>NC_141398.1:15282081-20169581 GCF_034619465.1 Leptosomus discolor
TATTAGACTGATGAAAGCTTTCTGACACTTTGTAGCCCTTTCTGGCAATACTTTTTTTTGTTCACTTCTCTAGGAAAGCAGGGGTATAAGAAGGAGCTGCTATTCCTATTTTACATACTGAGAGCTATTACCAAGCATCTCAAAGAGCTCTTTGTTGTCCATGAAATACTATGCAAAAGTGGTTAATTAACTGTGGTGGTGTAAAAACACCTGGGAACAGTTAGTTATAAGCAGCGCTGTGATGTTGCAACTTGTGTTGGCTGTTTATGTTGTTCTCCTAGCAGAGAGTTTGCTGGGTATGGCATCTTTTCATATTCATTGTTTCAAATTTATTTTCACATTCACCTTTTGTTCCTCAGTCCATGATCTGAAATTTAAGTGAACATGGGGAAACTGTGTTGTTTGAGTGTTGCAATATTTACCTATGATATGCTGGGAGAAGCCATTTGGGCTGTGGATTTTTGTGCTCATTTGTACAGCCCACTTTATGTATGCCCAATGAATGCAGATTTTACCACTGGAAAAAGGAGGGCATCTCAAGAGTAACTGTATAATCTGCCATGTGGCAAAGCAAATTACAGAGTATAAAGCTAATTTGGCCATCCATGCTCCCGGCATAAAAACCTAGGTCTTAATCTCTTACATACAACAACCACATTCTTCCCTCCTGCTGGAGGATTAAGAATCCAAGTATTGGATCCTGAATTACCTAGTGCAAGCATGCTTCTCATTTCAGTGTGAAAAAAGAGAAAAAAACAGAAGTAAAACCTAGACCAGAAGAGGTAAAGGTTTACTGCTGGATTGGACCCTGACATATGGTATATGGTTTTTTTTTCTTACATAGCTCTGCTCCAAGATACCATTTTGTGGTAAAAATGCAGCAGCAGTTTATTAGATCATAAGGAAAAGTTTACTGAACTGCCCTTCTCCCAGACTTGTTCCTCAAGCTTGCTCATAAACGTCATTGTCTAAGCTTAGCTCTGGAAATAGATATATCTAACGATTTTATTTCAAAGCATGTTAATGGCCGTCTCAGTCCAGGTCAGCTACAGTCCGTGCTACAGCAATAACCATTGTAGCACTGTAATACCATTGACCACTGACATCACTGTCTCAGTGAACACTCTTAAGTAAAGAATGATAGCAATATACCAAATCAATATTTGCACCTTATTCTCTATTGCTATGTTTAGATATCGGAAAAACATAATTCTTCTTGTCAGAATCCATAGCTTTGATTCCTCTGTACTTTATCAGTATGATTCAAGTTTCCAAGCTATGCAATCAGTAAAAGAATACAACAAACTCATCAACAAAATTCTAGCAAAATTTAAGCTAGTGTTGTGCATCCTTTCTCTGCAATTGCACTTAATTTTTGGGAGAGGAATTACTTAATTCCAGGAGATGGGTGGAAGGGGGACTCCACTCCCTACCACTGATCTCTCCTCACTCTAGAATTTCTAGTGGTTAATTAAGGGAGCAGGAATTCTTATATGAGTGAGAGGGAAGGCAGAAAACACAGAGAGAATGGGAAAGTACGTGGGTTGGAGAAAGAGAATGAGAAAAGTAATATGGCAGAAAGAACCCCAAACCCCACAAAAATAACCTAGGAAGAAGAGGTGACCAGAGTGCAGAGACAAGCGGAGGCCAGGATGGAAGAGTCTGGGCAACAAGGGACTGATGTGACAAGGATGTTGCTATGAGTGGTGAAAAAAACAACAAACAACCAAAAAAAAGCAAGAAAGAGTGGAGCAAAGAGCAGGAACAGGATGAGTAATATAAAGCCTAAAGTATAAGCAGGAAAAGACTACATCTATTATGTCATGATCTCCTTGAGGGAGCAATTCCAATTATATCAATTGCTCTGAACAGTTCATGTCTGTGCTATCAACTGCTATTCCCAATTGACATGAACAGAGCACCTCTATGTTGCAGAACACTCAGAATAAGTCCTGGCTTGGTATCTGTTGCACAGGCCTTTGCACCTACTCATTCATAGGCTTGTCTACAAAGCTATGTACTATCATGTTGAGCATTTGTATGTGCTACACAGTCCCTGTGAGCACATTTCTTTTGTTTTAGCTGTCCTGCTGTCCTGGTTTGGCTGGGACAGAATCACAAACCCAGCCACGACAGGCAGGCCGTTAGCAGTTTTGAGTCAGCCAGGGCAGCTGACCTGAGTGAGCTACAGGGGTAGCCCATCCCATCATGCCATGGTCATTATAAAGGGGGAGGTTTGCTGAAGAGGGAGAGATCCTGTTGACTGCTGTCCTGTTGTTTGTGACTGCTGTGTATTTGTCTGGCTGAGTACAACTGTGTACACCTTTTTTGATATTGGTGCTATTTCATTAAATCTGTTTTCACTTCTGCCCATGGGTCTGCTCTCCTGTTCCTGATTCCCCTTCCTGGCTGGTGAGGGGTCACTGGGTGATAAAGCCACTGTTATAGTTTAGCCCCAGATATGGGCTAAATGTAGACACTTGCTCAGAGTTATGTGCAAGAAACATCCATGAGAATCTTCCTGTTACTTTCCTGGCAGGGAGATTTTCTTGGTTGTGGAGCACTCCTAGTTCAACCTAGTATAATACAAAGCGTGCAGCTACACTGGCCTCCATTTTGCCTGTTTTTCAGCTTGAGATGTTTTAAGTTGTTTAAGATTCAGTGTGTCTTTACAGTTTACTCAAAATAATGACAGAATAATTTTTCTGTCAGCTATTCTGGGCCCTTAGAGTTTTCCACTGAGGATGCATATTGAACAGGTGTGTGTTGTGTGCAGAGGGTCATAAGAAGCTATATAACATGATGATAATAATACACGCTTGGTATCTCTACTTATTATCTCATCTCTGGATTTCAATCTTATAATTCTTTCTATCTTGACTATTGAAGTTGTATATTGCTTGGGATAGGAAGAATGTGCTAAGCTTATCCAGAAGTTACCCTAAAAAACCACTCAGTGACTCCCAACATGTACCATTCTATGACTTGCTCCAGTTACTTTCATTCACTCCCACTTACACTTCACAGAATCACAGAATGTCAGGGGTTGGAAGGGACCTCGAAAGATCATCTAGTCCAACCACCCTGCCAGAGCAGGACCACCTAGAGCAGGTCACACAGGAATGCGTCCAGGTGGGTTTTGAATGTCTCCAAAGAAGGAGACTCCACAACCTCTCTGGGCAGCCTGTTCCAGTGCTCTGTCCCCCTCACAGTGAAAAAGTTTTTCCTTCTGTTGATGTGGAACCTCCTGTGCTCCAGCTTGCATCTGTTGCCCCTTGTTCTGTCATTGGACATCACCGAGAAGAGCCTGGCTCCATCCTCCTGACACTCGCCCTTTATGTATTTATAAACATTGATAAGGTCATACCTCAGTCTCCTCTTCCCCAGGCTAAAGAGACCTAGCTCCCTCAGGCTTTCACCATAAGGGAGATGTTCCACCCCCTTCATCATCTTTGTGGATCTTTCAAGCAGTTCCCCATCCTTCTTGAACTGAGGGTCCCAGAACTGGACACACTATTCCAGATGTGGTCTCACCAGGGCAGGGCAGAGGGGGAGGAGAACCTCTCTTGACCTACTGACCACACCCCTTCTCATACACCCCAGGATGCCATTGGCCTTCTTGGCCACGAGGGCACATTGCTGGCTCATGGTTATCCTGCTGTTCACCAGGACCCCCAGGTCCATTTTGCCTACGCTACTCTCTAACAGTTCTAATGCCCTTCTGTACATGCGTAGTTTAGATTCTGAAATTCTTAACCTTACCCATTAGACCAAATCACATACATAAAAATGGCAAAATATTCCTCTTCCTGTTGGTCAGACACGAATGTGCCCTGAAAACTTCTACACAGAAACTTTTCAAAAGAGATTCTTCTGCCTTTTGCTGCTTAAGAACAAAGAGTAATAGGATAAATGCTGGATGATTTTATTTTGCTCTCCTTTGTGTCCCTTCACACTCAAACCATAATCTGGATAGTCTCCATCACCAATACAGACATACTGTGTGACATGGAAGATTAAAGTTCAAGAGAAATTCAAGAACTCTGTAAACAGAACAACACATAGGCAGTGAAGATGAAAACTTCCATGAGACTACTTAGTTTATTGAATTAAATTCTGTAAATATATACAACATCTGTTCTAAGATGCTATGGAATAAACAAAACCAGAACTGACTCTTTGTTTACAAAAACAAAAATACAGTCTAGTGAGCTCATTCTTTTTAATGCCAAAATATTACTTTGGTGACAAATTTTCTTCTTTTCCCATCAGAACAGTGTTACAGTAGACTGTATTGTCAAAAGTACGATATTTTCTTCTCACATCACTACTTCTTCCAAATGGTCTTTCTCTGAGTGAACATACACTGCCTTTAGGATAAATAGTCAAAAACATTTGGTGTAGGAAAAGTGGCATATTTTGCTAACAATTATCTATTTGTAACTAGCCATTAAGAGACTTTTTTTCCTGAACTGGTATTTTTATCTGGTTCAGTGACATGGTTAGTAGAAGGTTTCTGAAAAATGTTATGTTGTTTTTAGTAATTTGACATTTGCAAGTAAGTCATTATTTAGTTCACCAAAAGATTTCTTGCTATTTGACATTTTAGGAGTTGCACTTCCATTTGTATACAACCTTTTGCATAATTAATATGCTAAAAATGGTTATTTGAAAGAAGTGTAAACCTGCTCTCCCATACTACAACTGTATAACTGAGGTCATAGTTGTCATTCAGCTATTAGTTATCCTGTGTTCAATTTCACAACCCCATACACAGTGAGTCTCAGTTTCAAAAAAAGACCTTTTGTTATTTCTCTTCCTTTACCGGGTCTAAGCCGCTGATTTGTTGCCAGTGTCAGTTTTGATAGATAAGTTGTTTCGATAGTTTCAGTCATAAAAGTTGAAGACAAAAGCAGAATGTTCCTGCTGCAGATCAATCATTATAGATTTCAGGCTTAGGACCTGTTTTAGGCACCGTATGCCTGTTTGGGAGGAAGAATCATTTAACTCTACCTCGGCACTTGGATCCTGGATTTCAGTAATGACAATGAGTGCTGTACTTGATACCTAGGCCATTATGGAGAAATGGGCAGAACACAGGAAAAGACAGCATTGCTAGAGGTATTGTCATTTGCCAAAAGTATCTGTATACGTAGCTATTACATATTCTTTATCACAACGGAAAAAAGGCTAATCCGGTTAAAACCTCAAATTCCTGCATTCTTTCTGGAAGTGGTATGTCTCCTTTATTGAAGTTGGAAGTACTAGTCAGAATTGTGTGGTATATACTGTATTTAGGTTCCCGGAAAACTTTGGGTACATTTTGAAGAGCTATTTAATCAGCATTGTGTGTAGCCACACCTTAATCTGTGATAAGTATTTTAGCAAATATTAGCAAGAGCTTGTTGTTGAGCCTTTGTTATAGAAAGTTTATCTAGCCAGAACAAAGCTTAAACATCTCTCATGCAGAGCACAGTCTAACCCCAAGAATGTGACTCAGAGCCACAGGAAAGGATAAGGCAGTAGATTGTTTTAAAGAACTTGTAGTACCTTTAGTATCACCAGATATTCTGAGCGTTACTTGTAGATGGCTAGGTTGTACCATTAGGCTCACCTCTAAACCAACAAACAAAAAAGAAAAAAATCACATTTCATAACCCTGAAACATGTAACACCCTATGAGTACTAATTATTCATTGATTACATTTTGTTTCTGTGTAAAAACAATCTAGACAAGAATTTTGATAATCCAGAACTGGGGAAGTCATGGAATAAATAAAATCTGAGCAACAGATAAGCAATTCTTCTAAACTGAAAGACGCCCAAATAGTTTGAACTTTCGGTTTAAATATAAATAGATAAAAGGGAGTTTTATAAAGACAAGGAAGAAAATATCCTGCTTTTCTGCATTCCATGATGTTTTTCTAAAATATAGAGGTTTTTTTAAAACAAAAGCTTGTAATTTTGTTTTAAACTAGGGTCTTATTATTTCTAGTGTTTACTTCAAATTTTTTAAAAAGGTTGCTTTTAGGAAAGCCCTGGAATTACACTGAAGCTGTGGACTGGTCTTCTGTGGGATGCTTGAATGCCTGAGGAATAGAATTGTTGTAAAAGACATTTCACCAGACTGCCATTTCAGTTCATTTCCTTGCACCTTTGGCTTGCTGTTGACCATCAGCTATCACTGTCAAATGTGAAGCTTAGAAACTCAGAAAAGGACGTTTTATAGCAAGATAGAAAAGAATATAGGGAATTAGAAATCCTACCAAAATCATAAAATGAATCAAATTACTAAAGATCAGAAGAAAGAACAAAAGGTTATGAACAGAGTCAGAAAAGCTAAGGCAGTGCTAGAGAAAAAGGTAAATGAAAGTGAAAAAATAATAAGAAATAATATTAAGAAGGCCAGTGCGTTTAAGATCTCTTCTCTGTTAGTCTCCCACAAAAAGTTTGACTTGGGTTCATATAACTAACAAAGGTTCAGAATGGAATAGAAAGAGAACAAGTTGGAAAGTACTTAGATGATTTCAACTAGGCATAACCAAATGAAATTCAGCTCCTGGTATTTTGAGGATTTGGTCCAAGAGTAGCAGTCCAGTTGTCTCTGAGAGCTGTTAAATGGATGAATGAGGTTCTGGAAGACTAGACATAGCAAATTTTTTTTGTTGTTTTTTTGGGGATAGTGTACATAGGTGAGCTGTCACCAGACAATCTAAGTTTGGTTCCCAAAAAGCTGCTGGAATTGATAAATAGATTTTTAAGCAGCTAAAAAGTAAAATAGTGAAAAATAACAACATGGCATTTTCAATAATAAATTTTTTTTCAAATAAGATAGCTCTTAATCTATATGATAGTACATCTTATGACTTTATTAAAAGTCTTCCTTGACACTGTCAAGATGAAGTTAAGGGAAAAAATACAACATAAAGGTGGAGAATTGAAGTATAGACACAGCTTATTGGAAAGCTATATTCATGGTTTAACATCAAATTGGAAGAGATGTATTGTGCAAGGTGTTACAGAAGTTTTTCCTCAGATAGGAACCTAGTCAGCATATTCATAAATGGCTTGACTGAATAAATGTAATATTTGCAGAGATCCCACATGAGAAGTTAGTTTCAAGTAGTTTGGAGGAAAAGATCATAATTGAAGATGACAGTGATGGGCCGAGGAAGTGGCTTGAAATCAGGTAAAAAACAAGAACTGTATATTCAGAGTACATTGTATCAGGGTGATGCAAGTGAGGCTTCCACCTTCCACAAACAAACCCTTCCACCTGTCAGGGAGCAGCAAAGGCCAGCTGTCCCCTCAGGGACATAAAATCATGGTCAGAAAAACAGGGGTCACTCCAGCCAATGCCCAGTCCCACAGTCCCCAACAAAATGATCAAGGAAAACAAATGGCTGCCAGATTCAGCCAAGAGTCCAGATCCTCAGGCAAACGCACGGTAATGACGCAGGGCCAAGGTCAAGCCAAAATGTAAATCTGCAGTTCAGGTCCAGTGACAGTAGCCAAGGCCAGACATAGTCCAATGCTCATCAGACAGGACCACAGTAACAAGGGAGGACTGGAAAGTCAGCCCACAGGTCATGGGCTGGAGTTTTGGGGCTCATGGCCAAGCATGGCTGTGACTGATCTGGAGATCAGTACCCCTACAACAGAGATCAGGTATGTACTGACAGCCTAGGACTAAGCTTAAATAAGTCGTCTGGACCCTGTCAAAAGCATGTGTGGGTGGAAGCCTCAGGTGAGGCTGGTCAGGGCTGTAAAGACCTATCAGGACCCTGGCAGCAGTCTCTCCTCCCAGCAAGGTGCGATCTCATGGAGGTCTGGGCTTATTTGGTCCTTGATTTAATTGCTGTGGGGTGTCATTGGGCTGTTTAAGGGTACATAGAGCTAGAATGGGGAAGTGAGAAAGGAATGTGGCATAGCGTGGTGTGAGAAACTTGGGGCTGGATAGGGGGTTTAGGCTGGCTATGAGAACGCAGGCCACCACCAGTGGGCTTAAGGCAATGGAAAGCCCCAGGTGCCCTTGATGGGTTTGTTCTGCTTTTAGTGAAAAGGAATTTTGGAGGGGATAGACCACATTACTATTTCAGTTACTAGAAGCAGTATTTCTTCACAGTTACCTGATATTGCAAAGCAAGGTACAAGAGTCTCATGCGTTCTGTAATAAAACATATTTGAGCTACTGCATTAAAACAGCTCAGATCCAAGTATTTTTAAGATTTTCTATCTATTGTGATTTCAATAACCTATTGACTCGAGAGGACTTTGCTTTGGTGGGGGTCAGGAACTAGATGAAGTCCTGCCTGTGCAGTGGTTTTGGTAGCTACTTGCAAGCAGTACCCTAAGAAACATGGATGTCTGATTAAAAACATGATCGTTTCTACTCTTCTCGTGAAGAACTGCTAGAGGGCAGTGATTGCTACACCTAAACCCACCGGGTAGCTGAGGGCAGTTGTATGAAGTTAGATTCCATTTCAAGGTACACGATTGATCAGTCTCTTCTTTTTGTACTTCTGAGGGTCCACAAGGCAGGATGGGGTGGTAAAAGGAATGTGGATTTGGACCTGCCCCCCCCGAGAGACTTGGCCACTCTCTACTTCTGCTGCTTGCTTTTTGTGTTTGGTAGACTCTAACTCATGTGCAAGCACAGAGGAAACAACATGCTCCCCCGTCTTGTTTGTGTTAAGAATTTCAGGACAGCATGCAAGGCTCCAAGTTCCATTTTGAATGTGACAGCCAAAGCAAAGATTCTGTAATCTTATTGGTTCAAACTAGGAAGTATCTTAGTTATATAACCAATGTACAATGCAGTATGCCAAAAAATAGGGTACAGTCATGTGGAGCTTCTCTTTGCCTGTTGATAATTTAGAAGACTGACACTAATGAGGTCCCTAGATAAGCAAAGGCAGAACTAAAAGCATCCTAACTTCAAAAGGATTTTGTGCTTCAACTATTTAAAGTGATGCAGTAGAGAGAAAGGGCTCACTGTTGTGGTATCCCATGAGTTAAGTCAAACTGCTTGAAGATTAAAAGTCATATCTGACTTTGTATCACAGATATATAAATGATGGAAAATCTGTTCAGAGGAGATTATTGTCCCAATTTCTGTACAATTTCTGAGGGAACTTCCCACAGGGGACTGTGAGGCTAAAGTTTGATAAAGCCTGACATTGCTGGACATCACGTGAATCATATGCATGACTTTGTGAGCGTCAGGCAGGAGTTTGTCCCACATGTACATGTCCAGTAACCATCAATGAGGGAAAATATCAGTCATGCTTCACTAAGGATTTTAGGGAAGTTAGAGGAACTACGACAATAATAAAGCCTAAAAATAAAGCCCTAGGAAGATTTAAAATGTGAACCAAAATAAAATACATTGGAGTATATAAAAAGAAAAGATAGACCAAGAAAATTAGAGTGATTTCCGGGGTGAGGTTTTACTATCCTAACAATATTTTGTGTTTCTCACCATCTCAAAAATTTCCCAGTCTGTGGCTAATATGAGTGTCTAATAGCAACAGATCCTGGCCGCTTATGTAGGGTTTCTGATCCCAGGAATGAGTGCTTCTGTGCAGATAGATGATCATGCAGGTTACCTTACCGAGGTGATTGTTGTTTTCTTGGTTTTCAGCCATTGAATTTTGCAGTGTTTCACTGTTCCTGCATGAGCCTATCCAGATGCCAGGAGCTGCCTTCTCAGTAGTTCAGTGTTTAGGACTGGGACAGAAATAGTGTAAGAGTGGGAAAATGAAGCTGGTGAGATGGTGCACATGCTGGACGGGGGAAAGACTGGAAGTCTTGTCTGGTGTGGGGAGAAGAACATAGATAAAGTGTTGGTTTTCAGCAGCAGGGAATAGGTGGTGGGAGAGTAGATGTGGCAGTACGGGGCTGAGATTTTTTTTTGGGAAGTGGTCTGGTGAGAAGGGCAGGAAGAATATTATCATAGAATAATACAGGCTGGAAGGGAGCTTGGGAGGTCACCTTGTCCAATCCCTTACTAAAAGCAGGGTTAATTTATGTGTTAGATCAGATTGCTCCTGAATCCTTGGAGACTAATAGGAACCTGATCCAAACTTGGGGAAGGCATACAATTTCTGACAGGGGGAGGCAGAGGGTGAGGTGGTTCCTCTCTGACACTTGCCATGCAGTTGGACATTGACAGAATGCTTTAGGAAATGGATGTGTATGGCATAGCTCTTGCCTGTGTAGGTTTATGAGCTGTCATGGAGCCAGCAGAGGCTGCCCTTTAACTTAAGCAAATAGAATAAGGGGACTGAATATGAAAATGAAAAACTTCTTTTGACAAGCAGTTTTGAAAAAAAAAAAAAGAGTCTTTTATGTGGGAAAATAAAATATAGAAGAACTTAAGTGTTGTGTTCAGCAGGAAGATCCCAATCCAAGAGTGGAATTTCGGAAAGTTTGACTGCTTGTGAGGATCATCAGTTGAAAAACCATATGCAATTCAAGGAAAAACAATTTTCAATTCAGGGGGAAAATTCAACTCAACTTTTAAATCTTGAGTAGCTCCCTTGGCTTCTCTTGAGGCTTCTCAAATTCACTCAAAGATCCAAATCTCTCTGCAGTTGTGCTGTGCAGTCATTTTATGAAGCTGACCAGTGTCTTGTACAGATTAGAAGGAAATTATCGCTTCCCTAAAGGAGTCAGAATATATTCTGGATAGGTAGATAATATTTCATGTTGGGGGGGGGGGGGTGGTGTCTTTTAAGTTTTTTTTAACTGTTCTGTTGCTCTCCTGGAAATAAGATGCAGATCTGGGTAGCTCTGATGTCCTAGATTTAGTTAGCACATCAAAGGGACTTGAGGGGTATGTGAAAATGGATCCTGAAGTGTTTTTTGAGAGTTATTTTCTTACAAAAACCAGAGCAGTTAGCTCACATTTTCATAATAGTCCTTTTGCCATTATAGTAATTCTGAAGTAACTTTGCCCTTAGAACTTTTTCATCCTTGCTCAGATAAAAAATCTCGTACTTAGAGTCCTGCAGATGCTTTCAAATGGATAAAAAAGGATTTGCACACCTACCTCTTCTACATCTTTTCTTGGGAGGAAACACTGCAGATGGCTGAGATGTCTCTAAAAAATACCAATATTTTTTATGAGAGAGGAGTGATTAAACACTGCATGACTGGGCATAATGTTTAAATACATTAAAAGATTAAAATCTCTTGTGTTGCTAAGAGCTGATAATGGTGCTATATGTTTTTGAAGGGAGAATATTTTTCTTGATTCGAAGTTGGTTCTCAAAAGCAAAGCATACTTTTATGATTTAAATTTGAGGATTGTTATTTTCGGTCATTTTATGTTCCCATCTGCAGAGTTAAAAGGACAAGGACTCTGGTATGATGCTGAACCAAAGACCTTTATTAAAATCATAGTGCTACTTTTATATCTAAAAAAGCTGTCCATGCGCTATCAGCGCCATGCTGATAGGGTAAAGCCTTGTATCCATGCGGTGAGTGCTGCTCTTTGATTGGTCGCGTGCTGCTGTTCCCTGTCAAGCGGTCCATTAGCTCAGTCCTATTTTTTGTCTCCTTCTTCCTGTTTCTTTCATCTCCTTGTTCCTCTTCTGCCAACTGCCAAACCGCTTCAGGTCACAGAGAATCAGAGTTGAGGTCATCCACATATACTTGCCTAAAAACGTCTAGCTATATTTGCCTAATGCCATATATGCTTGCCTAAGACCATTCAATTATGCATGCCTAAGACCATTCAAATATACTTGCCTAAGGCCTTTCAAATATGCTGCCTCCAGCAGTACTGCCTCAGCTGCTACTCTCAAACCAGCTGCGGTGAATCCACCTATCAAACCAGCTAGGATCGATCTGTCTGTGAGCTGGATCAAACCAGCTCCAGTCATACCACCTACCATCTGGCTCAACCCAGATGGGATCACACCAGTCCGGCTGCTGTAACTCCACACCCATCTTTACAAACGTGTATTTTTAATTTGAAAAGGAAAAAAAATGGAATCCAAAGTCTTCAAGTTTAGTGGAAATGAGTAGGATTTTCACTACTTGGAAAGTGCTAAATGCCTTTTCCAGGGTCAGAGTTTCCTTGTAGTTTGGGAAATCTTAATATCAAACAAAGAGTTTGATTTTCAAGAATGTATGTGCTAAATAATATGAACAAGGAAAAACTGTATCTAAAGTGATTAAAGAACTTGTGTGTAGTGATAGATTTATCTCCCATATTGATAACACACTTGATTAGGGAAAAGTATAATCACTGGAGGAAAAAAATGGGGCATAACAACAATGAACTAGAAATGGTATGAAGAATAGTAAATTACAATTTATTATATCTCTCAGTCACAATGAAATCCACTTTTCTTAACTTCTATTCCATCTCATCTTCTTTCTGTATAAATCCAGGGTTAGGGTTCCAGACACAGAAATAGACCTGAACACACTCACAGCAGTAGCAATAAATTCATGCTTCCATTCAACAAATTGAGACAACTCCTATTCAGCACAGTAAGAACTTCTCATTATGTAGTCAGTGTTGGCAAGTAGGCATAAAATGCCTGATCTTCCAAAGGACACAGACCAGAACTCTAATGGGCTGCAGAGTGGTCTTCCTCTGTAGACCTCTCACCTGCATCTGGTAGTGCTTACCTTGTGACAAGAAGGGAAACAGAACCTCATGTAAGTAAAGGAACTTCTTTTCTCTTGCTATTTATCTCTTGCAAGAGTCCATGCAAATTCTTGCTGGGATGTTTCTGCTTCCACAGGAGACAAGCAGGGATTTTGGATTGTCACACTGAATTGTGAGGATGTGATCTTTTCAAGTTATTACATGACACAGCTACAGAACGTTCCTCCCTGATCTGAAATACTTGTTGCATTAGCACATTATTACTCCACAAACCGGAATACTGTTATCTGCAACCATTGATACTGTATTTAAAAACAAATTAAAACCTAGATATACCTACCCTAGAAAAACTGAAGGGGTGCACATTTTTTTTAAAAGCCTGGTTTAATTTGAAAAAAAAAAGCTGTATACTACCCACATATGCATTTTCAAGCTGAGCATTTAGTTTTATAATGAAATTTCTTCTTATCGCAATTATTAACATATTTTCCTTTGCTAAAAGCCTTGTGGGTTTATGCTAAAAAATTAGTCTTTACTTCTAATTAAGTGAGGAAGCCAAAAACTGGTGAACTTTCCAGAAAAAAAATATCATTCTTAGTGTTAAATATGGTGTGTGTGCCACAGGGGAAGTGCAATAGCTTGATTTTCTCAACTGTATTATTGACTTGAGGGAGGACAGCAAAGACTTACTTTGACAAATGAACTCATTATTAATGCAAGAATAGGATAAATATACTACAAAAGGATAGCAATGCTACTTAATATAACTATTTCTGTCTTTGTAAGAAACATTCTTATCGGTATTAAACCTGTCTTTTTTTTTTTTTTTTTTTTTTTTTTTTTTAGTTTCCTAAAGGGAATCAGGCTTAGATGATAGTAAGAATTAAAAGAAAAAAGAAGTTGAAAAATAGTTTTGTTACACCTGGGATGCTAGAAAGGAACTAATTTGTGAAATAATTGAACTGAATTACAGCCTCCTCCTCTGCTGCTTGCATTCAGCACTCTAGGTTATAAATCCTCGTTGATAGAAGTTACAATCTAATAATAATAGTAATAACACTAGTACTAGCACTAGAAGCTTCAAATGATGATGCGTTCTTTTTGTGTTAGGTATTACACAAACACAATTGAAACAGAAAGATCAAAGGAAAAATAGGTGTTATTATTTTTCCCATTTTACATTAATGAGTCACAATACATTTAAGCAAATTTCCAATGTTCTCCTGAATTAGGGTTTGATTCTGGAGTGAGGGTTAGAGCACACTGACTACATCTGAATTAATCTTTGCTTGCACGCTGCACTTTACCCCTGCCTCCTGCTGCTTTGGTCGTCCATGTTAGGCACCTCTTGTAGCACGCGCAGGACACATGCCTAGACTTCCTCTGAGTGAAAATGAGTGTGCACGGAAAGGAAGAGTAGGTTGTAATCACAGTTTCACTTAAAATGGAAGAGGATCAAAACAGGTGATCTGTCAAGGATTGAGAACTGAAGTAGATAAGTGCAGCTGTGTTGGATCAGAGGTCCATCTAACACAGTATCTCACCTGTAACACAAATCAGTGGAAGGTGCTTATGGTGGAGTATAAGAGCAAACAAGCACACTCCAAAAACTCACCTACCTGCCTTTGTTCTTTTAACACAATTAACATCTTTTGTGTCTCATAGTCATTGGTGTCTTTTTTTTCCCCACACCAGAAATCTCCCAATCTCTTTTGAAACCTACAGGAACCCTGAAAACCCATAAATTCTTCTGGCAAGGAGCTAGTTATCTTAAATCTACCCTTTGTGAAGTGGTTTGTTGTTCGTTTTTGTTTGTTTGTTTGTTTTTGTGAAAGAATCCTACCTAATTTCCTTTGCTGCTCCCTGTTGTTGCTGAAAGAGACAGAGAACAGCTTCCTACTGTCTGCAGGCCATGATTTTATAGGTCTCTACTGTATTCTCTTACCAGCCACCTCTCTTCACAGGCTAAATAATCACATTTTATTAGCTATTCATGGATAAAGTCAACGCAATATTCTAATACTGCTTATCTTTCTAACACTTCTTTTCGCCCCTCCTACAACCTTCTTCAAAGTCAGGAGCAAAACCACGTAGAGTTCAAGATACAGCTCACACGGATTTGTACAATGGTGTTATACTTACTGTGTTGTTTTTTTTTCCTCTCTCTCTCCTAGCGGGTCTTAAAACTGGGTTTTCTTTTTTGACCAACAGTAAGTGCTGAGCTGACATTTCCACAAAGTGTTACTATAAACCCAAGAACTCTTTCGTAAGGGTGATACTCAGCTCAGAATCCACAACTGTGCATACAAATTTAGGATTCTTCCCTGTCCATACGCTTCCCCAAACAATCTGAACTTCACAAGTTTCCTGTTGGCTCACTTTTCCACTTGTCATGGTCCCTCTGAATGACAGCCCTGTCTCTTGGAGGAGAAATATTGCTTACTCTTCCCAAGCCCTTCCAGCTTGGCATCATCTACAAGCTTGTTGAGCATACACCCTGACCTATCAAACAGACTGTTTATTGAGACATCAAATAGAAGATCAAAGAAGTTCAGTCACTTGTCCCCTCCTCCTGATTATTTTCAAAGTTTCAGAAAGTGTTTTCTTTTATCCTTCTCAAATACATAGAAATGTAAAGTTGTTTCCTCTCAGGTGGCTCTCTCCACGTTCTGCAGTGGAAGATATGTTAAAATGTTTCCTTTTATTACAAGTTTTTTCTATTTTAGTCTATTATCCAATTACACTTTTTTTGGTAATAAGGATGGTGGTGATGGAGAGGCCCTTCGGCTGACCAAAAGTTTGGATATGGCTTGTCTTTCTGAGGAATATTGTCTGAGAAATTCAGTAGAATGTAAAAGAATGTTTCAGATCCTATAGTAGGGAGTGGACTGATACTCCGTATTCAATATTAATCCTCTCAGTCTTAAAATGTGTTGTCTTTGTTATAGCCATTTCTCTGATACAGCAAGGAAAAGAATATTTTGCTGTATTAGGTTGGAAAAAGTAAAGATATACTGAGTTAAAAAGACCATATAATTGAATTAAAATAATTCATGCATATAAAAAAGGAACTATGAAAGTAAGAGAAAAATATATGATACATTGAGAAATGTTATGTTTCCTTAAAATGTCCTTTGAATGTCCTTCAGTCTTCTTGTGCTCACCCATTTGTTTTATATTATAAAAGGGTCTTCTAATTATCAGACTAAACTTACTGATTACCACTTCATGTTCAAGTGATCTTGCACCAACAGAATCAAGTTCTGGTGCAAATAACTTCTACCTGCTCTTGTTTACTACCCTTATATTTTAATTTTCTGTCAGCTTGTGTCTTGTTAGGTTTGAACCAGTCAAATCACTGTATTTTCTCAAAAAAGTAGAATAGAACAGAGATCCTGTTATGTTGCTAACTATATATGACTCAAAATAGATGAATTTGAAGTGGGTGGCCAGAATTACAGGCAATATTCTAGATAAGCTCTTACATAACATCATTTGAAGTGGAAAACTGGAAATAGTTTGCCTGATGTATCTTAAAATCAAATTTGTCCCTTCTACAGCTTCTTCAGATTGGTAGTTCACAGTCTGACTAACCACAGGTATTTTTCTCCCCTTTTCTTGCAGCTGGTTTAAGCTGAGGTTCTTAGTGTTAGTTCACCAATAAATGATGAGAAACTGCTGTACTTTCACATATTGTTGCATTTCTATTGCTCCATTGTCAAACTCTTCCAGTTTGTTTTGTTTCGTTTCTTCTCTGACAAAATATTCCTGGTGACTCTTGAGTCTTTCTCCTAGTCCCTGCTGTCCTGGCACACCACAGCAGAGAATAGTTGAGTCCCTTGAGAACCAAGCAGACAGCTCTGAATGCTCCACTCCACTCTGAAAATCTAAGTCTCGCATTTTCATTCCCCTTGGTTTTCACCTCTACTTTCTCTTTTCTCCTTTAGTTTCTTCCCAAATTCAGTAGCTCTACCTCCGCCCTCCCCAAATCAAGGTTAAAACAAAGGAAGTACTCAAAACCATATCAGATTTTCTGTGGGCTGTACTATGTCTAGAAAGAGCAGGAAATTGATTTCTAGGAGCACTGGAAGTTTAGCTAATGTTTATTGTCTCCAGAGGTGTAGACAGGTTTGTTGTTCTGAGGTACCATGAAGAACAGACAGAGCAGGACTAGTCCACGAGAGAGGGCCAGCAACAGCAGAGGGTGGTTGCAGTGCAGGTAGAGGTGCTGCTCTCCCCATCGAGGATGCAGTCCCCCAACATTTGAGCAGGGTGGGTCATAGCAGAGCTCCACCAAAACAGGGTGGCTCCTCAGGTGCACTCTCCCCTCAGGGATCCCAGCCAGGAGGAGGAGATGTAGCCAGAGACAAAGAAAGAAAAGGAGGCAGGTCTGAAGATAAGTTAATAGGTCTGAAGGCCACCCAGGAGAAAGTGCCCAAAACAGGCAGAAGGAGATGTACAGCTACAGGTGTCACAAACAAAGTAGAGTAAACAGCAGCCAGTGGTGGATCTGGAGTTTATTTAAGAAAAAAAAAAAAAGAGAATAGACCTCTTACTCTATTTGATGACTACACACTTGCTTGCTTCCCCTGCAGAGCTGATTTCACTAGAACCTATCCAGCTTATGCACAGGTGATTTCATCTCGTGTCCCTTCATTAATTCAGAATGTGTGGCTTTGGTTTCGTTCAGTTGTTACCAAAATTTACAACCAGCCTGTATTTGTTGCAGAAAACAGATTCCTGTCTGAGAACTAAAAAGTTCAATTTCAGACGGTCATCCACAAGTAATTATCTGCAGCCTGTAAACACTAGCAACTTAAGTTACGCTTTTCCCCTACAAAAACAACGTAGCTCAGTTTAGGACTGAAGGCCCAAGTCTGAGCTTAAATGGAGTTCCTGGACCAATTTGCAGAGCCTATGTGGGTGGAGGTGCCAAGTGAGGCTGGTCAAGGCAATTTAGGCCTATTAGTGCACTCATAGTCCTGAATTCACGAATTGCCTAAAAAGCCTTCTGAAACTCTTCAACCAACCAACTCAAAATGTTATTGATAGGCTAAAATACTCTGCTTCTTTTTGCCATTGTGTTTTTTGTTTTCTTCTTATGCAAATTTCTTCATGGATTTTCAGCTCTATCCATCTGATCTAAAGGGAAGTGTTAATCTGCATATATTCTGTAGGTGAAGCTGGCTGAAGTTGTCATCTGCTTCTTGAGTTTTGCATGTGATGTAAATCCATAGTATGCTGCAAGAAGGGATTCCAAACCACAGTTAATTGTGGTAGCCAAGAGGATTTTTGGAGACCTGACCCAGTCAGTTGCAAATACACATGAGCTTGCAAGATCTTACCCTTTCATTTTGATCTGGTCAGATGCAAGACACTTCCAAATCAGAAGCAATGTAGTTGCAATGTGCTGGAGTAATGGCAAAGGAGCCCATCTGTGCATGCTAAGCTTGTTTGGAAATAGTTTTATTTCTGAAAGTATTCCCTCTAGAATATGCTGATACCTGATTTTCTAATCTAGTAAATAAAGGAAGACAAGGTGCTCATTAAAAGTAATGTACCTTGTACCTTGGCCATATGCTGCTTATAAGCAGACGTAAATATATTATTATTCCAGTGACAATAGTAGATCCTTAGAGAAATGTTCCTGTGAAAATACAGTCTGCATATGTCTGCAAGACTGACAATCAGTGCAATGATTAACATACAGATACCCTTATGCTAATCCTTCAGTACATTTTTTATTGCATCAGTCTGTCTCCAACTGTGGATAAACTACTGTTTTATATTTGTCTGAAAGAAAAGAAATAAAACCAATAATGTCTTTTAAAAAGAAATGTTCCATTTCAAACAAGAACAAAGTCAGGAGCATGCTATGACTTGAGCTATACGAGACAGCTGATGGAATAATTTCTGCACGATGTATGGCCCATGTACAGAATATAGCTCAGTGAGCAGTATCTTTGGGTGACAGATGATTTACGCCATTTGGCTCATCATTAGCTGAGTAGGGAAGTGCGATTTTTCGCTGGCTGACCAATCAGAGCAAGCATATCTCTGAGTGGCCAGCCACAAAGGTGCCTGCCTATAACTTCCAGACTGGAGGTATGCTTGTTTGTCAACATGCCAAGACACTTGTGTTTTCCTTGTCATGCTGCCCAAGGAAGCACATATGCAGGATCTTGGATCTGTGTGGGTCTGCTGTGGTTTTTCAGGCAAGCCAGCCTGTTGGTGCACAAGTATGTTACAATATTACTTTAAACAAATTGTTTGATTGGTTGGTCAGGGAAAGGGGACAGCAGATTTGGGGAGAAAGGCAAGGAGAAAAACATATTGTAGCAGAAAAGGAGGTGCTGCCTACTGTGGAAAAAATTAAACATGTTTAAACGTTCACCTACTTGTTTATATTTGATATGCCTGGGCTAAATTCATACAGTTGTTCCTTCATAAGTGATAGATGGGTGACAAACAGGCAATTGTTTCAGCTTATAAATATTTCATTTTTTAGATAAAGCGAGGAAACAGAATGTATCTTGTCCTGCCCATCTGAAAGATTCTGGCTATGTCACTTAAAACATTAAAAGGTCATTTCTCTTTCTCATCAAAAGGCTTTCACCTTGAGTAACTTTTCTCTTCATGTGAAGAAAACACTTTTGCCATGTTGAAATAACAGAGAAATTGTAATTTTTTCGTTCTGTAAATGTTAAAAATGGAGGCATTGCTGTAAATATGGCTGCTACAGACTTAGTCTAATGCTTTTTTTTTTTTTTTTCAATTCAGCTCAGTTCTTAAACCTTTCAATGATACTTTTCTTTAAGCAATCAGCTTTACATGGCCTACAAAATCCTTGTGCATGGGGAAGAGCGAGCTCTATTCTAGGACTTGCAAAAGCATTAGCTGATAAGAAGATAGCCCCTAGCTGCCCTCTCCTACAGATTTCATTTCCTCAGCACGTGTGTGTATGCATCGTCATAGCTGCATTTAGCGTAATGGCTGGCAGAAACCTCCGTTAGGACAGAGAAGAGAGGAATGTGCATGTACGTGTAGGCAAAAGACGTATCTAAGTACAGAAATGGAAGAGAAGGGGGAAAAAAAGTCATAATGAGAGTAGTTAAGCACTGGACCAGATGGACCAGAGAGATAGTGGAATCTCTGCCTTCGGAGGTTTTCAAGACCCAACAAGGCATGGCCCTAAACAACCTGACTTAGCTTAGGAGATGAAGGATGTTGAAGCCAAATGTGTACCTCAAGGGAATTTAACTCTGGCTGAGAATAATTGATTCTAAGCTATATCATGTTAACTGCTACGTAATACTAACAGTGTTCAGTAAGTGTTTTCAGGATAACATAGTGGTGATAACTGGTACTAGCCTCTTGGCGTGACATCCAGTAACTTCCTCAAGGTGGACTTGCAACTCGTGGGCATGAACCACAACAAATTTCATACCATCTTTCCTGTCTTGAGAGACTGCTAGGAAAGGTGGAAACCTGCAACCATGAACTAAATGAACTTAATGAACTTTTATATTAAAAGGCAAATCGTAAGCTAGTGATGGGTATGACATAAACGGTATGAAATAAGGGTGGAATGTCCTGGTTTGAGTTAAAACAGAACTAACTCTGTTCGGTGATTTTACTTTTCACTTAAGTCTTTTCTAAGTAACTGCACTTTCTGAAAACAACAGCATGTTTTTCCAGACAGTGACTGCTTCTAGTAGTGATAGTGCTTGATGGTACTACCAAGGAATGGTATGCAGAAAGGCTCTGGCTTGCTCCTTTAGCAACCAAGGTCACAGCTAAATCTTGTACCCCATGCTGGGGTCCTGGAAATGAAAAGGGTCACAAGTACATCAAAGAGTTGCACCTGCAGGGAGGAGTGAACCGGGCAGGTGACCCAAAACCCAAAGTTTTCCATCCTATATACATCATAGTCCTATAAAGCTGAAGGATCACAAGGGTCAAGATCTCTTCTTCAATGGCCAACTTCTGAGCACAACTCTGTCTGTTCTGTCTGCAATCCTGATTCGTGCATTCCTGAATCCAGCTCCTGCACCCAATTCCTATCTGCTGCAGAGTCCAGCCTGGGACTGTCCCAGTTGCAGCCCTGCAGCATCAGTGGTGACCTATCATCATAGGGGACTGGGTTCAGTACTGGTTTTGTGTTTGTTTTCGATATATTTGTATATATTTAATTGTTTTCTTATTTTTATTATCTTTTCTCTTGTTGTTATTGTTTCATTAAAGCTATCTTAGTTTTCTTTTCCAACCCGTAAGTCCCCATCCCTTCCCCTACTGGGAGGGGAGAGGGGTTAATAGAGCGCATCTGTCTGTTGTTGGCGGCTGGCCCAGCCTCAACCCTTGACATCCTGCTTGGTGCAGGGGCTGGACTGGGTGACCTCTGGAGGTTGCTTCCAGCCTAAGCCTTCCTGTGATTTTCTGAATCCGCACTAACCAAACAGTAACCATTTACAGAAATAAACTATCTACCTCAGGACATTCTCTAGCTGCTTGTTTTATCTCACTAGCTCTTAATATGGTTTCTCAGTTGTGCCAAATTAGCAAAATTAGCATTTCTTTCACTTTCACTTCCCACCTTGCGTATTTAGGCAGACACCCAATGATTATTAGATGTTGCCACTCTGTTGACAATGTCTGACTGTGCTCTTGAACATTTTTGTGTCAAGAATGAGATACTGACCTTGTTTGTGGAACGCTGCTTATGCATGTAGCTTAGTCTAGGGGCACTTCCAATGGGTAACATTAATGGGGGACAGGAAAGAAAACATTTTCCTCTTGCACCTTGTCTCTTCTCCATTTTTCCTTATCTCCTCCCCCTCTACATTTTGAGTCAATGGTAGGCTTCAAATCAGCCCCTAACCTGTTCTCTGTTTTCCTGGAAGTTCTTAACCCCTTTTCCATCACTAGGGTCACTGTTCTACCCTACATGCTACACTTTCCAGAGGCAGCAAGAAAAAATCAAAGAATTTCCCAATGATGATGAAATTATTTATGAAGGAATAGATCCTACATAATTCAGCCAGGAACTTCCTTAGGAAATAGTAATGCCTACCATCAAATGTAGCACTGTCCCAACCTCTTGCATTTTCATTTTTCTGGAGGCTGTTTTTCACTGAGAGACTCTTGGTGGTTTTTTTCCACAATACATTTCTGGATGCTTACCCTCAGTCGCCAGCAATCTACGCAATTTTTGAAACTACCCACATTCTATAGCTAATTGGGCTAATCAGAAAAATCAGATGAAAGGACTAAATCTTGACATTATGAATAATGTTTCCTCCAACTACTAGACTCAAATGATAATTCATGGGAGTCACAAGTCCAAACTCAGAGTGTTTTCCTAACTGAGGGAATATTTTTCACTGGTTTCCCACGCTGATAAACTCTACCAAAGTCTGTCTGTACTGTACGGTTATATATGACAACTGTACCATTGACAAAAATTATGTTTCTAAACTTCACAGGTTGCACATCCTGGTGGTCTGCTCCTGAAATATCTCCTGTGGGAACCAATACGAATGCTCTCTTGTAAGCAACTGTTGAATGGAATCACTTCTAAAGTTCTTAACGATTCATAAGGAGGTACTTTACAGGCTTGCAAAGGCTACATTTCTATTGAAAATTTCAGCAGTTAGTCCTATATTTTCAGTTTCAGTTCACAGCTGATACAGTCTGTAGTTCAATGAAAATTCAGGCACTACATGAACGCTGCCCCTTAGCCCACAAATATAGTCTTATCCCTCTTAGATTGGCATTGTTGTGCTGTATAAATTAGAGCATCCTTTATATCTGCCTATAAAGATCTCTCCATTTGTCAGGGCCCAAAGCTCCCCCTGTTCCAGGGTTTAGGTGACTGCATTCATGCCCCGGGCACTGATGGGAGCTGTACTGAAGAAACAGACGCACCTCAACAGAGGTCCCCTCTCCATGCCTCTGGATCTGCCTCCATGCTGAAGCTCTCTCCCTTGGTCCCCACCTGAGGTGCATTGCAGCCATGCCTGTGCCTGCTCACCTACTCCACTGCTCTGGACCATGACCCTGGCCAACATGCTGAACTTTCCATCTTGACTGCAGACTTGTCTGTCACTGTGTACTTGGCTGGAGCTAACTGGGCTTTGGCTTACCTGCTCACTGTCTCCAGACCTGGTCCTCATCCTCACTTGCTGACACAACTTCCTCGTGTGATCCCAGACCTGCCTCATTGCTGTACACTTGTCCATAGCAATTGCCATGTGGACTTGGCAATCTGAACTCTTGACTCAACCTGGAGTCTCGCTTTCCCTTAGGGAGCCTCCTGCCCTTACTGCACCCTGGCAAACAGGCAGCAGCTGAGTTGCCCCAAGGTAATAGCTCACTTTCCCAGGTGTTTTTGTATGCAAAAATTGGTAACAGGGAGTTCAGAGCCCTGTGTGAGCTAACAGTAAAGAAGCTTTAGGTCCCAGAATTATTAAGAGTGATTTGTGCTTAGCATGAACAGTCAAGGAAAACTGCTCCTTGTTACTTGACCCATAAAAATGAAATAGGGAATTGCAACTTCAGTGTGCTCTCTAAGACTCACCCCTTTCAAAGAGATGAGCTTTTAAATGCCATGCAGACAGCAATGACACTAGCATGATCTTTAAGCAAAACAAAAGCATTTCAGTGTTATATAATTAGGATTGTATCAAAACCAGCCCTCTGTACTAGTCACAATTTGTGTATTCGACCTTATGTCCCAACGGTACCATTGGGTTTGTTTTTTCTAGTCACTGTGAGGTGTAATTCTTGTGCAGGCACTGGAAAATTCAGTGGTTATATAAGACATTTAAAAAGTTGCTGTTTGAGCTCTTCCTATCTGTCTTATTTTATCTGTTTGTAACTGATAATTATGAGTTCACACTGAACTACAATTTCAGTTTCTACAGCAGTGCTTTCTAAAAGTAATTTGGTTTTAGTCTGTCTTATTCTTCTCCAGTAATACATTTCAAGGCTTGGGTGTAACATGAAAATATCCTTAAAGTTCCAAATCAGTTGCATTTTTTTTTTACACTGTATTATAATAACAGGAGCTGCCCTGACTGAAAAATGGGGTGCATCAGAGGAGAAAGAAGGGTAAAGGGAGAGCAAGAGGAAAATAGGAAAAAAAAAAAAAAAGATACAAAACCGAGCATGAAGAAACAAGAGAAATACAGGCTGCAACAAAAGTAAATTAGTATAAGGAAAAGTAAAAATGGTGGGAAGAGGTAGGTGGAGAATCATTAAAAATAGAATATAAATGTTTGGTCACCACCCAACAAATAAGTTAGAAAAATGTCAATTTTTATCCAATCTTACACCCATACACTTGACATATTACAGTAGCTGAAAGACTAACAAGCCAGTGTGACATTTAAGTTTGAGAGAAAACAAAAACTTGAGGTCAAATACAGGATAGTAAAATGAAGAAAAACTGTTGCTGAGAAACTGTCTTTAAAACAATTAAGAGGGGATTTCTGAATATGAGTTCATAGAGACTAGAAATCTAGTTGAACTTTAAGGAACGGTGGAGCCACTGCTTTCTTGGGGATCTGTTTCTTTGGATAACCACCCCAAACCAGATGGTCCAAAGTGTTTGAAAATCAGACTTTTTATAGATTATCAGTTGCACTTTTTGTGTCAAAGAATAAACCAATGTGTTTGGTAAGATCTGCTTTCCTTCACAGCCTGTTTATCAGCATTAATACTATTTCTGTTCTTTAATTCCTCTGCTGTTGTGTTCCACGGCTTTTGGGGGGTTGGTTTGTTTGTTTTTCCCCCTCTGGGATTATTATAATAAACAGAAGTGTAGAGAACTGGGAAATACTAAACAAAAAACAAACATAAGCAGCTACAGAATTTGCACATTTTTAATAGCAGAAAGCAAATAAAAATTTTAGCTGTGCAATTTTGGCCAAAGATAGATGCTACTTATATCTTATTTCAAATATGCTTTTCTTTTAACCAACCTGTTTACTTGAGTTTAAGTCTGATGCTTTACCTTTGTAAGATTTGGTCCTTCAGTTGCTGATTCTTCTTGTACATCTTTCTGTAATAGATTTTAAAAAGAATTTAAGATGTCTATTGTAAAGACTTTGGATTACAGCTTCTGAGATTCAGAAAAATGTTATAAGAGGTTTTTTTTTTTTCTTTTCTCAATGATTGCATATTCTCAGATAGAGTCCAAGAATTGACACAAATAAATATAGAATTGACTATCTCATTTGTGTGATTGTATCATTTGAATTTGTGCCACACTTTAAAGCTTCAGAGCAATCACAGTCAAAAATCATAAAGGACCTCCCTGCCTCATGCATGGAAGATAACAAATCAGTCCAGACAATTTATTTCAAAGTGGATATTCCTTCAGGCACCTCTTCATTTGCCTTCAACTGTTGAAGCTCTTTCAAGAGTCATAAATTTTTAAAGCAGTTATGAGAAAATAATTAAAGTTATGGTCACTTAACCCTCCAAAGCCCTTAGAGCACATGCTGGCCAAAGACAACCACCAGGTACTCATCACCAGCTTCTGACATGGAGCAGCTAACAGCTCCGAACAGAGATTCGAGGTTACGGGTAGCCTGTGAGAGATTAGAGCGTGATTCAATCCAGTTGCAGAAAAAGCAAATTTTGAATTGTGTTGTCAGCTGGAATTTGGTGTTTACCTTTACAAGACGAAAAGCTGATCAGAAAAAAATTCAGTGTGCAAGGATGCTGACAACACTAGCACAGTACAGCCTCGATGCTTACAGATAGGAGTAGCACAGGCAACCTGCTATCGCTTTTGGAGCCAGCAACCTAACTTCAGGCTTGGGTTAGATTTACTGCAAGGCTGATTTAGGTTTGGATTTGGGAGACCACCTGCCATTCAGTTAGGAGACAGAGCACACAGTCAAACTGTCTGCTTCATCCTTTCTTTTGAATTGCATTGTAACACACTAAGGTGGTGACTGAGATGAAACGTCTTGTTTAGAGCATGAGTAATGGATTTTTATAAAACACTTTACAGTAAATCAAAATAAAAAGCTTGGGAGGGCAGGAGAGGGGGCTGGCATCTTACCCAGACTGCTGACCTCTACTCACACAAGCCACAATCAACCTTCCCTTCAGGCTCTTACAGGTACAATTACTTCTATAATTGCTACACAGATATACCTGACCAGACTATGCTTGAATAAGCAAGTGTGGGAGGAGGCCTCTAACATCAAGCAAGCAACAGTAATGATTTTATTAACGACTAAATTCTAGGCAATGAGGGATTATAGGATCACATGGCTGGAAGGAATCTCAAGAGATCTTCTGGTCCATCCTGTTGCTCACAGCAGTTAAAGTGGTTAAAGCTAGGTCACTCCCAAAAAGCATTTCCCTAACCTGTTCTCAAGGAAGACCTGTCCTCCGCCTTCAAATGACAGAGATGTCCCTGTGCTATCTATCCCAGATGTTTTTCCATCCTGAATGTTTCTTGTTGCAGTTTACTCCAGTGGCCATTTCCTATGATGTATTTGTGCAACTGATTATTCCTACCTCAGAAGTTTAATCCGTATTCACTTGTACTTTGTAGTCCTGAAAATTAGGCAGTTGGTGGATTTGGGCAAAAACATAAGAAAAGTATCCAGTTCCCTTAGTGCTGAGAACTTGTATTGCACTGCTACTATTTATGCAGGAGTCACTAGAAGTAATGTGCGCCTCCCCCATCTTCTCATAGCTGTGCTTTTACAGTGGAAAAGACTTCCATTTGATTTTTGCAGCTGCAGAAACAAGCAAGCAAACGAGACTCAGCTGCATGAGTGAGGAAGTGGATCAGAGGAAATAATTTCAGGCTGATTAGAAAGTAGCAGCACACTATAGAGAGAAGCAAAAGAATTCTTTTTTCTTCAAAAGATTCAAAGTTGATACCAAAAAAATGTAACAAACTCAAATTCATGCAGGATAACTTTCCATCATAATGCAGGGATTGCTTGCATGTTTCATCATGTGACAATGGCAGTCCCATCCTATGATTCAACATAATCCTTCACACAATTAATATGCAGTTTCTTGTCATGCAGGCAGGTCCCATAACTGTGGTCATTCCTGGTAACATGAGTAAGAAGGTTAGGGCATGATCATTACCGATCTGTTAAGAGGGGTCCATTGTGCTTTCATGCCAGAAAGTTCTCAGTTGTTGCTTTAGACAACCAAAATTTTATTAGATCAATTGAATTTTTCAGAGCAGCACCCTTGCAGAACAAGTTGTATTGATTTAATGGATTTGCCAATTTTTGAGCCCCAGGTTCACGTACCTGCAAAATTTAATTAACTTGACACTGAAGATTTCTATAACTCTTCATGATTTAATGGATAAGTATATACATAAAAGCAATGTATATATCCTGGGGAGACCTTATTGCAGCCCTTCAATACTTAAAGGGAGCCTATGAGAAAGATGGGGACAGACTTTTTAACAGGGCCTGAAGCAGTAGGACAAGGGGTAATGGTTTTAAATTAAGAGGGCAGATTCAGACTAGATATAAGGAAGAAATTTTTTTTTACAATGACAGTGGTCAAACACTGGGACAGGCTGCCCAGAGAGGAGGTAGATGCAACGTTAGGTTGGGCAGGGCTCTGAGAAACCAGATCTAGCTGAAGATGTCCCTGCTCACTGCAGGGGGTTTGGACTAGATGGCCTTTAAAGGTCTCCTCCAAACCAAGAAATTCTCCTATTTCACATGGAGGTGACATTGCTCCTTTTTGAAAATGCAGGTTTTCATAAATTTAGAGGTCACAAGAGACCTTATAACCTGGCTTCACAGGCTATGCAGCAGTACAGTTAGGGACAGCTGTATTTAAGGATTCAGTCAAGTGGTTTCATTCATGTCTTCCTAGAAGTTTTGGAAGACTAAGAAATGAATAATCCAACATTCTTTAGTTGTTATTCAGTTATTAATGACTTTCACTTTTAAAACGTGGACATTTTTCCTCACATTTGGCACAACATGAGCCAATAGCTTTCCTGTGTGTGCAATAAATTCTAAAAAATTAATTTAGGAAATAATAGTCTTTCTACAGCTCTTTATGGAGGAACTAATTTTCATGCCTATGTTTTCCTATGCTTTATACAGGCATGTATAAACCCCTCTCCTTCAGGAAGGAGACATGCAGAGGGATACAGTTACATAAAAGAAATGGTAAAATGGTCTACCTGCTGTTTGAGGTTCTTAACTTCAAGGAGAACTTCTCAAACCCATACATCCTGCTCTGGAGATACTGACTGTCCACTACTGAAAAATCAATAGACAAATGTTTTTCTGCTAATAGATAGATTCAGTCTCAGTAGGTCCTGGTAGCAGTCTTGCACTGTTTGGCACCTAAAGTCACCAGAAGTCCCCTGTCATTCTTCTCCAGATGACCAGATCTAGGAGCCACCAGGTCCTTTGCCCCTGCACTCGTCTTCATATTCAGCTCTTATAGATGGAAGAGCTTACACCTCCCATCTCTGCTACATTTCCTAACAGTGTGTTTGTTAGAGCAATTACCTGGTATGCGAGACCCAAACCTTACAAACTATGTGGGTCTGTTTAGAAGCTAGGATCAGTCCTCTATCTATAATTTCCTAGCATAATTCTTTAGCAGTTAGTCTATGAAAAAGAGAGGTCTTGAAGGTTCCTCTGTCACTACCCCTGAAATTGCTCCACCTGCAGAAGTCGGAAAAAGAAAGATGGAAAAAAAACAATGTTTACTGCACAGTCTGTATATTGGATAAATGCTCCTATGAATCAGAGGAGGAATTTTATTCTTGGCTAAGAGGTACGGCAGCACAAGTGCTTTGTTTACCGCAAGAAAGTACTCCTTTGGCTGTAACCTCTTCAGATCACCTCACTGGACTTTTGAACCTTAAACTGTGGCAGGTATTACTCCTAGTCTTCTGTTCTTTGTTTCTTAGCATATAGTCCAGCTGACCTCTTGCTCAGCTTCCATAAACACCAAATTCTTCTCATTCTTTCTTCTTCAAGGTACATAGATATCCAGTTCTAGTTAAAAATAGATTAATTTAGGAATAAAGGTTTAGGCAGTGTAAATACCTTGGAAGAAGGGTCACATAGGATATAATTAAAGACATAAAAAAATAAAGCAATCTCTACATTTAGCCTGTACCTGGGGCTAAACTGTAACAGTTAGTCTATCACTTGACAATCCCTCACCAGCCAGGAAGGAGAAACAAGAAAAAGGAGAGCAGAGCCATAGGTAGAAGTGAGGAGAGATTTTAAAGAGTTAACACTAATACCAACAAAGATATACAGAGTTGTACTCAGCCAAATGAATATCCAGGCCTCAGGAAGAAACCTAGGCAGGAACCCCATAGGAACTCTCTCTCCCCAGCAAACCTTCCCTCTTTATAATGGCCGTGACATGATGGGATGGGCTATACCTGTAGCTAACTCAGGTCAGCTGCCTTGGCTGGCTTGAGCCTGCCTAGCACTGCTGGCCTGTAATTCTATCCCAGCCAAACCAGGACAGCAGTTACCAGTTGAGACACAAAACTTTAGCAGTGTCTAGATTTGTAAACTCAACAAGCTGGAGCATGTGTTTGGACACAGAAGCCTTTATAACACAAGCTGCCCTATGCTAGTAAACTTTCTGTCTTCCAAAACGGGGTGCCCATACTCTGGTTATTCTAATTTACTACACTCTGTAGTGCTAAAAAAGTCCTGAGCTCTGTGCTTCTATGCTGGCAGTTTCTGGTGCAGCATTGTGCCACAGTATCTTGCCTGTGACTCCTGATTCACCTTGGGATGTTTCTTCTCCTGTTTTTGTTCCTTACATTCAAGCCAGACAAGATTTGATGCCTTCTCAGGTTCATGGCCACCCTTTTCCTTCAGGCTGAGATCTAGATTTCTGGTTTGGTTCCTGTTTGCTGCATGAAGGCAACAATCCGAGTCCATTTCAGGAGCTTCTGAGAGAGAGGTATGATCTTCTTTCTTGTTAGTTAAAGTAAACATTTGAAGTAAACTTTTTTTGATCCGTAGGAAATAACATGCACTCTTACGACATTAACCAAAACTCTTTCCTAAAAAGAACCATTTAACTTCTGTTTTGTGTGTGTGTTTGTGTGAATTAACTTTTAGCCCTTACTACGCTATCTTTTGTATATGTTCTAGAGACAAGACTGTGTTGCAAGTGCTCTATGACTGTAGTCAGGGCTATTTTCCAGGTGTTCCATGCTAGCCAAACTGCAAGGTTATTTCATTTCTGCAAAGCTGTTGATGGACTAACCCTGTCTGTTTTCCAACCTGAGATAGAAGGAGTATAAATACTCACATAAATATATTCCTGTACCCTGTAAACTGTTTTGTGTGCTGTTGCCAAATAACACTGTGTAAGTAATTGGACAGCCATAGTATAATTAACACTACTCTATGAACCTAAAAATATACAATTAATACAGGACTGTGTAACATAACATCTCCTCTCTGCTGACCTGACACTCTTAATGTCTGTCAGAGGTCTTTAGTCCAAAACATTCAGAATGCAATATATGTTTATTGTTCCAGATAGTAACACTGAAGCAGGAACACTCAGAGGTTATGTGCAGCTTCCTGGTGGCAGACATGAACGAATTCTGCTGCTGTAGTAATTGTTTGACAGGGTTCTTTCAGAACAGAGTAACTCTATAAATATCATAGTCCTAAAGGATGTGTGTTACCTCTCGGCTCAATTCTGGGCAAGAAACTGATAGCCGGAAGAAGTTACATGTAATGTAATGTCTTCATTCAGGGAAAATCGAAGTCTTTTATTGTTAAAGCAAAATGAGAAGAACAGCGATTGACTTTTCTGTTAGTTTTGAATAACCTTTAAGTAAAGTTATTTACAGCCTAAAATATTTACCATCTTTTAACCCTTTGAAGAATACAATATTCTGTTTCAAGGCTAGCAACTTGTTTTCCAGCACTGACCTGCTACAGATCCCTCACATATCTACCAGACAATGTTTTCTTCTAAACTTTGTTTATATACACCTGACAAGCAGCACCATTAATGCCCCTCTACCACCTAAAACAGATTTCTGCTCTGAAACAGCTGCCAAAATCACTAACAATCCTTAGTTATTGCTACTATCCAGGCTGTCATGGCTTTAAAGTATTATTGCTAAGCTCCAACACAAACAATGTCAGCAATCAGTGCTGCAGTCATGATTTTCTCCGTGGAGGTTAATCAATGAGAAGCTTACTGGCAGCAGGTGGTTAATTTTCCATCAAATAATCTCCATGTGAAATGGCACCCTTCACTTGCAGGTTTTTTTGATGGAGAGATTGACTGAGCTGACTTGGCCATCTGTCAGCTAGGCTATCTGATCACAAAAATATATCATAGAAATGTCATGGTTTAGAGAAACAAAACAAAACCAAAGAGAATTAATGCTCAGATAAATTAGTTTCCTGACCACTCCCTACTCACTTGTATGAGCACTGAGGATGCCTCCAGGGAGCACACAGAAATGTGTGGCTACCAGTAGAGGCAGGGGCAGAACAGTATTCTTGCAACATGCATTTTGATGACTTTAAGCCACCCTGGAAAATCATCTTGCTAAATTTAATTTAAGTGATTAGTGACATATACTCTAAAAATTAATTTCTTTGCTGGGGAAATCACTTGTGAAATGAGAGATTTCTTAATGTGACTATGTGACCAAGTTACTAAATAGGTAGGAAAGGGAAGTAACACAGTATCCTCATTGCAGAGGTAGGCAAAGAGATGATAATGTGTAGAGCCTGACAGAGATCTCTATACAGACCAGTTAATGAGACCTAGTTTGGTTGTCTTTGCAGGATGTTGTTTTGTGACCTCTAGTGATAATATGAGACCAAGTTGCTTGTGCAGTGACACAAGAGATTGAGGCTATAACTCAGAACCCCAAGACCCCGAGCAGACAATCTCTACTCTCTATTTAAGAGAGTTATCATACAATCAAGATCCATAACTCACTGCTATGAAGCTTGTCGTCTCGCAAAATATTTGTTGAGCATGACGCTGCTGAGTCACCGTATCGGTTTAACAGCTGGACTTTAGCACTTCTATTTTAGTGACCGAGCCTAAAGCAGTTTACAATAGTTAATAGTTCTACCAGAAAACAGATGCACTTTTACAGATCCATGACGTGACAGCTGCTAATAAATGTATCCAAGAACTCTTAACTATGCTTCTTGATGTAGGTGAGATAATGTATCCCATTCTGTGCCACATGCTCTTTCCATTTCTTACAGGTGCTAGTATTGTACACCAGCATTTGCAAGATCTCCAGCTGGCTACAGTCTGAAAATGCAGGCTTGCAAAATCTAGCACACGTGGACTTTGCTTACTGATGATTTAGCTCCTATTTCCCAGAGCTAGTGAGTGAAAAAAAAAACAAACAAATAAAATATGATTCATGAAACTCCAGGTGCTGAAATATGTTTATTTTAGCATCTTTGCCTAATTAGCTTAATTTAAAAGGTCTCTATGTATGAGAATTAGGAAATTCTAATGCAGTGTTTTATGAATTTTTTTTTTTTACTTACTCTCAGATTAATTCTTCGAAGCAGGGCTGAACGTAATTTTATTTAGCATTACACACACAAAGGTAAACCTCAAGGAAATTGCATGTAAAATACTATTATAAATAGGTGTTAATAGCTCTCAGCCAAGTTCAGAGAGGGCTTGGCATAGATTTTCTTAGTTAAATATTGTAAATAGTACTGAGAGAGGAATGCATTATAAAGTGTATAAAGCATAACAACAGACTCTGAATGCTATGAATAACTGTTAAACAAACTCTTAGAAAACCTAATATTCTTCAGCAAAAATATGTATGTTAGACATTTCAATAACAGGTTTCAACACAGCATTTACACAGTGGCTTAGGATGGAACAATGTATATTCTTTAAAAATCAGCAAAATATATTGCCTATTTTACTTTATTTTCCTTCTTGTTACTAACAAACTATGTATGTTTATGGATGATCATATTTCCAACGGCAAACACTCCAAGTATTTTTCAGACTCAAGAATACTGGAGTTGATGAATTATGCTATTGTATTTTGGGGCACTGCTCTCCCACGGGGCAAATAAAATCTCTGAGAATCCTCCTGGTTTCTTCCCAGCCTCCTGAGGGAAGGGGGAGAGAAGCATCATGTCTGGACAGTCATACTGAAAATGTGGAGCTGTAAGTTAGAAATGCAGAAGGAGGTTCATACTGCACAGCCTTTGTGTGCCTTTTTCCTGCTGAAGGCCTACAAGTGTCCAGAAGATAGAATGTTGCTTATCCTAAGTTCCCAGTTCAGGAAGATGTTTAGGGATCTCTCAGCACAAACTCAAGTCTCACAGCTGGAACTGCATCAGCAAGAAACAAAACTAATACCTTGAGAAGATGCCACACACCCTCTTCATAAGACCTTCCAGTTTTGAGCACTCATCTTGGATCTATGACCTCATTGCTGTGCTTAATGTATAGGTGTCACATCATTGAGAAACCGGCTGTCCTATAGTAAGGTCAGGGAACAAAGGACTCTGTCTTGGAGTGTGTGCAGGTCTACTGGCAAGTTAGGCTGGAGAAGTTTTCAGTGATGTCAACTTCTCTTATTAGCTGTCTAGGCCACTAGTTAACTCTCTTTCACTAAGCGTCATGTCCTCTGTTGAATAATAAAAAAACATTAGAATTTGCATGGGCCTCATTGCAGCTCTGTAATTTATATATAACTTTTACCTTGCAAGTAGGATTGCTGACATCAGGCTGCTCTCGTGTTTAAGCTTCAGGGGAGCTAGAGACTTTGCGAGTTAATTCATGCTATACTAATTATTTTCATACTCCTGATTCTCCATTAACTTTAATTAATCTCCAAGGTTGATGGCCTATAAGTATGTGTGCACACATACACACATATAAATATATTATATTTACATACACAAATGCACATCACTCCTTATCAAATTATTTTTTCCAGCATTGTCTTGTAGTTACTTTTTTAATTACTTCACCTATACTAATATGCTTATCTTCTTAATACTCAAGAAATGAAACCAGACTATTCAGTCTCTAACTAAACTTTATTTAAAATTGCCTACATATTTACATTTTCATTTGTTCCTCTCAGCACCTCTCTCTCCCCTCCCATGGAAGTTTAGGTAAACATACTTGGAACATTAAATCCACTACAAAAATTGCATTTTTTTTCATTGTACCAGTCATCCTGCCGCAATCAAGTTTGATCTTGTCATTTTAATTGCATGCTCCAGTGATGCTCACTAACTTTCTAATTTTCTGACACCGTATGGAGCTATTGATAGGTATTATTTTACAAGCTTGTTTTGTTTAGTAAGGGGTTTTTGCCCTTGGTATACAGAAGCCTGAGATAGCTCTGTGTCCTCAAACCTTCTAAAGTCCATTTCAACCACAGATATGGAGAGAAACATGTTTTAAAGTCTTTTCTCCTTCTCCCAGAGTTCACAGGCCAATATTGTGTTATTTTTATTCAAGGGCACTTTTCAAGACTTCAGCACACTACTTCAAGACTGAAAGTTTAATCACTGGAATAAAAATTTTGCCCCATTTTTTTTTGAGATTTGCATATGGTGAGGTTAGAATGCCTTTGAATCGCAGCTTTGACTTCAGCTCATTCTTAGACTTCCCTTTCATCTTTGTTCAAGCCTACGTCCTCATGATATACGTTTCCATTATTGTTTGAGCATTCTCATAAAAGCTCCTTGGCTCGTTTCCTGAACATGGAAAGAACAGCAGTCACCACAGTACAAGTCCCACCTCTTGCTTCCCTCTCAGTGGATCTGTGCTGAACCAGGATTTATGTAAGAGGTTCAGATACAACTAGTATTTAAGAAAGGCACGTGGGCTGGGCCTGCCCATTTCAAGTTAGTGTGTTTTCACTCATTGGTTAAAGTACTTATAGGAAAAAAAGGACTTTTAAAGCACTACAAAAGGACTCCTTTTTCATAATTTGCAACAAATAATTTTTTTCAACACAAGCATTTGTCTTATTCTTTCTTCTTTTTTTTTTTTAATCTCCTGCTCTTGCATTTGCTTTTACTAGCAAAGATCAGAGACATCATTTTTGCTAAGTGCCACAATTTCTACTAGACATTAAAAAAATGTTCAGCATTGCATTGTTTGAGAAGTAACATTTACGTTATTCATACTTCTGAGCAGCTTGCTGCTATGTAGGAATAGATGTAACTTAGACAAACTCTGTAAGGAGGTAAACCATCATCCCTACTTCTCTACCTCACCTACCCTCCATGACCATGTCTGCACTATACATATGTAGTCCTATAACTATGTTTTCCCCTTATCTGTAAAAAGCCACATGCCTTATACTGACTTCACAGTGCAGTCTTTAGATTTGTCTGTTTAGGCCTTTGTTGGCTTTAGCTGGTGGCCATGTGCCTGTGGCCTCCCTACGCTGCCTTCACTCCGGGTGCACCCAGGGCAGGGGCTGGCACCCCTACATAGTCACTGTGGGACAGACAACCCCTCTGGGGTAACGGGGCTGGGGGGGTCAGCGTGTAATTTTCAGTGCTTAGTCCACAAGTGACAAGGAAGTGGGTTGTGATAAGGAAACATATAAAAATAGCCAGTTAAACACTAATTGGTCTAACAATAAATTCCTAGCTCTACCTGGAGTTTGTGCTCCTCTTGGCTCTGAATGAGATTTTGAGTGTAGCCATCTAGCACACCGTGACTATCAGAGTAGTTCACATGTACAGATATTTGAGAGATAAAAGAGCTGCCCCGAACGATTAGAAGTTGCCAGGCTCACCTGAGAAAAGACTTCACTGAGAACCACCCATGTAGCTCAAACAGGCTGTAGGCAAAGGATAGTCAGTATCTAAAACTTATCCTTCACCAGATGATAGTCTAATGATACTGAATGTTCCCAGTCGCACATCGATACCTGTGAAAGGAACCAAAGAAAAATCTTAACTGAGGCAGAAGACCTGCCTCTGCTAGAACAAGCATAAGTTAAAAACTGAAGTATTATAGACTTATTACTTACTCTCTAGACCCCGGAGTGATGTGACTGCAAACAGCATACTTGCTTTCAGGTTGTAAAAGTATGCGTTTCTTTCCCTTGTGACTTTGAGGAAAAGTTAACAATTTTACCAAAGTGTTAACAATGCAGGAATGTCTGGCTTCTCCACAGATCCTATGCCAAGCCCCTCCAAATGAATTTGATAGTCGCTCATCATTTTCACCCCATATGATATGTGGGTGTTAGTGCCTACCTGTTGTCTGTACGGCTAGATGAGATTTTTGGTCACTCTCTCGTTACTCCCAAGATAAAGGGTGCCACGGTTTCCGGGGTTTTTTTGTGATTGGAAATGGCTGTGGTAGAAAGAACTCTGTCATTATTACCTATGTCTTTGAAAAGGATGAAAAAAACGCCACCGCACAACTGTTGATAGAGAATCAATATAAACAACAGAAGTTAAGAGGAAATACATTTTTTGCTTTGTATCCAAGTTTCTTTGGTCTGCCAGGGAAGATGAATATCAGATTGAATAAAGTGAGAAAGACAGAAATGATTGCAAAAGTAATAATACTATTCAATATTCCAAGTTTAGTGAATATTGGCCATTTTTAATCTTGAATCACCTGAAATCTGATTTAGGGCTATCACAAGCAAAACAGTCTCAAGTCAGGGAATTTTACCTGAAGGCTGCAATGATCACCTGTTGTCCTTTGCTTAGTTTTTCTTCTGGGTTTGTTCCTTCAGTAAGTACTCCATCCACATAGTCAAAAAGTTCTCCAGAGGTTTCATAGATAATGCCATGGCAGATGGTAGGACTCTTTCCTTCACAGGGGCAGCTGGTTCCCAGGGTGTTGCACACTGATCTGGGAGAAGGAAAATGGGAATCTTGCTTCTCTGGCCAGAGAATTAAAAAAAATAATTTTGCATCACCATTTGTAGCATACCAGGCATATTCTTTAGTCTCTAGCACCAACATTGATTGTACCATGCCCAGAACTACAGCACCTAACGGGTGTGACCTAATTCAATGTGAATTTTTAACCACCATTCTGCAATGTTCTTCTGAACAGGATAAACAGGACTGCGTATTTTGGGCACAACCCCTTGTTTGCTGACAGAATCAGCTGGTTTTTAAATTTCACTGCTAGCCCCTCAATCAGTTTGATACCGCTTTTGACAGATTACTTGGTCTCTCAGCAGTGGCAACTGGGTCTACCTGAGCACATGCAGGCAGGATCTACACGACCTACTCCAAAGACCCAAAGTCTTCCTGGCCTGTAAGTTCCCCTGCATTGGTTAGGAGAGTAAATCCCAATGATGACAGGAGCATCAGTGGCAGAGGGTGGAGGGTAGCAGTCTCATCTATTCAAACCAAAGCTTTCTCCCACTAGTAAGACACTTCTTTCCTCAGTGCCTGCCCTGTGTCCATGGGCCACAGTCCCGAGAGTTGTAGGTACCCCTGTTTTGTGCAGCGAGTCCCCCCCACAAAGAGCGTGTCTTCAGCACCCAGTATCTACCAGGTTCTTTCTGAACCGTGTTTGGGCAGGGGCACTGTGTGCCTCTCTGACTGAATAAAGTTTCTGTGCATGATGGCTAAGGTTTTTTATATGATGTTTGTTTTCTAATATTTTTTTTTAATGTACCTCAGGGCTGGCTGAATTATCTTACAGCCTGTAACACAGGCTCATTACACAGGCCCACTTCTTCACGTCTCATTTTTCCATCTTTAAGAGGATAGTGCTTAACTCTTCTATTCTGGCTAAGCATACACACGTGCATTAGGTATGCAATCTAATTTACCAATTTTCACATCTGTCTTGACCATTTAAGAAAATACATCATATCCCACATTCTGACAAAATGTCTTCTTTTATGCTCATTTGTTTGTCTTCATTTATAGTCAACAGTCAGCTCTCAGTTTTAAGGAACACATTGGAAGTGATTTTCTCTAATGTTTGCTTGAGCAAGAGAAGGTTTTTGCACCAGTTTAAGTGTGACTCAGTGTTTGGTAAAGATTTTTATAGCTGTAGCTTCTGGCAGTATTAATTAGAGCCAATTATAATGTGATAGACAGGCTTTGCCAGTTTAAAATGCTTAACAGAACTCCCTCTGTCTCCCTTAAAAACTAAATGGAGATTTTGATTGCATTTGCATGCCTGAATTGTTAGACTCCTCGAATGTTAGACTCCATGAATATAATAGGCCATATGCAAATTAAATAATCAGTTTACTTAAATAGATAAGCAGATGTCCATGTGTGTGTATATAGCATTGAGAATGGTACAATATTAAACATAATAAATATTTTGGGGCTGTTCTTCATGACATTGTTACTAACAATGATTTTCAATCTCAGCTTAAAGTTTTCTGGTCAGACTTTCTATTATTGATACTTCAGTAATTTTTCAGTTATCGCAGTTGGTAATTTTCAGGTTTCTATTTGACTGGAGTTGGTGCTAAAATGAGTATATTTTTAATGAAGCATTTTCTGTCATTATCTGCTCCAGTGGCTTCCTAGATCCCAAACAAAGACACTTAATTAGTGGTTCAGTCTCTCTCTGGTCCAGTAAATGTTTTAATCAAATACAGGGAATAAAAGCCAGAAAGAAAAATCCAAAAATTGGTCAGCTTACATCCTTAAAGAACATTATTACTTTGGCTTCTTCCTCCACCTACAGCTTCTTCATGAAATCTTGGTGTTGTAGGTTTTTGTGAAACCGATACCAAAATCTATTTTTTGTGTAGAATCAAATAACTGTTTTCTGGCCAATCCTGCTACCAAATTACATCTTCCAAAATTCACTTTCTTAAGATGAAGTAATCTTTAACAGTGTCTTATCCCAATGTCCAGTAAATATTAGCATACTTTTCTAGAAAATGCACTTTTTTAACATGCAAAGACATGTTCTTTAAACATGTATGGCATGCTACCAGGGCCACAAGGTGACTCACATGCAGAATGTTAAGTATGCTTTCTTCATGTCCTAAATGAAACAGTTAAAACAGTGAAAACAAACCTCTGTTAGATTGTATCCGGACATAACATGAGTAACTCTAAATCAATTTTCTGTGCAAAGACAGTGGAACTCAGATAACAAAAAATAGACTCATCAAATCTTCTTAATTAAGCATTCAATTAATAATTTTTAATAGTAATTAATATCACCTATTATTAATTATGACATCTTAACCATGGCTGATCTGCTAATTTGACTGAATTTTCTGTATCCTGACCTTCTTCGCAATTTCTGGGATGCCAAATCATCACATTATTTGAGTGTAGACTTTGGTCATTGTTCCCACTTCACCATGTGCTGTGCTTTCTCACCACAACACAGTACATTTCATCCTCCTTGAATGCCATCTCTAGAAGCCTCAGCATGCATAGACCAAAGCTGGAATCACTGGCCCTGTTCTTGTTCCACACTTTTCAACGTCCCAGGGCAGATTTATTCCTCTGCTTCTCCTGATAACTTCAGATGCAAGGAATAGGTAGGCTTTTGTATGTCAGTTCTTTGTTGCTGCAGGTCACTAATTTCCTCCACTGTACTGTCCATTTTAAACTTGTGAACCATTAACTCAGTTGTAGAAACTAATGTCAGTACTGATTTTTCATGGTCTCAAACCAAAAAAACCCTGGTTTTCATAGTTAGATTTTATTCTTTGTGGCATTAAGAAACATGGGCATTTGCTCTCTGAAATCATAACTAGTAGGTCTGACTGAAACATTAAATCTGTCTTTAATTCTGTTCTTGTTATATATTTTTGAGATTTTTTTCTTTCTTTTTTCCTTTTTTTTTTTTTTTTTTTTTTTTTTGAGGATGAGAGAGAAATTATCTCCAGGATTTCTAGTAAGCTGTTTTTTTTTTCTTTTTTTTTTTTCTTCTTTTTTTTCATCAGTACATCTCTCAGCAGGAGCACAGCAAAAGAGAAACAATAAGCTCCTTTCTCCGGTGACACACGTCAAGTGAATGTATTCAAGAAAATCAGATCTTTGGTCTGACCTTTTTAGAGGCAGACTGTGGAGCTCACCAAGTCACCCAACTGGTTTCTGTGAATACCTTCAGAAGTACATCCCGTACCATTGGTCCATTTGTAGATGTATGGTTGATGCATGGTTGATGCATATCATAGTGGAAAGCACAACTACAAGCTGCTTCAATGCAGGAAAGGAGAGTTGGTGTTCATTTTGTAGCAGAAAATGTTTTTGAAAATGTTTGTTAGAGTTCATAAACAGTATTATCTAGTCTACCCTTCTGACCCGCTCATCATCGCAGTCCCGTAGTGCCCATGATCTCCTTCAGTGAGATCACTTACTGAAAACTTCTCCTGGAACAAGAAAACACATGTTAGACCACACAGTGGAGAACCAAGGTAGGAACATGTGCAGTTTGGTTGAGGTTCTGGAGGCAGTATAGGTGCAGTGATAACTACTGCAGGAGAAAAGTCAGCATAACACAGATCTGCTGACTACTTCTGACACATAACACGGCTTCTGTTAGGTAACCAGAACTTTAGGACACACCATGATTTAACAGATATACTGGTTAATCTGGACAACATCAGTATCTGTTCTAATTAGTAGAAATGAGCATGGATGTGGTCAAATGTATGTTTACTTCTTTGAGGTATGTGAAGTTCTTAGTTGATACTTATACCAAGAAGAAAGAAGCCTTCAGGGAAAAATTAAGAAGGTGAAAAATGTAGATATCTGGGAAAGGGGATGAACAAAGACATCAGATGATACAATATGCCATTTGAAATTACTATTTGCCTAAGGGTCTCAAACAGCACATGGGCCAGGCTGGAGGTCTAACTGGGCCACTGGTTAGAGACGAACAATGAATGGGGCAGGACTCAGGACAGGTGCTTATAGTCAAAGCCAGTGATAGTCAAGATCGAGGACACCTATGGAGAAATTAGCTGTATCAGCTATAATTGTATCAGCTACACAGGGAAAAGGTCCCAAAAGATATCCAGTGGATAAATCAAAGTATGTTCAGCATCAAGCAACTGTCAGAACACTGTAGTTCAAAAAAAGAGGACAGAGTCCTCTGCAAAGAAGAGACAAAAGCTAACACAGGGCCAGGAAAAGACAAGTAACTGGATCAGCTGAAAAAACTCCACTAAAAAGCTAGTGCCTTTGGACAAGTTTGTGCCAGCTGGCCTTTACTGTAGCCACTCCTGAATCACTATTTGTGATTACTGCATACTTCAAGCTTGCAGTAATGCCCCAAAGGAACAGCATAAACACAGTGATAATAAACCTGTCCCATTAGAGTCTGGGACCTGCTTAATCACTTGTGTTTCTCCGACCCTTTAGACTGCCTTTATTTCAGGTGCTTTTATGCAGTATTTGACTATAAATCCTAGGTCCAAAACCTTTAAGAGCTATGAAGTTCAGGTCTGTAGTTTGGCTGTTAGTGTGCATTACAAAGCCTTTCTATCCAGATCCATGCCCTAGATTTGAGCCCAGTCATGCCTTAAAGTTTTGAAAGTTGAATCTGCTCTATCCTTGGTCTTAGCGAAACACATCTTGGTGTGAACTCAGGGTATTGAAACCTCCTCTTACTGTTTTTCTTTCATACACAGCAGGGTGAGCACACTGCAGCTGGACATTCAGCAGCCACCTCAGGTATACTTTGTCCAAGGAATATTCAGGATTCTACAGGACTCACTAATTTTGTGTGCTCTGTAATCCAGGTGTAGATTTTAACTATGCATTTATCTTTCTCCCAAACATTTGTATAAATTATTCCAGCCCCATCTGCCCCACGAGCTTGAACCAAGAAGGGCGAAATGCAGTTCTGCATCTGAACTCTTCGTTGCAAATCCACAGTCAAGGATGGTAAACCCTGACTGAAAAAAGCCATGAAAAGCTGAGGGAACAGATTGCCTCCCTAATGGAGCATTGTCTCACATTTTGTGGTTTTGCTCCAAAGAATTTCTATGCTTTCCGTGAAGTAAGACTCTGTTAATTTACTGTCTGTATTACTTCAATGGCTAGGAATAAATCAGACTCTTTTGGTTGGGCTGCTATCTGAAATTCAGTATGAAAGAGCCACAGTTGAGAATTCTTTCCCTTCACAATGATGTTTCTACTCTTCCTTCATTCCTCTGCTTATTTTATTTTGCAGACAAATCCCTTTAAATAGTACAAAGGTACCACTTGCAAACTCCTTCCCTCCCCCAAATATAAGGTGTTTTCATCATCCTCCCTCAATATTTCATGTTCCCTCAATATTAAGAGCAGTGTCCCCTAAGACAACAGTCAGCAGAAACAGCGTGCCACAGTTGTATGAAAAGTTCCATTCTGAGTTGCAGAAGCAGTGCCAGAGTGACCTGTATGTCATCCCCACTGGGCCTCGCTTCCTTACCTCAGAATTCACCAAGTAGTTCAGTAAATCCATGATGCTATTTGCTACTCAAGTAGTCTTCTGAGGTGTCAAGTAGTCTTCTGGCAGGACTACAAAGAGCAGTGAGATCTGAAGCCTGTTTCATGAATTATTGGGTGATAAGTTGAAAGAAATCCATTACTCTAAAACTAAGTTGGCTTCTTAAGAAAACCTGTCGTAACCATGCTGCAACTGCAGCCATTATATCCCCCGAGCAAAAAAATTTATTTCTTGATGCATTTCTTGGTGCCTCTTTCCTCTTGCAATATATATTTTCCCTACTATTTTCCATGAGGCTCACTGAGCTCTCTAGGAGGTTGCTTTAGGCAGGGCAAGCCATTCTTCCCAGAGTTAGATCCCTTCAATGACTTCAGACCTTGTATAGATTTTTCCTCACTGCTTTAAGGGAAAGAGCTGTACTGGTTTCTATCAAAAATACCAGGATTCTCCTGCCTCAACTCAGGAACTGAGGCCTGATCTGTGGAAATAAGCAAATGCTTTTATCTCTCCATGATTGCCTCCCATTCTGTTCCACCCATCCCTGATCTTCCCTGTTCTTCTTTAAGTCTTTAAGATATTGTCTTGGTCTCAGTATTTTATGCCTCAAGGCTCAGTTGGCTTCCTCTCAGTTTGCTAGAGGGCATTTCAGGAAAGTGAAAAGCAGCACTGCAGAAGCTTAAGATGTCTGGCTTTGGGATGCCATGCAGCTTGCCATGTCCTGATCTGATGTAAAAATTTCTGCAAGGCTTTGAGATTTTGGGAAAAGAGGTAAACAGGTGGAACACTTTCTTTACATTTTGACTCTTTTTTTATTTTTTTTTTTAGGCCTTTCCTTTTACATGTCTACAGTATTGAGCCCATTGGAGGCTGATATTGTCTGGAAAAACTCAAGCTGTAAGAATTTAATAATCAAGTATTGATAACAATTGAAAACTGGGGAGAAATATGGCACAGAAGAAGTGGGTACAAGTTCTCCAGTAAAAGAAACACGGTGATTGAGGTTTTTTACTGATGTCCCTCCCATGTTGTTCTTAGAAAGAATTCATTTGTTCCATTTATACAACTGTTCATCACAAGGAATTACTGTAGTAATAAATCCCTGTCTCTCAAAGAATATAAGATATATGTGTCATACAAATAATATTTAAAGTGAGTTAAAGCAACAGAAGGTTAAAAAAGGAAATTAAACCAAGTAAAACTTTTTAAATGCCACTAAGAATAGCAAATCAGGATTGGAAGATCCATCATATGTCTGGGTAAAAATTGATAAAATGGAAAAGAAGCTGTTGATTTGGGATTTTCCTGTCAGACTTACTTCAAGTAAACTTTCAAAAATGTACCACTACTGGTGATAATAGCAATCTATGTTTTGTTTTGTTGTTAAAGCTGCTGTGTTGCAGTCAGTGCAATAAGCACTGGTTTAAGCTTCCTTTCAGTGCACAATGTTTTTAACTCTGCAGTATGTGATTACAGGAGCACGGATTGCACGTGTGTGTATGAAAACAGGTGAGCATGTTGCCAGGAGTATGGTAGGCCCAAATGACTGCTCTGAGATTAAGCAACAAAGCTACCATGTTCTCAACTGTAAAAGAGAGGTGATGAATTAACTCTGGTGCCTTTCAGTGTTGTGCGACTGAAGTGGACAGTTATCTGAGTTCATCTGCCCCCAAAACAGAAAAGGGAACGACATAATTTAATTCTCATCTGTCTCTGCCAGGATCATTGGTTCTTCAGTTTCCTCTTCCTGAGCTCCAGGTTACTGTTTACAGCACAAACCCTCAAGTGTTCCCATCTGTAAGCTCCCCAAATTTGAACTCCCATAAAATAACTGTACTAAAGCTCTGCTCCTAGAACCCCTTCCACCCCAAGATTCATGGTCACAGAAGGGATGACCTTGGAAGGGACCTCTGGAGATCATTTGGTCCAAACCCCTACTCAAGTAGCACCACCCAGAGCCAGCTGTCCAGGACCATGTCCAGATGGCTTTTGAATATCTCCAAGGTTGGAAACTCCACAACCTCCCTGGGCAACTTGTGCCAGGGCTCAGTCACCCTCACAGCGAAAAAGTGTTTCCTGATGTAGGGCATATAGTTTGTGCCCACTGCCTCTGGTCCTGTCACTGGACGCCACTGAAAAGAGCCTGGTACTCTCTTCTCTGCACCCTCCTTTCAGGTGTTAATATACATTGATAAGATTCCCCTGAGCCTTCTCTTCTCCAGCCTGAACAGTCCCAGCCTCTTCTCATATAAGCAATGCTTCTGTCACTTAATCATCTTCATGCTCCTTCACTTGGACTTCATCTTAGTACTCTCTTGTACTGGGGAGCCCAGAACTGGACCCACCACACCAGGTGTGGCCTCACTTGCACCGTGGAGAGGGGAAGGATTGGCTTCCTCGACTTGCTGGCAACATTCCTCCTCCTAATGCAGCCCAGGGTACTGTTAGCCACCTTTGCCTCGAGGACACGTTGCTGGATCACGTTCAATTTGGTGTCCACCAGGAGCCCCAGGTCCTTTTCTGCAAAGCTACTTTCCAGCTAGTCAGTCCCCAGCATGTACTGGTGCATGACTTTCTGATCAAAGGACTGCACCATCTTCCTCACCGCAGTCCCCACATTTGTCCCATTATCTCCTCCCACCCCTCAGCTTCTGCTATTTCTTAGACCTCCCTCTGCCCCTTTGCTCTCAGCCCATGTGTCTGCTGTCTGCATTTGCTCTGTAACTTCCTTTTTTTCTATTTTAAAATTGCTGATAATTCTTCTTCCTCTACCAAGTCTGGGCTTGGATTGCTCTCTGTCATTGATTTGTCATTGATTCCACCTTCTTTCCTGACTTTCCCCACAGGAAAAAACAGAAGCTGGCTCCTGGCTGCAGCTATCAAAAATCCACCTGGATGTATTCAAATGAAAGAAAAAGAGCAGCTGTCTGGGGAAAAAAAAGATGATGTATGATAGCCTGTATTATACAAGTAGGCTTTTTCTTGTGAGCTAATAATTATTGTCATCAAGGCAGACTCTGTACAAAACTGACTGGAACTCTTTCAATTAGGAATGAATGCCAACGCAAAGTTTGAAACGCTCAGAGATTTAATACAATTTTATTTCTTTTGTCCTATATCTGTTCCTACAAATAAGAATTAATGCACTTGGACAAAAGCGGGACACATTGCAGTATTTTTAACTAGCTTTTCTCTCAGTATGCAGCAAATCCTGTCAGTCTCTTAAGTGGGGTAAGCAGATGTACTGTGTTACCTGCCACTTCGCCAAATGAACCTTTCTCTCTCATCCCTCCAATTCACTTCTTCAGCAGTCTACCAAAGGATACAGCATTTAACATGAAATCAAACCATTCATAAAGGAGATCCAAACTGCCCTAAAATTTAGGATTCTTCAGTTTCACCACATACCCAAAAAATACAGATCTTTTTCATTGAGATGGTATGCTGCTTCCATCTCAGTTTGAAAACAGTATGATTTTCCAGAGAAAAATAACCTCTTTTGAGCCAATTGGCTCAGAAATCTAAAATACAGAATTCAGAAAAAATACATTGCATATGGTTTTAATTAGAAAAGAGCTTTTTCATCAAATTCTGTTAAAACATGAAATGGTGGGCACAGGACTGTCAAGGATAAAACAGCAAAGGAAATTCCCAAGAAAACCATCAAGTTTCTCAGATCAGTGCTGTCAGATCACAAGACTGCGAGTGAATTACATTATATAATGAAACGGTGGTTTGAGTCTTTCTCTTTTTGTGCTTTTCTCCTCTTGTGCGGGTCTAGGGAATGCAGAAGACCAAAGGGAGCAGAAAAGCAGAACAGGCAGGAATGGTTGTGATTAGTTTGTAAATGTGCAGACTGAATTCATAGCAAGCCTTCAGAGTAGGGTGAAAAAGAGGCAATGACAGGGAAAAGGCTGAAGTAGAAGATATGCTTATGGTTGGTAAATGTATGTGACTTGTTAGGCATACATGGTGACTGAAACCAAGAAAGTGGATAAAATTGACAATGGATGATATGCAGATGAGAAAGAGGTAACAGAACTTGGGAAGACTTGCCAGAGTAGAGAAAATGATACAGAGGTAGAGGTCTGGCTGCAGAGGCACAAAAGTTTATTTCCAGAAGAAAGAGACCAAGCAGAGATTAATGTATGTGTCTTTCCCTGTGTAGTCACTGAAAAATACCAGGCTGACTTTTATAGGAGACTAATGCTTCTTCATTTGATGTTGAAAATACATAGAGTGTTTTTCCAGCATTTTACTTAATTTATGCTTTTCTATCTTTATTTTTAGATTGTCATTAAAAATAGTTACAAGGTGGTTCTCTGTATTCCATATTTTCGTGTCTTCTTTCTCAATGTGAACTCTGCTGAAATGAGATCTTATAACCGTGAAAGTAGTGTTGCCTATTTGACATAAAGAAAATAGTTACGGAAGCAAATTGGTTAGAGCATTTGAATCATCCTAAATCAATAGGTCAATGAGATAGCAGGTTTTTAAATCACTTTTGATTTCTAGATACTTCCCATGTTCCTGGGATTTATTTAACTTAATATCCATAATAGATGTGGACTGAGCTTTCCAGTAGGCATGCCTGTCATCTCTCTGAATGGTGCTCTCTTTTTCACCTACACTCTATGTTCAAAACAGAAAGTGTGATGATTGGGAAGAGTAAACGATTTCAGTAGATGTAGTCCCATACAACGTCGTGTCACAAACTAACACCACCAGCACCACTAACAGCAACAAATCAGTATGATCAGCACAACAACTGTACACATGACCACTTTAAAATTTGAAGGTTTGTGTGGTTAGTGCTTGTGAAAAGTAACACATGGACAGTGTCTGAATCTCACATCTTCCATTTCTCCACAGAAGGGTTACACAGGGGGAGCTGGAGCACAGGAGCCCTAACAGTGACATGACCCATCCTTGGGCGCCGATTACCTGTTATTCCCATCTTATGCATGAGATCACCTTCAAACTGAGAATATAAAGACATGTGTCTTTTGTATTCACCAGTCTTGATCTTCGAGGCCTCCTCAGCGTAATATGGACATTCGCAGACCTGCAGACCTGCTGTGGCAATCAGAGCAGCACATTGTAACGCAGCCATCCAGAATCTCTCGGGAGGAATAGCAGCATAACTCTGGAAAATAAAGCACCCATCATGTACTTCCTTCACCACCATAATAGTGTGCTTTGCTAATGTGATTTGTTGATTGAGAATAAATCCTGTGTATTTGATATTTGGGGGGCTCCTGCAGCTGAATGCAGACTTCTGTACGTGTTGGTTTAGTTTTAGCATGATTCTTTTGGAAAGGGAGGGACAAAGCTTCAGTCCCTTGAATATTTCTGTCTTGTGAGGAGGCATATTCTGACTCTTCAGAGACAGAAGTGCCATGCTTGCTACAGGAATCATCCTGCTGGCTACTGGCTGGAGGCTGCCACTCCTTGTGGGTGGCATACAGTCCAGAAGCTGAACTGCAGGGATTAATCCTGAGTACACCTGTGGCTTCTAAAGGCTTTGAAAACTAATCTGCGTCTTCCTCCTCAGAGAGAGGTGCGAGGGAAAGGTAATAAATTACAAAAAGAAATAACAAATGGGAACAACATAACCTTTTTTAAGATGCTGCTTTTCTCAGCATATTTTTGATACCTCAGTTCAGGAGCAACGCTCAGCACATCTCTTTGCTGCCCACGGCATCATTTTTTCACAATTAAGAGTGTTCTACCTGAGCATTGCTGATTTATGTCGCACTTTTCCCATTATTTCACTTCTATGAGGAGAAATTTGAAATATCCATTTGAATGTGAAGAGGTTAACAAGAGAGCGAATTTTCTGTTTATCAATAAGAGGAATTGAGGGAAGCAGTCCCATGGCCTTTCAGTCATCTGCTTAATCTCCGTCAGCTGTGATTCAAGATGTCATAACTAGTAACAGAGAAAACATTTAATTCTGAATTTAAACAGTCAGAGAGCCAAAAATATAAAATAGTGTGTCATAATATAGTGGATCAAAAAAAAAAAAAAAATCTGGAAAGCTAATGTTTTAAATTGTTTGATAAAATACTAAAGAAATATTTAAAACCTGGTGATGAAGTTTGGCACTTGAGGCCCAAACTAGATTAGTACCCAGAAACACTTCATAATTTCAGATCCTTTCTTGTTTCATAATAAGGTTTTGTAATGCCTGTTCAATGGTCTGTATTATTGTGACAGATGCTAGAACATTTCTACTGGTTTGCTCATCGTTTAATTTATGCGCACTGTGTGGTATGTCCTACTATAAAAAGAGTGGCTGTGCTTCAAGGCAAGAGAGTGTCTCTTTGCTTTTTAGTGGCTGCTGTGCTCCAGACTGAGTGGAGGCCTCCAGAGAGGAGGAGACACTGCTTCCCTGAGTGCTACCCAACACACAAAGCGTGGGGAGGTTCCCAGCATCCTTGGAAGGACACGACCTACAACACCAGGGAGGTCTTGGAAGACTGGAGAAAATGGAGAGGGGAGGAGGGGGAAGGTGTCTTCTTGCAGCACAGTGCAGGCTGAGGTCAAGCTTTAGAGCTGACTGCAAAGAAGAGATGCTCCTAGAAACGCAGAGGTGGTTGTGCATCGTGTGCTCAACCCAGGAAACTACTGGAGAGGAGCTGGACTGCAAAACACAACAGGAAAGGCTGCTTCACCCCACAGAGAGTGCCAGAGAAGGAACAGGGTTCTGCGCCAAGTAGTGAAGCAGAGTGGTGTTTAATATTTTTGTCCACTAATGAAAATCTGACTCAAGAGTTCAGAGGAATTTGACTTTTAGCTAACTCCTTTATGGGAATGCTTCTGCCTCAAATTGATACTCCATCATGGCTAATTTACTTTCTGCTTCTGGCATGCATACTCGTGAAACTGCATCCACATTATCAAAAGTACGATAATAGGAACATTTACTTGTCAGCTGAACAAAGCCAAAGGATTCAGTGGATGTGAAAACTGAGCATGTTGTAAATGTAAATAAGGCCAGAGCTGGAGAGGTTTGACGTGCTACTGGCATTTTGTGCCTCACCAGCTGTAACCATCAAGAGAATATTTGTGCAGAAGTACTTTATTCACAATACAAAACTAAATTGGAACACATTTGTTCTAAAAAATAAAATAGACTGCTTTTATTTTCTTTGCCAGAAAATCATGACAATTCTGCCTCTGAGGAGCTGAGCTCCCCTGAATGGCAGGAAGGGAAGGCAGTCCATTTGGTGTCAGAAAGCAGCTATTGTATCAGTGGAGAGGATGGAGGGAAGGCAGCAATGGTATGCAGCAGGAAAAGACAGAAAGAAAGGGCAGATTTTATGCATGGATACTCGTGCATACTTATACATACTCATGAATAGGAAAAGGCTTGTATACACGCCTGCTCACACCTGCTGGCATGTCAAAAGTTGTGCAAGTAATGGAGGGGTGACAGTGGCACAGCTGTACCCATATGCTTGGAGGATAGTGAGTTATTGCTCATTGCCATTGTGATAGTTCCTATTAAGCTTTCTTTGCACGACAAGACAACTTAAAAAAATCCCCACATTTATGGAGTTCAGCACAAGGTGTCCTCAAATGGCATGCTCCTAGAGACTGTCAGAAAGCAAACCACTGCAATAGCTGATCAAAACTGAAGCATTGTAATGAAAAAGGATACCTTTGCAAGCATTTTCCCCAGAACAGTACAACCAAAGAGGTGTTTGATTGTATTTTCTGACAGCAAAAAGAGATATTTATCATTATTATTCAGATTCACAGCACTATTGTCTCTGTCACAGAATTACTAGAGGGCAATGAGCCTAGGCACACACTGAACTAAGAAGGTAAGCTGGGTATGATAGTACCTCCCTCTTTAAGGACATGAAATACATTGTGATCTGACAGGACATTAGAAAATCATCTGCAGAATCTGCAGTAGCTGCTAATAATTACATTCCTACCTAAAGGGACTCAAGGCTTAAATTTTTTATGCTACAATAATATTTTCTCTTCTTTAACTAATTACTTCTCTGTAAGGTCAAGAACATTCTTTTTCTGCCTGTGCTGATGCTAAGGACACCAACAAGACAGCTGCATATTTCAGGTTCCTCTTTGTTTTCTTTATGGTGATAGTAAATAACTGCAACATGTTGATTAAATATTTGGTGTCAGAGGATCAGTTCAGGAAAAATGGAAACTTTAGACAGAGAAGGTTCAGCTTCTCCACAGGGACAATGAATATTTTGGTCAGAACTGCACAATTTTTCTCATTTTTTTTCTTTCTCCTGTTATTCATAAATAGAGCCATAGAGTCATAGAAAGATTTCATTTGGAAGAGACTCTGAAAGTCTCTAGTCCCACCTCACCTTTAAACAGAGCCAAATTCAATGCTAAATGAGGTTGCTTAAAGCCTTGTGCAGGTGACTTGAAACCTTCTAAGGATGATGACTGCAAAGCCTTTCTGGACAACCTGACATTTAGAAAGATAGGGAAATAATTCTGTATTTACATGAAGTTGGAATAAATAATTACACACTAATGCCAGCACCCATTTTTTTCATTTTCTGATTCTTATTATTTACTTAATTAAGCATACTACTATTATGATACATAAAAACTTAGCAGACTGAAACTGAAGAAACAGTTGTTTCTCTTTTAAACAAAAAGAAGACTGTCTATGCCTTAGCTTTTACAAGTGTCCAGCTCTGCTTGGAAGAGAATTTTCCTCATAGCAGCATAGGTCTCAGTGACAGACGGGCACTTGTTGGACAGTTCTGGCTTTTCCAGATTTTTTAGCAAAGTAGCCAGCTCTTCTTGCTGATGGTCCTGATATGCTGTAATTTGCCCTTGCGCATCCTTCTCATCTTCATCTTTTTCTGGGCAAGGGGCAAAGTCTTCAATCAGTTCCTTCCACCCCAGCCTAAAAATAAAACACTTGCCCAGTTCTCTAGTAAGGTTTGATATTATAGAAAATGATATTATTTTTTTCAATAACATGTCTTTCACTACTGCTTGTTCTGCACTTATTTTATAGGTATAATTTTTGTCAATGTCAAACACTCAGAAGAGAGGATACCCTGCACACTAGACAGATACCTTCTCACCTGTGTATTTATAGGGATTCAAATGCAACATCTGAACAGAGCTCTAATTTGCTGGAGGACCAAGACAGTTTTTTCTCCTGTCAGAAAATCCTTTGCAGCTGGAGCTCTCAAGTAGATGAAGTTTTACTTCCTGCCAGAAAGAGTGGTGCCTGCAATGACAAACATTGCTTCAGAGTCTAAGATCCCGATGAAAGGTTATCAGGTGTGCACTGTCCTGGATGTGCCACTATTTGAGCAGGAAGGGTTTGAATGACAGGTGACTACTTTCACATCTCAAAAAAAGAATCAGCCTCAGCTGGGCATACCCTATCGAGTTACAGATAAACAACCTCCTTTTCATTACAGAGTTACCACACAGTGTTAACCACTGGCAATTTTTTGAGATAGGTCATTTTGAAAGTACTCAATGATCCTGACACACACACAATGAATTGTAAATTGACACTAGAGTGTTACCAGACATAATTGGGTACAAGAAGACTCCTGAGACTGAAAGCCTGCAGGTTATTAGGCTGCAAATTCCAGGCACTTTTTATGACATCCATCATGTGCTAATTATCACGTTCTACCTGAGGTACATATTGTCTGTTGAGAAGTGTTAAAAAGACCTCAGAGGTGGCAGTTGCAGGCATCTTAGGTAACAGGGAAAATTAAGTCAACAAAGCTGACAATGTTTTATACCTATCAAAATCAGGCTAGTAATGACAAATGCATGTTGTGGAAGTAAATATTTTTACTGTGTTTAATCTGACTCTAAAAAGAATTGCGAGTTCATTGAAGAGTTGGGCTTTTTGTCATCTATGCCATGTAAAAAAATGTTTGTTCATGAAGGCCACTATGTTCTGTTTCCCTGGAATTAAGAACAAATTATTCTATTTATGGATGTTTGCACCCTTTTTAGTTAACAATTGCTACTGAAGCATATTCTTTATCTTCAGACACTTAATTGATCTTCATATGGTATCTCTGTCTTGTCCATTTATTACTGCATTCTTCATTCTTGTGAGAGATGTGTTTCCTTTCTCAGACCATGTCAACATTTAGATTGTGAACATGCAGATTCTTTAGTGCATCAGGTTAGAAAACTAAATGAAGTTTTCCTTTTTATTTTGACAGTACGATCAAGTTGTATAATTTTAGAAGACATGAATGCTGTCCCAGCCACCTACGTTTTGGCAGAAATCCTGATGTCAAACAGGCATTCTGATTTGTGTCAAGATTGTTGTTTACTTTGCACCATATGGAGAAAATTAAAATAATTTTACTTTGTAATCATTTGATAGTTCTTCCATATTTTCAGTGCTGAAGAAAATGCCTAAATTACATTTTAAGGGGAAAAGGTACAAAATTATTTGAGTTCTATCATCTAACTTAGTCCCATTTTCCATTTCCTCTTTTAAAATACTGTTCAAAATATTGTCCACTTAAAATCCAAAATTTTCTTTTTATGTTCTGTAAGTTAATAGAAGGACTGTGAAAAACCACTGATCAGACTTGTTGAGATTACATTATCCATGACATATTTCACAAATATGCATTTTAACTATTATCATCAGTTTTCAATTCAATTATGAGAAACAAATCAAAAGGAATCGACTGGAAAAGTTCTGCAGTACTCCATTTCACAGAATTTTAATGACAATTTTCACTTCCAATTCATGCCTTATCAGAATGCTTTTAAAAATCCTAATCCTTCACAAGGAAGAAAAAAATGCACAAGTTAGAAATATCAATATGATATAGTCCTTTTTCCCTTAAAAAATAATACCAGTTCACAGTGAATCAAGCAAAGAAGACAGCTCTGAATAATAAAACAAATCTTTTAGGCAAATGCTTAAAATCAACTTAATTGAATAGTGTGTAACCAAAAATGTGTGCATGTGTTTGTATGTATTAAAACTGTAGAGTTCTCAGGACAAACGCTTGATATCAAACTCTGGTATTTGCTTTTTTGTATTCTAATAATCTATGAAAAACTTTCTTTAGTAATATAATAATTTCAGACAAGGGTTCTGCTGAATCAAGACAGATGGCCGGTTATGTGACATATGAAGCTTGATTTTGTTCAGCCATCCTTCCTACTTTGATTCTGGGGGACTTATTCTCTGGCCTGGCATAATAAATGTGGTAGGCTAACCTTAGAGCTCTTCTATTTTCCAGTGGTGACACTGGTTCACAGGGATTGTTCTGGCTGTCAGGACCACTGAAGCACAACGCATGTCAGTCATAATTTATTCCCCGCCCCTGCACCTTCTCTGAAGTGTTCATTGAGCAAAATGAAGTCAAAAGCTGATAATACAGAGCCAACAGCCTCCTCATATGCAGCATCTGGAGGTGTTGCTTCCGCAGAGGAGTCAGTTTTTCATCGTTTGGGACTATTTTAATCTTTTATATGTTGCTGAACATACAAGGTACAACTGAGGCAGAACAGAGCCAGGTTCATGGCCAGTTGTTAATGTAACTATTTGAAAGTTCCTGCTTTGCATTACACAATGCATCTGTAAAGCAGACCTTGAGAAAATGTATTTCATAAAATGGTTGTTACTAGTACAAATTGAAGGATGATTGAAAAATCACCAAGCTTTTCTTCCAGTAAGCAGACAGCCAAATACAAACCTCTCTTTTCCTGTCTTTGTATTCTTCTCCATTCCACCTTCCACCTCTCTCCTTATTTCTGCTGAAGTATTTAATGTGATGCTTTACAGCATGTCAGATAGCTCCTCTCATGGGTCTCCTTGCACGAAAACTTTCCAAATCTGTTTTCTCGGCTCTTCTCATTGATGTCTAAAATGTTGTAGACCTAATTGTCTTAAGTCTGCAAGACAGTTCTGGAGTTTAGATGACACATAATCATTATTGCTAGTGTTAGCAGTTTCAGACAGCTGAATCATATCACACTACCCAGAAAGTCATGCAGTCATCTTCCCTCAACAGGAAATCATCTTCATTCTCTTACTGGAAGCCCTGAGCAACCTGGTGTAGCTCTGAAGCTAGTCTTGTTTAATGGGTAAATTTAGTCTAGAGGACCTCCAGAGGTCCTTTTCCACCTGATTTTTTCTATAATTCTTAAAGTACAACTTTAACCTGGAAGATTGGCACTGAGTGTATGTAATATTAACAACATTATGCAAAACAGCAATGTGGAGGGGGAGCACTGTTAAAAGGCTTTGACAACTGCATAGGGATTGTACCAATTGTGCAGTCCTCTCTTTTTCAGTGTGTTCAAATACAGTTCAGAGTTAATTTTCCTAATACTATTGTGTTCCTACAGACATAACAATATGCAGGCTTGTAGTTAGGAAACTGCAAGAGACTAATGCAAGCCTTTGCATCTGTGGCATTCAGAAACATTTATTAGTTTATAATTACTGAAGTAAGTAATATGCCTTTTGTCAAATTATTTTCAGCAACCATGAAAAGCACATAACCAAAAGAAAGGAGTTTAAGCTTTGCAGCCAGTCAGCCCCTATGTGCAGCAGTTGTTTAATGCAAGGAAACATATTGCTTCTCTAAAGCAGATGATATTCAAAAAAAAAAAAAAAAAAAAAAAAGGAAAAAAATATCATCATATGAGCGATAGGAGGGTAGTAGAACTCTGTGTGTTTAAGGCAAAAATATCCCCACAAAGACAGCAATATCCCCTTAACATTGTGAACTTGAATAATTCATTACAAATCTGCGTAGAACCTTCATTTTTCTTTACATAAACATAGGAACAACTAAGTCAGGTTCAATCCCAGCTTAGTTGCACTAATAATAAATAGGCAATCTTGTTGACACTTGAATGCTAATTGTATAACATGTATTGGGTAGTAGCTTTTATCTGGAGTTTACAGATGCTGCACATTATCTTCCCTTCAAAGGGCGGTGGGAGGACAGCAGGGAGAAATGTGGTTTCTTTCTCTGGACTGCTATGGGGGAGGGGAGAGTTGGGAGCCTGCAGTATAGTGTACAATAAGAAACTCCTCAGAAAATAGGGCTTGGCACAGAAATAGTTTCTTACAGGCCCAGAAGGTTAACACAGTATTTGCTGCAACTGGAAATCTGGTTAAGCCTGTTAGAGCAGTGCTGGAAGGGACCGTGAAAGCAGACAGTAGGTAGAGGGAGGAACGTTTACAGACCTTTCTCTTTAAAAGGTCTTTTGCTCTAGCTGCTGTTGTACTAGCCTAGCATCCATGAGTACTTTAGGTATTCAGATTAAGGAAATGGTATAGGCAGAATCATGTCAGAAGTCTGGCCAGTTCTCATGCAGGTAAGAAGCAGGCAATCCCTAACCTAACTGTTCCACTGGGTATCTCTGGACTGTTGTGTGGTGCCCTACTAGCAGGGAAATCCTGGCTGTGTTGCACTTCACCATATCCATTGAAATACATCAGCGTGTCACTTTTGCCACAAGTGAGGAAGTAGCCAAATGCACGAATGGGAAGGCTACTTTTGTGTATGACCTTGCCCATGTCCTCAGAGAAACATGTTCAACCCAGACTGTAGGACAGAATTTATCCCCTTTTCTGACTGAGTAAACACCTTACCTTTGAACCACTCTATGATTTTTGCGTGAATAAAAGCACCTGTTGCCCACATCAGTTAACCCTAGGCAGTACTGAACACAATGAGCACGCAACAGTTGTTCTTTCTCTCTCCAAACTCCTGTCTCCAATAGACGTTAGTGAAATTGTTGTGTTTGCATTATTACTTGATTAACACATTTCTCTATGTTGGTAAGTGCAAAGAATGAGAGAACAGATCAGATCACAATGCCATTACAAGGACAAATTATTAAACCTATGTTTTTCCTAAAAGCAGGGAAAAAACCTGAGGACCTCACTAATGTCAGAGCTATTCATAGACTACATCCTCTGAGCAACCATTTGAGTGTGGAATATGCAACAACAGATCTCAGAGGGAATGCTAAAAACATTTTCTCCATCACCATCTCTCAAATCCACTTAGATTTCTGAAGAAGACTTCTCTGAGGTCTGACAGTATGCTTGATATACAAATATACAATCTGTAGCGGTCTAGGTATCACAGAATAGCTGACTATAAGTGAGCTTTGGCCTGCTTCACACGACAGTCGAACGTGACCCTTGACTGTGTTTTGTCCCAGAACACAAGACCCTCTGGGCACACATCAGGCTTTGAATGTCATGCCAATATAGTGAACTACCTCTGAGTGGATTGCTCTGCACTACCTTAAAGTGTTCAGAAATGTAAAAAGTTGGTAGTTTTATTACGAATATGTAATTCTGCAGAGGCAAGCACGTGTAGGTGCTCTCCTCAAAAATTTTAGGGGACTATAATAAAGAGATGCATTCAATTTAGCATTCCTTGAATCTAAAAGGAATTAGACTTGCTGAATTGTGGAAAGGAGTCTTTTGTGGGTGGTTGTGCTGCAGTAAAAAAAAGAGTTACAAGTGTGAAACTTTGTTTAAAAAAATACAATGAACCTGCAGCATAGATATGGTAGAGAAAAAAATATACCTAAAGAGAGTGACACCTGAAAGAGTGAAATCCCAATACTTGTCATCTCAGTTGGTTTACTGATAGAGAAAAGAAGGCTTGTTGATCAGAAATCAGCTAAATCCATGAGCAAATTGAGTTGAGATAATTTCAGTCTCTCCTAGGATTTTATTTTTTCCTACAGCCTTGGGAGCAGCTATGTTTTTTCATCTTTATATGCATCTTGCAGATATAAATATGTGGTGGATTAGCCTTGGTTAACAACCAAACTTCCACGCAGCTGCTCCCTGACTCTACCATCAGCCCCCCAGTGGGACATGGAGAGAAAATAATAAAAAACAGGAATAAGAAAACTCATGTGTGAAGATAAAGACAGGGACATTACTTAGCAATTACTGTCAAAGGCAAAACAGGTTTGACTCACCAAAAATTAACTTATTGCTGATTTGTTGTATAGATTTGGGCGGAGAGAAATGAAAAAAACAAACATTGAAACACTTTCTTACCCTCTTTCCCAGGCTTTCCCAACTTCACTCCTTTAGACTCTTTGACCCCACACAGCAGCACAGGGGATAGGGAATGGGGCCTTACAGTCAGTACATAGCAGAAGGCCTAGCCTCTCTTTCCTCATTTTTTCCCCCTGCTCTGTTGCGAGGTCCTCCACAGGCTGCTGTGTGGATATCTGCTCCACTCTGGAGCTCTTCCCCCTCCTCCTTGTCACTCCTGCAGCCCCCCCACTACCAACACATTGATACCTACACACAACATAAAATATCAAGGACATGGAGAATGTTTTTTTAAGAAACGAAGAAAAAATGGAGGGTATCTGAGGAGTGAAAAGAAGGGTAACTCTTCGGTGAACAGCAGTTGTCTGAAAATTGTTCTGGGTGTTTATAAAATCAGCCCTCTGGCTGCCTCCAGGTGTGAGCAGTACCTTGCCCATCAGCTCTGCATTTTCCAGAAGCTGATTATGTTGCTCATGGCTCTGCTTCAAGTTGTCAGGGGAAAAAAGGAGGTAAAAAGGTTAAGGAGGCAAAAGCTTAATACTGGGAGATGGCTTTACAACCATCACTGGTTTAAGCATTGTTGCAGATATGAACAATGAAGAGTCACCGCGTCAGTGGTGATGCCACAGCTGGAAGTGCTGAGCTGTGTGGCTCTGAAATAATGCAAGCTTCTGCTTCTACTCCTGTTGGAAAATTATACCACTGTTTATATCAATTGCCTTCCATTCTGTGCTTTTCTGCTGAAAAACTGCATAGGCAGGATCTGCTGGTTGTGCTTGGGTGAATGGCTGCAGGTCTTGGCATCATCACGTGGTCCTGGAGACGTGGTGATTACTTCAGCGCCATGCAGATGAGTGTTACTTGTAGTTATCTTGCTCTTGGAGTGGGAGCTAGAGCTCCAAGTCAGTTGCCTGACATCAAGTCAGAGGCCATGAATAGGAGATCCACAAATCCAGCATGTCAGGGGACCAATTTATTACCCATGCTCTGGGATAGGCACAGGCTATCTCTTCAAATTCCTTCTGAAGGTCTGAAAACAAGATGGAAGAAAAATAATTTATAGGTTATGACAGAGAACGAGTGAGATGTAGTGACTGAACTGCTTAATAGCAAAGGGGTTTGGGTGTTGTTAGACCCTGGAGGACTTCCCTGGTGACAATTTAGTTATCAATAGCCTTGAATTTGCAAACAGCAAGCAGAGATTAAGGGAGTTCTTAAAAAGTCTAAGCATTAGACACTTGTTCCTAGCAAGGCAATCAACTGCCCAATACGCTAGCTGCCACAACTCAAAATGAATGCTGCCTTCTCTATGCAGTTAGAAAAGTTTGGAGGTTGACCTTTATCTCCACCCTCCACAACAGTGACATGAAACGTACCTCATTGTATTTAATATGGTTGCAAATAATCATTGTTGGCTAACATAGTGTTATGGAAAATGCTGCGTAACAAATGTAGTATTTCTTTATTGGAATGAAAATTTGTTCAACACAGATATAAGCATTAGTGCAATGTGTTTAAATTTCTGCAAGACATTTAATGTAGGCTTACCAGTTGCTCTGCTAAAACAGTGCTGTACTCAGTCAGCATACGTAGTAAAAGTAGTTAAATAGTGGTCTGCAAAACTAATTGTGAGTGAGAAACAGCCATTTGATAACAATGTTTCTAGTGAAATCTTGCAGAGGTAGCCTTGCTAGGCTACTTGTTGAGTCCTGGCCTCTCCTTGCACAAGCACAAAATCTGATAATCCTTCTGCCAGGCACTTGAAATTCCATTTGGAAAAGCAATAAATCTTGGGAACAACCATATTTCCTTTTGGAAGCGTGGTCCAGAATTTCACTGCCCCGGTATTTGCTGTGGACCTTCTTTTTCACCCAGCTACACTTATACATAGGCTACTTTTATTCCTTTGCTTTTATGATGGTTTTATCATTTTGATCTTCTTTCTTCCCAGTATTAATGCTCCTCTCTATTTATAGATAGCAATCGTTCCAGCTAAGACTTGATTTTGCAACATTAGGAAGAAACAAGCACTTCTAGTCTCCTTTAAAGTATAAATAGAAAGACAGATTTTTATTGACTTGGTCATCAAGAATATGCCTGTCCTGTGGAAGTCAGGGACACTTCCTGGTTTCAGGTGTGTTGCCCAGTAGGATCCTTGTTCTGTGTTGGGGTGAAATCCAGATGTACACCATTCTGTTTTCCTCCATTGGCAAGGGAAGCAAATCAAGGCACACAAGTGAAATGGAGCAGCAATAGGCTCCAGCTGATTACCATTTTGGCAAGACGTAGGGAGAAAATGCTGTAGAGTGCCATATCGACAACATGGTTTTATAGTTCTCTGTACCTGATGTGTTTTGCACTCATATTTTTCAGCACTGATAGTCAGGAGTTTATCTTGTATTACTGATTATAACTATCTGTTATAATGATACTAATATTTCCCTTTCTTTCTTTGAAATACTTTGCTCATATTTGGAGGTTGACCTTTATCTCCATAATTTATAACTGTGACATGAGGTGTACCTCATTGTATTTAGTATGATCTCAAATAATCATTGTTGGCTAATATAGTATTATGGCAAATGCTGCATAACAATACATAATATAATTGCATTTGCCTTCCTTGGTGCTTAATCTTGATAGCTGGTAGTGAACCTGTAGCTAATTAGTTGAGATTATGTGTCCTGTGGCTTATCAGTTATTTCCAAAAAAGAAACTCCCAGTTTACACTGAGATCTATGATATTTTTCAAGTGCATTGCCTTGCATATAGTAGTACTGATTTTATACTTATTTTCATTATTTCAGTCTTTGTGGTCATTCAGTTATTGGAGTCCTCTTTTATGGTAATACATTCCAGCCTAGCATATTTGGTATGCTTTACTGGCATGCACCTTTTCTTATGCCAATATCATTAACGAAAATATTGGAAAAGATCCATTTCAGGGGTAGTACTTAAGAAGTTCCACCAACTACTTTCTTCTGGCATGATACTTATTCTTTCAGCAGTGCCTGCTGTATTCTGCCCTTTGGCAAGTACCTTACCTGTCCTGCAGCTCCTGTACTAACCGTCTAATTCTGTTGCTCATTCAGTTATTTTTGAAACAGTCCCTCAAGTGAGACACACATCCATTTTGTATTTGGTACTTCTAAAGAATGAGGGAGAAAAGCATGCCAACATGAAAGGTAGACAGATGTCTGCCAGCCATTAGGTTGAAATCAGTTGTATAAATGAGTAATCTTTGAAATCCTGATAACTTTTGTCTAAATTGCTTCTATTTTTTTCTGACAGTGAATTAATTCTGTGGCTTAAATTCCTCATAGTATTTTAAGAGACTCTTTTTTTAGTTTTAACTGTGATATCTTTTAATGCAATAATTTCATATTTAGCATATAATGAGCACTTTTCTCTACATCATCATTCATGTAACAGATTGTTTATGTCACATCTAAACTGTCATCCACTTTTGCAAATTTCTCTATCCAAAGATAATTCTAGATTATAATATCCACAGGTAATTCTAGAAGTCCTTCACAAATAAAGGGCATAGAGAAGAGATAGATGTTAACAACAACTTTTGTTAATATTTCTTTAAAAAATAATCTGTAATTTGCTTTTTCATTGACCAGAATTATGGTCATCTTAACCTGCATACAGTTGGTGACCCTTTTAAAACAGGAGCCACTTATATCAACTTAAAATTCAAAGAAGAGAAATATTTTGGTGTACACAGTTTTGTTTTTTTTTTTTCTCTCAGAGAGGTGTAAACTGATGAAAGGAAATATTTCAAAACAGCATTCGTAATCAACCTGTGGAACCTGCTGCCAAAAAAAATATTTAAAAAAATTATTTACTGAGATGAAGAGCTTGATTGAATTCCAAAGCTGGCACACATCTATGAATTCATCTCAGCCACCCTCTGATTGTCACTTCATGATGTCAAAGTATCTTACTTCACTAATGTTTGACAAGCACTCTGAGCTGCTCAACCAAATAGAAATAATCCCCTGAGTGTTTTTCTGACTGCCCTCTCTATTTCCCAGCTATCTCTGACAGACTCTTTAGACAGCTTTAAATTTTGAAATTACCTCTTAAACAATGAATGAAGCAGGGATTTGGACGCACAGCTATCTCACACCTCTTTCTCTAGTGGGTGATCTATTTCTAAAGCAATTAACATCACCTGCAGAAGTTAAAATATCTCAAAAACTCTGTCAGGATTTGTAAAAACATCTGGGAAAAGTGAGCACACTTTTTCGAGGGTATATATTCCTTAACATGTCATGAGGCAGCATATCTTACCACCATCTCAGAACTGTAATAAATCGAATAATTTTTTTCTTAGGGAATAGGGTGGGGAGATCAGAAAAGATTTGCATGTTATGAAAATGGATTTGGAATTGCTTTCTAAACGGTTTCATTAGGTACTGGGTTTTTTTCAGTATAGAGAGAAGGCACTAAAAAATCTTCTATTGAAGTTATTTCACCTGCCTTCAGCATTGTTTGGATTAGTAAGAATTGTATTTGTGGCTGACAGATGACCATGCCCAAAGTCATCAGAGAGAGGTCCCAGAGTTCAGTCTACTGAAGTAAAATGCTTGTTTGGTAGTGTTGAGTGAATACATCCTCATTTATACAGATTGAAATGCATTTAACTTCTGTAAGTACTGGCCTTATTTGTTCTATCAGCATGGCTAAAGCCAATTTGAGATAATGTTCCTTCCAAAATAAAGCCATTACATCTAGCATATTAAAGTTAATCTATTGTCATTGATTTTGGTTCTGTGCCACACTGGTGAACACATTAGTCCCCATTTCAGAAAGTTTGAGACAACTCTATGGTATCATTTAAAAAGCTTCTCTGAATCAAGATTTGGCATTTATCAATACTATTTTTCTTTCTTAGCTCACAGTTGCTATACTTAAGACTTACCATACAGATAAAGGCGACAGGGAGCTGTTTCTTAGAAAAGAAGGGAAGAAAAAAAAAAATTTTATTTTCTTGCAACTTCATGTCAATACAAAGTAAAATATGAATTAAACAGGTAGCAAAGTGTATCTGTTTCATCTTTCTTGTACTCATTCCACAATGCCCATTGCTTCTCATTCTACCTGTTCTTTATCTTAGCTGCACTGTACTGGACATATAAAGCAGATACCAATAAAACAGAAAAAGAGATTTTTTCTTATGAGAAACCAAGAGTCTCTGTAGTAGGCAGAACTTTAGAAAGTGGTTTAGTGCTTACAAAATATTAGCAATTGCATACTAAGCCTACAGTGGCTTCATTATACTGCTAACAAACAGCACTGCAGAGCTTGGGGGAGAAAAAAAGGAGAATGGATAGTGCTTTTCCCAGTGTGATTTAGAAGCCTGTATTAGCAAGTCTTTTACATGTTTCTGAATATGGAAGGAGCCTGGTAGTATAGCTGAGCAGTGAGAAGAAAAGTGTTGCTACTCAAAACTCAATTCTTGATACTACATGTAGCTTCCCTGAGGAGCAGGCAGTTTACTCTATTTCAGAGGGCCAAATGGAATGGCCACATTTTTTAGGGAATTAAATGTAATCTTGCATTGATTTTTTTTTACTATTCTGGTTAAAAAATATGTTGAAAAAACCAATTGTGTTCTCTGCTTACTACAAATGACATTCATTCGTTACGACACCCAGCAGCAGGAAAAATCCAGCCACTAAGCTCTTCACTGCAGGTGGCTCCAGGAAAGTCATCAGCATTCAACTCCAGCCTGAGTTCCTTCGTCCACTCCAGCTGCCCTGTGCGCACTTCCTCACCAGATAATGTGAAGAAGGGAGGACCACAGGTATGTCATTACTATAATCCCCTGTCATGTAATACTAAGATGAGGAAAAAAGGTCTGTAAGTGCAGGGCAAGAAATTCCAGAGGTGGTCAGAACTGAGTGATGACTTTCACATGCTAGATTCCTTACCAGCTGGAGAATTTATTTGCATGTTTGGGATTCTGAGTACCGTGAGACATTCTGCCAGATGAAGAACCTCCTCTGCCTTGAGTTATGGGAGAGAATAACATCTTGTCCAAGGGCTCATATCAGTAATTTAAAGCAATAAAAACATATCTGTATTCCAGAAATATACACTAAGAGGTGTATAGAGGTGACTAAGTGTGGGGATGAAGTGTAAGAGGCAGAGATCTATATGTATCTGTCCATGAGGTGGGCCAAGGGTGGCGCTATGACTGTTTTACTACATGACTAGAAGAATGATACTGAATGCTGTTACCTAAATCAGGCATAGATTTTACCTTTGCTCATTTTTATATTTGTGTAGAAATGCTTTAACCTCTCCCAGCGTGCAACTAGGATGCCAGCTATTTCCCAAAAAGCCCATCCTTAAGTGGGCTGACTGATCAGATGGCCAGTATGGTCCTCTGCTCTGGAAAATAGGCTGCCTCTTCCCTATCTGTATCTTGGTTGGATTTACAAATGTCCAGTAGACTGCTAGTGCAGAGATAGCCAGCTCTTGGCGGTCATCTAGGTAATTTTCAGAGACATTGACTAGCAATGTTTCTGCTCTTTTTCCTGCCAGTACCTTCTTCAGTCCTGTCCTGTGCCTGTTCCTGCCCTATATGTGGTTGTATATCCTTCCAGTGACATGCTAACACTGCATAACACACTATTTAGCTGAGCATGGTTATCTTGTTTAGTACTGGAGTAGTGGTAGTGGTGCTGACCTGTCTCCCGTAATGCCAGCTCTGAAATGAGAAGAACTTCCTTCTTCAGATCTGAGAATCTAGTTGTCTCAAGTGATAAGTCTGTGTGCCAAATAATTTCACTTCAGAGTTTCCTCTGGGGTTCTGCTCCTCTACTTGTTCACATATTTTAATTCAGCCTCAGGATGTCTTTTGGAATAAATCAATTTCTTACATCCAGAACAAACATGAGCTATGGTTCTGGGACACCTCCAAAACTGCAGTAAGGATGAGCAGTTTTGACTCTTGCTGCCATATGCAATAGCTCAGCCTTACCTGGCATATGCGATACATCAGCCTTATGTCAGAATAGGTTGTGTCTCACTGTGCCATATTGCAGGATATGTCCTCAGTTTCACATTAGAGAATAACAATTCTGGTGGGCTGTAGCATAGCCTTTGCATTGTCACTAATAATATGTCATGATGCCATGGACCACAGAAGATACAGTCAGCCTCCTCTAGAAGAAGATAAGGCTAGAGGGCCCACTTGGCCAAGGGCCATAGTCTCCACGTGAAATTGATGCATCTAGCATTCAGAATGGAGGCCTGTATCCTGAAGCTCTGGAGTAATCCCATCACATGAGACATTCCAAACTATGCATTTCTTGATATCCATCCTTTTGAAACGGCCAGGACTCCAAGCTGCTGAAACTGTTTATCCTGGGAAGCATTACCAGTGACATCTGAAAGCCTTGCAAGAACACTGATTGACTCAACCCACATAGTAATGAGCTCATAAACTATGGATCCTGTAAGCAAGAAAACATACGGGCTTTTACACATGTACCAACACCTTTTTAACAGAAATAATATTTCAGGCAAGTAGCTACTGAGGTTCTCAATGTTTACTGTTACTGCAGGAACTATAAATCTATTCTTGAACCTGGGTTCAGAAAATATTTCTTACTGACAAAAATTAAGATCTAAAATATTACAGAGTACTTTATGTGTCATGAAGGTTCCATTATATAAGAGTTAGTGTTGTCACTGTCATAGACAAGTTAGGCACTGCTTCAGGGCTGGGGGAGGTAAGAGGTGAGCAGTTGTTACACGGATACATATGCAATAACTATCTTTGAATGAACACTCCACCTTGTCTATTAATAAGTAAGATAGTACGTTGCTGTTGCTAACATACATTTGCCTTGCATATACCCTTGATATTAATGGCCACACTATGATGTTCAAAAGCATATGCCAATAGCAAAAAGTTCAAAAGAATTAGTCAGTAAATCATAGCTGCTCAAGTGTGTTCATCGGAGTGCCCTTGAAGTGCTTTTTTGCCTAGTCACATTTCCTCTTTGTTTATTCCATTTCGTCACGCAGAAGTTGCTTGGGCATTGCTCAGCCAATCTTTTGGTCCAGACCATGACAGCTGGGTTTTATTATAAGAAGAATTCTTTGATATTAAGAAAAAATTTTCTGAAGAGTTTCAAAACTTCATATCAGGATTTATCAACTTGGCCTCATAACAGTTCTTTAATACAGCAAGAAAGGACAATGTTTATTTTACTGATATGGGAACTATATTAAGTTTCTTTATATATATTTATTTATATTTTTATATATACACACACACACATACTGTAAAGCTAGGATGTTCAAGCTTTAATGACAAAGGCCAGGTATTTAAAAAAGAGATTATCTTCTTTTTCTAGATGCTAAACACTAGCAGTTTTCCTGGATTTCTCCAACACCTACTTTAATCAAAAAGGAATCTCATGGTGTAATTTTGGTCATCCATCCTTAATACATTTGGACAATTCCATTTGCAGAGTTCATGAGAGCAACAGGAATACGGCAGAGAAATTTCATAACCAATGAAGCTCCTAAATCCAGTTGCAGATACCTAATTTAGCAGTCACAGTGAAAGCTGTTAGAGATTCAGCACTTTTGAAAACCAGGTCAGGTAAGTGTCTAATTCTCGCATGTAGCAGTGATTTTCTTGCCAGGCTTAAGTGAAGTTACGTTACCAGGAAATGCGTTTGCTATGAATTGAAGTCTCTTAGTTGAAAGTGCTGTTCATTCTCACACATGGTTGTTATGTCACTAAGACTCAACCTGTATTTCCCAAAAGAAAAACTTTAGCGTTCATGGGAATATCTAGTCAAAGCAGCATTTCTCATTGGTAGCATGACTTTTACATAGAAATTGCAATGTAGCATAAGCAAATCATTCATCATATAAGGGTGATTTCTTCATTGCAATATTTTGTATTCATTGAACTTTGAGTTACATATCAGTATACCAAATCAAACCCTGGGGTTTACCTACCACCACTGACAAAGCAAACATTTCTTCTGCCTTCTTTGATTTCTCTTTCTCTCTGCTTCCTGAAGTCACATCTAGTCAAGTCAAGAATAGGAAATACTCACTGATGTAACGGTGACACAGAAATGATGTTAGTCTATTGTACAGAATCTCCTGGTTCCCGAATAGGAGCTTGCTAACATGGGAAGGAAAAGAATGTCTCTTTCTAGAAAGTTCAGTCTTAAATGTATTTGGTCTTAAATCTGTGGCTACTCCAATATTTTAAAAATAAACAAACAGTTAAAAAAGTAATTTTAATTTGTCTTGGAAAGTTTCCATAAGCTCTTCACATAACTGTCCCCAGTCACTCTGGCAACTTGTTTTGCAGGAAGGACACTCAAAAAAACCCCCAGCAAAATAATTTTTGAATCTCATAGATTTTGGAATCAGATAGATTATAACTTGTTAACAGACAGGTACACCCAAATAAACACTCCAAATCCCTGAACACTACTTCAATACCACTACTATTAGTTGTATCAGAAACTAGTAATTGGAGCCAGTGTGGTGGGTTGACACTGGCTGGATGCCAGATGCCCACCAAAGCTACTCTATTACTCCCCTCTTCAGCTGCATAAGAGAGAGAAAATATGCTGAAAGGTTCATGGCTTGAGATAAGGGCAGGAAGAGATCACTCACCAATTACCATCAAAGGCAAAACAGACTTGTCTTGGGGAAACTAGTTTAATGTATTACCAAACAAATCAGAGTAGGATAACAAGAAACAAAACCAAATCCTAAAACACCTTCCCCCCACCCCTCTCTTCTTCCTAGGCTCAACTTCACTCCTGATTCCTCTGCCTTCACCCTCCAGCGGCACAATGGGATGGGGAATGGGGGTTGAGGTCGGTTCATCACAGTTGTCTCTGCTGCTCCTTCCTCCTCATGGGGAGGACTCCTCACACTCTTCCCCTGCACCAGTGTGGGGTCCCTCCAATGGAAGACAGTCTTCCACGAACAACTTCTTCAATGTGGGTGCTTCCTATGGGCTGCAGTTCTTCATGAACTTCTTCAGAGTGGGTCCCTTCCACAGGATGCAGGCCTGCAGGAACAGACTTCTCCAATGTGGGTCGTCCACAGGGTCACAAGTCCTGACAGCAAACCTGCTCCAGCACAGGCTACTCTCTCCACAGGTCCTGCCAGGACCCTGCCCCGGCATGGGCTTCCCATTGGGTCATAGCCTCCTTCAGGCACCCACCTGCTCAAGCGTGGGGTCCTCCATGGGCTGCAGGCGGAGATCTGCTCCACCTTTAACCTCCATGGGCTGCAGGGAGATAGCTTACCTCACCATGGTCTTCACCACAGGCTGCAGGGGCATCTCTGCTTTGGCACCTGGAACACCTCCTCCCCCTCCTTCTTCACTGACCTTGGTGTCTGCAGAGTTGTTTCCCTCGCATATTCTCACTCCTCTCTCCTGATGAATTTGCTGGGTTTTTTTCCCCCCCTTTCCTATACACATTATCACAGAGGTGCTACCACAGTCACTAATGGACTCAGCCTTGGCCAGTGGCGGGTCTGTCTTGGAGCCAGTGGCATTGGCTCTATCAGACACAGGGGAAGCTTCTGGCATCTTCTCACAGAATCAGAATCATTTAGGTTGGGAAAGACCCTTAAGATCACCAAGTCCAACTATTAACCTAACACTACCAAGTCCACCAGTAAATCATGTCACTAAGCACCACAGCTACTCATCTTTCAAATACCTCCAGGGATGGTGACTCAACCACTTCCCTGGGCAGCCTGTTCCAACGCTTGACAATCGTTTTGGTGAAGAAATTTTTCCTGACATCCAATCTAAACCTTCCCTGGTGCAACTTAAGGCCATTTCCTCTTGTCCTATTGCTTTTTACTCGGGAGAAGTGATCAACAGCCACCTTGTTACAACCCCCTTTCAGGTAGTTGTAGAGAGTGGTAAGGTATCCGCTCAGCCTCCTTTTCTCCAGGCTAAATCACCTTTCCAGCCCCCCCACTACCAGAACTTTGCCACATAAACCAAATACTGTCAGGAAACAGTCAGCTGTGCTGTACATGTTAATTGCGTACACATACTTAGTAGTGCTGAAAATCATCTTTGCCATACCATTTTTATTTTACTAGTTCTAGTTGAACATTTAAAATCAGATTACAATAATACTTGCATGCTATAATACATGCTCTAAAGCTATATCAAACCTTGTTGATACATGTTAGGAATCATAGCTTAATCTATCTTTTCAGAAATGCCAATTTGTTGACTCAAGTGTAATATAGCATATGCTGCACTTCCAGAGGGATGAATTCCATCATCTTAGGATTTTCGCATTTCTAGCTCAGAATGTTCTATATATCTTTACTAGATGACTAGATGCATAGCACTGGCAGATACTTTTTTAAAAATCATCAAGGGTTTCTGTGATAGTTCCTCCATATTTATTCTGTATATATTTACTTAATAAGAAGCAAGCTTTGTTTATGATATGTTTCTGTATAATATTAGTAATGTAAGCAATTCAGCACCCCAAAATTTTTTGTCATATAACTTACAAATTTAGTATGAGATCACAGCTTTTGAAAAATATCTTCCACTGGCAAAAGCCTTTTCTTTGAAAGCCCATAAAGGATATAAAACTGTATTTACTTCTACTGAATTAAGGTTATTCTCTGATACATTGTAGTTTTGCTTAGGAGCAAGATACATGGCAAATAGTACAAACTAAAACTCCAGTATTTGTGACATTTCACAACTTTAGAGGCAGTGGTTAGGAAATCATTACCGGGATGAAAAGCGCAGGACTGCTCTTTTTTATCTACAAAATATCAAAGGAAGACAAAATATCAAAAGAAGACTGATTCTGAAAATATGGCATGATGCTTTTATTTCAACTATAATCACCCATAAAGCACCATAGAAAGGTTCCAGATAGATATCTACATTTATTTATAGTTTCAGATTCTCAGTATTTTCTCCAACTAAATCTGATTGATAGAAAACTTATGTACATAGCCTTATAGATAGGCAAGAATACTGCATTAGGTTGCTAGACATGAAGTAATCGGAGAAAATTTTCTAGTTTCTATGGGGAAAGAGAAGAAAAATACATTTAGTTGATACCATTTGTTCAAACTATATGCTGAAAAAATGCTTAGGAATTCCATAGGCCAGACAGTGTAAATGGGAGCATGGGTGCAGTAGGAAAGAAAAGTTGTCAAGGATCTTTCATTCTTCTCCCTGCTCCAAATTCTGCAGGGCATGTTGTCTTTTTGAAAAACACATTAACAATTTCTTTAACAGCCTCTAAAAATGAAATAGGTAGTCTTTACTCATTAAAAGAAGGTCAACTTCTGTTTACTCTAAGTTGCCCTGGTAATTAGTAATTCATTTTATTATTGTTTATTTTTATGGGAAAAATGAAAAAAGGGAAAGAGTGGATTCAATGTATTTCATTAACAGTTGTGGATATTTACTGTGTCTCTGTCACAGAGATCAGGTGGAACTAAACAGTACATATTCGTATTTGCAGTACTAAAATATGTGGTTTTCCTTCAAAAATTTCTGAATCAACTGATTTTTGTCCTTGCCTTTTTGCTAGAAAAATCACTGCAGTTTTTTCGTGCCATTTCTTATTTAAAATCTAAGTCATCCACCATGTTTTATATAGCCTTGCATAACCAGACATGTCCTTATGAGCGATTTTAGAATGTGAGGAAAAATATAGTGAATGGTGGACTAGATGCATTTTATATTTCAGTATTGTACAAAGAAGATATTAAATGACTATTCTATTCAGAGATATATCAGGCCTATACATGTGAATAATTGGCTTTTGACAATGCACCTAGGTTCATATTGTCCCTGAGCAATTTTTTTTCCAGGAGAGGAAAAGAAATTTTTAAATACTACTTTTGGAGTGATCTTATAAATCTTCCCTCTTCCCCTGTTTTAGTGGTTGTTGTTTTTCTTGGCCTGTGTATGCCTGTGAAAAAATCTGTCATTTCCTGATGAGCGTGGGATACAAAGTGACAGAACAGAGTTAGACAAGTCAGGTAGCAGCAAAAACCCGGAATTTTGCCGTATCTCTACTAGATATGTTTAGAGTTTGGAGGAAAAGTTATTCAAAAAATAACCAAGTTCCTGCAACTTTATTCTGTGTGGGAATAAAGAAACACTGGGTTTGTCTCCAGTGTTTCTCTGTGACAATAATGTGACTCAATGCTTACAATTATTTAGGTTTCATTGATTTGGACTATTACGACTTTTGAGTAAACTTTTGTTCACTGTAGTATCTCATCTTCTAGCACTTTTATGACCTTTTAAAATGTTAATCAGTAAAATGCAAGAGGAGCCACTCATGAGAACCATCTTGGCCTCACTTTAGACAAGGTGTGATCTGCAGGTCCAGGCAGGCATCAGTGCTCACTTTAGTTGTTTTCCTGCAGTCTCATACCCAGAGCTGTCCTTAAAGACATCCCCACTTCTTGCTCCCAGACCATTTCACCTGCTCACCGGCTTGTCTGAGTTGGCTTTCACTTGCCATTGCTCACTCGTGAACACTTCTGCACTTGCCACAGCACCATGGACACACGGGCCCTCCCGCCATTCTCTGACCCCCATGGCTGCACTCATGCCCCGTACACACACACACACACATCCACACAGCGTAGAGACTTCTCACCCAGAAAAGAGTTAGAAAGGTATTTAGTAAGATGGGACAGACTGTGCTGGTCAGGTGCAGGGCATGGTTAGAGAAGCATACTGAGCAGCAAACTATTTCTGCATGACCAGCCTTTTCAATCTCCTTACCCTTCCATTTTCCCACACTTGTTCTTTCCTAAATCACACAAACACCTCCCTTTTCCCGCTTTTTGTTCCTCCCCTAAACATTCCATAACAGTTCATGTGCAATCCCAAAATGGTCTTTCCCTGCATCCCATGTTTCCCACACCCTTTGGCAGCCACTGCCCTTAATCCAAAAGGTGAGCTGCAGTGCTGTCCCTCGTGGCTCATCGGGGCGAGGGTCACATCTGGAGACTGGGGCTGAGACTCTCCTGGGCCAGCCCTGGGAGGAGCCCAGATAAGGCCTTCATTCCTCTGAGTCCTTAATTTTGATTCCCACCTGCCCCTGAGCTCCCCAAGGCATGTGGAGATGGGTTTCTGATGGGCTGAGGGCTCCTGTGATCCACCTGGGAGTACCCAGGGCAAGGCATTACTTGGGCTTCCCCACTGTTGTCTCTCTGTGCTCCTCTATGGGACTGTAGATGAGCTTTTATCACATAACCTAACAATCTAAGTTTGCTTGATTGTCCATTGCTCCTTTTCTCTTGCTCCAGAATACAAGAAAAACAGTAGCCTTGACTTATGCCTAAAAGAAAGTATCCAGAACAAATTGTATTGAGCCCTTTGCAAAATGAGGTAACGTATCTTGTTTCAAAATGGCAAACATCATCAAGTTGCTATGCTGAAATTTATAATACTCCTAATATTTGAAAAATGGAGCAAAAGGACAAAAAAAATTTACGCTTGTGAAACCCTTTAAGGTTCATTTAAAATAACACCCTCCAATTGTATTAGCTTTTTCTTCTTGACTTTACTAACTCATCTTGTCTTCTTCTACTTAAATGAGCTTCACAACTTTAAAAAGCCCCTCTTTTTCTTACTCCCTCTTTTTATTTATGTTAAGTTTCTGTCCTATTTGCTGTTTCCAAATGAATTCTGTAGTGACTGCAAAAAAACCCAGGCCCATACAGAGCTCCTGGAGGACAGGAGGCTGAGGTGGGGCATGGGAGACAGGAAGGGAGTGTGAAAAAGAATGGGTAATTCTGGCTCACTCAGACTAAAATCAGACCTTATCAAATTTGGATATGAACCTAAACAAGCCAAAAATGAAGCTTTGTTTTAAGAGTGATGTTAATATTTTCATTCCCACTGCTTTGTAGGTCTACTTTACATCTATTTGTTCTTTTACCTGTTTTTTTTTTTTTTACAAATTTGAGTTTCATTGTGGTTTGAGCTACAGTGAATGAGAGGCTCTGCAACTTTAATGCTCACTAACAGCTTGCAATGCAAAATGGCTGCAGATCATATGAATTGTAATAAAAAGAGCTACTGTATATATTGTAGCATAATGATAGTGGCACAATCATTCCATAACAACTAATTTGATTAATAAAATATCCAAACCTATTGTGGTTTGAGTCAACAAAGCGCTGGAATCAGCACTTAGGGAAATTACTGCACAACTGCACTGTGCTGCTCCAACCAGAGCCCCAAAGGAGTGTAAGTAAAGAGGTGTCATCCGAGTACTGATAAAAGGCATGAGCAAAGCTCTGTCTTTCATTTTTTCAAGACTTGACATCATGACACCTCAAAGTGCAAAGGCACTTCCACGGAAAACCTTAAAAAGCTCAGAGCAGATTTTGAGATTGGTGCCTTATGAAGAAAACTTGGAAGAGAGAGTGAACATACCAAATTTACGTTTGTTAAAATAACAGGCACTGGGACTGTTTGATTGGTACAGTAGAGGAATGGTATTTTATCCTTGAGCAGCAGCTGAATCAAGAGAAAACGTAGCTGAAATATTTTTAGATATAGTTGCAAGTGAAAAATACCCTTTTTCTGCCATATTTCAGCTCAGTTTCTGTTTAAATCTCACTGCTGTCTACAAAAGTAAACAACTCATGTAAAAGTTGTCTTAGTGGGTGAGAATAACCTACATCACTTCTCTGAAAAAATACAGAGGTAATTAATCATCTGAAACATTAGTTTTGCTCCCGATGTTATTTAGTATTTCTGTTAGAACAACTAACAGTATCTGGACAGAAAACTGAACAGTGAATCTCCTGCAATTATGTTGGTTTAGACCTAAATTTTAAAAGATTTAATACTTATCCTGCCTGTTATAAAGTAATTAGAAGGCCCTTGGAGGGATTTCTATAGTAACTAGATTTAAGTTCTTTTTTTTTGTGAGATAATTACACTTTTTCAACTCTTTTTCTAGCTTTTCACACTTTCATTCAATTTCAGGCTTCTCCAGGAACTTTATCACCATTTAAATGATAGGAGCAATCATCTTGCTAAGTGTCCAATTCTAGATCCAGTGCATCTAATCTCAAATCTGAAAATCACCTAATTTCAAATTTGAAATCCAAAGAGAAGCTTTTTTTTCTGATGGAATTAGAAAATGTTGGCAGACCCACCAGAGCATGCAGAGTATCCAGGAGTAATACAAAACTTACACAAAGATGAGCTGCAGACATTCTGGTTTGTTGTTCCAGCCGACACAAGAAGGTGTAACGTGATACAGTGAATATTTTCCCTCTTAGAATGTGAAACATATTTAGTGCTTATACTAGCAGAGAAAGCATACCCATGTGGTACTGGATATGTCCTTGATAAATTTTTTAACAAGCAAGAAAATTCTAGTTCCAATCTACAAAGAGATGTTTTGGCACAGGAAGACTAAAAGGTGGATTTGATTAAGGCACTGAGCAATCACAGCTGGCTTTCCTATTCAGTTTGTTACAAACCAAAACATACTTCCCCCCGCGGGAAAGAATATTGCCCTAGACGTTATATGGAGAATACAAAAAACTTTTTTTTTTTTTTTTCCAGTTTGTCAAACTTGTTATATATATATTGATTTTGAGTGTTAACATACTCAACAATATGTGAAGACCAGAGTGATAATTATAACAAGGGCAATTCCAAGCATGCTTGCCTTTGGATGCCATGGTTTGCCCAAGGAACTTAGTAGCACAAGCCATGTAGCATTCTACTACATACAGGACAGTTGTGCGAGTGCTACACATCACACAATCATACTGGCAGGTATATAGCCCTCATCTAAACAGCTTACCATGATGCCATACAAACACCAAAGGCAACCCAGGAGCTCATTCTGCCTCCTCCTATCAGTGGACACTGCTGAGTTCAGAGAATTTGTTTAATTTACTCTTATGGAGAGGTCTAGCAGCAAAGATGGCAAAACATTTCTGTGCAAAGCTTGCAAAACATTTCTGTGCAAAGCTTGCATCTTCATCACAGCTCGTGGACCAAGCCTAAAATCCTGGTAGAGCAGGCTAGTATCCTCAGCCCACATCAGTAAGAACCAGAGAGCTGCACAAAACTACTGTGAAATAAGCCATCATCTTGGCACATGGTCTTGAACTAGTCAGAGCACCAAGAAGCACATCTTGTTTGGTGTATTTTAGGTGAATCACAGCCTGGAACTTCTATGTTATACACTACATTTAATCAGATGAATTATTCCTGAAAAAATTATCATCAATCCTAAATGAAGTTGAACTGTCCCTTTTACCTATTACACATTGTTTGTAAAAAATAATTTTAAAAAGGATGTTTTACTTGTTAACCAAAAAAGGCTGTTCCATGTAACTGGCGGTCATCTGTAGCTAACTGTTTCATTCTTCCTTGGACAAGCCTACGTTAAGTACTAAATAAAGCCTTCAGTACAGGCTTAGTAACAGCATTGTGAATAATGTATGTAATGCATGTGACACTTATTTTTGATATAAAGCTACACGGTACGACAATTCCCTTTCCCATTATCTTTCTTTTCAGCTAAGGACTAATTTTTGAACAGCATGAGGGTCACTGACTTCATATGGATTCTCCTGAAGCTGATGTTCACATGAACAAGTAAAGATTACTCAGTTTGCTAGAGGCTTCAGGAAAATCCATATAACAGTGACAGAGCAAACCTGCATATGTAAAAAAGATTGCAAAATTGACACTTCAGCTCTAAAATGGAAATTAAACTCTTTCTTGGAGTTTTGCTAGCTTAAAAATCTTGTTATTTCGGGTATCATTAACTGCGGTGCACATAATGTTTAGTTTGTTTTTTATTTCACCACTCTTTTTTTCTGTGTCACACATTTCACTATTTCTCAGCATTTTAGCTTATGTCTGCCTCCTCTGCTCATGTAAGGAAGTAAGACTGGTGCCACACATCAAGGGCAGAACTGAAAGCATCCCTTCTCTGGTTATAACTAGAGGATTCCCATTATCAAAATGCTTGTGACTATTGTAGTGTCTGCTTCCGTCCCAGCTCTTACACAAGGGCTAAGTGAATCATATTCTACAAGAGCAACAAAATAAATTCTTTGAGTTAAGGGTATGTGACTTTTACCAGAAGTACAGCCTGAAGCAGAAAAATGTTCACAAGTTCCTGAAACATACTGGATCTAAAAGAGACAAAGTATGCAAGAAGAAAAACAACAGTGTCATCCAAATGAATACCTTTGGGGAAAACAGAAGAAGTGTTTGTGTGTATCTTCCAGTTTCTGAATGTATTTGAGCATGTGAACCAGTCATGAGACCAGGGGGAGAAATCATGACCGTGTCAAACTTGGTCTTCATCACTACTAGTAAGGCACCATTCCTACGAGAAGAGATCTAGAGATATCACAGCAGATTCTCTTCAATATTCAATAATATTAAAGGTTATCTGACTTGTTCATACTGCACTGTGCACACTTGCTCTTTAGTTGTATTAGTATGGCTGTGTGCAATGGTTCTGGGGAGGTAAAGGACAGACACTGGTTTACATGCAGTGGTAGCAACGATAAGGCAGATTTATGTCTCCAGCCCAGCCCAGCTGTGGAGCAGGAACTTGCCATGCTGCTGCACAACGCCTCCAGTCAGCCACGGCATAAACAGGAATGGGACTTCTGCATGCAGAAAGGATTTAAAGATATTCTGCTGACTGCTGTGGCTACTGCCGTTATTGTTCTGGTTGGGTTGGAAGGTAACAGCTATAAAGAAAGAGGCTCACGATTCCCTTCTTTCAAGCAAAATCTTTACACAGCTGTAGCTTGTCACAAGCATCAATCTGCATACTGAGCAATGTTTATGCAGCTACTGTTGGTTATTTAGCATGTCAGATAATTAGAGCTCCATGTACACTACTACTCTGCAGCACATGGGATGCAGCTTTCCTGAGTGATAGAAGGAATAGGTGGAAAAATCATGTCCTAAGAGTGGGCTTATGTGTATAAACAAAGTTACGCTTAGAAAAGAATTAGATCATATTACTAGTTTCTCCTCCATGGAGAAGCAGACTTACTGACTTCAACAGCTGTTTATTCGTTAGTTGAAAAGCAGCCTTAAATTAAGTCCCAAGATGCGAGTGCAGATATAAAACATTACAGCTACACTCTCCATAGATTCCCTTCAAAACACGTTCTGTAACGTCTAATATATAGTCAGGAAACTCATCTGATCACAGTCTGGATGGGTATCACTGCTGCTGTTATATTTTTGTGCAAGGTGAAGGAATTCGAGCCCTTGGGCAACTCTTATTAAAATAAGTGCTTTCAGTTCTGCTAACTGGTGAAGTTGTCAGCAGCCCAAAGAGGGAAAACAGTGTGACAACTGAACTACATTTTACTTTGAGAAGTGGCCTTTCCTGTTAAGTACTGAATTATAATGCAGAACAGCATGTGGAACTTTGCACTGCTGTGTCCTATAAAATACTCTTTCTACAGAGGAGGTTAGTCCCCACTGTTTTCAAGTTGACATTGAGGTGAGCAATAAATCTGACACACACAAACAGAAGTTAGAAAATTATGATACCATTATTTTAAACCAGAAAGAGATCTAGCTAAAATACTTTAAGAACACAGACATCTTGAAGATCTTGTAAAAACGTGTTACTAAATTATATGGTTGTATATATGGAAAAAAGTATTTTTTCTCTTAGCACATCTGCACTGCCTGTGAAGAACAATCATTAGTCTCATGTGATGTGAACTACTACAACGCTAATGATTTAGAAGATTAGTTTGAGACTGTTTCTCTTGTCTGTAGAGCCATTTTAGGGAGCCCTGTCCTTCCACACTGCTTCTCATTTTTGCTTCCTATCTCAGTTTACATTGCTGCAACTCAGGGCTAATGGTGTGTTTTTACTATCATCCTTCATGAAATGTTCATCACATGATGGCCTTAAAAAACAGTAAAATAAACATCAGAACAAAACAGGGGTTTTATCTAAGATTGTAACAAACTGAGAGAAAAAAATAATTGGTAATCAAAGATGTTATAGAATTTCCATGACATTGTGTAAGTCGTTAAAACAAACCACATTTTTATTTCAGGGTTGGCTTGTTTTTTAAATAAAGGATAAAAATACAGTAAGCTGGTTCTAAAATTAGTTGTTTTGTAAAGCTAGAGGGTTCTTTGTTGCTAAAATTAGAGTAGAACCCTGAAGACAAACAGCAAGCATTTTAAGAAACAGGTAAGAGACAGAGACTTTCATGTAAGTGCACCAAGCTGCCCTGCAGGAAGGCAGCATAATGAAATTGTACTGATTTTCTGCAGCAGTGCAGAATGTCACCATATGTTACTGCTCTGACCAAGATAGTCCCTGTAATGCTTTTCCGCAGTAATTTGCTTTTGAAAAGACAGAGCTTTGATTTTATCTTGGGACAATATGGCGCACGCAGTTCAAATCTTTTTGAGTTATTTGCCACATGCCACACCGCAGTAACATATTCTAATAAAAAGATTTATAGTTAATTATTTATTTATGTATCTAATAATATGTGCACAACTATCTAGCAGTTTGTTAGACTTCTTTATGCTTATCATTCAAATATTAGGTTATGTTTAAAATATATCATTCAGATACGCAGTATTACCCTTAGTTTCCATAGTGTTTGTCCACTCATGGTACACGTGTCTTTGTGTCATTCATTTAGAGGAAGATTTTGTTTTCACGTAATTTTAAAATTAAGAAAACTAAAAAATGTTGTTTTCTTCTAAATACTTTAAATTTCCTCAGCCATGAATTGAAGATGATACACACAAGAGATATCTAAGCCATAATCACTGATTGCAAAAGCCTTTTAAAATAATTTGAAGAAACAGATTGTAAAAATATTATCATTATTGGACATGTTATACTGTATCAAATGCATATTATATATATAATATTAGCCATTGTCGAAGGAACACAAGGGTGTTTCTTGCTAATTTGGCAATGTTCCTTGGTTTAAATGTGTGTCTGGACATCACAGGATAAATCACCTTGTAAGTTTAGCACAGCCAGAACTTCAGGACTTTTTACAACTGTTTGTAGAATAATCTCTGTTTCCAGGGACCCGGTGACACTTTCTCACTCAGCCACAGCCTCAGCTCCACACCCTGTCAGCTCTGTATGACTGCCCCCCAGGCACGAAGTAAAAAAAATAAGGGGAAGTGAGGAAAAGGGAGAAAAGCACCCACTGAAGCAAACACACCCTTGGCATGGGGAGGAAAGGCAAAACACTGGACGGGTCAGAAGAGGAACGGGAGCAACCCAAACCTCCCTGCCACACAAGGCAAAGACAGAGGGAAGAGCAAGATGTCACTGCAGCTAAGGAGCAAGGGAACATATGACGGAAGCTGATGGGATGGAAGAAAGTCCAGGACCCAGCTGGGGCTGTGTGACTTCTTTGTCAAGCTGCTCTTCTGTCCCAGTTGGGCGAAGGAGGAAGCCGAGGTGAATACTGGGCTGCTCTGGGGGTTGCGGTGCTGGAGCAGGTTGCTCTCGAGCGCGGTGCTTGCCCCATGCCACGCTGCCTTGCCTCTGCGTAAGCCTGCAGGTGGGCAACAACCGTGCTGCATCGGCTGGGTATCTGTGAGCTCATGAGAGGTGTTTCAAATGAAAATGAACAGCAATGGACAGTAAATTAATTATCAAGCTGCCATAAACTGAGAGCTATTCTCAGCATTTTCACTCATACTTTAATCTGTATAATCAAACTCACAAACAACGAAAAGGACCAAACCTTGGCCTAGGATGAAAACCTAGTTTCACAGGCACAGTCTAGGCACAACTAATGACTGACTAATTTGTCATGCATTGTGATCGACTTCAGTTCTATGTCTAAGGTTCCCACTGAAGCTCATTGGATTTTAATGCTTAACTGAGGCTGGAATATGAAGCTAATTATTTGCAGTCATTCAGATCATAGAATCATAGAATCATAGAATGCATTGGGCTGGAAAGGACCCCCAAAGGTCATCTAGTCCAGCCCCCCTGCAGTGAGCAGGGACATCCTTAGCTGGATCAGGTTGCCCAGAGCCCCATCAAGCCTGATCTTGAATGTCTCCAGAGATGGGGCCTCCACCACCTCTCTGGGCAAACTGTCCCAGTGCTTTACCACCCTTATGGTAAAGAACTTCTTCCTGATACCCAATCTAAATCTACCCGTTTCTAGTTAAAAAACATTGCCCCTTGTCCTATCACTGTGTGCCCTTGTAAACAGTCCCTCCCCAGCTTTCCTGCAGGCTCCCCTCAGGTACTGGAAGGCCACTATAAGGTCTCCCTGGAGTCTTCTCTTCTCCAGGCTGAACAACCCTAACTCTCTCAGCCTGTCTTCACAGGGGAGGTGCTCCACCCCCTGATCATCTTTGTGGCCCTCCTCTGGACCTGCTCCAACAGGCCTATGTCCTTCTTGTATTGAGGGCTCCAGAGCTGGACTCAAATCCCATACAGTTTCAAAATTGTTGTTAGTGTAGGACTTGTAAGAACCTATATTTAAATATATAATAATTTAATATTATGCTTATTAATATAGCTGCAAGTAAAAAGAGAGAGCATTCTAACTATAGATTTATGTCAGTACGTATTTGTACTAGAGGCTATAGAAACTACTATAAGAAACTAGGAGCAAGTCACCTCATTGCATGTTGTTTAATTCTTCTATGTGAGCTTTGAAAACTTACTAAAAAACCAGCTACGCAAGAAGTTTACTCACTGTGCAAATAATATAGAGAAAAAGATCATTTTGGAGGATCAGGCCTTCTATGACTGACCATAGGATTTTGCTTAAATGCTCCTCAAATTAAGAAGTAAAAAGAAGTTCCTAACTGAATAATTTATAATGAATTAAAGAAAAAGTAATCCATGATTATTGGAAAGTTAGAGGGAAGGTAAGTATTGAAGGAAATGCAGTTAAACAATTTTGAAGTTCAATTAAGTGACTAGTTATAAGGCCTACATTAAAAAATTAATGAGATATTTGAATTATGTTTTCACCTTAAAGGCAAGTGCTAAAATTGGAAGGCATGAAAACAGACATAGTGATACTATGTTGGTACTACGGGTTACTAAGCAGAAAAAGAAAAAATAAATCTTATAAAAATTCAATGAGTTCAACTTGAAATTTGTGAAAATTTCTCACAAAATGTATTAAAGGAATATTCAAAGTCCTTGTTCTTTACAGGAGATTTTTAGCACATGCTATGTATTAAGCATGGAGAATACAGTACAGTCGCCATCCTATCTGTACTGTATTCTCCATGCTTCTCCAAGACCTGGACAAAGATTTGAGGAATAACATTTCTCTAAATGTTCATGATTATCACTATTATTTGTTCCTTTTACGACAGTAAGCCAAATAAGTCTGAATCTGGACTGTGCTGGTTTTGCTTAGAAGTTAAAAGGATAGGTTTCATAACCTTCCAAAAAAAACATGGTCCAAATATTCACAGCTCTCCATCATTTTCTGTCTACTTTATGTCTCTTACGTGGACCTCCACACTAGTTTACAAAGGCTCTTTGTCCGTTTTTCAGAAACAATTTAACAGCAACTGTTGAAGTGCCTCACAGATGCTAAGATTTTCCAGTACTTACTTTTTTGTTTTGTTTTGGGTTTTTAAAACCAAAATAATGAAGGCGAAAAGTGCACATTTGACATTGGTCTGTGGCAAGGCTAACATAAGTTAATAACCCCTGGCATGTCTCTCCACAGTGCCCTGCAATATAATAGATATATGTTGCATATCATAACAATCTTTGTTCTTCCTGAAAATTAAATGTAACCATGCCAAAAAACTTCACAATAAAATCAACCTAAGCATTTGTAAGTACAATAGGAAAAAATTAAGAAAAAACAGGTATAGACTCAAAACCCCACTCCCTTTGTGTATAGTCTCTGAGAAAAATGCCTTCAGGCAAACAACTTTAAGGTGATATGTCCTTATTTTTATGTTCATTTTAAATACATTCTGCTTGAGCATCATCAGCCAGAAATGTGCTCTATTCATTTCAGGATTTTTGGATATTGCTCTGATCGATACTGCTGACACAGCCTAAAAAAAGCTCATTTTTCATTTTTTTGGCTATTTACCACTGGCAATTGACAGCACTTTGGGCCAGCTCCAAAATCTGTCAAAGCTATGAATAATGTATATCCTTGCTCAGTTAATAGCTTGTTCCTTTTCCCCTTTCCGGCACCAATTCATATGTAGACTGTTCTCCAAGGCTGACAAGTGGGGTAACTTCAGCAGCAGCAGCAACAGCACCAAGAGGTGGAGCTTTGAGGTCTAGTCATCCCCAGGTAACAGTTGGAAAGAGACAGAAAGCATCTTCTAAGCCCACTCCTCAGTCTGTAAGTTCCAAAAATGTCTCTAAACATCAGAGCTAGAAGGAGAGGTAAAACGAGAAAGCACTTGGCTTTTCCCTACCCAACTTGCTCATGGAAGCTGAGGAAAAGCTAAAGCGCAAAGACATAAGGTTCTCTCAGCAGAGCAACCTGGCCATGGAAAGCAGAGAAAAGCATTGCTCCCCAATAGCCCCAGGAAAAGCTGTGAGCAGAATTTCAGATATCTGAGCTGGCAAGACTTTTTTATTTTTATAGCTGAAGACTTTAGGATGCTTTTCAACAATTTATCTGAAATCCTAGCCTACAGCATTTGTAGCAACTGAAATCCTGTTCCCATGTCGTGAGCTTTTCTTTAAGATCCTTTGGAATGCAATATTACCATCTGTTTTCTGTTGTTAACAGAGCTACCAAGTTTTGTGTGGCTCCACATGGGATACTTTCTCAAACTCATTGAGGGACGTTGCAGATTGATATATGCCAAGCGGCAGCCTTTAATTAACTCAACCTGCAAGTGTAGTGTTAGGGTAAGATTCAGAGCACGGCCATATGTGTGGAACAGGAAAGCTGGTAGCTGCCTTCCTTGGAAAACGGAGCAGACATATGGGGAGTAGATCGGTAGGTGGCTGGTATCATGAATTGCTACAGGTGTGGGATGTATATCTGTGTGGGAGGGAATCTTTGCTAGGCTTGCTTGGTAGCTGTAGGATGAAGATAACTTGGAGTAACAGAGTGCTCTGGGAACTGGAAAAATCTGCTGGAAGGACTGAGTGCTGCATTCATTCTGCTTGGCTTCCGGAGAACTTGAAGGTGGTGAGAGGGAGCGTTTAGTTTTGCATCCCGTGTGATATTACTACCACCCTCACAGAGACTGCTGTTGCTTCATACTGCCCCTTCACAGCTGGTATTCACAAGAGAAACATCACTTTTGCAAAAACAGCAGTTAGGAAGCAATTCTGCAGCCCAGCAGATGAGTTAAGATGTACGGCAGGCCATGTCTGTCACTTGTGCATCGTAGCAGAAATAGAGCATTGCTGTCAGTTCCTTTGCTGCAAAAAGCAAAGACTTTGGGTGTCTCGCTGGCACCGGTTCCCCTCTACAGCCATAGGAGGTTGCTTCTTTTGCTGCGCAGAGGCAAATGCACAAGGTGCCAGATCACAATCTTTGGCCCTTTACCTGAGTCTTTATAAACCAAACCCGAACATGAATTTTTATTTTTCTTCAGGAAAAGAGAATGGTGTTCTTTCATTTTGAAGCCAGGACACAAATTTCCCTATTATATGTCAGGGTTTTGTTTCTGGATGAATCAAGATCATGGTTTGATATATTACACAATTATTATTTTTTTTTTCATCCTTGAGGGCTCCAAACCAGAGCAAAAACTTGACAGACGGTTCTCTGCACCCACTTAGCTCCATCAAGACTCTTCCTAACTTGAGTAGTTTGCAAGTTTAGGTCCAGCCTTTGAATTTAGAACACTGACATTTGATTGAGCTGGAATTCGGTGGCATGTAGTAATGACCACCGCTGACGGTGTATGCCTTTAGCCCTTAAATTAGATCTGCTGCATAGAAACAGCTTTGACCAGTGCATATACCCCCAGCCTCCTCCAGTGCTGCAGGGGCTATCCAGCCCGAAGTTTTCCTCCACCAAGATCCCTATGCAGTGCTGGAGGAAAATTATTCCAGAGTCTTGGAATATGACCTGTAATGGTGCCAGCAGATCTATAGAGATGTTATCTTTATAGTAACAATCGTGTTTTGTTTGCATGTATTTGTCTTTAGGATACGCTAATATTGGAGTTTATGTGTGTTTTGCAAAGATAATGCAAATAACTTAAATAAAACCTCTCTTTTAGCTTTTTTTTTTTTTCCCCAAAACAGTAATGTCTTCATTAAATAGGGAGAAAAGAGATTTCTGTATGTATATATATATATATGTATATACACACACTGGAGGCACTTTTAATGATGAGGCAAGCTTTCAGACTTGTAATTCAAAGCAGTCACCGACATTTGAAGAACTGAGATGGTAGTCAGTACTGTTGCAAATGGACACTTACTGTAATAATACAATCTTGAGCTCTGATTTAACTCTCATATTGGGTAGAAATGGTCTTATCAACAAATATTTTCTAGAACTTGAAACAGTGAAATATAGTCATTGTTAGCATGTGAGGTAAGGTCTCTTACTGACTTTGGGGTCTCAGCTGGTGTGCTGTATTCTGATCTTAGATCAATCTATTGGTTCACTCACTTTATGAAACGCCTATTAAATCTGCTTTTCTGGCAGAATAAGGGGCTATATTACATAATTTTCCACTTAATTTTCTGTTGTTCCAATTTAGACATCATTTATCTGTAGGTGTTACCTCCAGATGGAACGGCTCAGCCCTCCAGATCAGGTGTAAAATGTACAAACAAAAGTCAAAAAAGGAAAAAAAAAAAATCCTCAACCAATCCTCCAGAAATTGTAAGACTTGCCTGAAAATTGGAAAAAAATAACAGAAGTCAAACAGATTATGGATTTGTAATCCATTTTATGTGCAGAAAACGTTTTTCTTTTGGAAAGTCTAACCAAGTTCCTCAAGCATGAAATGACTTTGATCCTATTGGAAGAGTTCTGTTTATGCAGGGAGCTATTGCATTTTCCTGGTTCCCCAAATTCTGTGTATATAATTTCCTGTTGTCCTTACCTTCTGCAGTTAATTACACTCACAGGTGTCTATATCTGCTTTCCCAGCACTTGTCAAGATTTGTCTCACTCTCTTCTCCCAGACCTGGTGCTACAGAGGTGGATTGAATGAGGGAGTTATTCACAAGAGACGGTCAACTCTACCTTCTACTCTACTGCTCAGATATTTCTGTATTCTTGAAGGGATGACACATGCTGCTTTCTACAGTACCACTAGCAAAGTGCTCTAGGAAGGAGAAAAGTTTGGAAGACCACCTTTCAGATTCTTCTACAAATATGACAAATTTCTGGGTAGAGTCTAAAGACCTTGAAATTTATATACTCTCCCTTCTAAAATAGGAACTCCTGAAAAGTGTCTGGTAAGAAATATCAGCAATTTCATTTCAAAGCTTTTAAAAAGTCCTTCAAATTGTACTACTTCCTCTTGGCTTGGTGAAATGGCCTGAAGTGCTTAATTTCAAGCTATTTGAATGTTAACCTGTATCTTCCCTGGTGGAATATTACCCTTGAGGAGGAATATGATAACTGGATTAAAATAGAGATTCCCAATGTGTCAGACATTGTGGCCAGCCAACAGTGCTTACTATGCACCAAGAATCCCACCAGTCCTGTGATGCTCTGGAAATCTTCACAGTCCTGTATGGGAGTTATAGCCCAACCCCAGCGAGAGATCAGAAGGTAGAAACATAGGACTCGTAAGGCAATACAGAAAATACTCTGGTTAGGAGCAAATCAAGCTGAAATGAAGTATTTTGCTGTGAGCTTTCTGATGGAAAATCAGGACTTCAAAAATTTACAAGGATGAACTTCACTTGCTGCAATCATTTCAGCAGAAAATCTCAGCCAGCTCTAATCGCACCTGCTACACACATTTTCTTTGTTTTCCTCAAACACAAAATCAACTGTTTATAAGGAGATGGACTGCTCAGTCTGCATAGGTATTCTGGAGGACAACTGGAAGACCAGTGGCAACATTTCTCCCATTGGTAATGGCCAAAATTACCAAAAAAAAAATGTGATTAAACATCAAGCCCTTTGGTCTGTGTTTAGGTTTGTGTTTTGTCTATATTTAGGTACATCAGTGCAGAATCAAATTTTCTGTTTGTGTTGGATGAACATTAAGTAGCTTTTACTAAGGCCCCAGGCATGGTTTTCATTAGAATGTTGTTTACTAATTTTTTTTTCCTTCTGTAGGTCACAAAGGGTCCCCACTTAAAATAACATTTTGTTTTTCTCGTCACTGTGAGCAATTGTTTACTACCATCCATTCCAGACGATGTTAATTTTCATAATTTATAAAATAATGAGTCATAACCCACAAAATTTATTAAACACAATCTAAGTGTTACTTGCTTCATTGTCATAACACTTCTTTAAAATGGAGTAGAAATAAGACCTATTTTTACTAAATTGCAGGTTTTTTAAAATTGTACCTCCTTATTTTAACGAACAAAATAAATTTTTTAGTACAGTTAACATTTGTTAGCCTTAGTGTTCTCACACAGTTGCGTGAGAATTAACTGAATGTTACCAACAGATGTGTTAAACAGTAGAATTTTCAGAATTTCAGGTACAAAAATATTTCTATCGTCCAAAAGCAGAAGAGTTCAAGTTTCATGGTAGACTGTTCAGCTTCACAATTATCACAACCACAACAATTTGCATGAAAACTAGAGAGAAAGAGTTTATAGATTTGCCACATTATTTTGTAAGTTTTTTTTAGAGAATGGTTCTCAATATAGCAAAAGTAATTGTATCAATCTACTTTAAGTAGACTGAGATAAAGGAACTTCAGAAATAACTAAATGATCAAATGCACAATTTAACACTCTCACAAGGCCTTCTTTCGTGTCTAACTGAGGCTATATTTATCACTTCTGCTCTTTTTCAAATAAAAAATACATCAGATTTGAACTGTACGTTTTCTTATTCAGCTGTAACAGAAGCGAAGCACAGATGTGGCTCTGTGTAGAGATATCGTGTGGCCCCAGTGCCAGGTTGTTAGTATTCAGAAGAGGAGAATTAGTTTTTAGAAAGAGTTTATGTCTTCTGACAAGGCAAGCTGATAAGAAAATTCCAGTAAAGGAAAGACAAAAACAAATGAAGGAGAAAAGATTAGATAGTGACATTTCATCCTTGAAAGCAGCATATTTTTACAGGGTAGCTATTATCATTAAGTTACACCCAAATAAGAACAACTACTAACAAAAGCACTGAAAGTTTAATTGAAGGCTACAGAGAGTTCAATTTAACAGTAGTAGTATGCAGTTTTTCTAAAGCCACAGGTGCAGTGATCGGGGAGGGATATGATGCGGGGAAGGGAGAGCTGTGCAGAAGCACCCCTCATCTCCTGCACTGTGAAAATCACAGTGCATCAGCTTCCAAAATGGGGCCTTGCAAGGTCAGAAATAGAAATAAGTAGCAGAAGAGAGAATAAGCTGAGCATTTACTGAGCAGGAATGAGTGCTTTGGTTGCATTTGGTTTGAATGTTAGAATACTGGCTAGAATAGGAGAGACTGGCGTTTCAGCAGACCCGAGCTTTCCAAGACACAGCTGTTTACTGCATCACTTTTGTTGCCAGTAAAATAAGCAGATACTGACAGGAAGTAGTGTTTCCTGAGCAAATACACACTGTTGACACAATGAATGCATCACGGACTAGCGAGACTGGTAAACACACTGGCAGTCATAAGCTTCTTTATTACAGCACATTTGTATTTATGCCTCCAAAAAAAAAAAAAAAAAGTCAATATTTTACTTTGTTGTGGGTTTCTTCTTTTCTTTTCCCAGTTAGCAATGTGTATTTCCCAATAAAGTACAAATTTCTTTCGGACTAATGACCAGGGCACACCTGGTTTGTAAATACTGTTTTATACTTCAGATGTAGCTTTACTAACACAATCACACCTTAAAATCAGAATAGCCAAGGTAGTTTTCAGGTAAAGTTTTCTTCTTACTCCAAAAAAAAAGAGTAATTCCAAATAAAATAACACACAAGCACTGTTGTCCCTTGTGTATTATGCTCCATATTTTGTTACTTTTAAAAATGCAAATACTGTCATTGATTTACCATACATGTATATTGATGCTGCCTTGCTTCATTATTGAGACGAAGGATCGTAAATATTTCCATGTGTTTATTGTTAACTTTATAACATCTGGTATTTTTCTTAATGTCTGAGTTACATGATTGTCTGAGAATATCAGCTTTTGCAGGGGTGACTTGTTAAATCGGAATTCCTTTTCCCCAGGTATTGGAGGATAAGCCTGTAAATAAAACCTTCGAAAAAAAGAATATTAGAAGTTAAACAAGAAGACCATTTTGTTGTGGTTAAAAAATGTATAATTTTAAGTATATTTGGGAAAGAAGAATTATAATTCAAAATCTTACCATTCTGGAAATACCATGGGCATGGGTGCTCAGGACTGAAGAACAAGCTCAAAACTATCTTTGTGTCAGGCTATCTCCAGGTCACTCCCAGTTCAGGATTTGTTCTAAGGTGACTAAGAGAAAATAGAAAACTTGACTGTTTAAAATTTCTGTCTTCTATCTGTGTTATAAATAGAAGCGGTGAATTTGCAGCACCAGCTAAGGAACATTTTGGTTTATCGTTCTGTGAAAGATGTTCTATGACAATTGATAGTACCAGTCAGATTCAAACAACCTAATGGCTTTTTGTGTACCACGGCGAGGGCGCAATCTTTCCATTTATGTTCTTTTCAATGTATTCATTTTTTTGAGGGAAGATGTTATATAAAAGAGCAAAAAACATATCCAGTTTTGCACCCTGGACTTAGCCATTCCTTGGAATTTTTGTTGCTACCAGTGGTGAGTCATTTCCTCAAGCCATATGTGTAGCTGGTAAGTTGCATTGTTTTATGTTCCTTCAGCCCAGCAGTTCTGATCGCTTGGCATCCTTTTTCATTTATTCAAGTATTGTCACCTCAAAAGTGTTGCAAACAGAAAAGTTGCTTTCTGTAGCTATTTCTGTGACAATGTCTCTTTCATGACCTGAGGATAACTTTTCGCAAAGTTCTTCTTTTGGTAACTAATGCTAAGTGACATTAGCTGTGACTCACAGGCTCACAGCTGAAGAGCCACAAAGTGTGGGTAATTGTAAGATCTGACCCGCAGCAGCACTATTGTATAAATATGATTTTTGAGGCAAGTCTGATTTCCTTTTTAAGATGAACTGATGGACCAAGGTAAAAGATCTAAACTGAGTTCACAAAGTCTATGAATATTTATATATCCACATGGGTGTAGAGGCATCCAGTGTCTTGGTCACCTCAAGCAACATACACAAGCTAACAAGGGGCTCCAGAACTTCTGTCTTGCTTGATTTGTCTAGCTGTGGTATCCTTCTGGGTTAAATTCTAGCTCTTAATGAAGTTAACAGGGTTTTGCCAGTCACTTTAATGATCTAAATACCTGAAAAGAATATTCACATCGCTTCACGTGTTTATTTTTAAGAAAGATTACATGCTTTCCTCACAATCTACTTCAAGCAGATTTTCCCAATTTTGAAAGCTGTTAGATGGTCTGTTACATTCTGCTGTTCCAGATATTATATTATCTTTTTCTGTTTAAGTTTAAATCAGAGTAGTGTGAATCACAGCCTGGAGTGGAAATGTATTTTGACTTGGGAAGCAACAGAGAAGAAAGAAAATTCAAAACAGACAAACAAGGAAAACCATGAAAGAAATGTAGCCAAATCTTTCCACTTCATTTGAGGAACTTACAGAGCATTTCAAACATTTCAAAAAAAAAAATGAACTGGCGAACAACAATTACTACATTTGTTGAAATAGAAAGATAAAACTGCATCTAGCATTTAAAACATGCGTAATGGATTTGTGACAACAGCAGCATGAGGTTTTCTCCACTTCTTTGCTAGAAACAATCCATTTTTCACGTCCAGCTTCTCATTTCTAGTAGTGACTGTCTGGGCCCTGTACAAGATGCAGAAACTCTGCCACCTCTTGCAGGCTGGTGAGGGTTTGACTGCCCCAGCTGACAGTCAACTCTGGTACGGTGCTGCTGTGGCGCCTCAGATCACAGCACTGTGCAAGGGGCATGTGCGAAGGAGCTGTGAGGAGCTTTGTTGGGGGTCTCCAACCCTTTCTTTGGGAGCTGCAGGTAAACTTAGGCCCAGAGCAACATCGCAGCTGCGCCTGTGCCTGGCCATATACCTTGCTGTCCCTGACTTGGTAACATGACCTCCTGGCTTGACCTTGGGCCTGCCTCGTTGCTACAGGCTTATGTGGCAGTCACTGGTCTGTCAGCTAAACCTGGTCACCACTTTTGTACATGCTCTTCAGTTTTGGCTGGTGTGGGACTGCGCCTTTTGTAAGCAAGGTGACTACACCTGTCTGCCTTGCTGTCATCCTCGGCTTCTGGCTCACCTTCCTCTGTGGAGCAGCCCCACTCTTGCTGCTCCTCAACAATGAAAGCACATTGTTTTCTCTGCAAAGTCAAGATTGGGGTTTGCATTAGGATTGGTACATTTGTGCATTTCTCTACATTTCTCGGTGTTGGAAGACGAAAGTCAGTGAAATCAGTTCTGTTCCTGACGTCAAAAAAATATATTAGAACTGGCCAAAGATTACATAGGGGATCAAAGGTATGGAGTAGCTTCTATACAAGAAACAACTAAAAATGCTAGGACTCTTTAGCCTGGAAAGGAGATGACTGATGCAAAACAAGACTCCAAGTTGTGAATGACCTAGAGACCTTCGAATAAATGTAGTGCTGAGCAATTAAAAAAAAATAGAAAGAAGTGGTTCATGATACAACATGTCACTGACCTGTGAAAATACTTCCCAATACTCTGTGGATCCTGAAAGCTTACAGGTATTCAAAAGAAAAGAAAGCAGGAAAAAAAAGGGGGGGAAAATTCTACCAACACTTATTTATTTACTTCCAAGACACTTTCTTCAGTAATAAAAATCTCTGAGCTACAAATCACCAGATGTTTGAAGCATCATTATATGCTTGCTCTGTTCCCACACACTTTCCTAAGCATCCGCTAAGGCCCCACCAGACAGGATGCTGGTCTAGACGGATGTCTGCTCTGACCCGATACAATTGTTCTAATGTTCTTAGCACCCCCGGTTGACACTAAGGAGTCGTTTGTGCTGTCAGGATTTGCCTATGGAACAAGGACTTACTGTTTTGAATCTCTGGGGGGAAAATACGAAGTGTTATTTCCCATAAAGGATTCTGCCCAGCTTCTTTCAGCTCTGCAGTACCTGGAGGATGAATACAGAGGACTTTCTTTTTTTTTTTTTAACTCTTACACACAAATTTGGGGGTTTACTATCAGTTTTAAGACACATATTTCCAACACTTAATTTTTTAAAATAAATTATACTGTAGAGATAAGTATGTGTGTCCAAAGACATTTACAAGGTTTCCCATCAATAATCTCAATTCTATCCAGGGTACACACTATTTGGAGAATCTGAAGGTCTGGAAAAGGCTATCAGTGTATATTTTGTACTGAGAGATAGCACTTGCTCTTGGCCCCTTCTCTAGGGTTCCTGTACTTCACTGGGCAGACTAGATAAACACACAGAATGAGGGCTGAGCTAGTTCAGCATGTTTGTCACTTGAGCCTTTCACCTTTCTGTGCCCACAGAGGAAACAGAAGAGAGAGTGTCTCTAGAGAAGTGAGGATAAGAACCACCAGCCTTGTCATCACAACTCCATTTTCTGTTCGTTGAGTAGAGCGGAAGGCAAACTACCATCTTTCACCTTTTTCAGCTGAGTCATCCATTCCCTGTGGGAGACCAAATGAGCATTGAAAAAGGGGAGAAGCTCATTTGAGGAGATTATTAGAGACCAGATGCCAGAAACATATTGAGGGGGGAAGTATAAAAATAGAGCAAGATATTCAGGCAGCAACAATTAATATAATGTACAGAAAGAGGTAGCGAAGAAGGAGAAGACAAAAGAGCAGTTTGGGTTATTTAGAATGAGCTCTTCAGATATCTGTCCCTCACTTTAAATCCTTAGAAATTACTGGCCCCTTCAGAGGACTCTTCCCCACCTTAAAAAGGATGTTCTCCTTTTCTTCTTCAGTGAAATATTTTCAAAGAATTGCTTGCCTGTTTCTCACAGTTCGTCTCCCCATCCAGTGTCCTTCCAGCAGTAGTAACATCACCAAGTTCTTCCTGCTGTCATGTTTGGTAATAAGGTGTTACTGCACTTTGCAGTTCACTTATCCTAGGAAATATAACAAAGAATGTTTACTGTCTTGCTCTCTTACTCTTCCTCACATGCATACTATTTTTGCTATGCAGAGCTAGAAAGAATAATATATACTTAATAAATTAATACTTGATATAAATTGGAATTAAGACTGCTAATTTGAAAAAAGATTCTTATCTTGCCTCTTAAATAAGACGCAAAAATCCACTTGTTCACAAAACTGTTAATGGCTTGAATTTTTTGACAGTGTTTTTCAGTTTAGAAGCAAAATCTTAAATCTTGCCAAAGGAAACGTCAATTGCCCAGTCTTTTCTAATGTACTTACAAGGCAACATCTCTCTGCATTTATCCCACTGAGGTCAGAGACCTTTTTTTGCATATGTTGTAACATAGCATGTTTTTATTTGGCTTGGAAATGTTGTAAAGACAGTAAGTAGTTCTTCATTAGGATTTTCATCTGTGGTAGTAGTGAAGCTGGAGGTGATTCTAAGTCGTTCTTCACAGTTTTACATGTTTTCTGAGTAAAAGTGGTTACTATTATATGTTAGCTGGTATGCAGAGGAAAAATACTCCTAGCATGTGTATTGCATGGATGTTGAAGCAAAACATTACCAATGCAATTTGCACTAGCACATTGGAAAGAATCAGTTCTCAGAATTTGCAAAAAATTCAGGTTTTCAACTCTAATGCACATATATGTTTGAATCAGCTCTTGCAATGTGACATGAACCAGACAAATATAATGGTACTCAAATCCAGAATAACATCTCTACATTTAACATATAACTTTTCTGTATTTGCAGAATAGCAAATACAGAACTTAACTTCTGTATAGCCCAGCAAGGTCAGGTTTTCTCATTACAATGTTTTATAATCACCCTGAGGCTTCTGTATTCTGCTCTTCAGCTTTTCTCTGTTACAATCCACAGCCTCCCCTCACTAGTCCACTAACAAACAACATAGATTGACTCTAGAAAAGAGAATTGTAAGTTTCAGTGATAAGAAATATGAAAATAACATCACTTAGCCTTCCAGAAAACCAAGGAGAACCCAGAAGAATTACCCTTACCTTGATTTTAGGACTCTCTTAGGAGATAATATTAACAATCAAAAACAAGCTGTGCTGCTTTACAGTAGCAGAGTGTCCAGCTCAGAATTGTTTCAATACATTGGTTTATGTGCATTCATAGTATAAGAGCTCAATCAGCCATACTTTCCATCAACAAAGGGAGCTTGCCTACCTGAACATGTAAGCAAAAGGCAACCTGAACTTGGGGTTGGAGATTAAAGTCCTGTGCTCCTTTCTGTGCTACAAAAACTATCCTCAGGTAGTACACATACACACACACACATGCACGTACAAAATATTTAATTAAAAAAATATAAATTCTGTAGCAGCACACTTCCACTGGGTACATATGCAGCTGGAAGTTTCATCAGCTAGAGTCTCTGCTATCTCCATGTTATGTAGTGATGTCACGTTAGTCATTCTGGTTAAAAAAACCCTGACAATAAAAGCACTGTACAAGTAGAGAAGTATAAAAAAATCTTGTTAGATACTGTAGCAAGGAGACTGTTTTAGAAGAGCTGCATGAATCTCCAGTGAGTGAATAAGAGGAGTAAGAAAAATTCTGAGTAAGAAAAAGGGTGCAAGTAAAAAAGATTTGTGTGGATGAAGAATATGGGGAATGAAGAAAAGAAGCCTTAAACAGCCAAATGCTGAGAGAACATGCGTTAGAACATCAGTCTGAAACCCAGTGGGACACAGCATAGCAATTCTACCATGTTTAGGACTGTCAGTTTAATACCTGAAAATTAAGTATAAACTGAGTATGAGTCAGTTTGGTGCAGCTGCCTCATCTGAGTACTGCACCTCAGTCCTCAGAGAAAGACTAAGTAGGAAATTGTTCATTTTAAAAGCCATTAAACAATCACGTAGGGAGGAAAGCAGAGTTCGGAAAGTCCAGGCTTATGTGTTGGTTTAGACCCTGAATCCCAGTGTGGGAACAGCATCCTCAGCTTTGCACAGATCCATCTTGACACCAGACCAAGCAATGTGCGTCAATAGAAGTGCGATGCGTGCAGCTGCTGGCAGCCACATCACTGATGCGCACAACCCATGCTGGGTATGAGATGCCATTTTCTGTAAAGGAACTGAGCCTCATTAGGCATCTTTGTTTTAACCCCATACCGGCGTTATCAGTTTATCAAGTGTTTGCATCACAAATAAGTATCAGCTGATACTGTATTTAAAGTTCAAACCTGAATGTAGAAGACAATTCTGAGAAATGCTGTGGAAAGGCAGACATTTCCCTGCAGTCCGTGGAGAGCTCACGCTGGAGCAGGGAAAAACATGAGGAGGAAGAAGTGACAGAGAGGAGCTGTTATGTGTTGACCACAGCCCCCATTCCCCATCCCCTGTGCTGCTTGGCAAGGAGGAGTCAGGGAGTCGGGACTGAAGGGCTGAAGCTGAACCTGGGAAGAAGGCAGGGGGTAGGGGGGAAGGTGTTTTAGTTTTGTCTTTGTTTCTCACCATCCTACACTATTTTTAATTGGCAATAACATTTAGTTTAAGCAGAAGTCAAGTCTGTTTTGGTCAGCAGTTGCCCTGTCTTTATCTCAACCTGGGAGCTTTTCCATCTCATTTTCTCCCATGTGCTGTTGGAAGAGTGAGTGAGTGAGAGAGCAGCTGGGTGAGGATCTGCTAGCCAGGCAAGGTCAACCCACCACAGTAATAATAAATTAAATCCATATTTAGCATGGCTGGTTTTATCACACCTATCTCAGTTGAGCATAATTCAGAATTTATGGAAGGGAAGCCTGAGGAAATTCATTCTTCATTGAAGTCTCTCTCATTGCTGCTCCATCACCTAAGAGATCTACAGCAGCAACTTTTACCTTTTGGCTAGTTAAGTAAAAGAAACCTGCACCATGTGCCTTTTCAGCACTGTAAAGAAAACCAGTAAGTGCTTAGTAGAACAACATTTGGGAGTTGGTTTTTTAAAAGTTTCAGTGGGGTAGTGAAAGCTGCTTTACTCACAGAGGACAAGGTTGTTTAATCTTAGTACAGTACATAACATAGTATGTCACATGGCACGTACAGGTGGGACTACCTGGCAGAAGGTGTAGGCATGTATTCCCAGGCAGAAATGTTATGATACTTATAGTGCTTCATCCACACTTTTACTTTCTTTGCTTTTAAGCTTATGTTGTGGTTTGAGCCCACCCAGCTGGCAACAAAAGCCCCCCGCAGCCGCTCGCCCACCCCTGCCCGGTCCCCTGAGGAATGGGGAGGAGAAAGGACAACAAAAAGGCCCGAGGGTTGAGACAAAGGACAGGGAGGGCTCACTGACCGGTTGTGGTCACGGGCAAGAGACAGACCCGACTTGGGGAAAACAACCACCACCACCAAGGACAATGAGAAATACAGCCAGGTCTTAAAACCACCTCCCCACACACACCCCTCCCATCTCCCCAGGCTCAGCTCTGCTCCCTCTTCCCCCCAGCAGCGCAGGGGCAGGGAATGGGGGTCACAGCCCGTCCGGCACAAGGGGTCTCCGCTGCTCCTTCCCCCTCGGGCAGAGGGGCCCTCGCAGCCCTCCCCTGCCCCACCGCGGGGTCCCTCTCCCGGCAGACAGCCCTCCACCCACTGCCCCAACGCGAGTCCTTCCCGCGGGGCCGCAGCTCCCCAGAACCCCCCGGGGCGGGTCCCTCCCGGGGCTGCCGCCCTCCCACCGACGGGCGGCTCCAGCGCGGGCTGCCTCGGAGCCGCGGCTGCTTCGGGCCCGGGCCCTGCTCCTCCGGCCCGGGGCCCTCCGCGGCTGCAGGGCGACCTCTGGGCCACCGCTGGGCTCCAGGGGCTGCAGGGGCTCAGCCGCCACCCCGCCGCGGGCCGCGGGGGAACCTCTGCTCCGGCACAGCTCCCCCGCTCCTGCCTCGCTGACCCGGGGGGCCGCAGGGCTGGCTCTCTCTCTCACATCCCCCTTCACTCACCAACACAAACAGAATAAAGAGAACCTAATCAACAGTTTCTTTCACTCTTAAATAGTTATTCGCAGAGGCGCCATTGGCCTGGCCTTGGCAAGAGGCGGGTCCGAATTTGAGCCAGGGGAGCTTCTAGAAGCCTCTTGCGGGAGCCACCCCTGCAGCCCCCTGCACAGCTACCAAAACCCACCAGACACCAACCCAACGCATCTTACTTATGGCAATTACTAAGGAATAAAAATGGAAGTTAGGTCACCCCTACCTACAATCAGAACAGGAAACAGTTTCCTGAGTAAACATATGTTAATTCAAATAAACTGTTCATATTTTCCTTTTCTAGCACAATCTCATTGCTCAATCACCAACTGAATGAGTCATGGAAACCAGTTAGAATCAAGAGTTAATGTTAAAATGCTTTGGCATTCTCACTTCCACATCTCATACATTTGCAAAGGAAATGATACATTGCCCATCCCTTTTTTTCAAGTTACTTAAAAGTCTATCATCTTAACTATACTGTATGAGGTCAGACTGCTCATGGGCACTGGTCTGACATGCAAGAAAACAGGCTGCTGGTTGATATAGAGGAAATAAATCTCAGGGAGTGGCTTGCTCGGATTATTTTTTTTTTTTTTAGTTTAATTTGCCAGAGATGACAGAGAAATTATTCCTGCTCAGGAAACAATCAGATAATGAGGAGAGGCCTGAGGCTTTTAAACACAGCACCTCTACTTCCCTCAGCGGGATTGGTGGTAATGGCCAGTAAGTTTCTGGCAAGTTGCCTCTTGCAGGAATGCTATTTACTTGCTTTAGAAAGGAGTATTTCTGACTCTGGAGGTGGTTTATTTCATTTTTAAGGTGGCTTTAAATAATTAATAAAGAACCAGTGTTTCTATGGTCATCAATTCTGTTTCCACACTGATTCCTGCTACAGACCAGGAACCCACATCTTCCTGACAACAGCATCAGCAGCATCTTGCTGATGTCCGACTGGCAAGCTAAGGAGTATCTTCGCAAGACTGGTGCAAGCAGCCCTGAGCTTGCTCTGTGTGCTATGAAAAAGCACTCTGTGTTGGAGTACTAAATCAAGAACAGCCAATCCTATTAGGACTGTACAGAATCCAGACACAAGCTGTTTCACATCTGAACTGCTTCAAGAAAAGATGTAGGTGTATTAGGACTGCTCATAGGGACTATCCTTAGGTATCTGTCTGAGGGACCTGAAAAAATGCACCTAAAAGCTCCTCTGAAATTCAGAGGGGAAAAAAGAGGCAAGGGGAGGTGAGGCAAGGTAAAGCATCACCGGTACTGGAAAAAATTAAATCCCTGCTTGAAGGAGGCATATTTACAGACATTTACAGATATTTACTATCACTTTGTAATACTGTTACAGTCAAATGAAGAACAACTTCAAGAATTAATGAAGAAGGACAAGGATCTAAAGGGTTTTTAGAAAAGTATTTAACTCTTCATTGTACCTGACTGTCCTGTATTTGAAGAGCCCTGTACCATGTCACAAAGACCATCGTCCTTTAATATATTCCTTTTCAACCAGTTCATTCACCATCTCATAGCAAGGTTTCTCAAGAAACCATTTGCACAAAGTCCATTAGGGAACATAAGCAAGAATATTTCTGTATTGTGTCAGGTTCAAACATCAAACGTGTGGTATTCATGCATACCAAACAAATATTTTTCCATTGGGCTTCTGCTTCAGGTCAATTTCTCAATACGATAGAATCCAAATGCTACATTTTGTCATTAAACTGAGCAGAGAGGTTTAAATTAGATTTCTACAAAGTAATTCTTTAAGACTTTGCCAAAGATGTAGAAATGCTATAGAACATCTCTAAAACTGAGAGAAAAGGACACAATTTTGTTTGCTTTGGGAAGCAGGATTAGTTTGTTGTAAAGTTTGTGTGTCAGATGTGGAAACACAGCTGAAACACTAAAACCTTCATATAATTTATTGTTCCACATTCATGTCATATTAGGCAGCAAGAACGTGAATTATGGGAAATGCATTCATTTGTTTTGTTCGAAGAAATAATTTAGAGATACATTAGCTACAAAACCCCATTTTCCCAAGCGGCTTTAGTCATCGAACACCCTCCATATAATAATATAATCTTGAATAATTTGTCAAGTTGCTATTTCAGTCAGTTTTGGCTTTCAATACTTGCTGTCAATGGAAAGAAGAGCTGTTTCAAAAAAAAGACATGAGATGAAAGGAGTGAATCTGGAGCAAGGTTCCTTAGATAAATGACCTTTCAACTTAGGACAGACATTATTATTATTTAATTGGCAAAAAAAGGGTAGATTATGAATATTTAATTAATAAGATTCTAGCGCAAATCAGAGGCTGAAACAGGGACAGACAGATCTTAGTCTGTGATTATACTGCTCTTTCTCCTATTAATTAGAACCCTGCTCCATGCTCTTTTGTTGTGCTTGTACTGTCTCTTATGCTAATTGTAGTTTTAGCCTTCCTTATGGAATTGTAATTTACATTTTATAACATTGTATGCTTTAGCCGTCCTTCCTCTTGTAGCTCCCAGCCCATATGTTTTGAATTAGATTCATCTGTAACTGGGTATATTAAGTCTGTTGGAGTGTCTATAGCTGGAGTTATATCCCTGCATGCTTGATTATGTTATCAAGTCTTTCTTGACAAAATTAGTAACTATGTAAAAGTTTCTTTAAAAAAGGTGGAAGGAGAAAGGGATTGATTTGGAAGATGGAGAAACCTTATGCAGGTAACATTTCTTCCTTATATTGTTACAGTAAATTAGTCTCTGACTTAGCAAACTAGTCTCTGACTCAACATAAAACTTCATGCTATTCCACTATCAAAATTTTTCTGGAGTTATCTCACCAACGAATAGCAAAACAATCTGTATTGTTGTATAGATTCCTCTTACATGTAGACTAGCCAGCCATTTCAACAACTGAACATGAAAGACAGCACAACAAGGAACATAACGGCTGTATCAGTGGCTTTTAAATTTGGCTTCAGTTCAGATTGGATATGTTAAGCTTCAGAAAATTCACACCATGGGCCTTGCTGATTCCTCTATCCAATGGCCATATTTAAAGGTATTGGGCTACTTCTGTTCTCTTCTGTGGTGAATATCTGTCAGCTGCTTGTCCCTTGCAACGTTTCAACAGACAGCAAAGCCTTCTGACTGTTCTCCTAGGATTTTGTAAGGTCAGCGCTTAGCACTGTACTGCTCCAGAAGTCTCACACGTGGGATAGAATAACTCCATACAGCAATACAGGCTGGGCACCAACTGGCTAGAAGAAGAGCGGGGAATCCTGGCATACAACAAGGACTTTAGGTAAACATGGGTGAGCTGTATGCCTTTAGAGCAAAGGCAGCCCACAACTTACCCAGCTGTGGTAGCAAGAGTGTAGCCAGCAAGTCAAGGGAGGTTTAGCACTCCCCTCTGTGTAGCACCAGGGAGTTCACAGCTGGACTGCTGTGCCTGCTTGTGGGCTTCCCACTATAAGTATTATGACTATCCTGGTGTGAGTCCAGTAGAGAGTAACCGAAATGCTTAGAGGACTGCAGCACATGGCATATGAGGGAAAACTTCTTGGCCTTCCTGAAGATGGGTGTGACACTCACCTTTTATCATTCATCAGGAAGCATCTTTCCTTTCCCTCCTCTCTAATTTACATGAAATTTTAGTGATGGCAGAGCCCCTTCTTGCAATATCAGGCAGCTCTTAAACAAATGTGGGGTTTTCTAGCATTCTTTTTTTTCGCCCCATTCTGATGAAGATTTGAGTTACCTTCCAATAATGATGAATATGAGGTAAGGAAACTAGACTGTTTCTTGTTCTATCTGCTCAGCTCTATCAAATGGATGGTTGCTTGAGTTTTGGCTGATTCACAAGTAGTAATTTAATACCTCCCCAGATGGAACAATGTGGTAATTTAGTGTAACAAGTGGGCAGGGTAGTGTATCAAAACTGAAATAATAGTACATGATGGAGAGCAGAATTTTCAAAGTAAATGAAGTCTCCTTGGATCTTTAGCATGGTAAGAAGAGCTTTATTTCATGGCAACTAAGAACATTTATCCAAATTCTGATACAGTCAATGATCTTTTATTGCTATTTCCTTCAAATCTAAAGTATAAGCACAGATTTTTTACAAACTTGGCTGTGGTGATAGATTATGAATAAGGCCTGCTTATGAAGATAGCTAGAACCTAGAGCTTCCTGTGCCTTTAGATATGTGAAGGTAGAGGTAGGGAAAAAAATCCAACCCCAGAAAATGAGGGCTTTGAGCACACTATTGTATGGGCAACGTGTACTCAAAACATTGAGATTGGCTGCTGAGGAGACCACAGAATTCCAGATTAGTTGACTGTAATATTTAAATACTCTAGTAGTTACTTAGAAAGGACCCAAAGCCATAAATTTTGCTAGAGAGAGAGAAGAGCAGACATGTCTTGATACTTGACATTCACAGGAAGAAAGTCAAAAAAAAAGCAGAGATACAATGCTTAGTTTTCTAAGGATTAGAAACAAGCAAACAAATAACCCTGGATAAGACTAGAAAACTGAGGGAAAAAAAAGCAACAAAAAAGAATGTCATCATAAAAAGCTGATATAGACAACAGCAAAAGGTACTTAAAATTCTGAGCCTGCATTTGGATATTGAAAGCATAGACAAGAGGGAGAAAAAGCTAAGGTGGTGCAGAAATGCAGAATGACTGAAAAGAAATACAGTGATTTAATCCAGAAAAATTTCTTTTTAAAATGAGAATGTTTTTTAATACTGTAATCCAGACAACTATGCCCATGATCTTATTAGCGTGTCCCTTAATGGAAAACTCTAGGTATGGGCTCAGAATATCTTAATGGTTTCCAAGAGAATGAGGAGTAGTTAGTAAAGACAACTAATTGTTGCACTGTGTCCAAAAAGGGGTAAGGCTTACAGTGAGTGACAAACTGTTTTAATTGATTTTTTGGGTGAACTACTTGCCTATTTTCCAATTGCTTCTTCCTTTTTCTTCCCTGAGCTTGGCCTTTCTCAGTCGTAATCACATGATGAAGTTTCTGTTTCTCTAGCTGAGAAAAATATTTCCCTGCCTTTCTGAGGGACCTTCTGAGGTTGAGTGATGCCTGATTCCTGAAGTGTGTATAGTCTTTGGCTGTAAATTAGTCTCTAACAAACACACGAAAGGCATAACTTGCTTGTGATGGTGCTCAGCTCTGTTGCTCATCAAATACCCAAAGAAGAATTTTGACTGGCAGAGAGAGAAGGTAGGGAGACAGGTGATAGCAGTCAGCTCATGCTTGAGGCTGCAGAGGTTGGCAATAAGTCTGTCTGATCTTGGCCAACAAACGGAGACTGCAGAGGCGACACATCTGTTTCCCTCCCCCATATCCAGAGCCTGCGCAGGGCTTGGGCTGGTTGCTGGATGCAAATGCTGAGCTACAGTGTCTTGTAGAGGTCAGGTGTGCAGGTCATCCTGGGGTTAGTGCATATGGGGCTATTTGACAGGCTGGTGGTAAAACTGTAAATGCCTATGGGCTTTCTGAAGATTTTATCACAGGGGTAGCCTGCTTTAACACATGTATTTCAGGAAGTTTTATAATTTTATTATAGAATATAAGCCATTACTTGGTGAGTAATTTTAATTAAAGTGACAGAATATCACTGAGGGAGAAATATAGCAAAAAAACATATTTTAGGTCTTACATAGACCTGAGACTGGGGTATCGTTATTCTATTACCTCCACTGAGACTCTGCAGAATAAATCTTTTAATAAGGAAAAGGTGCAGAGAGAAAAGTACTAAATTCCATGCAGTGTTGCCTGCCTCAGAGTAAAAATCTGCACTAGGAAGATGACAGTTATTGTCTGTCATCATAGCCTTTGAAAAAAAGGTTGGCCTGTCACTGAGTGGGATATTTGAAAGCAGGATGACATATACAGAAGGGAGGAGTCAAAAATACACATGCTTCATGGCTGCAGCAGCTTTAACAGAACACACTAAGATATCAAACATGGAACCAAACAATATTTAAAACAGAGCATTACCACAGCAAACCCAGGAAATATAAGTAACTGTTGTCATAAGCATTAGTTTGTACTGGTTACATCACCATTTAATTGCTTTTACGATGAATGTGATCTTTACTATTACCATCAGTACCATTTTATTACAGTTGTAAGTTTCTATTTTAACTGTAATACAACGATTATCACTTTTAAATTTATATTATGGCCTGAATGTTCTTACAAATAAAAGTGATAATATTAACACAGGTTTACTTGTATCCTTGTCAATAATATTTCATATACATAGTTATTCTTTCAGACATTTTTATTAATGGTCTGAAATGCCAGACTGGGAGACTGTGATGGCTAGGATGAAGACTGAACTGCCAGTGGCAGAACACGACTCAGAGCAGCCTGAGCCAGAGTGGCACGATAAACACTCAGAGCATTTTTTTAAAGAAACCAGAGTCCATTTATAAGGTCCCAGATTTAGCTGCCTACAGTTATTTTAAACATACCCAGCAAAGTGGCCACTGAGGCAAAATTAGTGAATGATTAGACAGTGAAACAGTTAAGAAGGCCCCTGGAAAAATAAAAGTTAGAGGGAGACATTGACACCTTACTGCAAACTTTTTTGTACATTTTCCACAGAGATGTGGAAAGTTCGGAGTAAGAGCCAGATTGTGAAAAGACTAATGTGAAATGCAGGCTGCTTTTGCATGAATGAAGGGACGTCAGCACTGAAAAGACAGAAAAACATAAGAAGAGGCAGTTTGAAATGTGGCAAGGTTTTATTATGTCTCAGAACACGAGGAACAAAAGCTAGATATATTTCTCTCAGAGCAGTTTTTTGAGCATTTGAAATATATAATAGAAAAATCGAGTCAGTAATGATCTTGTATGCACTTTATCAGCTGCTGTTGTGTATTTCACAAAGAAAATTTGTCTCCTATGGGAGATGCAAGTTTTAGGTTGTGATGACAGTATCTGTTTTATTTGGTAGCACTTGGTCTGTGCATCTTTAACAAGAGATGGTTGGCTGAGGAGAGCCTGCTGCAGATTGTCCTGAGCTGGGAGCGCCTGGTCCACTCCAAAGGGATCCCAGATCTGCCAGGGCTGGGAGAGAGGCAACAAGGACCTGGGAGTTTGTAACACACACAGGCTGCACATTGGTAGGGACCTATAGGTATGCAAGGTTTATTCAGAGCTGAAGGTTGCACACTTTTTTCATGAGCTTATACTGCTTTCCACTCCTGGTTTCATCCCCACTTGACAACTTTCCTTTGCGTTAGTCAGCTTAAACAAGTATCAGTTTTGCAGTTGCCCATATATCACATAAACTGTGTCTGTTGGAGTCAGTGTCAGTGGCAAGCGTTTCACAGAATCATAGAACAGTTTTGGTTGGAAGAGACCTTCAAGATCATCGAGTCCAACCTTTGTCCTAGCTCTACCAACACCACTAAACCATGTCCCTAAATACAACATCTACCTGTCTCTTAAACACCTCCAGGGACGGTGACTCCACCACCTCCCTGGGCAGCCTGTTCCAATGCCTGACAACCCTTTCAGTAACGGAATTCTTCCTAATAGCCAGCCTGAACCTCCCCATGGCTTCACCATTTTTCTGCAAAATGTTAGTAATATTTGGGAAATGGGCAGCATATGTTTCCATAGCTCCTTGTGAAAACAATGGGAGTCTGAATTGTTCAACTGTGTGAGATCATCCAAGCCCATTTGATTATTGACTCTTTCTTAGTCTTGAATACATCCTGAATATATCTGTGGAAAGCTCAGGGAAGGGTGTGACTCTGTCCAAACAAGGAGAAATAAAGGAATGAAAATAGCCATGGGAGTGAAATCCCAGTGTAGCCTCAGTTCAGTCACCTCCTTTCTCATGGTTTGCAGACAACTCATTGTTTGCAGTTCTGATTTACCAATTAGGGGATGTTTCACTTTCGCTTTTCTGGAGTGTTGTGGTAGGAAAGGGAACATGTTCACTGGTCCTTACAACATGTGAGTTCTCTTTGTTACAAATCAGTGCTAGATGAGATAGAAAGCAACACAAGAACAGAAGCTTTTGGAAAGAGGGAATGGCACAGCTTATTTCCTTTCCTGCTTCGTGCAGTTTGCTAACTACAAAATGAGGTCTGTCAAGAATTAGAAAATTTTATCTATATATATAAGTCTTTATATCATGATGCATGTGATGCTAAATGCTTTTATACGGAAAGAGCAGAAATTGCAAAAATTTTAGTTTTGAATAGTCTTTGATAACTCAGCCATGTTGCTACATCCCCAAAATGCTGAGTAAACAAAACCAGAACATTTAGTGATTATGCCTTGTACACAAGACTGCAGGCACTACAAGGTTTAACTTATGACTGAATGGTTAACTTGCATTAAGATCTTTCATCAAAATACATTCATAACCACAGCACACACATTCAAATTCTGAGTAAATATACTGCTTTTAATTTTCATGCTGATAAAGTTCATTGACAAGGAAGAAGCAAAAGGTAAAAAATACCTTTTTGGAAGGTTTAATATTCTCATCAAAATACTATATGGTGTTCTGTAGACTGCCAGAAGCAGTGATGCTGTCTTGATTTTGACAGATATTTTAGCATATGTGACAAAGGAATAAGTTTTTCCTTCCCCTGAGGTGAGGAAAACACAAAAGAAAAAATAGCAAAATTTGTCAGCCATCCTAGTAGTCTTTGAGAGGTTTTAGGAGAACCTTCTTAATCTTTTCAGAAAATAAATATATGCTATTCCTTTTAAACACTCCCACCTATGAAACATGAAACTCAGAGACTGTGTATGAAAACTAATATTCTACCGTCATGTTGTTTCCCAATGTGGTGAAATTAATTTGCAAAAGTCCCTAATTTCTATTTGGAACTGTTCTCATGTTCACTCAACCTCTATTTAAGGAAGAAAATAATGAATCAAAGAAACAAACTTCTGAAATTTATGCAGAAGGAGACATATTACTTGTTCCCCATACATCGTCACGCTTCAAAGATTAACCAGGCAAATGGAGTTGAAAATAATAGTGGATTATGAGCATCTTTATTTTTCATGTGTGACTTTTCTAGGTACTTGCAGAGGGGAAAAAACTGGGAGGGGAGGATAGGACCAGAATAGAGAACTTTTATTTTCTAAATTTTAAATTCTGCTAGAAGAGGAGAAGACGCAACTGTATTTATTTCCTCTCTCCTCTGAGCCCTTCTGAAATCATGACTTCTAGCTTCCAAGTTTTTTTGTCTCTGTAAGCATACAGCTGTACAAAAGGATTTTGTTTATCATGCCTGATAACATGGAACTTTACAGCTAATGACGTTGTGGCAAACAAAATGTCCTTTTAGAAACCTTTAAGGGAAAACAAAGTTGAGTTTGGTTTGAATCTTATCCAGGACACCTACCCAATCTTTTATTAGTATTAAGAAATCCATCAGGCTGAAACAGAAACTTCTGGTTACCAATATGTGTAAAAAATTCTTTCTTTTCTGACAAAATTTAAAGGGAAACAAGAAAAAGTCATGTTGTGCCACAAAGCTAGGGCACTAGGAAAAATGTGGATGCAGAATGAGGTTCTTTGAATAAGAGTCCATGATACACCACTCCATAGAATGTAATGTGGTGACAGAGCTGTGCTCAGTAAGAATACAGGCCTTTAGTTTGCAATTCATAAAAACCTCTTACTTGAAGATTTTTATTCTGTATTTTCCTTAAGTAGCTTTTCTGACATTTGAGAAAACGTGTAGAACAGCTCTGTATAGTATTTTTAGTATTTAATATTTGTAATATTTCTCTAAATTTTAATTGACTTCTCTCATGCGTGTTACAACTCTACATTTTTAAAGAGGCTTATATTTTCCAGATTTCTTATTTATTCCTAACTGAACAAAGCAATTTCTCTAAAGATGAGGAAAATATATGCTCTATGTTATGCTGTCTCTTCACAGTTCTATTAGATCTTTGTCATTCACTGCCCTAAACAAAACCCCTTCCCAAATCCATTAAAACAACCCCTTCACGCTGCTGCATACAGTTCAGTCTGTATTTATGAAGCTGTGCCTATTTATTCAGCATTATCTCATCTGTTTGTCCTATGGGGTCTCCGCTACTACTGCTGCTGCTTCCAGTATCTGATGCCTATTTCATCTATGGCAGATGCTTGGAGCCTGTGAGTAATACTTCCTTTTACTTGAATGCATTTCATTTAGCAGTCTTTCACAGTTGTTTAATTCATCCCATCTAGTTAATGAACATTCATACTACCAGTACAGATCTATTTTTCTTCTAAAAATCAAACGAATGTATTAAAAATGGTTTCACCAACCGTTGCTGCTACAATTCTTCAATGGAATTTGAAAATTAGTTTGGGAGTAAGCCCATGTTCAGAAACAATATAAAAAAAAGACAGTACTTTGTAGGAAAACATACCAGCGAGCAAAATCTGAAACAAAAGGAGGAGCCTACGGACAAGCGGAACCTCTAAATAGTAGACTAATATTTTTCTAATATATACTGCTCAGTCTCCGTGTGACAGTCTCACATGTTCTCCTCCAATAAAATTTTGAGATTTCATATCCATAGTACTTATTAACCAAACATTGATGTCTGTCATATTTTTTCCATCAATAGAGCACAGTTCAATTAAAGACTGAAATTACTAAAGTATGGGTTATACAAACATCTTTTGGGGAAATATGGTTTTTGAGCAGGGATGGGTATCTCTGGGATCCCAAGGATGGGTGTTCTCCCTCAGGGACATATGTGACACCAGCTCCCCACCTGTCAAACACAGCTTCTGCTGGAAAATGCATGCTGATTTTCAGGAAGAAGGATTTTGCAGTGTCCAGGTCTGTACAATCACTACTCTGTTCTGTAATGAATACCCTACTATTACGCAGCTAAAATCATTCTTCAGCCAAAGTACAGTAAGACAAAGAAAAGTTATTAATAACCTCCAGAGCACTCTGATTTCTGCATCCATCAAAGTAGATATCATAGCTGGAAATGTCTTAAATTACCAAAGAAGAAAAGGGAGACAAAAACAAAAGGAAGCTACTTACAGTGAGATTAGATAGGAGAATTTGTCTCATTCTGTGCAGTTAGCTAGCTGTTGGCTTTGCTACCTTTCACACCCCAGGGATTTCCAATCTGCTCTGTGCTGCGCTAGGAAAAGATTCTCTCTAATAAGCAAAACATGTTAGCTTTTTATAGTCAATGTCTGTTCTGCTACACCATCCAGACAGAATTTTTCTTTTGTTATGAAACTAGTTATTCTTCCTTGTCCATGAGATGGCTTAGCAATCTTAAGTCAAGATTTTTCTGACATGATTTCTGTATTTTGTACAAGTGCTGTGGGGCAGGAACAGGCAATCAAAAGAGGAAGGATGAATCTGGAGCAAGACTCTTCAACACTGGCAGGCTTGGGGCATTGAGCACCTTTCTAGGAAGCCTGTTCCAGAGTTTGACTGCTATCTCGGTAAAGAAATGCTTCCCAATGTCCAGTCTAAACCTCCCCTGGTGCAGCTTTGAACCATTCCCAGGCATCCTGTCACTGGATCCCAGGGAGAAGAGCTCAGCACCTTCCTCTCTACATCCCCTCCTCAGGAAGCTGTAGAGAGCAACGAGGTTCCCCCAGCCTCCTTTTCTCCAAGCTAGACAAACTTGAAGTCCTTAGCTGTTCCTCACAGGACGTTCCTTCCAGCCCTTTCACCAGCTCCCTTGCCCTCCTCTGGATGCATTCAAGGACCTTCACATCCTCCTTAAATTGTGGGGCCCAGAACTGCACACAGCACTCAAGGGGAGGCCACACGAACGCTGAATACAGCGGGACAATCACCTCTTCTGACCGGCTGGTTATGCTGTGTTTGATGCACCCCGGGTGAGGTTTGCCCTCTGGGCTGCCAGGGCACTGCTGACTCCTGCTGAGCCTGCTGTCGACCAGCACCCCCAGGCCCCTTTCTGCAGGGCTGCTCTCCAGCCACTCCTCTCCCAATTTATACTTGTGCCCGGCATTCCTCCATCCTAAGTGCAGGATCCAGCATTTGGACTTGTTAAATTTCATCCCGTTAATCATTGCCCAGTGCTCCAATCTATCTAGATCCCTCTGCAAGGCCTCTTGTCCCTCAAGAGAGTCAACAGCATCTCCCAGTTTGATGTCATCAGCAAACTCATTAACGGTGCATTCAACTCCTGCATCCAGATCACTGATAAATATATTGGACAGGTCTGGTCCTAGAATTGAACCCTGGGGAACACTGCTCGTGACTGGTCACCAGCCAGACGTAGCCCCATTCAGTACAACCCTTTGAGCCCTGCCCTTCTGCCTGTTCTTCACCCGGCACACAGTGAACCCGCTCACCCCACAGTTGGACAACTTGTCCAGAAGGATGCAGTGAGGGACAGTATCAAAAGCCTTACTAAAATCCAGAAAAACAACATCCACTGCCTTCCCTTCATCCACTAGGCAGGTGACCTTATCAAAGAAGGATATCAAGTTAGTTAAACAGAACTTTCCCTTTGTGAACCCATGTTGACTGTGCCTCATTGCTGGTGCCTGGCTCAATACCCCTATTCTAAGCATTGTATAACACATTCTTTGGAGTTGATGATCTGCTGAGCCTAGACTTGTGCTCGGGAATCCAGTGGTGATGTTTTTTCAAACTGGCAGCAACGTGAAGTTGATAAGTTATTCAGTTTCTTTCCATCTCTTAGTTCATAATACTAAATTGTGTTCTCTAACACATGCTTACCTATGATTATTTTTTTAAAAATGGGGGCATATGGCTCCTATCTGTTGCAGCTAATCAAAAGAAGAGCCATGCAGCAGGAAGCCTGTGAATACACTGGAATGCAAAAGATACGCACAAGGACAAATGCAATGTCATGCACACATCACACTTTCGAAAGTTCAGTAGAAGTTACACATCCCACTCTACGTGATGTTGGAGCCAGAAGCAAGGTGCTATTAATTAAAAGGGAAACATTAGCTTTCTTGGTAGATCCAACACAGTGAATTGAAGGAGTGTCCAACATGTGTTGAAGGAGTGTCACAGAATCACAGAATCACAGAATGTCAGGGGTTGGAAGGGACCTCGAAAGATTGTCTAGTCCAACCCCCCTGCCAGAGCAGGACCACCTGCAGTAGATCACACAGGAACGCGTTCAGGTGGGTTTTGAATGTCTCCAGAGAAGGAGACTCCACAACCTCTCTGGGGAGCCTGTTCCAGTGCTCTGTCACCCTCACAGTGAAAAAGTTTTTCCTTATGTTAATGTGGAACCTCCTGTGCTCCAGCTTGCACCTGTTGCCCCTTGTCCTGTCATTAGACATCACCGAGAAGAGCTCAGCTCCATCCTCCTGACACTCGCCCTTTATGTATTTATAAACATTGATGAGGTCACCCCTTAGTCTCTTCTTTCCCAAGCTAAAGAGACCCAGCTCCCTCAGCCTTTCATCATAAGGGAGATGTTCCACCCCCTTCATCATCTTTGTGGCTCTGCACTGGACTCCTTCAAGCAGTTCCCCATCCTTCTTGAACTGAGGGGCCCAGAACTGGACACGTTATTCCAGATGTGGTCTCACCAGGGCAGAGCAGAGGGGGAGGAGAACCTCTCTCGACCTACTGACCACACCCCTTCTAATACACCCCAGGATGCCATTGGCCTTCTTGGCCACGAGGGCACATTGCTGGCTCATGGCCATCCTGCTGTCCACCAGGACCCCCAGGTCCCTTTCCCCTGCGCTACTTTCTAACAGCTCAGTCCCCAACCTGTACTGGTACATGGGGTTGTTCTTTCCCAGATGCAAGACTCTACACTTGCCCCTGTTGTATTTCATTGAATATCTCCCTACCCAGCTCTCCAGCCTGTCCAGGTCTCGCTGAATGGCAGCACAGCCTTCTGGGGTGTCAGCCACTCCTCCCAGTTTTGTGTCATCAGCAAACGTGATGACAGTGCACTCTGTTCCCTCGTCCAGGTCATTGATGAATATATTGAGTAGTACTGGTCCTAGTACCTACCCCTGAGGGACTCCACGCGATACAGGCCTCCAACTAGACCCTGTCCCATTGATGACAACTCTCTGACTTTCCTTCAACCAATTCACTATCCACCTCACTACCCGATCATCTGGACCACACTTCCTCAGTTTAGCTGCAAGGATGCTGTGGGAGATGGTGTCAAATGCTTTACTGAAATCAAGATAAACCACATCCACTGCACTACCGTCATCTATCCACCTCACATAAAGAAAATGCAAGCAGAGAAATAGATTACGTCAAAACAAAATTGTGCCCAGCAGTGTTACATGGGAACAAATTCTGTGATTATTTTTGCTGTTCAAATGAGAAGCTGCTCCTTGGCTCTATTTTCAAGCACTGCAGCTGGCTCCCTTTTAAAAGAAATAGGGAAATGGTTTGGAAGGGAAGAGTGCTCTGTGTGCATGGTATGGATGAGATGGCATTAGAGCTGTTGTGCTCCACCCAACACAGTCTGCCAACAATAAAAAGCTGGTTTTATGGAGCCCTCTACTCCTGAATGCCACTAGGTAGATAAATGCAGAGGTGCCAGAATTGTATGCAGTCTTCAGAGTAACTTCATTTTTTGTTGGTTTCCTTTCTGTCCTGGAGCGGAAGAAACTACAAATGGCAAAACTCCCCTGAAACACAGATCCTAGTTCTCATTTGTCCTTAATGGTATTGTTGAGTTATGACTATGTACTCTTAAGTTTGTTTCTAGTCCAATAAATTAGATCAAATGAAATAAAATTTTCTAATCATTACTCATTTTCTTTTACCTTGTGAAACTTTGAGAATGGGTGTCAATTACAAAAATAATTTAATGGTGGTATGAGCTTAGTTCTAATCTCTGGTGTTTTTGAAGCCTAACCTATTTATTTGCTGGAGTTTTAAGTCCTTCTTTTGCTGGGTTAACATTGTCTTATAAAAACAGATACTCTATTATTTTAAGATAACTGGTTTTTTTATTCATGCTGCTGTATGTTACTTTTACTAATAGGTGACACTTGCCAGCGGTTAATCACTTGATGTTGTGTAATGACATAGATATTTGGAAGATCTAGGAGTTAAAATTGTGAGAAGTGTTACTATCTTTATTTGCCACTCACTCAAGTCACAAATTCAAGGTATTTCTTACATCTGCCTTATTGCATTTCTTGTACCTCCCAATGCTCTTTCGCTCAGCAGACACTCCTCTGCTGCACAGTTGTTTTGCTTACTTACGTTTCCTTGACCGTGTTTAATATGTCATTTATTGTACATCGTTGCTCTCCTGTTAGATCTCCTTGTGATAGTTTTATCTTCTTGTTTTCAGGTTAACCTCTCAAGTGCAAGATAACAACTGAGCTGAGACTATCTCTGTAAGGCTGTCTGATTCTGCAGCTGTTTCATAAGCAGAATATTGGTGGGGTGGGAGAAAGGAAAGAGGAACATATTTTTTTTGTTATTGTTGCTGGTACATAAAACCATTTGTTCAGTTCAGTTTAACAGAGGTCCCCAAGACTGGCCATGGCAGATCACATGCATGGCAGCACTCCAATTGATTGGGAAGAGTGGCTTTTAGGGCACAACTTACAAATACTATCCGCAGTTGGAAAAAGCAGCATTCAAACTTGCTTAGACTTTAGCTTCAGAACTAAAATAAGCCTTCTTGGGTTGCATACTAAATCGCTCATATTAATGTACATGTACTTGTGATGTACATTATGCAACAACATTACACTGCTATTAGGAAAATGGCCTAAGGATTTAAATCAGCTAGGGTAGTTGCACTGAGTAACTCCAGTAACCTGAGAGGAAACTAATTTCAAAACTGTTAGGTACATTTTAGAAGCTTGCATTCCTCTGTGTGTTACTCTATTTCCAGTCCAGTTTTATAGTCTTGCAGTTTGGCTCTTCTACAACAACACTGCAAACGGTTCTTCTGGCTGATCTCGATCATATATTTGGGAATCAATTATTTTTAAGCAAAAGTAAACTGTCTTTAAATAGAAATTTTAAGATGTAAAAGGTCCCACTTGGTATCTACTATTTCAGATTTCGGTATTGTATTTTACTTTACTTACAGTAGTTGTTAGAGAAAGCTGCATTTTTTAAATAAAGATGCTTCCCCAAAGCTTTATGAATTTGCTTCCAATATTGCTTTAGTCAATGGTATACTTTGTTTGCTCAAGAGCTTACAGGGAAGAACCTCTGCATATGTGAGGTATCAGGAAAAAGAAACAAAGAATGCAGATTATTTCTGCGTAGGTATTTACAATAATTTCAGTACAATTTTAGTTGTTATTATATCATGGCCAAACTATCTAAAACATAATATTTTTTTTTACTTACAGTTAATTTTATGACATCTCTTGCTTGCAGTTACACATTTCATATTGTTGCAACAACTAATCTTGTAAAAGGACCCTTTTTGCTAGAATAAAAGGAAGAGTGCAGGAGAAATGAGTGATTGTGAAATACCGGTTGCCATCTTGATCCCTTGGGGGAACTTTGCTTGTGTGGCATTTGCAAGTTCTGAATACTGTTTTCAAAAGCACAAGGCTATTTTGCAGAAACTAGAGAATAATAAGGAAGTCCAGCACTTGAAGCATTACCACCTGCAGAAGACAGACTCCCCTCCCCTTCCACCCATCCTTCTGAATTTGACTCACATCTTAGGTGCTGCATGGTAGTTACCACATGGAAAATCACATTTCTTTTACTCTTGTTCCCCAGAGAATATCACTATGAAAACTTATGATTGTATCAACAGGCCTTGAAACTTTCTGTCACTTCTGCTCAAATGCAAACTAAGACTCTAACGTGAAGTTTGAAAGAGAAAACACATATGAAGATGTGTGTGTAATGCCTTTCTCCAGAAGTGGAAGCAAACTTTTGAATGTTACTTAAATGATTTTAAAAATCAAATTAAAATTAGTCAAATACATCTTTTGTGGAAAAAATCACCTTTAATGAAAGATCACTTTTGATGACTTGTCTTTGTATAAAAATGCTTTAAAGCAATTCAAATGAACAATGGCTTCTGTCTACATACATGTACATTTCCAGACACCTGATCCTCAGATTCCTTGGAAATACTTAGGAATTGGTTTTGAAGAGCCCAGGTAAACAAATATGATTAAAATGTAGCTTTTGTTCTTTAACTGAGACTTCTTTCACTTTGTGGTAAAATTACTTTGCAGCCTCGTGCGTTTGAAAACAATTCTTGGTTTCCTCTGTGCAGAGAATCATTGGAAGAAGCCTCATCTATTCCATTATCAGAATAAAGTACTTTTGTACTTGTACTTATGTCACTCCTGACAGATGCCTGTCGATCCTGATCTGAAAGACCTTTAGCGATGAAGATTTCACACCCACTCTATCCCACTCTTCTGCTGTTCTTAGCAGTTGAAATCTTTCCTGAATATCTAATCAGAATCTCCTCTGCAGAAGTCCACTACTTCTTGCTCTATTTTGACAGAGGAAAAGCTAAAAATTTTGCTTACTTTAACTTCAGTGCCTGTCCTGGTTTGGCTGGGATGGAATCACAGCCCAGCCATGCTAGGCAGGCCGTTAGCAGTTTCAAGTAAGCCAAGTAAGATTTGCCTCCTTTATATACTTCCCAGATGAGCAAGCTGTTGAATGAGGATACTAAAAGGGTCAGAGATTTGAAAGAAACCTTAGAAAATAGAACCAGAAGGGGTGTAGAGATCATTCTATTCATCCCCATAATGTTGTTGCTGAGGGTAATCCTGATAAATTAAGTAGTAACTCATGTGAGTGAGGATACATGTCTGCAGGTCAGAGATCAGATTTTTTAGTTATTAAACTGCAATTTTCAGTTTTTCTTAAGTACATTAAGGTGTTGGTTTAAGGAACTCTCAACTGGTCAACCATTTAAAATTGAAAAGTTCCACATATTTACCAGAAAAAAGGATACTAGAAAATGAAAAAAAGGTCTTTCAAATAGTATTGTTCATTTAAACAATGAGCATTAAGACAACCACATGTGTACTGTAGAAGCCCTAGATGCTGACACTGTTTGGGAGTTTTGTTCTTTCATGGCCTTATACTTTTATTTAGTTTATACCAAATTGTTCACGCTATCTTTTTTTTAGATAATTTCCAGCTTCAGAAGAAATACTCTTTCAAGCACGGAAATGCTCTCTGCCTCTTTCAAAAAGTGCATTTGGGTGAGGTATTGTAATCAACAGAATGAATTTCAATTACAGTGTGTCCGCTCCCCAGGAAATTGTCTTGTCTGCCTTGAACCAGTCTGAAAATGGAAACTAGCAGCGTGATGACACAGTATTGGGATCCTGGAAGTTGCAACCATAACTTGGACCAAGAGAGGTCAAGGAAGAACAAGACAGCTGTGACAATTTGATACACAACTGCCTTTCAAAAGAAATGTGATAATAAAAGTAGTACAACAAATTAAGAGCAGCGTGTTTTTTAGGGCAAGACTCATCTGCCTGGAAGTTTGCAAATATTTCCTAATTGCTCAGCTGAATAATTATTCCCACATGTTTATTGCTGGATCTAGCTCTTATGGCAAAGTCAGCTCTAAACCAAGTGAGGATTGCCATCATGGATTCCTTTGATGTTATGCTTTCATCTAACAGCTCTAGATTTGAGCTATCATTAACACAAGCCTCTGTGTAAAGAGCTATATATTTTTAGAATGCTTTCAGTTATAGATATGACATCTGCCTTAAATACTTGAAATAGAGTAGAAAGTTCATATCTACTGTTTCTATTCTATGGCTTGTTTAATATCAGGGCTAGATCGTGAATTCATCACTTACTCTGGTTATCAATAATCTACAAAACCAAGTCTACTAAAAGCAGTAACAGCTTTTGTGAAACTTCCTTAGGGGTTTTGTAAACAGTGTGTCAATCTGTGCAAAGAAAATGTGGTACTGGATCTGCAGCACTCTCTAGGTTGCCTTAACATTTGTCAAAACATCTGACAAATAATCAGTCAAAATAAAACAATTAACACTTCTAAACCCCTCAAATTCTAGGATCTTCTAGTGACATTGACCATCCTAGGAACAAACTACTCCCTATTTTGAATAACAAGAGACTGCCCAGAAACAGCAGGTGTATTTGGGTCAGGATTTCCAGGATGTTGGATGGTGTACAAATGTCTTCAACCTTCCAAACTGCAAAAAACCCACATTCAACAGCCCTTTCATCCCAACCCTGAAATTTAGGACTTTTTTTTTTTTTTTTCTGTGAGGATATATTTTCTCTCTTCTCTTTTCTTTCCGTCAACTGATCCTTAACTGAGTCAACCTATAGAATTCTTGAAACTTCTTTGACAGCTTGCGTTACCTGATTGGTTGTTCTTCAAGCCTGCTTTGCACGTGAGTACAAACTTGGCTTGTCCCCAAATACTTCTTTCTCTACATATATGTATATATTTTAGGGGTAAATATACAAGAGTTCAAACAAAAGACAGATTGTAATACATAATCATGTTCAATCAAAAATAGTTGAACAATTCACAAAAGTTACCAATTAGGAAAAAAATCCTAACCTGTGCAGGAAAAGAGTTCCACTCATTTCTAGTGCTGCTAAAAGTGTCTGAAGGCAATTTAGAAGTCCTTAGTCATACAGCTCACATAAGTTAACAAATCTGTGAAACTCATCCCTGAGCTAAAAGATGGCTCAAAAATCTGTATTATTTATATCCCACTTAAGCCATATGATGAGAAATTAGTTTTAAAACCATTTAGGTAGGCTTCAATCACTGCAGTCATGAACTACAGTCATGGCCATTTAAATACGATACATATTATTTTACTTTCCCTGTATCCAAAGGAATAAGATAACATTTCCTTATTGTAATAAAATACAACATCAGAAAGTTATAATGCTACCATGTATATTATGTTTGACATAGTTATAGTAGGGGAAAAAAATTCCTGGGAGGTGGGGAGGAGGCATTAATGAACAAGCACCTATGAATGTATAAAAAAAAAATACTAAATTTATCCAGTGGCCAAATTGTAACCAGCTGGAATTGCTAGAGCTATTCAGAAATTAACAAATAAGTTAGGTGGTAGCAGAACACAGTTATCTCTGAGTGGGAGTTTTCTTTACATTAAGATGATACCTCTGGTACTATTAATGCCTTTAATGGTCTACCTTGTACCTTCAAGAAATTAAGAAGCTTATCTACACAATTTAAAGTTACAAAAGACACAAAGCCATTAAAATTTTTACTTAAAAATATTTACTATTTTATAAGGATGTCTTCTCTAATGTTCTTAGGTCTTTATCTCTGCAAATCTCCCTAGGGTCCTCTGTTTTTTTGCCTTTTTTTTTTTTTTCATTCCAAAGATTAAATACATCAGCTTAGGTTCCCATAGGGTTTTTAGGCATTGCTGCAATGCCTGAGTCCCAGGTGGTCTGTTACCGAAGTGGGATTTCTGACCTCTAAGAAGGTTCCCAAATGACATATGAGGAGAGCTTGGTCCTGATGTCACAGAATGCTGAAAACTGACTTGGAAACACTGAACTTGCTGGCATAAAATGTTGAAGCATATGCCAATGAGGAGAGGCTTTTTCAGCCTGGGAAGAGAAAACTTTGGGGGAACCTAGCAGCAGTCTGCTGGTACCCATGGGGAAGTTATCAAGAAGATGGAGACAATCTATTCACAGGGCTGAGAGGGTGAGAAACAACAGGCATAAGTTGAACCAAGATAGGTTCAGACTAGACATAAGAAAAAAGTTTTTCACTATCAGGACAGTTAAGCAGTGGATCTGATCACATAAAGAAGTTTTGTGCAGTGGCCATGCTTGGAAGTTTTCAAGACCAGACTGGATAAAGACCTCAGCAACATGGTCTGACCTCATAGCTCACCCTGTTTTGAGGTCAGCAGCTTCTCACCCTGCAGGAGATGACCCCTTGAGGTCCCCTCCAACCTGAATTATCCTATTATGCTATGATCCTTTTTATTTCAATCTTGAACAGAGAAACAGATTGAATATTTATTGAGCTGTCTGTTTATTTACTGCCTGTAATTTAAAGGTTAATATGTTTTTAACAAGAAATTAAAGAAAAGAATAAAAAAAGCAGCTCCATCCTAGGCAGAGGTTATTACATAGATCTAACCCAGGTGATCAATGAACCAACCAAGGAAAATGCTCTGTATAACTTGTTATTCACAAGCATGGAAGAATTCGCCAGGGGGCGTGAAGGCTGAGGTCAGCTTTGCCTGAATTGGTTGTGAGATTTTGGCATTTAAAATCCTGAGACAACTGAGCAAAACAATAGAAAGATCAGAACCATGGACTTCTAGGAGATGGAATTTAGCTTGCTTAGGGATCTGTTTGGCAAAATCACATGGAAAACTGCTCTAAAGGGCAAAGGAACCCAGGAGAGCTTGTAGATCATCAGGGATATCCTCCTGAAAGAACAACAGGTCATTCAGATGCACACACAGAAGGTCAGCGTGAACAAGGACCTCCTGACCAAGCTCAGTCTCTGTCTCTCTCTCAGTCTCATGGCAGGCAGAGGTGTGGACAGACTATGCAGGAGGAATATAGAGATGCTACCTAAGCATGCAGTATTGGAGTTACGAATGCCAAAGCTCAGCTGTGGAAAGAATAGCAACAGGAACTTCTGTATATACATCAACATACAAGCACATACAAAGGGCCAAAGTACCAAATGCTTTTATATTGTCTCAGTTTTCACTGTCAAGATCTGCCATCTGGCTTCCCAGGTGACTGAGTCTACCAGCAGAGTCTCTGGTACTAGAGCATTACCCATCATACAGGAAGACAATTGGGAAGCAATCAACTTAGTTTGGCATACACAAATCCAGGGCATCAGATGTGCTTTACTTGAGGCTGCAGAGGGAGCTGACCATAGCCGTTGTAAGGCCATGCTTTATCATCCTTGGAAGGTCATGGCAACTGAGGGAGGTCCCTAATGAGCAGAAAAAGACAAACATCACACCCATCTTCAGGAAGATCAAGAAGGCAAACCCAAGTAAAAGACCTGTCAGCCTAATTTCTGTCCCCAGAAGATTATGCAGCAAACCATCCTGGAAGCCCTATGTATGACAAGAGGGTGACAGGGAAAAGCCAGCATAGATTTACCAAAGGGAAATCCTGCCTGCTTATTTTAATACAATGCCAGGCTCTGTGGGAAGGCAATAGCAGTACATGACATTTACCTTGACTTTGGCAAAATGTTTAACACGGTCTCACGTAATATTCTTGCAGTAATTTTGATAAGATATGGACTAGTAAAGTGGACAGTAAGATGGGTGAAAAGTTGACAAAACCTTCAGACTCCAAGGGTTGTGATCAGCAGTGCGAAGTCCAAATGGCAGCCATTACTAGTGGCATCCCTTAGAGGCTGATATGAGGGTGATATTTTTAGTCTCTTCGCTGATGAATTGATGGGACAGAAAACACCTTCAGCAAGTTAATGAATGACAACAAAATGGAGATGGGGATCGATAGGACAGGGCTGCTATTCAGAGGGTCCTCAATGAGCTGGACAAATAAGTGGAGAGGAGGCTCATGAAGTTCAACAAACACAGATTTGTGGTCCTGCATTTTTGTGTGGAATAACTCTGTACAGCGATACAGGCTTGGCACCAACTGGCTAGAAAGCAGCTTTGCAGGAAAGGGGTGGGGAGCCATAGTGTAAAAGAACGATGCAAAATAAACATGAGTCAGCAATGTGCCCTTACGGCAAGGATGGCCAACATATCAGGTTGTGTTAGTGTGAGTGTAGCCAGCAAGTCAAGGGAGGTGATACTTCCCCTCTAGGCTATTCACAGCTGGACTGCTGTGGTGGCTTGTGGGCTTCCCAGTACAAGAAAGACATTGCCATCCTGGTGCGAGTTCAATGGAGGTTCATCAAAATGCTTAGGGGACTGTAGCACATGGCATATGAGGAGAGGCTGAGAGAACTGGGTTTGTTCACCCTTAAGAGAAGAGAAGGCTGAGGAGACATCTTATTGTTTTGAACTGTCTAATAAGAGCATGTAGAGAAAGCAGAGACATTCTTTTCTTAGACAGGGACAGGATGAGCAGCAACAGCAGCAGCACAAATTGCATCTCAATGATGTTGCAATACTGGATTGAATCCTGTGGAGCTAATTAGGGGCTAGAGCGCATGAAGTATTAGGAGAGACTGAGAGAACTGAGTTTGTTTAAGATACGAAGTCAACAGGATTTCTTACTGCTTTTATAAAGTTCTTAACAGAATGACACAGAGAAAGCGGAGCCAGGCTCCTCTCAGAGATGCAGAGTACATTGCACAGACGGCAATGGACCTAAGTTGCAACACAGACAATTCTGACTACATTCAATGAAGCAATGTTATCTGAAGTCTGTTAAGCACTCGAACAAGTTGCCCAGAGAGGCTGGGGAATCTCCATTCATTCACCTGGACAAGGTCCTAAACAACCTGATCTGGTTGAGCCTGCTCGGAGCAGGAACCTGCTTGGATTTTATGACTGTTGGAAGTTGCCTCTAGCCTAGATTTAGAGATTCTATTATTTATTTTTCCATAGTTTTAGTGAAAGTTTGTATGTATCCTATATTTTTTATTTAATGTAAAAAGATTGACTGTATTAACATATTTTAACTTTCTTATTTTATAAAAGAGAACGTTTAGAATCTTAAATATAAACATTTTCCATATTCAGAATGCAGAATTACACAGTCTCCCAATGTTTGTTTGTTTTAATGTAAATATAAGGCTTATCTTTGCTATCCATGTACTATAGAAGGCTTGTTTTGTTATGATGTATGATAAAAATAGTCCTTAAATGAATTCATCTTAATCATGCTTTTCATAATACATTCACAGAGCATGTGTTTATATACTACAGCTGTATATGCACAGTCATGGACAGCGGAGTTCTGCTCTGAGGCTGTGTGGTCCTTCTGTTACAGAAGGACATATCCAGGATTTTGAAGGAAGGAGAAATCAGTAAAGTACATATATTTATAAAATATATGTATGCACACACACAAATATATACATACACATGCATATACACAACTTACACATGTACTTGTATTTATACATATCGTTTATGCAATCTGGAATTAAGTCTGCCAAGCAGCCTTCTAGACAATTCCTCTTTGCACAACTCCTACAGTTCCGTCAAAGACTAAAAGTAATTTTACCTCTACAGATGCCTTTGCATAACCCACAGATGTTTTGTTTTTCCAAGACTACCATGTGTTCAGGTGGTAGGGTAAGACTTGGAAGGTTATGTGTAACAGCACCACCTGGTGAAATATTTTTAAAGTCTACAAAAGGCAGTACTAGCAGACAGGCTAGCAGTCTGTGAAAATCAAGATGATGTTGAACTGAGCTTTTCCCAAAATAGTTTTTTCTAATTTATTGCATATTTCAGAGTTGCTTTGAAGATCTTAAGTATTAGAACCAGTCATTTAGTATGGAACTTGCAATTATCTGAATTTCATGGCCACATCATTGCGGCAGTCATCACAGGACTGGAAAGGAAGCCTCAAGAGGTCATTTAGTCCATCCCATGGCCCAGAACAGGATCATTTACCATTATGTACATCCTTCCAGCTGCTCTCTAACTTGCTCCAGTGATGTGAGAAATTTTCTAGACAATAAAAAAAGTTCTACAAACTTGCTAAAATCTTCCCTGTTAAACCTACAATTCATTACTTCTCCCTGTTTATCATATGAACTAATTATTCCCATCTTTTTCAGAGGTTTTTCTTTCTCTTTCCTGCAACTGCCCTGAGTGTTTTCCAGTCTTTTACTCACTCTCATTTTTCTGTTATAGATTATCTTTACTCTGGTCTAGCTCCTCCTTGAACTGCAGTGCCAGGCTCTGAACATAATGCTTTAGCTGCTGTCTTACCGGTGCTGAGTGGAGCAGCAGAATCACTCAGTATGAATTAGAGGCTATATTTCTGCTTATAAACTCCATCTGGACATGTAGCTTTTTGAGTGAACATATCATGATTACTGTTCTGCAACACTCTTTAGATCCCTTTTTGCAGGTCTGTGCCAGACCAGCTGTTTTTTGATTTCTGGATGAAGCGGATCTCTTGCCTACAGGTAGAACCATGTGTTCCCCCCTGCGCAGCAGAATCCTACTTTTTTAGACCATGTCCCTAGTCCTTAAGTTTCCTTTTCACTTCAAATATATTTGAGTCGTCTTCCAGCTTGATCATACTTGCAGATTTAATAAACCTGTTCTCTTATCTACCCCCAGGCTACGCATGAAAATATGATACAGAATCAGATATAGGACAGACTTGTACAGCATCTTCCTAGATCGCTCCATTCATTCAGACACTGAGTCAGAAATAGCTTCTTTCTTGGGGCAGATCACCTGATCTCTAGCAACTCTGCACCAACTCTATAACAATTTAATCTGTGGATTGTTTCCCTGGTTTGCATATGAGAATACCATCTGAGAGGGTATTAAAAACCTTACTCAACCATCTTCTTTCCCCAAAGTCTGTTACCCTGTCATGGACAGAAATCAGATATCATCATCCAGTGCCTAGGATGAAATTAGATCATCTCTAGCTGATTTGAAAGCATCTGTTCTATCCAGTTATTCCATCTCTACTAGAAGGTGGACTCTTAATTTTTTCTTAGTTATGTTGACATTGATAGCTGTCTGATGTCAACAGACCTTGAAAAAAATTATACCTAACCATCAAGCCGCTCCACAGAACCTGTCATAGCATCCCCTCATATTCAGTAGGTCTTTGGGTTTGATTTCACAACTCAAGTAATTAAAAAAATCAATTCTCACTACAGGTCTTACTGTTACATTTCTTATACTTCATTTCATGCCATAGTCTTTTTTAATTTTGTTCCTTCATATTAATGCTTTTCTACTTTTTAATCTGGCCCAGATTTTTCTTCTGCATATGTTTTTTTTTTTTCCTCAACGCGAAAGTACATTTCGTAAGAATTCATCAAGGTTGTTCAACAGGAAAAGTATAAAAAGACCTGTATTATTAATATCAGATTTCCTGGTCACTTCTTCTGTGGACTTAAACATGTATTTTCTAACATGGATAGCATGGATAGCATAGCCAGATCAACAACAACCCAAAGAAAAAAAGCCCAGGAAACGAAACCCAACCAAAAAAAAAAGGTGAAACCAAAGAAAACAAGGAAAATAGTGTAGAAGGAGCCTTATGCTGTTAAACCCATGAAAGAAATCCTGGATTTTTGGGGATTCTTATGCCTCTGATATAGAGACAGGTGTGGAAAGGGAGTGCGATGTATGTTCTGCAAGACAGGCATGGTGTTAAAGCAAAATTTCGGGAAAACCAGAAATGTACTCACCCGAGAATGAGAAGCCAGAACCATCCTTCCAAGGACAGGTGACTGTGACTGACACCTGGCAATCTGCTGCCACTCCTGGACGTCTGTTCTTATGCTTCCACCCAGCCCTGCACAGGTGGTCTTGCTGGCTCTGCATGACTTCCAGATCATAAAGGTGTGCATAACTTTTCCTGGGAATGTTTACATACTAAAAAATTACTGCTTTCTACACCGTTCTTAGTAATAAGGCCATCAGTGCACAAGAGGTACTCCAGTATTAAATTAATTTCTCTATTTTCAGGACAGTTTGAGGAAGCTTGGGAATAACTTCTCTGAAATTATATACTTCCAGAACCCTATAGCAAATCCAGAATTGCACTGCTTTGTCTTGGGCTTCAGCTAAAACTGTTAACCGTAAATACCATGATTCTTCTTCCAAAAAATGTTGTGTGTCTTTTGTTGTTTGGTTTGGTTTTGTTTTTTTTTTTCACTGAGATGAGCTGTACTGATCCCAGGAATACTCAAATTTGCTGCCTTTTCCTGTAGGCAGTAGCTGTATTGAGACACCAGGAACACAGGCAATGTCTTTGCATTATCTATGATCCATGTAATATGCAACGCTCAACAGTTGTGAATCCATCTTTGCTGCAAAATTAATTTACTCTTTCTGCCAACACGTTTACAACAAAGAACGAAGATATGGGCTTTGCTCTTTCACAGGTCAGTTGACTGATCTATAATTCACACAGCTGTGTATTTTGATACCAATTTTATGTTTTCACTGATACTTTGCACAATTTTATTGCATGCATTCTTATGTAACTATTTGGCACTAGTCTACAACTTCATTTTTGTCCATTCCAAGTTAGCAACCCATTCATATAATAAATCTTTCTTTCTCACTTTTTTTTTCTTTTTTTTGACAGAATAAAATCTCCAAGCATAAGAAGTTTCTCTTCTAAAATTTTGTTTTAACTTTTCCTTCCCTTCTGTGCTAATCTCCAATTTTCCTTAAATGTGGCATGCTTTGTAGATCACACAAATCTACAAAGCAAACACATTGAGGAGGAATGTATGCTCCATATATAGGTTTGTTATGCTAGATAAGCTATTCCACATTGTTTTACAGTACGTTACGGTTTCTTGGGAATACAAATAAATACATGAGGCATGGTTAAAGCTTTCAGCCTTTGCTCTGGCATTTTCATCACTTGATTTTTCATCTTCGTGATTGCCTTAATGCTATTGTCTTGCTTATAATAACAGTAACGATGTTATGATAATCATATTCCCTGTTTAAGCAAAGTGAAGCAATATTTTCAGTAATAAAACAAAGTAAAGCAGTTATTTATAGAAGAAAAGGCTAACTCTGGCAAACATGGAGTGAATATTTTATATTAGGAATGATTGCCTTATCAGGAGAATATATTTACCCAAATGGGATTTCAGTCAGGATAAATATTTGTTCTGAGCTAAACTCTCTGTTTTCAACCATTACATACCCTGGAAAATCAAAATAAGTTTTATTCTCAAGCTGAAAACTTCACATACTTTAATTTTAATTTGTGTCCGTGCAAAAGCCAGGACTCAGTGTCAACATTCAAAAGATCTGATGACCTTCAAACTCAATCATACTCATTGTGGTTCCTTCCTTTCCATGCCTGATTTCCTCCAACAGTAAGGAGGCCCTCTGTGTTACAGGAAGACCTTTATTCTTTATCCATTGGCACCGTATCATATATTAATTATACATTTACTTACCCTTACAGCTTCTCTGCTACTGATCCTTCATCCTAGTTTACAACATCAGGAAACATGCAGTGTTAATGAAAACAAACTTTTTGGCATTGTCATAGGTTCCAGGCTCACCTAGGAGCCCCTTAAGCTAATAGGTTTTTAGCACATTGCCTATTGCAATACTAGCTAAAGTGGAATTAATATTACCAGTGTGTTCTGGGGAGCGGGTGGTGAATTAATGCAAATCTTCTATGATCTGTCATAGCTAATGTTTTTTAAATCACAGACACTTTTCTCAAAACATGTCCTTATCAGAAAGGGAGGGAGAATGAGGGGTGTGAGAACGTTATCAAGGAGTGATTATATTGCTTGCTCTGTGTTTCTGGTTTTCCATCTATAAAATGGTGATGTCTTTTCCCCCAGAAATTTCATGCATCTTTGATGCATCTATTTAAAGAATTTTGACATAAACAGATGAATGGATTTATTTACCTCTTCCACTTTAATTTTTGTTTTCTGCTAATTTACATGGCATTTGCATCTCACAAACATTCTTTTTTTGCAGTTCTCTTTTGAACTATCATCCTACCTGCTGAAAAATTCTCAAACTATGCCCTTGTTATTGGAAATTCCAGATTTTCACTCTGTAATGAATGGCTGATCACCAAGAGTGTATTCTCAGATATTCACCAGAATAGCCTTACTCATCATCTGCGCATGTAAAACGTTCCGATACTTTGCAGTAATTCGAATGAGCGAAGCTGTTTGCCAAGGAATACTTTAAGGGTTTATAAATTGAGTAGTACTTAATATAGAAGTGACTTAAGTCCATTAGTAGTATTCATACAGAAGGATTTTTGCTTTTTTGGAAATCGGTATGGCTGAAAGAAAACATAAAGCCAAAGGACTTTTCTTTGGACTGGAGGAGCTCTATAACGAACAACCCTAGGAATGCTGAGCATCCCTGAAGAAACAGTTTGCATCAAGGTGTTGATATTCAGGACCTTTGAGGACTGTCAGACTGATTTCAATGGGATTTATCAGTATTTAGATAGCCTCAGGAACTGGCCCAACAATAATAAAAGAATGACCGCATTTTTAAATTATGGTTTCTAGCAGCAATTGTGTAATTTAAATTGTTTTGCCTTTAACTAGTTTTTCATGATTAAAAGTTTCTGGCATAATGCCAAGACTAATATTTTTTATGCTTTTTTATCATTGTTACGGATGTCTGTCTTTTTTAGAGAAGAAACGCTGCTCCTGCTGTGTTGTAACTGTGCTGATGCCATTTGTGTACAGGAGTCAGAGGGGACAAGTATGAAAGGAAGACCTGATCTAAAACTTTTTTAGACAACATAGTCCCTTCTTCATTGGCCAGAAGTCATTCAGTCAGTTTTGAAGGCAGATCTTTTTCAGCTTCTGGATGGGTTCACCTTCACTGAACACATGGGGATTTTTTGATTTACCAGTTAATTTACTGATAATTCTCTAGGAAAAGTAAAAGAGGGAAAGAGAACAGCTTTGCAGCTCACTTTTGAATGATGCTTATTTAGTATTGAATTTAACTACTGTTTTTATACAGTTGGGGTTTTTGGAGAAGAGTACAGCGTGGTTGAGAAGTTAAATTGCATCCCTTGATCTGTTTGTTGAAAAGATATCTGTTTTCTATTACCGGTCTTAATGACTATCCTCCAAGATTTCTGAAACACTCCAGAAACTCAAATTATAATAGCAGGAGCATTACAATGTGTGCACATTACTGCTGTCCAAGATGAGAAAACTTGAAATGGTTCTAGGGGAATAGTTTGGATATGCCATTGAGATAATTCCCTCAAAGCCTCTTCTTAATAAAGGTCTTCCTGAGTGGGATCAGAGGTACATCCATCCTGGGAACCTGTCTCCTACAGTGGCCAGTAGTAGATTCTTAGTATTATGCACAGAAGTTCATGACAGATAACAAAACGCACCACACCTTATGCGAAGATCCATGACTAGTCTTTACTGCTGGTATAACGCTGTAACAGTCTAGTCAAATGTATCAACCACTTATTTTTAATCCAGTTATACCAACACTACCACTTACAATCCAAATTTCTTAAATCTATTAAAGATCATTAGTAATATAATAAAATCAACAGTACCTGCCCTTCAAGCTGTCACCCTTCCAGTGGATTGTTACAGCAAGTTGTCAGTATCCCGAGATTTTGCAAAGAGGAATACAGTGTTGAAGGTTCATTCCTTAGGTTTGCTCAGAGTTATTTTTTCATGTTCCCTGATTTCACCAGGGTTAGTTATACTATGGTTACTTAGCTTTAATTCATGGTATTGCCATGATTTCTTTAGCAGCAGCAGCAGAACTACACAGTTGAACAAAGCCGAGCAAAAATGAAGCTAAAACATGTTATGTAACTTTGTATATGAAACAAGCTTAAAACTACAGGACAGGCAGCAGACACCTGGAAGCTGAGTAGTTTTGCTGTAACAGCTGCTACAACCTGGACAATAGTCGTCTGATCACAGAGCAAAATAAACTTTCCACATTTTTTTTTTTGGTAGCTACACTTAAAACCAATTTAAAACACCATATTGGCTGCACCATAAGGCTACAGCAGGAAGGTGTATAAAAATTTGATAAAATGTGTAGTGATGCCTCCTCTGACTCCCCTTTCAGCCTTCAGTAATTTGTGGCTGTGAAAAACAATTGTTCAGGAACTTTCTGAAGTGAAGGTTGTTTCTGAGCCTAATAGCCACGAGCAGATTCCCCTCACTGGCCCACAACTTTCTCAAGTTGCTATTTGAACCCTTGGAAAGATTCAGCATTCACAGCATCCTTCAGCAAAGAGTTTCACACTTGCTTATGTATAATATAAGGAAATATCTCCTTTAAATCAGGACAATTTCTGCAATCTATTTTTAATATATATTCTACAGCTTTTGATTGAGATCCGAAAACTGATGTGAATGAAATACATGTGCCTGAGAGGTTTTCCAGTTGTCCATACTAAACCCTGTTAATCTAATAAAATAAATGAGGTTAAGATCAAATAGGGTCTGTGGAAGAATAATGTGTTTAAGTGCTGATTTCTGTTATACCATATCCCCTGTCTTTTTCTATAGCACCAAAGATCATTAGCCTTATAAAAAAATATCTGGTGCAATTAATTGCTGCCTACCAGTCCTGTTAATTTGGTAGCGAAAGGGACACATGTCTACTTCAGGGAAAATGGCAGAAATACAGTTCCCTGACTTAACTAGGTGTTGGTAGCAGACAAGTACTGATCTCCCTACAACCTCATAATGTATTACTGTGACCTTTCTTAATCAAAATACTTGTGCAGCTTTTATAATTTTATGGTTTTTTCCCAAGCAGTCAATGAATGGAACATGTTTAGTTTTAAAAGGATCAGCTTTTCACAGATCCAGAAAACTACTTTATTTCTCTTCTGTTTAAAATGTAAAACTACAGTCCCAATAGCAAAAACACAGCCTATGACCTAGGAATCATTGCAAAATACTTCTTTTCTTTTTTCTTTTCTTTTCTTTTCTTTTCTTTTCTTTTCTTTTCTTTTCTTTTCTTTTCTTTTCTTTTCTTTTCTTTTCTTTTCTTTTCTTTTCTTTTCTTTTCTTTTCTTTTCTTTTCTTTTCTTTTCTTTTCTTTTCTTTTCTTTTCTTTTCTTATTGAGCAAGTTATCATTCTCCATTCCTTTGGATATTTTCAAATTTGCAGACCAACACAACCAGTTTATGAATTAGATAAGATGATAAGATTGCATTACATTTTTTTCTCCTTGCTTTTAGTATTTTAGCATGAAAATTATGAACACTTCATGCTTTGCTCCTGGGAATTATGATTGCCTTTTGAAATTTATACTTTTACTTACACTTACAAATTTTACTCGTTACTAAATGTTTCAGCTGCCTAGAAAATGGCCAGTTTTCGGGTTTGTTTTGTTTTATTTCAATCTGCTTCACTATGAAGGACCTCTTTAAAGTACTCTCTTAATTGCTTTATAATTGGATATTTTTTGTAACCAAAAGATTTGATGCTAATTTTATTCTTTATTAGATTACCTTATAATTCTTATCCTTTTCTCTGTATGTTGATAACTTTCCAAAATACTCCTACACCACTGTCACAGCTGTCTTTGAGCATTCTCTACCAAGTCACGTAAGCTCTTGTATTTCTTCATCAGTCTATTGCCCTCTTTTTACCTTAGTGCTCAGCAGGAGACCGATGCTGGACTTTGGACAAATGTTCCAAGTTTCATATTGATCCTTAACTGGTTTCCTGTAGCTGTCATCAAGCTGTTGCTTGTTCTTTATTCTTGAGTCTATTTATTTCTTTATTCTGTGACTCTTTCTGCCCTATCTTTAAAAGTAGTGACTTGCTCTATAAATTCTATTTCCCTTCCAAAGCCTCAAATTTGTTTTCAACTAGTACTTGATATAGGCCTGTCTATATTTTACATCCTTGCAATATTTCTCTATTACATTATTTTATCTATTTTGCTGCCTTTAGCTGTATATAAATTCTAGATGCTACATTGTTTTGAATTAATAAGTATATGCCCAGTCAGACTATACACAACCCCACTATTGGATGATCGCACACTTATGAATGCACATATAAGAACACATATTGCTAGTAAAAAATCATGTCAATAGCTAAATTACTGGCATCACAAAGAACTGACTTTTTCATAATCAAAAGAAAAAGGGTTTTTCTTGGCAGTCAGAGACCTACATGGAAATTTAATTTAACTCCATATAGCAGGTATGATATTAGGAGCTTATAATGAAACAGGACTTTATAATAAAATACAAAACAAGATAATTTTGATGACAGCTACCATAATTAGTTATGACTAATTTTTACATCTTTCCCACAAGGATAAAAATCATAAGACTGTCCACACTGTTTTGCACAAGTTCCTGCCTATTCGTAATGAAGATTAGAGAAGGAACAAAAGAACAGGACATATGTAGGATGATTCTCCTGGTTTAACTGCTTAGTTTCCATGGATCAATCTAGGGTCTTCTCTAGCAAGCTGTTCTACTCTGATTATAATTTTTAATAGCCCTTGATAAACTAATTCCTTGGGCTTTTTTTTCTAGTCCATTTTTAATCACTTTATACTTGGTTTCCATAATGGTGACTGGCAGTGAATACTACAATTTAATTATATTGTGAGATTTTTTGTTCTAAAAAGAAATGTTTCTTTGCTTTAAGCTTGCCATATGACAGTTTTGCCAGGGGTGCATTAATTTTTGCATTACAGAAAATAATGAATGGTCATTCTCTATTCACTGCCCATAAAGCTTTCATATTTCATAAGTTGCAATCAGATTGGGAGGATATGTCCTCTTTTGAACAAAGTCCTGTTCCATTAAGATCCTCCAACTGTGATCATCATCTTTTTCCACACCTTTTCATGTCAGTACTTTTTTTTCTTTTTTGAGATGGGAACTGTGCAGACTCAATAAGATGTGGGGTACTGATACACGAACATATACATGAATGTAATTGTTAGGGTTTTTTTTTGCTCTGTGTACTATTTTGAGTTACTTTATACATAAAAATCTGTAATTTCTTGGTTCAAGAATCATTGGTTGTGCCCTAAAAGTGAAAACGAAGTTGTCTAGCAGTATTCTATCATACTAGCATAGTGACAGTTATTACGTATAATTTACTGTAGTAAGCATAATGTAATCATAATAGTCTAATGTTCACCAAATTAGCATGGCTTCAAGAGCAGTTCATTAAGTGGCTGTTTCAAACTAGCATGAGTGGTTTCCCAGTAACAATGTAAATAACTCATATGTCCAATAAACATGTATCTAGGAAGCATGAGACTGACAGTATTGGTATAAAATGCATGATCAAGGCTATTCTGGTTTTAATCTAAAAAATACATTCACTGCATGCTTTCTTGAGATTGACCACTGTATTTTAACATAACACGGAAAACAGTACAGTCACGTATGTTCTAAATGGTTGCCTAATAAAACAAGACTCTTTGATCATTTTAACTGAGTAAAAATATGCACAACACCAAAGTAAGTTACTAATTGATCAGTGTATCTTTAAAAAAAACCAATTTAGTGCTGGTCAGATGAACCTTGACTGACAAGGAGTGGAAAAGCACTGTGTTATGCTAAGCATTTGCTGAAAAACCCTATGGAAAGTGTTTCAACCTTACAAGTAGGAAAGAATGTCTTTATTTTTTTGCCACTTTTCTTTCTTGGAGATCACAAAGTACTTTAGAAACTTGGGAATTTTTCATACCTATTTGAGGTAAAACATATGCGAAATTCAGTAAACATACCTAATGAAGGAACTAAAAGAAAAAAAAAAAAACATTTGAAATATTTGGATTAGCAAATCAGTTCTTTTTAATCTTACCATAATACTAAAAATCAGTAAGGATACATATGAGGGAGCTATAGGATTTAAGAACATGTAGGTCTTTACCTGATATCTGATACTATGAGCTGTCTGGAAAGCAGCTTAGTAGAACTGGACCGGCAGGTCCTGGTGAACAAGTTGAACATAAGACATCAATGTGCCCTTGTGGCAAAGAAGGCAAACAGCCTACTGGGCTGCACTAGGAAGAGTGTTGCCAGCACGGCGAGGGAGATGATTCTTCCTCTCTTCTCAGCACTGGTGAGACACATCTGAGTGCTAAGTCCATTTCTGGGCTTCTTAATACAACAGAGACGTCAACATACTGGAGTGAGTCCACTATAGGGTCATGAGGGATCTCTGATGAGGAAAGGTCGAGACTTTTTATCCCGGAGAAAAGAAGATTCAAGGGGGATCTTACCAGTGTGTATAAATACCTGATGGGGCAGGGAGCAGAGGGAGACAGACTCTTCTCAGTGCTGCTCAGTGAAAGGACAAGAGGCAACGGGAACAAATTCTAAGACAAAAATTCTTTAGAAAAATCTTTTTTACTGTAAGGTGATCAAACATTGGAACAAGTTGCCCAGAGCAGCTGTGGAGTCTCCATCCTTGGAGGTATTCAAAACTCAACTGGACATGGTTCTGAGCAACCTGCTCTAGTTGACTCTGCTTTGAGCAGGGGGCTTGGACTAGGCAACCTTCAGAGGTCCTTTCCAGCCTCCACTGTACCATGATTCTGTGAATTATCTTTCAGTCCTAAGGAGATAGAAAGCCCATGTGAAATGGGCAGGTCTCTGGTACTTTAGTTTTTGAGATCTTGATCTCAAAAAATGCAAAAATTTACAGAAAGACTCTTAGCAATAAGATGGTGCTCAAAGATCTGAGACATTGCTATAGCAGCCATTTATAAGCAAGCATTCAGTTCCAAACACCCATCAGCGGCACCCAGTCGTATATCAACCAGCTGGTTTGAAGAAAACTTCTGAAGTTGGAATATTTAATTGATTAATACCAATACCTTTTCTCCAAAACAACAAGACCGAGTAATCCTCACGTCCCCTAGAGTTGCTTTCTCAACGTGAAGTAGGCCTCACTAGCGAGGCAAAGGGCTGGGCTGCGTTTGTCAACGACATTTACTCTACAGCTCCCCATTCCTTAGTGGTCGCTGCAGAAGGATTAAGTTGTGCTTCAGGTGTGACGCTGTGCCAGGACCTGACAGCCCACACACCCAAAGCCTCCCTTCAGAAAATCACTCCAGTGTCCTGAACCCCAGCACCCCAGTCTATCACTCATCCAACACTACTGGATTTCATGGCCAGAGTGATCTCTTGTCCTCAGTAGCCATTCAGTCCGTCCTGCCTCGCCCCAGAAATAACACTTTCTCCAAAATCTTGGGATCCATTGTTCTTGGCAGAACTCCCCCAACTTGGGTCCTGGAACATTACCAATTCTTACAACTTTCTGCTGTCAGCTGGGTGCTCTTATGAAATATGCAGCTGAAACCATTACCTCGTACTGCTTCATGCTATTCTGGAAGCCATCTGTGGTTAACACGTTTTTAATGAGGTCACTAAGTAGCTCAGCAGAGGTCTGTTCAAAAGCAAGCAGTGCCAGCTCCATCTCTGAAGGGAGCATGCAGCATTTGTCTGTCAGAATACGATGAAGCTGTGGAGAAGGAAGGAAGAAATACAGGACCTCTGCAGGAATGGGAGAGACAGTATGGCTCTGGCAAGTGAGAAAATTATGGGTAAAATTTGCCTGAGATTCAAATCTGGAGTGATGTTCAAGTCTTCTGTAGTTTTGTGGTGAAGTCCAACATAATTTAAATATTAACTTGTTGATAGTATTTCCTAGAGTATTCCTTTCTCAGTCTAAACAAAATAGTGACTGATGGCCATTAAATAAATAATAACACAATAATTATAAAAATATGAGCCCAGATTGACTTTCTTGGAGCCAAGAAGACTACAAAATTAACAGCAGGAAATGTTTCATTTAAGAAAAGTACTAGTCATTTCATCTTGCGAAACTTCATTTCACTGGTTAATTCTGAGTTTTCAAAAAGTCTCTCAGAAGTCCTGGAGGTAACATGTATAGAGTTCTGTTTGCTTTTAAGTATTTTCAAAACTGAGGTCATGTCTTGAATTTTGCAGGACTGTACCATCAATCTGCACTGTCATTTGCAGCCCTGGCTAGGAGGGAGCTTCCTTTAAAATAACTATGACAGCTACTGAGGGAAAAACTGAAACAATTCCAGAGATTTTTCAAAACTGGCTTTTTAGATATATATTAATATGTTTTTCTTCGATATGAATGTAGCTACATGTATTTATGGATTTAAACTGCTCATTTTATATTAGTTTTACATGTTTCTGTTCTGTAGTATGGGTTAACCTGATTAGCCTGTATGGGTCAGTAGGTGCCTTGTATCAGATTTGATCATTGCAATAATTTTGAAGGGTTACTTAGTTACAGTTTTGCTTTAGGTGCATTTTGTTTTACTTCCAGTGGATTGTACAGATGGAGTAAAGTTCATAATAAAATGTCTACAAACAAAATAATTTTACCATATACATGCCTTTCTTTTTGCAGGGAGAATATATAGGTTTTGTTGTGTGAGTTAGTAGTCTTCGAATCGATTGTCTTGCCCTATATTCAGGAAATCAGTGTCTTTTTTAATCAATTAAAGCAATAGGAATACCATTTGCCCCAATTCAATGAGAATAAAGGATAATCTAGGCCAATAATCTGTCTCTGGGAAAAAATAAAGTAGCCACATTATGATTCAGGGAAAGATGCAAGAAACACATTGTGACATAATCTGCCCTTCATATTTCTGTCTCATCTCTGTATCTGCTGCATCGCACTGATGTTGCTTATGAAATAATAGGATCAATATTCCTCATAACTTATGTTATTATTGGTGACTACCAGATTCATTTTGACAACCATATAAAACCAAATCCATTTTATCACCCTGATAAATTCTTGTTCTTAAAAGCCTCTCGTGACACAGTTCCACAGATTAACTACAGGCTGTGAGAAATAACATATCCCGCTTACTAAACCTGCATTTCATTCCTTTAATTTTCAGTCTATGCTTTTCTCTCAAAAAAACAAGATGAAGAAAACATAAGATCCTAAGGAGTGTTTTCTAAAGTTTTCATGTTGTGTGCATTTACTATGTTCCCTCTTATGTTTTCATTTCTGTGGATGACAGTAGTATACCCTTGCTAAATAGAAGCTGGTTTTGATTACTTGTGTTCTGAAGAATCTGTCTCTAGTTCTGCAATATTTTTTATGAGATTCGGTAAATAGGATGATATGACTCAAGATGAAGCTGTATGATTGATCAACATAGAGGTGTTATTGTATGTTCTAAATTATTCGTCATCCTATTCTTTATGCATTCTAACACTGTAAAAGTGTTTTGACTGTAGTTGTATATTGAATGGGTCTTCCCTGAGCTGCCTACAATACTGATCTTGAGCTTGTCCAGTTAATTTGGAATTTTATAAAACTTCCTGAGTAGTTTTAAATTTCTGAAGAGTTTTGTTCCTTTCCTTCCACCTTTCCTAGATCTTCTACCTGAAAGCAGGTTATCTGGAAGAGGAGATGCTTTCCTAAGTACTACTGAGTTTGCACATGTGCAAACTGTCCCAATATGAAAGATTAGGAAGCATATAATTGGAGGTTAATGTCTTGGAACTGGAAAAGTATAATATAATACAGAATTTGGAAAACAAGTCCAATTGTAACAGCGAGCATAAAGAACAGCATGATAGAAATAAGAAAGGGCAAGGTACAAGCAGAGAAAAAACTAGTGCACTTCTGGATAATTTTCTATTCATACCATGGTTTTTTGAAAGAAGGAGACTGTGGGAATAGTTGACCCACTATTCAGCTATTAACAGGTGGTACCAAAACATCTAAAATATTGACCTATGTTTTGCTTCAGTCTTTAATAAAAAGGTTACCTATGGTTAGATGACCAATGCAGTTACCAGCTGTGGGTAAGAAGGGAGATTACTGAGGTGTTTTCAGATCATCAGGATCTTGAGTAGTTCCTTCAGTAACCTCGAACTTATTAGTAATTACTCTTGAAAGTTTATGGAGGCTGAGTGAGGCCCAAAGTTAAATACTAGTTTCAAAAAGGGAGAGGAAGAAAAGTTAAGGAATACAAGGAATTATAGATCACTCAGACTGTAATTTAGCACCCTAAATAATAATGTTAAACACTTCAAGCAAGTCTGTATCTAAATCAAAAGTGAATTTCACCAAGTTCCAGATGTGTGAAATCAAATATATTTCTGTGGGAAATTCCGTCATCATTTTTTGAAGCACAACAGTAGCACATAGCTGCAGTTATAAGGCTTGAGAGAGCAAGTCCTGATAACTGAACTCAGTAAAATGAATCCATAAAAATTCAGTAAAAATTAGCAGTCTTCAGCGTTAGACAACAACAAAAAGTTGTGCATCCCCGACGGAGAGGTTAGTGTCGTTAAGTGATCGCCTATGTAGATTTACTTTCTCAGCCTATGGGTTTCAAGGTCACACAGAATGCCAGGCCCCCTGCACAAAGTTTAATCCCCCTTTCTACAACTGTGGACAAGCCAGATGTATTGATGTACTGCTTTTACAGCAGGGATGGCTCATGGGTTGGTGTCCCCCAAGAGCAGCACCATGCAGGGCTTGTTGACCTGTCTTTGGGCATGCTGCCACAGCCAAGCTCTGGAACTGCAGCTCAGCCAGTGGCCCTGTGTAATCTTACCGGGAGGGCAACTCGCCCTGCAGCTGCAGCTCAGCCTGAGGCTGCCTGATGGATGTGGCCAGTGGCAGTACACTGCCGGGGCCATAGTGATGGGTTTGCTCCTCTGGGCACCTTTGGTGGTCAGCTGCTAAGGAGGGGAATCTGGCCACCAGTGGACTCTGTGGGAAGTGTATTTTGCTCAGGCCAATTGCTATAGCTCTTCTGAGTGCTTGCTGTGTTGCAGGACTGTGGGATCAGCATGATCTCGTTGCAATTTATTTCTTGTGGCTAGGGGTGTCCTAGAGCTGAGTAGAACGGCTGAGAGCAAAGCACCTGTCTCTCTTCTCCCTCTGCTGAAAGCTAGTCTGCATCCTTGACCAGAACATCCATGCAGGGAAGGGAAAATGAAAGAAAGGGGTGATGGAGCCCAAGTGGCAGAGAATGATGCAGGGAACAGGAGGTTCTCCTGTATCTCCTGTTCCTATTTAGCTCTCTCCCTAGGACCTATCACAGATCCCTTCACGCTAGTAACAAGCTGTCATATCGCAGAATCACAGAAGAGTTGAGGCTGGAGGGGACCTCCAGAGACGGTCCAGAGAGAAGTTCTCTCGGTTAACTGATCTGCTACCGGAAGGCATAATGCCTCTGGCACATGGTTGGTTTGACAAGCAGCTGTGGACTTCAACCTTTTGTTCTGCATTGGTTTTCTTCTCCAGAGAGGTACAGCAGATGCTTAGACACGAGCTGCTCAAGGAACAAATGCTTTGACGCTGTTGGAGTCCCAAGGGTACACAGTGGATAGTTTCTGACAATCTTGAGTGCTAGCTTTGCTTTTTTTCCCTTTTAGAGAAATAAAGTGGAGTACATGGAGAGATTTTTTCTGAAAGTACTTTGCTTTTCAAGCCCAGATTATAAAATTCGCTGTACCTTCCTTTTCCCTGAGGCACAGCAAACTTTCAGGTTGAGCCAAGTAAGGATGTATATTTTAGGCTACCTAGGGAAATCGGTCTCTAAAAATTTATAGTATTTCAACTTTATCAATGACATAATTGTCATTTGACTATAATAATGTTCATTTAATTAAACGCATGCTGGGGGGAAAAAAAAAAGTGTTAATATGTTAGTTAAAAAGTAGAGCATTCAAATTAGAAGGTCAAATTCAGATTTATGTACTGTTCAGTGTTAATTACCTCATCTGTATATAGAATGGTGCAGTCACTAATTACATGACAGTTTTTTGTTTTGTGTTGTTTTGTTTTCCCATGGGATCTGTGCCTCTCAGTATAGATCTGCTCTAAGGACTGATGGGGGTTCTAGACATTCAGGTATTCCTAGCAGGAAGTTGAAGAATTAATTGAAAGGTGCAGGTTTGTGGTTTGGAAAGGGAAAGTAGAGGGGGTGAGTCCATCAGGTGGTCAAGAAAACACAAAGTCAAATGGAAATGCAGCTTGGTACTTCCTCTTGCTCAGCCGTCAAAGCACCTTATGTCTGGTCTTTCAGAAGAGAGAGTTATGCTGAACTCAGAGTTCTGGAAAGGCATGAGATACCACTGGGCAACCTTTGGGTTAATTAAGTTTTTGCTGTGGAATTATAATTGTATTTCCTGAGAAATTGCATGTGACTAATGCAATGAGGAATTAGTTGTTACAGGCATAAGATCTTGCTGAAATAACAAACAAATGACATGATCGTCACAGTAAATTCTTTGGAAGGCCTTTTCTGTTGAAGTACAGGGAGGCGGAATGTAGTGGAAAGCCACTAAAGCAGAATCAGCTGGGGGAAGACAGGCAACCAGTACTGTCATTTGTATTAACATATTGTGTAAGCTTCAAGTACTTTTTGGGGGATGGTTGTTGTGTACATGGAACTGAGAACATGCTTCATTTTGCCTGTTCTGATCTTTTACATTTTTGTGAGTCTGTACAGAATAATGTAATTATTCTTGTATTGTAAATAAGTACATATGTGACATTGGTCTTCCCACCCTTGAGAGATTAAAACTCAGGTGCCTTCAAATCCCCAATATTGCAATCTACTTGTAATTCTTTTTTTTTTTTTTTTTAAACCCCCCTTGGTTACCCCACTGTACATGTGTGTGTGACAGTGAGGGTGGCCAACTCCACAATTTTCGAAGTGACTGCAAGTAAAGCCTTTTCATGTTGCAAAAATTCTCACACCCACCTCTACTAACTCCTTCCCAGCAATTAATTCTGCCAGAATGTTCTCCACACATAGATTTGTGTTCATCTTTCAATCTTATCACTGCTGCTTCTAAGAGTTTTTCACCCTCTCTCTCCCAGAACAGTGGGCGCAGTTGTAACTTTCCACTTCTTCCTCATCTGTTCCTTCTGCCCCAGCAAGCATTTCAGGGAAGGAAGAGTAAAAGCCAAGGAGCTTTTCTTCCTTCCAGCCAGCTGAGAGGAACAGTGGGTAGGAAAGCTCAGGCCTCATCCTTGCCTCAAACCTGAGGAATCTAAGTGCAAGTGTATGGGCAGGGCTTCTGAGCCATGTGTACGATTGGTTTCTCTGCTTTGTTACATTGGTGGTTGATGTACCTCTTCTGCATAAAAACTTGAACAGTGGCAGAGAAAGAAGGCAGCATTAGGCATTAAAGGGGCAGTTTTGGTTCATATCATCCTAGTTACCTGCCTTCTCTTCCATCGGGTTAATGGTTAGCCCTCTGCTCTAAATCTCTCACGACTGCTTATGGCAGCCCCAGTTTTTCACCTTTTGTAGTGTTGTAGTACTCTGAAGTCCCTCTTGTTCCTGGCATTACTCCAGTCACCAGGAGCCACCCTTGGGACATTTACTCCCAGTAGCATCCATGTCGCTTCAGCCTCTTCCTCTCCATGGAGTGCTCAGGCATCCCTGCATCCCTTGGGAGGTAAAGGAAAACCAAAGCCAACAGCAGAGGCCAGAGAAGAGATTCGTGCTGTGGGAAGGGACATTCAGTGAGGTAATGGGCAGGGGAAGCAGAACTGCCTGCATGTGCATCACTGGTAAATGCTGTGCATGAGGGGTAGCTAACTTTAGAGAGTTGTGTGTTCACTTTGTTCCAAGTGCCTGCTTTACGAGGAATGACTGAGTCCTCCAGAGCAAGGAAAGATGCGGATAATGTACATTATGCTGCTTCCTAACTCGAATGCCTGTTTTCGACAAAACACGAGGCGTGATTTTTAAAAAGGAGATTCAGACCTCCCAAGCCCTCCGCCCGCGGGAGCGATTTCAGAGCCGCATCCCCCCCCCCTCGCGCCGGGAGGTGCAGCCGCGCACCCGCGGGAAGGCGCGGAGTGCCCCGGGGCTGCCCCGCGGCGGTCCCCCCCGGGGGGGCCGGGCCGGGGCCGCGGGGGCGCAGGGGCCCGGGGCGCGCTGCCCACCTCGCCGTCGCCGTCGGGAGCGGCACCTGCGGCGGCACCGGAGCCCTCCGGGGGCGGCGGGGCGCGGTGGCCCGGCAGGCGGCCCTGCCCCTTGGGCATCTCCCGGCAGGGGGGGCGGGGGTGGGGGGGCGCGGGGCAGGGGCTGCTTTCGCGGTCGTCCGCGAAGGCGCCTCCCGCCGCCGCCGCTTTTGGGCGCTTGCTCCGGGCGGCCGCCCGCTCCCCTCCCCGGCGAGGAGGAGCGAGGCTCCCGCCCCCACCTCCGGAGGAGCCGGGCAAGGCGATGTGCGTGCGGGGTGGCGCCTTCCGGAGGCGCACTAAGCCCCGGGCTGGCTACGGGGCGGCCGCGGCCACCCGGCGCACCATGCCGCTGCCGCCGCCGCCGCGGCTCCTCCTCTCCGCCTCCCGCGCGGGAGCGCGCCCCGCTCCACTCCCCGGCCGCCTCCTGCAGCAGCGGCGGCGGCGCGGAGGGAGTTGCGCGGGCTCTGCCCGATGTGGCAAGAAGCGATGATGATGAGGAGGAGACGCCGGTACCTGCTGGAGCGGGCAGAGCAGGCGGGCGGCGGCGGGGCGAGCGGCGAGCAGTCCCGCTCCCGGGACTGGCTCTACGAGTCCTACTACTGCATGAGCCAGCAGCACCCGCTCATCGTCTTCCTGCTCCTCATCGTGATGGGCGCCTGCCTGGCCTTGCTCGCCGTCTTCTTCGCCTCCGGGCTGGTAAGAGACGCCCTCCCGCTCCGGGACCCGCGCCGCCCGGCTTCCCCGCTGCCGCCGCCCGCCCGGCATCTCCGCACCCGGCGACCGCCGCCGAGCCGAGCCGAGCCGGGCGGGGCGGGATGGGACGGGACGGGGCGGGCGAGGGCCGGTGGTGCCGCTCCTGCGGAGGAAAGTTGGTGGCGGGAGGCGCCGGGGTGGCGGCGGGCAGCGGCTGCGGGGCCCGGGAGCCCCCCGCCCAAACTTTGCTGCCCGGTGTTCTGAGGCGGCGCTGAAACGGCGGCAGCGCGGCTGATGGGGCGAAAACTGAGTCAACAAACGCATCGAGTTTAATTCACTTAATTCATTGGCTCCGCTCCCTTCCACCTGGCAGCTTAGCCATGTTGGCCTTTCTAGTGGCAGGGTTTAAACCGCCGCACAAAAACGCAGTCCGTACCAGTATCTGAAGTAACATTTTTATGGCAAGTGAGCAGGGGCCGTTCCCGCCTGGTTTCTACCCGCTCATTATACCGTTTTCTAGCGTTTGACCCATTTTCTCAAGAAAGCTTTTGGGGCAGCGCAGCCTTCGTTTTCCAGGGAGGTGAAATCTGCTCGGTCAGATAGATACCTTTTCTGCACGTCCAGTGCGGGGCTTCCAGCCTTTGGGAGGAAAAATCTGTCACAGGGGCAGATGACAGCCGGTATCAGTTTATCTCACGCAGAAATCTGTGGCGTTTTGCCCTTGTGTTGAACGCAAAGGAAGAGCTGCAGAGGGCAGTAAAATTCTTGCTCCTTACTACAGAGTTTTCCTGCTGTTCATGATTAGAGGCAGGCTGTTTGCATGACTGTGTACTTGTGAAGTAAAGAATGGGGGTTTGAGGGGTCTCAGACTTCTTTTATTATTATTTTTTTAATTTTTCTAATGGTCTTTTGGAAATATTAATGTTTATTGAGTAAAGCTAGTGATCTCTAAGAGCGAGCATGAGTAGGCTAGTATAATTTAATGGATTCTTTTCTAGAGGCACTGCACGTAACTGCTTAAACAGACAGAGAATCCTGTTTTCTTGCTTGTTATGACCAAACTTTTATCTTACAAACTGCAGGAACTGCTTGCAAGATTAGCAAAACTTAATCGGTGATTTGTTTTCTTTTGGTATGTGTATTAATTGTATCTTGAGCTCTTTGTTTAAAGTGCTATTCCTACTAATTATAGAACAGTTGTAAAAGAGCTAATCTGAGGCCAGTAATGGTGATGCCTCATGATTCAGTTGTTCCATGCATAAATGTTTCAATTTTGGAGCTCTGTATACAAAATACAAGTTTGACACCTTATCTCATTCTGGTGCGTTAACTTCAGTGCTTTGTCCATCGGGGCTGAAGGAACCAACGATGGAAATGGAAGTCCATCAGATACCCAGGCTGAGGCGTAGTTAGATGTGGAGATGTACACAATAGTCTCCTACAGTCAAGGCGGCAGAACTTGGGCTTGGCAGTGTTTAGCACTAAATTTCATACCTTTCGGTCATGGTACGATCTACAGCTTGTTTACAAGTTGCACATGGTTATTTCTGTAATTCTGTTTCTTGAGGTAAATCATTCACGATAACAAGGGTGGCATGACAGTAAGCCCAGATCGAAGGACTGCTGAAACTTATGGAAACAAATCTGTGAGCTGGCCAAATCTTGCCAGACATTACTACTTAAGAAAGAGTGAATTTTGTAGTTCAGTCTGCATTTGGAATTCCAGACATACCGGAAGAGGAAAAAAAAAAGTGCTTTTAAAACCTTTTTCCTGAGCCTTTATCTTCCTGTGGCTAACAACTGGACGGGTAGGTGGAGAGAGAGGTGCGGTTCATCCTTAAAGTTTCCAGTTGGTGGATGAAAGTAACTTCAGGCGGAGAGAAAGCTTGCCTATACGGACTTCCAGCCACAGGATGTTGGACACAATCCTTTGGAGCCCTGCCCAGAGTTTCACCTAAAAGCGTTTTATTACAGTCTAGCTCTGGTTGCATTTGTGATTAAAATATTCCTGATGGTTTAGATCTGTTTCTCCCTAATCTGAATAAAGAATACTCTTTCTATATAGCTGTGGAATCTTAGTCAATTTTGTTGTGCCTGATGATATAAAAGGGGCACGCAGTTAGGAGTGTCTGAGCCACAAAGGCCAGTATTGTCTGTATTTTGCACATCTGGTACGTATGTGATTGTTTTGACGGAAGATTAAATTTTGTGGAGGAGGCGCAATGGAAGTGAAGTGGGCTAGTTTTGTGTAGGTCTGTGCTGTGCATTTGAAGTTAAAGGAAATCTTCCTTAACAGTTGTTTCCTTTAGGTTTTGTACAAAGCAGTGAAGATTTTACTGAAAATTACTTAAGCGCGTTGTGGAAACAAAACTCCAAAATGACTCACCGTAACACTCGATGTGTATTTCTCGCTTGTACTTCAAAGAACAGCTTAGAACATGAAATGTGGGGTTGGACATTGTTAAGAAAAGATGGATATTCGTGAAGTGTGAACCATTTTTATGTTCTAGGCTTTCTTAAAAAAAACCAACCAACCTGAAACTGGTGGAAGTGAGAGGCTTTCCTTCTATTTTGACGTTTTATTTTGTTGTTAAAACATATCACTGTGATGTCTGAGTTGCCTTTTTTTGGCAATGTGTTCTTAAGTGTTCCCAAACACAGCCAACCACACAGGGGTGTATTCCACTTACTCAGCTATTTCAACCTGTCAGAATACAAGCTGTAGCCTTCCTGATTTCAGATGAAAAATTTATAAAAGCTGTTGCAAAATTACAGTAAACAAGATTACGTACAAAGTGTGCCTGGAAATCTGATTACTTTTCTTTCACACAATATACTGCTATTGTTACTGAGAGAGGTTTCTTGGGAGATTTTGCTTTTGTTTGTTTCAGAAAACTATTGTGATTTTGACCTTTGGAATTAAGCACTCTATCTCCTCAGACACTAGATATGAGACTCCCAGAGTCTGCTTGAAAGATGACCATTCACAGCTTGGAGTTTTAAATAATATAGTGATAGTATCAACCTTTGAATTTCCTGTATCCTCTATTTCTCTGTACCTGGCGTGAACTGAAAACTGGCAACATGAGATCAGTCATCCATGTTTAGCTGCTGCTTTAATCGATAGAGAGTAAATTATTTTCCCAAAACTGTGAAAGCCTTCCAGTGCTTAGAAATGCCAGAGGTCAGCTTTATTTTCTGCCTGGTTATTGTCTTGTTCTTTCAGTATCATGTGTAGCACAAAGTTATTATTTGTCCCCCTCTCCCTTTTTAGTACTAAACACTTAGGACCCTTCTTAGTGGCATCTAGAACCATTTTGTCTCTGGCCAGAGCATATCTATCGTAACCGCAATTTGTAGGAGAAAAAAGCGCACCATTTTAAAATTCATAATGTAAAATGTGAGTGTATCTGAAATATCTGCAGTTGTGATGTTTTGTTTCTTACACAGTTAAACAAAACTGACTGAAGTCAGCAATGATGCCCAAATTGTACAGTTTATTGGAAGTCCATAACTTTCCTTTATTGATGTATATTCTGGACATAAAGAGTGTCCAATCCATAGATACAGGCTTCAATAAAAACCTACAGTTCAGGGATATCAGAATCCTTTAGCACTTGTGGTGTAAGTGGGAGAAGACCTAAGTCTGTCAAGATCTTCTCTCCGTCCTTTTTCCCAAAACTCAGGGTCCACCGATCTGCTGGCAGATATACACGTGTTTTCTTTCAGAGTGGCCTGTGCTCCTTGCTCAAAGACTGCAAGCCTGCTATGTGGTGTCTACCTTTCACACTAGTCTGCAGCCGTTACCTGTCTCCTGCATCCTTGCTGCTACATATGACCTTGTAGAGCTCTTAAGATGTGGTTGTCGATGTGTTGGTGTTGATGTGGAGCTTCATGCTTCTTGATGGTATCATTGGCCAAGTGGAGCATGTGTTGAGTCAAAAGCGCTTCTACAGTGTGGCATTCTGTTGCCTTCCCTGCTCTAAAGCACTGAGATGGCTTTGGTTTAGCTGCCTGATGATTGTCTGTGGAGCAGAGGTGTTACCCCCTCAACCACTTCTAAGAAGTTCCTGCAAAGTTCGAGTTCGTGCTTGGTAGGCTCAGTTATGATTACTGAACCTTTTTACTGATTCATAAATCCAAGAAACTAAACATTGGCTGCACACCTACATCACTGACATGCTCAAATACCTTCTAGCAAAAGTGGGAGCAGGCCATCATTCTTAAAGGGGGAGTACAATTAGCTAGGGATCTGTACCTGTAACGTGGCAGATGTACGTTCTGCAGGAACTGGTTTTCTGGCATCAGACTGACTGAATTTACCTTCAGCTGATCCTGCATGGAAGCAGAGGTAGCTGCCTCGTTCTGAAGGAGCATATTAAAACTTTCAGCTGGCTGGCAGGAAACTGTCCCTGTGCAAAGAGAAGAGGGTCAGAAGAGTCCTGTAAGCCTCCTGGGGCTGGAGTATGCCATTTCTTTGGGCCCTTGGTCAGAATGACAGCAGAACCTCCCTCCCTCCCTCCAATTGGTCTTACTCGGTTTAAAATAAATTCTTGCTGCTTCTGGTAAGAACTGGACATCAGCCAAACCCTTCCAGTTTTCTATGATCAGAATCTCATCCTGAAATGGAGAGTGAAAAGTCTTCATATCCGTGTGGAAAATGTAGCTTTGAAAGACAAGCCCCATTGTTCTCATCACAGTGCCTCAAGTGATTAGGTGTCTGCATAAGGGCATCTGCTGCATGCCTCTGGTAATGTTCTTAGTACTCTGGATCTGAAAAATTCATACATCCACACCAAAATGTCACAGCTGATGTTGTGGTGATGTTATATCCCTATTCATGAGATGCTCTGTTATAACCTAATTGCACAGAATAATACAGCCATATTGTAAGTTTGCTTGTACTGTCAGTTTTAGGAAGTCTTTTGAGATCATCCCTGTGTAATTTAAGGCTTTTTTTTTGGTTCAAAAGTACCGACTTTCCAAAGTCCAAGAACACCCAAGGTCTGAAAGCATTCCTTCAAACCCTTGCAGATTGAATGTAAGCCAAAAGTATCTGCTATGCTGTCTTCGAACTCCAGCATATCCATTCCCCCAAAAAGAAAGTTAAGCCACAGCAAAGGTAATGAAGTAGGAAAATCCTCACTAATTGAAGGACAAGCAGAGATAGGGTTGTTTGCATGCTTGATGCTGTGGTGGTTGTGCCCAGGAGGTATCCTACCTCTTCTTAAACTCATTCTGCCAGATTATTGCTGCTACCAAGATGAGGAAGAATCCAAAACAAACATTAGTGTATTTATAATGCCTTTTCTTTCCATAATTCCAGCTATAATTGCGCATACAGTTCTGCTTTCAAGTCCCCTATTAAAATGATCCGTGAGGAAATCCTATGTTTCTAATTTTTTTTTCTTGTCTCTAGGCACCATATTACAATATATTCTTCCAGCTATAGTTGCTGGCTATTTGTTGCAGTCTTAGGATATTGCCATTCCTGCCAAATGTTCGTTCCAGTAGTGCCTTTGGTTGTCTGAGCATTACTTTTGTAGCCACTGTTACTTCTTTAGTCAGGCCTGTAAAAGCTGCTGCATCTTTCTGTCTGAAGCAGAAATTGCCTAGCTTTGTGTCTGGTTTCATTGCTCGGTAACTACGTCAGTCTGGGCCTTTTCTTGTTTCATTTGCTAATGATGCTCCCAGTACATCTGTGGTTACTTCTAATGCTGCTAAGAGCTTGTCTCATTTGCCAGCCCCTAACAAGCCTGGGAACAGAGAGCCATCAAGATAAGGAGGTGCTGGTTGCAACCTTGGTTTGCATACCTCTGTTTCATCCTTTGAATTGAATAACCTGAGTGCTGAATAAGAACTGGATAAAACCATAGGTATGGCTATGTTAGAAAAATACTTAGCCTTGAACTGTAATCTTAATTTATTAAAGTTTTGTGGATAACCCTGACAATGGAAAGCTTACTTAATGTGACAAATTGTGACTCAAAATGGTGGATCTACAACTCCTGATCATTACTGCAGCTGACAAAAATGACAAATAACACACTGACTAGAGCTGTTGTTTACTGAGGTGCAACGGCAATAAGACAGATGATGGATTGGGCTACGATTGTCTGCTGTCTTTATCAGCATCAAGCCAGGTACGTGGATTCACTAATCATGTATTGGCAACTTCGTAGTGGATCTGTCATGGGCCTGTGAATACCTGTTTGCTTATCTTGCTTAAAATTTTTTAAATTGGTTTCAAGTTCCTTTTTGTGGACAAAGATATCCAGATACTTTATTTTTATATCTTCAATAAGCAACCTCCGGACACTGAACCTTATTCAGGTAATGCTGAAAATTAAAGAGACTATTGCACCGTCTGTGCAGAGCAGTATGAGGCTGTCTTTACACTTATGCTCCCAGTTGTCTGTTTCTCCAACCTGTATAAAACCATTTTCTTTATCTCTTGTCTCTAAACAGAACTCTTGTTCTTAGCGGTGCCTATGTGATATAAAAAGTCACCCTTCTTGGTGAGAGCCTGTTCCAGGCATGTGTCTGGGAGAAGCAGAGTAAGCAGCACCCATTACCACTGGCCTCTCAGCCTTACTCTCAGGTCTGTTGTCTGGGTGTCCACTTCTTCCACCATCCATGGTTCTCGTTTTGAAATTTCTCTAACCTGGACTATGTGCTCCAGAGTGCAGGAGCAATGGCATCTGGTTGTATGCTCAGAGTGTGCTCCAGAGGGCAGCTGGGGTAAGATGTGCTTAAGACTGCTTGCTAGTGCTCCCACTCTTATAGGATCATTTAGGTTGGAAAAGACCTATAAGACCATGGAGTCCAACCATACACCTAACCACTACCAAGTCCACCACTAAACCATGTCCCTAAGTACCACATCTACATGTCTTTTAAATACCTCCAGGGATGGTCCAGTTCTGGATCCAGCCTGTTTCAGTGCTTGATAACCCTTTTGGTGAAGAAATTTTTCCTAATGTCCAATCTAAACCTCCCCTGGTGCAACTTGAAGCAACTTCCTTTCATCCTATCGCTTGTTACTTGGGAGAAGAGACTGACCCCCGCCTTGCTACAACCTCCTTTCAGGTAGTTGTAGAGAGTGATAAGGTCTCCCCACAGCCTCCTTTTCTCCAGGCTAAACAACCCCAGTTCCCTCAACTGCATCTCATAAGTCCCTCCTTTTGCTTTATATACACCGGCAGGTGGGTGGATTCCCTTTCTTTGATGTAGGCACTGTGGTTGTCCTTTCTAGTGAAAGAGTGATCTGAACACAATCTACTCTATTCAAGACCTAGGAGGTGGTAGGTTGTCCAGACCAGTAGCTGGTCCTCTAATCCCCACTAGAACCCTACTACCTTGTGCCAGAAAGTGGCCGTAGCCTTTCACTTGGGCCAGTGAGTCCAGACAATTTCCAAACCTGACTGGTAGGTGGTGGGATTTTAGACACTTCAAGTGATGTGACATCTGTTTAACGCTAAAACAATCTACCAGATTGTTTTTGGTTTCTTTGTTAATATTTTCTTACCTGTGCCTTAATGAAAAGGGGTAACAGTACTTGTTAAATAAGCATTCAGCTGCTGCTAAATAGAAATGTCTGGATTTGCAAAATCTCTTTTGCCCTTTTTCCTGTGAATGTATCTCAAGTTTTGCTCTTCTATAGAGCTGTTATTTGTCACAGTTATATTTCAGATGTAAGTTAACATGTTGATTATCTTTACTTGAAATTTTGCCATTATGAAAGTAACATGCTTAGCAGAACATGGGCCTGATCCTGCAGTCAAAAATAAAGTAGGAAATCTCTTTGGTTTGAAGTCAGTTGAACTGAGAGACATAGGAGAGTGTGGAAAGTGTCCTTAGGGGAGTAAACTTTAAGAACATTTTCTGCGATAATAATAACTGTGTTTAGTAAGTAGTTGCAAAGCCTTAGGAAAGACTTGAAAAGTAATTACACAATGACAGTAGTGACTTTTCAATATTAGAACTGTTTTTCATGTTACCTTATTATGCTGATACATTAAATCTGTGGAACGTTCTTGCAAAATGTGTTTTGAAAAGACCCAATAGAGAAAGAAGCCTAAGCTTACTGTTTTCTTCATTAAATAGGCCTTTAAAATGAACACTTATTTACTCACACATGTGCTGAAACTCATGTGCTCCCTGGTTCAAATTTTGTGTTCCTTACTTTTAAGTAAGTTCCATCTTGACAGTTTTTCTTGATTACAGCCAGATTCTCAAGTTATTATGGCAGGAGTAAAGTGGTGCGGGAAAGCCACCTTTTAGCTTCAATTTAAAAGTGACAGCCAAAATATGTAACTGTCAGTATTAAGTAGCTCAAAGAATCGAATGAGTACTTCAGTACTTCTGACTTCCACAGGTCTATATGGGTAGAAGAAAGGCCATAATTTCACTTTTAACATGTGTTACAGTGCAGTTAATCTGAAAAACATGTCTTTCAGTCCTGTGAAGTAATGTATTATCCATAATATTTAACTGATGGATCTCTTTCAACAGTGACATATTCTGAGTATATTTAACTGCAAAGCATACATTTTTCGTAAGCATTTTACTCAATTTATCCATGTATCCACTTTTTGGGACGTTGTGTAAATAGCAGTTTTATTTATTGGAGAGTTTGTTTTAAGATTATTTTGATAATAAGAAGAGGAAGGATTTTGAGAACATTTGAAAAACAAGGTAAATTAAGTTATTAAGTGATATTTTTTGAGATGAGTTCAGAGCCAATACATGTAGAATAAAGCATGCAAGAAGGATATGTTGATCACTACATTTACATTAGAAATAATCTAAATTATATGAGTAGGTGCTAATTAGCTCTGGAGCCTGAAATAATTGGTTTCATCAAAGTACAAACTTTTGCTCGCTTTGCTGCATATTGTCTCAGCCCTCTTCTGAAGGGGACACTTCAGGGAGCAGAATGTAATTAACTGTCATTTCTTTCTGGGACATGGTTTATCTTCTGTGGCTGCCAGCTAGTGTCATCAGGTAGGACAACTTTGTAAGTGTAGCAGCTGAGTGTTGTAGCCACTAGTAACGGGGTTGAACCATCTTGTTTTTCATAGGCTCTTAAACATCTTAAGGTAGAGCTACTTTTGATAATGGCCAGCCTGAGAGAAGATTGAGATGGTGCTGGATGACTGAAAGGCATGACAGTCCCGTTCGTGTTCCCTGACCCCCCTGTGGGCCCTCTGAACCCCAGCTTATTAAATAAATGGTTGTATGCACTGACAGATTTTATATGACGTGGTTAACATGATAAGAAGATACAAATTGATGGAAAATAAATCAAGAGAGAGAAAACAGCTGATAGGGCAAATGAGAATATATAAAGAAATAGGAAAAGCTGCCCATTGTTGAGGTTGGGTACGTGGGGTTTGCACAGGGCTTATTTATGTATATAAAATATACAAGCGCACACAGCCTGATTCTGCTAATTATGTTTTTAGCAGGGATAGGTGTCTGTCTTCTGTCCCATGGCATATGATGCAGCAGGAATGGCCACAGGCTCATGGGCTTCCCTGGCTACATGTTTGCATGCAGGCAGCTCAAGCGGAGGTTGTTCCCTGTTGATCTGAGGTGGACACTACCTTTAAAAATCAAAAGAGCTGTATCAAAAGACAGTTGTACTCACTCTGTGCAGAGAAAAGAAACCTTAAAAACAAATGTTATTCCATCAGTACCTAGCCACTGTGTTGCAGCTTTGACCATCCTTGGAAACCTGTCTTTTCTAATTCTTTCGTATTCACTTGGAAGTGGTGTTGCTGGTAGGACCAGAATTGTTGGTGTTCATCATGCATTGAGGTGGCATCATGATGTTCTCTCTTGTTTATTCATTTCCTATGTTCTGCATTTTGTGTCTTTTGACTGCTAGTGAGTACCAAAGTGATGATAAACACAAAATATGTCCATTTCTAGGTGTTAATAGTCAACCAAGAGCCTGTTGTCATATACAGACTTAGGATGGTTTTGTCTCGGTTGCTTCAGATACATCTCCACTGAAATTCATCTGCCATTTTCTTGCTCAGTAGTGACTATTATGAGATCCTTTTGTACTTCTTCACAGTTGGCCTTCACCTTTGTCAGATTGCTGTTCACCCCTTTTCTCAAATTGTTTATGGATATGCTGAACAACATATACCCTGGGATTCCTGAGGACTTCGTGGGCACGTTGGGACTTTTGTTTTTAACAAATTTTCCCAGGACAGATAGCAGATTTACTGGTCCTTCCCTTAGTCTTTGAGAGGGATCACAGGAGAGACTGGCATCACATCATATTCCTGTCTTTGGATTGGGGAGCTTTTGGGTGGAGTTATATGTTACTACAGTTTGAATTCTTCCTCTTTTGAATCCAATTGCCCCTTTCTGGTGAACCTTGTCTGCTTGTGGTGATTCTTTTTACATTTCATGTTCTTGCTGTTGTCTGTAATGCCTTATACCGATACTTCAGTTTGAGAAAGATCTTCTGATGTGTTCCCCCTGTATAGAATATTCTGGGATGAGAATTACCCCACACTGAACACGGAGACCAAAAAACCCCAACCCTGTCTGCTACAGTCTGCTTTTCTCTAACTCTGCGTTTTAATAGCTGCAGCATCTGTTTGCTTTGAAGGCCTTTAGCAGGCTGCCAACTCCCGATTAAGTTTCAAAAAGAAAGAGTATTTTTATGCTCTTAAAAATTATTTCTCAAACTCTTTTCTTGGCCTGAATTATGAAATCTTTATATTAATCCTGATAAATTTTATGACCCTTTCATTTTTTTTTTTAAAGATAGTTTTTAGAAGCTTCACTGCTTGACTGTTCAGGCATTCTGGTTGTGTTTAGTCTTTTTCAAGTAATTTTTGGGAATTGATCAGCTTTTGGTCTGTGCCTCTTGAGTTTTTATAGTGTCTTCAGGCCACCTACAAAGGTTTTAATCTGTAAACTTCTGTCTCCCCCTTTCAATTTTAGTGTTTGGGTTTTGTTTTTCATTTGTTGCTTAACAAGTTTTGTCATTGTTATAAAGCAGCTCCTCAATAGTAATATTTTATGAACCAGGTTCTTTCCACTTCTTGAGATCAGATTGAGTGTTTCTCTTACTTCATGTGGGTGTGTTTGTGTTTTGTTGTTTGCTTGTTTGTTTTGTTTTTCATCTGTGCATGAGACACACAGTTGTCTCAGCTTCCATCTGCTGTTGAGATCCTTAGCCAGTCTAGCTGGGAGTCACTGAAGTATCCATTGACCTGTTGTGTTTTCTTCTTTAACAGCCTTTCTTATCTCTGTGTTTCATAGAATCTCATATAGTTTGCATCCCAGCTGGGTAACCAGTCCTCTAGGTCCTTTATTCTGATAAGCCTTTGCTGTTCAGTCAAGTTTTTTGGTTCATAGGGACTTCACGTTATTTGTTGTTTAACACGCTCCTAGATTGTTAATACAAGCCTTTCTTCAATCTCAGTTGAAGCGTATGGCTTTCAGTCTTTTCTGCTTTTTCAGTATTCTGCTGATGGTCTTTTTTCCACCAAGTATTCAGTAAGATTATTATGTAAATAATGTTGTTTTAACAACAGGCATTTTAGTTCTTCCATCTAGCTTCTTAGGCTTTCAGTGTTTATATAGAATGTTTATGTAGAAGAGTGTATACTTTCACATGAGTGTTCTATGTCTCAGCAAAAATTTTAAAAAGAGAGTCTGTCTGTTCTGGCTTTTCTTTGCCATTTCCTTCTTGCTTGAGTTTAATCAACTTCTGTCCTTTCCTTTAGTTGAGAATTACAGGTCTCCATGACGTTACTGCTTTTCTTAAAACACATACTATGTTTCTCTAACCTCTTCAGTTTGAATGGTTTCCTGTGACCTTTGAAGTCCCAGCAAACTCATTCTTTTCTGGTTTAGATTAAGCCCAGCTACCTTCTAGAGGCTCCCTCCCTATTCCCAAAATTTCCCTGTTTCTTTGAATTCCCTTTTTAACACTTTTTCTTAGCTGCTTATTGAACTTTTGCTTGTCAGCCTATCTCATTTTGGAAGCAGGTCTGGGAATGCTACCATAGTTCCCTGCTTCTTCACTAGCAACCACTATTTTGCCTCCATAGCTTTTCTTTTAACCTTTGTTACATTACTGTTATTTGCACAGCAGACGTGGCCTTTGACTCTTCCTCAACACCTTCAAGGAGCCTTTCCAAACCCTCTGTGAGGTCTGATGTTTTTGCATTAAACAGAGAAGTCTGTGATCCTTGGTATGTCAGACTTTGTGTTCCTGATAATCATTGCTACAACACTGAGGCAGATATTTTCTACTGAGTAAGTGAGAAGATGAACAACTCTGTATGTAGTTGGACTCACTAAAAAGAATCCACTGGCAAAAAGTGGTTGTCACTGTAGTCAAGCACATGTGTGCTCAGAAGATTGTGTACCTACATGGTTGGTCACTGCATTATCACTGTGTGCTAACTAGGACGGATCCTGTAGAGTGAAAGAAAAGTTCCTGTTGATTTCAGCAGAATTGTTGCACTGTTGCAAAAAACAACACTTATCATACGGAGGGGATTTCACAGTGCACATTGTTCATGACTTGCGAGTTTGAGGAGAGGCTGCAGGTGCCCAGAGTGTCATCTGAAGGACTTTAATAGTGTTGTGTTGTACTAACAAATACAAAATGATCTAGAGTCTGGCCATGAATGCAGAACTGCTTCTTGCTGGTTATATATGACACCAAGCAGCAGCTTGGCAGTTGTAACGCTGGTCAGAATTACCCTATACATGTGATGTGTAAATTGCTGGACTGATTGTGGACTAGTGAGAAGTCAGATATCACTGTGTGATAACAGCAAGTGTAGACTGCACATCAGACTCATTAATAGAGAGAACTGAATTTCTCAAGACAACAGACATCATGAAACAACTGGATTTGAGCCTGATGCTGTTATCATTGATTTATCAAGACAGAAAGGGAATGCTGAATCAGAGGGAAGAAATCTCAGGCATGGAATTACATAGGGCCTTAGTGAAAATCAAAAGGTTCGTTGACACAAACGGAGGACAGTTTGATTAAAAGGTACAGTGCAATTAATTTTCTGCTAGTGTCCTTGAACATGTTGCACAAAGCTCGGTAAAAGCTAATAATAATGAAAAAAAAAAAGCCACATGAGAAAGTTTCTAACCAGGCAGCTAAGCAAGAAAAACAAGCAAAGCTTTGTGTTATGAAAGATAAATGGTGGGCATGAAAGGCAGAGGAGTTTTTATAAGTTGTGGATTCAGAAAATACCACGTGGGCTTGGAAACAGCATCTGGCCTTAAAGACAACGCGCCATTTCTGAAGCGAAGATGGACTAATAATGATGGAATTGGTGGAAAAGAAATCTGAGATGGCGGGCCAAAACTTTTCAGTTGTTTTTCTAAATGATGAAGTCCTAGACGAAGCTGTACAGCTACTTGGCCAGGAGCAGGGCACGGCACCTCCTAATAAAACGGAGATTTTTCCAGCTGTCTAGCAGATGGCACAGAGTGCTGTCAGCAGTAAGCAAATCCACTAAAATATAAAACCATGGGATTAGAGTCACAATTAGCCAGAAGACTTTTCCTGCTTTTTGGCTTTGTAGAGGACTATTTCTTGAGGTGTTAAAGAATTGAAATGCTGGCCACTTTTACGAAGGGAAGGGTGATTACATGTCTTCTGAAAATCATTCTAATTCTCTCAAGTCCTGGAAAATGCTTTGCAGGAAAGATGGGCAATTTTTGCTATGGATTCTTTCAGTCAGTCTGGTTAAAGGAAGATGTCTGGTTTTGATAGAGAGGTCGGTAAGCTAGTAATCCTTGAGCCCTGTAACATTTTTTTTAACACTCAACATTTTTGAAAATAGATTTATGAAATCGTATATAGTTTTAATGTCTGAAGAACATTACTCACTTCTTTTTATATTTACATTTAGAAAGTGTTTCATTGATCTCAGCAAAAAGTGATTTTAGTAGAAACTTAATACAGTAAATGCTGTGAGTTAATTCAAAGTGTGTGCTATTTCAGATCCCAGGCAGGAGTCTTCTGTATATAGACTGCTGTCAAATTCCAGTAAATGAAAAGAATAAAGGGAAAAGTACCAAAAGAATGAGAGACCATGGTAAAAGTTTTTATGCTAAAACTGGTATTTTAAATGCTTGTTTGTTCATTTTTATAGAGTACTTCATCAAGCTCTATGGTTTTATGTAAAACAGTGAAGTGCTCTACAGCAGCTTTGCTGTTTAAAATTAAACTGAGGGCATGGCATTATCTGGATAAGGAAAGAACAGGATGTAGAATGAGAGAAGGTTGTCGGCTTTGGAAGGATAAGTAAAGTCATTCTTCAGATTTTAGTGGTGATAAGATTATCACTTCTGAAGAATTTATGGGTGTTGGAAAAATTTCTAACAGTAGACTTTTTAATTCTTCAGTAATTAAAAGACAGCAAGATAGAAAACACTGAGGAAGACAGAGCTGTCAGGCAAGATCCATATTTTGCAGGCTTAGCCATTATATTTGAGAGTGTCATGCTGATATTTTAATTTCATTACCTCTGGTGTATTTCAATTTCTGAGTCTAGCAACAAAGGAGGAAGGGAAGTGTTTTGGGGATTTTTTTCCCCCACCTCCTTGGGAAATGGTTAGGGAAACAGAATAGTTAGCCTTCAGGATTTGTCTTTGCATCTAGCACCATCTTTTAACATGCTAAACACACCGATGATTGCAAATATTGATCAGAAGGCTACAAGTTTTAAATGTCCTGCTCTTGAAGTTACAATTTCATAAACATTTAGTTTCTGTGAAGTAATAGGAAAATATTTTTTAAAGTAGTTCCCAAAATAAACCCCTGCCTCATACAGCCTGCTTTTGCAGACCCGACATTAATGTGTATTTTACAGGCAGGATTGTGAAAAATCCCCCTGTACACATTAAGGCTTTCTGGAAAGGTTTCAAATTGTAATTACAATTGTTTTCTCATACATTTTTTAATTGCTTAATGTGTATACTATTCTGTCTGTAAATTTCAGTTTTACTTCAGAATTCACACAATGTACAGTCCGATGCAAGCAGCTTGCAGCATCGGAAACAAGTTGTTTTGTAGTCAGTTCCAAGAGGTGACATGCCACTGTGGTCCGTGAGGTTGCATTGTTACCTGTGATGAGTAGCTCTACATTGTGGTCTGTTTTTTTTCCCTGCATATATTTATACTAAAACAAAATGCAGAATTGTGCAATAGCCAACAAGGGAGACGGGAGAAAGCAGAGTTAAAATTTTAGATTTAGTGATCAAAATGGCTTAGCTAAATGTAGAGATCAGTGTAGCTTAAAAAAAAGGAAATTGGCTGATGAGCTGTTAATTTGCAACAAACACTTTGGTGGATTGATCTAATGACAGAATACATCTAGAAATATGTAGCTATGTGACCATATATATATGCTCTAAACTGAAATCTAAATATTGCTGATTTGTTATGGAGCAAGATTGTCCTAGAAAGCACAATGCTTTTATTCTTTTCTACTGAAATGGAGAAGCATGCGGTTGAAGTGCATGTGGATAGTCTCACTAGTATATTTGTAGCATGATCATTATCACTGAAATACCGATTTGCCATCATTTCAGTCTGTGGTTTTCCTGAGCTTTGGCTTCCTCCAGGAGCTTGCAGGTTCCTTCAGTGCTGTGACCTCGACTGCGTGACAGATGGTGCAAGGAACTTAATGTTGTCCTGTCCTATGACCTTGTAACAAGAGTTCTGCAATCCCACCTGGAAGTGCAGAAGTCAAAGGTCAAAGTTAAATGCTTTTGGTGTTATCTGGGCTGATAATGGTTGTGACACTACTAAATCAATTCACTGAAACAAATTTCAGAAATGGGAATGATCAAAAATCACAAAATTCAGAGACATAAACCAGTACCTCTTACTACTGCTAGTTAGGCTTTGTATTTGGTCTCTTACTATGGAAGATTGCATGTTATCTTACTTACTTCATACAGCTCAGTACTCCTGTGCACACTTACCTCTGTGCTTAACTTTAAGCCCATAAATTTGTTTTCAGTACAACTATGCGGGTGCTTGAAAGCCTTAATGTGTGTATTTAATATTTGGAAGATTAGCGTTTGCATTTCAGAGTTAACACCGTCACTTACCGTTTCTTGACTCTTCTTTTGCTCATATTTTGCTCATCAGTGCTGCAATAGCAATTGCTTAAATGTGTGACTTTGTAAATTTAAAAGGGAAAGAATAAGGAGTGTTGAAAGATAAGCAGCCTTTTGTTGGGGAGGGTAGGTTACATGAGAGATGATCTGCAGTCTGCATGATCAGATGTGGACTTCCATCATGATGTTCCCTTGGTTTGAACTTGTCAGGGCAGTGGCTGCTCCTGGGCTGGAGGCCATATGGCGGCGCGGGTGCCGAGCGGAGCCCCGGCTGATGCGCTGGGCAGAGAGGCAGATGCTGACCTGCCGGGGTTATCGGTCGGGGTTGGCAGTGGTTTGGGTATGTGAAGGGCTCCAGGCGTGGGGCTGCCTGGAGCTGGAGCAGCTGCTGGGGTGGTCGTGCTGGTTCACAGCATGGGGGAGCAGTGAGGTGTGCGGTACACGGGTAGCCAGGGCTGCCAGGAAAACTGGGGTGTTCGAATCGGGGATCTCCGTTTGCAATCAGTTTAGAATATGTTACTGCTGTCTGACCTTTAAGTACGTTACTTTTTAACTTCCTTTTCGTTTTCCTCTGGTTCCAGGAAATTGAAGACCACGTGGCATTTTTAATAACTGTTCCAACGGCCCTAGCAATTTTTTTCGCTATATTTATCCTGGTCTGCGTAGAACCTGTATTTAAGAAGCTGCTTCGTGTATTTTCTCTGGTGGTCTGGGTATGTCTTGTTGCCATGGGATATCTCTTTATGTGTTTTGGAGGAATCATCTGTCCCTGGGACCAGGTAAGATTGTCATTAATATTAATTTTACTTCCATTGGGTACATTTCCAAGAACTGTTCTGTGCAAAAGCATTCACAGTCATTTTTGTGGGACATCTCATAAAATGTTTTTGTGACTAAGTGTTTACATGCTGAGACTCCCCACACCTATTTTAGAAATACCAAAAAGATGTGCACACTTAGGATATGGAAATATTTGACGGATTTTTCTTTCACATTTTTAAGCTCCTTTGTGTAATGAACATTTGATTCCAGTCACCAGCTTCTTTGTATAGTGAATATTTGGTTCTAGTGATCAATTAACATGGCAGAAATGCTAGTTTTGTTCAAGACTGCTGCTGCTGTCTTCTTCAGCTTAAAATGTTCAAGCTGTCAGTGTAGGCTTTCTGTGGCCTTCAAGATGTTCTCTAGCAATGTGTGAGAAAAAAAGGACTGGGAGTTTCCTTTCATTTCTAGGGAAATAAATGAGTAGAGACACAGCGAAGTACCCTTCACATTTTTTAAATTTTGTAATGAAGACAAAGCAAAAATATAATCGCATTTTAATAGCAGCACTTTTGAAATATCAATAAATGATGTGCAGTACCCAACGCTGCACCTGATCGATCCTTCTGTGTTCTGCCATATCATTTTCTTTTTCCTAAGCCTCTCCGCATGGGAATACTTCTGATATAATAATTGTAAAGCCCTTTAAAGGATGGAAAAAAGCTTTAAAATGTATCAGTATGTCTTCTGAAAGTTTCATGCTGGTTCCATGAGGTTTTTTACAACCTTTAAATGGTTGTGCTGTATCTGAGGTGCCTTCTAGGTCTTTGAGATAAACTTGAAACAAATTCTCTGACTTGTTATTCAGATCTTGCAAAGACTTATGCAAATACTGAACTTCAAGTATGCAAGTAGTTCCTTTAAAATCTTTAATTCAAATTATTTAAATTACTGGTGTATGTTGGTAATATTAGTTTTGGAGCCCTTACCTTTGTGGGTGACATTTATAGTCTCATTTTCTTGGAAGGTTCAGAGATTAATTAACTATGAAACTGCCTTCCTGCTCTTTTTATTATTTTTTTTAAGTATTTGAAACTACCAAACCAGACCACACTTGCGTGTAATAAAAAGCAAATCAGAACATGTAATGCTTTTCTCTAGATACAGAGAGTATCTACAGTCCCTGTAGTGTATCTTTGTGATATCAAGTCTAGATAATTCACACGGGTTTACTTTTTTGATTTATTTATCTTCATTGCCAGTTGTGGGATGTCATGCTAGAATATTTCAGGCTTTCAAGTTTAGATGCAAATATTTAATTAGCAAATATTTAATTGCAAATTCGGCTGAGTTTAATTTTGTTATTTCAAAGACACGATCATGATTTTCAAAAGCGTGTAGCATAAAAGGAACCTAAGAGGGATGCTGATGTCTTCCTTTGGTTTCCTCTCAGGAAAAATGTAGGCATTCCCATGGCATCCGAGGGGCATGGCTGGCCGTGTGAGGCAGGAAGGGCTGCAGAGCTCTGGGGAAAGGCATATTGTCTTCCCGCAGGTTGCCAGGGCACAAGTTCTCTGATGCTTCAGTCCGCTTCTTGCATTGCGTGCGAGTGTTGCTTGGAGAAAAGGATATTTGGGAGGGAGCTGCACTGGTTGCTCTGCCAGCAGCAGCCGGCGGCAGGCAGCTGCCTTGCCTAGCGCTGCCCAGGCTCCAGCCCCGAGCGGGCAGGGCTGTTCCAGAAAGCCTCGACCCGGCTGCAGATGTGTGGCTTAACTCCGCCGTGCAGGTGTCTTCGGCATCTGGCGGGAGAGCGCCGGTGCCAGGGTGGCCCCCGGTCACTGCTAGAGTCAGAGGCCCCGTGGCTTCCTGCAGTGGGACCCTTTGCTTCCCCAAAACCACTTTTTTTCATTCCCTTTGCATAGCAGTGCTCTTTTGTTGATCACTTTTGTAGGTATACTTTTGCCTAGTGTCAGTTAAGAGTCAGCTACGGAAATACAGGAAGCTTTCTGGGAATTTGACACCTTAGACAATAGACTAATTGCAGGTTTGGTGGTTTTGAACGTTTGTAAAAAAGCTGTGAGCAGTAAAATGCTGCTGTGTATTCCCATGATGCTGGTGTTTTGATTGCTCTGCATCAAGAATACGTAGGTCAAGAATGGATATTTGCTCCTGTAATTATACATGAAAGCAAATCTGAAAAATCCTTCCTCAGTGATCACTGACAGTTTCTTTGTTGAAGTTTTACATTTTGTGAATTTTAAAACGATTTTGCATGGCTTATTAGGATGTTTCTGTTGTTATTTTATGCTTTTTATGAAAGAAAAGTAACATGATGCAAAATTTAAATTAGTTCTGTTTCAAATATGTCTTTGTCAACATAGCTAATTAGAAAATTATGAAAATTTTAAAAAGAGCCAGTTGATGCACAGTTATTTACTAAACAATTGCTTTATTTAAATTTTCTTCAAATTACAGCCAAAGGTTTGGTCTGGTCCAGCAGAATTTAAAAATACTCTTCTCATTATATCTTTCATGTCTTCTGAATCCTCATCTTGCTAGGAATATGGCATTTCTTAATTGTACTAGTAACCATTGAAAGATAAATTTTCCGTGTACTATAGTTTATAGAAAGAACATGTTATTCTGTCAGTTGTGCACAAGCCTTCTCCCTTTAAAAGACAACCCCACATTCTTCAAATCTTGGCTTAATGATTTGAATGTTCCTTTTGGCTGTTTGTGACTGCTAAATGCAGTTTTTCTCTGTTGCCTAAAGGATCCTTAGGTGTGAACTTCTGCAGCTTTTGTTTACAATAAAAATACCACTTCAGAGAGACTATTTTGGTTATGAGCTCAATATATATTTAATGCAGAGCAGTTCCTCCTGACCTGCAGGCACATAGCTCAAATAACTTTCATGAACAGTGGAGGGCTGGGAATGAAGTGGCTGGTCAGGGCCATTGTTTTTTTGCTAGAAACCTGTGGGCTGATGTGAAATAAGTGCAAACGCAAATCATAATTGGTTTCAGCTATCTTTTTGCCGTCCCTGCGGACTGCTTTTATCTGTCTGCATTTCCTTGTCTCTTGTTCAGCTGCAGCTACAGCTTTGGAGAGAAAGCTATTATCAGGTAAGTATCTGGCTGCTGTTTGAAGGGGAAGGCAGCACAGCTGTAGATGGTTACTCTGTCCCTTGGGCCGGTCTGCAAGCCCCATGCTGGCTCCCTGAGTGCCTGCTGAGCCTGATCCAAAGGCTGTAATTGTCACTAGGCTGCGTGGGCATAATCACAAACCCATCAACGACAGGAATCGGGATGTTTGCACTATCAAGCATACCAACTAACTTACCTCTTAAGTTAGTCCAAGCTCCATTACTCCTCTATATGGGCAACGAAGAGAAGCAGGTACACTGAGAGGGAGATGGAGGGCGCCTTAGTGAGGCCGTGGGTGGCTTTACGTGAAAAAAAAATAGGACAGTGATGGCAAATGAGTTTGGTACCTGACAAACTTTTTAAAAGAAGCGTGGCAACCCTCTCTTGTTGGTGTCAGCCCAAGTTTCTGTCAGTGCCAAGCTTGGCAGTGGAACCCCTGGTTTTCCCAGGTGGCCCAGGGAACTTGGATGCTTTGATAGGACCTACACACATTAGACTGTGTTACAGCCTAGGAGGGGGGCAGGGCTGCCTGGTAGGAGTTGCAGGACAGCTGTCCAGGGTTGGTAGGAAAAAAGTGGAGCAAAGAAAGTCACATGGAGGCTCAGAGAAAGCAATTACCTGCTGGCAGTTCCTTCCAAATCTAAGGTGTGAGCAATAATGTGTGGAGATGGTTTCAGTGAGGAAAGACCCAAGGGCGATGCTTGGAAGGGTCTGTGTGGAAATCAGTGGATGGTGTGTTTGGTGGAGGGCCAGTAATGCAAGGCAGGCAAGCTGAGGAAGGAGTGCTGGTGGAAAAACTTGATGTATTGACTTTGTCATGTTAGGACTGTTCCGTACTATAGAAGGGAGCACCTTTCCTTACTCAATGTAAATCTAGTACCTATCTGTAGAGTTACATGCCAGGGAATGCAATTAATTTCCTCTTGTTTCACTGACAGTGTAGTTATTGTACAACAGTCGCCTTTCCATGTCATCCTCTGACATGTCTAATACTTCCTCAGCCTTTTATACAAGGTATATGTGAATATGTCATAGCACATTAATATCAATGGGTAAAAAGAACTCTTAAAGCATACAGTGAATGATCTAAAAAAAGCGAGTAATTATACACCATTATACTAGTCTAATGAATTCTATCATTGCTGGATTTTGGTATTCAATTCTACTTAATTATAAATATGTTTGCACAGGCTGGGCACCAGATGTGTTCCTCCTTGTCTATATTCAGTTACAGCACAGAAATTACTTCAAGCAGGATTTGACACTTCTGGTTTCCAAAAAAAAAATGTCCACAGTGATGTGTTTAGAATACACGTAGGCTGTTTTAGTCTAAATGCTACTTTTTGATCTGAATCTGAAGCACTTTTTTGGTTTGTTTTAATGTGTTGGTATGGAATTGTTCCGTTCAGGCTGATGAGTCCACAGAAAGGCAAGAATTTTCTTTGTACAGAATTACATTGGGTCCAATGTCCTCACATTACTTGGGACCTACCTTATCTAAAGTCAGCCAAGCCATAAATTATTAATAATGTGTTGTGTGGTTAAGCAGTGCAAAAAAAGGAGTTAAGTGTTTGAGAAGGAGACAGGGCGGGTGTCAGTGAAGTCCCCACAGCGAAGGAAAGCAAGGATGAGTTGCTGTCAGCTCTACTGCCAGCTCAGAATCTGGAGTGCGGGGGAGACTTGACATTTTTTTCAAGTTCAAGATTAATCGAGGAACGAATATCCTGAGCAAGGAACTAAATCTTGTAGGAGCATGGTTCAGTACCTTGTAGGTGAATAGTCACTGAAAAAGGACATAAGGAAAACCAGGAGGCTTGTATGAAAGGGTAAGATACTGCCTAGCAGATGATATTGTGCTTTAGGAGTAGGTGTAATAGGAAAGGAAGAAACATAATCCACAAGTATAAGCCATATTTGCAGTTATATTTGAGGAAGGAGAAGAACAGATGATTTTTATCTTAATATTAATTTTTTATAGACATATGAAGTCACAGGCTTAATAGCAAGACATTTAAATGTGTTTATCAAGTCTGGTATGGCTATATCTGTATAGAAGACAGGAAAAAGCTGAGCTATTAGAGAGCTGCCAGTCATTAAAATCAGTAATATAGTAGTTTAATATAGTAAAATAGTGCGTGAAGCCTTGGAACACCTTGTTAGCATAACTAATGTGCCATTGTTAACCTTTGGTATGTCACAGCAATGTGTTGTGATAGCTGTCCGTGGAAAGAAAACTGATTTCTTTTTTAAATAGGGAAAGCTGTTTTGTAAAAAAAAAAAAAATATATGGTTTTGTGCCAAATGGAAAACTAGAAGCACTGCTAGAGGAGATGACATTATTAAAGTAACTGTACATATAGGCAAGGGAAGATGGCAGCTAGCGTGACTTCAGAGAGCATCAGGCAGGAGGAAGATTGCTGGCTGAATTTCTCGGGGAGCTCTCTGGGGAATGTTTACCTTTATTAGTGCTTTTTGCTAGTGGTGGGGTGACAGAATGTCACTACTATAATAAAATTTGTTGATGACCCAGTTAAAAGATTCCTAATACAACAAAAGATCAGAATGTTATGGGGAAGAAAAGCATGACCTTGAGGACTGCAGTAATAGCAACTGGATGAAATTTAATAATAGGAAATGTGAAGCGCCTGCATTTGGGAACTAACAGCAGAAATTTCAGCTGTAGGCTGAGAGTTCATTAGTAGAAAATGAGCAGGGACAAGCAGAATGAAGAGGAGAAGCATTAGTTGGTCACTAGATAAGTCATTAGGATATGTGTTCAGAAAAGAGTCAGTTTTGATGGCAAAGTATCCAGCTAAGGCTGAAATCTCACCTGGATGAGTATGTACATTTCTGGTCACCTGCGTGCAAAAGGGTAAACTGAAACTGGAACAAATGCAGAGAGTACCAAGCAAGATCACCAGGAGAAAGAAGAGGTTTGTGAGAGGAGATGAGAAGAACTTGACTTCGATATAGATCAGCAGAAGAGAACTCTGAGAGTGGTGTGACTGCCATCTACAGATAATCAGTGGTTGCAAACATCAGATTTGATGAGAAGCTACTAAAGATAAGGATTATTGACACATACCAACCCCCTCCCCCCAAAAAAAAAGAATAAAATCAGCCAGCCATTAATAAAATTTAAATTGGAGATTGGAATAAATCCCATAGCCATTAGGGCACTGGGTTTGTGGAGTGGCTAATATCCTCAGGATAATAAGGATTAAAATCATGAATTGGTTTCACAGTGGAATGCTGTCCTTAGCTGAGAGTCATTCAGTGTCTTTGATAGCAGGACATGGACTTCAGTGATCCAGGAGCATCATTTTAGTTCTCTGTTTCTACGCACTACGTATATCTGGGGACTACTGAAGTAGTTTAAATGACAGTTTACTTTGACCTGTGCCTGAATTTCATCTAAAGAGATGGGTTTTCTGAGTTATAAAAATTCTCAGCTTTTTGCTATTTAAATGTCTTTTATCCTTCCAGCATTCTTTGGAGCAGTAGCCTCAAAAATTATAACATCAGGGGATAATAATCTTGCTGTATTTCTGACCTCTTCAGGCATTCATTATAAGGTTTATGAGAGAGGTTTAATGTAATACAAAGTAGAAGAGACTGCTAGTAGAGGAGTCCTGCACCTTAATCAGAAGAACCTTATGAAACCTTTGTTTCCCTGATGGTTTCCTTTACTCCATTTCCTGTAGTGATTTTTCCATCTCAGAGTGAACAATTAAGTGCAAAGGCTGAGCTGATTGTAGATTTCATCAAGATTATTGCATAGTTTGCGTGCGGTGTGATATTTGCTGTGCAAGTCATGTGAATGGATTTTGCTAAGGGAAGCATTAAAGTAACTCCATCGAAGTACAATAAAAATGTGAGTCTCAGATAAATATGCAAAACTGAATGTGGCAAAATTTTTCTCTCTAATGGGAAACAACACTTATCAGTCAGAATATTAATGTTTCTGAGAGTACTGGAGTGAAGCAATGGTAATTTCAAATACCATCGTATTGTTCAGATGTTGCTGAAGTCAAAAGACTAAATGATAAATGGAAATTAGTAATTTAAGCCATTCATAAGGCTTCTTCTATGCTTAATAATTGATTTGATATTAGGCAATAAACATTTAATAATTTCACAGTTCATATTAGTTAACAACTAATGGAACTACCAGAGAACCATTAAAGAAGCTATCCAGAATTTCTTGTAGCAAGTATAATTTAGGGTAGCCATGCAAGCCTTTAACTTTCATTGGAGTTGTTTTCCAGTCAGAGATGTGACGGCTTCCAGGAAGGAAGGTTTTGGCATGACACTGCATGAGTCTCTTGGTTTGAGCTCTTTGACTTTGCTTACCTGCCTGCCATGGAAAAGCTTGCACGCTTACATGGCCATTGGATGTGTTAATGTATGCCTTTATTTTTTGTGAGTTGGGTAATGAAGGATGTATTATCATAGATCCTGACCTTTGGTCATTTTTCACCGTTTGTTTCAAATCTGTTTCTGTTTGCAGGTTTCTAGTGCTGTCATCGTTCAGCTGGTAAGCTGTTACACAAAGAAAAAATAAAATAGGTTGTGAAAATGTTTTCTATAAGCTGCATAAGAAGACCTCAGTTTACTTGTTTGAGGGTGTTCCCTGTTTCTGTAGCTTTTATGAACCTTTAGGCACAACTGTGGTGCTAAATAAATGAATCTTCGTATCTGGATTGTCAGAGGATCACTTCTCTTTTAGTCTAAGAAGCAGGTTACAGAATTTCTCCTGATGTGCTTGTAGTTTGCAATACGCTGGCTGTGAAATACCTTTCAGTTTCACTTGCCAGTATAAAATTTATAGTGCTATGCAGATATTAGGAAACATTGCTTACCTTAAATTAACTAATGTTTGAAAGAAAGCGATATGGTCAGCTGGTTACAAATTTGTTGACAAGCAAGGTGCTAAGTTTATACAGTTTTAGGAAAGTAAGAGATAAAGAGGTAGAAATACATTTGCTGTAGTAAGGCTCGCTTTACTATGAGTTGTAGAAGATGTATGTTTAAGGTTTATATATTCATATGAAAAATAATAATTTGTAAAATCTATGAATACATTTTAATAGATTTCTTAAATTCATAAATATAATTATGCCATAGAATTGTGTTACTGTATGATTTCAAATGTGTTTTAAGTTCAGATTTTTAAGAATAACGTGTAATTAAAAGGTAAGTTATAAATAATTATACATCATAAATTAAATTTATTGAGAACTGGAAAACAGGTGTGCTTTCAAGAGATGATTCATGTTCATTTGGTGATATTTTTGTTTTGTCTTATTTTACTATGTGACAAAATTTTTTGTATACAAAGCACTGTGTGTTGCTTGTTGGGACCTAGCTTTCGTATTTGTATTGGCTTAATTCAGCAATAGGCTGTCTAGAAAAAACATGAAGGAGAAAAATAATGGACCAAGGTAATAGTCAGTTCTCAGAAAACATTTCAGTGTTGCTGAGACACAGTCCCAGCAATATTCCTCTTTTATGGTTTTGCTGCCTCTTTAGGTAATGTATGAGACTGATTTACATGTTGATGGGAGAAGGGCTGAGAACAGGAAAGGCGAGACAACTTTGGCAGGTTTCAAAAGGAGCAGTCTTTCAACAGGGGACCAGTTAACTACTTGGGAGATCCAAATCGGGGAGAAGGATACCACATCTCCCAGCTTCGTTACTGTGGAAAAGCTAAGCCTCCTGGGTCACTGTCACAGATACCGGTTAGGACTGTGTTGTGTCTTTTAAAAGCTTTGTTTCTTCCGCAAAAATAAAAAGTGCTTGACTGCTAAGAAGCATTGATCAGACTGCCTTTGTCTGACCACAGCAGTTGTTACTGCTTGTCCTCATGCAAGGAAGAGGCATAGTAGCCCCAGGTCATCTGAACTTGCAGGGTGAGAACAGAGAACATGAAGTAGTGTAAGCGAAAGACCAGGCTGGGCTTCACTGATTTGGACGACAACAATGAACGAAATACTAGAGGTTTCATGCAGAGCAACCAAAAAGCCAAGAGAATTGCTCACAACCAAAAAGCTCTGTGTTGCACACACATAACAATGTGCCTAAAGGTTCATAAAAGCTACAGAAACAGGGAACGCCCTCAAACAAATAAACTGAGGTCTTCTTACACAGCTTGTAGGAAACACTTTCATCATCTGTTTTTTTTTTTTTGGTTTTTTTTTGTGTGTAACAGCTCACTAGCTGAACTATTATAGCATAGAAACCTGCAAATAGGTTTGTGACAGTGGGAGAAAAACCTTTCCAGTCTATTAGGGAAAAAAACCCGCGATCTGTCCTGCTTCTCAAGGCTTAAAAAAAATAAATCGTGTTTTCATGCAATACAGTATGCGCTGTTGTGCCAGTTAGGTAAAAGATACATTTCTGTTACTACTACAAAGCTTCATACTGATTTTATAGCTTAAAATAAACTTGCTGTAAGATAACACATTTATCAGCAGTGTCAGTTTTGTGTAGTATCTTAAATTCTTGGATTATATTGTACTAGCAGATTTAGTTTGAACAGTTTAGAACTTGACTACATATTAATCATGTTGGATTCTAGATTGCATTTTTCTTGCTTGCTTGTGCATATTCTGTATCTTACTTTTCAGGACATTATCTTTGCTTAAATTCACAAACCCGAATCTCTTCTTAAGTGTTCTGATTTCTGCAGCACTTGACAGATTTGTAAATATCTTGGTTTTGCAAGTATTATATTCAAGATGACAGGTGAAATGATGACATAGACAGTAACTGCAATCTCCCTGTCTCATGTCTTCATGTGGCATTGCAAAGGAATTTGCATTTTGTAATCTGCACAGTCTCCTTCCACATTAGTGCTTTCTAGATTTCTTCCGTGTTATAATACCTGAATTTGAGATGGTTTCTGTAATTTATCAGTTTGCACATTTGTAGTATGAATGTCTTTTGACTATTTTCTGCTTGTTTTGGTTATTTCACGATTCTTTTGTATTCCTTTTTCAGCTCTTCCTTTCATATGTTTCCACCTAGGTTTGCGTCACCTTCTCATGCTTGCCATGGCAGTTGTCCCCTCTCCCACTTCTTAATGAAGACAGCTTTTCTTCAATTTAATACATTATTTTTCGTCGCCCTGCGTTTTTTTTTTGTCTTGCAGCCAGCTGTAGTCTTCATAGCAATATTTTTCGCCTCATTCTATACGGATGAGTTTAAGTAAATGAGAGTTTTTAGGTGTCATTAGTGACAGTGATAGTGTTGCAAGTTCAAACATCTGAAGGCTGAGTTAGAGTTCTGTCATATACCCCTTGATCATACTTGCAGTTCTGCCCCCGCAAAAAAATAGCAGAGAAAAAAGCTGCGTGACAGGGTTTTTTTCCTTTCTGTTGGTAATATAAGCAAGCAAAAGATTATGGCTTTATCTTCCGAATTCTGTAATTTTTGTTTTGTTTTGTTAACTTGGGTTGGAATTGATCCTAAGTAAATAGGATTGTACTTCTTATGTGACTATTGTATACGTTTTTCTTTATTATGCTGTCTTCAGCCTTCATCATTGAATTTTTTTCCAAATAATTTACAGTGATGAAGGAAATGGATTAAGCACTCTCTCATATAAAGAAGGTGAACATCTAAATAAATCATATTAAGCATATATGTGCCTGAAAACTTCTACTTTCCATACGAAACAACCAAAAAAAAAAATCTTACCGCAATTAAATGAGGTAGAGATTTGAGTAAGTTTTTTTCTCATGTCACGCTCTGATTACCCATTATGACTGCATATGTTATCTAATGACAGTTCCTGTCAGTGTGTACGTATTACTTACACACATATATAAACAAGTATAATACAGTGTTTTAGATGACTTTCACGTAGAAGAGATTACAGTTGTACTTAGATACACATGGGTGCTTTTTATTTTCTCTTTGCAATAACCTGAATTTACTCAGCGTTTAGAAACTTAAATAAATTTCGTATTTAAGAATATCAAATATGATTTTGGGTCTTTGTCAGATCCAATGTAGATAAACTGCCAGGTCTACTGGATGACCTAGTGTGTTGACAGGGGAAGGAAAGGATGTTGTCTGCATGACATTAATTTGTATATTAAGTTCCATTAGAAGGTCAGGTTGGTGCACAAGAAAAACTGAGATAGATCATGTTTCTTTGGTGAGACGAAGACTGGAGAGGGAAATCCTGACTGCTAAGAAACCCTCGAATGCAGAAAAGTGCAATAAGTGCACATTGTCATGTGTTAATCATATTTATTTCTGTACTACCACATGATTTGCTCTAGGTGAGCTCAAGAGTTTGATACTCATTGGTGATGTAGGCAGATGGTTACAGGATGTATGTCTCCAGAGGGGCCAGCAAAAGAGTCTGTGCTTTAATACCTCTTAATTCCTTTTCTTCTCACCTCTCCTTTTTTACTTTTAATCATATTTCAGTAGGTACTAGTTTTCTGAGGCCACGTAAACATTCTGCAAATGGCATTTTACAGCATTGCAGGGACGTGGCAGTGGCCACTGAAGTCTGCTAGAAATGGAAAATCTTTCTGGATCCATAGAATTTGCATCTTTTCTATGACTTGTTATTTAGTTAGCGATAGCAATCATAGATAAGTGATTTCACATAACATAGAAATACAGAACAATACAACTTTGTCTCTTGTGTTGTTTGTTGTAGGGTTTGCATTCTCCTTTATTTACCATGCTGAGCAACCACATATGGGGATTTGTAAACAAAATGGGATTTATTTAATAAAGTGCCAGGTTTCAGTTTTCAGTACTTTTGCAATTGTATTGCAATTCTTACATGAGGGGGCTTTTTAGGGGGGTTGTTTGTTTTTTTTAAATCTTTTTTATCAAAACAGAGTGAGATTGCCAGGCCAGGTGTATCCCTTTGTTCAGGATGGCTGCAGTCAATAGAGAGAGTGGGAGAGTATTGAAGTCAGGACAAAAGCCCACCACTGCTGTGTCTGGCTTCTGCCTCCCACTGTTTTCCATGAGATGAGACCTGTGCCCACAGGCACATGGCTGCTATTCGGTGTGCACAGGCTGAGCATCAGATGCTGGAGAAATGCTGGAGTTGCTGTGTAAGGTTGTTAGGGAGGACGGAGAAAGCAGGTTAGACTGGCCACATCCCTTGGGGGTTGATCCCAGGTCCTGGGGTTTCAGTACTTGGAAGAAGCTGCCTAGAAGTGCGGTGAAAGCTGTGCACCTCCACTCCTGCAGCATGGAGATCTGGGCATGCAGGCAAAGTAATGGCTTGTGTGAAAGTGGTGCCTATTAGTTTCTTGGCAGACAGCTTTCCCTGCTACTCTTGTGTTTTCCTTCTTTCTGGGAGCTGGGAAAGTTGGTCACACAGTCCTGGACAACAGATGGTTCCTGGGCACCAGCATAGAGGAAGAACAGCTGAAGGGAGAAGTGAAGACGAAGGGTTGAGTTACAACTAAATGAAATGTAGTCCTTAGTTAGGGATAAGTTAGTGTAACCTGATGGTAAATCCTTGGTTGAGTAGGCAAGGAGCAGCGTGCATTTTGTGTATACAGGAAATAGACTTTCAACCCTTGTTATTTGTATGTTCTCAGTGGCAATGGACAGAAATGGGATGGCAAACAACAGTCTGCAAAAATACTACAGGAATTACAAAAATTGGAACAATTTTGAAGTGCAGAAGGTCAACAATATTGTGTATTTCAGGCTGCTGTGTCATCTTGTCATGTGTCTATAGTAAGGTTTCTTGCTGTTAAGAAAATTGCTTCTTAAATACACCACTTCATCAAGTATTTCACATACTGAAATTTATCTTATATGCTTTTAAATACAATTGGCACATTAATATTAATATGACTCCTCAGGTATTTGAAAAAAAATAATGCTAGCAAGAGGTGGGGTGTTTTGAATAGCTTAATTTTAGTGCAGAATATGCATAAGGAAGTCATTCTTTATAGGCAAGGTCTATTGTTGAAGTTTTGCAATATGAAGTAATACATTAAACTTGTCACAATTTTAGAATATATATCTTAAAGCAAAGGATTTCTGAGCAAAAAAAAAAATTGTCTAAAAATGTTGTTCTTATGAAGTAGAGCTGAAAATGTGATGGCTTCAGTGACGTACCAGTAATGAAAGTGTAGTTTTTGCTTTTTCCCTGGTTGACTTTTCCATATTTTGTTATGTTTGGAATTAAAAAAAAAAAAAAAAAAAATAAAATTTACAAACCCAAATATATTGTTTTTTAGTGAAGATACCTTTTCAGCGTTCACTTAACTGGCAAAGTATCATCATCGTTATTCGACCGTAGAGTAGCTAAATGACCTCCCAACACTCGTTTGAAACTGCAGTGCTTTAACCCCTGCTTCATCCTGAGCAATCTTAACCCTGAGATCCTCCAAAAGGAGTCATCACCTAAACTGTAACTGCACAGCAGAAGACTCATAGCTGTGTCTATGCAATTAAAATGTTGCTCTAGTTAGGTTTCTTCGTACTGTTAAGTAAATTACTACGTGAAGATCACATTTTTCAGTTCTCAAACTAATGACACTTTCCAAGTGTCATTGTTTTTCTGACTAGAGATATTGGAGTATTTTTAGTGTTGAATTAATTTTATGGAACTTTAATATTTAGGGCTATACGTTTTTCACAACTAAAGCCACGAGTTAATGACGAGGCAGCACGAGGCAGCTGGTGGGGTTAGAAACCACAGTAGCACTGGTGCCTGAGCAGGCAGAGCTGCCCCACTGCCCTGTGGAAGCTCAGGTCCTTGTAATCCAGAAATGTCTTCTGCTCCTGGACTCCCACCCCTTTTCCTTGAAAGCTCAAATCCCTTACTCTTCCAACACACCCCAACTCCTATATCCAACCCTTTCTGTTCCAAAGGTTCTCCTAAATTATTCCTAAACTTCTCTCTCAGTAATTCCTTCCATTCTTCCTTTTTAAGTTCTCCTAGCCAATGCCCCATAGTCAAGGTTCTCTGCTCCCTCACCCCAGGCCATGTCTCTGTCCCTTACTGCTTAGGCTTCCCATCCACAGTTGTTGCTGCAGTTTTGTCTGCTCAAGCATCAATGCTTCTGTGGTTATTTACTCTACTGTGGCATGGTATTCCACTGCTTGCCAGCAGATTCGTAGTCTTTAGTTGGTCTTTAAAAATAGCTGTGCCTGATTTATCAGATGGGTCTTCGAAGAAGCATAGCCACAACTTCAGGTCTGATTTTAAGTATCTGGGATGTTATTTATCAAATCATTTTGGACAAGACTCTTGAGGGCAGGAGAAGCAGTGGGCACAGCAGGTCTATTCATGATGCAGTTAAACTTGTTTATAATTTCTGAAATTCTGAAACATTGCAAGTTCTTGATTCTGTTTTTCAAATTACCATCTAATTTTCATTTAAACTTGTAGGGTAGTGCATACCTGAAATATTTAGGCAACTTTCAGAATATGCTAATTTACATCTCTCAGGTTAGAGAGATGTAAAAAAGAGAAGGTTTCTACTATTAGAGAATAAATAATATTAAAAAAATGTGGGGAATAAAAAGATCTTAATGACTGAAGTATGTATTTTCTGTGAATGCATAAAACCATTGGTAGTAAAGCAGATTAGAAATCACTATGCAGTATTAAGACATAGTCAGCACTGATTTGTGAGAGCTTCTTCACCACCTGGCTGCCTAGTAATTTTATGGTGGGCAGTCCTATCTGATCCTGAAGGTTTGGGAATCACTGATACTAGACCTTGTCAACACAGTAAGTTAGCCCCATTATAATGTTGTAGTTAGCACACTGATGCAGCCTCTGGTACTTGAGTTAATTCAGATATAGCTGGAGATACAGCTGAAGCGACTGTCTGTTTCTATATGCCTCTTAGTGTGCAGTGATTCTTTTCCACCAATGTATCCAGAGTGGAATCTTTCCCAGAATAGCATCTCTGATCCAATCTGTCCATACATCCTCCTAGCAAAAGGCTTTGTTCTGTCCCCAGTCCAGAAAACTGGATTAAAAGCTACAGAAAAGCTTCCTATAAGATTGTTCACAAGTTGTTCTTCATTACCGTTTAGACCTCTTGCAGTGAGAAGACAGTGTTATAAAGGTTATAATTAGATTACTACAGTTAGAAATTCCCAGATGATGTATTGCTGTTGTCCACTTTGACATTTACATAGTTCTAATGTTGACAAACTACCGTAGAAGAGCTCAGTTGTAGGTTTGTTGCAATCATTAATCTATTGTGCTTGGGCAAGCGTTTTATCATGATTATCAGAAGATATTTGCATGAATACGGGCAAAGGTGACATATGATCTAGCCTTTTCGCACTCAGGGGTAATGGCTTTTCAGCTTACTCTAAGGGAAGGGAGAACAGCTGAGGAACCAGCTGGAACAGTTCCAATGTTTGGCAGGGCCTGAAGCCGAGTAGGCGATTTTCCCTGGAGCGACATCTCTTCTCAGCATTCAAGACTGACAATAGTTCGAAGCCCTTCTGTGCAGCATCTCACCCCCCTATTTTGTCCTTTATTATTTCCTGAATTCTAGTATGTTATTTTCAGATGTAATGCAATACCTGGTCTTGTGTTACACGTGCTTATTTTTATTTTCGATGTCTGACTTTCCTTGAGTTTTGGAGGATGCATCACGTCCCCATTTGTTTCATAGGTCATCATGAAAGTAATACCAAGCAGGGATCATTAAAGGGGATATTGTGTGTGACAAGTGGAAAGTTATTTTTAACCACAAGACTGAAGAGCACTCTCTTCTATCCTAGTCCCCCAAAAGACAAGAATTACTCATTTACATTTCAAATGAGATACAGATACCGTCTGTTACCAACTTCATTCAGATTTGTGATGAAGCCTTCAATAGATTGCTTTTGGATGAATAAAAAAATGACAGGTTATTAAATATATCAGCAGTAATGTTTGTTCATCTCTGATTACACTGGATTTCCGAGAGCTAATGTATTTGGCCAAATTGCATGCCATATTGCAATTATTTTTTAAAATGTTGTATTTATTTCTATTTCAGCCCTTTAAAGACAGTGAGGGACACAGAAAAACCTTGGTCTCAGAAGCCAAGAACTCTTAAATTCTGTGCTTAGTGTCTTGGCTTCCCTCTTGAGGTGTTTTGATGTGAACAAGAATTGATCTACCACTTGTGGAATATGAAGTTTAGTAAAATATCTTATTTCTCCCCTGGAATAGTGCCCTTTTTTAGGTAAGGTAACATGGAATAGTGAATTGCTTTATCTGACATCTTTTGTGTGTTGCTGTAAGAGAAGCAGCTTTTATGGCTAAAACCTGCTGTTTTATCTCTATTGATAGTCAGAAGTGAAGGTTTTACCTGTAGGAGAATAAATTCAGCTACTTGTAACAACAGCTATAATTTTGCTGGAAGTACTGAAAATTCCTCATTGGATCATATTTGTGGATTAGTGGCCGTCACAGGTGTTTACCTCTCAGATTTTTCAGGGAGCCCTTGCGAAGCAGAATCGATTGCTTGTCGCAGCAGTGTTTTGGCAACGTCCTACTTTATTGCAGTTCGATAGTGGTGTAAAACCTCCAAGGACCGCTTTGAAGTGGATTGAGGTAATGCTGCAGAGAGAGTATTCCTGTCAAGTGTTATTTTGGGACAGCAGACAAGGTGGCAAGCCTAGACAAAGGTTGAGGGGCAAAGAGCTTGCGGGGCAGGCTGAGGAAGGACCCTGCGATGCTGTTGGAGTTTGGGCAGGGCTGACAAACTGGGAGCGATGTCATGTGAGAGGTGCTGCCACCATTTGCCTGCCAGTCCACTGGTCAGGAGGTGGGTCTCGCAGCTCTTCCAGCTGGACAGGCCTTTGTGGCTGCATCAGAAATGTGTTTGTGGTGTTGGGTGAAATAATTAAATAGCGTAGGAAAAGAGATAAGAAAGAAATCGGATCGTTCTGGTTTGGATGAGGTTATCAAAGGTGTGATTGCTCACCTGTAGCATAGTTCTGCCGATAGCAAGACATGTAGACTGAGAGACCAGGGAATGGAGTGACATGTCTGATGCATGCCTCTGCATCTGGTTATTCGGAGGTATAATAAAGAGCTAAAATGCATATGTATGGGAAAGAAAGTGAGTATGGGGAAGGCAGTATGTTTTAGGTCAAAGGGTGGTCATAATGAGCTTCTGTGCCATCAGTACAATGAGAAAAGGAAGAGCATGTTTTATCTGCAGCGATACTTGAATTGTTGTCTGGACCAAGAAATGGGGTACCTTTTGCTGAGTCAGGACACGTGGAGATGGGGTCTGGCTGCCATCACTTCTTCTGTGCCCCCCTGTGCAGGAGGCAGGCGGTGTGCTGCACCAGCCTCAGTGGCACTGAGGAGCACTGTGTGCGACTGCTTTACTCGGCGTTGGCTCGCGGGTGTGCTGGGGGCTGCCGGTGTCTCTGCTCGGTGACACGGGGCACAGTGGGGACATGGCAAAGAGCGGTACCGCAGGGGGGTGATGGGGAACCTGGTCTTTGTATTTCCTAGCAGAGGATATCTTAAGTAGGATTTACAGCAGCAGGTGCTCAGTCTAAAGATATTACAGTGGGAGAAGAGCACACATTTCTGGAGCTGTTTTCCCTGCCTCTCTTTAAGTGTTACCAGCACTGAGCAGTTCTCACTGCTGGTAGATAGAGGCTGGGCTATGGAGAGTTGGTGAAATGCTCTCAAGGTGAGCATTAACATGTGTAGCAACCTAGAGAAGGTAATTCTACTTAGTTTAGGCTGAATTGAATGTTTCCCTCACAGAATCCAGGCTGTGACATTGACACCTGAAAAAAAGGACGCAAACCAATACTTCCAGTATAGTCTCGGTGAGTGTAAGGGTAATATCCAGTCATTACATAGTATGAAAACACTGAATTTCTTTGTTTGTCTGCCTTCATATGATACTCGGCAGTGATGATAACAAACACAGAAGTAACCACATGCACGGAATAGTACATACAGATTTGCAGCACAGTCTGGACCCACTGCTCCTGTCAGATGCATCAGAGCCTTAACTTGAGAGTACTGTGTGAATATAATCTTCACAGATACACTTTGGGTTTTCAGCTGCAACAAAAGTCTAAATGAATATGCACATCATTTTGTGTTATGCGGTCCTGCGAACCCGAGCATAGATATATGATTTATATATAGCTATCTGTACTTGATTGGAGCTTAAGAACTGTAAATAGTAGCTAGAGATTTCTTTCCACACAAGGAGAGGCAAGGGACTCAGATGGAAGCAAAATAATGAATTGCTAGTCAACGTACAGTGTTTTTGTCAGTACCATAAAGATAATACTTGTTCTGCTAGAGGTGACCTGTTTTTTTGAAGTAGAAAGGATGGAGGAAATTAACATATATTTTATGTTTATTGTCCCAGGTGTATGATTACAAGGAACAAATTAATGTAACAACAGTGAGAAATGTCGTCTTTAAATGTGGAAAAACTGATTATGTAAATGGTATTTGGGTAATGCAGTTTCTTCCCCCATACCAGCACTTCAAAGAGATACACCAGCACTGCAGGATAAATGGGATGAAGCATGCACATATTCAGATCTTCACCCACCCACCGTCCCCTGCTTTAGTGTTTCTAAATGTTCATTTGAGTATTTCTGAATTCTCATTTTCATCATTGAACAAATCTAAATCCAATCCAGGAACTATCAGCGAAATAACACATCAGAAATCAATCTGGAAATGTCCTAATAGTTATGCTACTGTGAAATCAATGTAATGGAGACTAGAATAATATTTTGCATGTCTTTCAGTTATGTTTGGTTAGTTGATTTACCCATGTGAAAGAACTAATGCTTAGCAGAAAGTCTTGCTGTTTGTGCCGCCTTATGTCACACTGGCTGAATTGCTACAGAAGTGACAGTGTCTGATGCAGGAGGAAAGCAGCTGATGTTCCAGACGCCAATTTGAGTGTATAGTAGTAGTTTACAGAACAATGTTTCTAAAGCTCTAGATCAGGGTTTTTAAAGCATTGCTGCTTGAATGCTTCATCTGACAACAGCAGCAGCAGCTCTGGGAACCTCAGAGTGTCTGTGTGCCATCCACTGTTTGGAAGCCCTTGTTCTGGATTTGTCAGGAGTTTGTCAGAAGAAAAGTAAGATTGAACACTCATATTTTGGTTTTGTAGTCGTATTCTCATTAGGGGAATACACCTGGCCTTTTTTCTGTGCTACTTCAAAAATAAAGCATATGGCATTTGTTTAAAAAAATGCATTTAAAAATAGTATCAGGAAAAATAAACCTACCAGAGCTTTTACTAATTCTAAAATAACCAGCTACCTGAATCACCAGGTAGCTGTATTCTGTGTACACACTTTTTCATTGTGTGCTCATAAGTCCTGTGTCATTTGAAGTGTGGGATATTGCTTTTCCTATTATTTCCCAGTTGTGATTGCTGCTCCCTTTGCCCCTACAAGCATGATGGGTTAGCATCACATCATCCTATCTTCTTGTCCCAGTTCCTTACAGCTACTTTCAGGTGCAAGTGCATATTTTCAAATTCAAAATACCTAACTATCTATGCAGACATAGAATGTCTAGATAGTTTCTAGGTATCTGAATCTGAAGAGCTGTCAAAAAGTCTGAAAGATATCCTTTGTCCATGTGAGATTCCTATTTTAGCAGGACAGGTGACATTCTCTTGCAGATAACTCGGTCAGCAATGGAAAACAGGACTGCCAAGGAATGATTTCTTCAAGAAATGCATTTTATCTTAAAAAGTGCACAGAGAAAGCAAGAAAAAAGTGCCAAGAAGTCTGAAGGTTAAACAATTATTCTGTCTGAAATTTCTGACAGACTTTGAAAATCAGCCTTTATAGGAAAACAGGACTGCAGATATCGTTTGAAGCTGATTTTAGAATGCCAGCCTTAAAATAGAGTTGTTCCCTGGCACTTCTGCAAGGATTTTGTGCATTCAGAAACTTGAATTGTTTAGAGGAATCATATGGGTCATTGCTTTACGTGAATTTATGTACACTCTTTCAGAAAACAGAGACTAAATCTCTTCTCAGATGGTGGCCTCCCCCTCTCCCAAACCCCAAACCCCTAAGGACTGAATTCCTGTGTAACAAAAAACTACTGTAAAATATGGCTGACTTTGAAGCAGATATTTTACCTTGTATTTAAATTCATGTTTCCTGAGCACTGAAGGCCAGACACCAACTGTGTTTAGACTGATATACTGCTGTAGCTTTGCTGAGTGAATCACTGAAAGATGCTGTACTAGAAATAAAAGTCATTAGTCTTGAAAATGGGATTAGTGAAAGAAGTTACACCAACAGCAAACGTTTATGAGAGACAGGCATCTTTTCATTCAACATGGGCAGCTGCGGTCCAGACAGTAAAATAAACAGGGAGAACTGTGTTAGTGCTCGGTATGTTCCTGGATAAGACTTACTCTGTTGCTAGTATATATTGATTTAAATCTAGAGGACACTGAGGGATGAAAAAACCAACAATGACTGATGAGAAAACTGTTTCAGAACTTGTTATGAATAGATCAGTAACATAATTTTATTTCTGCCTGAGTGATTGATAGTTGCAAATTTATCCCCCAGACTCTACTATCAAGAAGCAGACATGCTATGCATATGCTCTTCTTCTGGACAAATATTACCATTTCTTAGCTTGTTCAAGTCTATGGGTAATCAGCATGGCTTTTAATCCCTGTTAGAGTAGAAGATGACTTGTGCAGAGGTCTTTTCAAAAACCAAAAAATGGGCTGAACAGAGTTTAGAATTTTTAAATATGCTCTCAATGTTATTTTCCTATGTATAAACAGTTCCTGAAGTTGCTAGGGGATGTTTCACAGTTGGGAATGAATTTGGTCTCTGCAACTGCTAATAGGTAAGTAATGGTTTCATGAGGTAAACCATCCCTATAAATATGTTACCTCTACTGTAAAGATGTCTGGGAGCCTTCTGCAAAGCACTAGATCTTCCTGTTCTCCTAGAAGAGCCTGTAAAAGAGGTTTCTCATTTCAAAACAATTATTATCTCGCAAAATATGGCTTCTAAACAGAATATCCTCATGAAATTTTATATATAAATTAATAGTTTATTGATTCATTTGCAGGGTAGCATAAGGGATAAGAAGAAACTTGGTTTTCCCATCTGTTGAGCAAATCATCTCAAGATGATACGATTTTGTACTGGATTTGTGTGGCAGGGTTTTGGTAGCGGGGCAGCTGCAGGGGTGGCTTCTGTAAGAAGCTGCTAGAAGCTTCCCATATGTCCCAACAGAGCCAATGCCAGCCAGCTCCAAGACGGACCCACCACTGGCCAAGGCTGAGCCCATTAGCAATGTTGGCAGCACTTCTGTGATAACTTATTTAAGAAGTGGCTACGCAGGAGGAATTGCAGCCAGAGAGAGGGGTGAGAATATGTGAGAGCAACAGCTCTGCAGACACTGAGGTCAGGGAAGCAGGAGCGGGAGGAGATGCTCCAGGTGCCGGAGCAGAGATTCCCCTGCGGCCTGTGGTGAAGACCATGGTGAGGCAGGCTGTGCCCCTGCAGCCCATGGGGGTCCACGGTGGAGCAGATATCCACCTACAATCTGTGGAGTACCCCATGCTGGAGCAGGTGGATCTACTTGAAGAAGGCTGTGACCCAGTGGGAAACCCATGCTGAAGTGGGCTCCTGGGAGGACCTGTGGACCCGTGGAGAGAGGAGCCCACGCTGGAGCAGATTTGCTGGCAGGACTCGTGACTCTATTGGTGACCCACGCTGGAGCTGTCTATTCCTGAAGGACTGCACACTGTGGAAGGGACCCACGTTGGAGCAGTTTGTAAAGAACTGCAGCCTGTGGGAAGCACTTACGTTGGAGAAGTTTGTGCCAAACTGTCTCCCATGGGAGGCACCCTGTGCTGGACCCCATGCTGGAGCAGGGAAAGAGTGTGAGGAGTCCTTCCCCTGAGGAGGGAAGAAGCAGCAGAGACAATGTGTGATGAACTGACCACAAGCCTCATTCCCCGTCCTCGTGTGCTGTTGCGAGGAGGAGGCAGATAAAATCATGAATAAAGTTGAGCTTAGGAAGAAGGGCGAAATGGGGGGAAGGTGTTTTAGTTGGTTTTTTTTTTCTTATTATCCTACTCTGATTTGATTAGTAATAAATTGAACTAATTTCCCTGAGTTGAGTCTGTTTTGCCCTTGATGGTAATTGCTGAGTGATCTCCCTGTCCTTATCTAGACCCACGAGCCTTTTGTTATATTTTCTCTCCTCTGTCCAGCTGAGGAGGGGAGTGATAGAGCGGCTTTGGTGGGCACCTGGCATCCAGTCAGGGTTAACCCACCACAGGATTACTTAACAGAAAACAATCCTTTTTTTGCCTGATCGTGTTAATGTGAATCGGACAAAGAATTAAGATTTGCTTTTGTTTTACTTAGAAGAAAACTGATCTATGTGTTACAGGTTTTTGTTACCTGTTTTTTGTCAATGATGAAAAATAAGTGCTGCATGACATCAGTCCTACTGAGGAACAATGTGATCACAACTGGCATTAGTAATGAAAGGGAAGCAGAAGTGTAGCATGTGTCAGTATTGTATTGATCTTACAGTTATCATTGCTTGAATTGTGTTGAAAGTAAAGTTTTTAGTATTTTCAGTGGATGTGGAGTTAATTTTTTTCCAGATTTGGATGGAATAAATTGGTACTCTCAATGGACAGCTGTCTCTCATATGTGAAGGGAGGACTGGTTTATAACTGGTGCCTTTAGTGCTGATAAGAACTTAAGTAGGAGGTTTCATATGATTAAACCTAGGCAAGTTGATGTGATATTTTTGTATGGTCTGCAGGGTACTTAAAAATAATGTGCCACATAATATTATCTTTTTTTGCTAACTCTAATTACTAGATGAAAAATCTCCATTGCTTGAATATTCAGTACCTTTTATGTGTCTACATAGTATAACCATGTGAGTGTTTTTTGAAATTTTGGCAGCCGTTCTTTCTCCAAAATAATTATTTCTGAGTTTTGAACGCATAGAAGTTTCTGTTTCTGAAGCTTATTCTGGTATGTTTGGTGATGGTTGAGAAGGTTTGTTCCCTGTTCTGTACGCTTCTCTAGGCTGATGGTCTGAAGTTGTTCCTGGCTCGCCAATACGATATAGCTGACTGCAGGTGTGTTACATGTTTGATCATCTGCCTTGGAGACGAGCAATCATCTTTCTCCCTGTATGTTTCCTCAAAGCCCTGCCCTCCTGGGTGGTCTCCTGGGCCCTCCTATATTTGAATAATTTCATAAACTCTTTGGTCTCGTCTTTGAAAAGTCAGAGTTTCAGTATGACAATAGGTTGAGTCTACCAGCAGGTTAGCAGTATTACCTAGTTCAGATTGTTCAAAGCTCTGCTGAGGCTACGATCCCTGTTTCCAACAAATGACTGGCCATTGCGATGTTGCCTAACAGTTTCTTAAATGGACTTTGTTGTTGCTGTTCTTGAGCAAGAAGAAGGCCTCAGAGAAAGCAAGCCAGCCTTTATATCATTTAGGCATAAGAGTCTGTGTCTGATTTACTGTGGTACTCCTTGTAGACCTGATATCCATGGTTGAATCCCAGCTGAACGGCGTGTATTGACAAGACCTGGGTGCATATTGTTCTTTCCACATTGCCATTTCCTTTGGAAGGAAATCCACACACGTGGGGAAGGAGGGAGCTGCAATGTGCTCTACCAGGAGCAATGGGTTTATCTTCCTAGGTAGGGTGTGAAGGCTCTGGGTGCATACCTTTTCCACCCAGTATGGCAACTTTTACGCAGGTATGCATTGTGCATGCCTAGTAGCTGTTTTTCCAGATGGGCTGCTTGAGCTCTGTCTTGAGTTCGTACTGTAAACTGAGAAGTCACTTTCAGAAGTAGGAAATACTGCTTTCCTTCAGTAGAAGAGAGCACTGGAAGGGGGAAAAAACCTCCTATTTTGGAATATTCACAATGTTGGGTAGAAAGATGAAAGTCAAGTGGAAAAGAGGTGTGGGGTTTTTTTAAAGGTAAATAAAGGAAGTAAAAGGAAAATTTAGAAAGAAGAATGTAAGTATTTTTAATCTTTGTGTCTTACGGTTCTCAGTGAAATAGCCACAGACTGTAGCATCAGACAGTCCTAGCTTTCAGCTAAGAATAAATTTCTGGCCTTGATGACTGCAGACAGAAGAGTTAGGACAAAACAGGGTATAAACTGCATGTGAGTAAACCAGAAATGAGGGGGAAAGTAATCTTTTTCTGTCTTGTTTGTTTGTTTGTTTTTGTTTTCTGGTGTGTTTTTTGTTGCTGTTCGTTTGGTTTGGGGTTTTTTTGACTGCTTGGGAAGCAGTACAGGAATAAGATAAAGGTTATCTTTGGTTTGGCAGCAGAAAGATTTGTTTGGATGGTACTGAGCCTGAAGATGCAAGGACACGTCAGTGATGTGCTTGGGAAAGGACAGTTTGGAAGGTAATCAGAATGTGTGAAAAGAGCCTGGTCTTTTGAGAAGAAAAAACACCCACCAAACCCTTCCAACATCTGTGGCTATTTTCCCTACTAAATTCAGTTTCGTCCTCTTCCAGAGGTCTTTTTTCAAAAGATAGGCTTACTAAGCACTGTACTGCCACGTAATGAAAATTGTTAAATGGGTGGATGAAAGGCCCTGTTTAATTCCCTACCCTGTGAAGGAGCAGCCGCACTATGCCATTGCATTGTTCATCGTTTTCCCACCTTTCATAAAACAGTACAAAACATAAAACACTGCATCAAAAAGAGAAGATGGTGGCATGAAGCATGTGTAACCAAACTCCACAGTAGTTAGTGATTTGTCTTTACTTCACAGGTAAATCAACACACAATTTTTCTTGATTGCCATAAGCTGAAGGTAAGACATTGTCTCAGGAGTGGAAGTAAGAGGAACGTTTGCATCAGAATGAATTTGTTCTTGGCAGAGATGAATAGGGAGCTTGTTGGCAGGATGAGTAGCTTTGGATGCTGCATCTTAGTTCCTTTTTCTCAGAAGACATGTGTGGAAGACAGCAATCTGAAAGTGTAGCATCAATAGATTTTTGCTTCACATTAGCACTCTTTTTGATGAAAATTGTGGTAACATTTCATTAATGTGTGCATCATGAGTTAAAATTGCTGTTACAGAAGAGCATTTGTACTGGAATAGTAAATGGACTCATGTTTTAGTGTAGGGCTACTGCGGTACCTTGATAATTATGGTAAGAATGTATTTCACCAGTCCTACACAGCCTGATTCTTCTCACATATCAGTGGTAGCAGGCAGCTGCACTAGCATCAGTAATGTAAGCATTCACGGAGTCAATGTAAATAAGGAAAAGAATCAGATTGTCCGGAGGATCTTTTTCACTCCAGTGAGCACTGTGTCTTCTTTCAACAATACAGATGCACTGTAATATTCTTGCTACTCTCACAAGAGGATTTCCACGAAAAGGCCATTTTTGGGAGGTTGTCCACTAGCTTTCCTTGCATATGTTAGCATGGGGACATGCTATGGAAGAGGACTGAGGGCTCAGGGAGGTGAGTTTTATACCGCTGCTGCTGAAACATGAATATGGCACTGAATTGGCAACATTTGGGAAGCTGCTGCTCTTATTTCCCCTGAGGAATGAAGATGATGATATTTGAGAAGTCAGAGTGGTGACCCTCAAGACTCTTTTGCTCCCATCCTCCTGGCTCTTTCTCTCTTCTCTTTTCAAAGCTTTTTATCTCTCCAGGCATCTAGTCTTACAGTTGTTATGGGGGGGATCTTTCTTCTGCACAATGCTAACCACAGGTTTTAATAGTGCTTCTGTATGTTTAGGCTTGCTAGCTTTTTTGAACAGGAAAGTGTGTCAGAGAGAAGACAAAATAGACTAGAAATGCTGTAGCAGTGTCTTCTTGTCACTGCCCTCAGTTTTTGTCTGGGAACAACTGGTAAATGGGGTCCTAGAGAAAGACAAGAAAGAGAAAAAGATGTTTGGATTTTGTTAAGCCGTAAACCCAGCCAATTCAAGGCCAGATTTTTGACCACTAGGACACTGTAACACTTGTCTTTAATAAGCCTTTGAAGAAGTAAATTACTGTGAAACGATTTAGGTAAGAACAGGAAGGAAACCATATTATGTGCTGCTGGTAAATAATCTTACTGTGGTGTGACATTTCTCTGGAAGTACTTTAATTGTGCCAAATGACCTGGTGTTCTGAGAGCAGCGTCTTTGTTTATCCTTGCTTCACAAATCTGGAAAAAAAGAAATAGATAAATGAGAAGAGGCTTGAGAAAGGTGTATGGCAGATAGTGCTGAAGAGCTGTATTATGTTCCTAGAGAGTTCTAGCTACCCATCGAATGTGACTGCCTTACATTGATTCTTCAGAGATGAAAGCAGATTTTTCTTCAAGAAAAAGTGAAAATTCACCAATTAAAGTGCAAATCTTATGTGATTTGAAAGTTCTTGTAAAAAAAAAATATATTTCATAGAGGAAAATTAAAAGAAAACCCTTAATAAAAGCAGAATATATGTTTAAGGCTTTTGTTTGACGTATAGCCTAACATTTCAAGAGAATATTATTATTGAGCGGAGATGTGGGTCCAGGTTTAAACTTGGCGGTTTAAATCAAAAAGCTATTTACTGTCCTCATTAAAAAATAGTGACCATTGATTTACACGTTTAATAAAAGGAAAATAACTAACACATCAATTGGTAGCTAAGGAAACGGCCTTAAATCTGAGACCATTTTCTGGCAGTACATTAATTATTATTTTTCCATAACCTCCCCAGAGGATGGAATTAATGACACATCAGGAGGTATGAAGTGTTTTATTTCTAAGGTCAGTGGACCTACTTATTTGTCTAAGAGAAGTGCTTGAAGCAGCAGCTTTTAGTTTCTCCAAAGGAAGCCTTTAAAGGAACAATGCCATTAAAAAAACCAATAAAGTTTTAAATTATTTTCTTAGTTTATTATTGATAGAATAAAATGGACTTAGTTTTGTAAACAATGGAATTTTTATTTGGAATTTCATTTCCTTATTTTTACTAAGATCAAAAGGAGAATGTGAAAGTCAGTTTGATTTTAGCTTGTTTTAATAGCTCATTTCAGGGTTTCTGGACAAACAAGGTCACATTGATAGATATTTCACCTTGAAAAGTCAAAGAGATTTCTTTTAAGATTGTTTCTATGGCGTTACTGGGCACTTGTCATAATTACTGAGCTCCGTGAATGAGACCTGTGGCTTTGCCACCACGGAATATATACTCAGCTATGCTTTGTTATGCCTAGCAAAGCTTAGGTTAGCTTTACTTAGTCTATTCTTAATGTTGATGCACTAGTTGTATATACTCCTGCTCAGTAAATCTGTAGTACAGGGTTTCCGATACGGAATTACTCATCCGGGAGTGAGACTAGCTCACAGGCTCCAGCAGGAGGAGCTTGCTGTTATGAATGGGAAACAAATACATCCGGAGCCTGGGGCCCTCGGTGGACCTCCCGTTGGGTGCAGGCTTCTGCCTGCTCCGCATGCCTTCATTTTTAAGCTTTCCTGCAGTAGAAATCACTGAAAAGTGAGGAAGTGGAATGTTCCAAAATACTGATTTTTAATAATTTTTATTTCATTAAGTAACACTATGAATACCTAGTGATATTTATTACCTTTTTCTATCCTCATAATTAAATTATTACCACTTTTTGTTTTCCATTTCTGGCCTTAATGGAAGGCTTTGTGTCCTGTTTAGATTTCTTTTCCACTGTCTAGTACATGCAGAAGTGTCTGTGTTGCAGCACATTTAAAGGTAGGCATTTTTTGTGTGATAAACAATTCTTCTGCGTAGTGGTGACAGCTGTATAACTCTGATAGGTTTGTGTGGGAAGGTGCTCAAGAACTTAACTGGCTTACTCAGAAATAAGTTCAAACATTAGCAAAGCTATAGACTCTTGCAAATAAGTATTTGCACATTTAATTATTTATGAATGTGAACAATTATGTATAAATGATGCGAGAAGACTTCTTTTACTAGCAGCAAGCTAACAGTAAGCACAACTCGGAGGAAACTCCACATAACAGTGTGGTTTGGGGAAGCGAATGGGGCATACATGGCAGGGGTTGGTAGTGGGGTCTGCAAGGGTGCCCTGTGCTGGTCACAGCAGGGTCCAGACAGCTCTGGAACCAGTGAGAGCACCCCATCGTGTGCTGGCCGTGGCAGTATGCAGTGCCTCTGGGGCAGCAGCCACTGCTGGGAGGAGAGGCAGGCAGGGAGGGGCTCTTGGGGGGACATGAGGAGGGAGAGACTGCCGATGGGACACGCGGCTGGAGGTGTCCTCCTGGAAGGAGGCACTCCATCCAAAATGGGTGCCCATCTGAAGGCACTGTGGCCATCAGTGACCCATGGTGGGGCATGGACTCCTCCAAGGGACAGTGGCGGTGGGTGGCCCAAGCCAGGGCAGTTCTGGATTAGTTGTTCGTGTTATTTTTTGTCTCCAATAACTAAAGCAGTGATCAGAAGTTGGCATTAGCTGCCAGTGAATTAAATAAAAATCTCACAAGTCAAGACCACTTTGCCTGCAACAAAAAGTAAAAAAGAAGAGCTTATAAATCTAGGTAGCTCAGGTCCAGCATGCTGCCATTAAAAGTACATACATTTCTCTTTGCATTTAGTGTGTCATAGTCTGGTAACATTACAGCTATTTCCCAGTTATCAGCTTCCTTCTTCCCTTTTCTGCAAGTTATTTCACCTTCTTGGCTTGGGTCTGTGGGTTTTCCCTTTGTTTTTCAGGCAGAATTAACTGTTTCTAGTATCCACCTTTATTCTGCTGCCAGCCAATCAAAACCTCCAATTCCCCCGGCAAACCCAAACCAAACAGTGAGTGGAAGAGGCAAAGACTTGACGTCATCATGAAGGAGGGGCAGCACCTGGAAGAGGGATGCCTGGCTGCTTTGGAGGCTTGGGATCTTCTCTGTCTCTGTAATTATTTTTTATGACATTAGCAGGCATTTGGGAAGAGACGGTAGTGCATTTGGGAATAGAGAATAGTGTTATTACACTGAACATCATATTCCTTCATCCTCTTACATTGAAAAAGCAGAGACATTTTCTTTATACATAGAATAACATAACCAGGCTAAAAATAGTTACTTAGTACCCTTTGAAAAGGGAGAGTATCTTTTTTTTTTTTTTTTTTTTTTAATTCCTGCTCAGGACCTGTGTCTATCCCTAGCAGGATCAAATATATTGAACATTTGAACTGTGGCAGTAGATATTGGTAACCCATCTTAGGTAGCTGCATAAGAGCTATAAAACCTCTCAGTTCTTCTCCTTTTAAAACTTCCACTCGTGATAGCGTATGCAGAGCTTTTACAGTATCTTTTAAGATATTTTTCTGCAAAGCATGTGGAATATTGGAAGACAGATTAAATCACTTAACATTATTAGTTACCTGAGTAATGCAGAGGTTGCCTTTGTCAAGGTGGAGCACTGGAAGCATTTACAGCTCTGTGGGCTGCCTGTCAGGCCTCACAGTAGATGTGGCACTGATGCTCCTCAGTCTCTTGGCAGATCATCAGTGATGCTTTTGGTTAGGTGAAACTTGAATGTTGGGTTCAGTAAGTCTTTCCAAACCAAAATGGGAAGAAGTGTGAGGAATGAAGACAGAAAATAAAGCATACTGAAAATGATCAGCTCTGCAGAAACTGATGTGCTGTTTCATTTATTCCGGTGCCTAATCCTAAGTATGTGAGTAAGTCTGTGGGCCTAAGGTAAAAGTATGGGAGAAAGATACATAGATATAAGAAAAAAATGCTACATTATATTGCAAAAGAAAAGCATTGTTGATAAAGTTACACTCTAGCTAATGTATGCTGTGACTTCTCATTCATTGTAAACTTATCGTTTTCTCCCAACTGATAATATTTTAACTTAAATGTTTTGACCTCTGCTCCTCTGCTTATTTGCATTCTGAAGTTTTGGGGTGTTGTGCCTCTCCTTGCTTCAATTTCACCTTATTTATGGTTTGTCCAAGATTTGTCTTAGCTGTTGCCCAAGTATCAGAATGAGTTAAATAAGCATACTTAAATATGCAAAATCAATAAAATGTAAAAATGAACAAGTTTAGAAATTTTAGTTTGGCTGCCTGAATTCAAATCTGTTCCTAACTTATCAGACTTGATTCAGGTCTCATACTACTGTATATCAAAAATAACTTCCCTGCTACCAACTTAGTATAACCAGGTAAGTGAGAACAGAATTAAGCCTGCACTTTTTACCTCACCGGCAAATTTTCTGTTCTGCTGTTCGTGTAAAAGTAAATCATGGAATAAAAAGCATTATTAGTTCATGAACAGTGGCAAGTACAGTATCTAAAGTGTCTTGACTATCATTTTGAGGTAAGTCAAATTTGTAAAACAGCTTGACTGTAAAGTTTCAAAGGGCATGAGAGATTTGGCTTTTCATGCGTGAGGATGGAAGGGGACTTTCAGCTCTTGCGTTCTCAACATTTCTTAGTCCTACTCAATCCCACCTGCATTAAATTGTACCTTTTTTCCCCCATTATATAGTATGGAAACATCTGTCAGAATGTGGCAGCAACAGAAGAACGGTGCCTTTTTTTTTCCTTTCTGTGGGATGTGTGCTATGATAAGAGTCAAGTTACTTTACTCAGGGTTTTTTTTTAATATTTGAAAAAAGATACACTGACTCCAGAGGGCGTAGTTTTTGTATCTTTACAGAACAAAAAAATATTAAAATCTCTCATGTTGATAACACTTAAAAGAGGAAGGAGATTACTGAGAAAAAAGTACATTGTTTCTATAATTTTAACATGGCAACAAGGGAAAGCTGATGTATTCCGGTAAGATTGGTAGGTGTGAAAGGAATTGGCAAATTTAATCGTTTAGCCCATGAGTCTCTAGGATGCAATCTGAGGGAAAATCTGTGCATGGGGTATAGTAGAGAACGAATTCTCTCATATGAAAGTGCAAATGAAAATGCCCTGGTCTGGAAAAGAAGCATTTACATGGCTTTTATATGCATTAAAAATGTCTCAGGAGTAAAAATTGTAATGTCTGTGGTAAAAAGAAAATTATAATTGGAATAATGATAATTTTGCCTAGAAATAGATGAGAGGATACATAAATTATCATTTTATTCAGCTTCAGTACAGTGATGACAAATATTGCCTGCCTTGCAAATGTAGTTAGCTGTCTCTTGTGAGAGCTGATTTTTAGAGAAGCAATGATGGTAAAAGGTGCCACTGAAAGGACCACTTTTTATAGTGGTCTGGTTTACGTTTTAATCCTGTCATCTTTAATTCATACTTCTTTCCATTTGTAGCTTAAGCTTTCACTAAACTATTCCTTTAGGAAGAAGCTGCCTGCAGAGGTGGACTGGATGCAGAATAATGCTGAGATTTGTCCATTAGTACCTCAGAGTGTAGAAAATTGCATCTCAGAGCTGTGGAGTTTTGTTCCAGATTTTTCCCGTCACATTGGCAAAATAATTACAGTGTCTGTAAGATGTGTATAATTAGATGCTGTAATGGGAGTACAGAAGTACTTTTGTGAATGTTTAGAAGTATGAATATCGGAACACTCAAGTCTTCTGATACCTGATATTCTCTCCATTGCCCCTTCTTGGTAAGTACTGACGTATCTCTTTCAGATGCTATTAGGGTGTGCTGGCATATGCTGGCCTATATCAAGCACTGAGGATAATAAAATTTATCATCTAACCTGTCTGTGATTCCTTTGAGCTTGCTGGTTGCTAAATCATGTTCCCGACGAGTGTGCGCACGAGACATAATGACCGTAACGACTATAAAACCCGATCACAGCAAACCCCACAGATCGTACTATTGCACGTAGACTAGTCTACTGCAACTAAATTTCTGTTTCCACTCCAAAATCACCTTCTCTTGAAATCCCTCTGTTAAGTTTCCTGTCCAGCTGGCCAACATAAAACAGAATACATGGACACGTTCCTGTGTGACCTGCTCTAGGTGGTCCTGATCAGGCAGGGGGGTTGGACTAGACGATCTCCAGAGGTCCCTTCCAACCCCTCACATTCTGTGATTCTGTGATTCTGTGACATAGTTATGTTGCACCTTAAAGTAGTAGAATCAGTAAGATTTGGAGACGCGTAACTATCAATGGATTTGAACATCCAGTTTGTTAGATTTTGTTGTTCTGTGTCACCCACTTGGCATTTTGGTGCTGCTATATTGCTTTTGTTGACACCCTTAGCATGAATGGAAAAAAAAACCAGGTGCAAATTATGATTCCTGATGCAAGGGAATAGATTAAATAAACTGAATTATCTTCATAGGTGCCCCAAGCTTGCTGGAAGACTTTTGGAGGTAAAGCTGTTGCTCATGTGTTTCCGAAGTCATTGGTTCATGCTTATCATCAGAAGACATCTCTTCCATACAAACTCCTGCTGACCCAGTGTCCAAGCAGTTTACTGAGCTTGACACTTATTTTTACATTCTCTGCAGTTGTCCTGAGCGCTATGAGAGTGTGATTCAGTATCTCATTTTTAAGGATTACCACTTTGGCAGGGACGGTATTTGCCAGTTACTTACCAATCACCCATAATGCATTCCAGGCTAAAATAACTGTAAAATAAGTAATTTGTTTACAAAATAGGAAAATAGAAAGCTACACAGTTGCAAATGGTTTTGAGATGGGATAGAACAAGTAAAGGAGGATCACACTTAGGTTTGGTTACCCTTAGGTCAACTCCAAAGCTTCTCTAGTTCTGTCTGGTTGTTTGCAGCATCTGTCTAATCATGTGGCTGGGCATCATGTTCTTATGCACAGGAAACCTGTTCTTACGCAAACTCTACGTTTTTATTTGTGGAACAGAAATTTGATCTGGACGTGTATGTTTCCTTTACACCCAGTCTGGCCTGTAGTTCTGTTCAGATTCACATCATCATCCTTTTCTCCTTTCTTGCCTGGATAAAGCCGTTCCTACCTGATGGCAGAGATAGTTACTAAGTCCCCTCTCAATGGACTGTTGAAAGACCCAGTGCTGTGTTAAATTATTAACCTACAAATTGCCAGCCTAATGTGAGGTGAAGCACCCTCCTTCACCGGTCAGGGCAGTGTTCATGCGCTGTGTGCAGTCTTTTCAGTCTTTGACTCTTACATTGAACGTTACAGCTGTAGCTTATCTGTCTTGCTTTATCCAGTTATTTAAGTTAATACCTGTGGCTTACTGGTTTAGATTAGACACCATGATAATTAGTCACTTTGCTATGGCTGACTTTTAACCTGCCACTGCAGTAGTAGGAAAGCTGGCATCCTAATAGGTAGAAGCAAAAATATATCCTGTTGCTCCCAAGTAGTTAGCTTTTTTTTTTTTTTTTTCCCATCTGAGAAAACACAAAGAAGTACAGAGGAAACATTTCCCCCTGACCTGAATGAAGCTTTCTTTGTGCTGGGTGTTGTAGAATTCCTCTGTACCACTGGTCAGGCAGCTGAATGCATTCTGGGGAAAGGAACGAGGCAGCTGTTTGTGTACGTTGGCATAGATTTGTTGGTGGTAGTGTGTTAGTCCTCTGGATAGGCTACCTGGGAAAGAAATGCAGGATGCAGGACCTATGTTTAGTTTAAATTTTAGCTTATTTCTCTGGCTTATTTAAATGCTTGGGCCTTTGAATTGATGGGAAGAATAGATTTTTTTCATTCAGCTGTAATGGAGGTGGTGTAAAGGCCAGCTGCTTCTGAAGTGCATGGCATATTTTTTCATTTATTTTGTTAACACTAAATAAGGTCAGCAGTGACTTTGGATTTGACATAAAGCACTCATTTGTAGTTGGCCAGTCTCCTCAGAAATATATTAAGTATATCATCTTATGACTGTCTTCTTTTTCTACAAGCCATGCATGGTTTCCATTGATTTCTGTAGTATGATCCACAAACATTTATTAGGAGGTAGCATTTAACAGTATCTGTTAATGTGGATGTCTGTGTGTTTCCATCTGTTTCTGTGAACGATCAGATGGCAAAAAAAGAGAGGTTCACTATTGTGTTGTAGTAACTGTAAGGAGCACCTTTGTATTTCACACTTCTGTTGCAGTGTCTCTTCTGTCATGACACTACCTGAAAATTCTTGCCTTTATTTTCCAGCTGTTTTTTCATGGGCAAAGTTGTCCAGTTCTGTTGAGTGAGACTGTGGCATAATTTAAGTGGAACGTGACAATTTCTTTTTTTAACGCTTTGTGACTCTCCTAATTTTGGCAGTTATTTTCTTCCTGTTGTATCTACTAAGATCAGGAACTTGACTAGATTTGGGGAGTCTGGTTCCAATTGCGTTTTGGGATTGGGTGTGTCAAAAAAGAGATGAAAAGCGGTCCTTTCATTTTGGAGGAATTGCCTTCTTCTGTTCACTTACAAAATTGAATATCATTATTGATAATACAAAATGTTATTTCCTACTATAAGAAAAAAATCAAAGAACAGTTGAGGTTTTTATGTTATATTTCTCTGTTTAAAACTTTTCTTTTAATTAACTCATCATTGTATAAAAGCACGTACAGTTTTGGTAGACAACAATAAATTAATTCAAGATTCCTTCTCATTATATGAAGTACTTTATCTGTCTTTGAAACGAGCCACGAGGTTGGACTGGATGACCTCCAGAGGTCCCTTCCTGCCTAAATTACTCTGTAATTCTATTAAGTGGAGAAACAGGCCAAACATTTCATTGTCTTGTTCGGGTAAATTTCCCTGTGGTGTGTGTGGTGTACACTGCCTAGACACATGTCACTGTAAAAAAGCGCTATTTGGATTCCTGGAAAGTTGTGACATGTTTTCTGGGATGGTGAGTTACTATTTCCTTTTGGGACCCAAATTTCCGTACAAATTATTCCACTGAAAACTTTTGAGGCGAAAAAGCTTTGTGATGTGAAGAGTGTGAAAAGCAAGGTGTGAAACAAAGTAATACACAAGCTTTTCAGCAAGTAATGGCTGGAAACTTCTGCAAAATAACATGAAAATTAATTGTTGACTAATTTTTATATTTGCAGCACAGTGATACATGAAACCCCATGGTTGTTAAAACAGATTGGAATGACTTTTTCTCTATATTCATCCTGCTGGGATTAATTTAGTCTACCACATTTAACTAATCCTACAGCTACATAATGAATCTCTCTGTAATTAGAAGATAGCTACAATTAAGAGTTGCAGATGAAATCAGATCACTAGTCCATGAGCATCTGGGCCTACATTATTCATTAAATAAATAAACACTTTATAAAAATAATTACAATATTTAGAATGTGAAGGACTCTGAATTTAAAATGATCAGGTTTGTTAAGATTATTAAGATCACCCATCCTAAGGATATGCTTCACTGCTGCTCTCTATTGCAAAATTACTTTAAATTTTTCATAATATTTTTTTAAATTCAGCTGTTACTGTAAAGTAATAACAGTTTATAATTATTTACTTACATACTGAAATGACCAGGATTATATTTTTCATTTCCATAACAAAGGGTGTGTGTGAAACTCATCTGACAATTTCTCAGTAACAAAGACATTATCTGTATTATAATTTTTGATTGATTTCCACATCCCTGTACTCAGAATTCCAAAAGAAATCCACAAAAATCTCTGGAAGACAAGCCCCAGCTGCATTATGATGACAAGGCTTGAATTTAGGAGGAAAAGAAGCTCATTGTGAAAAACCTTGGCTGAGAAAAGCATTTGACCTTGAACAGTACACAGGCAGGCAAGGAGAGAAGTTTGGGATGACTGTGCTAATGGTGAATCTTCTTGGCTGTCAGGTTAAATTGAAGCCTTGATGTAATTTCTGTGTAACTTCTCTCCAGTTTAATCTTCTTTCTTCTTTCAGCCTTTATGTAAAAAAGGCCAAACCTCTGACAGACCTTCTCAAGTGAAGGCCTGTCTGTGTTATCAAAACAGGTTGAATTTCTGTGAATTACCATGAAATTATTTTACCCACTTCTTTTTCTTGTATTGCAATTGAAATTAAATCCCTATAAGAGAATGAACAGCTTTGATCTGTATCCATGAATCTAGTAGGGATTAGTGCTCCAAAAAAAAGACTGTTTGAAAAATGGGGCAGTGGGAAATAAATGTATGAATACTCTCTCCCTCTTTCTGTTTCGCTTTGGGGAGTATCACGAGTAAAATATATGCAATTTTTACAGGTCAAAACTGCAAAAGAGATGATGATGATGATTACCAGGTTTGGTACACGTGTTCATTCCTACATTAGTGTTCAACCTTTGCATCTCACACCTGTGCTTTTTGCCATGCCAAAGGGTTTGTTTGGAGGGAAAGGAGACCTGGACTGCCTCTTTCACAACAGCACTGCTTGCTTTGTAAGGAAGCAGCATCCAGGTTGCTAGCACTGTTGCTCCCCAGGGTTCGTGTAAAGGTTGTCATCTTAATGGCTACCAAAACCTGACCACTTTCTGAAGCTGGAAATCATTTTATGGTTTACGAAAGCTGATGGGAAAGACAATGTGTAAAGAATGTTGGGATAAGTTCACATGCAGAAAGATTTATTGACAGGGTTTGTTGCTGATGGCATGCATTGACTGTGCTGGTGGAGAAACACAAACAAAACAGAGAGAGAAAAGGGGAAGGACAGACTCTCCTCAGTGGCCAGCTGGGAGGAGAAACATCAGGGGACTCCAGACAAGCATCCTTCCCTGTGTGTTCTCTCTAGTGTAGTGGGTGGTTCTCCCTGTGATACTTTTCCCATAGTGACTATATGGTTTTCTTCAGGACCTGCTCAGCCTCCTGAGTGATTGTTCCTGCATGTGATGCTGATAGTGCTGACTGGAGTGTGCTTATGTCAGGGGCAGGGGCTGCACGCTGCTTGGCTGTTAAGCTCTCTGCATGCTTGTTATAGGGTCCCCTAACGTGAACGAAAACCCACAACTTAAGAGAGGGAAAAGGGGAAAAAAGAGGTGATACCCATGCCAGTGGTAATCCTATCCCATGAGAACCCCCCACAGCAACACTGTTTGGGTTGGCATGTGCAGGCCCATGGACATAACAGCCAGGGTTGCAACCAGAAAGCTCTGAGCAATACGAAGGGCTGAGGTCCCAAAGGCACGATGCAACAACCGAAGTGGTAATCTCACCCTGTATTAAAGTCTTTGGGAATGTATTAGCAGATGATTTGAAAACCTTTGGGAAAGGCAGATGTCTCAGGGGGATAACACAGATTTTGGAGTAAGTGCTACAAAACCTCTCTTAGCTTCATAAGAACTAAATGCTATGAATTTTCCCTTTTTTTTTTTTTCCCCTCAAAGTTTAGACTATCTTAACATGGTTTTGTCTACTCTTCTGACATCACATGCTTCTAGGCATGTACTTTCTATGATTAATAAAATTTTCCAAGGAGGTGTTATGTCCTGTTTTGGCAGCTCTTCTAAAGAAGAAATCTGTTTCCTTCCTTTCTATTACTGTTATGCTATTACCGCTCTGTACACAGTCACAGTATTTCATGGCAGTCATTGAGAGGTTCCTTCCCTTGGCAATTTCTTGTGTTTCTTTTCTGGTTTGCTCAAAAATATATGCTTAGGAAAAAACCTAATTTGCAAAAAACCATTCATTCAGTTTATCAGGTTTCTGTAAGTGGAGTCATACTGCTCAGTCATTTCAGTTTACATCTTTCCTTTGCAGCAGATTCTGTCTTGAGTTGTTAAATGATCCTATTGATCTATGCAGTTTTGATCTGTGCAAAGGAAATGAGTTTCCTTTGCTCAGGCTCTTCGCTATTCTGATTTTTTTCTACCAGCTATACCCCAACCATGACCCTTTATCACCCTTCTGGTTATTTTCCCCTCATTCTGACGCTGCCACAGCAAATGTCAGCTCACTAGGGGTGTTGTCCTTCGCTGACCTTGCGTGTCTTAAGGAAAGGAGACCTACTCTCTGCGTACTTATGCTTGATAGTGGATACGGTCAGGAAGAGGCGTGTTCTCCTTCCCTGGGATGTTGCTGGGTTACTGGGTACCATGCCCTGGGTGGTACTTGCTCTCTGAAACATCTTGTGCGCTTCAGCACACAGAGGTGCAGTTACTCTGCTGAGCTGCACTACATTTCTGCTTCTCACCATGATCCCTCCTTTTGCCTTCTTCATTTTCAATCACTGCTCTTGGTGGTTCTCTAATAACCACAAATGCAGAAAATTTGCAGGGCTTCTTGGTGTGTTGTTAAGGGTACTCTTATGGTTGCAAAGTTCCTGTGGGTCAGTATGTCAGAGGCATAGGTCTGTCAGGGCTTGGACTTCCTCAGGGTTTCAGGTGGTACTTTGCTGGACCTGGTCATGTGGTCATGCCCTGGGCTACATTAGGAAGAGGCATGCCAGCAGGTCAAGGGAGGTGATCCTTCCCCTCTACTCAACACTGGTGACACCAAATCTGCAGTTATGGGTCCAGTTCAGGGCTCGCCAGTACAAGAGAAATACGGATTTACTGGATGGAGTCCGGTGAAGAGCCACAAAGATGGCTGAGGGACTGGAACATTTTCCATTTGAAGAAAGGCTGAGAGCACTAGGATAAGAAGAGGAGACTGGGAGGGGGGGATGTTATCAACATTAGGGTTTGTTCTTTGGATTATTTTTTTTTTAAATGGGGAGAAAAGAGTTGCATGAGCTATTCAAGAGATATGCACACCATGGATTCACACAATATCATCGTGATGCTTGATTCTCTATTCTTTTCCTAATAATTGCTGCCCTTGTATTTGCCTTTTCAACCACTTCTATCATTCGTTTTTTCAGAGCTGCTCACAGCGACTCCTGTATCTTTTTCTGAGGTTGTAGTAACTAAGGTGAAGCCTGCTTTTGTAAGTGTCCAGTTAAAGTTGTTTTCCCCATGCCTGCTATTTTGCATTTGTCATGTTGGATTTCATCTGCTGTTTTATGGTACACTCGCAGTAGCATGAGGCAGTTCTGCAACTTTTCCCATGTGTTGTTGCTTTGGAATACCCCGAGTAATACTAAAACCCTATCAAACATTGCCACATCACTACTCTGCTCCTTTTATAAAACATTTAGGAAAACATTGAATAAATTCTCTGAGTACTCCAACACTATCCCTTCACTGTAAAATTTGATCATTTATTTCCTGTTTTTCACTTTCTGTGTTTACCTTTTTACCAATCCAATTTGCCTCCTGTTCTTTGGAACTGTCCTGGTGTTTGGGGGGGTACTGAAAAATCGCCATACATAATCCAGAACTCTTATAAAATGCTTGAGCATAGTTTATTGGACCTGCTGTTTAAAAATGTCTCAACATCAGTGTCTGTAGCTTTATATACTTGAGCACTAGTATTTTGGAACAGAAGACTGTACCACATTTATTCTTTAGTGTAATGTAAATATATCATTTAGCTTTTCCCTTGATAGAGAAAAAACATTTTTATTTGATGGTTCTGCTTTTTGTTTATTACATTCTCTTACAACAGTTGATCAAATTCACTGTTGACTTCTTTCATGCATAACGTGCAGAAAAACCTCCTTGGATCTCCTGAAGTGTATTCATCTTCTGCCCTTACTAACTTCTTATAATTCTGATTTAAACTAATTGCTGTCATTGCTTATATTTTCTGTGTATGTGCAAGCATGTGTATTTTAACATGGACTTTCACATCCTTTCTAGACAGGTTAGGTTTTTATGCAATTTATGCTTCTTTCCCAGTTGTGTGTGTTTCTTCATTCTTAGGGCAACTTTGAAAATGTTTTCAATGTATGTTCTTGTTAGATTTCTTTTAAATTTGAGGCAAAGTGCTTGAGTGTTGTAAAATTACCTCCTTAATAGTAGGAGTGAAATTATTTTTTTATTGCTTTGGACTTCAGTCTGTCTACATGTTTGTATAATCATTTGGGTCTCTTTTGATTCTCCAGTTTTAAAATGTGTTCATTTAATTGCAGTTTACTTTAGAATTGGGTGATGTTGTTCTGAAGAGGATGCAGCATGGTCTTAGCCAGTTAAGTATGTCTGGGTTTACTTTTACGGTGTCATGGGAAGACAAGGCTTTGGTTTTAGCAACGTGCTCTAATCCCTTTTTTGCTGGCCTTAGATTAAAAAAAATAAATTAAGAAAAAAAATGTTGAGGTAGCATTATAGAGGGTATCAGCTGCCCCTTTTAATGAAGATGATAGCTGTGATGATCAGGAATGATTACTGCTGTTGTAGGTTTCTGATCTTGATGTTTATGGGCAAAACATAGGAGGAAAGAATAACAAGGATGAACGATGTATTCTCTATCTCTGATGCTTTTTGCTTGTCTTATCATTGAAGAAACCAAATTCTTTCTTTTCTGGATGTGTTCAGAAATAATCTCAAAGCTGCTAGAGATGATTGTGGCTCAGTCCCCTCTTTCTGTAGCAGAAAGGACCAAAAATTACTACGAATCATTGGGTCACTGCTGATGGTCCTTGGGTCACTCCTTCCAGATCCCATATCCCTCTGATCCAGTTCAGAGAAAGAAAAGATTCTGTAACATAGAAAGCAATCACACAGTAGACAGCATGCAATCAGATTATATCTTGATTATTTCAAATGTGAATTTTCCTTCCTTTTCTGGAGTCTTTCATCTTATTGTCATATTAATCTGTGATTTTAGGAGCACACTTGAAAGTCACAGTTATTTTAAAATACTCATTTTCCTGCAGTTAACTTGCTCTTATTCTATCCTATTTTGTTAATGATTGTGGTTAATTTTTTGGCAGAGGCTGTAATGACTGTTTCCTGATGACATTTAAACCCAGACCTGTGCACAAAAGAAAGAGATTATTATTTTGAAAGTTCTTCATGATCAAGAACAAGTCATGATTTACAGGGTTGTTTACTACCTCTATGATAATTATTGGAAAATAAAAGTTTATGTTTGGTAAAAATGTGTGAAGTAATAATTTATTGTGGACATAATTTTGTGGAGTAAATCACAAGCAAAGTCTTCCTTGTTGATTTTGTTCTTGAGGTTTATGATATACTTGACACTTGAGAAACATTGGGTTTATAAGAATTAATATGTAGCTTCTTGTATATTATATCTTGTTGCTGAAAGCTGAACTTTACTTTCACAGTTCCCTAGAGGTAGTAGATGGTTCTACAATGCTTTCTGTTCGTAGTCTGCTTGGACTTTCAGTTCTTGTCCTGAGTACCTTGCTTTATTTTAAAGTCAGGGAGGATACTTCTCTCCTTCTCTTCTCCTCTCTTCTCTCTTCTCCTCTCTGTCTCCTCTCCGCTCTCTTTTCTCATTTGACTGTTAGCACAAGAACACAATAAACTTCCTGCAGAGTCAGACCGTGGTCCATCTAGCACAGTATTCTGTCTCCAAGAATGGCAAGAGAAGCTGCTATTAAAAGGCAGCGCACAAGCTTGATCACTTTTTGTGGTCCGTTCCCTTCATACCTTGCCAGCCTCCACAGTTGTGTTAGTGATATCAGAGAGTACATCCCTGCCCTGTCTTTTTATTATTGCTTTGTGAACAAGGTGTCCTTGGATTTGTTTAATCTCTTTTTGAATCTGCTGGTACTTTATGACCTCCTGTGGGAGCAAGTTCAAGGTCACTATTTGCTACATAAAGATGTACTTTCTTTTCATCTGTTTTAAATTAGTCTCTACTAGTTTTATTGAGTGCCCTTTTGTTCCGGTGTTGCAGGGTTTGGTGGACAACAGTTCCACCTTCACCTTATCCAATGCTTTCATAATGTAAGACTTTTTATAGATGACTGAGAACTGAAGGTGATTTTAGTATTCAATGAATTTTTTGTTTTATGTGGGTAGCTTGTTTTGTTCTTTGAACATTGCCCAGCTTTTAGAAGTCCGAGCCTGAAGATTTGAGATCTCGAATTCAGAAGAATTAGAATGACAGAGACCTTTACATATTTGCAACCTTTACTCTCCCTCGACAAAGTTTTAATATACAGTTTATAGCTTGTATAAATACCCTTCTGACACCTTAATTCATACATTTTGTTAAATCATTAATATAGTATTTGTAACTTTCGTAAGATCAGTAGGTCCTGCCAATTATGTTATGAAACCTAGTTATTTATTTAGAAAAACTATGATGCCTTCTTTTGTGCGATTATGTATACAGACAACATTTGAAATCACTAGATATAATCCAAGTGTTCTTCTAAGGGAAAATTCTTTAATTACCTGATGAATTTTTACTCCCTTTACAGAGTAAGGAGGAAACTGATTGTGAAAAACCTCTGAAAGTGATCCTATAGTGAGCTGGCCCACTTAGTGTGGATATTTGTAGTCTAACAGTTTAATTATGGGGACAGGGTCTTTTCTGGTTACACAGTGAAAAACTAGCACTATTTTCTGAAGCGTTTTGCTGTCATTACACTTGTGTATAAGAAGTTGTCCCAAAGAACTACAGATATTTTAGTAGCTGTAGCCTCATTTCTGCTGTCTGTGTCCAAAGCAGTGCTTTCCGCTAACTCATACTGAAACAGTACATTTAGATTTACATGCGTGCTTCAGTGCCAAGATGATGTGCTCCTCAAGGGGAAATTCTGGTCAGAGCAACATTAAATTGAGTTGATTTTACATATGCCAAGCCAGTTGTGATTAACCATTTAACACAATCTTAAAAAAAGCTGTCTAGCTGAGAAATTATGAGTCATTGTTGGAACATCATTTGTATAAAATGAATGATTAGTATCTTTTTGTACAGTTGTTCTCGATGTCAAAAGCAACATCCCCTGTGGTATCCTATATGCTAGGAAAGACAATTTTAATGTGTAAAATATGTTGAATTTTCTACTCCAGATACTCTTCAGAGTTCTGGCGACACCATTCAGAGTAGAAACTGGCAACGACAGGGAGATAAGGTTTCTGAGAACAGGTTGGGTCCATGGGTTGGGTTCACTGCAGTTTGTGCCATCACAATCCAAACCGGTGACCTTTCCAACAATGTCTGCCAACCATCAAGTATTATCAATTTCATACCAGTTCTCCTAGATCACAGTCACCAGTATAGGTCAGAGGCTGAAGTGGCCAACATATGTCTGGCAATGCTGGGACAAAAATGTCACCATTAAAAATATTCAGAATGGGCTTGATTTAAAGAGGGAACTACTCTATCCTGTACAGCCAAAATCTTTCCATTTTGCAAGATGCATAAAGATGCTTACCTATAGTTTTACGTTGTGTTCAAACAGAAGAATATGTTTGTGATCATCAGTGATAGCCCACACCATGCTGTCATTATGCCATTTGGTGTCCAAGTTTCTCTAATGGCATCGCTACAGCAATCTGTGTGAGAACTTTCTCTGTGCTTCTGAAAGCAGCTGCACAAAATCTGCGGAAAAATAGTCTGTTACATACCCATCTAGACAGCTAGATGATAGCTCATCATCTTTTAAATCGCTGTGGAAAAGAACTGCTTAGTAGAAGAAAAAGATGGCACTGCTGAAATGTGGGAGAAGAGATATGGAGAGCAGTAAACATAGTCTGCTAAGCTCTGACGGTCAAGAGAGATGGGCAAGAGTCCTGAACACCCCTCAATCAAAGCAAGAAAGCCACATACTTCTCTATAAGATGTTACATCAGCATTAACTAAAAGTAAATGCTACATGCTCTGATGTATACCATCAATGCTCAGATACTCCCATCTCCAAGGTATGGATAACATATCGAAGAAGTCTCTGAGAATCAAATCCCTAAAAAAATATAAGTTCAGATCAGGATAAAAACGTGTTTCAACTAGGCGGTCGTAGGGATGACTCACATCAAAGGTTGCTTCCAACACAGTTTCAAAACAGCAACATGCTTGGTGGCTACAGCACACTTTGGTGGAGCAGGCAGCTTTTAATAGTGTCAAAAATAGCGTAGTGTAAATTAATACTCTGTTTACTGATGAGTACACGCACCAAGTGCAGACATGCAGTGATGCGCATTAGCAGCTTTTGCAATGGGATAGTAGGGTCCTTCAGAGCTTGACATTACTGCTTTTTAATGTTCATGTCAGCAGTATTCTGCTACTTCTTACAAGAAGATCATGAGAAGGGTCAAAGGCTGCTGTCTATTCTGAAGTCTGTGGCTCAGTCCAGAAAGCCTATCTCCCTTTTCTTCCTGAAGATTCACCCTACTCAGAAGCCTTTGAGTATCAGCTTCTACAGTATCAAACTTAAATACAGTGACATTTTGAAATACGTTGAAAGGTCCCAAGCCTTATGTAGTATGTATGTCTGCTATCAAGATGAAGGGTAGTGTCTTATTTCAGGGTACTTGGGGATAATATTCTTGAGCCATGGTGAGATAAAAAGGGAACCTCTGTGATAAATGGAGCTCTCAACTCATTGGTTCATTAGACCATTACTGAAAATAAGAAGAGTGTGGCCAGGAATCAAGAACTGTTGACAGGAGCCATCTCTACATGCATTTTGGATGAGAGTTTCTGTCTTAGCATGACTGATTCCTCTCCTGCTTTGCAACAGCATTCTCAGACCCAAATTTCAAGATGCAAATATAAGAATTGACAGGTCAATTTGTTATCAAGTGTACTTTAACACAGTTGCAGTCCAACTCAGCCTGTTTGATGTTGAGCAGCTGTCACAGGTTAGGGCTGCACTGGCCACTAACGACTGACAGATGCTCTCTATAACCCCTCTCCCCTCTCGGAAGGGGAAGGGATAAAGAATGAGGAAGACAGACTTACGGGTTTGGAAAGAAAACTAAAACAGCTTTAATGAAACAGTAACAATAAAAAGTAAATATAATACTAATAAGAAAATGATAAACTATGTACAAATATACATGAAACCAATTCCGAGCCCAGCCCCCCGATGACAATAGGTCACCACTGACGCTGCAGGGCTGGCACTGGGGCAGTCCCAGGGTGGACTCGGCAGCAGATGGGAACTGGGTGCAGGAGCTGGATTCAGGAACTGGATTTAGCAACGCACGGATCAGGGTTGATGACAGAAGAACTGACGGAGTCTTCCTTGGATGTTGGCCATCAAAGAAGAGAGCTTGACCCTTGTGATCCCTCAGCTTTATACTGAATATGACATGTATAGGATGGAATACTTCGTTGGTCAGTTTTGGGTCACCTGTCCGGTTCGCTCCTCCCTGCAGGTGTGACCTTGTTGTGTACGTGTGACCCATTTCACTTACAGCACTTCAACGTCGGGTACAAGATTTAGCAGTGACCTTGGTTGCTAAAGGAGCAAGTGTAAGCAAGAGCCTTTCTGCATACAGTTCCTTGGTACTAACTATAAACATCAGGCACTGTCACTGCTAGAAGCAGTCACTGTCTGGAAAAACATGCTGTTGATTTCAGAAAGTGCAGTTACTTAGAACAGACTTAGCTACAAAGTAAAATAACTGAACAGTATTAGTTCTGTTTTAGCTCAAACCAGGACAATAATAGGAATTTGAGGTCTGAATATGTATTGGCAAGAGGGATTAAAACTTCAAAAACTCCCTCTCTGTTTGTAACTGTGAAAGGTTGAAATTATCCATTTATTTTGACCAAGGAAAGTAGTGGGGTAACTTAAACAAAAGGATACTTGTTTACAGTATAACAAAACAGTATAACACGTTTGGAGCTGATACAGCTATTGCCACAAGAAGTATTGCAATACACCAAAATCTTTTTAATGTGCTTAGTAGTCTGTTTTATTACAAAGTCAAAAAGCAATAGCATTGTATTCTATCTTATCTCCACTAATGAGTTGTAGTAAGTACATAGTGTGTACCTCACAAGTGGGTTGTATCATTGAGTCTGTCTATAAAGTCAAACAAAGGGTCATGAAGATGCTCAGGGGGCTGGAGCTCCTCCCCTACGAGGACAGGCTGAGAGAGTTGGGGTTGTTCAGCCTGGAGAAGAGAAGGCTCCGGGGAGACCTTATTGCAGCATTTCAGTACTTAAAGGGGGCTTATAAGAAAGATGGGAGCAATCTTTTTAGCAGGGCCTGTTGTGATAGGACAAGGAGCAATGGTTTTAAACTAAAAGAGGGCAGATTTAGACTAGATATAAAGAAGAAATTTTTTACAATGAGGGTGGTGAAACATGAACAGGCTGCCCGGAGAGGTGGTAGAAGCCCCATCCCTGATAGTGTTGGACGGGGCTCTGAGCAACCTGACCTAGCTAAAGATGTCCTGGCTCACTGCAGGGTGTTTGGACTAGATGACCTTTAAAGGTCCCTTCCAGCCCAAACTGTTCTATGATTCAAACCATATTCAAGCACAGAAAATAAGCAAGTTCTACATTTTGGAGACAAGACAGTTAGAGAAGGATAATTTTTAATTTTCTAATCATGAAATTCTCACAAATACGTAAATGTCATCTTCCCCCTAGTCAATTAGAAAGCTAAACTTAGAAACAACAAAATCTTGTTTTCATGAAAAGTCACTGGGATTGGAGGCATTTAAAATCCTTCTTCCAGGACTAGGGTCCAGGATTCTTCTTCAAATCATTTTTTAACTGGAAACATGACTTAAGCAGCTGGTCTTACATGCTGGTAAGGTATTTTGCCTCTGGATCCAATATAGGTCTTATATTAGAGGACCTTTCACATCCCTTGTTGCTGCCTGACTCATTATTAGGGTTTTCCTCCTACCCGGATCCCTGTTATCATGACAGAAGAAGAGGAGATTGCTTTAACATGAGTTGTCTCAGCAAAATCAAATTGACTGTTAATTACATTTTTCTTAACTTTCAGAACTCTTGATTATGAATTGTTTTATTATTTGATCTGTTATTGCTCCAGGAGTTGAAGCTAAGCTGACCAATTCTTAATTCCTTAGCCTTTTTCCCAGCCTTTCAAAGACACACGCTGTTTCCCTTTTGTAGCCGGCCAGAACGTTCTACATGTTTCCCAAGTTTTGAGACTATTGGTTTGTTCTCAGTATCTCAGCTGATTTTTACCTGGCTAGGACAATTTGAAAATGTCGTACTTACATAACCGTTCTCTTACCTAGACCAAGTTTGTACACCTTTTTCTTTGCTCTTGGTTTTACTAACCTGTGATCACATTCAAAACTTTTAGGAAGGACTGAAAGTAAGCAGATATCAAACACTTCTGTTTCTTTGTGCTGTCAGCTGGTAGGTTGGAAGATTAGAGAAGCAAAATTTTTCCTTAGCCTTTTTGTTCCATTATTTTCTTATTATCCCTCATGTCCTTCGCATTTCCGTTTCATTTCATGCCTTTGAACTTTGTGACTCTCGAGCATATGATATGGTTGGGCAGCATCAAAAAGAGTATGAATAATCAGCAAGGAGGTGGATTAATTTTAATGGAGGAATTGGAGAAAGGTGAGTTTAGAACAGAAGTGGACTTCCTTCTCCATCCAATTCTCTCTCCATGGTGGACAAGAACACCTCCACTGTCTTGGAGGTACACATACATTAGGTTTTAGTTTTGACTATGGAGTCATCACATGCAGATGTGAAGAAAACAAACTGACAATAAGAGAAGTGAGCAGCAAATTATTATTGCTCATACCTGCTTGGGAGCTTTCTGAGTTAAATACTATGTGCATACAACTGTTAGATGGTGAATAGGCTTGTAAGTCAACTAAAACGGACGGAAAGGCTTATGTAGGGATATAATTACACACAATCTGGCACATTTTCAGAATTGCCTACTTATGTGTGCAAAATCTGTGTCCTAAATCTGGTTACATTTTCTCAAATATGTGGTGGAGTTTGGAACATATGCATACCATCAAATATATAATCTTTTGTATATATCGTGAAGGAATCCCTTTTGCTGTTACAGGTTGGGTTGTGCGTTTGGAAAGCTGGTTCCATAAAATTAATGTAGGTGCTAGTACGCTTTAAAAGAAGCTAACAGTAAATCCTGATTATGGGCTGTGATTATCTGAAGTTGTTTTTCATGTCCAAATAAATGTATTATCTTAAAATGTAGTGTTTTAACGGAATTTGACTTACATCATGTGATACACATGAAATATAATCTTATTAAACCAAAATGCTTGGCTAAACTTGGGCTTTTTTGCATAATGTCATGTTGTATTAAATTGTGAATTTTTAGTGCATCAGGATGAATGAAATCTCTCTGCATTGAAATTTAGACCCTGTGGAGGGGTTTGGCAAATTGTTTTGTAATGCAGTTCAAAATCAGAAACCACCAGGCCCAGGAGAATTACACTCTAAACAGAGTGTTAATAAAATTAAAATTTGAAAAGATAAATTTAAAGTTAAATTTGGAAAGTTTGGAGCATTGTGTGGTTCTCAAACCATGATGTGTCTTGAAACTGCACTTCTTAAATCAAATATAACGTAAATTTTCCAACTCTCTTTAAAATGAATTCTTCCTAAATCGATATTCTGCAGTGGTTAGCAGTAACTTTCCTGTAAGAAACTGATGTGTAACTTTATTCTGAAGACAGTTCAAAATTAAAAGCTAGTTTTCTTAATGTTGTTCCAAAGTGAATTTGACATGCTTCTTTTTTATCTTGCTGTCTTGCACAGGTATCATTTTTCTTGTTCATTATTTTTGTGGTGTATACCATGCTGCCCTTCAACATGAGGGATGCTATAGTTGCCAGCGTCTTGACTTCTGCATCTCATACGATTGTGCTGAGCGTCTGTCTATCAGGTACAGCTGTTGTAAAGGAACACTTGGTTTGGCAGGTAGGTGCTTTGTGAAATTAATGATTAATTGTGCACTGAATAGCCTGGTAAATGAGCCAGGAGTGCCTCAGTGGGTGTATAAACTTATTTCTCTCTTCATTTCTGAATTGCTACAGACTTAATTCCCAGGTAGTCACTTTCTAATAATGAGGATGTCAGCAATGTTATGTCTCGCTGAATCGCACACTTAAGTGGTAGAATCTACAGCCACATAGTGCTTACGAATGTAAAAACTAACATTGCTCAAAAAATTATGTGATGCAGGCATATTTGGTAAATGCGTTACCACTCTGGTATGTAAACCACATTGCTTCTCTCCTCACCTCATTATCCAAGACCAAGGATTTTTTTCAGGTATCAGTGTTGTCTTTGAATCAAAAAAGCATTATTCCTTTGAATAGCCTGAGATCAGACAGGTTGAAGATCTGTTTTGAAGACGTCGCTCTCTCCAAGTCTGATATAGGGCTTGTCCTCCTGTAATTCTCATCCATTACAGGAATTTTACAGCCTTCTCCTGGTTGGGCCTCATGACTGAAGGGGACTGGCTGGCTTCAGACTCCATGACATTTAGGGAATCCATCTGTGTTTACAGTTGGGTCTTGGCTTGTAACTCAACTCTAATGCTTTTACTACACGACATACTGCAGATTAATAATTTTAAAAAATCCAAATATTAGGAGTTGTTTTTCCTTACTGTTTTGCAGAAGATTTTTAAATGGTGAAACACTACAGTTTTTGTTGTAGTACTGTGATGATCCCAGCTGTCATTGACAGAAATCTGTATTTTAAGGAAATTGTGGATCTTTAAGGAAGTTGTGGATGCTCCATCCCTGGAAGCATTTCAAGACCAGGTTGGATGGAGCCTTGAGCAACCTGGTCTAGTGGGAGGTGTCCCTGCCATGGCAGGGGGGCTGGAACTAGATGATCTTTGAAGCCCCTTCCAACCCAAACCATTCTATGATTCTATGATTTTTAAGGAAAAAAATTAGCTTTCATTTTGAAAAGCAAATACACGGTGTTGGGTTTTTTTTAATATAGTTATGTCATTTTAGGGAAACAGATTTATTTCACTTTTGCGTGAAAATGACACTGAAGCTTAAAAGTAAGTAAATTTTTATAAACATACCAGTAGAACAAGATAGATACCATGCTACTTATTGTGAATAGCATGAAGAATGAAGCAACTAGTTTCTACTTACCTTTTAAGTTACTTGAGCCTTACTTTGAAAAACATTGTGCCTCAAAGGATAACTTCAGAATTGCAGTGATTTTACAAAAGTTATGTCTTCGAAGTTGTGGTTCAGGAAAATACATATTAGTTCCGGATATGGCTTCAGATCTGTATTATATAGAATATTGAAATTGAAATCCCATAAACAAAATATGTTCTAATATGTAGTTCTCTGTAGAAATTATGAATGGTGAGATAAGTGGATTTGCCTTTCTCTTGCTGATTTGGGTTAGTTGCATATTTTTTGTGGAGGTTGCCAAGTTGTACTGTGTGTTAAGCAAGGACTGTGGTCGTTTCCACTCAGTGTAGTATTTTAATTCACTAATACAGTTATTGATAATTGTAGTGGAATAAATCAGGGAGAATGTTACTCTTGGGTTTATGTCAGCCTATGGCTTTTATTCTGGGCGTAGACATGCTACTAAAACAGTATTAATGTTTGCCGCTCCCTCCCTAAAAATGTTTTGGGTTAAAGTTGCTGTTTGCAGTATTTATTTATTTTTCCTGCCTATCTTTCTAGACCATTAGAATTTGGTATACATAAACCAGTACTTTCAGAAGACGTTGTATTTTTAGGCACATCGTATTTCCAGAATGAAAAGAAGTAAATCATGGGCTGTGATGTACAATTAGTGTCTTTCGTCTCTTCTGTAACTTCCTGTTTCATTCAGAAAGTGGAAATCTTTGAGCAATTTGTAAGTTTGTTAAGAGTGTTTGATTTCAGGATGTTATTAATTTTCTTTTCTCTCTTTGTGAAATAAACGTGCCTAATACTTTGGCAGCTACTGAAAGTACTGAGTGCACTGCGTTCTTTGGAATGTGTGGAAGGGACTAAATGCCACTATTGCAGTTCATTTGCCCTCTGTACACTTTTAGATTACTCTTGTTTATACTTTGGAGTATAAGCAAAACAATGTTTGTTTTGTATTCTTTGCTTTCAAAAATCGAGACCACAAATAAAGGATTAGATTAGAGATACCGATTACACTAAAAAGAGAAATAACATTTGTCAATGATATACCTCAGGTTGGTATAGGATGAGTGTATGTAATTAACAACAACAACAAAAAGAGCTGGGGTATAGTTGTTTAAAAGGGCCATGCTCTTTAATTATTTTTTTTTTTTTTAATTAAAATATATATGTCGGTGAGGCCTGGACTGAGGCTGCTTTGCAGAGTTTGGTCACTGAGCTGAGAAAATCACAGAGATGAGAAACTACCAGTAGAATGAAATTTGAAAGCTTGAAGAAACACATTCAGGGCTAAGTAGAGTAAATCTAGCTTGCGGAGCTACACTGAGCTTTGAAGAAATATATTATTTTGATTTCAGGGCTACTGATTTGTCTTATCAAAACAGAAAAAAAATCCATGGCCATGTTAGCAATGAACAGTGTATTTTCCTTCTGGCATGGATTTTTTTTTTCTAGAGGACAGATAGAGAACCAGTCATATGCACTTAAGCAGAAAGACAAATCTTTACCTGTAGGTAAAGGTCAGATATTATAGCATATATATCCTCTATGTATAGCAAGTATCCTTCTGTAGAGAATTCCTGCATCTCCTTTATAACTACTTCCGATGTATTAGAAGACTTTGATTAAGTCTTTTCTGAGCTTTCAGTTCTCTTGGCTGAACAAACCCCACTCTTTCAGTCTTCCTTCTTGTGTCAAGTTGCCCTGCCTTATAATGCTTTTGGTAGCACTCTGCTGGAGCCTCTCCAATTTTTCAGCATCTTCCAGTGACTCTGGTTGGCATCCCATAGCATTTCGGAAGTTAATCATACCTTCAGTCTATCAGTAGAGAAAAATCGATGTTCAGAAGCATTTGCTTATTTTGTGATTTGGCAGAGTCTATCTTTACTGATTTTGTCATTCATTTTGTTGTCCTCTGTAAAGTTTTACACCCAAAATTGGCTTAACTAAAGCTGAAAGGCTTAGCATGCTCTTGATTATCCAGTGTTGGTTGCAGTCAGAGGTCCTGAGATAAAAGCTTCCTGCTGAAATAAGGTATCCTTCAACACACTCTCTGCTGGTTACATGACCTAGTTTCTGTTTGACCTATGCAAGTCTTTTGGGGGGACAGAATCCACCTTGGTTTAAAAATTGGCAGTGATGGAGATATCTTCCACAAGCCTTCGTATTTTTTCCATGGTTGTTGACCATCAGTGTTAAAGTTTTGTTCCTCGTTCCTAGTAGGAATTTGCCTAGCCTTGTCATCCAGCTTCTGGATCTCATTTTTTTGGGGCAGTAGACTGACAGACCCAATAGCAGCCAATTTCTGTTTCTCCCGTGACAGTACTTCTAGTTATCATGAATTTGTCTCATAACCTTTTTGTCAGTAAAATAGACAAGTTGCTTGCTTTTGCACTAGCTAAGCCTTTTGTCACTTTCAAAGTTCATCTTTAAGTCCTTTACTTGTGCTTGGTCAACATCTTTTTGCAACGTGGACATTGGAACAAGGAGGAACAAGCCAGGAGCAGCTGCAGCAGTGCCAAATGCTAATAGGGGGCTAGGTCTACAAAGGAGTTAGTGTGCTGCAGTGCTCAGCATGGAGACATAGACTCTACAGTAAAGCACATAGTCTCCCCTTGCAGTTCTGTGGGGAGTTTAATGCACAGCTATGGGATCTGTGACAGGGAGGAGGAAAAAGAGTCCTGTGTTCCAGTCTCAGTTTATGAAAAAATAACTCTGTATGTATGTTGTTTTTTTTTTTTTCCTGTTGAAAATTTTAATCCTAACCCCTACAAGGCACATGGTCTGAAATCTGCGACTTTGCCCCCTCCTTCCAGGTGAGCCTCCCACTGCTAGGCAGAGGATGTTTTTCTGTCTGCTCCTGGAAGCCTGGTGGTTAGGACTGCTGCAAAAGAACGTGACTCTAGTTATGGCATTAAGGCATTTGCCTCAGAAGACTTCAGTGACTTAACATCCCTTTCAGTTATTGCTGGAATGGAAAGTATTTCACTGCCATCCCTTGCTATAAACACATAACCTGTTTCTCCCCAAACCAGAACAGATTCTAATCAAATCTTGTGTTTTTCCTGCTCTTTTATCAACTGCTTAACCAGTCTGATCTCATAATGCGTTGATGCTATCACTAGAGGTAATTTTGTTCTTAATTTGTTAAAAAAGAGCTAACCAAAATCATTAAACATCCTATAAGCTTCCATTTTTCTTTTTCCCGATGTTATATATGAGGAGAGTAGTTTTTCATTTTGATCTTTTTAAAAAGTATTGTTCTGCTCTCTCAACAAGCTCTTGTAATCTTCTTTCATTAGCCGAGGCTAAATATTTTCCAAACCTTGGCTAAATCACTACAAACTGTCCTTCGTGGTTGTTTTTTTTTTTTTTTTCTTTAAACTAGTATTCATTTTAAGATTTTTTTGGCAGCTCCTTGCAGCACTGTAAAAGGGGTCCCTTTTAGAGGCACAAAATTGTCACTGGGCAGCATGCATGTGTGTGTATATATATATGGGTTTGTTTTTTCTTTCCCTATTCAAGAATGCATATAGCAAAAAGAAACAATTTGTAGCAACTTTTATGTAAGTAGCGTTTGGTCTTTGCTTGTGCATTCACTTCCTTTCTAGTAGCCTGTGTAATGTAAGATAATATTCTGTCGTGGTGGACAAAAACAAATGCTAAATGAAAATAGTTAGTTCCAAGAACGTTTGAATTGGGCAATTCCAAGGCTAAATCCATGAGATCTTGTGCATTCACCATCATCTAGGCTGAGGTCTTCTATTACAATATGAATTTTATCCTTTGTGCTATGGACAGCTAAAGATGAAGCTGATACCTTACTCTTATGTCATCTGCTGGTGTATATGCACTAACTAGTGTTAGTGTATATCCAGATTATGGTTTCTGCTTGACTTCTGACTCATGAGTTTTTGGTATAATTTGTTTCAAGATCTGTAGTGACTTAAGACATTGGTAATTTTTTATATTTCTTTTTTAATAAAGCCACCTTCCCTTTTTCAACCCACTGTTGGTTTGTTTGTTTTCTGGAATAGGCCATAGTCATGGATTTTTAACTTAACCATCAGGGAAATCTTCCTGCCCATTTGAATGTCTTAACTTTCTTGCTGCTAGAACCTCTTTGTTCCTGCATGGAGGGGTTGCTGGCTCAAATGCCTCCTTTTAGGGCCTGATAATGCAGGCTGCAATGGGACCCCTCCTATTTTTTGACAATGTTGATTGATAGATTACATTTTACAGTACTCTTCAAAGTTAGGTATAGATAATTTTGATAGCATGTGGCAGGCCTTCCTCTTTTTGGTTACTCACAAGACTGCTATTGTGGTCCTGATGGTTGGATCATTAAGTGTTTCAGTGCTCAGAGCCCTTTCAGCAGGTACCCCCTGATGAACAAAAGCCCTCTGGTATGGCTGCCTTTGCTGTACTGATTCTTTGAGACTGTCCCAGGCTCCCACCGGCAACGCAAGTCTTCTGGCTTGTGTTATATATCTTCTTCCACAGATGACAGTTATACTCTTCCCTGTCTTTTCTGGATTAAGCAGTGGTTTCCTGCTGCTTGGGGTTTTTATGCAGTTTAAAATATAAGATCTGCCGTGTGTGTTTTCTGTCCGGCAAATTCAAGTGTCTTGTCAAGGGAAACCAGTTAATCCGGTATGATCTGTATATGGCAAAAGTGCAGTTATTTGTACGCGTGTACACAACACATATATGCATATATATATACACCTGGCCACACGGACTGACACACACAGCACTCAAACACAAACAGAACCCATGGGCTAATCCTGCTCCCCTGTCTGGCTGACCAGGATGAAGGTCTGTCAGTGAGTATCAGAATCACAGAATGGCAGGGGTTGGAATGGACCTCTGGAGATCATCTAGTCCAACCCCCCTGCTAAAGCAGGTTACTGTACCCCAGTTGCTGCGCAGAGACCCCCATACACACACATTTGCACAGACTGGAGAGTTCCTCACCAAGAAAAAGAGTTAGAAATGGAGATGAGTGAAACTGCAGTGGTCAGGTGCAGGGCATGGCCAGGCCAGCATACCAACAAGTAACCTGTTCACACATGACTGACTCTTTTTATCCCCTTATCCCTCTATTTTCCCTCCATTTGTTGTCCCTCCCTGAACCACCATGATCTCTCCCTTTCTCTACCTTTGGTTCCTACCCTAAACATCCCATAATAAGTCTTGCATTGCCCTGCATCCATCGTGTGTCCCATGCCCCTGGGCAGTGAGCTTGCTTAGTCCAAGTGGCAATCTGGAGAGCTGTTCCTGATGACCCACAGGTATGGGTGTCACACCTGGACACTGGGGCTGAGGCTCTCCTGGGACAGCCCAGAGAGGGGCCTGGACAGGGTGCCCCACTGGGTCCTTACTTCGGGTTCCTGCCTGCCTTTGTGCCTCTGTTCCCCTCTGGGTTTGTGCAGGTGGGCTGATGGCTCCTGTGATGAGCCTGGGAGTAGCTGGGTGTTATTCAGGCTTCCCCCTGCTGTTGTCTCTCTGTTCCTCTGTGTGTGTGTGTGCAGTTTTTAATCACTTAATCTCATAATAATTACGTGATTATTTCTATCAAGATTCGTGAGATGGTGCTTAACACGTGTTTTGCAATTCATACTTAAGGGAAATCTCTAAACTAACATACCATATCTAAATTACAAATATTTCCATAGATCTAATTAGCTTTTTTGGAGTTAATAGCACTTCTTATGCTTCTATATCTCGTCAGCTCCTAGAAAAATTTGTAATTGACAGTATCAGATAGTGGACCAGATTTTTCAAAGACAGGCAACTTTGATATGGTATCTGTAATATACATTTGGATGTTCTAATCAACATGCAGCATATAGGCATATACCTTTTGTTTAGACCACTGATTTAAACTGATCTGTTAACTGAACATCTTTAACAGGTGATGATATTTACAAAAGACTGTTTTATCTAATCAAGTGGTGTACGAGCAAAATAAAAACAAAAAGCATCAGTATTCACTGGCTAATAAAAGAAGAAAATGTACAGCTCTAGGGCTCAGGAATAGAATAGAAGTTGGATTATGCTGTTATCATGCAGTACAAGAAAAAATGTTTATTAAAAAAAAGGCTGGAAAAAAAAGACTGTGTTGTTAAGTACATTCATTATTTTATAAACCCTGAGGCAGTAAAAGCTTAAAGCACATAGGAATTTCAGTTGTCTGAAAGGCTAAAAGCTGTTGCTGTGGGTTGATTTTATCCTTTTCCCTTGAATACCTTTTTTTGAAGGAGATGGGGAACAGTTATTCATGAAGGGAATGCAGCTTAAACAACTCTTGCTTTCTCCTGCGCAGTTATACGAAATGAGTTTCCGTTATCCCTGCTGAAGGGCTGGGGGGCAGTGACTGCTATTGAAGGAGGGAGAATGTATTTCTTGTAGCAGCAGCTATTGCTGCCCCATCCCTTGCCCCTTTTTCCCTTTGCTCTCCCTACCCTGGCAGCAGCAGCAGCTGCAAACCAGTTTGAGAGAAGAAGGCTATGTCCTGCATAGCACAATACAGCAGGCATATTTTTTATTATTGCACTTTATTTACTCTTGATTTTATGCATAAATCCAGGAAAATATTGAAATGCCGTGTTACTTTTTTTAAAATAATTTTTACAATCTGCAGGTATACTTTGTGTTTCACTAATTCTTTAAGACAATCTGCACAGTTTGGATATGCTTATGAAGAGCCCACTTGCCTACAAGAACAGAGATATGTAGGAGAATGCATAATTGCATTTCATAATACTCAAGGATTAACACGGAGAAGGTGAACATCTTTTGGAAAGTCCCTAGGGCTGTAAAGAGAAGACCTGCAATACTTAATACAATGGAAAATTCAGCAAAGGCTGAGAATTGCAATGCCATGGTGAAAGTTCAAGACCCTTAGGGCAGCAAGGGGGGTGCACAGCAAGCTCAGTGCCGTGGCATTCAGGAGAGCAGGCTTTGGCCTCCTCAAGGAGCTGCTTGGTATAGTAACATGGGATACAGCCCTGGAGGGAAGAGGGGCTGGTCAGTATTCAAGGTCACCTCCACCAAGCTCAGGAGCGATGCATCCCAACAAAGTATGTTAGGCAAAACCACCAGGAGGCCTTTGTGGATGAACAAGGAGCTTCTGGACAAACTCGAACAAACAAGGAAGCCTACAGATGGTGGAAGCAAGGACAGATAGCCTGGGAGGGATACAGAGAAACCATCCAAGCAGCCAGGGATCAGATTAGGAAAGCCAAAGCCCTGCTAGAGTTAAATCTGGCCAGGGACATCAAGGGCAACATGAAAAGCTTCTATAGGTCTGTCAGTGGTAAAAGGAAGACTAGGGAAAATGTGAGCCTTCTCTGGAAGGAAACAGGAGACCTGGTTACCTGGGATATGGAGAAGGCTGAGGTCCTCCACAACTTTTTTGCCTCAGTCGTCACTGGCAAGTGCTCCAGCGACACTGCCCAAGTCGTAGAAGGCAAAGGGACTGGGAGAATGAAGAACTGCCCACCGTAGGAGAAGATCAGATTTGAGAGCATCTAAGGAACCTGAAGGTGCACAAGTCCGTGGGACCTGATGAGATGCAGCCACGGGTCCCGAGGGAACTGACAGATGAAGTTACTAAGACAGTATCCATAATATTTGAGAAGTTGTGGCAGTCCAGTGAAGTTCCTACTGACTGGAAAAAGGGAAACATTTTAAAAAGCAGAAAAAGGCTGACCTGTATGCCCGGAAAGATCATGGAGTGAATGCTCCTGAAACTAAGCTAGAGAACATGGAAAATAAGGAAGTGATAGGTGACAGCCGACATGGCTTCACTAGGGGCAAATCATGCCTGACAAATTTGGTGGCCTTCTACGATGAATTTACAGCGTTGGTGGATAAGGGAAGAGCAACTGACGTCATCTACCTGGACTTGTGCAAAGCATTCTCTGCATGACATCCTTGTCTCTAAATTGGAGAGTCGTGGATAGATCACTCAGCGGATAAGGAATGGCTGCACACAAAGAGTCATGGTCAACAGCTCGATGTCCAAACGGAGTCCAGTGATGAGTGGCATTCCTCACTTGGGGCCAGTGCTGTTTAACAGCTTTGTTGGAGACATGGACAGTGGGATCGAGTGCACCCTCAGCAAGTTTGCCCGTGACACCAAGCTGTGTGGTGCGGTCGACAGGCTGGAGGGAAGGGAGGCCATCCAGAGGGACCTTGGCAGGCTTAAGAGGTGGGCTTGTGTGAACATCATGACATTCAACATGGCCAAGTGCAAGGTCCTGCACTGGGGCTGGGGCAATCCCAAGTACAGATACAGGCTGGGCCATGAGTGGGTTGAGAGCAGCCCTGCAGAAAAGGACTTGGGGTTGTTAGCGGATGAAAATCTGAATATGAGCCAACAATGTGCACTTGCAGCCCAGAAAGCCAATTGTATCCTGGGCTGCATCAAGAGAAACGTGGCCAGCAGGTCGAGGGAGGTGATTCTCCCCGCCATGCGACTCTGGTGAGACCCCACCTGCAGTGCTGCATTCAGCTCTGGGGCCCCCAGTGTAAGGAAGACATGGACCTGCCTGAGTGGGTCCAGAGGAGGGCCACGAAGATGATGAGGGGATTGGAGCACTTCCTCTATGAGGACAGGCTGAGAGAGTTGGGGTTGTTCAGCCTGAAGAAGAGAAGGCTTTCGGGAGACCTTCTAGCAGCCTTCCAGTACTTAAAGGGGGCCTACAGGAAAGATGGGGAGGGACTTTTTACAAAGGCATAGGACAAGAGGTAGTGGCTTTAAACTGAAAGAGGGTAGATTTAGATTAGATGTAAGGAAGAAGTTCTTCACTGTGAGGGTGGTGAGATGCTGGCACAGATTGCCTGGAGGAGCTGTGGCTGCCCTTTCCCTGGCAGTGTTCAAGGCCAGGTTGGATGGGGCTTGGAGCAACCTGGTCTAGTGGAAGGTGTCCCTGTCCATGGCAGGGGGTTGGAACTAGATGGTCTTTAAAGTCTTTTCCAACCCGAAGCATTCCATGATTCTATGGTTAAATGAAATCACGAGTGCAGATGGCCATGTGGGTTTTCAAAAGCAGCATTTACCTTCAGCCAAAATTGCATCTAAGAAAAGCATAGAGAATAGTTCTGGTGAGATGTGTAGGAAATCATCCAAGGACAGAAGATAGGTAATAAATGCCTTTTTTTTTTTTTTTAAATCATGGAAATATCTTCAGTTAGCATTGATTCTTAAGCTTTACTGTGAGAATCAGATTGCCTTTTGTGTCCACTCCATCTAAGTTAATATACTTGAATTTCACTTGTATATTTATTTATCACTTTTACACTACTTTAGTTTACATTTCTTATCCTAAAAAAGACAATTCTTTAAGAGGTTTTAATTTTCCAAAATATAAATCTATTTGATGAACAACTCCACAGTCCTTTAGTATATTAATTAAATTATAAAATGTCCATGTTGGAATGCTCAATCCTAAGGCTGCTATACCTCCAAAAACGTAAAACAAATAAACAGGTGATTGGAAATTCTAGTACTTCTATTTTGTAATGCTGTCCTTCCAGGTAATTTTTCTAGAGTAAAGAATCTTTAATTCCTTCAGTTGAGTTAGTTTTGCTTTTTCTTTCCATTCTCACAAACATTCCCTAGCCTTTTCAGTTACATTGTACCTTTACGGCTTGGTATTATTTGTCAAATTTGTTGTGAATTACTTCTTATTGCAGCTGAAGCATAAAATTTTGGGCGAGCTATTCACTCTAGACATGGTGCTTTGTCATTTTATGTACTCGTAGAGTTATCATCTATCCCTGCATGTTATTTTCAAGAATTCAGTAGAAGAAAAATGCCTTTTACTATCAAGATGTGGATACATTTCCTCATCCTGTCAGACACTTTTAATGCAGTATAAAATAAAAGGCATTAGGAGCACAAACAGCTTTTGTTGTGTAGAGAAGCTTTTGGTGAGTCAGAATCCAGCTGAGATGCCACCCTCCCCAAAATACTGACTTCCCAAAGCTGCAGTGGTTCAAGACCCCATCTGTTCAGAGACACCTGCAGTAGGCTGTGATCTTTTTATTTGTTCAGGGTAACCACAGCAGGATTTGGCTGTCCTATTTACTATCATTACTTGCCGTGCTTTGTCCTAAGACTTGTAGAGATGAGATCTTGCCCCAATTTTTTTGCAGACAGGAAGAGGCTGTGTCCTGATGAGCATTTACTCACACACATGCTTCTGGTGAAACTATTTGGATTATTGAAGGAGGTTTGCAGCAGCTTGCATGAGAGAGCTTCACACTCTGAATGCAAATACGAGGTGTACAATAATCCTCTTTCCTCTAGTATGTAGGTGGTGAGAGGGAGTTTCAGCTTCTGCTGGAGGTCTGTTGGGGTTTTGCTGATGGTCTCTGAATGCTGACTGTTGCTGACCTTTGCGTACACACACACACACACACTTTCTTTCTGAGAGAGATGTTTAAAATGCTTATGCACTGCTTGGCCTGTAGAAAGAACAGCCATAGTGACACTAAATGCTCCCAGGCTGGCTGCCTACTCCAGCCCACTCGCACAGGCCAGCGGGCAGGAATGAAGAGAGAAGATGGTGTGCTCCCCGTGTGACACCCGGAGAGGCTGTTGCTGTAGTGATGGTGTCCTCTGAGCCTAACTGGGCAGTGAAATGGTGGCATTTCAGCTCCAGTTATTTTGCACTAACATGCCATTTAGGTCCACTCATTTATCACATCTAATTGATTTTGTGACATCAAATCCACTCAGGTTGGTTAAGACCAATAGGGCTTGTCTCAGGCCCCCCGTCCTTCTTTTTAGAAAACTAACCATGAGATAACACTTTGAAAGTCTTAAAAGAGCAGAAACGATCACAATGTAAAAAAAGAATATGCAGCAAAAAGGACAAGACTAAACAGATGGAAATTGTCTGTGCAAAAATGGTGACAAAAGCATAAATGCTAATAAGTAAGCGAAACAGAATGCTGAAAAATTAAAAAGTGGGTAATAAGGCACCTTTCATAACGCTCTGCATTATTTGCTTTAAGATTTTGTTTCGTCTGCTGTTCAGTCATCAGTGATTACACTTTTTTTCTGCTATCCAGCAGTTTAGACAGTGAATGTTTTCCTTAGGTCTTTGGCTAACTTTCTCACCTCAGTTCAGTTTATTGATGCTGCACTGATGACCTCTGAATGCAGAGATGATTCCCTTTCTACTGTTATTGGTATTGACCAAGTCACTTCAGAGTCTCTTGTACATGCTACACACGTAGTCCCCTAAATCATTATTGAGTTATTTTCTCTCTGCTACATTATTTCAGCTTCCATTGAGCTGCATTAGCTAAAAATATTCCTGAGTCAAATCCCGGGGTTGCACATGAGCAGAGCTGGCCTGCCCAGGACAGTGGGGGAGCAAGCAGCAACCTTTGTAAATGTGTTCTGAATCCTCCCTGGGCCCACCTGTGTCGACAGCCCTGGGCTTTGTCAGTAACCTTTAAGCTCCTGCTCAGTTAGAGCAGAATGCAAATAAAGATCCCACTTTGTGACAGCCCTTGCCTCAGCAGAGTCAAACCCAGCTCTGTGTTTGAATTGCCTAATGCAATTGGATGTGAGACTGATGCTGACGTGTCTCGAGTGGCAAAGCTCTGCCTCTTTCCCACCTCTGGTGGGAGGAAACCACAGATAGGCAGCCAGAGGTGTGCTGGAGAGCCATGTTCAGCCCTGCTGGAGCAGCCCCAGCAGTGACTCCCTCCTCACCCTCTACTGGGCTAAGAAATCATGGCAGCAACACCCAGCCAATCCTCTCTGGAAAAAAAACATGCCTGTATTTCACAAGAGATTTGGATACTTTCCTTGTCACAGCCTTCTGCTGATGTCCATGTCTGTGCTTTCCAAACTTCACTGATTCTTCTCAGATTGGATCAGCTGGATAGATTGTTAAGTCTGTGTAATTAAAAGCTAATCTGCAAAAATACGAAGGAACAGGGAAACAATGACAGTGGAACCCTAATAACCCAATCACAGCAAATAGGACACCCTGGCCCAGCCTCTCACTGGGCTGTCACAGGACAGCCATTAGCCCCAGTGTCTAGGTGTGACAACCGTCAACAAGGTGGTCAAATGGGAATGTCTCCCCAGCTCACCCTACAGATAGAGGGGATCTCATGGGATGCAGAGGTAGGGCACTTTTGGATTGCACAAGACTTACTGTGGGAGGTTTAGGGGAGGAACGCAAGGTGAAGGAAGGGAGGGATCTTAGTGGTTTGGGGGAGGAACAAGTATGGGAAAATAGAAGGATAAGGCAATAAAAGTGGTTGATCATGTGTTAACAGGCTGCTGGTCAGTATAGTTATCTGGACATGCCCTGTGCCTGACCCATGCTGTCTGTCCTGTCTTCTTCTCAAACTTCATTTCTAAGTAGCTGATGGGATACACGTGTTCTGTGTGCATGTGCGTGTATATGTGTGGGGGGAGACCATGGAATAGAGACCATGAGTCCCAGGTGTCTGTGGTGGAGCAGCTGGAGGGACTGTACTGCACACGTATTTTGTGGGTGTGTATCTCAGCGTGTGTGATCGCTGGTCAGGCCAGACTAGCTGGTGAGTGGGACATGAGGATGTAAGCCTGGGCTAGTTACTGGAGAGTCTAAAGGCTGTGTGGCTTGGCTGCTGGAGCAAGCAGGGAGTCCAAACTGGACCAGAGAGAGACCTGTTTGTGTGTGTGTCAGGGTGATCCAGGGGCCAGCTACTGAACAGACTGGGTATGTACAGCCAGTTACTGGAGGGATACATAATGTATCTATGTATGTATTTTGTGCTAAATTGCTTTAATCCTGGTCAGCCAGAGAGGGGAGCATGATCAGGACATTGGTATGTAAGTGTGCCCATACGCCTCACAACTGTATGGATGTGATGCTGCAGCAGTGTTGCCTCTATCAGGCTACCAGATTCATCAACCTCCAAAATAAACCAGAACCATATATTTTCAAGTAGGATTCCATATATTTTTAAACAGCATTATGGCTTTTGTGTAGGAAGTGGTTATCTTGGTGATCTTGATGGAGATTTAACTTAATAATTTTATGAATTAATGTCTTGCACTCTCTTTTGGTCACTCTTAACAAAACTAGGACACGGAATTATTTTCTGCCTAAATAAATCAGTTTAACCACATATGCTATGTAAATAAAATAATATACTTCTACTTGAAAATTGCATGCAATTGTTTCTTTTATTAGTGTGGTTGTGGTCTTTCTACATTTGCAGAAATCTCTGGAGAAGGGATTCTGCTCTTTGGCACTACTTGAGGTGACATATGATCACATAACGTGGGGGCTGTTCCTTCCCTGGGCCTCCCTTCCCTCTGTATTCACATATGGGATGTGCTAAACCCTGAATTCGTAAACCATGGTCATCATGAGACACATTAAACTTTCATATCTCCTTCTGGGAGTTGCAGGTGTATATATTACTTCATGATAAGGTAATGGATTTTTCACTATACATTTGCTGATCAGTGTCAGAGTTCCAGGCAACTGCAATAGTACCAGAGTTAAAAAGAACGAGATTAAGTGTGAAAATGCTGCTCTGTAATTACTGGACTGATGCCCTGCCTGACAGCGAAGAACTGCTGCAGGCAGTCCTTGTGGGGGTGCAGAGAGAAAGGACTGTGTATGTTGAGGTAAAGGCTTTTCTTATGCGAACTGCGAGAGCAGGCAAGGCTGTCCTTGGAGAGAAACTGAGCATCCATTCAGGTGATGGTGTACGTTTTTTTTTTCAGGGGCACTGAAAGAAGTGCAAGGATAGAGAGCAGAGGTGAGCCCAGACTGTTAGGAGTCAAGCCAGAAAGGTTGTTAGGACTTTTTGAGAAACCGGTTGAAGTAACAAAGCTTCTGAAAAGGGATATACAGTGATGAATGCTCTTTCCAGCCCTAAAATGTCTGACACAGTTACTTCAAATCTCATTAAAAATCGGTGTTACCTGTTATTTAGTTTATGGAAGCAGTACTAGGAAGATAGTGGTGTCCAGATTCTCATTAATGCTAGGCACAGTTTGGGTGATTTGGTCTGAGGCATAATGGGGTATCTTAAAAAACTGAGGAGCTAAGAGGTAAAGCAAGAGTTGGAAAATACATGGTTGTTTGCCTTTGCACTTAGCTTCAGGGTGATGCTCCTCTCTATCTGCAATGCTTTTTTGTAGTTGAAGTGCACGCAGTTAAATTGGCTGCTTCTGCACCGTGGAAAGAAAAATAAATCCTCCCTTAAAAACTAAGGCTGTTGGCCTTGATGTTCATAGCTCTGACAGTGGCACCCTTCAGTTCATATTGACTACAAACTAGCAAAAGTCAGAAGTCTGCCGTTTTATTTTAGCCTTCCCAATTCAAATTTTTCTTTTTAAATTGCTGGAAGTTTTCTCCCATGATTTCTTTCTTTTTTTCTACTTCCCTCACACCCTGGTTTGTAATCCATTTTTGCTTATTTGTTATTTCCTGTTTTTTACAAACCTGTTTCTTACTTCTTTTTCTGATCTAGCTAGGCTTTTTTAAAATGTTAATTTGGGGATATTTTTTTTCCTTCAATATACTGCATCTTGCTTAACAGCATCTTGTGACAGAGTTCAGCAGCTTAACTGTGTTGTAAGAAGAACCATCTTTTGCCTGTTCCAAACCTGTCATCTGTTTGAGTCCCCCAGATCCTTACACAGGAAAAAGCTGAACAGTTGATCTCAGTTCCCCCCCTCCAGGCCATTTATGATTTTATAAACCTCTGTCACACCTCCTCTTTCATCTCTTTCCTAGGCTGAAGAATAGGAAATTATTTATCTTTCCTTATTTAGAAGCCATTCTATACCTTTGATCTTCCTTATTGCCTTTCTCTGATCTGAAAGTTTTCCCTTACGTAATATGAAAGCACAGTCTGTAAGACAGAAAATCCATTAATACTTCATAGCATGCTTGTTTAGCAAGGAAGTAGGTCATTATAAATTCTGATGACCCTGAATAAAGAGAAAAAAAAAAAAAGATGAGCCTGATCCTCAGGGCAAGCACAAATTAGCTGAAATGTTACTAATGAAGGATGTGACCCATGCAGTTTTGAAGGGAAGACTTAAAATGTTTTGCTTAACAAAATGCACGTGATTCTGTGGTTTGTGAAGAAGGCTCAAAAGAATTGTTATGCATTTACTAGAGTGAAGTAAGAGAAATAAATATGTTCGCTTTTCATGTCAGAAGTTAAAATGTTGAGGTCTGCTTGTTCTAAAAATAATCCTAAAGGACAAAAGAGTAACTGTGATTATACTACATTACGCTAAAACCTCAGCAGTTAGGATTGTTTCCGCAGGGCTGGTGATTATTATTATTATTATTACAATGCAACTTAAGGATTGGGAAGCTGAATCTTAAAAAAAAAAAATGCTTCTATACGTATTACTTGGGATGTGGGAAATGAAAATCCATACTTAGGAGCAGGCAAAGAATCCTTCCTAGACTAGGAGGAATAATTTAATATTCCTGTTTTTTCTGAGATGATGGTATTCCTCTTTAAAAAAAATGTATCAACCAAAAAAGACATATAAATGGGCATGAATTCAAAAAAAAAGAAAAATTGCAGTGTATTTGAATGATAATGCAATTACTGTCTCATTAACTGGATGCCAAAAGAAGGCAGTGATAATTGTGGCTGCTGATAAGAGAATTCTCAGAATACATTATGGATGTTGAGCCTCATTCTGACAAATTCTGTTCACAAAAGAGCAATAAGCAGTGTATCAAAGGAGTGTTATGTTTCAGATATTAGAGTAGTCCCTTAACAAGTGTCCAAGACATGGGTTGCAGTAGAAGTGCAGCATATATGGCTTGAACTTCGTATGTACGTCCTTGAACTCAGGTTTGCAGGTCTGTTCATCTTATGGAAACCAGTTAGTTCACAGTATTTTTCAGGTAAAATTCATTGGGTGTCCCGTGGTATTCAACATTTTAGCAGTGATGAAGTGTTTCCCGTTATCTGAGATCTTGACAGTATTAGTGTATTTATGTGTGTATATATAGAATAAGCAAAATTATATATAAAAATATATATATGCTAGAGATAAATGTAAATATTTTTTCCCTCTTCCTACACAAGTAATTTTAGTAGCAAATCAAAGGCTCTGGGCTATGCTGTTGTGTTTCAGCTGTGGTTAGTGAGGTTTCTTTGGTTAGGTTTGTGTGTAAGTACCTTCCATTCTAGTTCAGTGAGTCCAGCTGGAATCAAGCACACCTGAATATCACAAGACCATTTTAGAAGTCTGGACCCAAGAATAGAAGTCTTCTTTCCGTGCATTCTATTTGTTCATCAGCTTCATGTGCTTTGCCATGAGGTGAGCAACAGACCATCAGGTTTCATTACTCGTAGCTTAAAACAGAGACCACATAGTGAATGCAGTGTTGCCTCTGAGAGTCAGACTAGCTGGAGGGGCAGGATAGGCTTAGACGAGCAAGTAGTGTATATTCCTCTTACACAGATTGAGAGTGTTGGTGTTCAGTTTTGTTTTACTGCTATTTACAACATTTTAGGATGGGGAGATGACAGAGGTAAGGGACAGCGCTAAACCCTGGTGTACATGGAAAAATAATAATTTCTCTTTAAAACCCTAGATATTTTTAATAGTTGGTAAGTCTCCTCTACTCCTACATTTACATGAGTAAGCTTTTGGAAAGAGAACAGCAAATACGATTAATACTCTATTGTGGCATCCAGCTTTGCCTGTTTTTTTTTTTTTTTGAGTGGTTTTGCTTTCCCCTTTCCTTACAGTGTTGTAGAGAATCAAATTAAAAGACATTCAACAGAAGTTAATTCTCTTCAACTTTTTAAGAGGTTTGTCAACTTGGATAAAAAAAATAAATCCAAAGCTGTATTGAGCTACATGACTATTTTAAACTTATATATTTTCTAAAGATAGAGCACTGATAACATTTCATCAGTACCGAAGTGCCAAGGTACGTTGCTTTAGGATTCAGAAGAGCTGACCTGTAGCTTTGTCTCTTGAAGCCCTGTTGATTTATTTGAAGTCCTTTGAAGTATCATCTTTCTGATAAATGCCTTCATTTCTTCCATTTCTTTATTGGTTAAATACTGATTATAATATTTACCTTCCTACAGTTTGACCTCAAACATGCTATATAATGCTTATAACATACTATAATATTTTATTTTGAGAAAGATTATTGCAAAGGAAAAGCTCAGATCTGGAGTGGAAAAGAACACCTTGTATTTGGCTGTATTCTTGTCTACTCTCAACAGATCTGATGAATATAATTATTATGTATTATTTTACGATCTTTCATGTGGTACATCCTGGTTTCTTAAATTTTTCTAAAGATCAATATAACTTAATGGGTTTCTTTATTGTGATTTTGTTTGTTGTCTCGTTCTGCGCAGTGAAGAATTTAATTGCTTTTCACCTGGGAGAGGAGGTGCATTGTATCAGTATGAGCCTGGAAATTATTATAAGCCTTACTTGTCCTGGGCAAGAAAGTGCCTTAGAGTTTTAAGTGTGTTGATCAAGCAGAAGTAATGTGTGGATAACAAAGCCAGAAGGAGCTGTGAGGATCATCTGGTGCCATAGGTTATAGTCTTGTATAGCTTAACTGAATCAGTTTTCATTTGCACTCTAGCAGTGGCTCCCACACTCTGAATCTTGGCCTGCCGTTGGCCCACAATAGTTCCTGTGGACTACCATCCATCTTTGTTATCAAACTTCTAGTTTAAAGTACCATAAAATCTGGTTGCACAGACTAGCTCTGACCATCTTACTGTAACTTTACAAGACCACCATAACAAATGGAGAATAGTTCAGTAGCCCTCTTGCCACAGCTGTGAAAACAAGGAACTCCCACACAAAACACCCTAGGAAGTCTGTCTTGTAATCACTGAGTCAGGGCTGGATTGTCAAAGAAACCAACCAGTGGTGGGTCTTGGAAAACCTGTGAGAGTCTGGGGCTTTTCTGCCATGTGAGCTGGATCTCAGTGGCCTTAATTTTGAGAGGAAGAGTTGCTTTACTGACTCACTCAAAGGGAAGGCATGGGCTCCAGATGGTTGGGACTGCTTCATGAGATGCATACAAACTCAAGGAGGGGAAAGTGATTGGCAGAAGGAAACAGGATGAGATGAGTTGGAATAAAACAGTCTCCTGAGTTGTTCGTTGCCAGACGTGATTGAAGTGCAAATAGGCTATTTCAATGTAAATGAACTGTGACCAAATTTTCAAAGATATTTGTGTGCCTAAAAGCCACTTATGAATATTTTATTAAGTGCTGTGATTTCCACGAGTTAGGTACAGATTTCCTGCTTGCCTTGCAATGAGCTGTGAAGTTTTAGGAGCTAGTACTTCTGGAGTGGGGCATGTGACCAGAAGACCGCGGTGCTGAGTGGGCCTTTTGGTCTGAAGACTGACACAAGAAGAGGCTTTTGGGGCTCTGAATAGAGACTTACATAGAAATGATTGATAACCAGGGGAAAAAAAGCATAAGAAATAATCTTAGGCAGCGACCTGCGAATGTTGCTCAGATCAATATTATGTTCCTCACCTGACAATTCTCATAAAGGTTTCTGTCTCCCCCCTCCCCCCATGCAGTAAGTGTTTGTGATTGCCTTTGACAACCTTTGAAGCACCACAAAAAGAAGAAAAGCAAAATCTGTTTCTGCTCGTCTGTCACGGAGCTTCTAAAGATCCTTTCTGTATCCACTTTGACACTGCTATACTCACACTTTAAAATCCAGACTGATTTGTTTCTCTTGAATAGAGGAAACTTGATTCTATCTTGTGAATGGGTTTTCCTGTCAGAATTAAGGCTTGGACATGTTTGCTACGGTCTAGGTCATGCTGACCTTAATTAAAGACCAAATCACCATGTGTCAGGTAGCGTCACACACTATTTTGATAGTCCCCTGCTGCAGTAGTTCCTCAAAAATCTAGCAGCTGAGCACAGCATAGACGAGCTGAAAGACACACAGTTAACTTGTTTCCAAAACATCTTTATTCAAATGTGATTTAAATTTCCTCAGTTATGGAAACATTTCCCATGATAGAAGTTCCTGTAACTACCATAAACACGCTAGATGGTAGACAAATCTGGAGTATTTAATTTGTTTGGGTTTTTTTACAGCAATAACAGACATGTCTTGTCTAAAATGCAGCACGTGAAACAGTCATTTCCCACCTACTCTCCCTTTTGTGTGTTTTTTCCCCCTGCAGTTCCTGTATTACATGCTATTTTGTGCAGCCTGTAATTTCTTCCTTGCCTGGGGACCCACTCTGGCATGGGATCTGGGTAGAGTGCCTGGGGCTCACGGGAGGGGAGAGGGGAAGTCGCTGTGCTGTTACAGCAGAGGAAAGGGCACCGGCCTCCTTAGGCACCGCCTTCTCCAGCTCCCTTACCCTGCCAGCCAGCAGGCACCAATATGCCCGGTCACATGATGCAGAGCAAGATGGCTGACAGCTCTGTAGTTTGCTAATTTTAGTCTGCTTTTCCTGTTGTGGATGTAAGGTCATTAATTTTCTTTGGAAAATAAGGTCTTGTGGAGAAAAAAAGGTTGTTTGATCAGGGGTGGGATATAATATTTTTAATCTTTTGAATATCAAGCTATTAAAACAAGCTGACAATATCAAATGTGGAGAGTATAAAAATGATTGTTGTGCCACAAAGTATTACTTTTGCGAGACGATTAGAATCGAGGATTCATCTTACAGCCATGTCCATAACTGTAAGGCATTTTCTTAAACGTGTCTGTGACTGTCTTGGTATTTTCGTAACCACCTTGGTCAGTGTCATGTTTCAGTCTGAGTCTTTAAAGCAGTTGATTTGCTTTCAGTATTTCTCCCAAGTATGGGTAATACAGAAGGTAATATAATGAATGAAATTATTTCTGTATTTTAAAATTTCTTACATTTTCTTCTACTGTGAGATAATTTCTCAGTAATTCTAATAGTTTTTCACTATCTTTGTTCTGTATATTTAGTTGCACTAAGCTTTGTATTTCCTTTGTACTTCAGTCCTTAATTATCTATCTGATACTAGTCTCTAGTTGTGGTAGGAGACTAATCTTTTCTTTCACCCATAATAGAAATTTTCAGTGGACTTTCAACTGCTCTGCTATAGTTTGTTTATTTTTAGATGTGTTTTTAACCATATGAAATTATAATGTGTTGAGTTGTGAGGTGGATTATTATTATTATTTTAATTTTTGTTTTTATTGACTACTGGTGGTTGTTTGGATTTATACATTGAGCATTTTCGAACTAATTATAAGCCTGTTGCTTGTGATGAGCTCTGTATTAAATCATAGAATCATAGAATTGTTTGGTTTGGAAGGGACCTCAAAGATCAGCTAGTTCCAACCCCCCTGCCATGACAGGGACACCTCCCACTAGACCAGGTTGCTCAAGGCTCCATCCAGCCTGGTCTTGAACACTTCCAGGGATGGAGCATCCACAACTCCCTTAGGCAACCTGTTTCAGTGTCTCACCACCCTCAGAGTGGAGAACTTCTCCCTTATCTCTAGTCTAAACCTGCCCTCTCTCAGCTTCCAAACATTACCCCTCATCCTATCACTACAGGCCCTTGTAAAAAGCCCCTCCCCAGCCTTCTTTAGGCCCCCTTCATGTACTAGAAGGCCGCTATAAGGTCTCCCCAGAGCTTTCTCTTTTCCAGGCTGAACAACCCCAACTGTCTCAGCCTGTCCTACGGGAAAGGTGTTTCAACCCTCTGACCACCTTGGTAGCCCTTCTCTGGACTCACTCCAACAGCTCCATGTCTTTCTTGTGTTGAGGGCTCCAGAGCTGGATGCAATATTTCAGGTGGGGTCTCATGAGGGCAGAATAGAGGGGGAGTATCACCTCCCTCGACCTGCTGGCCACACTTCTCTTGTTGCAGCCCAGAATGCGATTGTCTGGCTCATACTCAGTTTTTCATCCACCAGCACCCCCAAGTCCTTCTCCCCAGGGCTGCTCTCGATCCACTCATCGCCCAGCCTGTATCTGTGCTTAGGATTGTCTTGACCCAGGTGCAGGACCTTGCACTTGACCTTGTTGAACTTCATGAGGTTTGCACAGGCCCACTTCTCCAGCCTGCCAAGGTCCCTCTGGATGGCCTCCCTTCCCTCCAGCATGTCGACCTCACCACACAGCTTGATGTCATGGGCAAACTTGCTGAGGGTGCACTCAATGCCACTGTCCATGTTGCCGGCAAAGATGTTAAACAGCACCGGTCCCAGTACTGATCCCTGAGGAGCACTGCTTATCACTGGTCTCCACTCAGACATCAAGCCATTGATCGCAACTCTTTGAGTGTGACCTTACAGCCAATTTCTTGTCCACTGAGTGGTCCATCTGCCAAATCTGTTTTTCTGATTTGAAGACCAGAATGTCGTGCGGGACAGTATAGAAGCCTTTTCACAAGTCCAGATAGATGACATCAATTGCTCTTCCCTTGTCAATTGATGCTGTAACTTCATCATAAAAGGCCACTAGATTTGTCAGGCAGGATTTTCCCTTGGTGAAGCCATGCTGGTTGCCACCAATCACCTCCACATTTTCCATGTGCCATAGCGGAGCCTTCTGGAGGATCTGCTCCTGAAATGTTAAATTAATGTTGAAAGAGCATAGAGGATCATTTAAATATCAGATTAATATCGCCTACAATATAAAATAGCAGGCAAACATACGAAGAACTTATGAAAGAGTAGACTGCTGAATAGAAGTTCATTAAACCCAGCTCAGTCTTTTTTGAGATGCTTTTAGAATCAGTTCTAATTTGCTTTTAATGCATAGTCATTAAATACATTAATGAACTGTTCTAACTCTGTTTTTATTTATTAGTACTTTAAATTCCTGATAAACTCTTTGTTTGATTATTCTTTGATTATTGTGGCATTTGTTTTAGAAAAAAAAATCTTATTTTAAGCGCCATTCATTTAATCGTTTAACAAACACATATAGCAATTGTTCACTAGCGAGAAATGTTGAAAAAGTGCTAGTAGAACTTACAGTATTTGAAAAGGAATTTACTGTCTTTTTCACCTGGGTTTGACTAGTTATTTTTAGAATCTGAACAGACCAATGTTTGGCCCCCTCTCTTCTGATATTTAATAGGTGTGTGCCCATCATAAACACCAGATAGTGTAATTTCCCTGCCTATAATCTGCAGCTAAAACTGCTCTTGGAACCCAGCTAGTATAGTAGCTCCCTTTAAAACATAGCTGACATCCTTTATTTTTACGCATTAGATGCCTGGATTATCTGTAAAAAAGGCAAAACAAAAAAGTTATTTCATTTAGTAGCAGTGCAGCTTTGATACTATGTGTAAATGAAGACAATTTTACTCCAGGCTTGCTTTCCAAAGTCTTACAGTTATTTTTGTAGGGTGGGAAGGCAACACAAAGTTGAAGTGACCTGCATGGGAGAAGTGACTACATGGTGTCTACATAAATTTCAAATACAGTTTTGCTACCTCAGTCCTACCTCCATTTAGAAGACAACAATTCTGGAGATAAACACTGTAAAGATTATGAGTTTTCAGGACAAAAGTAATTTTGTAGTCTTTTGTAGTAATTTGCATACTCTATAAAAGATCCCTTTGATTTTTAAATACAGGAAATTCCAAGGGTAAAGCGTTTAAGTTTGTAGCATTTGAGCCTGGTACACTGATAACATACCTGATGCAGAACCCCTGCACCTGTTCTGTCAGATCGCTGCTTTCGGTGGGTAAGAGAAGTAAAAATACAGAGGCCAGTATTGAATTTCTCTTGTTGCTCAGCACAGTTTTGCTGTCCATCAGTGAGAGCAGTGTGTGGCACAAACCTGAAAGAGTGCCATTTGCCCAGCTCTGCTTCTGTAGAAATTGGCCGATACATGGGAGCTGTACATTTTCATTAGCCTGGCATGGTGCATTATTATGTCCTCACTGTTACTGCACTTACATGTGCGTGTGAGGTTGTATCTATAGTCCTTTGGTCTAAGGTGCTGCAGGGTGCCATCAGCCTATAGGCAGTTGGGTGAGGTACCCTGCATCCTTGCTGTGGAGCTTGCTGCAGCTGAAGAGCAGCCTGGTGACCAACCATACTGGTTGGGAGAAGATAAGGACCAGGAAAAGCAGCTTTACTAAGCCTGAGCAAAGCTCTGTCTAGCTGTCCTGTCACCAGCATAGTGGTGGAATGACTAGGGAAAAAATAAACATTAACCAACAAAGTAAAAATATTCTAATCATTTCCAAGCCTAGTCCCCCAGTTCCCAGCGATTCCTAGGTGATCTGTAGTATCTTTGTATCTAATAGAAGTTGATCAATTATTCTTTGCTAGGTTTTCCAGTTGACTTAAGGTTAATAAAAACTTCAGCTTCCTCTGCATCACATGCCAAGGAAATGCACATTTTGTCTGGCCTATATGCCTGTTTCGTTGATGTCCTCTAGATATTTTACTGTCAACAGTCAATCCCTGCGCACTCTGTGCTCTGTCCATCGAGGAGCATGTCAGTCTTCATAATGCTCCCACAGTATTGTCCCTTTTCCAAGCTGAAACGTATTCCTCATGGCTCTTCTCTTTATGTCTTTTTTCTTGTTCTGCCCCTTTTGAGAGGAGTAGACCACTATTGTGTGTGCTGCTCAAGGTGTGGTTGTGCTTTTACACAGTGGAATATTTGGTTGACTGCTACCAGCTACATAAAACACTTCCCAGCCTGGGTAGTTTCCAGTGTGGCAGTAGTGGGATTCAGGCTAATCTATACTCATGATCCTTCAGTAACTCTTCTGTAAGGCAGTGTTTTGTACACCTCAAACTACATTACCTCCAAACAAAAGTGGCTGACCACGGTGTACAGCTGCAGCTATGTCCCAGAGAGGATAAGGGCATCCCAGCATGTTCTCTGTGACATCCCAAAGGACATCTGAGAGGAGAATTAAGGGGAGGGGAGTGGTAATAGGATTGAGAGTTACCTGCACTGGAGCATGTGATATAATTTGGGTAGGGTTGCTAGGATGCTTAATGCTGTAGTGTGCTGGCAGTGATAAATGACCACTGCTTTACTGTTGAATTCTATGTCCTTGGTTAAAGAAGTTTATTTTATAAGGCTTTAAACTTTGGGTTTTGGTCTTGCAGTTTTGTGGTAAGCCATTTGCCACACAGCTCCACCTCTAAAGGATATGTAGTACAATTTGTAACACACCAGTGTCTCTCAGCTATCAGTCGTGCTCATTAATTGCAGGCTGTGCAACTAATTTGTAGTTTCTGTCTTTTAGTATATAGCAGCACAGCTCATTGTTTGCTAAAATGATGTTTTGTTCAAGCTTTTACCAAACTAATAAAATAATGCTTTTGAAGGGGGATGTGTTTTGATTAAGAAGAAACAACCATTATTCATAAATGAGTACTTTATATGTAATTTGCTTCTTAGGATTTTAGGGTTTCTTCACAGCAGTATTAACTGTTCAATCATGAAAAAATATTTAGGATTAGATAGGTATATTATTTTTTGGTAATTTTAGAATTTTATCTTTTCTGATTTTAAATAGGTTATTTGTTTTCCCAAACTAAATGTAGCATTTATAATGTCTAAATATATTTTTATATGTAGTAACATTATCTCTGTTGTTTGCAAACATATCATAAGATACTGCAGTTACATGGAAATTAGTGAGAGATTTGATGACTGTATTAGTCATTTGATGTCACTTTTTTTAAAAAAAAAAGTTTCAGTGTATTTTGTAATTTCACCTTCCTAGGAAACAAGTCTGAAGGTACAAAAGTCACCTTTACTAGTAGATAGTACTGGTGCTAGTCAAAACTCCAGTTTACTGAGGTTGCATCATCTGTGCAGTATAGAAGATGAGCTTATATGTAGTAGTACTTCATGTGACAGTTTATAAATGTCTGGATTTTTACTAATATATGGGTATGTAATGAAACTATATTTTGCTAACATATCCTGAAGCTAATATTTATGCTTATATTTTAGTACAGTAATTTATTGTACAAGTTGATGCACAGGTATAACTTGTTATTCATCAAAGCAGATATGAAAGCAATGATTGAAGCCCATGTCTGGGGACATTGGTGAATTCTAGAAATTATGATATAGAGGCAGCTCTTAAGCATTAATCCATGTGAAATGCTCCTGGTGTATAATTACAGTAACTGGAAATTGTGTTTTTAAAAACTATTAATGCTTCAATGCACATTTATACAGTAAATAAAAGACACTTGTGTGGAACATGGATGAAACTTGGTGTGTTAATTGGCCAGAATGTTCCTGCTGATACATCTATGCCATAGGAACTGAATAGATACTGTTCACATTATGTCCTGTTCCTGACTTCGTGTACTATTTTAATGTGTAGCAAATAGAAATATATCTTACAAATTCACTCTTCCCTGTCATTGCTTATAAAGCACTGATTATGTTTTCCATACTGAATCCAATAAAATTACTTGAAAATCTTAAAGGCAATGAAGTGAAATTCTTAGGTGAATCATATTCTTTTAACGAAAATGGAATGAAGTAAGTTGCATTTCTTTTCAGAGTGACATGTGAAGTGGTTATACTGCCAGTGCAACACTGTGTCTGAGTCTTGGTATAAAATGGTGCAAGAAGAAGCTGCAACTCTGAAAATTCCCATTTAAAGATCATACCATCTCTTTTTCTTATGGATAATCAAAATATTTTGTCCTTGTCATGCTGGCTCATGACTTTCTTCAGAAGCTCCATGGTGCTCGGCTGAGGGCTCAGGAAGGCCTCTTTGAAAGGGAACAGATAAGGGACAAGGCAGCAGGACCAAGGCTTCATTGGTGCCCAGATCCGCCCCGCAGCACCTGAGCAAGGCAAGCCCAGAGATAGTAACCGTGTTCAACCAGGAGTCACAGTCATAAGGCAAAATCACGGTGAGGAGACGGGTGCAAGGTCAAGCCAGAAAGTCAAGCCATAGGTCAGGATTACGTCCAGCAATTGCTGGGCACAGCCATAGTGACAAGGCAGGGACTGAGGTCAAGTCAGTCCACAGGTTGAGGTCCAGATCAAGGGTGGCTGTGGTTGGACATAGCTTAACTGGCGACCAGCATTCCTGCAGCACAGCTCAGGCAGGAACTAAAGGCCCTAGGCTATGCTTAAATAGACCTCCTGGGCCTGTGGATGTAGATGGAAGCCCTAGGTGAGGCTTGTAAGGGCTGTTTGGGTTTATGAGTGTGCTCAAGGCCTTGGCATATCCACCACCCTCTCCTCATCTACAAAGCCAGTCATGTCATGACATAAGACTGTCAAGTTGTTCAAGTGGATTTTCCCTTCATAACTCCGTGCTGGCTAATCCCAGTCACCTTCTTGTCCTTCATAGGGTTGGAAATGGCTTCTAGGAGGATTTGTACTATCACCTTCCCAGGGATCAAGGTGAAGTTATCTTCCTTGAAGACAGGGGTGATATATATTTGCTTTCTTCCAGATCTCAAGAACCTCCCCCGATCACCATGAGCTTTCAAAGATAATGGAGCGTGGCCTTGCAGTGATAATTGCAAGCTCTCAGCTCTTGTGCTTGCATCCCATCATGTCCTTGAATTGGACCTTCAACTGGAGGTCTACTGAGGTCTCTAACAACCTAATGAGAAAATAGTGTGCTGGATCTTTTGCATCTGAGATCATCTCCAGGCATTCTGATTTAGAAAAGGCAAAGAAAAATCTGTTGATCTGGATTGTGTGGTGTGCAAATGTGGAGAGAATATAAATCAAAAGACAATTTTTGACGTGGAAGTGGCAGATTGCTTTTTGAAAAAAACACCAGTTTTTTAACAAGAGAGAACCACATTCATCTCTAATATAATATCGCTGATTTTTGTGGTGGTGTTATAAGACATTGGCTCAAAATGCTTCTCCAGTTTCAGAACTAATGAAACTCCTTTTCTGTAGTAAACTCTTGCTAACAAAGAGAGCACCTCAATGTTAATACCCTCTCTTTTTAGGATAAAGTCAGACACTAAAAAAACCATTTTAATATTATCTGAGAGGCTGTAGCTTCCCAAACAAGAATGGGATGAAAGAAAGAATGTTGAGATTTTGTTGGAGGAAAAAAATACTTTTCCCAGGAAATAATCTCTGGGGCTTTGTAGCAGTGCTTCTACAGTTGGTTTGCACTGCCTTAGTCTGTTTTCTGCAAACATTTTTCTATTATTTGGCAGTATGTTTAGCACAGTGCTAACTATAGAAACATATATACATGTTTGTATCTGCAGTGGAGATACATCTGCCCTCAGCCACACAGACAATGTTGGCAATCCATAAACAACCAAAAAATAAAAAAGAAAAAGGCATACAACTGTTTTCTTTGTCAGCCTATGAAGTAGTTTTGATGGACATTCTTTCAGAACAGGAGCAGAACAAGAGTAACAAATACTTATTTTCTGTCAAGCATAAACATCTTTTATATGCATTGGTATTTTACTTCACATCCAGGTCTCCGTTTGCCTTATGCACAACTTGTGCCTCTGTTAGCACTGATTCAAGATTCCAGGACTGATTCAGCCTCAGATTTCTCTCAGTGATGCCCAGCTAGCTGTCTATAATAGCTCTTGCTGCTGCTTGCTTTTACTGGAATGCCTTGTAAAGTACCACTTTGAAGCAATTCACTGTCCACTTTTGTGTTGCCTTTGTGGACACTACCTATGCTACCTGCACAGTGCAAACTCGGGTATCTTTCTTCTACTAGAGAAATGGACAAGTGGAGATGGAGGATGATGAAGAAATCTGTAGGAAGGCAAAAGAAAGTCACAATTTTGAATGTATGCAGTAGCAACCCAAAGAAACCCTGGAGCAACCAACTAAAAAGTTTAAACAAAGTGACCGAGTTAAGGAGTACTAACAAAGCCCAAAGCAGGAATTTTTAAGCCTTAACCAGAGGAAGCAAAGTTCCTTACTCATTGTGATCCTCTTCCAGCACTTTAAGCCATTACTCATTTTGTCTCTTTTTGGCATTTTAAGCAATGAAATGTTGGGTTGTCTTTTACCTGTCCTGTTGTGTGACCCTTACATGAGGCTCCCCTCATGCTGACTTGGGGCCAGCATCTAAAGAGCTCTCCTGTGAGCTGCTGACCATATTTTTTCTTATGCTTTTGCTTCAAGAGGTCCTGATAGCAGAGGCCAAACTGGTCTTTATGCTCTTGCAAAAGCCAGACCTACTGGTGTTGCCCTTCTAAGTGACCACTCAGAGACTGGAGTTTACCTCATAAATGCTGCATGGTTATTTTGAAGTCTCCTGTTGCAGTGTCCATAGCTATTTGCCACAAAGCCTGTGTTTGGATTCTTGAGGCAATCTTGGAACATCTTAATCAGATCTATGGCTAGAAAAAAAAAGGCAGAAAGCATGTCAGTTTTTGTTAAGATCTGGCAACACACAGTGCACTGAATTAGCCATGATACTGGCCTCCTGGGACACCGGTATGCCAATACTAAGTTCTTCAACTTTGTGCATGGACATCTAAGCTGTGTTTAAAGAAACAAAGGCAGGCTGTCTCAGAAAGTTGCTTCGAGAGAAGTTCTGTGGAGAGCGATAAGCTAATGCTGGAATAAATTTGGGAGAGATAGAAGAAGAGGTTACATTAGCCTGTGTTGTTCTTCAGCATCCCACAGCTTGTAGAAATGTCTAACAAGCAATGGGAGTGGGGAAGGAAAGGAGTCAGTTCTTGTGGGTTTTTTAAAGCCATTGGATAACTTCTGGCTCCTACCTGTGATTTTGTCACTTCTTTAAAGAGGAGAGTAAGTTGAAAACCTTTCTTCGCAGAAGGTGGTAAATGGCAAGGTAGTTGATTTGGCTGATCAGCTTGGGATATTCAAAGTAGAGATAATGAGTGCCTGTTGTAGAAAGCTAAGAAACACTTCTGTGAATATGTTTAACTGGTGAGTAAAACAGAGCAGGGACTGTTCCCCAGCCCCAGCGGTGACCATGGCTAGTGTCCATACACTTAAATTCATCTGAGATAAGTGTTAAGTGAGGAAAATAGGGAAGGAAAAGTTAACTTAATATGTATGTAGATTCACAGATTTATGAAACTGCGTTTAAAAGATTGACGTACATTAACTGAAAAGCAAACTAAACCTGCCATGGTATTTGGTGCTGAGAACTGCTTCACTGAGATAGCATGTTACTTTGCAGTATGGATGCTCCAGCATCATTCTCTGACTGAGAAGGGGTGGCATGTGAGAGATACTTCTCCAGGTCTTTTTTAACATAGTATTATTTTATATCTTAATGATGTATTGTCAGATCTTTCTAGTGGCAGGCTGTACTATTGTCCACATTTAGCCTGTACCCAAGGCTAAATTATAACAGTCACTATCACCCAACAACCCCTCATCAGCCAGGGAGGGGAATTAGGAAAAAGAAGAGCAGACTCATGGGTAAAAGTGAAACAGATTTAAGGAAACACCACCAATACCAACAGAGATATACACAGTAATACTCAGCCAAATGAATATCCAGTCCTTATAATTGACCAGAGAGCAGTCCTCAGGAGAAGCCAGAGGAAGAACCTCAGCAGGAACCCCACAGGAGCACTCTTCCTCCTCAGCAAACCTTCCCCCTTTATAACGCCCATGCCATGATGGGATGGGCTACCCCTGTAGCTCACTCAGGTCAGCTGCCCTGCCTGACTTGGAACTGCTAATGGCCTGCCTGGCACGGCTGGGGTGGGATTCTGTCCCAGCCACACCAGGACAACTATTAAAAGGTATGTGGCAGGGTGAAACTTACTTTGCTATAAAAGGTAATTTGTATTAGCAACTGAAACTGGTAGGTTTTAAGTAGGAATTTTCTCTTTGTATGGGATTATATTTCTTGTGGAGAATAAAAACTGTAGTCAATCTATTGAGTAAAAACCCTCACGAGTCAAATACACTTTCTATATTGTTAATATTGCTGCTTAGGAGCACCTATGGTGTAATTTTCCGTTAGCTTAGAACATGCTAGGTTCCAAATAAGCATCTTTTATAAATACAGATGAGAGATGAAAAACATTAGAGAAGGGAAGTTCTTTCTTTATTTTTTGTTGGTACGGGTACATCAGCATTCATAAAAAGAGACTGTATCTTCATGTAACTATTTCTACTTTATCCATAGTGTTCCAATATGATTTCAGTCAAAGTTTGGAACAAAGTCAGAAATTAATAAATATAACAACAATATGGCTGCAGTCATCTGGAAACTGGAATATTCTTTCCTTTATATTACTGGTAACCTCTCATTGTATGTAGGAGGCCTGTCAGTTTTTGCAAATACCATGATGTATTTCAGTAATCCACTCACAGCTTGTCTTTGCCAAAATATGTAGAAATGTAGTATACAAACTATAAACCAATCTGTAAGAAATGTGTTAAATGCAAAATCTGCTGATAAGGCAGAGCTGTAGTTAATAATAGACAAGGTTATCATGGAAATGGCATTATTGCCAGTTTAGTGGACTTGTTCACAGTACTAAACCCATTTAATTTTTAAAGTACATTCTGTAGAAAGGAAGACTGTCATGTTTGCTGCCAGAATTTAACTTTCCCTCCATGCATTCACAGACTAAAATTGTTTCTTATATGATGCACAGAATTTGTAGATTCAAACATAAAGCAAAACCTCCAGAGAACATTTTGAACCCGGGAAAGAGGAACTTAAAATATGAGCAATAAAGATATTTCAAACTCTGTCAGAAAATGATAATATGGAAATTATATTTTTTACTTTAAATATTACATAATCATAAACAGTTTTAAATTGTTGTTATTCAGTTAAAATAACATTTACCTTAGATGCAAAGTAGTCTAACTATAAAAAAGCTTATGGAGCTAACTCAGTTCACCTTATGTCTTGTGCCTGTTGTAGCTGCAATTTTTACTGCTAGAAAAAGTCATTGTGCTAATTAGTGGTGATCTGACATGCTTTGTCAGCAATTTTTGAATCTATTTGCTCTACTAAAGTTAATGATCCAAAGTGAAGACGTTTTATCTGTGCAAATGGTTTTTTAAGTGTTGTAAAATGCCTTTGTATGCAGTTACACAAATCAGGAGTTTGAAGAACATATATCTGAAAGTATGTAATTTATATTAGATGCCATCTTGAGCTATGGCAGTGAACTAAAGCAATCTCTCCTTCCTTGTGTGCTCAATCGTTCTTTCAGCAGTTGAGTAACAAAAGGCCTTTCAGAGAGCCTGTAAGGCCATTTGACATCCAGGTTATAAATACATTCAGGGAGGACAAGGCCATTGCAGCGAAACAATTTCTGTATCTCTGTTCAGTGAAGAAGAAACTGAGGAAATTTCCACATTAAAAGCCTTCTCAGAGGAATGGGGGGAAGGAGGGCACACATACACTGGTCTAAAAGAGACCTTGGTTCCTGAAGACCATAAGGTAGCAAATGTGAAAATAAACTTTAAAAAAAGGTTCTAGAAAGGGTCAGGGAAACTGTAGGTCTGTAAACTCAATGTCTTCATGAGGCAACAACTGAGGCTGTAAGAATAGAGAATGGATTAAATGCATTTTATTTTGAAAGAAGTAATGGGAAGTCTTCCCTTAAAAATGTGTTGAAGTTGTCTGAAGGCATCAATAAACACTTGGATGAGGCTGATTTAATTGATGTCTCTACCTGGATTTCCAAAAGGCCTTTGAAAGAGTCTTTTGCCCTGCCTTTTCAAGTCCTTGCCTTGCTTTTCGGTGAACTGAGTAGATGGGAGGGAAGATCCGTGCATGGGTAAATAGTTCTTTAAAAGACAAGTTACAGAAAGTGGGAGTGAATGGTAGGTTCTTACATTCAGGCTTAAAGAACAGAGTAAGTGTGGCAGTATGGAAAACATCTCTTCCCTGGACAAGTACCTCCATTTGTTTAATCATTGCTCTCAGCTAGTTTAAGAGTAATAGCCTATTCTTGATAATGCTGTGTAGTATTTTAGGTGTCTATAATTTATAACCACATGCTGCTGTGTAGAGATTGTCACTAGTACTGGTATGAATGTGAGGTACTGTGCTAACTTTTGAAGTGTTAGTTAGACTATATCCCCACAAGCCATGTGATTTAGAAAAAACTGGTTCAGGGTGTCCAGTGGGCTTCACACTACGGCTTTGGAATAGAAAACCTGATCTGACTAATGACATCTTGGCAGTTTTGAGGCATGACGGAGAGAAAATGGCATATTTTGTGTAAAGATGGAATGAGTTGGCAGCAGCAGCATGAAGAGGTTTTAATATTTACTTCATTCCTTCCTGAATGTAAACCAAATTAAGTACTTTCTTTTTCCCAACTTGCTGACTCTTGATAGCATTTGCCTGACACCAGAAAACTGAACTTTAAGGTTTCCTGAGACTAAATTTTCCTGTTAGAGGCCTTCCAATTTAAGAATTAATCCAAATGCTGATTGGAGACCCCAATATAGTTCAGAAGTATCCAAGGTCTTAAAAAAACATTACAAACACATATGAGAGTGTCATCATTAAAAACATGTCTCTGAGGGCATTCTGGAATCAGTTTAATCCAATTTTGTAGGTTATCACTTTCCTTGGTTGTACACCACCATCGTTATTCTCTCTTCTGTTCGATATCATTCTTTATGAAGCACATAGCCAAAGACCACTGTTCCCTAGCACAGGCTGCCAAATTATGAAAAATGAACCTGATAAAAGTTTGTCATAGTCATCAGGCAAGCAGAAAAGATACTTGAGGAATATTTCCTATTAAAAACCTTATCCAGTTCATTATGAATACCAATAGAGAAATAAGCAAAACATTCTTATATAAATCATAATTTTGTTTAGTTAGAGATCATAAAAAATACTATTTTGAAATGTTTAGTTACTGTTGTCTATCAATTAGATTAAAAATGTATTAATGGCCAACAGTTTACAATGCAATAGAAAAATTACATTGAGTTTATGTTCTTACTGTAATTTATTCTTGTAATACCAAACTATCCATTGATTTAAATTTTGTTATATATTGATAACTGAGAATATGTACCACGTGTAATATGCTGTGCAGTTACACACGATATGAACTACAGTGATTGGGGAAGAAAGCTGAAATCATCGTTATGGTTTTGAGGGTAATCTCATTTCCAGTTAGGCATGCCAGAAGTTAGTATGTTAATAAACAGCATATATCATATGTGATTATCAGTTCATTTATCTGTTTGTCCTGCCTTCTCCTGGTATTTCTGTATTAATTTCTGTAAAACTTGCCAGAAGGGGAGGTGTTTAGTAATATATAATATATGCAGAAGTTTTGTGAAGGCTGTTAGAGAATACTATGAAATAAACTTCATGAAGACAGGTAGACAGTATAAGAGAGAAAGCCTAGTAATACTTCTGCGGAGGGAAAGTAAGTTTAACTTGGCAGAGTATTGCTGGTCCTGTAAGTAAATACAAATATATTACAGATTTTAATCTTTTTTTTTTTTGTTAAAAAAAAGGGTGAAGCATATTAACTTCTTGGAAAAGACTGAGGGTATCTCAAAAATCAGACAGGGGACTATTTCTGTAGTATATCAAAGATTGATTTATTTTTTTTTAAATTAAACTGTTTAAATTTTATGGTATTAAATGTCTAGCACGCTAGTACTCATTCCTACATCATATCCAGGACCTAAAAATGAATCTAAGTCTTTTTGGGATAATATTTTAGTTTTTAAGATGGATGGGAGTATCAGTTGTTTACAAATTGTACTTCAAAAATTCAAGCCAAACCCAGTTACTATTAGTTTTACCTAAATATATCAAATAGGTTTGAATTTTTGAGTTTTGTTTGTTTGTTTCACTTAATTGTATATTCAAATGTGTTTGAGGAGTTTTAGTAGAAAAGAAATAAAATGGTGCCAAAGGCGCATGTAAACACAGAAAGCCCTCTCTGCAGGCAGGAAGGGGAACGCAGTGGCCAGCTGGTTCCTTCGAGTACGAGAGACTACGAGTTCCCCTCTGGCAAAAAAATATTTTAGATTCAAAATATGAAGAGTCATTAATTAGAGTCAATGATATTGATTATGTGTATTACAGAGAAGTGATCTAAAGGGACTATAACTCTGATTCTTGTTTCTAGTGTATTTTTCCTGGTTTTGATTCAAGAGCTTACAGTTTATGATCTCTTTTCATCTACACTGGCATATAGATAGGCTCTGTGCCTACACAGAGCTGAATAAAATAAATCCAGTCATTCCACAGAATAGCCTAGAGCTATGAGAAACCTCAGTCTGTAATAATGATAAAAAGAAAATCACATCAAATAACATATCAAATAACAAAAGGAATATCCTGCTGGCGTCCACAATGCTCTAATTGCAAAAGCTACAAAGAGAATTACACATACAGATTAGAAGACAGCATCACAACTTCCTGGATTGTAAAATGACATTAAGTCCCCTTCCACAAAGGGACTTTTTACCAAGTTTATTTTAGCATTGAAAATACGGAGCAGTTTGCTGATGTCTGGAATAAGGAGTAATTCAAACTCCTTATTTTTTTGTTGATTCTTGGTTATTTTGGGAAATTTTAGATTGTTTGAGATTTTTTTGTGTGTTTTCTTTTTTTAATTGGGTTGTTTCTTGCAAAATTGCTATTTGTTTTTCTACTTAACTTTCTGAAAAACATTTGAGATTCTCCATCATACAGGCAAAGGGTCTGAGGATAGTGGAGCTTCCTGTTTCTTCCCTTAATCTACAAGTGTGTTCTTATTGTGGCCTTCAAGTATTTAAGGATTTAAATACCTTTTATCTTCCAGATTATTAAATATAATGTTGCAGTCATTAAAGAAATTGATTTTTACACTACATTCTGGAGGAAGTTGCCTGTGTTCTGTCTGTCCTTCAACCTGTCATGTTCTGTACCCAAATAGCTGTAATTCATGAACTTTTGCCATCAGCTCTGAAACAGAAATAGAAATCTAAAAGATTGCTATGTTCCTTTATGAAAGACAGGTGCTTTCATGATAGAGACCCCAACTGAGTGATTTCACTAAGACAAATATAGGAAAAGGCCAGTTGTTACGCTGTGTGACAGCAGCTGGTGGACCAGGCACCACCTGATCGCTAGTTTTAGGCCAGCTGTAACAATCTTTGGCCTGTCTGAGGAGTTGCAAATATTGTATAAATAAGGAAATAAATGCACAAAAGGGTACAAATCCATAGGAATCCAGACTTCATTAATTTTGCTACCCTCCAAACTGCTTGTTTTTGAAACAGTGGTTGCCATATGGGCAAACCATCTTCTGTTTTGAGTTATGTCATGCTTCTTGTGATCTGTCACATAGCTATAGATACTGCTGGCACTGAAATGGATTAAAATGTTGGAACTCCTGACTTTGGACCTCCTTAGGTCTGGAAATGTGAAAGAAAAAAGTCAACATCATATGACTGTCCAGAGCTCCACGGGCAAGACTGTTGCATGGAATAGCTGGAGAACCTTCTGAATACATATACTTAAAATAACAGTATTTGGCATAGTACATGGTGACCATGTGAATGACTAATTTATATGGCAACTAAGCATTTTCTTTTTAAATGCCGCTTTTCAGCTTCTACCCAGTGTTGTTCTTTCTAGCTCAATTTTGTCTGAGTCTAAAACTGTACAGGTTCCAAAAGTGTAGACTTGTTCCCTAGCTTGGCTAGTCACACCGCAAACCATTAAATGAAAGATCAAATGGGGAGAGAGAGACAATTCATCTTTGCAGAGCTAAAGAATTTGCGCCTTGGCAGTGACACAAGAATTCTTTTTTCTCCCATTAATTTCCATGCAGACATTATAAATTATAACCTTTCTTGCTCACCCCTCAGCTTCCATTTCCTCAGCTTTGTTATCCAGAAGAAAAGTGGAATCTAACTGTTAAAAAATTTATTAATTGTTTGTGTTGTGGGTTTTTTTGGTAAAAATTATGTTCATGCAAGAATTGCAGGAAAGATCTGTACAATATCTAAGATGAAAGAAATGCGACAAAATAACTCATAAACTGGAGACTTTCCACGTAGGGAAATTCTGTAGAGAACGCTTTTATATTCAGTATTTGAACAGCAGTTACTAAGATATTTAACAAATTATTTATGCTTCAGTTCAGAATCAGCAGCCTATATTATAATTCTTTTCTTTTTCTACAGCATAGTACTTCCTTGTGTACATATACCTTTGTAGGCAGCTTTCATCAGTTGAAATTCTATATAATGCACTACGTTGTTTTTGAGCAACTCTGTGAACTTTAGTACTCTCTTGAGAAATTAGTCATAGCACTTTGTCTTCATTCACCTTTAAATACGGTCTATTTTGATAGTTAAGCACTAGACATCAGATTACTTTATATTCACTGATACTGAAAAATACATGTGCTTGAATGTAAAAATACTATTTAGAAAATGCCACGTTGCCTGGAAGTGCAGGTCAAAAGAGATGGAAGAGAGATCAGGCATGATAATGTTCCTGAAGTGATTGGAGGTACAAGCTGGTACTTGGAGTACCTAGAGATACTTCACGGTGGTATGTTGGTGTTCCTTGCATTAATTTGTGACTCATATTTAGATCACCTTCTGTAGACATTGAATTTATTCATTGATTAAGCAGAAGCTTCACCACAGTGTACACTTAATGGATGTATCTAAAGGCGTGCAGATGGCCCAGGAGATGAACTTGCCTCTCCACAGACTGTGCAGAGATTAGAACTTCTGCTGTGTGACTCAGTGTTCCCATATGGTGAATTGAGTGGGAGCTTACTAGCGTTTGTATATATTGTTGGGTTGGTTTTTCTTATACAGTGTCTGTTTGTAAAGGAGATGAACTAAGTTCATGCAACACTGTCTTTGAGGTCAGCCTGGTCTTTTTCTTCTGTTGAGTTACCATCATTGGTAACACCCTTTTCAACAGCTCGGGCTTGTCCTTCTTGGCAGAAGCCCTAACCGTGCTGTGCCATCTATTCAAGTGCCCCTTAATTCCTTTATAGAGGTTCTTGGCTACAGTTTTAGCTGCACTGTTGGTCAGAGCTCTCACAACAAGATACACGGTTTCTTACCAGAAGTTCCACCACATCTTATCTTATCCAACGTTCATCTGGAGGAGAGTGAGGGTTGAGGAGGGGGAAAAAAAAAAAAAAAAGAGAAAGAGCTGCAGAGTCCTAGCCTAGAGAAATGACAAGGTAGAAGACTGGTCTGACTCAGGTTTTTATTCCAAGTGCTTCCGTACAGGTAGAATTCACAGCATTGTGTCTTAGAGCAGGTGCTTGAACTTTTTGTACAATTGCATACTGATTAGAGTACCTGCTTAGGAAGTGGGAAGCTCACTTAAGTTTTTTGGACTAAGGAAAACTTTGAACCTGTTCCTTCTGGGACAATGTCTATGAGACTTTAGAGCAAACCTGGGATGGAGCTCATCTTCATCTCATGTGTTGAAACCGGACTGCAGTTCAGAAGAGAACACAAGACTTAAGAGAAGAAACATATTCCAAAGTATATATGTAATTTATTTTGTTTAATAATGTTAATTGCAGTTTCCATTGAACAGTCTATTGACAATATGTATTTCATTCAATAACTCTTCAGTGACAAATAGAGAAATATTCACTCAAGCCAGACTACATACAGGCAAAAAATTCTGTTGGTCTGAGTTAGAAAACAGTTCATCCATTTCTTGGAATCTTTTTCTAAGTTAGTGCCCTAGTGACATGTTTCTGAATGAACTCCGTGCTAGCCAACAGAATTAATGATGTTTCAAACTCAGTTTTTATCTATGTATTCACTTACATACTTACAGGTGACATCTACACTAAGTATGGCAATGGCTGAGATATCCGAGTTGTCTTTGAACAGCCTAATTCAGGTACTGGAAGCCAGCACAGAGCTTCATGTGGGCTGAATTACCCCATTGAGAATCTGAAAAGCCTGGTTAATTAGCTTCCTTGCCTGTCAGTCACTTGTTTCCATCTCTTTTCTCACTTCAGCTAGTTCAGTCATAAAACTGTAATCGGTTTTTCTATGGCTGTGAAGATGATACTCATAATTTACTCCTCCATCTACCCATCACAGTATTTTATTTTGTTTTTTTTTTTATTTTGATTAGTTATATTCCTGAAGTTTTGCTTTAAGTAGTCTACAACTTCATGAAGCTGGACAACACATGTGTTTGTGTGTGGCTTTTCAACAATAATCTCCACATAGAGATTATGACAGCACACTGTTGATTTCAGTTCAATTCAGCGTTCATTTTGTTACTAAACCTTCCCACGGCATATCTGAGAATTTTCTGTGACCAGCAATCTTCATTTTCAGGCATTTGTTCTCATTTCATAATTTCATTTCAAAAACCAGCAATGATTGACAGTTGGAACACCCTACCACTGCACTGTAATCTGTCATGCTAGATCTTTGTTCAGTAATCTGTGTCTGCTGAAAGTACTGTGACGTTGCTGACATCAAAGCAGAATCAAGCAGTTGTGATTTACAAAGAAATACAAAAGTATTTTGAGTTCAAATGTTTTTGTGTACACTGTCGTCTCTTCTGTTGTGGGGTTTTTTTTTTAAATTATTGGCTGTTGTGAAGTGTTTCATTTGAACTATTTCTTGTCGCTTTACATCATAACAGAGGTTCTTTGGAGAAAGTGATATATGTAGATTTTTCTCCTTGTTTTTACATTTATGTATATTAGACAATTTTAAGAACTCAAATGCTGCTTTTAGAAACATTATAATGCCATGATCTTAAAGTTTTAGGGAAAGAAATAAAAGTTTTATCAGATTGAAAACATCAATCATTTTTGTGGCAAAGGCACGTAGTTCCCAGTTTTAGCTTCGTGAAAGCATGAGAGGTGAGATGTCAGACATGTCACAGATGGAGGAACAGGTATTGTCTGTAATGTTGTTACAGTTTGTGAGGAAAATAAAAACATTTCTTTAAAACTCTCATTTTAAAGTGCGCATTTATAAAAGGAGCAGTAAAACTCTTTGTATTTTTTAATGAATAAAATATATTTCTCAAGGAGATAGATTTCTGTTAATAGGACAATTTATCTCTTTTCCCTGAACCACTGCAGCATACTGTCAGTCTTTTTTTCTGTCATCTCTGGTTCTTTCACTACTAGCAATTCACAAAAGATTGCCTGGTACACAAGGACACCAAAACTAACCAAAGAATCATCATTGGGGAAATCTATTATAAACTTTATGATTATATTAACTGTGGAGAATTAATGAAATTTTAGCCTCCTTTGTTCCTCCCTCCCTTCCAGTCCGTGAGTACTATGACATCATGTGGTTCTTGTAATCCAGGCTAAATGATACACTAGGGCCTTACAGATAGAGAGACCTGCTCTAACTGGATTGTAGCTGTAACTCAGCTTCAGTTCCCTTTTAATATTATCTTTTTTTATTGAATTAAAAATTAGTTTCATTACTGTGTTTCTTCTGCTCTGAGGGAGCTAGGATGGGTAAATGTGTCTCTCTTTGCAGCAATAAACTGGGGACAGTTGAAAGTGCTAGCAGCGCCACACTGTATTCTGTCCTTTTCGAAGTTCAAGCACAAAGCCCTGCCTCTCTCCTCTATTCTCTGAAATGTCCCAAACAATTACTAAATAAAACTGGACTCTTTAGGCGAACTTATTTCTCATGTTCATGTGGTGTAGCGTACACTGAGCAGCTGGTGCTGTAAGTTTGACCCTAAACCTTATAGATTAAGTTTCATGTTTTAGGCAAATGCAGGGTTTTGGCACTAGTGAAAAGTATATTCTAGTGGAGAGATGTCAGATCTCTCTACTTAAACATTACTTACCGTCACCAAGGTTAGTATTTATAGCTGACTGACTAGATAGTAGGGGGTCAGACTGAGGTAAAATGCATGTCAGGCTGTTGCTATAGGTGAAACTTTTCACCCCTTAATCATATGGCATTGCAAAAGAAAATGTCTTGCCAAAAGAGCGTGGCAATAACGTGGCTTCTGATGTTGTTATTAAGAGCCATAGCTGTTGTTTTACATCAGTAGATCATGATCCCATCTAATTAGTACTCAGCAGTGGATGCAGCACATGAGCTGAATTTCTTTTTCAGAAAACATATACCTCATTGAGTACGCAAACATGTTGTTCATTATCATTCTTATTTAATCTTGAATTAAAAAGGGTTCTATTGCTTGGGATTTTGCCACTAATTGTGAAGGCTTTTTGAAAGGTGAACCTTTGCTAGAAATCAAACAAAACCAAAATACGTAACTGCAGCAATCTTTCTTTGCAGGTTAGGATTATGTTCTGTTAGTTTATTAATATAAATTTGCTGTCACTTTTTTTTTTTTCTTTTAACCCTCTAGATATTGGCAAATGTAATCATTTTTATCTGCGGAAACTTGGCAGGAGCATACCACAAACACCTCATGGAACTTGCGCTGCAGCAGACTTACCAGGATACATGCAACTGCATCAAATCCCGTATCAAGTTAGAATTTGAGAAGAGACAACAGGTAAAGACACAGCCATGTCTGGGTCTGTTTTGCTGTTTTCACACTATCCCTACATTCGTCACTGTATAATCCAGTTTGCTAATGCAAGAGCACTTAATGAATTACTTAAAGTTAACAACAAAATATGGAAAATCTTTTGAACAACATTGTGCACAATTTCCATCTGAATATAAGAAGGTATTATAATTATTTGTGTTATTAAATACATGTTTTCTTTTGTTCATTTTGTGAAAATATTTTATGATAAAGTTGAAAATGCTATATAGATTCTGTTTGCACTCTGTCTTTGTTGACCTCATTGAATGAGCTGTGAGAGGTACATATGTGCTTTGGGAATCTTCAGTTCTTCATGCCCAAGACCAATACTGCAAAATCACTGCGAGAAGATACTACTGCACTGTTTTTGAAAAATACTTGAAACTACAATAGTGATGAATCATGTGATACAGTTCTAGGGGTCAGGTATGTTAAGAGGAGCTAGGGGAATTGCATAATGAGACTATCTGTCATTTATTGTAGCAGATGAATAAAAGGCTTCTCTGATTGCTTTATATAGTTCTTTTTCTCTTTGCAAGTTCTGTACAGTGCCTATCATCCTGACAGATAGGTGCTTCATTTAAGACAATTTGAAATACAAATTAGATCATCAAGTAGTAAAGAAGATAGGTGTATTTTGCTTTGAAGGTCATCAAACTCAAACTTCAGTGAACTGTTAAGGGTCAGAGAATAGAGCCTTCACCATCACATTTCTGTTGTCACAAGAGGTGCAGACACAGACTTCGTATGTCCCAGCTGACCTTAACTGTCATGTCAGTCTCACAAATACCTGTAGGCATTTTAAATGAAGGTTTTCAAGGTCCGTCACCAACACTTTCTTTGCAGAAAAAGCAAATGGAGAGTCCATACCAGGACTTACAGGTTGTGTGTGTTCAGAGGACTAGCCTTATTCTGCTGGGCACTTGGGTTGCATACTGGCTGAGGTTGCTACAAGACATTTAAGGTAGTCTTAAGGAGAACATTTTACGGTAAAGGCAGGCTTTGATGATTAGATGAAAAATGTACATAAGGTACTATTGCATTTCCACCTCTGCCTCCGTGAGCTGTGTGCAGTGAATCAGTAGGTTTTGTAACTGATGGTACACAATGCACATTTTACTATCTGTTAAGAATATGGGCTAGAGTATCTCCAAATTAGTTCCAGTGAGACAACTCGTGAATGCAGAGCAACCAATGCCAGGTATCTGGGAGCAGTACCACTCCAGACTGGCCAGTCTCCAGTGATGTGGGGCTGATGTGATGACTTCTAGGCTCATGGTGACTTTGTAGAAGATGGTTAACACTGTTCCCTGTGCTTAGTCCTCAGCCGCCAGAAGCATGTATGCAGACCATAATCAAACAGCATAATTCATAGCAGGCATCAAGGTCTCCCTTATTCAGGAGAGACCTGGGCTCTTAGTGTCTTGAGCACAGTAGTAAGGCCCCAGGTTTCTGCTATTGGTCGCTTTTTCCTGCAGGCATAGGAAATGCATTGGTGTATCTGCCAGAAGCGCTGTCAGTAGGTGAAGTCAGAGGGGTAAGGATGGTGCTTGTAGTAGGCAGTAGTTAGAACAGACATAGTGCTAGCTGGAGGTTTCTGTATGTGTGTATTATTTGCTTAGCACTACTAATTTCTGTGGAAAGGCAAAAGTAAGTAGTTTTGGTTTCCTGGCACTTCTGAAGGTCTTGCAGAAATGGTTGAGAACCTGACAATGGAGCAAAGCAGAAATAGCTGGAATTCTGCGACAGATGCTTCCTTTTTGTGGTTTGTAGGAGTTGTTTTTCTTATATGCTGGAGCCCAGCAAGATGGAAAGCAGCAACAGCCATCTTTCATTGATAAATTATGGTGGTGTTATAGAATAATGAAAGACATTGTACGTAATTTCTTGTATAAGTATGTGTTGTCGTATTTGTGTTTTGATAGAAATAGATATATCAAATTAGTTAAGACATCTACAGAGCTCTCAGTAGTGTATTGCAGGTCTGGATTAAGAGATTTATCAATGTCTCATTAAACGGAAGTGAGATATTCTATGAATGTTAATGATCTTTTTGACCTCTGATGAACCATTAGCTCATCAGATCTTCATATATAGATTTCTTTAGCCTTTATCCTCTCAGCCCTATAATATATCCTTTATCTCATGTCACAGTTTTTCCAACCAAAAAGGCAAGGAGGTGCACCTCCTTATTATCACACTTATGGATGCTAGATATTTAAATGTGAAAAGGTAAATAAGGATTAATTTGATAAGTTGTGTTTTGGTTTTTTCTCCCCGCCCCCCCCCCCCCCGGGTTAACATACTTTGTTTGCAAACTTTACTTCAGAAGTGGATGTACTTTAGTCTGTCTTTTAATATGGCTTGTTTTGCCAAGAAGATACAGATCATCATCCACATTGTTAGTATTCAGGGAACAAGTCAATCACGTGGATGACTATTTTTAGAGGATTGAGATACACTGAAACAGTAGGAGCAGGTGCATTTTAAAAAACATTGAGTTTGATCAAAGCTTTTATTAGCCTGTGAAAGGTTGTAGCATGACCCTTGATTCTACAACTCTTTAACAAGAAAAAATTAATTTACTTGAGTGAGAAGTAGCACAAGCTACTTTTATACAAGTGCAGAGCGTTGGATGTGCTTCTAAAGGCTTAGGGCTCCAGATCAAATTTGCAAATTTTTCCAGATCATGGACATCATGTCTTTTATAATTGTTTTTGAAAGCTGTACAATTGATGTTACAAATTATTGCCTGGATTTCCTCTTATTTTGTTTGAGAGTAGGCTCATACAAATGTAGCCAACTATTGTTTTTCAGTTGGGCTGCTTTTTTGTGTGCCTTTGAATAGCCTTTTTGAGAACACCATATTGATTGTATCAATAGATAAGCGTATTGAATTACCACTCAACAGTTACGCCAAAGAACTCAAGAGGAACACTGGATTCATTGTTTTCAAGTGAGACCAGCATACATTAGTGTCTGGTGAAATAGGGGTGTGCATATATGTACTGAGGTACAAGTTTGACATATTGTACCCACACCACCATGTATTTCTGTTAGGGCACAGCAAAGGCTGGCTGCTCCCAAAGGGATGGGCAGCCATGTGTGATGACACCTCCCAGCAGGGCAGGGTTCTCACCAGCCAGGGCCCTGTCCCACAGCACAGGGGGAGCTGGGCAGACCCGGTTGGGGGCAGCCAGGGTTAAGCAAGAGTCTAGAACAGCAGCCAAGTTTGTGGCGATGAGGCAGGTCTGAGGCAAAGCCAGGAGGTCAAGCCACAGCTCAGGGCCAGGTCCAGCTAGGCAGGTCCGAGGTGAAGCCGGGAAGTCAGCCCAGGGGCCAGGATCAGTAGGGTCCACAGCCAGCTCCTACAGCACAGCTCAGGCCGGGGCTGAGCTGAAATGGGGCTCCGGGGCCATAGGCAGAGGCTGGGGATGGAGGCCCAGGTGAGGTTGGTCCGGGCCGGTAAGGCCAGTCGGTGCCCTCAGGGCCTTTACAATTTCATGTGACTTATCACATAGGAGTCGTACTGAGGCTTGGCTTGAGCTTGCACTATATGGTGTGTGTTTGCCTGCAGGTGTAATGTGTAGATACTTGTGTGTATTATGAACCACGCCTTTATGAACTGTGGTTTCATAGGGCTGTGTTTGATAACACTGGACACTCTGGATTTTAATTCCCTTAGGGTACTTTATTGTGAGAATCACTTTTAAACTCCTGGGGTAAAAGACAGTATTTTCAGTGCCCACTTTGGTGTTTCTCACACAGCTTTTCTGTCTTTTCAGTGTATATAAAAGAGAAACATGAAACTATTCTGACCTCTATTAAGTTGCAGCCTTATTTCAAGATCTATATTTAAAATAGCCTCTCATAACATTATTTGTCTCACGATACAGCCTGGCTGACAGTTTGTAGGGGTAATGACTCACCAATACTGAGTGCAAGATCTTAATGCTGACAAGCAGTTAGCATAATTGCTCTTCTCTCTCTCTCTTCTGGTGCTTTGCATCATGGGACATAGGAATATACACTGAGAAATTCTTACAAACACCTCCCTGCAATGTTGTAAGGTGTCGGTGTTCAGTGGGTTCTCTAATATGCTGTCTTTGAAAAGGAGGCAGTATAATGATGGTTTTAGGAACAACACTCAGGTAGCAGATGAAAATGAATGAGGTTTCAAATCATTGAGTGGGATTTTAATTTTTTCACTGAAACATGGTGAAGCAATACCATTCATTACAGGAACTGAAATATTTCAAAATTACTTTGAAATTAATCTAAAACAGAGAAGCCCCATGCATTTCTGAGATTTGAGGCTATTAGTGAAGAACAGAAACATTTGAAATACATTATTTGGACCTAATATACAGAATGTGGATTCCTGTAAGTTTAATTAATGCATATTAAAATGTAAGCTACTAATATTTTCATGAACATAGAATAGTTTTTCTAAGGGCTTCCTCATTTTCTTTTTTTTTTTTTTTTTTCCTCCCCACATATCTTCAAGGCTAGTAAATAGGAAAAACAAAAGTCTTGTTCTTTTGAATTTTAGAATCCATTTTCTACTCCAGGCATGTTCGTATACATACACATGGGTGAGGTGCCAATCCTTTCTATCAATTTACATGTCATTACCAGAATTAAAGCCTGAACTTAAGTGCCAAGTTCTGCATGGTAGACCATGTGGAAGATGGATAGAGTATGCAAATAGAAATTGGAGAGAGTCCACCAAAGGGCTACAGGGGTAATTAGGGGAGTGGAACTCATGACAGGTGATGAGACTTAGGGAACTTAGGATGTTTAGCCTGAAGAAGAAAATGCTTGGCGGGGACAACTAAATCTGCCAATGAAGGAGGTTATGAAGAAGATGTGGTTGGAGTTTGCTCAAAGGCACACAGTGAAAGGCAATAGGGATGAGCTGCGGTGGTAAATCCTGGCTGGAGGGAGGTAAACATTTCTTCCGCAAGACGGGGGTTAAGCACTGGGAAGAGCTGCCTGGAGAGAGGTGGTGGAATCTGTGTGCAGGGAGATTTTCAGGATTCAACTGGACAAGCTGTTATGCTTTATCTCTTATTGTGGGCAAAAGGGAACACACTATAGAGCTCAGAATCTATTGTTAGTCTAATTGAAGTCTTAAAAATCTAATGAAAATACAACAAACAATTGTTAGTAATATTTCAGTTGCAATAACAGTCAGAGTCTACATTATCTAACTGAGACAGAAGTGTAAATAAAGCTAAGACTGTTATCAGAAAATCTTCTAGTATATTCCCTTTTTCTCAGTATTATCCTCAGTCTTCTGTAACTACATAGCCCTGCAATACCGTACTGCCATTGCTTGTACTGAGTTTGCAAGACCTCAGGGTCTGAATTTTTTTACCTCCCTGGAGCTTTGTTTTTACTTGATGTAGATGTAACAGAAATTTTTCTAATGACAAGGTGGCTACAGCTAATTAATTTTACTTTTCTTATGGCATGGTACAACCATGGTTGTTATATAGATGATAGTAATGAACAAGTCCTCTGTGAATAACAAGATATATACAACTGTAACATAATGTGGAAAAATGCAGACCTGGCATCATAGTGGAAGCCTGAAGAATGCAGTGTGGAGGAATACAGGCAGGTATGCGATGATTAGAGATGGGGCACAGACTTGGCACTGGAGACTCCAGGTCTGTAGGTAGTTCACCACTCGTTGGTTAAAGAAATGCAGACCTGGACCAGGACAAAAGTGGTTTTAGGGGGACAAAGAACAAGTTCTAACACATATAAAACACCATATATATTAAATTTGGATATAGCCTGGACTCGTAGACCAACAAAGAAAGAGGTATAAATGTGTATCGTATGTATAAAAATTACCCCAAGGAGATCCTAGATTGAGGAAGAAGTAACCATCAGCATCAGCATCATACTTCTCCTCACAAAGGACTCCAGATGCTCATGACTTGCTGAAAGCCTTCTCTTGCCACCACTGCCAGGCTGAAGCGATTGATCTTAGGATCCACAGAACAGTTAAAACATAAACCTTTTGCCAAAAAAAAAGGGTTAGGAACTAGGAAGTGCATGTATAACAATTTAAACTGTATTGTAATTATTGGGACTTCACTTTTTTAATGTAGAAGTATTTATTTCTTTATTTGGTTTTCTTTCATTTTCTCTAATAATTAAGAGCAAGAGTAATGATTCTTGGATTAGACTATTAAGATTTCAGTTATATTAACAATAAATATAAATTAAAAATAAATTCTCAGCTTTAAATATGTGTGTGTGCATTATCAGGTTTATTTCATTTTTGTTCATAAACAAGAATTTGAGTGTTATACTTGATGTGGCCCTCTGGCTCCTAAGGTGAATGATACAGATGCTTCTTGAGCAGAAAGCAAGGGTGTCACAGCCAGTTGTCAGTGTCCCAAGTTCTTAATCAGGAGGAGGTAAATACTGGTGGACTGGACCCCTCTCCTCAATTTTATTCCACATCAGGCTATATCAATAAGATTTCCTACCAGCCTATCTCCTTCTCCTTGCTTCCCAGGCAAAGTCTGGGAGCCACACACTGCCCTCCCTCAGCCCTGTTACCCAGAGGAGCTGTTTGTCCCACAGTGACTGCGTAGAGGTGCCAGCCCCTGCCCCGGGTGCTCCCGGAGCAAAGCCAGCGTAGGGAGGCCACAGGCACGTGGCCACCAGGCAATCTCTGCCATGACTGAAAACCAGGCCAAGGCAAGCTCAGAGAAGTCTGGAGATCCTGTGTTAAATACTGAGCTTGAGGTGTTATGGTAAAAATTGTGTTTTCTGGGCTACAGAGGTGCTGAGTGACTTTATCTAGTTTTGAAGTTAGCCCTGTTTGGAACAAGATACTGGACTACAGATCTCTAGAGGTCCCTTCCAACCTGAATCTTTTAATAAGTCTGTAGTTTTCTGTAATGTCTTTCGTATAGCAATGTGCTGTGAAATACAGGAATACTGTGGTTTCAGATACAGAGAAATGAAAAGGTAAGTGTCCCCTTCAATCGTAACCTATAATGGCAAATACATGGTTTTTATATCAACAAAAAATCCTATCAGGTACTACTGAAATTCTTCTAGGTTTCTCGTACTGACTCTTTGCTTCCAGAAATCTAACACCATAAATAATGAGGACATTTCTGCTCCAACTTAATGATGAAAATAATAGTAATTTTGCAAGAGGAGTGTCTATTTGTTATCAAAAGTGATTTGAAAATTACATAGGTACCCATTGTCAATTCATTTCGTTCATGTTGCCCAGTCACTGAAGAAGTTGAAACGGATTACATAAGCATGATGATACTACAGTAAGAAGAATGTTTTCTGGTATCTGTTTAAGACTCTGCAACTGATTTTCCCCTTAGGTTCAATAAAAATCTGAAACTTTGATGTCAGGAAACAGCGAAAAAGGTTCCTGATTCCTACCTGGTGGCTCAGAAGTACTTATGTTGATTCTACACTTCAGAATTGCTTCTTTATTATTTTCACACTGAGTCATTTCACATAAATGGTGTTTTTAAATAGCAAATTGGTACATATTGGTAGATTTAAAACTAGCGGTATTGTACAAAAATCTTCTGGATATAGAGACATTTAGTATAGATTGTTGACAAAAAGTAGGTCACTTGTTTAGGGTTCAAAATGTGAATTTAAGAACATGCTTTGGACACTAATGTTTGATAGTCCAGCTGTCTTAGTTTATGTTTTGAGCTATGTCGTGTTTCAGGAAGCACATTGCACTGATAAATTTAATATGGCTAATAACATAATATTTTTACATCATAATCAGTCATTTACTGGTGAATAATAGACCATATAATATTTATGATATCTTTCTGCTTTTTCAGTCTAAGTTATCCTTCTTATCATACAGTAGCTGTTCAGTACTGTTATTTCTATTTATGACCCCCTAGAATGTTTTTAGTGAACATTAGTGGTATTATGGTGTAATGCTACGTGTGAAGGAGGTAAAATGCAGGTGAAATTGTGCATTAGCATTCTACAACAAAGTAGGAAGCCTGATTTAGCAGAAGAGGAACTAGGGAGAATAGCTTAAAGTAGAATGCTTTCAGCTGTATGCTTCTCTATTCTTTGTCTCTAATCTAATGTGGAAGAGTGTTTTTAAAAGGTTTCATTCAAAAATCACTGTGTTACATACACCTTTACTTTGTTAAGGTTGTCAGAAAAATGGATAAGTACGTAACAGTACTGCAGGTCAATCATTTTAAAATTATAATTATTCTTTTTATATTATTCTGTCAATGTTGGTGGTTCAAAGATGGTTATTTTCAGCCTCAGAAATTAATACGTCAGAGGTTGGTAAAATAGAGGGATTTTAGTATCTGTGCTCAAAGTCTTTGTTTACTCTCACTAATATATTCAGCTTTTTGCACCAGTATTGGGACATGGTATTCTGCTGCCTCTTCTACAAAGATGTCTATACCTTTGGGATTCTTAACAAGAATGGTCTTTGAAACATGGTTTTTCAGAAGAAGCTGCTGTTCTGAGTTGTACAAGTTCTGATAATGAGATGTATTCAGAATGAAATCGTGGGCTTGCCCCAGTTCACCACCATTTCCCTACTAGAAGTATATTTACAAAGCCTAGTGCACCAGGGCTAAACTGTCTTTTAGCTCTTTACAGCAAAGTTTTGTGTATTCTAAATATATTCTTAAGAATTAGTTTGTCATAAAAGTGGTGGCTACAATGAAATGGTATTCTTTCCACTTTCTGGAACATACATTTAATTTCTGAATATCTTGGGGCAGGTGGGGGGAAGCATTGATGTATTTAAGTGCATGTAAAGAAATCATAGAGAATAATTAGGGCTCTCCTGGCTATATTAGTAAAACAACTGAAAATTTAACCATCATTTGTAGTGACTCTGCACTAGCTACTGGATTACCCCAAAGATTTTTCCACTTCTTTAAATAGACCAATTCTCTTAATAGCATCATTGCATGTGGTATAAGTGTATCTCTGACATTTACTCTGCTTTAATAGTGACTATACTGTTCATTCTCTCAATTGTATTTGAAGGCATCTCATGCTGGGTTTTATTATTCACTAGGAAAAGAAGAAAAAATGGATCTTAATGTTTTCTTTTAGGGGGAGGTACTACATGTTTAATATATTCTATATTTGGTAATAGCAAGTATTTCATTGGAGTATTACCAGAGAAGTATCTGTCATTTTTGGCAAAGATTATGGTGATACTGTAAGTGAGAGGCATCTAGGAAGCAGTAGAATGGATGGATTTATTTTTGATTTCTTTAGATATACCATAAAAATGTATTTCCCAGATGTTTCCTTTTTTCTTTTTCCACGTCCACATTGGATTATAATTCTTGAACCCTCTACCCTCTTTTTTTAGCGCTGCAAGCATTTAACTAAATTCATTAGGCAGTTTTCAGGTTGCAGGGCTGCAATTGCCTTTTTTTTTCCCTCTTGATTCCTTTTCATGTTGCTTATTGGTTCAGCTGATGCTTTCATGGTGCTAAACACACCCCTGTGTTTTCTGAAAAAAGGTCTGAGACAACTGACTAGCCAATAAATGCAGTAGCTACTGGCAACACGATTTCCTGCTCCCTATGACTTGTAAGCCTCAAAGTGACTTTGGAACATTCTTTGCACAGCACATGTTGACAGAGAGGATACTCCAGGCTTTTATAATCCAAGTCGGCTACTGTACTTTGCTTTTATGTCATGACCAAGGCCTGTAGATCATAGAACAACAGCAAGAGAAGTGATAGGAGGTACAGAGGCATCGTATATGCCTTGCTGACCAGAGCTGCTGTTGTAAGATAGAAAAGATACTCAGTTCCTTGTCTGCAAATGGATCACGTACTACATGAGCAACCTGCATCTTGTTTGAAGTCCTGGGGTTGTTCTGTCATAATTGTCCACTATTTCAAAAGTTGCTTAGGAGCTTCCATCCTGCAGAGATGCAGTAGTGAAGAGGGGTGGTTAGTTAGCCCTCTTCGTACACAGCTTTTCAGTTTACCCCTTCGGAAAACTCCAGAGGTCTGCCAAGTGTGGGGTACTGCCCTTTCAGCGCTTTTTCAGAGATGTGAGAAATGACCTTGAAATTTGTAGAGAAACACTATTGACAGAAGACTGCTTTTCTTAAGCTATTTTCCAATTTTTGCTTTGCAAAATTGTTTCTAGGAGCAATGAGAGTTCCCTTCCATAGAAATATGTCGTGTTTTGAAATGTTATATAAACTATGCCTTTCACCCCAGGGAACGTATATTTCGATGTTAGGGGGGGAGAGATACCATTATAGAAAGTCTAGTTATCTACATGAAGCCACTCATATTGTCCACTATTTTTAAATGAATGGCTTAACAAATGCCTTGTGCAAGGATCTACTGCACAGGTCAATAGAGACACTGCAGTTCTTGCATGTAGTGTTTTTTCCTGCCTCAGGACTTCATAGAGAGAAAAGGTCATTTACCATTTTGCAGTGAAGTAGATAAGATTTCAGCTGCTTCTCAGTGTGTTGATAGACAGTAATTTATTACATCTAACATCCTGAGATAAAAAGATGGGTCATGCCGTTTTGTTCTAAGATTAAAATGTGTAGTTTAAGCAAATGCTAATTGCCACGTTTTCCTAGGTATCCTGATAATTCTGATGAAATATATAGCCAGCAGGCAAATAGTAATTTTTGCCACCTGCAGTTTTGTCAGCCACATCACAAAAACAAAAATCAATAGCTAAAATGTAGTTCTTCTTAGAAAGAGAATGTCTTTTGACAGCAAGTCCAGAGTTTTCAATTGTTAATTATTCCCATAATTAATAGCCTCAGTTTTAAATTGCCATTTTATTTCCAGTTAAAAATTACTTAAATCCAACTAAATCCCTTTGTCCTTACTATCCTTGCTATGTCTTTTTCAGCTGTCTACATTAAGAAAAATTCTGTACAAATAGGGATTACAGAGTAGTGTGCCTACAGAAACTACACATGCATTTTGCTAACCCAGAGGCCTCTTCTGGTCTTTTTTTTTACATACAGAATTTCTCATTCATGTCATAAACATCCTTATAATGTTGTAAATAGCTTCAACATCTTAAAGAATTTATGTAATTAGGATTTTCTAGGCATCTGATCAGTCTTGTCCCCTTTTACTTAACTCATTTGTGACTTCTTATATCATTTTTATAGCAAGCATATCTGAACACACTGTTGTCAATAATGCTCTTGGTGAATATCCTATAAAGAGGTGAAGATTCAGAAGTCTCTTTTTATGTCTATAGGTCACATTGGCCTTGTTAGCAGCAGCATCATGCTGTGACATCCTGCTCATTGGGTTAAGTACCATGAACTCTTATGTTCTATCCAGAATTACCGCTTTCTAAGATAGATGCTTCCATATTGTAAATAGATGTTTTGATTTTGAATTAATTTCCTTTGGGTATTTTAAATACCATCTGTATTGCTGCCCTCAGATAGTTCTGTGTTTTTCTAGTGTTGTTAATAATCCTGTCACTTCTAAATATCTTCTTTATATCACTTCTGATATTTTTTGTTCTTCAAGTGATTGTCTATATGAACATCCACACTGGCACATAAGCTAAACAACTCAAGTTTGGGATATCTTAACACTATGTGCCACTGTATTCTTCCTCCTTGCTCTAATGTGCAGGAGTCATAAGGGGAGAGGTGTGCTCACTGTCTTGAGGTGTGCTCACTGTCTTGAGGTGTGCTCACTGTCTTGAGGTATGCTCATTGTCTTGAGGTGTTCTTAGCAATCTGGCTAAATTGGAACTTTTCTGGAGTTCGTATCCTTGTCAATGGCCTAGCTAGATATTAGTTCTAACTCTTTTCACATTGTAAATCAATTACCATTCTCTTTTGTAATATTTTGTTTCTTTCTTCTTCCCTCCAAACCCTTACCTCCATTTAGCATTTTCCTTAACAAGAGTCCATGAAGTTTCTATGGGTGGCAATGTACTTTTTTTGGATTGATGTGTTAATTATTCAGTAATTCTTGAGTAAGTCCCTTTCCATTTCGTTCCAAAATATCTTTGAGAATTAAAATATCCATTCTCTGTCTAATCAGGAAAAATTTTTTTACGGTTAATCTGGGCTTGCACTTGCAAAAATTATGGAGTTTATTCATTTTTTTCTCATTTGTCTGCAGGACATTTTCTTAGCAGGCTCATTTGGGTTTTTCCACTGGACAAAAATCTGGTATTTGTGGTGGGAACTAAAACTGGGTTTGATTAGTGTAAAAGGAAAATCATTTGAGCAATAACTTCTTGTTTCCTCCTCAACCTTTTAATGGAATAAGCTGTGGTGTTGTTAGTGGTGATTCAGCTACAAGTACAGAAGAAGTGGAGGTCGGCACAACCGGTCCTAATTACACTGGGTTTTTCAGGGCAGGGTCAGGCACTGAATGCAACTGAAATTTTGCATAGTGTTCCATTCTTGGTGGGTTTTATTTCACAGATAGCATTCACCTTCAGCAGAAGCAACTCTTCATAGTGGGTATTGAAATGTCTTTGTCTTCTTAAATACAGCGTGATTTCTCAGAAAGATCTCCGAGGTTTTTGTTAGTAAAGAAAAAATGTGGTTGTTGGATGCAGCAGTTTGTACTTGAAGACAGTGTTAGGAATATGACAGTCTTTTCCCGTAGGTCACGAGGCTTCTCTTCAGGCAACACCTTTATATTTGAAGTATTGGTAAGAATTGTGCATGTGGATGTTTACTGAAATGAGAAAGAAAAAGTACCTACTAGTAAGTAGAGGTTCAGTGAAATGTGTTGCCCTGGAAGATGTTCACAGCCTGTGTGCCTTGCTGATTCTCAGAGCCATGTTTTATGTTTTGTTATATTTTGATTTTTCTTTTTATATTGTGTTGGTGTGGCGGGGTTTGGTAGCAAGGGAGGGGCTACAGGGTGGCTCCTGTGAGGAGCTGCTAGAAGCTTTCCCAGCTCGCAGTCAGACCCGCCTCTGGCCAAGGCCGAGCCAACCAGCAATTGTGGTGGCACCTCTGTGATAACGTATTTAAGCGAGGAAAATCCTGCAGTGGAGGAGAGGAGAGGGGTGTGAGAGAGCCAGCCCTGCGGCCCCCCGGGTCAGCGAGGCAGGAGCGGGGGAGCTGTGCCGGAGCAGAGGTTCCCCCGCGGCCCGCGGCGGGGTGGCGGCTGAGCCCCTGCAGCCCCTGGAGCCCAGCGATGGCCCAGAGGTCGCCCTGCACCCGCGGAGGGCCCCGGGCCGGAGGAGCAGGGCCCGGGCCCGAAGCAGCCGCGGCTCCGAGGCAGCCCGCGCTGGAGCCGCCCGTCGGTGGGAGGGCGGCAGCCCCGGGAGGGACCCGCCCCGGGGGGTTCTGGGGAGCTGCGGCCCCGCGGGAAGGACTCGCGTTGGGGCAGTGGGTGGAGGGCTGTCTGCCGGGAGAGGAACCCCGCGGTGGGGCAGGGGAGGGCTGCGAGGGCCCCTCTGCCCGAGGGGGAAGGAGCAGCGGAGACCCCTTGTGCCGGACGGGCTGTGACCCCCATTCCCTGCCCCTGCGCTGCTGGGGGGAAGAGGGAACAGAGCCGAGCCCGGGGAGATGGGGGGGGGGGGGGGGGGGGGTCTGTAAGATTTGGTTGTATTTTTCGCTATCGTGCTCTGGTTTGATTGGTAAATTGGTGGTGGTGGTGTTTAAATTTTTTGTTTGTTTGTTTTCCCCTAAGTAAAGTTTATTTTGCCCGTGACTATAACTGGTGACTGAGCTCTCCCTGTCCCTTTCTCAATCCTCAAGCCTTTTGTTGCATTTTCTCCTCCCCATCCCACTGTGGAGTGGGTAAGAGGGAGCAGGCAGCTGTGGGGTGTTTAGCTGCTGGCTGGGTGTGCCTAAACCACAATACTTTTAAATAAAGACTCTTTCAGTTTGAGGGAAATGTACTCAATTTATGGGGGGGGGGGAAGGGGAAGTGATACGGGCATGCTGATACTGTTACTGTTAGAGCTAAAAGGTGCATGTCCAACCTCAGATGCTAGGGCACATACATACCTACAGCACAGTTATCTACAACAGCTCTCAAGGACGTTGAGGCAAGTAGTTTTTTTAAAAAACATTAATTTTATTTATTCTCCCAGATTATCAGTAGCTTTAAGGAAACCTGTGATGTCTCAGATATGCTACTCAAATACTCAACATAAAAATATGTTTCTCAGTAAATTGCATTTTAAAATCTGCCAGGAACTTGCATTTTAAACCATTCAATCTGTGCTACTATGCCAATTTTTAAACCAGAATGTTGAATAACAGTAAATATGTTTGTATAGACCTAAATTATCATATGAACAGTTGTCCTTATCATCAACAAATGTGTTCTCATTAAAAAAAAAAAAAGTCTGAATGCAGTAGTAAAGGAAACAAAAATTACAGCTGCTTTGGTTCTTGAGGTAGCTCTGGTTGAAATGAAGCTTTGTGTATGATCATAGCTGAAAGTAAATTTGACATCTTGATAAAGATCTGCTTAACCTTTTTAAAATGCTGTAGTGGTGAAAGTAAACACCCTCTCTGAACATCCTCTGCCTGTATTTCCTTATTTCACTGTAACCTGACGATTTCCTTCTAAACCCTTACCACAGCCACTAATGAATTCTTTCCAGCCTCCTCCAGTTTTAATGTGGTTTCTGATGAGAGAGATTCAAGAAGGAATAAAGAGGGAAAAGGGAAGTGAGAGAGAAGGCAGAAGTCCACAGGTGTAACTACTTACCAGTTTTACATTCACCTCTTGGGTATCTACTGAAACCCATATTGTGAACTTAATTTACTCCTTTTAAAACGAGGAATTTGTGTATAACTGAAATGCTCAAATGATTTTCATCAGCAGAAGCAGAATTGCAGAATAGACCCTACTAGATCTTTTTTCAAAATATAGTTTATGGAAGGTTTTATTCGTATTTCAGAATGGTTTTGTAAATTGTAGAAAAAGAAGCCTTAAACGTGAAGAGGTTATTTAATCCTTCTCCTTGCTTGGCGTTGCGATCAAGTATGCTTGAAACGTCCTCAATAGGTGTCTGTCTAACTGGATCTTCAAAATCTAGAGTTTCTGCACCTTTCCTAGCTGATTTGTTCCTGTCAGTTTTTATCTTTGGGGAATATTTTCCCAGTTGCCCAACTTAAATATCCCACAATGCAATTTAGGCCTGTGAATGCAATTCACAGTGGATGTGAAAAAGGTTTATTCCTTTCCTTTTATTACAGCCTTCCGTGCACCTGAAGGCTATTGCGCTCTCTCCTGTCAGTTATCCCTTTAATAGGGCAAACAAGCCCTTTTCCCATTGCGGCTTGTAAGTTGTTTTTTAGACCTCTGATATTTTGTGTTGTACTTTCTCCAATTGGTGCAGGTGTTTTTCTGTAACGTTACAGAACTTTGGCAGTGTTAATGCTTCTTGTTAAGTTCAATTTGACATTTCAGAGGACCTTGGAATATAATGTGCTACTATCCTTTCACATTTGCATTTCTCAAAGTTTGTTTAAAAATCAAATTACTGGAGGTCAGAGAGAATCAGCAATTAAATCGTTCTGTTGTCTACCACAGCTGGACTGGAACTGTCTTCACTGTTTAATTGCTCTCTCACCACTCCATTCTGAAAGTATGTTTTCCTGCTTTCAGAGTGTAGCTACACAAACCACCATGCACTTAACTGAAATACAGATGATCTTCATTCAATGACAAGTTATTTTTGCTTGTTTGCTGTAACTAAAATCTAATAGAAATATGTAGTATTTTTTTCCTCCTAAAGTGAGAAAAAATGGCCTCTGGCACTTTGGACTACTGTAGTTTAAAATGATTTCATGCTTTAAATATTTTTAATACAATTTAGCTGTCTGTGTAGGGTATTACCCTGATCTAAGGAAAAAAAAAAGTGGCTGCAGCGCTGATGTCCTTTAGTCAATTACTGGGAAGTCTGCAACATCCCTGAAATCTTGTACCCTGGAGTTACAAGGAAGTATATTGTCTCAGCCTTTTTGTAACTTTGGATGCCTCCCTCTTAACACCAGGTAGGGCTTTTGTTGCAACTGCTTGTATTTGAAGGCTCTTTCATAGTCCTACTCTTTCAACTGTGTAAGAATCTTCAACTTCCAGCTAATATGCATTTGTGGCTGCTCTGTATTTTAATAAGCTAACTTTTGCCTTTCTCTGGCACTGTTATTTATATCCAGTGCTTTGGATTTGCTTTTTATTAATGAAGTAATGAAATCTGATGGAGCAAAGAATTGCAGCGACTTCCTAGATTTATCACTTCGAATACCCCAAACCGTCCAGTAAATAACTTCATCAAGAAGCAATCGTTTTTCTCTGTCATTTGGATTTGTGGCATCCTTAGCCAGGTATTCTTGTTAAAAGCATCTCAAAATGCATTTTATACTCTTAAACATAATTCTATTTCCTTCTTTCATGTCTCTCTCTGCCAATAAATTGGTGTCTTCTTCCATGCCTCTTTTCATGTCTTGGGACATCTACATTGCTTACGTATATCTTTATTATTTTAAAGTACCTTTTTTTTTTTCCCTTCAGTTTTTCAGGAGAAATAAAAGCCAGGACCAGTTTCCTCTTTGAGAACGTATCAGTGTCACTCCTACTACTGTATCACTTTTGTGTGATTGCTCAGTTGAGTGCTTGTAGATATTTGTGTCTGATATGCTGGTCCTATTCAAACTTTATTCACCTTCCTTATCCCCACTTCCCACTTTTTTTTTTTTAGATGGCCATTAATGACCATTCAATAAAAAAAAAATGAAAAATGTGAAACATCTTGTCTGCTACTCCCCCCTAGATAGTCTGTGCAAAGAAGGATAAACTCTTTTGAAAACACTGAAGCACAAAAGCTAAAGTCAAGTCCCAGCAATTCTATATTCTCAGCCTCTCATTGAGGGTGAGGAACTGCTCGGGGAGATGAGAGCATCTTTGCCTATGGCAAATGCAACAACAGCAGGAGGCTTCAGTCACATCCATGTGGGCTGGGTGAACGTTGTGGGCCATGGTCTGTTAGGGGTTATGATACAGAATGCATAGGCATGCAGACATAAGCTTACTAGGGTCAAATTTTTAAGCTAAGTTCCTTCTCAGTTCATTAGGCTAATTGGAGATATCTCATTAGGAAAAGTAAGCCTTGATTTGGTTCTGAACATTCTGTGTGAGCATACTTGCTTGGTTAAAAGGGAAAACCAAAACCAACATGAAAATAATGTTACCTTTGAAAAAAGGGAACTACACAAAATCAGGAAACCAATTGAAAAGAGCATTTAGGAGATCATTTGAAATCTGAAAAGGCGGGAAGGAGACATGGAGACTATTTTAACCACTGTGTGAGAGGCTCGGAGGACAAGTATATTTGTTTAAAATATTCTAAATAGACCAAAAGAGAAAAGTTGTTGAAAAGCAGAGTAAAAGAGATTGCAAGGAATAAAGCGCGTAAGAACAGGCACTCTGACACAAAGGAAATTACCATCTTTCCCAATATCTTGTTGCTAGTCAGTAGCTTACACCTGTGAAGAAGTGGAAATGATAATCTTATGCATATGATACTTCCCCAGTAATCTATTTGAGCACAAGGAAATCTGTGGCTCAGTTATTTAATGAACCAGAATTGATATTGTTGCATTTAACCAATTTTGACATCCACAAGTGCTATGGCCCACTTTTTCAGCTCAACTGCATATGGTGTGAAAAATAATTTCCTTTTGTTTCTTTTAGCATTGCCTGCACAGTTTTATTTGATGTGCACTTAAGTCAGTCTTAAATAGTCTAAAGCCCAGACTGTTGTCTGCCTGTTTTGAAGTTTCATCTTTCTTGCTGCTGTCATTGGATTTTTTCAAATTCAGCAGTTATCAGCTTTCTCATTATAGGTCATCAAATGTGACTGCTCAAGCAGTAAGACAGTACCAAATCTGTGTAGCATTTTTTAATTTTCCGCTTTTAGCAGGTAGCGGAAAATGACTCTATTGATGACTTTACACAGGATAATGAGTTTTCAGGCTTTAAAGATGGCCAATGAGCCCAAACATTCTTGCAGCATTGAATAGGAAGATTCTTGTAGTATTTAGAAAACTGTAATGTTGTGGTGTGTTAGCCATGGCCCACAGTCAAACTCCCACCCAGCTACTCACTCACCGCCACTCCCACCCCCCACCCCACCCCCCCCCAATCAGGAAAAGGGGAGAAAATAAGAATAAAAACAGGGATGAGAAAGCTCGTGAGTCAAGATAAAGGCAAGGAAATTAACTTACCAGTTACCATTGTGGGCAAAACAGACTCAGGTTTGTGAAAACTAATCTCTTGACAGCTAACGTAGCTTCGGCCAGTGAGAAGCAAGAGAGACAGACACCAAAGCCGCATCTTTTTTCCCACCTTTCCCAGGCTCAACTTCATTCCTGCACTCCCAACTCTTCTACCTCCCCTCAAGCAGCGTGGGGGGGATAGAGGAATGGTCAGTATCTAGTGATTCCTCTTTGCTGCTGCTTCTTCCTCCTCATGGTTTTCCTGTGCTCCACCATGGGATCTCCACAGGCTCAGTTCCTTCAGACATACCCATCTGCTCTGGCATTGTTCTCCATGGGCTGCAGCATGGATATCGGCTCCAGCATGGAGCTCCTTCTCTCACCTTGGTGTTCCCTCTGCTGTTTCTCGTGCTTTTTGTTTCCTTCTCCTCCTCTGTCTGTCCAGCATTTCCTGCCCTTCCTTACACATATTTTCCCAGAGAAGCTACCAGCTTTGCTGATGGTCTCAGCTGTTTTCTGCAGTGGGCCTCTGCACAGAGGCCGTCTCTGCAGCTCCTCTGCTGTCAAACCCCTGCCACCCATGCCCAGTGCAAACAAGTATCACAGAAGAGAGATGGGGACTGTAATGTCTGACAGTGATGGGGGAGGCTGGAAGGGAGCTCTCGGTGACAGCTGGTGGGTTCATTGTGTGGTATGTCCTGTGGAACCATGGTCTCAGTGTTCTGAGACTTTTCTACAGCATTTCACAATCTTTCTCCTAGTTGTTAGGAATAACTTTGTATCATCAGAAAAAATGGGCTGTGATAATTTTTCCTGTTCGTTGTCACTTTGCTCTAAAACCTGTTCTGCTGTGGCATTAATTTCTATTGACTTCTTTGATTCATACTTCAGAGTTAATGGTTTTGCATCCTCCCAATCTCCCCTTGTTGGTAGGAATGAAGGAAGTTACCTAGTTTTTTGTCAGTCTTTCTGCAGTGCATTTTAATCTTCCTTTGGCCCCACCAACTCTGGTTATACTCTCTGATAACAAAAATCCTTTGTTTCTATTTCTCAGGGAAAGCTGCTCCTCCAGAACTTTTTTGCATGCCTTTTAATGATTTTATGCTCTTCTCTATGTCCTATGTTTGGAAAGAATGTCAGTTTTGGAAGACTGCCTTTCTCCAGTTGCATATTTGATCCTTTAGAAATGCTCTAGTTAGAGCAGATCCTGACACCTGCCTTCCATCCCAACTCCAAGCTATATTGGCTACTGTGATCTTTCAAATGCGAGAAGGCTGAGGGAAAATAAGGATGTAACCTGGCTTTGTTAAATTGCCTTTGCTTTATAAGTCACGTCTGGTTTTGTGCGTAAGTCAGTCCGTCACAGATACTTTACTTTAATAATGCCCTTTACAGCATTGAAAGGAACCCTCAGGCGGCCCAGGGCTGATATCCTGCAACAACTGTGGCTATGTTTCTTTTTTTAAGCAATTTAAAAAAAAAAAAAGATGTAGTGCTCATAGGGATTATGTGCAGCTGTAAGACGATTCACACTGATAACACTCTTTAAAAGCACGATTACAGTAAAGAGGTTTACTCCAGATAAGCAACTCCTCATCTCTGATTTTGCAATGTAGAGGTTGCAGGACAAAAACTCTGTGAAGAATGGAATTTTAAATTCATAACAACTCCATTTTCTCTCCAGATTTACAAAAAAAAAGAAAAAAAAAATTGCACTAGTAGTCTTCCTTCACTTTAAGACATTCTTCCAGGTTATTTTAAAATGTATCCTTGCGTGGTCATCATGTGTTAAGAGTGAACATCTGTTTTCTGGTACCATAGGGGAAAAAATAGGTTCAGCTTGTCATAGTAGTTAAAAAATAGACGATGGAAGTGTTAGTGTGCCTGGGACTGTTGTTGTGACATGCAGATACTCTGTGTGTCCAAGGATGTCTGGGGTTTTTTATTGCTCTAACAAGATAATTTAAAAAAATCAAAAGCTTTTGTCTTTCTTGTATATGTAATCCTTTGTTGCTCTATTAATATGTCTTCTATGCCATTTTCCTTATTTTGTGTAAACTGTAGAGCTAATTTTTGTTACCCATATGCATTTTCTAGAGTTCTTGTAAATTAATGTATGCATCTTCAATGAGTTTGAGGAGCAAACAATATGTCACAACCCAATTTAGAATCAGTAGCATATGAATAACATACTGCTGTTAGCTGATGTCCCATTAATTTTTGCATAGAAGATGCAATTAAATATTATTATTGTTGTTAGTGTTTTTTTCCAAGCTCTGTGCAAGGATTCTCAAGTCTGCCAACAGTCTGTCATTAAAAGGCCGTGTAATGCTATAAATAGATGTACTGGAACTTGCTCACATAAATAGTTGTACCACAGTTTCTTCCTAATTTTTTTTCATTCAGTTAAAATTGTTATCCAGCCTGTAAAAGATATAAGCACGTTGTTGCATAGCATGGCATACATTAGTATTTTAAAGATATGACTGGCTGAAGGTGAATTGGTTGACAGGTGTGAGCAGTATGAGTGGAGATGCACCTAAGAGAAAAGGAAGGGGCAGTGCCATAGTGTAATACGGCTGGAATGCAAACATGGATGCGGCAGGTGAATCTCAGGATGACAGCTAAGTAGAATTGCATGTGTTTGGGATGCTTTGAAATGCAGGCGGTTGTAAGATCTGCAAAATTTATGACAGATTCTCAGGGATATACTTAAAAAAGAGAATCAAGTCAGCTTGATGCTTGTTGAAACTGGTAAAAATAAAAAGTGTGTGCTATGAATATGTGTAGGAAAATAGCCATCCATTCTGAGGAAGACAATGGCTTTTCTAGATTATGATACAAATGAAGAAGCCATGTGGTAAGCGTATCGTAGTTGTAGTGATGATTTACAGTGATTTCCAGAAAAAGCATGCTGTTGTTTTCCATACTGGTAAGAGTAAACTAAGTGACCAGAGTCTCAGTGACAAGATAAAAAAAATCCAATGCTATGGAAAAGCATAAGGACTTCAACCCTTTTTGGGTTCTTACATATGCAGTGAGGCAGAACAACTAGACAATTAAATTGTGGACTATGGAGAGCCATGAGGGGCAGGGTGAACTTGTAAGGGATGTAGGGAGCTGAAGGATTGGCCACGATGTGTGCCACTACTGAAAGTAGATTGAAAGTTTTCAAAAGAGATTCAATATCCTTTTAACCCCCAAAATCACATTAAAATGTGAGCCTGTTCACTGACATCGCTGTTAAAAAGTGAAAGCCCTAACAGCATACAGCAAAGGATTTTTATCCTCTAAAGCTATCACCAGATGCCCTGAAGATGACACTGATCCTGACAGAGCGTTATAGGGGATACCTCAAACCTTGTTTCAGAAAGTTTCGAGTTGATGTGGTAACTCTTAGGTTTAAAAACAAGTTAATATATGCAATCCTCACGGAAAATGATTATACAACATTCAGAAAACTCTCTTTAAAGCATAATAAACAGCGGTGGTGCAGGAGCAAAGCGGAGAAACATGTAATGTGCATGCAAAGCAGACTTCAAAACCGCCTTACTAAGGCTGTGGTTTCAGATCTGGAAAGGCCGTGTAGCCTGGGTACCTTTGCTGTGTGTAGGATGGGCAAACCTTCTAGTCCGTGAAAGTGCTTGACCAGAGTTCTCCCACCTAGCTACTGGTACTCATTTCTGCATCCTCCTCCTGTCAGCTTATGTAGCCTCTTTGTCCTCATAGACCTGCTTCAAAGGGTGTTCTTCCTCTTCCTCTTCTGGGAGCTGAATTCATTAAGAGATTTACCAAGGAATAGTAATTTTCAAGCAATTTTGCTTTCTGTAATACTCATGAAAAATCTGATACAAGATCAGCGTATGGTTCAGTCGCTGTCTTTGTCTAGTATATCATGTTTCTTACAGTTGGAGAAGAGCTTCATTGCTACTGGATTCAGAGAACCATTGCCAAAACTCTTCTGTCTTTTCCTGAGCATAAGCATGGACTGTATATACCATTGTAGTCTTTTAAGTGACTCACTGCCTTTCTCCCTTTCCAGACGTAATAGTTGAAACTTTTTTTTCATAGATTAAACTCCCTTAAAAATATCACAACAACTAGTCATTTACCTGCAATGAGACACATTTTCACAGAGAGGAAGAAACAGTGGGTAATGTAGCTGAAAGATCTAGCATTAGTTGACAAGTCAATTTTATTATTTCTGAAATGCACAAAGTCACTTGCAGTTCTCCAGTACAGTGTCTTATTTAAACGATGCTGGAATTTCAACCTGTTAATATGGGTAGATAATAAGACACATTTTTGAGAATATTTAAAAAAAAAAAAAATTGTTCAGTAGCCCTCTAAAGAGATTTTTATTTTGCGAGGTAGATTTGGCAGTGGGAACATTCTGGCATCAGCTGCAGGGCGAGCGCAGTGACAGCTACTTCTGAGTCACTGCCTGAGTTAACACGGGTGCAGGGTGGTTTGCCCCTCAGTGAAGATGTGCTGTTGAGTGTATTAGCAAACAGCACTGCGAGGGCTGCCGTAACCCCTCTGTACCCATCGCTTTGTGGTAATTGTAACTGGTGCAGTGTTGCTGTTCTGTCCCCATCGCCACGAGTTCCCAGCTGTCTGGGTTCTGATACCGCTATGCAAGGCAATACCTATGCAGGAGAACAGCCTCCTAAGTTTTCTTCATTCAGAAAAGGAAGTTTTTAGCCTTTCAACTGTAGAGCTGTGCTGTTGGGTTAATTGCTTTTTTCAAAGGGGATAGACATGGTCTAGGGGAACTTATATTTGAATGTTACATAGCATCCATTGTTGAATACGCTGTATTATTGAAATGAAAGGATTTTTTTTAATATATATACATGAAAAAGAGTATTGTTGTAACGAACTACAGCAGGATAAGAAGATGGTATGGTAGAGTTTCATTAATTTGTGTTTTGATTTCATTTTAATTTCATGGTGCTACTCTCAGCTTTAAGAAGTTTGAAAAATAAAAATGCAAGACATTCTGTAATATCTGTGCCCTTTGAACTTGGAAGTTGGTATACAGTACTTAATGTTATAAATCACAAATAGAACAAAGTTGGGCACTTGTTCAGAAAGGTCTCGCTAGTCATGCCTTAAACACATTTAAGTTACCCACTCTTGTAAGTCATGTTGTGTGAATTCAAGTGCCTGTTGATACAGAATGTAAGTGTGTATAAAAAGAAACAGTAACAGTTTTAAAGGACTGGGCTGTGTTGTGTATCTTGCCTGCTTCATCTTCTGGGAAGTATGTTAAAATGTTTAAAATCAATTATAAGAAAGCTGCTTTCCCTCCACCATTGAAAGCAAAGTATTAATTTAGTTGATTCTAGACCAGCTACTTGTTCCCAATCACAAGGAAAAAAAAAAAGGGAAAAAAGAAAGGAATAGAAAGGCATTCAATCTAATCCATTCTTCATGTTTTACACCTTGTTATCATGAATGTAAATTGGTAATAGAGTAATTTTAGACAGCTGCCAGGGCATATGACATTTTGTTTAGATGAAAGGCTATACTGAAAAATTTGAAAAATTAAAAGAAATATTTTTATGTCTTTTTGGCAAATTAAATGAGCATTGAAAAGAGAAATGTTACTGTAAGTTTAACAACAATTAGAAAGAAGCATGAAGTATTATTTTAACTGTACAGAAATAAACTCATTTGTCCTTTTAGAGTAAGTTCATATTCAGGAACTATGTCCTGTAATTCCCCATAGTAAATCTAGTAAGTAATTTTTTTTATGCTTCTGCATTCATTGTGGAAGAAAGGAGTTTCCCACGTTTATGGAAAACTCATTACAGCATTCATCTCAAGGTGAAGTGTGAGGAGGAAAGGTCAAGGAATAGATAGACTAAATAAAATAAGTGGTAATAAATCCTCATATCTGTGTATTCAGCAGAGAGATCTAAAGACGCTCAGGAATGAAACAGCTGAAATGCTGCTGCTAGCTCTTGTGTGGGGTCTCTCACCAGGAGCTGTGCTGATACTGCAGAACAGGAGGGAGGCCACTGTTTTGGCAGAGCTCCAAGGGAGACAAGAAGATGGCCAACTTAGAAACCCAATGTCTGTTTTGGACGTGTTAGTGGAAGTAGAATATCAGATCACTGCACATTTGGGTGAGGGCGAGGTATGGAAGAAAAGACAGCTTTTGTAGAGAAAAAAGTAACAATTCTCTGAAGGATTCAGCGATCCTGTGCGTGAAAATGATCGACTTGATATGGGCTGCCTGGATTTCTGGAAGTCAAGATCCCTCACAAAAGGGTCTTCAAGCAGTCATGGGACAGGACGAATTTCTTTGCATAATCAAATATTTTTAAGTTGATTAGTTATCCCCATTGAGACTTTTTTTTAAATTTATTTTTTTTAAATATCCCTCTTATGTCCCTTTAATTTTCTTTTATGAGCAGATTAAAGTAGCTTTCTGCATTGTTCCAAAAAGTAAAGATTTGAGTGAAAGTTGCTTATCAACCATAAAATACGTACAAGTCCCAGAAACAATAATTTGTTGTTGGAGCCTGTTCCACCAGTCTCCGGAGTGTTATTCACGGAAGTGCTTTAGTATTGCATAGTATATCATAGCGTGGAGATCTGTCAGCTTTTCCAGTGAGCTTTATGCTACCAGAAGAGAATCTGTAAATAAATTTGATTTGTTATGTAGGATATTTTTAGATCTCTATTCATGTGTAAAGTAAAGCATGAGTATGCAAGTATACAGATGGTAGTTTATGTACATTTCTAGAAGATGAAAAGAATACTGAAAGAGTAATTGTACTGGAATTCATAAGGTGCAGGTTTGCTGGTTGTTTGGGGGTTTTTTTCCTCACTTTTCTGTAGCCAGATATATTTGTTTATGAAATAACATGGATATTGATGGTAGGACCTATTGTTACTGTAAAATGAACAGCAGGTGTTTTCCTTGCTTATGCATAAAAATGTTTCTGGCTAGGGTTTGAAAATAGCAACAGTGTTTACTGCTACATCTTGCAGTGTAGCTTGGGCCCCAGCTTTTGGTGTAGCCCCATGCTTTCTTGTTGACCATTTTTTAAAAAGGCAAAACCATCAGATAAAGGTAATTGAAGTTATTTTAAATTTGGCCAGCTGGCACAGCCTTTTTTCCTTTCTGTCTCCTATATCACACTGAAGAAACATAATTTACTGCTGGTCTTCCAGTTCCTCCTGAGCCATATTTTGTTCTTTTCTGTTTACTGCCTTCTACTGCATTGGAAGCAGAAACATGAAAATACCGTATTGCATATGCTGTTGGATTTCTGTACCACTGGAATGGAAAAAATACAGCTGGGGAGTCATCCTTTCGATGTGTCGCTGCTAGAAACAAGCATCTGAAGAACGCAGATGTGAACCTATAGATGAAGAAAGTTAGTTGAAACCAGCAGAGGAAGTTGATGTGAAAATGTCACCTTCCCCTTAGTGTTGAGAGGAAAACAAACTTTGAAGAAGTTGTGCTGGAAGACGCAAGGTGGCTGGTCTGGGTGGCTATTACTGTCCTGAATCCAATGAATTTTGCCCTGCTGGAAGAGCTGTAGGTTTGCCACAGAAAGGTGGATCATCAGTATTTCACCATACAGTCTCGGACCAAAGCGCCAGGCTGCTTTGGAAACTACACAAGGAAAAGGATATGGGAGAATAGCAGAGGAACTGATACCACAGCAAAGAGATAAGATGCAGAACTTTATCTGTCCAGGGCTGAATAAGACTTGCCTTTTGTATGTACAGTGTCGTTCTTTGAACAGGAGTTGTTATGAGCTAAGGGATGAGCTTTTGCAACGGAAGTTTCTCTTGACTCACCTGAATATGAAACAACCTTTGGCCTCAAATAATTTGTAGAATTTGCTCATTGCATGGGCTGCAATCTGTACAAGAGTAGGCAGAGCTGCAAAGGCTTAACCTTGCGGCATCACTGAGAGAGTTTACTCAAACTTTAAACCACGCTTGGTATGATGGAGCATGACTCATGTAGGTCTTTGGGTGGAATAGCTGCCAGCCTCATAAAAAAAGGGGTTTTATTTACAGCACAGTTAACTTATTTAGAGTAAGTTAACTCTTCAACCAAGGAAAAATCAGAATTGCTGATGAAACAGAGGAAATACCAAGACTTGAAAATAAATCTCTCGTTGAGTCATAGCAGGGCAGAGTTTCCTCTGGCCTTCTAGAAAGCCCTTCTAGTTCAACAGCTTCCAGTGGCTTCCAGCATTGAAACAACCTCAGCAAGTCCCTCTGGGTCTCTAGGAAATCTTCCTGTCACCTTCACGCTTGGTTGACAGTCTGCTCTGCAGAAGTCAGTTGCACTGCAACAGAGTAGTATCCTGCTGCTTCATGCCCTCTCCCTGCTCGCTCCATCCTGTCTTCTGAAAGGTTCCCTCTGCCGCACCTCTCAGTGCCTCTTGTTTCGATGGATCCACTTGACTCACAGTGCAGCATTTTGAGAATAACATTGGGTTTTCCTTTCTTCCTTTCCAGGCACCCCTTGGAAAAAAGCAGTTGTTTTTTAATGCTGAGATTGTAACCTGCAAACAAGCAAGTTCAGCAGTGACCCAAACTGAATATGTAGGGCACTTTTCTGTAGGAAGGCCCTGATTCATCAGAGCACCACGGTGTATTTAGTACATATTCTGTGGATTCTTGGCAGGACTTAGCATGTGCATGTTGCTAAGCTGTTGCTGGATGTTGCAGTGCAAGTGCTGCTGCGTACAGCTATGAGGCTGTCATGGGAGGATGACCATTTTAAGGTGCGCCTTGGAGGCTTTGCCAAATCAGGATTGAAAAGGAAATTGGCTCCCTTTGGCTTATTAATAACAATAGTGTGCTAATAAAAATTAAAAAGTATATTTTATAACATTTTTTACTACAAGTGGCTGAAAACATACAGAAGTCTTATTTTTTTGCCACTTTCTTCAAAATTATATAGTGTAAGTGGTGGGAACAGCAATGTTGGTGTGAAAAAGAAGTACATATTTTGTAACCTTTGCTAATATCATGCAGAAAGAGTTTTTAAGCAGTAAAAAAAAATGTCACCAAAAGGACTGGAACAGGAGCCAAATATGAAAATGAGTATCCTGCTACACTAAAGTTGTAAATTTTAAGTTCTGCCTCCCCTTCCAGGAATTATGGTTCCTGGATGCTAAATAGTTGGCATTATGTACCTGTATTGCTGAGGTGTCAGTGATAAATAATAAATTACAGTCTTTTGAATTACATGGTAAAATTTTGTCAGTTATTTTATATACTTAGAAAAGGGTGTGTCTTTGAAATTACTTTCTGGTTTCCTATAATTTTCTATATTTGAACAGCACACAATCCTCGTTGTCAATGAGTTTTTCTGAGGGATAGATGTGTTTAAAATGTGGAGTTTCAAAATTCATCAAATTAAATAAAGGCATGGAATATGTTGATGGTGTATGCTGGAAATTATCAAAAAGGATTTTAGGTAGAAGCAGAAACCATTTCCAAATTTCTCAAAAGCTTGGAGGATATTTCACTGCAGTAATCTCATTACTTCATGGTTTAATTCATCCATGGCATATTTGCCATTAGAAATAACACTGCCAAAATCAATCAGCTGTAGCTTTGGTATTTGTTTTTACAGTATAATTAATTCATATTCACATGTACAAATGTGCTGGCATCAGTGTGTAAACTGGAATTCCAAAGAAATAGAAATAAACCGTGGAATTAGTAAGAATTAGACCCATTTAAAACTCCTGGACATATGTGGCTTTTAGATAACCATGAGTCTGGACCTAATCCTACAAGAGAACAAACTGAGACCCACCTTTCCCTGTGTTGAAGGACATTCACCAAATGTCTCCACTGGACTGTACAACCTGTGAGAGAGAAAGAGGGAGTGCAGCAGCACATGTGCAGGAACCCAGGGATTAGGGAATTCACCCAGAGCACTGTGGGGACAGGAAATTTAGTACATGCTTCAGTGATTTTTAAATCATTTCGCTTTGGAGCAGATTAGCTTCACCTGAAAAGGCTGCTAGGGCTCTGCCTCCAAAATAACCTCATACTTACTGATAAGCATTTTTCCTTGGGGATAGAAAGGAGCGAAGCTTCCTTTTGGCAGAGGACTGTTTTGAACAGAGGTCACTCGTGGAGCACATGGTCTAACCCCTGGATCTCCTGTTAGAACAGGAAAACTTCTGGAGCTGACAACCCTGTTTCTGCAGCACTGGTAGCTAAGGCTCTGTACTGAGCCTGTGGGAGCAGCTGCAGGTTGCAGGGGGCAGGGGTGGTGAGCTGTGAGGGGTGGGCTGTGGATTGCCACGTGCCAGTCAAAGTTGCTTCCAGCCTACCATGGGGCACGTGAAAACAACCATGGGAAAAACTGCTTTGTGTACAAAAACTTACCCATTGAGCACCAAAATGTTATCTGAGCAGAGGCACGCAGCATCCCTGCCCAAACGCAGTTCAGAAAGAAATGGGCAGCTGCTGGAGGCTGGAGACAAGCTCCTGTGTGTAGAGGACTCTCTGCATCATAAAAGGGTACCTACACCCCTGGGGGGCTGTGGCCCATGGACAACCCATGCTGAAGCAGGGACACACCTGAGGGCACTGCAGCCCATCCATGTCCCAGGATGGAGCAGAGGCACTGGGGAAAAGGGCAGCAGAAAGCATTAAGCATAGAGCAGCAGAAGTTGTTAAGCACACAGTGGGAGAAAGAAGCTGTCACAGATACCACCTCAACTTCCTACACTGCCAGTTCATCACAGGAATTTTGGTAGATTGAGTATAATCCACAGCAAAAATAAGGAAAATTGGGACCAGGAAGTGTGGAGGATAGATGATGGTGTGTGTAATTGTCTCAGTGTTTATTTTCTTCTTTTTCTTCTTTTTTTTTTTTTTTTTTTTTTTTCCCAACTGAAGTCAGTAATGAGACGTTTGGTTTTGTTTGCAATAAATTAATTCAATTAAAATTCCCTGACTCTAGACTGTTTTGCCCACAGCAGTGTCCCAAGCAAGTAAAGGTTGCAGCCTGGAGCTAAGCACCTGCAGCTCTGAGTACAGAATCGTAAGCAACACCCTTTTCTGGGCGTTTCTACTTACGTGGCCCCCCCTTTCAGCTCTGATTTTTCTCAGTCGCATTTGTAGGATTCTGATCTGCTCTGTGCACACACAGTCTTAGTGCCTGTCCTCTTGGGATTGGCACTGCCTAGGTGAGTGACAAGGCACTTGAAAGTCTGGTATTTACCGTCCCAGTCTTTCTGTGGATTAAGCCTGAGTTGCTGCCTGCATCTTTGTCTGCCTAAATACCTCTGGAACCTACCATAGAAAACACTTTGGAAATTATACACATGGAAAATATGTACATGGAAAACATTGTTTAGGAATTTTAGAAAATAAACCCAAGATAATTCTGAAAGCTTTAACCCTTGCTATGATTTATGCTAAATTTTGGGTTGTGGTTAGGCCTGGTAATAAGTGTTCAGGAATTGTTTAGCATGTATCTGCTGTACAGTAAATTACTGGGTTTTTTTCTTGATCAGGTTCCTCAAAATAAAGAGAATTGGCTTTCAATGGGAGCAAAGTTTTTCATTTAAAGCTTTCTGTATTTAGTAGCTAGTGAATATAATCATTAAAGAGCAATTGGAAGATTTCTACAAGATACATATTCTGTGAATAAGCAAAAGAGAAACTTTCATTCCTGAGGTAGAGATATAGTGCAAATCATTCTTGTTCCCTTTTATTTAAGACCATTGTAAGGAAACAAAAGGTCTGCTTTATGAATGCAGTAACAGTGTATACCCTCCAGACATCTGCTTGTTCTTTGATTTCTACCTAGGATGAGTCAGCTTCCTCTGTCTTCAAGGCTAGGAATGAGCTGTTGAATGAATGGTGATGCTTACTGCTTCTCAGAACAAAAAGTGTTAAAATATACAGTTGGCGTCATTAAAATTTGTCATTGCTGTTTCACAAGGAGTAGGACATATCCTTACTGTAGGTTCACTTTTCATTTATACAGGGCTGAAACAAATTTCTTGAATTAGCTTCTGCTTGAATAAACTTCTCCCTCCATTTAAACAGACTGTTGTATGGGCCAAACTGATGGTTATCTACCTCTACTCTTGACTAATCTAATGCAGAGACTGAGAGTTTTTATTTGTATTTATTGCTGTCTGGCCCTGCTTCTGACTGCTCTGACTGACCCACTTTGAAGTGTTTATGGGCTCCTGACAGATGTAGTTGGGTCGCTGATCCTTGGTTTTGATCCTCCTTTTGTGTGGTGACTAATATTTGATCACACAAATGTGTGGTATCTGATAAAACATTAAAAAATTACAGGTGAAATACAGAAAGAAATCCATTCTTGCATGCTTAGTTGGTATTCTGTAAGCAGATGGCTAAAACATCAGCAGGCAAAGTCTGAGATAAAAACAACCAGTTTCACACTTAACTGGAAGAGCATGGAGGAGCCCTGCTGTCAGTGTGCTTTGGACATGATCCTCTAACTTAAGTGCAGTGCTGTGCCTTAGAAATGCTTTTGGTTTTGCTGGATTTGATGCTTTCAATCACAAGGTTTGACTCTAAACTGGGCTGCTGAACAGGAAACCTCTGTCTTTGGGGAAAGGGCTGCATAGATAGCTTCCAGGTGGTACTCTTGAATATCTTCCCTTACATGTCCCATGGATGGTTTGGAAAAAGGAAAGAATGAAGAGAGCTGCTTACGGTTTTATTCATTTCTAGTGAAAAAATAACATGAAACTCTTTGCAGCAAAATGTGAAATGAGATACACTGGAGTTAAAGGGTTTATTGTTTAAAAATCGTATGAGCAAATGCCAGCACTGTAGTACTTCACCGTTATTAAAGGCTGATATAGTAATAAGCATGTTAATCTCATCAAACAGATTCTTTGCAAAATGCTGCTTCTGTCTATTGAGCAGTGATCTTGAGATATATAAAACTTAAAGCAAGAGTTAACAGGATCAGACAGAAACAAACCTTGAAATTGTGTCAATTAATTAGGCACCTCTGGCTGCGTGTGTCGTTGTTTTGTTTTTACTCTATTGTTTTGCTGTTTGGTGATTCATCTCTTGAACCACAAGATAGGCACGTATTCTGAAGGTGTGGAAAACCTCATTTGCAAAGTTAGTCATATATAGCCTGCATATGCAAACTGTAATCTATGCATAAACATTAAACATCCCCTAGGTTCCTTGAAGGAATTTGTCTTTGCCAAATATGTGGTGAGCCTGTGCATTTAAATGAGCTTTCAGACCCATGCACTGAAACTCTTGCAGTGAAGCGGTGCTTCCACGTAGCTTTAGTATTATTTGGAGATGAAGGTGACTGTCTGGATGTTAGCTGTACACTTGCACAGTTACTCAGCAGCAAATGAGCTGGGCACACTGAGGGTGCAGAATGAAAACCAGTATGTGTATTCCTGTTGAAAGCCTGGGTTGGTTGTACCATTCTTGCTAAGTGAGCAAGTTGTGCCACAGGTGTTTTGATGTTACAAAGTGATTTGAAGACACCTCGGCCCCTCCTGGAGGCCTGGCTGGAGCTCGGGGCCAGCGCGGGGAGGGCAGCCCCTCTGACCTGGGCAGAGACTCCCGGGCAGCACCGCGGGGGCAGATCCCCGTCCGGCCCCTCTGCTGGGAGCTGCTCCTCAGCTGCGGCTCTGCCACTCGGCCTGGCCTCAGCCTCAGCTCCCGTGAAACCACCGCCACGCCTGTGCCTGGCCACGGGCCCCTTGGTCCGGCCCCGGCCACCATCCCCGATCTATGACTGACTTCCCGGGCCTCCTGGGCCTCATCCTGGCCCTGGTGCAGACCTGGCACCTGGGTGGACATGTCTCATCACCATTGTCTGGGCTGGTGACCTGGGCCCTTGGTGGCCCACCTGGGCTTGCCCCACTGGCAGACCCCACTCAGGGCTCCCTTTCTTGCTGGAGCAGCTCCCAGACACTTGCGGCTTGTCTTCTGCAAGACATCTTCATGAGGGAGTTTGCATCCCATGGCTGGTGAAGTAGTGAGGACCGAGAGGATGGTGCTCTCATTCTGCTTGTGTGTATGGATTTTCTGGTTTTGATATCAGCTCCTGGCGTTGCCAGCCTTGAAGTGTCACCTGAAGGATCGTGAAGATAAAAAGTATTACAGCGCTGTGCTTGGAGATTTGAAAAAACTCGTTTTCCACAGGGAAAAAAAAGCATAGGTGAATATTGCTAGCAGTGAGGAGCCCTTGAGGAGGCTGTTAATGAACAGACGAGAGTTCATAATTCTGTCATCAGGAAAGATGTCAGCTGTGGCTTAAAGCCTGTACTAGCCACGAGTGAAAGCAAAAGTAGCAATTAGATATGTAAAAAACCAGTACAATATGATGAAAATTGTGATACCTAAGAGACTTCTAGATGTCAGGAAAAATCCTTGCCTGTTTTTGTCAAGGTCAATGACAGCATTTTGGAAGTATTCCAGGAAAAAAGCCATCCTAACAAAGAAACGGGCTGCCACTACATTAGAGGAGTATAAACAATCTGTATGAAATAAAAGATGCTGCTATAATGGTTTTGTATTTGGAAAGAAATAGAGTGATGTACTCAACAACTTTGTAGGAAATAGAATCATATGGAAATGTTCTTCAGTTTTTAATACGGAACAAGTTTGGGTTAAGTAACTTTCCAAAAGCAGTAGATTTCAATTACATATTTGATGCGATGATGCTGGGCATCCTGATTAAAAGTACTGACACTGCTCCCCATCAAAAGAGCAGGGTCTAATGGATGTTGAGTGGGGTAACTGGAAATTGTCAGTGAAGATGTTCAATGAATTGGCATGTGTGTCCTGTTCTGCAAGAACCAGTTCTCAACCTTTATGCTATTATGTATTTTTTATTAATGATCTAGGAGATACATGAAGACAATCACAGACAATCATTTATTGCAGAAAAGACATACTATTCTGATAGTGAGGAATATGGAATACTTTACGAACTATATTCATCAAGACTGTCTGGAAAGTCGTCTTTCTAAAAGCGAAGAGTATGGGTCATAGCTAGAAAATTGGAAGGCTGCAACTTTGAAAAAGATTTTGGAACCGTAGCAGACAGGGAATTCCAGAGATGTTGCAGTAGAAAGTTGCACACTGTAAGTCATGAACATATTGAGGGCAATAAGGGAGGAGGGTATGTGTGTGTCTGTTTGTTTACTGGAGCACAATGTTAGGATTTGTGTCAAATGAGCTTTCTAAAAAATGTTTGAAGGTTGTTGAGGATTTAGAGGAGAGAGTGTAAAAAATACATACGAGCAGGAGATTTATGGAGGTAAGTCTGTTTACCTGATCAAAAAGAAAATTAAGTTATCTGATCAGTGTTTACAGGGAAAAGATTGCGGATATTAATCTTGAGCTGAGAAAGATATAATAGGACCAAGACTTCAAAGTAAGAAGTACAGAACACATTTTTAACAGTTTTTAACAGTTCAGCTGATTAAGCACTATAACAGATAGCTCAGGAGTTGATGAATTCTCCATCTCTTAATGTCTCTGCAATCAAGATTGAATACCTACCTTGGTGTGTATGAGTAAAATGCAATTTATTGGTCTCAGTAGAAGTAATAAGGTTGGTGGACGTTACTAACATAGGCTAAATTTAAGCGGATAATAGTGCCTAATTTTTAAAAACCATCTCCCCTCCCAGTTAGGAGTCCAAGTTAGCTTTAAGAAAAAACAATTTACAGGTGTTTATCCTAGTAGGTGTATTTAAGAGCATGTGCATGACATCTGGGTAAACGGTACCACGATTTGCCAAACAAGTACCCTGTTGTTCACCATCTCTATCAGCCACATGGATGATTCACCACTGTGTGATCAGGAATCACAAGATTCCTTTTTTGTCGGTTATTTCTTGATACATTTCAAGGGTAGCTGAAAATTTTATTTTTTCCATGTTTATTTGTAAACTTTGTTGTGAAGCTGGATGCATGTGTAGGCAAATTGCTTCTAGAGCCCTTGCTGCTGCCTTATTGACCTGGTTTGTCAAACTTGCTAAATAGATGACATATGCCACAGGAACATGAAACAAAACTCAACCCACAGAAAAGTAGAATTCAATATTCAGTGCCCTAAATGACATTGTAAGGGACAAAAAATATCCCTGTAGAATGCCTGTATAATCCTTTATCGATCTACATATATGTAGTTTTTCTGAAGTCGTCTTCAACATCAGAAGCTCAACAGTGAAGAGGGACGTTTCTTTTAGTAAGACTAAAATTTGGACCTGCAGTTCGCTCTACAGACCACAGAGAGAGAGAGAGAGACTTGCCCCCTACAGGAAATTGGTATTAGATTCTATGAATTCCCTTGAAGGACAGTTTTTCTCCATTGAGAGTAAGCCACTTAAGCTAATTTTAATGTAGTGAGCCCTATCAGAATACCCATGTTTCTCTGTGATGACATTCTATTCTCTGTATTATTCAAGATATCAGACTAGATGGAAGAATATTTGGCCTTTAAATCCATAAATTTTTAGACTTATTTATGCTTTGGTAAAGAGTTGATTGTTATGTAGTCTTGTACAAATGAGCGAATCAGAATTGGTAGTTTACATAACAAAACAGGAATGCACAATAAATAAAGCATTATTGCCTCAGGCCAAGAAGTTTGATTTGTGAAATATGCACTTAAGAAAACATACTGTAGCAGGCATTTGAAGATATTTTGCTTACTTACTGCATAAAAACAGCACGACCTCCATTGTGCAACATACTGCAAATGCAATTGCCACCTTGCAAAAACCAACACAGTGCTATGATCTTTAGCTGAGATATGCTAACTTACTCTAGCCAAACAAACATGTAGAGTTTATCAAGCTTCAGGGGAGTGATGAGTAACTGGGAATGACTGCTGAAGTCATCTGTATAATTCAGGGAAAATTCTGACAAGGAAATCAGCTTGGATGTGAGAGTCTGAGAGAACAGAAACTCAAGTAACAGTTTGACAGATAACACTGAAAATCCTCAGATAGAGAATCCAGGGAAGGTAACTACTTGCTAGCCACCTACTGGGGTCCAGATGGACTTGTTCAAAGAAGATAGGAGTACTTATCCCTACAGTATTGAAAGACACTATAATGTTGTGTTCAGTATGGATTGTGTACTGTCTTTTAGCTCTAGGACTTAAAGATCTTGGGTACAAGTGATTTGAGTGATGAGGGGGAAGCATAGGGCCAGAGAACACAGATGGTCAGGAAATAGTCTTCTGTGCATGAATCACATGTGCTGTCTGTAAGGTCATGTTGGTAATAATTCAGGGATAGACATTTGTGAGGGGATTTTCATTACTGCCATAGCACAGCACTTTCTCCTTCACCATAAGTGGGTGCTGTTATTGTCAGTCTGAAAACTTCTAGATGCTGCATCTTGACCTGCATTCAGAATTAATTTGACTTTTTTCTTACAGACTGTAGCTCTGAGACTGACTTCTCTGTCTACTTCTGTCTTCAGTAAGCCCACATCCCTGGCTAAACTATAGCAGTTCTTCTTTCACCCAGTGACCCCATCCCCAGCTGAGAAGGAGAATTGGGAAAAGGAAAGGAGACCCATGGGTTGAAATGAAAACAAATTTCATGAAACAGCAAAACCAATGTCAATACTAATGACAATATAAAATATATGAAGTTATACTTAGCCCAGTGAATGTGTGTCAGTCACAATAAACTGGAGAGCAGTTCTCAGGGGCAGAACAATGAGCAAACCCCTCCAAGGATGAAAACTGTCAAATTTGGCTAGCTGACCAGCCCAGCCATGGTCTTCATAAATATTTGAGATTGAGCTTCTTTCACAATTGCCTTTCAGTGAAAGAAACCAAAATTAACAACCTGCATGAAACATAATATGTGACTTGATAACACATATTATCAGACAAGTGGTAACTTCAGGATTGAAGTGTGAGCACTCGCAGCCTGTGTGATGGAGAGGGTGGCTGGAGCATTTAGGTGTAGCTGGGCATGACAGTGTGCTTCACCAGTTGCAGTTCTCTAAAGCCACCTCTGGTTGTAACGTTCTCTTCTGCACAATGGAAATGGAAGGAAAACATTCTTTGGAGGGAAGTTCTGGTGTGGTGAACAGCTTCACCAGGATGTTTAAGCAGAATGGAATAGTGGTCTGGCCTGGAAAGAAAAAAGGGTAAATATCCTGTCTCTCCTGCTGTTCCCTACAGAATTAAGGCATTCTGATTTCCATTTCCTCTTATGATTCTTTAGCTTGTAGTTGACTTCACATTGCTTCCTATGAAAACTTTTTCTATTGCTTTTTCTATTGCTTTCTTGAAAACTTTTGTGCTTTTCTCTTTGACCTTTTGCCAGCCTCTCTGGGTTTCAAAAGCATAAGCAGTAACCTGGACATTGAGCGTCTGCCGCACTGCGTGTCTGGAATCATAACAGAGTCATAAGAAGAAAGTGAACTAGGTTGCGTTTACCAGCCATGGTACAACAGGAGCACAGTGGTGTAAAATTTCAGCTAAGAGCACCCACCTCTGATAAATATTTAATGATAATTATTGACAAGTGCTGACCCATCCTGTACATCACAAAACAGCAACCTTTCTGTTAGATAAAGAGCAGTAAGCTTTCATTATGGAAAAAAAATCCACTGGTTTTCCAGGCATTTTTTCTAAGTTAGCAAAATACTTCCACCAAGGACCAGTGGATTACATTAAAAATGAAAATACATAAGCCTCTTGGATGTGTGCTTGCTAAAATGCCTAAACATACTAAATTAATCTTGCATTTAAGAAATAAAGCCACATTAACACTTTGATGAAAAGTCAATTGGATGTATTCTTCTCAGTTACAATGTGTCAAATCTGAGATCCTTTCTGGAGGAAAACAGTACGTTTTTTATTTTATTCTTGCCTCCTGTAGTCAGGCTAGGCACAGGTGTGCTTTACCTTGAATATTTACTTCATGGCTCAATTTACTGTTTATGTGATATGCCTTAGTATGCAAAATAAAGAGCAGTCCATATGTATGTGAATCAAAATTATTTTTACATCTCACCAAATTTAAAAAAAAAAAAAGAAGGAAAAAGGTTAGTTCGATATTACTTAGTAACAAAGCCAGATTCTGTCTATAATTTGATTGACTGAAATAGTTTTTTTACAAATGGTGTGCAGGATCAGTTTCATAGGGCCTCATGTAAGTTAGTGCTATGCTTACAGGTACACAAATATTATGAGGATTGAGAAGTCTTCCTTATCCGTGACAGAGCTAGATAGCCAAGGTAGCTGTAAGTGTCAGAGTCTATAGCCCTGTTACTGCCATGCTCTACTCAAGGTCATTAGACCTGAGCAGGAATAATTATCCCAGGCAAAGCATTGCATTGATGGTTACACTTCTTCTGGTACCTTCATGAATAGAACTGCAAACTCTGCAAAAATACACGTTGTGAACCGAAGGGAATACATCACTGTGAGTGACACCCGCAGACCACACATGTTTTGAGGTGGTCACCTTTTCTGGCATAGCTGTTTCTCTTTCTGACACTGTCATGGGCTTTTATAGCTGCCTTCCCCTTTCTCACTGGTTCAAGGTGCTAGTTTTTGTTCTTAGCTGGAATTAGCCTCTCCACTCTGCCTACGAGAAAATGGGGAAATTCCTGTTCAGTTTTGAGGTGGAGTATGATCAAAGGAGGAAGGCGGTGTTTGGGGTTTTTTTTCAAAGTTCTAGCTATTCCCTTGTTGATCCGGTTTTCCAGAGACATAGGAACTTGATGAAAAGCTGTCACAGGTAAAATGGGTGGAACTAAAATTTACTGATGTAAGAGAGCTTCGCAAGGAGAAGAGCATGAGTATAATACCAGCGAAAGATAAAGAAAAATATGTAGGGTTTTTAAAAAAATATCTGATTTCCTTTTAGGTTAATATTTTCAAAAAAACTTTAGATTATCAAATGCCATGTTAAAGTAAAGGGAGACTCAGTATCAAAATACTCTGCAAAAGTCTGACATTTTCAATATGTTCTGTGTCCTGATTTTATCTTTGCATTTTCAGTTTAACAACTGCTAAAAATATGACTGAACATTTAAAATACATTTTTAAAAATGATTTAGCATACTCTTGTCTGAATTGGACTGCATGTCCCTGAAGTTCTCTGAACAGTCCTTCCAGCTCTTGCTTTATTTGCTAATTTTTATTTCCTGCATCCTACTCAGATATTGAATAGATTACTGTACGTAACTTTTTCAGACATTAAGTTTAGCTTAAGCTTTCTGTAATATACACAAAACCTTGAAGAAGTTAGGTATTACTTGGAAATGTGTGTATATCTCTGTCAAGTTCTTCAAGGAACTGATTCATTTTGGAGGCCATACCAGGGAAATGCCTGAGTGCAAGCCTCATTAAAATGTTCCAAGGTACTGATAATAGCATATGCCTTGCACAGGATTGCTTCCATGCTAATTTCATTGTCCTTAAAGAAATTGTAGATATTTTGTTTTAAATTTTAGGAGCGTCTTCTACTCTCTTTACTGCCTGCTCACATTGCCATGGAAATGAAAGCAGAGATCATTCAGAGGTTACAAGGTCCCAAGGCAGGCCAGCTGGAAAACACCAACAACTTCCACAATTTGTATGTCAAACGGCACACCAATGTAAGGTATTGTACAGTAATAAAATGTATCAACAACATTCAGAAAAAATTTGAAAAGGAAGTGTTACGGCAGCATTTTAGAAAATAATCGTTTTAATGTGTTTTTCAAAAAGCTTATGTTTAGTATCTGTTAATTTGATCAAATGCTAACAATTCCATGTTCCAGAAGAGCAACAAAGGTAATAATACAAAGGAGTTGTTTAGAAAAAGCCATGCATTAACAGGCTTTCTTCATAATGTCTTAATTTTTCAGGTTAAAGTACCAAATCAAAATTGTAATTTGTGTCAGTTGTATTATTCTGAATTTGCAATTTTCTTAACTGGAGCAATTTCTCAGGTTTTATATAATGTAAATAGAAGCAGCTGTGTCACATGTACATTTTACATAGTACCTGAGATAAAATATTCTGCTAACAAATCTAATTATTTATTAATTATAAAGTTCTAGAAGTTAGAAAATAATTCACCATTTATTTCAGGTATTCTTTCATCTTTACAGGTTGTTTTGCCTTTTTTTTTGAGTGGACAAGTTACTTTGAATGACATTCTTAGAAATTACTCTTTTTAAGCAAGTATTGCAGGACTTTTGAGGAAGTTCATGTTCACTTGCAAGCACAAATACTTTTTCCTTAGCCTGATTCTATGAATTGGTGAATAGAAGCATAGTGTATGGATTGAATATCTTAGCATTCAAGCTTGGACTTATTGGTCTGAATTACAAGTAAACAAAGACTTCCTTGCCGCATATCACTGACAGGTATATCTAGACAGAAAATGTCTACAATGATAAAAAGTTATTAAACAATTTCTGATAATAAACATGTTTATTGAAATAATTGCCATTATTATACTGCAAATTTGCGAGTAGGAAAAAGGTTTCTATTTTTTGAATACACTGTAACAAATATAGGTATAGAGTGCCTATGAATACCTATAAATATAGGTATAGCTGTAAAGGTAATACCTATAAAGGTAAATATAGGTATATATTACCTATAAATGTAGTGCCTATAAAGTTAAATGTAGTTTTACCTCTAAATATATTTATTGCTCTACATTTAGCAGCGGCTTTTCTGTGAAGTCCAGGATGCCTGCTGCCAGGTTTTGCTGTTGATTAATAAATCTGAGTTCTGCAGAAGGGAACTGTGACCAAGTTTCTGTTCATTTCTGTTGTAGTATCTTGTATGCTGATATTGTGGGATTCACTCGCCTGGCCAGTGACTGCTCGCCAGGGGAATTGGTGCACATGCTAAATGAGCTGTTCGGAAAGTTTGATCAGATTGCAAAGGTGGGTTTCTACTGGGCTGCTACTCTTAGTTTAAATAAGAAAGTAATCCTTAAAATATGTGTTCTTCACAGGGATGCTTCTGCCTTCAGGTTTCCGAGGTTTTGGCAGGAAGATTAGACTTGAAACATATGAAGAAAAAATCTGGCTCTGGTCTGAGTGCAATAGTGTGTTTCTGCCAGTGTGACAATCTTTGAAACCCAAGATAGCTCTCTCTAAAAGGACCAATAGAGACAACTCATGGAGCCTGATAAAGCTTAATGGCAGATGATAGCTCTTTAAATAGATTTATTTTTACAATAGCAAGAGTTAAGATACTCAAGATAGAAAACTGATACAGTCAGTTTTCTCATCTCTGAAAAAGCATTTAAGAGACTGGAGAGACAATATTGATCGAAGCAGTTTTAATTACTGACCACAGCCTCTTGATTACTCAAGAAAAGATTCAAATACAATCAGAAGATTTTCTTCCATTTATTTAGCTGTCATTTCTATAAAAATTACATCAAACTTCATGCTGTGTATGAAGGTGAAATCAGAAACACTAAAATAGATATAACTCTTCTGTGTCTTTTATTAGTTTAAAAACTATTGTCCAGTATTGGTTAAAAAAAAAAAGAAAATCTTTACATTGCCTTAGAGTACAAAAGATAGAAGTAAGGTTATGATTGCTAGTTTCCCGAAGTATTGCTTAGTGCATCTTCAAAGATGTAAATGTGGAAGGGTAGGTCTTTTGATTTCATATTTCAAACAAAAAGGCTTTATTTAGATTGTGTACGTGATACTTTGGCTCAGTTCTTTAATCTAAGGTGTGAACAACACTGCAGATAATATGCTTTGCAGTGAACTTCCTGATTTTGACCGTTAAGGAGCATAACAGATGGAGGAATCATCCGTACAAAACTCTCTGACAGCAGTTCTTTTTTAGCAAGTCAAATCCTTCTCTACTGAAACAAGCTTAAGTAGAATGATTGCTAATATCATTTAAGTCAGTCTTTGTTACAGTAACCCTTCATTTTTGTAATTCAAGTTGAAAGTTACCATCTCGCCTTGCTGTTTCCTGCAGGAAAATGAATGTATGAGAATTAAAATCTTGGGTGACTGCTATTACTGTGTTTCTGGACTACCTATATCTCTTCAAAATCATGCCAAGAATTGTGTGAAAATGGGACTGGACATGTGTGAAGCCATTAAGTAAGTGCTAAACTTTTTGTTAAATATTCAGCAGTAAAAATTCTGTCTCTTCTATCTGTAGCTGTGCTGCTGATTGAAACACGCTGACCTGCAGTAGTAACGTCCAGCATGGTATTCTTGATCTCAGCCTCAGCAAATAAATGTTTTAAGAAGTTGAGTTGTGCCAGGCTGCCTTGTCACTACACTATAAAGATGATTAAGGGTCTGGAGCATTGCTGATATGAGGAAAGGCTGAGACATCTCGGACTGTTCAACCTGGAGAAGAGAAAGCTGAGGGGGAAAAATCTTATCAATGCCTTCAAGTACCTGAAGGGAGAGTGCAAAAGCTATGGAGCCAGGCTCTTGAGTGGTGCCCAGTGACAGGACCAGAGGCAGTGGGCACAAGCTAAAACACAAGAGGTTCCCACTGAACATCAGGAAACACTTTATTCTCTGTGGAGGTGACTGAGCACTGGCACAGGTTGCCCAGGGAGGTTGTGGAGTTTCCAGCCTTGGAGATACTCAAAACTGAACTGGTAGAGCCCTAAGCAACCTGCTCTAGCTGGCCCTGTTTTGAGCAGGAGTTGGACTAGACAATCTCCAGGTGTCCCTTATGACCTCAACTATTTTGTGATTATGAGATGGTAAATATCCCAGTAGATATCACTTAGTACTTGGAAGTTTTGCTTTTGACAGGGTTGTAACGCTGCCACCCACCTGTTAGTCAAACCTCTCTGTGAGAGGCCAGAGCTCCTGGCTCCTGCTGAGTTTGGAGATCGGTGGCAGTCAGGAGCAGTTGCCTCTCCACAATTAAGATGCCTCAAGCCCTGAGCCTGAGGACTGCTATCAAGCATGTCTACCAAAGACATTTCTAACAGCTTACAGATTCCTGGGCTGAGAAGCCTACTCCTGTGCTGTTAAATAAGCAGTTAAATATGCCTGTCTTACTAGACCCCAGGTTTAGGTTTGGTTTCAACTTTTCTGTAATTAATTTTTTAGGTAAGTACCTTCTAAAAACACATTAAGGCACTATTGAGAATTCTGTGCTTATCAGCCATGTTTTGGATTTGTGGTTACTGTATTTGTCCCTTATTTCTTTCTCATAATCATTGTGTATGTTCTGTCTTTGACACAGAAAACAGAACAAGGTATTTGAGAATCTCAGTATGATTACTTTTGAAATAGCAGTTGTAATTTGTTTCAGGTAACTCAGGTAATAACAGGAGACTTGATATGGTTGTGAGAGGAAAAAGAAATATGGTGGTATCTGATGGGTTAACACTTGTAAGGCATCTGAGGTTACAGTTACAGGCATACTTGAGGAATCCTCTAGCTTATTACTAAAGAGTAGATGGGGAACCGGTTATAGGCAACTGCAGCAGTCCTGAAGATGATGGGGAAGTCTTGCAAAAGGGCAGCTTTACTCCCCCTCTCTCTTTACCTGACTGCTATCTGAACACTCAGTGCAAAATAGAAATAACTCCTTTGTAAGCTACCTGCCCTGGATGAGTTCTGCCACCAAAGCTAGACACATTTCAGTGTGATGGTACTTAAACTTTGGATGTCTGCACATCCTGCTGAAGGGTCTTAAACCTGCCTATGGAGAAACTTCAGCTCAGTATTGTAGTTTATTTGTTAAGCAAGGGCTGATTCTGTTAGCTTACTTAGAAAATATTTTGTGAGGAAAAGACAATTAAGAAACCTTCCACCTGCTTTTTTTTGGGGGGGGTTATTTGTTTGTTTGTTTTTGTTGTTGTTTTTTTTTAAACCAAAGTCAGGTAATTCATTGTCTGTAGTGCATACCTAAAGTTCTTCTTAGCTTTTAGGAGTTAAAATCATGTAATGGTTACTTATAGCAGTTACCGTTAATGGCACGAATATATTTTCTGTAGAAAAGCTGTTTCCTTTGACTCTGATTACAGTATATTTAGGTGATCTACACTTTGCAAAAATATATATCATGTGGAGGTCCAGATATCTGGTAGTCACCTGTGTGATTGATTTATTTATTTAAACAATTGGACTTTGTTTTTAAAATGTGGTATGCTCTTCTTTAAGTTTCAGTTCCAACGCTGATGTTTTTGCCCAAATCACATTTAACACTGTCCGGGTAGCAAAGTAAAAAATTAACTTCATCCTTGTGAGGTATATGTGTGGTGTGCACCTCATCATGAAATAGATAGTTATGCTGAACAGTGTGGTCTCAATGGTGAAATAACCAGGCATAAAAAAAGTGATTCCTCTAATTCTTAAATACTACCCTCATGAGTGTGCAGTTGTAGTCACAAGAGGGTTTCGGCTTTCGGTTGCCTGATCTTGTGATTCGATCCAGGGTAGTTACTGTATGGGTAGGTTGGTTAATGCAAATTTTGTTCTTTTCCTTTCAGGCTATTCATTGAAAAGGTATATATTTGTGGAAACCAGGATTTCGGTCTCCTTGCTTTAGGGATCTTTTGTAAACTAATGTCAGTACAGGAATCAGGTTGCTGTGTTTTCTAAAATGTTTTTTCTTCATCCAGATGTGGCTGTACTTTACATTGTTTCCAAAGGAATCTGTTTTTTTAAATGGTACTTGGAGTACTTCTCCTTAACAAGGACTGAAATCTACAGATTTGGTTGTTTCCTCAATTGCTTTCACAGAATGCTTTCTCTTTTTCATTTAGATATACTAGAACATTATTATAATTAAACCAATTGCTTCTCTAGTGTATTAGGAACTAAAGCTAACATCCCTTCAGTAGAGCAGTAAGTAAAAGAGTGTCTCTCCCTCCCTTGTTTGACTTTAAAATGTTGGGGTTTTTTCCCCAGCCTTTGAGTGAAAATGAGAGCTCACTGGTTTAGATTTCAGAAGATCTGTGTGCTGTGTGATAAATGTGAGTTAAAAGCGTTTGCACAGAGTTTCTGGTCAACCTGTTGCTTTTTTACTGAAGAGAAAAAAGAATAGCAGGTTACAGGCTGGTGGAAAAACAATGCTAAGCTCAAGCCATAAATTGCCCTTCACAAAGAACTGAAAGTATAATTTCACACATTAGAATTCAATGCTTTACTTGAGTTCAGAGAGTGATCTGTCAGTTCCTCAAGCTTTAGAACTTCCCAGTTTTCTTTGAAATAACTTTCTGCTCAAGCTGCTATCAAGTATGTTCATTGTTAATTCTGAATGATGAGGTCCTCCTTCATAAGAGCAGCCTTATAGACTAGAAAGTTATCTTCAGTTGCGTAGCACAGTCTGATCTGCCTTTATTACTGTAGTCAGAATCCACAACAATCCTGTAGACAGATGCCTGATTTATCACCGCCTGTTTACATCTCTGTAAGAAGTGAGGAATCTGTACCCTGTGTTTTCAAATGCTTTCAAAGTATTATGTCAGGTGTGTGATTGCTGCATCCTTGTGTTGAAGCATCTCCTGAAATACTCGTGTGGCCTGTAAAACTAGGAGTAGTAATACTCTTGCTGTTGGAAGTGTGTCCTCCATATATGTTTGACTCACTTTGTCTAAATTATTTTTTTCTCAGATAACGAGTTTTTGTTGTGTTCGGTCACTGAGCTGGAAACTGACCCCTTGATTCGTGAGATACTGAAATAGAGCGGTTTACTGTTTAGATGAACAGTTCTATATAGATTTTACCACCTGAATATGATTTCAGTTCTGATTCTCTTTGAAGCAAAAAGGAGGAATTATAACAAATTGTCAGGTTTTCTGTAGTACAAAGCCTTATTCAGTCTTGTTTCCTAATGATCTGTGGCTCCATTTTGAGCAATTCAGCCTCACTATGCTGTGGATCATTTCCATTTAAACATGTTAGTAGTCTCATTGATTAATTGCTTTGTTTCTCTGCTCTATGTTGGAACAAATCCAGTATGTCTCATAGTCTCCAACCTTCTTGCCCAGGAGTGGGATGTTCGCCTTATTAAGCCATAGATGCCAATGCTGCCTGTGATGTTGAAAGCTCGCCACCGTAACTGGGTGCCTTGAGGCTAGAGCTTATCTATTATTAAGGAAAAATATGTTGGTGTATGAATATAGGTGCTGTTTTCCTTCAGCCCAAACTCCACGCCCTTATCTGTCTGGTGACTTCCTAATTTACATGTTTCTCAGCCACAGATTCTCAAAGGCTGTCTTTGATTTCATAGCATGAAATGAGTTCCATTTCATAGGAAAGTGAAACTGTTGGATGAGGTAGTTTTACCAATTTGAAAGCTAGATACAAAATAAAATAATTTTTTTTAGGTATGATTTCATTCCTGCAGGTATGATCCAAAAAGGAACTGTGCTTCTAAAGCTGGCAATTTGCAGGGAACTAAGTGCTCAAGGCTCACTGAATGTGTTAAAGTGCGTAAGACAGGACTAGGTGAGTCTTTGATACATTAGTCCAGGATTACCGATCTCAGATAAACAGAGTAGACACTCTCCTAATGACCTGAACTCTTGCTTGTGTGGAGTAAAGTTGCTACAACTACCTGCAAGCTAACCATGCCTTCGGAAAACAGAATCCTTACAAACTCAAATTTCAGGCTGCAACAGGAATAATACAGTCTTGATGAGTATTTTGACTGCCCAGCCAGGATGGGCACACCAACTGTGGTGTGCAGAGGGAAACCGTAGAGACTGTGGGGGCAGAAAATGAAATAATCATGGGAAGTTTCAGATATACTTGTGTAGGTAAGGCAAATTTCCTATGGGGATGTGATAGGTTACATTTTTAGACACACTTAGTGCCTGCATCATCATAGCAATTGTTCAGGGAGCACAGGAGAGAAGTAGTAAACCCTAGTTTGGTCCAGAGTAACACTTCTAATTTAAAATCTTCTGTGGTTTCTTTAATTTGTGAGACAGAAGAGGCGATTCAGTTCTGGAACATACTCTACTTGCTCCCCTCCTTAGCTCTTGAGAGCTTATTATAAAGCAGGCTTTATGGCTTGCTCTCTAGAATATGTCAGGGCAGCCTTTCGACAAGCACTCCTAGAGGATAAATGTTCTTCTTCCACTTTGCCCAGTTTTGTAAAACACTTTTTTTTTTTTCCCCCAGAGTGTTAAGCTTGTGTCATATTCCTTGTGCAGAGCAAAGTGGTGTTTGTCATTTACTGACTGCTTACAAAGATCATTTACAAGCAGTTCCTTTTCAAGTGTGTCAGCTACAGGAGAGCAGTGTAAAATGGCAAAGTGAAAAGAGATATCAATAAATACTTGATAGAGACTGATGGAATTAAAAACTCCATTCTTCTTTTTAATAACTTCAAAACACAGTTTAACAAAATGCTTTCAGTCATGCTTCTGTTATTTTCATTTCTCAGAAAAAGAACACTTGAGAACTACTGCTTACACATAGGATTTACCATATCAGATTAAGCCTGTTAAGTTCTATGTTCCCTTTTGAAAAAAGGGAAACGGGCCAGTTTAATTCGGTACTTCAGAAGGTAGAGAGCTGATGATTCTCATCATTGAGACTGAAGTTGTTGCTAGAACTATGAACCTGACTCATATACAGGAGCCATATGGGTTTCTTACTCTACAGTCGTTCCTTCCATCAACACCCTGAATTCCCCCAAGATAAATGTATGTACATATTGCTTATTGCTGCTTGGGTTTTGGTCCACATGAGTTGGGGCTTAAACACATAAATCCAGTTAAGTTAGGCTCTTCCTGTTTCTTAGAACTGTATAAGCCTGTAGACGTCTGAATTAATTTTGTTACTCTATGTATTTCGTTAGTTAGCCATATGACATATGTCTGAAAATGTTCTGGTTGTTTGACTTCAGTCACCCACCTGTGATTCAGAAGAGCCTCTTCTGGAAAGATGTTATGTGTAGGGCTCCTCTGAGATTTGGGTTGGGGTGAACAGATACTTCAGCTCTGTCCAAAGTCACTGGAAAGGTCAAAGGTTTAGATGTGGTCTGGGCGGTGACGGTGGCTTCTCATTCTTTGTGTAACAGTCTAGTGGGTACAGCATTCACCTATATTCTCCACAGCCTGAATGGCACTGAGCCCGTAGAATATCCTGAGGTGCTGTGGTTTTCATCCTTCCTCTCACAGCAGAACCGTTTGCAAACAGGCATGCAAGAGCGATGGGACCTGAGAGAAGCCAGATATGAGAAGGTCTCCAACATAGATATTAGGGCCTTCAGATAGAAGAGCGCATAACAGTAGTTCCCAGTCTCCAAAATATGTTTGTTGGACTGTTGCTGCATTAAAAGCCATACCAAAGGCTGCCTGTAGAACAAAAATAACCCCTAGATTCTACCTTGAGACTGAACATTTCCACTACATAGTTCAGCCCTCTCAAATAATTTCAAATGAGAAAGAATCAAAGAAGCGACTTCAGACATGACTTTGAGAATTAATATTTACTGCAAATAGTTGCAGGTATATATAATAGTAAAGGTAATATATAAAAATAATCCTAGCATAAAAAGCATGGAGGCAGTGCTAAAAAGAAATAAATGTTATCACCATTGTTACGGCTAATGTGACTGGTAAAAGGAAACAAAGGCCCTATTATGTATATTAACACAGATTTTCTTCTCAACTACAGGAAAGTGAGGGACGCAACTGGAGTTGATATTAATATGCGCGTAGGAGTGCACTCTGGGAATGTGCTTTGTGGTGTTATTGGGCTACAAAAGTGGCAGTATGACGTGTGGTCACACGATGTTACTCTGGCAAATCACATGGAAGCTGGAGGAGTCCCAGGGTAAGAGGCTTCTCTGTTAACCTTTGAACACATGGATTTGTGTACCATGGAGGAATGCGTGGGTACCATGTCTTCAGCCATCAGCCTTTGTGGAGAAACCTGAACTAATTCTTAGTGCTGTCTTAAAAAATACCCAAATACAAGCACTCAGTATTTCCTGTGATTTAAAGAGTATTTTTTTGTGGATGGAAACCTTTAAATTTATGCCCATTACAACTTCTAAAAGTGAGATTAAAGGGACTGTAAATGAAGTAAGCAGCATATAAAAAGTATATCCAAAAGCTAGTAAAAAAAGTTGATCAGGTTCAAATTGTGCTTTTGATTGGTATTTGTGATTCTGTCATTCTTTTAAAATATAATTTCAGCCGAGTTCACATCACCTCAGTCACCCTGGCACATTTGAATGGAGCTTACAAAGTGGAAGATGGGGATGGAGATGTGAGGGACCCATATCTGAAAGAGCATAATGTTAAGACTTACTTTGTAATCAATCCTAAGGTTAGTAGTATTTTTATTTTGTGGCCAGTCATAGTTATTTTTGAGCAGGACCACTAATCTCATTATTGAATAATTCACTACCATACTGATCAGAGCTACTGCTGATGCCTACAAATACAACATGGTTGCATTGCAAATCTTTCCTGCTCTTCAGAAATAAGTCTCTGATATTTCCCAGCAATATCATTAAGAATCGCAGGTTCTTAGCATCTCTCCATTTTTAAGTTCCTAAGCATGCAGATATGTGGTACCAGATGATGCGCTACAGCTTCAAAAGGTAATGAACAGCAAGGCTGATGTCACCTTTCATTCTCTGTCAACCAGGGAGAGAAGCGAAGCCCTCAGCACCACATTAGACCTCGACATACTCTTGATGGAGCCAAAATGAGAGCTTCTGTCCGCATGACCCGGTACCTGGAATCCTGGGGAGCAGCCAAGCCATTTGCACACTTGCACCACAGGGACAGCATGACCACTGAAAACGGCAAGATTAGCACAACAGTAGGGGCCTACTTATGTCATTTCATACAATTTAGCAGTATTTGAAAGGAAGAAGGTGCTCACTGCTAAATACCTGGTTATTTCTGGTAGAAGAAGATACGTGTGTTTGTACAGGGCATACACCTAGTGAAGTTGCTGGGAGCTTTTTCATTGGCATGTGAGCTTTGGATTAGACTCTTAGGAGCCACGTCTTGCTATAAGTGCATCTCTGAATTATAAAGAGTCCAATATACTTACTAAAATACACAGGATGACCCTCTGAGCTTGAGCCCCAGTCACAGCATGTAGAGTGGCTGCTGTTCACCTTGTGGAAAGACATTTTGAACACAAAGCCAGAGTGCTACACCTTTGGGAAGGAGCACTGGATGCAGAGACATTCCCTGAGATTTATTGGATATTTAGACATTCTCCATTTGGAACATGGCCAAACCTGGAGCAAAGGCTGTGAAGTTAGAATATCCCTGTGGTACCTGGAGTGGACTTTATTAGAAGAGTTCTCTGAGAACCAAATCTATACTCACTGTAACATCTGCCTTTTGAAGGTGCACTAACCACTCATCAGCTGTGGCTGATGGCCTGAGTTTCACAGTGCTGTAGTGCAATGTTACATCTCTTACACTGAACAGAAAAGATTTCTTTTTAACTTTGCTAACACTGTTTTGCTGCTGTCAGTCCACAGTTTGTACATTGCATTATCTTCTATTTCTAGGATGCAGAAGTAAATTCCAGTAGGTTTCAACATTGGCGTTCAGTTTTGTTCCTGTTACATATGAGAACATAGGATTGAGCCATCTAACCCATCTTGTTCAATAAATAAAGTGCATGAGAATGTGGATTATGATGCATTCATTACAGAAAGTACCCAGCCATCACTATTAATCACAAAATAAATGTGGCTGTGGTGGCTGCTGTTGCTTATCAATAAAAAATAATGACTGTTGCCTGTATTTGGCCACTCAGGCCTGGGTTTTTTTGCTGACGTTGGCAGGAGTTCAGGCTACATTAAAACAGTGGTGACTTTGAGCAGTGACTTTCTAGTAAAGCCAATCATTCTTGGATTCAGACTGTTGTATTCGTTATTTAGTGTTTATAATGATAGCTCAGTTTGTCTCCAGGTCACTCCATCTTCACTCTTGGCTGGATTTTTCTTTTAGACAGTTTTAATCTAATGCTAAAACTATTTGTATTGGAAACTCTTCTCCTTACTTGACCCTGTTTTCAACACTATTTTTAAAGCAACTTAATGTCATCATGCTATTATAGTTCATAGGTATTTTCTTTTGTTTTTTAGGATGTTCCCATGGGGCAATATCATTTTCAGCGTTGCAGAGAGAGGTAAATTAATTTTTAAAAATAACTTGCTAATATAAAGTACATATATTTTTATATATGTATTCATATGCATTCATATATATATATATAAGACATGCTTCCAAATATTGAGGGGCATTTCTCACCCAAACTATTTAAGTTTTCAAGAGGGAGAGATGTAATCTGGCAATATTTGAAATACCCCATTTTTAAGGAGAGCACTGCTGAAAGGACTGATGATGTTTGCAGTAACATGTTAGCAAGGACAAACCCATTCTGATGATCCTCTATTGGGTTCATCCTAAGTCCATTGAAAAGAAAAGATTCTTTTTTTCATTGCAGTTGTGTTGTAAGTTATAAATGGGGAAACATCACACATGTTTGAAACTAATTTCAGACTTGGTGCTCAATTTTCTTATCAAAAGTAAAAAATATTCCAAGAAAAGAAGAGTTAACAGGCTTTCGGTAGAGAATATGATTATGCCTCAGTGCACTGTCACATTATTGCTCATGATCACACAATTCTGTCAGGGATTTTTAAAAGTATCTACAAGAAACAGGAATGTTGCATGAATTTGAGCATATTCCCATTCTTTTTCATGAATTCATAACACTGTGGAAGACTTTGCTTCAAGTAGAATTTCTTGAACTCTCTTGGTTTGTTTTTTTTTTTACTAAATGTTTTTCTGTGTTTGTTTTTCAAGTGCTTCGTAACAGCTAAACTCTAGAATTTTGTGTGTGGTTTTGTTAAAAGCTCATGAGGCTCAATATGCCTGAAGCCTATAGTTGCTATTGTAGCATAATTGTTAAAAAATTGTTATTATTCTCACAAGTTTATGCCACTATCACCCCATTGTTTAAAGTTAATGTTTATTAACAGTGTAATGGTTTTCCAAAGTAACATCCCACATTTTTAACTTTAGAACAAAATCACAGAAGAGAAGGTTTGAGGAGGAACTGAATGAGAGGATGATCCAGGCCATTGATGGAATCAATGCTCAAAAGTATGTTTTTATCCTTTGCTGTCTCCTTCCTTCAACTTTGACATAAATCTTCAACAGAGGGTAGTGTTTACTGTTTCTCACTCCTACATGCACACAGAAGTCTGGAAACAGTAAAGGTGTCACTAATAGGAAGCTCTGCACATTGTGAAGATAGACTGTACAGTAACATTTTCTGCTATATGGGATAAGACAGTGCCTGTGAGTCATGGTGTGACAGAGGTTTTGGCTTGTCTTGGTCTTCATGGCAAAAGGATTTTTGCTCTGTAACTGTTCGTATCTGTGTGCTCATAGCCGTAACTACAGAATTGTTTTATCTGAGAGCAGAGAAGTGAGACACAAGAAATAACTGGCTCGGGAATCAGAATGATCTGAAAATTGGTGCTTCACAATTGTCACAGAAACATCTCCTCAGACTTAGAAACTTTCCCTAAGATCATAGTTTAGTATCTCTGTGTCTCAGATGGTTGGTTGATTTCTTAGAGAAGGCTAAGCTTGATGGCGTATTGAAATTGTTGGGGGGGGCAGCGTAGGGGGCATGCAAGTTGACATGTATTTTTCCCGTGTCCTAGGAAGAGCTGGAGGTGGTATTGATGCTCTCCGTTTGCTGGTGAATAGATAAGACTGAGAGAAAAATCAATACCAGTCCAAAATAAGTGTTCAGGTTTCGTCTATTTAAGTATGAATTAAGGGAATTGCACTTCAAAAATGTGGGCAATAATTGTGGTGAATTACATGTTTTCCCCCTACTTCTGTTATTCAGAATCTTAATCAGCTGAATGTTATGCCTAATTATTAAATGCTCATATGTCACATTTGGGTTTTTGCATCTGATAGTCCTATTAAAAGGTACTTGGCTCTAGGAAAATATTTTTCAGTAATTATTTATAGAAAGGAGTGTTGATAGTTATAGGTCGTACAAAGAATACAGTGAAAGAGGGTAGGTCATGTGATAGACAAAGCCTTCTGATTATACTAGACTTGCCTAAAACAGCTATATAAATTTTGGCAGTTTTTATGTGCCTTCACGTACACTTGCTCTGACAAGTGGATTGTAAAAATGATGGTTTGATGTCAAAAGTAAAGTATCTGTATAAATGCATTAAAATAAAGTATTGGTATGACCATACTGTATGTTGTTTTACCTCAGAGAATCCCTGTCTTGTCTAATTAGTGCATAAAATTCAGAGAAACTTGGGGATAAAAGACATTTGTGTGATTAAAAAAGGTTTCTGAAAAAGTTTCAGTGCATTTTGTGAATTACATGGGGAACTGCATAAAGAAAAGGAATGGTCTTGCATATCAGAGAGGCTGAATGCCACCTTCCAAAACTAGATTCTCTACCTATCCCTGTGTTCATTTGCTGAATGGATCACTTAAATGCTGTTATTCAATTGGGTACCTGAGATAAGTTGTCAAGAGTGCTGATTCCCCAAACAGAAAGTTAATTCAATAATATTTTAACTATGTCAATGCTAAGCACTCAGAAAAAAATAGGTAAAAGGTTTGCTACATTTAGGACACAAAACTATCATTTTTTTTGTTTTCTTTATAATTGTGTGGGGGGGTTGTGCCTCAATTTTTCGGCTATAAAATGGAAATAACACTATCAACTAATCTAATGGAGTGGTTGTGAAGCTAAATTTTTTGCTTTTATGAATCAAGAAGCAAACTTTTAAGAAAATCTATGACAAAACTTGTATTTCTAAATGTTTTTAAGTGTAAAGTTTGGACTGTATAGTGAATAGGTCTATGACTGAATGAAGAAAATTGAGAAAAAAAAAACCAGTATCACACATAAAATATGTTATTAAAATTCCCATTCTTTTAACCCTTTTAATTAGAAAATTGCATTAATAATATTCAGTTCAAATAATTCAAAAGCAAACATTCATTGTACAGAGCCATTGTTTCTTCCACCCTGAAGCAAAGGTCTGGCTTTTTCATCCATGTCACTGTTTTTTGCCGTGTGTCATTCTGTGAAAAAAGTAGCTCCAAGCAAATGGCCATAATATGTGGGTCTTTGGACATTACATGCCCAGGTGTTTAACAGCCAGTAACTGGAAGATAAGGGAATATAAAGTCCAGATCTTCTTAGTCCAAGACAAAGCTGTTGTCCAGATGAATCACTGTTTTTACACAGTGTGGAATAGAGCAGTGCATATTGAAATGGTACCTCAGGTTTTTAACGCAGGGTAGTGTTTTCTCTGGGCTCCCTCCCTCGCTGTTTTCCCGCTGGTTCACAAGCTGGCTTAGCTATCTTTCCACAGAACTGCCAGGCGCCACGTGCACACGCTGTCAGTAACTCAGGGTGTCTGGGTTAAGTTCCTTCTTCTGGAATGCAATTGGAACTGTGGCATCTAAAAAGCAGCCTGCTGGCCTTATAGCGTGGTTCAGAGTAGCAGGTTTGGTTGGCAACACTCCTTGCAAAGTTGCATAAGGAAAGTTATAACCTATTTATTTGTTATTATTCTGGTAGAGGACTACATTAAAAGATACATAAATGCAGATTTAAAAGAGCGAGTGAGGAACAAAGAGCTTCTGTCTCCCAGCTGAGTGCTTTAACCGTTAGGGTGTAACACCATACCTTCTCCACGCGTTTCTTTTACCCATACCGTGAACAGTGTTCCTGGCTGCAAAGAGCCTGTCCTGCACAGGAGGGGGATGAGGTGCTTTAGCTCTGCCACCCTGAACTTGGTGGTTAGGGCAGTTCTGTAGGACGTGTGATAGGTGGATAGCAATCGGCTAGCTAAAGATATACCTACAGAGGGAGCTAAACTAAAGTTGTTTGCTCTTTGATGAGTAGGCTACTGTGTCAAGGAGACACACTCTCTTTCCTCTCTTTTTTCTTTAAGTCATGGTGGCTGCTTAATTCCTTGCTGTACATTGTCAGTACAAGACCTGTCAAACCACACGCCTCTGTGGATACAGGCAGAATTCAGCTGTCTGTCTGTGTTAGTCCTTGATTGCAAAGGAATTTAAACAGAAATTGGGTACCTAGCTTCCCAGGAGGCATATCCCCTTGTACTTGCAGAAACTTCCATAACTTTTAGGCTCGTCAGGGAGTCAGGTTGTAGGCAGAATTTTTCAGCCCTTATCTCTGTGCCAGAGGTATGTGACTTTGAGCTCCTTCTTCTGGACTTACTCTCCACTTACATTTGTCTGTGTTATACTGTTTCCTTCATCTCAGACTTCTTGCACTTGCTACTTAAAATCAGTAGTTTTTTCTGAGCTTTAAAGTAGAACTAAGAGCTCCTGAAAACGTGAGCCTTGTAATGTGGAGAATGAGGCAACATTTGCTCTAAATGGCACATGCGATCAAGTGTGTACAGACCAAATTAGACCTCTGGGAGAAGATCTGCAGACAGAACTTTTTAGCAGTGTGTTAATGGTAATTAAATCAATCTGCCTGACAGATACCATAAGAAAAAAAGGGAAATTAGTTAACAATTTGGAGAAGATTATTACTTTTTGTTTGGGTTTTTTTTTTTTTTTTGGTAACTAAATGGAAAAAGACTTGCACTTATTTTTCACAGTTTACCAAAAATTTTGCAGAAACTGAATGTTTTCTCCAGTAGATTACAGCTGGACCCAGACAAAATCATGCTATTTGTACAATAGCCTATCATATCTGTTTCTTCTCAGAATCCTGTGATCAGGCGTAGATGTGAGCCATTGCAGAGCAAATGGGGAAATACATTTTTGAATTAAGCATACCTAGAAATGAGTAAGTTTTCAGTCCCTTTTTTTTAATGAAACTGGTTGCACAGGAACAGGCATGGTCTCCCAGGCAAAGAAACAAATATTTTAGATTTCACAACTTAAAGCTAATAGCTTATGCTCCACTCTGTCCACTCCTGTTCTCCCAGGACCTTAATTTAGTATGTATTCCACTGTGGTTCATTGCTGCTACCTATTTGCCTTGTAGCCTGTCAGTTGAGACATTCCCTTTGTTTATAAAGCATTAGCTACACTACTAGCTTAGACCCTAATTTAAAGTTATTGCTGGAAAGGTTGTAAAAAAATCTTAAGCCCTGCTATTATTGTTCAGGCTCAAATATTCCGTGTTCACAGAAGCAGTCTGCTTAAATATTTTTTTCAAATTTGTCTAGTCCCCTCGAGGTGCAAGCAGCCTAGCCCTCTTGAAATTTAAATATTCTGTTGCGAGTGTCCGTTAAAATAAATGTAGATTTTCATATTGGAACATTTCATTTTGTAAATATTATGTCAAGCTTTTGTTAAGATTCACTTCTTTTAAAATAGATTTGTCATTTCAATGGAAGTACTTATTATTTTGTATTTCTCATCTTTGAGCAGAGTTTTTATAATCAGTAAATGACCAAAGTCTACCTCTAGAGTACAGGGTCATGGTCAAGAGACTAATACAGCTCAAAGACAAAATCACTTCACCTCTTTAATAAAGATTTTTACATTTTCATTGGGGATACGAGTTCGTAAAGTATAATTGCTCTGCCACTTTTGCATATTGTAACAGTGCACTTCTTAAAGGTACCTTGTGAAGGACTGTTTTTATCTCAGGTTCTCTTCTGTGCGCTGGATATACTACAGTATTTTGGACATGAGTGGAATATCAATGTCAGAATTACATCGTATCAATCTCTCCCATGTTCAGTTTTGTGCACCTCAATACAAGAAGGTCATTGAGGTGCTGGAGAAAGCGCAGAGAAGGGCAACAAGGATGATGAAAGGCCTAGAGAATAACTCTTATGAAGAGCGGCTGAGGGAGCTGGGGCTATTTAGTCAAGAAAAGGAGGCTGAGGGGAGACCTTATTGCTCTCTAAACTACACGAGAGGACGTTGTAGAGGGGTAGGTGCTGGTCTTTTCTCACAGGTAATCAATGATAGAATGAGAGGAAATGGACTCAAGCTGCACCACGGTAGGTTTAGGCTTGACATTAGGAAAAATTTTTTCACTGGAAGGTTTGTCAGACACTGGAATAGGCTGCCCAGGGAGGTGGTTGAGTCACCATCCCTTAGTGCATTTAAAGGTCGTTTAGACGTGGTGCTTGGAGATATGGTTCAGGGGTGTGCTTGGTAGAGTAGGGTTGATGATTGGACTTCATGATCTCAAAGGTCTTTTCCAACCTGATGGTTATCCTTAGGAATGATCCACCCCAAAAAAAATGGTTCATCTGAGCCTTTGTTTCCTGTGTACGTTAGCAATAGGAGTCAAAAGGGAGAGGGAATTTGTAGTTTCTGCTTTTACTGTCAGTGCAATTTACCCTATACATTGCAAAATACAAGAATTTGATTTATTAAAAGTGATTTTCTTATTTTGTTGCATTTTAGTAATGTAAAAAGACAGGACTACTTTATTCTTATGTCAGTTATAATGTTCCTTTTCTCTTCTAGGCAGTGGCTTAAATCTGAAGACATTCAAAGAATATCACTTCTTTTCTATAATAAGACTCTGGAAAAAGAAGTAAGTTATTTTCACTGCAAATTCATGGTTGATTCCTTCTTTGCCCCATCCTTAATGAGGCTTGTATTCCTTGCTTTTATAACACAGAGCCATGGCCACAGCACCTCTCCTGTAGGGAGAAGTGCTCAAACCTTACAGTAATATTTTAGCTCATTTAAAGAAGAAATTTTATGAATGTAATGTCTGAGACTGTAGGGCTCGGCAGTTGACTTGAATTTCTTGAAATTTTCATAGTTCACAGAAGTGGGAGGAGGTTTGATAGTCCAAATTTGGTGTAACTGGAGCAAAAAATTCCTAAGTTCCATCTCCTACGTGCTCAAAAGGCATTTATCAAACTCCATGGGTTTAAATTTTTTTCTTTTGCCATGTCTCAAAGATTCCACCTGTAGTAATGATAGTCTTGTAAAGCTATCAGTTGCTTGTTGGTTTTCTCCAAATGCACTTGATGCTCACAGTCATTCTGGGGAAACGATGCTATAAATGTTTTTTAAGAAAAATGCATAGCTGACTTGGATGTAACACACTAAATGTTCTTCTTACTAATATGTCTGATAAAATAGGTTTTGAGACATGTACGTACAGATGGAGTAAATGATAATGTTTCTAGTCCTTGGAGTAATGATCAGAATGAAAGATTCCTTCCTTTCAGGTGACTGTCATGACCACTAGCCTAAAAAGTCAGGCCTTGTCTTTGTTTTATGGCCTTGTAGAGCTTGTGTGTATTTCTACATACTGACACAGCTTCAGCAGGAGGACTGGACAGTTGCCTCTTTCTGCTTTCTTATAAGCATAGGGCAGCTGGTAGCTGAACAGTTATGCTGTTCTTCAGGGAAGTAAGAGGTAGATTTGACCACAACTGGCTGTATAAATGAGTGAACATGATAAGAATGGGGTAGAGCAAGTATTACCATACTGTGTTCACACTGTACAGCATAGGTGCAAGTATCCTCTCGGTCCCATGTGGTGGGATACCTACAAAAATAATTAAATATGTATTTTTCAGTTCAAAGCATCTCAAATAATTTTCAGATTCTTTCACATCTTAGCAGAACAGAACAGTGTTCTTACAGCCAGATGCCAAAGGCATGTGTTGTATGCCCTTGGCGATGCATTAAGGTGAGAAAAGTTTCAAGGCTTGTTGAGGCTGTTTAGAAGACGGCATAAGAACAAAGCTGGAACTGTGTGGTGTCGTACATAGTGTTTAAAGGGCACACTGAGTGGATCCGAGGTACACATTGAGATTTTAATGTGGGTGGTACTAACCAATAAATCCTGAAAGAGAACTTGAGAGAAAACCGTCATGTGTGCACTTTGGACAATCAAGGAATCAGGACTTGGGAGAAAATCAGGAAGCCAAGTTATTCGGCTCTGTAGATGCTCCCTATAGGAGTGTAATCTCTTTTAGACTGTAGGATGCTATGGAACAGCAAAGAACTAATTGTTCCTTTTGGATTCAGCTTTATAATATATTTCGTCACTGCCTTTTAATGACTCACCAGTCCAGTCTTGACTTTAAAGAACTCAGTAAAAAGCCTGCTTTTGATGTAAAGAGGAGCTTTACAGGCCCTGTAGGACCTGAAAGGATAGCAAGGTAATAAAGCAAAATAATTGTTTAACCTAAAGAGTGAGTTGCCTGACTTCATTGGGAAATGGCTGGAGAAGTGTGAAACACAGAAATTAATTTACAAATGGGTTGGAGTTTTTTGAGATTGTAACAGCAGCTCAAGGTCCAAAGTTTCTAAAAATATTCTTAAAATGCTTGCACGTTATTTTTAAATTAAATTTTTTATGATTACTTTGGGATAGTCCTATTCTACGGAGAAACGAGACGAAACCATTTGACATGGCTAATTAAGCTGTTCTTCAAGAAGTAAAAAGGTTCAATACTGTGCCTGATAATCCCTAGCCCTAGGTGGGTGGATGTGGAAGTCATTGAACAACAGGAAAATTATTGTGGTTAAAGACTGCCTATACATATCTGCATCTTTAAGCTGAAATTTCAGTTGGGTGATACTTTATGTGCTTTGGAAATTGTGGTTTTAACATTTATTTTTTTTCTTCTAGTATCGAGCAACCACTCTGCCTGCATTTAAGTATTACGTGACTTGTGCCTGTCTCATATTCTTCTGCATTTTTGTTGTACAGATTCTGGTATTGCCAAAGTAAGTGGTATTTAATGTGTACTCATTCCTATGTATATTTGCTCATTATTATAAAAATAAAAGTGTATAAGTAAAAGGTTTTGTAATTGTCAGATTACAGAGTTGAATTCATGGAAATGAAATTGAACAGGGGAGATTGAGGATTGCAGCCCATTTTCAAAGTTATGCTCGTTTCTAATTTCAAATGCTGTTGATAGCGTGGTGCCAAGCATTAGTATAAATTCTTCATTCATTTTAGTTTTTCTCTTTGCATTTAAAAATGTGTGATGATGACAGGAATGAAATTCCTGTGTGTAGAAAAAAGTAATACAAGCTATACGTTTGTGCAACTAAAATTGCATATAAAATAAATGTGACAATAGGACATTGAAGTGGGACAAAATGGATTGTAGAATTTGGGCTGTGATTAAATAAATATATTTAAGATATTACTGTGACAATACTGCTCTATTCAGCATGCACACAGAGCATTACTATTCATAAAATGTCTCTTTAAAAGTAATTCTAAAATATAGTCAATTGCTGGAATAATTATTTTTATCAGAATTTATATATTATGAGCTAATTTATATTTGTGCTTAGAAATCAGGTATCTTTCTATCTGTGTGTATTCTAGAAAGGCCGGGAAAACCAGAAGACAGTTCCAATAAAGAATATTTTATTAGACTTCTTAAAATGGAATTTTGTTGTTGACTGTTTACATAGTGGAAAGTTGATAGCTGTTTTACAGCAATTGTTTCCAACGCCAACGCGTTGTATTCCCTGTGATACAGTATTTCTTGACTCATAGTGTTTTCTCCTGCGCAATGCTTTCAGGAGGAGTACTTATAACCTCAGTTGATTGATTGGTCTTGTGCTGTAGTGCTTACTCACATTTTCGTTCAAAGCCAGAAGGAACTGTTAGGTCATTATAAATTGACTTTCCATACTGCAGACTTGTTTTATAACATGTATAAAGTTTTATGGACTTCTATTGAGATGTTACAGCATTTACTTTGCAAAGGGTTTCCCTGCTAGTTTATGACATGGAGACACAAGCTGCAAAAGGACACTCTTCCAAGAGTTCAGCAGTATCCTGCAAATGATTCAGTCTGACTTTAGGCATTACTATTGACCAATTTTATTTGTCATTTTGCATGAGTATCTTTTACAAGCTCGTACAGCATTTGATTAGTACAGGAATTAGTTCAGGGAAAGTCGTGGTTTGTGATATACCAAAACCCCAAACTTGGATCTGACTATTCTCTTCCAGCAATATGATTTATGAATCTGGTTTTATGTCTTGATTTCAGTCATGAAAATGAATTTAGATACATCACCTATCATACATGTAGTAAGATGCTCACTTTGCTATATCCTTATTATATCTCTTAAACTGATTGTGTAGCTCATTAAACTATATCAGATACTTGAAATAAGTGAGCTCTAGAGAGCTGTGGAACTAAGGAATGTGTCCTCCGACTTGTAAAAGCATATGCTGATATTACATGATCTCATTCTAACATCAAAGCAAAAGTTACGCATGATTTATCATTTCCATTACCAAAACGTAAATTATCTTTTGGTCCTTTTATAGGGCTGCATATAAATTGTAAAAGCAAGAGTGTAAAATCAGGTATTACCAACGTGAATGATATTCAGCTTCAGCTTCAGGGGGTCTGTGGTTTAGTTCAAGAGATGCAAAAATGGAAGACAGAAAGGCAAGGTATTCTACAGGCATCTGCACCTTTGCTGGAAAACTGGGAAATCACCAGTGTATGAAGTCATCACAAATGTAGCTTAAATTGAAAATACTCCAGTGCTGCAAATGTTATTTCCTTCCAGCAATCATCAGTCAATCAATCAATCATAGTTTAGTCTAAAATGCTATTTAGCTTTTTTTTTTCTTTCAAAAATTCTACAGGATTTTTGAATGGTGATTTAATGAAGACAGGGAGATAAACTACATCCGTCATTGGGTTTTATTGATTCGCTATTCCATTAAACTGGTCTTGCAGCAGTGTAATATCAATTATTTCTGTGCAGGAACACCACCTGCTGCTTTAAGTATATTTGGAGATATTTGATGGTGAGTAACATCCAGCAAGTTGCAAGTAATAAGTAATATCTCCAAGATCACAAGACATTTATTTCAAGGCTGGAGTAGTTTATTAATGTTTTAATTTTCACGGGATCAATAAACTGATGTGGTGTTTTCATAATAAACTTTAAACAAAGTGGTAAATATAAATTTAATCAAGTAAACAATATCTTAGGGTGAAATGTATCATGAGGTGTAGGTCTTTATTGTGACATTAAAATGACAGCAAATCTCGATCATTACATTTCCTTGGAACAGGCCTTCTGTGGCTCTCTAGCAGTCTTGGTTTACTAAGTGACAGAAGTATCTCTAGTAATTCACGACAACCCTGCTTTCTTTATTTAGGGAAATGGACAACTAACATGGAATTGGTAGGGTTCTTTTTTGAAATGCAAACTGGTGAATTGATGAAAGTATGTTCCTGTTGAACAGGACTTACCTCTTTGCTGTCTGAGGCTGCTATGTTCAAGAAACTGTGTCCTTTTGTCCTGAGTCATGCCAAACTAACAATTAGCTTGTTCTGCCCACGAAAAGTGATTAGGAGGCCTTAACATAGTATTTCGAGTCAGGCACAGCTGAATTTCTTCATAGAAAAGGTAGTACTTAAAAAATCCATCTGAAAGCAGGCATGTAAAATATAAGACAGTATAAATGAAAGAAAACCACCATTACTAGATATTTTTCTGCTATATCTGATTTAAAAAAAAAACTCAGGTGGAGTTATAATACTCAAATGATTTTTCTTAACACTGAAACTGCCATAGGGTTAGTCTACATAGCCTTTGAATCCATCGAAGGCTTAGTGAAAGCATCAGTCAAGTTAAGAAAGAAATAGCTACTGGCTACTATTAGATACAAAAAAAGTCTGAATTCAGTATTGTCTTGTGTTATTGTCATTTGTAATTACTTGATTATGATTTTATCGCCTCAAGAGAATTTGCAATCAAATAGTTCAAAACATAAATGTTAATCACTTGTCAAGCTAAGGAAATTCTCTACACCCATTAAGGGACAAGTGCCATAAGTCACATATTTTCCTGAAAGTTAGAAAATAATATGTTCTCTTCTCCATTTTCAGTATCTTTATCTTCATAATAAGTTTTTGTTTTTCAGTTAAAATGTTTCCAATAAGACATAAGTATGTATAAATACTTTTTTTCCCCCCCAATCTCATACCAGCAGATAAAATGACTTATTCAAAACATGTTTACTGATGAAACCAGGAAAATATGAGAAGGACAGCCACGATCATAAATTATTTAGACTTGGAACTATCTGCAGCCTGGGAAGTTCTCCTATTGTTTCCTCAGTTTTAAACTCTGTCCCTCTGTAGGTTATTGTCAAGGCTTGTCCTGTCAGGGTTCCTGGTGACCACAGCAGAGAGCAGACCTTTCAGAAATTAGCTCATTCCCTGAAGCGTAGGAAGAGGCAGGTAGAAAGTTAGCTGGCTTGTGGGATCCCGGGTGCTCTTCTGACAAAATGGTTTGCCTGAATCTGTCAATGCAATGCATTTGCTGCCTTGTGCAATGCGTTGGATGACTCTACACAATAAAGGCAAGATTAGTTTACTGTAAAGACCTGTACAGTTTTTGTAATGTTCCAGTGACAAAAAATAAATGCATGTTACGGCTTTCCTATGGTCGTTGCTTTCTTATGGTGGCACTTAATTTTTACTATTTTGCTTCCCATTATAGCATTTTCAGCCTGCTTCTTTCCTTCTAGGAGCAGCATGAAAACTATTTCATCTTAGCCTAGCTGGAGTCCTGCTGTTCCCAGAAAAGAAGGAGGTGTGGGGAGCAAAAATCTTAGAGCATTTTTTCTCTGTATTCACCACTCAAATGCGGATTCTAAGATACCACTTTTCCTTATCCTCAGTCCTTTTTTTCTCTTTGTCCTGATGATCACCTTGCTATGTAATTCTTTTTCTTGTGCCACCTCAGTAACATCATTGATCACGCAAAACAGCTACAAAGACCTTTTGTTCTTGCCTATTGCCCGTGTGATTAAGTACTCTTTGCATAAGCTCTCCTTATGCCATGTTAGTTTTGTTTCCCTTGCTCTTCAGTTTCTCTCACAAACATCTTCCTTTCTTCTTCTACAAGGACGCACTCCAAACTTGACTCATAAGACTATTCTTGTGTTGAATCATTTCTTAAGGTGTGCAGGCTCCTTTTTTGTATCCTTCGTATCAGAGAAAGAATAGCAATAGTTTGAAATGCAAGAATGGTTACTTACATCTTACTGAAGGACATAGATGGTTGGAAGTCTTTATGTATATATATAAAATAAACCTGTTAAGTATATTTCTTTTCTTTCATGTCTTCCGTTGCTTACTGGATTTTAAATTACTAAGAGTAGAGGCTCTAGTTTTACATATTCTGATGTACAGCTTGCTGTATCAGTCTCGATGAGACATTCTTGGAGAACATGTATTCATAAGCAATAATGATTTTCAAATAACTTCTAAAAGAAACGTTATTTCAAGATTAATATATGTTGTGAATTGCCAGTTGTTTGTTTTTCATCAGCTGCTCACACTAACCCAAAATCTGATGAGCACTTAGCATATTAGAGTTTCTCAGAATGATTGTCAGGGAAGCTCATAAATTACTCTCAAAAATGCTTTTAATGGCAGCAGTACGGCATCAAATTGGTTTGTGAAGTTAATGCTTTTTTGTTCTTTCCTGAAAATAGCTTCTATAACACTGTTGTTAAAACAGATCAAAATGTTTTCCAATATTTGTGCATAATCTAAGGAAATTGATCCATAGAGTTCTACTCGTAAATTTTTAGTATTATAGTTTCTAAAATGTATATATTTGAATTGACGTGGCATCTCAAAAGACAGAGATGTATGCTTTTATTAATAATGTATTTTAATTCTGAATCACACGTTTATAGAGGAGCTATCTTAAATTGTAACATTTATTGTCATTTTGTGGAAAAAGCAAGTGATATAAAACTTACAAAACGTCATGCGAATGTTTCTAACACACAAGGTTTAATAAGATTTTTTTGGTGCTCAAGGGAGTTGAGGATTATTTTTTAATTCTGTAAAAATGTCAAATCTGTGGTTAAAACTGAAAGCAAGACACTCAGGTAAGGGACTTCATGACAGTATCTAGTTCCCTTGCTTAAACAACTCGGTTGATCCAGAGCTTCTGGTCTCCTCTTGGCATTCATTAAACATAATTAGGTCCCGCTGCAGCTTTCCCTGGGCAGCCATGCTGAGTAGCTCTCATATGGTGCCTGATGGAGCAATTACACTCCACTGTGATATTCATATAGAGAGATTTCCACATTTGCGGAATGAATGCCATGCACGGATTGTTACTGTATCCCTGTTTCTGTTTACTGAGTATCTGGTGATGCTATTTTGGATAGACTTTCCTATTTATAACACACAAGAAAAGGATGAGCTAGAACACTGAGTAAGGATGATTTGGGGAAAAGTTTAGATTACTCTTTTTTTTTCACTTAAAGTCTGTTGTTGTTTTTTCTTTTCTTTGTGGTATTTCATTTTCCTTCCTGTCGTGCCCTCCGAGACTTCAGAATCTACTGGCCAACCAGTCAAATTTGATAGAAAATGTAGTTTTCAGAGGTGTTTAATCCCTATCCATTCATGAAATAGCAGTCACTGTATCAGGGCCCTTGCTGACTGGGAGACTGCAGCATCACAGGTTCTAGCTGCAAGACACTGAAAACTGCTCATCACTGTCCCATGCTTTTGCTACCTTTGCAGGTGAATGTACACTACCAGCTAGTTTATTTTGTATATCTATTAGACTCTCAAATAATTAGAAAATCAAGAGCATAAAAATAAAGCAGTAAGTGGCTTCTTTAATACAGGCTTTCTAAAATAAAAACAAAACAAAACATTGCTGCTGTTTATGTCATTTAAATTATTTCTGTGAAAATTATTATCTTCTCATGTAAATAGTTTCACAAAGCCTGGAGTAAAGCCAATTCAGACATTCCTGAGTTGAGAAAATGGCAGGAATAGGCCTGTCATTCTCGTAAGGATTGGAATTGTCTTACCCTGGTGTTGATGTTTGGTAACATGGTAATGCACATGGTAATTTTTCGCATCATCAGTGTTAGTTGCAAAGAAAGGTTGTGCTACAAATGTGTAACAGAGAAATTAATTACTGTTTTCCTTTTCTTGTAGAACATCTATTCTTGGAATTTCATTTGGGGCTGCGTTTCTCTTGCTTTCCTTCATTTTGTTTATCTGCTTTGCTGGACAGCTTTTGGTAGGTATTCAAGGAAATGTAATCCAGTAGTTAATGGTTTCTTTTAAATAACATGTTCTGATTTTGCCAAGTCACTCTACCTTTGCAGAGTACCAGTTAAATGTGAAAGGTTCGCACACTCAGGCTTCTGAGGACTTTGTTTTGTCCATGTTAACTTACTGTAAAATGTCCTCATTTAGCTGAAAACCAGAAAATGCCTGTACAGTGACTGTCTGTACCTACACATATACTCTCTTCCCCCCATGAAGCTGGATCCTCTGAGAGGTTTGCATTATTGTTTTATTAATTGTATTTTCAAAAATTTTTGCTATTGTGCTTACAGGAGGTGAACCATTTTAGGGGTGCTTTAATTTGGGGGACCTTGTGTTTGTTTAAGTATTGTATAAGACCATTTTCTGAGTTTAGAGAATATTTCACGATACCAATTTAATTCAATATATAAAAATTTTATAGTAAAATTCTAATTTTACCATTGAGTGGTCCAGGTGTTATTGTAATGCCTATTAGTGTACCTAATAATGTGCTTGATTTGAGAACTTCACTTACTTCCAGATTTGGGCAAACCTTTCAGCATTTAACCATATAATTTACAAGTGTTACTGTCCTCCTTTCAGTTATAGATCCAACATATAACTCTTTTGAGAACAAGGTATTTCGGGATCTTTAAGACAGTGAATGCAATTTTAATTTGGCATGTGATCTGGAGTAAAACTATTTATATACTTGTCACTTAATCCCCACTTCTCCTTCTCTATCTTTACATCTTCGCACAAGCTCCCATGGAGAAAGCTGAGAGAAAGATCTTTTATAAAAGAGCAGAACATTCATATGGGAAAGACAATTACATCACTATACAGTAAAACAGTGAGGAAAGGTGGCCTGGCAGTTAAAGCACAAAACAGAGGAAGTGGGATCTTATAGTTTCTCCCTCTTCCCTTTTCAGGCTTGTAATTAACCAGGACATGTTTTTAAGAAAATGTAATTAATGTACATTTTAATTGTCTTTCCAGTAAGGTAGGGATGCTGCCACTACTCAGGAATTAATCTGAGATATAATGCAACAGTATTTTTAAATATTTTAAATCCTTAGAGTGAGGTTCTAGAGGTATTGCTATTACTTAACAGCAAAATTTAGTTCTGTTTGGTATTGACAGAAGAGTAAAATGATGGACTCAGAGTACTGCTCTTGAATAAGCAAATTGAAAACAAAATCCTTCAAGGAAAAGCCAGTCTTTTTCCTGTAGTTAAAAGAGCTGCCTATGAAAAGGTATCAAGAAGTGCTGGGACATACACTCTCCTGGGGCTTTCCTTATAGTGTAACTTAGGAGGAATGCAAACATATTTTTCTGCAATTAAAGGGATGGCTAAGCAAACGTCCCAAGTCAGAGTTGAGGAGTCGTGCCCCTTGAATAATATCTACCACCTTTCAGTGCTGTTTTTCCTATGCCTTGTATGTACATAAATACTTCCCAGAAATGGAGACCTATTACTGCATTTCTGTTGACTTGCAAGATGTCATGTTCTAAGCTAAATAGCTTAAAGAGGAGCTGTTTATGTCTTTATGAGTTCAGCTGCTCTAATGCAGAAGCTATTTTGCTAAGAAGCCTTTCAGCAAGTGGGTTTTGACCATAGTTGATGCAGCATGGTCTTTCCTTCACAAGCAGGAAAGAGCTGCTGTAAGGTGATGGATGAGAGGCAGTTAACAAAAGAGACAGTAGGTTTATGTTTCCCCTGTCCTCTCCCTAAGATTTCTTCCTTCATGTCAGAATCCAAGCATTGTTTTGCAGCTTTGACCAGAGTGACACCCAATGTTGTTTCACTAGCATGTCCAGTGCAATATCTGACCCAGAACTGTAAATGCTTTCTTTCTAGAAGAAAAAGCCTGGAATTCTCAAGCGAACAGGTATTAATGTCTGGGTTTTAACACTGCAGTGTCAGTGTTAACAGAAATCAGGCTTTGTTGTCCTAATTCTGATTGGGTTTGGGGTATTTTTTGCCAGCATAGATTTTTCCCACCTCTTTTTCTTAAGGGGTACATTTTGTATTCCCTTGCAGAATGCATGTAGCAAATGTGATTGTCCTCATGTATGCACGCAGCTGCACGTAATTACAGAGTTTAAATCACCAAATACCTCTCTTCTAACTATGCGCAAAAACAGGTGAGAATTTTTTGGGCCTGACTGACCCTGACAGATGTACTGTGGTGGGTTAGCCTTGGCTATGGGCCAGATGCCCACCCAGCTGCTCACTCACTCTACCTCCTCAGCAGGATGGGGATGGAAAATAGGATGAGAAAGCTCATGGACTGAGATAAAGGCAGGGAGATCTCTTACCAACTGCTGTCATAGGCAAAGCAGATTTGACTTGGGGAAAATAATTTGTTGCCAACTAAAATAGATTTGGGTAGTAAGAAACAAAAATAAGCATTAAAGCCACACTATTCATCCCCCCTCCCAAACTCAGCTTCACTCCTTCGCTCCAGAATGCTCTGCCTCCCCCCAGGCAGCCCAAGGAGGGGTGAATGGTACTCAGTACATAGACATTACTCTCTGCTGCTCTTTCCCTTCACGCTTTCCCCTTGCTCCAGCGTGGGGTCTCCACAGGCTGCAGTTCCTTCAGGAACATCGCCTGCTCCAGCGTGCGTGCTCCATGGACTGCAGTGTGGGCATCTGCTCCTCCTCCTCCTCCTCCAATCTTGGTGTTCCCTCTGCTGTTTCTCACTCTTTTTGTTCCCTCCTCCTCTCTCTGCCCAACATTTTCTGCCTATTCTTACCCAGGCTTTCCCTGAGGTGCCTGCCCATGGCTGAGGGGCTCAGCTGTGCCCCTGCTGCCAGCACCCAGGCACCGGCACATAAACTTGCAGTAGTGGTAAAGTGTCTACATGGCTGTTACAAGGTTTATAGAGTGGGACCAGCGATGTGCCCTCATGGCCAAGAAGGCCAATGGCATCCTGGGGTGTATGAGAAGGGGTGTGGTCAGTAGGTCAAGAGAGGTTCTCCTCCCCCTCTGCCCTGCCCTGGTGAGACCGCATCTGGAATAGTGTGTCCAGTTCTGGGCCCCTCAGTTCAAGAAGGACAGGGAACTGCTTGAAGGAGTCCAGTGCAGAGCCACAAAGATGATGAAGGGAGTGGAACATCTCCCTTATGACGAAAGGCTGAGGGAGCTGGGTCTCTTTAGCTTGAAGAAGAGGAAACTGAGAGGTGACCTCATTAATGTTTATAAATACGTAAAGGGCGAGTGTCAGGAGGATGGAGCCAGGCTCTTCTCAGTGATGGCCAATGACAGGACAAAGGGCAATGGGTCCAAGCTGGAGCACAGGAGGTTCCACATTAACATAAGGAAAAACTTTTTCACTGTGAGGGTGACAGAGCACTGGAACAGGCTGCCCAGAGAGGTTGTGGAATCTCCTTCTCTGGAGACATTCAAAACCTGCCTGGATGCATTCCTGTGTGATCTACTGCAGGTGGTCCTGCTCTGGCAGGGTGGTTGGACTAGATGATCTTTCGAGGTCCCTTCCAACCCCTGACATTCTGTGATTCTGTATGACCTGTAGTGCAGGCAAACACAGCAAAATCTAAGTTCAGGTTAGAACACCTGGCTGTCACGGCATTATGTGCTTGTCTCAATGCTTTGACACTTTGCCTGCTCAGTCTCCACCAATTATAAATGGCTGCCACTACTGCAGAGTAAGTCACACAGGAAACAACTTTGAACAAGTTTCTCTGTATGATTTTCATTTCATTGGTAAATTAAAAAAAAAAAAAAAATCCAGAGTGCAAGGCTAAAATTACTAGTGCTTACAGAATTTAATTACAGTATTTTAAGAAGAGCTTTATGCTCACTCTTTCGCTCTGAGTTCATTATTAGTTGGTTTTACTGTTTGGCAGCACTACAGTGCAGTCCGACTCAATCTGTTGTGGAACGATAATATCAGCCATTAAATAAGAATAGGAACGTTTCCATCAAACGATGCGGCAGACCGGCAGCCCAAATAACGAGGTTACAGACTTCCAGATCCTGCCTTTGTGGCCTGTTATCCCCTGCCAGTCTTGGGCAAACAGGCCGAGGGCAGGGAGGGCTGACAGTTACAGAAATGGTCGTTTGCCCATAGGCATAAAACCTTCATCAGTCCTAAATAAAATTGGCATACGTCCTGAAATGGATTTATATCTTTTCTATTCTCATTGCTTCTTTGTCCCTATGCACCTTTTTTTTCTTTTTTTTTACTCTTTTAGATAATCACAGTATTCAGACTTAAGATTATTTTTGGTCTCAAAGTCATTCTTGGCTTATATTTTCATCATGTTGGCTATTCTTTTTTATTAATTATGAAAATTTTCTTTCAATTTTCCTTGAGAGATTTCTTCCCAAATTACATGCAGATAGAGGACAGTGATTGTCCTTTAGCTCATACATTTTCTGTATTTCTTCTCATTGCCTTCTTGAAGTATAGACAAGTGTGAAATGCCTCAGACCTGGTAACTGTTCGATGTGCTTCACCTCCTGATGTGAATGAAAGGAAGCAGAGATCTGGTTACCTAAATGATACATTGGAAAATGTAATGCAATCGATAGAAAAAAAACTCAGTAAGCATGCAAAGGAAAGATCTCTGTGGTAGCTGAGGTAACCTGCTGAAGAAGTATTAGTCTCAAGCAGATGTGCTTTGCACACTGATTCTAATACTGTCTCAAAAATTTCTTTGCATTACCTGGGACATATGTGCACTTAGTTGATACCACATACTCTTTGTACCAGTTATTTTCCATTAATATGAAATGGCTTTTTTTGTTGAATATGTTTATACCTTGCAAACCTATTCAGCTACTTCAGCTAACGAGGAAGAATAGTAGTAATGATGTTTCTTTCCTGTCATCTCGTCTGAACATGTTTATAATCTCTCTTAAATACCCAGTTGATCCGTAGAATTAGCAGAACACGATACCAACAAAACAAACATCAGAAAATAATTGGCTCCACAGTTGAGAAAGATGTTCTGATTTGAGGTCACCAGAGCATCTAAGAAAGTGCAGCCAGTATATGAGCAGTCCTGCCCTTGCTAGAAGAGAGCGTGTTATATATTAGTTGCATTACACGACACCACTCTATAAAGAGTAATACACAATCTTTACCTTTGTTTTCAGGGATTTGTATTTTACTCTAAAGCAATTGGCGTTGGTACTTAACAGTCAGAAAGACTGTGTATACTTAAGATACTTAAAAGCTCTGCAAGAACAGGAATATCAACACCAGCACTACCTGGAATTATTTTTGACCTGGAATCTTACCTCTGATGTGAGCGTCTCTCTTAATGCAGACACAAATGAAAGATCAAGGCCCTTCAGTTTCTTCAATAGTAAGGCTTTCTTGTAAATTAAGATTAAAATAGAGGGAAGGCAGGGAGAACACAGAGAGGCACTTCAGCACCTACAGCAGGGTCCATGAAAGAAGCTCACCAAACCTTAAGTCATTCTGATGAGTCTCTAGCACAGGCACTGCAATAACAAATACGTCACCACTAGGTTAGGTACTGTGTTCAGACTTCAGGAACTGTTAGAAATTTCCTGATTTCAGTAACAAAAATCCTTCTCCTTACTCATTCTTGAGTTGTATGTTTATGACATGTTATGTGATTGTGACCGACAGAAGAGGTTGGCCAGCCTGATGAAAACCAAAAGTTTCTTATGTCTGTTGTGCCAATAGCTTCTCTTTTAATATTTTTTGATGAGTGAGACTATCTTGAATTTTTTTTAAATCTGGCAGTGCTGCCTTTTAGTGCCTTTGCCCAAGATGAGATTGTAAGTTACCTCCAAATAAAGAGATATCTGAGTGTGCTTCCTAACACCAACATCCACTATGCAAACAAGTTTCCCTGCAGTTAATTAATAAGAAGGGTGAAAGCAGAGACCATCCAGATTGTTTTGCAGGTTCTTTTACATGTATTACCTGAGAGGTGTTATCCATGATGTATAAGTACTACGAGTATGGTTATAGGTGAGGGCCCTTGTTGAGTGAGGCAGTTTTTGGGTGGTAGCATCTTACTTTGAGACCAAGACTTGGTCAACGTAGAATGTGGCATTCAGAACTCCTTCCTCTAGTTCAGTGCCCTGAGCACTGTCTTTAAAAAGTCATTCATGTTTGCTCTTTCTCAGTTGGCTCTTTAAATATTTCATGTGAAATAGAAAAACTTTGACCGTAGGGACTGAGAACATCTTACCTTGAAATAGCACATAACACAGCGACAAACGACAAACAAGCGTTTTCTTGAACGAGGAAAGCAGCACAGGAAGTGCTAGGACTGAACTCTGAGTGCCTAAAGGCATATTTATATGGCTCACTGCTGTGGTCTTTCCTTTGAACGAGATAGTTGAAGTGAACCACGTGGCCATTTTAACGTGACCCTTTGTGAAGGATAATAAAAACTGCAAAGTATGGTGGAATTCAAAATGTGATACTGAGTTTAGTTTTTCCTGTTATTTCTTTATTCAGGATTCCAGCTTTTGTCAAACCAGTTGTATCCGATAGAAGTTGAGTAGACTGTTCACCTGGATGCATTTTGTATGATTCAAAATGCTTAGGTTAGATTTCCAGGTTACCATGGAATTCAAAATCGTTGTGTTACGGAACTCGTTTTAGAAGTACTTTGGTCCTTTTTATCAACAATAGGATCATTAGAAAGTATATGAAGTATAAGCTTGTGTCTCTATACAAAAATCACTCTTCTCCAAGCTTAAGTCAGTGTAATCACGGTCAAGTAGTTCTTTGGATTTGAACTTTGGTGTCTTCTTGAAGTCTGAATGAAAACGAACAAGTGAAAAAAATCTGAATTTTCAGGCTTTTTGTTTCTCTTTATTTCATTTTTTGTAATATCAGTATTAGTAAAATATTAAGTTGTATTTGAATGCAAAATGAACAATAATAGAACTATAGAAAATGTGATTTACTGGCTTTCTGTAAATAAGAGGTCTTCAGTCAAGATGTTCCAACCTCTGTTAGCATGTGAAGAAGTGTGACAGCTCTTGCGACACTGTCTTTCATCTACAACATAGCTGTCACAATTAATTCTCTCACCAGTTCCTTGATCTCACTCAGAAAGACAGCATTCATTTTGTTGAATGCTGAAGTAGGGTTTTGTGTGTGGAAAGACAACACAGTATATATTTTAATAACCTGAATATTCAAAATAACTTATTACTCACTATCATGCTGAGCTGTCATATCAGGTTTAATATGTTCAGATGAAAATGTAATACATTAGTCACCTTTCATACTACAAATACCTATTATTTCTAGTTGGTAATGATAAACTCTGAACCATATTCTGCTGCTTCTGCTTAGAATAAACACAGAAGCTAATGCTACTGAGATCTGATGTTTTACGCTTCTTGCATACTTTCTAGAAATGATTACTTTCTTCCTTTCATCTCATTCTCCATTTTCTTAGGAAAATTGCAAATGACACATAACATCTACAAGAAAAAGTGTTTGACGTAAGTTAATGAATCAGCAAAATAAACCTGCATAGTTCTGCCAGTGCTATTAAGAGTCTGAATGCAATGATCACCCTATCACTCCAGTTCTGCTCACAGGAGTTCCCTAAAGTTTCAGCAGTACTAAACTGCTGCAGTTGTGCTATATATGGACTGGATTTAGACTGCTTCAAAGTGGAATGAAGTTCAGCAAATCTGTTGATTCATATAGAAAATTACTGATCAACAGTTATTCTTTCATGTTTTCCAAGGAATTTCTACTCAATGGCTTAAAGATTTTTAGTGTGAATCAGGCTTTTGTCACAAATTTTCCTTTCAGGAGCCTCATTGGCTTGACCTGTGCAGGCTACTCTCTTTGCTATTAGAGAGACTTGTCATTTATTTTACAAACCAGGTGGGCATGACAGATGAACCAAATAAACAGTGGTCCTTCTTCTCCAGAACTCAGAACTGTGCATTAAACAGCCTGTCAAGAACTGTATCACTGAGTCCAGTGTGCTTCTGTTTTACAAGTGGAAATAACTATCTACAACTCATTTTTGAAGTTGCGGTCTAACTAAACACATTTTTCTTCAGGTTAGGGCCAGCAATGTCTGTAATTTTAGCAATAGCAGTTGGAAGAATGGAATATCTTTATTGATTAATCACATTGGCTGAATGATACATTGTTTCCTGAAATTTATTTTATTCTCCAGAAATTTTCTTAGTAATAGAGTTGCCTAGAGAACATTTTTTTTAAAAAAATGGAAGCAGAAAAACAGCTTTTTAAAGAAATGTAGAAAATCAGTCCAATTAGTTCCCCTTGCTAAAATACATTAGCAAAGTCAGGTTATATTGCTAAAAAATCTTGTAAACAATGGAGATTTAGAATTATTGCAGAGAATTTTGGTACAGAAGTTACGTAAGTCTGTTCAAAAGTGTACAAGTACTTGGAAAGCATTAAAGGAGTCCTCAGCAATAAATGCAGTTCTCAGCATGGACATTGCTAAGTAATCTCAGCAATTCTATACTGTAATTTGTTTCAATTATTACTTTAAAATAATAAGGAATGTTCAAATTTAGCAGTTGGAAGCATTGATGTTAAAGTCTCAGACTTTTCTAGTCTGAGAATTCTGCATCATTTGACACCACCATTTGTGTATTTAGATATTGGGATTCAAGAGAGATTTTCTGTGTGAAACTTAATTTTGTCTTCAGAATTATCATAACACAAGTTGTTCATTTCTGCAGAGGAAACAGTCAGTTTACATTGCTTAGCACTAGAAACACATGAAAGCATCCTTTTTGTGACATTGTTTTACATCAATTACTGAGCCATGTTTTTTAAAGTTCTGAAATTGAAAATAAGAGCTGCTAGAGCTTGTGGATCCAGTGGAGTTCATGAGCCAGGGGAGGGCTACTTCCTGGTCTACTGGAGCCGAATGTGGTGGAATTAAAGACAGGGGATCCTCCTGTCCCACTCCCATCAATGACAGGCTGTCAGTACTGTGTCCCTGGTACAACTAGTAGTGAGCACGTACTCCCAATAGGCACACCAGCATGTACTACAGTGTATACACACAGGACCAGCCATACAGATCCACGGAGGGAGCAGCTCTCTTACAGCACCCACATAACAACAAGCAGCACTCACGTAAATACGATCAACACTGATGGCCTAGTTCCTGATTTCTGGCTGATCAGGACTGAAGTTCACCGGTGGAGTATACACATACCTGGCTGTTGCCATCCACAGGCCCACTCGTGTTTGTGGGTCACTCGAGATGGACTTTAAGTCAATGTGATATCCATTCGCAGACTCTATCCCCCTTACGCAGTGACTGGCTCAAACCTTGGGTCTCTCCAAATATAGATCTACTTAGGAGCCAGTGCAGCTTGAAGTTTCCTAGTGCTCACACACACAGTCCCCCACACACCCTATGGGTCTTTCCAGGGACTGGTCTGAGACACTTCAGTTGCTGGCACCCAGGCTCTCAGTTGACTCAGATACACCATCTCTCTCTCCCCCGTGGCTGGCACCCATGCTGTGCTATTTGCCATCTAGTCCAGCATGAAGCTTGATAGCATTTGCATACATGCAGGGTCAGAATGAGGACTGCACTTACACAGAAGATGGTTAGAGATAGAATTTAATAAGAATACACAATAGACTCATTTAGACAAGTGTTTACATGCAGCCATTTCCTTTCACCCCTTCTCCATTTACCTATGCTTATTCCTCCTTGATCCACATTTATTCCTCTCTTTCCTTTCCTGTGTCCCATGTCCTAAACATCCTATAAGATTTCAACGTACCCGCAATGCCCTTAAAATGTGCCATAATGTTTTACACAATTCCAAGTTTCTCTCTGCTCCATTGCAAAATTAACTGCCTCAAGCCAGCATCCTATCCTTTTAGGTAGTAATCACCCTTAGTCAGCAGGTCATCCTGGAAAGGCATTTCTTTTGCTGAGGCTTCTTGGTAGGTTTCCCATCAGAAACCGTGGCTGAAACATTCTCCTTCCATGGTCTTAGGAGCAGCAGATTCAATGGCTTCTGTTCTTCATTGATTCAGTTACTTTTGTTCCACCATCTGTCATTGTACTTTTGATCATTACCAGGTCTTTGTGTTTACTTTGATTAGCCTTTAGTCAGATAACCTAAAACCAGTAAAATTCATAATAAAATGTATCTGGTTTAGGCCAGATAATTTATTTTCAGCAGCAGCTTCTTTTCTTGGAATTTCTTATCCTAAAGACTTTCCCTGAACAGCATAGCTACCTGTAACATAATTCAGAAAGGAGAAAACACAATGTACTGCTTTATCTATATCATTTCTTATCCACTTTATATTCCTCGTACTTTCTCAGTGTTCCTGCCTAGTTTTGTCCCTAATCCAACTTAAACTATTCCAACTACTTCTAAACTTCCAAGAAAATCACAGAACAATGTAGGTGAAGTTGTAGTAAAGCTCCAGGTGTGCTATAACAAGGAGTAATTTAAGGCATGATTTCATGACTGTTTTAATTTACCGTATCCATGCTCCCTGACTTACATACTAGGTTTTAGGCAGACTAGACAGATAACTGAATGATTCATTTTCACACAGATCCATTCCCTGCATCCACTTGAAAACCTCTTCTGTAGCAACAGCAGCAATCTAGACTTTGTGCTTTTTACTTTATTAAAGTAAAATGACAAAAATTTTCTAAAATCTACACGTGGATTCAAATTCTCTTGAAATTTGCTATGTACTTAGTGGTGGAGAACAGGGTTTGGAAATTCTAAAAGGCATTTGAGCAGGAATTTGTTGCTCAAAAATGCAGGTCCCTTGAGTTTATGGGGTGGGTTGGGGGTGTTAATGTGGGGGAGGTGTATTGTGTATATAAAGCTACCTATTTTTTCCCTTTTCTTTGCACATCCTTGAGATTCCAGTTATTGTTTTGATCTTCCTGAAACTGTCTTCGTTCACTCAGAATCTGTCCAATCCAGTATGCAAAACTCCCTGTCATAAAAGGAAACAATATGTAGAAAAAATTCTAGCTATATAGTGGACTTGTCCAAATAGTGTGTAATTAGGAGGGAAATAGTTTTATGCAGTATGACAAAGACCTTCGTGCAAACTACATCACATGTATTGGGTAATATGATGTGCCATAGCTATTGTACCTGAGCTAATAGATAAGTGGTGTAAATTAAGTCCTATATTTGGTAGTTTTTAGTGCTTGAGTTCTCATTTCAGAGACTTCCTGTGCTTGTGTCTCTGCTGGTTGCTGTGGTTGGGGTGAAAACAATAGGCAAAGTGATCTCTGATAATAAGTAAATAGAGAAAATGAGTTGATAAAAAATGAATAGTTTTGTGGGACTGCCATGTTCCTTAACTTTTCATTGCCTTTTTTACAGAGATTTCAGTATAGCTGAATTTGACATTTGGAAAGGGCAGAAGGTGCTGCTAGGCAACCTTGTCTCCTCATTGCTAAAGTTTTGGAAAAATTAGTATTTATTGGATGTGCCACTAATTGTTGTTTATTCTGTGTGAGCATCTTGTGCCTCTAGGCACTATGTATGTACAAGTGGAGGCTATTGCAGTGTATTCTTGGAAGCAGGTTAAACAAGTCAAGAGTTTTTTATTGTTAATTTTTGCCATTATATAAGAAATATTTTCTATTTACTAAATACTCTTTATAAGTAAAATTCTAAGTCCGATTGTATGAAATGCTTATTTGTTTTCTAGGTAGTTTTAGGGAAGGTTGATTTGCTTTGCTGAGTTACTTTTCACTTAAAACCAATTATCAAACAAGTCTACAAATAAATGAAAGGAAACCCCAGAAACCCCTCTATTTTGTAGTCTTTCAGGGATGTATCTATGTATACAGCCTTTATCTTACGTGAGGAGACCTCTGCCTCTCTGTCAAAGATTTTGCACAGTCGTTACTTACATTTTGAAATTTCCAGAGGTTAATAAATATTGCTCTTCCAGTTGAGGTGGGGGAGGTCAGTTTGTTTGCTTGTTTTATACTGATATTAAAGATATTGATACTGCTGTCAACTCTCTCTATATATTGAGTGTTTAATAAGGTACTTGCAAATTATAATTATTTAACAGAATTGATATTATGGCAGATATTTTAACTAAATTTGCATTTAGTTTCATGTATAATCATGATCTATAACTCTTAAGGGAATATAATAGTTGAATACTTCTGTATAACGTTTCAAGATTAATGCTGCCTTCAATCTTGACCTTGCTTAATTCTACCCTTGTTTATAGTAATTAAATATACTAAAGCTATTTTTGTTTTCTCTTTTTTAAACTCTTTGCACTTAGCAATGTAGCAAGAAAGCATCAGCTTCGTTGTTGTGGATCCTGAAATCATCTGGAATAATTGCAAACCGTCCTTGGCCACGGATCACGCTTACATTGACAACCACTGCTATAATACTGACTATGGCTGTATTCAACATGGTAAGGGAAAAAGGGTAGTTTTTCTTGGGTTTTTTTGTTCATTTAAGATCTTTTGGGGTTTTGTTCAGTATTTATTTAGATGTTGTATTTATGGCCCATGGCTACACCAGCAACCTCAGTGATAATGATCACCAGAGACAGATATGTAAACCAGAGCAACAGAAAACATACTGTATAATGGGAGGCTCTGCAACCAGAATGCTCAGCAAGAGCTCAGATCCTGGCTAAGTTTATTAAAGAAAAATGTAATTTATAAGGCATAGAAGCTAGTTAAATCCCAGCTTTGAATTGTTCAAGTCCCTTGCTCATCTATGCATTGCTTAGAAAAACAGAATATTACTCACAGAATGAAGTTCTCCTTATCTCCTCACAGGATGTGTGAAAGATTTTGTGTGAAACAAACTAAGCTTTATTTAGATTTGTAATGCTTCTCTGCTGATCATAATTTGTACATTATATATTATTGAATTTCACATGCTTGCCTTTTTTTTTTTTGAAAAAGAAAAAAAATTAAAAGTTCCATCAAAACTACAAAGGTACTGAACTACGAATTTGTTAGGGCTTACCTCTACTTGAGGCATTTCAGCCTGTACTTTTCTCTCTTAATAGGGAAAATCCATGTAATTCTATTGTTCTTTTGTAACTATAGCAAATACAGAGTAGATCTGTCATTAGCCTGCCTAAAGCCTGAATCATAATGTCCCTGTTTATTCTGAAGGATGCATTATCTAATGGGGTGAGCAGTATATGGGATCAAAAAACTTCCTTTGCTTTGCCCTGTTGGCTGAGCTTGATTCTGCTTATAAACCTGTGAAAGTGTTCCAGCTCCATTCTGTAAAAATGGAAACTGTAATATTTATTTAGGTAATGTTTTTATTGCAACTTTAATGCATAGATACTAACCACAATTCAAGTGAGTGAGATTTGCACTTCAGTGCTTTTGAAATTGCAACTCTAGCACTTTGTTGAGTTGCAGGCACTTTTTTTACTTGGGGTTCATAAAGGACTTAACAATTGATAATACCTACACTGTTTTATTTTGTTTTCCCACATTTCAGGGGACCCTTAGTCAATCATTTGTTACAGTAAGTACTAAGCTTGTTAGAATGATGTAATGTGGGCTTTTAAATGTGAACACGTGAAATTTCTGGTAGAACCTTCTCTCCATTTTTTCTCTTAAATGACCCTAGTCTTGTTTTTGTTGGTTTTCTTTTCAAGAAAGTAAGCATTTTCCTTTCTTTCTCCTGCTTTTTCTTAAGGAGAGGAGATAGACTTGAAAACAATTCCATGCTCAAGTATTTAAGATTCAGGTAATTGAATTTGGTGTTCAAGGCTGGTGAAGGAAGAAGCTCAGAGAAGCAGTGGCTGGAAAATGAAAAAATAAGCTCACATTTTAGCAGTGAAGGCAGTTAGCAGTGGGAACAAGTAATTCTGAAAAGTTGTTGATTCTCTATGACTTCTTGTCCTCAGCTGAAGGCTATATGCAAAAGTTATTTGGCATATTATTAGACAAAACGCAGAGATGGAGTAGCTTGTAAAACGTAGGTCAGAATAGACTTTCTCTTATTTTGAACTCTGTAAATGTATAAGAAGAAATTAAATAACCTGTTTGGATTTAAAATATACTTTGAGTTTAGAGTTCATGCAACTATATGGTTATTTATTAAGTTAAAAAGTGCAAAAGAAGATGTGGTCAGCAGCTGTTTTTTCCTTAGACTGAAGTTCTACTGTTGTGTACAGCCCGCTTCAGATTTGGCCTTCAACTAGTAAAAGATATTTTAGCACAAAAAAGTTGTTCAGTACATTTTTAGAAAAAGTTTTTAATTTTATTGGTTCAAGTCCATTTTTATGTGGTCTGAATGTTACAGTAAAACTTAATAGGCTGTATTTTCAAGTCTTTGTGCCTTATCAGTAATGACTGCAGTATTACAAATAATCGTGTTCCATGATATTCATGAGATGATAATTTTAAGTACAATTCCCACCTTGAAACTAAACCTTAATAGTTTGACTAGCAAAAAATGACTTTAAATGTGATTGTGAAATTTGCATTTCCTTAATATTAATAGCAAATTGTGGGAGAGACTCTGAAGTATCATTATTATATCTCCAAGCAACATGTACTTAATAGCAGAGTCCATTAACTGCATTTATTTCCTTGAACTCTTTCAGTAGAAAAAGGCAAAATGTAGCCATTAAGATTTAATGGAGATAAAAAGCATCTAACCATCCCACACCTAATAAATCATAATTAAGACCAAAATGTCAAATAAAATTCAGTCTTTATGGTCAAGGGACATTAGAAAAAGAGTGGAGGTGCAATTTTATTTCAAATTAGCTGTTTCAGCAGAGATCTGAATCTAGTCTTCACATTGGAGAGGTGTATATAGTAGTGATCAGTGGAGGGAAGTTAAAAAAACAGCTAATGTGACATAAATATCAAATACTGCTTAGCTGAGAGGAGAGGGTGACTAATACTGCTTCCATTGAGTGTTAGATCTGGTGCCATATATAGAGTAGGGCGGCAGTCAATGGCTGAGGAAGACTGCTTTTGCGCAGCTGAGCTGTGTTAAACAAAACATGAGAAAGTGCATGGCAAGGAACAATCCAGGCATCTCAGAGAGGCAGTAGGACTGCACGGCTGCAAAGGGTCCACTCTTGGAAGCTAAATGAATGACTGTAAATGATACATCGATTGATTGTGCCTCACTGTCCACTGGGATGCATGTGATCTCAGTGAAAGTGGCATGATGAAAGAGCCCTGGAACAGTTCTTTGTTTCAGTGACTTCTGCATCAAATGCATGAATGGGTTTTGGCCCAGCAACAGGTCTATACTGTCCCAGAAAGGTGCCCTGACTACCAGCTTTCAGAGTGAGGATGTTACTTGCTTTCCTGTCTTTCCTCCGGTAAATTTTGAGCTGGACAATTTCATTTGAAAGAACATGTCTTTAGAAATGTGAAGACTAGCAGAGGTTTGAGTATTTCTGTTCCATTGTTTAATGTACATCTGTGAGCACAAGTTGCCTTAAATTATGCAAGTATTGACTCCATATTGTTCTCCCTCTAGTCGTGGCTGATATCACATTTTAATAATGACAGATATTTAAGTAAACCTGCTTCCATTCTCACAGTAGAAAGTTGGTTTATTTAGTATACCTTCCTTTTAGTGTAGCTAACTCTGTTAATAGAGTTGCTGACCTTGTTCAGTGCTGTATTTTTAATAGGCAAGCCTTTTGGCAGATACGCTGTAATTATATGTCCCTGCAGTGAGTGGCACATTGAAGGCCCTATTTTGGAGGGTGCCTAATGCATTTCTTTTAAGAAGAATAAACTGACACTGCCTAGAGCTTGACCTGACCTAGGAGCTGGAAGGAGAAAGAGGAATGCACAGCTGCAGTCATGTCATTTATGTGGTACGTGCAGGGCGCCATCACAAAACCGTTCCAGATTATAAATAGAATTTAAGAAACTTACTAAAATCAGTATCAGACTAGGTACACTGGACTAACAGAGATGCACTAGCAGGTGAGATAGCAAGCACATGGCCTGAACCATCCTGAAATAATATTTACAACAGTTCTGGTGTCTTTCAAGTGTGTAGGGAGAGGGAGAGTCATGCTGTCACATGATCGTTTGCTCTGAAGTCCAGCAAAGATGAACCCACATAAGCAAACACCACTCCATATCTGTCAAAGACAGATGGTATCTGAGTCTGTAAAGGCCAAGCAGGCTCCGTGTCTCTTATAAAATGCTGCTGGGAGCTTTGAACAAGGCAGTTGCTTGCCACTGTATATTGCCTCTGCAGGGCAGCTGGGACTTGAATACATGAGGACACATAGATATTTATGCATTTTCACTTGACACACAAACTTTTATGAAAAATGAAATTAGATTATTGAGCAACATGAGTTTGGTTTTTTGACTAATAACAAGAGACACACCGCCGGTCAGCAAATAACTCAGATGCACAAGCACTTGAAAGCTAAGAAGTCTTGTACAAACCCAGGGACAAAATGCTCTAAAAATCATATTCAGTGCAGTATTCTCTGGATCTTTATCATCCTTTTCCAACTTACCGATGTCTCAACATCACTTCTTGTTTATTCCAAAAATACTTAATAGCTAGGTAAATACTTGGTATTCCAGGCTCTCCTTAAACTTCTGCTTATGAACTTGTGCAGATAAGGAATGATACCAGAATCTGGGTTTCTCCATATTATTCATGTGGGGATTTGGGGATAAATTCCTGACTCAGCTACCAGACCAACTATCATTTTTCAAATGAAGCAGTGATACATTTTGAGAAGAAAGTTCTCCTAAGTTACATGGATATTTGGAGAGTTGGTAGACAAATTAAAAATCAACAGGAGGAGTCCTGTATGTTAGACTTAGAGGTTCAAAGAAAAAAGCGATGCTGAATAAAAGCATCCTTGCTTCATTTTTTTTTTTGTTTTAAGAAAAATGCAAATCCTCTAGTTCAACCTGATACCGAATTTGCATGCTTCTGCCACACTTAAAAGCATGCTCTTCTCATTCTGACTTTTGCTGAACAAAAGAGTAGGGCACAAACATGAGCAACTTGGTTTACAGCACTATAAAAACTGTAGACCATTGTGTCTTGAGGAGATTGCAGAGCTCTTCTGGAATAGCAGAAAATTAACTTATAGTTGCATGTTTGTATCAAGCAGGGAGGTAGTGGGGAGAGAGGAGGATGGTGACAAAAACGGTTTTTATACTTTTCTTTATAGTCCTCACATGTCCATTTTCAGAGTAATTTTGTATAATAAGGAAGAGAAAACAATGGTGGGATCAAATTAAATGTAAGCTGTAAATTCAGTTGAGCTGCATTTTTTGGTAGCATGCCAGACCTTTGTTTTTGCTGCTTATGTGTTTCCATTGATTAAGCACAGCTCTGCTCTGGCACTGCTGTTCCTGGAGCACCTGCTTCCTAAAGAGCTTACCTCTGGGCTGTGGGGTTTCTTGCTGGTGTGCGAAAGCACACTTGTTAGTGTTCTGAAGGTAGTCTATGCCTTCTTTTTGCACAGAAAACTATAGTAGTATTTGTCTTCACAGATGGCTACTACGTGGCATTGTGCTACCACAGGTTGGTGACCACAGTTGAACTATCTGGGGCACTTGAATCAATTAATTTTGCCTTTTACTCTATGGTTCCTTAATTCAAGGGAGGGACATTTCCAAGTTTTCGCCCTCCTGTCCACCTGTTATGGGGTCAACCCATTCACACAGTAACTATTAAAACTGTACGTATTTTATTGTTTATTCCATAAGTTTTTAATTCAGTGTGCATTTTATTAGTGCATTTCATATTAAATTCTGCCACCTTTCCTTCTTCTCAATAGGATGCTATTTCATGCACATTAACATGGAAATCAGCAAGCCCACTTGCTTAGTAGGGTGAGATACAGCCCATTTACTTAGACATGTTTACAGGCTATCGGACCATGTTCGATGTGAAGCCTTAGTTCTGATGCCTTGTGGATTGTACAGAAGGGTTGAAAGTACCTTGGTGAGAAAGTTGGTTTTGTTTTTAGTAAAGTCTAAACTAGTGCATTTATTTAGTCTTGTGCAGATTCTTGGTCAGGTAACAAGAGAGATGCACAAACTTGCTTACCCCATGTTGTGGGGGGGATGTCTGTCACCACATGGTTCCTATTGAAGGAGATAGCAACACAGCAGGTATTTTCATCATGTGAGGCAAAAACCTCCCAACTGAAGATTGCAGATTATACGAACACAAGAGAAGAAAAAGCTGTTAGAATATATGAAGTTAAAATGAGAATTTAATGGTAGTGTGCTCAGATGTTCCCTGGAAAACATTGGTATTCATAAAAAATATTGCTTTCATTTGAGTCATTTGAGTAGGTGTGACTGCTTAGTAGGACTGAGCTGTCTCACAAAAAATACTATGTTGAAGAACAATATACATCTCCAAAACGTGATAGCAGATGTAGATAACTGATGAGAGACAAGAAAGACAAGTACAAACACATCACTCAGAAATAAGTGTTGTTTGGCTCATGGGAGATGACAACATTTCCATATCCTTTTTTTTTCCTTTCTATGTTTATTTATGTATTCATAGATATACCACATTTCATATAGCATTCTGTGTGTATAGGTAACTTTTATAGGTCAGAAATGCTCTGTACAAGCCTCAAAACCAAAATTAAAATGCTTTAATAGAAGTGAAGTTTATACATATATATTCATATATATGTATATGTAGTATAATTGTGTTTGAGCTCTTCATGGTATATAATCTTTTGTTCTGTGGATGTGCGTGGGATGGGATTCTGAAACTAAATACGGTTTTTTCATGTTTGCAAAAAAAGTAAATGCACTGTTAGTGGGATGTGGAGAATCTCTTTGCCCACGGTTGGCAAATGACCTGGTTAACAACACCTATTAAGATCAGACTGTCAGTGTAAATAGTTGGGAGCAGAGAGGGGGATTAAATACTTAAAGCTGTCTGGAGGGCATTTGCCTCAAACCTTTCCTGCTAAGGAGGAAGTCCAACGTCAGCTGGGTTAAGCAGAAACCAAGGCACATCAAAGGGAATTTGAAGCAAGGAAAGAAATGGTGTGGAAAAAAGTATAAAAGAAGCATGAAAATTCATAACATGAGGCAGAGACCTTGAAGCTCAAACAGCAGCCATCCAAACCTGGTTTGACACCGCCATAAGTCACCCCTCTGGCATCACACCTCTGCCTCGGCCAGCGAGAGCAGCCTCCCCATCGGACACTGTGAGCTGCCTGCTCCGCAGCCTGTGGGGTGACAGCGCGGGCAGTGACAAGCAGGGACCCACAACTCGGGTTCGTCTGTGCGCCTGAACTCGCGGGGTGCTTTCTCACCAGCCTTAACAATTCATAGGGAGCTGCACAGGTGCACATACAGCTAGAGCACCTACATCTCCTTACAGGAGGGGTGTGCAAGTAGGGTAACCCACACTCCCGACAAGGGGAGTGTGTACATTTATCCCACACATCCTGTGAGGAGGGGTGGATGTGCATGTATCTGCGTCTGTGCATGATTAGAGCTCTTTGGGATCAGTTATAGAAGGATGTTTCAAAACTCATAGGTGTTCATTAACATTTTGTAAGGTCTGGTATTGTGATTTATCTGTTGTGTTACTGATACTGATCCTGAATGTATAGTTCACTGGTGCAGGTTAATTATGTGTAGTTGCACGTGAACAGTCAGAGAAGCATGTTTGTAAAGGAAGACAACCTGAAAGTGCAACTGTACAAAGGTGAGCCCATTCTGCGTGTTACTTCACAGGTCATGCCAGCTTTCTGTGAAGCAGTCTGGGTGATAGATGGCCTGTTGATCACCTTTGTGAGTGGGTAGCTGGTCTTGCTTCTGTGGAAGGAGTGTTACATTGATAATGGCTTCAAACTCTTCTGGGCAGTGCCACAAAACATATCAAGGGGCACTGACCATGGGTGGTGGATTGGCAGGTTGGATAGTCTTTTAAAAAAAAAGGGTCACTCTGCAGGTAGTACAGAGCTGGGACACATTGCCAAGCAGGGTTGTGGGGTCCCTATCCTTGGAATTTTTCAGAACTTGTCTGCAGAGCTATGGCTGACCAGACCTAGTAGTAGTTAGGAAAACAATAAACGATTTTGATCCAGATTTGATTACTCTGAGTGAACTGAGCAGATTTTCTCTGGGGCAGCAGGTAAAGACAGGGACGGGGAAAGAATTTAGAGGTGGGTTACTAACTGGCTACATGTAGAGAACAATGGGTGAGAGGGAGGCAACCTGTGGAGTTCTGCAATGGTTATCCCAGTGTGGATTTTCATATCATCAGTGTATGTGAAATTTGGTCATAAAATTAATGTGAGAGGCAATGTCTGTGAGGGGAGGCTTGGGATTTTAGAAAGGAAGAAGTCAGCTGAGGACTGGAGTAAAAGAACTAGCATGAAATTTAGTACAGAATGCAAGATTATAGTTGGTCTGACAGAATAGTGACAATAAATTCAAGTTGGAAGTTCATCAGGTAGACATGCAATGAGTTCAGGATTTTGATTAATTATGTGAGTTTAATGCCAGCTCAGCTGAATCACAATAACTGTTCATGTGACTGCTCTTAACTCATGGTAAGTATAAACCACATTTAGCTAAGTGAGCCCGAGTGAAGGAAAACTATCTCACGTTTGCTGAGCGTGTTAGTGGCTGGGTTTATGTCAATGTGCAGCAGTGTGTTAAGCTGCTCTAACCTCACAATCTGTCTGAGCCCCACTTGCATGAGGTGTGGTGAGCTATTAAGGTTTTGTAGCTGTGAGCAAGGGAGCTGTCATTCTTGGACCTATGAAAACATATTTTCTGCAGAATTAGTATTAATGCTATTGCACGAGTCACTGATAAAATCTTGGAAGTGTGTTTACAGTTTTAGTCACCCAGAAGGTTGAATTGAAAGAGGTGTGTACAGAGGGTGTCTACTAGAATGATCAGGGGAATTAAGAGCTTGTTTTCTGGGAAGAAACAAGAAAAGCGTAGATTGTTAAGCATAGTGAAGGGCAGACATGCAATTAAATATTGGAAAGGAGCTATCTGACAGCTAAAGGGTGAGATTAGCACAAGAAGAAAAAAAGCATGGAAACTGGCCATCAATACTGGTTAAACTTAGAAATAGTTTAAGTGGTGAGATTCAAAGCGGTGGAATTAATGTAGTCAAATCTAACTTGTTAAGAAAGCACCGGATCAATACGTTAAAGGGTACTATATGATGGTGGTTACCTGTGACATTAACTAGCTGAATGTGATGACCCAGGAGATACTGGTGCCACTCTTCTGTTTCAATAACATTAGTACCAATATTGTCATCTTCGTTGTTATGAGAAGGATTACATACATCTGTGTAAATCAACTTCAATAAAGACTTCTGTCCTAAGTTCTTCCTGTGTTTAAATAGGAGGTTCAGTTGAGGTAAGCCCAGGAATTATTCATATTGAATTTATTTCATCATTGTTTCTCATGTGTGTGAGCTTCTTGTATATGAAAGTAACATAACAAAGAGCTTTTCATCTTTTATTCAAATGGAAAGTGTCAGATGGAGGTTAACAAAGTTGTTTTTTTCTGAGCATGCAGGAACAAGTAATCAAGTGATGTCATTTTCCCTTCTCTATTTCAATTTGCAGTGAAATACCAAAGTTAAATGATTACTGGCAACGCTTTCTCTGCCTCTCCATTTCTCTTCCCTATTTTGACCTTAAACAGCTGACAAGCTAATGGATTGTTATTTTTCTCTAGTTTTTCCTGGATAATGCTGTGAAAGCCTTTCCCTCAGTTCTTAATTCATCAAATGCAAGTTTTCCTAATTCGGGTAATCAGACGCGGTGGTGTATACAAAACAACTGTTTTTTCCTACCGGTAAGTTCATTTTGCATTTCTTTGTTTGTTTGTAACAATTACACTAAATTGACTGTTGCCAATTCTGCTTGAAGTTAAACACCCACCAGTTTTTAAGACTGCAGCAAAAGCTTGATTTTTTTTCAGTCACCTGCAACTGCATTTGAAGTAAGTGGGAAGTTAAAGGAGGTTAGTACTTCTGAAAATAGAGGTTTTAATGAAAGACAGATTAAAAAGGAGGAAACAGTCTGATAACTTAGAAGCATAGCTCACCCATGCCAACAAATGGGTGTTATGTCAGGAGAACACAGAGCAACTGCAAAGCAGGCTGTGCACTGAAAGCTCCACATCGCTGTCAGTGAGGAAACCAGGTTGGTCTGCAGACAGGTGTCACAAGGACCAGTGGTAGACCTGAAAATACTCACCACTTTCATCATTGACCTGGCAGTAAGTGTGGAATCTGTGATCGTCACATTTCTGTCATTGCACACTAGATTAGGAGGTGTGGTGAGAGGCGGGAAATACAACACTTGCGTATAAGCTGTTTAAAAGATCTGAACTGATTCGAAGAGGGTGTCTTAGTGTGAACAAAAGCCCAGTGGCACGTGCAAGAAGAGGGGGGAAGGACATTCCTGCAAAAATGGGATCTTATCCTAGAAAGCAGTAATTCTTAAAGGGATTACAGAGACCTGCAGTTGAACATAACAAGCTGTATATTGTGCCAAAATAGGTCAGTCGTCTTTGGATGAATAAGCAGGAGGCAGCAAGAGAAGGGAGATTATTTTATCTCTATGCAGAATTGATGAGACCGGTACCAGAATGGTGTGTGCTGATTTCCACACAGTATGTTTTACATGAAACAGCTATTCACTATGTCAAGCTACACAGTCCTAGGCACACACAAAAGCAAGATGTTAATTATGTATAGAACTCCTCTGGAAAAAAACAGTTGCAGTAACTGCAGCACTTAGAGATTTTCAGCATCTCCCTGTTAAAGCAACAGCAGGGCAGAGTTGTTGTTTCTCATTTTCAGATTTAGCTCACTAAATACCACCAGGTATGGATAGGTGCCTACATCTTCTTCCAGCCCTGACATCAAGTTATCTGTGTTGTCAAAGAAATGATGCAGTCCTTCTCGCAGCCTCTGCATATGTTCGCATTCACAAACACATAGAAATAAATTGTTCCAGTGCTTAATCATTTTGGTTTGCTTTTTTATTTACCAGGTTTTTTGGTCATCTTTTTTTATTACTTGTTATAGTTTTGAACATCTTGAAAAGTATTTTGTTTTCTTTTTTATGAGTAAGTTCTCCAACAAGCATCTGAAGGATACAGTTTTCATAAATTGTACTTATTACTAAGATTCAATATACGGTTCTTAAAAAAAACCCACTGTTTTCTGTGTCTTTTTTCTTTGTTTTCCCATGTATAACTAAGATGTTTGTCAGCTCTTCATGTGATTGTCACATTTCTAACAATTAGTGGTTTATAGATTTTAAACTATTAAAATGCATTCTTTCATCAAAGAAAATTATAATTGGCACAAAATTATGTTAAAATGTTAATTCTGGTAATAATAAATTAAAATGTTAGGTTGGCTAAAGTTTTTAGCACTTTTTACCTCACCTTTTTGTATTAAACAGCTCTCAAATCCACATCATTTTCATCCTCAGGCACTGTATAACTTCCAGCATGAAAAAGCTACAAATTCTTTTTGAGTTACTGCCTTCAATCTTATTTTAAAAAAAAAAAAACAAAACAAAAACAACAACAAACCTTGGGAATAAAATTCCTCTCTCTTTATTGTGAATACTTAAGCTGACAAATGTGTGTTTCCTTAAATTAAAAATTCAATCTTTTGAATCTGTGTGTTAGCTTTAAGCTTTATGGATGCAGATAAACTTCCTGTGATTTATGATAGCAGACCTGACAGATCTATTGACTATGTCCTCTAAAATGAGTGAATAAGGAATTTTTGTTTTATTTCAGCCTCAACAGAATTTAGTTCATTTTGAAGCAAACTGACTGATTCTCCCCCTCCTCTGTCCTCCAGAATAACTTTTCTGAGTTGTATTGCTTGCTTTCTTGCTTTTTTTAAAGACTTAGAAAAAATTACATAGTAGGTTTTAGGGACTTTGCTTGCATTTAGGTATTGTTTAGTTTAGCTGTGATGCCTCAGTAGTTTCATAGTATCACAGAATGGTTTGGGTTGGAAGGGACCTTAAAGATCATCTAGTTCCACCCCCCCTGCCATGAGCAGGGACACCTTCCACTAGACCAGGTTGCTCAAACCCCATCCAGCCTGGCCTTGAACACTGCCAGGGAGGGGGCAGCCACAGCTTCTCTGGGCAACCTGTGCCAGTGCCTCACCACAGACACAGTGAAGAATTCCTTCCTAGTATCTAATCTTAATCTACTCCCTTTCGGTTTGAAACCATTACCCCTCATCCTATCGCAGTAGTAAACAGTCCCTCCCCACCTTTCCTGTAGGCCCCCTTTAAGTACTGGAAGGCCGCTGTAAGGTCTCCCTGGACCCTTCTCTTCTCCAGGCTGAACATCCCCAATTCTCTCAGCCTGTCCTCATAGCAGGTGTGCTCCAGCCCCCTGGTCATCTTGATGGCCTCCTCTGGACCTGCTCAAGCAGGTCCATGTCTTTCTTGTGCTGGGGGCCCCAGAGCTGGATGCAGCACTGCAGGTGGGGTCTCAGCAGAGCAGAGGGGGAGAATCACCTCCCTTGACCTGCTGGCCATGCTTTTCTTGATGCAGCCCAGGGTGCAATTTGCTTTCTGGGCTGTGAGTGCACATTGTTGGCTCATATTCACTTTTTCATCCACCAGCAACCCCAAGTCCTTTTCTGCAGGGCTGCTCTTGGTCTACTCATGGCCCAGCCTCTATCTGTGCTTGGGATTGCACCTTGCACTTGGCCTTGTTGAACTCCATGAGGTTTGCACAGGCCCACTTCTCCAGACTGTCAAGGTCCCTCTGGGTGGCCTCCCTTCCCTCCAGCGTGTCAATCGCACCACACAGCTTGGTGTTGTCAGCAAACTTGCTGAGGGTGCACTCGATCCCACTCACATTGCTGACAAAGCTGTTAAATAGCACCGTTCCCAATACCAACCCTTGAGGAATGCCACTTGTCAATAATAACCATTCAGACACGGAGCCTTTGACTGTGACTCTTTGAGTGTGACCATCCAGCCAGTTCCTTATCCACCCAGTGGTCCATCTGTCAAATCCATGTCTCTCCAGTTTAGAGACAAGGATGTCATGCAGGACAGCGTCAAATGCTTTGCACTAGTCCTGGTAGATGTGGTCAGTTGCTCAATATAATAGAATAGTTTCCACATAATAGAAGTTAGGCCTAAGAGATGTCAAGTCACAAATACCTCTTCCTGTGATAAAATACAGTGTGGTATCAGTGCTGCCATCTCTACATGTTAAATAAATAAAAGTCATAATACTGACTTCTAAAAGATGCAGCTCTGGAATACACTTTATTTAACTAGGGAATTCCAGAATTACTTCCTTCTCAAGTTTTTCGCCATAGAAATATTGGAGTAGAATCCCTTTTTACTTTAGTAAAGATCTTTATAACCACACAACTTAAGAGAAGATACCAAGTGCACTGGGCTGGAGATAAGATCCTAAGGGTGTAGTGCACCAGTGCAAGGCACTGGGCCTGTGATCCTGGTAAGAAAGGCACTCAGACTCTGTAAGGTGTTGTTAAAGTACCATTTATTGGAGCTAGCACAGGAAGAAAAAAGAGGATAGATGGAGTTACATCTTTTCAGCTGCTGGGAACTCTGAATCGTGGATCAGACTGTCCTCCAATAAGGGACAGCACGTGCTGTAGATCCCATCTGTGGAGGAGGTTACCTGGCATCTTCCTCTTTTGAGCCCTTGTACGATTTTCTTAAAAGGAGTCATTTCTATTCATCATTTCTGCTGTCAGACAAAAAATATGTCTATGCGAACTTGCTGCTGCACTGTTAAAGTCGAGGCCACAGAGGTGGCATAACTGCTGCTACCAAGCAGGAGCCGCCTGCAAGCTCCTTGGTTGCACCAAGTTGGCTGAGCTGGCTGAGGTCATCCCGCAGCCAAGGGGTAACGCAGAGCACAGAACGGACCTGCGCCTGCTCGGCTTCACTGTGATGTGGATTGCTGACTCTTCAGTGGGCAATGTTCTTCCAGTCAGGGTCGCTACAAAGGATTGGTGTCACTGCAACTCTCTGCCTTGGAGAAAGCCTCAGTGTCTGTGTAGTTTGAGTCCTTTTTATTCTTCAGTAGGTTGTACAGAGGCGTAGGATGAACAAGCCTGAAATGAGTCTTCACTAGGAAACAGTACACCTGCACGCAAAAGCTGTAATTTTTTCCTAGATGGACATTAATTCCTCTGTAGGCAAGTTCATGTTCATTTGATGAACTGAGAGCAGACTGCTTGGCCCAGGCTGCCACTTGACAGCTTGCAGTTTTTGTGCTTTGGCAAAGACCAGAGCTCTCATGCTATACATATGACAGTAATTCCACCAGTCCTGATTTTCTGTATGGTTACTTTGACTGTTCCTTCACCAAATTGTTACTGTTCTCTCGTGTCTTGGCTTGCTTTGTAGCTGCATGCATCCTTCTGAGAAGCTAGCTAGAATGGCAGTTACCTTTATTCCGCTGCAGTGTATCTTTTGAAACATTTTGTCTTGCAATTCCTCCTCTGATTTTTTTTTCAAGCCCTTTTGCATTAGTCTGAAAAACTGGAAGGATTAGAGTAGCATTCAAGCTACAATACTTTAAGCACCTACTAAAATTTGCAAATGCTTTTGTTACAGTGGTGAAATTTCAGTTCCTTTGACAGGAATTGAAAAATCCGTTTGCAGTGGTGAGCACTTGGAAGCAATAGCCTTGAATATATGTAAGTTGCAGTTGGGAAAAGGTTTATTTAAGGTGGCATTTTCAAAAAAAGCTTCATAACCTGCTATGGCTGTTCAAGCAGAGTTGCCTACAGACTCCTTTCCAGATCTGCTTGTAGCTTACTGCAGTCTTACATTGCAATACACAGTATCAGAGTCTGCATTCTTAAATGTGTGGCTGTGCCACTGTTCTCTAATTCATCCACCCTTGCCTGAAATTTTAGCTGAAATTTTCAATCTAGTGTACATATTCCTATGGAGCACTAACGGAGACTGTCTGTTCCACTTGCAAGTTTCGTGATCTTTGTCAAACTGCATCCAGATGTGGATTCAAGACTGCCTTTTGTTTCCTTGTTTCATTTTGGAAAACTGATTTCACAAGTAGAATGCCTCATGGAGTAAAAAATGGATGCTGCTACTTTTACATAACGCTGAATTCGGAGTGTGACCTCTTGTGGAATGCAGCCATCAGAGAAGTTTTATTTTTGGTGATTCTGAACAGCAGTTACTTCTATTTCTTATTTCAAGCAGCTCTGCAAGCAAATTACAGAAACGACAAAGATCCAAATGGTAGATCAATTCTGTCTGATGGGTGCTGTGAAAATTGTTCTTCTTAGTGATCCTCCAAAATTAGTATACAGCGATTCAGGTTCTATCAAAAATACTGCCATCAACAAGTCAACAGTAGTCTGAAATTAGCACACCTAGAAATAGAATGCTTTGTAGTTTCAGAAAAGATAACTTCCTTACAAGGTACAGGACTGTAATTTTCAGGAAGCATCTTTGGCAAAGGTGCTGTATACTAAGGACCAAGATGATTATCCTAGTGCGAATGTATTATTTCTGTTTTAGCATTAATTTTGATTCTCTAATCCATTTCCAGAAAGTATCCAGAGAAACTATTTTTCCAGGAATTTAACTTCAACCATACATATTTTTGCTGATATATATGACATAGGAAAGAAAAGGCCTTTTTTAACAGTTTAATGTATTCTTACGTAGTGATGACCCAAGAGGATTTGACAGAAGGATGTTGATCATTTTATATTCTTCATGTCTCGTATTTCTACGGTTTGTAAAATGATGTATCTATGAGGTTCATAACAACGGTGTGTATTGCATCAGTTTATAAACACTGCAAATACAGGCAATGAAATTGTTGTTTCCAGATCTTTAGACATTTTACCTCAATCCTTATGCTAGTAATACCTACAGGGTAGTTACTCAATTCAAGCATGAGTGAAAACCGTACAGTGGCGCAGGAATAAATCTTCTGTCACTCTGTTGGCAGTAGGCTCTTGCGTTAGACTTCAACACCAGTAGTGGTATCCCATATATAGGCACTCCTCACTACTGCAGAGAAATAAATTGAAAGTGACAAAAGGATGAAAATTGGGGAGCATAAATTAGGAGCATAATCTGGATTCTACTCAGTTTGGGGTGAACTGGAGCCTGGAAAGAAAAAGGGTCTATTTCAGGAAATACCAATATCTGGTTGTTACTGACTGTCTGCAAATCATAATGGCCCAGGTACTTGGATTCTTTACACGTTGTGATAGATTCCATGCTGAAGTGGTCAGTCAATAATTTGTTTTTAAACTAGCCAGGGCATTTTATTATGTATCATTTCCTACTCAAGAGCCAAATTCTAAATATTTTCCATTTGATTTTTCTCTACCAGTATTTTATATACAGCTGCATATTAGGGCTTATTTCCTGTTCCGTTTTCCTGAGGATAAATTATGAGTTGAAAATGGTGATAATGTTGATTGCGTTGGTGGGTTACAATGTTATCCTTCTGCACACTCATGGGCCCATGCTGGATGACTACAGCAAATTTATGTATGCAATGGCACCTCTTAGAAGGTAGGTGGATAATTCCAGTCCTTCTGAAGTTAATAGAAGTTAAATACTCCCTATGGCAGTTCTTATGTCATGGAACAGATTTGTTTTCTCTGTGGGTCTATAATCTATAAATCACAATTTAAAATCATTGTCATGCTGCTGTTAATACGTGATTTAATGTCACGCCTAAGAGCATTAGAATAAAATAAACAAGTCTGGGCAAGATGTTTAAATCACATACTAAAGAATATAGAGTATGATTTAATTTGTGTTTTTGTGATAAAGAACATTAGGAAGAAGTCATCATTAAGGTTGTTAAGGCCTAAGACTGATCATAATTACAGCTGTTAAAGCATATTTGCTGCAAGCCAAAGAAAATCAGCTTTCTCAGAATTAGTACATTGTCTTAAAACTTTACAAATGCAGTCTGAGGTATTGGAAAAATGAGTAGACCTACAACTTGCATGGTTTTTTTCTGTGCTTGCAAATTTGTATGTTAAACTTTCAGTGAGACTGATGAAGTCTTTGTTACAGGAGATATTACAAAAGCCTGGAATTACTATTCTGGGTATTGCTGTGTAAAATATTTTTTTGGACACATGTAATTTCTACCTCATTTTCAACACAAAAGGGTGATTCTCTTCTATGGAAGCTGAGTGTGCAGCGCATATGCCGCAACAGAAAAACTGAATAATCAGAGTAGAGTTTCGGTATCCTTTTTCCTGTGCTCTAAACTGCTGGAGTGGAAAAGGATCTGAATTAACCAAGTTTTCTTGGCACTTAAATCTAAAGATTAAATAGACAAACCCGAATCTTTATGTTTCCATTGCATTAGTGGTAAGGCTATCTCTATGCTGGGATGGAGAACCACATGACAGGGTAGATTCAGCATGTGCTTCTGGCAGCCTTGATTTTGCCAGTCAAGCTGTGTGCCTGTTGGTATTTTCCTTCCTAAATCTCTCACCAAGGTTCTTCTTTCAGTGGCATCAGTAGGAGAGTGCTGGTGCAAACTGTTTCCCACTACCTCCAGTGTCTTTTCCCAAAGCAGAGTTTTTAAAAAACTCTGTACAAGATCTAGTTTGTCCCTCCTGTAATTCTGAGATGAAAAGGCATCTTGGGAATTAGGTGCTTTAGTTTCTCTTTCTTCACACTCATTGGACATGGGCCACCTGTCTGTTATGGAAGTAGTGGGTTTTGTGGTTTTTGGGTTTTTATTAACATAAAAAAAGGTATTTCTAATCTTCCTGTATAGAATAAGCACCAAATTATCTCCATTTGTAAGCAAACAAGGATATTGTTTTTACTAAATCCTCGTCTTAGTACTGGCCTTCAAAATGTAGGCACATTTGCACAGAATGTAGTAGAAGTAACTAAAGCTTCGTTGTGGAAATAATAAAGCATATTATATTTAAATGGTCCTAGTGTACATACCAGAAAATAGTATAAATTGCGGTCTTGTTCTTGTGATAAAGTAATTTTGTTTTAACTTTTGAGCAGCTTGCTTTACTTATGTTTTTATTTTATAGGCCAGGAATACTGAAAGACCTGAAGACAATGGGCTCAGTTTCTTTGTTTATATTCTTCGTCACATTACTGGTGTTGGGTAGACAGGTAAGGTGCAAACTTCTCTTCATCTGCATTAGTGGACACGATGGCAGCCTCCACACGCAGCGTGCCACCTTCTCAAATATTTTTTTAGATTTTCTGACAAACACCTTTATTCTGTTCTGCCCCACACCCTTGCAAAGGAGTGCTAGAAGCGTCTAAAAAGCTATTTTCTTTATTACCTTCCAATATGCCCTTAAAACCCACCAATAACTTGTCACTGAGACTGTAGACTTTATGCTGATAGTGTGCTGTGGCTGTTGCTTGTCATGCTGACCAGTATTGTCTCATAGCTTCCTAGTGCGCTCCCATCTGTCTGCATCCATCTGCTGTCTCCCTAGTTGCTTAATTACAAGCTATTTTCTTCACAGTTATTACAATTTGATGCAGACACAGAAACAGTGTAGCCTGCACACAGAAGTGTGCCACATGCTGAGGCCACAGTTGCACCACAACTATGACCCAACGGGAAACTACTCTTTTTATTAGCCGGTTGTGCTTTCTCAGTACAAACATGATGTCCATGGTCTTACCCTCTACAAAGTTGAGGGCAGGTGCGAGGGCAGTTCTTCCTCTAAATCCTTGGGTCTGTCCATGATCCATGGCTAAAGGCTGCAATTCCAGCCCGTTGTGCTGGGAGCGATGCAGCGCACAAGACAGGGCTCTGAGATGGAAGAGGCAATCCTTGTGAGATCTCAGGAACAGCCTGTACCCCCATAGCCTGCAGCCTTGGGAAGGATCTTATCCCAGACTGCCTTTAAATCAGTCATTTATATTACGATTCCCTGAAACATAATGACTGTCATTTAAATTGCCAAGCACACCCTGCAGGTTACTAGACAAAAAATTCTTACCTGGCAGCTTCTCCAGTATTTGCTGTAGTGGGGAACATCCTTCTTGAGTTAGAAATAACATTCTTCATCCTCCTTGCTGCCAGCACTGTATTAGAGTTTGCTCATTTGATGACAGTATTTTCCACTTGGAAAGGGGGATAAGTACTTCATCGCAGCAGTTGAGAACCTTTAGTCCCTGTCAGCCAAGGTGTCAGATGGGGGCAGTGGGTGCAACACCAAGAAAAAAGGAGGGAAGGAATGTCACCTTCACTGGGCAAGGAGAGTGGGTTGTGGGTTGTCACATCAACAAGAAAGTTTGGTTTACATACAATAACAGTATGTGTGTCTGTCCTTCCTTGTCATGATACCCTTTGTTTGTGGCTCTTCAGTCTTTTGCCATTGATTTTTCTAATTTATTCTCCCTTAAAGAAGGAGGAAAAACCCTCTGTGTTTTCAAACACGCTCAAGCAAAGTCTAAATGATAACTAGAAAATATTATGAACTAATTTTAATACATACCTAGCATAAGACCTGCCATTTTAAGTTAGTTAGTGGTACTAACTGGTAGCAAATGCTTGGGAAAAGACTAGGGGAGAAGGTGAACCTGCACAGAGTGACCGTTCCGGGCACATATGCTTCCCACCTTCTGCCAGTCGGCATTTCTGTGACAACGTTTAACAGCTATTGGCTGCTCTGCTTTCTGTGGCACTGTCTTACCCCTTTTTAACCCATTGTATCTTCCTGGTCTTCCCAGCACTGTCTGATAACGAATTTCACAATTTTATAAAAAATTGTGTGGAAGTGTCCGTTATCTTGTTTGGTTTTAAACTTTCTGCTTGCAGCTTTCATTGAGTGGCACTCATAGAACACTGTCAGGCCATCTTGGCAGTGTGGGCAAAGTAAAACTGTTCGTTACCTTTCTTCCACAGAGGGTAAAGGCCAAGTAATTTCTCTGTTCGCTATTGCATCTTCCTACTTTGCAGATAACAACATGTCTTTTCTCTTAGTATCTGATTATTTTAACAATGCTAAAGATAATAGCCATGGATGAAAAGGGTGGTCTTCTTGTCTCCCTTAAGCTGGCACTGGAACTCCCTTTTCTGGGTAACCAGAAAGTTCATCTAAACAAAAAGTGACTGCTTTCCTACAGGCCTAGCTCTGTGAACCTGCTCACCCCCAGGCAGGGAGATGCCTGTCCTGGTGCAAAGGCAGGAGGGGGAATGTGTGTGTCTGGTTGTATGGGGATGAGGAGGGGGAGAGCTAGTATATCATTACATGTTTTATGAGCCAACGTAATTCTCAGGTTCAACTAATACTTTTTACCTGCACCGCCAGCCTCCCTACTGAAAGAAGGAGGCTTCCTCAGCTACTTATTCTTATCCTTCTATCTCCTCATTTGTACTGGCACTGCTGCCTGTGGAGCTGTACAGTTGCCCAAGACAGGGAAATGATCCAGCTTTAAAATTAACCCTGGGAAAATGGTTCGTTTTCAGCCAGATCTGTTTTCTGATCTGGTTTTATGGTGTGGCTGCAGCAATGCTTGTGCCAAAAGAATGAGCGTAGGGTGGGAGTGAGCAGCCAGAAGTGAGGTGGAGAAAGCAGAACTGCTTTTTTTTTTGATGGTCATACCAGCGTAGGCTACAGCTGCTCCCTGACACTGAGGTCATGTGACACATTTCGTTCTGCACGCCTGCTGTTAGAGTTATTTGAAAATAGGCTGGCAGGAGGCAGACGGTACATTGAGAATAGTGACTCTTGCACCCTGCTCAGGCATTGCTTGGGAGAATGGAGACTGGTGTGGGCTAGACTGTGTATTTAAACACTATTGAGCATTAAATCTCTCTTATGGCCCAGTTTGAATTACCAGTATTGACATAGCCTGTGAATTCCTTTCTCATCAGTACCTAAAATTACACATACCTCATTACTCTGTAGGCTAGGTGAATATTTTGGTTTTCCCATGATTGATTATACTGTGTTTATCCAGCGAAACTTCATTCTCTGTTTTACTGCCTAGATGTTTATGGCAAATTCCTCAGCCATGCAAACTGTTTATTTGGAGTCTCTGTTCTGGTTTTTTTAGTGACCTTTTATTCTGTGAGAGGATCCTTCTCAGATAATGTAATCTTTTCAAGAGCCTCTTCTGCAAGAATTTAATGAAAACTTACATCAAACTTCACTCCTACTCACATGCCTATTGACTTCTTCATAACAGATGGAGGCATGTTTACAGAAGAGGTGGCAACTCATCCCCATTGTATCAGCTTCAGCTAAGATGTCTAAACAGCTCTTTTCCTTAGCATAGTTTTTTCCCAAAGTACCTTGCTCTGTTGTTCCCAGGATCCCCCCAGTTCTTTCCCAAAGATTTGCATTGTATCTTTACCATTTGTCAGTTCTCTGACACTGAATGATCAGGCTATCCACTACAGGTTTCGGAGCAGCAGCTTTTCATTTTGTTTACTTTCGTGCTGATGACTTCTCGTTGGTCAGCTTACTAATGTGTTCCAATCTTCTGCTGACGCTCCATGTTGAGACAATTTCTCAGACTTGCTGTCTGTAAGCAATAGCTGTGATGTGGAATCTCCTTAGCTCCCTCACCTGAATGAAAACCCATGTTTAATTTCTACTGGTCTCACCTGCTTTAGTGCTGCCTTTGCTGCCCCTTTGCTGAATGCCATCACGTTCATCTCCCCTGACTGTAGACACCTACCCCATGGGCAGCTACTCTTGAGCTGCTTAACTTGACTTTCTGTGTGACTTTCTTTCAGTGAGGAGAATTAGTTCGTTGCCTCACTCAGGCAAATATTGAAAATAGACCCAGGTGAATGTCCCACTAGAATTTAAAAATATAGATAAACCCATCTCTGTGCCATCAGTGCGACATGAATCAGTTCTTGTTGCACGTAACTTCTTTTGCTGAAGAAGTTACCACTGATTTGAACCTCTGGGGTTGCATTGCATTGCCTTGCACAGATGCATGGTAGTCTCTTGTCCTGGAGGAAGCCAATTGCTCTGTGCTGCCTGGAGGAATGCGGTGCCGTTCACGCCTCCCTGGGCATTCCACTATGCTCACCCGCTGGGAAGTGCTGTCAAGTAAAGCCTACAGATGTATAAGGGCTATTCTGAGATACTGTCATTCTGATATGTTGAAAAGGTTCTGGAGATAACATGTAAAGTAGGAAACAATCTTGGGTTTCATATGACTGCAAGGCTACAAAGATTGAACAGGGTCTTTCCATACAAACAAAAACCACACACAATTTAGAGTAAATTTTTACTAAGGTAGTGCTTTTTTGTTTTTAAAAGTCTGAATAGGCATTTTGAAATATGATATGTTGACTTTTTTAATTTGAAAGCAAATTGTAGAATACATTCTGCTTTATTTTTTCTGATTTCTGAATTCTCTTTACCATGTTTTGTGGCAGCTTAAATTTCATTCAATAAATAGTGACGCAGTAAATAGATTAGCTGTTTAATGTTAGCTCTTAAAGAAGGAACATGTCTTTTTGGAGACCTCAGCTTATCTAGAACCTTTTCTTTTCAATACAAAGTTGGTACAATGTATGAATACCTAATTTCAGTTTTATGCCAGGCATCCATTTTACTTTTATCAATTTATGCAAATAATTTTGACATCCCAGGTTTTTATTGGATTTTTTTCTGCATGAATACAGTTGGTGACATTTGAATTTATCATCTATGTTGGGAACTTAGATGTATAAATATATAATATACATATTTAAAAGCTTGCCAAATCATTTTGGTACCAGCTCTTTCAACTTTCAACTCTAGCTTTGGCTGTGATCTCAACAACATACCTATAAATCATTTTGAGCTGTGACAGCCACTGTCCGATCAGAAGGACTAATCTCATTTTGTTGTGAATACTTACTGACTGGTAATAATACTAGCTAGCATTTTTTAGGTTTTTCTAGAAGATTGTCATCATAATCATGTTCTCCTGGTTAATAACATAGTCTTCATTGAGTCTGCATTATAATGTTAAACCATTGAACTGCATTGAAATAGCTTTTGATTTATACCAGCTCAAATGAGATAGTCAGGCCAGTGGAGGCTTTACTGTAGAAATAATGTCACAGAATTTATGACAAAACATTGACAATATTGAAAAGAAGTAGAGAGCGCTCCACAAAAATGCATTTTTATTCATTTCTCAACATCTTTTTAATGACATTAGATCTCAAAAAATACTAATATTCCAAGAATATTAAACATTTCCATATAGTTCCAGTTATTATTGTAGGGGATGTTAAAAACAGTTATGAAAACTCTGTGACAAAAAGAAAAGAAGGATCAAGTGTTACAGAAAGCAGTGTAAAACAAAACAAAAACAAAAACAGAGAAAGAACCCCTCACAAAAGCAAAACTAGGTTGTCCCAGCTGATTGGGCCATTTTTGATAATCTGGTAATGATTTGATAAACTGAAGTTATATCGATAGGCTGGTTTTTCTTGTACTAGCCCCTTTTTACCAGGCTTATTGCGTGACAGAAGTTCAAGTTGGTAAAAGTTAGGGTCTTCCTGAAAGGTCTGTTATTGTAAGTGAAATTCTACACTTCCAATAAACAGGACATCATATTTAGTGGCAAAACTGTAAATTGTTTCCATAACAGTGTTTGATTTCTGGAATGAATTTCTGCTGAAGCCTGAGAGTAAATAAATAAATCTTCCATTCTTTAAGGCACCTTGCAACTTTATTTTTTTCTGGGCCTTTTTTGGATGGGGCCTTATAAGTTTGGTGAAATGTATATCACGTAGTGCGTGCTTGGGGGTGGATTTCTGTGGGATCTGGAATTGTACTTGAGTGGCCAAATAATAGTGTTGCAGGGATGATGTACTGTGCTTATTTTGTCTCTTAAACCTGTACTCCAGCAGGACAAGATGCCTATTGTTTCTTTACCTCTGTGTCCTCTTGTAACAGAATGAATATTACTGTAGGTTAGACTTCCTGTGGAAGAACAAGTTCAAAAAAGAGCGGGAGGAGATTGAAACCATGGAGAACCTAAATCGTGTGCTTCTGGAGAACGTGCTTCCAGCCCACGTAGCTGAACACTTCTTGGCAAGAAACCTGAAGAATGAGGTCAGCCATCTCTGTATATCCTCTGCTCCGTAAGAAAGATGCGTATCCTGGAAATAACACTTAATGCTGATTTGAAGAGTATGTCCATACAGCAAGATTATAGATTTACAATCTCTTTCATTCCCCCTTACCTACTTGAAAGGCTTGCTTTACAGCACTGAATGCACCTTAGTCCCTTGAAGTAAAAAATGTGAAATTATCTTATGTACTTTGCCTTTTGAAAGAGGGTAAAAAAGGGTGAGGAGGAAGAAGGGGGTGGTTGAATCAACATGTATTTAAATTTAAAACATATGAATTCAGATACTCTTTCCTTTGTGAACAGAGTGGAGCTGCATCCAGGTTCTGAATTTTCTTCTGGTGACTGCAGACTTTGCTTACTGGAGTGAAAATTGACCTTTTCCTCGAAATAGTGGCTATGTTAATTCTGGAAAGAGGTTCTGAACACGGAATTACCTGTTTACTCACTGCTTATGGACCTAATCCAAGCATCAGAAAAGTCAACCAAAAGACCCCTGTTGACTTTGGTGGAAATTAGATCTGCTCCTAATATTGTTTTACAGTTTTAGTAAAGCAAAACAGGATGAAAAAATAAAAGCATTAGGACAAAGTAGCAGTTTTAGAGATCTTAAATGCAATGGTTTGAATTACTTGTGCATATCAAAGAATTGTTCCAAAACTCACAAAAGAGGGGAGAGGGCAGCTCCAGGGATTCGTTTTTGATCTGTTGAGTCTAAAAGCACAATGTCTTCCCTTTCACTGTGGTTTGCATTAAGCAGTACTAATCAGTACTTTATATCAGTACTTTAGTACTACCTGCAAATGTTCATTTGGTAGCTGATGTGTAATGAAAACTACTGTGGGGTTCCTCTGAATCCAGTGAAGACCTTGGCTGGAAGCCAGGTTGGCTCAGCTCCAGTTCTCAGTTCAGGCATTAAACACAGCAAACCATCAGGAGATTGCTTTCTCATTTATGTGCTATTCCATCTCAGCTCCCCAGCAGAGCAACACCATCTGCTCACCTTTGTATTGGCAACTGGATTTACATTGTCACCCCTCAAGATTCCTAGGTTGGATTGCGCTTTAGTAAATTTAATGAAGAGCGAAAATTTTGATGTGCTGAGCTCTCCAATCTATCTGGTCAGATGAAGTAAAAATTATTTGATTTTATTTTAGTGGCATTCATTTAAAAATAAAATTCTTGTTCTTGTTTTGTTTGGCTGTAAACACAGTTTTCAAAGAGGGAAGAACCTTTTAAATCCCTGGAAATGTTCAAGAATATAAGCATCTGTCATGTCTTCAGATTTGTTTCAATGTCAGCAAGGATGTGTTGAGCTTTAAACGACATTCTGTGTGTGTGAATGTGTATACACCTAAGAATATGTTAGGACAGATCAAGCCTTTTTTTTCTTTGGTGGATATTTAGGTCAACAGATACTGAATTGAAATTTGTCTACGTTTTCCTTAGTTGCAAACATTCATGTTAATATGATTTTATGTATATTCTTTTCTGTTTAAACCAGATTTTGAGAGGAAAATTAATCTAATGGATGACTAGTCTGTTTCAGAATATTACTCCTCTTAGAATTTTATGCATGCAGCTGTATGGAGAAAAGCGAAAACAAAGTGTGCAGCTGAAGAACAGGCAGTAGGAATGAAAGGGGAAAAAATGAGTGGATGATTGCTAACTGGGAGTAGTGGGACTGTACTTTTAGATGACCAACAAAGGTCTTTTCGTAACAGGATACACATTAACTACTGCTGATACGGTAAAAGCAAAGTTACTTCAGAACAAATGGTAATAAAAGTTTGTTTGCTTTACCAGAACCTGAGGAACTGGGTTTCTGCTTATAGTCTGCATGCTGGGTACCAGAGTACTTTCCAGTTGAGAGAGAGAAAGATAGGAACAAATATAAAATGAAAAGCAGGAAATGGGCCAGGATTAAATATATCTGCACCTGGCTTCTGCAGCCTTTACTTTTATGCTGTTAGCATCCAGATCCCCTATTAGTAAAAAGTGCTCAGGAGCTTTTGTGCTGCAAGCGAACTGGCAAGCACATTAACTGAGCAAGAGGAATCCTGTTTCATGAGCTACAGGATGGAGCTGGCACCCTACTTTGAGCAGAAATTCTGCCCCAGAGAAGCTGACCGTCGTACCCTTCTAAGAGGCAGAATGGGACCAGTTTGCCTTCTCTGTCCCGAGAAGATCTCCAGTTACTAGAAAAGAAGAGGGGACAGTAAGGAGAGACAAGCAGCAGAAATTCAGATGTTACCAAAGGGGAAAAACATAAAAGGGGGACTGACTGCAGACAATTTTATTTTTGTTGAAAGAAGCAAAGCTCTTCCTTCCTGGAATGGTGTTGCATTTAATTTTCTGATTAAACATTTTGGAGAGTATTGTGTCAAGAGAAGTACTTAAAGGAGAATTAAGACACCCAATTGCCACAGACTTTATTTTGAATGATCAAAATAAACTAGCTGGGTATGCCTCCTTAAATTCTCTTGACATTTATTGTGACAGCGACAATTACTACTCATCTTGTTATAAACAGTGCCATTTATTGTTGTTTCCATGCTGGTACTATGCTATAGAGCATTAATGGGGATGGATATTGCCCCAGTGTTAGAGAGGAAGGAGGAGAAATGGGACACTGCTGCTGAGCTTCAGCATATGACAAGTGTTTTACATAATGTGTTCATTTATTTTTGAGGTGGACAAGAGGAAGGAGTGATAACTCTGGTTATAGAAAAAAGAAGATTTGTGTCTCTAATTGTAAGTCAGGCATGCAGCCTTTTCTTACAGGTTGGTTGTCCCTGTACTGGGTGGAAGCCAACAGCATAAAGCACACTGATGTTCTTGTGTCACAACAGCACTTTTATTTGAACCTATTCTCCTGTCTTTTGCCAAGTCATATTTTTGTTCCTGATGACTGTACATTGTGCCATGATTTGTTCTGGGCAACACTTCTGCTTTCAGGGAAGACAGCAAAGGCGCTTCCTAATAGCTAATTAGAGCTCTACGTTTAATGTCTGTAAGACAGATGTTTTTTCAATGGCAACCGTATGTCATGGTTTAACCTCAGCCAGCAGCTAAGCACCACCCAGCCACTCACTCACTCCCCCCTGGTAGGATGGGGGAGAGAATCAGAACGGTAAAAGTGAGAAAATTCATGTGTTGAGATAAAGGCAGTTTAACAGGGAAAGCAAAAGCCGTGCACACCAGCAGAGCAAAAGAAGGAATTCATTCAGCGCTTCCCATCGGCAGGCAGGTGCTCGGCCATCTCCAGCAAAGCAGGGCTCCGTCACGCGTAACGGGGACTTGGGAAGACAAACGCCATCACTCCGAACGTTTCCCCCTTCCTTCTTCTTCCCCAGCTTTATATGCTGAGCATGACATCATGTGGTATGGACTATCCCTTTGGCCAGCTGGGGTCAGCTGTCCCAGCTGTGTCCCCTCCCAGCTCCTTGTGCACCCCCAGCCTGCTCGCTGGTGGGTGGTGTGAGGAGCAGAAAAGGCCCTGGCTCTGTGTGAGCACTTCTCAGCAACAACAAAACATCCCTGAATTACCAACACTGTTTCCAGCACAAATCCAAAACATAGTGCCATACCAGCTACTGTAAGGAAAAATAACTCTATCCCAGCCAAAACCAGCACATCATAGTAAGAAAGGAGTTGCCACCCATCAGCAGTCCAGTCAGCTGCAGGGCCCAGGCAGTATTCAGTGTTAGATACTTCAGCAAGTTCGAGGAACAGCTGATGATTGATGTGCTATTACCCAGAATCAGAGAATGTCAGGGTTTGGAAGGGACCTTGAAAGATCATCTAGTCCAAGCCCCCTGCCAGAGCAGGACCACCTAGAGCAGGTCACACAGGAATGCATCCAGGCGGGTTTGGAATGTCTCCAAAGAAGGAGACTCCACAACCTCTCTGGGGAGCCTGTTCCAGTGCTCTGTCAGCCTCACAGTGAAAAAGTTTTTCCTTATGTTGATGTGGAACCTCCTGTGCTCCAGCTTGCACCTGTTGCCCCTTGTCCTGTCATTGGATATCACCGAGAAGAGTCTGGCTCCATCCTCCTGACACTCGCCCTTTATGTATTTATATTCATGCTTCTGCTTTTACCTCTAAATGTAATCTGCTTCTGCAGATGCTTTTTATACATTTCCTAGTGATGCACTTTTCCCTATTCACCTAAGAATTCAGGTTTTTAACCCTCTAAGTTCTTGTCTTTCATGTTGTTGAATAGAAATGAAATACATATTTATGTATCTCTTATGTAAAATATTTTTCCTTATTCTACTTTTAAATGTCCTATTTATTTTCTGGTTTCTGTCTGTATGAAGTGGTAAAATGAAACCATCTTCTACCATCTCTCCCTCATATTATTCAGTAATACCATATGCCTGCAGCACTGTATAGTTGGTCTGCTTTTCCTGTAAGGGTTCAGTTGTAGCTCCTAACAGACCTGTATTATTATGACTTGAAGTTGTATTCTCAAATAAACCTCTACATGGCGTTAGTTTCCATGTACTGTTTCAGATATGGCACTGTCCCAGTATCACCTCTGTGCCTCGATTTTGTCTGTTTCACAAACTTTACAGCCCGTATCTCTTCAGTAGTGTAATTCTGGCATGTTTTACGTTCTCAGGATGCAAAATCAGCAGGATTCAATAGAGCAAATAAAACAGCTGCTATTTAATGTTTATCTGGTAAATTAAACCAGCTTTTTTTTACTAATTAACAGAATCTGTAGGACAATAGAATTGTGTATTAATATTAATTATAACTGTACTATTAATTTGGCTGGATTTAACTTAATGGATTTTTCAAGCTGGTAGGACTATGAACAAATTTAAAAAAAAAATATTTGTCACAAATGCATACAACTTGTTTATTTTGTCAGGTCAAGTTTCAAAACTGTGTAATAATCCACGTTTTGAGTATTATCTGTCTACTTTCTGTTATATACTCTTGTATCTCCCTCCAGGCTTTTATATAACACTGTGAATTTCCCCTTCTGTATTACCAAGGCCCTGTATTTGTGATGCAGTCCTCTTTTCATAACCAGCACCGTGTGCATGGCCTGAATTCCTTCAGCCAAAATTGAAATAGAGTTACAGGGAAAGTGACTTGAGGAAACGGGACAGCTCAGTTAGCCACAGAATGTAATCCCTGTACCTGTTCTGCCAATTTGCCTATGAAAAGCACTCAGCATATCAGATCTTGACTTTTGACTATATTTATATGCAAATGTTACTGTACTTTCAGTGTAGTCGTGCCTGAGGTAAATTTGAAGTAGGTAGATGTGAAGAAAAATGCAGACTGCAAAAGCTAAACATTTGAGGAGTAAGCCTGTTAATCTTCTTCTCCTGCTCCACTTAACTAATTTCAAGCTAATTTGAATATATCTGCACTGACTCTAGGTGCATACATACCCAAGACAGCTGCCAGTGTATGTCACTGCAGTATCACAGAGCGGACCTGGTTATAGCTGTGGGAGACTGGAGTAAAGAGAGGCTATTTGGGGCCTGAGCTTCTGAATTTCTTAAGAGTCAGAGTCACCCTGTATAGTTTCAGGCACTCCTCATGAATAAGCAAAAATCACCTCTTTCGCCTTTTTTCCATAGTGCACTGAGAAAGAGAAACACTGTCTGAAGCAGTCTCAAATTAAATATTTCATTCACGTGCTTAAATTGCCTAAATTCAGTTGACATCAGCCAGCCAGATAGGTTCCCTCTCCCCACCATTTGATTATTATATGGATTAAATTTATTAACCAGGTGTTTATGGAGATAGATAAAATAGGTGGCAGAAAAATATCATCACAATATTGGTTCTTCATGAGAAACTCTCTTGGCAAGAGGACACAGGAGCTCCAGAACTCCTTTGAAGTTTGGTAGTGATCTGACAGTGAACTCGTCAGCTTGGATGTTTTGTTTAGTTGTTTTTCATTTGCACAATTGGGTCACACTAAAGTGATGCTGATTTTGTATATATGGCTGTAAGCTGGGTGTCAGGTACAGATGGGTGATTTCAACCAGCTCAGCTTTAAGAATATAAATAATAATGATGAATTGCAACGACATTGTCCATCCCCACTGCACAGAGGCATAGTGGAGCTTCAGTGATGCTCTGGTTATGGAATCCTTAGAACATACAGGGGCAGAAAAATCTAGTAATAGGTCATCTGCCTCCTCCAGCTGCCCATGTTCCTCCCCGTCTGCCATTATTTTCATGTTTGCCCAGAAAACTTCCCTCACACCTGTTCTGGGATGAGGCGGTCGACGGCTTTCCCATAGTTCTGCTGGTTTTCAGTTATAGATCACTATGTTATAGAGATTCACTATGTCTGCACACATCTGTGTACCACGTTCTTCCAAAAAGAAACATGCTGCCAGGGAGATGGCAAAAAAAAACCCGCTTCGCTAAGTAAAATGGAAAATAATATCTGATGCTTCTTGAAATCGCAGAACAAATCCTATTCACCTTATTCACATGATTTTCATATTGAAATCCTCATTTTACTTAATTAGTACCTTGAACAGAATTTGACTTTATAGTAGTTTACAGCATCTTTTATTGCTTCGGTTACCTTTGTGTATAGATACTAATTTTTGTTAAAAGTATTAGTTTAATAAATATTCTTCCTTTCCTTTTTTTAGGATGTGAATTTATCCTGAAAGAAGAGCTATTCTAATGTTTAAGGACAGTGGAGAGGAAACCAAAGGGGGGCAGGGGGGGTGTGGTGTGATCATGTTTAGCACCAGAATCTTCCAGTGGTCACAGAAGGCAGTGGAGAATCTGACATAAATAAGTTTTAGTTCAAGTGACTTCTTTCCCTTTGCCTCAGCTCCTTGTTATGGAAAAAAAATGACAATTATTTTGACCTATTAGCATCTTGTCATTTTAGGTTAGGAACTATCAGGATTGTGTTGCGTTACACATTTGTAGTGTGTTGGGTTTGCGATTTTGGTTCCATTTTCTAGTTACTACAATAATAAAGACAGATAATAATAAATTGGATTGTTTTGTAAAATACAGTTTCAGCCATGCAAGCCAGACCAAATTCTCTTCATGTGAAGCCTCAGAAATGAGTCCTATATAATAAATTAGTGAACATGCTATGTTCACAGAGTTAATGCTCAGGAGGAAAAAAAGGTAACTTTAAATCACTGAAATATTTTCAGCTGTATACATTGAGTCTCTTTAACAAACAGGTTTATACACCATTAAAAATTCGTAAATGAAACTAAATGCAAAAAATACCCAACCACCATCTTAAGGCATTCCAACCACTGCAACACCTCCCTTTGCAGAACCAGGGCACTGCATATTAATAAGGAAACTTTTATTTAGAGCTAAGTGTGACAGATTTTTTTTCTCTATTCTGTTTTCTTTCGGACAGGATCTGTATCATCAGTCATATGACTGTGTCTGTGTCATGTTTGCCTCTGTTCCGGATTTCAAGGAGTTTTACACAGAATCTGATGTAAATAAGGAAGGCTTGGAATGTCTCAGACTGCTAAATGAGATCATTGCTGACTTCGATGATGTATGTACTTCTAACAACAATCAACATATGGTTTCAGTCTTAGTAACTCAGGGTATGCAACAGTAAGCAAACATAACTTGAAACGGACAGTGGAAGAGCTGTCAGAAAAGAACTTTCGTGTGCCCAGTCATGTGGAAATTACTTACAGGGAGTGTTAAAGGAAAAAGGGTTTTGTGTGGGATAAATCAGATATTGATCTGACATCATATTCAATTGCTTTTAATTTGCTATAATGAGAATCCTATGTGTATTTCTGATGGAGAAATTTTTGCCCTTTAGCTGCAGTTCAGGAGGCAGTTATATCATATGCCATATATTAACTGCAGGTTCTAAATACTAGTGCCTAAAGTCAGGTACGTACATTTATGTCCTCTAAAATGGTACAGCTTTGTGTTTGATCTGTGTTGGTCTCATACAGAATGTTGATCAGTTGATACATGAGCGACTGAAAGGATTGTATAAGTTTTAATATTCCATTCTCTGAAGTTACAAGCAAGTGCAGAGTATGACAACAGGTGGATTGTGAAAAGGCAGCTGTAAAGGTCTTGCTGAGAACAGTATTTGTCTTAAAGAAGATTATTGGTGATGAAGATACCAGAAAAAAGGCATTAAGATTGTGTCATGACTTGGAGAGCACAGTCTGGATTTGTGGCTCTGCAGCTACAGAGCGTATTTTGGCAGCAAACTCATTTGGAGATCATGGGAATGTCCAAAACAAACTGGGATATGAACTAAAATCCTTGGGGTTTAGTCCCATTGGCATGGACTGTCTCATTAGCATGGAAGAGATGCTTACTTTCAGAAAGCTGCTTAAAGCTTAACTGTTGGCTTGCATGGTGACTCAGTTCCAATACCAAATGAGTGCAAAGTCTACTGAATTTTAAGAGTTTTATGTATAATAAAGTGGAATTTATTCTCATTACTATAAATTTAGTCCCTTTATAATAAAAAGGTATTTTAGCAAACAGAAATTCCCTTTCCTTGGAGGCTGTAACCACTGTTTTATTCATCCTTAGATCCTTCATCCTGTATATATTTGTGAAGCCATTTGGGGTCTATTAAGAGGCTGTTCTAAGAATCGATGCTCTGAATGCTGTTATAGTAACAATGCTGTTAGAGTAGCAAGGCTGCTGGTCTGAATAATGACTAACCATCCTTGTTTTACAGTTGTTGTCAAAGCCAAAGTTCAGTGGAGTTGAAAAGATAAAGACCATTGGAAGCACTTACATGGCAGCAACAGGACTGAGTGCTACACCCAACCAAGAACAGTGTCAGGTACAGGAAAAGGTTCCTGCTTAATTAAAAACATGTTCAAATGAAGGCTAAAATTCTGTTTATTAAACTGCACGTTACATATAATGTTGTGGCCTTTTTTTTTTTTTCTTAACATAGATTGTATTGTACTGGACAAGTGTGTACTTTTGTTTAGTAGTCCTGTGATTTATTGTTCTTCCCATTGTGATTTGAAAATGCCACCTTTAAGTCTAAAACAGGCTTTCTGCTCTAAATACAATCCAGCATTTTATTCCTACATGCTGCAGCAGAACTGGATTTATAGAGTGTACTGAAGACTGCAAGATGGAGTGTTTTCCATTATAAGCTGGGAGGGCTGAGTCGCCATACTCACCATAGACTTACAGAACCCTAAGGCTCAGCATTGAGAATGTGTTCCTGGGTTTCTGGTTTGCTTAATTGGGCAGGATTGGGAACTGCAGTCAGTAGAAATGAAGCTCAGAGAAGCAATTCATAACTTTTAAACACAAAACTTGCTTTTTCCGTGGTCTTTAAAGTACTACAGGTTAGTGAGAGAGAGACAGCAACTATGAATCAACACATTCTCTGCTAAGGACTAATGTGCTCTGGCAAACTCATGTTCCTTTAGGCAGAAGCAATTAACACCTGAACTATAGACCCTAAGGATCCTGGCGGGGGGGGGGGGGGGGGGAGAATTATTTTAAATTAGCTCTGACATTTAATACAGGGAGGAGAAGGCAATGAAGGAGATGCAGAACTCTAGACTGGAGATGAGAAGATATAGAGGAGCTCTGTCACAACTAAAACTAGTGTGTGCACAGGAAGAAATTTATTGTTTGAGTTATTTCCAGAAACTGTGAATCAAGAGATCCAAGTTTTAGTGATTCTTTGGTGATTTAACACACATTTTCAAAAAGAAATCCACCAGAACTCAGCAGCCTTCAGTCCAGATGCCCAAAGATGCACAGATACACAGATGTACCTAGTGTGGCAGCGACTGACTGCTAGGCATACGTACTGCTGGGAACTGCCCCCAGCTTAAAACAAGCACCTAAGGAAAACTAAGTACCTAAGGAGGGGTGTCTGAATGCATCAACTGAACAGGAAACCATCTGTCTTAGCTAGGAGTGAACTCCAAAGGAAACAGGCTTCATTCATCTAAACAGCTGCTCTGGCGAGTACCACTGCTGTGCCACCTAGGCTGACTGATGCATCTACTCTATGAATCACTTCCTGAAGTTGTCATCTGTCCATCTCTTCTGACACTTTATCTCAAGAAATGAAGAAGTTTAGTCATTTCTCATAGAGATCAGTGAGGCCATCTCTTACGAAATCATTCTCTTATCAGGGTCCTACCCTCAGCTGTGGGAGCCCAAAAATCAGTTTCCTCCTCAGCCTGAGGGGACTCAAACCAGTACTTAGAAATCAGGCTACACTGTTGATGTATGAGGTGACATTAAGTCTGTAGCCTTTATAAGTGGTGTAAGCTCTGAGCTAGTAAATTAGGGGACCGAGGATGGGTTGCCTTCTTCCTCTTGTATTTTATTAATTTTCAGGCCTATTAGATGTTCTCAGATTTTCAGGTCTATTAGAAGTTCTCAGAGGTGCTTGCTTATCTACCCGATGTGATCAGTGGAGGAACTCTTAATATTGTGAATTTCACTGGATCTTCAGCATTTAACTAGGGTGTTAAGCTGTGCAACAGTGGGAGGGAGGAGTTCCTGTGAGGCTGCCCACAGACATTATTTATTATTAAAGGACATAAAATAGAAGCAGACACATAGAGAAAATTAATGGGCAAATCCTAGGCACATAAAGACATTGAGTGCCTGTGGGATTAGATGTCATCTTATCGGTTATTTGACAATCAAGGCATTTGATTAGGCATGTTTTGGATCTGTCATATCCAGACTGCCTGATTGTAAAATGCATCCTGGTCTGTTGGCCATTGTTTGATCTAGCTGGTGCTGAACAGGCGTCTACATTTAGCCTGTACCCAGGGCTAAACATAACAGTTGCTCTATCACCCAATGAAAAATTTCTTTACCAAAAGAGTGGTCAAACATTGGAACAGGCTGCCCAGGGAAGTGGTGAAGTCACCATCCCTGGAGGTGTTCAAAAGGCGTGTTGATGTAGCACTTTGGGACATGGTTTAGTGGGCATGGTAGTATTAGGTCAACAGGTAGACTTAATGATCTCAGAGGTCTATTCCAACCTAACAATTCTATGGTGAACCCTCATTGGTCAGGGAGGGGAATTGGGAAAAGGGAGAGAGGACCTGTAGGTGGAAGTACAATAGATTTAATGAAACCACCACCAGTACAAACAGAAAATACCTAGCTGAATAAATATGCTGTCATCAGAGTAGTCCTCAGCAGAAGCAGAGGAGGAGCAGAAAGAACCCCACCAGAAATAACCTTTCTCCTTAGGAAACCTTCCCCCTTTATAGTGACCGTGACATGATGGGTTGGGCTACCCCTGTAGCTCACTCAGGTCAGCTGCCCTGGCTGACTGGGAACTGCTAATGGCTGGCCTGTGCTTCTATCACAGCCAAACAAGGACAACAGGGCACCATCTTCTACATTACTTTTCTTCTGCTGCCTGCTGCCTGCTGGCATTAGGACATCCTTAAGGGTTTAAAGTGTTTTCAGATGTTCAGCATGTTTTGGTTGTGTTCTTACAGCAATTAAGACTAAGGAAAATGATTTTACTCTATTTGTCTGGTTGTTTAAATTCAGGAACCTGAACGACAGTATATGCACATAGGAACCATGGTGGAGTTCGCATTTGCCTTGGTGGCAAAACTGGATGTCATAAACAAGCATTCCTTCAATGACTTCAAGTTACGAGTGGGTATGTATCACAGGATTTTTATGAGAATGTCATGGAGGAGGGGGAGAATTCAGTGTGAAATACCAACTGATTAAAATGTTAGTAGAACTAAAGGGGACATGAAAGTAAATAGCACCACCTTTACCCTGTTTCAAGGCAGCCTATGTGGTACTGCTCCTTAACCATAGCTGCTGTTGTCACAAGGCATGTTTCAAGGCAGGACTCGGAAAAAGGCAGTATTCCTGAGTAAAGACTGGTTAAAAAAATACACTCCCGTGGCTGTGAATGGTTTTATGGTAACTCTATAGTAATTGTTCTAGAGGTTGTTAACCGCATACATTTTTTAAGCTTATCAGTTCTAAAGGACAGAAGAAGACTCTAGACAGGGCTTTACAAAACTACATAAATGGTTTTGGAGGACAGGAGTTATAAGGGGCCAGTGAGTCTGGAGTCTGAAATATTTTAGATGTACTAAACTCAAGCAAGCATACAAAAATGCACCCTTTCCTTCCCAGTGGTAGACAAAGGAGGTTCTTCTTTGTTGTTTTGTGATTATTGACAAATAAGAGCAAAGAGGACTAGTTGTTTATATTTGAAAGGGGTATCCCTTATATTTCAGCTTCTAATTGCTTCTACTTGTGCATCATGGTATTTTAAAAAAGCAGGCAGCTGCAGTAAGCCATGGAAAGGATAATGAAATAAATTAATTCAAAGCTGGTCAAGAACCATATGTTCCAAAATGTTTATTTCCTGATAGCAGTACACAGCAGTTTTATAATGCACTATGTAACTTGGAAAGTGTGAAATGAAATCAGTAAATAAATATTGGAAACCCATAAATCCTGTAAATATGTCAAAAGTATTTGATTTCCAACAGTCATTCTCCTGTCTTGTCTTTTTTTGCTGTGCCACTTGCTTTTTCTTTCGGCTGCTGCTCTCGTGTTTACTTCACAGTGCCACCCACTGGCAAAACTTGCTATCTTGTGACTTGAAATATGCATTCCTTAGAGCACTCCTTTGCCAGTATGTTTAACTTGCTAGAGTTAAAAAATGACAAGGCAAACCTGAAGTATGCTTCCTTTTCAAAGTGTTGCAGAACTTGATGGGTTTAAAAGAAACATGTAGAGATACCGTATTTCCGTGCAGAATAAAAGTTCTGTTCTTGCCGTAGATGACATGCCACGTACTTGCAAACATGCTTGTGTCAGCTGTGCAGATAAAGAATTGTCAAGTGTTGGGGCTAAATCTGCAAACTGATTAAAGCAGTACTGACTCCCCTTTAAAGTGGGGATCATGAAACAAATTTTCTAGGGGAAAAAGAGATAACCTACTTGTGATTGTTAAAGGGTTTGCTATAGGTTCCAGAGAAGTCAGACTGTTTTGCTTCATGAAATGGGGAATGATTATATCTACAAAGGGACACAGGCCCCAAACTGGCACTTTTGCCAGCTTAACCCAATATGGGTGCTGCTGAGATCTTCACTTCCCATCTTCACTCCTCTTCTACATTTCCCACCACCACCTGACCATGAAAGCATCTGATATCCTTAGCAGTCAGAGCCACAGAAACATTTGTACATTTACCTCAGACATAATCTCCGTTGTAAGGATTTAAACCCAAACTGCCCTTTGTAAAAGCCTTCCTTAGCCAGCATCTAACCCCAGAATTGTTGCAACTCTCTAGAGGTCTCAGCTTTCAACTAGAATGCTAGTTGTGCCTTAGGAGGTACATAGCCTACTCTGGCTTTGTCAGGCAAGGGAGGGGAGCACCTAGATTGTATTTCAGCCATTCCTCCCCTTCCGTTAGCTAAGGTGCTTGATTTATTAGCGAAGCTCAGATGTGCTTTTGCAGCAAGTTTTGCACAATACTGCTTTGTTTCAGAACAGAATAGAGGCTGACGTCTTGTTTTCCATATAGCTTCATGGTTAGAACATTTGTCTGTGTTGCAGGTGAACCTAATTTGGTTCCTGCTTTTGGCTGAGCCTGCTGCAGCATTGGGATCCCTGTTCCCTGGAGAATGCTATGAGCTGAGGCTGTAGGATGCTTTGGAATGAGATATTCTCTGTCTGTCCTGATGAACAGTATTTGCCTTTTCACGGAATAATTAAATGTCAGTTTGGATATGAGAGACAGACAGATGGTGTCACCCTCTGTTAGAGCATTCACTTGGACTGAGAGTACTACTCTTCCAGCCTTGCCCCAACAAACATTCACATATGTCATGCAAAAGAGACCTGCACTAGCAGGAAAGACATAGAGCAGCACATCCCAGAATTCCTAAAAGATATGGGTAGAAGTCTCCGTGAAGAAGGAAGGATCTGCTGATGGCTGTCCAGCCCCTGAGGTATTACTCAAACCATCAGCAGTGGTGGTTCAGGAAGGAGGTAAAAAAAGTAGACCTCCTGCCCATTGTATTTTGTAGGAAAGTCCCACCGCACTGCCCTAATTTCTGGACCATGGCAAAGCATATGCCACACACATCTCTTCAGTATTCCCTACTAGCCAGCTTGGCTCCTCAGCAGATGGCTTTCGTGGATTCCACTCTTAGGTCCCTAGTGCTTTCTACAGATTGGATGTCATGAGGCAGAAAAACACACCCACGGCTTGGTTGTTAATGCAGTGTTGGCAAGGCCTAAGTCCCTTTGTGCATTTAATCCCAAGCGCTTAGACAGGTATTTATCAGGTCTCTCTGGTATCCTTTAGGGTTTGTATATTTCCGCAGTTTTCCAATTTTAACTGCTGCATTCACTTTTTCCAGGGTTTCCAAGTGGGCTCATAGTGTGGTTGCTAGCCCATGCTGCTCTGTTACATATGATCCATGCTAGATGAGCCAGCTCTGTGTGCTACAATCACACTTATATTTTGCTGCAATGTATCCCTAGGGATGGTTTCTTTCAAGGAATGAATAGAGCTCAGTTATGATCCATTGACCTGTAGATAATTTTAGAAATTCAAACTTCTCGTCCAGGGTTTATTTCTCACTAGATCTAACTTGGCTTTCCTGCTTATCAGTATGTATAGTTACAGTTCCAGTATATTTGATGCTGGTTAATGAGTGCTGTTGATTTTGCCTCCTTGTTTCCTTCCCTACTAGCAGAGTACAACTCACTCCCTTTACAAACGTAACATAGGATACAAACTTGACTGCAAGATAAAAAATGCCCAAAATCTAATGAGAGACTATGCTATGTTGTTCTTCACTCTTACAGCGTGCATTTCAGAGCTAGCAATTTGGTACTCTTACTCCATGTTTTATCAAATTATTTGAATACATATATTTATATTGCAGTTATTTAGGTCCATTCTGTGGACAATCCAGCCTTCAGAACAAGCCATCAAATCCTTCCAACTCATTCACATTAGCTTATTCTACATTTAAGAAGCAAAGAATGCTGTAGAATTCATTTGATTTGGCCATCAGCTACTGCAGAGAGGAGAAGCCCTTTTCACTACAAGTAGAAATAAAAAGAAATTCTTGTCTGTCTGTTTTCCCAGAAAAGCTGCTGCTCTCCCACAGTTTGTTCCTCATGCTAGCTAATAAAGGCAATGGCAGGTTAATAGGATACTAATGGTTGAAAATACCAGATTTACTCAGGATGGGAGGGAGCTGTAAAACTAAAATTAGATGAACTAACTTTTGGCATTTTTATAACTTAACATCCTCCTGCTGTACGTGGTTGATAAAACAGTTGTGAACAAACTATTGGTTGCTGCGCTTATTATTCTGCATAGGCCAAATACCACGTTCATAGACTTGATATGTTACCAGATGCACTCTGTGTCCTTGTCTGGTGGACCTTCATTCTTAATGTTAAGTTCTGATGTTTTCCAGGTATCAACCATGGACCTGTAATAGCTGGAGTAATTGGAGCTCAAAAACCACAATATGATATCTGGGGCAATACAGTAAATGTGGCCAGCAGGATGGACAGCACTGGTGTCTTAGATAAAATACAGGTAAGTCTTGGTTTTGTGCTAGTATTTATCATTAATCCTCTGAGTTTGGTGCTTAAAAAACATCATATGTTTGTACACTAAACAGGTCTGTGTTTTGGAGCTAAGAATGCCTGCAGAAAAAAATTATCTACCAGCTGTACATATACATTTCAAAATAATTAGAACTTGGGCAGGAAAGTAAAGCATTAAAAGAAAATTATAGGGAAAATGGGTCGAGAATCAAAATTTTGTCTTGACCCCAAAGAGGAATACAGTGGAGGAAGTAATGGGTTGACTGGAAGTGCATCCCTAGATTAAGAGAGGATTTGAGGGAAATCACATTTCTATTCTGTGAATTTCTAAACTCGTAACTAGCTACCTTATCTCTGAAGGGCATTCCTGACTTTAATTATTTCAAAATAAAGGAAATGACCATAACTGCTCTACATCAAGTTAATCCATAAAGCTATCATGAAGCTTCCCTTTTAATGAACCATGCTGATTAATAATCTTTATAGATTATTATCTGTATAGATTATATACCTGTATAGAAAAGTCCTTCAATTTACTAACTTCCCAGTGATTCTGTAGTCAGGGATCCCATTTTAAGTATCTGCCTAGTATGCTACCTAGCATTTTTGGATGCCAGCATGTGATTGAGGGCCTTCCAAATCTATGATTGAGACTGTTCAGGACTAAATAATGGAAAATTAAAATAAAAAAACAACCCGGCTGTTGGTCAGAACTGAAAACAGAAGGGATGTTGAAGCAATGACATCTACAAACAGTTACTTGCTTCACAAAGAAACAGTCTGAGACAACTGATGCTGTTGAACAACCTCTGTTCTAGTGGGCTTTCACCTGAAATGGCAGAACCACCTGAAGTTTGGTTCACTGCCAGTTATGTGAGAAACTGACAGCAGCAGCTCTGACAGATGGTGCTAAGGTCTTCCTATCACTTCATTCACACAGCCTCAGTATTTGCAAAAAAGATGGGGAAGCTTGGGTCTACTGAAATGTAAAACAGCTCCTGAGTTGAGAAAAATGCTGTATGAGGAAGAATGTTGTCCCTAGTGCCATTTGTGTGTCTACGAGCCCTCTGTTTGCATTCCTAGGTACCGAAATGGTTATACCAAATTTGATACTTGACGTAAGCAATTAGAGTGGGCATCCAGCAACAGACTCTTTGAAAGCTCAGGTGCTCACACCTCACTTGAGACCCTTAAAGGCCTTACAAGCATTATAGCAAAACCCTTACAATTGCTCAGAACATATGTTCTCTTCACACTCTGGAAGAAGATTCCGTTTTGCTCCGTTACCAACGCTGGTTGTATTACTGTGTTGTTGCAGGTTACAGAGGAGACAAACAACGTCCTGCAAACACTGGGGTATATGAGCACTTGCAGAGGAATAATAAATGTAAAAGGAAAAGGAGAATTGAAGACATACTTTGTACATACTGAAATGACAAGATCCCTTTCACAAGGGAACGTGGCATCTTGAAGATGCTTGTACGTGTCATCGATACCATATTTTCAGGAAAGTATCACGCACTTTTTAACTACATTTTGGCCCTTAACATGCGTGCTATTTTCTGGTATGTGGCACTTATTTTAATCTGGCTGCAGAATAGTCCCATGAGCCATCATTTTGCACCTTGATATTCCTATGTTCAAGGACAGTTGCGATGTACGCTGTAGGACTGGAAGATTGTACTGCTATTTGCACTGTTATTCAAGGACAAGAAAAGAAGGAATAGGAATTAAAAGGAGGTAACTCGCCCTGAAAGGACTAAAAAGAGACGTTAGTGACAAATGCAGGGAAAAAAGGCAATAAAGCTAGGGGTGCATACTATTTTCTGATGCATGGTGTTTTCTGGAAAATACAGTCGCTCCCCAATAGCATCTACTAATCTGGTATTAAAGTATACAGTATTTGTAAATAAGTTTACTCTGTCCACACATGATTTGGATGTGATCACCAGTTGCATCTCATAGCCAGGGACACGTTGGGTGGCTTGCTGGCATTCTTTCTGAAGAGAGAACTAACAATGCTGGAATAGTTTTGTACAAACGTGTCAAATGTTTTGAAGCTATTGTCTTTTGTAAGGTTAATTCATTAAAAGTTTATATGTACTTTGTCTTACTGTTGCTGTCTCTTAGTTTTGCTTCCTTCCATGGCTTCTGTTGCTCTAAACCTGCGCGTCCTCTGCTGCTGCCGCTGCTGCTTTTTATTCAGCAGTTAGATGTTGAAGCAGGCTTTGGCCAGCTATCTCAATAGCCTTGGCCAGTAATATCTGCTAGACTTGCTATTGCCTTTCAGAAACTGAACCACCTCTATTGTCTTCAGTCTTGGGTGGCATCTTAGGCACTTTGCAGTCATTTGCTCCCTAGGTGATACAGAAAACTTACCTCAAATCCATAAACACAAGCAAAGCGGGGGGTACTGGAGACAGTAGCAGTGTTGCTACTTTACAACTGGCCTGCAATGCTTAAACACTAAATAATGAGAAGCTGTAAAAGAGAAGAAAAGTTTTGTTTGTTTTGCACTTTGACAACCTCTGTTGCCCTTGCATGCCTTTCACTTAACCTTTACAGTGCCGGATTTCATGAGATATTTTAAATAATCTAATTTATCGGGACGTGAGTATGAGTGGAAGATACAAAAAATGCTATTTTGTGGATATTCAAGATTAATGTAATCCTGTTGAATTAAAAAGTAACACACTTGCCGAGTTTCATAGATGAGCCAGGTGAAGTACTGAAAAAGCACATGATTGTACTATCTATGCTCCTTTGAAGCATAGATAGTAAAGATTAATTTTCCTTTGCTATAATCAGTACTTGAAATTAACGTATTCTTTTAGTCATAACAGCCTAACAAGACCAAAATTAATAAAATCATCCTATTTACAAAATAGCATATAATTACAAGATTTTTTTCTGACTTACACCATATGAATACAAAGTCAACTTTTGCACTATTAGCTCTGACATGTTAATGAAATGTAAAAAGTATTCAGATTTCTCATTCATGAAACCTATAGTTAGGTTTGTCTTGCGCTGGTGTCCTTTCAGAAGGAGTTCTCAAAATTGTGGGTCACAAATAGATGGCATCAGGCCACAGTCTTACTGAGTGTGGCACCGTTTACTCACAGCAGCCGTCTGCCCACTAGCAACTTGGATTGGAAGTAGATTTCAAAATGCCTACTTTTGCAGTAAAACAGACAATCTGAATTTTAATCCCTTTAAGTTAGTCTAAAAGCAAGATGCAAGTCATTTCAGTTACGTCCAATATCACACATCTGATGTCTCACCCAGAGTTGGAGACTTTAGGTCAGTAACTCTCAAGGTAGGTGCTCAGTCTAATAAAATCTCATTAAAAATATTTTGTTGTCTTTATTATTTCTTCCTTTTAATTAATAAGTTAAGATAAATATTTTCCAGTGAAGTGAAAGACTTTCCAAATAGTAAGCAGAAGCAGAATAGCTCACATGGTAGCAGAAACAATGTCCCAGTCACTGCCTAAAACAAGCTATCACTCAGCTATGCTTAAGACTTCTCCTGAATCCCTCCTCTCCACTTGCTATTAATTTATCCTGAGAACAATTTAAAAAATTATTAATCTCTTAGACTTTGAATGTACTCTGGGCCCTTAAAATCATTTTGGTATTATCGTAGGTCAAAGCAATCATTTCTTACTGTGGATGAAAACCCTTTATGTAAAGTTGATTGTATTGTTCTGTCATGTCTATGTGCAGCTTTCAGGTATAACCTGTACATTCAGGATTTTGCTTTTCATTTGTATACTTGCACACCGTAGCAAACCTTGTACCTAACTCAATAGCCTTGTTTCTATGATTTTTATAAAAGTTAAACAATATTATATTTCTGTAAGCCGTGAAATGTTAAAACATTTGAATGGCCGTGAGCTGACTGGTCCAATGAAATATAAAGATATGTACGTGCCCTCCAAAAGCATGTTGAAAATGCCCTTGTTCGGAGCACTCATGTTTCACTGGTGTTCTCTCATTTTGTAGTTGCATTCGGATTCTTGCAGCCAAATCCTGCTAAAGAACAAGAAAGCTGGCAAAAGACGAGTATACATGCAGTATGATGTCCAGACAGAGAAAGGTCATACCATCCTCTCTCTAGCCTTCAGTTGCTGAGTATTATTATTATCTTTCTAGTGCCGAGAAGCTATTTGTATCCAATAAATACTTTTTTGTCTTCCAATGCATTTTATATACACTGTTTATACTGTTTTATTTTTCCCCTGTCCAGATTGACCTGGAGTTCTTGTATCCTCTTTCTTCCTCTCCTGCAGCAATTTCATCTGCCTCAATAACGGGACATAACACTACTCACGTATCATTGTGTACCTAGAAAAGCTTTATGATAACCATACAAATCAGTATTTGACATTACATATATCCTACATCACAGTAAGGCTCATCAAGCTCTACAACTTCTGTGGTGGTGCTGTAGTTCATAGGTCGCTAGTGAACCACGAAGAGCGTGACTTCCAAAAGTACAGGGCAGATGTCAGTCACACCGTGAGGCAGCAGCCGAAAGGTCAGTGTAAGAGTGATTCATGGTGGTCTGGGAACATGAGATGGGCAGTCCGTCACTAATTAGGGTCTAGAAGAAACAAGGACTTGTGTGAAACAACTGGCTTGGACCAAAGCCATGGTACTGCAAAGGGGACAGAGGTTGGTTTTGAGGCATTTTTGTTTCAGCCTCTTTTTCAAGGGCTGTGGGACAGAGCATTTGTGGCAAAGACTGTGTCTCCTTCATGGCTCAGCTGAGGGTCAGGAACGCACAGCGATCTGATACATGTTCAGGTCAAACAGCAAGGACAAGAGATGAATTGCTAAGCCTTAATTTGGCAGCAGGCTAGCCATCTCGGCTCTAAGTGACATGAGTTTGAAACAGGTACATCAGCTTGTCGTAAAAAAACAGCTACTGCAGTTTTTCTGCACATCAATGACCTGTCCAGTTACATGTCATCTATTCTCTTATATTCATCCCATCTTCATCCCCCTGTCGCTGGCATCTCTGTCGCGTGTGTGCCCCCCCCCCCCACTGCCCCCATTACCATTCGCTTCACAAATTCCGAACTTTCTTGCAAAGTTATTCCATAAGCAAATTTGACATTTCAGAACAGTGACACTGCCTTTGAGACACCTTTATGGCTATAAAATTACATATCAACAGTATTCAAAATTCGGGAACCTTAGCAGTGGAACCTGAGGGCGTTATTACTACTCCCTAAAAATGCAGGCAATTGAACTTCTCCTCCTGAAGACACTGAATCCAAAGCAACTTTTAACACTTCAGTCTCTGAGCTCAGCTGGTTTTGAATGCATAATTCTGACCATGTAGATTAAAGTTGCTCCATCGCCCTCTCACAATTGTTTACATGTTCGTTTTTAAGTTACTAAGGAAACAGACTGACCTCCTGTGCTACTCTATACAGGAACACACACTTAACAGTAGCATATTAGTAGCATATGATCTAAGTCTGGTTGTAACTGGAACAAAAATCCCTGGGCATTCATAGCCTGCTTCTGGGGAGTCTGCAAAAGTTGACCAGGAAGACAAAGCTTTTGTAAGATTCAAATCATTCCAAAACGATTTATGCCTTCACTGGGAATGAAAAATGAACTGAAAAGCATCGGGTTTAATTATTTCGAATGGGGGGGGTTATGACAGATCTATAACAAGCATGCAGCAATATTTTTAACAACCTGTATGGCATGCAGCTAGTGTAATTCAATTTAATGCCATCTTAAATGCTAATCAAAATGAACTACATGTGACTAGTAGAAAGAAAACTGTAGAGGAACCTTTCAGATCTGACTTCAGAGCTCTTGCCTAGCTTAGTTTGTATTTCTGGCAAACAGTTACTTGCGGCTCTATTTATAGCTGCAGATTCGCCTGAGCTGCTTTTTATAAATGGGCTTCCTATCTCTTGGTGCTTGGACTAAACTACAAAAAAGCACTTGCACAGGGGCAAACGTGTCTCTGCGTAGGAAGCTATTGTAAGGCAGCTGTTGGATTTTCAATTCCACTGCTCGCTTACACTGCGCTAATTGGGCCCATGCTACAGAAAGAAGAGGATCCTAATTGGTAGAGGGACGTTATTAGACAAGCAGATGGAAATTGTCACAAATTATTTAAAAAAAAAAACCACCCACCCAATTCTGCAGAGTATAAATGCCTCCACACTGCACTTGCAAAGAAGCAAGAGGCTATGTTATTCCGTGCATTGGGAGAGTGGCAGTTGTATAGTAGGGATGGGACTTTTAAATCAGTAAGCCTGGGTCTAACGTGTCCAGAACAATCGGTTGTGAAGATTTCTGGTACTCTGAATGTTGTGTTTTTCTAAATAAATCTTGGGTGTTCAGTAAAATTCAAGATGCCTGGAAGAGTGCTGTTGTGAAAGCACTTGCCAAAAGATACTAGTAGCAATAACAATAGTAATGCGATGACTACGGCACATTAGTTCTGCAACTGTGGTTGCAGAAAAGAAAGGTAAAACAAACCAAGCTAGTCACAGATCCTCAAGCGGCGGAGTAAGCAGCAGCATGGCTGTGGTTAGGTGTATGTATTAAAGCAGGGTAACTGTGGGGTGAATATTGAAAATAGGAGCCAGGTGCTACTAGGGCAGAGCAGTTTTAGAGTCAATGCGTTGTTAGAGATTTGTACCCGGGAGACACTTACTTTCAGTGCCCTCAACACGGGCGTTTGTGCATGAGGGATTTCTAACTGCATCGCCTGAAATGGCTAAACATTCCATTAAAACCTGTGCCCGAGCGGGTGAGTAGGCGCTGGCCAAAGAGACCCCAAGTCCCTCAAGACTTGGGATCCACATTCTGGTGGAAACTCCATGCTACGGTGTGTTTTTAGTCAACTTCGCCAGTTAAAAGGGCGTTTCTGAATTGGTGCAAACTGCCACGGCAAAAACTCAGTCCCTTTCGGTCAGGCTGTGCTCTAACCTTCTTCCCCTTGCTCCCCAGGACACCAGGGATCAGGGAGGTGGCCTGAGGGAGGCGGTGCGGGGGCCCGGGCCGCGGGGCAGGCTGCTCGCTGAGTCCGCATTGCGGCGGCTGCTCAAAACCGGGCCCAAAACCTCACGTCGGGGTGTCCGGGAACCCACACCGCCAGGTTTAACCCCACGCTGCGGAAACGCCCGGGGCCGCGACCACCGCAGCCCAGCCGCGCCCGGGGGGCCGGCTCCCGTCAGGCTACCTCAGGCTGCGGGTCGCTCCCGGGAGGGGCTCGGCCCGGCCCTCCCCGCATCGGCAGCCCGTTTCGCGGCGCTACGGACCCCGCCCGCCTCGGCCGCGCCGCCCGGGCCCTCCCTCCGCCGCCGGGCGACCTGCGGGCGGCGGCAGAGCGTTGCCGGGTAACGGCGGCGGCCCGGCAGCATGGCCGCCCCGGCCCCGGAGGCCGCAGGAGGGTCGGGAGGGGCAGAGGAGCCTCTCGGCAGTGCGGCGGGAAGGAGGCGGCGGACTCCCCTCTGCGCCCTCTCCGCCTTCAGCCGCATCCCGGCCAGACGGGAAGGGCCTCCGGAGCTCAGCTATTTCCACCGGCAGGCCAAGGTGAAGGAGGGAAGGGAGCGAGCCGGGGAGCCCCTCAGGGCCCGGCGGGGCCGGAGGGACAAGCCTTCCCCTTGGGTTTCTCCGCAGCGTAAGGAGTTTGTGCTCCGTCCCTGTGCAAGGGCTTGGCCCTCATCATGAGCGACCTGGTTAGGCGGGTGCCTAAAAAAATCCTGTCGATATTTCAAAGGCGGGCAAAAATGCCGTGCGTTAGCTGCAAACTAGGCCATCTGACACCTGAATAGCAGGTTCTGTCTTCAGAGGCCTTTGCAAAGTGTAACGGGTGTTTGCTAGTTGTGGATGGCAAATGAGGGTAACGTCTTTCACTGGACGGCAAGGGAGGGCAGAGACATGGTTTGCCAAGGAGTAAGGACCAACGGGCCACGTGGGATCACCGAAACGTGAGACGTCTTTAGGGGAACACTAGGAAAGGCATCATCTGTCACTGGGGTTGGATGCGGCACCTGTGTGTTTTCTGGTCATGCACACTCCTGGGAACCCTTTAATAAGAAACTGCTCCATTTTCAGTCGAGGGAAAAGGTTTTCGATGTGCATTGCACAAATTTTCCCTGTGCTCAGCTTTAGTAAAGAAAATCAATAGAGCTATTCCAAACAATAACGTCAATATATGCCTTGATAGCTGAATTCTTCTGAAAGTTACACTGACTTAACTTGTGGTAACTCAAGTAGACTAGCAGGGAGCCTCACTCCTCACTCTCTGCTGCATTGTGTCACCCTTTTTCCTCATTCTCTCTGTCGTCATATTTAAACTCAGAAATGAAAACAATCTTTCACCTTCAGCCTCAGCTAGGCTATACTTCCTATACAAATCTTTCGCTCTCTGAAGAGGCATATAAGACACTGAACTTCATAGCTTTTTCCTCAAAAAAAATAACATTGAAAAGTTCTGAAATGTCTATTTATATCAATGTAATACAGCAATATTATGGAAACATATATTTATTTATAACAATAAATACACCCTGTGAATCCTCTCCCCACCCAAGTGACAGGCTGCCAAATGTGCAGAGCACCGGCCAGTGACGATGGGCAGCTTGTGGGAGTTTGCAGGTTGTGTGGTCCTGGGATGTGGGCAGGGTGCAGGCCACAGAACAGCGCTGGGCATTAAAGGAGCAGCAAATTTCCTGCATTGACCGGGTGGCACTGCTAAAAGACAGGTAGATTTGTCATTTCAGAGACTTTGGTGTTGATTTCAGCGTTACCTTGGGAAGGCGCTCTGAGCCGAAGGTGAGCGGGCACAGTTGGTGCCATGCTTACCAAAACACACTAGGGAGAGCACAACAAGAGCAAGGCTAGGGCAGGTCAGAGGGCTGGCATGGGGCATTGGGGCTGGTGGAGCTTGCAGTCTATCCAGGCTGCGCTGAATTTGCAACTGTATGGTAGAGCTTTTGCTTACAATATAGTCTGCCTTCACACTCCCAATGACCTGGTTTGTGGAAAATGCTGCTCCAGTGGCATGGAAACAAGAAGTGATAACAGCTGTTTAATGGTTTTCTTCACAGCACAGGCCTTGGCCACAGGGGAGGAAGGAGATTCAGCCCATTCTTCTACTCAATTAAGGAATTACATTATTTGACTTTTTTTAATTTATACAGGAAAAAGGATTTCATTCCTTTTTGCAGCTTAAATACCTAAACCAACTTTGTCTCAGATACTGAAGTGGAGACAAATAGAGGAAGATGTGCTCAGTATGTGGCCAAAAGCCAGAAATTCATGCCTTTTAATCCCTTGGCTGACAGTTGCTCCCTCGATTGCTTTACATAAGTTACTGTAGCCAGTTTGCATTGTGCTTCCTCTTCTGTGACATGGAGAAAGCTATTACCTATTTTATGTGTGTCTGGAATATTAATGAATGTTTGCGAAGTGCTTAGCTTTAGTAGCAGTACACAGAGGATGCCCACCCTGAGTGCAAATTTAGTGTCTGCTCTACATGATTCACTTGCTCTGATGGATTTAAGAAACAGCTCACCACTACCACCACCTAGGCCAATGAAGGCAACATTTAACAACAAAGATAAACAACAGCAAAAAGTTACCGGTATAGTGGGCACAGAAGTGTTGCCTCTACACAACTGACGGAGGATCTTAGATCATCTGGGACACAGCTAGTTTTAACAGCCTGGCTACTTATCTGCAAGTTTCAGAAAGAATGAGTTATCTGCTCTGACACAGGTAACAACGCGAATGAAAACAGGAGCAAATAACATTCCCGGTGGTGAGCACAAATTAGATGCCCGCTAAAATTCTGAATGAAACTGGTAGCATGGGGAGAAAAGGAGTAGCAAGGAAGCACAGAAATAATATAATAATAGAGGTGATAAATCAGATGCCGAATGCTCTTAAACATGCCTGAAATTCTCTGAGGCTTGGTCGTTTCTGAGAAGTAAAGTGATGGACAGGTTAAATATCAAACCACCTCGCCCTTGGCAGAACCAAGTAATGGAGATTACAGCAGTGCCTCACTAGTGCTCTAAACTATGATTTCCTTTTACTGGAACCATTATAGCCTTCTTGACCTGCCCTGACTTGACTGGTTTTGGAGGATAGCATTGTAAATTGTAAGACTCAAAATACAGGAGTTCTTCAAAGGTTGAATTGAGCACACTGTGAAATTACAGGTTAAAGGAAGCCCAGCAAAATGCACAATTTTTCAGCCATGCCCAAAAGCAGTGATCGGTTGACACATTCACCAGAATGTGGGCCTTCTAATGAAGTTCATTAACAACCGACAGCATATTTCCACAGGGGATTTTGCTTTTCTTTCCGTGAAAACTTCTCTCGTTTTGAAATTACTTTGATTCCATTGATGAGAACTTCTTGATTGGATTTCACAAATGCATCCGTTAGAAGATGAGATCTTTAATGTTGCTTGTTTGGATGCAACTGTGTCACAGGTACCCTAAACACAGTAACATTCTGGCTTGGGGTATGCTGTAATTTCATACGTGACAGATATATGCATACTACTGGATCGCAGGATTACCATTGTGGCATGTTTCTGAATTCTTCTCAGTTCTGCTTTAATCAGAAATTAAATGGTGATTCCACTGCAGAATACCTTTGTCTTTTTCATTCCAAATGAATTTTGAAACTGCCTGCTTTCCTTTTACATTACAGTGCTAGACCATTTGACAAATATATGAACTTAAGAAGGAGAATATAAAGTTCAGAAAATTAAAACAAATAAAGCAGTTAAATTTCCAAAAGTTACAACAGATTACAGGGAAGAAAATGAGGTAAATTGCCACATGGGAAATTTCAGAGCTGAACAGACTTGGGAAAAGATCTCACATGTTATTAGGTACTTTTGTTGCAGACTATTCCAAAGGAGTGACGCAAACTTGCTAATGGTAACTCAGTATATCACAGCTGTCATCATCTAATGCTACATGTGCACTGTTTAAGTATTGATTTGACCACATATATTCTGTAACCTGTTTAAGCAATTCTGTAACCTGTTAAGCAATACTGTGAATTAGCCACTTTTTCCCCTTTTCTCAAGACAGGTGATGTTTCCACTTATGATGCCATTTTTAAAAGACCAGAGGGTTACAACAAAAATCTTCACCGATGTGACAGAGAACACGCAAAGAGTCGTGGTCTTAATATTAATGAGGAGGTAAACCTTTGACAAATTCGTAATTAAAAGTATTTTGTACTTTTTGACATGGCTGGAGACCGTAGGCATTGCTTTATCCTTTATAATGCAGCCTAGGTGGTAGCAAAGGAATCAGGAGGAGGACATCGTTGTCCTCAGACCAGAGGTTTAGGAGAAAGCATTAGCCAGTGAAGACACCTGAGTTAGCTCCTGCTATTTGGCAGCCTGTAGATTTCCAGATGACGAGCCATAAGCAAGTTAAAGCATGGGGAAAGGGATACACATAGCAAAGCAAACCTGCTGTTACAGAGCTTCAGGGTCACTGACAGTGACTTCTGAACCATCTGTGCCTCTCCAGAGTTGCAGTTCAGGTGATCCTGCAGGTATTTCTGTGATGCTTGAAAACTCTCCTCCCTGAGAGGACTGGATTCAGGGGCCGCGACTCAAGCACTGTCCTCCAGCATTCACCCTCCCTATGACAGCATTTGCTGAGAGAGCCCAAGTCTCTGAAGCCAATGAGTTTGTTATGCAAACTCACACCAGATTGCCCTGCAGGAAGGAAATTCATAGGGAGCTAGTGCAAAGGAGGGGTCAGTCAGAAGACTGGAGACATGCCTGGAAAAGGCTGGGCAAAGCATGCAAGGCCAGCAGAGCCCGGGTTTGATATGCAGCCTGATAGCAAAGGAAGTATGCAGCCATGTTTTTAAACAGCTGCCTTGAATACAGAAATACTATAATATATATATTTGTATTTTTGCATGCAGTATCTGAATAATACACATATATATACAAGTGTGTGTATATATATGTTTATATACACACACACAGAGGCAGAAGCTGTCAAAGACCAAATGAAGTGCAACCTCTGTGGGTTAATGGCCTCAAAATCCTGATGGGTTCATGGGATGTCAGGAGATGGGTGGGCTAGGAAGGCTGCCTGTATTGGTGATTACGTATGATAGAGCTGCAAGTAGGAAGAGAGAGACAAAAGTTAAAAAAACTGTAATAGCTGTGTAATAAAAATGTTGTGATTCATCTCACTAGCAGCTATATATGCCAGACATTTCAGTGCAAATGCGTAGCCATAATGCCCTTCGACTCTGTCAGACAGTGCAGGGAGTATTAGGTGCTCCCAAAGGAATCCCAGGAGTGCCCATTACCATCACCTGCTCATGCCGGGTGACTCAGCTGCAAATCTGCGTGAGGCCAAAAGCCATGTAAATGACTACTCCAATCAAAAATGAGCCTTTTTATTTAAATGAAAGAAAGCCAACCCCCCTCCCCCAATACCAAGCCCAACCTCCAGCTGCAAAATTCATGTAGAAACAGTTTATCAATGCGGAGTTAAGGTTTCTTACTGAGCTCTTATATCAAGAAAACTCACTTTCCTGCCAGTTTGCTTCCTAAAGCAAACATGTATGGGCCAGAACTCACACCAGCTCTGCCTGAACAGGTGTCCCTTAAGCCCGCCCTTTAATTAGCATGGAGACACATCAAACCCACAGCTGTTAAATGTTACAACATGATCCTCCTGCACGTGATGACACCCAACACGGGACTTACCCATAGCTAAGTGCAGGTCACGTACTCAACTCCTGCTTTTTAGTTACCTGAGTGGCCCTCACAGACTTTATATAATGACAACTATATTACAAAACATCATAATAAATAAAAAGGCCAGAATCGACATCTTCTAGTACAACACTGAGAGCAGACAGGCTGAATCCAGCACAGGACACTGCTTTCCTTGAAGTGGAAAAACCCAAACCATTGCAAGTAAGCCCCTCATTTCCTGCAGAGAGGCCTGGTGCACCCAGGGAATCCAAGAGTACAGTCACAGACCCTCGGTTTAGCTGCACGTAGCACAGTGACTGCAGCGGAGTGTTTGCCATTGCTGATTTCCAGCGTTAACGGCGCTAGAATTACATGCTGCGAGGGCGTGTATCGGGACACTTCCCAGCCAACTGTGGGAAAAGCTGAAATCTGCTGAATGCCGAACCTGCAAAGATGAAATGCCACTGTGCACAGTCAGCGCTGTGCTACCAAGATGCTGAAAAAAGAATCTTACTTATTTAAAGGCAACATAAACTATTGGAATTACAGATGGCTGTCTGTCATTAGCGCTGAAAACCCTGTATCACTAGCAAAGTCTTTCTTGATGGTACAAAGATTCTGTCATTTCTTCTTTTTCAACATTTATCCACAATGAGGGCAGGGGAAGAAACGGTCTTATTTTTCGCCTGCCACTCTTCTTGACTGGATTTTTGTCCCAGTGGGGTTAAAAGTTGGTATACAGAAGAGCTTTTAATGGGGTGGAGCAAGGTAGGCAGGAAGGGTCAGGGCAGAGTCGGAGGATGAATGGTTTTGGAATGGGCTTTTCTGTTGGTTTCGTTTGTTTGTTTGTAAAAAGGGTTTACAGCATCTTCCCAAGAATCTCGGGTGTAGTTCTGTCCGTGTGTCTGGAAACATCTCCCAGCTGACTGCTCTGCTATGAGACCCCTCAGAGCTGTGCTCCCACCTGCATCTCTGTAGGAAATACAGGGGCTCATGTGCTGATATGGCTCAGACTTGCATCTGTTGTAGCAAAGAAGGAATTGGTTTTGCACTTAAACTGTTGTGTGGCGGCTGTATTTTGATTCTCCTTTTAGATATTATTCATATCATAAGACTAGGTAAACACATCAGGGACCAAGGCTTACTGTGTTAGCCAGTGTGCAAATGTACAAGCAGCTCAATAAACCTGAGACCTTTGGCTAGGGAAAGAAAAACAAACAAATCCTGTCCTTCCCTTCTGACTCCAGAGCTCCCTGTTGCTGCAGCACAGGACGGAACTGCAGATTGCAGATAGTGATTGCACAGTCACTTAAACTGCAGTTTACTAAGAATAAGCTTAAAATACTTTTTTTTTGGTTAGGTTATTTTTCACCAAATCCACTTCCCATCATTGCAGAGCAGTTATTTCTGTAATCTTACAGCTACAAGCATTTTTAGTAAAACCTTGTGCAAAAATACAGTACTATTTGCTTTGTCTCCTTCAGGGGAAGCTTGCATGGCCTAGTGGTTGCTCAGGGTTTTTCTTTAGGCTTTGATTTTTTTCATGTGCTTTCATTGAGTTGTGCAAGCAGGGTGGGTGTTCCTGTAACAAGGTACACAAATTAAATCTGTCCTATTTTTCAAATGAACCATGCAAATCGATGCACAAGAAAAATAAGAATGAAAATAAAATTCATGCCTTTTTCCAGTAATATAGCATTTAGTTTGCCAGTAATCGCCTCTGTGTGTGTGTGAGTGTGTGTGAGTGTGTAAAAAATTATCAGTCCACAGTAACTCATGGCACAGCTCCATATCTTACCATCTTGTCATCTAGTGATACATTCGTGGTTTATTAATATACATAAAAAACTAGGTCAGGGGTGGAACAGTAAGAGTGCAGATCACTGCTAAATAAATATACATCCATATAGCAGATGCTGTACAGTTCTGTCTGTTATTTTGCCTCTGGTCACAGCACATTTAACAGTAGATAACTGCCAAGTATTCACTCCGTGGTTTTCTTACAAGGAGACTTTTGTATTTTCACAGGAAATGGCAAGACCTGTCGCTGTTTTGTCATCTTCAGAGTATGGGAGACGCATAAATAAGCCCATAGAGCAGCCGATCAGAGATCATGCAAGGATTAATCAAGTGCAGGCAGAATTCTACAGGAAAAATGGCATTGCCTGCTTATTGGAAAAACCTTCTCCAAGCCTGGATCCATGCTAAATCTCTTGTATCTGTCATTGCCAGCAACATTTATGTGGAAAAAACCCCACCTTGCATTGAAAAGCAATATGGTGCTTTTGCCTTCTCCTCTACATTTTAGTTAATGAGAATGATTTAGATTAAAAATAGGATGAAATAGCAGCTGTACTTTTCCTCATGCTCATTCAAATGCATGTCTTCTCCTTACAGTCTCATAAAAATCTCATGAAGAGCAGCATCAGCAAGAGCTGAACATTTTACGCAGCAACACTGGAAGTGAGACCTGTTGGGTCAACAGCTGTGTCTCTGCAATTTTAGGCAGTGCTTCTACAGAACTATTCACAGACTTAACATTTAAGCAAGCTTGCTCCTCAAGGTATCAGTGGTCACAGACTTCTTAATCCTCACAGTGTTGCTACAGAATTGCGAGGCATCATTTTTATCTGCACAAAAGCTGAAGCAGGGATTCAACCCAGATTTTACAAAATGGATGCACTTACCCATAAACGGGCAAGTAAAGAAATGATCTGCCTTCCAGAAGTGCTTAGCAGTTTCAGTAGCCTTCAAGTGGAAGTCAAGTTAAAGGGAACTTCTGAGTATTTAGCATTTAGATAGACAAAATCGGGGCTTAGCTGATTTCACACATCCATTTTGCTGACTTTCACTGTATGAATGGTGTCTGAGGGACTGATCTGTTCAAGTGTCACAAGAAAAATCATCTTCAGTTCTGTATCCAATACTGAGAAAGAAGAAAAAAAAAAAAGAAGAAGTTGTACTAGTAGAACAAGCACTAAATACTTTGGTAGAAGGGATGGAAAAAACATACAGATTTGAGCAGTAGTCATTTGAAAAGGATGTTTAGAGTACCTGTCTAAACTGGCTTAAACATTTAGTGCCTTGTATTCTCACTGAATCCTGTAGATTTAAGGTAATTTCAGGAGAAGGAATACGTCCTGCAGGGTATGCATCAGTTTGGTTCTCAAGAGCCATTGATCCTGCTGTTGTTTAAAGCCGAGGCAGTATTGTTCAGAAACAGCAGCCAGACTGCTCATACCAGAACAAGGACTGGAAGTCCACAGCTTTGCCTGACGGCAGAGTTCCGCCAGGTACTTACACATAGGAAACCTGTCTCATTGATGAACACAGTGAGTCATAATAAAAATAAAGAACTTCTTAATGCGGGGCCTGGACAAGTAGTAAATTAGCCAATCCATAGCACTCTTTTGGCATGATGTGAGGAGCAGAGCCCCCAGAGCAGCCCATTCTGAGAGGTTACTTTAGTTATTCATGACCTGCAAGTTCCTCTATATTCAGTGAGCTAGGGACAAGAGGGCAGTAACTGCCACCTTCCTTTTCAAAAATAAATACTTCGTTAAACAAATCCAGCAGCATTAAATGAAAGGACTCACAGTAAGAACAAAGTGAGAAGGAAATGTCTTCTAACAACACCAGAATGCTTTTTCAAAAAGCAGTATCCAATGTATACCGGTGAAGAGTGAGATGGAATATGGCCATGTTCTAGGCAGGTTATTTTTAGTTTGGGACAGTCAGTACAAATTACTTCTTTTAAGTAGTCTTGCTGTATTTACAAACCATCTGTGTTGAAAAACTACTGGAAATCAATTTGTTTGAGAACACCACCACCTTCTGGTCTGTGTGAGAAATAGGTATCACCAGCTCACTTCACCGTGGGGAAAGTCCCAAGTCATCAGAACACCAATATGACCTTTTCTATCTCCTTACTTTGCTTATGTCAGCCCCCTTCTCTTTCAGTCCCTTCTCATCCCCCCTCACTTTTGAACACTTTTCGCAGGACATTCCTCCTACTACTTGTTTCTCATTCAGTTCCAAGTGGTTGACTTCTCCCTTCAGTGCTCCGTGTCGAAAGAATACCTTGACGATTTCTTTTGTATTAGGGAGAAGTTCCTCATAAATATCTGCAAAGACATTTCAGTCGTTCTCATTCGACTTCTCTCTTACTAGGAAGACAACAGTTAGGTTACCCATGTGCTGTAAGCTTCCTATTACACTCTTGGAAAGTATCTCCTTACCTCTTGGTGCTCCCTCACCTGTCAGTGCTGACATACTACCGTGAGTAAGGGTTTTATACATGCAACAAGTTAACATGAACAGAATGCACAATGTAAATCATATTTTGGATCTGGATTTTTCATCCAAAAATCTCCAGGGATTGTTGGGACAATTGACAAACACTCACAAATTATTAACAGTAGCCTCGGAAGGAAAAAATGGCCACGTTCTGTACCTACTGGTGAAATATATGGAACTTCAAGGATGTGAAAGTTTCACCTTTTTTGTATCAAATCATAACAGTGAAAAATCAAACCAGGTGATGCTGGGAATCCTGCTTTGCTACTCACAAATAATAATGCCACACAGGACAGGATGCACAAGATAACCTGAAAATGTGTTTTACATGGCAGTTCATCACGTACACATTATGTGATCGGAACTCAGGCTGTGTTACTTTCCCTTCATCCATCTGTAAAGCAACATGTTGCCCTACATTAGGGCACACTTGTTCTGGCTGAAATGGGTTACTGGTTCCAGCTCTCGGTTCCACTCTTCTGCCAGAATTTATACTCATACATAAAAAAGGACTGCATAGGACATAGTTCTGAGCGTAGTGAGTTTCAGTTTGGGCTTGAATGGCAGGCTGTAAACAGAAGGAACGCTGGAGCACACACACAACCCCACTTAAGACAGTTTAGCTAGAACTACCAAAGACAAAACTACAAAGAGTATAACATATCCAGGACATCGGGGGGCCCCCACCAAGACAGCTGTGCGGGTCCACTACCCTGTGGCAGCTGCTCTTTTACAAAGTAAAGCAAATCATTTTAATAAAACTTGTCTCATTTTCTGTAAGGCATTGCCTCGTAGTGAACGGCACCCTACACCTCTTAAGTATGACCCATAAGCCAATGCTGCTTGTACAGCTACTGCAAATTTTAGATTTTATGAAACACTGGGGAAATCATACAAACGGCTATGAGTAAATTGCACCATCTCTTTTTATATGGTCAAGAAGAGCTCCGACGGGTAGGTAGCACGGCACGTTCCGTACATTCAGACCAGCCGATATCCGTGAACAGTCGCATCGTCCAGTTGCACTTGTGAGTTAGAAGCAGTGAAAATACAAAGGCAACGCAGCACTGACTGGCACTTACATCTGTTAACTTATAATAAATACTGACACAAAACTTAAGAAAATATGTTGCTCTTTATTACTCTTTACATGTCAATTGTTCCAAATATTGGAAGGTCTCACGTTCAGAAGTTCAAATTATCTTAGGTAGAGTTATTTAGAAAACAATTGCTCTTCCATGCACAATATTTACACTTTGTAGCACCAGAGGTCAATCTGTGATTTAGTTTTATTCTCCAGTGTCAGCAGCTGAGTCCAAATGTATGAGGAAAGATTTTTTTGTGTAGATATTCTGCCATTTTTCTGCAATTTTGTAGACTCTCCATCTCAAAAAATGGGATCTGGAAACAAAACAAAAATGATTGCTGGAAATACCTTTTAATAAACTGGGTAAGATTGACATTCATTAAGCAGATGTAAAATTACACATCAAAGATTTGTCTGTTTTAAAATAAAACATTTAATCCTAAACGTATTATTGATCTGTAAATCCCCTGAATAGAGACTATTGTAAAACAAAGTGTGATAACTTAGTTTAAACTGTAAAGGATAACTATAACTGAGTTAGGCCTATGGGGTAAGTGATTATAAATGGAAAAGAAAAATCTCAAAAATCTAAAAGTAAATGTTTTGGTCCAAAGTATGTTTAAAGGTAAAAATATCCCTATTAATTCAATGGGCAAAATAAAGGATTTGTTGTGAAAATATTATTTAAAATACAAAGCAGTTCCTTTTTTTTAACTCCTTCTTTTAAATTCCAAATTCAGACCTTTTTAAAGGTATTTAATTAAAAATCCCAATTCTACTGCACTCTTAGACAACATTTTTCTTTAAGTCAACATTTGAACCTCAATCCCTGCAGAGAAGTACTCTTTCAAGCAGACACTATTTGGCAGAAAGCACAGGCAGAATACACTAACTGATCCAAGGAAGAAAAAGGCATTTCTGTAACACCCTCAAAAAGGCAGAAGCTAGACAGAGAGAACCTAATACAGAAAGGACAAGACTACATCTGCCTTAGGAAGTGATTGCAACTACAGTTTTACAGATTTTAAAATACTCATTTTTCACTTGTTTTCACTAGCCAGAGCAAAAGCAAACGACTGTCTTTGGCCTTTACCTGCACCACTTCATAACCAAGTAACTGAAGATGTCTCTGTTTAATAGCTTCTTCTCCCAACAGATTGTGGCTGTTAACACAAAATCTGGTTTGACCATCCACACAGAGGGCAATTCTAAAAATCAAACACAAGTGTAGGATCAAAAAAAAAAATCAGTTATTTTAATCACCACAACTACTGCAGTTCCTAAGAGGCATGAGACAGTACCTCCCTTCTTACTCCCTAACACCTCCTAGAATCAGATGTTGTAGGATGGGAGTTACCTAACTGAGGACAATTTAAATCACTCAGTTTAAGAGTGGGAGGGGGAAAGCCTGAAGCTTAGTGAAACTGATTTGAAAAGCTTATTTATATGCTCTGAACAAAAATTACCATACAAGTTAATAAGAGTTTGATATTTTTAATGCTACTATTGGTAAGCTGTTTGGATTCTTCTAAAAACATACCAAATACTTATCTCAGCTTGAAAACATTTCAGCAGCTAAATTTATTCAACTTATTAGTGTCCCTGTCAAACCTGTTGGAGTACAAGTTAGTTAAGTTTAAGCTCAAGCTGTTAAGTTTAACTTAAACCTGTACAAATGGTTGGCAGCATCGTTTAATTATAACTGTATCTTTTTTCTCCTTGGTGATAAAACTCACATCAACTTAAATCAAAATTTGTATATCCACTGTAAAAAAGTTGCTTAAATTTTCAGTATGTTAAGTAAATTGTGATCTTATTTACACATGAAAGCTGTAATTTAAAAAAAAAAAAAAAAATCAAAGCCCATTCTTAAGCATTAAGTGTGAGATTTTTGAAAAAGCCCATATTAACCTTCACAAGACTCACAGACTAAGCCGAGGAAAACATAATCTTTCCAATGACTTTTTATTCACAGAACTGCAGCTGCAAATACCACACAGGCAGGCTGCTTAACTTTGTACCCAAGGTTTCTCAAAATAATCCCTGTTTAACACATTTTTTTAAACACCTATGCATTTTTTCCAAGAAACAGCATCTGTAGCAAATACCCTCATTACACAGGATTCCTTACAGAAGTGAATTTGTGAACTCAAACCAGCTTAAACTTTGTTAAGTCTATGTAGACACGCTCAATTAGAATTAATTTGGGTTTAGTTTGAAAATGAATTGCAAAAGATCAAAAATACATTACTGTAAGCTGTATCACTTTATTACTGTATCACTTTGATCCTGACTTCACTGGATAAAGAGTCTGACACTGTCTAGTCAGGAGGCAAAACGAGGGAAAAGTACAGATTGTTACTTTTGCCAACTTTGTCCTTTTGCCAGTGGTTTCAATGTGAAACCTGAACTTTGTTGAGGTCAATGGCAAAACTCCAATTACCTTAAATTTTACCAGGGTTTCACCCTGGATGCTCTCTGTCAACGTTAACCAACATTTTACCAGTGGTTTCTTTTATTCTCTTACCGTCTGTGTACCTCTTCACATTGGGCAACAGGCAATACAAAGCCTTCTTCATCTAATTTAATCTCAATATCTAGTATAAACGAAAAGAGAAGTGACATTAAAACTCATTTCACATAACAAACTGTGTTCTGTAATTCTCATCCTATTACAGTTCATTGTTTTATAAAATAACATCACAGAGGCTTGCAAAATACGTGCACACACTGCTTCAACACAAATGAGTGACAATGATTAACACTTCAGCCTTTCATAGTGCTAACAGCAAAGCAGTATTCCAAACCCAGTAAAAACCATAATGTAGTTAAATGGCACTTTGCTGGGCTGGCCAGGGCGTCTGGAATTTTGACAGCTTTGGGGAGACAGCCTCCTCCCTCTCATTTTTTTTCTCACCAATTCCCTAGTTTTATAGATAATGTCAATTCATAAAGAGAGCTTTGGACCTAAATCCTGCCAACTTCAACCCCACGTGGAAGCCAAAATGCAGAATAATTCTGGAATCAACCCTCTCTCTCGACTTCTATTTTTATCCCTCCAATGTCCGTGGGGTCCAAGAGGTCCTTCCCTCAACACCTTATTTATCATCTCCCCATCCTAGGCACACACCTTTCCTCATCATTATCTTCCCTCAGTTTCCTTTCCCAGTGCACAAAACACACTGTTTTGCTCACTCCTCCCTTCCAGTCCACAAGCCCCCACTGACTCTATGTAGCCCATAGTTCTTGCTAAGGGGAGAGGAGCCCAGCTGAGCAGGGCAGAGGGCTGACAACCGTCCAGCTCTCCCCTTCTCGACTCACCACTAAAGCAGAGAGATCAGGCAAGTGTCATTGCCTCAATCGGCTTTACATTATACAAACTGTTTACAGGATAAGTAAAAGAGAAGCCAATAGTAAAAATACAGAATACAAGAGTTAGCAGCTATTTTCAGTGCAGACTGGCTGCGCAAATTCCAACTAAAATTGCAGTTCTTTTCTTTCCCTGTTCTTTCTGATTTTGAAAACACTTTTACTTAAACTTCCCATGACGTTTCCTCATTTCAGACCTTCTACAGATCTTTGTATTCCAGTTTACTTTTTCTGTTATTACACAATTTAGAATGCCCACAAAGTGAATACAATCAATCATTTCTATTTCTGGAAAATAACAGCCTAAAAGTTTTGACAGCATAAGCACACATTTTATCATTAATCTAAAGAAGTTACTTACCAACCATATAGAAATATGGTGTTGATACCTCTGACGCAAAATATATTCTTTTTTTCAGTAAATGAAGCAATCCAGTCTTCACTCGTTTGAGGAGGTGAACATCCAGAGAACTTTGAGGTGTAAGAAAGGCCTTTACTTGATACTTTGGAAGGAGTTTGGGACCCTATACAATGACAGAAAACCAACAGAAAACAAAAGAAAAAGGGAGATAACATTTTTCTAATGAGCTCATGTTAATGTAGCAAAAAGTATTCTGTGCATTTCAAAGCCATGTCTATTGAGAAACTTACAGTCTGAGGTATGACCTGCTGGAAGCTTTAAAAAAAAAAAAAATCCACCAAACAACTACCAGAACATCCTCAGCAAGCTTCCACGCTATCACACTGAACACACTGCTCATGAGAAATGCACAACTGCTTCCAGTCCTCTGCAGTCAGGATCTCTTTTGCGCTCCGAGACTTCACAACCCAAACATAAAGAGGCAATAGTAGTTGGAAAAGTATTCAGAAATATACAAAAAGCACTAACTTAGAGCCAGTCAGTTCCGTCAAACATACAAATCAAGTCAACCAAGTGGGCTGAAATGCTTCATATTTTCATCATGAAAAAAAAAAAAAGCTGTTTTATCCAATTCCAATGTTTTTATGGGGAAGACAGTCCTCAACTAATTATCGACAGTGCCCTAATGACCTTATCACCTCTTGTTAACATCAGTTCTGGTTTCAAGTGTACCGTACCTCATAAAATGGGCACTCCAGGGTAACAGTCAGAAAAAGCTGCATTAGCTGGGAGGTAGCAACTCTGTCCAAACCAGGTGGCTGAGCTGAAACAACAGTATTCAGGCTTTCAGGTGTCCCTTCAACACAGCATCTTTACACAAACCATCATGCAGAAGATAGGAAAAGCTATTCAGTTCAACACACAGAGGAGGTACTTGATCGTTATCATTCGTGATCATTGTTTGAATGAACAGAAAGATCAGTTGTGAAATGATGTAGTTAGAAAAGCGAGGAAATGATTTACAGAAATATCAACATAAAAAAATACAACTAGCAAGACCTTAGTTAAGACTATCATATTCTTTCACATGCACACAAAAAATTACAATCTGAGAGCTACAGCACGCTCTACAGGGAGGAATAAGTTTGAGTTGATGTCTTAGAGAAATATCCCATTTCCTTCTTCCTACAACCCCTTCGCCCCATGTTATAAGCCCAGGATCTCATTGTTTCACTGAAGTTTTTTTTAATTTATCTGAAAATAGTGCATAACACTGAATAATTTCTGAAGATTTGTCTACAAGTGTTGTTTACATTTAGCTCATATCTGGGGCTAAACTGTTAATAGTTGCTCTACCACCCATTACCCCCTCACCATCCAGGAAGGGGAATCAGGAAAAGGAGAGATCCATGGGTTGAAGTGAAAACAGATTTAATGAAACAGCACCAACAGAGACAGATACAGTTACACTCAGCCAAATGAATACACAGTGATAACAACTGACCCAAAAGTAGTCCTCAGGAGCAGGGAGACACCAGAGGAGGAGCAGAAGGAACCTCAGCAGGAACCCCACAGGAGCCCTCCCTCCTCAGCAAACCTCCCCCTTTATTATGGCCATGCCATGATGGGATGGGCTACCCCTGTAGCTCACTCAGGTCAGCTGCCCTGGCTGACTTGGAACCGCTAACGGCCTGCCTGGCATGGCTGGGCTGGGGTTCTGTCCCAGCCACACCGGGACAAGTGTATACTTGAAGCATCTTTCATGTTAAGTGCAAACTATTATTACAGAATGGTAAAAACCTGATGCAGCAAAAGATGCCGATCATGCAGGGCATCTTCTCAAGTTCCTGTTCTGAACTTTGACCACTCTAGTGAAATACCTTCATTGACTTAAAAGAACATAGTCAAAGTAACTGGTACTATGAGGTTTCTCATTTTCTAAGTATCAGCCTGAGAACTTAAAACACATTCTGTTTTTTAGGATATAAGGATCTTCTTCCTAAAAATCAACCCTTAAGGTATTTCATGTTGAACAGCTAAAACTTGAGTTACCAAAGTTTCTAATCATTTTGAAAACTTGACCTTATATAGAGTTTTATTAACAGAGCAATCTTAGCTGAGACCTTGAGAAGTCACTCATCTTTCTGGCACAGCTTACATATCCCTGTAAGGCCACTAAATGTGCTTTACTATCTAACACAGAATACTTAAAATCTGTAGCTTACTACTGTGTTGTTCCTAACAGGTTTGTGTCCAAAAGCGTTGGATTATGCACTCATTAGAGCCAAGGCCAGGCTATCACATCGGGGATGTTCTAGAAGCTTACTAGACCATGGAGAAAAAACAACGAGGTGAAGGCAGCCCTTGCAGACAAGACAGTCGTAGAAGCAGCAGGTGAACAGACTCTGGCATCTCCTAAGCGAGATGGATAAACCATGGGGTAGATTTTTAAATTTCATAATGTTTTCCTCAGCATGGTAAGACACAGGGCCAAGGATGGGACTGTGGCGCTTGCTCAGAGGTACAGAGGAAAGGAGCTCAGGGCACGGAACAAAGATGGGCACAGGAAGCCTCCACTGGATGCCAACAGAAAGAAGCATCACATAACCATATCAGATTCTGGATTAAAAGTAATTGAAAAACCAGGACAAAGCACCAATCTTTATGCCTTGTTACAACACATGTGAGCTTAGAATTCAATTTACATTTTGCCTACATAATTAAAAAAAACATACTAGCTTATCCTTAACTGCTCACATTTATGATGCTGTTACATTTTACTGGTTCAGATCTAGCTTCTATTTTAATTAAGCCAACAATTACGTACTGCAAATTAATTTTTTCAGCTTTATCCATTTACTCTTTTCAGCTTTCAGAAGCTGATCATAATACAATACGAAAGAGAAATATAACCAAGCTGGAAGCAAGAACATAACACAATAATCATTATCCTGAAAGAACGGAAGAGGAGAGATGATAGCTTAAGTCCATACCCCATTCTACCTTACCCCCACCTGAAAAGCTGGACACGGGCTGGCAGAAGGTAAGGAATGAAGCGCTAGCATCACTTCATGCAATGGACCTACGGTCCTTATTTGAATCGTAAGGCAAAACAGTATTTGAAAAACACATTTTGTACTGCCCGAGATTTACAAATTCTGTGTAGAATAAATACAATTGCAACACGTTCTTACCAATAACAGTAATTCAAATGCCTTTTGTCCAATGCTGCACTTCACCTCACTTGTCTCTAGAACTTGTACTAATCTTGACCAAAGTTTATAAGGATTTTTAGACTATTTTTTTAAAATACAACAATGAATTATTTCTGTAGAAATAGGTGAGCTTGCTATTACCACAATTACACGGAAGCTGTGGAACAGTTATTGTACCTTTTCTTGCATATTATAATTTGGTCCCAATTTTAAAGGCTATGAACAGGTTTTCTGACAACTGTGATCATATACCTTGCCCTCAGAGCCTCGGGAAGAGAATGGTTTAGATGCTTAGGAAAATATCCAGAAATAAGGATTATGCAAAGTCACAGAGGACTTAACCTTAAAAAAGCCAGGCAGCAAAAACTTAAATCTAACTAGCAGTGCACAAGCAGAAGGTCATTATTTTAGCTTCACAGTCAGTACTGCTAGTGTTTCTGTGGTTTTTTGAAACGCATCCTCCGCTGGGCTAGCCCCTGAGTAAAACACCTACGAGGCAGTCCCGACCCTAAGGAGTATGGGATCCAAGTAAGCAAAGCAAACAATTGGGGGAGGGCGGGGGGAGAAAAAGATACAGAGAAGTGAAGTGACTTGCCCAAAGCCGCAAAGCAAATGGGGGGCTGCACCCAGAAAAAAAGTCAAGTCTCAGGACTCCCTAGCCAGTGTTCCACCTTTACACCACATCCCTCATGTGTCAGTCGTTACAAGGCAACAATTTTGAGAAAAGTGAACCCAGAATCACTAAACTGTATTTTACATCACTCATGCACCACTCCAAGTATCACTGCTGTTAAAAAATCGGCCACAGTTGTTCTCAGCCTTGTCAGCTCCATAGTAACTGGTCTCCCCAGCCTTCCTGGTGTTACCAGACTCATAGGAACACAGCCTCACTTCATTGTGAGTGTTCACATCAGCCACTCCATAGGCACAGAAGTTTAAACAGCCAGAGTTAAAAGTAACACACTACTAACTTAGCTTCTAAAACCTATATGAGACAAACATGGGGAAAAACAGAAGGTCAGTATTTTCTAGGAAAACAGAAGGATTAAGGGAATTCAAATCTCTGTTTATGATTCTAAGTGCAATTTTCAAACTCCTCTAAATGATATAAACCAAAAGACAACTGCAACTGTGACAAGGAAGCAACAGCCTTTGGCCTTCTCATCACTGTTCTCCAGTCACCTTAATCACGTCGTTCTCTTGACAGATGAAAGTGGTAAGAAACGGGTGCTTGACAAGAGACACACCACATAATAGAAAGAAATGTGGACTGTTGCAAGAGAAACTGCTCCTTACCTTGAAGCTGTTGCAGAAAATAGGGGCTAAATACTTTCGGCAGAAAATTTATTGGATAACGTTGAATAAGGACACAGGAGTGCAGCAGGTTCAGCAAGGTGTGAGGTTGAAAGTGACTAAGGCGAGCATGCAGTATGGCTTCAAGCTTCCTAAACAAGGAAGAAGCACTTGGAGGCACATAGTTAAGAGTCCCAAATGGTATAATATACCCAGCAATCTGGTCAGTGGTAAATCTGTCAGCATCAGAAATGAAACCTTCTGCCACTGCATCAAAAATGGGCTTAGAAAGGATCCTCTTTTGGCAGCAATACTGCATGACTTTGCTGACTGTCTGAGGATGCATGGTAATGACGGACCGGGGAACATGCGCTTCCAGTGCCTCTGTAAAAATTTGTTCACGATGTCCAAAGTATAGGAAGGCTTCCAGTACATTTACCAGTTCATCACCTGTGAAATATGGAACATGCTTCACAGAATGCTTACACAGTGCTGTGACTAAGTGAACCGCCCGAGTCTGATGAAGAACAACCAGTGAATTCAGTACTATGCTTGTGAACTTCGGGCTTAGCTGGGAAACCATGGTTAAAGTGACACTGTTCATTCTGTTTAGCAAGTCTTGGTATTGTTGCCCTTCCCTGACAGTCCCCTGCAGCATCTGATAAACCATCACCATTTCCCTAGGGCTCCACTTCTCAATGTCTTCTTCCTGCATGTGGCTCACAATTCGTTCCAGTGTTGCACAACTTGGGCCTTCCAACTCAAGCAAACTCTCCCCAAGAGCACACAGATTTTTAACAGTCAACTGTCCTTTACCAAGCCGTTCCTCACCCTCTGAAAGCAATCTTGCCATCAGTGTGCTCTGGGGATCTACACGTAGCTTTATCAAGGCTTGCAATGCATTCAGGAGCCCAGTGTTTGACAGTTTTGAGGATTCAAATTCAAACTGGAAGCATAATGCCCTGAAAACTTCATTCTCTAACACTCCTTCAGGGTTTTTCAGACCACTGTCATCCACTTCAATTTCAGAAATCCTCTGCAGGGCTCCTGATGCCATAGTGTCAGACATGACTTCCAAAGAGCCAAGAAAGTCAAAAATCTCTTTTGATGTACAAAGGCGGTGCAACTTCTTGAAAAATAGTTGTTCTTCCATCCACATGTTGTTAGGTTTAGTAGTGCTCCCAGTATCTCCACAAAGATGCACAGTTTCATTAACAGAAAGAGACTGTATCCGCAGTTGTACATGGTTTTTTCTACAAAATATATACTGAGATTTATCTCTGAAACATAGCACCCTCATGGCTACGTAGCTACAAGTTTGGGGCTTTTGCTGCCCACTGATAAAGCTCAACCTTTTGCTTAGGGTCATCAAAACGGACCTGCTTGCTGGTATGCTGGATGAATAAAACTGGAAACTTTTTTGACTAATCAATGCCATATTGGATTAAGCAGATCCTCAAAAGATACCTGGAGGAAGAAAAACACATATAAATATATAGTTTGGAGAACAGCGCCAGTGTCATTAACATGCAGCAAAAAAACCCTTCCAGCGGCTGTGCACGGCCGGGCCGATCCCTCTCCCACGACCACCAGGGCAAGGCAAAGCAAAAAGAAACTGCCGGGAGAGGCGAGACCCGCCTGACAGGCCGCCACAACGCCTCTTTGCCCCGAGCCTCCGCAAGGGCACGGCGGGGCGGGGGGGGGCGACAACGACGACGACGCCACGTTTCCCCAAGCAGGACCGGTACGCGGCGCGCCTCTCTTTACCCTCGCCAACCGGGCAGCAGAGGGGCTCACCGCCGCGACCCGTGGCCACGGAGCGCTCGCAGCCGGGAGGCGATGGCTCTGACCCGAGCCTGGCAGCACCGGCAGTGCCCCTCCGCCCCGCCCCGCCTCACAGGCCCACGGCCTCCCTGCGCTGAGCGACGGGCAGGGCCCGAAGGCGACGCCGCAGGCCGAGGGGCGTCCCTGCCAGCCCAGCGCCTACTGCTGCCCGCCGCGGGCCGGGGCGGCGCTCCCTCTCCGTCCTCTTCCTCCCCCCGCCGCTGGGGGCACCCGGCGTGCCGAGGGCGAGCTGCGGCAGCGCAGGGACCCTCACCTCCACCGCCATGGTGGGCAGCGCGGGGGCTGCCGGGAGCTTCCGCCGCTCTCCCGGCGGTACCTTTGGCCTCTGGCAGCCGCAGCTTCCCGCCGGCGGCCCGGCTCGTCCCGCCCCGCCCCGCCCCGGCCGCCTCCTCTTCCTCGCTGCCGCCGCAGGTCCGGCGTGGAGCGGCAGTGCCCGGGCAGGCGCGGAGCGCGGGCAGGCGGGTTTGTGCCTGTGCACGTACGGATCGAGAGCGCGTCCTTCAGCGCGGGCGATCCCGCGGGCTGGCGGTGGGTGCGCGCCCTGAGGGAGAGCTGGGGCCGGGCGGGAGGCGAGGGGCGCGGTCCGGCACGCCCCGGCCCGGCCCGGCTCTCGGGGAGGCGTCTGGGGCTGCAGCGGCGTTCAGGCCTCTGGTGCGGACCTGGCTTTAGCTCCCTAAAATCACCCTCCTTCTTCAGGGACAGCTCCCCGCCTTCCCGGCGGGGTGTCCGTTGGTCCAACCAGGTTTTTCTGGGCGGAAACCTGCGGCGTGCGGGGTTCCACGTGTGGGTGTCATTGACGTGTTTATGGGTTTTGTATGTGTCTTGGTCGTAGAGGGAAAGTGACTCTTGAGCAAGTCACTAACTGTAGGAAAAAGGACATGGGAATGGCTTCGTGGCTTTGAAGGCACGGTCCAGCAACCCGATTTAAAGCCACACAGAAGTGTGTAAAGCTACTGCAGAAATTTCTTGCTGTTTTATCCTGTCCGCGGCCGCGCAGTTTGATGTTTTTGACAGACAGGCCCATGAAGTAGCTGGGCTGGCCTTGCAGTACAGCTGCGTAATTGCTCGGGCCAGCGCATCTGTTGCAGTGAAACTGTGTGGCTGGCGTTCGGAGGCGACTTGTTTGCTCCTACAGTGTGTTGGCTTACGGAGCTGGTGGTCTCCCTGTTAATCTTTTGTGGACTGTTATTTTCCTGACTTTTCTGACTGCTGGATCAGACGAGCTATAATTTGGAATTTCATTCTTAGCTTCATGTTAAGCCCTGGTTTGAGCCAGCAGATCCTGGGTTGTTTTCCCAGCTTGAACATTGTTTTGGGTTTTTTTTTGGTGTGCAACTACCAACACATCAATATGTTAAAGGCTGCTGGTGTGGTAATACTATTAGAGGGATTCTCTTGAAAGCTCTATAGTTGAGAGTTACCATTTTTCTCCTCTTTATTTCAGTTGAACTCGTATCACATAAGTGGAAGTGGCATATGATCTTTGAAGAGTGTGTGGTGCAGCAGAGCAAGAGCAAAGAGCAATGGGGGCAGTATGTTCATCTGAGTGCAAGTGTGTTGCTGGTTTATGATTGCGTTCATCTGCAGGTAGGCATAACTAATTTTCCTTTCTTGTAGCAGGCATTACTTGATTGATTTGTGCATGAAGCTCTTCAGTTTGATGACAGAGAGAAGATACTCTCACAGGGAGAAACTCCTCAACTTGTGTAGTTTAGACAAAATCAGGATCAAAGGATTTCGTTGATCTATTAATGATGATTAACTGTCAGGCAGCTAATTTAACTGTTTAATCCGTTAATTGAACTGTATGTTCAAGATCAATAGCAACAATGCAACAGATACAATACTAGGCACTTAAAATTCTTAATAAATGCCTACAAATATTTAAACAGCCTTCTATAGCTAATTCCAAGGAATTATCTAGTTGTGGCCTGCCCCCTTCCCACCAGCACACATCTGCACTATTACATACATACACGGTGTGCCTCTGGAGCATGATCCTCTCTTCTGGCCGTGTGGGTTCTCTTGTTTACACATGCCTTCTGTGGGAGATGTGGCTGCTCTCACTTTTGTGTCTCTGGGCAAGCTACTAGTCCACACATAAGTGAGAAAGCTCCCTGCGCGTTCCCCTGCATGCACCTGAGGTGTGGGTAGCTGCCTTTTGCACCCTTTGTGGTGACTGTGCTGGCAGGAGTGGAAGCAGCGCACAGTGTCTGATGGGGAGGCTGCTCTGCCCGGCCTAGGCGGAGGTCATGGTGCTGTTAGGGCAGTATCTGGCCATGTCAAACCACATCGTGACTCCTGTTCTTTTTGTTGCCCTCTCCCCTTGCCCTGCTATTGCGAATTTTCATGCTGCTCTCATACATCTTGCCAAGGCGACTTGTTTGAAGTATGTGGGTAATCCCCTGGCTATAATGTTGGCAGCTTACCCCTCAGCTTGTGTATAGAAGGCTTCTGTGCTATGGTGTGGTCCCAGTGGAAAACTGATTATCTTTCTCCCTTACTGAGGTGTGAGAAAGAATGTAACTTCATCTTTATTGTTTTTCTCCGTTTATAGTCAGGCATTGCCACCTGCTGACAAGAGAACAATTAGAGTGAAAACACAGCGCGTGACTAGGATGAATCTGTATTGCCACAGGGACCCAAGGCTATTTAAACTGTGTTTAAGCTATTTCATATGAATTGTTATAATTTGTGTATCATCAAATTTCTTTGTATTTCTTTTGGAAAAGGAAGGTGAAAAATTTTGTGGGTTGTTCTGGCATATGCATCTTCTTCTGTGCATGTACACATGAAGCCAGTTATTTAAATGAAATTATTTAAAGTGACTGTTAAGATAATTATTAATATTTTTAGGTAATATAATGTAATCAATTTAAAGTGAAAGCTATAATGGAAAATGTAGTAGAACAAAATACAATGAAAGTCTTAAAATTTTTATAGTAATTACATTTTTCATGGAATTCGTGTATGGTACAGGCACTGTACTTTAAGAAACTATCAATTTTACCACTTTTGATTTATGAGTATGCTTTAAAAAAAAAAAATTCTAATAGGAGAAACCTTCCACAATACTGTGGGGAGAAATATCATGCTGTGTCAATACAGTGCAGTATTCTTTTTATGCAGTTGAGCTATGTTTATTTTCCCTTGAGAGAAACATGAAAAAGATATGCCTCAAATTACTCAGCCACAGGTTTCCGTAAATCAGTGTGCGTGGCTAGGACACTGAATGCTTTCTGTAGTGGAGTCTGTGTGGGAGCAATAGGTGAAGCACAGCAAACCATGCTCCAGCACATGAAAAAAATCTCAAGCTGGGAACTGGAAATTACTCAGTTGTAATTCTAGGTATTTGAGTTCTACTGCAGCTCCCTAGCAGTGACAAAATACTGACAGAAGATTAATTTGTAATATATGCACAGGAGACGTTCTGCTTGTCTCTCTTATTGGCTGCTTCCTGAAGTGTTGTGTTCTGTCTGTGTCAAAATCATGGAAGAAAACTTGTCACCTTCAAACTTTCATGGGACAGGTGAACAGATAAGGGTATGCATCTCGTTTATCCTACTGCTTGCAAGACTTTGTGAGGGAGTGGCGTTTTACACCTCCACAGAATTCTCTAAGATGGTTTCTTACTTTTAGGAGAAAGAACCCCAGATAGGCATTTCTGTAGCTGCACTTGTGTAAGAAGCTCCTTTTTGAAATATGAATTGGAAAACAATGTTTGTGTTCTAAAATACTGGCATAGTGTTCAGTAAAGGATAAAGGCATTCAGGCACAAAAATATAGATTTCGGAAAAGAAGAAACTGAGAATTTAAAATATTTTTTTTCCTCAGATGGTGTAGTTTGACTTCACCAGGTCTATGTTTTGTTTTGTTTTCAAATACAGCTCAGAAAAGTTACCAAAGCAGTCACTGACTTAAAGTGGAAAATATAACTTATGTTATAAAAATGCTAGATTTTTTCACAAAACTAGTTTCTCTGTTGTATTGTTTACAAACTAGATTCTCGGTGCTGGGGATATTGCAACATTACTGCAACATCAAGGCAGTACAGCACATGTGACCAATATGATGAGTCCTTTGCAGCCTGGCCTACAAGGTTTGGTTGTGAGAAGTGACTGCTCTTCAGACTAATACTGCCAACCTCTAAAGTAGCTCTTTTTAATCTAATAAGCAAAGTAAAATCATGCTGTTCTGTATGCAACAAATTCACTTTTTTTTTTCCTTCTTTTTTTCCCTTCAGTGTCTTTAAAAAAAATAAAAAGTGCTCTGATTTGGGAAATGTGTTGTGATTTAAAAAGGAGGTTTTTGCTCCTCTATGCAACCCAAAAGGGGCAGGCAAAAGCCATAGCTGAGGAGATATGGCAGCAAGCAGGTGCCCATGGACTTGAAGCTGATATGCACTGTTTAAGTGAAATGGACAAGGTGAGATACACCATGCTGTTTTGAAAAATGAGTGTTCAAGGGTTGTGCATTTCTTCATGTGCTTGAGTGATGAATGTTAATAATTGTGAAGGCTGGGCACATGCACCCACCTAAAATATACCATCTAGTTTTAAAGTTTTGTTTCTTATGAATCAGGAGATTGGATCAGTACTCACAGACGCTTAATAGCCTTCTGCCAAAGGTACATCTCTCTTACGGTTTTTCGTGTTAGAACGGTAAATGAATATATCTTTGATCTCTCTTCTAACAGCAATGCAGTGACTTCTTGACAACTAGGTATGTAGTAGTGGATGAATTCTGCATTTACTGATCAGCTCTCCTTCTGTTAGAAAAGACACACATTTTTTTTCTGTTGTTTTTGTGTTGCATTGAGGTCCTGTGTTCTGTTAACTGTGGGCTCCAGCATGACCCTGAGCTTTTGTGGTATTTTATTGAGTTACTTATCATGTGCACTCACTCTGGTTCACACTGGATACACTCAAGTTATGTTCTAGAAAGAAATAAAAAGCTTGGCTGAAGGAAGGAAGTGGCTTTTTATTATTTCCTGTTACCCAAGGGTAAGGCTCTGAGAACCATTAATGTCTGTCTATAACTAAAAGCAATATGGACTGTAGTTTCCATCACAAAGTATTCAAGTCTGTGCCCTCAAACAAAAAAATTTAACAATCCAAACAAACAAAATTTGATAGCCTTGTATTTCATATGAGATGAGCAGATAATAACACCTATAAGAGTTATTTTCATGCACTTCCAAATGTGAGAAGTTTATGAAAATAGTTTAGTTCCCTTTTAGCAAGTTGCTTTCTTGGGAGTACACTACATAGGTTGGGTAGCTGGACACGTGCTTTGGAATGAATGTTCACAGAGCATGTAGCAAAGTGTTAGAAAGAGACTTTTGTGCAGCCAGCAGCACATGTGAAGATTCTCCTTATATTCTGCCATTTTGTCTGCATTTGACAGGTTTGGAGATGAGTTTCAGGAAGGCGGTGGGCAGGGTATTTCTAGCCCTGTTATTGGCCTGCCACTTGAATAAATCTGCTTTGTTAAATTTGGCAAGACAACTCAGAGCTGCAAGTTGATGATGAGGTAGAAAGATGTACTGAATTGAGAACTTGAGAATTGGGCACTGAGGGAAAAAAAGTAGTTTCTGCAGCTTTGTAGATTTCATCACTTAAGTTTTTCCTTACCCTTTCTGTAAATAAAGAGAACTTCTAGGAGCTGAAGTGTAATTGGGGAGAGGAAGGCAGGGTGGCATAATGTACTGGAGAAGGAGCTTGCTTGAATTTGGTGGGGCCTCTTGTGAAGTCCTTCAGGTGTGTTAGATCTGAGAGTTTATCCTACAACATGCACAGATCAGAGGTGTGTGTGTATGCTTTAGGCGAGGAATTATAAGGTTTCTGTTTTGTCTATATTTGTCAGTTACAAGGCCTGTCTATGCAGCTGTTGGGTATTTTTCAGATCTTGTCATCACTTAAAGGGACTGATGTAAAGGTCTATGGATGGAATAGGTGGCTACAGAGTCAACAGTCATGATGTGATCCTGTTGCCTTACAAAAGTGAATGGTCAAATACTGCTCAAGTCTCAGAAACACTGGCTGTTTCCAAGTAGGGTCTCTCACCTGTGCTCTCATAGGTGAGAAAAGATCATAAAACTTTGGTTGGTTACTGTGATTGCTTTTTATGCTCGATGGGAGACTGAAATGAAGTGGAATGAGGTAGAAGCAGTCAAATAGGAGGCTAAATGGAGATCATCTTGGGTCACAGTCCATGTAGTCAGCCTTGGATGAGTAATCTGAATAAGCATGTTTGCCCATATTAATCTGGATAAGACCTTTCTGGGTGTCTGATCCCATCCTCTTCCTTCACCAATCTTTAGGAGCTTGAGCAGGCTGCTTGCTGCTGTTGGGTGGTATTGCTGTCCTCAGCTGAGGGGTACTTTTGAAGGAAAGAGAAAGAATGGGACACAGATATCACACTAAGGATGTAGGAAGAAGTGGAATGTAGAGTAAAACAACTGTGTAATTGTGTAAGCTTCTTGTTGGTCTAGTGATATATCAGGCCTCCCAGTAATTGACACAAATTAATGTGGGACCTGTGTCACCAGATGTTTAGCTTCCAAAAGGTCTTTTAAGCTTGATGAGGAGAATGTGCAGTGGAGCAAACAAGAATTTAGTGAACTAATCGTACCTCTGTACACCACTTTTTACTCTCTGAGCTTCCCTTTTCCCTTTTCCCTTTTCCCTTTTCCCTTTTCCCTTTTCCCTTTTCCCTTTTCCCTTTTCCCTTTTCCCTTTTCCCTTTTCCCTTTTCCCTTTTCCCTTTTCCCTTTTCCCTTTTCCCTTTTCCCTTTTCCCTTTTCCCTTTTCCCTTTTCCCTTTTCCCTTTTCCCTTTTCCCTTTTCCCTTTTCCCTTTTCCCTTTTCCCTTTTCCCTTTTCCCTTTTCCCTTTTCCCTTTTCCCTTTTCCCTTTTCCCTTTTCCCTTTTCCCTTTTCCCTTTTCCCTTTTCCCTTTTCCCTTTTCCCTTGGTGTAAACTTTTATGTGATACCAGTAGACCCACCCTTGCTTTTTTTACTTGAAGAATTTGCTTTTGTTTGTAAATGCAGTAGTCACCTGCAACAGTGCACTGCAAATCTGTTGTATTTGTACTTACCAAATCAGCTCTGAAAGCTTTGAAAATCTGGGTTACTGCAGCAAAACCCTTAAAGCCTTTTGTTGCACAACAGTTTTGGAAGTGTCAGGAATTTGCAGATGCTTGGAGTTCACCTGAACTTGTAAAAGATAAAACCTCTGTTTGGAACATCCCTGGACCACAGCTCACTGAAGTCTGGCAAAGTACTTGGAGAATATCCTTGCAGGCTTACTCTCTTCTCTTATATTTCTCTAGGCACCTGCTATTGGCCACTGTCAGAGGCAGAACAGTGTTCCAGAGGGTGATTTAAGTTGCTCCATGCAACTGCTTTTAGGTTCTTCAGGAAGGTTTTGGAAAAAATGATGAGAGCAAACCCCTTCAATACTGTGTTTCTTTGTACTCCTAACCTTTTGGGGTTGTAGGTATAAGAGGTAACTTTTTACACAGCTAGTGGAGGGCATAAAGTCTGAGTGATTGAGTCAAGTGTTTAGGACATAACTCCTCAAACTCTGAAGTTTGGAATTGCAGTCCTGAAACTCCTTGAAATAAAATACAGCATCTCTTGCAATCTTTATTTATATTTTCTCATAACCCTACTATTGTATTAAACTTGGAATGTTGGGAGAGAGTTTAAACTGAAACCTACAGGGAGCAATAATAAGAACTTAGGTTGCTTATTATAGCAAAAAGGAGTCTAAGGAGTGATCGAATAGCAGCCTACCTGAGCCAGACTCTTCTTGGGAGAAGAACACTGTACAACGGGAGGCAAAATCCACTGAGTGCAGCCCAATAAACTCAAATTTGACACTACTGTAGAAGCTTTTCTGGATGGAAGAGACTGCCCAGAAACGTGGAATCTCTACCCTTAGAAGTTTTCAAAATTCAGCCAGAGTTGTAGCTGACCTGATGCAACATTGGCGGTTAGTCCTCCTTGGAGTGTGAGGTGGCACTAGGTGGCCTCCAGAGGACACTCCCAGACAAAGTGTCCATGATTCTGTGGAGCTGTGTGTCACATAGGTCCCTGGTATCACAGCTGCCTGTGTGAATCAAAACCCGTAGCCTGTAGAGCTACGTTTGTGGGTGACCTGACAGGCAGCACGCTAGCACAGGGCTGCAGCCTGCTGTTGGTGCAAAGCTGGAATAATCAAAGAAACAGAATGGTTTTTACTTGACAAATGGTTCCAAGAGACCTGAATTTATGGAACTGATGCACAATCCCAAATACAGGCAGTTCTTGTTGACCTGGTAGAATGGGAGTAGCCCCCATCAAACCATGGGAAATGTATTAACAAAGGGGAGAGAAATGAATTGGGGACGGGGGGAAGGGGCCAGAATGAATCAGACTGTAGAGCACGGTGACTGATTATCTCTGTTCAGAGCTGCCTTAGTTCCTCCAAAACACAGGAGGGGTTTTCTGGCAAAGACAGATGTAACATGCAAGTTATCAGACAGAACCAAATAATCTCTAATGGAACTTAGAAATGTTCCCGCAGTTTGTACAGCCACACTCCAGTTATCTGTGTGAAATTATCAGGATTATGGCTAATTTTGTGGTTGTGATTGTATACACAAAAGTACTTCTTCCACTTGACAAAGCAAATACTGTAGGAGTTGTGTGTTTAAGCTGGCTGGATGTAGTTGTGAAACATTCTTGGTGTGTGTAATAGCCTGCTCAAAATGCTGCCCTTTGGCGTTTGTGTGTTGGATCAGAGGATAATTCTTGTTGGAAGGGACTTTATGAGGTCATCTCGCAGCAGGGTCACCTGAGGTCAGAGCAGGTTTCTCAGGGCTTTACCCAATCTGGTCTGGAAAACTCCAACCAAGATTATAAATTGCATTCCCAAAATGACTTCTGATTACTTGAAAGCCTTTCTGTGATTTAATAGAGGTAAGATGAGATTAAACGTTTTTCTGTGTACCTTTGGGAAAAGGCAGGGTGGAAGGTAACATCTGAGGTCACAAATAGGTATCAAATGGCACCTTGTAACTTACTTGTTCTATTACTTGTAGTATAACCTGGAAACAGAGAAGGATCCTGTAGTTATTGTTATTTCCACTACTGGTACTGGAGACCCACCAGACACTGCCCGCAAGTTTGTGAAAAAAATTCGAGACACGACCTTGCCACCTGATCATTTCGCACATCTCCAGTATGGATTGCTAGGTGATTCTGTTTTCTCTATATTATTGCAGCACTTGTCTATCACTGAATAATTTTTATATTTTTTACTTGTGAATAGGTTGTTTGGGGTTTTTTAGGTGCTTATGAAACATTTGTTTTTGCAACACAGACAGCTTTTTCCTGTAATGTCCTCTATGAGCAATAAAGGAAAAGTGTCACAGAAGTGATCTGAATGAAAGCTACCAATTCATTTTTTTTGTAGTTTGATTTCCTTTACATAAACAAAATATGATATAAGCTACCTATAATTGTTGAAGTTTTAATTTCGTGACAAGTCTCTATGGACTAGATCAGTTTACTTGACTTTGTGAGGATTGAGCATTTTTCTGTAGAGAGGGAAAGGCAGTGTAAAATATTCTTAAAAAATAAGGTTTTAAGATCATCCCATCACTTTAAATTTGCAATAATTTTTTAAATTTTGAATGTCAGGTTTGTCAATAGAAGGTATCTAACTTCGAGTTAAAGACTGGTGTGCAGAATACAGATTTGGCAAAATGTATCTGGTACACCTTGAGCTGATGGTAAGGTCATTTTGTTGAGTTTTCAGGTTGTGTTTAAACAAACTCCAGAAACTCTATTTGAACCTAGGTCATTTTTGCCTGACAAGTTGATAGGTAGGAGTGAGGAAACTTCTAGATTTCTAGTGAGGCAAGGACCCACTAGAAGGAAATTTCTAGTGGATATGTAGTGTGGAAGTCTGAAATATATGCATCCGAATCATGTAACATTTTAAGAAGATATTACACTATTGCATAGTTCTACGTTACAGTTTGTGAAATGGTTCGGTTTTTCCTAGCTGACTGAATGCACACATGCAGGTGTGAAAATAAGCATTGTGTCGATACTGATTTTTAGGGTAGCAGATACTATTACAGTATCTAAGTTACAACCTGTTTTGTAATTCTAGTCTAAAAAGTTATCAATCTTAAAATACATTCATGGGATCCATCTCAGCTTGTCCAATGAAGCGTTTGCTCTAAGTACCATACTTGAGAGTGAGCAGAAGTCTTTTAAAAAAAAAAAAAAAGAAAAAAAAGGCTGTTATAAAAGAGAAAGGAATAGTCCATTGTTAGGTGGGGATAATAAGGATGTAGTGGCTTGGAATTGCACACAAGAAAGGGTCAGGCTGTGAAAAATTGTCATGGTTAGGACAGTGAAACAGTGGTGTGGATTACTTGAGGAATTTGCGAAGGCTACCTAACTGGTGGTCTTTGGGATTGTTAGATATACGTCTGTTAAGGATGAGGTATGTGCGGTTGATCATTTTTAGGGTGGGTCAGTGGTTTAGTTGGTCCTGTAAAATCTTGTGTCCTTCATGAACACACCTCTTGAGTCCACTGACTGTTTAACTGATAACAAAGAGCATTTTTTTCTAACAGAACATCTTCACAACTGTTAAAGGGTGGAAAACCCAGTGCAGTGAAAATGAGATCTACAAAAAAAATCTGAGGATGGGAGGAGGATGTTGCCTTATGGACATTTTCCTATATTTCTTACTTTACATTGTTTAAAATTGTTCCTTTTTTTTTTTTTTTTTTTCCCCAAGATTCCAATAATTTTGAATTACTTTTAATACTCTCTCCCTTTGGCATATATTAACAACTTTAACCTGAAGGTGGGATAATTTCTTTTGGTAATTCACATGGAGTTTATCAGTTTCACTCTTTTCATTATTTCAGTTCCTTACATTTTTCCCGTAAGAGCGGTTTTGTATTTTTTTTAAGCCTCAGACTAAAGCACATTTCTTCTGAAATGTGATATGTTGAAAGCGAAGTGTTTTCAGAGAAATTCTGTGTCTTACATTGGTGAAGGAGGAACCACTTTCTCAGCTCTACTTTGGGACAAGCACAATTTTTTTTGACAGTCATAAAAGTGTCCTGGTAATACAGCACTTTGCTATATCAGATTCTTCTGTTTGCCTGCAAAAATAACCCATGTTGTTTTTGCAGGTCTTTGTCGGTGTAGCCTGGGTGGCTGGCTGATTGACATGATTCCTCTTTCCTTGCATTTGTTAGGTCTGGGAGATTCAGAGTACACATTCTTTTGTAATGGTGGAAAGACAGTAGACCGACGACTTCAGGAACTCGGTGCCCAGCACTTCTATGACACAGGATTAGCAGATGATTGTGTAGGGTAAGAGCTGAATGAGTTTGGATTTTATTTCTTCAAGATGCAATAATTACATGTGTATTTCGCTAAATGTTCTGAACTCTTTGTAGTCAGTTGAACCTGAATACTCAGCACCTCAAAGGAGTGACTCCTGTCTGAACGCAGTATGCCTTTTCAGTCTCAATTGCCATGAAATAAAGCTCCATTTTTAAAGTGTGAGCAAACATCTGTGATGTCTGGAAAAATGGAGCAGTTTTAGAAATTAAGTAATTCAGAATAAGTGGAGGGTTTAAAAATGTAGTCTGGTTACTGAAGTAAATAAAAATAAATCCAGTTCCCAACATGCATGGTACTGGGTAATGGCATCTCTTTCTACATACACATCAGACTTGTCCAAAGTCACACCTTGCAGTAGAGCTGCTTTAGGCAAATCCCACAATGTTTTTTATTTTTTTTTCTCTCTTCCGTAAAACTTTTTTTTTTTTTTTTTTTTTTTAAATTACTGTAGAGGAATTATGTCAGAAGGTTTTTTTCATTGCTGTAGAGGAATTGTATAAGAAAACAACTCCGTTCCTGTTCTGTTGCCCTTTCTGGCCGGTAGGCTGCAGGCTTGGCTCACTTATTTTGAATTGCAGATTGTATCTGTTCTGTGCATGATGATGCAAGATAGTTGAACACAAACGTTGCCATAACCGTAAAACTTACCTGTATTCTAAAATAATAAAACTGGACCGTGAATGTAAGCTATTGATGTTGCTGTTGCACAATGAAAGGTTGCATATTTTGCTACCATCCCTTCAACTTCATGTCATAAGGTTCAGCATAAGAAAATAAAAATGAGAAACTGGAAGAAGAGCAAGGCTGTTATACACTTTAGACTCCATGAATTTACATAGTGGTAATAACTAAATGAAAATATTTTTTTAACAAAAAAAAGTAATCTTGGTAACAGCTGCAGATATGTATCAAAAATGGAAAATGAATAGTGTTTTTAGCTTTTGTAGTCTTTTCATTCTTTGTAAATTAACAGTCCAATAAGTCACAGTAATTCATCCATTCCTTTCTCCTTTTTTATTATTCTCTTCCCAGTTTGGAATTAGTGGTTGATCCTTGGATTGATGGACTTTGGCTTGCCCTCAAGGAAGCAATTCTATTGCAGAAAGAAAAAGAAGGCATGAGCAGTGCTGTCACTGCTGTTTCTAGCCCTCTCCCTGCAGCCCCACATGGTGTGCATGAACAAAACTTAAGCTCAGAAGTACAGAACTTGAAGCTAGAAGATGAGGGAGTGAGGAGTTCAGATGTTCCATCACAGAAGCTGGTTGACATCAATCTTGTGGCTTCAACAAGAGACACCGAACCTTCACTTGTTCATTCTGTCCCTCCTGTCTCTCAGTCTGCTCTTAATATTCCTGCCTTGCCACCAGAATATATAGAGGTGCAGTTTCAGGACACCCATGGTGAGGTAAGGACTTCACTTTGAATGATGAAAGCCTCCAGCTTTGGTAGGACCATGAGTGTATGCGCCTACATATGGCGCAAAAGAGCAAGTGGATACTTATATAAAAGAGATATGTCCCTGAACGCAGGAGGTTTTTGAATTGTAAGTGAAAGGTCCATTTATATTGTGAAAATGTGGTTGTCACCATATCAGTTATGGACACTTATTCAAAGTATAATTTAGCTAAATAATAATTTGGCATTGCAGTGCTGGGAATGGAAGAATTAAAATCCTCAGTAGCTTATGTTAGGACAGTGAAAATATCTTCCTGTAGTAAGGAGTATAGTACAACTGCTGTTCAAATTTTTAGTACTTTCAGAATGCCTTAAGAGGATGTAAAATTGCTCAAAATCTTATATTTAGTAACAGAGAAACTTGTCATTGTAAAAACATGATCATAGTTTTATAACTGCCAGTGGAAGATGAACTGCAGATCAAAAACCGGTGTGCTTCTCCTATGAAGCCATGCTGAACAAAGACCTGCTGTACAAAGAGAAGAATTAGCAGGAGCTGGGAATCATCTCTGGTTGGTATATTTAGTGACTCAAACCTTTCTGGTTGCCTGCCAAAGGGCAGACATTTTGCTTATCTGCGAGGGAGCAGTGAGATTTGGCTGCTCGTGGAATGAGAGGGAGCCAGGAGCCAGGTGTGGTAACACAAACAGCCCCATCCCCCACTACCCAAGCAATGCAAACCAGGAGGTGGCAACGAGGATCAGCCAAGAGTGCAGATCATCAGAGAAGCTTGTGGGAACGAGGCAGGTGTGGGGCCAAGCTGGGAATTCGATCTGCAGATCCAGGCCTAGATCAACAGGATCTGTGGCCAGCCGTGGGCATGCTTGTGGCTGAGCTGCCAACCGGTGCTCCTGAGATGTAGCTAGGGCGGGGACTGAACACCCAGGGCTGAGCTGAGATGGGGCTTCTGAGCCCATGAGCAGAGGTGGGGTGGAGTCCTTGGTGAGGCTGGTCAGGACCGTGAAAGCCCATTAGTATCGTCAGGGTCCTGACACTCTCTGTTGAGAGTGTCAATGGTAATGCTGAGAGAATCACTTAGTCTAGCTAATCTAATGGTGTAAGAGGGCATGAATTTAAATTCTGGCTAATTTTGCTTTTATTTTAAACCTCATATTGTGATTGATTTTGCTCAGGTTGAAATAAGTAATCCAAACTACTGAAACAAAGATTTATGATTTACAGGTACTCTTCCATAAAAGACTAATGTTTGGGTTGAAAGTGGCACTACAGCAGTTAAGAGCCCATTTTCTTATTTTAAAGTCATAGCATATATTCAAGCTGATCTCTGAAATAATTGATCAGGTTCTAATATTGGTGCCGATGTCTCACATTGCAGCAACCTTGGGTATTTTTTGCCAAGTACAGCTGAATTTGGCTAGTTTTGAAGTGCGTCAACTTGAGGTTTGGATATCTCCAGAAAGGGGCTTTTAAAGAAGTCTGGGTACCTGGTCTGTCTAGTTACTTACGTGATCTCTATCCTGGGCTGTGGAGTCTTCAGGGTTGAATTAACAAGCTGCTGCTTATTAGTAGCAGAGCAGTAATGGTCTGTGTCTTAAGCCTTTGTGGCAAGTGTGAGACAATACAATTTAGCTTAAGTCTTCATCTCCTGATGCCTTGAACTTGACTTGGAGGGAATACGAACATAGACAGTTACCACAGTCCAGCTGATGCACAATTACTCTATATGGCCCAAGTTGTTAATCACCATGTCAAAATTGTAAGAGAATTATAAAACTCCTAACTGTTGGTCTCAAGTGATTCTCCTGTCTACTTTTTTTTTTTTTAATTGGAAATCTTCAGATTAACCAGTATTCTCTTAGTGGTAGAATAATTCCTTTCCATTTGATAGAGTATTGTTATGGACATTTGGTATCTCTCCCACCTCTTTTCGGTTTTGTCTGTATTGATGTCAAATGAAGCTTGCTCACAGCAGTGATGGAGAAATGGGGGCTGTAGTCTGATCTTCAAGTGACAGCCTTTGACAGAGGTGATCTGGGATTATTCTTGGTGCCCATTAACAATTCATGGGGCACATTTTCACCTGTGTAGAAATGTGGCATAACTTGATGCTATTTTGTAGTGTGGAGTTTGCTGATTAGCTCTAAATTTAACTGTAGTTTTTAAAATTCCTCTTATAAATTGCCTATAATAATAGCTTCATCTGCACCCCAAAGGCTTAATCTGTAAATCTGCAATAGTATTTTTAAATAGCTTCTGTTCTTACTTCTTATGTCTGTTCTGTACACCTAGTAATCCTTTAATTAGGTGGGAGTTTTTTGAGTTTTAACATAAATGCTATTCTCTAATTGGCTATTTTCAGGGCAGCTCTTGAAAAAGGAAGCAGCTAGTTGCATTTGATAGCAGTTTAGGCTCATTACACTGTTCAAGCCTACTGACCTTTTATAGTTGAGTATATGCCTATTATTGCTTGGATGTGATTTTTAAAAATGTAGAGCAAAAGAGTCTGTGTGTATATAGAAGATTCATGTTTTTCTTCATTGTTTTGAATTGTTTTCTAAGATTGTTTCAAAAAATTGTACCAACACTAATTCCTGTATGTGGTAGTAAGCTGTCATGCGGTTTTAGTGTAAGTTTTTGTGTCCTCTTTTTCAGAATCCACATCTGTCCTCACTGGTTTCAGAGGGAACAACCTTTGAAGTGCCAGTTACAAAAGCGGTTCAGCTCACTAGAGAAGATGCAATAAAAACTGCATTGCTCTTAGAACTTGATATTGCAGTAAGTTAGTGATGGCTTTTTCTTTAGTGAGTTAAAATAAGAGGTGAAATGTATATGTGTTATGTATAATACCTAACTGGGGGGAAAATTATTTATTTGACTGTTTAAAAAGAAGAAATAATTCCCTATGCAACAGGATATCAGCTTAGAATGATCCATTTTGTAAATGCAAACCTTGGTTTGTTCACTGACATGTGTGACTCCATGGAAGTCAATACAGAAATAAAGTGTCAAATTAATTTCTTTGTTGTTCCATGGATATTGTATTGACTAAAATACCTTTCTGAAGTGAATTTGCAGTGGAGAAGGGCAGGCAGGGAGTATTGAAAATGAATAAACTTTCAGTTTGTAAGTATACAACTTAGGAAATGTTCAGAAACTGTATAGTAAACTGTGAGTATTCCTTGTGGTAGGTAATCTACACAAGTAATAATCTGGCTAGCATGGTCAGGTGATAAGAATTGTTAGCTCTTGAGCACTGTTTCTGCCTTTGGCATTCATTTGCTCTGACTTGTTAACATACTCAAAACTGTCAACCACTGTTACCCTAGATGTAAAAACTGGTTTAGTTTATTCAGGGAAGATCATATTTTGTGTACTGGTTTGAAGATGAAAGGGAGAGAATTCTTGGTATTACTTTACAAGAAATCTTTAAAAGGAAAATACGTTGCTTTTGAGCAGTTTTCCAAATTTGTAATATTATGCCTTTGGGATACTGTGATTTTGGCAGTATCGTTTATTGGACTCTTAACCTAATCTGTGTCAGTTTCCATGGGACATATTTAAATCTGAGTTACAAATAGGATCTACTAAGTTTTGAGCAAATGAGTTTCTGAGATAACATGTTTTTTTTGCATATATTTGTATGTGTAAGTATATCCTGTCATCAGCAGACACTGAAAACGTGAACATTTTTTCCTTTTTTTTCCTCATGTTCTCAACAGCCTGTGTATGCAGGTCGCCTCACCTGATGCATAAGGGAAACATAATAACACAAGTATCATTCTGAGTGTTTCTATAACAGACAGAAGCTTGAGTAGGGTTTTAGCAGTTGGGCACAAGAACCTCAACCAACTAAGTAGAATCTAGGTCTTAAGATCTGAGATACCTTTTAATTTTCATTGTGCTCTTCCCTTGCTGTTCTTCTTTTTTAGCTCCAGAAAATAAAAGCAGTTGGGGCCATTTCAGTCACAGTTCATCAAATAATTTAAGCAGCAAATTTTCTTCTAGTGATAATGTGTCTCTATACAAAGTTGCATTAATTATTGGGACTTCATTCATCTGCTTTTCCCAAACCAGCAAACAAAGTACATCAGTAATTAATGATCTAGGCTGATTATATAACACATCCTCTTAATGCATATTTATTTTCCTTCTGTTTAGGCTGCTCAGCAGTTCTTATTAAAGTGTCCCCAAATGTTTAGACCAGATGAGGAAAGATTTTTCTAATTAGTAAGGTTAAACCTGAAAAGAAAACATGAGTATTTAGCTTCTGATGTGATCCAAACAGTGAAGTGCTAGTACAGAGTAAAAGAATGTGTGACTTGATGTGACTGCAGTAGTAGGAAGATTGCTGCTGTTAGGACTGGGGATGCTGTTGGCCTTGGTTTATGATACAATTTAATAGAAATGATCTCGTATTTTATAACAGGATACAGTCTTTGACTACCAACCTGGAGATGCCTTCTGTGTAATATGTCCCAACAATGTCAGTGAGGTGGAACAACTTCTTCAAATCTTGGGACTTTCTGAAAAAGGAGAGTACTTCGTTTGTGTAAAGGTTAAGCAGGGCACTAAAAAGAAAGGTAGGGTGTGATGCACTGGTCATGAACAAACACTCCTTTCTGTGTTGGTAATAGTTGGTATGCATGCTGCTGGTTTTACTGTAGATGGGTTAGCTTCTGACTGGGAACCTGAGCCTGCATTGGCGTTCATCCATCTCCTTCTTCTGTGCTCCTTCATGTTGATGAAGATGAATGTCTTTAATCAAATGACCTAACAATCCCCTACTTGAAAGTAAAATCTCTCCTTGCACAGCACTTCACATCAATCTGTTTTATATCTTGGGAGGACTTCACTCCTGAAACAGAAGACTTAAGGGCTTGTAGGTCTGTGTGGTTCTGTTCTGTTGAGTCTGAAGATCCCATGCCTCAGAAAGGGTTGCTGCAGGTTCAGGGTATGCCTGTGTACTGCCAGCTGGACCTGTGAGAATTACTCTTCTCTTACCTTGCAACTGGTGTCTTAATGGTGCTGCAGAGTTGTGCCTTTAATTCTGCAGGATGGGGTAGGGCTCTTTGTTGTTCCAGTCTATGGGTAAACCAGTTCCCCTGGTGAGATTCCCCGCATCACTGAGGGACAACACAGGTTGTCCCTTAAGTTTGAGATGTAAATGGACACCTGTTCTTGGACTTGGAGAGTAACTCATTTGTTAATGGATGAGTTTACATGACAGGCTATGTTGTAACATATCATATGGGATGTCCAGGCCCAGCTGATCCCTCTCCTTGAGCCCCACTGCAGTAACTAACCTGTGCTGGGAGGGTGAGTGGTTAGTTTTGGTGCAGAGCCAGTATCAGTTACAGCCTGGTCCCTGCGCTGGGGATGAGCCCTACATCTGCAGGGCTGGTCTGGCTGTTATCCAGTCCCACTATGCTGCACTCCCCCCTGCCCCCCACCTTGGGGACACCCCATTGTCGTTCCTCTGGGGCAGACCCCCTCCAAACACACCTGCTTCTTCCCTCCCCCCGCCGAAAAAAGAAAAGGTCCCAAGAGGATCCCAGCTTGGTAACAATCTCCCTTTGGATCAGGGTTGGTCCTGAGCACCCTCAAGCTCGAGGCAGTGTCACCCCGTTCAGTACCCAACAACGGTGCACAGACAAGCAGCAAGAGGGTGGGTGGTGTGGGGGGATTTCACAAGTTTGCTACGTCTGCTGTTTACACTATTTACAGGTTTTACAGAATCAAGCTCATTTAACTAAGGAAGCAATTAAAAGGGAAGGATATAGCCAAGTAGGAGGTAATGGAAGGCCAAAAGCATCAGGTCTTCATAGGAAGCTGGGCTTAAAATTTTGTCTCTCCCGAAGGCTAGTAGGTTTTTCTGTGCAAATCAGAGCCCTGCTACCTGGCTGCATAGAATTTGAATCTCTCTCCGTAAGTTAAAGACGGTGTCAGTGGCATGTTCAAAGTGAAGGTCTCCTTAAAAAGGCACAGAGAGATATTCTGTCCTTCCTGCCTACAGCAGTTTCCTTTCTTCTGCTATACTGATGTCGCAGGAAGGATGTAAAGCTGCGCTAACAGGGCGCTTTGAGTTCATCGGTGTCAGATCACTTTCCATGTGGAACAGAGCCTCTATAGACAAGTGGACATAGCTTAGCCCCTTGATTGCTCTTACATACCAAAGCCACTGTCCTTCCAAGGCAAAGTTGGTAAAATAATTGAGTGAAACTTGGAATATCAGTGCGCTCGTCCTATGTGTAAATAGTCCTGGTTATTGCATCTTTGGCTGCCTAATGTAGCACTGGTGGGGAAAAAAGGTGAAATTATGCATTATTTGTGCAATATTTTGCCACATCTTGTGTGTAAAATGGTGTGCCTGTGAATCTTAACGAATGATAATGAAAAGGAAGATCATAGCACTGGATTGCAGCACAGAGAATCAAAATTCTTTGTTCTGCTCTTGAGTCTTCTGGGTGACCCAGAGCAAATTGTGCTGACTTTTTACACTTGCTTTAGATACTTGGCCAGGATCAGCAAGTTGCAGCAGGTCCACTTGTCTCCAGTCATGGCTTGTACACTGACTTCCATCCACTGCAGTTACGAAGTTAAATGGTTTAGGAACAAACCCAAATTCATTTCTTTGGAGCTGGTGAGCAGATACTCATTAAGTTACAATAACTTAATTACTTCTTGTTCCCAATCTGTACCGAAGACTTCAGCTCTCTAATGCAGCTTTGCCGTTCCTAGCAATGTTCCAGAGTTGCTTTCCTTTTGAGATGGTTGTCTTTTTACTGCATTCACATTTGTGAGGAATTTGTCATAGTTACTACAAACTATTATGGTTGTGGGTTTACTGAATGAAGAGAGCTGAAAAACCTGGGAGAAGAGAAGAGCATGAACAGTAGACTGGGCCTCTGCTGCATCTTCAAGATTTACCAGGAATTCCACTGAATTTTGTTCACAACCTCTCTTTGTCAGTCTTCTTCTTTGATGAAGTAGATGAGATCAATCGAGAGGACAAAACAGAAATTATTTGCAGTCTGGTACAGAGTCTATTGTACAAATACTGGGTTTCTGTAATTTTTTTTTATTGTATGCACGAGCGTTCTAAGAAGAGGAGAATGAAGTGTTTCTCGTAATATGCTGTTAGCACGTTCAAGAAAAGGAAGTTTATATAAATGGGAAAATGGATGCTTCTTTCCTGCATTATATTTATGCCAATCCTCTTATCTTCTAAAAGTAAATGTTCCTCGTAGCAAGGGTTCAGGTAGTGCTGGTACGAAAAGGTAATTTAGCAAGTTATATAGGTGTGTTCTCGGAGCAAAAATTCTGTAGTATTAAAAGGCTTTTGGCTTTTCATTGGAAAATTGTTCTTGATACTTCGTTAGAAAACTGTCTTGCTGTTTATAATTTCGACTAATCAGCTGGGGCTCAAACATACAGAATTGAATGCAGTTTAGCGTGCTCATATTTCTTGAAGGGACAAGTACTCTGTGATGCCATATTTGGATGCTAATAGATGCATATTTTGTTGTTGTTGTTTTGGGGTTTTTTTTATTCCCACTGAACTAGGAGCAGCTCATCCACAACACATCCCTGAAAGAAGCACTCTGAAATTCATTCTAACCTGGTGTCTGGAAATAAGAGCAATTCCCAAAAAGGTGTTTATGTGTTTATTCTTTTAAAGATAAATCCTTAGTAATTCTGTGCTGTATGGGCTCTTAAAGATCTGTCTTTGCTTTGCGTGTAGTTACCATGTTTCTTGGTGAATAAGGACTGTCAGTTTGTGTGCTGCTGTTTGTATGTTATTCTAAGAAATTTCATTTCTGGTACTTTACCTGGCAAACTATGAGATGCTGAAATCTCTATTCCTGTTCTGCAGTACCTTGATTAATAACTAGTCTGGAAGTAAATAGAAAAGTATTAGATATTTGGTGCCAGATAACTGGAAGGCTGAGTGAACCTGGCCCTATAGGCATTTTAGAGAAATCATTCTTTCTAATCAGAGGGAGCCATATCTATCAAGTTTTGTCACTGAAAATACGCATGCTCTATGCAGAAGTACCATAATGTCTTTTAAATTATTTTAACGCTTTTCTTTGGCATTTCGGTAACCTGGCAGAATTCAAAGAAAGGTTTTTGCTCGTGTACTATTTGTTCTTACAACATGTGGATATTATTTTCCTTTCATTCTCTGCCTGCAAAAAACTGGAAGCAGGCAACTGGAAATGCATGTGTATTTCTGGTATTGTCAAAGCACATTTTGAAGATAACTTATTTTGAAGGATGAAGCCAAACTGTTGTGTTGGTTGGGTGTCTTGAAGGAAATCAGGTTTAGGAGGGACCTTTTCACTCAATTTAGTGGATTTTACAGCAGAAGAGAAGAGAGTCTTCCAGTTGTTTCAAGCTTTTCAAAACTGCATTTAATAATTTTGAAAATTTATCTCCACATTAAGAGTAGGCAAGGAGTGCTGGCTGGGGAATATTGCCCAAGCCGTTTTTTGTAACCTATCTGCTTTATTACCTCTTCAGCGTAGAATGTGCTTTATGTTACTCCGTACTCAGAACTATTGTCTGCAAGCTGAGAGTTTGAGCACATCCAAATTACTTTCTGAGTATTCTTTTGTGTAGCATACGTCATCTGATTGCACTTGATGTTTTGGATCACTTTTGTTTTATACATCATGTCTATTTCCACCTTGATTTTGGAAAAAATCTTGTAACTATTTACATCTGATTTTTACTTTTATCTTACAATGCTCAATTTAATTTTCCCTTAAGAAAAGCTTGCAGTCCCATTATGTAGGCATAAAGTATAGAATAAAACACCACAGTGACATCTACATGACTCATTAAATGCCATACTTTATTTACAGTAATACCTATTCTAAGACTTTTTATTATTCCTTTCCTGGCTTCTCTAACTTAGCAAATGATGTTTTGTCTCAAACTAATTTGTGTTATGGAGCTGTTTACTTAACTAAAGTGCAAATCCATAAATAAGAAAGCCTTTCATAATTTTGAGATTTTTCTGGAAATGAATTGTGCCTGTCTCTTTCCTTCTCGGACTAAGCAGGAGAGAATGGAGGAAATGTGTATTTTTCACAGTAAAGTGTGCATTGGGAAATAAATTGTATTATCCATGAACCTGTCAGGTGACTGCTTCCTGTCCCCAGACAACTCAAATTTTTCCCAGTTTTCTGACTATTTTCCCAAATAGACAAGTTGTTTTTTTTACCCTTCACTCTTACTTTCTTCCCTGCAGGCATTTTTGCGAGCTCTTGTAGAATGTACCAGTGACGCAGGAGAAAAACGGAGGCTTCAGGAGCTTTGCAGCAGACAAGGAGCCTCTGATTACGCACGCTTTATTAGGGATTCTAATGTTTGCTTGCTGGATTTACTTCATGCTTTTCCAAGCTGCAAGCCTTCGCTTAACCTGTTAATTGGTAAGTGACTGATTTAGATTTATTTAGATTTGGTTTCTGAACATGCGTCAGACTAAATGTTCAGTTTCCCAAGAAAGGGGAATAACCGTTCAGGTAACTGCTTTAGAAATTAATTATAGTATCCATAGTGATCAAACTAAGACTATTGTGGAGAACAAAACTGTTCTCCAGTTTGTAGTCTTTGGCCTTCATTCTGCAGACACTTAGGTACATACCTATGCTTCGATTGACTCTGGATTGCTCCTGTGTGTAAAAAAATAAGCATAAGGTGTTTGCAGGGTTAGGGTCTTTAAGAAAAAGTTCATCAACTGCTCACAATTAAAAAAGACAAGTTCTTACCACTCCTGATTTCCCTGCCTACATATGCTTTTCTGGCAGTTTTACCTGTTAAAACGGAAAGCTTTTCCCAGTGTATTTGTATTTAAGTAATGTCCAAGACATTCACTGGGTTCCTTCTATAAAACATCGAAGGAATGAGACTCTGACTGGAACCATCTCAAATACATCTGAAAACTGGCAGTTATTTTCCAGATTAAAAAACCAGAACTTAATATGTGTTGTTATATGAAACAAAAAAATTCAGTTTTGTGTCCTTGCAATTGTCTTCTCCACACCTACCCCAAATCTCTCCTCCTTAGTACACTGTGGGGATTTAAAAAAACAAATACAATCTCTGCTCCACTTTATACAAATATATGAATTTTCACTGTGAAAGCAAAACCACTTAGCTTTTCAAAGGTGGTATCGAACGTGCTGTAGCAACTGAACTGAATAAAAAGACATTTTGAAAGTTTTTAAAATGTGTTTCCCTCAGGGAAGTAATGTGCTGAAAGGGCTTAGTGTCGTCTTCAAGTGATTTCACTGAACTAGCTTTTCTTAACTCTGACTTGCAACTATCTTATGTAGCAGAGCATCTTTAAAATGTGTCACGTACTGGTTGGAACATCTGCAAAACAGTGGTACATGTGGAAAAACAACTAAAAAGCAGTTAAACTGTATGTTACCCTGTTAGTCCACTGAGTGTTTTCTGGCATTTGCTATGCCCAGTTTTTCTGGTATTGCTCCGTTCCCCACAACATTGTTAACTTAGTGATATGTCTGTCCCCTTTCAATAAGCCCTTCTTGTCAGCCAAAATGTGCTGTCTGCATTGTGAGTCTTTCTTTGAAGGCACCAGTGAGTTTGACCTTTTCTGTACATGTATGTACATATGTAGATATAAACGTGTGTGTGATAGATAGATAGATAGATAGTGGGTTTCTCATTGAAAACAAGCCCATTAAACTGTCTCTGTTGTTTTTCTAGCTGTGTTTTAAAAAATTTGCATAGGTGCTCATAGGGGTTTGAAGTTGAACTGGTGCCATCTGGTTCTAGGACATTATACATATTTCAGTCAAGCAATTCCTATTCTGAGAGCTTTTGAGCTCTCAGATGAAAGGTGGGGAAAGTTAAATTTCAGACTTCACCTTGTCCAGTAGCTACTGGCATATCTTCTGTGTACCTTACAGGTTTTTTTTAATTGACCAAGAACCCATAAATTATCTGTTGTGGCCTCATTTTATGGGATCTCTAACAGGTATTCCACAAAGTCTAAAAAACATTCAAAACAGAGTTCAAGTCTTAGCAGCTTATTTCTGAACCACAAACACTGCATGTTAATAGAGTAAAATTACAGTTAAATTATAGTATGCTTGTAATCTGTTGTGGTATAAACACTCAGTATATCATATTTTCGTTTTCATGGGTGTGAATCAAATACTAAGTGATGCTTTATTTTTTTTTTTTTTAAATTTTTCAGAACACCTTCCTAAATTACAAGCCAGATCCTATTCAGTGGCAAGGTAATGAAATACTCAAATTATATCTCCTTGGTAATTTAGGTATGCTTTTTTATCAAATGTGTGTGTACATTATAAGCTAAAGAGAGAGGAATGAAGGATAAAACCTGATCAAAAGTGATTGTGTCCCTGTTGCAAAAACCCACCGGGTTTGACTGTTTCAAAGAACATTGTTTTCAGGGCCTGGCAAGACTTTGGTAGAGTTCTCAAGAAGCAGCTCACACACGCGTCAATCTGGTAGGAGTTTGATTCCTTTCTTAGGCACTGGCCTCTGAGTCTAGCCTTAAGACATTTTCTAACTGTATAGAAATATCACACAGTTAGCTGGACACTGAAAATCTTGATTCAGTTGAGGTAGTTTGGGCTGCAGATGGATCTGCTATAAGGTTGTACAGCTATCTCTCAGGTTTGGGGATATTTTTTGTACTTTTGTCTTTGCAGTTCAAACTTATATCAGCCAGGAAAACTGCATTTTGTATTTAATATTGTGGAGTTCCCTGCCTGTCCTGCTAGAGCAGTCTCATGGAAAGGAGTATGTACAGGGTGGCTTGCTGAGTTAGTTGCACCTCTACTGCACCCCGATAAAAACACTCTGAATACAAAAGGACAAAGCTCTTCAACTGAAAAGGTATGAATGTTAGAGCTACACTCCTTAATCATTAAATTTATGCATGTTTGAAACAACTGCAGGTTTCTTTGTTCACTGCTCTGATGTAATGCAGGTGTTTTGGCAGTATACGCCTTCATTTTGCTGTTCTACCTTACTTGTAAGTTTACCTTTCCCTCTGTAATGTGTCTAGAACGTCATTGCTAAGTTGCTAAACTTTCTTTTTGCTTTATCTATGGGTGCTTGAGTTGTGGAACTTCCCATTGCTGAAAGGCCAGAGTTGTTTTCCACCCTACTGTAGTCCTAAGCGAGTCTTGGCGGATGTTTTCATGAGCTAAAGTACCGCTGTGCAATTAAATGGTTACGACTGTTGGTGTTGTGGGAGAGAAGCACTTGGTCACTTCCAGGAAAGGGTGGCAGGTAGTAAGGGAGAAATTGTAAAACTCGCTTCTTGTCGGGTCTCGGACAGTTTGCAAAGGCCAAGTTGTTGAATATGACACGGGGACAGTTGTCTGTGGTGTGTCTCTGATGTGTGTCAAAGATGGTTTGGCTTGGTGGGTATTATTAGGGGAAAGTACTGGGGTTTGGTTTTTTTGCTTCTCCTTTCATGGCAGAGAACCTGTGTGATTCATCGGTCTCAAAGTTATTAGGTGTAAGCTAGTTATTAAAAATTTTGGAATGGTCCTATATAACTAATATGCCAAAAGAACAACTACCAGTCTAATCTATATTTTATTAAGAAAAATGGAAACAAGAATGGAAACAAACAGATTTTGTTTTCAAGAAGACTGTGCCAATAATTCAAGGTGTTGGTCTGTCAAAATGGAAGGAAAACCCATACAAGTTACCTTCATTTTTCAAAACTGGCTCAAAAGACAAACTGATTGATAACTGCATCATATATCTTATTCCAGTACTCACATCTACTCTTTATTTAAAAGATAATTGATTTGCAGCAAGTTAAAGATCAAACATGAAAAAGAGGTGGCTTTAAAAAGAAGAAGAAGAAGAAAAAGGATTATTGCAAGATGAGTCCGAATAAGATTCGGAACTATTTGCATCTGCTGTGCAAACTGAAATAGACAAATGTGCAGCCATACACGTAGGTTGCAGAAGTATGTGGAATACCAGTACGAAATAGATGAGTGTGATGTTATGCAAAAGCACCTTTTTTAAAGGAATGACCAGTTTGGAATCATTAATAGGGAGAATAACCTAACAAGCGTGGTTTGCAGTAGTACGTGTAGCAGATGTACAAATATTGCCCCCACTGGCAAGAATTATGCTGTTCTTTTTAACCATCATGAAACCAGAAAAATAATCCTGTTTAACGTTGCAGTGTCTGTAGTGAATTCAATGATAAGAAATAAGTAGATCTAAACCAACTTGGTCTAGTGCTAGGCTTCCTTTCAGACACGGATCTGAAGATCAGAATTAGAGTTTATCAGTGGAATGATATAAACAGTTTTCCAAGATCTTTGAGCAGTTACCTGCCTCCCCTCACCCATATGCATTTTTGGGGATCATGTAAAACTGTGACGAAAATTGGAAAGCTAGCTCGGTATCAGGGCTTTCCACTGGAATACTTTTAGATGTCCACAGTGTAAAAAAAAAAAAAAAAAAAAAAAAATTCAGTTTGCCTCTACTAGCAATAAACTAGGTTTACTTCCCTTTGAGTAACAACACCAAACTTTCCATGAACTCTGTAACAGTATTCCCTAAATTTATGGTGCAGTCAACTTTCATATTCACAAACTCGTGTTTGTGTGGTTTTCCCTAGTTTTCCTCCAGATGGATTAATATGTTTGTAAATATGGTGTATTTTGGTTTTGTTTGGTTTTGTTTTTTTCAGAAACTCATGTGAAGTTTTATTCTAAATGTGTATGTGGCATTAAAAATAAACCCTGAAGCTCAGGATTTGGAAGGGTGTGTGGACACATACACTATGTAAATATCCTGAAAGTGCTAAAAATTTCATGGTATTTTCATGCTTAAGAATATTCTTAAGTTGTATTTTATCTAATTTCATTTTAGATATCTATTTTTGCTCGTCCAAACAATACTTTCCACTTACCTGCAGACCCATCCGTCCCGTTCATGATGGTTGGTCCAGGAACAGGAATTTCACCATTTATTGGTTTCCTACAGCATAGGTATGTACCAGGTTGTAACCTGGGAAGCAGCCGTTTCGTGTTGAAGAAAATACAGCTTCAGGTTTTGAGTACAAATGCAGTTAATCTTTTTTTTTCTTATTCCCTTCTTTTTCACTTTTTGTAATACTAGTATGCTGATTAGAAACAGTCTTATTAATTTTAAACAAGCAGTGCTCCTGTATTTATTTGTTTTAGTAAAACTTACACTTTCATCTGACTGTATTTAATATCCAGTGGATATATGAGGAATTGGCTGAACTGCAGAAACAGTAACAAGAAATTAAATCCTTTATCTACGTGTCACTAGTAGAAGTCCTGTAAGAGGCTGGTGGTTTTTAGAAACAGTGTTGATTGGCTTAAGTATGGTATTCAAAATCTACTTCCCTCAGAAGTGGGGTCTATGTTAAAAGCCTTGGCATGATGAATGACAAGTTTTCTCCCACGTTCCCTTATTTCTGCATGTTTACACATTTCAATGTTTTAAGATGAGGAGCTTGGCACCTGAACCCTCAACTGGGCAACAGTCTAGTCTTGGTTTTGTGGGTTTGTATGTGAGGGAAGGGAGATCCCTTTTTTTTTCCCCTTCAACTCCACCGCTGTAATTTTGCAAGGCAAAGAGATGTTTGTTCAAAAAGGGACAGATACCACGTCACCAAGAACATGTAAAAACATGATTGTTTGGAAGAAACAAAGGACAGGAAGAGTGGAATATTTGGGTGGGAATGGTTGCAAGTTTTATCATACCGACACGTATCATACCAATACATGACTCGTTAGTTCCAGCAAGATAATGGAATTTCTTGTATCCTGTAACAAATATTTTAAAACCATTTTATTTAAGAGAAAAGTGAAATTTTGACTTGATGTTTCTGACTCCATGCTTCCGCTTTAACCAAATCCTTATGTACAACCCTTACTCCTTAACTCCCAAACACACCTTCATCTCAGAAGTATTTTGCATTTTATTTTAAAGGATTCATAGCATTTCATAAGCATTTGATCAATGAGAAATGAAATCTCTCGAAATGTAACTAGAAGGTCACAGCTAAAACCCCTCTAAAGTACTACCTTCAGCATTATTTCAAGAAAATGCAATGAGTCTTCTGATGCTGTGGTAGTAAATAGTTTGTTATTCATAAAGTCTAGCAGGTTTCTACAGCTAAATGGAAAGCATGGTTAAAACTGCTTTGTGCTGAGTTTTCCTAGGTGTTTTTACAGGGCTTCTGATAAAGGGTAGTGATCTCCTTATTCAGCAGTCAGGATGGTTTTGTGAGATGTTTGGAAGGGAAAAAAAGAACCCTTTGAAGCTGATTGATCTTGAGCTGGCCCAGAAGTGAGTAGTCAAGAAAATCAAAGGAGGAGGGTTTGACTGTGACTTACCTTAAGTCGTTTCCCATTTCTGCCAATCCAGAGGTTTATTAGAGCACTACGTTAAATGATAATTAGGTTATGGATGTTTTAGATTCTGCACTTGATTTAAGACAGGATTGGATTTTTTTTTTTTTTTTTTTTTGGTCTGTTTAGGCAGAAGCTCAGAGAAGAGCATCCAGACTGGGAATTTGGAGAGACATGGCTGTTTTTTGGTTGTCGGCATCAGGATCGAGACTATCTGTTCAAGTAAGTTCACTATTTAGCATGCATTTTGTATTCACGAGGGAATGCTTATCTCTGAGCCATTACTAATGGTTTTTATTGCCTTTCAGAGATGAGCTCAGATGTTTTCTTGAAAATGGCACCTTAACTCATCTTAAGGTTTGTTTCTCAAGAGACTCTTCAAGTGCAGAGGTAGCTCCACCTAAATATGTGCAAGATGTCATTAGGCTTCATGCTAAGGAAGTTGCCAGAGTCCTGCTGAAAGAGAGAGGTTACTTCTATGTATGTGGGTGAGTAGAGCGGAGATGGACTGTCTCCGAAAGAGAACAGTCAGCAGAAGTTTGAGGCTTTAGAAAGACTTAGAGCTGTCTGAGAGAAGGACCAACATGATGCTTAAAGAGCCTTTCCGGAATGCTAGAATTTCATCACTGTCCATTTTTTCCCATATAGTCTTGAAAGTTTAGCTTGTAACCCCACAGTTCCCCTGGTTGCTTTAGTCACTTCTTATTTCTTTTTCTTTTTTTGGTATTCAATTAAGCTATAGGAGGTTTCAAGCTAGTAGATTTCTCTTGAGAAAATGAGGTGTTTGAATACATGTGGTGATAAACCGCACAGCCGTGAAATAGCAGCAGTCTTCTGCTGTGTTCCAGGCTTGGGTGGGCCAAAATGCTAAAGCTCTGTAATAGTAGAATATTTTACAGTGGCAGGTTTTATTTGTGGATGATAACTTACCTGGAGGTTTGACAATTTTAGGAAGTTTGTTGATAAATGTAAAAAATGTTTCAATGTAGATCCCAATGTCAATACAGTCTCCTGCAAGAATGAATGTCAGCTTTTTGTATTACAAATAGCATTATTAATAAGTGAGGGTTTTGTGGTTGGTTTGGTTTTGGTTTTTTAATATTGGAACCATATGGTGATAAAATAATGATAGATACTTCAGCAGGTCCAATTCTCCCTAAAGGAAAAGAATTATTTTGTGACAGCTCAACTAGGGTTCCAAGGTTTTTTTCTTATAAATTACAGCATGCTGAAAACTTTCTAAGGTTTGATCGAGTGAAACTCTTAATCACTACCAATGCTCAGCTACCTAAAAACTCAGTGAGAATCTTGCCATGCAGTTTACAAGCTATATTTTCTGGGATTTGTTTTAATGCCTCTTTTCCAATATTATCCTGCCTCTGAAGCTATTGATAAAAGGAAAAATACACTATTAGGCATTTTCTTCCTCCCTCTATTTTGCTTTTGGTTTTGTTTTTCAGAGATAAGAAGCACATGGCTGATGGTGTAAGTGATGCTGTAGTGGACATTTTAAGCATTGAAATGGAAGCTGACAAGTTGGAAGCAATGAAATTCCTGGCCACGCTTCGAGAAGCAAAACGATATTTGCAGGATGTTTGGAGCTAAATATTTCATTTTTCCTGTGGCTTTGTAACACAAAAGATTTGTTTCACACATACGCTTTGACTAAAAGTTGTTGTCAGAAGTGCTGTCTGTAGTCACCCAAATCTTAACTTTCTCTGTTCGCCTTTCAAGCAGGAGTATGAAACCCTGTAAACAACAAACCAGGCTGCCTTTTGAAGGGTATGGGGGTTTTAACTGTGTTACTTAATGGACTGTCTCAATGCCTTGATTCTCTCAGTTTAAGATTGGCTAATGTAGAAAGTGAAAACTTCTGCACTCGTATAACAGTATGTTTACGGTACCTCATGTATTTTTTTTGTGTAATGTATACATAAAGAAGCTACAGATTAAATATGTTACACACTGATCTGTGCATCATCAAACACATTACTGACTTGCCAAGGTTTGTTTGCACATTTCCCAGATGCTTCCTGAGACTATTCGTATTTTTTCAGCTTGTGCAATGACAGTAACTGCCAAAAGGAATGAATGCTCCGTGTCGCACAGAAAGGTTACTGCGGAATTTCAACTCAAGTTTTCTTTAAAGCTTTTTCATTCCATCATTACATCATATATCAAAATTTTGCTACACTCCATGCTAATTCTTACTAGATTTTCCTCCATAATTCTATTGAAATAGTTTTCATTCCTGTCTCTCAAATGTTTGTGGTTTAATTTATGAGCAAACTCACCAGTTCATTTGAATTTCATTGCTGGAGAAATATTGCTTAGTAAATACTTTCTCAGATTAATAAACTAATTTTTTTTAAGTTGAAGACATAGTAAAATATGTTGTTTTGAAAGTGGTTACCCTTACATATGACAATTTGCTGCAAAAATCGAGTTGTTGAAAGCAAATTGTTGAAGTATCTGGTGGTCTTTCTAACAAGGGCCATTTGGAGTACAATTAGGCAGAAGAGTAAAAGTGTAAGTCATTCATGCTTCTCTGCTGATCCCTCCTATCTCCACTCTGCTTTTTCTAACTTCTGAACGTTGCTTCTTCATACTTAGATCTTTAAAGACAAACATGAAGCATGAGGGAATATTTTAGATGAATCATTGTTTATTTCCTGGGAAGAATTCTCGTTTTGTTTTGCCTCACGTGTAATCAGAACCACGTCATTTATTCCAAGTCTTGTCGTTGTCTAGTGATGATTAGTTAATTGGTAGGTAAATCAAGAGAAAATGGAAAAAAATATGTTGATCAGTTAGAATAAAGTCATGTGTTTAAAGAAGAAACATTCTAGGGAAGTACCTGGAATTAAGGTTTTGATATAACGTGTGTAATGATTATTTATATCCTTGGGAGAGATCCACTAAAATTTTGTGCAGAAGCTCTTCAGCAGAGCAGCTCTATCAATCACTGTCAAGTAACACCTACAGAAAAGGCTCCGTAGGGAAAGATGACTTACACCAACTGTGAACAGTGCATTTGGTGATTTTTGGCGCGTAAGAAGGAAAGAAGTGCTTCTTTTTGAAAAGTTCTGCAATTTTATACTTTAATGGAAATGACTAAGGTGATACAAAATGCTGATGTTTGTATCAGCTAATCATCTTTATGTGTTTTTAAAAGTTATTAATAAAAGAAAAAGCTGCCAATATTCCAGTATTGCAATTAGTGAAAATGAATCATCACCTACCTGCTGTTAACTGGAGTTTGTTTGGAAATAGCACTTGTTATATCACGTGTCTTCTCAGACGGGATTTACGATTTTTCAGCGCCACTTGGAAGTTCTTGGAGACTACAGAGAAAACAATGTTTGTCTGACTCCAAGTTGCAGCTTTTCCCAGATCTCCTACAGCTATTCATTTTTGTGTTACTTACATATCACAGTACAGAAGCTGAGATGACCATTTCAGTAATACTACAGGCAATAGCATAGCAGTTTTGGGGATATCAACAGCTGAGTGTCCTTTTCTGATTGTGTGTTTTGCATTTGACAGGGCCTGATACACAGCTGTTATCCGTGCGTTTCCCCTCTCCTGTTAATCAATTCTCTACAAAACTAGAACACGTGGATTATTTAGTAACGTGGTGGTAAGACTGCAGTGAAACACATGAGCTTTACTATCACCTCTTAGAACAGCAAAAAATAGTTGCAGCTTACTCTTACAACTGCATGGTGCAAAGGCCAAAGTTCAAACAGACTAAAATAACCCCAACACCCCCCCCCCACACACACACACACCCCCCGTGTGTTGCCTGAAGGAAGTACTTCTGTGTTCGCATTCAGTGACATTGAACAAGCAGGAAAGGCAGGAAGAAAGGGACTTCAGAGATGAAGGAATCGTGGAGGTGGAGAAGGCTTGCAATGAGAACTGTAGGGTTTTCTTAATTAGATTGTGTCTGTGTAACTGGGTAGGGCTGATTTATGACTCCTTGGTGTGTCTTTTAGAAAAGCACACGGTGGATTTCGCTGTATCTCCTACAGCTAAGCAGGGGATTTTTTTAACATCTATTAGTTTTCCTTCATTAGAGGAATATCACGTATGTGCTTTTCCTCATAATTCTAGAGCTGGTTATGGAATTCCTTTGTCGTTTAAAGGCAATAGTGGATGTTGTGTGCCGTTTCCTGTGTTTGAGAGGCTAACAGTCTTCATGCTGGTGACAAGGGGTGGTTGTTACCCTAAAGCTGTTGTTCCAGAGAAGCATTAATGGGGAAGCATTCCTTATGGCCTGTTTTCTCATCAGTTTTGGAATGTTACTCTGAATTTGTCAAATAGGGTTGATGTTACAATTTCCCTTTAATCTACAGTTTCAAAAAAAGGGTTTACTTTTCAAATTACTAAACTCATGCCAAATTTTTCCAGCTTGCTGCTTCTAAATTCAAGCTGACTTTACTGCACCTGGTAGCAGAAGTAGTATTTCCATGTTTCTTGCACCTGTTTCGTCTCCCTTTCCTTCCCCCTCCTCTCCCAACTTTTCAGGAAATCTAGACTATTGGCAGAAGTAGGAGGAATACGCCTTTTTAGCAGTCTCTGAAGATACTGAGCGTCTTGAGAGATTTCTACTGAAAAATGGCAACGCCAGATGAGAGGAATGGCAAAATCACAGAGTGTGACTCGTATCCGTTTAAGGACTGAACTTAACTACTGAACAGCACCTCAGGTGTTGGATGGCACAGGGATGGGGGGGGGGGGGCAGGGGGTGGGAGGTTATTGGACATAAAAGTCAAAGTTGATTAAGTCTCTAAATAAGCTGGAATAAGGCAGGGGCTGTGTTGCAAACCATAGATTTGCAGGCAATTTGAAAATGTGGAAGTAGCTTTTCCCCTCTTTCGCCATTCCAAGTTATCAGCAATCAGGATTTGGAGATTAACCTGACAGCATTTTAACCAAAATGAAGTATTTTGTTCTGAGGAAACTTAGGTCACTGAGCTAAAACCTTTTGAGGGATTCTCCAATCATTGAGTTATTTGGTAAAATTGACTTGGCTCCCATAAATACTTTTGTTCTGCCCAACTTTGTCAGTAGGACAGGAAAATACTTTTAAAACAAAGAAACAAAAAATCCCAAACCTTCACTGGTTGATTTTTGCTTTTTACCTGAAAGGAACAGGGCAGCATCAAGTTCTGTGCTGTGCTTGTTGAACCTGTTTCACACATGAGCCTTACCCTGGTTTTGATTGCTCATTGGAAGCATGCAGTGTATTGCTCTCTGCTTGTCTCCTTCTTGCTCTCTGCTTGTTTCCTTCGGAAGTTAAGCCACGAGGCCACAGTCTTTGGCTTAACCACGTTCCAGTTTTACTTTGGAACTAGAAATGGGGAAAAGAGTATTAGCATAAGAGAAAGTGAGCCTACTAAGTCTTAACAGTAATGTAATTAGGAATTGTGCTCATAACTCCCTTTCTATCTTGTGTTTTCTCTGAGCGCTTATCAGCTGCGTACACAATCCTAACAGCTGTTACGCTGCGCTGCTCTTAGATAAATTTACCTTCGTTTTATACAAAAGGAAACCCAGGCAAGGAAAGGCTACTGAATCGCCCAGAGACTTGAGCTGCTGTTTCTCTAAGTGCTGTGCTAATGATTAGCTTACAGATCCATCTTTCTCACGCATTTCCTCAATAATTACACTGATACCACAGAAAATCTAGTTACATTCCATAAATGCAGAGTAATTAGTAACTTAGTAATAAGTTTGAGAAACTTTTGTACGGTGGGATGGAAAATCTAAGCCTCAGACTTTGTGGGTAGGTCCTGCTGCACTCTGCAAATTCTGTCCTGGCACTGGTGTGTCAAAGGTGCCAGCAATGGGTGTGTGAGGGTACGCGTGCCCGGGTGGGACTGTCAGTGAGTACCAAGCCGGGCTAGCCAGCAAGGGGGGTAGGTGTCTTGTGAGAAAGCTGGAGGAGTTGGCTACTGAAGGGACCAAGAGGTTCAGGCCAACTGCTGGAGGGACCATGGGGTCTGGAGGTCAACGGAGGAACATTTCTATGTGTGTGTCTCTGTGCGTGAGGCAACTGGGGAGAGCAGGGATTCAGGGCCAGCTACTGGGTGGGCTGTGTGTCAAAGCCCAGCTGCTGGTGGGATCCACGGTGTTTGTGTTTTGGTGTTTGTGGGATCTGCTTTGTACGTAGGTTTGTACATATTTCCCACTAGTGACCTTTAGTCTGGTCAGATAGATAGAGGGAGAGCTGCTGGTTGGACCTGGGGCCGCTCCCAGTTCGGATCAGAGCCTCACACAGACTGGTGTATAGGTGTATACCAGGGAGTGTTCTTGCCCTCAAATTTCATCCCTGAAAGAATGCCCTTTGAAATGTATTTCAAAATAAAACTCCAAGATTGTGTTTTCCAAAACTTAGTGGTTTGGTCTCTTATATATATATATATATATACACATATGTGTATATATATGTATATATGTTTCATCACCTGGCATTTAGTGCATCCTGTGTAACTGGAGATGAGTCCGCATGTGGGAATGTGTGTATTTTTCTACATGTGAAGCCACACACAGATTTTGTAGCTGAGGTCTCACAGCTGCTCCCCGCCCTGTTTCACAAATGACTGCACGTGTGTATAGGGCTAAGCAGTAGCTCAGTGAAGTCATGAGCCATTTCTTAATCTCACGACATGGTTTTTACTCTCCAGCTACTCCCAGTGTGGCTGCATGGCTGGTGATCAACACATTCGCTGCTGCGACCATCTCTTCAAGCCACTATGAGCTGGTTAGTTAAAATGCCTAAAGTGCCAAGTTCTACTTAAATGACTGTTTATATTGAGTCCATAATTCTGTAGGTGATCTTTTTTTTTAAAGAAGAATAAAAGAATACTCAGAGCAATTGGATATGAAATGACATGCCTGAAGCTCAGCTTTGAGCTTTACGGTTCACATGAAGTCATATGCTTGCAACTTTTATTTTCTATAATGTAAATATGGATATTTTCATTGCATATTTATGCATTTAGCAGTTTGGTATGTTGATGGCCTCTCACAACCAATTTATTAGTGTCTCAGTTTCACTGGATGTCACTTGTAAAAAAGGGACACTTTTGAGGAGCTCTGCCATCATGCATCTCAACCTGACAGCTTCAGATTTTTCCTGCTCTTCAGGTGGAAACTTAATGCCTCCATCTCGATCCATTTCACTCCAGTTATGCTTCACCTGAGTTGGGAAGACCAAAACTGAATTCAGTAGTCCAATTTCAGACATAGCAGTGATTATATAAGAAATAACAACAGAATATTTTCAATGTTACTTTCTATTCTGTTCTGGGTTTTGGGGTGTTGTGGAGGAATAAAAATGGGAGAATCACTGCATGCCTGCTGGTGATTATAGGAAGAATATTACATTGCTAAAAGTTACAGTCCACAAGCCCTGGTCAGATTTGGTGAATTGAGAGGTGAATCTACATTGACTAAATGGTTCAAGCAATTCATTTGGATCTGAAAATTGAGCTAGTTGATACAATGGTTTACTATAAAAGCTATAGACTATTTTAATGAATCTTGAGAGTCTGCCCCCTCCATTTGAAGAAAATGTGTAAATATAAAAAGCTGCTCAGTACTATTAGAGTTGCCTACCATAAAGAGATTGAAATACTTTTAAATTGATAGCAAAAGCAGTATGTCAATTTGTTTAGTCTCAAAACCCTATTCAAATATTGAAAAAATTGGGATTTTATACAAATGCAAATTACAATCTTGAAAAGTTGATTCAGCACCACTACAAATTACAGTCACTTTCGTTAGCATTTGAATAAATGCTCCACTTCTGTGGGAAAAGGTTTGTCACGCTGACAAAGCACTCAAAGCCAATAGTGCTTATTAAAAAAGAAAAGGTTCTACAGTTGGTTTGAAAACACCAGTTTCGTAAGTCCATCAGAGATATTAATTTGTAATCTGCTTTTCACTCTATTGCATAGATGATCAATTAGTTTTCCTTAACTTGGGTTTGTTTTTTTTTTTAAATGCATTTTATTGTAACTTACTAGAAGAGCAGCAGGGCCGTTTCCAGTATTTTCTCCCCAATGGTGGGACCATGGTTTTTTTTAAATTGGTTTTCAGTTGTTGTGAGAAAACGGTGTCAATTGCCCTAGAGTTATGAACATCACCGAAACAAAGCAGAATTATGGGGCTGTGGCTACTCAGCATTTCTGGGCAGGGCCAGATGTTGAAATAGGCACTTGTGCGTACGTGTATCTCTTTTGGTGTGTTGGTATAAACTACTGTCCTCTAGTTAAATGCCCGCTCCCTGCTTGTAGTTCTTACAGACCACTGCTTCTTGAGACTGAGATAATACCTGTCTTGGTTTGAAAGACAGGTGTCTGCGGAGGAAGGCAGGAGCCTCCCTTGAAATGGAAAATGCAACCCCCTTCCCTCCAAATTATTATAATTTTGAAAGTAACGGGCCTTCAGGCAAAGATATGGGGAATAGGAATAACAGTTCTTTACTAATATATATATATATATATATATATATATATATATATAACACAAGGCAGGGAAAAAAACAAAACAACCCACTGGTTTACAGTGACAGAGTCAGAAATACAACCTGACACCCTGTTAGGGTGGCAGTAGCAGTCCGATAAGATGGTGGCTGCAGTCCTCCTGAAGCGATGGATGTAGTTCTCTTGAAGCAGCGATCTTGTAAAAGGGTCTGGTCTTCCTCCGAAGGTCCACTGGTAGGTAGGTAGCTCTTGTCCTCTGGAACTCCAGTGGGGGAAAAACTCCTCTGGGAATCCAGTGGAAGAAGGCTGCTAGGGTGTTCGAGATCTCAGTTTTTATTTAGCATGGACTGCTTGGCTCCTTCCCCCCGGGCGGAGCATCTCACAATGGGATGGGGAGTCGTGAGGCAGTTCCTTGATGGGCCATTAACAGGAGATAGTCCAGGAGCGAGTTACCGATGGGTCAGGCGATAAGGCATTGTTGTGCCCGTTAACAGGAGATAGTCCAGAGGGGGGAGGCAGGGAGCACCGCCCCGCCTGGTCTCAACAGCTCCTGAAGATGGTAATAGAATACTTTTTTCTTTTGGCACATTTTACACTGTAACCTAGGACAATACCGCACGCGGCTTCTTTTGGTGGGAGCAGATTCCTACAGAATAAGCCACTCCTTATGTCACCACCAGCACTCCTTTTTGTTTTCTGCAACGGGAAAAGAGCAGTATGGGAGCCAGTGAAACTGCAGTCAGATAAACAGCTTGTGGCTCTTGGAAGAGACTGTTTTCAAGGCAGAATCTCTTTCCCTTTTTCATGTTACAGTTCCTAAACGTGCTGGGAGGGGGTGGCATTGACGCCAATAGAAGCTCCAGAGGCACAGCTTGGTGGTAGTAGATTTTTAGGTTGTCCTTGCCTAAGAACAGCTGGAGCAAACACAGATAGGAGGGAGAGAAACATTTTTAAAATAAACGATTGGATGTCCAAGAATTTCATGCAAGTTGGTTTTTAAAACATCTGTTCCTATGGAAAGCAGACACACTGATATATTTTAAGTTATTTTTGTAAAATTCTCAAACAAAAAGCTAATTCCTAAGTAGAAACATCTATATTTCTTTACCAATGGGCAAGTTTGTTAAAGCTCTTGCAGCTTTGCATAAGGAAAGTATTGTATTTAAAGGTAAATGGAAACATTTTTCGTGGTTGTAAAACTTCCTGCGGAAGTCAATTCAGAACTCATGGGAAATGGGGATAATAATTCTTTCAGCAATTTGTAGTTGTTTTGCTTTTTCTTTTTTAATGGGCTGTATAAAACATCTTTGTTTTCTTCATACACATGCATGTATATATTCAAATATAGATATACATATGTATGCATTGCCAAGATCTCAATTTATATTTTGTCCTTGCTTTACAGCTGAGACATATTTTGAAATATCTGTGTGAACTGGTTCCTTCAGTTTACACAGCTGTATTTTACTATTAAAATGTATATATACCTTTATTCAGAAAATGTCAAATGAACATTTCCAAGAAAAAAATAGCTGCCGGGCAATTCCCTCTATTCATTCAGTACTATCAGAATATAGGATTTTCCTTACTTTTTCATTTTGCAGAGAGAAAGAACCTTATGAGTGCACAAATGATAAATAAAACGGAGGGCATAAATTTGTAGACTGCTGTACAGATGTGGTAGAAATATTTATTTTCTCTCAGTCATTGTTTCTTATAGTGCCTATAGCATGCTAAGAGCTTTCAAACATATGAAGAAACACAACTGATCTAGTTCACATTAATCTCACTAACTGTAAAGGCTTTTGTAGAAGTGCATATTACCAGCTGACATTGCTGTCAAAATACAGGGGAGTGAGAGAATCTGTGTATTTTGTAAATAAGTTATTATCCAATGTTTCTACTCATGTATTCAACAGGTGGATTGTGAGTCCACTCTAGATTATCTTTGAAAGGTCATGACGACCAGGAGAGGTTCCTGAGGACTGGAGGAAAGCGAACATCACTCCTATCTTCAAGATGGAGCAAAAGGAAGATCTGAGTAACTACAGGCTCGTCAGCTTCACCTTGATTCCTAGGAAAAAGCAAATCCTCCTGGAAACCATTTCTAAGGGCAAAATGGTGACCTGGATTAGTCATCATGGATAATGCGGAAATAGTGCCCGACTGATGTGGTAGCCTTCTAAAATAAGACGGGCTTGCTAGATCAGGGGAGAGCAGTACGTCTCTGTTGAGTCATCTCAGTCGTAGTGAGGCTTTCAACACTGTCTTACTGATGAAATATGGACTAAAGAAGTGAACGGTGGGGTGGATTAAAAACTGGCTGAACTGCTGGTCTCCAGTGGTTGTGATGAGCTCAGCTGGCGGGTGGTCACTAGTGGTGTGCCCCAGGGGACAGTACGGGGTCCAGTCCTGTTGAACATCATTAATGACCTGGATGATGGGCAGAGTGCATGCTCAGCCAGTTGGCAGATGATGCAGAACAGGGGTGCAGTAGTGGTTGATGGACAAGTGTGCTGCCTTTGAGAGGGATCCTGGGAGGCTGGAGCACAGATCCAACAGGAATCTCACTTGCAAGTGACCTTTGCAAGTGCTCGTCTCCAGCTTGACTGCTCACACCTCTCATATGGAGTGTAGTTCCCCCCCCCCCCGATAGAAATCCTCTGGCTCAGACAATGAAAAGATACTCCCCAAGGAAACCTGCAAACGAAGTGGGAGTCCTGTAGAGGTTACTCAAAGCTTGCACATTAGGGACTTCGAGGTGTTCTTTGATGCTTCTGATATCTACAGCATTACATGATGGTCTATGGTTACGTTTTGTTTTCCTGACACTTAATGCTTTCTGAAATGTTCAATGTTAAATGTATTTGGAAGGGGCAGGTTGGGGGAGGGGATTTCATTGACTGCTGCTGCAGTCTATCCAGTAGAGCCATATCCCTTTCCCTGATGGTTGTGTTAAAAATGATCACGTTTGTTTCATAATAAAACTTTCTGTTGAAGTTTAACAGTATTTTTTCCATTGTAAGATTTTCAGAAACATCTTAAGCACTGGTATGTGACTACGTTTGTTTTGTGTTCCTGTTTTGGGCCAGAGCCAGATTAATCTCTTTAAAGAAAATAGTCAAGGCAGGGTATGAACTTGTGCAATTCAGCGCATCTGGGCAAGCTCATCTTAGCAGAGCTAAATTAAAAACCAAACTAGTAGACTTAGACTGCAAGAAAGGCTGTATACAGTCTTCAGTAAGACAAAATATACATGCCAGTTGGCCTAATAAACTAAGGGGTTTTACATATTTTTACTGTTGGACTTGTGCAAAGAACGATTACCTTGCTTTTTTTTTTGAGATGTATTGAGGCTCTGCAGCACTGGAGGACAGCCAGCTTTGTTCTGGACAGAGATCCAGCTAATTGTGAGTTTCAGATGATGACATACTTAAATTTCTAATGCATCTGAAGAGGATGGTTAATACTTACTTGTGATGTTGATGTGCAGGATAGACAACTCGGAAAGTTTCAAGTAGAAAGTACATGGTAATTCACGGCTAAACCTACCAGGGCTAACCACCATGCTCTACTTTGAAATAAGGGACTCTCAGATTTTGAATGCATGTGCGCCTATCAATGAAGGACTCTGTAAATTCTTGCACTAATGACCTGGTGATGGCTGAATAGTAAAGTGAACTGTCATAAGTTATTTGTCATCACCTTGTATGAGCAGCATGCCAATCCATGTTTTATCATGTATGGTAACATGGCAGTCAAATTGCTGTTAGGACTTCTGGTTCATTTTGCCAAAGATCTCGGTGAAATTCTTACTCCCCTCACTGATGAGTTATGGTTACTTGGGGCAAGACAGTTGCTTTAAATTATTTTCTCATTAAAATCCATAAAATCTTCAAAAATATATAATTCTTGTTAAATAACTAGTTTTCAGATTCTGTGTAGCTCTGAGTATAAATGTGAATGACTGCAAATCAAGGTGTTTCAAATGTCTTATAGTATTATAAACATTTTAATTTAACAATTTATCTCGTGTTGTGTTATCCTCCATTGCACAAACCACCCTCTTGCCTCTTAATTCTTGTATAATACCTTAATGTCAACTCCTGCTGTTAATTGTATGGAAAAGCTGGACTAAAGAGGTCTTTTTCTATAATATAGCCATGTGGAATCTTTGAAAAGGTTTAGCTAAATTTCTTTTCCTATTTTCTTATTTTCTTTCTTGCTTCTTTGTCCTTGCACTTTCGCGTATACGTTTCTGTCATCTGCTTTTCTTCCTTTGCAGATGCATTTCTTCCTCTGATAACCTTTCCTCTCTCCTCTGCACATACTCATTGCTGGGTTTCTCATGCTAGAAGGTATCCTGTTCCCAGTTTAAGTATTTGCATCTGAATATATCTGCTTCTAAAGGTATCTCGTGTTTTCCATGCATTTTTGTGTTTCATGGCAGTAATTCTAATGGTAGCATCTAGGCTGGAATTCTGGGGTTTTTTTTTCCTCTTGTAGAGATCTTGGACTTCTGTTGCAATGAAGTGTAAAGAAGCATATAGAAATGGCTGAAAGCCAGGAGTCAGCAATGGAAGAACTTTTTCCTACCTCTTGCTGTATATTTCAGAAATGAGTGCTAGAAAATCCCCCCTTTTTAATAGGACAGATACTTTATTTGTCTCTTAATGAATCGATTCTGTGTGTCTGAACTCATACCAGGGCATTTCTGCAGATTCTGGGTTGACCTCTGCAGAGGATATGCCGTTTTTCTCTGACAGACCATTCAGAATAGAGAAAAAGAGGAGAGTATTACTGTTTTCTCTAGCATCAATACTGATGAACTCCTAATGAGTATGATGCAGATAGCTATGTCATCCTTTGGGTTTATTTATTTCCAGCTTTGAAAATCTCCTGTCAAGGGAAACCAAAAATACACACGCATATTATACATGACTCCAGCACTGGTTGTGTGTAAGATGACAGAAAAAGGGTGTGCATCCTCTTTTTCCTGTTCTTATCACCACCCAGGCAGGGGGTCTGTGTGGAAATCAGCCCCTGGCAAGCCAGCAAATAAGCCATCAATGTAGCATACAAAGATTTTTGTTGCTCTAAATCTGCCCATGGCATATGCATCAGCCTATTTTTAAGAAAGGAGGAGAAAGATCACTGAAGTAGGGATAATTTATCTGAAGATATCATTCGTATCTGAACAAACGAATGTTTGTTTTCAGTATGCTTCGTTTTCATTCTCAGATTTTTGTCTCCTTGCTGCATGATGGGATTGAGAAGATTTCTTGACAGGGTACCTTTGATTCATTGATTGCATCGTTCAGAGTAAATACAGCAGCTTTCCTGAGACAGACTGCCCAGTTTATCTCTGCTAGCAAACTGTAGTAGAGGAATACAATAACGGCAATTCTGCCACAGGCGTACTTGCTTTCTGAGGAGACAGAGGATGCTTTCACTGCTGTCAGCTGCTGGAGATTCTGCTGTCTTGCAGTCAGCTTTAATTTGCAGTTGAAGTTAGATAAAAATTCCACCAAAGTCAGCAATATGGGAAATGTGCTGAACTAACACCGTCAGTCACCTGCTTTGAAGGGTGATTGCTTTCTGGCCAACTTATGTTCCTGGCAAGCTAGTTTTTTGGAGAGTGGCATACACATCTGCCTTCAGTGAATTCTTTCACCTCTCCAGGGGAGTGTGTCCGCATGCTGCCGAGTGTGTCAACAGTAGCCTCCTGTGTTCCTCAAACACTCTTGCCCTGTTACTCAAAGACTACATCCCCAGTCCCTCATTGCCAGGGCCTGAGAATACCTTTGGTGGTGTTTATAATACCTACCTTCTTTAAGGTGGGGAAGGACGAAGAGGGGAAAATGCTTTTGGAAATGGCAGCCTGCGTGATGTTAAAAGAAGTTTTCTGACATCTTGTAGAAAGAAAAAAACTAAAGATAGCACAGATTAACTAGGGAAAAAAATATCTAATTGCTTTAGAGTAAATTGTTACTCTAATTAAAATTAGGCAAAATATGACATTATATCAGAAGTGAACAGAGATGGAACTTCTGAGCAAATAATACTGTCTATCAGCAGAAATCTGCACTTGGGTATCTGTAGGGAGTTCTTGTGTTCTAAATTAGAGATTGTGGGTGGATGGCACAATCTCTCTGTAACCCAAGTCTTTGGTGAAATCATCAGTGAAAACATCATAATGTTAAGGGTGAAGCATAAAAGAAATCCATGGTGTCTTTGTTTCAGATGATCAAACACATTATTTGCAGTGTCCCATCCTCACTGTGTCACAGTGAATAGTTACTGCTATGAAACATTGTTGTCTGTTTTGTGTTCTAATCTAGCTAATACCTGACTTCCCATTCCTGTGAAGTTTTACAGTCAGTCTGTTCCACTTTCCTGCCATTACCTATATATTCCTCTACTCCCTTTCCATAGTTTTAGTTTTATTATTTTTAACGATTGGATCAGAGAAAGAATACAAGAGCTATAGCTAGTTTTACTCTTGATTTTTGTGACAACCAGTGAGAACGCACTTAGAGAGATACCTGTTGTGATGACCTTTGTAAGGAAAATATTATGATAATGTTCAGAAGTAAATAAAAGATTGCTTTAAAAGAAAACAGTAGGAGAGAAAGCAAAATGAGGCTGTCCATTGATTTAAGTTCAGAAGAATTTTGGAAGAGCTGAAAATGATTGCAAAGTTTAACAAATTTAACCTCAAGCACTTCTATTTATCATTTTTGGCTGGTAGAATTAGCTTCATTTCAGAAGCAATGACAGATAGACTTCTTGATTTATGATATATTTTGACTGAGGCCTGAAATAGCCTCTTAAAACCCTTGTAGCAGAGATCTTTTGTATTGACCTGTGGGAGGACTGATCTCCAAAAGAAGGTAAAGCAAATTCCTAGCATAGCCACAAAGTCACATCTTAGAAAAGAGATTAATCAATCTCAATGCTCTGTTTAATTTTCTTTTTAAGAGATATAATCTTTCATAGTGAAACTGCTGTTAATAAGATGTCAAAAAAACCCCACAAAACAACCCAACAACCAAACCACCGATGAGTTCAAAAATGTTTTTAAAGTAGCCACTTGTTTTTCAAAACTGGTGGTTTTGTTCCAAGCTTGGATCTATGCTTCTTAATGTGGCTGATCTGTAGTGTTTAAATTTTAGGCAACTGCAATGACTAAGCCAGGCAGTGAGAGAGTTTGGGAGCTGGAATTCTGGGCCTAGTTTAGGGAAAGCTTTATGAATATTGGTGCTTCTGCTGTCCCAAAGATAGACATATATCAGAGCTTGACAGGATTTTTCGATTGACGCTTCTAATTGTCTTGAATGCCTTTAGAAAGTTGACCCTCTCCTTAACATTTTATCATTTTATTTTATTTTGTTATCTTTTATTCTCTTCCCTTTCCCACCCACTCTTTCTCATTGCTGTGCTCTAATATTTAAATATCTGTTAGATCTGTTTTTCAGCAAGAGCAAACAACAAAGGAGGATTTTGGAAACATTGTCCATTCATGTAGGAATGGTGTCAAGAAAGCTAAAGATCATCAGGACTTAACACTTGCAAGAGGTATTGAAGGCATCAAGAAAACCCCAGACTAGTAACAAAAGGCTGAGCAAAGAAAACACGGCCCATTGCTAGTAGGGCAAGTGCTCTAGTGCCATTTGAAACACAGAGGGTTGAGATACTCAGTTGCTGCTTTGCCTCAGTCTTCACCAACAAGATCTTCCAAGCCTCTCCCCTTAAAGAGAAGGAACTACCAGCAGTGGATGTGGATTGAGAGAGCTCAACTCATCCAAGCCCAGAGGACGAGACAGGCTGCATCCTGCTGAGAGAACTGGCTGATGTATGTCATAGTGACGCTACTCTCTATCATCTTTGGCATGTTGAGGAGACTCGGGAAGATCCCCAGTGACTGAAGGAAAGCAAACATTGCACCAGCTTCAGCACAAACTAAAAGAACAGCTAGAGGAGTGACAGACTGTTTAACCTCTCTTCTCTGGAAAAATCCATTCTTCTTGGAATACATTTCTGGTCCGAAGCTGATTGGGAAAGTCAGCATGGATTTAACAAAGGTATATCATGCCTGACCAGTGTGAGTTCCCTCTAGAATAACATGACTGGATTTGTGGATGAGGAGACAGCAGTGGGTGTAATTTACCTTAACTTTAGCAAGACTTTTGGCACTGTTGTCCACAGTATTTCTGTATCTAAGTGTTATGGGCTGACCCTGGTCAGCAGCTAAGCACCACACAATCTCTCTCTCACTTCCCCCTCCTTCCCACGGCAGGATGGGAGAGAGAATAGAAACAGAAAAAGTGAAAAAACTCAGACAGTTTAATAAGTGAAGGAAAGAAGTGGGGAAAAACCTCACACAACCGTTGTACAAAGGCAGTCGCTCACCACCTCCCACCAGCAGACTGATGCCCAGCCTGTCTCTGAGCAGCAGCTGCCTTGGAAGACTGGGCGCCTGGAGAGCAGCTCTGCAGAAGACGACTTGGGGAGTCTTGGCAGACCCAAGCTAAATATGAGATGGCAGTGTGCCCTGGCACCAAAGAAGGCCAGCAGTACCCTGGGTTGTGTTAACAGCCAGTAAGCTGAGGGAAGCAACTATTCCCCTTTACTCAGAACTTGTAAGACCACATCTAGAATACTGTATCCAGTTTTGGGGGGACCTAATAGCGGCCATCTCATGCTTATGACTTGGCAAAAGATGGGACCAGAAGTTTCAGTGGTGTTGCATAATGGGAGGACAAGACAAGGGGCATAAGTTAAAACAAGCGAGGTTCAGGAAGAATATAAGGAAAGGTTTTTTCACTGTGAGGAGTGTCATGCAGTGGATTGGGTTGCCCAGAGAGGCTGTGCAGTCTTCATCCTTAGTCTATTTCAAGTTTGGACTGGATAAAGACCTGACCTGTAGCTGACCCAGGTTTGACCTGGAAGTTTGACTAGAAACCTGCTGAGATCCTTTCCAACTCAAATTATTCTATGGTCTTGTGAACATGGTATAAGTTGCAAAGTCAAAATTCATCTTCACATCTAAATATCAGGGCAGCCACCTGAAGCAGGAGCACTCCCTTTCACTATATGTGTGTTGAAGTGTGTAGCATAATGGGAGCCAACCCTGCAGTCTTGGCAAGGTAGTGTGGCATATTACAGTAAGAAAGGAATGGACAAAGCCAAAGAGCTTTTAGGAATTCTAGCTGTAAGAGATATTGTTTCTCGAGTGGCAGGACACAATTGACCAACTGATCACTGTTCACTCTGAAAAGGTGCTCGGTTTGGAGTTCACCTGAAGCTGAGCATTAAGAGAATTGTTTTATGATAATATGTGTGCACGTGTGCACATGAATGTACGTGTGTGTATCTCTGTTTCCTACAACGATGTATGAATTGGGATGCATTAATAAATCTGCTTCTAGTGATAGTTTGTAGTGAAATGTAATGTGAGAAAAATACAGCATGATGGAGGTGACTTTGGATCCCTATAAGGATATTAATGGGATGGAATTAGCTATGATTTTTCTTTCATTATGAGAAAAACAGTTTGCTGAAGAGTGTGGATGTGCTACTAGTTAAGCCAAGCATTGTTTCTTCCCAGAATACCGTATGTAGGTAATTCCAAAATAACAGAACAAAACAGCTTTGATACAACTTTAGAATACGTCCTGAGTGCATTAGATAGCTACAGACTATCTGTATCATGTTCAGCGTATGTTTGCAAGATTGCTGCAAACTGAAGGACTCAGGGGGTGAGGTCCAGAATGGCAATGCTCATGCCATTGCATCCAACTGGGGAGTAAGTCAGGCCAACCAGAGCAGCAACAAATGTTCCTTAGCTGCTTCCCAAGATGAGAACCAGGTGGCCAACCACCTCAAGGATGTGTATGGCTATGGTGGATCCTCCTGCACCACTCCAGGGAAACTTGTGTGCTCAATTACCTCTCTGAAATGCCTGTACGCCAATGCACACAGCATGAGGAATGAACGAGAAGAACTAAAGATCTGAGTGTGGTTGCAGGCCCATGATCTTATTGCAATTACAGGGACATGGTGGGGTAGCTCGCATGACTGGAATGTTGTCATGGATGGCTGCGTACTTTTTAGACAAGACAGGCCAGCAAGGCGAGGTGGGGGAGCTGCTCTTTATGTGAGAGAGCACCTGGAATGCACTGAGCTCCACCTAGGCGGGGATGAAGAACAAGTTGAGAGCTCATGGGTAAGACTTAAGGGGCAGTATAATATGGGTGGCACTGTTGTGGGTGTTTACTACAGGCCACCAGATCAGGAAGAGGAAGTCAATGAGGCCTTCTACAGACATCTGAAAGTAGCCTCACAATCACAGGCCCTGGTTCTCATGGGGGATTTCAACCACCCTGATATTTGCTGGGAAAGCAACACAGCCAAGCACTTACAGTCCAAGAGGTTCCTGCAGAACATTGATGATAACTTTTTGACACAGGTGGGAGAAGAACCAATGAGGAGAGGTGTGCTGCTGGACCTTGTGCTAACAAACAAAGGACTGGTCAGGGATGTGAAGGCTGGTGGCAGCCTTGGCTGCAGCGACCATGAGATGGTGGAGTTCAGGATCCTGCATGGAAGAAGTAGGGCGATCAGTAGGATTGCAACCCTGGACTTCAGGAGAGTTAACTTTATCCTCTTCAAAGACTTACTTGGAGGGATCCCATGGGATGGGGTTCTAGAAGACAGGGGGGGCCAAGAGAGCTGGTTAATATTCGAGTACCACTTCCTCCAAGCTCAAAATCTGTACATCCCCACGGGGAATAAATTGAGCAAAGGAGGCAGAAGGCCTGCTTGGATGAGCCAGGAGCTTCTGGAAAAGCTCAGCTGGAAGAAGAGAGTTTACAGAGTGGGAAAAGGGACTGGCCACTTGGGAGGAATATCAGAATGTTGTCAGAGTATGCAGGAATATAACAAGGAGGGCCAAGGCCCACTTGGTAAAAAAAAGCTGGTAAGGGATGTCAAGGATAACAAGGGCTGCTTCAAGTACATCGGTAGCAAAAAGACAACTAGGGAAAGCATGGGCCCGCTGCTGAATGAGGTGGGTGCCCTGGTGACAGAGACTACAGAGAAAGCAGGGTTACTGAATGCCTTCTTTGCCTCAGTCTTTACTGCTAAGGCTGCCCCTCAGGAACCCTCATGTTCATCAATGACCTGGATGAAGGGACAGAGTGTACCCTCAGCAAGTTTGCTTATGACACAAAACTGGGAGGAGTGGCTGACACACCAGAAGGCTGTGCTGCCATTCAGCAAGACCTGGACAGGTTGGAGAGCTGGGTGGGGAGAAATTTAATGAAATACAACAAGGGCAGATGTAGAGTCTTGCATCTGGGAAAGAACAACCCCATGCAGCAGTACAGGTTGGGGTCGACCTGCTGGAGATCAGCTCTGCAGAGAAGGAACTGGGTGTTCTGATGGATCGCAAGTTGACCAAGAGCCAGCAATGTGCCCTTGTGGCCAAGAAGGCCAATGGCATCCTGGGGTGCATTAAGAAGAGTATGGCCAGTAGGTCGAGGCAGGTTCTCCTTCCCCTCTACTCTGCCCTGGTGAGGCCACATCTGGAGTGCTGTGTCCAGTTCTGGGCTCCCCAGTTCAAGAGGGACAGGGAACTACTGGAGAGAGTCCAGCAGAGGGCTACAAAGATGATGAGGGGACTGGAGCAGCTCTCTTGTGAGAAAAGGCTGAGAGATCAGGGGCTCTCTAGCCTGGAGCAGAGAAGGCTGAGAGGGAACCTTATCAACAGTTATAAATATCTAAAGGCCAGGTGACAAGAGGATGGGGCCAGGCTCTTTTCAGTGGTGCCCAGTGACAGGACAAGGGGCAATGGACAGAAACTGGAGCACAGAAAGTTCCCCCTGAACATGAGGAAAAACTTCTTTACTCTGAGGGTGACAGAGCACTGGAACAGGCTGCCTGGGGAGGTTGTGGAGTCTCCTTCTCTGGAGACATTCAAAACCCGCCTGGACATGATCCTGTGCGACCTGCTGTAGGTGAACCTGCTTTAGCAGGATCTCTGGAGGTCCTTTCCAACCCCTGCTATTCTGTAATTCTGTGATTGCACTGAGGCAAAGCTATCAGGCACAATGCCAGTTGTTAGTGTAAACAAAACGTGGACCCAGTGCACAAAAGCAGTTGAACATTCAGCCTTCAGTTTATTTATCTACATTTATTGTGGTTTTTTTTTTGTGAGAGACAATAAAAAGGATTTTATATGTGTGTTTGTATTGCTTTAGTTTTTTGAATCCAGTCAGTAAGGATGCATAGCACATTAGGTAAAACCCATCTAATGAACTGTTAAGATAGTATAACCTAATTTTCTTCCAATGAGAAAGCAACTTGCCTGATTTTTCAATCTGTTTTAATTTTTGGGAAATAAAAATCTAAGGAAAAAAATGTGAGGTATGAAATTGAGTAAATGACTAATACCTTGTGTTTCCTTGCTGAGCTTCTGCTTATGATTGTGTGCAGGCAAGCAGCTCTGAGGTGCTGCCATTGCAACACGCAGTGCTGGAGGCCAGGCTGTCATCACTTGGGGTCAGCTCTCCAGATCACAGGTAACAAAGAAAAGACAATCTGAATATTTTTCTTGTTTTTGAAGTAAAGTGTCCTGAGATTCTACCCTGGGGAAATCTCTCCTTTATCTGTGTCTCCAGAAGTCAAAAAAATGTAGATTTTATTACTGTCCTTGAGGGTGAGAATTTGAAGAATTTCATGAGGGAAACTGGAAAATACCAACAGTGAAATACCAGACATTCTGTATTTTATTTGACCTCATATTTATTCTTCTTTTGAAAGAAAAAGAGATTAACTAAACAGGTTTCTTGATGATGGGAATTATTCGTTTGGTTGGAGCTGAAGGATGGTATAATTTTTACTTCACATCAGTATTTGCCTGTTAACATTAGAAACCCATGAAGTTCTTGCTCTGGCTCCTAGATGTAGGAGTTTCAAGCTTTAGAAGACCTCTGTTGAACTCAAATGTTCCATCAATGAAAAGCCTAGAAGCTTCAGGCATCTTTGAAATGGCTACCATCACTTTAGCAGTTGTAATGTGAAAAAGGGCCTTTTGGACATCCAGTCATACTATTCTAGTGAAAAGCCGAGTATATAATGGAAAGTAGCATCTCCCACAGTTTTGTTTCAGTCAGAGGAGCAGTGAACAAATGCAAGTGTTAAAGGAAAAGCCCTTCCTGAGTCTGATTTCTGCTTCAAGATCAAGGCTTCAGCCTGAAAGTCTTGAGCTGTCAGTTCTTCTAGGAGTTTTCTTCTACTCAGAACTACTGTTTGAAGACTATCTCCTTCATAATGACTTAACTTGGCTTCTGGATGTAAAGAAGACCTCTTGTATTCTTCTGTTTGGTAAGAGATGTTGGCAACAGTCTGTTACATGGCACCTGAATCAGGCCTGTTTCCCAAAACAAGTCTTCGGGAAATAATCAGACACAAACAGCTGTAACAAATCTGGTTGCCAAAGTGCATACAGCCTACTGCTTCTTCCATTTCCATACTAACCATGCATATGATAATTCATCAAAAAACACGTCTCCTGATTTTGCACTATCAGTCTCATAGCAAGGGATTGATAGGGACTGTGTGCTTTCAACTTACACTATCTTTTTGATTTTCACAGTTTTTACATACTGCAGAGAAACACCAGAACTGAATAAAGTAAATAATAAAATATCCAGGAAGGAAAGTTTTCACAGTTGTGGCTGGTGGTGGTACATGAGAAGCTAAGACATCTTCAAAACCAGTTTTTCGGTGATTACTGCAATGAGAATATTACAATTATGTTTGTGATATGGATGGCATACACTAATTCACAGGAATGGATCGTGGGAATTCCCTCTCATCATCCCCAAGAATTTACCAGACCTTTTTCTGGATTAAAATTTTGCTGTAAACCTGCTGTTCTGTAGTCATCTCAAGTGTGAACTTGCTGCTTTCAGTGACTGCCAGTGGCCTGTACAATATGGTTGATTAGGTTTAGTATTCTGTGTTATCCGCTCTACTGAATCGACAAATCTGATCGATGTTCCATGTCTGTGCCTGCTGCAGCCACAGATAACCACACTGTCTTTACTACTCAAGGGGAGATTGCTCAGTCACAACATTTCGTTCTGGCTATCCAGCTTTCTCTGGAAGTGGAGAAATTTCCACATGCTTTGCTCTTCTGGTGAGCTCTAGGTGTCAGCAACTGGTTCGCCAACCCCAGGTCCTCCTGCCTGTGGCAGGTGCCTTCAGTCTATGCCAGCAGCATGTCTCTGAGCAGCAGAAAACCTTCATCGCTGAGACTCTACGGGCCCTGAAAATGCCCAGTGACACGAAACTTCCTAAACTTTGCAGAAACTCATCTCCTTATTGTTAACAATGTGCTTCACAGATGTTCCAAATGTTACCAGTAATAGTCTCTTTGTTTATTTGCAAAAGTTTACCACCACAGTCAATAAACTATTTCAGTTAGCGTAACATGTCCCCAGTTAATAACCGGTCCAATTCCACGCCATGCTGCAAACATATTGCAACATAGTGTCTGTTTTCAGTCATTTTGTGAAAAGTCTGCATGAAACAGCCTTTTAGCCTGCAAAGTGACTGAAAATGTTTACAATAGAATAAAGGGAAATTTAACCTGAATGGGGTCTCTGGACATTGTGATCAGTGGAGGGTATTGACTGATGCCTTCAGGCCTGGGATGGAAACTGACACAGGATTCTAAATTCCATCCATCTGGGTGCTCCTGTGCCATCCTGGGAAAGCATCTTACACCATCCCCGCACTGATCCTCCTGACCGCAAAAGCTTCTCCTCTCTGGTGCCAAAAAAATGCCGTTAATACATTAATTCTTTAAATGCAAGTGTTCATTACAAAATGCTGGAATAACCACTAAAGTTTACACACACAGATTGGTATTTTTACATTTCTCCAAAAGGAGAGCACCTGTCTGCAGGTCTCAGGCTGCAGGGCATGCCTGGGGCCCTTCGCTGAGCCTGGACGATGGAAGATGGTCTTGAAGCATGGAGGAGATGTGCACATGTAGAACTTGTGCTGCCAAGTAAAGGAGCTGTGGGAGGCAGTCACGAGAGCGCACAGCATCAGAGATGATGAGAAAGAGATTAACAGGATCTTCTCTGAGACTCCATAGGTTCACGAGCCAAACTTCCCCACTGCACTGAAGGATGGGCAGGCAGACGTTTTGTGTATCGGGTTGGGAGGTGGAGACTCCCAGGGTAGCTAAAGCTGGCTGCGACTTCTGGCACCAGGGAAAAGGCTCCTCCACCCAAATATGGGAGAGACTCAGAGCCCTGGTAGCAGACAAGGGGCTGGGACCTCTGTCTAGTGAGACATCCAAACCAGTTGAACCTCAGGCGTGCAGCAGCACCAGGAGGAAATGGCGAGCGGTAGGAATACCCTTTACTGAGATGGAGGGAGGACCCCATCTGCTGGCTGGGTCAGTTTGCTGTTTGTCAGGGGCTCCAATTCAGATGACTCTGGAGAGACTTCTGAGGTTTATCCAGTCCTCAGACTATTAATCGCTGCTGCTATTCCATGAGGTCACCAGCAATGCTGCCAGGGGACACCTGAAGCATGTCAAGTGTGACTACGTGGCTCTAGGGGTGATGGTCAAGGCCTTGAAGCCCAGATGGTTTTCTCCTTGATCCTGACAGTTTACTTATTTTGACACCCCCTGTACACCTGGGGTTTCATTTGAATTGTTGTTTCCTGTTTCACACCTGAGCTTTATCAACACCTGTGTTCTCTTTCGGACTACAGGTAGATATATTCAGTTGTGCAGTGTTGGGCTACCAGACTGGCTAAAATGCCAAAAGAGACAGTGTGATCTGAGCTTGGGTGCGGTACTGCACAAATGAATCTTGGCCTGCAGCAGGGGTAATCAGCTCCTATTTACAGTGACATGTCTGGGATATACTGCTTGGGTGTCTGCAGCTACATTCTGCTGGATTATGTAGACGTGTTCCTGCTGGAACCATCAGTTTTATCAGATTTGAATTTTTGATAGTTTCCAGTTGGACATACTCCTTAAACACAGGCTAACATCTGCACTTTCTCTCCGTGAAAGAGATCATGATTCCCACGTATATGTTCCCAACGTTTCATTTCCCTGTCTCAGAGGCTGCTGTTTCTTCTGCAGTTCTGGGACATTATATTCCATCAGAACTGGGAAATGATGGTGTGAGAGAAGTTTGCAAGCTAGTGGACAAAGATCTGTTACAGCCCGTATCTCAGTGGGCAAGGGAAACTACCACTGTGAGTGGAGCATCTCAAATGCTGCATTGGCTTGGGTGTATGGAGCAATGGGGGAATCTTTATCACTGGAGATTTTTGAAACGTGCCTGAATTGGTCCTTGAGCAACCCGATCTAGCTTTGGAAGTTAGTGTTGTCTGGAGCAGAGGAAGGGCTTAGATGACAGTCAGAGTTCCCTTTCGACACAAATGCTTTCATGATCCTATGGAATGATCATGTCTAGTCACATAAGGCTAAATGCAAAGTACAGTTATCTGTACACATTCATGTGCCCAGGTAGGCAAGAAAATAAGCAAACTGTCCTTCCCACAGCTGGGAGAGGAAAAAAAGCCATTAGCACATAGCAATACTTAATGATAAAGACAGTGTATATGGCAAGAGATAATGTAGGCTTACAGAGAATACGCATGACTGAGCAGATTCCTATCAACAATCGTCATTGCTGTGGGGGAACTGGTCAAGGCTAAGACGACTCTGTCAGAAGTTTCAGGAGTCTAATGCCCAAAGTGATGAAGTAGGAAGCACCACGCATCGCACTGCTGTTTCAGACAACTACAGGACCTGTTTATCTTATCAGGTCTTTTTAATGTTTTATGCTTTGAGACCATTTCCATTATGAGTTACACGGAAATACAGAAATATTGTTCAAAGACTTTTTTGGAGTGTGGTACTGCACCACACTAAGACATTTTTTTCAGTTCACCCTTTGGTCTTGAAAAGTTTGTATATTTAAATGTGCACTTTCGTTTTGTTCTACATTTCTCCCAACACACAAAGGATTTACTGAAGTCAAATGATCAACAAATACTGGCAGTCAGGTCTTTGTTTTTTCAGCTTGCATGCCAAGTGTTAGCAGGATTCAGTTTTAAATGGCTGAGATAATGATCTCCCCCCTTGTAGCACGTTCCTTTATCTAGCCTGTACAGCCCATTTTTCTCTCAGTCATGTTACATGCTGTGGAAGCTTTTAAAGCAGATAAACAATCAAATCCAAACACTGACTGATTTCTTCGTACCTGTGGCAAATTAAGCTTTGAGAAAATATTCTCAGATTTAAGTGGGTAAGTGCAAATTTTTCATTACATTTCTGTTAAAAGTATGTATTTACTGGAAAACAATAGGCTCCATTGGCTTCAAAAGGAAATACATGTAATAATTTTGAATGGTACTCAAACTGAACTGTGAAATCAGTATTTTGTATTATAAAAAAATAATATAAACTAGTTTGATTTTATATAATATTTTCATGTAATTCTCATGATCTCTGAGACTTGTTTTCTCTCTCTCTTTGGGTGCCTGTGGACTTGGTTAACTATGCGCTGTTAAGTTGGTAGAAAAATTGTCATTGTTGTGAAGACTGTGGGGAGCAGCCAGTGGATGCAATTGTGCTTGCACCTTCATTTCTGTGAGCGCTGCTGCTGAATACACGGTAAAAAAGAGGTTGCAAGGAAAGAAAGGATCCCCTCTGGGAGCCCCAGCAAGTCACCATAGTATCAGCATTTGGGAACTGCAGCTAAACTGTGAAATGCCAGCATTTTGGACTCAATTCCCCTCCCAGTAAACTATTTGGGTCTCTTCATCTTTTTAGCTTTCACGCAAGTCATTACAAATTTCCTTTTGAGTGAATTGATCCCAGACAGTCAGGCCTCAGGACAGCAAGAAAGACCACAATGGTCTGTGTTTCATTATGCATCATCTAAGTGCTAAAATGTTAGCTGAATTGCTTCGGAAGTGTTAGAAGGGCATAAATGGAGTACAAGGAGAAAAACATATGAAGGAAAAATGCAGATGACAGACAGGAAAGTCATCAGAAACACCACAAGAGGGTGAGTGTATGGAAAAGAGACAACAGAACTCTCTGTCTCAGGCTGTTACTGACTTATTTGTGCAAAACTATGCCTTATATGCTCTTAATTTCCTGGAAAGGTGCAATTCATCTTGCTAGTGTGTCCTGTAATCCATTGACCAGAAGAAGCCTGTCTCTCTCTGAGCCTGTCTCTGAGAATGAGTATCCTGGTTTGGCTGGAACAGAACCCCAGCCCAGCCACGCCAGGCAGGCCGTTAGCAGTTTCCAGTCAGCCAGGGCAGCTGACCTGAGTGAGCTACAGGGGTAGCCCATCCCATCATGGCATGGGCGTTATAAAGGGGGAAGGTTTGCTAAGCAAGGGGAGCTCCTGTGGGGTTTCTGCTGAAGTTCTTCCTCTGGCTTCTCCTGGGGGCTGCTCACTGGTTGACTGTGATGCCTGGATATTCATTTGGTTGTGTATCTCTGTTGCTATTTGTGGTGTTTCATTAAATCTGTTTCACTTCTGCCCATGGGTCTGCTCTCCTTTTTTCTGATTCTGCTTCCTGGCTGGTGAGAGGATGTTGTTTGATGATAGAGCAACTGTTATAGTTTAGCCCTGGGTACAGACAATGAGAGATGCCGTGTGTTGAAATCCCACCACACTGACTTCTTTCAGAGCCAGCAGTCAGTCTAAGCCAAACATATTACAAAGAGGAGGTCAATACCACTGTGATGCCCAGAGTAACCTCTCATTAGTAACCCAGTGTTCTGTAATGCTGTAAATAGCCTTTCTCTCTCTTCCTGTCTTGTGGATATTTCTAAGATTGAGTGTCCTATTGCAGAAAACATCACAGACTCTTCATTCCTGTATATTTTCCTCCTTGTTTTAGCCTCTCTTTAGTTGTATTGGGCCAAAGACAGGACTAAAAGGAAGTCCTGTGCAGATTTGATGCAGTGTTTGCTTTAGAATCTCTTGCCCTCTATGAAAGGGTAAAATGAAAAACTTGGATCTGAACCATTTGAAGTCTGGTACATCTGAAATCTAGGAAGAAAAGCACAAGAGCTTGAAACATCGTTTTGCTTTCAAGTATGGCTAAAAAGAAAAGACTCCATTAACTGTTTCTACATAAACTCAAAACTCTTGTCAGACCTACCTGGGGTGAAATAATGCATTTTGCTGTTTTCCTCTCCTTCCCATTACTGCTGCCTTCACTATGTCATCCATGAGAGTTCCAGAGTCCCAGGTGTCAGCCTGTGTGCTGTTGCCTGTAACAAAACAGGTAAAGCCCAGGTTGCACCTGTCTTGGCTGGCTCCTTGCCTCTTTGTCAGGCTGACAGATCCCACCAGGCACATGGTTGCTGTGATGTTGGAAGGTCCTTCTGACAGGACACTCCACAGATGAGGTCACCAGCATTGGATACTGGTATCCCTTCTCAGTCTGATGGATAATATCACTGCAGAATATTACCTGCATTCAGCTGCTCTGATTTATGTTTTTACACACACACTCCCCCCTCCCCCCCCCCCCCCCCCCCCCCCCCCTTATGCCATACTTTTTCAAGTTTCTTTTAGCCTGGTCTCACTCATTTTCCTGGAGAAAATGACTGGAGGTGGTTGTGCTTCAATTCATAGGTGCTACTTTTTCACAGCTGGCCCTGAGGTGATGAAGTGAAAGAAGCCCCAAAAGGACAGGAAGATGGAGATCTTGGTATAAAAGTAGAAGCTGCTATAGAAATAGGCTGAAGTATTGTTTATTTAGTGTGTAGAAGAAATCCATAAAACTGGCTTCACCCATATGTCACTCATCATAGAAGATAATTTATTGGTTGTTGGAGACAGTCTAGTTTACCTGGTACTTTCATGAGAGATTGTCCTGAGAACTTACTATTTAAAAGTACAAAGTCCCTCACATCTAATTTTACATTCAGTTGCTTTCCTCCTTTTATCTAAATTTATAATTTGTTTGAATTATTTGGTTTTTGGAATAAGCTTATCCCTACACATGGAGACTTTATCAAAGTATAACGTGTATTTGTGTTAATGGGATGATTTAAAGGTAGGATTTTCTGTTCAGTGCCAGAGTTCTTTATCTCCAGTGATTATTTCTGTCATCACATGCTTTACTTATTTATTTTTTGGCTGACATTTTGTAGACATTGTCTTTTGTTAGTAAGCGTCAGTCAGGAAAATCATGACTTGCAAATTGCATGCTCCTTCAGTACTTACAAGCCATCAACTGTTGTTGATGAGTACAGAGAAAACATGAAAGAATGGCCTTGTGAGTAAGGCTTTTGTACAGGACTCAGAAAAATCTGTTTTAATTTGTGGCTCTGCCACTCACTTCTTATGTGGCCTCTGGAGAATTGTGTAGGTTCAAAATTGAAGCTGGATAAACATGATAATGATAATTCCCCCACTTTGTATTTACCTTGCTGTTGCAATACAACCTTTCAGAAAATGCTATAACTTTGACTACGTTTACATGATGGCTAGAACAGTGATCTGCAGGCTCCTTTGGGTCCACAGTTACACAAAGAATAGTGTTAGAAGCAACAAATCATCCTTCTTTTTGCATATTTTCAATGGAAAATAATAGGTGGACTTGCTGTGACTTATCCTGCAGGCATGGCATTAATGTGTTGTAGAGCCGTACACACCAGCCACTTCTAATTTCCTACCGTTTATCCAGAGGATGGCTCTAAGAATTGCAGCAAGACAGTGAAGAAAACATTTCTTTATCAGACTCAATCACCCATAAATATTGGTGAAATAGTTTTGTGTCTGAACTGGCAGCCCTTTCTTAACCCTTCATCAGGGACGATGTGCTGTCCTCTGGACCAGGACAATGCTGTAAGTGTGTGGAATGAGTGGAAGGTTGAAATGAGTCCCTGGTGCGCCAGTTTGAAAAGAATGCCTGCAAGGCTACACGCATTTCATGAAAATTATGTCCAGTGTCAGAAATCCATGTTGCAAGAATTATCAGGTTTTATATAGAATTATATACTAAAATCAGGAATTATATAGAATTATTCCAGAAAGGAAGGGATCTAATACCTATTCATACTAATTTTATCTGAAGCTTCAGAATGAAATTGAATCACATTCCACATCTTTTTTCCCTAGTGAAAGTGAATATTTGTGTCACTAGGAAGGCATGGTTTTGCACACAAAATGTAATTTCTGACTGTCTAGGGAAAGCTCTCCAAATTCAAACAGGAAATAAGAAAACAAATCACTTTGCGTTCAAGTTACTTTGAAATATCTAATTTGTCTGGTCACATCCTCTGTATCCAGCAGCTGTCGAGAACTAACTTCCAGAAAATTAATAAAAAGGCCAGACAATTATGCTATCCCACACTTGGGTAGAATATCCTTTCCTGATCCCTGAAGGTGTCAGTTAGCATCTGACATGAGATAAGATCCCGGTGTCCTTTGTTTGCATATTCACAAATACTGGTAATGATCACTGGGGTGTAGCCCAGTTTCTCCAGAAAGTGAGAATACATGCTGTTCTCCCTGAATCTAAAGAAATCCCTATGATGGTTTGTTGAGCACATCATTCAAAGCACTTCACTGGAGAAATGTATTGAATATTCAGGCTGAATATTGGGAAGTTTCACACACAGATCAATTCTGACAAGAGTGGACCAGAAACAAATGCTGAGGTTAGTTTAATATTCCACCCTGGCAGCCCATGTGGAGAGCTGGCTTGGACTATTGGAAAGCATCAAAGAATTTTCAAAATTTGGCAGCACTTATTGCACCTGCAATCATTGACAAGATAGGGCTTGAGCCCTGGTGGTTCCTGAGGGAGATTCTGCACACACAGTCATGGTAGAATGAAGACTGAAGCACTGATAAATCTGACTTAAAATTTGCAACTCTTAACAGTGTAATGTCCCAAGGCTTCAGGCTCTTGTAGTTGAAGATCATCAGGAAAGCTGTTACAAACTCTTTTTTTCTTGACCTCTTGGGAGACTTCATGATCTAGAAAAGCCATTTGATTCCCAGGATATTCTACTTTTCAAAGTTTTTTGCATTTTTGAGATTTTTTTGGTCACTGAAGGAGACTGTAGAAGGAATGCAAAAGAGATGTTGATGTATATGGTGTGTAGCACTTTGTCAAATCGTGCATGGATAGTATTGGAGTTCCTCCAATTCTGTCTAACTGAGGACCTCCAGAGGAGAAATCTTGACTGAGTTGCTGGCATTGTAGCAGGAGACAGGCAAGAGACTGAGCAAGGAACGATAAAGCACAAGGATTTACGGCAGCAGCCTGAACTTTGGAAGCAGATACTTGCATTGGCAGGAGCTGAAACAGACCCAGCATCAAAAAGAACACCTGCTGAACCAACACAAGGAGTTATGTTGTGCAGTCTCTCCTGTCACTGTCCATGTAGTCTTTGGGACTGAGACAGAGGTTTGCAAAGAAGCTGCAGAAGCTGTTTAAACCAAAATAAACCTTACTAGGTTTTATGCTTTGGCATGAACTTTCCATGCCTATCTGAAATGTCCTTTTCCCTATCTTTGACTATTTTACACTCTCAGAAGAGTTCATTCTAGCTTTATTCTGTATTTATCTTCACTCTTCTTCATTTATTTATTTCTTTTTAGTTGTTTCCTGTGTTATCACAGTCCTCCTGCTTCTCCCTGATAAGCTGCTTTCATGAGTCCTCTTTTTCCAGTCCTATCCATCCATCTTGTCTGCCTTGAGCTCTGGCAACTCTGCCTGTTGTTCCAGGTACCCCCCAGGTTATTGTCTACAGTGAATCCTGTACTTAGAACTGCCCCTCAGTCCCTTCCACTACCCCTCAACACATCTTGCTTGTCTCCCCATCACTCATGTGTCCTGCTGTGCATGATGCTTGACTGAGGCCTGCAATGGGAGAGATGACAAGCAGCAGTGAAAACCAAGGCAGCTTGGAGAGTAGAAATCCCATTTAAGGTGCAGCTCTTGGCGATTCTTTCCTAATCCTAGAAAGGTTGCTGTCAAGCTGGAGGGTTGTGGCTCTGCTGAGACGTGCTGTGTGCTGTGCCAATGAGACTGAGTGTTCGCTTGCAATTCCTTGGAAGATCTTGGATGTGCTGGAATTAGAGAGGCTTTCGTTGGAATTGATGCACTTCAGTGTATTTGCTAGTGCTATTACTAAGAGCCTGCCAAAACTAATTTTAATGAAATAACTTTTCTTAAACTTGAAATTACTTTAAAAAAAATTGTGGGGAGGGGAAAAGCATCTGAGACAGTTTCACAGCTGTGTGAGTGGATTCTTCCTCCCCACTCCCTGGCCAACTTCATGTCCAGTTCCAAACAATTCAGTTCTTAAAGATAATATTGTGCAAAGTTTCTGAAGTTGTTTTAGTGTTTAATGAAAACAAATTTCAAGGCAGTAATGTGCTGCTGGCAAAATGACTGATTCCCTTCAGGCTGCTTTATCTCTAGGTCTTACTAAATTTTCTTTCTTTCAGGTCTCTCAAAGACCTTATATAGCAATGGTGTCCAGAAGGACTAGCAGTATTTTTACAGCATATTTGATTCAAGAATTGATTAAATATACAAAATGCGTTTGGTTTTTGTTTTAAGCTTTGATACATGTGTTTTCTTTGCTTTCAGGGGTGTGCTGTCTTTTCAAAAGATAACAATCCAAGTCAGAAATATAAAAAAATTGTCAGATGCTTATGATGAAAATAAGGCAATACAACTCAGCCAGTTTATTGTGTAGGTTATCCATAGCGGAGAGTAGGGGAAAAACGTTCCTTTCAGACAAATCATCCATCTCAATAAATAGTTATTACATTCTAAGCTCTAAGATTTTTTCCTGTATGGTTTTGCTATAAGACAGAAGACATAGCATGTTTGTTTGTTTTTTTTTTTTTTTAAAGAGCACTTTGTGTACACAAAGAACAGTGAACTACAGGGGTTGTTTATATTGGACCACAATGCAAATTGTACCCAAAGGATGGCAGTGTGCAATGGAGAGCATCCGTTCTTTTGGTTTGTTTTCAGTTTGTGTGATATGCTCTTTCAAAAAGCAAGTAAGTGGATCAGACCCTTCAGGGAAGATTGTCCTTTTTCTTGGGAGTAGCTGAAACTCTTCCTGGAGGGGTCTTGTGGCCCACAGGTTTGGGGGCAAAGGCAAAGAACTGGATCCTGCAGCTCACAGGGAGACACTACCGGGAGGAACAGGGAACGGACAAAATCTACACCTGAGATGTGACACAAAGGCTAAAGAGGATTGTACAGAGTTTAATGCAGTCCAGAAAGTTCTGAAAGCAAGACTACAATAGATACAGAGAAAAGTGGTTTATGAGCTTTAAAAAATTCTGGTTTGCCCACTTTTATAATTTAGGGAGTTTTGTCACCTTTTATTTCCTCTGTTTAGAAAGTTAAATATTCTGCATTCTCAGATACAAGACAAAACCTGCTTTCCTTTTGTTTTAAAAACATGCCAGTCTTACAGAAGTTCACTGTAAGCTCATTACTGAGATCACCTCGGAACTGTAGTTGATTTGGGATACTTTTATAGATGGCAAAAGCATTAGCATACAACTATTTCACTTATCTGTTCTTTAAATAACCCAAGTATAAATAGACTGCATTCACATAATATATAATAGGACGTATATAAAAAGCAAAACATGTGAATAAATTGCCAACACAGTAAAAAATCAACCCATTTTAAAATTGTTGCTGATATTGTGCATTTCAGTCTATTGAGTTATTACAAGGCACATTCTAATATTCCAGTTCTGGCTGCCTGATCAATTGTGACGTGCGGATTCTGCAGTCTCTCAGACGTGTTACCAGCCTCTGGTATTTTAACTCTGTTCCAATATCCAATCACTGATATATTAACATAATGTTACTGTAAGCATTGTATTGTTCTTTCTCAGGTGTCGTTAGGATTAATGTCAAACTGCATATGGTTTTCCTCATGTGCTGGATTTCTGAATGCATTCGTGTCCATGTAATTCCCAGTTGCTAGTCCTGGCAGGGAAGGTTCATCGGCATTGGCAAGATAGAAAGTCTTCCATTTGTAGTAAACTGCAGAGACGTGCGTGGCTAAAGATCAAATGAGAGCAGCTTAATAAAGCAGATGTGAATCTGCAGTCAAGTCCAAACAGGAGATGGTTGTATTGGCTGGGATTCTGTATTGGGGACTTTAGAAGATTCAGACATTTGGCGTCAGACAGAAATTCAGAGCTTTCAGCCAACAGCTCAGGTTGTTTTTCCAGCTTTCTGTCCTCTCGTGCATGGTTCATTCACTCAGCTATGCTTTGTCCTACAGTTCGTCCTAAGGGGTCCTCCTCCCCTGCCTCAGCTTGTTCCCTCTCATTGTTGTCTCAAGGGCTGCTTCAGTGAAAGGAGTTTTATATCTTCATTTTTATGTTTGAATGGACTTATGCTGACCTGGAAGTTGAGTGAAAAATCTGTGAAACAGCTGCCATAGCTTAGTGAAATTTGTTGAACCTTGGACAAGCCCTTCATTGCCCTGCCCCGAGGTACTAGGAAGAGAAAAATGAAGTGACCATTTTTTTTTTTTCCATATAAAATTTGAGCTTTTAAAACACTTGTTTGTGGATAGATAATTATTAGGCAATGTCTTAGAAAATAATTCCCAGTAAGATAGTCAGGTGGAAACAGACTTTTTTATTGATCCATGAAATCTGTTAAAAGGAACTATTGATAAAAAATATTTCTTCTTGGGCATTTTCTGTAACAGTGTTCTCTGGTGGGTCCTGGTGGTATTACAAGTTCTGGAGGACCGCGTTAAAAAGTATTTTGTAGGACCTGTGTCTGAAATGGTTACAGATGGATTGCAGAAAGGCTTGTTTTACATGTAGAAGAAAACATACCTGATAAACACATCATCAGTTAAAAAAATCCCTGAATAAACATTTATATATTTGCCGTATATCTCTGTCACAGGAAAACTCAGATTCAAATAAAATATCAATATATATGTAAGTATTTACCATTTATGTAATGTATGTGTTCATACACATATAGATACACATTCCATGTGCCCAGCAACTGACGATTTTAGCCAGTCACACTGGACAAGCTGACACAAGCCAAGCACCTTCTACAAACTGCATAGCCTTCAGATTAAGTGAAACATTTTCTGACATAAGGTTTCCAGAATGCCATCCATCCAATTCTGAGTATACGGCGTACTCTTCTGGTCGATTTGGTGTTATGTAGCTGTGTTTTATCTTGCACAGAGGTGACTGTGACTACAGTGAGAAATGCATGCTGCTAGTTGACATTACAGTAGATACTGCAATGAGTGAAAATGAGAAAATAATTTAATTTTAGATTGTATAGAGAACCTTTTTACTGTATCTTCGTTCTGAACTATTTTGAAATATTTTTGAACAGTGTCTGGTGTATCTTTTTGCTCAGCTAGTTTTAAGGAAATAATTGAGAGCTCATTCAATTTCTAATCTTGGTGTTAGTAGAAGGGCTCATGTCACTGCATGCACCTTAGAAATTCAGTAATGACGTATCTTTCTTACACCAGTGATCACTGGTGCAACAGGTTGTATCAGTGTTATATTCAGAGTAATACATATGGTGTGCCTTCATATTTTATGTTGACTAAAACCAACAAATTTTTTTTCCTTTTTTTTGTCATTCTAGTTCAGGGATAAACCCTCATATTAAATGGCTTTTAAGGATTTGTTTTGAGTTAATAATATATCAAATCTAATTTTCAATTTATGTTAGCATGCAAAAATCTATTTTTTAGAGAAAACCCCTTTTTCAGTTTGTCACATTTATCCTACTTAGAATATGATTTGTTTCAATAATCTTCCAACATGAGTTTACCTTTCTCTTTAAAGCAACATCTCTTTTAGTCGCTATCCTTGTGAAGACTGTGGTATTTTCAGAAGGAAATTACACTTGTTTGGCATGTGACATGCATGGAGGCACATGTTCGTAATCTCGCAGATTCCTTGTAGGCCAAGTGCTATGGTGACAGTCATGACTGGACTTCCAGTTATCACAAACCTGGCTGGCCTTTATGAACTTCTGTGCATCTTTTAATGCTACCCTATGAATTATCCATGTAAGTCTTCTGCAGCCTTCTCCTATGATTAATGAATGTACATAGATAGCTTCTGCATGTATGCTGGTTTTTTTACTTCAGGGAATTCTAATTCGTTAGAAGAACAAGTTCCTTTAACAGTATTTTTCTGTCGGAATTATTATACCTTTGCCGAAAGAAGCGACCACCATGGCAGCAGAGTTGGTCAAACTTACTACAGCCTGTCTTAAGATGAACACAGGAAGAAATATTCTTTTCTTCCACGTGAATTGCCATTTCCAGGATCCATGTTTTCCAGAGGATCCCTAAGTAGTACGGGTTTCTTTAATCAGCTCTTTAAGAATCACTGGTTTTGTTTGCATTCAAAAGAACTGGCTACTATTGTTGCTGGGAATAAGCAAGAGCAGTGCTGCTGTGTTTGCTCTTTCCTCCCTCTTTGTATTAGTCACAGAAAAGATGTGTTATTGACTGGAAGAGTATAAGTTCATTTTTCTTTGCTGTAAAGTGATGATAAAACTCCTTGAGGTGGTACTTCTGGTAGGTCTCTAACTCACAGAAGCTCTGCATTTTGAAAATTTCTCTCAAAATTCCCATTATAAAGAAATGGATCAAGAATATGCAGAATGCAATTTAGATACAGGAATTTTTTAAAAATCCTTTTTCCTTACCTTCTGCTAGATTTCAGAGTATCTTGAAACCTAATCTTTGCTGCCAGCATACAGCAGTCATGTGCATTCACTCATTCCGACCTGGATTCCCCATCATCTGCTGCAAACAGTTTTCTTTAGATTGTCTAGTCTACCCTTGAAATGATATACTACCTTGTATTTGTCTGTAGTTGCCCCAGGTCCTCCTAACCCTATGGGGTGAGGTTATGGAGCCCCCTCCCCATTCCAGATCCACCTCCTTCCTTTTAGGTGAGAGTTTTGTACATGTAGGATGCTTGTTCCTCTCTGTCAGGAGGCAACCCTTGGGAAAGGGAGAACTGCTGGCCTCCCAGCACACAGTGCCTTTTGCCCAAGAGACAGAGGAGCCCCTGTGTTGCTTTGATCCCATTTCAGACAGCGCTGTCTTGATCCTCAAAGGGTCCAGGTGATGTTGCATGAGCTAGGGTCCTGATGCTACAGGCAGCCCCTCTTCGGTTACTCAGGTCACCCTGTCTTCCTTCACTTCCCTCTGTGGTCAATTGTATTTGACTGCCCTGTGCTAACAGGCAGTAAAGCAGAGCAGATTGAGGGCTGCTGAGCAGGTCTGGTGATCACAGATGTGATCACAGAAATCCCTGCTTGAGCTTTTCATGGAGAAGGGACTGTTTTCATGTGCTTCTGCTTGCTCTAACCACTGGTTTAAAGTCATACTTCAACAAACAAAGATTAGAAGATACAGGTCAAATCACTGTAGCAAATCAACACAGGCCTTAAAAACTTGCAGTGGAATTTACTTAACACTGGAGAATTCGTATTTTCCTCACTGAACTGCAGAAGTTAAATCTCTCTGAAAGGCAGCATGTCTGAAAGATACATAAGCCTTATTTCCAAAAGCTGCTTGAAAGCCTGAGAAATCCCAGGATCATGAGAAACAGTAAAAACCTACTTGTCAGTGCAAATCCCATCAGTTGCAGCTTGTTTTTTCCTGTCATCTTGGATGCAGAGGTGATCAGAAGGCTCACAAGGCCCTGTTTTCCACAACAGCATCACCTGCAGCCTTCTCATCTTGTGCTGCATAGAGTTTGAACGACATAAGGTAATTATAGCAAGCTTTATCAGCAAAATTCAAGCCCTCTGGGCTTTCGAAGATCGAAAGACTGTCACAGATATGATCAGTTCCATTTATCATGTTATCACATTCCCCATTTTCACCTTGTACTTCTGAACTATGGCAAATTCTAGTCTCGATAACTCCAGCAGCAGCATTTACAGCTTTTATTTCATACCTTTCAGTCCAGAGACCTTCAAATCTAGCTAACTGCATCACTTTTATCTGCTCACTAATGACTCTCTGGCTGACATGTTGTTACAATAGAGTGAAGCTTGAAACCATCCCTGTGGGCTTTAAAGGTTGATTGTTTATATGGGGGTGTTGATAAATATACGTTGTGTCTGCAAAATTTGAAAATGAAATCTTTCAGGATCTATGTTCCCACAAGCCCTTTTCTTATTTTTCATCCCCAGAATTGAACTCATAAATTTGTCAGCCCATCATGAATATTGGAATGATAAACAAATAAAAATGAGACCACATGATAAAGCACCCTATTCTCCCCTCCCCACACCCAGCATGTTAATGCTGCTGTATTAAAACCTGGCATTTCAATCACAACAGAGGCACACTGCTGATGTGAAGGATGACCTAAATGGAATAAATGTAAATGAACACTTTCTCAGCCAGACATTAAATGTGCTCTGTGTGCAACTGATTCTTAGCCATGTGTGAGACAAATATAAATACCATTAATCAAATTTTGAGTAGATTTGCCTCTTACTCCTTTCTTTCTTTTTAATAGCTAAAAGGGCAGGGATTTCAGAGCAGGGGAAAAGGGGCAAAACCAGTCCCATTTGGTGATGCACTATAAACTACGAAGTCATCAGGGAAACAGTCCTGGTGTCAAAAAACCAAGGGCTACTTTTGACAGCAACATAAAATACCACATTCTTCCCAGTAAATTAACCACAATAAGTGAAATGATGGCTGAATACTGCATCTGCAGGAGACAAAAATGGCACTTTCCGTGCACCTAGACAACACAGTTTAGACAGGCATGCAAGTTGCCTGCTGTGCTATTGCTTCATAGCCTGTGTGGCTGGTGCTTTGCTTCTCTAGGTGAATTAACTCTGTGCTGGTGTAGAAATGGTCATTGACTTGCAGCTGCATTTATTTGCTTTGAAAACACACGTGCCATATACACTGAGCAAAGAAGCTGTGGGTGCTAATAATGCTTGCTCATACAGAGCTGAACTCCCAGATGCAATTAGGGAAGGTCATTCAGTTATTTGAAAGAAGAATGACGGGTGAAGACATAAGCAGCAACATTATTGTGTTTCTGGGAACCTGCTTGTAGGCTTAACACATGAGCACTGTCTCATGGTGCAGAGAAGGCTACAGTCGTGCAGGCTGTATTTTTTCATAGGCACTGTGGCAGGTCCTTAGGTCATGTTGAATGCTTGGGCTGGGCTGCCCAGGCTGTCCTTTTCCCTAAAGTGAACATCTCCAAAGGTACCTTTACATTCAAACAGCTTTTTCTGTCAAGTTTTCTCTCAGGCCAGTTCAGAGACTATACTTGATGGTGCAAATCTCCACCCCAGCCCTCTTCTACCACCTTGGAGTGACACATGTGCCCTCCTCTCCTCCACAGTGTGGAGGCCCCTTGTTCTGTAGAAGGCTCCCAGCTGGCTAGGTCTTTCCTACCTTGTCTCCTCCTTTGTCTTGCTGGTCTGGAAACATCTATCTCCCAAGCACAGCTGTTCCCAGGAAATGCTGCTCCAGTGGGCACCCTGAAGAAAGAAACTTGTGTCCCTGCAGAAGAAACACAACACAGAGCAACTGTGAGTAAAGACATTAATTCCGTAATCCATCTGGAATAATAGTGACCATGTTCCTTCATGAACTGAGATTCAGAACTTGGGACCTAGTTATTCAGCTGCTTGGAAGATGGATATCAAATCAGTCAATTTGTTATGCTGTTCTGTACCTCTTTTTGCTCTTTTGGAAGTGCTGCATACCAATAAAAGGTTACTTCTCCAATATTCTCAAATGATTAAGAAATATATGCTTTCCTCATCAGATTAAAGACCTACGGAAGCCGTGTTGGGTATTAAACGCTATCTATTGTAAAATTAGCTGTGGGACAGCTGCTAGCACCTCTTAGACTCAGTCAGGAAAAGGCGTCATGACAAGTCCATGTTCTTACATGTGAATATGTCAACTAACTTCCATCTAATTTAGTTGAAAAACAAATCAAGAAAAGATTAAATAAGGAGAGTCTCTAGTGACATCAAATCCCTGCACACAAAATATTGCTTCCTTAAGTGCAGTTTGAAATCAACTGTAAGCATTTATAAGTGAGGTAGCTAACTAATTGCTCCAGTGGAGGACAATAGGTGGAACCAATCAAGGATTTAAGTGAAGACAGTGTGTTCCCTAGCATAATAGACAAATGCAATGTATTAAGAATGCTCAGTATTGCAAAGTCCACAAGCAAAAGATATCTTAGTTTAAGATAGGAAATATTGGACAATCAAGTCAACAATTTCTAGTAACCATTAGCTTCCAAAGAGCCTCTCAGATGTTCTCTCAAGACTCCTCATTCTGAGTCAACATCCCTTGTAATCACCTATTTTTCATTCCCACCAGTGGCGTTCTGTTTGTTGCAAGAGAACAAAAGCAAGAGCATCCTAGAAATCATGTATTGGTTCTTACCCTGACCTCTGCTAATGAAGTCCTGTCTGATTGACTGTTTACAAGTGTTGAATTAACTCCTCTGCTTGGGGGCTTATATTGACATAGAATACCTCACAGATCAAATGTACAACTTCCCTTCGACTTGTTTATTCCACTCAACAGTACAAAGCCTGATAGCATAGAAAGGTTTCAGCGGGAGCTCTGTTGTAGTGAATTAACAGAATGACTTGCAAGATTACAGTATTTAGCAGTGATCACAGCACTGCCAATTTTCAACATCCTGTGTGAGGAAACTGCAGCTGTAAGCAACAGTATTGTGTAGACATTTCTGTCTTGGTCATACTGCAGCCTCCTTTTTCTTAAGATGTACTTCCAAAAAGTTGGACCACATGAGCAATGAGTAAACTTTGTGTAGAACTTCTTAAAGGTGTCTCATATCGACAGGCACAATATAAAAAATAAAAAGATCTTCAATAGTTAAATCAACCAGTGGTGACACATGCAACTGAAAGGAAAAGGTCCTATGTTCTGCAAGTTCCCAGGCAGGGCACTCCTGAATAGGAAGTAGTAGATAGGTCAGAGTTTGAAAGGCAGAGTAAGATATAAAACATCAGCCACATTTTTCCCCTTAAAATTCCTGGATAAAGATAACATCAGATTCTCACTGGAAAAAGGGACTTGCCCAAAATTAAATTAGTCCAATCAATCAGATGAAATCAGTATGCTGTTGAAACACAAGGCTCAGAAGAAATGTCACTTGAAGTTCCACCCCAGGTTGTTCCCCAGGCAGTTTGCAGTGGCATGTCCATAACCCAACCCCATCTGGTAACTTGAGACAATTCTATTTGCATTTAGGAAAGATTTTAGCACAAAATATTTAAATCAGATGAACACTTCTGGCTCCCCTCAAATGCTTGTCTTCAGTGATGTACATGTGTGTGGTTTTAATGCACATTAAAAGACTTACATTAAGGAAAAATAATTCCCATCTTGGTTCTGGAAGTGTTGATTAATGTCAGTTGGGATGGAAAATGCCAGAAGATAAGATTTTTACTATAAGATGAAATTCTGTGTAATAAAGCAGTTTTTACTGGGTTAAAAAGTAGTACAAATGTCACCCATTATGAAGAGCTTTCCAAGTTTTGCAGTGCTTGTACTTCAGTGGCTAAAGTTTTCTTGCCTAATTTTATTGTTAAAATGAGTAGGAATATACACTGGGAAGGGGCCACTTGGGTCACTGAGACAAGATTCCTGCTGTTGCAGACAGCCACACTTCCTGATTTCTTTTGTATACTGATAGAAATGACGTTTTTAACAGCAATTATATGTTTTCTTCCTTGTGTCCCTTAAAAAGCTGTTCCAGAACTCACTCCTCAAGTAGATTTAAACCTCTAGATTCAAGCATACAGTTATTCATTAACAGAGAACCATTTGTTCTTGTGCCAAAAAGAGTCCTTTAGCTTAAGTAGGTTTTTTTTTTTCCTCCCAGGGTTTGTGCTTCTGGTGATGTATTTATAGACAGTAATCATATCCCTTCTCATCCTTAAAGATACTTAACATTTTGCAAAATATAATAAATAAGAAGATAAGCTATTTAGAAGAATATATTGAATTTAGAAGTAATGCCAAGAAAATGTCTGAGACACCTGATCCTTTAAAGCAGAAAATAAATTGTGGAAAATACAGAACTACACTTACTCTTATATCATCACTTTCAGAGCTAAGATATGGTAAAATTATGTACGAAGTAAGGAGTTAGTATGGACACTGTTCTGATGGTGGGGTATGCAGGAAAATGTGATGGGCTTTATAAACTCGGGGTATTGGGAAATGTGTTTTACTGAAAGAAGAAATGTTTGCAGCGATTACCAACTGAGTTTCTAGTACCCACAACTTGACAAATTCATTGGAAAGAGACGTCAATGGATAAAATGGGGAAAAAGAAGCTCAGTCCTCCACAGCTGATCATGTCTTTAAATTTCTCTATTTGTCCTTTAAGTCATATGTAGATTACCTTTCAAAGGTGCTTATGAAAAGTAATTGGAGAACTATTTGAGGTGTAATGATCACCAGTGCCTAGTAGTTATTTATAGCTGTACCTGTGACTAGCTAAATTGTGTGGTCTACATTTACAGAGATATAATTTGCCAGAAAATAAAAGATCAGTTTTATGCAAATTAGGCATACAAGTAAAAATATTTCCAGATACTTCTGTTGACTGCAGTAGGCTTTGGATCCCACTTTAAGCACTTGTTCTTTTCTACATCAGCTCTGTGTGACAAGCTACATTTCTGTAAATTAGGAGAAGTAACAGTTCTTGGCCTTTTAGGATAATATCAGATAAGATTGATAATTTTATTGAAAAACATGGTTTGTTTAAATTTCACCTTTAAAGGCCATGGTTGACAGGCAGAGGAGACCAGAAACCAAAGCACTCGCATTTCATTGGGTAGATCACATACTGAAAGTATTTTTTATAAAGGTTGTTCTAAAAGTGGCAATGCTGTCAGCAGTTATGCTTTGCTGGTTGCCTGGAGTGTTAAGCATTCCTGAATGGCTGCAATCTCTGCTTTTCAACAGCAGCTAAGGTAAATTTAGGTAAATAAGTACTAGTCTCCATCAGAACAAAAGGGTTGAACATATTTTTAAACATCGCTTTATTTGTATGAAAATCACCTTAGCGTATATATTGCGTGTTACCAAGTTTTCTGAAAGGAATTTGTGTTGCTGCTGGGCTGAATTTGTTTGATATCTGTTACAAAACTCAACATTTTGCCCAGAAGACCCTGTTGAAAATGCAATCCAAGGTATGCTCTAGTTCAAATTCTATTTGTCATGGTTTTTATCCTGCAATAGCAGGCTTAAAGACTAGTTTGCTCTTCTGAATCACAGAACTGCATTTTTTCCTTTCCTTTAACCAAAGCATGAACAACTGGGCAATAGGCTATAGGTGGCTCTGTTCTCCAAGGGAAAATTACTTTGTTTCTGTTGGATTTGGTAATTATTGCAGGCATTTTCCTCTCTGATTTAATTAGACAGGAAGTCTGAGCCAATATGAGACAGAAAAATAGTGAGAGATATTTGAAGCATTGGCTGTTCCATTCCCACTCTTGGGCTCCTTCTGGTCATTGCCATTGCTCATTTTTCTTTTCCTGGATAGCACCAATGTCAGCAGCAGCTCACAGTGCTCAGGCATATTTCATTGAATCGCAGATGTTGTATGGTTAGAAGGGACCACTGTCAGTAGCTCATCCAATTTCTGACTCGTAGCAAGGCTACTGCCAGCACAAGGCCAGGTCAGCCATGGCTTTGTCACGACGCGTCTTGAAGACCTCCAAGATGATTTTCCATACCCCACTTCCTTCATGGGATTGTGTACTATAGGACTGAGGCAACGCCAAATTGCCTTATATATTCTTTTGAATTTTGAGTACTTGATTCTTCAGACTAAATGCTGGTAAATTTTAGCTTTTTTGATTTCTCGGACTTAAGAGCTCTGATTTTAGAAAAGAAATGACATCTGCTTCATTGATGCATTCTGCACATTAAAATAGATCTTTCAAAGTAAGTGCAAAGTTTAGATGAGGTGCATATGTGCTTTTAAAGTTGATTTGTTGCTTTTTGATCATTTATGAAAGTAGATGCACCCATATTGATAAAAGAACTTGCAGTAACAGGAAGCAGTTTCAAAATGAGCTATAAAGGAAGTTAACTGATTAAATAATTACAAGCAGTGACTCATAAGACTGCTAAGAACTGATATTTTTGTTCTTAAATAAAATGATGGTCTGCTGGGTCATGGACATAATGGCTTATAACACTACCACTTTCTTTCGATACCTTTGGCTTTTTGCTATAACCCATTCTTAATTTCTCATTTCTTTCCCACATGATTTCACTTTATGAACCCAAATAAAACTGACTGCATAAAAACTAAACTAGGGTAGTAGAGAATAAATCAGAACAGCAATTTTGCATTCTACTTTTGAGATTATGTACATTTTCAGGGCACTTGAATGCAGAAGCCTGTGGGGTTTAGTCCCTTATTTGGAGCAGAACATTTTGCCTGCCTTGGTGTTCAAGTTTCCAAGGAAAACCACAACTTCAGCCAAAATTGAGCGGTACTTTCTTGTTTTTGCACTTCAATAGCTGCAATGATGAAAGAAGAAACCTGCAGCAGAAGTGACAGCAAATTGAAATGAAAAGTGTAATTGAAATAAACTCATATTTTATTACCAACTCTTATTTTATTACCAACTGAGCTTTGACCTGAATGGAGTCCAGGCTACTGGTGCCTAAAAAGCAAGGAATGGCCCAATTATCAAGGCTGATCTTCAGAATGGTCTAATGGCCTTCAGACAGACTGACTCACCTGAATCATTTTAATGCATTTGTCAATTTACATCCTCTGGGACTCACTGTAATATAATGTGCTAATAAAAATATGCATAACAGATTAATTTTCCAAAGTGATCAAAAATTTAGCCACCTCGGGCAGGCCTAAGGTATTCAGTTCCATTTCTTGTGAGCATCAGGCTGATTCTTATGCAGTATGCGTTTTTCAGTTCTAGAGAAAAGTCAGCCTGTTTTGAGCATTAAGTAGCTACACTGTATTTCATAAAAATGCTTGCACTTCTGTATATTATTTCTAAAAAAAACCTTAATGCTTTGAATATTGAAACCATGCACATTTTGTTTAGCTTGAACTTCTGGGTTTTTAACTTTAGTTTAACTTAGTCTTCATATTTAATTTTTGAGAACTGAGAACTTGATAAATAGTTTCTTAGACAGAGATGTACTTTATAAAGCAAAATTTTTGTCAGCATGGCTAGGAAATTACCATCTTGTTATACATGTACAAAAAAGCATATAGATTGCAGGGCTGGGTGGAGCTATTGGCCATGTCCTATGATACCATGAATATACCATATATATAGACAACGTATTGAGCAGTGTGTGTGAAATGGCTACCATTCCTTCTTCTGCACAAAGTGCCTCAGTTATTTTGGTGTTTTGACCCTGGCTGGATGCCAGATGCCCACCAAAGCTGCTCTATCACTCCCCTTCCTCAGCTGGACAGGAAGACTTGTGGGTCAAGATAAGGATAGTAATTGGGAGAGGTTACAGGCAAAACATGGTCTGAACACGGCTAGAGAGTGAGGAGTGGAATAACCACAGGGAATTTCAGTTGTTGTAATTATGGTGAAGGGACAAGGGGTGTGGATTGTGTGTAAATTGTCCACTTTTGTTGGTGTTGTGATGATGTTATTTTGATTTTGGTGTGGGGAATTTTTTTTGTTGATATAACTGAAGTTTGTGAAGATTGTGTGATCAATGTGTATTTTAATGATAATTCTTAAATGCGTGATTCACAGAGATGAGGGGTGGAATGTATGGGGCTTGCATGGCAAAGTCTTGGTAGCGGGGGGGGGGCTACAGGAGTGGCTTCTGTGAGAAGATGCCAGAAGCTTCTCCCATGTCTGACAGAGCTAGTGCCAGCTGGCTCCGAGATGGACCCACCGCTGGCCAAGGCTGAGCCCAATAGCAATGGTGGTAGTGCCTCTGTGATCACGTATTTAAGAAAGGGGAAAACCCGCTGTGCAACAGCAGCTAGAGGAGTGAGAATATGAGAGAGGAACAACTCTGCAGACACCAAGGTCAGTGAAGAAGGAGGGGAAGTGGTGCTCCAGGTGACAGAGCAGAGATTCCCCTGCAGCCCATGGTGAAGATCATGGACATTTTTACTTCAGCTAATTACAGGTGCAGTTTTTTCTGCCTTATGTTGAAAGTAGTCTTAAAAAGTCTTAAAAAGCCTGAAATAGTATTAGGCTATAAGGAGATGTAACTTTAGTCATTGACCATATCTTCAAGTTGACTTTCAGATACCTAGTAGACTGTGTGCTCGTAATGGTTAACAAAGTAAAAATGCACTGTTTTTTAACATGATTATAGAGTATATAAATGATTGATGATAATTTATATGAATTATACAAATTATTGAAAAATTATGTGAATGAAGGCTAGAACATCACTATATTCCCTTCACTATATTGCACTCCTTTCTAAGAGCCAAGAAATTTGATATTTGAAGGTTCAGTTTCAATTTTCAGCTTCAATTTTAAATTGAAATTTGATATTTGCTAGAATAAAGATTCCTGACTCTCCTCCAGTGTGCCACATTTTCTTTCCCCAGACTAACACTTAATTGTACAGATAACTCATCTAGTCTTGGGGAAACAAGTGCAAAGATCTTGGGCACCCTTTTACAAAGCCAAATACAGATACTGGTGTGTTTTTGCATCAATAATCCTGTCATTCTGTAGAACTCTTTCTCTGTTTCCAGGTCCATTACTGATTCCAATTATTGCTTCTCTCATCTGTCACCTAAACTCATCTCTGGTTGCACTCTCTGCTTTTCCACACCAGTGATCTCCTTATAACTTTTGAGATAAAGGTCAGGAGAGCTAGACTATTTTCTAGTATCGCAAAAGAACCAACCTCTTGAAACTTTCCAATTTTCTGTGCTTCCTCCATATTTTTCACTCCATTGATTATAATGTCACTTTCAGAAGTTTCCAAATGAAAGAAAGTGTTTCTTCTGAGGTTTTCTGAGATGTGCATGGTTCAGCCAGTGTGTTAAGTGTAACAAAGTCGTCTGCATAATGCTGCATGTGGGATCATTATATGATCATAACATCTGTGATGTGAAAGAGTACAAACCAGCTTTTATGATACAAAACAACTGTAGTGTTTGAACATAGGAGATGCTTCCTTAATTGTCAAGTTAATGCAGATTTTACTTCTACAGATAAAAGCGTATTACACAGATATTCATTAAAAAATTTCTGGGGTGTTTCTTATAACACTGCTGCTGTCTTATTGATGTTCCAACATCAGTAATTCTGTATGATATGCCAGTGTTGCTTTGAATTTGGGTTTTATTGATAATCTCATAGTACATTAAGGCCTGCTGAAAAATACCTGTTTTCTTGATTATCCTTCTGTTTTAAACTTTATTATGCCATCCTAATTCTCAGATTGTCTGACATGTGTTCCATGTGCTAAGAGGAAATATAAATATAAGCTAAAAGCCACACTGAAGCTGTGGACAAAATAAATACGTAGTCTATCATGTCTGTCAATTTTCAGTATGAATATGCTCACAGATGAATATTCAGTTCTGAGGGCAAAGGGTAATCTGAACACAATAGGCAAAATCACTTTGACAGGAAACAATTTCCACAATTTGTGGATAAAGTCTCAGCACATCAATATATGTATCTTTGAGAGAGTGAGAAGAAATTACATTAGAGAAGAAGGAAGAATTTGTTATGAATGTCATGGGAGATGGTGTTAAAAATCTTGCTGAAGTCAAGATAAACAACATCTGCTGCTCTCCCCTTGTCCACTGATCCAGTCATCTCATCATAGAAGGGTGGTTGGTCAGGCATTTCTCCTTCATAAATCTATGCTGACTAATTCCAGTGACTGACTTGTGCTTAATATGGTTGGAAATGCCTTCCAGGAAGGTTTGATCTACCACCTTTCAAGGGAATACATTGAGGCTGACTGGGCTGTAGTTCTCTGGAACTTCCTTCTTGCCCTTCTTGAAGATAGAAGTGACATTTGCATTTTTTTTTCAGTACTCAGGAAACTTCACTCATAGCCACGACATTTCAAAGATGAAAATGAGTGGCCTCACAATGCCAGCTCCCTTAGTACTGAAGGGTACATCCTGTCAGGTCCCATGGACTTGTGCATGTCCAGCTCATTTAAGTGTTTCCTAAGTTAACTCTGCACTATTGAGAGTAAGTCTATATTTCTCCAGACCTTCCCATGGGTCTGAGGGTCCTTAGGTCCCATGGGTATTCTTGAGAGCAATTCTAGCCAGAAAAAAAAAAATAAATATGAAGATGACATTCTGTACCGCAGTGTTTGTTTTCCTTGCCCCTCGTCACCAGGGCTTCTGTCCCACTCAGCACTGGGGCATTCCTAGCATTCCCTAGTTTTCCCTTTGCTGCTAATATTCCTGTGGAAGCCCTGATTGTCTGTCCCCAGGCAGAGCTCCAGCTGTTCCTGCTGCTCTCTGCTACAAAGGGCAACTCCTCCTCCTCGCAGGGTCTGTATCCTTCCTAAGGAGCATATATAAAACCACTTCACATTTATTGCCAAAACAAAAGTTCAAGATTAGTGAGCCAGTCCAAAAGAAAACCACGACATACAAGACTTCAATGTGGCAAGTACAGCATAACTGCACTTGTCTAGCATTTGAATGTGTCACTGCCTTCAGAACTAAAGCAGCTCTGTGCTTGCCCAGCTTTTCCATGCCAGTTTCCTGCCTGGGGAGAAGTTGGTGACATCAAAACTGAGTAGCATCCAAGTGTTCTTTCTGTATTTGTAATAGGTAAACAAGACTTTGATAAGAAATAGTCAATATAATGTTCTTTTAGACCTTGCATTACAAAGAATCAAACAAGCCATAGTCCCTGAAAACTGATTCGGCATGAGGAGTTGATTAGAAAGACAGATTCATTGCAGTTACTGTGGTTTTCCTCCCATTCCTGTAATTCCTTTTGCTACACTTTCCTCTCCAAACTGTTGCCAGAATAATACAGCACAGGTATGTGTAATCATATACAAACTCCCACAGAAATGTTCTTTTATTTCAATACTTGAATTATTTATATGTACTTGTATAAAAATGTGTTTTTCAGTCTTGAATAAAAGAAACTCACATCTTTCCAGCATTTGAATCAGGTATGACCTGCACAGAACACACAGAATTTCCAAATAGCTATGAACTAATTAACACCGCCCCCACTTTCTACCTGGTTTTCTTTGAACATGTTTTTAGCTTTAATCCTTTTGTTCTAATTGAGAAATGCATCAGAAATATACATATTACATTACACGCACTCTAGTGAGCCATGTAATAGGGCATATTCTGTAAAGGATCCTGCCATCCATGCTGTGTTGTGTAATATAGAAAATGCTGTATATATTTAACAACAATAACTGTTCTTTTGAAAGAGGAGCCATAAAGCTCTTTTGAGTATTTTGCACTATTATGCATTTTGCTGAGGAAACACTATGACAGCAATGATAAGAGTTTGGAAACTAGTCGTGCTATCCAAGAATTATAATTTCAAAAGACAGATGATAAATCCTTAGATAGGGTGCTTCATTTAAGTCAGGTGAGTCCAATATACAGTACTTGTGTCCAGAAATAAATTGTAAAATTAGTTTACAAAAACTAAGTACATAATTCCAATGATAGGACAAGGGGCAAGGGGTGCAAGCTGGAGCATAGGAGGTTCCACATTAACATAAGGAAAAACTTTTTCACTGTGAGGGTGACAGAGCCCTGGAACAGGCTGCCCAGAGAGGTTGTGGAGTCTCCTTCTCTGGAGACATTCAAAACCTGCCTGGACATGTTCCTGTGTGACCTGCTCTAGGTGGTCCTGCTCTGGCAGGGGGGTTGGACTAGATGATCTTTCGAGGTCCCTTCCAATCCCTGCCACTCTGTGATTCTGTGTAATTCTTTGACATGACATAAGAAAGCAGAATAAACTGAAGGTGTTAATGTAGAAAAAAGCTTGGGGAAAAAAATGCTGTTTAAAAGCCACGAAGGATGATTGGTGTGATACAGTGTGCTCTCCCACGCTTTTGTAGTTAATATAAAAGTTAACAAGTAAAGATAATTTAATGTGCTATTAATATGCAGAAGCGGTGTTTTCTGCTAATGATTTGTAATGATGAGATGGGTAAAGGACTACCTCAGAGATACGTTTCATATGTTATTTATTTGCAACTAAATTTTTTAGGATATGGTTGATTTTGTTACCCACTTCATTTAACTTCCTGGGAAATTAAGTTTTCTTTCTATCTCTAATTTGCATTCTGTGTCTGTCTTTGGCCAGACACAATTCCCAAGGAAAGTTTGATGTTAACAGTGTAAGGCATTTCTCAACATAATACAGGACTTTGTGAAGCCTCCCACTGACTGTTGGGAAAGTTAAATATCAGAATCATAATGACACCTAGGCAGCTAGTGGAGAAGACTAAAATCCAGTGACGGGCCTTTGGTGCTTTTTTTTTTCCTCAGGTAGTAACACAAAGGCAGAAGCAGCAGCATCTGAAGGCACAGAAGCAGTGCTAAGAGACTGGATGTTTTCACATTGAATACTAAACAAGGGTTACTGGTGTTGACACTGAGTTTACTCTGACTCAGTGCTGCAGTATTAATTACCTTGTGTAAAAATGTTGGAGCAGAAAACACAGATACACACTCTGCTCTTTAAAAACCTCATTTACTAAACCCAATTATACAGGAAAAGGTGATAGGATTGCTGAGACTATGCTAACAAAATGTAGTAAATGGCAACTCAAAAAACAATGCTTTCACTCTACCAAAGGGAAAGGAAATTGTTGGGGCTTAATTAGTGGTAACCTAGAGCAGTGTCCTTAACTGGGGGTCACAATACTGGAGCAATTACTGCCTATCTGTTCTTCCTCTGTTCTCATTCTTATAGGGGCTATGACCGTCTTTTCCCCCTTTTTGTTATCTTTGTGTTTTCACCATATATGGTATGTTGGATATATATTCCATTTGGCCTTTGTCACGTCCTGAAATCAATTCAACCCCACTCCCAAAGCTGCACTCCTTCAGTAATCAGTAACTGACTGTGTGGTGTCAGGCACATTTAAAAGGTTTTCTTTAGCACTTTCTGAACTGGTCATCTATTTCATGGTGGCTTGTGATGGAAGGGCGTGGAACTCGATAACCCATTTCAAGAGGATGTCAGTAAGCTGCAGAGGGTCCAGCAAAAGACTTGCAAGATGGTCAGGACACAGAGCACACAAGTTCTGAGTTACAAGTGGAGTGGTTGACAGAACTGGGCTTGTTTAGTATGGAAAACAGCAGGTTAAGTGTTGAGTAAACTCACAGCAGTCCACAACTGCTTGAAGGGGAGTTACAAAGAAACTCTTCTTGGTTGTGGCAGACAACAGAATGGACAACAACCACAAGCTGCAAGTTGAGTAACTTAGATTGGACGTTAATTCAAACAGTCACCCAGAGAAGTAGCCTCTCCATTGCTGGAAGTTTTCAAGACTTGGCTAGACAAAACCACAGCTCACCTGATGTAGTTTGGTGTTAATCTTGCTTCTTAGCAGGAGGTTGGACTAGAGAGCTCCACAGGTCCCATCTAACCATCTCTACTGGGATTCTGTGACCCAGCACAGGCTTTTCCAGTCTCTGCTCCTTGTTCTGTGATGTAAGAGGTGACACACTTTCTTTAGGATTTCCAGAACACAGACTGGCATTAGACCCACATATCTCTGTTTTCTCAGTATTGCAGAGTTGGTTATGATAATCATCACTTAGAAAGGGGATATGGAAACTGTCATGTTCTCTTCATCAGTTTGGAAGTTTTCTGGTATAAACAAAGTTATATAGATGATATTTTCTTGTCTGACTTGAACACTATGGGACCTTGCTCTTAGGTGTTGAATTTCTGGATCCATGAACTAAAAAGCTAAACCTCATTACCATAAAAAACTTTCTCCTGGATCATTTTAATGATGCTTAAATTGTACCTGAGTTGCTTGTAGTCCACCCCATTTATACTTTTCATCCTGACTTAAATAATGTGTTAGAAAGCCAGCTTTTTACAGAGAGACTATCAACATGGAAACAAAAGATAAAAAAGTGATAAATAAAAGGGAAGGCAATTCTCCAATATCTCATCAGACCCTCCAAAATTACAAGCAGTTGGGATTTCACCCCAGGAAATCTGGAATATGCAAGAAAATGCAAGGAGCTATTAAGGTTATTCTGCTAAAATAGATATTTTCAATAAGTATCTTTTCAATGGGCATCACTTAGAGCTATGAAAGAAAACAGTAGGTATTAACTCATGTTTCACATGCTAGAATGTGAATTCCAAGGTGTGCTAGACTGCTTTGCAGTGATTTTTATGTTGTTCTTTTTATCTATCTACTTTTTCACAATTTCACAATTTTCACTTTTTAATTAGTATGGAAAGGAGACAGTATAAAGCTTGAAGCTGATTTTTTGATGGACTATTGAAAGCATGTACTTCTGAAGCAACTGCATGAATGTGGAGAACTCAGAAGTAGGTCGTATTCCAGCAGTACATGAAAAAGGAGAAAAAAAGGGAAAAAAAAACAGAAACCATGGTCTTTAGCACTTCCATTATAATTTGGAGTCCTTTGTGGCATCACCTATGAGCAGAATGATATTTCTTTAAACGTCAGAATCGTGACCATACTCCAGAAGATGGCACTGCGGTTTTGATTACATTTTTAGCAAGTTGCAGTGGCACAGACTCAGACAACATAGTTCCTGCTTTCCAAATATCTCCCAACTGTTTCTTCTTTATAAATTTAATGTAAAACCATGACATTTCTTTTACAATTGCCAAACCTGCAATAATACTGCTACAAGCCTTCTTAGTTTTTCAGAATATTGGGTGTTTAAGTCTTGCACATATATCTGAAGTGTTTTGAAACCCAGAGCCACCCCTGTAACTGTTTTTCTCCATTTGTATAAATATTCTGTGCACAAGAGATGTTTCTGCCAGATCAATACATAAACAATATATCAGATGAGCGACCACATCGGCAGGTAAGGAGTTTAAGAAGCTGCTGAAGAATGTAAATGTGTTTTCTTTCTAGGTAAAAAGTGATATTGTAAGTAAGTGAATGGACATACTAGCCAATGTTAATTACATTCCCAAACTGTCACATTCAGTTTTTTTGCCACAAATCACTGGATCAAAACTGCAGGAATTTGGGCAAAGAGGAGAAATGGGGTTCAAGGTGTTACACAGAACTAGCTATATTTTGTCAGCAGTGTCTTCCCACTTCTAATGTTTTTACAGAGATGCTAGGATAAAACAGTTTTCTAAATGTCTGTGCTTTGGTCATGAACACTGTACTGTATCAAAAAATTTCTGAACATCTCTGATGTGTCTCTAAAGTATTAATAAATGCCCCCACATTTTTAGCTGGACCTCTAATTAGACCAAAAGCAAATTATTGCCACGTGTTCTAACACACATGGAGCAAAGGAAGATTGGTCAAGACCTGTCTTTAGGACACTCTCATTTTTGTTGAACTTCTGGGTTTTTTTACCAGTTTTAAACTGATTTTTATGCTTTATTCCTCAGATTGCCCTTTCCTTCAAGAAGTATATTCTGTCTCTTCATTGAAGAATTGTTACATGTATTAGAAAAGGTTTTATAAAAATTCTTCAAACAGTCTGGGATATGTCAGGTGCACAAGATTATCAGCAAATGCTACTAACAGGAGATCCACAGTGATTTCATGGGCCTATGGATCTGAAAATGTTAGACTTGTTTAATGTAATTTGCACTCCAGCAATGTATGAAGCTAATCTTATTATTTGCAGTTATGTTTTCTGTAACAAAAACTATTCTTTCCAGTTTATGTTAGCAGTTCTACTGCTGCTTATCTGTAGCCCTGTGAGACCTCTGAAGGCCATTAAGTACAAGCTCTTGCTCCAAGCAGGGCTGCCTTCACAGGTAGGTCAATGGCCTTGTCCAGGAGAGTTTTGAAAATCCCCAAGGATGGGGATTCTACAACCTCTGCAGGCAGCCTTTTCCAGTGCTTAACCACATTTATTTCCAATTTAAATTCTTCATTTGCAACTGTTGACTTGTCCTCTCTTTGTGCACTTCTGATGAAAGTTTGGCTTTGTCTCTGTACAGCTGACATCAACCTTCTGTTTTCCAGGCTAAGGAGATTCATTCCTTTTAGCCTCTTCTTGTAAGTCTATCAGTGAAATATTTTCACTGAATTATCAGTGACGTTTAATTTGAAGTATATCATGCAAAGTTCTTCATTGTTCACAGTTATTACCACACAGAGTACTTCAGAAAAAAAAAAAAAAAAGGAATCTTTTTAAGAAGAAATCATGTCAACAGATTATGTTTTATTAAAAAAAAAAAAAAAACAAACAACAAACCAAAACCGTAAATGGAATACTAAGAATGCGATTATCTCGGAGATAACCCACACAGCCTGCCTGGGGAGTGCTGGTGATGTAGCTTTGCCATGTCATGAAACACACATACATAATAGCAGCATATGGTGTTGTGCTTGTTCTTTGAAAATAGGTTTGATGCCAGAAAAGGTAATTGCAGTAATGACAAAAGAATTTCAGAGTAAAAACTTAACTGTGGTTCAGAACTAACAGGAAAGTTAGTTCCAAACCAAAACAGACAACCAAGCCAAAAAACCACAAAGAACAATGCACTCAGAAATTTAAGATTTCTTAAGAAACTTTTATGAGTGGATAAGAACTGTAAGTGTTCAGTGTTTCATATTTTCCTCATCCAATTTATGGCATGCTTTCTATTATAATTAAAAGGTGTTTGAATGATATTGCTATGATTAAAAGCTTAAGGCCGTTTCCCAGTCTAATTATATATGTTTCACTATAGTTAATCTGGATTTTAGCAGGTTCTGGCTCTTTGTGTAATAAAACCTCTGAGAGCTCTCTGATAAAATCATAATTGGAAAAATCTTCCTTTCAATCCCTTGAAATTTGGATTTTCAGATTATCTCTGTTCTCCCAAACTAATTTTTAAACACAAATATAACGAGGAAAAAATGACTGTCAGTCAGTGGTCTGGTCCCTGCATCAAACGAATTGCAGTCAGTAAGGCCCAGAGAGTTGCTTGCTGTGAGTAATGGCAAAAAGTATGAAAGCAAAACAAAACTATGTATTTGCACTGTTGTTTGGTGGTGTATTCCACAGTCTTCCTACAGTTTTTACTGGAGCCTGCAGGGAAAAAACCCAAAAACCAATCTAACCAAAATGACAAAAAACCACCACCCCTCCAAAAAAACCACAAACCACCAACTGAAGAAATGAATGAAAGGAGGATCTTGTTCCTGTTTTGCGGGAATTCTTATTTAGCCCTAAGAAGCTAATGGGCTCACTGAAAAAGGATTGGAGCGTGCAGTGTCTGTAATGCCAACAGGAGTATTTTCAGCTTTATTAACATACTTGAACCCTGTCATCAAGCAGGTTGTGTTTGTCTTTGACTAGAAAAAGAGGAGATGCATAAAATATTCTGTGGCCTTGTCTGGAAGGCCTATGGCACAGCCAGAGCAGAATTCCTCCATATGAAAAGAGAAATATATACTGGAGACATATTTAGTTCACTCTCTGAAAAAAAGAAGTTAGACCAAGGATAAGAGGGATTGTTTTGTTCCCACTATAAACAACTGCATGCCCTTTTTTTCCCACTAAAACTGTCACCAATAAAACTGCCCCTGCCACTAACTGAAGAGTACTCACCTCCAGTGCAGGAATAAACTCATTGATAAACATGTTCCTTACATGGTAGACCTTTGTGAGACCACTGTGTACAGAGCTCCTTCCCTGTTGCATGTATGGTTCCGTATGCCCAAAAAATTCCTGGAGAAGAGAAAGTGGAAATTAACACCCTGAGGAGAGACTTAATCTCATGCCATTGATAAAAATAAGGAGCAACCTCACAGGCATCAGATGAATGCTGAACACCTGTGCAAGGTCCAGACTGATTCCTTTGAGCCTTTTGAAATTCCCCAATATGCAGTAGCACCAGTTTATTGTTGCCTGCTTCCTGGGTGACTTCATTTTGAAGATTATGTTCTCTTGTATGTGGATTCTAGAAGCAATGTCCCTCATCCCAGTCTTATGTCTGCCAGCAATTATCCCGGAAGTTAAATATTTTTTATGCCATACAGCAGCAGCTTTTCTGTATTTTGTTCACTAATATATGCATGTGTATACTCAGGTAAGAGAGAGATAAGAGAAAGATAAAAGCAAATCGTCCTCCTCTTGCTTCAGTGATGTTCCCACAGAAGATCTCAGAAGTTTCTTCTCACAAGTTCTGATGAGACCAATTAGAGTCCTGAGAGAAGCCATAGTGTCAAGGTGTCATGTTTTCTCTGTATTTGGTACCCAAAAGAATACAGATTACTGTAGGTTTTAGTCTCTAGCTTTTATATTTTAGCCTGTAGGTTTTATCTCTGAAAATTATTTGGCAAAACACATCTGAAGTTGGTCTAGAGTCTGTCCTACAAGCTACAGAGAAATGGGATGCCAAAGCGGAGTTTCCAATACTCTTAATAATGCCAGAAGCATTTGAGAAGTTGAATTCTCTGCTTAAACAGTTATTCCAATCAGTGTAAATTGTACCAAAATTGGGCTAATATTAATTTTCCTGGATACGAGCTCAGAGTTAGGTCATGCTCAAACAGGTGGGAATCCAAAGTGATGCCACTCAAGTCAGATGTTCAGGCTTACTTAACCTTGTGACAGTCCTGATTCATCCAACAGTTTTCCCCAGACAACAATCTTATATTGTGTATTTGAAGGCCTCATTTAACTCTATCTTTCAGTTTCTGTATATTTTTTCTTTAAAAATCTGTCCCCAATGTGTCTCAGACACTAATTTCCTGACCCCATGTGTGACGGGATGGTGTCCAGCAGGGTTTTGGTAGTGAGGAAGGGAGCTACAGAGGTGGCTCCTGTAAAAGGCTTCGAGAAACTCCCCCGGCTCAAATTCGGACCCGCCTCGGGCAAAGCCAGACCAATCAGCACGTCTGTGAATAAATGTATTTAAGAGGTGAAAAGGCTGTTGGGCAAGTTTTTGTTTGTGAGTCTGTGTGTGTAAGCGCAGAAGAGAAGGGGGATGTGAGAGAGCCAGCCCTGCGGCCCCCCGGGTCAGCGAGGCAGGAGCGGGGGAGCTGTGCCGGAGCAGAGGTTCCCCCGCGGCCCGCGGCGGGGTGGCGGCTGAGCCCCTGCAGCCCCTGGAGCCCAGCGGTGGCCCAGAGGTCGCCCTGCACCCGCGGAGGGCCCCGGGCCGGAGGAGCAGGGCCCGGGCCCGAAGCAGCCGCGGCTCCGAGGCAGCCCGCGCTGGAGCCGCCCGTCGGTGGGAGGGCGGCAGCCCCGGGAGGGACCCGCCCCGGGGGGTTCTGGGGAGCTGCGGCCCCGCGGGAAGGACGCCCGTTGGGGCGGTGGGTGGAGGGCTGTCTGCCGGGAGAGGGACCCCGCGGTGGGGCAGGGGAGGGCTGCGAGGGCCCCTCTGCCCGAGGGGGAAGGAGCAGCGGAGACCCCTTGTGCCGGACGGGCTGTGACCCCCATTCCCTGCCCCTGCGCTGCTGGGGGGAAGGGGGAACAGAGCTGAGCCCGGGGAGATGGGAGGGGTGGGGAGGGGAAAGGTGTGTTGTATTTAAGATATGGTTGTATCTTTCGTTCTCCTTGGTGGTGATGGTTGTTTGTATTAAATCTATGTTGTTATCCCCAAGTTGAGTCTGTCTTTTGCCCGTGACTAGAACTGGTCAGTGAGCCCTCCCTGTCCTTTGTCTTGATCCTCAAGCCTTTTTGTTGCATTTTCTCCTCCCCATCCCTCAGGAGACAGGGTAGGGGTGAGTGAGCAGCTGCGGGGGCTTTGTTACCGGCTCGGTGGGCTCAAACCACAACAGCATGTGACACGATGCCTTCCCTTGTCTTCCAAGTTCACCCAAACTGGCTTTTGGAGGATTAAGATAATTTATGTATATCAATTTAAGGAAAACTGCTATTGGCTTAATTTTACTTATGTATTTCTTGTGTCTTCACATTGTTGGTACATCAAAGGTCATTACCATTAACACACTCTTAATAGTGTCAGAGAGTAAGGTTTAATTCAGGAAGGGTACACTGAATTACATGTACTTGAATGGAAATTAATGGAGTGAGATCACACACAAATCTGTATTCAAATCTGAACACTGAAACAGTTGCCTTATAGCCTTTGGAATAGGTAAGCCAGTCTGTGAACTGAATTTTGTTTTGTGAATCTCATTCGCTACTGTAACCTGCACTGTAAGATGAAATTCTCTTTGTTTCTGATTGTACTTTGTGTTGTGTGATGAGGGCAGGTCTAGACTGGAAAGCGTGTATCTTCACCATGATGTATAACACAGTGGGGAAGGCATGGGTGTTTCACACCTTACAGGGAGATATAAAGTCAGCCAGGTGTTTATCAAGCCTCTGCTTGTGGACAAGGAAAAGAGCCAAAAGAGGCTTTACCATTTCTAAAAGTACGTCCACAAAAGAAGGCAGATCTATCAGGCATTGCCAGGACTGAAAGAAAAAGGAATTGCAGTCAGATGTCTGTGTTTTGCCAACATTTGCAACTTTTTTTGTGCTGATAGAGGTATGTTTTTGTTTGTGGGGAAAGAAAATTAAAAAGGTTTTTTTCTCACTTTTAAGTTCTTGCTCCCAAACACTTAACCTGTACTTCAGAGTTGCCTAGGGAGTCAGGAGGCTGAGTGAGTACAGCTCTGTCCGCCGTGATGGGCACTTAGAGTCTGAAGTCTGATGTCTCAAATACAGAAATACAGATGAGGAACTGTGTTTTAGAGTAAAGACCAAAGACAAAATCAACAACAGTTTCTACCACAGGCCCAGGTGGGACATGGGATCTAAAAGTTTGTGCTGGATAAAAGAGCATGATATGACAGACTGCAGTAACTTGGCGAGAGCTGGAAAAGATGCAGGCTTTGTTTTATTGACGGAGTAGGTGCTAGTTCCATTTGTTACAAAGATTAGGTGGGTTGAAAAGACAAATCCTGCAAGAGAGGGGGAGTATTCATGTCTAGGATTTTGGATTCACCTCTAAAAATAATGGCACTTATGACTGCTTTTCACTTTTCTATTTCTGTCTGCTGTGAACTTCTTTTGTAATTTCTGCTAGCCTTTCCTAGTTTTTGCTATCTTTTTATATATAAGCCTAGAATCGTAGAATGGTTTGGGTTGGAACAGACCTTAAAAATCATCTAGTTCCACCTCCCCTGCCGTGGGCAGGGACACCTTCCACTGGATCAGGTTGCTTAAAGCCTCATCTAACCTGGCCTTGAAATACATTGAGACAAAGTAAAGTAAGTTCTCCAATTTATACATGAATAAATCTATGATATTTCATCTTTACTAGTGGATGTCTCCTATATATTTTCAAAAATCAATCCTTTTGGCTTACACTGAATATTAAAAATGCTTAGCTCAAAATATCTGCATGAAGCTGGTCAGGCAGTGGGACATGAGCTGCTCAGAGCTTTCCTTGAAACTGTTGCAGTGTCTTGTGAGTACAAATGTTTGCCAGAGAACTGAAGTGAAAAAGGAACTTACAGAGATCACCATTTTTGAGACCTGAGGAGAGGATGTAGTCTTTAATTTAAATGATGTTAGTTACCTTCCTTGTGGAAAAGTAGGGTGACTGGAAGTCACCTGGTAGTTTGCAGGAGTGCATACTCTTTGAATCTTCTATCATGTCAGTCATTGAAAATGTTAGTCTTGATTTCTGCTTATGTCATCTTCCCTACGACTTAAGAATCAGCAGAAAGAGAGGGCATAAAATTCCAGCTGTATGTAGAACCCAGTTCAGCTTTACTTTAGCTAGAAGACATCATTACCATGCAGAAGTTATTCTACAGCTAACCTTTTCTTGTCTTTTAGCAAGAAATTTTCTCCTTCTCTAAGCAAGCGCTGCCAAACAAGAAGTTGCAAGCAAAATGACTGTCTACAAGAGCTGCCATGAATGGCCACAGAAATTCCAACACCTATTAGAAAAATCTGTGTTGTTGATGTGTAAAGCCATGAGCTTTCTCAAGACACTGGCAGAAGAGAGAGCAAAGACAAATGGCAGATTTAAACTAGAAACAATATAGAATCTTTTCTGAGGAATCAGACTGAAAGTGGAAATAATGGGATTGTTTCTGGAAGGATGGGAGTAGAAGAAAGGAAAGGATTTTACAAAAGGAATCTCTTGTGTACTGCTGACTAGGGCCAGTTCATTCTTTGATCTTTCAGTTCAAGAATCTGCCATGGAAAACACAAATGACAAAAGCAAGCCTCTCGCATACATTGGGATAACAATGACTTTTTTTTTTTTAATAATGAGTGTTTTTTTAACTTGACTTGGTCTTCTTTCAGTGTATATGTCATTACAGCATCATTCCCACTGTCTCAGAAAGGTCGCGATCGCAAGGAGGAATCTATGTTGTGATAGTAGAGATACATTTCTTTAAAGTAAATAGACTTAGAAAAGAAGGCATATTAGAGAATGACTAGATTTAAATTGACGAGTGACTTAATACGCTTCTCAATGTTGTTAGAAACAGGTTAGTAGTGATCAAATGATTGTTGTGTAGACCATTTGGAAAAGAAAACTGTAACAAACCATTCTATTTTGCAAGTTTTAAAAAAAGTTTAATAGCTTTACCAAATTGAACACGTTAATAATTCTTTTTTTCCTGCCTTAATCAGCTCTGCCAAATCATCAAACACAACCCAATTTTCTACCAACATTAGAACTGCACTGAACTGCCATTTTGATAAAGCCTTTCATATTAATCACCCTCTGTATTAGTATCTTCATAGGCTAAAACTGAGTTTCAAGTAAATGGTTCAGAAGTTTGTGCTTTTAAAAAATCATGGGAACTGTGATTTTGTAAAAATTAGCTTTCTGAAGACATTCCTGTCTGTCATGTCTTTAGAACTTTTTTCGAGGAAATAAGTACATCTGATGAGAAAGCAGTGGATCAGCTCAGTTTTAAGCAATTACACATCTGCTCAGAAATACAGTAACAATCTGTAAAACCGAAGCTTAAATTTTGGGGCATTTTGTGGGGGTGTTTTTAATATTTTGATCTTTGACAACTTAAAGGCTAATTTCGGTAAGTATTCTCTCTCAAAGCTAATCAATTATACAATTTTTAAGTAACCAGGGGAAATGCTAAAGCACTTTATTTTTCTTTTTATGTGGGAAGTGGAATTAAATTTTCTATCCCCAGTGGCTCGTTCTCTGATGTAAAATAACTTTATATGATTTGTAAGTGAGAAGTGTTTTGATATTGAGGGCTTCTCCCTGTTAGTTGAGAATATATATCAAACTACTGATATGAAAGCTGGCAAAAACATGTCTGGATAATGGGTAGTGCAAAATATGATTTACCTAATCTATTTTAAAGTTTACTAGTTCCTGATGAGATTATAAGAAAATGTTTGGAACTAGAGCTGTAAAAGAAATATTTTTTACCATTTTATATAACTTTACTGAAGTTTCAAGGATTTTTCCGTTGTGGAGTACACTAGCCCAAAACCTGGCAAGGACTGTGAAAATGAGAGTGACAGCACAGAAGACCCAATGAGCTTCAGGAAAGAAGTCTGACTTGGAATTTGGATTTCTGTTTTGCCAAATTCAGCCTTTAGGCTGAACGCTAGATATTCCTGTTCTCACAAAAAAAAGACTCAGCCATCTAGGTATCGGTTAGCTAAGGACATCTGCTTTCTAGTATCTTTTACGTCTTTCTAGATTGTTTTGTTTTTTTTTTTTTTTTTTAAATACTGAATATAATGTTAGCCAAAGCAGAGAGTCTAATGTAGTTCTATTTTGATTCAGGTGACCGATCTGAACCCTAAATTGTACAATCATTGTCTCTTGCCCTATTTCTGATGGATCAGTATTTTCCAATCGGTAAGAAAAAACACTTTTAAAAAAAAAATTCCCATCCAGTTCTCTGTAGAACTGATTTCTGCTTAGCTGGAGAGCATGATGACTTTATGATTTTTGTAGAGAACATTATGATGTTATGCTTTGTTAGATTTTTAGCATCTAATGTTTATGGATATACCCTCTTGGACTGCAATCTCAGGTTGAATATGACCAAGATCAAATGAATCCATTAATCTGTGTTACTAGAAATGATTCTCATTCCTCCTTGAGCCTGCTAAAATAATTGCCTCAGTGCTATTAATGAAATATTCACTGTAGTTAGAGTACTAAAAGCTAAACTCTTTTGTAATTAGTCTTTGCAGAGATCCTTTCTTAAATATTATCTATAATGCTAATGGAACAAAATATCATATTCTACTGCAAAAATGGCAGCATTTTGTTGATGAATGGAAGGATTTATGCCAAAAAATCATGTAAAGCATTTTGGAATACTTAAAGATGAAAGGTACTCAGTAGGTATGAGTTAGCACAGTAGTTGCATCTAAAGGCTTCTATCTGACCTCAGTATCATGGTTCCCTGAGGAGTCTGCCAGGGAACATGTACACCATCAGCTAAGGTTTAGAAAGCACCTAGAGAAAAGGGTACCTTTCATTTCCCCACCAAGTGTTAATTTTTGTGCCTTTGAAATACTCTTTTTTCAGTCTTGAGGACAGACTCTGTCCTTGAAAGGATATGGTTTAACTGTCAAATAACAGTCTTGGTGGGAACTAAGACTATAGTTATGGTCGTATGTGCCACACAAAGGTAAACATTTCAGGAAACAGAACATTGTTATACAGAAAAATTATTTTCCCAGGAAATTTTATTCTCTCTTTTGTTTTGAATCATCATGAATGGATGCAAGTCCTTCCTTACAGTGGCCACTTCTACCTCTTAGTATTTTCCAGTGTTTTAGGAATGAACAGATGAAAATCTAGGGTATTTTGTTTTCTGCCATGAGATGTTTAACCCTGCCCAGGCACTAGGTAAGCAGCTTGAGTGCCAAACACAGTGCTCTGAATTCTTGAGAGCCACAAGGTTCTGTTCTTTCTTTGTTGATATCTGGTTTTTGTCTTAAAAGTCTTTGCACAAGTTGGAAAGGAAGGAAGTTCTCTCAACTGCTGCTCCTGAGGAAGTTATTTTTACTGATAAATATATTTTGGGAAGAGAAAACAATCTCTTGGAAAGGGGACACCCAACTACATTTCACTGAAACTGGTGGAAAACTGACTTTCTGTTTTAGCAGCATATGCACTATGAGTAGGTGAGTATTAGACTTGGAATTAAATTTCCATTATGAACACTGAGCATTGTGTTTTATGCATTCAGATTATCAGGGTTTGTTGATCACAGTTGCTTCCATTTATGGTCTCCTCCTGATTGCACTGGTGGGGCTGGAGCACAAGTGGCCACAGCTGAGCCTTGCTACAGCTGATACTAGAGTTTGCTGTTATACCAGCTGTAGTGTCACTGATATTAAATAAATGAATTAATGAAACATAAATATGTAAGATTTATCATATAAATACTATTTATAATAAAATGTAATCATTAACAAAATAATCCACGGGAACTCTTTTTTCTGACAGTCACTTTGCTATACATTTTTGAGGACCACATTTTTCTTCAACAGTGTTGTAGAAATATGATTTGCTAGAATTTTAAGTAAAACCTATCAAAGAGTTTTTAGTAAACACCAAATTTAGAAAGACACACAAAAATCTAGTCTCCCTACCATATCTTTTCTACTGTGTCCCCAGCAACTGAAGATATGTATACTTTAAAAGCATTTTAAAAACATATAATTTCAAATAATTTTCCTTGTACCTATAACCTCTTATACCTACAGTTTGGGAAACCCCGTCCAAAACAACAGTTAAACCCAGTACATCTCCCCAGACATCCAGTGCAGTGTATGTTCTCAGCATACAATTATGGAACATAAAAAAATTAGTATTGTAAGAAGAATAAAATAAATTGAATTTAATATCAGGTTTTATTATGAGTAAGTTTGTGCTGGTTTAGTTAGTGACCTGTAGATTTAATTGGTTAAAATAAATTCCAGCTTTAAAATATGTGTAAAGCTGCATCCTTTTTTTTCCTGATAGTGACAGAACACCAGACATATCAAAGGTGTTTGCCAGAAATCATGGGTGCAGCTTGTTGCAGATTAACCTAGAAAATGATCCTGAGCAAAAATCAAATAGCTCTTAAGGATGAAAGATAAATAATCAAAGAGGTCTGCAATTCCTTAGTCTTCAAAAATCCACCCATATTATTTCAAGATGATTTTCAAGACTGAACTTTGTGTGTCCAACTTGAGGGACATCTGCTTGGTTTTTTGTAAAAATATTTTACAGGGAAATATACAGTACATCTTCCTTTATTCCTTCAAAAATTAAAAAAAATATTTGCAAAAAAGCAAAAATAGAGTCAGTTAAAACAAGGCCTGCTGCTTTTCCTTCTCCTGCCATGCAAAGCACAATGACCCAGCTGACAGGCAACGCTCATGAGGGACTCAGCTTCTGGAAAGAAAAAGTCGAGGCTCACGTTGCAAAGATGGACTTCTACTAGCATCTGCACCATGTAGCGCTGCCGACAGAGAAAATGGTAGCTTTTGCTTCAACCTTCCCATTACAGAGTCATGATCACCCTGGGGTTTCCTTAAGCATCCATCCTTTTCTTCCACCCTGGCACACAGGAGGGGGTTTGACAATCTGGCTCTCACAAGATTTCTGGTTTTCTAACAAGAAAACCAAACTTACTAAGGAGGGTATGAAATTTGTAGATTATTTGTTTGAATGTATTTGTTTACATAGACTCACTTCTTGGCCTAAGCCAGAATTTTAATTCTGTACTATCTGCCTTGATTAGGTTAATACAGATATAAATGTAAATTTCTTTTTCTCTTTTTGAAGGACACCTTGTAATGAGATTATCCATAAACTGATCTTTGCTATCTGTCTGCCCCCATTAGCTTCTTATCGGCAGGTGCCAAATAAATACATGTATTATCTTTTGAATTTGTGGCAGTGTGAACTTGTAAACATTGTTTGCCTAATAATTTTATTCTTAAAGTGTTAGCCACTTCCACCATTTAGCAGTTAGTTTTTACTTAAAGTAATACTCACCATTACTCTGTTTTTTTGTTTTTTTTTTTTTTTTTTTTGCGAGAAATGATAAAAACTGAGAGCTGGGCTGAAGTGCCCATATTTTGGTAATAATTCTTGTATTTATGACTTCAAAGAAATAATCAGCACTTAAAAATAACCAACCATTTAAAAAAATTGACTTAAGTGTGTGGTAGAGAAGTTACATGAAGCCATTACTTCCCAGGTCAGAATGGACCATTTGTCCTGCCAATATTGGTCATGCCCCTATGTGGCTCAGCCTCGGCTTCTCATCTATCATCTTCAGGGAGCTCATAATTCAAATTGTGGCGCCCCTGGAAAGGGCTTGGACATAGAAGTCTCCCCTTTGGATGTTCCTCAAGTGGAAAAAAAATAAAATAAAAGAAAAAAAAATAATTGGAGACAGAATTCAGTGCATGATTATCTGTACCTACTCCCCCTGCAGACATCTATGGTTCATGTACACAAACTTTGCACCTGTGGAAGTGCCTCTCTTTTACAGGTTATGTCCAGGAAGGACTGCTTGGAGGCAGACTTCGGACAAGATGGTTCAACGAGTAGTTGTGAGCTTTCTTAAAGCTTGCTGAGGATAACTTTGTACTGAGGTCAGCTTCCACATGTTGTGAATCCATCCTTGCAGCAGCTGAGACATGGAGAGGGGGTGAATGGGCGGGAGGTATAACGGAGAGGAAGAGCACTGGGGAAGAGACTAGAAGCAGGTTGCTGTCCTTGCTGTGGCATTGTCTGGGCAGGCAGTGGACTTGCCTGTCATGGGTCATTACTGAGACTGCTGTGAGCAATACCAAGTGCTTCGCTGTGCCTCTCCTACGTGCGGGCACCAGGCTTGCTTCCTACCTGAGAAGTGGTACCCTTCTGACACAGTGCTCTGTAGGAGCTGTTGGTCTTCTCAGGTCCTGAAGTGGCACAGGGAGGGGCTGGAAGGCTCTCCTCATCCTGATTCTGGCCTTTTTAGGGGCTGCAGCATGACTCAGATTGAGTATCTGGGATGGGTGGAAGGGGAGATTTTAACTTCAAGGCTAAATCAGGTTACTCAGGATCCTGTTCAATCAAGTAATGAACATGGCTTGTAACCACGCTGTGGTGCCCCTTGGTGCCAAAGTAATTGCCAGCAGGTGTGGAAAGGTTCCCCTTCAAATCTGCAACACGTAACTTTGAGTTCAAGAAGGATTTTTTTTTCCCCCAGACACTTTGGGAATTTGCTCTTCTATCATCAGAAAAGTAGTGACAGAACTGTTGCTTAACAGTTATCTTAGGACACGCAGGCTGCCAATGATCTCTCTAGCATTTTCCTTAGCTCTGTAGATTTTGCCTTTTGCACTAGAATTTATTGAGTTTGTTATAGTGATGCGGGAAGTGTTTCTTGTTTCTTACATGTGAATGAAATATTCTCTGTGCTTTCTCACTGTATTGTTCCCTACAAACTTTGGGGGAAGGAGGAGAGGGAGAACTAGAGACCTAGATGGCCTCTGATAATTATGTGATCCTATATACAATGAATGACACATTTTGGAGGGAAGATTTTCAGAAAAATAGAGTGTGCTAACATTTGTTATATTTTCAAGAGTGGTTTTGTGACAGCACTTCAAGCTGAGGCTCTTATGGTGTGCACATCAAAACACTGAAGAGGTTTTAGAACTCAGGGGTTACTCAGCTGCAGACCATGGAATTTTCTGAAACAGAGAAAGCACAAAGTCACTTGAAGGAGAAAAAAAGCCAAAACACAGCATCATGGCTAAATCTTCTCTGTCTGTGTTGCCTTTGCAGGACATATCTCCTGGGTTTGTTTTTAAAGTCTTAAATAAGTGTCTTTCTAGGTAGCAGTAGAGCATGGACAGTCTCTTTGCAGGAATTCTGTCCTTCCACCCCTTTGGAGGTCTCACGGTCTGCCTTCTCCCTGCTCCTTTGAAGCGATCTGTACCTGTTGCTCTGTAAACTACACTCCTGGCGAGCTCTCATTTCTTCCTGCACTCTAGAAGCTCGTTTGCTGATGGTCACTTGTATGTCCCCAGGGAAAACATATTTTACCCTTCCTTTCTGAAAAGTCCACCAGCCCCAAAGTGTAGTGGTAAATACTGGAAGAGCTGCAACTTCCCCTGTGTTACCCAGCCACAGTCTTTCAATGAAACATTTCATAATAAACGGTTATACAAGTGCTGTCTTTCAAAAAACAGTAAACTTTTTTATGAATATGCTACAAAATGTATACACTTGGCTAGATGATGATTCCTTGAGTAATTATGAACCATATTTTGTTGCTTTTATTTACCAGTTAAGTTTTCATTTATTCAACCTTTTCTCATGACAGCTTCATAGAAATGTTGAATTGGTTTGGGAACAAAGCAAGATTTGAATTAAAAAGTACATTATAAGACATTGCTTCAGAGCTTCTGACAAGCATCTCTTAGAGCCATTCAATTGCTAACATGAACATTGTGTGGAACTGCACAACCAACACACTTTTTCTGAAAGGAGATATTTTCTTCATATATTTGCTATAGAGTTTCTGCTTTTGACTCAGCAATATCTGTGCCATAGGGTATAAGCTGTGTTTAATAGTCCTTTGACCACTGAAGCTGAAGCTATGCTTTCCCATTAATGGCTTCTGCTGGATGGCTCTCTATGTACTGGTCAAGACGAAATTGAAGGAATTCAATATTTTAATATTAAAATTATAATTTAATGTGTTCTTCTGTTGTCCCTTTGTCATGAAGGCTTAATGAATGAAAGTAGTTTTAGATTAATTGTGAAGTAAGAAACTCTAGCTAACATGTCCCTAGCTTCTCTGGCAGTGATGTTTCATATACGTAACAGTTCCAAGTCCTTATGCCTTCAAATGAAGATATGCTGATTCCTTAGAATCAGCTTCCTTAGAAGCCTTTCTTACTGCAGTGTGTTCACCATGTAGTATTCCTTAATGAATTATTTTTTTTGTTACAGTACTCAACTACCTTGAAAAATTCCTAAAAGTAGTGAAATGCTTCAATGGCACCAGTAATTTCAATTGATGTTGATACCATTACTGCTATTGTACGGTTGTGACAGAAAGTACAGCGCTCATCACAGTAGAACTAAACAACTGAGTTGCTCTAATGCAACTTCATGGCAGCTAGCTGCGGTTTATATGTGAGTTGACATTTTCATCTTTAACCCTATTTTTGTTTTCTCATAACTTACTCAAACCATTATATTCCTATTTGAACTATCTTGTTTGGTATCAATTGAGTAGTAAAGTATTTAATTTTAGAAAGTGTACATAAAAAAAGAGAAAAATAAAAGTAGTTTCCACATAAGCCATTCTGGAACACATTCGTGACAGCACAAGTGTATAGAATAAGGTTCCGCAACTTTGTTTACTTGAAGTTTCAATTTCAGTTTTTATTTATGTCTTGGTTTGAAAAGACAGGTGTCTGTGGAGGAAGGCAGGAGCCTCCCTTGAAATGGAGAGTGCAACCCCCTTCCCTCCAAACTATTATAATTTTGAAATTAACGGGCCTTCAGGCAAAGATATGGGGAATAGGAATAACAGTTCTTTACTAATATATATATATAACACAAGGCAGGGAAAAACAAACAACCCACTGGTTTACACTGACAGAGTCAGGAATACAACCTGACACCCTGTTAGGGTGGCAGTAGCAGTCCGATAAGATGCTGGCTGCAGTCCTCCTGAAGCGATGGGTGTAGTTCTGTGGAAGCAGCAATCAGGTAAAAGAGTCTGGTCTTCCTCCGAAGGTCCAGTGGTCGGCAGGTAGCTCTTGTCCTCTGGAACTCCAGTGGGGGAAAAACTCCTCTGGGAATCCAGTGGAAGAAAGGCTGCTAGGGTGTTCAAAATCTCCGTTTTTATTTGGCATGGACTGCTTGGCTCCTTCCCCCCCCTCCCCGGGCGGAGCATCTCACAATGGGATGGGGAGTCGTGAGGCAGTTCCTTGATGGGCCGTTAACAGGAGATAGCCCAGGAGCGAGTTACCGATGGGTCAGGCGATAAGGCATTGTTGTGCCCAGTAACAGGAGATAGTTCAGAGGGGGGAGGCAGGGAGCACCGCCCCACCTGGTCTCAACAGCTCCTGAAGATGGTAATAGAATATTTTTTTTTTCTTTTGGCACATTTTACACTGTAACCCAGGACAATTTAAAAAAAATAGCTTTTAGAAAAATAACTTACAGATGATAGAAATATAATATTTTATTTGAAGATTGTGCAGCGTAGCTTTTGGATCACGACTGGAGTGGATATCAGAATTTACAGACATGTCAATTAAGAAATCATTGTAAACAAGATTGGAAGAAAAAAGAAGGAAAAAGGAAATGAAAACTGAATTTTAATACTGTATCACAGGACAAGTTTGTCTATACATCAGTTGCATTAGGACTGGTCTTCAGGATATACATATAAAATAGTGCTAAGGCAAGGAAGTTTTTGAATAATGAAAGGTACCATAGAAAGAAATAATTTCATGGTAACCAGTCTCATGAGCAGACTGCTCATGAGCGGAGAGCAACAATAACATTCTGTTGCCTGTCCTAGATGATTGATTTGGTAGAAGAATAAAGCATTATTATTTTGCATCTGCCAGGAACCACCACATGAAGCAGATGAAGTCTTAGTGATGACACTAAGAGATTCTCAAAAAACTACCTCTATAAGTAGACTCCAGTGTAACTTCTCTGTCATGATATGTAGAATATTTCCAATAACACATCGACTCTTGATTGGATTGGTGATTTATAAATGTAGAACTGGGATGAGGCTTTGGAATAGTTGGTTGTCAGCAGCTGTTAGAGGAGATCTGTAAGACAGTAGAGTTACTGACTTGGTAAGGAGGATCTCAAGTGGAATTCTGAGAAATATGAAGAATGTATTATGGAGAACTATAACTGTGGGCATGGTTTAATGTTTATTTTAAGCTTATTATTAAGATTTTTATTAATAATTATAATTTATTAGGCAATCATGTGCCTTATAATAATCCACATGTTTCTACTTTACATACTTATGCAAAGGCTAGTAATAACTTGTCAGAAATCTTTGAGACAGGCAGAAGTGAACAGACATGCTGATGAAGTCTCAAACCTTGCTAATGTGAGCTCTACTGGCAAAGAGAGAGAACGATTTCTGGTCCAATGACCGCTGTGAGGTTTCTGTGGCCAAACTTAATACTCCGGAAGGTCAAATAAGGACTCCTACTTTTAAAATGAAAATATTTTAATATATGCTTTTATATCTTTATATGTTTTAATATATATAGCATTTCAAAACACTTGGGAAAGCAAACACTTGCACTTGGGTGATCCTCAAAACAGGAAATCTACATTTAATGGCAAATGGGATTTTTGATACTGGGCCAGCCAATGAACTTTTTTTCCAGAATTATCCTAAATGTAAAGAAATCTAGTTGAGTGATTTTTCCTTAGCCCTGTGTACATGGTTATAAATTATAACAGTATATCAACATATCATTTTCGATGACTTGCAGAAGGTATTTTCTGTTTCTTACTGGTTTTGTTTACCTCAGTTTCACATATGTTTTACATTAGTGTTTGGAACCCTACTAACAGTCCTCTAGCAATTATCAAAATAATTTTGTGTAAGTTAAACAGAAATTTAATATTGGTTTAAGTAAAGCACCAGACTTCTACAGTGTGTTTATTTCCCCAGAGCTGTATTTAGTCCTATATTTTCAGATTTATGGTTTTGCTGTGACACATTTTAAAAATCAGAAAATGATCTGCTAAAACAGAACCCATACAGTGATTTAATATGATTACTAGCACACTGCATGATTCTAATCTGCTACCATCATATAGCGTAATTTCATGAACCAAGATGGATCTTCTGATCCTATTGTGGTTTGACACAGCAGGCTGTCCTGCAAGCTACAAAATATTCATTCTGGATGTTTCAGATTTCATGTCAGACCAAAACATGATTAAAAATTCTGAAGACAAATAAGAATGTCTTATTTTATGTATTATGTATTTTTTATGTATTAATTCCCACTCACAAAATATAAGAGAAAACTTACTCCACTGTATACAACGCAAAACATTGCATCTGGACATGGACTAGCTCTTGGCTAGTACCAGATAGAAAAAAGCATACATATTATGCTTATGCCTATTTACTTTCCAATTATGTAATGGCCTTAGTAGGAAATAATTCTTCTAATATATTATTATATGAAAGCATGTATCTTTGTCATGATCTCCTAAAAAAGAAGTCAGCAGAAGTTTTGCTTTGAATTCTGTTCTTTCTCAAACCCAGACATCACTGAGAGAAACAGGCTCTTGTTCCAAAGATTTTTATAGGCATTATGGCATAGAAGATTATTAAGGATAGACTTTTTGATTAATAAACTGACTGTAATGGTAGAACTTGGGTTTGTATTTAATGATTTATTTGAAATTTACTCTTTGTCATATAACTAAGCAGGACTGCTGCAGTCCTGTAAATGTAATTTTGAATGGAGTGGCAACTTGTAACTTGTGATGACTTTGCCATCTCAAATTTGTAGAATTAGTAAATTCAGTTTATTTTGACTGTTACAGAGATGAGTAACTATAATAACATCACCATGAAGAAACTCCTGACAAAATCAGTGTCCCAGACAAATAAAACTGTCCTCCTAGGTACTGCACGTAATGTAATTTAAAATATAATTTTGAAACAAGTGGGCTTATTAGAATTGCTTTAAAAATAACTATACAAAAAAGCCATGCTTGTGGATGTAATGACTCACTGTAACTCTGTATGCAGGTTTAGGTATGAGAGTGTTTTCTCTGTGGCTGTGTTAGTTACTCAGTTCAAATCTATTCCTTACTCACTTCCAAATAGTAGCAAAGAGGAGGTACAGTGAACACAATTCCGCTCTATGTCTCCTTTCTCCAACAGCCTCCAGGAAACAACTATTTTTTCAAACAATTCTGGAAGGCACCTGCTACATGTCCCCCTCTCCTACAGTGATATTGGAGTAGCAGGTGCCCCACATGTTGAAAGAATGAGGTAGAGCTGATCAAATGCTCCAAGCTGAGATTGTCACTTCTTATGAAGCCAGCTGACAAAGACCCATTCTGGTGTGATGATCTGGGAACCTTTTAGCACTCCATGTTTTAAGCCTGCTGTTTGAATGCTTGTTGAAACATCTTTATTCTTTTATCTTTTCAAAATGGAGGTTTTTATTCTCTCTTGGGATGTTATCTGTCAGTCATGCAAGCTCCACGATCAGAGGCCAAGAAATAAAAAGGTGAACCCTGATGTGAACTGAAAAGACGAGACTAAAATGGAAGTACAGGTGAGCGTTGGAGCCCCAATTCTCAGTTGCTCATAGGTGCGGATTAATTATTAATGGACATTTTCAGCATACACTGACCAAGAACCTTGTCCCAGACAGGATGGGCAGAAATACATGGGAGCTATGTTTTTCCCTGGGTTAAGGAGTATTATAGACCATCACTCAGATGGTCTCTGAAAAGATCTAGATAATGTACGTGACTCAGCAGAATTCATCCATTTGCTCTCTAACATGAAAATGCTTTTCTACCTCTGACTAAATTGCCACTGACTTCTTTCCTCCCATGCCACCAAAGATGCAAACCCACCTTACCTAAAATTAAAATAACCCAACAATGCAACACACAACCCTTAAAAGGAGTTAAAAGAAATCTGAGAAGAACTATCTCTGGAGAAAGTGAAGAATTATTTAAGGAAAAATGAGGTGGAGACATACGATGTAGGGCACTTCAGGAAGTGAGGCTTGCTTAAATCATGGTCACAGGACAATGGAAATTTAGATGAGACAAATTAGTTGTTGTTTCAAAAGTCCTTTATATCCTAATACTTTGCTTAAACATTCACAGTGTTTAGCTTTAAGAAGAATGCCTGATCGTTGTGTTCACCAAAGACTGCTGAAGAGTAGACCCAGAGGTGCCTAAATTTATTATAGTTAGCTTAGGGTGAACAGTGGACAACCACACAAATATGTGTACGTGTGCATATATGTATATATATACATATATATGTGTGCAGGTGCTGCACTCAAAGTCTGTTTCAGGAATGGGAAAATTATGCTCTTTAGCCATGGACCAGAAAAGGCACATAAGAGACTCATGGAGCACACTCAGTGACCCTAAGGGGCATGAAAATACATCCAGCCTAGATATCCTGAGTGTGTGCTACCAGGATGCTTAAAATTTTCAGAAGCCAACAAGTATTTAAAATTGATTGTCTCTGTAATCTTACGTTTTCTCTCTTTTCGTGTGTGTGTGCTGTCTTTCGCAAAAACAAAATATAGTAATAGCAAGTAACAAAGAAGGAAGTCCTCAAATGTCATAGTAAATATTAATGAATTATGAGCAGGTAAGCAGATGGACAAGAATCAGCTCAAAGTGGAGAACAGTAACTGCTGTACAGTCCACTGATTTTACTCACCTACAATCTTTCCTGTAATGAATAAACCCACTGAAATAAAATGAAGTTCACAACATGAATAATGCAAATAGTGTGTTCTAATTTAGGTGAGCTCATAACTATGCGGATTTTTCAGAAGAAAAACATTTTTGGAGCCCATGAATAGCATTAATAATTTTAAGAATTAATGCAAGTTGAGAATTCTAATTTGAAGCCTTTATGGAGTGTTTAATCAATTATAATGCACATGGGATGTTTTGTCTTCTTAAGACATAGCAAACGTTATGAAAAGCAAGCTGACATCACCTTCCTGTAGCTCATGCATAATTTTTAAAGGTATTAGACATGCCTGGGTTGTGACAGTTTGGGGCAACTCTTTACACATGCTTCATACATACTGGTTCAAACTGGTTGGCGTGTATGCATCTTGCTAGAAGGCAAGCACCACTCTGCTCTTGCTTTTGCAAAAACTTTTTGGGCTACAACTGCTGAGAGACTTGGAGTGCTGGAGGTTTAGAGCCAGGCAGTATAAAGCTACCACCCAAGGTTATCACTATGAGTTTCACCAGTGGAATGTGATCATTCTGGCTAACATCCTAGCTGCCATCAAAGGAGTTTGGATCTTTAATAAATGGTGACCTTGGCAAACAACTTGCCAGAGGATAGTTGTTCTCAGTTAACTCTGATGAAGAACACGCCCAACCCCTATCAATTATGGGACAGCAGGGACTCTCCTTAAGACCTTATTGGCATTCAGCCTCAGCAAAATCTGTTGAGTGTCTGTGTGGATTCATGCAAAAGGTTCATTTAGACCAACATCCTGTTTCTGACAGCAGGCAGTGATACTTCCCCAAGTTGTTTCTGGACCCTCAACCTGTTGTGGACCTGAGACTTACTGGACTGGAGGTAATTTTTGTTTTCCATATCCCTGAATGAATTTTTCTACCAGTCAATCCTTTTTAAAGACAATGTCACTATTTGTCACCTGCGGTGTCCTCAAGGAAAGAGTTTCACAGCTCAGCTGTGTGTTGTGTGCAAAGGGAAGTTCTTCCCTTTGGCTTGTGTTATTAGGCATATTTTTTACCCCTCGTTATTATACTGGAAGATGGATTGAACTTTTTACTGTTCATCTTCTCCACGTCACACACAATTTTATAGACACACCATTCTCCTCTCTGTCATCTCTTTAGCCTGAAAAGGCTTTTTAATCTAGTTAATCATTTTTCACCCAGAATCACTTCCATATCCTTAATTGTTCATACCATTTTTTTTGCCTTCCAAATTCTATTTACACTTTTTTATGGAGAGACCCAAATCCCACAATGTGTTTCAGAAGGTGGCATGCCATGAATTTACACCAGTGACGTTTTCTGTTTTATTCTCTGTTACTTTCTTAATAAATCCTAATATTTTATTTCCTGTTTTGACAACCACTGAATGGCCTTTTTCAGTCTGTCTATCTATCAATCACAGCCCCATAATCTCATTAGATCAGAGCACTCTATAAAGAAAATTTGAGTTATTCTTTACAAATGTGCATAATTTTTCATTTATCTATTGTGAATTTCATCTATTGTTTTATTAACCAGTTACTCAGTATCAAGTTCTTCATAATCAGTCCTCATCTTTATTATCTTGAATAACTTAATACCATCAGTAAAAATTTCTAACTTGACTATTCATCTCTTTGCTACTCCATCATGAATACATTACACAGCACAAGTAAGAACAAATAATAACTTCATAAACTGTATATTATTTAAAAGTAGTTAGGAAATTTAACTATTTAGGAAAACTAATCATGAGAATATTTTACCCTTTTGCCATGATTTTCTAAGAATCCCTAGGCAGGACAGGTTTTTGTAAGCAGATGTAGTGTTCTTTAGTAGACCTACTAATGTTCTTGAGAAAAAAAAATTAATCTTGGGCATACACCCAAGGTCTCTGCTAGGTCTCAAAATAGAAGTAGCAGCTTTCAAAACAAAATACATTTAAGAACAATTAGTCAGAATTTACTTAATTATATATCAGTTAAACTGTCTCTGGAAAAAACATGTCTTGTTACCTAGGGAGCAGAGGGAACATTGGGAGGGTGAAAAGAACTGAAAGGAGACAAAAACAGAGAGGGAAAGCAGGAACAAGAGAAGCTTAGAGAGATTAACAGATACCAATCACTTAAGGGAAAGGGACACATAATGTATATTCTGTGGGACATGGAGAGGTCAATGATGGGGTGAGACATTATAATATGCTATAGAGTTCTGAGGTTTTTCTTGTTATGTGTCCTTTGTGAAGATGAAATCATCTGCACAAAGATGTAGATGGAGTGATTGTTTTCTGAGAAATGCCTTTTCTTGACATCTGGATATTTTGTCATGCATAGCCTGGATATATGAGTTCACACTCTACGAATGTTCTACATTTGTCCAAGTACAGGTCTACCATCCAGAGATGCTTATGGTTCTGCTGTAGGGAGTATTCATAGTGAGTAGTACAGAGACATATTAGTGGGTCTACTTTTGCTGCATAGGTACAGTCAATATTCAGTATACTTAGGATTATGGAGAATTTGTTTCTGTTGATTGATTTCATGAGGCTGAGAAGCTGCTTAAAGGCTCAGGAATGTGGTTGTGGGAAGATTTCTTTCAAGGATTTTCTTCCAATAGCGGCTCTACTTAATGACTTTCTCTGCAAGTTCCAGGATAGAATGGTATGTGCTAAGTGGGATTTTTTCTTTTGTTTTCCTTATAGTTAGATAATTCTTCAAGCTGTGTTCAGAGTGCTCTTAGGAGTATGATCTGTTTCTCTAAGTATCTTTGTTGGATAAAAAAGTCCTCTTTTATTTACTAAGGTGGCTATCACAAACTGAATGTAATGGTGTAAGAGGGTTCACCTCTATGTTTTAGCTTTTGTTATATGTTTCAGACGGTAGCCAGTTTATATAGATAGGTATTCTGGCATGCAGGTTTTCTATGTATCCTAGTTTGTAGGTTGACATTGTTTATGCTGACTGTTCGGTTTAGAAAAGTGAGATCGATATAATAGTATTTTGGAGATAATTTGACAGAAGGGTGCAAATAATTGAACTTGTGGGGAAAAGAGTAAAGAGGTCCAAATTTCTGAGCCAGGTGATAAAGATGACACCTGTGTATCTTAAACTTTTTGGTACAGCTATTTTAAAACTATTACTGAACATAGCTCATAGCTTCATAGACAGTGGGCCCATTATAATGCTTATACCTATGCCTGTGCCCGTACTGCAAATGCCTCTCTCAGGTGTGCCCATGGGTACATGGAAGCTGCTAGCTTGACAGTGACAATGGTTTTTGATTTTCCTGGAAACTGTACTCATAAACTTCTCCAGTTTCATCTTTTTCAGGAAATCTTGAGCTGCTAGGCTAGAAGCAGGGCTCTACACAGAAGTAATGGAACTTCCCTGTCTCCACAGAGCTCCTCAGTTCCTATAGATCAGGAAAAAGTCCTTTCCCTTGGGAAATGAGTGCACACATATCACCTGCCCATCAGAAGGTTAACACTGCAGTAAAATAAGAACATCCTGTACTTCTTCATGCAGTTCACCTACCTGAAGGAGTATGTAGTTGCTTTATGTAGTCCCTTGTTTTCTTCTGTGCCCAGCTATCTCCTGTCCTCTCTTATGACTTGCCTTCAGGGATGGACAGCCTGCTGATCTCCTTTCTGCAGCAGCTTAAGTCCTGGTTTTGCTCACTTCAGTTCCAGGGGTCTGCTTGCTCCAAGCATTTCATCTCCCAAAGGCCTGTTGGAATCTGCATGCTAAAGTGTATTTAATAATCCAAAGATGGAAGGACTATTCTGAGTCTCTATTTGGATCTTGCAACAGAACAATTGGAAGGAAGAATTTGACTTATCTAATTTTGAACTTCTGTGCCTTACTCAGTTGCCTATATTACTTTTGTGAGGAGAGTAAGATTTGTGGTGCATGATTCATCTGATATACTTCAGATGCCTACTTTGGGATGAGATAAATCACTTACTAGCAGTACATCTTTCTCCCCACTTGTTATAGAAGAGATCTAGGAAGGTAGTTCACATGTAGATGTCTACATTGTAGATGTCTTAAAACAAATGAAACAGATAGGTCCTATTACCTGGGCCTCTGCCAATAAATTGGCTATTTGAACAGAGGGGAACTTGGCCAAATAAATTCCTCTACAAATTCCAAAAATAGCAAAGAACTTGAAGTTAGGAAATTATAAATCTTCTGCCACATGCATAGATGCAGGAGTTTTGTGAAGTAAGAGTGCCCATAAGACCATTAAACTCCATTAAACTTGTTAATTTAAAACATAGATGTAAATATAGTCCTCTGAGATGAATTATAAGCATTCTTTATTACTTTTTACTGCCAACTAGTCATTTCCAATTTTTATAACGAACAAACACACAGGGAAAAAAAAAAACAAAACAACAGAAAGAACTTCTCAGAAACTGCAAGAATTATTTTTATGGAAATTCTCTGTATTCAAACACATTTTTGAGTAGTCAGGAAACAATGACTATTTTCTAACATATCCAAACTGTGCAGGGAGGGAAGGCAGAGGAAAATAAAATTTTGGAATTTCTTGTTGTTGGGGCTTTGAGTAGCTGGCTGTCAACATCAGGATTGTAATAGAGGCTCTTATCTTTTTATTCAGAAGTTTGGCTGTCAGAAGGAAATTCTTTATAGTGATTGTAAGAAAACTTAGTTGAATACGATTCTTCATGCACTTGTTGAAATCTACCATAAATATCAAACTTTATTGAAGACCTTATATAATTCACAGTGGTAGCTCTTTCATCTTAATATCGCAGCCTTTCATTCTCACAGTCAAGCAATTTTAGGCTAAGCATGGATTTTGGGTCGCTGCTTGGTCCTTGAAGCTCTGGTATTTAACCAGTCTGTCTGTAAAATGGAGCTAAACAGCGTTAGACTTTTTTAGAATACTTTGTGCTGGACTAAAGGAAACAGAAGTCTTGTCAAGATGGCTGTAGAATAGTCACTTCTTTTTTGCAGGTAGATTCCATCGAGTCTGAAACAGGAAGCAGACTATGCTATGATAAACAAGTCTAGAACAGTCCAGCACTGGCCAAACTGGTAGTATGGTAGCTCTAGAAAAGTCAGTGAGAAAATTATAGGTAACCATAGATTTATCGAGTCAAGCACTGCTACATTTCTAAATGCAACAGCATGGAAGTTGCATGGAAGAAGTGAGTCCTACTCTTTCCCAAACAGATTGATGGAGAATGGATGATAGAGTTACCAGCTCAGCAACTATTTTCTGTGAAGACTTTTTGTGCTGACTAAATAATGGAAAAAAGTCCTCATATAAAGCAAATTCACAGCCTGAGATCTCTGTTATTATCTGTGTAACAAATATTTTTTATCTACTTCACAATTTAACTGTTAATTTAAATCAACAGTTGCATTATAAGTCTGTAATTGCAAATACAGGCAGCTGTTCTTATTCATGGAATTTCATACTGTTGCCATTTGACTTTCCAAGCTTGTTTGGTATGATTCTAGCTTATTTCTCACTTTTTCTTCTGCCCCACTCCTTCTTCCCTCCACTGGTCTGCATTTTTTCATTAACTCAGAAAAGAACAAAGTGGCTATAATCATATTATACAAGAATGTGAGGAAGCTTTTTTTATCAGGCATTAGCCTATTGATGAATTTCTTACAGCATCTCTCTTTTAAACTAATAACATATGCTGAAACTAAGACAAATCATGCAGTGTCCAAAAACTGAGGTAAAGAATGTGAATGTGCACTGAAATACAGTTTTAAAATGCATGTGATGGATTAAATGAATTGTGGCATTCAGGCAGAGTATGACAGCTTCTCTGATGTTTTGAAGGACTGCTGTAAGTTAAGTGGTGGAAGCCATTCAGATGGATAATGAAAACAGTCAAAACTAGGAAAAGTATTGATCTAATAATGTAAGAATCTCAGAAAATCCGAGAAATAAAACTTGAAAAACACTATGTAGATAACCTGCTCCTCCCCATTCTATGCCTCCCCCCTCAAAAAAAAACCCTAAACAAACAACAAGCCAACACCCAAATAACAAAACAAAACAGAGATACAAGCAACCAGGGACCCATGAATCAGCCCACCGTCTCTCAGGCGAAGGAGCAATCAGAATCTCTGCAACCTGAGTAAGAAGAAATGGCAAGACAGCTGAAATTCCTGTTGTCAGCTAGATAGTAGTCCATCACTCTGGAAGGCAATGATGAGAAAATATGAAACCAAAGACATTCTTTCCCAATGCAACAGAAGAATCCATGACCCTGCTGCAGTACATGCCTTCAGTGAATGTAAACCTGGTAGCTATAGTATACAAATCATTGCTGGATTCTATATATTATTCAAGTATGCAATTGGCAGGTGGAGAGGGCAAGGCTCTTGCTTGATGCATAGCTGTGGTCTAGTCTATTCCTGCTCTTTCTAGTACTCTGAACATCTAAAACAAGGCATGGATAGGAAGAATTACAGACACATGTCTAAGCACTGGCCTCCAAAGCTATCTGACTGCATGTGAAAGGTTGTCATAAAGGGAAAGTGACAGATATACAGTCTTTGAATCTCTGGTCTTCTTTGCTGTCTGAGGCAGAAAGCCCAGGCTGGTGAGGGCAAAAGTCATGTCTTGTACAAAAACACACTGTCATATAATCCTAGGTGAAAAGTTATTCCACCGCTTTTACTCATCCTAAACAGCAACTCACTGTACCATCTTGTCAACCAGCTCTTACTGAAACAACATGGAAAGAGAAGGAGTATAGCCTACTATAAAAAGATTAAAAATAAATATAAAAATATAAAGGACCTTTGAAGATAAAGCTGCCTACTTAGATTTTAGAAAAAGACTGACCGTGTTGTTACTTTGAAGGAAGGTGTCCAGGAAAGGCACAAATATAACAAGAACTAGTAACAAATCTATAGCCAGTACTTTATAGACATAATGATCATCAGCTAAACTGAAAATCTGAGGAATATGCAGCATTTCCACCCTTCAGCTAAAAACATTTCACTACTTGACACTGATATTTGATTTGAACTTTTCTATAACCTGCAATGTCTATGGCAGCAATTAAATGTGAACACTTCCTGGCCCACAACTATACTAATGAAATCTAGTCTCTGAAACAAGGTGACCACTTTTTAACTGTCTGCTAGGAATACCCACTTGCCCATTTTAATTCCTGAACCATATGTGGAAATTGTTCAGGAGTGTGCTAGCTGGTCCAGACCAAAAGTACGCCAGGGACCATTCTAGCAAGGTAACTCTACAAAAATTTGATTCCAACACCTAAGAAAATTTCTTGGGACTGTGTAATACAGTAGTATAGGCATGACACCCAAACTAAGGAGTGAGGCCAGCAGGAGGGAAGTGGTACTTACAGGTTGCAATCTGTATTAGAGTGCCTGTGTATACAGGAGACAGTAAACATTGCAAAAAGAACAAGTAATGAAATCTGAGAGAGAGGGGAGATAACAAACCTAATATCTACCTAACATCAGTAATATTTGTATATCCTTTCTAAGCCAAAGAAGGAAATGCAGTACTGCAAGAACAGGCTAATTTGCATTTAGTGTCTCCACTGAAAGCCAGAAGGTAGGTATAAATTGTCATTTTGTGAACAGACTGTCCTAAACCCTAACCAAAAAGATGAAGAAAGATCTACAGATAGTGTAAATTTAAAAGAACTAAACAGTACTTACAGCACAGTCATTTTACTTATAGATTCCTGTGTCGGACTGCCTGACAACACAGATGTCCTCACTTTGGTGAGAAGTGGTGCGTTAATATGTTCAGCTGGAAAAGAGAGACAGTGAAGGCATAACATAAACCAGAAGAGTAAGCAGAAGAAAGCAAGACAGCACTGACAAGATGACATGATACTTCAGTGAATGCCAGGGCACATCTCTGAACGAGTGAGAAGGTAATGTGATGGCCAAAAGGGAAACTAATTACTTCGTAGCACAAGGGTATGCTAAAATCAACAGGAAGAAAAGACACGAGGTTCTTCTTCCTATTCTCCTTCGTCTAGATTCTTGCAGCACTTAATCTACTAGGATAACACAACAGAGACGTCATTTCCTTAAAGGAAAAATCATAATGGTGATTATTTGTGATCACTATTGAAGTATCAATTATTCATTTCTATCTGACCAGCACTGTATTTGCTGTGATCTACTGCATAAGATCCTAACCCTAAAATGTTGTAAAAAAATTAGGACTTTCAAACAGGTCAATGACTATCTTGTAGAGCATGTTGTCTGCTGATGACTTACAAAATACGTTATGCAACACAGTTTACCATTTCCTCTAGTACCAGAAAGGTGACATTTGCTGCAAGAAATCAGGTTGCTCTAATAAGCTTAGAAAAATCATGTTCATTTATTATCTGTAATGGATGATCACCTACAGAAGTGTTTGAAAGTTTTTAATGAGGTGCTTTAGTTCAGGCCCATTACTAAAGTGACTGAGTTAGCAAGACTACTGATCTCATGAAAGAGAGATTGGTGCAATGATGTAAACAGAGGAAGGATTTTCCCTTCAGGTAGCAAAGAGGTTACAGGAAAGATTGGGACTATCAGGAATAAGAGACTGGAACAGAGAATGGGTATGCGGGAAAGAGGCTGGGAAGGAGGTTAGGCAGGTATGAGAAACAACTGTGAGTGCAGGGAGAGACCTGAACTGGGCAAACAAATAAACTGATGCAATATTCCTGCCTGTGTTCTCTTAGTTTAGCTGGCTGATCGATGAAAAATAAATCTTCTGGAATTGAGTATTCTAAAGACAGGTAACACTTTTTATCTTCATCTAATTACATGTACTTAACTTGAGAACTGAATGTTTTAAAGCTTTAAGGATACAAAAGGAAACAAGTGTTCTTTCACTGGTAGATGAGAATGCTTTAAAAACTGCATCTGTATTATAAAAAAATCACACAAGTCTGTACCTTAGGTTTCCTGTGACAGGTTAATCCAACCACAAATTCGTTGCCCATACAGTATGAATACGATTCTTTAATATTAACACCTGCCCCTGAGTCTGTTAGCATAATCATAATGTGTCCTTAGGAGTTATTAAAATTGCTGAAAGTTTAGTCAATGTTTCCCTCTTTGCTTCATGCAAATGTATTAAATTATGAGTACAGAAAAGATGAATCAGGTCATGAACTTAGCTGCTATTAATTTAGCTAAGCAAATTTAAAAAGGAAAAATCCAGAGACGTTTTATAGACATTTATATTAACACCACATTTGAAAAATTAAGGTAGTTCAGGCTGTCCCAGATTCTTCAATATCACCCAAGAAACTACCAGGTGAAATCTTCCTGAAAATCTGTTGAAATGTTTTTGAGGTTTATGCCTGTGGAACCAAGTTTCGTATAGTCTGGGGTAGAAGAGAGAGGAAAGAAGATTCTGATATGCAAATTTAATATAGAATTTTCTAAATGTCTGTAGCCTTCTTCAGCATATAGCCATTTCTAGTGAAGGATTGAGATGTTCTGCTTTGTAAGATTTTGCAGCTATTGAGTCTAAAGCCCCAAAGCTGCTCATCTGTATTGTACTTTGAAGGGAGAAATGTAAAAACTGCTGGAAAACAGTTGCTGGTCACACCTCGAGCTCCTACTGCCTTACCTAGAGGAAGGTCCGTAAATACTGTCAACAGTTCTGGGGGTATGTGGCCATTCTCAGCTGCAGTCAACAGGAGGTGATTCATTCACATATATATATTCACTTTGTCTGATCCATTTCACACCAAAGCTGATGGAAATTGCCCATTAGCAATTAGAGGGAATATGCCTTGGAGAAAAAGCTCACATTTCCTGCAGCCACATCTAACCAACATACAGATTTTTTTTTTTTTTTTTTTTTTTAAAGAGACAGAAAAGCATTAGACATGTTTTCTGGAATGGCCAAAAATATTTTTTATGGCAAAAAATGCATTCACTGGAATTCCCTCTAATTTGGAAAATTAATGAGCTCTTGGTTGAAAATAAAACTCTTTGTGATTGATTTTGGAAGGCAGTATGAATCTGATTTAATTTATGTTAAGTTTTCACAGATAAATGATAAAAATGTGCATCCTGGAGTAAATGGTTGTTGGATAGCTAGACTAACATTTACGCATATAACAACTTAATTCACAAGCAATTAACTTGAAAGAAAAACAAAAGGAAAGGTAAACCACTGGATGACTGAGATTCAGATAAGAAATATTAAGGTAATTCAGAACACAATATCAGAAGTAATATTTGATAGGACAGTTACTTTAGATGTATATTGTTAATGAATGTATTTATTATTAATACTTGTTCTGGAAAAGATCATGTACCCAAAACCATTCTTCTTCCGGCTGAAGTCATGCATATAGAAGTTTAAATCAATGTAACACAAGCAATATCTATAACCATGTATTTCAATATTAGCTCTTAGTCCGTGTTCATTCCCCTGCTTCATTAAGCATAATAGGAATGGATAGTTGAAAGTAATTTGGATATTTTATTTAAAATAATACATTAAAATATTGCATGCCAGAGGATATTGAATCTCAAATTTTAAGAGTGCACCTGAATTGTGACCTTATTAAGTTAAAATGCCTGGGATCAATGTTAGGCTCTCTTTAAGTATAATTAGTGTCCCTCATTCTCCATTTGCATATAAATCTGATTTGAAAGGATTCACTGTGGTCACACATTCTAAAATGTCAATCTAATTAAGAATCTGAATCATTTTTGACCACAGAACTGAATGGGCAAAACTTGACCTTCATAGACTCAGACGGCCTGTAAATACTTGTGGATACACTTTGTCCAGTGTGTAGCTGGTTTTACAGAGCTTCCCCATAACTACTAATTGGATCTCTTACTTTTTTACACAACATAGTCTCTAGGTAAGCCAGAAGATTTTGGTATCATCCAAAGATCTCTGCTCTCTTTTCAAAACTCAGGGTCCCCAAAATCATTGCTGAGCACCAGCACTTGACAAGCATCCAGCATTTTAGAATCTTGCACTTTTCTTTGATGGTTAACCCTTAACAGTCTGCTTACACTAGAGTGGAATCTTTTTCTGGGTTTGATGGTAGTTAGCGTACCAACTTGCAATTAATTACACGATAATTGCTGAAAGAAACGTTCCCCATTTACTGATGCTAAGAAGCTGGTTAAAACACGTTTGTGCCAGCCAGTCTCATTCCTAAGAAAACATTTTCCTGGATTCTTCTGTCTCAAGAGGGTCTTAGGATGCCTAGCTGAGCCAAGCACTGATAGGCAGATGGGGTTATTAGATTCAAGCAAGTCCTGGCAAAGTAAGCCATCAGTCCATTCCTGTATGGAATGCTGAAGAGCAGGAGTTTCTAGTAATGTATCTTAAGCTATATTACTATATTATCTCTCTTTTTTTTTTTTTTTCCTGGACCAGCAAGCAGTTGCGAGTATTGTTTATGACCTTGTTGACAATATTTAGGAAAGAGGATTTCCTGTGGTGTTTTCAGTGTTCTCATTCCTCCTACCATTATCTACATGGTAGAACGATATAGCAGCAAAAGTATATTTAGAAGAAAAAATTTCCAATCCATATTTTAAATCTCATTATTTATTTGAGCTTTAGACTCAAAATCTTAATGCTTGGAGCAGGTTCTAGCTTATTTGGGAGTTGACCTAAAGTCGTCATTATTGCCCAGATGTCCAAAGACATTTCACAGAAATAACAGCTTGCTTTGTTCTTGTTTTCTTATTACAGCAAAAGATAATTATTCTTTATAAATGCTTTGCAACAGATCAGTTGAGAAGAATGTTGCCCCTTTCTTCATTCAGGGGTAGCACTGTCCTTTGCACTCAAGCCACAGCAGCCTTTTGAGTACAGGAAGGCAATGGCATGCTTACAGATGTTTATTTGTTCATTAAATGACTTTGTTAGCTTTACTGAACGAACTGCCTCAAAACTAAATAGTGCAGGAATGCTGTGTCTTGGCTAGCTTTCCAGCTGGGCTAGAATAGAGAATAATATCCATGTTGTCCTCTGAAACCACTGATGAAAGGCCTATCAAAAAAGAAATCAAGCCTGCAGCCTCAAGCTAGCAGCTTTGTGGTATGGTGGTAACAATTCACAGTTCACAGACTCTTGCACAGCAATATCCATAGCGTGTGTCTGAGCTCAGCATTCTGTGCAAAGTGCCTGTGGGACAGTTATGTTGAACTTCCCTCAGCTTTGTATTCTAGACGAAACATTCAAATCTAGTGTTGCTTGTTGATTTTGATAAAATAGCAGCTGCTTGCATTCTCTAAAAATTAATTTAATGTGAAAGTTAATTTTAGTGTAATGAAAATAAGGAATAGGAGATTGCATAGTTTAAGAAATGTATTTATTTGCTTGAGAATTTCACTTTAAATAAAAATGAACAGATAGATGCAAATTGAGCATCTCTTTCCAGAGCCACATGAAACAAATAGATTATTCTTTAAGAATTTTAAAAATTTTTTTAAATGGGTGCTTTTAAAATAGCAGCTTACTTACACAATGCATTGATTACTATGCTGTATATATACAAAGTATACATATGTCAATCAAAGTTTACTGAAAACTTAACTGAGAACAAGTAACTGCAGGCCTGTTGTTGTTCCAGCTGAAGTTACTGGCAGAACTCGTTTAAATGGAAAGGGTTCAACACTGAGTCGCCTGTGAAGCTGCTCCTTAGTCTGTCTATTTTTCAGCTAAGAAGAATAATGGTATCTTTTTATTATTATTAATTTCTGTTAGCATGGGGAATACACTAAAGACTTGTTTTTAGACGTAGTAGTCTCGGAATATTTTTGGGGATAAAAAGAAATTGATTTTAATGTAATACATGTAGAACTAATTTATATGGAGAGGGGCACTTGGAGCATAAATACATAAGAAGTTACAAATAATTTGGTAGAACAGCTGACAGGTGGAACTGTTTCTGGTACACAGGCTGTTCTGGATTTTTCCAGCACAAAATTAGCTCTAATCACTGTACTACAGAAAGCTATGTTTCTGTCACAGATGGCCTTTAGCATTCATTTTCTATAATACCAGAAGTTTCCTCTAAAAATATGTCTTTTAAAACAATTATTCCTTTATGAAGGCCCTAGAGTCATGCAGAACTCAGGCAGGGTGGTTGTCAAACATTTCTGGAGTAAACAGGGCTTCTGGTAGTAATGTTCAACACGAAGCAGAATGAAATTCAGGAGTTCAACTGTGTGGTCTACCGTAGTTAAGATTCCCCGCAAAAACTCTGAAGCCCAGAATCTGAATTTCTGGCTACCTACTACCTTGCTTAAAACTTGGGAGATTTTTTAAGTGTGACAGAAAACAGGCAAAATCCCTTAAGGTCTGGAGTGAGGATAACCTCAGGTTTGTGTTCATAGATGCACATAGACTGGAAAACAAGCCAGAGATCAGGTGGGACATCCTAGGGAATCACAAATTTCAGAGAGAACAAATGTTTAGGCAGTTCGATGAAAACCTAAGGCTCAGATTCTGTATATGTAATAAGAGAATGAAGTGTAACTTTGGTAGAATTCAGATGTGTAAATCTACCTAGTGGGTGAGGATAAGGAGCAGTCCCCACTCTGCTTCTTCCTGACTCTGCAAAAGCTTAAAGTTCACAAGCATCCTTAATTTTAAAACTCCAGACTAGCTTCTAGTTGCCCTTCTATAGAAACACAAGTTAAAATCTCTTCTATGACCTGTAAGCGATTTCTTTTTCACATTATTGTTTTCTTGAAATATATGTGGACAAAAATTGACATATCATTATATAAAAATATGTGTATACTCATAAGCTGCATTTATTTCTAGGACATAGATGGGTGAATTCTTTTAAGGTGTTGTTTATTACCTGAAATTTCAGAAATACTGAGCTATAGCACCAACCAGTCAAATTTGTGGGTTTTTTTTCTTTAAAAACAAGTACAAATATTTTAGGTAAAGTACAGCCTCTTCCTCTGATGTTCCGTTTTCTTCCTGAGGCACACTGTGTATATGCTGGCTTCCCTCCTCTAAAGGTGCATTGTACACATCTGTCTGTTCCTACCCAGAAATCAGAGCCCCAAATACACCATCACCTTTCTTGATTTCAGCCGAGATGGATATTGCTGATTTTTTGCTGCCCTCCTGTTGCTGGGTTTCTAAACACCGCCCTAAGCTGAAGCAGAACTCAGTAATATGTTAGTTGCCATTGCATTTGGGGGAACTGGCTTTATTTCTTCTCTGAGAGTTGTTAGCAGTGCTGCTGATGCTTGCAGGCCATTTGCTTTCAGAATAATAGTTCATTCTCTTCATTTTCCTTTAACTGTTCCTTTAGCAACTGTTTTGATGGCATCTTTTTTCCTCCTGTTTTCTCTGAGGTACTCCAAAACGCTATCCTTCACTCTCTGTTTCTCCCATTAAATACATTATTTCTGACAGTTCATCCATACACATCTGCTCTGTGCTGTTTTCTGAATTTTCTAATCTCACGCTGATGGTGGCATCCCCAGTATCTCACCTGGGATGAGTCATCATCTCTCTTAACTCAATATGACCAAAAATTAACACATTGAATTTCTTTCACAGCTTCTCTTCCACTCCATCTCTGTTCCAGTCAACAACTTCGAACAACAAAACTTGAAGGGGTGTGTTTTGCTCATTTACATCAGCTAACCATGAGATGTCCCTGTGCTACTGCTTTTGTGTCTTCCATATTCCCCCAGTTTACCTCATTTTCATCACCTTATCCCACATCTCTCATTTAGACCCTCATTCTACCCTTCAATGACTATTGTCACCTTTTTACTTTCTGCTTTTCCAAATGCACACATCACCCAGTCCTTTATAAAATTTGATCTCTGAAGTGATGTTGATCTGATTCTCTCATTTCCTTCCTCCATCATCTAATGCTCTATCATGTCTGTATCTTTATCTCCTCACTTTCAATGCCCTATGTGACTACTCCTCTTTGAAGAGGTGTTTGATGCATTCTTTTCCATTTGCTTATGCTCAATACAGCATCTTCTAGTTTGTTTGAAAAGATAAAAACTCCATTGAAGTGAACCTAGTGTACATTTCACTCCAGGCTTGGGCAGGCTTGTCTACAAGGCATGCTGCTGAGTGATGGCTCTTCGGTGACTTGACTAAAATGTAGATGATGGCTAGTTCTCAGCTGACAGATGTCTACATTATACGATTAGATGTTGTAACTGGCATTGATAAACATAACTATTTGGCAGTTTCAGCAGAGGTCAGACATTGAAACAGCTTGGAGACTAAATGATTCTGTCACTCCAAGACTTGGCCATTTCAGAACAGGCCTGAGGTTTCTGATCTGACTGCTTTCTCTGTTTTCTGTCTGTGAGCATATGCTGAGAACTTACCTCTCTGTGCCTGTCAGTCCAACGTGCTTCAGAAATGTTGCGCTAACTTTAGAAGAGATTGCACGGCTACAAAAAGTTACTGCACAAATCCTGAAGGTCATAATTTTATGACAAAAATGTGATGATCTCCCCTGTCAGCCATGTGTCCTTTGCTTACTTGTGAGAATCACTGACACCTCTGCTTAAGCCATCAATCCTTGTCAGTAACATAGCTTAACTACTTTTTCTTAACCTTTGCTGTTTGTTCATGCTGCCTACTTCTGCCCTTTAAAATGTGTCATTTAATAAATATGGTGAAGAATGTTTTTTGGAGGCCTTACTTCAGAGACTGAAATAAAAAACATTTTGGCCACTTTCTAAGTAGTTTCGCTTAGTTCAGGTAATTAAAAATTAAATCTCACAGCCAGCTATGCAAATTTAGTGATCCAATGTACTCCATACATGCATTGAGCTCACTTCAAGATCAGGATCCTCAAAACATGTTGCAATGTGATTTGACTGTTTAATGCATACGGGATTCAAGGACTGTTTCTAATATAGCCTTAGCATTCTGACTCATGTCATCATTCCTGAATAGTGGCTTAGAGAGAGGTATAAGTTTGTATTTCAATGATCTTACACACCCTATTGACAGATGGTTCCCAAGGACTTTCCTCAGACTGCAATAATAATGTACTGAACACTTTCACCAAGAGGACAAACCGTTGACATGTGTCAAGGAGAGGGGGAGGCTGGTGAGGCATCTACAAGCTGAATTATATAGCAGCAAGAAAACATGACTAGTTACATCATAGAAGAAAAATGTGAGGTTTGATGAGGTGTAACTCATTTGTCTTTCATACTCCTGGGGAGCTGCAACAACAAAAAGATGCATTTTCATCTCAGTGAGCAGGAAAATGGTGATACATTTACAACAACAAACAAGGCAAAATTAATAAAGACATTTAAAAAAGAACTATTAGAACTAAAGTTGGGAGCAAACACCACCATGAAGATTACGGTCTGGAAAAGCAATATGAACTGTATATATAATTAACATTTCTGTTAGCATTTCATACCCCTTGTCTTCATTTGCAAGGTGATTTCTAGCAAATAACTGAATTGCTGTTAATTAGACATGATTTTAGTGAAAGATAGAGGAATTTTAATACTTCTGACTCTAGTCTTATTGTGCACATGTGCATTGTGTCTTTGTCAGATTTTAGCTTTTGAATATATCAGTTCTAGAGCAGGAACTCCGTTGGATTTTACAGCATACAACACAGTAGACCTAGTTCTGACTGAGCCTGCTATTGCACAGGGCAACAGGCACAGTAGCAAAGCACCAGTAACCCAGTGCAAATAAGACCTCTTTGCACTCTTTTGCTCAGCTAGTTAGGGGTAGATATGCAGAATTTGACATTAGATCCTGGCTTCCAAAACACTACTGGAAGCTGGAAAAATTAATGTAAATTAATCTAACTTTTAGTGTACATTAGCTTTCACCCTTCATATTCTGATTTAAGACCTAGGAGAAAAATGTGGAGAGAACAATAATGGGACGATTCCTGAAGTCTCCTTCTATCAGAGGTAAGATGGTGAGGGACTCACAGTGAATGTCTTAAAGTCTATTTTCCTCACTGATACTTAATTTCCAGAAGATAAAGGCCTTGCACCCTCATTTCTTCAGAGAGCTACTCCAGCCTTCTCCTGTAGGTCTTGAAAAAGGAGTCCCCATAGGGATAATAAAAAATGATCTATCTTCCTTGATGAGCTATGTCTGAGCCATGCCACTCAGATTTTTCCATCCTTGCCCTCACTTTTTCACCGAAAGGATGGTTAGACCCAAACTCATTTGCTGAAACATTGAGAGCTTTTTTGGTGTTTTCATTAAACAGTAAGGATCTGATTTTTTTTTTTTTTTTCAAATATTATAAACACTAAAGAAGAAATATATATATAGTTATGAAACACTGCCCTACAGAGGCCTTGAAGAATGAGCATGAGATGGGTTCTGGAAGTAACATTTTCTTATTGAGAACCAGTAATGTCCTGACTTCAGTGTTTATCTGACAACACCTATTACTTTGTGTGAGGTGTGAGCTGGACAGGGTGCGAGCTGGACAGTTTACACATTTTTTAATACTATGCATATCAAATTATGTCAGACCAGCACAACTCTTTAGAGACAAGGATTTATTTACTTAAGGTTTACAGGCTTTTTTGTTAGTATACATCATAAATCATCCCAGGAGCCTCTAGCCTCTAGCAATTATTTAGAGTTTGAGATGCATTCAAATACTGTCACCTTTATTTCTGGTGCTTATTAATTTTCTCCTTCACTTTTACTTCTTGCCTTGTTAACGATGTTAGATGAACCACTCATCCGAGCTTTCATTTTACTTTACATCTGTTTTTTCTCACTTGGTCCAGAAGGTTTGCACAACCAATATATCAGTTTTAATTTTGTCCTTTAAAGTGCTCAATATCCAACAGCATGAAGGTGATCAAACATAGTAGTGCCCAGCTGTGTGACAGACTATCATGCTGTTGCGTCGGGGAGCAGAAAGACCCTGCCGCTCTCCAGCAGGTAATGAACTAAATGTGATACCAAAGCAGGGCGGTGACCTTGATAGCTGAGGCTCAGCCCCACAGCCACATGTTGAGACAAGCAGGGCTGGCCTGAAAAAGACACCCAGGGTCAGACAAGGGCTCAGATCACTAGGAAAGTCCATGGTGAAAAGGCAAGTCCAAGGTCGAGCTGGGAACAGAAGTAAGGATCCTGTCCAGTGATGGTAATCAGAGTCAGTGCAGTGATCATCAGGTAAGCCCATAGTGATGAGGTGGGTCCGAGATCAACCTTGGAAGTCAGGTCGGGGGTCAGGATCTGAATTAACAGCATCCATGACCAGGCACAAGCAGACGTGAACTGAAATGGAGCCCCTGGACACCTGGGCATGGAGGCCCTAGGTGGGGCTGGTCAGGGCCCTTGAGAACTATTAGTGCACACGGGTCACTGACAGCATGTTGAACAACATCCACAGCACACCTCACAGACATATGGTTGGGTTTTGTCTGCTATAGGATCTCTTTGAGCTGTGGGACACTATCTTTAGACATACAAAGTGTCACTGCAGAGCTGGTAGCAGAATCTTGCCCCATTCAAGATAGTGGCTCCTGGCTCTTGAGCTCAGAATATTTCTCTTTTTTTTCCCTTCCTGCTCCCGTAAACACAATTCTAGTTGATTTCTTATGTCAATGTTCATTTTAATAGGTGCAAGGACAAATGGTTAACCACTGCAATGAATAGAAACTGTATATCATGAAGGAAGAATCAAGCCCATGAATTCATCTTGACAATGGATCTGTCTAACCTGGTCTATATGTCATTTATTTAGTCTCTAAGGAATCTATATACTTGGCCTTGGGTGAGGGAACCTTAACTCTCTTATGCAACTTATAATAAGGACTATTTCAGTGATCTGAAATTATTCAGAATTTTATATTGCTTATAAATTCCATGGTACTTTGAGACATGTGGCACCTAGGAAGATTGAAAGCAGATTGCAAGGATAGCCTGGATAATTGTTCTGCGAAGAGAAAGGTGTATTGACCCTTAACAACACTAAAACCCCAGTTATTTTTAAGGAGTAGGCTATAAGGTATGGAAAGGACAAGCCAAATATTTTTAATATGTGGAATTCATTTTTGCTGCATTTCATGCTGTTAAAATTGGCAGTTATAAACACTTAGCAGTGTTGAAGTGACTTGGAAAGGGGGACACTGCTTTATCCTATTTCCATCTGGACATCTGCTGTGCTACTTCTGCTTTTATTGCACTAGTAGTAATAAAAGAGCAACTGGAGGATACCAGCATGTGGGGAAGGTATTGGGTGGTGCAAAGTCTTCAGCAGCCCCAAAGATGCAAAGATTTACAGTGAGGTTATGGTCCACTTCAAGAACTGTCCTGGTTTGGTGGGGTTCAAAAGAGGGAACTCCTCAGAGAGAATACATGTGCTATTGAGTTTTACTGAGTCCGTTTCACTTTTTGCCTCTTTCCTGTCCTTTTTGGCCCAAATCATCCCCAGCCTGATGGGTAAGAGTATGAACCACCTGTACTTATCCTTTCACTGGTGTTCTACCCCACAGCTACAGCATAGTCACTACTGTCAGAAAGAACAAAGCTTTATGCTGTGTAGGGACTTTATTTCTGTTGTCTGGGTTACACCATGCTCTGTGCTGAGATTCAGGCTAATGATCATTGCACAGTTGTATCCTTGGAGGAATATTCCCAACAAGGGAGTTAATTAGGAAGTGTGCCAGAAATAATGCTCTCTGAGAAAACAGTTTGAAGCTACTCGGTCAAAAAAAAAAGGGACCCTGGTTTTCATTTGAAGATACTCTTTGCTTCTTCTCAGCTTCTATTTTTATTTTTCAATTTGTCTGCTGTTTTCCATTCCCAAGTACAGTCCATCTGGATGTACTTCCTTATGAAACCATGGAACCTAGTCTACAATATTTTAATTTTTTTCAAGTACTTCAGACAGTTCTGGGCTGTGAACTCAAGTTAGACATCTCCTGTTTCCTATCATCATAAAAAAAGGAGAACCCTCCAATAGCTAGCTGAAGATTATATGTGTTTTTAAATTCTGCTTTCAGCCCTAATGAATAAGGACCCTGTTTATCTTCAGCATGAAGCTAGAAAGAGAACTCATATCACTAGAAAATCCAAACAAGGACGGAAATCTGCCCTTTTCTCAGTCTTTTAAAAGTTACAAGCATGGCTGGTATTACAGTGCACTGTGTGCACACTAGGAGGGAAGAGGGAGGGAGTGCTCACAAGCACTGTTCTGAAGCAGAAGCTGTTCTGCAGCCACTTTCACAAATGTTCAGCAGACATTGCAACTGCTCTGCACTGGGGCAGGGTGGTGAGAAAGAGTAAAAGAGACAGTGCAGGTTCTTTCTGGAGGTTTCCAGATGCTGGGAACCCCACATTTGTGCAGCATTGGATGCATCCTGGATGGATTTTCCTACTGCACTCTGCACGGACCCAGTCTGTGGAGAGATTTGTCTGATGCTGCAATCAGCATGGTGAGTTGGGAAACTAGGATGGAATTACCCCAGCATTCCACTCCTGAGGTTGTTAAGAGATGTTTAGAGAAGCAAGCAGTAGGACTGGGCAGAGGGTGATGAGGTCTAAGTAGTATCTAGATCTTGCTTTCAATGTCTATGAGAAACGTACAATGGGAGTGAAAGAAAGCAAGGGAATTGCAAGCACAGCTGGCAAGCTTGGAGACCCATTTACACTCAGATAAACTGGAAGCCCAACGTAAATGGAGAAAACATCTGACTTTTTTCCTGCCACACCTGAAATGATTAAAAAAAATGCCATTGGCATGTTGATTTACTTAAGGCATGCAAATGTTTGACACTTTTATCACTGTAATAGTGACCTAATTTGTAATACTACACAGATGTTTATCTTTGAAATATACACCTGGACATTAATATGGTTTATGGTGTTAATAGGCAGAGACTGAAATTTTAGTTCCATATGAATGTACCTCAGAACAAGGTGATGATAAAAAAAAATCACTTTAAAGGAATTCTATCATTCACAGCAATTTTTTATTTGTGGTCTTACATTTTGTAAATATTTTCTTCACAACCTCTTAGTAAACTGCTTTATAAATCACATAGAGGCTTCTGGCCAGATAGGCCAGAAAGGAAGATAATTGATCTTGATACCACCCAGCCATAGCGATGTGGACCCCATGCACTATTCGCATATATTTTGATTTGTGTCCCCCTTTTTCCTTTACACTACATTAATTTCATTGGTTAAAGAGACAGTGTGGAACAAAAAATTGATTAGGAATGTACAGTCTAGAATTCAGTAGCACCTTGGAGATACAGTTTACTTCCTCCTGACTTTAGAGCAATTTCTGACTGATGAAGATTTAGAAGTTTAAAGACCACATTGGAAGACTTGGCATGTAATAACTGCTGGCTTCGTGGTAAATTGTCTATTACTGCAGCATCTAGATGTAATGGTTCTGCTGAGAACTAAGCACCCAGCCAGGTAGCTTGGTTCAGCTAGCACCTGTAAGCTTGATGGTCTAATTATTGTCCAAAATGGGCAATACAATGACTTTCAGGCTTACTTCTCTTTTCCACCTTCTACCTCTTTACTACTCATATTGCAGTTTGAACTGAAATGGAACACGTAAGTGTCATTTCCAACAGAACCCACTACAACCCATCAGATGCATTTTGCTCATTTGGTGTACCACTGTGAAATCTGTTCCCAGTACTTGTTAAGGTGCAAAGTTAACATACATTTACAGTCACTTTTATAGAAGTGACTACAAAAGCAAGCAATAGATCATGCCCCAACAAGATGCACTGCATTTTTTCAAACTGTATGACTGAAGCTACAATTATAAGGATGATACATACGTTTTCAGAAAGAAAAACATGTAAGTACAATAAAACAAATAGTGGCTTTGGAGTTTCAGCCAAGGAAAATAGTCTATCATATTGGATCTTTATGTCAGCAAATGTTTCCTTGCTATGTCACGTTTTGTCCAATGGTGCTCTTCATTGTAGTTTCAAAAGTGCAGTGTCTCTAGCGGAGGGGGCATTAATGCTTTCAAGGGCAAATAAACCCTTGCTATAACTTGCTGTAGAAGACACTACTAGGCAAAGATGAAAGGTTTAATGTTTGACACATATCTTGTAAGTACGTTTAAATATTTCTTAATTCCGGGGGCGGTCATATTATGCTATGAAGCAAAGACTTATTAAGATGAACCAAACAGATAAAAATTAGTTGTAACCATTCTGTGCATACTAAACAGTTTCTCACATGGCTGTAGCTTGCTAGAAAAATGATGGATGTTCAGAAAGTGCTTCTGTTCATTTGTCTTGATTCCAATGAACATGTGAAAGTAGTAATTCAGCGTACATTATGCTAACTCAGCAAAAAATCTGACTTCCTGAGCTGACAAACCCAAACTCCTTCAAATTATTAATCTTTTTCATTAGCAGAGAGATGTCAGGTATAATGTAGAAAGCGGTGGGGCAAAGGTCAGTAAAAGAAGAGAATAAGACAGGAAACTTGGGTTACTCGTCTGGGACAACACCAGTAGTAAGTGCTTTCACGTGCAAGAATTTATTTTAATCTGAAAAAGCAATAATCCTCATGTAAATTTTCACCTGAAGAGAAATGACACGATAATTGTCCTCATATGTTTTATCTAGTAGAGTGGCCTAACCAAAGTAATTGGAATGTTGTAACTTAATGCCAAGTCATTATAAAAATTGTTGAGGGCAAGGACCTGAACACTGGGTAAATTTTGCCCTAATCTTTCTCTGGTATCTGCTTATGATGAAGAGAGAATTTTCTCAGGTTTTACTCATATGGCAATGTTTTAGTTTCTGGATGGTTTTTTGGGAGGTTTTATTCTGCTGAAATGGTATTTGTTCCCTAGATATTTTGAATGTGTTTTATTTGAAAAATAATTACATGCTGTGAAAAAATGTTATGTGGAACAGACTAAGAATCATTTCAATGTTAGAAACTCAGTTCCTGTAGGGAAACTGTTGAAGTCACTGATCTCTTAAGTTTGTGGAGTTTTGATGCATATTTTGAAATCCATAAAAATAAATAGTATAAAATAAAAAGTATAAAAGTTTGTTAGAAACTTCTCTTGTTAAAGATTAGGTTTAACTGAAATTTTTATCCAAAGACTTAGTCCCATCTTTGTTCTCAACTTTGAAACAGAGCTTGTGATGATAATTGTAGTTTCTTTGCAAATATGTCTCAAATATTCTGGGGTTTCTTTTTTCGCAATTGAGTGACCAAGATCTTCAAGCAATGCAGCAGAATTGGAGGTATAGTTTCCATTAATTCCACTCGGAATTGTTTCTCAAATTTCTAGGTAACATTCAAAAATATCTTCTGAAATACAGTGGATAGAAGAGCTTGGATTAATGTAACTTTTTGGTTGTGGCCTGAACCCATATCTGCATACCGGAGGTCAGTAATCAGATTATTTATATTCTTTTTTTGCAGTTTGTGTTTTCTGTTACTAATCCTGTGAAGTGCTTCATATAAGCATACCCTACATCTCTATTGAAAGAGAAAGCTGCTGATCTCAGAATAAGGTAGTGGTTAGAGCATTGCCTAGCACACAGCCAACATAAGGGAAAAGTTGCTTAATTCAAAACAACAGCTTGAATTTGGGTCTTTAGCCTCCCAAATGAGTATCCTGGTGCCTTTGAAATACACAATTTACCTTCCCTCTTTTTCTGAGATATTCTAAAGTTGTCTAATGCCTCTCAGGGAAGAACAGAAACTTTCTTTATATCCAAGCGTGCTCAATGAAGGAAAAAGAAAACCCAAAACACAGCACATTTAGTTAATTTGATACAAAATTATTTTGCTTATTAATTTCTCTCTGAATGTTTTACATAGCAAAGCATACTCAGAACCAAAGACAAGCACTACTTTTCAGGTAAAAGAAAGCATTTCCCTAATAGCAAAATATTTCCCTACCACTTCCTAGTGGATTATCAGAATTCAAAAAGTACTTTCACACTGAGAAGAAGGAGGTTTTTTGCCTTTTTTGTGGAGTGCTAGGAAATGTAAAAGCATTTATTCATGCTGGTTTTTTTACCATGTTTTATTTTTTTTCTATCTTCCACTTAAATGTTCTAATCAAAGAATATCCCATAATGGTCCTAGATATTTCACTTCCTAGTACATAGCTGTGTACTCCTCAATTTTATCTACTTGGCTTCTGTAGTTTGTTAGACACAGTTCTGTCCCAGGCAGAAGCAGCCAACTGGGCTCTTTTCTAAGGTTTATGTCCTTTCTGAGTCCTTTTTTTTTAAAAAACCATAAATATATTTGCACAGCTCAATGCATTAGAATCAGATTCGGACTGTATAGGGAGGTTAAACAGGTAAAATCTTTTCTTAAGATGTGGAAGAAATACTTTCACTAACACCTTTGGAAAGAGACCTGATCCAATGACAGGGTTGACAGCCTTCACGGCCAAGAGTCCTGCTTGTGCAAATGGCGTGCAATCTACCGCTGTGCATCTAGGCAATGACATGAATGTATTACCTTCATCTATCCAGTCATCAAAGTGACATAAATTGGCACAATGCACAGGTTCTGAGAAGTTCATAAAGCTGGGTACAATGGACTTGCGTGACTCATATCTATTGTCACTCAGAGGTAGGAGACTGTCAAGACAGAATTACAAGTGGTAAGCTGAAAATTTATGACAATGAGGTGGGGAAAAAGTGCAATTTTTATATGATGGAAACAAATACGAGGGAGAAAGACTTCATACAACAGATTTTGGGCAATACTAGACACGGCCTTCACAGAAACCTGAAGACACCCAGCATTATGTTGTAACACACTGAAAAATGTAGGCCAGACTTGAAAGGTACCCATGGCTTTGATCCCCTGGCCCAACTTCCTGCAGAAGCTGGTTCTTCATAACATGCTTGTCCTTGGACCCTCTGCTCTTCCCTTGGAGGTCCCTGGAGCAATGCATCTCCATTGGGATGCTCTGAAGAGTACTTGTATAGTCAAATTCTGGAAGATTATAATGGCCTTCCTCACCTCCTACTCCTACCTCCTCCAACAGTTAGCAACATACCTCAGCTTGCAACAGGAGAGTTTCTAACAAATATGAACTGTAGATATAAATGCTTAATAGCATCACAGTAAGCATGATGCTGAAGAGGAAGAGAAAAGAAGTGGGAGGAAAGGAGGCATTTAGGTACCAAATTACTCCAAAATTATTTGTGAGCGAAGAGTTTCTCAGCCTTGTTACTGCTCATAGTCTATCTCCTCCCACTCCCTCACCTGTACTACAGCTGCCTGTTGATCCATTCCTGGGATGGAGATATGAAGATCTACAAAAGGCTGTTGAAATATCCTGGGATTGTATCAAATTTCTTTCCCTGGGCAGCCATTGCTACCCCAAATGCGAATGTGGTGGCTAGCTCTGCTCTTTCTATACAAAATTACAGACTCAAAGGGCAGAATGTCAGCTATGAAAAGACAAGGAAAGACAAAAATCAGTGAAAATACTTGAATATCTCTAATTAATATCAAGTTTCCCAGAGAAGAATCATCAAGGCTGACATTCTGGTAAATAACAGCAAAAAATCTTGCTATGCTAACATACAGCTTCCACATTGTGAACAAAAGCAACTGTAATCAATGGAAGAAAATGATTCATACACAGAAAGCAGTAAATTGGGCATTACCTATTTGACAGAGCCATATAAATTACAATCATCATCCCAGGACTTTTTATTAAGCTTCTCAACAAGAAATAATTTGGCAGCTTCTTATTAAAAATATATATGTATTCAGTGCTGTTTATCTTCAAAATTAGAATGTGTCAGGGCAAAGCACTAGGACATTAATACAAGGTGGAGAAAACTGATATAAGGAAATACGTTGTCTGATGCTGAACCAAGAAATATAGTAATGTCTTTATCTTATAAAAGTCCTTTACTTGGAATTCTGGATTATATGCAGAGCCACATCTCCATGCCGGTATTCATGTTGCACCACAGTAATGAATTCTTTATTTCTATTAGTAAACAGGCCTTTGATTAAGTAATGTCACAGATTGAGCCACAGCTGTGCAACCACTTGGTATGGCGCAGTCTCCACTGCTGTCAAAAGGTGTTGTTTCTCATCCTTTGTTATGACCCCTCTTTGAGTTGGTTTGTTCAGGTTCCTCAGCCCAGTGCAAAGAGACCCTGCAAGCAGGACAAAAATATAAAGCAGTTATTTACTGGCTAACACACACACCAAAGATAGCCAGGGCCTGTGATGAGCAATGAGGCTAAACAGGAGCATGCTCACCACCCTGATGAGGTGTCTGAAAAGCCTTTGTTGGCCAGACAGAAGGGAAAGAGTTTCTTCAATGGAAAGTAGTTGCTGCTGAGTTGCTGTCTTACACCAGCTCCAGCCACAGCTGGCAACCCTGACAACTCCACTTGATGTCCTAGTAATTCCCAGTAAGGTCCCAATTAGACTGACCATCCTTGTTTTGTTTTATTTTCTTCTTTTGGATCTTGCATCTTTCCATGCTGGCAATTTCGACCTTGAAACTTTGACCTACTGTTGATTCTGTTTCAACAATCCTAGCTCTGTATGTAACATTGACTTCCTTACCTGTCTGCAGAGAGCTCTTTCTGAGCAGCCTGAGTCCAGATTACGCAGCTGTGCCATACCAAAGCAGGGCCCTGGATGCTTGATATGCAGACACCTGGACAGCTGTGTATGCGTGTGTACATGTGCGCTAGCTGACAGCACAAGCTATAGAGACAGGGAGCAACACCACCTTCCTCCTTATGGCTGCTCATCTCCCCCTCTGTGCTGCTGTCACTGGGGCTTTCAAAGCTGTGCAGGGAGCCGGCTTGGTTCAGGGAACTGGAAATGCTTCCAGCTGCTTACTGCCATCCAGTAAGCAAGGCTTCATTCTGTGAAATGGCACACTGAAAACAGAGCAAACTGCTTACAAAAATGAGTAAAGGTGGCCAAAGAGTGAGAAAAATGTCAGAAGAAGGGGAACACTTAAAGAAAAAAGCTACATTTTTTCCCCTGTAAATCTACCTCATGGGCTTCACATCTAGCTAGTCTACAAGACAACAGCATTTTCAGACTCTTTCTGTTATTAGAATTGCTCCATGTTCTTCAAAATTCACTATTTTGGGTTTATATTTCTATACTTAGTGGATGATTTGTGAGTGCCTAGTTTGCTGATGGCTACAAACACTGTAGTACTGCTTGCCTGAATTGGAGCTCAGTCCTACAGGAGAACTGAGATTAATCCACAGATCTAGCACTGCTCAATATTGCTGTGCTTTCAAGAATCCACTGCATTCTGTAACATCAGATTTCTACCAGCTTGATAAATACACCAAACAAACGACTAAACTACGTTCCTTCTGTGGAGTCCGTTACACAACGGACCAACAATATCTTTTTGAGTCTGATTTAATAATTTTAGCCTAGTTCCCATTCAGCAGATTTGAAATTCTGTGAGTGAACTGCATGCATACTTCTTTGTAAAATATTAAAATTTCTATGACATTTAAAGATGCACACCTAGAAATGGACTGTATTGTCATCTGGTTATTTTGCTTTTAAGTTAAGTTATATGTATGCATGCTTGTTTACTGATTTGTATAGTTTAGATTACCATATTTACGGACTTGTCTAGCTATCTGTACCAATTCAAGTGAAGAAAAAAACATGTATTTACTGACACAGAAATAGAATCAACCTCAAGGAATTTACTTTTGTTTTTAATTGAACATCTGGTATATGGATTACATCTATTTCCATAGTCACATATTCAGAGAAAAACACGTTTCAGCCGTCTTTAGGCTGAGTTTCTGATACTATTTTAGCATGTGATATTCTTCCGCAGACAAATTTTTATCCATTATGCAGAATTTACTCCCTATTTGATTTTATTATACATTTGGACAACAACTAAAATAAGCAGATCTCCTGAAAAAACAGCAAGATGAAGAAAAAACCCAAACTGATAAATAAAATCATATGTTTTGGTAATAATTCTGTATTAAATTCAGGTTAATTGGAATGTTATATTCTGCAAAAATGTTCTTAATGTATTATGAGTCTGATAGACTGTGAAATTAGAGACACCTGGTTTTGTCATTGCATTCCAGTATATATATAACAGTCACATGTGACATAAATGGATTGAACAGAACTATAGGAACAAAAATATGAGAAACAGAAGAGATCTGCCAGTACCTCCTGTCTCACTTCTGTTGGCAAGGGATTTTTTACCATTCTTCCAAGCTGTTTTTTGTCAGCTGTTTCATAATCTAAAAAGATACGGGGGGGGGGGGGGGGGGGGGGGGAGGGAATGTGTGTTATATTTTTCCTATTATCCTAGATCTTTGTTCTTCAGCTTCTCATTACTTTTTTTCATAACTTTCAAACCAGGACCACCTCCAGTAATCTATCCTTTTCCTTCTTGCCTTTTGGTACCAATCTCAGCTATTGCGATATTCTTTGCTAGCGCATAGCAAGTTGTACATAAAGGCTTAGAACGCCTGTTACCAGCCAAAGATGTGCTCTTTTGCTCCATTAGATTGTGGTGTGGCAGTCTGGCACAAGTTGGTGCAGCTTTCAAGGGTATTGAGCTCCTCATGGCCTATGAAAGTACATCCAGGCTGAGTTGTGTGACACTGAGGGCTCCTTGGTGGTCCCTGCCATGCCAGAGCCGCTAGCCTAGTGTGCAATATCTACCTTCGGTGCAGGGTGTGTATTGGAAAGCAGCTTTCCAGATGGGAAGAGTTTGGATTACTCCATATATCTTTTCAGGTAAAGAACATGATAAGAAGGACTGCCTGAACAAATGGAAGCTGGTAGCTTGGAAAGCAGCATCTCTGAAGAGGATTTAAGGAGCACAACTGACGGACAAGTCAGTATGAGCTCCCGTGTTGTAATGTGGCAATTTAAGGCTAATGCAATCCTTGGTTGCATGAGGAAGGAACACTGAGATGACTTGCCTCTGCATGGCCCAAGTATAAAAGCCACTTTGGACTTGAGGCTGCCTTAGATAGTCCTGATTTATATCACAGTCCCCTACCTTTTGACTTTCTTGATTGGATTAATGTTCTTGTCCCACAAGACCAGCATTATGACTCCAGTCCATCTGCCATCTCCTCAGGTCCAAGTCTTGTTCTGTGCATGCAATTTACCTTATGTTTAAGCAATAACTTAGCTAGTGATGACTAGTTTTTGGAATGCAGATGTAGTTCATGTAGCAGAAAACAATATTAAACAATAGGTAATCCTTATGTTCCTAACATTATCGTTGCTTGTCCAAGCCCTGTCTGACTGTGACTGATCAATGAACCACTACAATGGCAGAAGGCTCAGAGGAGATGGGAAGGGTGACATCCTCATGAAGCTCAGGAAGGGATGTAGGAAATGGTCATGGCTGTTGCAAATAAAGCTGGATCAGCCACCTATATTGGTGGAGTGGATCAACTGTCTATATTAATTGGGTGAATCAACCATCAGCTGAATGGTTCAACCACTTGTATAACTTTTTGTCCCTCAGTTAACCAGAAGAGTGGGAACAGTTGCACAATTTGTAATAGAGCACCAAACATAGAGTGTGACCAACATAGAGTGCAAAAACTAAACAACAGGCAAAAAGGACTTTTAAGAGAGTAACAGAGTCTGGATTCAGGCCACGTATTCCTCCCCAGCAGCTGAGGATACCTAGCATTGTGATGGTGAGCATGTTATAGAGAATTATGTTAGTACTCTGATTCAACTATATATTGCAATTGCTATACTCTGATTGTTTGTATGTGTGTTGTGATTTAAGTATGTTGCTGTATCCCCCTGCAAAATCAAAATCCTATGTAAAGTTAACAGACATTCAAATAAGTAAATTTTGTTTTAAACATTAAAACCTTCCTGTGTGGAATAGATAAACCTAAGTCAGAATATTGGGCTCTGATGCTGATATAGGTTTCTCAGGTCTGCATTCTAGACTTTGTTTCATTGCCAGCATCCGTGTCCTGTATTTGATCTCTCTTTACACATGCTGCTTGAATGTGGAAATTTCCACTAATGAATGTACTTCATTTACAGTAATGATTCACGGCAATTCTCCTCATCTTTGCGGTGGTTTCTCCAAAACTTATCACTCATTGAGCCAGGAAAACAGATGCATATAGTAAGGATACTTTGATATAACAGTCTTTTGCCATATTTTGTAGGTTAATAACTGTAACTTGTCAATATATCTGTCTTTGAAAGACCTATGATTCCAAAATATAAACTCCAGCACAGAATGCTGGTACTGAAATTGTGCAAAAGAATCTGCTGAAAAAACAGCAAAAGTTAGAAAAGATACACAAGCAATATTTGTGGACTAGAGAAAATAAATTATACCAAATGGCTTAGCTCAGTCTTTCTTATCTATTCAAGAAGATTTGAGTTAACTTGATTGTGTTGTGTAAGTACTTTCATAGGCAGAAAGTATCAGTTCCTGACATGATTTTTAACCTCATGGAGAATATTATAATAAAAACCTAAAGCCATGGAAATTCAAACTAGAAATTCTGCATAGAGGTTTCACTTTGCAGATGGTCATCCAAAGTGACAGTGTTCTAAAGGCAGTGGTGGACTTTCAGTCTTTTGAATTCTCTCAGCTGAACTCTAATACTTACCTGGAAGGTGTGTTTTTGACAAAGACAGTTTGTAACACTCAAGAGGGGGTTACCTGATGGAAATGTAATGGCCTGTGATTGCAGGACACCAAACTAGGTAACTTAATGGTCCCTGCAAGCTTTACGCTCTATGAATCTGTGTTCCTGTTACACTGTACAGAGATACATAAACCCATCCCAGAAAAAAACTGAGACAAGTTTGAAATATGTTCCCCTAAATTTTTTCTGATGTTTAAAACATGGGACCTAGAATTGTAATGGACCACTGGGTTCATTGATTCTAGTCTCCAGTTTTGACATGTTACAGTATTTTATAACCATTTTGGAAACAGTCCCAACTATTCCTACTCAGGCTGTTTCAGAGCCTCACTGTTCTGCTAAATGAATTTCCATCGCTGATCTATTCATGGCTCCCTTACACCTATTCATTCTTATGACAGCATTGTCCTTCAGCTTATGCTCCTGATGTATGTGAACATATTTATGTAGAACAGTCATATCTCTACTCAATTTTCAGTTAGATTGGTGAAACTGCATTTTTTTTTTTTGTCTCTTCTGATAATGCATGCCTATGGTCTTCCATTTGCCTTAGCAGTCCTTCTCTACATTTGTTTCAGTCTGAGCTCATGAGTGTTGAATGATAGTCGTATTCTTTGCTGTATTTTAGTCCTTTTTTTCTTCTCCATCACTGCTCTCCTGTTCCCTTTTCATCCTTCACTATTCTCTGTTCCATGATCTGACGTATTTTTCATTCTTCTAATGGAAAATGGCTTTGTAATACCAATCTCAGCATCAACGCCTAACCCTTAGCACAAGCCCCAAACTCCAACAGCTAACACCATTACAAACCCTATCCTAAGCAAAATTTAACCCATAATTAAACCCCTCAATCCCTAATCCCAAACCCAAGCCAAACCTCTAACCTCTAACCCCCATCCCCTAATGCATGCTGTAACCCTAAATCTAAATTTAGAGACTGCATTAGGGTTAGGGTTCACTGTAAGAGTTTAGGTTTGGTTTTGTGTTTGTGTTTAATGCTGAGATTTAGTGTTGGGGTGAGGGTTACAGGGTATGGGTGAGGATTATTGCCAGGTTTATTATCAGGGCCTGCAATTATGATTATGAGTTTGGGCAGAGTAGAACTAGAGTTCAGGTTAGGATTAGGTTTAGGAGTTCTGGCTATGCTTACAGTCAACAATTTGAGTTGTGGTTTGGTTTTATGTTGAAAGTTCAGAGATAAGGTTTGAGTTAGGAACATTTATGTTTGGAGTTATGGTTTACTGTTAGTGTTCAGATTTAGATATTGGGCTAGAGTTCAGTGACTGTTCAGGATAGCATTTAGATTTGGCTTTAGCATTATGATTGGGTTAGGGTTAGGGATAGCTTTTAAGTTTAGGGTTTAGGATTAGGATAAGGCTGTTGTTATGCTTTAGGTTTAGATTTTGTGTTTTAGTTCAGGTGCAGTTAGGCTTAGATTGATGAGTAATTTTAAAGTTAGGTTTAAAATTTGGGTTAGACTTATGTTTAGGGCTTGGTTTAATTTGGGGAATATAGTTTAGGGTTAAGGATTAGGGTTACTCTTTGGTTTGGTCAGGCATTAGGGTTTATTACTAGTCTTATGTTTTTAGGGGTTGTTATGCTTAGAGAGATTATATTTTTAGCATTTGGATCCTACCAGTTTCTGTCAAGGTTATGCTGAATTGAAATTATTCTATTTCCTGACTGAAACATGTTTGGAGCCAAATAGGCAGTTAAAAATATTCTTATGGATAAGAAAGTCAGATATATGCTACTAGATTTAGATGAGAAATTATCCAAGTACACACCCAGGTGCTCCAAACATTTTTGTTTGTATTTTCCATTTGGCCCAGTTAATGAAAAGTTTCAGCAAAATAACAATAAAACTTTTGGAGGTACTGTATATTAAAGAGCTGATGGTGTGATAAAAGCTGCATCGACTCAGGCAGAACACAATCAGAAATGCAAGTGATGGCAAGGACTCAAAGAGACTATGTGAAGTTCAATCAAGATATTACCCAGCCTGCAGAAATCTAAGTTGATCACATGAAATCCCTTCTGTCTCCAGAAGGAATACAGCCATATGACAGCAAAATTGAAATCACGGCCAACATAAACCATCCACCACTAACATAAGCAACAAGAACATAACATTTCTGTAGATACTTGGATTGATTAAAGTTTTGATGTGGTACGTACTTTTAGAAGAAGACTGGACCACTTTACAGAATTGATTGTTTTGTAGCAATACAGCTTGGATAGCAGTCATAAAATTTGCAGCAACAAATGCAAGCAAGTCAGAGTGTTTGCTTCTAGAAACCTAGTTGTCATTCAGACAAAGGGATCCTGGAATGGGTTAGGAATTTACCTACTTTAAGATCAAGGTCCTGTTTCACCTACATCCTGTGCTTTCGTGTCACCCAAATTATTACCAAAGAACACTGGCTACTGCATTTGCAATAGGCTTTTTTTTTTTTTCTGTGTCAATGTAAAAGAGCAGATTGCAGAACTGTCATTTAGCAGGCATTGCTGTGACCCTCTAAACCTCTAACAGCTTTATTGAGCTTGAGGCAAAACGCAAGAAATGCTATGACTTGACAGCCATCCACAACTGGACACCATTTCACCTTCAGATCTGCAAGGCATGGAAATAACACACCATGATATACAGAAAAAATGCTAACTATGTCAAGAGTCAAAGTGGAGAATAAGCCACAGTTTTTGGTAGTTACATGTTCTGCACAGATATTCTTACTCATGCAAAACATCACCTAAAAATTGCCTGGCAAATGTGTCAAAATAAGCACACAGTAGATGGCAGTCTGTGGTGTTGGTGTTATATGAACATCTGGAATTGGTGCTAATACCTTCTTGCTAAAAGAAAAACAAAAGCATCTTTCAAGTGCAGATAGATGCAGTTGCAGCTCATCTTTCCCATCCTTTGTATAATGGGTTGTACATCACAAAGGCCAACGCTTATCATGTGTTTTCACCTACATGCTATCTTCCACTTATTACTGTATCAATGATGTCATGTGTAGGTCACTTCATGATGCTAATGTTTACGATTTAGTTCTTTCCCTAATAAAGAAAAAAAAAATCCACTTTGTATTGATTTACAGCTGATTTTATGTGTCAGAAGACAGAACTTCCACAGTGATTTTCCAAGGAGCATATCCTTTGTGATTTGTTAGAGGTTCACCATCCCAGGAAGTTTTTGTGCCATTACATAAGGTATATATCCTATCCTACCTTAGCTGTAATCTTACACAAACCTAGTGACATTTTTCCGAGTCACTGGTCTAGTAGGATTTTGCTTGTAACTTTAGGACAAAGTCCTTAAGGGATGACAGCCAATTCCACTGCAATTGTCCAAGATCAGTTACTATACCCATGGTCAATTTTGTAAGCCTATGTTTTCCTGGATTAGAATCTGTAAATTTTTCTGCCTGGGTGAAATCTAATTTTCTGTTTCACTTCTATACTGAAGAAAGTGTCTCTTTCCAGTATAGCTGTGTGAATGTCAAGCTAATTCTAAAGTAATCATTTTCAGGTGCACTTAGTTCATCTTCTATTTCTACTGGTTTAGTTCAACATTTTAATCAAAACTTCAGTGGTTTCAAAGGTTTACTTGTTGTAGCTTGATGATGTGAAAGAAAGTTGACAGCTTATAGCTCCTGTGCATAGTACATACTCCCTCTATACCCCCATCAGCCATGTGTGAAGTTACTGCTGGTAAAAGGGAAATTTTTCTTATGTTATTCACCTGAAATGGGATATAAGTAACTGCTGGATGGATTCAGCACTCATTAACATGCACTATAGTTGTTGGACTGCAAACCTGTTTGAGCAGCCTGGCTTGGGGAAGAAAAAGGAAAAGGGCACTTTGTTCTATTACTTATGTTTTTCCTGCATATCTGGGGTCCAGATTTAATCCCAGTGAATCTGTCAATTATAATTAGCATGATGCCAGTGGAAGGATCACATGGCCGCATATATGGCCTTTTCTTTCCAAAGTATTTATATTTCTCTAAGGTAAGAAATTTTGTATACAATGTTCATATACTTTTAACGCTTCCTGTTTTAATGTCCTATCTGAACTGCTTACAAATGGAAGTTATTTAATGTATCAGTTAAGATGTTGTCATTATATTTACACCAACATTTCAAAGTGAACTCGGAGTCAGAAAGTTGTTTCTGAATTTTCTGTTCTTTGCTCAGAATCAATGTTCCTTCATACTGTATCTCAATTACAGTGTTGCGCTTTTTTTCTGCACTAATTATTAAAGGCAGTCAAATCACTTATGGAGAATAAACTCTTTAAGGACACTAGACTTTGCATTTTTGAATGCAGGTAGGCTTTGTAAGTGCACAATACACGACTTAATATCGTGCTTATAAATTTTTCTCTTAAACTATTCATTTTCTTTGATGTGTAGACAGTCACAACAGTTCCACTGGAGCTTTTCTCTCTGCCCCAGAACTTAAGCTTTCCAAAACAAGAGCAAGTAACATGTAACATTGCTGTTACAACTGTGTCTTTCAGAGAAAGCTGTATGCTGAAGATTTTGAAAAATCAGAAGCTCCTTAGTATTTCAATAAGTGGACGAGCCACCATTTAAATGAACAACTTGTTCCAACCATAATCTCATGTATTTTTTCCATTCAGCCCTGGGGAAATTTAGCAACATTTCCATATGCCACTGACACAGCCCTAAACATGTAGACATTTGAACAAGCAGGATATAATGCTATTTAGAGTATCACACATTTCCTTTGGCTTACAAGCATTGAAAAAATACCACAGCAACCAGTCACACCGCCAACACTGTATGGTGCCTCCAGACTCCTTTTGTGTTAACCATGGGCACACCCTTTCACCCTACCTAGTTTAGACACCTCATTTAGGATAAGACAAATTGCCTCTAGCGTTAAGTCTATCTCCACTGACTGTGAAGGCTTCCCAGATGATAAACTGAATGGTAAATGCTTTTGACAGACAGGATTGGGCAAGATGAATCCCAGCTATGTCATGGCCCAAGAAATTCACAACAGACATATCTTTTAGAGGGCTCCTGTGGCTTCACAGTCTCTCCAGGAATCCCAGTTGGTGCTTGCTGTTAGAAGGGATTCTTTTTTCCTAACATGCAACGTGCTTCTCCCTAGTTGTAATGTTAGACTCTTATTTTGTTCCACTAGTCACACAGGCATGGGAGATGTTATTTCCTTCTGTTTGCCAACAGCTTTTCATGCATTTGCAAACTGTTGTCCTTTTTCCCTCTGTCTTTTCTTCATCAGGCTAAACAAAACCAGTTCTAGACTTTATTCTAATTGGTATCCCTCTTTCTCAACATTATAAAGACCTTCAAGGAAAAAAACTAGCCCTGCAACATGAACATTTTTCTGGCTACAGCCTTACCAAGTATCACAGAAGGGCTGCTTATTGTACTTGCAGGTTGTACTCCTATTTGTATGTTTGCCTCTTCCACAACATGAACTGACTGGTTTCTTAGTACAATAAGCTTCAGATCCTTTCCTGCTGGTCCCTACTATGTATGCATGCTATTGTTTAATTGTATCTGGATGCAATTTAATTTTTTTTTTTTTCAGTTTGTTTCTCCATTTGATCAAGATCACCTTTTTCTTCAGCGCTCATTCAATTCTTCATAGTTTGGTACTGCTTGCAGTTTGCCGCTGTACTTTTTGTGGAGCTCAGCAGAGTGCAAAACTACCTGCCTGGGCAGACTGAACAGTAATCACTGTTCAAATAGGAAAAAAATCTGTTCATTTCCCAGTTTCACTAGCAGAAACAGTTTTTAGTTATCCTGTGCCTCTGCCTGATGAATTGGACAATTCAGTTCCAAGCTCTTTCACGTCTTCCAAATCAAGATTGACATCCATTCCTTCCATGTGATCTTTTGTTATGACTTGTGATTCAAGGCTTCTCTGAAAATTCTAATCTTTTTACAGGGAAAACCATAACTGATTTCTGGACCACTCTAAAATGTTTTAGCAAGCCTGAAAGACCAACAAATAAGAAGAGGCAGATGTTTGCAGATGACAGGACATTGTTTAGACTAAGGCAGATGGAAGCATTTCAGAGACCCAAAGACAACATGTCAGGTAAGTATGAAACACGGCATCAGGCAGGATTCACTGTTGACAAATACAAGTTCCAGAGGAATATTGACCACCAAATGTATTCCTGGACTCTAGATTGACTGTAACAGGTGGAAAGAGCTGTGAGTTCCTATGGGTAGCAAATAAAAACTCTTAGCTCAGTGCAAACACAAAGACAGAACATGAGGAAGAATAAAGAGAGGAGTAAACCCACAAAGGTTAAAACAACATAAACCTATCAGGTACATTGACAGAATACTTTCAGATTCTTCCTTGCGGCAACATGGTTTCCAAGAAAGGAATCCAAGATTAATAATAAATCCAAGTGGAAACAGAAAGACTGAAAAGTGTACGGTGCTCACACTTTCACAAATCTGGAAGTGGAGACTAATTCACAATATGTGATCACAACATGTTTAAACCCAATGAACAACATTCTTTATAACTGTGAATCTCACTATTTTATACAATAATTTAGTCCAAAAGTTTACTAGGAACATTCATTGACCTTTTTAATAAGAATATGTGTGGTCTAAAAAAGTGAAATTTATCTAAGATATTGTTTCTAAATCTACAAATACAAAGTACATTAAGAGGGACTTTCCCGTCACACAGTTTTCCCAGTGTGACAAAATATCCTTTAAAAAATGTTTTAAAAGTGAACCAAGAAGGGTGGGCAAGACTCAGCAAAACTTTACAGGCAGAAAGAGTTTTCCCCAGCATTAATAAGTGCAAGAAATTGTAGTCTGGATCAGTAACTTATTACACACAATTACCAGCGTGTTTGCACTGCTATAAATCAAATCGCTGGAAGGCTCTATAGCAATGATTTCTTGTCTCACCTAAAACCACTGCAATCAGTCAGTATTTCTATAGGAAGCTTTGGGAGGGAAGAAGAGGCTCAGAAGGGTATTTGGAGAAACACTGCCAGATCTGAGCCAAGGCTGAACTGAAGGTGAGGTATCAGGGATGATCATACAAAGGTGTCCACTAATGCGGAGACAAGCAACAGCAGCCTGAAGACTCTCCCCAGTTCCAGCTGCCCCTGCTCTTTAGAAACTGTCTGGTATCCAAACCCACCCACAGCATGAGATAAGATTAGGAGACTACAAATGTTTCCATCACTGGCACCAGGGAGAAAAGGGGATACAGAAATCTCTGTAAAGGAGAAAAGAACAAACACTGAAGTATTGCTCACTCTGATACCACGAAAGTCTTTACCATAGTTGTATCAGTGCTCTTGACAGTACATCTGTGCTCCTCAAAGCATCTAGATTTCTGTGGTGCCAAGGTTTGCTATAGACATAAATCTCCACTTAGAGTAATTATTGTCTAATTAATGCTCAGGAGAGCCAGCACTGATCTGTATGGAACAGAGATGTTCTTCCTCACTTCATAACAAACTGCTTCAGGTTCATGAGGCTGTTAGATTAAATGCTGAAGCCTGTAACAAGTTTGTGCAGTTTGTAAGAGGTCCCTGAGTTACACTGCTTCTGTTGCATTGCCATCCCCAATCCCTAACCTCCTCATTTGGAAAAGCAGGAAAAACTGTGGGACAGGAATGAGCCATCTTGGCACCAGAGATCAACCAAAAGCTTCACACATAATCAATGCTTATTACCAATGACAAAGAAAAGGGGGGAAAAAAGATGTTGCTAAAGACCATGACAACAGCTTTAATAGTTAGGCAGTAATTTACCTATCTGGCAGAAAAATGTATTAAAAATGTTGGAAGCATAGAGTTGAAAGAGTTTGGAGGGAGGCAAAAAACAGATTGAATCCTAGGATTAGATTACAGTTTGTAATACTATACATTTTGTAAAGTAAATGTACACCATGGTATTGGGATTGTAGGAGTAGATGACATAATGGTGTATCCTTGCAACTGGAAAAATAAAAGCCTGTATTGTTAGGGCTGAATCAAATATAAACATTTTATTTTTTTACCAATTCAGGCATTTGTAACAAAGATAGCAAAAAATATAAGGAAAGCAAAACACAGAGCATTAGTGACAAAACCAAAAGGAGCAATAGCTGATGCTGCTCATGCGCATTCAGTCTGCTTCTGCCTAGCAACCACTGGTTAAGATCTGAAGATTCAGCTACTGATTATCAGATTGAACTGTATCTATCAACCAAATGAGTCAAACCAGGTCATATCTTCCACTTCCACTGAGACTGCCATTGCTACCAGGCTATGCATTAGTCTTGGTAAGAGGAGAGGGGAGGTGACAAATTATTTTGTTGACACTCTTGCACTCTGTGTAACTGCAGTTATAAATGTTTATTGAAGCATGAAAGTGTTTAGCTGGAGGCTTTGGGGGAAAAAGCTCTCCCCACCCTCCCCAGTGCAGGCAGCGGGGCCATGGTTCCTTGCAACCCCTCCAGCAGTATCGGTAGTAGAGTTGCTGCTGGAAGCAAGGACTCGAAATGGAACCCCACCACATGGCTGGCCCGTTCATCTGTTCCTTATCTCTGTCCTGTTTGAGGAACAAATATTTGGTTTGAATCAAGAGAATATTTTTGAGTCTTTTCCAGAAAACTGGAAAGAGCCTGGCAAACTGGAAGTGGTTGGAAGACTGCAGAAGTCAGTTTAAATGTTTCTGTGCAAGGAAGGCAATGGAACCTGAGCTGCCCCCTCTCCTGGCTGAGAAACGGTGGCACTAGTGACAGCAGCTGAATACCCCGAAGTTACATATACAATTCAAAGGTGATTGATCACTTCCTAATGACTAGGAGAGGCAAACCCACACTCAGCATCCAATACTGTTCCATAAACCACAAGTTTAGTGCCAAAAGTGAAAGGAGACAAGAAAACAAATTCCTTCATGTTTGAGGTACAATGGTACTTGCAGTCTAATCTACTCCAAATTAGCACAACATATACATTTACAGGGTACATTTTTCAGCTGGAAGCTGACAATGAAAAAATATAAACCCACATCTGATACTTCAGATTTGGTCTAATCAGTTATACAAATAATTTTGTGTACTGTCAGAAAATGAAAAATAATGCTTGATTTTCAGCTGCTCTGTCACATCTGGATGAGGATTACAACCCTGGTAAGTGGCAAAGGAGCACGGACAACTTCTTTCCTGACAATGTGGTTTAGAAGTGATCGATCCCTGCTGCATCAAAACCTTGACTGTCACAACGCAAGTGACTGAAAACTGTCTTCATAAACAAGTAAAAATGGTGGTTAAAATCCACTCTGCAAGCAATCCTTACAACATCAGGGGACGGGAGAAAACGATTCTTTCTACTTTAGTATTTTGTTGACATTTTAGAACTTCGAAAAATATTTTACCCTGTGTGAACATTAGAAGTTTTTCGGAGGTGCCTTTTTAATTCAAAAAAACCCCAGCATATGGCTTTAGCAAGAGCCAACCAAAATAATGTGCAAATGTGTTTATGTGTGGATGGCTGTATTCCAAAGTTCAACAGTGCTAAATTGGCAGCATTTTCTGAAAAGATAAGATTTACTGTTTGGAAACAGGATGAAAGTTTAAGCTTTTGCATTCTGATTACTAGCTAAAAGGAGATCAGTTTGTTTTCCATTTGCTATTTTAGTAGTGCTTTATTTATCTTAATTCCTTTGCTGCAATTATGCAGACATAGCATAATACTGTCTTCAAGGTTTAAGAGCTAAAACTTACTCAAAAATGAAAGCACTGGGGGAGGAAGAGTTCAAATGTATGGGCTAGGAAACTGATGTTACTCCTATTGACACAAAGAGTGCATGCTCAGACTCCCAGAAAAGCTGTGCAGTTTAGGCTCGTTGAGGTTTGTTGGTGATTCTAGACTGGAGTTGATACCCAGTATGTACAGGCTTTGATAAAAAATAGCCTCCATTTCTCAAAACTCATGCTGTTATATGGGTTTCTGTTACACTTGATTATGCCTAATGCAAACTGCTGCACTATACGAATAATGAGGACATACTATGCTAACAATTAGATTGTCTGCAAAATAGCCCAACTCCATTTGCATGATAATGAAATGGTCCACAAAAAGCGAACACCCCAGAAAATGGGACTTTATACAAATTGTCTGATACTATGTGCTGGTTATAGTCCTTAGATCAAGTCTGTTTTTTGAAAATGGCTAACAACTTTCACCAAGTCGAGGATCATGGATAAGTATTACAATGGAAAATAGAATATGAAATTAAACTTAATTATAAATCAAACAGGTAACAAAATTAATTTGTTCTTTATAATAAGCCAAGAATGTTAAATTTATAAAATAGATTCTATAGGAGGAAAAAATGCACTGTTATTTTGTGTGTACATTGAAGGCAGACTACAGGTCTCTTCTGAACAGACAGAGTTGTGTCACTACAGGTGCTGCACCACCCAGTGATATTAGGGAGACCTAAACGACAGAAAAGCTAAATCCCAGACCTGCCTTTCTTTCCTACGAAGTTTTTATCCTTATGTGTTATTAACTTAAAAAAACCTATGCAATCTCACCTCTCTAAGTGTCCTAGCATAGGAAAACCTTCATGTTTACATTAGAGAACAGAGAGTCTTTTTAAGGTGTTTCTCCATTACGTCAGTGATTTCTTGGAGGGTACATAGCACTCCTGCCTCTGGGGCAAAGAGCCTTTTAAAGCATCAAGGCACAGAGGCTTGAAACACGAAAAGTACCACTGAATATAAAACATAACTGTATCCTGCTTACTTTACATCCTAATTTTATGTCTGATGTTACACTTGTTACCAAACTCACCAATCAAGAATGGACACTATAAAAGCTTTGTGTGAAATGCAATTCCATCTCAAAGAGCTTACCCATATATGCATATGACCTTTTATATGAACTTGAAAAAGTAGCTATTCTAAAAGCATACCTGCAAAATCTAACATCAAAAAGCTAGAAAGTGTCTGAAGGACGATTCCCTATGCAGGTTTCACAGCAAGAGTGGTTGTGCTCTGAAACAGGCTGCCTGCTGGCTTTAAATATGGTGTTGATTTTAAAAACTCAAGAGGACAAGGTCCTGAGCAACCCTTTCTAGTGCTGAAGTTGGTGCTGCTTTGAGCAGGAGATTGGGCCTTTCTAACCCGAATTATTCTGTGATTCCAGGATCCTTCCTGCCTGTGGGAGTATATGTTGTAAGTCTTTAGATGCAGCTCTCCGCTAATTTTAGAGCAGATGCCTTCCTCGCCAAGAGCTAGTCCACAGCTGACTGCTGTTAGCTGGAACCTTTTTGTGGCAATCACCGACTTTGGATCAGGGCCTTGCCACACAGAACAGATGATGCTCAAGGGAGGAACCAGCTGTCCTGTATGTCTTTTTATACTCATTCAGCATGTGGCTGCATGCTTTGTTTACTGAATCACATCCAAATACTTCTTTGACAGTAATAATAATGTCTTCATAGATTTTTGTGCACTTATCGCTATGATATTCAAATGTTTCATGAATCCATCTTTATAAGCTTTAAGTGACATCTTTGTACTGTCATAGGAAACAGCAGCATTGTTTCTCAATTTTATGCATGGGAAGTGCTGAGGGCAATGGGACAACTTGCATGTATAAAGTATCTGCTCAAAGACCTTGCTGATTGTGGACTTGAGTCTTGAGTCCATCAAGTTAAGATAAGCAGCCTTGAGGATGAATGCCGTATCTAACCCCAGGATGTGCTGTCTGTCTCTTTTCCAGTAGGGTACAGAAATGTTCTGAAATGTTTTCACTTAGAAGGGCTCTGCCATTTCACTAATTGCTTCTTCTTTGAAACTGTTTTAGCCTTTGTTAACCAACACGGGAAGATCTGTGAGTGACATTCTGAAAGCTACAGAAAATCTATTGTATTTCAAATAGTTAAATTGGAATTATATTTGGATTTTTTGTTAAATTAACATTATTCTTATTGGTGGGTCAGAGGTTAAAAGCACAGAGCCCTGCAAAAGGAAGAGTATAATTTGGCACACAATTTGTGCGTATAAAAGTCTGAAATAGTGCCACAAATCAAAGTGCTTTCTCCAAACTCTGCATTTTAAGTGGTCTTCTCCAGATGTAGTGTCCAAAAGATAAGTTAGTTTAATGATTTTTCCTCTTTTTCAGCCAATATCACTGAGAAACAAAGGTATGGGAGAACCAGCCATTGTCATGATCATAAGAAAAGTGGTAATTCTTAGGTTTAGCTGAAAGATTTATTCAAGGTAGAGATATGTTCAAACTATTAAATTCTGTTTCAAACTGAAGTCATATTTAGATTTTAAACACTGAAGAAATCAGAGATTTTTGGAGATGTTTGTGGCTCAAACTAACTTCTTGTAAAGACCGTGGATGAACAGAAGGGTCTGTGTCTCTCTTTTCACACACACATAGACCTGCATGCCTATTACGGACTTTTTTGCCTTGCTTATTTCATTAAAGAGCACACAAGAGTGCCTCCTGCTGAGACTCAGTAGTATGACCCTGAAATGTTTGTGTCAGAGAAGCACAGAGGATGCCTGTGGAGAAGATTGAAATTGATGGCAAAAATACTGATTTCCACAGGGTTGGATTTGATAAATTAAGGGCAGCTCCAGTCTAAACATGGCAGAAGAGCATAAAGAAGAGGGGAAGAGGAAGCGGACACAGTAGCTGGAGGCAACTAGACCCACCCAAATTCCTCCTGATGCAACTCCAGGTAAATCCAGGTTTACTTCCATGGCAGAGATTGTTGCAGTAGAAGACTTCTGTTTTAATTCAAAAAAAGAAAGTGGGCATTAACTAACTGCATGCATTTGTTTTAGAGACTTAACTTTCAGGTCAAGGCCCTATCACAGCGCAGCCCAAGTGCTAATCCAAGGCTATGTGGAAATGCAAGCACCTCGATACTCTATGCTTAATTCGGAAAGTGTCTGAAGGTTGATTTGCCTAATTACAGACATTAATTTAACTTCTTTGTATTCATGTTTTAGCACGGAAAATACTGTGGAGAATGTGAACAACCCTCTCAGTTATTCCCTGTCTTTTCCTTTCTCTTATGTTTTCGATCTGCTCCCTTTCACCAGGAGATGTTGGTTTATGTCCTAGATAATAAAGCCTGGATGAAGAAGAATAGTTCCTTTGTGTTTCCCCCACTAGCAGTCACTGCTGACTAGCAGAAGTTTCCGAACATCACTCTTACAGAACCTTGAAGAGCTACTTCAGCCATGGAGAGAAACAAACAGTGTTAACAAGAAAATAAGACAACTGGGAGTATTATACCGAGCTAAATCATCCTGTTATAACACTACTATGGTGTTGCAATTCAGCACCAGAAATAATGAGGGTATTATTTCATGTAGTTTTCTTTATTTTCCACCTACATGGGGCATTTTTATTTCTGTACATTGTCTCAATTTGATCAAGAACAAAGTATATGATCTGCTTGGTCCTTTAAAAAACATAGTAATAAGAAAAAAATAGGGATATTTCTTTGTTCCTTGCCATCTTAAATACAATATTTCTGTCTCTATGCTGCTGACAGTATTCAGCTCTGAGAGTTTTCCCTGCCTCTCAGGACTGGTTGTGTGGATTCATTCGTGTCTATATTGCCCAAAGCACTCTAGAGAGAAGTGCTACGTCCATATTGCATTGCACTTGAAGGGATATCTTTCTCTGTACCTCATCACAAAGAGCTTTGTGCCTATGCCTCGAGATGCCTCTCTAGCACAACACACAACACAGTCACTGCTTATTAGCTCCCTATGTGGTATGCGACTGCTTCAGTAACCTCCATAACGGAGCGCAGCCAGGCAGACTGTATCTGCAGCCCACAGCAAAACCAGGCTGCCTGTTGACTCTTCTGTTGCTCTGCAGGCTGTTGGTAACTGATCCTTTGGCCACTGCTGCATTTCGTCAGACAGATTTGGCACATTTGCAGGCTGTTGGCAAAATCTCACTGTCTGCAATGGCATCTGGCAAGTTGCTTGCTGTTCGCTAGCATGCCATATGAGCAAGGCATCCAGGAAATGCAGGCTGGCCACCGGAATGACTGCTAGAAATGCAGTTTGCTGCTCCTGGTCAGTAGCATCCATCTGTGGCCAACAGTCTTCCCACAACAGGTAGAGATTTGGGAGCTAGAAAACCAGTCTCCACTGTTCTGCACATGGGATAGGCTGGAAGTGCTCTGAGGATCCCTCTGAGGTCCTTTTGAGGACCTGTCAGCTCCAGCCACTGTCCTTGTGAGAATCTTGATTCATACCTACGGAGGACAAAACCATACTCGATATAAGGGTCTGACTGGAACTCTCTATTGCCAGTCAGTCCACAATGGATCTGATTATGAGAGGAGACTGTGAAGCCTTCTCCAAGACCATCTTTTCACAAGTCATCCATTTTGCTTAGCTTCCTGAGATGGTAAGCGCCTTTGCCCACTTCAACTGTGGCCATGTTGCCTGTAATATTCCTATGACAACATTAACTGCAAGTGGCACCACCTGGTCATCTTGCAAAGTGTGGTAGACCACTGAGGAGACTTGATGCACAGCATAAGTGGAAATTTCTAGCCATGGAATACAGGTTGGGCTCCGAAATCTGGCATGTGCATATGTCCAGCTGCCTGCAAGGTGGCAAATACTGAGGAGTGGGTGGACAACAGGATCTCCAGGCCTGTACAAAGCACTGGCTATATCTGGCAGAACCTGTGTGAGGATGTTACTGCCTTTCCTTATAGACCGGTTGCTGCATGGTTAGGCCTTCCGACTTTTGTGTGTCCAGCCTGAAACTGCTGCCACAGTTGGACACGGAGCAGAGAAGACAGAGAAACATAAAAGTTCTCTGTTTGTAGTTGTGTGGCTACGGAAGCATATTTATTCATTGTCCCAGCAGAGTCTGGAAAGGCCATACAGTGGGTCCATCCAGTTCCCACAAAGCACATAATACCACACATTAATGTAACAAAAAATTACCATTCACACTCTAGAAATCAAAAGACACATACAGAAAAACCCCTGTTATCTCACATGATGCATCCTGGACTTCACTTTCAGACCATTCAGGTTGAATGATCCTTGTAAGGGTATGGGGCATGTGAGAGCATTTTCTTCATTAAGTTATCTGGTTGAGAAATATTCATTATAAATTAAATAACAAATAACAAGAAAGCTGATAAATTAAACATACAGGTACACAAATATGACAGGTAGGTGATAAGGGAGCCAGCAATGAAAACCAGAACTGTTCAGACAGCAGGTTATAGGCCACTGAAAAACTACTCAGGCACAGTCTTGAAAAACGTCAACCTAAACCTTGTAACTGATAAGAAGGTGGAAACAAGACTGAGTATTATGGGATGTTTGAGGGGCGCTGTGAACTTCGTGGAACTTCTTATGGAAAGCCTTAAGGGAAGGACCGAAGACAAAGCAATTGGGTCCAGCTTGAGCAAATAGAGAAAAGGGTGAGAAAAGGGACTGGTCATATGTAAACAGACTGTCAGTCAGTCAACTCATCTGACTGAACCCCATGCCTGATCACCTCAGTCTATCCTATCTTCCTATTAAATAATTTTCCTTAACAATTTTTCCTCTGTAAACCCACTGTCTGTCCTAGGCATGAGTGCTGTAGGGTCTATATGTCAGTATCTGGAGAGACCCATATGCAAGAGAGTTCTGGGTGCCTGCAACTGGAGAAAAGACCTCAGGCCACAGGCCCACAGCTCTGTGCTCAGCAGCTGGAGGGACACCAATGTGTGTCTATACGTGAGGGGTCTAAGTGCCAGGAACTGAAAAGAGCTAAGAGTGGTTAGTTTTCCCCAGAGAACCTAAACCTGTATGTGTCTCAAGGTCAGAGCCAGTGGGCTGTAAGTGAACCCCAGGTCCAAGCATAGACAGTAGGCAGGTTGAGAGAGCCTGTGACAGTATTTGAGGGATGTGTGATTGTTTGTGTAACTGTGAGATGAGTGTGTGTGCATGTGTGCATGCATCTGCTTTGCTAGTGAACATCCAGCTGGACTAGGCAGTGTGCAGGAGACCTGTATATTGGGTAAGGGGTCCCAGGGTCTCGGCATGAATATTAGACACACTGATATCTGAGGGATCCATGAATGTGAGCGTGCTTTTAAGTCTAGATGGTGACAGTGTGAGTGATTTCACAAACGGACTCCAAACTGATCAGCCAGAGAGGAAGAACAGGCCAGGGCTCTCTGTATTTCTCTACTTACGTTTTATGTGAGTTCTGGTGGTGGTACCTGAATACTACTAAGGGCAGATAGACTGTGGCAGCTGTGTTAGTGTGTTCTACGCACCTGTGTGTGTGTGTGCGCCTGTCTGGGATACACAGCCTCCCTTTCTGGTCAAATCTGCAAAAATAACAGCAGTGTTCGCGGCTATGGGAATGGAACAGAGAGACCACGGGGGTCTCAATGTACACTCGCTGGGTTTGGGCGGCCAGGAAGGAGGAATTGGTGGGTCCAGGAGTTGACCTGAGGGAGCAGCATTCCTACCATCTTTTAACACTCACCACACTGTCTGTGAGTTGAGTTGCTGCTCCAGCACCAGTCTTGGAATCACAGGCATCCCTGGGCAGGCAGGGACTGACTCAGAGGGGCAGTGCCTGATGGAGCATGTGATGCCACCCCAGGAGCTCCAGAAGAGTCACAAACATGGAGAGCTAAATGGCTTCATGTTGGAACTGAAGCAATTCAGGCAGCAGAGGTGGTATCCAGGCAGCTGAGCTTCTCCTTATGAAATGAGAGCACTGCTGTTTTGGTATTGCTCTGTGTTTTGCAAAAGCTCTGGTGTAGCTGCATTCATCTTTTTACTAGAGCAGCTCTGCTTAGTGCTGTGGGAAGCTGCATAAAATGAGGCAGCAAACCTGTGTGCCAGCAAACCCATAAAGGTCTTGGGCAACTTGTCTGTGGATAGAAACTTCTGTCATAGTCACCTCAAGTCCCCATGCAGTTTCCACGCATGGCTGGATGTTAGCTAATGTCTCAAGTACTGTTTTTTTATGATGTGATGCTGGAGTGGTGTAGCAGTCCCTGGAGTAAAATAGTGTGAGGGCAAATAAGGATGGAAGGCCTGCTGGCATAGTTTGAGAGGACTGTGCCAAGTGCAGCAAGACAAACTTGGTCAGTGTCAATCCTACCACCTATATGGTGGGATTTCTGAAGATCCTTTTCCTCTCACAAGTTTGGTCCCACAGAGAGCTGGTTAGATCACTCCAAAGCGGGATTCAGGAGCAATCTAACAGTGTGAATAACTAGGAGTCATGTGTTTGCCTTTACTTCCAGGAAGTAGTCTGTACACAACCTTTGTTTGCAATTGAAAGTTACCACCATTTTCTTGAAAACCCATTTGAAATTTTTTCTTTGGACAAGGAAGTTTGAGAATAAAACAAGTGTTTAAACAGCAGAAATAGTAAAAGATTGTATTTCTGATGTCATAAAGGTTATTTACAAAGATAGCTGCAGTGATTTCAGAATAATACTACATGACATTGACATACATTTCACCTTATTTGTATCAGTGTGGTGGTTTGGTGCGGTTTTGGTAGTGAGGAAGGGGGCTCCTGTAAGAGGCTTTGGGAAGCCCTCTCGGCTCCAATTTCGGACCCGCCTCTGGCCAAGGCCAATGACGCCTCTGCGAATAACTATTTCAGAGGGAAAGAAACCGTTCATTGGGTTCTCTTTGTTCTGCTTGTATTGGTGAGCGAAGGGGGGATGTGAGAGAGCCAGCCCTGCGGCCCCCCGGGTCAGCGAGGCAGGAGCGGGGGAGCTGTGCCGGAGCAGAGGTTCCCCCGCGGCCCGCGGCGGGGTGGCGGCTGAGCCCCTGCAGCCCAGCGGTGGCCCAGAGGTCGCCCTGCACCCGCGGAGGGCCCCGGGCCGGAGGAGCAGGGCCCGGGCCCGAAGCAGCCGCGGCTCCGAGGCAGCCCGCGCTGGAGCCGCCCGTCGGTGGGAGGGCGGCAGCCCCGGGAGGGACCCGCCCCGGGGGGTTCTGGGGAGCTGCGGCCCCGCGGGAAGGACTCGCGTTGGGGCAGTGGGTGGAGGGCTGTCTGCCGGGAGAGGGACCCCGCGGTGGGGCAGGGGAGGGCTGCGAGGGCCCCTCTGCCCGAGGGGGAAGGAGCAGCGGAGACCCCTTGTGCCGGACGGACTGTGACCCCCATTCCCTGCCCCTGCGCTGCTGGGGGGAAGGGGGAACAGAGCTGAGCACGGGGAGACCGGAGTGCGGGGTTGGGGCGGGGTGGGGGTGGGGGGGTGGAAGGTGTGTTGTATTTAAGACCTGGTTGTATCTCTCATTATCCTTCATGGTGGTCGTTGTTTTGTATTAAATATATGTTGTTATCCCCAAATTGAGTCTGTTTCTTGCCCGTGACCACAACTGGTCAGTGAGCCCTCCCTGTCCTTTGTCTCGACCCTCAAGCCTTTTGGTTGCGTTTTCTCCCCATCCCTCAGCAGATGGGGTAGGGGTGAGCGGGCCGCTGCGGGGGGCTTTTGTTGCCAGCTGGGTGGGCTCAAACCATGACAAACAGCTGCCATGAGAAGGCCTCTTGAGGTAAATGGTGAGTGCACCTTGGCATTTCCAGCTTGAAAAGCCATGGTGGAGGATTTATAACTACTCCAATTTTCTAGTGCTGCTCTGGAAGGAGAAAAGAAAAAGAATAATTTAAATAACATCATGATGGAAGTATTCTGCAAAAAGAAATAAAATCATTAACCCATTCAGTCTTCTCAGAGGCTGAAAAGATTCTGAGGATCTAAGAATGCTTCTTTCATACAATCTGCATTAACATGCGATAACTCAGAGAAAGTGTTAAAAACGTAAGCAAGGACATATTATGCACTTCAAAAGTCTCCCTGGGAACAGCTAGCATGCATTATAACAGTTTAAAGTAGCTCAGTGCCATTTGTGCAGCTAATTTCAGTCATAAATATAGAACTTTTCATATAACTTGTATTTTCTTAATGTTTATGCCAAAAATTAAAGCCAAATTCTATAAATAATCACTTGAATAAAAGTATTTTATTTTTAGAAATTGCATGTCAGAGCTTCAAAGGACCAAACTGCGTGAAGAGATGTGTTCTTTAGTGCCAATATTGTGGCATCATTTGTCATCCCCTCATTTTTCTAGAACATGTATTAATATTGTAAGAAAATGAAACTTTTTGCCAGCTGTTACTCCAGGAGATACTCCTTGATCTTTAAAGGCTTGGTAAGATGTTACATATTTTTAGATATTGTGTCTCACAGAACCACGTTAGAGACTGGTTATACCAACAATTAAACAAGAAGAACTGAAAGGTGAGCTCCAGAAAGAAGCTTCAAACAGGTAACCTCTTTGCCAACCTCTCCTGCATGCAAAAGATTTCATCCAGCTATACTGTAACACTTTCCTTAAAGAGAAGTCTCTGGAGCATCTAGAAGCACGCTGTTCTTCTGAAAATAGCCTTTCACACCAGCGCTTTAGGAGACTGAATACTGCACTAGCTTTTTTGAGAACAAGTTTGGGTAACTTGTTGTCATTCAGTTTGCCAGGGTGTCATGAGCAAAACAAACTTCAGCTTGGGGAATTTCGCTGAATTTATCTTTTTGCCAAATGAACTTTTAATTACTGATTCGGGTATTAGGAAACAAAGACAATTTAAATGGTTTCTTTCTGTTGGTCCTTGTTTCGAAGTCCTTTTTCTGCTGCTCCTTCCTTCTTACTCATTTCATAAAATCACAGAATCCTAGAATAGTTTGGGTTGAAAGGGACCTTTAAAGGTCATCTAGTCCAACCCTCCTGCAGTGAGTAAGGACATCTTTAGCTAGATCAGGTTGCTCAGAGCCCCATCCAACCTGACCTTCCACTGTTTCCAGGGGTGGTTTTCTACAGTGGGTCCTCCACAGGCTGCAGTCCCTTCAGGCTGTACCTGCTCCAGCAAGGAGTGCCTCCTTCCAAGGCAGGGTCTCCAGCCGTGCCCCCCCAAATTTCATCTTCCATGTCCCTACTCCTGTATCTTTCAGTGTCCCATCCTGTCTGTGTCCTCACATCTCCTGTGTCTCTTGCCACTAGCAGGAGCCCTTTCTGTGTCTCATACCCCTAGCCCTTTCTTAAATATATTTTAGCAGAGACCCTGTGTTCTCCTCTGGCTAAAGTTTTGGCATGCAGTGGGATGGTTTTGGCTTTTTCCAAGCCAGCTGGAGCTGACTGTGACTGGCACAAGGTGGTTCATCACCTCCTTCTACACAGGGAACGCCACAGGTCCTGCTCTCCAAACCCTGCTGATTATGCCTGGAACACAGGGTCAGGGAGAGGCAAGGCCGTGCTGCTCTGTCAGGGATAGATAGGCAGGAGCATGAACGATAATAAAGCAGGCAGAGATGTAGACCTCACTAACAAGGGAATGGTCCCACAGACCTGAGCAAGGTGAGCAGAGAAGGTCTGGTGACAGTCACCAGGTCCAGCCACAAGTCCAGATCACCTGACAAGTCTGCAGTGATGAGGCAGGTCTGAGTCAAGGGAAGACCTTGAGACAGGGAACTGAAGTCAGCAAACCACAGCCATGGTCAAGGTCAGGTCTGGAGATAGTAACCAGGGTCTGTCACATCTCAGTACTCTCCAGGGAAGTGGTGAGGAAGGTCCAAGGTCAAGCCAGGAAGTCAAGTCTATGAGTCAGCATTAGGGTCAAGATCAAGAGCATACATGGCCAGTCACCCAGAGATGTTCTTCAGGATTTCCCCCATCATAGAGGCTGTTTTATCTGTAGTTTTAGATTACTTTTTCTCAGAAGGATAAACAATTTGTATTACGGAAGTCATTACTTTCTGTTTTACAAAATTACTTTAATTTTGTCAGAAGTTGGATATTTGATGATACTTGGAACTAAGTTCTTTCTGCAGAGTAGGGACTGTACTCTTGGCTAGGCAGTGGCTTGGTCTTAATGTCCTTGTAGAGCAGTTCTGCATGCAAAACATGCTTCCTAGGAAGGTGCCACCACCCTAGGAAGCTGGCTGACACCATAAACTCCTTCCATAGAACATGCTGCCTGTCTTTTGATGATAATAACTTCTCATTGTTCTGGTTTTGGCTCAAATTCAAAACAGTGATCTAGAAATAAAAGACTGTTTCCTCTTATCAGACCCAGGAGTCATTCAGCCTCCATCTGAGAGATGATGCTGTTTAATAGCAATCATTTAATTTTGTAGATTTCTATAAACAACCTTAATGATGTCATTAGAATTCTCAAGGCTAAAAGGTAGTATTCCCATTTAAAATTGTCACATTAAATATGCATGGCTTATTCCAACTAATTGAATTAATTTGCTGTTTCAGAGGAAAACAAAAGATCTGAGACCCGAGAGTACTTATGATGCTACTATTTTTAGTTTGGATTTCAGAATCAAATGAACCTGCCAATTATTCTGACTGGACTTTCTCTTCTCCTTTGACAAATAGTAAATTTGATATAAATATTTTCCTCTGTCTGCCCCAAGCTTTTAGTAAAGTTTAAGCCAAGTTTACAGCATGTTTTTAACTGGGAAATGTTTTTTGAAGAGTAGAGTGAAGAAACTGTTAGAGGTGGATAGTGAGGGTAGTAAATTCCACTTGTATTGTTTTGGTCTCGCAGCTGGAGCAAAGGAAACATGTTTCATTTCTCCTTCCATTTCACTGGTTTGGGGACATTAGGGAGGGAGAGACAGATTTGAATGCCATTGTTAAAGAATTTATGAAAAGGTCAGGGCATGCATGCTTCATTCATGTTTTTTGACAGTTCCCCCAGAAGGACAGTCTATCTTCCTTTAGAATCAATAGGTATGCTTCTCCTATGTGAACTACTGCTGGTGCGAGACAAGGTTATTCCTAATGTCCTGTATAGACAGAACCTTAGCAGTCCAGCCAAAAGCAAATTTGAATGTTTGTCAACATTGTAGTGCTGCTCAGAAGACGTAAAGAGGTGCGATGGTGACCCACCTCTGGTGCGTGTTTTAACTTCCATGAATATCAGAGATGACTTAGAGCTCGCACAGTCCTGTGCTGAAACAAAATGAACTAGATTGCTCATGTTCATCACACCAGTGAGCTCTCTGCATCTCCTCTGTGTGCTAACATCTTAATCATTTTCGTTTATTCACTAGTATTACTCTTGAAACTCATTGTGCTGCTTTATGGTAAGGTTGAATTATTCATCAAGATGTGTAGAGTAAAGCCGTAGTATTGCAAATTTGCAAAGTTGCTGACTGTTCCTAGTTAATTTCTTAAGATTACCTTCAAATACAGCATTGATTACCTTATAATTGGGCTGTGAAAAAAAGAAATACTTTTTGGGCAAACTTTGATGCAAACTTAGAAATAAATTTTCTCCAGAACAGAGTCAAATGCATAAAAACCCGACAATCCAGCAGTGGATAATTTGAATTTAAAATTAATTTTAATTTTAGTGTGTGCCCTGTATTTCAGGAAAAGAAAATTGCAAGTATTTTTTTCTTTCCCCAGAGCTTTCCTAAAACATAAATGTTAATGTTGTTTTAAAATAAGTTCAGCAGATGATTATGGAACTATAGTGCAAGATCCATGAGCAAAAATAAATTTTCTATATATAAAATAATCAATAATAAATTGCATTCACATTTGTTGTCAGTCCCACCAGACCAAGATTCACATAGCCCTGGCTGGCTGAAAAAAGAAGCATTTATTTCACATTTTAAAAGGTGTTGCTAGAGAGCATTAAACACATAGCTTTCATATTGCAGTAGGAAATCTGAAGGTTCAACACAATGTCCGTAGTCCATACGTTATTTCCACTGCAGTTACGATCTGATGTAGCTAAATCAGCGCTAGCTTGGATAAGCCACGATGAGACCTTACCATTGCATTACAGGTGTATCCCAGGTTTGCTTCCTTTCTTGACCACGCTTCTCAGCGTTACTACTCGCAATGCCAACCTCTTTCAGTCTGTAGACTGTAAGTGGCAGGACTTGATCTGCTGTAACGCCTTTCCTGGAAGAGCCATCTATCGATCTTGTTCTGGCCAAGACTGAAACCTTTTTTGTGCTGTGTTCAAAAATTGAAAAGCTGACACACTGATCATTGCTTACTGTTGTTGACAGTCTCAGCACTGTTTGAGGTGCCTCCATCAGGTGACCTGGGCTGTTTACTCAGTTTCCTGTCTTGACTTAGGTCATAGGTTTTTTAGGCAAGATGTTCTCTTTCTGCATATGGCTAACTGAGCTCAAATCCACCCTTTCAGTATCAATACATGCAATCAGTATAATTACAGCAGTTTAAGGTCATCTTTAAAAATGGGAAATATAGGTCCTGAGCCACCTGATCTGACTGAATTTAGCCCTGCTGTGAGCTGGGAGTTGGACCAGATGACTCCAGAGACCCCTTCCAGTTTAAATTACGTTATGATTCTGTCATCTGGAGTGTTCTTGTCTCAATTTTATATTTACTTGCCCATAACTATACTTATTCCCATAAATTAAATTCATTGCTGGTAATAGCCAAGCTGTTCTTAGCTGTTCTGTCTTATCACAGCACTTTAGTGGCTGAAAAGTGCTGCTAAATGTGCATTACATCTCCACTAAATATTAACTGGGCTGTAACCTTCGTAGAAACTTGAAGTTGCAGGAGAAGTATCTTTACCTTCCAGTAAAAAAGAAAAAGAAAAAGAAAAAAAAAAAGAAAAAGAAAAAGAAAGAAAAAGAAAAAGAAAAAGAAAAAGAGAAAAATAAAAATAAAAAGAAAAAGAAAAAGAAAAAGAAAAAAAGAAAAAGAAAAAGAAAAAAGAAAAAGAAAGAAAAAGAAAAAGAAAAAGAAAAAGAAAAAGAAAAAAGAAAAAGAAAAGAAAAAGAAAAAGAAAAAGAAAAAGAAAAAGAAAAAGAAAAAGAAAAAGAAAAAGAAAAAGAAAAAGAAGAAAAAGAAAAAGAAAAAAGAAAAAGAAAAGAAAAAGAAAAAGAAAAAGAAAAAGAAAAAGAAAAAGAAAAAGAAAAAGAAGAAAAAGAAAAAGAAAAAGAAAAAGAAAAAGAAAAAGAAAAAGAAAAAGAAAAAGAAAAAGAAAAAGAAGAAAAAGAAAAAAGAAAAAGAAAAGAAAAAGAAAAAGAAAAAGAAAAAGAAAAAGAAAAAGAAAAAGAAAAAGAAAAAGAAAAAGAAAAAGAAGAAAAAGAAAAAAGAAAAAGAAAAGAAAAAGAAAAAGAAAAAGAAAAAGAAAAAGAAAAAGAAAAAGAAAAAGAAAAAGAAAAAGAAAAAGAAAAAGAAAAAGAAAAAGAAAAAGAAAAAGAAGAAAAAGAAAAAAGAAAAAGAAAAGAAAAAGAAAAAGAAAAAGAAAAAGAAAAAGAAAAAGAAAAAGAAAAAGAAAAAGAAAAAGAAAAAGAAAAAGAAAAAGAAAAAGAAAAAGAAAAAGAAAAAGAAAAAGAAAAAGAAGAAAAAGAAAAAAGAAAAAGAAAAGAAAAAGAAAAAGAAAAAGAAAAAGAAAAAGAAAAAGAAAAAGAAAAAGAAAAAGAAAAAGAAAAAGAAAAAGAAGAAAAAGAAAAAGAAGAAAAAGAAAAGAAAAAGAAGAAAAAGAAAAAGAAAAAGAAATGTTAATTTCTGTATTGATATTAGTAACAATAAAGCCATATTCGAAGTTTGGAGAGCTAATTAAGAACTCACTCTTGTCACAGGATATCGCAGAGTTTAAATACCACTTATCTTCAATATTCTTTTATACTGAATGGAGACATTTTACTTTTTCACTAACAGCACCTGACATTAGCAACAGAGGTTGTGAACATTACAGAATCTGCCAGTCATATTTGCCTAAATTTCTGAATGTATTCACTTCTACTTTTGTTTGTATATCACCTCTCATGTGTGGTTTCTAGAACTATTCATGGTGTTGTGCATAATGTATGAAACCAAGTGAAATCACTGCCAGCAATACTTAAAGTACTTAACTTTATTTTAACCAATATGACTGCTTAAAAAGAGTCAATATCACAGTCATGTATCATTCTGGTTTTTAGTCTCTTAAATTAATCTTAAATTTTAGATATTCTTAATAGCAAATATCGCATAATTCTTCCATAGGTAAAAGAAATGCTGTCATGTGCTTCCATGTGTTCAAAGACAGGCAGTAAAACTTTAACTTTTCAAAGATCAACCACCTGTAAATACTGTCCAAATAAACTAATTATTTTGTTTGTTTAGCATGTTCGAAGATATTCAGAGATATTATGAGAATTCGTGTCTATTTTGAAAAACTGAGTAAGAACTAAAAGTATTTGTTACAAGTTAGTCTGACAGCTTATATCTAAAACCAGAAGCGATTTCTAAACTGAAAAGATTTTTCACCATATACAGAGATTGCTTCTTTCTATTATTTAGCAAAAGTAATCTGAGTAATTTTGTAGTTGGTCTCATTTATCCATTTCTCTTTCATAAATACAACATTCTTCTAGCTGAGATCCCAAACTGACAAAGCAGAAAGGTTATCATGCTTATGTGGAGACTCTGAAAGTCATATGCCCAGTTGCTCCGCAGTGATACAGCTGGAGAACAGAATCCTGAGCTGCCAAGTCAGTGCTGAAGCTGCAGCCTCTTAGATACGTCCTCCAGGGAAACTCCCTGCCCACAGAATGCAGGAAAGAACTATCAGTTGCACAAACCTAGGATCATTCTTAACTCAGTAAAAAAAAAAAAACACCCCTCATTTTAGTAATTTGTTTCTAGCAAATCCTGCAAAAGATGAACCTCTATTTCCATTAATAAAATATAAAATTATACTTTTTATATATATGGCCTTGGAAATTTAGTGATTCCATGCATTTCTTGCAATGCAACAAAAGTGTCAAGACAACAGCAGCAAAACTCTGAAGGAGATTTGGATTTTTCCCAACGTGCTGGAAAGCCTTCCCAGGCTTATGTTAACTCGTGGACAGATCACACTAATACATTGCAACTTTCAAACTTCACATACTGACTAGTAATGTGATTTGAAATGCTTACAACCCAAAAGCAGGATTCTAATTTCTCAGGTAACTGCTTCATGTTTGTCTGGATTGCTTTTATCTCCACTTTCTATTTATATAGATGATTTTAGTTAGACATAAGCAAGAAAAGAGCCTGGCTTTACATAACAGAAGTGAAATAAAGCTTTGATAGTGGACATAGAAAAAGTGTGATTTACTTTTGACATAGCATTTGTTTTTTACTGATTGAGGAGCTGGGTCATTAAATTTGTGAAGTGTCAGGTTGAAGGGCCTGGAGAATATTTTCGTTGCCTTGTGGTACAACAGCTCATCTACAGGAGAAAGAGAGAAAGCAGCTATTCATAGCAGAGGAGATCTAGTGAAAGACTAGCTGTTTTGATATTAGAGAATTTGGACAGGGTTAAGTAACATAGTAATTTAATGTTATTGAAATGTAAATATAAATTAAATATGTGAATAAATTAAAATGAAAATTAAGCTGTTAATTAATTGCTTTCTGGACCCACATCCAAGATGCAACCAGTGCTCGCCATTCATCCTGTGCTGGAGTTGTGTCATTGTTTCATAAAATGAACTATTTTCATTGCTGAAATAGAATAAATTCAGATTCTGCTTGGTTTTGTGCAAGCACCTTTCCCCTGCAGTAATTTTAACAGCTTTTCAGGCAAAATCTGTTGAATGATATGAATCTAAAAATAAACAACTACAAAAATAAATCTCCATTAAACCATCCCATCATAAAAAAATAATGCATTTCCTGTGTAAGAAACTGTCTTCATTTTAATGTATTAGAAATAGTAAATTACTACCTTTAGTTTTAGAATCAATTGTTAACATCACTTTTCTATCAGTGTTGCTTTTTTAAAAATACAAAGTGGCAAGGATATCATTTAAAGTGTCTTCCATATAGATTATCAGTATTTCAGCACCGTATTTCAGATAGGGATGTAATTTTTGAACAGCAATTATATTTCAATTTAGCATACTTTTCTTATGGAAATATTTTTGGCAGCAATTTCTCATGTTTATACAGCTATACCCCAGAAATTACCTCTGGATAGATTAGTAGACATCATACTTAATTCCTAACATCAGAAAAAGTTGAGATTTTAATGCTCCAACAATCCATGTTTCAAATGATTTACATAATCAAAGGATTGCTTTCCACTGCCAATAAGAAGCAGCAAAGCATCTAATTCTAAAGAAGAAAAAGCACCTGGACTTTTTGCAGGATTTTTTTTTTAGTTAAGAAATTTTAAAGCACCTATGAGAGGAACATGGAACATAATGGTATTTATCTTTACTGCTAGCTAGGCATAGGGAGTGCTTCATGGGTCAGTAAATAATAAAGGAATTTACATCCAGATGGGAACATAGAGCACAGAAAAGAATCACAGTGTTGGTTCTAGGGCATGGCACCAGGGAAAATCACTAAATCTTCCAGGTAGATCAATAAAAGTCAGCAAGTGCAACTACCGATCCCAAAGGTGTAGGCATTTGAAACTGGAAGCTGAAATGGAGGCTGCCATTCGCCAGTTCAGGGAAGGATGAAGCAACAGTGGTGACAGCCAGTCACTGACTTGTCATGTGATGGGAGATAATGCATCAGTGCTTTGACATCATCAGCTAATAGGCATTGTCATCTTGCACATCGTTGTGAAGACTGAGACAAAGCACTGAGAACACTCAGTATGTTTCAATGGGGAATTATCCTGAACTTTATAAAGACTTAAATTGACAGAAAGGAGGAATGATGGAAAAATAAGGTTAGGGGTAAGAATCAAGTTAAAGATTCATCCGTGACCAAATTAAATGGAAGACTGATGACAAAGGACTTTGCAGAGAAGAAAGAATCAACCAAAGACTGCATGCACAGAGCGACTTCAGAGAAGGGGAATTATATAGCAGAAACAAATGGCCATACAGATATGATGTCATATAAAAGATGAGCAGAACACCAGTACCCATACAGTTAAGCAACTCCTGCAGAACTTCTCTGATTAATTTTCTTCATTGTAAGAACTATCAGTTTGTTCTTCCCCTTTGTTTTATTTCTTTTAAATAGTTATTTGTCCAAAGAAGGACCTTCTATTTTATTCCATGGCTGCTTAGTTTCCTGAAAAACCTGTAACTAAGGAGGTTTGCAGAAGTCTTTCAGGAATACAATTTGACTCGTTTATCCATCTGCTTGCTTATCAATTCAAGGAACAGCAGTGATTCTGTCTAGTCCTGCCTTATTTTTTAAAAAAGCTATGTTGACATTTCTGAACTAGGTCAGGTCTACCAGTACTCACCAGTTGTCTTCTTTATTAAAGTTCCTGCTATGTGGTCCTTAGAGGCATCAGGTTTAGAGATCTGTAGTTCCCAGAGAAGCCTCTTTAAAAGTTAATGTAAGACCAAAACAATTTCAAACAAGAGACACTACACCAACCTTTAAAGTTCTACAGTTGCCTCCATTCTTTATAACTCTTGGCTAAGTCCCATCTGGCTCTGGTGATGTATTATTTTTCATTTTGTGACTTTATTTCTTACCCTCTTCTACAGTCTTTTTAATTTTCAGCAAATGATCTGATCATTATTTCAGGAAGTAGGGATCAAGCATGGGAATTTTCCTAGATTACTCTATGGTGAACACAGACAGAGAACTGATCCAGTATCTGTGCAAGGTCCTGCTCTTTTCTGAGCCTCCTTTTTCTATGTTGATCTCCGATTAGCCCCAAATACTTGCAGTTTCCTGCTCCTAATATACTGTGAGAAAAAGTTATTTGCTTTTATTCCTTCTGTTAATTGTTCTTCAAAGACTTATTGTCATTTTGTATGAAGAGACTATACCATTAGCGAGTTTTAATTATAAGACAAATAACTTAGGAAGCATTTTAAGCTGGAAAACGTAAATCAAGAACATCTAAAACTTGATTTGTCAGCATCATTAGAAAGGAAGAACTTAAAATGTAGTTTCTTATAAAGGAGGTATTAACAAGTTGTATACTGTTATTTACTTAAACTAATACCTAGATAACAATTGTGTCTTAGATATCCCTCGTGCATTAGAAAGGAAAATAGGAAGGGAGAGATGGACAAAAGACATTTTCTTTAAATAAGAAAAGAAAAATAAAAGTAGCAATTTGTTAAAAATGTGAATATATAAAAAAATCCAAACAAATTATGCTAAGAAATGGCTGGGGGAAAAAGATGAGGAAAATTAGTGAACTATTTCCCTGACATAAATTTAGAGTTCTCAGCAAATGGGGAGCAAATTCATTTATCGTTGCAAAAAAGAAAGTTCACAGAGCTAAAAAATGGATTTTTATCCATTATTGTTACACAAATCTCCAAAGTCTGATTGTGTTTTAGACATCTCATGGAGTTGTAGAAAATATTCAAATCCTACCATTTCAATTCAAGTATTTTAAATCAGCCTGGGAATTTGCCTTGTTTAGATGCCAGACCTGCATAAAGACCTTAAAAACAGGTGAAGGGGAAGGCAGGAAATAGAAATGGAATAATTAGAAAATAATGAATGTGGTTGGAAAAATTAATTCTGTACATGAGGAAACAAAGGACCTGACATTGTTTTGTAAAGCCCACCAGTATAACATTGCTAGTGTATTACAGAAGTTTAGAAAAAAAAGGAGGTTTGCAAAGAGTCAGGGACATTCTGTTTGTTAAATCCTTTTGTCAAACACAGACCAACATGCTTATCACCCAAGGCAGCTGCTCACTTAATCACAGTATAGTTTCAGTGGCTCTGGTATCATAGTTGTGCTAGCAGTGTATTAATAGTGGTTGTAAGTAATAATTCCTTGCCCTTACATATTATATAAATGGACTTTCAAGGGCTTTCTAGAAGGAGATCCAGACCATTAATTCTATGGTAAAGAATAGTAAAGGAATATGTGGGTTTTGGTGAGAAATTAATAATTCTGAAGCTGTACAATCACAGAAATTGATAAGCAAAATTTTTTGTCCTTAAGCTTTCAGATTTCGAATTTATTTCTAGTGAAATGTAAATAAAACACACATGCACAAGTGTGTACAAACACACATGCACATGTGTGCACGAACACACACACACACGCATTTTTTAAAAAGTTATTTAATAAACCATGATGATGTCTGTCATGGGGATGCAAATCAGCCAGAGCTATGAGATGGACCTGCCTAAACCTTCTGCTAGTAAGTGAGAGTAATGTCTCTCTAAGACCAAGAAAGCTTTAAATCCAAGTCAGATTTTATTAAACTATAAAACAGAATAATTAACTTTTAAAATAGAGAAAACTCAAAATTACTGTGTAAGAGAGGACAGAAAAGCAGGTTTGATAAATCAGTCTCCTCCTGCTGCTTTGCCCTTAGAGGGTGTGCCCTTGCTCTTGTACTTGGCTTCAGTTAACTCAGAGTCTTCCTGGAAAGCAACAGATTCTGTGTGGTCCTCTTCTGTCCATGGGGAGATGCTCTTCATTGCAGGGGTCTGACTGCACCCATTCCTCCTCTTCTCTTCTGCTGCTTCTTCTCAGTCCCTGCTCCTCAAGGAAGTCTCCCCTTTAGGCTGCCTTACTCTGTACTGTCCACCTTCTCTTCTGGAGAAGTCCTGGTTACTCCCAGGGAAATGAGCAGTCTTCCCCTCTTTCCTCCAGAGGGTTGCCTGACCCAGTCTGTCTCATCTTGGAATACTGAAGTTCAAACAAAAAATGAAACACATGCCATCCATTCTTATTTCATATTGCATTTAGATAAAAGGAAAGTTTTATCTACTTAAAAAAAAGCCCTCTCAGTCACAGCAAGAATATGTGGGATAATTATTTGGCATTTGAATAACTGGATACATTTCATAAGAACTGCCTTTTTTTTTTTTTTTTTTCCCCGAACGTGGTTCTTATGAGTTTTTGTATGAATTACTGAGGCATTCACTTCCTTCATGGTGTTCTCATAATCTTTTATTTTAAGTTTTTAGTTAAATTACCTGCTGGCTTTCAACTTTCTGCAGTTTGATATATATAGCTAGATAGATAAATATATTAAGACTTACAGAGATGGATACATAGCTTTTTCAGTTAAGATTTTACAGTTTAAAGGTCGTATGAAATCCTGCAAACCACCAGCACTGCGAATAAGGAGAAGACAGAAATACACAGTATTAAATATTTGAACCCAGAGGTCGAACAGGCTACTACTGCAGCACATCCCGATTATAGCCTTGATCCTTGCAGGCACACTAACCTTGGCATTAAGGTGAAAATGCAAGGCTTTGTACCAAGAGGAGAATATCATAAATTTGTCTGCTGATTAATTGACTCTGTATGGAATTTATTATTTATCACCATCCTGCAGAGCCAAAGCCAGATTATAGCACAATATCAGCATGGTTGCAGTTAGGCCAAACGCGATTTTCCTTTAAAGTCAGAGTCCTCTGGGTGCTCTCAAAGTCTCATGCATACTACAGTTTTACTACAAAGGTTTTAGCATGAAAATGAACACTGCGAAAGCTGAGGGCAGGCAAAAGCTACAAAGTAAATCAAATTTCCTGAAGACTCACTGGGGGTGATCAAAGCAGTGCCCACAGCTAGACTGTTTTGTCAAGAGATGCCTGATACACAGCCATAACAAACGTGAGCTATTTGCAATTATTTAGGTGCTTATACATTTTTGATAAGGAGCTAAAGAATACAGCAAGATGGAGCAGCAATGGTGGGGGGAGATCCAGTGACACTAGATGTTTGACCAGTGCAAGCAGGGAATAAAGATTGAGTGCATCGTATCAGATTTAAAAGAAAAGAACATATGTATTAAATAGAGTGGGGGAACAGCTGTTCCTTCTCCCTTCCTTGTATACAAGGACAAGGATCTGTTAAGAGGCTTTGCACCTTTAGAGATGTGCTGTGTAAGACCTGAATCTTTTCTTCTGCCTTTTCATGTATAAATTAGAATACTAACTCTGTACAAGGGGAGATGTGTATATCCAGGAGGGGGCCATCCGTATGTCTCACATACAAACAGTATTCATTGCACGGTCTGATTCAGCTGAGAATATCTCATTGAGAGGTATTGGCTGCATCCCACCTCTCGGAGGCTCCTGTGCTACACATGAATAGGCCCAGATCTGTGGTACGGACTTTTCACCTGCTGTCTCTTACCCTTCCCAGCTGGTACAGGCAACACTGTTCACTGAAATGAATACAAATACATGCAGGAAATAAAGACCATGGAGCAAAGCACAAGACTTATGACCCTCTTAGAACTTCCTTACACCTGCTTCAATCTCAACTCTTCTTCCTCCTACTAGACTGCTTCTAGAAAGTGCTCAGCTGAGTTCAGCAGCAAGAGCCACAGGTTCATTTCACAGGTGGAAGAGAAGAAAGTGGTATGAATAGAGACTGCAGAGTCTGCTCCTCCCACAGATGGCAGTCACCTTGAGGCATGCAATCCAGAAAGCTCCACAGGACAACTCCTCCAGAGGCTTGCCCATGCACATCAAACATCAGTGGACCCATTCGTCCAGAGGCAGGTGGCAATTATTGTTGGAAGAGAGTCAGGAGCAATCTTGGGCATCTCTGGACGCTGCAATAGTGACTCCCACTTACTCTTAAGAAACAGACTCCCTTAACACTCCTAAAAGGAGTTTTCATGGGGCATGACCTGTGAGGAAAATTTTCTGCCATTCCCTGCCCATTGGTGAACGGACTAGTCTTGTGCATGCAGGAGATGTGAGATGAGAGATTATGATGCCACTTTGTGCACCTAACAGAATACCTCTGGTTCTCATAATTATGTGTGTTTCAGAGGGAAGCAGAGCAAATGCTTTATCTCTCACCAGCAACCAGAGGAAGCCTCACATAAGATAAATACCAATATAAATACAATGCAAAAATTCACAATTCCATTCCATTTTTTTTGATCTCATTGGAGATGCTAACACATCAGATACTCAGGGATTCAAATCACATGTTTAATTTTTTGTCTCCAGCAATTCTCTTTTAACAAACAATGACTATTTCCTCAATTTTCAGAGGTATACACAGTCCTTGTTTGTTTTCTATCATGTACAAGGAGCTGCTGGCTATCCTTCAGTCTGCTATTGATGCATTCAGACATTTACTTATGAATCCACGGCTACTAGTAGAACAGTTTTAGACAACATCCACTGAAATTTCCAGGACATCTTTAACAATTTCAAGTGGGCTTTTGGATTCTTTCAGTGTTCATCAAAATCCAATTTATAAACTGGCTTGTTTTCCCAGCTGAGGCAAACATCAATTCCTCCAATAATATCTCAGTAGTGCTAATTATTTTTTGCTTGTTACAGCATCATCTAACACTGTCATATTTCTAACTAATGGGAAATACCATAGCCCTCATTGGTCAAGATTACATTTTATTTTAATAGTTACTGAGAAACAGATATCGGATTGTTTGGATACATTTCCACCTTTAAAGAAAAAAAGTTTGCAGAGATATGCATATCAGAAGGGGCTTGGAGGATAGCTAAGCACCCAGATTCTTGTTTTGTTCCTTGGCATATGTAAACAAGCTTAATTTTCCATGTGGAAGTACCGAAAAATATATGAGAAGTAGCTGGGAAAGGCAAAGCAAACTTAGAAGACGTAGGATGATGTGTTCTTCTGAGAGACTGTATGCCTTAAGCTTGTGTAACCTACAACCTATGTATTAGGCTATGCCTAATCCTATATAATAAATACATGTAGATGGAAGTTTCCTTGAAATTAACGTTGATAAAGAATTTTGCCTGATGATGGAGCAAACTGCAAGATACTAGACATAGAAGACGCATCAAATATGTTTAAAAATAGGTATCAGAGATGTGACTCCAAGTCTCAAATTCCAGGATATACCAGCAAACAGTACCAAGAAAGGTATCAGTGGAGCTTGAATTCCTACACATTAAATGGCTTAATGCTGTAGATAACATAGGAGGAAATAAGACATGCTTATTCCATCCGTTGTTTTAAGAGATAGTTGAACTCCTGTTCTTTCCTTATTTATCCGACTTTTCAACAGTTTTATGGGTAAAAAGCTGAGTTAGGATTTTTTTTATTTTAATTTTTATTTGCTGGTGTAAAGATTTTCTGGAATTTTCCATTGATTTGCAGCATCATTATGAGTTTGTTCTTACATTCTCGCTTGAAAGCAGAAGATAATTGAAATATGTGCATTTTGAATGTTATTTCTGTTTTGTCATACAGGAGCAAACACTCAATACAACTATGTGGGAGGTATTTGGATGTAACCCCAGGCAACATATCTGAAAATGTCAGATGAATACATCATGTTTCACAGCAATCTCCTGTGCAGGTTTCTTCGTGTTTCATTTAGACAGTTTTGTTACCATATAAAACATCAGGAACATTCAGAGCCTGAGTTCTGCTTTGAACAGAGAATCTTTCCAAAGATTCAGGAAGAATTCTGATTGAAGAGCATCACAGAAGCATGCAAAAATCATGTGACTTGGTACAGACAGATGTATGTATATATATTTACTGTAAACCACACCATAATTTTGAGCCTGATATGCTGTTCTGATAGAGGTCATAGTAGAAACTTTCGCTTACTGTATCTTCCAGCCACAATGACATAGATGCAACGCAGCTGACTATGTCCAAGTGCTGCTTTAAAATGGTTATGTATGCAAATACTTTACAACATATTGCTTATTAACCTACAGCTGAGAGAAAAATGGGAAAAGCCCTCACTTAAAATGTCTTAGCAAAGCAGGTACATTTATTTAATAATGAAAAACTGATATGTGGAAGGAAGTCCTGGAGTTTCTGCACCAGGGCAAGATTCAACATTAAAATAAACAAAAAGTGGGGTTTGCCTGCAAGGCAAGGTCCTTAGTTTTAGATGAGTTTACCTGACGTACCAAGGGCTAGAAGTCATGGGAGCACACATTTTCCACCAGTGCATTGGATCATCACAATGGAGCCCATAAGGACTTTATCCTGGATACACAGAAATTTTGTTAAAGCCAAGAAATTTCAAACAAAGCATTTCAAGGCTTAAAATATATAGATTTTACAAACAATTTTTTTGCATAATCTGTAAGATTCTTTCTGATCCTAATTGCTAATATTTGCAAAATACGCTTTGATCTCTGTCTCTCAAATGCTTATTCCCACTGCACAACACATCTTCTCTATTATGCTTTTTTACTTGGACTGCTTGTTTCATGAGTCTAAGAAGCCACCCCCTCTCTTTCTACAGAATCAACAGAGCTGAGAAGAGGTAAGAAAGGTAGCCAACATCCTAAATAATGACATCAATTCACTGTCTGCGAGATCCAAACTATTTGGATCATACTTGCCTTTAGTACAGTTCTTCTGCCATTCGGTTTCTGAAAACTTTCAAGAGAGAGCAATCCAGGACTTTTACAGGAAATAAACTTTATGAAGAAGTAATGAACGGATTGGTTGTGGTGCTTTGGTTATAGTCAGGTACAAGGAAGAGAAAGATATCCTGAAAGATATTGGGAAATAATTTCAAAAGCCTGAAAGGACACACAGATTGCTTATCAGGCAATATGGACTGAACAAGGGGAGGGAGAAATTGTAAAGGCAAGGCAGAAAGCTAAGCTAGATTGAGAAGCCCACAAGTGAGAGAGCAATATAGCAAATAGCTTGAACAGCATTTGAAATGCAAGGGAAAACCACTGATGTGGAAAGATGTGAAGAGAAACTGGCCATGATGATGGCAACTAGACAGGTCTTTTCAGTAGGGTTAGTCAAATGGGCACAATTTAATGGCTTACTTTTTTTCTGCTGGGGAGGCAATTTGATGCTTGCTTCACTAGATGATGTCTGTGTTTTACTAGATGTGGTTATTCTGCTGGAATTGTCTGTTTGATTTTTCATGGCTTATCTATGCTTGATTTTATGAGTCCTACTCAAGGTGAGGTCCTTGAACCTTTGCTGAGTATTCAGGGCTGAGTAATGCTCATGTAGTGCAGGATGAGATGAACTATGGATGTGAAGGGACTCAACACAGACAACTCCTGTGAAGCACAGTGAGCAGTTAGGCAGCTAGGACTTGGAAGGAAGGCCCTGAAAAACAATTCATAAGGACCTGTTAGATCTGTCCAGCTTGCCAGAACTTGGGAAGCTTCAGGAAATGACTAGACTTCGGGCAGGACTGAAGGACCATGCAAGGATAGTTTAGACAGCCAGGAGTCTTGTTTGCAAACCCTCTTATTTATCTCTCAGACAGCAGAGCTGCATTTTCTCTGCTTAAGAATTTTGTTGTTCTGGTCTGGGTTGTTGTAAAACCTCATTTTAGCATCTAAAGCTGGATTGGATCAAAGAGCACTGGCAAAATTCCCTCAGATCTCTGTCTGGCTTGAGGTCCCTTGATAGGGAAGAGGAAAAGGAAATCAGCAATAAGAGCCAAGGACAGGCAATACCAAATAGCAAGTGACTCTAGATTTTGCTGTGTAAAATACCTAGCTAAAGGCCAAAGCTGTTACAAGTTATTCACAGCAGGAGGGTATCAGCCTCTTACTGTTCATGGCTGCCGCAAAAACTATCTGCAACAGTTCTAGGCTCTACTTCAGCAAAATGCAAAAATAAATGGAGAAAAAAATGATCAAAATGTCAAGATGCTGAAGAAGCAACCTGTGGGGAATGTTTAAGTAAGTGAAAAGATGCAGTTCCGCTATGGGGCAGATATTAAATCAGTCACAAAACTTTTGCGGAAGATTGGCATTATGGAGTGAGAAGGTTAAGTGAAGGTATCCCATGAGAATGCAATACAGGTGTGATGATTTGATAGCTTAAGTTCCCACCAAATATTAAGGACTGTGAAGATGCAAGCTGTCTGTGGAGACCCCACACTTCTCGCTGACTGTAGATACAAACATCAGGAAAATTGTTTCCCACAGAACAGTCTTGTGTTTACAGACAATTCAGCAAGATTTTTAGATGGCTTTTCCTACTCTCCCTTATGGATTAGAGCGCAAGTATATTCTACCTCTAGAGTTATTCTAAAATTAGAATAAGAATATATGAATAACTCTAGAATACAAGGCCTTTGTCAATTCAGCCACTCTTACATCTCAGTTCAATATCTTTGACACTGGTATAACAGAGCAGGCAGCAATCAAATTGCACACCTCTCTGATAACCTTTGAAAGGAAGCAGTTGTGCTTCTAAAGACAACACTGTTGAACAACAGAGAGATTGTTGGTAAATACTGTTGTAAATATATAATTGAATTGCTTTTGTTGGTTGCTGCAAAAGCAACCTATGCCTCCAGCTCAGGGAATAAAATGTTTTGCAAAATAGTTTAATAAAATATGCTGCTTCACTGCAATACTTCTAAATTTTGTGTGTTCTACTGGGATTGCTTTTACAGAATGAGACTTCTTTACATTTATTAGATTTCCAGAAAAGTAACAACAGTAATTACAAAATCTTTCTTAAGTTCTCATGTTATTCTGATTGTGCATAGTTAGACTTTTGAGAATATACATGGAGAACCTTTTGCTTCCTTAGGCTTTCTTTTGGCTTGTGTCCTAATAAAGACCTCGGGTTAAATATCCACAGCTGAGCACAGTTAAATATTTTATATTGAGTTATGGAGAACTTCCCAAAGTGTGCGTTTTCTGAGAATTGTTTGTGCAGTGCTTTCGTTCGGTGTATAAATATTAGTATTAGACTTCTTCTATATCTGCTTTGGAAATAAGGTTAAATCTTGATATTCTGTATGATTTTTCTCTAGAGAGATGAGAAGAGCTAAAAGAATGCCCGAGAGTCTAAAATGTGAAGAGAAAAGATTACGAAATTAGGTCCTTTGGAAGGAATCTAAATATTCGGCCTTTTCATATATTTAATCCTATGTTTTATTGACTACACTGTATGTAATCCTATAATATTCTATATTAAACCAATTTTATGTATCTTATGTTTCTGCTATTAAACCATTCACCTTGTACAATTTTTTAATAACGTTTTATTCTATTTTGCTCAAGAGTTCAGTAACAACATCTGATATCTGGCTAAGGCAACCCATTTTTTGAGGAGTTTCAAATAATTACTGTAATAAATCCTGGTATATGTGAAATTTGAAACACCACAAGGATACTCCAGGGTAGTCTTTTGTTGTGTGCCAGAAAGTATTCACTAGTTACAGAAACTTCAGAAATTATTTAAGCCTTTATCAGAGATGTTATGCACTGTTTTGGGAGTTGTATTAATTTGAAATACTGATTGTGTTGATATGTCACTTTTACACTAACTTTTTCACTATCTTGAAGCTTTTCCACGGAACAATTGCTCTTGTATAGTTTAATTTACTAGCAGTGGTATTAAATGTCCTGATTAACTTTATTGACTTAATGTAATCCAATAGCTGTCAGTGCTTATATAGCACTCCTAAAAATGACCCTCAGATCTAGATTCTTGGTATCATCAATCTACAATCCAGACTCCACGGGACACGAAGTTGGTGAGGCAAAGTCTGGAGGCCAATCTACAGGAGGGTTGGAATAGAGAACATACTAAAATGAGTAATTTTGAGAGTTATATTTACAGAATCATGTGAAATTCCTTAGCGCAATGACTAATTAATGAAGCACAGCACAATGAATTATAGGTAGACTCTTTTGCACTGAACAGATAGACTCCCCAGTAATTAAAAGTATTGAACAATGGATATAAAGTAACTAGAAGCAAATGGAGTTTGGAAATTAGAAGGTTATTTTGAGTGAATCTTACTACTTTTACGAAGAGACATTTTTGATGTAGTTGCCTGTGACAAGCAAAGAAGCAACTCAGGAGGCCTCTTCCTAGCTATATTTATTTCTGGAAGAAAGAAGCATTACATACTTCAGAGACAAAAGAAATATAATTCTTTCTTCTTACGTAAGTACTGCTATCAAGGATTCTATAACATGCGTTTTAAACTCTTCCAAATATTTCTTCTGTGTGTACCAAACAAAACTCCTGTCCATCAGCCTACCTCCTCCCTGATGTTTGAACTCCAACATCTCTATATAACATATATTTGATCTTCATAGAATAATTATGATCAGACTGACTACTGGTAAAGAAAAAGGTAAAAAAGTTCTTTTGAGGCCTCTTTTCCAGCAATACAGCAATATAGTCACATGTGAAAAATTCCACTCAACTGTGCCACAAATCAAAGGTTTACAATGAAAAGAGGATGGTAAAAAATGTAAAACTGCAAGGAAAAAGACAAACATTTCAATCAGAAATACTTGCTCTTCCTCAGAGAAAATGTAATTTTGCTTTGGATCAGTCAGGAAGATTACTCACTGAATGAGAATCATCAGATACTAATGAATACTAAGACAAGTATGACAAAGATGATAATTAATAGTTTAATACATTTTTAATTAGGTCGCTTGTAGCACATTAGAAGGAAAAACAAGATAAGTTGATTGAAATTATTTCAGAAAGCTACTTAATTCCTGAGATTTCTGCTGTAATGGTAGTCATGATAGTCCTTTGAATACTGATCTGAACCAGCTGATGCAGAAAGACCTTTCTTCCTTTGACTCAGAACAGTCGACTTGAGGTCATGAAATCAAGTCTAATATCTAATCAATGTTTGTGTGATAACTACAGCAATCCTCAAGCCAAATTTAACTTCTCACAAACCAGAAGCCAAAGGACTTATAAGTCTGGATGGGTCCTGACAGAGGTGGCTTTTTTAAGAGGTTTTTGGCATCGAATGTTAGAGCAGAGAAACGAGTCCTCCAAAACTAGCATGAATCAAATGTAGTGACATCAAGATTGGCTCTTAGAATCATAGAATCTCAGAATAGTTTGAGTTGGAAGGGACCTTTAAAGGCCGTCTAGTCCACCCCCCTGCAGGGACATCTTCAACTAGATCAGGTTGCTCAGAGCCCCGTCCAACCTAACCTTGAACATCTCCAGGGATGGAGTATCTACCACCTCTCTCTGGGCAGCCTGTTCCAGTGTTTTACCTTCGTGATTGTAAAAAATTTCTTCCTTGTATCTAGTCTAAATCAGCCCTCTTTTAGTTTAAAACCACTATCCCTTGTCCTATTGCAACAGGCCCTACTAAAATTTGTCCCCATCTTTCTTATAGGACCCCTTAAATACTGGAAGGCCGCTATAAGGTCTCTCCAGAGCCTTCTCTTTTCTAGACTGAACAATCCCAACTCTCTCAGTCTGTCCTCATAAAAGAGGTGTTCCATTCCTCTGATTATCTTCGTGGACATCCTCTGGTCCCACTCCAACAGGTCCATGTCTTTCCTGTGCTGAGGACTCCAGAGCTGGACGCAGCACTGCAGGTGGGATCTCACCAGAGTGGAGCAGAGGGGGAGAATCACCTCTCTCGACCTGCTGGTCACACTTCTCTTGATGCAGCCCAGGATATGGTTGGCTTTCTGGGCTGTGGGTGCACATTGTCAGCTCATGTCCAGCTTTTCATGCACCTCTACCCACAAGTCCTTCTCGACAGGGCTGCTCTCAATCCTTTCACTCCCTCAGCCTCGATTGATACCAGGGGTTGTCCCAACCCAGGTGCAGGACCTTACACTTGTCCTTGTTAAATCTCATGAGGTTCACATGGGCCCACTTCTCAAGCTTGTCCAGGTCCCCCTGGATGGCATCCCGTCCCTCAGATATGTCAGCCTCACCACTCAGCTTGGTGTCGTCTGCAAACTTACTGAGGGTGCACTCGATCCTGTCATCTATGTCATCGATAAAGATGTTAAACCGTACTGGTTCCCGTACAGATCCATGAAGGACACCACTGGGTCAGCCCTTCAACAAAAGAAATATACAGATGTTAGTAGCTGCACACAGTGAGAATTTTGTGGCAATACCTACTTCACTCAGTGCCGGGTAGAAAGCTTGGAGTCCTATAACGATCAGACAATGAGCAGTAAGGCTGCTTACTAGAGGTTAGGGAAAAGAATGGAGACTTGTATCCTGGCCCAGATAATGTAGGTAGGGTGGCATAACCGATGCAACTTTGACTATAAGGAAAGTAGGCATCCCTGCTACTCTGGGAGCTTCTCTATGAGCTGGAAGAGGGTTTAGGATGTCACCATTCAGAGTGCAGAGCCCCTGAAGTGTGTCCGTGGTTGATGCAACCAGTCACTGTTTTCATGACCTGGCTTCTTTGACAACATTACTTGATAACAGAGGAGTATGGAGAGTCATGTACTATGTATCTGTGTAATGTTATGTTATGTTATGTTGTGTTATGTTATGTTATGTTATGTTATGTTATGTTATGTTATGTTATGTTACGTTCTGTTACCTTGGGGACTGAGTGTGCTCTTGACCCCAAATGCCTTATTCTGCACACTGCATGTGGGCTGGCAATTAGCAGGAATTACAAGGCATCAGAACCCAGTGAGGATGGGGCCCTTGCACACTGTTTTAATGCTAGTGAAGTCATCGATATTACAACAGTTTGCACCATCTGACGAATTGCCCCTGTACGTGGAAATCATGGCCTGTAAACCACTATGGACAAAGTGCCTCTTATAGCAAAATGCTGCACAAATAATTCTAAGATACTTGCTCACCTAAAAAAATGGAGTATGATACTCATTCCTCTCTGCTGGTGTTTTAATTGAAAGTGCTTACAAAATCAATTAAAACCTCCTTATGAGGGTCTGTATTTCAAAAAGCAATTAACAGTTTCTGAAGCAATGGTGCAACCATTTTCAGGGCTGTTTATGTCTTTTTTAGGATAACATCTTTATGTATTAGGTTTACAGACATTACGAGTTTATTGCGCTGATGTTATAATTATGTTTTATGTGACTCAGGTATGCTATACCTGTTGACCTTTTTGGTGCCACCAAAGCAGATAAGCCTGAAGCACCCCAAGAAGAATAGTTTGACCTAAATATTTTTAAAGTGGATAAATCATATTAATACCTCATTAACCTTCACTCTTCCATGCACACTCATTAAATAAAAAAGCATGTTACCAAGATTACTCAAGGTTAAGCAATAACTACAAGAGCATAACTGAATGTATGAATGCATAAATGAATTTGAGGCGAGTTAAACAAAGTTTCTTATTGGTTCTCATTGAGAAACACTGTTATTCCCACTGGGAGTTCATTTGTTATCTTCCGTTGGTGGTTGTCTATCCTGCTGCAGCCTGCTGTAACAGTAATTGCACATGATACAAGCTTAATAGCGTACCTGTCTCTGGGGTAGGTAAATGCTATTATAATCATTTTCATCTCTTATTGGAAATGATAAAATGATAATTTATATAAACATATTCTGTAGGTGAATGAAACTTAAATATGCTGTATATCAAGGGTGTTTTATTCCGTATGTCATTTTTTACCCTGTATTTGCTGCAGCTGGCAGCTGAATACAGCTGTATGTTCAGTGTGTGTTGAAATGCATGGGTATTCAGCTGCAGCTCCATTTTATTTCCTTTTTTTTTTTTTTTTTAATTTTATTTTTCAGTTTTGTGGGGATCACTTCCTACAGATTCATTAATAGGAGTCACAGAAATGGAGATCTGGAAGTAGCCTTGTCCAAGAAATCATCTAGTCTTAACCCCATGCACTGAGAAAGGGAGACAGACCATCCTTGACAGACAAAAAAGGATAACCTTGGCACGATAAAAGAATATTAGGGCACTTCTCTAGACAATATTCATTGGCTTTAATGATCTTTTATACTCCTGCAGTTCACTCTTGCTTGCTATCAAACCTTTAGCTTCTCCAGTAAGAGAGGCAGAGATTTTACTTACAGACACTTCCTTACTTCTTTTCAATGAAAAGATAAAGTATCAGTACAGCAATGCTACTTTGTGAACTGAGTAAGACAAGGTCCTATGGAAAAAATACTATGTGATCATGTAATCACGTAAATCATATGTGGAAGAAAACATAAGACAATGTTAAATAGTGTTCTGACATTTCTTAGATTTGGCTTCACATCTAAATTTTGTTGGCAGTTTCTTATATTTAAAGGAAAAATGGAAACAGTCATATCACTGGAGGTGCTGGGAAACTTTGTTGGCAGTGCTGTCAGATCCCTCTACATGAGCAATAACAACGGAATCTTGGTGTTGCATAAATCAGGTTATGTATCTTTCGATCTACACTTCTAAATGTTCACGGCCAAGTACACTAAGCAGAAAACTCCCCAGAGCAAAGTTGTCCACATAAGGTCTCCACCTTGCCTGGAAGAAATGCAGTTGAACTGTGGGAAAGTGTTTTATGAATGTCTGTCAAGTTATAAGGTAATCCTGTTACATTCATAAACAAGCAAAAGCAAATTTTTTTTTTAAAAAAAGATAAAAAAGACATGAGGGTACTGCAAATTGGTAGTAATTTTTATGTGGTAATTTAAGTGGTATGCATTATCAAATTTGTGGGTATTTATTCTGCGTGAATATTTGCTGAAAGTGAGCATTGGAAAGTTTGGCTCTACAAATACTGTGTTAAGCAAATTGGGAAAGTTAAATTTTCTGTGTCTCTCCAGTAAACAGCTGGGAAAATGTCAGAACTTAATGGTACTCCAGGTCAATAACATGAGAACATAGCCGTGATTCCTCAGCTTCACGTTTGTTTTTCATGTTTCCATTGCTCAGTTCCTAGAGAGTTTCCAAGTAGAGATTAATTTGGTCTGAAACAATCATCCAAGTTTCCCAAGTTTAGTGTGAAAATGTAAACGATATAAAGCACTATTAAGAGTGGTTGGGAAGATGCTGAAGTAGGCACTGACACAGTAATAACAGGATGCTCAATCTGCTCATCCAGGTGTTTTTCTGATAAAGAGGTAAATTCACTGCCCCATTTCTCCTGACTGTGGAAGGATTTTTGACATGTGTGACAGTCAAAGCAACAGATTTGGTTTGTTATCCTGCTGTAGCTGCAGGATAGCAGTGGGGCTGCACTACAGGTAACCTACAGACAAACCAATAACATGATTTTGATTCTTTTTGATCACTTTTCCATTTTTCTGAGCCTCCTTTTTATTGCTGTTGTACTACCCTTTCTCCACTCCAGCTTCCTCACAAATAAACAACCCACTCCTAATTACTTCCTCCCCGTTGATCCTGATTCTGCTACACCAAAATTTTGTATTTCTGATACTTTTACCTTGAACCTAGCCTTAAATAATATTACTGGTATGGTTACATAGGTACTGTTTGCCTTGCAATGTTCCACTCCCCTAGAGGTCTCCAATACTCGCCTTCCATGATCTGCAAAGTCTGGCCATTTTTCTCACTTGCCTTTTCCTTAGCCACCTGTGAAGGGCAGTCATCCTTCACAGTGTTTTCTTTAACTTTTTCCAGCTTTTCACACTCTTATCTGACACATCCAGCAGCTTCTAATATCATATGCAGTAGTCCTCCATGTCCTGTTCAGTTAACCTCAAGCCAGGGCTTAGTCAGCGACCTGATGATTTGCCTGGAGCATTCACTATTAATGTAAGATTTAAGCAGTATAATACACTGCTGAACTAACAACGGGGTTATTTAATTGGAACTGTCAGGCAGAATAAGGAAACAGTTAATTGTCCATATATTTATTACCAGATAAGAAAGCAAGAAGCCACTAGTCAGGGACCAGACACCTGCCAGGAATAGTGCCTGCGCTATTTTTAATAATGAACACAGGATAAGGGCCTGGGTTGGTATGGTGGGTATAGCAGCAGAAACACTGAAAAACGGAGATACATATGGTGGACACCTGAAAACTATTTGAAAGGTGACTCTGTCAAGACGCTGAGAGCACATCTCAGCAGAGGTTTGGAAACCTGAGTACTCGTTTCTTGCCTCATGAATGCAAGGAATGTGAATTTTGAATATCCTTTGTTGTAAATGAAGAGGATTGCACCTGATCGTTTGTGATGCCTCTGATAACAATGCACTTGGGAGGTGGCTTCAGTTTGTCAGGATGAAGGCGGATGGGGGCTGGCCCACATGAAAGTCTGTTGTGCTCCCTGTGCCACATGAGATGAAGATCCTAATGATAAAAAAAATAATAATAATAAAAGCAAGACATGAACCTGGACTTTCAGTAGGGCCCAGTATTTTTATCAATAGAAATGCAGAAACCAACTTCCTATCAGCAAGTGCTCAGCACAAAGAGCTTGAAATTAACCCTGTTGCCAGGGCAGGGTACCAGTAAGAGTTTGGAAGAACCATGGAAGATTATCCTGATCAGCAGAAAGGGATGGATGATAGATACAATGTTTTCTCTTTTGGAGAGTAATCAGATAACACATCATCCTCGAGGCCATTGTGAAGTGGATGACTGTTTTCCATTTTGTTTTATAGTTGTGTCAGTAAGAAAGCCATTAGTTAAAATCATAGAATAGTTTGGGTTGGAAGGGACCATTAAAGGCCATCTAGTCCAGCCCCCCTGCAGTGAGCAGGGACATCTTTAGCTGGATCACGTTGCTCAGAGCCCTGCCCAACCTGACCTTGAACGTTTCCAGGGATGGGGCTTCTACCACCTCTCTGAGCAGCCTGTTCCAGTGTTTCACTACCCTCATTGTAAAAAATATCTGCCTTATATCTACTCTAAATCTGCCCACTTTTAGTTTTAAACCATTACTCCTTGTCCTATCACAACAGGTCTTGCTAAAAAGATTGTCCTTATATTTATTATAGGCCCCCTTTACATACTGAAAGGTCGCAAAAGGTTGATGTCAGTTTTATTGAAAAATAGTCAGACTGTTGTGGAAATTCATCATTCTTCTGAGGAGCTGGGTGACTTAAGCAAAGAATTTAGTTAGGAGATGGTTGTTACACAAGAGTGAAAGGAGGACAGGGGTATAAGGACGTGGACTTGCAGCTGATGGTGAAGCCTATGGAAAAAGACAACAAGTCAGACCACATTGGACAGTAGGGTTTCTATCAGCATGTTGCAGTGTGAGAAGAAGCAGCTCCATTGCTTTCCCTTCTTGAAAAGTAGGTCACAGCTGGAGTGGTGAGTGGTGTCTTTTAGACCTCATTAGGTCATAGGTAGGGGGAAAGGATGTTTAGGGCAATAAAGAAGTTGTTGGAGAGAATATGAAAGAAGCACTAAATTCAGTACAAATAGCAAAGTTGGACTGAGGGCCAGAACCTCCTCTAATCACTTCGCAGGAGTTGAGGGCCCTCCCTAAGACAAGCTGCTGAATATTTTCTAGAGGTGTTTTCACATTCCTTACAATGGTGTCAAGGAGGCCTGTCACTGCTTCAAATTTAAAATCACAAACATTTCTGGAAGAAAAGAACATATAAAATGTTATTGAGGAAGGTGGCTTCGGGCAATTGCTAATTAAGCAGATGTAAACCTTCCCTATGAGAACAGCATGTTAAAAACCCAATGAACTACATCAGTGCTAGATAAAATGAAGATGTTCTGCCAGCATTCACACTCTTGGGATGCAGCAATAAATGAATGGAATTGGCCCATGACTATGTTCTCTGTGATACTGCATATGAGTTGGCAATAAACCTTGAGGCTTCAAGCACATGCTTACAACAACAAATCAGTATTGTGGCTGCTGCTAGATTCAAGTTCCTGAGATGATAATTCTTTGATAAGATCCTATCACTGGTTGGTTAATATTCTCTTCAACGTTTAGGTGGTTTAACACAATGCTAGAAGGGGCACCAAAGTAGGAAACAAGCTGACCACAGGTAATCAAAAATGTTAATGAATTTGCTGTTATGTTGACAGAGTGGGGACAGTTAAGTATGACAAATTTATGACATTGTGAGCATTAACTGAGAAGTCAAGTATATCATTGGGAAAAAAAAAAGAGAAGACCTGATGTAGAAGATGACTTATGATGGAAATCAACACCATGTGAAATCATCTGCACTGTTACAAGACAAATTACTGGTATGGCTGAGATGAGAACTGAGTATTGTGATCTGTTTTCTTAGTTTCATGCCAAATGTTTTATAGTTTTCCTTTGTGATCAGATTTGCTGCTTTGAAGGCAAACACTGTCAGAATCAAGAAATAGCTATCCATGACAAAAGAGGCAATAGTATTCTGCCTTCCTTTAAGAAGGCAGGCCATTAAGGAGCAAGCAGCTGCTTCCCAATACAAATACCTTTATGAAGAAGTTAGTTCCTTGAGTAGTTGTCTTTCTTTTCTTTTTTACTCCTCTCTCATAGCTCAGTGGGACAGCAAATGTTTCTTTATTACATGTCTGTTTAGTGCCAGTTAGTCTTTGGATATGATTCTGCAATACAAATAAACACTTGGCAAGTTGTTCTTATGAAGATAAGGGGAAAAGTCATCACCGTGAAAATGGTTTAGCACTGGGAAACATTGCCCAGAGAAGCTGTGGAATCTCCATCCTTGGAGATCTTCAAACTCTATTGGGCAAGGTCCTGAGCAACCAGATACATCTTTGAATTTAGCCATTCTTGGAGTAGTAGGTTGAACTAGAGACCTCCAGAGTTACCTTCCAAAGTAAATCCTTCCACAATTTTCTGACTCCAGTTAAAAACGTGGTAAGTGAAGGCATGTTACCTTCAGCGGAGAAACAGTTTCCGTTGTGTAACATTTTCTCCTACTTCTGAAGTTTTCAAATAAATTGCTGCAAGTCCAGTCTGCATATTTGAGGACCCTATATAAGGGAGGGTCTCTCTGTTCTGAATAGATTTTTCTTTTTCTGACACATAACAGAAAAAGAAGCACTACAGCCACCCGCAAAGCCTGACTCCATGCAATGAGTCTCTAGCAAAGATTGCTGAGATGCAGTTTCCTATTCAAGACTGTAGTTTCAACATCTGAGCTAGCAACTAAACTCTCCATCAGATTTCAGAGCAATCGGAAGTTTGTAATCCTTCTGAGCATACTGATATGTACAGTTTCACTACTGACAATGTAACTTCCCTATAGTTCCAGGTTGCTGCTATAATGTTCACTAACAGAAAGGCAGCACTGTGACAAAACAAGTTATACCACTGCGTACAGGAAAGTCTTTTTAATTGCTAAATAAATGATCGAGAAAAAGCTATAAACTTATTCAGACTAATAAGCTCATCTATACAAAGTCTCTTCAGCTCTAGCCAGATGAGTTGTTAATCTGTCTACAGAATGAGCTTGGACTGCCCCACTCAGTGCGTTACATCACTGAAAATGTTAACTTAAGAGACAAGGGCATTTCTTCAGCGAGGAAATTTTCCATCATTCCTGATTATAGAAGTGCATTTTAAATAATAGTGTTGAACACAAAAATGTTGCCTTGGTTGATTAGGGTCTTTGAAAAGATAGTCTACAGGAGGGTGCTAAATAGTCTGCACTGCTAACACATTTGGTAGGTTAAAGTCTTTGCTCTGCCACCTACCAAGCAGAAAATAACAGGTGAAGATTGTCAGGAGTTTGTCTCAGTGTAAATTAAAGCAGCCTGTGATAACTCTAATTGACTGGAGTGAGCAGTGATCTTGTTAGGAATTGAAAGCTATTAGCAAACAACCAGTCATTTCTCTCAACACTGAAAGCCCAGGGGGTGGGGAGAATTATTAGTAAGCAATCCACTTCATTTTATTTCTGGATACACTATCCTGAAGGATATCAGGATAGGAAGGTTTCATCATCATGTCAGCATCCTCTTCTTTGCAGAGGCAAGGCAGGTGAGTGCAATGCAACTTTAACTCAGCTATTAAGAAGTAATTAGTAGTATCCTGTCTCCAGTTTCCACCCGGCATAGTCGATAGGTGAGAAAGAAGGACTGAAAAAAGGCATGACTTTGCCAAGAACTTTGAACCTGTGCAGTGCAAAGTTGCAAGTAACGGCCACTGCTTTCTAACTGTGCTGGTAGGTGTGGCTGGCCTTGCGTGCATTGTGTATGTACGTGTGTCTCTAGTGGGAGTATACGCTCAACCTCGCTCCTGGCTGGACCTGGGAACACACAACAGCAGCAACCTCACATCTGCAGGAGTCCACTGAATCTTGGACTCCACCATGTTTAGCTCTAGTGGACCAGTCAGGGTCATGAAGCCCACCATATTCAACTACGTCTAGGAGGCAGTTGGACCTTAGGGCACATGGGCAAAGCTGGTGCCTTATAAGTCTGTGACACCCACAAACATTAGGTATGTAAAACTGCTTACAAATAACTGCAAGGAGTATTGCCCTTACATTAAACTGAGCAGAAAATGTTTCACAAAGGAATATCAGCTGGTTTAGAAAGTATTTGTATTTCAAATACTCTCATGAAGTAGGTAGATATTTGTACATATTTCTTTATAAATGTAGCGCTGTGCATCAGTTCATTTCCCTATCAGAATTTAGAATATTGATATAAGTAGTCTGTACATGTAACAAGAAAGCAAATTAATTGTTATACTTAATGCATTTTTTTGGAATATAATATGAACTGTTTTGCAGGTTTGAATATGTGATTAGTACTTACAGAGCAATGCTTTGCGCCATCAGAAATTAAATGCTATAAATGGCACAATACACAAGTGCACAGTGAAAAAACACTCACAAATACTTTGTATAATATTTAACACTTTTCTTCTGCTTTACTAAGGGGACTTTGTAGTTTCTCAGCACATGAGTTTGGGAGTGTTGGACATTAAATAAAACAGCATTCTCAACCCAAATTAAGAGATCATAGGAGATGTGTTTCCTATGTAAAAGAATGGAGCAAAAGGTCATAACATGTAGGGTATCAAACATCAGGTAGTCTAATATTGAAAATATTAAATAGTAAAAGTAACTGATAAGAAATAGTCATATACAAAAATATAAGAATGATTATAAAAGAGCAGAATGTAGGCTCATCTTAGCTGGTGTTCTCCCCTGAGAGACACCTTGAAGCTGATATTCTAGATGTAAGTGAACTCTTGGGTACTACAACAACCTATTGTGAGATGATAGACTGTAGTAAAGGGAACTTCCTTCCTGACCTCTACAGACAATTAACTTCCTCCTTCCACCATGAAGTTTAATAACCTGTGACATTGTATTTCCTTGCATAGCCAGAATGCTAATGTTATTAATATTAAATTCAGAGTATTAAGTTGAAAAACTGCTTTCCAGCATGTCATGATGTGTTCATTTAGAGAAATTACTCTGTCGTATCCTATTGATGGGCTAATGGATAACACCTTCTGTCAACATATGTTGAGGAAAAACCATCAAAATAATTTCACAAGAAATTGAACGATCTGTAGTGATTAAAGGGATGATAAGGTGAATCTAGTATTTGATCAGAAGATTATTTACCTGTAAAACTGCTGAGAAGTATGTGAAGATTTCAGAAAAGTTCTCACTAAAGTAATTAAAAAAGTCTGAGGAAAAAAATCCATTTCTTTCATGATGTACTTTCTTAGGAACATCAATACAATGTAATTCTCAGTCTTCCCCTCACTGACCGCAGAATGTGTTCTAGCTCTTAAAAGTAACAGAATTGTCCTGGACATGCTTTAATACAGCGACAGATGCTTTGCTGGACATGTGATATAACAACCAGAGAATTTTGGCAGTTAAATCTGAAAACAGACAGTTATTTTTTTCTAGGCTAAGGCTGCAGATAGTTTTTGTGACACTGCCTGAAACGTTTTTGCGGACTCAGGGCAAGATACAGGCAACCTGGACTGATTAGTATTCTACTTCCCACAACCAGCAAGGGCTTGGAAGTGATCATTGAAGCAGTCTTTTGATTTTATCATAGGCTTCACTGCATGTACAAACAGCTAAGGTGTTTTCTCAGAATAATATTTTTTACCTATAAAAATGTATTTCATTTAAGTTTTAATTCCTCCACAATCAGCATAGTGACAAAAACCCAACACAGGGACTTCTTCCTTTTTGCAAGTCCTACACAAAGTACTTCAGTTTTTCTTGGTGTTGGCTGATGAGAAGCTCAACATGACCCGGAAATGTGTGTTTGCAGCCCAGAAAGCCAACTGTATCCTAGGCTGCATCAAAAGAAGTGTGACCAGCAGGACAAGGGAGGTGATTCTCCCTCTTTACGCTACTCTTGACTCCACCCGGGTTACTGTGTTGAGCCCTGGGACCCCCAACATAAGAAGGACGTGGACCTGTTGGAGCGGGTTCACAGGAGGGCTACAATTGGAACACCTCCCCTATGAGGACAGGCTGAGAGAGTCGGGGCTGTTCAGCCTGGAGAAGTGAAGGCTCCCAGGAGACCTTATAGCAGCCTTCCAGTACTTAAAGGGGGTTTACAAGAAATCTGGAGAGGGACTCCTAACAAAGGCATGTAATGATAGGACAAAGAATAATGGCTTTAAACTGAAAGAGGGCAGATTTAAATTAGATGTAAGGAAGAAGTTCTTCACTGAGAGGGTAGTGAGACACTGGAACAGGTTGTCCAGAGAGCTGGTAGATGACCGCTCCCTAGCAGTGTTCAAGTCCAGGTTGGATGGGGCTTTGAACAACCTGATCTAGTGGAAGGTGTACCTGCACATTGGCAGAATGGCAGGGGGGTTGAAACTAGATGATCTTTAAGATCGTTTCCAACCCAGAACATTCTATGATTCTTCTTTTCTTATCTTCAGGGGCTTAGAGCCTCTTTATAAATTCCTCCTTGCTTTCTCTAGATTTTCTACCCTCTTCCATGGCCTTGCATGGGCCTTTTGTGCTCATCTGAAACTTGGAATTCTTATAACCATGTAGCATTCAGAGATGAATTTGAGGTATCAGAGAAGGAATATGCTTTACTGATCCTCTGAGCAGTTACTGTACTTTGTTCTTTCTTTCAATAGAAGATTTTCCAGTTTTCTTTTCCATTTCTTATGAATTTGTTCGGTTGGGGTTTTTTAATGCAATGTGTAGCACCTTGCATTTAGTGATATGAGAGTGCAGTAACAACATGAACCTGTCCAGTGGATGACTGAATCCTTCCTCCTGCTGTTTTTGATAGAATGCTTTCCAATAAATACCCTAGCGCTTAATCTCAGCAATATTTCTTTAAAAAAATGATGGGAAAAGAATGCTGTTTCTATGTGTTTTATTATCCTTCTGAGTGTTGTGTCAATCTGTCAAATATTGACTATAATTTCTATAAAACTTACTGAATCCTTAACTATCCCCAGGGTCACACTTATGGTATAAGGCAGTGTTACGCATGGACACCATTCCCTGTTAACTTCCTTGCTTTTCCAACAGGCAGACTTTGAAAGAAGCTTATACCAGCCTTGCAAAATGTATCCCATGTTCCCAGTGAGATTGCTTTGATAGCAGACTTTTGACGTGTGTCAAGGAAGCCACATTTTGCTTTTATTACTGAGAGAGCTTGGTCTGGTGACGGGGTCTCAGTAAATGTGCTGAGGAGACATGATGGGAACTGATCGGTTTCCTGCAAAAATACACCACACTTTCTTCTTATCTCACCTCTGAAGCCGATCTAAAACTTTGTCCAAAAAATATTAACTGGGGCCACTGGCAACCAAGAAATGAGATTTCAACTCCCTCATCTTGGAGAAGAAACTAATGGAAGTCACTACAATAGAGTTAATATCCAATGATATTTTGTGTTGTTTCCTGCCAAAGAAGTATAGCCAGGCTAGGTGAGAATGATTGGATACAGACATAAAATGTGGCTATGATAAAAGTATCTTATTGTAAGAAAAAGCAAAGCAGAGGTGAAGCATGGCACAGCTTACATAAAATTAATGCTTAAGCAGCAGCTGCAGAAATACTCCTTAGTTTTTAAAGGACCTCCTTTAAGCTAAAAATAAATCCAGAAAGTGCTTTCCTTGTTATTAAATGCTTTGACCATTTCATGAAGATTAATTTATTTGAAGGTCTTCACAAAAATTAGCTGTAAGTCTGAAAAGAAAATGTAAATGTCATTACAATTTGATGTCACAGACAGATTTTAATAAAAAATCACATACCTCTCCATTCTTGACTTCTCTGATAGGAGCCAATGTCTGTTTTCTGAAGAAAATTCTGCTGAATTATTTCTATGTTTTTCAGAGTCTTTTAATCAAGCTAAAACATTTAAATCAAGCAATTATTTCTATGTATAACAGCAGTAATGAAACCTTGCTCACTGTGAAAGTCGCCTGTAGTTGGATTCACTGATGTCTGATACAAATGGGACAGCTCTCCGCTCCACCTATCTCCACAGCATCTGAAGAAAGACTTTGGTTTTAGTACCTTAAATCAGTTAAAGTAGTGGGGATATACGTTCACTTGCAGTTATAGACTGTAATTGCTTAGGAATTTAGGCTAATATCAGTAATTTAGGTGTCTTCCAAGAGAAAATATTTTTTAATATAGTTTATTTACCTTTTTTTTTCATTGTTGGGTTTTTTACTTTTTTTAAACTGTTGCTCCTTTCATGCACTGGAATCTTGTTACATTATAATTAAAAGAAATTTTAAAAATTGCTAGGACAGAAATGATTCTGTGGCATGTGACTATTACAAACACTTCTCTGACATTGTGGTGTTACAGAAGAGGAGATGGAATATGTGACCTTTATACCGTCAGTCATTTTTTAACTTAATTGGAAAAATATCAGAATAGCTCCAGAGGAAAATTCTTTCAGAGCATTTTATGACTAGACTTTTAGTATTAAGTCTAGGAAATTGATGTATTTGAAGAAAGAGGTCACAAGTGAAGGAGAACTTGCAGATCAGTGTGACTGTAGGCAGCAGAGCCATATTACACACTCACATTAATCTTTTTAAGTGACATGAAATTGTATGAAAAAGGGTTTGTAATCATAGTACTAAAGTTCAATGATCAGTAAATACTCTGGGAAATGTTCCTTGTAATGCTGAAATGTTGAATATGCTCTTGAAAGAATTTAAAAACAACTGTAAAAGGCAATGCAAACAAACAGAGACCAAGTCAATTATACACCAAAGGTGTAAGACTGGAAATGTAAGTATAGCCTTGTTCCCAGTGAGGTAAATGATGAAGTTCTCATTGGATTTTTGATTACAGTGGACTTCTACAGATAAAATCTCTCAGTTACAACATATGGCCAGTTATTATCTCAAGTCAGGGCACCACTATACTATATTTCTCTCAGAGTGAAACTAATATGAAACACAGTGAATGTTAGTTGAAAGTCATACTGTTCAGCTTTTCCACTATTATTAAATGAAGACAATTTAAATGAAAGCAGTTGAATGCTTGATTTAGCCCTCTGGTAGTTCTATGCTCTTATTTCATAAATATTTTTTTTTTCAAAAACATGTAATTTAATCCTCATTGTTAAAATGACCCGTTGCCTTGTTGATTATTCTCAATTTATTAAAGGTAAGAAAAGTCTTTCCATATTCTCACCCCTGAGACCACAACAGGGCTACTAAGGTTGCTTTCAGCAGTAAAAACATTTTTTTTTTTTAGGTGATAGAACAGATTTTCCAGATTTTCTGAAACATGACAATTTATCAGTAGACTCTAGATCAGAGAAGGAAAGTAACTTCTTGATATTAAGAATCACAAAAATCTGTAAAATTTGTACTTAAGATGTTGGTAATTTAAATGATACTGAACTGTACTGAAATGGGGGGCAGGAAGTATGCCGTGGTTAGCACTCTGGCAGTCTTGCTTGGTTCAGTTCTGCGCACTGCCATAAATTTTCAATGTGGCCATAAGCAGATCATTTAGAACTGGACTGTGGAATAGCCAAAGCCTGGAATTTATGTAGTACACAGCTGGTGTTGTTTTGGGTGCGTCTGAAAGACACTGACAATGTTTATATGCTTAAGTGTATTAAGGCTGAACTTATCAAAGTAATTAGACTTATTAAGAAGTAGAAAAACATGGAAAGTCTTAAGAAATTCTTTTCCCTCAGTTACAAGGAAGCTGGGAAAGGTTCTTTCCTCAGTGCACTGCCAAAGTAGGCTGATAGCGGAGCAACTACTGATCGCTGTGAGAGCAGAAGCACTGTCTCAGCCTTCTGCATAGGGTTCAGCACAGAAAATGTAGTGCAGTAAGATTGTATTCAATATTCCATATAGTTAGTGAGCTAAGGGGACAGAGAGGGCTAAATTTCTCAACCAAAGTCCTGAATAACCAAAAAAACCCACAGAGTTTGAAATTTGCATTGGAAAATTTCTTCCTTACAGGCGTGTGGGGAAACTGTAACAACTCTTTGTCCTCAAAGTGAAAACACTGAAGTTGAAGTCATATACAGCAATTTGTCAGCATGCTTATGATGGGAAATGGGGACTATTTTCTCCACATTATCTGTGCTGTTGTTACCTTCTTTTTACAAGAAGAGACACCTCACTGACTGGCAAATCTGGGGGTTTTTAAATTATTTTTCAGGTGTAACACAATAGGCATTTTGTACAACATACACACTTACAATAGAAGAAGCTTCTCACCCCGAGTCACTTTCTTGCATTCTCCTTTCGTTATTGTCAACGCTTCAATGGGGTTGATTCACTGCTAAGGTTGATTTTAGATGCTTTGGAAATGCAGGAAGGCTTTGGAGCACAGGTAAACTGGACTCAGCTTGCACAGCAGGGACGCAGGACACACCTCTAGAACCAGAACTTCTATTGAAGGGAAAATGAGAGGAGCAGTCATTATAAGAACTGTCTTGAGAAAAGGTGAAGCATTTGCATAGTATCTCAGGTATGGAGGAGAATTTATGAGGCCTATAAGATCTGTTATGAAGTTGAGAAACTACTTACCGCATCCTAAAATTTTCTCTTGCAGCCACCCTATGTTCTGTGCAGTCTTGTCTCATTTGTCTCATTTTCTCCTCAGTGGCCACATTATCTGTATTCATCAGGTAGCAGTTTGGTGTCAGAGCCCTACACCGTTATATTGGAAGCTTTACTTCTACTGGTTATCTTTGTGGAACTTCTAAACTGAATTAAACAATTTCCTACAGTAAGCTGCACTTTGTATTAATGCTATTAACAGAGCAATATAAAATTATTGAGGAAAATGTGTTATAATCACAGATAAGAGAAATCTCTCAGGCTGTCTCTTTTTAAATAGTCTGACATTCTGATTGTTTTGTGTACAAAGCTATGAAGTATTACATCGCTTAAATGTATATAATTCTAATTATCCATACTTAATGCTTAAAGTGTACATGAAGAAATGTTCCAGAAAGCTAATTAAAGCAGGAGTTACTAATTGGACAGAAAATCAAAAATAAATTTAAACTAAGGAAAAGTGAATGTGTTTATAACACAATCAATGCACCTGGTTGAAGAGTTGTCAATAATGAAAGGAGAATGCAGAAACTGAAGCAGGGTAGAAGAAGGTTCTCCTGTCAAGATAGTATATGTGTTGTACAAAAATGCGTATTGTATTTCACCTGAAATTTCAAAAAGGTTCTCAGCCACTGAGAGAAAAGGAGTCTATGGGATGAGTGTTCTAGAATCTGGGAATTGCCTACATGTGTATGGGGGCTTTAACCCCCACTTACTGAGAGAACCAATCCAGGAAAAGGATGTAGAAAATTATTCATACTGTGTCTCATTACAGGGTGTTGTCCTCTGCAAGGAAAAAAAACAAACAACAATACAAAATTACAGGGCATGTGTAGTCTTAAACTATTTTAGCACAGCACAAGTATTCTTAATACTACTATTGACTGTGCTGAGTAAGACTGAACTCTGCCTATAGTCACACAGCAGAGATCCCTCAAAATTTCTGAGGATACAGCCTGTGACTTGTCTTCTGTAAGCAAGCGGTCCTGCTGCTGCAAAAGCCTCATAACTAGCTAAGACCTTTGCAAGGAATCAGAAAAGTAGTTAAAGCTTTTCAAGGGTGCTGAGTGAGTACAAAAACAGACTGTGAAAAGCATGTTAATCTGTTGTTCAGACATATAAATGGTCTGTTTATACGATAAGAAACTGTTTGTGCTTAATTAGAACTGAATAGATGACTTGAGGCTAAAGTAAAATGATTTGTCTTATTTTAAAAGGCAAACAATTGTTGCTGTACAGACAGCCCTGCTCCACACAGGGCAACCTAAAAGTTGAACTATATATCTAAGAACATTGTCCAAATGCTTCTTGAACACTGACATGCTTGGGACCTTGACCACTTTCCTGGGGACCTTGTTCCAGTGCTTGACCACCTTGTAAGTGAAGGACTTTTCCTAATATCTCAGCTGAACTTCCCCTGATGCAACTTTAAGCCATCCCCTTGTGTCATGTCACTGGATACCAGAAAGAAGATATCATCACCTCCCACTCTGCTCCCCCCCATGAGGAAGCTGTGGACAGTAATGAAGGCACCCTCTCAGTCTCATTTTCTTCAAGCTGAGCAAATCTAGTGTACACAGCCGTTCCTTGTAGGTCATGCCCTCTAGTGCTTTCAACACCTTTGTTGCCCTCCTTTGCACATTGGAATATTTTTGTGTTCCTCTTATGTTGAGCGGCCCAAAGCTGCCCACAGTACTCTAGGTGAGGCTGCACCAGTACTGAGTATAGTGGGACAATCACAGCTTTTGACTGGTTAGCTACACTGTGCTTAAAGCACCGCAGGATATGTTGGCCCTTTGGGCCACCAGCACAAATCGTTGACTCATATTGAGCTTACCGTCAACCAAAACCCCCAGACGCCTTTCTACAGGGCTGCATTCCAGCCTCTTATCCTCCAATCTATATGTACATCCAGGATTACACCATTGCAGGTGCAGAATCCAGCATTTGTCCTAGTTAAATTTCATATAGTTGGTGGTTGCCGAACACTCTAATCTATCAAGATCTCTCTGTAAGGCCTCTCTACCCTTGAAAGAACCAACAGCTCCTCCTGATTTAGTATTGTTGGCAAACTTATTTAGTGTGCACTGAACTCCAGTGTCCAAGTCACTGCTGAACTCCATTTTCACTATGAGAATTTGCTGCTTAAAAAAAATGCCCTAAGCCATCTGAAAAAAAAAAATAGAAGTTGTGCTAGCTTTCTATTTACAGCCATATCACTGTGTCTCATTGTTATTACTGAGTCAGCAATGGATTAAGGCATAAGCCTGCACATGCAGAAGAAGGATTCATTGCAGTGTTTGCAGAAGCTGGAATGGCATCCTAAGCACGACAATTTAGAGTCTTCATGTCCTTTGAGACCATAGCTTTGGGGAATATTGCTCTTTTACTTTGATGTTCAGTAAATATTCACAGGAGACAGGTCAAGGATCAGTGGAGAATACACCTTCTATTTGCACTTGAAATAAAGGCCATGAAAAGGAGCATCAGTAAATGGAATTGTCAACTGGGTGCTAAAAAATTCCCTGCCTAAATATCGTTTGTGTCTGAATTTTCAGTAGAGAAATCAGCAAGGTTGCACAGATAAGAAAAGATAAATATTTAACTGTATTACCTACTATCAAAAAGCTGAGCATTTCTTCTCCCTGTTGTTTATTTCCATGTGCAGCCTGTGCCAGACCAAAATATCCCTTGTATTTCTGTTTCATTTGGATTCAACTGTAGGATTAAAAATTCAGTGGATTTTTCTTTCAGATATTACTAATTGCTAAGTTCCTAGTAACCGTGCCTGACCAGCTGAATATATATGTTCTCTGCAATTCACTGCAAATTCTGAGAGGACCAAAATATGTAAAGGGGGATTTATCTATGCAGATAAGATAAGGGGGAGGGCATCTCCTATTAAAACCTGAAATATTTGTCTAACATTTGTAAGTAAAATAGAATGTTATCTGTTCTTTTAATTCTTTAAGATATTTTATTTAATAACTATGAAAATAGCCCGTGGTTATGTACACTATGTTAACACTCTGCAGGAAACAAACTGTATTAATAATAATACAAAATTACATGTTTAGGCAAATTCACTGTTGTTCATGAAGTGCTAGCAGCAAGTTCAATGTTAAACATACTCTCCAGCTGTGACGTTAGTAGCTAGTTTAAATATTTATGTATTTTCTACCAGGTTGGAGCCTGAAATTCAATCCTCCCTCAGTTACCGAAACTGACCTTGCAAAGTAAGTGTAATAAATTTTAACAAAACCAGAAATGTAATCCTATGCCAACTTTAGCACTTGCCCAGCCCTCAATAAGGAACAGGAACATCACTGTTGACTTTTAGTAGGCAGAACTTGAATAATATGATGATTAACAGCACCATCATTGTCCTCCTACACAAATCTAGTTAGCTTGCTGTACTAAATCAAACTTGGGAATATAACTCAAAATTTCTCTTAGCCTTGGGTAGTATCATACCTCTGGGCATTCATGTATCTTGATGTAAAGACTAGGAAAATACAACAGAAAACTGTCTTGAAAGAGAGTAGTCCTGGTCTTTTCTCCCTCTTCCCCTACACTAGCTATGAGCTATGGGTTCCTGGACTCTTGCTGTGTAAGATCTAGGTTTGGCAGGGAACTCCTTTCTACTAGGTTTATTTTCCAGTACACCAACTAGCTGAACCCCATCAGTCAACAGCTGCAAAAACACTTCGTAACCTCACAAGTAGGATGACTGAATTGCTGAAAGTAGGGACGTGCTCTAAACATATCTAATCAAACGTTTTCAGTAGACACCTGTAGAGAAAGTACAGTTACTTTTGATACCCAGGTGCTAGGGAAGGAGATTCCCATTGACCTACCTGCTCTATTCACAGGCATTTTATGAGTACCTATCACATATTCAGCCCACACATGCAAGCTGAAAACTGCTGATGCACGTGGACAAGGCATTTTGTTCAGGAAGACAAGAAGACAGAAATACATGTTAGGATCAACACTCTTTGTAGTCCTATAGAGGATGCAGGACCTTTACAGGAAGGCAAAATTAAGTTTTGTCTGGAGAATAATCATCTGGCTGGAGTAACTTGGCAGCTGCTGAGTCAGCAGACCTGACTAGCTCATACATCAGGCTTAACTAAGTTCTGTGGGATCAGAGGTCTAGATGCTAAAGTAAAGATTATATAGAAATGACAGATAAAAGAAAAATATTTTATTATTAGTTCTTTGAGTTAGTCCTCCTATACATCTTTGATGTGGTGTTTATGCCCCTCTAGCCCCACCTTGCCTGTTGCCTTGTTCTCCAGATCATGCGTATAGTGCTGTGCATACCCCAAAACATGAGCTGAAATAAATGTTTGTATGCATGAACGTTTTGGAAAAGGTGTCTTTCTATGCAGAAATGTGTACACACCAGAAATATTACATTAGTAGTGTATGTATGTGTTCAAGTTCTACAAATGATAGCACTACCTCCTAAACAGAGAGATACAGTGTCCACTATTCTGTATAAACCCATTTGAGTTTAAACTATGACAACTCACAATATGCTATTTGAGTAGCATCACCTAAATGATCACAATGAATATAAGACAGAGATATTTATGCTATTACATGAAGGTGTGAAAATTATTGGTAATGAATCTTTTGGTTTTGTAATCCATTATGTTGAGGTGAATTAGAGCTGTTCCACACCAAAGGAAATGTCATGAAGTTATCTATAAAAGCTGGTGTTCTTATTTAACTAAAAACACTGATCTTCATCAGGTCTTCATGAAGTTATAGTCTAGAATGTATAATCCTGAAGATTAGATAATGAAAACAAACAAACAAACAAAAGACAAAAAAAGAGACAGACCCATACCAGAGCTTAAATAAGTCAGGTGATACTTTGTGGAAAAGTCATTCAATTTTTCTGGGTACATTACAAAGTCTTCTGTGGAGTACATAGAAATATTGTATGCTCTAATTTACCTGGATTCTACCCTAGTCCAATTACATCCATCAGCCTAAAGGGAGGGTTATGTTATGAAGCTGAAGCCTATTGTTAATCTCTGATCCTGCCTCTTTTACAATGAAATTAACATAGAGATAAAAGGAGAAAATGGTGAACCCTAAAGGAAATATGCAAAGTGGTCCAACCTTCATCTACAACTGTCGTTGTTTTTATATTTGGCCTTATTAAAACTCAGAATGTTTTGTCTTGCTGATTCTTTCTCTTTATTCACCATTCCCTTGGTTTTTGTGTGATCTGCAAACTGTATCAGTAACTTCTTTTCTGATCATTGTTAAAAGAGGTAAACAACGTTGTGCTAAAAATCAGCTTCAATGATTCTTTCGCTTTTTCCATCCCACAATCTCCTTCCTGTTAGAAAGAGCAGATGATTCAGGGGGAAAAAGCCATCTCTATCTGCTTCCATAAAAATCCACATGACCTGGTCACCCTCATCTTTAAGTATTGGACATTGTAATATGAAATGAACAACTGAAACATACCTGAACTGTCACAATGTGATTCATTTATATTTCTCTCCTTCAGCTCTTCACTCTGACTTGTACCACTTTTTTGCCCAAGATGAATGTTGAGCTGATAGAACTACAAAAATCTTAAACATTTCAAAACCGCAGAACCATTGAGGTTGGCAAGGGACTCTGGAGGTCATCTGATCCAATCCCTCTGCTCAAGCAGGGCTATCTAGAGCCAGTTGACCAGGACCATATCCAGATGGCTTTGGAATATATACAAGGATGGAGACTCCACAACCTTTCTGGGTAACCTTTGCCAGTGCTCAGTCAACCTTGCAGTGAATAAAGTATTTCCTGATGTTCAGAGGGAACCTTCTCTATTTCAGTTTGTGCTCACTGCCTCTGGTCCTGTCACAGGGCACCACTAAAAGAGCCTGTCCCCCATTGTCTTCATTCCCTCCCATCAGGTATTTACACATAATGTGAAGATCTTCACTGAGCCTTCTGTTTTGTAGGCTAAGCAGTCCCAGCTCTCTCAGCCTCTCCTCATATGAGAGATATTCCAGCTGCTTAATAATCTCTGAGGCCCTTCACTGGACTCTCTACCATAATTCCATGCCTCTCTTATACTGGGGAGACCAGAACCCAATCCAGTACTTCAGGCATTGCCTCACCAGTGCTGAACAAAAGGGAAGGACGACCTCCTTTCACCTGCTGGCAGTGCTTCGCCTAAGGTGGCTCAGGATATCACCAGGGTTCTTTGTGGCAAGGGCACATTGCTGGCTTATGTTCAACTTGGTGTCCACCAAGCCCCCCAGGTCTTTTTCTGCCAAGCTGCTTTCCAGCTGGGTGTTCCCCAGCATATATTGGTGCATGGGGTTGTTCCTCCCCAGGTGCAGGACTTTGCACTTTCCTTTCTTGAACTGATTATGTTCCTGTCAGACCATTTATCTAGCCTGTCTCTCTCTTTCAAAATATAGACACAGTGTTTGTTTTATTTCAGTCTTTTGGATCTTTACCAGTGTTCCAGGTTCTATTGAAAATAAACATCAATATTGCAAAGAGATGCCTATCCAGAATTTTCAAACTCTTGCAGTAAATCAAGAAGGACATATGATTGAAAAAATTCTCTCATGCAATTTTCACTCCAAGAATTAGAAATCTGACTTACACTGTCCTCATTTGGGGACTGATTTTTTTTACCTCTGTGTTAAAAAGAATAACCTTTTGCCATTCTGTTCAAATCCCAAAGACAGTAAGTAGTCTGGGCAACTCTGGAAGGACTTGCTTACAATTATGAGCTAGCAGAAGAGAGGATTTCCAGCATGGTGTGCAAGTGCAAGACTCCCGAAGTGTTTTACTAACAACCAACAACATCAATCTCGGAATGAGATCAACCACCCCTGGAACAAGCCACATATTGCATAGCTGTTAGATGATGAATAGTCTCAATGTTCTGTTCATTCACAGCAAGCATTTTTTCTTGTTGAGCAAGAAATTTTTTAAAAATCTAAGTATTTGTTGTTTCTTGATTCTGCAATAAATAAAGTCACACTAATATAATGTTATCAACAAGACTTGCATGGTCTAGCTAAAAAGGGTTATACTGAAAGAACCTTCTGAAAACAGCAATGTGGGCAGTCTCACGCCATTACTCCTATGGTTGCTGTTTCACTGAGCTCAGCGTGTTGAGAATGCAAACTCATTCCCACATTTAGCTTATTCCCATAACTAATTAGATAGAATTTGAATTTCTGGTAGATGATCACCCTGAAGGTATTAAAATATCATGAAATACCATACATGGTTTCTCAGACACTACTACACTACACCTTCTGTAGAAAACAGATAAAATACAGTAATTCAATAGACGGGGTATTTAAGATGTTAAATTATAGCTCATACATCTTGTATAGGCAGACCATTTTCAATGATATTAAAGTAAATTGGCTTCATCTCTGCCTAGCTACTGATTGATCAGTACTTCCAGTGGCTTAGTGAAATCCACAATCTTCAGATTTCATTATTAGATTTAATACTTAAATGTGCTAATGATATCCAAGAAAATGGAATAAAATCAGTGATGTGTCAGAAGAAAGTAATTTATATTGGTTGTAAGACAGTGCTGGAGGGCTGAGTGCTGATGCTTAACTAAATGTTTTAGTACCATAAAATTTCATAACCTTTCTACTAAGTGCAGTCAATACAAACTAGATGTTTATAACAGTAGATTTTAATCTTACGTGTATCCTGAAGAATTGGGAGTACTGCAAAATTACCACATAAAAAGACAAGTAAAGAAAAAGATTTTATGTGACATGCTGATGGACAAAATACTGGAACATTAAGAATAAAAATGGGCATATAAGCAACCAACTAATCCCAAGATTATCATTGTATAGTGTGCACAAGAGCTGTACTTCTTCTGGACTTTTGCTGGTCAGCTGCTGGGTATTCAGAGCACACCCTTCATTGTATTTTGTCTTTGGCTCAGTGCCATCTGAAACAAGGAGGTCCAAGCATGACAAAAATTATGTCCTCAATGGGAAATCTGAGCATCACTCTCACATGAAGTCATGACACAGAACACATTACCAATTCTTTGAATAGGGTTTGACAGTAATGATTCGCTTGACCCTACCTGTTTAATCGTTAGTCATGCTTATTGCTGTTCTCAATTCCTTTCTCTGGTCTCCTGCCTTTTGAATATTTTAACAAAAATCACCAATTTCAGTGCTTTCACCCAGAATGGCCAACAGCCTAACACCTTCCAGGATATCCAAAGAGTGAATTTAAACTGTATCAAGTTAGAGGTGCAGCTGGATCTCAGTCCCTGATAACCTTGGATGAGTCAGGATTTTCCTAGTGAAAATTACTGCATTAAGATGGATCATATTTGCAACTTTAAATCTCAGTCATAGTTAGACCCATATTTTGTTTTGGCTTACATTCTGTATCTGTTTCTAAGAGCCTGCTTTGCTTAGGTAATAGCAGCAGCTTACTTACTATGAGACTTGTGCTAATGACGGTATTAAAATACTGAGTTCTAAAACTGACCTTTTCCCCCATGTCACACTAGTCATTACTCAGCACTGCTGGGAAACAGAGAATGTAGGTTAGTGGAGTTATGCTGTTACAGCTTTCAGCTGCAACTCTGTGTGTTTAAAGGACAAAACAAACAACAGATTATAAATAATGCGCTCTCAACTTTAACTGTCTTTATTGCCTGTGACGTCTAAGCAAAGGGTGATATCTTTGAAGGTAGTAGAAGTTTAAATTTACACTCTTTCTTTTAAAAAGTATTCCTTGATTAAGTTTTGACTGCGAACAATTTTCTACACAAATTACAATAACCTGATATTAAAAATTCAAGATACTGCAATGTTCTGTAGCTGATCTATTAAGGAATTTGGAATTGTATTTATTCTACAATGGGAAGAAGTAAGCTATTAACTAGTTTCCCCATCAAAACTTTTAGCAATTCTATGTCATTTTCTGTGTGATTCAGCTGGGCGAGCCTCAAACTTTTTCCAGTGTCTATACAAAATTGTATCAGCTGGTTGTTTTATAAAAAATCAACTGCCCACTGGGCATAAACAAACATATTCAACTGAAAAGGTGTCCTTTTTTTTTTTTTTTTTTTAACTTATTGATCCAGCTATGCATAAAGATATTAATTGCCAGTGAAGTCTTAGAATGAGCTTTAGGATTCTAATAGCAAGACCTGCTCCTTGCTGTGAATCATAAATAATATGAGCTCTACCATATAAATTTTGTTATTCTGTGAATTGTGTCATTAGTTTCAAGTAAAATCACAAAACTAAACTACTGCCTCTACCCCCCGCCCTTTTTTAAGATGCAGCATTCAGATACTCTGGTACGATAGGTCACAGCCCTTTAAAAGCTGCTGTTTACAAGTCCCATTAGCATTCTCTAAGCCGTTCCTTCTGCCCTTCGGGCAGCCATCCTTCTAAAAGCACTCTTTGGCAATTACTGTATAAATCTGGAACGAAGCAAGGCATAATTAGCTTGGTCAAACACGAGCAATCACAAGAACAAGATAACTATGATTATCTTCAAATACTTTGATCTAGTACATTTTTAGTTGCTGGTGTGATAAATTATAATGTAGAAAAGACTGTGACATAGTGAACGTGTTGACCTTTCAGTTCTGAACTATAGAAAGAGAGGAGTGAAATACTAAGAGAGAATTAATGTATTTTTTTATTATTGAGATTAAATTTAAAACTTTGCAGTTTTTATTTAGCTTTTTCATTTCCTTCCTTTTTATTTCACAAGAAAGCATTTATTTTAAGAGTACATGACTGTACACCCACATGCACCTTCTCCCTCACATTTGTTTTAACACACATCAAAATATGTTAGCTTATCAGTCAGAGAGGAGTGCTAACAAGGGAACATTTCTCTTCCCTGTTACATAGATAAAAAGCGGTAGATCTACATATTTGCCTGCAGAAACAAAGAACATCAATAGCACAGGGAATTTGAGAGAAAATTCTCTGCTTCTAAAATCTAGCCTTTCTTGGTCAAAGAAATATTAGGAATGAAAGCCAAATGCATTAACCAGTGTTATTCCAGCCAGTGCAAATGTCAACATTTTTTCATATGAATCGTTATCTGCAGAGACATGTTTAATGACCCACAGTTCCTCTGAGATATGAATATACAGCTAAGTTCTATCTGGCCTTTAGGAAAGCCAACCAAAAGAAAGTGATGAAACCTTTTTACTTTCTATAAGGCTACCGATGGATGGTCTTAATATCTTATGTTTCTGGGCATGTTCTGTGCATCACCAGTAGAGTTGATATTCATAGAAAGAAACTTTTGTATGGGCTGTGGATTTAGTATCCAAACCAGAGCTAGCTCCTGAGAATGGGAAATCCATGCAACTTACAATCATTACAAGGTTTTCATATTTTTCCTCTCATTCGAAAAGATTGCCACAAACTAGATGAAAAGCACCATCCAGGTGCAAGTGAAGTTGACATTCTGTGCCTATGATTTGGGTCAACAGACTGGTGTTCATCTTATTTGTTTCCTCTCTTTTTTTCTCAAGGTTGCCTTAAGGTACTGGATAAGATGGTAAGTAATAACAGTAATATATATATTCTTCTGTTTGGGGGTTTTTTGTGAGTTGTTTTTTTTTTTTTTTTTCATCACAGACCAGGTAAAGATGAATTGTCTTGATAATCTATAAATACAGCTTATTTAGGCTCCATTATAAAAACAATAGGCCAGGTTTGCAGTCAAGGTAAACATTTGTAATTTGCTTTAATTTTAATAAGATACACTAATTTGCATTGTTTGAGATTCTCTGACATTCTTCCTATTTTTCATTGTATTTATATTATCCATTTGCAGCCGTTTAAAGATTAAGGCAAATGCACAAAACCAATGAAGATAAGAAAAGACTAATCAAATCTTTCAAAACTGTAAGAACACTCTTGTCTTGGATCATTTCTTGGTTTTGACCAGCCTCTTTACTCATCCCTGTGGTAAAATGAAACATTCAGCTGAATTTAAATGCAAATAGCTTATTAGGATTATCGATTTACTTTAGTGAATAACATGCAGACAATGCATAGTATGTGCAATAATTTATCAAGCTCTTAATTCAAAATTCTTAGCCTCCTAATTATGTATGTTTCTTATGTGTGACAGTTTCCTCTTTTGCCGCTTTTGTATCCAAGTAAGTTCAATCTATTTTTAATGAAAAATTAGAATTAGATTTCTTCTGAACTTGAAATGCAAGAGAGAAATAAAGTAATTTAACCACAATCTACAGGTAGCAAAAGATAGTTCAAAATTATATCTGCAAATGTTGTTCAGGAACACAATCTAGAAGCACAAAAGGAGCTTAGGCTCCCTATCTGATTATCTTAGACTATCAACAGAATAAATTAATCCATATTTGTCTTTTAAATCTTTTGACTGGAATAACAGTGAATTATTTTCAAATTTAGGCCACTAAGGTAAGACTCCTGGCTTCATATTGAAAGTACAATTGTGATTTACTTTGTTTCCCTCTGAAAAGGAGAAATATATCAGTCACTGTCTGGAACAGCTGTTGACCAACAGTCAACAAGCACAGGAAACAGAGTCATTCCTGTAGGCCCCAAAGTTTGGTCACATGGATTTGTACGTTTCAGCTTATGCATGTTTTTTATAGTCCACTGAAGTAAAACGGAGAGAAGATAAAAGGGATCTTTCAGCTTTATGAAATTGCCATTGTGTTTCTGTTTGAAAAACTAAACAGGAAGAAGCAATTGAACATAATACATTCAGAATTGTTCCCTGATGGTTCACAGGTTTCTGAGCAGAATCTAAGACTCTGTTTAAAATATTTTTCTCTATTGCTGGCTGACAGTGATGCCAGATAAAAATATTAACGACATGATAGTGCCACCAATCCTTTTTCCATCCATCCTGCTAGCATCGAAGAGTAGCCCATAGGGCTTTGCACTAGCTTTGAAGTTCAGAAAACAGATTCTACTGTTGGTTCTGCGCCTAAATTGCTGTATGAAATTGGGAAAGTTCTGCCCTGCATCTGGGCATACTTGGCAGAAGAATATTTAAAAGAATGTTTATGATGCAGCATTAGAAAGAAACACTAAGTTATAGAAGCTGTAGACAGAAAATGTTATGACTTAACAAAAAAATTTGCTCTGAAGTTAGAATCTACTCTTGAGGCAGAGATTTTTACCTTGGATTTAATGCAGCTTTAAAACTCCTTGCATATCGTCAGTGTGTTTCTTTTGTGTAGGTATATTTTACATTCTTGATTTTCCTTATGTAATATTTCTATGTGATAACGTAAGTCAGTCCTGCACTTAAAAGGGGGAAAAGACCAGTCCTCCTTCACATGGATGTTTCTTCTATGCATGAGAATAGGAATTTCGTCCAAGGTAGAATCTGGGAAACCTTTATCTTTCACCTGTCTCACCAATTAAGTTTCTTCAAAAGCCCATGGCAGCCTGTGGTTTCTTCTAAATCAAAGAAATGACACAGATATATCACTGTTCTTTCCCCTGTGTCATGACAAAAGACACAGAGAAGCTATCTGTCTCTTGATGCATACAAATTATTTCTATCCATGTCTCTATGTAATGAGAAAGAGAGTTCATTTTTCCCACTAGATTTAATCTCTCCTTTTTTTATTTTTTTTTTTAAGTTTTAATCTTTTTTCTGAAAGGAAGAATTGAAATACATTTTCTTGTTCAAAGTCAAATTATTTCAAACCAACTAAGGTAAAATAAAATGCTAACATACAGGTCCTATTCCATTAAAAAATTTTAGACTATATTTTTGTGTTACATTGCCTACTTTATAAATTGTTACAGGGCAAAAGATGCATATTTTTGTGAATATTTAGTTTTATCAAATATATTAGAGAGAAATCAACTTGTGAGGCTCCATGCTGAAAAAATGATGTAAAAACCAAAGCACTTTTTGTAAACCAATACCTTACATCAGAGAAATGCACTGCATCTGGTACTGTCTCCAAGAAGGACACTGGGACATTCCAGAAGATGTGTTTTGGAGTCCCATTAAAGTAAAAAAAAGTTGTCAAATTGTTATTACATTTTAGTTATGTGGACAGACCTAGGCCTTTTAGACACTTTAGGCATAGATCTCACTATAATGTACTGTACTTTCAAGGGATTTTTTTTTAATTTTCTCACATTCTTTTGAGTTTTCTTAATTTTGAATATCCACATCCTCCCATCAAGCTTGGCCTCATAAAAGTAATTCACAGTGCATGCTCTAGTCTTCCTTGATTTGAAAGACTGTTTCTAAAAGAAATAGTAGTTTTCACAGAATTCCTAATCCTTTACATTCCTGAAGTTTGAGTACCGTTGATTAGCAGTTGAAAACTCTTATTAGATAGCAATTATGCTTACAGCAAAGGGGTTTTACAGATCAAGTGTTTTGCACATTTTGCTCTTCACAAAATCTCAGATGAAAATGATCACTCATAGATTTCTGTTTCTATTACATTTTGGACAAAAGTATATGAAAACTGTCAGTAAATAAGATTGTAGTGCATTCTTATACTAAATATAGAAGATTTATGGTAATATTCTAATTTCATTTCAGTAAAGCTACAGTACATGAAGTTTTTAGCCATGCAGTTTTCAGTGTAATTCTTGATGGCAAAATTTAAGGGCTGTATTTACAGACTGTAGTAATATTTTGGCCAGATAAAACTTTGCTGAGCGTAAGAGTAGTTTATTACAGGTATAATGCGAATCGAAGTGTCATTTCAACAAACTAATCATATTAAAATCTGTAGAGTTGGAAGTAATGTAATTTTAGCAGGGCTGCTTAAGACTGGAGGTGAGTAAATAATTTCACAGTTAAATTAGCTTCTTCTGTTAACTGGGTGCATGTAAGCAGGATCAAAATTTTTCTGAATTTATCCACCATTCAGATTCACTCCAACCTGTAAGTTTTGTGTTGAGCTTTTCAGGCATCTCTGTGAACTCCTTGCAAACATGCAGACCGATTTTGGGATAAATGACTGTGATGTTCAAGTCACTGCCTCCCTGTGACTTGTTCACAAATAAAAAAGTGTCATTGGATAATGCTTTTACACTTGCTAGACGTCCTAGATCTATTAATTATGGAAGAAATTACGTTCTATAAATATCCAAACTATCAAGATAACATTAAAATACATTTACTTTTTGAAGAAAGATTAATAAATTCCTCTCCTCAGATCAGGGCCTTCTATTCACTCTCTTTGTGTCTTTTGATTTTTTTTTTAATATTTCATATATTTTTGAACTCTTTCAGAATAGCCATACATAGTGGACAAAAATTTTACTTGATAAATATAAAATAGCCAAGAACTAGGCAATGTTTATAAATACAAAGCAGATATTGTCTCCTTTTCCCTAGTGAAATTTTTTCTATCTTTTTTCTCACTGCCTCATCAATGACTGAGGCAGTGACTGTCTCTTTCAAAGCAGCTTAAGCTAACTTTACAATTTCTATAACTGTGTTATCTATTCCTGTCCTATTAAACCTGCTTTCATTTGTTCATTCCAAATGAATGGTGTCTACAGATAGCAAGCACTTTTAATTAGTAAATTAATTAAAACTGAAATTATTAAAGATTTTTTCCTTTAAAAATGTAACTCCTGGCTTGATATTTTCTACATGTAATGATATTAACTGTAAGAGTATTTATATTCAACTACATCAAAAAAGATACATGGAATGAAGAGTAGTTTTACTCTTTTCACCACATTTATTTTCCTCCTAGTAAAGATACAGTTGTCCATAAAGACACAGAAATGCTATACCTGTAATTTAGGTCACTGGTGATGGAGGAAGCGATGGTTTGTCTCTCTCCCTTTAACAGTGATGTGATCCTTGAAGCAATGTAGCATCAACAGATAAAATCTATGGGCTATATGCATATGCAAACAACTACTAGTTTCAAGGCTGTTGATATGCATAAGTCCTTTTCAGTTCTTGTAGTGGGTTAGCCTTGGCTAACTGCAAACCACCCAGATGCTTGCCGATTCCCCCTCTCAGTGAGGCACCTCATGCAGTTCCATACAGTCACTAAAGACTGACCTTGGCAGTGGAACTAGGTATAATTCTGCCCTTTATTGTACGCCAGAAATTTAAATAAACTCTTGATATTCCCATTCTTTGTGTTGTTCTTACACAGTACCAAGAGAAAAACTATTTCCATTAATTATGGAAAACTAGAATAGACAAATCTACTGTACCTCTCTGGCTGACCTGACTCTTACATAAAATTAGAAGAGGTCATTTCAGGTACCTAAGTGTCCTGACAGTAACAGATAGAACAGAGAAATCAAGAGGTATTCATCAGATGCAAAAACCAGACCTATGATGTATCCTCTTCAAGGTATGGAAGGAGTTCCACATGAAGATGAATTCAACCTTGCATAGTATTAACAATAGTTCAGTTATATTTAGACTACAGGTGAAAGAATATGATCTGCCACCTAGCAAAACAATCCCTTCATTCAGCCATATGGAAGAATAATTCTGTGTCAACATACATTTAACAACAGAGGGGAAAGTATTAGTGTTTGTTCTTTTCACATGCTGCCAAAAGTTTTGAACATATGTCTTGGTATAATATAAAATGATCACTTACACAACATGACTTCCTAAGACTCAAGACTTAGCTAAAGAGAAAGATCACTGGGAAAAAAACACCACTGGATTATATGCCTTCCATTCACAAATATCCCTTGAAAAAAGCATATTTCAACACGTAAAAAGCAACAATCAAGTATGGCAATCAAATAATGCATAAAAGCACTTTGTAATAAGAATCATTTAAGTGAAGTTGAAGAGCTGATTCATTCACTGGAGTCCACGAGATCATAACTCTGAACCTACCTAACCTGAAAACTGTCAGCCAGGTTTTGGCATTTGTGGGCTAAGTGATTGAACACTTTGTAATTTATCTCTGTTCTTATTCCTATCACAGTATGAAAAGGATTGTGAATCATATGTAAGTAAAGCAATAAACAGAAAGTAGACAGCTTGTTATACAAATGAAAACAAACAAACAAACAAAACAAAACAACATTCAATGTCAGTGAGAACAATGGCTGTCTAATCTATTTTGGTCCACATAGGTTCTGGATACTGCAAAGTCTCAAAGATGTTTTTCAGAGTCAATGATCCTTTCACAAGAATCTGAAAAAAAAGATGACAGAATTAAAAATGTATACGAAGGCACAAAGAAAATGCCAGAGTAAAAAAACATACTGGTTCAAACGATGCAGTACTGCATCCGTACTGAGATCAAGCATTGTGTGAAACCCCTGTCTGTCTCTGTGACAGCTGCAATGAAACACAACACACAACACAAGGAACAGAAGATTCATTAATAAACCCAAGAATGTAAGTTCCTTTTTTCTTGATGGTATTGCTATCCATTTGCTAACAATGAAAGCCAGCAGCAGCAAAGGGTGGCCTGCTGACACAACAGACCACAAGAGTATCAGCAGATGTTCATTGTTCCTTGAGTAAAACAGTTCCAATGAAGTGAAGTGGCTTGAACATTTGCCCAAACCCAGGCTTTTGGTATATATGTGACTAGGATTAGGGAAAAAGGAACAGGAGACAGGACCTTCCACATCTGAAATCATAAAAACATTCCAATGAGTCATTTGCATAATGTTTCTCCATATAAAACCTGAAATTTGTCATTCATTATTTTCTATGAAGAATCTTCTGCTTGCTTTCCTCTGCGTCATTTGGGAATATACTTAAGCAGGTAAACTCTGAATGTATAGTATATATTGTTCTTGAAGGAAATATTAATTTTTTCTTTGATCTTAGGTTGCACGTGTCCTGTTTAACAGTCAGGAAAGGGTGAGAAAACTAGAGCTGCTGAAAATGTAAAAGAAGATATCCTTTGAAGATTGTGGATGTCTTATGAAGTATTATTAATACTAAAACCAGCAAGAAGAGCTTCTTTATTTCTTTCAGAATCTCAATATAAAAGTGGGTACATATTCTGAACTATTTTTCAATCCAGGTTTGATTTAATAAAACATGTTCCTGGCTAGTGTATTAAACAATTACCACCAACTCTCAAGTCTCAGACACATAACAGCTCCTGCAATAATACCATATATAAGGCTAATGATTTCAAAGCTGTCTAGACATTTACAACTTTGCTTATCTGACTTTAACATTTGTGTGGTCAGCTAGTGGTTTATATACACAAGGATCACTGAAGAGCTCTTGTAGGCATAAATTTGGGAATTGGCTGCAATATTAACAGGTTATGAAGCTGGAAGTGAATTATTAAGAATGGAAGACAAATACCAGATCTAGCGAGTTACAAAGAGGTGTACATGCAATGTTAGTATTGCAAAATAAAAACAGATGCAGACCTCTGAGGTTGTAAATAATTCTTTCCATAATTTCATGTTTCACTGGAGGGAACAGAGTAAAACCTAGTATGTTTTCCCAGATGACCCAAAAGACTTGATTTGTTTCAGAGTCCTTGTGAACTTATACTTTATAGATCACTGAAATTGCATTACTTGAATTATTCAAATATATACAAGAAATACCAGTCTTTCTCTCTTTGACTTCACATATTAACATGTATCTCTTTGACACAGCCACTCATCAACATATACTGGCAATGAAAAGAGTTTCACTGATTATACTGTAATCTCACTGAGTTGGGCACTAGTTTTTTATTGTACGTGGTAGAGCACATGGCCTGTCATTGGTTCTCTCTAGTGCTACCCCAATACAAACAGAAAACAGAATAAATACAAAGGTGACATTCAGACCGTATGTCAGCATAGAAATGATATTTACATCCTGTCAAAAACCTGCTGTTCTGCAGGCAGTAGAGGTTTCTCAAAAGAGGATTTACAGGAGATGGGTACAAAAAAAATGAAGTTTGGGGATTTTGAAGATTTGGTTATACAGAAAGAACTAAGACAAGTTCTCATAAAGAAGTCTGTTTACTTGCCGAAAGTCTGAAAGCTGTGGATGTGACATGATAATCTGAGAGAACAGATAGTGAAAGCTCATGTCCTGTTCCCATAGAGTTATACCAGTGGTGATTCAAAAGGACTTGGCTCAGTTTATCAAGATGATAAGTATCCACCTAGCATTGTGACATCTGCAGTCACATAATAACATCAAAATCTGAGTTAGCTTATATTTGTACATAGAACCATAGACTGTCTTGAGTTGGAAGGGACCCATAAGGATCATTGAGTCCAACTAGATGTATTTGTATATACTTTATTATATGTATTTGATATATTTATATTTGTATTTATTTATACTTCTCTGACTTGATTTAACAAACACGGAAGACTGTGGGAAGACTCGCACTGATTCACCATTTAAAAAGAATTAATGTAGATTAAAGCAAGGAATCAGGTCCATTTTTTACTATAAGAATTTATCAAAATTTTGACTTCAAGTGACTGGAAACTTGTGTAAGCTGTGGATTCTGGATACCTTTTACATCCTCACCTAGACTGGAGAGTGAGTGTATGCCAAGATACTTTCTGCAACACTAACACCTTGACACTCCTGATCAAGAACCCACCTAAAGAGCTGTAAAGCACCGTTTTTGTCACTCACCCAGATTTTCTTCCCTCAAAAAACAAGACAAAAAAAAAGAGTGTGTGCAAGGTATTGCCCCTAGTAGATTTGGAGCACGTCCAGGGTGCATGTGCATGGCTATTGGTTTAGGTGTAACTTACACATACCTCTGTCACAAGTGTGAGTAACAGTTGCTTGCTCAGCGCTGTTACAAAAGCAGGCAACTGTATAACCAATCTCACTTTTGCTTGCCAGCACCCCTCTACTGCAAGAATCCAACTGGAACTTTGCAAGTTCCAACATCCCTATTGGCCTGATGCTTTCCCTGTGTATTGTGGATGTCACCATGGGTTGACATGTTCATATGATTTTCCACAAGCTAGCTTCTGCCATCAGTAGATTAAAGATGCTGAAATACATTTTGATCTCTTTGTCTCAAATCTGTTCTTTGTTCTTTAAATGCTTGTAAGGTTGAATATTTTCACCTGAGAGTGAGAAGTAAAATATTCCCTTCATAAACTAAAAATTTTCAGTTAGTAAACTAAGCACCTCTATAGTCTGTAAAAAACCCCAGAAAACCCTACTTTATAATGGAAAGGACGAATTGAGTTTAGAGTCACTGCCTGTGTACTTAGTCATGTTATTTTAACTGCAAATTTCAATAACATTTACTAAGTTAATAATGCATTTTATATACATGAACCTTCAAAGAGAAATGCCCTTATGGTTTCCTAGTAATTTACAATGTTGGAATAGAACACTGCAGCAAAGGTTTTCATATGCAGTATTGTTTATTTTGCTTTAATACAAATAATAATTTTATACAGTACACATTCATTTTATATAGCCAGACTTCAGAACTGAATGAATTAATTTACAAGAACTGTTAATTTACAGAAACAGAACTGAAAAGTTCTAACTGAGCGATAGGGGAATCCAGCCAACTGTGACTTATATGCCTTTAAGCCACAGCCAGATGGGAAGCAGCAAAGGAGAAGTGATTGAGTATCAAGAGTGGAGAATATCTCCCGAAACTAGAGAGACAAAACAGTACAGTTGTGGCTTTTAACATGTTGCCATGTATAGACCTTCCTTTACTGGTGAGATTTGACATCAAGAATAGATGAAAGTGCACTTTGTTCCTACAGCAGAAAATGCTGCAGCTTTTCTGCTTTGCAGGCTACCACAAACTTACTGCATTTCTCCCCACCCTAGAATTCAAGGTTTCACTTACAGGCTACCCAGCAATTTAGGCCCCCTATAAGGAGATGGCCCAAAGCTTTACGATAGCAGTCAGTTAGCTTTATGGTAACAGTCAGTAACTCCCTTCAGGCACAACAGTACTGTTTGTAGCAATGGTTGAAGTTACCTGTGAGGGAAGCAAAATGCTGAGAAGGATTAGTCCCAGACTGTGGTGGGACACTGGAGTTACTTAATTTCCCCAACCTCTGTTCCAAGGGTGGCATGTTCTTCTTCAGTTTTGCATCCTCTAAACTAAGCATGCTGCAAGACGAAACCACACAACTCTCATTCTGGAAGAGTGGTGAGGACAAGATTAACCCATATGGGACAGATACAAGCCACGTCACACATGCTGAGTTGCTGTCAGGTAGAAGGCAGCATAAGAAACTAGAAGAGAATGAAATAGTAGTGTGTCCTGGGCCTTGTTTCATAGTTTTGATACCCACACAAGTGCAAAATTTGTTCTTAAAAACTCAGTACTCAGGTACAGTTAAATCCTATGTGTAAATGTATGATGTGAATAATAATACATTTCAACAAGAATATAGTCCTTCAAAATTAAAAAATTCTTGATCTTTTTATCCAGAAAATGTCAAGAATTCATATGAAAGGATTTGATTGGATTAATCTTTAACTGTTGTCTCCATGCTGTCCTCCTACATGACAGAAGTTTTGCATTTCCCTGTTCCTTGGTGGAATTTCTGCTGTTCCTAGATTGGCCTCTGGACTACAGCAGTAACAGTTCTCTCCTTGGAGGTCCAAACCATGTTTTTTTCTTGCACTGTTATAAGTGAAATCTAAGGATAAAACAGTCTTCTCAAAATAAAAATTCTGTTTGTTTTTCTTCTTTATATAGGCAAAGCATTAGGGAAATGCTTCTAAAAAAAGTCCTCCACACTGGTCTATTGTAAGAAAGGACATATCAAAACCTCTTGAGATACTTTTGAGAGGGTTCAGATTCAATTCTTGTTCCTTCAAAGAACTGGTCTTATTTTACTGCCTGAATCTCCCCTCATAAACTAACTATAGTTCCTTTGATTTTTGTTATTCATCATGGGATTCCTCCCTTCATGGTTTAAATACTGTTGTAGGCTGGCAGGGATGGAGACCAAATATTCAAAGCTAGCGGCTTATCTGCTGTCAAGCAACTACTGAGAAGTGACATAGCTTGAGCTAGTCCTCCCTTCCTGTTCCTTGCCTTGGGCAGTCATTTGTTGACTTAAATAAAATATGTGAACTAGGATAATAAACTTCTCAACTAACCAGATCTAAATACAGAAAGAATTATAGAGCGGTTCCATGTTCATAATAGACGGAGCCACAAAGTGTTTTCTCTCTGTGAATGAAACACATGAGAAGGGCAGCAGGAACCACTGAATGTGACCTTCGAGTGGATTCATGCTTGTATAATAATTAATTCTTGTTATTAGCTGACACTTTAATTGACTTTAAACCATTATACAGCCAAAGTTTGTTATCACGTGTTTTGCAATGATGATTTCAATGGTGTCAGGTAGTGAGTCATCAGTCACTGCCCATTATATGGGATAAAACTCTTAGGATTCATTTCTTATCTCAGATGCATCTGGGACACAATAGAGTGTTAAATATTCCATCCTACACAGAGTTCATCTTTCAAAAACATTCTCTGTGCTGGTGTCCTGCCTGAGGCTGAAGAGAGGACCTGTTTTATTCTGGAAATGAATCAAGTAAGTAAGTCCTGACAAGAAGATGATGAGAAATATGTGTAATATCAACTATACCAATATTGGAAATTAATAATATATTAGTTACTTTTTCTTTGCTCTCTCAGTGCTGTTTTTCTCTGATACTGATACTTGAAACAACCTAAAAGACGACCATTGACAAAGGGCGGTGGATATGCTCTTTGATGTGCCAGTGAAAAACTACCCAAAGACAATTTTGAAAATAATCCCTGTTCATGCACACTTCATGGATATTTTATAGAGTACATTAGGTAAAATTTCTGCTTTTCTTCCAGAGAACATGCTTTAATCCCTCACAGGTCTTTATTCTGACTAGGCACTGCATGTTTTATACCTGCTAAACAACGGAGTGTGGATAAACTCGGATCCGTAAGGGTAAAGCCAGACACCCTTTTCTCTACTGCTCTCAAGGATCTATCATCAGTAACACAAGTGGTAGTAATCATAAGGATTCTAGTGGTGCTAATCATACTGGTGATCAAGATAGATGTTGGTATGATAGAGTGACTGTGTTTCGGTTGTTCTTTTAAGGATTTGGGAACTCGCATCCAATATTTAAAGAAAATGAAGGCTTCAAAGCTGAGCACCAAACCCAGAAATTCTCAACGTGTCATGGCACTGTGTGCACAAATGGGCCCTAATTGCCCTGACTAGCCTCACCTGGAATGCCCGTGCACATGTACTCTGCCTGTTGATCCATTTATGTTCAGACCTGAGCCTTGTCTGCTTGTCTAAACTACACTGTAATTGTATTTGTCTCCAGCCCCCTCTCTGGCCTTGTTTTCTGATGGACCTTGAACACACTTTGTAGGTAGCTTGTCTCCAGCCCTGTGTCCTGCATAGACCTTGGTCCTATGTTATGGCCTTGCCTCAACTTTTGTCTCCAGCTTTGTCTCCTACTGTCCATGTGGTCACCCTTGTTTTCCAGCTCAGCCTCACTCATGCAACAACCCTGTCCTTTTTGCTCCTTGAAACAAAATCAGAGATTCTGTGTGCCTTTTAGGTATTATGTCTTTGCCAGGTATCACGCACAGTTTTTCACAGGAGCTTTACTTTATTTGAATCACCTCTTAGAACTGCTCTGAAGATCTATCTGAATCCAAATGAGCCTTAATTGCCCTGACTAGCTGTAAGAGTCAGTCCAAAACCAACATTGCCTCAACCTTGTCATCAGGGATATGGAAAGTAAAGTACCTGAAAGTTAGGTTAACATCTTGACATGAGTCTGCAGCAGCCTGCCTGAGAAGCAGTTGCTGATCCTGGGAATGGAATGCCAGGCTCGTAAGGTCATTATGCCCTGGACAGAGCAAGGATGAGAGCCGAGCAACTTGTTCATTTGGCAGGAAATAACAAAAGGATAGAGAAGCTGCTGTCTGCTTCTCCCTTCTAGAAACCTTGTGGGGGAAGATGACAGCCGAAGGAGGGAGCCTTGCGGAGGCAAGACGGCTCTGTTTCGGCTAAAGAGTGCTGTGCTGTTCTCCAGTGCAGGGATGAGCCAGAGAACCATTATCAAGAAGGATCAATCAGCATTGATGGAGCCAAGAAGAGGCGGAGGTACAGAGGAGGAGCAAGGGGTGCTACTTGGCTTAAAAAAAGGCTCCTCAGCACCCGAACTTTGGAAGCTTTCTCCACCAAGTATCACAACAATCGTTGGGACCAGCAGGACGCTGCCTGGACCTGGGACCGTAGGGATGCCTTGAACCCGCAGTGGTAGCTATCGATCTCTTTCCTTTTTTCACTTTACTTTCTCCTTTTCTTTCACCCTCTTTACCTATTGCATGCCGCTTCAGGGGCAAACAATAAAGTTTCATTGTTTGATTGAGCAAACCCCTTTGGCGTTGTCGCCTTAATTTTGCACTTCGAGATCACAGCAAACGAACCATCATGAGTCCACTGAGTGGACCGTGACTCTAGCCTCACCTGGAATGTCCATGCACACGTACTCCAAATTCAAATATCCTTTCTCATGCAGTCTGTTTTCCTGACCTTCTCTTCTTTTTTCCTCTTCTGTCCTGCTGCTTTCCCAGCCAACTCTATTCCTAATCTGCTTCCAGACAGTCTTGGTCTCTCCCAAGAGCCATATCCCAGTCTCTTAGCATCACAGAATCACTGAGGTTGGAAGGGGACACTGAAGATGTCTAGACTAGCCTTCATTATTTTTTGGCCTTGCAGTCGTGTTTTGAATACCTTCAACAATGGAGACTCCACAAGCTTTCTGGGCAACCAGAGAGGTTTGACCAGCCTGACAAAAAAAAAAAAAAAAAAAGAAATTCTGAGGTAATGAAATTTGCTGTATTTTAAATTATGCCCATTGTCTCTTGCCCTTTTGGAACCACTGAGAACAGTCCGGTTCCATCTTCTTTAGTCTCTCTCATCAGATACTCATACACAAAAAGATTGCTCAAGCCTTTGCTTCTTCAATACTGGGCTTTCTTGAAGTACGTGACATTGTGATCTTTTAGATATAAAAATAGTAGTTCTTCCTCCTATCTTGTTATGTACCAATTCTCTTTTATTCTAAAATTTCCAAAGAAAACGTACCCTACAAAAAATTCCTGGATGTTCTGTTATAGCCCAAACATCTCAAACTTGAAAAAGACCAGTGAACACGCACTGACAATGGAAACTAAGACTGACAATGGGAACTAAGACATACTGCTGCTGCTTGAATATTGTCTCAAAGTATCACCTTGATATTAACTACACAACATGAATATACACAGAAAAATGTACTTCCTCTAGTAAAAAAAAGATTTGCAATAAGGTGGTGTTTTCTTGCATTAGCTTTTCTGCATTTCCATTCACCTTGCCAGTTTTCTTCCTATTTTCATTGCCTTTTTGTGGTTTTGACCTGTGCTGCTTTTTGAATGCTGCTACATTTTTGCCGTTTCTCGCTTTTTCCTGCTATTTTCCTATATCCTTTCCTAAGTTTATACTTCCTTTTACGGCCTGCCTTTTTCTTTTATTTTATTTTTTTTTCTTTTGCAGATATAACAGGGTTGAGGTCAGCATCTGGGTGCTACAAGGCAGATATTTTGAGGTGTCAATTTAAAATATGTCATCTGAGGAGCTAGGAAACTGTGAATCACCTTTTGAAAGTGCAAAATATGTGATTTGGGATCTATTGCAATTTAGCATGGTCCTTGCTTATATTTCTTCAGCACTGTCTGAGAGGGTTGTTGACCCTTTGTAAAAAAGCTTTCTAACATGACATAAAGTCCAGTGATCTGACAGATGCCTACAGAAGAATGAGTAGCACATTTCTGAGTTCAGTCAAAGCTTTAGTATGAAGGACTAAAAATGACAGCTGAGGATAGGAGGCAATTAGGCGATATATTCTGAGGATATTAGATGAAGAAAATTACTGTTTTGGGAAGACTGTTCAGCTTCTAAATTCTGCTTTAACTGGATTCCTTTATGAGCTGATGCATCAGACTAGAGGTTCAGTGTGGGATTATTTCATGGAATTAAGGAAACTGAATGGTGGTCTGGAGGTCATCTTGTACAGCCTCCCATTCAGAGTGGGGCTGCTGTCTTCTTAGTTATCCTTTTAATTCCATGATGCAGTGGGATGCCAAAAAGTAGCAGTTCACCTTTCAGAGTTAATACAGAAGTATTTTCCCTTTCTCAGGAAAACTTTTGCCATGGGAAGATAACTGCTTAATGAAGTCACCTGATAATGGCTTCTGCAGCTGGTCACCTCTTGAAGCTTGCCAGGAAGACATACAACAAGGGATAAGGAAAGTTTCTAAACACCTTTTCAATTACTTTTATTAGCTTAAGACAAGCAGAGCTGTTTTCCCAAAAGCAGGGCAAACTGGAATAGAAGGTGTTGTGTTCAATGTATTGTAAAATTAGAGGATGTATTCCCCATGGTGTGTTCTTGCCAAACTGCGACGGGCTTAACAGCCATGAGGAGAGGCCTTTGCATGGTAAATGAGAAGGAACGGTTTTAATTGTGTGCATTTCCACAAAATATAATGTGTCTATAGCTAACAAGGGTTGATAGAGATCTGTGGGTATCTGTCCAGCTTTGTGCTAGAGAGCTATGACTTCTACAAGGAGCTTCCTAACTTGTCCTGCTGTGGCAGTTTTTTTTGTTTCTCTTGTGCTTTCAGAGTTTGCAAAGGGAACAGAATAGGTACTGATGTTCAGCTGTCCCACTAAACTATGAAAAATTCTCCATAAAATCAATGAAATACTATCTGGACATTCAGCAAAAGTCTTTTACAAACAGATCTGTTTATGTACTTCAAAACCTGTGGCTCCAGATTCACTGCACAGGAACTGGATTGATGATCTTAGTGCATGAGTTGTGTCCTTTGCCAGCATCTCTTATAATTCCTTTACTTTAGAAGGCCTTCATAATATGGAATAGGTCAAAGGAAGCCATGTACCCTTCTGTCTTCACTCACACCTCTCATGTGACCACAGAGACCAACTTATTATTTCTCCAGGATTCTCAGTGAGGACTGTGTCCCGACTCCCCAGATTAGTCTTCACATAGCTGCTTGTTAACTTCTAAGATGACTTTTAGGATTTGGAAAAGAGAAGGAAAAAGGGATCTACTCTAGCTACAGAAGGCGGCAAAACTCTGGTGACAAAGATGTCAAAAGTAAGCCAGTGAAGACATAAGAAGGTAAGAGGGTTAGAAAATGTAGTCAAATCTGTGTTCCAACAAGAGCAGCATTCTCTCTCAAAAAGTGGTGGTAGGAGATACAGTTTCATTTTAAATATTTTAAACGATTAAGTTACATGAGTTTTATGGCAATTTTAGATAAATTTTGCTAAAGGAAGGCGTGTTGTTATCCATTTCTAGCATGTAACTAGGAAAAATTAAAGCAGACCTGAGGAAGTGGGCTTTGGTTCAGTAGAAGCAGCAAGAGAAAATGGGAGTTTGAAGGAATCATGAAAGAGATCATGGAGAAACATAGGTAAAACAAATATACTCAATGAAAAAACTATAACTCTCTGGAGTAAATTATGCACTGAGTGTCATCTCATAAGGTATAATCATACAGTGATGTATGCAAATTTTTTAAAGATTTTTTTTGTTAGTGGATGTGTCTGGAAGGACTGTGTTCCTGCTTCATGTTTGCCACAGATTCACATGGAGCATTAACTATTTAGTACATCTGCAAAATTTTGAAAATGAGATAGCAAGTAGTTGCATAGAACATAACCTGTTTTTTCACTGTATTCTTTTAACATTTCTTTAAAGATTGTCCATGGACATGTGTGGATATCCAATCTATTGCTTTTCTGTTGGAAGGTTTAAAAATTATTCATGGTTGAGTGCTGAATTTTGCCCTTCCCCTAGGTAGAAGAACATGAGGCACTGAGGCCTCATTCTCTAGAACTGCTCTCTCCAAAGGGATGATGTCACCAGATTATGGGTTATTTGATCACTTGAGTTGCCTGTTTCAGTGGCAGTGCAAAGTAATCAGAAATTCCTTTGTAAACAACTTTACGAATAGCTATATAGGCCTTTTAAATATCCCTAGTTGTAGGTCCTTGGTGAAAAGAAGGCGTGAGAGACAGGATTATAATGGGACCATTTTCCTCATTTGCACAGCCTGTGGCTGATTCATGAGTTCAGAGACTGCTCAGGCAACTTGAAAATGACTCTCAGGAAACAGGGATGTGGAGTTCTTACCCCTTCTTACTGCACAGCTGGAAAGGGCTGTTATGGACAAGTTCCAGTCTGCTGAAGGAATGGAAATGCAGTGCCATAATGCACACCACAAAAAGGGCTTTGTGTCACATCCCCTGTCCAGCCAACCCAAAGCAAGGCCATGTGTCGGTATAGGCTTATCCTTCAAATGCACAGTTTATTACCGGAGGCCGCAAGGTGAAGAAAGAGTCAAGAGCTCTTGGGAACTTTTAGTTCAGAAGCTGCACCAACAGCTTTTCCCTTCATATGTTTCACTTCCTCCCAGATGCATTCAGTGTTGAAAACAGGCTTAAAATAATGTCCAGTGCCTCCATGCTTCATAATGAGCTGTTAGCCACTAGATGTTGCTCACGCATAGTTACTTATTCTCCTGCTTCTCATTTTCGTCCTTCGTTTTGCCCAGGATGACACTAACTTTTGTACAATTCTCTTTTTCACAAGACTTTGGATCCCTGACTATAAATATATCAGCAAGAGAAGAAAGCTTGTATTAAGAATTTCATCTATCATAATAGAAGTTATTCAGTTATAACCCCTTCAAAAATCCTGTGCATACAGGGAACACTTGACTCTAGTGACTGGATTTATTTTACACTTGGGCAGTCATGCTTAATTTGTCAGTCTCATTAGCTAGATAAATGCTTTTAGTCCTCCTTTGTGTTTGTTTTTCTTTTTTTTTTTTTTTTAAAAAAAAGCTTATCAGTAAGTGGAGAAGCTAATTAGATCAACAAATTGACTTCTGAATGTGAATAAACAGCAAACAGTTTATATACAGGGTGTTTAAAATAGTACAAGCACCTTCTTTTTTATGTTCTTTTTTTTTTTTTTAACTTTGCATACTTCCTTCTTTTAGTTCTCAATCACAAGTTATACATAACATCAATCACTTTTCCCATGAAAATTCAACTGTAAACATCTTCAAAATAATAGTCAGGAGTGGACAAAGGTTTAGCACTGTGGACTTACTCATTCTCTTGCCTTCTTTTGCTACATCTTCTCTCTGAAAATGCAGCACTTTAATATTTAGGAAAAAGAATTATAACAGTTAAATGTAGGCACTGTTCTTGTTGTCATTATGCTTCCCTTATAATCAAATTTTTAGCGGAATCCAATTTAACAAGCGTTGTGCAGGGAATGTTATTAAATCATAAATACACAGGTTTTTTTCTTCCAATTAATTCTCTTTTTTGAACTGATTGTGTTCAGTTAATCTCCTTATGATACCATTGCATTGATACAGATGTGAATCAGACTTAACTAGGTAGTGTTGCCTAGTCAGTCAACGACAAAACTTCGGTAAGTATGATTAGTCTCTATTGTTATGTGAATATGAGTATCTGTTGCTGTCAAACAATTGGAAAAGTGAGCTACATAAGGCAGTGGGACAGAAGACTGTATTAGAACTTCAAGTTATATGGGACTAATAATTTGCTTTAAATTATATATATATATATATACATGCACACTGATTTTTATATAGATATATAAAATTATAGTGCCTCATAGAACTAAGGATTTAGATAGTTGTCTAGCTGGAAATTGTTTAACTTTTTTCCCAGTAGTGTTAGTATTGATAGGAAAAAAAGGCCTAGAGCTTATACAAACACAGAACAACCAACTGTAAATGTTTTCCTAGTTGCACAAAGCAATGGATAAGAACAATTTTCTCAGTCTGAGTCTCTCAGACAAGGCTACAGTTAAAGTAATTGCGTGGAGGGGAAAGAGTTCACAAAGAATTGATATTGACTTAGCTAAATACTCTTTTTCTCCATTCTTTCAAGCTTGATTGCAGTGCAAAGCTCCTTCAGATGCACTAAGACACAGAGAAAGCAGGAAAAAAGACAAACTCAGACTGGTCTACATAAATGAAGAACAAATGGTAACAGTGGGATCAAACTTCCTTGTGTTAACTGTAATTGCCATCTCGCTGCACAGATCGGTATTCGAGAGACAACACTGAACAGCTCGTGGGTTCCCAACAGGAAAGTGTGACTTTGGATGAAACCGACCCCAGCCAACGAGCACTGCCAAATGTGGTCCTATTAGCTGTCATTACATTAACTTTGCCTCTGTGTCTGTAGTTGGAAGGTAACAGACCGCATGAATTTTATTCATTCATGACTGACAAAGGGAGAAAGAAGGTGGATAAGTAAAGACAAGCTGGGTTATATGACTGAAGCAGGGAAAAATTATCTGTCAGAAACAGATGGGGTTGATTCTCATGGAGGAAAAGATGCATATTACCAATCAAACAGGCTAGAGAAAGAAATGCAGAAGAAAAAAACACCCTATTTGTCTTACTGCAGAATATTTTACAGATCACAGAGGTAATACAAGGTGTATTTTATGTTTTGGTTAGCCTGGATTGTAAAATAAATCTGAATGTGACTGACTGTATGCACAAAGTAAAGCCCAATTTAAAAAGTATATATATATATATATATATATGTCTGTGCAACCAGGGCCCATTGGTATGACAGATTACCAGAAAAGGAAGCACAGAAGCACTTAATATCATCTTGAACTATATACTTGCCTGATAAAAAGGGTAGATAACTTCAGAATTGCAAATACTTAGAAATACATTTACAAAAGGAGATCACTGTACAGGGGCATGTACAAGAAAGGAAATGAGATTTCAGCTGGAGAAAGCCCTGATAAGAGGATACTCCCCAATCTCTGCAGTGTAACATCTGAACACAAACAGTTTTCTGGTGAACATAGCAAGCAATATCATGATAAAACAGGAGGAAATGCCTTATTTGAGATTTTCTGATGCATATCAAAATACCCTTATGAAATTCTTTGCATTCACTGAAAAAAAGATCTGGAGTCACTGAAGCAATTGATCACAAAAGTATAAGAAAATATTTTAATATTATTTTTTAAAGCTACATATAGTAGAGCAGAAATCAAATGAAAATATTATGTGAGGAAGAACCACACTTTCTAAAAGCGGTATTAATTCAAAAGCTGACAAATGGCTTTATTTTGAGAGGTAACTATAGTGCTGTTTAACATAACATTTTTTTTACAGTGAAAAAGCAAAGAGTGAAATTAGACTACGATGAATTAGAAAGCTTCCCAGGGTAATGAAGAGTAGCACACCATCTGTTTGAATGGGAAAAATATTTGATCAGTGTGTGTTCCTCACTCTGCTGTTCAGTAAAGAGGTAAAGATCCTGGTAGCAAAATGGTGCTATGTAACATGAATAATGGCAACTGAATAGAACAGGCAATAAACGTTAACCACCACTAACTCTTGGGACAGCAAAATGTAACCGAGGTCTGGGCTAGTCACTGGTCTGCCATGTAACAACTGTGAGAATTATCGTTCTGCAATGACCAGGAATTTTCTAAAGTTAATAACCTGATAAAACTTTTTTCTCCTTTAAAGATATATCAGTAGGAAAGACTTGACTACTGGGCTGATACAGGATCTGGGCAAAAGGCTGATTTAGAATTAGGATCTCCCTGGTATTTTTTTAAAAGAAAGCTGGAGTAAAGTGCTGAGGAGCTAAAATGGACATGTGAAGGCTTTGTTTCTGATTGGATGCAATAACTACCAGGCTTGCTTTGTTTGTTTTTTTTTTCCCTCCTGTGTACCCTTGTTCACACTTACTCCAAACAGTATAACAGCCATGAACAGTAGGTGTTCATGTAGAACCTTTTCATGTAAGTGGTCAATCTGTAAATAGGTAAGTGATCTTTAAAGTATCTAAGGGCAGATGTTGCCATTTGTTTAAAGAAATCCCACTGGAAATTACACATATATTGTCCTTGTGCAACAGAATTTGTACTGCTCTCTGCAGAAGCAGGACTGCATGCTCCAGCTCACGGTATAATAGCCAGAGCTGTGGAGTATTAATGCTGAATGAGGTTGAAAGCATCAGTTTTCTGTTTGCTCCCAGTGCTGGCTATATTGGATGAGGAAGAGGCCTTGTCTGAACAAAAGAAACTTCTGTTTGAAGAGGAGAAGCCCTGGTGGAATGAAAGTGTCTGTCTAACAGGGAAAACGTGAGTAATTTTTGTGCCTCTTCCTGGAAGATGGGTGGTGGTTCTACTGGGATCTGTAGTAGAAGTGACTCCATATCTTCTACCCTTACTTCTAAATGACTTCAGAGTCATTGAAGGCACAACAAGAAAGGCACATTTAAAGTAAGTTCAGAATGAGAGAAAACCTTGGCGTTTTATGGGCAGCTCTCCCCCTTTCCTGCAACCCCCTGCCCCCTGCTTTTAAGAAACAAAAATTGACTAGGAAAATCAGGCAAAATAAGGGTAACAGTAGACTTGGTTTGCTTACATGTTTGTAGAGAGCTGGATCATACCATACTGATAACAAAGGATAAGACTCTGTTGCTCTTGGTCACTGACATTGACTTTCTAAACTGCATTGAAAAATCAATCTCCCCCTCGTATTCCAAATGCCACACTGCTCCTGCAGGGCAAATCTGCAGGTCTGGGCAGATCTGCTCACCGACAAGGGTGTCTTTCAGCAGCATATATCGATCACCTCCTACATATGTGTAAAGGCCAGTACTGCCTCCCCTAAGATGCTCTCAGCAGAACTGTTCTGATCCCTCAGCTGAACAGGAGAGACCTCTGATCTTTCTCAGGATACAGAGCTGTAATTATAAAACTGTAAACTAGATGTGAGGCTTAATTATAATGTCAAATAGATTGGATTTTAATCAGCTCTCTGGATATATAGTTAGGAAGGATTTATCAGGGCAATGACCTAATTTTAATAGTACGGATTCCAGCTGAACGCTCTGAAAAAAATTTGGTTCAGTGCCTGTAGAGGGGAGACAAACAACTGTAGACCATCGCTTTTTAATGAGTGATGTCTCAATCATGGCGCAGGCTTTAGGAAACAAATTAATCTCTGATGTAACATCAAAGGGAATTGCTATGCAATGGTGATGATTCTGGTCATGGGCCTGTCGCAGCTGCAGAAGCACAGCAGAAGAAATGCTACAAGAAGAGTTGCCATAAGACATGAGAGGTCATTATAGCATGTAGAAATGTAAGACTTCTGGGAGTATAGTTCCAGCTCAGCAGCTGGACTCATAAGCCAGGTTTTTGTGAGGCTTGATGGGAGATGGGAGCCAGAAGGGTCCATCTTTCTCTGAGAGGTAAGACTTTGCTCCCGTACCAAAGCTCCTGCTGAGATAAGGCTTCAGTAAGAGCTCTGAACTAAGACCTAGCACACTGTTGAGGTGTTTCGGAGCTGATAAGCCAGGGGCCTGTCAGAAGAGGGGGCTGCTGGCAGGTATGTAAATATTGCATTGTTGCCAGGTGATGGCTTTGGGCTGTGGCAGGGGCTTCCCTACAGCCCAGAATGGCAGCAGACTGGGCAGGATTCCTCCTCCACAGTTGTGTAATTTCTTGTGTTGTGCTGAGCTCAGTATCCAGAGGGAGCAGCCATCTGGGAAGCCTTGTCTGCCTAAAGCTGTTCAGCAATATCCCTTCTGGTCCTCCTCAGGTTTCTCAGTAATTACTTGGAGTATTCTGAATGGACCTGACGCTCTAAAAAATCTTTATTTGATTTTGCCCAGGATGTTTTAAAGTGGTGGTCTGGCTTACAACAACCTACCACCATGCTTTTAGGGACCATCGCAAAAACCTGGCCCCCACAAGTGCTTTCAAAGTACAGCAAGGCAGTAAACCTTAGTCTTCAGAAGTCAGAAATGCTGAAATGAAGGAGGTCTGTGTAACTGTGCAAAATAACACACTGATATAAAAAAGCATCAATTTGTTGATGTAAAAAAAGGCACCAGATTAACACTGTGCTAATTGCAACTTGAAAGCACAACAAAGGCATTCCAGAGCAGTCTCATTACATGTTAATTCTGGGGATTAGTGTCAGATTCAGTCACCAGGTCTGTTGCAGGACTGTTTTCTTTTCTTCTTTTTGACAGAGTTTTATGGAGGGCATTAGCATTCGGGTTTTGCAGCCTTTCTCTCCCCACTCCATCAAGAATATACTCTTAGTTTCTAGTGGGGCAGACAATACTGCTCATCTGTGCCAGGTTGCTGGATTGACCAGAGCGGTGAATGCTTCTTCGATGACTGCTTTACATGAACTAGTTGACTGTGTTACAGATGTGAGATTTCTAACAGGAAAAAAAAAAAAAAAAAAACGGAAGAAAGAAGGCAAGGCAAGGCAAGAGGTCCCCCTAATCATTTTAGAATTTTTTTGCTATAGTAAAATATTGATGTTGGATTTTGAGGGAAGCAGTATTGAGGAGAAACATATTTGAAACAGAGAAACTCTGTGGAGGTTAAGACACTTTTTATAATAATTATTTTGTTTTTAAAAATACTGTATGCTGAAGTAATCAAGCTAAATAAGGTATTTAAGTAATAGATCTTCTACCAGTAATACTAATATTACAAGTTTTTTATTTTAAATGTCAAAACATGGTTTGAAGCACATTTTTGTGATTAGTTTTCAAAGTGTAAATGAATTACAGCTTCTTCCCTGAAATGTAGTTAAAATTACTACTTATGTATAAATTTCTATGCTAAGACACATGCCAGGGATTGGAGCTATACTGCATACACCATACCTGAAAGCCGTTACCAATCCTAAACACTCAGCTTGCAATGAGATAAAAATTTTCAAGGATTCGATACTGTTAAATTAAACTACTGTTCTTTAGAAGTTTAAATCTGTAGGAAAATGCAGAAAAACTATTTTAAAAAATTTGAAATTAGAAAGTGTGAACTATAAGGTGAACTATAACTATTGGTTTAGGAAAGCTAGTAAAGAGAGTAATTCTTTCTGAATAAAGAACTAAGATTTGTTAGTTCAGGTTTGTTCTAAGATTGTGATGGATATCTATAGTTATTTTCAACATTTGGTTTTGAGTAGACACACTAAATTTTATCTCATTCCTAGTAATATTGCAGTAGAACATAACATTCATATTATGAACCTGGTTTTCATTTGTTCATAATTTTTATGCAAATTCCTTTTAAATGATTTCAAGATGAGATTTTGGAATCATGTTTACATGTGCCAAAATTGAACAAAAGACCATTTTTATAACGTAAAAGTAAGCTTGAAAAACACTCTTAAAAGTCATAGTACATTTTGTATGATATAAGCATTTTTATTAAGATCAATTACAGCATCTTTTTTTTTAAAACAAAAAAGCCTAGTAATGTTTTTTAAAAAGTAGTTTTGAACATAAGAAAAAATATTACAAATGAAATATGAATATCAGAGTCTTGCACTTAAAGTCTCATCAACTACATTCTCTGTGATTGCAAACGTTTGGCTTTTAATATAGCACAGATAAATATACAAAAATACTATTATTCTATTATGTATATAAAGCTCATCTAAATACAAATCTAATAAGCTAAAATTGATTTTGGAAACTTTAGATACTGTGGTAGAATGAATGCTTGGCTTTTCAACAAGCAGAGGAGTGCAATTTTAATGTTTAAGATGTAACAAAACCTGTAGTAATATAGCTGTGGTACAGCATTTTTGAAGAATAGTTGACTATAAGCAAGACTGGTTTGCAAATACCACATGCAAAGGTTTAAAAAGAATTTTGGGTGCATATGTGCTTTGTACTGTTCTATTTATCGTTGAAAACTTTGCAACAAAACGTTAGAAAAACAAACTCATGTTTTATCTGTGTTGCAGTAGCATAAGTTCCAGAAACCCTAAGTATCTTAATGTCATATAAATGACAATTGCATTAACTCCCTTTAATAACACTGAGATATAAAGAGATGTGTGATTCCACTAAAATTCTTCTCTCACAATTGGATTCTGCTCAAATTACACTGCAGGTAGTCCTGTATTTTAATTAAGAAGCATTACTGCCTTATCCTGCTATACGATAGTCTGATAGAAAGTGAGTTGAGTTGAACTATTCAGAAAAAGAGAAATGGGAAATGTCTGCTAAAAAATGGAGCAGCCTGCCATGTAAAAAAGCTATCATGGATTGATCCAGCTTTGGAGCTGTGCTTGAACAGACTAATATACCAGCACAAAAGTTAAAGGGAGAGGCTGCAACCTTAAGCAGAACAGTCAGGAATCTCAAAGCAAAACTGTAATGGATTTTTTTAATTGCATTTTTATTGGACATCAGAAAGATAAAAGGAAAAAGAGAGGTAATTATTGAATGGGGAAATTCTTTTGGTTGGGGGATTGGTGCTTTGAAATTAGTAGTTGAAAAATGCACTATACATTGCATGTATTAGGAAAAAAAATATTAACAGTTACACGAATTTAATATCTATGCCTAAAATGCCAAAGAGTTTCAAAATTGCTGTCTTTGGGTTGTTGGCCCAGGCTGGCAGGCAGGACCCCTCCAGAGGCTTGCTCACCTCCCCACTCATCCAGTGGGACAGGAGAGAAAAGAGGAGGCATCAGAGTGAGAAAACTGATGGGTCAATATCAAGACAAGGAAAACAGAGTTGACTTGAGGCCGCCCTTGTAAGACACCAGCAGCTTGCCAACTCCACCCTGTACGTTAACAAGTACCTTTTAGTTGTAAGTCTGTAACACAATAAATAGATTTCTTAGGGTAGATTTCAGTGAAAGTTTGGAATGTTAAGCTATAAAATCACTTTATTTGTATTGAAATACTGTTATTGTACAGCCAGAGGAATTGATGCAAAACCTGGGTTTCCACCTTTTTAGTTTCCCTGTGCCAGTACTTAGGCTAACCTAGACTGTATGAATATGTATGCACAGATCCAATTGCTCTCTCATAGTGACCAAAAATCGAGACATTCTTTTTTCATGCAAGTAGACGTGGAAAGGAAAGCCTGCTACATACAGTTACAAGAGCTTTAATACTGCAACGGAAATAACATGGAAAATCTGGCACTGCTCCTGAACCCTGTGACATTTTTGCAACTCAAACACTTCCATGTGCTTGGTTATAGAATTTTTTTAGTTACCGAATTGTGAGCATCTGCTTTTTTGTTAAGGTCCTTGTGTTTAGGACCTAGTGTAGAAAGCTAAATTTGTGTTTTAAGATCAGGTGTTCTGGTTGCAGTGTTGACATCTAAAGGAAAACAAGATACAAACCTAAAGCACAGTGGACCCAGTTCTCCCCATGCATGAGCTGTAACAGATAAGCAGCACAATAACCACATAACTCAAAATTCCTTGGGCACAAACGAGTGGCCTGCAAGTAGGTTGACAGGTTTCCTCAGAAGTTTGTGGCTGTAACTCTCTTCTCCAACAGAAATGCAAAAAGGCTGAAAGCTGCTCATCTTTCCTGCTTCACTGCCATATAACCAAGCTGATCATGATCTAATAATAAACATCAGCAGCTGGTAAAGCTGGTTTCAACATCAGTGATATTGTGAGCCATTATCTCTTGTTCCCATGATGTTTCCACTGTAGCACAGAGCACAGCAGATCAAACACAGTCACAACAAAATTGCACTTATATGGCAGCGAGCATCCACAAGTCCATAGCCAAGCCCTGTAATGCTCCAATAGCAACTCTTCACGGGCAAACGTGGTTTGGCCTTGTTAAAGAGCCTTCAGAGACTGCTGAACACACTAACATCCAGACACAGAGGAGCTGGCTTTAGAGCTGAGCTTAGATATGATCTACTACAAAAACACTTTTGGGGTGGTGCAAGCCAAATGTGAAAGCAGTGCTAACTTCTCCCATGGCAATTCAGTGTGTTCTACTCTTATGCGGTTTCTATTCTCTGCTGTGAAGAAAATCAGCTGATGCCAACTTTATTTATTCTGGGCTGTTTTTATTTCACATGCTATTGCACAGATAAAGGCGCTATACACACATCCCTTGCTATTCTAAAAAGGCAATGAATTTAGCATAAAAAAATATTTTAAAAGCCATTTGGTGGACCTAATCAGAATTTCAGAGCTCCATCAGCTTCAGAAATATAAAGACTCCTGTCTTCAAGGGATCTTCTAGGAATAAGCTGTGTTCATTTGAATGTGGTACTTACGGCTTTGAATGATTCATTCAACCAAGACCCTTTGGCTTAACTAATGTGTGTTCTCATCAGTCACCATGGTATTGCACTTCCATGGTATTACCGAAGAAAAAAGATTAGAGGGATTCTTTCTGGCTATGCATTTATATTCAATCTTAAAGGTATTGATTTTTTTTTTTTTTTAATCAACAGAGACAATGATTTTCAGAGGTAGCCCAGTGCCAACACGTCTCATTTAAGCAAATCCTACTATCTCACAATTTTGTATGATTTTGGAAAGACGTTGGATGTCTCGGAGAGACAAAGGCCTGACTCCAATAAACTTGCTGCATAAATATCTTTCCAATACTTTGTTAATCTGCCATGGATACACTGATGTGTTTTCAAAAAGCCATATGTCACATTTGCGTGTAACAGTCAAGATAAATGGTAATAGCTTATTTTTCAGGTTTAGTAAACAAATTCTGAACTTCCTTCTTCTGGTAAGTGTTTAGTGCAGAAAAGAAAACAATTTCATTCCATGCTTAATTTGAAGTGTTTCGTTGCAATAGTGTATCAGTCTATGAACTGATTCAAGGCAATGTTTCAGATCAAATAGGGAAGATCATAAGACGAACACATGGTAAAATCTGAAGGCAGAAAAAGAATAGTGACTTTGTTACATAGATTACAGTTTATCACTAATTAGTCACATGTTATTGATTCTACAGGAGAGACTGACAGATCATAACAGTGTTAATTATTTAAATTTTAAAGTGCTATCAAGCAGGGCATTAGAATTCCCAGATTGCTAAGAAAACTATTGAAAATCCTATCAAACCTCACAGCTTTGGAAAATGTGTTCAAAAGCTTATGAATAACAATGACTTTGAGGAGGAAGTATATGTTTTAATATATTCACATTAAATGATGTAAACCATTGGACTGTGCAGGACTGAATGTAGGTGGTTTAGGAACCCTATGCAAGGCCTTTTCTAAAAAAAAAAATTAGTAAATGTGTTAATGTCAGTGTTATATCTACATTAATGTGACTTCTGCATCGTGATAGTCCAAGATTCAGCAAGGTCTATTGACATGTGCAGCATTATAGCAGGAATAAATTTCTCTGTTGTGTAGGCAGAAAGTGGAATACATCTGTCAAATTCTCCACCTCCTGTAGAGTTTCTTTTTGTATGGTTTACAGAGCTACCGAGAACATCATTCTCCTCCCACAGCTCAGATTTGGACAATATGAGATGAAACAATTTAGCTCTTATTTCTCAATAAGATGTAGCTAAGTGGAATAATGAATTTTTTTTCCCCCCTTATTAGATTGTTTGAACTATACTATTTGATTCAAACATCTAGTTCTTAATCAAACATGCTACTTCATCTCTTGGTTTTGTATGTCCAGCTTCTGGTACTCCTAGTAACTTCACATGTGCATATCACAACATGCACAATAACTAATACTATAGTCCTCCTTGCTTGATATTTTTCAGAATAACACTGAATTTAGCTGTGTATCCCAACTTTAATGCTTTGGCTTAAGATTTTGTACCTAAAAGCAGGCTTACTGAATTCATACTCCTTCTAATAAAAAGGATACTTACTTTCTGTAATTCGTGCAAATATTGATGATTTTCAAACAGAGTGAAATTCTCAACTACCAAATATCTTAGATAAACTTGAAAAAAAAGTTTGTGTGATTTTGTTACAACACTTATGTCCAAAAAACCCAAGAGGATCACTAAAAAAAATAAAGGAAAATTATCATCTCAACAAGGCTTTGCTTAAGTCAACTAATATTTTTTTCTAATAGCACATGTAATTTAATATAATGCACTTTCAATGTACATGATTTGTCCTCACAGTTTGTACTGCATGAACAGTGCATGTATAATACCATGTTTGTGAAAACCACACTCATTTTCTGCAGTGTGAAAAGTCTAATTTATATGCTGGTTTTTAACCTATTTTAGGAATTAATATAAAATCTAATACATATTTCTAGACCTAGTTTATCTACACAAGGAACAAGTAATTCGGAAACTAACTCTACTCTTTTATTGTTGTAACTGTACTTGCATCTACTTATTGACTCATTAAATAAGGGTCTGATTGCATTTCAAAAGTTGCAATAAAAATTAACTACACTGAACAAATAAAGTCGATCTATTTATACAGTAGGTACAAATTACATTGTAACTTAAAGATAAGAAACTGAGAGGCACTTCATATAATATATATTTTTCTTGCACATAGAAATACAGTGGGTGGACATTTTGTGGTTTCATGGGTTTAAAATGCACTTATGAATAGCTGAATGGAAAAAGAGCAATATAAGACTTCATTGGTTTTAATCCTTACTTGAATTTGCAATTACTACAGCAAAAAGATCAGTATTTAGTATATCATCTCTATCTTCAGATTAAGTTTTATTTAAGTGCTTTGTATGGACCCTTCAGGGATCTGTATGAAAGAATTATTGTGAAAATATAATTAAAGTGTCTAAATTAAATTAATTGTCTGAAAGATTTCAAAGTGGTCATAGTGACTTAGTAGATTTTGATTAATTGAATGTAAACTCTTCAATATCAACAGTTCGAATGGAAATAGATTTTATTACTCTAAATTCAATAGAGAGAATTTGTCCAATGACACAATAATGACTGGCTGCATAAGAGTAGATACAGAAACTGCATTTCTCTTTAAACAGTGTCACATGGTGAAAGCTTTGGGGTAAAAAAACAAACAGAAAAAAAAAACCAGTTCCCTGGTTTTGAAATTGTGTGAAGCCTCTGACAACCATGCAATAGTCTGGAAGTGGTGAGCAGCTGAGAGAGAAAAGGAAAAGAACAGACTGAGCTGAAAAGTCCGAGTTATTTCCCTTTCAATTTAAATAGCAGCAGAAAAGAGAGTCTTTTAGATCACCCCATACTCAGCCACCCAGGAATTATTCCAGTAAGAGCTCAAAAATTACTTGCATATTTCTGCACTTGAAGGCAGTGGAGTGTCTGAGGGAGAAGTACTCTCTTTCTGCATAAAACTACGTAGACCCAGTATTAATAGAATTACATTCATCTGAAGTATAGTAACCATCCACTAAACCGATACCTTCAGATGTTTCTAATCTTTCTGTCAAACAGCCATCTGTGTTTTAGGAAAATGGTATGTTAGAAATGACAGATGTTTAAAGTGGAAATGGTCTCCTTTATATTGGACGTTTCCTTGTTTCAAACTGGTGTTTCTATTTCTAGTCCTTTACTGTCACTTATATTAAGAACAGTGTAGGTGGTTGTGTGTAGTAGTCAAGCTGTTTTTAACTAAGCTGATATTAATTTTTAGGCCAAGAAACAACTAGAGTACAGCAACAAGGAGTATAGTTTAGAACAATAAATGCTCTGCTCACAGCACACTTTAGTCCACTCTTGATTACCAAAAGAAAGTACCTTAACTTTATTTGTAACATGTGAAGTTGACTTGTTGGAGTTAACCTTTAAAACTCTGCATCAGGTGTTAGGGTATAAAGGGTTGTCTAGACTTCTAAACAAGTGTCTCTTATTGCCCTGGGTTCTCTGAAAGTCATGTAAATAAACCAATGTTACCTATGGTATTTCCAGCATTCCAAGCCAAATATGATGCAGACTTTCACTTTTTTCCATATGTTTACTATTTTTATCTGTAATTACTTGACAGATATTTTTGCCTCATCTATCTATTGAAAGAGGAGCCTAAAATTGAAAAAGGGTATCAGCTTACACCACCAACTTTCCATGGCAAGATCTTTGGAGAACAGCAGCTTGTCTTTCATTCATGTCATACTCTTATTTCATACCACAGAAAATGGTCTGAGGAATGAGGAGCTTGTTGCTTTCTTATATTCCCAGCTTGCATGCTGGAAGAACAGTGTTTTGGCCAGTATCTGTACAATGTAGTCTTCAAGAGCGCAACATGAAAAGGTGGCTTAGCATATGTAACAATATAAGGAAGGCTGCGCTGTACATAACCTCAACCAGAAAGTCCTTGGAGTTAGTTAAGGGGAAAATTGATGGAATAGTATGTCATAGTGAAAAATTTCTCAGATCTCTTAGTTTAAACTGAATGAGGAGAGAAGCAAGTTATGGATTTCTTAATGACACAAAACTAACCAGCAATCATCTGTATTTTCAGGGTCAATATCAGTAATACAAATATGAATCATGATACTATACACTTTCATGATTCTAGTAAGCACCTACAAATTTCTAAATATTTATTAATACCCAGTCCCCTAAAGTTCTAATCAAAAACACATGCAGAGAGCATCCGCACAGTTACCATCACACCCATCCCTTCCTCGTAGGATGTATGGGCTACAAGCACCATCACTCTTTTGGAAGCATGGGTTACCCTACTCATATGTGTCCCATAAGGAGACACGGTGCTATAGTTTTATGGGTATTTGTGCTGCTCTCTACAACCCATTAATCCACAAGCTGGTGAGAAAATGCCTCGTGAGTTCAGGTGCACAGACGAACCCGAGGTGTGGGTCCCTGCTTGTCGCTGCCCACGCTGTCACCCCACAGGCTGCGGAGCAGGCAGCTCACAGTGTCTGATGGGGAGGCTGCTCTCGCTGTCCGAGGCAGAGGTGTGATGCCAGAGGGGTGACTTATGGCGGTGTCAAACCACGTTTTGACAGCTGCTATTTGCACTTCAAGGTCTCTGCCTCCTATTATGTATTTCCATACTTCTTTTATACTTCTTTTAAGATTAAATTATTCTATGTTTCGAAAGTCTATTTAAAGTTCCCTGATTACTGTTTAATCCTGCTGATGGCAGTCTTCCTCTTAAGTGTGATCAGGTTTTGGCAAACACAGTTTTTTGTGTTTGATAGACACATACAGAGTTTAACCTCACATTCTTACTAACAAGGGTTGTTAGCATTTAATACTGAAAAGGTAAGTATTAATATTAAGTATTAAGATTAGAAACCTCAATACAAAATGTTTGGCAAGGGCAGGCTGCGTGGACATTACCACAATGGAAAAGCTACAAAAGACTCTTACTAGAAATAGGTAGAAAGACTTCTTCTCAGAAAAGACATTCTTCATTGTCTGGAGTTGAACATGTGCATAACAGTAAATGAGCATAACACTGTTTTTAGTACATAAAAATCCACTAGGCTGACTGTGGCCTGAATATACGACAAGCTTCTACAGTGTGACTGCAAACACAGCATGCCTGAAACCTGAAATCATACTCAGAAGATATATGGCGTGTTGATACACGTTCACATTAAAAAAAATGTGGCTTAAATGTATCTACACTACTGATGGCACTGTGGATATAGCCTTAATTACTTATTTGTATTTATTCTCTTTGTCTACCTGCTTGGACACCCAATATTTGCTGACTTATCAGCCAAATACAGAACATATGAAAAGAGATATATTTTTGCTTTGTTAGCTTTTGAGAATATGGCCTTTCCTTTTTCCAGGTGCTGTTCAATCCCAGTGGAGTTAGTCTGAGGCACATAGTGTCGCAATACTGAATTATGTTTTCATACATGAAACAATTTTCCCTTCAAGTTTCGAAAAGTTTTGTTTTTCAAAAGATTTTTGTAGCATTTGCTTACTTATTATACAAAGATTCTTTTGTTGTGATTCTTTTTATGATGCAGAGGAAGCTTGCTAAATGTGTATCTTTTTGCAGTTTTGACAGAGAAATATTATTTTTAATTATCCTATAAGAAAATATCTTAAAATTCTGTTTCTGTTGCCACCCGATACTTACCTGGCAGTCTTCTGTGTATGCTGTTATATTTGCCACTTCCAGAAATAATCTTGGGGTGGAGTTTCACAAGATAGCTAATCATTGACTCCTGGGTTTATTTTCTGCTGGTTTAAAAAGCTGAACCACATTCCTGGGAGGTAGATGAGCTCCCAGCTGATGCAAGGGTAGCAGCAAAAAGCAGAAGCAGGGTATAGACTGGAGTAAGGCATCCCCCTGTTTAGGCTGCTTTGAGCAGGAGAGCTCAGCCATCCAGTGAACCTCTACTGACAGTACGTATCAACTAGGACATTAAGGACCCACCAGGAAAATACGTTAATTTTAAGTTATTGTATTGGTTTTGCGTGGCAAAGTTTTGATAGCAGGGGGTCTACAAGGGTGGCTTCTGTGAGAAGCTGCTGGAAGCTTCTCCTATGTCCAATAGAGCCAATGCCACCAGCTCCAAGACAGACCCACTGCTGTCCAAGGTCAAGCCCATCAGGGATGGTGGTAGCACCTCTGGGACAATATATTTATGAAGGGGAAAAAGCTGCTGTATGACAGCAACTGCAGCCGAAGAGAGGAGTGAGAATATGGGAGAGAAATAACTGCAGACACGAAGGTCGGTGAAGAAAGGGGAGGAGGTGCTCCAGGCGCCAGAGCAGAGATTCCCCTGCAGCCCATGGAGATCACAGTGGAGCAGATACCCACCTGTAGCCCATGGAGGACCCCACACCAGAGCAGGTGGAGGATGCCTGAAGGAGACTATGACTCTGTGGGAAGCCTGGCAGGACCTGTGGACCCATGCATAGAGAAGCCCACACTGGACCAGGTTTGTTGGCAGGATTTGTGACACCGTGGGGGACCCACGCTGGAGCAGTCTGTTCCTGAAGGACTGCACCCATGGAGTGGACCCACGTTGAAGCAGTTTGTGAAGAACTGTAGCCTGTGGGAAGGACTCACATTGGAGAAGTTTATGGAGAACTGTCTCCTGTGAGAGTGACCCCATGCTGGAGCAGGTGAAGTGTATGAGGAGTCCTTCACCTGAGGAGGAAGGAGCACCAGAGACAATGTGTGATGAACTGACCACATGTCAGTTCATGCTTGGCAGGCAGGAGGTAGGGAAAATCAGAAGTAAAGTTAAGTCCAGGAAGAAGGAAGGGGTGGGGGAAGGTGTTTTAAGATTTGATTTGATTTCTCATTACCATACTCTGATTTTACTGGTAATAAATTAAATTAATTTTTCCCCAAGTCAAGTCTGTTTTGCCCGTGACACTAATTGCTGAGTAATCTCTCGCTGCCCTTATCTCAGCCCATGAGCCTGTAGTTATATTTTCTCTCCTACATCCAGCTGAGGAGGGGAGTGATAGAGCAGCTTTGATGGGCACTTGGTGTCCAGCCAGGGTCAACTCACCACAATGACAGACTGACTCAGTATCTTAAAATGCTTGCAAGCCCTGCATATTTGCTTCAAATACCACTGTTAACAGTCTGTGTTGCAGAAATTACATAGAGGGTTTAGAATATTATCACTTAATAATCACTTAATAGTGCCACAGTATATATTATCATTTTGGATGAGTGTTAGCTTACCAGTAATATGCTTTTGCTTCTTATACAAATCCTAGATAAAATCTTTTATATATCGGAATGAATTACACCTCATTCATTAGAAGAAGATAAAATTGCTGTGCTATCAGCTGGGTGCTCTGGCCCATTGTCTGATGGGGGAAGGGTGGGGCAAGGTCCTGTGTAATTCCGAAAGATTATACCTTATTAAATCTGACTAATTTCTTCTCTATTATTTCTTAGTGTCTCTGATGGCCCCAAGAGCTCCTCTGGGAAGGAAGGGAGTCTGTTATTAAGCTATAAAAGTATTACTGTCACAATACTTTTTTTTTTTTTCATGGTGAGCACATGGTCAGTGATGAAGATGCGAAGCCAGAGATAAAATAACACAAGTTCTGGACAAATCTGTCTGGTGAGTGGTACGCACACAGAGCAGGATGGAAGAATTGGAAAGAAGCATCAACAAATCACTGCATTGGCCTGTGGCTGAAATGTCAGCTATGCCTGCAACTTCTGTCGGCAGAGCTTAGCTCTATGAGGAGGACAACTCTCAAGTACTACCTTGAACATTATGTTTGAAACAGGGTGTCAGCAACAAATCTGTCGAGACCTTCAAAACGGAACAAAGTGTTTTTAATGAGAAAACAAAGCAATGCTCAGCAGCAGAACAAAGCTGCAAGACAGTGGTACAGGTGTTTCAAATCTAAAACCTTCAGTGCAAACAGAATGATAAAATCAAGAGGTGAATCTTAAACAACTTATTCTGCTCTATCACAGGGAGAAAGAGAAACAATAGGGAGAAAAGGACAAGATCTGGGTGCAATTGTGTTACTGACAAGAACTCCCAAAGCACGTTAACCACACAACAGTAGATCTAAGAAAATTATAATCCTTCTATCTGTCATCATCTTTAGTCACAATATTCTTGGCACGTTTTCACAAAACTCAGATCTGCCTGGTCAGGCAGGTTCTTCCTCTCTGCCCCCTCTCCCCTCACTCATTATCTCTTTTCTGAAGTTTTTTTTCTTCTCTGCCTCCCTGCTTTGTAGCATGTTCCCTATTAGTACACTACTTGAGCATCATAGTCTTTATACACAGGGTATGTCAATACAGTATTTTGGACAATCCAGTGTATCGCTGTCTGGTACAAGCATAACAAGTTGCACATATGCAGGACGGATATAACAGTGATATTTCATAGGAGCCTGCCTATGGAGGGAGAGAGATAATCAGTCATTTGGTTTTGCTCTCGACATCCTAAGTGCAAAATGATCTGTGGTCTTACAGTATGACCAGTAAAGTAGCTGAATGTCTTACAGACAGCAAGATAGGAATAAATGCTAGGACAAGGAGCTTAATTGTTCTTCTTTCTTCAGCAATTTGGGAGAATAACAGACTGAGCTGCAAGCCTTTCATCAAAAAATTAGACAGTAAAATTTCTTTCTAAATTTTACCTGACAGAATATTAGTCATATCAGGAAAGAAGGGAATGAACAGCCCTTTGTTTCTGTTAAAAAACATTTCTCAGTTTGATGCAGCATAACACACCATCCCAGATTGTCAGAGGCTTCTCTGATTCTGTGAAACTTTTGCAACAGTACATTTTTAAACATATTATGTAAGCAATCCATACAATAAAACTAGGTTTTTTATGACTTTTTGCCCTTTGTGTGTCTTCTTGGACATCACATGCGTTCAACGCCTAATTATATAATTTGAGTTAGTTATCTAGTATGAGCTGAAATTACTTGCATCATGAATTATGCTAGTTAGAAGAATTTGACTTTCCAGGTTTCTATATGCCAAGCTGGAGTAATTTCGACACTAACAGGCTTAACGCTATACCACAAATACTTCTTTTTCTGAAGTAATTTTTAAATTAGATGCAGAAAGTAGAATTTTATTCAGCACTGAATTTATTTGCCTTCAGATTGCAGTGGTTGGAACTAGTCAAAGCCTTGACTATTATATTATCTTCTACTATCAAATTGTCATTTCCTATTAGAGTTCTTACAGCCCTTGACGAAATAACTCATTTTAGCTTATTAAAGGGAAGTTTACTTGATTGTGTGTTGGCACCTCTCTACCAGAGGTGATTAAACTGCAACACTGGGTAGCATTATGTCTTCAGGGTAAAGAAGGTGTGAGAGGAAGCAAGTTAGGCACTGGTGCTGGTATCACTGGGTTTCAGAGGCTGACTGCCTACCCAGCTCAGCAGTGAGCTCTGTTATGTCAAGAGTATCCTTATCCTTATCAGTCTTCCTTGATACATGGCTCTCAAACATAAAATGATTTTCATGAGTGTTTCAAAAAAACTAGCCACTCCTTCTTTAAGACCTGTCTTCTAATGTTTGAATTATGGACACCATAACTGGAAATCTATCCTAGTCAGAACAGAGTAAAATGAAACCAATCCTGTTTACTTTGAAGGGTTATTCCTCTGTACGTGCATACAAGTGTTAACCCTTTCTAGCCAGAGAGGTACATGGTGAACTGATGTGATTAGTGACCCGAATTTGCCATTTCCAGTCTCCATGAGTACCAGAATGGGGTTCCATCCCTGATAAACATGTATGGAGTACACCACTCCTGTAGGACTTCACATTGGATACTTCGGAATGATTTTGATTTCACATACCTAGATGCCCATATGCCACTCACTGGAAGAAAACCAAAACACCTAATAAGGTTTAATCAAATATGAATTATATTAGCCATGGAAAAGAATGAGATGGGAATATCTCTGAGATGTAATTACTTTAGGGCATTCTATCCTAAAAGGGATCCTAAAACAATTTCCTCAGACCCTTAAAAGAAAGTCAAGTTAATGATTTTTCTTAAATTAAATGCTGATAAGACAAATTCAAACAGACTTAATAACTATATACAGCTGTTGGATATCTTTTGAAAATGAGAATGGAAGACTCAAAAGTTTGAACAAACCACAGGATTGCAAATTATGGAAGGGTTCGAAATGACAGTGCTCATTTTTTTCTTGATAGGTGACTTTTCCACATCTTTTTCTAAGGAAAATTAATCTACTTAATAAAAAATGTTCTTGTTTATGTTGCAAAGAACTTTTTAGGGTCTTTATTATTTTTAAAATTAATGTCAACTAGTTATACAATGTTGAGATTTGACTTAACCGGTGATTAAAAAACCCCAAGTGTCTTGGTTTGAAAGACAGGTGTCTGCTGAGGAAGGCAGGAGCCTCCCTTGAAATGGAAGATGCAACCTCCTTCCCTCCAAATTATTATAATTTTGAAATTAAGGGGTATTCAGGCAGAGGTATGGGGAATAGGATTAACTGTTCTTTACTAATATATATATAGATATATAACACAAGGCAGGGAAAAAAAACCAACCCACTGGTTTACACTGACAGAATCAGAAATACAACCTGACACCCTGTTAGGGTGGCAGTAGCAGTCCGATAAGATGGTGGCTGCAGTCCTCCTGAAGCGATGGATGTAGTTCTGTTGAAGCAGCGATCTTGTAAAAGGGTCTGGTCTTCCTCCGAAGGTCCACTGGTAGGTAGGTAGCTCTTGTCCTCTGGAACTCCAGCGGGGGGAAAAGCTCCTCTGGGAATCCAGTGGAAGAAGGCTGCTAGGGTGTTCGAGATCTCAGTTTTTATTTAGCATGGACTGCTTGGCTCCTTCCCCCCGGGCGGAACATCTCACCATGGGATGGGGAGTCGTGAGGCAGTTCCTTGATGGGCCATTAACAGGAGATAGCCCAGGAGCGAGTTATCGATGGGTCAGGCGATAAGGCATTGTTGTGCCCATTAACAGAAGATAGTCCAGAGGGGGGAGGCAGGGAGCACCGCCCCGCCTGGTCTCAACAGCTCCTGAAGATGGTAATAGAATATTTTTTTGGGCACATTTTACACTGTAACCTAGGACACCAAGATATTTTAAAGAATCAAACTTAAGTTAAAAAATAATAACACTAGAAATGGGTCAAACAAACTCTTTACTAGTTTCTGTATGTAACACTCCATAAAAGCCTATTTAGAGAAAAGACATGTTTTCTTTACTCAAAAAAAATCCAGATATGAGTGGCAGGTACTTCTAGCAACAATTTAAAAGAAAAAAAAGGGGGTCTGGTCCATTGCCATTACAATTTTTTAAGTGATTTAAGGACTGCTTTCGATGCCATGGAGGAAAAGAGACATCAGTTTTTTTCACCCCTCCCCACACTCCCTGAGTTATTCCTAGGAATGTGCTGGATTTGGATGTGTCTCATCATACCCTTCAGAAGCTGTGATTAAACTGTATCCTGTTCTGCCTCCGTGACTGATAAGAATTTAGTGACTGTTTCAGATCTGGTTGTCCTGAAAAATTGCAGGTAGATCTGTGCTAGGATTTTGATGACTGGCTGCTGTAGCTGTCAGCAATGCATACCATTTTTATAACCCTTCTGCTGGTATTTTGAACCCATGCCTTCACATTCACTCTCCATTCATATCAATACAAATTTTTTTACTACCATTTTCCATAGCCCTGGAAGATTCCTGGACTCTAATTTTCTAATACATTGTAAGCACTTTGGTACCTGCTGGCAAAAAGTGACAGCTATATTTTAAGATTTGTGTTTTCTTCTCAGAAGTCTCTCAAGCTTCTTGTGTTGTCCCTCAGTATTTCAGCAATATATTATGGTAAACTTTCTACTCTCTTGGCCCAGAAATAGAATATAATCTCTTCTTATGCAATTGTTTTGTCTCTAAATTCTACTTTGATCCAATCTTCATAGATTATTTCTCTATTACATTGTGCTCTCGTTATGGCGTACTTTCCCACTTTCTCACCGCCTCTTGGTCACCTCACTTTCCCCCTTTTTAGCCAAAATAAACTGGAAAAAGGTTTGAGAGGAAGGGGAAAAGCCACTTGCCATTGATAGCAGAGACAGAAATAAATCTTTTCAGTAGCGGAAAAAAGTATTCCTTTCACTCATAAATAATATTCCAATCACTCTGTCTCAGTTCTCTGAGTCACAATACTCTCTCACTGACCTGTTACATACGTCCTGATATATATTTCTCAAGGACTAACTCATTGTCTGATCTGAACTATATTGATTATAATAGACATGTCAACTGACATCACACAAAGACCTTGATTCAAGAATTCTTTAAAATATTGGATTTGGTGCATTCTTCTGAGCACCTGTGAATGAAAGCTGTCTCTGTTAAACTATATCTCCTGTCTGTGCATTCATATTAATATCAAGATAAAGATAGATGGAGATGATGATAAAGATAATATTAAGATAAAGATAACAGTGTATTTTCATATATGAGCACTTTGTGGTCCAAAGGAAATAGGCAGCCAATCAGAGGGTGGTCTGTAATCATATGCATAAGATGGGTTCAAGAAATGGTAACCAGCCAATCACTAAGCAGTGTGAAAACACTATGTTGTCAAAGATGTCAGCCTCTGTATGCAGTAGACAGTGGCTTCCTGTTGCAATATACTTGTGGGTAGCCTGGCCTTGCCAGCCAATCGTAGGGATGGCTCTGAACACGTGTGGTATAATGGTTTCTAAAATGGTGATGCCTGGCCACAAGAAGGTGGAGTCATGTGACCGCTACCGGGGCGGAGCTTCCTCTGGAAGTCAGGGTTGTGGCTCCTGTCACTTCTTATCTGGGACAAAAGTGACCCTTGCACCACTCCCAGTACATCTTAATCATACTATATGTCTTGTTTTGTTACTCTTTTGTATCAAAAACCAGATGACCCCATGGGGTGTGAACATCCAAAGAATTCAAATCTACTAAAGCTGATGCTGAAGCAAAACCAGAAGAAATAAATGTTCAGGACCTCTGGTGCTTGCTTTTTTCATTTTCCAAAGGTAAAAATCTCTGAACAAATAACAAGGTCCTGTTAAAAATCCTGCTCCTTGCTCAATACAAAGAAATATGCTCTAAATGATCCAAAAAACAAGCAAAACTCTAAACGTAAATAGGAGTAATTGATATTCTTTCTGATTAAGTGTCGTAATAATACAGAACCGATCATTGAAAATTGTTGTGCAGCTTTTTATGTCAGCTGGAACACTTTTGGCAATTTTCTTAAACTGCCTTTTACAAAACATTTCTTCCTTGAAAGCATATGAATTTTTTTTCGCCCCCAGGTACTTCTAACCCTCAGAAATTAGTTTGCTTTGTGGATATGAAATAAAAAGATAAGATGAAGAGAAGTCTTAGGTAACAGCAGATCATTATATTATATTCTGCTGTGAGAGTCCAAGTAGCAGGAGTTCTTCATATTAAGGATTTGCTACATCTGTCCCTGCAGGAAAATGAGAGATCACCTTGATTTTTTATGGTGTGTGTACAAAAAGAGGAAACGACATGAAAACTCACAGTGAACCAGGGTGTCACAGTTGCTACTAATTTCAGAGGCACACCTCTGGAGAGCCACAGAGGAATCTGGAAAGATACAAGCTAGATGGCGGGAAAAGCATACCTGCAGTGGTCTGATTAGGAAAAAGGGATAAGAAAGGTAGAACTCACACAGCAGAAATGTTTCAGCAAAAAGTATTTCGTGCTTTTGGATTTTATCCAAGTAGAAGAAAGTGCCATGATTTCGAGGGGAAGATGTGAATTATAAAGAAACTAAGGTATTTAAAAATTTATCTGTGAACTTAAATTTTTTAAAGAAAATACTTATTTAACAGCCAAAAAAACCCATAATTTGGGCATAAAACAGTAGTGTCCCATTCTTCATTTAACATAACATCCTTATCATTTAACGTATTTTATGATATCTTTGTAAAGCAAAATAATGCTTGATGAACCCCAGAAGAAGACTTAATTACTGAAACTGCTTACCCTATTCCTATATACTTATTTTTCAGTGCAATTCTTGCCCATCAGAAGTGTTAGGTAATTTGAGCCCTCAGCATGCTGCCAGGTCAGTTCTGATTCTTTCCCTCTATTCTTAATGAGAAATGTCTGTTGAAAAACATTCTTCCTCACGTTCTGTGCTGCCAGCTTGCAAGGCTAAGTTTTGTTCCCACTTCTGGCAATATGCAACCCCATGCTGTGGCTAAATGTCTACTTCTCATGAGTTGGAGAGAGACCTCATGCAAGTTGGGGCTTGTCTTTTGTTCAGTTAAGTTAGAACAGCTTAGAAAGACCACCAATTTGACATCTGATAGATGAGTAATGGTGATAGAATTAAATGAGCCACAAGAATTCAAAAATATGTTAAGGGTTAAGTTTGTTAAGGCAGGTTCAAAACAAGAGCTAAGAAACAAGAATCTTAAATTTTTCTAGAGAACTAATCACTGTGTTTGTGCATTTGCCATTATGTGCAGAAATCTTTTTTCGCTTCGTGAAGGATTTGTTTTCCCCATTCCTGAAGCACATTATATAGTTAGATAGAGAAGACCACGCCCAGGTTTATTTTACTGTTCTTTCAAATGCAAAAAAAAAATAAATATATAAACTCAAGAATTCTGAAAGATTCTGAAATTAATTAAAGGAAAGGTGAGTGGGAAGGAAATGTACCTGAGGAATTACACTTATGAGTAACCTCGCTTTCTATCTTTAAGAAATAACCCATGTGTACAACTGCTTTGTGGATGTCACTGAGCAGTTACTTTCATGTTGCACGTCAGCTTGGCAGCAATGGTCAAAGATGAATATTTCATTTGGTGATCTGGAGGATGGCCTGACTGAATGACAAATCCAGTTTAGCAGTTGCACAGCATACCACGAGGCAAACTGCTATCCTTTTTAATAATCTTTTTATGGAAATTGTTGAAAGCCTGGGTCTTCTAAGATTGGATGGAAAGAGTCTGTGTCATCTCCTGGAGAATCTGAACATGTGATTATAAAAGAAGAGAGCCTTAATAACCTTTAGTGCAAGAACAGCACATTCTGGTTTAGAGACATGATGCTTCAGAGAGAAAACTGTGCACTTACTTAAGTTAGTTAAAGGAAAATTCTGATTCAAAGAGAATGGCAGGGAGAAATTCTGGTGGTGTCCAAAGAGATAATCCATTCTTTGTAAGGAAAACTCTGATGACTTAAGCTACCACACAGGCTGTCAAAATGCTTGTATTTCCCCTACCCTCCTCACACCACAGCAGGTGAGAAAACAACATCCATTGATTTGTGAAGAAGTGAATAGTTTTATCTGAGCAATTATTCAGAGAAAGGGATCCAAAAATGTATATAGAAATAAACTTAATTTCCATTAGGGCAAGGGATCTTTTATTGAAGGCAGCATTTTAACTAGTTTCTGAGAAATCTGAAAACTTATGAGATGAAAATAAACAGAGAATCTAGTCAACAGGAAAAGGACAAAATAAATAGCAGATTGTGCTTCAGTATCTGGATCTAGTGGAGCTATGGTCCAGGTACTTTGAGTTCAAACAAGTATTTCGAAGAAGTTGGAACTAACAGTTTTGAAGTCAAAATAGGTCAACAGACACAGCACATTGAAGGCAGCCAAGTGAGTATACAGCACAGACTCTTTGTCAGGTTATCTTCCAATGGAAAAGAAAGTAAAGAAAAAAAAAAAGGCAGAAAAAAAAAATCTTCTAACTTCTGTACTGTGAATTGGAGAGTTTTGGGCCTGGGATGAACCAGATGGTCTGACTTCTGGATCAACTACTATATGAGAAATTATAGAGCTTTCAGAGACCTAAAGAAGACATGTACGAGTACTGGTACTGAATTTGTTTTGATATACTGGAACAGTGAAGATTATGTGGACTTTTTTCTATTTTACCTTGGTAGGACCCTTGATAACAATAGAATCTGAAGAGAGACAGCAAGCCTGCCAATGCAACAAAAATTGTAGCCAGAGGAGACCTAGGTACTGACTTGCTGGTGCTTCTTATTGAAATATTTTATGCCAGATTTTCTCCATAATATCACAAGGACGATATTTGGAAATCAGTCAAACTCTGTTGGAATTGATCTCATTTGAGTTCTAGAAAAAAAAAACATCATCTGAGATTGCTTACTAGTGAATGGGTATCAGGGGCAAGAGAACTAAGCATATAAGTGGATTTGATTTTCTAGATACCAGTCCCATCCAGCAAGCGTGTCTTGGTAGAAAATAGGAACTTCACTCATCCCCACTTGCTGATATGATGCTGACATGTTGCACACGATGTCAACGGTGGGGTATGCAGACCCTTGATACAGAACTGGAATACTCTGCTCACATATCAAACAACCTTGAGGTATAGCACATTAAAAAGGTTTTTTTTTTTTTCCTCCTAAGACTACTGTCCTAGAATCCACAGCCCTCTTGGTTTAAGAGGACACAGTGATGACAGGATTTGAACACTTGCACTCTGTGTTACAGCCGTATTTGTCAATTTTGCATTTTAAGCCCTTTTTGTGTTCTACACTTAGAAGAAACATAGATCATGCACCAGGAACTTGTTCCTTTGAAGCTGACTGTAGAGAGAGCGCAAGGTTAATCACAAAGTCCCAGTCATGTACACCATGTAGCTGCAGGCCTGGAAGCATGAAATTCAGCACTGGGGGAAGTGGCAAGCACTGGGCAGGGGGCAACCATCACTAGATCGATATCTGGTGTTATGTGGATGCCCAGAGGAGTGTGAGACGGAGCAGAAGCCTTGTAGTCCCAGTCCCCCATTCTCTTTGCCCTAAACGAAAGGAGCCGTTACCTTCACCCATGAACAGACTTTGTGGCATTAACATAAGCGATTAAGATTGTCTGTAGTCATCCCCACCCGCACTTTTACCCTGGTGATGCAATGTAAAAATTTGAGTATAAATATCACACCAATTTCGGCCCAAAAATTGGGACAGGATCAACTCGGAACCATACCGACAACTGGACGGATTGACGAATTCGCTCCTTCTCCATCCCCCCCACTTGGGACGCCATATGGGTAATATTATTTACCTCAGTTAACACTGGGAGATATACTTTTCCTCCCCGAGTGTATTTCACATTTCCTGCTCAGGTGCATTTCTGTGCTTGCCTGAGTGTATCCTTGATTCTTGTTTGTCGCAATTTTACTGTCTCTTGTTCCACTATATCCCTGTTATACAGGCTTGTCTATTTGCTGAGTGGCCAGGCCTACAGCGGGCGAGGTGTTATTGTTGTTAGTGTGTACGTGTGCGTATAGTGTGTGTTGTTGTTATATTAGTGATAAACCTTTAGTTATACCTGTAGCTTTTAATTTATCACTGGCAAAACAAAAGAACCTGAATGTTGCTGTAAATAAATGATTACTATTTGTCTCCTGATTTGCGTCAGTCGCATGTTTGGTGCCGGCTGCACAAGAGCAGATTGACTTCCCCATTTTCACAACACAACACTGACGGTGCACATTGCATGTGAGTTCAAGGAAAGAGTTTTGTCCTTAAGTTGCTGAAGGCATAGAAGGTCTATTGGGGTGCAATACAAACGCTTCCCCAGGGCAAAATGAACAGAGAAAGCTTGCTGTGAAGCTGAAGAAACTCATCGGAGTTGGATATTTTTTCTTGATAAGGCAGTCAAGAGGGTATCAAATGGTGCTGGATAAATGTCACTGTGACTTCTACAGCTACTGAAGGAAAATGTTTCCTGTCTTCATTGGGAAGACACATACGTGCTCATAGATGGAAAGCAAATGTGGACTAGATATCTTTAAAAGCTCCTGATAGGAGCAATTACCTTTCCTTTTTGGAATCCTGAAAATCAGAATGATCCTGAAAAGGTTTCCAGGCCACCTCACCCACTAATCTCATTCTTTATTGAAATTAAGTTTTTATGAAAGGAAAAGCAGCTGTTAAATATATGACTACACTAGACAATAGTCTGTATGAAAGTGAGCGTAGAATGTATATGCCAGTGAAAGTGCAGAGGTAGGCTGTATTGTCAGGGTTGGAGGTTTCCCAGCAGTAGACTAGCATTTCAGTTGTTCTGAAGTGTGTTATTGGGATGTTATCTTAATTGCAAAAATCTCCTATGAAATATTTCAATCATAATCTTGAAAGAGATCTGAGTGCATATCTTCCTTCAGGGGCAAATTTAAGTCTATAAAGTTCAAATCCTCGAAATTGTGGTGTTTTATTTGGCAGCAAAAATCCTGGGTAAGACCCAAATGTGAAACTTTTATGCATGTTAGCCTTCCCTAGGCCTAGGGAAATTAGTATTATTTCAAAGTATACGAGTTCACGCATTTTTATTAGCGTGTGCTCAGAATACTGTTTAACACTTAGGAGCTACCATAGACGTATTAAACTTGGTTTAGAAATGTGCTGTCTAGTCATGATCAATGTTAAGGATGATGGCTACACTGTAGGTTGACACTTGCAAATAAGATATTAATTCAGATGTGCTTGCTAACTTGCTCTGCAATGTCTGAATTTATCCAGGCAGTACCACTGAAAGTGATTTCTGTATGGAGAAGGACAGAATTAAAGAGATTCATTGCATGAATAAGTACTACACAAGATGGCCCTTGACAAAGTCTGGCATTGGTGCTTCCAAAGTTAACTGGCGTTTGTTTTAATTCCCCATTCAAGCCCTTCATTGACCGCTGACAGGAAAAAAAATCTGCCTATTATCCATCTTCTGTACTGAATATCCCATCTTTAATTGGACACCTAAGACCGCCTCTTTCACACGCGAATCTCACTTTTTCTCATATTGCCTCTATCCTTCTTCACTAACTTCTACAAACAGGGGACTGTAAAAAAGATAATGTCAAAATAAGTTGTTCTTTTCTCTTATTCTGTAAACAATCTGAGTAGGGTGCTGTTTGCTTTCAACAACAGTAGAAGAAAAAACAATAAAAAAGTCATTATTCTTGACTGAAAAACAAGCAAATATGTACTGAAACTATTGTTTGCTATATTAGTAGTACAGCCGTGTTTGCAACACTGCTGATCCAAATACATGACCCACCTGACCGAAATGAGATGAAACGAGAATTTAGTATAGAGTCTAGTTGGAGGCCTGTATCTAATGGAGTGCCTCAGGGGTCAGTATTGGGACCAGTACTCTTCAATATATTCATCAATGACCTGGATGAGGGAACACAGTGCACTGTCAGCATGTTTGCTGATGACACAAAACTGGGAGGAGTCGCTGACACCCCAGAAGGCTGTGCTGCCATTCAGAGTGTACTGGACAGGCTGGAGAGCTGGGCGGGGAGAAATTTAATGAAATACAACAGGGGAAAGTGTAGAGTCTTGCATCTGGGAAAGAGCAACCCCATGTACCAGTACAGGTTGGGGACTGAGCTGTTAGAGAGTAGCGCAGGGGAAAGGGACCTGGGGGTCCTGGTGGACAGCAGGATGGCCATGAGCCAGCAATGTGCCCTCGTGGCCAAGAAGGCCAATGGCATCCTGGGGTGTATTAGAAGGGGTGTGGTCAGTAGGTCGAGAGAGGTTCTCCTCTCCCCTACTCTGCCCTGGTTAGACCGCATCTGGAATAGTGTGTCCAGTTCTGGGCCCCTCAGCTCAAGAAGGACAGGGAACTGCTTGAAGGAGTCCAGCGCAGAGCCACAAAGATGATGAAGGGGGTGGAACATCTCCCTTATGATGAAAGGCTGAGGGAGCTGGGGCTCTTTAGCTTGGGGAAGAAGAGACTGAAGGGTGACCTCATTAATGTTTATAAATACGTAAAGGGTGAGTGTCAGGAGGATGGAGCCAGGCTCTTCTCGGTGATGTCCAATGATAGGACAAGGGGCAACGGGTGCAACCTGGAGCACAGGAGGTTCCACATTAACATAAGGAAAAACTTTTTCACTGTGAGGGTGACAGAGCACTGGAACAGGCTGCCCAGAGAGGTTGTGGAGTCTCCTTCTCCGGAGACATTCAAAGCCCTCCTGGACAAGTTCCTGTGTGATCTACTCTAGGTGATCGTGCTCTGGCAGGGGGGTTGGACTAGATGATGTTTTGAGTTCCCTTCCAACCCCTGACATTCTGTGATTCTGTGAAAAAGAAAGTAAAAATTTGTTTCAGGACATTTTTCGCTTCTGTACTCCTGCAGTTGCATGTCTTCCTTACACATAGCATGGCAAATTTCCTTTTTCCTCCATTTTAGATGACAGCAGGTTAACAATGAGAATTTTCTAAATTTAGCCTTAGAAAATCACTTTTTGGGCAATTCATTTGAGAAATAAAGATGACTGACATAACTGGCAGCAGGCAAGAACACAATGTGTTGACTGCTCTTTGAATGTCTTCTGGCTCTGAAACTTGCTGTTATGTGTGGGATAATGTAATCTCCTCTCACCATTTCACAAGGAATATGGTACAACCCTGGAACTGTTGGTAGTCCAGAGAGGGAGCAGAATCTCTATCTGTGGGGGTTCATAAAACTTAGTCAGCCAGAGCCACGGTTAAGCTGATTGTGTTGGTGATGGTCTTCTTTCTAGTGGGATACTGGACTACGTGACCCCAGAGGTCACGTAAATTATCTTCTTTTACATCTATTTTCATATTTAAGCTTAGAGATGTCCATTGAAGTCTGCTCATAGGGCATAGTTAGAAACAGAGTTGCACTGTGAAATGAAAACACATTGTTAAATGAAGAGTAAAAAGGAATAATGAATACTTTCTAAAGACAAACAATGCCTGTTACTTTGCATTTTTCAATTTGTGACCACAAGCTTTGCCCATGAAAGATGTTGAGATAAGAAATGCTGGTCTCTGTACTGAATGTAACCTGATGGCTGAGCAGCAAAATGATGTCAAAATGCTTTTCTGGAACTAGTGATTATGTATACTTAGGATCTGAAGTGAGAAGAAAAGAAAGAAAGAAAAAAAAATTTTAGAAACCTTTCTCCTGGAATTCCACATGCTGCAGCTACAGCTTATTCATGAGTCTGTGAGTCTGACAATCTGAAAATCTGAGTCAAAATGCCAAAGACATTAAAAAAAGTGAGTCACAACCTGGTGTTCACTGTACTGAAGACATGGCTTAGCTTGTAGAAAGAAAATGAGAGCTGAGGTGAATGGTTGTGGGGGACATTTGTACTTAATTTCACTGGCTCTCCAGACAAGTTTTGTCCAAGATTTGTACTCTCTTATGAAGTATCTTAAACTACAGGACCCTTAAGCCACCACACATGCAATGACATTTGGAATGCAAGCCTAGGTGAGATTTATTCTTTTTCTTTAAGAAAACAAATTGAAGTCAGAGTCAAAGAAAGGAGTAGAGATAAATTGTTCTCTCTGAATTCATCATGAAAACTTTCACACTGCACAGGACTGGAAATCTTGTTACATTAGGAAAAGGGTTTTACTTCCAGCAGCAAATCGAAATGACTCCAACGATGGTTTATCATCCTGCAAGCACTTGTATCAATAGCTTTGATCGACAGTGAAGAATCAAGAATCCTTTAGTTGAATTTGAAAATGTAGCTCCTTTCTGGAATTCAAAACAACTACTTAGTAGCAGTTTAGGTTAGTGTACAAGAAAAGTATTATTATGTGAACATAACATTAGATGTACTGAAATTGTTACTGTGTAAATCTTCGTTCCAAATGTGGCATTAATATAGATTTTTACATTTAAATAGGAAGTGGAAATGGTATTTCACAAAAGCATCAAACTTAACTGTGCTGTAAAGTTTCATGAGCTGCTTTAGACAGCAGAAATTAAAAATAACAGCAAAAAGTTCCTGGATGATGCAAATCTAATTAATTTCTATTTTTTCTCTTTCCTTCCACACAATTAAATATTTATTACCATGACAGTAGAAAATTAGCTGAAATATTCAAAACTACAAGGGTGATCATCACATTGTGTTTTATTCTGCTGTTGGCAGAGATATCTTTTCCTGTTGTAGGCATTGTCTGTGGAATATAATATTCTTTGGCACGAAGAAAAAGAGTTCCAGCTTAATGGTTACGCCAATGGATTTTGAATGCATTTTTACTTCAATTTACATGGTAAGTTACTTATGGTTTTTCATGCTTATCTGAACAGATATTTGAGCAGTTGTTGTAATTCACTTCCTGTTATTCAAACTGATATTTTTATTGTCAATACAATTAGCAATTAATGAAGTGGGAATTGGATCCACTAAGTATCAGAGCTGCTTTCTTTTTAACAAACTTACGAGGCTTTAGACATTTAGCTCACTGGCCTTTTTTATTGATAAACATCTTGCAGTTTTCTAATAATACTGAACAAACAACAAATCACAAACTGCTTATTTCTGAATGCTCCTCAGCACTTCAACTGATTAAGTACTGAAATGTGCCCATGCTGACATAAAGAGTCTTACTACCTGCAAATAATATAATACTAATCCTCAGTTCTGAAAGTTAGTTTTGGAAAGGGAGGAGGAATGATAAAAGCTTCATTGTTGTTTCAGAGCTGCTTGTACTTGCACATAAATATCTCATGTACATTGGTCTGCATTATTCTAGGTAGTGTAGAAACATGTAATATATGAGAACCTCCTATACAAAAGCAGCTTATGATATTGAAGAGCAGTTATAGCTGATGAATGAGAAGACAAGTCAGGATGGGTGGGAGGAAACAGAAGACAACATGTGGGAAAAAATAGGAAAGATTAGATATTAATTTCACCAGGTAATCAAAGTAATGCGGCTATATTTCTGCTTTGGGTTTTCTAAGCAGAAATATGTGTAAATGCTTCCTGAAGAGCACACGTAATAGTGTGTCTGAGATCCATTTCTACTATGCATGTCCTATACAACTGATCTGTTCACATACTGTCAACGAAATGTATCCATAGCACTCACTGCGGAGTTGTAAACTAAACACACATCGTAGCAGAAGGTCTAATGCAAAATTCTGCATTTTCTATGTCAATGCTGCAGAGTTCATCTGTACAGGCGCAGGAACTGTGATTTCCAGACAAAATGAAATTTTGGTCAAATGGCCACACTAACAAGATTATATCTGAAATAAAACACGGGGTTGGGAAAAAGAATGCGCACGTGAAAATTTTTATAAAGATTTTCTCTGAATATGAGAGACAAAACTTGTCCTCAGATTTTTAGTTTGTCCATTGTATCACAGTGTCACATGGGGTGTCTAAAATGTTTGGATCCCCATTCTGCCATGTGCAAATAAAAGATCTGTGTCTCTTCTAAGAGCAGGTTACTCTTTCAAGGAGAGTTACATTTTTATGTCGCATCTTTTTGACTAATTGTATCTGTTCTCATGAGCTTTCATAGAAAAGGTTTATATTTAAAATAAATTGCAGTGGAAGTTTCCCTCACACAGGAACTAGTTTATCTTTTAATTTGTTTCCTCTCTACCTTAGACAAATAGAAAATATGACTTGGTTTTATCTTTTTCTAAGAGATGGTTAAGTAGCCTTCTGTTTTGTTTATCTGAATGTTTACTTCACAAATCAATGCAAGATTCATTTCCTGTGTATGATGACTGTTTCAGGTGAGCAACAACAATGGTACTGTTGGGACTGGCTGAAGCATTCCTTGTTCCTAAAAGTCTGCAGAACAGGCATGAAATCAAACACCATGATTTAGAAGAACTTGCACGTATGTTCTGGATTGGATTGGCAGGTATGCCAAATTGAATTTGCCATAGCCATTTTCACAGTGGTGGGTGTTACCAGCCATTGCTTTCACAAGCACATGGAGTCTTGAATAGCTGTTGAAAGTAGATGTTATTTTTCTGTATCTAGAAAATAAAAGATAAGAAGATATTCTATGGCTCTTATGTAGTGGAGAGAAAGAAGCAGAGAAGATTTAACCATCAGATAGAAGAGCTGCTGGCCATGTTGATGATTGGAAAAGGAAGCCTGCAAATGATTCTATCAGTAAGTAGAGATCATGAAAGGTAGTGCCTCCTTCACATAAATTTGCACACTTGAATTCAATGTCAGAGAAAAGCCTACTGCACAAGTCGTACAATTATATTGTTCTCCATATACAGTTTTATTGTTCTCCACGTATGAAAATAAACCAGTTGTTCCTCTGAAATTTATTGCCCCTTTTAATCCACAGAGTGTAAGTATGCCATGTAACATAAACTACCTCACAGTATTATTCCATGAAAGGAACCAAAAATGTTCAAAACCTAATGCATTTGTATATATTGATAGCAGGCTTAAAACAAGCCTGTCCCACTTCACCATCAGCTACCACACAGTTTTTGTTACCATGAAAATTCAGCAACTTAATATCCTCACCAAAATCTGCTGCAGGAAATAAATCCATTCATTGGCTAGTTAAAAAAAAAGGAGAATCCCATCATCCTACATTTAAAAAGAGAAACTCACAGTTTAAGACCAGAAGCCTGATGAATCAGGGAAACAGTAAAGTATTTTAAAATCTCAGGCACACTTTGAATTGTTGAAGAGAAGCTCTTCACATAGATTTAATCTTCAGACAGTTGCCTTCAAATGCAAAACCTGACAAAATAATACTTTTTTTTTTTCGTTAGCAGGTCAGCCACAGATTTCTCTATTTGTCTAACATCAATTTATCCAGAAAATTTTAATGTAGCTGTCATTTTCTACCAACTAAAGCCAATCAAAGTTTCAGATAAATTATTTCTGAAGGGCATTCTGCAGAAAAGTATCTGCATCAGGAGACAGTAAGAGATAACATTTCAAACTAGATAAACCAGCATGACTAAGATGTGGCTTAGCCACTATGGTAGAGAATTGTAAAGGCAGTTTTATGTCCATTGCCGGATTTTATTTGTTCATTGTTTCCTGATTCTCATTATGCCTGTACATTGCTCACTGCCTTGTGCCAAACAGAAAAAAAGTGGCAAAGCAAAAATGGCTTGCCTAAACTTGTGTTAGGCTACTCTCAATGCTCAACCAATCAGACCTGCTAAACAGCTGCTATAGATTTAGCATGTTTACGCCACACCATCTTAAGTCCTACCTTGCTCTAAAACAATCCTCTGCTATTGGTGGTAGCAGAATGTGAGTTGAAATAGATTCACCCAGTCTAAAGTCCCTTCCATCTTTTCTATCAATGCGTTTTTGAATAACTATGAATTTCCAACCCTTCTGAAACAACCATTAGCAATGTCTCTTCATAGGCCAGGACCCAAGTATCTGACCATTAAGCTGTTTCAGCAGCATCTAGATAAGTCTTCAGAATAAGAGATGCATGAGGTTTAGATCACAATCCTAGACTGAAAGGAGTAGCTAACATTTTATTCAAAGGATTTATACTCACAAGACAAATACAAGCCTTAAGGAGTCTCTAGAACTACAGGTGTGTTTCCAAAAGTGTTGGAAGAAATCTTGTGTGTCATATGATGAAGTTGAATACACATACCAAGGTGCTGCTCACACAGGGAACTGAATTGGTTGAAGAGCATGAAAATGTGTGGTAAAAAACCATAATGCATTCCGAAAGTGGTCAATAAGGATAAGAGGTAGAAAGCAGAAAAAATGTCTATGAAGTTTACAGCTCATTCAGTTTCTCTGCAGTCACCACTTCATTTCAAACGCAATACAGATGACCATGCTAAGGTATTGCACCCTGCAAATTTTCCTGCCTATAACAAATCTTGCAGGTCACTCATATTTAGACGTAACAGGGCAGATTTACACTTGGATATACCAGAAAATGTCAACGGAAGTTTATCTAAGCAGCTGAAAGGTAAGTGAAGTCCTTGAGCTGATAAAGATTGACTACCAGTCAGAGAGAAAAAAGCTGTCTGGTCAATACCAGCCAGTTAGAATAACACTTCCAGGGGAAGATGTGAAGAGATGTGTCCTACTGAGTATGCAAAGCCCAAGTCTGGATTGAAGACAGAAGAGATGACTGGGTATGCGATGGTTTGTTATAGTACGTCAAAGGCTTTATTTTGACCATAAAGATAAGCACCACTTTAATTTACCAGCCAAACTAGAAAAGGCAATGTCCCAACTTGGAGAGGCTTGCAAATGTTCCAGAAGCAGATGCTGCTGCAGGGTAATATTAGATTTTTTTCTAGAGGAAGGAGAGGAGAACTTGTGAGTCACTGTTCTCAGACAGATGCATAGAAGTTGTTCTTCCCCTTACACTGCTACCTGTGAAAAGGGAATGACACCTTTGGGACAGAGGGGATGCAAATTTCCTGTATGAGTGCAGAAACACAGCAATGAACTTCTCTAAATCAGCACACTGATAGCAAAGCTGACTGTGGAAGCAGCTTTAGGAGTCAAGGCTAAAGAGAAAAAGGCAGTTCATGTGAAATGCAAGCCTGTGACAGGTATTTTATTTCAACCATAGAATATACTCGTGTTGGCAATATGCAAACCAGAATTTTTGCTTTGGAAAGTCTCTTCAGGTTTGACCACAAACCTCTGCAGTACATTTGAACAGTATGATTTGATGCCAGCAGTGAATAAAGGGAATTAGTTTAACTGTAAAGTTGCCACCGATAGAAGTAAAATAATCTAGTATCCCCTAAAATAATCTCTACTAAAACAGATTAGGGACTTGAAATTCATACTTATTTTATGCCCACCTTTTCCATCCTGGTTATTCTGCTACTCAAAACCAGAGTCTTACTTTTTCCTCTGTTGTGTTTCTTTCTGAACATTTAAATTGCTGTTTCTTCCAAGAATGTAAATGATCTTGGGGGCACAACAAGTGCAACTCATTGTAATAGCGTCTTTCCAATACTGTGGCATTTCGTAAAGGCTGAAGTCCTTGGAAGATACATAGACCTGCCTGATAAAGACTCCTCTCTTTTCCAGACTTTGAATTCCACCTGTTTTGCTAAAAGACACTCTTAATAGAAAACATGCTTGTCATTCAGTCTTTTTCTTTTCCAGTGACATAGTTTCGTTTCTAACTATGCCTGCTTGTTGGTCAACTCCCAATCAGCTTGGCCAGTTTTTACCATGGTCTTGCTAGTTGACATCAGAGCTATAACACTTGTTGACGTTAATTGCTTGCTTGCAAATAACACCAGTCTGAGGTACAGCTAATGTGTTTCTAAGATGTTAATCCTGAATGAAAAAAATGTGTAGGGCTTGGTATTTAAAGTCTGTTTATGACTCCTATAGAGATTTTAGTGGAGCTTTTTGCACTTTCTAGTATAGGCAGGGTGCTTATACGCCTTGCTGGACTTTAGTACAGTCTAGCAGTGCATTGAGGAACATGACTAGTAGTTGTAATCCATTTGTTCTTTAAGGTTTGTGTCTAGGTTTAGCCTGTATCGATGGCTAAATGTAACAATTGCTCTATCACCTGATGAACCATCACCAGTCAGTGAGGGGAACTGGGAAAAAGGAGAGAGGATCCGTTAAGTGGAAGTATAACAGATTTAATGAAACCACCACCAGTAGAAACAGAAAATACTTAGCTGAATAAATATGCTGTCATCAGAGTAGTCCTCAGCAGAAGCAGAGGAGGAGCAGGAGGAACACCAGCAGGAATAGTGTCACAGGAGATCTCTCTCCTCAGCAAACCTCTTCCCTGTATAATGAGCATGACATGATGGTACAGGCTACACCTGTAGCTGACTCAGGTCAACTGCTCTGGATGGCTTGAGCCTGCCAATGGCTGGCCTATGATTCTATCCCAGCCAAACCAGGACAATTCGTCACTAGGACTGATCAACAAGGGGAATTATTCACAAGTTCCTTAATTCTTCAACCAGCAGATGAAAAAAAAATTATTCTCTCAGGGCTGGGAATTTGCTAGAGTTCACGAATCTTAGTCTAATCTAGTTCATAGGTCTTTCTGGTAAGTCTGGAGAATTCCTGTCATTATAGTAAAAAGATTATGTGACTTACCTAAAATACAGCTTTTCTTTTGGCTCATTAGTTTGTGAGTTTTGTTCTGAAAATGTAGTGCTATAGGAGACAGCTCTGAATAGCTCTAAGCTTAGTTCCATGGGAATAATGACATAGTGGCCAAAGTGACTTGAGACTTGCATTCAAGTATGTAGATTATCCTGATGCTTCCAGCCACCTAATGGCAAATTTTGACATCACAGAGACTGAGAGACAAAACAGATCCTGGAAGACTTCAGTCCAGAATAAATACTGAATCACAGCAACCCCAACTTATTTCTCCTTGGCATGTGAACTGTATGTCATATCATACTCTAGGCAATGCTAGGCCATGACCTTCCCACATGCTTCAGTTCTCATCAGGAAATACAGCAAGGTGTGTCACAGTGTCATGAGGATGGCTGTATTGACACTTTCTGTTTGGGCACATTTGATACAAATCAATCTCCATTTTAGTTTAGGAAGTATGAAGAAACAATATACACAGTATATTGTGTAAACAGTCATTCAGATAGTAAAATAAATTAGATAATACATGTTTCTTTTTTACAATCTAGCACTAGATAACCAGACTAGGTAACGTGATCTTGCAAGCTCTGTAGCCTTCTGCATGCTCACAGGAGTACAGAACAGTGGAAGGAACCCAGGTTCTGACCCCACTTCTACATCCAGCACACCAAGCTGAAATGAGTGGGACATTCATCTGTAGCCTGTCTGGACAAGGACAGTCTCTATACTAGAGAAGAGAACTGGGCAGGGAGGAAATGGAGAACAACCGTCATGCTTTACTTGAATTATTGGTCCTTAAGTCGAATTTAGAAGAAAACAACTCAGTAAACAAAATATCTGAGGAAAGAAAAAGCTTAGTATAGCACTTCCAGCACTAAAACTAAACAAACAAACAAACAGCAGAATGAATTATCCATTGTGCCAGTACACTTTGATCAGTCATATCGTTATGACTCTGTGGTGAGCTTTTCTTCAAACCGGACAAACAAAGCGGATTTGAGTGATCTTCTTATGGATAACGGGCTTTCATTGGGAAAAGAGTAGTCCGAGAGACAACTCAGTTGAAAGAAAGACAATGAAAACATATTTGACAGTCAGAATGTCTTGATTGAACCATATGTAAAATGGTTTATTAAGCTGATATTCCAACTTGGAGTATCTCACCATGTTTTATATAATAATACTAGATTACTCTTGCAGATAATAATTTTTTTTTTTTTTAATTTCTAGAATTTAGACTACTAGAATTCTGCATTCTGACAAGGAGAGAATAATTTGGTTTCCCAAGACTTCAATAGGTTTACCTGATGTAAGATTTATGTTTGGGGCTTTTTTTCAAAGGAATTATGAAAATTGGTTGCCTCCATCTAGACTGTGGTAGATTTTGATAGCAGATGTAATAGGGATATTTATTATGTCTGGTATTTCAAAAATTACCACCTAATAGAAAAGATACCCTTTTGCTAGACAACACAAAGAAATTGAATTATGATCGTTTAGCACATCCACACAAGCCATTCTCAGTTATGCTAAGAATCTTTGCAAATCCTGTTTATTGTGCGCCTCAGTTCTCTGCTACACCATTTCAGCTACAGCATCCTCTGAGGCACAGCTGTGACAATGGGGAGGGTTGTCTATATTACCAGACAGGCTGCCATGAGAAGCCATTCCTCAGCTCTCCACAGAGAGCACTTCAACCCCTTGAAGAACATTGGCAGTAGCAAAGCTTAAAAAGGGAATTTTGCTCACCAGTTCTGTCAACTGTTTCAAGTGGAGCACCACAGCAGTGCAGCAGTATTGCTCCAGTTTCCAGCCTAGCCCAGGGAGCTCTGCACAAATCCCAGTCCCATGGTGCTGACATTCCCTATGGGTTCTTAGCTTTCAGACTACCAAATTCATTTTCATTTAAGCAGCTTTCTCCTGAAAAACTAATGGAATTAAATGTCTCATACAACCAACATTTTAAAAGAGATGTTGCTATTCTTCACATACAAGGCTAATAACTACCATTAAAAACAGTGTAACAATGTTTCAGTGACTGAAGCTATGTAAGAGAATTCTCCTATTTAATTTCATTTTTCATTTGCTAAAAATGAAGCACTGAACTCCCATACTCTTTAAATATCCTCATCTGATGATCAGTCATTTAATCAATCAGTCATTTAAATGAATATAAACTCCTACGTTGTGTTGCTATGCAATAATTTTTACTGAAATTTTTCCTGTGCAAGTACTACTTTGACCTAAGCCAATCCTAAAGATCCAAGCTACTCATGCAAAATATTATAATTAGAAAAATCGAACATGAGGAACAGTGTTACGTTCATTTTTCTTTTACTTGATTCTGAGAATAAACAACAATCACAACAGCTAAAGCTCTTGAGTATTTCAGTCTTCATAAAAGCTAGTTTTAAGACTTAAGAGATCTGCTACTCACAATGAAAAACTTTTGAAGTCTCCAGGTGTCCACACCACACAGCAGTTGTTATCGAAATCCCTGTTAATGAACTTCAAACAACTTTGAGAAGACTGGCAGTCACACTCCTGCCCCCCATAAATCATTTGAATTACAGACCAGTTTTATTAACTGTACGTGATGGCTCATATGGCATACAGAATATCCTCCAACACTGGCTCTACTGCCTCTCCTCAAGCTGTAGCATGACATCTTTCCACCAATAACTTCCAATCACCACTTGTGCATGCAAGGGATCAGTGACGTGACCATACCTCTAATTCACTAGAAGACTCAGGGCACCTGTCTTTGTTAGCTAAGGGAAGGGAACCTCTGTCCTTTCCCTGAGGTTAGCAGCTCACCATATGCAATACTCTGCTTTATCCTTCAGGTGTGTGTGCTAAGGGAAGAAGAATGCTCAGACAACATCTGTTGTTGTTCTCTTGTGTGTACTCTTTAAGCTAGATCCGCTCCCTGGTGATAGCCATATGTTGACCCCACAAATATTCACACTGGCCGAGAAAGCTGAACACTGGGAAGCTGGAACACCTGGCCTCGCTGCTGATCTTGTGGTGAGAGATTCTGTCCCACAGCCAAGACTTGCATTACCTTTGCCATGGTTTCTCCCAGCATAATTCTGAGTCCCAGACACTTGAAGAACCCAACTCTGTCAGTAACTGAACAATCAAGTGACATGACCGTAACCAACTCTGTGAATTCTTATCAGATAGAAAGGTGTCTGACATTCAGAGGAAACTATGGAAAAATTCCATATTTCAAATGACATGTTAAGATCAGAGGAAAAGGACATCTTTCCTGACACCTGCAGAAGCTGACTAATGCAGTCCTTGGATCAGAAAATAAGAATTTCTTTATTGCTTGTATATGAATATGAGGGCTGAGTCGTGACAGCAAAGAAGGTATTGAGTGGGTGGGTGGGGGAGGTTGGGGCTGTGGTATGAATAAAAGTGACCCATGTAGAAAAAGAAGGGAATGTATGAGCTAGGAAACAATTCTTGTCTCTTTCCTTAATCTGAGCAACACTCTACTCTGTTAGCTACCCTTACATTCCCATGGCATGTATTCATGTATTGTCTTGCAGAGAAATTAATCAGCCGGTGCAGAATTTCAAAACCCTAAAATAAGTCATGGAGACTACATTTTCATATCTCGGCTGTATATCTCTGTGCTTGGCTTCAGGCTACTCCTATCCCTTCATCAAAGTGAAACCAATTCTTTTTTTTCTCTGGATGGTGCTCTTTGATGAATATTTATTGATACTCATTGATTCCCATCTCATTTTGGCCCTAGCTACAAGGCAGCCCTGAGTCCTCCATGTCATCTGTCTTTTATTGTCTTAAAGATGTTTCATTTCCACAGCTGTTGAAATTCACCAGTTAGAAATTGGCCCAATTCAAAAAGTCGTTCACTTCAGAGATCTTAAATTTAAGCCAGAATCATGACTGGAATTTCAGAGCAGCTGCATCTTCCCACCTACAGAAGGTCATAAATCAAAACAAAAACATGATCCAGACACGTCTAAACTTCAGAGATTTTGAAAACTGAAAGATTAGCCCAGATTTTGAGATTCCCCTTTCCTCACACAAATGTAGGCACATGCAGGGACAAATTTCAGGAAAACTAGAGGATGAACAGCCACCTCTTCTTTCTAAACATACTGAAGAGATCCATTTGATTTACATCTTGACTTGGTAAGTGGCAGCAAAACTGGAAAAACACTGTTAAGTGTCTGTATTTTATCACTGTTTTGACAATGACAGGTTAAAATGAATCCTCACTAAACCCTCCAAAGAGGTGAGGTCATCTGCATTATGACATTCCATTGATGACTCCACTCTTTCCGAGCAGTTACTGGTCAATGAAACTGGTTTATCTCTGATAACCTCACAATTAAAACTCCAGGTTTGTCTGATTTGCAGCCACCTGAAGCTAATGATACCAGGGCTATCCAGTCTTTCTCATTGTTTCTCCCTTCTGGAAGTGACTTTAATGCTTGCCCTCAAGTAAAATGCTGCAGTTTTCTTGCTTTCATCTTCCGAGGACCAGTGTCTGTTAATAGATGAAGTTCACAGCTGACTTGCTAATCTGAAGGAAAAAATACCAGAGGTGGTGTATGTTTATCTTCAGAGTGAACTTTTACTCACATGCTTTTCTTCTGATAAACATGTTCTCTTCTTCCACTTTCACTGTCTATAGTGCAGCCAATCAAATTAAGCATTGATATTTTACATCTATCATTAGGAAATTACATGCTAAGTAGTAGATGCCTGAATTCAGCTACAATTTTGCAATGGGTTTCAGTGACAAAAGTGTTGCATTGCAAGTGGAGACTCCATTCCTTTAGTCTTATAAGATTTTACTATCTAAAAAAAAAAAAAAGATAAGACTGAGAAAACTAAAACTGTGGCAAAAAGGAGGCATTGAAGTTTTAACAGCTACTTGTCAATTACAGAAAAACTTTGGTAGTTAATATTTTTGAGTGCGACTGAAATACAGAAGCATTCCATGGTTTAGTAGGGCTTATCACTTAGTAGTTCAGCTCTCTACAGAATCTTACATGGCATTTTTGTGTCCCTCAAAGTAAAAAACATAAACCCCAGAATTAGAACAAGGTGAAGAAATAGCCTTAGCTCTTACAAAAACAAAAGCAAAACAATGTCATGACAATATGTCACGTTCAACACAGAAGAACATAAAACCTAAGCCAAAATATTGCATAGATAACGGATGTTATTGTTCCGGAGGAGTGGAATCAGCAACTCTGGTAAACACTTCTAAATGTTTCAACTGCTCAAAAAGGCACATAGCCAAATGGAAGCTGTTTTGAGTTGATGTGTTCTCCATTATGACTAACCATAATAAATTATAGTTGGACTTCCTCATGTATATCAGAGAGCATATAAGCCAGATGACATACAAATATCAAGGCTCACACCTAATCAGAAGCATGAGTGTGAAGCAAGCAAAACCAAGTTGACATCTATTTCACTGGAAGAAGAACAAAACCAAATCATATTTCGGGTCACCATCTTTGGCAGTGTCCTTATACATTAGGTTGGAAACACTTATTATTGTAACTGACACACTGTTTGCGTTTAGTGAGAATGCCAGACCAAAATCTACATCTTGACTTCAAGAATTACAACAGGACAGTATGTCTACATTTAGCCTGTATCCAGGGCTAAATTATAACAGTTGTTCTACCCCTCACCAGTCAGGGAGGGGAATCAGGAAAAGGAGAGCAGACCCATGGGTTGAAGTGAAAACAGATTTAATGAAACAACGCTAATACCAAGAAAGGTGTACAGAGTAATACTCAGACAAATGAACACACAGCAGTCACAATCAACAAGAAGGCCATCCTTAGGAGCAGGGAGAATCCAGGAGAGGAGCAAGAGATGCCCCAGAAGCAAGAACCCCACAGGAGCTCACTTTCCTCAGCAGATCTTCCCCTTTTATAAGGGGATGGACTACACCTGTAGCTCACTCAGGTCAGCTGCCCTGGCTGACTTGGAACTGCTGATGACCTGTCTGGCATGGCTGGGCTGGGATTCCATCCCAGGACACATTGCTAAGGGAAAAGTAGGAATAGGGCAACCATATATGATAATCTAACATGTTTCTAACCTACAGATATTTTCAGATAAGGGATTTCCAGTACCAGGTGAAACTTTTCTGGTTTTAACACCACCAGTTAGATTTCTGTTTTGTAAACTTGTCAAGCCTAGCTTGGAATCCAAGAAAAATTCCAGCAGCTACAACATCTTTTAACAATGAGATCCACAGATCTGTCTCCAGTTGCAGGAAGAACTTTCTCTTTTTGTTTGTTATGAAAATTGTTTGTATTAAGCTCATACACACTGACTTTGTTTGAAATGGCTCGTATTGGTTTTATTTGATGCCTCTTAGTTCTTAGATTGGATCCCACCCTCCTTGCAACATTGTTGATTTTGTAGACATCTATCTGCCTTCAGTTAATTTTTTTCCAAATTGAGCAGTTCTATCTTGCTGAGCTATTCTCCATTCCCTACCTGTGGTCATTCTGACTGCCCTTCTCTGAACTTCGTTGATATCCTTTTGGAGATGAGAGAATTGGAAGCTCATAGTTTTCAAGCTGTAGGTGAACCATGGCTCCTTTCAAACTTACAGGTACCATCCAAAAAGGTGTAGGAAGCAATACAGAAAAGGGTCTATGGTCTGAATAAATATTTTAACCCCAAGATTTTCTTCATGACTGATAACAGTCATTCAAAGCTCATCATCATCTATATGAGATAACACTTTTTTTTTTTTTTCTGTGTAAGGCTTTAAGTTAATCTACAGTGAAATTCAACTGCTATTTATTTTCACATCCTATATTCTTTGAGGCCCTCTTTTAAAATTGGCCATCTTTTTTGCTACTCCAAATAATTTAATACCGCTGATCTTTTATTATTTTTCAGTTTGTGTATGAATATGTGAAACAGCACATCCCAGCACAAATTCCGTAGTTGCCCTTTGTCCCTTCCTTGCAAGAACTGGCTGTTCCTTCCTCTTGTCTGTTTCCTGACTTGCATGCAAGCAAGGACCTTCCCTCCTGGCTTGCACAGCATTGCAATGCTTAGCTTACTTTAAAGCAACTGGCTTTTATCCATTTGCTTTTAATCCCTTCAGAGAACCCTAATGGGTTTATGAAGGAGGACTTTCCTTTACAGACATCCTGTTGACTCTTCCCCATCGGGAAGAGATCATATACCTCCATGTGTCTGCTAATTCTGTTCTTTATTAATTTGCACTTACTCTAATTCTCACCAGAAACTTCCTTGCTTCACAAGCCAACTAGATTCTTGTTTTCAGGGCTACAAACCATCTGATTCTGATGGAAGGGTTTAGGAAGGAAGCAAGTTACTTGGAGGTAGGAGGAAAGACATGAAACTTCACAGTTTTAGTACTGATGATGTAAATATATTTGGGAAAACTGCTAGTCTATTCTTATTATTTAACATCTAGCATTAGGAGCTCAAACTAGTGATAAGGACAGCTGTGTAGGACAAACCTGCTTTTTGATGGACACTGCCTCTTTTTTCAAAATACTAGTTAATCTCATTATAAAGAACAACAATTCTGGCACCACCAAACAATGAAAAATATGATTGGAAAGTGAAAAAAGGAATGAGGAAGTTTTCATTCTTTCTGCATTGAAAATGTATTATAAGCTATTGTGTGTATTTATCTGTGAATCTGACAATTGCAGAATAGTCTCATAGCCTGAATAAACAAATATAAGCCAAGCCTTATGATCTAAAATTCTTTGTGAGAGCTTTCATTTTTAGACACGGATTGGTATTTGACTCCTTACGTTTTGCTCTTTTATGACAGTTTATATTTTCTTGCTGCATGGATTCAGCCTTGCTAAAACACAGAAGACACTAGTCATCTTGCTGCATGGATTCAGCCCTGCTAAAACACAGAAGACAGCAAAGATGCTCCTGGAAGAATGAAGGCCAGGATAAAATGGTCAGAATATAATTTATACATGGAGTTAGGTGTTGCACAAATAAATAAAGCCTCTGTACTGAAGGGCAAAATAAAAATAAACCAAAAAACCTTTTCTCTGTTGAGATCTTTTACTTCTCTCTCCAAGGGAGGAGAGTGTTTTTCTTACTTTGTCACAGTGATTTATTTTACAACACTAAGCTAAAATTTTCAGAATGTTTGAATACAGTTTTTATTCCATTGTCCATAGCAGCGTGCTGGGGATAAACTCTTCTTAACTTGTCAAAAGTAGCTAGCATTAAATTTATTAACAGTATAATTACACAGGACCTGAGTTGTTTGTTTTCTTCAGTATAATGATAATATTAGTAGATCTGTAGCGACTCATAAAGCTAGTCCCAAATATGTCTTCTCTGTAAATCTATAGGGCCTGTTTCTCATTGTGGTACTACAACAATAATTTATGGACAGTATCTGGGAGGACATCCACCAGTAACATCTACATGAAATCTAATGCATAGCAACAGGTAGTGTAACATAAAAGTCCTGTTGTGGTGCTTTTAGCAGTGTCATAACAAGACACCTGAGAATCCACTATTTTATAATCCCAAAATATAAGAGTAGATCTCAGTTGACAAGAGGTTAATAAATGTGACGCCCATCTGCAAAAAGGGCCAGAAAGAGGATCCAGGGAACTACAAGCCTGTCAGTCAGACCTCAGTGACGGGGAAGGTTATGTAGCAGATCATGTTGAGTACCATCATGCGGTGCTTACAGGATAACTAGATGATCAGGCCCGGTCAGCATGGATTTATGAAAGTCAGGTCCTGCTTGACTAATTGATCTCCTTCTATGACAAGGTGGCCTGTTTGGAGGACGAGGGAAAGGCTGTGGATGTTGTCTACATGGACTTCAGTAAAGTGTAAAAAGTGGCGGTGAATGGAGTTCAGTCCAGTTGGTGGCCAGTCACAAGTGATGTTCCTGAGGGCTCAGTACTGGGGCGAGTTCTGTTTAATATCTTTATTAATGATCTGAATGAGGGGATCAAGTGAACTGTCAGTAAGTTTCCGGATGACACCAAGTTGGGTGGGAGTGTTGATCTATGTGAGGGTAGGAAGGCTCTACAGAGGGATCTGGACAGGCTGGATCGATGGGCCGAGGCCAATTGTCTGAGGTTTAACAAGACCAAGTTCTGGGTCCTGCACTTGGGTCACAACAACCCCATGCAGCGCTACAGGCTTGGGGAGGAGTGGCTGGAAAGCTGCCTGGTGGAAAAGGACCTCGGGGTGCTGGTTGACAGCCGGCTGAACATGAGCCAGCAGTGCGCCCAGGTGGCCAAGGAGGCCAACAGCATCCTGGCCTGTATCAGAAATAGTGTGTCCAGTGGGACCAGGGAAGTGATTGTCCCCCCTGTACTTGGCACTGATGAGGCCGCACCTCAAATACTGTGCACAGTTCTGGGCCCCTCACTGAAAGAAAGACATTGAGGAGCTGGAGCGTGTCCAGAGAAGGGCAACGAAGCTGGTGAGGTGTCTAGAGCACAAGTCTTAGGAGGAACGGCTGAGGGAACTGGGATTGTTTAGCCTGGAGAAAAGGAGACTGAGGGGTGACCTTATTGCCCTCTGCAACTACCTGAGAGGAGGTTGTAGTGAGATGGGTGTTGGTCTCTTCTCCCAAGTATCAAGTAATAGGACAAGAGGAAATGGCCTCAAGTTGTGCCAGGGGAGGTTTAGATTGGACATTAGGAAAAATTTCTTCGCTGAAAGGGTTGTCAAGCTGGGAACAGGCTGCCAAGGGAAGTGGTGGAGTCACCATCCCTGGAGATATTTAAAAGACATGTAGATGAGTTGCTTAGTGACATGGTTTAGTGGTGGACTTGGCAGTGTTAGGTTAATGGTTGGACTTGATCTTAAAGGTCTTTTCCAACCTAAATGATTTTATGATTTTTATGAAATCTGGAACAACCCAAAAACATCAGAGAGACAGATCTGCAGGCCTCCAAGCAAATATTTATAGGGGAGCACCCTAGAAGGAGCAATAGAAACTGGGAAACACTGATGCTTAGATGCGTTTTATTCTCTGTGACACAGTAGCTAACATTATGCTGTGTATCTGGGGGATGTCTGACAGACTTAGTGAACAGAAGTATATGTTTATACATTGAAGTTGCTCATACTAGAAATGTTGCATCTGGACTTGACTTGGAGACTGTTGGTGTCAGTGGGAATATTTCTTCTGCCTCAGGTTTCATCTCATCCTATATGTTTGTTTAGTGGGTATGCAGACTGGGTCTCAGATGCTTAAGAAGTGCTTGAATGTGATACAGTCTACAATTCAAAGCGAGCAAGAGGTGCATTGCTTGGCTGTCTACAAGTTGTTTAAATTCATGTTGTCTCTTCCACATAAATAATGCGGTAGTTCTGTAATCTTGCAAAATTGATATTTTAATATTCCTTACTTTCAGCATCTACTGCAACGATGAGCCTGATTTTTACCTGCAATGTAATGAACAGGTATTGATATCTTTTAATTACTTCCAAGAGTGTTCGGTAATGTTTTTCTTTGCCACATTAGTATTTGCTGAAGAACAAAAAAAGCAGTTAACAAAAAGTGGCTTAACAGCTTAATTCAGGAATTAAACTTTTTTTTTATTGGGGTTTTATGTACCTAGTGAGATTTTTTTCCCAATACGTGTTGTCTGCCTCCTTGTTTGTTTAACCACCTTGCTTGTATTTTCCTCTTTGGGATTTCCAAGTGTGAGGAAGTATGAGAGTGTCTAGCACCCAGCAATAACTGTGACTGCTGGATCTCTATAATTTTAAGGGTGAAGTCAGAAAATAAAGAAGCAATAATTTCCAAGGAAGAGGGTAAAAACAGTTTTCAATCTTCCCCCGCTCTCCTGATTCTGTAAAAAACACCGAGGTGGCACATCACCTGTATAATCTAAGTTAGTTGTAAAATTCCATCTGTACACCTTAATTAGTCACTATGGAGACTACAAGAATGTATAGAAATAAATTTACTATTGTTTATTGAAATAAATATTTATTTTATGTCTTTTGACAAACTGAGGTATGTTTCTGCCGAATTACATTTTCAGTTTATAATCTTATGCTTCCGCTTGCTCATCAGATTTCCTATTTATTGAGGGTGTTCAAATTCTCAGAAAATTTAGGCTGTAACATTAAGTTACCAATACAGTTTTAAGTTGACCAATTATTTTTTTTAAGTGTTAAAGGAACTTCTGAAATTCTGCTTGATATTCACATTATGATTGCTCAAATAGGTTTAGTAATTGAAACAGCAGTGCAAGACGTATTTAAGGACCACTACAGGAAAAATAAGGAAAAAGTTTGATGTCCTAAGTAAAAATTCTAGTTCTGAACTTTAATTGTTAGAAAACTTAGCAAAAGGAAACCTCATCCAGTTTCCAGGTTAAATTTAATAATGGGTAGTTATCCATGTGTTTTGTTCTAGCATTTGACTTAAATCTCATTTTCTTAGTGTAGAAAATCAGTTATTGTAAGGTAAGAAGATATCAGGTTATCTGGTATACTGTACCTTTGGCAAAATGTCCATTGCATTATCTCCATTTTCTCTTCAGGTTCAGAAGTTCATTTATATCTTTCTTCCAAGTTTGTTCTAACCCTTTTTCATCCTGTTGAGATTATACTAATGAACCTATAGTAGTCTTAGTAGTTTTTTCTTGTCTTCCTATATAAGTACTGATTTTCAGCTGCCCAGGCGTATGATACTGGCCCCAATTTTGTTAGAAATCTTCATTCTGAGACCACAACTTTGTGTGCTAATTGTAGAATTCTGGGATGGTGCTATCTTGCTCCTCAGATATATCTCAGACATTCTTTCCTTCTACACCTGTTGTTCCATACCTTCTTTACTACTTTCTATCCCACCTTTGACCCACTTGCTGACACACGGCACAACATCTCTTAGTGATGGTTCCTCTCCGGATCTGGGCTGCATTTCTTTGAAGAGAGTGACTGGATGAGATGGATCCCTCCAGAGGTAGGGGCAGATGGCTATTTCCATTTGAAGGGAAAGAAGCTTTTCAAATGGAAGTAGTGTGTAAGAAGCTGGGTCTCTGCAGTTCAAGGAGAGGATGTGGAGAGCTGGAAAGTGATGAACAAGCTTCAGAGGAACAGAAAGTAAACTTCCTAAGGAACAGAAAGGATTGTGCCTTTCAGTTTCTTAGAATTTTCAGTCCCTGCAATACAATTATTTAGTATGTCTGGCCCCATCAGAATGCCAGTTCCATTTAGAAAGCCTGTAGAAGCTCCCTGTAAACTCCCTGGAATTGGGAGGCTTGAAATTCTGGACTTTTTATGGCAGCAAGAGATCCGCCAAAGAGTACTTTGCTTCTTTTACACACAAGGACTCCTGGATCACAGGTGTCACTGAGATGGAACCTTTTCCTCCCAAGAGTGGATAAGACCAACGATATTCCCCTACCATTAGTAATACCCGTTGACTGCTCTGGTTTTCCAGCTGAGCACACTGGTTGTGTTGGTGCAGTCACCAGGGTGAAGACACACAAATATTAGATCTAAATTCTTCCCAGTTGTGGTGGGTTGACCTTCACTGGACGCCAGGTGCCTGCCAAAGCCTCTCTGCCACTCTTTTCCTCAGTTGGACAGGGGAGAGAAAATATAACACAAGGTCATGGGCCAAGGACAGGGAGACTTCCCTCACCAATTATTGTTGCGGGCTAAAACAGACTTGACTTGGGGAAATTAGCTTAATTTATTGCCAATCAAATCAGAGGAGGATAATGAGAAATAAACCCAAATCTTAAAACACTTTCCCTCCCACCTCTCCCTTCTTCCCAGGCTCAACTTTACTCCTGATTTTGTCTACCATCTCCCTGCAGCAGTACAGGAGGACAGGGAATGGGGCTTGCGGTTGGTTCATGACACATTACCTTTGCTGCTCCTTTCTCCTCAGGGGAAGGACTCCTCACACTCTTCCCCTGCTCCAGCATGGGATCCCTCCCATGTGAGACAGTTCTCCATGAACTTCTCAAACGTGAGTCCTTCCCACAGGCTATAGTTCTTCACAAACTACTACAGCATGGGTCCATTCCATGGGGTGCAGTCCTTCAGGAACAGACAGCTGCAGTGTAGTTCCCTCACGATGTCACAAGTCCTGCGCACAAAACTGCTCTGTCATGGGCTCCTCTCTCCACAGGACCATAGGTCCTGCCAGGAGTCTCTCTGGTGCAGGCTTCCTTCAGGGTCACATCTTCCTTTGGGCATCCACCTGCTCCAGTATGGGGTCCTCCATGGGCTGTAGGTGGATATCTGCTCCACCATGGACCTCCAAGTGCTGCAAGGGGACAGCCTGCCTCACCATGGTCTTCACCATGGGATGCAGGCGAATCTCCACTCTGGTGCCTGGATCACCTCCTCCCCCTCCTTCTTCACTGACCTTGGTGTCTGCAGAAATGTTTCTCTCACATACTCTCACTCCTTTTTCTCGCTGCAATTGCTGTTGCACAGAAACTTTTCTCCCTTCTTAAATATGTTATCACAGAGGTGCTACCACTGTCACTGATAGACTTGGCCTTGGCCAGCAGCGTGTCTGGCTTGGAGCCGGTGGCATTGGCTGTATCAGGTGTAGGAGAAGCTTCTAGCAGCTTCTCACAGAAGCCACCCCTGTAGCCTACCCTGCTACCAAAACCTGGCCATGCCAACCCAATACAGTGGTTCATAATGTCCATGCCCTTCTGAGCCTTCATTTTTTCTTGGATATGTTAAGCAGGTTTAGTAAGTTCATGAGAATAACAAATTGTTTTGTTTAGGCCCCTGGATTCAGGCCCTTAGACTATGCAATACCCTATATTTTTCCCAGAGCCTCCTGTCTGCTAAGTCATGTCTCACATCCTATATTCAGTATAGTGATTATATCCTTGAGAAACAGCCTGTGAAGAAATACTTATGGATCAAAACCACAGTGGCAGTGAAGAAAACCGAGTTCTGTCAAGGAGTGGCAAGGGTTGGATGCTTCATACAGAAAGGGCAGCTGGGAACCAAGGCAGGCAGAGACAGTGGTGGTGGAGGGAGTCCCACCACACCGGAGCAAGGCAAGCAGGGCAAGCACAGTGATGATAACCTGGTTCAGCCCAAGCTTAGTGGTCATCAGGCAAGTCCACAGTGACAAGGCAGGTCCATGGTCAGACTAGGAAGACCAGTCCACAAGCCAGTGTCGGGTCTGACTTGGTGAAGGAAACGGCGACGCACTGCCGTGGCTGCAGCATCTCTCAGGCTGAGACCAAAGGCAAGAGTCTGAGCTTGTGAAGGAAGGACAGGCCTCTACTGATGCTTCTCAAGGCAAGGCAGCTACATTGCCCCTGCAAGGCAGCCTAACCCTGGGAGGAAGATCCTGACACTGGCACACCTAGCATTGGAAAAGTTTAAAAGAACATCTGAGAAAACCTAGCAGATCCTGGACTTTTGAAACTTCTTTTCATTAAAACAGAAGCTATTTGTGTTCCCTTTCTCCCCTTGATATCAACTGCAAACTTGTGAATTTGTTTTCCTGTCAGGCTGATGCTGCTGTTCTACATATACTGTGTTTCCTGGCTTTGGAGTGGAAAACATTTAAACGCTAGAGTGTACCAGACTAAATGTATCTTCTTTTTTGGAGGATGCTATGGGTTCACTATGAAATGTTTCATTTTTATACACCAGAAACAGAAAACGGAACAATTCTTAAGTAAATACTTCTATGTGCTCCAAATCTACCACTCTCTTGCCTTAATTTTAGAAAGGTCTGAAATGTTGTTTAACTTCTGTTGTATTTGTATAATCATTTGGTAACAAAGCCTCAGCTTTGGAAACTGGCCGCTGCAGTCAAAAGTACATCTAAGCTCCTCACACTTTGCTCACTTGTCTGCCAGTTATTGAAAAGCATTTAGCAAGTTGGTAGAAGAAAGTTATGTCCTTTTTCACACAGTGGGTTTTTTTTTTTTTTCCAGAATTGTCTTCCTTGTATTTCAAAATCATTCCACGGTTTTTAATTTTTAGCAACTTCCTGTGGCTTCCTGCCATTTTTTTCTATGCCGATCCAGTTACAAATTAGAAGTACAGAGCAAGAATTCCCGCTATGAATAAATTCTAATTCTGCCAGAAATTCTTCTTCCATTTATGGGAGCCACATGCAGGTATTTAAAAGAGGTTCATGGTAGCATGAGGATACTTGCACGAAATTACCATTTAAATCTATTTGGTAGCTTTGTCTTTTTTTAAATAGCAAGCTTTTTAAAGGACTGTAAGGGGACTTTCGAAATCACAATAACCAAAGATATGGGATTAAATATTGATTAGGTGATTGGTTTATATTGTGGAAACATTTTTACTTAATGTTTTGTTTTGCTTGGGACTCTGGTTTGCTCTTAGATACTTGAGTGTGAGATTCTAAAAGAATGTGGCTGCAATGTTTGTAACACATACCTATAATACAGGGCATTTGACACTACAATAATATAGTATTACAAATAATTGCAGCTTCTAGAAGCCCTGGAGTTAGTCCAGCCTACACTGATTGTTTTATTTGGCATCAGTTTTGGAGTCCAGGAGGCTGGAGTGGCATAATGTCACCCTTTTCAAGCAGAGTTTATCCAAACCCTGAATCCCAAATATGAAACCTGTCTTCTGGGCATGCTAGCCTTTTTTAGGCCTACTTGAGGCAGTATCCTTGAAGCTCTTTCTAGTTCGACAGAAATTACAATCTACTGTACGCTTTCAAACCAGTGTTTTAAAATATTTTCTTTTCATTCCATTGTCTGTATTTTGATTGTTTTGACAGCAAAGAATTTGTGAGAAGGAAGGCTACGTGATCATTACAGAGACTTTGGATATGCTAAGAATGAATGGGAAAACATATTTTCTCTCAAAAATTTTTTCATATTTTAGTCTCTTCAACTCATCACCTGGATTTGAAATTACTTTTTTTTTTTTTTTTTTTAGGCAGTGAGTCTCCTTGTCTATAAGGATTTTTTTTTAGCATTTTGAGCATAAATTATGGTTTCTGCATATTAATACTTCTATTAAGTATATTCTGTTCCACAACTTTTTATGTCATATTCATCTCATTAAAGCACTTCCTAGAGTCGGAAGGAATGAAATTAACATGTGCCATATGTTTTTTCAGCCTCTTTCCCACAGGGAAGAATGAGTGCAGTGGAATATTTTTCTTCTCATGTTATTTAATTAGACACACAAAAACTATTCAGAACTTCTATAGGAGGAGGAAAGATATTTTTAAAATTGTCTTTCCCTGATACCAGAACTTTTTGAAGTCTGTAAAAGCCTCTGTTTTACACTATTCAGTCCCCAGTCAGTCCCTGTCTGAAGCCTGTTTCCTCCACAGGTAAGCTATAATCTTTTGCCAGACTGGTAAAGCTGATGACCACAGTTTACCTCAGAATTATGGGCAAACTTCTTCATACTGATACCACTTTGATATATATATATAGATAACTATCTGTATTTCTTTACAATTGATGGAATCACCTGCAAAGTTCCAAACATTGCTACTTTCAAGAGCATAGCCTCCATGAACAGCAGGAATATAACCAGCCTGTAGCATTCAGTCTACACTCATACCTTTGAAAAAAGTGTGGCTTAATCCTAACTTGTTTTAAGTGCTAAGTATTACATTATTCAGAAAAATATTCCCAAATGCAGTAAGAAAATTTAAACAAGCTGACACGTGGAGCTTTGGTTACCTGCTTTAGTTTAGAATGTGAATGCTGTATTTTTTATAATATAAAGAGTGTAAGACTCTTTATAGTTGTATTATATTATCAGTTGGACAAAACCACGCTTATGTTTGTACAACATTGAAGTGAACAGGAGAGCAGAAAGGTAAGAACATTATACCCTAACTCTAAATGCAGCACTGTCAGGGAGAAATTCAGACATGATCTTATTTAGAGACTATTACAGCTGTGATGTTGTCACACAACACAAGTATGCAATTGTGCTCTATTATGTGGTGCTAACAAGGGTTAGCACGGAGTTACAGTCTCATAGATTATCCAAACAGACCAGCACCAGATACCTAAGCCTGATTTCATTAAGTGGCAAATATTGCCTAGTCCAAGTAACATTTTCTCAGTGTTTTTACATTGCCACTCCATTTCTTCTTCCTACCAATTTCAGTGAGGGATCCTGAAGCTAAATATTGAAAAGAAAATCCAACATGTTTTATGAAAGGTTGCAACACAGGAAGTGTAGAGAAGGAAACATAGCAACTTAAAGAAGACACTGAAAATCCACCAGCTAGAATTGCTCTATTTGTTCAAACAGCTTTTTTCTCTATCCTTGTTTTTAGATCCAGCCCACAGTGGAAATCAACAAATTCTCAGAGCTGACAGATTCGCTTCCACTGGTGCCACCAGACAGAAAATGGGTTGGAATTAGACGCATCATTGAAACATGCTAACATCCTCCCATGGCTCATGTCCAAATGGTTATTTGAACAAAGGCAGAGAATTGTAAAAACTGTTACTAAGAGAATAGGTTTTATGACAATAGGCTTACTTGGATGTTCATCTTTCTCGGTATTTTTGTCTCATCTTGTTTTAATTCATTGCACATTTATTTCTTTAGCACCAGAAACTGTTTTTTCTTTCTTTATGTCAGCACTGCTGTCACTGCAATGGTTGTTCCCAAGCATTGCGCATATTTTCATTTACAGCTAAGACTAAGGATTTTAGGACTGCATTTTCTGTTTTCCAGTCCTTCGTCAGAGAGCAGCAATTTTCAATCTGATCTATAGTTTTCTGGTACCTACAACAAATGAATATTAAATATTTATAGACTTAAATTTATTGTAGACCAGCATCTTCAAAGGAAGACTTTTAGTCAGTGCAGAAAAATGTTTTTTTAAAACCACAGCTTTAGTGACTTTTCTATCCACATTTATTCAGTTGTCTACCTTACTAATCCTGTTTACTCAGTGTCCTGGTTTAGGCTGGGACAGAATCACAACCCGGCCATGCCAGGCAGGCTGTTAGCAGTTTTGAGTCAGCCAGGGCAGCTGACCTGGGTGAGCTACAGGTGTAGCCCATCCCATCATGGCATGGGCTTTATAAACGGGGAAGGCTGGCTGAGGAAGGGGAGCTCCTGTGGGGTTCTTGCTGAGGTTTCTTCTCTGGCATCTCCTGAGAACAGCCCTCTGGTTGCTTGTGGCAACTAGATATTCATTATATAGCTCTGCTTGTATTGATGGTGCTTCCTTAAATCTGTTTTGCTTCTACCCATGGGGCTGCTCTCCTTTTTTCTGATTCCCCTCCCTGGCTTGTGAGGGGTCATTGGGTGATAGAGCAGCTGTTATAGTTTAGCCCTGGATATAGGCTAAACATACACTCAGCTTGCATAGTCAACTCTCTCCCTGTTATGCCGCTTTACCTTTTCCATTTAGTACAACCAGGCTTTATCAGTTTACCATTATTACTCTCATTTTCCATCTGCTTTGATCTGCCACCAAAGAACATCTCATTATACCCACTGCAATTAAGCAATTCCTATTTGATTTCAACTGCTTGTCTTTTGTAAGCAATTGATTGACATTATTAGATGCCAGCAATTAGTTCCTACTTTGTTTTTAATGATTATCTTCTGTTCCTGCCACTTTCTGATTGTCATCTTGCTGCTGCTAATTATTTACCATGAATCACTTATAACTACTATTCTTTCCTAATATCTATCTTTTGCCACTCAACTTTCAACATTTTACTTTGGAATTTTCATTGAACTTTTTACAATAGCTACTCCAAATCCTTCACTGCTGTCAGCTCCATAGATCTATACCTTAAAACCCTTTGATTTGCCATCTTAAAGGAATGCAGAAAGGAATTTACTTTCTTTGCTATTTGCTGCACATAAAAATAGGACAAATGATTCAGTGAGTGTTATTTGATATCAGGGGCTTCTTCTATATAAATACCTGAAGGGAAGGTGCAAAGGAAAAGGAGCCAGGGTCTTTTAAGTGGTGCCCAGTTACAGGTCTGGAGGCAATGGGCACAAACTGAAACACAGGAGGCTCCCTCTGAATGTCAGGAAACTTTTTTTTTTTTTTTTTGCTGGGGGAGTGACCAAGCACTGGTTTGGGTTGCCCAGAGAGGTTGTGGATCTATTCAAAAGCCATCTGGACATGATCCTGGGCAACGAGCTCTGGGTGGCCCTGCTTGAGAAGAGGTTGGACCAGGTGTATAACTGACATTCACACAGTGAAATTCTGCTCATTGTTTTGTTTGTACACAGAGAGCTCCAATGTAGCACTGGGATCACAAAATAAAATTATCAAAGCATATTAATGTTTCTTCATAGTCTTAATGTTTTCAATTTGAAATTGATTTCCCTCAGGTTGAATACAAATATGCAAACTTCAATCCCTGCCACTGATCAATTTGAAATGCTTTCTTTAACTGACAAAGTACAATGCCATAAAACAAATTATTGTGATGCATGGTGATGGCAAAATGTTATGCTATTAGTCATTTAATATGACTGACATATTTTCATTCAAACTTAGAAAAAATAAATGCTTATGGTCAGACACCAAACGCAAGGGCTCTGTGATTCTGTAGAAGTTATGACACTGCACCCTGGCAGAGCTCTCAGCCTGAAAGAATACTTCAGAGTGATATAGAAACAGGAGAAAAACATAGAGCTGGAGATTTTGGCTTAAGGTGTCCTCCCTCCTGTTTTTATCTTTAAATAAAGAAGGTGTTTAGAAACTTTCTGCAAAGCCTGCCTTTCTGAATGTCATGTTCTCTGTCTGACAATTGATCCAGAGGTACATTGTGAATGGCAGCCTTATGTTTGGGACAACAAAGGAACAATCTGGGAAACGAGCAAGACCATCAAGGATTACACATTTAAAATAAAAGGTATTTCTTTGCCAAAAAAAAAAAAACCAACCCACGAACATCTCTATCTAGAGTGTGTGACCAAACATAGGGACACAGTGAGGTACAACTCTGCTCATCCTCATGGGAATTCGCATGTTTTAATGAGACCAAAGATACATGTAGTCTGCTGTCTTGATACCAGTTATGCCCAACAACATATAGGAAGGAAAACATAATAGAAAAGAATAAGCATGGAGCACTATTTCCACAGAATAATCTCACAGGCTGGAAATCAGAAACATTCAGAGCCAGAGGTGATGTCCTGTATTTTTCTCTGAGTGGAGTTTTCTTCTAAGAATTTCTACAGTTGCCTTCTAGACTCACTTATATGTTACCATCCACAGCATCCTGTGGCAAGAAGTTCCACAGTAGAGAAACATTTTCTGTGAAAAAACAGTTACTTTTCTTTTGTTCTTGCCACATCTTCAAAAACTTGATATCCCCCTCTTCACAGGAAGAAACAGTGAACAATTGTTCCATTACTCCACAGGAAGGAACAATGAACAATTGTTCCATTATATACCTTTTCAAAGCTGCTCATGAGTTTATAGACCTCTGTCATGTAGTACCTCTGTTGATTTCTAGGCTAAAGTTCACAGCTGTGCACTTTATTACATCGCCAAAGACAGGATAGAGAGTGACCTGCAATCTTTACTGTAATTTGATGATTGTTCTGCTCACCATGCGACCAAGGATAAGAAAAGCTGGAAGAAGAAGAACCCTACAGTTAACCTAAGAACAGCACTTGAGAACACTGTGAGAAAAAGGCATAAGAAATGCTTTCCTGCCTTCCAGTTGGTGTGCTAATAACACATCAATTGACATTAAAGCTGAGGTCCAGGTAAATTTATGTCAAGCTCAGAGTGGTGTTCCAAGAGTGTAAAATGAAAACTGCATTAAAAAACTTTATCACACTGATTCCAGCTATGAGCACTAGCCATACTCCTATGGAAGACAGTTTGTGACAAGTTTCATGAAGATGTCCACCATGCAGGAGGTTTTTTGGTTTTTCCCTTCCCATCCCACTTTTTTACAGAAAACTTACTGCTGACTTCTTCTAGAAAAAAATAATACCGCCTTCTATTGCTTTCTTTCTACATAAAGAACAAGCGGAGTTAATTGCAAGAATAAAAAGTATAAATCTCTTTTTTATTTTTGTATGAGACAGCAAATGGCTGCCATTTGCTGAAAAAATGACTATGCTGTGGGCCAAATGGACTCCAACACGATATTGATTAGGACTATTATAGCCCATCAAGGAATAAATGGGACAGCAATTTCAAAAATGCTCTTGTATTTTGTGTGATAGAAAGAGAAAGACAGACTATTTGACACAGAAAGAGCCAAAGTAACTGGCATTGCAGATGAAAATTATGGACATTAATATGGATACGATATGTTCAAGGAAATGATGAAAATGAGTTTTAAAATAATTTTGTTTAGTTAATTTATTCTTGTGTAAGTATTTGTGTGAGAATTAACTAACACATTTGAAAGCACTTTTAAAGAAAGCTGATTGTTCATAACCAAATGTGTTTAGAAATTCTGCATAATCTGCTGGAATATTCCTACCTCCTCCAGAGCTGCAGGATGCCTTATGCCTTCTCTTTTCACGTTCTTATCACCCTACATAACATTCATCAGAAACGGTACAATGCTTCCTGAATTGCTTTGGTTTCTCCTCTGTTAACAAATTTTGTGATTGCTGTGCGGTGGGCTGGGACATATGTGGTGCCTTGTCTCCTGCTCCTTCGCAGAAGCTGGTCAGTGCACACAGTCTTGACTCCAGCTGGGGCTGCAGGGGCAGCTGGGTGCAGGTGTGAGGTGGTGCTAGGTTGGAAGCACCCGAGATTTCGTGTCTGGAGCCCAAATCCCTAAGGGGTTGGCTGTGAGAGCAGTGGCCGAAGTCTCATCCCAGCAGCAAATTGCACTTTCAGCTCAGAAATCAGTGCTGCCTTAAGTGGGTTCACATCAAATCCAGTGACAGACAATAATTTTTTTACAATGTAAGGTAGGATATTTCTTGCAAAACAAGCACTGATAATCCAATCTAGCCTTTTCCCTCAAACTTTTATCTTATTTGCATCAACATTTTGGAGATTGTTGTCTGTTCGAGGCTTTTTGATTTCTACTTAGTACAACTGTAGTCAGATGTGTTGCAAATGACTTTTCTATACTTGCTGGTGGTCTGTACCACTCTGCTCTGGTTGTCAATGCAAACTTCAGCTGTGTCATTCATTTATGCTTTGCCTCCATGATTCTCTACAAGGAGGCAGTGCTGCCACTACGAAGTACTTCTTTGCACCACCTGAGACCAGTAGCTGTGCTTATTATTGCAGAAAAATAATAAAGATCTTTGTTCATCTGTGTTACAGTCTGATAAGATTTGAGCATAATGTCTAAACAGCTATTCCAGTATAACAAAAGGCTCAATCTCATTTATTTCTCTCTCTTTATTATTTTATCCCTTTTCAGCACACTGCTAAGTCTGAAGAAGCATGGAAGTTTGAATATAGCAAAGTAGTATATTCATTATGAGCATGGTAGATTTTGTCCATTAAGAGTATACTCTGTGTAACTGCCAGCTCTTGCCCTATTATACAAGAGCAGTCTTAAGTGTAAATTATTGGAGATTATTGGAGCATGAATTGTTGCTATCCATCCTCTCACAGAACACGGTTGCATTCTGTGTTTTCACCAAAACTGCCGTGTCAAATAAATAATTGTATTAGTTGTCAGATCACAGATTTTCTTTCCATGAAAGGGAGTAGAAGTTCAAGATAAATACTTCTCTTTATCTAAAAACAAGTGCTACTATTAGCTCCTTTCCCTTCAAATCAATATGACTCATGCAATATAACCAGCTAAGAGCTGAAGATACAATCCAAGATGTGCTGGGCTTTATACCTGTTTTAGATATCACTTAAAAATCAATAGCATTTGGAATTACAAACACAAGCAGTACTTAGAAAAGGAGAGCCAGTCATGAACAAAACAGGAGGCTGTATAACAGCCATAGCAAAGGTTTGCTAGATCTCCTTAGATTAGCTAAGACACAACACTGCTGCTAAGGTTTGGTTTCATGAATACCCAGTGATAGCAGAAAAGTTGTTTGGATTGCAGCTTGTGGACACGTACACACATGTTTTTGGACACTTCTAAATATAACCACCTTCTTACAGTGTTATTTGAAAATTATAACGGGAGCTAAATGATGGCTCAGTAATTTCAGTTTAAGGGGTATAATTCCTAAGGAAGTAGAAGCCATTCAGACAACATAGGAAATAAATGGCACAGGAGGATTTTAGAGCAATGCAACGAGATATGTGTAAAGACAGTTAACAATTGACAATATGACTGAGATGCAAAATCCATATCTACTCTACAGATAGACACAGAACGTCAAGAAGGTAGTCAGTGCTCTTTGCCTAAATTAAATCTATGATAAATTCTATAAAAGAAGCTACTTCTAGACTAAAATCTAACCATCCTACCCCAGAAAGGCATTTGGAAGTCTCCAGAGGACAAATGTGGAGTGCTGCGAGCACGGCAATCACCTCTCCCCACATGGTCTGGAGCATGCTGGGCTGTAGTAGGTGACCAGAGGTTCAATTAGTTTAGGTTTGGTGCCAAACCACAGAAGGTTAGAGGAAACATAGGGATTTCCAGGTCACCGTTCCTAAAGCAGCTAGGCCACATGGTGTTTCTCTATTGTGTCCTTCACTGAGACGGAGACAGTTCCTCCTTAAATCCTGTATGACAGCAAATTACCCCAAGGAAAATTTTGGTGGTTGTGTTCAGTGAAAGACTTGGGCCTTAGTGGTCCTCTATAATTTTGTTGCATCTGAAGGATAGAGTTAGAAGCAATACTTCTGAATTATTCTGAAAGAGAGGAGTTGGGGAAATGAAACTTTAGATCCGTATTAATGCTTCTCTCATGAATTAACAATGAGTGTTTTGCTTTCTGAAACAAGTAACCCGGAGCCAGAATCACCAGCTTTAGAGCTACTCAAAACCTGCATGGCCAAGGCTCCAAGCAACCTGATCTGAATTTAAGTTTGGACTAAACTTTAAAACTAGCCCTGCTTTGAGTGGAGGTTGGATCAGATGGCCTCCAGAGGTCCGTTCCAAACTAAATTATTCATTATTCTAAATGTAATTTCTGGGTGGTAAAAAGAGTGTATTCTCTTTGCATATACTTTCTGCATCTTTAGTATCAAGCTTAGTAATTCCTGGCTCAGTTAGAAAAGTTTGTGCTTAACTAAGAAGTGGCTGGGGAAATATCTCAGGCCTTCCCTAAACAGATTGGACAGTTTGAGTCTTAAACAGAGATTTTTTTTTTTTTTTTTCTTCTCACAGCTGCTATTCTAGGCACTAAAATTAAATTATAACTCACAGAAGAGTTAAAAAATAGAAAACAGAATTTTAAATAGTATTCTTTTTCTAGTTGCTAGTATATTATAAACTAGTTGCTAGTTTAATAATTGCTTCTCCCTCAAGGAAACAGCTGCACTACAGCTGATGTTATAAATTTACCACTTTTCTAGCTGTTCATAAAGTGTTCAGAGGGAAGAGGAGAGGAAAAAATAAGAATATTTTGGAGAATATCTCTACAGAATGCATCAAATCATTTTCATAGTTTCACTATACAAAATAAAAGGGCACAAAAACTTTCCCTTCTTCTTTTTTAGGACCTGATTGTCTTAAAGAAGCAATTCCCCCCTTCAACTTTAGCATAAAGATGCCTTTCCTCTAATTTTGTGCTTTTTTTTTAAAGCATGGACTTTGTTCTTTATCTAAAGTGTAGACTGACAACCTTTTGGTTTTGTGAGTTTAATTAAAGACCGACTGAATTTCTCCTTGCTTCCTTACTAAATGACTACTGAATGGCTTTCCCTGGATATGAAGCTTATCTGCTCTTTTTCTTTCTCATGCCTAATCAATCATTGCCTGAGTATAAATGCTGAGAATGGCACATGTATCCATCATTCTGCTAGTGCTTAACTACATGGGCTCTGAAATGCTGGAAGAAAACAACTGATATTCAAGTTATATATTTTATGGCCTCTGTCTTTGACAAATATTAATTCCCTGTACAACAGTTTACTCTAGTTTATGATATCTCCACCCTGGGGTCAGATCTTTTTCTCCATTAGAGCAAAATGGGGTGAAATTCCACTCAACTTTCAACAAGATTAAATTAAATGAGTGCTTGGGGCAGAGGTAGGATGCAAGAAGTGATTATGAATTGCAATATTTTACCGATCAAGTTAAACCCATAAGCTGTGGTCTCAACTTTGCGTGATGTGTCTGCTCTGCTCTTAGCAAGCCAGGCAAATGAAGTGGTGCACCTCATGAAAAGACATGCAGAAATCCCTTCTCTATCCCTCACATATACTACCTTGGCCTGCCACGTTCCAGTGCTCTAGCATTATCTCAATAGAGTGCATGTATGTTGGATTTTACAATTAGTTTTCCTTTCTGTTATCACTTTGACTCCTTTTCTATCACCTGGTTATAAAAAGCACACTCATAATCTAGAGTGCAGAGTCAGTTCTTTTGCGAATCTAATTTCCAGGATTAACTAGTGACTGAATTTTGCATGGAGTAAGTTTACAAGAACTAGTTCTTCACATGTCCTACATTTGCAATCACACTAAAGAAATGGTTATGTTTGTAAGCAAGTCTAACAAATGGTGCAATGTGGAGTATCTGATGAATGAAATAGTTTCATTTGTAATTGTCATACATCCTGTTTGGAGATCTAATGTGTTTTTTTTGTTGGGTATCACCCTGATTATTTGATTCACTTCTCTTTCCAAACATTTGTAATCATTTAAACTTTGGAAAGTGTCCTAATAATTTTCCCATGAGGTCAATGTAGACTGTAATGTGGAAAACTGAATACTATTGAACCTAGAATGACTTTTAAAGAACCTCTACAAATATCAATTTGGTCTTTGGGTCTTTAAGTGCTTTCTTTAACCAATTTCATATTCTTCTTCCCTGTGAACTTCAATTTTCATATGTCGTACCCTGCAAAACTGCAGAAATGTCTTGCTAATATTAATAATCCATAGTTGCATTATTATTGTAACATAAATCACAAAGTTTTGTATCACGCTTCCTTTTTATTACTCACTAAGGACATTATTTTTTTATCAAAGAATGAACTTAAGTTCTTTGATAAAAGGAAGTGTTAGTGAAGTGTGTTATCCTGAGGACCAGAAATTGACTTGAGCAATCACTTACTCCTGTGAAGAACCTCTCTGTTCATGGGATGTCCTTAGGCACTGTAGATTGCCCACTTTAAAAAATACCTTTAAACTGAATCAATCATTCATATGCATTGTTTTAGAGACTGAACGTAAAACTTAGCTGTTTCTTGGATGTGATTTGTGAAATACATCAGGTGATATCATTAGAATCACCTAACTGGACAAGCCTAGGTTTTTCTGGCATGCATATCTGATAAAGGTATTAAGAATTTGTTTTCTTGGAATACTGTATTTAGTGACTATAAAGCAAAGCTCAATTCCCTCCTGTACCCTCTTGTAGTCATATAATCACTGTTTCTCTTCTTCCTTTTTGTTTTGTTTTGTTTTGCTTTGAGGGTTTTGGGGTTTTTTTGGCCTGTTCTAAATCCATCAGTTATTTCTTTCTGTCATTCACCTGTGCTACTTCTTTCCATTTGCTAATCGTATAGTTCATTAAAGTATCTCCTTCCATGTGTTTTCCACATTGCACTTACGCAGCAAGAAAACACTTTTTCTCCATCCACATTATGCTTTGGTAGAAGTCTTCCCATCAGCCTTCCCAGCAGATGGATTTTTCACTTCCTTTTTTTTTTCATTTTGTTATGATTTCTTTGGACACCAAGGTTTGCTAAATCTCTTGGCAACCTCTGTTTGACTGGACTATGGCAATTGTTGGTGGTGGTTGTACTGTTTCCTCCAACCTTCTCCCTTCACTCTGTTTAAATGAAACAATGATGAATAACAAGCTGAATCTTGTAGCTGCAGACTGAAAATACACTGTCTGGCACAACTGGGAGAAATGCTAAACCCCTCCCACAAGCAAATACTGTCTCATTTCAAGTTTTGCTCAGTATTGGAATAAAACGAACAAAAAGAATATTCCCATAAAATGTAGGAAAACATTTGTATTCTTATTTCCTTAGAGTCTCTTCTGATATGACTCTGCCTATTTCTTCCCTCTAACATGACATGGTTTTGTCAATGTATTTCTTTTCTCATGTCCTTGCTTTTATCTTTGCCAACATGGAGGATTTATTAGTTTGACTAAAAATAACAAATACAAGCTTTTAGCTCAGCATGAAATGTTTTCCTCTCCCTGGAGAAAGAGCACTGCTCTCTCAGCCTTTTCCCACAAAATGAATTCCCTTCTGGGACTTCATTCTGGCCAGTGATGTGTAGATTTACAACGTATCATATAGGAAACTATCATCAGCCTGTATTTGGAAGAAAGGACATTATCTCTGGAAGAAGGAAACATGGTGCTGTTTCTGTTCCAGTGATGCTGAGAGAGGCAGGGCCATTGCAGCCGTTGTTATGCCGGGCAGGGCTGTGCCAACGCTGCAGACCGCAGACTCACAAGGCAACCTCCTCAACAGGAGGGTGCAGACTAATGCCCTCTTACAGCCCTTTCTTCGTTGCCTGGTGAATGTACGTACAGTGGCATCAAGATTTGGAAATGAGGTGGAAAGCAGACCACATTAAGAGCCAGACCTACAAAATCTCCATGTTATGAAATGGGGGAGGCTCGAAGATTAAATTGTATTTGTTCTCTACTACTTACTATGAAGTGAAAGAAATGAATTGAGCAGAAGTGATTGTTCATCTGAGACCATCATAAGGCTTAAATCCTTGGAAAACTCAGTAGTTGTTACTGTTTGGTAATGTTGTACTATCTTCCTTTCACAAATGGGGACCCAGGGTCCTGTCAGCCTGTATACTGAGGGTTTCTTCTTACGCAAATGACAGGGGAGCAGAAGCAAGGAAGGGAAAAAGTACATACCTAAATCTCACCCTGACATCAAATCAGGATGCAACTACATTGGACAAGAGGGTATGGGAGCTGTGAAGTGTTCACATGTCCTGCAGTTTAGGTGTAGCCTAAGGGCTATAGCTTCAAAGGACCTCTGCCTTACTCACTGGATCCAGAGGCCCTTTCGAACCTCAGAGATCCTGTAATTCTGTGGAGGTGTACAACCCAGCCAGATTGAAAGTGTGTGGAGAAAGATAGGGCTTTCATTTCAGTTCTCTTGCCTGCCAATTGGCTTAGAGAATCAGCTTCCTGATTTCAATCTTCATTCTCAGACATAATCACAGAATTAATGTTTTAATTATAGAAAAAAAGAACCAACAACAAACAGAATAGCTTTAAAAATAGACTCTGAGCAACACATTGCAGCACACTCAACAGCCCGTTGTTTGTCTCTCAATATGTGGGAGATATAGGTCAACTTTCTACTTTTAATAAGGCACAATGGTGATCTAAGCCCAGAATGATACTCTAAACATTGTTTTATTACATTAAAAAAAAGCACACAACCATCCCAGAAAGTCTTGTTCTGCAGCTGCTCGTTTCTATAAGTTAGGTATGCATTCAACATGCCAATCTTGGTTTGAGAATATCACCTACACACAGGCAAAAGTTAACAGTGCCACATCACTCTGTGCTTACAACTCTGCAAGGACTTTATGAATGTTAGTGATGCATGGGTGCTGCATTTTGCCATTGGTTTCTCTTCAAGTCCAGTCTGGATGCCTCATGTAAACTCATGCAGTATATCTGCGACAGAGTAAGGAATGTGTCCCAGAAGTGTCACATCCTAAGTGAACACCCTGCTGTCTGAGGCATCCTTCCAATTTGGAAAGAGGAGAGTTTGCCATCCACAAACCTTGAGAAGGAAACAAGGGCAAAATGTACCATCCACAAGATTTACCATGTTTCTTAGTTCTCCTTTGAAACACTCGATTCTGAACAAAGTTATACTTCTCTGAGAAGCAACTGCCTAGATTAAAGAGTATGTTCTTCCACACTTCACAACCATGGCTTTTTCCCCTCCTGTGAAAATAAACCAAATTTTCCTGCTTGTCTCATGAGATCTTTCGATGATGACAACAGACTGCTCTGTAAACAGCTGCTCCAGCGCCTGGTGAATTAAAAGAATTTGGAGGCACTTCAGTGACAATATCTACATTCAGAATAAGAAAATCACAGCCATACTCTTTAAGGTAAAACTGAGAGTGGAAAAGAAATTCAGCTCAGAGAATGTAAGTAAATTAGGTTTTGTGGTAGCTGCACTACAGCTGTTGTAGGTGCAACACAATTAAAATCTGAATTAGAATTTTCCATATTTGTACTTTGTTTTCATTAGGATTTATGTTTGCTCTGCTGAGTTTGTTTTAAGTGGATGCACACATATGGAATGAAAATGAACAGTTAGTTTGCCTAAACATGTTTAGCTAGTCTGCTGAAGGATGTCCAGCAGCCTTTCTGAAGTTAAAAGGAGGAAAGCAAATATTAACAAAGGTCATTTTTTCCAGTTTTTTTCTAAAACAACTTGAATAATCATCATCTAGTTTAAAACATTTCTTTGTCACTTATTTCATTGTTTTGTTTCCTTGATGGTTTGTACATCTTGAGCCTCCATCCTTTGTGAGTTCTTCTGAATAATGATGGTGGTCTGATTTTTCTTCCACAATCTTCTAGCTAAAAAGAACAAAGCAGAGACTCTTTCTCGGTTCCTCACACCATTACTGCTCAATTATCTACAGAGATCAGGTGAAACAAGAGCTCTCCATTGCCTACAACATGGGGAACCTCCGTTTCTTCAACTCTCTTACTGGGTATAGCTACATCTGCAGCTGCGTTCCCCTGAAGAAAACTGGAAATAACCTCTAAAATGAAGAAAACAGACTTGTTTCTCATTTCTGTTCCCACAGCATATGCTTCATGTTGTACATAGGATGAAACTAAGAGATCTGGCAGCGAAAGAGCTGATTCCTAAGAGAAGCTTTGTGCCATTACATCACTGAAAGGCTGGACAGTCAGCAGGACAACACTGAAGTTTCTGGCTTCCATTCTTGGCTACCATGTAACTACTCTGTCTGTTCTCCAGCACGAATCAGTCCAAGTTGGCTTAGTTACAAGAGGAACACTTTCCATGCAAAGAGTTTCCTTCCATCTGTGCCCAAATTTACCCTCAAGCCAAGTATGACTATCAGCAGTGGCTCACAGCTGACCCACACCACCTTGAGCAACCACCAGCTGTTAGTCTAGCCATAGAAAGGATCAACTTTATTTTTCAGTAGGCAGTCTTGTGGCATGAGAACATGAGCCCCCCCATCTACTCTTAGCTCTGCTTCCTACTTCTGCTATCTCCCTTGATATTGCATATCTGCCAGAAGACATAGGTTTAACAGAGCTCTCATCCTCTTCCTGTTCTCTATACAGCCTCTCATCTCCAGGTCTTTCAATGTAATGTGTTTGACTGTTCAGCAGCACGAATTAGCAGTCTCCTTGTCTTGGCATAGACACGAGGTGGGAAGAGAAGGGAAAACCAGTTGTTACGCTGTCTCATAGAAGACACCTTTGGAGGTAGTCTTGCCAGGATGTCTGCAAATAGCACATAATACGGCAGGCCAAAAAGCAGGCGAGTGAAGGAATGTATTACAGGTGTCCTGAGCAGCCCACTGTGGTACCTATCAGCAATTCATAGGCTCTAGGTCCAGGCAGGTGAATCTCCACATTAGTACTCTTACATTGGCTCCTTAAACGGTAAATGCCTCTTCTGTTCATCATGAGTAACAACTCTCACACATACATTGCCACAATGTTGTCCTGTTCTTTAACTGGCATTGTCAGTCTCTTTCTGTGGCACTGAGCAAAGGTGTAGGGCGTGACTCACTTGACAGGTTTAGGGGATCCAAGCTCAACCTGGAAAGTCCTGTCTTTAAAGCATCAAGGTTTTAGCTTAAAAAATAAACCCGGACATTTCTCTTAAAAATAAACAGAGCTTTTTTTTTTTTTTTTTTTCCTTTTCTTTTCTTTTCTTTTCTTTTCTTTTCTTTTCTTTTCTTTTCTTTTCTTTTCTTTTCTTTTCTTTTCTTTTCTTTTCTTTTCTTTTCTTTTCTTTTCTTTTCTTTTCTTTTCTTTTCTTTTCTTTTCTTTTCTTTTCTTTTCTTTTCTTTTTTTCTTTTCTTTTCTTTTCTTCTCTTTTCTTTTCTTCTCTTTTCTTCTCTTTTTTCTTTTTTCTTTTTTTCTTAAATTTATTTATTAGCAAAAGTCCAGCTGTGCAGCAAAAGTGAGTTTTGAGGTACTCTCTATATTGAGAAAAAGTGCTTTAACGCAGCCTGAAGCTTCCTGCTTACACAGACAACGTCATGCCCAGCTGGTATTCGTGGGAAAGTACCTTCAGAGGAGCTAATTAGGGGGCTATCTGTGCACAGACTACATGGCACTCTGGAGTACTCTCCCAGACAAATCTACAGCGTGGATGGTTGAATTCAAATGTCTTCCAAAGTGCCAAAAACCAATTAGTGCTGGACATCAGCACAAACAACTGTGAAACATTTGTCAGAACGCAATGGGGTTTTCACCACAGAACCTAGCAGCGCTAAATCTGCTCTAACGTTAATCATATAAATTTAAAAGTAAGCTGGCCTGCTCTAAGTCTTTCTGTTAGCCCCAGTGTATGTTACATATGGACAACATCACATTAAAAGAGCCTGGCAGAGCAAGAAGGGTAGTTTTTACCTAGTGCCATATCAAGAAATTACCTCACCGTACTGTTTAGAGAAACAGAAAATGTCTAGGCAGGATCTGAAGCACTACTTTCCTCAAAAACCCCTCAGAAGTGTGACTCACTGTTTTAGTCACATAACTTCTTTGTCATGTTTGGAGGGATATCATAAGTGAAAAAGATGCAAAACAATCAGATGTATATAAACTACAGTCCTTTTATCATTAGAAAAGAGACAAAACATCTGCTGCTGGCTTCCCCGATACACTAAAGTTCAAAATTTGGAGAGTGGTCTGGCCTCTGAGAGAGAGGAGTCTTCATTTAAGGCAATGCTGAAGTACATTTTACTCAGATTAAGACCTGGCTTCTGTTTTATGGTGTAACAGCACAATTCGTAGTCAGTCAAGAGAAGTCCATTTAGTGTTGGTCAGTTCCTCTCAGCTGCTATGCATAAAACTCAAATGAAAGAATCATAAGACAGATGAAGTCAAAAGAGGTATTTAAATTTAGTTAGTCAGTTGTCTGAGGAACTGCTTTGAGTCAAAATAAATCTACTGTAACCTTCTACCAAAGGTTACAGTTTGTGTTACTTTGCTGTTCAGCAGGAAAGTCTGCTGCTGTTTAAAACAAAGTGACATTTTAGTATTTCCTGAGATCGTTAGAAAAAACAGATAAATGTAATCAGCAGGTTTACATAATTTTCCTCTGGCTTTCTATATCTTGGTGATGGAATTAATGTGATACTTTCATATTGCAGAAGTAACAGTGAAACAGCAGGTAACATTTCACCATGCTGCCAGGCAGCAGCTTCCTTCTTTGTCTTCTTGTTTGTTTACTTGATAAAGGCTGGGGAATGTGCTGAGATAGCAAAAGAACTGGAGGTGAAATATAAGAAGAGTGTTTTGCTTTGCTTGCTTCATCCAAAGATAATTTACCTTCCTCCTTCCATAGTTTCACAAGAGAAATAACATCTCTTCAGGGCTCCCCTGAATTTGCGTGTTAGCTGCTGCCATCCTTTGTTGGCCTAGCAGGTACACTGGCAGTGCTGGCAGGCTCTTTGGCTTGCCACCCTGTGGCAGGAACTCTGGAAAGATCCTTCCAATTTCAGGTCTTTCCTGTATTCTTTTCTTCTTCTCAGATATTCATTTAGTTGAACTAGCTTTCAAGATTTTGTTTCAAATGAGTTCAAACATGCCTATTTTTATAAATGTCATTCCAAATGCAGTGTTTGAATTTTCACAACTCTTAAAGCAATTCTTTAGCATAAACAATCCCCACAGACACACAACCAGTTCTTAAAAATTCAAAAGATAGTGTTGTCTGTCTTATTTTTGAAGGTCTGTTGCATAAATAATGCCTTATAGCCAGCTAATCCTCAAGTGAATATAAATATTCTGGACTGAAGCAGGTTTTCATTTAATAAATATTGAAAATGTTAACTTTGTATTAGTAATAACAATAACAATGACAAAAATAATATTAATGTAATTTTTATAGTTCTAAAAAACATTTTTGAAAGATGGATATATCTTCTCCTAAAAGTTTCTTAAAATCTTTATTGTGTTTGTAAAAACAACCATTTTCCAATGAGAGTATTCTTAAATCCTCAATAAGGTTTAAACTGAATTTTTTGTTGTTATGGAAAATGGGAAAATGGAAAAGAAAGGTGTCTTTCTCAGGTTCGGACGGCATTGAAAATCTGAGTGCTGGGCTCTTTGACATTCTCTGAAAATTATTTCATTGAGTTCATTAAGAAGGGAGAGAGGCTTTTCCCAACAGTCTATTTATTTTCATTTAACAGTTCTTGCTTGTTCTCAACAGTCTGTAGTAGCTCCACTCACAGTTTACAGGTAGTGAAACACCCTTTATAGGGATTTGTAATAGCTAGCATTCAGTGCTTTCTTTCCAATATGATATAAAAATATTTGAACTATCAAAGCATATCAAAAATTCTGAAACAGCATACCAGATCCTACAGATGGACCTAGAGTTAACAAGCAAGGATTTGCAGATAGAAAAGACTTCTCCTGAAATCTGCTGGCACTGGAAACATTAGGGGAGCACATACTTTCTGGAGGTTTCATTAATTAGTCTGAACAATTTGGTTTGGAAAGCAAGCAAACAATAAATAAATATAGACTGTTTTCTCCCAGTATCATTTACACATAGCTATTCCTTCAAATTTATAAGTAGCTATTCCTTCCATACATAGATATTCCTTTATATGGAGTTGTTCCTTCAAAAGTATAGGAGAGTCTGTAGCAACTTGAACTTAATTGAAATAATTTTTGCAATTACTCTTCTGGCAGCAATTTAAAGCTTTTTATTTTGCAATCCCTCCTCAACTGCAAACCCTCACAGAGCAAAAAATAACAGAATTTGGTTCCTTGTAAAATCTCAACTGAATTCCTTGGCGTTAATGTTTACGATACTCTTTTAGTGCATGGTCATATACTGTTTTGTCCATACCACTTCATCTGCACCAGGGTACAGAATAAATTACACTTAATTACTGATGTACTGTGCCTTTTCATTTTGAGGCACATAGCTCCAGGTCTTATTTACTTCACAACATCCAAATCCTGCTAAAAGACTGAAACATTCACTTCTTCATAGGCTCTGACGTTACAGTTGTTACTGTTACCTTTGAATATTCCCACAGAACTCCTGAGAGTTTGTTATCCTCACTTTTTGGCTGCAGATCTAAGGCATGGATTCTTTAAGGTAAAAAATAACCATTACATTAAAGTGGCCAGTTTGAGACTTGAGAAGTCTAAGTTTTCAGAACATCAACACTATGACGCAATGTGTGTTCAAGACCCCACACCACTGACTTGTCACTGTGAATAGTACCAGTGACTGAAATACAAGTGAATTCCTACCTCCCAGAACAGATGCTTCTCTTGAAACTATGGTTTTTGCAAACAGTGCTCTATTTCAGAACTCATTGAAATTTCATCTTTAGAGGAGGATTGAATTTTGAGAACGTCAAATGCTTAATTTGAGGTTTGGGGTTTTTTTATATGGTGCTTCAACCTTTTAAAAAGATGATAGCCTTCTTGCTGTTTAAACAATCTGAAATTGCTTGTTTAATAAAATTTGGCCCACCAGAAGTTGTCTAATCTGAGGAATATACACTGATCTGGAGCAAATTCATATTTCAAAATCTTCGAATGCTTTGAATAATAGAACTTCTTGCAGTCTGAGTTATGAGTTCTTGGCACTACCACAAATCGAACAGCGTGAGCCCAGCTGTACTGATGCTTACCAGGAGACAATAAACACAATCAGAGAACACCTGGGAGAAGTTTGGGTAAATGACCTGTCCAGGATCACATGAGAACATTTCGGCAGATGTACTTTAAAATCCAGTCTCTTTGGTTGATTACAACAGCCTCAGCCAGAAAAAACCTATTCGTTCTTTTCCCCTAATTCCTTTTCCATTCTCTACATGCCTTTTAGCTTTTGCTACAAGTGAAGACAGGATCCTTCAGAAAATATGCCTATTTCATCACATGATCCTAATTCATCCCAAAAGTAGAATTCAGTGTGCAGAGAGACTTGAATCCATGCGAAAAGAGAAAATGTAATCACACAGTACAAATTCTTTTCATGATGCTCACATACAGGAATGATACCATCAATGAGCCAAGGAAAAATGGTTTAGATAAAGCTACTGAAAAGCAGATGGAACACTTATTAGAAAACTGGTTGCACCATCCAGAATTTAAAGAAAGGTGCAGTTCAGTGCAGACGAGTGCCAACTGAAGTAGGATTAATCAGCTATAAAAATATAAAATGAGGAATGAACCAGATCCAATCCTTTGTACCTTCATCCCAGTTCAATACCAACCTGCACTCCTCAGATTTCCCATCCTGTTTCCAGTTTGACGGCCTAACCATTCCCACCTCACCCACATCCAGGGTCCCCATTGCAGGCTTGGCCCATGTTGCCAGAAGCAGGATTGTTGATCAGCCACTGCCTTTTCCACAATACTGCCCAGTATTTTGTCTTTTCCTGCGTGCTCACAGCTCTCACCAGCATGGGTTGGATGTCATAAGTTTTGTTGGGCAAGAAAATAGTACACCCTTCATGAAAAAGCTCTTGCTATTCCCAAACGACACTTCAAGCCCTTACTCCAGAACATGAAGTGAGTGGTATATTACAAGTAAAGCCATCATCTTGATTATTCATAAGGGAAAAAACTTCATTTTTCTCTGGCCTTGGTTCCAAATGTACCAAAGTTGTTTTCTCTGAAGCAGATCCTAGATGAACATTTCAGCTTATCTATAACCAAATACAAGAACAACTGAAATGGAGCTATCCAGTGCTCCTAGAAAAACCCTTGACACCTTTTTATCATGCTCTCTGTTCCCACTTCTCAGAGCTTCTTAAAGAGGTATTTCTACCTTGGTATATTATAAGTAGTTTGACTGAAGCGGGAGAGGTGTGTTCAGAAACAATTAGCAAATGGGGGTTGTAAACAGTGTGACACTGATGGACATGTTGGAGATATAGAAATTGGAAATTCAACAATTAAATTATTTAACTGTAATTCCCCTTAAATGCAAAATGGCATTTCCCCTCCTGCCCTTATTCATTACTGCAAACATTTCCTGAGCTGATATCCCTCAATATGTATGCAGCAGGAATGAAAAGAGGTAATATTCACATCAGAAAGAACCAGCAGGACCAAACAGAACACTGTAGTCCTTTTAATTGACTTACATTGTAAGAGGACTAACTCTTGGTCTTAATGTCTTGTTGAATACACCAGTTTGCTTAGTGGATTTATTTTCTTTCTTGTAACTGCTGTGTCACAGATAACAAACTTTGGTTTCCACTTAAGTTATAACTGGACACCAAGTGAATGTTAATAAGTTGCTGCAGTTCACCACCCTTAGTTCAGCTGCTTCAAAGGTAGGCCTTTCAAAAAATAGGTGTATCTTCTCATATATCTTCTTTGCAGTTTTATGGTATATCCCAAGGCTTTCTGAAATAATGAGTTATTCTTCAGCCATCATCTTATCCTTGATGGTTTTCCATGAGCCGAATAAATGTCTGCATAAGCAATAAATTTGCTTGTTTTCCCCATGCATTTCTGAGTACTTCTGGCTGCTCTGTATACTTTCTGGATAAAGTAGCACATCAATTTAAATGGCTTCTAATCTCTATCATTCAATCACTTTACAGTTAACTTATGATGATATTCTTCATACACTGTCCTTGGAAGCTTAGTCACCGATTTATGAAACTTTAGCCTTTATCTTTTGCTGGAAAAAATGTAAAATAAATGTTTGTTTTTCTAAATCTTTGGCAACATTCTAACAGTGATAAAGACAATGTATTTACCAGCCTTGGTCTCTGCTATAAACCACCAAAATAATGTGTGTTTTCAGTCCCTTAGTCCAATATCAATTTTGTCTTTGGGAAAATATAGATGTTTTTCATTATGCAGGTTCAGTTCCATCCTCTAGATAATTTATTACTCTTACAGAGGTACATGTCTGAATGGCATAACGAATACATATATCAGTCAGAAATTTGGTTTTATGCAAGCGAAAGAACCTGATGTAGGATTTGATTTTTGTGCTGTATAATGAATTAAAACAGCATACAAAGGACTTATGATACTAACCACATGGCATCATTCATTACTAGGAAAGGTTTTGTACTTACTCCAGAGGAAACTGATTCTCTTATTCAGAAAAGCTGCATGCTCAGGTGGATAATTAAAGCTCTGAAAGGTACAACATTGAATATTTCTTTTATAGCTAATCTGATAGGACCGTGTATACTTAATATTTGAAAAGAAAGTTCTGTAGTGTCTCTTTCATCACCTTCAAACTACCCAAAGCCTGCTGTAATCCTCTTCTAAAAGACAGTAACTGGAGTAGATCAAAGTCCTCATAACCAGTGAAACTAGAGATTACATCAAGACATATTTTTAGAAAAAACTCAAGCAGTATAGAAAAAGTTTCATTTGTTTTTATTTCCTAGCATATTAAAACATTTTTTATACTTCTAATATTATTCTTCCCTTCTTTCTTCCACCCACCCACAAATACATCAGGATTGGCAACGGAAAAATACTTTATAATTCACATGAATACAGGACAAAGGTTTCCCTCTTCAAATTGGTATAGTTTTCTGTGAACTGATTAATCATTCTTTGCAGACAAGGTAAAAACTCAATATAAATGAACAAGTCCTAGCTAATGTTACATCAGAAAAGACTGTTCAATGCCCTGAGTTTTAAACTTTAATGGCAGTATTGACTGTGACGCCAAACCCTGTTGAACACAGTAGCAGTTCAAGCACATGGGGATTAGGCAGCAAAAAGGAGACCTCCTTTGCGGGTTGGCCAGACTTGAAGTTTAATCAGGACGTGCATGCGTACCGGAGCAGGTGGGAAGCAAGGAAGCAGCAGCTGGTTTCCGTGACTTATTGTGATTCACTGGGAAACACAACAACATATTTTTAACTTTCTAACTATCTGCAGCTTCCACCAAACTGAGAAGGAGACAAGAGTTAGCCCTGTGACTGACAGGCTGTCTCTGAACCTGACCCAGTGTGGTGTGCCTCCCACGATGAGTAACTTGTGACTCCTCACTGGCTCAGTGCTGTATCCACTAATGTCCATCAAAAAGCAGCAAATCAAACATATTCTAGTGAAAACTAATGTAAATATTTCATTGCAGCTTAATCATATTCCATATCTTAATTTACTCTTCCTTAGTATATTTGTCTGACTACATTATAGAGGAAGAGTATAGACTCTCTTGGGGTAATTGTCTGGGTTACATTTTCTAAAAGTCCTATTCATTTCTGGGCAGTCTCAACCTCATAAACTGAGCGAATCGCTTTCCTCAGATTGATTCTCCTCAGAGCTTTTACCTCCTTGGAGTAGTTAGAAAGTTATTTTAAGGGGAAAAAGGCCAAGAAACAGAGAAAACAGCCAAGAAATTAAAGGAGAAGACTTGCCAGTTTGCTTTGAGTACCTGAGTATACTTCTATCCAAGATAACTAGGCTGAAATATCACTCATGTAATACATACCTAATGTTTTGAAACACCTTACTACAGGAGTTTGTAAATGCATGGGTTGAAAAGGCAACAGGACAAAGCTATGAGAGAAAAATCCTACTGAGAATTTTCAATCCAAAGACAGCTCTGTCCCAGGAAGTCCTTGATGAATCACTTGCTGGAGGCTGAGAGGGTGTGATGGGAAAGTAACATTACATGTTGGCCTTGCCTTTGTGCTCTAACTGAAGCATCTGTTATTGGCCATTATCAGCTGCAGGAGCATCAGGTTAGCTGGCCCTCTGGGCAGTCAGTAGAGGTGGTATCATGGGTTCAGGCAAACTAACATGCATACATAGAGACAGAGAATATTGATTTGATTCAAAATAATACTAAGAATTCAAAAATACCATAGTCTTCACTTTCAAGGTCTCTGGTGACTAGCCATAGGATAAGCATAGGAAAGAATCATTGGTGAAAACAGGAAGACTTAAAAAGAAGAAATGTCTCCAGGCAAACTTGATTCTTTTATTTTTTGGTTAAGAGAATTGCTAGCAAATCTGGAAGGGTCTATGAAAACTGTTTGGGTTTGTTATAATTTAAATCATGTCTGGAAATTAATTCATATACACTCTGTGTAAGATCATTGGCATATAACCGAAAACTCTATGCAAAGGGACTTGACAAGAAGGAATATAATGCAAGGCAAAACATGCATTGGGAATACGGCAAGTTAGCCTTAGCGATTTAGGGAATAGAACAAATAAAACCCTTAATGAAATTCACTCAAAACAAATGGACAGAAATTACAAATACCTCTGAGAGCAGAGGAATAATACAGAAAGAACTAGGGAGATCCAAAATGTAAGAAGATAAAAGAAGATCCAAACAGAAAAACTGTGATGTAATACAATGAGAAATTAGTTGAAACTCAGCTATTCAGTCAAAGAAGAGAGAAATCTGGAGAGAAGTGTGACCTACGGTAGAGGAAAAAAGAGGTGCTGAACTGAACTATCAATAACTAAAAAACCGGTTCTGTTATTTTTTTCTCAGACTGACTAATTTTTCATTTTGAAGTTTAGTGGGATGTTTTCTTGAACTAAAACTGAACTAAACAAAATATTTTTTCCCACCATTCAAAATGCTTTAACTAAAAGCTGACATGGAACAGTGAACATTTTAACCTTTGAAACAGGTTTAGAGTAGAGCTGATCATGAGCTATTTGCCTTGAGTACATTATTTCTTTTTCACAGTAATTGTCAAGTTGTGTTTGTGGAACCGTATCTGTTGAGATGGGAAGACCTTGGCTTTAAGTAATCAACCTGGATGCTTTGTTGTTTATTACAGAATCAGCACATGACTAGGAGGAACATAAGAATCAAAACAAAATAAAATAAAGTAAAAATACTACAAGACTTTGGGCTTCAGAGAACACTGCCTTTAGTTGGCTAGCTTATGTGTAGGCCTTCCTGACAAGACTTGTTGAAGCTGACTGAACAGCTTTATGTCCAGGATAAAACTGATGTGTCTTCACACCCTTAGAGTCTTTCCTCAGCTACGTTTACTCTTTGGAAAATTTGTATTTTCTTAGTTCACTATGGACTTTAGTTGTCTTCATTGAAAGTGGGTTTTCCCACGCTCCAGCCCTGATCATTGCCAAGCAAGGAATGGCAGCTAAGCCAACATGGGAATGTGCATTAAAATTTCATCTGCACTTGAGGAATGAGGCCAGCATCTGTGTTCCACATTCCTTGTGGCATGCTCCTCTGTCACTCATCAAAATGCCGTAGCAGATTCTCCGACATGAGCTCAGTAGGAGTTCATAGATCAGAGGAGCGGAAGAGAGTGAGGGGAAGCTTTGTCTCATGTTGGCAAGAGGGCTGTATCACATAGGACAGGGCGCTGTGGTCCAAGTCCCCATCCAGGCACCTTTCAAGATACTCTCTGTTATGACCTGATGATGCTTGAGGCTGGATTCTACATTCCAGCATGACCAGAGTGGCAGGAGAACAGAGGGTTTGTCAGTGAACATGGAAACCAACGTCACCACCCACCACCTCCAGGCCTCTGGAACTGCTGCATCCTAAAGTTGTTCAGAACTTGGATGATCTGTGATTATTGTTAATGCAAATGAAGCCATGCTCAAAACAATGGAACTGACAGCTGAAACAAAAATTTGCATTTCTTAATCTCCTCCCCTGCACTTCCACAGTTCCACAAAATTTCCATAATCCAGAAAGCTCAAAAACAAATTATTTGTTACATAATTCAAAGCAAAAGGAGTTAAATACTTGCACTCATTAGTTTCTCCACGTTCTCAGGTGGAAAAGTACGAAGTGGAGAAACCTACACTTTTCACAAATGTCAATTATAGCATTGTCCTTTGAGCACCCTCACAAATCTTTTCATTTCCATTTTCCTACAAAATAAAAGTACCTTTGGGAAGTTAGGTAATGGATTTCCAGTGTGAATTAGTTCACATCCATTGGAAAGAACCGGGTCAGTTATCAGCCTATAATTGGCTTTTATGAGAAATAAATGTATCACAGCTCAACTCAAACTGCTTCTGAACCAAAAAAAATACCAATTCAGTTCCATGATTTAGGAATCCAATTCATCAAAGGAATGAGTGTGCAGATAACAGATAATTCAATAAAGACCTAGCAAATACTGAGTATTTCCGTTCTGAGCTAAACTACCTTTTAGACACTTACCTAGTTCAGATCCAGAATGCCCTTTCATGACTGAGGATGCAATACAAACAAAAAGAAGACTGCAACTTAGCTTCCAGTGGCTGAGAACATTACTGGCTTTCCAGGACTCCTTATATCCCTCTGTCCTTCATCAGACAAGCTCCCTCCCAACCTCACTTCCCTCTTTGAACGTTGTGCGTTGTCAGCAGCTCCTTCTGTCTCTGAGGCCATACCTGGAATTTTGTGTTATTGCCTGTCTCCCCTTGCTGCAGTGTCCTCCATGCTGCTCTGAGCAGAGGCTTTTTACACTGTTCCTACCTCTCACTCACTCACCTCTCAGATGTTCCTCTATTTTTCAGCTGCCTGTATCACACTACCACCTTTACATTTTCTCTTTCCTAATATTGCTGTAAACTCTGCCCATCTTTTGTGCCTTGTGCTATTTTGTCCCTTTCAAGAATTTGGCTTATGTACGTCCCATTCTCACCTGCCCCCCCTGCCCCCCAAGATCCTATGTCTCTCCTGCCTTAATACAGGTGTGTCCTGGTTTGAGCTAAACCAGAACTAATTCTGTTTTAGTGCTTTAACTTTTCAGTTAAGTCTCCTCTAACCAACGGCATTTTCTGAAGCAGCAGCATGTTTTTCCAGGCAGTGACTGCTTCTAGCAGTGATAAGGCCTGATATTTATAGTTCATACCAAGGAATGGGATGCAGAGAGGCCCTTGCTTGTACTTGTTCTTACAGCAACCAAGGTCCCTGCTAAATCTTGTACTCTGTGTTGGGGTGCCGGGAGTGAAAAGGGTCGCAAGCACGAGAAAGGTTGCACCTGCAGGGAGGAGTGAACCGGACAGGTGACCCAAAACTGACCAACAGAGTATTCCATCCCATATACGTGATATTCAGTGTAAAGCTGAGGGATCACGAAGGTCTCTCTCTCTCTTCTTCGATGGCCGACATCTGAGGAGGACTCTGTTCTTCTACCATTGATCCCGATCCGTGCATCCCTGAATCCAGTGCCTGAGTCCAGCTCCTGCATCCCGTCCCTGTCTGCTGCCAACTCCAGCCTGGGACTGCCCCAGTGCCAGCCCTGCAGTGTGGTGGTGACGTATCATCATCAGGGTGGGGGTAGTTGGATTCGGTATTGGTTTTGTATACATTTGTACATACTGTATATATTTCATTATTTCCTTATTCTTATTCTTATCTTTTCTTTTATTGTTACTATTTCATTAAAGCTGTTTTAGTTTTCTTTTCCAAACTGTAGTTTCTCTCCCTTGTTCTCTCTCCTTTTCCCTTTTTGGGAGGGGAGAGGGGTTAATAGAGAGAGTCTGTCATTTGTTAGTGGCCGGCCCAGCCTCAGATCGTGACAAGGTGGGATTTAGGCTGCCAACTGCTCCATCTACCCTGTGGTGCTCCCTCTCCTCTTTTTCCGTATACTCTTCCTCATTACGCTTACTGCTGTCTGGGAGACAGTCCTTCTCAGTACAGTATATTGATCATTTTGGAAAGATGAACAGAATACATTTATTGCAAAAAGTACCAGCTGCTGATAACAAACAGTTGTCTTGCTGACAGTCAGAGAGAGGACTAAAGCCGTGGCTCTACAAAATACCTGCAGAGGCGCACTTCTTTCCTCCTCATGTGCAGTCTTCAGTACTCCGATTGACAACACACTCAGCGGATTTCCTCTGCAAATGCAATTTGGCCTGAAGTGTGGATATGAATATAATGCACTCATAAAAAATTGTCGTCACATATATTCTAACAAAGAAATGCCACCAAGGTTGACATGAGGCCTCACAAACTTGGCCAAATATGTACAGGCTGGTTTGAGCTACTCTAAGCGGAGTTGTAGAACCAAGACTTGACATGCCTCTACACTGGGGTGATGTGCACAGCTCAGAGTTTCTCATTTCTAGGAATGTACTGTCAGTGTTGGGAGCGTGGAAGAGAATAACAGAAAGGGTTAGCAAGCTTTGAGGGCCTGATTTGTGAAAAAACTATGGGCAGGACAGTCTGCCCAGCAATTAGAAAGAAAGTATCTAATGATGTAAAGATAACAACATAACAAACAATCATTTAGAATAACTAATGATGAGTCTAACACTAAATAAATTAGCTCTTTAGATTGTCTATACAAGGTGAGACTTACTTACATGCAGACTAAACCTGGGTCAGTGTCACTATCTAGCACTTCTAAATTTAAAGTCATCTGTGGATGTCAAAGTTATGGCCCTTTAATAGATAAAGTAGAATAAAATATTGATATTTCTACTGTGGAAATAATTTTACAAGGCCACCTAGATGTAACAATTATCCTAGTCACTCTTCTATCCTAAGATCCCTATAGCCATGTGAACTATATGTCAGAAAATTATTCAGAGATTTATGAGACTAACATATGAGCATCCTGGTTCTGTAAAGACTTAAATTTCTATTACAACTATTTAGGCCAAAATTTTTTGCTTAAGTCATGTATTTCTCTGATTTATACAGGTTACATTACTTAAGATGATGAGGATGAACTGTATTTAAACATGAAACACAGGACATTAGAGGGTGTCTTTTTTTTTTTTTGCACAGTACTAAAATAGTTATTCCTAAGGGATTTACTAAGGTAATTTTGAAACTACATCGTAATTTGCAGGAACCACTTAAACAAAAATCAGGCAGAACAAAACACCTAGGGCTGCATTATTCTGGGATGATGGGCAAGAGCAATAATAGACACAGTATCTGCCATTTTTGTTAGAGGGACATAAGAACTTCACTCTTCATTTATTGTAATAAAAAGGTCCCCTAATACCCACCCTTGATGATTCTATTTTACCTAATTGCTTTGTTTTATCAGCTATGGAAAAATATATATTCCACGTTACTAGTCCCCTTAGTGCTTTCAGAGGAAATGTCAGAATAATTAAATTCCTCAATGATCAGTATTCTGTCTTTCTTTTTGTCAGGTCTTTCATGTACTTACACTATCATGCACTGCCATGCTGTTTTGCAATTTTAAAGCAAGGTCAGCTACTAAGATAGAATTTTGTTTTGCACGAAGCTTTGTTAGCAGTGACTTTTGGGCCTCTAGAATATATGTGCATTTAATAGAACCAATAACACAGGTTTTTTTCAGACAAATAGAATGTACTTCAGTGAAAATCTTTGATAATGACAACAGAATCCAGAGAACCAAAATATCACCGGGTTCCAGGTTTACCACATTTATCACACCAGCCTAACTTGTACACTTGGACAATTCCCTGGACAAGTTCTGCGTAGCCAGTGAAAGCTGCAGACCTGACGCGGCTGAACCACTCTCCAAAAAGAGGCCTGTGTCGAGAAGTGGCTGACATTAGATGGGACGAATTCAAGTGAAGGTGTTCAGTCACAAATTCCAAGTAGTAAACCCAAATATTTAAACAAAACTTTCCATTTCCTAAGCAAATATGTACATGAAAGCTGTCTAACAAACAATTTGAGAAGATGAATAGATAAATAAACAGACTGTTTGGGAAAATTCAGAAAGCACGATAAAATATTTTTCATTTTACTAGTTTTACAGATTATGAAGGATAAACACTGTTGCTCTCTTAGACCAAGTTTGGGTATCCTTCAGGCGCCAAATAGTTCCTCTATCTTCGTACCTGATTTCTTCTGTAGATCTACTCCTGCTTAAAGCTCTGCTATCCGTAGCGATGTTGTAAGAATCTGGTGCTTTGTTGAGCTTTATCAGGTTATTTCAGCCAATTTGGCATTGCTTCTATCACACACACTAAGAAACTTCATTTTCTAGTTGGAAGAACTTGATTCTACTGTGCTGGCAGTATCTGAGCTCAGAGTGAGAAACCAATAGATTTCTTATCCTTATCTCTAGCCAAGATCCTAAGTGTATTTGCAACTGATTTAAAGAGTTCAGTTTTTCTGAAGATTACTTCTATGTTCCCAGTCATATCAGAGTGGGAAAATATGGAGTAAAAGACAAAAAAGCCATGGGACTCTAAGCATGGGGGCCTTCTGTCAGGAGGATGAAATTCAGCCTTGCAAGAAAGGGAATCCTAAAGTACTTTTGGCTCTTGCCTTGGCTTTAATTTCAATAGCTCTTTATCTTTGTTTTTCCATAGCAATCCCCAATAGAAATCTATGCACTGAAATGAAGCCTACTGAAACCATGCCAAAATGGAGAAGACAGATTTATTGATATCACTGCTTCATTCAGCCAAATGATTTTGGTTGACCGCAGGGTACAGGTGTGAGAATGAAGACACTGCATATCTGCTAGTCTGTCTGCTCCCTATGATTAATGGCCTTGCACTTTCTGCTGTTTCCCGCAACTCCTAGTGTATAACTCCTGAGGGGTTATACATATACGAGCAAGTAGAGGCTTGATCTGTGACTCTCATCAGACTGTATGAACTCGGTGACCTGCTGGTCTGGTGCAAATACATTAAAATATGCACATGCATCCATACGTACAGCTCAGTAGAGACATATTACTTGGCAATGATGCAACAAGTATGATCATGTAAAAAAAAAAAGGGGGAATTCTTGCAGCAATTTCTAGCAAGAAAGACAAAATTAGTTCTTTGCAACTGCTACTGCCTTTTAGTGACCAAAGTGTATTGAGATGGTAGTTAATTATCATATTACCACAAATGAGTGCAAAGTAGAATGTACTAAGTACAATTTTCTCTTTCTCTTAAAGGTTTCAAAGAAAGTAGACCCTACAGATTCAACATTGAAAAAAGTACCCAAAATCCTACAAGGGTTCATTGGAGACAGGAGTGGAGAAAAGGAGGACAAGGAGGAAGCCCTTCTGCCTTAATCAGTTCTATTGTTTTTACAAACAGGGGCAAACAACACCACCACCGACAAGCGAGGGGGAAAAGTCTGTGCAGCCCACAGGGTGAAGAGAAGCACTAAAGGATTTAGCCATGTGGCCACTGTAGCAGGAATCACAGTACAGAATAGATACCTTTTTTAATTTCACATGTTCCCTCTGCTCGGGGCAGAATCCTTATGTGGATGGGTATTTGTTTCAAAATCCAGTCTGGCTCAGTCCTGTCCTTCAGAACACAGGTTGAAAGAGAGCCAACAGCATCCCCCCTCCCGTCAAGGGCATGCATTTAGAAAGTAGGATGGCCTGGGACTTTAACTGGGCACAAAGACAAGTGGCACTGTTCTACTTTCTGTCCCAAGCTACTTTGCACAGAGCAAGTTGAGCATCAGCACTGTGCACTGAGTGCCCTGGTGGCTCCCAAGGAGAGCGTCAGAGGCTGTAGCTCCTCTGTGATCTGAGCCATGAGTGGGCTGTAGCTCATGATATTGCTTATCTTCACATTACATTGCATCTTATGAACTTTCCACCGTGTGCCATCCAATGCATCAATCCTTATTTGCTGATGAGTGGCTACATACTTCTTTGTGAAGTTAAGTCTTTTATTTCCATGTGAAACCACATTATACTTATAGTACATGTGAAAGAAAACTGCATAGTGCTCAAATCAGCAAAAAGTCAAATGCACTATCCCTATTTACTGACACTTTGAATATGCAGCTTTCCAACTGCTTTAGAGGATTCTTTTTGAAAGCAAAAGACTGAAGACTATTTCTCTTACTCAAGTATTAATAAAGCCTTCAAGCTCCTATATATTATATGACCTAGAGGAGATATTAAAGTAGTTGCTAAATATTTATACTGATAAGGATGTACTGTTATTAGTCAGACAGAATGATCAATTAAACTGCCCTATAAGAGTTAGAAAACAAAAATGACCTGAGGAAACAGGGGCACACACACATATATCCTTCAGCTAATGTTAGCTTAGAAAAACTGCCATGGTTAGTTTGTTTTGATTTTTGTATTAAAAGAGGACGCTGGTTTTGAGGAAATCCATAGTAGTTTGCCTCCAGTGCAAGCTTCTGTGTACTGGTGTGGCTGTGGTAGGTGAAGTTTGGGGTGAGCCTGGTTCAATTGTTTTCTGAATGATTAAGCTTACATTGAGACTGCATGCAGCTAAGAAGTGATGAATCATGCTGGGTTTCCTAGGTCACATACAGACCTTCAGAGTAGTCATTAGTTCTATTTTGTTTTGCACATTCAAGCATAACTTTCAAAAGCAAGTTTGTCCTGCACGCTGAATTATCTCTATTATTGATCACTATCATTGTGCAGTTATTTAGAAACACAGAATTGAAGAGCTGGATGGTTCACTCATTAATTCATTAAGATCTTTTGGCAATTTTTCATTTCAGCAGTTTTTGTTCATGCAGGTATGTCCTTGAAATGACTTCATGGCAGAGATGAAGATAGTAATTAAATTTCAGTCTTTTTCTGATAGTTTCAGGCTACCATCTCAGGTGGCATTTCAGTACAGGCTACTTTAATTTGAAACGAAAAATACATTCTGAGAGTAAAAGCTAGGTCTTTACATTAGCTATTTCTGTTCCTTGAGCAACTATAAATTTCTCCTTTTTATTCTGGGGTGATATTATATAAATTCCCAACCACTGTTTCAAAAAGCAGGTGACAACCATCAATAACTAGACCATATCTCCAGAACTCATCTGATGAAGGACTGGCAGAAATCCCTTCACTTTTAAAGATGCAGCTAACTGCCATTACTGGACTAATCTAAAACCGTTTGAAGTCACTGGACAAAGCTCCCACTGACTCCAAAGGCTGGTAGACTAGGCACAAAACATCTGTACGTCGTTCCTCAACACTTACCAAAACAAGCCCTAAACGTGCATTCATGTGTAAAGAACGTAAACACTGAAACCTCTGGGAAAGAAACCTGCTGCTCATCTTGTGTTTTCTGCTGTCACCAGCAGTGAGTACCTGAGTGCCTCCCAGAAGAGGTAAGCACACTCTCAAAAATATCTAAAGGGGAAGACTGTGAGGTTCTGAGATGGATTTCTGACAGGCTAGAAGCATGGGTCTTGGGATTTTGACCAGGGCCAGTGTCTAAGATGTGGTGTTAAGCTTTATTGCCTTTCAGTTGATGAACATTGTGGCAGAGAGGGTGGAGTTAGACTCACCTCTAGCTCATTCTCTTTCTTTATTTCATTGTCCTTTCTGTAGATTTCATTAGTAGTGTCAATGGTACTACCCACAACCAGAAGAGACCATCAGCCATTTATTCCTTTCATCTTGTCCAAAGGAAGCTGAAATTCTCGAAGCTGTCTATAGTCATTTTCTCACCTTTGTTTCCCACCCTCAGCACTGGGTCTCTGTTTGCAAGAGTGAAAAACATAGCCCTGTAGAAAAATGTACGAGTAACTGAATAAAATAAATTTAAAAATTAAAAATTGAACCAAAAGTCATTAAATTCCATTTCCATTGAATGCATGGGGCCTGTGGGGTCTAACAGAGGAGCAGCTGGCTCATTAAGAGGGGGAACCTACCACTTCTCTTCGAGAAAGAGAAATCTTCACAGTACAGTTATTGCTTAGTGCCTAAGCTTTGGGTAACTGCTGAGGTCTCTCAAAAAGTCCTCAAGGGCAAAAAGTGTATGTTGGTATGGAATATAATGCTCACAATAATGATTTATTAATAATGCATCTATTTTTTTCTTTATAAGATTTGGAACCCAAGAGGCCATTTTCAGATGTTTTCCAAATCCCACTATTTAAATGTTAATTACTAGAAGTGCAGGAGCAGTGCACTCTCTCTGCTTGGACCATCTGGCAGATTTCTGAGCTTTGCAGTTTGTTGGTCTTCAGAATTACTCTGCAAGTTAAAGAAAAAAATATTTCTGAACTATCTGGCAGTGACACAATTAGTTAAATAGAACAATAGAAATGCAGAGAGTTCTGTTAACAAAGGCTGAGACTTTGCAGTAATGACGAAAAAATTATGAAGTGTAGAGAATGGAAGGATCTATTTAATATAACATTATTTTTCTGCAATATTTGACTGGGGTTTCCATCTTCTGATGTTTTTCTGAGATGAATCTCTGTAAAACAGTTAAATGCAATTGGCCAGCTACCCTTTGATGCCTGACAGAAGCATCGTAAGGTAACAAGTTAAGCTCTTACACTGCACTGCAAACAAGAAAATGGGCACTGCTGGTGAAATTGTATCATCAGACTTGCTTCTTGAAAGTATGACAAGCTGTACTGAAACTTCATTGAGAAGAGATTTCCGCCAGGCTAATAACTAATTAGCTAGAATGGTTGTGCCTTGGACATGACACCATTAGATGGGACCCCTGACAACTGTGTCTAAGGACACAAATAGCTGTCGATGTAGTCTTGAAATCCTCACTGATGTTTGAGTCAATGTTCAGTGAAGCAAGCATTCATTGGCTTTATGTGGAAAGACATACATAGCTAAACAGCATACTGCAGTCACTAGTGCATTTATCTCTGGAATGCTAAAAGTGTGTGAGAGAGATATATATATCTACATAAGGTAATTACTTGCAAGATTAAGCTGCTGCTGAATAGTTGTTTATTCACTTACAAGAAATCATGACAACAGCTTGTTAATCAAATCTAGTCCCCTGTTATTGCAAACAATACTCTGCTCTTCCGACTTCTGGAGTTGCCTATGTGAGACCCTACACCATATTTACTTCTTTAAGTAAAAGTCTAAAATTCTCATGAATCAGAATACAGAAGCATGTTGCATGAGAGTTAAGCTTATGAAGCCCTTTGCTAGCATTCCCAAAAGACCTCAGCTGGCATCAATGTGTTGAGCTGGGAGTAGCCAATGACTCCACACTTAGTATACCTGCTCATACGTGATACCTACAAGTTCTTAAATCTTGTGTTTCTCCCACTTCCAATCCCTAAATTCATAAGAGTTTATTAATTAAATACGTAACATGTATTAACTAAATAGAATTTATTTGTGTTTGCACTTCTATTTTTCAAAACTGCTCCCCAGTCTGAGATTGTTGTATGCATATACACACTATAACATTGCATAATCTAATAAGGTAAAAACTCATCAAAATAATTTCCATACAAAACAAATCAATATGCAAATAACATGTCTCACTCCATCCATTTAGCCAATACCCTGAGTAATCTAAACAGCAGAGCTGCATGCCCTTTGACTACAAATAAAAGGAAACAGCTGGTGATACACGCTAGCGCATGAGCAAACTTTTTCTATAATGGATTTTATTTTATCACCAAATTGCTCAGAAAGTACTTTTTAATTTGGTTATGTTTAAGTCATTCAAACTTTCACAGTAAAGAGAAATTACCTCTAACATTGATCACCACAGACATGAACCACCAATGCTCTCTGATCAGCTGCATTGATCCTGATCTCCAGAAGAAAAAAAAAGTTGGTTTTGACCTCTGACATGCAAACACTTGGTGGCCAGTCTCCTTGAGATGTAGTTGGGCCATGTACCTTTGTGGAACTGTATTTAGGATTAATTGGTGCAGTAATCATAGCAAGAGCTTGTAGCCATGTGCAAACACAAGCTTCCCTGAAGACCAGTCTGTTTGAATGCGAATCTCTGCCAAAGCATTGCTACCGGTGAGTGCTAGGACACACTGGGGAAAGAAGCTGGGACTTACATTCACCCTTTGATTTGGTCAGGTGATGCCTGCCTCCATACATGTCCTCTAACATAACCTCAGATAAACTGTCGAGAAGACCAGTAAACCCCTCCACCAAATCCTCACACACCAAAAAGCAGGATTTACAGGTACCAGAAGGGGAGATAACCTGACAACAGTTTGGTGGGATGGTAACAATTTACGAACATGATATAGATACGCATGTTCTGTGATTTCTCTGAGGTATGCTCAGAGACCTTGAGCTGAAATTTTTCTGGAGTCATTAGGGGAAAAAAAAAAAACAAACCCCTGAATTTACCTTTTCCTCCAGTGATCTGAAAGAAATCTAAATAATACAGGAGATGATAATTCCAATTTTGTCATCCTGAAGAAATTATTACTGTTCTAATGCTTAGTGCTTTTGATTTCTGGTTATATCAAAACTTTTTTTTTTTTTTTTTTTTTTTATTTTGCCAGACTTCTACTATGTTTCCACACAGCTATGTAGAAAATGACTCTCTTATAATATGGAGAGACACATGGCAAAGAAACGTCTAGATATCTCCTTTGGAAGATGCTGTGTGAGCATCCTTAGAAATCTAATACATTGAGGTATCACCCAGTCCATTCTCCTGTTCTGAGACAGGTTCAAGAATACTTTGCAGGTCCTTCCTGGATGTATCCCCAGTTTCCTTTTACAACCCCTCAAAGACAGATCTCTCAATGTTTCTCGCTAACCTTTGAGACAGTCAAAAACGTTTTCCTGCTAGCCAGTCCCCAGTGTTCCCAGGGCTGGTTAAGCCCTACTACCTCTTGTCTTACTCAGCACAGACACACAGCACAGCTGAACCTACCCTCTTCATAGGAGTCCTTTATATACTTGAATACTGTGAAACATGCTCCCAGTCATAATATTTGTCCTTTTTTAATGCATAACAAAACTGACTCCTTCAAGTTTGCATGTAGGTCATGCTTTTTTCTTAATGCTCTGAACCAGTTAACAAACAGATAATTTCCCAATTTCTTTTTAAAAGACTTTTGTTATTTGCCTTTTTTTAAACTTCTTACTCTTTGTCAGTTTGTCTAGCTTTTCTCTTAGCAGCAGACGTCAGTACCCTAGCTGAGAAATCACTAATGTTGAGAGTATCAAATAACTTTCCAATTTTTGCATATATGTTGTGTTATTCGACTCATATTTAGTATCTAGCCCTCAACAAAGACTCATTCTTTCCATATTACCTGCAGCCTAACCAGTTTTTACTCACGTTTTACTTCTGCTATTCTTCTTAAACACAAAACTTTATACTCAGCTTCACTGAATATCATCACAGTGTTTTGGGGTTATTTCTCCAAGTTATCAATATCACTTCAAATTGGACCCCTTTTTAATGTGTTTGCAGTTCTTTTCCCCTTCAGTGTCACCTGTAGATTAGGGAAGAAAATTATTGTCCATCATCCTAACTGTTAGTGCTGGTATTGCATATTACCAAGTCCAAAAGAGAGCCTCATTGGCCCCTCCTTGCTATGCCCTCTAGCTTGACAGAATCCTGTAATCACTCTTGGACTGTAGTTTTGAGCAGTGATGCACTCACCCCATAATAATTTCATAGATTATGATCCATGTATAACTGTGATTAAGGCATTGCTCACAGTCTTAAATTAGACTTCTGAAGTCTCGAGATTGGCATTTGCATTCCTCCTCCCCCCTACTCGTGATCATAGTATAAGCCAGAATAAAGGTTGTGTGTAGGCTATTCATCTTAACATAAGCACATTTGCTTTTAGTAAAACCTAATTTCAGATTTCCCTGGATTTACAATGCTGATTTTAGGAGAATTCTAACATCTATATACTTGCAGATGCCCACACAATAGTTCATCTATTTTGTCTTTCTGCTTTTTTGTAGTATTTCTTCATCAGAGGAAAAATTTAAAATACTTTATTCCTTAATACTAAAAAAGAAATCAAAATGCTACTGCGCAATATTTCTGAGGTTGACAATAGAGGAATGTTGATAAGGAAACCACATTTAGTTTAGAACACTTTGGCAGTTCAAACACCCGAGGATAGATTTTTCTGCCGCAGCGGAGCACTGCAGAGCTTTCAAGAATGTGATGAGTTTGGCAGAACCAGGAGGGAGCAGACGACCGAGTCCTGCAAGAGGCCTTCCCATGCCCCAAGGCAGCTGCTTCCACTTCTCATGCTCCTTTCCTCCTCCAGATGGGATGGTATCAGTGTGCTGGCTTTGCCTCACGGGGATGGGAGCAGGCACAGAATTAATCTCTGAATTCACCTTGGCAGGGCAGCGCAAAGCACGCGGCCAAGCTCAGCCCTGCACTTGCCTTTAATTTCCTGGCTTGGAGGGCTGTGACAGGAGTGGCAAATAGTTAAATGCAGTCTTTAAACAGCTGGGATTGCTGGAGCAAGTAATTTCCCAGAACTTCTGGTGCCTGGGGCCAACCTTTATCATTTGACTACAGTAGCTGAGAGATCTTCATCGCAAATTACCTGTAGAAGTAATTGATTGCCTTAGTGATGGTGGCATAAAAGCTCTATTTAAAATATACCTGACTTTTGCTCTGGCTCTGCCTATAGGCCAGTATCCATGGTTTTCAAATTATGGTCTGTGGACCATTGGAGTTTGTGGCCTTTCTTATAAGGACTCTGCAAACAATAACTAAATATCCTTTTCAGCACAAGCCCCCCACCCCAGCCTTTTGCTAGCAGCCTCCAACATGTCATGTCACAAATAAACATAAATGTTTAACCAAAATGTTGTGGAAAATTTTTAAGGAGCCCACAAATGAGGAAAGTTTAACACCTATTGCCTGTTTACCATTGTAGCACCTAGATGTTGTTATTTAAATTTATCTCAGTGACAATCTTTTAGCACATGTTCATGATATTGATTATTTTTAGTGTCTTTGTTATTATATTAAGATCATTTAGGGCAAACAAACTCCTGACACAGATAATAAATTTTTAAAGATGTTTTAAGTTACTCGTAATTAAACAATCATCTTATTTGCGTTTTCTGAGAAAGTTACTTGTATGTTCAAAATAAATGTTATTTTTTTTTAAGGGATTGGGTAGAATGTTTCCATTAAAAAAAAACACCAAACAAAACCATCAGACTTCCCGGGCCCTTCTGAGCATTTTCTTACTATTCATAAATTTCCCTGTTCACACATTGTTACAACATTGGCTATCTCATTGTTTGACTTCAATTTCAAAAAATTTTTAAATGTTATCAACCGTATGCTTAGAAAATCTATTAAGAAGAAAAGAATGGCAAAAGGTCTTTAAATTAGAAGAAGCTATACTAAATGAAACCAAAATTATTTTATTCACCATGAAGTCATAACTCAGCTGCATATGCAAAGTATGAGAGGAAACAGAAAATCAGGGAAAGAGAAACTGTAGTGAAGTACATATTGTTGTAGAACCTATAAGCAGAGCCTTGGAACATGGAGATCCAGATAAGAAAACAACAATGAAATATGACAAATCTATCAGGACAACAGGCCGCAAAAAAAAAAAAAAAAAAAAAAAAAGTAAAATATTGCAGAAATGCTTAGGGACATACTCTGCTACTCTTACTACAATGTTACAGGATGCCACTCAGAGTGTGAGTAACTTCTTTCATTTCGGTTTACTCCTTTCACACTGATAGAATATGCCAGCAAATTGACGAACATCAGAAAATCAGTAAGCATTGATGGTATTTGTCCAGATTGTCTGAAAGCACTCAAGAATTCTGTTGATTCCATTGCAAATAAAAATATGTAGTTGCGCAGTGATATTAGCTCCTGTATCGGAAAAATGAAAATGAAGCCGTGAGTGTTGTTCCAGTATTTGCAACTGTTTGGCCTAGACTCCAGAACAGACAAATGAACTAAATTCGTTAGAAACAGAATGTCAAAACTTCAAAATGAGCATGATACGTAGCTGGAATCATCAGGATTTCTTTAAAGAAAAATATTCACTCATATGTTAATTCAAATTCTTTCGGTGTGTGAAAAAAAAAACAAACAGAAGGAAATTGAAAGACATCTTCTAAATGAGGATTTCCAAATGAATAAACATTTTTTTATTTTTATATGTATTTTTTTCTTTGAGCACAATGTAATTGTTTTACTAATAACAGAGTCACACTAACTGTCTTAGCAGGGTCAATAAGCCCCATTACCCCTTAAAGTAATTCCTAAAATAACTTTAAGTAGTCTTTCAGGGAATACAGGCATCATGAACAAAGCACACAATGACACAAATCAATTACAGAGATCTCACTGAAGTTCAGTTAAGATGATCCACAGATCTCACTCATAGGTTTTTATTGATGATATTGTGCTGCTTTGACTAGGATTATACCAGGGAAAAAACCCCTCATGTTCTCTTAACACATGCATAGCTCTCTCACATAGGTGTCTCTGAATTTGGTATAGCACCATATATTGGTCAGAAGCCTGATGACATAATAAAACAACAATCTGTTTATACCATTTCTTACCAGTAAATGCCCAAGTGCCTCATTGTCCCAGTACTGCCCACTCATGCCTCCTGGCATCAGCTCCAAGAAGGAAATCTTACGATGCCCCAGTTAATTAAAAGCATTCCAAAGGAAAAAAAAGCAGTGTATAGTAACATGCAAAAGGCACTGAAAGGTTTTGAGGGGGAAAAAAATAACAAGAAGGATTAAAGTGACAAGGCTATAGATAATCCTGAGCAGCTGAGCTGGTTCAAAGGTATACACTACACAAACAAGTGCAACCAGACTCTTTCAAACTTAGCCTTAGTAGTTAACAGAATCTCCTAGGGCACAGTGCCATCTTTTTTTTTTTTTTTTTTTTTTTTTTTCCTCTCACGTTAGCCTTTCATTTTAGTAGGAATCCAGCCTGAGGAGAATATTGGTTGAAAAGAATAGACTATTTCTCAGTAAGTAAGTGAGAGGAGGAATTATGGGAAGAGAAAACCAGCCAAGGATACACAAACAAGGAATTTGGGATGGGATCCAGGCAGCACAAAAGTAGATTACTGGAGGTGAGAGAAAGTGGGGGGAGAAAGAAGGGGGCAGGGAGAGAGAGACAGAGAAAAATAAAAGAAATAGCAGCATGCTCTTAATTACCTTCCTAAAACCCTTTACATCATGAAGTGTCAATGTTAAACCTCCATTAGCTTATCTTTAGTTTTGTACTTTCTTATTTATCAAGATGAGCCTGAAAAATAGCAAAAAAAAAAAAAAAATAAAAAAAAATTGTAGAGGTCAATTTCCAAACTCTCTTTGCGCATTTCTGGATGTATGCTATCTTGCCCTGTTACACTCACGAACACTGTGTTAACATGAGTAAAATGGATGCCACCTATTCTTTGTTTGTTTTAGAATGTGTTTGTCTTTCCAGAAATACAAAGATTGGTCGTTTTAAACTGTTTTTTTTTTTTTCTTTAAGCTTTTTATAGAGCATGCTGATTCTGGTTTTGGCTATCTTATCCAATTATGATGATATTGTATCAAACTGCAATTTAAGTTCCTTCTGCTGTCTTGCGTGGGTGTGAAAAGGCTAGATGTAGACCAGCATGAAGGAAAGAAAACAGATTTGTTTTTATTCAGATTGAAATACTGAGAAATAAGGAGCATATACTTTCCAGGCCAGTCACTACCACCTGCCTACAAATATTGCTGGTAAAGAGAAACTTCCTGAAATTGCTCAGCTGCAGTTCTTCACACACAGAGGCATATTCAGCAAGTGAACTCTCAGACAGTTGAAATATTAAAGTGGTTGTATGGAGATGCAGTGCCTAGTTTTGCCGAAGGAAAAGAAAACACATTTTCACTTTTATCAAGGTACACTGTCAATGTCATGCTGGTCAAAGCTGCTTCACCCTCTGTGCTGTTCATTGATTTCTTCACCATTTATCCTCTCAGAAAGGTTGAAAACTGCTTCAATTAGGTAAAAAGCCCCGTTAGACGTCCTTCAGTCTTAAAGCAGCTTGTTGTTTTCCTATTCAGACTCTTCATAACTTCCAGAAACAGGGCTTATTCAGTCAAAAAGCCTGAATCTATTTCTTAACTAAAGTATTTGCACTCAGTCTTTTCCTTTTCTTTCTTTTACTCCAATTTCTCCTTCCACAACCCACCCCTACCAATGCACTCCTCGGTAGCTGTCAACAATTTCTTTATGTCCAGGGGAGTAGAAAAAGGAATAAATTTTCACAGTCATACCGAATGTCTTGTCCAGCTGTCTTCAAAAGGCAGAAATTTACAGTATACATTCTGCCACATTGCTTTATAAGTGCTGCACTTTATCAAGAGCAATGTATCGACAGATTCCCATCAGGTGTGCCAGGGTTCACAGAAGCTGCAAAAATTCTTCATGTTGCTTAGGGAAAGATGACTTTTTTTTTTTTTGAGTGCAAGAGATCAAAAGCTGAGGCTTGCCTTTTGTTCTCACTTAATTTCCTACCACAACCAAATCAATTTTGTTGTCCAGTGCACGGTGAGTAATCTCAGATACTTGTAAACTACTGGGAAAAAAAAAAGCAATAAATGGGCAAAATTTGTGTGGCCTTCAAATAATTTCTGTGTGGAAAAGTTTTCCCTTTGAGAAGAACTACCTTTCTTCATTATCTGCATTTCCCCTCTGAGAAGAACTACCTTCCCCTCGTTATCTGCAGAATCAAAGGCTAGTCATTCTCTGTTTGTGTCTTTGCCCAGTATTCAGTCTGTGATTGAAAGTAAAAAACACTGTGTCTTTAATACCTGGTCTGTAATACCTGGTGGAATTGATCTATTTAAGCATAAGACATTAATTGTAAACAGGGTAATGGAGACCTGAAAGACTTTTCCTTCCATCTACCCAAAGATTTCTCAAAAGGAAAAACTGAAAAAAAAGTGAATCTCTTTGATGACATGTGACGGAAAACGAAAGAGAATGGAAAGGGACTAATGGCTGGGTCTGATACAGGTTTTCCTTACACTCTTTTATTATACTAGGGAGCCATTTCTTGCAAAACAGGAGGCCTGTCATAAAGCGGGAATTGCTCGTGCTTTGCAACAGCGTACTGAAGCCTGGCCCTGCAAGCTGTGCACGGGTGTGGCAGGAAGAGTGCTCACGCTGACACCCGGCAGCAGCTTCCCACATGGATTTTGTATGAAAAAGGCGTAAGGAAAGCAGAATTTGTCTGGGACTCTCTTGAAAAGTGTGAAGCAAAGGGATCTGTTCACAAGTCTTTTGCATGTAAGAGAGTGATGTCCAACTTTTAACACCGTCTCTATGCTTGTTGCAGAGCTGCAGCAACAGAAACATCTGATGGTGGCCAGCCAAAACAGCCAGGAGAGCAATGCGATGCCCTGGCTAGTGGCCAGAGGGAGGGAATGAGGAACAGTCAGCTGGGACTGGGGAACAGCTCCCACAACACAGACAGCCACAGCTGAAGCCCAGCCTGCTGCCCTGCAACTCCAGGACATGGAGATCCAAGCCTGTGGGTGATGTTTCCCTCCTTACAGTGGGGCGGGAAAGCAGCCGGCCGGTCTTCAAGGACAAGCACCTTTGGGGAAGCAAGTGCTGAGTGTTCATCTACCTTGTTTTCTTCCTTTTTCCCTTTAATAACACAAAATTCATTAAGCCAAAAAGATTAGTGGTTGCTACTGAGGATATATAAACTCATGCCACATCAAAATGTTGAATTTAAATTTTATGGATGGGGCATGATCTGGGGTTTTATTAGCAACATTCCTGAATTTTGCAGAAGCTATTATTGCTACCAACAGACTCCTGGCAAAACTGCTACAGACTTTCAGAAAAGGGTGAAGCAAGAGAATACATAATTATTTTTTGAAATGGAATTCCAGAAGCTAATGTTTTAATAGTCTCTTGTGTTTTATTTTAATGTAAGATTAATATTTTAGCCATTTTCAAGTAGTCCTATTTTGCCAGAAGCTCAATATGACCCAGCAATGTGTGCTTGCCACCCAGAAAGCCCACCATGTCCTTGGCTGCATCAAAAGAAGCGTGGCCAGCAGGTCAAGGAGGGGTGTGATTCTCTCCTTCTATTCCACTTTTGTGAGACCCCACCCCAGTACTTGTCCAGCTCTAGGGCCCTTGACATAAGGACGTGGACCTGCTTGAGTGGGGCCAGAGGAGGGCTACGAAGATGATCAGGGGGCTGGAGCACCTCCCCTGTGAGGACAGGCTGAGAGAGTTGGGGTTGTTCAGCCTGGAGAAGAGAAGACTCTGGGAAGAGCTTACAGTGGCCTTCCAGTACTTAAAGGGGGCCTGCAGGAAAGGTGGGGAGAGAGTTTTTACTAGGGCATGCAGTGATAGGACAAGGGGTAATGGTTTCAAACTGAAAGGGGGTAGATTTAGATCAGATGTAAGGGCTGCACCCTCCCTGGAAGTGTTCAAGGCCAGGTTGGATGGGGCTTGGAGCAACCCATGGCAGGTGGGTTGGAACTAGATGATCTTTAAGGTCGCTTCCAACCCAAACCATTCTATGATTCTCTGATTCTATGACAGACAACATCAAAACTAAAAGCAACGTACACTCTGGTATCACCAGAAGAGCAATGAACCTGTCTAACCAAGCTCATGTGCTGCTCTGAGACAACCAACCATGCAATTCAACTTTTAACATGTACAAGCGTTGATATTTGACTTAGTAATTCTTATACAAGCTCTTCACCCATAGATAAAGTAGGGCGTCCACAAGGAAATCTGAGCATCTGATTTACTGGTAAAATTCCAGACTCAGAAGGATTTTGTTGTTGCTGTTGTTATCATTATTATTTAGCCTGCATTATTAGTTGAAAATATTTTCCAAAACAGCATCTACTTCAATAAAAATTATTTTGGAGAAACCAGGGAAGTTTAATGATTTGGATGAATACATCACACAGAATGAAAAAGCTAAGTACGAGAGTACTTTCACAAACCAAACATCAGGTTTTCAAAGAGGGAAACCTTGTATTAGGCACCTTAATCCATATTCAAATATCTAAACAAATTTTGTTTTCAAAACTACTGAGCATACAGCATTTGCCACTAATTTCCCTAAGCACTGCCACACTAAGAATTCTGCTTCAAATAGATATGGCTTTTGGGGAGTTTATCTATTGACATGAGGAACTCTCTTTGGAGCTTGAAATGAAATACTGTTTATATCCAATAGCAGAGAGTACAAAAATAAATGCAAGTGTTTCTAGGTACAGATACACTTAAAATTAGACAAAAACACAAATGCCCAAAACATGGCATTTGGCAGAAACAACTGCTATTTTCTCTAGCAGCCTACAGTGAGTGGATTTTAGCCCTGTAAGATACCCAAATCCTGAATGGAATTAAGTGCCAAACTTTATATAATTTTACTCTATGACAGGCTGTGGAAAATCCAGTGCTTTCAGATCACAATTCTTAACAATCTTTTTTCACCTATTTTGCGTATCTCTGGCCTGTAGCTCATTTGAAGTTTTCCTCCAGAACTGTTTTTAGCAGAAAGACGGGTTTTGCTGTCATAACAGCCAGCTTTTCAGCAAGAGATTAAATATTTCTTTTGTCAGAAAATGTGAATACCTGAATACTAAAAAAATGTGTTCTTAGAACAGCTGCCAAGTATTTTTCGGGAATTAGAGTTCAAATGCCTCAGGTCTCCATCAACAGTTGCACTGTAATATATTGGGAAGAGGGAAGGTTATGGTACATCCCTGGACACGTAGTATAACTGTGTGACTACATCAACAGAGGAGAATGAGGACACAAAGCACCAGATGCACAGTTCTCACAAAATAGTAGCCCTTTTTGCCAGACAAAATTTTCCAATATTAATATTCCTGTTGTTGAAATGGTTTTAGTTGTTCAGTGGGTATTTTGGGGGGGGGGGGGGGGGGGGGGGGGGGGGCAGGGAGGCAGAGTTGGACATGGGGAGCAGATTGCTGGTAAAGAAATAGCTGAAATTGCACTCCACAGTCCCTTTATCTTCTTCTTCAAAGTAAAACCAGCTTTTCAGCAGCCGTAGTAATTATTCTCTGACTCCTGTTTTGAATAAACCCTAAAATGAATCTTAATTCAAACTGGTAAATTTTGCCTCATGCCAATTTATCCCTAGTTGGCTTCATATTTCTAGGCAGGGATGTTGTCATTGCGTAATCTTTGTTTAAATACAGCCCAGGTTTCAGGTTTTCATTTGAGAAGTCCCAAGCAGCCTTACTCACTAGTCCACCATATGATGTACAGAGCAAGCCTGGGCAGACCCCAGTATTAGAAACTTACTTGAATCTCTGCATCAACTCGCATCCAAACCATGTCATATTTTATGAAAGGCAAATATATACCTAGCTTGCTTTGGCAAGTATTTTCTGGTTTTTGCACTCACCATTCTCAAAAAAGGAGAGGAAAAAACTGGATTGAGGATTCCACATAACCTTTTTTTTTGGAGAAAACAATTACATTTCAAGCTATTTTTTTTTGCTGAATCAGGAATACCAGGCAGGTTGATTGAGCAGTGGATGTTGATGCTACCCCCCACCTCACATCTGCACCCTTGAAGAAATGCTGGTTACTAACACAGGTTCACTACTGTTCTTGGCCAAAAAAAAAACCACTGTGGTCTTTTTTTCTCTTTAGGTCTACAATGAACAGTAACTGGAGCATCCCACCAGGGAAGGGGTAAGCAAATTATCTCAGACCACGTCCAGCGAAAAAAAATGTTGGAGTATTTGTCCATCTTCCTTGCTAAAATACAAACAAAGAGCAGAATTAAATCCTTTGAGATTGCAATAAAACAGGGTATTAGCCCTTCTGGTGAGCTAAAAGAAATGGATAGCAAATGAAACTATCATTAAAAATGAAAGAGCAGAATGCAGCAGACTGAGCTTTAATTGATTATTTTTGTTTTCATGACAAGGATTCAAGCTGTGCTCGAATGAGCAGTGATTTGTAGCTTTTCTTGATCAGGACAAAAGCCGCGCTATTTGCAGGGAACAAGGATGACTGACTACTGAGAGAGGCATTGATGATGCCTCGACTACTCATTTTCATTTCAAATAATCAAAGTGTTAACTAAGACATCTAGCATGAAGAAAGAGGCCAAAGTTTGATTTTCTGGCTGCTGCTATTTCCACCCCCTTTTCCTTACAGTTAGAGCAACCGTACCTCTTACTCACCCAAGCCAGGCACCTATTCCAGTGTCTCATTCCCCAGCCTTTTCCTGACAGCAGTATGAGCACTCCTCACACCGCCCTGTAAAAATCTGGTTAGAGAATGGTATTTCAGTATCTGTTGATACCATGAATAAAATAATGTATGTTTCAAATGTGTTGGACGAGGGGCTGTTGATTCGGGAACACTGATAAATGATCGTACTTTATAAAATTAAATTATTAATTTTAATGTAATTTTATATTCATACATTATAAAGTTGTAACATGTTATATCACAGATAAATACATAATGTGCAATTATGTATGAGATAATATACAATGTAATGTGCAGTATGGTATTGTAAAATACATTATGTAACTTACAGTATTATAAAATAATGTGTGCATGTATAATAAATGTATAGTTGAATTAAATTAAAGACATTAAATTAATTATCGTTATTCAGTGTTACTGAAAGGAATGATTTTGACCAAGAGTGGGAGATCCAAGAGTGGCCATTATTGCCTGGTTGCTTAGCACAATTTAGGATGCAAGCACTTATAGCAGAAAACTACAGATGCATTACTGCAGCCCTACATCATTCCCCCTGAGAATGCAGCCTATGCATTTACTCCAGCTATTGTACCTTCTCTCTTGACACATTTCCCAGTCCAAACGGGGGTGGAGGACAGATAGCTCCTTGTCATCATCTTAAAGCCAGGCTTGTGGGAGTCATCTGTATGCTACTTTTTGTGTATCTTCCATTTCTCTCTCTTTTTTTTCCATTTTTTCTTTTTTTTAAGCTAAACAGATGTCAGAATGGAGAAAGGAAGGAATATGCATTTCATTCATTGACATCTCTCAAAAACATACTTTAAAGTAGCTTTTCTTTTTGGCTTTGCATTATGACTAAAACCTGCATCTTTCACTGAACTATAGCCTAAACCGAAGTAGAGAAAAATTTCAGAAGTAGCTGTGACAGATAATCTTTGGACCAGTCCCTAACACTTACTAGAAATGTGTTACTGCCTACTCATTTTTACTATCAAACATTGATTATGCCACAGAAAAATATTCCAGGAATGCTGATCACCATCTTCTGCTGTGATTTCCCTCCACTCCCTCAATGCTGAGTGTCTACAATTACTCTTCCCCATGGTGGCAGTATCTTGGCTATGAGCTAGGCACCTGCATAGTTAAAAGTGTATTACTCATCTGGAGGGTAAGGGCTGTACCACCTCGTTTCGTCTGTGAATTATCACAAAGGTGGTTTTTCACATGAGCTCAGCAACCAACATGAAAAAAGAAAGGTCAAGACCCTCCAGTTATGTTTTTTCTTCTTCTTTCCTGAAACATTTACATGGAATAATGTTGTTTCTGAGCAGCCTCATGTTGTGATATTCCCAATTAATATAGCACTTCAGCAGCGCTCTTTGTAAGGAGAGATAAACGCTATATCAAATTTTTGCCTAGGAAATAAGATAACTCCTAATACTTGAATTTCATTCCACATCCCTTCAGGGAAGGAGGATAGACCTTATATTGTAAAATAAATGACTATTCACTGTTTCACATCGGCATCCAACATCCGAGAGTCAGCCACAGAAACTGGCAATCCCAGCTCCTTTTGCCACACATTCAGATCCAGAGTGATGCCTATTACTGAAATCAAAGACTGAGTCTAGTCTAAGTAACAACTGCCACCCTACTGCACAGTGGCCTCTTGTGTAAAATGAGCAAATCTGAAAACTGCATGCTCCTTGGAATGGAAACACAAGGCAAACCCCTAAAAGATTGACGAGTCACACTGAAAACTATTTCTATGCAAGCTTAAATGCAGCTGGCTAGCTAAAGCACAATGCCATGAGGAAAGATAGCAGAAATGAAATCAGAGCTGAAATTATTTGAGAAAACAGAAATAGAAATAAACCCAGCCTAAGTCAATGCAGAATTGTTGCTCTACTTCAAAACTTCTGTGTCAAATCATTTCTCAAAACTGACATTTTCCTACAAAAGATTTTGATTTTTCTACTCCCTCAGAAACATGTATCTGCTCCACCTCCATCGTGCTGCAACAGCTCCCAGGGAAAAATCTATTGCAGTGCCACTGCTGTAGGATCTGTAATGCAATGCTCCTCTCCTTCCTTTATTGACACACATCTGGCACGAGCTTCCCCACGTGCCTGTCTCGATACCTGTTCCTCTGGCAGCTCACCTGTGAGGCTATAGCTCAGGCTGTGCCCAGCAATCCCTAGTGTGGCTTTGGCTGACACCACTGTAATGAGGACATGCTTGATAAAGCCACTGAGCTCCCACCTAAATGTCCCATATTGTATCCACTTCTCTTTTCAGTCTGTCCTTAAAGTATGGAGAGCTGGGTAGCCTCCCTATCTCTCCTCCCTGCCTCTTCATGAGCACTGAAGGATGTTCTCCCACATCCCCAGCACGGCCATGGAGCACTTCCTTGGATTTATGTGCACCTGAAGCTGATGACCTTACCCTTAATTGGCCTCGGCCTTGGTTCTTTCAGCTCTGATCCAGTACTGATGACTCATCTCCTAATCCATCAGGGCAGCAACGTTCAGTCGCAGGCCACCTCCCACACTACCTGCTTGCCCATATAGCTGCTTGCAAATGAAGGGGTTTGTCCTGGCTTCTTACACACTGCTGGCTCTCTCTGGCAGGGCTGCTGGGAATTAGAAGATTGTGGCGGACAGAGTGGGATAGGGGAAGAAATCTTTTTTATCTTTTACACTCACAAAATAAATAGGATAATTATTCCAGGGGTTCTTTGGGTTTGGGGTGGGGAAGGAGGGAAATTTTGGTAGCATTGAATGCAAAGGTCAATAATTTCAGCCTTTGCCCAGATGAAAGTCTATTGACTTTTGCAAAAGAACAGCAGGAACAGCTATTGTGATTATTTTAACTTTGTGGTTTTGTGATTAGCTGTTTTGCAGAATAAAGCAAGAATGATACAGAGACCAAAGCTGTGCAGAAGCAAGCATTTTCAGCAAATAAGACTGTATCCTACTCACCCAGGCTGAGAAAAAAATAATCTGTTCTGAAGGATGTGCCATTGTACCTCATGGTTCAGCAGTCCAGGCATTTCCGAGAAGCCTTACACCTTTTATCTGAAAGCTGCTTTTATGATTTTGATCAGTAAAAATTAATTACGTCATGTTAAACCTGACACGGGTGTCCATCTAAGTAGTAACAAGGGAGCTGCCCTAAACAGAATAAACAATTAGTCCAGTTCTTGACATCAGAAGCTGTAACACAAAAGTAATGTGAGAACTGTCAATCGGATACATCATTATAATACACATGGTCAGTGTGGCCTACTTTTCGTGATCTGATTACACATCACATTCTTGAAAGAAAGGGTGAAGGAAAAAGCCAGCCAAATCTGGATCTCCCAGTCTTCACCTTTATCTAGTTTTCTTTCTGGCTTGTCCACAGCTGACGATCAACATCACTTCTGCAACTTGAGGCTTGGTAAACTCTCCCATCATCTGCTCTCAGAGCAAAACCTGCAGGTGCAGTTACAATTCTGACCTGGACCTTTTTATTCTTTAAAATGTAGCTGTTCGTCACAGCTCTCTCTTGCTGGGGCATTCTGAGAACCATGCCTATGCCAGGCCTGTTCCAGCTGAGCACAGAGAGTCCTTGATCAAACCTGGCATGTCCAAAGTACAGTTCAGTCCATATGAGGCCACCTTTACATCAGAGGCACCTATCTTTCACTGTCATCAAGAGCTGTGACTGATTCAACACCTCCCAGTTCAGGGGTTCCAATTTGTCATCTCTCCCCGTGCATCAACCCCGTGATGGGCCCAAGAACATCGGCTGCACCTGTGCTCCTTCCCTTTCCCCTCCATTTGATCCCATCTGTCTCTCTCATCATCTTCTGACTGTTCCCATTTTTCTCTGTCAGGACTGCTGTTATCTATGCATGTCTGCCGTGGAGCTACGAGGAGGGGATGACGGGTCAGGGAGGGAGGAAGCAGAATGGCTGAGGGACTCTGCAGAGCTGATGACATGGGGGGCGTCCCTGGCAGTTGACTAAAGCAAATACATCACGGTGGTACTGTACAGCCAGATGAATGGGGTGTCAGGCTGGGCCGTAGGGAGACGGAAGAAAGTCGTCAGATTACCTGCGTGACATTCGGCAGCTCTGTAAACCAGAGTACTTGAAAGAGCCTCTGTAAGCCAAAGGGAAAGGGGGTTGGTAAAGCATCCCCCACATACCCAAGCATCAGCCCCCTGGTAGGAGCTACCTCACGTGACCTCCACCAGCTTTACATTGCCACCAGTCTTACCCCGTGTCTGAAAATTCCACTTAGTTGTCAAAATGAAAGCCACTTTCTCAGTATTGGGAGCCAGGATAGGGTAGCTGAGGGAAAAGCCTTCGGTCTGGTATGTTCCTGGTATTAGGCTGCCTCTACCAGCTGTGCTTGAGGGCTTCCGCTGGTCCAGGTGCTGCCTTTCACTTTCGTTTGTAAGTCTGTTTCTGCCTGTAGAAACTATTGTTGCCGGTCATTTCCAGCACCACCACTCTTCCACCCTTCATTGCCACTGACAGCTGCTTGGAGTGAGTGCAATCCGGCAGACTGGATTTTACAGCAGCATTTTACACCCACCTTTGGAAAATCTGCCCACCAACATCTTTCAGGGACTTAGAGAGACCTGTTGGGTGGCTCCTGGCTGAGGGAGGAAAATCATGGATGCTAATACTGTGCACAGGCCCATGCTTTACATTTACAGACGGATGGTCACCTCAGGCTTTGGTAGGAGCAGTTGAATGGCTCACTTCGAAGGGCTGGACGTCTCAGGAGGACAGAGAACTTCCTGTTGGGAATTGCATACTTAAGGCATCCCCTTTCTCTTACAGCCTTTTCAGAGCTCTTGGGTGACCACTGTTCTGCCCTGAACTTCATTTGTCATCCTTAGATTCTGTTTGCACTCAAGGCATATTAATTTCCACAGTTTTTTGTATAGTAGACAAATCTCAATTCACATCCTTGGCTGTCCTTCATTGTCTCTAACATTATTATTAAGGTTTGCATGTAGATCTTTTTATAGGTCATTCACTAAAGAGCACCTGCATTCCAAACTCACATCTTGTCACTGCAGATATCCAAAAAATAGTGTGTTTTACGGTCTTGCTTTTAACGCTGATTGCCTCCGCAATAAAGAAGAACGCTATTGGAAAAAAAAAAAAAAAGAATTAAAATGCTTGCCTCTAAATTCCTTATTCAAGGATATCAGATCCACATTACAGAGAGGCAAATTAAGGACATACCATTAGAAAACATCCATTAAATAAAGCTAAAATTGGAGCTAAAATTACATTCTTTTAGTGACTGCATTTTATGTGGTGGCATCACCCCTTGGTGAGCTCTCAGAATGAGCTGATTGTCAGAAATCTGAATGATTCCTCAGCGTAATCTTTAAACCTCCAATGTTATCTGCCTAATAAACCAAATTAATCTCTGTGGTTTATGTAATTGTTATTACCAAAAAAAAAAAAAAAAAGGAAAAAAAAGAAAAGAAGGCTCAAGAGGAACACGATCAGAGTTTATAAAGAGCTCCAAGGTTATAATAATCTTTATGGAATAAACGATCCATCCATTCAGCTGGGAACAGGCTAATAGCAAGGGACAACACAGCGAAAACTTCAAGAAAGCATTTCTAACGATATTTTTAGATGCTTCTGCACTACCAAAGCCCTGAATAACCCTACTGACCAAAATATTCATTTGCCCCTTATGCCCCCACTGGATACTGATTATCCCCTTCTGTTGGACACACAATTACACCACTGACCACAGGTGGTCATTGGATTTGAGAAAGAGAATGGCAACTGGTCATAGCTTTCCAAGGACCTCTGGCTTCACACCTAAGTACAATCAGCTGCAGTCATCAAGCTCTGCCTTAAGGTGGGAAAGCATGGGTCCAAGAAAGGTTACACAAGCCTCTGCAAACAGCTTGCGGAGTTTTCTGTGCTTTCTGAACTGGCTTTCTTTCAAACACAAAATCAATTCCAAAGTTTTCCAGTCTTTGCTGGTGTCTCCAAGAAGTTTGGGAATCACTGGTGTAGGGAACTGTTTTTAAATCACCATAGTTTTCCGCACTGCCCTGTAAATTACTATCTAGAACAAAAATCCCCAGACTAAAGAGGATAATCCCAGTTTGCATTGTGACTATTCAAGTTAAAACCAAGAGAACTTCAGTGATATCCAAAATTTGTGTCAGGGCTCAGGGAGCACACAAGATGTCTTTTCGGTCTGAAAAAAAAAAAAAACAGGCCGCACTTGAAAAACTTCGCAAGCTTGCATAAAAAAATTCTGACAACTCATTTCTTTTGTAATGTCTTTGTAAGTGCTTGGTGCTGTTTGTGTGCCTGGCTATTCTGTGCTACTGCACATCTGGGTAGTGCAGACTGTCCAGCGTCGCAAGAGGATCAAAGGTAATAAGTAATTGAAGCATAAGAAGATTAACGTTATTGAAAATATGTGCACAGTTTTGGCATCATAAAATCTTGAGTGGTGAGTTTTACCATCAAAAGAGAACTCAGAAACAGAATACAATTTAACACTAAGTAACATACACAGGCATAAGACAGGCAAACATGAATAATTACAGATGAAAAAAATAAGATGCTGGAGAATTTAGAGAGGCTTCTTGAAGATGAGAGCATGAGGTTCCATGTTTGTTATATCTTTGCTTTTTTATCAGATACATGCGCTCCACACTAAGCGCTGTTTCCAATGACTCATAAACTTGCGTTAGGATGTGGAAGGAAAGCGAGGACTCTTAATATAACCTGTCTCATCAGGAGCAGAAGAAAGGCCTGAGCTACACTCCTTTTCTTTGGTGGATTTCCAAGTAAGAATATGTAAGACTGACTTGAATGTGTTCCACCTGAATTAGAAAAAAATCCCAGCAACTTCCAATAATATCTGAAAGTTTGACATTTATTGAGGAAAAAGCATGTACCTTCAGAAGTTAATCTAATGATTAATCACCTTAGCTTATCTAAATATGAAAGTTATCTATATATTATAAATAATTTTAATATAAACATGCTCAAAATATACAACATATTCTATCAAAATGTCCCTAGCTTTAATTTGCAGCCATTCTACTGGGCTGGATGGGAACTCCTAATCCTGTAATACTTCCACCTATACCCGTGGTGACAGTCACCCAACTATCCACCGTGGCCCTGAGTCATATTTTATACACTGCTTCTCAGAACAGAAACTCCTAAATAGTGCATGTGGCTTAGTGGCTTTATTCATAGCATACTCAGGAACTTGCACTAGGCTACGTGAAAACGTGGTTTATTTGCTTGCACACTGTGCTGATTTTATAGCTTTTCCTTGTCTTTACTCATTAATTCCATATTTTTGTGTGAGCAACTTCAGCATTGGGTTTTTTGTTCCTGACCAACACAAAAAGCACTGAACATAGGGGTGGAAATAGGTTTCTGTGGAAGCCCGTTGAAAACACTCTCTCCATCCAGAGAATTCTTTGCTAGTGACCTATCAATTAGCCAGTGTTAATGCGTTTCATACTGGTGGTATTGTTTTAGCTTCGCAGTGAAATTGCTAAGCAATAGCACATGGAATGTGAGAGGGGAATAACAGGGCACTACACTGCATGTCCAAGTTCATGCAGGTTAATGGTTATTCCTTTCTCAAGGATCACAGCAACAGTTCAGCTTGCTTTAGAAGAATTTTCCTAATTAAATGCAGATTTATAACATCCCAGTTCAGCAGGTAAAATTATAAAGGCTTGAGGGAGATGATGGACTGTTCATATTTGCTCAAGTATTCTCACATTTCCTGCTGATGAGGTGGATAATACCAAAGCAGACTTCTGCACTATATTACGGAAAAAAAAAGGCTTGAAAAATTGGTGGGTTTTGCCAAAACTATTGATGAGCTATGACACGAAAAAAGATTAGAGAATACTTCAAAATGTGACATGCTTTCAGCCAGACATCAGAGTTTGCTTGAATTTGTTTGAGATTTTTGTTTGGTGACAGACCATGCAGGCAAAACTGAGACCCCCACCTGCTTCCTAGTTCCCATATAGATCCCATATTCTGCACAGTATTGCACTCTGAGAATGAGGATCAGGTGTGGGTGGGCTGACCAGAAGGTGAGCACATCCATTTGTGCCTCAGTGTCACCCAGTGACACTGGGCCACCAGGGTCACCCAGCAAAGACAAATTGCGAAAGAAAGTTTAGGAACAAGCTTATCCCAGTTGTCAGACCTCACTCGGCAGCCCTCAGCAGCTGGAAGCCTCTGCTAACCAGCCAGCACAGGTAGGCTTATGGCTTCTTAGCAGAGCTGAAGTGGCGTAAGGTCATCCCCAGCATACGGATAAACAGAACCCACAATGTACCACAGTGTTTATTGTAAAACCAAGGTGCCATCTGTAATCTATTCTTGTGAAGTAAGTGTTTCTTGCTTTGCCAGCTGCCTAGGACTTCTCTTGAACAAAGACTGTCCCTCACAACAATTTGTGGACTAGATTTATGATTTGGATGTGATTCAGACTTATAAATAATTTCAAGCCATCCAACTGTGAAAGGGTAAAAGGCCACTTACCCATCTCACCTTCTAGCACTAGTAAGAAAGAGCCGCAAGTATTCCTGAGTATTACATGACATTTGTTTTCTGATGACCTATGTAAATATTCATCATTTTTTCACTTGTTTGTTTGTATTCTCACTCTAGGTCTTCTAATCATATTTACCACCAGGATGAGCTGCAGCAAAAGAAATTGCTGCATAAACAATGGTGCATTTCAGTATTTACTTTAAACTCTGCTTCAGTTCTCTTAGACTGAAACTATTTTGCAAGTGTGTTCATTGTATTTAAACAGGCTTTCACATTTTAGCACTTGCTCAGAGTTAGGTAAATTAAATTCTATTTCACGTGTTCGCATAAAGATAAAATTTCTTGGCAACAGCCTGTTTTGTCTGTTGATTTGGCTGAAGCAGATAGCATGACAAAAATACTGAACAAGAATATTCTAATACTTGTAGTGGATAGAAGCCAGACAGTGAAATAATATTTCTCTTTGTTTTTTAGTACTCTGGGGTTTTGGTGAGGGAAAAGTCATTATTCATAACAGGGCTATTGCTGAAGTTAATTCAAATTATAACTGGTTAAAGTGGCTAATGTTCTTGTGGAAATTTTAGTTGGTGCAGAGAGGGAACCAAGAGTTTATTATCATATGGCCAATGCAGACCGAAGCCTACCATCTGGACGCATCACTCTAACAAACACCACCACCAAGTGCAGTTCCCATTTCTGATATGCATTGAGTCTGCTATTAGAGTGAAACTGTGGTGGTGATGATGCTGATGGTAACCTTAGAGGCTGGCTCACTTATGTGTAAGGCCTCACATTATGTCCCACACTGTTGGCAACTTCCCATTTTCTAATGATAGCTCTGAGTTCAGTACATCAGGTCCCTTTTATTACACATAATCTTAAGATTCTTGGCCTAGAGCTCACAGCAGAGGTATCTTGTTGCTGCTGGTCAGCACCTTTTTTTTTTTCCTCATGAAACACTAGTTCCACTTTGATTCAGTGCCTAACAAAGATTTGTGGTTCTTAGGAAAAACAGGTTTATCTGAGGTTGGAGAAATGTGGTTGTTTTTTTTTTTTTTTTTAATTCTTACTGTCCTCAAAGACAGTGGTTCAGAAGAACAGTTGATACCACAGCCACAGGAAAGGGAAAACATAGAGGTCCAGAAAGAAAGGAAAAAAAAAAAAAAATAAAGAAAGGAGAAATCGATCATTCCCAGGATTTGTTTTGGAGATTTGTTTTAAGTCCTCACACACAACCCAGAGATAAGCTGTTTACACAAAGCATAAGCACAAAAATTACTTTTCAGAGATCTGGTGGACCTCCACCAGAGAAGCTGGTGCTCTAGGCTGCTGATCTCCTGGGAGCTGCCTGTGAGTGGGCATGCTTTACGATGCAAATTTTCGTGCATGGTGCTTTAGTTTTTGTTAGTGTCTCTTTTGGCTCTCATTGAAACTTCATGAAGCACTGTTTTGGAGCAGAAATGGCAGACCAGCTTGCTAGCAATCCAGTGGTACCCCTGTTAATGATCACTAATTGGCTTCTGCAAACCTGATGATGTTTTCTTTAATGAGGAAACCAAGAGGATGTTGAACTCAATTTGTATTGACTGGCTGAGTAACCCCTCAGACACTTTTCTTCAGAGATAATAACACATTATTTAAACCAAAGGCTGTCAGCACCTGCTGCTTAAATATTTAGGCAACTCACATTAACGACTCCCACACAGAAACCTGATTTTCTGTTCTGTGTTTACGTACCAGATCTCAGTCAGTGAGTGAGCTCTCAAGCATCACTAAGAAACACGATCACAGGGAATGTGCAGAAAAAATATCATTACATAAACAAAAAGTTAAAACTATGATCTGACAGTGACTTCACCAATCTTTGTCCCAGTCTCCCTTTGTCATGCTGGATATGTATGTGCTTGTGCGCACATGTGCATCAGAAAGAGAGCATGTGAGTCCAGATAGACAAGAACATACATATTTTTTTCATAAACAGGCTACAAACAGAAGGTAAAAAGCCATAAGGCAATTGTGCAGTAACTGTCTTTTGAGCAGCGACTTTTCATCCACAAACACAAAAGAGCAGAGATATGCACATGAAAGAGTTATGCTAAAAAAACCCCAGCCCTTCTGCTATTCATTGCAGAAAATGTGCAAATAAATTAAATGTGAAATAAGTCAAATCCTGACCCGCTCAGCAGCAGAAGTCTTTCTGCTTTTCCAGGAAAGTTTTGATGAAGATTCCTTGTGTTGGCTAAAACAGCCACCTATGTTTAAATGTTATTATCTGTAAATTTTCAATCTCAATGACTGGATGATGTCATCACACGGCTCTCACAACACAACAGGAGTGCATCTCCTCTGAATATTAGGCCACTTTTTTCTTGTTCATTTATTTACCTGGGGTTCGTAAGCATTTAAAATTGTCTTTAATTTTTTAACAGATGCTGAACTCTAGATCGAGTGGATGTACTGGAGAGGTATGGTGGATGAACTTTCCTCTCTTGAGATTTCTTGGCCTTATGGGTTTAGTTTTTTGTTGGTTTCGGTTTTTTTTTTTTTTTTTTTTTTTTGATGAAGCTCTCCTCAGAATTTTAATCACAAGGGATATGTAAGATTTTGGGATCTAAACCACAGATTTCCATGGCATAAGCAGTTGTTAACATGGAGGGTTGCACTCACTTTTGTCTACCTACCATGTTTTTTCTTTGAAAAATGCTTCTATCTATCTTAAAAACCACCAACACGCCGATAATGCTGTGTGTCCCCAAATACCCACCCGAGCCTTCTAAAATCAAATGTTTGTTGAGGAACCAAGATGTCTTGTCTGGTGGAGTCTGAAGCAACCCAGTCACAGCTCACCAGAGAGTACACAGGTACAAGATTTAAAATTCATAACCACCTTCTGACTGGAAGCAGAGATGATGGAGGCAACCACACAAGTGTCCGGAAACTTGTGCTGGAAGAAGGGTTGCAAGATAGCACCAACTCAGTGCTTTATTACAGGGTACCAGGCGGAGGGGCTTTGCAGTCACGGTGCAGGGAGGATTGCTATGCAGGAAGCAATCCCATTACGACTCAGAGAGTCTTAATTCGTGTGAGAAAAAATAAACTAAAAAAATGAAGAAACATTTGGTTCCATAGCAAGGAAAGGCTATCCTTTAAAAGGATTGTAGCAAAATAAAGAACAACTGGAGCACAAATATAGGTGCTCTCAGTTATTGCCAAGAGAGAGGCTTAAAGACGCTTTTGGTCTTACCCAGCATGACAGCTCTTATTATGGTACATTAATTACTGTAATCTATGTGAGGAATTTATATTCCAAGCTAGCTAACTTTCCTCTTTTTTCATTTTCTACATAACTGCCACCAATGGGAAGAAGAGAATGTCCAACTCAACCTGTGCTTTTCTGCAGCAAGGTATATGTTAACAGCAATGTCTGTATTACTAGAAAGTGTCGTCTGGTCTAACCTGTACCTCAGGAGAAATCCCAGCTCAGGTTTCCTGGGAAATCATAAGCAAAGGTGGGCTTATTATGGTCATGGATAAATAATTGATAAGGCTTCAAAAAAACCCAGAAAACCCATACAAGGAATGGTCTTAGGAAGATATAAGTATTTCTAGGAAATCAAGGGAACGAATGACTCTAATCTGGAATTGGGGCCAAATCATGAAATTTGAAAATAATTCTACCCAACTCTGTGGTGAGGGTTGATGGCAAGTTTTATGTCTGTTTTAAGACCAAACACACTTAATGTTTCATGGGATCAGGAAATCCCATAAACATGGCTTTAACCATAGGCGTTGACTTGAAGAGCACTCTTAGAGAGGAATATACTCATAACCGATGGCCCATGAATACCACCAGGCAGGAAGCTTCAAAGGGAATATAAAAAGGTAAATAAATTGATTCTTCTTTTCTTCTGTGCAGAGTCCAAATTTATCACTGCAGAACTTGGTATTTCCTTGTGCGTTAGTACTGTTTCCACTAGTGCGGAAAACAAGCAAACAAATTATGGCTTAGATGATCACAGAGATTTGAGTACGTGCATTAAGGATAAGTGTTCTGATTTGGGAAAAAATGTTAAATGAAGACAAAAGGATGAAGTTCAGGTCATGTTGACATTAAAGACCTGAAAAAGGCAGTAAAATCTTTATTATTGAAGCTTGAAAAAGACATGAAATCAAGAAGAAATTGTGAATACTAATTAAGGCTGTTAAATAATATCAATATGAGTAATGGAAACTAGAAAAACGGTACGCTCTCCATCCCCCCAACCTAGAATCCAATTTCATAAAAGCCAATTCATCAAATTAAAACATTCAAAATATCCAGAGATATCACCTGAGAGGGAAACATTGGGTGCAGACATAGGATGGAAAAACACTGTCATCACACATCAATTGAGCTTCTCTGTGTTGCAGATGATCAGTAAAGCATTGTGTTAAATTACCTCCCTGGAGAACTAAGTAAGTCAACAGTCAGCCATTAGGATACAAATTCGGTGAGCTGTCTGAATATGCTTAAATCCAAAGCGAGCTCTGTGTCAGTGGAATGAGACTGCAGTTGTAACAGGGTTAGAACCCTGCACTCATGCTTCTGTGCTTGAGCCACTGCACCAATGATTCTTCTTAAACGTATTTCAGCAGTTCTCCCAAGAAGTTTTGCTGAGGAAGCTGTTTTTGAGGGAGTCAATACCAAGGGAAAGTTATGCCCTATAAAGTTCCGTACAGGGATCATTTACTCCCATTATTGCAATAAGCAATGGCGTTCTCCTGATACCAAATCAAAAGTGTTTACTATTGCTAAAAAATCTCTGAGCTCTATTTTGATTATTTTATCTTGGATACATCACTGTTAAAAAAATCATTTTTTCCACTGTACAGGACATTTCATAGGTCCATGACAAGAGAAAGCACTTTTTGGCACACAGATATAAAAGCAATTTCTTCTGCAGCTGTACTGGCTTCAAAGCTTATTTAAAAGTTGGGAGCTTAAATGTCCCATTTATTTGAAATTTGATATTTATTCCACTTTCAGTCAATGCCTGGTGCTGCAGCTAACAAAAGGAAGAATTAATTCAAAACCATGGGCTTAGTGATTAGCGAATATGGTTGCTGAATCCTGGAACATATACTGTGTTACTGTTAATTACCTTCCATGATATTTTAAAATCTGAAGCTATTGTTGGATAAGGTTTGTGGATAAATCCTTTGGAGGAAAAAAAAACTCAAACAAACCACAAGTAACTGCTTCTTTCTGCATTCTCGGTCTCTAGGATTGAATTGTGAGAATGCTGAAAGTTACACCGATTTCCTTTTTTTTCTGAAATGATATTATGAAACTCCATCTCTGCTCAGATGTTCATTTCAGTCGAGGAATTGCTATAGTACATTCAGTTTAAGAACAATTAAAATAAGACAGACAGTATCAGTATAATAGTTTTCACACAGCCCTTGATGTCAGTTTTACAACACAGATTTTTAGCAGACTGCACTACTAGTGTAAAATCAGTCCTTTGAATTGATAAATCCTCATCTAGGTAGAGTTGTAATCAGTTTCCCACAAGCAGAAAAGGCAAGAAAAGTATGTGAAAAAGAGCCAACTGGAACCAAAAGGTTTATCAGGTCTCAGTACTCCTCTCACTGTGCTTTCATTTGCACCACGGAGCAGCCTCAGAGCATGACATCTAGTGTGGGTTGGTTTGTTTTTTTTAATGAATGAGGGAAACTAAAGGGGTACCCTCTAACTGGTAGCGGGTGTTCAGCCTGTAGGACTAGCCTGGAGCTAGTCCAAAATCCGTGAGTTCAGGACCAGCTGTTTTGCTCCGCAGCTCTGCTCCTGTCCTTCCTGGCAACACAGACACTGCCAAAGTGCCACCTGTACTGTGGCGCCTACTGCTTCCAAAAGCATTTCCTTCCTTTCCAGTTAACCCAGTGCTGACAGTGTCACCAGTTCATTTCTCCCCTGCTTCTGAGTAACAATCACAACTTTGCGCAAGTACTTGTTGCAATCAGACTGCTTTTTGCTTCACCAACCAGTCGGCTTGACTATTCGGGAGGTTACAGTCCCAAAAGCCTTGCCGTTGGTAGTTCCCCAAAAGCCTCTAAATTTCTGTGAAAGTTTAATGACAAGTTTGCCAAGCCTTCAGTCACATTCTTCTCCCTTTTTTTCCCCACTGCTGCCTACCCTTACTACTGCTGGGGTTGAAATCTTTGCCAAACCTCTCAGGTTAGCACATTTCTCTCTTTGTACCATCCCAGTTAGAAAATGTTGTCGCATGGCAACACGATGCAAAGCATTCATTTAGCTATGCAGAACAGGCTAGCTAAAGGCCATTTCAGCCACATAGAGACTCAGTTTTGTGGAGAAGAGAAGAGAGAAAGAAAGGGAAAACATTCACAGATCCCAGAACCCTTCTTTATTTGGAAGAATGGCTTTTAAATGAAGTCAAGCAGTATCTTGTTTTATCATTTATTTATTTAGCAAAGAAAAGAATGAATTCAAATACCCCACACAATGAACAAATATCTATTCCCTGATATCAAGATGCAGATTTGCTTGTGAACGATTTTAAATGAATCTGTTTTCTTACTATAGAACTCATCTTGTACTGTGCATGGATTTGTGCAGAAGCAATACATTTTTGGGCTCAATCCTGTAAACACATTAAAATAAGTGACTTGTTACATCCATACCACTGAACTCGATGTGGTTACTTATATGATGAGTAAAATCATACTCAAGAGCCTAGCTTTTGCCAGTTTAAATTTAGGCATCCAAATGACAGTGAAAATTGGAAGTGTATCTCTCTAGGCTCACTACACTGTTGGTGGAGAGACACACCCTCGCCAGGACGTAACTGCCTAAGGATGTTCTCCCAGACGAGACACAGAGTGTGCTGGTGGCAGCTACAAACAGAAATTGGTCAGATGCCTCAAGCAGAACAAGATAAGCTTGGACCAAACTGTTTACAGAATTGATCTCATACAGCAAAGCCATTATGCATACAATTAACTTCAGGAATGTTCTTATGTTGCGCAGATTCTAATAAAACTGGTCCCACATTTAAATTATAATTATGAGGAAAAAAATACTGAAGCATTTATTCCTATTAACATTTTTGTTGCATCTGGGACCTCTTACTTTCTTTTCTGGTTTGAACAGCCATATGGCCTGATGTTCTGAGAACTTTCTTCACTTAACGTAAGTGCTTTGGTAGCTCTTGATTTGTACATTGATGTGGTATTTTCCCAGAGGTTACTGAGGAGCTCTGGTAGAGCTAACTAAATGCACAGTGTCCTACACCCATCTGAGACTTTAATCAGTACTGCTTAATAGCCTGGAAATCAAAGCCATTTAAGACCCATTCTTTCTGCCACTCTTATGAAAATCCTAATCCTAGTCAAAAATCTCTTGATTAGTTTTATCCAAACTCCTCTGTTCCAACAGCAGGTGACTGGAAAAGCTTCCATGTAAAGTAACTTTAAATGACCATAAAGGTCACCAGCCTCAAAACAAAGCACAAGATAAATCTGCAAGCATAGGAGTCCTCTTTCTAAGCAACTGAGGAACGTACGCTATGTATCAGACACAAAAATAAGCCTGAAAAGTGTACTCGAGCACAATTATACCTTGAGTTAACCAATGAAAATATATACTGTACAGGATCAGACTGCAATGCTGCTTTCTCCTCACTCCACATAGCAGGGCTACATAGAAACAGCTTTTCTCAGAGAATTTTGATCTATCTGCCAAAATGTTTGCCTTCAAAATAAAGAAACGTTTTTAAATTTATGCAAACAGAGCAAAAGTGCTTTAGCAATATTAACTATTGGCATCAGAGGTAATACAATTACTTATCCAGAAAAGATCACTTTATCCAAGCAAAAGGATAAGGGGTATTTAAGCATGGCTTTTAACAGGCAAGGGAGTTGATTTTCCCTTTCCCAGAACAGAACAATGCTGTAAGAACCAAATTTTACCCTTGTGCAAATTTGAGAGCTCTATTGGTTTAAAGAAGATTTACAAGCAATCACTCACTTTTAGCTATAAGAGCTTTCATGGAGAAATCTGCTTTTCACCAAAATATGTGTAGCCTATTTTAGAAAAAATTACTAAATAAAGTAAATGGAAAATTAATAGAAGCTGCACTTTGTTTTGCTTCATGTACTAGGAAAGGCTGTACTGAACTACCTGGGCAGCTGTATAGAACTCAGAAGGTGAAAATACTAATATAGGCGGTGCATCTGGGGTCCACTAAAATTACCTAAGACGCAACTATCTAATGGCTTTAAAACCTCAGAATCTAGCTTGACAAGGAGATCTCAACACAATTTTTTTCTCATTGAAGTGCTGTGAAATTTCCATGTTTACCCTACTGCTTTAGATAGAGGTTTTAATATACCTCTGCCTGCTATTTAGAACAATATAATTAAGGAAGATAAATGATAAAAAGAAAAATGTTTAAAAGAAACACTTTTCTGACAAGTTGGCATGGTGTTTAAACGACATTACATGGGAGTTGCTCAAAGATCTGGAACACCTGAAATACTCCTTTGTGAGATGGAAGTGTGAGCAGACTGAGCATCTGCTAAAGCACTTTTCCCTTGATCATACAGACCTAACCTAAGGTATTATTACTGCATATATAACATGTATCTAACATATGTATCTATCCATGAAAAGAATGGAAACTAGATCGCTGTAAAGATAGGCGTGCCTCAAACTAATGAAAAGTTAAAGCTAATTTCAGATAACTTTAATTAAAAAAGGTTAAAATAAAAATACATAGTTCAAATAGTTTTAAGATATTGGTCTCATAACTAATAGTCTAAATATAAAATCCATAAGCCAGACTAATGCGCTCTTAGTATAGGGGCAGAGAGGAACAGTGTTGTGCATAATGTTTGTATGTGCCTGTGCTGCTTTTTCTCGGCAGTGGCAGCAATACAGATTTTATTTTCTTTATCTTATTTAAGTGTAAAATTTTATCTTTTCGCATGAACAGAGTGATTCAGATCCTGGATGGGTTATGATTTGGAGAGTTTTTTCCCCCTCTGAATTTTCTTGCACACAAAATTTACTCTTACCCAGGGCAATCAGCTAATTTCTTCCTGGAAAACCAAACCTAATGTACAGTAAAAAAAATCACAAATTATAGAGAACCAGTATTATTACACTTTCTGGAGATGAACTGGTGCGATGGTGGGGTGCTTTCTTTTGACTTAGTTAGTAATAGGGAGAACTATTCAGCTGGAAAAAATAGGTGGCTGATCTTAATTATTTTCATAGATGGTAATGTGTGTTCATTATACTGCACAGCTTTTCAAGACCACTTGCTTTCCATTTTTTTTCATTTTACTGCAGAACAGAGATAGGAAGCACAGTGCTACATTCAGGTCTATCCCCATTCAAAAGTGTTGCTCTTTGCCATCGTTAGATGCAGTGTTTACCCTTGCTATATAAGTGGCTGGACCACCAAAGTGGTGCTCCAATGCAGTGTCACATGATCAATGTTTCTTGGTACTTTTTGCTTTTCAGTACATAGTTGTGAATGATCATAATCTGTACATGTTTTTCTCTATTTGCCTACCATAAGAGTAACTTAATGATCAAGGGCTCTAAACACAGAATGAAAACATTTCCACTCTGCTTCTCCTTGCACACCTTCCTGGTCTTCTGGTGCAACAATCCTTGCATCTAGCATGCTCAAAATACTGAAAGCCCAACTCTTTAATCCTTAATATTAATCTTTTCACAAGCTTCTGAGAATAGCAAATGCTGCCTTACTACTAAGTACTCTGGAAAATCTGGCCCAAATCCCTGCCCTTTTCTTTTTAGTTATACATCTGGAATTTCAGATACAAAAATAACAGTGTCATGGACAGAATAAAGAAAAATGGCATAAAAATTCTTTGTGTTTCCTCACCTGCCACTACAAAAGGAATTAAAACTGATAACTTAAACAGTATTTTAAATATTTACATCAATGAAGTCCAACAAGATAATCACTTAAAACACCATAAGAATGTTTCTCTAGGGGCTGACTAGCGTGGGTCGGACACAGCAGCAAGATGAGACAACGCTTTGCAAATACATCTGCATTTTCTGAGCCAGCTTTGTTTGTCAGACACGTGCATACAAAGTAAAAGCTGGAAAGAGAAAAGCAGATCTATGGGAGCCTGAGATAGCACAAAAACCGTGGTGCAGTCGTACCTTTCTGTGATCAGCCTGACAGCAAGTGCTACAGCCGAGAGACTACCAGGGTCCCATACACACGCACCAGGGAGAGGAAGTCTATGGGATGCCACAACCTGTGCAAACCCGCACGCTGCAGCAAGGCTGGTTTGCTAACAACACACAGAAAAACCTTCCAGTGTTCCTCTCCTATCTGCCCTCCTCCCTCAGCCCCCCTGTGGGACATACCCTTCCACAGCCTCCCAAAAATTAAACCGAACTAGATGAAGGTTTTACGTGACTGTGCTTGGCACACAACTGGAAACCACTGACCCTGTAGCTTTCTGGGTTAATTACAAGATCACAACCCTTGGTACGGCATTAGTCTCTGCACTCTGAACAGCTGAACTGCAGCTGGAACAATTTACAGCCCAGGAAGATCAGCCTACAGAACCCAGACAGAGCTGCTGCAGAGCATTGCTAAACCACCACGTATCTTCTTGCCATTGTTCCCAGCACCCTGTGAGCTCTTTTTCCTGGTGTGAGCTTCAGGAAACCGCACAGAAGGCTCCATTGCTAACAGCAGAGCTCCCTTTTCAAACCTCGTGGAAATAAAAGACAACGCCTAAAAAGAAAATTAGATTTGTACTCCTGGCGCAGCTTTAAGGGTTAACATTATTTTCTTTTTAAAGCTCAGGAATTACTTAAGTCACTTGTTAGAGAAATCTGACTGGAAGTCTATGGAACTGAGTGAAGTGATGCAATCCTCATAAATGGTCCAGCGACACAGAGGGGCTATAGATGCAGCCAACACTGAAGGCCAACCTTGCACTCTGCAAAGAAAACATCATGTCACAAACGGGTGTTTTGGGCTTTTGGCAGCAATGGGACATCGATGGCTTGGATCGTGCTTGAAATGTCTTTGAACTTCATCTCTGAAGCCTCAATCACATGAGCAGTCAAGTAGCACAGGCCTTGGGGACTGGGAAGTTACAGGAGGCCAGAAAATACACAAGCCCATTAGTACTCATCATAATTATTGAAATCTGTAAAATAGGTATTAGAATAAGTCTTTGCAGTAAGATGTGGATTGAAGTATTTGTTTCTCTCCTCCAGAATCAGGTTGTTTTTGTTAAATGCCTGGGGGGAAAAAAAAAGAAAGAGATAAGAAAATGGGAATGAGAAAGACAGAAAAAAGGTATCCAGTAGGTGCTCTTTCATGAAGGCAATTTTTGTGGCAAATATCTGTGTATAGTAAGTCAGTCAAAAATGCATTGAGAAATACCTGCACATTTACTAAAACTTGTACTTGTATATATCTGCTTACATATTAACATTCCTACAAAAAGCAATGCTGCTCAATAAAGCAAAGCCAGGCACTTTTCCCCCAATAATATAAAACTAATTCTATGCTTAAAAATACTTTTTAATCATACATGTTCAGTTTTCCTATTAGAATGATTCACTCATCATCTTTTTACAGAATAAGAGTTATTTTCTCTTTACTACATTAATTCCTTGATTTTCAAATGCAATATGTAGAAGAAATGTCTGAAGGTCTTAAGAGTGTAAATCCAGATTTTTTAACAGATATGGGTATTTCAAGTATGAACTCTCAAAGTTTTGATTTTTTTTTTTGTTTTGTTTCTGTAGCCATCCAGAGAGATGATTAGTGGAATTTGGAAAAGCTTTAATTAGGTACATATTCCTGCACTGATTACAAAAATCTAGACTTTTCTTGCAGCTTTAAATGAAATTCTTTAAAATGTCTTTAATTAGAATGAAAAATGCAGACATTAAAAACTAGATTATCCAGGTAGGATTTAAGAAAAATCCTCATTTACAAAAAGCTTTGCAGCAGCGTGAATAAACTATGTCATCTGAAGATACTAAACCAGGTATTTTCAGAATGCTCATCCTTCCTTAATTCAGTGGATCTGGAAAGCAGAGCTACTCTAAAAGGTCGTAAAAAGAAAATAGCTGTTTGGGAACAATGATCATCTGATATAGATATCTGCTGGACTCTCAGCTAATGTAAATCTGTACTACCCACTTACAGAATATTTTGGGTATGAACACTATCTGAGAGTCTGATCCTGTATAAAGACATAGTGAGGGAAGATGAACAGTGTCCTTGACACCGTATCATTGGAGGCAGGGGATTATCTTCAATGTATGTCATGATGACTGTTAATGGCCCTATTTACATCTTGAACAAGCCACTAGGGAACATGATTAGGAATAAAACCCCACAAAACAAAACTTGAGTGGCCTGTTTTTTTCCAGGAAAGGCTGCTCCTGTATAAATTACACATACACACACAAAATTTCACTTCCTGTGTAATAGGGATTGACAAAGGAAAGGATCTGTAATTACAATACCTCAAGTGAAATCTGTTTTTGTCATTAATAATCAGCACGATTTGAGTCCAAATGCCACTGCAGAAAACTAGCAAGTAGAATTCTTTTGATACAGCAGAACTGTTGTCTAGGACCATATACATTGTGCATTATAGAGCTCCCAACCCACTTCTCACCTTGATGGCTTCTACAGAATCATATTTGTCCAGTTTGTTGATATGGTTGGTAATGCTGGTATTTAGAGGAGCTGGTGACACGGGATGGATGACAGTTGCATCATGTGACTGTTGTTGATATCGTTGGCAATAAGTGTAAACAAGCAGGGTAAGAAGGCAACCAAGTATTGAGCTACTTAATCCCACTGCGATCATGTGAAACATGTTGAACTCTGCAAAGTGGAGAGCAGAAGTCAAACTTGCATTTAAGAAAGTAGTAATAAAAGGTTAAGCTTGAGGAAAAATGTAGACAAGTACTTGATTCAAATAAAGGAATTTTCATGTGTTTCCAGAAACATCTCAATTGCAATGGTTTATCCCTACAGTAGCAAATGCATTGTACTTCCCTGAAGGGATCATTATAACAATCTTAGAGACCAATACATACCTGTGATGCTTAAACAAGTTCAGAACCCAAATAACAGATGAATTAATTGCATTTTATATGTTTGAATAGTTCAGTAAAATTTTTCTTCAAACTGTGTAACAAAGCCTTGTTATATATAAATCATGTATGTAATGTACATACACAGCTTTTTTTCAGTGACTACATTATCACCTCCTTTGTTGTTCTAGTTCTTTCTCTTACACATAGTGACTTGTGGCAGAACTAACAAAATCCTGATATATTTGAATCACAATCCTGCTTTCCTGAAAATGTTTTCCATATTCCCTTTATTTGGTGTATCCCACTGGAAGCAGTGGCACATATTTTTTCAGTCCACTGCTTTGATTCTTGCTGGGTCTCACTGTTTCTGTATCTTTGATATATGGTCAATATTTTCCCTTGTCCAGCCTTCATAATTTTTTCTATATGTAAGGAGGGAAGGCAGGGGTGAGGAAGAAATAGTAGTGTTTTAGGGGGAAATAGGAAGGGGGGAGGGAGAGGGAGACTCCTTAAAGCTCAGTGTGCCTTTAACCAGAGCAGCCAGAGAAAGCAGAGTCAACAACTCAGAACCCAGCACTCTCCTGTCTGCTCTGCCCTTCAAAGATACTTTGAGATCAGACAATGGGAAACCCTCTCCACCTATGCAAAGATTAAAACTGAGAGGAAGATCATCGCTGCATGAAACTGTAGAAGAGAATCTAAAGCACAATCATTCCTTGATGTTACTGAACAGAGATATCAGGTCTGATGTGGCACCACTAGGATTAGCTTGAAACAAACAATTTACACTGCTTTTCATTGTTATTTCAAACTGGAGCTGTGCATTTTGACTAGGAAATCAGTATCAGTGAGAAGCTCATGTTAGACATTAAATCTCATCACTAGTGAAAATTTGCTATGAAGGACATATGAAGGATTTTAAACCAAAAGAATGGCAGTAGTTTGAAAAATGTCTGTTAGACCTGTTTCACTGCCCACTGGGTATTTTGCAAATGCCTAGGGTAGGACCTTTACATTCCTACTGGGCATTTAGAAACACAAACTAATATTTAGGTGACTAGGTTGACTGCCCCAATATATAAATTATCACTGAAATAGCCTTATGCACTTTCATGAGAGTTTCCCACTGTTGCAGAACTTGGCAAAATGTTTTCAGAGTACCACTGATAATTAGTTAAAAAATCAAATCGCATTATCCTGGCTCCCATAACAAGTTACCACGCACACTAGTACCCTTGCATAACCCCTGTGTTTTCATTGTCCCTTATTACGTTAAAAATGCAGCTTATCTGTGCATGAATGAATACTAGAACTGGTCAGAGCTATTACCATGACGACACAGACTAAGCGTGATAGCTCAGCACAAAAAAATGGTCATTTTTCCTTTTTCTTCTTATTGTTTAGGGTTTTTTAAACAGTTTTCTCTTTCAAGATTTGTTTTGCTAGCATCAGGACTCTCTGGAATGGCACTTTTTTTGTCAGTTTTTAGATTTGTCTTTGGCAGCAAAGCTAAAAATGAGTCTCAGGTACAGTCTGATCTATTAAATGGGTTGACATCCTGGCTTTCTGCTGTTTATTTGGGGTCCCAAAGAGGTTTGTGAAATTATCCTGAAAAAGGTGGAGCAACTTTACAAATTTTGACCTACTGATAACTAGCTTATAATAAGAATTTTTGAGACAAGGGTGACTGCTGTACTGAAAAAGAAGAAAATACAAACATCCAGTAATACATGTTCTTGTCTCAAGGGTCATCAATGGCAGATGGATATTTAATGAGAAATCCTGTAGTAACTATATTTCTTTTCCTGTACAAGTAATAAAAAACAAATAATGAGAATGCCGCATTTAGAAGGTAGACTAAAATTAAGAGGGTGCAAAAGGTGAAACAAAAGCAAAAAATGGGGAAATCAACATTCCATCATTTAATACACATCTAGATCTGAAAAGCTTACCGCCACATCGTTTTTCTTCTACGCTGCTGGATCGTGCCACTGATATTTCTAGAAAAATAAATAAAACATTTATGCCAAGGAGTATAATATTACAGAGAACTACTAGTTTGATTAACACAGCAAGGATTTAAAAATTCATTCTACTACATTCACTCCAAATCCAAAGTAAAAAAATATTCTGACTATGCGGTAGAATTAACAAAAAGGTCCCATGACATCTTCAGGTTTCTTAGTTTCCCAAGCAAAAGCAGGATAATATTTTTAATTTTTGCACCAAAACATCTCTGGAATTAAAAAGATGAAGTGCACATGAAAACATTTTTTGAGGAGTTTAAGCATGTTGAGAAAGCATTGATTTTCTGAATAGTAAAATCGAGAGTTTAATTATCACATGTTCAAATGTGCTCATTACTTCTAGAAGTCACATCTAGCACTAATGTGAAAAGATGGAGTTTACAAATCTTGAAAAAAGATGACTGCAAATTTCATGGGTCTCAGTTGTAAACTAATAAAGTGTAGTTCCAGCCTGCATCCTTACCATTTTGACTTTGGAAACATTCTGCATAAATACTGAATAAAATCTGTTCTCAATCAATTTTTCCCACTCTTTACTTCAGAACCATGGCTTCTGTGAAGGGAAGTCCTGCCTTACAAATCTCTTGAACCTCTCTGAAAGGGTCAATGATGATGTGGTTATGGGTGGGGTAACTGACACAGTCCACCTGGATTTCAAAAAAGCTTTTAAGTTCATTGTTAAGCGAACAAGATGAGGGAAAAGATAGAAAGCAAGGTAGTACTGTATGCCTAGTTCTTAATGGAGGAAGGTTACCACTTCTGCAGGGACCTAGCCTTTTCAGCAAAGAGCTAGAAAAGCAGAAGGCAAATGTGGTTTTGAAGTTTACTGATGATACAAAGTTAAGGAAGCATGGACAAAGGCATGCTGTGAAAAGCTGCACAAGGGCCTTACAAAACTAAGCAATAGAATAATGAATGAAACATAATGTAGATCAGTGTAAAGCGATATATACAGCAGAAAGCAATCCTAGCTTCACATATGAAATGATGGGCTGTGAGCTGACTATTACTACTCATGAGTGAGACCAGGGGGTTATGACAAATTGTTCCATGAAAATATCAGCTTAGTGTTCAGAAGCAATCAAAAAGGCAAACCAAACGCTAGGTACTACCAAGAAAGCAACAGTGAATAGGACAGGGTATCAGCACTATGGCACTTTACAAATCTGTGTTACCCACACCATGAGCACTGCATTCATCTCTGGATTTCTCATCCAAGGACGTCTCTAGTAGAACTAAGAAACAGACCAGAGAAGGGCATCAATGATGGCCATGGCTATGCAACAGCTTCTGTATGAGGAACTGACAGAGTTGGCTCTCCACTTCACTGCGCAAAAGATGATCCACATGCAGCTACTGCTAAAGGGATCACAATTTTTTACCTTTCTGCACATGCTAAATCAATACTAACTATTTTCAAAATGAGAACATACCAGACCTGACAGAACAGCCCTCTCACAGAGAGTTAAAGGCTGAGCGCATACTTTGTCTGGCTGAGACCGTTAAGCCACAATCCGAACAAAAAGCCAAAACAAATGTACCAGAAAACCATAAAGCTCTGCAAGGTAATGTCGGTAAGGACTAGCTCTGGAAACGCAGCAGCAGCAATGACAAGGAGTCATTTCTGCAGTCTGCCAGAATCACTCTACATACTGTTTGTAAAGGAACAGAGCTAAGGTAAGCAGGAGGCGGCAGACACAGCATGAGGGTGGACAAGCCTAGCTGAGGAAGGGAGGGAGGTGGACTAGAAAAAGCAAGCGAGGCTGGGAGGGAGGAAGGGAGGGAGAGAGAAAACTCTTGAGTTGGAGGACCTGGGGGAGTGAAAGAGAGATGAACAACCCCAAGAAAGCAAGCTAGTTTGCCTAAGGTGAGCATAATGGGCATGACCTTATCTGCTGTGATATGGGTAATTTGCGGAGGAGTGGCAAACAAACCAGAAGGGTGAGAGAAGAGGAGGCTCATTTCAAACTCTGAAAATGCCTACTTTCCCAAACAAGATGTAGAGCTTATATTGGATTAAGCAGGGGATTCACAGGATGCGAGTATTAATGGAGCTCTTTCAAAACCCTGAGAAAAAGGGGAAAACACAATGTGTGAGTTTTTGCTTTTACACTGACATTTTTAACATTCGTTTTGGAGGAAAAAATGGTATTTAGGAGTTAAAGCATTATGCACCATCCATGAAAATAGTGTTTAAATTTGATTTCTTTGTTATATTGTACTATGCTGTACTGCATAGACACAGAAATAAAGGTTGCTGCACAGAGTAAACATAATTACATTTCAAATCATACATTAAAATGTAAATTTATCTGTCTGTGAATAGACCACTAGCTTTTTTAATGTACACAGGCGGAAGAATTACTATTAACAGCAATGCAATGTGGCCACCCATACTGTAGTGTGGATTTAAATTACTGCTGTGATTTATAAAAAAAAAAAAAAAAGTAATGGATTTTGACAAATGCTATTAAGTTTTGACAAATGCTATAGAATAATACATGACGTGACTATCCATCAGGTACTTAGCGGTCATGGGGGAGATAAGGACCTGAGGCACAGTTAACAGTATTTACCTTTCTAATATGCAGTTACTAATTCAAGGGACTCTGTGAAATGATTTCCAGATTGACTACCATAGCATCCACTTTTGTATATGCAAACAATAAAACCTAGAGGAATGTTTCTTTAACAACCCCAAAGTCTCAAAACCACTTAAATTAAAGTAAAAAGCAAACTATTTCTCCTAGCTGTCTGTAGTCATCTCTGCACCCTGCTACCAAGTAGGATGGGAGGGACCTACAGAATGCTGTGACAGTGACTAACCAAAGCCCGAGGCAGTGACAGTAAGCATGGCTCCACAGCACTCAGTGACATGAGGCAGATTTCCATGAAGACGCCAGATCTAGCAACATCGGCTCTACATAGGAGACCGACAGGCTTTGGCTGACAAAAGGAAAGTTCTGTTCCAGCTCTCAACACTGCACAGTGCAGCCTGGGACAGTACTACACCTTGTTCTTGAAATGTTGAGAGTTTTCACTAATCCGTCAAGCAGGCTCATCTCACCTGGTATAAAGTTGGAGTCCACAGCACAGGCTCGGCTCTCCGTGGTGTTGCCCGTGCACTGGCTGCCCACTGGAAACAAAATGATGCACTGACGAACACGGAACTGGAAGCCAGACGAGTCGCAGTCGGACCACTCAGACCACTCGGACCAGCTGTCTGCAACAGGCAGAGGGGGACACACGCACAGACCCTGCAATTAAATGCTTCAAGTACGCCGAGTGAGAGAGAAATAGCCCGTATTTCTGAATTACAGCAGAAGGCCTCATCCCCAGCTACCACCAACTAGCAGAGAACAGCTCTTTCATTACAATGAAACAAAGGCAGTCCAGCTTTGGCAAAAGTATCTGAAATGTAGAATGTGGTGGTAAATTTGTCGCAGATGTATTATAGCTCTGGCTTCTGCCACAGCCTTCGTGTGGGGAAGTGAGAAGCTGGAGGGATTCTGCAGTAGCGACTGAGAGAGTGATTGCTGTGGAGTTAATTCCAGCCTAGGTTGTTAGGGTGGAAAATGACACCGTCTTTTTTTTATGTACCTGACAAATAGCAATGAGAGCTATAAATGTATGTATTCCAGGACTGAAACAAGATGTTTATTTAACCACAAAAATAGTAGTCTTGCAGATACTTTTTTTTTTTTTTTTTTTTGCTTTTGTTATTTCAGGTCCATTTCTTTTCTGTAGATAGAAGAGACCTCATCAAGTATTCTCACCTCCTCTTCCCCATTGGGCTCATTATCAACTTCTATTGTTTCTCTATATTTCTTCCTCTGCCTATGTAGTTTTGATTAAGACATTTTTGTTTCATGCCCGTATGATCTTAGAATACTTCCTTTAAATGAAATGAATTTATCTCATTCCCATGAGGTGCTGTGAGTTCACTGAGCTCAGCTTTCTTACAAATCAAGCACAAGTCTTGCCTTCATAGGAGTCTTCTGAGTTTGGCAAGTATTGTAAAGACAGAACTCCATTCAACTTTCTTCTTTCTTCTGTCAGCTTTCCCACTGAGATAGGTTTTATGGTTTTGACATGGAATAAACAGTCCTACTATCCCAAACCAAGTTTGTTTCTACTTCAAAATTTTAACTGATTTTATACCATATGAAGCAAATTTACAATTTTTGTTTTGCTTTAAAAAAAAAAGTATATATTAACCTAATTTTGTTTCAAGTTCGATTGAATTAAAATTTGTGAATAATTTTGAAAATTCATGAAGCTTTTCTACACTTTTTGTGAATCTGGTGGAAAGCCAGTCGTCTTACACTGTTTTGGGGACTTTTCAATACATTATATAAATCCAGTATACAAGGTTCACATTTACTCATTACTTTCCCCTTGGCCATAGAGGAAAATGTTAAAACTCTCTTTTATATAAAATTTAACAGATTCCAGCAGGAATATTTGGGGTTGCAGTATCAAAAAACGTCAAGCGACAGATGCTTTCCATGACAGTGTTGGACATTCACTTACTAACCAACAGCATGGTAAAAAGATATGGATGGAGCAGACTGACATAAGTTTAGCACAGAAAATCTCAGGCAGTGGTCCTCAAACCATTTCAAGACAGTAGGAGGGTGCTGGTTAGAAACAACAGCAATCAGTCCTAGCAGTCCGTGGTTCAGATGCACACCATTACCTGTAGAGTTGTTCATAAAACAGATCTACTCAGCAGCTCAGGTAAGAACCTGGATATTGATATTTATGAACAATTAGCAACTGTCTGGATGGGGCGTCCTTTGAACAACAGGGCAAATACCTTGACCCAAGCAGCTGGTGTCAAACAGTAGGATCTTGTTATTGTGAGGAGCAAGAATACTCAGCTCTGTCCTTTGGCTCTTCTGTTTCCTAGGAGAGGTCCTGGGAGGGCCTCGTTTGCAGCGTGGGTAGTAGGAGCATGGAGGCAGATGACATAATGTAGTTGGATCCTAATTCAGGGGGGTAGGAGAGCTGAGGTGGGAGTCAAGCAAGCGGGCAGGCTTCTTCCTCCTTATATAATGTGGCACATCCAGGAGCTGCTGTTGTCGCTGCCAGTGTCAGCTGCTGGACCTAAGTAAACTAAGTACATGGATCCTTACCTTAAATATTCATTAACAGTAAAGGCCTGCTCATTCAAGTTTAAAGGAATGCTGCTCATTACAAATCTTAGCCCAGTTCTCATCGGTGTCAGAAAGCATGCCTAAGCCAGAGCCAATACTCTCACCCAGTCCTGGTACAATTGGGACAGATGCAGCAGCTGACAAAATGCTTGTAAGTATCCTAAGTGCACCTTGTTGGCTGCTGCACTCTGCAGCCCCATCTTTCCAATGTGCTTTTGGCCCACCAGGTTCCTTGCTGAAAGGGCTGCATCCTGTGATAAAATAGGAACCTCAGAGCATGCATAGATCATGCTGCATCACATACTGGTGACTGGGCAAGGCTACTGTTTCAGCCTGGCCTTTAAGAGTCCTATAAAAGGCACCATGTGCATTAGGACCTTCCCAATATGCAACACAGGGCTTGTCCCTGCCATCTTGAGTCCCACAGTGCAGCCTAGGCACTACAGCACAGGTAGTCAGTGGGTCTGGTGCCATGCTGATCAGCTCCATCTGGCAGACAGAATCGCAGAAGAGGAGGAAGGGGACATCAGCGCAAGTGTGAGAGGGGTGGACATCCCTGCAATGGTGGATCCTGGTACCAAACCTGTGTTTTGAGGAGTGCCACTGTTGGGAGCTCAGAGAGTCACACAGAAGTAAGGCACCCAAGACTGGCAGATGTACCATTTCAAATCAACACACCTGCCCTTTGTAGAGCCAAATCATGGAGATGCTGAACCCGTAGATCTTGCATGAAATTCTACTGACTGTTATCCCACTTCATCCTTTTGATTTCTTTATCTTCAAAGTATCTGGGGCTCTCTTGCACCTCAGGCAGGTTCCTCTCAACTTGCTCCTCAGTTCTTTGCAAAAGCCATAAGAATGGAAAAGAGATGGTGGACTGGAGAAGCATTTAATCTGGAACTCTTTTTCACCTCTAACACAGTAAAGCTTACTCAGATGTCATGTCTTCTTCCTACAGAGTCTTGCCTGGCCTTTGAAGCCAGGTTAAGTCCAAGCAGTTCCTGAAAGATTCCTTGATGAAGAAGGCACCTCAGAAAGATCAGGCCACCAGTCCATAAGATTATAAATGTCTTTCACATAGAACTACACCATCATTTCTAAATGCTCAACTGCTTTATGCATTATTTGTATGTGTGAGTTAGCAATTCAAGGACAGAATATATTTTCCCCTCTTACAGCAGCAGTAAATAATTTAGGTATAAAATACTGGTTTATTCAGTACATTACAGACATGATTGCAACTGATTACACTTACTGATAAGCAGCCTATAAACCACTAATGATTAATAGTGCAGCTCTTCTATTCATATTAATGCAATTGTATTTGGATAAATTAAAAAAAAACAAACACAGTGATACAGCTTTTAAAATGAAAGATGGGAAAAACTGATTTATATTGCAGACACAAGTCTGTTACTTTCTTTTAAGTGCGTACTTGCATACTTTCAGTTGGACTGGCCATTAACCCTCCATACCCTCAAGAAATCCTTAGTATCAGGATTCCAGAAATTTTAGATTTTTGCTAGTTTGTTTGGCCAAAAAAAAGGAGAGCACTATTGCAAATGCCAAGAAATCTTTGCTCTTTTCACAACTTAACAAATGTTACAAATACTTTCCATTTTTGCATACGCATTTTCTGTGTTGATTGGTTGTTCTTAGTTTCCAAGTGTCACTACTATTCCCTTCCTATATTAAATATGTCACTCAAGCACTGAATGTCATGAATGGTACTTCCAGATCTGCACAAGGAAGAACCATTGGCCACATGATCCTCACCACAAGAAAATGGCCGCAGGGATGCAGGAGTCTGTCCAAACTTGACATGTATAGCACTGCAGTTATTTTTGTCCCGTACCAATGTGAAATAAGAGCAGTAAAAAAAAGTTTTGAAATCTACATTGCAAAAATGAGGCAAGGGCCATTCTCACAGCTAGTTGATGTGCTGTTTCAAAAACCCATGGCAAATTTTCAGTGAGATTGAAATATTAATAAAACATCACAGAAAGTGAGAAATACATCTAATCCTCTGAAATTTTATTGCTTTATAAAGTTTTTCACTTTCTTGAACTAAAATGAAACCAACCTCCCCCTTCTCCATCCCCCCATCTACTCCAAAATTTAGGTTACAAGCAGGTCAAAGTAAGATGAAAAGATTATTTATAAATGTTTGCAAACTGTCATTTCTAGAAAAATGGTGGTAGAAAATAAATGCACAACAAGAGAAATTGCTACGATACTAGCACAATGAACGCGCCAGTTCTGACCTTTTAGAGATGCCTTAAGGATCCCAAGGCAGCTATGTAACTTCTACACACAAATGTATACTATTTGTCTTGAAAAATCTAATCATCAACCGATTTCTGTGTTTGGGTTTTTTAAAAATACAATACAGAGTGTTTCATCTGCTTTAATTTTGACAAAGTAAGTACTTTTACTCTGCTGCAAGACATGCAGTGCCTAGAAAAGGAAATTAACTTAAATTGTAGTTCAGCACAGGTAATAGGATACATAAATTCAAATGCATGGGGCTTATGCCTTCATGTGCACAGTCTCATCAAGCAGAAAACTTTTGCTATGAAGTCTAGGAGCTCTAAGTGAAGCAAGTAATGCAATGTGGCATCAGAGCTGTTTATTTCCTTTTGCTGTTGCCTGCAATCCATTAATCAGCAATAAATGAAAACAAATTTTCCCACTGGCTTTTCACTAATGATTTTATCTGGTTTTATGTGGTTTTACTCTCTACTTCTCACTTAAATTTCATGAAAAAAAATAGTTACCTTTAATAGGGGTCAAAAGGCAGAGTCAAAGTTACAGGAAACGTCACAATGCATAATTATACACAACTAGCAGGAGTGCTGAGACATTTCATTTACTAAGTACTCCACAACCTTAGTGAAGTCTCTGCTCCTTAACATCCGAAGTTGAAGAAGGTATTTTACAAAAAATGTTAAGGTTTGCTCTGTGTTTTATATGAAAACAGGGCAAATATTACCTACTTGAAGGACTATCGATTTGCTTGCTGTGAACATTCAGTGTTATAACAAATGCAATTATTTGTGATAGTGTTATTAAAAGACTCCCAGATCACTTGCATGAACCATTTCATATATTATACAATTTTAGTTTAACCAGACCCAGAACCTGCTAACTCAAATTTTAATTTTTAAAAGGCAAGGGGGAGGGTGGTGTCCTGTAGGTTATGTCCTGCTATTACTTGATTTACTGTGATTGTAGCATTGTAAGAGCTGATTGCGCACTTAACAAGGGAGGTAAATTATTTTCTCCTAAATAATAGATCAAGGAGCATTATGTTGCCTATCTGTGAATGCCTTATTCTGTGGCACGTAAATAACAAAGCTGTATGGCCTGATTTGCCATACCTGGACACGGCTGTGTGTTGCAGAGCGCTTCTTCAGTGTGCAGTCCAAGGCAGATATCTCCTCCATATGCTGGTGCTGGGTTTGTGCAGGAGCGGGTTCTCATGTAATGCCCTCCTCCACAAGTTGCTGAGCACTTTGACCAAGATGACCAACAAGACCAGCCTCCATCCACTAAAAAGACACAAAATATCATATTCTTCCAAGTTAATGTGTGACATGACATTATCCAACCTATCTTTCTCATATCCTGTGGATCTAGTTCATGGCCTACTGAAATTATTGGACATTTGTAGGTGCCACTGAACATAGGCCCACAAATTTAATCTTACCACAACACAATATATTATTTTAAAAGCCCCTGGTACACTGGGAAGCCTAGCAAAGTTAGTCAACCAGATAAGACGCTTTCAGTGTGTACCATAATATCTTTAAAGCCAAAACTCTTTTTCTTTTCCTTTTCTTTTCTCACTTGTGAGGAAATAAAATACCAAAGCTTGTTTAGCAGAAGTATGATAAGCTCAAAGTATTTTTTATTAATAAAATAAAACTTAGCCCAATAATGTCAACAGAGAGATGGAGGAATTCAGGGGTTTTTTTGCAACCCAGATGAGACTGCCTTAACCCTACAACCCATTTAATTTGATCTAACACAGCTGTAGGGTTTGATGAGCCAATATAATGTTACAGTCCTAAGCAACTGTAGCATAGATGCCAGCAGCAGAACAACGGCAGTAGTTCAAAAAAGAACAGATAAATACAAAAAGGAGTTGCCACTTAAAAGTTTCAGACACAGCTTGTTGAAGAATAAATATTTTATTTTTCTTCCCCCATTAGTATTTACTAACTCAAGTACGTCAAACTGTTCTCCAGTTTGAGTTTTCCTCTGAAACGTAGGCTGGATTTCATGGGAGCCCCATTTGTCAGACGGCTTTTGGCACATGGCCACCAGACATGCTTCTAATGAAAGTTCACCTCATTGCCTCCACTGGACCCGCTCCTTTGCAGCCTCTGTTCTTAAAGCTACTGCTCCAGGATGTACTTCTGGCATTTATGGCTGTATTGCAGCCCATCTGCCCGAAGCTTCCTATCTGCAGCCACATGACAAAGTCAGATTTACTTGTCCTAGGGACAGTATTCCCACTGCAAAGAATCTCAGTATTTTGTTCATTTCTCTTTCCATTTTTCTGGGGGGGGGGGGGGGGGGGGGGAAGCTACAAAACCATCCTACAAGAAATTAATGTATTAAGAATTGCTTTCTTAATATTTAAGTAAGGACATGATTTACCATATCTACAACTGATTAAAAGAGACAGTATATAATTCAACTGACACTAATAGATGAGACCCTAAGTATAATAAAGGCAACTTGTCAGCAAAGTTTTGGTTTAAGACTTTACTTTGTGGTTTCTTGAAACAATTGATTGTCACTGAAGTCTCCAAAACATCCATCCAGCATTTCACAATGTCTCCTTTTGATCCTTTCTGTTCAATTAATCAAACAGCCTTTCAAGGAGTAAACCAGCTTCCACCGATTTATTGAAATGCTATTTCATAATTATCTCTTACCAAAAAAAAAGGAGGTTCCAAACATGAAAAAAAATTAACTTACAATGAAAATATCTGTGCAGTATTTGCATTTAAATTCTCTCTTAGACGGAGATGTAGAACATTAGAAAAATAGTAATTTTGTTTTGGTAGCATTGTATATCACAAATGTAGTTGGTGTGTCAAGTAGAATGATTTCTATGCAATGGCTGCAATAGTGAGAAAATGAGCTAGGAAAATGTGGTTATTTTGATATTAAAACTTATACATGCTCTTTTAAAATGTAATTTCAGATACAGCATACTCTCAGGCTCTCAAGTGCTAATCAAACAGGTAATTCGCTAGTGAATACCTAAGGCTATTAACTAATCCTGTAAGAGTAGTTGTTGAATATATAACATTTTATTCTCTGTATTGTTTGCAACATTATCCTCTAAATCAAGAAAGCATGGAGTTGGCACTTCCTTGCTAAGAACAATAGTTGTAAACACTCTTGCAAGTAATGTACCTGGCTTCTGAATAGCCTGATCGGACAGACAGGATTCGTGGAATCTGGCACTGTATTCCAAGTATGTCATTTAAATAAATTATTTTTGTTATTAAGGAGTTCAATGATTGCTACATTTTCTCCAGGATATATTTGTCAGCCAAATCATCTAGCTATGCAGACATATGAAAGAGTTTTATACCACCTATCATAAATAAATACTGCATCTCGGTAGAGTGCTTGATTTGTTCTCTTATTCATATAGTCACTGGAAAACAAATATGTCTTTTTGCCTGAGATAACTCTGTTAATGTAGCATTATGCAAGCTCATATCTAAGAAAGCCACAGGTTATTTGTCTTCAGTGCAAGTGAAATATACTATACAATTTTATAATAATTTCAAGACATGGTATCTTTTATTCAGAACTTGCCTCTCTCTTATTTTTTTTAAATTATGTAAAATAAAAGCAGAACCTGTTACCTAAGCTATTCACATGATATTAAGGCTTTACCTTTCCAGATACTCCCTTTTTTCTTCCTTTTTTTTTAAAAAAAAAAAAAAATAAAATGATCTTTGACTAGCTCAGGTGAATAATCAGAGGCATTCCTGCTGCAGTGTGCAGACCTACATGAAACAGAACGACAGCCTAAAATTGCCTAGACAGAAGAGAAATTGTCTGCAAACGTTACCTGTGGCTTGTTCACTGTAATGGAGACAGTGACACCCAACTCTTTCTATTTATTTTTCAGTGGGCCAGAGTGAGAATTACAAGCGTGCATGCATTTGAAACTGCCATGTATCTATAGGTGGCCAAGAGCACAGAGACTGATGTGACATCCAGGAATGTCACCATGTTCCACAACTGCAGTGATCATGGCTGTACTGTAAGACTTTGGATGTAAAGGAAGAAGTGGGTCTGGGGAAGACAGGAAACAACAGACAATATAATAAACAATGTTAATTTGATCATGGTTGAGCTGGACAGTATAATTATAATTATTTTTCTTAGTGACTATTTACTGACAGGCTGCCATCCTAAATCTCTAGGCCTTTCAAGAACTATCATAACTACCTCTTTATTTGTCCCCAGAACCTTTTCTTCCCAGCAACAGAGGATGATAAAACATCATCATAGTTAAATAAGATCAAAGGAGTGGGTATTTACTGCTTGAGTTTTTACAAGACCTAAATAGAGCTCTGTGGTTTCTTTCATCTTTCTTTAAAGTTGCCTAGCAACACAGCACCATCTGGGTTTTTGTGGGGTTTTTTTCCTTCCTTTTGTCATGGAGTCCTTAATGTTATTTCTGCTTCTTATAGGAGGAAAAACACACAGCTGCAAGGAAAGTTTCAGTCACTACACTTCCTTTATATAACAGTTTTGTAGAGATGTTGGACAAAAGAAAGTCGTTAAAGCAGTTCCACAATGAAAGAAAGCCTCTTTATGTTTTGACAGTTACTGAAGTTGGTCCCTTTTGGAAGAAGGCACCCTTCAGCTAGCAGGGTGCTCTCAAACAATGATCCTTCCTTTATAGTAAACCAAACAACTTTTTGCCTACTGGTTGTTGTTGTGGTTAATAAATATTTCTTCACTGTAATGAAAAAAAACACAACACAGAGAAGAAAATGTACTAAGCAGAAACAGTGTACAGAAATAGGATCTCCTGGGGACATGGCAAAACATCCACACTACTGGAGAATTTCCAAGAGACAATTAAGTAAACTGGATACCCTGCTACGCACTTTGAGTTTTACAAGGAAGTGGAAGGAAGCGTGGGCAGACACACTGGCCTCACCTGCTTTGACGAGAACATAGATAGGATTCCAGGCTCTTTTATACTGTCTGGTCTGATTTCAAATTTAAACATAAAAAAAAATTCTTTGAGGTTTTTTTTTTTTGTGTATGCCTTTAGGTTTATAACTTTTCATGTTCATCTTTTTGAAAGTGTAGTAAAAGAGAATAAAAACTACTGAGAAGTCAGTCTTTCCTATATGCATGAAGAAGTCTAAGTAGAGGGGCTGTAATCCTTTCCACCCGCAGAAATGCAGATGGTGTGCTTCCCAGCAGCTGAGTAGAAGTTAAATCCGGGGGCACTGCGTGTTGGGCAGCTCACAGACCCAAGAGAGTACTGCTCCCTTCCAGACTCCTGGGCATCATCCCATTCCACATCACTTAGCCTACTGCTTTTTCCTAATCTGGTGGGATACTGCTGCATGTTTCGGTGTGGGAAAGAGCAATTTTTACTTCATAGTTTGCAAAGGCAAAGTTATGTTTCTGTGATGCTACAGATACCTTTTAATCATAAAAGCGATGCTGGATTAAACAGTCAACAGAGTGCAGTCCAGAAACACAGAAGGCAAATGAATGCTTCTAAGGAAAGTACAACAAAACCTAAGGATCAACCTGGGTTCAAGTCTGTAACTGAGACTCTTAAGTTAGAAAAGAAACAGTTGTTTCCAAAGGGCAGTTCAGCTCTCTCCTCACTAGCTACAGAAGCAGCATAGAGAGATCAATGCATTGGAGAGATGGGCTTCAGCAGCTTCCGAGACAGGCTTTATTGGATTGCAATAATTTTTCCGCCTGATTTAGGAAGTTACTGCAGGGTAAATTTTGTCTGTTCCTTTAAATACATTTCTGTTTCCTTGTGGCTAAGTATGACTGCAAGGAAAAAACCAAATAGCAGAGAAAAAAATAAAAGCATTAATGAAGAAAAAAACCAACAAGCAATAACTGGCTTTAGGGCGTGCATAAATAAATAGTCTTTCAGGGAGTTTTGTATATCTGAAACTCTTTATTGTTATTAGCACATTTAGTGATACAGGAATTTATTCAGTTCTTTTCAGCCAAAATGTCATAACTAAACCAAACTCAAACTAATAAAAATTTGAAACCATTAAAATCCCAAAATATTGTCATGAAGTATCTGAATTTCAAATCTAAGAGATGGCAACTGTCCTTTCCCTCTGATCCACACTCTGAGGAGCGGAGGGAGCAGGAGCTCATGCTACCCAATGGCACTGAGGTAGCTATGCTTTAAACTCCTAAATAAGGCACATTGGCCCAGTGTCTCTATGTGCAAAAGAATAAAAGAGAAGGCAACAAGAAACAAAACGAAAAGAGAATGGAAAAAAAGTTGTCTCTTCCTACAGCGATAACGGAAAAGATGTATAATATTGTGAACTAGGACAGAATTTGTTACATTTGGTTATTATTATTTTCAGGCAAACAAATCTTTTATTTAGTAAATTTTTGTAAATTTTCAGAACTAACCATTCAAACAATACTTCTCTTCATCATCTATTTATCTTCATAATATAAATATCTCTCAAGACCCCAAGGATAACAAACACCTAATATGTCTGATTATAGATCGCTTTCTTTTCATATTGACCACATATCAGTAACTCAAAAAACCCCAAAAATGTCAGTGAGTATTCACAGATCCTTTCCGTAGTTATTGTGGCTGTTCAGTGCTTGCCAGCTCAACTCTATTCACCACATCTCTGAGCTAAAAAAGGAGGTGAGGCACAGAGCCAAAGCATAATTTGCTAGTGCAAGACAATAGTGCAAATTCTCCTGCCCCTCAAAGCAGTTTGGCCACATGGAAACTGAATAGCGGGAAAAGGCTTTACTCTATACTGACCCCCAAACTATTTCTGAAGATTCTTTGGGAGAGTGCTAGTTAGTTGAAGACAAAGTTGTATGAGGGATCACTTTAAAATTTGTACAATACAGACAAATCATTGCTGGGCCTGGGTAAAATTTCTGGCAATTTTCTGGCACTGTTCAATTTACTGTTATGTATTCATCCTCCAAATACTATGAATGAAAAGTAATCCGCCCAGTGACTACTATTAAACTGCATGTCAGTGAACTATTTGCTTTGCTACAAGCTGTAGCAAAAATGTCACTGTTCTCTGCGCTGCAGGCTTAAGAAAGATTTAATAGTGGCTGCTGAAGGCAGATTCTAGATGGCTTCAGTATTTTTTTAAAGTTCTGGGATCCCACAGCACATTTAACCATAAATTACTGGCTATTAATATATTAATAAGTATATTTAAAACAATGCTGCAAGACACTTAACCAGATGAGAGCCTTGTACACTCAGTGATTGTGTCATAGGCTTTTTCACTGTGTCAGTCCTTCAGAGAGCACTTAGTATCTTCCAGGATGACACCGAACCCAGACTAATTGATTTGCAACCATAAAGTCCTATTGACTTTCAGCATGACTTAAACACTGCTCAGTATATTTCTCTATCACTCATCTCTCTCAGCAGTTTACATCATATGGGATTGATCCTGTCTGCAATAAGCAGAACAGGGAGCAAAGCAGAACCTGAGCGTGCACTATCAGGAAGGCTTCTTCATGGCTGCCAACTCACCCCTTCCTACTACCAACAATATTTCTGAAAGGCTAATGACTGGACTGGACTGTAACTAAATGGTTCTGTGCCAGCAGGGTGCAGGTGAAGCTGTCCTTACACCGAGGGAGCTCAGGTAAATCTGAGGAAGTGTCAAATTCTTCTTTGTTGTATTTTTATTTCTAGTACTATTACTTTTGGGTAGAGGTCAGAACAAAATCTCCTCGCATATCTTAGCCTTTCTGTTTGCACCTCGCTTATTTACATGGGCAAGAATGTACTATGCAGAGTCCCTGCTGTCCTCCTTGATGCTCACACTGGCAAGAAGGGCCAGACATGTTTACTCCTACTCAGTCCCTGCAATTCCATCAACAGCCTAGTCCATGTGAGGAGGGTATAGTCAATACCACAACAGGATTCACACCTACACCAACCTTTCTCATAAACTTCTGCAAGGGCTGTGTGATCAAAGCCTAACAGGGACATTTTAGAAACTCACTTAGATAGCTAGGGTAAGAACGACTTCATATAGCTGTCCTAAATATAAGCACCCAGGAAACGAAATCCAGTTGCTAGCACAGTGATTACCAAGAAGGTTGAAAATTGATCCAGCCATAGTTTCTCTTCCTGGCTGCTCTCCTCTGTGCCCCTGCTGTGGGGTCTACCAGGTTTGTAAGCCAGGGCCTGGAGCAAAGGCACTTCACGCATGTATTGTTTATGTCTCCCCTTTCTTGATGAGGTCTCATGAATGTCAACCTAATAGATGTTCGTGTTTACCCACCAATTTAACTTTCTGCAGCTTTCATTAAAAATGGAGAGAATTTAATTTCACCAGTGTGCTTCTCTAATAAAAACTCATTCCCTTTCTACAAATTTATAATCAGGTCTAATTTATGGATAGGCCTTATTCTGCAATCAGTTTTTACTTTCCCATGTCTTAAAGAAAAAAAAATCAATTACCTCTACTGTTTGCAATGTTTTCCCTTCAGATTTATCTAAGATCTGACTTAGCCCCTTACATTTCTTCTTAATTACTGGCAAACAGTAGTTCTGTAGCTGAGGAGCTTTGTGATTCCTCATAGGCTATCATACATCTAAATACTTCATCCAAGCTCTACATCTTTATTCAAATTTGCTTGGCAGTAAAAAGAAAAATGAAATTTGTCTCTGAAGAAAGTTATTAGATATACTAGGACATGCCTTCTTTCTTCAGAAAGGCCCACCACACTTTATACCAACTGATCTTTAGAAATATTTTCGAATTCAGAGAAAGCAGTAGAGGGAATATTTTTTTTATATAAAGTGCAATTTCCAGTTCTGTCTTATAACTTTATGTATTCTAGTTTTGGGTATTGGCTATCTCATAAACAACAAGGGCCTCTACATCAAACTTGTATCTGCATAACTGTGTTTTATTGGTTGGAACAATTTCCTTCAAAAAATAAAACAGAGTACTAGGTGCTAATTGAAAATACCACTTCTGAAAACCTTAAACTTATCTTAACTTTGAAAAAATCCAACAAATTCAAGACAGCGTTTAATTTAAGAATCAACAGCAAGAGATGAACAAGAAATCTGGCCCCATTTTATAGATAATCTGGGCCCACTTGATGAATGTACTTCAGTATGGTAATGCAATCAGATATCTTAAAACTTGTGAGCAGAGCTGTTACCTATAGCTGTTAGCTATTACCACACCATTCACCTGCTTCAAAGGAAGCTGAAGGCAGTGTCTCATGGAGGGATTCCCTTTGCAAGGAAAGAAAGAACCGATGAGGTGCTACTTTCTAACTTGCCTCACCTACTGCATACATCCCTGGGGAGGCTTGTACATGTTAGTACAATGCTTTCCCAAATCATCAACGAAATGAATTACTGTCAACCTCCAAAATTTTTCACAGGGCTGCCACATGAAACAGAATTGTTTATAATTTTATTATTCAAGAAAAGCAAGGCATTATGATTGCTGTTCGGGGCTAATGAATTAGAGCATGCACTAGGGCTGTGGAAATGTGGAGAAGATTTGGGCCACAATTTTATAATTCTCACCATCTGTTTGTTCTCTGCTAATTCCCTTCCACCCCTCTGTCAGACTGCTTGGTGTAGAAAATGGCCACTTTTCACTGATGGTGCCTCTAACCTCAGAAAGAAGCATATAATCTCTTCACCTGATCTCAGATACTTACACTGGCAGACAGAGAAGCTACACAATGAGCATCTGAAGCCACTTTCCTCCTCCTTGGATGCAGCAAGAAAATTTCACCAGTGCTGGCTTGTTGTGCCCAAGTGCCTCTTTCAGAACCTTAATGGCTCAATGGGTGTTTACTCAAACCAAAGCAGGGATCCCCAACAGAAATTCCCTTTGGATCTGCACCAGCATCAAGAGAGCTGGAGGCTTGAATGCCTCAGGGGGCTGCCTGAGGCATTCAGGTATGCAAGAAATCCTAGTGTTCTCATCAGCCATAAAACTGCAGAGAAGGTCGCTTTCACTGAGTGGCTGGAATGCTCACAGAGCTTCTGGGTTGGTGGGATACATGCAAAACCCTACTACTTGGGTTCAATTCAAGATGGAAGCACGTTTTTCAAGAAACTGCCCTCCTGAAAAGGATGCCCTGTCTTCTGCACAGATCTACTGCTTAACATTCTGTCAGAGGGCTTACAAAGCTTAGGGAAAGCATTGCAATGAAAAGATTGGACAAAATACTCATATGAAAAAAAAAATATCCATGATTTAGGGAACAAAGTTTTAACTTGTATCCTATATATATACACACACACATAAATACACACACACATATGTTTTGCTATAGTAATATACATATGCACTATACATATTGCCATAGCAATCCTTCAGCTCCATGCTTGAATAAATGCAAAAAGCTCCAAGTCTTCAATAATAAAATGTGCAGCACTGTTACATATAATTAATACAACTAAAGATGTACGAAAGCTTATTTTTAAATTTACTTGTTGATTCTGGAAAGAACTGATTCTCTCAGTCATTGTCCTTCTTCCTCTCTATAGTTTCTTACCTTGAACTCTTTACTCCTATTCTAATTGTATTTTATTTTCTTCATGTGTTCTCCTATATCTGTCCCCTTTCTTTTTTCATAAAGCCTCTGCAAAGCCCAAAAGCCTTTGAATTTGGATGTGTTTTATGAAGGATGAGAGGTGACTGAAACCAAGTTGTTTTTTTCCCCAAATGTCCAAGATACATGAATGATTTACAACCCAAAGCAGTTTCTTGAAAACATTTATTTTACTTGTAATCCTTTCCATAGAATCATAAAACAGCTTTCAATGAAGGAGAAGCTCACAGTTCCATGAACAATCTTTATGGCCTACTTGAGTTACCATCTAGTTTGGTGATCAGTTCTGAACCTTATTTGCTGGAGGCTCTACGCTCAAAAGCTAGCACAGATTTAATGCCAGCAATTACTGTGATGAAAATGGTATTTTGAGTTTAAACAAAGACTAGGCCAGATGTCTTATGTTTTTTTTCTCTTATAAGTTTACTTATTAAAATTGTATCTTTACAGTCGAAGTCTCACAAGTGAGAAAAGATATAGCTCTCAATAATGTTGATAATAAACCGATTGACATCACACAGGAATCTTACCCAAACCCACTTATATTATAAAGGTAAATTTCACATGTAGTTTATTCAAACACAGCAACTAAAAAAAAACCCCAAACCAATTACAGCAAGATATAGCGTTGAAAATGAGTTATTTTATTTTCGCACACTTCTCTCATTTCATTTGACTCTTACCTGGACAAGGCAAAATGTTGCATTCCTGGTACTCTAGAGATGGGCCGAGGCAAGGAAGTCCCCCGTACTTGGGCTCAGGATTGCTGCAGACCCGTTTGCGATTCCGTATACCTCTACTGCAGTCACGGCTACACTGAGACCACGGAGACCAGGGTGACCAGGCCCCATTGATGGTATGAGCAGAGTATCGTCCAGAACGCAAGAAATCCCCTGACAGTCCTAATAAAATAAGGGTTGAAAAAAAAAATACTGATTTAAAACAGTATCTCACTCCAAAGCAACCTTTCATCTTCAAATTCACTCCTACGTTTCTAATAGTAACATGAACATGACAATCACTTAACTGAACACAGCTACCAGTAATAATGTCATGAGCCTGCCCAACAGGAGTCCTGGACTGAACTGGACCAGTACTCTGGATAACCAGAATGGAGGTGCCCCTCATTTGTGGTGTCCAGTACCGAAACAATTATGCCCTATTTCTAACTGCGGTTATGGCATTAGTAATGTTGCTTAAGTTCTGCCCAGAGAAGTACATTCACAATCACCCCAAATGAGATGAAGTTTTGCATATTTCTATTCAACACTTGGTAACAACAGCCAATATCGGAATGATGATGCAGCAACATAGAAATACTTGTAATAAGAAACTGTTGAAATTGGTAAGAAAACAGCAGAAAAGCGATATAAAAATGACTAAAAATGAGTAAAACTTTACAGTGATTATAGAGGGTAACTATTTCTCTCCTGCTGAGCCAGATATGGTTACACAGGTATTAAAAGCACCATTTCAAGAAACATGATGTATATTCAAATCCAAAAAAGGAGCAAGTACAGGGAAACAGTACGGGAATTATGAATACAGGTCCACTTTCCAAGGCAATTTTGTATCACTTTGGTGATGGAAATGCTCAGCTTATGCATGCAGTAAGACCAAAATAATAGTAATTTTGAATAGCAGAATTTCAAATAGAGGTTTAGTTATTAAATATGCAAACAATAGAAAAAGTGTTAATCAGACCAGATTGCCAGTCATTTTCTTCATAAAATGCTGCAGTGTGCATCACTTCATACCAATACTAGGATGTTCTGAGGACATTTTTGCAGGACAGGTGTAGCTTTTTCAGTCTTAAGGAAAATGTGTGACTTTATTTGCCATTATTATACTAGAATTTCTGTGATTTAAATTGGTGAGTGGGGAAGGGAATCTTCTCAGGGAAAGCTCTGAGGTACTTTAGCTCCGAAACAGAAAAATATTCTAAAGAATCTTTTCTGTGTGGAGTTTTGTCTACAGAAAGTGCTCTCCTGTGTTTTCTTCTTTACAAAGCATTAAAAAAAATTACTACAAGGAGCAATCTTTTCACAGTTCTGCATTAATTCATAGTGTTCATAGAGGGGCTTTTAGAATTTTCTTTTCAGACAGAAACTGCACAGTAAAAAACTAACATTGTGACACTAATGACATTAAAAATATCAAGATCAGTTTACGTTCTGTAAATACAGTACTATATATTCCTTGAACAACCTTATAGCCTTCTACAATGAGGTGACTACGTTCATGGATGAGGGCAGAACAGTGGGTGTTGCTTATCTCAACTTTAGTAAGGGTTTTGACATCGACTCCCATAACTTCCTGATAGACAAGTCAACAAAGCATGGGCTAGATAAGTGGACAGTGTGATGGACTGAAAGCGGGCTGAACAACTGGGCCCAGAGGGTTGGGATCAGTAATACAAAGTCCAGGTGCAGAAAAGTCACTAGCGATGTATGACAGGGGTCAGTACTGGGTCCAGCCCTGTTTAACACCATCATTAATGACCTGGACAAGTTTGCTGATGATACAAAACTGGGAGGAGTGGCTGATACACCAGAGGGTTACATCACACTTGAACTAGGCAGAGAGGAACTTCATGGAGTTCAACAAGGGGAAATGCAAAGTCTTGCATCTGAGGAGGAACAACCCAATGCAACAGCAGTTTGAGGCCAACCATCTAGAAAGCAGCTCTGAAGAGGAGGATCTTGGGGTTCTGGTGGACAACAAGCTGACTCAGCCAGCAACATGCCCTTGGGGAAAAGGCAGACAACAGCTTCATGGGCTGCATTGGGAAGAGCTTTGCCAGTAGGTCAAGGGAAGTGATCCTTCCCCTCTGCCCAGCACTGGTGAGATCCCAGAACTGGGCTCCTCAGTACAAGAAAGATATGGGCTTACTGAAGCTAATCCAGGACAGGGCCAAAGCGTGATTAAGGGCCTGGAGCATCTTTTGTATAAGAGGCTGAGAGAGTCGGGACTGTTTGATCTGGAGAAGGGATGACTCAGGGGGGATCTCATGAATGTGTATAAATTCCTGATGGGGGGAATAAAGAAGAGGGTTGCAGGCTCTTCTCAGTAATACCCACCAATAGGACAAGAGGCAACAGACACAAATTAAAATGCACAAAATTCCATCTGAACACAAAAACCCCACCTTTTTACTGTGAATGTGGTCATATGCTGGAACAGCTTGCCTTTAGAGGCTGTGTAGTCTCCATTTGTGGAGATATTCAAACCTCAACTTTACAAGGTCCCGGGCAACCAGTACTAGGTGACTGATCAAGCAGGGGGGTTGAACTAGATGATCTCAATAAGTCACTTCCAACATTCACTTCCAAACACTTCAGTGATATTTAAGTATGGGGGTGTGGGGGTGGAATGTAGAAATAGTTAACTCTCAACACTTGCTTTACTTTACCTGGACTCTTAGGAAAGTTATTATTCTTGCACATTGATACTTTCCACACCTAGAATCTCCTTCGCTGATTGTATTCAGAAGTTACTTGCAACTTGTAAAAGCAAAACACCGTGAACAGATGGATTACTGTCTACGTTTAGCCTGTACCCAGGGCTAAACTATAACAGTTGCTCTATCACCCAATGACCCCTTACCAGCCAGGAAGGGGAATCATGAAAAAGGGGAGCAGACCCATGGGTAGAAGCGAAACATATTTAATGAAACACCACCAACACCAACAGAGATATACAGAGTTATACTCAGCCAAATGACTATCCAGTTGACACAATCAACCTTAGAGCAGTCCTTGGGAGAAGACAAAGGAGGAGCAGGAGGAATTGCAGGAGTTCTCTCTTCTCAGTAAACCTCCCCTCTTTGCGGTAGGAGCATGCCATGATGGGATGGTCTACCCCTGTAGCTCACTCAGGTCAACTGCCCTGGCTGACTCAAAACTGCTAACGGCCTGCCTGGCATGGCTGGGCTGGGATTCTGTCCCAGCCAAACCAGGACAATTATAAATCTGCTTTATAGATTATTCTAAGGAACTTTCTTGGGTACTATAAGAGTTAGGCCCCTGAAGATGTGGGGAGAGAAACTAAGCAAGAAACTGTAAGTATCTCCTTCATGGACAGTTAAAAAAAAATTTGACCTGAACAAAATTATGAGATACAAACTTAGCAGCATATATAGTATAAAAAAGATAGATACCAGAGAAAAAAAATCTAAGAATAAAGAAGACATAGTGGAAAATTAAAGTAATGAGACTGCATTCTGTAACAAACCCCTTCAATTTCAGGACCTTTTGCTTCTGAGGCATTTTTGCTGCATTACAACCCAGATCATGTAGTCTCTTTTAAATAAAAGTTGTTCAATACTCTATATAGCTAATATTTAATAAAGGCACTCCCCTAACAAGTTTTTAGTATTAGAATATTGATACTTTCACATACTGTTTTGGAAAAGTCAATATGGAGTATGAATCTTTAGGGTGAATTTGCCTAGCATAATAACTGCATGAGGGCAATCCAATAAATCATGTGCACATATACATACATACACACACACAAATATGTACTTACACATATGCCAGTATTATAAATACATACACACACACATATACACATATATATAAAAATATACATATAAAAAACGAGACTCATGGTTTAATTATTACATGTCTGCAGAGCTCTTTTAACTGTCCATGCAAAGACTCTGTTGCAAATGGAAAGTCCAACCACCCCTTTCTTTCTTTGGCCAACAGATGTGTAGTAACTTGTTAAGCTATGGAAAATGGATGGAGAATAAGAATCATTGAGTCCTTCTGCTAAAATGTCCTGTTTATTAACTGAGGTGGTGGCAGGGATGGGGGGCGGAGGGAGGGTGGGGCAGGGAGTAATGCAAAGCAAACCAAAAGATTACACTGTAGAATTTCTTCAAGAAAAACTTCTTCAGAAAGTAAGTGGCTATAGAGAACCAAGTCCTATTGTACCACAGTTTACATTAAATTTGATAGGAGAAGGTATAAATATAAAAACATCGTAATCTTTCAGATCAAGTGGCATGACACTATGAAAACTCCTACTTTTCCCACTAAACTATGGTTTTCTTGCTTGTGATCACTTTCTGATTGCTCCAATTCCACCACCAAGAACAGAAACCAGATTGTGCCACCCAACAGAAAACAACATTAAACCTTCTGTATTGCTTAGCTTATTGTCCTCAAGATGAAAATATCTGGCTAAAAAAGAATGCAAGGGCCAATGCCCTTGGCTTGATAACGGCAAAAGTCTAGTTGCTGTAACACTTAAGCTCTCCCTGTTTAAAGCCTACCTACAGAAATAGTTGTGAAATCTGCAAAAAGAATGAACAGTCATAGCATCCTCTGTGAACTAATGAACAGTTTTCCCAAGACAGACAGAACAGCTATGAATCAAATCCAGATCTGGCCTTTATGACAGGTTCATCATTCAAATGCTTTAAACTAAATCATTCTCAGAAAACCTATGACTGATGTAAAGCCCTGTGAACAACTAGAATATATGAATTCCTCTTGAAGTTTACCAACAGGCTTATTTTCAGTTGTTTAGCAGCCATACTCAATTAATAACCCGCTGCACACAGAGGTTAAAAAAGGGAATTTAACTATTTAATCACAGTGCAATGTTAATCAGGCAGCTGTGCTTCCCGAAAGCAGAATTTTCCACAAATAACAACAAGTACTGCAAAAACTTCAGTAAAAACAATCACAGGGATTTTTGTGGACAAAATAACCGTCAACATCTAAGACTAGGGAAGACAGAAGATATGAACTGACATCTAAACAGAAGACTATTCTCTCATTTTAAGTGCTTATTCTTTGTTCAATACAGGTAAAATTATAGAGAAACTAGCACTGCTTCACTGCTGGATGATTTATTCCATTATACTTAGCAAGCACGTATTACAGAAAAAAAATTGTCTAATTAATTAACTTACATAATTCCGATCTAAACCAAGATGATTTGATAGTTTCTAAGTTTCTTTTAAATATTTTTTTTTTTATTGGAATAGTCTTATAACTCCACAAAAAATTGATCCTGTTCAGACACATGTTAACATGAAAGTCAGCTGCCCTGACTAGTACGGGAGAAAAGTATCTGCCTTTGCAAAAGCCTGTAATGAGACTTTGATCGGCCTAATTCTTCTTGAAGACTGCAACATTCCCAGCCGGCTTCAATTAATTTTCCTTATAAGTGAGGCTCTAATAAAGCACATATATTTATAATAATTCTTTAGTCTAGCCTGTAGCTAAGGAATACAGCTCTAAATAAGAAAGAAGTAGCACTGACACCTGATAAATGATATTACTTGACTGATTTATTCCTTATGTCCTCCTGTTAAAACTTAACAAAGAAAATTCAATTATCTAAGCATTCTAGGTTCATGACTTTGGGAAAAGATGATCTGAAGCCAAACTACAAGTATCCTGAATCATTTCTAAATGACAGCATGAAGCACTGTTTAAAGAGCAGCAAGTAACAAGGATAAGCAAAGATTGTTTCAGTGTTGTCACTTTCTGAAGATAGTCTGCAAGTATTTCATAATATCATTGAAGCATAAAACCTTCAGGCCTATAACTTATAAAAACCTTATAAACCTTCAAAACTCGTTTAGTAAAATTTAAATGGTAAAATGCAATGACAAGCATTAATGCAATGCAAAGAGAACATATTTTAAAAAACCCAAACAGTATGCAGATGGAGGACGTTATTTTACCACAAGAACTTTATTTCTTATACCTACATATTTGGTTTGTGTGGCAAGGCTTTTTTTGGGGGGAGGGGGGCAATACAGGGGTGGCTTCTGTGAGAAGGTGCCAGAAGCTTCCCCCATGTCCAATACAGCCAATGCCACTGGCTCCAAGACAGACCTGCCACCACCCAAGACCAAGCCCACCAGCAACAGTGGTAGCACCTCTGGGATAAAGTGTTACGGAAGGGGCAAATGTTGCTACACAGCAGCAACAGCAGCCAGAGAGAAGAGGGAGAACATGCGAGAGAAATATTTCTGCAGACACCAAGGTCAGTGAAGAAGGAGGGGGAGGAGATGCTCCAGGCACTGGAGCAGAGATTCCCCTGCGGCCTGTGGTGAAGACCATGGTGAGGCAGGCTGTGCCCCTCCACTCCATGGAGGACCCCACATTGGAGCAGGTGGATGCCCAAAGGAGGCTGTGAACCCATGGGAAGCCTGTGCCGGAGCAGGCTCCTGGCAGGACCTGTGGACCCATGAACAGAGAAGACCACACTGGAGCAGGTTTGCTGGCAGGACTTGTGGACCCTGCAGGGGATCCACGCTGGAACAGTCTGTTCCCCTGCACCCCATGGAAGGGACCCACGCTGGAGCGGCTCGTGAATAACTGCAGCCCGTGGGAAGGATTCACACTGGAGGTTTGCGGAGGACTGTCTCCCATGGGAGGGACCCCACGCTGGAGCAGCGGAAGAGTGTGAGGGGTCCTCCCCCTGAGGAGGAAGGAGCGGCAGAGACAATGTGTGATGAACTGACCACAAACCCTGTGCTGCTCAGGGGTAGGAGGAAGTAAAAATCAGAAATTAAGCCTGGGAAGAAGGGAGTGTTGGGGGAAAGGTGTTTTCAAGACTTGGTTTTATTTCTTGTTATCCTACTGTGATTTGATTGGTAATAAATTAAATTAATTTTTCCCTAAGTCGAGTCTGATTTGCCCATGACAACAATTGGCGAGTGATCTCTCCCTGCCCTTATCTCGACCCACAAGCCTTTTGTTAAATTTTCTCTCCCCTGTCCAGATGAGGAGTGATAGAGCAGCTTTGGTGGGCACCTGGCATCCAGCCAGGGTCAACCCACCATAACCTAGCTTTTCTGTGTTTAAATATTTAATCCCAAATTTCCACTGAAATTTGTCAATCAAATTTGAATTTGTCATCAAATTCAGTTTAACTTCCAGAATTCATTTTGTTCTTATCTCTGAATACCACAGTTTAGCTTCAATAAGACAGTATAAGAGATAACATCTCAACATATACTCCTTCTGACTACAGAACATTACTGATTATCAGCACCTGGTTTATTCTGTACTAAATTATGAATGCACTATAGATTTCCTGTGGGTAACACTAGGAATTAATCAATCTGTTCACAAAAGATCGTGGCCACCAAAACAGTATTTCAGACAAAATTACATCCTGCCTTCAAAAATAACTGTTGTTTTAAGTTTGGCATAGAGAAAGCAGTGACAACTGGGAATTTCCTTTAAGGAATTTGTGAGTTTTCTTCAGATTTTATTCTCTATTCCCACCTCCTCCCCAAAAAATTTAAAAAAGGAAAAAAGCAAATAGAAGACTCATTCAGAATGTTTGACTGAAATTAGAAGGGTTGTCTTTGTTTAATTGTTTTCTGAAGGTATTTTGGGAGCTAACCTCATCTAACATTGGCCATGTTAAATGGAAGTGCCTTGTCTAAGCTCATCATTGCTGCTTCCTTTAGATACACCATGGAAAGAAAGTAGTGCCTCTAGAGGGTGATTTCGGCCCATCTTCAGCAGATCCCTCATTCCTCAGGAGTGCTAGCTGTCTTTGCAGACTACAATGGAGTCTAGAGTTAGGTGAGATAAATTCAACCTGGAAAAATCAGGTAACCTTATACCTTGTGAAATTTTTATCCCTGGATTAAACATTTACGTTTTCAATACAATTCATAGTGCTTATATATCAGATAATCCTACAGAGAGTCAGTTAGTTTGTTTAATGTAGATATTTAATAAGTTTCATAAGCACACATTAAAGCCTACGGTGATGTAATTTCTAGACTTTTAATGCCGGACTGTGCAGATATTTGCATTAAGATGTGCAACAATGTACACAGTCTCTCTCAGTTTATTTGAAATAGCTGTCCCTTTCCTATCTGAGCACTTTTTGAAAACCCAGAGGCAGAGAAAAAAATGTATTTTTCTTTCCTCTTAATCAAACTTCAAATCAGAAAAGCCTGAATACAGTGTTCGAATGCTACTGCTTGGTTGATTGAGACAGAAATCTTACCACACTCAGGAGGAGTTTAGTGGTTTTCTAATAAGAAGTTCTACCTCTAAGCTCAGACTGGAAAGTAAGTTTGCTTTGTAGCGTCTGACAGTGAAACATGATTCTGTTTAACACGGCATGACTATAGTTGCACAGTGGGAGATTACAGGCAATGAGAAAATTTCTAACAAATGGCTCTCTTCTGCAAAGAACAGAGAACTGATCTTTGCAGAACACATCTTTGGTAATGAGGTATGCCAAGCATGCCGTACCAGTATTAATCTTTCTATAAAAGCCAGCAAATTGCTATAGTTCAACATGGAGATAATGAAAAGAATTTCACAGTATCGAGGCTCTGGTCAGGTGGAAGTAAGTTATGATGTTTCCTTGCCATCTAGCCAGTAATTGTGAAGGTGTCCACCAAAATTCATGGTTTCCCATTCTCATGAGATCCTTCTGTTCCAAAAGCTACAGCTACACTACATGACTCTTACTCATGTATTTTCTTCCCATGAAATCAAAGAGCAGTGGAGGGTGCTGTGTTGACCCAAATCCAAAGCTGGGAGCAGGGAAATGATCCTGAATCCTGCAGTTTAGAGGCAGTCACTAAGTTTCATCACATCAGCATATCAAAACACTGCCCCTGCCACCACCCCTGCAAATGTTCTACTCCATATTGTTCTGACATCCATAATCAGAAAAAGCCTAAGCAAGCAGGCTCAAAATAAAAAGTGGCTAAGGGAGATAAAACAGTAACTCTTTTCACCAGAAACATATCGGTTAATGGAGCCACTTGGAACACCAATTGGGTTTGATCTTTCATTACAGAATAATTAGACTCACTGGCCAAAAAGAGTCAAAGAATGAGCATGAATTAATGACAAAGTTATGAGGCACTCACTAGGAAGAATGGATAGGTATATGTTAGTTTCTGCCCTGTCAACTACTCAATATAAAGTATTTAAATATTCGGTAGTTTTGGGATTAGTCAGCAAAAATCCTTCTCCCAGATGAACATTTCAATTACTATACAACAGGGTCACTCCCATACATTGGTCCAATAATTAATGATCTCCAAACGAAGCAAAGCAGCAGCTTCAGCAAGATGCAGTGAATAAACTACAACACCAGGAAATTCAGGAATCTGATGTTCAGAAGTAAAAGAAAAATCTTCCAACTAGTCTGGCAAAGAGCACACCTGAACCCACACCCTTGTCTCTTGCACTCTGCCTGAACTCTACTTAACAAAATGTAGGCACTGTTACCTCTGACAACATTCTGTAAGAAAGAGTCAGCTCCAGGAGAGGATTTATGATCATGACTTCAGAGCTGAGAATGGTGTCTCCACAGTTAATTTTCTTGCAGCAATGTGATCTAGGACAAACTGCCTCTTGCACTAGTTTGTCCTACTAATCTGCTGGCTAAGTAGTGTGTTGGCTTTCGTATACTCCATTCTTAAGTGTTGACACTTCAGCTGTTAAGACAAGAATATATCTAGATTCTTCTGTAGATCTACTTCTAGTTGTTGTGATAACTCTCCTAATTCTATACTATCTGGTGGGAAAAATATTCCCTTTTTCACTTAATCTCGTGACATCTTAAAAAGGTGTCATAAATGTCAAAGTGCTGGAAGACAGCAAAAAGCTGCACCACCACCCAAAAGTCTTATTTAGGACAAGAAAGGCAGGTCACACACCAATCCTAACAGAGTAAAATCTTTGCTAAGTGCTAGTTTGAAACTTAATTTGGATGAAAACAAGGGAATAGCAGAAACACTTATTACAGGAGTTGCTCCACACCAAAATCTGCCTTGCTATTCAGACCTAAAAAATAAACACTGGAGACAGCAGGTTACCTGAAATGGGAATGACACAGAGTATGAAGCTAAGTCTCATCTGGAGTACCATGGGCTTTGTTTTATTATTTCACACAGTTCACTACTATGTATTTCTTAAAAAAATTACTAACATCCTGCCCCCTCCAAAGAGGCACAGATGTCAAGTATATCAATGAAGGTTTTACTTAGGATGAAGGGCTTGGGAGAAGCTCCTCTCAGATGCCACCCCTGCAGCCTGCCCCCTGCTGCCCCCCACCCCCATTACCAAAACCTTGCCACATAAACCAAATACAGACAGGAAATGCTTAACACTGATTTTTGTAATAGTTTGTCTGAAAAAAATACTGAGAATCAGAAAGCCTAAGGACTCAGTAACTATTCTCTCTTCGTGTCCTTGGATAAGCCAAATGCCTTCAGTTATGCATTTTTTCAGCTAACCTGTGTGTTGTGGAAATACAAAATGCTATGTAAGTAGAAAGCAGGTCTATAAATATTTAAATATAATAATTAAAAATCAGTATTTCCTTAGATTCTGTAACTAAAATATAATACTTAAAAAGAAACACTGATATATAATTAAAACTGGATAATTAATAAAATGTATGAATAAACTAGAGTGACTGCCAGCAGATCTCCTAGTTTTTATTTTTCATACATATACACATAACATTTATTCGAAACTATGTATTACTGATAGGGAAAGAACAAAATTCTGAAATGAAATAATTCTGATTTAAAGTCATCTAGAGTTGAAAAGATTTTGAAGGAGTTCTGCTTTCCATCTCAGAAATGAACAGAACTTTAAATTGCTAGCAATAGCATAATATAAACTTTTATAATAGAAATTATCCAGGTCATAAACTCCTTATTTACTTAAACACCTGCATGACTCTTAAGTTGTTACTTTAGAACTACTGAGCAAAAAGTTCTTCTCAGGATCAACACTACATATTCTAGCTAAACATTTATCAAATACATTAACATTGCACAAATTCTCCCCCAGTAAAAACCCATGAGAGTACAAGGAGGTGACAGAATCTTCCAAAAATTGGGCTGCCATGTTATGGCTCGCAGATTATTGTAAAGCATATTAAAAGAACCTAGCAAATCTCATAATCGGTGGTGAAAGACAATTGCTTAGTCTGAATGATGAAACTATGTCCAGAAGAAACACAAGCTAGATTCCCCACTGTGATCACTACATCCCCCTTTCCGTTATCAGTTCTGTTATGCAAACACCAGCAAGCAAAAAATTCCACTCTGTGCTGAAAATGGATCTGCAGACACCTTGCTAGCAGGAGGCATCATGCAGCCACTCTAGCGTTGCTTACCATCTGTCGAGCATCCGCTGGTGCCATCACTGGAACAATAACGCATTTCAATCCTTTGCCTTCCCACCTCTAGCAAATTTGGGTCAGGCAAGCGCGCTTTGCAGGTGTATCGGAAACGTTGTTCGTAGTGGCCACCGTTGTCTGAAATATTGACTGGGGTCCAAGGTGTCCAAGGAGTTGTCTTTTTTAACTCTGGACAGGCGTTGGTATTACAAGGCTGATATTCCTGAAAGAAAATTGTTATAATGAATATAATCGTTAAATGTGACTTTAACCCCCCACCCCAACCCTCAGACAAAAAGACAACCAATAAAAAAGCCTCTGATATTTTCTCTAGCATTTCCAATAGCAGTGATCATGAATTAACTTTTAAATCTAATCTCAAACTGGAAATGTTTTTTTCTGCTTCTAGGCAAGCACAGTATCACACTGCTAAAAGCAATAATGTACCAGTACAAATTAGATCTATTACATCCATGAATACAGTAAGCTGAACACTATAAGTACCACGATAAAGCGCATCCCTTACAAATTAATAACGCCAAATAAGGTGTGGCTAAATAAGTTCAAGCTTTTAATTAAGAGGAGTTCTGATAAACTGCAAGTACAAGACACAAACTAGCAAATAATTCCTTGGTAAAACCTAGTGGCATATGAATAAGCAAACCACTGTCCATTTGTATATTGCTTATATGTTACAAGGGGACAAGGGACAAAAGATGTTTTCTATTACAGAATCCGTCTCCCTAAGGTGAATGTTACCCATAGCTCCAGCATTGTTAAACTTATCAACAGAAGCAAATTCTCTGTGGACTGATACGTACCAAAAGGAACAGACCACACCTAAGAAAAAAATGCAGAATTGCCAATATTCTCAAGCTCCACAATATAAGTCTTCTGACATATCATCAAGATCTGTAGGTCCTGCCCATACATTTCCCAGAGTATATTATGCTTCATCTGATGCAAGTGCTTTGTAAACCATATGGGTGAAATTAAGCAACCATTAAATATCAGAATAAATTCATACTGACAAATTATCAAAGACAAAAAGAAATAGGCATCAGTGGGACAATTTTTAAATGATCTCTCTACCTCTGACAGAGAGATACTCAGCAGAGGGTACCTTCTGAAAAGCAGCCTACTAATGTTTGTAATTCCACTAAATAGTAAAAAATATGGACGGAATAGAAATAATGGTTTTATCACAAAGTACAATCTCCTTCTTCCATAACCCCTACTCCAGCTGATACCACCATGTTCCAACAAGCAATAGATTACCTGCTCCTCTGTTTCCCATGGTGATAATAGCCTTTTATCTCCTACTTTCCTCAGTCCACTACCTCTTCTCTCAGATTGTCTAATTTATTAACATACCCAGTTAGGCTGAGAGCAATTGCTTTCAACCTATGCTTTGGTTTAAAGACTGTTGGTATTTCAGATCTAAAAGAAGCTTCTTTATCTGAAAGCTTTTCCAATTTTTCCATCTATTAAAGTTGGAAAAAAAATCATTCCCCAGAAACTGCTGCCTCACTAATACAGCAAGGGACCAGAGAATCCAGTGCTGTACTCAAGATACTCATGTTCTGAGGCCAGGTGGACTTGTGACAAACTTCCTGGTTTCATAGTTTTGTGATACTTTAGGCAAGAAAGAGCTCTTAGCCCAAAGACTTCAGCCGGACTACTCCTGTTCACTTCTCAAGACTGTGCAAAGTCCCTTCCTACCTTAAAACCTAGTAAGCGCTACAGCAGGGACCGCATGAGTCGTACTCGGGAACCTTCTATGAAAAGGGGTCCCTTTAAAGCACAGAGGACAGGATCAACCTTTCTGGGATCTGAGTTTCTGCCTTGACTGGTTTCTGAATCAGAATACAGCAAACAATAAGCAAACTATCTGGTCCTGTGCACAGCAGGGGAAGTAATTTCTTGATGACTCCAACAGGCAGCTGTTTTAAATCATGTGTGTTTTAGGCTGAGGACAGAACATATGGGACTGTTCTCCTTGTAGCACATGAACTGTAAAAAGGACATCATAAAATTAACAGATCCCAGCAACAGCCAGAACCACCCTGCTTGCTATCCCAACTGGCTGTTCACCTGCAACATGCAGTCACCTCCAGTGGCTGGATTACAGTGCATCTTTTAGCAAGAGCATCTGCCTTTCCCTCTTTCTTTTTTTTTTTTTTAAAGATGTCTAGCACTGATGAGTCTATCACACCCCCCCCCCCCCCATCAGATGTTCCACTATTTAGTAATCCTCAAAGCTAACAAATTGCAAGTTAATTCATGGCTGCATTTTCCCCTTAACTTAATTTTCCAGTTACTGACTTTTGCTGCGTCTTTATCAACAACACTGGAAGTGTTCCTTGTCCCACACCTACAAAGAATTTTTTATGCCCAAGTACCCATACATAATGATAAACAAGGCTGAACTTCTTAAAGCTACATAGGTTTTAAAACCTGATCTCCAGGTCTGTACATCCCTATGTCTTCTTTTTGTCCTATTTCCTTATTTTCCTTAAGACTGAACACCACAATTTGACTTGTCACTCTAGAAGTAGTCTTATCAATACAGCATGCAGAGGCAATCATGACCCTGTTCCACTTGACAATCTGACTTTAATACATACATTATTGCATTAATGCTTTTTCTTTCCACAACATTGCACCAAGAGTTGAAGTAGACCCAATTATCTTTGATAACCTGTACTTCTCTAAATCACAGCTTTACAACTCCATATATTTTCCTATCCCACACAAGAGGTTGGTGTTTGGCAATATTAAAATATGTTTTACTAGCTTCTGCAATTATCTAGCATATTATTTACTACCTCAACAATCTCTGTCATGGTCAAGCTTTACTGAAGATGTCTTATATCACTGTCTAGACTGTTGATAAAAATGTTAAGTGCTATTGACCCAAGAACTCATTCCAGGCAGACCCTGCTAGACACATCCCAGTCATTTATATCTGTCCATTAACACCACATTTTTCAATTTGTCAGTGAGTCAGCTTTTAACGCATTTAACATTTGCTATATATTTCACTTTTTTCTAAATCAAAGCATTTTCTGTTACAAAGGCAAATGTCTTGGAAAAATTCAGTGACAGTCTGGGAGAAGTGCTGTATCAATTTCAAACATCTTGAAACACAAGCTTTTTTCTAGTAGCATATAAGCAGGAATAATTCAGTCAGTACAATAGCTACTACAATGTTCATATTAATATAGTCACAATGGTTTAAAAGTTTCAGTTCCTCATCTGCTGTTGATTTTTGTATTGACATTTTTCAATCAAAAATAAAAGCTGTTAGAAATGTGAGGTCTTTCTTTACTAGATACGGTGCAGACAGTTGAGGGTCATGTAAAGCAGAGTGTGTGAGATATGCAATGAACCATTTGTCAAAAATATGCAATAAGAAAGAAGTTAATTTAGTGGCAATGTATTGAATGTTGCTTTGCTAACACATGTCTGAGATGAACATGTCAGCTCACTCATTTCTAGAAAGATAGCCTACCAGTACTCAGTGTGCTTCAGGATGTGTCGTCCCTTCGTACACCCTACCAGAGGGTATACTCATATGTTGTTACATAAGCCAGAAGATAAAGGTGTTCCTTAAAAGTATCTATAGAAACGATTTGTTAGTTTTTCCTTTCTTCTTGCTTGATATGTAGCTTATAAGAAAGTTTGTCTGCTGTCATGCCTGTCTATTCCACCACTGGATAATGCCCATGAAAGGCTCAGAACGGCAAAGGGAACAAAAGTACATGCAGATTACCCAGAAAATATTTACCACAGTAAATCTGTCTCTGAGAAAATTCAAAGTAATATCCTAACGATGGATGTCTCCATGAAGTTCAGGCACTTAGTGACCTGGCAGAGCCTTCTGGCTTCTCTCACAAACAGCAAGTGCTGCACTGCTCTACCAAATACAGCATCTGCCACAGAGGAACTGAAAATCACATCGTACTTGATGAAAGCATTGATGTGCTCTGACGCTGCAAAACTTCCAATATGAGCAGAAAAATCACCTTGCTCTGAATGGTCTCAGATTTGGAAGTCAATAAAGGAGGGGAGACAGAAGGCACAATCCAGATCACACATGCATCTATTTAGTGCTGCTAGCCTGAAGACATTGGAAGGATTTGTCAGGGACTGGGAATACGGAAACTATCTCTGCTTAGATTATGCTCCTCTTCTTACCGTGTCCATGCTTGAACAATTTACTCAAGTGGGATTTCAGGCATATGGCCCTCTCCAAAGCAATTCTACCAGGACAACTAAAATGTTATTTCTGAAACGTCTTATTTCAAACTGGAGAAGACCGTTGCTAAATAATGTAGAATAAATTTCTACTGTTTTCTTATGGAGGACACGGAACACACCAATTTTTTTGTCTCTGCATATCCACTTTAGTCACATTCCTGAAAATTTTGAGACTCTCTTGAGACTTTTACTCCTAGTTTAAGTTTGAGTTTAATTAACCAAACACCACAATAGCCTGATACCTCCTTAGGAAATTAGGCTAAAATCTTATTTACATTTGAACTACAATTTTTTATATAAACCAGAATTCAGATAAAGGCTTTATTCCCATTTATATTACATGTTTATATTACGGAGGGATTTCTCCTAACAAACTCTTATTTCTTTGATGTATATAGTATGACTATGTTGAATGCACTTCTTTCACTCTTCTATGTGTTTTTCTTTCTTGCCTGTTACTGTGAGAGACTATCTTCACAAGACAGCTAAATCAACATTAACAGTCCATTTAAATATTTTCAGCCCAACAGTTATCTTTTATGATTTGCTTTTAATATATTGTATTAGTTCTTGAATATTCTTTTGGAATCAACAAACAGTCCATTGATAAAAAAAATATTTATAAATTTTTGCTTTCTGTTCACCACCATTTGTGTGGTCTGAAATATTTATTTAATTTTTCAGATATTAAGACACCAAAAGAAAAGAATGTCGTTGATTCATAAACTGAATGGTGTAGTATGTCACCTGGTACAAGAACAGGGCTGTAAGATAGAAGAACCTGAGTCTTTCAGCCGTCTCCCAAGCTTTGAATTTGTCACAGCACTTTGTAGTTAAAGGAAAGGATCTCCCTCACATGCAATCAAAAAAAAAAAAAAAAAAAAAAGGCCAAAATGAATATAACAGTGTCATAAAACTCAAGAGAAAAACAGTTCTGAATTATAGGGGGCTTTTTTTACACATCGAAACATGATTCCTGAAGGACTAATACACCTTCTCCCTCTCCAAGAACCGAAAGATAAATAACATTTATCTTTCAGTGGTTGAAAAACATTCAGGTTGAAAAACCACTAACTGAACTTGAAAAAAAAAATGGTTCATTTATTTTCATTACAGAAATGTAAAGTCTTATCCATTCAGAAAAGCATTTTCAAACTAAAACAAACAAAAGACAAGTCCCTGATCATGTTTCTATTTATTTCCATGGTTTAAAAAGTCAGGTTCTTCAGCAAAATACCATTAGATACACCTTACTTTATTGTAATTTTTCTATTACAACATTATTTCGAAAGCATGACCTGAAAGAACACCCAAACCCCATTAAGTCCAAGTCATTAAGCAAAACTTCTACATTGTAAGTTTCACAGCTATGCTTAAAAAACAAAACCCAGAAAGTATTTCTAAGATCCCCATTGTACTTTAATCATGCAAAGGCACATCTATATCCTAGTTCATAGGTAGTATTTTAGCTTCAGTTGACATCAATGGGAGTAGTGGAACCAGGACTTCAGAGACAATTGCTGAGCGCAGATGCAATCCTGGAGTGTTGTAAAGTAAGGGTAGGTAGGTTGTGTTCATAACAGATTTTAAAAAATATTTTGATGGATAGAGGGAGGAAAATCATTTCATCCTATGCAAAAGGAACAGGTTTCTTCTGAAGTGAGGACAATCTTTGTTTCAGTTTTTTCTATTTTAAACAAAATAATTGGAAAAAACTTCCACCCATTTAAAGGGGAACTTAAAAGGAATTAAAGGCTGGAATCAGAATCATTTTCCCTGGAGTTCAGGGCCTGTTGAGCAGGTCATCATACTAGGACAGTTCAGGTCTCAAACCCTTCCTATATTCGACATCATTCATTTAATTTAGATAAGGAAAGTTCCTTGCACCATCTCTTCATAAAACCATCAAATTTTGGCATGAAGAAAACCATCGCTTTCCTCTTACTTTTTCTTTACCAGCCATTTGTGTAACTCCATGCTTGAAAGCTACACTTTATGTCAAACTAGCAAAGTTCCTTGTGAAGGAAATTTTTACAAAAAATTAAATCATTTAATTGTGAGTAGCTTAACTAAATATCTCAAAGGCACAGGATTAGTAGGAGCACCTTCAGCTCCACCTCAGCAAGCAGAGCAATCTGGTTGTATGGAGGAAGCGTAGTTTTTACTCTCAAGTATTACTCCTCAGATGCTCGCATTAGCATTGGCTAATGAGAACCATCTAGAGTGATAAAACATATGCATGACGATTCCTAATAGTGTAATAGGTTATTTTAAAGCATGATGTTTGGATGTAACTCATACTCAAAATGAAACTAGAAATGACCAATGGAAGGAAAAGCTTCTTTATACTGACAGAGATTTAAAAAAAAATATAGAAAAAGGCATAGTAGTTAATTTGCATTCTTCCAAACCTAATTCATTTTTGGACCTGCATTACAATTAATCACCCTATTCAAATACACCTAGCAAAAGAAATTGTTATGTAATAGAAAACAGGACAAATTTGTCAAGATTTGTAAATTGTATTTCTCTTCTTTTTTTTTTTTTAAATAACTGAACACATCAAGAACTTATGTGTACTTCTGCACAGTCCTTGTAGAGAAATGAAAAGCCGTAAAGCCACAGTAAATCCACAGCAGCAAGTCTGCCTGCTGACATTTCAACTTGTATCAATGCTCCAAGCGTCCCTGGTGTGATCCCAGTGCTACTGGGAGCCCACTTCTACACCCTAGGTACTAGCTACACCTAGCAGCCTGCTAACACAGCGCCCTTACTTGAATCTCCACAGCCATTTAACACTTGCATGGTCAGACTATGAGCTCCCTGGAGGAGAGGCCATTTTGGACTGCCTCTTTGCAGGCCTTTGTATAATGGCATCCTGGTTCATCATTAAAGCTTTCAGGCAGCAGGACAACAACAGTAATGCTCAATGCTTTGGAGGCCAGCTTCCTGCTATGCTAGGCAGCAGATCTGCAATCCGACAGTTTTAAAACCCTTAGCGAGTTGCAAGTCAAGACCATGACGTCCTTCCCAGACTGCTAAGGCAGGAATGGGTCCCAATCTACAGTCTCTATGAGAACTTGAATTCTAAAATGGCAAAAAAACCCAAACATTTTCAGTGCTTGTAGGTTCTTAATATTGGAAAACATCTCAAAACCAAAGAACTGGCTAGTGGAATTTACTATCATTTTTCAAACTAAGAATGAAGAATACTTAAAGTGCTATGTGTTTCAGTGAAATGGATTTGAATTTTGGTTACAGATGTCTCTTCTGGCACTTGCCTGCATGTCCAATAACTATTTAGAATTCAGTGTCTTGAATAGACTGAAACTGGAGACAGCATATTTGTTTTTACTGGACACTCACCTCACTTCCAGGCATGTGTTTCACATCCACAAGGGTAATTAATATTTTGTCTGGTCCCCCAGTTCCTTTTTGAATATGAATTTACTTTGAAGTCTAGACTTCTCTTACTAAACTAATCATAAGGTTTTTTTTTTTTTTTGATGAACAATACCTTCTACCTTTTGCCCACAATGACATCAGCCTCCTGTAAATTACCCTGTTCCTTTCACTCTTGGGGCACTGAAGATATTGAATGCATTGTTAACAGTTAGGAAACAAGCAATGCCTCTAAAAATGCATGGTCTAAACAGGCAGTTCTTCCTGTCATTTCTCCTTCCCTTTTACTCTACCCATGGTTTATGAAACATCTGACAAAATGGATGAGTTGTGCAATGTGCTCTGAAGGTTCACATATTCAGCTACACTCAAGACCATAGCAAACAGGTTTTCCTGACTTAGGGTTTTTTAGGCAAAAAAAAATTACTTTCATGATTTTTATCACATTTGTGCAATCATGTGCTTTTCTGCATTTGTATACACCACTAATTCTAAGTGTCATACTTACGCAGTTTTGTCAGTCATGTAATTGTTAGGGACTTGCCACTAATTAGGAGCAAATGATACATGATTGCCAGGCCTAAACATTGATAAATAATAGTCCAGGTCCTCAAAATCATTATACTGGCTTAAAAGAACCCTGGACAGGGGGAGGGTGGTCCATCCAGTACAGGAAGGTCATTACTAAGAGTGTGCCCCATCCTTCTATCGAAAATTGCTGTTTTGCAGGTAAGTTACTGTTTAGGAGACAGGTTCAGTTCAGGGCTCATTTGCTGCAGTTCATAATCAGGAATCTTATTGCAAATCCCTCCTTACCTGTGGTTTTGTATGTGGCATTATGATCTGGCACAGCATAAACATGCCTCCTGTTCTAGCAGCTCCACTGCTCATCCCAGAAGGAGCTGGGGAAAGAGAAGCTGGAGACATCACCACCTGAACCTGCTAAAATTTGACAAGCCCAGAGGTCCCTGTCAAAGGACTAAGGATTCAGTTATTTTTGCCCTGAGTGGTGTCATTTAGACTGCTGCAAAGCCTGCACAAAGGAAGTGTAAGATATTACTGAGCTGATGGAAACAGAACACACAGGACCATAAATCACCAAGGCTGAAGAGATTTTCCACCTGTAAATGACTGCATAGATTTACCAAAACTGACTGAAAAGTTATTTCAGTTAAGTAAGCGCTATATTGCCACATAGCAAAGGCCTCAACTGCAGCAGGAAAGACAGGACCCCCAAATCTGAGCAACATGATAAGTAGATGGTGAAATATAAATATCATTAAGGTAAATGATGTGTCACTTGTACATGAATAAAAATTAATCTTTTCAGCATTTAAATCAGCATTTAAATCTATAATATCTTTAAATCTGTGTAAACATCAGCTTTGAAATCTATATTTATACATTTAAATATAAAGAGAGGAAATTCAACTTTACCTTTAAAATTAAGAAGGTACTTGTTGCAATTTGAAAAGACGAGGGAAAGAAACGTAGCTTCTTGTGAGGTGCAACTTTGCTTACCTGATCACTCAGTACACCAGAAGTGGGGGAAAAGGGGGTTGTTCAAAATTCCATTTGGGGGGGGGTGGGGGGGTGGGGTGATCAGCTGACTGGAAACAAGTGAGCTGCTGCAGCTTAGTGAGTCACCACTCAGCTGGGCCATGCTAACGATCTATGCATGTGGCTTTATTCATTGCAGATCCAAACGCAAGTGCAAAAGAAGACAGATTAAGTCAGAGGAATAAGGGGTGATTTACTTTGCTGTAATAACTCAATTGTTTGCAATTAGCTTCACATACTCATACTGAGAAGCTTAAAGTTTTCCATGTAGGCCCTGTAATTCCTGGCAAAAATCTTTCAAATTGCTGAAATAGTTATTATTAACTTAAAATGTACTTTTTAAAACGTTGGAAATCATGGCTATCCAAGTATTTACTAACTGAGAGTAAGAATGTTAGAAGATAATCCAATAGTCAAAAAGGCATAAAAAGGCTGTCAACTCATCAGTTTTAGAGACTGCTGCTTTGTAATGACTGCAAATCTGTTATCACAGATATATAAATTACCTTCATGTCTATTCTTCAGCATAGGTTTTCCTTCATGTAGGCTTCTAGAAAGACAATGAGAGCTATATTCTTGTTGTAAAAGGAGATACTCAACAACAAATTTTTAAACAGCAAAAGTAGAAGAAAAGCTGGGACTTAGTTTTCACAGGCCATGCTAGAGTTACTGGGCTACCTGGAAAGAACTTGATCCTTAGATTCCTGATACTCAGATTTACCCGTTGCTAGCTATAATGATTGTCAGTGTGCCTTTTCCCGAACTCAGCAATGGGAGAAATCTGCAGACAAGTTTCAGTTGGGTTTGTCTGCCACCATATATCACTAACTCCACAATGTGTAATTGCAAAAGAAGAGAAGAAGAAAGTAAAAACTGCACAGCCTGTAATCATAGGGTTGAAGATAAGGAACCAGGGCGGTACTCCTACGGAAAGAGTTTCTTTCACAAGGAAGCTTCAAACCAAGCACAGTCGTAAATTAGTACTGGAAATTTACATACTGAGGACACATTTGCTTCCATAATATTTTGACCTGGAAAATCAACTGTGTGAATAGCCAGCCAACAAGTAATACAGAAAAATAAAAGAGTTATTACTATTTTATATCCAGCCACAGAACACACTTTTCGATTCTTATTAATTTATTCATAGTAATTTATTATATTGTCAGTGCATCCTTATATTAAAATTAATACTTTTATCAGCCTATAGGTCATCATTAATCTTGTTTTATACAATTACACAATCTTTATAGGTTCAGCTGAACTTTCACACTTTAAGCTCAAAATCATAGGGCAAAAATGCAACCATTCATCAGCAGTACATCAAAACAGATCTAAGAGTATGAAATTATTAACTGCTTGTGAAGTCATTTAGACAACAAGAACTCAATTGCAGCTTGTCTTGTTTGGGGCTTTTTTTCCTTTTTAATTACAAAGAGCTACAAACTGTGTTTTATACAAAAGTGGAAGAAATATCTGGAAAGCTAATGTTGGAAAGATATGAAGTCTGGTTTTGCTCTGAAAATCTGATTATTTTCATATTCTTACTGTATTTTTCACTCCAAAGAATGATCTATAAATCACTGGCGGAAAAAATCCTGTAATGTCACCACTTCTGAGATAACACTCTAAATGTTAGAGCAGCTGCTAAACAACAAATGCGTTAAGTGATGGAAATGGTACAAACTGAATAGATGAGGAGTCACAAACTTTGATCCAGAGTTGCCAGTCCAAACCCAGGAGCTTCAGTGAAAAGCAGATCTGCTTATTGCAATGCATTAGATTGTGCAAGTATTTAAATCAATTGAAAACAAATTTAGCCACACAAATGAGACATGTTCAAAGGTTTTGATTACCTGCACCTTCTGATGAGGTAGCAGAAAGGGTATGCTCTGCACTTCTGAAAATGAAGCCACTTAGTAGGGGATGTGAGTATGGCTTTGGAAGCCTAATGAAGTTGGCAAAATACAGCTGCCAGAGATATCTCCAGCACCAGATGGATTGCTGTCATCTCCAAAACCTCCAATTATTAGGAAGCTCCAATTATTTACTAGGAGGGAAATCAAGAATGGTAAGTTAATGTGTATATGAACATCCACGTCTTCCTAGCTCAAAGGCCACTCTTCTGTAAATGAGTGAAAAGGAAAATAATACACAACCCTATGATTGAAATTCCTTTCAAGCAATTTTTTCTCTTTTTAGATGTTGAGAGAGTGGACAATACCTACGGAAAAAGGGTATAGCAGGTAGGTTAAAAAAAATAAATTATGCTATAAACCTCTTTTTCAGGCCTTGTCCTAGGCATACTGAAGCAAACTGTAGTATAATTGAACTGAAAATGCACTTAAGCACAAATTTAATACTTTATCACACCAGATCCATCTGCCTTTCCCCAGGGCAGAAGTTACAGTGGAGCTGACAGATGTGAACGTGTGCCCACATCTCAATTACTGCTCTACAGTCAAATGTATAAACACAAAATCATCTTCAGTTATAGCTTGTAATCACTTGGACAAGGAAGCACAGCAACCAAGATGCCTATATATTTGTTTCTGCCAACTCCACTGTGGGAAAAATACAACCTCTAGCAAAGGGGGACACCTGAGCTGGTTAAATCGCTGTAGTGTCAGTGTAAGTCATCTGTCAGAGGCCCTGGCTATGTGGGCAGAAAACCCACAAAAAATTAAAACACAATCCAAATAATAGCATAAAATTTTGCAGGTTGCATGGCTGAAAAGCAGAAACACAGAAACAGATACATGAAAAATATGCCCCTAGCTGTGATAATAAATTTAAATTCAAATTACCTACAAACTTTTCCAGGTTTGTGCTTAACATGTTCATTCAGTAAGTGAAACTGCACAGGCAAATAAAATATACATCTTTAATTTTCTCATGAGTGGATATCAACATCTCAAAGCTTGTATCCTTAATATAGGATTCAGTTGCACAAATGCAGGGCTCTGTTGCCATTTAAATGCTGTGGGTTATCTCACCTAGCTTCCAAACTGCTCTAAAAGCACATGGGTCTCTCACATGGCCTCTCGAGTATCTTCCACTTTCAGCCAAATGTTCCAGATCCCCTATGGCTTCTCAAAAAGCAACATGTGTCTCTGTTTAGGCAAATCTGCGTCCTGCCCTTGCATCCACCAATGGAACTCGGCATTTCAGAACTGAATCTCCTGTTGATTTAAATAAGTGTTTCACATTTTCCATTTAATTTGCGGCAATCTAAAAAACTCTATAAATCAATTTCTCTCACACAACATTCTTCATTTTTAGGTTTTTTATATTGTTGGGTTTTTATAAAGCTTATTTACAAAGGATTTCATTTGTCTATGTTGTATTTTTGGAACTTTGTGGTTGTGAATAAAACACTTTTTTTGATCGCCAGCCAATTCCTGGTAAGACAGATGTTTCTGAGGAAAAAAAAAAAGTACTAATTGGATGCTGGCTTCATATTACGCTCTATTTCCAGTATGAGGAAGAAGGTGGCAAGAATAGCTGTATGTTTCCTTTGCATTTCTTCAAATATAAGCTGTTCTGTAGCTGGCATGACCCTCACATAAGTCAGATCAAGGTTTAATTGACAATAGCCTGTGTGTTTCAGCCCAGAAGTGCTGAGGCCTGTGCTCCGGTGTGCTGGGGAAATCCCTTAGGAGAGGATGAAAGTCCTTTCGTTTTACACCTTGTTTGAAGTCTCAGCAAAAAGGCTAAGCACTCTGTAGGGGAAAGGTGGCACTGCTAAAGACATTCAAGCCAGAAGAAAATTAATGAAGACAAAAGGAGAAAGCAATTATAGACTGTATAAAATTATGAAAGAAAATAGTGTGGTAATGAAAATAAACTGACCAGGAAAAGAGTATGGCTCCCTGGTAAAATAAATCAAAGCACATTTCAAATGAAGTGTTTTATGAGTTTCAACAAGTTGAATGTATAACAACATCTCTTCTTAACACAATACTCATGAGAACTCTTAAAGAAGAACTTTACTATTTAACACATACATGGGATCCTTAGCTTCTCTTTATCCTCAACTACCCTTATCTCAGTCCTGTCCCAAACCAAATTTCCACATGCCAGCTTTGCATCACTTCTTATCATAAAACTCACATAACCTCATTTAGGAAAGAAAAAAAAAAAAAAAAAAAAAAAAAAAAAAAGGAGATGAGCAAGGGTTGATTTACATTGCAGTAATCAAATTGGTCAGGAAAAAAAAAAAAAGTCAGTGACATATCATCTACCAAAATTCTTCTTTTCAACAAACCAGAAAAGGGAAAAAAACCCCAGCTACAAGTTATGAGAGTTGAGTTACATGCCAGAGGTTGGAAAATTTAACAGTTGTCCATGTCTTCAGGATGCTGAAGCTGCAGACTGCCACTGGGTAGTAGTGTTGCATTTGCTTATCAAAGCAATATGTAAACCACATTAAATTATTGGAACAGCAAGGGCTAGGTAATGCATTATGTCATATTTCAGACATTCCTAGCAGTGTGGAGAGGACTTACTTCCAGTAGCTGAGTAAACATGGCTGGAATACACAAGTCAAACTCACAGGACTGAATTTTAGCTCAAGGTCAGGATAGGTACCCTGAATTTTCTCTGTGAGCTCTGTAATACCGGCTTCATTTTGACAGCTCAGCAAGCATACCATCAGCTCTTTGGCATTTTCAGGCCAATAACATTAGTAATTGGAAAACAGAAGTGTTAGCTATAGACTGCAAATTGGTTTTTATAGGAAAATAGTAAGAAGGATTTTGTATTCACATTATGCTTTTAAATTTGAAATGTCTCATTATTTATAAAGAGTTCTGGCTTATCAAACAAAACTCTAACAGCAAGTTTGCTGAGCACTACACTATTGGAGCTGGCTGATTTAAGAGTCATGTCCTGCAAGATGATTAGGAAGTTATGGAAGCTCAGAGAAGGAGTTTTATTTGGGGAAGGCAAGTCAGGGATACAAAAGCAGCTCGAAGTTGCACATAAGGAAAGGGAAAATTATACCAAAAGATTTTTGTATTCCTTTTTTTTTTTTTTTTCCTTTGGACAAGCTGGTAATACATCCTTTTGTCTTTCCTCTGATCTAAGATACTTAGAGAAACTTGTCACCAAAATACTTTTCCCCAGAAATTTTTTCTTCTAGTTGCCCAGATGCAAGGCAACACCAGTAAGAGCAGTAAAGGTAGAAAATGGTCCAGAATGGGTAGAAAAGGCAGTCTGCTTTGTTTTTATTTTTCCTTAAGAATCTTAAGAAAAGAATCATTATAAGTAAAAAAAACCCAACCAAACAAAAAAAAAAAAGAAAAAAGAATAAAAGCAATAAAGATAATAAATAAAAGATAATGACACTGAACTGCGTTTGCATGTCTATAGACAGATGTTAATGTGACTACATAAAATAAAAGCAGCAATAGCTAAAGAAATCTCACTGTTAAGAAAATGCAGGTGTTTGGCAAGAATTCAGGGATGAAAGTGTGAGGATGCAAGCAGTCAACAGGATCCCAGGGGAGAGGGAAGAACGAAGATGACAAACATTTTCAATAATCTTTGGTTTGCAGAATAAAATCCTCACAAAGCTTTAAAGAGAAGGCTCAAATTGGGCTTTTTAACAACAACCGATTCACCTACTGATACTGTTGCACTTTTAAAAAAGCTCAAGGAATTACTGATCTTTTATCTTTTAGTTCTGTAATTTAGGAATGTGTATAACATGGGACTAGTTTTGGTCACAGTCTCTAGCACATCTGAAGGCAGTGGCTTCTCAGCAAGGTATAGGTGTTTTAATAAACATTTTAGTATCAGTGATGAGGTATAGAAGATAAGGCCCGCATGCTGTGCAGCTAATTCTGGGTTTACAAAAGCAAACACTCTTCAGACACTGAGTGATATATAAACTCTCTGTGTTAATGGATCCCAATACTATATGAAGCCTAAGAGATTCAACCCAGGTATTTGTGTGCCAGTAGAAAGGCATGATAGACATGCCTAAAAGGATTTCAGGAAGGAGGAACAATACATGCAAGTTTACTAAGGATTTAAGGTGTAGAAAATCATGACTCATTACCCTGCTTTCTTCCTTTTAAGGTCAAGTATTGCTTAGATTAATCATTTCAATATGTGCTATTTTGGAACAAACTTTTTTTTTTTTTTACTCCTTTTTTTTTTTATTTTTCTCACTATTTTGCCACCTAAGATTGCAATACTATCTCTTCATGTTCACACAGGTCTGTGAGAAGTCACAACTTTGAAGCTATTTTTCCTTGAACTGTAGCTGATGTAGTAAAAGCATTTCTAAAATTATGGAAGGGCTTTTTAAAATCCCATGACAAAAGAAAAATGTTAATGTGATCACTCTGTGGGATGACAAAGAAAGTCTCTGATTTTACAAAACGGTAAGTTCACTACTAGTTCCATACAGAAGAAGCTGTGGCGGACGCATGAGGGTAATATTTTTGTTTTCAAACAAGAATACTGGAAAGAATCAGTCCAAGGTAGCACGGCTTTATTCTGCTCAGAACTGAACAGACATTTCGTTTTGTACATGGGAATGTCCAAAGAGCGTTTAGCTAACACTTGAACACAAGATCTATAATTATATGGCTGCTTACATGTCTCAAAGACACACAACATTACAGAAAATGCAAATTACTCTTCATAGGATTCAGTGACATTAAACCTCAAAAAATTTTAAATCATTCAGTATTTGAAGTCAAAGCAGAATAACATCCTCAAATACTTCATATCACTATCATTCCTTCCATCAGTTTAGCCTCAGAGAACAACTCTTGACACAGGAGGAAGCTGAGAAACAGGAACCACATTTCATGCTGTAATAGTACTAGATGTGATTATTACTCACATCCTAAAGTGGTGTTTTATTGGAAAAAGCCCCTTGCTTCCCTTCTTCTACTGATAGCAGGAAGCACAAGTGGGTGCACAGACTGCATGCGTTTCTAGGAAAACAAAGCAATTCCTTGCTAGGGGGTCACATGGATTTACATAAATGCCAAATTCAGATTTCTTTGAGACTCTTTTAATGAGGTCCCATGTGTCCCTTTTATACACTGAAAATTATTAATTTAAAAAAAATATCATTCTAAGCACAGGAGTTTAAGAACAGCAAGAAGAAGGAGAGCTGTGTGTTTTATATCCACTTTAATTGAGTAATAAACAGAAGGTTCTGGCTCAGAGGCAATTTTGATCAGAACACCACCATGAAATGTTAAGATTATGTTTTATCTATATAGTGAACCATCTTATTTCTGGCAAAGGGAGAGCAAATGCAGGCCTGCTAATTGCAGGCCTCCATTACTTACTAATCAGCAGTTAAATAAGAATGGCCAGCCTTCCCCTACAAGGACCAAAAAACTAGACATATTTTTATCTGCCCATGGGATAGGACTACTAGCCAGCATTAAGAATGAGAAGCTCATGATGCAAGTAATTTATTCCAGTGGATGTGAATTCTACTGCATAAATTCCAGAAACAAGAGAACTACTTTCAAATCAAGGTCACCATCACAATCCCTAGCTGAAATGGGTTTTCTGAAACGATACAAATACTAAAAGATTCAAATACTGAAAATCCTATATGTTTTGTTTTCTTTTCATAGGTATGGCAAGTACCATTAAACCTTCTGAGGAGCCATTCTTGCATTCCAACAGGGATGGTTCATCTGAAATCTAATCACAACTGAATCATTAACATGTTTCCTAGCTTTGCAGGTCAGTAAATAGGAAGTAATTGCTGTTTGTAACAGGACACAAGTTTGGCATTAAGCTAACCAGACAGGCTTCAGGACCTGTTGGGCTTTGTCTAGGTCTGCCTGAAGCTTTGTTTTTGCATGCAATAGCAATTACCTAATTACCAGATCTCTATTGCCTACTTTGTTCTAACTTTTCATTAGCTCTGTATAACTGTGTGATGTAACACCTATAGTGATAATATTTTGTAACTAATGAGTATTTGTAACATGTAGTTACTGCGGGTAGAATGACCTATTAGACTCCCTTAATAAAACACAGCACAGAGGAGTACCAGGAGCTTTGAAAGAATGGACAGCAGACAATACCTGAAGCCCAGGGGCTATAAACAACTCACTGATGGCCAATTACTGGTCATCAAAGGAATGCAACCTCAGAGGCAAGGCCATTCTTGCCAAGCCTTAGGGGTAGCAAAGAGAAGAACAAGCATCCAACATATGTAAACATACACTACATAGTAAATTCAGATGCAATATGGACTTATAGACCAATGAATAATATCATAGAATCATTAAGGATGGAAAAGACCTCAAAAATCATCAAGTCCAACCATCAACCCAACACCACCATGCCCACTAAACCATTCCCTGAAGTGCCACATCTACATGTTTTTTGAACACCTCCAAGGATGGTGACTCCACCACTTTCCTGGGCAGCCTGTTCCAATGTTTGACCGCTCTTTCAGTAAAGAAATTTTTCCTGATGTCCAATCTAAACCTCCCCTGGTGCAATTTGAGGCCATTTCCTCTTGTCCTATCACTTGTTACTTGGGAGAAGAGACCAACACCCACCTTACTACAACCTCCTCTTAAGTAGTTGTATAGAGCTTTTAAGGTCTCCCCTCAGCCTCCTCTTCTCCAGACTAAACAATTCCAGTTCCCTCAGCCTCTTCTCATAAGACTCGTTCTCCAGACCACCTTCGTTGCCCTTCTCTGGACACACTCCAGCATTTCAATGTCTTTCTTATAGTGAGAGGCCCAAAACTGCACACAGTATTTCAGGTGCAAGGTGCAGAGCCTGCTAGCAAACAAAGGTCTCAACTACATCCTAAAGTCAGAAGAAAGAAACCATCAATACCAACATCATACTTCTGGCAAAAGACTTAGGATGCTGACCAGTTGCTGGAAACTCACCCCCAGACTTGAAATTATCAACCGTAACACATAGAGGGGCAGTGCGAGGGCAAGCCTAACACCAGAGAAAGGGGAAGACTAAGAAGTTTGAGTGTTTATATTACCTGCATGTAATTTAAACTACTTGCTAAGGCTGTTGTGACTGTTACAAGCATCAAGACTGCAATTAGACTAAGAACAAATTCTTGGCTTTGCATGAATGGTGTGTTTCTTTTTGCCTGTAATAGGATTATGAGTGTTAACAAACTGGTGGGAGTCCAATCTATTCTCTAATTTGACTGTAACAAATTTTTCATAAAATATTGCAAGGTTAAGGGTATTTTAAATCTGCATAGGTGACTTCAATTCTGTTATTGTCATTAGATCGTGCATTGGAATGCTTCAGTTTGCAACTTCATCACTTCTTTAAATCAAAAAAAAAAAATTAGATTTAAAAATGTTTGATATCTGTTCTCCACAGATGCATTTCTAGTAGTGAGCACCACTGCCAAAGGCAATTATTAAGAAATTTAAAGGGACTCAGAATACAGAATGAAGAAATGCAAAGCCTTCTTTTCAATTTACAGGAGAAAAAGAACTATGGTGCATGTTTGTACTTATGTTTCAGAAAAAGACTTAAAGATGAAATATGCTTTGTGAATTAATCTCTTCAGCACAATATTAAAAAAAGTTTTAAGTCTCCAGAAAAGATGGAACAAATGTTTAGTTCAGAGACTTAAAGGTGGCCTTTGGAAGAACCAATGGTAAGATGTAGTGACTATTATCCTGACCTCTTGGAAGGCTTTTTCTCTGTAATGAAACTGTCCTCCATATTTAAGCTGTCTTTGTTATCATGTGATATCAGCAGAGACTTATGAACGTCCTTGGCCTCCCCAGTTGTGATTATGCTCTAATTATACTCATCTAATATGGAGGATGCAGATAGGACTGTAAAATAGAAATCCCTTTAGAATAGGACAATAATGAAGAGAACGCCTCTAAAGGATTAAAATTTGTTTCAGACTATTTGGACACCTTCATAAAGGTGTGGGAATTTTTGTAAGGCAGAGATTGAAATTTAAAATTATTTATTTATTCAATTTTTCCATAGAGCTTCCAGCTTCCATTTTCACACCATTTTAATAAAAGAATCAAACCCAGACTTCTCATTCATTGCATGCAATTTCAATGCTAGAGTGAAGAAAAGTGACAGAAAGGCATCACTACCAAGTCAAGGGGAATATTGTAAATCACAAGGTAAGGAACGAGCATGAGGCCTGAATCAGGTAGAGCTACTCCCTCACCTGCAGCCAGCCAGCTATCAGCCCTTAGATAGAAGATGAGGGAGGGGAATTTCTGCTCCAACACTTCTTAGTACAAACCAATCCCATCAAATGCTTAGGCAGTGGTGAGTGAAAAATGGTTTCTGCTTTCTTTTTTTGATGAAAAGGAAGAAATTATTTACCTCAATTGTTATGTTGTGAAGACCTAGCATGTAAAAAATTGCCCAGGAAGTTAAAAATTTTAGGTAGTGGGAAGAAGAGAAGAGTAATAGAACTCCCAGCACAATTCAGCTCTAGTTTCCTTAGTTCAAGACCTTACTGTGACAATAAGCAAGCGGTGAACTATGAAGCTGTTGGATGCACTAACGTAGGTAAAACTGCATTCATCACATACTATCAGATATATAATTTGCTTCTCCCTCACAAATACATAGTCTCCAGATTCATTTGTAACTTTGAAGTAATTTCAAAAATTATCTGAATTTAAAAAATGTGTTGAGAATTCTTTCCTTCAAATCTGGAATATTTTAACATTAATTACAGTACTTTAAATCCTTGAATGTGCACTGCTCTGCCCCAGACACAGTTTAAGGGTAAGAAAACGGTGACATAATAATTCAGAAAGTCAGGAAGATGCTACTCCACTACAACAGGCATTACAGTTATTGCTCCTTGGTTCCTGAAGTGAAAGTAACAGTATCATTATGAAACAGCTTCTCAAGATAAATCGTTATGTTTCCTAATACTGTCCTTTGTCTAATCTGCCTGTGTAACCTGGTATACTGCCAATATAATGATTGAAAGTCCTGTTATGCAACGTTTTCAACTATAGTTGAGACTGTACAGGACTTAGGGTGACCGAGATGCAAATTTTATTGGCACTAATTCAAGGGTGACCAAGCTGCAAATTTTATTGGCACTAATTCATAGAAGTCATTCATGCTTTGCTGCTTTTGATGAATGAAACAATCCCAAGCTCATGCAATGATTGGTACTATTCAAACTAAGAGAAATAGGAAGAGTATCGTGAATTAAGCCACAGGTAAAGTCATACTTTGTCTAAATCACTGCTCCACAACAAAATATCTTTCAAGAAAACTAGATGAATAAGTGTTCTCCAAAGAAAAGCCTGCCCCCAGTATGAATTATAGTGATTCAGTCAAGTCAAAGCTCAAAAAATCCTTTTAAACATTTTGCAATCTGTTTCATAACGTTCTCCTTCGGTATCCTTTACTTCAGGCAGCCTGCCAGACAAACTTGTGTTAAGCTGCTCCCCAGAACGGAGATGTCTGTTTTTCAGTCCTGATATGGCTGTGCTCTTGATTCTTACTAAAAGCTTACAATCATGTATTTCCTGAGCATGCAGAAAGTCAACTATCATGTATTTCCTGAGCATACACACTTTTAAAGATATGTATTTACAATCCCAAATATGTCACATATATAGCTATATATATGGATACATACTTTCTGCAACTTCAACACTAACTGACTGGAAAGTTTTAGAGGTGGTCTTTAAAGGCCTATCTGCTTTTTTGAGGTTAAAAACCCCAAACCCTTCTGATATAGTATAAAATCTCCAGAGTTAAACCTTCAAGAGTTTTCTATCACAGCATAACTGTACCTTTTTTTTTTACCTCCTCATTTACTTTTCAAAACTCACATCCAGAAAAGCCCTGAAAACTATACTGTGTTTGTACTGTACACTTAAAAATATACAGACATATGGTTTGTTAACTTTAATTAATGGAATCAAATAAGCATGCATCCATTTAGGAAAACCCTTTCCTTATGAACTTGTATAATCTCTCCATCACTTAAAAAAAACAACTAACAAACCACAGAGCACTTAACATTTTTCCAAGGAAAATGTATGGAAGGAATCAATTGGAACAGCTTTGTATTCAAAATCATCTGTGAAGCATCAAAGTTGTATTTGTTGGCGTCTGTGCTCCAGCTGTGGGGTTTGCAGCTTTTTATTTTTTTAATCACGTTCCTTATTCCAATGAGTAAGTACTTGATTTTGTGCATTTACAGAGTTGGAAAGTGAATTGATTGGGGACTGTTCATACTCCCACAGCCTTTAATGTTGTTTCATTAAAAGTATATGGCAACTTTAAAGCTTCACAGGACATCTTTTTTTACTGGATCTTGGTAAGCGACAATTTTACTGTATTAAGCCAGATTTTAAAAAAAATCTTGGTTATACTCACTGAACCATGTAGAGAGAATAAGATGCCTAAAAAGACAATTAAACAGCCAACAAAACCTTGCATCCAATTCATAAAAAATATCTCTGATGGCAATATTAACCAATTCTTTGATTGTTGGGAATCCATTTATGAGCAAGTCCTTGTCCTTTTTAAAAAGCATGACAGAAAGTCTGAGAACCCGGTGCCCCTGAATCAGAGGAAGACTAAATTGACCTCAATGCCTTTTGGATGAGGCCCTGTTTTAGCAGTGATAATAGGGCACTAAAACCACTTTGTGCATCAGTTTGTGGCTCCACACAAAGTATAACATGATTTTGAAGAGCTACAGAAACCAATGGTGTATCTTCTCCATGACTTTCAAAGATCACAGATTCGGAGCTCTCTTGCTTGATCTCTTGTAGCCACCACAAACTTATCATGGCGCAAGTGTGGGGGAGGGGGTTTAGGGGTTCCTAAGTGTAATATAGCTATTACCCAGTTCTGAAAAGTTCCCTGCAGGAACTCACTTTTAACCTTGACTAAGCAGACTAGGTTCCTGGTTTGTGTGCCCAAGATTAAGAAATACAAATACAATGTCAAAAACAACTGTATTTTGCTGCTTTCTGCTCAGTGAAGAGCCGACAGCACTCAAGAGAAAAGTATTAAAGGACTAGTCCCTGACCTCTTCTCTGCAGTACAAATGAACAAAGAATATAGAAGAGCTCAGTACAACTATTGATGAGGGACCTGGATCAGTGACATGAACCAGCAGAGTGCTACAGGAGGGAAGCGCATCACAGGCACTGTATTAGAGGCAGAGAGCAAATGCTTGCTGTCAATCAAGAAATCTGAGGAAGGGCAAAAAGAAATCAGCAGCACTGAACAGTAGGGAGAGAAAGGTCATTAAAAGCATGAAGTCACTCTTCAAAAAGCTGAAGTCGTATACAAACAAAAAATGATGAAAAGAATCATGAAATCTGTCATATTAAACATAAAAACACAATAAGGGAGGCCAGAAAAGAATTCAAGGAGGAACTTTGAAAGGTATTAAAGCTAAAACTCAATCCAATTTCAAGCACATCAGGGACAGAAAGATTGCTACGGAGTCTATAGGCCCAATATATTATGAAGGCATACAAGGGGCATTTAGAAATGGCAAGACCACAGCAGGCTTTGTTAGTAGAAGACATCATGGAGCAAATAGATAAAATGTCACCAAGGAATATAACTATGGAAACAGAAATAAGTAAACTGATACCAGTGGCACAGAGCTTCTTGCTTAAAATTACGTTCCTATTTGAGGCCTGGAAGATGGTAAATGTGACACTTCAGGAATTTCAGGGGAACTATAAAATAATGAACATGATATCTGAATTGGGCAAATCAGAGGAAATCATAATAAAGCATGAAATTAGTGGCCACATGAACAAATATGATCTACTGGAGAACAAAATTATATACCCTGCTTTTTTACATAAGGAAGCCATAGACCTATCAGAGTCTCTGAAGAAGTCACAAACATATGAATACAAGATGTAAGTCAATATGGTTTACTTTGATTTCGAGAAGACATTTCACAACATCTCTCAAAGTCTCTTAAGGAAATTTGCAGCCACAAGAGAAAAGCTATTATCCTTTCACAGATAATTAACTGCTTAAAAGATGGGAAATGAAAGAGAGGAGTAAATGGTCAGTTTTCACAACGGAAGGTGTCCAACAGCGTCTGTGCTGGGACCTGTGTGGTTAAACATATTTAACAGCACGGGAAGTACAGTATTATCTAAAATGCTGTTTATTTTCAGGAGAACACTCTGAAGGGGGTATCGCAGGGGAAAAGGGAAACTGTAAGTATAGAGTTAAGAAAGTGTATGCTCTGTATCAGGCTGGTACTGCATGCAGAACACATTTCTAAGAACTAAATTAATCAAGAAATTTCCCCAAAATAATCAAGGGTGCCTACCTTATCAAAGGCAAAAGATTAATAGTCCATTTTCACCTCTATTTGTCTGACTATTTTGAGGAAAGCCTTTCTGTGACTTTAACAAAGACAAATACTTTTTAAAAATCTTGCGCTCTGATAATCTAAATTTTCCTTTCTTCTCCACATTTCACCCTATCTGCCTCACAACACAGGAATTCTGTTCATACATATTATTCTCCCTATGAAGTTTAAAGCAACATAAATTAGTTTTTCTTAACATTTTGGGATTATCGTGGAAAGTCAGATTTGACTTTATAGTTAGGGCATGTCATATTGTTATATTTCTTCAGTTTACTTAGAGAACTAACCAGTAAATAAAACCCCAATCATTCTGAAAACAAAAGAAAGAAGTGAAAACATTTCCTTAACTAAAAACACCAAACGACACCTCATTCTTTACTTTTTTCAAAGTTACATTTATATAACCCCCAGCAAAGTTTTTGATGGATTAATTCCTATAATCCATTGTTTGCTTTTTTTTTCTTGCATTCTGTGTAACGGATCATTTTTCTACTTTATACCAAATTGCTGATGCTAGATTTCACCATACGTCTAATAATCCTTTTAGCCCTTAATTTCAGAAGACAACTATATGCACTGATACTACTTCTTTTTCTAAGTACTTTAAAATCTCTTTAACAAAATATTCATGCTGCCAAGCAATCTCACACAAATGCTTCAATATGTGAATGGGGATTCTGGATCAGCTTTTCAATAAGGGGTAGGACACACAAATGAACTATTTTTAATAGGGAGCTTAGTGAATTTGCAAAGAAGGTTATGTGCTCCTCTGTGAAAGCATATAGTATACTTCCAGTTTTGTGAGCAACTGCCCGAAAAATTTTGAAACTTCTGACTGAATCCCTTTCCGTGCTTTAAACAGAGCGAACACACTTCATTTCACATTAAAGCAGGATTATAGGTCTTGGTTTTCTAGATAGAGAAACAGACAGATACACTCTCTGGACTTCTGGCTAATGTCATTCAAGGTTGTAAAAAGACTTAGCTAAGTCAGGCAATGCTGAGAGCTGTGGGTCTATTGACTAAATCTCATGTTTTTCATATAGCTTATGTTGATTGGGATGGGGACAGAATAAACTCAGCCATGGGAAATGAAATTTTTGCTAGTAAGCAGTACCTCCATGTTGTTATGACACTATCAGAACAGTAAATTGACTGAGCCACACTATCCAAGCTCCCACACTGCAGATCTGACCTGAATACAATGTCCTCACAAAGGCCGACATGTAAATGGCCTTCTATAAAGAATCTTGGAATCTGCCACTACCTTCATAAATAAACTTCATGTACTAAAACCAGAGATGTTTGTGAGTAAAGGAGCGATCACCCAAAAGAGTCTTGCGTTGAGCACAGCGCACATGTTGACGACTCAACACTCTCATATCTGACCTGGCACCTGGCAATCCAGCCTGCGTAACTGGCAAAGTAGCTGTCGTGCCATAGGATCTAGGGAGAGACTGAGTTTCCTTTTCCTCTCTAACCCACAAAGGAAATGAGAGGTTCAATTACTATCTCTGACACAGCCTGCTTCTCAGCCTCCTAGCTGGCAGGTTGTACAGAAATGCCTGGCCACCTGCACAGCAGGATGAACTGCACAAATTGCTGCCAATGAGCGTACCCTGAGCTAAGGACTATGAAGGCACTTAGGATCTCCTAGTACTGTCTTGTCCTGCAGAAAGGTTCACAACTTGGAGATTAATATGTCAAGCTGTAACTTGCAAGTTTTCTTATGTATCCTAGAGGGAACCAACGTGGTTTCATAAATTTGTGCCAGCTGTGCGGTCAACTCCTCTGAATTTTAAATGCAAGTAAACTGCTAGCAGCATTAGCATGTAAACTCTGCCATTTCTTTTCCACTTTTCCTTCTGGAGATTGATTCAAAGCCCAAAGAGATCCAAGTGAGTCTGTCCTTCCTCTGAATCAGCTGAAAAATAAAGGTGTAGCCTACAGCTGCTTTTGTCTAGATCCTCTCTGACAAAGCAAAGCCAGAACTGCATTTTGGAGCTGACCTATTTCTGGACCATTCCCAGTCTGCATAGGGGCTTCACCAATTTCAAATGAAAGATAAATCAACTCCTTTATCTTCACAGAGTAGTAAATGCTTCAATGATCTCTCATGCTAGACATTGTTATAAGTAACACAATGTAAACTGAAAGGCCTATTTTTACAACTGCAAATTCATTCACCTTTCTGATGTTTCAGATGATGTAACAAGTATTGTTGAATGTGAAAACCTCTATTCTGGAATCTGCAGGATTAATAATTTTACTTTCAGATGCATTTCTCTGGCAGAAAAGAAATATGCTATGTGATGCTGTTTTCAAGTACCACAAGGAGTCTTCATATGGGGACTGTGAAACTACATCCTGCCCTTCAAGCTGCAAGGACAAATCACTCTATGCTGGTAAATGAGCTCAGCGTTTGTATGTTCTTATATTCTCAGACATGAATAACACAATCCCATCTACTGGAGTATTCTGGCCTAAATATTATACTTTCAGAATGCTGCAACAGACTGAGTCACAACATCCTGAATATACAAAATAAGTTATAAATAAACACAACGAAAATGTATGTTTGCCTTTTTGAAGGCTTCTGAACATGTTTGTTCAAGATGAACGTCAGAGGCTTTGAATAACTTAATGCCTTTTATTTGGTGGCTGTAGTATTAGCGCAGAAGTTGTCTAAGCAAACAGCTGAACATGGAAGTGACAAAGGAATCAACCCAGGAGGAAAAAAAAAAGGTAGTTTTAATAACTCCATCAATAAATAGACCAAAAAAAATTTTTAATTATGTCCTAGCGTGATATAACCTGGGTAAGAATAGAGCTGCCTGACTATTTTCAACAAAAAGCAAAATCCTACCACAGCCAAATAAATTAAAAATTACCATAATGCTCTGAGACTAAGTGAAAACAAAAGCCGGCAGATAAATACCACTAATTTGGAAGGGGTTCCATTTAATTGCACTCGGATGGCTAAAGACTGCTGCCAATTAGCTCAGCTAACAAATCTGTCTCGCACTTTTCAACAGTTGCTGCAGTAGTGAAGCTATAATGGCAACAGCACATATCACTTATTTAGGCTTCAGCTATCCCTCAATTTACTGAGGCTGAAATAAAGAATACTGAAACAAAAACTCTACTTTGGTTAACCATCAGGTCTACACGTGACCACACTTTTTGGTTTAAAATGTGTAAACACAATTACTATGTTTGCACTGCAGCATTTTAATTACAGGTGGCTAAACCTAAAAGGAACAAAATAAATCAGAGGGACAATTCGTTGTAAGCTGATTCAACATTCACAAAGAGGAATATTGGAAATGCCATTCTAGATCAGACATGCTGTCCCTGGTTATTGTCAAAGGACAGCACAGAAATAAGTGTAAAGCCCAAAGCACAGCTCTCAATCTGATTGTTAATATTCAGGAAAAGATTTAAAACATTCGTAAGTCCCTGAAAGAGCTTGCTATAAGAACTTCAGAAGAGGACTGCAGTCTGTGTCAATTGTCACAGGTTGAACTGCATTGCTTGAAGTGGAGTAGGGACAGTTTTCCAGCAGCTGAAGATTTATTTCTCAGCTTTAAATTATTTTTAAAATTACATCCTTCTCAAAAAATGGATGCTTCACACTGCTCTGTTTTAAGCAAGAAAGCAAACAACTTGTAGTTTAGTCTCTTTTTGAAATTAAATAAATCAAACAGCAAAATGATCATTGGATGTGTAGCTAAAGATACCTTAAACACCTCACATTTGGATATATACACATATCAGTTCAACCAGTCTATATTTTTTGTTTACCTTGACTATGCGTGCCAAGTTCATAACTCACTTTACTGACAAAGTTGAGCACCACATATACCATTAATCAATAAGTGTTAGCATTTTCTGAAACTATTTCTTGTGATTTTTATTTTATTTTTGTCTGCTTCACACTTTTTAATAACTTGGCATTACTTATAATTGCAATAGCGTATGCAGCATGAAAAGAAGACATGTTCTACTTTGCTAAACTTTTAAAACATACAAAAACTAGCTAATACTCAATAATTGAGTTTACATTATAGACAGAAAAAAAGGACTGGAAAGGAAAATGAACATGAAGCAGGCAAATGTCATACAATTTTTTTGTACCTCATGCTTGTGAGAATATTTTTTCTGGTTTTGTGAGAATATGTTTTCTGGTTTTGCAATAGACGATGCGTTATTTTATTTTTCTTTAACTCAAAAAGGTCAAATGGAAACTTAAAAAAGAACCATAAAGCATAACAACAATGTTCCTTACTGGTCCTTTTTCTCTAAACTGGGCATTTGGAGCTTGTTTTGTGACACAGCAAGTATTTTGAAGGCAGACTTTGTTCTTTCTGATGGACAGAGTACTTCTGAAAACCTTCCATCTTCAAATTCCCTTTAAAAACTTAATGAAAGAAACATTTCTGACATTTGTTTTTCTAAGACTTTTTTTTTTTTTTCATCTTGTGTCGTAGCAGAGATTTTAGAATACAGATAGTTTTTCTTCCTGAAGTTTTGTGCTCAGCACGCATCTGGAATGTTGAAATAATAATAATAATAAAAAGATGAATGTGATACTAGCAACTATTTCTAAGAAACAAACAAAATTCCTCCTTTTTTTTACTCCACAGCAAAACCCAACATGCTTTGTTTTGGTATATGGAAAGTATATACACCTTACCAGTCTCCCATTACAAAAACTAAAATGAATGCCTATGTTAGCATGACTGAAATGAGAACACGGACAAATTCACGTAAAGTATGTCACCCAACTTGAGCCTCAAACTAGATTTCTGGTTCTAGCAATAATTCTTTTAAGAAGTTATTTTTATTACTAGCCTGAGGCAAATTCAACGAAGATTATGTTTCTCAGGGGAAAAGAAGCATTTTCTGAAGCAAATGTACAACTTATCTGAGTATGCTGTAAAATCTGAAGGTATCTGTCCTCCGAGTCATATTAGCACAGTCCACAGAATTCCACAGTTCCTACTCTAGCACATATATCATCTGAATACATGAGAGTAATACATGTTTTGTGATCCACTTAAGCTTCCTATTACCAGATTTTAGCTGCTCTTAAATTTGGCTGTGATAGTCCTATGTCTTATTAGACAATTTCAAGCATTCTTACCAACTTTGATTAACATAAAGACTTTGGCAGGTCCTTAAGGCTCCAGGTTTTGATTTCAAGCTTCATCTTTTTGACTTTTAGGAGTCCCTGTGGTCTAATTCTCCTATATCATAACGATTTATGGTTGTCTAGATTCATTGTAAATGCTTTCAGTCCTAAGTCTCTGGCCATCTATTTTTATGTATTGAGTTCACTTCAGTGAGAGGCGCACCTTTAAAATACCATCATGTTTTTATATGCTTGGAATATTTATATGCATCAATATTTTTTTTCATTTTTTTTTATAAGATGCTAAGTTTGCAATAATTGCAGGGATCGCTTTACTGAGTCCTGATAAAAAACATTCAAGTGTCTTGGTTGATTTCTGCTATAAGACAGATGACGCCAAGGAACCAACTGATGAGAAACATGTAAAAAGCAAAACACAGTCAGTAACCACCTGCTGCAATATTACAGACTAGGAGCAATACAACCAAACTAAAGGGAAAGAAAAATTATGCAGTGTAAATCATTAGGTGGACACAGATAACAGCCATGAACATGGTAAAAGCTGCAAAATGAGAACAGCTAAAGAGAATTGGCTATAATGCAGTCTCACAGCCTGGTTGCAGACTGGTAAACAGAAGAGGTAGGTTCTCCTATGACATAAAATCTGGTCCCCTGATACTGCTGGCAAACAATCTATAAGACTTCCTTTCTTAAGCCTTATAAAAACGGTTGTTGCTGTTCTTCTCCCCCAACCCCCCATTGAAAAACAGTTCTAAAAGCAAAGAATCAGCATAGTTGAAAAGCGTCCCAAGACAGCACTTAGCCCACCCCACACTTCTGATGTGTCAAAAATTTCTTTTCATTTCAAGATGAAATGAAGCCTAACATACTTATTGTCTTCTTAAATAATATGTTCTACAGCCCTCTATCTGCACATTTTTCTTTTCCACTTTTTAAGAACATGAGTCTTGACTTTACAGATGACAAATTCTGAACTACACAGCTGCAGAAAGCCCATGGCAACTCATGCCGTTCAAACGCTGTGAAAGTTTCCAAGTTCATACTCATTGAAGGTAAATAAGAAACCTGGAGAGTCTCCTTTTAGATTAAAGCTCTCATATAATGATTGAAAGACAGAACTTGGAATTTTAAGTCCCTGAGTCTATTCTCTGCTATGCCTTTAATTCACTTGGTGAAAGTTTGACTCATAACATCTTTTACTCCACACCAGATATCCAGTAGACAGGGTAGATTACTATCACTTTCATTGCAACTTTTCCTGAGATTATTTAGCTTTCCAAGTTCTCTGAGATACTCAGAATAAAAGGTTTTAAAACTGAATTAAATTCAGTAAATATCTTTCACCACCTAGGTTTAGTATCACTACAACCGTAAGGATGGGAAATTAGCAGTAATAAGGCACAATAATTTCTCCTTTATTCACTATACTAAAAATCCATAATTCGAATTGTTTTGAAGGATACATACTCTACAATAATAAATACAAACATTTGCCTAAAGCAGAAGAACCTCTGACGAATAAACAAGTTTTGATATTCCTGTTTCTCATTCATTAGGATTTTATTAATACACATATTTCATTCATTCAACAAGTACAAGAAGACATAAAAATATTTCAGATTGCTCTTTCCTACATTAATGAAACAAACTCTAAGAAGAAATAAAGTACTTTCTCCTCCAGGTACAAGAAAAAGGTCCTACTATGACTGCAAAACTTCCAGCTTGGGACAGGTAACTTCCAGGTAAAAATTCACTGTAACTTAGGTATAAAGTCTGTGTTCTGTCTAAGTCCTTTTCTTGCAAGAAACCTACCAGGTTTTATAGAGGATTTATACTTTAGATTGGTTTCCACTGGTGCCTAGCGTTAGCAAAACAAGTATGTACTCCAAACCTAAGCACTTTTTTGAAACCCTCAATGCAATAATTTTCTAATTAATAAAAATACCCAAAAACATATCCGTAGCTGAACTTGTAACTCTTTTGTGACACAGCAGAGACAACGTGTTAAGACTGCTAATAAATTACAAAACCCAGTAACATTAATCTCAAATCAGTTATAATTAAGAAATTTTCACACTGAAGGTTTTCTTACTTTCCTCATGGAGCTTCCTGAGAAAATTAGAGCTATGTATTTTTCATTTCAGAACATGAGGAGATTCTGTACAAAACAAAATACTGCTTTTTTTTTCCCAAATATTAGTATGGGATAAACAGCAATGACAGAGACAGAAAACCCTCAGATTTTGCTCTTTCCTATGCTAGTCAGGAAGGTTTAACAACAGATCTAGACCACATGTCTGCTTTTCTGTGTACCATTAGGGAGAGACAAATATTTTGGAAAACTTGGTATAAATTCTAAGTTATTGGGTTAATTCTTAAAGTTCAAATGGAAGACAAGAACAAAGCTATTTGATGTTTTCAATCTACTGAAAATGCAGTTTCTACCACCAGGATAAATGTTAAAAAGAGAACAAATCCTGGGAAAATGCACAAAACATTAAAATTAGAAAAAGGTAATAAATGGATCCTTTCTTTAGTATTGAATTACTGCGAGTCTAAGAAATAGACCAGAGTTGATGACAAACCTCAGAATTAAGCTTACTCTCTGAACCGAAGGCATGTAAAAATTGATTTAACGTGAAAAAAAAAAAAAAAGAAAAAGTATTTTTCTTCTACCTCTTTAACATTCTGGAGCAAAATTGAGTACATGTTTCTCAGTGTGCAACATTCAGCCTGGCCATTAAGCACAACACAGCTAAAACCAAACTCTCTTTTTTCCTTTGAGCTATGCTCATTCTTGGTCACTGGAAAGATTAATACCACCATCTGCCATTCACCAGCAGGATCTCTCTTCTGCAGTTTTGGCCACTTCAAATTTTCACCCAGGTTGTGCGTTAGACATAATACCCCCTTCAGTGACAATCCACCACTAGAATCCAAATTATCATGAAACAGCACCTCAAGGTTCATTTTCTGATATTCACCTATACTTGCTAAGACTTTGCTACAGATTCTCATTGTCCTAAACAATACTCTTTCCTCTGGCTTTGACAGCGTTATCCATTCAGGAACACTCAGGTCGAGGTCATCTTCCCAGCACACTGCAGTGAACGTGTCACCTTGCTTTCTACATGTCTCTGTTATGTTTCTCTTCTTCACCCATATACTGCTATGCATCATCTCATTCACCTTCAAGAAAGCAATGTCCCATTCAGATGTTCCCATTACATGAAACCTACCACCTATATGTGTTCAGATACAAGAAAAAACCTCTATATGTTTTCCTATATTTTTCTCTTCGTAAATTGGGTATCCATAAAGCACTTCTATTCATTCAAAATCATCACTGCAGCTTCAAAGGCTGACAGTGGTTAGGTTGCTGCCATGCTAAGACCATTATCACTATTCAAGCTTACTTTAGCACTTCCTGGTGGTTCCATGTATTCACTTATTGGCTGCTTATGTATCTAGATTTTTAAACTTCTCTTTTTCTGTGCTGTACAGGACCTGATCCTGGGCTTATAACTAGAGTTCCTATGTATTCTGGTGACAAAAATAAAAACCACAATAAACCTGCCAAGAACACATCTACATCTGCACCAATCTTGCCTCAGGAAGCTCATATTCCAGACGATATTGTGAAAAAGTTGAATTAAACTGTGTGACTTTCAGCACACAAGAGCAACACAGAGACAAAACGCTTTGGTGACTCATATTAGGGGTAGAGCATACAGACATACACGGATGTCCTATGGACATATAGACATCCACGGCATAAGGCTATAGATATTTGCTGAAGGGAAAGCTGAGAATTACTTACCACGCTGCAGCCAGGACAATCAGGACCATTTTCACAGGTTCTGCGCCGTGCCTGGATCCCTCCTCCGCACTGAGCAGTGCAGCGCTCCCATGGACCCCAGCCTGTCCAAAACACATGAGGGGGGCACAACAAATGCTCATTGCAGTACCTGTGAGGAGAGGCAAACAAAGACGCAAAGAATCTATTTAGTACCAAGACAAGATCTCCCCCAAAAGTCGCTCATTTCCATTATTTAGATAGATGTTTGTACAGGGAAATATCTTATCCAAAGGGTCTCCCTCTATTCATAAAGCACAGAGCTAACAGTTGCCCCACTGCACAGAGTGTTTAAACATCTGAGATTTTTTTTTTAGGCCGTAATTGCGTGGGTGAAGCATTTGTTTGCGTTATTTAGTGCCTTTATACAATGCATGCAATATAACCACACTATCGTACTGTGAGCACGTAAGCAAGTTGACAACTACTTATTAAAAACAGTTGTGGCTATACATCTGAGGCAGAAGTAAGTCAACCAAACAGAAGGCAACCATTTCTGCAGGCAGTCTTTTATCAGTCTCCAGCTACGCATTGATTAGGATCCATCTCTCTCCTCTTCAGAGAGCTAAACTTGCTTTTTACTTTCCACAGTGTCTCCACTTCTGGGGGTAAAATAAAAGCTAAAACATTAATTCTAGGTATAAAGAACTGTACTGTTTTCATTATGTTATTACTTTATCTTTTAAAGGGTGTTTTTAGTTATCATAATCTTTGATGGGTTTCCCAGTGGGCTGCAAGCTGATTCAGAGGCCTACTAAGTCCTCGAGCGAAGCAGGAATATTTTATTACTGAGCTGTCATTATCACAAGAAGTCATTCAGATATGTGGGAGGGTCCCAACTCTTACCGAGTTTTTTCATTTTTTTTGTACAAACCTAAGATTCCTGATTTTTTTGAGCATGCTATCCAATAAATTTTGCCATAGCATATGCTGCTTAGTAAGGACCATCTACATAGGTCTAATGGATTTGGGTCACCAGCAAGTGTTACTGGGTCTCTTAAAGGGACAAAGTTGTTATTTCAGATAAAGTAAAGCCACGACAGATACTCAGAAAACAGATGACCTTGAAGGTGTACACTAATATTTTATGGATGTGGCTGTGTGGCTCTTGTTCCAACTACTGACTGTCCTGGACAAACAAATCCATCTGTTACAGTATTTCCTCATTTTTTACACCAGTCATCCAAAATCCACTGTCTTCTTGCCCTTCTAACAATTTTCCATCACTTTGTACTCTCTTGCAGTGAAAACTGACTCTACTACTTCAGTAACTCATTTTCTACCAAAAAAAAAGACATGGCAGTATAAACTGTTGTCATTTTCAACAAGAATAAGCAGAACCACATTTTTTTAGCAGAAAGCCCCAAGATGCTCAAGCTCTAATTATTCATTACCAAGGAATTTGCACATTCAGGATTCTGGGGGAAAAAGAAAAATGTTGTTTGTGTACGTTACATACAACAGTGAGTTTAACATATATGCTGGAGCCTATGATTCAGAATTTGTCTCTAGGTCTGAGCAACTCCATCAAAAGCTTAGGAGTGGGATAAATAGGTCAGTAACATTTAGTTTTGCGTTCCTTTATAGTTAAGGAAACTATTAACAGCTCGTATTGACCTCATCTGCCGCTTACCAGCAAACTGAGGAAAAAAACGCCAAACCCTCAAAATTTATTAATCCACTATCTCAGAATTCTTCAGTGTGTGATTTGGGTAAATGTTTTTCAACAGTAGGTTATATATAAACTATCTTTTTTTCCTTCTGCATGTTCAATATTTGCAATTCACAGTTCACATTATGCTATCACTAAAAATGCATAGGAATGTCCTGTGCCTGGATACTCTTCCCCCAAAACTCCAACAGCTGCACACATTCTCTGTCACATGCAGTCATTTATGCGAATATTTGCGATAGTTTGACTCTGTGACCATTTGTTGAGAACGTGTACTCAATGAAACATATATGTAACATCACCATTTATTTAGTCAAATGATGATTAACGATGATGTGCTAAGTTAATCTGGGACACACACATTGGATAAAGCAAGTTTGCAATAAAGTTGACAATTACTGACATTCAGCAATGCAAAATAAAATTAATGGTGGGACTCATTTCACCTTAAAATATGGGCATGTATAAGTAAGGCTGTCTATAAATGAAGTAGTCATCTAAACTTGAGAAACAGTTGATGGAAAGAAACAGCCCTTTTAAAAACATGATTTATGTCACCCTAAAGCAAATGTCTAATGTAGGTCACATAACAACAACCCTCAATCTACAGATTTCTCTCCATTGACTATAAAGTCTGCGTGGGAGGCAGACATCTAAGTTCCCATTACAGCCAATGGAAATTTTGTGAATAGAAGCTATGGAGACTAGAATGATTAAATTTAGGAATATACAGTAGAAGGAGACAAATCACCTGGTTCTCCACAGCCTGTATTGACTAGATTTCTGCAGATCGTAGTGGAAGTCTAGACACCTGACTCGCACATAAGCACTCACAGTTGTGAATACCTGAAGTTAGGTGTGATAAGTCTCACTTAGATGAGACTCACGGCACTATACAGTGCCTCTGTTAGTGCCAATAAGCCCTAGCACCTGCTCTTTCACTTAAGCAGAAGAAAGAAACCTAACTGACACGGTAAGCACTTCAAAGGCTGGCAATTTTGTCAAGCAACACTATTTTAAGATACAGTTGAAACCACAAGATAAAACTGAAAAGAGCCTTAAAATGTCTATATAGGCTACTTAACTTCAATTTAGGAATTTTTTTTTTTTTTTTTTTAAAAAAAGTTAGTAACAGAAGTGAATATAAACTTTTCATATTTTTTTCAGGAAAAGAAAAACAAACTAACAACACAGCATACAAGTAGAGTCTTATCTTCATTTCAGCCAGCCAGCCTCTGAAAACATCAGGTATGTTTTCACAGCTAGAGACATCCCTGCAACTGATCATTGAGAGCTGTGCTACAGCATGGGGCTTCAAGCCAAGTTTCATTATATCTCTTCTTGGCTGCATTTCAAGTCACTCAGTAACCCTTTTCCCCTTTTGCTCTTTCTTCCCCTCTTAATTTTGTTCTCAGGACCCACAGGGCTAACATTTTATAGTAATTCAACAAAACATGCAATGCAAGAAACTTGAATCTGTGAAACCACTGCCCTCTCCCCTAATCTAGCTGAAATGAGGTCAGAAGGGAGAACAGCCTACAGAAGTGTGGGTTTTGTACAGTGACCCTTCCCCTTTCCCCTTGCAGTGAATTCAAGTTCAAATGCCCTAAAAAAGGAATTATCATACTGGGGGAAGGGAGAACATCCTCTGTCCAGTTGTGTCCACCACCACTAGTTCCTGTGGTAATTTTTTAATTTTTACTCCAGGCAATTCCATTACAACTGGAATTATTATTCTTGTTCCTATGAAGATCTCAACCTTTAGCAAAACATTAGTTTATTTCAGTATTGTCATGCAGCACTGAGCACCGCAGGCTAACTGCATGACAGTTATAAATGTGTCTTTTTTATTCCACAGAGAGATGCTATTTTTATCTTTTTGCTTTTTTTAAAATTTTTTTATTTATGCTTATATATATTTATGCTTTTTTATTTTTTTGCTTTTTTAAATTTTTTTATTTATGCTTATATATATTTATGCTTTTTTATTTTTTTGCTATTTATGCTTTTTTATTCCACAGGCTAACTGCATGACAGTTATAAATGTGTCTTTTTTATTCCACAGAGAGATGCTATTTAATTTAAACACATAGTTCTTAATTCTGAATTATATTATACTAGCATGTATTTAAGAAAAACAAACTAACCTTCATCACTGTTTGCCCATCCCTACGCAATATATTGTTATGTGGTGGGTACTTGTGATTACCAGCCGGTAACTTACTGGGAAGCACAGACTATACAGAGGTTGATGGGAATGCTGGATTCCCTTAATTGAAGGCAGATATGCAATCCACACATGCCTTACTGGATTGAGATCGCTGAATCGACAGAAATCCCCACCCAGGAGACTGTGGAAGGTGACAGGGGCATGGTCATATGCTCCCAGGGACTTCTGTGGAAGAAGAGGAGGAAGCAGAGAAAGCACGGATGGTGGGAGTAGACGCTTCCCAGCAGACAAGACAGTCATGGGAGCACAAGCGAGCCCAAAGCCTTGTGGTGTTTGATCTGCTCTGCTGAAGGGGACCAGGCTTGTTCGCACTGCTCAGAAACAAGCAGTGCTACAAAGAGCAGGCACTGGACTCTCAGCAGTTCCTCCTTCTCATGGAAACAAGCCCAAAAGCTCTGAATATCTGCTGATGATTGTGTAGAATGATAAGGTGACAATATGTACTGCTTCTAATCTTACACACCCAAAAATTTCCAGGGCTTTCAAACGTTCAGTCCTGCAGCCAGTTTATTTTTCTACTTCTGATTTGCCAGGCTTTTTTTCTTTTTTTTTTCTCCTACATAATAAAAGATAACTAAAAAGCAAGGGATTCTCATTCTAATGCATTTCTGCAGAGATAGGAGGCAGATTAGTGGACTTAATGAGCCCATATCCACACCATCTTCCACGGGAAGGAGAGGACAAACTTTCTCACTCAGCGAAAAAGTTAAGACAGGTTACTATAGACTCTATAAACTAAAACCTAGAGAGTTTAACAGCATCTTTGGAGAATATTTCTCACACAGGAAAAAACCAGAATTTTTTAAGCCCCTAAGGAATTAATCAGGGTATCTTCAATACAGAATTGTTTTATCTGATCAGCAAATTTTGTTAAAACACTATTTTTACTCCCTCTCCATATTCTGTGTAAATGAACATCAGCTGCACTTTTGACCTGTTTGTACAAAGCAAATTCACTTTGCAATATGAGTCTTTTCTCTCAACTGTTTTCCATGCCACCCCCCCCCGCCGCCCCAGACCTCTCTAGCAGCAGAGCATGCAACAGCTTAACCTATCTGCAACAGTTTAAATTGGTAAATATTGCCATTGATTTCAAGGGAATGACCAGCACGCACAGAGCTGCCTGATGCATTAGCCATGATATGATCATGGCTTTCAGGAAGTAAAACAAACATAACCTAGACAAACATTTAGCTCTTAACACATGAACTCTCAAACTGAATATGCATTCACATCTGCAGGTGAATGTACCTCAGTTATACGCTGCCTTTTCTGTGTTTGCTTTCTACAGAGATATGCACTGGACTTCTACTGAAATCACTGTTTGTTGAAGAGCTGTGTTTCAAAGTTTGGCACAATGTTGGCTGTGGAAACTGAATCCCGCATTTATGCCCCTGAACGTGTGAAGGTGATGTGAACATGCACTTTTTATAAAGAAAAATTCAAACAATGTATAAACCAACTAATTCTAATTTTTACTAAGACTACACATATATTCATTTTACATATGAGCTGGGCCATTAAGAAAGTAAAATGTTAGGCTATTTATAAGCATCGATTAATTTAAATAAGAAAATCTGAGAAGCTGCTTATTGGTAACTCTGGATACAAAACTGAGGTAAACGTTTCTTAGGAGTTACTGCATGTGGAATATTTGCTTAGCCTGCCTAAATGTAGTGGGCCCAGTTCTCAAAGGAACTGTTTCCATTTGGTGCAGATGTATCTCCAGTGGTCCTGGAGTTAAGCACTGAATTAGGACTACTGTAAATACTGGTACTCCCTTGCCCTCATAGCTCAAAACTCTCTACAAGCTATCGAAGTCCTGAAGACACTCATAAAGCTTTAATGGCCCCAACCAGTCTCACCTGGGACCTCTACCCATGCCCAGGGGCCTGGGAGGTCTATTTAAGCTCTGCCACAGACTTTCAACCCCCGCCTGAGCTGTGCTGTTGGAGAAGTGCTGGACTTAGTCCTTGGCCCACCATGGAGCCTCTTGGTTTAGACCTCAGCGTGTGGACTGGGCTTGGCCCTGTTGCTATAGACCTGCACAGTGACCGCTGAATCTGATCCTAACCCTGGCCTGTGGCTTGGCTTCCCAGATGGACCTCAGACCTGCATCATCATCATCATGACCTAGAGTCTTGGTTGGATCTGGACATATCTCCAGGCTTGCCCTGCTCTCCTGCTGGGAGTGATGGGATGGGCCCTGGCTGGTGATCTTCCCAGGACTTTCTGCTTTCAACAGCTTTGAAAAGGTTTATCCAAGTACACGGCCTAACATCGACAAAAATCCTTGCAAATAACTGATTTGTTATTTTTTCATTCCTCTAGCTGCTTTGCAAATCATATGACAAAAATTCCTAATATACAACATATTCTGGAAATAAATTTTAAAAGTACTTCTAAAAGAAAAAAAGAGTCTTAAATGTAACAGCACACATCATGGACAACTTAAAATCAGGGTAGAGACAGGAAGGTCAGCTCTGAGCAAGCTAGTGAGTGAGAGGAAGGTGCAGGGCCAGTGAGAGTAAAAGGTGTTTCAAGAAGATAGGAAACAGTGACTGAGGAACTATGAGAGAAAAAATCATCCTGCAGTAAACTCACAGGCATGAAAATCCCAGATTGCTGCTGAACTGGACAAAGAGAGAAAGGACAAGTAACCTGTAGGCTACAAAAGCAAAGCAACATAAGTTTGCTTTTCCTTCAGAACCGCTACATACCAAAATTCAATCCTTCTAGGCTGCTATTATTTCAATTCTTTCTAAGTAACTTTCCGTTTTGTAACTGCCTTTTTAGCACACCCATTGTCTCAACGCTGGGCATTTTCTGCAATAATCATGGAAGTATTTTTCATGGTGTTCTGTATTTCTCCAAAACTCCTTATTGGACTTTCATTCCATGTTAAACTTCAGATGAACAACAACTACTAATATTCATAATCCATCAACAAAAAGTCTATCCAAACTAAACTTCTTTTCTATTTGCAGTTTCATTGTGTCCTGCCCTGGACCAACCTCTCAGTTCAAGAAAACCAATAACTGTTATTCATGCTGTGACAGAGCTATGTAACAGCAGATATAACCTACATTTGGTGGTGATGGCTTTTTGGTTGGGCAACCTATTTTCAGGAAGGAATTTACAAAATAACAAAATGCTCTCCTCTGCAATGAAATGGTAAATATTCATGGCTCTGAAACAGAAAGATCTGTTCTGTGATACTGATCCTTTACATTTAGAGTTAGAAAGACCAGGTCCCTGATGACTGTTAATACATAAATATGTGATGCAACTTCCCTTCAATGAAATGTCTTCATCTGTAGAAATGCCAAAGTTGGTGTTTAATTAAATCCCTCGCTGAAACTAATAAGGTTACTGAATCTTGTTTTCATCCAACAGCAATACAGGAAAGTAAATCATCCATACAGAAAGATTGAAGTAAGCTGCAAGTGTATATTGAGAGGAAATGTATCCACATACATCTTTTGGAACGGATGACTACAGTACTCGAATTTTACACCAATACCAGTCTTCTGTTATCTAGCTTTTTGGCATGCCTCAGGAAACAACATAATGCATTGAAGCACTGCAGTTTCTCTGAATACTTTCCAGTTAAACTTAAAGAAATATTTAATTCTTGTTAAAATTCCTAACACAAATCACAAATTAGAGACATTAGGGTACACAACCTGCTGAGTAATGAGGCCATTTCTAGGTAAAGATGAATGTTTACTGGGAGCAATCTTATCGTTCACTTCACCTGAAAACCTTCTCAGAAAAATGCAGATGCTGCCTTGCTGGATTATGACAACATCATCTAAAGAACTCTCCAAGGCCCTCAATTTTAAAAAATGTTTATTTCAAAGAATTTCACAGAGGAATCACTGGGGGAAAGGGCTTTGTAGATATCTGCCTGATCAGGTTTTTCCAGGATGGCTGGATGGGGCTTTCAGCAACCTGATCTAATGGAAGGTGTCTCTGCCCATGGCAGAGGGGTTGGAACTAGATGATCACTAATGTACTTTCCCACCCAAACCATTCTATGATTCTACATAAAATAGAATCAGAGGCCCGAACTTTACATTCTGAGCTAGTGACAATACTCATCCTGGTTCCAAAGCACTAGATGGTGAAATCAAAATCTGAGCTGACTTGATCTGCTCAGGGGTTGATATAGATAAACAACTTTAAAAAACCCTAAACCTTACTGAAAGATATTTGAGTTCAAGGTGTATTATTTATTGAATATAAAATGAAGCCCTTGAAACTGTCTTTCATGTTATATAGATGCTTAACTCACTTAAGATGGAAAAAAATGAACTCACAGCATCGGTGACATAGTGCTGTGACCTTACTATATTTTGCTCTGAATTCGAGGTCTTGAGGCTGGACGAGTTACAATTCAAACACACTGCAATCAATTTTCAAGGAGAATTAATTTTCAGGGTCTCAAGGGACAGCAGCACATTGCTTCAGCACAATTCTCTGGCACTACCATGAGCTCTCAGCTGGCTAGGGAGGGATGCAGCTAAGAGAAAGATGAAAGACCCACTGCAGACCCACAGCCTTGCTAATAGGAATACTGCTACTATTCCAGGGCAGCATCAGAGTTAAAGAGACAGTGAAAGGAAAAGGAAGAGAAAAATAAGGCAAGTAAAGGAGAAAACGTCCTGTGGAATACAGCTGAGAGAAGAAATTAAAAGACAGTAGAAAAAAGATAACTCACCTCTCCTCACGATTCTGTCCCACACAGACACGTCCTCCATGTCGAGGGGTTGGATTGCTGCAGGAACGCTGACGAACTTGAAAGCCTATTCCACAAGTGGTACTACAAGGTGACCAAGAAGTCCATGGTGTCCAGCCTCCATTTCTGGTAGAATAAAAAGCTCAGGCTCTGTCATCTGTTATACATAGCGAATGGCTGATTAGGTGTGACTGACAGCAGAATCTGGCCCATTAATATTTCTGTAGAAGTCATTAATACTGCATTGTGTTCCATTTCTTAAAGAATACTGAACTAAAAGTGCTCTGATCCTTCCATATTCCATGCTTCGTAATCAGCAACTGCTAAAATGACCCCATTACACAAGAAGTACAAAGATATGAAGCTATTTAGTTGCTTTCAGTCACTTTATTCTGAGTAAACTTCATCTGCAAACTCCTGCATCAAAGCTATGAAGATAACTTTTAATTACATATTGTTCTAATTATTATTTGTGGGTCTTTTTTTCAGGGAGATTAAAATGTCAAGTCTTCCTACCTCTTCTGAAAGGAAAGAGATTAAAGCCTGGAGAAAAAGGATGCTCCGGGGACACCTTATCACTCTCTACAACTACCTGAAAGGAGGTTGTAGTGAGGCGGGTGTTGGTCTCTTCTCCCAGGTATCAGTGATAGGACAAGAGGAAATGGCCTCAAGTTGTGCCAGGGGAGGTTTAGATTGGACATTAGGAAAAATTTCTTCACTGAAAGGCTTGTCAAGGACTGGAACAGGCTGCCCAGGCAAGTGGTTGAGTCACCATCCCTGGAGGTATTTAAAAGACATGTAGATGTGGTGCTTAGGGATATGGTTTAGTGGCGGACTTCTCAGTTTAATGGTTGGACTCAATGATCTTAAAGATGTTTTCCAACCTAAATGATCCCATGATTCTAAAGGAAAAAGAGTAACAATAAGGAAGTGTCAAAATGCATTAGTTCACAGTTTCAATAGGATACTCTGATAAGGTGCCGATACCTTATTTATAACATAACAAAAAAGCTGTACCCTGCATTTGTGAACTTCTGGAAAGGACACTCCTGTCCCTCCCCCATATACCCTAGGAAAAATATACTAGACCAAACATCTCAAAAGGAATTCCATACCCTGTCCTAAGCAAAAAATGATGCACTTCAGCAGTTGCCAAAACCTTTTGATGGCTAGCTTGCAGTTTCTGTATTGGTAGAAGACAAACAGAAATCAAAAAACATAAACCATAAAACTAAACTATAATGAGTTCTTGTGGTTCATCATAAAAGCAAAAGTTAAAATAGTGCCTTACTTCATTTTGAAATAACTTTTTTTAACAACAAAAACTAACTACATGCAGCAATAAAAATGGCATAAGTTTATTCAAGTAATTTATCACAAATATTACCAATTTAAATTTCACTCATCTTGATGTTATTATAAGGGATATAAGAGTTGATAACACAGAAAAAAATTAATAACTATCACTGGTAACACAGACAAAAAAATAAGATCTCTGCCAGTGCAATGTCTGACCCAAGTAGTAAAATGAACAAAATATCTGGATATCCATGAATTCTAGGAATCAATTACTAATACAGCAGTGTTAGTAACAAAGATATTAAAATAGTAGTGTAATACCGCCAATGGTAGTACGTAAGTACCAAATCACGTTCCAGATTGCCTTCTAAACCTGACAGCCAATAGCATTGTTCAGGATCTCACAGCATGCTTATCTTTTCTACCATTCTCCTGACCTGATGTTATATACTATATCATTATGTTTTTAATAATTTCACTAAAACTGCCTACTTTGACTTACAGAGCTTGCAGTTATCTTGTGCAGAAGGATAATCAGTTTTATTCACTACCATAATGTACTTCTGATGTTTAAAAGAAAAGCAGAGGCAAAAGCAGAGTCACTGAAAATAAGCAGAACGCACCAGTATATAAGTTTCATCTTGTAGTTAAAGTTATGTATAATGTTTTAAACCTGAACTCCTAATGCAGTTCAGAATATGCAGTGTTCTGAGTCTCTTTGAAATTATCTGATCTCACCGTTTTTTTCTGGGAGTGGTTACATGTCTGAGGAAGACAAAAGAGTGGCTAAAGAGTGGCATACAGTCAGGTAATAGATGTAGATGTCATGATACAACTGAAAGATATTTTTCCCAAGGCAGAATGGGGGAATACAGCAGTGACATGAGATGTCCAAAAGTGTAAAGAGTTCTGACTTCCAGAAAAAAAGTTTTATGACTTACAGAACTGAGGAAAAGTATCCTACTTTGGATATTACCTAGTATTTTTTTTTTCTTTGAGCTTTTATTAAAATTAGCTGAGGTCAATATTATTTGGAACACAGCATTTGAAATCCTATTTGCCATCTGGCTCATTCTCTCTCCCATAAAGTCTGAGACACACTTTATAATGTCTCTTTTGCTGTGGCCATTGCTATGAGCTGTTTCATGCACAAAACATGATCAGTGGATCGCAGATGAGATTTCAAAGGGTAGTTTTTAATCTGATTAAGTTAAAAACTTTTAAACCATAAACAATAGAACCTGAAATTGTTTTGTGTACCTGGAACAATTGGCAATCTCCATGGTTGGTCCTTCACACAGCCAGCCTCCACACTGAGGAGCAGGATTGTCACACACACGTGTCCTGCAGAGGCAGGAGCCAACACTGGCACCATCAGTATGGGTGCAAGGTTTCCACTGCGACCATGTTCCAAAATGCCCATCCACTGTCAGATTCCTCATCTAGAAACAAACACAAGAGAAAGGCTTACCTGGGGCCTGATGGTTCCTTCATACAACCTCTTAATCATGCAGTATATGGAGGTACAGCCTTCACCCACCAACAATAAAAGCCTCCACTAGTGAGGTACATCTTCCAGACAGCAGGATCCCCTTATGATTTCCGTAGCCGCATAATTAACACCACCTCCAACCAGTCTGGGCCACTGGATGCCACCACTATAGCAATAGTCACAACTAAACGTTATCTTTTGTAACCATGCCTACAGTGATTCAATTAAAAAAAATATAGTTTCACTTTCTCAATTACCTTCTGATGACAGTATTCCCTATTTCCTAAAATTTACCTGTGGTTAGGAACCTGGATACTGACTGTAAAACAGCATGTGCAAGAATGCTTCTGGAAACCCAAATCTAGATCAAAAGGAAGAGGAAGCAGAGGATAATAGTCCAAGGTAACAAAACTTGATGAATCAATCTCAAATCTCCATGATGAGTGTCTTTTTTTGACAACAGTTTTTTAGAAGCACATATCATATAGCACCATTTCATAAAAGTGATATGTAGTTTTAAATACGACTCTCTCACATTAGATAGAAATATATGTATAAATCCTAAAAACATCTTCAAAAAGCAGCACCTAACTCTACATGATAAAACAGCTTGCTCCCGCTGAAGTAAATTCTCAAGAGTTTTGGCTGAAACAGCCAGACCATGTTCATCTTGACTGGTATGTTTCCATCATACAGCCATAACACATGGTAATACGAAATCTTTACTGTCCAGCTGAAACAAAATGCGCTAATGGAAATTGCAGCAGCCTCCATGGTTACTGGAACTTCTGAAGAAAATGGGGCTGGACATAGGGAATTTAGCTCTCTTAACAAAGACAGGCTTTCATATTATTAATTCTTTTAGCAAGGTGTTAATCTTGACAAATCTGTGATCATAAATGGAAATGATGGCCACTTTTTCACTTAAATGCTAAAGGATTTGCCTTTCAATTTCACATCTTAACTTTCAGACAAAACAACAGTACTAACAAGTGCAGGCTAAATAGCATTTAAAGTCACTCTTAGAGAAAAATAAATATGTATCAGTTGTCATGCATATTTTATCATTTTATCAAATGTGTAAGAAAGTAACACTTCAGCATTTCTTTATATATTGGAATAGGAACTAGTTGTAGATTGTCATGAATGATCTGAAATGGTGTCTCCCTTTGCTATTTATAATATTGTTTCATTTTAACAGTAGTGAGGGAAGTATACATTTCACTAATAATTTGAAGATACGGGAGATTCGATTACAGCACAAGACATGTTTCCACTGTCACGCTGGGCACTGACTGATTCTTTTCACTGCAGTAAAGGTTCCATAATTTCACTGTTAAATATATTTCTCATGATTTATTTTTCACAGATATAGCTTCTCCACAGAACAGCTGTGAGTATATTCTGCCAGCTACAACTGACATAACCATAATTCATAATTTCAAAATTCTGCTGACAGCTGTTTATTGAAAATAACTCACCAACCTTTGCTTATGCAGAGTATACACTGTTGTTTTTCACAAGACACAGGAAATAATTACTTCTTGTTAAGTGACAAGTAAACCCATTCTCTCTTGCACTGCTGGTCTAACAAATACATGGTCCATAAACTAGCAATAATACGTCCCCTATCTAATTAATGTCAGACATGTGAAAATGTCCTTACTGCGTTCTATTTCTATGCTGCATCAAAGCATCTTTATTGGTGCACCTACAATTACAAACTAAAGCTACTTGTCTATGGTTACCACAACTTATATCAAGTGGCAGGTTAAGTAATCACAAAACTTAGCTGGAAGCTTGAGCTCAGAAGGACATACGGATGGCAGATTTCTCTTTCTTGATTTTTCTCCCCTACTCCTGCAAAATTCATCCCACTGCAGTCTCTGCTGTTCCCCATGACTCACCTGCTCTGTCTCTCTATGAACATTTCCCTTTCACAAGTGATATCAAAAAATTTCATCATAGGACTATAGGAAAGCAAAATGTACCAATGAAGGGCCTTTTTAGCCCTCACTAGACCTATGCTAATTGACCTTTTGCCATCGGACGTGCCTCAAGGGGAATATCACAATCAATCAGACAATATGGTTGTACTTTCCTGGCATGGCTACACTCTGCTTTGCCTCTCTACCATCCCATTTTTGTCAACCTTTCTCTTCTGCAGATACTGCTAGTCTGTTCTTCCTTCCTAATATCCTCCAAATATCAATCTTCTTTGTCGAGTCTCTCTGTACCCACCTTGTCTTCCTGGTTTATGCCTCTGCCCTCTGAGTCAAGGTCACGTCTTCAGTGACCCAGTCCTTAAATCTGCCATGAGCTCTTTGGTTTGAGATTGTGTAGAATTCAGTGGCTATGGAGTATTTCCTGAAGCTGCTATTGAATTCAGGTAAGAGTCCATATTATACTCTTTGCCTGCATGCAGCTGTAAAAATAAAGCCATTTCATGTTGCATACTTATGTAAAAAAAAACCCAAACAAACAACTGTTTTAAAAAATATTTTTACTTTCCTTTTAAAAGTTCTTTGATAATGTCAAATAGTGTATTTTTAAGTGATGGATTACAAATGATCCCACTGGAAAATATTTTGGCAAAAAATGAACCTTCATTCACTATAAAAAATATTGGATGAATAACAGGAATATCTGGCTAACTGGAAGAAGCTCAAGGTAGATATATGTGCCATAGCATTAACGGCACTAATTACTATCTATACTCATGCACAATTGCCGTACTCATGCCAACTGAAACAATAATCTAAAAAAAACTACTTGAGAATTAAATCAAAGCAAAACCACCAAAATAACCACATTTATCACAAATGATCTTCAAAGTTCAGGGAGATGGTAACACAAATGCTCAGCTACCTCTCCTAGCCCCTTCCCTGCTCCACCATGACATGCCAATAAATATTCAGATATATGAATAATCCCCTAGGAAACAAGTTCTCATGTGCAACCGGTCATACTTTTAATTTTGGGCTAAATTAGTGTATAAAGAAACCTCTCTCTGATCCGAGTTTAGAAGAAACTGGTCATGCATTAATCTGACAAATTTTCTATAGTGTTAAAAAGATCACTGTAACTTTAGTAACAATTAAGGTATTGGAACCAACTGGAACCAAAGGAGGGAGGGAAGAAGGTTTCTAATATTCTGTTACGTTCTGCCTGCAACAGTATCTTAAATGTATATAGCAAATGTCAGGGATGTGCACAGCTCAGCTGCCCACAAAATGAAATTTGTTATATGTTCACTTACATACCTGTGAATACAGCACATTAAAATGCTATAAAAACAAATATTTGAATACCTCTCTAAGCAAAATTGTAATCTATTGCAGTTTGCAAGAATACAGCATTATTTTAAATGAAAGTTTCTATGAAGTTTCAAATTTGTTCAATGTGTCACTTAGAGTTCAGGGGTTTAAGACAGGAAAATGGTAAAACCACGCTTTTCAGTTTAGACAATTCTAAAATTTTCCTTATATTCTGCAATCTCAATCTGTTCAACTCCAAAATTCCTTTGGAGGCTTGCTAAATATTTTTGTCTCTGCAACTGTCATAAAATAGACACTCAATAATTGTTTTTCCAGTTGAATGGAAAAGAATTGAATTCTGCTTTCTAAACCATTCTTCCCTCTCTCTCCACCCCCTCTTGGACTCATGTTTTTTATCTACAAAAGAAAATAAGGGCTAATGCCAGAATTTAAAGACTAAGCAGTAGGCAGACTGCTCCTGCAAGTATCAACCAACCAACCTATTCCAGTAATTCTTCCTAACAGAGCAAGCCAACTAGGCCACCAGCAGACCCTCCACATAACCACATTTAGCCTGTGGGATTACCACAGGGAGATATGATATGTTCCATGTACTTGGAAATGAATATACAGCACAGTGCGTCTAGTTACTTGCTAATCAGGGAGGCAAGGACTGCACTAGTGACTTGTGGTGCTTTTTTGTCTGGCAGGGTTTTGTCAACTTTGTTGCTTATTTTTTGTTATATTAAATTTATTCAAAATAATTTTAAAGAGAAGTGTTAAACCACTGTAAATATTAACACTGAGTTTATTATAATTATTAATTCTTCATTTATGTGGGTGAGACTTAACTCATACAATTCACCCTTCCAATTCATGGTCTTTGAAAGATGTTATAAGGCCTTTTATATTAGCAATAATGATCCTAAAAGAAAAGATATTACCATTAGTGATTAATTTTTTTCAAAGTATAACATGGAGAAAAATCTTGCAGAGAAATACATGTCAGTATCTCTAATACTAGTGAACAATTGCTTTCTAGGTGGCAACACAGACATTACAGGTAAAAACCAACTACCTTTTGAAAGTACTATATATAATATGAAGAAATTATTTAAGTAGTTTGATAAGAAACAGAAAAGAAACCAAATACCCTGTTAAAATCTGATGGGAAGGCCTGAGGAAAATGGCATTAAATACAGTTTTCTGAGCTTGAAAAACATATGCCAGCTCATTTTCATAAAAATCACATAAAAACAAAAGTTGAAAGAGATAAATGAATGTATTTAGACTTACTGGACACACAGTAATGCTTTGCTCCCATTGACTCATGCTCAGACTTTCTTCCAGCGTTGTGCACTTCTTCATCACCATGTCCCAGCCGCAATAAGGGTCTTGGGATCCAATGCATGCACTGTGAATGAAAACCAATCAGAAAACTTGAACATTTATCTTCATCTGTACTGGCCAAAGATCTCTAATTAACTATGTGGCATCTTTTCATAACCCGTAGGCCTAAAACAGACAGTGAAACTGACCCCTGTTGTGGTATGACACAGATGAAATGACAAAACAGAAGAAAAATGAACTTGAATGCCCACACAAAGCTAGGATTTCTTATAAGTGCATAGCTGAATTTCTGGCTGCATGCATGGTATGTCGTCAAAACTTAATTACCAGCGAATTGCAGCAATTCATAAAAAGCACATGTTGTCGGCTCCAGGTAAAGAAGATTTTGGGAGTTACAGTTCTTAGTCTTTTCTATCAGTTTTGGAATTATAGTTATCACCTTTGTCAGAAATCAGATGTCTACTCTTTGAAAATTAATTGGAAAACCCTCTGATTTGTTTCCTGCACTGCTACAGAATCCCTGGAAGTAAGGTTAAAGGGGTGTTGGTGGCTACTGTCACACCTCTTATGTATCACATGCTGCCCTAGATTTTCCCTCCTAGGGGCACTTGAGAAGGCAAAAAGGTTAGGGAGAAGGTTGGTAGTCCAGCTTCCTACAGACTCTGAAAGACCCACTGTACAAAACTAGAAGCTCTTCTTTCTATTAAATGGCAACTTTCTCTTGCTACTGATGGGTCAAGCATTAACAGTCCAGGCAATAGGTCTGCAGCTTCATAGCTAAAGATCCATAAGGAAAGAGGTGGAAGTCTCATCGTGATGAAGCATAACATAATTGTTTTAGCACTTGTAAAAATACCTATAAATTACACATAAAAATAAATTCAAACATTTTTTCTAGATTATAAAAAATGTTAGACTGATCACTCTTGTTCAAGTCAAATCCATGGGCATTATCATTCTCTAATTGTCTGTTCATATCACATCTGTCCAGTGAAGGGCCACAAAGAGCCTGGAGCATCTCTCATATGAGGAGAGGTTGAGAAAGCTGGCACTGTTCAGCCTAGAGAAGAGAAGGCTCAGAGGGGAACTCATCAATATGTACAGATACCTGCAGGAAGGGTGCAAAGAGGGAGCTGAAGCCTTTTCAGTGGTGGAAAGTCATTATCCTTTCCCTTAGAACCACACTCTCTCTTTCCTGGGAGTAAGCTGATCCTTCTGGCACTCTGCTCTTAGACTCCATTTCCTCTTTTGCCTTTGTTTCCACATTACTTTCCTCTCAGGCAAGTCAAAATGGCTTCCACCTTTCATTACAAGTCACTTAGAAGTCATAAATAGGGCACTAAAAGCATATTTCAACCATTCTTATAACTTCCTGGTATCAGAACAGATCCTAGTTTCATGGAAGAAATAAAGTTAAAAAAATCCTGAGAAGTCCTTGCCCTACTGGAACAAAGCACGTTCAGTCACTCCGTGGACACCGAACATGGTCATTTCAGTAAGTGACCAGGTTTGGAGAGCACTGCAGCAAGATAAAACAAGGTGTGCTGTTTCAGAATTTAGTTATGAAGGTCCCCTGAGCATACAAAAACTATGATTTTGAGAAGTTAATAGCTCCACTAACCTCATGCAGATGACAAGAGGCTAAGTGCGAAGAACTTCCTCCAAAAATGAGAGTCATTAAGAGTCTTCAATATTTCGTTTTTTTCTTTACACTACAATACGTAAATTAACCCTGGAAACTTATGAACTATTCCAAAGAAATTAACAGGAAATTCTGTCTGAGAAGTATTGCTCACATGAGAAACTCTAGTTTTGCTTTTTTTTTTTTTTAATATTCTGATTGTCCCAGTCGTTATTATAGCTACGTCCCATTTTGTAAAAATTTTAATTTTGGAAATCTTGTATTCACACAGAAAAATCATAACACAGAAGTAGTTTAGCACCTTTCTGGCATTTCAGTTCACCATGCCAGATATATTCATGAAATGAAGCAGGACCTGGCTTAAACAGGTGCCCTATTCTCAGGTATTGGCACAACAGTCCCTTTGTGTCCTCCTCTCTGCCTCACATCTGAGAGGGTTTTCTTATTTCTTTCAGATCAGTGGCTTAAATCACCAGTATCTCTGAAAAGAGGATATATTTTCCTTACAAGGAAAAGAAGGAGAGAGGTAATAGGAGGTAAATTGTTAACTATATTTGCTTAATTATGTCACCTTTTAAAACCATTTTCTTTCCTTTGAGGGATAATTTAATGTGTGAATAACAGCAGCTAATTATTTTGATGTGCTATGCCTAGTTAAAAAAAAGAAACAGGTAACGAAAGTTTACAGATAGAAAATGAGGATAGAACAAAGCTGCTAAGTATGAAAATATCAGAACTTCTATCTGAAGTGTGAAATTTAAAGGGACCATCTTTAAGTCACAATTATGTGTCCTTACTGTCCTGCATTAATGAAAAGTTCATATTGTTTTAACTCTTTTTTAATGACTATCTCTCCCAAGAGGAATAGCTTCAGTGTGTACATGAAACAACAAAAGAAATCGTACAAAACAGCTGTCAAATTAATGTAAATAAGGAAAGTCAAAAATCAGATACGACTACACATCTTTATCCCTTTCTCCTCCCAAATCTCTCTCTAAATTAAGGCCATTTTAGATGCTACTGTTGAAAAATTACACAAATTTTAGATTTAGTATTAGGTCTTTCAGTTGTCACAGCTCTTCCAGCCAGTGGCACTGGAAGCAGCAGAGCTGGATAATGTATTAGCCATCTTGTCTCTAGAAGTCTACCTTACATTTCAATTTCACCAGAAGTGAAAATGAATGTTTTGTCTGTTACTCCCAGTAGGCACCAGACCACGTTTCTAAGACTTCACATGATTTGTCCCAGCACTGCTAAAACTGGCAATTTTGTGAAGGAAGGAAATTCAGGAATAAAAGTGAATCAGTTCATTCCAAGACCCTTGATGCCACTTACCCTGCTGAGTCAGCACTCTCTACAAAAACATTCAACAGCTTCTAGCTTCTACCGATTGATTCTAAATGTCCTCTACGTTGTCATCTCACATTTTCTACCAAATGTAAATGATAGGTAGTTGAGTGTCTCTCCTGCAAGGCATTCATTTGGCTGTGATGATTCAGTATGCCTACTGACAGTCATGCAACACTTAATGGATTTTGACTGACTAGTAACAGAACCATACGTCACCTCATTCTAAAGCAAGCCAGCAACAGCAGGTCATTTTCTTCAGCTATTTTATAATTATCACAAAGCAGGCTGGCAAAACTGCTCTAATTCAGCTACAGTTGAGATGATTTATTCAGACAGCAAATAAGAAATGAACGCCATTCAGAGCAAAATATATAAAACCCCACGATACAGTTTTAGACTAAAAAGACTTCATTATGTGTGCTTTAAAGAACAAAAAACCCTTAAGATTAAAAGCTATACACTGATACCATTGATTTCAAAGAGATTTTAAAATCTCCTTTCAGGAAAAGAATATACTCCCATATCAATATACATTGTAAAAGCGAATCAGGTGTCCTCTTGAGCTGTTACATTTTATTCAGAGAATATATAAACACAAAAGGTGCACCTTCCAAGACTGTTCAATGAAATATTTTTCTGTCTTTACCTATACACAGATTTTGAAGAACAAAGGATATTTCAGTCTCTTGTCCCTTTCAATCGTTTCTACTGAGATAGCCATGCCTACCTAGTTCCAATTACTGTCAACTGTGATCTGGAGACTTTGTATACTAGGAACTGAACTGGGGTCACCATCGTATTTCACAGAAGTCAGATTCCTCACTGCAAATTTGAACGGACAACTGAAGATAAAGGCCGGTCCCACGTTCCAAATGCACTGCGCCATCCATTTGTGAATGAATACATGAATCTGATACTAGGCTTCTGTACAAAGGTACCTGTCAGGGTTTTCATTCCTACTGGTTTTGTAGATATATACATGTGTATGTGTGTAATGAAGAATAGGGATCTAAAGATACAGATGAATGATGCAGAAGAACATAAACAGTTGGCACGCAATCTATAAAGTTCTAGGTGCTCAAACTAAGATGAGTGTCAAATGTTCAGAACCCTGCTTAACCCTTGCCTGTACTGTTAAGAAAAATCAAGTCCTTTAACCATCTCAGTCACTCTGTGTCAACTACTGTTGCTTCCTTTCACTCGAATCCCTATAAGACAATAAAAATCCACCTAGGAAGATTCGATCTTGCAACATGCACTGACAATACTAGCCTTAAATCTACAAGCTCCTCCCTTCAAATCCAGAACAAGTAATTCATGTATAATTGGTTTAGTAAAGTTGTTTATAACACACAATTCTCCAAATATTGGTGCTTCCAAGTGGCTCGACTTGGAACAAATGCAAAAGACAACTTTCAGAGCACACTCTCTACAAGAGTTCATTGTAAAGAAATAACATCTGAGGTCCCCATCCATGTCAATCAGCCAAGGCAGAGCTTCCAGTCCTTTGATTACGATGCAAGAGCCTGCAAATGCTGGGACCACCAGGTGCAGCTAGGGTTGTCAAAGCCCTTTTGACAGGCTGAAACAAGACCCTGCAAATCTATGGTTTGCAAATAGGCTCTGAAAATCTGAATCACTTAAATGGCAAGGCAATCCAAGAGCAACAGTTATGGGGATTTTCCCACAAGTTTCTGTGTTGCTAGACCAGAACAACAACAACAGTGATTGCCCAGGCTGGACTCATTTGCTTCCATATGGCATCCCCATAATTTTAGAAGATGTGCACATCTTTAGCTGATATAAATGTAAACATGTTACACAACTTTTAGGCAGCTGTAACCTCGGTTCTTTTGAGCATAAATGGTGAGGTTATACTAGAATATGAATCAATTATAAAGATAGCAGGCACAGATTTAGGATGTACAACCTGACTCCTTAAAAGTACTAGCCAGATAGCAGGTAACCCAACATTTCAAGGGCACCATTACCTTTCATTCCAGAACTAACTGTAGATACCTCCACTGGTCTGACAACATATTACGAGAAGCAGGTGGCCTTCCAAGCCACTTAGTTTGGGCTCGTAGAATTGGAGCATCCAAACTCCTGCCCTGGAATCCTGACCACAGTTCACACTGTTGCATGAAGAATACTCTCTCATACATTCATGTCAATAGAGGACTGCAAACTCAGATACTAATTTTCTGTAAAATTTTAAATAAATTAAAATGTCCACAAAAAAAGATTATAGAATATTAAGAGAGCTGCAAATAATTCTCATGAGAAAACAGCTGGTGTGCAACGGAGAGCACTGTAAGCTGAGATGCACAGGGTATGTGCTGGCCTGACTGAGTAGCAGTTCAGTATGTGACACATTAAATTATTTTAAAATTAAAAACCTTCCAGATTTCTTTTTTTTTTTTCTTTTTCTTTTTACCATCTAGCCCCTTTAACTTCTGTCTCCAGAGAATACACTTGCCAAGTATCAAATGACTAGTGAAATGATCCCTTGGAAAGTGGGTTGCTTTAAACGTGTCAGGTGATTTTCAAGAAAAATTTAACAGCAACTGCACTGAACTTAGAACTCCTCTAACTCTTGGTATTTTTTAAAGCAAAAAAAATAATCACATCCTGACATATGAAAACTACATGCCTTTTTAAAATTTTTATTTCTTAGCTCACTTCTTTGTTTAAAATGATATCCTACTAATGAAATCTGAATTGCAAATATGTAGTCAAGTCCAACTGGTTTTCTTACAACTTTGCATACTAAAAGGAAAACTCATTTTCCTTTTCCTCATAAGGCTACTTCAGTAAATACATTGTGAACAGGCTGTAAGATTCTACCTGTTTATCAAAACTTATTCTTTTTTGCCAAAAATGTGAGCTTACAATACAACACGTACATGCATAGAGTAGAGACTTGTGACTAAATATTTCAGGTGCAGCAAAATGTAAATGCATAGTTTGTCTCTGGTGCATTTTGTGGGCCAAAGACACTTTCTGCAAAAATCTTGGTCTTCACATAGGAAGAAAGAAATATAGGTCAACCTCAGATCTGTAGAGCTTGAATTGATTCCCATCCTTACAGATGGAGATGGTGTCCCTCAGGGATCTGTGCTGGGACCAGTATTGTTTAATATCTTCATCAATGACATCGACAGCGGGAACGAGCACACCCTCAGGAAGTTTGCAGATGACAGCAAGATGAGTGGTGACACGCCTGAGGGATGGGATGCCATCCAGGGGGACCTGGACAAGCTTGAGAAATGGGCCCATGTGAACCGTATAAGGTTCAACAAGGCCAAGTGCAAAGTCCTGCATGTGGGTCAGAGCAACTCCCAGTATCAACACAGGCTGGGGGATGAAGGGATTGAGAGCAGCCCTGCAGAGAAGGACTGTGGGGTACTGGTGGATGAAAAGCTGGACATGAGCTGACAATGTGCACTTGCAGCCCAGAAAACAAATTGCATCCTGGGCTTCATCAAGAGAAGCGTGGCCAGCAGATTGAAGGAGGTGATTCTGCCCCTCTGCTCAACTCTGGTGAAACCCCACCTGCAGTGCTGCGTCCAGCTCTGGAGTCCTCAGCACAAGAAAGACACGGGCCTGCTCGAGCAGGTCCAGAGGACAGCACGAAGATGATCAAGGGGCTGGCGCACCTGTCCTACAAGGACAGGCTGAGAGAGGTGGAGTTGTTCAGCTTGGAGAAGAGAAGGGTCCGGGAAGACTTTACTGTGGCCTTGCAGTACCTAAAGGGGGCCTACAGGAAAGGTGAGGGCAATCTGTTTAGCAGGGCCTGTTGTGATAGGACAAGGAGCAACAGGTTTAAACAAAAGGAGGGCAGATTTAGTCTAGATACAAGGAAGAACTTTTTACAATGAGGGTGGTGAAACACTGGAACAGGCTGCCCAGAGAGGTGGTAGGAGCCCCATCCCTGGAAACATTCAAGGTCAGGCTGGACAGGGCTCTGAGCAACTCAATCTAGCTAAAGATGTCCCAGCTCACTGCAGGGGGGGATGGACTAGATGACCTTTAAAGGTCCCTTCTAAGCCAAACCATTCTATACTTCTGTTAATATTTACATTTATCATGGTTTCCTGATCCAGCACTAACTTTAAATAGCCCGTTTTCCAACAAGTCTTATCTCTCAGCTCATCCAATCCAGTTTTCTTTCTGAACCCACAGAGATATTGTTTACTCAGTTGTAAGACAGCTTAAAATAACACCCAACTTAAATTTGTCCAAGTTTCAATCTTTAAATATATCAAACCAGCAGCTATATTGCACATTATCAGACAACTGTTTTCAACACAAACTATTTCTTACTTTTTAATTTCACAATTCAGTATCTGCATAATGACAGTGAAATACCAGTATAATTCCTTGAGAGTTTCATCTAGTCCTAACAAGTTAGTATAAAATGTCAGAGACACTTCCGACAGCGTACATAGAAAGTCATTTCTGACAGAGGCAATTAATTTGGATTTCTAATTACAGTAATTTTTCCTTCCCATTTTTCTGCAACCCCCCGCAAGCATGTTTTTCCAATCAAATCAAACTAGCTGGTTTTCATACCTGTATGTTTTGTAAAAGAGACATCTCTTCAGGGGAACCTTAATCACATGTTCCTGAAGGCCCACAAAAAGGACACTCTGGCTGTGCAGGATCTGAAGGCTCCTGATGGGCTCTCGCTGACTTTTCGGCAGGAGTTCAATTTCCTCAAGCAGGCAGCTGCTTGAAGTCTGGTTCATTGGAGCAAGTACTTTCTTAACAGTGCCATAGTCTGTAAAGGCAAGAGGAAAATTATTTACTAAAATCATACTAGCAATTCTACCTACTTGGTATCATTCAGTGAACAAATCTTTGTCACATGCTGGATGTTTTCAGTGAAGCTTCAGAATGTGGGAGTACTTTGACTGGAGTTTCTTAAGTTGCTTATAGTACAGTGAAAATAACTTGAAAGAAGCCATTAAAGTATTATATATGATGCAATATAGGAAAAAATAATTTTATTACTGCAGAACAGACTTCACAGCCGTAGTCACTAGAAAACAAACTTTCAAAGTCTGGCTATTATAAATGCACATTCACAGCAAGGGTTACTGATTTTAGTTTACAAGACTGTACTACACTTTACTGTGTTTAAAGCAGTTTAGAAAGCAATAATGTCCATCGTTGCCCCAGCTTCTTTTAAAATTCTATGTGTTAAAAACTATGGGGTTTAGATATGTATTGCATTCATTTAATAAAGCACATATGCATAAATAACTGCAGGTCTTAATTGAGTTTAGGTGAATATAACAATAAAATGAGGCTGTGTCCCTTCTTCTTACTTATCTGGATTTTGACCTCTAAAAATCGTATCTTTTATCATTTAATTTCTATTCTAATTGTGATTTCTAAGCAAAGACAGCTAAGCATCACAAACCAGTGTCAGACAACTGGTGAGATTTCTGATTCACTCATGCAAAGTTTGTAAATAATTAAAAAATATCAAAGAACATTTGTTCTGAACACAAAGGACTACATTCTCATGCCGATAAATATTTTAAGTAGCTGTCTGATGAAAACTGCATTATGCAATCTTCCATGTCCCAGCAATAGTAAATGCTAAAGAGCCAACACTGTAAACACATACTGAGATCAGCTCTTAACTGCCGTGAAGTCTCAGAAGACTGTAACATCTCTTGTGAGTCAGTAAAAACTGCAAGACCAATGTCTGAGATGTTCTGTTCTGCAGCCCAGTAAATATGGTGCTTGCCATCACTAGCACAAGGCCAGAGGCTTGGTGGGCAGCTGGCAGCACGGGGTGTCAGGACGTGCCTGGCCTTGCCTTGGGAGCTGGTTTTAGCCAGGGCAGCAATTGTCTGGTGGCCACGTGCCTGTGGCCTCCCTGTGTTGGCTTCGCTCTGAGAGGGCCCGGGGCAGGGGCTGGCACCCCTACGTAGTCACTGCGGGACACACAGCCCCTCCGGGGTAGCGGAGTGATGGGGGCAGGTGGGGGGGCAGAGTGTGGCTCCCAGACTTTATCTGGGAAGTGGTGAGAAACAGCAAGTAGGCAACCTCAAGAAAATACAAAAAAGTAGCCTCAAGCACACTCCAAAACTGAAGAGGAGGTGGAGAACCCAAGATGCTAATTACTGTTAAGTCTTCTCCCCCTTCCTGAGGAAGACTGAATAGTCAATCTTAACACTTGGAGAAGTACTGGAAGGGGGAGCATGACACCAAATAGCAGAGGGAGTTAGTAGGAAGTTCATGTATAAGATTTTAACCATATTATTAACAAAACTTTAATAACTGAATAATAAGGACTTAATTTTATTAAACAGTCAAAACTAATTAGATGAACCATAAATGTACAGCTTATCTAAATGTTATATAAAGTGCATTCCCCTTTGTCCATAACAAGATTTTGAGTGTAACAGATCATGTCTGCATGTTAAAGTCTTCTGACTGACCTCTCAATTATTAATATAATCACTTCATATAACTGTTTACATTTTCCTCCTTTCTTGGTATAAACAAGCTTGTCAGGATTTACTGTATGTAAGAGTATTTGTTAGAAGAAAACTTTAATTAAATGGCAATTTTAATTTTCATTAAAATTTAACCTTTTTGATATTTAAAAAAAACCCCCAACTTTATCACTTTTTTCCAAACAACCTAAAGTGGATTTATATTCAAAAATTGACTAAAACTTTTCCAAGAGTCAGTTTTGTCTCACAATTAAGCGATAACCAGCTCAACTGAAGAATGCAACAAGGAGTGTTTCCACTGGTGACTGCTGGATGCAAAATCTCTACTATAATTACAGCACATTTCAAGGTCAAAATATGGTGTGAGAAGTACCCAGAAAAAAATCATTGCCTGTGCATGTTATTTACTGAGTGAAAAAAAAAAATAAATAAAAAATAATTTTTTTGAAGCACAGAAGTTGGAAAAATGTACTAAGAGGAAGAAAAGAAGCAGCAGTGAGATCATTTTACAGAACCATATGAATTGGTATCACTTTATAGATCAGTTAGTACAACTCAATATCACTTGTCTGGCAGCCAACAGATTCAGTGTGATTCATGATACGTTGCATTTGGCTTGACATCTTTTTCCTGCATGAGACAAAAATCAGGTACACATTCTGCACCTGCTTCTCATACACACTGTTTCTTCCTGCCACTGTGCCGGGTCTGCAACTACAAACTGAGTCACTTGCTGTCACCTCCCACAAGATAATGGAGAAGGAAAAAACACATGACTGGAGGCCTCCTTCCCCCATGCCTACAAACACATTTAATTTAGAAGTGCAGCTTTGGGCAAGAGAATATGATCAAAATAAAATATTTTTTGTTTCTTTTCTCCTCCGTAAATTTGTTTATTGTAGCGGGCAGAATTACACTTTTTTAATGTTCAGTCTATGACCTGGAGAATACAGTTACAGCAGCATAGTACCCTAGAATTAAATAAAATATTCTCACTTTGAGAAAAGCAGCACTAATGCCTTCCCCAGTACAGCATTTATTGCTCTTGTTCTTCCTTCTTATCTTGGTATACTGTCTCCATTCCTTCCATTTCCTTTTGCTTTCTTTCAGCATCTCCCAAACCATTCCTTTCTCATTTGTTGTCTAAGAGGATAAGCACTCATACAGAAATGTCCAAAGTCATAAATGACTGGGCTTTAATAGAAGAAGCAGTGTCAGAGATCTCACAGATTATCAAGAAGAAAAAATACTCTTCACAGCAGCAATGTGGGTCATATGCAAGTTCAGTAAAAACGAATAAAATGGTACCTGAGATCTACTTCTCCTACTTCTGACCATCTATAACCTATCTTCTCTGCTTTAAATTCCTCCTGCCTCTGACTCCGATTTTGCATTGACCACCTGGGAGCCCAAACTAGGGTGAGGATCTGTTTTTGTTCTACAACTTTGAGACAAACACAGACTGAATTGGTGACTATGTCCATCAGATTGTGGTACATAGCAAGGGTATGTAACTATCAACTTTCTCAAACTATAATAGCCCTGGCTATACCAGGCTTCCTTACAGCGGAAAATCATAGCCATTGCATCAGTACTTTCAACAGACATGTGCTTTGCTCCAATGTTTCCAATTCTGCTACAATGTGTGCAACATTATGTATCCAGGCTCCGGCAAAGATTGCAGATTTCCTAAAGAACTTGTAAAAGTCCCATCCTCAAAAGTGTTCTCTGTTCAGCCATTTTCACACCACAGTGGTAAAGCAAAATAAAGAGAAGTATGGAAAGAAATTAGTCTTGAATATGGCTCTGGGGCATGGAGGTTTTAGGATCTGTTAAAATCTTCCAAGTGGATATTTACTTTATAATCAAACTAACTGTCCACTTCTGCCAAGAAACAGCGAAGAAGAATAGTGAACACGGACCTTCCCAATGGATGTAGCTTTATTGCCATGGACAAAGGAAAAGTACAAGTTTCATCACAAATATCAAGGCTGAGTCCAGCAGCTATTTAAGAATTCAAATGAATCGCACCCTGAGCGTAAGCAAGACATGCTAGAATAGATCCAGACACCTGACAGCCTTGGTTTAAGAATGACTGTGTATATAAAGGAACAGTAAAAGATAATGACATTGCCCAGAACAAGTAAATAATACGCTTTGTTAACTTGTACCGCAATACTTCTAAAGAGACCTGAAAAACCAGCAACTGCATATTAGAAATTTAATCACTGTGAATGAAGATGAAGAGGATAAAAAAAAAAAAAATCTTGAAATATTACTATGTAATATGTAGGAGACTATGAAGAACTGAAAAGAAAACCTGAGATGGAGTTGTAGAAAACAAGCCTGGAGACAACAGTCTGTAATGAACGAAATGATAATGGGACAAAATCAAAGGATGATCTCTAAAACTGAAAAGCAAAATTTAAGATATAAATTGTATAAAGCTAGTCAGCAATGGAGAACACTGCAAGAGTGTAGTTGAAATCGTTATAACATCTAGGGTGACATCAGCAAAGGAAAACAGGAAATGAACACATAAAACAAACAGCAGACGCCACAAACTAATAAACCTGTAATTTCTTGAGTTTCCCAACAGAAATAAGAACACTCAAAGAAGCTGTAGCAAGTTCTTGCTATCGAAAAGAATAAGTATTTATATGAGCTATTACATTTACAAAATATTGCTGCATTCTTCAAGCAAAAACATCTTTAACAAACCATCCAAAATGAGGCAGTATTGAACTAAGTTCATTTCACCTCTTTAAAAGAAGGGGAAAAACCTCTACCCATTCCTTTTTGAGAGGAAAACACTTGCAGTCTTAACTCTTGCCATATTTGACAGTGAAACAAAACCTAATTTAATCTTCATTTTACTGTAGTTTAGCGTAGTATCCTGGAGAGAGGGCTGGTCTCCAGAAAGCACCTGAGCCAGTACCAGAACACAGAATCCAAGTCAATGTTTTTCAGAGGAGAAACCTATGGTATCATCTTTCAGTAATGTTGCAAAAAAAAGTCATTAGAGCCTTCTAAACTATATGATCTGCCATCAAAAGAAACTTGTAATACTATCAAACACATCCTCAGGCCAGTTGTATGCTTGTATTTATGAATTTGCAAGTATTCCCATGCTTTCAGAGCACAAGGTGCCTTTACAGATCTGAAAATCTCCTCACGTATACCAAGAAAAACTCAATGACCAGCAAAATCCACTGCAAATTATAAACTAAGAACAGTCAATGCAAGTGTGTATTTTGCAATTTCCCCATCAAATATTTTTTAGAAAAGTAAGATGTCTTAAGTAGATGAAATAATGTGGTCAATATGGAGGAAAGGGGCAGTCAATGCAAGGCACAGAAAATGGAATCTAAAACTATATTCAGTCCTTGAAGTGATATTTGTAATTGAACTTGAATAAGGTATCACCCATGCAAGAAATACACTACTCTGTATATTATAACATATGAAAACAGATTCAATGACACTCTTAACAATCTGTCAACACAACAATCACGGGGTTTTTGTTTTAAAGAAAAGTTTAAAATTAATAGAGGATATTCGTGAGAAAACATTTTAAAGTGTAGTTGAAATGGGTACAAATTACTTGTGTTTTCAGGCAGTGTAATTTAAAATAGACTTTGGAAAATTATGTTCATTAACTACTCTGATTTTGTCCATTATACACTGGTTTTGCACATTTATTTGTTGTATAGAAATTATTTCTCCAGTGAGAAAATAAAAGCATTCAGACAGCATTAAGCCTGTTGAAAATAAAGAAGAAATCTGTTAATGTTAAATTTCTTGTAAATATTATCCATATGTGTATACAAATAGTGTTTACATTCATCATATAACAATTGTATTAAATACCATAGAAAGAGAAAAAATAGGGTACTAGGGTTTTTTTTCTTCGAGACACAGCTCTTTCAGAAGAATAAATTGAAATACCAAACATAAAATCAATGTACATAACATATAATAGTACAAAATCAAAGAAAGTGTGGATGATTGACAAATATCTTGTCACAGCAAAAAAATTTATCATCAATATTTGCTTTCCTCCACCACAGGAACTGAAAGAAAGCCCTACCACAAAGCAGAACGTGCATTTGGTTAACAGCAGAAAATTCTTCTAATGACAGAAAGTATTAGGTTGCATAAGGGTTTAAGTGCACTCAACACAGGAAAAACCACACAGGAACAGCTAATGCAGCAGCTGGATGAGCCGACAAAGGGAAAGCCCAGGGCTTATGATTTAGCAATCTGTGTAGCATCAAAAAAGATGCATATGGTACACAGAATATGAGAGGATTTAAAACCTGCTCTTCTTTGTCCTTCCTAAAAATAGCTTTAAAATTAGTTAAGTCATCAGTAGAATATGGATAACTAAAGCCTTTGCTACAATCTGTTTTCCCATGTGGGGGTGGGGTACAATTTGGTTAAAGCAAGGGCATATTTAGAAGATAAGACAATATAACCATTCTCTGTAACTTAATTTACCTTTTACCTCCAGGTTTCTCAGATATGTATTTATATTTGATTTACACGAATAGGTTTTTAATCATGGTACAGCCTAAAGGACAAGTGAAAGACTGAGCTTCAACTCTTCTGCTTTAAAAACTAAAAATATATTATGGGTACATGTAGCACTTCTACAATGATACTGAAAATAAAAAGAATATAGTTTGATTTTAAAATTCCCACCTTAATTTACAGAGTTTTACTCTAAATATAATCATATTTTTAGATGTATATTCATTACTTCTCTGAAAATAAAACAACTCAAAATGAATATGGAATTCTGATGCTCTATCTAGGCATAAATTTTAAATTTTTTAAATTTTTCTTTTCAGAGCTGTTTTACATGTTTATAGTTTTTCTCTCCATTTGAAATTCAACCACTGTTTGAATAATCTGGTCAGTGTGCTAGTTAACTTGTTCTTTTTCTCTATTTTGATATATTTGATGGTGTAATAAAACATATATGATGTGATTTTCCTACAAGTTTCAGTCAAAAATAGAGGTTAAAAATCTGAACACATTCTGCTTTGCAGCTTTAATAGAGAATAAAAACTGCAATAAGCTTATGAAGAATTTCAACCATAAACTACTGTGATTGCCTTGCTATTACAGTTCATTATCATCATGATGATAACAAGAAAATGGTGGATATTAACAGAAATACAGATATAAGTGCATTTATTAGATCAAAAGACAATTATGCAACTGTGTAACAAAAGCTTCTAACAAATACTGTAGCTGGAAATACAAAAAGAATTTTGTTGCATTTCCCCAAGAAATGTTGTAAATTGTTCTGCCCTGTTAATATGGACACTTATTTTTAAACACTAAATAGGCTAAACGAAATGTTGTTTACCCTCTGTGCCATCACTTAGTCGCAGGAAATTGAAAAGCTTAAGCTCTCCCTTATTCAGGTATCCTAGTTTTCCTTACTCCATCATAGGACACTTGGAGAAAAAGTATGCAAGCAACCTGGAAAACTCACAAATCATTGCTCATGGACATTTAATTACATTTTAGTAAATTAAATTAACTGAAACAACAGTAATTCATGTGACAAACTTGGCACTATAAAAGCTAGTATTAGTATCACTGAAAATCTGGAACAAAAATAAATACTAATTGGTTTCTGTCACCTGCAGAAAATATACACAAACTACCAGGAAGTGAGCCTGCCCTAACTGAAGTTCTTGGGTTACCTAGTTGTTTTTCACAGTTGCGAGGCTGCAAAACAACTAAAAATCTACATAATCTACCAAATGAACTATATTTTTAGCTGAATCATTAAAGCATCACCAGTGCATCTAAAGAAATTGGACTTTATAAGTAGAACAAGAAATGTGAGATGTTAAAAATCTACATTCTGGGGCTTGAGAAATCTTGCAGCTTGTTCATGTGAGATCTTAGCCCCAAACAGCTAATATGTTTGGAGTTTTTGGCCCCATGTAAAGTAAACACAAAAACTGGTCCTTCTTAGTTCTAGGTCTACTCCAGTAAGAAAAACAGCGGGGCTGTTTTTTTTATAATCCCAGCTTTTAAACCAAATTGTTCTTTCTCCATGCCCAATTTCAAAGGGCTTTGGATTTCAGAGGTTGTTTATGTATTTCCACTATTTCTAGACAGCAACAATAATCTAAGAACCCTTGGCCATCTAAAAGCACAGAATTTTACATCTTAAAAGGCTTTAGGAAAGTCCAGGAACAGCTACAGTCATTGTTGTTTTGCTGGTATGTTTAGTAGAAAGAGAGAAGTTAACAAAAACTAGCAGGGAAGGAAAGACTCCCAAATTTAAGGAAAAGCAACTTCCACAACTAATCAATCAAAATTTCCTGCTCCCTGTCAAACTATACACAGTTCATAGCAATCTTACAGTTAGACTTTCAGCCATCTGGTGTCTTGACAATTAGAAAGAAAAAAGAAGTGTTAAAAAGGTACATACAGGTAATTTTAATGTATTTTAGTAAAAGCTACCTTTAAATTATATTCAAACAGTTATACCACACACAGTTTAGTGTATTAACAGTTTCAAAGAACAAAATAGTTGGTTAACTATCACACTTAGGAAAGAGGAAATGCTTGGCTCTTTTTCTGAAGAGAGTTTTGGAAGCAGCAGCAGAAAAATGTAGGAAAAAAATCAGCATTAAAATATTCTCTGGATAAGATCCCTAGTATTTCTGCAATCTGGTTTGGTTTTGTTTTTCAATTCCTGGATGTAACAACAGCAGCTTTGAAAGACAGCCTATAAAAAGCAAGCATGCACAATATTTTAGATTTAACTTCTTTATCTTTGGCTCTAACTCCTTCTTATTCCCTCTTTCCTCTTACATTTCAAGTAAATATTGATCTGCTTCCTTACAGATTGGAAATTAATTTGAATTAAAGCTGAAGTGAGATACATTGTTGATAAAGCCTGTCAACAAAGGAGGTATGATGCTCTATTACCGGTCCCCAGGCTTTTATGCGGGAGAGATAATTTAACTCATTTGCCAACTATTAAGAATCTGAAAGGTGCAATTTTAGCCACAATCTATTTGCATACCTCCTGAAATTATTAGCAAGCTCCTTAATGCCCTAGTGGCTCTTCCAAGAGAAACTCAGTTGTACCTCTGCAACTAGAGGACTTTCTCATGTCTTTATGTCAAAATTTAACATATATTTATTTTATGAAGGGAATATTTATGGGCTATCCTTTCTACGTAGGAATTGGAACTACCGATCCAAGGACTCTTTTGAACAAAAAAGCGCTGATCTAGACACTAGTTATTCCAAAATAAGGACCTTTCTTCAAAGACACGTGTCTGGTAGGACAGAAAGAATATGCAAATTATTGACAGACACAGCCCAACAATTATTGAAGAATAAACTTCTCCACTTCCCCCACAATTATTTTGCATTTTCAAATACAACAAATTTGGAACGTATCTATTAATGGAAATCATCCATCTCAATCCTCTCTTTATTGTTTTCCAGAGAAAGCTTTTCAAACATATTGTATTCTTTAGAACACTTCTATCCCCTGTAGACTTAATTCCTGTGTGTTGTAACATCTCAAAAGCACCAAGGACATATTCAATTTGCAAGTGAATCAGCAAAGGCTTCTTCCAGAAGCTAACATGCAAAGAGATTAAATACCTACTTTAATACAGCAAATATCTACTGCTTTTTAATGTATCACAGATTATAAATGGGTACAATTAAGGTTTCCACTAGCAGGGTTTCCTATGAATCAAAAAGGTATTATATTTTAGAAAATAGTGCCATTTGTGTACCATCCCTCAGTAGCCATTTCATGCCTCAAACTGGAATTCAAATCCACTTTCTCACTCATTCAAAAATCTTTCAAATATAGGATTCAAGTTCTAAAAGGAAATTCAGATTTATTTGAGACTAAAATGCAAAGCAACTAGCAGCTAAACCAAAGCAGCATACCTTTTTTTTGAAAGACTATGTCTACAAACTTGAAGCTGCTAACCCCTTAAACCAAAATCTCTTTTTTCTGCTTTCCCCTGGACCTTTTCTAGAAGTTTAGGCAAAACCCCTTAGTAAATAATAAAACACATGCTGAATCACGTGTCTCAGCCTCCACATCAATTAAGTTTGTTTCCTTCATAAAGAAAAATCAAACTGAATTATTATTTTGTTAAATTGAAGCTCATATACACTAGTGGTAAATTTTTACTCTCCCTAGATCAAAAACAGATGTTTCTTCCTTTCCAACAAAAGAAACAAAGTAATTTCAACCATCTCAAAAGGTAGGTATTTTTCATGAATCATGCTCACTGGCACACCTTTATTAACTACTTGCATTTTCAATCTTATAAGAGATTTTCAGCTTGCCAGAGATGTGACTGACAGAGAGAAGACACAAGTTCATCAAATTTTGTCTGATTTGGAGGAGATGAATCTATCCATAACAGTTCAAGCACTCAAATTAGTCAGGAGTAACAGCAGCTACGGTTCCTTAACAGACTGTAGTCGACAAAAACCCACTTATTAACTTTTCAATCACTGGTACATTACTTTTATTTATATGACATAAAGCATTAGCTATTTTAAGACCTCATGAAGTGGTATCTTTTAATGATCTTTTATTTGCAATCTAATTTAATTAGTTTTCAATGATAAAAGTTTTAATAAAGAAATGGCTGTTATGAATCAGTTTGGAGAATTTTGAGATCTGGGTTCAATTGTCAGCTTTCTCCCTCTTAAGACTTAATGTGCGAAGCTGGTATTCAGAACAGCAATACCATCTACAGTGAAAAAAAAATGGAAACTTCACTTTTTGTAAAACTGTTTCAAGTAACTATAACAATATCTTTAGCATAGATACTTTAACAGGTATCTTTCCCTACTGAAGATTTAATGCTTATTTGTTATGCTGTTTTCTTGTGCTCTGACTTGACTTGCTGACAAATTCAAAACCAGTGACTGGTAGTTACCTTCTCCCTCGATATATAGCAGACAGCTGAAGTAAAGACAGAAAAGTCTCAGCTGTGGCCAAGAAAAATATTTAATGTGATTTTTCTGATAGGCAATAGGTGCCTTCCATGTCCCTAGGGAATTTGGGGGAACTTATTGCTTAATTTAAAAGGCATTGGAAAAATATTTTAATAGTCCTTGCAGCAAGGAGTAAGGCATCATCTCTCTAGATGAATTCTGTGCCTACTTGGCTTGTGAGCTGCTGTGCTCCTGCATCTGCAGGCCAGATGAACTGTGCACTCTGCACGCAGATTAAAACACTGTCCATGAGTGGATGTTGGAGGTCTCCTCCCCATCCACAGCAGCCCCTTCTCGCCTGGATCAAGCATTCAACAAGTAAGTGGAAGAGATGGCTTTGAACCCTGGAGTCCAAGAAGAATTAAACCTCAGCTTTACATACCCCATGAATGTTGCTACCATCCAGATCACTATATCCACAGATGGACTACTCTCTTGTGTTGCTGTGTTCATTGCAGAGGATAATCCTATGAAGTGTATCAGATTTGCCCAAGGCATGGCTACTTGATCATATCCCCATACCAAAGTATCACCATTTATATCCCCTTCAGAAAGTTGTATTAAAATGTGAGAATTCAAACACTTATCAATACTTTAGATACTAACATTGGTTTAAGAAATGCTGTTCAAGCAGAGAGGAGAAGGTTACAACTACAGTATAAAATTTTTAGACGAGGCTTTAATGAGTTGGGGAACAGAAAGTTGTTTCTCAGGACTTGGCAAACAGGGGACTGACAAGAATTTTAAGTTTGGCTTTAATATGTCGCACTCTTTCTCTTTTTCTTCCTCGTGGAGGCACCAGAAAATCTTAGGTAGGAAATATAGACCAAGGTATGATTCATAACACCACCAAGCACGAAGTCCTTGATCTCACCAAGCAATAATCTCATTTTGAATTTGTATTTAATTTACCCAAGTTCTGTCTATAAAGTTATCCAGTAATAAAAGATATCTACAAGGATCATGACAAATGAAGCCAGCATCCTCAAAGAAGGCCAGTATAACATTTTTTGTCTTGCATCAGACTGAAGTAACTTGGCATTTAAAAAGACACAATCTTCCAGCTCAGAAAAAGAAAGCACTTCTCAGACTCAAAATGAACTAGTATATCAAGACCATGTTGGTGCATCAAACCAACAGCCAAAACAAATTGCACATATTTATGACCTTTGATCATAGTCACTGTATTTGAATCAAACTGATCCTGACAATATGCACATTAACCTGTGAGCACATGCTAGGAGACTACCTTTACCAAGAATCAAATAGACATCTTCAGAAATCTCAAACTTTTTTGTCCATTGGGTACAAATTCTCCTTTCAAATCAACACATTATCATAAGAAACAATCATGTAAGGATTGCTTAGGGCAGGACTTAAGGTAAGCCATCTAGTTTGTACTTCCAGACATAAATTAGGACAAATTAGGCTGCAGTTCAGATACAGGTAGTTGAGAAGAGTGTGAACATGGCAACATTCTTTTATTCCCAAACATCAGAAAAAATTTACTCTTTAAGGACAGTTAGATAATAACTAAAAAGATTCAATACCAAGAGCTACATGTGAATAACACCTATTCTAGAGAATTCCCATTTGGCAATATATTGTAATCACAGCCACTCTGGTGGGTAACATCCAGCTTTTACTGTGCTAAAAAACACAGATATACACACAAAACTTGAAGCCCTGAGGCAAAGAACACACAAGAATTCTTATGGTTCTGAATGGGAAACAGTACACTTGTCAAGAGATGCATAATGTCAATATCATGGATTCTGAAAAGAGAAAGAAATAAAACTATAAGGTTGGTACTGGGTAAGACAATTCAATGAAGCAAACAGACAAACAAAGAAGTCTATATTAATTTCCCAGAAACTACTTCTCAGGAAGAGAAAACACAATTTTGAAGAGATCATCTAAAATGTTTAATCAGTAGCTAGGACTGGACTTCTCAGACAGTGGAGATGAGCACTTCTAAAGAAACATGTAACCTCTAAGTAAAGTAGTAGAGTAGATAATAAACATAGATATTAATAGCAAGATGAAATGGTTCTTATGATTTAAGGCTTGCTATCTGACACAGAGCAACAGTGAAGAATGCCACACTGTACACGAAGGATAAAATTACTATTGAACACAGGCCCTGGATCCCTGCCAGTCTCCAAGTTGAGATGTATTAACTCTGATTGGACCTGACTGGACAGTGAGTGCTTAGTGCTCCTACTATTTTTTATTGCCTTCCTTCGTGTCACCACAATAATAAATACCTCGTACTACCTAACGCATGCTATGAATATGATAGTGTTTTCCCACTGAATAAATTTTCCAGTGCCTAGACCAAAGCAGCACTTACATGCACAAGTGGAGAAAACTATTTCTCAGATAATAACCGACAATAAGCCTTGCCTGATTTCTTAACTGAGTCATAGGTGGCTATTTTCATTAGAAGTGTCAGAAAGACAACTGACTACTGTATGGATCAAGAAGCATCACAAACTTGGTTGACTAGAGTGTTTCAGGGACTATACTCAAACTCATTTGCATAGTATATGTCCCTGTGCCTCGGTCCCTAGATGAGCCAAACCCCATACATATATCCAGTACAAATCCAGTATAACGTTCATGGAACTTCAGCAGCAAGTTCAGCATAAAGCACAGCTTTTGTGCAGAAACACAGAAGGAAAGAATGATGCTGATTTCTTTCTAATCTAAAGTAAATTGGGAAGTAAATGAACAAGAAACAGAAGCAAAATTGGGAAAGGCATGAACCTAAAAACCTCTCACAAGATGTTCACCTCACTACTCTAGGACATCAAAGCAGTAATAGCCATAGTATATAATTCTTAATATAATAGTCTAGGAGTTGGGACACCTGGCAATAACCAGGAAATCTCACACAGCTTGTTAGTTAAAAATCATCTCTCATCTCCTACTCAAGTGACCTAACCACTATGTTGGTTGTGGTCATGCCTATTCCTCCTGAAGGTGTGCAGTTGTAGAACCAAATTTCCAAGATTCACAGGATAAGAAAGAAAAAGAAAAATAAATAAAAATTAGAAGAATTAATCTGTAGGCAAGTGAGTTTCTGCTCCAAATATTATGTCTCTTACCCAGTGACTTGAGACAGTAAAATGCACATGGAATCTAATTTATCTTTTTGTGAATCTGCCTGTAGGTTACAGGACTCTTCACAGTATTTGGAATAACACATCTTCACATTGTGATGACTCTTTCAACAAGTCACAGAACAAAGCAAACAAGGCGTACCTTTACTGTGAAATTCTTTAGCTTATGAAGATTTGCCACATCCTATGACCAGAGAGAGCTGGGTCAAGGAAATGTTAGGTCACAAGCATGATGTTATTATACGTACGATATTGACCGTGAACTGTTAGTAAACCTATCAATAAATGGGATATTCTACCGAACGCCTGGTTTTGTTAATGTTTATGAGCTTCTTCATTCTGCAGCCTTTTCTTCCAGTAAACCTCAATAAATCCTAATGTTTACCACTAAGCAAATACAAGCAGTGCCAGTAACAATCAGTGGGGGCTTTCCCCAATATTATTTGTGGATTTTTTTTCCTAGTCAAGAAACAAAGTCTATTTGGCCCTTCTAAGTTTATAAGGTAGTCAAACAGGATGTGAAAGCTCAGGGTCACCATGATTAAGAGGAGCAGGTATCTTTTTAATGGAAGGTTAAGACTTTGTCTCCAGCTCTCCACAATCTTTCCCTCCATGGCCCACACATTAGTCTCTCTCCCATGCAACCAGAGCCAGCTGTTCTTCAGCCATAGCTGCTTGCAGCAATTCCAACTTCCAGTAGTGGCACAGAAGTGCACACACCGTATATTCTTCGGACCTTTGTTGATAGTCTTTATCTGATAGAGCTGGGCAATTGTAAAGATATAATGATAATCTGTGAACAGAAAAACAGGGCTTCTCCTACTTAAGTTTGTCCCATGAGAGAACAGAATACAAAGCCATGTACTTGCAAGCAGGCAATTCAGAAACATGCTATCTGAAACACTAACAAGCTATATGAGCAAATACCAACAACAAACTAATCAAAATCATGACTTATTTATGAGTTGATTATAATAACAAAAAATTACTACAAATAAGTGGTGGGTAATTTGTGAACTAAATAAAAGGCTATGATTCTCACACATAAATCGCTCTCAATGAATAATTTAACCAGCTCTAGTTAGAGCCATCTATTTATTAAGAAACCTCTTAGCACTCTCCAACTGGAGCTGGCAGAATTATTTATCTCTACACACAGTGATAAAGCCAAGGGAAATCAGTACTACTGGACATTTTAAATGCTGGGTTTGATTCTCTAGAGCCCTATAGTATAATTTATAACTCTAGCCTGGAATTTAGACATGACCATTCTCATTTGGTAACATTTTAAAGCCACTTTGCCCAGTACATATGACACAATAGACAAGTGGCAAATCAACATTTCTGTGTTTAAATTACCTAGTAAACCAGCTATGTTTTACACCATCCTTATTTGTCTTTAAAGATATTCTATATGGAAAATAACATAAATATTGTAGCAGGAATATATGGCAAAGCAATCTTAGTAAAATTAGCATAAATCCAGAGTGAACATTAGACTCAAAGACAAAACCATGCAAGCCTTTAAAACTTCTTCCAAACTTCACAGCAAAATGTTTCCTGTAAAGATTAATAACATAAAGTATTCATTCAGCTAGGGTTTTCCTTTATCAGAGGTAGCAGTCACTGCAAAAGAAGCAGACAATGTTATTAATTTTATGGTTTACTGCTTTATTTTTTTTAAACAAACGTTCAAGATCATTGTACTGCTGTTAGGACTAGTATCTTCCAATATGTACCAGTTTTAGACAGCAGAGTAATTGACTGTCCTTGCTTCAAGCTTCTTAAAATGACATTACATAAGGCCAGAAGGATGTTACAGAGAAGCAGTTTTAAAACTATTGCAGCGATGCTTTACAACTTTGTCAAGGAATAAGAAAAAAAGCAACCATGTTTTCTGTTACAAGAGAAATGAAATAGTTTTAAAAGATGACGACTGCCTGCCACAGTGTATATGCCCCATGATCCACCTGCACTTCGCTTTCCCTGGTTTTGAACTAGAAAGTACTAATACAAACAGACTACCTACCACTTTCACACTTGACTTGTGACTCAGATTACAACTATTCTGATCAATATTATTGTTGCAGTTATATTGTAGTTTCTAGACTAAAAAGGTGCTTCTCAAACTGAGAGGAAAAGGCTCCTTTCTACAAAAATTAGCTACAGATAATTACTTCCAATAACCTCAACACACTTGAGAGAATACAGTGAGAAACAACACCAGATTGGAAAAAAAAGCAGCCAATTTAAGCTTTGTTGCTCTCTTCACCATGTATGAAATGCATATAAGTATATATTATTGGTTATAATTTTAAGGTCAGTAACTTCACACATACAACATATATTATGACACCATGCACATGAAGCTGTGAAAGCTGCACACTTTGATCAGAACTTGGAGCATGCCAGGAAAATGACAATATTTCATCTGAAATTTTTTTAGCAAAAACACACACAACTTTTTTTCTTGTTGAGATCTTGGGTTGTTCCCTACCAAAAAGTGTGGTCCACTGATTACAAAAACAAAAGGAAAAAAGTAGAACTGCAACAAAAAATACAGAGGAATCAAATTGTGCACTACTTCGCATCAATTTACTCCATTACTCAATTTACTTAGTAAGACAAACAGGAGAAATACAAACTGGTTTGATAGCATTTCCAAACTGTGTTTCATGCACACTTCCGAATCTCTTCAGGAGGTTGGGACTAGTTTCTGGATAATCCACATCATAGGGGCTTCATGAAAAAACATTACTTTTGTGGAGATTTACTACCTGTTATAACCTTTCTAAAGGCAAATGTATAAAAAAATCCACCTGCATTTTCAAAAAAAAAAAATCTTTTGAAATTTCTTTGTGAAACCTCTCCACTTCTGCATAATAATTGTCGTATGTGTTTCATCAGAAATATTTTTAGCATTATTTTCTGTATTGCTTCCTGTAATTTTGAGGTCTTAAGAGGGAAGGAAAACACTTTCTAGAACTTCTTGGAAAAGGAAGTTCAAAACCTGTTCAACATCCTCTAGCCACCTTTAAGCCTCAGATAAAACCTGGCTTTAGGGCATAAAAATTCAGGTTCAGTTTCAGTGAACAAGCCACACTTCAGAGACATGTAAATCTTTCTTCAGGTTTCACACTCTGTAAGTCAGCCATATCCCAATTTCATCAACGTTAAACTATAAATCCCAATAATCAACACCCACCACTGGGCATATACCATTTCTACTCAGGATGCAGAGGGGACATACTCTGTCCAGTGCGATTGAAGAACAGAGAAAATCGGAGTTCTTCCATCAAGTAATTTTTAAAATATGGCCTTAAAGTTTCTTTTCAGACAGTGTCAATATTACCTTTTCTGAACTCCCAAGAAACAGCAACTAGAAACTGTTTTCAGAATACCTTCAAACTAGACACCATACCTAATAATTTTCTTATTCATTCTAATAAATCAATACATTTTGCAACAGTCCTCTAAAAAAGGGCTACTTGTTCTTGTTGCAGCATCCTCTTTTCTGAAAAATGCTCTGAAAACCTTTTGATACTGGCAAAGTTTTTAACCATGGGACACCTAGGCATATAAATTGAAAGGGAGAAAAAAATGGGAGTGGGAAAAAAGGGACAAAGGGGAGGGAAACAAAACTGACATACATAGAACTATTCTGCTTGGATTTTTTTCTAATTAAGAAGTCTTTTAAACTCGAAAAGTTGTCATAATATTGGGTTGTTCTCTAGCTTGCTCTACTTTTAACTTATTATTATAGATGATTTCATATAAGAACTTCTGTGACTTTCCTTTCTGAGTCACTGAAAATCGTTTCAGGGATTTCTGCCTGCCTAAATCCAGCAGCACTGTGCTAGCTCTAAGCAACACAAAATGTGCAGGAATTGATATACCCTTTCATTCTGTTACAAGTCAGTGCAGTGAAAGATTAAGACGTGTTTCCAAAGTACTAAAGCATATTTTTTACATGAGCAGTAGCTGTTAAACCCCAGCACATCAGAATCTCCCAGCAGAATGATGACTTGCTAAAGGGTTAGGAAATGGAGACTGTTGACACAGCAGATTAATGCATTTGTTTGTTTACTCGCAGTCTCTCCTCAAGTAATATTATATCTATTTCAGGTTTAATGACATTAGATTACATTTTTATACTGTCAGGTTTATTCTTCTCTGTAATATTTGTATATTAATAACAGGGTGGATAGGTAAGCGAATGGGGATGGCAGAAAAGAGAATTTTCTCTTGACTACTGTGCATCTGGTTCAAACAATGGTATTTTTGCTTTGAGTAACAAAGACAGCAGAGCATTCATTTGCATTCAATCCAATCCTTATGCCTACCTTTCCACTGAATCAGCCTTGTGCATTTTAAAAGACAATTTTTGTAACAATGTTGTCGTGAATAACAACTACAAAAGTTATGCAGACTACACCTCACGCAACATGGGTTGGATCCATCGTGCTTTTCACCACTAGGTGTAAATGGCATGCTGCCAGTAACTACATTAGAGTTGAATGCACTTTCTTTTCGGCAGCAGAAAGTACAATGACAATTATTATCACAGTGTTGAGTAAAAATATAATTTAGCCCAACCAATATGCACATTGTACTGCATAGGCAGACACAGGATAATTTAGTTTGGAAGGGATATCAGGATGTCTCAAGTCCAGCCTTCTATTCAAAGGACACCTAGCTATAACACAGATTGGGTCACTGTCTGATCTTGAACACCTCAAAGAATGGAAATTGCACAAACTCTCTTGGAAATCCAATCCTCTGCTTGAGTGTCCTCAGAGTGAAAAATATCCCACAATGCTGTGATAGTCTCTTCATATAAAATCAATTCAGTACATGTTTCTGTAATTCAGTTTGTGTCACGAGACCTCTACAATACAAATAGCATTTCATATTGGCATGATTTAGCTTAAAATGCTATGATTTACCAACCAGCGGGCTGTTTTGACTAGAATTGGTCAAGCACAGTTGTAACCTATTAAAAGCTTTTATACTACTGCCTAGCTTTCAAGGAGCACAATGAGAAAGCTACAAGGATCATATACAAAGAAATACTGTCTCACCTGAGTGCACCAAATTACTGTTAAATTTCTTCAGACTCAAAAGAAGTAATCTCTGAAAAATGGTATCATGCTTCCAAGTGAAAATCAAATTACATATTGAACAACAATGTATGTTTTTCTTGGTCTCCTGATAAATAGTAAGCTATAGAATTTATCATTTTCATTAGTAAATTATAATTTTAGTAGTTAAAAGGATCAATCCAATTTCTACTGAATCAATGACAATTTTGAAATTTCCTTCATTGATTGCAAGATCAAATAAATAGAATTAGGATTTTTTTTTCCTCTTGTTGATCAACAGAGTCTTTCCCTAAATTTATTGTATTTGGTGCCTACTCACGGAGAGATAAACTATGCACATTCACAAACCAGTGCTTTGATGAGCTATCCCCTACTAATGTGCATAGGACTAAGTATTTGAGAACTACCCTAAGTTTTATGCTGTGAGGCCCTACACATGTTACTCCAACCTAGTATTTCAGTCTCCATTGGGGATATACTTGTTCTGTAGAAACAGTTCTCGGACACCCTCACTATTTTTAAGAAGCTCAAAATTTTGAATCAAGAAAGCGGTATTTCTAACCAAGGAAATTTCAGGTGGAGCATTGCTTTCCTTTCATTGCTAAACTCACATATAAACAGGCAAATAATAAGGCAGGGTGTAAAACTGCATAATGAATGACTTAAAAATGAGATAAAAAGGAAAATAATAAAATATTTGTGGGCAATATGTCAGAAATAGCAATAGCAGTAATTGTATTTGCTATTTGTAAAGTTACTTCTGTCTCAGAGGACCATAAACCTTCTTATCTTGGGCAAGATTTACTCTGAGCTACATAAAAAGAATGAGAGACAGAGAAACTTATGAAGTTCTGTTTGTAGAATTTCCAACCGTTCGCTCCCTAAAGAGCATGTAGGCTTCATACCTCCAAAGGAGAACAGAAAACAGACACCAACATTTGAGTTCACAATATAATATAAACAAAGACATTGCAAACTGCAGAATGCATCTACTCAGAAAAGGTAGAAGGTAGAGTTAATGATGCCAGAGAGGAAAAACTGTTGTTCAAGGTGCATTATACATATTTAATAACTGATTCGCAGAACACTAAAACTCATAGACACCACACACTTTTTCAGTTATCACAGCAATGCAGACCGTACCTGTTGCAAGATAGATGATATGGAAAAGCATGTCCTTGCCCTGCACAACGTCCACAACGACATGGGAAAATCGGCTGTTGTCTTCCATGAAGTAAGGAATTGGAATAACTGGTTGAACAACTTCATGCATTAAGAAGAATTTTTGAGCATCTTGAAGATTTCTCTCAGTCAGATTTACATACAAACCCTGGTCCACGGTGCCACACTGTAAACACAGAAAAGTAACATTACTGTATGCATCAATGATAACAACAGATTTACTCTCTGTTTTACAACACAAGAAAATAAAACCCAAGAGTATATCTTGTAGCAACACTAGGATTCCACTTTCAGGTCTCAATTTGGTGCTGACCAGACTGTCCACACAGTGACTGAGGATGTTCTGCTTTCCTGAGGCATTACTATTGAGGCTTCCTAACTCTAAACAATATGGAAGGGCACCAGACTGACCACCACAAGTGGGCCATAGTAATATTTTGCTATGTCCTATATTCACAGGGCAGGAAGGAGAAAAACTACCATCCAATAAATGACAGAATTTTCTGACTGATTTTCTTTGTAATTTACACAGACAGAGTGCTAACGACGTAACAAATTTTCAGAGGAAATGTCATGTCCTATCACAGCCAGGGTCTGACAGAAATCCAAGGTGAAAGCACAACACAAAGTTCTAGCAGCTTCTCCAGACCCTGTGTTTACTAGACAAGAATGGACAGTGTGGAGCTCCAACTATAAAACGTTATTCATGGCACAGACATTTTTGCTTTGGAACTGACCGTATTTTATACCTGAAAACCATATTCTTTCCTTACAGGAAAGCATTCACTAATTGCATACACAAATTTTAACCACAAATAAACAAAGCAAAACAAGCGGCAGTTAATTTTAGCATCTTTGCGCTTAAGTCTTCAACTAACTGAGGACACAAAAGAGAAAGCCGCTTAGTGCATGTGAATATGTAAATATCCACATGTTTACTCATGCATAATTGCATCAGAGAAGTAAAGCAATACTTCACAACATTTATCAAATGTCGGTGATGTGAAAGGCATATTTAAGTCATACTTTTTTATTCTATTCTACTATGTTATAAATTATGCAATGAATTACAGTATGAACAAAATAATACAGTGTGCATAACCCTACCAGTTATTTTGTCATTATTACCATGTTTTCAATCTGAAATTAAGTGATAATTCCAAATCTACAGATATTAAGAAAAACTGAAATAAGTAACTTCATAATAAGAGATCATATGATGAGAAAAGACAGTTAAGCAACTGGCAGGAAACAATTACTTGCTCTGTGAGCACCCTGCATATTAGGCCAGCAAAAAAAATAAATCATGACAAAGAATTTCTCTGACTCTATCAAGCAGGAAAGATTCCATCTGGAACACTCATAGTACATGGAAATATATGACCCTTGGTCTTATGATGGAAATTGTCCTGTGTAAAGAGAAACACAACAATCTCTGGAGAAAAATAGTGTTCCTCAAAACTGGGACTCCAATAGTACCCTAATCTGGAAAATATTTCATTAATATAATCTGGTCCTGGAAATACAATGTCTGATATAACTATCACTACATAGCAGTAGTCTTCCTTCAAATCACATAATTCTGTCTGTTATTGCTGAGTAGGTGAATACTCTGAGAATACGTCTACTTCTGAGACTACACAAACAGAACTTCTGATATTTTACCATAAAGATTCTACAAAAGAAAAGTCCTTCTTTCTGAGAAGGAAACCAGTGACTCAGCCAACAAATATATCCCATCTAGGTGAAGCATGTACTCTAAAGCACCATCACATCACAAAAAATGGTTACACCTAGCTCTAAGCATTAGAATATCTCCTAGTATACATCACTGCTGCAGTTACAGAGACAAAAACCTAACAGAAAGTTCAACAGAATAAGATAGCACCTGCAAAAAACCAGAATTTTGACATCACTAACGATACCTAGAGATCTGTCAATGTCAATTGGCTTCAATACTGTGCTGTAAAAGGCCACGTTACAGCTTTTTACACTAGCACTAGCCTGCAAAGCTGTTGGTCAATGAGATATGATGCAACTGTTGCCACTGTTCTTGTGAACTGGATGATGTACCAGCCATATTAAAATCAACCAGATTATCCAAGCAAGAAATTTATTTAAAACCTCAGTCTTGACTGGGATTTAGAGATAAGTGCCAACAGTACAGTAGCGACTTCAGTCATTTTTACACAGCCATCAGGCTGTCATCTTTGTATGTACCATTCTGTATGGGGTGCTCTCACAGTAATTATCAACACATTAATACATGTTTTGTAGGGAGAGGTTAGTGACTTTTATTGGACTTGCTCACCTAGTCAGAAAGAAGCTAAGATTTTTACATACAAGCCTTTCTTCAGGCTTTCTCCTTCAAAAATTTAGCCTCACTTAGACCCTCTTACTATCACTACTTTGACAATACAAATACTTCTACAATATGTTAAAAGCTGTATACAAATGTCCTGCCACTTGGGGCTAATGCCAAACATACTGTTTAGGAAAGATAACGTGGCTCTGGCCTGTAATTCAGAGAAAATGCAGTGCCTTATTTTCCTTCATTTGCCTAAACCAGGAAGTAATTCAAACTACCTACAATGCCCAAGGGGTGATTCTGTTTCACGCTTACAAAGATCTCATGACTCTTGCAGGAAGACAGGGAAGGTTGTTATAGGAGCAGCACTGAACTCCTGAAATTGCATCGAGATTAAGGGAAGGTGAAAGGTGGATAGCAGTGAATACACTCAGGTATCTTGGCGAAAAGCAATTGTTGTTAATCACTAAATCAATGCTGTCTTCCCTTCCATTTCCCTTGCCAGAATCACACTCGCTAAAATTGTCTTAGTAGGAGTGGTGACTATGCAGAAGAAGACAATGTGCATGTGCTTACCTGCTATAGCCTTTTCCTTTTTAGAAAGCTGTACTGAGTCACCCTCCTTGGACTAATTAGCTTTACACTGTCAGCCAATTGCAGATTATTATACCCTCTGAAGCTGACAGGTTCAAATGAGGGGCACACCATGCTACAAATTCTTTTAATCAGACTCTTCAGGGAGTGTGGACAACCTTGCACAGGAAAATATACAAAATCCTGACCACTCCTATTTTATCCCCCTCGCCCCCACTTCCTTTTTTCTGTCGGACAATGCTCCCTTTTCAGGTTCTAATAGCACAAATACAACATAAAAGAGAATAGCGGGTTGATTATACTTCTGTCAGGAATTATGTTACCTTCACAGATAACTATAGTGTTTCATTTTGACAGAAGATTGAAGTTAAGCCTTTTTTTATTCCTACCCTTCAAAGCACATGTGCTTTTCAACCCAAATTATTTTGTGGAAGGATAAAATTAAGTATGCTGAAATAAGGGGACCTCTTAAGACTTTTTTTTTTTTTTTTGGTAATTTTTTTAAGGTCTTCAGCTATAACATACTGCAAAATTAGACTCATTAACTATGAACCATACAGAACTTTGAAAAAACCTCACGTAAACTATTGTCCTTCTCCCATGTATCTGTACCTGAAAATTAGGGTTAGGATTGGGATATGGAAGCCAAGCAGAGCGAGAGTTTTCCTGGTATTTGAAGGGTCCATTAAAGGCCTGAGTTATGGCACTCAGGTTGAAAACACAAACTGCTGAGGCTGCTATGCTGTTCCTGCAAAAGAAATACAAACATTAACCTAAGTAACAGCATTAAGAACCTCATTTGCTCAAAAATAAATAAAAAAAGGCAATAACTCTCCAATCCTTCAAGTAATTCACAAAGCAGATATGATCAGCCAGGAGATGATATCTCAAGATAATAAATTATTTTGTGCTGATTTAGGCACAGACATTGGATTTAAAATTTTTGTCAGCCTTGCCAAGTAGCTAGTGTGGGAGAAACTCAGAACTTCCTACCTTCTGCTGCTGCTGTAATACCACAAGGTTACACTTCCACATATAATCACAAGCATTAGGGACACCTGTCTTCTAGTCACAAAGTTCGGGATGAGATTATTCTCAGGGCTCATTAACGTTTCTTCTATACAACCAATGGCAGCACAACAGCAGTAAGGATTTTGAATGCATGGTATGTCTCTAGACCCTATGGAACACCTTGGTAAGACACCTCCACAAAAACTCTGTCTTCTAAGAGATGTTGTACAGCAATTAGAATGAAAATTCCAGAAACCCATCAAGAGAAAACAACTTGGACTGAATACTTTACAAGATAGTCTGTTAGAGCAATAAACAGAAATAAACAGCAGCCAGGCAAAACATACAATTTCCAGTTCTTGTCTTGAAAATGTGATATACATGACAATAAAGTAATTCTGCACAGTGTAAAGAATATAATCCAGTGACTATGAGAGCTCATAACATGGAAAAATGCATTGTTCTTTTCCACAATTTGAGATAAAGAGATAGATAATGAAGGTGGCAGCTGCACAAATTTCCACTGCAGGTAAAACTGCTGACAATTGATCCATACAGCATCCTTTTTCCTTTTTTCTTTTTTTTCCTTTTTTTAAACTTAGCCTGTAATTTACACAAGGCTTAAGAAAGCCTACTATAGAAACTCCAAAATGGAAGTTTTGGATAGAATATGGAAAGAAAAAATAACCCCAGGGGATCAAATCTACCAACTGAAAAAAAAAAAACAGTATACATGGATTTAATAGCAGGAAAAAAAGCAATTTGCTTTCTTATGCTTGATACTCTTATTTCAAACAAACCTCCAAACTTGAAGTTACATGCTAACAATTTCTGCAGAATCAATTATAATTGGATTTGATAACTCCTTGCCTATACAATCTATGACTAAATACAGGTCACTAATATTATTAACCATACCAACGTACTCTTGAATTTCTTGAGTCCTTAAAGGACATTAGACTCATGCTTATAGATTTTCAGATAGTCTGAAAGAAACAAAATCAGCTTCATTATGAAGCAGTGGCTATAGTGGACTTAACAGTCAGTGACACATAAAGGGTGCATGTTTTGCTATTACTCAGTCTTTACTGACAGAAATGCTTGTTTTCACCCCCCACAAGTATATTAAAGTATATTCACTGTATATTAAAAAAAGCATTAGGGTACAATAAAATCACTGCAATTCTGAAGATATTGAGATTGAAGAATGCTGAATGTGGTTCAGTAATATCTGTTGCTGTTACACCAACAGAGAGGGGTATGTTGTTCCCCCTTGTGGCTTCTCCACCGTGAGGTGCAGGGCTGAAAGGTGGGTCATATGGGCTGCACAGATATATGTGAGCATTAATTAACCCTAACTCTACAACACTTCAACAATGTCCAAAAATTTAGTTACAATAATTGATGGCAGGAACAAATATCATTTAAATGGAGCTATGAAAAAACCCCACCCACAAACAGTTGTAATTAATTCCTCTTTGAATAGTCAGTCTCTGTTGGACAAGGCAGAATGCTGAGCCATTGGGAAAGAAGGAAGTAGCAGTAAGGTTTCAAATACTGTCTACTGTCCTGTGGCAAAGGTAGTCTTACACTAGCAATTCCATTTTCAGAAGAACCAGGGTGTGCTGACGGCAGCCCTTATATTCTTAATTAACCTCAGAAACTGTGGAATTTATAACACAGGAAACTCCAGCATTCCCCCAATTGTCAGGACAGCCATTCTGTGAAAGGAGCATTTTCCCCTTCCATGGCCAAAGCTCTGTGGATTTTCTGGAACAGAATTCCTCCAGTCACTCTTTCCGTGGCAGGAGTGTGTCAAGGGTATTTTGACTTCTCATGAAAGCTCATGTTGAACAGTGTATGAGCATGCCACCTGAGAAATATCTGTCTTCTAAGATTCAAGCTAGCTAGTAAAACAGACCAGTGAAATTAAAATTACTGATGAAAACACCATCAAATTTTCTTATCCCTAGTAGTCCCAAAGTCCCTAATTCGCTACATTATTCCATTGCAGGAACAGGGTTAAAATACGTAAGAACACCTCTTGTGTTCTTCTGGGTAAGGTGAGCTCTTCCTGACATGGGCAAATTACATCACGTCAAATTCATGATCATGTCATTTTACAATTATTTAAAAAGTCATAAATATGTATTTATGTATTACAATAGCATGCAAAACAAAGAATAATGTCTTTATAAGAATGTATGAAAAAGATGACTGAATAGTCTTAAACACAACTAGTTCCCTGCTGTAACGAAATATTAAGAATTCTTCCTTCTTTCATATACCTTCAACAATTCATGTGGGAAGCATTCAGAACTGACACTTGCTCACAAGAGGACAGTGGATTGGGCAAAACAGTAGTTTGATTTTACGATGTTTACTTGACATATGCAAAAGAGAGCATCTCAGAAGCTTTAGTTTTACTGTCACAAATAACAAGAAAATAAAACATATCGTGGAATTTACTTACACATTAGTGGTAAAAATCCCATAGATCAAGTCCAATTCTGGCAGGAAGAAAGTGCTCTGTAGTTCATTATAGTAAAATGGAATTTCTCCAGGGCGAGAGCAGTTCAGCCTAGCTTTCATAAAGGTTGTCCAGGTATCCTCCAGCACGAACTTGCCACCAATATCATTTTTGCACACCCGAGCAGCACGAGAGAAGACTGTCTTCCCACAGTCATGTTCTATCGCATTTTCCCGGAAGAAGAAGTAGGTAAAGTTCCCAATGTCATAAGATGACACAAAATTTGGCTCTGAAAGTAACAGAAGAAAAGATTATTTATCACTTTCTCTCATATCTTCTGCACTCATATTAACATGGAAGTCGGATTTATCTTCAAGCACCAGATTTTTATTATCCTTGCAGGGAACTGTCCCATGACATCTGAGCAGGCCAGCTCATGTCCAGCCAGGATTATGAGCTACTTGAACATGGCTAGACAGACTCTCTGCTCTGGGGTTCTATTGCACATGACTGCTGGGCAGCCCTGGCCCAGCTCACTGTTTTCTACCATCAGAAGCATCACTGAGCTTTTCTTCTCCACATACGGGCATAGTGTATTCTTACAATGTAACTGCTTTATCTGTTGTTTTAACTCTGCTTCTGCTTTGCCACCATGCCATTACTCCAGATTAGCAGAATAACAGATGGTAACTGAGTGTGACTAAGAAAGTGCTCAGGGACTGTAATGAAAAGAAAGAGAACTCTACACAAGACCATTTGATGGTAAAATAACCGCATTTCAGTCCTATCTCGCTTAAAGCTTTTGATAGTTATTACAATTTTTGGGCTTTTTTAATCATTAAAAACTGATCAAAGAAACTGATGGCGATGCAGGAGACATTAAAGAATATGTTAAAAAACAATCTAGAAAACAACAGATGACAATATTTCTTAAAAGAAAAAAAAAAGGAAACAGTAGATACCAAAAACAATAAACATGGGGCTCATTTCCCATAAGGATCATGAAAACTGAGGAGAGTCTGTGACCTTAAGACAGACTGACAACCTGATGAGTTCTTAAAGGAAAGACAAATTTGATACGCAGATTTGTGGAGAAGAGCTCCCTTTGTGTAAGGAACTGTTATAGAACACTTGTACCCCTGAGAAACAAGCAAAATTTTTCATTCCCAAATTTTATTCTAAAGGGGCAAAACAAAAAAAACTTTTTTAAAAAAACATCTATTGTGAGGGTGTTTCCTGAAGAAATTTAATAGGTGAACATTTCTCGACAACACTATTGTATTGAAAAAAGTTGCTGTAATTGAATCTAAGCATTTTGCAGCAACATCTCAAACCTGTAAACACTTTTGAGGGGAACTAGAAAGGCAAGCAAGCCAGCATTTCCATGCAGAGTCCAAACTCTACCACACAACCCTTCTCCAAAGACGGCCTAGCTCCCAGCTTACATGACCTCTTCTGCTGCTTCCCTCTCTATCTGCTGCACTGAGAGTCTCCAGGGCAGGTGTTTTGTCAGCAAGGGTCATCATCTGCCTAGGATATTTGAAGCTGAGCAGATACAATAGTTTTTGCTCTCCTCCCTGTAATTTTAACTCATTATGGTATTAAACAAATCCTTGAGATCAGTCTGTAACACACCATATTTTCACCACACTCAGATCTGCACAGGTTTTTTGCTGGAAGATCACAACCAAACACTTCTGAGAACTTGTTGGTATCCTGAGCTCTCACAAGTTACATAGTACCAGTGCATTCGTGTCTTTAAAAAAATAAAAAAGGCAAAATACAGCAGTTTGACAGGACTTATGATAGCAATAAGGTACAATTGGATTAACAAAATACAAAGAGATAAACTATTATTTATGTTCTCCTTATTAGAACCACCTGTCTTCATTCCACATGTATTTAAAACTTCCATTACAAAACAGATTTTGCTTCAAAGCCTTCAAAAACCTTTAATATTCATTATTAGAGTTTATAGATTTGTAGAAATAATTCTCAGTTGCTCATAAACTCTCATTCTTTAAATATAACAAGTAATACTGTTACATATTTACACACTAAACACCGAAACCAGAGAAAGCTGACAAAAAGGCTTTACTTTTTAACTTTGTTATTTTTTTTTCTGTAAAAATGTGAATGTTTGCTGAATAGGAACAGGGTAGAATGATATAAGATTTAATTACAAGTATTAATGCCAAGAGGACAAAAATACGTGGCTAAAAATCACAAAATTGTATGCTATCACATTCTAGACCAGTTAGACAGTTTTGGCAGGTATCAAATACTAAACATATATTCAGAGATACTTGCATGCAGGTTTTTTTCTTATTATAAAGCCCAATTATGTTTCATTCATTCTCAATACACATTAATGTTTTCAGCACAAACTTGTATTTATAAATCTTTTTAGAAAGAGCTAACCAGGCTAACTAAAAAAAAAAAGAACCCACTTTGCCCTCATTATCCAACTTCAATTTATATCCATACCACACTTCGCCATTATTTCTCTTAATCTGTAATTTACTCTATTCCCTCACTCTATGCAATATCCTTTCAGACTGTTCTTACACTCACAGTAGGAACTACTGTCTGTGGAGGAAAGAAAAAGCATTTACTAGTCTGAGTGTAACTTGGGCTAGTTGTCAACTGTACGAAGGCTAGGTCTTACATAAAGCAATATCCACTAAAGGCAGACACTAACAAAAACAATCCACCTGAAAAAGTATGAAAAAGTAAAATTTTCCAACTATGCATTTGACTTTTTGTAGCCCATAGCCCTGCTTGCTCTTTGAAACTATCTCAAAAACATCTTGACTGATGTAAAAAGCTTCTACTTATTATGCAAATACTCAAGATGAATTTGATCCACCTGCAAAAACATCCTGTATAACCATTAAACACAGAGAGCCCTGCCTTGCCATGAGGCCTGATGATGGTTCTTGCTGGAGGCCCATTGATATAAGAAGGTCTCTACACTGGCACAACAGGATCGCACTGCAGAGCCAAAAACACTACTAGAAGCGCTGAAAGTGAGGGGAATGACAAATTACAAATAAAATCTTCATGAACTGTAAGAATAGAAATAATGTGAACTGTCTTCATAATGTTTTTAGGGTTCTTGAAAAATCCAGGTCAATCTTCCAAGAGAGAAGATTTTGAAGTTGCACCGATAATCATAATACATATATAAATAAAAACTAGTACTCATATTTCATGGATTCAAAACCGAGAAACTGGAAGGATTATCATGTCTAGTTACTATTTATTTAATTTTCTCTTTGGGAAAGTGAACTAAACCACCTCAAAGCTTCAAAGGAAAAAGTAGATTCCTGTCTAGGAAAAATTAGTTCATATGTTTCCAAATATTCTGCAGTGAATTGCTATTTGTTGACATGGAGGCCTTCCCATGAAAGTTTTAAATGCAGCAAATGAAGCCACTCTTGTTTCCTGCTGAATTTGCAAATAGTTCTGGAAGGCTAAACGCATCCCATTTGTGAGTTATTAGATCACCACAAGTGCAAGGATTCTGGTATGTGACAAGATACAGCTAGTATGGGACAATGTGAGAATGTCAACGTGTAATAATGTCATGAGTATTGTATAGGACTTTTGTAGGTTTTTATATATTCAATTTGTGGATGCATCAGGCTGCCTAGATTTTCCCAAATTAAATGGAACCAACGGAATCAGGAAAGCAAGCAAATGAGTTTGTCAATGTGGCATGACAAAGTTCTCCAGCATACAACACTGAGCAGTGCTACACGGATACACAAGCCCACGGACTGAAAGCTCTAGGTGTCTAGTTAGTGTTGCCCCTGGGCAAACACACTGTAGTGTGCTATTTCTGAAGTTTGCTTACTCAGCATAAAGCCTGGGAATCTCTACAGCTTCCTTCATAAAGCAGCATGACTGAACTGCCTAGACGTTTCTCCACAGACTTTTCTCAGTTATTATAAAAAAGATGACTGAACCGTATGAAGTCAAGACAGTGTTTCAATCTGAAGTAATCTAATTGTTTTCCTAAAAGTCAGAGACAAACGTATATTTTCCAGGAAGCATGGTCTCTGTTCTTAACGAGAAGGCACTTCCTAGGAAAAGACAACGCTTCCCTTTAGATTATTCTCCCTCTCCACCTACCCAGGGAACTCGGAGACCAAAGAGACCAAGTCCATCCTCACTGCCAGACCAGCCACACGTTGATGCTGTCTGACAGTGCCGACCGCTCCTGTAGGAACTGGCTGCAGCTCTGCCACGCAGCACACGCTGACGCTGCAGCCCAGAGAATGGCATTCTTGTAGCATGAAAGCATGTCCTGGGAGGCAGCGTAAGGACAGACCAGGGGATTCAGAAGTGAAAAGCTTACTGTGAGTGGGATGGGGCTCTCTGGAGGGCAGAAGGAGCCAGATGGTGCAGCCCCACCTGTACTGCCTCCTGCTAACAGTGCATAAAGCAAACTTCTCCCTGAGTCACACCCAGGTTTTCACTGGGAAAGCAGTAACTGCCATGGCCCAAAACAAGGCTGGGAAGTGAGCTAACAATTAAGCAATATGGATGATCAAGGCTGTCACACAAGCTTCTTTCCCAGACCTTTTTTATTTAGTGATGTAGATGTAGTTTAAGTGGGTAAAAGGATGAGAGGAACCGTACAGAAACTTTCTTTGGGAAGAGCAACGTGAAACAGGAGCCTGAAAGAGCTCCGTGAGAGCATTTGAGGCAGTCCTGGCCTCTTCTTGCTTTCCTAAGCTTTCGAGCAAGAAAGCTGTCTTGTGCTCTTTACTCTTTAAAACTCTAGATCCTCTGAAGTAGGCTAATATGGCTTAATTTACCTAGTTAGTGGATGCTGATGTTTCCAGAGTGAACCAAATGACAGGGAATTATCTGTCTGTCTGTCTGGAGGTAACAGCAATTAACCTTAAGGATTATAAGGTCCAAAGCCTACTCTGAGCAAGAAAGAGCTGTGATTTCCACTGACCATCCCTGTAAGAAGTGACCCACATCTCAAGTGCGATGCATTCAGAGACCCTGTCAAAAGTGAAATTAGCCCCAGAAATGTGAAAAGAAAGCTAAAATTAGAAGTTTGGCAGATCTAGACACCGATCAGATTACACATATACACAAAACAAGACACACACATAGAAATATGCATGTATAATATATTCAAAATCTTAGAAGTCTAGGCATTGGTCTAATGCCGAACGACATCTGTCAGGAGCTTGTTCATTGACCTCACTAGATCAATGAATCACACCCTCATACTGTTGGCCTCTAAAGACCCATTTCTTCCAAATATTTGTATTCAGCCAAATACTTAATGGCCTTAAATTCCAGGAAGATGCCTCTGAGTTTTCTTTGAATAAGGTTCAACCTCCAGCAAGAAATACTCTCCAAAAGGGAAGCTTAAAATAATGGAAAGAATTTAAGCTCTAAATGTGACAGTCTATTTTTTTTTCTTCCACCTTACTGACATAATTAATGAAGTCCATTTCCTATTTGCATTTCACCATCCCTGTATATTCATTAAGTATATTCTTTTAGTGTAGCCCTCTGCAGCTGTTGGAAAACAGTATAGATCTTGCATTAGCTGACCAGGACATCACCGTTCATGAATGCTTAAGGACAAATCTAACTCATAGTGCAAAATTTTCCTACAGCATTAAAGATCTTCAAAGCAATATATAACTTGTAGTCATCATAGTTATATCCGTCTTCAGGAGCTGAACTGTAAAATGTTAAGAGGTGGTATAAAACTGTTGGAAATCATTATTTATTAATACCTATTTTTCCTCTTTATTTCATAATTGAGGTGAGGATAACACAGGGTCTCTCTCTTCACTGTCAGTGATAAATTCTTTGTGAGCAACCCAACCTGTAGAACTGTTGAACTATGGTGAATGCTCAGGTCATAGCACTAAGGTAATCTGGTCCTTTGAGGTGGGTTGACCCTGGCCAAATGCCAGGTGCCCACCAAAGCCACTCTATCACTCCCCCTCCTCAACTGGGCAGGGGAGAGAAAAAACCAACATAACCACAGGCTTGTGGAGTTGAGATAAGGACAGCGAGATCACTCAACATTTACCGTTACGGGCAAAACAGGCTCAACTTCAGGAAAATGTAATTTATTACCAATTAACTCAGAGAGGAGTAATGAGAAATAAAACCAAATCTTAAAACACCTCCCCCCCACCCCTCCCTTCTTTCCCAGGCTTAACTTTGATCCCAATTTCTCTCCCTCCTCCACCCCAAGTGGCACAGGGGGGGAACAGGGAACGGAGGTTGTGGTCAGTTCATCACACTGTTGTTTTCTGCCACTCCTTCCTCCTCAGGGGGAGGACTCCTCACACGTTTCCCCTGCTCCAATGTGGAGTCCCTCTCATGGGAAACAGTCCTCCATGACTTCTCCAGCTGAATCCTCCCACAGGTTCAGTTCTTCACAAACTGCTCCAACGTGGGTCTCCTCCATGGGGTGCAGTCCTTCAGGAACCGACTGCTCCAACATGAGCCCCCTCACGGGGTCTCTGGCAGCAAACCTGCTCCAGCGTGGGCTTCTCTCTCTCCATGGGCCACAGGTCCTGCCAGGAGCCTGCTCCGGTGCAGGCTTCCCACGGGGTCACAGCTTCCTTCAGGTATCCACCTACTCCGGCGTGGGGGCCCTCCACGGGGTGTAGGCAGTCATCTGCTCCACCGCCCATGGGCTGCAGGGGCACAGCCTGCCTCACCGTGGTCTTCACCACAGGCCGCAGGGGAATCGCTGCTCCGGCGCCTGGAGCATCTCCTCCCCCTCCTTCTGCACTGACCTTGGTGTCTGCAGGATGTTTCTCTCACACATTCTCACTCCTCTCACTCGCTGCAATTACTGCTGTGCAACAAATTTTTTCACTCTCTTAAACACGTTATCACAGACGCGAAAAACGCTGTCGCTGATGGGCTCGGCCTTGGCCAGCGGCGGGTCCGTCTTAAAGCCGGCTGGCATTGGCTGTATCTGACATAGGGGAAACTTCTAGCAGCTTCCTACAGAAGCCACCCCTGTAACCCCGCCGCAACAAAAACCTTGCCACGCAGACCCGTTACATCCTTCAACTGCAGAATCTCTGCATGGTGATGACTGTGGTCAAAAACTTGCTCACAACATTTGGGCCAGCTGCATTTAGTAATGTCTATAGGAGCATCAGGAAGACAGAAATAGGCTCCACAAGCAGAGCATTTTTATTTTCTTTTGCAGAAGATGAGGGAAGTTCTGAGGTAAAAACAATTGTAACTGGTAATCGTATTCAGCGATAATCAAGAGCTGAATAGATTACTACTCTCAATGTCAAAAGAAAGCAAGTTCATTAACTGCCTCCAGATGCTTCTTTCCTCCATTACTGAAGAAGACATGACTGTTTACACCCTAATATTTTCAAAAATAGGAAGAACTTTTAGGATGTAGGCAGATACCTAACATTTGGCCAACTGTTCTGTCTGCCATTAAAAATTGTCAAAACAGACAAAATTCAGGCGAGTCAAATCGCAGATATTGTCAGCAGGTTGTCTAGTGGGTACACAAACAGCATACTCAGAGATCCTCTAAGATAGCTACATAATGACTAGCTGCTGTCAACAACAGAAATTGTGTGTTGGCAGTGTTGCTGTATTGTCCATCTACCTTTTTGGTTCAGTGCTTGCTCAAGACCTTTGTGCTTCACATACCATGGGATCACTGAACTTTTCTTTTTCCTTTCAATTATACTTACACAGCATAGTCTTGTAGCTTACTTTTACACATATCCTGAAAAATATGTTTTTAACCATGCTATCCCAACTCTTCATCACTCCAGATAATTGAGTATTGAGTGCATCAAGAAAATGGTAATACATAAATGAAAGTTTACTAACTTCTCTATACTCTACTAAGGTTAAGTACCTAATCAGAATGATGCTCAGCAACATATGCTGAAAATAGCCATTAAACCCATTCAGCTGATGTGGATTGCTTCCAGACCTATCAAGCCTCCAGTAGAAGGCAGGACCTGATAATAAATATGGGACTCAGGCTGAACAAGAATGAATGCGGAAGCTCAGATAGGCCATCAAGTTAAACTTATTTTATTTGTTATATCTGTGATTCCAGAAGCTGAAATCACAGTATGGTAATATGGGAACTCACCTCAGCCACATGACACATTAGTTTCATTTTCCTCTCCCACACTGTGTGTCATGATTCCTGTGACTGCAGACCTTCTGACCGTTAAGATTAGGAAACATGTTTCTTCTGTAATGAAGATTCAAGGTTTCCCAGGTCAAGATCCTTCACTACAAGTTACAATGAACGCTGACAGCAGACTGCCTAAGCATATGGGCACGTCCCTTTGGACTGACTTATGGCATTGAAAACCCCTGAATGCACTGAGAAGTGTGTTAACCATTAAAATCAACAACATCTTTTTTTGTGTGGCAATAACACACAGAGCAAGATAATCAGCTGCATTTTATAGTACCACCATCTCCCCCAGAAACTGTTTGAGTTGGTCCAGTGTGATTTGCAGAGTAGAAAATCTAAGTGAGAAAAAACATGGTACCTCTGAGGGAAACACAGATGTAACAGAAAAATTTAGTTTAAATGGGAAACATTCACAGATGCACACGCATGCACATGTACACCTTAACCAACACTGAACTGCAATAACTGTCAGCTACTACTGAGCAGATATTGACTAGGAAGCTTCCATTCCAGCTGATGCCTTACTTTTCTTGCAGGATTATCTGTATGACTTTTTCACTGAAAGCATCAAAATCTTCAGTTCCATCCAAGCACTGAAAAACTAATGCAGTTTCTTGGCCCTGAGTCACATATGAGCAAGCAAACTGACATAAAAGCAGATGAATCCCCAACTCAAGCAGATGAATCCCCCAACTCTTAGCTACCCCAGAAGACACTCCCCCTCCCTTCCACGTAGGTAAATAGGCTGCTTCCAGCCTTTTATTGGATTTCCTTGAAATGTCTCCAAATACAAAACTAATCTTGTTCTTCCTCTCCAAAGGTAATGCCATGCTTTCCTGGCAATTTAACTCTAAACAGTTCTGAGGCAGAAGGATGAGGTCTAATGGAGAACGTATAGGTGCAGCTGAAGCTTTAAAAAAACAAAATGTAAATACAGTGAATTTGATTAATCAAAGGAGTCGGGGTGGGGGGGTGGGGGGGTGAGGTGGATTCTAGTGTGTCCTTTGGCATTAAACACATCCAGTGAAACTGAAAATGCAGTGTGAAGAACTTTTTCCCTTTGACAGAAGCACTCAGGTGTGGCACAGCAATTAGTTCCAATACTACAGCTGTGTGGACAAAAGGTGCCTGAACAAGGATATCTATACAATGAGTTCATTTTTCTTCTCATATTTCTTTTGCACTGCTGTAATTCTGTTATGTTGCACACATTTTGGGTTTGTTTTGTTAATCAATATTCTAAAATCAGCTGACCTTCAGAGAAGGTCACAAATGTTTCCAAGCTACCTCTGATGGCTCCTTTGTACAAGGAAAGTACACCAAACAAATATGCACAATTCAGTATTTATATTATATGAGAACTGAAATATTAAAAATAAAGTCTGTCACTTGCAGCTGACCTAATGTTCTGAAGCTAAAAGGGTTTATATTTGTACTTAATTTCAAACATGAGAATAATCCCTTCATAACATGAAATGCACTGTGGAACAGTGATGTGTCACGCAGCATGAGCTATGAAAATATGGTGGTTTTTCTACTGGGTCAAGCATGGGCAAATTATAATATATATATATATATATAATTTCACATTTTATGTGAAATGGAAGAATCTGCTGCTTCTTTTGTAATACATAAAATGGCAACTGGTCCTGTTACATCTCAGGAATACCTATCTGTTTACAGCTTCTCCCAGCTGGAAATCCTCATCAGGTGATTAACACCCATGACACAGGGGTCATTGCTACATGATTTTACGGTATGTTTTGCAGACTAGTCCCTATCCCTTGGCCATAATAAGTGTCAAAAAAAGGTCAGTCTGCCACCTAAGAAGCTTGAAAGCACAACCTTTTCTGCTTGTCAAGGCTGAGTCCTGCAGTGAAAGCCAGGACAATTCAGTCCATTCTAAACAGTTTATTTTCCACATTAGGTTTTTAAAAGACTCAACAAAAGAATGCTCAAGGCAAGCTACTGCTCTTGGCTGACTCAGCTTTGCCAAGTAAGCACACCTGAGAGATACAGTACAGCTCATCCCTATGCCTGGAAACATGACTTAAATATACATGTGCAGAGCTACAAACTGCAACTATATTAATTAAACGCCATAATACTTATACTAGTAAAATTAAAAACATGTATTATGCAAAATAATGTTAAAATGAGATAAACAATGCTCTAAAGACATTCAAATTTTCAGAATGGAATTTCAAGATCATTAATATGAAGAACATGGGTTAAATAGAGATGAGTCTCATGGTCCATCAGCACTCACCATTCAGCCACTTGGAGTTGTACTGGGCGGTGCGGAGAGGAGGAAGGGCCCCCAGACTGCGATAAATAGCAGGATCCCTTCCTGGAAAATCCATGGCTGTAGCAGCATATAATTCCCCACTGGAAGTGAGAAGAGCAGTGGAGTTGTGCTGAGGACTGTAAGGACAACGAGCCATACCACTGATTTGATCGTGTATCTCTGTCAAGTTACTTAACTGTAAAGAATGAGAAAAAGGGATTAAAATGACATGAAAATTATCTTTCAGCCAAGTCGCATCAATCTGAGCAAAACCCTATCATAAACACCAGTTGTTTGCTTTGGTATCATACAACAGCAACAAGCTGACCTTTACATCAATCTGAAACTGATATTGAAAGTTTTACTGTAATGTTGTCTGATCTTGCTTCTGTCACTTTGGTATGGAAAACATGCAAGTTAATGGTTAGCCACCATGTCTCAAATTTTTTATATTAGAAGCAACTCAAAAATTGATTATGTCTGCACAGATTGTTATTATGAAAAAGAAGAACAGATCTGATTGCCAGAATCAGCTAAGGTATTCAGTGTAGCAAATGGTCAGACAATGAAAAAAAAATTGTCTATTTATTTTGTTCCTATGTTCTAGGAAAGAATCTCACATGAAAAATGAGATTAAAAATGAGCTTTCCAGTTGAGCAGAACTATCTTTCTGATTTAGAAGCCCAAATACTTTCAGGCATAAACGACAGTATGATGTTAATATATTATTCGAAAATAAAGGGACAATAGGTTTAAATATAATAAGTGTGCCAAGGAGCTTTTTGGCAATACAGCTATTCTTTGCTCTCCTTCCTGAAATAAACAGCCAGCTTCATCCAAGCAGTGACATTTTGATTTTTATTATGACTATTATTGGTCCTTAATGAACTCTCTTTCTTTGATACACATAAATTACAACTAGTTTGGAGTGGGTTTTTTTTCAGAAACAGAATGGCAGATTCTCTCAACCAAGATTTCTCATTCTTGCCAGTCAATCACTAATACAGGTACTCTCACCTTCCCAGAACTACACATACACAGTATGCAGCTACTCAACTGCATTTTATAACTAAACCTGTTGATGCCAACCAAATTTGATAGTGGCAGAAGTCTTAGAAATACTTAAGGTTCATGAAAACTGGTATGTGGCAGGAACTGAGCTGCTTGTAGCCGTGCTCTCTTCCACAGCTGAGGAAAAGACTGCAAAGAGAGATCAGCGGTTAACTCTTCTCCTTGGCCTGTCAGCCAAAGCAGCCTTTTACACACCAGCTCATCTATCCATGCCCAAATAGCCTGGGCTCAACCACCGCCTACACTGCCTTTCAGTCTGCTGGCTCAGAACAGACACTTGAGCTGGTGGGATGAAACATTTAATTCATACCGTCCGATTGGTGCAGATAGGAGTGAATGCATTGGTTCCACAGGTAAAGAGATGGTTGCCTCCAACAAGAAGCACTCGAATGTAGTTCTGGCATTCCTCCTGCCATGTAAAAAAAGAAAGACTATATTCAGTGATACTTCAAAGGATAGGGGAGACTAATTACAATTTGCTTTTCATGGTTATGTGTCCACACATAGAAACTTAGGGGAACAAGGCTTGAGCATACCTGATGTGTCAGCAAACATCGTATATATAGATTTCCTAACTACAACACATTCCTCCATCAATCTTTGTAAGAAGTCCTTAATAGGATAACAATAAACCTCTTCAGTACCGAAGATTTCTTCTAAGTGTATATTTCAAAGGTTTAGCTAAACTCTGAAGTGATAGATGCTGACTTCAACAATACACAGCTGTCTCAACAGATCGGATCCTGTTTTTGAAGACAGATGAGGCCAAGGGAGGAAGTTGGGAGGAAAACAGGAGAAAGAGCAGGTTGTCAGTGACACAAGTATGTTGAAACCAGTGCAAGTAAAATTCTTGAGATGTTCAGATGTGGATTTGACACTACCAGTTTCATAATTTGCACAATATGTTTTATTAGAAGCATCTATATTTCTGTTAATTTGAAGCTTCTCAAGGAAGTTCATCACGTCAGTACATAGACACCCCTCAGGAATAATTTTTTTATGTTTTTTACCCTATTAGGATGTGTGAAGGTTTTATGATTCTCATTTTAGAGGCCAGAACTCAACAGCGATTTCTACTGTTTATTCAGAGAGAAAACCTTTTTCTGCAATACTAAAAATTTCCCAGAACCGTATGTAGGAAAGATTCAAACACTCCTGCAAAAATCAATGTCCCTATCTAATAAAATGAACAAAATCAACAACATGCTTGGAGAAAATAGTTTCCTGGAACCTTCCATTGGAATGCTCTCTAGCGTTCATTTGCAAGATAGTCTTATGTAAAGTATTAAAAAAAACCTTGTGAAAATACAGCTATGCAATTCTAACAGATATTAAATGGAATCATGCAAGTAAATCTATTTAATAGTAATGGTGCAGAAGTCCCATTATGTGGCCTACAATTATATTAAATGTATTGCTTGTTTATCTCAAAAATAGACTCTCATCCTGGAAGACAAGAAATATAATCCTGAATAAATTGAATAGGCACAAAACAGACTGCAAAGCAAGATGGGCAAAATACTTTCAAGAACTCAGAAAACTCTCAGAATTTATTACCTATACCTTTCCTCACACAAAATAAAAGTTTAAAAAATCCCACACCCCTGCCCCGTAAAATCTCAGAAAAAAAATCCATCTTTTTGAAAAAATACCAACAAAACTATATTTGCATTAGTCTCTCATGGAAATGTAGCTTTTAAATGCTTCTCTTTGAGCCTTTAAAGGTAAGCGTCAAACATCTTAGAATTAAGATTTGATTCACATTGTTGTCCTGATTTGAGGGCAAAAATACAACATCTTTGTCTTAAAATTATCAAAACTGTCATCTTAACATTCTTTCAACCAAACAGAAGCTAATACGCAACCATATAACAGAGCTGGGCAGTGCAACAAGTCTTTCAAGAAGTAATTATTTCAATTCTAGACTGTTTCCTTGTTGCAGGTCGTTTTACCCACACCAAAAAAAAAAAAAGGAAAAAAGGTGGCAATTCCTCCTTTTGTTTTGTGGCAAGGGTCCTCAAGGAGAATCATAGAATATAATACAGTAATTTATTCTTCAGGCTGTTTCCATTCTGCTCTTTGCAGCAAGCCATGGAATGTAAGTGTAGGAAAAATAAGTGGGTACTGACATTACAACACATCCAACCTCTCCTCTTCATTCTTCAGAGCCCCCTGAAATAGTGCCATTGCCGAATTATTTGCATGCTGATCACCCACTCTTTCTGTTCAAAAATAATGTTATTTTTTTAAACTCTGACATTCCTGGTATTCACAAGATTCTTCTCTTTAATATCGCCAAGTCCTGTGCCAACTTCAGAACAATCCATACTGCAACAGGACAAATAAGATATCTCATATGAAATTTTTGTTCGTTACAGAGTACAACAAAATCAAAATCGAAAGAACAACTTTTACAATTGGCTATTTTCTTCATATGACAAATCCACAATAATACTTAATTAGTCATGAATAAAACAATCACCACCCAAAAACATATTGAAAAAAGACTCCATTATTTAGTCATTGGAATTGTTCAGAGTCACTTTTCTAGCTCTGGAATGTAGCTCAGCTGGTTCACTTTTCAGATGCGCAAAAGATATGTGTGTTGAGAAAGTGGCATTGGTGAATGCAAAGGACTTCAAAACCAAAGGTTTTTTCAGTTTGGAGGGTGGTGGTAGGTTTGGTGGCCACCTTTTCCATAGTCTTATTCTCCATTTCATCTTGACCTCTATGCCCTATACTTTCTTACGCTGCTATAAAAATACCTCCAAAAGATTGAAATTCATCTAGCAAGTACTTTCTACTTTTACATCAGTATACCCGAAACAAAATACAATTATTAGAAACAAGTCAGCAGCCAAGCAGGCTAGGTTGCTACTTAAGTTTAAGACCAACTTAGCAGTTCAAGGACAATCAGGCTGCATACGGCTATCAGTTTGCAGCAATGTTTCCTGTAGAGGTTAACATTTTAAATACACCTTTGTTTAACTTTTTAATACTGAAAGTTCAGATGCTAACACACACAGCCATTAGAATCTTAAATAAGCAAGGGATAAGAGACTTCAATTACATTTTTTTTAATCTCTCTTTGGTTTATTGTATTTTTACCATGTGTATTTACATTTGTTTCTTTATAACAGTCCCTACCACAAGTGCCAGTCTGAATGGCCAAATTTATTTTCTTAACCATGTGTGGTGTTTTAGACTTCTAAATGCTAACACATGCTGGCCACAAGGACATCATTTTGTCTGACTCACTCCTGGAGCCACTAGTTATTTTAAGCAACAGCTTAAATTGGTGGATAAATGTCTGAAGTCTCAGTAACAAACATCAGCCTTCAAAAGTCAAGTATGCATAACACTGTCAAATGTGACAGATGTCCCTATATATTTTCCCCTTCGGCTCTTTTTCCTTATTGGCTCCTAAAGCATAAACCTCAGAACAACAGCTACTGCTATCAGCTAGAGGCAAAAATTCTGTGCAGCTTCTTTCTCAAGAACAACAACAAGAAGGTTGTTTTTAACTGTCCATTATTCTCAAGAGTACTAGAGTTCCTTCAGGCTTCAAAGCTAGCTTCTGGTTTCAGGGCACTCCATGAGCAAACCAACTTTTAGTTTTACCACCTGAACTCATTGCCCCCACACTACTCTGTGGGCAGTAGATCTTCAAGGGAAACCGGGATTTGAATGAATAGCTTATCCATAGACATCTTTGTAATCCTCATTTCTCCTTTGCCACAGTCAGAGCTGGCCTTGTGTATGTTGTCTCCAATCTTTCCTGTCCCTTCCCTACAGTCACACATGTCTCTGCCCTGAAATCTGAAATCACCCTGAGAAATGTTATAGAAACGCAATCCCCAGTGTCTCTTCAATTTGGGTCTATTTATACAACAACAAGTAAGCAAGCAAGCAGACTTTCTGACAACACTAACTGGAATTGTGTCTACCAGGGGATTTCCTCTGAAGAGGGACAATTCAGTGTAGCACTGGAGTGAATTCCTCCTGGTCTGATAATTCTGTTTTCCAAGGGGAGGCTTTTGTGGCTTGGCTAGGAAGAGCAGCAGACCACAGATTAGGTGCTTTCCTCATCTGCATGCATAAGCTCTCCTTATACAGACAGTATAGTGACCTCGTTTTAATCTTAGGGCATAAGGCAATAAAAGACAAACATCACTAGGCTATCCTTTCTCTGGACTTACATTTAGCCTTTGATTTTAACCTCGATCACTACATTGAAAGCAAAACAGGCATGAAAAGTTCAAAAAGACAGTTGTAGTTCCAGCTGAGTAGGTTGCCTCAGTCAGTATCTCTGCATTCTCCAGCAACTCCTACATGAAACTTTCAGGCCACAAAGTCTGCACACCAAAAAAACACAAACCCTATGGTAATAAAAAGAAAAGAGCTATTTCCTCCCAGTATTACCTTTGAATGTAACGACATATAAAGATTGTACTTCTCTTCTAGATTGTTAGGAAAAAGGCTACAGATACAAATGAAACACTAAATCTTTATCCAACTAATAATAAAACTAAGAAACAAACTCAGAGGTCGTTATTAGAATAGTGTTTAGAATATTGGAATACTACTTTACAGTGACAGCATAACTTCAAATCACCAGCTTCTTCAAAAGAGTGTGATGAACATGAACGAAAATCTGCACATACATACTACACTAAGGTCTATTCTTAAACGCATTTCACCAGTGTTGCTCATTTCTCCAAGCGAAATCATTTAATAGCAACATACGCTTCTGCATTGTTGAACTGAATTTGGATTTTAAACCACAAACAGTACTGTAAACATGTTAGAAGTCTTCAAGTAAAATAATTTATTTCATCTAGCTATGAATACCTTCTATATACCTAGCAAATCCTGCACCTTAATAGCAAGTGACCAGTAACTCTTGAATACATAGTTCGCACACTGGGATGGAAAGAAAGGGAAAGAAAAAGGACAAAGAAGGCAACACCATTCTTAATGCCTTTTCCCAGCACTATATATTCATTTCTACAGTGAAAGACGTTCCTTCATAAAGACAATCATCTTCCATGCATGAATTTTATGCTGCACATTCACTACATTTGCTTTATTTTACAAGTAATTCCATCTTTTTCTCTCCTCACAGCATAACACTGCCCTGCTTCTGAAGTGACGCCATTCTTCTTTTTTAATCTCAAACGGAAATGGATAGGCCAAGGGTACACTGCAACGTTATTCTCCAGCACTCAGTAAAAAAAGTTGGAAAATAACTGTTTAATGGGAGAAGTTACAAAGTCAGTGATTAGATGACTATGCAGGAGACTTCTCCTTTACTAGACAGCAGAAGCATTTGGAATATGTTTTTGAAGCTTGGGGTTTTTTTGAGTTTTGCACATCAATAACATATGTTGATGTGTTCTACCGAAAGCAAGAGTGCTCTTCCATAGCTATTGCTCTTGAAGTGTTTTCCCTTTATGTTTTAACTCAATTAACTTTAATCATTAAACAGTATAATAATTACAGACATAGACTGCATACATTTCTAACCGCTTTTATAATTAATTTGATAACTAGCTTCAGCTTTGGACAGCCACCACAGGATACAGCACCCATACAGCTTCCATCTTAGCACTGCACTTACCTATGCTTAATAAAAGAAATTGCAGTTGGCCAGATAAGGAATTGGTTCCGAATACTAAAAATATATCAAGTCCCATGTCTAAAAAGTTAGTGAATTCCATATTATTTTCTTCGTAGTGCCAGTAGATATGAAATATAACTGTTCCTAAAATGGCATCTAATATACAAGGAAAGAAATTGAGGATTTTTACAAAGTAATTACACAGTTGTTTGGGATTTACTGCGCTGAAAATGAAGTGAGAATACAGCCTATTACATATGACATGTTGTAGAGTAAAACAGTAAATTGTTGGAAACTAAAGTTCTTGATCATTTCAGAAAAGAATCACTGACTGTACCTCTCACACCACACTTCCTATATTGTTTTTTATTCCTTTGCTTATACATCAGCGTCAGACTCCTTTCCTACAACTCTCTTTGGAAAGGGAGACAGTAAAAATGCATAAGGTAGAGATTTATACACTGAATTACACCTGCTATTAACATATAAATTTTATTAAGCAGAACAGCTGTCTCATACTTACCTTTGATTTGCCTTTACTGTAACAGGCTCTTTTAGTAGCTTCATCACACTGCCATTCCACTGCCTGCAACCAACAGGAATTAGTTAGACATGCAGGGAACACAGAAATATAAACCTCAGAGCTGTCTAAGCCCATCCTTGAGACATGTTTCAGGCATACTGATGATCAGCTGTGGGTGATTCTATTCATAATTGTCTTACAGTCTTTTTCTCCTTAGAAATGTAGTTTTGATGCTGATGGTTTTTCAGCATCTTAATCCAAAGTCAAGCTGGCCATCCCCATGATTCACTGTACCTACCACTACAGGAGAAATAACCACAATCACATTTGATGTTATTTAGCCACTTCTATATGAGTCTTATTAAGGCAAGCAGTTAGGAACACAGAGGACAGCTGACCCTCGCTCCCCAGCAGAGCTGGGCTGCATCACCACAGCCTCAGACGTCAGCTCTGCTGAGAGACCTTGTGCCATAGGAAAATGTGCCCTGTTGCAGTTTTTGCAGTATTTACCTCAAGCATTAAATGGAGATTTTAGTTTCTCAGGGTATGACTGCAGCACTAATCAGAAGGACTAAAACATCCATTCAGAGAATGAAGCACGGGAGGACACATACAAGACAACAGTGAAACAGAGCACTGCAAAACAGAAGCAATTTATCCTCATTTTTGAGCTGCCTTTCTGCCAGGACTGTAATACCTAGTCTGCATTACTACAGTTTCACTGCATGAGTTAACTCAAATTATTTCCATATTTAACATTCAACAGCTATGACTTGAGAAGTCTATTGTCCAGTGGAGCAGGTCGTATGCTTGGTGTTTATGTACCACTACACGTACATATTGGAATGCCTGCACACGCTGTGTAGTCAGAGTGTGTTTTAAATCACTCTTCATTCTTTCTCCTTGACAGTGTACATCCATGTGTTCTTTAGATAAAAATGCCACAAAGCACTATACCTTTTATCAGGAAGAACTGAGATTTCCAAACTAACTGCTGTTGCTTAATTATTGAAACCACAATTTTTATTTTTATTTACCAGGAAATAATGAAAGACCCTTCATTCAGATTTAATACAGGTAATTTTTTGTAACTGCCTTTTAACGGAGACTATATTAATAGCAAGTAGAATCTACAATTAATAAAATCAACAGGGTAAAAGCCTATTTAAGCTAAAGCAGGAAATGCTTTCAGAGTATACTACGCAGTGCTCTTTGATCTGTGTTTCAACAAGCGCAAGAATGAGCTTTTCCATTTCAGGTGAAGGAAAAGACTTATAAAAACTAACACCATTACTTCTCTTTCTCCCCCCCAAACCTTCTCATTTACAGTGTTTGCTTTTGCAGATGAACAACTACAGCATATTGGGGGATATATTGAAAACTTCTGGAAGAATCCACTTGTGAATGACCCTAGTGTTTATAACAAACTGTATCCAGCAGCATGAAAGAAATCTCGTACTGACTTAGATAAAAAAGCAGCAATGCATTAGACAAAAAAGTAGCAATAACTTAACTCTTCTGACCCTCTAACGAAAAAAGTGATTTACATCCATAACGGAGAACACAGTACAAAAGACTGCTCTTGGATGACCAATGTAAGTTCAGAATCAAGCCATTATGACACCCTGAATATTATATGCTACTAGATAGAAGTATCTGACACGGAATACATTATCTCTAAACAACACCAAAAGAAAAAAAAAATCAAATGCCCGGAGAAATGCAAGAGTTACTAGTAGGAGGTCAGAACAGAAAGATTTAGTGGAATATGGATGCCTAAAAGGAAGGTTTGAAGGAAAGTTCTTGCCAAAACTGAACGGAAAAGAATATATCAAGCATGAACAGTAGGAAGACAGAAAGATTGGATTAAAGATAAAATGCTTAACAATAAATAAACTTTCAGCGACAAAACATCCAGCATTGCTCTAATTCCATGGTAAAAGAATAATTTGATATGAAATGCAAAAGTTACACAATGTCACAAAACCAAGAAAATTAAGTACAGTTCTCAGAAATTGAGAGTTTTGGAAAAGGAAATCAACAGACTTTGGATATGGGAAATTCAGAAGCCAAAAGTGACAGTTCTTTAAGCATTCCACGAAATCTGAGAAAAGCATAAAATGCATCTCTGCAAGCAGATCGTGGTTGGAGAATCTGGGAACTCCAAGCATGTAATAATGAAAGTAAAATTTAGGACAAGTCAGGCAGAAACTTTACTAACTCTGGCCCCAGTGAGAGAATATCATGACAGCATCTCCCCCTCTGCTCCCCTGTTCTCTGTCAAGTGATCACAGAAACCCAGCCTATATACTGTTTCGGAACAAAAGAAAGAGGTGAAGACAGACAATCTTTTCAATGTTAGCAAAGCCAGGTATCCATCCCTGGTGGGATGGACTCCTTAAGGAGCTTGCTAACTGCCACACTTCTTAGAAGGAATCAAACAGTAAATAATGTGACAATACAGAGATATGGCTCTTGGTGGAGCCTGTAGGAATGGCACACCCAGCATTACTTTAGCTCAGAAGTGGTGAGTTGGAAACAATCACACACTGTTAGCTTTTAGTTGAATGTTCTTTTAATTAGGATAAATGACTTAGCTATACTTTTCAAATGTTAAATATGAATAATTTTACTACCACATCACAAATGTGGTAGTAAAACCACTAATACCATTATTAGCACAACCAAAAATAAACTTTATTTTCTTTCTTTAACATCCACTAAATGCATAGATTTAAATAAAGATACTAAATATTAAAACATTATGCAATATTTTTCAATACCATAATTAACAGCAAATACAAGAACCTAAACAGAATAAACATCTGTAATTATATATAAATATATATGCTTGCAAACTAACCAAACGGCAAACTCTCGGGGAAAACCCTGTTCGTGACAACATATGCCAAAGGAGTAACATTGTCTGGACAAGAAGTGTAGACACACTGGGGACAAAGCTAAATGCCATCTTTGAAATCAAGTGTTCTTATAGTCCTGTAGCCCTAGGTCACATTGCTGGAGGACACAGTAACAGAGCAGGCTGCAAATGAGATCTATTACAAAGGCATCTGAAGAGAGCTGCATAGTTCAAACCATTGTACTTTGGTCCCTAAGGCTCCCGCATAGATCAGTAATGCATACATATGTCCTAGTGCTGATTAAATGAAAAAAGCAGGTCTAGACAAATATTTATATAACACATATAGCTTTTTTTTTTCTTCTAATCCTCAGGAAATTTGGGGGAGATCCCCACAAAATGGAAATTCAGATATTCAACACAGCCTACTGGTAATATACGGGGGAAGACAGGTGGAAAACTCCTCAAGTTAAATGTCATTTCAATGTGGAAAAAGAGGATAAAAACGTGTCCTGAATCTTCAGCACATAAAGACAAAACAAAATGTCCCAACAGAATAACAACAATGTGGGTTTTGTCAGTAGAAGCTCCAATTTTCACATAGCAAAATATAATCTTCAGCATTCTGTGTACAGTTTTTAATTAATATTATAATTACACTTAAGCTGGCAACAAAATTCATTGAACCAAATCATAGATACTCAAGTTTGTTCACCCTGGGGAAAGAGGAAACAGGGATTCTAAACTTAACTGTTAGAGAAAATAAGGATGGGTAGGACATCAGCTACTGCTACACATCTCCACAAAGAACATAGCTGTGTAGGTTAAGGAGTAGGGTTTAAGGTAGCACATCAATCTGTTTCTGATAGCAAGCTGATGCTATTTACAGTGGCATGGCTTTTACAAATCCTGCTATCAATACGATCTTTCAAGCATCTCTATAAATTTAATGTCTTGGCAAAGTTTGTTTCCAATTTCCCAATCTTCAACATACTACATTCTAGTAGACATAAGTAAATCTTAATTACATAACAGTCAACAGTAAAGCAGTGCAAAATGTTTGCAGTGAGATTTTTAGCCCTGTGAAAGTCACTGTGGCCAACTGCAAAGACTGAACATGATAGGGCCAGCCACTAACAAATGACAGACACTCTCTATTAACCCCTCTCCCCTCCCAAAAAGGCAAAAGTAGAGAGAACAAGGGAGAGACACTACGATTTGGAAAAGAAAACTAAAACAGCTTTAATGAAACAATAACAATAAAAGAAAAGATAAGAATAAGAATAAGGAAATAACGAAATATATACAATATGTACAAATAGATGCAAAACCAATACCAAACCCAACTCCCCCCACCCTGATGACGATACGTCAACACCACGCTGCAGGGCTGGTACTGGGGCAGTCCCAGGCTGGACTCTGCAGCAGACAGGGACAGGATGCAGGAGCTGGACCCAGGCACTGGATTCAGGGATGCGCGGATCGGGATCAGTGATAGAAGAACAGAGTCCTCCTCAGATGTCAGCCATCGAAGAAGAGAGATTGACCCTCGTGATCCCTCAGCTTTACACTGAATATCACGTATATGGGATGGAACACTCTGTTGGTCAAGTTTGGGTCACCTGTCCGGTTCACTCCTCCCTGCAGGTGCGACCCTTTTTCGTGCTTGCGACCCTTTTCACTCCCGGCACCCCAACACGCAGTACAAGATTTAGCAGGGACCTTGGTCGCTATAAGAACAGGTACAAGCAAGAGCCTCTCTGCATCCCATTCCTTGGTACGAACTATAAACATCAGGCCTTATCACTGCTAGAAGCAGTCACTGTCTGGAAAAACAGGCTGCTGTTTCAGAAAGTGCGTTTAGTTAGAAGAGACTGAACTGAAAAGTTAAAGCACTAAAACTGAATTAGTTCTGGTTTAGCTCAAACCAGGACAATAGGCACAACTTGAGCTTGACCTAGTCCGATCAGAAGTCACAGTTCATTTACATACTATTTTCTTCAGTTAAAAAAAAAATACACAAACCACAAAGCTCCATACAGTTTTCACATAAAATAAGACTGAAGAGAAACATGGCTTTGGTGCACACTTAACTCTAAGTTTGAACTCAAGTTTCAAACTGATTGCAGGCATCTTTTTGTAACACCTCAATTGTAAATAACCCTGTCAGTGTTTGAAACGTTACATCATCTATGTTTGTAAAGCGCTTCAAAACCTTCAGACTAAATCTCTCCTGGCATTTTCAAGGGATAGGTGGGAGGAGAGAAATTTTAGACAGAGAAGAAATTCCAGCTCAAGCTATATAATGAAAGTATATTCTTCAAAATGAAGAAAAATATAGATCTAACACCCATTTATGTTATGTTACAAATTACAGTATTAAAATTAATTATATTATTTGGAACAACAAATATATTTCAGTAGCTTCTCTATTTGGATGAACAATAAGAGTCTTGCTTAAAAGTTAAACTATTGTACCTTCAGCAGCCAAACTAAATAAATGCAAAGAAATTAGCTCCAATGGAAACCAAACAAAATCTCCAGTCTACACTGATTTATCCCAATACTTTAGAAGAATACTAAAAGAGAATCCTGGGAAGTGTAGAAACAGTGAAAAATGTTCACGTGTCCCTCCCATTTAAGGACTAGATGTCAACAGATTCTCTTCATGCCCAACATGCAGCAAAAAAGTCCTAAGGCAAGACATCTAGAGGTCCCTTCCAACCCAAGTTATTGTATGATTTTCCAGAAAAATTACAATTACAAAAGGGAAAACCAAATCAAAATCCTATATAATTTAACTTTAATAATGTCCCTTTCTAAAATTACAATTTTAATCAGTAAATGCAGACAGGAAATTCGAAATTTGAACACAATCAATAAAGGACTGGTCAATAATGTGCGATAAGTGTCAGTTGTACTTACATGCCAACAAAATAACCTACAGTGGAAGCTGCACATGTAACTGAGTACAATCAGATCTCCTGGAAGAACTATACTCCTATACCTACACAGATACTCTTAACCTATTCATGTAGACAGGTACACATTCATATGTACTTTTATACATGAACTTCTTTGAAGTGTAGAAACAGAATGTACTCTTACATTTCAGAGAGAAAGAAGTTAATTAGTCAAGAACCAAAAAATGAACAGAACAGTATTCCAGACAGATGGTCCAGCACTTCTTAGGCAGATGGCTCTGCTAATTAGATACTGGCAAAAATAACATTAAAGAAGATGGTTTAATTACACAATGACAAAAATTAACAACTACATATTTCCTTTTTTTCATTTTCATTATCTGCTTGCTTTCATCTCTTATATCATGTGTTTAAGCAATACTATGGGGAGTTGAGGTATAATCGCAATAACAATAATAATATATGTCAAACATGAGTAATATTGCCTTACTGTTCACATCAGTCCAGCAACAGAATGGCTTCAAAATGTTGTGACTTGTTTGGCGAGGGTGTCTTGCAGCTTGCCTAATTAGCTTTCAATGAACATATATGCTGGAGTCCAAAAGCCGAGTTTAAAAGAGGCCATAAAGTGTCAGGATTGTAAATGCAAAGAAAGAATGTAGCCAGTAAGAAGTATACCAGCAAGACATTAGCAGCGAATTAGCAGCCAGAGTTAGTTGTGGTTTTGATGGTTACCAGAGATTTTAAGGCGTGCTTTGGTATAACAACATCCTTGCTTCCAGCAAATATGCAAAGCCACTTAAGAAAGATTTATAGCTCTCTATACTTCAGAAGAACCATTTTCCTTGCTTTCCACTGAGTCATGACCTCTCGTCCTTGAAGCCATTATTGCTGCAGCTGACTGTTTTCCCCATAGGCTCCTGACAAAACAGTCAGCTTCGGAGAGTGATCATCCTCTGTGGGAAAAACTAGAGTAAAATATTAAAAAGGGACTTCCCTTTAACACAGCTTTCCCTTTTGGCTCACCAAAAAGGAAAAGCTCGTTTCCAGGGACTAAGGGCATCCTGGTTAGGCTTTCCTGTGAAGCAATAGGCCAGCAGCTCATACAAGAAGTCCAACACCGTACGGACAACTTTACTAATTGGCTACAGTCACTGCAGTACCTTGCCACCAATTATCACATGTAACTGCCAGTTCTCCTGGGAACAAATTTATGTGTGTTTTCATTTGTTCAGAACCAGCTTTTACTGTTCATCTACAGTTACAAAATTATGGTTTCTTATAAAGTAAGCAGTGTAAAATATATGAAAATAAACATCAAGTCATGCTTAAATTTTCCAGGGTTTGGAATTCAAGAAGAACTGATATCCCCTGACAGAATCATAATTTCATACTTAAACCAAGTAATACATGAAGCTTTATATGACATCAAGGAGCTGATGTTAACTTAATTTTATATCAAATATAATGGCCTGAAGTACATAAAAAAAGCCAGGAGGGAAGTATGTACCCTGCCAATTCATGAAGTATCCAACGTTTTAATTAGCTTATTTTATTAACTATGCAAATAAATAGTTCTTGAAAATTGTCAGAATTAATATGATAACATTAAAAGAAAAAGTTAAGCATAGCATAGAAGAATTTAGAGTTACCAAGACTTTCACAAACCCTCAGTGTTGGGCTACTCCACTGACTTTAATGACACGAGGCTCTGCCCAAGACTGAATGAACTTCACAAATGCCACCTACCTATCCATTTGTGCACTCCTCTCTTTGATTCTGCAAAGATTTCTAAATGTCACAAAACACACATTTGGTTTATATTTAACAGAGACAGGTTTACAGAGGAAAATGCAGTTCCAAACCTGGAAGTTAGCAACTCAAACCCTGTACATGTTTGGAACTAGGGTTTTTAGTCCTGCTCCCAAACAGTTAGTCAAAAAACCAAAACTATTGCACTGTGACTTTCAAAGTTTTGAATGTTCCAATCTGGAGTTTTAAGGCTTTTACAGTTTTTATGGATATTTAAAAATTGAATGCAGGATTGTGCTAAAGGGGTAAAACAACAAAATGTTCTTGCATTATCAAACTTGGCAGCCATTCAGCAGGTAGGAATGAGATTTCATAACCTATTTTTTAATGTGCATTCTGAAATTATACTACATGTAGTAAATTTAATGTATTGAATAAATTCTATGTGAATCGTTTAAGATTTAACATCTGTGTTAGCACACTGAGTTTTAAAGTGTTTCCTGCTTTTTGGCAAATGAGATTTTATTAGTCTCCAAAACCTTTTGAAAGCAACATTTCATTCTACTTTTTTACAAATAGTGTTTTAAACTTTTAGGTGCTGATGAGAAACATCATGATTGTCTTTATTTCAAGGAAGGGAAAGGTATTTCAATGTAATTTCATACTCCCCAGCCCCCTAGGTTAAATAACAGAGTAAGTGGGGAAAAAGTAGTCTCCTGGAACTCCAGTGCCACAAAGTGTTGGTTTGGACATTAAGCGCAGGCAAGCAGAAGTTTATTTTCCTGTACACCCGACCATTGCTGCTAAGAAACATGGAAATAGGAAGCAGGAGGCGGCACTGAATGTGGGCCATCTTGACCCATGCTAAGTTGTTGTTCAAGACAGCCATGCTGGCATGGGATGAGGGATTAAAGAATTAGTCCAGCAATCAGCCCTCCTTACCATTCGGCCACAGTGAATGAAGGTTTGACACTTTAGAAAACTTCGTGCATATTAAAAAGCTTCCAGAAATAATTTCTGAGAGGCACAGCCAACATATCAAATCTTGCCCCTGGGATGTCAAAGACAGCTGTATTATAGCTTCCAGATATGAGCTCACAAAACCAGATGAAGCTGAGAGATATGATGGAGGATGAAATTTGTAACATCTAAGTCATAGTGAATAACTGAGACTAAAAAAAAAGGAAATCTTTGTATTTCTATATGCACATATATAATTTTGTACATAATGTCTCATTAGAAAGAGAATAACAATTTTATCATAATTTCCATTTGTCTTTTATACTTATTTATTCAAACAGTTTTGCCATTAGGCTTCAGTGACGGCAGGCTTGGTCCTGTTAATAGTAATACCCACCTATCATTCTAGAGAAAATACTACAGTGACTTTACAATATTGTTATTTACAATAATTAAAATATTTTTAAAATCTAGCCTAAAAATGGCATCTTACAAGACAGCAAAGAGACAAAAATTGTTGAAGGAACTTTAATATATATTTTTTTCCATTAAATATGCAACCAAATCAAGGTGAAAAGATTTTAGACAGATGAAAGCAGAGAGAAAGTAGAAAGCTAACAACAGAAGAAATGTAAGAACCATTAATCTATGCAGCTTGTCCAGTGAAAAGCCAGTGAAGAAATAAACGGCTCAACAACAGCAAAGTTAAAGTAATTGACCAGAAAGGTGATTTTGGAAAATCGAGATTGAGTTTTCTTCTTTCCATTTAAAGATTACACATAGTTATCTAAGACATTTAGAATGTGGATGGGGGAAAACGGAACATAGTAAGAAAAACACCACAGAATTTCCAAAGAGTTGGCAACAGAGTTGATGGCAGCACGACGGACAGTTCACTCAGGGAAAGAAGAAACAGAGTAATTTCTATTGTGGTTATGTTTACTTTAAAATAATTGGATTTAATTTGAAAAACACTAAGATAATCTGAGACACAAAATAGCAAGAATATGGAGAAGAGTAAAAAGCAGAGGCACAGAAACGAGTGTCATCAACACAGAGATAATACTGCAAGTTGTGGAGACAGGCAAATAAAGAACAGCAGACTGAGGAAAAAAATCTCATTAAACACAAAGAGCAAAAGACGCTTATTAAAACAGGAAAGCTCGAACCTATAGCTACTATGAAAATCACTGGAGTGTAGCTGCAGTGTTAAATTATACAGAATCAATGGTGAGAAAGACAAACAGGAGCATCAGGACTAAGGACAGTATTTGCTCAGAATATGAAAAAGTCTCCAAGAGAACATCATGTACTCCAATTGCAATGGAAGGAGCAGCAGGAACAAGGAAGCCCATAATGTAAATTTAAATCACAATTTTGTTGTGAAGATTTGAGATAACGGAGAGGCTATGAAAAAGTCTGAACGTTGGTTCATTTTTCTCTTGTTTTGACACAGGTGAATAGTCTGGGGTAATGTCAATGACACATGGAACTTTTCACCCCCAGGTTATGTGTTAAACACCATTTAACTTATTAATTAGTGGAAGTCAGTGACATCTAGCAACCCAGTATTGGCTACGTGAAATAAGTGGGTTATTTCTACCCAATCTCTAAAAGCAAACATCCAGATCAAAATGAGTCATAATTGGCCATTTTTGCAGAGACAATAGAAGAGCTGCTTAGAGGAAAAACATATCCCTGTTACATAGAAAGTTGCTTAACCTCGTTCCACATTGACAAGGAGTCTTAGAAAAGCAGATAGCCAACTTTCTCCCTCATATTTCCCTCCCTGCTGACCTGATATTTCAGCAGACATAGGACAGTTGTAGGAAGCCCTACTCAACTTTCAGACTTGGAGATCTTAAGTGTTGAGAAAGTATCTCCTAAGTTTCAGAGACACACAGAAATTTTAGTAACAATCTCACACAGGGAGCCCAATTGAAGAAATTTATTTCTGAACAAGCTGTGTGATATTCTCCTCCTCCTGTAGCCTCTTTTCCATTTTTCTTGTTGTAGAAACCCTTCGATTGATACATTGGAAGACCAATATTATACTCTGGGTTTTTTTCTCCTCAAAGCTGAAAGCTCAGTGGAGGTAGCTATAAAAACATGATAAATAAAGCTCATTCAAAGAACACCCAGTGCAACTGTTAATAAGGCACTTCTATGCAGCCATGGGGCTCTTATTTCTTTTTGCAGACATCATCAGCTTTCTCCCATCAAATTATACCTTATTAACAATTCATCCCCTGATGGGTATGTTATAGCTCTTAGCTTTTTAACAGTGGTTTATATTGGATACAAGTTTAGTATTATAAATAGAAAATAGCAAAAACTTTTTTATTACTAGGAATTATTTCTTAAAAATTCTCCAGTGCTTTTTCTGCTGAAGCGAGTCCTTTGAAGTCAGTGTTCCAAATCCCAAAGCTTTTACTATTGAAAAACACTACAAAAACAAAGCGAGTTTTGTCTAGGAAGAACAGAAAAAAGGCTAGAAATTGTAAACGTTTCAATATCCACTGTAGAAAAGGGACAGCTTCTGCATAGTAGTTTATAATAGGAAACTCTTTTAGTATATGCCTGAAGTACTGGAGAACTTTAGAACTGGACCGAAGTCCATCCATTTATAGTTCTTACTTTCCTGTGAATAGTGAAATGGGTTTGAAAATCAGATCAGGCTATTCTCAGTGCACCTCCACAAAGCTGCAAAGTCAAAAAGCTCCAAAACATCGAAATTAATTTTCTATATTAAAAGGAATGTACATCAAAATAAAGATTTCTCAGTTTTCTTGAGGGAAAAAATAATGGATAATCTTTACCTCTTTAAAAAACCAAAACAAAACAAAAATTAATTTCATACACAAAACACCACTACATTTGTATCTGCCTTAAAATGCAGAGAGGAGTATGTCTTATTTTGAAACAAATCAATGGCACAACACTTGCTTAGCATTTCTCCACAATATTCAGCACGACGCACACTTAAGAAGCTCCAGGTATTAAAAGCAGCTAAATCAAAATTCACAGAGTTCAGTAAGTAAGACTTGTGCTTTTGAAAGTTATTGTGAGATTCTAATAGCGACATTCTGGACAGCCTGTCACTCTCCCTGCAGTGGAGATTTTTTCTGGTGGAAAATGCTTACTCAAATTTTTTAGTGCCTACTGAAATCACCCAGTTCTTTTATCCAAATTCAAGGAACACAAAAATTCTCACAGACCCCAAGACTCACAGTAAAGCTTGCATCTACAGAACGTTTCTTTCACTCTGAAAACAGAATGACTGAAAAATCAAAAAGAGTTGAGGGGAAAAAGAAGTCTTAAAGTACAAAGATTTAAAGAAGAGGGAACTCACATATTTAAAATGAATCTGCAATGCAAGCAAGGTTATTGCCCCCTCAGAGAAGATATTTGAGGTCTAAACTCAGACAGAACCAAACAAACTTTCCTGCAATAATTTTTCTTGAAGTACACTTCAGCCCTGAATTTTCAGCTGTCTCCCAGAACACAGACTCTTATACTGCCTGGGATCTTCAAGGGGAGAGTAAGGCTTTACCTAAAGTTACCTGCAGAACTAGAATCCATGTCTATGTTAAAGAAAGAGATGAATACCCACACTTTAGCTCTACAATACTCAAACTGTTCTACAAAAGAAAAACAGGCACATCAGCCAATCTTGCTTGCTCTGTGTGGCAAAGGAAACCGAGTGTTCCCCATTTTTAAAACCCAGGTAGAGATATCCTTTTGGCCTGCATGTTAACTGCAACTGTGAATCTACACAACAAATTCCTCAAGCAGAAGAGCAACTTCACATCAGTAACATAAGATAGGTCCTGCTCGCTGCCAGATCTTTTCAAGGACAATGCCCAACTAACTTTTCAAATGGATTAAAATAACGCGTTCTTCCTTAGCCATGTTCTTAGAAATTGCACTAGATAATTTCTGGCAACATTCATCCAGGCTATCAGTATTCTGTGTTAATCATGGTGCTTTGAATTCAGATATTTTAATACTAATTCTAATCTGTGAGTTACTGGAGAAAACAGAGGGAAGGCGGGACAGAAAGAAGGCAGTGTGTACATTTAAAAATGATGCTAGGAAGCTTGGCTGGCTGCCAGATGACCACCCAGCTGCTTTCTCATAAATTCATTTTGTTACTGATTAAAAATAGAGTAGGATGATAGGAAACTAAGACAAATTTAAACCACTTCCCCACCCCTACCTTTTCACAGGATCATCTTTACCCCTTCACTCTGGACTCCTCTACCTCCTCCCCTGCAGCAGTGCAGGCTGGCGGGGAATGGGGGCTGTGGTCAGCCCATAGCAGCTCCTCTCTGCCGCTCCTTCCTCCTCACGCTTTTCCCTACTCTGAGCAACATTCATAGCATTTTTAATCCAAAATTATTTTGAAAGTTGCAGATCTGTGAGAAAGCAGTTCCAGTTAATCTCACAAAATCTACACTATAGAGAGACATGGTAGAGAGATTTCAATATGAGTTGCCTGCAAGCAAGGACCAGACACTCCACAAAGAAACAGAAGCAACAAAACCCCCCAAAAACGTGAATGTCATGCCACTGTATTAGAATTATGGAATTACAGGGGTGTATATATTATATATACATTATATATATATAGATCTACAAATTCCATAATTTTTATTATAGAATTATTATATGCGTGTTTTTCAATTTTTTGTTTCGGTTCTGCTCTTTTTTTGGTAGTAGTTTGCATGATACCCTCTTCAAATATATGCATGTTCCTATTCTTACATGATAGATTGGATTACACTGAAAATGATGAAGATCCATTAATACACATCATATTTTTACAACTAGTCAATAGGGCTAACCAGGCCTCTAGCAAAAGAATCTGCTTTTAACTCTTCTTGTGTACTACACATCTTTCTGAAACCTCCACCATTTAGACTGAAATTTTACTCTGCTAGAGAAGAACATATGGGAGAAATAAGTTATTTGTAAGAATGAGAGTAGAGGAAAATAAGCATTTTCAATTGTCCTATTTGTAAAACTCTTTTCTGCCTCTTTCTTCTTCCACACACACAATTGTAAAGCGATTGGGCTGAAAATAAGATAACATAGTAGGCAGCTTTTTTAGAAGTTCTATTCTGTGCTTGACCAGAAAAAAACTGATTTTACGAAGTTATTAGGGTAGTGAAATTTCAGAACAGAATTAAGATAATGAATGCAAGTGAGCTGGAGTTTGCATTTTTTTCTTATTTTTCTGGGATGATTAAATAACATCTCAATAACTTTATAGCGACGGTTGATGTCCTCAGGCAAGAAAACTCAATTGTTCAAAATAAATCCTTCTGCACCAAAAAAAGTTCCCTTGTCAAGAACATTATGTATTCCCTAAAAGATAAACCGCTTCTGCTAGTACTACTAACAACAACAACTCTAACACCAATAATAGCAATATTAAAGCAAATGAGTAAACTATACAAGGAAAAAGCAGTACCCCAAAATGAGACGGGTATATGTTTCATTTTAGAGCACTGACTGTCCCCCTTACAGTTGGAACTAACTGCTAGGGCAGGAGAACACTTGAAGCACAGCTGTATCAACAGAATATGAAAGCACCTAGACTAAAAGTAACATAAAAGAAAAGCTATAATACCAGTAAGCAAAAATAGGAAGAGGAAGACATAAGGCTTTAGTCTTTTGCTAGTTTTAATCTTCTTCTTTTACTCCACTGTCCTAAATCAACTGCCAACAAACTGCTGCCCTGTATTAATGGCAGTTAGGAATTATTTCTTTTACTTATCAACTGAATTCCAAACATACCCATGAACTCCTCTATAGTGGAATTTAGTCACTAAACGTGCTAACTAAATTAGCACATTTTAACTAACCAGTCCAGTAACCCAACAAATGTCCCCTAATGCTCACATGAGCAATTTCCAGTATAGTCATAGCATCAATAAATACAAACTTGTCTCAGTAAATGGATAGAGTAATGCATATGTGATAAATGTTTTTAATCTCAATCTAAATTACATTCAAAACCTTATTCGATGTTCTGCTAGCTGAAATTTATTTTCTAACATACATTATTTTTCTAGAATAGCTGTAGCTTGTCTTACTGTGAAAAGAATGCTAGCTTTCCAAATGTGATAAGCCAAGCAGGAATCTCAATCACTTGGCTGTTGTTCTTATTCTAATGAAGAGAGATTGATATCTCAAGAATCCTGGGGGGATAAGCAGATGTGATGCAAGGCAGAGCACAGATAACACTTTGGACTTGGTAACAGTCTGAACATACTCAAAAATGCATGCTTTCAAATCCCTCCCACTGTCCCCACCACAATAACATCTCTTATCAAAGTTTCATCCATTTTAGGAGGTTGGTGCTCCACAAATGCTAATCTGTTTGGATTCAATTCCAAACTGAAACATGCACTTGTATAAATTAAAACAATGGAACAAGCTCAAAATTTCAATGGACTGTCTACTTGCTGAGCACAAGGGGCAGATGTATTGCGCTGCACAGGGAGTACAGAGGGCATTTCCTTCTTATCTTAGCACAACTCAACACAATTTTAATTTCACTTCCTATGTTACATGTTTCATGCATGCTCCTCAACCTAAACAACCGCAAGTGGAAGCAGGATTGGGTGAAGAGAGTGCTCGAGTTACTAATACTGGCAGTCACACAGAGTAAATATCTCTGAAAGGGCTGAGTATCTCACTATCATACGTGATTATGTGCCCCAGTGAGCAGAGAGGGCAAGAGTCTTTTGATCTTTTCTGAGAAAATCACATACTGTAGTTGGAAAGAATCCTCAACTGGAGTGAGATGAAAAAGTTCACTGTAAACACCTACACAGGGACAGTGAAAGCACTGAACTGTTGAAGAATCAGATAAAGAGATACTAGGCATCTGTTGAGATGACCTTCAGGGAATCTGCAGAACAGGACTATGCCTAAGAGAGTAGACCCAGTGATGTGGTAGCAGGCACCTGAGCAGAAGAACAGGAAAATGATCCAGTGCTGGGTTCTCTCTCCCCACTGTAATATAACAGAGCAGAGAAGCCAACAAAAGGTGAGTTACAGTGGTGATTTGATCATTAGGTGTTGCACAAAGAAAGCTGAGACAAGTTTAGGGGGATCAATAGCTCATAGCATACACCATCTTCAAAGTTACTTATGCAAACAAAACAAGGATAGAAAGGGAGAGAGAAAAAGGAAAACCTCTCTCCAGTGGCCAGCTAGGAAGAGAGACGTGATTCGAGTACACAGATGAGCATCCTCTCCAGTGCAACAAGCAGTCTCCCCAAATGCATATTCTGAGGGATGCTAGGAGGTCAGAAAGTGCAGCAGCAATGGCGGGCTTCAGCTACCCTCAGAAAGTCTGGGTATGTATTACACTGAAGCCCAGCAGCAAGAGTAAAGTTCTAGACACAAATCAAGATTTTCATGAAGCAACTCAACATGAGGCCCAAGAGTGAAGAAGCAACTCTTGACGTTGACCTGAGTACCACGCAAGAATAGCACTGTAATAGCAACTACAATATATTTAGATTCAGCATCACTGCAGGAGCAACTGAATACCCAAATCCACTATCAGCATGTTCTGCTTCATAATAGGGAAGTTCAGTATGAAGAAGCTTGATAAAAAGGAGCTGAGGCAGCTGAGAGTTAAAGTTTTGCAGGCAGCATTCTCGGATACCTAGCTGGAGACACATGAAAAAAACCCTACCTATTAAAAAAAAAAAAAAAAAAAAAAAGCAGTCAAAATGAAGAAAACAATAGATCAGACTCTAGCAGATTCAATCTAAAAACCTAACAATGTAGACCACAGAGAGCTTGAAGAACGATTTGCAAAAGCCATAAATATTACTAATAAATCCTTCTTCAAACACATTAAAAGCAGGAAGCTTGACAGTTCACAGAAGCAGTAAATGATCAAAGAAGTGATTAAGAAGATAAAGCCACACCAGAAAAGAAAATATTTCCCCCCGCCCAAGTTCATCATGGAAGAGCTCAAGGAAGTTCTCATCCCAGAACGGGTGGGGTTGCTCATCAAAAACTCTGTCTCAAACTACAGTGCTGTTACAAGACATTATAGCACACAGACAAATGAAAGCAACAGATTTTCAGGATGGTTATTTATGCAAGAGTATAAAAAGACTTCAGAGACGAAAACGATGAACTATTAATCAGTGTAAGACCGTTAGCTTACAACTGCTTTGGTACCTGAGGACTGGAAGATAGCAAGTGTAATATCTATTTCTAAAAGGGGCTCCAGGAAGACCCATGGATCTGGCAGCACTGATGTCTGTACCAAGCCAATTATAAAAAACATAAGTAATAAAGATAGTGAACAAAGATGCAAGCCCTGGTATGCAAATTCAATCACCCTGGCTGCTGGGTATAAGCAGTCCAGGAGATTTCTGAAATACATTGATGACAATTTCTTGATAAAGGTGATCTTCTGGACTTGTTATCACGAAACAAGAATATGAAAGTTGACATCTGCCCTAGCTGCAGTGATCAGAGTGGGGTCGACAATTTTGAGAAAAGTAAGCAAAACAAATAGAAGAACTACAGTCATGGACTTCAGAATACCAGATTTCAGCCTGTTTAGGGACATTCTTGGCATAATCCCATGGGAGACTGCCTTGAAAGGCACAGGGCCTCCGAGTAGCTGCTTGATCCTGAGGAATAACTCACGTTGTAAGAATGGTCCGTTTCAACACATAGGTGTCTGAGCAGGCACAGCACAAGGCCAGCACACATGAACAAGGAACTCCTGATGAGACGAAACACAAAAAAAATACACAGAAGCTGGAAGAAGGCATGAGTTCTCCATGAAAGAATCCAGAGACATTGCCTGAATACACAGGAATGGAGCTAGGAAAGACAAAGCTCAGACAGAGTTGATACCAGGATGGAAAGTGAATAGCATCAAAAAGACATCTGTAAGTACACCAGCTTGCAGCTCAGTGGGCAGGGGAGCTAACAGTCAAGTGACACAAAAAAACCCTGAGGCAGTGCTGCCTTTGCCTCAGTTGTCACTGATAAGACCTACCCAGAGGTCTCCCATGTCCCTAGGCCTACCAGCAGAGTCTGTGAAAGCAAAGCATTACTAAAGGCAGAGGAAGATCAGAGTTAGGGGACATCTAAACTAACCAAATGTATACGAGTCCACAGGACCAGATCAGAAGCTTCTAAGCGTACTGAAGGATTTGGCTAAAGCCATTGCAAGGCCATTCTCCGTCAACATTCCAAGGTCATGGCAATCAAGGGAAGTTCCTGACACTTAGAAAAATTATGCTTGTCTACCAGTCTGCAAGAAGGCCAACGAATGCCTGGAGAACTACAGGCCTGTAAGCCTCACCTCAGTCCCCAAGCAGATTATGAACCAAGTAATCTTAGAAGTCATGTCCAGGCACATGGAAGACAAAAAGACAACTGGGAACAGCCAGCACAGATCTCCCAAGGAAAAATTATGCCTTACCAACCTGGTTGCTTTCTTTGATGAGAGCAGCGCACACTGTTCTACCTTACCTTTAGCAGTATCTTTGCCACCATCTCCTATAGTATCCTTAAAACTCAGATATTGAGATACTGACTTTATTAAGAGCTGATAAACAAGCAAAAAAACATCTGAATCATCAGGTTTAAAAGGCATTCAGCAGCACAAATTCCAGCTGGTAACCAGTAATCAGTCAGTCAAAGACTGATATTTGGGCCAATACTGTTTAATGTCTTTATTAACAACCTAGACAATGGGACAGAGTGCACTCTCAGCAGGTTTGCAAATTATATTAAAAACAGAGAAAATGGGAGATCAATATGCTGAAGACCAGTGCTGTTTTTTCAGGGGCACCCCAACAGACAGGACAAAGAAGAAGACAGGAGCCTCATTAAGTTCAACAAAGGCCAAGTCCTGCATCTGGAATGGAATAACCTCCTATAACAACGCTGTCCAAAAAAATAGATACGGATACAGACAAAGTATGAATAAAGAATATTCAGCTGATACATTCTGTTTGGGTTTCCAACAGGCACTGGCAAAGTTCTCTTACCAAAGGTCCTTTAAGAACCTCTTCAAGAAACTACGCCATCAGAGCATAAGAGGAAAAGCTCCTCCATGGATAAAGTAGAGGTTAAAAAGTAGGTGAGGTAGGTATATGGTCAATTTTCAGAGAAGAGGTCAGCAGCTGAGACACACAGAAATCTAGGACAGAACTCATAAATGCTGAACATATCCTTAGGCAATGCAGAAAAGAGAATGAACAGTGAAGTCACAAACTTGCTAAAGACACCAAGTCATTCAGGTTAGCAAAGAGCTGACTGTATAGAGTTCTAGAAAACCCTTATAAATCTGAATAGCTAGTTTATACTGAATTTAGTTTGCATTTTTGATAAAGGCAGTGTTGTACATGAGGAAAAAGAACCTTAAATAAAGAAATTACTTAATTTCATGTATTCAGTGATGGACTCTGAACTGAACATTACTAATTGAAGAATGAGCTCTTGAGTTACAGTAACAAAAAAAGGAATTAAGACTAAATTATGAGAAGTATGGAACACTAGAAAACATCATTGTACCATGGAACAAACCCATTTACCCCTTATTTAAAATAGCTTGTGCGTTTCTGATCCAACCCTGATTTCACAGAATAATTGAACGGTTTGGGTTGGAAGGGGCCTTAAAGATCATCTAGTTCCAGTCCCCCTGCCATGGGGTCAATGACGTCAGTTACTCTTCCCTTATCCACCAACGCTGTAACCCCATCGTAGAAGATCATCAAATTTGTCAGGCACGATTTGCCCTTAGTGCAGCCATGTTGGCTGTCACCAATCACCTCCTTATTTTCCATGTGCCCTAGCATAGTTTCTAGGAGGAAATTTCAAATTTGAAAGTAGAACTAGGAAAGATGCATAGAAACGGGACAAAAGACCTCCAGCTTTTTGTGTCTTCTCTACAGGGTAGGATTAAACAAACTGATTCCTCAGCCTAGAAAAAAAGACATCTGAGGAAAGAGATAATAGACAGTTATACAATCATGAGAAAGGTGCACAGGAAATATTGTTCACTGATTTTTTTTAACAGTGAATTAAAAGTATATTCACTGTTCTTTGAATTCTAAAAAAGATTTAATGACATAAATATTATATCATTTATCCTTTAAAAGGTCCCTTCCAACCCAAACTATTCAATGATTCAATGATAAAAACCAGAAGTTCTTCATTCACGTGATGAACTGCAGAACTCTTTTGCACAGGACAATGAAGATACAAAAAGTGGACATTAGTTAAATGTCACAAGGTAAAGCAGACATGAAAATATCACCCAGGTAAGTGAGCTCTTGAGTAAATCTGCCCTGCTCTCAATACATGATTCTATTTTGTGCTACAAAAATAAGTCAAATACAGGTAATTATTTAATTAATATTAAATTTTTTGTCACTGAGTGGTGTGGTTCTGTCCCTGTGGTTACTCCACTTTGCAAATCCCCTACAACAGCTGAAAAGCTGACTGGATAAAACCCCATCCAAGACAGTGCCTTCATCTCAGGAAGCTGCTGCGTTTCAAATAGCTGGGGAAGTTTTCTGAGGAAACATCATTACATGTATAGGCTTTTCCTAGGCACCTGCTGTGAGCTGAAGAGAAGACAGTACACTAGATATGATCTGACCCAGTACAGGCATTGATACAACCTTCAAATTATAACTCAAGTAACATCACCCATTATAAGCTTTAGCCTAATTTACTTCAAATAAGCAATAAACTTTCATTGTAATGATATATTTTTGATGCTGCTTAAAAAGAATTTCAGCAAACATAAAAGAAAGCTGAATGTCATTTATAATTAACATCACTAAAATTATTCTCCATAGCAAGAGAAATAATATGGAATGCTTATCAAATACAGACCAAGTCCCTTTTTTTAAATTAAGAGGATTAAATCAAGAATCTAAATCCTGCCTTAAGTTTTTACTACATCCAAAATGCATTCTGTTATTATTATAACATCTAGGTTCAAGCAGCACACACTGCCTCCTCTTCCCTCATATATTGTTTATTTTACACTGGAAGGACTTTTCCAGTGACTTACAATCTGTTCTGTTCTAGGTGGGTTATGAGTCAGAGCTCATAATCATGTTACCTGAATCTGAATTTATCTTTCTACCTACGTACCTGCCGTTTCTGATTTGCTCTGGCTACAGAAATTTCCCCTGTGCAAAATCTTGCATATTCTGCACATTTCTTTTTTCAAATTGGTTTCCCTGATTCAAAGCAGAGGGAAGAACATCTAGAGATTGTTCTGCATATTGTCTGATAAATGAAAGTCATGTTTCCTTGTTGCCTGGCTACAGTCTGTGTCCACACTGGCGCCCGTGCAATAAACACATTCTTGCTGGCTGCACTGGCCTTTTTTAGTTTGCCACTCCTGCTAGGGGAAGCCAGGGAAATGCAATACACATTCACTGCTGACATTTAGATGTGGTTGGAGCAGGCTGATATTGGCAACAGGAGGAGGGAAAAAGACTGAGGGTGAGCTATCTTGGATGCTGCCCTACAAGGAAAGTAAGAAAAGGCAGCACTGAAAGAAGAGGTAAGACTTTTCCATGGATCTTGGGGGCCAGGGATTGCTGAAAGCTGGTCTTACTGGTAAAACCTGAGGTAAAGGTGGCCCTAAGTAGCTTAGCCTTTTCCATGTCATTTGTCACCAGTTTCCCTGGCTCATTCAGAAGTGGGCCCACATTTGTCCCAGTCTCCCTTTTGCTGCTGAGGTACTTGTAGAATCCTTGCTCTTCAAATCCTTTCCCAGATTCAGCTCAAGTCAACCTTGGCTTTCCTAACCCTATCCCTGCAAGATCAGACAGCTACTCTACACTTCTCCTGGGTCATCTGCCCCTTCTTTCACCTTCGTAGAATTCATTTTTATGTCTTCTGAGTTCAGTTAGGAGCTCCTTGCTCATCCATGCACTTCCATTTCTACTTGCCATAGATATTTTTACCTGATCTGTAGTAAAAACCCAGCTACATTATTTAAAAAAAAAAAAAAAAAAAAAAAAAAAGCTATTTCAAATCAGTAACACAGACTTCGGGTTTTGGTATTCACTTTCTGGTGGTTGAGTACCTTGGCACTGCATTGATTGCATTGAAGTGCTAACCACCTGCTTCCATTCACATGGCACCAGTCCAGGAATCACATCATTGTGTTGTTTCTGTTTAAGCCTTCGCTGTGCCTTGCCCTTGTTACGTATTATAAATAGGGTCACTGTCTTGTAGAACTAGCTATGGACCTGCTAGGCAGAAGCACCACTCTGCCTGCAGCAGGGGTTTTATTTGTGTGACATTGATGCCAGAGTCAGAGCTTTGAATTTCTCACAAAGTGTCCCACCTTTCAAAGCACTCACTAAATAAAAAAGGAAAGGATTTAGGTCTAAGGTACATTTTGAAGATCAAAACATCATCAAATTGTGACCTTAGCAAATCCAAGCTCACAAAGTAGAGGGAATAAATGCCTACAAAGTCTCATGGAGAAAGAGGAGTTAGTATTTGGAAGTCCAAACAGAATTATAAATTCAACTCTTCAATAGCTTCAGAGCTTTTTTATCCAGCTAAGATTTATAAGCCAATCTAGCCGCAGTTGTGCATACCAATTTTTACCTGAATGCTTACATGTATCTAAGTCTACCAATGTCTATCTGAAGTCTATCAACGACCTCTCCTCTGCTCTCCCTGTCCTGATCAAACCATTTCTATTTGCCAGCACAACGTTGCAATGGTCAGCAGAGCCATAAAAAACAATGGATATTTCAGTTTGTCTGACAAAGCAAATACAGAAAAATTTCTTGTTCATTCCTCTAAATAAGTCAGTACCAACTGAATGTTTAATTTAATCCAAAATATTTAGACTATTCCTTGTTTGGGTTTCTATAGCTGTTTTCCTTCTTAGTATAAACCAAACTACTCAAATCCAAACTATTCTGGAAGAAAATTTCAAAACTCTTTACTCAAGAAATGTTAAAATATGCTGAGATTTTGTAAAATAATCCCAGATTCTCTTACTTTGGCTGCAACAGCTCACTAAATTTGTACAGAATTCACTTTTTTTCTTTTCCATCATCAAAATTCTCATCTGTCCCTCAAAATTATCAGTTTGTAGGCTTCACCTAGTTCTGAACCCTCCTATCATTGTCTTTCAACTATTTCTCTCCGGCTTCCAATAGTCTCCTCCCTACCCTGAAGGTCATGTGACCATCATGTCTGAGTCTAAACTGAACTCTACAATTTTCAGAAAGCTTCTTTTATGGATACAGCATGTAGGCCCAAGTGTTTGCCTATGACATAGGAGGTGAAAACCAAGAACAAGCAAGGAGTAAAAGCCACAGACAGAGACCCCAGATTAAAAATGTAGGGAAACTGGAAAATATCCCGTACCAATCTCCAATTAGGCAGAGAATGGTTTACCCTTTCAAAGGCTAAGCCCTGGATCAGGAACCTTATTGGAAACATTGAAGATCTTCTAGCCTAAAAACTGGCAGACAAGTGGGAAACTAGAGACTGCTCAGTCAGCAAGTACTATCAGGCAAGAAAGGAGACATATAGATTAAGAGATCACACAGGAATCCAGATAATCAACAATTGGAAATTAGCTGGAGAAAAGGGAACAAACAAATAGTTCCAGAGAAAAACTGAAGTTAGTTCGAACTGATGCATGAATAAATGCCTTTTTTACTGTTTTTAGCCTTAACTCTGCCTTGTATGTTTAGGAATAGGGTAAAACAAGCATTTTACTTTGGAGATGCTCTTTCTGAATATATTCGTCATCTTGTTAGTCTTCCATTCAAGACAAAGGTTTATATAATGCCAAACAGGTGGGATTTCTCTTTGGCCCCAAAGAGCAAACATGAGTGGTTGGTCACTGTGATTCCAGTAAGAAATGCTACGCCTGTCACTGGGAGAAAGCCGCAAGGAGAGAGACTCTGAAGGAGACTGAAAGACATACAAAGCACAGTTCTGTCCTGTGCTTATAACAGTGGTTTTAACAAGCTCACTGCTTTTACAACATAAGTAGGTCTTCCCCATTTTCTTCCTTCAACAACATTACTACAAATTGCATTATGTGGCATTGTCAATAATATCAATGTAAGATGAGACAATTAAAATTACATTAAATTGGATGAATGACTACTTGCCAAAGTTAAGCATTAAAGAAAACAGCATATGGATTCAGCTTTCAATTTAACTATCTCAGCTGGAAAAACTACACTTGATGAGTTTTTCCCACATGAAGAGGCACAAACATAAATAAAAAGACTTTCTTTGCTCATCAGTAGCTCTGCACATCTGATACAGGGATGCATTATCGAAGCGCTCTGTCCGAATCTCACGTGAGTACTGGTTTTTTTACTGCCATAGTTCCAAGCTTCCAGCTGAGCTGCTCAAGAAGCAGTCCAAATTTTGAAATATAGGCAAGTTATTCAGATTTAGTTTAGTCAAAGCTGCACATTCCAGTTTTGAATTTTTTATGTGTTTTGTTTTTGTTTTTTTTTTATGGTGGCTTTTGGCATCAGGACTCTTGCTTACGCCGTTACTATTTGCTTTCCATTTGAGATGTTATGATACTGAAAGCCAGGATGCAGATTTAAAGACAGACACATGCTGATGTGATCAAGCCAGTGTTTCTGACAAGGATTACACTGGACTGAGTTTATTATCAGACAGAAGTCTGCCAGTCAGGTCCCTGAAATAAAAGTAGTAGGGCTGAACTGAGGTTAGCGGCAGACAGAGCACCACACAACTTCCTAGGCACAGGACAAAGACCCAAGTAGCTTTATTTGGCAATAAAAACGAGAAGAGCTTGCCAAGGACCAGCTACAACTGTTTTTTTAATCATAAAAATATTTTCCTAGTTGTCTATCCAGCTTCTGTGCTAGCCATTCAACATAAAATATTGAGGCATGGTATAAGTTCAAACAAAAGACAGCACCTTACCTTACAGTTAGTGTATGAAAATACAATTTGAACAGCCTGAAAGAGCCAGTTTAAACATTTCAGCGTGGGGAGCAGATGGGAATCAATCCCAAAAATGCAGGAGAGTGGGTGGAAATTACATACTTATTTTGAAAATAAGTGTGCTGTCTGCATACAGTGACTTTTCTCATTCATTTTTCTTTGACACTTTCAAATACATGACTGGAGTAATTGTTCCTCAGTCATGTATTTATAAAACCCCTTACTATCAATATATTTTTCATTAGCATAATGGGCACATGGTATTTTGAGAATCTCCAAACTAATGCAGCTCCATAACATACAACTCACGTGAGGAGAAGTGCCATCAATGGTACAGAAAACATTACTTAGTTTAACAATGAGATTTGGACAGTCACATTACAGCCCTGCATCAAAATCAGCACCTCACTGCAAAACTGCCAGACATCATCAGCTTACTAAGAGAGGTTTTTCCTCTACTATACTGAGGAGCATTAATTGGGGTTGGGTTTGCTTCCTGATTATTTTTTATTTCCTTATCCCTTTTCTACATGCTTGGGAAAGGACAGCAAGGTACTTCAAAGTAATTAAATTCTGAAACTTCCAAGGGTAGTTTATCAACTTCAGTTGAAGGAAGACAAGGAGAAGACAGAGAATTATAAGCTGGCAGAACAGATTTTCAACCAAAGTAACTCTGTTTGAAAGGAAACTAGCTATTTTAGTACAATTTTTCAGACCAGCAGCATCCAGACATGGATTATACAAAACAGAAGCAAAAATGCCTTCAGGGAGATAATGGTTTAAAAGTGATAGTAGGAGTTTGGAATCTTACAAGTAAAGAAAAAACAATGCTATTTATTCTCCCTCAAGCTCTAAACTGTCCAAGCCTTTGGCCTTTTCAGGCTGTGCTGTAATCTCTAGCAACATCACTTGAAAAGAGCAGCTGAATGACAGGGGAGTTCTACCATAATACTACTTTCCAAGCCCATGTACACATCCCTACTAGTTGCAGCTCACAAATTCAGATTTATTTATTCTTCTCCTTTTAAATTTAATTTTAAAAGAGTAAGTGTTCTTAAGAGGTTTTGGATTCTTCTGGGGGTTTTGTCTGCTTGGTTTTCTTTAAGAGCATGTACATTCACAACCAGTATTTTTTCCTGCTACCCATAAATAAAACACAGTTCTCTCCCCTTCCTTTTTGATAAATAGAAAAAAAACTGGCAAAAAGGATTAGTCAAAACAAATAACAGATGGGGGGTTTTCTTTTGCTCTTAAACAGATAAGTTCATGTCTAGTAATAAACTGGTGATTTGAACAGTGGGTTCCCCTCTTCATTACCAGTTCTGCCCTGGGATGAGAGTGCTGTGGTTCCACAACCCCTTCAAGTAATCCTGGCGAGTCCTTTCAGTGTTCCCCTTCATCCCAAACTGATCTTGCTCCTGGCCACAAATTCCTGCCTCCTCCTCTGTGCTATGACATTTACATGGTCCTACAGCAAGCTGGTTACATCATCTGAAGCAGCCTAAACACATTCACTTTTTCCTTACAGACCAGAAAAGCGAGAGCACTGAGTGAGAGAGGCAGGCAATGCATAGCCATAAACAGAGCAAGAGAGGATGGGTAGGAACACTGACATGCCAAATTAAATCAGATTGTACTGTCAACTTGAGCAGTTTGGCCACTTGAAGATCCGTCAGACTGACACTAACACCATTCTCATCACCCGTGAGGAGTTTTATTTCCTTATTCTTTTGAATACATTTGATGGTCCGTTAAAGAAAGTTATTAAACCTGAGGAAACTATGAGGCTCAGACACTCAAAATTAGGAAAATACTGTTTGGATGGATGCAGCCTCAACTTGCAGATAAGAGAGATGGAAATAAAGAAATGCCACATCACTGATCAGCCAGATCAGTGCATCCTTTCTCTCTGCCAGTTTCCACAGCAAATCTACCCCTGAGCAAGCAGGCTCTGTATTTAAGTATTTAAATTGACTTTAAAATAAATACATCATGCCTCACAACTCCCACTGCATGTAACAGAGAAGACCTAAGTACTCAGCACTTTGAGTACTACTTCTTCACTGTCTAATGATGGATTTAGGATTCTGTCTATGAATCTGGAAATGCCAAATGATGAGGCAAAGACATCCAACATAAGGCTGTTCTTTTTAGATCCCTCTGGCACCAGAGTAGCCAGACTTCCTGATGCAGTAGATGTAAAGCCTCTTTTGACATAAACGTGAATTTTGCCCAAGACAGGATTACATGCTCAAACCTTCAGTATATCATGAAAGACTGAGGTTTGTGAAAAAAGACACTTTTATGTCCTCAAGTTAACCTTTCATATGTTGAAAATTATTTTAATGAACAGTGGAAAGAAGAGAAGAAAGTGGCATGGAGCAAGTTCCTACAAGGCTACCCAGCTGTTGAATAAAAAGTTTAACATTTGAGTGCTATCATCACTATTCCTCTAATCTTTACCATCCATGCTGTCAGGGTATTATAGTCTTCAAATAGTAGAACACAGAATTTGCCTCTGAACTTTAGCTAACATTTAAGGAGTCATAAATTCCCCATTTATTGAACTTAAAAAGGTATATGGGACATAACATTTTGTGATTCAAACCTTCAGAATTTAAACTTGAAACCAAGCAGTTTGAACACTGTATTGTAAAGACCTTGTTACAAGAGGTGCAGCTGTTAATGCAACTTGATGTACTTGTATGCCATCGTTCCATAAAACAAATGGTCTAGAACCTGAGCAGAAGGATTTCATAAGCAACCTTGAAACAATAATGAGTGCCCCTCTACAGCCATCCTGCAACATGTGGAAAGTTGAGCAAACACTGTATCATACAAATCTATGAATCTATGAAAAGTTTGCTGCTATTAGCATACACTGTAGAACACTCATTATACTCATAATTCTTGTTAAGATTTGGACGTAGTGCTCTGACTGTGAAGTCTCATTCTCACCAATGGTTTCAACTTCTCCACACTGTCAAAAACTGGAAAGATCTTTCTGCAATTTAAGAAGTGAAACATCTGGCTCAGGTATATAGCGACACTGGACATTCTTAAACCAATGAAAGAGGGTTTCTCAAATTTCTATAACATTAAAAATGTTGAATATTGAAAGAAATAATGAGTTTTAAACTATACAAAGAAGAATGCTAGAAATAGATAAATATTGCCTAACTACATTGATTTCTTTGCTGCTAAGTTTACCTGTAAATCTGTGCTGAGAAGCCCTACAAGATTATTTTTATCATTTAATGTGGCCTTTTTGTAAAAACAGGTTTTAAATATCAAGCTTGTGTTTTGTTTTTAAATTGCTAGACTTACTGAATTACTAAATTAGAATGTAAATCCAGGCATATGGATTGCATACAAGTTTTGTACCTTCCCCCTCTAATTCTGTTTCCCTTACAAGCAGGGTGTAGGCAAAGCTTTCACAAATTTAATGCAGTTCCTGGTATCTACTGTTTCACATTAGGCATGCTATAGTTTCACAATGAATTTATAGGAGGTACAGGCATATGAGGAGTTTACAATAAGACACGTTTTTCCATGGTGTGTGGACTTCTGACATTATCATCTTGTCAGTACAATCATTACTCTAATTAACTCTCTTCATCTTCATCACACTTGCACTTTCCTCGACACAAATACTAAGGACACAATCCCGCTTGTCGTTAAATAACCCTAATAAGGATTTTTTCATTGTGCATATCAGGAAGTTCTGTAAACAGACCAAAATTTTATTTTCACAACTTGCTTTTAACCTAAGTCAATAAAAAGCTATAGCTCACATTTGACATACTCCTTCCGTAGTAGTTTCTGGCCAAGTGCTTTTCATGCAACCTCTTTGCTCTCCTCTTCCTCAACATTTTTTAACGTTTCCTCTCTTGTGCATAAAATACACTTGCCGCTCTGCTCTAGTGCATGTTATGACATCTGTTCATAACACAACGATTCTCTGTCCCTTCAAGAAATAAGTCCTATCACAGAGTCTTCTCTACAACCAGTACAGTAAGTAACATTTTCCCTCATCTATTTAAGTTAAAAGTTAAACTTCTAAGATCTCTGTTCCTCTTCTAAGCCCAGAACAAACATCCTCTGTGCTTGCTTGAAGTCCTGTCTATGGTCTCAGAGTTTAAAATAGCAAGACTAGAGCTGGACAAATAACTTGGTCTTATAAGATAAAAACATGTGGAAGCCAAGAATCATTCTGGAGAGAACTTTAAGAGAGATAGAAGCATTTTTTGTTTATTTTTTTAGTAATAGCAACAAGTATTATTATTATTTTAAGCTTGTGGAGTCAGCAAAGCAATATTGTTAAAATTCCTTGTATAAGACTACATCAAAGTCGACTATGATGTCAAAAAGACCTGTACTAGCAAGAGTGATAAGCATTCCAGAAATGGCATTAGAGATCTCATACTTTCTACCTGGAAAAAGTAATAATTTATAATAGACACAGAATTTGTACAGACAGTAAACATTTAGGCTTGCCACTGACTTATGCATGGAGGATGCTCCCATATGAACAATATTATATGCCTTCTCTTCTGAATGGTAGTAGCCATCAATTCTTCTGAAAAAAAGCTTCTGTTCATATAAGTAGTGATCCTCAAATCCTGTAAAATAATGCTAAAAGCCTCTGAAAAAAAAAAAGAAAGTGCTGCAACTTTCTTCTAGTCATTAGGTAGATACTAAAGCATGTCAAGACATAAACAGCTATGCCTATTAAAAACAGTAACCTACCCCTAGCATTAATCTGTTCGTAAATCAATTGCTGGTGTGTATTCAGATCCTCACCTCTTCTCCAGAACTACTACATTTTCATTCTTCCTAACCGTAAAGTCTTGCAGAATTGACACCACCATGAAAAAGCAACCTCAGCTTTGCTTTCTCTTTGTATACCAACAGGGTTATTGATCAGATTTCCAATCAGTGAGCTCATTTTTATAAGCTATTTGCAGGATCCTCTGAGTATTACCAAGCATGCAATTCAACCTGATAGACTGTTGGTACTAACAATAAGGTGTGGGAGGGGAAGGAAAGAATATATCTTAGATGGAATATGCAAGGATGGTATTTTTGTTTGCTTTTCTTTACAAGAACTTTGCAGAGTGGTTGCCCTGCATAATGCACGCACGGGAGACAAACAGGCGCATTGCCACTGTCCGAGCGATTGCTTCAAGGAGAAGCTTATTTTTGCAGTCCAGTTGTCCTAGTAGTGACGACAGCAACAGCAGCAGAACTTATTTGACAAACCAAACATTCCCCCTGTAAGGGCCTTGTTTTCCGCTGTTCTGAAGAATTAAACACTCTTCAAGGTCTCAGGCAGGTCACAGAGGTCTTTGCTAGTCAAGCAGATGACAAATACATAAAAAGTCAATCCAGTTCGCTAAAACTTGCTGTAGGGACCTGTAACAGTCTATTGACTTTCAAGACAAGAAGAAGCAGATTTAGATACTCCTTGGTTTGACGTGACTTATACCAAGCACAGTCTGACTGCTCTGAAGGCTGTGTTGCAGAATTTGTCTTTGTCCTCCTCTTCTGAAAACAAAACAGGAGGGAAAACAAATTCCAGCAAGAAAACGGACTCAGCCAATATTCCCATGGCTATCATAACAGTGTATTAACGTCAGAATCAGTAATTACAGTATTTATAAGCTTGCACACAGTAATTACACTTTCTGTTCAACAGGCATTTTAAAGCAATGTCTATACCACAGACAGGTGAGATAAAGGATAGCTCAACATGCTTCAATTAACACAAACATCTGTTACTCCAGTCCCGTGATATTAGGAAGCCTGGCACGCAGTCTGTGTAGATGTCCATACTTCTATAGCTAATGCTGCCATTAATCCACACGCTAGGCAGATTAATGCACCTCTGGTATGCCACATATGTACACAACCACTACAGTGCTTCTAGCAAGGTCTACACTGTACTGCGAGGGTAGCAGGGCAGTGTTATCCAAATCTACTCACCCGTCCGTCTATCAGTCATTCAAAATAGACATAAACTGAGAGACGTGAAGAGTTATAAAGCTTCCGCTACATCACACATATGTCAGCATAACAAACGCTAGACAGCACTAACAGCACATTGGCCCGTGGCCCCAGAAGCACACCACAGGCACATCTGAGAAGTCCTGCAGGCTTCCCCACTCTTAAAGCCATAATCTTATACCACACAAGTACACAACATCTGGCCAGGACTTTTCCAAAAATAGTAACAAAGATGCCTGTGAAAAGTGTTGATTTGACACACGCACGCAAAAAAAACCAAACCACCACCTATCAACACCATTTCCAAAACCTTTTCCAAGCTTCACTACAACTTTACTAGAAAAGCTTCCTGGAGCTTGAATTAAATATCTGCAAAATGAAAAATCCAAACAGTTTTCTGAATCCTACTGTTTAGGAAACTCAGTCAAGCTACAGAAGAGATAGGTCCAAATCCATGCTGTGAATCAGACGACAAATAGACATGAGCCAGTCTCTTACACTCAAAGGCAGTATGCTAGCTGTTAGACTATTAACTCTATTTCACTTTCCAGCTCTCACTTGCCTCTTTCAGATGTTCCACTTCACACAGACAAACAAAAATATTTATCAGGGGTATGACAAACTACTTCTGAATTAGACAGAAAAGTAGTTAAGTTCTGCTAGTATTGTAATCCATTATATATTTTCATTGGCCACCTATCCTGATTTATCTCAGAATCATGGATATTTTTGGGAATGAGACTGTTTGATACACTGCAGTCTTCCAATTAATTTATCTTCATTTAATTTTATTTTAGTTACATTTTGCTTTGAGGTTATGGCCCCAAAATAGGTTCCAATTTAGATGGATTTAATACTTCTAAAAATGGGGTTTGATACATGTCTGCTACATCCTGCCCTGCAGAAGAAAAGCAAGTCAGCTTATCAGCTGTACTAAATCCATCACACATGAGAAAATCCACAGTGTTTTTTCTACAGGTGGAGCAATTTGTGAATCACTTAATTCAGGTATTCTTTGTTTCAGTTTTCCCTTTCCTATTTTGGTGCTAAAGGTAATTTTAATTACTCCATTTCACTGTATGCAAGAGTCTTGTATCATTTGAGAGGCCAGCTACAGAGTGATTGCATTGGGCTGTGTGATCCCAGATGCAAGGTACAACATGCTGCCCTGACTGCAGATTTAGGAGTTGTAAATACAGTCCCTGGGCCTTGCTCAGCCCTCAGCAGATCATGTTTCAGCCAGGAAACTTAAATGACTGCACCCAGGATCTGCACGGCCATCTACAGATCTTCATAGAGATGTGCATCCGGAGTCTCAACCACCTGTTCTGTAAGAATTTTGGCTGAAAATTATGCATATCAGCCTGGTAAACACAGCATTAGCCTTTCTCCTTCAGTCTGCTCATTGTACACTTACACCGCCTCCAACGTGCTCCAGCACTCCATGAGTCGTCTTTGCCATGGTGATTGGGTGGGTTTTGTCTCATGTTTTTTTCATGTTGGCTGGCTTTCAGAGATACTCTAATTTTGTGACCACTTTGTGGCCACTGCTTTTTCTGCAATGTATTCAGCCAGACCAGATGTTCTTCTTGAAGAAGCTACTGGTTTTAATCCTTTCTCCTCAGATTTTATCCTCCAGAACTCCACTTTCTGGTCTATGCTGACTAAAGCTCTTTTATCTATTTGACTCTGATGTGCTACGTAAACCAGATTCAATCTGTGCATTTTTTGGAAAAAGTTACCTCCAGCTTTCTGGTGCTTTTCCTTCAGTTGCCTGTTTAGAAGTAGCAGGGAGTTTATGCATGGCTGGTTCTCCCAGCATGGACTCCAAGATCCTTTCTGTAATGTTCTACACTGCACATACACCTGCTGTTCTGGAAAAATCTGGTGAATATTACTACTACTTCACAGATAAAAACAAATAATACATCTTCACTTACTTCTTGCAGTAAACAATGAACTTTCCCTTCTGTGATGTCCCTGCCTCCATCTGCAAGGTGCATTTGCCCTATCTTGACTGTGTTTTCAGGCTAAAAGATGCATTTTCTTTCCCAATATACAAGGGTGATTGGCAGAGACAGACCTCCATGAGTTTTGTACATAGCATCAACTCTAAAATGCATTTACAGTGTCTCAGTCTGACTGGATTCATTCGAAGTAATTAATTTTTTCCTCTGTTCCATCCTGTCTAGTTATTCTTTTCTGAAGCTTTCAAGTTCCCATGAGAATGTACCTTCTAGAAACCAGCTTTTTATGCTTGAGTTTAGCTGGGAGCTCCTTGTACATCCACGCAGGTCTCCTGATGCCTTTGCATCACTTTTTGTTCGTCAGTATGGACCGTACTATGTAAAAAAAAAAGGCAGCTTATATAGGGTTTTGTCTACGTAAATATTAGCATGTGAAATTCTCCACTCAGCTTTTATTTGTCAATGCATATGTAGGGTTTTGTTGAGTACAGCTCATTCAGCTTTATTTTCTCATGCAATGTTCTACAAGTAACACTACTGACAGCCATGTGAGAACAGACTGTGGAATCATGCCTAGAGCAGTCTTCATAAATATATGACAATTTTACTCTTCTATGAACTTACAGCATTTATTGTTTCTTCATACCTCTCCTGACATATTATAAAAGCTTCATTTATAAATCCTAGACTAATTAAAGAAAAAATGCTATTGCAAAATATTTTGTGTATGTTTGATGGTATAAACCTTAATTCAGTTATTTCTTCTCTTTTTTATTAATTGCCCAGGTATCCAGAAAAAACAGTATACAAAATTCTAGTGGAGTAACAAAAATAACCAGGTATCTAGGAGTCAAAGAATTTCACTGAGGAAGCTTTCATCTCATCAATGGAAATTAAAACTTGTGCAAAAGTGAACATTCACGCAGATGAGCTTGCACAGTTCCACTTCCTCACGAAGTCTCTCTCTCCTCTCACTAGGATCTTGTTCTCATTTCATAGTAACAGAGTAGGGAAAAAAATAATGAATGATAATGACCCTTCATCATTTCAGCTCCCCAAGACGAGCGTGAGGATGCACAGAACTATTTCCAAAACTGTCAAAATATCTAGGCAAAGATTCAGATCTTATGGGCCTACGGCTATAACCCCTATAAGCTGGGTTTCCACTGACAGATATCTGAAAAGTAATGGCATGTATAAATACTGGGCAGCTACTGCATTTTCCACTCAATGTGGCTTCAGAATGGATCCATTGTCTAATTCATATTTAAATCTAATTAACAGAAACCAATGTGAAGTGCACATACCAGACACAGCATTTAATTCAAAATACTCAATTTAAGAGGTCTGAAAGTCATAAAAATAACAGCATAAATTTGTATTTTTCCCAAAACAGTGGAAAAGAGTGATCCACCTTCTCCCCGTTCCCATAAGAAATATTTAGTAAAAAAATCAATTTATCTTCAAGCTGATTTTGAAATTCTGAAAAATCGTACTCACCTTAGGTTTCATTTAGAGACACAAGCATTAAGGAGCTGAATCATGTACCACATAAAAATAGCCAATGCCACAATGAAGTTGTTATTTAACTAATAATTAACAGAAATTTCTTCTGTTTCTGTCCCAGTTACTGATTATTTCTAGAACTGATTTCCATAATGTTGCTTTATCCTGGGTACCCACACAAATACGGAATTCTGAGAATTTCTCATGTCTTCCATTTGCCTTTTGACAAACCTAACTGAATTAGTCAATTTAAAACCTAAACCAAAACACATTTTTGGGGCTGACTATTTCTGATTACTACCGTGGTAGCTATACCCTGGGAAAAAGACTAATACATTTTCATCAAGGAAGTAATTTTCAAAATTTATTAGCTTCTAACCAGACTCCTTTAGCATTAATTCCTTGGTTTTCTTTGAACTATATTGTTGTCATTACTTATATAAAGCTAAATTATCATAAATATCTCAAGATATATGAACACAAGTGCAGACCCTACAGTTTCTAATTTCCCTTAACTTTGTAATGATCTCTTCTTTTACTTTTGGTATTTTTTCATTTGTTTGGAAAATCAGTATACCAACCACCGTCACATCACAGAATTATTTTACAGATTTGGAGGAAAAAAATAAACAGTTTTCCAGGCACTAGAGCAAACATGTGAAATGCAGAAGTACTGAGTAGAGGAAAAAAAAAAAAAAAAGAAGAAAAAGAAAAAAGGGAAAAAAACCCCAAACATACAGCAAATAAACCTGTAACAAGGTTATTTCTGTAACAGACCAGCTCACATTCAGTTAGCAATGAAGCCTTGCTTAAGAGTGCGCAATAGTGCTTACACAGTCTTCAACTTTGTACTGCTATTTCAGTTTAGAAACCATGACAGAAAGAGCTTAACATATGTTTTAGATGCAATATACTCAAATGGAAGCCTGCTGCACAAGGGTGACGTAGAGAAAAATTCCCTATTGTCAAATTCCATAGATGCCTTACTCAAAAAAAGGGGTAACATCTATGCTTCCTCGTGCTCACAGCATTCCTCCTTACTGGGATTAGATACTTCAGGACTCAGATGTCAGTGGATCCTGTGCTTGGGTATATAGCTAGCCCCATGCACTGGACAGAGAGCCTACACACCTAACCTCAGACTCCCAAGTTCCATTCTGAGGCCAGATGCCTAAAATTCTGCAATGGGGCAGGCAGGTCTAGACCCCACAGAACAAGTGCAATTCCCAAATGCTCATTATATCAAATTGCCCTCTAAAGGGCATAATCTTAGCCACAAACCAATTCAGAGAAATAACATAGCTGTTTATGATGTCAGTACATTACTTAAATAAATCATATTTTCAGTTTGTTTGTCTTCAAATAAATCAAAAATAACAGCTGAACCAAAAATTATATAGAAATCTCATAGATATGTCTAACACCAGATATTTCAAAGCACATCTAATTTTCAATTTTAATAAATTGTTTTCCATATTTTGACATGCTTTATTGCTCCCAGACTTGACAACAGAAGCATCATATTGTGGTACCATCTGGGACAGGTAAAACAATACATGCCAAAGCAGAAAAGAACACCTACTAAAAACAGAGGAGGGAGAAGGCAGTAGAAAAATAAGGATAGGCAAAATGAAGGCAGAAGATTGGATAAGCCTATCAGAATAAAACTCAAAACAACTGCAGTCCTCTGTTCTCAATTCAAACCAGGACTAGCTTCCTACGCTATGACTAAGCAGTGTCTCTTTCAACCGCTTAGGAGAAACAATCCGTATCTTACACTGGGCTCAGAAGTGTTGACCAGGCAAGTAACATGTTGGAAGCGGCACAGACCCTGCCTTTGTGCCCTTACCATTTAGGAGAGCAGGACTCTCCCTCCTATGCACCCCTGCATGGGCTCCTCACCCACCAGCATTGTTGTTGCAGGTTCCTCAAATCTTTCTTTTTCCTTAGGTTACAGCAACAAGTGTCCATGTTTCTTACCCTCAGTGTGGCTGCTTTGTTTCCTTGCATATTTCAGAATCCTACTTTTCTGTAATAACAATAGCAAAAAACTAGTCTCCTGGCCTTGAAAAATTTTCCACCTCTTTCCTAGTGATAAAGGGAGGAGAATGTTTTGCTTTATGGAAACAGTCAGTTCTTCCCATAGTTCAGCAGCTGGGTGCATCCTTTAACAGCACTGTGTCAAAGACTCCATTAGCCTAGCAAAAACACAATCCTGTCTGTGACTGAGAAGATGTGTCTTTAAGCCTACTCTTTGAATATGCATGGCATACAAACTGGTTGAACGCAAATTAGTTGTTACAGGCCAGAACAGACAATGAAGTTCCATACCAGTGTTTGTAAGCAAAAACCGATAATCATGTTTGAAGATACTGTATTACAGATACAATCTCTTTAGACCATACTACATGTTCCATCTCTTTTCTAAATTGCTCAGCACTGCAGCATCTGGGTGCCAAAGAGCTGAAACTCTCCATCAGCAACTGCTTGTGGCAGACTCTCCACCTGGGCAAGACAATATAAGAATGAAGACACTTTGCTTTCAGTCCACATACTAGAATTTTCTGCTTTCATTTTCTGCACATTCTGCTAACATCCCTGCACTTTTTCAGTATAGTGGCTACATGGAAAGAGGCTGACTCTCAAAGTAACCCCGTGTCCCTCCACAAGTATTGCCCTGTTGTCACAGAATACTGCTTTCATCCAGAATTAGCTAAAGTATGCCATGGTCCTATATAGTCCAGATATTTGGAAAGCAGCAGACTGATTTCTTCTCAGACAGATGCTATTTGGTGATTACTCTTGTGCAGCTGCATCGGTACACTCATGTTTGTGAAAACGTAAACATGAGTGCCACCTTCTTAGGAAAAAACATTTCCACAATTACTTTAGTGCAGTCTGGTTGGCCTCCATATACACCAGGAAAAGGGCTAAATTATACCACTATAAAATCCACATCAGCTGTGTCATGAATTTCTGCTTTAAAATGTATACACATACTTTTTGATATCACCTCTATTTCTCATGAGAACAAATGCAATTTTATTATATATTCAGGTGATCCAGACTTCGCCTTTATCTTAGAAACAAATAACAAATGTTTAATATCTAAAGAAAAGAGGAGTTTTACTCCACTGCAAGTGAAAAATTTTCGTACCTATTTTTCTTCTTTACTGTGGAACCAGAAGAGAAAATTACTGTAAACACACAAGAAATGCAGCCTAACAAGCAGGGGTAAGAAAGAAAAAATAGAAATAAAAAAGCTAAGCTTCTCTAGCTAAATGGATGTGTTCAGACTCAATTGTCTAGAAATTTATTTCAGTATATCACTTGCATTTCAGTATAGGCACAAACCAATGACAGATACATCAAACAAATGAAAAATTACAATGTCTCTTCCTGGTTTTACACTTCTTGTTTTCCAGCATCCCCCAGAATACTAACACAAACTGATAAGCCAAAGCAGCAGCAAAGCCCTGCCAATTTGCAAATATTCTATTGCTTTGCTTCTAAATTTACATAACAAATTTCAGTTGTAATGAAAAGTAGGCAACTACAAATTCTGGAGACTAAAACCTTCCAGTTAGGTAGAAGCCAAGTGTAAATGATTAACAAGTAGAGATGAGCAGAAGAGGAGTCACACATCCAATTGGCCACCTTATATGCCCTCTACGTAGCTTTGTAATAGGGACCTGTATATGAACTCAGAACAACACACACAAAAAAAAAAACCCAGAAAAATAGATAACATATTTAACTACACCTATTCAGGTGAAAAATCACACGCATAGGAAGAATATTCAGAACGAAGAGTGTGTTGTCCAAATATGGCCAAAGATGGTTTCAGAATAGTAGCCATCTTCTGCATTAATACGCAGGTGAATCTATGAACAAAGATGGTGTCAGCAGCAAAATCTTTTTCAACAGAAATGGAGCACTGTCTGTTGGTAATTGATTTCCCCACAAATACACTATAAAGATCAGGATTTGTGCGATCTAACATGTTTTATCTAGCTTGAGGAAGCCCCTTTCAGCTGCATGTAAAAGAGGTCGTTTGGGTAAAGATTAGACATATGTGAAATTATGCACTGCTCACCAAATTCATCCTTTTCTGGCTTCAGTCAAGTTATAAGTTTGGTCAGAAACTACTGTTCTGCAAGCAAAAAACAACATTACGAAAATACTAATGGTATCACAGAAGAATTGGAATGGACTTATAGGAGCCACCAAGTCCATCTCCACCTGTCACAAAGACTATCTTTGGCTTTACAAATACTTCTTAACTCTTCTTTAAATTCACAATCGTCAAATTATCTGTGGAGTTGCTGTGTAATAAAATCCAACAGTCTGCCAACAGAAAGGTATCAACAAGAGGAAGAGGTACTGTATAGAAGCGGCGTTGTGATATGTAGACCTACTGCACTGTCTTTTTTTCTTTTTTAGCTCTGCTCTCAGCACCACTTTATACAAAAGGAAACAGTTCAAATACCTCCTCAAGTTTCGCTCATCCCTAGCACCCAAGCAGAAGTTTGCACTTGCAAACCTTTTGGTCACTCTGCAACTTGCTCACCTCATTCTCCTTTGAGAAAGTTTTACGAGCACTAGCTGCTCCCTCCACTTCCAAGCCTTCAAGGAACTTGGAACAGCATCAAAAGTAACACTAACTTATCCATTCTATTTATCCATATTTCATTCGCATATCGCGTAGGTGGTGCGCCTTTCACGTAAAGGAGGGGACAAAACACCTGTAATAGAGAGGAATATTCGCTATTCCACTCACCCTTAAGTAGATACCAGACACAGGAGAAGTCAACAAAGGAGGTTTTAAATTCGTTTGGATTGGGTTTCGTTTCCCTTTTTAGGGACCCAAATAGAATGTTAAATTTCAGTCTGCTTTGCGTTTCAATATTGCAAACCTATGGCTGTGACAAGTTAAGGACATCCTTAGATTAGTTCCCGTACGCCTTCAAGTATGAAATCAGAGAAAGTTTTTCTTGCATCTCCTTTTCTGCACAGGTAGCTTCACCCCAAAATAAAATGACGATTCATGAGGTTTCTTTCATGATTTTCACAAATTAGACATCTACTACACCAGTGACTGTAAGTAACACACAACACAAAAACCAGACAGACTGAAATACAGTGAATGAAAGTTTTAGAAAAAGCATTAAGCTGCCATTTAAGGGGTTCTACATATTTGGCAACTCAACAAATGAAGGAGATCAAAGATTAAAGCTTAGCTTCCTTACCTTTATCTCTGAAGTTGTTGTTGATTATAACTGAAAGTTTTTAATATCAGCATAAATTAAAGATTTGATTCTACATGATGACTTCTTATAAGCTTTCTTTTTGTTCATAGCAAAGGGAACCCTAGGGCACTGTCCTGTAATCAACTGTAAGGAGGGTCTGAGTGTTTTGTGCCTCTATTGGAACACCGTTCTCTCCAGATTGGGCTAAATACCACCTTAGCCAAAAAGACAAACTAAGGTTATGAAAGCCTCTCACAAAAGACATATTATGATCTCAGTTTATAATAATAATAAGCAGTTGTTACTTTCAAAATGTGATTACAACCCTGGTAAATATTTGATGTTAAAAAATTATATTCTGTATTACAATTAAGGTAAGAATTTATGAAAGTGTTTCAGGTTACACATACGTATTTATTGGTAAAAAACCTCAATCACGAGGTCAGATTCCATCTTTGTTTGACGTAGAGAAACAGAAAGTATATATTCAAAATATATTACAATTTACTTAATTCATTATATAGCCTACCATCTAGCCATTAATGACTCATATAAAAGTGAACTGTCGCATGTAACAGGTATTTCAGACACTCTTAACACATGTAAATACCAGCAAGAATTCCCTTTGGTAAAATTCATTCTCCGAAGTAGCTCCTTTTCCTGACAATTCATAGATCCAGTCTTGCCTTTAATTCCTTGAGTGCCTCCTTAATGGATACGTGTATGTATATATGTATATACACACACAGAGAAATATAGATATATATAAAACCAAGATCTCAAGATTCCAGAATTCAAAGTTGAATAAAACACATGAGAAAGAACCTCCAACTTTCTTAGCCCACATAAAGATTTTAATTTTAATCTTGTGGTAAACTAGGGTCTAAAATTGCCTTTAAAAACGAACTTTGAGGTATGTGTATTTCTAACTGAAAGATGTGCTGATTCAGCATGAGAATAAAATCTCAGGAGAATTGTGTAACCACAGGAGCAGGTGGAATAGGCTCATATTCAACCTTCTGGCATCTCAAACTGAGAATAGGCTGTATAGATGGAAGACTCAGATGAGAAAGACAAATTCAAGCAAGTGCCCTATAAATGCCTTAACCATCCAAGTTTGTAAAGAATCCATCTTATGGATGAAGAAAAGATGCATACCTTCCATCAGGTTTGTGAAAAGCTGATACATGCTGGCTTGTAAAAATGTTTCTGGCAACTGTGGCACAAAGACTTTTATAAGCCAGTATGTATCAGCTTTTCACCCTTTACAGATACATCAGCAAACTGGTCATGTAGGTAGACACAAACAAATGTTTGAATTTAGAAGACCTTTTCAAAGAATCTGGGGGTGGGGGAGTGGAGTGAAAAATAAACACTTGTTAAGAGTCATCCTCTACGTGATGTCAAAGCCCCACTATTCTAACATTGGCTAGATATCATCTTCTTAAAAAACATTTTTGAAAACAAATCTATTGACTTCAACATTACTATTTTGGTTTCTGCTTTTATATGTTAAGGAATCTAAGAGAATTTTCAGGAAATCCAGCTTTCATCTTGGCCAGTGCTTTTATTGTACTATTACTTGAGGAGAGCAACAATGAAGCAAAACTCACAAAACAAAACCATGCAGATTCAGGCCTTCTATGTCTGTGAGCCTGCTACTGCTGTAGAGAGAGTTATAAAATATTTGTCCTTCTACAACCACAGCCCGACAAGTGTTTCTTTCCTAATCCATAATTGCTATGCACACATTGTTCCAACAGTCAGCTTTGAACAATTTGACTCTTAGGCTTCTCCGGCGAGAGCTTAAAAGGCTTTCACTCGTTTTATTCTTCTCTATTCTGCTACACAAAGGAAATTGCTGAGACACACCAAACAGTGGTTTGCTACAGACAACATCATATGAAACTTGCTTACTCAAACAACAGGCTTTTCCTATAAAGTACAGAGCACAGAACCATGACATGTGGGATGACAAGTTTGATGAACCCACAATGGGCAACAATGTCTCACTGCATAGTCCTAGCTCCTGTTTAGATACACATCCTGTCTGATGCAATCTAGTAGCACTCTAACCCTCACTTTTACAAGGGATTAACTTTCACTAAACTGATGGAAACAGTACCCTCTTAATACGCAAATCTCTGTCCTGCATTTCTTTTGTGACAACTTGCATTTCAAATGGATGCCTGGGGGGGGGGGGGGGGCGGGGGAGTGTATGTTGGAGGTTTTTTGTTTGTTTTTGTTTTGGGGTGTTTTGGTTTTTTTAAAAGAAGGTTATCTTGCATTTCAAAGCTATTTTCCAGGTACACACTTGTAGAAAACAAGGCATACACATATTTTGGCCCAAAGTAATTTTTGCAAAAATTTGTGAACAAGGAGTCATTATTTTACTTTATGCCTTTTTAGAGAGTTTTCCCATTACAAAACAATATCTGACAATATTGCAACTTGGATAATATTCCAAAATAATATTTTATTTATACAAAAGTCTATCTTTAAAAAAAAAAAAATATGGAAATTTGTAAACAAACTACTTGAAAAGATGCTTTTGCTACAACTAAGTGATTCTTACTGTTCCAGTTTGTTTCACATAACATAAAGCCTTTTATGTTCATTATAGCAGTGTGTGGACAAGCTGACAATACATTCCAACAGACACTCAAGTACGACATATGAGGAATCTTGTTTATACAAAAATAACTGGAGTCCATCAATAGCCAAGATTAAGTTTTAGGCATTCCCTTTATTTTCCAGATAGAAAAGCACTATAAGAAAGATAACTGATGAATCAAACTAAAAAAAAAATTAAAAAATCAAAGCATCTATGTAAAGAAAATAAAAGTTATAGAAGTCTAACTGAAAATTGTAGAAAAGGAGGATGCAAATTGTAACAAACATCCTTGCTTCCATGCTGGAAGTATCTGCTGTGCATGAGGAAGAGTCAGCAATTTTCCTCCTCCTTCAGACACACAATAGTAAAGACAGAGTATAAGTTGTCATGTTTCTAACCCTTTCATATCGTAATTGTGCTGCACTGAAAGCTTCTTACAGCTAGCACTTCACCGTGCAACTTTGCATTTGGAAGAAAAAACATAGTTTATTAGCTTGTGAAGCATCTGCATGTTTTTACAAAGGCTGGTTCATGTAAAGAAATCAAAGAGAGCAACATAAGTAGAAGAATTAAATTAGGGTTTTACATTATTATTATGACAACTGTGTGAGGAAAAAAATCCTAAATGAAAAGTCCTTCTGTCTGTACATAAACTATCAAAGTGTTCAGTCCCTTGGCAAACAAATGCTAACTAGCACATACAGTATTAATGAGTGAAACCACAGCATACTTTATTTCTCCTGTGAAATTCCATCATTCTGTTTTGCAAGGATTTCATGTTTACTTTGCTTCTTGCTTTTGTTCCTAACTCCTTCAAACAGGACAGTTTCAGGTTTGAAAGATCCAGAGCTTCAAAATACTGTAATTGTTAATTGCTAACTTAGTAAACTTTATATCCTCTAATCCTATTCAAAATACTTCTTTCTTTCACTTGCCCTAAAGTTTCAGAAATCGAAGTTTACTTTAATTACACCTGACGTAATTGTATACAACATGTTCGGATGACTAGGATTGCAGTTAGGATTCTGTCATTTCAACAAAACTTATCTGAAAGGCATGTAAATCTCAGTGAATCAGTTGATACATTCTTGGCTTCAGGTTGGTAGCTGGTAAGTTTGAATTACAAGTTTCCACAGGAATGGTTACTGTCTCTTTCACTACTAAAGCTTTCACACTTTCCAGTGTAAGAGAGACACTCTCTTCGTGTCTTAATGCTTCCCAACAAGAGTGGAAAAAATGGTGCTTCTTTATGGCTGAAGACAAGAGTTCAGACAAATAACTACGAATAAGGACAGCAGCACTGACTCTGATCCTGCCCTGGAGTACCTGGAGGGGCTAAATGGCCTCTCAAGAACTCTCCCAAGACTACTTTTATGACTATAAGTTCAGTGACTAACTTCATATTTTCATACCAGATTACAAGATGACTGTGTTGTGTAATGAGTTTGAGATTCCTAAACATTACACCCTGGCTTACTTGCATCAAAACAAAGGCTTCAGCCACTTCACAGCTGATTCAAAGCTGCCGTAACTGGCACATCCAAGGAAACATATCTTTTGGATAAGGGCTGTCCTGGGACAGGACCAGAATGGAAGCAGAGAGGAAAAAGAGGATGAGAAGATCTGTGAAGGACAAATACAAAGGAGTCATAATGGTAGGTTTGAAAATAAGAGGAAAAACGTGAACACTTACAATAGGGATATAAAATATATGCCGGTGAAAGAAAAAAATTTAGATACTTTGGTCTGATTTAGAAATACAATCTCCCTAGAGGGCTGTGGAAAAAGGTTTGGAGATACAGAGGCAAACCAGTGCTGCTACAGCACTGAAGACAGAATAAGAAACTTTACCAAAAGTCAGCTTGAGAAAACTGTTCAAAGGCTTCTGCCCATTCATAAGACCACAACCTAGTAACCTAGTATAACATGAACAGTATGATTTCTGTCCTTATTTTATAGTTTTTGCTGATTGGGGTGGGAGGGTTTTTGCTCAACTCAGTCACAGATTTACCCCTCATTAGCCAAGTCAGCCTACTGATACTTACCCTAACAGAGGAAAGCTGTGAACTTCAATCTATGAATTAGCAGAATAAACTACAACAGCACCATAAGAGATGTCCAAGTGCAGCCTCTCGACAAGAATCTTCAGGACTCAGCCCAAATTGTTTGCCGGGATATTGAATACATCACAAAAGGTGAAAGTAGACAGCCTTAGCAGTAGCAACAAAATGAAGTATTTATCAATACTGCAATTTTGGTTAATTGTAAGCCAACTTCAGATCTTGTTTCTAGTAGTCTGGGAAGGTTAAGGAAGTCTGCAAGCCCAATTAAAGCATACACAAAGTGTTCTACAAATCACAAGGGTAGCCTTATCTGAACACATTTTACTGTTTCATATTGAGCTGCACAGTATTACTTCATGAAATAACAGGCATAGTATGGAATCTAAAGCTAGCTAATTTTAAATTGCATAAATTAAAAGATTATGAAAAAACATACATTTATATTTCAGTGTGATTTTCTATTTCCACAGCTTAGCAAGTTAGCCAACTCAGTTAAATTTACTAAAACAACTCTTAGAGCCAAGAACACACGAATGATGAAGTTTTGAAATGAAGCCAAGGTTAAAAATAATGAAATAGAAAACCAACAAAACCTAAGCAAGGAACACCACTCACAAGACTGAGGGAAGACGAGATTGCTGGTATACAGAAGTCAGGTGAAGTTCAGGTAAAATAAATTGATCAGGGATTCTCACTTACCTTTCTACAAAGCCTAACTGCCTTTAAAACATTGTTTCACCTTCCAAGCTCTAACAAGGTTTAAATAATAGATAGCTGCCTTATATACAAAACTGATATTCTGATACCTGTGTTCACACTAATACTTCCTTGAAAATTTGCGGTTTCATTTGCCTAATTTAACTTCAGCAAGTATGAATGAAATTTTTGATTTATCACTATTTAAAAAAAAATATTTCCTCTATAATAACAATAAAGTCTGCATACAGAAGCTGCACAATAAGAAGTTTGAACATTTTTCTAAAAGAACATGATCCTCCTTCCCAGCCACTATTTTTTATAGATCCACTCTAACAAAATCACAGCAGAGTAAGGTAACATCAGGTCTGTATGGCCTGGGACAAAGGCTAATCTGGAATTAAAAGGGATAATATGACTTATATAATACGGGGCTGCAAAGAGGACAAAAATATTTATCTGTAGTCATGAAGCTTATGAATATCTTGATTATCTGCTTTAAAACATCTGCTTACCTACATCATGCAGAGAAAAACAAACATCAAACATACCTGTATTAGAGAGAGATCCTCAAGCTGCAACCTGAAGAGGTAGTTTCTGGGGTTAAAAAAAAAAAAGTAGATAAAAATTGTTACTAGTGTTTAAGTGAAAATAAAATATTATTGGCGTTTAAATAAAAACACAATTAATGAATATAATAGGAAAAAATAAAAAGTGACTGGTAGTCAGGACTCTCAATTCTTTCAAGGACTGTCTTAACATACAGCCCTTTGGGCTTAGGACTAAGATTTTCAGATTGAAGGACTGGCTGCATATGAATAAAGTAGATATTTATACTGCATACATGTACCTCTGAGTCATTGCTCCAGTCTTCCTTTAGAGTCAATAGGAGGAATTACTCAATGCTTCAGCAGATCTGTGTGATCAGTTAGATGTTAATATATCCAGTGTGGAATTAGAACTATCAATGCTGTGTTAGGGAGACTAAATTGTCTATATTCGTGTGAATGAGCCAAGAGCCAGAAATAATTAGTGTACATTTTTCAACTTCCTGTAGCTGCTAATAACAATTAAAATATTATTTTCAGCTTCATAAAGCCAGCAGAAAGAAAATGGAATAAGAAGAAAAGCAATGTGAAAGACACAGTTAAAGCCCTACATCTCAGCCACATAGAGGTAAACTGGGCAAATAGACAGCACAGAGTGACTGTGACTACGTAAATAATGCCAGGACAAGCGGCAAACTAGCACTTGGAAAGCAATCAGAGCTATTCCTATCTAAAATGGGCCCACTTCAGTAAAATTAGCAGGACTACATTTACCTCTACAAATACAATAGCTTAACATTCTAAGGCATGCATCTCTAACATGTGAGAACTCATTCAGAAAGGACATATATGAGAAAAATCTAAAAAAAAAATAAATAAAGGTGACAGTAAAAAAACACACAGAAAATATGATAGTCATATCTGGCGGTCCAAAGAAAAAGTCAGTGCCAATTTTCATGACATGTGCAGAGCTATTATGCTGCTCATGAGATAGGTGACAATACTTTTTTCAATATGTTATTCAGATTATGCCCTGGCTTACCATTTTTCAACCTCTGTTTATTCTAGTGCTTTTATGCTTTGAAGGCAACAAAGGATGTGAAATAAAAATGACCAAGTATATTTCTGAAGCATAGCTACAGACATCTTAGCACGTAGGCCTGTCTCTTGTCCAAATATGGTGGTAATAAAAGCAAGACAAGTACAACTTTACATGCCGGAATTAAACTGATTTGACACTGGCAGTAATTGGTAAATTTGTTTCCGTTTGGTGCTTAATGAATGAGGAAAGCAAATATGTTACATAAATCTGCAAACAGAAGGACACTGTAATGAGGAGAAAACACAACTAACTGTGAGATAAAGCAGCATCCTGTATTCCTTCAGATAGCCAGCAGGCAATAAGCATTTTGCTTTACATTCACAGCACTGAACAACTTTTCTGGCTGAGCTATGATAACTAAAACCTGTTAATCAAGAGCCTGCTCAAACCAAATGGCAAAGACTTCCACTGGTATCAGTGGGAACCAAATGAAGCAGCACAAAAAGCATGCTCCACTCACCTCATTGATGACAATATATTTTGATCTATTGCAATGAATACATTCAGTATGACTACAGATAAAAGTATAAAACTAATCTTCTGTATGTTCCTAAACAAGCCCATGTCAAAAATCAATTGAAAACACATTAAGATTCAATAGTAATGGTTGTTAAATCCAGCACTTCACCCTTTCATTTGTGAAATGGCAAGCTGTAAAAATGAACTGCAACAACAACAAATACTGTTGCATTAGACACAGACATGAATTAGAACTTCAAGGTGGCACATACAGCTTATGCAAACGTACTACAGATAAAGCTTTTGAAAAACTCATAAGGTAGCAAAAAAACCCCAACCCCAAACACCCAAGCCCCCATGTGCCTCTGCAGTTGAAAGCCTGAATCAATAAACAGGGGTTGGAGCAAACTCAGAAACTCAAGGCATGACCAGAGATGCTGCCAAATCTCCTGGAAATAAACCAGTAGAAGATTCCTTCCTGTGCACTTCCTTCAAGAAAGTACTTCATAGGAAAGAAAAACATTTTATTAAATTTACTGGAAGGAAAAAATATTTAGCCTGAAAATGAAAAATATAAGCTCTGTAAGAATCAACTATTAAGCAAAAAGTTATGATTCCACAATCAAGATGGGAAAGTACTGGGTAAAAGCTAATTCTAGTTCTGCAGTGTAGTAAAATCAGCAATTGGAAATAAAACAAAAACAAAACAAAAAGATATAAGAACAGCAGGAAAGGAGATAATCAATATAAATAAAAAATTCTGATGTAAAAAATTCATTTGGTTATATTAAGATACAATAGGAAAAATACGTCAAAAAGATAAGGATGATACATTGGAAATAAAAGAAACCTAATAAAATTCGTCTAATTGAACTATCATATGAAAATGGTCAAATTACAATAATGAAAAGCAGAATGTTCAATATGTAAATTTTTGTCTGCATTTTGCAGGAAACAAGTCTCAGCAAATGAGAACAATGAAATAAGTAGCTTACTGATAAACGCTAAAGATGTGAAAACAGCATATACACAAAGATAAACATTTTCAGACTAGCGGGTCACGCTAATTCAACCCCAAAAATATGGTGGAGTGCTTTGATGGTCGTCTTATTGCTCTTTTTTAAATAATTTCTAAAATTACAGGCATTCTTGAGAAATGAAAGACTAACCATGCTTTATTAACATTCGACGTTTATTAACATTGACTGGATGATCTTCAGAGGTCCCTTCCAACTCCTACCAAAAGGGCAAAAAGGAAGACTCAGGTGATCGTGGGCTGACCAGTGAGACACTGAGCTTGGCAAACAGAGCAAGAACACTATTGGAGTCAATTAGGAAAGAATCCCATTATAAATTAAATTCATCCGCTCAAAGGTCCTGTAAAATTTGATTTTCTCCTCTGATAGCTGCTCCTCAGGATTAGCAAATCTTACTACATTCACTTCCCTGTGGCTCCACACAGAGCCTCTGCAGTAATTAGAGACCCTAGAATGCAGCACTCCTGCACAGATGGCCAACAACAGCCAGGCATCACTTCTACATATTTCTTGCTATGAACTTCTTCAGGTAAAGCAGAAAGGGACCAGTGGTCTGCCTCTGCAGCTCTGGAGCTCACTGTCCTCCTGAAGGCCTGTCATGCCGTACCATCTCAAACATGCGTTACCATCTTCTCCTGTTGGCCCCTGCTTCTCACACACAGTACCCAAGTTCCCCAGCTGGAAATGGTCTCAGCATATGTCTCCTGTGCACCTCTGATGCATGCAGATCAAGACTTTTCTGAATATCATGCTTTAGTCCAGATGAATTTGTGATCTTACTTAGCTATTTCATAACTTGTTGCTGGGTTCAACTTTATCCTGAAATACCACCTCAACGGAAGCATCAACCCTGTATTTCATAACAGTGGCTGACCAAATCTTTAATATTTTTTAATGTCACAACACATATGTCAAAGTACATACACTCAGCTTTTACTCTTTGGCAGACATGGCATACACTGCGCAGTATCCACCCACATAAACAGCCATGCAAATCCTCTAAGGTCTTGTTACCATTTAATTCTTCAATATATTAATCTTCTGTTTCTTTTCAAGATTAATTTAAAATTAAATTTAAATGCTGCTGTTATATCTCCTCCAAAAAACCAATAATGGGAATGGGTCTAAATAAACAGAAATTTTAGACAGTTCACACCTTTTGTGGCCCCTTTTCCTACAGTAATCAACTTTGGCACATAAAGTTTGCTTGAGCTGGTTTGGGCTTTTTTGGGAGGGGAGAAGGTACAAAGTCTAAGGTAGACAAAGCTAGGACTTTTATTTTATTAAGAAAAGAAACTGCAACAACAAAGCAGTCAAAAATTACGTCAGTGATCACGCTAATGATAGAGAAAGGAGATACTGAACTTGTTGGCCCACACTGTCAAAGCCAGCCTTAAATTTCCCTCCTGTGATCATGCTGTAGTCCTCTGATAGAGCTGTTAGTTTCCAACAGAGCCCTTTCCTTCAGTGGAAGCTCACTATACATGGGAAATTTAGAAGCAAGATGCATATCAAGGTAAGCACATTAAGTCAACACATCGCTACATAAAGCAAAATCTTGCTCCCATCAAATTTTGAGAGGTGAAGGTCACACATACAGTATGCTTCATTGAACTGTTAAATTTTCTGACTGTATTCGTGGAATGAGGACTGAGACCCACCTGCCTACGCAGCATCTGAGCAGCCCTCTCACAAGATGAGTGCAGCCACTCAAGTGCATCCAAAGGGCGCTGCAGTAACTCATGCAAGGCACCAGTGTTTCAGAGGCAGGGGAGAGTCCTTCACTGACCTGACTGCTGCTTCAAGCAGTACCTGTCTAGGACTTCTATATCATGGTTATCAGCCTCTGGCCAGCTCGTAGCTCCCTGACCTGCATTTCAGTGCAGTAAAGGCACACACGAATAGAAGAGTTTAGCACGGACCAAACTGCTGGCAATGTAGGACAGAAATCATATGTTTGGACTAACATTTGTTGCAGAAGAAAGGATCAGCTAACTGACATGAGAACACAGTCTAACCAAGCACCAAGACAAGGCATAAATTGTCATATTCTGCTGCAAGACGTACTACTGCTAGCACAGATCAATTGTGTACACATTAAATTATTACTTCAATTAAAAACAGGTACCTTCAGAACACCACTCATCTGACGTAATTTCTAAAGATGGCTTACAACAAAATAGCCGGGGTCTCTGCCAAAGAAGTTCCATTTACCTCTGCCATTTCTCTTTTCATCTTAACCCAAGTCAACTCCAGGGCTCCTCTGATGATGCACCATGTTAGTTCCAGTAATTAAAATGTCAAGACATTAAATCGGCACAAGAAAATTAGTAATTTTTGTGGGGTTAGTGAATTGACTAATGTTACTCTGCAACCAGACTATTACCAGAGCTGGTGCAAAGGAGGAGAAAACTGCACAGTGAAACAAGGCATGAGCAGGAGAGGTACAAAGCATTAGCTTTTAAAAATATTTAGAAACCCATTAGCAAGGTAGGAAAGAAAAGCAGTAGGGGCGAAAAGACATTCCTCTTTCATCAGCAGTAGGATGATAATTTCTCTTAGATTTAACATTAAACCATAACTTAGATTAGATCAGATCAATCACGGGAAGGACAGACATTGATTATCCCGAACCAAGTGTTAAATGAGCAATAAAACCCAGATGGATGTTCGAAGAATATAGCACTAATTCCTGGTGCCTGTATAGTCTCCCAATATGTAGCGCTCAGAGCACCTCATTAACAAGCAGCTCTCAGATTCTCCTGCTGGGAGCAGACAACAGCAAGAAGCAAACCTATACAGTTATTTATTCCTTTATTAGAGATTCTTAAACCACTGTTAATGAATCCTTTAATTTGCCTTTCTGTTATTATGGCAAGTAGTAGTAATGGCTCAAATTAACGTTCCCAAACACACATCTAATTAAGTGAAAAGGCATACTGTTACAGTCCTTCATCAGCAAGATAAGGAGTGACTGAGGCAATAAGCCACCTCAAAGCAAGTTATAATCCTCAAAGCAAGTTTAATTAACTTGCAGGAGAACATACAGGAGAAAGCCACCATTATTAAGATGCTCTGTGTAAAAAATAATGTAAGACATGTCTAAAAATATATTATTCAATTATAAAAAAGTTTAATATCTTTGAGACCCACTTCTGATAACTATATAATTCTAAAATATAGCTGAACTAGCCCAACTTGAATTTTAAAAAATAAATTACCACATTTTAATAATGAACTCCAGCTAGTCTACTACCAGCTCACAACTTCAAGCACAAGAGGCTTGGGAAGAGGAGGATTCCTTCGCTTTTCCTTTAAACAAACCAGTTCTTCTGACAGAATTCTTCTTGCATGGTCCAAATAAAACCACTGTGGAAAAAATAATTTAAAATTCACCCAAAAAAAAAAAAATAGAGAAAAAAGAATGGATTAAAAGGAAAAATGTAACTAATTATTTTGAACATCAACATTTCTGCCCTAATCTACATGCTTCTAGTTGACTTGTTTTACCAAAATGGCTGGAAAACTTTTAATATAAATTTTTGATTTATATAAACTAGAGGTAGTAAGTGTTTAGTGAGTTGTCAGGGAATGAGGATAAAAAAAGGCAACGCACAATTCACCAGGGCAATTCAGACACTGTTGTACCCTTCCCTTGAGCTGGTCTTTCCCCCCTAAATTGACCTTTCAAAGACAGAAACAAAGAAAATGCTGCAGGACATATGGCAAAGCACTTCCACACAGGAAAAGACGGCAAGGTTGTTCTTGGGGAAATCCATGAGTCTCCATGCTTACTGGCATTTCAAAATACAGAAATCATTATCATATTTGATTAGATGTTAAGTCACTCCACTAAATAACACACAGAGAAATATCCATCTGAATATTTTATCAGGATTTATCAGAATAAGATAAACAAGCAGACTCTCATTTCCTTGAGCTTACTGAGGAGCTAATGCCCTGAGAGTAATCCTTTGCTGATGCCACTTAATTATAAAAGTAAATTCTGCCCTGCCATATGGGTTTTTTTTGAAGAAAAGAAATGAATTCCCTGGAAGGTTTCAGATTGCAAGAGAACTCATTTATTTTTATCTGCCAGGTCATATGTGATGTTAAGAACAATGCCTGGGGCAAATTTTGAAGATACAGTTTCATGGGAACTACATTGCCCTGTGTCAGAAGCCAATACTACTCACAATGTACTAACAACTGTTTTACATCCATACTGAATTTTCTCTGTAGAGTGTTTCTCATTAATCCTTTTTTTAAATTATTTTACATAAATGTATAATCTCATACAATTTAGCACATACCTATTAAGAAAAAGAGTCCCTTTTACACTAAATCCATACCAAATTGACTGAAAAAGCTGCACATTCTTCAAATGCAAATTTTAAAACCCAGTAACTTAAAAAAAAATCATTTCTCTTCCCTTAATTCAGCTTCATAAATTGAACTGTAATCTTTGCTTGTCTTCACTATGCACTTTGGGCTGTTTGATCAAAAGCCAGGCAAAATAAGTTTCTCCCTCTGCCTTTTCCCCTATCTGCACCCCCCGTCTCCAACCCCACTTCCCTGTTTCTCAAAGCTATCTAAACGAATTTTTCTACATGGACAATTTGTGCAAAAATGTCCTAGGCAAACAGTGCAACCGTAGGTTGTTACTGAGATCCAGGCTAACTTATCAGTCATTTTAGAAGATATTTCTCTCCCACTGGAGTCTCCGCCAATGGCACACATATATCTCCTTTTGCACAGCAGATTGACAGAAGACCAAACAACACTGTTTTTAAAAAAAAGTATTACAACGCTTACGCTTCAGATCCAGTACATGTTATTAAGCAGATCTGTTACACTGGAAGGCGTTAATGACTGTCAAGTGACTCTGACACCAAGACAAGCACAAGCCTCGTTAAACTTGAAAGTTGTCCTAGCTCCTTTTAAAACTAAAACAGAGGGTATAACTGAACCTGTACTGTATAGCAATATTCAGAAACTAAAGCAGTCGCTACTAAAAGGCATTGGACTTCGTGGTAGGAAACGCATATGAATGTGATCTAAGAAATAAAGAAACTCCCCACAGTTGAGGTACAATTTGTGAGGAATTTGAAAGGTGAACAACAAAATGGACTGCAGTTACTAGTTTCTACTGCGTTCAGAGGAATATGGCTGCGCACACTTTAGAAATTAGCCAGACTGAGCCAAAACCAAACTTCATTGGGATCAGCAGCCTGTTTCCCTAATGGGGTGCTGGGAAAGGGAAAGGGGGAGTGGCTCCAAATCTTAGGCAACTCCTCAGCACAAGAGAAGCATCAGTGCCACGGTGGATTGGGTGATTAAAGTGAAGGTGGGTGCTAGTATTGGAGTAGTAACACTTGTTGCTACTTGCTGCAGATGGTGTAAGGAAACTGAAATAAGGCTAGGAGACTCTGAATTAATCAACTCAAGACCTATAGGGGAATTGGGCATTTTGCAGAACAAAATAAAATATCAACCAGGACTGGAAGACAACCTGCAGAGGCGGGGGGTGGTGGTGGTGGTGGGGCAGATAAAATTGGAAAAAATCCTATTTTTGCACAGCAGCTACAGAATGCCTGCAGACATCAGGTGACTGCCTTTATTTCCCAAACTGGACAGGCAAGAGTAATCTTGGCAATATAGGAACAGTAATTAGCTTCCTAGTCATCACCTGCTATGGCAAATACTATAGCATAACGTCCCTTTCATACATTCAGAGATCTCTAGCTCAAAAATATTTTTGTTCTTGTTTTGTTCACACTGGTAAAATGCGACAAAACTCATTGTTTCTTGACTAAATTGTCCATGGGCAACTTAAACTGATTTGGTTTTCTGCCATCACTACTGTGTAGTTATACTATTTCCTTCCCTAGATGTACCTGCTGACGGATTTATGGCCAGGCACTGTGCACGTGCTCAGCCTTTGCTTTCCTGCACCACAGTTCCAACCCTCTTCATTCGCCTTCATTACCTTGCTTATTAAGACAAACAAGTCATGAACCTCTTGGAGGCTGTAGTACTTCAATAATGGGAGAAAATTTCCCGCAGTGAATATCAGTAACGGAAAAAGGATTCAAGAATTTACAATAGTGTCAAATTTGCACAACGCTATTTTATTTGGTTTCTAAGACAGAGAAATTTGGAGGAAGAGTTCACAAAACTCCACTAAGGTGAAAAAAAAATCAATTATAAACTTAAGCTGAGTCAGAACACTGCTTCGTTCCTCTGGTTTAGAAGAACACCACCTTACTAAAGCAGAAGCCTACAGGTGCAAGCATCACCCCCTGTTTTTGCTCGGATGCCAGACAAGTAAATCATAATGGAAATACTCCTCTTGGCAGTGTAAGTGGAGCAATCCAAGTTTATTTGCAGCTTTGCCATGTGCCATTTCCCTTCTCTAGACTGATTTTGTAGTCAAGGGAAAACCATGTTAGAAGGCTACAAATTACCATTTTCACAACTGAATAGGAACACTTAGCTGATCAGATCTTACTGAAATCTCATTGCACATTGTTAGTGTTTCAGTACTGAAGTGTTAGTACAAGAAGATAATAAAAAAAAAGGTTGGAATATTTTAAGAGAAATAATGGTATATAAAAAGGTATTTCACCAGGGAGGAGGAATTAACAGTGCGTTCTCTTCACTGTCTTTATGAAAGCACATCTGTGGCTTAGGACACAAAATGATTTCTTCTAATGGCTCTTCAGATATGTGAATCCTCTGAGGCAGATGTGCAAGAAACTTGTACTAAAATTTTATCCACAGGCCACAGCACAAGTACGGTAATATTAATGCTCTGTTCAGATGGCCCTGGGTGAAAAGTAACTACAAACAGTGCATTAAAAAAAAAACCCAAACAAACAAAAAACAACATTGGCACAGCCATTTGATACTATGAAAGGCTGCAAACACCACTCTGCAAAGGAGCAGAAAACTCAACATCATATTCACGTTGAATGGATTCATTCTATACGGTAGTGGGGACTACATAAAAAAGGTGCATAATCAGTAAGATCAACGCTTGCATTTTGGGGACTACAGCACCCTGACAACTGGTTGCTAGTGTCTGAATCTATGACTCCATGTCATACAATGACTTTCACCATACAGTCTGGCACAATGCTTCAAGAAGAGAAAAACGTGTAGTGAAAAGGACATACTAATATCAATAACATGCACGATTACAGAAACCCACTGGCAAGCACATTTGTTCTAAAGTGATGTCTCCATGGCTGAACACAACAGCACTGTGGAAAAGCTTAGAATTTAGAACGGAAATGCAGGATAAGGAAAGGAAAAATCCAATAAATTCTATGAATGAGTAACAAACAGCTATACTGGACTGTAGAAAACAAAGATTTCTGTTGTGATTTCAAAAACACTGTTTATTTTTAGTTTCGCAATTTTAGCCAGAACAAGAGATATGAAGCTCTGAAGCAGCATTAACTTACAGAGAAACCAAATGAATCCTATTGCTTTTACTGTGATGGGTCTTCTGCAAAAGGCAGAATTGGCAGCTAGCATTTTTTCATAGTCACTGACTATTCAACAAAATCATCCAAAGCTTATCCCATAGTGATTCAAAAGACTTCATAAAAAATACAAGTTTAAATGAGCATATTCTCTTTTTTTCATCCGTTACTGAACTCTATACAGTGTGCATCGATCCAACGTACTATTCCAAGGGACTGAGGACAGGCTCAGACAGCTCTGAGTTATGCTGGCTGTCTTTACAGAACAGTGCCAGTTGACAGCCTCATGCCTCATTTCATTTGGCAGCTTACTGAATAGAAAAATCAACATGAGTACACAGGATATCCCACTTCGGGTGGGCCAGAGACATATATATATATATATATATGCGCACACACTCAGAAAGTTTTGCCCCTGTAGATACGCAACTTCCATTGGGACACACAAAAATTTTTCTTGCAGTGCATTTTATGACTGACTTTCGAACGTCATTTTCAACTAAGAAACAAATTGGGAAACAGAAATATCTTCCAATGCTAAATCTAACAGAAAATGAAATGACTGGAACTTCGTTAATTCAAGAGTAAAATATATTCAGAAGGCATGTTTAAATAAGTTTAGATGGTTAAAATTTTTTGCCAACCAAAATGTTTTACTGTACTTCATATGCTAAGAGAAGAAAAAAGTGTTCAAGGACTGTCACTGCTTCAATGTTGACACATAAGACAGTGTCACTGTTGATCACAGCTTGCAAAGTACTGTCCTACTGTGCAAAAATTATGATTATCACAGACTTTACTGCTAATTCTGCAGTCTTTAACAGATCATTCCTGGCACTGTACTGAATAATTATCAGAATCATCCAAGCACAAAGAGCCGTATTGTGTAGTCAAATTTGGGATCACAGTAAGTTTTATGCTATGGTAACTTTTGTCACATTGTCATACAGCATCTGTCTGTTCTACTGTACGCATCCAAAGTTTGAGTGCTCCAGGACAGTCCTCTTAGAAGTAAGAACAGTATAAGCTATCAGGATCCTTGAAACCAGGCAGTCCATCTTTTATCTTTGATCAGCAGTAAGAGAAATAAGCATACATCATGTTCAGTTTAGTGGGTCTTGAAGGCAGGGGAGTCACACAAGAGTAGGCTGATGTTAGAATTTGGCTCAATATTACCTATCAACAAAGAACAAAATTCAGTCTGATACATCATAAATGAAAATAGATTTCTCACCTTGCTCCAGCAATAAGCTCTTTTTGTCCTGGGTCAAACGTTAACTGTGAGAAGTCCACAGCATCTTCTGCTCTGAACACATGTAACCAAGGGGCAATTTCTAAAACCAATCAAGAAATACAACTGTTACTGTAAATGTCATAATTGTAGTACATCAGGTAGCCAACATTATGTTTGCACATACTGTGGGGCTGCAAGTTTTCTCAGTATGGTACTCTAAGGAAACAGGAGGCTTTTACTACCATACCACATAATTTACACTACAGGCCCTTAAAATATGCAGAGCAGTCACCTAACACACGCTTGAATGAAGTATTCAAATTTTGGTCTGATTTATAAGCCAGATGTGTTTTTGCTCTTTAGGTAAAGCAGAAAACACCCCAGGACAACTGCAATTCACGGGCACATATTCAAGAGAAGTCAGATTAATTTTCCATGTATCACAAGAAGCTGAGGACTCGGGGTTGGGGTTTTTTTTGCTTTGTTCTTTAAAAAAAGAACTGATCAAGTGGAAAACAACGAGAAAAAGAAAAATTTAACTTTTCATCATTTTCACAATAAAAAGGTTAAGACATGATGGGTGAAAAAGGGAAAATGCTTGACATTCAGCTGAACTTTTCGGGGTTTTAACCTGCCTTTCTCAGACCACTTTAGTGGGCGAGTTGCTGAAAATCATCAAAGAACATTACTTGTATTCAGAATATTAATCTCTTCCTACTTTGAAAGTTAAACACACAAACAAGTGCACACCAAATCTATAAATATTTACATTGTTAGTAGTTATTTTTAGCATCCATATCATCAGCTGATATACAATGGCTAGTATAAACACAAGTGTTTTTCTAGGAACACAACATGTTTGGGGTTTTTTTTGCATAGACACATAGAATACATAAAATTGCTATAATGATATAAATGGTTCTTTAAAAAAGTGCAGTTGTACAAAAGCCTCATCCTCTAAAGTTTCTCTCCCAATTCTCATGATATTGAAGCATTTTTAGGTTTTGGGGTTTTTTTAATCTAGTCACAAAGCAGTGGTCCAGAAGCTATGTAGGTATGGCACAACAGGCTATGGAACTGTCTATTTGAAGACTAATGATGTGAAACAGTCAATAAAAAGACCAAAGGTGAGCGCATAATCACAGTCATTTAAAATACAGAGTCAATAGCAACCACTCCAAGAGTGCCATGGCAGTGTAATTTTTGACACCGGTATGACCATTTGAAGCTCAGGTTGCCAACACCCATTCTAAGCTCCTTTCTTCACTCATGAGCATATTTTTCCTTTTGCAAATGTCTGGCTTAAAATAATCCGTGTCTTGTGCCTGTTTCAGGATGGTTTCTTCCTAATTTAAATATTAAAGTTTTAGCGCAGGTAGGGCATCCATTCCTAAGGAGAGGGCCCAGGAGAAAAACGTTATTCTGTGTCATAATGTGTTCAGCCATTGCAGAGAATCATTAAATGCACTGGCAGAAGTTCTAGCATCATATACTTTGGAAAAACAGATGGAACCGTGCAGTAGAATCACTCGGGTGTCAGAAAACTAACTTCTGCATTTTTAATGACAGCCTGTATGCACCTGGGCAATTTCAGGCCTGTAATGATAGTTTGTACATGTTCTGCAGAACTTGTAGAAAAATTCGCTGTTGATTCCATCTGCACTGGATAGGTCCTCAAATCAGGATCTGAACACTGGGTGGGAAAGAGGATGGGACCACATATTAGACAACTATGATTACAGCTGCCATCAGCTATTACTGCAGATGCTGTGCAAAGAACCTAGCAGGATTCTGTAGGATGAAAAAATATACTTATACACAAATCTAAATATGTTACAGGCATGTGTATCCTTATACATACTCATTTATCTATTTATATTTTTGTATATAAGGCCACACAGGCAAGCCCAAAAGAGGCATTTCTTAACTTTTTTTGTACTTGTTTTTTCAACCTAAAGTTTACAGTCATGCATTTTGTATGAAACAATCAATTGCAAAGTTCTAACAAGTTGAGAAATTAGGTAGGACATGAAGATGAGGAAATGGAGATGTAAGTCTTGAAGAATCTCACTTACTGGAGAAAAAGACCAAAACAAAAGAAAAGAAAAATAAAGCAAAATAATAGTACATTTACCTGTTTATCAGCCAATGTATCTAAAATCTCCAGAAATCCCCTCAGACATTTTCCACATGGACACAGAATAAGCACACAGTCTTCACAGAAGAAATATATATACACACACACTCCCAACCAGAAACCACTCTCAGTTCTGAGACACAGAGAGGCTTCTTTTCCTTGTATCAAGCACTGTGACTAGGACAGAAATGGATATAAAACCATTTTATAAAGTAAAAGAAATTCAGACAAAATCATAATACTGATGAATAACTGATAAAATCACAGAACAAATATCCTATAGAAAAAATCAGAGCTTTAAAGACAGAATGGAGTACCCAGGCTGAAAGTCCAACCAAGCCAGTAGGCAGAGGTGAAGGAGGGGCTGGAAAGACAACCTAGGACATGGGTTTAGTCCCTTGGCTGCTATATTCCCCTTCCACGTGGCTGCACACAAGCCATGGGAAGTGCTGCCTTACACACATGGGGAATTTGTACTCTTCGAGATGGCAGCCACAGCTGCCTGGGCTGTCTCTGCATATGCGCACGCTCAGAGGTCTTGCAGATCCACACAGAAATCTAAACTGCAAAATTACAACTCAGGCTATCAATGTATTAACACTCAAATTTGTATCGCTGTGTGCAAATATGCAGAGCTCAAAACGCCACTGGCTCAGCAGTAAATCTGCACACACACCCACTGTGGAAACAGGAGAGAGAGACAAGACAAGCAGTGGAGAATGGGATTACTTCAGCTCCACATTGGTATGACAAATGAGACCCTTGGTCTCCTGTAAAACGAGGAAAGCAGTAGCTCCCCATAGCATGGGTAGGCCAGGGACATTTCAGTGCACAGAGGTATTGTGGTGCCAGAAGACTACAGAGAAGATTAAGATTCAAGGACACAACCCTCTTCCACTTGTCCTGCTGTGTCAACAAGGCATAATAAAGCTTCAAGGTACAGCAAGCAGGTGACTGAGACCATGTCCAGGTTTGGAGAAATGGGGCAGGGGCCAGGGAGGGCAAGTCAAGCCCAGGCTAGAGAAAAAGAAGAGAATGAGAACTTGCTAAGAAATCACTCTGAAATCTGATTCCCCTCTGTTCTTCCAAAATATAAATTATTTTATCCTGTCTTTGTTGCATTCAGCAGTGGCCTTGCTCGAGGGAATAAGGTCATGAAGAGCAAATGGCAGCTAGAGCTGGGGTTTTTTTCAGCAAACACTCTGAAACTATCTCGTGTGTGTCACAGCGGCATCATGTGTCACACAGGAATAAGTCTTTATGGGATAAAGCTACAACTTTGTGATACTTCTGCAAGGGAAAACAAACAAAAAGCACACAATAAAAAAACACACAAAAAAGACAATCAAATAAAACCCATGTAAACTGGAAAAGTAAAAATTTATTGGTGAAATTATGCTTTCATTTACACTACAGAAAATTTATGTAACTAAATCAACGGAATATTAGGTTTATTTCCATCTAAACAGCAAAATCCAGCTGAAAAGCCTTAGGTAAGACACCAATTCTGTTACGAGTTATCTCAGAGTAAAATATGCATAGTAAGCTATTAAAGGTCTATAAATTATTTTTCTTTGAACTAAAACCATGGTAAAGTAGTAAGCAATAATTATTTCACTTTATTAATGGTTTTCATGTAGATGCAACATGACAAATTTTACAAAAGAACACAGCTATAGATTTTGTATACTACAACAGTACCATAAACAAACGTTTAAGTTAATTAAGCTGGCCTGCTGACACATAACCATTAGGTTACTTACTGCCTGCTGATCGCAGGTGACAAACAGCAACATCCTTCCCCTTTCCAATTCTAACCCTCCCCTTCCCAGCATTCCCCTCCCTTTCCTCTGCCCTCAGATCGTGTGCAGCACAGAAAAATACCTAGCCCTTTAGTGACTTCTCTCTTCTTACTCCTGATACTGAAAACACTTATTCAGACACATCTTCAACCTGGATTTCCCTGGGCCCCCCCTCCCCTCTTTAAAACTAAATATGTATGTTTACCATTCTGCAGACATTGGTTTCAGACTTAAAGCTGTCCATGGAAAACTCTTATCATGGTATGCATACAGTCATGACAACAGCTAGTCTCCAACACACGCTGGGTCCTTTGTTAAATTCAAGACATAATTAACCTTTCAAAAAAAAAGTTGTTTTTTTTTTTTTAATTGCTATTACAGGACTGAAATCTGCAGACCTTGAAACTCAAAAACATTCCCTAAAGAAAATGCACATTTTCCCATGGAACTAAAAGATTAATATTGAAAAAGCTGGATTCTGAAAAAGCTACAGCTCTCTTCCACGTGCTGTGAATCATATGCTGTGGGCTTTCCTGGGGGTTTCAGGTTTTGGAGTGATTTTTTAAATAGCTTAGATTTAATAAGAAACAGTTTGCCATGGCTCATATACCTACGGCAAAGCAAACACACCTAAGTCCCCTCAGCTCCTAGGAAAGGTCAAGGGAGTTTCCTAAAGAGCTTTAAAGACAAAGGAGGTTAAAAATCAAAGCTGGGCAGCAGGACGTTAGGTACTCATACAAAAAATGAAAGTCCAGGAATCTGTCTCGGCTTTACTTTAAATGTAGTATCTGCCCAACAGACCATAGTTTCTTTGGTTTACATTGTCCAAGGACTTGCCAAGGGCTGAGCTCTACAGTTCCTTGCAAATGAAATAGTAAATTTCTCTCTAAACTAAGTTTCATTATTCAGCCTTTGAAGCACAGCTACAGTAAAGAGTAAAATAAATAGAGAAATGACTAAGGAATAGAGTGGTATGTTTAGAACCGAATTCAGAAGTGATCTTTAATGGTAACTAACAAAGTTAAAAGACAATAAAAACCTCCTGATTTCATTAAAAAATAACATAGATACGAAAAATTTCAGTAGTGCATGTATGGGACACCTCATGCTATGGTGTCCTTTTTGAAAACAGTGAGCACTGAGTTAAACATATGCACAGTACCATCTTCTTGAAGAAATTCTGTTAGCAAAGTAATTAATGATAATAACAACAAAAATAATAATACCACCACAGCTGATAACTAGAAAATTTGCAATATTAACAGAAGTCTCTGGGTGGCATCGGTACAACAAATTCCCTAATCTTAACATAAGAAAATTAAAATATACTACTGCACGCTGCAGTTATTTTATAATTAAATGTATCTAATCTAAGGACGATACAATAATCTCCATCTTCCTGAAGCTGTATTATGATTTTAGCCTATCTTAGATCTTCTCTTCCTGTGATATGCAAGTTACATTACTATCCTCTTCAAAGGTAGCGAGGCAAGTTAGAAGTCCCCATAGTGATGTGCCACATTGACCCCCATTGCCCTGGTGCCAGCCCCATTAACCTCAGGGGCATCTATTAAGCAAGATGTCATGGCTGGCAAGAGGTGATCCACCTGTTCACTCATTCAGAGCGCCCTGTTTTGGGATTTATTAGCAACATTCATTCTTTAAGGACACAGGTGCACTTGTAAGCACTCTGCTGTGATGTTTCAGGACTCCGTTATCAACTATTTTAAAACTAGAACTGAGAAAAACAAAATTTCTGTGCATCATTGGTATCAATTCAGTGTGATTGCTAAGTCCTCATTTTAAATTTCCCATTACAATATAAATATATCCATGAATAATAAAATCACTCAGAACAACTTCAGGAAAACAAGCATTGCTCTATGTTGGGAAAAAAAAGAGAAGAAAAATGGCTTGCCAGAGCCTGTTGCATCTTTTATTGTTGTCTATATTTTTTTTCTTACATTTCCAGTCACCAGTCTTTTCTAGCTTTTGTACCGTATTATCCCCTCACAGAAATGCAGTAAACACACCCTTGCTGTTAGTCATTGACTCACTGCAGATGAAAAGAATAAAGGTACCACAGCTTGAGCAAAGAACGGAAATACGTGCAAATACTATTTCACAGGTTCCAATAAAAAGAGAGGACTCCACCATGACAGTTCAGAAAACAACAGCTGTATTACTTCTGAAACCAATCACAAGTCACCCCTGCTTATCTGAAAGGGGCTGAGACTTAGTTTGCCAACAACATAACTTTTTCTAAGACTTATTCAAGGCATGTGCTACTCAGCATTCATGTAAACTGACTCCATGTTTTAAATAAATTTGATCAATACGGTTCCAAAAAAAAATAGTAAATTACAGGAAGAAAGCAGCTATAGTTACAAACTATGTAAGTGACAATATAAGGTATTATATACAGGTGTTTTTTTCCTCAGAGGAGCTTCTGAAAATACAGCTACAGAGTTTTAGCTTAGGCATCAGGGCTCATCCAGTCATTGTAGTGGAGAGAAACCGATGCTACAGTGAAACAAAATTCGGAGCTTCCAAATCCCCTTGCTTTCTAACACTCCTCACTGAGGTGGGAGGCTAGGTGCAGCTGGGTAAGGATTCTGAGATGAAAACTCAATAACAACAAAGCGTTATTAAGCAGACATTCTTTATTGCAGTGCTGGGCAGTGCTGGGAATTGCTCCACCACAAGTGCTCCACCAAAGGTCTCAAAGTAGCTTAAGTACAGTTTAACTTGTGCATATTTATTACATTTCTCAGAACTAGTTATAATATTCAGTACTTTCCTAGAACTCGTTACTATATGCTAATAATTTAGGAACATGCACAGTTCAATTATGGTAGGGGTCTCTTCTCCCTCTGGTGGTTGTCCATAGTCTTCCCCATGTCCTTTCTTTAACCCCAACCTGCGTGCATGCTCAATTGTTCTTTGGACATTTTTTTGTGTCCCCTAGTCTTGTGCCTTACTTGGGTGTTATTCCAAGTCCCTGTTATTTACATATGTCAGTATGTCTATATCTTCCAGACACCAAAGATCACGCAAACTTTCTTCCTTCACACAAACACATGATTACGCTTCCTACATCTTAACTGGTAAAAATACTTTTCTCTAGCAAACAACATAAACTACAGACAGAGGGTATAAGATCAAATGGTTCTAAAAGACTAAACTACATAATTTTTAAAAAAAAAAAAAAAGGCTTAACATGGTAAATACAAGAAAATCTTAGCCCTATTATCAGGGCAAGAGAAAGAAGAAATATTTCATGTCAAAATAGCTGACCCAATATAGCTGCTTTAATGCAAAAACCCAGCAAGAAGCATGCTTGTATCTAGGTTTAAATCCTAGCTTATCAACATCTGAACAAACTTCCTTGTTCCTCAGGCTTGCAGTGCTGTGAAGCTCCACCACCACTATGGTGGTTCTATTTCTGGTACATACATACAAATGCAAGTTATTCTTTATATTTGTAAAGTCATTCTTTACATATTGTACTTACTTTGGAGCAAATTCTTCCTCTATCCTAGCCTAGCACGGTTGCAAAACAGCCCAGAATGGACTTTTCCCAATGGGTATATTTCTGTTGGATGCATTAACCATGAAATCATTAAAAGTGTCATTTCTTTTGTGAAAGACAAGCAAAGACAAGACAAGCAAATCATAAACCAAAAAAGGTATCTAACAAATATAGTAATCATAGCAAATATTTTTACATTTCTCTTACAGAAAAGACTCATTCTAGGAGTTAGAAGCACCCCAGCAAAAACAATATGTTAATTATACTCATCTCAAAATCTGAGCGTGAACATCTGCCCTGCTACGTGATGTTCTTCCCACGGGCCATAAGGCCCATGGTAGAAGCTGAACACTTTGAAGACAGCAGCTCAGCATAAAGCAGAGAAGGCCTGCCTGTTACAGGCTGCTTTTCCAAAACCTGTAATTCCAGACATATGCTTTCTATTTGGAATGGTATGTTGGCAGATCTGCTTCCAGGACCATATACCTCCTTAGCTTTATGATCCTGACTGCTTAGTCAGGTGGTCTTGTAGAACTGTATCACTAAGGTGACTATGACTTGCCTATGCTATGGAGCTCTCTTTCACATGAGGTTTTGGGAAAAGCCCACAGGGAGATGCTGTAGAGTGCGTGTTGCCTAGGGCTGTGCATGCAGGCTCCCTGTAGGATGCAAAGCCAGGAGCACTCAATATAGTTACAGCCTTGGGTCAAAACTCTGGGCATTCATTAGCCCTTTCTACATGGCTCCTACCACTGTCTTTCTTTAGCATGCATTTCAGAGGCAGAGAAAATAATTATTAATGCTTCTTACAATAGTAGAGCTTACCAGCATTGCATTTTAGTTCCAGAGCTGAAGTTACGTAGAAGGAGCAAGAAAATACCCAAGTAGTCTGACCCTTAGATGCTAAGCACATATATACTCCACCAGGACGAATTCAAGGACAGGAAGGTGCCTTTTCTATAATTTTTAGTATACCAGAAGGACAAACTGCTGCAATAAGAAACTTAGTCAAATGAACAAACAAGAGAAAAGAAACTCTCTAACATTTAAACCTTACAAAAAGAGACAAATATGTTCTTAAAAAAAAAAAAAAAAAGAAAAAGAAAAGCCAAGTCAGTCCCAGGCCAATGGCCCAGTGAAATTCCTGGTCCACCTTTTACTGAGATTAGAATGTAGTTGGAATGTCCACTTTTTCATATACACGGTACAAGCATCCATACGCCAAGGCTAAGGATGCTCATGGATGTAACAGATCTAACAGTCTTTGCTACCAGAAGGCTTTAATAATCTAAATGGAGTACGCCAGAAGCAGACTGGATACAACATATGTAGAGAAAACTACTAGTTCAACAACAAAAAGATGGCGTCAGCTGACACCATTTCATGCTTTGCTGTAAAATGAAAGGATTAAGACAGACAGGTCTGTTACAATACTCAGTATTGCATTTTAATGAAAAAGACATTGCGTGTGTCCCTCACCATACAGAACACATTTATTCTTGGGCTGTGTATACCACTGACTTCAGTAATACGGAATTAAGAGTATATGGATGTAACAACTGGGAAACAAAAGAATATGAATTTTTAGTAGCTAATCCCTAATTTTTAATAAAATTGAAAATTAAAACTATTTCTTACACAAATTAAGAATATTTTTCTATCTAGTCAACACATTGAAAAAATATAGGCATTCTGGTTAATTAGACAGTAAGAACTGTACAGTTTCTAAAATAAGGATCCAGGAAGATATAAGAAAATAAAAATTATCATTTCTTCCTGCCAAGGAAAAAATAAAAACAATTGTTTAGGCAGGGTTACCTAATACAATCCAATCTTCTATAAAAGAAAATATAGGGGTTTAGCTTTGCCCAGCATGATTAAATCAGCAACCACAAACTAAAAAACTCCTCTTTTAAGTCTTACCACACTACATTTGGTTCCCCTTTGGAAACATGTCAGATCCTCATCTGGAGTTCAGAGCTCATCTTTGCTTATAGGGAGGGGAGAAAAAAGAAAAAAACAATAAAAAACAACAAAGACAAAATCGACTTCAAAACTACAGCTCCCTTTCAAGATCCAGTATTCTGGAGGTCTTTTTAGATCACAAACATGGCAGCTGTCTTCCTTCTACTATCCAACAAAACTTAACATAGTCCTGAAGCTTGCCTCTCCTTACAAAGAGAACTGCAGAGGCCAAGAAATAAATATGTAGCACTCTCTTTATCTAGAAGCCCTGTCAGCTCCCCGAGCTCCTCTCCACTTTAAATCATCTGTAATAAAACAAATCCCAAGACCATAAACCTCTTGACATTTTCCAGAAAGTTCATCACCTGCTTATTTAGCCTTTGTTTTTCAAACAACTATTACAGCTGCAGAACAATTTTGGAGGTAATGAGGCTGGGCTATAAGTAATATATATATTATTAATGGGAAAAACAGAAAATAAAGAATACTTAAAGTATATGCTTCTTGACTTTAAATGAGTGAACCTGAACTTCTTTCTTAAGACTACTGCAAACTTACTTCCTTCTATCTGACGACTCAGATCTTTCGTAGCTTCTCATTAGGCACGAAGTCACCGCCTTCACCATTTCCCTCCCCTTCCCCAGGCAGGGCAGGCGCAGTCACAGCAATTGCCCTGCCCAGGTTCCCTGACCTGCTTTTACAATCTGCTCCAACCTCCAAAGTCTCAAGGTCTAAAATCCAGCCTGCATTCCCGTTTTCTTTGTCCTGCCAGAGCTTCCCCAACTAGAAGTACATATTTCTGCATTCTTTGTGTGTGCATATGTCTATTACTGGGATAATTAAAGGGAATTTGGGTTCTGACTGTCTGTGCCCTCAGGGAACAGACAGTAACATCTGCTGCAATGACTACTTATTTCTTATTTTTCTGAACAAGGGCTTTGAATTGTTTATGCTTCATTGTTCAAACACACACATTGCATACAAATACAAGAAGGTGTAAGGGAAAAAAGACTGAACCCCCACCTAGATGAAAGCAGTTTCAGAGCTATAAGCACGGTTTTTATATACTCAGAATTACTTGCAAGTTTTACAGAAATTATGCAGTGACAAGGTATCAGCCATGATATACAATTACAGCCCCTTTGAGTTTTCTTTCTCTCATACACTGATACAGGATGAAACTAGAGCCTCAGACCATTCCAGAAGAAAAAATAATACCAAAAAAAAAAAAAAACCAAAACAGCCAAAAACCTACTTTGCAAAGTTACACAAGCCAGCTGGAAGAGATCTCATTAACCATACCCTTCCCATTTGTAAGGAAACAAACCCTTGACTCAAACATGATGTACCTGATGTTAGAACTTTTTAAATTACACTGTATCAGCCATTTGAGGATAGCATTCTCTCTAAAAATACTAAGTAGGCTTAACAACAGTTTAAGTTGCCAGGAACTGTGCTTAAAAATTTTCAGTTGCCTGATCTTCCACACCATATTTTGAACAACAAACATAAGGTGACTTGTCAAGTAAGCCAAGAATTGAAACAGGATTTCCAAATCCAGGTCTGCTATAAAGCAAAAGGTCTACCTAATTGTTCAAATTAGGAACCATGAAAATATCATGCCAGCACACCACTATGAAGAAACAAATAAAAATTAAAGAAAAAGGAGAAGGGAAAAGCCAAAACTAAAGCATCTGAACTTGCGGGGGATCAGTTCTGAGGTTTCCCTCATGATGCGTTTAAATGCAACACAGGCTCATTTTGTCTACTTGCAGACTGCATTCCACTGTCACTCTTACCCTATTTCATCATCACATACATCTGTTCCTATTATTTTGAAATAGAATATTTATAAGTATCAGCCTGAACCACATCACCTTGACAAATTCAAACCCACTACTGTAGGGACTGCAATCTGGCCTCTCGCCATTTAGATTCTCCACTGTGGGAAACTGCTGTCCTCCTAGTAATCGTTACACTTTATTTTCTTGAAGCTCTCAGAAGCAGATTTGGCAACCTCACTCTTCTTGGATTGTATATACACCTGACTGTACAAGAGATCGGAGCTCAGGGATAGTGGATGCTTAGAGGAGACAGCAAAGAATTTCCAGACAGAGGCACCTGGAGAGCAACAGGACAGATTTCAGGTGTTGTGCTTGTAAGGGCAGCCAAAGAGTCACCGTCATTGCATTTCACAGTTAGGATGAGTCTTCTGTATATCAGTAAATAGCTTAACATGCAGTAGAAGAAGGAGCCTAGACAGGATGCAAAGAGATCTGAGAGATCATTGGAAACTACTAACACCAACTTACTCTAGCAGGCCTCATGTGATGGAACGGTTTACAGTTTGTATCACTTCAACTCAAGATTCTTACATATAAGTATACACATCCAGGCCAGCAATATAAAACACATACAAACTGCACAGTTAAAAAAAAGAAAAAAAAAAGGCAAAAAACATCAAAACCCACATCACAACGAAAAACACCAACAGTTATGATTAAAGGTAACCAGAAATCTGTCGTCAGATTAGAAGCAGATTAAAGCAGAGATGGGATGAAGTTCATGTAAGGAGGCACAAGAAGGTATACAACATAAAAACATAGTGCAGTGCTAATGAAAGGTACTGAAGTAAAGATCCACACACTTCCCAAAAAATTTTCAAGGAATGTTCTGGACCAACGGCACCATAGTAAGAAAGCAGTATGGTTAAATTCACTTGCTTTAAGGACAAGGAAGCCTGGGGAATAGCATATGTATGGAAAGGCTATGTTATCATCATCATCATCACAAAATGGTTTGGGTTGGAAGGGACCTTGAAGATCACCTAGTTCCAACCCCCCCGCCATGTGCAGGGACACCTTCCACTAGATCAGGTTGCTCAAAGCCCCATCCAGCCTGGCCCTGAACGTAAGACTTAGATAGAGAGCACAGAGGGAAAGACCAGAAGACTGAAGAGAACATGCTGGGGAAAAGACAAATGGGGAGAGAAAACCTCAGGGGAACACAAGAATTACTAACCTGAACCAGACCTATGTTCCTTCCGTTTTAATACACTGTTTGCATTAGCTGCTAGTTTAAGATGTCCCAGAAAAAAAAAAAAAAAAAAAAAAAAAAGGTAAAAGGTATAAGGAGTGTGCTGTAGACAGCAGTGGTATTATCAATCAAGTCTTAATAGTATGTCTCAATTCAACCTCTAAAGATGAGAAATGGCCTAAAGCTGAAACATATAATTTAAGAGCAGAAGAAGGAGAGAGTACAGAAAGCTAATCAATGCAAGAGATTTAAAATAAAATAATTATAAGGGTGTGAGAAATCTGAGAAGGAAAAAAATCATCAGTGAATGAAAAAGGATGAACAAAGAGAGTCTTTCATTCAATTTATACTGTAAATCACCTTGCAGGTCAGCTTATCCACACTTCAAGGAGGGACTCATTCAGCAGGATAGGCAGAGATGAGCATGCCACTATAATAGGGACTTTTTCTGAGCTGTGAAAACCGTGCCATGAAGCTCAGCTATGTTTTGATGTGTGGAAATACTACTTGGTGCATGTGCCTTTCCCCACACTGGTGAAAGGTTTATCTTGCCCTGGGAAGGTTCTGCCAGTCAAAAACCAGTAACTTCAGACCTCAGCCAGCACAGAGCCCACATGCTCTTCCCAGTGAGAACAGCACCCCCTTCCAGTTACCAACTCTGGCCCCTGCGCTGTCGCTGCCTGTCTTCCCAAACATGACAAAGAGGGATGAATTGATCGCATAACATACTTGACATCCTTAGTCATGACCTCTCTTCAGAGGTGCTTAACCTTTCACATTTTAACACTTACATGCTGGCTTTGGCAACTGGCCACAGAATTCATTTTGAAGGAAATCACGTTGTATGGTTACGGGAAAACAGTATTTGGTCTCAGTATGAAGTTTTGTAAAGAAACCCGCTCAATTTTTATGTATGTATTGTAGGTGTAACGGGTCTGCATGGCAAGGTTTTGGTAGTGGGGGGTTTACAGAGGTGGCTTCTGTACGAAGCTGCTAGAAGTTTCCCCTATGTCAGATGCAGCCAATGCCAGCCAGCTTTAAGACGGACCCGCCGCTGGCCAAGACCGAGCCCATCAGCGACAGCGTTTTTTGCCTCTGGGATAACGTATTTAAGGGAGTGAAAAACTTGTTGTGCAGCAGTAATTGCAGCGAGTGAGAGGAGTGAGAATATGTGAGAGAAACATCCTGCAAACACCAAGGTCAGTGCAGAAGGAGGGTGAGGAGATGCTCCAGGCACCAGAGCAGCGATTCCCCTGCTGCCTGTGGTGAAGACCACGGTGAGGCAGGCTGTGCCCCTGCAACCCATGGGCGGTGGAGCAGATGACTGCCTACACCCCGTGGAGGGCCCCCACGCCGGAGTAGGTGAATACCTGAAGGAAGCTGTGACCCCGTGGGAGGAGGGGGAGCGATAGAGTGGCTTTGGTGGGCACCTGGCATTTTGGCCAGGGTCAACCCACCACAGCAGGGAACAGAAGCATAAACCTGACAGCCTGTAGACAGTTATAATAATGCTGTGTTATTTTCATGGGAAATGCCTGTTTTCAATTAGCAAGATCTTGTTTCTAGAACTGACCATCTTGCAATGACACATTCTGATTTGTGTTGGCATATGGAATGAGTCTTTCCAGAAATTTGGTCATTACCAAGTATGAAAACAGATTTGCCCAGGTTCAGAAGGCCAGTAACTGCAACTGTCACCATCTTGCATGAACTAGCAGTTTAGGTTACCTCAGGAGAAGTAACCAAGAAGAACTCAATTAAAGACATTTCTTGAAAAACATAGTGCCATGCTGCTGCTGTAAGAGGCCAGGCAGGCTGTGCGGGCACCCTTGACAGCGGTGGAGCCCGCAGGGCCACCCGCTCCAAACAGCGCAACTGCATCCTGCCAGGCTGTGACAACTGTGCAGCCACTAGCTCTGTGAAAGAGCTGGGCACAAATGGGTTACATCAAGGAAAGTTAAAAAGGGCCGACTCTCAGCTCCTTAGCTGTGGTATGCTGACTAGCCATATACATGCTCTTCCTCTTCAGTCAACACTTGTGAGCTTTGGACATGTTGCAAGGCAGTCCCTGAAAAGGGAGAAGTACCCAATTCACATGAACCAGCATGGAGATTATGCATAGAGATCTTAAACTTCAGCAAAACATAACTTAACACTGTGCCAGATGATTCAGAAACAATGGATATACTTCATTAACGCCTTTTCCAAGGCACAGATCAATAGAATACTCACAATGAGAGCTATCAACAGAAGGGACAGAATATACCTTAAGCATCTTATGAAAAAAAAAAATTAAAATACTGTCTGGTGGGAAAAAAAATAAAACAGAGAAAAAACAAAGCGATATTGTGTTTCCTCTTGTCTTTCTTTAAACGCATGAAAAATTCCAAAAGTTCAGCTGCTTAGGACCTCTATTTCTTGGTTGCTGATCTGTTTCTTTAACATATTCCAGTTTGGATGTTTTACAACCTTTCAGTAAAAATGCTCATCTCTATTAAAAATGTCTCTCTTTTGAAGAAAAAAAAAAACAAAAAAAAAAACCCAAAAAAACCAGAACAAAACCCCCAGATTTTAACTCCATCTGCCCACTTTGTACAGCTAGTAGAATGTGGCAGGAGCCTCTCAGTCATTCTGCTGCTTCATTAACAACCAGGAAATTTCACATACTCTGAAATTCCACATTAGGGCAACAGGGAAGAAATCAGCCATGGAAAGGTTATGGAAAGGCTCATAGGACATGTCTCACTAGTCATTGCAGCCACTGCTGATTTTCGATTATCAGAAATCTATTAGAATTATTAACATTCTGTGATGGTCCAGTACTTGTCTGGGATGCCAAAGGAACTGTAAATTGATGCTTCCTTTAAAACATGATCACTTCCACCAAAAAAAAAAAAAAAGTTAGCCGGTATGCAAGTTCTCTGCCTAGAGAATTCAGTCCCTGCTATACCGTAGTTTTAATGGGAATGAACATCAAAGATACTGAGTGATTCAGGGAAATAGTAAGGGCATAGTATCCTCCATTCTTCAAAGCTACATTTTTTATAATTAAAAGCAAGCAGTTGAAAGTTGCCATTCCCCGGCAGGCACTTAGTCTCCTGCACAACAATAAAGACAAACCTGATTCGATACAAAAAATATACAACTGAGGGGCTGGTTCTTGGCAGGGTAGTACAAGCAATCTCATAGCCCTATCGTCTAGACAAACCAAAGTTGCAATATCCAGCAATCAACTTTTCTTCAGTGATGAATCATCTTTATTTAAAGAAAAACCCAAAAGAGGATAGGGGATGGAAAGCAATACACCTCAATCCCACTGCTGAAGCTGGCAGGAAGTCTTTAAAGGTATTTTTCAAAAACAGCGGAAAGAGAAGGAAAAAGCAATAAAAACTGAGTAGCTTAGTAGATTACTATTATTTTAAGCAGTAGCTTGCAACAAGACTAGGGGAAAGAGAAGAGTATAAACAAAAACAAGTTCATACACCATGTATCCTTCTTCATTCAGCCCACGTTATTTCCTCTTGGCACATGTTAAGTGCACGCACTCCATATACAAACCACATGATAAAATGAGCAGAGTGAAGTACTGAGTCTATATTACTTAGACAAACATCAAGTGAGGGAATTCTGTGGCGGTTAGAAAATAAGGTTAAGAAAATATATTTCTTAGGATTCCCGAACCAAGAAATCAAAAAATAACTATGCTATTTTTCTTTCCTGGTTAACCTCAAGTAGAAATGAAGGGTTTATGTTCACTTCTTCTATGGATTGAGACACGTTATTTTTGAGCATGTTTATTCAGCAGACAACTTCTTTACAGCATAGCATGTATTTAAAATATCACTAAATACAGCTTCTAAAATTATGTCAACTGATGCTTGTTTGTTGAGACAGCACAACCATAAATTCTGATTACTTTATGGGATCATAAAAGAACGAGATTTGCCTCAGAGCAGATAAGTCAAGTCCACAACTGCGCTTTATTTCTGATAGAAATTTGACTATACGCAGGTAAACTGTAGGACAGTCAATACTTACAACTACACACCTGAAAGTGGAGTTGAGTCAATTTTTCTTCCAGCTTAATCTTACACACCGCTAAGCACTTGGGATGGCCCCTTTAAGTTCCACCTCATGGATGGGGTCTGCCTACAGCACGAGTCTTCAGCTGAGTGTGTGAGTTTTGACAGCTCTGACAGGTTCAAAGTTCAGCAAACGTGATGGGGAAACAAGGTGCCACTGAAACTACTTTTACACTAATAAAGTATCAGCTCCAAAGAGCTACCACAGAGGTTCTGTAGACTGAGTGGCTAAGTGCTTTGAAACCTATGGAAATACTCAGACAAATGTTACACTACTCAACCAGTTTGCTTTGGTTTTTTTGTGCAAGAACAGTTCAACTTTTATAGGCAGTCATTGCTTCTCATAAGCATCATATTTTTCTAAGCACTGTTTGCTTAGGAATTACCCCTCGCTGTTCCTACCCAGAGGAAATTTGGTTTCCACAGTCTTTCCCAAGTCTTTAAGTTAAATACATCCCTTTACTATATTAAGAGAGAGTGTTTTCCAAGAAGTTGACCATCAGTAACCCTAATACAACTTACAGAGCTAACATTGCATATCTACATGCACATGAAAGCATATCCAGATAAAATAAAATTTAATAAGGTTCTATCCTTAATAACCAGCTTATTTCAGCCCTTTTTCTTTCTAACTCTAAAGGTATTTCAAGCATAAATATACTTATTTACACATTATAAACATATGGAAATACATGCAAAGACCAATGATCTCATACTGAGTTCTTGCGTGTCCATTCTGTCACCCGCACTTTGTTTCCTTGCACCCAGTTCTATGAGTTGCACATGATTTATAACCTCTTGATTCTAACGTCTCTATTGGATTTATGCTAGCATAGCTGATGGATCCTCAGTACATGCACATAACATATGCGGACAGATTGGTTGGAGTTTTTTTAACTTTTTTGGTTTTTAAAGCCTGAATTTCAACAGGCTAGCACACCTTTACACAACTGGAGGCAGACTCCTCGTTGGAGAGGAATGAACTTCAAAAGAGGGACTACGCATCACCACAGTTCCTCCTACCACATAAAACACCGAACTGCATGCTACCAGGCTGATGCTGTCGATCCATCCCACATTTAGAGGTCTGCTTTTGTATAAATCTGATCTCTATGACGGTTCCTTCCAACTTTTTATTTAATGAGAAAAGGAAATTTCCAGCTTCCAAGGAAGACACAAAATACCTTATTCTAGTCTAGGAAAGACCAATGACAATGAACTTTTAGAGCTGAAACATTTTCAGATCTACAGTAGACTTTATTATTTATTATAGTTTCTGGAAGAGATAAAATGTGTGTTATGCATTCCTAACATTAATTATGCAGATAAACAAATGACAACATGATTATTACTACTGTGTATAAGACACACAAAATGAAAAAGATTTTTAGATCATGCAAAAAGCCCTTTAAAAATGCATGCATCTCCCCTGATTCTACAGTTTATCTTTCCTCTTCCACAAGTAAACGAAGTACTTGAGTAAAAGTTCTCAGCTGGTGGGTGAAATTCTTGCTGTTTGTTATCAGGAGATATATTACGGTCTTTCAGCTAAAACTATTTAGCTGGGAAATCAGTGACAGAAACAGCATATGCCTCTCTACAAAAGGTAGCTTGACAGGATCATCACTTAAGTGAGCTATTTTTGGTGGGCAGTGGGAAAGAAAGCAAGCTCTTTCAGGAGATACGCTCAGTCAGCAAGGAACGCGGCAAAGGCAAAGGTGAGCTCGTGGCTGAGCGCTAGGCTGAGGTGGACAGGGCGTCCCCAGAGCCCCTTCCCTCGAGGAAGAGCCCAGAGATCCAGCAGCTCTCACGAGCGCGGCTGACACAGCTTGGGCACCGCCAGGACCAAACGCAGGAGATATAAATGGCCCCAAGGAGCGTCCATGGCCACAGCATGGCACAGCAGCCAGGACATAGTGCAGCAGCTGGTGCAGGCAGGGCACTCCAACCAGCTGTAGGTCAGCAGCCCAGGGAAGTGCTCCAGGTTTCTGCCAAAATGCAAAATGTTGGACACTCACCTCAGAGCTAAGACCAGCACTCCTACAGGGAAAACCCTGGAGATTTCTGATGCATCCACCGAGACAGAACCAGTAAGGAAGGAGATTTCAGTTCCAGCAGCAGGCTGCAGAGAGTGCACAGACCCTTCATCTGGTGAAAAGGGAAGTACCTGCACAGGGTGTGCGTGGATTAAGGATCTTTTACGTCAGGTGGCAGAGCTTCAGGAAATGGTCAAAAGGCTGTGTGGTATTAGAGGAACCAAGACAGAGAGAGATAAATGGTTCCATAACCATGTTCCTGTAGCAGACACTACTGAGAATGAGATACCTTGGACCCTGGTGACCCACAAAAGCAGAGCTCCACTTCAGTCTCCACCCTCCAGCATCACAACAAAACACCAACATGAAGCTTTAGCAGATACAGACACCCACAAGCAACATCCGCACAGAGCAACTGTATCAGCAGCACACAGCAGACATTGTAAAAAAAAAAAACAAAACAACAACCAAGAACTAATGCTCCTAGCGGGTGACTATCTGTTAAAGGGCACTGAGGCACCCATCTGCCAACCTGACAGAGTCGATCCAAGATGCAGCTGAGAGGGTGTCACAGCTTGTTAAGAGCACTGACTACTACCCACTGTTAATCTTTCATGTGGGCATGAATGATGCTGCAAGTCACAACCTGGGTAGACTCAAGGAAGACTACAAAGCCCTGGGGTTAAAAGTGAAAAATATCGGTGCCCAAGTTACCTTTTCCTCCATTTTACCAGTTGGAGAAAAGGTGGCGGCCAGAAACAGACAACAGGAGGGTTGGACTAGATGATCTCCAGAGGTCACTTCCAATCCCTACCATCTGGTGATTCTGTGATTTCCATATTCCACCGTGACAACTCCTGGGGTCTACTTTTTCTTTTCATTAGTTTTTTGCAGCTGCTTATCCATACACTACACCAGACTCTCACTCCATTAGTTTTATTTGATAGTTTATACTCCATCTAGCATACCTCTCAAAGGAAGATAAATCGAATAAGTACACTGCTATTCTGGAATACCAGAAACTACAAAAAAAAAAAAAAAAGGCTTTAGCCAGTTGCAAATAAAACAAAAGAGTTGATGTCTCTGTAAATTTTGTACTGAGTTTACAAGCTTTAAAGTACCTACCACTCAATACCACTCAGCCTTAGCTGATGTTCAGCATCCCATGCAGCATTTAGCTCTGGTGGATCTAATATTACTATTAGGTGACTTCACAGAATAGGGTATTGATGCAGCATTCAAGTCAAAGGTTTCATAGCTGTTAAGAATTGATTTCAGGACTGTGTGTTGGTCTAGCAGCACTAGCTATGTTAATAGATACTGAGGGCATTTTCCTGTAGGCACACGCCCTCTGTATCTATGTATCCTATGCCCAAATGCCACAGGAAGAATACAGAAATCAGGAACAAGGCTGTTTGAATCTTGCCAAATCCTATTGCAGGATACATTCAGAGTAGCTCTTCTCACACACATCTCTCTTTTTATACTTTCATACCCCAAGCAGTCCCTTCCTAACATACAGGTTCAAAGACAAACCTCTCAGTCACCTTTTCCTTTGGTCTCATATCTTCTGTTTTCCCTTAACTAGCAGTCCTGTAATTACAGGTCAACTGCTGTGTGCTCACACCAGTTATGTTACCTAGCTATCACATACTGTATACCGCATTGCAAATGTTTCTATACGTACTTTCAAAGATTTACTGATGATTCCTGACCAATTACTGTGGTGAGTATGAACTACAGCTTGTCAGAATACCTTTAAGTGAAGGAAAATTTTTTTGAGATATGTCAGTTCGCAAAAGCTAAGGTATGTCATAGATATGTACCAATTAATATTTTTACCACAGAGTTCAAGAGGGAGTCTGGCATTGAAAAACTTACTAAATCTCGTATTAACAATCTGACGATAAATGCTTCTATAAAATTGTACTTCCCACATATATTTACAGCAAAAAGGAATTGGTTTTGTTCAGCAAACTCTGTGATACAACATCCTTGGCTACATCAAAAGATGCAACTGAAACAAGATGACAGAGGAGGTCTCTGTCCACCAAAAGCCTTAGCATAGTAACTTAAACCTGGAAGGATATCACTAAAGGCAGGATCAGGCTAAATTCAAGCTACTCTCCTAAATGTTGGCTGAATCAGACTCATAAACCACCACATTTTTAGTGAACTTTTAGCATGTGGCTCTGGTAATGAGTCTCAATTATATGCTTTTACAGTTGCATATACCAAAAAAAAAAGTATATAGAGTGATCCCTTAGTTTCCCTTAGAAATCAAGCAGTTAAGTGTCAGAATTTTAACTGTGCTACTTTAATTTACAACATTGTGTATGTGTGTTATGATGAAAATAACATTTTTAAACCAAATTATACACAAAACATGAATGCTAATAAAACCAGGTATTTCATCAGAATAATCATACTATTTAGTCCATCAATAAATGAGACGTACTGGTCCCTCCTTCAGAACAGATTGATGGTTTGCTGTTCCCATGTACAGAATGCAATTACTTTAGTCATTCTCCAACATATTAGAGAAAGGGACAGCTGGTACCATTACTCTTATAAAACCATTAAAACGCCAGAACAAAGATACTTTCTGTAGAAAACACAACATTATTTTCTCTAACTTTATGAAAAGAATGGAAATAAATCTTTTTCCAATTAAAATTCAATAAATCCTAATTCATTGGAAGAAAAAAGGTACACATGCTTTCTTAGAAAAACAGGAGGAACGTAATATGTAATATAATACATCTTAATCCCTACATCCTCATAGCTACAGATTATTTGGAACTTGTTCTAAGTTGCGACACTAAAGGACAAATCTCAATTCAAATAAACAAAACAAAAAAAATCAGATAAGTTATTAAATGCTTCAGGTTTTTACAGACAACAGGCTCCAAATGTTCTTCACTTTGTTCCAACTGTTCCTCCATGGTCCATCCCAACACTCAAGACAACAACCGCATGAATGAAGAGACTAGCTTGACGAAACAATGAACTCATAGTGGAGGCTCCAACACAAAAAGGTTGTATGTATGAGGTATAAGCAGGGACAAGGTGACCAAGGAGGAATTTAGAAACAACTCATGGGCATGTAAGGATTGTGTCAGGTTAAAAAAAATTCAATGCATTAAGACTTGCATGGAATGTCAAGGGCAACGAGAGCAGGTTGAACAGGGAAAATATAAGCCAGTTACTAAGTTGGGCAGGTGATTTAGTGTCAAAAGACGGATGACACTGAGGGACTCAATACCTTCTTTCTTTCAGTCTTCACCAACAAGGTTTCAAAGGCATCTGGTATTTAGCGGAGGGATTCAAGAACTAACCAGCAGCAGACGCAACCTGAGTCAGGGATGACTTGCAACATCTCAACCTATATAATTCCATGGGATCAGACTAGCTGCATCCACGGACACAGAGACAACTAGCCCCTCTTCATCTCTGAGAAGTCACAAAGATGAAGGAAGGTCCTCAGTAACTGCAGGAAAACAAGTGTGGGAACTATAGGCGAATCACACAAGTTAGTGGGAAAGTTATGGAGTTAGTCCTCTTGGAGTGCACTTCTCTGGACATATGGAGGAGAAAAATGTGACTGAGAACAGTCAGCATGGATTTGCCATGGGTACATCATTCCTGGCTAAATCTATTGCCTTCTATAATAAAATGACTAGTTTTAATGATAAGGGGAGAGCAGGAGATGTCATTTACCTCAAGGCTTTCAATACTGTCTCACTGCAAGTTAGGATGTTATGGTCTGTGTCTTCAGGTGGGCAATCAGATGGGTAGAAAGCTGGTTGCATGATCAAGCCCAGAGAGTAAACATTTAATGGACCTTACTCCACCATGAGGCCAGTAACAAGTGGAATATCACAAGGGCTGATCCTAGGACTTGTCCTATTTAACACCTTAATCAACAACCAAGGGGAGGAAACAGAGTGCAGTTTGTAAAGTCTACACATACCACCAAATTCAGAGAAACAGTTCATAAGCTTGAGGGCAGGGCTGCTGTCCAGAGGCACGTAGATGGTCTAGAGGAATGGGCCAAGAGCAACCTCATGAAATTAAGTGTACACATGCAGAGTCCTGCATCTGGAAAGGAACAACTCAATGGAACAGTACAACCTGGTTTTAATCACAGAGGAAAATGAGTCACCCACCTTTAAATGACACATTTAACACCAAAGCGTGAACAAACTTTGCAAGCCTAGCTGTATTCAACTTCTATGGGATACAGGTTACTATATAACACCACTAGATGCACTCTTTTTTTTTTTTTTCCATACCATTATACAATTTAAACAGAGGTTTCCGTGAAGAGATTACACAATCCTTAGCCTACTTCTGGAAGAGGTTTTTTTGTGCTTACCCCTTACCTTTGTATGCAATAACTGGATGCTCAGCTTTGTGGCAGTGGGTATCTTCTGTTGTTGTTGGCTCCAGTATTCCTAATGCCCCAAGTCCTGCCAACAGCAGTGTGAGGAGGCAGCTTCCTTTCATGGTGGTCATGCTGTCCTCCACAGCAGTCACTTCTTTTAACCAGCTACTGTCCTTGAACTCATGTAGAAAAAGCACCTGGAGAATTCAAAGAAATTTATTAAAGCATAAGAGCAGACAACTAAAATAATTAGACAATTCTTGATGTTGAAAACAAAACAACATTGCTTTCTATCTGTGCAGTATTTGACTCCTTAAAAGTATGCTATCAGCTGCTAATTACTTCATAAACTTATCAGTTACTCAATTTAGGAATACTGATTTCTTTTATCACCCAGCAGGATTCAAAAACTGTTAACTCATTCCCCCCAACTTCTACTTTAAAGTTTCATTTTGCAATGTGTGTGAGGAAAATCATGTTCTGCAATATTTTTATTGCTGGGTTGCTTTTAGATACAGCAAATGTATCTAAATCTATGTTCCATGTTCACTTGGATCTACCGCCCCTCGCTCTGCCTTCCTCACGAACGAGAGTGCTTTGACTCCTTGCAAGTATAAAGTAGGAAAGGAATTGCTCCTTCATGTTACTGACAGTTTTGACAAAACAACAGCCCTAGAGTATGTATGTTGTTTTGCCTATCTGCAGAGTACGTATAGCACAGCACAGAAAGCAGTAGGACAAGGTTCACCTCAGTGCTCTGACAACATACTTTTGCTTTTCAGAAGGGAGGGTCACTGGTTCTGACACTGGCTGAATCCCTACCTGTTTGCCAAGACTGATGACAAGGTGTATTGTAGATTCTAATGTTGAAGACTCCTTTCCACTAAAATCTAGACATCAATCAATGATGTAATGGTTTTCATTCAGCACCAGAGTAAAATTGAAGTTTCAGCTCCCTAATCTTTTGAAACATCCAATAACCAGACACTTACAAGTAAAAGAATATTCACAGTGTCAACATCATTTTAGATTCAACCCAATTTCCCACAAACATTCCAAGTAATAACAACTTAATGCTGCAGCCCAAAAGATTTTTGCCACTACCAGCTTTACTGAGTCCCACAAGCTTGCTTGCCGATAGCACACAGTTACAAGACATCATGCCTTTCGGCGGGGGGAAAGACTGGAAATTTGAGACAATTCCACAATGGTAGAAATAGCATTCTGTTAATTAAGGGAGCAGTTCATGAAATAATAATCAGTAATACTGACTTGTAATACATTTGATCTCACTGAACTACAGTGTGCTGTTTAATAAGGTGAAAACTTTCTGTTTGTGTAAAATAAACATCCTAATCACATGAAACAAAGAGCTGTTAATTAAAAGATACTCCACAGTAAGACCAGTGGGTTTCAAAAGCTACACTCAAAGCAGAATGGGTAGTAAACATTGCTCCCTAACATTACTGTAGCACCAGCTGTCACAATATGAACTGCTCTTCTCTTACCACTTTATTTTGCTGCCTTTAGAAGCCTTCCGGCCAAGACCTGGGCACATCTAATCCTCATTAATTTAAACTAAAATAAATAGATCAAAGACGTAATACATCTGAGTGGTTCATAAATTTAATAGTCAATTTTAGCTTCTCTGCTAAATTCGCTTATGTTTCAGGAAAAAAAATTTGGGGGAAGCTTCAAGGCAGTTAAGTTCATATTCCTACCTTTCTAAGTAGCATATCTTATGATGTCATGTTCCAATATGAATCTGTCCCTATAAATTGCTTGTGGCTCACAGTAGGCAGTATCTTCTCATAGAATTTCTGCGCACTTACGTATACATGGCATAAAGTGCCCGTTCCAATGTTTTGGTAGTTCATTTTCTGCAAGGGTGACATTTTGGGCATTATGCACTATTCTTATCCAAATTCAACCAGTTTATGTGGGTTGTATCATAGCTAACGGATATTACTAACTTACAAATCATACAAGTACGTTACTAACAGCTAGTTCTAATTCAGGTTTCTGTAAGATTATGTACGTGTATTTAGGAAGTAAAGTAAAGGACAGATACCACATCACACTCTCAAAAGCTGTTTTTCTTGTACACAGTACAGCAGCAGGTACTCCAACACCTAGGAATAGGGTATTCACATTTTTCACATTAAAGAAACACAAACTTTGTCTCTTTTAATATTTAAAGTCTTAGAAATACCCAGAAATATGTGAATATAATGTCCAGAAATTAAACAAGAATAAAATGAAACATTTGTACTGGAAGCTCAGCCTTCTCTTTTTCCCTGGCTGTAAACAAAGTCCCATGGTCTTTATGTAAGCAGGCTCCTATATCCCAGCCAAGTTCAAAAAAACCAACCAAACAAAAACTAAACAGCTCTACCCAGGACATAACAAAAAGAGAATCCTGTTTCTCCAGAAAGAAAGAAAATGAGGAGTACTCTTCATCCAGATACTACATCTGTACTTCCTTATGGACACCATGGTTTCCATCACAAAAAGGATACTAAGATGTAAATGTTGACAGGTCTGATATCTTGCTCCCTGTAGGTATTGAGAGTATTTCTCCCCACCTATCCCCTATGTGCAGACCTCAGTAAGAGAAGCAAAGATTCCTTCATTACTTTCCTCAGCCTCTAAATCCAAACAGCATCCCCTGGAAAGACAGACTACTTACATGCCATAGTTGGTCTCTGACATAGTTGTTTAAACATATAGTCATGCTGTGGGAGAATTTTGGGGCCAAAGAATTTTTTTCCTACTAGTTGAACTCCTGCATCTCACATGGTAAAAATGGAGGCAAGAAACACTCCTTTCTCTCAATCAGAATATCCAAATACAAGGTTAGACTTTCAAGGAGAGATAAAGAAAGATGTGAACGCACTTCTCATATCTCTAAGAAAAACAGTAAGCTTATTTCTACTTCAACCTCTACCTGTTTAAATTTATCTTATTAGTTTAAGTTATTGACTACTTTAGATTTATTAATTTAAATGTATGACATACATTGTAAGGAACCGCAAGTAGAAGCTTACTTGCAACTACTCAGAGGAGAGTTTTCAGAGACCCTAATCAGACAAGATAACAGTAAATCAAGGTAGCAGATAGAAACCCCATCACAAGTTCTCACATGAGAAAAGGACAAACTAAGTCAGCTGAGCAACCGGGAGGAACAGGAACTCACTATCCACTTCATTACACTAAAGTTTGCATAGAAGGAGAATGAAAAAGGAGTGTGGAGACTGCACCTAATAAGCTGCTAGCGTAAAAAAAAAAAACCCACCCAAACAAAACAAAATACAAAACCCAACCAAACAAAAATCAAAACACACAAACAAAAACCACACACTCCCAAGAGCCAAAAAACTCACACACCCCCAAGCCAAAAAAACCCAACCCCAAAACCCCAACAAATAAAATACCCTTCAACGTGTACCCATAGCATAAACAGACACCTTGGAAAGGCCTTCAAAACCAAATTCTTTTCCACACAATTTGCAGGGGTTAGTTTGCTCCCTCCTGCGCATCCTCGAGTAAGGACCATCTCTGCCTGAGATGCCAGCTCTAAGAGCCAGCCTGTGGAGGCAGGACCTGCACCCTGCACCCACGCAGCTCTGAACCACTGCAAGTTTTGAAGCAGGCAAAGGAGTCTTTCCTGAAATAGGCCCTTCTCCTTACTGAAGCTGCAACTATTGTGCCAAGAAGTTATGGTTAGCCTGGAACATAAGACACAAAAGCCAAAGAGAACCCTAAACATGAAAAGTTTAGGTTAGTTTCCTTGATTTCTGTATAATTTCCACATGCAAATCTCTCTTAGCAATGAAATATTCAAACTCTTCAAAGAGTCAATCTCTTCAAAACATATCCATAATAGTGACACTGACTGTGTTTTAATTATTGCTATACATTTGGGAACAAGCACATTGACCTCTATTATTTGTATAGCTTTTCTAGCACAGATTTTTTAATCAGAATTGTGACAAATTGCATTTTACAACCATGTAAAACAATCTGAGGATACATAAAGAAAAAGCAAATTATAAAACATAATATATTTCAATATATTATTTTATTTCTATATCTAAAGGTTCTTGTGCACTTATTCACTCCCTCATTCACCTTTTTTTTGATCTAGCTTGCCTAGAAGAAACATAAAGATGAATGAAGCCCACTAGGTAAAGGTATTCTTTTTTACAAAAGTAATATTTAGTTTCTCCAACAGTATTTGATAAGGAAAAAAAAAAAATGCAATTCAAGATTTTCTACTGTAGCTGAGCCAACAAAACATACCTGTTGCTAAAGAGAAAAAGTGTGAACTGCTAAGCATGCAAGGCATGTAACTGCTACTGCTAGGTCCAAGCAGATTCATTTAGAGAATATTCCCTCCAGGCACTGAAGTCATATATTTAAAATTAAATAATCAGGATGTTAATAATTCTAGATCAGTTAAAATACACTCTGTTGGAAGTACAATTTACCTCTGAATTATAAATTACATTTTCTTTCGTTTGATTAAAATAAGCTGCTATACAAAAGAGAGAGTTGTCACACTAACTGCAACTGTCCAGCAGCAAAGATGCTTTCAAATAATTACCTTTGCTGATTCTGTAAGCATCAGTTTAACTACACTTTCAGTGAATGATGAAGTGAACCTATGTCAATATGAGTATACAAACAGCAGTTTGGCATGGTTAAAAGATGCCAGTTTCCGGACTGGTTCTGGGTACATGCATCCACAAGGAGGCCTGGGGTTTCTTTACATGCACACTAGTGTCTATTCTTGCAGATGCTGCTCATGTAATTTGCTCTGGGAGATTCATTCCACTTTGCTTGGGCACTTGGCTCCACTTCTTGCTTTGCAAAACAGTAAAGGTTTGATAAAAATGTACTCATGCTAACTAACTACTCTGGATAACATCCACCTTTATGCACAAGCATGAACCTGAAAAAAGTACTTGTCTAATGAAACAGAGTATACACCTTTTCATTAGAACAGAATTATGAGTACAAGGAAAGATGTTGTCCCATATTGCTGCTGTACACACTTCAAAATAGTTAGTAAAAATTATTGCATCTTTGGGCATGTCAATTTTGTTAAAAATATCAGTTTGCCTACTGTACTGGTAGTGGAACCTTTTTACAATTTATTAAAAGAATAGAATATTTGTCTGCTGCTGCAAGACAGGGAGAATTGCTTTTTCCTCTTCAGAAAAAAAAGCCCAGGTTTGTGTGTAGTAAGCATAAGGAAAAATCAGAAAAAAGGATATCAGCAGTCATATGATCGTAAAACTGGAATACAGGAACACCCCTATCATGTAGCTCAGTGCCTTTCCTCTCTATAATGGCTCTTGATGGTTTAAAGTCAAACTTCTCAAACTCATACAAATCATTTGGAAGGAAGATTGCTAGAGAAATGAATATGTAAAAAAGGCCCTGTCGTCACACCTACCAAAAAATTTAACTGAATTCTCAGGCAATGTGTACGCTTTCAATCCCCAGACCAGACAACTCCACTAGTGAGAATCCCTGGAGCCTAGAATGAAAAGGGGATGGAGGCGGTGGGTCACATCAAGAGGGCTACATCGGTGCTCCCCTCTCTTCCAGTGAAAAAATGTGAATGTTGTGCAAAGACATTCACATTTCACTTGTTTCACAAAAGAACTGTGATATTTCTTTTGATCACCCTTCTCATAATATATAGACACAAGCTGAATAAATATCAAAATTCGTTTAAATCTTGTTTCCAAAAAAACCCAACCAGTTGGTTTTACTATAGTGATTAATCCTGTTCCCCTGTCAAACACACAAATAAAAGCTATACCTCTTTATAATATAATTATTTTGAAATACATCCCTTACTCAGTATAGCGTTAAAAAAGCAATTGGTATATCACTCAGATACACAATTAGATTAGAGCAATAGTTCAAAGATCACCTCATTAAACATCAAGATGAGACTGGAGGCTATAAAGCCTCTTCAGTGAAATAATTCAGCTGTACACTATCATGTCTCATCACTGGACCCAGCAATGTACACTGTTTGCTATGCAGCAGAGTAGCATATTCTAATTTGTATTCTCATAAAGTGAGAGTCAGCTTCAATTAACAAACTGATTACTGAGTTCCTTCAACTTTTTTTTAATATTGCTATTCATTTCTGCAGCAGCATAAATTTTAAGATCTCCTAGAGGCAGTCACCCATCAGCTGTCATTGACTGACGCAGTCAAAAAAATCAATCTTTAAATTCATAGTGACATTCTGCCAAAAGTCTCCTAATACCTGTAGCTGCTGGTGACAACTCATAAAAGAAGAATCTGTCATAAAAGCTAGTTCTCCCGCGCTGCTCAAAGAGCTGCAATACTTGTGATTTCCACAAAGGAAGCACTGCTTCAAGAAGAGTGGCCTGAGTGAAGCAAGAAGCTTATAATAATGCCTCAGATCTCATTTATCGTGTTGTGGGCACATCTGCCTCATCAGTGAGGCATAGCGGCACCGGACCACAGCTTCCTCAAGCAAGCACCAGCCAACCCAGCAGGTCCACACAGAAAAGCACCACAAACAGCTTAGAGGTAAGAATAAAGATAGTCAAATCAGTGAAACCTACGTCCAAGTTCCAGCAAACCCTCAGCTCTGTTTTTCAAATCCTGTGTTCTCTTACCTATCTCTTAGCTCCTCGGTCTTTTTGGCATCCTCCCAAGCCCCAGATTCCCATCTCTAGTGTCCTTCCCTTCACAGCTAGTCTCCTGGTCCAGTCATTCAAAGCACCTTCTCCTGTGCATTGCTTGGGACAGCCTGAAGCAGCAGCAGGAGGGATCCTCCTCCTCAGACTACAAAGCCAGCACAATTTTTCCTTTACAAAATAACTGTCATGAAAAAAAACCAAAATTGTAATCATTGTTTGCAAATAAAGGTCTGAAGAGTGGAGAAAGTTGGAAGGAAAATCAGAGGAAGTTTAACGGCCAAAGGAAATGCATGATGTGCAAGAAAGTGAGGAGAAGGCAGAATTGCCAGCTAGTGCAGGAAAGGAAAATGAAAAGGGAAGAACTGTAGCAGTTCAGGGATCTACACACACATGCCTGCATTTCATCTTCTCCTTTCTCTCTATACCACACTTGCCTGCTCCTTTTCTAGTTGGTACTACTATTGGCAAACCAAACACATTTTCTTTGGGCCGAAAAGATGGTCAACATCATCAACATGGCATACAACACAAGCTGTTCTGTAGTAAAAATAGCCTTTCACATGTTGCGAGTAATAGCAGTTCAGTAGACGATCCTTACTAGAGGATCCTGTTGATTTTAAAAAATGTCGTAACTTCAAAATGGGATTGGGCAGCTCCTCCGAAAAGGCTCCACTGATGGCTATGAAATACCTAGACACTCCTATTTTGCAGTGTGAAACTGAGGAACTTCCTGAGCCTGATACTGCAACAATATTCAGGAAAAGTCCCACTAGCTGCTTCCTGGGGTCTTACCCTCTTCTGCAAGACATGCTGTTTGCTTGTGACAGAGACCAGATGCCGGTTTGGATGCACACCTGACCAAGCACAGTCATTCATCCCCATATTCTGCAAAGAGCTGAGCTCTGCACTGCACAACATTCATAGGTTGTATTTTATTCACTTGTATTGCCATATAGTACATACAAGTCTGTATTTACAAGTCATTCATAAACTGTTGAAAAGTGAACATACCTATCTGACTGTAAGTCAAGGAAAATCCATTGCACTACAGTACATGAGTTGTGGTCACAAAGAGAAACAGCATCCAGAATAGCCAGTCCACGGCATTTTTTCTTTAATATTCCCTCACCCATCTAGTAGGAAGCCCTATGGATTGGAAAGAGATCTGTCTCCTGCTTATGGTTGAGTCAGCAAAGATCTCAATTTCAACAGAATCATCTAGTCATTATCTGGACTTCCTTACAAACTGTCACAAAACATGACATAAATTACACTTCAGAAGTTTCTTTCAATTTATCCAGCAATGCTGTTAGCGGCCCTTACAAATACGCTTTTCAAATATCCCTGGCACACTCTTGAGAAATAAAATATAATCTATAAAGCTGCAGACAACAATTTTTAAAGCACACATACTTTCAGAGACATAGTAATGCTGCCCCTGAACAAAGATGCTATACTACATATTTCTACACCTCAGTAAATGAAAATTATTTGTGAAAAATCTTATTCACTCATTAAACCTAAATATGATAAAAGTATGCTTGTCCACCTCAATGAACAGAGATTAGTAAGAAGAAAAATGGCCAGACAATTAAAGTATTTTTAACACTTATTTTCATTATATTTGTTAGAAAATGCAGACTCATTTTATGACATTGGTTTTTTCCTTTGTTTTAAGCTACATAATTATGATTTCACATAATTTATTCCATATTTTTTTAGAAGTGCAAAAAATGTTTCAGTCTAGAGGGGAACTACTGCAATAATATTTCTTGAACAGCCTTCAGACTCTTCTTTCCTAGCTTTACTGTTAACCTACTTTTTGTACTCTTCTGCTAAAAAAGCATCTGTGCTCCTTGTATAATAAGAGGCTCACAGAAAAAGTGAATTTTGAAATTTCGCCACAGGGAATTAGGAATCTATGCAGGACTACAGTCACAACTACAAGTAAAGCTGTGACTATTAATTTTATTAGAAATGTACTGAAACTTGTACTACACATAAAACAAAAACTCATGCTTTGAAAGCTGGCCACATGTCTTGCCTTCTACCCAAATTCAGGTATGATGCAGGATGTGAGAAGGAGGAGATGCCCTAGTTTAGGATACTTTGCCATGTTTTGTTTTCCCTACACATTATTATAAACTGTCTTGTACTGGCACTATATATAAAAAAAAAAAGGCAGGTGTAAAAACATGACTTGATAGAAGAAAAGGCAGTAGTTCAGGATTAGGAGGAGATCCATGCAACAGAGTAGTAGAAGACAATGCACTGAGATAACCATAGGAAGCTGGGAAGAGAAAAGTTTTATCAGCTGAGTGAAGACTGAAGATGATGAAGACTAGAGTTGGATGAAAAATTTGTGTAAAATCTTGAAGATGTATAAAAAGCAGTTTTGAGTGAAGGCAAGGTTAATGGAAGCAGGTAAAAAGAAAGGTAATATGAGAGTAATGCAAGTTTAGCTGTTGCATTCTATATAAATTGGGAAGCGGCAACACAAAGATTGGAATCGTACATGTTGAATAATTAAGAGAGAAGAGCATCATGTCACAGATTATCACTGTAGCCATCTGGACACACTTTTGAATATTCGCAAACTGTACAGGAAAACATGACAAAATTTGTACATGGATGTTACAGAAACCAGAAGACGACAGTAATACAGCAACTTCTAATAGCTGGGGTTTTAAAAAAATTATATTCAACTGAAAACAGTTCTCTACCATTTTGTATGTCACTGTAAAAAAGTATTTAATAGTACTTGGGATTTAGCTTTCATAAGGACTTAATTTGTAAATGTGAATCACCAATCTAAAGGACAAAATTGTACGGCTAAAACAAAACCATTAGTGGATATTCTGCACATTAATACCAGGCAAACTTCCAAAATAAATATTATATTTAAGTAGTTACTACTTAAAAGAACAGCTGGATGAGCTCCAAGGTGTCATGAAATGACTACTGTGACAGTCTGCTTCAGTTAAATAATACAGGCAAATTTGTCCTTTTCGTGGTGGGTTCAGTCCTGAAGTTCTTTGGTTCAGTTTTAAAAGGCAGTGGTTATTAAACACATCTCAGCAAATGCATGGCAGTCACAGTTTTGACAACCAAATGGCAGTCACAGCTTTGACAACCAAACTACAGTGGAGGACAATATACTTTGGTATGTCAAATCCACTCACCCCAGAATCCCTTTTTGTAAATACGTTTCAGATTCCCATCCCCTCTCAACTCCTAGCTGATTACCAGCTTTTTATTTGTTTCTTCCATTCAATAACCAACATAGTCTCTCTTTACAGTAACAGCTTAAATGGCAGCAAGGTTTCACAGACCGATATGCAGGAAAGGGAGAGGTGAGGCAGCTCAGAGCCCACATCCCACATCAACGCTACAGATGCTTCTGCTCCCCACCTATTTATTTATACATAGCTTTTCTATCAAGGTAAGCACTCAAAACACCCACTCATCTCTCCAAGCTTCTGGATTCCTCCTTAAGGTCTTGGATAAGCAATAGAGAGACTATCTTACACAAAATGCTTAGGTGGACTGAACCATCCAATGTCTCTGATCTGACTATACAAAATGCCTAGGGTAAGCAGGCTACTATCTCATTTTCCTTGCTCTTTAACATGACCACTGCAAAGATGACAATTTAGAATCTTTTGTACATCAGCAAAAGTTTTCCCACTTACAAAGATTTAGTACAGAAATTAAAGCACTGTTCCTTCTAACCCCATGATTAACTCCCCATGATTACAGATCATAAGGGGACCCACCAATCCACATGACACTCTTCCACACTAGATTTTGCATTCAGATCTGATTCAATTGATACCTGCAACAGAAAAATCACAGAACTCATTCAGTTGTGTTAGTATCCAGATAATTCACAGACATGACACAAACATGCCTCTTAATTAGGAACATTAACTGTGTGTCTAAACATGCTGTCTTTTGAAGATGTCCATCAGAAATAGGAAAAGCTTGGCGAAGGTGTCAGAATCTAGGAATAAGAAGTATGAAGGGAAAATCACGGCTTCTGAAAGTACCTTTTGTTAGTTTTTCAGTAAATTCTGAATCCAGATACAGATATTTTACACCTTCTGTGAAAGATCACATTATAAATTCTTTCCTAAAATAAACTAGGTAAAATTAATGGAAGGCACAGAGATTTTCAAAGACCATTCTACAGCTAAAATATCCAATCTATCAGAGACTTAAAATACAAAAGACAAAGTTCAAAATAAATACAATGCTTATACTTCAAACCCCCTGTACACAAAGTTTTCAAACACGAGGAACATCCCTGCACACGCCTGAACTTCCTGTCCATACAAACTTCCTTATTTTTTGCTAGCTCCTAAGAAACAGCATGACAGGAAAAAAAAAAAAATCTTTCTAAAAAGAAGAAATCATAGTTGTATTTGCTTCCTCCAAGATAGCTGTTGAAAAATTAAGTGCTATTTTCAAGTATCTTGAAAAGTAGTAAAACTTGACACAACAGAAATCATATACTACCTGAGGGAATGCACCCAATGAAGCTCTAAACAAGGAATAAGGAGATGTAAAATAACCTAAGGTTAAATGAGGAATGGCTCTTGACATAGTTGTTTCAATACACAGAACCTTCCTGTGGGTTTCCTTCAGAGCATACATTGTGCTGCTCTGTGTATTTGTGTCTCAAAAAAGTAAAATAAATATACTCTCTTTTTTCCAAGCCTGAGATATCATCTTAAAAAGTTATTTTAACTTACACTTCCATGTTTTATCTAATTGTTAATAATGATGCTCTCTTTAATTATTTCAATTTAAGAGCTTTAAGGAAAAAATCCATTCCATAAAGTTATTTCACAAACTAACAATGTTGTAAAAATCCAATTTGTTTAGTGACATCTTTCCCAACAGCTTTTCAGTGGCTGACAGTTTCCATCAGTCAAAGACTAAATTACATGAAGTGCCACTGATGTCTCCATCATATCCAAAATCACTTCAGACTTCTGCAGCTTTGTAGACGTCATTTTTCATTTATCACTTTGGAGTCTTATAAGCATACAGTACAGTATGTATGCACAGATTACATACATTGAAATATACCTTAGACTCCTACTTTTGAGGAACCTAAGATTCAGAAACCAAATGTGTCAAAGTCACCTTGAGCTCATAAATAGAAACATGTAGGATGTTTATGTCTTCCCTTCAGATTTTTCTAAAAATAAAGGCACTGTTTCAGATTTCTTAGGCTGTTTTGCTTGCACGCAAATTTTCTAGTACCCCAACAGATGCTTAATGGGAAACTTCCTGAACATCCCTACGTTTTGTGCCACACAGTACACACTGGTGTCATAGCAATGGCCTATGAAAAACCTCCCTCCCCCACTGCGCCAGCTCTCCAGCACACCATCAGTCAGACAAGGCTGGATGACCTGCAGTCATCCTTAGCTAGTGTTGCCTGAGACCGGCAAGATCTATACCCAAAAGCCATACAGTATGGCTTGCATCCTTTTTTGTACTTCTTTCTTCGTAACCTCACATATTGCATTCCTCAAAAAACCAAGTGCACACATGGCACAGACAGGGATTCCTTTCCTGGGGTGAACAAATAACCGTAACACCAACATGCTGACACACCACAGTTGAATGTCATACACTTTGCTGAGAGAACCACGTGCCCACTTAGACAACAGTCCATAGCAATAAACAAAGCATTCCCCGAGGTAGACCACCGTAGCCTCCATTTCACTTTTCTGGCCTGCCCCTTCATCTTGTCCCATACCAAGTCTGTCCCTGTTCTAACACCACACCCTGAGCAAAGACCCTAGCTCCTAAGCAACCTAGATCTTCCTAGCAGTCAGTTGTATTGAAGCTTAGTCCAGCATCAGCTGACAATAGCACGCCTCAACACCTCACTCATGATTAGCACTATTTTCTCCCTCAAGTCATCCCCTGTCCCAAAGGGAAACCAACTACCAGCTGCACTTTTAAGACCACCATAGCTGCAGTAGCCTGAGAGAAGCTGTGCTCATTAGATGACCGCATCTCCTGCCACACACAGATCTTGCCCTTTCCACTCTCCCTCCACTGGAGCCCAGCTTCTTTCTCCCCTTCCCTCAATACCCTGCAGAGAAGCAACATAACAACCTGCTTCTGCTGAGCTATACAGAGCCATCTCAGTCCTGAGCTGGGTGCTGGCTGATCCAGGCTATGAACATGCACCAGCAACATAATTTAGTAGAAAGCATCCCAAGATCCCACTCACTCCTCAGCAGCAAGGAGGATGGCACATTTATGAATCCACTTCCTTAACTGACCCTGAGGTGCAGACCTGCCAACCAATGAACTCATCCCTTTGCCCATTTGCTTAGGGATACAAAATTTTGGCATACTACAGTGGATGCACTGATGTCTGAGGAGAAGGGTGGGATAAAAACCAAGGAATAAATGTGACTGCATGACTATGAGTAGCCCTGCCCTTCCCATCACCACAACACCATTTCTAAAAGAAGCAAACAGGACAGTTCAATTTTAAAAGACAACAGATCCTGAAGTGCTCCTTCACAGGATCCTTTAAAAGCATCTCCACACTGGCAACTGAGGCTTGCACTGAAACTTGTACAGGTTTCTCATCTCTTTTTCATCACAGAGCTTTGGCAGATAATGACAGGACCACTCAGTGCCCATTATATAGATTATGTGGCAGAGTCATAGCACGTACCACACGTAAGTAAATGAGAAAGCAAGGAAAATCCAAAGTATCCAAGATGCTGCGAGTAGTTGTGGAATAGCCCATTCTTCTTGATGTGTCCCAAGACAGGTAAGCAGCTATCCCACTGCGTGAACGCTGTCTTCCACTATGTCCTAAGGAAGTGTGGAGCTCAGCATAAAGTAATGCATTAGCCCTCCCTACAAATCAAGGTGTATTGACACATCTGCCCCCTCAGCTTTCCAGTCACTGTAGACCTCAGTGCCTCTCTTTTCTGAGGCAACCAAAAACCTCTTTAATAAGCAGGAAAGGGTATGCATTTAAACACAAAGAAGGTGGTAACACACTACCTTTTCTTTCCTGTATTTGTTCTTATTTCTTTTCTCAGCTTGTCAGTGGTACTAATTATGCTCTTATTTCCTACATTGTCCACTCCTTCTGCTCCTCTGTAATCCCTTCGTAGTTAAATTCCTTCTCCTTTATTTACCAACTGTCTGCTTTGATGTCATTTGCATATTACTACAGAAAGACACGTTGTTAAATCTACCTCTAGAACAACAGTTCATGCATAAAGGTCTAGAAGGAATATCAAGGAAAACAGCCTTAAAAAAAAAAAAAAAAGGAACCACGAAACCCATGTAAATGGCCTCTGTCAATGATACAAGGAAAAACACAAGTACAATAAAATGTCTTGCAAACAGAAGTCCAACTAAAACCTGCCCTTTGGCTGCAGACGCGGTGTTGAAAAAATTAAGTCAGAGTAGAAAAGTATCAGTTTACATAGCAGTGGTGAGATGAGATACAAGCATCATAGGTATGAGAAGGATCTATGGAGTGGAATTGGAATTCAAAATAAAGAGCCCAGAAGGAAAATGCTGAGGATGCAAGGCCTTTCCACTGGGAGCCTTGTGTAATAATGAAATGCAGAACTCGACCTAGAAAGGGGAAAAAAGGAAAAGACTGGACACAAAAACACTAAACAAACCAAGAAACTTGCCAATATTGTATGCAGCTGGACAAGTAAAAAATTGGAAAATTATGGTAGCACTAGGAAATGCGTAGCTTAATACAACAGATTTAAAATGTAAATGATACTCAACTTATCAAAGAGTAATAACAAACTTCCTAGCATGGTGTGCCTGTTATGCTCTACCACAGCATGCTTCACCCTAGAGAGAGGGTGGGACTTCCATGCTACAGAAGAGTCCCAAAAGCATAGTTCGTATACAGCAACAGGTTCCCTCCACCTTTTCTTACCCGACCAAGTTCTCTTCTCCATTACATACCACTTCACCATGATGCTCATGGGACAGTCACAGAGTGATCGAGCAGAAAATCTGTATTGCTAAAGCCACCATGATGCATACTGGTTTACAAATTGTTAACTTTTTGAATATAAAAGATCACATTTTATCATGTATTGGTTCAATCACTACAGCCCTATCAATTTCTACAACTAATAATATAACCATAGACAAACACATCTCTTTTACATGGGAAATTCAGCTCAGAATTCATAGTTCTTTGCTTTCTAAAGACACAAACCTGTATATTTATACTGTAATAAACACATTACATAAAAAGATACTGAAAACACAAATTTAAACACGACGTTCTCACTGTGCAAAGTCTTTGCAAACTTTCAGTGCTCTGTAAATCATAAATACCTGAAGCAGAGGTCATCTCATCAGGTTAATCATAGGTCATACTGCCAAGACATAGAGTTTGCTCCAGCTAGGCTGTGCTAGCTAGTCCATGGATAAACAGGGATTTCAATTTCCGGGGCTGTCAGTCTTGCATGTTTTCCAGCACTAACTCCACCATATTTTATAAAGATGAGACCCAAAGCTAGGTAAAAAATAATTCAAACTGCTTGCAGTAGTGTTGCAGAACTGGCTTCCAGAGCAAATAGATTATACACACCACATTAATGCAGACTCTGCAAGTACAAAAATCTGTGTCATGTGGGGAAAAAAAAAAAAAAAACAAACCACCAAACCTGGATCAATAGAGACAACTCAAAGGGTGTCAAAACAGCGCCATTTTCTACAAATTCTACTGACATTTTCAATGATCAAGACAAGAGAAAACAACCAACCTCACTACAACAAAAACATTGAGATGCTAGAGCATGTCCAGAGAAGGGCAACAAAGCTGGTGAAGGGTCTAGAGAACAGGTCTTGTGAGGAGCAGCTGAGGGAACTGGGACTGTTTAGCCTGGAGAAGAGAAGGCTGAGGGGAGACCTTATCGCTCCCTATGACTGCCTGAAAGGAGGTTGTAGTGAGGCAGGTGTTGATCTCTTCTCCCAAGTAACGAGCGACAGGACAAGAGGAAATGGACTCAAGTTGCACCGAGGGAGGTTTAGATTGGACATTAGGAAAAATTTCTTCACTGAAACGCTTGTCAAGCATTGGAATAGGCTGCCCAGGCAAGTGGTTGAGTCACCATCCCTGGAGTTATTTAAAAGCCTATTAGACATGGTGCTTAGGGACATGGTTTAGTGGTGGACTTGGCAGTGCTAGGTTTATGGTTGGACTCAATGATCATAAAGGGTTTTTTGAACCTAAACAATTTTATGATTCTGTGAGACTTCAGGCAATTAAGAGATATCTGGAATACTTAAAGGTGGCATGTCGATTGCAAGTGTGACCTGGGGAAGGGCAGTTGTGCCAGTAGGGAGAAGTTGAACCTTATTCCTAACTATGCTTTTAAGGAAAAAAAAAAAAAATTATAAATCAAAGACCATTTAGTTTCACAGCAGGTGTTAAAGGCCTGCTTCTAGATGTCATTAATTTTGAAGATTTAACAACAGACTTTAATGGGAAGAGTCTCATTCTCTGTAGCAAGAAACAAAGGGTCTTTCCAACAGACACAATGACCTCATCCATCATTCTCTGATCCTCCTTCACCTCATATGCAGAGTCAAGTACAGCACAATTCATCATTTCAGTACAAAGTTGTTTGCAGCAAAGTGGTCTGCAATTGTGTTACATATCAGGCACAGAGTTTTTGAAAGGGAAAGATCCTTCATTCCACTCAAATTGCTATTGCTGCTTTGAAGCAATGCGGGTTCCTTTTAACAACTGCTACTACTAACAAGCCTTTCATTATTATGCTTCATTTGCTAAAATTCCCCAAGCCTGGCACAAGGGGAAACCTCCCACCAGCACACACACAGTGTCACAAGGAAGACACCACAAGAGTTAGAAGGGCCATGAGGAAGGACTCTTCTTCACAGGTGGACAAGCTCAAAGAATTAGGTGGTTAGGGAAATGGCTGACCTAAGCAATACTCTTAACTGATAATGACCTAGGTAATATTCCTCTTCCTTTTTCCCTTGTAACTGCTCTTATTCTGCAATTCCTCTCCATTTATCTAAAACCACACCCTTGTATCCCCTCTTCCTGAAAGAAAAATACTCTTTCCTCAGGACTCTGTACATCACTATTTGAAATATTCTTGTCATCTTCGTCTTTGCAAGTTTTGGCCGTGTAACCAGAAATCCTTCAAGTCTCCATTCCAGCTGCTTTATTCTCGTTTTTGCTACTGTTTTAACAAGATTCATTTTTACCAAGAGCAACTACCCTCTCTAATCTAATGAAAAGCCATTGTTCTCCCCTCCTGTGTTTTTTTATTTCAAGTCCCCTTGGAAAACATCCCAGAGGAAATACTGATATTGTTATAGAAAATTTAAACACACTTTAATACTTGCATGGGTCCATCTATCTAATGTCTCTAAACCACCGACTGAAAAAATCAAAGACACTCTTTCTTTCGTTCCCAGTAAAATCCTTTCAATTCTTAAGAACCTTCTTCAGTAGTTTCTCATCCTTATTTACCTCTTCCCACTCAATTCACCCATTTTTCACCAATCTTTTCCCATGACCCTTTTTTTTCCAGTAGCTTTACCTGTTTTGGCCATTTCAACTGCTATCATTATGCAGCCCTGCCATTTTTACCCTAGCCCCTTTGATTATCATAATATAACCTGAACATTTTGCCTCTCAAGCTAATTTGCTAATTTTATCATAATATAACCTGAACATTTTGCCTCTCAAGCTAATTTGCAAACACAAACATATCTCCAATTCAGCACTCTTTTCTCATTCTCTTTGTACTCTCCCAAGGCTTTGCCATTTCACCTTGCTTATCTCTCCTCCTGAAGTCTACCATCTCTACACAGAAATGGGTGCCACTAGGACTTACATAGTGAGAAAAGGTGTTTTGGTAATTCCTCACTCTGACAGGCAGTACAGACTGCACATGGAATGCAGTAAGAAAAAACAGTGAAATTTTTGGACTAAGAACTTAACTCTCAGTAAAACAGCTTGAACATATTAAGATGAATTTACTTGCACTTTATCAAGTGCCAAAATAAGATAAAAAGCATTTATCTTACAATGCGGGAAAATTCTCTGAGCTCAGTGCAAGACCTCAAATTACATAACAGCTTAATATTTTTACAAATAGTTTTATCCCCAGGGTTCTCTGCTGGGACTGCACCCTGCAACGTTACTAATTATAAAATACTGCCTAAGGACTGCCACAGTGGCCAGGCTGGATGTTTAGCTCAAATGGAATAACCAAACTGGCTCAGACTAATACCCATCCTGACCCACTACCCTGTAGGATCTCTGGGAGTCATCAGTCTAACCAACCACTAAAAGCCACAGTAGATCAGGTCAGCTGTAGCATTGTCCAATTAAGACTTGAAAGCCTCCACCAGGAGAGATGCCATCCCCTGGGTCACTTTCTGCAGTGCTGCACTTCACTCCTAGTGAAAAATATTTTCCTACAATGCTCAATCAGAACATTTCAATCTGCAACCTGTGTATGTTAATCCCCTGTTACGTGGTTTGCTGCTACTAAGAATATTGGGTCCATCATCTTTGTAAGCACCCTTCAAGTAGTTGAAGGCTAATATTAACCTGCTTCTAAACCTCATCAGCCTCCCCCTCACAGAAATCAATTCCTTCTCAGTATCTCCATCTTATCTATCCAATGTCCTTTCTAAAACAGCTGCCAATCCAATTATTTAATTAATGCACTCAATTTAAACAAGAAGTCTGTTGGTTTCTAGGCTCCCTGATTCCACATGAATGCTTTCTAAAACACGACATCAAATTAGACATCTTCAAGTTCTCAATTGCTGAGACACTTTAAAGCAAGAGGCTACGTGCCACAGTCTGTAGCTGGTCTGTTTCACTCTTTCATTCCTTAAAAACTTGGATAAGCTACATCTGGACCCGTTAAATGGGGAACATGCAATTTATTCCACAATCTCTCCTACAAATGATTCCAGCTGAGAAAGGCAATCTCATAAGCCTCCCATAAGAAGGGTTAAAAACAGGAACCATCCCACACTTTTCAGTGGTCAGCACATATAAACAATAATTATTTAGTTTTCTGCCATAGCTTTATCTTGGATCATTCATTTCACTATGTCATTATACAGAGGCCCCACAAACTCTTCACTGGTTCCCTGCTACTGGTGTGGTTGAAAAAAAACATTTATTAATTTTATGTTTAGCCTGATAGGGGGATTTTTTGGTCTTATTTCCTTCTTTGAATGCAGCTACAGCTTTTTTTTTTTTTTTTTTAAGATGTCCTCTTGCTTTTAATAGTTTCCTCTACCTTGTCATTTAGCTATACAGGCTTCCTTTTCCTAAGTCTTTTTTAGACTGATGGTAAGCCTCCATGTTGGTGGAGCCTCCAAAACATCATCCTGAAATAGTGTCTGTGCCACCTACAAACATGTTGCTCTTACAGCTGCCCTTTCAGGTTTTTTTTTTAAACAAACATTCCCGTTTTTACACAGTTTCCCTTTTTGAAGTTGAGCATAATTTAAGAATTGCAGGTTGTTTTTCTTACATTCCTCCCATTTTCATTTCTTGCCTTTCCTTAGCTTAGAGAGGAGAGAAAGGCAGAAAACCTGTAATGGTCTACAAAGCCATCTCACAGGTCTTTTTTCCAGACAGCAGCTTACAATCTCTCCACAATATCACCATCTACCCACTGAACAAAATACAGTCTTCTACCTACCTTTTGGTCACCATCCCTCTGTAATCATCTACCACCTCTGTTCAGTGTTTGTTCAGAGCCCAGCACAGCAGGGTCCTGGGTCTACCTGGTAAGGCTCCTAGGAGATAAGGAAACATAAAAGAGAAATTATAGGTATTGAAGAGACAGCTCATCAGCCATTCTCAGACATTTATAGTAGTCATAAAACATCTGTCTTTCAAGACAATAAATTAGAAATGTAAGACACTGAACTACATAGTGTGAACAAGAACCAAACATGAAGAGGCAGAAAAAAAAAATTGTTTAAAATAACTAGTAACTTGGGATGAGAATCAGAAAAAAAGGAGTACTCGTCACAGAAACACCAAAATCCATGGGTCATATGAATTTGAGAAAAATCCTCACTGTAAAAATCTCCCTTGGTGCCCTAACCACCACTGCAATTAAGTATGGCTAAAATGTGGGCTGAAAACTGGCCCCAAGTGAAATCCGTGACAAAATTCCGATGTGCAAAACTTTAGTATTCTTTCATCTTTTCATAAAATAGAAAGTTCAAGAAAAAAAAATGCAGTTACTGTCTAATGTCTCAAAGCAATACAAAAGAAGAAAGAAAGATGCATCTTTAAGAACACTTCAAGGTGTTAACCCACTTTGTAGGAATGACAAAAACAATATAAACATTCAAACAATTACATTGCTTTTTTATATATTGAAAAAAAGAAGGTACTGCTAACCAATCAAGTACTATCTGTACTTGAAACATAGCAGGAATCATATAGCAGTTTCCTGCTCTCAATACCTCAACAAAAGGGTACTTCACTTCAGAAGTGAAAACCAGTAATAGTCCATCCAATTTAAGCATTTGTTTCTCTGAGAATGTCCACAGCACAGAACAAATACACTAGTAATCAACACTTCACCCTTGAACCTAACCAGAAACATGAGGCAAAAAGGAGCCGTTGTTCCACTGTGTTTACTCACTTATATAAAAGGAATTTACTAGATGGCTGCAAGTGCCTGCATTTTTTTCCCAGCACTTTTCTGACCTATGAAATTCTCAGGAAATCTAACGAATGAATAAGCAGCACTGCATAAAAAAGTTTTATAGCAAGGAAATACCACATGAGCAAGAACAACTCTCCAGGTTACACAATGAAGATTCAGATTTATGTTCACTACATCAAAATTTCTCACAGACCCCCTGCTCCGTATCACCAAGCACTTCAGATTTTCATCATTTACACATTTTTCTTCTAAACTAAGTATATCATATGCACACATATACGCACCCCTCCATGAAATTCAGCGATGTCAAACTCTACTGTGGAAGTTGCCGAGAGCAGATTTAAATACTGTTCTCCATAGCAGAGGGATCAACAGAAGCTAAAGGACGGAAGGTCACTTTGAATTTCATAGTCCAAGGTGGTACATGAAGCTTGTGTTTTTGAGAAGATATTGCACCACCTTTTCTTTGCCTCCCACTTTTCAGAAAAGCAAGGACAAATTTAAATCTTGGAAGAGGACCAAGTTCTGCTTTTTATATTACTATGTTCCAGAGAATACTTGAACACCTCAGCACAACTACCCGCCACCCATGCACTTTGATGACAAAGTACTCTGAGACATTCAGTCTGTCAAGTAATTAATTATAACTGTTACCATGCAGTAAGTTCTACAGACAACTACAAGCAACCCATCTCTAAGATGCAGTGTGCTAGTGATTTATGTATGTACTTACTACACCAGAATGAGCAGCTGAATTATTATGCTTTGAAACATTACAAAGAAGGCTGTATACCTCAATTTTTCTAAACAAACGTGACAGTACTAGGACTTTCTATATGCACTTCAACCTGCCCACTCTCCCCTCACCACTCATTTTACAATTCATATTTTACATAAAAATCTCAGATTTTATATTAGCAAAATAAAAGCTTTAGCAAGTTTATTTTTATTTGAATCTTAAGAATTACCTAGACAAAACTGGAAAGCAGAGTCTGAATATGCCTTACTGATTTAGGGAATACAAGCACACATATAGAAACAAACTCGTAAAGCTTGGGTTTCTACAGATTCATGTCTTGCTTCCCTTATGCCTCTTAATATGGCAACCCTACTCTTCCTTTGATTGTGGCAGCACTCTCATCAGGCACAATACAGTATACGCTGTGGGTAGAATAACACCAGAAATTAGCCTGAGTATTCATTTAGTTAAGCCAAAGTTAGACTAACTCAGCCTACGCAGCCCACACCAACCCAATCTTATCAAAATTGTAAAATTAAGCAACCAAAATCAGAAGACTGACTGCAAAACTTACAACATTTTTTTTTTATTTGGGGGTATATCACCATGTTTTAGTTTACTTTTGCTTTGGTTTAACATAATTTTCTAAAGGCTACAGTGGCTGTGGTCCCTGTCTCTGTCTCCTACCCTTTCCTTTCAAAATGACTTCTGAAACTGATGCTCAGTTTCAGCCTAACACAAAAACTTTCATGAAAACGTCCAGTTAAAACGAGAGACAAACTCACTTTCCAAATAGCTGGTTTTCCCTACCTTTAGTGTCAAACGGGCACACAAGAGGGGAATTCAGCTGTGATAATTTTATTTGCCCAGAAGCACATTAATTTAAAAGAACAGGGAAAAAAAACAAAATCTACAAATGGATAAATATATACACAGGTGTGTATTAGTGGAAGTTTTCCAGAAATCTTCACTAGAATTAATGATAAACACAAAGGAGTGCTGTTTCCCACTGCTGTTAAAATGTGGCATTGAAGCCATTGGTATGACCAAGTGGTATGATTAAATCCGGTGAGGACGTGGAGGAAAGTGCATATGCAGTTAACAGCCTTCGCCTTCATATGGATACAGGTATTGCTCTCGCATCTGTCGAGTATATTTGGAAACACACTGAATTGGCTACATGCTGAATTCAGCAGAGAAATAATCATAGCATGTCTAGACACCGTGGTTTGTCTGCATGCTGAGACTTCCCACTTCTGTTGTAGCTGCACAGCACGGCTCAGGCAGCGTGCCACAGCAGCAACCACACCTTACCCAGTCAGCTGGAGCTTGCCCAGGCACCCAGGGTTTTCCTACAACACCTAATGACAACCACTGCTCACCTTGCAAGGCAAAAAAGGACAATGAGATGGATAAGAACATGCCTGCTCCACAGCAATCCACCAGTCAGTCTTGGCTTTTGTTCCACAGAGATCACAACCTGAGTTATGCAAGCTGCTCTAAGTGACTTCTCCTGATGTTGGTGGGGCTGAAGCAGAAGTGTCAGGAGCACCAGGCTCTTACCATCTACGGAGAGGAGAACTGAGCACATATAAGTAAACTTTATGTACTGCTTAAAATACTACTGAACAAATAATTTGCTTTTGTTGCCATCTGGCAGCAGGAGAGAAAATCGTATCAAAACTGAAAGCGAAACAAAATTGAGAGGGAGGGGAAAAAAGTAAAAAAGATACAAATATCCTCGCTTCTTTTCTTTTCCTCCAAAAAAAAGCCTGCATTATGAAAAAATATCCCACTTTCAGGGATGAATCAAGGATGAACAGTTAGAATAGCTGTTATGTACAACCTTGTACCCCTACAAAAACTAACACTTCTTACAATGTATGCTAGCTAATATTACTACTTATCTTTCTGTTTTCATGCTGAAGAGGCCCTCACATAAGGAAACAGATCTCATTAAATCTAGCTTATTTGCTGGACTAAAGAACGGATGTGGAAAGATGGCAATTGCTAAGTAAAATCTAGGCACAAGGAACATGAAAGAAATAGGAATACCCTTCTTATAAAGCTGCATTTTGTTTACATGCTTTTTAAATCACAATATTGAGCAAAGTAAAACCAAAACAATATAAATCTAGGAATTTTTAGGGCAAAAAGTGGAACAAACGAAAAATCAACAACATCCTTGAGCACATCCCAGCCACCGCTCTTTGAGACCACCGAACCAGCCCACACAAACACATCCCAAACAGGCAGACACCCACAGACACACACTGCAGAGCAGAAGCTCAAAGTATGGAGCACTACACCTGCTCCCATACTTCCTCACATGCAGGGCTGGGAAATGTCCAGGCCTTCACAGATGCATCTTCTGGTTCAACTCAGAAATCACATCTGAACAAGACAGGAGCAGTACCAGGACTCCATTATACTCCAGCATTCTTCTTGCCTTGCTGAACACAAGCTCCAAGTCCTGAAGAACTGAGGACATTCGCACACACATATACACACTCCCATGTGCAAATCACATAGGCAATAGAACTGATTCATCCAGAGTTTGTCAGGTTTACTTCATAGGCACAGTAAATCCAACACAATCAGAACACAAGACACTCATGGCCCATATGATGGTCATCTTTGCAGAAAAGAAGAAAAAGTAGAGTCGTGTATAGCAGACTCATTGCATTTGCTGTGACACATGCCAATGCTCAGGGATATTAGCCCTGGTCATATTCTGCCCATTGATAGCTATACTACTGGCCATGGTACCTTTTTTCCAGTTTTACTGAAAGGGAAGGTCTTGACAAAGAAAATTAGATTCATAAATTAGCCACAGCTTTAACTCTATTTACGGTATCACTTTATTCTCCACTAGGCCAAAATAAGAACAAATGTAGAGACTGAAGTGCCAGGACAGGAAATGTATGGCTGACAGGAAAGCATAGATCAGAATATGTGAAGTCACCAGTCAGCCAGAGTTCTCTGGTTGGAAATTATAAAACAAAATGACATAACATTTATTGAGTTTCGTAGGGATTTGACTAATAACAGCTTGTTTAAAGCCACCGAACTTGCCCTACTTACTTGCTTTAACTCCAGCTAGGTCAAAGTGACAAGACATGTCAGTGTAAATGTAACCTTTTAACTAACCACCACAGATCTATAGTCCAAGAGCAGCACTTAGTTCTTGTCAAAAACCACCATGATTCCAAAATAGTAATTTTTAAAGTACCATGCATTATCAAGACTGCTGACAGAACGAATAGTATTACCTAGTTCAAAATGGTAGAGATGGAGAAGAAGAGTAATAAAGGAGAAATGACTGTGGTCTTGGTCCCACTGAAGTCATGTTTTTCATGAAGATTTCAAAAGTGGGGAAAACATGGCCTTTATCCAACTTTCTACAAATTACACAACTGAGTATTTGTATTTAAGATAAATCAGTTCTGATACAAGTCTAATCTACTTGAGTTTGACAGCAAAACTTCTGAAAATATTTATTCTTGAGCATGACACCATTTATCCTTCTGTTTTTCTGGTCTTTGACTGAAGTCTGTAGGACATTTCAAGTGCCCTGTTGCCACTGGTATTTGCTGTCTACATGTCTCCAAACTCTTACATGGTTTCCTTCTAATATTGCAGGAAGGATACGGTGCAACAATGTTCTTGAGGAATCTCCTTTCTTCCCCAAAATGCAACACTTTACTGCTTCTACAATTTTCACCTGTAAGAAAAACATTCTCAACATCACTCAACCCACCTTGATAAGAGCAAGTGCTCATGGAATAAAACATTATGCATCTTCTGGAATTCTGCCAAGTAATTTCATGTCCTATCTAACTGATTCTCAAATTTAAGCCATGCACTCAAAATGGATGTCAGCATGTAAATCTTAAATCTCATTGATCACCACGTAAGTTCTTCAATATCTATGCCAATTTAGGAAAAACAACCAAAACAGAATACGCTATAATCTATGCACTTAGTCTGCATGAAACCAAACAGTTGCTCCCTTTCTTTCATTAACTAATATATGGTTACTTTATTTTCCAAAGAAAGTAAGCAAGCTAAGAAAGGTAAAACCAAAACTATGGGTATCATAGATGAGAAATCCTGAGCAAAAGCATCTTTAGATATGTAACCATAAAATAATATATTACATTTTATCTGACCTTTTACAAAAGCCAGTGAACATTTTCAATCTAGTTTTAAAAAATTCAAATGAAGCTTGGATGACAGACACCTTTTAAGAGGAAAAAAAAGTCCACAACCCTCAGGCAAACCCTTGGTTTTATTTACTATTCTGAAAGATATTTTCTACACTCCAGAATACCAGCTGCTATCTTTTCTGTAGCATACTTAATTCAGAGACATCTGCTTGCTAGCAGACCAAGGATGAAGCTTGGGGTTATGAGACCTGGATTATATTTCTGTCTCAGCAACTGATTTCTGGTGCAGCCTTGAGAATGTTTCTCTGTCCCCATTTCACCATTATAAGATGTAAAGATGTCTTTTAACACATCCCAGTTTCTTTAAATAAAATGTAAGTTTTTGTGTATCTCAGTGAACTGCACTGTGAAAACTGCAGTTCCAATTAATAGTGAACTCCTAAGTATAGTGATGATTTCAGGAAAGCTTTATGGTCACTTTCAGTCAGAGAGCTCAGCTGCCTTCTGGTGAAACAGGACTGAACAGATTCATGTAAGTACTGAAGATGCCAAATAAGAACGAAAAGACTAATCCTGAGTACTGCAGCTGCTGATAATGCTCGTTGCCTAACAATGCAGAAAGTATTACACTCACTATTGCCTACAGCACGCACTGCTACAGAGAAAAAAAAAGAAATGGTATGTAGTCTGGGAGAATCCAAGATGACAGTCTGAAGAGGAAAATAACTCAGTGCATATTGCTTGAGGTTATGAGGAAAGTGTCTGCTAATATGCAGCAGGCTCCCATAATTGCGTAGCTGAAGTAATAATACCCCAACAAAACGCCATTACAACGTACAGTGTTTAACAACTGTGTCAGTTGTCACGCACATCAGTTTATTCCACAAGCTGGCTTATCCACTTTGTTAGTCTAAATGCTCCAAAATGATTTAAAGAAATCATATCCACTACACGTTTTAGAGACAGGAGAAAATATATTCTGGGTAAGTCTATTAATTTTTATTGTGACGTATCAAGAAAAAAATAGATCCGTAGTCTGCTTTTCCAAATGGAGCAGGAGTTCTTAAAACAATACTGGGGGGCGGGTATTTGTGTGACACATCAACAAGCTTCAGACAACTTAGGTTCCTAGTAAAAAAGTACTGGAATAATTTATGATGTACGAGAGAATTAACAAGAGTTTCTTAATCTACAGTGCTTTCATACTCTGTCAATTTTTTTTTTTTTGGCTAAAATTGTTCTCCTTCATTGATGGATGCTTTCCCTTCTTCCATCTCAGCATGCATGAGAGAAAGACAAAACTTAACATATCCATCATCAGAGCCAGAACACACAGCACAGTCCATCTGTTACCGTAAATAGCAAACTGATAGATGTTCCCCCTTTCCCCCAGCAAGCTTCTTAACTCCTCTACTCTCTCTTCAGAGTGAAATCAAATGCTGTGGGGCTTTTCTTCTAGGTGGCTATAGACATAGCAAGAATACGGTGGCTGTGAACTGGACATATTCCAAGACTTGTCTGAAATAGTCTTACCCAGGGCCAAATGTTTTCCCCATCAGCAGTGAAAGCATTCAGTGCTTTGGCATTCTTCTAGCAGCCTATCCTCCCTTTGCCACCCAACATGCATGCACACTCCCATCTCCCTGGCTGCTCACAGTGCTGAAGCAATCACAAATGCCTCAGGCAAAGCAAAGATAAAGAGGTAAACACTTTAGTCCTAGGCATCATCCCAGGGAGGACACACATAATAATTTCCAAGCTCCTCCTCAACAGATTTTTTTTTTTCTTGTGTTCAGTACCAACAGAATTAAGGAAGGAGACGAGTTTAATGTACGAGTATGACCCCTGTCAAGAATTTCATTACAACACCTAGTTCATCATAAGCTGTTCTTAAAAGCAAACATCTACTATCCCCTGCTGTGCACTAGGCTTAAATGAGAAAGCAGTGAGCAGATCCCCAAATTGCTCTGCAGTGTGCCTACAGCTAACTTCCTTTCACAGCCCTCCTTGCCCTCCTCCAGGATCTCAAATCTTCACAGAATCTATACTTACTTTCAAGTGGCATATTGCATTCATTTTTTTTTTTTGTTTGGAAGGTTAAACCACTAGTAGAGCATGAAGTACATGAATCTGCATTTGTCACACTGATGTCCTACATGTTCACCTCAGGCAGCAGAAAAAGAATACGTGGACCTGATTTTGCTCTTGTATTTCAAGTCTGCTTGAGATACATTTCATGTAAACACATAACATAAAAGAGAGCAAGAGGTTTTGATAACTGGTGCTGGGGATGATGTGGAGTTTTGGCACTCAAGCAGTTGGGAGAATTTATGCAGAAAAGTATGCAGAGACATTAAGCACATTATCCTGATGGGCATTTATTAAAATGCAATGTAACTTCAGTATCTGGTATTGATTCTCATTACCTTCCACAATTCACCAAGCAACACTTACAATTTAGATGTTAATTCACAACTTAATAGTATGAATCAGTAATGCATACAGAACTAACTGCAGCAAACTGCCCAATAAACAGGAAACTCCTATTAGAAATGCCTTTAGGAATATTCAACAACTTGAATTGTGACACAGATGATTTTGCTTACTAGGACAGGATGGGAGGATGCATGTCCTGTCTGCAAGCACTTGTACAATTCTGCCGTTTCTGATCATTTGTAATTATATAAGAAGAAAAAGGAGTTTGATTTAGAACATCTGCAGCAGAGAAAGTCTCTAAAATTTCCTAGAACAAGTGCAGGAAATAAATAGCACAAACAAGGAGAAGAATTAACTAAGGCACACTCCGACTTGATATGGAAATCCTGATGTTAGGACTACTACTCCCTTCAGAAATACAAACAAGATCAATGGAAAAGTTGCCATGTTCCAAAACTTCTCCTCCTTCTTCAGAGGTAAGAGAACTTGAAACAATGCAACAAAGCAAAGAGAAATGTGCACCTCAGATATATCTGTGAGATAATCACACTTTTTCCAAGATAAGGTTCAAACTCTACCATTGACTAAATATATACACTTGGTGCCCATGCTGCACTTGCCACTGCTTTTACCCATCCCCCATATTAAATTATTCTCTTTCTACCCCAAGGTCTGAATTTTTTAAAAATAAATTAATTTGGCCCTCACATTGCATTGTGCTGGAAGCAGTATTGATACATAGAGATTGTAAATGAAAATTAGACCACACAGAAGGGTATACTAAATTATCCCGGATGAAAACAATGTTAAAATGTGATTTAAACAGAATAACATTAAAGTAATACGGAAAAAAAAAAAAGTAATTTTGAAAATAATTGTACTTTTTTACAATCTTTATTGCAGATGAGATGAAACTGAACAAAAATGTGAAAGCTTCCGGAAACGTGAAAGCACATTTAAACTCCCAGACCACTTGAAATTTCTGCTTTACTTATGCTGAGCACTAAATGTGCATATAAATATTGCTTGTAGCTCCAGATCAGATGCAGCTGCATTTTAAGAACATTTTGGATTCCTTTTAATTTTTTCATTGTTTTTCTTACTTTAATTCTTTCAAGAAAAAGATTTCATGGTGAAGGCACTGCTTTCACGTAGATGAGGAATATATTACACACAAGTTACTTTTGGGAGTTTGTCAGGTATCTGAAGGTTGCAGGGACAGGTTTACATAATTTAGACAACAAGCTGCAGGGATCCATTTCATAACTCCCTTACCACCTTTTCCTAAGGAAGCATTCTCTTATCCAGAAATCTGTTTATTTCCAAAGACCCTTTAGAATTACCTGTTAACAGATTAACAGAAATATCTATGCTTCCTCTTGCCACAACACAAAGGGACTATTTCTGTCCCTTTTTGTGCATGGCACCTGCGCCTCCTTGGGCTTAGGACCTGTGTTGTTTGTTCTGCCATCATGACACCATGCAGTCAGTACTAATCCAGAAGTGCACATCACTTTGCACATCCAGCAGGTCCCCCTGGTTCTCTCCCTTGCGAATTTCTGAGTCATGGTGAACACTGACTAAACAGAATTCTAACCCAAACTTCTCCTTCATTTAAACGACATGAAGGAGGACTCAACAAAAAGGGATAATTTACTTGTAAACAGGCAACTTGACTTACTGGAAGCCTTAGCATCCTAGCAGGGCACTCAGCAATGTTTTCACCAGACACTATAGAAGCCTCTTTGCTCTGCTCTATCTTAACTTAAAATGATGCATCTGTTTGAACTAGTCTCATGACTATACTATGCTGTTAACAGAAAAATCTTTTCTTCTCCAAAATCAGTCTTTTTTTAAAAAAAAATCAGCAATATTTGTGTTGGCATTTTTTCCTCCTCCTTCATTTTTGTATATTTTCTCATCCCACCGTTCTTTTCTCAGTGGTGGAAGAGAAACCAAAACCAGTTACTGTTAGTCTCTATTGCCAGTCAAAATAAAGTCAAATATGACAAAAATCAAAAGGTGCCTTTTACTTTTGCTTGTGTCCACATTTCTACGCAAAAAAGTTAAATTCAGATAGTTCCTCTAGTGACATAAGAGTCAAGCTTCAAGTCACTGTCTTAACTGTGTTGCATCTGGAGAACTTGGTCTTTGAGAGACCAAATACACCCTATCAGTTACCCAAAATCAGGCTCCGAATACATAAAAATGTTCTTCTTTATACAACTTTAACCTATGACACAGTCCCTTTTCATTCTCAAATCACTCTTCTTTAGGACATGGTTTAGATTCAGCAACATTTGGAAGAAAATTTTCTCTACCAACTTCCAGAAAGAGATCTTTCACACTGTTTTGTATACTACCATTGAGAATTACTGGGAAAGAACAGGAAAGATTTCTCTATTCATTTGTTGGAACACGCTCTTCCCCAGAAGATTTACGGGCCTTGTACTTTGTGCTTAAAGTCTCAAAGTAGGTAAAGCAAAGAGACAATCAGGCAGTCAGCATGGTTTGGTACACAGAGTTGGGCAGTTCTGGAGGCAGAGACCAAACAGACAAGGAACAATAAACACGAGCACTCTATTTTTTCTTTATTTCACACATCTTGTTATGGTAAGCTGATGATATAACTCAGAGCAGATAGCATGGAGCTTATTGGCCCAAAACACAAAGCAAAACCTATACTTCTGTGTGGCTCAGTAACTCCTTATCCTCCTATCGACTACATAGCAGCTCAGAAAAATATGAACAATGAAAGACAGCAATAAACACTTCTTGATACACTGGTTTTAAGTATACAGGTTGCCTTCCTTTTTTAGAGTATAAGGATCATCTGCTTTTATATTGGGTAGTCAAGAAAAGACCTCATTTTCATATATAACATTAATGGGAAAGTACTGCATAGCTTGTAAATGCAAAAGCAGGTCCCATTTGAGAGGCAGGCATTAAGGCAGAGGAGAGGAGAAAATCCTGATTTTATAACTGAATGAAATCAAAACTAATATTGGAATGAAATGTATAATGCAAGTCATCAAGTGGGAGATTAATAAACTCGGCATCAAGTATCTTGTTGTTCTTTACACATTTTTACATGCTTAAAACTGCTACAAGAACCAGTGCTATTTGCTGTTTCCTGACAACGTCCCAATTCATGCCTCATTTCTGCATCTCCTGAAACATCTGTAAATCAGAAGAGTCATTACAGACAACTGGTTACCTAAAAATTTGATGAGTAGGCCATGTGCACTATGGTTTCCTTTTTTTTTTTTTAATACAGTAGAATTGACTACAATTTCTAACACACGATATATCACTGAGAGTTAAGACATCTGTTGTTTTTTCAGGTTCAGAGCTTTGCTTGCAGTTTGTAAATTAAAATCAGCTTTCTCAATAAAAGCTGAAGTTAATAAGTGAAAGCAAAGAAAGTTACAGTCATCTCAATATTTTCTCCATAACTTATTGAGTGACACCTTTAGAAACGTCAGTCTTTTGACAGCAGTATGGCAAAGTTAACAAGCTCATTTTCCAGGCATCTCATCTGTACAACAGGATGCAAAGTCAATAAAAGCAATTAGTGCTGCTCAACAGCACCTCTGTTCTGACACCCCAAAGTGCATAGTGGAAATCCTGTGGGGAAATTTGTATGAAAACCCAAGTGAGTTGCCCACCTAGTACTGCTACCTATGTATGTTACATACTGCACCGGGACACAGTCTATTTCTTCAGGCGTTTTTCTGATTCTGCATTAGCCTGTTTTCTATCAAACAGATTATGTCAGAGCTTTATTAAGGCTCTTTTACTTGCCTCTGTGTGTCAACAATTCAAAGAAAGGAAAAGATGGAAAGAGTCAGAACAATAACGTGTTTCCCACTCCTTTTTTAGAACATACATTACAGAAATTGCCTCAGAAGGAACATCACCTTCATTCGCACCAGCATAACCAAGTGGAGTTGGTTTTGTTTTATTTCAATTTAATTTCACAGAAACACTATTTCCAGTGTGTGGACCACCTCCTTAGAGAAAAAGAAAATTGGTTAAAGATGCCAGAGCTGTCCCTTCAATGGCAAAGGAACAAGGAGAGTTGGAGAGTGGCAACCATGGCAAAAACTCCATTCAGATCACTGCAAGCATTCCCACTGGTCTCCACAGAACACCGAACAAGATTGGAATTCATTCAACTCCAGCTTCAGCCTTTCAATACCTATAATTACTCCCAAACGACTAATGAGGAAGCCAGTTCTCCATCTCATAAGAAGTACTGACAATCAGAAAGCAAGACACTTGGTACTGTGAGCAGATGAAGCCTGCCCTTAAAATACTGGGAGAGGTAGTGAGGGAAGTAGATTTTTAATGACTCCTACATTTCCAATAATTTCATCCTACAGCAGAAAAGCATTCATCTGTTCTATCTTTCTTCTCAGACAGACCTATTTTTAAACCATCTGTTTCACAAAATGGCTCTATTTATACATTACAAAGTGCGATAAGGCCCTCTGAAACAAATGGGACATGAGACAAAGAACAAGGAAGAACTATCCGTCACGTAAGAACGGCTCTGGATGGATTTTGACAACTTGCTGTGTTCAGACAAGTTACATCACTTCAGTTCCTTCCCTACTCATCAAAATGGGGTTCCAGAGATAGATAAGACAGGCTTATATGAAGATGTGGGAAAACTCTTGTTTACAAGGCAATAATTATGCTTGATCCTCAAGAAAATGGACCAAGATGCAAAATCCTTTACATTTACTGAAATACTGGATGTTCTTCCCCTTCTACAGAAGATTTAATACTTACACTTAAAGACACACTGCAGGAATGATTCTTTTTTGAAATGCATTGTAGGTATCTGACTTCTTGAACTTCAGACATATGATAAAAGTAGCAAATCAGCATCTCTGAAGTCCAACATATCATCACTCCCAATAAATCGCCTCCCAAACAGAATTATTCTATTAAGAACTTGATTCATGACTCACTCTTAAAAGGTTTTCAGTAGTTATTGCACTTTTTTTAATGATCTAATTTTAGAATGTAATTCTTCATTACTTATCTTGGATCGTCACCTTAAGCTCTCATTTCAAAAAGCAACAAAAACAAAGTTGTACCCTGGAGTTCTCAAATATTTCTCTGAATAGCAAGTTTGGTCAAATTAAATTTCAAATATCATGGCAACTCTTCTGAAATTCTTTTTTAATATATCATCTGCCACACTTTGGAAGGCAAAGACTTTTCTCCAACAGATGTTCAAATCAAAAGCTAATTTAAAATGCTAGCACCTCATTCTGCAGATGGAAAGCTTTGAGTCCCCTCCTGATTTTTCATTAAAAAAAAACCCGTAACTTAATTCCTCCAAATCAGCTGTAGGAACCACTTCTATGTCATGGATTATTAAACAGAACCAAAAGGAAGAATACATTTAAAATATAACAGAAAGCTGCAACTCAATGAAATTCAACCCTGAAGCCCAGCCAGCATTTATTTTTGCTAACCTCTCACTAAAGTCCTAAGAAAAAAGGTTGTAGTATACTTTAAAATAATAAACAACAACAAGAGTCCCAAGGCAAGATTTTAGAGAACCTTAGTTCTCTAAAATCCAGGCATCCACACACGGCATTGTCATTTTGGCTTCTACTATAGAAGGTGTCTCCAGAGACACTCCTTCAGGATACTGAAATTGAGAATCTCAGAAGCATTTAAAGGCAAGGAACAAAGTCACCCCACCACAGGACAGTAACTTTTGCTAAAGCTTCTGTTCCTGGACTGGGCAAATGGAAGTCGCTTTCTTGTGCAAAACTGAATACTACGGATCCTACTGTTAACACTGCCATTGATAAACAGCACGCCTTCAGAGAAACGTGGAAAAATATGAAAGCAGCAGCCATGACTCAGAACAATCTGGAAACTGAAAATAAGAATCGAGGAGCAACAGAAAATAATAACCAAAAAAAACGGGCAGTGTTCAAGGTGTTAACTAGAACAGATAACACTTTCTGTTAACTGCAAGAAGCAAATATCGCAAGAGGCACAGAAAGGGCCACAATCTCTGTGCCAAGCACAAAAACAAAAATCATCCTCCATAAAACCAAAATTAAGCCTGCAGGAATGATAAAGTATTAGGAATCAGCTCATGGGATTAACCACATCACCACCAAGATGTTTAAAGTAATCCATTCTCAGTGTGCCAGTCACAAATTACAATTTGCTGAGATCTGATTACAAAAAGCAGCTGTTCCACCAAAACCATGAAAAACCAACAGCCTAATGACAAGGACTGCTCTGCGCTCTGTGTTTGATCTACATTCCAGCTCATAGTCCTCAGACTGTAAACGCAGTGCAAAAATGCCTTCCTGGGAATGCATTGGGAAATATAGCAGCAATGACTCTTTTGTACTCTCTTACAGAAGGCCTGAGCACTAGTTGCACCTCTCTTGGCTGCTAAATATGTGATGAAGCTTCTTCACCTCTGATGTGCCCAAAATGCATTGCTTACACTCAATAAAACTTGTTGTACTTTATGAACCTTTATTTTAAATCAGCTGCAGCTCTCAGCATGTTATTTAGAAACTGTAGAAGAAGCTGTTCTTTTCCCAACATGAACACAATCTTTTCAATTGGGATTTTGAAAAAGCTAAACTCTCCAAATAATGGCTGGGAATAGAAACTGCTTAGTAGTTTAAAACTTTCTGTAAGCACTGGTCACAGTCATCAATAGTCCAGCACTTCACCAGATGAAGGAGGACCAACAGAAGGGTACTTGAAGCAAAACAAAACGTACTTCCTCTTGAAAAGTAAAACAGAAAGAAAACCCCAAAAGCAAACATTTAGGAAAAAAGTACTGGAGCTCATCTCCTCCTAAGTATATCAAGAACAACTGGGGACAGCTGGGACATCTAGAAATACTCAGAACACATGTCCAAACACTGCCAGTGTCGTCCTCCTTTGCGCCAGACTTCCCATGGGCTGAGCAAGCCCTGAGGCACAAAAGGATTAGATTAGAGGGAAGAAGGAAACCCAAGGCCAGAAAGTAGTTTAAACTGACCCAGCTGTAATAAAAAAGGCACACAAACTTACACAATACATTTTTATTCTAAAGAAAACAACAGTTTAAAAAGGTTTACCTTTTTCTTCATGCAGATTATATCAACAGAATTTCTTGCTTTCACAATTTTTTTTTTTTGCACACAGCAATAGAAAACGTTTTTAAAAGCAATGTAAAAAAGATGTACAAATGCGAATCCTGCTAACCTGCTAAATTTCAAAAGCCCATAGTTGAATTCACACTGAAAACATTGTAAAGTTTACCCAAAGATACTTAGTAAAACGATTAACATTATACCTCTTGGGAAAATTCACTGAGAAATGAATCCGTTTCTAGAGGTCTGTAATTCCTGGATGCATCATTGTCTAAAAGCATTAGAATTCTTTGTATTTCAAAAATCTTTTGTATATTTTGGGTTTAAGGGATAAGGATATGCCTCTTTCAGAACACGGTTGCAAATAACTTCTTATCTCAGCAGCCGCTTTTCTAAAGCGACCTTTCCCCTGCCATCTCCTCTACCTTTCCAGAACAGATGAGAATAATGTGCAACATACGCTTTCCACAAACAGGGCAGTTGGAAAAGTCACTCAATATTTTAATGTGCTGGAGGCTTTTGCAGATTAAGGCCATGGACAGACATCAGGGTGAGGAACACTATGTGCAAGTAATTCTCTCATGCTGGAATAGACAAATCAAATGGAAGTCAAGACCTTTTTTCTAATGTACGAATAATCTTCCCACACATACATTTTCTAAAACCTGGTCCTTCATATCCATCTATGCAAAATGTGCTTAAGAGGTGAAATACAAAATATGTGCAACCACTGCAACATCCCTCACTAACTGTGAAAGACTGTACTGGCCTGTTCTTAACAACTCAGATCCATGGCTGTAAACAAGCATTTTCCTAGCACATCTTTTTCACTAAGACACCATTTCCGCCCCCTTTCTGAAGGTTTCAGCTGTGCTTAAAAAAAAAAAATTTAAAAAAAAAAAAATCTTTCAAGACTTTCTCGTCTTCCCAAACCAACTGCCAATTTTACCTGCAACCTGCCTTTGCAGCAAGCCACTGCTGATAATTTACCATCAGGCCTTCCTCCCACTCAATCTCTCTTAAGAGCACTGCATGTCAGCATCTGCAAATCCCTTCACTGTTCTCCTATCCCTCCCTCTGCCTCTTTGCTGATGCCTTAAAAAAAAAACAAAAAAACAAAACAAACAAACAAACAAACAAAAACTAGCACAAGCACTGCTGTTTATAACACAAGACAGACTTGTTTCACTATTCCTGGGTACTCCATTCCATTCATCATCCATTGTTTTGTCTTAAAGGTGGAACATTTTGCTTTGTTCCAGGTTTCCTCAGCGGTTAACAAAACAGTTCTCATTATGATTCTTCATTATTAAAGATCTGCCTTCAGTCCTCTACTCAAGGGCAGAAACATGACAGTCACACACACTTCATATGATAATTATCTTTTCAAAACAAAATAGTCTATAATAATTCTTTTTTCACAGAAAATCTGAATAGAATATTTATAGTGAGCATACTCATATAGAAAATAAATGGTTTACATGGATATATTTCAAAGCGACAAAGTGCCAGGCAAGCAACCCAATATATCTAAGTAATCAATGTAAGGGATATACATCAGAAAGGGAACCACTGGAAAATGGCAGATTGACCTCAGCTATACCAGCACAAGTGTGAAACCCAGGAAATGTTGGGGAAGAAATGCAATCTGTTAGCTCTGTTTATGTTAAAGGCTGTTATCTTTAAAGAGATACAGTAATGTAAGATAAAAATGTTTGCTTTTCATAAAAGCAGAACACCACAAATACATTGTTGGATTGTGGATGAAAAACTGTATTAACTGATTAAAAATTAATTTGCATATGGCAAGAAAACACAACAATAAAATTATGAGGATAAAAAGAAGTATCATAGCTTTAAACACTTGCCAGAGTCTATCCTCCTACATTAAAATTCCTTATAAGTTAGTCTAAATCCTTTAAAAAAAGTCAGCAAGCAATAGGAGATGAAAATGTTCAGTAAAATTTTTCCTATAAAGAACATAATTCTCTTTTCAACATAAGTCAAAAATCCCTTTAAGCAAGAAACAAGACTTAACTTATTATTTCCTATTTATGCTGTTATTACACCACAGTGATTAAAGATAATCTCAACAACAATGAAGATCAAGTGGCTCCATATTAATTAAGCACTCATTAAAGAGACAACTTTACCCATATCCCAATGAAAAGCATTCTAAAACATCCCAAAAAACTAATCTCTCTATTCAGCACTAAGCATTTCAGTCATCTGATTGATTTCAATATGCTCAGTAAAATATTCTATTTAACGTATCTGACTAATATTAGGAAAATAGCCAGTCATCCTATGGAACTAGAGTCACAGTGATCAGCCCAGTAGCCTTGTACAATTAGAAACAAACAGTTCTAACTTAGAAATAAGCAACCCTTCAGATAGGATGACCTCTTACAAACCACAGACATTTAACAATTATAGATCAATGACCTAATAAATTATGTGTTTGGAAGGGCCGCAGAGGATCACCTTCAACAGAAGTTAAAGAGACGAGTGCAGAGGGGACGAGACCCAGCTGTTGTGGACGAAATGGCACCAGGTGAGAGCAGGCAGATGGCAGCTGCTGTGGATGCTCAGGTCCCTGGTTTCAATGCCTGAGCAAGGCTGGGCACAACTCAAAGGACATGCCAGGAAGGCCACACAAAACAACTCCTCCATGTACCTTAAAGCAAATACTACGATGCTTTACGACACATAAAACTGTCTTCAGGAAATAATTTTTTACACAAAACTATGGTCTGATATCTCTATACAACAACATTTTTTTTTTTTTTTTTTTTTTTGCTAAGGCAGGAACAGAGGAATCAGGTGTTTCTTTCCTCTAGATCTTTCTCCTTAAGAACCAAGTAAGCAATGTAAAAGTCTTCCTGGCTCACCACTCGTCTTCACTAGCATCCCTCTTAACTCTGTTTCTATAATCTTTTTTCCTATGTAAAACAATATCTAGTCACTTACGGTATATGTGTTACATATTCAAAACATCACATAAAACAGCTAACACTGAGGACTGCAAAAAAAAAAAAAAACAAAAAAAAACAAAAAAAAACAAACCAGAAACATTAAAAAAACGTAAACCATTTTAACATATTAAAACAAAGGTTTGTCTCTGCCTTTAAGTGACTCAAAATAAAATATAAATGTTACATATTTATTAGCTGAGTGTGTATGAGAATATAGCTCACAACATTCCCAGTTTCAATTTAATTTTTCTTTTTAAGACAGGAACTTCGTAACTTACCAATGTTAAGCTAAGATACATCTGCACAAATTCCCTGTGTATCTTCTAAAACAGAGTTACCATCTAGCACAAAAAGTCACAGATGGTTTGCTACTATGTGTTTACAGCAGATAAAAACAAATACAAATAGCACCAGGACTGTTGCTCAGTGCGTTAACATAGCAGTTTCGGTGCAATGACTACTTTAAAGGTTACAAACAAGAAGGTATTACTCTGTTAATTCTAACTTGCATTTCCTATGCATTGAACTTACCCAGTTTCAATAAAAAGGAGAGTGTTCTAGTCATCATTTCTGCATCTGAAGTGTTTTTCTCTATAAAGCTGGTATGCTGGTAGCTTAGAGATTGCCTGCTAAACTGCCCATCTTGGCTTGCGTTATGAAAAACAGGAACAGACAAGCTTCTATAAGGCACAGAGCCAAAGTGAGTAATACCTTACAATTTATATAATTACAGAAAATACAAACTTGCTGAGATGCTTATTAATAAGAAAAGTAAGTTTGTTTCTATTTCTTTTTTTAAAAATCTGTCCCCCAGAAGTAGCTACATACCCACAGTATTTAATTTAATTAAAACAGATAATAATCTACTAACTTCTAGTACAAAGAGCATTTGATAACAAACTCAGGGTAACTACATTGTACTCTTAATTCCTTACATGCAGGTATTTTTAAAAAATATGCTGAAAAATCTGATACTGGGGACAAAAAGAAGTAAGAATCCAGGTGTTTAGCACTTATTATCACCGTGTAATCAAGAGCGTACCCCCAGAAATCTTCTCCTCATCAAGAATTTTTTTAAAAATACAAGGATTCATCATTTCCCCCTTACCTTTTAACACTGAATATTTACTTAATGCTCATAAAATGCAAAGCACTAACTGTAGTATTATGAACCATTATTATATTCTCATTAGATATCCATAACAGCATGTGGCTGTTAATACCACTACTTGCTGGTCAAAGCAATCCATAATTCCAGTTGTTCTGAGACAGTAACAGGGGACTTGAGTACAAGGGCTAAAGAAAAGCTAAGAGCTGTGAAAGAATACATGCGTTTTCACAACACGCATTGTAAATCTGCCTAATACAAGGGGAAGGAACTAGCCCCGCAAAAAAGTCAACCTCCAAAGCCCACATACAGATTACGGGAGAGACAAGATAAGTTATCCCTCATATAGCAAATCAACCCCTATTGCCTGCATTTCCATGCTATGGATATAGCAACTCCGTGACATTCATACCCAGATTTCCCATAATAGCACAACAAAAGTATGTTTCCTTTTTTAAGGGTCAATGGGTTTTTTTCAGCTTCTGTACTTCACCAAAACACTTCAGCATTTGGCATCTACTATGACAGCAGAAATTTATCTCAGGCAATGCAAGTTTGACTTCAGATCAAATCTTCTCAAAAGTAACTTGGGGACTAACATTTATTCATAACTGAAATTGATCTGTAATGCACAATGATCTTAATGTTTTTTGCATATTGTTCCAGACTCACACACAAATTACTTCAACATGACTATCTTGGTTATTTCACAGTATCTGCTTTTTACCAGCATTCTGTTCCCCTTTTTTCTTTTTTTTTTAAATGACACTAGACCTCACATAAACATCTTTCCCTTAGTTTTATTCTTCTCCAGCTTCATATCTTGAACAGATAGCAACTGCTTTAGAAATATAACAGGCTTCATTTTGTTTTGCTTAAGTTCTAACTCCTCAGTCATAAGATTTCCATCATCTTACATCGCCTGCTCCTCCGGCATCTTGAACTTCTAAAACATCACAGCAGACTAGACAAACGTGGCTTACGCTTGTGTTCACATCTGACATTACCACGGTTCAACTATCATATGTCCGTGCCTACACACACAGATGCATGCAATGGAAAAGATGATACTCTTCAGAGTCCACACACAGTACTTTCTGCCCCCTTTTAGTCTAGAAGAGAGCAAGCTCTAACATATATATTAAAATATGATCCAGTCAGTTGAAGCTGCTCAGAAAACCACTGTAAACATAAAACATAACACTTCAGAAATTGCATTGAAAAGCAAAGATAAAAATCATTTTTTTATCAATGGTTCGATTGTTTCTTATCTTCCATGATTCTTTATTAAACTCCACGTTTTTATGATAATCAGCTTTACAGCATTATTCCCCTCGAGACAACAGGTTTAGTGCCATGAAATCATTGTGAAATTAGCCTAAAACACACAAGTTACAAGTCCCTGTAATTGGACTCTACTTTCTTACCGCCTCCTTATCAGAGCAAACATCTCTCTTCCAAACAGACACTTCAGAAAAATATTGAGGTAAGTAGTAATTCCATTGCATATGATTGAGGAAGAGACAAGTACAACCCAAAAGATGCATGTACAGAACATTGACTGCTGTTGAAGCTGGAAAGTAAGAAGCAGGGATGTAAGAAGCAATTATCACAGCATAATAAACCACTTCCATTTGTCTCATGATTTGCAGCTGATAAATTTGGGAAAGTGTCAAAGCGTTAAGGATGTACTAACAATACTCTGTATTAGGCTTAAGTGCATTCAGCTGTGTACTCACTCCTGACTGAAGTCAGAGTCAGAATATCCAAAATACTTCTCTACCAATGGAACAGGCTGCTCATTCCATCCAAAACAACAAGGTTAACTCACAGTTTCCTAACCCTTTTTTTATACTTTAAAAAAAATTATGTAATAGTTAGCATTTGTCAATAATAAAAATCATGGTAAGAATTACAAAAACTAAGTTAATCAGCCAATTATTTAATATAAACATTCCTCTTTTCAAACTATTAACTTTGCATTCTGGGAAGCAGTTATCCATCAAAGAAAGCATGCAAACGTATCACTGCAGGGAAGGGAGGAAAAAAAATAAAAGAGTACCACTGAATGGGTTTATTCAAAACAGCTGTTTCCTACTTAAAAAGAATTAGGGAAGTTACAAACACAAGTTTCACTTTTATATTTAGAATAGCCAGACCAGCAACTCACAGGAATACACAAAGTCTGACACAGCCCGTGCTGGGATGCAATGCCTTGGTAGGGTCACAGTTCAAGCAAGGACAGTATAGTCAACGTTTGAATTTCTGCCAGTACTGAAATAGCAGTTATGACGAGAAACCTCATCCAGTTTTGGCCAGAGGAGAACATGACAACAAAACTGGATTTAGAAGTTTATTGGGAAATTATAGCTTGTTTTTTTTTTTTTTTTAAAAAAAAAAAAAAGCAGTATTTTAGAGGAACTTAATCCAAGCTAGTATTTGAAGTTTCAAATTGGATTTTAGCTCTTAATTGGCAAGTATCTGTAATTTTCTTGTTGTTCTTTCACATTTCCCAGCGTTCATAAATACACAGGTTCTTGGAGGTCTCGATAGTTCCAGCAAAGAAACTGGAGCCAATCCAATCAATTTCTCCAATGGCCCAGAGCACTAGCAAGTACACTGCTGACATGCCAAGTGGTTATACTTACAGATAGTTTGGGTCCAGCAGAATAACAGCAAAGGCATTTGCACACCACTGAACTAAGTTAATAGATTTGTTTTGCATTTAGTACACCCAACTTGCAACTTGGTTAGTCAGCAGCACCCTCGTCAGAAGAGAGTGCGTATGTGTACAGAAGAAAACAAAAAAGCCCACAACTAACAAGAAGATATCAGAGGGAAAGAGTAAAATTGAACTATGGCTTCTTTTGTTAAAATCCAAGAGAAAAATTCAAGTACAGTTAATTCACATGATTATGGTCATGTACCACTCACTATATGTGATATCTCTTGTGGGTTCCTCAGTAGCACAGGCTGGAGGCCAGCTGAGGAGAGAAGTTCAAAACCAAACCTTCCAGGTAAGCAGAGAGGCCCTTGACTGAGATGGCAACCACAGATAAACTCTAGCCGTAGGCCTGATGCAAATTTCCTTGGTAATTTCCTCTGAACTGAGGATGAAATATTAAAAACTTATGTGGCATACTCTTTGATATAGGGTCAGTAAGACAGCGAGTGACGTGCTGTGCCTACCCTCACATAAACTCACACAAAGAGGGAACATGAAGCACATTTTTGCATTACTGCCATTTCACACAGGTGGAAACAATCAGCTGCCAAGCACTGAAGAATTGCTCTTTAAAGAATAGGTCAGTAACATAAATGTGATTTGTCATTTATCGGGAGGAAGGAGATAGGCAAATAATAGAAAAGCCTTTTGTTCCCATTTTATCAGGAAAAAAAATAATCACGTAACAAAATACACACTAAGTCCTCCTACCTGGACTGTCTCATAGTAGCAGCTGTGGGAAAAAAAAATTTAAAATACTCCTGTGTGTTTAATGGTAGGCAATAAGCACCATAAAATAAAAATATACTTAAATATAATAAAAATCTACACAGCCACCTTTTAGTCTGATGATAAATAAGTTTTTTAGGATCCTTCCCAAAAATGTAAGCCCAAATGTTAGACAAATGGAGATTTAAATCAGTATCAGCTGCACATCCACATACAAAGATCACAGACCGCAATTACGTTTACTGCGCAAATGTGGATGGACGGCATGCCATTTCCACTCGTTCTAATTCAAGGCTTTTGGATTCATAAGCCTCAGTGGTACTGCTGCTATGACTAATTCATCATGCCAATTATTTCATTCTCATTATTTATTTAAAGAAAGTTTCCACTATCTTCTTTCAAAGGACCAAGTTGCAACAAAATTTGGTTTTATTTTTTGTTCGTTTGGGTTTTTTCTATTCTAGATGCCAGCTGGCCAAACATCAGTACAGATGCTGAATATTTTGTTACTCTTCAAGAGGAATATGTTTCCTCAGCCAATAGCCTTGATGTACAGGCACAGCAATATAAATCTTGGTACACACACCTGTCGCTCTACAGGCTTGATTCGCAATCCAGTTCCTCATGATGATAAAGAGAAAATTTGTTCTGCAGGGGGTTCAGCAGATTTCCTATACATGGACCATCAGGATTTGGCTTTTAAACAAAAAGATCACAGGCAGGACCATATTGCTGCATTTCTCTTTGAAGATTTATTCTTGCCTTTAATATCATGATGAGAACATCTTCGAGTGGAATTGCAGGAAACTCAAATTCCTGATTACAAGGACCTGGAAATTACTTTCATAGGTGAATGTAGTCTTGCAATGGCCAAAATCTTAAAATTCAAACCAATGTCTATTGCAAGAGTTTAAGACATCTGTAGAACGCTGTATTCTAGGTGGCTCATTTCAGAAGCCTCGCAACTTGACTGCTGAGATGATGTGGTCTTTTGGACTCTCAATCCAAAACCACTTGTTTAAACAATCATTAGTTTCATTTACTACGTTCCTTTATAAGATCTCAAGGTTTTAGATCCCATAATGCAAGAAAACTGAATGTGCAAAGAACACAGACTTGTACCTACCTCATTTGTCTACCTTTACACCGTACAGAAGACTTACTTCATTATAGGTAACAACCAAAAGAATATATTGAACAAAGACCTATTAGTGTTAAAAATATTACAGGAATCCACACAAATTCTATCTCTTCCTGTACACACTCTTTTATCTTTCTTCAACATTTCTTCCACTAACAAAACTACATCATACAGCTGTAGGGGTTACAAAGAAACTAAAAATGCAAAAGCTGTATTGCACTGGCTCTCAGACAATGTGGTACATTTCCAGTTAGACTGGCTTACGAATGTGAACCTCATAAAAGTCTTGTACAAAGCTATTCTTATAAAAGCCAAGGAAATAAATAAATCTCTGAAGAAAAATACTGTGTATTTTACAACCTGACTAGATCTTTGGGAAGAAAACAGACTTGATTCTTAATGTAATCATGGACATATATCAGCATTTTATTTAAATAGAATTAAAAATGTTAAGTGATTTAAAGTGCACATATTTCTAAAAATGGTGCCTTGTTTTTATTATAAGCAAATGTATGCCATTGGTATAAAAAAAATTAATATGAGTGCAGTCCTGGTTTTCCCTCCATGCATCTATCTACCATTTCTGAGTTTAATAAACGGGCAACACAGTCACCTTCTCATTTTGTTTTCCTTGGGTCTTTCACCTAGCAATAAGGAACAGGAAAAAAAAAAAAACAAAAACCAACCCACAGTTTGTAAGGACTGCATGAAAAGTGCAAATGCACAAAAATCAGTATAGGAACGCCAAAAATGCACTGTTATTACTTTAATCTCAAAAGTATTTATCCAGCCTCAAGCACCTTCTCTCAGGGCACAACAGTATTATCATCACATACACATACAAAAGCAGGAGAGGAAGGGACAAAGGAGACGAAGTGACTTTTTTCTCCTCACCACACACACGCCCCCACCCGCCTCAGCCTTTGGGCAACTTCTCGCTGCACATCCTCAAGGCTGTTCTATGATACATCCACTTTTTCAATCATTCCAAGAGGTTGCTCTGGGAACTAACAGATTATCAGAACACAAAAGCACTGTTACCCTCTTTCCCCTCAAAGATAAGCCCAAATTCACGTTCAGACCTATGGTAGTATAAAAAATTTCGATGGACAGCAGCTGAGGGAACTTCATATTCCCTTTGCACTGATGGGTTAAGGAAGAGGGATTGAGTCAAACTCTTAAATCTTTAAATGCTAAAAATGCTCCACATGTCAATACTGTTATCTCTAAGAAGTTAGCAAATGGCCCACGGGATCAGGCTGATGGTCCATCTAGCCCAGTGCTGTGTCTCCAACAGAACAGCAAGAGATAGTCTCAGGAATACCACAGGCCTGGCCAATTTCTTTAGCCTATTCCTCCAGCATATGATGCTCTTGAATTAGAGATGCTGGAGGGCAGTATTTTTATCTTTATGGACCTGTTGCCCATGAATCTGACAATCCCCTTTTTGATCCCACCTGATGTTCTCTGTCTCTACTACCTCCTATGGCAGCAAGTGACAGGAGTTCACTGACATCTGGAGCTCCATCGAGTTTTGAGCTTCTCTCAGTTCTTGTATTGCAGGAATTAGTGTATAACAGTTCCCCACTTTCCATATAGTGATTCTTTAAAATGCCTCCCCCTGCACAGTCTGTTCCTCTCCACCATGAAAATTCTCTGGCCTTTTTATTCCCTTCTACTACCGCATTTATCCATTTCTTAGTAACTACCAATCCATCCCTACTCTCAAACAACTCTAAGGAAAGGGGCTCAGTTATTTGGTGCAGCACAGCCCACTTTGAAAAACTTCAAAAGAAAAAGAATTTTTGGACATCTCGTAAGAGAAGAAAGGAAGCACATCTTGCAGCCGCCTGACATACACCTCACACGCTGGACAAAAGCTACCATTTCGAACAAAAAGCTCATAACAACATTAGTTCGAAAACAGGCATGGTAATACCATCCACTAATATTCAATAACATCAAACATTTTTCTGGGTTTAAAAGCATTTTTATTTAATTAGGAGTTCTCAGAAATATGCCCATGTTTTCATGAGCGTTCATAACAACCCTTTGATATAGTTAACTAGATGGCTACCTATCTTACTCCCGTACAAGAAAGCAGCCAAAGACGGTTTGCTGTCTTTCCTAGAACTAAACAGATATAAAGAAACAGGATTCAAACCAAATTTTTAAGACCTTTAGCACCCTGCATAGGTCAGAGTCCATTTCACCTTTTTTTTTTCTCTGAGGACTTGCTCAGAACCATTCCATGCTATGCCACAGCACTTCTCTCTCTGAGTACACTCTATTCAGATATGGGAATAATACTTATCACCATGAAATCATATAAGGATCCAACTCCTCCTCCTCCTTCACAGCAAAAGTTCTAAATTCATTATACTTATCTGCTTTTTAATCCCACCTATGCCGAACAGTTCTCAAAAACTATTTCCTTCTTTTTGTTTCCCCTATCCAGAAGTGTTCTTCTTAATCACTCTTCTGAACAGAATGAAGTATTTCTTCACCTCAGGAGCAAAACAAAAACTAAAACCAGCAGAAATTTGGATGCTATTTTTCAGTGCTTTCTTACAATCAACACCACTTTACCAAGTGAACAGATAAAGTGGGCTACAAGTTAGCACAAGAAGCCATCATAGCAATTTACCACTGATTGGAAAATTTAAGTAGCCTTGGGCAAATCAGCCATTAACTGCTACTGATTTGGAGGGTGATATAGCATTCAGAATTCAATAAAAAACACTTTGAGCAATAAAAGCTTAGGGTTATTTATTTAACCAATTAGATCCTTTTTGGCAGCATCCCTGCTTTTGAATAAACCATGCATGTTCTTCAATTAATCATGAGAACTGAAAACTACAAATCTGCAGTCTCTACCTTCCAGTCAAAGAGATACATTGCTCAAGAAGCTCAAAAGACTGAGGGAAAAAATAAGCATAATTTACATTCTCTCTCAGTGGACAAGAGAAGGCTGGCACTTGAAGATGTGCTAATTAGCAAAGCTTGGCTACTGGTGCTTAACGATCTGTTACTCACGCACCACTTTCCGAATCTGCTGAGAGACAGGTACAAATTGCACCTATAAAAAGTTATAAGCCATTAGCATGCACATGAGGTGCATCTTGTTACCACTAATGTTCAACAGTCCCCACTAATCTACAAGAGAGGCAGAAAGATGCGAATGTATAAGTAGAACACTATGCTGAATTACCACGCATGTCATTTATTAACAGCTTTGTTTTATTCAGAAACCTCAGTGTGACAAGCCATTACCACCCTGGCAGCCTAAAGTCATGAAGGTTTTTTCAGTGTTGTGAATGCTTCAGTTTTGGTCTTTCTCTCTCCATGGAATCAGTACCCATTTCATGGTCCATATAAAGCACTTAATTCTCTACCATAAATCCTAAATTCCTTACAATAAGCCCAATTCAAAGCTCCTGTTTCGGGTCTCTTCAGGCAGTCAAACTAAACTCACTGGAGTGCACCCACAACTGGCCTTACAAGCTGAATACTCAATTTTGTCTTACTCCTTTCATGACACGTATTCAGATTGGCTCTGCTCCTTTGGACAAAAGCCAAAATTAGCCGTTGTAAATCAAACAATCTGCTTCTCTCTGATAACTGAACTGGCCTTAGCAAATGGATGAAAGGGAAATATAAAAGATGAGGGAACCCAGCCCAGTCATAGCCCTCATTTCCACAACTCATAATGAAGTTGTGTCCCTGTAACTAAGTCTTTTGATATTTAAAATGGGATTTCATGTAAAAAAACAGGTCATGTTTATTTACTTTTAATATTAGTCATCCCAGCAGTAATACTTCATGTTTTGAAAAACATCTTTGTAACAATCATTTTAAAGAGACTTCACCTTCATTACACAGACCAGGATCTGTCAAACTCACTTTTGAAAGAAATCAATGAATGCAAAAGCAATGTAAAACCTATAATTACATCTGAAATTACAACAGTAAACTACAAAAAAACCCGCAATAAAACCCCTCAAAGAAATCCACATCCTCTCCCCACCAACTTTTCCAGAGTAAACTAAAAAACTCACCTCAAAACTATTTAATTTTAATTTAATCCAGTAAGATTCCTAATTCTGGTGCAGGGTGTACGGTGTTTGTTCATTTTTAACTGCCGATATCTCATTTCTCTGTAGCACTTTGCGGGTTTTTGGGGGGTTTGGCTTGGTTTTTTTATTTGTTTTTCTTAATCAAACATTGTTTAAGGCATCAGTGTGCCACCGGCTAAGCCAGAATTTTCAAGAAAGTATGTTTATACCACATCCATATCTAATCACCTAGCCACATGCTCCCTTTTCCAAGGCAACTAGCATGAACAAAGGACTTTTTGGTCTCTGCACCTGAAAACACCCAAACTTCCAGGTATTTACTTCTATACGCAGAGGCAAGCAGCTTTAGGGAAAAGAATATTTCCCCAACTTCATGAACATCTAATCTTTTAAAAAAAAAATCTCTTCCTATTTAAAATTCATATGCTGCTTTCATTAACTACTCAATCAGCCCTCAGTGTAAAATTTTGGTATTAACTCAGACCACTAACAGTTGTGGTTTGGGTTTCGGGTGTTTTTGTTTGGTTGGGTTTTTTTTTAATGAATCCTAGAAGAGCAAGGAAATGCTTCAAATCTCAAAAATGTATTAAAAAAACCCCAACTTGGTACCATATGAAACTACATGGTAATTCCTAGCATCTCAGAACAAGAGACCCCTACATATTCCACACCTAAAATTTCTCTTCTCTAACAAGGATTTCAGAAGATACAGTGTATGTGTGTGAATTCTGGGAAAAGGAGTTTAGAAACAATCATCAACAGATTCATACTGGTGAACCCACACTATGAATACAACTTATTTGCCCTTCAACAACCATGAAATGTCAGCAGAGGACTGAAATGCAGCAAACATTGAACAAATCACAGCAATAATATTCCCATTATTAACTATTGTTCAGGCATCTAGAAAGTATGTAATACGGTTCCAATACAAAACTCCTGATCACAGCAGCAGACAGTAACTTTGATAAAAAGTTAGTAACTTGAAAAAAAGTTACAAAAAGTAACAAGACAAAATGCAAGATACACAAAAAAGGTGGAGAGCTGAATAAACAGCACCACAGTGACAACAATATAATCGCAGTCTTTGAAGCCAGCAAAGCACACAGCTGTTTTAGGGGATACTCTTGGCTTTTTAAACAGTTCTCCTCCACTCTCAAGAGGAAGACAATGTGGTACTTGGTTCCAGAATTGAGCTTCAGCATCTGTTCTGCTAAATGATGATGATTCTGCCTCATTGCTTCTCAGTGATGCCCAAACTAAGAATGCATACCTCTTGTGAATAAATAACTGAAGCTTTCAATTTATCAACACCAGGTGTCAACCAGCAGTTTCCTCCTTTCCACTTCCAAACAACTCATCTCCCTTTCCACTCCTATTTTGTTCCCAGTGTTGTCCTCTTCCTGGCACAGTTGGTCTCCACCACCCACTACCTCCTATTCTGCAGTGATCCTATTACTACATGTCATAAGCATCTGCAGCGGAACAGACATACAGTGTTTTCTTCCTCCTCCTCTCCTTTAGCCATGTAAATAGAAGGGGAACAGTGAAATATATAGTAATACTAATTAATCATAGTAGCACTGATTAATCTGGATGTGACCCTAGATTTGGAGCCATTCCTTTTTCTCATTACCAGACAAAAAGCATTACTTCAAGCAAGCAGTAAAAACCATGACTGATATGAGAGTATGGACCTGGAAATAAGACTGTCGATGGAGGAACCAAACCTTTAAGGACAAAATCAGCTTCAACTGAGGAAACATGATAGCTTTCACCCCAGAGTTCTGAAAGAACTGGCCCATGAAGTCACTGGTGTGACAAAGAGTTTTAACAGCCAATCTATCAAGACAAACAAAAATACTTGAGAGAGAAAAATAAAACCCACCATCCTTAAGCAGGAGGAAAATACATTCCTGGCCTTAGACAACAGAAGATAGGAGACTCTTCAAGATGGAGTGGAATTTGTATGTAGTTTCTATAAAACCTTGTGGTAATCAATCAAAGCTACTTTAGAAATGGCTATATATTAGATGCAAATCATATTCTGAATATGAACATGTCCTTCAGATTTCTACAACATTCACACACCGTAAGACTTCAACGACAGAAATTCCACTGCAAATTTGCTCTAACAACTTTTCTTAGCTCTGCACCAAACTCTTCTCAGCAGTTTACAGCCCTTGCACAGTAGCTACAGCATGTCCTGCACTGCACTCATCACCTAGGATTTCACATAATCACAGTACCTTTCAGCTTGGAAGGGACCTTAGGAGGCTCCTAGTCCAACGTTCCCAAAGCAGGGACAACAGTGAATTTAGACCAGGTTGCTCAGGGCTCCATCCAGCATGCTCTTGACAGCCTCCAAGAACGGAGATTTCACAATCTCTCTGGGCAACCAGTTCCAGTGCTTACTTGTCTTCACAGTGACTTTTTTTTTTTCTTTGGAACTGGAAGCTGCATGCTTCAATTCAGGACTGATCTCTCATTCTTCTACTGTGCATCTGTTACTAGGCCTCCTTATGCCACCCCTTCTGCAGGCTGAACAAGCCCAGCTCTCTCTATCTCTTCTCTCCCTTACATGCTCCAGTCCCCTGACCATCTTGCTGGCTGTCCACTGGATTCACTCAAGTTTATCAACACTCTTCTTGTACTAGAAGGGCCAAAACCAGACACAGTATTCCACACATGGTCTAACAAGTGCTGAATAATGAGGCATAATCACTGCCCTCCACCTACTGGCTAGACTCCTATTGACATTACCCAGGACACTGTTAGCCTTCAGCATCATCAGGGCACACAACTGGCTCATGTTTAGACTCCTGTCAATCCACCCCCAGATCAATTAACTCTAAATGAAGTCATCTTAGTTGTGTTACAATTTTTATCCTCATAATGACATATATATATATATATATATAAGTATGTATGTGTATCCAGATTTCCCCAGACACAAAACTGACACTTATGAGCTACAGTATAAACTTCTTGATGAAAAACATTTCACATACCAAAAACAGGCTAAGAAATCCAAGGACATATTCAAGTACTGTAACTAAAAAAAAACCCAACTCTGTTTGGAAAGAGTTCTTTGAATACAAAAGCTAACCAAAACACAAAGGTATGGTAAAACAAATAAATCAAAAGCTTTACACAGGTCAACAGGCACCCTGAAACTGATTTTTCCACTTTTACGGTACTAGGATTTTGTTAAGCACATGAGTTCAGTGAAATGAAGCTAAGTTATCATATTATCACTCTGAGTGACTGTAGCACCTTACACTTCCAGTCAGAGGCTGAGCTCTACAGTTGCAGAAGGATTTTCAAAATTATTTTCAGTTTAAGTAATCATCCGCCAGTGTCCCTAAATTTTTAAATGTTTGACAAAACTTCTGATGAGCGTGTGTGTGCATAAATCATTAAGCGGCTCCAATTTCTAACTTTGCACTTGCATTTGACAAGCTTTGGAAGAGCTTTGGTTTCCCACTTCAATATGCAGCCATTTCCAAAGAATGTCAAAGCACGCAGACATCTGAACAAGTCATTAACAGTTTAACAAACATACAAACATTCTGAAGACTAACAGATCAAAACAATGTGATCAACTAAATTATGATGCTTGCAAGATATCCAAGTAATTTCTCACTTCAATTAAGTCAATATATTTAAATAAATCGACTTAAATCAATAAACATATTTTGTCTTAATTTTAGCATCCTGCAGTTCACTGGAACATAATGAGCACTAATTAATCACATAAACAGAATAAAAATCACCCATATGAATGCTGGAATAATTCACTGTGTTTAAAATTCGAGTTATAACATTTTTCATAGGCAGTGCATTAGCTTCCAGCCTCAATGCTAAATATTTAAACTTGCAAAGTTTGAACTTCGTACCCCTGAAAAATTAACTTGACAAATACAGACAGCTTTCACATTAAATTTTCACACTGACCAATAAACTTCAAACAAATCACAATCTTGGTCTCAAAAGTGTTGTCATAAAAAAAAAAAAAAAAATCTATCACATTGCAAATACTGGTTTTTAAAAAAATAGGACCTATTTTTCTGGTGTTTTTCTTTAACTAGAGTCTAAAATACAGCATTCTTTGAGTACACTAAAAACAAATCATTTTCAGAGGTCTCTATACCAGAACTACTCCACAATTTCAATTCCCATATATCATTTTAAATGAAATAAGAACAGTAACTCTCACTCTAGGCAATTTTTACGGCCCTGACACCATGATCCAGTGATGAAAGATAAAAACAATCTGGCCAGTGGGCAAAGAAAGAAAAGTTGTCACTGCAGCATTGTGCTCTCCTTCCAAAACTGAACTCCCTCCAAAGCAGATCTCAGTCGAGCTTCTGTTCATGTTAATGGCAATCTGGATTAATGGATGTAGAAAGAAGAAAAGCATTTATCTGAGTGCCTGTGCATAACTCACACTGCAATCACAAGGAAATATTTGCATGTCCCCTTGATTAAAATGCAATGCGAACCTTATATTCAGTTGTAAAATAATTATGTGCTTATAACAGAGTAACACGTTGTAGTGACAACTGGGATATGCTTTCAGGCCAAACACATGCAAACAAAAGATTACATCTACACAAGCACACAGACCGATAGCGACAAGTATTCTTTAAAGTCCTAACCCAGCATTATCTCTGCAAGAAAAACAGGATCAACCCTTTTAACTACGTTTGTGAATTCTTCTGATCTTCCAGAAGGCACATTTAGAAATGCAGAATCTAGAATTTAGTGGAGAAATGTTCAACAAGTGCATACAACACTTTCAGAAGCAGCTCAGCACCACCATACAAGATAAATACTGTACATTTGCGTTCTAAGAGCTCATACCCTACCACTATCAATATCCAGCATCCAGTATTGTAATTACTGCCAATTTCAAACGAAATAAGGCTTTGATTTCAATAAAAGACTACTTCCATTTCTGTAACAGGCAACTGTGCCCTCTGACAAATCAGCTGGCCCAAAAGGATTCCCAACCAAACTAGTAAACAACTCCTAGAAGCCTTCTCCAGTGACCCAGTATGAAGTGATAGTATTTAGCTGACAAAAAAATTTGGGGAATTGTTAACATGCTGTTGAGCCTCTTCAATGCAGGAACATCTGCTGCCCATTACAGGAAGGGACAGTGGAAATGCTGAGACCCACCCATCATTTCTGACACAAGAGGGTAAGCAAAAATTCCCCCATCAGAAAGAATAGTTTAATCCTATCCGTATCTCCAGCCAGGTATTTCAGTGGCACTACCTTTTTAACTAAACTGACTTTTACTAGCCTGAATCATCATAATCTGTGTTAATAATAGTTTTCTTTAGTTTCTCCATTACTAAGGAAAGTATTTCCATTAGTAAAGGAGACTTCATGGAGAAAGGTATTGAGTAATTGGCAAGGTAGTTTGAAAAATGTTACACTATCATTTACACGTCCAAATTGGTTAAATTAACTCCTTAAAGAAGCACTTCATTCATAATAAGGGGAAAATTAAGCAGTTTAGCTACCACCACTTGAACATTACAAAGCCCCAAAGGGGCAAAAAATATATATATACTTTATATATAAACAGTTGGAACCACTCGATATGGAGAAAGCAACAGCTGAAGCAGAACAGGGGAAAACCCAAACTCCTTCATAGAGCCTACAAACTAGAAAAGGGTGAGCTAGACAGCTCATATTAGATTGCAACTAATTTTACTATTTAAATGCTTAATCCTAACATATATGCTGTCACAGAAGTCTATAGGAAAACCACTGGCTTAAGGGAGGTCAAAAAATAAGGGGCAAGTTAAAATGAAGAGGGAAAAAAGATATTACCAGTCATGTTTTCCCCCCTCCACTCCTTGATTCATCAAGTGTAGTAATTCTGTTCCAGCCCTAGGGCGGCTTTAGGTTGGACTCAACTTCTGCAACTGCTACTGCTGGTCATACCAGTATGCTAGGGTTTTCAGAATAAAATTGTGTCAAATTCAAATGCAAGATGAAGAATGCAGTGGACCACTATGCCAACAAACTCTGCTGAGCAAATTATTTTGGGGTGTACGTTGTACAGCAGCAAGGGTATGGGCAAGTGAACAGAGGCCAGCCCACTAAGCCAGCCAAGATGGGAGAATGTGGATCAGAAGACAGCAGCAGCTCTTTCAGAGAGGTGTCAGCACCAAAAGCCAAGCCTACCTGAGACAAGCTTAGGAATCCCTCCTCTAACCAAATGCTTTCCCCCATAACAACACGCTTACACTACCACGCTGAAACACAGTGGTCTCGGACAAAAAGCTCCTTGTCTGAACATAATTTGCCACAAGTGGGTATTGGTAGAGTAAAGGCAGGGTTATATCACATGCATTCAGTAGATACCTATTAATTTTATTAATACAATACACAAGAAAGATATTTTTAAACTTATTAATTGATTTAATTTTTATTTAATATATTGTTTTCCTTTAATTTGTATGATATTGAGAATTGCAAGAATATTTTATTGCATATTACTCACAAGTTCATTAAAAAGCTGCCAGCACTTGCATTAAAGTTGCTTACTAATCAGAAACTTTTCAAATGTTTCAATTCAATCCATTAGGATAGGGCTAACAGTTTAGTACTTTAAGCAAGAAGGTGTCTAAAAAGTTACTATGTTACTACTATTTTACCAAAATATGGTTTGCCAGGAAGATGAGAGGGGCAGAAAAATGAAATAGGGATGAGCAAGCCAGGGCAGCTGCTACAGAGCAAACTCCTCCCTTCTCCCCAACTCACCCCCCCAACTTCCTGCCACAAGTTTAGGTCCAAATGACTGTATTAAGATTTAAATTTAATAGAGTAAAATAAAAAAGTTCACCACAACCATACAATTGTCATATAAGTATATTCACATTATATTTGAACGTTCTGATATGTATTTATAGGGAAATTTATACAAACTAGTTTTGTACCAGTTTCAGTATTCTGCAATATTAAAAAGGGTTCCACTACTAAAAAAAGATGCAGTTATTAAACATTTCAAGCATATTTTCCTTTTAATTTGGTGATTTGTTCCTGAATTTTTTGGGGACAGTTATACAACAAAAAATACTAACTTGTCTACACATACTGACTTTATCAAAAATATGTTCCTACTATTTTCAAAATTTTAATTTCTTGTTAGCTTATACTCAGACTCATGGGCCATTTTTTCTTCTAAGTACTAAGACAACAGCTCAAGAGCTACCAGTTCTTTCATCATGGCCCATATATTAACCATTCTGATTTGTGGTTTTTTGGGGGTTTTTTTTTGGTTGGTTTGGTTTTGTTTGGATTGGTTTTTTTTTTTTTTTTTTGGGGGGGGGTGTTGAGTTTTTGTTGGGTTTTTTGTTTGTTTGTTTGTTGTTTTGGTTTGGGTTTTGGGGGGTTTTTTTGTTTGGTTTTTTTTTTTTTTTTTACAAACAGTAAACAAACTTGTAGCTTACTGATAAAAGCTTACTGTTTCAGGATACTTTAGAAGCAACAGTCTTCTCTATGTAAGGATACCAAGTTGTAAGTATATAAATGCCTTTTAAGAATAAACTCAAACTTACACGATTTTTCTTCCCAGAAATCTTAGGCATCACAGCAAGTTATACAAAAACGAAATGTCACTGATTAGCAATCACTGACTCAAAGTAGAGCGTTTTCACACTGAGGCATAGAAACGTTTTTTCCCCCACTAATTTCTATCACTGGGATTTGCATATCAAACTCCCTTTGATCTGGCAAAAGGTCTTTCCTAATCTTTTACAAATATAAGTGTTAATGTGTATACTCTTCCAAAACACAACCAAAAAGCCTGTAATCTGTATTTTATAGATGACCTCCTTAGAGACTTGTCTAATTCCTGTAGTCACCAAAAAGCCTGGATAAGGCAACTACATTTGTTTGAGGCAATATGACATGACAAAGTTAAACTTTATGAAGTAAAAAAAAAAAACAAAGAATGCAGGAATTGCCTTGAGAAGGAATATGTCTGCTTTATCTTGCACTGGAAGTATCTATACACAAAATGTGACTTATTCCAGGGAAGCTGAAAACACATTTCAGGAAGAATTATATTTAACAGCTACACTGACTGTGCCTAATTAGATCAAAACAATTAAACCATGAATGCACATCTTTTTCTAAGCAAAGACTGAATCTTTTACACCAACTTAATGTCTTTTGCTGCAGAACAATGTCACGTTCCATAACAAGAATTATAAATTTCAGATCAGCTTGGCTGTTCAAGCTTATGCATTCGTGGCAGTCATCTAGTTCTAATATAAATCACAAGTTCAATATTGTATCTAAAGGTAAAAAAATTCCATCATTGTATGCCAGTTTTAAAGTCTCAAAAATATTTCATAATTTTTGAAACAATTTCAAGCAAACTATCATAACAACAACAGCTGGGCTGATATTTCAGTGTAATTTTTTATAAATGCATTTCAATTGCAGCTAGTTATATTTAGGATAAATAAATATGTCCCTGCATTTCAAGCTATGAAGTTACAATGCCTGTAGTGCAGCTGTTTGCACAGGATCATTCACCAGCTAAGGCCAGGCATTCTGCCACTGATGGATTAATATTCAACTTGGCAGATTAGCAAAAGCAGAGGCTGTCGAAAAGGATGAGTGGGAGGGTGGGAGTGTAACGCGCACAGAAGATGACATCTGTCTTTAGGAGGTGGTTAGTTTAATTATCTATGAAGTTATTGATCCTGAGTTAGGAAGCAGCTGAGCAAGTGTTTTAAGGAATGCTGTGAGCAGCCAGTTCATGATTAAAAGAATACTCATGCCCTTGAAGGAAACTGGAAAGCAAAAAATACTTTGGCAGTTGGGAAATAGGCAATAAGAAGAATCAAAACAGAAACTGAAAATATTCATGTCTGCGTGTGCCAAGTCTATGGCGGATTTTTTCATACAGAAAATTCCACATGACTTCAAATACACATTTTCAGAAATATTTTTCTACTTTTCTCATTAAATTTCCTCATAATGAGTGATGTTGAAAGATGTTCTTTTTTCTACAGATAAGTATTGGGCAAACTACAAGCTTCTGGTCAAATAACTTTCCCATGAGCCATAGAGTGGGCACACAAGTATTTTGTGCACCAGAAAAAGAAAGTTTATGTTCAGTGAAACAGAATCCTAGTTTAGACCCAAAACAGCACCAGCTGGGAACCCAAAAGTTGAGCTCCATTCTATAAAAGAAGCTCCTTCCATTTTTTTTTTAAGGTAAACTCTTTTAATCATTGGCTCAGTCCTCAATGTCATTTGTGCCTTCACTACCCATGACCCTGGGTATAATACGGTTATTTCAAGCTCCTGTCAACATCACCTTTCTGCTATCTTTACAGGAACATACACAATTAACAGGCAGTAGAGAAATCAGTTCAGTTTGAATTATAAGCAAAATGCTGCCATTCCTTATTCCCTAAATACCCATAAATTAAGCTGTAAAGGACTCAAAATTCACAAGGTAATGTAAGATGTGGGATAAACAGAGCTCCTTATCTGCAGCATGCTACGGCCAAAGTCTCAGTAACGTAGCAAAAAGCTGCGCTTATCCTCTTCAAACAGAGGGCAGGGCTTGTTTACACAAGGAAATGCCCATGCAGTTCTGTGGCTATGGTTATTATGGAACTTCTTGTAAATAGGTCAGAAAAACGCCTCTTTCTGGTTCTAATATGCTGCCACAAACCATTTGCCAGCGGAAGCCCTTGGTCAACTTGGTTAGGGCAGCATTTCACTGGATTTTCTTTTCAGAGTTTATCTATGCTGCAGACATACCAATTTAGCTCTACGTTGGTTAGCATAGGTATCAATAGCAGGGCAGGCATGAACCTGATCACATCCCTACAAATCTAAACTAGGGGTGAAGCTCAAGTGACCAGTGTTTCCAACCTATCAGTCCCTGAAATAGATATATGAAAACGAGCCTGGAAAGATCTGTGTGCATGTCAGTCACACTTCCCCACTACAGCATGGTCCTACCCAAGACTTAGTACCTACAGAACTAGTATTGGGCACCTCAGCGTGACTCATTGTCACTGAACTATTGCTGACAACCATCTTTACAACTACTTTCATTTTATTAACGTGTGCTTATCCACTCGTCTCAAATATTATGATTAGAGAGGACATAAAAATTAAACAGATTAGACAACAATTTGTTACATAAAAGAACTATGCCACAGATCCTGAGACAGTAGTGACACAACTGAAGCTAAATTTGAATACTCTGTTCATCTCTGAACATTTGCCTTAATATTTTTTATTTATTTTTTAGGTTTTGGAAAACCTATATTCGTATTCCTTGATTCATAAACCCTCAAGATACACTTTGAAAGCACAGGCAGACTTTTAAGTTAATGATTAATAGTGAATAATGAATATGCATGCAGAAGAAAATGCTAAACATTTATACTAGAAATAACCAAAATGACCCTCCTAAATTATTGACCATTTCATCTGTTTCACTGACATGCTTCATGTAAGTCTTGAGCTCAACATTTTCTACTTCTTAGCCCTATAAAGTCAGGAAGAATGTACAAGCTACTACTCTGAACATAATATGACCTAATTCTTATTTTGGGGTATTTTGCACATTTGGGGGGTTAAAACACCTTCTCCGTGAAGCACAAAGAGAAAAGTAAACTCGCAGAATCTTCCTCATTCAAGCACACACTTCTAGATATGCCAGATTCATCTTGTTAATCAGCCATAACCAATCACGTATTTCTTCATTCATCTCATCAACAAAATATTACATCAATACACTATTACACTGTCGCATTCACATTTCCAATCCCTATGCTTCTAATTTTTTTTTTAATATTTCACTATTACAAACAGTTTTCCCCTTGAAGGCTACAAAATAAAATAACACTTTTGTGTTAAAGGACAATTTTTGACACATGGTGTTATGAAAGAGTCAATGAAAATGACATTTATATAAAAGGATCTAGACGATTGAAAATTCTCTTTTTCCCCTTTTCCCTCAAAAATTATTTTATTCACCTCAATGTGATTTTCTTTTATAAAAACAGCATTGAAGATTACAAAACATATATTTGAAAATGTCTGCATAAAGTCCTATTCTGACTACCCAGTCGCACAATGATTACTTAAGTTTTACTTTTTTCTTTGTATTACAAAAATGAGTAAGTAAATAGTTAAGTATAAAGAAAAATGCCCACGATGACTGTATTCTAGGAAAAGATCACCGGTATTGGTCCTTGAGTGGGTGAAATGACTGGGTGGGTAGCACAGCATTTCATAACCAAGGCTTCTCCCAAATCAGGTGTTAAGTGTTAATTTAGGCATCTTATTTTGTGAATACATTAATGCAACAAGTGCTAAACACATTAGCACTGAAGTGCATGATGCAATTGAGAGTTGTTTTACTTCAGACAAATTTAAAAAACCCACAAAATTATCTGTGAAACTCAGAAATCCACAATCATTTGAACTGAATGTTTACATTAGTAAGCTATTTTCTGTAAAATCAGCTTTAAAAAAAAGACAAACAATTCCTAGATGTCCTAAAAGACAACAAAATATGCTCTTCTTCTGTCTTTGTGTATATTGCACAGTCAACATGATGCTTTCGAATGGTTACACAAGTGTCTTGCTCAGCGCTGAGCTCTGTGCTTATGACACGAGACTGCACTGAACAGAGCAGTCTGTAAAACAACAGACGTGAATGTTTCATGCAGCACAAACCAGAGACTGATTATAGAAACAAAGTGATCAGCATCCCAGTCAAGAAATAAGTTCCTAGGAAGTGATTGTATTCAGGTCCCTTCCTTGCACCTCCTTGCCATCCACCCTGGAGTAGTTTACCAGTTGGGTACAACTTGCAGATGTGACTAGCCCCTGAGCTGGAGGGTTAAAGCATGTTCAGGAGTTGGGGGGAAGCATTGTGGCCCCTCTCATTCTTCCAGGCAGCATTACACCCAGCCAGGCGTCAAGGACATAAACATGAAACATTCGCAACTCATTCATCTCCCACACCCAGAGAAGCCTACAGAAGGTTTTATGAGAAAAGCAGCTGGACTATTGAAGGCAGTTTGTTTCTACATTAAACTATTTTAAGGTCTCATCATAACTACTACCTATATGTTTTTATTTTCACTGTTGATTTCCAAAAAACCAAAAAAAGCTCATCAGTTTAGGACCTTAAGGACACTACAAAAGGCAAGAGCTAGCAAGAGTTCATTTTGGCAAGGTTCAGCTCCTGAAGTTTACCAACGCAGGAGGATAGGACTGAAAAGCACTTCATTTAAATGAAGTAAAAAACTGTTGATCTGTCAAAATGAAAACTACTAAACAGATATTTCTGTTGTTTTATTTTGACAGAAGCTAGCAACCTTGGTTTTGGAACAGTATTTTCAGCTATAAACAAAAGCTACTCGTTTTCAGATTAATAGAGTACACTTGCTACACAGCTGCCAAAAAAAATAATAAATACTTTTTCTACCATCAAAAGCATAAACGCACACCGAATAAGAATTCCTCAATGTTTCTCGCCTGTAGGCACCTTTGCATTTTTAATTTTTAAGCTCTCTTGAATCTCAGTGGTCCAAAAATTCCAGACAGTCAGCACAAGAAGCACTCATCTCAGTGAACATACAACCAAAATGCAGCTGTCCGTACAGTGTCCTTGCTCCGTGCCTAAATCCTTGCTGGGAGAAAGCAGCTACTGCAATGCAATACAGACAGAAAAGGTACAGCATAGCATACTGTGAGCAAAGTTACTACAGGTCACATCTACGTTAAGAGTGCCTTACCAGTATTGCAACTTTAAGCCCTCTACTTAAGAGGCAACTCTACACTGGCAGATATCCCAGGCTCAGAGAAGGGTTAAGGTTGGGATGGACCTCTGGAGGTTCACTGGTCCAGACCCCCTGCTCATGGACCATGTCCAGAGAGCTTTTGAGCATCTCCAAGGATGGAGACCCCTCGGCCGCCTCCCCTGGGAGGTTATACTCTGTAGCAATACTGGAAAACCATAACACAAGCCAGCGAAAGCCAGAGTTTAGGTTCCACGTTAATGCTCTAAAGGCTTTTCCTAGAAAAAACCTGTTGATGACAAATCACACCTTTCCACTTTTCTGCACAATTACATCAGTCTTAGGGTACAAAGGGTAGACAAAGTTGATATTAAACACCAGTCTGTCCTATCACTTGTGATGCGTCCCACCAAACACAACGAAGTCTGTCAGCATGATTCAATAAATACACTGTGCTTTCCAGACCATACCTAGTTATGTACTGGCAACTGTGGACACCCAGGCACCAAGCCTGGGCTGCCCCAGCACTCAAAGAACAGGAGTGGAAGTAACTCGTGTCATCTTATGCATCTGCTCAACGCTGCCAACTATCACGTTAATTTGGTCTACAACAGGTGCGAAGGGGTCCACAATAATTAGTCAGTGATTACACTGGGCTATCCTGAGCCAGGATATTGGTCTCAGCATAGAGTGTCCCTATTCACCTGAGATAGGATTATGCGCAAGATCACTATAACGAAAAAGCAGCACCTGGTTATTTTCCATTTGCAGGGGTAGCAATTGACTTTTTGGTGAAAGTTTCCCAGACAGCTATTGCATTAAGATATTTTTCTAGTACCTGCCGGTATATATTCAGTCTACCCTTGTTTCATGCAATATGTATGGTGTGGAGTCATAAGGGAGCATTAAGGTTTAGTAAAGAAATTGGTTATGTTATGATAATTTGAGCAGTAAAACTTGGAAGGAAATAAATCAGAAAACTAGGATGAAGTCTTAGAAATGTATAGGAATTAAACAGAATGATTAACAAAGAAAGCACAATACTTTGCAGCATTTCTTTGTGAAAAAATCTATTCAGAAAGCTACATTCTGCCTCTATGGAAGCACAAAGGAATGGCTAAATTAAGCTATGAAAAATATTTAAAATATATGTTCTTAGCGAGAAGTTACATGGACCATGAAGTTGGTCTGTGATAGATTGAGATTACTTGTCAGAAAAGAACACCACTTTCCCACTGATGGACTGTATCAGGCTACAGTTATAAGTATCAACAGAGGTGGTAAAGACAACTGCTACATTAGAATAAGAAAAGGACTTTAAAGGATATTATTACAACACAACAATATTAGATATATGGCTCAGAGGATATTTTCATTCTCAATAGACCTATGGAGAAAACTAAGAGGAAATTGAAACCAAATGGGCTTCAATTTCCTGTGCTTTCATCAAAGTCATTTTCTCTCACAACAAAGTTTTATTAAACAGTTTTCTTCCAAACTTTCTGACAGGTGAGCAAAGAATTTCTAATGGTTGGTTGGAAGGGGTGTGGGTTTGGTTTTTTTTTCCTTGCTTTACTTACATAAGTGGGGGGAAAAAACCTTCAAAATCTCAAGTTTGTCATACTTACTCCTGAGCAAAGACATACAACTTCTGCTTGAAGAAATCTAGTTCAATTTGATATTGCAATCAGTTAAAGAAACAACTTCTTTAAAGTCTTTAACCAAGACACCACTCTTCTTGAGGAAAAGGGTAAAGGGCTGGCTTCCTTCAGGTGCTGTATCATCCCATGGCACAAGAGAGAGACAGTGTCTGCACGGAGCAGTTAAGAGGAGGCACAGCAAGGGTGCCAGCAGCAACCTAAGAAGTCAGGATATAGAACAATGTCATTCCTGGTCCATATAAGAATTGCACCTGTGGAAACAGAATTTCCTTAGAGTTAGGGAATTCTTCCCTAGGAGAAGGGCAAGTTTACCTGGCCACATTTGGAATCCATGGCAGAATACAGCTATAAAGGATTTCCTACAGAGCCCACTGACATGAACGCAAAAACATTTCTTACCTCCAGACATCTTAGCTCAGACCCCAAATGCTGTGTTGACCACCTAAAATTCTGAAGGCCAGAGTGAGACTTAATAATCCTACAGTAACAATAATGTTACGGTACATAACGCATACTTGGCTATTCTTCACTTACTGATTTATGAGGCAAAGATGACTTCTTCAGCTCTGTGGAAAAAACCCAGAAACTTAGAGGAAGAAGTGGACTTTTTTTAAGAGGCAAAGGCTTCATCTGCAGATAAATAAATAACAGGATAAGGAAAATGCACGGCATGCGATGCTCCATTAGCGAGTATCACATCTGTTACTCATATTTTAATATCTTCACTGTCACCCTGAAGCATACCATGTGCAATTAAGAGGAAATTGTAATGCAATTTTTAAAGTAAATTATTGTCAACAGGCCTATAGCACTAAGCCAAATCACTAAATCAATTCAGCATCAGTTTCAAAAGTTTTGATTAATCCTCAATTCATTTCTGTGCTATTATAATATGTTATTAGAAGGACCTGCCACTTTAAGAGTCCCTCATTTAATTTGTAATTACAGTAAATATTGATTGCAAGGGTGGCCTAGAGACAGCTCCAAAATGTGCAACTGTGGTCCCTGGAGGCAGAGCTTAGTGACAGTATTCTGTTCCCATGACTGCCCTTCAGACAGACTCAGTGGAGATAAAAAAAATCATTACATTAATTTACTGGTTAAAATGCATACCTGCTTGGATTTTATTCAATTAGATAAATTTGTTACACTTTTTTTTTATAGAAGCCTTAATCAATTTTGTCTTTAAATGCTGTTGCAGATACTGTTCCAATGCAGCTCTGAAGACAGTCTGAAAAGTGAATCGCAGTCTCAGAGTACAACTGAGAGCACTGCCCACCATTAGCTTTCTTCTCCCTGGTTCTCCAACAAAAGCAACACATACAGATAACAGAGGCCATGGCCCGTTTGGCAGAGTAAAAGCTGAGCTCGTCTAAGCACAGAGAGTGACTACACCTCTGTTCCGACATCTGCTCCTGCAGGGAGACAAACACAACAGTCCTCCTTTGTCCCACGCTCCCTTTTACATCACCCCATCTGCTAAGGGGGCATTCTCCAGCCTCTCCCTCTAAAACGTACTGTGTGCCCTGTTCCCAAAAAATGCAGACACTCAAAGATCTTTACACTCTTCTTGCCAGGTTAAGGGCAAGCCTAGCAGAGAGTCCTCATTTACAAACTTACAAACATCTCCAGGTCAGCCTCCCTGCAGCTCCTAATGGGACAGCAGTTATAAAAATGGGACAGCAGTTATAAAAAAAAAAAAATTTTGTCTGTGAAGCTCGCCCTACCATAACCAAGCGGATACACTGCAGATTTGACCACGTTTTTTCATGCACTTCAGTAAAGAATAAAAATAAGGTGAATTTTAATTTTCCCACAAATAGGTTAAACAATCCTGCGAAACATATCCAGAGGATTAGCTTATGTAAACACACTGTGTACACCTCCTAGCTAGTTATTTAGAACTACACTGCTCTAACTATGGCCTGCAGTATGGTTTCACTTAAAGGCACCACCACCATTTAGCAAAGAATTCAGTCATGTCTTGAACCCAGTTCCATTAGACGATTTTGCAGAGCACAAATGCCACATGTGCACGCACCATGCCAATATATGAAAAAATGGACCTAAAATCAGACAGCTAAAAGGTCGGCATAGGGCACAAATTATTCATCCACAAGTAGGACCTCATCACATGAAAGTACTATCAGTACAACTCACAATTTCATTGCCATCAGAATATAATTATCATGTGTCCCGAACATTTTTACCTAGATGTATGTGCTTTATTAGAAGACACCAAGGCTACATCTGCACAAGATGATTAAATAGTACCAATAGATATACCCAGGCACTGGAAGTTTCATTATCCATCCCCAGCACAGCTTCCATCAGAGCTAGCTATCATTCATCCCAACACCTCCTACACATGCTCCAGGAGCCAGCAGTATCCAGGAAATGTTCCACGTATACAGTCCCCTTTATGAAGGCTAGAAAATTTAACACTATCAGCGCAGGATGTCTCATGCCATTTTGCTTCAGCGTGAGAGAGTGGTCCTGGGCACAGTAATTTACAAGTAGAGATGCATCCTCAAAGATTTATATTTTGTACAAAATCATAATTAAAAAGGAAGTGGAAGCCTATGCTTCTCCTAAAGGTAGGCAAAGAAGAAAACCCCAAAGTGACTGATCCTTCAGCCCACAGCAAAGAACTGTTTCCTCTACATCTTCCTTCCTATAATCAAATACAGATGGGCTTGCTATTTGGTTGTCACTAGACTAAAACACATCTCTCAACCCAAAACACTGCCACACATACAGAACGCCAGAAATAACTAAAATACACTTCCCATAATGGTATATGACAAGGAGCAACCTATATGGAATTTTAAACCACCAAGTTTGTTTCGCAACTTTGATACGATGTACTGAAGCATCGTTTGCAGCACTGTAACTTGTCTTCCCTCTTGCAGTCAGCCATGACTTAAGGAAATGACTAGACTCTTTCTGTCAATTATTTGAGGAAGGAGGTTGAACAACAATCAAATTAACTTTTTTGCAGCCCATCCATTTATGCCCTCTAAAGACTGAGCACATTTCAATCACGAAAAAAAATTGCTTCTGTTCCTTGTCCATGTTTGCTGGATTCAGAATGAAATACAGAGGGGGAAAAAAAGTATGCATATATAATATGTTAATGAAATTAATGCCAGGTCTTGTACATATGTATGTGTATGCTCAGAACAGCTGACATGAGTTTCCATAATGCATCTACAGATCAAATTCAGCTGTACTGCAAGTACATGCAGATTAAAAAAAAAAAATCTAATTAGATTTTTTGGAACTTTGCTCTCAACAAGTACCTCAATAAAGCACCTCAATAAAGCAGCCAAATCTCCAGAAGTGCTAAGCGGATTACATTTTTTGTGGCCACTCTTGGATGCTGAGAACTTTCAGATGAGGCAAAGCAGAGTCATAGTGTGATCACTTTCACCATCTGGTGCAACAGCAATTGGCTCAAGAGTGAATAATAATTATAGCAACAGAAGTCAAAATTATAATGCTGGTATAAACACAGGCTCACTTGGTGACATTATCGCTATCTGGCACAGGACTCAATCACCTTAGCATCCAGCTCAGGCTGCAGAAAGCTGCCCATCTCTGTGGATCCACTTGGAATCAGCATTCCACATAGAAACATAGAAACCTCCTCTACCACCAGCCCTTACAGAGGCTGTTCCCCAGTCTAAGGTTCATCTGTACCCATAGTCACATACCCTTGAAATGAGAAGGGCATTGAGCCACTGAAAATTAATGAGCAAACAAGAAATATCCAAAGGCTATTTTTCTGGATAGAACTTTTCCCCAATAATAAAGTTAAGGGCACAATGTCCATAACCGTACTATGCACATTTTAGGGTGTTTCACTTCATTCTCTCTCTAGTCTATTCTCCTGCAGTGAACATCCATTAGTAGCTAGAGACCATCTTTTTCTTAATTTGATTGGAAAAGAATCTAATGTTTGTGACCCAAAATGCAACCTAAAACAGTAATAATCAAGAGATCTGCTTCAACTAAGCAGCCCAGGACTGTAAGAGTAATGTAGAGGCAAGCCCTGCCAGAAGGCTTCCATAAAAAATGGCTCCCTCAAAGCCAAAAGCAGTAGCTCAAATCCTTGTTCAGGTCAGCCTGGTACATACCAGATCCTTTCACCCCACATCCTATTTTACTGTGTTTAAAAATACGCACCCTTCCCTTCAGCTCCACAACCCACACCACCTGCACACTCTGATACTCCTCAGACTGTAAGCACACAGGTTGCTCCCTATTACAGCCAGTGGATGTACAAACCAACGCCAGAAGGAGAAAGGAAAGTGATCCCAACTGCCCAGCTCCCACACTGGCCCACTGAACAAGCAAGCAGCAAGGGCAGATGGGCTGGCGCAACTCTCACATTCCCCCCTACTAACGTGGGGCTGGAGGACCAACAGTGCGGGGTGCTCCTGCCAGCTGTCACACAGCTAGTGTGACCTTCACCACCACCTCATACCAAGGTGACATCTACATCTGACCAACCGAAATGTTTTCAGTGAAATATGAAGGAGAATCCTTCAGGCACTCCAGTGCAGGACAATCAGACAAGAAAATTTTGGGAATCTAAATAACTATATTTTCTTAAAATTTGGGTTTTTACCACACTGTCCTTATAAAATATTAAGGCAACATAAAAAACTCCTCCCTCCCTTCTCCTATGCCTAATCCCCTCCTACTTGCGCTCTGCACCAGCAGAGCTGCTGAAACCCACGGGATGACACTGCCAACTATCAAGGTAGTCCGACGCCTCACACTATGGGATCCTGTTTTCACCCACTTGGACTGTAGCCTCTCATGGCACCTGCAGACTAAACCGTTTGGGAAACTTCCAGCTGAACAGTTCAGTCACTACCTGGACCAAATTATGGTAAATACAGGATCTTGCTCACACTATACTACTGTGAGGACTAACCTCTGAGACACTCCGCTGCCTTTGGCGACAGGGGAAGGATGGGGCACCAAGTATCTTCCTACTGCTGCTCTGAATTTTACCTAAATTTGCTAAATTTGCTATACGGTCAACCAAGTGAAGAGCTTACTGCTGCCAGAGTGGATGAACCCGCTCCCCCTTCAACCTTGCTTTGTCCACTCCTCAGAGTTCACTGTGAAGCCAGTTCATTTCTCTGAGCGACAGAAAACTGTTCTCATTTTTGGGCAAGTCGGGTCACCAGCCAAGCAAGTCTGTTCAACAGAGGATGACCCAGCACACAGCAAGAATTAGGTCTGCCCTTGCAGTGGCAGCAAGCACACAGATAATCTTGTGGGCATGGTGTCAGGCTGCACCTTCAGTCAGGCTAGAGAAGTAAAAGCAAAATCTATTTCCACATAATTAATAGAAACCATCTACAGCCAAATACCTATAACACTGCCCAACTTTAGTATGTTTGCATAAAGGCAAATATAGACTGATGCAATATTTTTACAATTCTGCCATTTCAGTTTCTTTCTGTTTTGGATCACAGGCCAGAGATCATCATCTTCTGCATTAGTCAAAGTGTCACAGGGTTACACTTCAGCACCTATGATTGAATGCTGACTGAGAGTTATTAAACTGATATTATCATGCAGTTCTGTAGTAAACATACAGAAAAATTACAACCATTTACAGTGCTTTCTGTTTGGAATATTACAAAATGGAAACAAGAAAAAACAGAAAACCTATTGATGTTCTTCACAGAGACTTTCCACCATTTTTTAGTCACATATTTTGACATCTTGCATTGAATAAGTGTGTTAAGGGATGAGAGTGTAAATGTTACTTATTTCCTTTACATTCCATTGTTACAGTGCACTATTAATAGGAAGCATGTCACCTCTGCTCTGTAGTGGTTAAGGAGAAAAAAAAAACAAGCAATGTCAGGCTCAGGCCAAGCATTTCGGTGACATACGTAACTTGTCTAACAATCTCCACAGTCCTGGCCACGTTCCAGTCCTTGCACTATGAGCTGATCCCTCATCATCTGGTGAAAACAAAAATGTCCAGAGTGATCTCGACTGGTATTTATCATGCTGACTTTTTTTCCCCTGTCAGTACAAGACATTTCACTTCACAAGGTGGAATGAAGTCTTTCCTGGCCAAACTCTGTCTCCTTTGGAAAAGCTGTTATCCACAAGGTGTATGGCCCAGCTCTTGGAACAAATACAGCCTGCCCAAATTGACTGCGATCTTTTGCTCTTCCAGATCAGCCCTTCCAACCCTCTGAGCCCCAGCTGGTTCATCTATCAAAAATTGAAAGAGTGCGAGCTTACTACTGCTTCAGAAAACAAGAAGTATAACCATTAAATGACACATTTTATTTCTGAAAGTTTCCAGATCCTTTTAGCTGAATTACCCTGGATCATAAACACCGTATGTTTGGAGAACCGCAGCATATTGTATTCCAACTAAGGTCTATGCTTTCTCCACTTACCTCTCTAGGCCAAAGTCAAATGCTATGAGACAAATACATGTATTATAAATCACATCTTTCAACACCAACAGTTGTCCAGCCTGCTTACATGTAGACATTGCAGAGCACACTCCCCCAGACGATAACCAGTGGAAGTGAGACCATTGATCCAGCTGCACCGGGGATGAAACTAAGAAAGGGCTGAGAGGGGGAGGCAGAGACTCTCCTGCACTAGCAGTGACTCTCTCGAGACGCCCAAAGAGAGAAAGAAGCTGCTTGGTGAGAAAAGAAGAAAATAAAAGGGATAGGAAGCTATTTAGAGGGAGGGAAATGGTTCAGCTGAGGCAATACCACCTGAAAAAAAGGCATGAGTAGAGGACTACCTACCCTTGCAGCATGGGGTTCATTTGACCTGAAATTCAGATTCTTTTGGCTGGTTGTACCGACCATCGCAGCCACATAAGGCTCAGGAGAAAAACACAAGGGGGCGGAGGGTTGAGGTGGAAAGGCAGTGGGGAGAATAATAATAATCAGGATCTTCTGGTCTGTTAGTCCCGAGATAAAATGAAGGGGAAGAAGAGGACAAAACAAACTTTGACAAGAAACCAGAAAAGAAAGGGAAAGGTTGACCTGTGAAAAAACAACTGAAAGACACTGCTTTACTGAAGGAAACAATAATAAAAGTCAGATTATCCAGGGTAATGAGTTAGGGATCAGCTGGAGCAGAAGGGAGAGAAGGACTGTGAGGAGACAGAACAGCAAGGCTTCAGGAGGACAGGTCAGGACTGAACAACAGATAAAACAGACATGGCACAGAACGCCTGCAAAGGCCAGAGGAGCTGGCTAGGCGAGCAAAAACAAGGTACTGCTACCCATCAGTGCCCATGTTCTGGTCTATCCCAAAGCTGGTTCACAGAGCAGTAAATCAGTTCCCTATAATATCCTCTAATAACTCCTGTAAGAGTGGTCTGCACTGTAGATCTAATCATTGATAATGACCCAAATCACACACTTTTCACACAAGCACACATGATGCCTTTCTTTACTGCATATGGCAGGCCTACTGGATTAAAAAAAAAGAAAGAAAATGATGTAGTAAAGGTGGGATTTATACACTTTTTGCAGAGAGATACAGAGAAGCGAGGTAAAAGAACGGGGTTTCACAAGAGTCACCTATAACACTGGAAAATCATCCTTTTGTAAATTCTCCTTTGATCCTAAATCTTGCAGTAAGCCTAAATATATTATTAGTTCAATCACATGACTAGGAAACATCAGGGTTTCAAAACCCAGATAAGACAGGGCTGTCAATAGACAGAGACAGAAAAAACAAATTGAAAACAATGCAGTCAAGAGGTTTTTGTGGCTTTTTTAAATCTTATCTAGATTAAGATGATTTTTAATCAAAAAGAATAGCCAGGAGGACAAAAAAAAATATTACCTGGCACCAGGAAAACATTCCTCTGGCATGGAATATGTACTCATGTTCATTCTGCAGATACTCCAAAACCCTCCTTAAGGTATTCTCTGAAGTTATGTATGATTTTCCATCCTGATAAGTTACCTTCCTATCAGTGTTCTTTAAAATAATCCTTAATTACCTACTCTTTCTCTTTGTTTTCCTTTGTTTTCATTTAATAGTCACAATCTTCAACGGCATACATTTTGTACAATTGTACCACGCATTTCCTGTCATATCCATATCATCCTTTACTTTTTGCAGTGCTTAAAATTTTGTACAAAATACGAATCATATCTAAGGAAATTTGTAAATTTTGAAGTTTCTTGTAAAGCTTAGAGAGAAGACTAGAGGCTGCACAAATGCAAGCTACGTGTCTTGAACAGAAATTCAGATTGATTTTTTGATCAAAATCTGACACTGACTGAATAATTTGGAAAGTAAATACAAATGAAATGTCATAGACAGACTAAGTAAATCCAGGTCTGCCATAGCAAGCCCCATTCCAATCCAGCATCAAACCTCGCAAACTGTATGCCAGAGGTACATGAGAGGACAAGCCCTCAGCAAACAGATGGGAAGGAGCATCCCTCCTGTGACTGCCAATTTCTGATGGAGTCTTCCAAATCAAACTGAGACGCTGGCCCTGCAATTATTAAAAACAGTAGATGAAGAACAGTAACAGAGCCCTGTGTCAATTGTACATTAAAATATCAGGTGACTAATATTAGGCAATGAGGTCCTCTGAATCAGGGAAGTGCACTTATTTCCACCTTCCAGGTGGCAGGCAAAATGCACCCCACCACTGCTTCCTCTCTTCCTCACCCATAAAATGCATTCCATCATCTCCAATAAGTGAGACATACCAAATTCTACAGGTCTGCAACAGATGGCAACACTTCAATACATTTAAGTTACAAAAAAAAAAAAATCAAATTCTGAAATAGACTAATAATAACTCTTTAACCCACAAGAACTTTTAAAGAAGTTTGAATCAAAAAATGTAAAAATTTAGTTAAAAAGCAGCAGCAAAGTCAGGATCACTGAACTTGGTCTTGGTACTGCTACATAAGAAAGGTTTGAAAAAAATTTAAAAAATTAGTCAGAAGGATGAATGAGAGGAAAACAATAGTGGAGGAAAAGGTAATCTTTGATTTGCTTGCTCTCTCATCCAGTCCCAATTAAAGCTGAAAAATCAGAATCCATAGCTCATCTTCTTCCTCAATGTGATGAGCAGGAGGAAGCTATATATATAATTATCATGGTCAACATCAGACCTTCCAACCAAGCAGAACAAACTGCTAAATCTGAAACTCCCCCAGGTTCTTATGCCCACAGTTGTGAACCAAAGATAAGCAAGAGGCTGATCCTGCATATACTTCAGCTCCCACAACAAGAATAGAAGAGAAATTAAGAAGCTAAAATGAATATGAAAAACAAAAAAAAAAAAAAAAAAGAAAAAAAAAAAAAAAGAAGCTCAAGCAATTGAACTGTTACATTTAGGTAACCAATTAAAAGAATGATTAGATACCAATCTCTCATCTCAGGTAAGGACTTTAAAATAAATAACAACAATACTACACCTTTTGAAATTCAAGGTTAAATCAAAATCCTAAGGTTGTAGCCACCCACCCCAAAAAAAAAAAAATATTTTTAGATAATTAAACTCATGGTCAACACCACCTTTGATAGACAATCTTGTGGAATTAAAAGACGCAGTGCCAGGATCACACCTGCCAACCGATCCACATGCTGGAGCAGTTGTAACCTCTCCTGACAGTGCCACCCACGCCAGGAGAGCAGGGGCTGTAAATCACAGCCTTGCACGTTTAGAAAAAGAAACTGTTAGCAGGTTTTTGAGCAAGTGTTAAAAACTTACATTTTAATGGCCGATCAGGTCAAGCCCTTCAACCAAATTTCTACAGATACTGAAATAAAGGTCTGGCACTAAAAAGGGCAGGTCACACTTTAATCTTGCAACTGGGATTATATTTCCTTGCTACAAAGAACATTGTCGATTAATCTCTGGTTTTCAGCCCCAGCTAACAGACATGTGGAAATTACCAGAGCTATCTAGAGGCATCTTCAGAAAAAAAAAAAAAGCTTCTCTCCTCTATAGTTGTAAATGCATTCTAGCTTTTCTAAATGACAAAGCAGCAGTCAAGGTTTCCGATTATCCAGGGAACACAGAACCTGCTTGACAGCAAGCAGGTCTGATTAATGTCTGCACCCTCGTGACTTCATCACCCCTGATTTCAAAAGGATCAAACTTTAATTTCTGATAAAGATCACCTCCAAGCTTCTGAAACCAGCAGGGAGATAGTGTTGCTGATAAAATTGAATTCTGTCTGTATTCTCAGGAATATCATGACTTCCTTAGAGGGGGGTGGAAAAAAAAGTACAAAAACTGTCACTTTAGCTTCTTTTGCTATCCCATATGAAGGGTCAAAGGAATTCAGTGGCCTGCCACTAATTAAGTTCCTGCAACAAGTAGTCCTTTGCAATAAACATGGAAACAGTGCAGCCAATCAACAGATCTGAAATTTTCTTGCAGGGCAGGAAAACACATTTGAACAGTGACCCTTGGAGAGCTAAAGCTGACCACAAGTACTTCAAATTCCTGCTTCCACTCCTTGTAACTCAGCCATTACTGGCGTGTTGCCTGATGCTTGGACTCTGTTGCGCAAGGTGCTTGGGCTCATCAGCCAGTGCTGGAAGCTGCTTGAGTTTCACCCGCCAGCCTGCTGCTGCTGCTCTGTCCTTTTCCAACATCTCCCATGTTCAGCTCTGTTTCTGTTCCACACTTGTCTACAGCTGGAGAGTCCGGGGAAAGGAGAGGTCATCTACAGGTAGGTTCTCACTTTGGTAACAGAGGGTTATAGAGGACAGAAGGATGGAGTTGAGGTTTCCAGCCAAAGCCTAGGAGCAGCACTATCCCTTCACTCAGCTGTGGCTAACAAGTTGCTTATGCTAACTTCCCACAGGCACCTCCCTTGTTTTCTGGGTGCCTAGCTTGCAAGTGGGATGTGAATTAAACTATCACGACGCAGACACAAAACCTCTGGGTTAGATTTTTCAGTTTTAAAGTTAGCTACAAATTTTCTAACTCGCAAATTCTTGGCTTTGGTTTTCTACCATACCCCATTTTTGAAGTGCTGCAGTAAAAAACCCAGCAATTGAACACAAAAAAAAGCATCAAATGTTAAAAGTTCGAAACAGCAAATGGGTCTGGGCATGTAGGTGGAAGAGAAAAAGTGAACAGCCTTTAAGTTTCTAACCAGGAATCTCAATTCACTGCTTGCCAAACAAAAGACATATGTGACAAAGAACATAGCTGTGTCATCTATTGTAGAATGGCTTATACCTCATGATCTCCAAGCTCTTCAACAAACCCATGGGAAAAAATAAGACTTGTAGACACAGCAGAGTTGTGTTAACTTAAGTCTGGCACTGCACTGAACTGAAAAGTTGCATTGCTTTCAGATGGGAGCTGGCTTCTAGCCAGCCAGCTTGAACCACAAACAGAACAAGCTTACTTCTGCCTTTCAGTGTTATGTGGGCACACTCAGAACACGATAACAAGATGCACAACAGGACATCATGGAAGAAGTAGTATCTCTGTGCTTCTGATCATACAAAGTTTTTTTTTTATTTGTTGGGGGTTTTGTTTGTTTGGTTTTTTTTTAATACCAGAATGCTTTCAATGCAGCTAGACCAAACAACATGGAAACAGGATAGTTCTGGGACCACCCTTAAATTGCCATCATCTTCAATACTATAGTAGTGCGAGTGAATAACTGATGACTTTCCTGCAAAGTCATCTTTCTCTACTTTTCTGGTGAGTTCAGATGAATTTGCAAGAGGGCTGAATTACACTAATACAATTAGCCCCAACCGACTTTATAATCAAGTCAGAGTAGAACAGAGATGATGGCCACTCTCCGCATTCAGTATCACTTCTTTCTTGGTCAGTGGAAGACATTGGTGGATAATCCATGAGCCATCCTCTTGTTCAAAGAGCTAAATAACACCCTCTCTCTCAGATGAGTCCAGTGAACAAATGACTGACTGCAAAATAAACAAATTCATCCAGAATTTACTTGCATAAGGATTGCAAAGTATGAACTCACAGTAATTATTCAAGGAGAAGTAAGTCCCAGAAACACAGAGCAGGAAGCATTGCAAATGTCTTCTGCATATGAAGAAGTCGCACTATCTCAGGTAAGGTGTATTGTATTTAAATAATAAATAAATAAACACATACAGCAGTGTGGGGTTTAAAATATTCTACGCTTACATCTACATAGTATCAAAACAACCTAAAACATATTTCAAGTCTGAGGGATCAGTAATTTAGAAGTAAGCAACAGAGCCCCAAATTTCAGAACTAACAGCATGGAACAAGAGATTAATGCCAACTAGTAAAGAAATTATTAACATATGTGGTACAGCTCTAGCAATGCAGAGCTAACTGCTAAAACTGAAGTATTATAATAAAGAATGCAGATGGTATTTGATATAAAAATAAATAAATAAAAGCATATACATGTCTTGTTGCAAAAAAAACCCTACATTAGCTTGTAATTTGTTTAGCAATAAATTATGTTCTGTACTCTGCAAACAAAGAATTTACAAACAAAATACATGTTAATAAGTGCACAATCCAATACTAAGATTATATTTGTTAAAAAGCAGCCTTCATCTCACAGATTTCATGTGTCTGTTCCCTGAAGCTGGGGAATATTTCCATACTTTCCATACATGCCGAAAGAGACAGCAGCCAAGACTTGAAGCTGAGCAATACTCTTTCTAGCCCACTCAGAAATAAAGAACACCGTTCAAAGCTTTTGAGAAAAAGGCTTCTCTTGACATCGTCCCTTGTATACAGCTGAAGATGAAGAACAGACAACAACCCATTGGTCAGGGCAGAAGAGAGTTTTTCAACTCACTGCTTTATTTGATTTATTCCAAAGTCTTGAAACTGAGAAATAATTATTGTATATTCTTAGAAAAATTGAAAAACGCTTGAGCATGTTGTTTTTATCCTGAAAGCCTATCTTCCACAATCCCAAGTATCCCAAGGCTGAAAATCTGTTTTCTATAAGTGTACTATTGAAGCTGTAATTATGCTTGCAAGCATGAAAAAGGTCAGTGGACTTTTCATCTCTACCTTAAAATATGGGAAAGTAGTTAGCTTTGATGCTAGTTTCTCCTATTCACTTCTTTTACCAGTATCATTCACAGTTTCTAATGCAAACCAGATGATAACAGCACAATTCTGAATAGCACAAAATAGCTAGGTGTGTCATTTCCGCCACCTGTTCTTCACCAAAGCAGAAAATATTCTTCTCACTCTAATTTTTCTATTTTTACATTGCAGCTGATCTTGTTCTGCAGAGCTCACACAATTTACATGACTGAAAACAAAAAACGCTTAAAGCATTGCCAGAAAGAGTCACTTCTTTTGTGCCAGGAAACTCACAGTGACATCTCCATGTGTAAGCCCGAAAGCCAGGACTCAAGCTCCCAATGGAAAAAAGCTCCTACCACAAGTCCCTTCGCTACACAACAGATGACCAATGGTGGCTGCAACACCGAGCTGATCTGTGCAAGACCTTGCATCGCAGGAGCAGATCACTGCACTGCTGGCTCATACTGCAGGCAGACCAGACTACCCTAGCCCCTCATGCATGCTGCAAGAAGGGCCTCCCCACACTTAACATGACACTGAAATTTAAGCACTAAATTTCATATACCAGAATACTTAAGTTCCAGAACAATTTTACTGTTCCCTGTTGAATATTCTTTCAATTGTTGTGTGAACTGTACCATCAAAACAAACCAAACCGAAACAAAACCCAAACTAGATACTGTTATTATTGCATGGTTTCCAGCTGAGGCTTTTGTGTCAGTAAGGGTAAAGTAAACATTGGAGACATCCCTAGTGCTATTTTATACTAATACACCTAAGAAAGTTGTACTAGGAAAGTTATAGGTGATGTAGCTTTACAAATGACTGACCTATAGCAAAAGAAGGCTGCCCAATTTATTAAATAATTTATCCCATTTTAGTTTTGATTCAAAGTTATTTTTTCCTTTAGTAGACAAAATTATCCTTTTTTTCATATAATCATGTTATCTTTGTAAGACGTGTGAACTCAGACCACCCAAAACTCCTTCCATAATTCCTTAATTTATTGACCAACCATATACTTTGCTTTAGGTACAAATATCGATATTTAATACTCAGCACTAAAAATTCTTATCTGAAGATGAAAAGCATAAAATAGTCCTGTAATAGTTTAGGAACACTTACACTTTTCAGAGCTATATTGTAAATGTAATGCACACAATAACCCCAATGGAGTCTGTGAAAATAATTGCATATGCAAGTGTTTCAGAATAAGACAAAAACTACTCAAAACAAATATAATCACAATGGATAAGCTGTCTATATTTAGCCTGTACCTGGGGCTAAACTATAACCGTCACTCTATCACCTGACGACCCCTCACCAGCCAGGGTGGGGAATCAGGAAAAAGGAGAGCAGGCCCATGGGTAGAAGTGAAACAGATTTAGCGAAACACCACCAATACCAACACAGAGATACACAGAGTCATACTCAGCCAAATGAATATCCAGTTGTCAGAATCGACCAGAGAGCAGTCCTCAGGAGTAGCCAGAGAAGGAGCAGGAGGAACCCCACAGGAGCTCCCCTTCCTCAGCAAACCTTCCCCTTTTATAATGCCCATGCCATGATGGGATGGGCTACCCCTGTAGCTCACTCAGGTCAGCTGCCCTGGCTGACTTGGAACTGCTGATGGCCTGTCTGGCATGGCTGGGCTGGGATTCTGTCCTAGCCAAACCAGGACATAAGTATACAAAAAGAAAATTTTTTGTCATTTCCCAATAGATGCAAAATTGACCTTACTGTCATTATCTCACACAGATGATCGTATTTTCTTACAAAGCAACTAACTCTCTGTTCTCAAAAATCACTAACTAGTGCCTTAATCCTAAATCCTTCAAGAGGACTATTTCCAGAATAAAACATTACTCCCAGCACTCTGCTTTATCAGAAGCTGGCTTGGGTACCAACAAAAAGTTATTGTTTTAAAAATATCCCTGTAATGTAGAATTCTGCAGAGGTACGTAAAAGCTGATTAAGTCAGGCCACTTCCATGCCATGGGCCATGGTGCAAGACTGCAAACAGCTTTTTCTGCCACACCTAAGCCAGAGGAGGAATGAAGACAAAGGGTCGGGAACACTATAAGCTAGAAAATATAGCACCTCAATCTATAGGTAGTTAGGATTACTAATCAACTAGTTAAGGTATGACTTCAGGGGGACAATTTTTTTTTTTTAAATATCCAGGCTTGGTTTTGCTCACACACAGTATTTTTCCCGACACTCTCTGGGAATCCAGTTTTTAGCTAAAATTCTCTACAAAAACTGGAGAATAAAATTAATTATTAACGCTTGGTGCCAACAGAGGTAGATGTAGAAGAAACTTAGGCAAGAGCACAACGTATGATCGTGCTTTTTGATTACCAACTTCGAAGAGGGAAAAAAACCCAAATAAACCAACTTTGCTGCAAGCACAAGAGAGAGTGGGACTCCATAATTTAGAAGAGAAGCCAAGAATAAACAAAGGAGGCTGACACTTTAGAGGATTAGATTACAGCCTCAGTTCAAAACCGTTAGAGTAACAAAGATATCTGGAAGAGAAATACACATGCTTGTTTATTTTTATTACCTCTTGTAGAGGCTGCTTGGCTTTGTTTAGCTTCAGTTATCGTGGTCTCTAAAGACACAAGCTCCAAAACAGAGCACCTACAAGACCGAATCTGTAGTTCCAAGAAGAGCATATTTCACTTACTGCAGTCTCCCATTTCTGTGACGATCCCAATGGTTTCCCGCAGCTGAGCGGAGATGCTGCAGGATGTACAGCTGGAGCACACTGTGCAGCATGCAGGATGTGGCGGGACTGGTGCAGGGAGACCTACCCAACCCCTGAGAGCATGCCTGCTCAGAAGCTGCAATGAAAAATTTCACTAGAAAAGCTTAGACCTGACATAAAACAGCAACTGTATGTGCGCAAGTGAAGGGTGAATAGAGTATCCAATGTCGCCTGTCTACCAGCGTCTGTGCAGATCTAGCCTCAATTTGTTATGACTGGTAGGTATCACCATTTGCCAATTGCCTACAGAAAACACTGGCAGTTGGAGCCCAGCTTTGTATCACTAAATCCATCAGCTGAACTGGGCTCCAGTATTGACAGTTACAGCAGAGAAGAGAAAGAACAGATAAGTAACAAAGTTTCAGTCACCAATAATGAAAAACAGCAGAAATGAAACTATAAATCTTAGAGATAAATTCACAACAAACTATGTGCATCTGAATAATACAACACTACCTACAAGCACTAGAGAAGGCAGGGGAAAAAACAGGGAATAAAAAAAATCACACAGGACAAATGGCATTTCTTAATCTCCTCCAGTTTACAAGGAAAAGCATTCTAAAACTTACAATATGATTTATGCTCTGTCCTCATGATGATCTGCTGGATGCTCATGCTAGAGAGAGGTTTAATCTAGAGCCACATTCTTTTAATAGCATCTACAGTTTATGTTCCAGGACAAGTGCCAGTAGCTAACGATCCTCTGTTATCGATTCTCCCTAGACAAGATGAAAACTCATTTTCCTGGTCTTGACACACAAGAACCCTGTCTTGCTTATTACAAATATATACATATACAAATAGTTTGGCTAGTGGAAGGCATTTAACAGAATCAGGACCATCAGTATAGCCAAACATGAAATCCACTTGGCACAGGGGTTTTGCAAGCAACCTTTGCCACCTTACTACTACTGTAGCAGCTCACAATCATCCGGCTACACAAATTCTGCAGAGAATGATTTCTACATAGGATACCTCTGTCTTCACGTGGATTTGCTTTTAATCACAAAGTAATTTTCTGTATTTAAAGAAAAGGACACAGGTAATACAACACAGGTGCAGATCAAACATATGAGGCTAGTGGCCAAAAACAATAGCACACCATGATCCCTCTGCCAGCTACGCTTTTCTCCACCATTTCCTTACCAACAATAGGAATGACCAGTTCAGATGACAAGCAAGAATACATTCGAGGAGTTCGAAACTCGTGTATTCTGCTCAGAACTGAGCATGACCCCCTGGATGCTCAGTCTGAGACACCAGGGACAAGCACATTTCCCTACATTTAAACCACAGGCCACAGAAGTTAAACACATTAGAAGCTCACAAAGAACTGATTAGGAGGATTTTCATGGACCCAAGACCTCTTAGGTGGCAAATTAAAAACAAAAGGAGTCTCATCTAAGCAGCTAGACAAGTTATTTGAGACAGCATAAAAAAATCCTGCTCCCCAATTGATAGTAAAGTGGGAACTCTGTGAATCCATGTAACATTTCCCACCCCAAATAACAATGCCAAAATAAGAAGACCACACTTTTAAGGTCATAGTTACCTTCACCAAAGAGGTATTTCACAGAAACTTTAGACATCCTGTTCTCCCACTATACACTTTTTTTTTTTTTTTAACATATTCTGAAGGAACATATACTTACCTCCTTTTCATTATTAATTGTTAGACTTTAACTCAAGGATATCTTCATCTTACGCCAGTATCAATTTGATTAATGGATGCAAACCTTTCACCTTTCAATTACACAGTAAATTTTGACTGCTTCATGAAACTGATTAAGCCTGTCATATCCTTGCCCATAGATAACATAAAAAGTGCATTCAGTATAGAACCAATTATCTTTGACAGATGAAAGAGGCCTTCTTCCTTCCCTTAGGTTTTGGTTTGTTGTTTTGGGGTTTTTTTATTCTTTTTTTATACCTACCAAGTCCTCTTAGCTGAGGTCTTTTCACTGCAAGAACAGTGAAAAGTGAATCGTAAAACAGCACCGTCAATCTCACACTTTCAAGATGTTAGTCTTGGATTAATTCCCTACAGGGTATGTAGGACAAGTACTGAAAATCCTCAAGAATACAAAGTTTCTAAAGTTGAGACACTCTACAAAATGCGCTAGAAGAGGCTAAATGAAAACAAACATGGTTTCAACATCAGTGGTAGACTAGGCGATCTCCATCAGTCCTGACCAATCTACACTCAGTGATCCTGTGACAGTGACAACAAATACGCAGCACCGCTGGGGCATGGTGAGCAACCAAAGCGGCACAGGGAAACAATACAGAGGGGAAGCGCAGTCATCACCCAGCACTCGTTCCCTCTGTACTTAAATGCTTATCTAAAAGAACAATTTAGAAGTAGTAGGATTGCCTGGAGAAACAATTTTTGCTCTCTGTTCTGTTAAACTGGTTTCCAAAAGAGCTGGAACCATCAGCTTTGAATAAGTAACGTACACTCTGCAGTGCCTATTGGCAAGGGGCTACATTTATTTTAAACGCGCTGTTAAAACACAAACGTCCATGAACTACTTGGTGAGTAGAATATATTTTCTTTCACTACTGGATATCAAAAGTTAAAAAGATCCCATGGAGCCAAAACAATGAAAACAAATTTAAAATAAAACAAAACAAAAAATCCTCTAATGCCATCAAGAGCATAAAGACCTAAAGATAAACTCAGATGATATTATCACATGCAAGAGTTAAAGCAGAAACGTTTCCAGTTAGTCTTTTTTCCAAAAGGCCACTCATTCAAAAATAAATTCTTTTTATTTCTTTTCTTTTTTTCTTTGTAAAATATGTCTCTGTTTCGGGAAGTGGAAACTTTCAAATGCACAGATGTTTGTGATCGCACACTAGCAGCCTGCTGGGAACCATTAATGGTGTAGAGAGTAAAGTTATTCAATCATCTACAAGTCACTTTTCAAAACTCTTGCCTTCAATCAAGGGGGTGATTAATGGCGTCCAGCAATGACACAGATTACTCCCTGCTCATGCAAGGCCTTTGATTTTAATGCAGTTAAGCTACTGAAGTAAACAAACCAATTTGGGTGTTCAACTAGCTCTTTGTCTCATTAAAAATTATTTGACTAGACTAGTGGTAGAAGAATATTGCACATGTCCCCAAATGCAATTCAGCATTCTGTAATCATAGCAGCAATTACATTTGCAAAAAGTTAAGAAATTAACAGTGGCAGAAAATGGTCAGCCTTTCATTAGGGACTTTCATTAGGGATTTTCATGTGTAACGAAATTAATATTTTCGAATCACCACAGCATGCATGCTGCTGTGCGTTTCAAAGAGGCCAGCAGCAACTACAGTCACCAGACAAAAGTCTCAGCAAGCATTTGCAAATTTGCAGTTCAAAACCAAACATATATCTGCCTATTTTTCTCTTTAACATTGTTTTCCCTTCTAGTGAGGGTGTACTGCATTGCAGCTTAAACAAATCTCAGTTAAAATAAAGTGGGTAAAATTTCATCGTTAAAAATGGAGGACTGGATTGTTGAAACACTGGAGAAATGTGTATAGCTTTCAGTGAACTGCTTTGGATCAAAACTCCAAAATAAAACCTGTGAATCCATTTGATTTTCAGAATTACAGTGTTTTGCTTACTTAGAAATCCCAACTAGGATTTCTGCAAACTGCAAGTCCAGCATCCCTCAAGAACACCTTCTGCAGCCCAGTGTCAGCCTGCACTTGACACTTCACGTTGGGGCAAATTTTCCTTCCCTCTCTTGTACAAGCAAAATGATGAGTGTGAATGCAGCGAGTTGAATTATCAAGGCTGAGGCACTTTCTTTCTTTATTTAAATGTCATTTAATGTCACTCCATAACAATTTGAGTGTAGTGTTCTTGCAGTAGACAATTCGAACTCGCAATAGCTGTGAGTATACGGCTCCCTTCGTGCTCCGCACACAGTCAGTGGCACAGACAACTACCACAGGACTCATGGAGAGAAGCTGGGTGGTTCATACCCAGAGAAGCACTTCGGCAAGGCTGACAGCAAACTGCTGCCCAAGGAGTACTGGAGGGATTATGACTCTGTTCACAACCTGATGATCACTTTAATCGCTTTTAAAGTGACACAACAGGACCGTGCCTCTGAGCTGTTTACCAAAACAATGCTGGCATCTCGCTGTGAGGTCCCATGCAGGCTCCTGGCCCCCATGAGCCAGGGCTGCAGCCCATGCAGCGTCACACCACAACCTCAGGTGCCATTCGCAGCACGTCTGCATCACCTTCCTGGTGTATCCCAACGTCTTAACACTGTCTACTGCTATCGTTTTCACAGAGTACAGAAAGAAAAAAGAAAAAAATTAGAAGTCCTCACATGAAGCAGATCTGACAGCATGTCATCCTTGGTTTTAGAAAATGTCACTGGCCACATATTTCACAATACATCAAAGATGGCTTTCAAACCTTCAGACAGTTATCCAAGCCTCATTTTTCACCACATTCCTCCCGACAAATTAATACCAGCCTTCCGCATCTTAGAACTGAGAACAACGTATCTGTTTCCCACACATCCTGATCAGCCTCTTTGCTCTGAACTCACTCCAAACCCATCTCCTAACACCCTGCTACTTCCTGACCACTCATCTCGACCTTCCTTTTATCTTTCTCACACAGTATTTTAGCATCTATTCCACATATACCCACAGCACTGTAACCTGATAGAAACTTTGTAAAAACTGTTTGAATTCAGCCAAACACAATAGATAGCAGGGAGGATTTCCTTTGCAGCATGACACAATCAGCATCCAGAAAGCATACTAATAAATACAGTTTACAGATCAACACAGATAATACAATTCACAAACACAGAACTGATGAGCATTTTAATCTCCCAGTGTCTGGTGGCACAGGACTTCTAAGCAGAAGATGTTATTGTCTGGTAACTTTACTAAGGAGGGATGATCTATGAGACCAAAAGTACACACTGGTGACAAAAAGAAACAAAGCTTAGCAAATAGGGACAGCTTTTTATTTTGTTTATCAACATCTAACTTAAAGGGGGAAAAAAATAAAGACTCCAGTCACGTGATCCTCAGAACAGACTTAATCCGTACCAAAAAGGCCAAAGGTTTACTCCAACTGATGCTGTTATGCAGCATTAGAAAGCAGATTTTTGTCACCACTCCCAGCTTCCACATCATGTACTCTGAAACACGGGAGAACATAACATCCCCCAAAAATTAAGATAAATTAACTGTAACCATCCAAATATCTCTTTAACTTACTTCTAACTCTCTATAAATTTACCAACTCCCTCGCTGTATTTAATATGCAAAGAAACTTGTACGTTTCTAAGAAAAAAGAATTACACATTTTCAGCAAGACATATCTATATGTTGCTTTGGTTCCAAATAATAAGTGAAATACAAGAAAATTATATTGACTTGTTAATGTATTACAAAAAGAGTCTGTATTTTTACAGTATGCTTTCTTTTTAGCTTTTAAGTTTTGTGTTCTTCTTTCTGGTCTATTAAAAGAATTCTTTGCTTTTTAATTTTAATTATCTTCTCTTTACCCTTTCTTCATTTCTTAGTTGACAGGATATTATTACTCCTTATGGGGAATGCTCTTTGATAAATAGGACCACTACTTTAAAGCTGCATTTAATTCCTCTTACTCACTTCCTCACCCTGAAGCAGTTTGCCATTGAGCACCTAGTCTTTTGAAGGAGTTTCATACATAAATCAAATTTCAAGAATCAAAACCAGAGCATTAATAGTTACCATAAAACCTGAACTTCACTATGTAATGAAGCTACAGATACTGAAACCTAAAAATCTGAAGTCAGCGTTAATGGATTTCTGTGTCACTTCCATTACAACTTTCTTATCTGACCTCTGCAAAATGTCACTTGATTTAATACAAAGGACAAACAGAAGAGGCACACAGCTTTTTAGCTGAGATTTCTTTGTTAAAGCTGTTCTCACTGCTAGGAAATGCAGCTTCTTATAGCTTCATCTTGAATGATGTTCTCTCAGATAAAAATCTTCTCCAGTCTGTTACCTGTCCACAAAAGTTGAAAAATTTCATTGTTTTCAATTATGTTTTGTGGAAAGGAGATAAGGATGATCCAACAGCATCAAGATAACAGAAGAGTGTTTAGAAGTCAATAAATGCTGTTAATGATTTCTATGTCTGATAGCTAAAATGCCAATTTTATCTTCCCAACAGAGTCAGGAGACTGCAAAGTACTCAGTAAGGCATCAGATAAAGGAAAAAAAGCACCCTACCACTCAGTCAATAACCACTCTGAAATTATAAGAGCAGAAAGACATGCCATTTTCTGAAGACAGTCTAGGTGTTAATCATACAAGGAAATAACCTAAAGCATATCTTGCTGCTCTCTCCCCCACCTTTTTTTTCTTTTTTTAAATAAAAGCTTGCTTTTCTCCCAGCAGTGTTTACATATAGCTAAGGCAGAGAGTTCTCACAACATCTTGTGTTTTCAAATGTCATTCAAGCTGTTTGTCAATCTGTCCTAAAATGTCATGTCATAAAGAACTAGTCATGCTTTCTGCTTCTCATGCGAGGCTCCAGTTGTCACCTAAACAAGTAAGATGGAGGATTTTTTCCTATATCTAAAGCAACTTAGTTTTAACACTAATTTTAGACAACAATATGGCAATAATTTATTCTTGTGAATTTTAAATCCTTTTTATAAAAAAAGATGAACCATGCCAGTCACAGATGTGACTTGTTCACAGAGATGAATCAAGAACACTTCGCTCCTGCTGGGTGCTTTTACCGAGAAGCATAGAAGCCGAGGGGTAGGAGGAAGGAGAGAGCCTAGAAATGAGCTCTGCCTTCAAGAGTTTCCACCAGCCCTTCAGCTAGGCCTTGGTGTATTTGAAATAGGCATTAAATTGGTCGGTTTTGGGGAGAGGGCAGGGGTGGTGTTGTTTTGAGGGCTTTTGCCATTGTTGCGGTTTATTTTTTTAACAAGTCTTAGAAAACAATCAGAAGTTTTTAAAAAACAAAGACTGGAGAAACCAAAGCTCTTCTGAATTTTCCTATCTTAAATGTGGTTTTCAACTCTTTATGTTGCTGTGTAGATAAATCCTAGGACAACATCAGGATTTTTTCTTTACCAGACTATTAGTAGCTCCTAAGTGCTTACTTAAAATAAACATTAAGTTCAGTGAACTCACTTATAATTGCCCTATTTACCTGTATATAGATCCTTCCACTGAAGTAGTCTGAACTTCACAAAAGCTTTTGCAAACACCATGTACAAATTAATTCCTCCCCCTAGACAGGAGAAAGGCATTATAGGCCTGTATTTTTAAAAACTATTGTATGTTATTTCTTTATTTATATGCCTTTATTATAGGTATCATGCTAAGATAATAAGTACAACTTCACTAGATCCCATGACACAGTATTCAGCTTTCCCAAAATTCATCCTGTACTATATACTTTCTCAGAAGGTTCTTTTTTGGTGCTTGCATTTACTGCTTCCCTGCAGGTGAGGAATGAGAAACATGTGCACATAAATTTCACTTGGAAAGTAAACCAGATCTGCAGAACTCATTTCTGCTTCAGGTTAATGCACCAAGTTTCCTTGTGGTTGATGCTCTTGTAATGCCACTCACTTCCATGGCAGTACAGCTGTAACTGCTCCTCTGAGATCACAGAATCATAGAATGGTTTGGGTCAGAAGGGACCTTAAAGATGATCTAGTTCCAACCCCCCTGCCATGGGCAGGGACACCTTCCACTAGACCAGGTTGCTCCAAGCCCCATCCAACCTGGCCTTGAACACTGCCAGGGAGGGGGCAGCCACAGCTTCTCTGGGCAACCTGTGCCAGTGCCTCACCACCCTCACAGTAAAGAATTTCTTCCTAGTATCTAATCTTAATCTACCCCCTTTCAGTTTGAAACTGTTACCCCTCGTCCTATCGCTGCACTCACTGATCAAGAGTCCCTCCCCACCTTTCCTGTAGGTCCCCTTTAAGTACTGGAAGGCCGCTGTAAGGTGTCCCCAGAGCCTTCTCTTCTCCAGGTTGAACAATCCCAACTCCCTCAGCCTGTCCCCAGGTTTTGCAGAACTAAGTTAACCAGATATTTCTTTCAATACCTTTGGTTAAATCTTTGTCTAGAAATATGACTTTGGATTATGTCTTCATTGAAAAATCATTCCTAATACAGTTGCAAATAACAATGAAAAATATCAGCGAAAATAAGAAACCAAGATCCTTATGGCACATACCATACTACAGGTATGTGAAGGTCCGGTCTATTTGTTGGGCAAAAGCCTACCTTTCTTCCTGAAATGACTTATTTAGTGTTCCCACAATAGCACAGACTTATAACTAAAATAAAAACCCAAACTTTCTTAGGCCATTTGGTTTAGGTTTACTGAGCTGTAGTACTTCCATTTCCATAAAGCAATTAAGGACTTGAAACTTAGTATTTCATAGATGAAGAGGAACCAGGGAAGTTGTTCTTACTGGCTCATCCCTTTAGCACATGTTGGAAAAGGTAGGTTACTGTACAAGCGCCATCCAGCATTCCACTTCCAAATACCTTCCCTAAGAGCTGCTTTGTGAATTTAGAAAAAGGAGAAAAGGAGAACACCATCCTGAAGACTCACCTTCTGGAAAAACTGTCTCATTATGCCAGGAGAGAGAAAAAATGTGATCACTAAAAATACCTTTATTAAACACTTCATAAGTGCTTTTTGCCCCTCTCAGTTTTCAAAGCAGAAGTGCCGCTCAGATCCCATCACTATTTTGAAGTCTGCCACTAACCTGCTATGGCAAATAAACAGAAAAAGCCTCTGCCATGAAGCTTTGGACAATTATGCTTCTGCCTTGCCCACTGTATCTATTACCTCTTCTGTAGACGTGAATAGCTTTCTCTTTACTGTAGCAGTGAATGTTATATCTAAAAATTCAACCTCTTCATCCCATCATTACCTAAACTTTTAGAAGCGTTACTACATGAAAATAGTAGTAGACTATTTCAATTAGACATCATTTCAACTAAGTATGAAGATTTTTTTTATCCCCCAAGAAGTTGTTAAAATGCTCACAACTACTCAATATGATGCTTTAAAAAAATATGTGAGCAAAGCAATAAAGATCTGCAGACAGATCAGAAATCTCTCACCTTACTTAAAAATCATGCTTTTAAAAGCCAGAACTAGTCTTTTTAGTGATAACCTCAAAAAAATTTATTAAGATACTGTTTGAATTTTTTTAAAAAATATGGTCATGTATTGTTAAAATATAACAAACAAACAAAACATTCTTTTTTTTCTAGATGTTTGTCCTCTAAGAGAATATTTACATATACACATAGTTCTGTTTTCTCTCTCACATCCCCCTCCACACACACACACAGACATATATACTGAAAGAAACCAAGAAAGAGAAACACATGCTCTTATTACCACTCTCTGAAAACAAATGCAAGAACATGCACCTGTACTCAATAAATAAGTCATAAGAAAATCCTATCTTATTTCTACAGGTCGATCCAAGGGGTTTTAAAGAAACCTCCTGCCCATAGTTCTTAAAAAGCCTGTGTCCCTCTATTTTCGCAGAAAACAGCAGAAGAGGGTAGGATGAGGAAAAGAAGTCAGTACAGACTTTTCCTGTACAACTAATCAGAACCTACTGTAATTTACATAAATATTAAAGCAATTAATCAAACCCTAATACCCAAGTTCTTTTTGTCCTCAAGCTTTACATCCCCTAATACAGGCAATAGCACTTTTCCTCAAGCTTATTTGGCCAAACTCTATTGGAATGCTACAAGTAAAATAGTACAGTGTGAAATAAATCACTCGATCCCAGTGACTGACTGTGTGTTTTTATATGTATTATCAGAAATAAGTCAGGATCTACTTATACTCCCAGCTGAAGTCAGCTGGAATTGTGCCACCAACTTTCATTCATGCAGGACCACGTTAAACATCTCTAGCTAGACCTTGTTTTAATACCTACGAAACATATTGCACATTTTGATGCCATATAAAGAACAACAGTAATAACAGTAAGTCAGCCTTGCATAAAACCAGAAAATGTTTAAAATAAATATGTTAAGACTTGCTTGAATAACAGAGGGTGCTGAACACTATTTAGTGCTTGTGACCACCTGCAGTATCATATCCACAATAAAAAGCTAATTTTAGATTTCTGGATGAATGCCCACTACAGGATATGCTATTTTTACTAAGTTCTGACATGTCCATCCAATAGCACATCTCCACTTCTGAAGTGGTACTGCAAGGCTATTAAAGCTTCCAGTTACCACTTGGCTCAAAACTGCAAATTATTACAAAGTTCTTTCGCAAAAGTCTTCTTTGTATTCTGATCGACTTTACACAATAGAACTTATGAATAAAACCAAAATAAATACTTGGAAACAGCATAATTAGAAGAGGTCATCTGTGGTGTGTATTAGTCTTCTCTCCTCCCCCGAAGTGTCTCTCATCAAAACCCAAAATAACAGTATTTTACATATATTATTGCAACTTTCAGTTCAATGCACAGAAAAACCATTCAGAAATAGCCTTCATCTTCTAGGTAGACTCTTCCAGCCATCTACATTGTACTGACCACACCTGCCTCTGTCTTATTAAGTGGCAAAACAGAATAAAAATGTAACAAACATACATGATAATAAATGGATTACTATATTCCACATAACAACATGGATGTTGGGGACCACCATCCACCAAGTTTCAATTTAGACCTGTAAGTCACCAAGTACAATGGACAATCAAGTTTTACATAAGAGTTTATACTACAGAGATGCTGTCTAGTTTTCCCAAGGAGATATTTTTAACCAGGACACTGGGTCAGCAAGTTTGGAATGAGCTTTAGCAATTAGGGTTTAAGACTTCTACCTTTCTACTCACATGCACTTTTTTCTCTTACCTGCCACATTTCAACAGGTAGACTGAGACTGTTTTGAGAGCTGTCTTCTGTTATGACAGATTTTAATACATTTTTAATCACAGAGATTTTAAATGTGAGCATGGTATTTGGCATGCATCCTGAAGTAAACAATAAGATGCATCTTCCGCCAAAATGTCCAATGAAGACAATTCCAATAGTTACGAGGAAATGTCAGCCAGAAACAGCTACATGAAGCATAAAACCCCCCTGAGAAGGAAGTTGTCTTTATTTATAAAATTAAATGCAAATTTTTCATTCTAGTTCTTCTGATCTCTTTTTGTGGATTTTCTCAGGTATGTTTAATTAAACCCAGTCATCAACAACAACTTTGTTAAAAAGAGCCATTAATGAATAGGGCACAGAAGCAGCTTAGCCCTGGAGGAGTCTCCGGCATTTGTTCATAGTGAAGACTATTCATTAATTGGTCCCTTTGTTCTAAGCCTCTTAATGATACTTTTGACACAACACTACAAGTCATTGTGACTTACTCCTCAGAGCTAGTGACATCTGCACTATGTTAAGTTAATAAAACTACCTTTGAAAGATTTTCAAGAAGATATTTAAAGACAACAGGGGAAAAAAGGTCTGGATGTGCTGACAGTGGAATAAAGAAGCTATACTGAAATTCTTCCTATTACCTCCAAGTACACTTTGTATTACAGATAATTTAAGTAAACATTTTGTGTTCCATACTCGCCATAATTAATGGAAGTCAGGCAGAAGTCCACTGTGCTATTCCAACCTATTTGAACTGTGCTCCCACAGTAATGCTTCATAGGTCTGCTGCTGATCATAAGTTCTCAGACAGCTCAGAGGATCAGCTTTATGATTGCTTCAGTAAAAAACACTGATTTTTTTTTTTAAAAAAAAAAAAGGAATAAAAGGTGGAGAGTAAAGAGTCTGACTCTGGGTTATGAAGTAACCACTCTGAACCAAAGATCTCTTTCCAAGAGTTAAAACAAGGTTGTTGCTATTTCACACCTACTCTTCAACTCAAAGGAGATAAGCAAAGCCATCCCATAAATCAAAGCACAGACTCCGTGTGTACTTTGTAAGTTTGAAAAATTAACTTAACTTCATAACGTTTCCATAGTATCATACATCCATAGTAGAGTTCTACTGCAAAGCACATTATAATTCACAGAAGAAACACAAAGCAAATAAAGGGCAAGCTGCATGGAAAGTTCGTACCTGGAAAACAGATGAAGGCCCTGTGGCTCCACAGACCTTCAACACGCAAATGAAAATAGTGTCCACCCTCAGAACTGGTGACATTACTTTAATTATCCTGACCCAGTTTTCCAATTTCAGATTCAGTTTCTGCAATTCATATTACATAGCAACTCCTTCTGCCTGCCTATTATTTACACTCACACAGCCATCAAGTTTTGTGCAGTTATATGCGTGAGAAACACTATGTTACGCATTTCATTAACTAATTGTATACCTCTAAGCGCTCAAGAAAATTAGTGTAGCAGCAGTGGATATGGTTAGCCGGAACCTTGTTTCTTGATCCAGTCCAAAAGGAGTCAGATCTTATGAACAGCCAAGGCGAGTCAAAGGGGGTAACACTGTGAGCCCAAGTAAGGTGCTGAGTGTGTAGTGGCAGAGAGAAAGAAGAAAGGTTTTCACAATTTTGCAATTGCCCATAACCAGTCTACTAGCTCCCACTACACTGTTGTCCTACAACACACAGGCTTTGGTTTCCTCTGAAGCTTTCTGTTCCCACTCATCCAAAACATCCTGTCCCACCTCTTATTTCTACCAGCTGTTTCTCCCTCTTGCTTGCTCCCAACCTCACTATGTTTACTCCTTGAATGAGGCACTAAAAAAAAAATTTAAATAAAACTAACCACCCACCCACCAGCAGCTGCCCTTCTCTGCACTGAGGTTCAGAACACAAAGGAGCAGGAAAAAAATAAAACAGACGGCCAGCATGGGTGCCAGCAAGCTCCTGCCAGCCCAAGCACTCCTGCTTGCTCAGGGTCCAGCAACTGCAACACACTCAGCAGGAAAGGTGACCTGCATGTCTTAGATGTGATAGAGGTAGCACAACCCTGGGCCCACCTTCGGGTGGCTCACTGAAGGCTGAGTTTGCACGTGGCTTGCTCACAGAAACAATTTTAACCTGCTGGGACACCATCTTGGCTGACCTACTACAGAGTGAAAGCAGAAAAGAGTAATTCCTCCTAGATACAAAATTCACAACAGGCTCTCACCCTTGATGGATTAGAGAGGGATCAGTAAACTACACCAGCATTGCCATTCACATCTTTTTATTTATAGGCACAAAAGAATCACTTGAGTATCTAAAGACTCATTTGTTGATTCATACATTTACACACATATAACCTATCAGCGGACTGCAGGAGTACCCTGGCCTGCCTTATACCTTAGGCATCACCCTGCACATGACAGATCTAGCTGAATTAAGATAAATTACTATGTAATAAAGCAAGGGATATTCCAATTTTTTTGCCTTAAAACATACGCAGAGTAAAACGGAACTCAACAGAGCATAAAAGCCTGTTTTATTGGCATTGCTATACTAAAAAGTAGATAACAAACCCTGTAGAACATTTATTTCCAAATTTGTTTGGACCATGAAGCAGCGTTATCGTCAATCCTCAATATTTCGCCTCTTCTTCATTGCCATTAAGCAACCTAACCTTTAAATTAGGACCCTACAAAAGCAACATATTATTGTACGTTATCTCAAATAACATATTAGGACCTATTGATCCCACTTATCGAACTACAGCTGCAGTTTGAGAGAATGGAAGGATTTAAACCTCAAGGATTTAAAAATTAAAACATAACAACTATACTTAAATCTTGCACAACACACGGACTTAATCACAGCCTGCAGCAATAGTGCATATATACCATCAAATCAGAGGCAAACTACAGAGAAACAATTGCACTTACAACGTGTTCATCAGATTTCAGAAAAGAAAAGTATATTAAAACTTCAAACTTCCATGTACATTCTTATTACTGTAGTGCAATTAGCTTGTCAATGTTCCTGGTGCATCTAAATTAACACCATAATTTAATGAAATTCTAGTCATTTGATTGTATCTCCTGAATCCAGTCAAATCACATCATGACCTCTGCCTTTAAAAGATCCCACTATAGCCATCGTGAAGGATTAATTCAAATTACATTTCTCTTATTCATTTTTTTCCACTCTCAAGCAAAGGTTGCTCAACTTTTCCCTGCAGTCCAGTTTGCTAGAACAAAGTTAAGAAGTTTATGAATTTTAGATATTACACATAATCAATATTTGATGCCAACATTTCTTTGCTCTTCAAAGAGATGAGCTCTTCAGAGCTCAAAATAAAACTATCAACTATCAGAACAGTGTCCTAATCTCTATTTCAATCCACTTTGTCTTTTGGCACGGTGTCGTGCACTAACCACTGGACTGAAGCTGGTAAGTTCTTTGCAGCAGAAAGGCCTCTCTTTCCTTGCACTACTATTTTATCTGCTATGCTACAACAGCATTTTGACTAAACAAACTACGAGAGCACATTATCTAGGGAGTACCACTGTTTGGCAAACTGCTATAGACTGCAAAAACGTGTGTGCAGGTGCACATGTATGTGTGTGTGTACAGAGAAAAAAGCATACGGATACACACACATGCACCCTATATATATATATATATAGGGACTGGAAGGTAAGGTTAATTTTGGCCATGCATACAGTAAACCAGGAAACATTTATAAGTGCTGCCTGCAAGCAGTTCTTTAAGAAATTATAAAGTGTCACAGATACATTTTATAATTAATATAAAGCTTTTAAATTTTGCATAGGTTTTACTGTCAGGAGGGAGTATTACTATGATCCAGCCAACTAACTACAATAATTTTGGTCACCGAGCCCCACCCAACAATTCCTACACAGAAGTTATTGCTCAAATGAGTTTTGCGATCATAGCCTACATTTAAACCTAATACATTTCTCACACATTACTAAAGTATCTACCAACACTCTAGTTTTACTATACCAATATGTTATATTCATCTTCCTTTGATGTTTCAGAACCTTGAGCAAACTGAACACACTGCATGATACAGGCAGCTTCCAGTCAACAGAAATGCTAGAGGAAGGGAGTTAGCTAGCGTCTCCAGCTTACTTCATGTTACGCTGAATAAGACACCAGAAATCTCACTGTTTCAATGGTTCTGCACAGAGTGACTCACATCTTGCACTTCACATGCTTAGCTATAGTGGAATGCACTGAAAGTGATCATACCAAACAAGCAATTGTGGACTTCTCTGTGTGAACAGAGATTCTGTCTGTAGACACCTTGGGGCAAGGATCTGAATTTCCATTCATTTTTTGAATGACCAAGTCTACCACCAGAAAAACTCATAATGGAAAACTGATGCAACAGCTTTCTCTGGTGATGAGCTCCTGGGACCAAGGCATACGGAGTACGGCTATCTGCCTAAATGGTGTTGTAATGGCGAGAGTATCTCAGGAACTACTGCTGCAAAAAGCAGCTAAATGAAACAACATTTCAGAAGAAGATACTAACAGTTTATATAACAGTTGCCATTGCTAAGGCTGACGAGATTATCAGTTACTTCTGCTCCTCCCTGGTTAGCTGCCTACAAGAGCAATTCCAAGCTCTTTTCAGTCACATTCTGATATGTAAACCTGAACAACATAATACTAAGTCTTCCTAACCCAAATCCTTATGACTCAGTCACAAAAGTAAGGCTCCCATAAGCACTCCAGTTCACTTAAGACTAATGCTTGTAGGACTAGTTACACAGTGACTGAAGTCGACCCAGATGCTGTCATGAAGTCAAAGAGGCTGGGGTTTTTTCTCCTCTTGATGATTTGGGATGCAGGGTGACATTGTAAGTACCTAAAAGACAACACAAATGATGTTCAGGAACAGACAGTTTTTCCTAAGATCAATCATCCCAGTTACCAACTGCCTATAGATATTAATACAAAGACTCACAGAAACACTGTTCTTGATATGAAGATTGATTTGTGGAAAAATAACTTATGTGGAAGCAAGAACATTCCGCACATATGCATCATTTCTTATAAGGGTTAGAAAGTTTTAGTCTTAGTCTTGATAATAAGCAAGAAGGAAACAAGGGACTCAAACATGCCATAAAAACAACCCTTCCCATAATGCAGAAGGTGGCAAGGGGTGACAAGCACCTGGCTTGGCAAGAAGTGAACCAAATCTCTAGATCCTCTAGCTCCTCATGTTTCTTCTGTAATTGAGTTCTCTAGACCTGATCTATGGCTACAGATAAATCTCTGAAGGTTCCAGCATGTACAGAAAGCTGGGAACAAGTGTGGTGTCTACTGCTCCACTCATTTCAAATGCCATTTTCAAAATTTTCAGTGTTGGCATTGTTTACAATTTGGGGCTTATAAAAAAGTTCAAGGTTGACAGTAGTAGTAAAAAAAAAAAAAAACCCACAACACAAACCCCCCCCCACAACTCTCTTTTAAAGGACTTTTTATGGGGAATGTTAAATCTACAGAATTAACAAACACATGCAATTATGAACCAGGACTGATTTCTACAAGCAATTCATACTAGATCAAAAAGGTAAGTTAAGCGCATGAATTGTTCCTCCTAAACAAACGGAGCTCCCTATATTTGCAGTTATGTAATTCTTGTGTTTCCTCTTATTAAAATATTAGTGATATGCCTCTGCAACAAACAAGTTCTTTTTTTTTTTTAACCTTCCGGAAAAAAACAATTAGAACACAGCATCTCTACAACTGAAGCTGAAGGACAAGCTTTATCAACAGTCATCCTATAAAAGGACTAACGTGTTTTCCCAAGAAGCAGATAGTCCATTACAGGCAATGCATTCATCTGGGTGCTCCAAGGAAAATAACACATTTGCTCAAGTTATTTTAAGAGCACTTTATGATTACAGGTTTGAAAGACAAATATAAAGACTCAAGTTAAATATCAGAATTAAGTGTTTACCTCTAGTTCAAGACTATTTTTCTTCAAACTCCGATTCTGATCTCATTGGCCTTCAGACTAAATAACTTTACAAAACTATTTTCCCTGCCAGTTATAGATAAGTGAGCAAAAATGGAATTTTCTAATAAAAGCTAGTTGCAAACTCACTTATAGAAAGGACACTGAAAGAAGAAAACAACTCCCTCCATGCAGACCATTAATTTAATTTAAAACAACAGACAGCAATGGTAAAAGGAACAGCGATTCAGACGTAGAGCCCGGATCTCTCTTTTTGCTGTTGTTGCTAGTTACACTTTTTTTTTTTTTTTTTCCCCAGCAGTTAAAGGATGATGCCCAAGCTGCACCGGTTTGTCTTCAATATTAAAAACTTACCTAATGCTTCAGGTAAGGAGTCTAACAATATGCACTCAGGAAAGCAATAGAAGATAAATTGGGAAATCTCTTGGACAATTCAGGTGAGCCTGTAGACTCTGACCGAGCTTTACAACAAAATTACACCACTTGTACAAGTCTCCAGAGCCTGCGGTAACAGCATTTTATAGGACTCGCATGCACATTCATCAAAAGAAGCCTTTCTCCCCACAAACACCAGCTTCTTCACCCTCGCACGTCTCTAGATCTGTACGCGTGAAGTCATGCTTTTGGCAAGTCAATGTAGAACAGGCATGTCGTTTCATGCTATCAAACCCAACGGCATGTATCAGAACCCACTATCATTTTTCAGTAGAGTAAGGTCTGACAGACAAGCTCCGGAAGACTGAGCTCCAGTTTTTAACAGGTTATTACCCTGAATTTCCCCACTTCCTGACACACTCAAGGGCAATGCAATGACGTGTTGCCTCTCAGGTACCTCAGTCCTCAGCAGATGAGTTTAGGCTGCTGGTGAAGACGGGCGTATGGTGTATGCCTGTGCCCCAGTCCATTTGCAACCTCCACAGGACAGCCTCTTGCCTCCTATAAAACTAACATAAAAAGCTGTGTGAACACAATCCAAACCTCAGTGGAAAAATCCATTGTTATTTGAGGGATTAATCAGAATTTTTATCTGTACACACAATCTTCCTCTCCACTCCTTCCTCACCTGATAATACTCATTGCACACCTGCGGTTACACTGAGACCAGTGCCTATGGGGCCTTACTGGGATCAGCGGCCATGGGTACTTCAGAGACAAAAAATGTTTCTAAGAGGATCCAACAATTCTAAGGTATACTGGAGCTCGGGGATATATCCTGATTTTAGAAACTGGAAAAGGAATGAAAATTTGTATTACGCCGCTATCATACAAGAAATTTCCTAACAGAAGTAAGTTAATTAGAGGTAAGGTTGGAAATGCCAGTGCAGCTGACATGTTCCACAGCATTTAAACTTTTTCTAAAACAAACAGTTCAAACTGTTTGAAAAGAAAAGATAATCTTTGAAAAGATAAGTTTTAACAGTTGAGTTAAACTCAAGAATTTCACCTGCAAAGGCCTCAGTGCAGACTTCATACCATTCCCAGCTTTCTGCTGCTGGCACTGACAACCATCAGCTCCTCTGTGAAGTTGCCTACCTTTCTAATATACACTAGGACACAAGTACAGATTTCTTCCCAAAAGGTCCCCAAATAGAGATTCATTTTATTAACATATTTATATACAAATAATGAGTATGGAAATAAAGAGTTGAGTCATACAACAGACAATTGGATTGGATTGTGTCGAAGTACCTCAGGGAAGATACAAATTTGAGAATAGATGCATGACAAAATATTTACATGCTTTATACTTTGGAATATAAATTCTAGCAAAAAATGAAGAACAAGACAATAATTAGACTGCAGGTTTGGGGTCATTAACTTCATTTACATTTGCTACCTTCCTGACAAACATTAAGTAAATGTGCTATACTTAGATGCAACCTGGCAAATTTCTTAAATAAATAATCGGACACGTTTACGAAGCAAACTAAAATTAAAGCCCCAGCCTTTTTTTGGGAACAGTTTGCTGGTTTACCCACAACAGATTTAACAGCAAGCTGCCCCTCAGCTGCACCGCTCCGGCTGTGCCGTTCCCAGGTGTCCGTAAGCACGGCGGGGAGCAGGCTGCCACCTGCCTTCCACAGGTCACATCTGCAGCGCTGCAGCCTGGAAAGCACAACTAGCCTCCCACCAACAGCTGACAAACATATCTCAAAAGGGTCAGTTTGAAAAATGTTTATAGCGTTTGATAAAAACAACTCCTTCTTTTGAACCATTTACAGCTTTTTGAAACACATTAGGAAAGAGCAAATGTGTAGTCTGTAACTTAAAACTCTTTCTGAATAGGAATGTATACACATGCCAAAGAGGCTAAAAGGATGATAATGAAGAGAAGCAGACTGATTAACAATAATTTGGAGAACTCAGCACTGACAAGAACTCCCATTAAACATCTCCATAAAATGATGTTAGAGAAAATGAGAAGTTCCTCAGAGCCGCTTCCTATAATTACGGCAGCAGCAATACCAATTCATCTCGGGGAGCTGTAGTAACTTTAGAATGTGTATTACCAAACATCAAGATCACATCAAAATTTTATAAACCAGATGTTAAATCTGGAGCTAAACCATATATCATTGTTATTCAAAAGTCAGTCATCACAATGTATTAACTAATTGCTAGATAGTGCTTTACGTTAAATAACACAGTATCAGATTACGCACACCCTCCCCCCCACTATCAACCGATAGTACTGGTAGTACACACCTACTATCAACTGATAGTACTATCAACTACCCACTTAAGTGTCCTACAGCACAGAAACAACACCCAGCCAACACGGGAAAGCGATGCAGTGCTTGCAGATGAGAGTACAGAAAGGGGTCTGCTCCTGCTCCTCCCAGGAGCTCAGCTGCTCCCTTGGCTAAATTCCTTCACACAACCTCTAACACAGAAACTGAAGTTTGCAGGAGGCTTATGTTGTATTTCTGCAGTTCATGGCTTGTAACGTACAGTTTACTCACTGGAAATTAATGAACTTCATTCAGTGAAAATCCCGTATTTGTACAAGACTACATTGTATTTGTATAAGACTACATCAACAAAAGTTGGAATCCACGTGGTTTTCCTAAGTAGCTGGGGGGAAAGAAAAGAAAAGACCACACAACTCTCTTCTGCAAACAGCAGCAAATACATAGTTGCCACCCTTTGCATCTCTGCCCAACAGGAAACGAGCACAACAAACCTGATATAACCAAAGTTTATGGATCATTACAAAGTGCACGAACACTCCTACTGCCCGTAAGTATTTTAAGAAAACAGCACTTGTTAAACATTAAAAGAAATGAGACACTACAGATATGAATGCCTTCAGCTTTCTCAAGCAAAACAAAACTGTTACGACATCCTAAGGAATAAGCAGTACAACTTAAAAGCAAGTGTTTACACTACTTAGTTCAAAACAACCTCTCGAACAGAAAAGTAAACTGCCACCCTCCAGAGCAAAATCTTAGCTCTCAGCAGGACTCCTCACAGCTGTTCAGCATTCAATTGAGAAAATGAGATGAATCCATTAGTAAATGTAATAAAGTTAGGTTATCAGTACCTGCTGGAGAGGAAGGTGGGAACACAGCACAAAAGGCACAAGTCTACCAAAATCTTTCACTAGACTAAGCAAAGTACCTACGGCCACACCTCAGCCTTTCCAGGCAGCAATACATTTCTGATTGATTCACATTATATAGATATATGACATCACCAAGTTCACCAATTCTTAGTAAGTCAAACTTTGCTAAACTGAGTCAAGAGTCTTACTCACGTAACAACCAGAAGATGTTGAAAGTGCTACAACTAAGGTTTGAGGGCAATTTCCATTACGAAAAACTCTTTTTGCAGAGCTTCAGCTGGGCTAGCATCATACCAGCCTTTCACCCAAAAACTCAAACTAAGAGCCGTTAGCCAGCTTTCAGAAAATATGGTCTTCATATGCACTACCATAGGGCTGCCAGAGCACACTATTACTGTAACATTAACAACAGGTTTTAGGACGTTTCTCTTAGCTGTAATCTTGCAAATTCTAACCATCTTCACAAGGGTGCATGCGCACGCATGCACAGACCTCTCCTGCCAACAGTCCAGTTTGATGAAGGGAGGGATGCACTGACAGCTCCCTCAATCCCTGCTGCCCCCCAGGAATAATCCCGGACAGATTATCATTGTGTCAATCTGCCGTGCACATTTAGTTTCTAGAATGATACCACAAACCCTAATAGCTGTCATTTATCTGGAAAGCAACCCTCACAGAACGATGGATTAATACAACGGACCGAGGTGTTTCCTTCTGCGTCGTTGAGGAACAGTAACCCAAACTCTTCAGAAAACGCCAAAATACGGTTACGCCGCAGAGCGAAGCCAGTCCAGTTAAATAACAGCGACAGTAAAAGTACCTTGGGACTTCAAATCGCACTGCGAGAACATCCCACTGAAACCCCCACGTTTCTCAGACAACTCCCGGTGCCCTTGACGCTGCTTCTCTTCTGCTCATCCCCAGAAGAAGGGGCAAAGCAAACTTCACTTGCCAAAGTGTGACAAAACCCCGCCGGAATGTTTCGAGCCACCGGCCGCCCTGCGCAGCCGGGGCTCAGCGATCGCAACGCACCTGACGCTCCTGGGCGAGAAACCCCCGGCGGGTGCGACCCCGAGGGCAGGAGCGGGGCGCGGGGGGGGCGCGGTTCGGGTTCCAGCCCCGCCGGAGGTACGGCTGCCTGCCCGGCGGGATTGTCCTTCCCCGAGCCAACAGCACCGGCCTCGGGGAGAGCGACCGCCCGTTTCGAAGGGCTCGGTGCACTTTCGGGGGTGGGGCCGGGCAATGCCCGAGAGAGGCTCCGGCCGCCGGCAGCGTTCCCCACCACCGGTCCCCGGCGGCAGCGCCGCTCCGCCTCGCTCCCAGCTCCCCCTGCCGGCACCCTGCCGCTGCGGCGGCCGAGATCCCGGCCGGCCCCCTCGCCCCTGACCCCCCCGGAGCGCCCCGGCGGAGCCAGGAGCGCAGCCCCCGCGGAGCCCACCACGAGGCGGCCCCGGGGAGGGAGAGGGCGGCCGGGGACGCGCCATCCCCGCGGCTCACCGAAAGCCCCGCCGCCCCCATCCCCAGCACCGCGCGGGGGGGGGGGGGGGGGGGGGGGAGGGGGGAGGAGAGGGGCCGGGGGCGGGGGGAAAGTTACCTGGAGGCGCCGCAGGGCGGGCTGCACGGCGCGGGCGGGCACCGCGGCCGCGCTGGTGCCCCGCTCCCCGGCGCGGCGCCGCCGCCTCACGCCGCCATGGCCGCAGCCTCGCCCCGCGCAGCCCCGCCGAGCCGCCCGCGCTCCCCTCCGCTCCGCTCCGCTCCCACCAAGTTTGCGGCGCGGCAGCTGAGCGCCTCGCCCACCGCCCCCCGCGCCCGCCCGCACCCAGCGCCCCGCCGCGGGGGCGGAGCAGCGGCAACCGGGGCGGCTGCGGCGGCCGCCCGTCCCCGGCGATGCGCGGGTGGCCGCGCAGCCCGCAGCCGGCGCTGCCCCGGGCTGGGGTGATCTCGCATTACTCCCTTTCCTCCCCCGCGCTCCCCCCTCCGGGCCAGCCGAGAAGTTGCAACTGGTTGAGATATTTGTGCTTGGGGTTTGGTTTTGGGGGTTTGATTTTATTTTTTTATATATATTTTTTTTTTTCCTCCTTTACTTACCGCAGCCCAAAAAGCATGACCTGAGGCTTCTCTTCGCAATCAGATCTGAGCAGGGGCGCCCCAGCGCCGGTACAACTAAGCACAACAAAGCCTGGCGAGCTGCAGCAGCCGCGGTGGGAGGGAAGGGGAGCAGGGAGAGGGGGAAGGAGGGAGAGGGGCAGCTCCGCGGGTGCCGGGGTGCGCAGGGGCTCCAGCGGGGTGGCAGTGCGCGGTGCTCCCGGCCGGTGCCCGCTGGTCCGCCTCTCCCCGCCGAACGGGGCTGCAGGGAAGGCGCCGCCGAAGCCAGGGCGCAGCAGGTAGAGGAGGCGAAGAACAGCCGGGCGCCAGCGGCTGCCGGGGCTGCCCCGGAGCGAGAGAGGCACGGGAGAGCCCCGGGAGCGCCCGCCTGCGCCGAGGCTGCCCCTGGCCGGCTCCCCGCACACGCCACCCCCACCCGCCGGGAGCCGGCGAGCCAAAGCCTGCCGTCCCGGCCCTGGGCCTCCGGGGGCCGTCGCAGAACGGCGCAGCCGGCAGGAGCCGCGCACCGGCGGCCCCGTCCCCGTCCCGCTGCGCGGGGGAGCGGCCAGCCCCCGCGATGCGCTGCGCGGCACTGCGCGGGCGGGGGAGCGCGGCGCTGACATTTTTGCGACCACGTCAAAGCCTGCGGCTAGTCCTTCTCCGCCCCCTCCCCTCCCCTTCCCTCCCCTCCCTCCACGGCACGGAGCGACGTGTCAGCCCCGAAAGTTTATTTTTAGGCCCTGGGAGAGTTCCCGGTAAAGGTCCCGCGGCGCGATGAGACGTGGCGCTGCGCGGCGGGCGGCCGGGGCGCGCGAGCATCTTCCCCAGGTACGTGCGTTCGCGTTTCCGCGCTCACCGTAGTTCCGACGCATGCCTTTGTGTTTAGCCGAGCCCTCTGTATCAAACCAGGAGGTTGTTTCCGTTCGTACGTGTATTTTAACGAATTCCGTCAAAGTTGGTTTTTTATTTCTTTTATGGCAGCGTTTGCACGTTCTACTACAAACCGCCGCAGAAACCGACTCATGTTGTTTGCAGCAAGACCTCCATTTAGAGAAGCAAAAGCACTGAGAGTTTGTTAAAACTAACAAAACCATGGAACTGATCCATGCTAGAGTAATCCTATAAAAATACGCTTAATTGAAACAACTAAAATCAAAACTTATCTGCAAGCCAAAATGTTGCAAATCCAAATTGCCTGAAACAGCCAGCTCAAGGGAGAGTGTTACTTTGGCTACGTTATAAAAGAAATTTGTTCAAGGAGAAAAGTTAATAAATTGAGTTTGAAATTATAATTAAAAATGAAGCTCTGGAATTTGGAACAGGCTTTCTGATTGCTTCCCAGTATTAAAAACAAAAAAAACCAAAACAAATACAAAACCTAACCCCAAACCACAAAAGCAAATACTGAAGGCCAAACTTTTTTTCCATTGCAGTCCTGCAACCCTGACAGTCAAGGATGTTTCCTTATTTATAAAATACAGTTTTGTAAGACACCAATATAATGTATATTTATGTAAGATCACTTTCCTGTGAAATTTCTTCAGTTACAGAAAATACTTTTATAGAAAATAAAAGAATCAATTTTACACCTAAAAATCACTGTCACAGTAACTGCAGATACAGGACGATTCACATAAATACTCCATTAACTTGTTTGGAGTGTTTTTAAGACATATCTGTTCACATCAGCAAGTCCCATACTTTGTATATATCTCCACATACTACCACAACTTTAGACTTTTTCTTTTTAGAGAGGAGATACACTTGTTTTTCCAGCTGCTGGGGAAAAAAAAAAAAAAAAAGGAACCCAAACACACATACTTTATCTATGAAAAGTAAGCACTGTGTGTGCCAAACCAACTGCCAGTAAAAAACCAAAATTTTAGTGCCTAGAATGATGTACTTTTTAGCCACTAACAATTCTTCTGCAGTTTGGCTATGAAACAATGGATGCATACATCAAACAAACAACAACAACAAAAAAACAACAAAAAACTCTACATTTGTAGTCTTATATGATACTGGATTAATGATGTATATTACCTCCTAAGAAAAAAATCCACTGGAATCATACTTTCTCTGTATCATCCACAGAGGTTATAACTCATGTGCTTTATAGCTGTCCTGGTTTGGTTGGGACAGAATCGCAGCCATGCCAGGCAGTCCGTTAGCAGTTTTGAGTCAGTCAGGGCAGCTGACCTGAGTGAGCTACAGGGGTAGCCCATCCCATCATGGCATGGGCGTTATAAAGGGGGAAGTTTGGCTGAGGAAGGGGAGCTCCTGTGGGGTTCCTTGTGCTCTTCTCTGCTTCTGAGGACTGCTCTCTAGTTGATTGTTGACTGGATATTAATTTGGCTGAGTATAACCCTGTGTGTATCTGTGTTGGTACTGTTTCATTAATTCTGTTTCACTTCAACCCATGGGTCTGCTCCCCTTTTTCCTGATTCCCCTTCCTGTCTGGTGAGGGGTCGTTGGGTGATAGAACAACTGTTACAGTTTAGCCCTGGGTACAAACTAAATGTAGGAATAGCTAACTACCAATCTCATGGAAGAACAGTAATGTTGTCAATGATTAATTCTGTTCAATTTTATTTTGAGAAGCTCACGGACAAAGATGTATGAAACTGGCCATGAGTTTAACCATCTTTGAAATAAAGCTACAAAATGTAATGTTATTTCATGTTACATGTTACTCTGTGATATGTCTAAGTGCAGACTTAAATTAGTTGAGTGACAAAAGCAATTTTAGGCAAAGCAATCCCCATACGTACTCCTGCAAGTAGTGGCTGAGAGGTTTCTTTGGGTTTGTAAAGGTACCTTGAACAGGGGTGTCTTGATCCTAGGCTAAGCCTTTATGTGTTATGATAACCAAAATAAATAAGGCTATCCTAACATAATCTAGAAGTATTATGCTGAGGGTAAGGAAGACAGAAGCAGGAGCTCTGCTATCTGGTTTAAGGAAGGAAAAGAAACCCCTGAGAGGACCAAGTCCCAATTCCATCCAGCCTCCCTTCCAGTATAGATCACCTTCTCCTCTGCCCTCTATTTTCCTGTCGTATTTCTCACTGTTACTAATTCTTGATCCCTCCTTGCAACGAAATAGAGCCTAGCATGTTAAGAGAGGACAGCATGTGAAAGCAGTAAGGTACTGCAGTTGGAAGAGGAAAGGCTGCACAGCACCTTCAGGCTTTTGGCCAGTTTGGTAGGAAGCCAGATTTCAGCTCCTCCCTGTGGTGGCAGGATATAAGGAGTGTTGGAAAGCAGGGAAGGAGGTGGATTTCCATCTGTTTAGGTGGGAAAGCCATGGTGTAAGGGAAGGCCTGTCTTCACATTATATATCAAAAGCACCTTGGATAGTATATCTGTCTTTCATTTAGAAAAACAAAGTCAGATACTGTAAGCCCAAAGTTTAAGTTAGGTTAAAAAGAAAGAGAAAAAAAAAAAAAAAAAGAGTGAGGAGTGAGAGTGAGGAGTTAGCTTCAGTGAAACTGATCCTTGAGCTATGCTTCCTCATATGGAAAAAGGATTGAGAGCAGCCTTGCAGAGAAGGACTGTGGGGTACTGGTGGATGAAAAGCTGAACAGGAGCTGGAAATGTGCGCTTGCAGTCCAGAAAGCCAACCGTATCCTGGGCCATATCAAAAGAAGCATGGCCAGCACGTTGAGGGAGGTGAGACCCCACCTGCAGTACTGCGTCCAGCTCTAGGGCTCCCAGCATAAGAAGGACAGGGACCTGTTGGAGAGAGTCTAGAGGAGGGCCAGAGCACCTCACCTATGAGGACAGGCTGAGAGAGTTGGGGTTGTTCAGCCTGGAGAAGAGAAGGCTCTGGGGATGATTTAGATGATTTAGATTTAGATTTAGATGATTTAGATTTAGGTGAGATGTAAGGCTGAAATTGTTTACAATGAGGGTGGTGAAACACTGGCACAGGCTGCCCAGAGAGGTGGTAGTAGCCCCATCCCTGGAAACATTCAAGATCAGGTTGGATGGGGGTCTGAGCAACCTGATCAACCTAAAGATGTCCCAGATCATTGCAGGGGGATTGGACTAAATGGCCTTTAAAGGTCCCTTCCAACCCAAACTATTCCATGATTCTGTGAAAAGACCTCTCTTGCTTCACAATGACAGAGTTCAAAGGCTTTATTTTTGTTGCTTTTTTTTTGTCACTGTTGAAGACATTACTATTTTTTGTTTAATTCATGAGAAACATGCAGAGAAAACCTTTGAAATCTCACAGTTAATTGCCTGCTTTTGTTTTTTTCTTTCCAACCACATTATCTATTACTTGAGATACCCTCCTGGTGACCAGAAACTTTCCAGAGCAGACCAGCCAGGAGCATGGTGCATGTGAACAAGCTCTCTTTCCTGAACCAATGCTAAAGAACATAGGGTTTGTGCAGACTGGTATCTTGAATCCACCTTGCTTACATGACCTTGCTGAGAGACCTGTGCATCAAGTCTACATAGCAGTTTCTTCCTTCTTTCCCCTTGAAATTCAGGAAAGTATTTGGTCTGCTGCATTTGAGTTGTGTGACTCCTCAGCATTCCTCCTGCACTGAGCAAAGTCATCTTCCAAGGCTGGATCATCATGAGCCTGCCATATTTGAATGTCACCCTTGGTTGGTTCCAGTTGAGAAGCATACTGTTAAAAAACAGGACATGGAAGGCTATAGCCCAGTACCAGACACAAGACAAGTTTGGACTGAGCAAAGTTTTAATTGTCTTAGCAAAAGGCACCATTGCAATACTTGCTCTGAATCTCAGGGAAATAAATGCCAGAGTTACAAACTCTCTCCTGTTTTCTGTCAAATTATTGTCTCACATTATGTGCTGTATTTAAAGGTTACACTGACTAGTACCTGTAATATGTATGAATTAGGAACAGCGAGATGAGATTCTAAATTACTTGGCTTTTGAGAGCTAGATGCTCACCTGATGAGTTTATATTTACCATTTGTGATCAAAGGAGAGAATAAAGTAGTATTTCTCATTATAATTGTATGAATTAGGGTCGTTAGAAACAAAATGGTTTATCTTTGTGAATGCTTAAGGTGGTATTTTCGACACAACTCTATAATATAAATAAATGTGCACTTGCATTTGTAAATGTGTGAGCTGATTTTTAGTAGTTACCTCTTTCTTTTCATTAAAGTCTCTGATAGGTAAAGCAGTTAAAGTTGTTGTTTGAGCCTTAAATAAGGGCCGTCTAACTTCAAGTCCCTAAAAGCAGTTAGATATTTGGTGAAAATGATGAATTCTGGGGTACTGATTCATGTGACCTGAAAAAGCCATCCATTTCCTGATTCACCTTCATATCTCCTCCAGGAAAAAACAAAAAGGAATATTTTACAATGAATACCTGCAGTCAAACAATTTTTATGTGTCTGTTTTTCTATCTTTCAGACACTTCCCGGAACTGATACTTTCAAAATGAAGAGGAAGGTAGGAGTGAGAACAAAGAATGCCTTGGAGAAATTCAGTTGAACAGTTTGAGTAGAACTAATAGGAAATATTAATAACTCTGGTCTCTTAAATAGGTCAGAATTTGGACTGAAATTATTAAAAGTTACAAAGCTAAGACGTAAGCCCTAGAACATTTGAATCTAGATTCAGGGATTTTTAAATTAATACATAATAAAAATATTAGCATGTTTTTTCCTCTACTTTGGATGATAATATGTTCTGCTGCCCTACACAACTTTCTTCTATAGACTAATTTAATTTTTCGGTTGCTAGCCCCAAGACACCTCCTTAAAGTAAGCCAGGGTATGAATTAGCAATCCATTAGTTGTTTCCCTTTGTCTGCCGGTCCGTACTTATTAATGTTGGCTTCCTGTGTTACTATATCACCCAGCAGTACAAGTGGGCTTTGGATAAAGGGTACATATATGTGACCTTATCACTGCCAAATGGTCTAAAGCACAGGATAAAGAGCTTATCTGGACTTCAGGCATTTGTGCTGGCATTTTTGGGGCCATGTGGGTAGAGACGATACTTGGTGTAACTCCTGTCTTCACTGAATTAGACCATCACAATTTTTAGAAGAAATCTTAACAAGTTGTGTAGCTCTCATACTTTGGCAATATTTCTGTGACACTGATCTAAGCATTAGGAGCCCTAAACCACATTTACCCCTTGAAAGCACACCGAGCATGCAGCAAGTGCCAGTATGGGAAGTGACAGTGGAGTTGTCCGTGCACAAGAGTTTCATAGTGAAAGTAAGCCAGCCCCTAAGTCACTTTTAAAAAGTGATTTAGCTAAATTATGGCAAACTCTTGTGTGAACACTTTTTTTTTTTTTTGCTTTGAGCATATCTTAAATCCACTAAAAATGCATGTAAATTAAATTGACAGGAACAAAAAAAAAAAAAAGACTACTCTGAAAAAGGTTTTCCTATAAAGAGTCTCACTGACTGCCTCTAATGAGTGTTCATTTACTCCTTTATTTAAACACAGAGAGAATATTTGTGTGATTGAGGTCTCACTCATCCTCTGCCCTTTCACTCTCTAAGACTCACAGTGAACACAATAAGCTAGAAGTACTTGTTAAGAGAGTTTACGTAGGAAGTAAGACAGTCAGGAGCTTAACAAGATGCGTGGCATATTATAATAGATTCGTTCTTCCAGACATACATTCCCTATCAGATCAGATCCTTTAGTACCAGCAATAAAAGTTACAAGTCCAATTCAAGTAATATCTTCCTCAGTTGCTCCTACACTGTGTTCAGTTACCTTTTAAGAAAAAAAAGGATGGTGTTATTTACAACCAGTCATTTTAGTCTGGAATTGTTAAAAACCAAAATGCCTAAAAGTTTGAAAGTGGCTATGAAAGTACTATTAGGCAAAGACAAAAGAGAAAATAAATTAAAACTAATGAGTGTTTATTACTGAGAAACTAAAGACCAAACAAAACAACAACAAAAAAACCCCACCAACCCAAACCCCACCTTCTGAAGTCATTTACTTTGCTAATTTTACTTGGATACTAAACACCCTCCTCACAGTCTGGTCTTCTGTGCCATTACTGGTCTAACTCATATCAGACTAGAGCAAAAGGAGTATAAGGAGGTACCTATGTCATCCTAGACTTGAAAAGAAGCCCATCCCGCAGTCTTGCAAAGTTTTTGTGCATCTCAGTTGGCAGTTGTGAATTTAGCCTGTTCTGCCTGTCCGTTCGAGGTCAAACGTGTAAGTGTTAAACATACATGAAGGAGATTCCCCTACCAAGTGTCATTTACAAGAGCAGATGCTGTGGGCTGTGAATTAGGGACCGTGAGTTTTGGTCTCACATCATCCTGTTGTTAATACCTCTGTTTGTGTCTGATCGCTGCCCCAAATCCCTCACATATGATGCACAAGCGTCATTTTTTAAAAATGTTTTTCAAGTCACCTGTAAGTAGCACCAAAAATCTGTGCAAAATCTGTGTTGAGCTGAACTCTTTGCTGTCCAACCTTTAGCCTTCATGCAGTGCTCTGTCCCAAAGCGATATTGAAACCGAAGGGGTCCCACCATTTCCCAAAGAGCTGTGAACTTTGCTGGCAAAGAATAGTGCATCTGTTTAGTGCAGGCAATCCATTTAAAAGTGTACAGCTATTTTCTACTCTAAGTTGTTTTTTCATTCAAATATACATAAATCAGCCTGCACTGTGACTTTGTCAGTTCAGGATATAATGAAGATTATGTTCCTCGATGAGCAAAAGTAGGAAGCAGTACCATTGCAGAAAGATGGAATTAATATGCACTTGGTGATCCTAATTCTAGTACTACCTAACATTTGAGTGTTTGACTTATTGCCCTTGGCATTCTGCTAACATCAGATGTTTGGTGTAAGTTCAGTTACTAAATTAGTATTCCTCTTATTGCTTTCTATAGCCTGAAACTGTTGTAATTGTTGAAATTATTTAAATCACTATTGTATTCAAAATGTTTTGATTGTTCTTTGTATTTACCTAATAAAAACTGCTCTGTGAAAAATAATGTGTGTTAATTTTTTGTCTGGACACATGGAAACATGTAAAAGATTTTGCTGAAAAAGAGAACACCTAGCCTGAGTCAGCTCCAAGAAACCAGAATTTGATTCTTGAAACCTAAAGTTTCATAAAATAAGCCTCATTGCAAAGCACACGCTATCAAAGAGCAAGAGCCACTTTTTTTTTTTTGCAGTTAGCCCCAGCTCCACTTAGATTACTAAGGTTTTTTGCTACATAATGAGACTTGGGGGTTCATTAAAAAGACCCGGTTAGAGGAAGGAAACTGAAACCAGTGTTAACCTAAGTCCACCATCATGCTTTAAATGCTACCGGAACACACTAAAAGGAGACCAAGACTGTAACATCCGCACACCTTGAAGTACCTCTTGTGCTTGCAGAAGGGGTGGTGTGCGCACTGATGGTGCTATATAAACAAAATAAGGCTGTTCGCTGTTGGTTCTTTCATCAGCCGTATGTTTACAAAGACTTTAAAGGCTCAACTTTTAAAAGTAGTTGTAGCATGAGAAAACTGTTAATTAAATAATTTGCATAGAAATGTCAGATCTCAATTGGGTTTGGCAGCTGTGGACAGAGATTCTAATTTAAAAGAAAAGAGAGTAAAGGAAGAAATACATAGAAACTACACGGATAACACTGTCTTTTTTATTCTAATAATCAATTCCTTTTACTATCAAAAGGAGAGTGTTAATAATAGGACTCAGTCAACAAGTGGAAAAAAACTTGAATTATCTCAAGAAAAAAGGAGAAAAAAAGTAACATTCATCCAACTGCAGCCCAGAGCCTCCATGCCTGCCAACATTCTTGACTTCACAAAAATAGGCTATGTATTTATGCCCCAAAGATACAGCCACTTGGCCTACAAGATAGGAACTAATTCTAAAGTTAAGGACTTTCCTGAAGAAAATCTTCCCAAAGCCGTTCATTTTGAGCCCTTAATAAAAGTGGATAACTAGCACAAAGGAAGAGACATGTTCGTTCCAAAGTGTGTACACATAGGAGAAAAGCAAGCAGTCACTCAACATTGTAGATGATTGGCAGATTCTGGTTGTAAATCATCTAGTAAAAAAAAATCTGACACATATTAATTAGCATCAGGTTCTGGGAGAGTTTTACATAGTGATTTCTCCATGAGACAGAAGCAAATGCAATGTCATAGCAGCTGCACATAGAAACAAGCAGCTCTGTGAAAAGCTCTGTTGAAGCCTGCTTTCCGTAGGCTGTCTCTTATGTTTGAATGGTGAAACCCTCAGGTCCTCCTGCTCTCCATATGCTGGGAAAGGTGTCAACTCTTCTCCTCCATCCCTCATGTTCTTGCTGCTTTCCCCATGTCCTCTGGCCTCCTGCCTTCCCAACTTAGCTGCCCAGCCTGGCCAGTCACCTGGGCAGGGGATAGGTGTGATGACCAGGCTAGAGCTCAATACTGGATGCTGGCTGATGAACCAGTGGACTGCTGCTGACCACTAGCTACCATGCACACTGCCTCTAAGAGACTGGCGGGGCAAAAAATGTGCTTTGTGGTCCAGATAAGACTGTTCATGATTTCAAAGACTGCTAGAGATTGACTGATAGCTTAATCATCATTTTGGACAACCAGGATAAAAACTGAAGTTTTTTAAAATCCTGACATTGTGTTGGGTTGTTTTTTTTTTTTAATTAGATATATGTTTTCTCAAATTAGAGCAACAAAGCAAATATTTGCATGTATACTCAAAGTGTAATGACGAACCAGCAAATAAATATGTTCTATAATCATCTTTGCTTTTTGAATGTTTATTTAATTCACCTGATTTTCCTCCTTCTGAGTTGTGAAGCACTATTGTAAAACAAGGGGCAACAAGGCCTAGATATTTGTATAGGATAGCCACATTTAGATACTCTTTTTAAAAAGAAGTGGTCTTGGTGAGTGTCTTGGTTTGAAAGACAGGCGTCTGCGGAGGAAGGTAGGAGCCTCCCTTGAAATGGAAAATGAAACCCCCTTCCCTCCAAATTATTATAATTTTGAAATTAACAGGCCTTCAGGCAAAGATATGGGGAATAGGAATAACAGTTCTTTACTAATATATATATATATATATATATATATATATATATATACATATATATAACACAAGGCAGGAAAAAAAACCAACCCGCTGGTTTACAGTGACAGAGTCAGAAATACAACCTGACACCCTGTTAGGGTGGCAGTAGCAGTCCGATAAGATGCTGGCTGCAGTCCTCCTGAAGCGATGGATGTAGTTCTGTTGAAGCAGCGATCAGGTAAAAGGATCTGGTCTTCCTCCGAAGGTCCAGTGGTAGGTAGGTAGCTCTTGTCCTCTGGAACTCCAGTGAGGGGAAAAACTCCTCTGGGAATCCAGTGGAAGAAGGCTGCTAGGGTGTTCGAGATCTCAGTTTTTATGTAGCATGGACTGCTTGGCTCCTTCCCCCTGGGGCGGAGCATCTCACCATGGGATGGGGAGTCGTGAGGCAGTTCCTTGATGGGCCATTAACAGGAGATAGTCCAGAGGGGGGAGGCAGGGAGCACCACCCCACCTGGTCTCAACAGCTCCTGAAGATGGTAATAGAATACTTTTTTATTTTGGCACATTTTACACTGTAACCTAGGACAGTGAGTCATCTCACTTGGAGGAACTAAGCACAGAGCAGCTCCAAAAGACATATCAGATGGTCAATTTTCTTGCCTTTTTTACCGGTTCAGGGAGTTCAGTGTAGGAACTCAGGTTTGGTCTAGATGCATTAACTATCAGTTTTCTAAACTATCCACACTGTTAGGTTTTTTTCTTTTAGAGAGAGAATTGGAGAGATATTCTATTGTTTGAGGCAAAAAGCATATGAACTGGAAAAGTTCTTTATGGTCATAAATGTTTTTATTCTGCTGCTGTGACCAAAGGCAATGTGAACGGATAGAATACTGCTGTTTATATAATTTTATTTGACTACAGCTGAGGAAATGACAAGATTAACATAACCTCCAAACACTTCCACTCAGCGTTTAATGGTTGACATTCCGGAATTAGGGTCAGCAGACGTGGAGCTGCCATCAGGAATGTCTGGACATTCTTTACAGCAGATTGTCAGGAAGAGCCTCCCATTTGGCTGACTCAGCGGGATCTGTCTTGGTCACTAGATGCGGTAAGAGCATCAGTAAACATTTTGAACTTTTGGTCAACAGCAAATCCTCGGCAAAGATTTTTTTTCTGAATTTACTGGGAGCAAGAATGAGTTATATCATTTCTAGGATGATACAACCAAAAGCCTTTTAAGGAAATGAAGTGCCTACATTTTCTTGCACACCAATGGGATTTGCAATTAGAGGAAAACTAACAGATACTGTAAATAAAGCTCAAAGTTCCTGCTGTATTTAGTGGCATCTTGCAGTACACTGCAAGTCTTAAAAGTGACACAGCGTGAAAGGGTACCCTTTAAGACTGAATCAATTACATTCTGCTTGGAACTCTTTATGAAGAAATGCACAAAAAATTCAAATGCATATTCTGCATAGTGAATACAACTGAAGAAATCAGCAAGGAAAGACTTAGAGCATGGCAAAATACTCTGGATTTGTTAGCTGAGATCATGAAAGAAAACCAGAATTGTGTCTTCTCATTCTAAATGATAGCTGTCCTTTCAGTTCTCAAACTCAGATCACTTGCCCAAAAATACAGATAACTAACATATATCCTATGTTTGATAACTATGCAACATCTAGAGTACAGTTTTTTGATCATTTTAAGAGCACAACAATACTGGTTACTGCTGACACTGCGTCATCATCCATAAATATCATACCTCAGGAAACCACAGAAGAGTTTATCTCTGTGCATTTACTCAGTGGTTAGCACAACAGGAGTCTGGTTTGGCTTGGATCTACCAATGGGCATTACTGTTATACATAAAAAAAGCAGTTACTGTTATAGATATATTTAAAAAAAGGCAGTTCTTCTGTTCGATAGAAAGTTACACTCTGTGATTTTCTGGGGAGGCTGTTACAGATAAACTCTTCAAATTTGATGGGGACAATGCTACAGGTGTTCAGGTATCACGGACATATACAGAGATATGAGAATCCCATAACACTGCCAGGACCTAGGAATGGAGTGTCTAACTATATCTAATTAAAATATCATCAAGGATACGTTTGGTTTCTCAGAAATTAATTACCTAACAAACATACGTCTTTTCTTGGTATTTATTTTCTCCTTTATCTTGCAACTCCCTTCCCTGTAACTGGAATTGAAGTGCTGAAGGAATGAACAAATCCTACTGATGTTTTTTTTTCTGGTAAGATTATAAATGAAAACACATTTGACTAAAGCCTGTGGAAAATTTAATTTGTTATGTCACAGCAATCACTCAGCATGTGTACAGCTGGGTTTGACGATACCAGACCCTGTTCGTTGTAAAATCAATAACAATGGCCTCAAGGAAGGAAGAGTAAATGAAGAAAGACTGATGGCTTGTGGGCTCAAACTAGTTTGGGTCATCGGGAGCTAAAAGGGAATGTTTTAACTTGCCAGTGAGCTACTATTCCAATGGCAAGGCAGAGGAGTGGAAGCCAAATTAACATCTCATGTCTCATTTCAAAAACATTCCCCATCGTTTACCAAAGTCCTTTTGATTATTTCAGAATAGAGAAGGAGAAAAATGTTGTGCTATGTATGTATAAATCACTTAAAACACTTTCTAAAAAGAATAACAAGAGTATAACAAGATTTAAATATTGGATTTTCAACAGAGCTTGCCATAGGCCAGCTTCAATTTCACTCACGTAAAAAGAAGCAGTACAGATCTTATGGAAATCCATCAATGCCCCACTGGTTTGTGTTAGTTCAATTCAAGGTGACCTTATTAGAAAAGTTCCATCTTGGAAAAACCCAAGAGCCTCGCACCAGTGTCAGGATCTATACAGAAAAACTTTTATCCCTCCAAATGTTTGTTATTGCTGGCATAAGGCTGAAAGCATAGTGGAAGCATAACAGATCCAGTGCAAACAAGGCTGACTCCCCCCAGGATCCCACCAGGGTGTCAGCCACTGATGCTGGACCAGGAGCTCGGACAGTGCCATTGCTCTGGAACCACTTTTTAAGCTGATTTTTAAACATTGGGTGAACAAGCGTATATCAGACTGCAGTTTCTTCTGCAAATAGTAGTAAGAGAGCAGAACATTAAACTCCCCACAAATCTCCCCCTATGGCATCTCCTGATCCTGTCTGATAGCTGGAAGATCACAGACTCTAGGCTAAGCTCAGCTCAGCTCCACAGTAGAAAGCAAAGAACAAAGAAGGAAAGCTGGAAACATTTCACAGAGTGTACTCACTAGTGTGGGTGCTTACTTCTACCTTGTGTTTAGGGCTGGAGGATTGCTTGGTACAAAGGAAAAAGAAATTAAAGAAAAGCAGAGATTAAAAGCAAGCAGATAAGGAAAAGCAGTATGGTATCAAAAAAGTGAAGGGTAAGGAAAAGGGAAAAGGCAAAAATATGTCACCCCTCATTGTGTCAACCAAATAATAAAATGTTTTCTCAGTACTACACCTGAAATCCACCCATCCTTTCCCAAACAATATTCAGATAGTCCCTCCACTCAGAGCTCTTAGATTCTTTAGTGTAACAGCTGGAATTAGGGCAATGGCCCATCTAGCCTAAGTATCCTGTCTCTGATGGTCACCCCTATCAAACGCTTAAGAGTTTAGCAAGGCAAACATACACCTGGCCATCAGTGATTTATGACTTACAGATGTCCAGTAATACAGGATCTTAGTACAAATATTTATACAGTCCTTCATAGACCTCTGTTTCCATAATTTATTCCATCACTGACTTCATGCATCCACAGCATCTTACCTAGGGTGAGGAATGCCACAGCTGAGTTACTTCCTTTTGTTTTGAACATCTCCCACCTAGTTTCCTTTGTCTTTGTATTGTAGGACACAGTGACTAGTCATTCCCTATTTGTCTTCTCCAGAACTCATACAATTATTTGAATCTCAATTTTCTGTCTTCTCCGTCTCATTCAGGTGGAGGGGCCTTGCTTAATTTGTATAGTTCACACAGAGAAGTGATTTCATAGGGCTGGTCACCTTGCCACCACTTTTTTTGTATCCTTACCACTTCTACTATATTCTTTTTGAGACAAGAGGAATCAGAACTGCAAACGGCGTTTTAGGCTTAGGCACTCAATGGATTTATATAGCTTTAAACCTCATATAGAAGCAATAGGAGGTTCTCTGGGTTGCTCTCTATACTTTTCCTAGCATTCAGTTTTATTTTTTACCATCACTGAGAGCTAAGCTGATGTTCTCACAAAAACAGTTATTGCAGCACCAATGTCTTGTTCCTGAATGACAACAACAAGTTCAGAATCCACCACTGCTCCTGTGTGTGCATCCTGGTACACTTATATATGTGGAATTTAATTTCCCCTCTTATCATTCACTCATGCTATGTTCTGGGGTCTTTCTGTAGAATTTGTAGTTGCTCTTCATCTTTGCTCCCCAAAATAACTCAGTATCATCAGCATGTGCTCAAGTGCCTCTTGCAGTACACGAAGAATAACAGGTGAATTTTCATCAGATTGTATTAAATTGAAATGCTAAAATTAGTATTACAAGCTGTTGAACAAAATGCAATAAAATGCTATACCTACAAAGATAGAGAGCATTCCACTCTGATCTTTGCCGGAGTTGAAAAAAATCCACAAAAATTGTCAGGATTACCACCTTTACACAGGGGGTTTTGATTTCCAAACAATTTTCTACAGTTTTGATTATTTCCTTGATAAACAGCATCAGAGTCAAAGACATTATTACCAATTCAGTTCAAAATTATCATTTTGAGCCATAAGTTTAAGATTCAATGATGAATATTGAGAAGAATTAGTCTGGCCACCATCTCAAATTCATTACAGCTAAAAAAGCTCTCACTCTCACCTTCGAGACATCTCTTCCCTGCCTCTTCTCCAAATTCTTGAAGGACTCTTCCCATCCTGCCAGTTTCAAACACCCATGACCTGGATGACAGGTTTAATTCAGACTCTCCTATGCCCACATAACCATCTCTAAAACTTGGCCTTTTTCATCCACTCATGCTGTTAAAATTCTCATTAAATTCACAGTTATTTTACGGCTCACTTACTGTAACATCTTGGCCCAGACAAAGGCATTTTTGTCCCAGGCATATCTATTTATACACTGCTGCCAAGACTGTCTTCAAAACTCACTAGTTTGATTAGCTCATGCATCTCTCCGCATTTTTGACAGTTCCCCTCACAATAAACAAAAAAATCATTTTTGAAGACATTGACAGCTATTCTCATTCTATGAATCATTTTTCATTTATTATCCAGGAATAAGGCTTAAGCTTTAATTAGTCCACATATTGCCCATCTGCTTACTTGTTCAAAAATGCTACCTCTGAAGCCTACATGGAGGTCTTCATAAACATACGTAGCTTTAGGTTTATCTCTTCCATGCCCCCTTCATGCTCACCTCTTCATTGTAGTGCCTAAAAATACCAATACTTGTTAATCTGCTAGTGTATGGAAGACGAGCACATTTGATGGACATTGTTCCATAATCTCCTTGTACATGATGGTTTGTCTTCAGTATTTACCCTCAGTTATTGATGGACAATATGCTCCGTTTATGTGTAGTGAGTGCCTGGTCTGGACTTGAAGGTCCTAAGAACAATAATGATAACAAAATTAATACTTATATTGTATCATACAGAAGCTGGACTGATCCAACCCAGCAAATAAATTCCTCAGCTAGGATCTTGCACAAACATTGTAATTTAGGAAGTTTAGAAAAGCACAAACGTCTGCCAACATTGCAACATATTTGTTCTCATTAGAGTTGCGGAGGCAGTAGTCCTGCTAAAACTAGTATAATTATATACAAATGATGTTGGTAGATTTCATAAAATATGTCAGAAGGACAGAACCAGATGTTTCCTGGACTGCATATCCTCAGTAGGTTTTACACCACCACTTCGCAAATTAAAGTGAAGGCATTTTTAGTGGAGTCACTTTCTCTCTTCTTCCTGGAAAGACCACCTGTTTTCTCATATTGTACAGAGACTAGTAGATAAGTTACCAATTAAGTTTTCAATCACTCAGGCCTTCTAGGCAGTCTGACTTTGTCCATTTTCTATGTTAAAAATGCCAGGCTTTCTTTGTATTGAATTCTACATAACTCCTCAATCCTTGAATTTAGGGTTAATATTTTAACTCATTTGTGGTTTCAATCCCGTCTTCAAAACTTGAGCTTAAGCCTACTTACACAACTTTTATTCCAGCTTTTACCTGTGAGTATGACGTGTCTTGTACAAGAAGTGATTAAACAAGTCTTTGCTACTAAATAGGAGCCTACTTATATTTGCACAGGCTTTTTATCTCATTACTCCCAGTTCTCCATGCTTTCCATAAGCTTTCTTTTGCAGCAACTGCAGTAGCTTGGATCTAGTGGACATGTATTGCAGGTTCAGACTTTTGTTTAATGTGCATCTTACCCCTGTACCTTACTTATTATCTTTGCCAAGAAATCCCATTTTTCTGTTCACAATCTCACATAACTTCCATTACCTATCCTTTTTTATTATTCCTCAGACTGTAATACTTATTTCTACCACATACAGATCCCTTTACAATTGTTCATATAGTGACATAACCTTGAAATCTATTTCTCTAAGGTTAGGATTTCCTAGAAGCAAACACACATCCTCTAGTGAGAAAAGAAATGTACATTAGGTATTCTGCATCTCAAAGAGGAACACTAGAAATTAGGAAAAGAGACAGTAAAAATAAGCAGTTGAGGAGTTATAAAGCATGGGTTTTCTGGCAAGTATCACTTAAACACATACACATCTCCAGAAACTTTATTGTTAGAGCATTAAGAAGGAATCTTCTCATAAGGAGGGAGGTACTTACTCACCATGGGACTGTTCCTTCTTGATAGCAAATCCCTGATTAGGTGGTCAGTGTGGTGGCCTGATTCACACTGATTACGCTTTCTCAAGCAATGAAGGCTCAGGATTATATCTATTTCATCTCAAGCTACACAGAAAATATTCCTCTTTTGTTTACAGAGGCTGAGATGAATTACAAGGAATCCATTAAGTACAACGGCCTCAGACGAGTAGAAGCTACTAGGATCAACATAGTTGAATTCCTTCTGCTTTTTCTTATACTCTGGGTAGGGGATCAGAGGAAACTCATGCATGAGACCTCATCCTGATATTTGCAAGCATTCTGAGATCAGACTCTTTCTGCAGAAACAAACAAACAAACAAACAAAACCCAAGACAAAAGAAATCTGAGGTCTTTTTAATAGTGAATAGGTCTTTAAATGGACTTACTCACTGTTGAAACATTGATCCAAGGACAAACCATGAAAGACAGCATTTGAGACTGGCGAGAGATTGTCTCCTGAAAAAAAAAAATTATAAATAGTTTCTAGCCATTGGCTGGGAAAATAAGAAATGGTCCCTTCCATACTTGTTCATATAATGATTTAGAGAAGAATTGGCTGGGAACATCTGGTCAATGGAAATCTTCAAGGGAAGAAGAAATGTCTTCCGAGTTACCTCGATTTCTTTACCTTCCACAATGTTTATGTATCATCTCCATCTGGGTTCATATAGCAAGGATCATCCAATGGTCCCAGTGAGTAGCCCTTTACACAAACCAGCAACAGAGGTTTTTGCGAGAAAGATGGAACATTCTTGGTTTAAGCTGAGATAGGAGACATAAGTAGCTGTTTGACATTCCACAGCTCGATATACCAACCTCTGCCAGCTCTGTAACGGAGGAAGGGTGACGTCTGGCTTCAGGCACTGCATAAGTGCAAGTGACATGTGGCGTAACAGTCTGTAACACTCTGAAATCTGTGGCTGACAGATTTATCTTGAGGTTACAGATGACCCTCCAGATGGACTGGAAATCTCTCCTCTGGAAGGTATGCAATTGCTATTTGCAGTCCGTTCGAGCTCCAGCGAGTGACAATTTGCTTCAGTTTCTCGTCTGATTTAGCTGTTTGTAACAAAGCTGAAGTTCAAGAACTAGTGTTGTCCTGAAAGCTATGGCTTTGGGTAAGTAATTGAACAGACATAACTGCATTAACTCCATATGCACAAGTTGACAAACACTTTCTGTAAACATCCTTAGTACTAGGAAAGTTTAAAGATTTCTGTGCATCACACATATCTTACAGGAAAGAAAGCATCATCTTGAAGAAAGCTAAAAATTGTCTTTAAGGTTTAAAAAGACAGAGAGAAAGAAAGGAAAGGAATGATTCCATCTTGAGTCTAAGGCAGTCCAGTTTTTCACAAGTCAAGGACAGAAAAAATGCTTTTGTCTTTATTTTGGAGAAATTGTCAGTAGTATACATTTTTCTCTATTTCCTATCAATCAGATATCCAATAAAGCAAGGTTATATTTCTTTTCACATGCTATTCATGAAAGTCATCCATGAAAAGGGTGAGAAAAGCCAGTAAAAGAATCTGTAATTGATAAGAATACCCCAAAGAGATGACTTTTAGGGTCTGACTAATTATTATTCTAGCCCAAACCTAAAACAAAAGGTAAAGATGATACATGAAGACAGGGTTTGGGAAGAACTGTCACTTTTCTTCAGCTTATCAACCTTGGTCTAGCTTGGTTATATCACAAATTGTTTGCATTTTAAAACGATAGTAGCTTTTTAAAAGGAAAAGAAAACTGCTTTCTTAAAGCATAACTGGTTGATTATCACTGCAAATATGTAGGTACTCTGTAGCTGTCTGGCCCTGGTGTTTGAAGGGCTTCCACTGAAAGACCAGGATATATTTCGGAAGATATTCTTCATAGGACTTTGCATGTCATATGTTCATTTGCTTAAGAAGTTTGTGACTTCAAAGGAGAAAAACCTCCACTGAGTTCTCTCTTCAGCATTTTTCATGAACACTTCACCATTACAATCATTATAATGAATTATATGGAAAAATAAGTAATCGTAAGGACCAGACTTCCAGTGTTACTCATGGAAACTTCAATATCCTTGAGAAAATTTAGCCTTTTATTATTTAGCTTGCCACTGAAGTCTGTTCACAAAGGCAGATGTTTTGTTCTGTCAGTAAGCAATTATTTACATAATAACGTTAGTTTGCTAGGCACGGTTGGACTGAAATAGCGGAGTACTTTACTTATTTTAATCTGGCTTTTGGAGTTCTTTATCCCTGGGAACAGCTGTCATTAGAGAAAGCTGTTTAGCTTTCTTAGCATCTGGAATGATAGTAGCTGGTGTCATTTTTAAATTACTTCAAGATGTCTTCTCTAATAAACATCATTAAGTTTTCCCCAGGACCTAAATGGATTAATAATTGATGGCCCTTTTTCTCTGATCATTGATTTTTCAGTCTTCAGGGCAGTACCAGCTATAGCTGGCACCTCTTGCAAAGCTCTGAGATCAATTGGGAATAATGTAAGAGCAGAACGGTATGTACTGATGTCATGATGATAAAGATGAAGGGTTCTTGAGAGAAGCTCCAGGGTAAGCCCTCATGATTCAAGATCTGTGTCTTCTTTGTTTATTGGGTGTTTATTGTCTCTGTCTCTAAAAACTTACCTGAGAGTTCTTGAAACTGAGGTCACAGGAGTATTAGGCCATTTTAATTAGCAGTGCCCTGCAGATGAAGTGGGAAGGAAATTTGCTTCTGCACCTTAATAAACTCAAAAGTAAATTTACTCTGCATAGTACTGAAGAGGAGATAATTTGCATCCACAATAATTTACCTACAATCATTTTTAGAGTGATGATTGTAGTTTAGGATGATGATGTAGAGCCTGTTTCAGTGGGGATAAAGAAGTTATATTAAATATAGGGACTAGAGTACCCTTAAAAGCTGAGCCGGCTGGGGAACAAACTTTGCTGGTGTCCCTAACAAAATGGTATTTTGAGGTCTGTTCTCAATCAGGAAATACAGGCAAACAGGATCTTTTTTCCTTTTTTTTTTTTTTTCCCCTTTTTTTTTTTCCTTTTTTTTTCTTTCTCTTTGTTTACCCCTCTATACTTTCTCTACCCTAGTGGAGAAAGTTCAGCACTAAGAACCAAGCTGGTGCAGTTCCTTGCTATATCTGCCTTGAGAACTACATCCTTGCTGACAGCAAGAAACAGATCACGGAAGTCAGATAGAAAAGCCTCAAGTTCTTACTTTTTGCTTTCAGAGAGCAATCTCATTTTGTTTTGAGTGTCCCTATTTCCTTTTCCTGGAAGAAGATGACTGACAGGTAGAGCAGCTAAGTGTTTTTTCTTAAAACAATGCAGATGGAAGCTCTGCCCCTCTGGGAAGAGGAATAGTCTCTCATATTTTCAGTCCAACTTTTGAAATCACTTAGATGCAAAATATGCAGAGAACTCTTTTTTTAAAGAATTTTTTAAAAAATCAGAATGAAAATTGGCAGATTTTATGAGGAATTAATGCCCACTGGCTTAAGAAGGACAGGTTACAGAATGAACTACAGATTACCAGCCATTCAGAGGCAGTGTAGGGAGTTAGGTAACTTCTGTCACTTTTTCTTTTATGCCTTTGGATAGGGCTGGAAGAACTTACATTACTGATCATACACTTGGGCCAAACAACAATATGTTTGAACACTTCAGTGTGGTACACAGGGGCCCATGTGTAGCTAGAGTGGTTTCCATACAGATGAGCACTTATAGAAGAACCACAGCTTCTGAGTCGTAAAAACAAAGGTCAAAAAAGGTCCTTCTGCAAAGTTAATAGCATCTGTTCAGAGAGCAGGAGCTTTAAAGCTCAGATACTTTTTCTATATCACTGAGTTCAGCACTGACAGCTCAGTCACTGAGCCAATGTTTCTTCTAATATTGACTTAGGGAGTACAGATCGCTGGAGTTTGGTTTGGGTTTCTTTGTTTATTTGTTTTACTTTGTGGTTGTGGGTTTTTTGTTTGTGGGTTTGTTTTTTTTTTTAATCTGGACAAATACTTGTTGTTCCAAAGTAAAAAGTTTAAGTGCCTGCACTAAATAGATCTGAGTTAGTCTTGCTTGTCATTTTTACAGAATTATATAGAAAAATTGTAAAGACAGTCTAATTTCTAGCATGTATGTCCTACAGGACATTCAGTAGATAAGATAAAAGAGAGCTGAATTGTCTTTCTGATGAGTTCAGATCTCACTAGTTATTTCAAAAGGTAAACATAAGACACAAATGATCTGGTTCAGTATAGCCATGCACAGAAAGCACTTTCTAGTGATTACGCATACCCCCACCTACCACACATTTGAAAATACATAGAAAGAACTACTGAACACCATCATAAGCTAGACAGCGTAAGAAGCAGGGTCTGAGAAAGGACTAACGTATAGGAAAAGATGAGCCTGTGACACAAGGATGATCTAGTGCAAGCCCAGTCTTGGCAGACAGACATCCTCTTCCAATTACTGGTGCCTGTAGAAGAGGTTCTTCTCTCACAGCCTCTTGTCACCATGACCTACAAAAGTTTTGGCCACTCCTCTGCTAGTGGTGTAGGTTGCATACATCATGTAAAACTGGCCAGGTTACCCTGGACAATTTTAACTATTTACAGCAGCTTTACACCAGATTAGGAAAAGGAAGGTGTTGTGATTATTACAAGACCATGATATACCTGAAAAACATGTTTAACTTTCTCATCCCTAGTCCTCCAGCTAAAAATTGATGCTTAGCGTGACCAGAGCACAAACTCCAAATTCTTTGGCCCACTCCACTTTGTTTTGGCCCACTTCCCATTTGCCTGTCTGTGGATGAGAATTGAGTATCAGATACTACTGTGCTACCCTATTTCATGTCTAAGCCATAAGACCAATATCTCTAACAAAGCTGCATATGAGTGAAGGGAGTAACATTTCTTATTTTTATGTAAATAAGAAAATCAAGTCTACTATTGAGTTATGGTCAAGCTTCTCTGAAATATATTCAATGACCCAGAACATATCTCCAAGTATTTGGACCACCTCCATCTCTCTTACTTGCCAAAACAAGCAATAGCAACCATCTATACAGACAATAGAGGAATTTCAAAACTCAGTTCATACTGCACGATTGCCTTATATCAGAGAAGGGATTTTTCATAAGCTTGCAAAATTTGCAAGGTTTATGTTTTGTTGATGTAAACATCACACAACAGACTCACAAATGAGGACATTTAACTGCTGAGTTATGTTTCCTTGATTCAAGATCATAGGACTGTTTCATTTTGCTGTAAATTTATTGTATATTTGATTCCTACACAAACAGTGGAACAGGCTGCATGCCTTTCCTTTACCAAGGGAAAATATATTTATTCCTTCATGTAAATATTTGTGTCTTTTCACCTGATCATGTACAATGCAAACAGGTCCGATAAATTAATTTAGTTTATTTAAATTAAACCTCTTAACCAAGCTTACACAAGTGTAACACATGGTTAGCAACTGACTCCAACAACAGGGACTGCTATATGTGTACTAGATGGAGGTCAGCATCAGAGACTGAAATGCCCAAAACATGGTCAGCATCTGGCTGGCACCTTTCAGTAACTGGTCTCAGGTATAATTTCTGATGCATCACTGATGGGAGTTTGCCCGTGTCTGCAGCTGCAGCCAGACAGCATGCAGCATGGCTTACCAGCATGTTGCTGACCCTTGATCAGCTACAGATTCTTTCTGTCGTGTAAATGAGACCTTGTACAAAGAGAAGTTCCCAAAGAGCTTCAGTGCATTTCATCAGCACCTCATTCCAGGGAAGTAAGATCCTCTGAGGTAAGTCCTTCTCTTTATACGAGTTCATACAGTCCAGACAGGTGTTAATAGTCAAATTCCAGAGGGATTATCTCTTCCTTTTCCCCTTCCCTTTCTGTGCTGCCTCAGTAAGGCTGGAGAAGGCATTTGCCACTGTGCTGGGATAACGAGCTGCCTGTCTCAACCCTGTTGCGACTCTTCCCTGATTCTGATCTTACCACAGCTGCTGCTTGACTTTCATACATTTTAACAGGACAGACCACAGATTAATCTAGAGCTCAAACACAAGGACCCCTTCCCAACCAGTGTTCAAAAGAAGCATTTAATCTCCCTTCACCACAAAGTACAATACCATGATCCAAGTGGGAAAAGGTGGCATAAGAAAATGCTTGATGTATTGCACTTACTTCAAATGTAAATTGATTTTTTTTATAAAGGCCAAATCCCACTTTATGTACATGCTATTGATTAAGAACTAGCTGACAGAGATCTTTATCAGAGGTATTGGTACAGAATTGTCCTTCACAGAGGGGATTTTCTATAAAGGTTCTTATCTACATCCAAATTTATTCAACTTCTCCTGTCTAGAAAAGTATACAAGAAAGTAAGCCATGTACTCATCCAGCTTTTCATGCACTATCCAAAGGTGGCATAGACCACATAATAAAAACCTCTTTAGTAGGAACTACAGAGGATGTTGCTGAAGTCAAGATCAACACGTGCCCTTTTGTCATTCGAGCAGCTCCACAGCTGCAGATTGTGAAGCTAGTTCCTGCCAGCCTTTCTGGATGAACAAGCTACTTGTCTGCTTCAGGTAGGCTATCTTTTGCTCTGATGAGATACTTATCTACATATGAAAACAGACGCTTACCAGGAACGTAAATACACATCTCAGACAACACAGAGCAAAGGTTGTTATGCACCCAATAATTGTTATGGGAATGCTCTTTATAAGCTGCATTGATTTTACATCATAACGTTTCACAGGAGGATGAGGCACTGTTTTCTCATGCGCCTGTATAGCTTCTGCACTGATTCTCCTAAAAGGCGCCTGTTGCACATCAAGCAACCAGAAATGCACCCAGGATATTTCTGAAGCATTACAGTGCTTGCCACGGTACTCAACACAGCAATTAACTATAACAATTCTTGAGTAACATGTACCAGAGGACTTCAAGTTTCCTGTCAGTAAATCACATTTCTTACCCCATCTCCTATGTCTGTATCACTTTTATTCATTTCCCAACAAAATAAAAGAAAGGATCTGAAAACATCAATACAAAGGGCAACAGATCCATCATTGCACAGTATATAGAGGAAAAAAAACAACCCACCTTTCCCCTTGCATTGTTAAATTCAAAAAAAAAGACAGACAGAATGAGCTACACTACAACGGGCTACTGAATATGACACTGATGCCAGAGCAAGTGAGGAGAGAGCACTGTTGAGTCTCGAAGGACAGAATTTAGGTTTTTTTTTATGGAATACAGCCCTTTCAAGGTCTCATTTTGTACTTTAAGGTGATAACAATTTGGGGAGTGGAGCTAACTGCCAAGCTGTTCATGAACGAAGAACTCTGTAAGGCATTTTATTTAGTGCCATGTGCCATACCAGCCAAAGCGCCAGTGCTACACAGTATAATTTTATGCATACTTTATTGGGAAAATAAGAGCTGAGAAGCATCTAAGAGGAAACAAATTTCTAGAAATCTCCAGGAACAGCAGGGAACTTCCTTTCCCTAAGATAATTGCCAGGAAAGCACTGCAAAACTACCTTGCCTCGCATTATTAAACTTTTTACTGAAGATCTGCGCTGCTCTATTAAACTCAGATGAAACAAAAATCAGCAAAAATACAATTAACAACAGATAAGTTTGCATCGTATAGGGTAGGTAGGTACATGCATGCTCTGCCATGATTGCTAGTAAATGTGAGGTCCCTTTGCCCATACTTCACCTAATCAGGTGTCATATGCACAGGGTAGCAAGTGTTGCCTGGATGGCAGCTGGCTCATAGCATTGGCTAGGAAGGCTGTTCACTTCATGTAAGCCGAGTGAACACAAATTGAAGAGTGGTCCATCCTACAGAGCAAACTGAATTGCATGTTCACATCTGAATGGGCCATTCAAACAAGATGCATTTTCATGCTAAGTCGTTTGACTGACAAGTAGCATCAGACCACTCTTGTGGCAGAGCACAAAAAACTCAGCAATAACTCTCAGTTTCATACTATGCCAAAAGGACAGCTAAAGGCAAAAGTGGTGATCAGTAGCAGTAAGCAGAAATTACTTCTGACTGCAACTTTAGTGAAACTAGCATTCAGATAACATGACCAGTGTCAATATTTATATTTTAAAAAGGCCTTTGAAAATTGAAAATTACTAAGAGCCACAAAACCAGTTTGTAGTTCGGGGGAAAAGGTTCTTAAATAATTCAAACTGTCACTTCATCACAGGTGAAAAATGAAAGGCGACTTGCTCACTGTACAACTGTATTGTAAAAAAAATTAGTGAATACTAATGGAGCCCTGAAACTAAAACGAAAAAAGACTATACTAGTGGGCAGAATCTGACATCAGACAAATTCAAAGTAGAAATTAGGCACAGCTTTTACCTTATACATCCTCTTTGGAAAAATATGTACTGGCCAAGTGTAAATTTCCTCAGACACTGGTTATTCGGCTCAATAGAGGCAGAAGGTGGTGAAACAGAATGAGTTGCAATAGGGGGCTGGTTTACAGCATGGCTAATGAGGGTGTGGGGACTGCATTGCAAAGAGTGCTCCAGCACTTGATTCCAATAAGTCTGATGAAACCAGTGCATATGACACACCCCTGATTTTCATGCAGAAGGTGAGTCCAATGACCTGGATTTATTGTGCATGGCAAAGCTTCTATGTCATACACAACACAGACTCACAGCTCTGGGCCTCCTGGATTATTAAGACAGGTGTAATAGGTTATACAGGAGGGCAGCCAGTGTGATCCAACGCTTCCTTCTGTCACTAAACTCTGAGTTTAATATATCCTAAACAATGGCAAATAGTGTGTTTACCACCACAATTGAGATCTATGAACCTGTTTAGAGTAGGGTGATCAGAACTCAAATATTTGAAATGCTACTCAGGTTTACCTCCTTAATCAAACCTTTTAAGTCTAAACCTAATTCCCTTGGGGCTACCAGTGATTTGCTGAGTCAGTCAATTTTGTTGGCATGCAGCACTCCAGGGCCTTACCCCCACAAAATTTACTCAATTGCTAGCCTATGCTGCTTAGGCCTGTAGTACATATTCTTTGTCCAGTATTTTTGGACATGCTAGGTTGAGCTGTTAACTTTTCCTAATCCAGATCCACTTTCTTGATGTGGGCAAGTAGCATTCACTTTTTTTTTTTTTTTCTGTGCAGAAATGTGATTGCCCTGAAGACAATGGGTGCAAGTATCAAAGGACGGTAATAATGTTAAGCAATGCAGGTATTGGTACTGTTGTTTTATTCTTCTACATGCCTTTTGGTGTCTCATGTAAAAGATTTTCAGTGTACATGAAATACAGATTAAGCCAATTTCCCTTAGCACTTTGTGGGAAATCATTTTTCGTTCCTCTTTAATACTATGATCGATGTCACTTACACCCAGATTCTTGCACAGAAAATTAATATAATCTCTCCCTGGTTTTAAGAACACCTCACATTAAATCCATCTACCCATCAGCCACTGAATCTCAGATTTTTATGGTGTTCTAGGAAAGAAACATAATCTTGGTTTCTAAATGCACAAAGCTTTGAGACTTTGATCCCACAATCACAATCATTCATGCAGTACAACTGAAAGAGGTAATATAACTCAGAAGTGTAATGTAATTGGGTGAACATGCTTCACACTGTGAAAGCCTTGCTGCTTTCTATGCTCATCTTCTGAGTGGCACCAGAGTTGGAAGAAACTGAGAAATTATAGTATTCGTTTGTCTGTCACATTAGAAAAGCACCTGAAAAACTCAAAGTCAATTAAAAATACTGAGAGAAAGACTCTACATAGGAACTACAGTAAGAGAACAGACGCACTATGGGTGCTAATTGTAAGAAAGAAAATGTAACAAAAGGCACACTGCAGGAGCAGAAAACAGGAGTTATGGAGTCAAAATGAACTTTCTGCAAACAGCAATTAAAAGCTGTACCTGAATTATTGCAGACGACCCACCAGAAAGAAATTTATCACATGTACAATACCACTAATAGTCACTTCAGTGTTCATTTCTGACATTTTTATTTCAAGAATATTTTAACACATTTCAGTTATCTGTCACTAACGCGATAGGACCTGTTGGGGTTCGTTACAACAAAGTACCCATGTTCCTGTCAGACAGAATGACCTAATGTTCTTCAGTTCAAATGGTCTAGTCTATCTTGCCAGGTACTACTCTAAACCCTTGAGGTATCATGGCAGTTTATGTCCCAGAACATACACACTGTCTTGTGTTTGCCAGATGTAAGTGCTGGTAAGCCTGAAGGCTTTCTAAATGTTATAGCAAGACCTTTAATTTGTCTCTTTGAAATAGGCAAATGTAACACACAACGGACATATTCAAAATTGATTCAAGGGGTGAGAAGTGGTAGGCATTTTCAAAAGAGAAGAACTTTCATGTGTGTCAGCTGTAACTGCTCAATGATGAAGACTAAAATTTAGACAGAAAATTACTTTTACACTGAACATTACACTCTCTGGCACACAGGTACCTTCCTGTCTAGTGGAAACTGCAGCCACACTGCAGAAGGGGGACTAGACAGAAATAGGTCTACAGAAAGCAATGTGTGCAGAGACAATTAAATTAGCAAACATGAAGTTTACACCTTGGCACGCCCTCTTTCAGAGGCTTTGGTATCTAATTCCTTAAAATAAGAAAGCACCTATTTTTACTGAAGTTTCCTTATTTTTTCAAGAGCTAAGTGTCTAACCATTTCCTATAAAGCACAGAAGGAGGAAACAGTGACTGGTGGTACCACGGCTCCTTGCAAAGCCCAGTTAGGACGAATCTGATCACTAGAACTCGGTAGCTAGAGCAGTTACAGGAGATGTGGGTTTAAATCTCTACAGAGGATGAACAGGTAAAGGAACCAGAGTTTCCAACACAGCAGATGACCTCTCCAAATACTGTCTTACTATTTAAGGCAGAGGATGTTTTCTCCATCTTCTCCTTTGCCAGCAGCATTTTACGTTTTTCTAATGACTGACTGGATTGAGCTCTCTGAACACTCAGCAAAACCATGTCTGCCTGCAGATGCTGTTAGGTCTTAGAAATCTAACTGTTTACCACTGCTAACACACTTAAGTGTGGGCACTCAAAAGTAATTAAGAGTAAATATATAAGCACTTTTGGTAATCAGTGTAGTAAGATGCAGGTGCAAAGGATTTTTTTATGGATCTCTATTCTTTTCATCATGAAAATTTGAAATACATTCAATCAAAGTATGTTCTTTTTTATATTTCCAAATTCTGCAGAGTCTCCATGTTTTTGAAGTGTGGGTTGTTCTGGGGGGGGGGGGGGGGTGTTCCATAAAAACTAGGGAATAGGAAGAGGGAGAGTCTCTCTGAGTGAACTAGTTCGTAATTTGTCATTTTCACCTGTTTTGGGTTTCTAATTTGCCACATCCCACTAAATCATGATGTGTTTCACTACCAGCAGCACATAATGAGAGCAAGTTGACATTCCTGAGTCCATTTAATTCTATTTATTTCACTGGTGTTCACAGATGTGAATGACCAATTGTCTGAAGAGCAATTTTTCTCACAAAAGGATTAAAGAGGTAATTATTTTATTCTGCTGATAATAGTGAAAGGTGCAATATAGCCTCCTGGAGGGGAAAAAGAACTTTACACCAAAGCTTTCAAGAAAATATCCTGAACAACATCAAATTAAATTTAATTAATTAATTAATTCAGGATTCAATTTTCCTCTCGCTATAGTCAATGGGATCTTTCTTAGTACACTTAATGAAGGAGGAGTAACAGGTTAGGAAAATACTTCATAGAAATCATTACTGAGGCAGATGCTCAGACAAACACACAGAGCTCTCCTGAAGAGTAGGCACAGGTCAGAAGACCAGACCACCTCCTCCCAGCAGCAGCTCCAGGCTCCTCTTCAGATCTTCCCTCTCCATTCTCATTCCCTTGGCTGCCAAAAAGGTTGTTAAAAAGCTTCTTTAAACATAGGCTACTAAACATAGTCAGAGAAACACAATTGAGAAATTGACTTTTAAAATCCGACTTGCTAGAGCAGGCTGTCAAAATTAATGACTGTGAAAGCACTGAACCAAGTTTCTTCAAGGGTGTTTTAGTATATTTCACTGGGGTTTAAAAATTAAACCACATCTGATGAATCATGCATGTACTGTGACTATGTGCCACTGTTTGTAAGTAATTTCAGTTTGTGTGTTGTGAAATCACTCACAGAGATATTTTTAAAAAGAATGAGTGGAATTGAATTGGAAATGTTGGTCTCATTTTCAAGTTCAGAGACTTGGAAAGGCTGGATTTGTCAACCTCCTGTCAGTTTGCCTATTTATATTGCCCAAAGCAAATATGAAGGACATCATTGTTATGATGGAGAAAGGAGCCCATGGTGGTACCAAGGAGCTGGTTGAGTTTAATTATGTGAAGGACTGAAAAGACTTTAAGAGAATGACCCACCAAATCCTGAACAGCCTTTACATATGAACTTCACGAGGACAAAATGTATCATTAAATTGCATGAGGACGGACTTAATTCTGAATAATTATGGTGTGAAATGACGAGATATTTTGGGAGCACACAAAAGATCACTGGGGACTTAGGATGAGTCTCTGAAACCACTTTATTTTTTTCAAAGGGGACAGGCTGAAGTCTGCAGAAGTAAAATATCAATGTAGGAAGACATGGTGACTCCATGTCTTATCAGGTGCATTTATAACAGCATCAGTGCCATTTTCCAAAACAGGCATGGAAGGTATCAGTGTAGAGAGAAAAGAGTAGCTGACCAAATGCCAGCCACATGAAGAGTAACAGTGTAGATAATGAAATGGAAACCTGAAGAACAGAAGGCAAACAGCATTGACCAATGGCTAGTAGAGTGATCACAAGAGATGAAAAACAGGGAGATGCCATCTGCCAACCCATTCACCGTCAACCCTTCACACCTAGATGAATAAGAAGAGTCAAAGAACTCCAGAGACACTGTGAGAAACTCCAGTGGTCTGAAGGTGGAAAAATGACTGCTCCCCCAAACCAGTGACAAACACTCCTGTCTGTAATACTCCCTGCACATAAGAAAGGTTGCTCTGGAGCAGCCTCAGGCAGGTCTCCCTCTCATGGCAGTATCCTGGTGGGCATCAATATTAATTCAGCAGAGAACAGGTGGTTAGACTGGGTGGGCATATTAGCATGAGCTCCATTGTTGTGCCAGGGAAATCTCTTTGACAGAATTACAGCTACCTAAGTTATGAGCCCTTATTAGCTATTTTCATGTAATTTCTATTTGTATTCAGATATGGCTCCTTGTTTCTTGTTATTAAGCAGCTGTATAAAGGCTGTATTCAAAACCAGGTCCAGGCCCTGAAAAGAGTCTTAATTGAGGAAAGAAAACTAAATGGTTGGCATAGTGCAGCAGCTTTGCATAAAATTGCTTCTTACTCTCTCATCCCCCAGCTATGTTTCTGCGCCTGGTGCAAGTGAGGTGCTGCTTCTCTCCTTCATTTGTCCGCTTCCTCTGCTGCCAGACTAACGTTGTGCAAGGAGGAATCCATGAGTACATTTACTTATCATCTAAGTGGAGATGACGTTAATATTATTTTGATTTTTCTTCCCACTAAGCTTTTCCTGAGGTCAGTTCTTAGGAAATGCAGTCTCTGCATTAATTATGTACAAACATAGACACGCAGACACTCCTGATACACATCTTGTGACCCAACACATACAGTTCAGTCTGAAATGAAGTTTGTAATTGGTGGGTGAAGTCACTTTAACTATCTCAACCTTAAAATTAGAAAGAGGTCAGCTGGAGTCTTTTTACTGCAGATTTTTCAGGGGAATGGCCTTCAATTAGTCAAGAGAAAGGTCTATGCTAGATTATAACTAAAGATACTCTTTTATCAAGAACATAGTTAAAATAGTCAGTGACTGTTTTGCTGAAAACTGAAATAAGCTGGAAGACACAAATAAATGTCACAGAAAGGGAGCAAGAGCCAAAATATTTGAAATTATAAAGGTGGTATGAAAACGACAGTAGACTATATTAGAGAGTTGTTAGTAATATAGCACCTACAGGAACTAAACGTTAATAAGCCATAACTTTCACCAGAGTGCAAGTGGGATAGAAAAAGCAATGTAAAGAGAGTAAGAGCATGAGAACTCATTGTCATAAGCCACCTCATATGCATTGCATCTTATTTTATTGCTGCTACAGAAGTATTAGGTACCTTTAGTGTATCTAGAGCATTTCATTATTATGGGAATCCACTGAATCACCATGCAAAGTTAACAAAATATAGTTAACACTATCTGCACGGATCCAGAAAATGAATATGAAAGAGGGCATAGCAAGGAACATCACAGAAAGAGTGTGTACTGGGAACATCTGAAATGTGGAGAAAAATTGCCATTGGAACCATGCAAATCTTTTAAAAGACAGTGTTTGATAACACTGCACTGCAGTGTTATTTTAAGGTGACATGGCAAATGACATATTTCCAAAATGTAATGTACACTCTGAATCTAAATCGCAATGGTTAGGTAGTTGCAAACTGAAATACTTTCTTTAGCTGTCTGTAAGGCACAAAAGGGATCGATCAAGAAAACCTGTTTCTTTTGCAGAACATGAATGAGCACAGCCTGTATATTGGACTTTATCAGACTTAACAAAAATATAACCACAACAATTGAGATCAACCTGTTTTCCTCCCTTAAAGAAAGATGTGGGGTGGATAGTGATAGAAGAGGTCGTTCCTATTACCCTGCATTCCCAGCAATCTACGTACTAAAGGTCAAACAGAAAAAATAAACTAATAAACAAGTTCAAAGACAATAAAGGTTTTGGCAGAGCAGAAATAGGTCATTTTCTCAGTGACATTTGAAAAATACATTTCACAGAACCTAGTATGAAATAGTAATCTCCAGCAAGTAATGCAGGAAAGCACTTTGACTGAATCATCCCAATCTTCCCTAGATTTTTGTTTTAATAACAGGTATTGAGCAAAGAACTAAATCATCAAAGGTAGAAGAAAAAAGTATGTTGCAGAAATAATATGTCCTTCCCCAGGATGGTGATCTGGACCTTCACCAATGACGAGGAGAGAAGAGTAGGATGGTGCACTAGGCACTACGAATTTTAGAGAAATAAATGGATCCAGTGTTTTAATAAACACACCTTTCTCTTCACGTTCAAAGGTTTATGCAGGGATGTCATTTCAGTTCTCTCATGATTATTATTTTTAACTTTAACCTTGTAAAACAGAGACAATCTGCCACAGCAGCTTATTTTATATGGAATTAAATGCCTAAAACACAAGTAAAAGCAAAACCAAACCAACAGACATAATGAATGCTTAGTTTGGTGTTCTCTGTTTTAGCTTGTACAGACTATATGTAGGGCACAACACCTTAGAGTATGTCTATGCAATAATAAAAGATATGACTGCACCTAATGTAAAAACCGGAAAACTAGCTTTGCACTGCCTGCATTGCATGTTGTTAGCCATGCAGCCATAGCACCAAGGCATGGTGCAGTTTAGGCTTAAGTATTTACCCAGACTTGAAAAGTTTGCAGCTTTATTGCACTTTGTGCCACAGCAGCAGCACAGCTGGAAGTACCTGATCTGGCAAGTTCACAGCTGGGACATTTTTACACAAGTTACCATCATAATTCTGGCTGTAGCATTGGCATTCACACACTGCTTCAGGGTTTGCGTTCATTTTACATGTCTTTGCTTGAATGTGGGAATAAGAGACCTTGTGGCCCATCTCAAGGCAAGATGACTAGAACATTTACACCTCATAAACTTTTTTTTTTATAAAGAAATAGGACATAAAGGAGTTAAACAGTATTTTTAGAACAAAAAAAAATTAATGCAACAAACCAAACTGAGAAAGAAAAAATGTAAATAATTTGTCTCTTGGCGTTCCTGTTGTGTCTTCTTCCTGTGTCTAATTTCCTAAGATATCAGGCCTCAGGCATCAATGGAACAACCCAGGTCTCTCGAGTTGTGTGGACATGTAAACTGTAGACATGGCACAAGGCTTTTGACTGAATGTTCAAAAGGTGTGATAGTAGCTACTGCTATTAATTCAATTAAACAACATACCCATTTCCAGTCATCTGCAATGAGTATTCACAGGGTAAAAAAATGGTGAAATAGACAGTATTTGAAGGACAACCCCTAGGCTGAAGGGGGTCACACTGGTTAATTTTTCAGTTCTAGTGGAAATAAATATTTCTTGAAACATACTTCCACAGCATATTGTTCGGTAGGTGTTACCTCTTATTTTCACTAATAGAAAGACAAAGTGATTATCTTTCATGTTTTCCACCAAATAAAACAAAAAAAAACCTTTTGTGATCAGGAACACATTTTACCCCACATGCTTCTTTATAACTGATTGCCATGGGGTTTTTTGTTTTAAAGTGTCTGCCCTTCTATTTTTGTTCAAATTCTAAGATGTTTCAAGTGAAAGAGACCTTAGGTTAGAATCCATAAAGTTCCTCCATATATGCAGGCAAAATTAATAACCTCCAGGAGAAACGACTGCCTAATTCTTACAAAATACAAGCCTGGTTCTCAGCCAACCAGTGTCATTTTTTCAGCAGTTGTTATTCAGACACTAACGTTACAAAACCATAATATTACTAAGTAGATGGTACATTTTAACACACTTAATATCATGTGGCACAAACAAATATACCATGTCAGTGTAAAACACCTCTATGCACACTCCCTTTCCATGGCTGATTGTGAAGGGAAGTGAAACCTTAAAGGATAAAACCCAGATATTCTGGAGGGAACAGGATATGAAGACAAGCAGTGGATAAGTAAAAGTTAGAATATGAAAAGTAGCAATTTAAACTGGCTACAGTCTCAAAGTCCCAACCTGCTTCCTTAGTAGCTGCATGAGCCCTGTTTAGCTATTTTGAACCCACTTTCTAGGGTGAGAAACTAAACAGAGATGTTCAACAGTTCAAGTTTGTTTCATGTATGAGAGAAAGTAAGTTGAAACTGGCTATTAGTTTAGTAACTGGCACTAACATCTTGGCAGAAGTGAGGGAAAAACACAAATCATTCACAGAACTTAAAAGAAAAAGAAGAGCAAGGGTCACAAGTAAAATGGTGCCATGCAAAATTTCAAATGGTCAAGAAAATATTTTAACTGTTTCTCAGTGTTCTTTCTTGTCATTTTATTTCACACTGGGAAAATTATTTGCACGCCCGTTCACACAAACACTTTTGGAGGAAGTAGATTCTCTAATAGATATATGTAAAAATAATAAAACCATTCGCTGGCAGTAACAAGACACTCCAGGATATACATTGTTCTGTTAATAAAGAAAACTTCAGACAGCTACAAATATCACACTTATCGAGGCATGACTTTAAAGGTTAGTGTTGTGCAGGGCGACATTGCTTACTGTTGCCTAATGTGGAACACAAGAAGGGCTGGGAGCTGCAGCAGACTGCACAGGAAGAGTTGGAAAGAAACCACATGATGTGTAAAAGGTAAAGCACTAAAAAGATATCAACGCTTCTGGGTTTCACCTACATTGTTTGGCTGGTGAATCCACCAACCAAGAAACAACACACCCTAGTTTTCCAGAGCAGAAAGGACCAGTCAGCCTTGTCAGTGTAGGAAGAATATTCACAGGTGTCCATGAATAACAGAACTACAGAGCAACTGCAGTGAAGGCCACAGATCCTTGATGGGTTTTGCAGACCATGAAAATATCTAACAATTCTCTTCTCATTTACAATATCTCAGAGTCTATTTAACAGGACTAGAGTTTTTTGGTTTGGTTTTGGTTTTAGTTTATTTTAGATTTGTGGAAGACTATTCATGCAAAAGCCAGGGAGCTGCTATGGGATAGACATTTCTCTTGTTAACATTGGACCTACCATTCCTAGTTTGTATTTCAATAAGCCCAGAGGCCTGTCTGGAAACTTCTGTTTCTCCCTTTAGGTCTATGGACTTGGCTAGCAATTTGATTTTTCAGTTCAATGTGTTGCAGTAATCACACTTGGCAATCACAAATGTGGGTTACCATAGCCAAACGTAAGAAGACTGGGTGCAGTTTCCTGCCCAGCCTCAGGCAGAAGTGGGCATTTTACACAGCTGGCATTTCACATGTTTGCAAAAGCAACATAAACATGTAAAAGGCCCCACAGGCTTTACATTTTGACACATCCCAAAGTTCAGTCTAGTTGAAGTACTTCCTTTTGCCAAAAGAAACTGTACGTAATTGGGGGAAAAAAAGAGCCACCACATATTAAGAAACCCCCAACATTCAGACTAGCAGCAAACTGAAAGTTGTGTCAAAAGCTAGATCAGTATCTGTTGTTGTAATTACTTTTCTAGAAAAGAAGAGGGAAAAAAAGTCTGGTGAGAAATGCTGAACTGCTTGCAGATGTCCTTTTTGATAACCATTCCCTCTACTGTCTGGTCTCTACGTAACCGCAACCTTATCAAACAGAAAGCATCGCTGGTAAAGGATCTTTTACAGAGTGGATGTAGTTTTGCATGTCTGGTAGAGCGATCCTGGATTTACTAGCAATATTTTAGTGAGGAAAGGCGAAATAACCGTAGTCCTAGTAACACCAAAGATGACTTACGCTCTTCCTTGATGAAGAGACTGCTGTTTGAGCCTGCCATTCTTACTTTCTGCCTCTGACCCATAATCAAACTCGTCTTTTATTTCCAAAAATGAATTGTAAAAATTTCATCTGAAATTTGACTGCTGTTAGACAATCTTTCCATTATGAAGGAACATAGGTTTTGCCTATAGATATTGCTCTACAGAGCCAGTAATCAATACTGGATGCTTTAAAGACAGACATAAAAACTGAAGCTGATCAATGGTTTTTCATCAAAACATATTCTAGAAGAAAAATGGGATTTTTGATAAGAAATCTTTCACCTGAAAAATACAACAATGTTTTCCCTAACGATGATAAACACAAAGTGGTGGCTTTGGTCAGGGAAGTAAAAGTGAGGGAAAGGTAAACAGACAAAAGAGCAGCTACAAACTGTGGAGATACTTTTTCAGGGACTTGACAGAAAGTGGAAGGAAAAACTTTTGAAACTGTCACAGGACCAATAGAGGGGCATTTCTGGACCTGTCCTCAACAAAACCCATCATGCAATTAAGCAGTAGTCCTGGTGAAAGTGTTTGTTAGTAAACTGTCTAGATGCTGTATCTGTAATAAAATTTGTCAAGCCATTAAGGACTTACACTTAACCTTCCTTTTCAGCCCAGTTGTTCGTATACGTTAACCTGCCATAAAGAACAGAACCTTTTTACACACTGAGAACTAGTGTCAGGGAGTATGAGATTTCACTAACCCACATTTTGAAATGGAAGGCATGTAGTGAATTACTCAGCTCTTTAGAAAAATCAGCTTCAGGTTTCACTAGCTGAGACATTGTGCATGTGACACTCTCAGAGTCCTTATCCAGTCTATGTCCTTATATAGGAGACAGCAAGGAATACATACATTATTTTCCATTAATCCCTTTTCTAAGGTTTTTGTAGGAGATTTTAATATTATCTTTTGCTTGTTTCTCCACAGACGTGCCACCAGCCAATGGTTACCAAGGATATGCACTACCGAAGTATCCTCTTAAATCAGGGTCACCATATCTACGATACTGTACATAACCAGACAGCTATGACAATAAAATCTACCCCATTATCACCCTTAACATCTTCTCAAACACATTTGTGCCTGCCAGGTTCTGCACTGCAGAACAGAATGGTTGATATCTCATGAAAGAAGAGAGTCATTGGACAGATGGGACAGCTCTCCCCAGCCATGGTATCGCCAGCCAGATGTGTGTCCAGCACTGCCACAAATCTGTTATTAAAAGTTTCCAGTAATTGGTGTCTTTTGATTTTGCTAGGCTGCTGTAATGGGCCTTAACAGACAAGCTATCCAAAGAAAAACTTCTCTGGACTGCAGTGGGTTTAGTATCTGGCTAAAACAACACTAAGCAATAAATACGCTTTAATTCTGCGTTTATTTTACATGTGAGAACCGACGATAAACAGAACTGGGAAAATGAATATACCCATTTTTTTTCTTGATTTTTTTTGTTTGTTTTTGCTATCATTTGATGTTCCATATGCAAGGTTCAGTGTGGACACAACCACAAGGCCCCACCTCCTATTCTCCTAGTTGATAAAGAGAACAGACTCGCAGAATCATTCATGTTGGAAGGGACCTCAGGAGGACGAGCCTCCTCCACAAAGCAAGGTTAGCATTGAATTCACATCAGGTACCTCAGGGTTTTGAAAACCTCCAGGGTCGAAGACTCCACAACCCCTCTGCACAACCTGTTCCAGTAAAGACTTTTCAGAGAAATTAATTTTCAAATGAATGAAAAGTCAAGGGATAAAGTCTTGACAGCTTCTTGTGTGTTTTCACAAAGACTTTTTTAGCACTGCACTATATTTTGCATTTATTCTCCAATTCCAACAAACTCCCTAAAGTGGCATGTGACAGCCTCCTTCTCCTTGCTCTCATGTTCTCTGCCTGCTTTCACAGTAATCCCTTGCTCTACTCTTTAGCTCCCCAAGATCTTAAATCTAAGTATACTTCAAATTAAGCAGTCATTCAAGAATGGACTGACTGAAAGCCTTTAAAAGATGAATAGTCCAAGCTCAGCTTGTCCCTGTTTCTGTTCATGTAAGCCTCCTGAAAAGCATATCCAATCCCTGCACTTCAACTTTCCGTGACAAGGCAACACACAAAGGGCCCAGAAAACCACTGCTGTATAGGCTAGAGCTGATGTTTGCTGTCCCCTCCCTTTCTCTCCAATAACACAACCTAAGCCATGAACCATTTTTTTGGTCCTCGTTCAATGAACAAGCAATGATCCATAGGCCACGTGTGTATTTTTGTGTAGAGATTTACAATGCATTGAAGCAGTGAGTCAAGGAACTGGATTGCTTTTAATGTCCTTTAAAAACAATGGAGAACCTCAATTATGGAGGCTCACTCCTGCTCTCACTTCTAGCTACACAGCTTACTTAGAAATCTTAAATACTCTTCTCAAATTGCAAATAGAAAAAACCCAACCCCTTTATCATTGTTCCATTTTATGTATGTTCTCTTCTCTGTTAGCCTCTTTTACTGCCCTAAATTTCTTTAGTCTTCAACCCTATCTTCATTCCCATCTCCTTTTTCAAAAAGCATAGTGTGAAACCTATCTCAGCTTTGGTCTCTGAACTCCTTTTATTTGCTTAACTGGTATTAAAAGAAAAAAAAAACAACCCAAGAACAAAAAACTTGTTCAATATGTGTTTTCTTTGCTACCTTTAGTATACTTTTCTCTTTAATTTTCTTCTAATATATTTAGTTCGTTGTCTTGCATAGTATTAAGTTTTTCTTTCTCTCAAAGGTGCCTGATCTTTCTGAGTGTAATATCATTTTCCCTTCGACAGTATCCTTTATTGCTTACAAGGGTGTCTTTTAAGGTCTTGGACCTTTTTTTTTATGGACTCAGCTTTCATTCTGCTTTTACTTAGAACTATTCAACCAATATAAGTCCAATCCCATGTTATTAAAAGTGTAAAGCTTCATTTTGTGTGTTTGAATCATGCTCTCACTTTCTCTGGAAAAAGTAAGTAAATATATCAGATAACTAGACATAGACTAGACTAGATCTAATGGAACTTTATACATGTATAACATGTTCTTATACAAATATGTACATATATGATATCAGACACAGTTGTGTTGCTTTATATTTAGGTGGCCAACAGCTGGAAAGACTGAGGCCAGAATGAAGATAAGTTCCAGGTTTCCTGAAATCATAAACAAAGGCATGCATGTATCTACATTTCATGGGGCCCTGCCACTATTTTATTGCCCTAAACATCACTAGAAGTATATACATTGAGACAGCAGACTTTCTATGTGTTTCTGCCATCATTCTCTCTAACCAGCGTTGTCTCTATATCCACTGCTGAACAAGGACACACACTGCAGCAAAATGAGGACCGTAGATTTTATATCAAAAAAGATATGACTCAACAGTTTATTGTAAGTGCTATACTCTACAACTTAATAGTTAGTTAAGGATTAGTAAAACAGAAAATCAAATACAAACATACTTCTATGCATTAAACTTGGATTTTGACAGACTATTTCACCTAGCTTTCAAGTATTGGACATTATAAAGAATAACCCTAATTCTTTTTACATATATTTCCAAATTTCACATCCATGCTTGCATCAAATGTTTAAGAAATTTTAAGATTCTTCATCCAATGACTATTTTAAAATAAAATGCCCAAAACTTCCAGAAATAGAGAACAAAAAGAATCCCATACACTATGGCTGGAGTCCAAAGACCCATAATGCCCCATCAACTGCCTGAAACACTGGACTATGGCAGCCCATGCCTTCTGGTACAGCTGGAGAGACTTTTTTTAATTCTTTTCCCCTCCCGTGGCCCAGCTTGTGAGGAGAAGTGGAAAATGCCAATATTCAATGCAGGTGGCAGCCTGGCATCTGGGTCAAGCCCTGCGGGGTGGGGAGTACCCTCAAGCTGAAGAGAGGAGCAGAGTCTATGTGCCCTGTTTCCTGGGTAAGCACTATAACCAGTAACTCACTGGTAACCTCCTGTTACCCGTAAAGCTGTCAGGTTGGTGGTACGCGCTGACACACATACAAACACACAAACACACACACACACACCCCCATTGCACCTTCCAGATAGAGCTTGTCCATGCATTTGGCAGGCTCAGAAGTTGCACAACAATAGACATTGCTCTGCTCAGTGTCCCAGTCCCATCAGGGCAAGGAGGCAGGAATCTTGCTGCTCAGAGAGAAGCAGCTCTGCTTATAACATCCACACTGATTTCTAGCATCACTAGAACCTGTCATTTCTTCAGAAACAGAATTAGTGAACTGAGATATTCCTGGGACTATATTACCACCAAGTAGAGGTTTTTAGATCACAGTGATAAACTCCAACGTCCCTTGTTCACCTGAATCCTCTTTTTAGTCTTTCCTATTACTATAAAAATAAGCTCACAGGGCTCATATTGTGTTTCATAACATACACAACATATTTTTAGACACTTAAAATATTATACAGTCTAAAACAAATAATGCACAGTAAACTCCCACAAAGAAATCTTCACTTGCAAATATGTCTACACATTATGTAGGAACGAAGGTGTCTACTGAAGATTTCGAAAGCTCCTAAGCATACTTTGAAATCAAGGCGAGGTATATCTTGAATATACTAGTTTTGAATATACATATCTTGAATATTCAAATGATAACTGCTATAAGTCATTTAGTATTATCAATTTTTAACCTATTCCCTAGTAGTGTAAGTAGGGACAAAACTGGTGACATATCATGGCTTTTTCTCACTAGACTTTTATGTTTATGTATAAGAGCAAACACTGTTTACTCTGGTCTTCCCTCTCCAGAAATATTAAAGGATACTGTTCTGAATCCCTGTCTCTCAGTATAACCATATGCTTTATTATTATTATTTAGCCTTTCTTTGTCCAAGTTTTATCCCATGAATGCTAAAATTGCAGTCGCCTAGTAGTGACAGTCATTTGTCAATACTGTATGTTTAGAGGAATAAAGGCAGCTGGGACACACATTATACACAGTGATTTTATCTATCCAGTTATGGGCTGCTTATATTCATAGCTAGCAAGTGTGAAGTCTGTAGTAACTACATTGTTTCATACAGTTCCAAGCACACAAGAAATGGCATCACAATTCCTCAGTCCAGCACAGGACAGGAACAAGGCAGGTAACCAACACATCAATGATACCACTAGCATTTGAGGGTCAAAGCAAATGCCGTCTTCTGCATTGCTGATCTCTCTTAACATCTCACCAAAGCCTCACTCTCAAGGTTCAGCTTAAAAGCCTGAAAAGCTGAGTGGCCAGCCGGGCACAGTTTTTATTGCACCTCTCAAAACCTGACAGGCAGGTCTAGCCCTACATCTTATTCTTTGCTCTGGGGTGTTCATCTGGGTCCCTACCAGCAGCGGGCAGACAGATAGATTCAGGGACTGTGCTGTCAGAGGCCAGAGCAGCAGGGGACTTAGGATGCACAAGAAAACTACAATACTGAGACGCCTGTCTGCTAAGCCTAGATCATCTCCTCTGAAAGTGGCCAGCTGAAGATATTTGGAGATTGCTTTAAAAAAAGGTCCATGTATATCATCCCAGCAGTCAGACACGGGCCTTCTGAGTCTGCATCCAGACCGGATGTTTTTTCAGTCACCCATTGAGCTATTCTTTATGAATTCACAGAGCTGCTTTAGAAACCCATTTATACTTCTAGCCCTTGCAAGGTTGCACAGGGAATCAAGTCACAACATAATGGTACACTGTGTGAAAAAGTACTTAATTCAGGTTTAAATCAAATTATTCCATTGGCTGACTCAAGTCCCTGTATTTTGAGAAACAGTGATTAAATTATTTCACACTTCCATTCTTTGTGCCAGTCCTGATTTTATAGCTCTCTGATACCTTGCCCTTTTCCAAGCAGGAAGGTGTGAAGTTTTACCTTGTTCAGAACATATTCCCTGCTGCTGACCAATGTCATTGCAATTAATCTGGATGAGTTATGAAAAGAGCAGTGTTGGTGTGATTAAAAGCTAAACATGAATCACTATCACACCCTAAATTTTGAATTCCCCTCCCCTCCAACAGGGTCATGAAATAGCTAAATGAAGTTTACAGTCAGGCCTTGCACACTAACAAAGAGCTGGGCTGTCTGGAAGCCTTTCAGGCAATCTTGCTAAGGTGGACAGAAGCAGCTCTGATTCAAAAAAGGGCTTATTATATTAACCTCAGCACAGCATTCAGTCCAGAGCTGTCTTAGGGCAAAGCAGAGTGCAAATTGCCAAGAAGGCTGTGTAAACAGGTTGCACAGTGCGTAAGGTAGATGATGGCAGAAAGGCAGGAGCATCCATGATGAGAAGAGGGAAACAGTGCGCGGGGGAAAGCCCATCCCTGTGAATACACAGGCAGAGTGTTCCTTTGGAGAGAGAAGGAGCAGAACTGCATGCAGCCATCAAGGTGTGACCTCAAGGACCCACAGAAAAAAAAAAGTCTGCCAGATGTTTTAACAAGAACAGTATTTTTTTCCTAATTCTTTAAAAATACTTTAAAAAATATTTTGGTTTTATTTGTCATTTCATAATTTTTCTGTACTTCATTCCAAAGAATTACAATAATTCAGTGTTTCCTGTCAGGAAACAATTTCCTTAATAAACAAAATAAAATAATCTTACCAAAAGATCTGAAACCTCAGCATTTCTGGAAAGGAGTTTGTGATGTACTATCAAAGTTAGTCAGATAAAAAAAAAAAAATACATAGGGGGTAAGACCCCCTTAAACTCACTTTACTGTTTACAGTATATAGGTATTTCGCCTCTGTAGCCATGTGTAGGTAGATATTAGTGAACAAACTATTATACATAAGCTTCTTCTAAATTAAGCATAATATAATGATAGAAATGCTGTAATGACACACTAGTAGTTATGTTTCAGTGGTAAAGAACATCAGTTCATTTCTCAGTGCTTATTTAGCTCAGGTGGGGTCACACTGTCTGATGCTGTACATGCTTCTCCTATTATAACCACTCAGCACTTCATTGTTAGCTTACTATCTTAATGAAATGAAATTAATGAATAAAAATAAGGAACAATGAATGTTACAGAAGGGTTCTAGGGATACATACGATAAGTTCAGATTTTATGGTTTACAAAACTTTATTAATTCCTTTAAGGAATTTCTTATTTGATTAATATTTTGTCATCCATGATTTTTATAAATTTTACAGGAATCTGTTTGTGTAATATTTACATAAGTTTAGTTGTATAATATTTAACCTGTTAATCACTGTTGAATTAGTCTTTATAGTATTACAAAGACACACAACTTTTTTAGAATATCCCAGTTTCCTGGGAGGCAGCCAAGTTGTGTGACTGGGATTTTTTTAAACACATGATTACATGCATGCTACTGATATAAATTAAATTATTCCTAAACTAAGACAAATACAGCTGAAAACAGAATTTGGCTTAGTATTTACGCATGCTTAAATTGCTTAATTATGATATTACCAAGACTAAAAATGTACGCCTTGCAAATAGTTTTTTCCACTAAAAAAAAAAAATCTTTTTCCATAATTTCCTGATTTGGCCTTACTGCAGCTATTTGTATTTAATGTATTACTATATAACCTGCTGTATAATTAGACTTGTTCCATTTGCCAGCAAGTTCTAAATACTTTATTAGGAAATAATAAATATCTATATTTTAATGAAAATTTATTTCAAAATATATCTTCCATAAAAAGTAGGGAATAAAAGCATTTATTTTTGTAAGCCCAGACCCATGGTTCCTATTTAACAGTGCTGCTGTTATGATGATTGACTTCAACTGCTTCTTTTACAAAGAAAACCCAACAAATGAACAAAAACCTACAGAAGCCTCAGCATACATCTAGTGTTAACTAAGTAAATAAGTACATTGAAGCTAAGGCAATCACCTGCCTGCAAAATTTAGGTAGTTACTGAAGTGGTGGCAAAGCTGTTTTGTCAACATTTGGAAGAATGAGAGAACACAAGCAACAAGACTACAAATCAGATGTTCACCAGGGTAATACACAGGTGAAATGTTGCTTTAAGTGAAAAAACAAAGCAAAACAAAACAAAAAAACACAGCAAGAAAACAAAACCTTTTTTTTTTTTTTCCACCAGAAAAAAGAGGCTGTAATAGCAACAACAACAGAGCATCAGGAATTCCTGACTATACGAAAATGGGAGTACTCAACTGGTGCCCAGGAAATGCCTTGGGACTCCACAGCATCATCTCAATCCCAAAGCAACAGGACACAAAACGTCTGATGGTCTTCCACTTATCAGTATGGCAACAGGGGATATAACCGCCGAAATATTTAAGTTGACTCAGCAGAACACTTGTTTGCAGTTTGAAACGGAACATTTCAAGATGATGTAGTTGATTAAAACTACTAATTAATATTGTTTAATATTAACTCTCAAGTCAGAAGAATCCTGAGTTCTCTTCACCAACATACAACAATGCTGTCTTTTTATGGAAACATCCACACGACCAGAGTAAACATCAGCTGGTCATATAGGATCCCATATGCTTGCAAGTGGAAGTTTTGTTGTTGTTTTGGTTTTGTTTTTTTTTAAAGACTAGGCTAAGCCATTCTGCAACTGAAGGCCAAATCCTCACCCTTGACTCAATGGCTTACTTGAATATCCAATCGACAGCTAAAACTAAGTTCCCCAAATTATGAATAAAAGGAACAAGGAAAGTTCCTGACAGGAATGTCCTTTCTGAAGAAATTCTAATAGAGATTTTAAGTCTCTCTTCAAACACTAGTTTATTTCCCAGGAGCAACTATAACAAAGATAGGTGAGATATTTTCTTTCTTGCTGTATTCTGTAAAGGTGGGCCTCAATCTTTATCAGCCCAGCAATCAGCAGGACTTTACAACATGTAAAATTTTGCACCTTTGTCTGAAGCTTAATGGTGAGCATTCACAGAATAGATAGATGGATAGTATTCGCACCTGAGTGGCACAAACAGAAGTTGTTTTACACAAGAATACAAAAGGCCACAACTCAACCAACTAAAACCACCACAATAAAAATGCAAAACCCACTACATCCAGCTGAATGGTTTGGCCCAGAGAGTGGTGATCAGTAAAGGAGAAAATGAGTTGTAAAAATCCACGTGCAGATACTGAAACTGTCCTGTGAGAGGCAGGACTCTTACAGAACATGGAAGAGCATTCAGATTCAGAACAGTAATTGAACAATATATAGACAATATTGGACAGTTAAGACTTATGCATGCTTCTTTTGACCTATGGAGTGCTGAAGAGGCAGGACTTTACAATTCAGTCTGAGACACAGTCTCTTAAGGACCAAATATCTAGATAAGCAAGATAACACTCTTCCCATAGATGAGCTGTTTAATGCCAGGATCTCTGAGAAAATCCAAAGGGCCATGGGGAGACAAAATTAGAAACATATTACATCAGAAATGCATCAGCCGACAATGGAGCAAATCCACTCCCGGTGCAGATTTTGTTGTGACACAGAACCCATTCCCTTCTCTGCTATGAACCCTGGCACTGCTGGTACTGTTCCTACTTTGTCTGAAGAAAGTCAGGTTATTCACCTCTGAATTCTGGTGTCAGATTCTAACCACTTTTCTAGTAAAAGGAGAAAGTTGCTCTAAACTTCTCTATCCAGAGGTGAATAAGGACCAACCCCATGGCACTGGCAAGTCAGACTATTACATCTGTCAAAAAGAATCACAGGAAGGACAGCTTGAGAGCTTTAAGGACTACAAGCAGACTCTTTCCAGGTTCCTTTTTTCTGAAATTACAGCCTGTCTTTCTTTGTAGAGGACAGGGAAAGTAAATGGGTGGACCAGAATGGTCTGCAGCAGTATCAAAATCTTCATCTCAATGCTGATGTGTACAGTACAAAGGAGTCTGGTCCCATTTCTTACTGCCAGCAAGAAGCTCGAGAGCACTTCTTCCAAGGAGTAGGAATTTACAAACAATACATTAGTCTCCTCTTTGAAGCTGAATGATACACACCAGCATAACACAGCTATTAAGTTCTTGGCAAGGAAGCTGTGTCTCCAAAGTACAAAAGTCAAAGCAGAAATACCAAAGAAAAGGGAGCTGACTTCTAGAAAGTACCAGAAAAGGATTGTACCTTGGTATAATGTCTTTGATGCAATGGCACTCAGAAGAGATTATACAGGGTGTAGCATCTTTCAGAACCATGAATTGAAGAACCTGACCTGTCAGCACTTTGAGGTAAAGTTAAAATTCATTTTCCTAGTGATTAAGATATTAGTGATCTACCTCCACATCTCTCTAAGACTTTGGAGCAGGACACACTACGAATCAAAAGGCTTCATCCAGGCATCAGTTCAGAAGCTGGTGATAGATGGCCTCTCTGCAGAGAGAACACAGCTCTTGGGGGTGACTTACCACCTAGACAATGGGCATATCATCTGATTTTGATAACTGCTCTCTCTCTGCTTAAGACACAGGAATGTGCCTTCATGGCCAAGAAGGCCAATGGCATCCTGGGGTGTATTGGAAGGGGTGTGGTCAGTAGGTCGAGAGAGGTTCTCCTCCCCCTCTGCTCTGCCCTGGTGAGACCGCATCTGGAATAGTGTGTCCAGTTCTGGGCCCCTCAGTTCAAGAAGGATGGGCAACTGCTGGAAGGAGTCCAGCGCAGAGCCACAAAGATGATGAAGGGGGTGGAACATCTCCCTTATGACGAAAGGCTGAGGGAGCTGGGTCTCTTTAGCTTGGGGAAGAAGAGACTGAAGGGTGACCTCATTAATGTTTATAAATACGTAAAGGGTGAGTGTCAGGAGGATGGAGCCAGGCTCTTCTTGGTGATGTCCAATGATAGGACAAGGGGCAACGGGTGCAACCTGGAGCACAGGAGGTTCCACATTAACATAAGGAAAAACATTTTCACTGTGCGGGTGACAGAGCACTGGAACAGGCTGCCCAGAGAGGTTGTGGAGTCTCCTTCTCTGGAGACATTCAAAACCTGCCTGAACGCGTTCCTCTGTGGTCTACTCTAGGTGGTCCTGCTCCAGCAGGGGGGTTGGACTAGATGATGTTTTGAGGTCCCTTCCCACTCCTGCCATTCTGTGGTTCTGTGATCTTCTACTCCTCAAACAGGCCCAGTACTTGAGAAAAAAAGAAGGATTAGTTTGGGACAAACCTCTGAGATAACATCTCAGAAGGCGTATAGGCAAATATATATATTTTCTAACTAATTTAAGCCAGTTTACATACTGTTCAGCCTTAGCATTTGTTTTTAAGCAGGGTCTACAGATGAAAATGTAAAATATTCTTCTTTGACTCACCAAACCAGGTTTTCCTTCAAAAATTACCCTAATATAAAATAAGGTTGTTAAATTATTTAACAAATATCATTATTCCTAATGTTTTTCATAAACTATATGCAGAGAAGTCATTAGCTGGTTAGATGGCTCAAAAGGCATCCAATTTTCTAAGGTTTATTTCTAGACATTTAAACCAATTTTATAATTCTTCACAGTAGCAATCTTTAAATTCCATTTAAAGAATTCAATTATTAAGAAACTATCAAGAACAAAATGTATTATATCTGCTTCTGTATCTATTTATACCATTTTCCACATGCAGGTTAATTTTGTAACTCAAGAAGGCGTTTATCCTTAACACTGTATCTTGGCTTCAGTTTAATTGGCTTAATTTTGCTTTTCTGCACCTCATGAAAAAAAAAGAATCACACTATGACCTCGCTTCTTTCACAGTCCATTAAATAGTTTTATATATCATATCAATTTTGTATTTTCTATCATTTGCTCACACGCCTAATTCCTCTTGTTTTACTAATTCAACTAATACAGAATGTGTTCCATTTTCTGGTGTAGATCATTATTTCTAAGAGCATTTTTTTAATGTTTAAGAAGTTAATCAGTCATTTCAAGAATACCTTAAAAAACTTCAAAAATATGTTATCCATCTACTGAAATTCTCCATTTCCTTGAAGGGAAGGCTCTATAAAAATGCAAACTAAAGCTGAATTAAGGAGTTCTGCATAAACACTCAGACAAGGATTAAACTTAAATGGAGCCCTGCTACCTACCCTACAACCAGTTCTGCAGTAGAGCAGTGCAACAGTCATCTTTTTGTAAGCCCTTCTTTCATCACTCTTCGCAAACTAAATTATCTGTAGGATTTATAGCAGACATAACCCAGCTTCTTTCTGTTACTTGGTTTTATACAAACCATTAGGCTGTCTGTGCTGTGCAGAGACTGATACAACAAAAGAAAAAAAAAAGATGGTTTCATGACAACATTGGTGTTTGCAAAACATACCCGTCACAGATGGAGTTACTGAAGAGAGAGAGTTAAGGTAACTTCAGTCACAATATTTTTTCCAATGATATCTTGTTTGTCCATTAACAGTAACTGATGGAACAGGCTGCATCCAATAAACTGTAGCACAAAATTCCTTTATTGACTGGTTTATCTAAAAAGTTTAGAAACAAAGACTTCTGACCAACCACTGAAATGTATTAATCAAACTTATCACCTCTCAAAAAGTTTGGAAAATACCAAAAAATTCCTGGCTTCTGAAAACTTACATATGGTAGTCCTTTGACTGGAAATGGAGTGGAGCCATCATAAAATGGTTTATTTTGGGGGTTTTTTCCCACTGTTATGGACAGCAAGACATCTAAATTTTCAAAGCTATGTATTTTCTGAACTTACATAAAGATGGAAATAAATCTGAAAGAGATTCTTTTGTTATGGCATCGTGGGAAAATGTGGCATCGTGCTCAGAGGAGAAAAATCACTATGAAAATTCAGAAGAATTACATATGAGTTTCCAGGAAAGTGAATGCTGGTTTGTGCCCAGAGTGAGGTGATTGTCTTCCTTCTTCATAGTAAAAAAAAAAAAAACCAAACCTGCTCACTGAAGCTGAAGATTTTGGGGTTGGGGGCAGGGAGAGAAGGAAAATTGCCAAAGTAAAGCGTCATAAGATATCTTTTGGAGACAGTGGGGAAAAAGATGACACTAACTAAATCTGACCATTCTTGCCAAATATATGCTGCTTCATATAAATTAAATACCCACTTCAACACAGAAATTATTCTCTGCATTAAAAATTTTCCCTGAATTATGCTGTGCTGCTACCGTAGAGTCATCATCAAGCTCTTTTTCTGTGTAAGTCTTCTGTGCAACTAACTTGCGTTTCAAATATATTTTTTTTCCAAGTACTCTGTTATAATCATTCCATCTCCACAGTCACTCACTAAGACGTGAAAGAAGCACTGTTTTAGACACTCGCAACCTCTAGGTGCATGAGGCAAATGTAACATAGGATCTATGGGAGGCCTTCTGGCCTGGCAGCTGGAACTAAGCAGGATACCACAAGACATCTGAAATTGCACAAGACACCTATGTCTAGGCACATGATACAATCCCTAAATAGCAGCTGCTCATAAGCAGTACATGCACAGTCTTCATGAACCATGATAAAGTACAGGATGATCTTGAAAGCATCTCTGGCCCCTGTTTCCTAAAATGTGATGTTAGTGTAGTCAGTGGCAATATCTCTTCATAAAGAGAGCTTGTGAGACATGACACTTGTTTGGCATTGTCAAATCAGTTTCCCCAAAGCAGCAATGGACACATCACCCTTCAACTTACTGAAATTTCCTTAATACACCATTGTTTTCTCTTTTCCTTGTTATCACGATGCATTTCACCTTCGGTTCCAGTGCCTGACACATTATTTCTCCCCTTGTTATAAAGGCAGGTGGGAGCCAGCGAGGTCCATGGCCTTGATCACAGCAATACATATGCTGATCTAATACTTCACAAGCCTCCTCAGAGGCTACAAAATATCCTTCCTGGTGGCCAATACATAAACTGTGTTTCTCCCATCAGAATCTCAAACCTCTCCGTAATGACCAGTAGAGAGGTACAGAAAGAGCTGTACTTAACAGTAGAACTAAATAATAAAAATTAATACCTTGTGCAGCAGTAGTGGGAGCTAAAGAAGAACTCTGCCCAGATCCAGAAAGCTCTATAGGAAAACTGACATGAAAGGACACACATCACTATGTATGATCTTTGTATTTAAGAGAGTAAATAGTTTATTTGTATCTAATATTTCCCTTGTGCTCTAAATATACGTGAGTTTGCAAACAGTTTCAGAAGGATCTTATGATGATGAGCAACCAGGCATTAGAACAGCAGATGAAATTCAGTGACAATAAATACATGTAATGAGCAATGCTGACTGCACACACAGTAACAAATGAGCTTACTACCCTCAAGAAAGAGGTCTTATAGTCACTGTAGGTAGTTCTGTGGAAACATACGGCAAAATGATCACCAGTGACCAGAAAGACAACAGAATATTAAGAAATACGTAGATAACAAAACAGAGCTCATTATGCCATAATATGTGCCAATAACATGCTCCAGTCCAGAATTATCTGCTCCTCTGCATTTCACAAATAAGCTGTTACTAGCTAAAGAAAAAAGAATAGTAACAACACCTCTGTGTAAAAAATAAAGGAACACAGTTAGGTGCTACAGAGAGGAAAAGTAATGATAAAAAGGGTACAACAGAAATCCGTAAAACAAAGAGCAGCATGCAGTGGGTGAACAGGGAATGACTATTCACTGCTGATAATCGAAGCGCTAAGGGTCATCAGATGAAAAATATCAGGCATTGACCTTAAAGAATACAGAACTAAGTATGCTTTTAATAGAGTGTAATCAAACAGCCTGGTTACATTAGGATTTTCTAGAATACTACAAATTAGTTCGAAAAAGGCTTAAGCAAACTAATGGAAGAAAATTCCATCTTGAACAGCGAAACACAGAGAGATATGAACACTGGCTCAAGAAACCCTTACAGCAGTTTGCTGCAAACCGTATAATGGATTTATTGTGAAGGAGCAGTCAAATTTACTGCAAACAACTTCTCATCGTAAATTTGCAGCAATCCACCAGGATAATGTCTGGAGGCATGTGATATTCTGAATTTGAAATCTAAAGTGCACAAACTGGTCTCATTTTTAAAATTATTTTGCATTACTTTTGCTCCACAACTGAGATAAACAGCAGGGAATTTGAAAACCTCATCAGGACTGTTATTCCCGCAGAGTGAAGGGAAGACAATTTGAAGGGGAGTCAGGAGGAAAATCTGGAGTATTATAAAACCCTTTCCCTTTATGGTTCATATAAATTTTGCACAGGACACAGTTTCTGTAAAAATTAATTCATAGCCCAGTAGTCAGGGCATTATTTTGAGAATCAGGAGAACTTTGTCCTCCCCTCCTTTACTCTGCTGCTGATTTACTGCATAACTCCCTCACATCTTCATGCTTTAATTATTTCATCTACAAAACAGAGATAAAATATTTAACAAAAACAGCCACTTCATTGAGATCTATGAATTAAATGCTCATTTACTGTTCATCAGCCTATAAAATGAACCTGACAGAGCAGCCCTGTTCAGAGACAATGGGAGACTAATTTGAGTAATCTGGCAGAGGTTGACTAAGAATGATTATACATTAGAACAGCTCTAAAAGGTGTCTTTTACCAAAGTCTCTGTGCATTGCCGATGTCCTTATGCACTTTCCTGATGAACCCCTTTACAAGATTTCTAGAAGATTATTCTCCGAGCTTTTAATGAAGTTTAGCTTAATACATACATGCTCTTTCTCTGGAAAATGGGAAGATGATAGAGGAAGGAGACTGTCAGGTTGGTCTTTGCTGAGAGAATGGTCATACTTGTATCATTTCCATCAGATGTCTGGTTGCCCATGCTTTCTTAGGATGCTGGCAACTTGTTCGAAGTAGTTTTCCAGTATTGGGTACTTGACTACTATGTAAGCAATGCCTTCTTTGTTCAAGTAAGGCCTTGAGAATACATAAGTGTCAAGGTCTAAGTTTCTATTAAAAATAGGGGGTTTTCCTTTACCAAGATACTAGCCAACCCAAGGATAATTTTGTTAGCTAATAAATGTAATATTTTAAGTCCATTTGTGTGCAACAACACACTTTTGATAGTTTTTTTTTCCTAGTTTAAAAAAAAAAATAGTCTGCATTTCTGTCCACTTAGATCACACTAACACTCCATAGCTCCAATTTTAGTTGAACACTGTGAGACTACACCAGGTCAAGCAGAGCAGCAAGCAGATTCTCTTCTCTATCCCACCAGGAGGGAGTAAGCAAGTGGTTGGATGGTGCTTAGTTGCCAGCTGGGGTTAAACCATGACAACATTACACCAGGAGCCTCTAGATTTTGCTAGTTGTCTATTCCTTGTATACATAAATCAGAGAGTTAACAGTACCTTTACATATCCCTGTATAGTATGACATATATATACAGATTTATAAGGGAGAATTCATTCTTTCCCCTGTGCTCAGATAAGCATGATCAGCTAGGTCATGCAACCTAACTGTGTTGGGACCTGTTGCAGGGTGTTTCCAGTTGAGAATAGTTGGTTCTGGAACAAGTATTTACTGACAGATCCCATGTGATATGTGCACTTCTAGCCTGCGGGACACTGGGAGAATCATGTTACACCAACAAAAACATATTACAAAACCCAGTCAGATTGTGGTCACATATCACCTCAAGGCACATTGCTAACAGCTTCATAAAAATATAAAAACAGTAAGAGATCTGTAGTTTGAAAAATGCAGTACACCCAAGATTGCTTTATGATCCTAAGACATAGGGGTAGGAAAAAAAAAATCAAAGTCCTGACACACACTTCTATCAAGATGACCACTTTTTAGATATAGAAATATATTAGTATGAAAGTCAATCTGCCATAGTTCAAATATAATTAAAACAAGTGTGTTTATTTCATAAGCTGTCTCAAATTTCATTTGTCTCACAAGCAGAAAATATAAACTGTTAATATACTATGTCAGGACAACACCTGTGTGCAGTCAACAGAGCTAGTGAATTTATATGCCTGAACGTGGCATGCTTTCATTAATAAATGAAAATACAGTGAGTCAATTTGAACAGTAAATTCAAATTGATGACACATCTCAGCAGCTGTATATGTAGAATAAACATTCCAGATCACCCACAAAATGAAACAAATTTACCTCACAAGGAATGAATGCCAAAGACTGAATTCAAGAAGTTTCACTGTGTTTGTTATTGTACAAGATACTCTGGTAAGAGTTCAGCCCCACACAACAGCAGCTCATTTGAAACTGGCAGTGGTATTTCAAACAGCAATAAGAAGGAGGGAAAAAGCAAGAGGAAGAGAGCTAACTCTCAACCAAAAACCAACCACCATCCTCCAGTATCCACATCCTCTGTGCACAGACTCAGTTGCCTGAATCTAAGCTAGACCTTCAAATCAAACTTATTGACCTTAAGATTTCATTGATATTGACAATGCAGCAGTAGTTCTAAGAAAAATATTGCTTGCTATGTCCACTTCAGTTTTCAGCATGAAGCTTTCTTAAATAAAGCTGAAGACACATAGTGGTACAGCTTTATTAAGCTGACCTGAATATAAGGACAATGAAACTGTCTCTCTCATCTGTTTTTCCATTTCTTGTTAGGTTATATATCTATGTCTTAGTACACAGTATCCTTTCCTAGGTCATATGAAAAGAAGCATAAACACATTTTAAGAAAGAGGTTATGAAAACCTATAGCAGACTTGAGGGTCTGTTTTTAGACTGTTGATTTTTTAATTTATTTTAAGGCTTAATTTAAACCTTTTTTTGTTTTCACCACCAATTGGATACAGTTACCTCCTATTTTTACTCCAAGAGATGTTAGGCGATATATATATATATATAACGTTTGACCACCCTCACCAAATGTTTTTGAGGATGATCTTTGAGAACTCATCTTGAGATATATGATTGAACTTCATATTATTCTAAAAGCACAACTTAATTGGCAACTAGTGTAATTAATTGATTTATCATAGATTTTAAACACATTTGCTTAGAAAAAACTTCATTTGGAATTCTTACCATCACATTCTTTGTCTCTCCTAATAGTCTTCCAGATTTTTGTTACAAATGTGCTGTTCAGAAAAAAAGTACATAAAAACCTGAAATGGAAATAGCTGGACCTGGAATGACACTGCCTACAAATGCACAAGTTTGTGTAAGACATACGCAGGTAGCATTGCATGGCAGGTAACAATGCTGGTAACACGCATCCCAAATAAAACTCAATGAATTGAACCACTGAAAATGTTAACAGTAACAAAAACTGTGAAGGTGATACCAAAATAATCTAGAGGCAAATATGCAACAGACACAAGCAAAAGGAGAAGACTGTGGTGGAAAGGCTGCTTGATTTTCAAGGCAGGCATTGGTTTCAGTGAAAAAGTGACCTTTTCCATGACAAAGGTAGCCCAAAACCACTAGATTTTGCTAAGAAGCACTATCCAACACCAAACACACCGATTTCAGTGCAATAAGGAATTACATGCACCTAGAAAATATCACAGAATTCATTTGTATTGGAATAAAAGCCATTTGAAGTATTTGGGTAGCTAATGTAGGCAAATTTATTTCCTTTGAGATCAGTATGAGAAGGAACACGAGTGAACTTGACTGTCTGGCTACCAGGGTCTGTCAGTGCAATTCTGAACAGAAACACTGGTGCTTAAAAAAAAATTTTAAAGAAGTCTAGGTCACCTAAATTGACCGAAAATACTCAGATTTGAAAGTCTAGCGAAGAGTATTTATCACAGATGACAAACATGACAGCTATTTATTCGTGTTTTGGTCAAAATTGAGACGACTTAAATACTCCTGATTCTATTTTAATATGTTAGATCTATAACTTTAATAGAACAAAACGAACATATTTACAACAGCAAACTGTATTAAAGAAATCTCAAATTCTAGTATTTCGCTATGATGGACACAACTTGTAATCTTTCATTCTCAGACTGTGTACATATGAATTTAAAAAGAAGTGACTGGTCTCAGGGCAACCCAGCAGAAAAAATGGGGGAGCAGCTCCTTTTTTTAGGATACAATGGAGTATTCAGGGACAGTGGTCTCCAGGATCCAAGGCACAGCTTACAGAAAAAAGAAAGCAGGTACAGTATTACAGTAAGCAACTGGGATCTGCAAAAGAAGAGCTGTGAAGCATCAGAAGTGAACATCTACACAGATGCACTTCAAAGCCTTGGACAGCTCTGTTACATTGCACTTACAATAATGTTTTCTGAAGTATGGCTGTAATTACACTGGACTTAGATTCTCTCTGAAAATAGGACTCCAGCAAGCCGCAAAAGGCATCAGTATTCTTTGATTCTGAAGATCTATACAATATAATTTCTGGTATCTTATCAAATACTGGTTGGTTAAAACTGGCTGTTAAAATGTTTATTAATCACATCTATTCTGTGACATTTACCAATTTGCTTCATATAAGCAGTACTCTTCTCTACAAAGCCATGCCCAGTAAAATAATCAGTCCTCAAATCAGGCAAAGTAAGTTACAATACAAATAAAACACTATCAAGTAGAACTGAAAGGACAAGGGATTTTTTGAGGGGTGGAAAGGTGCTAGCTCTGTTTTAGTGCAAGTTACATGAAGAAAAAGACTTTAAAGTATTTTTTTTCCACTTGATGTTGTATTTGGTAAATTAGTGATGATTAGAATACCACTGGCTGCAATAAAAATAAATTTCAGGACTAAGACCATAAGTTTTAAAATAGACACATTGCAGAGACTCTGCCTGCTGTGATCATTAGGAATCCCCAGGCATAACTGATCTGAACAGAGAGGATAAAATTTTAAGTAAAGACTAGATTCAAATGTGAGAAATTAGGTTTTTACTTTCTGGATCCTTTTAGAAAGCAAAAAATTTTGAGCGAGGTATCAATATCTCAAATGATTTTGCTAAGAAGACTGTGGTCAGACACCTGAAACGGTGAATAGCTGTACCTTGCTAGCTGATACCACATCTGTCTTATTGTGACAGAATGCAGCCAGCTATTCCACTCCCTCTTGACTCTGGCATTATTGCATTTACTAGATGGGGGTGCAATAGATATATTTTATGTGTATAGTTTCAGCCCTGACCATAATCCTTACACAGACAACAGTACAATACCATGTAAGCATCATCAGTTCCACAGCAAGACAACTACCACAAACAGAAGCATAAATGAGCAAGCAGAGCTAAGACAGTGTGATTTGTTGCTGGCCGTGCAGTTACGAGGTTTACTCACATTCCTCATCAGGTCATGTGCTTTAGAACAGTTCAGTCCTTTCTTAGCTGTGCCACACATTGGTTTGGGAAAAACTCATAACTGAAGCTCGCTGGCATCCAGGTTAAAGTAAATCAGATTTGTTGGTGCAGGATTAAGTGAGTACAAATGCTTCAGCAAGAGCTTCTTCCTCATGCATGCTGATTGCTGCATCACCTCCGGTACACCACCTAAACAATATTCTGTGCAATACAAATCTTCAGCTGCCCTATCAGGGGCAGTTACAGAATGGTTCAACAGGGACAGGGAGAAGGCTGGTCGAAAAGTTTTCTCTTCCTATTAAGTTGAGAGAAAACGAACATTTACAAATTAGGTTGTTTTGGGCTTAATTCAGAACACGCGTGCATAGTCGCACAGACAGCTCACCTGTTCTCTTGAATGCACTGTTTGAAATAGAGAAGACCCTTTCCACACAGCTTTGTTTTTGAATGGCCACATATTTGACGAATTCTCAGTAGTACAGAAGACACGGCAGATTGTGAGTGCTTTTCAGAAGCAGCTTACCTTTCTTCAAAAGTGTACCAAACTAGTTTGAAATAAGTCACCCTTACTGTGGAAGAGGCATATGCAACAGCAGGAACTAGTCAGAAGTACCTAACCTAATATAGTCACACACACCTGATCTGCACTAACCCTATGCAAACAAGGCCAGTCTTATGCTGTTTTGGTTGCTGTGCTATCCTCAAAATAACCTGTTTGTAACTGATGCCACTAAGTATGCCTGCATTTGCAGCATCTTAGGGTTTACCTAAACTAGAAAATTGTTGAAAATAAACAAGGACATGAATAATACACCTCAGCTGCTGCAAACGAACTCCCTATGTGGATATTGTTTTCCACCTGGAAGGAACATCTGTACTGCAGTAAGAATTGAAACTGCAGCCTATGCTACCACATCCTATTGAATTTCACTAGTTTACATGCTATAGCTTCAGCAAGAGAGGCATATTTACCAATGGTGTAAGCAGTGTAACAGCATCGTGGTGATGGACCTAAAGGAGAAGCAAGCACTTGCAGGTGGCTGGACAGCAGGGACCCATTTTGTTCATGCCATCAAGGTTTGTGTGAGCTGCACCATACCACTGTCAGCAGTGAGGTTCCTGTGGGCATCCTCTAACCAGCTGCAGGCAGTCAGGCAGATTAGCATGAGCAGTTTGAACAAGAGGTGGGAAGTAACCTAGTTTAGTTTGCTTGAAGCAAATGGTTGCCAGGACAGGGAAGGAAAAGCAGTATTAGAAGATTAAAATCTTCACATTTTCCTACAAACAAATGACCGTTCCTTTTCTCATAAATTAACCAAAGAACATGGCAGAGGCCAGCAGAGCCATTGAGTCCCAGTGTCAGTCCCTAAAGGGCAGCATGCTGTATAAGCCCACCAAAACAAACGTGCAAAACTTGAGATTATTGAAAGCTCAGTGACAAAAAACAAACCAAAACAAAAAACCCAAACAAACCATGACTTAACTTAGCTTGCACAATTTATTGCAAGTGGTGGTTCATGTGCACAAACCTCTCATTGCAGGCAAGGCTCAGTATACCCACCAGCTTGTTTCCCCATTCTGAAACCTGGGCTGAGATGCTGTGGAAAAGGATACAGTGGATCCCAGAGTGAGAAGTTCCAGATTTTTTTTTTTCTGTTTTGAATTCAAAATCCTGCACAGCTTTATCATGCTTGTCTTGTAATCCCTTAAACAGCAGCCAGTTATCTAAATAACAGCTATCATTTCTTCTAGGCCTAACATCTCTACTTTGATGGTCAGCTACAGGCAGGAAAAGATACATTCACAGAAAGGCACAGTAGATTTTCACAGAGGATGCTTAATGCAGAACACTAAGAACAAAGTGGAGGGTCTTGGGGTGGGTGTGTTGGGTTGTTTTGGTTTTTAGTTCATCACCCAGAACAAAAGAATAAAATATTTCTAATACACAGGGCACAGGCTAAGACAGGAGAAGGGAGCATTCAGGTGAGTACAAGGAATCAACCATATCTGTCAAGGGATTTATTCATCAAATGATACTCAGCTCAGGGGAGTGATCAACAGTCTTGAGGGCAGGGCTGCTCTTTGGCCAGACGTCAAGGCTGGAGAAAAGGCCTGACAGGAGCCTCAAGAAGCTCAGCAGCAATAAACCAATGGCAAACAAAAAAATCCTGCAGATAGGAGAGTGTAACACCAGGCTGGGCACCCACTAGCTTGGGAGGCGCTCTACGGAAAAGAGAAGTTCCTAAGTTGAATGTGAGTTAACAGTTTGCCCTTGGGGTGAAGAGGGCTGAACAAGGACCAGGCTGTGTAAGCAACAGTGCAGCCAGCAGGTCAAGGGAAGGGATTACTCTGTTCTATTAAATACTTGTGAGACCATCCCTGGAGTACCATGTCCAGTTTTGGCATCTCCAGGGCAAGGACATTGGAAGACTGAAGCAAGTCCAATAGATCATCATGGAGATGAGTGGGGAGCTAGAGCACATGGCATCCAAGTAGAGCCTGAGAGAACTGACCAGGTATTAGGAAATTTCTTCACCATGAGGTTAGTCATACACCAGCACAGTTGCCCAGAGAGGCTGTGGAATCTCCTTCCCTGGAGATACTCAAACCTCAACTACACAAGGCTGTTACAAGAAACCTCACCTTAGTTTTCCCTTCCTTGACTGAGGGCTGGACCAGGTGATCTTCACAGATCCCTTCTAATCAACATCAGTACGTTATTCTACATAATGACACCAATTTATTAATATCTTCTCTTCCATTTCTCCAAAATACACCCTTCCTTTCAAAGAAATGCTTTCCTCTTCTTCCATTTACTTTCTTCGCTTGGAAAAAAACCAATAAAATTACACCAATCAAACATAATAAATTCTTCCCATAGTCTCATTTTCCTTTTGCTTCTTACAAGAAGCCTCAAAACACCTTACAGAATCATAGAATCATTAGGTTGAAATAGACCTCTAAGATCATCAAGTCCAACTGTCGACCCAATACCACCACGCCCCTCTTACATCAGAAATACTTATATCAGAAAAGTTCTTTTCAATCTGCTTGGCTAGAAATGTTCTGCCCCCTGGCATGTCAGCCAATAGCACCTCTCTGACATCTATGGAATCTGTTAGTATCTGGAAACCAGCTCCCTAAGAATTAAGTCATTGAGAGAAGACTAAACTCTAAAGGTGACTTAGCTTGTTAGAAGCTATTCTTCTATAGCTTCTTCTATAGCTTAGAAGCTATTCCAAGAAAGACAGGCAACTGTGTCTTATTTAAGTAACTTTATTGATGACTAAGATTTATGGCTGATGCACAGTGTTGCCCTTGCTGGCTGAGAAAATAATTCTTCAAAGCAGCTGAAAGTGGGGTTTCTCTTTCAAAATTAATCTTCCTTTCCTCATTATTTACTGTGCATTTTGTGACATGGAACACAATGTTTAATTAGCCTAGCACACAATCAATACATAAACTTCTACCTACAACAATGTCATCCTAGAGGAAGTTGAAAGATACTCTATACTATAAACTAGTCTCAGTTATATCACTGCTTTCATCTGCCCAGTATAAATGCTCCTTTTTCTATTAATAATTTTGGTTTTAGAGTGTATTCTCATTTGCTTTGGGCTTCTCTATTTTTCAAGCATTTCAATTTATTCTGTGCTACCACTTAAAGCATTATATTGAGATCAGGATTTATTCCCTGAATTATGAACAGAAGCAGGTATGAGAAAAAATATAGGACAGGCAGTTCCAATTGCTAATACAACTGTATTTTCTGTAATATATTTTAGGTGTCTTTTTCTTTTTATACCATTCTTTCATTAATCTAAGAACTGAGATAAAAAGCTCACGAAAGTTAGGAATGTGTTAAGTGGTCAAGGAAGAAAAAAAAATATGCAGTGTAATGAGAAGAAAGCAGGGCAATTGAGACAACATCAAAAGCAGTGTTCCTGGGCCCGGACTTGTACCTAAAAATATGCATTGCATAACTTCCGTAGATTTTTTTTTATTATGCATCAAATATATAGCACAGTTCACATACCTCATTACAATACACATAAGGTTCATAAGCTCATAAGGTACATACAGTAAAATGGTTTGGGGATTATTAATCTATTCCAGCCCAGCAAAACAGCTCAACTGACAATTACAAATTAATTTATTTATATCAAGTTTCTTGGGTCACAAGAGAAATTGACACTAATCATCAACTTGCTGCTCCAGCTATTTCACTAACAATAGTAGTAAACTAGCATTACTTTTAACAGAATAAAAGCCTGATATAAGCAAACTGTCCATCAATATTTAATTAAAATATAATGAGGAACAGAAAATGCAGTTCTGGGTACTGTTTAAGGTTGTGTGGCACCATTTAAGCATTGCATCAGGTGTCACATCTGCTTATTGACAAGGAAGTGTACTGACACCTGAGCACGAAGTTACCAAGATAACACCATGCATTTTAATATCCAGTCCTTATTTTATGCATATTAAGGAAAGTATCATTTTACCCTTTCCATTCCTGCACAGATTAACCATCAACACAAGTCTCACCAAAGGTCTGTAGAAGTCTGTGAAAGTCTTTCCTTTAACTTCCACAGGCTTTTGATCATGTTATGTACTACTGCTCCAAAACAGAGACATTTTGAGGTTTTTATGTCCCATCTCAAAACACATATGCTTGTTGTCTATTTCACAAGCAAATTACTAGTTTGTTGGTTTCACTTAAAAAACACACAAAAAATTGGAAAGAAAGGGGAGAAAATTGGAGTGCAAGCACTCTGGTTTTAATTCACACAGCTGCTTAATGTCAGAAGGTCACCAAAATCAATGTCATCATACGGAAAAGTACTTAATTTCATTATTTATAATTCGGGTTAGTTATTTATGGAGTTTTAATGGAAAAAAAAAATCACACATTTGGGCCTAAAATTTGTCACAGAGCAAGAATGTATATGTTTTCATATCTTGCAGGTTTTATACCTGTAAATTAAGATATTTATAGCATTACCAATTTTCCCAGGATTCCTCTCACTCACACCCAAACAGAAGAGTTACAAGGTAGGGCTTTGTTTACATTTTTTCTGTAATACAGTAAGATGACACGAACCTGGCTATAAAAACATGGAGCATTGATAATATTATTTTATTATTCTAAATATTCACCAGGGATAAGTGTACAGATAAAAGATATTGCAAGATGTCAACTACCAAAAAAGTGACCAGGTCTAAAAAGTTCTTTGTTTATAAATTATTTCAAACAGTACCTAGCTTAGGACCTAGACCTACAAAAGAATGCAAAACCTTTTTTACAGAAAAACAAAACCTTAAAGACTCTTCTGCATTACAAGAATTCACCTCAAAGGGGACTATGGTCACATTCAGGTCAATCCTGCATGAGACAGCTCAATTCCAGAAGATATGGGAAAACAGACTATAAAGTCAAGGGCAGATAGCTAGATGTTAAATCTGGCAGTACAGGGCTGCAACAGGTGACTCACCAGCAAACATCAAGTACCAGCTTGGAGACTGGGGCACAATACTCACCTGTGAGATTAGGTGAGAGGCTAAAGTTGATCTGATTAAACTGATGCAATATGCTTATCAACAAGCAGTAGCCTGCAAAGACATTTCACAGACCTCAGTTCAGTTAGATTCAAACTGAAAATCTGGATTATTTCCTTGACAAATCCTGGCAACAATAACAGAGAGCTGTTTCGTTTCACCCACACTTGGCCTCAGATAGCTCATCAAAAGTGTCTTAGCTTGACAATCTGTGAATGAAAACCTGCTCGGCTCTAAGGTCACTGGAGCCATCAGGTGGTGACCATCTGACCAGAAGACTCCAGCTGAGGGATGGGATTGCTGTTTTCTAGTCTCTGCCAAGCACCAATTTCAGAGTGCCTTGATGTACCTTATAACCTGTACCTTGGGCTCCATACTTCTGCTGAGCTCCAAAACATACTCCTACTTCCTTGACAAACCCACTTAAAGTACCAATTTTAGCTTATTTAATCAAGTTAAACTGCTGAAACCACTAACTGGTGCACCTTAACTGTAGATCATCTCAGGCAATCCTTCCATACCCTAGGTGAATGAGCTAATCACCGAATAAAAGGAGCATAGAGGAATACACTCTTCCCTTTCAGGTTTCATCATCCAGAAGGCTCCCAGAAAAGTTCCATTTAAATTATTTTTTACTTCAGAAGAAGTTTTAGCTGAATGAAGCTGCATTTCTAGGAAATAATTATTAATATATAAATCAAAGTACGTTTCAAGAGCCACAGAAAATACCCTGCTTCTGGCCCAGAGAATTCAGAAAAGAATTAAAACCAATAATATTATTATATTATAGCACATTTTCTTCTTGTGGAGGTCAGCTGAGCCAAGAAATCCTAAGGAAAACATTTCTTCTTAAGGTATATATTTGCTGTCTCTCAAACAAATAAGTGATGAAAATGCCATCAGTAAATCAACTTTAAGAAATATAAATTACAGTCACCTGTATAACTTAAGACTTAAGAAATTTTGTCCAACCACACAAGTTCTTCTGAGAGTTTGGTTTGGTACACCTCTAACTGAATCCATTTGCACAGATAACTGTCTTAAGCTTACCAACTACCATTTCAAATGCAGCAAGGATTAGTGCAAAGCATCTCCTTCCTTTACAGAAGGTATTTTCTCCTATCTTTATGGCCACTTACAGAAAGCAAATACAATGTGTCACAGCACTACAATGACAAGAGATCCATAATACTCCTTCCAGCTTTATGTACTTCATTAATCAGCCCCTAAAACAGGATCCATTGAATGCATCTCGTAGCTAAACGTACTACTTACTTTATAGGTAACTCCAGAAATATCCGACCATCATCTTTCCTGGATTTTGTCTTTTAGCTTTCATTTTGATCACATCCACTGTTAGCTATAAGAAACAGTACTCTTCCTTTCCTGAAGGTCCATTTTGCAACACACTAAGTGACCTGCTCAGTGCTGCGTGCTCAATTCACAACTGGAAAATTCTCTTTTTGGTTGAGCAAAGACTGGAGAAAGAGGAGATGAAGTAATGTTTATAGCAGTTCCTGATGTGTCCACGTGGACCAGAGTCCTGTTCCTAACACTTTCAACAATGGCTACAGCTGAACAGTGACGGCAGCAGAATTTACGTAGTCTTTTTTTGCCCTACCACTTGACAGTGCAGTGAACTGAGACGGAACGTGCAATGCACTGGGTCAGGGTTATTGCTTGTCTGTCCTGTGCATTCTCTATTTACTTTTTCTCCTTAGTGGTTTCTTGCACAGAAAAATGCATACAACTCATGGCCTTCTTTATGTCCTGTGCTCTCTGCAAATTTTAAGACTAAAATATATGCTGATTATACTTTGAAACTTAAAGTTCAAGCCCCAAAAGAATGACAAAATAAAGAGCATTTCAGTATTAACTCTGACATACACATCATGTTTTATTTTTGTAGGTTTCCCGCATTTTTCTGTTTCTCTTCCTCTCCTCCAATCCTGAACTGCTTCTGTGAGCAAAGAGAACAACTCACATAAGTTTATCTCAAACTTCTAATGAACTAGATATTTTTCAAAAATTTAAAGTCAGAATAACAGCTATGGCTTCATCATTTTTTAATGTTCTGCATTTGAATTTCATCCAAAAGTGGAAGCAGAAATTATGATTCTTTCGGATGCATCTTTGATAAATATTGCCAATGTATTCATGATACATAGGACACAATGAAAGATGTTACCCATATTAGAGCCAGAACGCTTAAAGACTCACAAGGGGATATGTTCTGGCAACAGTTCTGATTCACTTGTCTGCCTAAAACCCGTCATTGATCTTTGGAACAAAAAAATTCATCTGTATGCGTTTTCATGTACATAAAACCTTCATCTCATGACTATACCAAGATAGCTGCATAAGTCAACAGATACATATAGATCAGGCATACTAGACCTCTGCAAAATGCAGAATCTTACTACACAAAACCATCAGTATTCAGGTTGGTTTAACAGCCTTAAAAATTGACGGACAAGCTTTGGTTGTAGCCATAAAACCAATTCAAACAAAAATGACAAAGTTTTTCATGTCTGTCCCATAGCATGCACAAAGCCAATGCAATGTCTGAACAAAGCAACACTAAGATTAATGTTCAGCAGAAAATCGCTCATGAAGAGGAGTGATTTTAAAGCTTTCTCTCTCCAATTTACAATTCAAATACAAAGCCAACTGCATTTAATAGGATTCAGGAGCCTGTAGAATAGATGGGGTTTGGATTAGACCTTTAGTTCTGGCTGTCCAAATGCACTGATTCACAGAGAAATTGTTTCTACCTGCAAAATGGGTAGGGAAAGAAATAATTTTGCCCTTTAACTTGATCTGTACAAGTAAATACATAAATAAATCGAGTGGTTTACATTACTTGTAAAAATATCCCATGTCATAATTTCTACTATTTCTGAGATAAATATCTTTGAGACACTATGCCCCTGTGGTGAGAAACTATGAAGTCATGCTTGGCATGCCTGAAATTCCCCTTTAAGTGGGAAAATGTGAGCTTATAGAGACAGAAGACTATTCTCTGTAACAGAAACACATACGGCAGCTTGCAGACCTTCACGGGATGAAGGTACATCTGAATAGAAGTCCCACTAGTTTAAGACTGTTAAGACTGAAGAGAGACGATGAACAGCAATCAAAGGAGAAATACAAAAATGAAACAGAGTTTTAACTTCCAAACTGACAGTGTCTTGCTTTTTCTGCCACTTGCAATACATTAATGGTACAGTAAATGCAAGCCATATACTTATTTAAAATACCAGGGATAGGAAAAGAGCATATTAATACTATCAGAAGTTTGAATTAGAAACTTTATTTACTGAATGAGACTTCATGAATTATAACATTAATAATTCTAATCCAGTTGATGTGTTCAGTCTGCTTTTTACCACCAAACTGCTAAATTACTATTCTTGTCCTTTTACTCTCACAGTTAATGTCTCACCTCTTCCAATTCTTTTTCCTTACTCAGTTTGGAAGCATGCTTTACCATTCTTAATCCAGCCCCTATTAACCCTACCTCTATTCATCTGTCTGTGTCTCTGCTTCCTTTGACCATTAGGCAGAGCTTTTAAATTTTCAAAATCTGATACTCTGCTTCTTACTAGTTACCAGCTGAGCAATCTAAAATGGTGTATAGTCAAGCCATTCAACCAAAATTGCTCTTAGTGTTTCTAAACCTCCTCATCTCTGTTCAGTCTTCATCTATTTCACACCTTTTCGTGGCTACTGACTGTATGTATTTTCTTACTATTCTCCATAAACTGTTAGAGCAATGTCCCAGTATGGCTCTTCATTTGCTTTGCTGCCTGCTGTTCCTCCCACCCACCCCTCCCCACACTCATCACATCCTAGGGGACCCAAACCAAAGTTCTGCAGTTTCAGTGAGACCATTAACTCTTTCTAGAGTCAGCTATTGGCAGAGAATGTGATTTCCTTTACCTATTGCAATCCCTCCTCATCCAGTCCAATCCTGCCCTCTGTGTAGCACAACTTCCCAGCACAGCAAAAACAGAGCACATTGCAGATTCAGGAATAGCCCACCAAGGGGAGGGAACCCTTGGGACTTGGTGGTCCACACAGCATCCTATCCCATGCCCTCACAGACAGCAAAATAACCCCGTGTACCCCTGTCAAACCAGCCTGGAGCATACACAATTCTCTTTCAAACGGGCACCATCAACACCCCTGGGCCTGGCCGCAGCTTCCCCCACCCCTCAGCACAAGGATAGACTTCTCAAAACCTTATGTCACATTTAAGGTGGACCATTCAAGTCCTCTGCTGTACATGCCCACCCATACCGCTATACCAGCGACAGAAGAGGGACAGAGGGACAGCCCTTGTACTAGTCACAGAAGACTCTCAATAGAGAGGACTTACTCTCACTGCCAATGTAAACATCAACAGCAAAAGAGGTTTGGCCTTGGCAGTAAACATGTTTCTCTTGGCAGAAATGACGTGGTATTTAACTAGTCCTTTTGTCCTGACTTGCCACCCTGGGGAGGCACCTCAACTTCCACCTCTCACTTCCACTGGCTTGCTGGCCAGGGACAGACTGGCCAGTCTGTGCCACCTCTGGCCATGCTGACCATCTCTGCTCACTTTGGACCAGATCTACAGGCTATATCCAGTGAAAAGTGTCTGGATCGAAGGGAAATTAAGAAAGTAACAGGCATGCAAGATCTAGCGTGGCCCTGGCATCTCAAGGAACATAAGAAGCTATCTGCTCTTTGAAGACTTTTGGGTTGGGCTGGCAGTAGGAGTTACTGCTTGGCACTGTCCCTGCTGTAGCTGAAGTCTTCTCAGTTGGAGTCCAGTCCTTAATCTTCTTGGCCTTCTGCCCATTAGTGATCTCTACATCCTATGTTGTTTCACATCATCTCAGAGGCAAGATTAACCACTCACTTTACTCTTCATGTTGCCACTAGATTTGCAGATTATTTCACCAGAAATATTAAAAAAATCCCTTCTCATCTTTCAATTATTTCTCTCCCCATCCCTGCCTGCCCCCCTATTATTTTCCTAAGCATCCTTTATACAGGGTCTTCTCTTATTCCCATGACTCCGTCTCTCTCTCTTTTTTCATATTCTTTACCTTACTTCTTCCAGGAGACACACATCAAAAAGAAGAAAATAGAGCAACAACCATATGCTTCCTTTCTGATCTCTATCCTTATTTACATTAGTAACAATACCACTATGAGTGATTCATGGAATTAAGAACTACTGAGTGTAAAGCCAACTTACTTTAGCCCTAAAATGGACTGACAGATCCAATAGTCCTCCAACTGTTCTTCACTACCTAACATTTGCAGAAAGAACTGCTGTTTTTGAAACAACATGTTTCTCCAAGACTTAATTTACTCCATGAAAAGTTTCACTGATTAGGACAAAAAAGACTCCACATGTAAAGTATCCGGTTCTGTAAAAAGATGGAGGATTTTCTTGTGCCCAAAACTCTTTGAAAGTACTAACCAATAAATACTAACAGACTTGTACCCACTGGACTTTCCAAAGTATTTTAGGCTTTCATGTTACTTTAAATGCAGCTTATTGAGGTCACTGAAGCTGATGAAAAACTCATTTTGATAAAAAAAGAGAAAATTTAGCATGATGTAAGACAGTCAAAGCAACACCTTGTAATGTATAACAAAGAAAGGGCTTTTTGTTGATATTCTGGCTGTCTTTGAGAAAATAACACCACCTTGAGAGCCTTCATATTAGAACAGCTTTTTTTTTTATTATTTTAGCATCAGGCTTAGAAATAAACTCTTAATTAATTGCTACTTCTTGCAATACTTCACGAATTGCTTCAGAAATAGCTTGCCACCCACAGACTATCAGGCATTTTCACTTTGAGGTTACAGTGTTATGATCACACACACAAAATGCATTGTGCTAATTTTGGTTACCAGCCTATGAATACAATTCTCTTTTTTTAATCTCAAATCAGTCACTTTATTCTACATACTTCATCACTTAACTAAATAATCTTTTAGCACAGTGCTGAAACAGGAGGCATTTTGTTGTCAAAGAAGAAAATCTGGTTAACAGTTAGTTAATTAAGCAATTAAATTCACAGGTTTCACTGCAGAAGAAAATTGTCACCAACATTTGACTTCTGCACTTAGTTCCATCATCAGCTATGGTTAAACATGCAGCTCAGAGTAACATGCAGCGACAGGCTGAGCAAAATCTGTAATCTATCTATCATGGTTTTGACCATTGCCTCTTGGCTTCATAATCATGTCAGACCGACATTTGGGAGTAATTGATTATTGCCTTTGACAAAGACTGGATGAAACTACGGAATCCAGCTGTTATATTATACACCACCACTTCCAACCTACACGCTAGTTTTTGCCTTACATGTCGGCTCAGGACACTACAAGAACTTAAGGAATGTCCCAGTGGTTCAGGCCAATGGTTCATCGAGCCCAGTGCTGCCTCTGCAACAGAGCAGTAAGAGATCCTTTTCAGTAATACCAGAGGCCATGTTCTACAGTCTATTCCCTCCTCCAGCATCCAGGCTTCATGAATTGGGAATGATGGACAGTACTAACCACGCCTGTGTTTTTACTACCCATCTGTGGAGCTGTTGTTCATCAATTTGTGCAGCTCTCTTGAATCTGCTGATACTATCAGTCTCCACAGTTTCCTATAGTAGTAAACGCCAGAAGTTCACAACCTGCAGTGTAAAATACTTTCTTTTGAGTGCTTGAAATTTATCTACTCATCTAGTGCCTCTTGAATTCTTGCATTTTGGAATTGATGAATGACACTTCCAACAACGCTTATGTGTTCCCTTCACAATTTTGCAATTTTAGGTCACCTCACCCCTCAACCTTTTCTCCAAACTGAAGAAACCCATATCTTTTAAGTCCCTCCTCGTTCTGCTTCATCTACTTTATCATTTTGGCTGCCCTTCTCCCTATTCCTTCTGCGATTCCTTCTACATCCTCCTTCAGGTCAGGAGGCCAAAAATTCACACAGTACTCAAGATGTAAGTGCACAAATTATCTTACACACCAGCAAAATAATGTACTCCATTTTGTCTTCAAAATCCTTCCTGATGATGCCCAAGTTTTTTGTTTGGTTGGTTTAACTGTTTTTGCCTTCTGCTTCAAACGGAGCTAATGGAGTTTAGAGAACTGTCAAGGCAGTCATGACCAGTCCAAAAGCTCTTTCCTGAGTTGCAACTACCAGTTATGAGTACATTAAATATTATGTTCAGAGTATCCCAGCCTAGTCAGTAAAGCTTTAGGAATAAGCCCCTGCCTTTCCAAATCTGCTCTGCAAATAAAATCTTGGGCTGTGAAGATTTAAAGCATACCTGTTTATTTGAGCTTAGCTTCTATTTACAAACAGAATAGATGACAGTCTTGTACTTCAGCCCTCTAGTCCCCACAGTCCAGGCAATCTTTCTGCAGGAAAACTCTCCCACCTCTTTTTAACCTGGTTTCTTGAAGAAGTAAGTTTCATGCAATTACACTATGTCTGCATGTGATAATTTGCCATTCCACTCCTCAGTTATCTTTGAACCTACTAGACAATTTCAAACACATTAAACAGAAGGATAAAAATCTCCAAGGCCATTATATCCTTACTCTTCATGGAAACAGGAAAGGAAAAAAAAAAAAAAAAAAAAAAAGAGAGAGATCTCAATCAGTGCCTCCACTAAAGGAAAAGCTATAGCATGCAGTCATCCTTAACAGAACACATGCACAGAAAGATATTTTCATGGCCTGAATTGCACAAGAAGTTTCATTTCTAGTTTGTACCTCAGTAGACATCAGAGAAAGTAATCATAAGATACAAATCCATCAGAGACCAATCTTCATTAATTCCAACGTACATAGAAGTACATACTGATTCACCTCGAGTAATGACTCACAGAAAACCACTTAAATTTTTTCATGGCAGGAGAGGAGACTTGGCCAGATGCAGCCACAGCTGGAGTTGCCAACAGCCCCTCTGTTCTGGCCTGAAGATGCTCTTGGATAAAATGTTCTAATTAGCAGTTGACTAGTGCCCCACAGACCAGTACAGCAGAAGAAAACAAAGAAAAGCATAAAGTAACAGTTTCTTTTTACTGCACCAAAATCCATACTTGTCAAACACAACTGCAACAATTTGCAGAACAGAGGCTGGTAGTCACTTTTGGTGGACGAGATTTAGAGTAAGCAGAAAAAGGGGGATTGTCCCATGCTTTCCACCGAGTGGCCTTCCGCTGGGAACTTAGGCAGCAAGTAGGTCAGAGCTCATTTCCAGTAACAGCAAAACCCCAACAATCGCTGAGCCAGCAGCCCTTGGCCCATGTTGAATGATTCGGCTGTGCTGTAGGACATCCAGCAGGGGCAGCATCACCCCCATCCCACTCTGTCCCCATCTGGGCAGTGGCTGAATGGTGCTGCTACTCAAGAAGAAAAATACCCTGATATGCCTAGTTCACGTGATTCCTGCTAGTGCCATCCTTCCACAGAGATATTGTGCATCAGGGACCATGACGACACCAACAGGCCTAGCATGGCCATGTTTGGGTCTCCCAACAGAGCCCACTAGCAGCACCTGGCTCTGCCTGTGGTGGTCAGATCCCGTGGGCTCATGCACCATCATCAAGGCCCCGCCCATGCTGGGGCAGCCTTGGCTCCAGCTGGCTGGCTCCCTGCCCCACTGCTGGGCTCAGTTGTCAGGCAGGAGCTCTGCCATGCTGCCTGGACAGGCAGTGGTAATCAAGCTTTGTTTCCTACCAGCCTTCCTCAGAGCGGTGTCCCACTCTGAGTGCTGCCTGCCAACACATTACATGGCATACTTAAACCTGTATTTGCTACTGGCTTAAACAGAAATCCAGCAATGTTGCTCTGATGGCAAGTTACTTAGCTTGCCAAGAGTATCTCTTGATGTTGGCCTAGGAACTCCAAAACTCACATTTCTCAAGAGAGAAGAGCCAATCTCTTGCTTTCTCCTTTCTTTAAATATTCATTGAAAGCTACCATCAGCTTCTCAATAGGTCTCCCTCCTAGTGTTCATTACAACTTCCACAAGCATTATCACTAGTTCTAATTTGCCTTGCTGAATACAGCTAATAATCCCTTCTCTTCCCTTCCAACAACTGTGAAGGAATCGTAAGTTGAAAGAAGTACTTGGAAAGCCATACTCCATCAGCTGAAGAGCAAGTCCGTAAGAAACACCAGTGCAAACTCAGGCACAGAAATGTTGCCTTAAAAGCCATTTGAGAGTGGACTATAACTGGTGATTTGATAAGTAATAAACCAACGTGATAAATGTTGGTTTTGAGCAAGGATCCCTCTTCCTTTCATTCTGGAATTCACATCCCATTCAAAATACTTTTTCCTAGCACAGCCAGAACCCAAAATTTCAATTTTCAAAAAGTGAACAAAGGACAAAGAAATCCACAGGTTGTTGGGTTCCCCACACATATACACACACTTGCATAGCTCCTGATAGGTATTATTTATTCAGTTAAGTTTCTAATAATTTAAGTTCATTGTTAAATTTGTTGGGGGGAGGGGCTAGTGAGACAGTTATTACAGGAATCTGGCTTTTGCACAGATAAAATCACAGACAAAACAAGTTATCTTTATTGCTAAAGTCAAACACCGTTCTAAAAAACAAGCCTGCTCATACTCACTGCTTTGCTATGCTGAGACAACATGAACAACACATGCCACAATTTTTCCTTGGGAAGAACCATTTTTTGATATCCTTTGTAAGTAGAAAGGTTTGGGGGGGTGGGGTTTGGGGTTTTGTTTGTTTGTATTTCTTCTTTCTTTCTGATCAAAACAAATTCTGGTTCTAACAACCTGACACCATAAAGTTTAGCAACCATCTACATTTTCAACAAAAATCAGATATTCCCCTCAGTGAAGCAACTCATTTTCTTGTACACTTACCATCAAACCATTTAGTTCACTTAGGCTTATCTTTTCAGATTCAAAGCATTATTTTGGTAGTTTCAAGAAGGCTATCAACTTAGAGCTTTATGTATGTAGGCAGCAGCCTCATGTGAGAGGTGACCTGCACCAGATGATGCAATGCAAGTGGGAAAACAGAGAAGGTATAGCTAGAATAGCTTTCCTCTTCTTTTTGGCAAACTGATAACTAGGAGGATCTGTATTCGTGCCACTGTACTAACACTACAGCAACATGATCTGATATTTCAAGCTAAATTGTACACAGGCATTTAACTTCAGCCTTTAGGAAAATGAATGATAGAATACTGTAGCATCTGTAAGTATAATTTTCTGTACTACATGAATCCCTGATGGAGAACAGCATGAACCTTCAGTGCATGTGTGTCCTGTGAGAAGAGAGTTGTTGCACGTAACAGAAAAAGCAGCACGCTATTACCCACATCTGCATCGCTCTTTAGCAGTAATGTTTTCACTTCAAAAACAGAAAAGGAAGGAACAGTTCTTATGGTTTCAGCAATAAGCAGCACAGAATACACAGTCTGTCCCCAAAAACTGGAGAGTAAAGGCTGGCTGCTTGCTTGGTCATGTTTAAAATAATCTAGTTCCATGGAACAGCTCAGAGAACAGTCAACAAAAATATAAATATATAAACCCCTCAGAACTAACCAAGCAACAGCATCCCATGGTGGTCTATGTATTGATGGCAACAGGGGAGGGAAGAAAAAGGGACCTGGAAAGCAAAAGGCTAAAGATTAAACTAGCTTTGTATAACAACAGCCTAAATTATCTCAGGGTGTCATTCACCTGAACTTTGCGGACAGCCTGAAACAGCAGAGTCAAGAGAAATAGATATGACTCCTGTCAACTTTAATGACCTATTAACAATACAGTTTTGGGGAATTTAGTCTCTTTATTGCTGGTGATTTTAGCAGTAACATTCTACAAGTGAGCTCGCAGCATGGTCCAAAGTTAACTCCCTCTAACACCTCTCTGGGTGGAAAGATCCAACAGAAATGTAAACAGCTGCCAATGTCTTCAGCTCCCCTTCCCCTAGCATTTTGTATAGTGCAGTCAAAAGTTTCAAGACATGATGGAAGCATACTGAAAAGTAAAACTGAAACTCCCAGCAGATATGCTGATAATGTTTCTGCTGAAGATTTTAACATGAACACACAAAGCTGCTGTAGAAATCTCTCAGTGTTGAAAAGCCCAAGGATTTTACTGCACAGCATATCCAGGGTCCTCAGCAGACAGCAGTTCACCAAAGCTGAGAATAATGCTGTGACCCACATGGTTCATAAACCCCTAATCATAAAGGATGCACAGCAAGACACTGTGAATCAATGAGGCAGCATGGGGAAAACATTTGCAGTTGAATTTTATAGACACACTTTGTCTCTTTTTCCCCTGAAACAAGAAAATTCTACTGCACCCAGAATATCAAATTAGGCTTTATCAGCAAAAATATTTTACTGATAATTAGTACTAGTGGAATTTTTTTGTTTGGTTCGTTTGGGTTTTTTGGGTTTTTTTTGGTTGGTTGGTTGTGGTTTTTTGGTGGGTTTTTTTTGTTGTTGGCGGGTTTTTTTGTGGTTTGATTTTTTTTTTTTTTAATTCTGCTCAGGACACCTGTCCTGCTAATAATCTCCAGGGTTTTACATCATTCTCTTTTTCAAATGACTAATATTGTGTTGGAAGGAAGCAGGCTAAGATGTACCTTTACTGATAGGAGCAGCATAAGTTTAAAGTCCTAAAAATGCAATCCTTAACTCATGCTGTGGAATGTTCGTTAAAAGCAACAACCCCATTAACATTTATCAGGTTCCTTGGGTGAATTGACCAAATACAGAAGAGCAGCTCAGGGACACAGACAGTATGTTTCACTGTAAAGAGAATACAAAAAAAAAAAAAAAAAATCCCAACCTTTCAGCATACTTAATAGCAAAAACTTTCCCTAAGGTCACGTCAACTTAAGTCTCCTTTGGAAATACCTGAAGGGAAGAAACACATAAGCAGTAGCACAGGCAGGGTATTGCAGTCTCCCAACTCCATATTGCACTTTCTAAAACATTACACACCATATGATAATGGAATGTAAATTATTTTGAAGTACAAACTATAAGAAATAGAGGAAGTCAGAAAATAACCCGGTATTGTTGTCCTGCCGCCTGCAAGATACCACAACGGGATCTCATCTCGAGCGCTTGCTGTCCTATGAGTTTATTCTAGAATTGTAAGTTAACGTGAACCCAAACCATGGAGCTAAACATAGATTAAATATCTTTGCCATCTAATGTCAAACTGAGAACAGTTATGTTAAGCTTAGACAAAAAAAAAAAGCAATATAAATAACATTTTTCTTGTTCTCTTACAGGGAAGATTCCTACGGGGAAATAAAACATAATTGTTACTACTTTGCGGGGAAGCATTTCTGAGGCTTGTGACTTTTTTTTTAAAAAAACAATATAATTTCCCAAAGCACTTTGCATTTTTGCCATTTCCTGATAGAACAGCAGAAGCGGGCTTTATGCTGTTACAGAATCTCTCTTTGAAAAGAGAAAACCTGGACACGACAAATCGAGGAAAAAAAAAAAAGGCGAAAACTTTTGCAGAAAGAAAGTAATTCCTGAAACAAAAGGAACAACCTGATAAGGACACATCTTTGAGATCATAAAGTGATATCCTTTTATCTGGTTATACAAAATAGCATTGCAGTAAGTTACAACAGTTGTAAGAACAGCAACTGCATCTAAGTTAAGAGTATGACTGGTTGTGATTCACCAGCCACAGCAGACAGAACTGCATTTAAACTTTTAAATCTCACTACACGCTGTTTCTGCTTTTGTGAAATTTTAGGCAACTTAAAAAAAAATTTTTAGTCCTTCAGCAAGTATGCCTCAAGCAGTGTCTTCCCTCTGATGGCCTATGTGACAGTATGTTTCTAGTTCTTAGTCTCGAGGCCCAATTTTAAGTTTTAATAACACTAATTGAGCAGATGTTTTTAAATTTCTAGTTTAAAAGAAGGTCATTAATTTAAAGAAATCTCATATAATAAGAAAAGCTGATCAATGCTGACCCTTAATATTCTCACACACTCCGATCTCCGATACTAGTTGAATTTGCCATTCTGCCTTAGTCAATGAAGTCAGAAGCACTACGTTCTTTGCCTTCCATGGTTACGTGCATTGTTATGAATATACACAGCCCATAACCATTGTTTAACGTGCTCACTGCATGCCTACCTACTTATTGCTGTGCATTGGCTACAGCCACAGCAACACAACTTGGAAAATCTTCATGTTAGGAGCATAGTCAAGATCTTTGACTTGTGTAAGCATTTTTCTTCATTGCCTTGAGAAACAAATAGCCTTCTCCCAACTACCTTTCTCTTACACAAAAGTATTTTGCTTCAGCTCTCAAAGTCTATCTTTATGTTTGTCACCCTTACAGCTAAGATGCCTAATGAATTCCTTCATTCCAATACCAAACAGTAACACAGCACGCTCTCCTTAATCTGCTATGCTGTCGCAAAGGAAACACATATAAATCTTTCTTTAATGGATCTTAATTTGTACTTTTCAATTTCATTAGACTTTATGTGCCATGACATAAAAACTGCACTTCCCAAAAATATAATTACTCGCTTTCTAATTCTGTTAACCACAAGGCCAAACTGATGGAGGCAAATGGAAAAGAAACAGAAAACAACAAAAAACACCACACAAACATTCCATGATTAAATACTTATTATCCACACATTTTTCAGGCTTAAACTTACTTTTTGTAAGTCTCAACTAGTGATTCACCTATTTTCACAAAGATTGACAAGAGTATGATAGCTTTGCTCGCTCAGAACAGAGCAGCTGAGAAGGACAGAGTGGCTTTCAAAGCCTGCTGGATTTTGATGCACAGCTCATGGAGCTACAATAGGACCATACAGGAGATGTACTGTATAAGGAACTTCTTTAAAACAATTCTGCACTTTTCGATATGGGGCAGGTTATGAAGCATTTGAGAGGGGTTAGCTATCTTCACATGTATCTTGGTTTACCAAGAAGTAAAACGAAAACAAATAAAGGAGAAAAGAGGTATCCACATCCAACCAAAAGATACAGACACTTCTTCTTTTAAAAAGGAGAAGGAGAGAATGAAGGGGATTGGGTTTTAGTTTTACAAAGAAAAGCTAATGCAGTATCTTATCAAACAAAAGTCTTCCTGGGTATCTCTGGTAAAGTTGTACAGAAGTACTGACATGTTTCCAATAATGTACTTCCAGTTTTACTAGCTGGTCAAATTACATTAAAGTACAACACAGACAGACAGTATTATTTTAACACAGCTGTAAAGATTCTTTTTTCAGCCAAGGCACTTCAATATATACAATGAATTTAATTTGTGTGGACCCTGTTAGAGTATCATGCAGTAAAGAATGGTTTCCAGTCTTTTTAACCCATGACACCTGTGCTTCAAACCATCCGCTACCTCTTACGAATTAAACACTATTTACAAAAAGTGCCAGTTACGGTCCTTACCTTTAAGAAACAGGAAAGGTAGTGTAGTCATTGGGGTTTAGCTTTTGTTGGCAAAAGTTTTTGAAGAAAAATAGAACTACTTAACAGGAATATGAGATGTAGTCATTTTATCCATTTCTTGTCTCACTGTGAGAACCGTTAGACTGTTTTAAATATTAGTCTCACAGGCATAAGGGAGAAAGAAAATAACGGCATTTGATTTAGGAAACAGAAGGAGCAGACATCTTTATCATGACAAGACGGCGTTGTTGAAAATGCATGTCAATGTAAATCTTACTACAGAGAGAATACAAAATCAATCTCTGGAAAATCTTGGTTAGACACGGTTAAAGCGAGTCACAGTGACTAAGCTGCTCATTTAGTTCTGTTCATACCTTGAAACAAACCACAAAGCACTTTGCTGCTGTAAATTCTTTCAGAGCAGAGAAGCCACCAAAATCACCAGCTTCTCAAAAGAACTATTTGAAACAGGACTTAAATTTTGTTTCTCCTGCTTCCCTCTTGTCTTTGCTTCACACCTTCTCTCCCCGTCTGTTGCACAGTTTCCTACCCATCTAGTCCCCCCAGTTCCCATGGAAGAGCTCCCCAGTAGCATTCGGCAGCTCCAGCTTGGGTGTTTCAGCAGAACGTGAGAGCAAACGGCTGCTCAACTCCACCTGAGCCAGAGGAAAAGAGCCAGGGGGGGTAGGGTGGTGGTGGTGGTGGGTGTCTGCTCTGCCACCACAAATGCTCCCAGACGCTTTTTCAGTTCAACTGAGCATTTGACTTGCATTTCCCATGAAAAGTCCAAGCTGCTGCTTAGTGCTAAAAGAGCCGGGGGAGGGCTATTTCCTATAGAAATGTAAAACAAGTATCTGATCTAGCTGCATCCAGGCTGAGGGTGATAAGAAGATCTGGACACCAACATTGCACACTTCAAATGCATATATCCCTCTGAAGCAGTGCTACAAACATGAGTTTCTTGATGCACACTTTCTAGAGCTACAGCAGCTATGGGGTTCACATTTCTGTTGGGGAAAAAAGAGCCATCTGGGAACCATCTAATGTTTCTGAGTACATTTTTCAATAGAAGCGAAAAGGAGCTGCTGAAGAAAGTTTTGAGATATGAAAGGAAAGCTGGGCTACAGCTGAGCAAATGGTAAGATTTGGGGCAACATATTGAAAGAGGAAGGCTTAGGAATATTTAAAAGCATCTGGAAAACATTTCTTAAAAACCAGAAGTGAAAACTATGTATGGTGTTAATTCTTAACAAGCTGATGCTTGAAGGGGAAAAGATGTTCATGTGACCCAACAACATGTATGCATAATAATAACCAAACTATATAAATGAAACAGGAAAAATGATTATACAAGTGCCACTGATCTTCAAACCATCCTCAGAAGCATTTTCAGGTCAAGTTTTCCTAATGCTATCTCATATAAACCCATTTGTAATATCAAGCTCCATTTAAAACACTTTTTAATTAGTATGAACAGATTTTTCTCGTGCCCAACTTGTACATCACAGAATATGACATCACAACTCAAACCTGTCCAGTGTTACATGCATGAGCAGACAAGGGTGCATAGAAGTGTGACACAAGGTTTGAATACAAACATGCTTTTAGACTCATGAACTGGGGTTCTGACAGATGAACTTAGATTAAACTATTCCTGCTAGGTTTGTCAATCGCCACCCCTAACTCTCCAAATCATCCTTGTATATAGGTTATCACATCACAACAGACGGAAATGCATGACTCAGTTGCTCCAAGTCATATCAACTTAAATCATTGATGAAGGTGTGGTTTGTGTGAAGACATCAGGCCATGAACTGAACCTATTGATGCTCTGCACACACATTTTACCAAATCTGCAGGACGGGTGGCAAGTTTTGGGATGGCAAACTAGATGCAGCAGCATCTTTATTCACTCAGTGACTGTGAGCAAGACCCCTCATCCAGGTGGGTACACTTCAGATAAGTTGACAACATTCACATAGTCCAGTTGCTTAACTGGCCATAACTTCCGTTCATCTCTATTCCAATTGGCACACCTGACTAGTTTGTGTCCTCTGCAAAAGGCTAAGCACAAGTCAGATGTCCCAAGGCCTTCGCTGTCTGATGTGACAGTATTTAAAAGAAATAATTAATATTGAGAAAGATAAATGTCATTGTGAACGGTTCAAAATTGGATTTTTCTCAGAAGGAAACCAGAAGACTTACTGATTAAATTTCTGTATCCAGTCTCCCACTGTCACAGAGTCAGAGCCCGTCAATTTTACATAATTTCTAAGTACATATTACATCTGAAGGAAGACTATCCCAGCCTAATCTAAACCCTTGTTACTAATTTCTCCCCAAATTCCTATAAATGTCACCCAAAAAACTGCAAAGAAAATCAGTAGCTAACAGACTCGAGTTCCCCCCACTTTCAAATTCAGTTGCCAAAACCAGAATTCTGTTTTTAGAAAAAAGATCTGACAGGTTATTTGGAAAATAATTTTGTTATTTATTTGCATTTTTCATGTCTAGGGATTATGCCTGGGATTATGTTTAAAAACAGAGTTAATGCAATGTGTTATCTTCAGCAGAAACAAAAACTTATTTTCATTTAAAAATATCCATTGAGCAGAAAAAAAAAAATCCATTGGAAAACTCAAATTAAGATGCAAAAGATGTTAGCAAGCTCCAAGGGATTTCACGATACCTAGACATAACAAGTCTGATGTACATAATGATGGTTTTTAACTGATTTTCGCTAAGAGCTAGAAAATTAAAATTTAAAAAAAAAAAAAGAAAATGTGACCTAGAATTTGTTTATTGTGTTCAATTATTCAATATCATTCTGCTGTCAGTCATGCTCTGTCCTAGCTAACAACTATTAATCTCCTTAGTTTTTATCAATTCCTCTATGAGGCTGAAGTGTCAAAACTGGTAAGTAGTATCCTAAATGACTGATACTAGTGCATTCAAGGTAATTACAGTTCACTTAAAATGCACAAAATCTTGTGGTAATTAAGGCGAATAACACAGAGAAATCACTGAAAAATCTGCTATGTAGATCTATAGATGATATGTAGAACTCACTGAATTTAACAGACAAAACTAAATACAAATTTTATCCCATTCTCCTAAGAGACAGTAAATATGAGAAACTACAGCTTTGAGAAGGTGAACTACTCAGCATTGAAAGTGCAGATATAAAGACAGGTGAAAAAAGTGGTAATGAAGTGGCTAGATCACACATTTGAAGTAAAGTAGATTTTGCATGTGGGGTTAATATCAGAGTAAAATCCAACATGTCTTGTAATTCCTATGTTCCCCTGTGCTTCTCAGGGCACGAGCACTCAGTTAGTAAAGACAGCATTGGAAGGAGTGACACCTTTAGTGTTCAGCTCTGTCAATATCTCTCAGCTGCACTGTCCTTCCAGCCACCTCCTCTTTGCTTCCCTTTCCCCTCTTTCTCCTTCTCTTATGCACACACTTCTACACCCAGTGCTGTCAAAATATGTCAGATCTGTGTCTGTTTGCAGGCCAAAACATATTTGTCATTAAATTAAAGTTTTAAACAAAAAGACACTAAAAAAAGGTAGGGGGTGGAATATCTGGAAATAGCCACATTTTTCCTCTGTCTTCCTGTCCTTACCATTAAAGAAAATAAATGTTTCCCTGAAGTATATATAAGAGTCTGAAAAAGCACAACAGTGACCTTCAAGGATACACCTAGGAAGAAGTCAAATAACCACTGATAGGAATAAAACATGTTGTTCAACATACTGAACAAAAGCACAGCTAATACTTAAGAGAGAGCAATAAATTCACTTTAGGTGCTCGTGCAGGAATGAAACTGCTTTTGTACTCAGTATATCTCCATAGCCTACTACTTGGATCAAAGGATCCTTCTGCTTTCAGCTCAGACCTTTCCCCAGTCCTTCCTTAGAAGGCTGCTAGCATACCAGACCAACTGATACCTTCATATTCCTCAAGAAGACAGGTTCAAGATCTACCTAACCTAGCTCAGAAAGAGAGTCTGCACCACCCTTGTGTCCTCCACTTCCTTACTTCCCAGTCTTTTTCAATTAAGGTTAAGAATTGTAGGGAAGTGCACAGGTGCAGGTGACGGGCTGTTTCCTGCAACTCCAATTCTTATCCATCCTGTCAATTTTCAGCTGTAAATTTGATCAGAAATAGGCTGCCCCTGCAAGAGAAGTACAGCCAGAGGAAAGGGAAGGCACACAGGCTGCACATAGGAGCCAATACCCAGCAGGAACGACCTAACATCTCTCAGGTGACCCTTGTTTTGCTTTCGTATCTCAAACTTCCAGACACCTATCCCCTTCTGTGGTGGGTTGACCCTGGCCAAAATGCCAGGTGCCCACCAAAGCCACTCTATCACTCCCCCTCCTTAACTGGACAGGAGAGAGGAGAGGAAAAAAAAAAAATAACAACAGGTTTGTGGGGTTGGGATAAGGACAGGGAGATCACTCAACATTTACCGTCACGGGCAAAACAGACTCTATTAAAGGAAAATTGTAATTTATTGCCAATTAACTCAGAGAGGAGTAATGAGAAATAAAACCAAATCTTAAAACACCTTCCCCCCACCCCTCCCTCCTTTCCCAGGCTTAACTTTGATCCCAATTTCTCTCCCTCCTCCCTGCCAGTGGCACAGGGGGGAAAAAACAGGGAATGGGGGTTGGGGTCAGTTCATCACACTGTTGTTTTCTGCCGCTCCTTCCTCCTCAGGGGGAGGACTCCTCACACGTTTCCCCTGCTCCAATGTGGCGTCCCCCTCACGGGAGAAAGTCCTCCATGACTTCTCCAACGTGAGTCTTCCCATGGGTTCAGTCCTTCATGAACTGCTCCAATGTGGGTCTCCTCCATGGGGTGCAGTCCTTCAGGAACTGACTGCTCCAACATGAGCCCCCTCACGGGGTCTCTAGCAGCAAACCTGCTCCAGCGTGGGCTTCTCTCTCTCCATGGGCCACAGGTCCTGCCAGGAGCCTGCTCCGGTGCAGGCTTCCCACGGGGTCACAGCTTCCTTCAGGTATCCACCTACTCCAGGGTGGGGGCCCTCCATGGGGTGTAGGCAGTCATCTGCTCCACCGCCCATGGGCTGCAGGGGCACAGCCTGCCTCACCGTGAGCTTCACCACAGGCCGCAGGGGAATCGCTGCTCCGGCGCCTGGAGCATCTCCTCCCCCTCCTTCTGCACTGACCTTGGTGTCTGCGGGATGTTTCTCTCACACATTCTCACTCCTCTCACTCGCTGCAATTACTGCTGTGCAACAACTTTTTTCACTCTCCTAAATACGTTATCACAGAGGTGAAAAACGCTGTCGCTGATGGGCTCGGCCTTGGTCAGCAGCGGGTCCATCTTAACGCCGGCTGGCATTGGCTATATCTGACACAGGGGAAACTTCTAGCAGCTTCTCACAGAAGCCACCCCTGTAACCCCCCCGCTACCAAAACCTTGCCACGCAGACCCGTTACACCTTCCATAGCTGCCCTCTACTTATCAAGTGGATACTGGAAATCTTTTAGGTTAAAGGTCTAATACCTCATGTTCACTGATCCCCTCATTATGCGTTGCTTGTAGAAGTCTTAATCTGTGGTATCGTTCACGTTTTTTTTCTCTTCCAGTATTTCTCTATTTGTGTATATGTCATCTAATGTAAGGGTTGCAGTGGTAATTGCTACCTTTCCATGGAAATGCTCAGTAATCACTGCAGTAAACCTTGCATAACATCCAGAAAGCAGCTTAGAGTTGGCTCCAGACAGCCTGCATTTATATATCAAAATGTATTTTTGTAAAGCTAAACTAAACGTGTGTTTATCAGACAAGTCATACACTCAAAACTACCATGTCCTCAGCCTCTTTCCCACAAAAAGGCTTGTCCTTACAAGGGAGCTGGAATTTACTACTAGGCTGTCAAGCAGAAGCTCTTCTGCCCAGGCAATAGACAATAATCCCATTCCCAAACCAAACCTAAAATCAGCCAAGGGCAAGATACTGTCCATGTTGCACAACCAGGTTATACCCCCCTAGGAGGAAAAAACAAAAACAAAACCAAAGAGAAATACAAACAAAACCCAAAGACAACACAAACAGAAAACCAGGAGAAAAAAAAAAAAACAAAAACAAAAACAAAAGAACAACCATTATTTCCCCTAGGGTGGTATTTGTCTAGGGTCTTGTGCCCATCTATCATCTCACTAGTGGTTTTAGTGATTACAGCTATAAAATGCAGAAAAAGTGAGGCCAGACAGCAAGGCAGAAAAATTTGCTGAGGGCATACAATTGTAAATTATTTAATTCAATTAATCACTTAAAAAATAAGGTGATCGAAGTCTTCTGAACAGAGCAAGCAGTATTAAAGATCAAACTCTGCAACACAATTAGACAGTACTTCATCTCATCAAATATACCCAGAGGAACTACTTACAAAAAGGATTTAATCAATAGACGACAATAATAATGCCACCAGCTTGAATAATGCAAATAGCAACATATGTAAACATATGCCTTTTTTTTTTTCAGAGAAATAACCTTCTGAAATTAAAAAAAAAAATCAGTAATAAACTGACAGTAAATGAGCTATAGTTCCTTCAAGGCAAAAACAAAGTTACAGAAGCGGCACAAAAATGGAACCCTAATTAAGAGCTTCAAAAGCAAGGTAATAGCCAAATAATGAAGAAATATATGTATAAATAAAAAAATTAGTAGAGAATGTGGAGTGTGACAGCATCATGAGAGGCAAAAACCACAAAATAACAGCAGTGAAAATGGGAGAATTGAAAGAAAAAGTGCACTAGGCTCTATGAAGTTAAGATGAAAGAAGACAAATTTAAAGATCACTTGTAGTTTACTATCGCCTTAAATTAACACAAGCAGAATGAATATCTCCTTAATTAACTGTATAACGTAACCTTTGCAAAAAAAAAGGAAAATTATAAAAGCTATTTACAGATGAAAAAACTGAAGAATGTTTCAGAAAGGTGTTGGAACTGAAATGCTTAAAAACAAATCTACCTACTGCAGAATCATGTTTCTGAAGGTCAAATAAAAAACAATGTAGGTGCATGAAATCACAGAATGTCAGGGGCTGGATGGGACCTCAAAAGACCATGTAGTCTAAGCCCCTTGCCAGAGCAGGACCACCTAGAGTAGATCACACAGGAACACGTCCAGGTGGGAAATGGGACTAAGTCAAAACTGAAAGCTACTAGATCCCAGGCTGAAACTCACTTCTGCCTTCTCTGCTTTCTACTCAGTTGCCACCTAATTTTGAAGGCATCTAAACACTACATACATATCAGTATCTGACCTGAAGCCCTGGAACAGTAACAGAATGCTCAGAAGCATCTCAGGTCTGTACAGCAACCTTGCTAGTACCATCTCCCTTGCTGGTACGTCACTCATACCATAGGTTGAACGGGATTCAGAAACTGGGAGTTCCCCTACTTCAGTTTGCTGAAGCACTAGCATGGTTGCCATCTCTGAGTATGCTAACAAGATCACAACTCTGCAAATGCAACTGTAGCTCTCTGCCTGACTTGAGGATTTTTTACATTGAATTTTGTGTTAATCAGGCCCTGGATAAAATACAGAAGTTGATCTGGAAGCAAGGACAGGATGACCATACACTCCCAGCTGAACACCAAGCATGGAATTCATCATCTTCTAATGCAGATGTCTAGGTTCCCTCTGTAGTCAAGAGGGAGCTAACTAACACAGCCAAAGCGGTTCAGACAGCAGCTCATCCTACAGCAGACATGTTGGGCCACAACAACCCCATGCAGTGTTACAAGCTTGGGGAAGAGTGGCTGGAAAGCTCTCTAGCAGAAAAGGACCTGAGGGTACTGATTCACAAGCAGCTGAATACAAGTCAGCAGTGTGCCCAGGTGTCCAAAAAAGCCAATAGCATCCCGGGTTGTAGTAGGAATAGTGTGGCCAGCAGGAGTAGGGAGGTGATTGTGCCCCTGTACTCAGCCTTGGTGAGGTCACACCTTGAATACTGTGTGCAGTCTTGGGCCCCTCACTGCAAGAAAGACATTGAGGTGCTGGAGAGAGCGCAGAGAAGGGCAACAAACCTGGTGAAAGGCCCAGAGAATAAGTCTTATAAAGAGTGTCTGAGGGAACCGAGGCTATTTAGCCTTAAAAAAAGGAGGCTGAGGGAAGACCTTATTGCTCTCTACAACTACCAGAGAGGACACTGTAGAGAGGTAGGTGCTGGTCTTTTCTCACAGGTAATCAATGATAAAATGGACTCAAGTTGCACTAGGGTAGGTTTAGGCTTGACATTAGGAAAAAGTTTTCACTGAAAGGGTTGTCAGATGCTGGAATAGGCTGCCCAGGGAGGTGGTTGAGTCACCATCCCTTAGTGTGTTTAAAGGTTGTTTAGATGTGGTGCTTGGAGATATGATTTAGGGGTGTACTTGGTAGAGTAGGGCTGATGGTTGGACTTGATGATCTCAAAGGTCTTTTCCAATCTGAATGATTCTATGTTGGTCAAACAAATCACCACTCACTAGCTGACTCCATTATTGACCACTGTGGAGCCTAAAATTAACACTTACTGGCTTGCACTTGAAGCGCCATCTAAAGTCCCATCATAGTTTAATTGCTCCTGCATTCACTCACTCAGGTCCAGAGAAGGCCACCTTTGTGGTACACTAGTAGAGACAGAACTGGAGGGAAGAAGTTCCTTATCCAAGAGAAATAAAGGTATGATTCCTTTCAGCTGAGAAGTGCAGCAAGCACCAAAATTTCCCCCATCTTGAGAAAGTATTCCCACTACTTTGTGCATAAACTGCTTTCAAACTTCCTCCCAAATGAAGTCCATTTTTCCCAGCTGATGGTTACATAGCAGACAAATACCTCACAGGGCACTAGGGCTGCAAATACCAAACACACCCCTAAGAGGCAAGGCCAAGTCCCAGTAAGGACAAGGCCTCTATGTACACACCTCTTCCCACTACTTTCTGTGGGCTGGCTGTAGGTGGGATATGAAAACATCTAGCACTGCATTCTAGTTTACATACCTAAACTCTTAGTGGACCTGTCACATGACTGCCTTGCAGAATCCAGGTATAAGTCTTTTCTGGCATTTTTACCTTTCTTTTCTCTGTATTGCAATTGTAACCATATAACAGCATAAACTTTTCACATTTCCAGCTCCTCACAGTATTTACATGAAGATTTAAGTAAAAGAAGTCATGCATCTTGTTCCCAAGAGTGGGAAGGTCAGCTCATGGAAGAAATGTAACTCAGTCATTCATCAGATCATTTCCTTCCACCTAACATTAATGTGCTTGGGTACACCTCCACTTTGCTAAGGTATTGCTGTTTTGAAACATACTATATTTTAATAAGCAGTGAAGAAAATCATGTGCCAGTTTGCGATAAGTAACAGACTAATAAAAGCTAAAGTCACTTCAGGAACGAAGGCAAAACCGAAGTCCTCAGCATCCTGTTCTTAATCCACTGATTGAGCAGTTGAGAGGTGCTCTGTACTTGTCCAACATGAACAATTCTAGAGGTTGTGAGGTTAGGAAAGTAGCATTTGCACCTGAATTAGCTCTCACTTGGATCTGCAAAATGAAATCCCAACAGAGGCATGCCCAAAATTTGTTCTGAAGGAGGATTAGCAAGCAGTACAGGCAGCAGTGTTCAGCAAAACCAGTTCTGCAAGCAGATGTTTCACATGCTTCACAGAATGGTATTCACAGAATCACAGAATGGCAGGGTTTGGAAGGGACCTCTGGAGATCATCTAGTCCAACCCCTCCTGCTAAAGCAGGTTCACCTAGAGCAGGTCGCACAGGATTGCATCCAGGGGTGGTCTGAAAATTTCCAGGGAAGGAGACTCCATAACCATCCTGGGCAGCCTGTTCCAGTGCTCCGACACCCTCAGAGTAAAGGAGTTTTTCCTCACGTTCAGGTGGAACTTGCTGTGCTCCAGTTTGTGCCTGTTGCCCCTTGTCCTGTCACTGGGCACTACTGAAAAGAGCCTGGTCCCATCCTCTTGACATCTGCCCTTTAGATATTTATAAGCATTGATAAGGTCCCCTCTCAGTCTTCTCTGCTCCAGGCCTCCCAGCCTTTCCTCAAGATGCTCCAGTTCCCTCATCTTTGTAGCCTTCCACTGGATTGTCTCCAGTAGTTCCCTGTCCCTATCGAACTGGGGGCCCAGAACTGGACACAGCACTCCAGATGTGGCCTCACCAGAGCAGAGGGGGAGGAGAACCTGCCTCGACCCACTAGCCACCCTCTTCACGCACCCCAGGACACCATTGGCCTTCTTGGCCACAAGGGCACATTGCTGGCTCATGGTCAACTTGCTGTTGCAAGCCCCCAGGTCCTTCTCTGCAGAGTTACTCTCCAGCAGGTCGAACTCCAGCCTGTACTGGTGCATGGGGTTGTTCCTCCCCAGGTGCAAGACCCTACACTTGCCCCTGTTGAACCTCATTAGGTTCCTCTCCACCCAGCTCTCCAGCCTGTCCAGGTCTCCCTGAACAGCAGCACAACCTTCTGCTGTGTCAGCTACTCCTCCCAGTTACGTATCATCAAAGTATCAGCACCTTGCTGAGGGTGCACTCTGTCCCTTCATCCAGGTCATTGATGAACATGTTGAACAAGACCAGACCCAGTACTGACCCCTGGGGAACACCACTAGCCACAGGCCTCCAGCTGGACTCTGTGCTGGTGAAAACAACCCTCTGAGCTCTGTCCTTCAGCCAGTTCTCAACCCACATCACTGTCTACTCATCTAACCCACACATCCTAAGCTTACCTATGAGGATGTGTGGGAGACTGTGTCAAAAGCCTTTGTGAAATTGAGGTAGACAACATCCACTGCTCTCCCCTCATCCACCCAGCCAGCCATGCCATCCTAGAAGGCTATCAGATGGGTCAAGCATGATTTCCCCTTGGTGAACCCGTGCTGACTACTCCTGGTAATCTTTTCCTCCACATGCTCAGAGCTAACAGCCAGAATGAGCTGTTCCATTACTTTCCAGGGATGGCTGTGAGGCTGACTAGTCTGTAGTTCCCTGGATCTTCCTTCTTGCCCTTTTTAAAGATTGGAGTGACACTGGCTTTCCTCCAGTCCTCAGGCACCTCCCCTGTCCTCCATGACCTTTCAAAGATGATGGAGAGCAGCTTAGCAACAACATCTGCCAGCTCCCTCAGCACTAATGGGTACTTCCCATCAGAGCCCACGGATTTGTGGGTGTCTAGTTTGCCTAAACGATTCTTAAGCCAGTCCTCCTCAACTAAGACAGACTTCCCAGGAAAAGCACCAAGTGGTCCCATGGTTATTCCTAAGCTAAGGAAGATGACAACACAGAGGTTTAGTTAATCCCATGCCTGTACAAGGCTATCCTAGTTTAAACAAGGAGAAACACTGAGTTTTTGGAGAAGCTGCACAGGATATTTGGAATGAAGATGATAAAACCAAGAGACAGATAAGTATCTTACATATTTTTACATCTTTATATAATATATATTTTATAAATATTTACTTCTAAATATACGGTAAAAGCAGCTTTACTGTACTGGTTAGGCACCCTTCAATAACAAATGTTGCCAGAAATCTCCACAACGAGCCAGCCATGTAGCTATGATTGCTGCATAGCAACAACACATGCTGGATGCATTACAGGAGAAACATATTGTCTAGGTGGACTAGGACTGGAAAAGTCATCCAGATTGGTAGACATGATAAGCTGTCACCAACCAGCTGTGGAAAGACATTGCAGGAAAGAGGGGGAAAAAAAAAAATTGCTTGAAGTATGAGAAGCCAGAGAGTCCACTGCAACAACAAACTGGCATTTAAAAATTGCTGACTGAAAAGATGCCTCAAAAAGTATAGCCAAACTATTAGCAAAAGTCTCTACTCTTTTACAGAACAGTTTGACAAGATGCTGGAAGGAAAGGAAACATAGACAGGAACTGACATAGAATTTATAGCGTAAGGCTACAAGAGATGCCAAGAAGTGGTCTATCCGAGACGAGCTATCAGGACGGCACAATACTTATCAAGTGAGTTTCAGCATGCTCTGATACTAGCGTGAAATAATTTAGTCCACAAGCAATTACTGCTTCTGGAGATTTCAAGACAAGGAGGCTCTATGAGGGAAAGTACTAACCTTTACCCATACCTATTAACATGGAGAAACGTAAAATCACACTCTACCAATGAGCGTTCTACAGAAAGTCACAGTCCCTTGAAGAAAGTTCATGACACAGAAAGGAAAAGAATTTTGCAACTCAGACATGAAACTCCCATTCCATCCTTTGCTATTAATGGGCAAATTCAGTAGCCTTCTTACAGAGAAGGCTGCTACCTTTGCAATACTATGCATTGCCCTTAATAAATCCTAGTCAAAGAGAAAAATAGCACAGACAGCAAATGAAAAGACATAAAGCTTTTTCAACCTTTCTCAATACAACTTTGCTATAGAAATGCAGTGATCCATATCTCCAAAACAGAATATTTCAGATGATTTTAAAAAAAAAAACAACAGTTCTGTAGCCTGAGATCACAAACACAAAATACTGCATGCATGCAATATTTGCCTTGCAGTGAGGAGGATGAATTGGTGTGTTGGCTACTGAGTGTCATCAGTTAGGGGCTCAAACCAGGACACCAAGACTTGAAGGGGTGTCATTATGGGCTATTTTCAAACCAGAAAAATACACCTTATTGCTTGGCTTGCCAAATAAGATTCCAGCCCTGTCTCCTATAAACAAAGTTTTTTTCATAACTTTCAATTAATCAGTTTTTCAGTGGTTGCTGAAATGCAGCTACTTATGTAGAAATTTAATGTACATACAGTAAATTCCTTCCTCATCATTGCAGGTGATTAGCTTGTGTCCTGGACCAGAAGTAGCAAATGACTTCAGCACTAGGAGAGAAAAACATAGAGAAACAAGAGCCTTACAGGAAAAATAAGGAATTATTTGTTAGAAAACAACAACAAAACCCAAACCCTGCAAACAATCAGCATTAGTCCAAGAATGCACTAAACATTTTTAAAATGTTACAGGACTGCAATACTGAAAGGCAGCCTATGTTAGACTTAGTAATATTAAGAAAATACCTCACAAGTTTTATGTCACATTATTCCTTTGTCCTATGCATTTATTATCTAAGACGATGTCTCACTACACAGTTTTGTACAAGCACATGGTGAAGAATTCTCCAACACACACATTTACTGGGGCAGGATGAACTTATAGAAGAATGTTAACTTTGATTTTCATAGGAGTAAACCCACACTCTAAATCTATCTTTTCTGAGCATTAATACACTCTGTAACTACATAGAATTGCAGTATAAAAAAATGATGAACCAGTATCTTTCTAATTTGAAAAATTTCATTGTGAACTATAATTACTGATCAGCTTTATGAGCAATGTAATGTCACATCCAGTGGCCTTTGCAAATTCAGTTGGATAAGTAATATATGTCCATATTTTCATGCTGTGCTAAAATTAACACAAAATGTGATGAGACAAATAGAAGCTGATCACAGCTTACAGCATTAAGCTATTAATTTCTTGGAAATCCCAAGGATGACAGCCTAGGATGTCAAAATAGCTTGTAAAGCACTGCCGTGTGCTCTCAAAGTGAATAAATTCAGTTTGGTCACTTCTTTCCAAATTCTGTATGGTACTAGAGGAAGCTTACTTTTCCTCATTTAGGTAAATTTGGTTTTAGAAAGTCCAAAGAAACACACAAAGCAATTGGTGAAATGAATCCATAGATAAAGACATGAATTGTAAAGAATTTTTATTTTTGATAATTGAAAGACATTTAACAAACACTCTCGCAAATTAATAAATAATCCTAAAAATAAAGATGTCCCTATCTAATCACACAATAACAGCTCAAGTATCTTTGTTTGTGGTCTTTAAAGCTAGCTATATTTGAGCAAACTTAATGGCTGTACAGCTTTATCCATACTATGCAATTTCAAAAATAAGAGAGCTTTATTTTATGTCATTATAACATTAAGAACAGAAGTCACAAAGGTTTATGAATAAAATCAGCTGTGAGTGAAGAGATGTAAAGACAATTATCCTTCTGCTTTGCAGCTGAACCTTTAAATCAAGTGTCCCACCACCGAAAAAGGAACAGCCTGCATTTAGGAAACAAGAAATTACCTTCATATATACAATGATATTATCAAGCTGAGCAAAGATGCCTGCACCGAAGTAAGAAACGAGCGTATGTGCTGGAAATTCGCAACAATTGCAGATATTCAGGTTCCACAGACAGCCTCATGAATTGACTTGTGTCATCAACAGCCAACTCACTCCCTTGCTAGAGCTCCAGGAAGACAGCTTTAGACACAGTTTCATGAATACAGTCCCCAAAAGCTGCTCTAAAGTGCTGAAAAAGACATCAGATTCGTGGAGCATGGGGACACGGAGCAGCTGCCTACAAAGGCTGGTTCAGTCTAAGGCCATCACTAAGTGCTTGTGTTGCAGAAATCGCCAGATTTTAGGATACTGCTTAGAAATTCCTTTTTCCCATCTTGATTTGAATATCAAGAATTCTAATTAGTGGATATTAGTAGGAGAGACTAATGATTATATAGGGAAAATAAGTCTCAAATGGAATAAATGATCAAATATAAAATACAATCGGTATTGCCAATGCTGTTAGCATACCCCTGTAAAGTCCCAGACCTAAGGTATTCATTAATCAATAATCTGCTAGTGGTTAGAAACAAGGACAGTATGTTGTAGTCCAAGATGTCTGCAAGACAGGATTTATTATGGTGCCCGTTGTGTATAATCTTTGAATCATGACTGAAGTAGGTATGAGCCAAGAGCCTATGAGCCAAGGACATGTTCCTTGACCAAACATGGTCAATTCGAGGAGTGGTCAAGACCTCCAACTCACAGACCACCTACCCAAATCGTACCACCTACTCAAAAGAGAATAATACAAGGCTACAACAGAGGCTGCGCACTAATTTACATCAGAAGTGAGAAGAGAAGAACCAATCATCGAGAGGATGAAATTGAATATGCATTGTATAGACTAAATATGTATGAATTTAAGGTATAAATATCTGTTGATTGCAATGTGCAGGCGGACACCTTTGGGAAGGATCCCACGTCCCCGGTGCGCACGGTGCGCATCATTAATAAAGGACTTCTCTACTTATCTAACTTTGTGTAGATAAGTTTTTCTTACCGTTGCAGATTTGCAACACTTGAAAGTTATTTCTGCTGAGCAACTAATAGCCATTAGGTTGGGCAGTGGGAAGGCAGTAAAGGTTAGCTGCAGGCCACTGATAAATCCCCATACTCTCACCCAATCTCAACTGAAGGAGCAGGGGTCAGTTTGGGTGCAGAGGATATTCAAGAAAGCCGAAGGGCTGCAAGCTACCTCTATACTCTAGCCATAGCTCCCTGCAGGATCTGGGGGTCACACAAGAGCAGGGGGAGGGCTGTGCAGCTGGTCCAGGAGGGAGAACCGGCCAGGAGCCAAGAACAATCACAGCAGAGACAGGGTCCCCACTTACCATGGCACAGCCCCACAGCAGGCAAGCAGAGCTGAGTTGTTGAAAGCACCACACTTCACCAGCAGACAAGCAGTCACCAGACAAGTGCAAGGCAGCAAATCAGGTCTGACAACAAGCTGGGAAATTCAAGCAACAATTCAGGAACAGCAGAAGACAGAATTCTGCACAGATGTAATTGTAACACAGCTCAGGGACAGACCCACAGCCCCAGGCTAATCTGAAATGGAGCTCCTGGGCTCAGGGTGTAGGTAAAAACCCAGGTGAGGTTCCTTAGGGCATTAAGGCTTATCAGTGCCCTCAGGGCGCTGACACACATCACATGTGTATAGGGAAGTAGACGAATATAACCTGAAACTCTCCACATTCTACACACCATTGCAGGACCAGCTGCATGTACTTCTGAACTATGGTTCATTCTTTTTATTGCTTGTTTGTAAGATAGTGACCACATTACTCGGAGACCCTCTCCCCTCAGCTTCTAAAGGCTCTTCTGCTTATAGATTCTGCTATTTAGCTTCTTACACAACTTCTGTTCCATATAGCAGAGATGCAGAATCTGGACTGAGCTCATGGAGAACAGAAAACACAACAAACCTGAGCTGGTTCTCAAAATGAACATAGTATGAGACCTAGGTTTCTTCAGAGACATGTTTAGACTGCAAACTATACAATGCTAAGATATTATGTTAGTTTTGCTACGGAAAAATGTATAGTGTGTCTACAGAACAGGGAGATACAAAGTAGCATTACGATGATAGCCGGCAATCAAAAATAAATAAACAAATAAAGTTGTCAAGCAAAACAACCACTATCTACATTGTTTCACAAAGTTTTCAAAAGGATTGGCATGTCTTGCCACCGTTAAACCACTGATTAAATAACCGTTCAAAAAACCCGAAAGTGCTAGATTTTATTTACATGCCAGAATTTACAGATGGCTTGCAGACAATCAAAATTTTATTCGCTGTTCCCTGTGCCCTTCTCCCCTCTGCCCCAAAAAGTTATAAGGATATGAATGTCTGTTCAAAGGCAAGATGACCCTCTGTGGTTTCTGAAGGCTTAAGCAGTAAACAATTGCATCATACTTAAGAGTACAGAATGGTGAGCAATTACTGTGATAACAGTGGATACATCTGAAATAAGTGAAATTTGTATTGGAACAACACGTTTAAAACTGATATATGTTTACTCAAATGGTTTTTCTACTCCATCCAAACTTTACTTAAATATTTTGAATATGTATTAAGATAATACCTAAATGTTATCAAGCCTAAGGCTCTCATTCATCCAAATATTCCCCTTCTTTAAAGAGAGATTTAATAGAGAAAACTAAATTCTGTGATACTTGATATGATTGACAGCTAATTATTAAAGTAATTCCATTGATTTCTAGACCAATAATGTCTATGAAAAAGTATTCCAAGAGATGAGCAGAAGTCATACAAACTAACACAAAAATAGTTGTATTGTCATGGCAATTCAGTGTTTTACACGAGAGACAGGGCTACCATATGCCAGTTCTCTCCTTCTCAGTTTTAATCTTTCTTACCGAGTTCTGCTATTTGAAACAGACAAAAGCAAACAGGTTTTTATTTGGTAATTGAAGATGTGTTGGGCTAGTTTTCAATCAACAGTCAGTCACTAAAAGCATAGAAGATATTTCATAGTGAATCCCGAACCATTTAGGTTTGATCAAATTTGATCAATGTGATAACCTGAACATTAACAAAGTTGCTGCAGACATGTTGAGCCACAGGTCTATGCTGAACCTGAAATTAAGATACAGAGCTCCAGGGAAAGCTCCTTGGCAAAGGTGGAATGGGTCAGAATTCTGATAGCGTGTTTTCAAGAGAACAGCACGCTGTGCCTCCTGTGCTGGCCAGGTCAGAGGAGTAAAGCCATGGCCCTGACTGTTCTTTTCCCTTTGTGCTAACTAGAGTCTCTGCAAATGCAAAGGCTGTAAATAAGTCTAAGCTCTGAAAAGATAGTGAAATGAAGGAAAAGCTCCTTACATTCTCCTTTCCCTGTATGTATCCACAAGGAAGAGCTCTGTTTCAGCCTTACATACCATGATAAAAATACAGTTTAAGAAAACAAAAAAAGCTGCTGCACTTCTATACAGCAGTGTTAACACAAACATGGTAGAACCAGGGAGTTGGTTTGTAGCTCTGTACAAAGTCAAGCTGTAGAATGAAGGTGCTACCACAAGCAAATACTTCATGTAGCAATAACTGTGGAAGATTTTGCCAAGATTAAAAATATTGCAGAGAACATGCAAATTTTCATTAAACTGCCTAGAACGAATCATTTTATAATCAGCCTATAGCACAATGGATGGTCCACAGCCTCTCTAGAAAATCTCTTCCACAGCTTCAGTGTCCTAATCATTAAGGAAAAAATTACTAACATCTAATCTGAATCTTCCTTACTGAAATTTAGGCCCATTGGTACCCTCTTCTGACACAGCAAACAGTTTATTTGCTTCTTCTTTGCAGCACCTTTCATATACTTGAAGGCTATAACATCTTCTTCAGTTTTCTTTTCACTAAACATCCCTGTTTATTCAGTCTCATGGTAGACTATGTTTTCCAGACCTTTGATTCTCATTTCTTCTTGGGCTTTTTCCAGTAGAAGTGGAGGTTTCCCAAACATGTGTGCATTACACCACTAGAACCTCAACCAGTTTTATTTAGACTGAAAGATATTACATCATGTGTCTTGGAGCTGTGCCCCTATTCACCTACCCCAATATGGCATTTGCCTCTGTTGCAAAGGACAGCACCATCATCTGCTCAGGTTTTAATCTCCAAAAATCTCCAGAACATGTCTGCCAAACTGCTACACCATCATTTCCCCTTTCTGTGTTCATACAGTTTATTATTTTTGCCTGAGAGAGGAAACATGCACTGTTACTTTTCATTCTTATTTCTCCAGTGAGTTCAGGAAAAGTACGAACAGGAACAAGGGCTAATACATTTTCAGGTACATCAAGGATGTATAAACTTACATTCAAGTCTGGAATATTAAGCTCAGAAACTTTCTGAGTGATGATTAGAGAAGGAAACCAATAGCAGACTTCCGGTTAGCAAAATACTAGATTTGGTGGAAATGAGAAGGTTTTGAATTGGTTGGAGAAGAATAGAGCAGAACACTAAGTGTCTAACAGGTTCTGTGCTTGTTAAATATGGAAACGGGAAGAAAACATCTAGAAAACTCTTACAGATTTGCTTCTAGTCAAGAGGGAAAAACTGGCTGTGAAGCAATCTGGGTGAGGGCAAGCATGAAACAATTAAATTCACAGAATTTAGGAGGGAAAAAAGGAATAAGGGCAAAACAAAACAGCCAACATAGAGAAGGCAGACTTCTGTGACTTACTGACTTACTGACATCAAACATGAAAAGGAAGCACAGGAAAAGTGAAAAAAATAAGTGAGATCACTATGAATAAGTATAAAAGAATAGCACAAACATATTTAAAAAAAAAAAAAAAAAAAAGACCAAGGCAAAAAATATGATGCAACTAACAGAGAATATTAAAACTAACAAGAAAAAATGTTATTATTAATAACGGAAAAAGAGTTATAACATGGGGCCATTACCCAAGACAGAAAACTACTGAATATGGCACTGAAAAGGATAAAACTTCAGTAAAGTGTAAGGAAAAAAGTCATTAACTATAGTAATGGTCCAATTTTGAGATTATATTAATAGCATAAGAGTTCAGCATAAAAGAGAGAAGAAATCACAGAATCACACAGAATGGTAGGGGTGAAATAGTTCAGCTAAATTAAATATTTTCAAACTGCCCAGTTTGGACAAATTTCATCTAAAAATACTTTAAAAACCTGGCTGAAATACAATTAAATTACTATCTGTAGGACATCAGAGGCAAACAAAATAGCAAATTAATAGAAAAAAAACCCCAACCTATAGACCCTATCTATAAGAAATGTGGAAGTAAAAGTCTGGGAAACTTTCAATTAAGATCAATTCCTAGAGAAGTATTAGAATCAAAAAATATTGTAAGCGCAAAGATAGCACAAAAAATAAATGATAGCTAAGACAGGTTCCTTATGAATAAGTCACATCAAACCAAAGTAATATGCATCTTTGGCAGAATCATATGTCCTGTGAATAATGGACAGGCAGTAGAATCTATAAATTATAGAGAATTTGGCATGATCTCATGTTTCATTTTTGTAAGGATGCGAGGAAACCAAGGTCAAAAGCTAAAAAAGGTGCAAAACTAATAGTCACAGTGCTGCTTTGTAGTTAAGGGGGCTCCACACTAGTCTACTCAGTACTGTTTGAGATTTTCATTAATCATCTGCATAATGCAACAGAACATCTATTGTTACTAAATTCAAAGATGTTAGCAAGCTGGCTTGTAGGAATGAATGAACTTGGAAGGATCTTAAGACACCACTCTATAGAGTGATTAATATCCAGTCATGCAGTGCAATTCCTGGGATGGTAATCCTCAGTATAAGCATCCTTACTATGCTAATCTTAGAAGTATTTACAGTATTACAACAGTGTAAGTGGAAACTGAAATAATCAGTCATGTTAGTTTCTGTTTTATCCAAACCACAGTGGAAACAGAAAACTACCATAATACAAAAATACACAGGATTTATGTCGTGTTTCAGCCTGTTTCCAAAGTTAGTGTGTAAAGCACTCATGCCCTGCTGTAATATACTGGTCTAATCAGCAACAACGAGGGTAAAACAGAAATACAAGGTCACAGTAAGCATTTAGAAATGGATCTAAGTCAGTCTTAAGGATATAACTGTTTCTTATTCACCTTTAGAAGCCTACTGAGCAGAAAACTGCATCTGAGCTAGCTGCCTAGAGCACCTTTATAGTCAATAAGCAGAAGCAGGTACATCAAAGCACAGTTTATCTCATCCTAGGATACACACCCGACCGTGAGTCACACACTACTGCACAGTAAGGGAGACTGCACAACTAGCTCACGCAGGCATCCTAAGTTAGAGAAGCGTAGTCTTGTCCTCAGTATTCGGGCAGATATTCTGAAGCATACGTGTTGTTGGAAGAGCATCAGAGTGGTGCCACGGTTCTGTTTTTTTCTAACTAGATTACCACAAAACAAAGGAAGACCTCAGGTTGCCCACTTCAGGCTAGATTTTTGTTTCCAGTTAGGCTGATGCTGATACAAGAAGGTTATGCGAAGTCATAAACAGGCCTCAACAACTGAACTCATATTTTTCCAAAGTAAGCAGCTGACACCCTGCCTTCTAAGCTTTCTGTGGTTCCTGCGATTACAAAGACACTGACTTCTGTGCTGCTTTTGGATAGAAATCCCCATTTGTTCCCTTTCCACCACAGCTCACTATCTCAATCAGATGGTTCAGAAGAGGGAACATTCCTGCAGTGCTTCGTGACATGGATAGGACTGCTCAAACTATGGCCCAGCGACTTTAGCAGGAGTTTTGCCTTTAATTGCAGTAGCACTAACATTTTGCTCACACAGGTTTTGGGTACAAACGAACACAGGGTGTGATTTTCAGCATGGTACAGAGAACTCAAAACAGGGAGTCCTCTTGCATTGTTTCTCTATAACATAGTTTCAGTAGAGACATACTGCTGGATGATTACTGTCACAAACTTATAAGAATTTATATCTTACCATTAAAATGGGTAATAAAATCATTCAACAGCACCTTAGGGTGATCAGAATAAAACAGCTGCCACCTGCTCTTCAGAAAGGTACCTTCTTGTGTTATGCCCATTTGCTACTGATAACATTCAACAACCACTTTCAATTGCAGCTTTCAAATACTGCTTAACATTATATATCCAGAGTAATATCTGAGCTAGTTCCTCCAAGTGGGAGGTTTGGGGAATGCCAGTGATTGCTATTTACCAGTAAAGCAGTATACCATCACAAAAATACTCCTGACTGGTAGGTGAGACAAGACAGCACTCTAGATTTTAGGGGTAATTGTGTACATATCCCTCTCATTTCATACAATACCTACTTCCAATTCTCAATGACTTCCAGTCCTCAAAAATCCACAACCGTGATTTTAGAGAGAAAATTAAACCCACCACATAATCCTTTCTCCTTTCTCTTTCATGTGCTGAAGAACTGATGTCAACTGTGGCTGTGTAACACAAAACATTACCCTTCGATATCAAGGATCATTGACATCTGAGTGAAATATAACATCATAAATGAAGCTTCAGAACCTCTTGCCTGATTTTAAAGGAAAACTGAGATATTTTGTAGAGAATCATGAACTTCATCTTACAGACCATGCATACAAGAGCATATGTTATATAACAGCCAGTAGGCAGAAGCAGTATTAAGGTTCAACTGAGAATATAAAGAAGTCCTTACAGGTCTTGTGACGTGGGATATTTCACTGAATACTGTCCACAACTGCCACAGAGTAGTTGTTTTTATGATAGACTGTTAACAAATTTTCTCTTGCGCAGAATTCAGTGTAGGACATGGCAAAATACATATTCACACCAGGTCACACTGAAATAAACTGAGAATATACTAGCGTAGCCCTTGAGACAGCCGGGATTTGGCTTCGGAGAAGAGAATGAAAAGCTGGGGCTGTGCAACACTGGGGCCGTGGCTGCAGCTCTGACCACTGTGTATTTCTTCTCTGGCAGTAGAGGTTTTGACCTTCCTAGCAGGCTTCATTTATAGACTTCCTCTGTTTCATTTAATTTTTCCCTCATTTTTCTAACAAAATATCCTATTTATGAACATTTCAGCCTTAGAGGGTTTTTTTCCTACCATAACTCACAGTGGCCCGTTCTTCTCAGAGGCATGAATTTCTGAAAAGCAAGTAAAAACGGAAGGTCAATATTTTCTACACTCAGGGAAAGAAAAATTCAGTTATCTTACCAGATACTGCTAATGTGCTCTTCCTGTTAGCAGAATACATGAGGAAAGGGGTGATTTTTGAGAGGTTGAGGAGAAAATGGTCCCAAAGAATGAGGATATTGTTCCTTCCCCTCTTTTCTGATGACGAATACAGAGGCACGCTTCTGACATATGGTCCCCGGAAAGCATAGGTACTGGATTTCTAATTTGACAAGGTTTTATTGCTCATGCCCTTAGAACAGTGGCAGAAAAAAAAAAAAAAGAGCTCTGCTATGTGTTAGATACTTGGTCTTTCGTGCCGTGCTGATAATATTGTACAAAAAAACCCCTGAAGGACAACATATATATCTGCATGAGGAATTGGTTTATTTTTAAATTCTCACCCATTATTCTGTTGCTTTCTTACCCTACAGTTAATTATCACACCTAGTTTTCAAATACAAGACTAGAGGAACAAAATTCAGTCTTCCCAAAGAATGACTGAGAAAGATATCAAGATTCCCAGGAAGATGGAGGACATGTAACAGGTGTCCAGACACAAATCAGACAGAGGGGAGAAAAAAAAAATTGCTATATATCCAGTCAAAAGACTGTTTAGCATCATCTGTGTCCTCTTTCAAAGCACAAAATGGAAGATGAAAAATATGTTTCTGTACCTAATGGCCATTATCTAGGAGAATATGTTACTCCATACTTGCCCAATCTTTCTCACTAAGCATCCCATACGTGTTCTAATACAAAATAGCATCCTGGATTAACCAGGCCTTTTGCTGCCTACTATGGAAGTTATTATTTTCCTAAATTTGCTCTGCTTTCAGACTGTGTAGGTAAAACAAGAGTAGAAAAAAATAAATGCATCTAAAATATTGGAAGGATTTTAACATACCAGAACAACCCAATCAACACATATACTTTCTATTATAACGATTTAGCATTAATTTGGACCGACTTTTGCACATATCCATGCATAAGTAATTTTCCTCTTTTCAGTACCTCTCATAGAGCTAGCAAAACTCCATACAAGTAAAGTTATTAATCTGCTCTAATGTCTGCAGGATTAAAACATTAGTAATTTAGAAGTATGAAAAAAGAACATTATTTGTCTCAAAAGTTAAGGTCCCTCACAGCATCCCTCCCAATTTACACACTCAGTAAGTTTCTTCATCATAAAATGAAGAGTTTTGAGAATACAGAAGGACAAAAATCAAAGGTATCATCACACAGAGATCCCATCTCTTGGATAGTGTTCCAATTTCCCTTTGTAATAGAGACATTTGTACCTCTGCTTCATAATGGGAGAGGGAGAGAAGCATTTTTCCATTACTTTAAAGGTCCAGATGGACCTTTAAAAGCTATATTATTTAATGGAATTCCTAAACTGGCAAAATTGTTCTTGTTTACTTATTGCTTAGTTAGAAAATATAATAGGAAGTAAACCTATTAATTAAGTCTTGGTAAAAGTGCCTGGGGGCAGTTCTTTAAGTAAGGAAAACGAGTTCAACAATAAGTAGGTGCTAAAACTTAAGTGTGATCACAGCTTCAAACCACCTGGCAGATGTCTAATCTCAAATTTGTTTAAATCTGAAATACTTAGAAACTTTTGAGAAAGTATCTCAGCCTTTTTCTCAAAAAAAAAGTGATAGAAGTTTATCCAAACATTTTCAGCAAGGTATTAAAGAGAACTTCAAGCACCTGTTACGTAAGATACTAGAATAATAAACTTCATCTAGACATAATGCAGATATACAGATCTGGATGCGGCCACAGCTCTGGATAGGTCAGCTTAAACCTGATTCAGGAACTGGACTGTGATTAGACAATGGTTGGGCTTTAGTCCAAAGCCTGCAAGAGGGAGCCTTTGATTCCCTCTTTGACTTTGACTCTTGACTTGTACTTTGACTCAGTAGTCAAAATAGATCATAATCCTTTTTCCTAATTCCATGGTCATCTCCAACTTTCAGAGAAAAAAAACAAACAAACAAACAAAACAAAACAAAAAAAACAAAATAAAAAGAAAACCAAACAAAAACAAACAAAAACACAAAAAAGCTGTCTTCTATTCTTCAGGGAAAAACATTGACAAAATAAAGTTTCGATCTTTTACTATTTAAATCAGTCAGTTGAACTATTGATAACAAAGGCATGGGATAGAGTGACTGCAGTTCTTCTGGCCCAGTAAGAAAAGAAAATCTCTTCCAGTACCAGCCGAGCACATTCTGTAAAGCACCCAGTTTCAGGAGCGTTTCTCTGAATACATTTTGCACAGGAAAGGGAAAGTAGAAATTTCCAGGACACTAACAACAGCATTACTGACATTTCCTTTCCTTCCTTTAAGCTTTCTCTGCCTTACGTTTCTACCTTCACATCTCCTACTAGTGATGTTTTCATGTACTGCTGGTGAAATAATACAAATCTAAGCACAAAGAAATCTTAAAGCCTATTTCAAGAGTACAGGAATAAATCTGCTGATTTAAGAAAGATAAATTCTACCTATTGCTTCATTACATTCGATTACAGCAACAAAGAATGTGAAAGGAGTAAAAAGAGATTGGTTTTAAAATACGGCACCCTCTGACTTATGTCTAAGGGTCTCTTTTCTGCTGCTCAAACCTTGGGTGCGGGAAGAAACTCATGGCAAAGATTCCCTGTGATCTTTCAAGCTCATTGTTGACAGCAGCAATTTTTCTTGCTCTCATCAGGACTTACTGTTAAATTAGTCACCTAAGCAATGCAGTCAAGACGACCTGCACACCGCTTCAGGATCAGGCAGAATGCTTGTGCTGTAAAGCATTAATGTTCCCTCACTCCTTCTAAAAGCCGGCATGGTGAAAAACACAGGCATGCTCTGGGAGGTTGAATGAGTCATATATAGTGCCTGCTGCTTTCTGCCTTTGTTACAATGAGATAAACATCAGCAGTATTACAAAGGTTTAATTTACACCACAAACTGACTGAAACACATTCCCTTATCACCCACTTGGTTTTGCTTTTCTTGGTTGTAACATCGTCTTACCAGAGCAAAAATGCTTACCTCTGTCCTGAAGTGAAAGCAAACAGGAAATCAACTCCCAGAAACGTCTGGAAGAATGAAAAGTCCCACAGCTAGTATTCAATTAAATGTCATCTTACATCAAACAAAGTTGACCCTGGATCTCGGAAAGACAGCAGGAAAAAAACAGCATAAAATATTATCAAAATATGGCTGATCGTCAAAATATCGAACTATTAATTAAGTGAAGCTTTTCATGCATGTATGGGTGCATATTTATTGTTAATAATAAGTCAGTGCACCCCACCTCCACAGAAGTGACCAGTGAAATAACATCTAACATACATCTGTGTACAGTTAACAGGTCAAATGAGAAAATGCTTACACAAGCCTACCTCAGAAAATTGAAGGTCCTCCCTTCTGGTCCATGAGCAGTAATATCATCCTCAACAGGCAAAAAGTCCCAGGTCACAGATAAATGCTGTGTCTATCTATGTGGCTATTTGCTTCTACAAGATGAGGCTGAGGGATCCTCTATTGTGATCTAGACACCCTCCGAAAAGAAACATTTAAACAAATGAATGTAAACTAGAAATTCCTGTGCATGCTTGGAAAAGGGTGAAGTCCAAAGCTCAAGGAACCTGACTAGGATTTTGAGGGCAGGACCAGGGCAGAGGATCCATATAAATGAGACAGCGGTACTGCAATCAACCAAAGCTGTGTGGGCTATGCCAATTTCCTGTTTTCTGTAGAGGACATCTCATTCAAACAAGACCAAAATGAGAAAAGGGAAAGGCAGAATCATTGCTCTTGGTAGTGAAACTTCAGGATGGTCTAAAGCTGGGAGAACGCCAAAAATGTTACAGTGAACAGCATCACACCAGTCCCAAGAAATGATACAAATATCGCCAAGGGGAACCTACCTCAAACTGACTGTGAGCAGTGCATGGAATTGAACGGGCTACTTGGACGCTGGAGAAAGCTGAGAGCAAAGACAGTGTTTTCCCCGATGGTCTGAGACCCCACACTGTGAAGCAGAAGGACAGTGCCAGGACCGGTGGCAGACAGACCACGAGAGGATCCAGCCAGTGTTGGTGAAACAGCTTGATCAGGCTTGCTCTTGGCAGTAGCAGAAACGCAGAGAGGAACAGGATTCCCCAGGTACGGTAATCTTTGCCTCAGCCTGGCAGCCTGAAGCCACAGGATGTGGGACAGTGCAACTCAGACTCCCCATATTACAATCTCCTGTAGTTTCCAGAGAGACTGAGAGGTGCCAGAGTCACCATATAGGTTTAGGAATATATCTTTAGTGACACAAAACTACTTACTAAGTATGCTTTAATCACCTTGATCCTAGAATTGGCTACTTAGATATGAAATGCAAATGCAGCTAGTGGGATAGTATCCTTTACTGCCTGCAACTTACCCTCTGTCTCCAGGCCTTATTCAGCTTTTCATAGGAATCACACATGCTGTGTTAATAAAGTTGGGAAACTCCATACTCTACGTTTTTTCTACATTACTCCCTTGCTGCCCACTTCCCTGTTTCCTTTTATCAGTTTGGGAACGTCATGCAATAGTTTGGGAAGGTCATGCAATCACAGCCACTAAATCAAGAACACTGTCAGAGTATGACATTCTAGTGAGCTGAAAGCCTTCCAAGTTTACATTCTTGCAAGCTAGTAAGTACCTCCTCATTATCTTCCAGCTTGATAAATCAAGCAAAAAATGACAGTGAAGACACTTAAACTTACAACGATTTTAAGAGAGTTCTGTGAAGCAAAAGCATATGGTATGGATGCTTATTTGTTTTCCAGGTAGCATGTTTTCACAGAATCACAGAATAAAATAGGCTTGAGGTATCTAGTCCAAAGCAGGTCTCATTCAATGAGGTTGCTCAGGCTGTGCCCTGTCAAGACTTGAACACAATCTTCCAGGCAACCTGTTCCTGTATTTGATCACTCTCATGGTAAAAAATTATATCCTTATCTAATTAGAGTTTCCCACATTCCAACTTTTGACCTTTGCATGTCATCCTACCACTGCACACCACCAAGAGAAATCTGGCTCCATCTTCTCTGCAGCCTCCAGTCAGACAGTTGTAGACATCTCTCTCCTGTACCTTCCCTTTTTGAGGCTGAACATACTCAGTCCTCTCCTCGTATGTCATGTGCTCCACTTCCCCGGTCATCTTGATGCCTTTCAAGCAACTCATTCCCATATGTCAGTGCCCTATATTGGGAAAACCAAAACTGGACACCATACTCCAGATGCAGTCTCATGAGTGCCACAGAGGGAAAAGATCAATTCTCAGAGCTGCTGGCTATATTCATGCTAATACAACCCAGGAAGTGGTTGACCTTTGATGCTTTAATTGGTTGGCATTTTTGTTTTAATTAATTCTATTTCAAATCTACAGTTCACTGAATTTTAAAGTAAGACAGTCAAAACTGAAATAACACTATGCACAGGGGTTGTCAGTGGTTTAAATACGACCAGTAGGAACTGGTTCAATTTCTGCACATACACTTTAGTTTTTGTTTATAACTAAGAGTTGTGCTAGTTTAACTACTACTCTGTGGACACAAATTAGCTTAAGAGCATTTCAGCAATTAAACTGAAGACATTTTCATACCACTGTCAGTAAAGTGACTCCTTACTTAGATTAGGGCAAGTGAGAGTTAAGTTCTGGGAGCTGTCAAGTAGAAAGTAAATTCACAGTAATAAATGCAATACATACTAGTAGTCATCCCCTGCCACCCCAGACCCATACAATAAGCCCTGTGGTGAAAATGCTAAGATTTTTCAAACTGGTAGTGTATTGCCATACAATGACTTAAATATTCATTTACTTTTTCACTGGAAAAGGTAAAATATCACAACCTTTTGTATCATATTCATTTACCTCTTTGACTTAGATAAAGAATAGTAGATATGAAGATCTCTCAAAGAGCAGGACAATTTTTTTTTTTTTAAATACTTTAATAAAAACAAAGGCATTAAAGTTTTACACAGAACATTCTAAAATGCCGAAGTATTAATTCAGGGTAATAACTCCTATAAGCATTACTGAATTATACATTTTAAATTACAGTTTTCAAAAATGGGAGTGGGTATATTATAAGACTGAAAATAAATTTCACAAAACCTATTCAAGTATTTTCTATGCAACGATTTGTGTGAATTATTTAGCATTTTCATTAACATTGTCTGGAAATGTACAGTTTTATCTGACTCATGTCTTGAGATTCTTGTAATGTTAAAGGACCCAGTTCTGCAAGTTTTCCTGCATAGGCACACCACTAAATGCACACATTCACATTTCTGCTCAGCAGATTCAGTACAGAAACGGCAAATTAATGCTGAATGTCAACACCATTTGAATCATGTCATATGTACATTGCTCCCTTCCAAGCATTATACATTTACTCTCCTGTACTACATTAAAAAAAAAAAACAAACCCAAGCTCATAAACTTTTGCCTGGTTTTCATGCTCTTCCAGAAGCATATAAATTTTAGGCTTATCAAGGGAGACAGAATTCCACCAAAGGTTTTCCTTTAAAAATTCAAGTATCTCGTGTGTCCAGTTAAGCAAAAGACCTGCATTCCTTTGAAAGAGATGTGGCAGACCAAATAATTAAATCAAAAGTATTGACACACCAATAAACATTTGATGAGGTTCAAGTAAAGATTTAAACTAGATCTTATGTTATCAGAACCATCCAGGCCATCTCTAATACATGAGAGAGTGAGACACAGACGTATGATAAGTTACTGAAAATTAAAGCTGCTTAATTGTTTACATCAAACAGAAGGCAGTCAAGCAACATACTGCTACAGAGATTTTATTTCTCTTCTCCACTTCATTAGCACAGTCCCTTCAGCACACGAAAAGTCTCACCAAAATGAGTGGGTAAAATTTCCACAGGAATTTTTAGCCTAGATTTGTGGAGGGGAACTAGGTGCCTCAACGCTCTCCTAGATACTGAAAGCACCTTAGATCGATCCTTTCGTCTCTGGTGAGCTTTACAGACATCTAAACCTCTACATGGATATGCCTCTATCAGTTAAAATTCAGGCCAGTTAGCAGTCAGTAATGAGTGTTGCTGATTATGCTTACAGATGGCTTCAGTTCACTACTGTTTAAAACCCATATACTGATTGGAAAAAAAAAAAAACAACAGAACTCGGGTTTTCCTGTCCCACATGTATCTAACCATAAGCCCAGGGCATCTGTTTCTTCTTCCAGAACTAAACTTGCCAGTTGCTGCCACGTCTCCTTGTCAGAAACTCCCAGATAAATGCACTGAATGGGGCTTTTCTAATTAACAGCTGTGGATAAAACCCAAAGTCAGGAGGTCATTGCATTAGCTTAAGATGTGCATAACATTTTTTTTCATAGTGTTATCAAAAATTTCCAACTCCCAAAGACTAGCTAAAGTGAGGGAGAGAAAGAAGTGTGCGCCTTTGTTACAACTTGGCAGACATAAACAAGGCGAAGTATTTTGTGTGGCTTTCCCGAAGGATATATCAAGAACTATCTTCAGCGTGTTGAAGATTATAAGTAAGATTTAATTTGGGGTATTAATATCTATCTTGACAATTCCATCTCTGCAAGTGTTATTACTATTACAGGAAAAAAAATTCTTTCTCCATTTTGCTGAGGCCATTAGCCTAGAAGTTCATGTGGTGAGAGGTATTTCTTGCTTAGAATATAAATTCATTTGCACAGTATGTATTTTGCAAAAAGAGAGACTACATTGGTTTCCAGCCTTTTTAATGAGAGACAAAAAGAACTACAGGGTTTTTTTAAACTTTGCCTTTGCTTTGGCACTCATATGTTACAGGTGCCTGCAATTATGTGGAGGTACACACAATATTAATACTTAGGTATTTAACTTCATAATATGCCTATCTAGACAAGATGTGAGACGTCTAAATAAGGAACCTTGTACTCACACAATGTCATTACACAAAATCTCACCTGAAATCATTTTGCCCACAAAGCTGTGGTTATAAAAATGGAGAATATAACTGTTTACCAAATGAAACTCATAATGTCAATATCAATAATTTTATATTCTTGAGTGATTGTTTATTGTATGATTTTGTATCTTACAGTAATCCAGAAAAAGTCATAAGCTCCAGCCACAAATGTTAAATTTTACACAGATATGGGATACAGATATCCACCTGTAGAAAAACATGTGAAACCACAATATAAAATTACATGTTTTCTATAGAAAATACCTGTGATCCACCAATTTTACAAAGAAAGCAAAAGAAGTGAAATGCAAACGACCTACCAGCAAAACCTTCAGAAAGGTTCCAATGCATTCACTCAATGAATTAGTACAGGCTTATACCACAAAAAAACAGTTGGTAAGAAGCTCACACTCTCCAAAAGAGTGTGACATTCTCGATCAGCGTAACATGGATAAAGAAAATTTCAAAAATGGTACTGAAGCTATTTTTTAAATTACTACATCAATAAAATCAATGTGTATCATCTCTTTCAAGGTTGATTATTACAGTGAAAGCATTCCCTTAACATATCTATACATAGAAGTTTAAAAGAGTATACCTAAATAAGGGAACTTATGTCACTGTCCTCACACAGTAGTCCCACATAACAACTCAAGTTAAAATAATTATTTTTTTTAAGTTAGAATCCTGTCATTCATGTTTTGCACTAAAAAGACACAACAAGCTCAAAGAAAATTAAATCATGGCAAGATCTAACTCAATGAGAATTGTTGAACTAGCAGAACAGAATAGCAGCAGGAGTAGTGTTATTACCTGAAGTACAACAGGAAACGGCTGAGAGAGAAACGGTCGATGTAAGCATATATCTTTGCTATTATTCATTCACATATATTTCCAACAAAACATTGTTTTCTGTGCAAGACATTCTAGAATAAGTACAAAACTAACTTTCTTGTTAATAATACGAAGCACAGGCAGATTCACAAATCTGTTGTTGTTCACTAGCTATGCAAATTTGCCTTTTGTAACACCACAGAAAGCCAGAAAATGGTGGAGAAAGAAAGAAAAATAAGGGATGCCAAACATTCGGCATATGACAGCAAATGAAAGAAATTCATTTTGTCTTATTGCAGGGTGGCAACATTGTGATTGACGTAATTCAGCTGGTTGCTTAGTGTTTGGGTCAGCAGACTGAAATTACAGTGAGAAGACAAGACTAAGCACTCTACAATATTGTCACGGTGTTTCTATTTCTGGTGCATTTCTTCATCGTAGAGAAGATGCAACTTCAGGGTTAGACTTTTCTATATGCAGTTTAGTATCAACTAATTTGCATATTAGATACAAATCCCCAAATCTTCTAACCGTTTCCAGGGTTCCGGGAAAGCCAAACTTTCTGAAATTTTATAGATTATTCCTTCAAATATGAGGATGGGATTCAAGCCAACAGGTTTGGAGGGACTGTTTTCCTAAATGGTTAACACAAACACAAAGAGATAAGAGACTAAATCAGTTGCAGACACAACCAAGTTCTGAGTAGAGAATTTATAGGGAGCTAGAATACAGGTTAATTGAAGACAAGAAAGGCCACTTGCCACTGTATCAGCTGCAAAGAGTCAGATGACACAAGAATCCAAGTTCTTTGCCACAGGCAAAGTTCCAAGACACATCCTGAGAAGGGGTTATGTCAGAAATGAAGAGAAACAACAACAAAAAAAAGGACATATTTGAGCTGAAGATAGCTCCATTGTCTTCAACAGACACAAAAGCACCATCTCAGAGGGGGATGGAAGAGGAAATCGGTTTGAGGCTTAGATGCTTGAGGTAGATGCTAACCATTTCCACAGCAAAAGCAACCCTCTTCCTACCAAGGACAAGCAAGAGGAAAGAGAAGTTGTTTTCTTTCCAGTAGGACAGAACAAAACTACATTCCAGTAGGACAGCAAAACTACATTCCAAACTCCAAGATCAGGAATGGTCATTAGCAAAGCTTCCTATGTCTAAAAGGGCTCCAGCATTGTTCTCTACATCTTGGGCTCATCAAGAACTCCATCCCAAGCTCAGAGATAAGTCCACAGAAAGACCTCAAAAAGACAGTATCTTCAGCACGGTCACACCCCACTAACAGACACAATTCATTGTGTCATGGGCCCAGATTGGTGTTGTTTTCATACAGACGGTTCTTCTGGAAGCTTGTTGTTTTGCAGACTTCTCTGAAGTCAGTCTTGGCTAGCAAATATGTCTGTCTGAAACACATGGTGAAGTCACACTTCTTAATGGGCAGCAGGTCAGCTGAACAGGTGGGCATAAATATAAGAAATGTCTGCTTCAAGCTTTTTTTTAATAGATTTTCAAACAGACATGCTATAAGGAAAAGTGAGTGGTGTCTATAACAGCAAATAGAGGGTAGCAGACAAAGTTAGGCGACACCTTAAGGACTGAATGTATAAGATGAACTCCACCACAGAGCAAGACCACTGTTTCAAGTGGAGTTTCACGTAAATAGCAGTTTCTATAGATCCTCTTTCATGTTACACTCTCAACAAGCTCTAGGTTAACTATACTTACCCCTATGAGTGCTGTTTTAAGGGGGCTCTTGACAGCAACCAGCCTATGGTATGTTCAAAATCAGACAAGCCTATACCTGCCAACATTTCCTGAAGCAGGAAAGGTTCATATTAAAGACACTGTTTTTATTCAAATCTTCATTTTCTCCCATTGATTCCTGTTTGCTTGGGTCCTGTTACAGCTCCTGGGGAAACTGGCTGGGTAGCAGGGTCCTCTCTGACTGCTTCGCAAAGGCACGCTTTTCCCCATACACTCACAGTTCAAAACTTACACTAAAAGTTTCATCCATCTCTGACTCAAGTAGACTCAAAAGTCACCATAAAGATTTAATTCAAAATCAATCCTTGTTCCAACTTTAATTTTGTAGTCTGCTCAGTAACACGATGACTAAAGCTGCAATACAACATAACAGTTTTAACTCTACCACAAATTATAGTCACTAGACACTTTTCTAAATGTCTATACGTAATCATAAAAATTGTAAGACATTTTGATACCACATGATGCTGATTAGGAATAAAAAACCTGTCATAGAGCCTTGGAAACCAGAGACCTTTGCAAATTATAGCAAAATAAGACTTATACTCATTTAACTTTCATAATACAGTTTTATGATGTACAAATCCTATTATTAACTAACCTTGAAACAACTTTGAAATTTTCAGCCTTTCTTTCAAACTTTTTTAAAACTTTCCAGTTGCTACTAATGGAACTTTGATTTTCTAAATCACTCTGCTTCATCAGACCTGTCCCCTTTCTGGGGCAATTGAATAAATGCAGAGAGCAGCCCAGGCTCTCTCCCATCCAGGGAGAGAGTACTAGTAAGAAACTGCCAGTCAGGAACGGAGACTGGAAGCAGGACAAGTACTTCTCTCACTCTTTTGAAAATACAGAAGAACCCTGTGACTCAAGAAACTGTAACCAGTGTCCCATTAGAAACTGTCAGAGGCATATATCTGGCTTCTCTCCACTCCTGCGGTTGTGACTGAATGTATTCAAGCAAAGCACAAAAATGCAAAAAGGGTCTCCTGAGCAGCATCCAGAAACTGTAGCCCAGGATTTTTTCCAACCCTGTCAAGGCATGCATACGTTTTGTTGTTCCAATTCCTTGACACAGTCCATATTTAATAAAATACTTATCAGTAACTTCTTCAGAAGTTCTTCAGAACATCTACATATACACGTTCCATTAGTGTGCAAACTGCAGTTACTAGGATGTAACTGACATCTTTCTTCCAGTGACTGCCCACATCCATTTCCACAGAAATGTTACCGCAAAAGAACTCCAGGGTCAGTTATCAGGGTCTTGGTGTCCTTCATTTAGGCAGCAACAGAAGGATCATCCTACCAAGGCGTGTCCACAGGGCATACCGCTGCAGTAACACAAAACTTAAAAGACTGGGGTTCAGCTCCAGAGTCCTGGGATGGAAAACATTTTTCAGTGAGGCCACAGACACAGCTTGAGCTCTAATGGAGTGTGCTGTCAAGTTCACTATGTGAAAATGGATTTTCCTTGGGACTTACTCATTCAAATAGACCTTCCAATAATCTGAAGGAGTGAGCACTGTAAACACAAGAAGAGAGCAGGCTCTAAAGTTACTTCTGGACAGGCAAATGATGAGGAAAGACACAGCCTTGGTGTCAGAAATGCATCTGAGGTATACTTTTGACAGCATCTGATTTAAGGATCTGAAAACCTAATTGCTTTTCTTGGTATTTATCACAGAGGGTTTCCCTGTCACAGGTTACTCATTTCAAATTCCCATTTCTCCTGCACCTGAAGAAAAGCAAGAATCCTGTACCACTTTCTTAGCATAGAACATAACAGCATTGTCACCGTTAAACATGACAACGTCAGAAGCAGATCCAAAATGTTCTACAGGCTCTGAAATTGCATGTTCATGTAGGGGTTCCATTCTCCTCAGAACCAGCATGGTGGGTCTGTCACATCAAAGCAGGACTGTGGGAGATGCTGAAAAGATGCTCGAACTATCCAAAAATCAAAAAATTGCATTATTGTGAAAACTGTTGTGTTTGATAGAGATGATGCCTGCCTGAAGAATGGATGGTCCTTAGCCAAACTCAGCCTAGAATCTGAATGTGTAGTAACCCTGAGACATCTTAGAAGTGCACTCTATCTTGAAACAAAGTGGGGATAGAGGGATGACTAAATCATAAACCACCTTGTAGTGCTAGTTTAAGGAAACTAGTTTAAGGCAGAAAGGCTTTCTTTGCCACAGTATCCCGTGCTATCTCAGCAAGCTAACTCAGCAAAACTTGTTAGATGCTATGTCTAAATTTTAGAGACCCAATTTTGAAATGCTGAGTGTATTCTGTAGGCAATAAAGAACCTATTATTTGAACAAAAATATGAGTGCAGTAACAACAGCTAACTTCAGATGAAACTGAGTGCAGCTATGACAGAAAATATGTTGAAAAATCTCAGTTAAATAGATCGTGAATATTGAACGGAATGGTCCTGATTCGCTGAGGCTCATAACTTCTCCATGTGTCGCTCCTACCCGGAGACAGAGAAATGTATGTTAAGTTCAACAAATCTAAGATCAGTCCCTTCTTAAATGGCTATCAGAAAAAAAGCCAGTGACCTTCTTAAATTTACAGATACAACAGTTTTATCTCCTTTAGGCAAGGATGGCTAAAGGAAGGACCATATTTCTTTTCTCTTTAGAGGGGATGGAAAGCAACGCTTCCTACATGAGCTAGTCTGTCACCAAATGAAGAGGAAAGTAACAAGTATACCAGGAGGTGGTGACAGTACAAGTAAAGGAAGAGATGGGCGACAGCTCGCTGATAGGCTCTCGGTGATGTTGGCAAGGTAACACACTTTGGAGACAAAGGCACACTGCAACATCAGAGTGCCTTTTTCAAATAACCAGGGACACCATAAATCTTCACCCTAAACACGATGATTCTAAAGAGTAAATATTCTACATAAGAATGCATATCCTTCATGCAATTAAACAAATGTAGCTAGGACGTATCGTCTTTAGGAGAGGCAACTCAGTGTTGCATTTAACTATGAAAGCTGACTTGAACTAGGACCAAAATGATCTAACATGCTCCCCAGAATATAGGAGCAGATGCCACTATGGCTCTTTTATTCACAGTAAGCAGAAGATTGTCCTGGTAGTTCCCTGGGCAAACTAAAGGAACACAAAAACTTACACTCTTACCCAAAGTCTCTAGACACCTTGCAGTCCATAAATTTAGAGCTGTGGATTTTTCTTCTCAGAAGTGGCTGTGATCATGAGGAAAGGCAGCAGCAGATGAATATATAGAAATACGACCCTCCTTCTGTTCCCATATTAGTCTTTGTGGTCATGGGAAGCAGGACAGGGAAATAGGGTCAGCTTCAGAATGTGTTCACTCACAGGCAGGAAGGTTCAGTATGATTCTTGTCCGATGTCTTATTAGTCTATTAGAAAGTTTAATCTCACTCTCCAAAAGATAAGAGTCTCCTAACACATGGCTCAGAAAACTGATTATGCCCATAGCATGTGGCCTACTCACAAAAGGTTATCTCCATCGTCTCCACTGAGATAGAAATATCAAGCTTGAACGTAAATCAAGGAAGGCTGTGGTTCAAAGTCAAAACTGGGGCCACACTATCACTCAGAGGCAGAATAGTGGTTTCTACTGTTGAGGTTGTCCACGCAGCATGCTGTACATTTGGAGAGAGATGCTTCTTGTGCTTTCCACACTACCTTTTCTGCATTCTTCATACAGTAAAGGATTGCTAACAAATAATGTATAGAAGATCATCTAATGCAGTACAACAACCTAGGAAGCCAGTTTTTTTTCTTTCTGGATTAATTTAACAAAGCTCAGAATACTTTGCAATAATACTTTTCACCCATACCTGATCTTTTATAAGGAGAGGACAAAGGTAGCCCATTACAATCCCCAGCATACTTGCTGTATTTTATCAAGAATTAGACCACTCTACAAATGTTTATTTAGCTAATATATTAAAATCAGTTGATACCAGTTGGACCTCAAAGATTAGCTTCCTACCACAGGAGGAAAAATATTTGCATGAGGTTTACACTTCTTTTTAGTTTTCACGGGCATTCTGTGGGAATTATGAAGTACTTGTCTGTCACATAAAGGCATTAAAAAAATGAAGTGCTGGGAAATGACCCACAGAATTAGCTCTCATCTGCCTGCAGTGTTGAGAGGTTACAGATTTTAAAAAATATTTTCTCTCAAAGCAGTGGTATTGCTAAAAACAAAGTTCACCTAAGTGCATGTGGAAAGGAAGAAAATACTGCTTTAGATTTTAGGGATGACAATCGCCTTCACAATGATAACCAACCACCAAAATGTCAAACAAAAGGCTGGAAACCTTTATTGAATCAGATGCTTGTCAGTCTTCTGACAAATGTGTCGGCTCTGGGTATTTTAGTCAGCAATTTCAGTAACAACCAAATGGCCTTTTGTACACTGAACATGAAGACAGCCTTCAGTTGGAATGGAAAATAATAAATCTCAGGCTTTTGAACCTTTAATTCTCAATCTTTTTTTAGACGTGTTGGAAGAGACAAACGGGAGCTTTACTGATTTCCTTGCTCACATTGATCCAGAATGTAGTTTTATTCAGAAATTTTATAAATTGCATGTCTCATTTAAAAATCTGGAATTAAATGTTGCCTTCCAATGTAGGCCATCAGCACAATTCTCAGAACAACTTCAAGACAGCAGGTTGTATGCACAGTGTAACAATGCTCGTAAGTAACTAAACTGGCAAAGGAGCGCACAGTGTATTGAAACCCAGTTTGAGGGGTAGTTTGAAGGTGTTCAGACTGAATGCTCTGAAGCTGGATGTTTCATAAATGTATTGCTTTTGGCAAGGCACGCGTATCAGCCATATCGTTGTGGTTAAAACCCTGCCAATAACAGTCTGCTTCAAAAAAACCAAAACTCATCTTTTCTCTCCAAAGAGCCACAAGGCAGATGAGATACAAATTCAAATCAAAAGAATAGTCTGTTTCTCAGCAGTAGCTCTGCCAATTTGGTGAAATTATGCCAAGTTTACTCCAGATTCGCACCATAACTCCGATGAAAATCAGGGGATAATGAATTCAGTTGAGAAAAAGATGCCAAAAGGGAATCTTGCCCTCCAAAGTAAATTTTTGTACCTCTGATAACCCTAATACACGACGTTTTCTGTGACCAGATGTGGTGAGTTGACTCTAGCTGGACGGCAGGTGCCCACCAAAGCCACTCTATCACTCCCCTCCTCAGCTGGACAGGGGAGAGAAAATACAATGAAAAGCTCATTCATGGAGATAAGGGCAGGGAGAGATCACAAAACAGACTGGAAGAGGGGAAATTGGTTTAATTTACTAATCAAATAAGAATAGAATAATGAGAAATAAAACCAAATCTTAAACACCTTCCCCCCATGTCTTTCTTCTTCCCAGGTTTAACTTTACTTCCAATTTTCTCTCCCTCCTCCACCCTGAGTGGCGCAGGGGGACAGGGAATGGGGGTTGTGGCCGGTACATCACACATTGTCTCTGCCGCTCCTTCCTCCTCAGGGGGAGGACTCCTCACACTCTTCCCCTGCTCCAGCGTGGGGTCCCTCCCATGGGAGACAGTCCTCCGTGAACTTCTCCAATGTGAGTCTTTCCCACGGGTTACAGTTTTTCATGAACTGCTCCAGAGTGGTTCCCTTCCATGGGGTGCAGTCCTTCACAAACAGACTGCTCCAGTGTGAGTCCCCCATGGGGTCACAAGTCCTGCCAGCAAACCTGCTCCAGCATGGGCTCCTCTCTCCACAGGTCCACAGCTCCTGCCAAAAGCCTGCTCCAGCATGGGCTTCCCATGGGGTCACAGCCTGCTTCAGGCATCCACCTGCTGCGATGTGGGGTCCTCCACAGGTTGCAGGTGGGTATCTGCTCCACCGTGGATCTCCACAGGCTGCAGGGGCACAGCCTGCCTCACCATGGTCTTCACCATGGGCTGCAGGGGAATCTCTGCTCTGGCACCTAGAGCACCTCCTCCCCCTCCTTCTTCCCTGATCTTGGTGTCTGCAGACTTGTTGCTCTCACATATTCTCCCCTCTCTCTTCAGTTGCCGTTGCGCAGCAGTTTTTTCCCCTTCTTAAATACATTATCACAGAGGCTCTACCACCATCACTGATGGGCTCAGCCTTGGCCAGCAATGGGACTGTCTTGGAGCCGGCTGGCATTGGCTCTATGGGACATAGGGGAAGTTTCTGGCAGCTTCTCACAGAAACTGCCCCTGCAGCCTCCCCATACCAAAACCCTGCCACGCAAACCAAATACACCAGAGAATAAAAGAGGGGGAGAAAAATGGACCATTTCAGACATCAATGCCAATTATGATTAGCCAGGGGAAGCACCTTCATATTGACAGTCAACTGGCTACTATTTTCATTACTCAGCACCTAACTTACAACTTCATATTATCAATGTTTCAGAGGGAGGGCAAATGAATCTCCAGCACTCTTGGGAGCACTAGCATGAGGCTGGCAGATCTTAGCAAGAATCATTAAAAAACAAAAGTTTCAAAAAAAACCCCAGTGATGACAGCCATGCAGTGAGAAGGAAGTTTTGTCTCTGTGCCTGTTTAACAGTTGGCTGGCAACAATCATGTGGCAAACCCAGACATCTCAGGGCCCAGGCAATATCTGGGCTCCGAAAGGTGACATACTGTTCAGGTTTGTTTCCAGATGGCCCAGAAAGAATCAACTTGCACATCCAAAAGAGACTTGGTTCAGGAGCTGCTGCTGTCACTGCTGTCAATCAGTGCCCTTGTGATAAATTGTCTTAAGAGTTTGATTGAGACTGCTATTTCTTACATTGCCTGGAAGAACTCTCTATTATATTATCTTCCCCCTGTATCTCTCAGAAATGCTTAATATACACATAAGACAACTGAGTAGATCTTAAGAAAGAGAACTTCAGTGTAATGAAATTTTTTCTAGATGTTTTGGTCCTTTTTGAAAGTATATATCTGTAAAAAAAGAAAAATCAATAGTTACTGTAAAAGCTGCCTATTGACAAACTTGAGTCCTGTAACTCAATTTGTTCATGCTACACAGTACACTAGAGTAGTAGTATTAAATCAGTAACCTAACTGCACATAATTTATTTTTTTTACAGAATTTGGTGTTTCAAATTACTTTTTTCTTGTTTTAGAAAATAAGTTTTGCAGTTTACACACTGTAAACTGATAGCCATTATAAACTGCCAGTAGGGCAGAAACATATTAATTTGCTTTCAGGACACTGAAGCTGAGACAGGAGTGCATACATGTCTGCTGGATGTCTTGCTATTAAAATGATGTCCCTCCAGAATGTCCAACTATTACATTAAGAATAAATAGCATATAATTAGAATTCAATGCCACTGTGAAAGACTTACAAATAAAGTCTGCTTTTCTCTTAAAACAGATTAAAAAAAGAAAAGTAAATAGCAAAACTTGAGTATTAGGAGATAAACTGTCTTTAAAAAAAAAACCAAAAACCAACAACAACAAAAACAGTCCTGTAAAATAAAAACAATATTTCAAATTACTTCCATATCCATTTTCCTTACATACTCAGCCTTTCTGAAACCATAAATGGAACTTTGAGATCTCAGAAAAAAATTTCAAAGGGGATATTCACACAGTTTATTTGACATCAGCAAATTTCCAGTACAAGTTTAGAGACTTTTTCTTTCCCTTTACAAATATCAGACCATCCAGAAACTTACTCACACACCAAAGCTAAGCCAATGATAAATTTGTAAGTAATAGAAGACTTCTAAGACTAAGAACCCACAATACACAGCTTAGAATTATCATTCTTTAAATAATATGAAAGAGGTAAACTGAACAGCAGAGAAAAAAAAAGCTGTGAGAGCAGGAGAGAATTTATTTAGGCTGCTCATCAATCTATGAACACAAATTGATGAAAGCAGTGTTCTGATAGTCATTGCATTTCAGAGCATGCTTCTAAACGGCCATTTACTTTTATAGTTACTCATGAACTTCATCAGAGCCTGACTCCTAATGGAATGCTAAATGTTGCAATTCAAATGCAAAACCAGAAATATAAACAGTGGCCCAATAAAGATACTGGTTTATATGAATTCATCACAGCCATGATTACTTTCAATAAATCTGCAAAGTCAGGTGCATCAGGAATAATTAATCTTGGAGAATAATTGAGCTAAAAAGCTCATTTAAAAAACCAAACTACCTAAGGACTGGAATCTTTGGCTACATCTTTTGCAAAGAGACTGTGGCAGCACTCTCAAAAAACCCAAAATAATCAGGGACACAGCAAGAAGAGTGGAGAAAGATTCTGAGTATGAAGAGGCAATATGACCTTTTTTTGGCCAAGCAGATACCATGTTGCATTAGTCAACACAGGAAAAATAAGAAAGAAGTGAAAGGAAAACAATCCATTGCAGGTCTGGAAACACCATCCTAATCCTGGGAAATGCCACCTAGTTTACAGACAACCGACAAATTTAGTCCTTATATAAAGTTCTCTGAACGTGTCAGTTTATAAGTCAGTACAGATATGAAATATCTGAGATGATCTTTTCCCTGCACTGCAACCTGTCACTTCTGTCACTTGGATGTGACTATAACGTACATGGTATATATGAATTTTTTCTTTCGGTATTTACTGATTGTCATTTTCATTTTGAAGGCTATGATACTGACTACACACCATAAATTTTAATTATTCTTTCTCCAAACCTATCTGTTTGATCACAATTTTTACTCTTTGTATTGAAAAAGCACGAAAGATAGGAACACTTTATACCTCTGTTCTGCAGCGAGATGTGGTGGAGCGTCACACTGCAGTTTGTGCCGTAATTCAGTGGGTCAGGAGGTTACTGTTCTGAAATGGTTATCCACATACCCACATCACCTAGAGCTGTTATCTGACCTTTTCCTGACCTTGTTCTTCAAAGCAGTAAGGAAGTCCCAGGACATTTCTGACCTGCTGTAAACCTTAACATCCATTCTGTGAATGTAATTCCACATACACACAAAACATTCTTTTTTTTTCCCTTCACGCATGTTCAGGTTCTACAATACAATACTTGCAGCAGGATATAAAACACACTCTTCACATTAATGCATTCAGAACTTTCAAGAACAAATGCTGTTATCGGAGATGTGCAATGTATCATCCGACCTGTTACTGCAGGACTACCTGTTTTGTGCCAAAGAAGTAGCTGATACCACGCATTCACCTGGAAATTTTCAGTACAGTTTGTGTTTGTAGTTTCTGTTAGACATCATTTTGATGATTTCTACCTGGGAAAAGACAAGTATAGAGGAGCTATCCAAGATTATCAAGAAATGATAAATGGAAATTTGAACAGAATAGATCACTTTAAGAGGTGGAAAGCTTCAAGAGGTGATTTGACATTTTAAGAAAAGGTAACATCAAAACCAAAAAAGACCTGTCATGTCATCCTACACAATCCTACTCTTAACACAACAAGTAAAAGCACAAAGGTGTTACGTGTAATGCAGCTGAAGTAGGTAGGCTGAGGAATGGAGCGCCTCATTGTCGTGCTGAGGGTTAACATGAGAAACCAGCAATGTTCACACAGATCTGAACTTTACACTCCAGACTGCTAATCCTAAACAGTCACTGCTGTTGGAATCTGATATTACCATAAATTATTTGATGATTGTTGTTCACCATTAATAATAATCATAACATTACTCCACTCTGACAGACATGATACAAATGGAACAAAAATAAACCCTTGTCTCAGATGGCAAAGGATTTACGGTGGGAAACAAACATAAACAAGTCGGGAAACACAGTGAGGCAGGTATGTTTGCAGTTTTGGTGAGCTCTGGAGTCAAATAGCAGCAGCAGCTCCAAAATTTAAGATTTCCGTGCCATCAAACCAAATAAGAGTTTTGATGAAGGAGCTAAATAAAAATGAAGTGTTACAGTTTTGCTAAGGTGTGCCTGAGAACATGAAGAGCAATTTGTAGACTATGTCATATATTACAGTTAAAAGCACATTGGATATTTATAGACTTGATTCAGGAATAATCTAAGGTAAAACAATAAACTTCAGTCAGGGATTTGACTGAAATTTCTGTAGACAGAGATACTCTTTGAAGCAATTATACAATACAGTGAGACAGATGATCAAATCGGATTGTAATTGCATACTGTTTACTCTGGAGTCTAAATTCAGAACGATTTATTTAAAGGGACCAAAATGACAAGCTGTAAAATGCAAAATTTTTATTGAACACAGAAAACGTTCAAGAACACAAATCAGGGTTCAAAACAGAATAAAAAGAGGGGAGATGGAGCTATGAAGACTTGTCCTGAGCACATGCTATTTTTCTGCCCTGCATTTAGATAGGAAAGTATTTTGTTTAGGCAGAAAGATAATATTTTTATATAGGCTGCCAAGTCACTTCCTCCATCTGTCCTTAGTGAAAAGGCTACACTCTTACCTTCACATTTGGACTTCTCTCCTATTCTTTTTGGCACTGCCCCTTAAAACTGAGATTGCCTTTGTTAATGGTTAAGCGGGTCAGCGATTTGCTGTCAATATTCTAATAACAAGTTCACTCGCATCAGTTGTGCACACATGTTTATCCTCAGATTGGAACAAGAAGTGGACTTGCAGAATGAAGATCTCAGGAAGCAGAGAGTCTATTGATTTACACACACACACCCCCACACACACACCCCGCCTCCAATTTAAAAGAGGCCATGCAAAGAACAAACATAGATTTGAGCTTATTTATCTTACGCTTTCAGATATGAAACAAAGAAGGGTCATGTGCACTTGTTAGGAAAGATGTGCTTTTTCAACGTGTATAATATCAGTAATGTCAAAGTTGATGATTATCCATTTTTAAGGGATATTCTGGAGGGCCTCAGAACATTCACTGCATTTGAATTAAATGGGTGAGAATCCTATGTATTTCAATAGGCTTTTCTCCACTAAAATTATAACACATAGAACAAGTGATAAACAAGTGTCAACAAGACCAAAAAACCAGACAAATTTCTACTATAGAAAACAAATAAAAAATTCCAAAAAGCCTTTAAGACCCTCAAAATAAAAATTCTAACAGAAGGGACTGGGAGGAGAGTATCACCTTTCCTATTTTGTTTTGATTAATGTGCTTCTCAAAAGACAAAGGAAGAATCTATGTTACTTATCACACTGAAGAATATTCTTCTAAAAATAGCCACATCTTGTTCCCTAAAAACTTACAGCCAAACTAATAGGCAGCACAGAACTTATCTTGTAGAATTTGAAGATTGAATGGATATATACATAACTGTGTTTGCACATCACTTTCGTGATCATCTATTCAGAATAAGATTAAGGCCATAAAGTTATGACTACTCACTCTTAGTCTATCCTTTGGCACATTCCACCATTACAGCTTGCAAGTAGTAGAGGACTAGATACTGATGAAATAGAAGACAATAAAATATCTGGCAGACAAAGTTTTATGCAAAAGTCTGATATTTTATCATAATTTCCTCACACTCTAGACTGTAGATATTTTACAAATATTGCTATTATTGCTATCCTTTCTTCAGGTGCAGTGTGCATCTGCTAAAAGAAGTTCTATGCTTTGCTCATAAAATCCAGGTGAATCTGTTCATATTTGGTTTTCTGTTAATTTACAATATTAGGCCTTCAACTGTAAGTTAGCTGCCGTTATCCATGTAAACATCTACACTGTGAGAAAGACGGTATCTACACGGAGCTTAAGGGTCAGATCTATGAAAGGACTAACTAGAGAGGTACTGGGGCCCAGCGACAGCAGCAATGCAATAGATACAAATCACTAACAAATTTCACAAGTGGAGCAAATGTCCACATAATGAAATTCGGAGAAATACTAGCATCTTGAAAAGCCTGGGTTAGACACCCAAATCAAGGCTACAAGGAAATACGTGCTTCTACTGGGAATTCGGTTCTCAAAATCTTCCCCTGGATGTACTCTTTAAAAATAGGGAAAAAAACCACAGCAGATAACAAATTGCACAGCAAGGATTAATATTTCTTTAAATCACAATGAGGGCAGGGCACCTCATCTCCTGTGACTCTCAACCCAATATTAGAAACCTGAATTCAGCTTTCCTTGTGTTGAAGGGAAGGGAATATAAACAAATCAATATAGTCCAGAAGAAAGACTTGGCTACATAGTAACAGGGGAAAAGATCACTGTCACTCTTGCCTACTTTGCATACAGAAATAAATTATTCACTGAGCTGAGAGAGAGGGGAAGAGGTGAGCAACATACTTTAGCCTTGTGATTAAGCTGCACATTCAAGAGTGTGGGAGAGCAGGGGTTTGCTCCCTTTTCAGTGGCCATTTCTACTTTTTTAATCTAGGTACTGTTAAATGTAAGATGTATTAACCATTCTAGATACAGGGTAACATGCAATCTGTACCCTGGGTATCCTGTGTGAGCACTCTACCATATGTCCCAGCTAATCTTCAAGCAGGAATACAGCACCATGCCCTCCTCTGCCAGCCTTCTCCATCACCACTGGAGCTGCACAAAAAAGGTAATGCATGTGAGGTACATTGGACATGCACCTAGAGTTGCGACTCACAGGCATCACCTACCTTGGCAATCCCAGCAGGTGTCACACAAGACAGCTACGGTCTTATCCTTGTTTTCTAGCAATATAGCAGCATTTACAAAGCACAAAGCTGTTCTTTGTGTGAATACTGCAAGCAAGCTTTGAAATAACTAATTCAGGTGCTAGAGACAAGATAGCTGGGATAGCATTGTGAGCTTACAGAAAATATATGTTGTCTGTCTCTCGGGATCCTGAATTTTATATGGTTTTTTTATATATGTTTTATATAAAAAGGAATATGGTGTTATAGAAGAATATTGAAAATTGGAAGGCAGTAAGTAGAAACCAAGAGGTCAATCTCCTTTCAGAGGTTGTCTGGAGGATTTAGCAAAATCTCAAAAGATGCTACTTAGCGTGTGTATATATGCGCGAAAAGCAGCATCTCAGCTGCAAATACTGAACCAGTTCTTTTCCTCTACCATTTAGAGTCTCTTCTGAAATCTGGAGCTCCTCTTAAAACTTGAGGTCTCCTGAAACTTCTGAGCACTTCACTAGAGGTAACAGTAATATTAGTGATGTGTGGTGATTCCTGAAAAATAATTCTAAATTACTATTTCCCATACAGAACAAGGAGGACGAACCTGTTTTCCAAGGAGTTAGGGACCGACAATGAACATTTCTGATTCTAAGACACCATCTTTCCTTCTTTTCACAGATGACCTTCTAGTGTAAGACTAGTTCTAACTGTCCTAGGTGAGTAGGAGACTTTGTGGGTCTGCATAAGACATGCCTCAGGTGTCACCATGTCTCGTGTTCATGCCTGAAGTCGTTAAGCAGTCACAACGTGCTTCACACCACAGCAGTAGGAACTGCAGCTACATCAATACTCCACCAGAAACACAATGTTTGGAGCTAACAGGGCAAACAGCAGCCATTCACTGTACAAAGGCTGAAATGCTCTTTAATCTGAAGAAAAGAAACAAAGCTCATACAAAAAGGTTTCCTACTAAAAACTTAAGAGCTGGAGAGAAAAACCAGTCTGTACTATCTGAAGTTAAGATGCAGGTCAGTTTCTGAGGGGAGGAAAATTTTGTTCTCAGGGAAACAACAGAGGTGAACTCAGAGAGAAGAGTATCTACTGTCTACTTTGTCCCTCTCAGAGGTGATTCATGGATAGCACATGCAGAGATGGGCTAAGGATCTCTCCCACAGGTATTCCAAGGGAAAAGCTCTTCAGCAATGCCTGCATATAGATACATCCCCACTGTGGACATACCTACGAAGCAAAAGGAAATTTTCCATTTTCCCTAGAACTGGGAAGGAGAGAGCAGTATGTCTAGTATTGATCACTTTTTTTGCACTAGATAGAGACTTTCTGGAGAAAAGCAAGAATGATAAGACAAAAAACTAAATTATATGTGTTCACTTACAAATATGTGCGTGTGTGCATGCACACATGCATGCATGTTCATTTTTCCCCACATACTAGGGAAAAAAAAGAAGGGAAGATAACATCAGTCTTAATATTACTCGGGATAAACTGTTCTCTGTGTGCATGGCAGACAGTAAAATAAGTAAACTACAGCAAAGAAGAGTTAGGCAGGGTATTAGAAAAATGGTAAGGATATTCAGGTACTAGAATGTGCTGTGGAATTGCCAGTACTGGAGTCATCCAAGAATAGATCAGGCAGTCATCCGTTAGCATAAAACATACAGCTACTTGCAGTACTTGCAGGGGAATAAAATCTGTTGTAGGCAGGGGATTAATTCTTTGGCCTCCTGAAGTCTGCTCTAGCCCTATCTTTTTACTGATGATGGAGGAAACAGACAGTCCTGAAAGAAAGCCTTGCTACAAGAAATCTTAGGAATACCATGTTTCTGTGACTAATTCCTAGCTCAGTAGCATACATTTTCTTGCACTGGTAGACTTCAGAGGTGACATTCTATGAATGAAAAATGCTGGTTTAACTCCCCTGACACCTCTTCTTGGGGCAATTTGTCAAGTATACACAAAACTTACAGCAGGAGCTGGAAAAATCTAGTCATGTGATAAGCCAGCCTTAAATAATTCATGCGTCTATGGACAGTGACCAAGGCTGCCTACGTCTTCTTGGAATTTTGAATAGCAGGCAATGTAAGTTCCTACTCTCCACAGCTCAAGTAGTTAAAATAAAATCCTAATCGGGTCTACTGACTAAGCCACAGAATTCACCATAATGGCACCATGCATGATTTACCAAATAACTGTCCATTCTCATGAAGAAAGTGTCTCCCCAGAGAAAAGCTCTCTGATGACATAAGTATCAACAAATCTAATTTAGTCACATTCATTATAATTTTTCACCTCCACTGTAAGAAATCAACATTTGCCCCTGAAATCACCATCAGGTTTCTGGGGACATCATAAGTGTCTTCAACTAGGCACAAAGGACAAAGTGTTCTAAGATTAACAGATATGTTAAAAAAGCAATGTTAATATTTTTTACATTGTAGAGCAAAACCTTGCAATTCAGTTTTGCAAAAATACAGCCCTTTCTATTAGTTGGAGATCTGACTGCCCTAAACATACTGGGTCTGAAACTATTGTCTTTTCTATAGAAGCCTTCCAGAGATCAGGAGTTATTTAGGGATAATTTCCAACACCTACTCAAAGAAAGTTAAGTTATTTTATACAATGGAACTGCCTTAGCTGGAAAAAGAGATATCCATCTTAGTCTAAAGCAGAACCTGTCATTTCCTCTGTGATCTGATGGTGAAGTTTTGTTGAACTCCAGCCTCAGGGCAACGCTTCCCTCCTGGAGCAAAGTGACACACCTAACTCAGGGGCCATGGAGACCAGTGCAATGTTTAGCTTATCTGATCTTCCCCCTCCATAGATAAGGGGAAATGATGATGATTAACATAGAGAGTCCTCAGACCTACATTTTTTACTAAGTTTGATTTGAAAACAATTCACTTTTTTCCCATTCGACAAGACAAGACATTAAATTTTAATGGGGGAATTCTATGAAGTGTGTGTCCTCACTCTCTCTGATTTTCCTTCAGTTTTCATATGTCACATCTTGAGTGTAAAAAATCTCTTCTCAGCTCTGATTGACTTCTGATTTCAGTGGTTATCCATTTTTCCAGAGCTGGCTTGTTTTGACCACCTAACTGCAAATTCCTTTGTTCTTTCGCTGTTTTTGTGAGAACTAGTTAAACATAGTTCTCAATGGTCATTTAAGCTTTCTAAGAAAGTGAGAAGTGGATTTCCTCATGTCTAACATAGCTTGGTTTTTGTTATGGGGAGAGATTTCAAGCTCTTGAACTCTTTAACTGAAGAGCCACAATACTCTTTTTATTAATTGAAGTGTTTAGAAGGGATTCGAGGGAAATTGTGATGGGGAAAAAATTTGGGGCATGGGGGAAAATTGTTGAGAGAAAAATTCATGGTTGAGCAATGAATCAAAAACATCTTTAAGGTGGCTGCAACAGTCTCTTATCTCCAGGCTTATACATCAGGATAAGAAAGCTTTAAATTTACTCAACATCTTGTCTCAAAGTTGTATCCTAGATAAGGATAAGTATCCATAAGGATAAGTACTATTACATCCAGCTCAAGTCCATTTTATGCCTTTGCCCTGTCACAGCTTGTGTAATGAAATGCACTACCACATTAATGATACTTCTTCAAACAGCACTCAGAGAAATGGTAAGCAAGAATGGCTGTGACCTGCTGCAGAGTTAGAACAAAATATAATTAATTGCTTTCTAAAACTGTCCATGTTGGCCATGCATAAACAACCAGGATTTGCATATACATCCATTCTTCAGGTTTAATTTAAGCACACTGATGACACTCAGCGGAATATACAAAAATATATAGACTATATAAGGTTAAATAACTAATGACATAGTCATGTTACACTTCTTGATTAACTTACTGATAAAACAACCAAATGGAAGCAAAAACCTGTCACAGAGTATTCACAACTTGCTAAGTTAGAAACTAGTTTTATGGGCCACAGCTCCATCAGTCGAAGACATCCTAATTAATAATACCTAAAACATACTAAGAAAACAAAATTGATTCAATAACAAGAATTTCCCTAACTGGTATATATAGTTTTAACCAACAAGTCAAAAAAAGTATGAACAACAGAGCAGATCAACATTTGACCTGCAAATGTTGAATAACTAGAGAAATGAGTGAAAAAGCAGAATAAAATAGGAAAATAAAAAGAAAAGCCATGTGGAAGCTCAAACTTAACATAAAAATGTAAGGTTAGGCCACCTAATAAAGACCAGGTGATACATCATTTTTATATAGGTTTAGAGTTTTTTACTTGTTTAAAGATTAATACAGTTCATGTTTTGTCACCAATATAGGATTCAGAGTGGAACAATATAGCTTTCACAGCAATCATCAACCCCTTCTTCATTCGATAGGAAAGAGAATATAAATAATGCAGGAACAAACCATTGAATTTTTTTAGTTTCAAACACTTGTGTATCTTAAAAGCGGTCAAAATATGAAAGGCAGTTATATGAGCATTTATCATTTATACTGTTTTAGGCATTTACTTTTTATATTTTGGATCCATATAATTAGGTAGGGAATTGTAAATCATAATCCTATGCCCTGTGGCAGTGTGATTATGATTAAGTACATAAATGAGTTTTGCACATTTAAAGGTTAATTACTTGCATTTATGAAAGAATTCATGCATTTCTATTTTGTTTTTCAAAATAAAGGCCTATTCTGGAAAAGAACTGTGTTGTACTCTTATTTAATCAATATTCTGGAAACTATTCTTACACATTTTGTGCATTTTTCTTATTAATATCTTTATATAAACAACTCTAGTACACCTAAAAGTACCATACAGGAGAAAACCACCGTAGATGAGGTACCATGTCCTACTCAGACAGTAGCATCACACATTTCCACATAGTGGTTGCTTAGAGTATTAATAACACTTCGCATATCACAATTTCTAACAATTGTCAGCAACTGGCATGCCCTGTCAAAAAAAAAAAAATCAATACAAGACAGCTATCAGAGCAGCAGATGCGCAGAAGTTCAAAAATCTCTGATTTCCTCTAGCTATATTTTGTGGGGAGAAGATTGTTGAGAATGAAGCAACATGAGAAGCTTCTAACTTGCTGCGAGCACTAAGGAGACAACCCAGTTCCTTTTGAATTCTCTGCAGCACACTACATTCCATGTCAGTCAAAGCTGGAGTACAGCTATCATCTATGTGTGTACAGATGCTGGTGTCTCCGTTCAGGTGTGACAAAGCATCAACACTTTGAAATACTCTTGTACGTAATAACCACAACCTACAGAATTTGCCCCCTGTGCCTGAAAAAACATCTGTACCATTTTCTAGTAGTTTGTCCCACAATGTGCCTTAAAGTCAATGAGTAAAGAGAAAATTCAGCAATGTGCTAGAAAAATTTGGAGTTTGATGGAAAAATAAGGTTCAATAACCTATAAGAGTTTTCAGAACCCTTACCTTCTATAATAGTTTTCAATCTCCAAGTACTTAAGTACTCACTGTTCTTTTTTGGTTTTCTCACAACAATGATACAATTAATGATAGCCATATTGCCTTATACAAGTAAAATGAAAACTTTATTGGCTTTCCTATGCATTAATGTCAAAGCCAGACATAGCAGAACTATTAGTCATGGAGTCATTCTTGCTCGTGACCCTGCTGCCACAGACCCACATTACATTCTCAGCATAATTCACAAGCAATTCCCATTCCTCTTCCTGTTTTGCCCACTTCAGCTTAAGCTACTGTACGAAGAAGCTCAGCAGCATGGTAAGCACCTTAATGTTTTCTGACGAGTATAGCTTCCTTACGGAAATAAAACCCTGCAACTTACTGTATCTTAGGGCTGTGAAATTCTTCTACTGACCACATTTATCCTTCTCTACAATATACTGAGACAGCTTGGAATAGGAGCATCATCATGAAACACACGCCTTAAATTGACATGGCTGAGACACCAAAAGTTTCAAAACTCATTTACATGTACTAAACTGATGTGTGTCTATAGACAACACTTTGTCTGACAGGCTTGGCAGAGATGATTAAACTTAGCCTCTGCACTGGCTCTCCCCAGTCACTCTCAGTTTCTGTTATCCTCTGTGAGCAATGCATGCTATTGTATAAAATCAAAGGGCTACAAAGATGGCATACAAAATATCTCAAAGCATGCAACTTGTTTCTAAAGTAGGTTGCACCTTTTTGTTGAAAGAGAAAGCCCTTACAACCCAGTCTTTTTCCCTCTTGCATGGGAAATAGTCATTATGGTTTTTACCCTAACCATGTCAGACACAGAAGCTACTGACATTACAGTACCACTAATTTCTTATTTAGGTTTCATTAATAAGCCTAAAGATTGAAAGAACAGAATAACGTGATCTATGCAGATAGAGTTTGCCAGTATTTTCTGGTTTGGATTTTCTTTACAGAGGAGCACATAGTTGCTGCACCTTCTCTAAGACCATGATTTGTCTAAACACCAGAGTTTCACTGATGATTCAATCAAATGAAAACGCTACCATGGCTTCTTACGATAAAGTAAAAGGCAGAAAGGCCCCTAGCCCCTCTACTCTCTTGCATATATGTAGAACAGATACACACTTGATTTCAGCACATTCATTTAAGAGCATGTGTCCATGCAGAGTAAGCAATCAACATATTTCAGTGATAGCATCATTCCTTTCCTATTGAGGGGGAAAAAAAAAAAAAAAGAGAGATCATGTATCAGACACCAGATAAAAACATCCATCTGAATCAGACTGGGGTGTACTAGTGGAACAGGCTATCGCAGTCTATTTTCAGCTCCTGTATTACAGAGGCCATAGGGTCTGGCTGTGCCACATTATATCTTTTAGAACGGTAAGTCTCAACCGAAGACTTTCTATGGTGATAAAAAGCGTCACTCTCAACTGCTAATTGTCCTGTCAGTTACACACATAGCTAAACAGTTGTTCCTCTCCTGGATTAAAGAGGAAGCCTGTGTGAGACAGTGTCTCCTACAGACCTGCAGTTCCACAGGGTGCCTGCCCCGTAGATCTCAAGTTCCTCTGACTGAAGTGGCTGCTCAGCATCATGTGTAGCGGACTCAGGCCACGTGCACTAAGCAACATTCATTACAAAACAAATCTTCAGAAACAGCCACCTCAGAGGCTGCCTGAGGATAGACGATCATGCAACACTGTATGTCAGAGGGTGCACGTATGTGTGCAGAGAAAATGTCGTGTCAAGAGACTGCTGCTTCAGCAGGTAATAATTTTGCATGCCAGATAAACAAGACTCTCCACCTCCTCTCATTGTCTGTGGTGCAGGGAGAAGATTCACAATTTGTTGGTGCACAATGCCATTACAACAGCACTAGCCTGTAACTGCTGCACCTAGGTCAGCACCGGTGATCAAGTAAGCGGTGCACACAACTGCCATGGTGGTACCATCCTCCTGTCCTTCCACACAGAGACCATGCCACACAGCACCTTCTGCTCAAAAACAGACTGCTAATTTACACACACAGCCTCAGAGACCGAGATCAATATTCAGCTATTGTTTACTTAAATGCTGACACCAAAACTCAGAGGAAAAACAAATATAAATGTTTGGAGGGGTACATGATGATGGACTCCCTAAACAATTAACTCAAATTTCATAATGTCATGGTAATAAGTTCCCTAATTACAAAAGGAAGTGCTACAGTCTTCTAATCATGACTGGATAAGGGAAGATCTCTCCATCATACATTATTTAAACGGACCTAATCACAACAACTCTAAATTATATAAATACAGATCTCATCTCTGGAAATACTTGGAGCCTATTTGGAACGATTAAAATACTTCAGTAGTGATACTGAAAATCACTCACGTATGACAAATAAAAAACACTACACTCATTGAACTGAGATCATGTTATTATTAAATCAGAACTATAAATATGAGTTAGATGTTGGCAACAAGTCACTCAAAATTTTAATCTAAAAAATCCTTAATGGAAATATGAGAAATGCAGGAAACTTCCTTCAGGGGAAGAGTTTAAGGCTGTATGATGAAGTATAGGCACTGATATATTCATTAACAATCTCCAGATCTGGATATCTTGTCCTCAAAATATCTTCAGATATCTGCCTGCAAAGCCCATACCAGCAAAGACAAATTGCAAAACTTAAACAGGGTCATAACCAGGGCCTGGAGTGAAGCTACAGCAGAAATCCCGTGCTCCTTATCTATCCGAGAACATCAGCTTGCCAGTCTAATGAGTTTGTTTACCTGGATTCAAAACACCAATGAAGGAAATTAGTTCATTTTATATGAAGAGCTATTACACTTCATGGTTTACATTGTGTTTGCAAGAAAATTATAAAGGTTCATAGTCAAGGTATGTGTGTTTGAAAGCAACAACTAGAGTGAACTCCCTAGATAGTGTCAATAAAGAATGTACCTAAATGAGGAAATCCTGACAGTACAGTGACACTGTCATAGAGGCTGACTGCCAGAAAAACTAAATCATAGGATCAGAGAGTATCAGGTTGGAAGGGAACTCAAGAATCATCTGGTCCAACCTTTCTTGGCAAAAGCACTGTCTAAACAAGATGGCCCAGCACCATGTTCAGACGAATCTTCAAAGTGTCCCATATCGGGGAATCCATCACTTCCCTGGGGAGATTATTCCAATGGCTGATTGCTCTCGCTGTAAAAAAAAATTTCTTCTAGTTTCTAAGCGGAATCTCCCCAGGAGTTAACGTGTATCCATTACCCCTCGCCTTTTCCATGTGACTCGCTGTAACAAGGGAGTCTCCATCTTCTTTGTAGCCACCCTTTAAATACTGGGACATGGTGTTGACATCTCCCCGGAGCTTTCTTTCCTCAAGGCTGAATGAACTCCATTCTCTCAGCCTTTCCCCACATGGCAGGCTTCCCAGGCCTTTGATCATCTTTGTGGCCCTCCTCTGGACCCTCTCCAGCCTGTCCACAGCTTTTTTGTACAGCAGGGACCAAAACTGAACACAGTGCTCCAGGTGAGGCCTGACCAGCGCTGAGCAGAGTGGGACAACGACTTCTTTGTCTCTGCTGGTGATGCTCTTGTTGAAGCAACCCAGCATCCTGTCGGCTCTTTGCCGCACCAGCACTGTTCACTCACATGGAGCTTACTGTCCTCCAGGACCCCCAGGCCCCTTTCCACAGAGCTGCTCCCCAGTTGGGCAGATCCCAGCCTGTGCTGCACTCCTGGATTATGTTTCCCCTGGTGCAAGACCTTACACTTGTCCTTGTTGTACTCCCTAAGGTGGTTGTTAGCCCACTCTTCCAGCCTATCCAGGTCTTCCTGCAGGGTGGCTCTCCCCTCCAAAGTGTCCTTTTCCCCACTCATTTTGGTGTCATAAGCAAACTTCATCAGGGCACACCTGATCCCATCATCCAGATCACTTATGAAGACATTGTGATCTGTCTTTCCTGACCTGTCTTTCCTCACACCAGCTGCCCAAAACAGAGGCAGAGACTGCAAGATACAGTAGGCACGAGCCTTCCACACCCTTGCATAGTCAGAGATGTGCAAAGATGAAAAAAATACGGTAGCGTTTTCCTCAATAGTTTAACAGTAATTAAACATTTCTGTTGCATAAAGTGCAAATAGCTGCATAAAATACAAACCATTTCCATTTTGACTCCAGGCAACTAGTTTCACAGTACACGCTGTGCACAAACCACACATTCCTAATCCTTTACAGCTGGCAGTGAAATGATTATTTGCAATAGCCACAATTACAGGACTACTCACTCATCAGGCAGAGCCCTTGTCACACAGTTGTAAGGACGCCCTTCCTTTAACAACAGCAACAGGGAACTAAAAGACAGAGGAGCTGGCAAACCACCTGTTTCCATAAGTTATACATAAGCAAAATCTGGAACTGGCAAGTCCAAAAATAAGCCTCTGAGGAAGCCACCTTGAGATCCTGCAATCTATCTCCTTTCCCAGAGGATCATTCCTGCATGCAGAATTCCCATGAAGACGTATCTTGCACTTAAGCTATCACATCAAACTCACAGCAGTGAGTCTAGCACAATAACGGTATAAGGCAAAGCAAAAGAAAAGTAAACTGAAAGGCAAATCTAATATCATGGCAATCAGTGGGAATAAAGACAGCTGAAGAAGCTATATATTACCATACCAAAATTCCCTGTTGAAATAAAATGATACAGTTCATTCCAGGTCAATGGAACAGCATCTGTTCATATCAGGAGAAGCCCTGCAGATTTTGTTTCCTTTTTTCAGAAGAATGGGAGAAGACTTGTCTTTTTTCAAGAGTCACCGGCAGTTAAGGTCTATCAAATGGTAAAAGACATCTGGAAATGCCTGAATAGTCCACAAGACAAGTTTTGGGCCCCTGCCAATACAGGAGAAATATTGACAAACCAGGAGACAAGCAGAAGCCACTAATCATGGGCTAGAGCAAATGATGGAAGGCAAAAGGCTGAGGGAGCCAAGTTTATTCAGACTGGAGAAGGCTTCAGGCTGATCTAGTCAGGGCTGAGCCGGGGAGGAGATAAAGAAGATAGAGCCACACTCTTTTTAAAAGTGCACAGCAAAAGGACAAAATGTTATGGCCACAAGTTGCATTAAGGAAAATTCTGACTAGATACAAGGAAAAATAATATATACAATGAGAGTGGTTAAGAGCTCAAACAGGTTGCCCAGAGCAGCTGTGACATTTCCATCACTGGAAGCTTTCAAAACTTACCTGTATAAAACCCTGATCGATCTGACTATGAAATTACCCAGCTTTGAGCAGGGGGTTGGATTGGATGACCTCAAGGGTTCCCTTCCAGACCTAAACTGGTTCTAAGTGCTAAGGGCCATAATACCAGGGCACGACTGTAAATCAGTGTACGATATTGACAATGCATTCTGCTCCCTACTTTATATCTAAACCCATTACTGTACATGTTAGATAGGTGTAATTCATTATGATTACATTATAGCTTCCTTTAAGGATAACAGTGCTACCCATGACAAATACATAGTGCTGTGCAAAGCCAAACCTGTACACAGTGTTATACACACACAACTTTTCATTAAAAAAGAAAAACAGTTTACGTTTGAAGCTTCTGAAACAGGAAGGAAAAAAAAAACCAAACCTTTGAAAACCTTTTCATCCCTTCAGCACTTACCTATTAATAGTCCTTCCTGTCTGGCTGAAGTTTAGAGTCTTAGATCAGGAGTCGAGGCTGCAAGCCCTTTGTGTATAATCTGCTCCACTGCATAGCAACTTTGACACATTGCTGGACCTCAGTGTAAGGACTATAGGTGAAAACCTTTGCAAACAGGGCGAAGCATGTATGCAGAGTCTGCAGAGCACGTGCAAAGGTGCTTAGTCCCAAAAGGGCCTGCCACATCCCACTACATAGCAAATAAGCAGAACAAAGCCAAGTGGGGAGCCTGAGAAAGAATCATGAACACTTGCAGCTCAGCACTACAAATGTCATTCAGGGTTGCACAGACCACACCAGTGTGGATGGTTTATGCTATGGCTTCCTGAAGAATGCCTGCCTTACCAATATGTTGGATATTTTGAGACGGCTGACCACCAGCTTTTCTTGGTGAAGTAGTTCTGCTTTATCAGAAGGAAACAATGAACAGGAAGGACTTTCTGAACTAGTGCCCAAAATGGTTCCTCAAAAAAAGAGAACTTGGCTTCTGGTTGAATTCCCAGGAAATACTTATATGTACTAAATTAACGTCAATAGAATTTGAAGCCATCTTACAGTCTTGCCCCTCTGGAGACAATTTAATTATTTTTTTCTTGGAAGGAGAAACCTAAGTTTTAAAGCCTCTTCAGACAGAGGAAGACCTGAGTCTGTGCTTTTCGTATTCTAGATCAATACTCTGAGACTTGCACTCTTGATTAGAAGAATGTTACTGTTATCACTTCCCATTCCCAATAGTGCACATCAGTTCCTGAATTTTTTTTCCTGGAACCACAAATCCAGCTACCACATAAGGCTTGATGTATGCAACAGGCACAAAAGCACATTAAATCTTCTCCTATAAAAACTGATTTTCCTTCCCAGCTCAATACCAAAAGCACTGCCTTTTTCTTCAGCTATTAGCAGTTTCTTTCACTTTCTTGAACTCTACCACATGTAGAAAGATAAATTATGTATTGATTTTTCCTTTGTTTAACAGCCTCATGAACAAAGAGGCAGTGATGTTGAAGACGGTGCTTCTGGGAGAGAAGGGACATCACCAACAGAGCATTTTGAATCATGGCTCTCTTCTGGGTGTTTTTTCTTGAAGTTAACAGACTTATCACCACAGAAGCACACTTCCAGAAAGTGCATTCTGCTGATTGCTCCTCACATCGGAGCAAAGGAGAGCCATATGCATCTATCAGTATAGTTTTTCTGCCAACAGTACAGCACAACTAATGGTCCTTTTCTCCCTCTGTCCCCCTTCCTTTGCTCCTTCATATATTTTATGAGAGTATACCATCCTCAGAGTTGGTGCTTTGTGGCTGCTCCTGTACCTGGTATCATTAATGTGCCCATAAAATCTATTCTCCTAGTAGAACTGCCCCAAGTAACGCATTACTGGCAATTTCAGCCTTAGGTGAGCAATCACTTTACCATAATTCACTGTGCTGTGCACAATTATAGCTACAATAGGTTACTTCTTTTTTGAACACTTCAAATCACTCAGCTATAAATGGCAGAATTTTCAGCATTCAGCAGTCAAATGATATTCTGTTTCTCTCCTCTTCAAGCATATTTTGTGATGGTAAGTTAATTTAGCTAAGTTAAGAGCACCATGAGGATCGTTCCCTCAAGGTATTTGTTTTCTTATTTGAAGTCCTCAGCAAGAATAGAGACCAACTATGCTAGAGGGCATATGAATAAATTTAAATTGTTTATTAAGATATTCTACCAGAAAAAAGATACCACAGTTTTAGGCTTTGCTTCAAAAACATACTAACAATGTCAGTCATTGTTTAGTCCATAAACTAAACAATAACGCCTATTCCAGTGTGACCACTCATTTCTTATCAACATTTAAACACTAAAAAATTATTTCATGTTGAAACATAAAAAACTCCAAACCAGTATTTCAACTTTCTCAATTTCTGATCAGAAATTAGCAGCAAGCCAAAGACCTTAATAGAAACAGTAACAAAATTTTGCTAAAGCCAATATAGATACTCAGGTTTTGAGAACACAGCACAGCACATCAGAATTTTATCTCACTGAAAACATTCTACATATGTTTGGACAATTTTTTAGTGAACTATGTGCCTATATAACAAAAAAAAAACCAAAAAACCCCAACACTTTTGTCCAAAATAAAAATCCTCCCACCCAAAAATAACAAAAAACCCTTTCTAGAGACAGAGGTGAAATTAGGTAACCTCAAGGTTATTTTCCACCCCTGTTTAGGGTTTGGATTTGTTGGGTTTTTTTAACGCTTCAAATGTCTGAAATTTTCAAAATATTTCATTTGAGGCACTTCCAATAACAGTCACATAAAAAAGGTCCACAGCAAGATTCACAGTTCTAGTTGAGGGGGGCAAGCACTCACATTTGTCTCAGTAGCTCCATTTTTAATGCATTCAGCACGGCTGGGAGATACGTGGGTTCTTTTCTCTCCCGTCTCTGAGGAGAACTGTGTTTACATGTCTCCTTCCAGAACAAGACTCTAAGCAATGGGCTTAGTCTTTCCCACTCATCGTATTTGATGGCTATTCAAGGAGTCAGTGAAAAAGGGAACTCCAGCAGCACGTGGGGTACTATGATGCAGAAAGCATCACACCCAGACTGTTCTGGCCCAGGAGTTACAGACCCTATCTGCAGGTTACTGACCTCTCCTTGACCTCCTGTTTCTGGCATGAAGTCCTATATCATCCTTGCTTTTATTACAAGTATACAAAATAAATAGTCTGTTTAAGGTTGCAAAAAATCCTTTCAATCACCAAAGCATTTTCCTGATTTTTCATCCAGCTTTTATTTATTTGTTTGTTTGTTTATTTTTCCCTTTTGCTTGTCTGCACAGCATCCTAACCCCTGCTTCAGCAGCTGACTTGGGCAAAATAAAAGACTGACACACACAATTCTAGCTATAGCCAACAAGGGAAGAGATTGCAGCCCATTTCTTACAGCTCTGCTCCTCAGCCACATTCCTCTCTTCCCAAAAGCTCAGTCTCTGTCCCACAGAATAACTTACAACTTTACTGAAGAGTTTACAAACTGGGCAGCCACCATCTGTTGAGCACCCCTCAAGCAAGGGCATCCTTCAGCAAAGCTTCAAATGTAACCTCACTCTACTTGCTTGTTTCTCCAGAGATTATTCAAGGATGATTTCACTTACAAAAAACTTGTCTATAATTTGTTGGGAGACTATTCAACAGGCATTGGTGGACCCTTAACTCTATCTTATACATGTAATGGAGTCAGCTACCCTTATTCATAAAGCAACTTCAAAAGCCAGGCCTGATATTTTTAACTTTGTGGAGCAAAGGCTATTGGTGGCAAATAAATGGTTTAAGTGCAAAGCCAAGACATAACGTAGAAGAAAATGGTGTGACCAGTGGTGAAACACCATTTGTAGAAAAAAGAAAAAAAAAAAAAAAAAAAAAGAGGTAACACAGCTTCCTCTCAGCTCCTGCCCCAAGAATGGCTTCTGTGCTAGTTACCCACTGATGGTCATTGGCTTTCAATGGAAGGTGAAGCAACTAGGATCTCTCTTCGAACTTAAATGTTTGAGACAGCTAATTTCTATGCAATGGTGAGCTGTTCCCTTCTCCCTGCTTTAATTTTGTGGATTTTTGCCAAATCTAATTGTAAGTCAAATGACACATCCTCTTGTCCTTGTAGAGTAATGCAGGCTTTAAGGTCACCTATGGCATATTAGGATCCTCTCCTTGTCTGAAAAAGAGGAAGAACATCTCTGTTACAGAAAGCAAAGATGAACCAGACTTCCCAAATGCAGATTTTTCTCTAAACTCTGGATGCAGGGTAACATGTGGGAAAGGATTTCTGATCTGCACCTAACACTGTTTGAAAATTCAGAAGTCTCTATTGTAATCTGTCCTTTTCTACCCCACACGTCTTCACTTAGCACATTTCTAAGGGTCTAAATTACTGCGACAAGTGGTTTTACATGTAATGCTCAAAGTGCAGGGCTGGCTTTCATTTAATTGATATTATGTATATATAAGTATTGAGGTACTGAGCTCTTAATTTTAACAGTCATCAGTATGACAGTTGATACCTGTGTCATGATGCTTTTTGTCTAGTTGTGCAAAAAAAGGGCAAGGCTAAATGTTATGACTACATCAAAAATTGAGAAAAGATAGGGAAATATGTAGACTAAAAAAATCCCTGAACTCTGAGATTTAGCTATCAAAAAAAACAGTAAAGTATTTGATTGTATCTTGCTCTTGTACTTGAAGATAGAAAGGACGATATTATTTTACCTGTACCAACAAATGTAATGCTGTAAAGTACGATGTTCAGTGATCAGCTCAGAGCAATGTTCTATACTATTTTTCAGGTTGAAAAGTACTGTACTCCACAAATAGCCCCATTTGAGTGAATGGTAAGGTACTACATCCAGTGTATAAAGGCAATATATCTAAGCTTCATGGAATTAACCATTAGGACAAGTATAACACTTAACATCTGCATAAATTACTTTATTTTTTTCACTCTGTATAGAATTATTACTTCCTGCTAACCTTGCAAAGAAAGAAATACAACAGGACAAACACAATTTTGGTTAGGTTACACAAGTGTAGACTTTGTAGACAAGTCAGACTAGAAAGGTGAAAGCAAATCTATTCATACTTTGTTCCTCTCTAGTCCTAGAGATCCCATACCCAGTTCAGTAATTCAGGTTAAGTATCAGCGAAAATTGATGGACATTTGTTACAATACAGTTTAAAATGATGGGATTCCAACAGATTCACTACACCCATCACCATATTAAAAAAATAATTTCATAGACTTTCTTGTTGACCAGTTGCTTGTGTGTTTTGTGTGCAATACGATTCTACCTATCAGGGAACCACAGAGGGAGAAGTCATAACACCACACAGAACACCCAGTCCTACAGCATTAAAGCCTAGTTTGTTTTCATTTCTGTTAAGGTATATAATTGTACCACCAGCTTAGCTGTGTTTCTCCGCTCCCCACCTGTGCCCCATTTCCTCAACACTTCTCTTTTTTTGAAAATCCAAGAAAATTAAAACAGACTTCATGAAACGTTAAGGGCAAACATTTAAATACATAGAGGTCAAGAAAAAAAAAGTTATGGTTCCCACAGCAATATTAATTTGACCACACTGAACACACTTTACATACAATTGTATGCATGTAGTGCTACTCACAACAATGTTACACAATGTAAATCACTGAGCATAGCCAAGTAATTCTTACTATGTGAACCTTTATATTGTCTAATTTGCCTGACTTTTTATATCTATATTATTTAAATGTTGCTTTAGAAGGATTTAAATTTTCTTGTTTGCTTTATGTTATAGTTTTACAATATACTGTAACTTACTCCAATACACTCCACTATTGGGACCACTGAATACGGAGAACTGGGTATTTTTACTAGATAAAGTACTCTTTAGGACATTTTACAAATTCTCAGTGACAGGTAATTGGAAACTAGGAGTGAATTATCAATTACAAGTTTGGGCATGTCTATCCAATTTATAGGTATAGTTTCAGAAACTCTTCTAAAGTTTAAAAAAAAAAAAAAAATCAGCATGGGAGTTATAAATTCCAGCAATAAAAGCACCGCAAAAGTTTGGACATACCAGGAATTCAAATTTCCATTTAACCATCAAGAGTCAGATCCTTCAGTATAAAATGGGGATGCAAATGCTACAGTTCATGCAAAATAAGCAACGATTATTTTTAAGGAAGAATTACTACACAGAATTTGCAGCAAAAAGGCCCAGATTCATCTATTTACAAAACACTCTGAAAAAAAAAAAAATCAACAAAAACCCGAAAATCATTAAACCAAATGCCAGCCCATTCATATATCTAGGAAGCTAAAATCGTATCACTGGGGTATTCCTGATAATAAAGTACAAATTTTTAAAACATGCATTGTCTTACAGAAAGGTAAGAAAAAGGAACTATCACCTGTGGAACTCCAATGATGAAGTCCATAATACTTACAAATACCCCCTCTAGTGACTAGGCTATCTTACGGTTCTTCAAGGCTGGCACTATGGATGGCTTCTAACTTTTTAAACAGTTACTAAATGTTTCGATGAGATGCAAGAAGCCAAGCCTGCAGTGGACTAGGCTCTTACACAATGCAAAGTGAGTTAAGATCACTTAGATACCTTCACAACTGATGCAAGCTGACCCATTTTACTTCCCACTACAACGCCTGCTTTTTTGTCTCAGTTGCTGACGCAGTAACTGTGTATTCACAATACAAATTCTGATGAAATTAAGCACAATGGCACTCAACAGTACTTTCTATTTCTGACACCACTTGCAGTTTTCTGGAGACATCCGAAAATACAGGCAGGACTATCTCCCTGCACTTCAGAGACACAATCCCAGGAGGGCTTTAGGGTGTCTGTTAGCTGTAGTAATCCCACTGACAGTGCAAGTGCGGAGGCCAGCAGGTCTCCTCAGCTGGACTGCTGCAGTATTGCTCACTGTGGCTACGATGCAAGCTGGCTCACCATCTCTACCTTGATCTTACTCTTCAGACAGGAAGCAGAGGTAGACACACTCCAAAACAAAAAAAAAGCCCTTTTCTGCAGGCACACATTTTTTTCCCCTCTCTCTTCATAAACTTTGTCCTGCTTCCCTTGCCCACTCATTCCAGACTAACATTTGGCCAAAGTAAATGGCTCGCTGTAAGAATGTTTATGCAGCTCACTTGCCTACTCACCATCCAACAAGAACAGCAATATATTATGACCTACAAATGCAAAACGGAATTGTGATGTTACAAAATACTCAAGAGATCAAAAACGCAACTGAGCCTCGCCCTGTTGGTTAGCTGTCCATACCAGAGGCCAGCACAGTTCCTTCCCTTCAAAGGCCTCCATCTATCCTGCATGGCTCTGTGTTGCTCTTTTCCATGTTCATCAGTAAAAATCCGCAATGGATTTAAAGTTTCAGACAATAACACTTACATAAAGAACAGGGAACCAAACACACACCCATCTCATTTTCCTCTCAAGAATGAGAAAAATCCCCCGCTTCACAGCAGTGACAGGCTGAGCGGTCATCTGGTGACTCCTCTGGAGTCCAAAGTAACGACTTTCTTAATATCATTTCCTTCCTTACTCCACAACTTCAGCCAAGCCTGCCGGGTCTTCTCAAGTCCTGCTAAGCTAGCAGTCACTTTAGGATTACTAGTTATTATCTACAGGATAAAGCTGAAATTTTACTGTATGTTTTTTCATTTGAGCAGTATCTTACATTTCTTTCAGGTCTGAGGTAGATTTTCTTCTCTCACAATATTGGTGACACTTCGATAAATAGTAAGGAAGATGCTTTGTTCCTTCATTCTTGATTCTCTAATTTCTAAGCCACCTCTTCATCTGGGAAGCAAAACATTAGAAAGCCATCTATTTGCAAAGAGCACTGACAGGCATTCCCTTAGAGCTAATACTAATCCTGCTTCAGGGGATGGATCTTTCTAATCCTAAACCCTAAAAACATGGATGTGGAAGTATGCCATGTATCCCTAAATTAAGGGATCATAAAAGAGTCAGAACTATGCATTAATTACACGCAGAACAACTGACACCGAAGGCAACATTTTAATTAAAACAACAGTATTTTACTTTCTCCCAAAACTCAGGTTTTATTCTTTTCCCTGATAAATCCTGTTGGACTGTCTTCTCTTCCTCTGTTTCACCTGCTGAGGACCTTTGAACTAAAAAAATATCAAATGAGCATCATTACAGAACTAGGCTGCATTAGTTTAAGTTTGGCAGAGAGGTTTCTTTACCAAGAGTCTAGCACTGAAAGCCATTTCTGCTTCTTTAAGGCCTGAAAAACTATAGCTGGCATGACCTGTGACAACTGCAGAGGAAGCTTGATCCACATCTGTTTTACACCACATCTGAACTAGTGAAGTGCCATTAGTTTCAGTGGATTTGCTCCCAGTGCATGGCTGCAAAACAAGAGAAACAAGCCCACAGTGATAGAGTGCTTCAGTTCAGGGAAAGGAGGCCTTGATCAGAGCTCAACACAACTCAGTCAGTGAGGAAGGAAACACAAATATTTACACGGTTTTTCCCAGTAGTTCTGAAACATAAATCCAACAAAAAAGCCATTTATCAACCATTTACTGCAAAATAAAATACACGTTACAAAAAAAATATATATAGCTGAGTTTTAATTTAAATTATTAATGATTATGGATCAGGCCAAGAATATCTTAATTAAATCAGTCTGCACATACTGTTTGACTCAAGAGTTTAATAAAATATACCGAGCCCAGCTGGGATGGAGTTAATTTTCTTCATAGCAGCCCTTATGGTGGTATGTTTTGGATTTGTGAATTTGTGACTAAAAACTAAAACAGCATTGATAACACATCAGTGTTTTGGCTATCACTGAGCACCGCTTGTACAGCATCGAGGTTTTGTTTTGTGGGTTTTTTTTTCCTTCCTTTTTCCCACTTTGCCCCCCCAGGCAAGTAGGCTGGGGGGGGGAGAAGGAAGCTGGGAGGGAGCACAGCCAGGACAGCTCACCCGAACTTACCAGAGGGATTCTCCATACCATATAATAACATGCTCAGCAATAAAACCTCAGGAAAAGGAGGCAGAAGGGAGAACATTTGGGGCTACAGCATTTGTCTTCCCCAGAAACCATTACACGTGATGGAGCCCTGCTTTCCAGGAAGTGGTTAAACATCTGCCTGCCGATGGGAAGTAGTGAGTGAAATCCTTATTTTGTTTTGCTTGTGCTTGCAACTCTGCCTCAACTGCCTTTGTCTTGGGTTATTTCACTTTTGTCCTTCTGATTCTCTCCCCCACCACGCTGGGGTCAGTGAGTGAGCGGCTCTGTGGGGGCTTAGCTTCCAGATGCAGTCAACCCACCACATGAGAAAATAAACACAATAAATAGACTTCATTTCATATACAGAGTCCAGGCAGACATACGTGATTCTAGATCCTAACTTTTAGATTGGGAAGATTCATCTAGAGTGATCTCAAGTTATCTGGGAGTAGAAAAAAGCAAAGAACCTGTCCAGCCAAGCAGGAAGCAAAAAACAGACTCTCAGTGTAATTCATCAAATTCATCAAGTCTGATAAAGGCTTAAGGAGACAATATCTGATCCCCAGCAACGCTAACCATCAAGAAAATCATTAGTAACAGACAGAAAACTAGATCTAAGTGCAAAGAATGGTGGAAACTTCCAATGCAGGGAGATAGGTTTCCCTGAATATTAATATACTGATAAGGAAAAGGAGAAAACTCAGAGGAAATAGTGTAAGAAAAAATGTAAACAATTCTCGATTACAGAATTTATTAAAATCATTTCACTTTTGGGCTGGCAGAAACATCTTCTAGAGAAAAGTTATGGAGGGCCTTAGGAAGGAAACTGCTCCATGAACACTTAATCAATTAATACACTAGCCACCCATAGTATATTTATTACTTCTGCTGCCAAAGTTGTGCTGTCTATGCAAGGAAGCTTGACACTCTGGGATCAGAATCTTGCAGCAGAAATGAGACTGGCACCTCAGAAATGAGAAACTTACTCTCAGTTTATTTTATTGATATTAAAAAAACCCTAACAATCCCAAACACTGAGCAATCAGCAATTTGCATCTATGCATAGGCTGAGGTCCTTAGGCATAGCTGATGCATATGCATCTTACGTTCAAGCACATCTTTTTCAGACTTAATCTACAAAAGGGATCACAGTGAGAGCAGAGACCACACCTCACAGTGCTATACAGAGAGAAACATTTATATTTACTTCTTCTGCCCCACTAATAAGGAAGTTACCAGGCTTCTGAACTTCATCATTTCAATATCTAAATCAATAAGGGGTGGGGAAGGAGACCAGGAGGCATACCACACACAGGGGAAGAGGACGAAGGAAGCGTCTTGAAAAATGTTGCACTGTTTGCTAGGAGTGGCAGATCATAATGAATAAAAATGGAAAAAGTACTGGAGATAATTTTGCAAACCTCATATTGAAGTCCGTCTCTGATCCACTGCACTGCATACAGTGAAGAAAGATAATACAAATGTGCATAATTTTGAGTGTCTATTGAAAAATTAATATTAGCTATCTGAGAGTTGCCCGCTTCAGTGTCATTCTCCACGACTTGTGCTACATCTAATTGTTCTAAAACAAATGAACCAAGACATGCTCTTGGGTGTTCTGCAACTTCTCCAGTAATTAATTCAGGCCTTTCATCACATGCATTTGAAAGAGGAAAATGAAGGTAAGGGTAGGGTTTGGGGATTTTTTTTCCCCATAGCTTGTCTCCTTATGCAGCTGAGTGTGCTCAAGCTGGTGCATGTACAGTCAGCAAGCAGATCAGAACTGCTGAGCACCCACAAATACTGCTGAAATCAACAGGAACTGCAGGGACACTGTGACTTTGAGAAACAGCTCATCCTTCAGGAGCCTACCTATAGGTAAAAAAGCTTATTCTGAAGCTGTGTAAGAAGATTTGAGTACTGGTGAGGCTTTTCCTGTTTTGTTTTATTTCCAGAGGACAAACCAGACAGGTCAAGTCCCAGGGCATAGTGAGAAGGAAAGAAGAAAACCTCTGTCTCAAGAAGATGAGTAGAGCTCAGATCTCTGAGCTCATCACTGAACCCATTTGTGCACATGAAGAGTGTGCACAACCAGAAGAGTTATTCTATAGCAACACATCTCTGAACAGTGCAAATTAATAGGCCCAGCTGATGTTCCCAGTGAGAAAAATCCTTCTGTTATCTGTTTGCGTGCGTCAACCTTGCTGAGTGTGGAGCATTAGGCATACAAGGACAATGCAATGAAGATATCCTATCAAGAACATTTTAAAGCTTGTCCTTATTCCATCTCCTTTTAAGCACTGCCATCAGAAGGGCATGAGTGGTGCATAGCGGTCTTAACACAAGGGTCACAAGCACTTTCAAAGTCAAAAGGCCAGGCTGCGCAGCCTGCCTTCATCATTACTACTAGAGATTAAGACCTCTCAGTATTAGCTAGATGGGTGCAGAAAAGGCAACATAATAACTGACTTTTTTTAAGGAAAGGTCCTTGTTTAAGAGTACAAGAACTGTAGTTAGCACTGCAAAACATGTGGCATCATCAAAGAAGGTGAAGGATTCAAGAGGGAGCTCTAAGATCTGAAGACATTACCTCAACATTTTTCAGCAAGTTCTCCTGGGTTTGAATTCCATCCCTTTCCTGTCACAGGGTTTAACTGAGAAGCAGGAACACAAAATGCTGTAGATCCCCTAGACAGCACAACAGCTAGTATGTGGCTCTGGCAGTGGAAAGTGGCTGTCAAGCAAAACTTAAAGGTAACCTTCAGCAGCGTCCTCAGGATACTCTGAGATAGAAGATGCAGAACCTGGCAATAAGCTCAAAAAGTTGTGAAGAGAAAGGCAACAACAGGGTAGACAATTGAGACTGCCATCTGCAAAAAATGTCTAATGAGGAAATTAAGAGTAACTGAAATGTCAGGATACTTGATATGCCTTATGTGTATTGTGCACAACAGAAGACAGGAAATAAAGTACTCTATGTACTGCGAAACTTCTGAGTTGTCTAAGAAACCTACAATACAAATACAGTAAGAAGTACCATTTGAAGGACAAAAAAAAAATAATCACCTCATATAAAAAGTTTCAGATTACTAATTCTGAAAAGTGTTTATTCCCACATTTATTTTAAATCAGTATGTCCTGATGTGGGAAGCCATAGTCTTACTCATTGCAATGTATTAGGCTACACGAAGTGTAGTGCATTTCAAATTTTTGCCACTTCGAATTTTAACACATTAGAGTTTGAACATTATCAACAATCTCCTTTTTTTTGTTTAAGACATCTGATTTCCCTTGATTCATGCATTCTTGCTATTTCTCCAGAGTATTTTAGGAAAAAAAAAAAAACAACAAACATGTCAATATAGACACGAGTACTGCATCATTTCTTAAATTAAAAACCCAGATAGTTAAACCCAGTGGCTTATTACCAATCTTCTGTCACAATGTCCTTGTCACACTGGTCCTTTGTCCCTGATTAACTTTAGTAATGTCCCCTATTTTCCTGCATCAGAATTTATAGATATGATTAATATGCAGAACAAATGCATTTAGAAGTACACACCAGAGTATTCTGGAGTAATGTATTAAGATCCTATGTGAAACACCTGACCAATTACTCTTTAATGCTGAATATTTAAATTTGCCCTCATTTCAAGAGTGAAGACAGCTTTTTCAGAAAAGCTGGTATTTGTTGCTTTTAGATGAAAATAAGAGTAGATCCCCAAAAGACCCTACTGGAAAGATGACTTGCATTAGGGAGCAGCAAAAAGGAATGGCTCCCCATGGGATGGGCAGCCAGCAGGCCCCCTCAGTCAGAGCCCATCCCACTGCCCAACCAGGAGCAGGACAGCTACAGGGATGGGCAGAGGACAGGTTGGGATGTGGACCCAGCTCAGCAGTCCCATGACTGAGCAGGGCAGGGCTGTAGTGAGCTGGAAACCAGCCCTGCTGTGGCATCACTGGGGCAGGGCTATGCAAGGACAGTCAAGGCTGGTATCAACACCCCATGGGCCAACACAACATGCACAACACCATCAGCAAGAGCTGTAAACAGGAGCCCATGTCAGTTTTTGGTTTAAATCTCCCAGTTTCAGAGTCACCTAATAAATTTTTACTTGCTACTTGTAAACCCTGCAACATCTAGTTAAAGGTCTTCACATTTACTTGTTTTCCAGTAGAAAAAGTGTCGATTTACAATGGCTTCACTGAAAGGCAATGTCTCATTGGAGACTAGAGGTAGAAAAACAGCTGTCAGGCTGAACAAGGAGTATACAGGCTGATGAATGAGGCAGGTGATTTAGCAACAGCAGACACAAATAAGGCCAAGTTTCCAATGTTGTCTTTGCCTCAGTCTTCACCAAGGTCTACCATACCTCTGTGATTAGTGAAAGGGATCATGGAGATCTACCAGTAGTGCATGAGGACTCAGTTAGGGATTACTTGAAAGAATTCAACCCACACAAGTCCATGAGATCCAACATACTATCCAAGAGTGCAGAGAGAGCTACACAGAGGATACAATAGAGAGATCCTTGCAAGGCTGCTCTCTATTATCTTTGAAAGCTCATGGAGATCAAGTGGTCCTGCATGACTGGAGGGCAAATGTTGTATCCATCTTCAGAAAAAGTCAATAGGTAAATCCAGGGAGCTCCAAATCTCACTTTGATGGCTGGAAAAATTCATAAAGCAAGTCTTTTTTAAGCACATTTTTGGGCACATGAAGTAGATAAGGTGACTGGGAATGGTCAGCACAGATTTACTAAACGTTGGTTGTCATCTAGGATGAAGTTACTAGATTTATGGATGAAGGGAGAGCAGAAGATGGCATTTATCTCCAACTTTAGAAATATTCTTGACTGTCTCACAATGTTCTTGTATGCAAGTTATGATTTTATGATCTGGATTGGTAGGTAATTAGATGGGAAAAACTATTTGGAAGATCAGTCTCAGAAGATAGTAGATAGCCCATCATAATGTGTCTGCAGGCTAGTATCAAGTGGAGTACCACAGAGGTCTATCCTGGGACCTGTCCTGTCTAATATATTTATCAATTACTTGAAAGAAAGCAGTTGTATGCACTTTCATCAAGTTTGCAGATGACATCAAACTAGGAGAAACAACTGATATACTTAAGAGCGTGACTTGTGTTAAAAGGGACTTAGACGGACTGGAAGAATGGGCAACGAGAAACTTTATGAATTTTAACAAGGGTAAATTAAAAGTCCTGCACCTGGGAAGGAATAAACCCTTGCAACAATGCAGGCAGGGGAGTGACTGGCTGCAGAAAAGCTGTACTGAAAAGGACCTCAGGAAGAAAGGCAGCAGTATGCCCTGGTAGCAAAACAAAAAAGTCACTGTATCCTAGGTTGTATTATCAGGAACTATTATCATAGCTAGTAGATAAAAAGTCCTTGATAGACCACATCTCAAATACTGTGTTCAGTTTTGCCACCTCGGTACAAAACAGACATTGATAAACTAGAGCAAGTTCAGCAGAATTCAGTGGAGAGCTACTGAGACAGTCAGGGGTCTGGAGCATTTGCCCTATTAGTAGAGGCTGAGAAAATTTGGCTTATTCACCCTGGAGATAAGAGGGCTTCAGAGGAACTGAGTTGCAGCTTTATATCTTCATGGTCATAAAGATGGTGGAGCCAGGTTCTTCATAGTAATGCAAGATGGGAAGAAGAGAAACAGCAAGCACGAGTTGAAATGAGAGACTGAGACTGGCTAAAGTGAAAATTTTTTTCACCAAGAGGAAAGACAAGCATTGGGACAGGTTACTCAGAAGGGTTGTGCAGTCTCCTTCCTTGGAGATTTTCAAGACAGAAGTAAAGCCCTAAGTAACATGATTTGACCTTATAGCTGGTCCTACTTGGAACATGAGGTTGAACTAAAGACCTGTTTAGGTCCCTTCCAAACTGAACTATCCTATGATGCTATGATTATATTGTCAGTCTAGTACAGAAAGTCTCGATCTCTCTGTACACTAAGGCTTTGGACTTCTTGCAAGTACTGTCATGAGACAGTCCTACGATTCTTTTCCAGAATATGCTACATCATATATTCCCTTGGCCAGTCAAAATGGGAAATCATAGCTGACATAGGTGGAATCTCCACCCTTAGAGGTTTTCAAGACTGGCTAAACAAAACCACAGCTGACAATCTAGAGTTGCTAATAGTCCTGCTTCAAGCAGAAGGGTGGAATAGGTGGCCTGCAGGGGTGACTTCCAAACAAAATTTTAATGATTCTGCGAAAATCTGTGAAATAAATCACACTGGACAGTGTAACTTGCTTTTTACAGTAATGCTTAGAAGGGTTATGAAATATGCCCTTTGTTCATGAAGCACCTTTATTAAATCTAACATAGTAGAGAAAGGAATAATCCAAAATGGCAGGATCTCCCTTTACATTACCTACATAAAGAAACAAAACTAATGGTTTAGGACAATACTTCACCTATTTAGGCACTGCTTGTGTTTACTGAATTACAAATCAATGCTGAAAGGCAATTTTTCATGGGCAAAATGTGGCCTAGACTTTCATCAGAAAACAGCGTGAAAAGCCATTCCCTTTCTATACACTTAGATGTAATGAACATTTTTTATTTTTATAAAAATGACACCTTCAACACAAGAGTGCCAAAAGCGTCTAGTTTTTGCCTAACGAATCATGAACATTATCCCTCAACTTTTTGGCAGCTCTCCCATGCAAGTATTTTCTACTTCTTTTAAATGAGATTGAAAACAGTCTGCCATAAAAAAAAAAAAAAAAGACTTAAAGAATTAATAAACTATGAAATTAAAAAGTTATTTTAAATCTGTAAGTAATGAGATACTGAATTTTGCTCATGTTTTTCAATACAAGTATGGCATAGCATTGCATTTCCACCGCCAAGTAATAAACACGTTTCACTGAATTTGGCTTCTCCTTCCTGATTAGGAAGGAAACTCCTGGATATGATGCCTGCCCTGGCAAGCTGTCTTAAAAAGCCTGCCTCCTACCATGTACATTATTTAATATCTGCACATTCCAGCACTATGCCAAATGCATAAGTGGTTTTGTCTACTATTGGTTAGTGATTTCAAATAACTGAAAAATATAAATTTGTTTGTAAAGTGCATTAATTGGTGGGATCCACCTTATCTCCCTCAGCAAAACAGTTTTGTTTTATAATCACTCTACTAAAATTGAAACACTTATCTTTAACAAAACCAGTGAGCTACTTAGTACTGCTGCTGCAGCCATTTGGTCTTACCGAGTTCAATGGTATATCTAGCTACATGTTGAGAGCACATAGGGATAAAAAATTCAATTTGTAGTGGAATTATAAAATACAAAAATGACTCAGGGACAAATTCTGGGAAGCCATAGAGAAGACTCAGAACTGGTAAAACAATACTGAATTCACTGCATAAATCTATATTAATAAATTAAAGAAAGGCAGGGTGAGGGCTCAAATACCAGCCTACGCTCATCCATAACATGTGACTGCTAACATGTATACTCCATTGACAGCTGGCAACTAGTACTCTCCGCAACAGGGAGAGATCAAGTACAGTCTGCAGGATGAGACAGGTTGAGGACTGCGTTGTGACTGCATAAATACACTATGGTCCATTTTATTTTCTACCATGGGCACAACCCTCAAGTCTACAGGAAAACTGCTAAGGACAAGCATCAGCACTGCACTCTCCTATGCCCCAAAATCAGAATGGATATCAAAACCACAGAGAGTATCAGGTAGCACCAATGCAACTAGTTTGTCCTTACTCCAGAATTAGCTCTCCAATGGTCTTTATTCTTCAGCATACATTCACTACGACACTTTACTGCTCCTTCGAGGAGCAATGGGTATATCTGGCAATCACTACTGTAACCACAGCTCATGTAGACATTCTTGACAAATTTAAAACGGAATGCCTGGATACTGATAATGCAGCCACAGAAAGAGCCAAACTCAGGCCAGTGGACAGATTTTTTAACCAGCTTCCATTGTGGCTTTTCTGCTGCGGCCATAATGTTGACAGAACCTCAGCTAAGCAGCTTCTAGGTAGCTCAACTTGTTCACCCCAACTGCAGCTGCTGTAGCACAAAGTCCAGCACTCAGAAGCCATAGGGATCTTCAAAATCTTCTCTCGGCTGCTGACCAACCCTGGAGTCCAGGCTGGTTGGAGCTCACAGGTAGACATGCACAGAACAGCCCACATCCAGCTCTTGCCAAACAGAAGTTGGGGTGATGTGCAAGCTGCAAAGGGATTGACAGAAATCCCCAGTGGCACCCTCCCAGACTCAAATTGAACCCAAACACCTAGCACACCCAGAGGGTCAGCCCCACAAGTGAACAGGCAGGGGCAAGATTCCCCCCTCTACCACACTCCAGTAATGTTTTGCTCCAGTAATGCTGAGCAGAGATGAACTAGTTTTAAATGTGTGCATATTCAGTCATACAACCTCAGCAGGAAAGGTATTGAATGTCCTCCCAAAGCAGAACATCCAGAATAGGATGGCGTACCTTAAAAAGTGTTGCAGTACCCCTACCTAAATCAAATATGCTTGGGCAAGTCCAAGCAGCAATAGAGTAAAGGCAAATTTTGCCCAGGATATTGATATGAAGGCTCCAATTACTGATAATATTTCCATAACTGTAACAGAAAAATACTTCATGCTGTATGATCCCATCAAACCAGTGAAATTCAATAAGTGGCACACTACTCAGTTTAACTGCCTCAAAATAATCTGACCCTGCTAAGCATTTTAACTTCTAGTCCTTAACACTCTGAAGAGCTTTCAGGGTGATGCTTGCTTCAATAAGCCATCTCCTGCAGTTCTGATAATAAAGTTTTTATTGCTTTCATGTAAGTAGATAAAAACAAGTTATGCCCCTGAGTTACGAGAGAACAGCAATAATGCCTGATTTTTTAATTTTCCTTCTAATAAAATTAAAAAATAGTAATCCCATGCAAAACCAGGAAAAAATGCCACACACCTAGGATTATAATTGGTATCACCATACTTGAGTAGCAGAAGCTATTCAAGGGTGCTGCTTACAATATTGAAAAAAAAGAAAAGCTACATTTCACTCAGTAGAGATTGGGACTTGCTCTATAAAAAACCCTCTTATTTAAGCTGACATTAAACTATTTTGTTAAGGCTTAAACAGCTGCCCTAGTGAAACATTGGTCTCTCAATCGGATCAAACTAATTTGACTTACAATAAGCGAGAGGAACGGTTTAATTAGCACTATTGAATATACTCTGCACCAGACTAGATTTTCTTCTCGGCATCAGGCAGAACTCATTAAAAAAGAGAATTCGACCTTTTGCTCATAATTACCTTTGGAAGACCAGCACTTGAGACAATTTTCTAATTGCAGAAGAGGAACTGCACAAAGCTGCCATTCAAATGCATCTATTAATTTAGTTTTATTTTCTGCTCAGCCTTCCAAAACTAATTATTTGAGACTGAGGTTAGGAAATTGGAGAGAAAGCCTCAAGAGGGATGGGGCAGAAGGTTTCTTAAAAAATAGCATTTGAGCCTTGAGGGGGAAGGAAGATTCTAAAAAATAACTTTTGTGAAACTGCATGATAAAAAAAAGCCCCCCAGAAGACAAGCCCTGTAAAGGGCACGCACTTCAACATCGTTTTTGTCTTCACACAGATATCTTATGAGATTGGAGAGTTACATGGCAGATGAAATCCACTGTTGATAAATGTAAACTTATGCATGCAGAAAAAGAAGAGATTTGACATACAGAGTGACAGGCTCTGAGCTGACCGTAGCTAGCCAGAAAATACAACTCAGATTTGCTCTATGACAGCCAGTAGCAGCCATAAAAGCAACCACTGAGAACACCTCTGTTGAAGAGGAGAACAACATGCATGGATAGAAGCACAAAGGTAGGGTTTCCTGCTCTGCATTTATTACCTAGAAGGCATGCTCTGACCTCATAGTACACACATAGCAATGTGCATACAAGAAACCGTATGGAGCCACCATTTAAAATTAAATCTTAAAATAGACTTTGTGACTGTGTGGAAACTACTTTCACACAGTGTAACTCATCATGATCTAAAAGGCCAGCACAATCAATGTTCCCCTGGATACCCTTAATCCAGAGGGTATCTAAAGGAAAGGGCACTAGAGTTACTACAGTTACCATGTCAACCAAATATCTTCCATTGCAGGAAGCAATGCTTACACCAAGTTTAAGACTTGCTTTGGCTACACTTTAAGCATGGCTGAAGATCAAACTAAGGAGTCTTAATAGAACAGAAAGGACCTTGACAGCACCTCTGAGAGGATCCTCAGCATCTTCCAAGATTCACCTCTAAGTCTGCAGGTTCTCTAGTGAGTGATCTCAGTGTTGTCTCGCACACAAGAATGATTTCCCTTGCCTAATCCACAAATCTCTGTCCTAGTGCTGTCCTTCTGTGTAGATCTTCATAAACACCACTTGTTGTTACTACAGCTGCTTCATAGATGGCAAGTTGCTATCAAGAAATGTATAAGCACCTTCTAAAGGGCCACTTTCTCTCTGCTAACTTACTTTGATAGCCTCTTGACCTATAAATTTATTGACAATCAATTCTTGTTTCACTGCATAGCTTCAAGTATTGGTTTCTTGATAATAAAAAGCAACAAGTTAATATGTGACACTGTTCATTACCAGGTGCTGCAGACTCCTGCAAATCTTTCAAAGGTTATTGCTTTCTTTAATGAACATGTCTAAACTAGGCTTCAGTACTGACAGAAGTGTTCAATACATGTAATAGCTACAGCAATATCACTGTTTATAATTACCAAATATGTTTAATCAACTACATTCCTGTAATAATCAATAAGGAAGACGGGCAAGTGCATCATAGAAAATGTCTCTCTGATTTAAAGCTTCAAGAAGAGTAACTGTGACGGCTGTGATCCTGCAATAGGGGAAACATTGAACTGTAACAAGAAGTACAGAGACCGATGAAAGAGTCAGCACTGTGGCTGGGTGACACCACTTGAAATTCTTAGATACAGTCTCACCAGAACCCTGCACAGGAATCCTGTCATTCAAGAAAACATTGCCCAAAACCCACACAAATTGTATCTTGTATATTAACTGTCCAAAATCAGCATAAGACAATAGTAATTTCTAATAATATACTACTTAAATTTTAGCAAAGAATTCTGTCTTAGACAATCAAACTGGACTTATATTTTTCATTTCACCTCATTAATTCTAGTTTTTCTTTAACACATCTTTCATACAAACCTCAAGCAATCCATTCATAAAATAACAATTATACTGTCCCACGACAAGAGCCTCATATTTGCCTGCTAAAAATAACTACTAGACTGGAAGCCTATGGCTTGATGGTATTTTCTTTTAGTTTACCATATTTTTCCTTTAATTTCATGGCTGAAAGAGCTCCTCATTCAGATTAACATGACCAACAGCAGAAACAGAATTTTTTTCCTCAGAAATAGATTTGGCACCAGTTAAGCCAGGCCTAAGCTTTTGATATCCTTCTCAAAGAAGGAACTGATTTAAGAATTCACACCACAGAAATGCACAGGAAGATTACTCTGTACTACTGAGGAAAGTAAAGTTTGTTCTTAAAAGAAATACGGAGAAAATGCAGCCTAAGAAAACCATAACTATAAAAGAAGATAATGTGTTATGACAAAAGCACAGGAATTATACCTAGAAAAATGCACCTTTTATAGCTGCAATTCAATTATCATGAAGTATCTTAAGGTGAGGCTCGAATATAAATGGAAAGAAACAAGATTAAAATCTAAATCATAAAAATTACTATATTTTATGGGGTTTCACCAGAATTACATCTAGCAAAACAGTGAATTACATGGTTTCACAAGCAAATTTCATATGAAGATTAGCTCTACAAATTTAACCATAAAAAACCTTATGGTAGGCCCTAAATAAAAGTCTCTACTTCAAATTCAAGATTACCTGTAGCACCTAAGTGATTAAAAATGAACATTATTCAGAACTGTTAAAGGAAGAAATCTATGTAGGCTTAATACAAGAAACACATTTCAAAGGTTCAAATCCTTCACCAACGTGTCGATGCATCGCTATCCCTCAGAGCAACGTGCACATGAACAACATTCGATATGAACAGAAATGTTATTAGATGGGTATCAGTATCAGGGGAAAAAAAAAAAACGTTTATTCTGTAAATGTGTCTCACCTTTTCCCCTAAGAAACATTAAAGACACAAAGAAAAACATGATTACAATAAATTAAAGCCCCAGATGCATCTAAAAATAATTATGGTATGAATCTGCCAACATGCACAGGCCCAAAAGACTTCATAGCTCTGATGAAGCTCAGGAAAAATCTGTCTATTAACCTCTTGCAGGGTAAAGAACACTAATGCCTGAGAGGCAATCAAGACGATTTATTTGGGCACCACTTTCTGACAATCTTAAAGAACATTTTTACTCAAGACACAGAAGTATCTATTAAGTAATGGAGTTTCCAAATCTTCTTATTCCTCCTTTTATTTTACTTTTTTTAAAATCACTTCACCTCTTGCAGGAGCTTTCCCCACACTATCTGATATAGAGGGCAGTTGTTCACTTCGGTGGGCTGAGGATCAGGCTCTTAATCACATGACTACCTAATGTAAATATTCACCATAAAAATGGTGCAAAAATAGTGAGCTGGATTTTCCTCTTCCTAATACCTTCTTCTCTTCGTAATCACACCATTATTGTAAATCAGACCAGCAGACAGAAGGTCTCCCTGCCTGCTGCTCCAGCATAGTTGAGGGGAGCAGCTGCCTGGCGACACGTACAGGGTCTGCGGATGCGGGGTCGTGCTTTAGCCATTAGTTGCTTTAACTTGGCAAAGACAGACTTTCTGCAAGCAGACACTTGCGTGTACTCCAGTGGAACTGGTGTGGTCTTGTGGATGTGGTCGTCACAGGTGGAGACGCACATCCCCTCATCCCCTGCAGGTTGACTATCTGGGCTTCGGGAGGGCTGCCTTTCATTCATCTCCACAACCTGCCCTGATGCAGCTGGGGCTCTCTGCTGCAGGCCAACTCTTCTCTTGCACCTCTCCAGCAGGTGGGGACACTCTCTGTTAAAGTTGGGGTTATAGTAGTAGAGCAACTAAAAAAAAGCAAAGCAGAGTTAGTTGCCACCAACTAGAGACTGGAAAACCCCAAGCTACGACAACTAAGACTGAATTGCAAAAGAGGAACATGGATATTGAAAAGGACTCTTAGGGGCATTAGAAAACCAGAATTTCGGTTAACACGTTATGAGACAGTTTTGTTACGTCATCAACACCCCTAGGTTTTTGGCATCAGGGAGCAGAGCAGTGTAGGATTTTCAAAAGCATAAGAACTGCTTTCAAAAGCCAAATACCACTACTTTCCAGCCACTGGAGTGTGGAACAAGCTATGATCCTTCGATACATTTTCTCAGCATTCAGCAAGTGCCACAGGAAGATTTCAGATTTGGTACAGCAAGACACATAGTAATTGCATTCAGAGAGATGAGGTTACACCAAGTCTGTTTTTCCACTGAACAGGTTCAATCTAAGCAGATACAATCAAAATGCATCTTATCTGCATTTCTACTAGTCAGAAAGACGAACTCAAAACTTCCTGAAAACTAGCTGAGAAGGAAGTTAAAACCAGACTACTCACTACCATCCTCATCTCCTATATTGCAAGGCCTTATCTTACGTGAATGTCAGTTGGTTGATGTGCAAAGCAACTGCTGTACCTTGCTGTGAGCAGAAGCTACTGCTTCTTCTGCCAGGAATTCAGGAAGTGAGACTGATCTTCGGAAATCCCATTGCATTTTGACGGATCCATAGAGGTTGAGCTATCGAATGAAACTGCTCATGCTCTTGACTGCAAAAGCAAGAAGAGGTGCCCTGCCCAGTACCTTTTTGAAAGGGTCTTCATTGATGGCAATGGCTTCTCCATCCTCGCTCCACCAAGTGGATGTAAACTGGTCACTTTCCACCATTTTCCAAAGCTTTTTGGAAATGAGAGGGATGAGAATTTGTTGGCTTCACCTGCTCTCTTGTTAGAAACAGGAGGGACTCAGCTGGTCTTGTGCTCATCACTGCAATGTTGGACATCTTGCTTCTCCTTTATCAGTCATACAGCAGCATCCCAGGGTGCTTTCTTCTTGTCTTAGGAGGGCCAGGGGAAGTTGTGTCTGCCAACTCATGTATTGTCATATAAATGCAAAGAGAATTTGCAAGTATGTAAGAAGAAGGCTCTGCTAGGCATAGGAGAAAGTTGTCCAAACCACAGGGAAAGTGTTGGATAAAAAGAGGAGGGGAATTTATCCGGTTCTCAGCTTTTTCAAGTGATATAAATATATGGAAGAAAAAAGCAAGGAAGAAGGAAGGAAAACTATTCGGCAAAGATATGACAGGATCAGCATCAGCTTATACCTTTTCACTGTGGTAATGCAATGCAGAAGCATCATCTCCAATACAGAGAATCCCTTTCCTGACATCTGCTCTAAAGCAGCAAAGGTGCCACTTCCCAGCACAAGGCAGGAGTTAGGGTCAACCTGTTTTCCTCTAATTCCTTTCCACCATAGACAGGGACAAGAAGGCAGTGCTCACATGGAACCAGCTCCACTTCCAGTCATTATATGCTCCTCACCAGAGAAATGACCATGCACCACCCACTTCTCTAACGAATGCTGAAGAGAGCGACTGCATCATTAGTCATCTTAATTGCAAGATAGTTTGCTCTTTGTGGTGATTCAAGGAACAGTAGAGTTGAAAAGTCTCAGTTTCAAAGACTAATTTCTCCAAAGCATCCATAGTCCAAGCAAATCTGTAAAATGTCTTTTTTAATCAGAAAATGCTGTAGCAACACTGACTGTTTCATATTTTAGTGTAATCATTGGCACTAGAGCTGTATTACCAAAATTTGATGATTAAGACTGAGTGATGATATTTATACTAGCTAAGTAGCAGCTATAAAATCTACAGCTAGTGCTTCTGGCATAGATTACACATGCACTACAAGCGGAAACAGTTTATTAAACAGCTGAAGAAACGGAAGAATGGGAGGGATGTGTGTGTTGCTCAAGAGGAATTAGAATGTGCAACTCAAAAAGCAACAAAAGCAGCACTAAATTCACCAGCCAGGGCCAAAGTTGAAATACTGGCATCATCATAATAATGTCAGCCGTTAATCTTTCTAGTGCCAAAAAAATAAAAGCATTCAATTCTTGCCTGAGAAGCCCAACACTCCTGTGTTTCTGTAGATCATGATTGTGACTGAATAGAAGTAACAAGGTCCTGTACTAAGATACACCCAAAACACTTAGAGAAATCAACTGTAAACTGGGGACACAAAAGACACCTAGAAGAGCGCAGGCATTTCATACAGGGTTTTTACAAAAATACTTTTAGATAATCACAGAATCATAGAACTATAGAATGATTTGGGCTGGTAGCAACCTTAAAGATCTAGTTCCAACCCCCTGCCATGGGCAGGGACACCTCCCACTAGACCAGGTTGCTCAAAGCCCCAACCAGTCTGGCCTTGAATACTGCCAGGGAGGGGGCAGCCACAGCTTCTGTGGGCAACCTGTGCCAGTGTCTCACCACCCTCACAGGGAAGAACTTCCTCCTAATACTTAATCTAAATCTTCCCTCTTTCAGTTAGGAAACAATACAGCTCATCCTATCACTATGCTCCCTGATAGAGTCCCTCACCTTTCCTGTAGGCTCCCTTTAAGTACTGAAAGGCTGCTGTAAGGTCTCCCGAAAGCCTTCTCTTCTCCAGGCTGAACAACGCCAACTCTCTCAGACTGTTCTCATAGGGGAGGTGCTCCAGCCCCCTGATCATCTTCATGGCCCTCTTCTGGACCCGCTCAAGCAGGTCCATGTCTTTCTTGTGCTGGGGAGCCCAGAGCTGGATGCAGCACTGCAGGTGGGGTCTCATGAAGGTGGAGTAGAGGGAGAGAATCACCTCCCTCGACCTGCTGGCCACACTTCTCTTGATGAAGTCCAGGATGCAATTTGCTTTATACTGTACAGGACTAGACTTTTAAACAATATCTGACATTGCTAAAATGTTCATCTAAATACGAGAAAGACCTACACATTCCACAGGTTTACAAATTATATAGCCCTTATCTCTCTGGACAAGAAGTGCCAGGCTGGAGCGTAAAGCCTGGAAAATGAGAAAAAAGCAAAGTTTTAGGGAATGTTTTCCAGAATGTTTGGGTCATCACAAGTCAAATACTCTCAAGTGAAACAGTAGCTTGGTCAAAAACTTGGTGTAATAGGCCTGGGGGAAGGAGACAATTTTGTAACAGTGGTAAAAAGAACAGGTTAAATTCCATGGTCATTGCCATGAAAGGGAATATAGCTCTTTAGAAGGTACTTAGACAAAAGAGCAATTTTAATAGATCAATACTATCAGTTCCCTGCTAACCCTTTTATTTCACTGCCCAGACTCCAAATCAAGCCTTTTTCCGATATATAATATAAATGCTTTCTGATGTAATCATGCTGTAAGTCCTTTCTAAACTCCAATTTGCATACCTGCCTGGTCCCTACCCCAAACTACTCTGAGGTTCTTGACCCCAGACTTCAACCCCTAAGTTCTGACTGAACCTCAGCTTCATTTCTTCTCCAAGTACTCTTCACTCTGCTCTCTCAGGTCATGACAGGCCTTAGCAGAACCCCCAATTGCCTGCCTACATTAAATGTAAAAGAATAAAAGAGCAGAGAAATTGTGTTTGCTACTTCCAGCTATACGGACTCCCCAGACTGCTCAGTTCTTTCTGCTCTTTTCTTTTGTGCTCCAGATGAGAGCACAGCAGGGGGGAGGAGGGAGAAGGGAGGAGAGAGGAGGGATAAGTTCAGCATATCTCTCTGACAGACTTAATTGGATGCTTCTGCCTCTAAAAATGAGCAAGTAAGGTAGCAGAAGGCACCTAAAAAAATAAATTAGAAAATTAAACTAGACAGGCTCCAAAAATGGAAAGGCAACTGAAGGTCCTAGATTAGAAGATCAACATCCCAAATACTTAAGACAATTCAAAACACTGACCCACCTTAATCAGATATTCAGGAAGCAAGGGTCAAATTTAGGTCTTCTCAGGAGCAGGGATCAGGCTGCTGGCAGGACGCAAAAACATAGCCAGAAGCAACACTTCATGAAGGACATTCCACACAGATCTGCTTTCATCCAGAGAGCAGTGCTGTTCAGTGGCCCAACTGCCGCTGGCAGAAACAGATGAGACAAGAAACACCACCAACATTCAAGAAAAAAAAAACAAAACAAAAAAAACCCACCACTTAACAGTGCAAACCTAAGATAACTGGTGAGGAACGCTGCAGAAGCAGTGTGCCGAAAACCGATTAAGACATCTTCTTCCACTGTGTGATGAAAAGCAGCTACCCAGCATCTTCAACAACATGCATATAACAGTTGCTGCAGACAGGACTTCACAATATTGAGGTACTACTAGATCACGTGTGGCATTTAAAAAAAAAAAAAGGAAGGGGAAAGGAGGGCGGAGTTCCACCATATCAAATATTTCTGTCTCACTAAGTTTGTGAATAAAATATGTATGTTAAATTTCAATATGGCATCTAAAAGCTGTAGCAAAGGAATGACTGAGAAAAGAGGGATTAAAAAAAGACAAAGAACAAAAGGGTTAATTTTTTATACAAAAACTGAGCTTGCTAATACCTGTGTAGAAAACAAAGTCTTTTGTTCATGATAGCAACAATGAAGTCAAATAAATCAATGAACAGGCCAACTGGTGCAGAGTTTACAGAATTTAAGCTAAAAAACAAAACACACAGAAAACTACTCAACTTCCCCTGCAAAATGTCCACCATTTAATACCATGTTATGTACAAAATATGCCACTGAAACATTTCTAAGCCATCTTCGATTCAATATTAGTATCATGGAGCTTTGCATTTCTGGAGACCTTTAAGAACTTTATTTTGCAATTACTACAATTCTAGTTTCTAAGTTTTCATTAAACATCAGCCATGTAACAGAACTAATCTCACTTTTTTAAAACAGAGGGCACATCATTATGCTGTATACATCATTCATTTCAGTCAGTCATTCAGAAAGTTGGGCAGCTGAAAGGTGAAGTAAACATTCATTTGAGATAAAACTGGAATTGGTAGATTTCCATTTTAGTCACAATGCTGCACTTCTGTACTGTGATCTTTTGCTAAAAAATACTAGTACTCTGCCCATTTTCAAAAGCATGTGCTTCATTTCACTTTCAAATTTACAGGTGTTTACTCTTGTAATTCAGAAATAAAGAACATGGAATTACGCAGGAATGCTCAGAATAAATTCAAGGTAATGTCTTGGTAGAAACATGTAGAGGAATACAATCAGCAGCTTCTAAGAATACTAAGCACCTCCATATTGCAGTGGACACCAGATGCCCACCAAAGCCGCTCTATCACTCCCCTTCTCAGCTGGATGTAGGAGAGAAAATATAACTACAGGTTCATGGGTCAACAGAAGGGCAGGCAGAGATCACTCACCAATTATCATCATGGGCAAAACAGACTCAACTCAGGGAAGTCAGTTTAATTTATCACCAGTCAAATCAGAGCAGGATAATGAGAAATAAAACCAAATCTTAAAACACTTCCCCCCTCTTCTTCCCAGGCTTAACTTCACCCCGAATTTCTCTACCTCCTCCCCCTGAGCAGCACAGGGGGACAGGGAATGGGGGTTGTGGCCACTTCATCACACGCTGTCTCTGCTGCTCCTTCCTCCTCAGGTGGAGGACTCCTCACATGCTTCCCCTGCTCCTGCGTGGCATCCCTCTCACAGGAGACAGTCCTCCATGTACTGCTCCAATGTGAATCCTTCCCACAGGCTACAGGTCTTCACGAACTCCTTCAATGTGGGTCCCTTTCATGGGATGCAGTCCTTCAGGAACAGACTGCTCCAACCGTCCCCCGTGGGGTCTCTAGTCCTGCCAGCAAACCTGCTCCAGCATGGGCTCCTCTCTCCATGGGTTCACAGGTCCTGCCAGAAGCCTGCTCCAGCACGGGCTTCCCATGGGGTGACAGCCTACTTCCTTCAGGCATCCACCTGCTCTGGCATGGGGTCCTCCACAAATTGCAGGCAGGTATCTGCTCCACCATGGATCTCCACAGGCTGCAGAGGCACAGCCTGCCTCACCACAGTTTTGACCACAGGCTGCAGGGGAACGTCTGCCTTTGTGACTGGAGCACCTCCTCCCCCTCCTCCTTCCCTGACCTGGGTGTCTGCAGAGTTGTTGCTCTCACATATTCTCACTCCTCTCTTCAGCTGCAGTTGCACAGCAACTTTTCCTCCCTTCTTAAACACATTAACCCAGAGGTGCTACCACTGTCACTGATGGGCTCAGCCTTGGTCAGCAGTGGGTCTGTCTTGGAGCCGGCTGGCATTGGCTCCATCAGAGAAAAGGGAAGCTTCTGGCATCTTCTCACAGAAAGCACCCCTGTAGCCTCCCCAGTACCAAAACCTTGCCATGCAAACCAAATACAATATTTTTGGTCTAACTCATGGGCAGCAGCATATTAAGGATCAGAAATTTGAGTTATAACTGCAGTGTGTTAATCTCTGATGGAATTCTTAATCAGCTGTTGTGAAAATTAGTTCTCAACACAATTCTCAATAAAGTATAACGTCTTTTTTTCCCCTCCTAAAATACAACTGCTACTGAAGCATAAATGATTATGGTGTTCAATGTGCTCTGCCATTGCTCTCTTAAAGACTTAATCACTCTGTGCACATTCACAAACTGTTCTGAAACTAAAAGCCCCAGAACTAAATGCTGTACCATTCCAATACTCCTTGATAAATAAAATACAGACAACCTACAAGAGAAGTCTGACATTTGGGTGAGCAGTAAAATGCATTCCTTTGCTAAAACCACAATCAGAAAGATTGCATTTTCTAACTGAATGGCCCTCTTGTACGAGTAGTGTAAGTACTTCTGGAAAAGTAAGAGTTTGTTCAGGAAGGAATGAAACCACAATATATTAATGACAAGAATGAAAATAGCAAAAGGATTTCACATTGTGGTATGAACATTCCAATTTTTTAATCTGTGTCCTTGTTTCGTCTGTTCGAACCTGATGCCTGGGCAGTAGTAAAATTCTTGTTTGCATCAGTACTGACAACAATTAAATCCAACAGAGCTGGTGCAAAAGGTGTAAAAGAAACTACTGTAAGCAGCCACATTCTTTCATTTTTTCTTACAGCATAGCTGGGAATCTCAGTTGCCTGGAACTGCCCACAGGGCCTGCCAGCTGAGCCAGTTTCAGGGGATGGGCTGTGCTTGCTATTGTTACTTCATTTGGAGAAACAAGCTGCCAAGGAGGTCAAGATTATGCTCTCAATGACTTTGTAAAGGAGAGTTCAGGCATTATTTTAAAGGCCATTTATATAGGTGCTACATGTAGAATTAAGTACAGTGAAAATGCAAAATGAAGCAGGATTTTTGTCCAGACAGATATATTGCAAACTCAAAGCATACCATGACACTCAGATAGAGCTGTCTGACAGGATTTTTTTCCTAATATGCACTTCAATAAATTCCTGTACATATCAGAACAGACTGAAGATGTTGTCTTTAGAGGAATACTTTCCTAAGCTGCAGTTTAGCAGAAACACGGTACACCAATTTCTGTGGAAATTCTTGCTAAAACATTTCAGCATTAATTTTGAAAGGCCTGGCAATAAAAAGAAACAATGAACTCACACCAATTTATAACATTTGAATTACACTGCAGAATTCCTTTGCTATCAGAGCATTGCTGTATGACTGCACAAAGTTAGACACCACAAAGACAGCAACTACAATGCCCTATTCTCTTTGCATCACCTCATTTATTGCATTTCAGTGTTGAAAGTCAAACAAACAAGAGCACTAATCAAGCAAGTGACAGTGCTAATATATCTCTTCATCTGCGTTTTGAACAGACTATGCCTCCTTAACAATTTCAGGCTCTCAACTTGATTGTTACTCAAAAAGCATGTGTGAGACACTATACTAATTGTGTTCTAGAACTGTCCATGTACGCCAAATAAGTGTCTGGTTTTTAATTTGCTCTTAATTAGCTTACAGAGAAAACATTGTATTATGCAGCAAAACCTCAAATTTTTTAAAAGTTTACAGTCATTTACTAGCATTATATCAAATTGATAATTAAGCCTGGAGTAACAGCACAGCACTACTGGGCTGCAGTATGGCTTTTACAACTAAGCCTCATCACTGAGTTTAGAAACCAGTCCAAACACTCTTTAGTAGACAGGCAACTAATCTTCTGTATGTAGTTCCCAACTGTGATCCATTGGACAGAACTCTGGACTAAAAGTCAGGACACTTGGGTTCACCTCATGACCTTTGACAACACACTTCACATTTACGTAGAACAAAACCAAAACTGCTTGGCTTCTTCCGAGAGCTAAGATTCGAAGAAGACAGGATAAACAGCAAGAAGGCTGCTACACAAAACACCCCTTTTTACTTCAATATAAAAGACTGCCAAACTTAAAACAGTCTATTTCCACACTGAATCTCTGCTTCAATCTCTTGCAACTTCTACTTTCCCCACTCTGCAACTCTAATGCAGTATCATTCAGTTTTTCTGCACCTGCCCCTCATTCCAGATGAAGCCTGACTTGCTTCTTCCATGCACAGGACTGAAAGATTCCTCTCACGGGAGTCACCCAGTGAAGTAGTCTTCTGTCTGTGGGATGCCTGCACCCTTGGTTAAAGGACTTGGAAAGGTCTGTACCAAATGAGTCCCAGGACTGCAGCAGACAGAAGGATGGTCATATGGTTAAGGAGTTCAAAGCCTTCCTGGTAGACCTGACTGATTTGATCTTTACCTTCTTAGTCCTGGAGCTCTGTCTTAAGCAAACTAAACTTCTCACAGCTGATCACTGAGTATTCTGTGCATTCATCTGCTGAAACTTACAGAAATGCTGATCACGCAAAAAGGTACATCTGAAGACACTGGGAAGTCTATTTTCATAACAAAAAATTAAATCATTCCAAGTCATCTGGGCATTTAAAAGAGCATACAAAATTAGAGAACATTTGAAATTTTAGCTTTAAATCCTCCTGTACCTTGTTTCCTTCTCTGTAAAATGAAGACAAATTATTTCCTCTTAGATATTCTTTTCACAGCATCTCTAAGATATTCATGAAACTCACACTACAGTAGGAAACTTAGTTTTAGAAACCGTCTCTTCAAAAGAAAATTTATATCATTCATTAAATAAAGGCATTGGGTGAGATATGGAGGAATTTTCATACTATTCTTTTTAAATTTTGGCCATTCAAATCATAGAGAATCATAGAATCAGAGAGGGCTGGAAGGGACCTCAAGGATCATCTGGTCCAACCTTTCTTGGCAAAAGCCCCTACAAGACAAGATGGCCCAGCACCCTGTTCAGACGAATCTTCAAAGAATCCACAGCTTCCCTAGGGAGATTATTCCAATGGCTGATTGTTCTCACTGTGAAAAAATTTCCTCTAGTGTCTAAGCAGAATCTCCCCAGGAGTTAACATGTACCCATTACCCCTCGCCTTTTCCATGTGACTCGCTGTAACAAGGGAGTCTCCATCTTCTTTGTAGCCACCCTTTAAATACTGGGACATGGCGTTGACGTCTCCCCGGAGCTTGCTTTCCTCAAGGCTGAACGAACTCCGTTCTCTCAGCCTTTCCCCACATGGCAGGCTTCCCAGGCCTTTGATCATCTTTGTGGCCCTCCTCTGGACCCTCTCCAGCCTGTCCACAGCTTTTTTGTACAGCAGGGACCAAAACTGAACACAGTGCTCCAGGTGAGGCCTGACCAGCACTGAGCAGAGTGGGACAACGACTTCTTTGTCTCTGCTGGTGATGCCCTTGCTGAAGCAACCCAGCATCCTGTCGGCTCTTTGCCACACCAGCACTGTTCACTCACATGGAGCTTACTGTCCTCCAGGACCCCCAGGTCCCTTTCCACAGAGCTGCTTCCAGGCCAGGTGGATCCCAGCCTGTGCTGCACTCCTGGATTACAATTCCCCTGGTGCAAGACCTTACACTTGTCCTTGTTGTACTCCCTAAGGTGGTTGTTAGCCCACTCTTCCAGCCTATCCAGGTCTTCCTGCAGGGTGGCTCTCCCCTCCAAAGTGTCCACTTCCCCACTCATTTTGGTGTCATAAGCAAACTTCATCAGGGCACACCTGATCCCATCATCCAGATCACTTATGAAGATATTAAACAGCATTGGGCCCAATATCGATCCCTGCAGGACCCACTTGTGACAGGTTGTCAGTTTGAAGAGGATGTATTTACCACCACCCTCTGGGTGTGGCCTGTCAGCTGGTTCCCCCCCTCATCGCCCAGACCACTTGTCTAGACCATAATGCATCAGTTTCTCTAGGAGGAGGCTGTGGGGAACTGTACAGAAAGCCTTGGAGAAATCCAGGTAGACAATGTCCACTGCTCACCCTGCATCAACTGAGCAGGTTACCTTGTTGTAGAAGGTGATCAGGTTTGTCAAGTACAATTGGCCCTTGGTGAATCCATGCTGGCTTTTCCCAGTCACATACTTCATTTGACTTGTGATAGACCCCGGGAGGATTCGTTTCATAACCTTCCCAGGGACTGAAGTAAGATTGATGGGCCTGTAATTTCCTGGCTCTTCCTTTTAAGCCCTTCTTGTAGATGAGGGTGACATTAACCTTCTTCCAGTCTTCTGGTATGTCCTGCAATATCCACGACTTCTTGAAGATTATGGGAAGTGGCCTCGCAACAGTCAGCCAGCTCTCAACACCCTTAGGTGGATAACATCTTGGCCCATCAATTTGTAGGGGGGAAGTCCCTGTAATTGCCCACTTACCAACTCTTCCTTCACTGACAGTGGGTCTGTGTTTGCATCAACCTGGATTTTTGTTCACAAGGCCTGAGGCCCAACAGTGCTGGTAAAGACGGAGGTGAAGAAAGTGTTGAGAACCTCTGCCTTTTCAGCATTGTTGCTGACTTGTTCACCCCTCCTGTTTAACCGTGAGCCAATATTTGCCGTCTGTTTCTGGTTGTTGCTTACATACTTGGAGAACCTTTTCTTGTAGCTTTTGACATCTCTGTCCAATTTCAATTTGAGCTGAGCCTTTGCTTTTCTAACTGCATCTCTGCAAGCCCTGGCAATGCCCTTTTAGTTCTCAAGAGATATTCACCCGCTTTTCCATCTCTGGTACACGTCTCTTTTGGTTTTGAGCAGACTCAGAAGCTCACAGTTAAGCCAAGGGGGTCTCTTGCTCCGCCTACTTTCCTTCCCTTTAAAGGGGATTAATTGGTTTTCTGCTTCCAGGAGAGTGTTCTTGAAAAGCTCCCAGCACTTGCTATCTACTTATCCTCCATGGAAGCTTCCTGTGGAATCCCTCCCAACTGAGCTCTGAGTGAGCTGAAGTTTGCTCTTCTACAATCTAAAATCTTTGTCTTAGTACTAACCTTCCACATGCTCAGCAGGATCCCAAACTCCAAAATATTGTGATCACTTTTGCCAAGGCTATCACTAACCAAGATACTATAAAGCAGGTAACAAAGCAGGTAACTACCAGTACAAAAACTGCACTCCTACTCTATTTGCTGAACCCTTTAGGTTTGTACTTCAACACTATCCTAATACTGAACTAATTTTCATTTCTATATTTCCTAGTTTCTGGGTACTTACACTGCCTCTCTGCTGTCCCAAAGCTCAGCAAGCTTTATATCAAAGGAAAAAAAAAATATATAAAAGGGCATGGAAATAAGAAGTATTTTTTTTAATATTAAAAACTATTGAGTTCAGTTTCAAGTTCAGATTGAACTTTCACAGTAATTCACATTTTATGTGCTCCTGCTCATCCCTTCTCAATTAAAACTTGTATATCTGCCAATAAAGATTTAGAGATCCACAGGTCATTTATCACATTTGCTTGAGTTACTCATTTCTAAATCATATGCCCATTCCAGCAACTTACCAGGCAGCAGTGTTGGAAGGATTGATTAAAGACTATGGTTTCTGTTGCCAGTGACAACTATGATAAAAGCGCTTAACAGGAGGAAGGATTGGATTCAGTGCCATAAAAATAGCATGTGAAATATAACAAAGTTTGTAAAACTTAAGATAAAGTTATTTTCCAACAAGACAGATGCACTTGCTCTGACAAAACTGAGGCTACGAAATCCTGGCCTGCTAAACACAAATCCTGTGTGTTAAGAAAAGACAAACAGCAAAATACCTGTTTAAAATGAAAAATATTAAATATTCCAGTATCCAAGAACGAAAAAGAATATTCAGTTTGTTTATAGTTTTCTACAGAAATATTGTCTTCATATTCAGATTAAGCATGAAAACTCATCACGGAAAGACATGGCAGGGAGCAAGGAATTAATGTGTAAAGGGAAACAGAATGGAAAGCTGCAGCGGTAGGCATTCCTGCGATCATACTGATAGACTACTCTGAATCTGCTTGCTGGCCACAGAGAATTTATGCTTAGCTGTTAACAACTCTTCCTTCTTATTTTTGAGACTAAAAGATTTGAAATCTAGCTCTTTCTTATTCCAACGTAGGTTTGTTGCCTTTTTTGTTGTTGTTGTTAAGTCAGTCACACCTTAAGCAGCCGCACCGCACGTCTTAAAGTATATAAACCTTTCATCTGCTTTGGCAAAAACTCGAACTACGATGACTGGAACACTTAAGCAAAGAGAAGAAATCAAAGAGTTACATCTGACTCTCCACGACAGTCTCCAAGATAAAATGAAGCCCTAGAAGATTAGGAGCATTCACACAACCTGTTCAGGGAAACCTCTCAAGACATTTGTAAATTAATGTCCTGAATGAACAATGCTTTATTTTGTTGTTCCTTTTTCCACTGTAGAGGTACCAGGAGAGAATATAATACACTCACCCAAGAAAGTGCACATCTTGGGCATGTTTTTATTTTATTATTCAACTAGATATTTTCCGACCTACACCCTCAGTTTCCTATACTTAGTAAAGCTGCTCATGGCTCCACAAAAGTTTCTGCCTGCATAAGGAAGCATGTGGAAATAGCACACCAGGAAAGTTACATGGCAGTAATAGCTATGGAGGACAGCTGAAAGCCATCCAGCTAAAAATTCCTGATTTTTAAATGGGGCTCATGACATTTTGGTAACCAGCTCACGACCACAGTCTGCTTAAAAGAGGCAGTATTGAAACTACAGTGAGAAAGGTGTGCTTATATGGAAGTTTTTCTGCATGTTTCTTTGGGGTTTTTTCCAAACCCCACTATTTTAGGTCCGGCAACTGGTTAGGAAAATGCATAATTTGACAGATGCTTTTTGTTACCACCTTCTGTTACTATATGGACATCACTGCATGGCCCTGGCTCAGTAACAAACTGAGAAAAAACTCAATGCTCATTTATAATTTTTTTAGGGATTTATTTCTGGTGAGTGTTTTGTTACATAACACATGGCAATGTTAGATTATTTAGTCATTGGTTCAAGTATACTTTTCCAGTCTTGTTCTTTTTTAATCTACCCATAAAGCATTAGTTATCCACCTTCATACTCAGGACCTAAAACTATGTTTATTATACTGGTGAAAGTTTTGGCATAACGTCAGCGTGAAAGTACTCAAATATTGACATGCCAGCAAAAGTCCTGGGGGCAAATACTGACTATGACTATACTAATCACCACGTCCTTAATTCCATGTCAAGCTGAGAACCGAGTACAAGTACCTGGCCCTTCCTTCCTCTCCCCTCCAAGTTATAAGTGGAGGAAATCAAGCACCTGGACCCAAAGAGGTTGGAAAGGAAGAGAACCCCAAAGTCCCCCTGCTTTTCAATCCAGAGACACTGTTAGGTGGCATATTTAGACAAGTAACTTATTCAAGCAATGTCGAAAAAGTATCCTTTGGCAAGAGTGAACTGCATCTACAGCTGTAAAGCCAGCCAAAGATCTAAGTAACTCTTTCTATGCCAGTCTCCTCTTATCTTTATCCTGCAGTCTCCAGCAGAATCTTATGCTTTACTTAGATGCCAAATCACCTCTTAAATTTGGATTAAATAGAAAAGATAGCCTGATATAGAAAAGATGTAGGCTTGTCTTGGATCTCCATTTTGCAAAGGAAGTCTCTGGGAATTCCCACAGCCTCAGAGGAGTTTAGTCCGCTTTTAAACACTTTATGCAAAACCAGCAGGGAGGAAGGAGGAAGGAAAAATTTTCCCATGTAGTTTGGTTATACATCTCAAACCCATCTCAGCAACAATTCACAAATTAACCAAACTGTAACAGTTTTGAGCAAAGGAGAAATAGGGAGTCACAGGAAAAACAAAACTGCAGTTAGAAATTGTAGCTGGAATTCAGACCCCAATTTGGAACCAAGATGTCCAAAACTCCTATAGAGTAAATTGTTCCTCCTTTAGACATCCAATTCAATAAGCAAGTAAAAATGAAACATAACACTTTCAAGCCTTTCCCCATTAGAAGTTTCTTCAAGATTTTGTTGTTAGCTTTGGAGAGAAAGAGGTTCCTCCTAATTATTTTTCCTTCTTGAAACTATACGGTATTCCGGTGTTTCCCAGTCAACAAAACAGTCTTTCTGGTACCATGAAAAGCACTGGCAGCATGCAACAAGCACATGGATCACGTTCATGTGGGTATGGTTTGGTTAAGGTTTTTGAACTCAGAAAATAAGGAGACCTTAATCCTAGAGTAACAAAAAAACAATGGTTTTCCTACTTGAAGAGTGGCGGTTTCAGCCATGGATCAATAAACTCATGCCATTTCCAAACTCTCTATAGAAAAATGAATCAGTCCTTTGAGTCAGTCAAGCCTTTTAAAGACCATATGGACTGTTTTCTCTCCTGGAATAGCACAAAAAACCTCTCTTGTTATTTCTAGAAGTTCTTCAACTACAGATAGGTGAACAAACCCCTTTTAACTTACTCACTGCCAACAATATCTCTGGATATTCAAACACATGTCCTTACAGGTAAATATAAAGATGCAAAAAGAGAATATATAGAAATAATACTTTTTAAATTATTGTTATTATTATATCACACATATTTTGAAGAATTATTTTCATCAAAATACATACGATTATTTCTCCTGGAGAATTAATACTCCAGGAAAGGTAAAAATGCACTATCAACTTGTAATAAATACAAAGTCATTTTCCCAGTCCTTTGAGGAAAAAGTTTACGTATTGTAAAAGTATGCTTATTGTTCTGTTTAAAAAAAAAAATTAAAAAATCCCAAATTCCTTTGATGTGTTATCCAAATAAAAGATCACACTTCTGCAAAAAGGCAAAAAATGAGATTTCCCAGAATATGAGCAGCTAACATCCCAAAATAGCTTTCTTCATTATTATCATTTGTTGTTTAGCACTTTTCAAATATCTTTTCTTATAACTATGTTTTTACAAACAAATCCAGATAAAGGAAGGGTGCTGTTAATGGCAAAATCAACAAGAGGAGCATCAGTAGAAGTCAGATGCTTAACAGGACTTGGATCTCAGTGCATTAGATGTCTAGCTCCCACTGAGATCAAATGTCAGGCACTGAAATTTGTTTAAGAACATGTGGCAGGGCTCTTAATACAGACCTAGACCAATATAAGCCTTATACTATAACATAGCATTTTTAAATACCTAATTAAATGAACATTCTTTGCCAACTTTAGCACAAAAAGATATAGAATTAAAGTTTATCTTATATGCATTTTCTACTTGTGCCTCAAGAGGAAGAATTAATTATGCAGATGAAAAAAATTTTCTATAGAACTGTTGCCATCTGCTTATATGAAGGGAGAAGACGAAATTTCAAAAGAAAAGGGAATAAAGGAAATTTCTCGTGCATTTCCCATTATGCAAGAAACCAACGATCAAACACAAATAAACTACTTGGCTGCAACATATATGTCCATGTCTGGCCCTACCTGTACAGTGAATTGGAGAATTGGGGAAGTCATTCCTATTTCCTTCTCATGAGCCACATCCTAAAGTTCTCCTTAGCTTTCTGAGATACACTGTTTTACAGTGTACAGCCTCAGGAAAATTGGTCATATCTGCCTTAATGCATGGGTTAGGATTCCCACCTTCAGCACGGAGTTGTATTTACATCTCCCTATACCTGGAAGGTAAGGCTAATGCTGCAGTAAGAGATGTCCAGATACAAGCTGGGGGGTTTTGTCTCAACTAGAAAAAAATTGAAGCAGCTCTGAGTAAAGCTTATGAGGTTGTACACAGACCTTGATCTTCCCTTTCCACTATATTCTCCACTCTTCATATCAGCATGTTAATAAGTGCCTTGGATTGCTCATCAGTGTAACGGTCTCTTAAGATAGCTCAAAAGTCTCTTGAGATAACTCAAAAGCAAAGGAAGCATTTTACTGAATAAACTAACAATGTTCAAGATCTCCACTTCAAGGTATCATTGTGCCATGTTAAGGTTCACATCTATCAGTTTTTCTGTTCCCTTACTGTATAAAGTACAATTTCTTTCTAATATTTATAGTTAAGACAATAATTAGAGTGGAATACTATTTGAGCTGTGAGAATATTCATCTTTGTTTTGGATTTTTTTAAAATTCAACACAATTGAGTAGTGATCAACGATAACAACATAACTGGTCTCTGACAGCAGACACGCAGAATCACCACCAGTACCAACTAGGAGTAGTCTGGTCATGTGTTTGTCCCTCTATAAACAGCACTATAAAGGATGCTGAGCTAAAGGTTTCAGCTTAATGACTGCACACATAACTGCAAATGTAGCACAGAACACAAAAGGGTACCTTCTTCAGCCTGCAAATACATTGGGGGGTGAGTGTAGTGCAAGATTTGAATAGTCATGATCTTCTCAGCACAAAATTAAACGTTAACTTCGTATCCCACTGCTAATTTTATGGCACCAACAGTGCTATTCAGTGCTATTACATTTATGGCTGATCACTCAGCACAAACACCTAACACATCCATTTGTTACATTATCCAATAGCAGAACAGGCAAGCGGGTGCACTTAAAACTTTACAGAATGGGAAATTTAGTTCAGAGTCCCCTGATGTCATAAAACACCTCTATGTTCATTCCTAAGGGAAAAGGAAAAGGGCATTGCACACTCCAAAAGCCTTAACTGACCTTGAGAATGCAAGATCCCAAACTGGTCCCAGTGATCACACCTATCGTTCCCGACACAATTACAGAAGCCTACAGTTTTTCCCCACGCTCACTCCTACAATGTAGTTATGAGCTGTAAACACAAATATCTATGACAAGTTGAAACCTGAAATTTTTAGGCAAATAAGCAATAAGCCCATAATATAAAGCTATGTAACTACCACTAATACCAGTACTCGTTGCTTTATTTAATAATTAACTTAAAGGTTTGAATTGTGTTTTGACACAAGCTTTAGGTTGTAAAAGTGCTACTAAAATGACGAAGTTAAAGGTTTGCTTATTTTACTGTACTTATTAGAGAAAGCACTTCCACCGTCTCAGGGCTGTTGGTGGATTTCAACGGCTGAGGCAACAGAGATTTCTAAGGAGTCTAAGGTGAAATAGTGTAGGTTATAATCACATTCATCACATTCTCCCTACAGGGACAGTATCAAAAGTTCAATATCTGGGTTTTGGTTGCAGGTTTTTTTAGAAAGTACATGTTCTTCAGTTTTCAGAACTTTCAGACTGTCTTATACAGGAACTTCCTTTTTATAAAGTTAACTGCTGTCGTGAACTGCAAGCCAATCAAATCAACTACTACAAGTTAAAATAAGTAGCAGATATTAGAAAACACATTCATCACAGCTACTGGTTTGTATTCTGATACCTGCATGGTATTTATTCTTCTCATCCATCAGCTGGCACACGATGCCACACGACACAAAGGCTCTGTTCCACATCAAGACTGCTGTGACAAAAATAATTAACTGCATGCTTTTCACAAATCCATTTATTTCGCTTGACCACTACGCATTAAGTTCAAGCCAACAGAGACGTACAACAGAAATAGCTCAAAGAAGCATCGTATTCAAGTAGGCAGAGCAAGTGTCACAGGTTGCACGCTCCCTGCATGTCCTGTCTCTCAACACACATTAGAGTGGGCAGCAGAAACTTTTGAGCAGATTTAAAAAAAAACAAAGGAAGAGGTTTCCACAGAGAAGACTGACAGGACTCGCAGCACAAACACTTTGCAAACCCACTGTTGCCAAATACCAGCTAATAAATGTAATTCGTGTTGGATATGCTATCCAGACATTTTACAGCGGTCAGAAGGAACCAGGAAGGGTTTACAGCTACACTAACATCTCCTTTGATGCTTATGATTACTGAAGAGAACATTTGACCTTTCACAACCTTTTGTTTTCTCCACAGTTTTCTGAAAATTCTTCTAGAGTTTACAATGGCCAAAGTTCTCACAACAGTCCTGACAGAGGTCTAAGTAAAAAATTTGTGAAAGTATAAGAAATGCCTGGGATTTTTATAGAACCACTTCTAAGACAAATTTTGAAAAAAAAAACCAAACTGTGCAAGCAGTTAAGTATTTGTCCTTCTCATAGTTGAAATTTCCGCCTTTAAAAAAGTAATTGACTTAAGAACTTTAGTATACTTTTATCCATACGTATATAACTAAATTCAAGATACGTGAATAGTAATATTTTTTTAAAATTAATAACTCCCTACTCTTCTCCCAGACTACAAATTGCCAGACACAGCACTATCTCAGTCATCATCTGAATATTTTTAATGGCTTTTTTGAAGTGCATTCACCTGCCTGAAGTAACGAAGTAATCTCTTATCTTCAACTTTTAAAATAAACTGAACACAAACCCAATACCCATACACATTATTGACAGATTACTGAGTTGACAGAATGACCTCTATTCACTTTTCCAATAACCTCATGCAGTTATCTTTATTTACCTACACACATTTTTCCATTCAAAGATTAAATATGCTAAAAATTTTCTGATGGTTGCATGAAAATATAGAACATTAATGCAGACACAACTGTCTTGACATCCAGTTTTCTGAAAACAGATCACCTCTCTCACTGGCTAAGTTCATGTTTCTAAAATACTACTAAAAATTTAATTTCTGGTTATACCAAAGTTTATCTGCAAACATATTAAGAAAACAACAGTTTCTGCATAATTTGCAGTATTTAGATGATATTGTGATGAGCTTCCATTATGTTAGGAAAAAATATTAATGTTCTTATTTTTCCCCTCGTAATAATGTCATCCATATTTTGTACAACTACTGTCCATTCTTTTTTTTTAGGACTGAATATATTTTTCAAAAAAGTACAAAATATAACTTGACAAAAATTCAAAGAAATCTAATGTGGAAGCTGATATTTAAATTTCACCTCTTTTTAAGATGCATCCATTGATTTTTCTACGGTAAGGAAATCAACAACTCTTTTCCAACTGTTCTGCTTATGTGACAACTTAACTCTAGCCAGCAAAATCACCTTGCTGAAATTGCTCTTCAGTAATAAAAATCCTTCATTTCCCTGTACCAATATCAAAACACAGACTTTTTGTTATGTGACAGATTTGAACACAGTTATGTTGAATTATGAATTTGTTCAATGTCAACATGGTTTCACTTTTTCACGGCAAATCAACTACCAAAACAACAGCTAAGCAGGCAAGTAGTTAGGGAATGCTTGAAATCGACTTTTTGCAAGTATATGCATGCTTGACCTCAAATCATTGTTGTTAAGGCAAAGGTTTCCTAAACAGCTTTTCCGAAAAAGCTATTTACCGTAAGACTAAATCATGAGGTGATATACTGCATGAAACAGCACGAAATACATTTCAGAAACATCTTCACACCTACTGATTTCCCGTTTAAAGAAAAACAATCCCAGAACAGTAACTGCTTGAAAACCTTCCAACTACAGACTTTTATCAACAATTACAGGAAAATTATGACTCTGTAAACAAACCATCATCCTTTTTCATGATGCAACACTTCAATGAGAAAGTCTTTGTCAAGATGAACAAATTACACAAAAATAGATATCCTACAAACAGATTTATATAGGAACTCTTCACAAGAAAAATCAAGCAGTACAGCATGCAGGAACTGAGCTGCAAGATTTACTTTCAAATTGTAACATTCTTGGTATTATTCCATTCTTGTTTTCTTATCATTTAGTTTGATACAACTAGCAAATTTATTGCACTCTGAAATTCTGTTTGCTTTACAAAGTCACTTCATTGCTACAAGAATTATAACTTCAATTCTTAACATACTTTCCATGACTGCTTTTCTTTCAATTTTTACCTCAATTTCTTTCTTCTTTTTAGCATCTTTATTAACTTCCAAATAAAATCCATCTTCACAAAGTAACATCATAGATTTGAGTGTCATTCAATCACAAATTTTGAATTCCATTTGTAGAAAGGAATTGATGACTGACTGTTGAAAGTTTTCAAGTAAATTACATTAAATATGAAATACCTTATTCATCTAAATTACATTAAATATGAAATACCTTATTCACCTTCTTGGCATGAATGCAAGATGCAAACTTGTGTAAATAAGAAAGCAGGCATTTTAGTTCCACCTACTGACCAGTATTCCCAAGTAACATATATCACATTCTTGTCTTAAAAAAGACTGGTTGTAAATTTGTTAATATTTCAAATCATTTTGGAGATAAATAAAAAAAAGTTTTTCCATTAATAACCACAAATTATAATGTTTTCAGTTGCAACACTGTAGTAGTTAAATCTTTGCCAGGTTTTTAGCTTCTGTCATCCCAAAGCACATAAAAAAATAAGGTATTTCAAAAGCAAAAGAAAAAATTCCACATATGAAAATATAATGGACTACAGTAAATACTTCCACATGGTACTGTACATGTTTTCACTGTGCTGCAACCAAATGCTTTACTGAATTATGCATCACAAGAGACTATAAAATAGAACACATCATAAAGAACTGCATATTAAGAAGCTGTTAATTATCGTCTATATTTAAAGTTTTCTATCAATTAGTTTACAAATAACAGATCAGGAAATCAAGACAGACTTTCCAGTTTACACATACCATGTAATTGGTAGTCAGAGCTAAGGACATTTTACTGGAGAGCAGCATAGGTAACTATCTCTTATTTGTCATTTAAGTCCAAAAAAAGATTTATGATGACAGAAAAAAAAAGGCTTAGTGTTGCCTGAAGTGTTTAGAGACAGAAAATGAACAGGTTTGTCCTCATCACCTACGGCATCATTGAAGCCTGGGGGCTGGGCAAAGCAAGGAGAACCACACCCAATGCTGGCAGACATCTTTTCCTGCACCCCTCACTCTTCAGTTGGGTGAAGTAGGAGACGGCAGAGTAGACAGCAGTTCCTCAGTGGGGAACACTGAGGAAAAGCCTCTCTAGGGCAGAGAAGTTTCCATGTCACCTCCACACCACAATAATACACGGAAAGCGCTGATTTGCTGAAAATATAGGGACAACAGGGGACATGAGAGGTAAGAAAAGTCTAAAGGAGTTGCTGCTTCGTCTTTTCCTCTGGTGGTAGCATTGGTTAGGACCTTAATGCCAAGGCTGTCCTTCAGTAACGACTGCTGGGATGTGGGGCTCCCAACTTGCAGCCCCTGCAGCAGGGGCTGCTTAATTATCCATACAGAATAAAAGAGTTCTGCGCCCTAGCACCAAGAGGCACAGACTTCAAATTCCCTCAGGCAGAGAAAGGATTATCATCCAGGCAACTAGATATTTTCCACTGAAAAACAGAACACTTTTTTATATTTAATTTCAGCAAGGAAAAATATTTCAATTCAGTTAAATTAGGTTATATCCAATATAAACCCAAACAGTGTTTAGGCCAAAAATTTGGAAAATTATACAATGTAATTTAAAAAATCTGGCATTACATAAATGAGACATTATTATTCCCATTATACCAACTGCTAGTCTCCCAAATAATATATTACCTGGACAAAACCTGTCAGGCCCACAGCCCCTTTTCCAGCTAGTGACACTTGGGCCTCGAGATGCAGGTCAGGATGGGAAATAGCTGATATTCCTGTGACTGCTGAGTCCTGCCCCTGCCAGCACTAGTTGGTTAATGAGAACTCTGAAGATTCTTTCAGCCATTTGGAGATATTAGAAGCCTACTACATTATAAAAGGTGACACATATTCTGTCTGCCCAAGGAAGTTCACTGACCAAATCATGACTTTTCACTGAAAATAGCTAAAGTGGAGACTGAGGGCCCCTGTGCTTACTACAGCTGGCAAACAATCACACCCAACTTAATTACGCCAAGGAAGTCTCTTCACATATGGTTATAGGTAAAGACTAAAGAGTACAACAGGCTTCAGTCACAGTTCAGCCTTCCAACTGTTACTGAAATACAAGTTATAGTGGGTAAAAAAAATTTAAGTACAGGCATTTATCTAGAGAATTCTGTGATAAAATGTTATATCTTCCATGTATTCAATTACTTTTAATATATCTGTCACCTATTTGTGGAGACAAAATTGCATGCTACAAGAAAAATATTATTTGGCTACCTTACCATTAACAATTTGCCTAGGAAAAGAGATTCAACTATATCTAGAAAGGCTTAGAAGCAATAAACTGAACATGCTCTGTAAGTATTATAGTGTAAAACATACATTGCATGACAAATATTGTGACATGCAATACTGATCAGTAAAAAGCTAAGGACTGCTTTGCTGCTGTTTAATTCAGTACCAATAAAAAGACACTCTTCTAGATAAAAGGTTTACCATTGATTTAAAAGTCTACATCTCTATTGTTTCAATTTTCTTTCCAACAACTTCAAATGTTTCTAAGTGACCTCCACTAAGGTTAATTCACAAAATGAAGGCTGCAACCCACTGAAAGATACTATTTTTCTCCTGTACTTTTACATTATCCATACTGAATGAATACTAATAAAGGAGAATGTATGTTATGACAGGAACTAGATAAGCAGAATAGCCAAAATGAGCCTTCTAAATGATCTAAGTGTATGTAAAAAGTAGGCATAGAATAGCGACCAGAGTAAAACTAATTCAGGTTTTGTTTTCATTAGTTTCATTAAATTGTCAGACTAATTTGAGGAATTCAGAGTAGCTCAGTAGGATTCTGCATAACTGCATATGATCATACAAATCCCCATGTGCAGAAGTGGTCTGCAACCTTGGTGTTGATATCAGCTTCATTTTCCATAGGCCAAAGAACAAGGAACTGTTCAATCAGCTAAAACCCAGCAAATACAGAAGTGTAGTGGGTCTAGACCAATTACACTTTCAGAGGGATTTATCACCCAAAAAAAGCTAATTAATATCTTTACTCCCTCCATCTTGATTTATTTTAGGAGACAGAAAAATAATTCTACTTTGTAAATCACAAGAACAGTACCAACTATTGGTGTCTTGCCAACATCAAGAAAAAAGCTCTGAGCTTCTCACTGTAACGTGACATTGCTGGTCACCTCTGCAGTATGCACTCCAGAGAAGGCTGCACCTTCTCTTCTTGTCTAGTAGTATTTCAGTCCTCGTAATGAGGTCTTATGTTCGGATTTGGCCTGCTGGCATGTACTTGCCCAGTTTGTTTCAGAAAATACCAGAAGACAGCAATTAAAAAACCCTGATCCTTCCAGAAGGGGCAGAAGCCCACATGGAAACTTCCCTGTGTGAACATCCAGGCTCTCCTTGCTTGCTGGACATGTGCTGAATTGGGGCTTTCAGCTGCTCTAGCTGTCACTCTGCCAACATATAGGTACAACTTGGATCTCTGGCAAAGGGGCAAACACCACCCTGTCAGTCTATTTTGCAGACAGTCTCTGATCCTTGTATCAGGTCAGCAAGACTGTTTAAGAAAGAGCAGCATTAACATGAAGACCATTCACTGTGTATTCAACATTTCTTTCTTCTCTGTGTATTTTTGATGGACAGCTGGTCTAGCAATATTCAGGGTAGCCATTATCTGATTTTCAGTCTCTGCTTTCCCCCCCATACCTTCTTTGAGGCAATCAGCAACTGCAGCCTGAAGTGTGTTTTAAAGATTCATTTTGGTCAGGCATGAAGACAGTTCTTTATAAACTTTGTTCTCTAGAAGATACCATCTACTTTACTGCTTTTGCTGTCTGGAACCTTGAAAAAGATTTGTCATAAGGGGCTTTTCTATCCAGGAATACAGCTGCTTGAAAATACACTTCAACCCGTTTGGTGAAGGTGCTGACTTAAAACATCCTATCGGTACCTTCTAAACTAAGAAATTATGTCTAACATAGAAATAAAAGTTGTACAAACTGTACCAATTTAGCTAGAACTCCATAAACATAGCACCTAGGAAGGAAAAAAGGGCCTGGGGGTGGGGGGTAATGGCAAACAGGGCACTGCTGATATACAGGTACAAGTCTGACCTCTAGCTGGAGACCAACTAACAGAACTCGACCTAGAAATTGGAAGGCAAGTGAAAGAAGCAAGAGCAATTTGAAAAAAGCAGAATAAGGATTAGAGTCTTTGCAGGTCCTCCAGTTTAAGGATTACAGTCTTTGCACCTCCCCTATAATTACAACATATCAATCAATTGTAACTAGATCACACTCATGGAATATGCCAAGATTTTGAAACATTTTATTTTAAAAATGAGATGGTATCAAGTTATTCTTTTAAAGAATCGGTTCATTAATGCCACAGTGCCTTTAGTGTTACGAAATAAAAGAGACGAAATCTGCTTCTGAAATCTTTGGTGCCTATCGGTACCATGTACCAATAACATGCCTAGCCCACAACACAGAAGAAAATCCATTTTTATTGAGACTGACTGTCATATTCAGAGTGCTCTACACAGGAAACAAATTTGAAAGATAAGGACTGTAATTAATCCAGCAGATTATCCACCTGAACACGTTGAAAATTGGCATCTGCAGTAAAGATATTTCATCCTTGAAAATTAAAGTTCTGTAGCACAACTGCTCAAGGAAAAAAAAAAACAACAACAAAACAACAGCTTGCTTTATGGCAGAACTACACACAGACAGGCAGAGTTTTTACCAGTTTCCTACATTTTTTTCACGCTTAACAAACAGGTCTTAATACAAACTGCAAAACAAATGTTTTTTCAAACAGTTTTTATCAGCATAATCCATTAATATTAAAGCAGTCTACAGAACCGATATAATAGATGCTGTAACAACCCCATAATAAGGAAAACAATTTAAATCAAGAGATACCCATTTCCTCTCTATCACTTTTCAATAAACATTTTGAAAGCAGGTAGCATATAGGCTTCTGGCTGCTCAGAAGCAGATTTTATCTTTTTCAATTCAGTTGGCCTTTTTGCATTGTTCATTCCCTTCTTGGCCCTAGCTGAGAAAGTGTATCGATTTTTACGTGAACTTATGGCTCTTGCTCTGGCATCAGTGTGGCATGACAGAACTAGTGCAGGCCGAACATCCAAGCGTTACTATGGACAACGCTACCTAACTGGTAGTAACTACTGTTCTCTCTTTTTCCTATTTTAATTACACGTATCAACATACTGAAGCAAAGTAGTACCCTGCATAAGGCAATGCAAAGGGAAGTCTTTCAGTCTCAGGGCTGGGGAAGGGCTGTCACTAATCTTTCAACTAGTGGGGAAAAAACAAATACAAACAAATAATTCATGTTGCTGTGTAGAAAAATTGTCTCAAATAGCCTTTTCTGTATACCCATTCTGAATTGCTTTTTTATTTGGTGAGACTGGTCTGATTTTGCAACCACTTTTCACGATTCAGTGATAAGAAGCTGAAACCAGCAATGCTGTTTACTGCATTGTTCCTGGACTAACAAACTGACTATATTGACTGAACTGGTAGCTAAGAGATCTGATTGCCATGGTGGAGACAGAGTATTTGTTCATATATTCCTCAATACACATGTTCCTGCATATGGTATTTTGTCTTGGGTTTGTTCGTATTTAGAGATGACGTCAAGTTGTTGCCCCTTATTTTAGAAAATCTAGTCAAAGCAACTAATCTAGTAAGATTCCACATGTGATTTCAGCAGCCTGTTATCCAAGCAAATGAATGTAACATGCATCAGTGCTGTTTTGAGCTGGTTAAGCTGATCACTATCAAACATCTTCTGAACGAGAAGATCAAGACAGTAATTGTACTTAAAACTGATGGTTATGGCAGGGTAAAATGAGTTTGGGCTTGTCAGGACAGAACATTCTAACAGCATGACGAGTCACACTAACTTTTTCATTCAATTTTACATGCTGTTTTGATGAATGATAAAGTTATTAAGGCCAAAGGAAAATAGTTCTTCCCTCAGTTTCTCATTTGTACCCATGAACAAAAATAGAAAGAAAAGTGAGAAACGAGAACATATAGGCTTACTTACATAGGCCATGACAGATCACAGAACCACAGAATGGCTTGGGTTGGAAGGGACCTTTAAAGACCATCTAGTCCAACCACCCTGCAGTGAGCAGGGACATCTTTTAGTCCAACCTGACCTTGAATGTTTCCAGGGATGGGGCTTCAATCACCTCTCTGGGCAGCCCATGCCAGTGTTTCATCACTGTCATTGTAAAAAATTTCTTCCTCACATCTAGTCTAAATCTACCTTCCTTTAGTTTAAAACCATTACTCCTTGTCCTATCACAACAGGCCCTGCTAAAAAGATTGCCCTCATCTTTCTTACAGGGCCCCTTTAAGTACTGAAAGGCTGCAATAAGGTCTTCCCAGAAGTCAATCTAATGACTTCATAAAAATCAAATTCCATTTATGCTTAACGAAGCATCCTCAGGGAATTAAGACACAGACCATGCACAAAGGTTAAAAAAGAAAATTATAAGGCAAGTAAAAAAGTAAAGTCACAATACCTATGCTGGATTGCAGCCCATTTATATTTAACACTCCCATTAACAACATATTTAAGTTGTTCCAAAATTTGAACTTTTCTGTCATAAAAAATGGAAACCATCCAAACAGAGAAGAACCAGACTGACTCGCACAAAAATAGACCAAGATGTAGTACACGATGCGAAGTCACAGACTTCAATGAAGTAAGCTTTACTACAAAGTAGCACATACAAACAGTGACAGAAGGATCCAAATGCAGTTAAAAGCAGTAACCACGAGACATCCAATGTAGCAACAGCTAATAAAAAGGTAAGACTGAAGCAAACAACCAAGATCATGAACCTGACAGACACAACCACTGTAGGTGCTATGTCTTAGCGTCATAAGCAGTAAGAAGGCACTAAACGGCACATGTGAGTATCTGACCTTTGTATCTCTGGCTCCATCAGCTGTCAAAGTGCACAAGTACTGCTACCCTCAGGAGCAGCCACTTAAAAAATACATTCTTCCAGCTGTAGACACAGACATGCAGCTGCAGACTTAAATAATTTTAATCACAGCATTGTCACCGGTTACCTTTGTGGTCTTGAACAAATTAGCTCTTTGCAACAGCTTTTGCAGCTGTAAAGGGTGAAGATAATACCAGCCAACCCTACAAGTGTTGCTAGATATTATTCAGTAGCAGTTTGAAAAAGAATATTGCTGTATAAACATTGCATTTTACTGCAGGGCTGAATGTAAACTAATAACTAGCATTCCAACTGCCACCACCTACTTTTTTTTTTTAAAAAACACATGCAAACAAATTCTCTCAACGTTAATAGGAACGACACGCATTTACTGAAGGGAGAACAGACTTGTGTTTCTTTCTCCAACCTAGAAATCTCCATTCAGTAACATTCAGCTTAGTCTGTCACCAGAGTATTAGTATCAGAAGATTATTCTTACATTTTCATTAATATCAATACACTGTGATATTTTTACTGACACATAAAAGAAATTATGCTACTGTAAGGTGCAAAATTTGATTTCTGACATTCCCCAAAAAGGCAAACTGACGAAGAGAGTCCTGCTATTCCAAGCCTCTGTACCAGGCCCAGTATCAGTGAGCTTCAGGAACTCTTCAGCATCCAGAGCCCACTTGCTTCAGTGCCTTCAGAGACTATGACGGTTTCTTAGGCAGACCCTTGACTGAGACATCTGAAGCTAAAACTTGAGCTGCTTACACTGCAACATAAGCTGGGAAGGCCTCTCTAGGCCTATGGCCTAGACAAAGACAGAAAGTAATGCGGTCATTTGCACCAGCAGCTGAAAAACAAAGAACACATTCTGATGGATGAGGTTGGGGGGGCTGTTTGTTTTGAGGAGGTTAGTGATCGGGGAGGAGAAGGTTGCTAACAACAATAAATGCAATGTGAAGCTCATACTTTTGATTGGGTTACCTGCAGTGGAGCTTGAGCTCCAGCATCCTTGGGTTCAGAGCTGCTTGAAGCACTCTAACAAGCAAGCTGCATCATTCACAACCCTGGTAGAAGCTCAGACAGTGAATGACCTGCATATCCAACACCAGGAGGGAGCACTGTCTCACCATGGTAATAAAGGCACTCAAGGCCAATAAATCATCCATTGTTTTGCACAGAAATGGAAAGAGATTTGTATTGCTAACAGAGATTCTTCAGGCATACAACAAAGTAGAAAGATAAATGAATCATAAGCAACATCTAGCTTTACACCTTCAGAAATGAAAACTTTACCAGATTAAAACAATATCAGAGAAAGGATTGCTTTTTATTAGTTATCCTGAAATGGATTAGTGGTAGGCTTCAATCTCTAATTTGTCCTTTGTCCTTACACGTATAAGTATCATCCAAGCAGGCAAAAGTCCCCACTCCGTCATCTCATGTTCACAATCACCCGAAGTACAGACAAACACGGAGAAAACAGCTATAGACAAAACCTCATGAAAGATCCAGCGCCCAGGTTTCCTGTTTCCTGGAAAGTGCTTAGACTACCTAATTTTCATGCAGTAGACAAATAATCCTGAGAAGATCGCTGCTTGATCAGCATTTTTATTAGAATAAGCAAATAATCTAATTCAAATTGCATGTCCAGGAGACTCACAAGAAGTGCTAATTTTCTCTAAGAAACTTAAACTGTTCGTTAAGTCAGTCTGGATATGACCTACATTACACTTAACGCACTCTGGTAAATAAGACCCAGTTGCTGAAGTTGGCAAATTTTTCATCTTAGAAGCTGTTTCCTAATCTTTAATTTCTAAGGGTGATAAATGTAGTTTCCATTTTAAATCTGTAATGTTGTCACTCTGAAGGCATTGAGGGGGGAAAGAGGAAAGGGTAATTATCTGAAAGTACTATAGAATAAACACTTCAAGATGTTCACTAGTTGTATTAGCTCAGACAATCATATTCTCCCACCAACATACTCTTTTATCAGAACAATAACAGTACTTAACAATTTAGATGAAATCAGAAGGCAGCCTCCGATAAGTGTTAGAAAACAAATTTATTTTCAAATACCATGCATCAGTGCTGCTTTGCTACTAGTCTTTCATTCCCTGGCTTTGCTTGACACAGACTGACAACTGAAATTAAAAGTACCTCAATGGCAGGAGACTCTACCACCCCCATCACTAAGTAACATTAGTATTTTCATGTCATGATCATTATTTGTCCTGTTCCTGCTCAAAATCTTTTTAGAATTGCTTCAGTTCGAGATCTGTATTTGCAAACAAGCTTAATTGGTATTGATCGCACCCACAAAGCTTATTTACGTGTTGAGCATAAAGGTAGTCAGAGTATAAATTTGGCTTATATGTGTGCTGGAAAAAAAGGGAGCAGCAATAAAATATACATGAACACAGATGAGAATCCCTGCAGACAATTTAGAGATTAGTACATTTGGACATATAAATTATTTTGATTTGTGTGCACTCTGAAAAGCTTGAAAAACAATGGGAAAGACAGAAAGAGAAGCATACTTTGAAGAAGAGCTATGTAATCTTTGGGGGGAAAAAAAAACAGCATCAAACCTTAGCGGCTAGAGTGACAGTGACAGAGCAGGCCCCCTATAGGATTTTGGCTATAACCCACACCACTCACATTTTTCTCTCTGAGGACTTACACTGATCCTCAAGATTATATCATTCATTTTGTGTCATCTCCTTAGACTTCCATTTTCAATCAAGAATAAGAGAGCTTATGCAAGAGCTAGGCACATTTCTGCTCATCTGAGCCAGAGTCCTGGCATGGACAGCTGCAGACATTACAGCATTAAGGAGTTTCACCAGGTCCACTGGACCCTTAAACCAGATCTATCATAGTTTAACCAAAAAAGCTAGTTATTAGAACACAATGAGAACGTGCAAAACCATGCAGCTGCGCTCACATAGTGAAATATGAAGTTACATGCTTACCAGAAGAGACACACAGGCTCATACATTTGTACACTGCAGAGGTTCAAGGCTCAACAGTCCATGCAAGCAACAACAGAAAGAAGAAAAAAAACTCCTCACTTCGATAAACTCATTTCCATTTAGCCAATGTCTTACGTAAACCCATATTTTCAGTTCAGGGATTCTCAAATGATCATTTCAGACACATTAAAATTTTCCAGTGGAAGAACACAACCATGGGTAGCAAATATAAACCTACTCATAGCAGATCTGCTTTTTAAATTACTTTTTGTGGATTCCTCAGAAGGTACCCACAAACCTCAGATTGAAAGTCATTAATCTACTGCTTCTGACCTTGCAAAGACCTCTGCTTACCTCAAAACTTTATGCCACAAGCTTTATATTGCTCTTCAAAAACCTACTTTATTTTTAAAAACCACAACATATACAGTAAGCTGAAAAACACCCCTACACATTTACTGGTAAGCAAGTTTTACTGAATTTTTACCAATGCTAGCAATTCACTGGATTATATTACAGTGATTCTTCAAGGACTACACAGCAATTCAAAGGAAAAACATCAGTCCAACATTTCAACCAAAGCCTCTAATAGAAACCCCAACATTATACTAAGAAAAATCGGCGAAAGTGCCACCTGAACAAATAACTTGAATCCAAAGAACTACTGAATGGGTAAAAGGCCTGTATTCACGTGCCAAGTGATGAAAGATAATAAAAATGTGAAATTAAGTACTTAAAACTACTAAATAGTCCCAATTGTTGTAGACCAAGTCTATTTTTCAGTCTAAATACCATATGGGTGGATGTGTTTTTCTTTCATTTACTGGAAACAAAAGTCATGCTAAGTCAGCATATGGACTGCTAAATAAATGAAGGAGGTTAGTTAAATACATGTCAAAATGTTAGAGAGAAAAACTTAACATACTTGGTCTTCCTGCAAAGTTGCTGGGAAAAAAAAAGGCAATTAATTTACAGGAAAAAAAAAAAAAAAACGGAAATGAGAAGATTTGATGAATTTATGAAGTCAAACAGTCAATTTGTAAAAAGATAATATGAAAAATAAAAGCAAACACTGAAATAAGAGGGAGAATTCCAAAAGAGAATGAAGGAAAAAATTTGTAACTATCCATACCTAAGTCTCCTTCAGTAAAGCATACAAAGATGAATAGAAAGATTATCATACAAAGAAACATACTAAAATATTAATTCTGCAGCTATGTCACTCAAGGGTGATTTTTACGTTAAACATAGGCATCTCACTGTCTTATCAAGAACACAAGAAGTCTTCTAGAAGAAACATATGCTACTTCTGAAAAACAAGTTGGGCTGACATTGTAAAACTAGAGAACTGCAAACTTGGCAAACAAAAAAAATAACTCAAAGCAGAATTTACTGGCATTAAATCCGATGTTAGGCTGCCCTCTTCAACCATGAACTTGATGGATTTGTGTCCTTTCTTGAATAAATGCTTCAGTATTTGTAAACTATCATGAAAAGTGAAAAGTATGAGGTGATCTACGAATATTAGTGTTCATTCAAGTGTAATGGTATCGGACATGAACCCATTTCTGAGTGAATGCTCATCACAGCCCAGTCTTAGTATGGATGCTCCTATCAAATGAGGAATACACACAGCCGATGTACAAGTCTGTCAAACCGCTTTTGAAATAGTTCAAACTGCCATACTTGGGCCATAAGATTACCTTCCTCCTTTCCTCCCATAGTTCAAAATATAAAAGATAAACAAAATGCTACCTCTGCTTACTTCCCCTGTAGATCTTAAAACGGTATCACAGTGGTAAAAATTTTTAAAGAACACATAAATGAGAAAAGCAAAATTCAAGTCACTCTTAAATTTATGCTGAATTCAGGAGATCTCTGTCACCTCATGACCTGTGGCCTTCATTAAACATGAAAGACTTTCCCAACGCTTGGGCTTTGAATATTTGTTTTCCCCATAGACCACAGTCATTCAACTGGCTTGTGAAATGTGGTACTTTATTTCAAACTTGATTTTGTACCTTCTTACCTGGCGAAAACCTATGAGTCAGAAATAAATAGCAGCTCAGAGACAGAGGATTAACTTCCTTGGACCGATAATAGATTAAGTGGCAGCATATAATGACAGCAGAAGGTAAGTCCAGAAATTCAATATACCAGTAATACAGAAATGCCTAAAGCTCATAAACTATGTGCATATTTCACAAACAAATCTGGACAAGCTTGGTTGACATTGCCATGTAGCTGTAGTGACCGTGCAGTATATAGAGCAACCTGTGTATCAGATGGCTCTCTTGTAGCCACATCACGGAATCACAGAATGTTAGGAATTGGAAGGGACCTCTGGAGATTATCTAGTCCAACCCCCCTGCCAGAGCAGGACCACCTAGAGCAGGTCACACAGGAACACGTCCAGGTGGGTTTTGAATGTCTCCAGAGAAGGAGACTCCACAACCTCTCTGGGCAGCCTGTTCCAGGGCTCTGCCGCCCTCAAAGTAAAGAAGTTCCTCCTCATTGTTTAGATGGAACCTCCCATGCTCCAGTTTGCGCCCATTACCTCTTGTCCTGTCACTGGACAATGCTGAAATAAGACTGGCCCCATCCTCCTGACACTCACCCTTTAAGTACTTATAAACATTGACAAGATTCCCCCTCAGTCTTCTCTTCTCTAGGCTAAAAAGCCCCCAAGTCCCTCAGCCCCTCTTCATAAGAGAGATGTTCTAGCCCCCTAATCATCCCTCACCTCCTCCCTAGAAAGCCAATTTATGCAAAACAGAAAACTACAAAATTAGAATCACAGCACTCAGATGCTGCATTGTTAATTGATCTTGCATCACAAAGCCTGCAGGGACATAATGGGTCACAATGCAAAAAAAAAAAAAACACCACAACCAAAAAAACCCCAAAAATACCCCACCAAACTCAACCAAACAACAGGAAAGAAAGAAAAAAAAAAATAAAGTCTGACTCCTGGAGAACTCTGATCTGTATTCTTTTCAAACAGATCAAATTCTACATTTCAGGAAAGTATTACTCATTCAGCAATGTAGCAACTTTTTTGCTAAGATCTGGAAGGGCAAGGAAGGAATAAAACAAGTAACTCCCAAAAGGCAAGTGATTCTACTAGAAGACGTAAACAAAGACAAACTATAGGTTTTTCTGTGTATCTGAATTACTTTGGTATTGAACAGCATGTGTAGCTTGAAGGTTTCCTTCTTTTGGCTTCAAACCTACACTATAATTTGATTAAGTCAGTTCTCTAAGGCTTTCCTGGTTTTCAGAACAAATTTGTACTCTGAAGTAGCATATCAACAAAATCATGATACATTACCCTAGCAATTGGAAGTGTATCAACATAGTAATCCATACAGTGATAACTGAAGTTATGGTTCAGTATTTAATCTTGTAAACTATCAAATGAACATAGCAAGTGATAGAACAATTGAGGACACCATGACAAGAAACTGCTTTCCCAGTGCCCCTGTGTAAATCAGAGCAATTTGCTTTCCATTTCACACTTCAGCCAAGGAAACAGGAAATACAGCGCATTTCCTTATGTAATAAGGAATTCTGAACCCTCAGACCACTGTCTGTCTCAGTGTAGGCCCCAAAAAGTAGATGGCCAGAGTAAGAAACAGCTCTCTGTTTCACTTTAAAAGCATTCATAAATCCCTCCTTGCCTTGAGGACAGAATTTAGTGCTCCTAAAGTTCAGGCCGTCACATCATTAATTATACCTCGCCCTCCTCCAGTATTTCTAGACTGATAGGTGGTAACTACGAAGTACAGGACCCAAAGCCTTTACCACCGGCAGAACTGAGAAATTCAGTTTTACCTTTTAACAGACAAACAATAACGCCATAAATACATAGTCAAACATAGTAGGAAAAGTAAATATTCGCTTCATTCCCTGCAAACTAATTTTTGTGAAAGCAGGCAGTAGAAACTCGGGTCAAAGCACTGCAATGCAGATGAGTCTCAATTCACATCATCAAAAATCTTTTGCCTCCTCCTTTATAATCATTCATGGAAAGACTCTGTTTAATTAGCTTATTTCCCCTTTGTATGGTCTTTTTCCAATAGAAGTAACTTCAGATTTCCTATGTCTGACATTCCAGTTTTATGGCCTTGGGACATTAAAGTAAATTCAGCCATTTTAGAGAAACTACTGTAGCCCTGTTCTGTCACTGTGTAATACTCATAACACTTAAATCATGGTAAAAACAGTTCAGTGTAGTTTTACAAGATGCATCATGTTACACTGCAGTGAAAGGCTGTAAAAGACTGCTGACCAGAAATCTGTGTTGTTCAATACTTACAGTCTCCACGTTTACAACTGTGCCTCACCATGGGAGGCTGAAATCCTCTCTCCTTTGCAGACTCCAGAGTGGATACATTTGCCCCTTTCTTCTGCTTTGTATACGTTACCAGGACAAAACCATTCCACTGCTGCATTTCAAATCCTCAGTGTCGATTTGTGTTTTAAATTCTCCTTCCTCCTCCCCTCCCACCAAAAATAAAAAGCCTGGGTACAGGTGTAACTGTGGACTACACACCCTAAATAACACCTAACTTGTCTTCAAGTCAGATACTATAGTCCAGCAAATGCACTTTCCCAATGCCTAATAAAGTACCACACTTACCTGAAATTGCAGCTAATTTTAGTTTTGGTAATGACTGCCTGGAAGTCAGGTGACAATTCCCTGGTCTGTTTTAGCTTTGTTCTATGGGCATCATATATGCAAAGGTTTGCTGTCTAGTGGGTCTTGGTAGCAGGGGAGGGGGCTACAGGGGTGGCTCCTGTAAGAGGCTTCGAGAAGCCCCCTCGGCTCCAATTCAGATCTGCCTCTGGGCAAGGCCAGGCCAATCAGCGCCTCTGCGAATAACTATTTAAGAGGGAAAAAAGCTGTTGGGCAGATTCACTCTTTGTGAGCAGAGAAGAGGAGGGCGATGTGAGAGAAACAGCCTTGCGGCCCCCCGCGTCAGCGAGGCAGGAGCGGGGGAGCTGTGCCGGAGCAGAGGTTCCCCCGCGGCCCGCGGCGGGGTGGCGGCTGAGCCCCTGCAGCCCCGCGGTGGCCCAGAGGTCGCCCTGCACCCGCGGAGGGCCCCGGGCCGGAGGAGCAGGGCCCGGGCCCGAAGCAGCCGCGGCTCCGAGGCAGCCCGCGCTGGAGCCGCCCGTCGGTGGGAGGGCGGCAGCCCCGGGAGGGACCCGCCCCGGGGGGTTCTGGGGAGCTGCGGCCCCGCGGGAAGGTAAGTTTTAAGACCTAGTTGTATTTCTCATTGTCCTTCGTGGTGGTTGTTGTTCATTAAATTGATGTTGTTTTCCCCAAATTGAGTCTGTCTCTTGCCCCTGACCACAACTGGTGAGCCCTCCCTGTCCTTTGTCTTGACCCTTGGGCCTTTTGGCTGTATTTTCTCCACCCCAGGGTAGGGGTGAGCAAGTGGCTAGGGGGAGGCTTTGTTGCCTGCTGGGCTGGGCTCAAAACACAACACAGACTTACGTGGTCACTGCTTAACAAACAGTCTTCGTTAACTGGGGCCAGGGGAGGCTAACTATGAACTTTGACTAATTGTTAACAGGTGAAAACAGTAAAACTTTACCTGGGAACGAAAACAAAAACCAAGTAAGCAGACTGTTACAAAACAGACAAGTGCTGTAACCATGTTAGAAAAGGAAAAATGTCCCAGCAATGACAGTACCCCCCCGCAAACCAGTATCAGCAAAAAGACAGGGAGAACTTGCTTCACTTCCAATGAAAAGCCATGCAGCAATGCCACAGGTTTCTGAGATCTCACAGAAAAGCAGAGGGGAAAAGAAGCCTGATCAAAAACTTCCCTTCCCATCTCACTATAAATTAAATGAGGTCTAACCAGATTCAACCAAGCTAGCCAGACCAACCAGCACTGGAATCAGTCTTCATGATACATTCAACTAAGCAACTCTCACCCACGCATTATCCAACGTTTGAACACACAGAAGTGGTGACACTTCATTGCCATGTAGGTAACTTTTGAAACCCTTCCTAAATCAGAAAGGTTAGGAAAAATGGTCATTTGCAAAGGCCAAACACCAGTAAGTTCAGATGAGCACATTTCTGCAGTTCTGTCTTCACATAAAAAATAAAATAAAAATATGTGCGTATAATCAAGGGCTGCACCTGCGTTAATGAATAAGCAACTTGTATTTGATCCTTGTGTCATCTTCAGCTTCAAAAAGTACACATTCCAGGCTGAGGCGTAAAACCCGGTATCATCATCATACCCGGTCTGCATCAGTTTGATGTACACAGCATTATGCCTACTTGGCATACATAATGAAGACATTTGGGAACCACGGCTCATTTAAGAAGCCACTTGCACACCACTTCCAACACCAATAACAACTGCTATATAGGCCCAGAAAGAATGCACATATTAAGTTCACCAATTTGAGCATTTTAACTTCTACATGTATTCCCTTTAACAGTAGTGAACCGTGTTTTATCCCATTTTCCATATTACAGTTTGCCGCTTCTATAAAACTTTCTCATAATTTTTACTAACTACATTAAGCCATTCAACTACACCTTTCACTAACCTTTGTGTGCTTTCAGATAACCAGTGCACTTCAGTTATTTTAGTGAATATATATCTCCATATCCTGGGGCTCTATTCACATTAATCTTATCTTTAACTAAGGGGAAGTCAAAGCCAAAAATTTCAATACAAAAATGAATTAGATGTTTAGGGTTCTGTCTCTGGCGTAATTTCCAAGCTTTTTGTTTCACATCCTCTAGAACGCTTCATATCATAGGCCCACACAGTGTCTATTCCCTCTCCAGTAGTATGATCTGGGATCCAGCAAGGGAAAGGAAAACGGCAGGCAACGATTCTGGCATTACATTCAAGTTCTTCTTCCAGCTTCTTCTCCAACTGTGGCATCTGTTGAGCAACAATAAAAAGCCTTCAGAAGCAGTAAAAAACAGAAGCATTCTCTTCAGAATCTAATTCAAGAGAAGTCCAAGGTTCGAGGAATTTTTTGAAAAAATGTAGGAAAGTATTCATGATAGACATTTTGGCTTTGATGCATTAACAAATAATATCTAAAACTAGGAAATTGTTATTGTGCCCTGATTGGTGAGCTCAAGAAAATATTAACTCTAAGTTCTAAAAATTCAATCAAAAACTGTAAATAATCCCTTAGATAAAAACCCCACAAATTAAGAAAAGGCTTTACATGTTCCAATTCATGATTCTCTTCAGTGGGGTTGTTCTCTGTAGAGAATGTAAGTTCAGCCCCCTGAATTTAAGCTATTTACGACACCTCAAGTCACATGAATTGTTATATGATACTCAAAGGCCAATGCCTCTCAATTTCCAGTCTAACTGCAAGACAGATCCTGGGACACTCAAAACATCATACAGCCAACAACCCAAAGCAAACATTCTGCTGTCACTGCATGGTGAAGTACTGCTACGTTAAACACTATTGAAATTGAGCTTTGTTGGCTCCAGCCTGTTGACACACGCCTAGAAGTCCCTGCAGCAGTGCTGCACGAAACAGCATATAGAATCATAGAATAGTTTGGGTTGGAAAGGACTATTAAAGGCCATCTAGTCCAACCCCCCTGCAGTGAGCAGGGACATCTTTAGCTGGATCAGGTTGCTTAGAGCCCCGTCCAACCTGACCTTTAATGTCTCCAAGGATGGGGCTTCCACCACCTCTCTGGGCAGCCTATGCCAGTGTCTCACCACCCTCACTGTAAAAAAATTTCTTCCTTGTATCTAGTCTGAATCTGCCGCCTTTTAGTTTAAAACCATTACTCCTTGTCCTATCACACAGGCCCTGCTAAAGTGTTTGTTCCCATCTTTCTCATAAGCCCCCTTTTAAGTACTAGAAGGCCTCTCTATAAGGTCCCCCTGGAGCCTTCTCTTCTCCAGGCTGAACAACCCCAACTCTCTCAGCCTGTCCTCATAGGGGAGGTGCTCCAACCCCCTGAGGGGCCTCCTCTGGACCTGCTCCAACAGGGCCATGTGTTTTCTTGTGCTGAGGACTCCAGAGCTGGATGCAGTACTGCAGGTGGGGTCTCACCAGAGCAGAGGGGCAGAATCACCTCCCTCAACCTGCTGGTCACACTTCTCTTGATGTAGCCCAGGATGCAGTTGGCTTTCTGGGCTGTGAGCGAGCATTGTTGGCTCATGTCCAGCTTTTCATCCACCAGTACCCCACAGTCTTTCTCTGCAGGGCTGCTCTGAATCCCTTCATCCCCAGCCTGTGTTGTTACTAGGAGTTGCGCCGACCCAAGTGCAGGACCTTGCACTTGGCCTTGTTGAACCTCATGAGCTTCACATGGGCCCACCTGTCAAGCTTGTCCAGGTCCTTCTGAATGGCACTCTGTCCTTCAGGTGTGTCAACTGTATCACTCAGCTTGGTGTCATCTGCAAATTTGCTGAAGGTGCACTCGATCAATGTCGTTGATGAAGACATTAAACAGTACTGGTCCTAATATGGACTCCTGAGGGAAACCACTCATGACTGATCTCCATCTGGACATTGAGCCATTGACCACTGCTCTCTGGATGCAACCATCCAGCCAATTCCTCATCCATCAAACAGTCCACCTGTCAAACCCACATCTCTCCAATTTAGAGAGAAGAATGTTGTGGGGGACCGTGTCAAATACCACTATGCAACTCGCCTTGGTCGAAGACGTACAGTTTCAGTTTCCTCCATTTGCAAAAACTGAGTAGATATGAAAGTCAAGGGAAATACCACTGCTCTTCCAGAACAGAGCAACACCCTGCCCAGTCAGATATTCTACCTCCAATAAGTACTTTGCAAATTCTGCTATGGATTAAGTGAGAAATGAAATAACACATCTAGACTTCAAAGAAATTTCTTTCCCATCCCAGACAGTGATTATGTTCTGAGAATAAAAAAAAAAAAAAAAAGAAAAAAAAAGAAGAAACAACTTGATAGATTTAGCCATTTTTGTCCTTTGGAAAAGCTTGATATTATGCTTCAGCAGATCAGTGAACATCCATTTGGAATTCCTTTTATTCTTACAAACTGTATCCATCTCAGGGAGTAATTATAACAGCAAGCTCCACACGTTACTTCTATTACATGTAAAAATTATTTACTTTGATATCATGATATAACATTTAGAAGTTAAAAAGTTAAAAGGACAGTAATTATTTACAAATACAGCTCAATTTAAGTCACGAAGGATAAAATATATAAAAAAATTCATCAAAAAGAAAAAACCACAACAGAACATTAGGAGAAAACAAGACTGACTGAAGAAAATGTATATCAAAAGGCTGCAGATAGCCTCCATTATCACACACATGCAGGGTGTGCCTTTGATGTAACATCCTATTATAGCTACATTTAAGCTTACAATGGAATATTTTAAGAAAATTATAGTCATAGATCTAATATACCAGAGCTACCTCTGATTATTTTTAAGCATTCTATGCTCTGATTTCATCCATACAGCAAATGCTTTTAAACATTTTTGCTACCACATCTTAAATAAACTAGAAGAATAAACCCACTTTGGTATCCCAAACTGGGCTGAGACACCAGAAAAGAAAGGACTAAGCTGTTACAGAAATTACAAATATAAACATAGTCTAATTTTTAATGAGTAATTATGAAAATTAGTGACCTCTCACGTCTATATTAGCTCAAATTAGACAACTTCATTAATAGTTCAGCCAAAAAGAAATGTACCCTTGAACCAAACAGTCAAACTAGTTTTTAAGATGAATTCCTCAGTAACATTAGGTGATTTAATCATACAGTATTTTGTATCAAGCCAGGGTTGGGGGGTTTTTTGTGTGTCTACATAGATACACAGTTTAGTAAACCTTTTGTACAGCACATAATCAGTCAAAATACACAGAAGCTGTGAACATGAACACCTGGCAAGAATTCTCCCACTCTGAACAAGTAAAAGTCTCTCTGTAAAAACTTAGATAAACACACCTTCCCCCAGATGCCTGCAACAACAGAGAGGCCCTAGTCTTCCCTGAAGATCAATAAATCCAAGTTCTGTAAGCTAATCTTGGATATGAAACTGTGTGACAGCACCAAATCAGACCAGTATTATTAAAAAAGCTAAAGAGATCTATTGCCCTCAGTAAAAAAGAGAAAACGCATTAAATTTTCTAGAAAGTCAATTTAGTCATTCCAGAGGCTAAGTATTCACAACTTCCGAAGTAAATGTAAAGGGGACCATCAGCAAATGAATGCTCAGGAAACAGCAGTTTATATGTTTGGATCTGTCACATTTATGACAGTATTTTTATTGGAAGAATTTAGCCTAGTATTTACTGAAGTTTGAGCCCTATAGCTACTCTTTCGATCATAGCTGTTACTAATTTATCTCACTTTATACTATTACATTTAAAGTTAAGCCAGCGTTTCTGCTAGGTTTACTCGCATCTTCTCAGGGCATTTATTCTAGTTGACTGAAATATCTTTCTTCACTTGCACTTTTCCCTTCCGTGCAATTGCCGAATCTGTGGCTGCAAATGCAAATATTTATACTGCCCCCTCCCGGCACTCAAGCTAGACAGCACATAACATCCAAACCCGGCAACATCCGTAGCACAACTAACATCCATAGTTCTCACTAACCTGCCACCCACAAAATTAGGGAGAAAAATAATATGCATTTTCACTTCAGTTTCCAACATGAGTTACAATTTGAATCTGAAGTAGGTATTTAATTCCAACGTTGTTCGGGAAAAAGTAGAGAATAGAGAAGCTTTATTATGCTTCTTGTTGCAACTACAGAAATGCTGTCAGTGTATGTTGTATAGTATAGCATCACATAAAGCTCTTCATTCATTTCATCCCACCTCTGCCTTAGCAGAGGAAGCAGCCATACAGAAGCATTTATATGATATTTCTCTTTCACTCCTCCGTGTGCAGAAGATTCTAATAATAAATCAAAATACCAAGAATATTTAAATATTCAAGGATTTTTTCCTCTTTTCTAGTAAAAAAGAGAAAACGAAAACTAGATCAAGCTGAGAGCCAAAGCAAATGTAAAAGTCTGACTGAATTTATTGTATATATTACTAAAGCAATCACTACGCAACTCAATTTCTACAGCAGTTTTGAAGAACACATTTTCCCCAGGGACATGATGAACATAGGCTACGAAGCCTTCCTAAAAAGCAAAGAATTTATGGACTTGTACTCTAGCAATTATACTTGAAGCATTTGACTCCCTTTCTAAACCCTCAGTCTAACATGGGCAAGAGATTATTTCAATATACCAGCTGCTGGCCTATTCGAAGTGATCCTGTTTTTGGAGAAGAATATAAGCAAAGTTCAATATTCTCCTCTAACAAGGTTCCCAAAAATCAGCTGTAGGCAATTTCCTACTCCATCCTTTCCCTGCAAACTCCTCATTTTTTCAGCATGAAAAACTGAAATTTTCAAGAACCAGTCCATCACCTTCCCCCCAAGCAACCTGAGCACAGCAGTTTTCATTTTGGTTCTGAACTAATGGACAGAAAATACTTCTCAAAAAACCACATACATTTTCAGAGCTCCAGTCTGCATACTGGAGTATTATAGGGGTTTTTTGTGTGTGTATATATATATATATACACACACACGCACGCACACACTGGAGTATACAAGTTTTACCAGGTTTTATCATGGTTATATCAAAATATGAGTATTAACTACCTTTGACATCCTGCAGGTCGGTTCATTTCAATGACTTGTATTCAGTGTTAGTATTAAATATTAATTAAATTATGAAATAATTAAAATAATTAAACAATGCAAAAATAGTAAACTTACCATTTGAGGTACCCCAAAAACAACAATATTCATATAATTAGAAAAAGAAACCTAAAATAAAATTTGAGAAAAAGTCTTAATGAAAACGGCATTTATACTTGAAGAAGTTCTCACCGTTCTTTTCCCCTAATCCCTCTAGCTGCACTCCTTTCAACAGGGATTTAGACGAAAAATAAGAAAGGAAATCCCATATCAACTCTTTATCACACAAATTGCCACACAAAGACAACTTTATATTGCTAAACAGCAGAAAACTTCTACTGCCTGACCAAGAATATGGCCCCAATTCTAGCAGCACAGAAAGTATTAATTTACACAATACCTACATGATTTTACTTATGGCCGAGTTATTCTACAATTCTTGTATACAGTAAAATGACCTATGTTTTAAGTTTGCCCCCACTTTTGTTAAATGTTACCTGGCTATAAAAACTTGCCAGGCATTCCAATGCCTGGGTTCTTCCAGTCAGTGCCATGAAGTTTTCCTACACCCCTCTCTGAACAAAGATAAAAGCAGTAGATTCACACTTCTCCCCAAAATTCCTGGTATCCACTTTACCAATTACAAAATGCCATTCTTAACAAAAAAAAAAAAAAAAACCACACACCAGAAAAATCACACAACAAAAACCCAAAACAAAAAAGCACCAAAATCAAACGAAAACCCCCCATAACTTTGACAGGAACAGCAGGGGAAAGGTCCACGTAAATACGATCCGAAAAAGCATGCCTCATTAAAGAAGCAATTGACTGAACCATGACTGCAAGCAAACATGACTGCAAACTGTGAAAAAACTCTCAGTCACATGTCTGTAAGTTACCTTAAAGCAACACTCAAAACCAGGTAACACATCGCAGAGCCAGGAAAGAACACACATCTAATGCAGTGTCAGATGAGACTGTGATCTTGCACATTAGGTAAGGGTCTTGTTACTGACTCCACAGAATCAGCTCTCCGTGAAGCCTGGCATTACACCCCACACCATTCACCAGGCACAAGCATGACACAGGACACTTGAGGAGCCTGTACTGAAGCAGGACAGCACTTCACCAAAGCTCAAAACCAGCAAAGCAGTGCTTTGTGTCCTGAGTCCAGCTTCTGTGGGCTCAGGTACTTTTCTCAAAGCCCACTACAGCACCTTGTGGTCAGGCGGCATTCCAGTTCTTTCAGGAAAGCATTTCCAAATTATAGAAATCTCTCAAACATTCCAGATTCATTCTTACATACTTCACCACCTACCTTCCATAAGTCCGAAATATAAAATTTGGTGTTGTGATGTACCCCATCTCTCCAGGCACGGTATCTGGAGTACCAGACTAGCCAGGGATTTAATTCATAACCAACAGCTTTGAATCCCCTTTTTGCAGCTGCTATCACCTGCAAGGAAGAAAATAAATCTTCACTTAGGAACAGAGAAAGTGTATTATAGTTTTATTTACAATATAAATCAAAAGAATGCACTTTTGTAAGTCACTTAGGCTTTAACCCCCAACAGATCAGTAGTATAGTGACAACAACTCAAACTACATTTTACTATTATGACTAGTCCCACTGAAATTAACAGATATATTCAGATGAACAAAATGAACCACTTAAACATTCACAGGGCAAAGCTGTAAGCTTGTAGCAAGCCTATGATTTACATAAAAAATTAATTCAACATATTCATGACCCTACCTTGGAATTAAAGAGTACAAAAATCGACCATGGAGAGAACAGTGAAACATACAAGCTCAAAATTAGAGCACTTATTTGAAAACCAGTGATGGGTAGGCACTTGACAGACCCCTGAATCAGAGTCAAAATGACCTACCAACAGAAAAGAGTACAAAAGTAATCTGTTGACCTACATTTTAAAAAAGTGTAGGTCAAAAATTTAAATGTAGGTTAAAAAACTGAAAAAACTCTACACATAAATCTCATAGTACAGCTTTCATCCAATGCTAAGTTTCATAAAAAGGCAAAAGGTAATTCAGATAACAAATAGATTTTCAAAGACATTCCTCTAAATTAGACCCTGAGATTTAGAACTGTTAAACTGTACTGCAAGTGTCTTCAAACACAATCAAAGCCTACTGATTTTTTTTAAACAGAGAAAAAAAAAATGAAGCAAATACAAAAAGGCACCAGTTTCTAGAATTAAGGTTTAATTCATAATTTAAAAGGCTACTGACAAGTTTTAACCAGGAAAGGCCTGATGAACTATGAGTTACAAAACAGGCAAGGTGAAATCAGGAAGAAGTACACATTTCTTAATAGCACTTCTCAAACAGTGTGTTTTACACTATTAAAATAATGCATCTTTCATCATGCACACAGCATTTGCAAATATACTGAAAGTATCAGACATTTTTACCACGCTTGGAAATAAAAATATGGTCATATTTATCCACCTATTACACCTGAGTAAGTGCTAAATATTTAAAAGTATCTGAACAGAAGTTCAGCTTTATCAGGACAGATGCATTAAGGCAACACCAAGCATTCAATTTTAGGCACCTGGCTCTCCAAGTAGTCTTCAGCCTTCATTTAGGCATGTATACATATATATAAGAAAATATATATACACACAACCAGAATTAAACACGCAGTACCTAGTCTAATTAGATGACTCAGGTGAGGGTCAACAGCCAGAATTCTGAGCAGGGAGGGCATCAGAAACTGCAGTTCTCTCATACCTACGTACTTTTCCTCTGTTTCCTACTTGGGTACAATTTCTTCTAAGCCACCACCACAGATTTGGATTTCCAAACCAAATTTTTTAGTGTGGACACATAGTTGACTAATTCACATGAAATATGGACAAAGGTAGCATTCAAGAACTTACTTGTTTCCATCAAAACCCCACTCAGTGCACAATCCTGTTGCTAAAACTGAATTGAAGGAGATGAAGTGGTACATAAAACATCACAACTACAAGAAAACCCACACCACTCTCCATATACCCTCACTGCCACATTTCACAAACTGGAGTTCAGACAATGTCCTGGAAGCACAGTATCGCTTTGGCTTTAGTGATTCTCACCATTTCTCTTGGTCATTACTCTAGTTTCACCATACTGATTTTGAAGCGGGGCAGTCAGCACTGCACAAAGGTGTAAAGACTACAGTTCTAACAATACCAGCATTTTTATTTTTGTAATCCATCACTCGTTTCTCATTCTCTTTTATTCTTGTGTCACCTTTACAGAATAAGCACAGAGCTGCAGCCCCAAACTCCAAAAGCACAGCACTATTTAATCTCACAGCTTTACATGCTGCAGCTATAAACCTATGTGATACCACAGCTCTTTGGCAATCACAGTACCAATGCTTGGATCGCATCTTTTTACGCGAACACAGTGCAATTCCCTCCAGCCAACAGGATGAAGTTATCGTTTTGTACGCTACCTTGTCAAGCTGCAGGTAAGACTGGAGATAAAAATACTGATTACTCACCTAAGCTGAATGTAAACCCTTCTCAGCTTTGAGTCTTTTCCTAAGGCTCAAACAAAAGCACTGGATGCCAAAGACAAGACATTCATAAACATGAGAAAACAGCAGCAGCCACAGCTAGAGTATTTGGCGCTTTTTGGAGAGGTGATATAAAGGGAAGGCGACGCCTGTAACTTACAATCCGGCCGTCCCCGCTACCAATGTCAACTAGGGAGCCACTCCTGTTTTCTAACATTCTCAGCACGTTCTGGATCTGTGTGGACGTCGCAGGAACGAAGGGCAGGCACACCTTCCTCAGAGCCGGGGTCACGAAGGGGGTGACCACAGCATAGAGTGCCACCAAGGCCCCACCGACACCAGCAGTGACCAACAGCCCCCAGCTCCTCCTTCGGGAGCCGCCCTCGCAGTCCTCCTGCAGGCCTGCCGCGGGGCTCTCCTTCGCTACTGCCTCGGGCATCACACCTGGAGACGGAGGTTAAAGAGTATTTTCTCTAACAGCTTTATTACGTGCTCACTTAAGACAAAACGGTGTATTACATCAAAGAGATATGACATAGGGAAAAACCGTGTATCCCTCTAGCCGATGCCTAGACCCTAGGGAAACGCTACCATGACTGCTTTTGAGACGCCGAAGCGCCGGGTTCATTTCCCCGGGCAGGAGCGCGGTTTCCATCCAAACCCGTAGCTCCTTCGGCCCGGCAGCAGCGCCCGGCAGCAGCGCAAGGGGGCGCCGGCCCGGCCCAGACCGCCCGGCCCGGCCCAGACCGCCCGGCCCGGCCCAGACCGCCCGGCCCGGCCCAGACCGCCCGGCCCGGCCCAGACCGCCCGGCCCGGCCCAGACCGCCCGCAGGGGGACGCCCCCGAGCAGCCGCGGTCCGTCCCTGCGGGAGAACCTTCCTGCAGAGCACAAGTCCCCAGGTACAAGCCCGCCCCTGAGCAGCCCGCGACCAGCACCGCCCGCCCGCCGAACCAACAGCAGCGGTTGTCGGCCGGCTGTATTTATAGGGAAGGGCAATACCACTTCGCTGTGCAGGGGGTGACCGGAAACTTTCTGAAGGCGCTTAGCAGCGAAGCGGCGCGCACCCTTCCGCCGTGTGTCGGTCCCGACTCCTTCTCGTTCACGTCACCCAGTGCAGCGCGCTCTCGCCGCGCCTCGCGCCCGCATTCTACCGTCTATGGTATCTTCCCCCTCCACACACACCCCCCACCCCCCCCCCACGCACCCCCCGGCAGCTGGGGGAAGGGGCCGCCTGGGCCGCGCAGCTCCCACCGTGCCGGATGCTTCCAGAAAGGTCCGCTGGAGGCGCCATATGAGTCCCGCCCGCGAAATATGTCGCGGGGCTGTCGAGTGCGCAGGCGCGGAGCCGTGCGCGGGCGGGCGAGCGTGCTGCGTCACGGCGCGGCGGGCGCGGCTCCATCCGGCTCCTGCTCTCCCGGTGTGCGGTAGCAGCCATGTCGGCCATGGGGACTCTGGCGTTTGATGAGTATGGGCGCCCCTTCCTCATCCTCAAGGACCAGGAGCGCAAGACGCGCCTCATGGGGCTTGAGGCGCTCAAGGTGAGCGGGCGGCCGCCAGGACCCCCCATCCGTCCGTGGGCTCTCGCTGGCCGGGCCGCGCCGCGCCGCGCCATGCTGCCGTTAGGGCGGGGAGGGGGCGCCGTTAGGCCTTGGCGGGAAGATGGAGCCCGCTGGGGCGAGCGCTTGTCTTCTGCCTTATGCCAGACGCAGGGCGTATGAAGTCTGGCCTAGGCTCGCAGGTGTGGGAGGGATGGAGCGGGAGAGAGAGAAGGCATCGCCCCGGGGCTGGGAATCCGCCACCCGTGCATGGGGTCTGCGGGGTCTCCGTGGCGGGACTCCGCTCCTGAGTGGCATGGCTTCGGGGCCATCTCCCGTGTAGGTGCCCCTCCCGGTGGCTCCTGGTCGCCGCGGGCAGGGAGGCTCACCGCAGCCCCCTCCCTTAGACAGCCCCCCCTTCCCCTTCTGAAGCTTGGTCCTTGTTCCCAAGAAGGGCCGTGGTTGAGCGAGCCGGCAGCCTTGTGTGAGTACGCGTGGGTTAAAGACCGATGGAAGAGCGGAGCATAATTATATTGGCTTCTCCTTTTAGTGTTGCTTGCTTCTGATGCTTCCCTGCTTTAAACCTCAGGCCTGTCATTTTAGCTGCTCTGCTTTTGCGTGCTTTAGCGGTGCAAGGGCAAGCTGTGCAAGAGAAGGCACAGGAAATATTTCTAGCATAAAACAAATATGCATATATTGGGTTTGGGTTTTTTTCAGTCATAATTGGCTGTTGTCAGTTAAATTACAATATTTGTATTAGCTTTTTTCCTGTGTATTTTTCTTAGCTTGTTATTATGATTTTGGGGTGTACAATTTAACTTATTTCTCCTTTGTTTTATAGTCTCACATAATGGCAGCAAAGGCTGTAGCAAGTACCCTGAGAACATCTCTTGGGCCCAATGGTAACAATTTTGATGGTTATTTCTCAGTAATTGAGTTTGGGGATTTTCTAGATTTTCATTCATGCCTTAAACATATTTTTTTAGGCTTGGATAAAATGATGGTGGACAAAGATGGTGAAGTGACTGTGACAAATGATGGTGCTACCATCCTGAATATGATGGATGTGGATCACCAGATAGCCAAACTTATGGTGGAGCTGTCTAAATCTCAAGATGATGAGATTGGGGATGGAACTACTGGAGTTGTTGGTAAGAAAAGATTTTAAATTTAACTTTTAGCTTTTCCAGTTTTAAAATCAAGCTTCTTTAGCTATTTTAAGACATTTTGTGTGAAATAACAGCTTTCCTGTAGCACAATTTTGGAGTATCTACTGCTTTAGTATTCTTCTCAGTTTTTGTATTAGAAATCTTTTAATCAGAAAGACACTTTTATGTCTTTTCTAACTATAGTTACATTTTAAGTTAGTGTTGAGAGTCCTCTTTGTACTTTCGAAATTCGTATGCATGGTTTTCACCCATGATCCTCCACCTGTCCTGCCTTGGTGCCCATGCTTCTTTTTGGTCTAACATAATGCAGTTTTCTTTCTAAGCATAGCAAGTAGGAGGTTGTCTTGGGTTATTTTGTCATTTAAGAAACCGCGAACTATTAAAATACTACAGAAAAAAATGCAGAAAGTATACTTTTTAATCTTTTGATAATGTATTAAAAATGATTCTTCGATCTGAGGAAGAGTAAACGTTATTTTAAAATTTTGTTTTGTAGTTCTGGCTGGAGCATTATTGGAACAAGCTGAGCAATTACTAGATCGTGGTATTCACCCGATCAGAATAGCAGATGGTTACGAGCAGGCAGCCCGCATTGCTATTGAGCATCTAGACAAAATCAGTGACAGCTTTCCTGTTGATCCACAGAACATTGAACCTCTGATCCAGACAGCAAAGACAACACTGGGCTCTAAAGTGTAAGTCACAAAAACATCGTAAGAGTATCTAAGTTTCCCTTAAAAACACTTCAAGTTGAAAGGAGAAATCCTGGTGTTTTGATGGAGCACAAAATTCTTTGTGTTATTGGAGCGGCAGCTGAAGGCTCTTCTATGTTTGTTTTTGGCTAATTTCTCAATGAACTCCTGTCTCGGGATAAGAAACTGTGGATCCTTTTTCTCTAAAGGGTCAATTCCATGAGGCTAAACAGCTGCAAAATCAATTTCGTTCTTACCTGTTAGTTCCAGATTTCTGCACCGTAGCAAATTCCAAGAGTAATGCAAACCTCTTAAAAACAATTATGTGTTAGATTTCAAAGATTTGGTTTGGGGTTTGGTTTTTTTCCTAGAACAAAAATATTGTAGGATAGTTCCATAAGGGCATTTTTCATGATAGGCTGTATGTGTAGTATGTAAATTCAGACATTGTAAGGGCTTCCTTTGCAGAGCTGTCTTACTAGTGGTTTCTGTGACTTGAATGTTTCTTAGTAGTTAATTCTCCTCACTTGTTCCAAAGCTGTGTCTTGAGACTATGTCCGCAAAGATTACTTAGACAAACCATATTGTGTGTTCTGTTTCCTGCCATATTTCGCATCTTTTATTTCTGTGAACAAACAAGCAGGACCCCCTCTTTTAATGTAGCATTCAAAAGTTGTTGGCTATAGCAATACTTTTTTCTGTTGGAGATTGATAGAATCGTTTTTTTCTTCCAAATTGTGGAAATGTGATGCAACTTTACTGTATTTTTTTTAAACCTAGAGTCAATCGTTGTCACAGACAAATGGCAGAAATTGCTGTAAATGCTGTACTGACCGTAGCAGATATGGAACGTAAAGATGTTGATTTTGAGCTGATCAAAGTACAAGGCAAAGTGGGAGGTAGACTGGAAGATACACAGTTGGTTAAAGGAGTGATTGTGGATAAAGATTTCAGTCATCCACAGATGCCTAAAGTAAGTGATGTCCCTGTGTGTGTGTCTCATCTGTAACAGCTTAAATAAGATTGTCTAGCCCACTTCAAATGCTGTCCTAGCATTTCTTAAATATTTAAACAGTGTTGTGGTTTGGCTTGGATTTTCACCCATATATCAACAGAGAAAGGGGGGAGGAGCATTAAATTCTTCATGTTGGAAGAGACCAAGTTAGATTTACAAGTCTTGAGACATTGAGAAATGATGGGGGCGTGGATATTGCTGTACCGTAAGAGAGGACAGGTGCAGAGTTCTCTGTTGAAGCAGGAATAATCACCCTTGCTTAATGCAGCTGAGTGTCAAGAAATGCTTCTTAAGCTGTATGAGTTGCCATGTTGTCCTATTTGGAACATCCCAGAAGTTGTCCTTTTGTTATATTTGATGTAGATAAGGTCTCCAAGTCTTTGTGCAGCGTACTTCAGGAATGATGGAGGCAATTTCAAACTTCTGTTGTTCTAAGATACTTTTCTAGTAGGTGACACTGTTTATCCTATAAAAAGGAAAACTGGTGGAAAATATTAGTTGTGTAGTACATAAAAGGTGGCTGTGAAGATGAGTATGTAGTATTCTTAAATTCTTAATGGTCACTGTGAATAGGGCAAGTAAGGGTTCCCTTGAAGGTTTCTTTATGTTGCTTTTTTTTTTAAAACAAATTCCACACCTTCAAGACATTGTTTAAGTCCTTACCAATCTTTACCAGTAATGTCTTCTTATAGTCGAATGTTTTAAGTGGATTATAGAGGCTTTTGATGGAATTATTTAGATATAGTTAGTTTCACTTTAGAATAACTCAAATAATCTTCAAGTTTCCTTGTGTCTTTAAAAATATGTTTGTATGTTTTGCAAATATAAGAAAGAGGTGTTACTGAAGTCAAAACTTCTTTTTTATTTTTATTTTTTATAAATTGTACAGGAGCTTAAAGATGCTAAAATTGCAATCCTTACTTGTCCGTTTGAACCACCTAAGCCTAAAACCAAGCATAAGCTTGATGTCACATCTGTGGAAGATTACAAGGCACTGCAGAAATATGAAAAGGAGAAGTTTGAAGAGATGGTCAAACAGGTAGTCTTTAAGATTATTTCTTTGTTCATTCTACATTTTTTGTAGCTTTTACACAGAACAGCATAGTGCATTGATTTATTTCTGGAAACGAGTTAATAATCCTGATAGGAGGCACCGTACAGGCAATCGTAAGGCTATGGATTAAAGCTAAGTTTATGTAAGAAAGTTACACCCTGGTTTGAGATTTACTCTGATCTCTGTGTGTGCCAGATGGTTCTTTTTCAGATTTGTGCTCTGAGAAAAGTAGGAGAATTAAAACCATCAAGAGATGGTTTGCCATACCTGTGTTAGCTCTGATGAGAAGAGTGATGTTGTGTGTTGCTTTCAGATAAAAGACACCGGTGCAAACCTTGCTATTTGCCAGTGGGGTTTTGATGATGAGGCAAATCACTTGCTGCTCCAGAACGAGCTGCCTGCTGTTCGTTGGGTTGGTGGACCTGAAATAGAAGTAAGTAAAATCTTCTAAAATTGGGCTTTGTACCCGTTCTCAAACATTGGTTAAGTAGTATTCTGTCCAGTGAAAAGTTCAGGCCTCGTGGGTAGAGCTGCATAATCCTGCGTATGGGTAGGTGTTGGAGAGGAGCCGTTGGGGATCCGTGGGAAGAACCTACAATGGATAGGGTTGTGCGTACGCCGCAGTTACCAACCGTGCTGCTCGTTAAAAGTTCCCTGAGGCCAGGAATGTTTCTGCTTCGGTCTCGCCGTTTGCAGAAACGGCATCGCCTGAAGTACTGTGAAGCGGTGGGAAGAGATAACCTTTTGGAATAGCCATTTGACAGATCCTCTTCCACTGGTCTTGTGTTATGAAAAACATGATGGAAAAGCCTTTTCTCGAGGTGATTGATGGTTGTTTAACTTCAGTTAATCGCCATTGCAACCGGAGGACGCATTGTTCCCCGCTTCTGTGAACTCACGGCGGAGAAACTGGGTTTTGCTGGTATTGTCCGAGAGATCTCCTTTGGAACAACGAAGGACAGAATGCTTGTCATTGAGCAGTGTCAGAATTCCAGAGCTGTGACCATTTTCATTAGAGGAGGAAATAAAATGGTGAGATGCCTAGTTTGTTACGAATGTTTGATACAGAAGTTGCGGAATGTGTCATTTCTTTCAAAAGCCTGTTAACTCTTCTTGGTTTTGTCTAAATTTTCCTTGCAGTGTGGACCGATAGAAGCGGCGGGGGGGGTGTAGGCAGTCTTGACTACATGTTAGAAGTCACTTGTTAGATTCATACCCTATGTTTTTGAATGAAAACTGTTTTCTCACTATTAGACCATGTAGTTCATAAATATAGAAATAATTTTACCTGTGGATGTTCTAATTTCTTTTTTTGCATGGGAGGGTCACTTTTATAAGTAAAGACATACCAGCATTTTTGAAAGATTTGGTTTTATTATAGACCCAGCTATGTCACTTCTGACTTAGTCTGGTTTAAAAAAACAAACAAACAAACAAACAAAAAAAAACCCAAAAAATCACCACAACCCTCCACACACAGAATGAGACCATTTTAAATGCTGATGTACTTAACCTGGTTCTTGGTTGTTCTGTTACTGTTACTCTGAGTGAAAAAAACCTTAGGAAGAAAACAACCTAACCCCTAGTCTGAAGAGTTCTTTAAGAAAGCAAAAATACTGCTTTAAAGGTTAGCATAACTTGTTAAATCCTTCTACATCTGGTGAAGTTGGGAGTTGACACAAATAGCAATCTGTTGGCATTTAAATTTGTGTTTTGTGTCTGTGTGCGTGAAGATTGAAAACCTTATTGTGTGAGTTTTTGTCATTTCAATTTATAGGTTTAACAAATAACATTGAAAAGGTGTGGGGGTTTTTTAATTCCTTCTCTGCCACTGGGTGTGTAACACTTTTATATTTTGAAATAGTATGACGTAGCAGCAGTAGAGTTTCACTAGAGCCATGAAAAGATCCTACAGTTTATTTGCAGTTTCCTTTTCTGTATTGGGAACTATATCTTCAGTTGTGTGTATCGTAAAACATACGCTGTTCTGTGATTCCAGATTATCGAAGAAGCAAAGCGATCTCTTCATGATGCGTTGTGTGTAATCCGGAATCTTGTTCGTGATAATCGTATTGTATATGGTGGTGGTGCAGCTGAAATTTCTTGTGCCTTGGCAGTCAGTGAAGCGGCAGATAAGGTAAGAAAGGAACAGTTACGACTTCCTTTAATTTATGAAGGGAAAATTAGGATTAATTCTGTTTTAAGAGATTCCAAAAAAAATTCTAAGAGTTTCCAGAAAGTGCATATTATGGAACTTCCTGACATTTGCTGATAACAAATGTTAAAAGTTTTCCTTCCCCTCTTTGTAAAAATCGTTACCAGTATGTTTTCCTTTTTTTTTTCTTTTTATGATAAGAGCAGTTCAAAGTGGTTTTGATTTATTATCATCAAAGGTGTTCATGCGGTTATTGAGATGCATACTCCCAAGAAAATCTGCATATCATGTATATATTTTATAGCTAGTATGAAAATCTGCTTTTGCTGCCACTGGAGTTACAGCTGTATGAATTCAAATTTCTTTTCCCCCAGTGCCCATCTCTGGAGCAGTATGCCATGAGAGCTTTTGCAGATGCTCTGGAGGTAATTCCCATGGCCCTTTCGGAGAACAGTGGCATGAATCCAATACAGACTATGACCGAAGTGCGGGCTAGGCAAGTGAAAGAAAACAATCCTGCCCTCGGCATAGACTGTTTGCAGAAAGGAACAAATGGTAAGTACTGCAGTGTGGAGAAAGAGGAGCATTTTCTTTCTCAGAAGATAAAAACGTTGACTGTTTTGCCTCAGCCATTTATTTTTTTGTGTGTGCATCACTGAAGTTATGAGCTCTTGCACCTTCTCATGATAAACAGGAGTACAGGTGGAGAGATATTGTATCTACCAGGTAGAAAATGTATAATTGCTTGAAAACCTTTATTTGGTTGCAAGATCAGTTGAAGATGTTGGCTGACATTGTGGTACAGGAATAAAAGCTACTCACTCTGAGGCCAAAGCAGGCTGTGTTTTAAATACTGCAGCCTGACAATCAGTTGTTTTGAGAAACAACTTGTGAAGAAGTAAGCAAAAGGTTGGAAGGGTCTTTAGGTAGTGTGGTTCACACCAGTACTTGCGCATATATAGACCTGTAACAAGCATGTGAAGACTCAGAAACCAATGTATGAAAACTTATTTTTATCTGGACCTGTGCGGAGGGACTTGGACAGGCTGGATCGATGGGCTGAGGCCAATTGTGTGAGGTTCAACAAGGCCAAGTGCCGGGTCCTTCACTTGGGTCACAACAACCCCATGCAGCGCTACAGGCTTGGGGAGGAGTGGCTGGAAAGCTGCCCGGCAGAAAAGGACCTGGAGGTGTTGGTTGACAGCTGGCTGAACACGAGCCAGCAGTGCGCCCAGGTGGCCAAGGAGGCCAACAGCATCCTGGCCTGTATTAGCAATAGTGTGGCCAGCGGGACCAGGGAAGTGATTGTCCCCCGTGTACTCGGCTCTGGTGAGGCCGCACCTCGAGTACTGTGTGCAGCTTTGGGCCCCTCACTGCAAGGAAGACCTTGAGGTGCTGGAGCGTGTCCAGAGAAGGGCAATGAAGCTGGTGAAGGGTCTGGAGATCAGGTCTTGTTAGGAGCGGCTGAGGGATCTGGGGTTGTTTAGTCTGGAGAAGAGGAGGCTGAGGGGAGACCTTATTGCTCTCTACAACTACCAGAGAGGAGGCTGTAGTGAGGTGGGGGTCGGTCTCTTCTCACAGGTATCAAGTGATAGGACAAGAGGAAATGGCCTCAAGTTGTGCCAGGGGAGGTTTAGATTGGACATCAGGAAAAATTTTACTGAAAGATCAAACATTGGAACAGGCTGCCCAGGGAAGTGGTGGAGTCACTGTCCCTGGAGGTGTTTGAAAAACGTGTTGATGTGACACTTCAGACATGGTTTAGTGGGCATGGTGTTGGGTTGATGGTTGGACTTGATGATCTTGGAGGTCTCTTCCAGCCTTAATAACTTATGATTCTACACACTTCTCAAACTCTTATTCTGTTGCTTTTTTTCAGAAAAGGAGGTGGTAATTTTTGGAACACAATGTAAGACGTGGTGTTATGTAAATTCATAACCCTTCTTTGATTGAGTGTTTCTGCCTTATAGCATTTGTACTTTCACTTCTTTAGTGGTTGCTTGGCCCTTAGGATGCTTCTAACACTTGTATACAGAAACTATACTCTTCAAAAAATAGTGCAGAAGGGTGAAGAGCTACACTTGGGGAAGACTTAGTTGGGAAAAGAGTTTGGATCTTAATGTTCCAAGATCTATGTTAAGAGCCCAGACATAAAACCCTAGTTCGTACAAGTTGTCTGTCAAGTGTGGTGGCCAAGAGTAGTAATTTTAAAATGTTCTTTAAAATTACATGGAAATTACCTGCCTCAAGTGAAATGTTGTATCTAGATTTGAAGAAGGTATCTAATTCTTCTGCTTCTTCTTGGCAGATATGAAGCAGCAGCATGTTATAGAAACCTTGATTGGTAAGAAACAGCAGATTTCTCTGGCGACTCAGGTTGTTAGAATGATTCTGAAGATTGATGATATCCGTCGGCCTGGAGAGTCTGAGGAGTGAAGGTTGAAAAGCGAGAAATGTTAAGGGGGCCACAGCAGTAGCGAAGACGGTAGTGTTCTGATGCTTCATCTTCAGCTATTTATTTTGGATACTTTTTGTTTCGGATACTGTAATGGCTAATTGTTGGAAATAAAATACAATTTAGCACTGGTCGTTCAAGACTTGTTTCAGAAGTATCGTTGCATCTTTTCCTAGGTATGAATATTCATAGAAAACACTTTTTTGAATGTATAGGAGAAAGATTGATAATGCAGTAAGAAAATTCCATGGGTCCTTTTCCCTTGCTCCTGCAGCTAACGCTGTTAGCTGTTGGTGAGCAAAGCATACAAGACTCGTTTTAAAAGGTCTGTCACTGTTCAGTGGAGCAAGCAGAGAATTACTGTAGCTTCCAGTAATTCTCATACATTAAATATATCAAATACGAAGTTTCAGTCTGAAGATGTAAAGGACCTGTATTTCATCCTTCCCCTTGCTTCCATTTTTTTCCTCTTGTGGTACCCTTTAACTGTGTTCCTTATTTATGTGCAGGGAGCAGTTTGTCAGGGGCACACACATTCAGCTAAGTGGGGGTTTTTTCCCCCTCAAAACTTTTGTCTGTACTAGTACACTTGAGTGTGCTTACTCTGTTAAGTCCCAAGTATGGCCTTGAGGGGTAGAGTAAAATGGACAAGTGAGGTGCCTTGCTGGTGAAATTACAAGCAAGAAACAAGTGGTAGACCAGAACCACTATGCAATTTTTTTTCAGATTTCAAAAGATAGGGAAGTTTGGAAAATAACATCACTTGTGTTACAGTTCGTGTGCATAGTCTCAGAGCATGACAGTACAGAGGAAACTCTTCTTTACTGACCACTGTTAGCTAGCTGGTCTTGTTCTAATGATTTGCCGTGCTTATACATTACTGGAGTCAAACAAAATCCTCCAGAGTATTGGTTAGAGGATGAGGGGTAGAAATACCAAGTTTGACTCTTGTGGTGGGAAAGTTCCAGGCCTGGTTATAATAAAGCATAAATTAGCTTTATTTCCGTGCAATTCAGTGGACAACAGCACTTAATCAGTTTTACTGCTGCTGAAGTCTGGCATTCTGGATTGAGGCATCTAAAATCTCACGGACACGTTGGCTCACGTAGAGCCATCTCTTACTGTGTTCAGTAATACAAAAAGAAAACAGTGGTAGCTGGAACTGAAGAGTAATTTGACTGTACCAATGTACCCCTTCCACCTCATGGTGATGTTGTACAGGTGATAGCAAGGAAGTGAGAAAACAGTTATTCACATTTTATTAGTTTTTCCCTTCAACTCCTGTCCCCTGTTGTTGGGGTTTAACCCCAGCCAGCAGCTGAGCGCCACCCAGCCCCTCGCTCACTCCCGTGCGGTGGGGTGGGGGAGAGAATTGGAAGAGTAAAAGTGAGAAAACTCCTGGGTCGAGGTAAAGACAGTTTAATGGGGAAAGCGAAAGCTGTGCGCACAAAGCAAAACAAGGAATTCATTCCCGGCTTCCCAGCGGCAGGCAGGGCTCCATCACGTACCAGCTACCGTGAAGAAAATTAACTCCATCCCAGCCAGCACCAGGACGCCTGTCCTGTCCCCACCAGTGACCCCTGTTGGCAGATTGTTTCAAAGCTGACTCTCCTCCAGTTACATTTTCTTTTGGCGGGGCTTAGAAATGGTGACTGCTTTAAAGGGACAGGACTGCACAGCACTTCTACGGCTCTGCTGATGGGCGTCCTGAGCAGGAGAGGTGGAGGAGGCAAAGGAGGGAGGGCAGTGCTGCAGCTCGGGGGGAAGCCGTGATTGTGCTCCCCGGGCGGTGCATGGGGTTGGTTCATGGCAGCTTAAGGTGGGTAACCTTAAGCTGGCCATGCTGGTACCTTCTAAGGGTGTGTGAGCTGAGGGCTGGTCAGAATTAGGTGGTGGTGTGTTGGTTTGTTGTTTTTTTTTTCTTGCAAGAGCAGGTTCTGACTGTGAACTGCGTAATTCAGAAGTGTCTAGGAGCGCAGGAGAATTTATTTTAAAAATTGTGAAATCATGTGGTTTTGCTGTTCTGACTTACGGAAATAAGGGGTTTGTACTCTGTGCCTAAGTATTTTTTAATGCTCAACCAGATCTTAGTACGGAAAGTCTGAAGCTTGGTGATGGAGCTTTGAAAAATTGTAAGAAAAGGAAGTCTGGAAGTCTTTTTTTTTTTTTTTTTTTTTTTTAGAGCCTTGGGCTTCAGCTCTTCAGCATAACAAATGTGTGTTAGCATTGCCAACGATGGTTGCATAGAGGTAACTGGAAGACAAACAACCTTTATTACACACAACTGAAAATTTTAAACCAAATTAATGAAACCAGTGCAGCTCAAACTGCTACACTTTCACAGCGGGATTAATTGAACTTGCTTTGACAGAACAGTGGGAATACCAGTGATTTTGTGCTGTGGTCTGCCTCTGGCCAAATAAAACAGAGCAAATGTATCTGAATAACGATAAGGTTGCGGGAGACAAACACTGATACTCAAATTAATCATGGTGTGTTTGTAACCATCAGGAAATAAAAGCCTTGCCTAGCTGTGTATTTGGGGCGGGGGGCCCTTCAGGTACTGCTCCAGGGAAGACGCAAGGCTCGCCACCGGAGGGCAACCCAGGCATACCGGTGCCGGAGCGGGCTGCATTCCCGCCTTTCCAAAACGAGCTGAAGCAGCCTGGCAGGTCTTTCCCAGCGTCACTGACATGGCACCCGTGTGGCAGCAGCAGCAGCACCTGAATTTTTCCGAATTCCCCTCAAGGGCTCAGTTATTTGAGCCAGTTTCACGACTGGCCCCATGTGCCCTCTTAAATCCAAGTTTCCCTACCTGCCTAGGACCTTACCCTGGCCCTGCCTCTGTCCCGCTAGTTCTGCTTCCCCTATTACCAACCAGCTTTTCCCAGCCTTTCTTAGTCTCTCCTGCTGCGTTCCCAGGCCTGGGCTCCTTTCCTTCTCCACTGTCTCACATCTCCACGCTGACACAACGCTCGTCTTTGCAGGCCCAGGAGGCGAGGCTGCCAGGAGCTCAGCTCGCAGGTTCCTCTCCGTCCAGCTCAGTCACAGCTGGCCCGTGGCAGCTGCGGGGTGCCCTGCACCCAGGGCTGGGCTTCTGACTCTGGGTGCGCTGCAGCGATTCAGAGAAATCAGGTCTGAGTGGATTTTTTTCAGGAACAGGGTTAAGCAGAGCTGTGAAACAACATCCGTGTTTCTCTACAAACTGACGCTTTTTAATGCCAACATATTTTCCCTTTGCTTAAGAAAAAAAACTTTCTGTTTGATCATTTCTGTGTTAGGCGTCAGGGAAAGATGCCTCATAATGTGAGCAGTTCCTGTCCAAACGATCCGATCTGACAAGCTTACAGGCAACCACAGAGAGGATGACAAGTGGAGCAAGCCAAGCAGCCATGCTAATAGGCAGGTCTGCCAGCTCTCTCCGTAATACCAGGACACCTGGGTATTAGGATATCTAGACCCAGACCTACCTAAACTAAGCTGACTGGCTCCAGAACCTGCCTGGGCTGTACGTGTTTATGCTAAGGCTGTACAGAAAAGAGTGCACCGTGAGAGCCTCTCTCCGCTGTGGCAGAATGGCATGACTGCCCCTTGCTCTGTTAAAAATTACTGTTATATTGCCTGTGGGGTATGGTTATTACACCCGCTGGATTCTTAACGTCATCCAAGGAGGGATGGTTCAGTTGTGAAGTCTGGGTCTGGTAGACTAGCCTTGTTTGTCCTCCCTGCACAGAAGTACCTCTCCATTTCATATCTTGGAGGGTTTCCCGGGAACTCTCTGCCAGGGAACATTTCTCACCATGTTAAAGAGCCAATTAAATGGACTGACAGTGTTTGCTTTGTAAACAACTCATCTCTGTGATACAAGACAGACAGTTGCTAAACTCAGATGACTGGGGGGTAAAACTCCAGTACGTTCTCTGTAAGATGTGAACCCCGCAATACCTGGCGGGTGTACGTGCACTAGAATCCGCATCCTTGTGAGGTTCCTCCCCGAGCTGTCTGGCCTGGTAACTGTGTTATGGTGAGGCTCCTGCCCCACAGTGCTGAACAGCAGCAGCACCACGGGCGCTGAGAGAAGCAGATTTGTGCCAGCTCTCCGGTGTGGGGGTGCTCATTGAACATGGGACGCTGCTGTCAGGGCCTTGAGTTCGCTCCCCTTGCTCCCCCTCCAGGGGTTTGGCTACTTGTGCTCAAGGCCAGCTCCAGCATGGCACTCCTGTGTCACCTTGAATCAGACTGCTGGGGAAAATGCTGGGGGTGAGAAAGAGCTGGGAGAAGCCCTCCCACTTTTGCTCCAGAGCTGCATTTCAGCTCAGGCCCGTGCCCTTGCTCCTCGCCTGAGCTGTGTTTCGGCTATGCCTGTGCCTTGCTGATACTGATGCTGGTTTGACTTCCTGGCTTGTCCGTAGCCCTGCCTTGTCAAGTTGGACTTGCCTGGTGACCTTGACTCTTCACTGATCCTGGTCACCGCGGCTGGACCTGCTCTGCTTTTCTTGCTTGAGTACAGTGAAGTCAAGGAGCTCTGGAGAAGAACAGTGGCCAGAAGTTGTATGGAAGGAGCACCTCGGAAGGCCATTGAAGGAGTCCTTACTCTTTGGGATGGGCAGTGGGAAGACAGCTCTCCCACAGTGTACGAGTAAGAAGGACTGTGCAAGCAAAGGTGGAGTGAGCAAAGGGAAGCTGGGGAACCTCGGGAAAATCAGCGCAATGTGATCACTTGCTTACAGTGAGTGGTGGGCACTTGGGACTTCAGTCAGGGAAAGAAGAATAAAATATTAGATTTAGGAAAACAAATGTCAGTGTGAGTAATGTTATCAAGGACTGCTGAAGGCACCAGCTCTGTGGGATGAGGTACCATAAGCCCTCTCTCCCTCTCAAAAAAGTTGAGCATCTGAGTAATACAGGACTATAAGTGCTCGATGTGGATTCTAACTCTTTTTCTGTTTGCAGTGGGATACAGTGTTTCCTGCCAACAAGAAAAGATCATGACTGCATCAGCTTCATCTTCAAAGTATCCCAATGCAATGGCTAAAGAGAAAGCAGTAAAGAGCAACTTCAAAATGCTAAGAGTGAACTAAGATGCTGGACTTGGATACTCACCTGTCCTGTGGTCGTATCTCAGGGATTCCCATCCTACTTGGCTGCAACTTCACTTCTTCTCTACCTCCATCAAAATCAAGGGAGATTCCTTTCTTTCTTCCTTCTCTCCACCAAGTGGGTGTACTGATAAGGACTGTATATTATCTTCCATGAACTCCAATGTGTAGTTCGGTTTTCAGATCCATGGGGTAAAAAATAATCAAGGACCACTAAATTTAAAGTTTCCATCTGCAGGCTCCTTTTAAGTCAAAATCTGCTGAAAGCTGGAAAGTGTCTTTGAGGAATTATCACCATATAATTGCCCTCATCTTTATTTTTTTAAGAGACAGGATATTTAATTATATTAGACCTTTGATCTGATATGGTACAGGCATCCTTGTCATCTAAGTACAACTATGTTGAGGCAAGCTTTTCAAACTTTGTGCTATAGATAAAACTAGCTGATTTAAAGAACAGGGAATGACTGGCTGACACTGGTGAACTGGCAGATTGTTCCTCATTTGCGTAAAGACCCCGCTTCAGTCTCCACCCTCCAGCATCACAACAAAACACAGATATGAAGCTTTAACAGACACAGACACCCACAAGCAAGGTCTGCATGAAGAAACTGTACCAGCAGCACAGAGCGGGTACTGTAAAAAGAAACGATGAGTGCTCCTAGTGGGTGACTCTCTGTTAAAGGGCACTGAGGCGCCCATCTGCCGACCTGACAGGGAGTCACAGGAGGTATGCTGCCTTCCGGGAGCTAAGATCCGAGACATTGCCGAGAGGGTGCCACAGCTTGTCAAGAGCACAGACTACTATCCGCTGTTACTCTTTCATGTGTATGAATGACACCGTGAGCCAGAAACTCAGCGGGACCAAGGAAGACTAAAGCCCTGGGGGTGCAAGTAAAAAATATTGGTGCCAAATTTATCTTTTCCTCTATTTTACCAGTTGGAAGAAGGGGGTTTACAGAATGTGGAAAAAGTGACTGGACACTTGGGAAAATTATAGGAATGTTGTCAGAGTATGCAAGTATGCAAGGAAGGCTAAGGCCCACTTGGAATTAAAGCTGGCTAGGGATGTCAAAAAGAAGGGCTTCTCCAAGTACATCTATAGCAAAAGAAAGACCAGGGAAAACATGGGCCCGCTGCTGAATGAGGTGGGTGCCCCAGTAACAGAGAATATGGAGAAGGCAGAGTTACTGAATGCCTTCTTTGCCTCAGTCTTTACTGCTAAGGCTGGCCCTCAGGAATCCCAGAACCTGGAGGTAGGGGAGGAAGTCTGGAGAAAGGAAGTTCTTCCCTTGGTCAAGGAGGACTGGATTAGGGATTGTTTAGGCAAACTGGATACCCACAAATCCATGAGACTTGATGGGGTGCACCAGCAAGCGCTGAGGGAGCTGGCAGATGCTATCACTAAGCTGCTCTCCATCATCTTTGAAAGGTCATGGAGGACAGGAGAGGTGCCTTAGGACTGGAGGAAAGCCAGTGTCACTCCAATTTTTGAAAAGGGCAAGAAAGAGGATCTGGGGAACTACAGACCAGTCAGCCTCGCCTCCATCCCTGGAAAGTGATGGAACAGCTCATTCTGGCTGTTATCTCTGAGAATGTGGAGGAAAAGATTACCAGGAGTAGTCATCATGGATTCACCAAAGGGAAATCATGCTTGACCCATCTGATAGCCTTCTAGGATGGCATGGCTGGCTGGGTGGATGAAGGGAGAGCAGTGGATGTTATCTACCTCAACTTCAGCAAGGCTTTTGACACAGTCTCCCACACATCCTCATAGGTAAGCTTAGGAAGTGTGGGTTAGATGAGTGGACAGTGAGGTGGGTCGAGAACTGGCTGAAGGACAGAGCTCAGAGGGTTGTGATCAGCAGCAGAGTCTTTAGCCAGTGGTGTTCACCAGGAGTCAGTACTGAGTCCAGTCTTGTTCAACACCTTCATCAATGACCTGGATGAAGGGACAGAGTGCACCCTCAGCAAGTTTGCTGATGACACAAAACTGGGAGGAGTGGCTGATACAGCAGAAGGTTGTGCTGCCATTCAGCGAGACCTGGACAGGCTGGAGAGCTGGGTGGAGAGGAACCTGATGAGGTTCAACAGGGGCAAGCGTAGGGTCTTGCACCTGGGGAGGAACAACCCCATGCACCAGTACAGGCTGGGGGTCGACCTGCTGGAGAGCAGCTCTGCAGAGAGGGACCTGGGAGTTCTGGTGGACAGCAAGTTGACCCTGAGCCAGCAATGTGCCCTTGTGGCCAAGAAGGCCAGTGTTGTCCTGGGGTGCATGAAGAAGAGGGTGGCCATCAGGTCGAGGGAGGTTCTCCTGCCCCTCTGCTCTGCCCTGGTGAGGCTACTGTGTCCAGTTCTGGGCCCCCCAGTTCAAGAGAGACGAAACTACTGGAGAGAGTCCAGCAGAGGGCTGCAAAGGTGATGAGGGGACTCGAGCATCTCTCTCACAAGGAAAGGCTGAGAGACCTTATCAACACTGAGAGGGGACCTTACCAACACTTATAAATACCTAAAGGTCAGGCATCAGGAGGATGGGGCCAGTCTTATTTCAGTGGTGCCCAGTGACAGGACAAGAGGTAATGGGCGCAAACTGGAGCACAGGAGGTTCCAACTAAACAGTGAGGAGGAATTTCTTTACTTTGAGGGTGACAGAGCACTGGAACAGGCTGCCCAGAGAGGTTGTGGAGTCTCCTTCTCTGGAGACATTCAAAACCCGCCTGGATGCGTTCCTGTGTGACCTGCTCTAGGTGGTCCTGATCTGGCAGGGGGGGTTGGACTAGATGGTCTCCAGGGGTCCCTTCCAACCCCTGACATTCTGTGATTCTGTGATTCTGTGACTGTCAAAATTATGTAGCTGCCTAAGACTTTTAAAGAGGCCTTGTCGTGGTTTAACCCCAGCCGGCAATTAAGCACCACATAGCTGCTTGCTCACTGCCCCCACTCAGTGGGATGGGAGAGAGAATCCAAAAAAAAAGGTAAAACTGCTGGTTTGAGATAAAGACAGTTTAATAGGACAGAAAGGAAGAAAATCATAATAATGCTAATAATAATAATTAAAATATTAATAATTTGACAATATTAATAATAAAAGAATTAGAATATACAAAACAAGGGATGCACAATGCAACTGCTCCTCACTCACTGAATGATGCCCAGTCAGTTCCTGAGCAGCAGTGTCCCCCAGCCAACTCCTCCCAGTTTATATACTGGGCATGACATCATACAGCATGGAATACCCCTTTGGCTCGTTTGGGTCAGCTGTCCTTGCTGTGTCCCCTCCCAGCTCCTTGTGCACACCCAGCCTCCGCAGGCAGGGCAGTATGAGAAGCTGAAAAGTCCTTGACTTAGTATTAAACACTGCTTAGCAACAACTAAGACATCAGTGTGGTATCAACATTATTCTCACCCTAAATCCAAAACACGGCATTATACCAGCTACTAGCAAGGAAATTAACTTAATTCTAGCCAAAACTAGGTCATGCCTTTAAAGATGCCTCTTTTCCTGGAACATAATACAAAGTTACAAGAAGAATACATTCTTTCCATACCCTACTTTCTGGCAAAAGTAAATAAATAAAATAAAATAAAATAAAACAAAATTATGTTTGGATCAATATTGTACCACTTCAATAAGCAAAAAAGCTTTAACTCATCACAATTTGCAGAGATACTGCTGAAGCAGCATTGCTTTCCCCCTTTAAATCTTTTTATTAGTTGGATATTAAACGAACAGTCTTGAAAAGATTTTATTGAATTCACATTTAATTTGAAATGTTTTTTTTTAAAAAAGAAAAATAAATATAACCCAAATATTTAAAAGCCTGCTTTGAATTTAAAGATTTTCTGATTTCTGATATAGTGTCTTTCTACACCGTATGAAGAAAACCCTCTCTTTCCCTAATACTCATAAGTAACCAAGATGATTCCTCCAAAATGTAGTTTATTTTTTCACCCCAGATCAGGAGGGAGTGGTTCCCTGCTGGCACAAACACAGCCAATGCACGCAGGGGACTATCCAGTGTCACCTCAGCTGCTCTGATCTCAGGGCATCAGGGCCTCACACTGTCTCGGTTTCAAGAAGCTGCTTTGATTTATGTGCCCTATGGCACCTAGTTCTCAGAGTATCATAAAAAAACCTGCCCAACATTAAAACTGCTGAGTTCCCACTCTCTAACTGGACTGTCTCGTGGTGAACTTCTCTGCCAGCTGCTCATATTCATCACTCACTGACCATTCCCACCACCCAGCTCTCAAGTGAAAAGCCCTCTGCAATCTCCTGACCTTTCTCCCACATGTACATCACTGACTCCTCTGCTGCCTGCTGCCAGCTATGTGTCCCCGTAACCCACTGGCAGGAGCTGATAGTCCTCATGCTCAGCTGGGTTTTCCAGTGACCATAACGCTTCTCCAAGGACCCTTGATCCATCTCTTGATGTGCTCTCCCCAGATGGTCGTCAATTCTCCCTGCTCTCTGCTGCTGTTTGAATTTGTGTCTTGGTCTGAGCTGACGTTAGCTGGTTTCCTGTTTTTCACATCCAGCTACTGTGCTGGGTATCATTTTGCAAGTGGTTTGACTAGACGGTTAGATATGAGGTCTTCTCATTAACACGTCTCTTGTAATTGGAAGATGGCCAAAGGCTGGGAAAGGCAAGTTTCCAGCACTGCCTTTGATTTAAGGGCAGCACTAATACTTAAGGTTAAGTGAGTGCAAGTGCTAGTGGCTCGGAATGAGCTCAGAGGGACGGAAGGTGATGTGTGGTGAGTGCTGGGGAAGTAGGAGTGACTGAAATGACTGGAAACCTACCTAGGAAAGACCGTTTGCTGAGTAACTTTGGCACAAGCTTGCAATGGCACATCCTCTTAATACTTGTTGCTCTGCCTTGCTTTTCAGCTATGTTGACTCACTCCCTAAGAAAAGCTCCCGTGGGAGCTCCATTTCTGACTCCTCAGGATCTGGGTCAGGCCCTCTGTCTTGCTCCTTCATGCTGGGACCAGGTGAATGCCCAGGAGATGGACAGATCATCAAAGCCGTGTCTCCTCTTCCTTGACAAAGAAAGTTTGCAGCAGTTTCTTCTCTTTTGCTAGTACAAAAAGTATGTATCTTCCAGCTCCTGCTTGGGAGAGGAGAAGAGAAGAGAGGAGAGGAGAGGAGAGGAGAGAGAGGAGAGGAGAGGAGAGGAGAGGAGAGGAGAGGAGAGGAGAGGAGAGGAGAGGAGAGGAGAGGAGAGGAGAGGAGAGGAGAGGAGAGGAGAGGAGAGGAGAGGGAGAGGAGAGGGAGAGGAGAGGGAGAGGAGAGGGAGAGGAGAGGGAGAGGAGAGGGAGAGGAGAGGGAGAGGAGAGGGAGAGGAGAGGGAGAGGAGAGGGAGAGGAGAGGGAGAGGAGAGGGAGAGGAGAGGGAGAGGAGAGGGAGAGGAGAGGGAGAGGAGAGGGAGAGGAGAGGGAGAGAGGAGAGGGAGAGGAGAGGGAGAGGAGAGGGAGAGGAGAGGGAGAGGGAGAGGGAGAAGAGAAGAGAAGAGAAGAGAAGAGAAGAGAAGAGAAGAGAAGAGAAGAGAAGAGAAGAGAAGAGAAGAGAAGAGAAGAGAAGAGAAGAGAAGAGAAGAGAAGAGAAGAGAAGAGAAGAGAAGAGAAGAGAAGAGAAGAGAAGAGAAGAGAAGAGAAGAGAAGAGAAGAGAAGAGAAGAGAAGAGAAGAGAAGAAGAGAAGAGAAGAGAAGAGAAGAGAACATAAGCAGAGATGTGCCTTTTTCAAAACCCACTCTTCAGCAGAAGTGCAGAACTAACAGGGCCAACAAAGTTCAGTGGATGTTTAACAGTGATTCGATTTCTTGGCTGAAACTAAGCATAGGAGAAGATGAAACTCAGTTCTGGAGGGAGCAGTTTTGAGCTGGTGGAAAACAGGTCGTGTTACCAAGTCCCAGGCAAATCTGAATTCCTGAGGCAGGGGTTAGTGGGTATGAGTGTTTGAATCCTTGGCACACTCCCAGCGCTGGAAGCTTCAGCTACTGCAACACAGCAGTGTGAGCATCCAAGGAACTGAGATGTGGTAATGAGGATCCCTGTAGTGAAACGGTCCCTTTAAGGTACTGCAAAAAGCCAGATCCCACTTTGCTTCAAGAAATTGCTCTACAGATGAGGCAAAATGGGGACAGGACCTTTGCACACGAGAGGTAGTGCAGTGGGATTATAATCCTTACCTCCAAGCCTGACCTGTGGGCTCTGCTTTAGGTCATTAAGGAAAATTGGCTAGCTCCTATGAGGGGTTTAGTGCCACAGATGAAATAGCAGAGGTCTTGTTGAGCACACAGAGAAGGTAATTCAGCAGCCCTGGTGTCCTGATTGTCCAAATCAGAGGCCTGGTCCTGTTGGGTTCTGGTCTATGTGCCAGGATTTCTGTGGAAGACAGGACCTGAGTGACCAGCAGCAGTGCACGCCCAGGCTGTGCTCCATCACGGAGGAGGGACGCAGAAAGAGCGTGCAGGAAATTGTTCACACGTATCCCAGTTTACGTGCTGCCAGAGTTTAGCAGCCCCTAATCCAGGCATGTTGAATTAATTTTGTGTACAATTTATTCATTGACAGAAAAGTGTGTACATTTATCCTCTCTGCTTACTAACATAACTGAATCTCGGTGAAGGTGCAGGCCTGAAAAAGTGGGTTTGAGAAGGCTATAAAGCCCTTTCTCAGAAACTGTTCATAGCTATTCCCTAATCATTACCCTATCGACAGCACTACAAGGAAAGAAAATGTGGAGATTTGAAGGCAATCCAATTAATTCCTCAGCTCTGAGGCTGTGAATTCTGTCTCAAGACATGTATTGGCTGATTTTCTGTTCTTAAATGCTTGTTTTCAGCCCTAGGATGCCGGCAAGGAATTATCTTCTTTACTGACTGCCCAGACATGACTGGTGTGTAAGTGCTTGCCTGACAAGCTATACCAAAGGGTGAGTTTTAGTCTTTTAATCTAAGCAATATGTGTCAACACAAGCTCTTCCTTTGCCTGCAGGCCGACAGGTAGTAGCCCTTGGTTTCTCATTGCAGTAAAATGATCCAGCAATGAAATGGTGAGCAGATTTATCACTGAAGTAGATACATGTTCGAATCACAAAGAAGCTAAGGCTAATGAGGGAGATTTGCAAAGCAACAGCTTTGAGAATCAGCATAAAAAATTCTGCCAGTATCCCATGAGACCCTGGAATAAAGGGAAAATCCAGAAAAGGGAGCTGAACACTATCCATCCTAAAGAGATACTGCCTTGCAAATGCGAATGCCTTGCTTTTGGTAAGGAAAGGTTCCTCACCTCTAGCAGAGTTTCCCATTTCTCTTTGCTTTTTCTTTACGATCATCTGATTATGATTACCTATGGGAAAATAGCAATTTCCCATGACATTGCCTTCAGACCTTAAGAACAAGCTTAGAAAGTTCAGAAGCAGGGATGTGAAATCCAATCTACTCCAACCTGAGCATTGGTCCTGACCTGCTATTCTCCCCTGCATAATTCTAACACACAGACACCACTCAGCCATCCCCCGCTAGCAAGCCAAAAACAGTCCCAAGAGCCACTGAAAAATCAGAAAATCTGTACTAGAGCTTGGCCAAATAAGTAGCTATGCCAGGAACACAGGAAACAGGACCTGGGTCCATACAGGCATTATTGCCTCTGCTTTCCCCAACGTTAGGAATTTAGAGCCTATATGGATTGTGGTGAGTTATGCGATTAACATTGCTTATATAATATCCAAACTGCATGATTATTGACCGGTCTACTTTAATAAAGACAAGAAAAATTATTCATTAAGCAACCCAGAAAGGAACTACCTGAGGAAATTGTTTTGACTAAACAGAGAGGTATTGATTTTGGTGCCTTTCTTTCATGCAGCTCCAGCAACAGAAATGCCCCAAATATTTTGCTTCTGTGGAAATACTCTGTGGGCTTGTGAAGATAGTTATCTTTCTTAGACTTCATGAATTATTGGCCAACCGGCCCAGCAAAAATGGTTGGAACTACAGCAAAATACTAATGTCATTGAATAAGACCAGCTTAAACTTTCATGTCACTCGTTCTGTAGTGATTTGGTGTGTGGCAAGAGATATGGAATTTAAGTTGCAAGCATGAAACTCGAGTTTGTCCTAGAGTTATAAGTGTTGTGTAGCTGGGTGGCAGGACTCTGTATCCACACCCAGCATGCTTAAATCTTAACTCCCCTGGTGGTCCAGGAACTCCCTGACTATTCAGCTGCATAGATGAGGCAATGGACTGATCTGAGACAGTGGACCAATGTGTGATCAAGCAATTGACTGAACTTCTAGCCACCTTCACAATTAAGTGTTTGACTAGTTGCTGCATGAGTCTCAGGTAGGAGTTTCAGACCACCCTGGAGATCTCTCCAAGTGGCTCCTGCTGTGGCCAGATTAGTGTAGACTAACACTATGGGTGGAGAATATGGCCATCCCAGAGACTCCCAGGGTGGGTCTGATATAGCATTTATCAAACTGCACATAAATCCTACTTAGGGACTAACAGAATTGTCTTTCCAGAGCTGTGAGACTCGTTATAGCCTTCTATGAGAAGAGACTAATGCCAGGTCTGTTATGGGTGAGCTCTGAGCGGGGCGGCTGTACTGAGGTGGTGAAACACAGAAAGCCTTATTGAAATTCTTCATATGTTGGCTGAAATCACATAGTAGTGTGAGCAAAACAAGAAGTATTGGTTCTGACCTCTAGAGGCACTGCAGTGTTGGCACACACAATGGGAAAGTGAGGGTGACCGCAATGCAGGTATAACAAGGAGTCCAGTGAATTGCAAACTGAAGGCAAGGTGGAAGGAAGTCAAGGCTCTGGTTTCAAAGAATACAGTCCCAAGCTGAAGTCCAAGGGGTGGGAGCTAATGGTAAGAAGGGAAGAGGTGGAAAGGAAAATGAGAACTCATAATCAAGACTTCCAATTCTTTGCCTAACTCTGGGAGAACAGTAATATGTCTACTAGTTAAGGAGACTTGAAGTCGGGATTACTGAATGTTCTTCCCAGCCTCAGCCTGCTGAGTGACCTGAGTTACCACTCAGGACTTTGCTCTGTGTTCAAATTTCTCATCAATGAGGTGTCCACCCTTTGAATCAAACATTCTTGGTGGTAGGTGGCCAGTTGCCTTCCCCTCTTGAGGCCCCATCATTCCTTTGGCCAGTGCCACCTGGCAGCCCTCACATGCCATGTGCCATGAACTCATCTGTCTCCCACACTGACAGAAGGAAAAGAAAGGATAGGGGCATCCTGTTGTAGCCAGGTCTCTGCCAGCCCTATCCAACTCCTGATTGTGCCCTTGTGCACTAGGAACCAGTGGGAGGGTGACAGGATGCTCAAGGGCAGGGCAGAGTTGCTGCCTATTGTGACTCCCACTTAATCCCCAGATTTCCATTATGGAGCAGTACAGAAGAGACCAACCAGTTCAGCAGATCGTGGGGCAGCCCAGCAACAGTAAACCCAAACAGAGGTTGGCAATAGCTGCCTTCAAAGACTTGCAGATAGTCACCAGGAGGTCCAGCCTCCCTCTGCCCTAACCTCCTCCAGCGCTGGGAATAGAAGCCGCCCAACCTGCCTGCTGAAGTCCATTCCCACACTGCTACCAGCTGTACCCAACCACCAGCTGCTCTTTGTGCACGGGTTTTCTTCTGGTTTAAGCTGAGTGATAAACAGTCCTGGTGGGATAAAGGTGCTGCAGTCTCTGAAGTACTATGAGCTGTATGAGTGTGAGGGAGGGGAATCTGAGGACACAAGTGCATGCCTCTTCTTGCTACAGCTCCCCAGATCAGTGGTGCAAGGAAATTAATTGATTCAAATGAGTCATGAGTGAAAGAGAGTAGCACTTTTCCCAGCCCGGTGAAAGGAGCCATTGAATTGTACACTGAGCACCATGTATTGCTTCTTGAGAGCATAAAGTCTGCCAGGGTTTTGTACCAAGGGATACTCTCTCTGCAGCAGGATGACCCCCATGAAGGTGAAATAGTGGATGGGTAAGTGATACAGAAACAGGGCTGAAGGAGTGAGAAAGGCTGAAGGAGGGAGAAAGGTGGAGCAAAGAAACATGAAAGGAGAGAAAAGAAAGAGCATCACACAAGGAAGATCCCTGAAAGCTCCTCAGGATCTGAAGGAGGAAAGAGGTCCCCGATAAGTGCCTTTTTTCAGTGTGAGCACTGTAATGTTACTAAAGCCTCATATACATGGAGCAGCGCTCACCACCCAGCTGGGGTAATCTATACCCTTGAGCACAGCACAACTATGACTGTCATGCTGCTGTGGACATGTGTGGCTGTATGCAATAACGCTATGATCCTGGGCTAGGACAGTCTTGTGTCTGTCTGTGGTCAGATCCACCACATAGGTCTGGTGTACAGTGGAATTCCTGCACTCAATCTGTATTGACCCGTCCAAAGGTATGGAGGTTTACCATCTGCTCATCTTGCTTGGTTTCACGGGTTTGGGCATGTAAGCATGTCCACACCCATGAGCCTTGGGGAACTCACCTGTAGGTGATACAGGGCTTAGCGTATCATAAAGGTACAAACAATTAAATGTGGTTTGATTCCTACCAAGAGGGCTGAGTAACCAAAGTTATCCAGTAGCTTTGGAGAGGGATGTAAGGTAAAGCAGAGAGAGGGTCTGCAGAAGGAATTGTCAGGAGTTCAGCCTGCCCAGGATGCCCCTGGGGAAGCTGATTATGAGTTAGCTCTGTTTGGCAATTTCTGCAAGATTCACTTTCCTGAAGAGGAAGATGAAATAATTTCTCAAGGCCGAGCGTCAGCTGCAACAACTGCTAATGGCAGAACAAGGGGATGTGAAAGCTGTAGCTTTTTCCCTACCTGGCTTTGGAGAGAGCAGATTCAGCAGATGTCAACCAATGTCTGCACATTGCTGTCCTTGCTCTGCTTCCATCTCCTACTCCTCCAGTGGAAAGGAAGACAGCTGGCTGAGCCAGGCACAGAGCAGCGCTGGGAACAAGGACAGGAGACTCAGAGCTGCCTATTCAAATGGCTGTTTGCAAACATCTCAGCAGCCTCTAATCATGGTAACAGGACTGCTTTGCCTGAAGCCAGTTCTATATAGCTAGATGTCAGATACAAACTAAAAAACAGACTTTTATCACTTAAGATAAATTTTCTCCTAAGAACCCTATTTAAATAAATCTGTTCAGTCGCAAATTGTCTCTCTCACTGTCTCTTAAGAAATGTAAGCATAGCTTAGGTGGGAGCTGCACTCAGAGTTAGCACACGGAAGGTGGCTACCAGGGCCCAAAGTGGAAGCAGGAGCCTTGTGTGATTCTACCCTGAGACACAGGGACCAGCCAGAGACACAAGTCCTTGGTGGAGGGCAGCTTGCGAACAGCAAAGAAGGGCTAGAAGTGCAATTAGTCCGTATGACATCTGTGACCACCTTCTGTCACCACCCTGGGCCAAGCCAAATCCCCCTTCCTCCCTCTCTTGCACAAAGCTGGGCCAAGGCACAGGGCTTATAAACATGCCCAGCTGCCTGTCAGCCCAGAGGAAAAACAACAAACACACCCACAGCAACAGGCCAGCCTGTATATGGGCAAGCTCAGACTATTGGCTGGCATGGCCGGCTGTCAGACCTTGGATGGATCATAAGCAGGGAAGTCTAAGATACTGGAGAATCGTTATGGGATTTAGTAGCAGTTGATTCTCTTCTTGTGGTCAGCACTGACACAGATAGCCCAGCACAGCACAAAGAGAACTAAAATTATAGTGTGGGTAGCGAAGTACTGTGCAACCCAAGCTACAGGATGTGGTAAACACTGAGACAGTTCCTTTGATTTCTCTGTCCAAGGCATTTCCCTCTGGTTCCTGCTTCTCGACTCAGGGTTGCAGGACAGAGGTGAAAAAAGGCTAATGGCTGAAACTCCATGAGCCGTTGCATGTTTCATAGTCAGGGAGCAGGTGTCTTCTAACCCAGCCAGTTTCAAGCCTGCAGCTTTTGATCCCTTGGCATGACAATGGACCTTTATGACTTCTCATGGCTTCTCAGCTACAGGCGGCTTTAGAAGACGTCAGCCAGACTACAGTTGTCACCAACCTGCCCCTGCATGAGCGAGAATGAAAGATAACGAATTCCCACCATCTGTATCCCCCAGCTATGGTCTCTTTCCATCCTTGTGCTCAGCAGGACATTTGCTCAGAAAAAGGTCATATTTTGTGTTTTTTATCAAAGCTCTGACCTGGTTTGTCTTTGAAGTAAAAGTCAAAACTCAAGAACAAGCAGTGTGGGAGGAGACAAGCACAGGCATGATGCAGTCTTGCATCTGCCCTCTCCTATTCGCTGGCTTGAATTGCTTTCCCCACTCATTTTTGGGATCTGGTGTTCAGTGCCTCTGCAGTCTCAAGACCTAACATCTGTGTGCAGAGTGGGACGTGTCACACAGGATAGTCAGCATGCAGTCTTGTTCAGGAGACAAGGCCACAAAGGAACTCCGGGGAATATGGAGGATTAGTCCTTTGCTATCCTTCCTAAGACCTTCAGTCACAGTCCTAGCAATAATACTTAGCAGGGTTTAAGGGGAAGGAGATGGAGGTAATATAGCGCCTGAGTAGACAAAGCAGAAGGAAGTTTATAAGCTGCAAGATTCTAGAAATGACCCCAGAATCCTAACTGGAGAGGTCCTGAAGGCTGGATGTCTGCTCTGCCTGTGGCCACTGTCTCAGCCAGTCTAACACAGTGACCTTCCTTAGCCTTTCTGCAGAAGGGGGAGATGATACCAACCCCATTATCCAACTTGGTCCTACCCTCCCTTTTATGTCCTGAGTCCAGCCATCATCACAACACAGTCTATATGTCTGGGCCATTAGTAAGCTGTGGTTAGCCCAGATAATATGCCTAAATGCTCTCTTCAACAATCAACATTTTAATTCTGAGATGACTGGTCTGTGACACTGTTTGACCATTATCACAACCTGGGGCAATCACTTTCATATCTGCCTGCACTTTCACATCTCTGCCCCAGTTTAGTGAACAGCTACACTTCTTCCTGCCAACAATTCCTAACTGGAAGGATGATGATGACAAAGGGGTCTAACCAGTTAACAGACCCAGGCTCAACTCATCATCCTGCTGCTGTGATGACGAAGCACTGGCTTTAGCCTTCCTACAACCTGCAGGCTCTGGTCTGCATTGCAGTCCCCAGGATGCTGCTGAGCATGACTGTTCAGGACCCTTGTAGAGTATGCAGTGCAGAAGAGGAAGCAGAATCCATAGCGATGTGCACAAAGAGATCCAGAAACACAGACCACCTGTCCCACCAAGAGCCATGTGATCCATGCTCCTAGCATGCAATGTGCTGCAGGCACCAGAGCACTAGTGCCTGGATTCACACTTCTTGGACTGCAGTCACTGCAACCAGAACTGACATAGTGTGCCGAGCTCTGTAATCACCCAATTTATCTCTCCATTCCATCGTGGAGAGGAGTGAAGTACCACGTCTTTCCCTCCCCTTTGCAGCCACCTGATGCCTCTTTGGGGATGACACCAGATCCGCCCCATACCTTGTGCCCACATTAGCTGAAATGTTGCCCTTTACAGCACCGGGCGCCCGGCCAGCCCCCCTGCAGCCAGCGGCTGCGCGTGCAAAGGGCCAGCATGTTTGCACGCAGCTCCGTTCCATTCAGCCTCTCCCAGCAGCTGCTGCAGGGGTGATGGGGACAAGCAGATCTTTTTTCAGACCCCCTGGGGATAGGCTTCAACAGGTCTGTTTATTCATTGATTTAAGAAATCCATCTGCAATTATGATTAAGCCACTGAGAAAAGGAGCCCAGGCTGGGCACTTAGCTCAGGGCAGGGCTTTTGCCACTGTGCTCACTGCTGTGCTTGCTTCATTGCAACCCTGTTCACACAACCATCACGTGCACAATGCAGTCACAGTGCTGATTTCATCACTTAGCTACATATCACACAACTTTCTGGGAACAGAAACCTCTTCTGCCAAAGTTTCAGGGCTCTCTGATAAAGGAGACAGAGAAACAATCCTGGTCATCGCCACTGCTCACTGCCAATAGCCTCTGTCACATCATCTTTGTCAGGCAGCACTGAATCCCTGACCCTCATTGGCTTGATTGGATCCTGCAAAAAAACAGCCTTAGTCCTGATGGAATTGGACAGTTTGATCTGTTTCCTCAAAGATGTCAGTGTTCTACCAGTTCAGGTTTGCTTTAATTTGGAATAAACCCTGAAATCTTGCTAATCCTTTCTTCTGAAACCAGATTTGCATCTTGTGCTCAGCTCTGCTGAGACCACTGCCTCCCATGCTGAGCAGTTCCAAAACAGAGATGCTGGGAGCCCCACACCTCTTCAGCTGCAACACAGAGTGTCCTGAAGATGAAAAATTTCGCAGAATCACATCATGGTTGATGCTGGATGGGACCTCTGGAGATTGCCTAATCCAACCTCCTGCTCAAAACAGAGACACTTAGAGAAGGTTGACCAGGGCCTTGTCCAATCAGCTTTTGAGTATCTCCAAACATGGAGACACCATAACCAATGTTCCAATGTTTGACCACCATCACCGTAAAGCCATTTTTCTTATGTTTAAATGGAATTTCCTGTATTTCAATTTGTGCACATTGCCTCTTGTCCTGCCACCCAGTACAACTGTGAAAACTCTGTTTGCACCTTTTTTATACTCCTCCATTGGTTATTTATACATATCAATTAGAATAGAATAGAATAGAATAGAATAGAATAGAATAGAATAGAATAGAATAGAATAGAATAGAATAGAATAGAATAGAATAGAATAGAGTAGAATAGAGTAGAATAGAACAGGACTAGACTATTTCAGTTGAAAGGGACCTACAATGATAATCTGGTCCAACTGCTTGACCAAATCAGGGCTGACCAAAAATTAAAGCATGCCATTAAGAGCACTGACCACCTTTCTAGGAAGCCTGTTCCAGAGTTTTACCACCCCCTCAGTAAATAAATGCTTCCCAATGTCCAGTCTAAACCTCCCCTGGTGCAGCTTTGAACCATTCACAGGTGTCCTATCACTGGATCCCGGGGAGAAGAGCTCAGCACCTCCCTCTCCACATCCCCTCCTCAGGAAGCTGTAGAGAACAATGAGGTTCCCCTCAGCCTCCTTTTCTTCAAGCTAGACAAACCTAAAGTCCTTAGCTGTTCCTCACAGGACGTTCCTTCCAGCCCTTTCACCAGCTCCCTTGCCCTCCTCTGGATGCATTCAAGGACCTTCACATCCTTCTTAAATTGTGGGGCCCAGAACTGCACACAGCACTCAAGGAGGGGCGCATGAACGCTGAATACAGGGGGACAATCACCTCGTCTGACCAGCTGGTTATGCTGTGTTTGATGCACCCCAGGATGAGGTTTGCCCTCTGGGCTGCCAGGGCACTGCTGACTCCTGCTGAGCCTGCTGTTGACCAGCACCCTCAGGCCCCTTTCTGCAGGACTGCTCTCTGGCCACTCCTCTCCCAATTTATACTTGTGCCTGAAGTATGAAGAAGTGTAAGATCCACCCTGACCCCTCTCATCTCTAGGGATGAACAGGCATAGCTCGCAGCCTCTCCTCGTTAAGACCGGTTATTTCAGTAGGCAAGAACCCTCGCTACTACAATGTTGTAGCTTACATGAAGGTGTTTGGCTCCAGCATCTCGTGGTTGCTCCTACACCTTTCTCAAATTAAAAGAGATCATTAGGAGTTGGTATTTTCTTCCCAATATTCTATACCATAACCAAATCACTGTTCTGTCTTCCTGTCTTAGATAGTTTAGCTCATTACTTTCTTTAAGAAGGCTTTCTTACAGCCTTAAACCACAGCCACCCTGGTTCTTTTCTGAACGTTTTCCAGCTTGCTTCTGAATGTGCCACCACCCCAGGATTGCCCTGTGAGGCATCAAACACTGATCACTCCCTCCTACCTCCCACACCCCTGTCTAGGCCAGCAGAAATCTTGTTATCTGCCTTTGCTGGAGATTTGACCACCTTGAGGTGTGCCCCTCTTTAGCCCCACAAGGGGTCCTTTAGCCTTTTTGCACAGAATAACACAGTGAGAACTCTTGCAATCTTGTGTATCCTCTATGACTTGCAAAGTTTTTTCAGGGGTCCTTCTGTAAGGATAGCTTTTATTCCTACAGGTCCCTATCTGAATACATTTCTCCCACCTGTCATAAAATTTGTCTTGTTTGAATACACGCAACTTACCACATTATCCAGATCTCGAGTGGCCTGTTCCTCTTGCTGTTTATCACCCTATTCATGTTAGCATAATCTGCAAGGATTTACCTGCGGTAGTTTTGCATTTACCTTCAAATCATTAATGGAAATGTTGACCAGTTTTCATTCGGCTATTGATCCCTGCAGAAATCAACGAAAATAACTAAAGAGCATTCCCAACTGACATTTCTTCTGTCCATTGAAAGTTCTCAGTTCACTTAATGTATGCTTTATTGACCTTGCACAGTACATCTTAGTCAATATAGCATACTGTAATTTTGTTTATATCAATAGGTCATGCCTCACAAAAATTGTGTACCATAATGCTATGAATTTACTTTATCAAACACTATTATCAAATAGAATGCTGTGTTGGTATGCTGTCACTCCTCTGCTGTTCCTACAGTAACTGAAGAGTAATTAAAGCTAAATCTCAGTAGGCCAGAGTTAAGCAGCATTTATTATGTTTCTGGATAATGAAAGATTCTAAGAGATGGAAGTGGGCAGAAGAAAACTATGTCTTGGACATGGTGAGCATGATGCTTGTTGATAAGGTACAGTGGGGAGTTGGAAGGAAGATGCATGGGATAAGCTATGTAGGGAGCAGGAAAAGTACAAAAGTGTGGTATGGAGGTGATGTTGCTGAGAAAGGAATGAGTGGAAGGTGTTTTTCAGGTGATGGGTAGCAGAAAGGGAATGTTAGTGGGAAAGCTAAGTAAAAGTAAAATGCCAGTGGGTGAGAAAAAGCTGGAAAAAAAGAGAGCTGGAGGTTAGGGAACTACAGAAGAGGAGGGAAGGATCTGAGGTGAAAGAAAAGCTGGGATGTTAGAAAGTATGGTGCTGGAGCAGTGCATTTTTAGAACTTACTAAGTCACTGAGAATAGAAACAGAGCTGAGGATGTTTCCAACAACATGATTATGCTAAGAGCTGGAAGGGATTTCCAACTGCGCAATCCTGGGGACTGGAAAGAGGCAGCAAAGTAAAAAGAGCTTCTAACCTCTAATTATCTCCTTTTGATTTCTTTCCATGATTAAAACATGTACCTAGAAGGACATTGGGACATTAGGAGAGGGGTGTTGCTGTGGAAGTGTTAAAGTGGTGATGGGAAATGAGAGAAGGAAGGTCTTCTCGAGGGGTAAGCAGGCATCTAAAAGAGCATAAGGGAAATTCTCTTAGGACCTGAAGGCAGTACAAGGGAGGAGATGTGCTTGGGCTGGTGTTGTATAGTCTTCAGAATGGTTCATTGGGACTGAAGGATTCAAAAGAATGGGAGCAGGGAAGTGGAAGTGGAGGCTCCCACAGAGAGTGGCTGGCTCTGTGAGGAGGGAGCAGTCAGTCTGGAGGAGGATGAGGAGTGAGAGCAAGGCAATGGTGTAGGAATGCTGGGAGGTATCACCACGGGTATTTTGCTGGGGTTATTTGTATGGATAGATTTATACTGCCTGTGGTTACAGGTCCTCTGTCAGCCTTTACCAGTGAACTGACCCTCACAGTCCTACTGTCTTCTCAGCCTAATACATGTGGATGTTTGTGGCAGTTAGTTCACCTTTTCACTTGCATCTAAGCCCTTCAAGGCGGGAGATGGGTGAATTGTGCTTCAGCAGGGCTGTCAGTGTTTGCAGATGGCTGCTATCCTGAGTGAAGGGAACTAGAGGAAGAGACTTGTGTGAACTGACACTGAGGCTCCTGCTGCTCACAACCCTCCATGCAGAAAAGCCTGTCTATCACCTGGTCCCGAATACAAGGAAACAGGAAGAAATACATGGCAGTGGGTAGGTTGCAATATGCCAAATCCCTGTGGCTCTCTCCACCACCCCACCTCCATGGCCCCTGCCAACTTTTTGGCGCCATCACCAATCCCCAGTTACCATCCACAGGCACATGCTGGGGGCTCCCCAGCACCTCCACCCTGCCCACCTGAAGCCACCCTTCAAGGGTCCTGGTGGAGGACCAAGCAGCACCCAGGGGTGGCCCCTGCCTCATGCAGGTTGTCCTGAGATGGTCATGAGCTCTGTCATGCCCTTGCTCTCCCACAGCAAGCAGGCACCCACAGGCATTTTATTATAAGGGTGAAAGAGCCACATACAGAAACACAAAAGCACATATTTTGAGGACAAGGCAGGTGCTGCAGCCCATAGAAACCACCCTGGAGTCCCTGTGGACAGGAAGCAAGTGGGTGCTTCACATGTGGACAGCCATCAGCCAAGAGAAAGGAGATATTTTCAAGCTCTGAGGAAGAACAAGGAGGTGGCACCGGGCAGCACCGAGCTGTGGGGTGTGGACCATCAGCTGGGGAAGGAGCCTGGCTCCATGGTGGCAGGGACAGTGCTACAGAGAAGTTGCTCTCTGGGTCACCATGACCTCTCACACCTGAGCCACAGTGATTCCCCAGACTCTGAAAACCCTTGCAAGGTGAGACTCGCCTTCCCTCCCTACCATGGGGAGCGGACTCTAGGGTTTCACCGCAGCCTCCTCGCTGCGCTCACCCTCCAGCCGCCACGGGCAATCCACGTAGCGCAGAGCCCCGCTGACGGGGCTGCGCTTGGCAGGATCTAGGGCCAGCAGGCTCCGCAGCATCAGGGCGGCCTCGGCCGTCAGGCGTTTCCAGTGGCGGGGCAAGTCCTCCTCCAGGCCTGTCTCCTGCCACAGCATGAAGTCCTCAAAGAAGGGGTCATCTGGCAGGCTCTGCTCCCAGGGGAAGTAGCCAGTCAGCAGGCAGAAAAGCAGCACACCGAAGGCCCAGGCATCCAAGCTGGCATCGATAGGCACCCCCTGGGCATCGGTGGTGTTGCTCAGCTCGGGGGCAGTGTAGGGGATTACCCCAGCCACCAGCTTGAGCTTGGTACCCTTGGGCCGTGTAAGCCCGAAGTCAGTCAGCTTGATGCGCCGACACTCTGGATCGAAAAGCAGCACATTCTCAGGCTTGACGTCACGGTACACGAGCCCTCGGCTGTGGATGAACTCCAGCGCGCTCACAAGCTGCTTGGCACACTGCTTAGCAGCTGGCTCAGGGATCCCATCCTGCACAAGGAGAGAGAGACAGTCAGTATGGCACACACAGCGCACCTTGGCAGCCCTGCCAGCTGGGCGTCACCTGCCTGCTCTGCGCCGGGGAAGACATTTGTATTTCTGGTCCTGCAAGCCTGAAGCTGCTTCAACTCCGTAGACCCCAGAGATGAAAGACCCACAGCCCGTGGCCTTTATCTCCCTCTCTCCGACCCAGTGAGCTTGCGTGGGGCCCAATGCTACAGTCCCAGTCCCCACACCCTCGTAGCAGCACTCACCCGGGGTTTGATGATAGAGATGAGGTCTTTGTGCAGTGCTGGTTCATAGAGGAAGCCATAGTACTGGCTGGACTCGATGGCAATTCCAAACATGCTGATGATGGCAGGGTGGGTGGCGAGGGAGAGTGCAACGCAATACTCATACAGGAAGGTGTGCAGCTTGGTACTGGCTTTGGGTAGCAGCTTGAGAGCCATAGGAGTCCCTGAGGATGGGGAGAGTAGGTTAGACTCCCCTGAAAGTCACTCACACTAAGGCCAGACAGAGAGAGCACTGAGCAGCCGTGGGTCCGGACACTCACAGCCACAGGGAGGTCTCTGGCCCAACGCTTTGTGTGGATGTATCCTGTGGGCACCCAGTCTGGGAGCAGACACTGCTGGTGGTATGAGCTTTGAGCCAGTCAGTGCATGCGCAGGAGCACTGGGCAGAGCAAGGGAAATTCAGGCTACGTGGGCCCATCAGCCTGAGCTGGGACAACTGGGGAAGAGTAGTGTCAGGGCCCTGTGGGCACTCATAGGCCTTAATGACCTTGGCCAGCACCACCTGGGACCTCCACCTGCACCCTCTGTCCATAGGCCCAGGGGCAGCATTTAAGCTAAGGCTTGGGGCTTCACTCCCTGCCTGAGCTGTGTGGTGGGGGTGCTGGTTTCCAGCTATATCACATCCATGCCAATGCCAAGCCACGAACCCTATTGATCCTGACTTGTGGATTGACTTCCCAGCTTGACCTTGGACCTGCCTCATCATCAGAACCTTGCCTGATGTTCTGGGCTGCCCCCTGGCATCACCTGCTCCCTGGCTGGGTTCAGGGGGATGGTTCCTGGCTGGGGAGGTCCCTGTCTTGCTGGTCTCCCTGAGGACCCTCCACCATGCCTGGTGCCTGTGCCCAAGGGGCCATCAGCCCACCCAGTGCCCTGCGAGTGGAGAGGAGGCAAAGCACAGTAACTCGTAGGGCACAGTCGGTTCCTTACCTCTCTGCCTGTGGGTCACTAGCACCACATGTCCATACTTGCCCCTGCCCAGTTCCCGAATAACCTCATAGTGCTCGGCCACCTCGGTGCGCACAAGGCTCTGAGCCGTGATCTCCAGGAGCTCGTCTAGCACGGTCGGTGCCGCTGTCCCTGCTGCTGCCACAGCTGAGCTCTCGGCCATTGCTGAGTGCTGCAGAAACACCACAGCCCGGGTCAGGAACATCACAACATGCACAGAGAAAAGTAGATCGGACAGACGACGTAAACCATGCCATGGCTGGGCACGTTTCTGCTGCTTGGAGCCTGAGCACTCCTGCAGCTGTGCTAGAGTTGAGCTTATGCTTTTATACAGTACATCTCTGGGCAAAGCCCCTCATCCTGTAAAAGGTCCCTGTACTGAAAGGAACTTCCCTCAGCCTTCTAATATTTTCTGGCCTCCAGCCAAATGCTTGTATCTCTCTAGTTGTAGTCCCTGGGGCCTCTCATTGCAAAGACCTGGACCATCTTTCTGAGTCCATACTAAAGACTGGCCTTCCAGGCCTCTTCTTATTCTAGTCTCCAAGGTGTTAAGCAACAAGCAAAATATTAAGAGTCCCAGATTATCAAGCATGACCCAGTCCTCTTCCTCTCCTTAACCTACTGCAGCAACACCATGTCTCCCTGCACAGAAACCCACCCCTACTGCTTATTGAAGAAAGTTCTTTGGGTAGCAGCAGAGACAGGCTTGCCCCTTAGGCAGAGGCACAGCTAGCCCATGACAAAAAAGGGATTACTAGGCAGAGGCAGTGTGCTTCAAGCAAGCCAAAGGAAGCTCAGTACCTCACATGCCTGCTGACATTTCTGACCCAAAGTCACTCATCTGTGCAGCCAAGAAACTTAGGCAGGAAGGAAGCTTGGACATCAGTGGCATTTTGAGCTACCGCCAGCTGCTTCAGACCCATTTCAGAGAAAAGCTTTTTTCAGTTTCCCCCAGCCAGCTAGCAGGCAGCATTTTAGGGCATCCGCGGTCACACTTTCCCCCTCACTACCTCCCTGTGCTCTGAACACAAGCACTCACAGTGCCCCTCCTGGCTTTGGAGCAAAGTCACAGAACCACAGAGTCACAGGATGGCTGAGGTTAAAAGGCAGCTCTGGAGATCACCTAGTGCAACCCGCTGCTCAGAGCGAGGTTAACTGGAGCAGGTTGCTCAGGAATGTGTCCAATCCAATTTTGAGTATCTCCACTCTGGGCAACTTGTTGCAGTGTTGGATCAATGTTACAGTAAAATGTTTTTTTTCTTATGCTTAAATAGAAATTCTGTGGTTTGATTCATGCCCATTGCCTCTCGTCCTGTCACTCAGTATCACTGCAAAGCCCCCAGATGTGTCTTTTTCATGCCTTCGCGTTAGGTATTTACACACATCGATAAGATGATCTCCTTGAGCCTTCTCATCTTTTCTCAAGGCTAAACAAGTCCCAGCTCTCTTAGCCTCTCCTCATATGAGAGATGCTCCGATATCTTAATCATCTTTACATGTATTTTCAGATTCATTCCAGTAATGTCCACATCTCTTTTCTGCTGGGGAGCCCAGAGCTGGACCCGCTACTCCAGGTGTGCCCTCGCCAGTGCTGAGTAGAGAGGAAGGATCACCTCCCTTGATCTGCTGGTAACGCTCTGCCTAATGCAGCCTAGGATGTAACCAAAGAGCCTGAGTGTTGCAGCATTCTTGGGTATGTCTTAAACAGCGTGTAGTAAGACAGAGCTGTGATGTAAAACCGATGTCTCACCTTTGCACCTACAAACCTAGGATCTCTTCCTGTGAAACCTTCTGCCTCACCTGATGCCTTTTAGGGGAGGGAATAGGACCTCATGTTGCTAAAAAGGAAGATGGCATCCTGCAAATACGAGTGGGAGCAGAAAGAATGAAGCCTTTTCCCTTAGGTTGTACATTATTCTGTCTGACCAGAGCTCATTACTCTTTCTTCAATTTCCAGATCCCACTGCTGCTTTAGCAACAGAAATATTTAAACCTAAGAAAACTACAAAAAAGCTGGATTTGTACAGAAGACTAGGACTGCTTGTGAGAGAGTTCCCTTTCTTTTCGCTTCTCTCCCAGACTGCATTGCTTTATGTTACACAGTTCAGAACCATGTAATTGGCCCTACTTTTCTGCAAAGGCTTTGGGTTGTTGTGAGAGCCAGCAGCAGCCAAAGTTAGTACAGTCCATAGGGAGTTCAACATTGAACAAGCATGTGCATGGGAGAGGATGAATAGAAGGTTGGGAGGACACTCACAGGGAAAGCCAGTTTGGAAAGTATTTTAGAGATTTTGCTTTGATGTCCTCCTATTTGCTGCCCAGCTGGCACAGCTTGCAAAATTCCACACAGCAAGACAGCAAGGGTGTCACAGAACCTGCAAACAGACCCGTTCTGCCACTGACATTTCCAAACTGGTGTTGCTGCATTTAGGTGTTAAAAAGAAGAGCTGGAAAAGCCTTTTAAATGGTCCTAGCTAGGAATATAGAGAAAAAACTTAAAACAGACCTTTGAAAGACATAGATCTCCTGTTGATATTAGATATGTTAAACCCACATTAAATAGGGAGTGGAACAAAAGGAGAGATGTCTGCTTGTCTTGTGCAGAACACATTAGATTTATATTTGTGAAAAAAAAATCAAAAGGTCTCTTCTGCAAGAGAGTGTCTGCCCTATATCAAATTTGTGGTCATATACAAGTTCTTGTCAGCAAACAGTTCATGATCTTCTCAGATAATTTAATTTCTCAGACTTGAGTCAGATAAAATTTCTTCCATTGTAGGCTGGCCACCTGTTAGTGCTATCTAACCCAAAGGTTAGAATCTTCTCACTGCATCCACTTAATGTATTATTCCATAATGATACAATTTTCAAATATCTATTAATGAATCTGGTTTTATTTGTATTGAATTATTTGTTATATAATTCATCTATTTTTTTAATATGATTCCTTAATTCTCTCCTATTTACTCTGTGAAAACCTGCTTTTGTGAATGGGAGGATGTGCTTCTCTGTATATTCTTGGTTGTCACTCCAGCTTTGGGAGTCAAAACATTTCAGTCTGTAAGCTTTTGCAATCAAAAAAAAAAAATAATCCAAAATCTTGTGTCCTTCCACTCCACATTTCAAGGGAACTGCAATATAGGTGGCAAGGATCCTTATGTCCATCTCTGGCCCCTCTGGCATGAGAGGGCAGATTGTCTGGACACAAAGTAGAGCATCAGAGTGAAATAGCCAGCTTGGAAAAATAGATCAGCCAGAGGATATGGGTAGAGTGTCTTGAGGGACAGCGACAATCCTGTGGGCCTGATCAGGGCTCCATATGAAGGAAGTCCCAGCTGCAGTCACTCCAGTTTGCAGGCTGGAGTGACTTCAAGAAATAGTCAAATTTGCCAGGCCTTTCTCTGAGGTACCACTGCCATCAGCCAGGAGGCTAACTGAGGGCTAAATTAGGGTCACCACTGAGTAGAGTGTGCCTGGGTGCTCTGCACCTGCCTCTGTTACCTTCTAGAGTGCCATTTGCCCTTTGCAGAGTGACAAGCACTAGGGCGGAGGCCATCAGGGACCTGGCCAGGATGCACTCACCATTTGGCTGTGCTATATTGAAGGCAGCAGGCAGGGTCCTTTTCAAAACTGTTCTTCCCTCCATTATCCTTCCTGTGCTTCATCCCTGCTAGTGGTCCTGGTTCCAGACTGTTGACATGTGAGAAACCCTAATTCCTCCAAAGAGTCTCCAATTAGAGCAGCAAGAAATTCACATCCTATCCACCATCAGGACATGCTTCCCAGCTTCCTGAGGAGCTGAGGAGGAGCTAGCCTACGGAGATACAGTGTCCTAGGTGTCCTAGTCTAGGTAATGTTATTCTGGTTCTTCAACCAAAACGTAAAGCACCTCATACATGTCAAGAGCCAAAGACAGTGTGATCTCTGTATAACAGAGACGCTGCTATGATGACAGAATCACAGAGCTGTTTAGGCCGGAAGGGACCTCCTGAGGTCATCTAATCCAACTCCCCTGCTCAGGCAGGGGCAGCTGAAGCAGGTTATCTAAGAAGGTGTCCAGTCAGGTTTTTAATATCTCCAGAGATGGAGACTCCACAACCTCTCTGGGCAACCTATCACACTGTTTGACCACCACCACAGAAGAAAAAAAAAAAAAAAAAAAAAGGTGTTTTCTTGTGTTTAGATGGAATTCCTGACATTTTGATTTGTGTACATTGCCTCTTGTCCTGTCAATGAATGTTACAGAGAAGTGTCTCCCTTTTCTTCATCTGCTCTCATCAGGTATTTATATACACCAATAAGATACCCCTTGAGCCTTCTCTTTTCCAAGCTCAAGAGCTTCAAGCTGTCTCAGCCTCTCCTCGTATCAAAGATGCTCCATTAAAAATGGCTTTGAGCATATGGCATGCAGGGTCCATCTTCTTGTCTGACCTTCTACAGAGCTTTAACTCAAACCAAATAACCAACGGCATTTGGGGCACTTACAAAGAGTCACGCAGGCTTGATCCAAAGACAAACTTTGGTCAACTATAAAACCCAGGGTTAACATTGTTGCTGTTATGTATTTATATGATATCCTAATCTGAATTCACCTACCCCACTGCTGAAGTTTCTCAGCTAGAGAAAAGAGGTTTTTAGTGCCTGTAATATTTCTCCTGGCTGTTGCAGGATTTATATGTGCTGTGGTCAAAGGTATGACCACAGCCTATGAGAACATATTTTAAACTACTTAGATTGAGTAAAACTAATAGGGTACAGCCTGAAACTCAGGCTATGTATTTAACCAATGTTTTATTCAGGCTTCACAAAACATCTGGCACACTGTGCTTCTGCAGTGCCCGCATCAATTGGTCTAAAAACAGATGGGATGCTTCCAGAAATTGTAGTCACATTTTGAATTTTGAATAAAGATCTCCATGTTCTCTGATCAAGATGCCTTTTAGTCTACTTACTGGTTAAATGCCTTAAAATAATCTTCTGTCCAGTTCTCATACAAAGGCCTTTTGTCCAGCTCTCAGATACATTTTATGGCTTTTTTTCTGAAGCCTCACCATTTTTTCTGCCCCTCATGTTAAAACACCGACTGCTTCTGGAGGAATGCCTCCTGTGAGGCATTCAGCTAGAATTACCCTCTGCCTCATGCTGTGGCCCCAAGATCTCTTTCTGCAGGGATGGCACACTGAGAAGCTGCACTAATTTACACATCCATTATGACTCCAGAGCCTTCCCAAATTACTGGGTTTTTTTTCCTGGGAAAAACTCCACTTCCTCTTCACACCGTCTTCTGAGTGTTGCCCGCCTTCTTTCTACCTGAATAGTTTTCCATTGCCTTTAATAAAGCACATTTTGCTTGAATGGACTTTGTGTATTAAGTAGTTCAGATCACTTTGTGTCTCTGTTGTTATCAAACCACTGCATTCATTTCTGTCTAGGGGCCATGTAAGAACTCTACCTGTGGGGGTTTCCCATCAACGTCTAAACTTGGTGGGAGTTCAGAGCAGTTCTCAGACCTAGTGTTGGTTCATATAGCATCTTCCAGAAACATCCCATTCACTGATCATTCCCTGAAAGCTATCTGTACAAATTCATCCTGATATTGGTCAAAATCAATAAACCACACATTTTCAATGGATTGAAAAAGAAGCCCAGTATAGTGGAAATGATCATAGCTTATGGGTGTCCTCACCCTACCCAATTAACATTGTGAAGTCCTGACACTGTTATAATACATTTTACATTTATAATACATACAAAACCTTTGTCAACGATATAGAAGAAAGCACTGAAATAATCCAGAAAAAGTTTGCAAATAACACAAAATAGGTTTGGGTAGATAATGCATTGCTTGATAAAACTAGTGCACGCACATACACATATACAAAAGCGTTTCAAACAATCAAAGAAGGCAGGAGTTTAGTCTGGCATTGAGTGACAGAAAAAAAAAATGAAATGTCATATTAGTCAGTCAAAGTTCTTCACACTGCATTGTAGATAAAATGGGCACTGTGTAAACCCAGAAATGTAGATCTGGTATGGGCTCACTTCCTTTGCAGGTCTTAATATGCAGGATGATACAGAATTGCACTAGAAATAATCTACAGTGATACAGATACACATTTCAATGTGTGGAAGTCTAAGAATAACACTACAAGGGTTACTGATGTTGCAGATCCCACTTTTGCATTCACTCTGCTGAAGAGAATGTCCAAAAAGCATTGAACACAGGAAACATCAGCAGTGAGAGACAAACTAGCATTTTCCAGATGCTAAATTAAGAAAATAAGCTTCACTGTAAACAAAAATATACATACAGCCATTCAGCTTTACATAGACTAAGATAGATCAAAAGAACAAAAAGAACAAAAGAGATCTGTTCTGAGACGATGTGCCTCTTACAGTGAACTCTAGTTTCTGCAGAGGTTCCTACATACAGATGCCCTGAGACAGTCTGAAACTTAATCTCTGAAAATCAGCTGAGTTAGGAAAGTTGTATTTCTGAAGAGCTGGCCACCTGCTAATGACTTCTGCACTAGAATGGCTAATATCGTGCACCAGTGGATTTTGTATTTTTATTATAAATACATTCCTTCCATTTGCTCTGCTTTGCATTTTTCATCTACTTTTTTACGATTTTTTTTTGCATGTTGAAAACATACTGATGTGAAAGCCTGGTTTCTCTAGAGTAAATTTCCTGAACTCTTCTGGAGTGCAACTGATGGGTCAACAGAATTAGCTATTGGATGTTTTCTATCTCTTTAATGGTATCAATGAGACCACAGTTCAGCAAGCTAGCACTGGTGTCCACAGCTGACAGAAGACGGACCAGAGAAGAACTATGAGAATGACAACAGGGCTGGCAATTACATGGGGAACTTCCAGGGGAGCAGTCTTTTTAGCTTATCAAACAGATAGTGAAGAATTTACTCTATTGCCTGCCTCTAGTACCTTTTTGGGCACTATAATATCATTAAAAGGGGCTCCCCCGATTAAGTAAAAGCATTATAATAAAACCAATACCTGAAGCTGAAACAAGGCAATTTCAGACCTCAACTGCAGTGCAGATTTTGTGAAGTATATTTGCCCCTAAAAAACTCATCAAACAGTATGGAAGAAAATCCTTCCATCTCTGGAACTTTTAACTCAAGGATGGCACTTTTTTTCCCCCCTAAAAGGTCCAATCTAGTGAAAAACATGACAGAAGGGATCAGAACAGACTATCGCGCTCGTTGTTTCTGGCCTTAACACTAATAGATTTATGAGCTTCTTTCTAAAATCGGTCAGCAGGCTAGTGCTTAATCTCACTGCGGATAACTGCATGACTGTCCCCTTAGCAGAACTACGTATTGCTCTTCTTGGTCAGAAACACCTAGCAGCCTCCTCGGAGAGAGCCCCGTAAGCCTCTCCCCAGCAAGCAGTATACCGCAGTCGCCACACAGCAGTCTCCTCAGACAGAAATCGGCAACAATCTCACTGGGACCAAGCCACATCACACCCTCCTCCCAACCAACCAGCCAGTACTGCGGTGCCATCCCACTGGACACAACCAGACACAAAGCAACCTTTTGGGGCAGAACCACCTAGCAAGCTCACCGTCAACCAGATGTGGGAAATGGGTGCGCTCCACGTTGCGCCGGCACACTACGCTGGAGTCTCCAAAACCAGTTTGTGAGGGGTGGGTGCCCTTTTACCGTGCCTGTTCTGTCTCCTTCATCCTGCCACGGCTGGAACTTCTCTTCCCACACTCCTTCCCCATCTGTACTAAGCCTCTCACCTTCTCCAGCAGCGCAGCACTGCCGGCCGGCCGTGGACTGCCTCGCTTCCCTCGCTGCAGCCTCTGGGCTGGGTTCAGCCTGTGCCGAGCAGCCGGAGGGGGCTGCCAGGCATTACGGGTCTAAGCGTGACGCTCCGCCCCTTCCCCATGTCTCTGGTCCTGGGGGCACACTGCCTCCCTGCTGAAGGTGACCTCTGGGAGAGAAGAAAAGAGGGGGAACGGGGGGAGGAAAGGGGCTATCCATCTGCCCTGTTTATGGAGGGGGAGGTGTTGCAGGGATCGGGGTAGGGTTGTTGCTTCTGCTCTAGCCATACCATCACAAGCCCCAGAGACCCTTTGGCAGACCCACCCTTTTCAGCCCTCTCTTCCAGCTTGGGCTCTCGTTACAGCTGAGGGAGCAAAGCAGCCCTCCGGGCTGGTGTGTGGTCCTTGCTCTGGGGCTGTGCCAAGTAAGAGTATGACCCTGACAGCAGGGCTCAGAACGACCATGGGCTGCCAGTGCTTGCTCTTGGCTACCAAAGGGTCTGAAGACGTCAGTCACAATTGCCTGTGTTGGTAAGCACTGGAGACTAGGCACAAACCATAATCGGTTCAAGGTCCCTTCACGGGGCCCAGTCAGTCAGGCTCCTCACACACACCAGTACTACGGAGCATCACAACAAAGCTGGAATTATTAATGGCAACCACAATGACTTGCAGGCATTTCACCTGTTCTCAGCACCTCCACCCAGACTATATTCCTGTGCCAAAGTCCTCTTTCTTTCACTTGAGTGTAGAGAGGAAAGAAGCTCCTGGGCGTGTAGACACCATCCGGGTCCTAGATCATGGCTCTGAAGGGCTTTTTTTTTTTCTTCTGAAGCAGATGGATCAATTTGTCTATCTGAAGCAGTGATGCATGCAGCTGTGACATAGGACTGTCGCAGCACTGGCCTCCCTGTTCCCTAGAGCTAGGGCCATGCAGTTACTTAAACTGTAGGGTTTAAACGGCCCTGATGTGCCTCTGCACTCACTCTGGGGGCACAGTATGGTGAGGAAGGCTGAGAGAGGACAGAAGTGAAAGATGGTCTAACAGAAGAGAGCAGAGCAGCCCCTGTAACTGTAAGTACTCTGGGTCTCCAGCACAGGACTGAACCTTCTTGCCTGCTCCCTGAAAGGAGGGTAATTACACTAAGGGCCTGTCACTCAGTGCTCTGCCCCACATAAGGGCAATAAGGTGAGATGCAATAGACTACCATCACAGAACTGTGAAGAGCCAGTCTGCTGCCACTCAGAGATGGTGCAAATTAGAGGACAAGAGGAGCAGCACAGAAGGGCTCCCAGCTGTCCCTGTTCTTCCGGATAAGAGGTGGGGAGTGAGGTTGTGATGCTGATGACCTAAACACCTTGTGCTGTTCAAGGCTGCCCCTTCACACCACTCTTGAAGGATGCTTCAGTGATTGGGAAAGGCCTTCAGTGTGCAAAGTCCCTACCCACAGGAACTGTACAACTGAGAGAGGTGTGAGTGTATGGGAGAAACCTATCCAATATCCAGGAATTCAGCACTTGGGTAAATGGTGTGGCTCCTGTATTATCTAGTCTTCTGGGGGACAGAGTGGGTGAGACTGTTGCCTCTATTTGTGTCAGAAGTCAAACTGAGAAGTGTCCCTGGGGACTTGCTTGAAGTCACAGTTACAAGGCAACGCTGAAAAAGGAGCCCAGGTTCCCTAACTCCCCGGTCCCTCTCTCCTTCACTCCAGTCGCGACCTGAAACCTGCTTCCAGATCTAGGAACAAACTACAGTAGTCTTCCTGATTTTCCATCTAATTTTTTAAGAGACAGATTCCCTGTGTTTTCCATTCCTGCTAAGAGTGGGACCTGCTGAGATTTGGCTCAGAGAAGAGACCTCTTTTACAGACTTACCTGCAGTGCACCAACAAGTAGCAATTTGTCTGCGGGCTAAGCCCCCTACCTGCAGTTCATCTGACACTACATCTGCAGAGCTTGTCATGCATTCCCATGACACAGGGAAAATGTCACGTGTTGCATATCACATGTGTGTGTGAGACTCCCTGCTCTCCATTCCCTGAGGACTGGGCACAGAGCAGCTGTCAGAGTTCCTAGGGCCTGCTGTCCTACTAATGAAGTCAGCATTTGTGCATTTCAGGACCTCTGTAATTTAACACCTACACCTATCTCACCCATGCTGCACACATTTTGTCCCTCTGTCAACCAAGATATTGATCGAAGTCAACACTGGCAAAGACGGAAATACAATGTAAGCAAGATCGCCTTCATCTTTTGGAAATTTGGTCCCAGGCTGTGGACTTGAGGATACACTGCCTCCAGCCGTGCAGAGCAATTTGCCTTCAGTGCCGTAAGCAGATCCACAAAGAATCTTGCCATAAGTCAAGGTTGGTTGTGGATCTCTACACATCCTTCAGGCAAAATCTGTAGATACCTATTGGAGGTGAATGAAAGATGAAAAGTAGAAGAGGGGAGGAATTACAAGCGGGTATTGATGGCGCTTCTTTTCAGATTGCCTAATACTGTCCACTGCAGACTCCTTTCAGTTGCACGTTTATTCTTTGTGACACACACAAGCATTGGGGGTGGCTTATGATAGTATTGCTGTAGACTACAAGATTAAAAGAGCAGTGCCATTTTAGGTCCTGGTAAAGGATCTTGATGTTTGTATTTCAGCAGCTTTCTCTCACATACCACTGCTCATAACCTATATATAGTCAAACTGACCATAAGCATTTTTCCAGAACTGATGACAGCTTTTCAGAGCAGTCACAATCCCTTCATTTCCAGCACTCAATATTGCTCAACCCTTTTCAGAACCAGGTGTGTGCCTGATGCTGGGGTGGGAATAGCTCTTTGACTTTCCCATCGCCTTGCTGCTTTTATTAATGATTCCATGAGCTGCCAACACCTTTCTCCCCTCCAGCCTCAACAGGCAGGCAAGCAAGCTAATCTGCAGGGTGCTACAGGGTGGGGGCTGCCTCCTGGACAGAGAGATGGGGCCCTGAGTTCTCCTCGGCACAGGCAGGGTGCTCAGAGGAGTCCACCAGCTGTGCAGACCATTTGTGCTCTGAGGTCATTCAGAGCTACCCCATCGCCGAGGAATCTGCTGGCTGCCTTCCTGACAGTGCCATACAATGTCCCACCTCGCCTGCCAGCTAACACAACACGCCTATGCTGAGCCCAGGCCCTGCTCCCCAGAGGTCCTTCCCAACCATGCTCCCCAGCTTCAACAAAGCCCCTCACACCTGAAACCTCTGGTCACCCACTGACCACCATATCTGCTTCAAAATACCCTGCCAGTCCCACTTCAACCTACTCCACATTGCTATTGGGTGCAGAGCAATTGCAAGAGGCAGTGCTAATCCTTTGGGATCCATGAGCATGGATACCATTGACTCAGAGCAATGCTGGGGCAGTGCCCTTCCACCCCAGCACAGGGACTCACAATAGCTGTATTTTTAACCTTCTCTGTTGTGATCTCTCCCAGCCTGTCCTCCAGTATACAATGTCCACTACCCAGGAGGCACATCAGCCTTCTCCCTGAAGCTCAATGACTTATTTGTCACCACAGCAGAGCTAGGGACTGTTCGGGTGGCAGCTCAGCTTGCAGCACCCACCCTAGCCTGGTGAGACAGTGACATTGCGGGAGGCTGAGCTGGCTGGAGCTCTGGATGGCTTGGAGACAGATCCTGGGAAGGGAAGGGTTGCAGTGGGGCTTTGCAGGAGAAAAAGCTAGACTTGTGGAGGAAGGGTGGGACTTGGGTGGTGGGGCAGGGACAACATGTTTTGCTAGGAAATCTTCCTTCTGTGACAGGCAGAGAGAGCGGTCAGCTGCTCCTTAGTGACATGAAACCAGGAGACAAGGGAAATAACAAAAAGCTGGCAGGGCAAAGGCTCTCCGGCCAAGGCTTGTCCCACAGTTTCCCACAAGGTTAGAGCAGGGCAGGCCCAGGGATGGACTCAGGTTCATCTGAGAGTCCAGATCATCAGCTGAGCTTGTGGTGATGAAGCAGGTCCAAGGTCTAACTGAGAAGTTGATTTACAGGTCAGGGTCAGTCGCAGCAGTGGTAGCCAGTGACAGACACAGTCCAGTGATTGCCAGGCAGGTCCAAGGTCAAGCCAGGAAATTAGTCCATGTGCCAGGGTCCAGACAAACAGCATCTATGGCCAGACACAGCTATGAAAGAGGTGGAGACAGACCACAATACAGCTCAGGCAGGGAGCTGAAATGGGGATCCTGGTCCCATGAGCAAAGGTTTTATATGGAGGTCCAAGTGAGGCTGGTCAGGGCCATCAAGACCTATCAGTGCCCTTGGAGCAAGGCAAAATGATGTCTCCTGCCTACCTCTCAATCATTCAGCAGGTTCATGTCTGCCTCTAGCAGTGGGCTGGAAGGCAAAGGATGCTTCCAGTCCCTGAGGAAGGCTGATCCCTCCCGTGCTACCTTACCTCATTTCTACAGCTTCATCTTCACAGAGGTCAGCGTCCTGAAAAGCATCTTCCACCAACCAGCCCCTAGGGACCACTGCTTCTGGGACACTGTCCCCAGGTGTTGGTGTCTCATCTAACACCAAGGCAATGCACGGGCCTCTCCTGGGGCTGTCCACAAAATTGGGAGGGAGGGAGATGTCCCCTATGGGGTGTCAGCAGCAAGTGCCTGCTTTCTGACAGGTCTGGGTGGTCGGGGTGCTGGGAGCGCTCATGGGTGCAGGTTTGGGGCACACAGGTCAGCTGGGCTCTGGCACTGGCTGAGGCCATCACAGCAGCACGGTGCCAGGAGGCCCTTCCCGAGGCCAGTTTGTGCTTCCTAGTGCCCACCCCAGGACTGCTTCAGCCAAGGTCATTCCTGGAAAGAAGTTTTGTATGATTTTCTCTAAAGACATCCAGTGACATGGGCTCCCAGCTGCCTGGAACACTGCTGCCTTCTCCAAAGAAAAGATGACAGAGGAGAAAAGCTGTAATAGCTCTAATAGATAGGTATAATAAAACCTTGAGAGGAATAAACAAGATGAAAATAAATTACTGCTCACTGTTTCTTCAAAAGACGAGAAAAAAGAACTAGAGGCAGGTCCAAAACAAACTCAAGGCTTCCTCACGCAGCACACCTTCAGCTGTGGACACCTTGCCTCAGGAGAGCACGGGTAGTAAATGTTTATGTGGTTTCATAAAATAACTGGATGGAAACTCTGCAGAGGAAAAGCACAATTAAATACAAAGATTCAACATCTGTCTCAGACTGCTGGAAGCTAGGAGAATATTTGGGGGATTTACTACATACATCCTTGCTCTTATATCTTCCACTAGGAATTTGCCACTGGACCGTCTCACAGCCTGAATATAGCATTAAACTGTGTTTTATTCTGATCTGGTTCAGCTGTTCTCATTCATTCCACTGAAGAAATGCTATGGTGGCACAAGTATGCTGCAGCACCCCTTGGGCAAAGCTAGCAAGGCAGCTCCATGGCCCAGCTCTGCAACCACTTCTCCCAAAAACACCCCATACCTGCTGTTTAAATAGCTGGCAAGTCATTGTCTGACCTGGGCTACCTTGTCACCTTTGCAGTCTCTCCCTGCCAGGGTGACAGATTTCAGATGGGTCAAGGAGGTAAGATGGGAGGGAGTTTGCCTTTTGGGGGGAACAGAGACCTCACAGGACAGAGGGTTTCCAGAGAAGGAGTGGATGCCTTGTAGTGACGGGCCCAAAACTGCCCACAGTATTCAAGGTGCAGCCTGACTAGTGCCAAGTACATGGACACAATCACTCCCCTGGTCCCACTGGCCACACTGTTTCTGATACAGGCCAGGATGCTGTTGGCCTTCTTGGCCACCTGGGCACACTGCTGGTTCATGTTCAGCCGGCTGTCGACCAACACTTGCAGGTCTTTTTCTTGGACAACTTTCCAGCCACTCCTCCCCAAGCCTGTAGCGCTGCATGGGGTTGTTGTGACCCAAGTGCAGGACCTGGCACTTGGCCTTGTTAAACCTCATAGCATTGGCCTCATAGAGACCAGAAGAGCCCCCACTGCTCAAGATCAGGATGCACAGAGGTTTTATATAGTGAAAAGATGGCAGCCCCCATCTAACTCTAAATCCTCTTGCCAATTATACTCAATATTTATTACGGCTGCTGCTGCATAAGCCCATTTATAGGGTAACAAATGACAAGTCCATGATCTCCTTCCTGATCTACAACTGCAGATCTGAGCTCTGAGTTCAGCATCATGTAGGAATGTGCTATTTTCCCAAAATGTATTACCTTACATGTATCTAAGTTGAAGCTTATCTGACACTTTTCTGACCAACCACTTAGATTTGTGGAATCCTTCTGAAGTTCCTTGACATCAGAACAGTATGCGATCACCCAAGAAAGGCCAGTATCACCCTCAAACTTGGAGATGTCACAGTTCAGTCACTTCTCCAGGTCATCCATGAATATGCTGAATAAAACTAGATCCAGGAGCAACCCCTGGCCTATCCTTTGAGGGGAACCTCATTGCTTTCTACAGCTTCCTGAGGAGGGGAGGTGCTGAAGTCTTTTCCCTGGGATCCAGTGATAGGATGTATGGGAATGGTTCAAAGCTGCGTCAGGAAAGGTTTAGACTGAACATTAGGAAGCATTTCTTTACCAAGAGGGTGGTCACGCACTGGAACAGGCTTCCTAGGGAAGTAATCGATGCCCCCAGTCTGCCCTTAACATGCTTTAACCTGGTCAGTCCTGAATTGGTCAGGCAGTTGGCAGATGATCATTCTAGGTCCCTTCCAACTGAAATAGTCTGGTCTGGTATGGTCTATTCTATTCTGTTCTATTTTATTCTATCCTCACTGCTTATTCTTCATATTGTCCCATGAGCCCTATCCATTGCTTCTTGCCCTGTATTCAGCTTTCATTGCATAAAAGGACCTCTCCTCCAACCCTGTAGCAACTTAGTTCCTTTAATAAGTTCTGGTGAGGAATCTGTCAAGGGCTTTTTGGAAGTCAAAATGTATTACGTCTCCTGGATCCCCTCCCCTGTGCTTATTGAGACCCTCACAGAACCGAGCATGGCAATAATGCAGGCTTTTCCTTTACAGAAGCCATACCAACTCTTTCTCAACAGACTGTTATTCACGTACTCATCGGTCTTTATTATAGACACCACTCTCTTACCATGGGGGGAAGTCAGACACACCAGTCATTTTTTATAGTAGGGGGGTTACACTGGCAATCCACCAGTGCTCTGGCACACAGACGTTAATAACAGGTTGTACAGCTTGGCAGCAGTTCAGTTTCACACTTGAATTCCTTCAGGACTTTCAGGAAAATGTCATGCAGTCCTAGTGACTTATTAACATTCAAAGTATCTGCCTGGTCTTACTTCAGGCTGTCTCCTCTGACCAATCTACTGCAAATATGGCATCAGGAGTGGAAATCTCCCCATCAAACAAATCACTCCTCTGCTGGAAGGTGGAAGAAGCAACTGTATTCCAAGACTTCTCTCCCAGACAGAACTTTCTGTCTTAGACGATTTCTCTCCCAGAAAGGAGTTTTAAAGCTTCCTGAACATCCTGGGAGAAACTTCTGAAGTCTAATGTCTTGGCAAATCCACCTCTCAAGGTGAATTCTCTTGTCCCTTTCCCAGAAGCATGGCTGCTGGTGTGGCTGTTGCTGCATCTACAAGATGATACTACTGAGGGGCAGAGGCAAGAAATCGAGACTGGTTTGGAAAAACATACTATGTGGAAACTGGACGCAGATGATGCTAGGGGGTGATATTAAATTAAGGAAAAGTGCATTAACTGTATAGATTTATTTAGCTGCTTTGAAATTCAGTTCCAGAGAAGTGATCTGTTACATTTAAGACCTTCAAGCCTTCATTTTTCTGAACTGGGGACCTTCCAGAGTCTGAACTTCAGCTTTCCTTGTCCCTGTGGTCCAATGATCCCTCCCTTGGGATCCCTTGACATTAAGTGAACACCTAGATACATGGATGGCTGAGGACCTGGGACAAAAATGAATAGGGAGCAGTCATGCAAATACACAGGCAGAATGATGAGGCGTTATTGGATCTACAAGCATGGGAGGGGTAGAGATTTCAACTTCAACATCCCTGCTACCACAATTCTTCTCTACAGAAAAAGGAGGCAGGATAGTTGTGGCTGCCTTGAAGCAGACCCTGATCCCTGCTAGCCTGGGTTTACCTTCATGCTATCCTGCCCTGTATGAGCTGTAGGACCTGTCTGCTGTTGTGGTCTCTGAAGATTTTTCAATTTACGTAGCCCATCCAGGGAACTGCCCTCTGAGGGATGATCTGTAGGCATGACACAAGCTATAAGATGCCCTGATGTGCCCCATCCCTAGGGGAGCTCAGGTATCGTTTAACTCTTCCAGAGAGGAGATTTCATCAGCCTCTGTGACTACATGAAAACAAGCTTCACTCATGGGAGGTTCAAAGTCCTCCCTTATCAGAGAGTTGAGAGAGCTGCCGGTGCAGAGATGTTAGCAGGGATTGTTCCAGAGATGAAAGGAATCAATCCTCCACACTAACCCTGATCTACCACACCTTTATACTCTGCCGTAACTGGTGGCTCCACCAGTTCTCAGCAACCTCATGTACATGGTAAAACATTCCCATACTTTGTGGAGAGGCTTTTCTCTTCTAATCCTCAGTTCTGAATCACAGAACCAGGAAGAAAGGATACATCCAGGATGAAAACATTCATCCGATTGTGTTCTGAAATGTTCAGATTGTCATGTTGTTCGTGTCACCATGCAACGGAAATTTCTTCTGCAATGTTTTTTCCTTATGAGGAAGCTCACATACTAAGATTATTTTTTCAAATAAGCCTGTAGTTTTGGCTCCTTGAGTTGGACAGCATCTAAGTTGCCAACAAGTCACGGTGCATACTAGAGATGAAGATAGCAAACTGTGCTCAGCATTTCTCAAATTCGGACTTAGGTTGCTCCTAGCTAGACATCAAAACTGTGCTTGTCTTTAGAAATCTATCTGAACACCAGAGATGACATGTGAAGCAGTAACATACTACTATTTCTGACACACGGCAGTGCAAACAGAAAGCTGTGGAAGGATGTATTGAACAGGTTTGGAAACCTCCTGAGTAGGCTTGGCCAGTAGGAGTGGACAATCCAAGGTGCTAAACCAAAATGTATTATCCAGCCCATGCAAAACAGGGAACAGAAAAAAAGAGGTTTTGGCCTTGAGTAACTCTTGTTCTTTTGTACCTCCATCAATCCATAGTAACTTCACTGACTACAACAGAATTGCTTCAATTTGCAGCACACTTTGGCTCAAATTGCACTTATATTCCAAAGGAGATAGGGTCAGAATTACTGCAACAAAATTGTGTAGTATGAACAGAAACTAGATCCAGAATAATAAAAAAAACCACAACCCACAACCAACCAAACAAAAACCCCACAAATGAAAAATAGTAAGAACTTGAATCCACAGTTCATTTTTTAAACCATTTATTTCCTGGGAACTTCTAAAGTTGGGTTTTTTTTTTTTCAATTGGGGGGAGGGAGGCGTGGATTGTCCACAGACATTCTAAAACCACAAATGCCATTTCCTGAAATAAGTGACACTGCTGCTCTTTGCCATTGTACATGTTTAGTTCAGTACCAGCTCGCTTAGGCTGGAAAACCTCGCAGCATGGCTGAGCTAGTGGAGATCACAGGGTTGCACTATGGGAAGCTGGTCTTCCCATGTGGGCCCATCTGTATGAGTTCACTTAGGTCATCACTATTAGCATCAGTCTTGCTCAGATGAAATTCAAAGTGCTTTTCTCCACAGCCACTGACCCAGGCTTGGAAACACGGCCAGCTGTCAGTGATAAAACCAGGACATAAAGTAGATATTTTCCTCCATTAGGAAAGATGCAGATCAAAGCCTCTTCCATATTGGCAATATATACTCTTTGAAAACTACCCATCTCCTGGGGTCCCTGCACTGTACTCCATGTATTCCTGCAGAGGAGGAAATGGCTAGGGTATTTGTGATGATCTGACTCGAGCATGAATCAGGTGCCTCTGTGTAAAGTTGCCCAGTGGCTTTCAGCCACAGCTTGGAAAGCTGAAAGCTCTCCAGCTAGTGCATTATTTTCTTTCAGTGATCTCATGTTTAAAGCATCATTTCCTTAGTCTTAGGCTCTCCCACGGCGTCGGTAAATTCCACATTCAAAGAAGATTTTAATTCCTTGGTGAGTGACAAGCTGGAATGGTGATTTGAGCCCTAATCCCTCTCTTGAGTGGTGAATGGAGAATCTCGTCATTAGTACATCAGACAGATGCTATCAAAGATATCATGGGAATAGCAAACACCAGCGATCTGAGCCAGCTGGAAAATGATAAGACTTGGGATGTTCTCCTCTCAATCCCATCAGCCTGCAGGGGCCTTTGCTGAGCCCTCCTCACCTCCCTCCTACTGGTACAGCATGAAAACAGACGTCTTTCTTTTCCTTTCTCTTCCAGCTCTTTTCCTTCCTTCAGACCCACCATTCCCCAGTTTGCCTGGGGGGAAGAAGGAATTAATATTTAAAACTTATTCTACTTTGTTCATTCCTATTTCATTTCCTTCTCCTTTGAATTGCTTTCCAGCTCCTTGTCTTTCTGGCAAAACATTGTGACACGTTTCTCTTGAACACCCTTTGCATGTACCACTTGGCATTAGCCCAGTAGAATAAGTACTTTGGGGAGGCAGTGAAATTGGGGCTTAGCAAGGGAAGGGTGTGAATGAGATCCCACAAAAATCCCAGATGCCCATTTTTCCCCAAGATGCTTTTGTCTTACTGAGGATTAGTCTTCCATCATCCCACCAACTTCGCTCTCTACTTCCTGCTATTATCCTGGGTTCAGCCACTCCTGGGAATTTAACTCTGCACTTTGGTGCAAGATCTACAAATCACTCATCAACAGCCATGAAAGAAAACAAGGCCACCTGTCTCTTACAGTGCCATTGCGTGCAGTGTGATGGAGAAAGGCTTAGTGACAGCAAGGGGTGTTTATCTCCTCAAATCTCTAGGACACCTGGAAATAGAAATGTCCCCTGCCTTGCCTCTCCAGTGCTGACCCACTGCCTCTCCTCTGAAGCAGATCTCTCTTTACCTCTCTCCACAGAGGGGCTCTACTTCTGCTTAGTACTGCTGCCTTTTTCATCCTCTCCCACTGGGGTACCTCTGCTAACGTTACCCAATGTTCAGACGGGGCTGACTCTTGCCCCATTAAGTCAGGGAGATGGAGGGGAGGCATGGGTACCCACCTGTGACTTTCAGGAAGCACCGTCACTGCCAGTATCTTTCCCCACCTGGACACCACACTTCTGCATGCCCTGCCTTACCATCTGCCTCCTACACCTTTCACTTGCCTGGTTTTTTTTTTACACCAATCTGTCCTCACAGACGGACAAGACTTACTCAACAGATCCTTGGCAAGTAAAGAATGTAAGGTGTACGTGGACTAGTGAAGGTGGCCTTCAAGGGTTAGCCCCAAGGTCTCTTTTCCACTTGTTCACAGTGTCTCTTTTCCTTCTAGTTGAGGTCTTTAAACACTGTACTTTTCCCACAACTGTCTGATTTTCAGCAACCAGCACCAGTTTCTGCTCACTTTAGTGCCCGTCTCCTATACCTTTCCCTTTCACAGCCAACTGTGTGCCCCATCTTCATCCCACCTGGTAACTCTTCACTCCTCGCTTGTTCAAGTTTCACCAAAGACTCCATCTGCCTCCTTCTTCCCTGCCCTACCGGGAAGACCCTAGAGCTGTGCCATCTCTTCCTATTCTGTGGTCTCTGCTGCTGCTCTGCCTGTAGTCATTTGCTATAGGTAGCTGCTTGCAGACTTTTAGTCTGAAAAAGTGAAAAAAGTGCAAGAGTGAGATGTTATGCAGACAGATTATTAGGTCTGGGCCTCAGCAGTATTTCGCAGAGGTAAAAAAGACAGGATTATGTGCACTTTAAACCTGTTGCCAGCCATTGCAGTACAAGCCCAGTTCCACTTGGAAGCCCTTTGGCTATGAATAATGATTTCAAGCTGACATAACCTGTTAAGATTGTTTAAGCAAAGCACTCTGCTGACAAGGCTATGCAGCTTTAGCCTGGCTCAGGCTGAGAGTGAAACAACTTCATGGCTGCTTGCAGCAGCCTCAACAAAGCCAAACACAACAGTGTTGCTCTCTGCCTCGGTGTCACATAGCAAAGTGGCATCAGCAAAGCGTGGGCTGGAAATGAGCAGCAAGAAATAACATTGCTGCAGGGCATTGTTACTTCCATTTTTCTGGCTTAAAGTGATTTTAATGATGTGATTTTATAGCTGCATTAGCAAAGACAGTTCCACCTTTTTTTTTTTTTTAATTTTTCTTCCAGTGTTTCTTATATTCCACTATAAAGAGAGAACATTTCTCTGGTTGTCACATCTGAAAATACAGATGTGATATACATCCTGCATATGTCAGGAATACACCTGAGATGGAGGTGAGCTCTACTTTACCTTGCCCTGTGGAGCCAGAAGTTGAATTCCCCTGTAGTGGATAACAGACATGAGTGAGCCTCCTCCTTTAATTTTGACCCAGGTTATCTCTGTCTCTCCGAAAGAAAAAAAATCTGAGCAAAGTTGAAGTTAAACCAGCTGGATGAGCAAAACAGGGAAAAGCTAGGACAATAACAAGTGCTCGTTCTATTCAAACCATCTGACGGGATCCCCTTAACTTGCACTGCCAGCCTACACTGAGCCGCTAGCTGCTGCACACAGCTACTCACAGCGACAGTCCTACTGACAGGGAGAGCTCTCACGGCTCACTGCTCTCTCAAGCAACATCACAGAGCACTACAAAGGCAGTGTTCACAAACATATATGACAACATGCAAACTACCCCTTCCCCCTGCATCTCTTTCTCCTTGCAAACACCGATGCCTAAAAGTTACCTTCAGCTTTTTGCTCAAAGGAAGCAATACTGTTTTGTCTTTACTGAAGGACTTGGGGTTTTTACTTGTGGTTAGCCACCCATCTGAGGTCTCTTGGCAACTTTCTTAATTTTCTAATGATTCTGGATAAAAAAAGAAAGAACCTTAAAGAAATCTTCAATGGTCTGTAAGATCAACACCTGGAAGGAAAACTAAAGAACAATTTAATAGTGCAGTTAGAATACTTTGCAATCCCCTTAACAAATAACATTATCATAGCTTTGCTGAAGTTCATGACAAACTACAAGCACAGATGCACCAGCTCTTAGTATATCAGCGGCTGGAAGAGAAGGAAAGGAAATGTATTGCCACAGGTGTCACCATCTGCTCCACAGTCTGAAAGGGGAACTTTGTTTAGGAGCTTTATTAGCCCATTCCACTGCTCACTTTCTGAAATTCAACATTCTGTTATGTGCTGGACTTTGATACACTTCACTGACAAAGATGAGAAACAGACAAATAAGTAAAATGCACTGAGGGGGGTTTCTGGAGGCAAAAGAGGAGGCAGGCACCAAAATCCCATCACTCTTCCCATGGGAGCTCTGCAATGAAGTACTCTTCACGGGTCTACCTTTATTTTTTCTAATCTTAAATGAAATTAAGCTAGATTGTTTTGTGTTCCTGTGATAAAACTACCTACTTGACAAATGGTCCCCTCATTACACTTTCTAGAGGCTAACCTACCACTCATCACCTGCTGAGAAAAACAATTAAGATAAAACAGTAACTATCTGATTTAGACACCACAGTGAAAAAAAAACCCACAAAACCAACAAATACTAACTTGACAGAGAGGAATGCAGAAAACAGAGTAGAGTCACAGAGTCATCTTGTTGAATAAAAATCATTGCCATAAAGATTAAACTGAAAACCCATAAAAGAACTCCCACTCAGTGTGTAACAGAAAGTAAGCAAATAAAGAACTAGAAGTTAAGTCTGTGTACTATTAAACCGATTAAAGATATCAGATGCTACCAAAATACTCATGCCAGAGAGCAGAGATCAGGACACAGAATTCAACTTCCAAGAAGGCAGAGGATCCAGTGTTCAGATTCAAGCTGTGGTTTAATATTTTCTTTTATACAACAGACCTCAGTATTCTTGTGAAGAGGAGATTATCAGCAGTGGACAGGATATGTGCTCTTGTTCTTCAGGACTTTGATCTCCCCTGTGTTCTGTTGTCCTGTCTATCTCCAGTCCCTGAAGTTTTCCTCCAGGAGACCTCTTTCGCTTTAGTCCATACAACTGTCTTCACTCAGGCATCAAGGATTCCTTGCATGCGGGCCATGAGCCTTCCTCAGTATAACGCTTTCTTGGTGACTAAAATCCCACTCAATCTACAAAAGGTGACATCAGGGCTCTTCTAGGTTCTCTGTTCCATTTCATCCACATACGGTGTGGTTGCCCCCAATAGGGTCTCAGTTTCCTATATCCCCAGGGTTACCCTCAGCCCATTCCCTCTGCCCTCCTACTCCCCTGCACCTCGGTTGCCTTCCACATTTCCTCAGTCCATTTCCCTCCTGTATCCTCTGACAACCACTACACAAGCGGCTCAGGTTTTCTGTGTGCTGATCCGCCAGCCAGCAACCTAAATGACACAAGGAACTGGTGAATCCAGACCACACTATTTTGGTCAGTGCAGTGAGTCTGTCTTCTTTATGCTGCCCAGATTTTCTAGAAATGTAGAACTATATAGTGCTGAGAACTTCACTGTTTTGTCAGATTCAATTGGAATTGATCAAAGGGCTTTAAAGGTAATAGGAAGGAACTAACAAGACAGCACAATGCCCAGGAGAATAAAAACATCTGCATGAAGTCCCCTGATCAGGCCTTACATATGTCTACTATGTCTACCCTGTTGTTTTCCTGCAGCTGATTTACCTTATATCAAATTTGCTAGGTTTGGTAGAACCAAAAAATACAAACCTGAGTTTGTAATGTCTAACCTATATGTCTATACGTCAGTGCTGTCTAGACACAAAAGATATTCTCAAATGTATGTTCTGAGAATGTGTGTGTGTTTTTTAGCAAAGCAAATGTTAACACTGGCAAAATTCTGAGTCTTCCATCTTAGATGCCACATTTCTACAAAAACAAATACATAATGAAATGCAATACCTGTCCTACAGCAAGCCACTCTGAATTCTCCAAGGACAATGAATTTTGACATAATACTTCTCAGTTTCACAGTCTTCCTCTGTCTCAGGAGAAATTTGGCAAAGCTTAGCCCAATTCCCTCAGACATCTGTTCATTCACATAAAAAAAACAAGCTGGAATATTTTCCCAGCTGAGATACTACCTTCTGAGAAACCAAGGCTCTTTTATTTAAAATCCATGTGAGACAATAGTTGTAGGGAGTTCAATTTCATTGTCTCTGTCTGTTGTCATAGCAACCCAGATAAATTGGGCGTGAAGCCAGAGCTGGGACTTTAATTCACACTTCACAGACTATCTGAACCACATACCCACATTGCTTTCTTACGGGCAGGTTTGTGTGCTGTTATCCTTCCGTCACCCCAGAGCTGCACAGTCACATGCATCAGACGTGCCTGCGCCTGTGAATGGAGGTGTCTGCAGTTCTCCCACGTGAAACTGTTTCTCCTCTATATGCTGAGCCCAGAACCATGTCAGGACTGGCAGGAAGAGCAGAAGTCACTGTCTGGCCCTTCCCTGCATCTGTAGGTCACTGGGAAGCCACACACACCCAACCCTAGAGCAGGATCAGGGAGGGCATCACAGAACTTCTTACCTGCGATGTGGACGGACTATTTTTACCAGTGTGACTCATGGCAGCAATGCCCTGCAGACCTGAAGAGGCTTTCCCTGTGCTGGCTGGACCCACTAAGAACAGGCCCATCTCTCCTGAAATCAAACAGCAAGGAGATGGGAACACGACGTGCAGTGCCCAAACCAGAGAAGAGCACTAATTGCTGGCCAAGGGCATAGGCCAAGAAGCAAAGGAAGCTTTTGCACTTTTACCTCAGAGGCTGCATGAAATCTTTTTGAAAGACAGGAGAGTTTCTTTAACATCAATTCAGTGTGGTGCAGGGAGAATTATTTTCTCATAGGAGATACACGGTGCATTGCAGGAGTGGAAGGAGTGACGTGAAGAAGGGGTTGGAGATGGAGGGACGGCTGAAGAACCACTGTGGGTGTGGGACCTGAGGTGGGACCCACCTGGTGGGAGACTCCGAAGCAGAGGCACTGTGGAGTTCGAAGACATATGTTTAGCTGCAGCTCCATCACAGACCACCTAGGCCTGACCTGGCATGTGCCACTGGCTAGGAGGGAGCCAGAGGGAAAGTGACTGTGTGAGGCAGCTGCCAGGTCTGGCTGGCAGAGGTGACTGCAAAAAGAAAAATATTGTGGCGCAACAGAAAAAAATTGCGAGGCTGCACCTTGAAAGGCAATATTCTGTGAAAGCTGAGGGCTCCCTGGGCTCACATGTATTTCACTAAGGGGAAATTGGGCCGTGTTCAGCACAATATTTTAGCCACATCTATTCCCTCAGCATCACAGTTGCAGGCAAGACCTCACCACATGATTACTGTGAATTAGACTGAGAGGGACCAAAGGAGCTGAAACATAGTGATGTTGCCCTAGTCATTAGGGATGGGCTGTGCCTTACCTATCCTGATATCCAATTAAATCACAGTAGAGAGAAACATGACAATACTGGAAGGATTTGTGGAGGTGAGGAGGGAATGTTTCCATCCAGGTTGGTTTAGATTCAATTCTGCATGAGGGGCAGAGGGTAGGGCAACTGTAAGACCATGAGAGATGACAGGATTTGCATACTGTGTTGCACTTTCCTAGAAAAAAAAGAAGGAGGAGCATCAGAAACTCATCTGGTCTTGGAGCTTCTGATGAAAATACTGTGGAGAAAGAAGCGGAGGACACCGGTGCTTAGTGAAAGAGATGTTATTAAATGTCAGATGATCCTGATGTGGAGGACAGGCAGACAGCACAGCAACAGGCCATTGCAGCTGCATCCATATGTCCGCAAGACTGTCAGAATCCAACAGGAGGCTTACAAAGCAGGGAAACACAGGCGTGCATCTGAGGACAAGAGTAAAGGAACAACACACCCCATAGCAAGGCTAAGGCAGCAGCGTACCTTCCTGCTATCAAGCAACACAGAACTAGTAATAAAAGTATTTGTAAATGCATCAAAAATGAGAGAAGGGCAAAAGGAAAGCACTGGCTATTAGCAGGAAGGAACGAGAGCTACTACAAGCAAGTCTGGTAAAGACTGAAGTGTCCAGACCCATTTGGTTCAACCTTCACAAAAATTAATTTTAACTCTATTCTGCGTGAAATACATTTTATAGCAGAAACAGGAGTACAGGTGTATGGACAGGGAAGGAAAATTAAGCAGAATGACTAGACATGGGCAGGTTTGAAGTTCACCTCAGCAAGTTTAAGCACCCCTGTGAGACCTAAGCCGTGATGTCTGTGACTGCACAGGCAGACGTGCTATGTCCCCGGGGAAGGGAGGACAAACACAGAGGCCAGCCTTTCCATGGAAGAAAGGAAGGCACTGGTAGTGCTTTTAGGCCACTGGTAATGAGTGAAAGATATGAAAACAGATTATCCAGAAGTCAGTTGATAGACATGGAGTAGACAATAAGATGTTAAAGGAAACAACAAGGTGTCAGACAACAAGAAACTCCTGCTCTCCTGCGCTCTGCCCCTACTATACGAGTCTGGAAATGGAAGGAGAAGAGGGATTGGAAGTCTCACTCATACTTTCTTCCTATACTATGTATGTTTGATGGTAGTCTTCTGTTCTTACTTGTTCTTTCTCTTCTGAGTTTTCCTGCTCTTCACAGTCTCTTTGTGTCCTACCCTCTTCCCGCTTGTTCAGGTCCTTCTTCTCTGGTCCTCCATGTTCCTTCTAATCTCCTCCAGTCATGGTTCCCAACTTTTTGCAGTTCCCTTTCAGTCTGCATATATTTCTTCCCATTGTCCTTCCCCTTCCCTCTTTCTAGCTCTGTTTCTATGAATTCTGAATAGGATATTCTGTCTCCAAGAAAAAGTCCCAGCCTTCCAAACCAGAACTATATTTGCCTCAAAGCTGAAAATCTCACAGATGAAAATCTCACAGCTCAACAACTCTAAATATGACTTTTAGGAAAGCATTTCTCAAGTGTGGGCATAGTTTCAGTGATTTTTTATCACATCAACCGCAATATAAATCACAGAATCACAGAATAAATAAAACAGTGAAATTTTCAGATTCTAGAAAATATCCCACATGAGATTCTAATAATTTTGATATACAAGATCAAATTTTAAAATCTCTTTTATATTTACAGCTTTCAGCAGTTGAAAAGACATTTCTTAGCATGTACTTAGAAAATAAGTGCAAATAAGTAGTGTTATTGCAAAAAAAATTTTGATGGTTTTAAAAACATTTTAATCAATATAGTCTGAATTATTTTCTGATTTCCTACAATGACTGATTTATTTATGGGCATTTATCTATGCTAAAGATATTTATTCAGCCAGTTGATCATATCCCTTCTTCCTTCCTCAATATAAGGTTTATCTTGAGGATTGATATCGTCTCTTTTGCGATGTACAAAGCCATGCGTCTGTCCAGGGTAAATTTTAATTTCATAATCAACTTTACAGTTTTGTTTAAGCCTCTGCTCCAGTAGGGTGACCTGTAACACAGAATGTTCCATGTTGGCTGAGTATGGAGTTAACATGTTATGTATTTACAGCCCACAAATCGTCCTGTTTTTTTACTTTTCTGGGAGACAGACACAGTGTGTCTTTGCCACCATTTTCTCTTCTACTAATTTTATACCTAAACGCATTTCTGTCACTGCACTTTCTTTATTTAACTAGGCTTTTTTCTCCAGTAAAATAATAGCATGTGACTGTATAAAACTGCCAAAAATTATATGGGTGACTGTAATAATACCTGTAAAGGTAAAAACAGCTATCGCTCAGCATCATGAGAAGATTAGTATGTAGTGATTACTGTACAAGTTACTGATGATAGACATCACAAAAAAAAGGGGGGGCAAAATTTTGAATGAATTTGAAATTGCAGGAGGAGAGGCACAGATACAAAATTGGCAGTTCAAAGCTACTGGCATTTTTGGCAGGAAAATTAAAGCCAACACCACTCAAAAGCCTGTCTTCCTCTTTGATCCCCCTGGTAGATAGTCATCTTTCTCCAGTCATTCTCCACCTGGGCTCCCCAGGAAGGCTGTTGACAGAGCACCAGAAAGGAACAGCTCTGCAGGACAGTGGGGGAAGGAAAAGGATAGTCACAGGATTTTTTAAGTCTCCTGCAACTAGTGATTCCACCGGTATAGGTGTGGGACTTTCTGCTCATTTTACGCAACATCGAGATGATTACAAAGGGTCTCCTATCTTAAACCTGACAGAAATCTTCCTTTGAATTCTTGTCCTTTTCCTCCTAGGAACTCTCATATATATATCATCCATATTTTGCAACAGAAACAGAAAACTTCTTTAGTGTCACTCTAAAACTTTTTGATTTGGGGATAAATATAAATTTGTGTAAAACTACTGTAAGAGTTAGTGAAAGAGGAAGAAAAATGCAAATTAGCTAGCTACTTTCTCTTAATTATATATCAAGTTACAAAACGAGCACGAAAAGCATTAAAAAGACAAGTATGTCTGATGGGAATCTCACCTGCTCCAATGGGATGTGGTCATCCTTTTCAGCAAAAATGAAGAAGGTGGGATGAAGCAAATTAGATCTGTCTTCAAAGAATCTGATCACTCCTAAGGAAGGAGAGGCATACACAATGAGTTATGCTGCTTAAAGCACTTGAATCAGTACCAAAGCTACACAATCAAAACAAAAGACATTCTGATCAGCTACAGCTGATTAGTTTGTAATGGAATTAAACATGTTTTGCTTCAAAGTCCCTTTTGTTGTGAGAATTTCCTGTGATTTGGGCTGTCATTAAAGATAGAAAGGCCAGCTCTGTCTGAAAAAGTCAGAGAAGAATTGTTACATTTGCCATGTTCTTGTGGTTTTCTTTGGGCATCTGCTTCTGACCACTGTCAGTGAAAGATGAACACTTTAGAGCTGCTTGCCTCTAGCATGGCCTTTTTAAAGATAATTGTAAATATTCATCATTCCAGATAGGTGGCTAGGATTTCAGTGTACATATATTTACACTGATACAAATTCATAACCAATTGATATTGTAATTTTGACTCTTCAAATATATTTGAATTTAATTAACAGTAAAACTAACTAGCTACCACCCTGGCCATTCTTTTCATTATTGAAATTATTACAACAGAAAAGTAAAAAAAATAGCAAGTAGCATTGTTGAATTGACTCAGCTGACCTGCAAAGCAGTGCAGCAAAATAGTCTGCATAAAATTTCTTGAAAAATACCTTCAAATTCTTTCACCCTCAACGAATATAAATTGCTCTGGGTTACAGAGAGGTACAGAGGTTTATAACAAAAATATTATAGGTAGCATAAATACTTTAAGAATGGAAGTGTGAGAGCGCAAGGGTTAAAACAGAGAGTTAAAAAATGGTTCATGTTAGTAACATGGGACCACTGCCAGCAGTAACACTGAGGAATAAGTTGTTCATGTCATGGCCTGAAGGTCTGTGCAGCCCTGGCCCAGATGACTCATCATCAGAAGACCCTGCGCTCTAACAGGACAGCCAAAAGGCTGCAGTCTGTCACTACTGCCGTGTCTTTCCCTGTTAGCCAACAGGGGAACAGAGCACAGACGTGTGTCAAACAGGTTTTCCAAACAATGAAAAGCAGACAGGGGGCAGGAACCTGTCCTGACTTATGCAGATCGAGGTAAACAAGATACTAGCAAAGATCCACCTCATAGTAACTGCTGGATCCTAAAAGATATAAAACATGTGCCCAGAAACCATTTGGCATCACCAGCCAAGAGGAACCTGAGCCATGAAGAGGCCTAGGCATTCAGTGTCCTTTGCAGGCTTTGTTGCACAGAATCGATCCTGGCCAGGCCACTTGAATACATAGATCTTGCTGGTTATGATTAAGTGCAAAAATGTGAGTGTGGAAAATCAAATTGTTTATAGATTCTGTATAATAAAATTGCCTTCTTCCATAAGATGCCATGCTGAATTTTGTTACAGTAGAAATCCTACAAAGTAAGTTCCTGCACCGGTCATGTCTGCTCAGAACGTAATAGGTATTTCAGACTTACCATAGAGGGACACCCCCGTCTTTAAATGAGGATTTTTCAGCATAAGATGTTGTACTGCTGCTCCACCCCAGCAAAACCCAATGACACCAATCTTCTTTGCTCCACATTGTTCCCTTAGATACTTCAGGATGACATCAACTTCTCTGAGACATGTAAACGAAAGTGAATTAAGGCTCTAGCTCCATTCCCCTGGCCTCCAAGGTGGCTGCTGCTCAGAGACTGCCTGGGCAGCGGTCTGCTTATGGGAGGTGGTGAGCGACTGTCTTTGCATCACTCCTGGTTTCCCTCTTTCGTTCACTTATCAAACTGTCTTTATCTCAACCCACAAGTTTTCTTGCTTTTTTCCTCCTATTCTTTCCCCTGTCCCTCTTGAGGGGGAGCAAGTCAGCGGCGGTATAGGTGCTTGGCTGTCGGCTGGGGTCAACCCACAACACTAGTTTACTATTATTAATTTCTAAAATACAAGAGAAACTGCACGGAAGAAGGCAATGGAGCAAATCAGTCTTCCTAGATCACTGTTAATAGAACCTAAGGGGATTTTATAAATGGCAGCCCAATTAATTTCACAAATGGCAACAGTTGTCTTATAGGCTAACCAATAAAAGTTTAAGAGACACACAGCCAGTCAAGAGCATCCCATTATCACCAATGTGACTATACATAAACTACCTCTCATTAGAGAGACAAATATTTTATGAAACTGTGGAAGTAAATTCGAAATTGTTGCTTCAAAATCAGCAGTAACATTGTGCAATCAAGCTACGTGTCAGATAAAAATGGGATAAATAGAGCTATAAGAATGGGAAAAGTAGCATGCTTTGAACTAGCTGGGATCTGATGGGGAGCAGGACCAATGTGCCCCAGTTAAATAGTGTTTGGTGACTACTTTTGCACTGTCTGAAATCTATGGAAGTTGTGCCTGCCTGCAGGTACTAAATCAAACTGAAGTGGAAGGAGCAAGCTGCATTTTCTAGCCTTTGCTGGTTCTTTTGAGTCATTCACCTCACTTCTACTGTCTGCAGAGGTAAACAGTGGGCACTTTTATTCTTGTTCAAAGCTCTACTTTTCTCTGAAAAGGATCCCTCACATAACCGTGAGCTTGGCCCACAAACTGCATGAAATTTCTGTTCGTGGACAACTAGCTGTATTTGACCCATTGATAATTTATAATCTAATCCTGCATCTTTGCTGAGGCAAAAATTCCTATGAAAGAAGGATGTCCACTCGCTGGACAAGGAACAACAGTTGTACTTGTCTATTTTGCCGGCATTTCGGGTTTTCAGCCAGTCATTGAAAGACGCCCAGTCATTAGAAGGTTTCCAAGCTTCTTGTCCCACAAAAAAATCTGGGCAGATGGCTCTGCAAAAAAAAAAAAAGAAAATATTTTATGACCATGAAATAATACTTAGAAAGAATTAAAGGGAAGTCCATGTGGACTATACAACAAATTCATCTTGTTGAATAGGCATAGAATTTAATCTACATCAAAGCACTATACAAGCAAACCTCATTATTTTTCAATGTCTAATAAGTAGACATAGCATAACTTCCAGATCCATTTTGCCCTGTTAAAATTCATTAATTAATTTGACAAATCGTTAACTGCAATTGAAAATCCTTACTGGTTTCCCATCAAACAACAAAAAAAAACCAACCCACATTACAATTTACACGGTACGTACATTTGGACTAGAAGGAATACTAACCCAGTAATACAGGAAAGAAGATACACAATATGCTTTTCACATATTTGAGAACTTGTTTCTTCTTTCACACAAGCCGGTACACTTTACCTTCACAGAATGACTTTTAGCTTCTCTGGAATTTTTATCGTAGCAGTGAGGTGGCACAGATGCTACGTCAGGAGGGAGGAAGCAGGCTGCTTCGACCTCATGGAGGATAAAAGATGCAAAATAAGATTTTTCTCTGTTTCCCCTCTCTTCTTCTGTGCTTGCCTACTATCTCATTACGGCAGGACTAGTCAACTATGTTAGAATTCTTACACTGTTTTAACAACAGGAAACTCTTTAGAGAAGCATGTAAGGAAAGCCTATTTTTGTTCAAAGACACTTTGAAAACAGCAGTATTTCTTACACGTATCCATTAGTGGCAAGCATATCAGCCATGTATCTGGTGTTTGGGAGTTGCCACCCAAATATATCATGAATCACAATCACAGCTTTATCTGCGCTGGCAGGTGGTTTGCAAACATACGCCTTGATGTGCTCAACCTGCACTTCTTGCCCACGGCCTCCGTAGTCAAACCTGTCTCCAATGTCACACGGGCAGGGCCTCGATTCATTAGCCATGTGTGATACTAAAGAACAAAAAATATTCAGTTGTGAATACCACAGTGTGCCATACTGACAAAGATCAAAACACAGCGGTATCCTAGACTGCCAAATTTTTGAATCATTACAGCAATATTGTGAACATGCTGATTACTGTTAGCTTGAAAATGCAACGTTAGTCAATAAGCCCACTGGGTTGTTTTTTATAAATAATAATATTGTTAGAGTTACTTATGTTACGAACTTTTCAGCAGGGACCTGCTACATAACTAGGACTTCCATGCCCTTCAGTAAGTAATACGTTAAAAATAAAGTTATGACCAACCAGCCAGGCAATCATCACAAATTATTTAAATAGCAATGAAGCCAGTTTTTTCAGTCTTCATCATGTCTACACCCTTGTCAGGAATGCATAACTTTCTTTGGTATAGACTGTAAAGGCTTAATACAGGACTTAGCATTCTGAAGAAAAAAAACCCCACAGCTACAGTGTAGAAAGATATAATTACACTTAGATTAAATGTGATCTTTTCCTCCAGAAACTTAAAATATTCCATAGCTGACTTTTTCAGTGTCAAGAAATCCTTTTTTTAAACCAGCTTTATCCTCAGGTGTTGCAGACTTTTGAAGGACAATACTTAAGGAAGGTGCCAAGAAAAATACACCAGTGAAAGCCAGAGTTAATTTAATATTAAATAAGTAATGCATTCAAATGCCAAGATAGGAAAAAAGAGAACTGAAGATAAGGAAAAGTTCCTGAAGTTGAGCCAAATGTTTTATCAGGAAAGCAACAGTAGAGTATGGTTAATTTTTTACAAACCATTGCTTAAATGAAAATAAACAAGTAATTTGCAAAGGTCAAAAAATGCCAGCAGAATTAACACAGATTTATGTAGGTCCTTGATCTCAAGTTAATGATTTTATGCCACTGACCTTAGGTTAACCAGCTGGGTGAAATGATTTCATATTGCTGCAAAATGACCCAAATAACTTATTTGAATATGCACAGAGTGTCTCCAAGAGCACAGAGTGAATTTAGATAAAGCTTTCCACAGATCAATTGTGTGTACTATCTAAGAAAAAATTGCTAGTACAGAAAAAGCAAGGATGTTCAAACTTGACTATGCCAGATATACTCACAGAGGGAAATGGGAAAAAGCAGATTACTGAACAAGTCCCTGCAGCTCTTTCACTTTCAAGACTCTCATGAGTCCTCCTCCTGTGAGGTCTTCCTCACTTCAGGAGGGAAAAATGAAAGGTTTCTGAACCACCATTTCAAACAATTAAGGAAGAAAGTAGCCCCCTGATAGCATTTAAATGAGCATGCACTCTTTTAAAAAGCACGCAGATAAAATGAAAGTCCCCAACATGCTGAGTCAGACCTCAGCATGCACTTGTTTTACATTTCTCAGGAGGAAAAGCCATGAAATTTAAAAAAGAAACCAAACAAAACCCACACATACCTGTAGCACAGCAAGCGTGTGAGATAGTGGAGGCAAGTCACAAGAGCTCAGCGTGGATGGTTACCACTGAACGTGATCCCAGAAGTGCTAACTCATAAAATGAAAGGGGGGAGCGCAAGGATCAGGTTTCTTCAAACAAGAGTTACGTAAGTTACTGCCTTTATCTTTGCGTATGGCAGTCACAAAGTTAAAAGTTCATCTTTTTAAAGCCACTAACTTCATTGCTAGTGTGGGCAGGGTGTGCTACTGTCAGGAGTACTGCTATAGCTGAGTACCAAACCTTCCTTTTAGCTGACACAAAATAGTATTGAGCACCGGAGGTCTTTTCTTTACAGCTTAGGAAACATGTTGACTTGCTGAGCAATTCATTTAGACAAAGCTGCTTTTTTTTTTTAAGGGTTGGCGTAGTATCACTTTTAAACATTACATTCCCATTATTAGTATTTCCCTAGACTACTCATCCATTGGTAAAAGACACATCTGAAGTCAGCAGCGGGGTGAGGTAGCAAAGAAGAGACATCGTTTCAAAGCTCTATACAAGACAAAGTTTACATACTATAGGAAAAATATTTTCTCTTTCAGAGTGAAAATAACTAACACATAAAAAGGTAACAGTTTTGTAGGTTGCTGTACAGATCACTATAGTAAGTGTTTAAAATGCTGACGTATTTTTATCCTATCACAGGGCATTTTATACATTTTTTTTTACTTTTGAATTAAAATGATTGCCTGATCTTTGTATCCCTCCCATTCTCCTGATTTTCTTTTTATTGATTAGGATTATTCTTTAAAGAGCTTTATGTAAGGATATTAGCCATCCAAAATGCTCAGAGGCACATCTAAAAAGTAGCACTAAATGCATATGTCAATCTACCATATTTTTGCCTTAGGAAAGCGACGAGTCTTACAATTTAGACCTCATATATCAGCTGTTTTCCTGTATTCTAAATAACTTTGTCAATGCTATTTATTTACTATTTCTAAAATGAAGTCAAACAAAATTTAAAAAAAAGCCTACCAAAGAACTCCAGAGTGAAGTCATAAGGTTCAAAACCCAACCCTTTTGTTTTGGTTTGTTTTTTTGGCTTTTCCCACTTGTATACTACAAACAACAAATTACAGCACACAGGGAGCTTAGATACACCATACCAACTTCAAAGAACAGTAGTAAAATAAATGTAAGAAAAATTGGCAGTTTAAACCATTCCTAGAAAAAAGAAATTACATCAATGCTCGCAGAACCTTCTCTCCACTAGAGTTGCTTAACCACATTTCCACTCCCTCAGTCATAGCAACGTGGCTCCAGAAATTCTTCTTTATACCTAAGACTATTCCTCTTCACCTTAATATTAATTAAATAATTAAAATTAATATCACCTTAAATATAAATGGCTTTTAATTTGATTTCCTGTTGTTTCATGTTCCTTGATAGGCAATCCATGCAGTTTACTTAGAATTCAAAACTTAATTCAACACATTCATGAGCTCTGCACGTGCAGTTGTTTGCACTCCGTGCTGTAAACACATACCTCTTTTGGATCTCGCATTCCAGCCCTTACTCAGTGATGTACAGTTTTATCACGAAAAACTTTGGCTGTACCTGCGGTAACTCTCCAGCTACCTGTGCACTTCAAACGAATGCTGCATCCCAGTTCCTCGTTTTCTTTTTGCTTAGTCATGGTGTTGGTGTCACAGCACACAGGCTGTTTCAGTATTTGTGAATGACTGCTGTTCGCTAAATATATGACCTGCTCGTTCTCTTGCACGTTAGCTAACCTTCCAACGCTAATGGCACTCCAGTAATGTGGAGTTATCCAGGTTTTACACTGGGGTGATCAAGGTACAATAAACATCCAGACCTCTACCTTCTTCTCATGGAAAAATGTGTTAGGAGAGCTGTATCACCCAGGTAACAGCTGGATTAATAAATTACACATGGATGGTATCATATGAAAAGCAACAGTTCATCAGCAGTCGCAGCCCAGAATTCTCTGAAGACCTCCCCATGGGAAAGACAGGGGGCCACTAGCGGCATGTAAAGGAAGAAAACATGGATGGGAAAAAGCAAAAGAAATTAAATCCCATTGAGAAAGAGATGGTTAATTAATACTGTTAATCATTTTTACATGAGGCACACCACAATGTATATTTTTCTGACAGTATATTTAATTTGAGAGATTGTCATTAGCGAAATTAAGACTTTTCTAAATTAAATTTTCTCCCCATTGAATCGCATAGCAGTCTTTATCAGTAGCACTGAGGAGGTGAAAAGTGACATCCATTCTTTTTTTTTTTTCCTTACAACTTTGGAAGTACCAGCACCCAGTGAAGATACAAGGCAGCTGCTTTCACAGGAACGAACGACACAAGCCTTTCTCCCCATGAGGCATAATTAAACCATGGAAGTCACTGTCACAGGGTGCACAAGAGGTCAGCATTTCAAGCAGGTTCAAAGAGGGACTGGCAAATCCACAAAGGCTAGGTCCATCCATGGCCATTCCACACACCGCTCCAGTGGCACCATCCCGCTCAGGAATCCCCTGAGCAGCTGGCTGCCAGGATGCGGAGAGGGGAAATTCCCCACACAGCCGCTGCTGGCCCCTGACGGAGGCTGGGTGCTGAGACAGATGCAATCTTGAGCTGACGCAACACAGAGATTTTTGTCGTATCATCAATGGAAACAAGATACGTTATGCAAAAACATGTAACATTTCTTCTTTAAGCAGCAACCGTGGTTATAAGCTACACATCAAAATGCCCTGTCTGCAAATTGCGTTGTACTTCTGAACTCCTAAACTGACTAGGAAATCATCTACAGAGTTTCACAGAACCAAAGGTATCTGAGAAAGTAGTATCCCTTCTGATAACCTTAGCCACAAATTTTGAAGCAAGATACACCCATTTACATCACCTGTTAAATACAGATCTGCTACCAGGGCACAAGTCAAAAAAGCCTAGTCTCTCAAAACGAGCTTCACCAAACAATGTATTTGTGTCCCCAAATTCTGGACTTGTGATTTATGTAGAACTTAGATGAATAGTGGCCACAATACCCAAATAGATTAATTTACCATTAGTTTAACTTATTTCAAGCATTAAGATAAATCTCAAGGAGCTGGAGAACATTTCACAGCATATTAAAACATGACACTGCTAGGTGAGATCTAAGACTTCTACAAAGGAACATAATATGAAAGCATCAATTAGAATCTACTGACAAAATCAGCTAAAATATTCTGTTTGCTTGTTTCTATTTCAACAAAATCTGCCCCCAATTTTCTAAAATGTGCTATCAAAAATCTCCTCAGTGTGTTACAAAATTGCGTTGCAAATTAAGTTGCTTGCTCTTCTATTAAATGTATTTATCCAGCCCATTGATCATATCTTTTCTTCCTTCCTCTATATAAGGCTTGTCTTGAGGACTGATATCTTCCCTTCTGCGATGTACAAAACCATGAGTTTGTCCAGGATAAATTTTAACTTCATAATCGACTTTACAATTTTTCTTTAGCTTCCGCTCCAGCAGGGTGACCTGCAATACAGAACACAGTAGGAGCTATATTAATATAGCCATATTCCATGCTGCCACTCCTCGTCTTATTCATAACTCAACTCCCTAATTTATTGTTCAGGCTAGACACTAATAACCAAGCTCCATATGGGCAAAACAAAAAGTAAAATTATATAAAGAAAAGACACCTTTGCAGTAAGGGTCTAGAAAATATGTTGGAATATAAAGGCAGGTCCAACCATCTGCAAAGATATGGATATAACAAAGGTATTTCCTATATGTGAAATATATGACAATGCTAACTACACCACAACTGAGCAAAAAGCTTCTAACCGACACCTATGGATGCAGTTTGGCATATTCTACATGGTTCACAGGTTCCTAGGACCAACAGAAAACAGCGTCATACAGCAAAGGACAGCTCCCTGAGTAGCGTGCTCCAAAACAGCAATGGGGTTTTGACAAAACTTTGTTAGCTGGGTTACTAGCCATACTTTTACAAAAGAAAGAGACATAAGGAAAAAACCCAACCCTAGCTTTCACTCTTTGCCTAGGCTACATTAGCCCTTCTATGTCTAACTCCATTTTTCTGCTTATTTTTTGATCTTCAAGTACTATTATGAGGCTGAGTTTTGACTCTAAATTCAGGATGGAAATTTAAACATGAAGAAATGAAAGATGATGGAGGTTATTAGCATACTTGATGAAGGAGAATGAAGTAATCTTTTTCAGCAAAAACTAAAAATGTAGTGTTCAGGAGATCGGATGTATCATCAGAATCCTTGATTAGTCCTAGAAAACATTAAAAAACAGACAAAAAAAACCTCTTAATTGACTTTTAAGATGAAATCCAGATTCAAATACAGTACTCTGCTTCTGCAGTGAAAACTTCTCATGTCTCATGCAGTATGTAGCCACATGCACTAGCTTTACTTTCAAGCTACTGTAGCCATGGCTCCTAGAAGAATGCCTTCCTAGATTAAAATTCTATGTAAGCCAGTTTCTCAAGATACAGCCTGAATATCTGAATTAATAAGACTTGAAAGATGCCTTCTGTGCATACAAGCTTGAGTTCTTTTGAACTGACTGGGAGAGGCAATGCTTTAGTAATGTCCTAGGTTACAGTGTAAAATGTGCCAAAAGGAAAAAAAAAAAAAGTATTCTATTACCATCTTCAGGAGCTGTTGAGACCAGGCGGGGCGGTGCTCCCTGCCTCCCCCCTCTGGACTATCTTCTGTTAACGGGCACAACAATGCCTTATCACCTGACCCATCGATAACTCTCTCCTGGACTATCTCCTGTTAATGGCCCATCAAGGAACTGCCTCACGACTCCCCATCCCATGGTGAGACGCTCCGCCCGGGGGGAAGGAGCCAAGCAGTCCATGCTAAATAAAAACTGAGATCTCGAACACCCTAGCAGCCTTCTTCCACTGGATTCCCAGAGGAGTTTTTCCCCTCACTGGAGTTCCAGAGGACAAGAGCTACCTACCTACCAGTGGACCTTCGGAGGAAGACCAGACCCTTTTACAAGATCGCTGCTTCAACAGAACTACATCCATCGCTTCAGGAGGACTGCAGCCACCATCTTATCGGACTGCTACTGCCACCCTAACAGGGTGTCAGGTTGTATTTCTGACTCTGTCAGTGTAAACCAGTGGGTTGTTTGTTTTTCCTGCTTTGTGTTATATATATATATAGTAAAGAACTGTTATTCCTATTCCCCATATCTTTGCCTGAAGGCCCCTTAATTTCAAAATTATAATAATTTGGAGGGAAGGGGGTTGCATTTTCCATTTCAAGGGAGGCTCCTGCCTTCCTCCACAGACACCTGTCTTTCAAACCAAGACAGTAAGTAGTCCAAAATTTACATTGAGAATGCTAGTAAATGGCAGCTTAGCTATCCCAGCTTCTTCAGCAGAGCACGAAAGGAAAGCTGGTGTTAAAATAACCACAACCTAACTTTACAGAGTAGCTAGAGCAAAAATAACACCCTCTGCTCCTGGGTGAAGTTCTAGCTCTGCAGCATGCCGAGCAGTAGTAAACAGGAAAAGGGAGCTAAATTGGGAAGGTGACTGAAGGACACATATGTCTGTCCAGACTTCAAATACAGACATGGCTGCTATGATCCATTCTGAAACTGGGAACAAATATCCTCACCAACATCTTCTTTGCACAACATCCAACCTACTCTGCTGAAAATATCTCTCTTCATCAGCTGACAGCCTGATTTGAAGAAATAGTGCAAGATCAAGTACTTAAGCTACACAATATACATACGCATGTGTACCTGCTTGTATTACATCCTTGTATTTACCTACCATAGAGAGACGCACCTGCCTTTAACTCTGGATATGTCATCATCAGTGTGACATACATCAATACCACCCCAGCAAAACCCCAAATTTCTTTGCAGCACACTGTTCCTTTAGATATTTCAGGGCAGCATCAGTTTCTCTGGAACATATAAGCAAATGCAAATTAACCACCCATAGTAAAGCCAGTATTTGAAAATATGAAAAGAAAATATATGTGTCCCTATATCATGCTCCTACTGTATTTTCCTTCACATGCTCTAAATAAATCATTATTTCAGACAAATATTAGGGGTTGCTAATCTGGAATCATCAGAAAAAGAAAAAAAAAAAAAAGAACTGAATAGATTAAATAAAAACGCAACACGAATAATATACATCAAAGGAAACCTAAAGGGATGGAAAGTAGATGATTGATTGAACACCTACCTAAGAGTTAAAAAAGCTTAAAATTCTCTGAGAAGCTGGATTAATTTTTGCTTGCAAATGTAGATAGAAGAACCAAACAAAAACCCCTCCAGAGAATACTATTTGTTAGACAGTCAAAACACTGACAATAACTGTAAGTTAGCATCTTGAGATATTTGCTGCAGGAAAGCCAACGTAACAAACACAGTAGCTGTTTTCAGAATTTACAATGTAGCTTGAAATACACCTTGCCCAGATGCTGTATTCTGAGAACACCTATCTACCCCTGAAGCAGGTGTCGCCATGCAGAGGCAGTAAAGAGAAAGTATTGATGGGAGAGAGGTAGCAGTTAAGCTTTTTATATCATCTCAAGACTATATTTTTGGCCCCAGTTCCTCACCCCCTGGGGCAGGCAAGCTATATACGCCATCGATACGTCAGCCTCGCAAATACCACATTATCTGCCAACACACAAACACACACAGAATCAAATTAAGTGCCAAAAAATTTTCTCCACTGGAGCTCACACTCCTGTCATTGCCTGTAAGAAATGTCAGACAGAGTCCAACCCTTCCTTCCCATTGCAGCAGAGAGGGGACACATTCCAAACTAAAAAGTTTCCACAACAACTGACCCCTCTGAGACAGGAGCTCTCTGGAAATGATTCAGTTATGACTCCCATAACCTTCTCACCAAATACCTCAGCCTAGCAACCGTCAACGTAGTTACTCCCAACAGTCCAAGAAAGATATTTGCTCTCCCAGGAAGTCAATTAGTTTGGTCTCTAATTAGTCTGGCCCCTTCTCAGTATTGTCTTGCCAACAGCTTCCTCCTGCGTTATTAAGGCAGCACAGCACCTCTGCTAGTGACAGCTCTTTGCTGGTAAATGCCTGGGCAGCATTGCACACGGGAGGGGAAGACATGATCATCCTCTTGGCACCCAGCACCCTGTCCCCTAGGGAGCCACCAGCCCTCCCTGTGCCCTGACAACAGACGATCCAGCCATCAGCTACCTGGGGCCAGTTACACCATGCTGGGCAAGTACTACGGCACAATCAAAAATCCTTTTCTTCATACACGACATCTTAAAGTATCAGCCTGTTACACTTGGTGAGACTCAAGATGAGAATTACGCTTTCTCACTGCTTGTGTCACCGGTCATTTTTAAACCATGCTTTTTGAGGCAGAGAAAGCAACTAGCTCTCTATGTTATCAACATCATGATGACAAAACTCTTCACTAAGCTACTACTGAGACAGTTGTCCTTGAACTCTGTTCAGAGCAAAATAAAAGGTCACTGATTCCATCCACTTCTAAGGAGTCATTGAAAAAGGCCACATTCACTGGTGGATTAGCTGCATCTAATCTGAAAAAAAAAAAAAAAACAACAACAAAAAAGCAGTATCTGACAGCAGCAGGCAATGTGATATCCAGCTCCCTGACATCTTACTTGTTTATTTTCCTGGCATCTGAGTTTTCAGCCAATCATCGAACTTGGACCAGGCATCAGAAGGCTTCCAAGCTTCTCTTTCTGCAAAAAAGTCTGGGCAGATGGCTCTGCACACACAGACACATACAAGAAAACCAAAATTGAATGAATTAATCAAACACTGAGGTTTTTTGGCACTTCATAGCATGGAAAGTTTCTATCCAGGCATAATTTTGCTTTGAATTTTTTTTTTCCCTGAGAAAGTAATGTTTTTAAATATCATTGTCAACTATTCTGCAGAAATGCCTATGAGCTTTGGAAAACATTTATAGGTACCTATATAGGCTTTTTTCAATGACTGAACCACATAATACAATTTGTCATACAAATCTGGAAATTATGAATATTTTTATCCCTAATATTTTAACCGTTTTGAGTACATAATTTGAAACTCCACACAGCAAAACAACATATTATCTTGTAAAAGGTGATCAAACTAGGTCCTGATTACAACAATTTTAAATTTTGCACACAACATAATACCATTTAACATAAATCCATCATTAATGGGTTCCATTTAAACAAAGACAATTACATAAAGTAGTTATTTACTACAGAGCACATCATGAGGCTTACCCGTGAGCTAGGAAAAGAAACCAAACACCTGATGGACTGAGGTCATCAAAGAACAAGTGAAGGGAAGACACGTGGGAAGAAAAGGAGTGCTTTCTGCGGACATCATTTGGTGACTGTAAAAAGGGCAGTACAGTAAGAGTCCCCTCAGTACTAAAGAGTTCCTGCATCATGGGGGTGCCAAGCCCTGGCTCAGGAAGACCTCTGCAGAAATGTGCTGCATGACCAGCAGCAGAGTTGTGATGGTGCAGTCACTAGTGGGTAATATAGTCTCCTCAAGCAGGAGGAAACAAGAAGGGACTCTGGAAGCTGCCACCACTAGGTCACCCCCAGACGCTGCTGTGTGCTCTCCCACAATGGGATCCCTGGGAAACTGCAATCATCTTTCACTTATTAAATGCCTTTGGCTCTCTCCTTCCTCAGACACACCATATGTAGCTCAATGACCATGGTGAAATGATTGGATCAGTTTGGCCTAAAGCAGCCCAAAGTATTACAAGAAGAAGTATGACACGGCACAAATCACAGGGGAAAATTACAGGAAGTAAAGTAGCGTGGAGAAATACCAGTTCATCAGACACTGGGTACTTTGGACTGAGCAGACTCATACTGCAGTAAGGAAGCACACTCTCACACTAGTGAGTTGCCAGTATCCTGCACAGCATGAAATGTGTACGTCCGCTGTCATGTTGAGAGTGATTGCATTTGGTCACAAGACAAGTTACTTCCAATCATGGAGCAGAACAGGGGATGTTAAATCCTCAGGAAAGACAGCAGCAAGGAGTGGACTACGGACCAATTCATTGTTCCAGTATAACAGAAAACCCTAATCCTCACAAAGGTACTATCTTTATCTCTCGGAAACACAGAGCTCCTTTCAGCTCCACAGACAGATCTCAGCCACATGACAACTGTCTGCTGACATCTCACTTCTTTCATACTCCACGGGCTGAGAGCATTAAAGGCACCACCTCTCAAAATTAGACCACTACAGAATTAGGTGGAGGTTTGCTTTTTGGAACTGCAGGCCAGTCCCAACCCTATACGAATGTTTGTAATGTATACTACAACTGGCACCATATCCAGTTATTGCAAGGCGTTGCTGCATTTTGGAATTTAACTGCTGTAGGGCACTGAGAACGAGTGTGAAAGATTTGCAGGGCGGAAGGGGATTGTATTTAACACCGCGTGTGTGCATATGAATCATTCCTATGCATATATTCAGTGTGCATATTCAATAGTATGTTCAAAATACATGACATTCACTCATATTTCTGCTGATGACAATTTTTTTAAATCCCATCATATAATTTAGCTTGAATGACTGTTTATTTTTAAAAAAAAGACTTCTAAAAACAGAATACACACTTCTGTTTCAGAACACACTGTTTTTTAAAGCCATCTTACATTGCTGGGAAAATTATCAGAATCACTTTTTACTACACTGTGTTTTCAATATTCTACGCATTCTATGTGTGCAGTCACTCCTGTAACAGCAAAGTACGAAGGAAGCATGCTGTACTCTGCACCGTTTCGCAGCAATGTGGTTTTGTATCATGGAAATATACCACTCAAACTGCCCTGGCAATAGTTTCTTCTCATATATGGGAATAACAGTTCTAACGCAAGGCTAGAAATCGTAACGAGAGGGATTTCTTTGAGAAGAAAAGATTTCTCACATGTGTCCATTAGCTGCAAGCATATCAGCCATGTATCTGGTGTTTGGGAGTTGCCACCCAAATATATCATGAATCACAATCACAGCTTTGTCTGCGCTGGCAGGTGGTTTGCAAACATACGCCTTGATGTGCTCAACCTGCACTTCCCGCCCACAGCCCTCACAGTCAAACCCATCTCCAATACCACACAGGCAGGTCCTCGATTCATTAGCCATCTAGGAATCTGCAGGAAAGCAAAAAGGACAAACAGCAATATAATTTATTTGCAGTAACAACTGTGATTATGGGTCATAATCTTCATGTAGTCCCCACAGTCCCTTCCAGACACCTAGTAATACCCACTTGATACTGCAAAGCTAGAAGGGAAAGCTCCAGGTGTTTCTTGTAAACAGGCTCTTGACACCAGCCTTCTCTGGGTGCCATAAATATTCACAAAGGCCAGCTCAGTCAGCATAACCCAGGAGCGCAGCAAGGCCAGGAGAAGGGCTCGCGTCAGCCCACGACTCCTAGCTTTGTGCCTGGAGCAATCCAGTGTGTGATAACGACATTTCCATGTGATGTGCCCACGCTCTTTGCTTCACAAATATTCCTCTCATGGGGCCTTACAGCTCCTCCTCACAGGCTGGCACCTGGTCAGCTGGAGCTGTCAGCATGCTCCTTTTCTGACTTTTTCCCTTCAAGTTTTCATTGGGCTTGTCCCTTTTCCCTTCCTCCATCTGGAATCCAATGTGGCTGCTGCTGCCTACATGCACTTCGCTGGTCCCTTGTACCCCTGCTTCTTACACCCCTTTCCCAGGGAACCCATCATTAACTGGCATCTCTAAAAGTTCTAATAAACCAACCCCAAGGAGGTAAATCAGGAGAGGGTTTTCTCTGAGAGCTACACATTATGTAATCTGAACTGAGTGTGGTCAGAGGAATAGAGAGATATACACTAGCGTTGTGCATGTAACACATCCTCATACATCACAGATATGTAACTTCTCCAGGGGTATAAATTTTAAAGGACAAACTGGAAACTACTCCATTTCTCCTCAAGTGAAAAAAGGTTTCTGAAGACTTTATGACCTAAGAGGTCTTCTCAGAAGAATCCCTCAGGCTCAGTTTAATTTCTTGTTCCTTTTGACTTGAGATAGGCCACTGTAGCAGCCCAACTAAGTTTTGGTGTCCCCTACCCTCCCCCCTCCACCGAGCAGTAGGTGGTCATACACAAAATCTTTTTCCTACCTCAGCCTGAGAAGCTGTTTAACCTAGCTCCGCCGACACTCTTAACTGATCAAAACGGCCCTGTTTGCTTATTACCAAGAGCTAGTCTCTCCTCCCGTGTAAATGCATGCACTGGAACAAGAGTCCTTGGTCTGGCTGGTCCCCTCACTAAAGTGGAATGCAGCATGCTGGCAATAAAAATAAAATGCACTCTTCAATGCTTAACTATTTTTTGTTAGGAATATATCTTAACCATTTATCCCCTTCTAGATTTTCTAACTAATTCAAATAGGTGTCAAATAAGACCTTTCATACACTTCCAATACATCCTCCCCTCTTCAGTTTCTCTGCTACAAATGTGTGTAACATGGTAAACAGTATTAAAAACAACCAAGAAAACACAGTGAACAACAAAACAAATTACTCAAGTCCTGCCTCCTTACACCAGTTCTGCTTTTTTCACAGGACAACGCGCTTTGGGGTGATGCATGGAGAGGTTCCCAGCACCAAGGACTGGCCGCCTTTAAGGACGTCTCTCAACAGCTCCTTTTTTGAACAAAGCTTGTCTCCTGACCTTCTGCAATCAATCACCACATAACCTCCAAAAGATGCAGCTGGAATTTAACTTGCCAGTTAGACTGACTGCAGCTTTGCCAGCATTGCCATGAGGCAAAATTACCTTTTCCAAATCTCAGGCAAAGCAAAGGCATGAGACTTCAAAAGCACTCTGCATAACTGACCAGACTTAGAACAACTCTCCTACCATCGTGCTTGTCAACTGTTTTCCTCCACAAGCAGTTCATCTGAGCAGTAAGCTGACAAAAATTGATTTCTATTTAAGTAAAAGACTTGTTTCCTTTAAAATAAATCTATTTTAAAATACATGTTAGAACGCAAGCTGTGTTTAAACAAAAATAACAGTATTGCCAAAGTTTAATAAACAAAAGCAACCTGCTGCATCAGTAAGTTTTTTTAAAAACATAGTAACTCCAAGAATGTTTACGAATTATTCACAGAAAGGGGTAAACCATCTTGTACTGCTAAGGCTTTCCCTACAAACACGCCAAAACTCGCGGCATAACCCTCCTTTGAACAGAGTGAATGCTTGGTGAAAAATACTAATTAAATTGACATGGGTGCAGATTTTCAGAAGTGTGTAAGAACAGTTCACAGATCGGATTAACAGAGATGTTGAGTGGACCATGAGAAAAACATTTTTTTCTCCCCGCACCCCATAAAATTTACCTGGTACAGCTAAAGTACATCTAAATAAAAATTGCAGGAACCTAGGATTTTAAAAGTTGCTTATTAATTGAATTCTAGTTTTCACCTAAATGTAATTCAGTTACCACAAATTTAACGAGCAGCAGGTTGTTAGTTCAGGAATCTGATTGTATTTGCAGTGTAGATCAGCTCTTTGCACTTTTAGGTGAGATCAGCTCCTGCATTTGTGAAACTTCAAACGAAATACAGTTCAAACTTGTCACAGCTCAGACATGAAGACTTTTAACGTATCAGCTACTCAGGTTTGATCTCCACCTAAGAAATCAGCTGCATTGCCATCTCATTTCAAAGCTTTATGAAGTGTGAATTTCATCATGACTTTAAAATGCTGCATGGCTTGCCTTTTTTCAAAAAATTACTCACTACACTTCACAGTCTCACAGTTTTAGACACTTTGTCACATTCTATCAAGCCCACACAGGACACATTTACAGCCCAGGTGTGGCATTTCCATTGCCTTGATTTACCCTTCCCAGTTTCAAGATGTAGGCTATCACATAAGCCCCCTCTATAAAACAAAACCAAATAGTAAGACAATTTTGGGAAGACCCAGTTTAGGCAAAGAGTCTGATCTGTGAACTTCTAATACTGCAGCCATAGCACAACAGCATCGGTGCTGTTCTCCCACCCGCAGCAGTGAGCCTGGGGCTACAGCCTCAAGACAGAAAGAGGTAACAAGACTCAAACCAGCTCCAGTTTGAAACACTTCTGTGCCTTCTCCTTCATCCCTCTATTTACTCTTCCCATTGCTCAAAAAGACCTCAACAGCCCTTTCCCTGCTTCCTCTATGGCATGTTGTCAAGGTAGCAATCTCCTGTCTTCTCAACCAGCGAGCTCTGATCCTCAAGTGGCAGGAGTGCCACACACGAAAGTGGAAACACTGGCCTCCACAAGAGTCTATACTATAGCAGAGGCTTCTCCTACCTTTAATGAGTGCTGGCAATGCTTGGATGGCAGAAGTTTCGATTTACTAGTTTCTATTCTTTGAATGCTACTTCTTCAGTGATGTATATTTGGGTTGCTTAAGGTGCATCCCCTCTCAATTGAGTTTTAGTTTGTTCAGTCATTTTAATGTGATTTTGGGCAATTAAGTTTAAGTAACAGAGAATTGCAAGCAGATTAAGTTAGCACTTTGGAACTAATACTGTTTGCCATGGTTAAAAATCCCTTAAGCAGCTGAGTATACCTCCATTTATATTTGTTTGTATGAGAAAAAAGATCTTTCTCATGATGAGCAAGCATAAACAGAATACCCTCAGGGTACAATTCAAGTCATGCTTCTTCCAACTCATTGGCTTATCAAGTTATAATGATACCCCAAGGCAATCTGATTTTGCCATGTACAGGAGATAAAGCAATAAACATTCCGTAGTGCAAAATAAAATGCAGGGTGTGACGATGTTGTATCCCAACCAGGGCTCCCTCTGAATAACTCCAGAGTCCTATGGAGGAGGTGACATTCCGCCTTTATCACAATCCAGCAGGCTGCAGTGCCTTGCTGCACGTACAAACATTCAGCAGCTTTGCTCCCTACAGCCTCCCACTCGCTAGGAAGCCAGGTTTCTTCTGGCAGTGGTGTACCTTTACTGCAGGATTTGACAGGGACCATTCACAGCGTTGATTACTGCAATTAGAGACAAACCCCCTAAAAGTCTTCTTCGTGACAATCAAGGAGAGCGGCCCCATCTTGTGGGCATTTCCTGGAGCGAGTAGGGCTATGAAGCTGTTAACCACAGTGCTTTTAATGCAGTGCTGAAAAGCAAGCGATGATAGCCATCGGCATCAGGTCTCGCCTAAACTGGAGTTACGTCTGGGCTGAGCAGCTAGGGGTTATGTGCAGAAAACCCCTCCTTTCTTTCTCTCCAGGCAAACCGTCTTCCCCTTTCTGGAGGTGTGAGGAATCCTGCCTTAATTACGGTGTTTAAAAACCCAGAGTTTATGCACTGCCTGCAAACTCCTTACCTGCACACTGAGTAGAGGGGAGGGCAGAGGGCAATGAACCAAGATGAGGTCAGGGCACCCACCACCACCGAGGCTGACCAACCAAGCCTGGGAACAATTTATCAGGGGCCCTAGAAGTCATGGCACCCATGGCCACAGGCTGTGAACAGCAGGAAAGCCTGGATCCCCAGCATGGCTGGAGACACCCTGCACCAGCCCGGACGACCCAGGCTCAGTGCATTTGACAAGAGTACAGGCAGGCTTTCACACCTCTTCTATAAAGGCTGTTCACACAACCTGCAGCTGTGTCCCACACGTGCTGTCCCACAGCTACAACACCCGGCTCATCAGCTTCACCTAAGGAGGCTCCCTACTGAATGCTTATTTTTAAGAAGCTGTGTAGTATTTGGGAAAACAAACAGGAGAAAGCTGCTGCACACTCTAGCCCACTTGAAACAGGTTTTTAACACTAATGATGCAACTGGCATTTTTCAGTTCAGGACAAGCTACAGCAGACACTGCTTTCCCAGCTCCCTCAAATCTATATTTTCCTGGTTAGCAAAAGCTTCATCAAGCTTGCCTGTCATCTCCTACAAAAATGATGTTATGTATGGTGCTGCCTTCACAAACCTGCAATACTTGGACGATTTTTCTGAGGTCATGGAGGCGCACAGGGACAGGAGTGGTGCTAAGGGCCTGGAGCTCTCCATGGGGTACGTGGGAACACTGCAGGACCACGACCTGGGTACAGCTAGTGACCTGGTACGGCCATCTGGGGACATGGGTTAACACGGACTCAGGTTATCACCAGAAAGCAGCAGGTCAGCACGGGGATTTCGGAGGTCAGAGGAGGTTTGGGGTTGACGGTGCCTCTACAAGACACCTTGCCCAACCGCACGCTGTGGGCCAGGGCGGCTTCTAACCCAGATCGGGCAGCTCAAACCTTCACCCTGAGGGGTTCTGAAACTCTCCAAAAGGGAGATTCCGCCACTTCTCAGGGCAGGTTGCACCAGAGCTTGGCTGTGGAACCCTCCCCTGCGCAGAGCTCCGCGCTTCCCCTCACGCCTGCTCCCCACTCGCCTTCCACCGCGCCCTCCTCACACGGCTCCCTCCACCGCCCCAGCGGAGAGCGGCGGCATCCCGGGGTCCCCTCAGCTCCCGCTCCGAATTCCCGGGCTCGCCCCGCCTCGCTCCCCGGCCTGCAGCCGCAGATCTGGCCCCCGCCCCGCTCCCGCCTTCCAGCGCCTCTCCCGCCCAGTGGGGCCCAAGCCGCCCCCTCCGCGGGCAGCGCGGAGCGGAGCCGCCGCCCACTCCCCTGCCCCTGAGGGCGCTCCGTTATCTGCCGCGCCCGCGGCCAGTCGCCCGCCCTGCACCGGGGGTGCAGCGGGCGGCGCTGGCCGCCGGGGTGCGGGGCAGGGAGGGCTCCGGGCAGCAGCCGGTGCCCGCCGGCAGGCGCCTCTCCCCCGCTGGGCGAAAAGCGGCCTCACGCCCCCGGGGCACGGCGGACCCTTCCGGACGGAGCCGGTGGAGCAGCCCCGGTGGGGAGGGTTGGGGCTGGCTCCGGTAGGCCTGCTCTCCGCTCCCGGCCCGTCGCCAGCTAACGGCTGCCGGCAGGGAGCGCCGCCGGGCGGGCGCTGGGGACGGTCTCCCTGGCCGTTTGGGGGAGCGGCGCGGCCTGCAGGCAGGAGCGGGGTTGGCAGCACTTCCCCAGGCCCCCAGCACCGCCTGAGACCGGGTCTGGAGTCACAGAGCGCATCCAGGGAGATACTTTAGAACCACGATCACCCACACACACACACGTACTTTTCTTTTATCCTTCTGTCTCGGTGTCGGAGGAAATTCGTTTCAGCAGGTCGGTGCGCAGAGCAGGATGCTTGGTTGTGGACTGCGGGGCCGCCGTTGACAGCTTTGTAGAAGCACGCACCCCAGCAAGGTCAGCCGCTGGAGATAGCCCTGTGCTCACAACAGGGCATCTCTCCCGGCTGTAACACAATGCTTATGTTCTCCATTTCAAATTTCATTCTCTCCAAGCATTGAACATCCTCCATCACCATGTTTATAGCCGTACCTGTATTGATACAGCTGCCCAAAAGGCGAAGACAGGTATGCTGACAGGCCACAAGGTTAAGGACTGGAGGACCAGAGAGCTGAGCAACATGCAGTTTAACAACTGCAACATGCTGAGCAACATGCCTCTAACTTCATGACTTCTCACAGCAGCATTGTTTAACATACTCAGTCTGTTGAGGTATGCAGACGACCAGCATACCATGACCATATAATTAGGCTGATAGGATAGCAATGTGTGAAACTGTCAAATATTCCTGATACCAAAGGGAAAGTAATACCCATGCAGATAGCTAGCCTTGATTTATGGCTACATTAACAAGGCAACAGGGTGAGAACAGACATGTTGAAGCAAATAGGAAGGGACATGGGTCCCTTAGAGGATCTCTGAGTAAACACAAGTTGCCAAGTAATTACAAAGGCAATAAATTAAAAAAAAATAATAAAAAAAAAGGTCAGCAGGTCAACAAAACTGGAGTAAACAGGGATGTTTATTGTTGTTTATATGTTGGGTACTTGGGAGGAGATAGGAGTGATAAAGAAGAATTTGAGAGATTAACAAGGGACATAATGTAAAGCAAACAATAAAATCAGGACTGAGTGGGGGGGGGTACCTGTTTGTCAGCCCTGTGCCTGATCACCAGTTTGGACCACGTCAATAAACCCACTGTTTCCGCAGTGTTCATGCTGGGTTACTTCTGCAGCCGGGAAGGACTTGTTATGTTTTTCCCTGATGTTGATGAAGGAATACTAGAAGTGCCCTTCTTAACATCGCCAAGAGAACACCTGGAGGTTGCCACCTAACATCATTCCCTCCTAACTCCTTAACACAGCCAAGTGTTTGTTTCGCTCATGGGAAGACCTGCTCAGTACAGCAGTATATCTGAGACAAGTGCTTTGGAGTTAATAAAAAAAATCTGTTTGCAAAACCAGGGTATTTCCGTGTTAACGCCTGTGACCACCAATCATCATACCAAAGTAAAGCCTGAAACTACACAGGAAAGTCACAAGGAAGTCATGCTCACTAGCAAAGACAAATGAATAAACAGTATCACTACTATTGATGTCATGATGCAGTATAATGAAGCAAACACAAAGCAAGATAAATTCCAGCAACTTTTTAATGTCTAATCGTCCTTTAGGCCAACTTTGATTTCACAATCTTGTAAAAAATAATTAAGAACTATAAATTAAAATGTTCCTATTTTTGTTTATGACAATTTTCAAAACCAGGTAGTTTTCCCTTGACTGTTTTCTTCTCTCAAGTTAAATCAAACATAGATCTTGCAGCCTAGTGTTACTTTATGCCTTTGTCAAATAAACAGTTTGATCCAATCAATCATATCCTTTCTAGCTTCTTCAATATAAGGTTTATCATGAGGTTTCATATCTTCTGGCTTCAATTGTGCAAATCCATGAACTTGTCCAGGATAAACTTTAATTTTATATGCAACTTTACAGTACTGTCTCAACTTCTCCTCCAACAAGGTGATCTGTAAAAGAAGGCGTTTTTCCATTATGTGGTGTTGAGGGTTTTTTAAGTTTGCCAAACCGTCTGTTTCTCATATCTCTACATCTTTGTATTTTCTCTACTGTCACACTTGAAGCAGATTGTGTTGCTCAACAGATGAGAAAACCCCGCCTTGGAATTTAAGACTGAAACATTTTTTTAGATTATGGGTGAGTCTAAGGACCTCAACAGTTACTGCAAAGGTGGTTTGGTGTGTCTCATTGCTGTAAAGGAACAGGTGCATTTCTATTCAGAGACTTAGGCTTATAACCTCATTTTAAACTCTAATCTTGAGAGAACATACTCCCTAAATATGTTTAGGGAATCCAAAATATTTTTATATGCTTAGTAACAGAGTTTGAGAAAACACAGTGGGTTTTTTAGTTTACTGTGTAACAAAAAGACACTGCTCCTGCACATTCTTCTGATAAGTACACACATGCTTACACTCAGATTACTATTCATATGATTATGTATTAGACACATTTTTGTGCTCATTCCTATTAAAAAGTCAGAAAACAGGAGAATTAACATTTATTTTGCCCCTGCAAGCTCAATTCTACCCATTGTGGAGATTAGAGACAGTGTTGTAATTTATTTCATGTTCACTTTTTTTTTTCCCACAGAACCCTTTATTGCTCAGTGCAGAAAACTATGTATTTGAGGATTTTATTTTTTTTAACACAGGAATTTTTCTTACACAATCTGCACAGGTAGGTCAGAGAGAAAGCTTCAGGAGGGAAAACTATATTTTCAATGTGTAACACATGAGGGAAAAAATGTATTTATGAAAATCGTGCCCCTGGGAAAAAACACACTTTCAGCATAAACAGGGGTCAGGGAGTGAAGGGTTTGTCTTCCTGTGCAGAGGAGACACATACTGGAGGTACAGATCAGCATACTGAATAACACAGTTAGAAATAAATATTGATTGGCTTCTGCATTCCCAGAGCACACTGCCAGTTCCCCAGTTAGACCCTACTGCTACACAACAAACAACGCCAGAGGTGGTGTGTTATCTGTGTCACTGAAGAGAAAGAATTTATGCACAGAAGAGGGCACCAGTTTCCTACCCATATATTTATCCAGCCTCTCAGATAGACTTACAGTAGGGGTTGTATCAGAATATAAGTGGCAACCAGGAGTCAAAACAGAGTCCACAAGTTGTCATCTTAGTTAAAATTCATGGCTACTCTTCTGACACAGTTCATTTTGTGTACCAAAACCAATTAGGCATTGCTCCACATCATCAGAAAGTTCAGTTACCAAGCTGAAATGACTTTTCTCCATTCAGTGTCTTAAATTCAATGATTTAACTGCCTGTTCTCTCATCCATAGCAGTAGTATCCAAGTTTTTGAGATGTTTGCTGCGTACCAGTTGGAACTCCCTGCCCAGTTTCACAGTCTGCTTGTCCAGCCACTCAGAGACCAATGACTGGCCTTTACTGCATTCATTTCTCACCTCAAAAAAGAAGTTTTGAATAACCTTAGCAAGATATGGGCGAAATTGAAATAGAAGTACAACAATCCAGCCTGTCTGATTTTTCATGTCTGAAAATGGTTTCTAACAAGCTAGGATTTTTGTGCGGGATAAAAGAACTATGGGAAAAGAAAAAGCATTTCCATTACAGCAGCTTACCTGATCATAAGAAATAGTGTGGTCTTTCTCACCAAAAATGAAAAATGTGGGATTTAGTAAATCGTATCTTTCTTCAGAGTCCCTAATTATTCCTATAATATTTTTGAGAAACAGCCTGTTAGTGAGGTTAAGGTTCTTGCAAGACAAATGGCAAATTAAAAGACAAAATTTCTATTTAGGTTTCCTCATCATGCACATTTCTTAGATCAGGACAGTTTCTATTTGGATGGAGAAAAAAGCGTTTGGAAATGTATTTCCCCACTCCCCAAGCACTAAAAAAAACAGATTAGAAAATTACTGTGCAAAAGGAAATATTTTTTTTCTGGTTTCCACCATTCTTAAATTTTGATACCAATATAGCATATTGCTGAAATAATCATAATTAAAATCTGCAACTCACCTTCAAGTTGAGTATTTACAGAAATTGTTTCAAAGCAATAACTAGACTTACAAACTACACATAGTCATGTGAGCCCATATAAGTTTCCATGTGTTCTACACTACCATAGAGGGACACCCCAGCGGTTATTTGAGGATTTTTCAGCATCAAGTGGTGTACTGCCATTCCACCCCAGGAAAACCCAACGATACCAATCTTCTGTGCACCGCATTGTTCCTTTAGATACTTCAAGACAACATCAGCTTCCCTAAGACATATAAACAAAGGTAAACTAAGGAATCTATTGCAGAGTCAATACTTGACAATTTAAGAAGTAAATTAAAAGAAATACATGATTTTTCTGCATCTGCACCCCCCATCATTTAAAACTGAGAATACTTAGAAAACATATTTCAGCCCAGCGCAGTGGCTTCTATTCTTACATGGGAGTCAACATCTCTGGTCCTAGTTTAGGGAAGTACAGGTGTAGGTACTTAAATACTTACCTGAATTGCGACCTGCTCCTTTGTTTTCAAAAGAAGCAAATTTTTAATTGAATCACTTTGTCTAGGACAGGACAACTAAAGACAAGACATATCTGCAAGTAGAACAACATCTTGCATTATGGATTGTAGGAATAGATAAGGTTCACTGTGCTATCTCTACAGAGTCCACCTATTTAGATAAAGATTTATCTTGAGTATGTCATTCCTGTTGCATGAGTTAATACTAAAATGTCCTACTAAGCCTCTTGCAATAGTACTATACTAAAGTAGCAATTACTCAAAATTAAACTGTGAATAACCATACTTGTTTAAAAAAACAGGTATTGCGTGAGGTATAATGCAAAAAATACGCAATTTGTTTTTAACGTAGGCCAGAGCAGGTAATTTATTTTTTTTTAATTGCTAACTTCCTAGGTCTCAATAGTTTTGTCTTTTGTATTATCTACAGAGTTTTAAATGAATTCTAAATTCAGACTGCACATACTAATAAGTTTATTTTCAAATATTATGCACATTAATATGGTCATCACAGGTTTGGTTAGTCTGACAAAAAAAGCAGTATGAGAGTGACACGATCAGGAGATCGTGTCCCAGGCCTGCAGCATCTGCGCTATGAATGGATGAGCTCTCTCAGATCTGGTTTGTTTGAAAGGGTACTAAGTCATGGGTGTGTTGCAGCCTTTGTGCTCTGAAACAGCAAAGGATCTGCCCTTGAGCTCCAAGTGAGCCCTCAAAAGGCAGAACAGGCATCTCCTTGAGGTCTTAACTGTTCAAGACAGTGCCTGCATATCTGTTCACTCTTTGGAGTAGGGCATTTTACAGGTGTTAAGTCACTTGTCTTTTCAAAAAATTTGGCCACAGCTTCTGCAACTATATGGTCAAAAGCTTTGCTGACAGGCTTTGAAGTTAGTCTGTGACTGCTTTTCGAAAGTGTCAAAAGAATACTTGTGGCTTACAAGATGATAGCTGAGTAATAGAATGCCACTGCCTCACTATGACCTGAAGTTTTAGGCTGTGGTGATAGATGCTGAAGAAACAGTAATGCCTCCCATAATTCAGGGAAGCCTTGTTACAGGCACTGTTAGGCTCTACAGATAGTGGGCCCTCTATTTCACATTGAGAAAAACAGTATAGTTGATCATATCTCTATTAGGTTTTGGGCAGCCTTGCAAATTTTGATCTCCTGCTGGTCAGGAGAATATAATCTGCACCTATCATTATGTACAAGGCAGAAAGCAAGATGGGCAAGTGACAACTGTCAGATAACATGAGCAGTTGTGGGAGAGTTTTCCTCCTTATCTTGAGGGACTGGAGGCAGAATCAGCACTTGTGGGTGAGAGTGCTGGGTATCTCATAGCCTGTGAAACACTGGCTATGAGCCTGGGTGGCCAGTATAATAGCTAGAAAAGGGCCCAGGAAAGCAAGATGGGGACAGTAAGCAGAGTGATAGATGGAGCAGATGATCCTTTCCAAATCCCAGCCAAGGCAGTGCCCAAAACCACAGAAGAACCACCCAGAATAAGCAATTGTGTGCGTGCAGCCAACTTGCCCTGCTGTGAGGTGACACTTCTAACATTTTGTACAAATTCCCCTTGTTTGCTGGGTGCTCTTTAACGTTCAAGTACAAATACACATCTTACTTGTCTACTTTCATAGGATCATGATCTTTCATCCAGTCGGCAAAGTCAGCCCAGTGATCAGTAGTTTTCCAGGGGTCTGTCCCCTTGAAGAAGTCTGGGCAGATGGTTCTGTGTGAGACATGGAATCAAGTCAACTTTCACATCCAGGTGAGGAGTGTCTGTGGATGTCTCCTAATGTCTTTTCTACTCCAGAGTACACATCTACATGGTTACTATCTGAATCATATTCTACTCATCCTGTTCTGGCTATCAGCAGAGCTAAAAGTACATGTCTTTCTATGGAAATAAAAAAAAAAAAAACAAACCCAGAACCAACAGAAATAAACTCATTATTTTCTTAGACATACTTAATACAAAAGTAAAGGGGTTAAGCCATCTTCCTGATTCTATATAAACACATATATATCTCTTTGCTAATAAAAGCTAGAGCAACTGTTCAGAAGATTTGGTTCTGAAAAGCTTATACAACTTAAAGATAGATACCAACATTCATCTTTTAATCACCCACACTGCCACATAAGCACAAACACTGGAACTTCATGACTCTCCTTGTGGCTTTGGGCTCAGGTAGCCATTTTTGATGGGTCAATTTTAATAGCTTTGGGGGTGTCATGGGAGCATTTTGTCCTTTTGCATTTTTATTTGCTCAGACTGAAATGGTATGGTTGTCTTGTGTGTATGGGAAACACCATATGCCATGCTTAGCTTTGGGCCTGGTGATCTATCAGTGCGCTTAAGAGGAAGATAGGAAAGACAGTTGCTTACATGTACCCATGACCTGCAATCAAATCAACTATGTATCTAATGTCTGGAAACATCCATCCAAATATATCGTGAATCACAATCACAGCTTTGTCTGTGAAAAAAGATGGTCTACAAACATAAGCCTTGATGTGCTCAATTTGTACTTCATGTCCAAGGCACCCATATCGAGATCTTTCTCCAGTATGATATAGAAAAGGATCAGCCATTTGGAAACCTAAAAAAAAAGGGAAAAAAAAAAGAGAGCAAGAAAGTCAAAATGATTTGTTAACACAAATTATTAAGAGCAAATAAAGGCAAATACAATCTGCAGAAAGTAGTTCAGTAACTTCTGTAAATAACATTGACATCCTTGTCTGAATGGAGAAAGTAGGAAAAAAAAATCAAAAGCAATGTTCCAGTGCAGAATGGCTCTTAGTCCATTATGTGTTATTAAGCTGAGAATGAAGAAAAGGTATAAAATTACAAACAAGCTGCATGTGTAGATCCTGACTTTCATGTCACATTTGTTTTGCTCCCATGCCACTCTGTCAGCACTGGTGTGAAGCAGTACAGCTTCAGACGTCATTCTCTGCCCAGGCGTGGGACCATCACGCATGTCTTCATGGGGAATCCTATGCTGGTTTCTCTGAATTATGTGATGGGTAAGGACCACAACACTCGACTGCTAAAGTACAGTGTTCGGTGCTTCGCTCAGTGCTGGCACCTGCTAGCTAATCTGTGCTTTCAGTAGTAGCATCACAGCTGTGCTAGGAGCTGATGTGTCCGGTGCAGTTGGTGAAGGACTGTAGTACAGATTTGTAAATTAGATTCCAATGCCTTGGCCCATATGCCCTTGAAAGGGATTGCAAGAAAACAAGCAGATAGGCAAATCTCATTCTAAATATGTGAGAGTATTTGGTTTTGTCTCTTCTCCAAAACCAGCAATTACAGGCAATGAACCAGTAGCTGTGCTAGAGAAATTAAAGTCAGAAGTTGTTCTGACTCTCTGTGTCAGGAGCTTGGAATGGACTCTGCAAAAAGTAGAATGTGATCCTGTAATTAAAAGTAGTGTTATAATGCATCTATACAAGGAATCCAATTAAGTCTGCAGGGGCAGTGTTAATAGTAGCATTTCCTAGCCATGTACTGACTTTGAAACTGTCCTTGGGGTGCAATACACAGACCCACATGTGCATTAGGACTGTCTCCATTATTTCTACATCAGCCTATTATTTCTGTTTGTGTTGTAACATGTACAGAAAACCGTCTAGTCTTCACTGAAGTGCGGCAAATTCTGGTAAGAATGTATACCTTCCTCAGCTCTCCATTAACCATAGGAGCGGAGAGCTACGTTTCACTAAGTAATGGGAAGTTTGGCCTAGGCAATACGGACACATCAGGAGCCATGGTGCAGGCAGACTGAGGAACAGAGAGTCGATGCCGCAGAGACTCGCCACTTGCTTATGCCTTACACAACACTTCCCATGATTAACACAGGCTCAATAACAGCATCCAAATTTTATGTACATTTAGACTGCCTTATACCCAAGATAATCAGCCTTCCCAACATAAAGTGCAGAGACACTGTTCTTCCTCATCCCCTCCCAACCCTGGGGCTGCTGTCACCGGATCTGGCAGGGCCAGCACTGAGTTTGAGCAAATATGCTTGATTACAGCCATAACCCCTGGCTTATAAAGTGTGGTGTAGAGATACAGGAACTGGGCAAACATGGCTTTACTGCTAGAATCAAGCTGCTTTAGAAATAGCCATGAGGAGGATGATCTCACATTGTGAGTTATCCCCTGTGCTGGTAACTGAGAGCTGATTACATTTGTCAGTTGTTCTCCCACCTTTCTCAACATCTGAAGGTCAGGGTTGGTGCTACGAAGCATAAAGCAGCCTGATCCTCAGGATTAAATCTCAATTGTTTTGGCATTGTATGAAAGCACAGGTAACATGCATGGGAGAGTATCTCCTAGTCTAAGCCACCCATAATAGGCCTGAAAACACTTTAGAGATGTCTGTTCAAGCAAAAGTGCTTCCTACCTGTTGGGGTTTTTTTTTAATCTAAGATGAATGAGCTTGTGGAAGTGCAAGTGACTGCCTGGAGAATTCGCAGGCACTCCCAAAGATAGTTAACACCACTGGCTTCTGAGATGGCAGTCACGATCTTACTCCACTAAGGTCTTTTGTTCAGAAGGGCACAACCTATGGTGTCCCCTTCAAGGAAGTAGTGTTTAGGAGGCTCTGCAACAGCTGTGAGACAGCCTACTCCCTATCTGTTGGTTGTTTCCCAGAAATCATTTCTGTGACCTATCTTGATTGATGCCTAGCCAGCTGGCTCTCCTTCAGGCACCAGGCTGCGGAGAATGGAGAACGTTAGTAAATAGTCAGCCACGCCTGAACTGCTTAGGAGTCTTTGAAGGGATCCTGTTCAGTCAGAAGCTTTGTTTGTACCCGCCCACTTTGCCCCACGCAACATGGTGTGGCAAAGCAATAAGACAGGATATTTCCTACCTGTCCTGTCTCACCTCATTCCCTCTTCCCACCAGTTTCAGCCATTATACTTTTCCTTTTCCTGCTTTCCCCATGGCACAGTTCCAAGCAGGCAGCATCTTGCCTTTACACCCCGCTCCTCATTGCTGAGCTCCAGCACAGGGGAGACACGGAGCCTGGTGGGAAGCTAGGAACAGGGGAAAAACTGCTGCTAACGGGGAGAAAAGACTGTATCCATGAGTCTGCTGTCACCCTTCTGCTTGTTAAGAGAAGGCCTCATACCTTCTCCTTCTCACCAGTGGTGCTGCTCTTCCTTGGGTGTCTTGATACAATTCAGCTTTCATGCAAGTAACATAAAAATTGAGGAGAGTTATTTACTATTATCACAAGGCAAAGGTGGGTTCCCTTGGGTGGTAGGACAGACCCAAAATACAACCTTTTTAAGGAGCATCAAATGGCATGGTTAAATCCTGCTGAGTGTTAGTTTTCAATAGGAAAAAGCAAATCCCTACTTGGAAGGTGAGGCTAAAAATTGTTAAAAAGCAATCACGAAGAACAGGGGAAAAGACAGTCCTAAGGATAATCCCCACTTCTCAGAAAGTGAATATGAGCACGTGATCTCAAAGTGCTGCGCTATTTGGCAGGACCTTGGACTAGTGATGCCAAGATGTCACATCTCTGCCCTTTTCCTGGGTCCAGTAATAACATTTTAAACTCCAACAGTAATTTATTTCAATGGTAAGTGCTCCAATGGACCGAACAAGGAAAAGAATCAGAATTCATTACCGTAAGGGCAAAAGAAATGATTATGGTCCTTTCATGTGATCTTGCTACTGATGGATGTAAAATGGTTACCAATGTTCTCAGAACTATTGCTGTGCCACAGCCTGCAGCAAGGACTCAAAATGAAATCCAGTCTTTCCCAAAGTTGACACCCTTTATCTTCACCTTATCTGCTCCCTAATACTTGTCTTTGTCCATTTTTTTACTGAAACCAAAATAAGTCTCTCTTTAAAGGAGTGGGTTTTGCTGAATGTTTCGTGCCTTTTTAAAGAGCTGTATCTATCTGCTTAGCAATTTCAGATTTCTCCCTTTCAGCACAGTTAAAAGTAGTTCTCTGCTGCCAACTCAGCCTTTGTGGACCAGTTTGCCATCACATACCTGGAGTACAGGATCCTGTTTTAGTCCAGCTTGCTTCTTCTGGTCAGTGAGATACCAGCTAGATTTCTCTAAACACAAAAAGAAGAAAACCAGTTCTGCTGACAGTTTTGCTCCTGCTGCTGCCCATACAGTTTCCAAGTGCTCTTCAACTCTTCTGCACACTTTGGGTTTGGGAGCTGAGGAGGAGAGGCTTAGCATAGGAGTCATCCCGACTGGAAGGGGTGGGGACAGATCATGCAGAGAGGCAGGGTGCAGCAGGCTCCACATCAGTTGCCTTTTACTCTACCTTTTATTTATTTATTATTTAAGGTGTTTAGAAAGCAGGATGCGCACAAACACTATACTGCACTTATTTTTCTTCATCTCTCTAAATATGGGTAATTCCTAACAAAATAGTATAGAGAAGTTGAAACAAGGCTGCTGAGTCTTATTATCAGCACACTTCAGTTTTCTGGGAAAATTTCCCTTCCAGAGCTGTGCACTACAAAGCAAATCATGTGTATGATGCAGCCATTTTAGACACCATGGAATCTTTAGACCTCAGCATTTACAGCTGAGACATTTAGCATCAGTGGTGCATTTGCTGATGCATTATTAAATTCAGAGGTGCATTTTCTTACAGTATATCCATGCACTTTTATTTTCCATAATAAATGCCTTTAATGGAATTTGTGCAAAATTAAGATGAATCTGTCCTGGCAAACTTGCAGCATAAAAAAATTATGGAAGTCTCCCTAGCACACAGATTAAACATATTACAGCCACACCCACAAGTATTCCCAACAAGTCTAAAAGTGTTCCAAGTTATTTTTTATTAGGCTTGCTTTTAACAAGTTAGAAACATTTGAGTCTGAACTGTTTGTTACTGATGGTGGCTCATTGAACTTTTCTATTCGTATTTCCATAATGGCCTTGTATGCAAGGAACATTAGCTTAGCCCTCAGGCTGATGTCTGCTGTAGTTTTAATTTTCTATGTGTGATTTATATGTGTGTGTGTCTTGGGAGCTCGGAGGAATGAGAGAGACAAAAGAGCTCAAAGAAAATGACAAGTCAAAGACAATAAATAAATTTTGATCCTAAGTGTACATGACAAGTCCCACAGTCACGCTTTAGAGCCTCCACAGTATTCTGTGTGGTAGTGACCACTGTGTAATTGGAGGACTATGTGAAACAGTGATAGTTGGATTCAGTTCACCAAACTTCAGACATTTACAATGAGGATGTCTACATGTCTGCAAGGTGTCTACACTCCCACAGTTGTCATCAAGATTTAGGGTATGATTCACACTCTATGGGTGTCTTCTTTAGAATGAAATGTATAGTTCCCTAGATGCCACCAGCTGTCCTGATCACAGAGTTTAATGGCAGCCTACCCACCTGGTGCAGCTCTAGATTGCTGTGCTGAGTGCATCATCACTCAGGCAAGATGAGTCCCACCTCTGTGTGCTGTGGGTGCTACATGCAACTCAAAATTAAGGTTTGTCATGACCAGACAGAGGGTGTTTGTCCTGTCATACCTGTCAGTAACTTTGCACAGCAGGATTGTACAAGAAACCATTAAAAAGATTGCTTGTGTTGCAAGGGAGGGAGTGGGGAGACTTCGCTGAAAAGATACAGTTTATACTTTGGTATTAATGGCATCTTGCTTGAGCTTGTCTAACCCCACCTAGGTGGGCACGCTGTACTCCAGTCCACAAGCTTTAATTTTCTCTGTGTGGTTAGTGTGTGTGTGTGCATGTTGCAGGGGAGGAATGAGAGAGACAAAAGAGCTCAAAGAAAATGACAATACTGTTTCAAGTCACAGTGCCTTCCTACCTTGCCACCCCAGAACTTGCATCAGTCCAAGCTGTGGTCCCCTGTGGAACAGATTGGGCCATCAGAAGCAGACATCTGATCCCACCTGCATCTCACTCTAAATCCCGTCTTCATGCCCAGCATGTCTAATTAGGGGTGATCAGGGTGAAAGGAGAGCAAAGAACTCGCTTTGCTGTAATGCAAGCCTTTGCCTGCACACTGTGATTACGTTTGACCTGCAAACCCTAAATCATTCGGATCTCCCATACTTGAAGAGACTGTCTCTTTCCCCGTAAGATATAATCACCTCTGTAATGGACTCAGGATTCTGGAGTTCATTGCACCCATGTATTTCCTACAGTCTCAAGCAACTTATACTTTTTTTTTTTTTTAAGCCTGCTATGAGCATCTCTATTTTTAGGGTTTTCAGAAAAGAAAAAAAAAGGAAGGAGACAGATGAGAGTTGGAATGAGCACAGCAGACTCACTTGTTCAAACACATAGTGGTCAAATTTCTCCCTCACCTGAAACACACAGCTGGATTTTTCTTGGTTGTATTTTTTTTTCCTGAAGGTTTGCACCAATACTCCTCCAATTGGTCCTCCTGATGTTATAGAAATGGGCGTGGAATAAAATCCCAAAGTAAATCCTCACAGCTGTTGGCTGCATTTTTAGCCGTATGTTAACATAAGAAACAAGATCCTAGGACATACAAGCCTGCTGTCCTGAGGCAAAATAGAAAGGTATTCTCTCCCAGAGAACTGCTGATGGATAAAAACCCAGAAAGGCAAGTACTCTGCTGGCATCTAGTGAAGAAGTGAAAGAGTCCAACAGAGAGAACAATGGACAGGCTTAAACATGCCCCATTTACCATCACCTGGTACAGTATTTGGAGTTCTGCTGGTAGCAATAGACTTGTCAGAAATTTTAAATCATTATAAATCTTATATCTATGTCGTGAAAAACCTGTTCAAAGCGCCTATGGTGAGTGACGCTGTGCTTGCAGCGTAAAAGCTGCAGACAAGGCAAGAGGGATGGCAAGGCTCCTCTCTCCTCTTGCATGGATCCTGCTGGGAATAGCAGTCCTGTTAAGGGGTTACCACCACTGAGGGTACCTTTGGAGGGGGTCTCAGGAACGGTTAGCGGAGAGGCATGGTGGGATGGGGCCAGAACAGCTCAGCCCTACGGGGCCACTTGTAATGCCAGTGAGGGCTCTGTACCCAGCACCTCCCCTGAGAGCAAGACACATCATTTGGGGCTTGGGTGGCTACAGGAGGGGAGCATAGCTAGTCCCTCTCACACAACTTCACTGAAAAGAGAGGGCCTAATTGGTGGGCTTGTAATTTGGAACTGGGTTTGGGGCTTTTGTTCTGTATGTTATTCCGATTCCTTTCCCTCCATCCAGTAACAGGCTGCATACTTCAACTTATCTACTGAATCATCATTGGGAGGAAAGAAATATAGTTTAAGAAATCTGATTTCATTTTCCAGGTTTCTGGCTTTGGTCTCTAGTCAGTGTTTGAATAAAGACCTTTGGAAATCAGGCCAGCTCTTGTTATTGCAGATCAAGGCTTGGCGGGAGGTTTACATGTACAGATACTTTCACTGTCACTGTCAGTGAAAATTAGTCTCACATTTACAATTTTGTTCTTTACCATTTACCTAGCATGGTACTCCAGAGTTCATGGCTACCTTTGCCAGGACCATTAAAAAAATATCCAGAAATTACGTGATTTGATTAGGAGTGAGCCATGTCCCACTCTTTCCCATGCTTCCCATGTGCCTAAGAAGAAAGGCTCCGAAGTCTATGGGAGCGATCTTATCTGCTTCATCTGGTGCGGCACTGGCAGGCACGGCCGTGTTCCCTGCACTGAGCAGAGCACTATTCCTCACAGGGCACCAGGGCTCAGGCCAAGGTGGTTGCTGCTTCTTTGCTGTTAATCTTTGTGTCTCTTGCCATGCTCCCACTCCCCTGCATTTTAATTTGCTGCTAAAAAATAATAGACTCAATCTGTCATCACCTCTCCCCTTTGGCCATCTCCTCCTTGCATCCTGCCTTTCCACCACTCTGCTCCATTTCTGTAAGTTATTTGAAGCCACTGGTGTCAACTGGTTTCTGGCTGTCCCTTTTAATGTCCCTCTGAGAGTCCTGTTTTCCTTTTGGGTAGGCTAGGGTCAGCTCTCAGAGAATACAACTCCTCTTCCCCCTAAAATCAAAAGTATGACTCTGACCACAGGGACAGAAGGATGATCTGCAAAAAAATGTTTTCAATAGGCATGTTGCTAACTTGCTTGTTGCCATGTAGAACTGGATGACACAACAGCTTCTGGGTTTCTCATGCCTGGTTTGGATTATTTTTTACCTAAAATAAATTGTGAATGTTTCGTCTCAATTTTCCTATTTTTGCTGAAAGAGCTTGCGGGATTTTGGAGGGTGTGTTTTGTGAATGTACTGAAAAAGGGTGGAGTGTAACTATAATTACACCGAAGCAATAACAGGAAAACTATTTTAATATTACGGATGACATGCAAAGAGGCATATTAAAATTACCTAATGCTGTCCAGGTGTTTCTAGGTTATTCAGTAGCACATCACTTTATTAAAAACCACTTTTTTTGGCATTTGAGTAGAAGGCACGTGATTCCAAATATTACAAATAATAATGAAAATTCATAGCAAGATACAGGGAAAATAGTAAATTTTGGAGCAATGTCTCAAAAAATAGGTACCCAAGATCAGAGGCAGCATCGTTGTTGCGCTCAGCACTATAAATAGAGACATAAGCAAGACAATAGAATTAAGGTTACATGGATAATTGCATGCATTAAGGGCTTATTTCCTTATCTAAAAACCTGAACATCCATTTTTTACACAACTGAAGAATATGTCTATTATTTTTTCTTCCCAAATATTTTGTCGTCTTCTCTAAAACTTTTCTAAAATTTGGAATCAAGGAATGACTAAAAAGTACTTTCCCTTTCAGTTATCCACCACTCAGACTATTGCCCCTGCAAGGATTAATTCATTCCACATATTTCGTCATTGAAAGCTGAATTTTGTATGCAGAATTTTCCCCATAAAATATTGGTTTAAAAACACGTATATTTCGTCTGGTTTGTGCCAGGGCACAAGTCCTTTTTTCTTTCTTTTTTTTTTTTTCTGCTTTTCTTGGTTGTCTCCTTAAACAAAACTCATCTAATGCTCATTTTTTTATTTCAGGAACTTTCTGGGATTAATCAGCTGGAAGGGGGTCTTTTTTTTGCTTGGAATTGAGCCTGGTTTTGCACTAAGATATAAACACAATTTCATTCTTCAGTACAAATAAGGTGCCTTGAACAAAAACCTGCACCTTGTGCCAGTAGAATTTACCCCACTTTCAGAAGAGGCAACTTTCGTGAGTAGAAATCTGCCTTCTCCTCTGTAAACTCCCAGTGTGCTCTTGAAAAGTTTGATTTGGCTGAGAGCCAAGAGGACCCCAAAATTTACACTTACATATGGTCCTTCATAGGCTATACATCTTCCAGATGAACTTTTAGGGGTTTTTTGTGATTAGAAAAAGGGAAATGTTTGCTACTGTCACAATCGATCAACAATTCTGACAAAAATTACTCTACTAAGTCAGTGTTCTAAACTCCAAAATGTTAAAGTGCCAGGGAATAAAAACCTTCTTCCCATGTTTGCTCGACTTTAAAAAGTCCTGTTTTGCAAACATGTCTACACATTACTAATCTTGGACTGGATCCAGGCAGCTTTGGACGGTATCCCATGAAGCAATACAGACACCCAAGTGCAACATCAAAGCAGCAGATTTAAGGAAAGTAAATATAAGAGCTTCTAATTATATTAAAAAGTAATTACCAGACATAAATCAGAGCAATCAAGGTAATTTATTAAATATGTTTGCAGAGAGCACCTGTTCTTACCCTTTTTCTAAAGCAAAATAATGAACTTTGGCCTAACAGAAAGGAATTACATGTCGGTGTAATCCTGCGAATTGTTAAGTCTGTGCTGGGAGCGAGTGTACCTCCTCTACAGTCTGTGCCAGTTTAACAAAATCAGTTTGTAAGAGTCCCTGACCACACATTAGAGTAAACACGCAATGGAGGATCTCGGGAGAAAAGGTCCAGGCAGGGAAGAGGCCAGCCCACCGCGTGTCTCCTGCCCAGCGCTGCCCTGGGCAGGCGCAGGCAGGCACACGGGCAACGTGCATTACGTGTGGAAGGCAACACTTGGCGAGGGAGGCCAACCAGACTGCAGTCACTGCCCACCCTAGCTGCTTCAGAGAGGATGTCTGCTGCGTGTGGCATCAACCGTCGTGGTGTGGAAGAGGTTGTCTCCCCCTGCCCACCCGGACATCTGCCCCTGCCCACCTGGACGGTTAAAACTTTTGCAAGGGCTATTTGTGCCAAAGCAGCTGTGCCAACAAAAAGTGTACTCCCAAGCTTGCTCTTCCACAGCTCGCTTGTGAACTAGAGAGTTTCAAACTGAAGGTTTCAGCAAGGAGAAAGCATGCGCTTAAGCAGGAAACTTCAACACCTTTGCTCTTAAGGGCTGATACTAGCACCTCCAGTCCTGACAATTTCCAGCATACTGCTTCCTTCTGGTCTGGAACAAATGGACCTCAGTTGCGTGATAGACCCACAATGAGATCTCAGACAGCTGACAAATTATGGGCCATGAAGCAAAAAGCTTGGGGCCACCTTATTCGGTCCTTCACAAGGCCTCTCTCTAAGGTTCTTTGATTTTCCCTTTTTTTCCCAGGAAGCTATAGAGATGACGGCTTGTCTGTACTTGACACAGCAGCTACCATAAGGCAGGCCCCTTCCAGAGCCCTGTCTTGAGCTGGGCTCAGACCTCAGGCCAAGCTCATCTGTTCATTACAGCCTGTTCTCCTGGTTCAGGAGGAAAAAAACAACCCAAACCTGAAACCCTTCCCCAGCAAGCTGGAATCAAATCCCCAGTCACCTGCCTCTCTTCAAAGAGACCAACAGTCCTCACCACAACTTATTAGCTGGCCCAGATCTTCCAGCTTGCTTGTACGTTTGCTTGGGGAGCTGAGATCCAATTTTTTGAGTGAAATCATCACTTGCTTCTACTAAGCTAGACCCCAGTGTGTTTCCTTCTCTTTCTTGTAAGTCCAGATACAAACAATGAACAAGTTCTCCAGGGTGTGGATGATCTTCTGGCTTGTTATCTGGATAAAGAGGAGGAGAGAAAAAAGGGAAATGAGCCATCTTCTCTGCAGCAGAAATTCATAGTGTGTCTCTGCCATCACATACTCTTTCTCATGAGAGAGTGATAGATTGACATTAATGGCATAGCATTTGTCTGAATGTCCATACAATAAATAAAACTTGGATATAACGCTGTGGGAAGAAGTCTTGGATAGGCTGGTCCTGAAAGAAGGACCCAGGACTTTCTATCCAAGACATGTGCCCTCACTGTGGCCTTGAAGATTTAATATAAATATACTAGGTCAGAGATCCATATTCAAGCTACTGCTCCACCATGCTCATTCGTGGAGAGACTGCCATACCCACATGGCAGCTTCTTACCCTCTGTCTTCTCTGGGAGATCCTGCCTATGTACAGCCACTTGTGTTTTCATGTGAGCAGGAACCAGAAGCCTGATTCCTCTCGTTCCAGTCAGATACCAGCATACTATTAGCTATTCCAACACTCCCTTCCTGGTTTTAACCAGAAATCAGTGCCTGCTGCTGATTTCTTCCCCGAAGTTTCTTCAAAAGTGGCACCAAAACTGAATTTTGATCGCATGGATTTTTCTAACGATATGTATTTATCCTTAAAAAAATCACAGCCAGCTCATTTCAGTTCCTCAAAGTTAAAACCCATGATTTAGCTGAGCACAGACATTTCTGTATATTATGCAAAAATCATGATGTTCTTTCCTGTGAGAAAAGACATAAATGCTAATATTTTCAAACCTAAAGCTTTGAGAGCTAAATGAATTCCCAGGGACAAACACACATTATCTGAGTTGAGAGCAAACAGTAAGCATGGCATGACTCAGAAGAACAGCAATGAAACTGCACATTCCTCAGTGAACTTGTGAATTATGCAAATAGAAAGTCAGAAATTAAACAACAGACTCCTGTCTTGCCACTTGTAATTAAAGCTCTTCATTACCACACAAGATGTTTTTATAATATAGGTTTGTTAAAAGGCCTGTTTCATGTTTTCTGCTTTGATGGGATAAAAAGGTTTTGTGAAGTTTGGGAAACAACTGGTTTCCCTAAATGCAAACTAGATTTTGCATGTTTCACCTACGTACAGTTCAGAGTAATTTTTGATGTGTTTATGTTCATCTTTCAGGCAGCTGAACTACCAGCAATCATGTTGGTTACTCCTGGAAACCTCCAAGAGAATCTGCAGAATTCAAAGGCTATTAGGAATTCTTCATATTCTTTAGATATGATATCTTTTTGAGGAACTCTTCTTTCTGTGATCTCCCAACAGCAGCTGAAAGCCAACAATTATAACCTCCTTTTCACACTTGTAATTTCGTTTTCTCTTGTACTAAATGGCTCTCCATTTATCTTAAATGCATATTTTACAAAGAAGAATTTTTTTTTCTGAAAGCAAGAAATACATGTTTTTTCCAAGCCTGTTGTCTACAGATTTAAAAAAAAAAATAAAATAATAAAATGAACATGACTGAAATGCTGAAGAAGAAGCCAAGATCAAGCCAAGCTCAGAAGAGCCAAGCCAGTAAAGGTACCAGTCCTAAAATGCACGCCACTTTCCCAAGGCCCCACTCATTTTATTCCCTAGGCTCTGGGAGGGACTTTGATTTGTCCGTGAAGCACAACACTAAATACATATGGCAATTTTGTAAGTACAATGTATTTAGGATGGACATCCAGGTGAGTGGAAAATTTCTATCTTTTTCATTAAAATATGATAATTTTAAATAACTGAAAATGAGTAGACAAAGAATCTTATTGTGTGTCTGTGATTATATGTGATGTTAAAGTGTAGGACATTAGTAAATACCTCTGAGAAACTAACAGAGATCAATATAGCAACTGGAATATAGCAGGTAAGGAAAGTGTGATGGAAAAAGCAGATGGAAAAGTCACTGAACTGTCATTACATTTTAGTAAATGGTTTCTTGCTCCGCATATTATAAATACAGGTTTTCAAAACCAAAAAGAGGTTTTTATTGTCTTTCTTCTCATGTGTCTTTCAGTGACAATCTAAATTCAACCCTTTTTTAGTCATGATAGCTGGTCTGGAATTGATCTTACATCCAAAATCTGCAAGCCAATCCAAAGTGTACTGCAGGTCCAAGAACATTTCAGATATAATCGTGAAACATATGTTAGCATAAATACATCAACATGTTTAACATAAGCATACATTTTCAAAACCCAGTTTTGGACGGCAGTGATAAAATCTAAAGCAGAAAACGAAGCGCAACTCTCTTTGCTGTACGGATTTGCAACTCACTGACATTCACAGGTCCCCATTGCGCAGACAAATTAGATGGCTTTGGGTCCCCTCTCTCTTGACCTGCTTGGACTTCCTCCTGTCAATGCAAGATGATGGCTGCTGGTGAGAACACATTAATTCACATACACATGCTGCTCAGCAGGACTGTGCTGATGTGCTGCCACACTAGATCCAATCCTTTATGGCCAGGCTTACACAACAGGCTCCTTGTGCGAGATCATTTGGTGTGTCAGTGCTGGAGCACTCCCACACCCTGTCCCTGCTCCCTGCCTCCTTCCTGGTGGGGAGCTAAAGCCTCTGTCTTTCCCCTTGACTTTGGACTGCTTTGGACTCCTTGAAAAACAGGACATTTTAGCAGGTAGCATTTCGCACAGAATTTCCTAGATTTGAACAAAAAGTTTCACTGAATGGCATGAGGGTGACAGTGACCCCTACCTGGGCACTCATCCATAAGGCAAGGTTAGAAACTCCCAGAGTGTTCTTCCCACATCACCCTGAACAGAGGGACAAGGGCCAGTCCCTGGGGCGGGAGCTGGAACTGCTACCCACTGGGGCTCAAGGAGTGCAGCACTTTCTGCAGCTGACTGGAGTCAGAGACCATCAGCCGCGAGCACATCACCCAGGCACTCCTGGTGGAAGCACTAAGTCCTCAGACCTTTCTCCCCAACCACCTCCAGCCTCAGCTGAGCACAGGCAATGACTGACCCAGCTCAAGGAGTTCTGGCAGTTGTGGGATGTGATCTGGGGGTTATTCGAGTAAAGATATAGCAAGATATGACAGCCTGAGGCAGGACAGCAGATCCACAGCCCCTGGTGACTCACTCCTTCAGCTGCCTCCAGTGCTGGCAAGGTGCAGGGCAGCTGTGCAGGATGCTGCTTCAGATGTTGAAGGCTTCAGACACCTCGAAATGCCCTGGGGCCCCTCAGGTAACAGGCTTAATCAGGTGGCAGCATTCGAGGCAATAGGTTTCCCAACATCTGCAGCTGCTTACTTCATGGCCTGTCAAATTGACAGATGGCCCCAACCAGCTGCACACCACCATGGTCCCTGCCTGGCTGGCCCACTGCAGACCCCAGAGATGGTCTTGTCCTCTGCCAGCCTCGTCGCTAAACCACCTCCTGGGGCTGGACCAGAGGTGCCCTCTTGTGGCACCCATGGAGCTCTGTCACCTTTCTGGATCTGCCCATGCTCCTGCTCCTGGTCTCCAGGTCTCAGCTGCCATAAGGCTCTTTCTCTGTGCATTCCATAACCTTCCCGTAGACTGAGATTAGGCTGGCTGACCTGTAGTTCCCCGGATTGTCCTTCTTCACCTCGAGGGTGGCTGTGACTCTTGCCTTTTTCCTGTTTTCAAGGTTCTCCCCCTATTAGTTCTTGACTTCTTCTAGTCTCTTTCCTAGCCCCTCTCCTCCTAGTTGCCTATACAAACACACCCCTCCCCACTCACCACACTCATCTTGGCCATGCTATTCACCATAATCCTTTCCACCATCTGTTCAGTTGTTGGCTGTTCTTCTCGCACTTCTGCACAGCAAGACTCCGGTACAGAAGGAGAAATTCTGTTTGCCCCATAAGCTTCAGCTTACCCCCATCAGGAGTGAGACTGAGGAAGAAAGACAGCGTTGTCCACGAGCCTTTGCTTTCCTTGAAGTGCTGTGAGGTTCAGGCCTCAGATGCCACACATACAAGTGACATCAGGAACTGGCTCAGGGGGACCAGGAATGTGCAAGAAAAATAGAGAGAGTGTATCCCCTCAGGAGACTATAAATCATTTGAGGACCCGTGCTTTCCTTCCAGGTAGAAGATCATTGAGAGAAAAGAGGAAAGGAATAATAATTGAGAATCCAGAAAAAAAAAACCTAAAGAGAAGGAGAACCCCATTTGCCACCCTGAATATAAGAGTCCTGATTATAAAATTCGGTACAGGTTTCTGACAGCAATTTGTGTTCTCATAGCTCAGCTGGTAATGATTCAAAAAATACAGGCTCTCAGAAGACTCTTCCTTCTAAAGTAGGGATAAACCAGACACCCACTTCTAAAGTAGGGACTTTCCCAGATGTTCTCCTTTGAAAAGGACAGATTCCAAACAGGAGCTGAATAGGGACACTGAGCTGAGCTGCAAAGATATTCTTCAGAGGACAAGGCCATGAGAAAGAATACCATGCACTGCCATTTCTGTGTGTAGAGTCATCTCACAAGCACCTTTAACAAGGCTGAGGCCCTAGCAAAGGGCCATTTGACATGACTGCATTAAAAATGAGTATTACAAAATGTTTAATTTATTCACCAAGAAGAGTCAAGAAATTGTAGATTTTGAGTAGTTAATGTGTTTGATTTTCCATGTCAGTCACCCAATTGAAAACCTACTTCACTAAGTATTTTGCTCTCCTCTTTAGACATCAAAAGCATTAAGTGATTTCTTCGCTGTATTTGCTGACCCTACGTTGAAGGCAGTACCCACAGCAAATACATTATTGCCATAGGGAAACAAGCAAAAGCTGGGGTTTATGCCCAAATTCTCAGTGTGCAAGCTACAGTGAAGTGACAGTTACTACAGAAATCAGATAACCTCATAAAACAGAGGTCATCGACTCCGATCAACCTGTAATAACTCTGACCTTTAGACCATAGCTCACTTTTCCCTGGACATCCTATTTCCTGTTGCTGCAAATGTTGAGAAAAAATAATGACAAGTCATTAGAAATCTGAGTCCTTCTGTATTTCTCTCCTAGTCAGTGCAGCAGAAGCAGAGGCAGTAACATAGGTGTCGTTACAGAAAATATCTGTAGCGACTATGTGGACACATTCTCTTTTTGGCAACGCTCACGGTTTTAAATGAAGTAGAACTGAACCCACCCTGAGGAGTTCAGTTTCATTTGGCTGGCAGTCACAACCTCCAATAACATCTGGAAGATCAAGAAAAAGGTTTCTGGCAAAATAAGACTGCTCCTGCTAAGCATTGAGGATAACCCCTAACTGCTGTCATCTGTAAGGATATTTTCACAGATTTTTAAAGACATGAGAACCAACATGTCCCATGTCCTCCAAAAGACTTATAAACAGTCACTTGACAATGTAATGTGTTTCACACCACACCCTCTAATACCAAGAACAAGGAGTGTAAAAAAAAAAAAAATTATTATTCTAATTAATGACACAAATATCTTACTATCTTAAAGGTTCGCTTGACGTTGATGGAAGCATTTTAGGTAAAGAACTGTATGCCTCAAATGATACTACAGTTGTTAGGAATGGGATATTCCAGAAGACAAATACAGACCTTTACTTTTTTTTTTTCCTTTTTCCTTTTTGTCCTTCACGGAGCAACAGCAGCCACAGAGCTGCTGAATCCCAAGCAGTTTAATAACAGCCATCGGCTCCACTCTCAGCTTGACAGCAGGATCCCAACCAAGTTGATAGGGCCTATGTTTTATACAGAAAATCCACTGTAACTAATACATGTGAAAAGATCCCTGCTGTCTTTAAGCAATGTGATTTGGTGATGCGCATGCTGCAGATCTTGAGAAGAGTCATGAAGTTCTGCAAATACTTCTTTAATGCCTGAAAACGGACATGTGTCAATCATCCAAGTATTGCCTAGCTTCTTGAAGTCTAGACATACTAAACAGCCTTGATTTTCTTCTCAGTCAAACCTATTAAATTGTGATTTCTCCTGTAACATCACTTTAGACTAAGTTTTTTACACTCTAGCAAAATCTCACCTCTCACTGGAAATGCCAGTGGGCATAGCTTCTGTCTTGGCTGAAATGTTCGTAATCCACAGAACAGAACAAACCCCAGTGCATAGCCCAGCACCTCCTCAGAAATATCTTCTAAAATAAGCAGATCTGGAGCCTGTATCATGGCTGTGTCTGACGGTGCTGAGCCATTATGCCTGTCCCTAAATTTATGTTCAGTGCAGTACCTTTTTGGAGCAGAGATTTTTTTTTCCAATATGTTTGTTCAGTGCCTGCTGGCACTAATTCTTGACCTTGATGACAGTCAGAAGCTAGTAACAATTTCCTAACTTCCTCCTCTATACCAAAAATTAAAAACTACTTTAAGCCATGGGTATTTCTCAGGTGAAGAACACCTAACATATTACTAAATAGACAAGGATTAATACTATGTTCACCAAAAACACCAAGAAGGCTGAAAAATAAAGATTTAATTTAATTTAACTTACAATAAAATATTCAAAATTTTTTCTTTTCTGTTTAAATTATAATGGCCTGCCTTCAACTCATGTTTACCCGTAAGCTGTTGTGTAGCCCGTGCTGTAACACTGAGTATGAATAAAATTTTGAGATGAATTCTCTCTAAATGCTGAGATGTTATACGTGTAATATTTGTTAGATAATTTAAATAGCTGAATAGGTAGATACAGAGCAGAATCAAATTATTCACTGACAACATATAGTGACTGATTTCAAAAGCTTTCATCTATTTAAAAAAGCCAACCACAAAAGACCAAAATTGGAGAATTATATACACTAATCCTGCCATGGACTTTTGAATGTGAACAATAACTTAGACACTTTTCTATGACATTTAATGTATATTTATCACACCAGAGTAACAACAATTTTTACATATTTGGAAAAGAAATAGTGGGAATTATGAATGTATTTGGAAATTGAAGTGCCCATTTCTTGTTTTTCCTTGTTCATAGAAACCGAATATACTGGCATGTCTCATATCCTCAGTACTACTGGCACTTTTTCAGTATGCCAAGAAAATTTGTCGGGATGAAGATGAGTTTACTTTTTAAATAAACTGACTTTTTTTTTTTTTTTAAGTTACAAGTGGAAATTTTTTCACCTTGCCTTTTTGAGAGTGAGGACACAGAAGAGCTGAACATGGTAGGGTAGCTCACATGTTTTATTGCAGCATTCTACTGTAATTATACAGCTACTGGAGAGCCACGCCAAGTCTTCACGTTTTCCTGATTTTTTTTGCTTACACAGGCTAGTATCATATATCCCACCACCTTGAAGAAGGTAATCTTGAAAGTACTAATGTGGTTAAAGTTGAGGGGAAAAAAGACAGTAATAAAATTGTAATTTGGGCATGTGCCACCTCTGCATTTTAAGTCCAGACCTGAACTATGATCCACTGTGCTGCTGACATGACGGCCAAGGGCTTAATGGAAAGGATTTAATGACTGGTTGGACACAAAGGGTCATATGCTAAAGACGGCTGAAAGTTGCTACAACTCGTTGATCAACTAGAGGGGTTAAAACAGCTGACACAAAAACTAACATAATATACACATGCGTTTCATCAGAATAGAATTTCTCTTACCCTTAATAAAATGAACTCCTGTTTTCATCTTTAATAAGGTTCTTGCCAACTCGCCAGAGACCGTCTGATAACTTTTTGTGCACCTGGCAGAGTACAAAGTTTTAATATACACTGTCCCAGCGACTTAGGCCAGCAAGACCTGAAAGCATTAAGCTAAAAGAGGGTTTTGTGGTTTATTGAAGAGTTTATTAGCTCTGTTGGGAATTTCAGGCTCGGGAAGGAGAGATGGGATGTGAAGAAGAGCACAGGTAACAACCGCCCCCTGAGGAGGAGGAGGAGGCGGAAGCCTGTTTCCATGAGAAACCCGTGCCCTGCGCACTCCTACTCCCTCAGACACTGCCCCCCCCAAACGCTCGGCCGACTTCAAGGACGGATGCGGTGTTCCTTTTCCGTTTGGGGCAGAACTTCGATTCGTTTTTAGCTGTATTTTGTCTGACCTCCGTGCTCCTTCCGGCACCTCCGCTGCCCAGAGCCGCGGCCGACGCCCCCGCTGCCACCGACTGTCCTGTCCCGCCCGCCCCTTGCCGACCTGACCCCGCTCCTGCTCGCCCCCGCCCGCAGAGGCAGGGCCAGGCGCCGCCGGAGGGGGCAGTCACGGAGCAGCGACCACCGGGCTGCCAGCCCGAACGCCGGGCGGCCCGGCCTGGCCCGCCTGCGCGCCCCGCACCGCTCCCGCGTCTCCCAGCCCGCCTGCCCGCCCCGCACCGACCCTTCTCCCGCGCCTCCCGGCCCCGTCACCCCCGCCAGGCGGCGCCCGCGGCGGAAGCGGCGCTCTAGCCCTGCCGCCTCGGTGGTGCGGTCTCTACGGCGCCCGCACCGCTTACCCGCGCGGCCCCGCCCCCCGCGGTCACACCACTCGCTCGGCCGGCGCTGCGTCAGCCAGACAAGATGGAGACCGCCGAGGAAGGTACCGCGCTCGCCCCGCGCCCGCCGCCGGCCCCCCTCTCCCCCGGCGGGCGGGGGCTTTCCCCGTCCTGCCTCGAAGGGTGGAGGGGCGGGGGGCGGAGGAGGTGTCCCTGGGCCCCGTAGCCGCTGCGCTGGCCGGGGGCTGTTTACGGCCGGAGGGGCTTCGCGTACCGGGGCTGCAGGTGCCCGGGCCGCCGCCCCCACCCCCGGCAGACCGGCGGGCCCGGCAGAGGAGGGGCGGGGGGGGGGGGGGGGGGGGGGCGGAAGCGGGGAGCGGCGCGCGCGCGCGCGGGGGGTGCCCCTTACATAACCGCGGCCGCTGCGAACCGGGCGGTGCGGGGAGGGCGGCGCTGTGGTAACACCCCGCGCAGGGCTGGCCGTTACCGGGCACCCGCCGGTGCGCGCTCCTGCCGGTGCGCGCTCCCGCGGCCGGGGCTCTGCGGGGAGGGGGGAGGGGGGCTCGGGGCCGCGGAAGGAGGCGGCGGCGCGAAAGGCAGAAGCTGGAGCGCTTCCGCGGGGGCAGCGGGAGCGGCTGTGAGGAGGGGGCTGCCCCGGGCCGCCGGGAATCTTCGCCGGGTCCGGTTGTCTCTTGACCGGCAGCCACGGTCGCACCGCTCCGCAGCTTAGCGAGCCCTGCGTTTCCGCTGTCGGGTGGGTGGCGATAGCGGCCTGGGCCGCTGCCGCGGGGTTAGCGTCGGTGCGTGCGCCGGGAAGGGCGTCTGAGCCGCCGGCGTGGTACCGTGGTGCAGGAGCCGGCGTGCTTCTCTGCGTCTGCTGCGAGAGACTGATACGTAGTCACTTCCCTCGTTTGGGGAGAGAAGTTGTCAAAGAGACCGTAGGCACGGGGTTTCGGTGCGTGGTGCCCGTTTTTAAGGGTATGGCTTTACCTGAGGTCAAACGTGGGTGCGTTTTGTCAGCACTTTCGCTCTGCTCAGGTGGTGCTGAGGAGCTGCGTAGTTCAAGCTGATCATGCACAACTTTCAGAAACCAGGACTTTGCGTCGCAGTGCAAACCAAAATAAATAAAGGATGCGTGTCGTGCTCTGTTTCTGGCAGTATTTGAGCTTTGTTTGTCATCTTAAGCAAGAACGACAAATATACATTGCAGTGGCAAGACAGTTCCAAGGAAAGTATTTTGTGTCTTGGCTTTTGTTACTTCGGCATCATTTTGAACGTAGCTTTTTGTCGGGTGGCACTTGGTTTTCCAGCTTAAGAGGATTAAAAAGAAAAAAAAAAGCTGGAAAAACATGAAACACCGGATGAAATAAGACAGCACCTTTGTAGAAATGTCCCTTGGGTTGTGCTGTGGACATCTTTAGCACTTGTGAAAACAGATGGTTTACCAAAATATTAGTGTGTTTAAAATCTGACAACTTTTAAAACTGCTTGCTGCCAACTCCGCCACGCCTCTGCAGACCAGCAGTTACTGCCGCTGTGGAGATAACAAAGTGAAACTTGGGTTGCTCGGCCCCTGGCTGCCCAGAAAACCTGGACCATTGCAGACTGTGAAGTGAATACTCAGAAACGACCAGCTGAGTTCCCACTGCTCCCGTGGTTGGTAAATCCATCTCAGTGGGTTTAATTCAAACAGCAGAGTTGGTAATTTGTTACAGGCTGTTAACGGAGGTAGTCTGTGATCATACCTGCTTTTACAGGACCCGAACAGGTGAACAGAGGGACTGGGAGGAGAAACAAGAAGGGACTGTTTGTTACAGGCATGGTCTCCTTTAACTAAACCTTTGTGTTAGACTCTGCACTGGGAGTTTGGACTTTTCTGGTTTTATATGTATGTGAACACACACCCCGAGACACATACAGGTAGCCGTGGATATTATGTTGCAGTCTTAGCAGTGTTACCCTCAAAAGCTCTGAGTAGTAGGATGAAAGTAACTAGTCTATACGCTCACTTTCCATAAATACCACTAGAATGTTACAACTTCTACAGTTTCAAACGCAGTTCCCACTGTTAGAGTTTCACGACACTTGCCAGAACGCTGAAGAGGCTTCCCAAGGTTGGAAAGCTTTAAACGCCAGCAGCAGCAGCAAAGGCCACGTTAGTGCCGTCAGGAAGGGGAAACCCATGCTCTGCTGTTGCCGTGTGCCTGCACGTCTGCCGCGAAGCGTCAGATGGGCTTCCCTGACGATCGATAGCCCGTGGGCAGTGTCGTGGCCCTTGTGTTTCTAATGGGTTTTGTGCTTGACTGAACTGCACCACGGAGCTAGAATGCTTAACTGGATGGTGCGAGCTCCGATAAGAGAGGTGGTTTACGGTAGTAACAGTCAGACCCAAGTTGCAGCTTCCTCGCCTGGTGAGGAATGATAGAGTTGCTTCTCTGCAGCATCGGACAGCACCAGGTGCCAGGTGTTGCCAGTGAGAGGTACTTCTGTTTCTTTCTACTTAAATCAGTTTGTTGCTGAGCAACATAATCTTCACTTCTGGATATTGCAGTGATGAACATTCTGTCAGAGAGGTGATAGGCAGAGAATCATTCTCTGGGGGAACGAAAAAGAACTCCTGTAGCCCAAGGTCATTCTTTCCAAAACACATGCATGAAGAATGGGATGCAAAGTGTGTGTGCAAGCAGAAAAATAGCGTCTATTACACGGCGGAGTTCCCTCTGAATGTGACAATAGGTCATAAGGCACATAGCTTTACATGTTGACCCTCAGCAGGGTTTATTGATTTGAAGCATCAGCTGCTTAACAGTCCAGATCGTTAGGCTCGTAATGTGTTTATCTGGATTTATAAAACCAGTGGGAGTACCTAGAAATTCTCATAGCCTTTGAAAAAAAAGAAATTTAGGTTTAACTTATTTTAGTAAGCTAACAGAGGAAATCCTTTTCCAAATAAAGAACTCTTTTGCTTTCAGTAAAGCATATTATGTTTTTTCCCGACATTCTTGAGAATAAGTGAATGATCTGCTGTGAAAGCCAATGGACCATTAACGAGCAAGTTCAGAGAACAGTGTGCTTTTAACTTGCTCTCGCTGGTGCCAGAGAGCGTTCTTAAAGCAGCGGTTTCACATCCTGTCTCTTCTACTGGCTCTAGTGCTTGTCTGACCCTTTGTGAGGCTGGTCTGCCGTGCAGAGCTGTCAGCCTCCTGTAGTGGAATAGCTCTGTTAGCTGCTGGAGGAAGGTGGGCATGGCACAGCGAGTGGGCTGGTCCTGCCTGTCGGCTGAAGAGACGTGTCCTGCGCAGCCATCTGGAAATACTCGCTAGGATAAAGGGACCGTTTGTCAGGTGAAGGAGCGGTGCTGGTCATTCTTGTGGGCAGAGAAACCAGGGGCTCTTGATGTTTGCAGCGATACGTTGCTCCTCGGTACGGCTGTGATGGCAGTACGCTTTATGTCTCTTCGTAGCGTCATTGATGTGGTATTGAATATGTGTTTCTGTTAATTCTGGGGTTTTGGCCTGCGTGAATGAATTCAAGTCCCTCTTTTATAGATGGAAAATTATTTTTTTTCTTCAGAATCACTTGAATTCTTATGCTTTATGTGTAGAAACTGTTCTAATACTGTGCGGACTATGGATATGGTCATATTGTGACTTCTTTATAGAAAACATTCCTGTTTTAATGTTTGGTATCTTTTAGAACTTTTTGTAGAAAAACATTAACTTTTGTATATTTCACCCAGGAACAAAGATAGGTGGTTCAGTCTTGAAATTGCATATTTTCAGTATTCTTACATCAGTACTTTAATTTTGTATTTTTCTAACAAATATCTCAGATGTGTATCTGTTACACTCTTGCTGGTTTGCTGAATGGTGCTTGATGGAGAAATAATTAACAAGAGAGAAAACCCTAAACTTGTCTTCTATAAAAATGTTCATTTCCTTAGTAGAAGTAAGAGAAGGAGTGAAGGGAAGGTGCCATGTGTCTGTCCATAAGCAAATCAAATCTTGATTTTTATTTATGTTTATTTGTGTGTTTAAATGCTCTGGATAACCAAATGGTATTAAAATAGACATCTATTCTTTAGAGGGGGAGGTTTGCACCTACCAGTTACTACTTTGCCCACAAAATATCTTGCAATCTTCAGTTGTAAGAAAACATCAAAAATAGAGAATAAAGAAAGTGTGGGATCTATTGAAATATTACTGAAATTGGAAATATTAAATAAGAAAGAGAAAATCTCTCCTCTTGTGACTGGACCGTAGGCTGCTAAATGGGTGGCCTTATTCAACTCAGGCAGCAAACTCCCAAAATACCCATTTCTCTGTGTTAGGATGGGTTTTTTCCCTTTCTTCAAGAGCACCAAGGAACACCCATGTTAGGTTCAAGAGTAGCAAATGGCGTGTTTAAGTCATTGTTAGACATGAGTAAATCTCTTCTCCTCAGCCTCTTATTTAACTTGTTCAAAACTCAGCTGGAATTTTTCTGTTTCAAAGTCTCCACTTCCAGGAAGATTATCCTTAACAATCTATATGTTGTTTTAGTGATAACTTTTTTAGGCAAAGAGCACCTCTGCACGTAGTTTTACTGTGTCTATTTCCTAGAAATCTTAAAAATGTAATGAGACAGGTTTTGGGACTGTAACTTCATCAGGCAGGTGACATTCTTGTTGCTTTTTCTGGTGATCTCTCAGTCTTTATGTCTTGCATCAGATGAAATCTGTCATCCTCTTTCAATTTATTCTGGCTTCATTTTGCTATGTGGCAGAGTTTCTAGAATTTTTGTTTGTATAGCTTGTCTTGCAAATGTGAGTTCTTTAAGCAGTAGCATAATAAGCTTCATGTCTTTGTCAGCAGATATATGCAGAGTCTGTCGGTCTGAAGGAACTCCAGAGAAACCCCTCTATCATCCATGTGTGTGTACTGGCAGTATTAAATTTATTCATCAGGAATGGTGAGTTCTGTGTTTGTGGGGTTTTTAAGTATTTTTTTTTTAATAAAACATATTAACATGTTTCAAAAAACAGTACTAAAGTCTTCAGGTTAACTGGTAAGAAAAACCCATTTTCAGTGGAAATGTGTTACGGGTTTTGATGGTTTTTACATGATGGTTCATTACAGTTCACAAAGAATTTAGTAACTGTATAGGAAAAAAAAGTACTGGTAATTGTGTTTCAGACTACAGTTCTGCTCGTGTGTCAGCTTTATGAAAACTAAGCAGAAAAATCAGTATGTTGGGGCTTTTTCTGCCCGCTTATAGTTGTGAATAAAAAGCACATTTAACATTATAGCAAGAAATAAAAATACTCTGGTACTTGGTCATTTTGAGGTGTATGTTTGATCAGGGAAATGCTAAAGTGAAAGCTGTAATTCTGGTCTATAGCACACATTCCATTGATGCGATTTTAATAGCCATTCTTTCACAAAGGCAACAGTTCTAAATCTTACCTGTGTGCGTATATGTGTCATATCTTGAAATACTTATAAGAATTGGGTCACTAGTGGGTGTCCATGTCAGGATATATGCTTTGAGTTATTAGCCTTTTCAATAACGTACTCAAAGAATGTACTTTATCAGTAATGTAAGTGAAGAAATGGAAGAGTTGTTATTGCTCATAGTCAGTTTACCTTTTTTACTTTTTGAAACTTACTTGATGGCCTAGATGGACTTAATAAACATGCTAATTTGTCCTGCTTTGATAGTACCTGATTTATGTTTGAAAATAAATAATTGATATATTTTAACAGAGGGATAAGGCAGAAAGATGTAACAGCATGTGTTAATATAATCACTTTTTTTTGCAGCTTAGTTCAGTGGCTTAAACACAGCAGAAAAGAATACTGTGAATTATGTAAGCACAGATTTGCTTTCACACCAAGTGAGTATGTTTTACTGCTCCTATTTTTTCAGAATTTCTTGTTTTCTTTTGGTATGTATGAAGTGATTACTTTTTCATTCAGCATGATAGATCCAAACTTGTTTTGAACTTGTATATTCTTGTTTGAATTGCAGGTTTGATGTTTATTATTACAGGCTGTGTGAATTGTTTAAAAAATGGATAATCTGCTTCTTCCATAGTCTTAACATGAGCCATAAAAGAAGTGTTATGCTGTACCTTTTCTGACTGCCTCAGTCCCATTCTTTTATTGACAACATTACAGTGTATAGCATGTATTCAGCTTCATTGATAAATTTGAGTGTTTGTAAGTCTGAATGTTAAGGTGAACCCTCAGCAAAATTTGAATTTGAAACTCAGTTTTCAGTTACCTTTGTACTACCCACCTGCAACACTACTATGTGACTTCTGTCAGTGTTAATTCAAATGATCTTGACATATAATGCAAATGATAATTATTCCACTTGCATTTCAGTCAAGATACAGTAACTACTCAGTATTACATCACCTTTTACGTTAGATTCAACTAATAAGTTAGGCAACTTATGACGAAGAACGAATGTAAACTTTATATAGTTTCCAGAGGATTCTTAGTTGCATTTTAGCGAATAGAAGTAGAAATAAATGAGGTCCTCTGTCTTGATGGCAATCTAGGCTCATTATTTAGTATCACTGATTTATTGCCTGTTGAACAGGTAAAGTGGTTCTTGTGCTATGTATTTTTCTTATTAGATTTATTTGTGCTGATCTATTCTTTACAACTGCTAAGGTCCATTCTTTATGATGCAGATATGAAATTTAAATGTTTTTTAAACTGATGAGTACCTGCACTGTGCAAGCTGCCTTGAGTTGGGAAAGGTGTTGGGGTTTGACTGTTTCAGGTGTGTGGTACAGTAAGAATCAGAGCTCTTTTTCAGGGTAGCTGGTCCCAGTTAGAAGGATAGAGCACTCATCCTATCTCCTGCTCCCCTCTCACCTTTTTTGGTTTGTTTTTACTCGTTTTTACATTGGTAGAGAAAACAGGCTAAGGAGCCAAATGGTTTAGTTCATGTGTTTCCTGTTCCAAAAATCCTGTAATCCACCTTCCTTCTATATGTTGAACCTCAGAATTTTCTGTTTCTGTCAACAATTAATTAAACACATTAGACCATTTTATAAGTGATCAGCAGTGGAATGTACAATATTAACTCTGTCTTATCACTGTGAGGAGAACAGCATATTTTGTGTTCATCACAGCAATGCTTTCAGGTTATTCGTTTTAAATTCTACAGTGACCTCTATAAGAGATGTAAGAGAGATGTTATCTACTTACAGGTTTTAGTTGTTAAATTTTTTTATAAAAACATTATATTACTTCTATTTGGAAGCTTTGCAAATTAAGAGTTCCCAGTTCTGGAGCTCCCTACAAGTTAGTTAGCTACTTTCAAAATTGCATTCTGCTACTAGGTCCTCTACAGAATTCAGTGTGCAAGACCAGAAAACTGCATTTCAGTGATTTACTAGTTATTAAGAAGAAATAAGACTTTCTAGTTTTGTATGGAAAAAAAAACCCACAAACACCAAAAGTGTATAGTATTTTCCTTAGGATATAGGAAAAAAAAGAGTATGAGAAGTTGCTTATATTTAGCTTGTACCTGGGGCTAAACTATAGCAGTTGCTTTATCACCCGACAACCCCTCACAAGCTAGGGAGTGGAATTAGGGAAAAGGAGAGCAGACTCCTGGGTTGAAGTGAAAGCAGATTTAATGAAACAGCACCGGGACCAACAAAGGTGTACACAGTTACACTCAGCCAAACGAATACACAGCCATCACAATTGACAGGAGAGCGGTCCTCAGGAGCAGGGAGAAGCCAGAGGAACCCCAGCAGGAAGCCAACAGGAGCTACTTCTCCTCAGCAAACCTTCCCCCTTTATAATGACCATGACATTACGGGATGGGCTACACCTGCCGCTAACTCAGGTCAGCTGCCCTGGCTGACTTGGGCCTGCCTAGCATGGCTGGGCTGTGATTCTATCCCAGCCAAACCGGGACAGCAGTTCTAAATGAAATGCACTTTAAATGTGTGTTACCATTGATAATAGAAAGCTTATTCACTGCCCTTATCAACAGAGGTGTTCCTGCAGAAGTTTTATCCTTGACTGACATAGTTGTTACCAGCACAGCTTGTAAAGTGGTTGCATATTACAGACACGTGAGAAAACCTGATCGAATTACTGTGGCTTAACAAGTTGCTGTTTATCATAGGAACCTTGGAATTGATAATAAGCGAACCTCTTCCCTGTGTGATAGGGTGCTTCCTCCATGTTCGGCCTCTAGCAAAGGTTTGCTTATCTTCCTGTCCCATACTGGCCACTCCCCAGACTGAACACCCTCAGCTGATAACGTTATCTTCTTGGCTTTCTGCACTGCACAGTGTGCTTTTTTTCCTACTAGGCTGTGCACAGTAGCAGCCTATGTCAGGCACCTAGCGCAGATTCCCTCGGCCCTCTCCACCCAGCGTGTCTTGTTCATAGTCTCCCTTGCACCCAACGCTCATGCAGTTGTGGTTTCCTTAGTTTACCTTACCCCTCTTTATTTGGAGAATAATGTGGGTGCCCAGTCTGGAAGCTGTATGTGCTTGTGGGAGCTGGGAAAGTGTCACAGGTGCTGGGGAGAGAATGATAAGGCAGAGATGGGATTGATGTATATGCCAGTCATCCAAAACAAAGTTGGGTCTGGCCTATAACCATGCCAGGTGTGAAGCACTTTCAGGTAAGTTGATGCACCACAGGATGTGATCGAATAAACGCACATACATAATTAGTATCTGTGTTTCCACAGACAGGCACTAAGATGGGCATAATAGTGCAGTAATACCAGCAACTCCTCTTTTAGTTTAGCTTGGTTTGCTTGTTAAGGCTGTTGCTGTCATACTGTCAAAAGTACTCTTTTGCTAGTATAAATTTCTGTGTATGGAGTATTCATAAAATATTCCTAGTGCATATATTCTTTAAGTTCTTTATGATCTTTAAGTCCTGTAACAACTTGTGACTTCTTTAGCACCTGAGCTACTAGGTTAGTTACTGTTTGCAAGGAAGAAAGGAGAGAGTAGAAGTTCGACTTGCATTTGGCAGGAGTACAAAGGAACTGATTTTTTCGTTTGAATAACAGCATCATTCTCTAAAAATGTTTAGTCATGTAGGCAAATGATTCAATTTTGAAATGCACAATTTGAAGCTAAATTTTATATGTTTTCAAATTCATACCTTTTCTGCAGTTCTTCAAGTTAAGAATTAATACTGTTAAAAATGCGCAAGCACCTTGACATACTTCCAAAAAAAGTCCAAAACTACTTTTTTTTTTTAAACACTTATATTTTCTTTCAGAGTTTTAAAGAGCAGCTACTCTTTATTTCCCTCCCCACACATGCGCTTTGCTTTGTCATGTGGTAGGAAGCACTTTTCTTGATGTCACACTAGGCATTCGTAAACACTGACCCATGAACAAAGGTGAGGCTGAATTTCCCTTGAGAAGATAGTTTTCAAAATTTCTCTTTTCTGTAGAAGGTAACATTAACATAAATATTTTCAAAAATACAAATATGGAAGTAAACTAGCCTGATCTTTGGCTGGAGATTGGGATGGGCTCATTCCTCTACTTCCTAAGCAGCTGCATTGCTGTTAAGTGGTCGATACAATGTCACAGGCTTATGTAATACAAAGCTTGTAAAATGGAAGGAAGCCACATGGGTAGGATGTTCTTCAGTTTATAAATTATTATAATCTGAAATAAGCTTTTGATTTATGCATGCGAAGTTACTAATTCAAGCCTTGCATGCGCTTGGACCTCACTGTTTGTCTTGTAATCCTCGTTTGTTACTGTTCTTCCTCTTTCCTGTTGTTTGCCACCTTTGTTATATGAAACTGTAAATACGGAAGTTTGTTGGATCAGGAACTATTTGTTCCTGTTAATCATTTGGACTGTTCAAGCTCATCAGCTATAGGATATAGCACACCGAGATTCTTCACATTAAGTATTAAATGTTATGGGGGTTTTTAATTAATCCATAAACCTTGATGCTTTTTTGATCATAAAAGCCTTCTGGATGTGACTAGCATGTCTAGCTTAATGTGAAAGCGTTCATGCTTCATAGATTTTTAAGGCAAAGAAAAATGTATATCACTCTGACATAATTGTAAAATATTAGATTATATATTCATATTTTAAAGCCAAAAACATCACTTAGTAATTGCATGTTGCTTGTAGTAACACTTGATTTATTAAGTACCAAACTTTTGGATCTTTAATTTTGTACAAAATTATCTGTAAGAAGCTATGTAATTATACTGAAATATACTGTTTGGCTCAATATTTGAAGTAGTTAAGATTTTATTGAAGGATATAATGGGCTAATTTTTTTACCTGTTCATTTGGATAGACTTTAACACAGTAGTCCATAGCTTCAGCATTTCTAGAAAGTCTAGTTTGGAAAAACATAATCTTCTGAAGCAAAATACTACATGCTGGCGCAGAATTGGACATGGTTGCTCCAGGTTGCAGCATAAACGTGCAGTTGAGATGCATTTGAGTGTTATTTCATATGTTTTGTTAGGCCCGTGGCTTGCATGAGAAGGGGTGGCGTTTGTCTCCTTACCTTAGCAGTCTGGAGCAGTGTGCATGTCTCAAGGGTGTAAAACAGAAACATAGAATGGTTGGGGTTGGAAGGGTCTTTTGAAGATCATCTCATCTGGCCTAAAGAATAACTCACAACCCCTCTTGTACCAAACCAGTGCTTTAACCCATGAGCTATAAAACACATGTTTTTTACTTATGAGTTACATAGTCTTATTTCATGATCGGTGCACAAGGGTGATTGAGGTGGCATATGAATGGCTTGCAAGTGTAATAGTAAATAGTCCTCTTACCCATAGATTTTCTGGGAGCGTGGAGATTCTGTGAAGTAGACTAAATGACAGTTTTCCCTCTTTCACCAAAGAAAGATGTTTTTCTTTCTTCCACGGTAGGCATGTTTAGGATATGGTCAAATAAATAGCCTGACTCGGATAGGGAAAGTGTGAGAAATGAAATAGGATACAGTTGCATTGACAGCTGTGGAGAAAAATAAGACTATTAAAAAAATTTGAGCCTTCATAACGAATAGTGGTAGGGGCTGTTTTAGTACAGCATATGTCAGAAGGCTGTTGCTTTTCTATTGCCTTTCTGCAGCTCTGCTTCCCTCAGTGAAAAGTAAGATGATGCACTATAGAAAGGGACTTGTGGGAGTTGTGAAATCTGTAGGTATAACATAAACTGGGAAAACACATTTAGAATCTTTATTTCCTTCTAGGGGGAAGATTTGCATTTTCAAAATGCTACTGACCAGTGACATGAAAACTACGGATAACTTTCCGTTGTATTTTATACTACTGCATAATTATCATCTATCTGACTTTTCTGCAAACGTTTGCATGCTTGAGACAGCATCCACTTTTTACCTTGTAGTGGAATTAGCCATAAATGGGGGAGGTAAACATATTTAAACTTGCACAACCTGTTCCAATTCATTGGGAGTAAACCCTTAGGAGATGGGGAAACCCTTCAGCCATTGCCTTGTGACTGTTTACTACGCATGGCTGATGATTTGTTGTGCAGGTGGGTTTGTACAGGGATTCTACTGCCAGTGTGGGAGAGGAAAGAGGAGCAAGAGAATTTCAGGATTAGGAAGAGCCTGCTGTTCTGTGTTGGTCGTTTTTTTTCTATTGTGCAGCAGCATTTATAACTACAGAGAGTGCCAGTGCTTCTGATGTTGCTGCTTCTTTTTTTCTTCTTTTTTCTTTTTTTAATGTAAGCAACAAAAGTGGAGTCTGAAACTCTCCAGGTTTGCTAATGTTTATAATTATCATTACATATTACATTATCATACCAGAACATACTGGTATTCAAGCAGCACCTGTTATTGCTCAGATACTGCTCTGATGAGAGCTCCTTTCTCTGCTGCCCATGTGATGACTAAATATCTCTCTTATCTCCTTGCAAGAGAAAATATGTGGGTAGTATAGGTTTTGTTTGGGTTTTTGTACTTTGAAAAGATTGGGAAAGAGAGGTTAAAGTGAAAGTGTTTGGTTTATGTCTTCATAAGTTTGGTGGGAATTAGAGCGTTCCAGTTCAGCAGATTGTCCCTGTTGTGTTTGTCAAAGTACAGTTGTGTGATGTTTGTACTAAATAGCCTCTGAGGAAATGGGAATGATGAGAAAGCTTCCTGTAATGAACTTAAAGTTTTTGCTTTAGTAAGCTAGAGCATTGGGAACTTTTTTTTTTTCCGCTTTCCTGTTCTGGATTTTTTTGACAGCTGAAATCTATTACCAAACTATTTCCCTGAAAACTACTTATCATTATTGTCTGCCTTCTTCCTTATTTTTTTCTAGGAGAAGCAAAATTTCTAAAGACAGCCTTGTGGTTTTCCTACCTTATTTGTGCCAATGTAATAGCATATTTTTGTTCTGAGCTGTCTGCTTTGGAGAAGCAAAATTACTATTTGTGTTCCTGAAGAAGTTAGGCGGGGCGGGGGGGGCGGAGGCGGTAGAGGATCAAAAGCACCCCCCAGAAAACAACCAGCCAAATAAACAAAAAAAGCCAAACCCACCCAAGTCCTAGTTTCATGAGTAAAATAGCAGTTACATGTCACAGGTGTGACCTGAGTATCTGAAGTTTTCTAGTACTTTTGCCATGGCCTGGGCAGCTCGAAGAAGTTGAACTAGAGCTGTGAAAGCTCACTTATGCTGTTTGAATTTCACGCTGTAGCAGAAAAAAGCTATTACTTTAATTTGCCTCTAGTAGAGATATTCTTTTATTTGGAGGAACTGTGGTAAATAATGCAGGAAATTTGATTTCTCAAACTGAGCTGGGAAAGATTACTGGGATGGAGGAAGGATGAGGAGGACAAGTGTGCAAAAGGGAATGAAGAGGATGTATACTGCGGTGGCAGGCGTCGAAGTCTTGGGCCTCAGAGTGGTAGTGGAGAAAAGGGGGTGGAATGTGGGGAGAAAATGGCAGTAGATGACAGACACGAGTGGGGGCGTTAGCTGTGAAAGTCACTGGCAGCCAACTTCAGTGGTGCAGTGTGCTCGCACACTAGGCATCCCTGTCGTGCTAGGAATTTTTGCATTTCACCCACCCGAATGTTGTAGGACATAGAAGGGCTTTATCTTATCGTCATGGTATAAAGCTTCTAATGGTAGAAGCTTTATGTATTTTGAGGTGTGACAAAGCAGAAGAAAACCAGCAGTCTTCCCCCTGCCCCATCCCCAGCTCCTGAAATCATCAAAAGTCACAGAATTGTTAAAATTTGGGGGATGTAGCATGTTCTCCAAGTAGTAGCTACATTGTTCATTTATTTGAATGCTTGGTTGTACTCCTAAAGCCTTTAGAAAAATTAGTATGTTGAGGTGCTAACACTTATAACCACTTCAGCTTTACTGAGTTAGGATGAGCATCCTTTTTTAAAATCCCCTGTGTTTTACAATCCCCTATTCAGTAATTCCTTAAAGATGCAGATTTTTATTTTTAAAGAATTTTAAACCCTCCCAACTTCCCCCTTACAAATACGTTGTTGATACAGAGTTAATAGTTTCCTTGTAGGCTCTGTTGCAGTTCCAAAGTGTTGATTAAAATGTATTTTTTGAAAATTAAAAAAAAATAAGCCTCGAAGTATCTGCTGAGTTCAGTTTTGTCTGAGTGATACCATAAATGTGTAATAAATATACTCTAGGTAGGTATTCTTGTAGCACCCATATCAAAGGTCTGCTTGTCTCCTCTGATAATTTTCCGGAATGGTTGTTCAGTGTGAGCTTAGAGATCATTAATAAGTCTTCAGTTGGCAGTTTCTATGGTACTACCAAATTGTATACTAAATCTGTTTCAGTAATAAGAAAATTGTAAATATGTTTGTGTCCTGCTTTCAATTTACTGCTCTATGTTCTCACAACTGTGTTTCCCTAGTGTTAACATTTTCAGTCCTTTTTTTACCGATTTGGCTTCCTTGCCAGATACCTGATAACTAAGAACCTTTGAAAGTTAAAACCAGTTACTATTTGTCTTATGGTTACTGTTTTGTTGTTACTTTGTGTCAAGTATCATCCACATGTTGTTGAAATGCACTGAACTCTTCAGGGTCTGGCTACTTCTGCATGTTGATACTGCTTTTGTGTGTTCTTGAGTTCTCTTTACAATACAGAAACTTAGGGAAATAGCCCTGGAGAGAAGAGTTTTTTTCCCTGTAGAGGCTTGCTCTCTGAAATTAATAAAAGGATGATTAAGAATGTAGGATTTGGAGCATGTCTCATATGAGGAACGGCTGAGGATTCTGGGGCTGTTTAGCCTGGAGAAGAGAAGGCTGAGGGGAGATCTTATGGCTCTCTACAGCTACCTGAGAGGAGGTTGAAGCGAGGTGGGGGTCGATCTCTTCTCCCTAGTAACAAGCAACAGAACAAAGGGAAATGGCCTTAAGCTGCACCAGGGGAGGTTCAGGCTGGATATTAGGAAGAATTTCTCTACAGAAGGGGTTGTCAGGCATTAGAACAGGCTGCCCAGGGAGGTGGTGGGGTCACTGTCCCTGGAGGTGTTTAAGAGACAGGTAGATGTTGTACTTAGGGACATGGTTTAGTGGTGTTGGTAGAGCTAGGACAAAGGTTGGACTCGATGATCTTGAAGGTCTCTCTTCCAGCCAAAACTGTTCTGTGATTCTATGATTCTGTAAAGGTAGCAGAGATGTTCGTTAGAGAAAAGGGAGGATGCAGGTACATTGCATGAAGCAGTGTTTCTCAGACTTTTAAGTCAAAGAATTGTCCATGAGAGGGAAAGAAAACATTTCTGTAGTAGTTCTTACAAAAATTGAGTTTCCTTATGTAGTTAAAAGTACGTGATGTTTTAAAAAATATTCCCATTAATTAAATGCGTTGAAGTCTTCAAGCTCAGCTGTTTCCAATGTAACTGTTAAACATCCAGGCAGCAATGTCTTTGTGCAACTCCTGACTGTAGTTTATCATCTTTACTCAAATCTGTCACTGATACAGTGCATTCCCACTTCTTGGCATCCATGTGAGTATGTAGAAGCTAACTAAAGGTAATGAAATTGTCGGAGATAGACATTTTCTAATTGTTTGCAAAAGAAGCAGCACTGTCACTGTTTTTCTTGGCTTTTTTAGTAGGGATGGGTTTATGTAATATATGGGTGTTGAATTTTAAAAGTCAAGAAAATTTACTGTTATGAAAATGTCTGTACGGGCTGAGAGATTTGCATTATGTTCTGTAATAGGAGTGACCTTAGAAGAAATCTTACATGGTATGAAATAGATTTCTGTTGAAAGTAAAAGTTGTTCTGTGTAAATTTCAAGGTCTCTAGGTACTTAATCAGTTCCATTCAGTTTTCGTGTCTGTATGGTGCTTTCATTTTGCTGATATCTTTTGTGTGCTGTTTGATAGCAAGTGGAATCTACATTGTGGAGCACAAACAAATTGACAATACGCAAAATTGCTCTTGCTGTTCCTTGTGCTCTTTCCTTGAACTGGGTTTATCAATAACAGACAGGGATGTCTTTGAGATAGTGCTGAGTGGGAGGGCTACTGAATTTGGAATCTCCTTTTTTTGCAGGCTTGAGCTTATTTTGTGATAATCCGAGTTTACAGTTGATAAATAAAGCTATTAAGAAAACTTCTCTCAGTCAAAAACTAGCATGGAGTTTATTAATTCTCCCATTCCATTCAGTACACAATGTAACAAATGTGTCATGTGGAGCTTTTTTGTTATTTGTTTGGGGTCATCTCTTGGGAATCTATAAAATATGCTTATTCTTCTAGTAAGCTTTTGCCAAATACAAACATTTTGTAGTTGGTAGGACTTTTACATAAATGCTTCTTTAAAGGAAAAGCTGTTTCGTAAGTGCCTTTTCTACACAGTTTATTCCCCAGATATGCCTTCACGGCTTCCAATCCAAGACATCTTTGCTGGACTGGTTACGAGTATTGGCACAGCAATACGATACTGGTTTCATTATACACTTGTGGCCTTTGCATGGTTGGGAGTAGTACCTCTTACTGCATGTAAGTATTAATTTTTTGTACTGTAATACTCTTATCCGCAGGAAAATATGTCACTTTTTGCAGCAAAGTTTGTGAAACCATTGTTGGTTTATTAAAAAAAAAAATAATGGTAGATTCAAAGACATTATTTCAGTTATTCTCACTCAGAAGTTTTAGCTATTTGACTCTTAAGCCAGTAGTGCAATGCAGGAAGATGTTAAGAGATATGAGAAAATGCATAAAAGGGCTTTTAAACTTCTTGTTCCAATAAAATGTCTCTTTTCAATTATCATCTTTAAAATCTGCGTGAAAGTTTTTATTTGATACTGTTTATTAATATTAGGATAGAAGAATTGTCCTGTTTTTTCTAACCATCTATAAATGAATTTGCAGTATTTTTTTAGAATGAAAAGTTAAATTCCTTTTATAGTCATATGTAAATTGGTTGTTAAAACTCCTCCTAAAAAATCTTAAACAAAGGCCTATAAGTAGTAAAGAATTTAACAGAAAAAGAGAGCACACACTTAAACTACTGCAGTATCCAGTTTGAAATTTGCTTTTCCAAAACAGATGGAAAGAACTATTGATGTTTCAACAAGCTAAAAATATAGGGAAGGTGAAAAAGGCAAAAGGGTTATAGTGTTCAGTCAAGGAAATGATTGAAGTGCAGCTTTACAAACAGTAATATACCCCTTGAACAAAAGAGCAGGGACCCAGTAAACGTGTCTCCCTAGACAGTTTCTCAATATGTTCTATCCTTTTATTTGTAGCTAGCACTGGCTTAGTTTGAGAATAGCACAATACTGACATCAGCTATAAAAAAATGATCCTACTTCTGCAGCCTGTCCTTCCTGTGCAAGAAAAAGCTTTTCGGGGCATGGAATAAAGAAGATTTACAAACTGCTCTGCATTAAAACTAAAAAATACTTCGAAGTTCTTCCTAGGGCTTTTTAGACGACTCTTGGTTTTTCAAAATGCAGATATTGTACACTTCTCTTACTAAAAATTCCAAAGAACAGCAAAATCATATTCAACAGATTAATTGAGGTAGTTATGTTTTATAACTGTCTGAAAACCTGATGCTGGCTCCTCAGTAATACTGAAATGTTACCAGAAGTCACCACCTACAACTTAGTTACATAAGAATTTTTTTTTTTCCCCCACAAACATAATTTTTGGTTTTTAATACTTATGTACAAAGCCAATATAACTGACTTAGGATTTTGATTTACAAGGGACAGTTGGGGTTTTTTTTACTTAGTCTTAATTTCTGTCTCTAACATTGCAGTTTACCACTGTTTATGGATTCTTTTAAGAATTAATGTACTGTGAAGGGCAACATATTTGTATAGGAAAATAACCAAAATGATAGAGCCATTCAGTCTAACAAATCTGGAAAATCCATGTACTTCTGAAATTTATCAGGACCTGTCTCGTGGATGTGATTTTTGTATAGTTCTTGTCTTTTTACATGAAATGCCTTTAATGTAATCTTTAATTTTATGTAGTATTTAAATATTTTTTAATCTAATCTTTTGCCTTCCCTGTTTCTCTCATATGGCTCACACAATTGTGTATGGCTGGCTTCACAAGGAAGTATTCTTCTTTGGTTTATATATGGAAGAAAAAGGTGTAGCATAAAATAAAACTAGTCAAAGGAGATGTATGGTTGAACAAATCTGTCTTCCAGATTAATGTGATAGTCATGCAGTTATCCCACTGTAGGATAAACTCTACATTCTTTTTTGGTAATTTCACTTACTTATTGCATACCCATCTTATAGGGTTGAGTAAAAGGAGTTTATCTCTCTGTACATGCCCTCAGCCAAATCCCAGCAGGCTCTGGTATGCTGTTGCTATTTTGTTAGCACAAAGCATGTTTACATTATTGGATGAAAAAAGCCAGTTGTACAATTTGCTATAATCTGTTCAGAGAAGTGGGATTAATTGGACCAATTTAATCCAAAATGGTTTTATTCTCTTTGATAATTATATTTAGCTGCATGGTTCCTAGAGTGAAATACCCAAGGTGCCTATACAGTAGATGGGGTAAAAAAGAGGTGTACGCACCGAGTAAAGTGAGTGTGTACACTCAGGCAGTAGGAAGAGCTAGAGTGGAAGTAGGGTTGTCTGAAGTGCCCCCTTTATCTCAAATTTTAGAAGTCACTGTTCACACGCCGATATGGCACGTGAATGTATTTTTCTGGAGTAATTCAGTTGCCATTTAAAAAAAAAAAAATAAAGTATAGCTGAAGAGGATGGTTGTATACATGTTTCATGTAATTCTGTAGTAGTTAAAATTGTAGAAATGTGTAACAGAACTACTTAAATAGGCATGAGTAAAGTATGAACGGAATTGCGTATGTGAGCACAAGAAGAACTGACAGAAAAAGGGCTAAAAGGAGTATTTGCTGTTTGCCGAGGAGCCCTGTATATGTGATTTCATTCAAATCAAGAGGGAAAACAAACAGACTAAAAATACGGTGTCAAGAAGATGAAGAACAAGACTAGAGTTATAAGATCTAGAGATAAGGAGGACTGTGAATTTTGCCTCAGACTCAAGAGGGATGAAACAAAACAATGAGGCAAAGATCCCAAATGGCATCCACTCATTTGCCATGAAAGGCAAATCTAAAATAAGTTCATAAATGCTATTCAAGAAGAATCCCAGAGATACGATGAGGATTTACTGCTAGCTGATGTCCTTTGTTTTTAGTGCTGTCCCCAAGTGATCTGTCCATACCGCTTGGGCATACACATTTTGGAGCTTCTGTGAGAGTGAGCAAGGGAAATCTGTGAGGAAAAACAGCTTGCTTAGACATCAGTTTGCTTAAGAGATTTTGTGCAATAAAATCTGCTTCCTATTCCATAAAATCTCACAATGAGTTTTGTTACACTGGTTTCCTACCACTGTAGTGTAATTGGAAGTTACAAGTCTAGTGTTCTCTGACCTTTTCAGCCTGGCAGAGTTCACAGCGGTATCTTGCCCCTTTGAAGTTCCCCCACCATGTAGCTAGATGGTAGGCAGAGGGAACTATTGAAACCCACTGGCAGCAGAGGATCGATATCTTGCTAAATTTGATTCAGTATAAAATGTATAAGTAGTATTAACTACAGTGAGACTGAACATTTTCATTAGATTACAGCCATTGTCTCTTGTGTTCTAACTTACTCTAGACCTTTGAGTTTTGTATTATTATTTTGTATTATTTTCTGTCCAATGTCAGAACTTCGGCAGGAGGGGTGGATCACACTGGGGATGTAAGCGTTAACTTCCTCCAAGTGCCATATTAGGTTTTATATGAAAGATGAGCATGAACAGTAGACCTTTTCGGCATTTCTGGTGGATTGATTCATAAGAGATGTAGAACTATAAACTTTCTCTAAGTTCCAAACAGCTTTAACCAGGAGATAACAACTGAGCTATTTATTCTAGGTCACAGAAACCATAGTATGCCAGTATATACTGGGGTACCTATGCCTACCTAAAGGGTGGAATGAGAGTCTTAAGAATTGCATTTCTGGGTATGGGTGCCTTAGTTTTTACCTCATCCTGTTCTGACCATCTGTGTCCTCCTCCTGTGGATCTGAACCCAAGTGTCTGAATCAGACTGTATACACTGATGACCTACTTTTAGGATTATGTGACTGATTAGTCATGGTAAAAAGCTAACGTTAACTAGCATCAAGTATTAATCCATAAAACAATTACTTAAAACAGATAATGAAATGGTGAGACTCCTTGCTGCAAGACGCCATAATACCAAAAGTTTATACAGGTTCAAAATATGATTGAACAAATCAATGAGGGGAAAATCCATCAAGGATTAATTAGCACTGAGATCCTATGGCACAGGAACGGAGCTGCTTTGTGGGAAGCATATGAGAATGTACTGAGGAAGTATTGCTGCAAGTATCTTTAACCTCTTTCCATATTCTACCTTGGGTGTCCATTGGTGTGACCAGTGCTGGAGACAGGTCTAGATGAAGTTTGGGTCTAACCTAGTATGGCAATTCTTACACTTTGAATGCATACTTTAGCAGCAGTGTTCAGCTAAAATAAATACAGCTTTGTTCCATGTGGTTGTATATGGTCTTGGGTCCTGAGTTCTGTTAGTTTACTGAAAGTTGAGATTTTTTTCCTTGTCATAAGTGTAGTTAGGACATCAGGTGAAAAGAGGGTATCTATGGTCCTTTCCAAGTGAGGCTATAACCAGAACTGAATTTATACCACGCTTCTGTTTCTTCATGCAGGTCGTATCTACAAATGCTTGTTTACTGGCTCTGTGAGCTCACTACTGACACTGCCATTAGATATTCTGTCAACGTAAGTACTTTAACAGTTTGATATAAATAACTCTTCCGCTCAGATTATTGTGAAAATGGTTGCTTTGGAGCATAGTGTCCCTTTCTTCTAGTTGTGCTTGTTGTCTTCCATCATCTTATGCAAGCAGCTGCCCATTACCCTTTGCATAGTGAGATGTATGGCCAACAGTATTACGGTAGAAATCGTTTCACTTTGAAGTTCTGTTATACAGGAACTTTGGAGATGGAAAACTGACTTTACAAAATAGGCCCTGGTTAATGAAGATTTGCATTTGATGTTAATAAAACTTACACTGCAAAATTACACTTAATAAATACAAAAATTAGTTTCCTACAGCTTAAATCAGATGCCACATAGTAGAATATTAATAAATATTGGTAATAATATTAATGTCACACTGTTTGCTTTGTTACATTTTTATATTTTTAATTCAATTTTATCCATCCTGAGTCTCTTATGTGATAGGGATTTTTTTTTTAAATTGGATTGTCTTCTAGCTGACACTTAGATATTAACGTTTCGGTCACCATATGCTATTGAATATTGTTTATCTTGTGTTTTTTAAATAAATTTTACTTAAAGAACCAGTAAATACCAACAGAACAGAGTTTTAGGCTGGTTATTATTTTTTTCATTATCTTAAACCTGGGGAACTGAAACTCAGTTTGGGTAGAATCAGTTGCACGTCAAGCACATTTTGAATGAATGTCCTGTGCAGTTCAGCTAAGTCATCTTAGGTGAGCTATTTGATTTGAGACATCAGGTCATGTCACATTTAGTTAATTTTTATTAATATGGAGAGGTGCTCGCTTGAGATTAATAATAGTGTTTTTCCTGTTATATCCCAGTAAGTGTAGACTTTCTTTTTATTTTTCTGAGAAGAATCTGAAACAACTGAACTTAGAGCATCTCTTCTCGTGTCTTTTACAGTCGAGAGAGAAAATGAAGGACACAAGTATGTGTCAGATTTTAATGGCATGTGAAGCTGTGCTTTGACATGTATTTCTTTGACAGTCAATTTCTGTAGCATCTTTTCGTTTTGGACTTCTTGTCCCCATGGTATTCAGTGTGCTGTGCATGCACAAGTGTCTGGGGAACCAGCTGACAGGCCGCACCCAGAGGGTGGTGGTAAATAGCTCTTTGTTGAACTGACAACCTGTCACACGTGGGTCCTGCAGGGATCGATATTGGGCCCAATGCTGTTTAATATCTTCATAAGTGATCTGGATGATGGGATCAGGTGTGCCCTGATGAAGTTTGCTTATGACACCAAAATGGGTGGGGAAAAGGACACTTTGGAGGGGAGAGCCACCCTGCAGGAAGACCTGGATAGGCTGGAAGAGTGGGCTAACAACCACCTTAGGGAGTACAACAAGGACAAGTGTAAGGTCTTGCACCAGGGGAAACATAATCCAGGAGTGCAGCACAGGCTGGGATCTGCCCAGCTGGGGAGCAGCTCTGTGGAAAGGGACCTGGGGGTCCTGGTGGACAATAAGCTCCATGTGAGTGAACAGTGTGTTGTAGCGGCAAAGAAAGCCAGCATGATGCTGGGTTGCATCACCAGTAGAGAGAAAGAAGTCATTGTCACACTCTGCTCAGCGCTGGTCAGGCCTCACCTGGAGCACTGTGTTCAGTTTTGGTCCCTGCTGTACAAAAAAGCTGTGGACAGGCTGGAGAGGGTCCAGAGGAGGGCCACAAAGATGATCAAAGGCCTGGGAAGCCTGCCATGTGGGGAGAGGCTGAGAGAACTGGGTTTGTTCAGCCTTGAGGAAAGAAGGCTGGGGGGAGACCTCATCACCATGTTTCAGTATTTAAAGGGTGCCTACAAAGAAGATGGAGACTCGCTTGTTACAGCGAGTCACATAGAAAAGACGAGGGGTAATGGGTACATGTTACTCCTGGGGAGATTCTGCTTAGACACTAGAGAAAATTTTTTCACAGCAAGAGCAATCAGCCGTTGGAATAATCTCTGCAGGGAGGCAGTGGATTCCCCAGCATGGGACACTTTTAAGATTGAGCTGGACAGCGTGCTGGGCCATCATATCTAGACCATGTTTTTGCTGAGAAGGGTTGGACCAGATGATCCTTGAGGTCCCTTCCAGCCTGGTACTCTATGAAGTGTTCGTACAGCTGCATGGAGAGCCAGATACTTTTTGGGGGATGGCAGAGTATGGTGGCCTAGTTCTTATTTTAAGGAACATATTGTGGTTGGTTTGTTTTCTGAGCAAATTTCACAGTGGTCAAGCAGTAGTGCAAGGGTGGAAACAAGTGGGAGGGGGTACCTGGAATTAGAGATGAGAGTTTCCTAAGCCAGTTTAAGTACCTCTTACATTGCATGAAACCGTAGTTTCAGTTGGCTAGCTGAACGTTGTTTTGCTGCTGCTTTACAGTTATGTATGACTTGATAGATTAGGATTTTTAAAGTATAGAGATAATACCTGGGGTGAAAGACTACCCAAAATGTAAAGCAGTCGAAGGCAAACTCTGTGGTTCCATTCTTTTGATTAGGGTAGCTCAGCAGATGAAATGTTACAGTGGACTGGATATTATGCATCTACCCGTTTAAACAGACATTTTACTGTAGCAAATAATTTATTTGGTGATTATTGTGTTTCCTTTGCTATTCTTAAGATTGTGTTTCATGGACTACTCTTGAAGCTTTTCTTCATATTGAGTCAAATCCTGTTTTGCAGGAATATTTGTTTAAACAGTAGTAACTTCACAAACCAAACCAGAGGGAAATAAAACCTTTTCCAAATCAGTGTTTATCTTAGCACTTAAAACCATTTGTATACAGGTACATACAGCCTTCCTAAAAGAAACCTTCTTTGAACAGATTTTTAAAAATTAAATAAAAATTACATCTAGATACTTTCTTTGCTTAGACACGTAAGTAAATTAAGCTTTTTTCACAAATACAAGTTTATTTGTTGATTTGGACTAGGAGGATCTGTTTGTGGCAGTTAACAGTGATTAAGTTTAGTCTTATTATCAAAATATATTTGTTATTTTATTTTATGTATGTAACATTTTATTGTATGTATGTAACATACATACAAAATGTAACATATTAATGTTTTGGGTTCTTTTCTGTAACAGGGAGAACTTACTGGCTGACTGTTTGCAGGGCTGTTTTGTGGTAACATGCACTCTGTGTGCGTTTATCAGCCTTGTTTGGTTACGTGAACAGATCGTCCACGGAGGAGCACCACAGTGGTTGGAACAAAATCAGCAACAGCCGCTCAATGGTGTTGGTCAACCAAATGAGGTAAAACTTAACTGCTCTGTACTTCATGATACATTTAGAAAATGTGTTTTTGTGAATAAATATGTTATCAGAACCCAACAGTAATGTTATGTTACTGCAGGGTATCTTTATTTGCATGTTAGCAGAAGTTGAGCCTGTTCCTGTGTCAACTCAGTGACACCACTGTTGCGTTTTTGAAGTTCTGTAAAATGGAATGTTAAAAGATTTGTTATAGTATAATTTTTGTAAAGTAACATTATTTAGATTTGTATGTCTGTATCTTTACACTGAAGATAACTTTGTGCATATAAAACTGAATTGTCAGCCACAGTCAACAAAGATGCAGCTTGCTTTTATTTTGTCTTTTTCATAAGTATTTTGGTAGTTCATGAGGTAACAATTGACTGTTCTCAAAGCGGTTGGAGGTTCTGTTGAAACCTCTTAAGTTGGAGCTTCTCTGCCCTCCTCCCACCCCCCCAATACACACCCCCTTAGTGCTTACAGGAGCCTCTTGGGCAGGAGAAGAGATGATATAAGCAATACATGCATAGGAGGAAAATCATTGAAATTGGGGGGGGGGGTGTAATAAATGTCAATTTTTTTAAAGACAGAGATCCTCAGCTTGATGACTGACCTGGGTTGTCCTTGAATTATCATCTTTCTAGTATAATGATAGTTTTCATAAGATTCAAGAGAGTTCCCTTCTATTGAGCATGGGTGAGACGGACTGGTGCTGTATGCAGTTCTAGGCTTCCCCAGTACAAACGAGACACAGACATACTGGACTGAGTGCAGTGAAGAGACAACAAATCATTTTTGAAGGCTTGGAGCATCCGACATACGATGAGAGGCTGAGAGCTGGAACTGTCCAGCCTGGAGCTGAGAAGGCTCAGCGTGGACCATATCTGTGTATAAATGCCTGATGGGAGGATGTAAAGAAGACAGAGCCACAGTCTTCTTGGTAGCATTGAGTGACAGGACAACAGGCAGTAGGCTCAAATACAGGAAATTCCATTTGGACCAAAAAAAAAAAAGCTAAAAGAAGCCCCAGATGTGGGGTTTGGTTTTTACAGTGTGATCAGCTACTGGAACTGGTTGCTCAGAGAGTTTATGAAGTCTCCATCTCTGGAGTTAGTCAAAAGCCAACTGGAAACAGCAGAGCAACCTTCTATAGCTGACCCTACTTTGAGTAGGTAGGTTGACTAGATGATCTCTAGAGTCCCTTTCCAACCTCAGCTACTCTGTGAAGAAGTCTGAATGTTTCTCTTCCTCTTTTAAAAGGTTAGTGATTCCAAATTTAATGCTTATCTAAAAAATACATTGTTAACATTTTTTAATACTACTCATTTTTTCTATATGCGGGATAGAAGTATTGAGAGAGGTTGATCAATTTAACTGAATACTAAATCCTGTTTCTGCAGGCTCAGGCTGTTGTAAATGGAGGTGTTGAAAACGCTGTGCTTGATCAACCTGCTAACCCAGGTGCTGAGAATGTAGTTGTAGGTGAGAATCCTGAAATTCAAGAAGAACAAGTAGATGAAGAGGAGGAAGATAATGAAGATGAAGAAGATGCTGTAGTAGAAGATGCAGCAGATGCAAACAATGGAGCACAAGGTAACAGGTGACTCAAAACAGTAATGTTCTAGTTCTTTTAAATATAAATGAAATCATTGAAAATAGAACTGTTGTAATTCAAGGAAGCTGTGTAAATTCCCCCTTCAGCTTATTTATCTTGGTTTTGCAAATTTCATGTATTTCTTTTGAGTGCTGAAGCGTTTACTTGCTGAAAAGCTATCAGCAGTTATGAGTTGAACGTCATGCACTTAAGTCTTTTTGTTCATTTTAAACATAGCATGGAGTGCTTACATCTTGTTTTGGGTGAGTCTAACAGCTGTAAAACTGGCCATTGTCTCCTCAGATGACATGAACTGGAATGCTTTGGAATGGGATCGAGCAGCAGAAGAACTTACTTGGGAGCGAGTAAGTAAGAGTCTTTTCTTGAATTGAATAATTCAGACTCATACTTGAAATGATTTGTAGTATTGCTGTGTTAAAATCCATTTGTGATACATTTGTATGCCTTTGTCTAGTATGAAAATCAGTAAGAGATTTTAGTGACGTAAAAAAGTCGTTGTATTAAACCCAAAATGTTACTATGCTACTTGTTAACTATCAAAAAACCATTTTTTTTGATTTGACATGAGTAGCAGCTTAACATGTTTTAGCACAGAATTTTCCAAAGTCTTCAACGGTCAGGCTTAGAAATGAATTGCAGCTTGCATTGAGGGTGCTAGGACAGATTAGGAGCACTGAGGTGTTGCATTATAGTTTAATGCTTAATTTTTTTATTCGTGAAAGCTTTAAAGAAAAGAGAGAACCAGAAATCTTGATTAATTTACTTTATTTACATATTTGCAAAAGACAAATGTATTAAAAAATTATGGAGCTTTTTAATGTAACGTTGCTTCTGTTTTGTTTATGGATCACAAATTCCATAATTAGAGCATGGAATGCATGTACACTGTAATCATAGACTAGTATAGAGACTCAAGAACTAGTTTTTTGTATCTGGTTTAGAAGTAGCCAACCTCAAAGTTCCTGCAGCAAAATCTACCTGAAGGTAGATAGAGCAGCTTCATGTGATTTACCAGCATCGCTAGTGCCTGTGGCAGACTGTTGCAAAGCCAGTCACTGTGTTCCTAGACTGTGATGTAGTTGTTGCCTTGATTGCAGTGTAGTAGAAATACAGTTTTCATCACAAGGGACAGGTCTTGGTCTTTGTTTTGTGTCTAGTGAAAACTTCTTAGTTTGTTTTGAAAGAGATTTAGTGAAGAAGAGCATACATAAATTCCGGTTTCTGAACCATTCTACTGTGTATCTCAAGATGAAGCTGTTATATTTCTGAACCCAGTTTATGTGCTGAGAAATGTTGATGTGCTCCTTATTGGAAACATTTTGATGCCTCTCCATGAATATAGAAATCGGTCTCAGCAAACTCTCATAACCATTTCCAGTCCTATGTGCTGGCATAGGCAGTAGACATCTAGTTGGCATTTAGTATCAAAAGTGTGGTAGGATTTTCTGGTATTTCATCTCGTGAAAATAGCATGCAAGCTTTCTGAATTTTAAAAAACATTTGCATCTTGGATTACTTTGTAAAATATGTGCAACTTTAATGTCTTGGAACTTAGTGCAAAATCCTGCTACAAAATAGCCTTGAACCTGCTACTTTCCAGCAGTAATCAGGGAATAGGAGTGTCTGGACTGAAATAGTAAGAAATCCTTGAAGTTGGGGGAAAGGAGAGTTTTAGGTTTGGGTTTTTTTTTTTTTTAATAGACACTTTATTTTTGGCTGTTTTGTGGATGCTTCCCCTAAAAGCTGTGCAGAGTGATGGAGGGTCTGTTTGCTGTCTTCCTTAGCTGTAAACCAATTATGTTCTAAACTTAATAACATAGAGTGTAGCAACATTATCCTGTTACTAATTGTTTTTATACGTTGAAGGTAAAATATGAACCTTTGACTTTTCTCAGTGCAACATAAACTGATACTTTGCAATTAGGAAACCAAAAAAATTTGCTCTTGTATTTTAATATCAATTTTTTTTTTAAGCATGTTTTTAAATAACAGTTCGATCACTAAAATCTTGCATAAATACAAAACCTTTGTCAGTCTTCAGTCTTGGAGAGAAATAGCCTGTAAGTTAATTGATTATATGTTTGGTTTGCCATATGTAAATACATGTGTGTTAAGCTGTTCCACATGTATATCACTGCCTTTGATCAACTGAGTTTACTGTGTTGAATGAAAACTTAGTTTCTGTCTTTATCTTTAAGAATTTATGTCCAAGTTCTGTTGTTTGAGCAATAATAAAAAAGCTTTTGACCGTATTGGACGTTAAAAGTTGGTGTGAAAGAGGCTTCTATGACGCTTATTTTAGATGCATGTTGCTTAGTGTTTCTGATGAGTAAATAAAATAAACGTTCTTATCTTCACAGATGCTTGGACTTGATGGATCTCTGGTTTTTTTAGTAAGTGAAATCCTGCATTGCAATGATTTCTATAGAAGACTTTTTTTTTAGAAAAAAAAGTAGTGTGTTTTTAAAATTGCATCATTCTTTTTGAAGTCCCTATTTTCATATGATATATATTTTTTAAAGGGACTTTCATATGATGTCGCATTCGTGCAAACTCTTTTTTTACGAGTTTTACGGAGTAGAGTTGTGTGTTTGTGCATGTGTGTGGCATAAAAGTGGAATTTCTTAAGACATAGGTAACTTTGGATCACGTACTCCACTGCAAATGAAAATTAGGCCCTTTAAAGAAGCATACACTGAAAATACATATCTGTTCTAGCCTTAAGTTTAGTTCTTTATGCTATGATTAAGTGTCCTCATTCAGACTTCTCTGATTTGCCCTAATACCACCAGAACACCACTAGTGAATTTTTAGTGTAGACTAGATTTTAAAGTTCAAGATCTTCAGTAATGTTTCTTGACTTTATTTGGCATTTGGGTGGTTTTTTTGTTCCTCCCTAGAATTTTTACCCTCTTGAGTGTTATTTTAATTGATATTCAATTTAATAATTATTATTCTAATTTATATATTTAATTGATATCAGTATCAAGACTTTTTTTTTTAAATCTTCACAATAGTAAGTTGTCTTGTGGAACACGTATTTTTTAAATTGGTTCTTCCAAAAATCTTTATGATTATGATAATGTAGCAAACCACTCCTAAAGAGGCTATTGACTTTTTAACACTTGTTTGTGAGTGAACCCATGTTGATTATCTGCCTGACAAACTCTTACGTACATAATGCCTATCTTCTAGTGGGCTTTGTTATAGTTTATTTCAAGGGCGCTGTCTGCTGCCCACCCTACCTGACTTGAAGATGTCCAGCTCTGACTGCAGGGTCAGGGGGTAGAGAGTGCAAAGAGTCAATGGCAAAAAAACTTTAACCCATCACAGCCACATTCATTGGATATCATCTGCCAGATCACTTATTTTAAAGAGAAGTAGTTTATATGTTAAAAGGAAAAAAAGATCTGTGCTCTCTTCCAGCAGTATAAATTTTACATTACTTAAGGTGTGAAAGAAATATAATTCCTAAATATCGATGTTTTTATTAGATACCGTAGTGGATAAATGTCTCATGTCTGAAATAAAATGTCTCATATTTTAATGTGTCTTGTTTAAAATAATGTAGCTCATTATGTCATAGTGATTAACTTCAAATATCAATATCAACATAATTAAGATTCCGGTATACTTATAGCTGAGTTCACATCTTAGCTAAAAGTAATCTTAAAAAAACAGAGACGTGCTGTCATTTCTAGAGTGACAGCTGCCAGTTTTGTTAGTGGGTTTCTTGTGACAAAGTCTAGTTGTTAAAAGTTCAGATGAACATTTTCTCATTTATAAAATAAATATCCACATGCATTTCATGTAGTTGTTTTTAATGGTGGAACTATTTATATTGATTTTAAAATAAAAGCTTTTTTTTTACTAAATTAGAGCAAATGTGAGTGCACTTCTTATCCAGGTAAATATCCATGAATGTAAACATATGCATTCATCATTCTGCATGTTTTGGTCTTTGTGTTAGAGCGATTTTCGTGGCTCTAACATGAATTGTGTAAATTCTGGTAATAATAGGCAGCTGAAATAAGAAGTTTAGATACGAAAGTAAAGTCACTTATTTAAATGGCTGATATTTATGTACTGTTTCCTTGTCGTCTTCCTCCCTCCTTCCCCCACACTCCTCGCAGGAACATGTCTTTTGGGTGGTATCTTTAAATACATTGTTCATACTTGTGTTTGGTAAGTATCATTTGTTCTTAGGTTTTAAAAAGCTCCTCCTTTGTGAAGTGATAATGCAGGTTAATTTTAAAGCTTTTCTCTCAGAATAAATGAAGCTGTGACATCTAAAAATGGAACCACAAGCGAACTGGGAGTATGATAATAAATCTTTATTGCTTCTAGTTTTGTCATTTTAATTCCTTTAAGTGAATAGTTTTAAAATAGGAAATCTACCAAAAGCTTAATGATATCAGCCAAAGCACAGAAAATAATATTTGTTTGGAATGCTGTTAAATTTAAGGAGGAACCTCCTGGTATTTCATTTATGAGCAAATGCAGTACTGTTAGGAATGGCTACGGGTTTTTTTTCTCCTTATAGTTTTCACTAGATATAGTTAAATCACTTTTTCCATCAAGAATCTGTTTTTGGAATGCAAAACTGGGAGCGGGGAGGAGCGCACAATAATGTAGCTGACTTTGTAGAGTTGTCAAATATACATTCATTTTGTGTCCAAAATTACTAGGGAACAACTTTCCTTAGTTCACGCAACTTAGACTGACTTAAAGTTTAGAAAATACTAAATTCTCATCAGTGGTGCCATTTTACTTTATTTTCTTTCTTCTTCCTGTAGATGCTAAAGCTGAACTGCAACTTTAAATGTTTGCAAGACTCTTTCTATTTCTAGTACAAGATAAGAATATTTCTGTATTCTGATTCCATGTATAGTTAGTGCTAGGAAAATTGCTTGGACATAAACTTGTCACAGCTTAAAAAAAAAAAAAAAAATCACCAAACTGTAGGTGTGTATTTCTCAATCATTTGAACCCTAAAAGAAAAGGTAAAATGCCTGCCTTATTGTAAATAGCAGTAAGCTCCCCCTTGACAGTTTCTGGAATTCCTATTTTATATTTACTGCTTATAACATATAGGGTAAACTTGCGTTTCCACTCTGGTTTTACTGCAGAAAGGCGGGTAACAAATTTAGAATTATTTTTTTTTTAAGACCCTCCTGGGAGCCGTTAGACTGTGCCTCAATTTTGCCTGTTTTGCTGCTAACAGAAGCTTTTGGTTTGCGGTGCTCGAGTTAGTAGGGTTGTTAATTTGACCCAACTGTGTGCAGAAGCAGCAGCATTTTACTGATACTAAAAGGTAGCATTTTATACGCTTGAAGAGATATGAGACACAAAGTTTCACTTGCTCTGAATTATTGGCTTAGAAAGGAATTGGTTATATTGTTTTGGTTTTTCGGATGGTCTTTCTTGGCAGAAGAGTTTGAGCTTTAAAAACTGAAGTCATGCTGTAGATAGGAAATTTTTGCTGGCAAAGTAAAGCTCACAGTACAGAACCAGTGATTTGAGCATCTAGTTATTGAAATGAATCAGCAGATCATAAGAAAATAAGAATTATCATGTATATTTAATTCACAAAAAGCTATAACCATTCTAATAAGAGTAGAAATAATTCAAGTATTTTCCAGATAATTAGTCTATTTTAATCTCTAGTTATCAGAAGTTAATTAAGTTTTTTAGCTGCTATAAAATTTAGGCTTTTTTAGTAAGTAGATAGTAACTATGAAATTGCTAAATCCTTGATTTAAATTGAGTAATAAGTAATAAGAATATTTAGTAAGGTTGTCATTTAAATGTGTTTTCAGTATCTCTAGGTGTGCTTTAACAGTTACTGAGAAACTAAAAAGCAGAGAAAGGGAATGATTTTCCCAAGCAAGCAAGCAGCAGATCTGGGAATTTAATTTGTGCCTCTCAAGCCTGTTTTCAGTATCTTTCCCACTAAGTAATACTGCCTAATCTACAACTGCCAAATCTCAAATTATTCATAATTACAGTCCTGGTGAGTTCAAATGTCACAGGAGGTACTTACTAGAAGATAAAACAGAAGGAAAGCATTTGGGACCTTAAATTACTGGTCCAGAAATTCTCCTGTGATGTTCTTTTGGACAAGTTAATTAAGTTTGACTTAATTCATGTTTTCTATAGCTCATTTTAGTACTCACAGAGGAGTTTGTAGTCCTTCATGCTTTTTGTTTGAAGAGATCTATTGGAAATTCTCATTTAAAGGAAGTTACTTAAAAAACATCATAAACTGTGCACTATAATCTCGTAAAACACTGTCGAAAAGGTACAACTTTTAAGTCACGAGTCTGGTGTCTATAGGAGTTGAGTGATTTTTTTTTTTTTTTTTTTTTTTTTCTTTCATCTCACTCTTCTTTCTCTTGTTCTTACTGGGCAGGAAGAGCTCAAGTCTTCCCTTTTACATTTTTGGTATTCCCAGTAACTGCTACTGGGGATATAAAAGGGACATAAATTTAAACTTTCTGATCATTGATTAGGGTAATACAAGTCCTGCTAAATCTTTTCCTCATTTGGGTTTTTTTTTTACATATTGGTCATATGGAAATGAGGAGGAGAGAGAAAATTATCAGGCTTTTCATTTGAAGGTATGTTTAGTCTACAGCAGTCCCCAGAGCGGACTGTCATGATATAGTGAAGGCAATATAGGTACAAATAAAAGCTTGCAGTCACTGCAACCCCTCTACTTCCTACTGACTCCCTCTACTCCTGTAGGAAAGTCATGTTGAATTCTGTAGTCCTTTGTAGCTTGGTTAGAAGACCACAGAGTGAGTTAAACCAACTACCTGATCCTATTGCAAATACACAGGTGTACAATAATGGGGAAAGTGCTTTGTTTTTTAATTCATTCCTCCTGAGACCTCAGAATTGGCGAGGATGACTTCTGAGGAATGATGACAGTTCTTAGTACATTAATTCAAAGTAAAAGACTTCTCAGTTGCTCATCTTTTCCCCCCTCATCTTCCCTTTGCAAATTTCTGCAGGGCTTGCTTTTTTCACAGTATTCTTAAGAACTGCAGCACTAAAACTGAAAGCTTGCTACAGTGAGTCTCATCTGACCAAGATGTAAAATGGCTACTGAAATCTTTTAGTGCATGGGAAAGAGTGAATATACAGAACGAGTTCCTACAGCAGTCTGAGACCAATACCACCCTAGTACGCAACACTGAGAAATTGGATTAATTTACACACAGCAAGATGAGCTAAGAAGGAAAAGACTGTCCTCTTATTCTGTGTACTTTTATATTCTTTGTAGTCTTTTCGGTGTGAATTCTGATCTGATTTTCAGTGTTTGTAAAATTATAGAAATATAACACTTGCAAATATTTGCACAGAAATTATTTTTTTCATCTTTTTTCACAAAATTGATGAGAAGTAGAATAATTACCATGTTACAATACACCTCCTGCAAATAAGGCTCTATTTAGCAGTTTTCATGGCCTTTTTTTCCCCTGTTCTTTCTGCTTACGTTATGCAGCATTTTGTCCGTACCACATTGGTCACTTCTCCATCGTTGGCCTGGGCTTTGAGGAATATGTAAGTACTATTTTATAACTTCAGAATTAAACCACTGTCACTGTTTGTTTAGTCACAATATCTTTGTAGCATCCTTCCGCTTTTACTTGTGATCACAAAGTAACAAAATGAGTGTATCTCATTTTTTCTTCTCAAACCTTTTTTAATCTATGATTAAAAACTTTCGCTCTTTCCCGCTTCCTCCATTATTTACATTTCAAGTGAGGTTTCATCCTTTTACAAAATAATGCATATGTTTTTAACAGCCTCTTGTTCCTCATATACATTTTTAATTTGTGTATTGAGTAATTTTCGTAGTTTATTATAATTGTTAGTGAAAGGTAGGAGGTAGTGAGATAGTGTAAGGTGACAGTTCATTTCATATATAGAGGTTGTTTCATGTTTAAAGAAAGTACTTGTTAGACTTTTCCAGTAAATGTAAACACTTTCTAATCTTGATGGAGATACCAAAAAAAGTAGTAAATTATTAAAATATGTAAAAAATAAAGAAACTTGTCATTCTTCTTGAAGAGTTGAGATTTGGAATTTATCTGAATTGTATAAAAAGGAGGTGTAATCTTTTAAGAGACTGATAAAATTTCCCCTTTTTCCCCTCCAGGTTCAAGCATCTCACTTTGAAGGCCTGATTACAACTATAGTCGGATATGTTCTGCTAGCAGTGACTCTAATTGTTTGTCATGTATCCTTTTGTCAGTAGTTACCTGGTTCAGATTTTACATGTGAATCATTTTTCTGGCTGTATTTTGAGGAGGCACAGACATGGTGTGGATGCAAGTAATTTACCGTTTTGCTCTGCTCTTTTGGTGAAATTAGAAGAAAAGGTCTCTGTTCTCTTGAACATTTTAAAGTTGTCAGTGTGACTGCATTCTTTGGAACACTTGCACATGTTTTAACAACACAAAATTATAGGCTTTTATGCTTCCTTGAAGGCCTCCAACTAAATTTTGAAGGTCTGTCTGAGAAGATGAGTGTAGAACCCTTGTTTTTTCCTCACTGTCCTTACACTATTGCTGTGGGCTATGCAGTTGCAGCAGAAAGAGAAATGGGATTGTGAAAAGACGTAGGGTATGATGGGAAATGTATTTACCACTTTTTGATCCTGCCAGATCTTTAGATTGTGGATTGGTTTAGTTTCTCGTTTATGTCTCTGAACCACTGAGAGCTTGCAGCAAGGATTTATTTCAGGTGATAACCCTCATTTTTACAGAGAAAATCAAGTAATGATGGAGTCTTGAAAGCTACAAGGATTTGGTCACAAGTGAAAAGGCTGCATTCTAGCTGCGTGTTTTTGAAGGGACTACACCAACTTCAGTTTGAAAGAATAGATGTTTGTTAGCAGTTTTCCGTTCAAAGCTAACATCAACTTTAGACTGCACTGTATGAATATGCAGTGGAAATGTGTTAAAGCAGTTGATTGGCATGTCTCTATTTTGCCACCTGAAAGAAAACAAAACAAACCCCCAAAATGTAATGTGCATCCAGCGTTTCTTGGAAAAGGTGAGAATTTGTTTCAGGCTGCATGGAAAGGAAAGCTACCATTTAAGGTAGGCCTCCAGTTTTGAAACTTGCTTATTCATGGCAAACGTTTTTCAAAGGCAGCTGTTTATTTCTGGAGAAAGCTTTTGGATGCTTAATTTAAGAAGGGTGGTAGTAGTACTACTTATTTATTCATTTATTTTAGTTGCATGTTGGGGGTCGGAGGGTTGTCCAGCTCATCAGATTGTGACTTCCAGAGTCACCGCCAATTTTGAAAATACAGCCCTGTTAAAATATATACTTTCTGTTTCACTTCTGTCTTTTATAACATTTTCTGTTGCTAAAAGCTGCATAATAGAGTGTTTCATATTAATCAAACTATGTTATAAAGTATTTTTCAGTATTATTTTCTTGACAAAACTATTCAGGGCTTGGCAGCCCTTGTTAAGTTCCAGCGATCACGTCGTTTATTAGGAGTTTGCTATATTGTTGTTAAGGTAACCATATTTTTTTGTGTGTAGCAAAAAACCCTCTCAATTTAAGCTTATATTATAATTTTCTTAACAATTTCTGCTAAACTAGTGAGATGTTCCTTTCTGGTTTTTTTTCCTAAAGGTTTCCTTGTTAGTGGTGGTTGAAATTGGTGTGTTTCCTCTCATTTGTGGCTGGTGGCTGGATATATGCTCTTTGGTAAGAATTGCAATAGATAGGATAAAATATTTTTTAACTGTGTTTATATTTAAAGGAAAAAAGTTGTGATGAGAAGAGAGTTGTTGCTACAAGTTTAAGAGCACTCTTATGTTTTTATAAACACAGTGTTTCCAGAGGGAAAGGAATTTTAGGTACTGCTTAATGCTAATTTTGTTTTCCTTTGTGTTACTACATACAAATTAACATGCTACTATTGAAATAATAAGCTCCTAATCCTTTTTACTGTGTTTACAAGACCACTGTGATAATGAACTTACTTACAGGCAAACTTGTGTACTGAACAAACTTCTTTATGTAGCCATCTTATGTGAAATGGTAATAACTTCATATTTTAATAGTTGTCCAGTCTCTTTCTGTTTTGAACAAGATACATGCTGTGTTTGCTTGGAATTGAGAAGGACAGTTTTTCTGTCCTGAAAAAATAGCAGTAAGTGATTGATTTCAAGTGGAGAAAATTAATTTGTTCTAGTCTTAGCAGAAATAGAATTTTACTTAAGGGAGTATTTGCTTCCATCACAGTGCTACTTTGTTTGAACTGATTTATAACTTCTGTAGTATATGTTAGTGCCTGAGTTGACTTCTTTCTTCAAGAAAGAAATTGATCAGAAATTGATCTCTTTGCTGTTCTTATTGTAAATCATTCCCCTTTTTTCTAATTAAATGCTCTATTTATGTGTTAGCATGAGGCAGGCATTTGAATTACACACCTAGTAGTGTATATGAACTAGGGTAAGCTAAATGAGTAACTGTGGAAGTTTGCCAAACTTTATTCATATTTGTTTACTACTTACCTTCTAGGAGATGTTTGATGCCACTTTGAAAGACAGAGAATTGAGCTTTCAGTCTGCCCCGGGTACCACAATGTTTCTGCACTGGTTAGTTGGAATGGTTTACGTCTTTTATTTTGCATCCTTCATTCTTTTACTGAGAGAGGTAAGTCTATAAGAACAGGACTGGTATGTAACATAGTTAGAGAAGTTTGCATGTTGAACTGTTAGTTAAATCTTTCACGTGTGGGTATTGCTGCTACTGTGTGTTGTGTGTGTATATTTGATTTCAGCCTTATGTAAAATGGGCCACAGAGGTACTTACTGCAGTGGAAAATTATGATTTAGGGTATATTTTACTTAGAGATTACTTAGTCCTTAAACATGGGTGTTGCCTTCAAATTAATCTAAATACATTTCAATTATTTAAGATTGATTAATATTTGAAAATTAAGCTTGTAATTGATTATTGCATCTCTACTTCTTTATGATAATGCTTCCTTTGTTCTGTTTCTGTACTATTTTGTTGAACCCCTATTATGTTTAAAACTTATTTGCTGCAGCCATGTTATCCAAAATGAAAAACAAAGCATACAAAGATAACTTTCTCTTCATATATTGTTTTCTATTTCCTACTTCAGGTATTGAGACCTGGTGTCTTATGGTTTCTCAGGAATTTGAATGATCCAGACTTTAATCCTGTGCAGGAAATGATTCACTTGCCCATTTATAGACATCTCAGGAGGTTTATCTTATCAGTGGTAAGGACTCTTCTCAAAAATGACTGTATTTGGAAAGAAAATGTTATACATTAGCTCCCATATACACTACTGCATATTCAAGGAAAAAGATTTTCACTGTGAAGGTGATTAGACACTGGAACAGGTTGCCAACCGAATCTATGTCTTTTTAGATACTCAGAACTCAACTGGATAAGGTTCTGAGCAACCTGATGTAACTGGGTCTGCTCAGAGCAGGGGGTTGGGGTAGTTTACCTCTAGAGGTCCCTTCCAAAACAATTTTTTCTGTGATTTCTTCTGCTTATGCAAAATCACAGGAAACGTTTGTGTATTCAAACAACACGTGTTTATTATGATGGATATTTTAAATCATTTAACTCTTTCATGATGCTCTTATTGCAGTAAGCATTGTGTGTCCAATTCAGCTAAAGTAGTGCAGCAGGGATAGAGTAACTTTCTAGTTAAGTTTTGGATTGGATTATGCTGATCTAGCCAGTGGTGTCTATTTCCAGATTATCATTGCAAGATACTGAAAACAATGAAAGCTTTTTCCTTTTGCTTGTTTGTCTGGTTTTCCTAGCATGCAGTAAGGGAAGGGTCTTGGGCTGTCTTTGACATGAATGTCGCATCAACTATCAAAACTGATATACCAGAAACATTATTGTTTGCCATACTGTATTAATACACCTGCAGTGCTTTGAGCAGTGAAAGCTCATAGAGAGATCTTAGTTCTGTTAGAGAGCTCTCCAGTACATGAGAGCAGCCGACCTGTCCACCCTTCAGAGTATTTTCTCCTTAGATAATCATAATGCTTAGGTGCCTGAAACTGTGTCACAGCAAGTACCCAAATACAAGCAAATATCTACTTGTTACTAAAGGTCTTAGAGATAGTTCTCAGATTGTATTGGAAATTGCTGTTACTTGAACTTCACCTTTTGATTTGCTTAGCTAATTAATTCAGACCTTTTACCAGCCTCATGCTAGAACACGGGACCCAGAATGGTGACCATTTACAGCTTACCATTTCAAAAAACAAGCCACACTTTTTAAGTTGTGTTTCTTTCTCGATATTTTTAAGATTTTTTTTTTTTGTGTAGAACATAAACTATTAAGTTTCAAGAAGAATGGGATTTGATTTTTCTTTTTTACTCGATTAAACAGGGTTTTTTGCATTTTTAGTCTCTAGTGGTGCTTTTATATGAAGTGCAAGAATGTGTTAAAATGTACTTGATTTTTAATCTGGTTCCTTAAGGAAACAGGATTTATAAAACAGCATGGTCTTCATGCACCTCCTCTCCCCTACTAAATTTTTATCTTTCAGCCAAATTAAAATGTGAGGAAATAGAAATGGAAAGGTCTTTTGAGGCTTCTATAAGTTGCTTGAAAACTCAGCCACTGAGAAAAGAGAGGAATCCAAAATTAGTAATTCCAGTACTGGGGGAGGGGGAAGAAAGTAGAACTGTCGGACATTATCCTGTCAGCTGGCCAGTCAGTGCTTATTCAGCCAGTCCTATTTGGCCAGGGCATCATAGCATACTGGTCTGCCTGGGATAGAGTTAATTTTCATCATAGTGGCCCATGTCCTTCTGCGCTTTGGGTTAGTGGCTGAAGCCACACTGCTCACACACAGGTGTTTTGGCTGTGGCTGAACAGTGCTTGCACAGCCTCAAGGCTTTTCCTCTTTCCTTTGCTGCCCTCCTCCTTCACCCCTCCACCGAATAAGCTGGGGATACCTGGGACAGCTGACCCAAACTGACCAAAGGGGTGTTCCATCCCATATGATGTCATGCTCAGCAGTAAAATCTGTGGGAAGGGAGGAGAAGGAAGGGGTAGATGTTCATGGTTATGGTGTTTGTCTTCCTGAGCAACTGTTAACATGTGCTGAGGTCCTGCTTTCCAGGAAGTTGATAGTCATCTGTCTGCTGATGGGAATTCCTCTTTCTGTTTCGCTTGTGTGCACAGCTTTTGCTTTCTCTATTATCCTGTTACTATCTCAATCCACGAGTCTTCTTGCCTTCCTTCTATTTTCTCCCCATTCAGCCAGCGAGGGGAATGAGCAGCAGCTGGGTAGATGTTTGGCTGTTAGCCAGGGCTAACCCACCACACACAGGAAACATCTCAGAGAGATGGATAGGAAACTAGGTTGGTTTTCTGCTATTTTGGACTAACTTGTTTAACTTCCTTGTTGCAGATTGTCTTTGGATCAATTGTACTGCTCATGCTCTGGCTTCCTATACGCATTATTAAGTATCTCCTGCCTAACTTTCTTCCATATAATGTTATGCTCTACAGGTAAGCATTTAATTTAAAAAAGGTGATTTTTCAGTCTCCCTGTAACTAGAAAAATGTGTATTTGCATCTTTGAGCATTAATGTAACATTGTTTGGTATGTTTTATTTGTTTGCAATTAATCTGAACTTCATTGTTCTAGAAAACCAAAGAAGATAAAGGATGTGAATACTTCATACAATTTGTCAAATAAAAAACTACTAACAAAAATAAAAGGCATTTTTTTATTACTTCTGTAATGATAACTGTTCAATTTTTATATGTCCTCAAAACACTTTCCACTTCAACTTCTTGATAGTGATGTTGCTGCCATGTTTGGTTTTCACATTAATTCCTGATCCTCATTGCTTCAAGAATAAAAGAATATCTGTAACTGCCTTTCTTTTTAGTGATAGCAGTATCCTTCAGTTTCTAAATAATAATTGAAGCAGCAACAATAGAAGCAAACAGAAGAGCAAATCATATTCTCTGATATAATCTTTCTCAACATTTGTGCTTAAATTTCTTGTGCGCCTAAGTAGGTAAACACGAACACTTAACCTGTGCTCAGAGTAGTGTGTAAGGAAAAATGTCTGCAAAAACCTAAGACTTGTTTCTGTTGGCATCCAATACATTCTTCATTGTGGTGGTGTTAATATGATTTATTCAATGTGAAAGATTACTATCAGAATATTCCTTATGTTTGACTTTCTGCTCTTCCCATTGTTTCTAGTGATGCTCCAGTAAGTGAACTTTCTCTAGAGCTCCTTTTGCTTCAGGTGGTGCTTCCAGCTTTGCTAGAACAAGGACATACAAGACAGTGGTTGAAAGGTCTTGTACGAGCATGGACTGTTACTGCTGGGTACTTGCTGTAAGTACAGAAAGGCGAAATCAGCTACAAACACTGTGTCCAGTTTAGCCTTTTAACATGAAAGCAGCGTGCTTTCAAGAGAGTTGTCCCAACAAGTAGCTTTAATAGCTATTTTACAGATAAATACGTGATGAAAAGCTTCTGTAGTGATTTCCTATGGAAGTACCTCCCTCTAAGCAGTAGTTGTACCTAATTCTGGGCTAGTCTTTGACAAGTAATTCTTTTGATACACTATTACAGTGTAAATAGTAAAAAATCTAGAAAATTATGACTAACAGCTTGTTAACTTCCTATTATATGGAAAAATTAGAGAGGTGTCAGCAGAGTATTTCCATGAGTCATCTAAGTAAAATTCATGTGCACGTCTTGCATTTCTTACTATAAGAAGGAAAAAAAAAAAGGAAAAATTACTTAGAACATCATTAAGCTGAAGAAGTGAATACTTTTAAATTGGAGATTTTAAAGTTAAAAGTTCAGTGTCTAAAGAAGGATAAAACTGTATCTATGTCAGCTAAAGTAAATGATTTTACAAAGTGAGGTTCTTTAATTTAGACTGCCAGACAGAGTTCTAGCACTTGAAATTATTTTTTAGTTCATGTGTTGTTTGCCAAATTAGTCAAGAAAAAATTAATGTTGATTTTGTTTCTGTAAAGTTTTAAATTTGACTTCAAAGTATATTGGCATTCTCCCACCGTGTCTTGCTAATTGTGGGTCATGTCAACACAGCACTGTTAAGGATGAAAATTTATTCTTTGTTATGTCTGAGACTCTGAGAAACTGGATGAAAGACTTTTTTTCTTCCACTGCAATCCAAAATATTTATTTTAGCGTCTCATAAGGAAACTCTGCCCACACCTGTTCTCTTAGTTTGCATTTTGGAAAGTTCTTTTGTTTGTTTGTTTGTAACTTGTCCATGTTTTGATAATGTGTAAGTATAACTCAAGAAGAGAATTTTGGAGATGTTAGAAATGGCTTTGCTTTCTCTGCTGTTGCAGCTGTTAAGAACAATTGTGAAATATCTCTTTGGCAATTTTAGTTGAGCAAAGATGAAAATCTTTTCCTCTTAAAAAAACAAACTGCTGTGAAAATGTTTTCATTGTTTGCCAAAAGCATATCTGTATGCATCTTACTGCTAATAAAAATTCTGCTAGAGGTGAGGAAAATTAACTCCTAAATGTTCATAGGTTTTTTTAGACTCAAATATCTATTTGCTAATGATGTATGCAGGAAATATCAACAGAGTACTTTTTAAAGTAGATTGTCTTTTTCTGGGATTGATGTTCTTAGAAAGTCATGAACAGGTTTTGAGCAATTTAGAATCTTCTTGAAAGAGTCTGCCTGACTCTGTACTTTTGAAAACGTGTTTATAACAATACAGTACTGTCCTTGTACAGTTTTGATTTGAAGGCAACTGTTTCCAATAGAGCTCAGTAGCAGTAAAATAAAAGCTGTCAGTTGAGCTGCCTGCATACACGAATGGAAATATTGATGCAATTTTCCTTTTATATGCAAAACTTTAATACCAGGTGTTGTTTTTAAAGCAGTCAAATGATAAGTGACCTTTATTTGTGGCTGTGTTCCCACTGCTGTAACAGTGCACACTAACTGCATGCACACTAGCATTTTTATTCTAAATTTTGTGTTTAGGTTGCCATTGAATACATTATCAGAAAATGGTTTATTTAACTTAATCAAGATTCTGCCAGTAATCCTGTATGAGTTTTGTACAACTTGTACTCATTCTGAGTAGGCCTGTCTTTCTGTAAGATTCTCATTCATATCAAACAGAACAAAACAGAAGTTGTGTTTGTTACAGGGATCTCCATTCTTACCTACTTGGTGACCAGGAAGAGAATGAAAACAATGCAAACCAGCAGCCTAACAACCAGCATGCTCGCAATAATAATGCCATTCCAGTTGTGGGAGAAGGTCTTCATGCAGCCCATCAAGCCATACTTCAACAAGGAGGACCTGTGGGTTTCCAGCCTTATCGTAGGCCTTTAAAATTCCCACTCAGGGTAGGTATATCTTTACACATTAAGAGAAAAGGGAAAGGCATTTGAAAAATGGTTACAATTTTTTATAACAGATTTGGTCCACATGTTATCAGGAGGCAAGTGGTGGGGCATATTGTTTTTTGGTTTGTACAGTTTACATCTTTCTAAAAAGTTATTCTCACATATAGCATCTTTCAGCCTGTAACTTAAGACCTTCAATTACCATTTTATTTATAGCTCCCATACATGTTCTGTATTATCTATTAGTTCACGTCTTATTTTCCTGATGGTAGTAATAGACAGAAATACAATAACCCCCTCAGCAAACAGGTTCAGGAGTGTCTCTAACAAGGCATGGCTTTAAAGAGGGTATGCTTCAGTCTTGTAGCTGAAGTGTGTTTTAAACTATTTTGCTTTATTAAGAAATTCAATTGAGAACTTCTGTTGCATCTATATTAAACGTAGAAACATGTTACAATGCTTGAAAGTTCTAAATCCCTGCAATTAGGAATTTAGAAGTTAGAAAGGAAATTTTGTTGGAAAACACTTCACTTTCTAGAGTAATCTGTAGGTCAAACGATAGAGTTCGTTTTCTTCCTAGTAGCTGATACTGTGCTGTGTTTTGGATTTAATGTGAGAATAATGTTGATACCACACTGATGTTTCCATTGCGGCTATGTAGCGCTTATCCCATGTCAAGGATTTTTCAGTTTCCCATGCTCTGCCAGCAAGCAGGTGCACAAGAAGCTGGGAGGGAGCATGGGAAGGACAGCTGACCCGAACTAGCCAAAGGGATATCTCAACCTATGAGTTTTACTTTTTTTCACTTCTCCCTATCCCACTGGGAGGGGGAAGGAGAGACTGAGCAGCTGTGTGGTATTTAGTTGCTGGCTGGGGTTAAACCACAACACTGTCAAAGACTGTTTTTTTTTTTCTGGTTTACTTGCCGTTGTCTAGACGTTTTAAGTTGTTCTCTAGAGACTTCTACAGAATATAGAAATTAAAAAAAAAAAGATCTGATTTAACTGGATTTCTTTCCATTGTGCAAGTGCTTGTCATATCTCTTGATGAAAAGACTCTCAAACACATGATAGCTCAGTGATACAATTCTATGTCCCTGATTCCTCTTGTTTGAAATATTTAAATAATGGTTCATTCAGGAACACTGTAGGTGCTTCAATTACGATTTTTGGTATATTGACCTTGGTTTTACTTGGGTAAGTTCATCTTACAAAAAATGTGTCTCCCACACAGACTTCCACTATGGAACAACACCGTATTTTGATTACTTCCTCAATTGGGTTTTTAAGCATTTCAGAAGAAAAAATAATAGTATAAACATCTGATCTTTTCTGTGCTTCCATTAATTTTTTTTTTCGTTTTAACCAAGTTGTAAGAACCAAGAAGGTGGTTTATATTCAGTTTTTATTATTATTTCCACATGAACTGACTGTTCTTCAGCATTCCCTAAGCAATTTAGGGAATTTAGACAGTATTGGTCCCAAGCAAGTCACACCATATGTTCCTTACCATTGAGGAGGTTTTTTTGCCTGCAGTCCAGTTGTCAGCTACTCTGGTTTTCTTCTTTCTATCATCTGGGATCCCTAAGCCTAAAGAGAATATTCTGTGTGGAAAAGGGTGTGTGGCTGTCACCTGGCAAGTAATTTGGTGTCATGGAATCACACCTCTTCACGCAGGCTAATGTCTACAAAATCACAAGATTTTCCTTCCTTTAAGCAGTGCTGAAGATCCTAACCTAGAGACGAGACTAATCTACATTGTCCCCAAAAGTCTCATCAAGGAAAATGTGTGTTGCAGATTTAACTTTGTCAGTAATCTTTTATGATAAGATTCTAGTTTTCTCACAGTAAGCTTGCTTGTTGTGTGGCTTGGATGATTAGTGAAGCAGAACTTCATAGCACATGGTGCTTGAGACATTCGTTTAAAGAAGTCAAGTGCATGAGAATTCTCTGATGAGATGTAAACCTGATTAAGGAGCTGCCAGCTTTGCTATCAGCTGCTGGTCACAGAAACCTGAGGGCATCTGGAAGAGCTTTCTCAGCAAGGTTTTCCTTATTGTAAAACCACTGTCTTGCTTATCTGGCATACAGAGCTGGAAACCTTTCAGGGTTAATTAACAGCTGTTGTGCTGGTCAGTGCAGAAATAAAGAGATTATTTTTTAGTGTAACATAACAAAGAGCTTCAATCATTCTGTATTCAAATGTTAATTTTTACTGTTTGACAAATTTTGCAAACTCTTAAATACACGGCACTATAGGTGTGCTGCATGGCCTGTGGATAGGTTTCGTATCGCCGATGTGTTTATACAGTGAAACATCAATTGGTATTTGAACTTTGTAGTTTAGCTGACTTTCTAGGATCATACAGCTTTTCATATGGGTTTTTTTTGCCTTAAGTAACTTTGTTATAAACTGTTTCTCTTTTTTTTTTTTTTTTTTTTCTCTTTCAGATATTTCTTTTGATTGTTTTCATGTGCATAACATTGCTGATTGCTAGTCTTATCTGCCTTACCTTACCAGGTAAGTCTATTATTGTAAAACTGTGATTAAAAACAACTCGGCATGTTGCCATGCTCAACAATGGCAGATGTTTTGAAAGCATTGTTTCAAGTTAAAAGGAGAAAACATGGAAAATTAGGTCTCATTTTTAATGGTACATCATCAAATTGTAATAATCTAAAATCTAGACAATAAAGATAATACCTGTATTTAAATGACAGAGACTGCCATTTCCTTTTTGTTGTAATTTTCTTTTAAGAGCAGGGCTCCAAGCACTGAGACAATCTCTATAGTAGTATTGAGAGAAAAAGAGAATTGAAACTCTTGCACCTGCTTTACCCTTTAGAGAAGGAAAATACAGGGGTTGTTACCAGGTCTTCTGCAGTGTCTTCTTTAATTAGATATTTTGAAGGTTTCATCATGACAGGTCACTAGGAGACTTTGAAGTGGTATACATACCACTTTTCAAATATGTATGAATATGTACTTTGACCAAATCAAATGTACTTTGTACTCGGGGTTTTTTTAAGAATTTGGAATAAATTAAGACATGTAAACTCATTCAAATTTTATAACCTGGCTACTGTAGTACCATGTTATTTTTACCTCTTTGTATTAATGATCCTAAAGCCAATAATGTGTTGAATTTTGTGATGATTTCAATAGCAGTATGTTAAATAATTCCACTATAATATTAATGAATATGAACACTATTAAAAATGAAATGTAGCAAATGTCTCCCATTTTTGTCAGAGAACTTCCGAAGCACCGTCAGCAAGTCTTAAAAAAATTATATGAGGCGGTGAAATAAACCAAACATAGCTCATAAGATTTAAGTTCAAGCTTATGCACTAATCCATTATTACCTTTGCAGTTCTGAAGGTTAGTGTTTAGGCTCAGAGTAGTGCAGTATTCGGTGCTTCGTTTTGCTGTAGTTCAGATCACATTGCTGGTGTAATGAAATTTTAGGAAAAAAAATTCTATATATGTATTTGGCATCACCTATGTAACTATTTACATAGTGCTTCACACTTTTGTGCCTTATGGGTATAGTACCAAAACTATTTTATGCTGAATACTATCGGTGTATTGATATTTAACAATAAATTTGACAAATATTTTTTTAATAGGCATCCTTCCTTAATACGTCAAAAAGCGTTACTCTATTTAACAGTGTTTGTGTTTTCAGTATTTGCTGGCCGATGGCTAATGTCATTTTGGACGGGGACTGCCAAAATCCATGAACTGTACACAGCTGCCTGTGGTCTCTATGTCTGTTGGCTAACTATCCGAGCAGTGACAGTGCTGGTCGCCTGGATGCCACAGGGTCGAAGAGTGATTTTTCAGAAGGTCAAAGAATGGTCTCTCATGGTGAGTCCTAAGAAAAAATTTTACCGAATTACCGACAAAGTATCTGACAAAACTTCTTGTTTCACTTTTGTTTGCAGGTTTTACTCTGTACTGTATGCTACATTTTCCTTTTCAGACCATTTTGAAGCTTTTGCAGCTTATGTTGCCATTGCACAGGCTAACTGTATTTTTGGAAGCCATTTAGCACAACCTTAAGCCATCAGTGTTAAATAAGTTTGCATATTTATGTTTATATATATATGTGTGTGTATGTTTTCATGGTTTCCTTTAAAAGTGAATAAGTTGCATTGTATTATCCCATATGTGATGTGTCCTCAGAAACATTTATGTTTTCACATACACCTGGAAGCTTGGCTATTACTCCTTTAGCAACCTGACATCATCAAATGAAAAAACAACTAGTAAAGCTGATAGATGATGATGAACACGTCTCTACAAAGTAGCTTGATGCATACTTTCAGAAAGATCTTTATGATTTGTCAGGTCTTTCTGTTGTTCAAATTAACATTTTTAAAGAAAATATCCTTTTTTATTAAAGTTCAGAGTTCTCACCATGGTAATGCATTTAAATCCCACCTTTTTATCTTGATTTTGAGGATTTCTGTTGTAGATCTCATGCCTAAGTACAGAAATTTTAAACATTCATAGCATAAATAGTATCTTGTGATGGATGTGCTTGTGTGCTTGTTACAGGACAGCAGCATGTGTGTATTTCATGTATTACCACGCTTCCCAAATATCTCATTCATCATTTTCATGTAGGAAATCTTAAGCTTGTTTAAAAAAATTCAGAGCTAAAATGTAATGTTCTACTTGTCCTTTGTCCATTCTCCTGGTCATGTTAATTAAGCCAGACTAGTTTTGTATCAGATTTTTGGATGATGCATGTAAATTAAGAGAATTCTAGGATAAAGATAGATTCAAGCATGGTATTCTAACTGAGTCTTTCATTTTTAAGTCAGAAATACTCCATAATGAGTGAATTTTTAAGGTTTGGTTTTCACTGGAGAAAAAATGCCTGTTTTGGAAAGATTCTTCTCTAATTTCACAACACGTAAGAATACTCAATATAATGGAAGTGGCGTTGGATAGTATTCCCTACTGATAAGTCAGACGTGATTCTAAGGTTTAAAACTATATGGACATCAGTAGGCACAGTCGTGCTTTTTTCTGGAGGGGACACAAAATAGGACCCAATCTTGAAGACTTGCATTGCCACACTATGTATGTAATAAAAATTATTTCTAGGGGTGTATATGTATGAGTTAAAGGTCTGTGTAATGTTGTTCTCCAGCTCTATCTGTTTGTATAGATTAAGTTGCATTTTAAAGTTTAAGCAAAAAGAATGCTCTGATAAACCTATTAGTTAGAGGTCTTGTTTTTTTCAGATAATGAAGACATTAATAGTGGCTATACTGCTAGCTGGTGTGGTTCCACTTTTGCTTGGTCTTCTGTTTGAACTGGTCATCGTTGCACCTTTGAGAGTTCCTTTGGATCAAACGCCTCTCTTCTATCCATGGCAGGTCAGTTGCTCCCATTCTTTTTCTGCTGTTGATATGTTTGTTTACTTAGAAGTAAGGCTATGGGAGTTCTTGTTTCATGTTGGTTCAGTGTGTTTTCCATAAGTATGTTTCTGTGTGGCAGAGGAAAGACAGCCAGTCTGGATGTGAAGATTGTTTAAACCGAAAGGATACGCTTAGGAATTTTAAGTATGAAAAGCTGAACTTTGTGGGATGACATCAGAGGATCTTTGTATTTCAGTGATCAGATAGACACTTTTTTTCAGTAGCATAATTGTAAAGTTATGTACAGGAGTTAGTATAGCTGTATGTACACATGCACAGACATACATATTCTGTCTGACCTTTCTGGAAAGCTTTCTGCCCCTAATTATGCAACAAGAGGTTCAGCTGATCTTTTTTTTGTACCAATTTTAGTATATAGTGATGATATACACTATGAATGGAATTTTTATATGCTTTAGGATCTAGTTTTAGGTTGAGATGTCAAATCATTAATTCAAGATTTTGAGGTAGTAGTGGTTTGGTTTTTTTCAGTCAAGTCTCACAGGTTAACGGCGTGCAAACTTTGTTCCTGCAAGTTGGTGGAAGAAATGAAGGTTCGGTGGATTGAGTGACAACTGCTTGCATCAGCTAGGCTGAATTATGCAAAACTTGTAACTCAAAGACACCCTAATTGAGGGAGCCATAACTCAAAAGATCTAGAATGCATATTACTAAATAACAAGAAAGTGTTGAGGGATAATGATTTTCTAAGCTGCCCACAAACAAGCTGACATTTACTTTCAGTATCCAAATGTTTGAAAGCTGTAATACAAAGAAGAATTTGACTGCTAATGTAAATATTCCATTATTTTATGATATAAGTATACTTTGGAGGTGTCTGTTTAAGTAAATGATTAATAAGTCAGGACATCATATCATAGCAGTGGTAGATGATCATGGTTTCCAGACAGTTTTGGAAAGAATCTGTAGTGCTAGAGATTCTAAAAATTCTTAAATTTTGCGTCTAGTTCTTGAAAGGTTTGGAAGTAAATATACAGAAAGATTTTATTTTTACGTGGTAGAGCTTCCTCAAGATATTGGGTTAGAGGGATTTGACACTTGCTCTAAATTAACAAGGAGCTATTGAGAATAATTTCCGTTTTTCACAAAAGAGAATATAGTTATACAAAGGTTACATGCTTGAGCATACACGAAGTAACTTTAACACTGATTTTTTTGTAACAAATTTTTAAATTTGTGAAGTATCTGGGGTCATATTTGTTATCAAAGGCTGCCTTTTTAAATAAGTGGTTAAAGTAAATGTATTTCCTCAGCGTTTTAAGAAAGTTAATTAATCTATGAGGTCTTAAGTCTTACCACTTCTGTAGCTGTTTATTCTGCTTTGTCAACCTATACTTTGCATTCTGGTTTTGGTGGGTTTTACTGGACAATCCCTTACAAATATCTGTAATCCAGAAAGGATTGACTCATGATGTGCAGCATTTACTAGCAGTCTGTAGTTATATTGTGTTCTTTTAATTCCATGCCATAATAATTGTGGTATATGTTAAAGCATAAATTTTCCTCTGAATAGTATGATATTCTTTTGTGAAGAGCATTGCCTTGCTTTGTTTAGCTTTTCTCAGGGTAGGGGTTTTGTGAACAACTAAAATTTAAAAGAAGAAAAAAACCCTTGTTTCCTGACTTGTGTGAACATCTTTGTATCTTGTTTCTCTTCTGTTTTAAAGGAATCAAAATAACTTATTCCTAGGTAAATGTTACTAGTATTAATTAGTTTGTACCAAAATGGTAGTCTTGAGTAACTTTAAGTTACTTTAAGTAAATGTAATGCTTTTATTTTGTATTTGCTTTGGTTTAATACTAGTAGCTGATTTTGCTAGTTGTAGGGAGCTGCCTGTTTTACAGATGTCAGTTAAGCTTGAGAGCATCCTCTTTTTCTTAGGAGTTTGCAGATGTCACCTCTTTTAAACAATGTCCCATGTAAATAGGAAAATAATTTTATTTTCCCTTACAAGTAATATTAACGAGTTGCTTTAAAAGCTTTTGCTTGTCAAACTATTTAAAAATACATTAATACTAACAGTCCATTTTTACAAAATCAGGACTGGGCCCTTGGAGTTCTGCATGCCAAAATAATTGCTGCCATAACACTGATGGGTCCCCAGTGGTGGCTGAAAACTGTTATTGAACAGGTAGGAAAAAATTGTCCATGTGAACTATCTGTATAATATATTTTGAATGTTTTTTGAATGTGTGAGTCAGAAAACGGAGTTACTGTTGTAGTAATGGAGTAATCTGAGTAACTGAGTAAAATTCAACTAGTCTTGTAGAATACTTTTAAATCATATAGCTTAATCCATTAAGGTACACTTAACAGCAAAACAAAAATAAACCTCAGAAATCTGAAATCAAGAAAACGTGTATACATATATGTAACTTTCTCAGGTTTGTATTAAAGTGAGAAACATCATTGTTTCTTCAGATGAATTTACCTGTGTACAAATACTGGACATTATTTATGTCCACCACTCAAGAACAGGGAATTTCTGCCTTCTCTAGAGCTGCAGAGGTTGCTTCATTCATAGATGGGTGCATATGAAAGACACCATTTCCGTTCCCCTTTGTTTATTAAGCAAGACAGAACAGTTTCTGCGAGCAGTGCTGAGTCACATAGTCTGTTGCTTTCTTTGGCAGAAGTATTTTTTTCTTGATTATAAACTTCAAGTTGTATGCTTGACATCTCAATGAAGTATCTCAATTGTTGAAAAGTAACTTTTCAGCCCTGCACTGTATGTAATGGCTATGGTGCCTGTGCTGACCTCTGTACAAAGGTGCCTCTCTTGATTAAGTCTAGCACATAGTCCCAGCTATTAAACCATTTACTGATCACTTTAGGTGTCACACTGGAGAAATGTAGTCTTAGTGCTGTGAGTACCTTTTGGTACATACCATAGCTCTTCCTTTCATTCCCTGGGCCTGTTTGTTGTACACACACTCTCCTGAGCCATCCTTAGAAATGCTTACATCCAGGCTGTGGGACAGAGGCTATCATCTAGCTCTACATGGCAGCCACTTGAAATCGGTCCTTTCCCATTGTTAGTCTAGTCATGAGACCTTAGCTCCTAGTAGTAGCTGCAGAAACTCGAGAATTGTGGAGGCCCTGTCTTCAGGCACAGGCTCCACATGCAGAGGCTCTGGTCCACCCAACCAAGTACGAAATAAGATCCTATTTTCTGCCTGTGTAATAGATTTGGTCTATTAGCGTGCAGAGGATCCTCTTTCAGCAGGTTAACAGCACCAAATCAGAAGACTATTCCAGATTAAGTTGCTCTCCTGGGCACTATTTCGGTGATTTCCTGGATCACTCACGATGTAGATTAGCACAGAGCTTTTTCCTTCTTCGACTGTGGCCACCATGGTTTTGTTCAACCATATCTGTCTTGGGAACACCCGTTTTCTCTCATAAGGAGAATTGTGTAAAACCTTGTAATTATTACTGTAAGCGCAAACCATGGCTTTCTCAATTGATCCATTCTATTTCTAACTTGTTCTTTTTAGGTATATGCAAATGGGATCCGTAACATTGATTTACACTTCATAATCCGTAAACTGGCAGCACCCGTAATCTCTGTTTTGTTACTTTCCCTGTGTGTACCATACATCATAGCTTCTGGGGTTGTACCTCTATTAGGTATGTATGCATTCAGATGATGGTTTAGAGCAATGTAAATATATCTGTGGAAATAAAACTTCAAACTCTAGGTTATTTTAAAAAACAAACAAACAACAAAGCACTATTCTGCCAGCAAAGATAAATGCTTAAGGATTGCTGTCATCTTAAAAGTTTGAGACTTTTTGAGAAGTGCAATACATCATTCTCACTGGCATTTGGAAAAACTAAGTGCAGAGTACATCAAGAGTATGGAACTGCATAATATCTAACAGAAGAAATGTAGGTATCTAGCTAGTTTGGGAAAGGGATAATTAATTAATTTCTTCTTTGGACGGTCAACCTTTAATTTTAGTCTCTCTCTGAGAGATGTGCTGAGCTGAGGTCGTATTTTCTGACTTGTCGGATTCTAAAGCAAGGTTAGAACAGGTGAAAATACTGGTTTTGTTTTGAGGTTTTCATTCATTATTAAAAGAAAATGTAAATTGTAAATATGGGGGGGTTCAGACTTTCCTATCTGCTTATAATTGAGGGAAATAATTTCATTACAAGCAGGGTAGATGTGCTTTTTCATCAACAGTTGTCTTTTGCTAGTTAGTTTTGATGTTAACAACATGTTCAAGAAGTCCCATTTTATTCTTCAACCTCTCACTTGAGTGCAGACTTCTATAGTGTCAGCTTTTTTCTGATACGAGGTATACAGAAGTCAGTAAGCAAGAAGAGCTGATAAGCCATTTTTTTTTATTGTGGATTTTCACTGTGTTAATGGAAAACTTTCAGCTTTAATGCTTCAGATGAAAAAGAAGAGCAGGTGTTAGATGATGTGAGGGTTGTGTCTTGTTTTATAGGAGTTACGGCTGAAATGCAAAACCTAGTTCAGCGACGGATTTATCCTTTTCTGCTTATGGTGGTGGTTTTGATGGGAATTCTCTCCTTCCAAGTCCGCCAGTTCAAGCGCCTTTATGAACATATTAAAAATGACAAGTGAGTATATAGTGTGGGTTTTTTAATTTTTCCACTTTAAATTATGGTAACAACTTTAGATTGAATTCAGGTGTTGTAGATACTTAGGGCTAAAAGGGATTTTAAGACGCTTTCTAGACAAATGACCTTCTGAGGCAGACCTAAACTGTTCTTGGCAAATGTTTTACCTGTGATTCAGGTAGATAAACACAGGAATAGACTGTCTTTATAAACGGAAGACACTCCCCTATGTCTAACTTGTTTGTCTCCCCCTCTGTAGTCTTGAAGGCCAAGTGATTGTAATAATTATGACATCTGGAAGTAAAATCATGTCTCAATTTGCCCCTTATAAAACCATTTCTCCAACCTTTTCTGCGTAACTGCTTTTCTAATTCATTCTACTTGTTATTCCAATTAAACTGTTAAAAGAACATTCAGTTGATTTGATAGTTTGTCCTTACCAAATTTTGTACTGTTTTCTGATGTTTTCAGTAATTGCTACTCTGTATTACTCGGATGCCTGACAAAATATTAATTTTCCCAGTGTTTCTTCTGGCTACCCTGCTTAGTTTTTAAGCTTATTTTGTGTTGTCCTTATTATCTTATTTTTTATGTTACCCAAATTACCTCATGTGTTTGGTTATTTAAAAAAATGAGGTTTGGACCCTAGCAACTAGTCTTCCTAGGCTTCTTTTGTGGCAGATTCTTTTTTGAACTTATAGCCTCCTTAGCACTCTTGTTTGGTCTTATATCTGAGTTGTTGTTCCAGACATTCAAGTGGCAGTGGCTCAGACACTGAAGATGCTTTTAGAAGTATCATCCAGCAAACGGGATGGGCATATAAATAATGCAAACACATTTTTGTATTTCATATCTTCATTCAGCTTATGTATTGTGGTGGGTTGACCCTGGCTGGATGCCAGGTGCCCACCAAAGCAGCTCTGTCACTCCCCTCCTCAACTAAACAGGGGAGAGAAAATACAATGAAAAGCTTGTGGATCAAGATAAGGGTAGGGAGAGATCACTTACTAATTGCCATCACAGGCAAAACAGACTCGACTTGGGGAATAACTTAGTTTATTACCAGTCAAATCAAAGTAGGATAATGAGAAATAAACACAAATCTTAAACACACCTTTCCACCCCTCCCTTCTCCCTGGACTCACCTTTGTTCCCAGTTTCCCTGCCTTCTCCCCCCGAGCAGCACAGAGGGACAGGGATGAGGGTTGCAGTCGGTTCATCACACGCTGTCTCTGCCGCCCCTTCCTCCTCATGAGGAGGACTCCTCACACTCTTCCCGTGCTGCAGCATGGGGTCCCTCCAATGGGAGACAGTCCTCCATGAACTTCTCCAAAGGAAGCCCTTCCCACAGGCTGCAGTTCTTCATGAACTGCTCCAGCATGGGTCCCCCACAGGGTCACAAGTCCTGCCAGCAAACGTGCTCCAGTGTGGGGCTCCCATGGGGTCACAGCCTCCTTCAGGCATTCACCTGCTGTGACATGGGGTCCTCTATGGGTTGTAGACAGATACTTGCTCCACCATGGACCTTCATGGGCTGCAGGGGCACAGCCTGCCTCACCATGGTCTTCACCACAGGCCGCAGGGGAATCTCTGCTCCAGCACCTGGAGCATCTCCTCCTCCTCCTGCTTCCCTGACCTCAGTGTCTGCAGAGTTGTTGCTGTCACATATTCTCACTCCCTTCTCCGGCTGCAGCTGCTCCTGTGCAGTAACTTTTTTCCCACCTTCTTAAACACGTTATCCCAGAGGTGCTACCACCATCACTGATGGTCTCGGCCTTGGCCAGTGGTGGGTCTGTCTTGGAGCCAACTGGCATTGGCTCTATTGGACATGGGGAAGCTTCTAGCAGCTTCTCACAGAAGCCACCCCTGGAACCCTCCCACTATCAAAACCTTGCCACGCAAACCCATGACATGTATCTGTCTGAATTGCGTGACCACTGAAGTTAAGGCTGTAAACACAACCCTGTAATGGCTGTACGCCATTGTGAAATGCCTGAATGTTGAGAAAAGAGGTGAGGATGGTTGAAGACCTTTAAGGGGTGAGGGATCACTTGTGGAATAACTCTTATTCAAATGAGAAAACTGCTTCTGCAGCAGAGGAGATAGAGTAGGTTTGTGTTACAGTATTGTATTAACTTTTGTTAATTTCTAACTGTTTTTACTATAATCCTAGGTACCTCGTTGGGCAACGACTTGTGAATTATGAACGAAAGTCTGGTAAACAAGGCACATCAACAACTCCACCTCAGTCTTCACAAGAATAGATGGTCATATTAAACATCTTGACCTTCCCTTTGCCTTTACATGTCCTTTTTTCATAGACTCTTCTTCAGTCTTTGGATATCTCTCCCAATAATACTCTCAGCAGTGTTTCGGCTTCTGTTAGCAGCATCCAGATAGCAGTTAAGGCTCTGTTCCTTATCTGCGTTTTCTGATGTTATCAATGCTGTCTGAGGTCTGTATATGTGTAAATAGAAGTATCCTGACACCCTAAAACCTTGGATTAAAAAGAATGTGCATTGTACATCTTTAAAAAAAGTATATTAATTTATTAAATCTAGTTGTCACTTTATTTTGGACTGCTGTTCTGTTGACAATGTGCCACAAAGCAATAGTGCGAAGAGGCAAGATGTTTTTATAAAATTTGGAGCTTACTTTATGGTGTTCATAACAGTTCTTATTGTAGTAATATAGTATGATTTTTCATGAGTGGAAAGGCCACACAGAGAATATCAAAAGTAAATAACTGTCTTACAGTCAGCAATGAAGTGGCTGTGGTGAGAACATAATGAACTATGTATCTTGCTGTCAGGTCTTTTTTATTATTTTGTATAACACCAAAGCTGTTGTACATTTTTCTATTGCCTGATTGTTTTTCATGTGTCTGAGTTTGTAATATTGTACAGTTGCTGTTAAATCAAGAAAATATTTCCTCTTCCGAGAATTCAGATGTACTTGTTGAGGCTCAGCTGGGATTTTGTTTGGTTGGGAGCGGGGGGGTGGGGGGTGGCGGGTGGCTTTGGGAATCAGGATTTCCTGAATTGAAACAGTAAGTTAAAAAATGTACTAAGACTAGATGATTGAAGTATTTAAAGGTACCAAGGAAAATTAGATAGGTTCACAACTTAAATTGTAGCCAACTTCTTATCAATAATATAATTTTTCAGGACCTCGAGCAGGAATGAATCTTATCAGATGTGTTTGCAGAGAAACAAAGAGCACAGTGTAAGCAACATTCTGACCTGGTCCTTAATTAAAAAGCTTGGAATCTTTTTTCTGGAAGTTACCGAAGTCGCAAATTGTTGTATGAATTTTATATTACACAATTACTTTAAAAAAAAAAAAAAAAAACAACAACAAAAAGTCTCTTTTCTTTCGGAATTGGTCACTGTGAATTTTTGTAGGAATAATGTTGAGGATGTGATTTGTCAGGTACGTTTATTGCCTGTGGGGCAGAGAAATACCTATGCTATTAAACAGGTGAGGAAAAGTTAGCAGGTTTCTTTGCAAGGACACAGTCAAACAAGAGCCACCAATTCAAGTCTGTGTTATTTCTATATGTAGATAGAGTTATTTTGCAGTAATGCTTGGGTTTTTTTTATGTAGATATTTTAAAGAAAATACATAACAGTATGGCAAAGCTTTAAGTAGCATCAAATCACATGCTTAGATTGCATATCTTTCCTAGATTAAATGGGGGAAATGTGAGTATCCATTGCAGTAATCAGAAAATTGATGGAACATTTAACTTGCTACTCGGTACACTGTCCTTCAGTATTCTGTACTTAACCATACATGTATATAATTAATACTTGAGAATCTGGCAGGTGCTTTGAGAGTGTCATCTCCTTTTATTGATGTTGCATCTCTGCTCTGACGTGTTTTGAGCTCATGTGGTCCAGGCTGTGATGGTGGTAGTTCATTTTTTGGTGTCTGGACTCATGTTCTGAGGCAGTGAGCACAAGCCAAATGCATCTGAATCTAGTGGCAGGAGGATTAGGCTGTCACTACCAGGAGGTCAGAAACTACTATTGGACAGAATTACTGTTGTCCTGATGGTTTTGAACCACAAATACTACCCTTTGGAGTGATTTATTAGGAAATTTTCCAGTTAAATGAAATCATAGAAAAATAACCAAAATATTTCTCTCTCATTCACTGTTGCTGACTTAAATGCTAAATGGAGTATTCGCCCCCTATATTTTTGATGTGGATAAATACTGCATTTGACTATTTACAGTGGTGTACATTGTGCAACAGATATATTTTCACAATATTAAATTCACTGGTAACATACATTCTTACTTATGCTAAGATTCTGTCTTTGACATATCTTTCGTAAACAGTTCCAAAATGATCTTGCCACTCAAATATTGCGAGCACTACTCTGCATCATGCAGAATTTGCAGTAGTGTGGTTCTTGTAACTTTGTGTTTTTATCCAGACAAACTGGTCTTAACATTAAAATTTATTAAGAAAAAGCCTTTGTGCTGTTTCTTATTACTGTTATTTGACAAGTCCTGACAGACAAAACTGAGTCGAGCCAGTCATGTAATGTGAACTGTAGCTATTTCAGTGTAGCTTGCATTATCTGTATTGCCTCTTTGTTGTGGAGAGCTGGTTTCAAATCCAGCTGCTGTGCTTGCTTTTGCACTGCTTTACAGATCCAGGTGAAGTGGCGTTTGTTTCTGAAACTGTCTACTGTGAACTTTCAAAAAATCTCATCTGCTTATCTCCTCACTTTTACATGTGTTTTGGGAGAGAAGACAGAGGTTGTATAGAACAAGAATTAAATAACAGCACTTTTTTTATTGTTTTAAATTTTAATAGTTTGCCTTGTTGTGCTGTGTGTACTCCTCCGGCATAGAAAGTTGATAGTGAGCATGTAAGTTAACGGGCTGTTACTAAGACAGCTGAGGAGCTCTGTGCCAGGGGCTTCTATCTGTGCTAGAGTAATTCAGCATGCCGCTGTCTCGTTACTCTTCAAGTGGGAAAAATTCTCTGTGTGTATGTGTATTTTCAACACAATTTGTCTTGACCTTGGGTCTTGAATGGAGGGGTTGCAGAGGTGTACTGGCTTAATTGTATCCCCTCTGGTGTTGAGAACCTAATGGTGTTGGTAGTTCTACAGACCTTCATCCAAGAACTGTCAGATGGGTCTGTAGTCTCTTTTGCAAAAAGTTAATTGCAGCATGGCATGGACTGTTCTACACAGATTACAGATTGTTTTATATTGATTAAAACCAGTTAAAACTCTGCATCCTTTCTCTGACTTCCCCTTCCCCACTGGGTAAAGCCCAAGTCACTTGTTCTCGTTTCTGAGGGCACTCTGGAACCTGTAACGATTTCCTGTCAGTGACTTCCTTGGTAAGACGCCAGCTCCAACACTAATTACACTATTCACATCACTTTTCAGCTGAGTGCGTTTTTTCCTTGCTTTCCCCTAAGCTTGAGCAAAGGTCTTTGTAAAAATCTGCCGAGCAGCCCCTGTAGACTCTGTACAAAGCCCTTCACCTTAGAAAGCACGAGTGACTGGTTTGTGGATTCCTGGCATGCTGATCAGGGTCGTTTTGTTTCCTCACTCTCGGCTGTCTGTCCGTTCATTTAGATTGGAAATTCTTTGTGGCAGGATCAGTGTTCTTGTTCTGGTTGCCTCATGAGTGGGCACTATACAGCCTCAGCAATGAGTGGACTTCTTAGCAGAAATGATGATACAGATAATAAAAACATTAGACAGGGAACTGAATCTTTGTAGTATAGTGAAGTTCAGGATGCAAAAAAAAAAAAAAAAAAAAGGAAGCTGTCTTCTGAAACAGGAAAGGAAACAACTTTTACAAACCATAATGGTAAGTTAGAGCGCTCTTACTCTGATATTTCAGTTCATAATTAGATTAACTGGTACTAAAGAATTGCATAGTTAGCAGCAATTTTATTAAGTCTATGATTATTCCAGACAAGCCATGCTTCTGGTTTTAAGTTCTTTGTTTAGAAGTCACCATAAATTGAAAAATTATATGCCAAGATCAAAGTTACTCAATAATGGAGACTTTTAGAAGATGGTATTTCCAAAGGTCAAATACTGTTCCAAAATAAATGGAATGTTTTTAATTCCGTGCAGTACTGAGGGATGGAGCAATGGCAAGATTATTTCACAACTGCCCATCAGTTCTGTTGCTTGTATGCTTACTTGCTGTTATCTCTTACTTGTTGAGTAGTGGCCAATGCCAAAGCTGCATAGGTGCTTCCCCCCACCGTGTAAGAAGAAATCAAACATATCTGGATTTGTCTGACACCGGGGGTGGGGGGCACTTAACCTTCCTTGTCTGATGTATATTAAATCACTTTTGGGGAGTGTTTCTGTTCCTGGAAAATGACAGTAGTCTTACATAGAACAGTCTTCCTTGTTGCTTACAAAAATAGAGAAAACTTCAAAGCTCATTATTTATTTATATTGAGTAGAATTTATGTATTAGAACCTAAATAGTGAAGATCTGCGTTGGCATGCCTTGTTCAGCACATGTAAATTGTGTAAATGGCCTGGTGAGGAATGTGCTGGATCTAAAATGCTGCTGCGTGTGAATGGAGTGCACGTCAGGTATTTGGCTAGTTGTGACCAGGAGTCATGGAAGCAGGAAGAAGCAGAAGAATTTTTAAGCTGAAATCAGGCAATGCTGCTATAGAACAACAATTATGTCCATGAATATACTTTTAAATGCTCTTTATATAACAGAGTAACCAGCAAAATGCACATGGGGGAAATACTTAATATCTAGGAAGAATCTGAGTTACTGCTTTCACTGAAGCTACACATGTGTATTTACTACCTGTGTTTTCAGAGTTTGATCAGCTTTTTCTTAACATTAATTGTTTCAGCCTTACTACCTCTATAACTTTGGGCCAAGATTCTCAACATTATCCATCAGTGTCCCCCTTACTGTGCCTTTCTGTGGTCTCTTTCTTCCTCATTGAAAAGGATTTGTTGACCTAACAGCCGAGCCGCATTACTTACCTGTGTAATCCTGAGTTTCCTCCAGCAACCTTGCATTAACCTCTGTATAATTAGCAACTGTTGTCACACCCCTGGCCCTCGAAGTGGAAGCCTCCTACCCTCGCCCACCTCTTGATCTTAATTTTACTCACTAACTCTCAGAGGTTATTCCACTCTTTATTGTTATGCTGTCTTAGTCTTCTCCCTTTTATACCCATGAATTACCGTAATCTTTAAGCAGATGTTTTAGTGTAATTACATGTGAAAAGCATCCTACTTTTAGCTAAAAATACTAGTTCCCTGAAGTATAAATGACTACTTAAAGCAGACTCAATGATATCCCAATATGCCAAACTCAGACCAACATCGGTACTTATGCACATACTTTGCGTACTGTTAACACAGGAGTAATGAGTAGAAACTGTCCAGTACATCTGGTTCTGCTTGTAACTCAGGAGACTGCGTAGTAAGGATGATTGTAACTCGTGCAACTGCAGGTTTTTGTCACTCCATCCCATCCTGTTCCATCCCATCCCCCACTGCAGTTAGATACATGATCTCTGGCCAGGTGGGGTCAAAGGAGAGAGGAGAGCAGTGCCCACTCTCCTCTTTCTGCAAAGTGCAAGCAGTGTATCCCCCAGAGGGGTTTTTTATTAATTGATGCAGTATGTCTTGCTAATTTTTGTTACATGTAAGCATTTATACAAAGATTAATTTAGTTATGCCTTTATAGATGAAGTAAGTTGTGGAGCAGCATGTGATTAATTGGTCTCTTATTTTCCAGGTTTTTTTATTCTTATATGAAACTTTTAGCCTTTTGCTTTTTCCACCAGTTTGCAATTTATATAAAATAACTTGTTTTAAGAATATAGAGTTTTTCATGAAATACACATAGAAAAACTTTCCATCTACATGCTGCTGTTTCTCATAATATGGTCTGGCAGTTTTATGCATGATTTTGCTGCACTGGACCAAATAGCTGGAAGAATTGAGGGTACAACATTTACTTTTTGAGCTTTTTTAGGATGGTTCCAGGTGTTTCCAAGGACTGCAGATGAGGGAGAACATGAACTTCTGCTGTTTACCTGTTATCCCTAGACACCATTGAAAAACTGCATTGTGAAATTAATTTAATTAAATTCCATTCTGTAAACCCCTGCAGGATAACGTTTGCTACAGGTGGGTTTTGCTCCAGTATTCCTAATTAGTTTGAAGCATCTACTCATTTAATGAACAGGTGTGTCATGGCATGTCAGAAGTTTGCTGTTTTCATGTAGTTGTGAAGTACTTTGAGGCCTGATACTTGGCCTGTAGCCTACGTCGAGTATTCATGTTTTATGAAGATTAGCCAGTTGTTAAAATATGTGGGTTTTGTTTCCAGAGACCACCATTTTATTTTTGTGCTGCATGGCCTTACGTGTTCATCAGTGGGGACATAACGTGCATTAAAAAGCGCTGCCTTCAAATCAGGTTGTGTTCATTTTCTGTAACTGCTTGGCCTGTTTCAAGCATGCAGCACCCAAGGTTCTTTGGAGCAATGGCTTGTGAAGGCTTTCTGAAGCGAATAATCGTATTAGCAAGTTCATTTGAGTGCTCAGGCTGCTCAGAAGGGACAGGAGGGGTATTGCTTTATAATCAAGAGATGCTCTCATGTCCTTATTGAGGACGCCATTTGGGTTACCGCTGGCGCGGTTTTTATCCACAGTGGAAAGAGCAGAAGTCTCGTAGTCCGCCACCAAGCCTCTGAGGCAGAGAGGGCTCCCTGACTCCTGGGTGGTGGGGAGTGGTGGGAGCACCCATACTGCCCTGTCCGTGCCTGTTGGGCCAGGCTTGGCCGTACCATGTGTGGTGGGGCAGTTGGTCAGCTGTCCTGAATGCCCAGGGTTGGGGGCTGACCAGCACCAGCAGAGCTGCTGGGCCTGAGCTGTCCTTCGAAGCGGCACCTGCTACGAGTAACAGGAATTTTAGGGAATACGTTGCCCTGTGTCTATGTCGCCCCTCAGGCAGCGCTTGTTCTCACCTCACCCAAGCCTAGAAAGGCGGTAGGAGAGCCGAAGGCAGGATGGCCGTGCCCGGCGAACGCTGCTACCCAGGCAGTGCATCCCTGCGGCCGGGGCCAGGCAGCGGGCCGGCGGGCTGCAGACAGCCCGGCCACCGGCCTCCCCGCGGCGGGCTCTGCCTCTCCCCTAGCGCTAACGCGCCTCGGGCCCCGCCGAAGTTTGCAGAGAACGGGTGTTGCTCTCGCATTTTAAACGACGTGGGCAACGGCCCTCCTCCCTGGCCTGGCCCCCGCCTTCCGCCGTTGCGGCGGGGCCCTCCCTCCTGCCGCCCAGGGCGGGGCCCTCCCTCCCGCGTTGCCCGGGCAGCGGGGCCGCGGAGGGGGCAGGTGAGGCGCCCTGCCCGGGCCTTCCCCGCGCCCCGTCTGGCGAGGGGGGCAGCACCGGCTCGGGGGCGGCCCGGCCGGGGGGTGCCGGTGCCGGGGGCGCTGCCCGCCGGTCGGAGCCGTGGGACGGCGGCTGGGCTCCCGCCGGCTGCAGCTCTCCCGGCGCCAGGGCCCGGCGGCGGCCTCCGAAGGGTTGCAGGGGGCGGCTCGGAGCTCTCGGTGCTGCCGACAGCTGGGGGCGGCCCGTGCGGAGGGAAGGGGGGCCCGGCCGTCGGTCGGCGGGCCGGCTTGCCGAAGCTGGTGGCTGGAGCTTTCTCAGGCGGCCTTTCCCTCTGCGTCCTGGGCCCGGGGGTGGCTGTGGCGGACAGCGAGGCAGGCCTGGTCTGCCGGCGCGTACTTGGTGGGCTTGGCTTGGCACCCAGAGCACCTGGGGCTGGTGTTGGGTGTGTGGATGGAAAAATAGAAAACAAGAGCAAATGGGAGGCAAGAGAGATGGGTGGCCTTTGTGTTTAGCAAGAGTAACCCATGCTGGAGTCGAAGGGCAGGTATTGCCACGGACTGATGGCGAAAGGTTGCAAAGGCTGGCTGACCCGAGCGCGTTTTACTTTGCTCAGTAAGTGCGTGCACGTACAGGAGGTTCCCTCTGAACATCAGGAAACCCTTTGTCACCGTGGGGGTGACGGAGCACTGGCACACGTTTCCCAGGCAGGTGTGGAGTCTCCCTCCTTGGAGGTATTCAAAACCCGTCTGGGCATGGTTCTTAGCAGCCTGCCCTAAGCAGTCCTGCTTGAGCAGGGGGTTGGAGCAGATGACCTCCAGAGGTCCCTGTCAACCTCAGCCCTTCTATGAGACTTGATGATTAACGGCTTACTATAGAAACAGGTCTTGTGCTTATTTTTCCTCTCTACTTTTTCTTTTCTGGTTAGTTTTTTCTTCTTTTCTTTGACTGCTTCCCGGGCACAGACACATGCATGTGTATTCTTTCCTCAAGGTTCTTCTGTTCTCTAGCTTATCCTGAAATCCCCAACTTTTGCTTTCAGCTTCAGCTACTTGGCTAGAGCTGTGTTTTTGAATCATTACTGAAAGTGCATGACCAATGTAGTAATTAAATGCACGCTCTGAAGTCTATCCTCAATGCAAATTTGCTGCATTGGTGTAATGAAGACTCTGTACTCTGTCTACATTTCTCCAGAAATGAAGTTCTAAGTATGGTTTGATCCTCAAAGGAGTCTTGAGTGACAGCAGTCCCATTTTTCCATTGCTGACTTTTATTTTATTTTTTTTTAAATAGAGGAAAATTCACATGGCAGGAGGACAAAGACACCTGCCAGATACTCTTATTTTCAACTTAAAAATAAAAAAATTCTAAAGGGATAAAGGATGCTGTTACACTGATTCCTTTCTTGATGCCATTGCTTTTGCTGCTCTTCACTCTGCAAATAGCTGATGTGTTTTCAGCTCTTCTTTCTAAATCAACTTAAGTGGCTGTAGTTTGCTCTTGAAATGATGAGGAAGGTGCCCACACTTCTCCCACCAAATGTGCTGTGTTCCTGTAATGGGAGAAGGGCCATACAATAACCTATGTCTATCACTTCTTCTGGATCCTGAGGAACAGGATTCCTTGCAACAACTAAGTTACATCCTGAATGAGACAAACCTATCTATAGAGCTGTATGAGCAAAGTGTGATGTGTAATTTCAGGACACGTGAATGTTTTGTTCATCACTAATTTTTTGATGTAAAGTCTGCCAGGAGCACAAATTAGTAACTTTTTGCTACAGTGTTTTGCTACAGTGTTTTCTGAGTATGTAAACACAGTAGAAACTTGGTAATCTGTGTGCTGGAGCTTCTGTACAAAAGTGACTAGACTTCTTGGCATGAGGTAGTGAGTTGTCAACATAGCTGGCTTTCACGTTGGCATGTGTGGTGTGACTTGTCTGGACTACACGTTTTACAGATTCGTGTTGTGGTAGGTTTGAGTAGAAAAATCAGTTTAAAACTATCTGAAGATACCTGTAGTAGTAGAAAGTAGAAAAGTAGTAGTAGATACCTGTAATAGTAGAAAGTAGTAGTTCTCCTTACTCAGAGCTGTTGTTGGTGTCCGAGCTCCAGTTTTTACTTGATGTTGCCGTCAAGTTTAGGTTTTAGAGACATGCAGTGCTCATCTGTGTACCCTTCTGAGTCTGTCAGTTCTCCAGTAGCCCCAGCAGTTGAGTAGGACAGGAGGGAGTTTAGGTACAAGCGTTGTTGGCTGCCATGCGCACATTTCGTTCACATTCTGCATCTGTGAACTGCTGTTTTATTATTTCTTTCAGGTCCTTGTAACTGAACACAAACGGACCATGCCTCTTCCAGAAACCATGTTTTGTGCTCAGCAGATCAAAATCCCCCCTGAGCTACCTGACATTCTGAAGCAATTTACTAAAGCTGCTATTAGAACTCAACCTCGTGATGTTTTGCAGTGGGCAGCTGCGTAAGTATGATGTTCACCTAACGGTGCAGTGCTGTGCGTATGGACCCACAGGGTCTCACTGCTCCTGTCTGTTGTACAGTGGAGCTGGCTTTGAATGTTAAACCAACCTCTGTCTTGCATACATGCTTCTGTGCATTAATGCAGCACATGAGCCTTTTAAAAACAGTGTAGTATTTGACTTATTTTCTGTTTCTTTGAGGTTTAGGACTGGCATATTTCTGGAATAGTTTGATTTCCATACAGAAAAATGCTGGGTTGTTTTTTTTTTTTTTTGTTACTAATTTCTCTGTCCTGAAGACTAAACCTTTTGTTTTGTTTTGTTTTGTTTTTCTTGTCTCTTCTCATGTGAGACTTAATTCTTGGAATTTAAAAGAAACCTAGAAAATAGCTTTCTTATTCTTAAGCTTGATTAGGTTTCTGTTTTTTGTTTCCAGGAATAAAATTAAGGAGTCTCCTTAAATGTTACTGAAATAGGAAAAGAGCCTGAAAGTTGCAACTTTTAGGTGATAGTCCACATAATAAATTTCTCACTGTAAAGTTAATTTAAGATTTTTAAATGTTTCTTCCTTAACATCTTTTTTTTCTTTTACCTCAACCACTCGCTATAATTTTTTTCCTGTCCTACAGCTGGTGCGGACAAGCTCTTGAAATGTATCTCTGAGGTGTTCTCAGTTGGGGGTACTGAGAAACGTCCGTGCTGTGTACATGAGGGAGGGGAGGCTGTTAAGCAAGCCAGGCTGGAGTCTCAGCTTGCCCATACCTGAGGCTGAATTGCTCTGGCTGCAGTGTGGGAGAAGAGCAGTCGGAACATGTTAAAATGGCATGGCCTTTTCTTAGGAACACAGCGGCGATGGGGTACGGCGTACTGCCGGGTGATGGATGGGCAGGGAGCTTGCCCTAGCCAAGCGGTCAGCAGCAGCAGCCACCAGGTAGTTTGAGCCCGCTGGGACGTGGGGCTGGTGGGAGCAGGGGCAGTGCAGCACGGCCACGGCCACGCCGCCAGCCAGACCCCGGCCTCTGCTCAGAGACTGCACCAGCTCGGTCAGAGGAGCCCCTGCAGGTGGGCAGGTGGCTGCTGCTGCTGGCACACCCCTCTTTCTGGAACATGCTCTGGTGTGAGAGCAACTGGGGCAGAGCAAGGTCAGGACCTGGGAGCCAGGCACAGCAGAGCGAGGCTGGGGTTTCACACGCGCTGCCGTGATGGCGGCGCTCGTCCCTGTGAATAGTTGGGTGCGGAAACAGAGCTGGCTGAAAAATAGCCCCGGTGTTATATGTACATACATATGTGCATCTATTTCTATACAGTCACACTAATTCAGTTCTGCAGTGCTGCTTGCTGTGCCTTTTGGCAAGTTTTTGCACAGTGTGGGATAGCCTGGGCGTGTAGGCGGGTGACCAGGGCAGGTGAGGGAGGATGAGTGGAGAAACCCTTAAATTAGATCTGCCATTGACGGAATGAAAACTAAGTTTTCCTTGCACAGTTCAGATTGCTGGCTGGTTATGGCAGAGGTGATTGCTCTTAAGACTGTGGCAGCCTCATAATTAAAAGGATGTGCATCTAATTCCCTTTCTGCTCTAGTCTTAAATTTTATTTTTGAGTGGACAGAAATAGCAGAAATGCTGATGAGACAGTTGCAGTGTAAATAGCCAGTTGTGCTTTTTGGGTAGCGTGTGAGGGGAACGGTAAACAAATGAGCCCTCAGGTGCTTGTCGATCAAACAGGAAAAGCCTGTGCTTTGGTTTGCAAGCATGCTCTGATATTAATAAATCACTCTGCCCTTGCCAAGAGGGGCCGAGTAGATCACGCACAAAACAAGTTAAATTGCCTTAAGAATTATTACAATGTTGTAAAATGGAGCGTGTAAAGTCTAAAGATTGTGGTTTCCACTAAAATGAAAGGTGGTGTCTGGGCACGGGGAGATGGGAGTTGTGCAGGCAGCTTGCCAAGTGCTGCTGCTCCTGCAGGGAGCAGATTCATTAGCTGAGCTGTAAGAGCATTGACTTCTGTGCCGCTTGTAATGGCTGGGGGCATTGAAGTGCGTTGCTCTTCCCATTCATTTAGGTATTTTTCAGCGCTGTCAAAAGGCGAGCCCCTTCCTGTGAAGGAGAGGATTGAAATGCCTTTACCAGCAGAGAAAACAGATGCTGGCTTGACCCTAGGACTCCTTAAAATCTTGCACAAACAGGTACAAACAGGCCTTTACCAAATGCACAATGCTATTGAGGAATGCTGATGTGTTGGGGATGGTTGGGGAGACTGACTGTCAAGTATTTGATGTATTTTGAGGAAGGAACTGTGTTCTTAGTTTCCTTATGGTTTTTGGAGTTCTTATTGTGGTGCCATGATTTCATTTACAGCTTTCTCCCAAAGGTGTGGTGAATGTTGCAGAACTGAAGGAAAAATGGAAGCACTTGTGCTTGCCAGAGGAGCAGCTGAAAGCTATCCTGCAGTTGGATGACTTTGGTGAGGAGGTGGAATGGATGAAGATTCTGGCACTTGGGTGCAGCGTGCTCGGCGGGGTACGTTCACAGCAGGAGCCCTCATATCCGAACACAAACAGTCCTATGTGATCCTACATGAGGGAGACCACAGAATAATTAATACAGATGGACTTTGGGGAATGGTGATTGCTTTTGCAGCAGCTGGTGAAGTGGCTTCTTCTGTTTGTGTTTACTTATGTTCCTCATCATCTTTTGGTCAGGGGAGCTTAACCAGAAAGAGGTCTAAGTCCTCAGTTTACTGGGGTGGCAGTAGAAGAGCAAGCGTGTCCACACGGAGCTTGGACCATGAGAGGGAGGATGACAGAGGAATGATGCATTTGGCATCAATGTAAATGTCCATGGAGGAGAACTGGAGGGAGAAATTAAAATGTGAATTTTTAATTGATTGTATAGTCAATTAAATTTTCACAGAAGCAGTTAATGTTACTAAATCTACATCTGATTATTTTAATGTCAGTAATAAAATCTCAGCAGAGCATTTCAACAGAATTAGAGCTGTTCTTCTGAAGTATAATATTTTAAATGATTTCTGCAGTAGGGAAGAAGGGGTACTAATACCTATTAAATAATATTTTGAGAATGTTGCAATATTTGGAAGCCCTGAATTTTGACCTGGCCTGGCGATGCAATTGTGTATATATGTATTTGTTCATTTCAACTGTGTATTTCATTATTCCAGTCCCTCTCCCAGCATGATTTTGTAGTTTGGGCTCTCTTCTTCATTTAAAAACAGTAACAGCAACATTACTTGTTTAAAAAAAATATCAAAACAAAAATAGAGTCAGGAACATCATTCTGATGAAGCTAGACAGACTAGATTTACCTCCATCTATTCATCCTTTCAGATATTAAGTGAATGATTGGATTTCAGCTCTACATAATGAAACCTAAACTTTAGTTTCCTAAAACAGAGAGGAAGGAAACACAAGAAATTTACATTCGTTTCCTGCAGCTGTAAATTGTGTTCATAGTTGAATAGGGCCACAGTTAAGATACAAGAGCAGACAAATATCAACTTCTTAAGAACACCAGTCATCTGAAGTATCTTTCTGTAAAGCACTGGGTTTTTACAGCCTGGGAGAAGTGACCGTGCAGGTGGCCTGTTAAATTGTCTTTCAAAGGTGGCAAAATCAATGTGAATGACTCTTGTGCGTTGTGAGAGAGAGACAGTGGCAGCTTGGGGTGGCAGGAGCAGGAACGCCAGTAGAGGGTTAGCAAGCTGCGGAGGATAGTCTGCCATCATATAGGCAGCTGCTTTTCCTTCCCCAGAGAAGCCTCCCAGGGGAGGAACTACATGAAGTAAAACTATTAAAGGATTATAAAATTACACTTTTCTGGCCTGTGTTCTAGATTGTGAACAGATACTGCATTTACTTTAAATATTGCTGTTCTACTGTTAGGAAATACTTAACTTTTTATAAAGTCATTGCTTGCTTGTTAATGAAGAGGTAAGGATAAATTCTGAAGAAGTTATAGCACAAAAATTACTACTTTGGCTAAAAAAGGCCTCGGGGGGGGGTGGGGTGGGGTGTTGTTTTTTTTTCGTTTCTTTGTTTTAATGGCATTCAACCAGTCTTTGACTCAATGAAGCTCAATGCTGAATTCTTCCATGTTTCCCCATATAGCTCAGCATGCGTAGGGCACTGGATTATAGACACTGCATTGAATGAAGGATTTTTTTCAAAGTATATTTGTAACTAATACTTTGAGGCATGTGTGTTTTGAAGGGAACTTGGACATTATTGGGCTTTGACTAAACTGAAATATCCTTGAAATGCTTTTTGCCTCAGTACTTTTTCTACTAAATAGTAAAATGGAACTTGCATACAAATGGGGAAACAGTAAATATCAGCACTCCTAGAAATTAATGTCATATAATACTACGCCATAATAAAAATCATCAAACCCATGTGAATTTTCTGGGGTTTGTAGATTTGTCTGTCTTAACTGGTGCTGAGAATTCAGTTAGATCCATTGAGATAATAAATACACACACATATCACTAGGTATAGTGATGTTAGAGCTTTTACAGTAGCAGAACAGAGCCATTTGGCCATATTAGAGACAGAGCTCAGCCTTCCCTGTGCAATCTTTAAACATCACGGGATTCTGGGATTTTTTTTGCTCCTGTCTCTACTAGAACTTCATTATTACTTCCATCCCTGGACCTGCACTGGAGGGTAGATTTGGGGTTGAAAGCTAGGTAACGATGATGAACGCTTCACCTCATTTACACTCACTTTTAGTGGCTTACAGTGTGGATTTTGTCATGATATGCGAAGGATGTTCGTGGCTCTGATACTGTTCTTCTCATTTCTTGACTGAACTCCCTGCAGACCTTACTGAGTTCAGTGAAGCATGCCTGCGAAATCTTAACAAGGGACCCAGAAGGTGGAGCGGCTCGAGTTCCCTTTGAAACCTTCTCATTCCTTTACTCGTATTTGGCCAGTGTCGACGGAGAGATACCAAATGAGAAAACTGAAGCATTCCTCCACAGCATTAAAGAACAAGCGTAAGTAAAAGTCCGTGCATGGAATTTTAATGTATTGATCACCTCCGGAATTTTAATGTATTGATCACCTCCGGAATTTTAATGTATTGATCACCTCCGTGCTCTCCATAAACCTTTAGGTTTCAGGCCAATAGCCTATCTTCACTTTGGGCGTAGCCTTGATGACAGGAGTAAAGGTTGACTGAAGTTATATTGAAAGTGTACATAGTTATTTCTTGTTAAGTGGTCAGCCTTGGGGTTTGAACTGTTAAAAGATAATTTGTTGGTTTTCCATCTTTCTGTGAAATATTAAAGTCACTATCTGGTGGTATAATTTTCCCTGTAGGAAGCAATTATATACAGGTTAGTATCATCTGCATATTACTGGTACTGGAACTAGCAGCATTTTATGGGCTGCTCATTTAACTTAACATAGATCATAAACTGGAGGGAGAAACTGGGAGTTCCCACTTGAAGTCTAAAGTTTCTATTGTGTTTCTCATGAATTACTTCTCCTTAGAAATTTTCTTGAGAAAACATCTAGTATGCACTTGATCTTAAATGGTTTGGCTCTTCAATTTTTATAGTGTTAGCTATGGTAAGTTGTCCTTCATGGAATGGTCTTGGTGTTGGTTGCCTTTGGTGGATATAAAGGACAAAGGCAGAACACAGTCCCACCAGAATACTTCATCCTGTCAGGTTGGGGTGGTTGGTTACATTTCTAGTCTGTTGTGTTCCTATTTCTGCTTGCTCTGAGGTCGGCTTTTAGCTTGGTGTCAGCCTTGTCAGTAAGCCATGAACTGATGCAGTTCTTCACAGCAGGAGATGTGTAGGTTGAAGGTTAACCAAAACCTCACCGCCTGGCTGTGTTGCTATTGATGGCTGGTGTGTTCAGGTCTTTTCGGTGCTGTTGTGTAACCTTTGGCTTGCTGCATAATGAAGAGGCAACCCCGTTCTCACCTCTCAACTTCATGGAGTAGGTTGTTACCAAGTGATGGTTTCCCCCAGTATTATTAGGCATCCTTACAGGTCAGTTCATCACACGCTGTCTCTGCTGCTCCTTCCTCCTCATGGGGAGGACTCCTCACACTCTTCCCCTGCTCCAGCGTGGGGTCCCTCCAACAGGACAGTCCTCCATGGACTTGTCCAATGTGAGTCCTTCCTGTCGGCTGCAGCTCTTCACAAACTGCTCCAATGTGGGCTCCTCTCTCCATGGGTTCACAGATCCTGCCAGGAGCCTGCTCCAGCATGGGCTTCCCATGGGGTCACAGCCTCCTTTGGGCATCCACCTGCTCCAGCGTAGGGTCCTCCATGGGCTGCAGGTGGGTATCTGCTCCATTGTGGACCTCTATGGGCTGCAGGGGCACAGCCTGCCTCACCGTGGTCTTCACCACAAGCTGCAGGAGAACGTCTGCTCCGGTACCTGGAGCACCTCCTGCTCCCCCTTCTTCCCTGACCGTGGTGTCTGCAGAGTTGTTGCTCTCACATACTCTCACTCCTCTCTCTGGCTGCAGTTGGGCAGATTTTTTCGCCCCCTTCTTAAACACGTTACCCCAGAGGTGCTGCCACTGTCACTGATGGGCTCAGCCCTGGCCAGCAGTGGGTCTGTCTTGGAGCCAGTAGCATTGGCTGTATTGGACACAGGGGAGGCTTCCAGCAGCTTCTCACAGAAGCCACCCCTGTAGCCTCTCGCTACCAAGACCTTGCCACGCCAACCCAATACACTGTCTTACCAGCTCCATGTATGTGCGAGCTCAAAAACGCATGAGCTCACAAATGAACTGATGTTTTGTTCTTAGTTACCAGATGGACAATTTTTAGTAAGAACCACTTTTTAATCACACCGCTCTTGCTTCCAATTAATGTAACCCTCAACTGTACCTTGTCCAACAAACTAGGATTTACCATGTTAAAAGTATTGTGCTACAACATTTGGTTTATTCCTTTCCAGGGACCAACAAACTGGCATGGTGCTGCTCAGAAACTTTCTGACCCAGCCCTCAACACTGTCTTGAGCAAGCCTACTCTTCAGCACCAGGTGTGAGGGGAAAAAAACCAGGAATAAACAGGTTCAAGAAAGTAGTACGTGTTCAAAGGAGCATTATTTGCACATTACAATACAGGAAGATCCTCTTCTCTGGCACTTCTTTTTCCTTATCCCACTCTTGAAATTGCCCTTCAGTGGATGTTAATTGAATACATGGTTATACTGTTCTCCTGCATCTCCAATACTGATGCTAACAGCTAGGGAGTGATACCTTCACTCATCTGTTAATATCGAGTAAAAGGTATTTTGTTACAGACCTTCCTCCCTATACTTCATTAGTGATGGTAAGAAAACAAGTAAACCACAGAATTAAATTTAGAGAAGGGTGGACAGCTACACTTGCTGCACTTCTCATTTCACTTCTGGTGGCACCGACTTTTTTTTCCACTCTTACATAAATACACCTTTTCTTTTGACTATCTTGTCTGCATGAACACGCTCTGTTAAATAGTTTAAAAATAAAAAAAAATAGACTAAGTATTTAGTGACAGATAATCACACTTAATTGCAGAAACGATTGAGGTAAAAGACAGGATACTAGTGGCTACAGTAAAACTGGAGATTCCATTGACAGAGAAGGCCAAAACCAGGAGCATATGGAGTCTTTCCTGGCAACTTAGTCAAACAGAAGGAAGTAGGAAACATAGATCTGCAAGCTTGTTCTTTTATAGTTCATTACTTCGTTAACAAGCTTGGCTGATGGTGACTGACCTTGCTGTAGTAGATTGTGCGGGAAATTAACAGGACTAGAAACTGATACAATAAAAATCTGACTGAAGTTAACTGGAATGCTCCTGCACAGCCTTAATATGTACCTGCATGTCCTAAGTCTTACTGTTTTATCAACCTCTGGCACTAGTGCTTCTGTGTTAAGTCTACAGGATGGGAACTCATCCTAGTTATTTCTGGAGGGAAATCTTTCTGGTGTTTGAAAATGGCCATCAGCAATATTACAGGCATCCTTGGCGCCTCCCCCACTAGTTTCTGTGGTGAGTTGCAGTCTCGTAATCTTTGGCCAAAGAACAGTGATCCTAAATTTGAGCATGAGCTCGGGAACAATCACTTTCCTGTTACCACTAGCTGCAGTTGAACCTATTTTAGTCTGATTGAGAACTCTGACATCTGCCCTTTCACCTCTGGTACACAGTGTAGCTAGGCAGTAAGTGCCGTCTTTCTGGAGCACTGCTCCCAGAGGTGACAATGTCAGGTGGGTAGGTAGGAGGGGAGCTCTTTTCATGCCTTTTCCATTTGTAATTGATCCCAGACTCCAGGGATTAGGTCTGTTCTGTATCCACCAACTATGAGCCAGGAAGGCAGATGAGTACAGCCTTGTCAGACTGAACTCAAATGAGATCAATATAATTTATTAATAGATGCATTAGTGTTACAGATTTACACATTTTCTGATACACGCTGCTTCCATCCTGACAGACCTTAACGCTATTTAATTTTTGCCTCCAAGCACAGCTGTGATGCCACACCAATATTATGTACACGGCATTACTGTCCCTGGCACAACAGCAGTAACAATAGTTCCTGTGCACGTACTTTCTTGAACAAAATAATCAGGTTCTTTTTTCTACTTTCTTCTTTTATGGCTGTGATACTTGTCTTCATCCCTGAAACAAAACCACAAACATTGTGTGGGCTGTTAGGCTCAGACTGACAGAATGTGATAGGAAAAAAATACTAGGGAAATGGAAAGCTCTCATTAAATGTAATCAAGTCCTCTTCTAAGGAAAGAAAGTAAACTACTTTAAGACAGTTTATTTCCCATGCTGTTTTAATCAAAGCCTTGTCATGCAGTGCCATAGTGGCAATTAGTTTGGGATGAATAGCACCACTGTGTAATGAAGCCAGTTGTGAGACAACCAATCCCTCCCATCCAATCCGTCACCTACAGCATTTCTCCATGCGCGCCAGGGACAACGCAGCAGTTCTTCTGCACGACAGCCTAAGTCTTTGCTCCAACACGGGTCCCACACACCTGTGGTCTTGCAGCTGCAAATGTGCCCTTGTTGATGGTATTGCAAAGCGTGGCTTAGATCTGTTTTCTTTTGCCTAAAAATATGTCCAGAACTACTGAAGGGCAACAGCAGTGTTTTGAAGCATCTACCATGGAAACACTAGTCCAGTGATTGTATGTGTATATATATGACTGAAACAAATAATCCTATTTGCTAAGTCCCAGTGCAAACTAGAGCAGAAGTCAGCATCAGACATGACAAGCACACTCAGTGGGTTAAATGGACAGTATGTCTCCCTGTACATATGCCGATCAAGGAGTAAAACAGCCCAGGGCTGTCCTGTGCTAACCCTGTGGCTGCTGTTGGAAGCGTCCCCTTTCAGTCGTGAGAGGAAAGTCTGAAGTCTGCACCGAGTTTACGATCTCACTGCACATTCTGGTTAGCGTTAGCAGCCTCATGCCCCTGGCTTGTTAAACTGGATGAGATGAGCCTAGCTTTTTAACTGGACTAGATCCTCTAATTCTCTGCACTAAGTTCTTACAGACAATCACTATGGCTGCCTGATTCAGAAGCAGGAGTCAGCTGTCACTATTTATGCTCACCTCTCTCTTTTTCTCCGAGAATCTCTGTCTTTGCCTCTTTCGCGACTCCTTTTTCGTTTATTTGGACTCCTGCTGGTCTCTCTCCTATGTCTGGTGCGTTCAGTATCCTTACAGCTTCCTCCAGACTGCCGTGAGTCCACTGAAGCTGACCGCCTGTCTTCCCTTCTGAAAAAAAAAAAAGTTTTTGATTTTATTCAATAAAAATAGTTCCACAGTCACTATTGTTTTCAGTACTAGTTTTGTAATATAATGACCTACTAACAGTGTAAGACAGAGGATGTATCCTTTGTGAAGCCTCTATCTCCCTAAGAAATACAATACCTCCCAAAAGAGGCCCAAAGTCCATGCTCTTACATGTGCACATCTCAGCACACTGTTTAATCCAGTTATTTCTTACAAACACTGCCCCTCAGTCTTGTCACCTCTGCTCATGAAACAGGAGACTGTAGAACGGGTTAACTCTGTTTTGCTGTAAATCCCTAACTCTTCAACCACCTGCCTTTAGCTGCTACCTACAGTTGGAGAACCCAGCAAGCCGGATCTCCTATATGACCTTTTCATTCACTTTCATTTGATTGACAGGATCTCCTCTCAAAGGTCTCCTGAAGAAGCACAAATATACTATCACTAGGTCATGATTCCATTTTTATTTCAGTGACAAACATTTAGAACAGTGTGCAGTGATGCTTGACACAGGAATACATACATGTACATGAAACACACTCCCAGTTAGCACAGAGCATTCACAGTGGTAAGAACTGCAAAGGGTCCCCATATCCAGTAAGTTATAAATACCTTTTCTCTGAGGTATTTTATATTATAATAGATCTACCATATGAATTTCCTGTCACGTGGTAGGGAAGGGGAGGAATTTTTGTACTTGTATTTTCAAGTGTCCTTCTGTCCCCAGGAAGTTTGGACACAGAGGGAGCACTATTTGTTCCCAGCTCCACCAGAAACTACCTGTTCACCTGGATCACTTGCAACTTACCTCCTTAGCCCTGAAAGAAAGCTACTATTTCCCTCCATCCTTCATGCAGACAGAGCTCCTCAAGCAAAAGCCTAACAGAATTGGTATAAAATAAACCGTGCCTATGTCTCGGTCAACGCTGGTGTATGTCCCATGAGAAAGGGGTAACAGGGTAACACTGCAGGCTGCCGGGCTGCCATCATCCCTGAGGAATTTGCCAACTGCAACGTACCTCCCTGAAGATTTTGACTTCCCTCCTTCACACATCTCTGTGTTATCCAACCTGTTCTCCTCCTGCCAGTGATTGCTGAGTTCTTCCATATGCACACCAATCACATCCCGGATCACCTGGAGATTAAGATAGTTTAAAAACAAACAACGAGAAAAGCAGCAGGTCATAGTAGTGGCTGAACTAGCAACTAGACAGCAGAAGGTAAACGTCTCCAAACCACACCACAGCCCCTGCCCCAAACCCTATACATCAGGTGTTTGAATGGAAAGTCTTACAGGTACTTCAGCATAAATTTAAGTACCACCATTTTACAATAGACAGTCAACTATATCTTGCTGGCATTTTCACATTCAAAGTTTAATAGTCAGAAATGCTCCCGTTATTTCTAACTTGCTGCAACAGACCAAAAACCAAAAAAAGATTCCTCTATAGTTTGCCACTCTAACAAGGCAGGGTACGAGAAGCAGAAAAGAGAAACATTTTCTTTATCTGAAATGGCATACCTTCGTTTATGCTAATACACAATAAGCACTTCTGCGCAGAAAACCTCTTATTTTCAGATCTCACCTCAGTGTAAGACTTCTTTGTGATATGAACGTTCTTAGCCCTGTATGACTGTCGCCGCCTTTTGTAGTCTCGCATTTCAGCCAGAATTTCAAGATGGGACTTTGGCCCTTTCTGACTATCATCTAGCAAAAAATTGGAAGTAAAACAATGGTCATTAGCAGGACATTGGCACCTGCAGGTATGCAAGTCTGGTGCTTTAGTAATGAAAGTCTGAAACATAAAATATGTTGTGTTCTTTCCAAAGTTTCTCCAGTATTTAGTAACTATTATGAATCTAGCACAAGCTTCCTCTCCAACCTTCTTGCTAGCTATTTACACAAGACTAAAAAAGCCACCAAGCAAATGCTGTTAGGTGATCTCAGTCTCCTGACAGTGATCCAAACCAATATACAGGCTTGCGATTTGGTCAAATGCCTACATAATACGGGCCATGCTTTCAAAGCCAGTATTACAATAAGACACAAAGACTGAGAAAACCAGATTCTGTCAAACATTTACCTCTGTAGGTGACAAACACTATCTCCTACCTCCTGGGCACAGCAGGGCCCACAGGGTAACACAGGTGCTTACGCTGCACTTGGTCTAGTTACATGACTCAACAGGGACGAGAGGCCTCGGTCCCACGCGCCCATTTGTATATTGCCCAAGAGCTCCATCGGATAACTGCCAATCTTTCCTGTTCGGCTTTTACTCTCAAGCAATCTTTAATCTCATCGTCTCTTACAGCAAATACTATTCCAAGCTGCGCAGTGAGTTGGCAATATTGAGCAACCTGAAGTCAGCTGCAGCAAAGACAACAGATCCATCCACTAAGATACGCACAACACATGTGCCAAGAGCAGAGCGCCGAGGCTCTCTTAGAAGGAACGCAGCATCAAGGATACTAAACTAGTGTTTTCTGATGCCAAGTCTTCGTTGTGGCTTTTAAGAACAGTATGCCATTCACAATAAAAATAGCATAAGCAATTCTGTTCGGCTTTCGACAAAACTCATCTAACTACACAAAATGAAAGTTCTGAGCCATAAATTCAACCAGTAGATTGTTCTTCAAACCTTGGGTGATTTTCGCTGCTAAATCCACAAAGAGATCACTGTCATTTTCCGTTATTTGGGACCTAGACCTCTGTTTCTTTGTTTCTTCAACAACATAATCATAAAGAGCAAGGCGATCAGCTTGAGTCAGGTCACAGGTGAAACGCTTGTGATTTTGAGGAACTTCTACAGGCAGTAATGAGTAAGATCCTGGAGGTTTAACAGACAGCTGTTATTGGTAAAAATAGCATAATTACACAGGAAAACACTGAGAACCTCAACAAGCAAACAATGCAGTAAACACCCATGCTGTGTTTTCATCCTTCCCCTACATACCTGTAAGAAGTTTCATCCTTCTTTATTTGAATGGATAAAAATTGCTCTAAGATAAAAAAAAAAAGGCCCAAATCCCTCCCCAGCCCCACGCAGGCAGTATAACCTCTCTTGACTGCTTACGCTGTTAGTTACGGGTTTTCGTATGCTTTGAAGGGATCGTACTTGCTTACATCAAAAGGAGACTCTGTATCCTCCCATCAATTTCAGCTCTTGGCTTACAAGCTAAAGCAAGAGAGAGGAGGCTGCAGCTCTAACTTGTGGCTTTGTCTTACTCCTAAAATCTTCTGTAAAGTACCAGCTGCAAAATACCTGTTGTTCTGCCAACAAGAATGAAAGCTTCTAGGAGACTAGATAACTAGGCACTGTGCCAATCAGTCTCACACTGTCACCTTCGCCGCAGAGCTTTTATTATAGACTGACACAGGCATTTACAGCTAAAAGGGCTACAAAGGCTCTTTCAAAATGCTCCAGATCAGTTCAGACAACTAAACGTACAAAGCCAAACACGTTGCCTGGACACTTATCTTTCCCTGAACAAGCAGCCCAGTACTCACTCTTCCCATTCCCCAGTTAAAACACACATCCTCCAAACGAACAATAAATCTATTCTCAATCCATTACAACAGCACCAAAGTGACTTCCCTAAAGATACAGGGTGCAGCATTCTAGGATATTGCCTGCAGAAAAGCATTTAACTCAAGAACATTCAAATTTCCAGGAACCATTGACCTCCATAATCCTGCTCCCCACACATGGCCTACTCCCTGCAAGGCGCAATCCCAGACAGACACATGTCTCCAGGCAGACAGAAGAGCCAACACATAAGACAGGGTGTATGCAGGAGCCTTCACAATAGCAAAGCTGACGCTTCTCTAGATTATCCAGCACGGAACAGAAGCCAGGCAATCCTTCACATCCTGTTTTCACTAAAGGCACCAAAGAGGAAGAGAAGCCATACACAAACCTAAGACACGAGATTTCTTCATTACTGTACTTGAAGCCTAAACCAGAGCTTTTCTAATCTGAAGCAACAGATTTAAACATGAACACTAGAATTTTAACATGCACTGTTCTTACAGGGTCACGGAAGCCCATTGAAGCGCCCCAGCGGTTACATGCTTGTGATTTTACAAGAATTTCACAACTTTCCTGTCCCATTATATAGGTATTCTAATATTCTAAATACAGTTAGAATTTTATAAAAACAAAGAAAGAAAATTACTTCCTTTGATGCAGTTAGTCAACAGGAAATTTACAATGAAAACTGCTTTCCATTAGTTTCTGTTGCCAAAGACTTTAAATTAAACAAATAATTCCAAGTCAGTAAACCTTACAACAGGCCAAGATGCCACAATGAAAGCCACCCCAATACAGTTTTAGTGTTACCTTCAGAGAAATGCAAGCTTGCAGTGAAAACTGGGTAGCAAACACTGGCATCTAGTGGCTTTTGTGATGCACCACTCGGTAAAGGGTTTATCTGTTTCTTCTCTACTTGGATGTGATTGTGTCAAATTAATGAGTTAGTTACCATTTCCCTCCAGAGGAACACACTGCAACTCTACCGTGGTTTCTATAGGTAGCCCTATTTTTCTACTCTGCCTTGGTCTGGACTCTCAAAGAGAAGCACAGCTCAGTCTTAACCTGGTCCCCAGACTGGTCACAAAACCCACTGAAAAATGAAACTGAGCTGAGAGCAGTGGCAAAGGACAACATCGTATTTCCAGATGTGTCAGCATCTCTCTTCTACAACTTCTTAGGACAGCCTTGAAACAATCCAACATAATAATATGCATTTCATTTGGTTTTTGGTCTGAGGAGTGGTGGACAAGCACATACAGCTCACATCAGGCAATTAATCCTTAAACAAAACATTACATGAAGAACCATTACATGAAGAAAATGGCTGGAGGCAGCATTAGAAGAGTTTGGGCCTCAAACAGCAGAAGGATAATATCAGAAAACGCAGGTAGAAAGTAAAGTGTAGGCAGTGGGATGGGAAGTTAAGGACTAATGCTTTAAGAATCTCCTGAATTTTGCAGCGTTGATCTTCCAGTCCTGAAAAGAACTAGAGGTGTGAGCGCAACAGATTCAAATTCTCTTTAGTTGCCCTGAGTAGAGAAAGTAGTTATGCTCCAAAATATACAAGAGAAGGAATATTAAAAATAAATTTAAAAAATTCCTCACAGCAGTTCACAAGTGGAATGAAGGAAGCTGCAAGAGGGGAGACAAGAGCAGCTCTCCACATGAGAGCTGACAAAGTCGTCGCGGTATGTGCTAGCTACTTACCTTCGCTGTAGCCTGAACCTTCTTTCGCACTTTGAGCTCTAGCTTGCTTAACAATGTGAAACTGTAGATCTTTATCTGCAGGCAGAGAAGACAAAAGTGTCACAGAACTTCTACATCAAGTACTTTGTAGGGTTAGTCTTTAATATCCAGTCTCTGTTATAAGACTTACAATACGTTACAAAATATTGTAGTTTTACTTATGCACAAAGGAAGGTCTGAACTAAAAATTTCATTTTAAATCTATTCCATATTTGAAGTGGGGGGAGGAAAAAAAAAAAAAGAAGTATTTCTGGGTTACAGGGATATGGAAAAAAGAAATGTATGTATATCGCAACTCTCTTCTGTACCATTACTATATCCCCGAATTTTAGGGCCAGTTTTTCCACCTTCTAAGCATACGTTTTAACACACCTTCTGCACTTGATGCAAGGAGAGCATAGGAAGAACCTGGAAAATAACTTAAGAGGAAAAAAAAGATCCTCCTTGGATTTGAAGATGAGAACAGCCAAGTGATCTACAGAGCAGAATTACACAGGGACAGAAGCATAACAAGGGTAAATGAAGGCAAGTACGACAGTGAGAAAATAAACCTACTGATGGAAACACTCAGTGTTAGGGGGCTGCGGAGAGTTTATGGCTGACAAGACAGCGCGGTGGGCTACTGCGAGGACACAGACTCTGCCCCACGGGGCCTCCCCTCAGCCCCATCCTCTGCCCCCCCCGGTCTCCCCTCACCCCAGCTGCCCTCCCTCCAGCCAAAGCCCCCGCTGCCGCTCACCCATGGCGACGGTGGGAACCTTCAGGTTTTCGTAGAAAAAGCTGGAGTCGTACATCTCAGCCTGCGGGACCAAGCGGCTCAGTCAAGGCCCCGGGGCCGCCCCCAGCGACACCGGCTCCAGGCTCGGCCGCCGAGCCGCCCCCGCCCACCGGGGACCCCCGCCCGCGCCCTCCGGCCGCCGCCGCCCGCGCAGCCGGGCAGGCGACACCCCGCGGCCGCCCCCAGCCGGGCAGCCCCCCCCGGGGCCGGCCGGACGCCCACCTCCTCCTCGGCGGAGTAGCCCATCTTGCGGAGCCGGCAGGACGCGGCGTGCCTCTCCAGCGACGCCCGGGGGACGCGGTGATGGACATCGTAGGGGCACGGCACCCGCTCCACCTGCCGGCGGGACGCGGGTCAGCGCGCACCGCCACTCCCGCCGCCCCACCCCCCGGCGGAGACCCCGCCGCCGCCTTACCGGGTCCCCCAGCCACACCGCGCAGGGAGCCGCCATGGCGGGGCGGGCTCGGCGCTTGCCGAGGCCCCGTGACCGGGGAGGGAAGTGGTGAGGTGGGGTGGAGCCGACGCCATGTTTACTGCGGGCGCTCCCGCCACAGAGGATGGTGAGGCTGCGGCGCCATCTTGCCCAGCGGCCTGTTCTGGGGAGGGAGGACGCGCTGCCTGCGCGCTGCGGGTGGCAGCCCCGCTCCTTCCTAGCGCGGGGAGGGGCCGCAGCAGCTCCGGCGCGGCGGGAAACCCGTGGGAGAGCCGGGGCGCAGAGGCGGTACCGGGCGAGCTGCCCGCCCGCCTGCCGTCACCTCCGGGCAGGCGGCCGCCAGGGCCTACAGGGCGGGGAGAGGTCGCCGCCTGGCCGCGGGAGGCCGCGGGTCCCCGTGCCGCGGAGCGGCTGCCGCGGAGCTGGGGTCCCGCAGAGCCTGCGGGAAGTGCCGCGTCCGGGTGCCCGAAGCCGTGCTCCGGGGTCGCGCCCTGTCTCTGAGGGGCGGCGGGGGCAGCCGTGTGCGCGCAGCGGGGTCCCAGGCCCGGGCCGGGAGCCTAAGGGCAGCGGCCGCAGCCGAAGCCGCCCGCCCCGGCTCTGAGCCCCAGCCGCGGCGGGTCGGGGCCAGGCCGGGCCTGCGGCGGGGCCGGCCCCGCTCCCTGCGGCCTCTCTGAGGAAGAGGCCTCTGGCAGCTGCGGTTTTTCCATGAGGGCGCTACCGTCCTGACCCTTTTGGGGCAAAAATGCCGTGAAGGAGGAAAGGAGACGGCCGGGGCAGCCTGTTTTCTTCACTAGCCCCAGGCCTGAACTGCTGACCAGCTTTAGCATGGGCCAGGTTATTTTCTGAGCGCAGCTTGTGCCTACCTGGGCACTTGGGAGCGGGGGCCGGCCCCCCAAAAGCACGTGCCTGTTGGCGACGGGGCAGGAGGACCATCAGCCTCCTCAACGCCATCGAGCCCCTGATGGCCGCTTCCCTCTTGCAGCCTGGAACGCGGTGCAAGGCGGCAGGCCCTCCAGCAGCCCCCGGCCCCGCGCTGCGTGAGGGGCTCCGTGAGGAGCGTGGTGCGGGGCTGCAGCACGACTTTCTTCCCAGCGCCGCTCCCAAGTGCGCAGGGATGCTGCACAGGGGTGGGTGTTGGGGGGGAGCTGCGTGGCTGCAGCATACCCCAGGGGAGTCCTGCCCATTGCTTGGCCCAAATCATGACAGCCTTACCCTGGAGGCTGAGGGAGCGTTAGGACTCAGTAAGAGTAACGTAGGATGAGGAAGGAACTGTCCTAAGGAATAAATTTCACAGGAGTGACATGTGTGCTTGCCTATTTTTGTAATCTATGAGAAAAGCACATATGACTAGAAGGAGGAGTGGGTTTAACAAGGGGGGGGGGGGGGGGGGGGCGGCAGCAGCTTGACAGATGTAGCTGCCAGAATGACTCTTGTGCATCTGCTTTCGTTAGCAGATTACAGCCCTTTCTCTCCTGCACAGTGAATTTGAGACTCAGCTGGGATTTTAGCCCTTTGAGAGATTTGCTGTCTCTAGCTATGTTTGCCTGAGGATCTTTGACTTCACACGATACAGAATACTTACAGTGAAGACTTCCCAGCTGCCCTTGCAGTTTCATCTGTGCTATACTGGAGCTAACATTAGCAAATTTTATCAAAGGAGTAATAAGAACAGCTGAGCAAAATTGTGCTGACCGTCTCCTCTGGAAAATGCCATTTCTTCAAATTTACAGAAGTCAAGTTTGACAAAGCATCCAAGCAGATTTTTTTTTTTTTAAAGAGTAAAGATTAAACAACATTTTGATTTTGTTTACTTAGAAATTAAATTGATAGTCAAGAATCATGATTGGAATAAATGTTTTAAGCAACATTGTGAATGATTCAAAATGATCTTAAGGGTTTCTTTTCCTTTTAAAAAACAGTTCCCAGGATCATGAAACAATCCAAAAATATTGTCTCTCTTTGTTTTGCCCGGCCTTTATGGATTTGGGGAAATGCCTGAGAAACAAACCACCGGGATGAACGTTTTCCTTTCTAGAGTTCTGGGAGAAGCCACCGTCCTGTGATGCAGCACATCAGTTAGGAGGCAGCTCGTGCTAGGAAGTCTCTCCTCCCAGCATCCAGGTACCGTTACAGCTCACCCATGCTGGGCAGCAGAGACGTGCCTTGACTAATCAAAATAAAGCTGCCACATGGAGAGCGAGTGCTCAGCAGATAGTGTCTAGGTCACTGCCTGGGACCCAGAGAGGTGCACCCACAGTGCTCGAGCTGTGGAGGGGAGCAGAGACTCTCTTCAGGGCCTTGAAAACCGTCTCACGGATGAATTAGCGCAGACCACAGCAGGGCCTGGAACAACACAGGGCTAAGACTAGGTCTTTGAAATAAGTTTACAGGAAAACCAAGGGCGGTGCAGCGAGATGCGATGAAGCAGGGGTAAGATCCTTCGGTGAGTGACTTGTATTCCGGCTGCAAACATTCCAGGACAAACTGACTGATGGGAGACAAAGGCCGTCAGCTTACTGAAGTTCACAGCACCGCTTTTCCTTCCAGGCAATGGCATGTTTACGTGGTTTCCCATCAAATACGGAGCGGGGTCGCCACAGACTTTCAGCTACATCATCTTTCCCAGCTGGTTGCCTCCAGTCTGTGGCCTACCCTCTTGTCCTGCACCCCAGCACCGTGCTGGCTGCAGCCCAACAACGTTGTGACTTTTTCATCAGACAACGTAGTTAATGATGTACCTTCCAGTCTAACACCTCTCGGTCTCCGTAGCCCCTTCTGAGAAGGAGAGAGGAAACTCTGCAGCTGCATTTCCTCAGGCAGGGCTGCCACCTGGTTGCAGCTTCCCAGAAAGGGGGTACATGAGCATGGCCTGGCCCCTCTGCAGAGCTGTGATGCTGAGCATGCCAGTAGTGTGGTGTTTTTCTAGAGACTCTTTCTGGGCAATATTGATCTCTGGAGAAAATCTCTGTGGGAACGAGCTCCAAATATCCTCATAGTGCAGCAGAACAGTTCTAAACTACAGGATAGACAGGAAATAGGGAACAGGGAAAAAGCATATACATTATGCCAACATAAAGATCCTACAGTGCTCCTGGAGAACTCCTTAAACATACCACCCTGTGTCCTCCTCCAGGTGGAATTTATGCTGCTAGATAATCCCGCTGTTGGCACACTGGGGACCCCCTGGTTTGGGACCATACCCTGAGGCAGGACCCTTAACAGCGGTTCAGTGATCCCAACCCAGCAAAGTCACTCAGTACGCCCCGAGACTGCCAGGCTGAATCCATGCTGAAATCACACTGCTCTTACTGTCCAAACCTTTCTGACGGGTCTCCACCAGGAGTAGGAGGATCATCCTGAGCAACAAAACTCTTCCCCATGCAGATTGCACAGGGGGGAGCATCCCTCACCCAGAGCTTGTATTTGTTTCTTCCTTCACTGATAGCAAAACTTTGCAGGCCTTCTGCAGTCACTTCTTTATTTAGAAGTGTATTGACTGCTTCAATAAAATGATTTTTTCTCTAATGTGGAAGAGAAGACTGTTCATATTTAACATTCCTTCCATTCCTTAGATACAAAGCATTACTTAGAGTTGTATCGTGTTCACAGTTCTTTCTGGAAACAAAGGAAAAAATCTGAAAGCTCAAATTATTCATTATTTTAAATATGCTTCTGGTAAAGATAAATAAAATAAACTTTATAATAGCTTTCTCAGGCCTTACTATGTTCAGCATGCACATTTCTGGTCAGGGCAAGGGCCAGGGAGCAGGGGAAAGCAAGCTGAAGGACGAAAAGAGACTTCTTGGGACTACCCAGACGCCACAATGGAAGAAGCCCATGCAGGCCTGGCAGGCAGAAAAGACAGCTTTCGACCTGCAGCTGTGACAGATTTTTGCTGGGCTCCACCCCAACACATCTGGCAAAGTTACAACCAAGTTCTCTGCATCTAGCCTGGCAAAGGGTATGGAGTAAGCAGCCAGTGCCTGGCAGACCACAAGCTGTCCTGCAGCAGGGGATCGCTCCCCCAGGGCACATGCCGTGGGCTTAAACCACAACTGCTTCGTTAACTCTCCCCGGTCGGACTGCAGAAACGGGGGACGTTGAATATGGAGGCAGGGGGTCACAGCACCCTGGTGGGAAGATTGACCTTACTCAGAGCAGCTCTGCTAGTTTGCCCTTGTAGTGATGCTGCCTCTTCTCCCTTGCCCTTAGAGCCCCTGTGGTGTCAAACCCATTTTCTCCAGGGAAGGAGATGTGGTATCCAGGCTGATAGCATGGGCGTCACTCAGCAAAAGCTACTGAACTAGAGAAATGTAAAGGTGAAGCACACAGACACTTGAATTTCAATTTTTTGTCATTGCTGCTATTACTCCATACCATCTTAGACTTCAGCTAAGACACCACACTCAAAATCTGTAGCACAGATTCAGCTGAATCAGCTTCGTTATCTACAGGGACATGAGGTGAATTTTTCTAGCACACATGAATCAGTTTATAGAAATATTCTTCATGACATAGGCAGATTTTTCAAAATTCCCTTCACCAGACCCCTGACCAGAGTTTAATTTTCATTTGCTCTCTGAAGTTCTAGTTTTGTTGCCCTTCCAGCTCATCCCAAAGCACTGGTGTGGAGCAGTACAGGTGCTGATGGCAACCAGAGAAGTCAGAGACTGCTCAGACCTCACTGCTTCCTCTGCTAGGGGAGTGCAGCTGATTTATTCCTTCAGCTGTGTACCAGCCTGCTGCGAGTCCTTGGCTCCTGGATCTTGATGCTTATTCTTAGTCCAGTTCACAACTACAGCCTAAGGTGTATTTTACGAACTGCAGTACACTGGATACTTCCAAATTGATTTACACGTGGCAACTCTAGCATTTGTTAATGCTGTATCGATTCCTCTTTCTGTACCTCCATGTAATTTCTCATGGGGTCATCAGATTTAGATCAGTTTATCAGGTTCTTAGCATCCTTATCTTTAAAGATAAAGCAATTGAAAACTTGGTGTTGCCCCTATGTGCAAGATTCGTGTGGAAACTACATCACCATCTGTGCTTAAACATAGTGACGAGACATATCACTGCAGGAATATTGACAGAAAACATTCTCACTTGACAGAGCTGGGAATTCACCGTTAAACAACCAGAAGTAAATCCAATGTCCTCTTGCATCCTGAAGTTTTAATATGTGTGGTTTTGAGCTTGCATGGGCTTTGCCGTTTAAGCCCTAGCACCTTCACAGTTGCTGCACTGTGATCCTTGATCCTTTGCCTGCTCCCTCTGCCCTGAGCTTTCTGACTGGGCAGTACCGGCTGCCTGCTTGGAGCCGAGGTTCCTCCTGGGTTGTTAACGGCCTGGTGGGCACAGTCTGGCATCTGCTTTCAGCACATTCATTTATTTAACACCCGTTGTGATCAAGCGTAATCCCTGTGAAGAATGAGAGCCTCTCCCACACTTTTTGTCACAAATACTGCCACAATGGAAACCAACCAAAATGTGGCCAAGGCTCCATAACTGTGGAAACTGGCAACTTCTGGCTGGTGACTGGGCCCTGCTGTGCCAGTGCCCTGCACACTGTGGGCGTGGAGACCCTTTCGGCACAGGGCTGCTTCTGCTCTTTGCCAAGAAGCACAGAGGAGCCTGTGTTTTTCTTTTAAAAGCACGTTATTGATGTCTAATTGATGTCTGCTTGAAATTAAGAATTGACTCATGTTTCCGTGTGTCAGTCTTCTTGGGGAGTCTTTACAGCTCTGTGCTTGGTGTGAGCTGTGTAACGTGTCTCAACCAGGAGCTCGGCTACTGCCTTAGCTGCTGAGCGGCGTTGTCTCACCTGGAGGTAGCTCCCTGCTAGCGAGCGCAGGCTGAGCAAGAGAGCCCATGCTGCACAGAGCCCTGGGTGATGCTGCTGTGCTCTGCTGACTGGGGCTGCAAGGCCACCGGCAAGGCCAGCCGGCTGATGCAGATGACGAGGCAACCTGACGTCAGGTGTGACCCAGTATAAACACGCACCCTTCTGGCAATACCCGCAGGTTCTCTGGATTGCACGTAGGCTGCGGCCCCAAAGGCGTCGTCGGCGTGAGGGCAGGTACAGGGGGTTTGGGAGAGGTGTGAGGGAGGCTGGAGCGGGGCCTCCTGTGTCCATGTGGTAACCCGGGATTTTAGACAAAGGTATTGTCTGCGTTCATCGGAGGTGGTCGCTTACCAGTGCTGCTTCCCTGGGAAGGTCTGAGAGCAGGGTCTGAGCGTCCAGTGGGCAGAGGACAGCAGAGGCATCGATAACATGCAGCCACCTCCAAGAACACGTGCTTTACTGCCTCTGCTTGGTTTTCCACAGTAACGGGTCCCCACCCCAGAGCAAGAGCTAAGGGATCAATATTTGTTAATTTCTTATGTGGCTGAATGGTGTTACCCAAATTACATTTCCCTCCCTCTGTGAATGCATCTCAGGCTACAGCAGCAGATGAACGCTGCTCCTTGTGTCGGTGCCCCAGTTTTCTGCCAGGCCTTTGCCCTTGGGTTGCTGTTGCCCCTGCCTGGTGCACATTAACAGCACTGCATTTCCAAAGGTCAGCTGGAGCGGGCCATCCCCTTGCTGCCCACCCAACCCTTTGTCAATGGGACACATGGAAGTGCCTTCCAGGGAAGAGATGCCATCCCTCCCTTTGTGCCACCCACAACCTCTGAAGCACCTCACGCTGCCACGTGAGCCAGCTGAGTCCCAGCCCTACATCACTGCACCACAGCCAGCTGGAGTCTTTCCACAGTCCAGCCCACATGGAGCATGGCAAGGGAGAGCCAAAATACCACCGGCCTTATAGTGTTCTCGCCACTTCAAAAGCTTTAGAGCAACACGGAAGTCACGTGTATGTTGCAGCTAGTGCTAAAGTCCCCTTTGCATTTGCCGTGTGGGCATGCCCTAAGTTTGCCCCACTCTGTGCTGGTACAGGGAACTTCAGCTTCTCCCTTGGGGGCCCTGTGTATGCCCCAGTCCCTGGGGCATCCTCACTTGCATGGGGGCAGCAGTTGGTGTCCGGACACATGGATCAAGCTGCCTGCTTTTGCTGTATCTGCAGACTTGTACAGCTTTAGAGGTCGCTTTGAAAATATGGCCTATCATGTTGAGCACTATTAGTGCGGTGAATAATGATAGCTCTCCTTAGGTGTTGCCATTTCTTCTCATAAGGGAGTGTGAAACAAGCAATATTACTTTAACCTGAAGCAACATTTCAAAGGAAGTCCACAGGAAGGAGAAACTTACTCACCCACAACAATGTCTTTGGAAACAAGAGTCAGCAGATGCAACAACAGGCCAGGTTTTATAACAAGCTTAATATTCTGGCTGTGGATTTGCAAGGCTGCCTACAAGCATCCTTCCTCTTGCAGGAGGATTAGCCCAGGGGATTACAGATGCCCTTTGAAGAGATTGGCATATGCTCAGATGGTCACACCATCTCAGGCTTCGCAAGCACTTGGGGGTGGAAAGAAAGAGAAAGCGAGTGCAGGGGAGAAATGAAGTTCCTCATCAATAATTGCCCATTGGGAAAACACAGTGTGACTTTAGCTGTCACAGGGACTCATAATTCAAGATCACTGAATTTGCTGAGCTCATCAGTGATGGGATTTCATCAGGCTCAGCACAAAAACTGCACCCTAGCAGCGTCACGTTTGGAAGCTCAACCTCTCGGCTGAGACACAAAACAGAAGTGCTGCTTGCTTGTGGTCAGAAATAGACCTCACAATCTTGGGCGTGCCTGGATTGGTGTCAGACTCCACATCTTAGCCAGTTTCTCTTGACTCTACACATGCACACACACGAGTCATTACGAGTGTGCAGTTAAAGTACTGCACTTACCACACACACACTGTGGTCTCCACATCCCTCTGTTGCTCGGTGCAGGCTTCTTTCCATCCTCTGTTACTTCTTTGCAGGCTTTCCCCCATTTCCTCCACAGTCAGACCCGTGGTTTTGTCGTCATCTCCACCTCTTCAGTACCCCCATCCATCATGTCAGCAGCTGCATAGTCCCAGGGCTTTCTGATTCTGTTCACTGATATTCGAAACCTTCACTGAAATGCAGGAACTGCTGCACTGTGCTGTTATAATATTACCTCCAAACAAGAAATGTTCCCCAGTCCAGCAAAACACACTGTTTTTCTTAGCCCATCATTATTTCTGCAGTTCTGAACTGTCCTGCTACATGTCCCCTAGCACACACTTTGTCTCTCACAATAAGGCACAGCCTTGCAAAGCTAGCAGTGGCCTGACTGTAGTGAAAAGGACAAGCACCCACCTTCACCCACTTTACCAAGCGCGTCTCCCATCCCAACGCACACAGCACCCTCTCACATGCTTCCCTGCAAGTGTGCATGAAGAATAAGGTTATTTTCTTTTAATGGTTGTTTATTCCACTTTCCAGACACTCAGGCAGAACTTCGCATGTGCAGTTCTTCATGCTTGTCAAATGCACTGTGAAGTGTCTCACCTCAGCTATATCTCTCACCCACCACAGCAGAAGCAATACAGGAACACTAATAGGACATATCTTAAGACAACAGCTCCATTCATATCAGCAAAAGCTGTTAGCAAAGCAGAAGCATGTCAATAATCAATCCAGGGTCCACCTAATACATACACACACAGAGCTGTAAGCCGTGTTAAAAGAGCTGCTTTAAAACTACACCATTTAAGCTGCAAACTCAAATGTAGGAAAAGCCAGATTTGCAGCTGGTCGTCCCTGCGACTGCTGCAGAACAGCAGTGCCTTGGCGGGTGGGCAGCAGCTTGTACCCATACGTATTGTGTGTGGCAATGCCCTGTGCAGGATGAGCTGAATTAAGATGTCACACACGCGGCTGTGGATTATGAAACTATCTTTAAGGCTGCTGGGCACCAGGATTACTCTGGTCTATTCCTGGCTCCAACGGCTGAATCTTAATGGGTACGGCCGTGATTATAAGCAGGATAAGCAACAGCCCATGGCTGGAAGGGCTCCCTCTGAAAATCTCTGTGGCTGCCTCTGGGGTGTTTGGAGCTGTTCTGCAAGTTGCACCTCCCATCCCAAACCCGGCAGGGACTCGTTCTTGCTCAAGTAAGAGGAAGGATATTTACATGTCTTGCAGGAATGGAGATGCACCAGAGAAGTCAGGATACCTTAACTCAGTCTTGCCTTTCCTAGGCAGTAGGTGGCTACATAGGATACTAGAAGAGGAGTCAGGTGGAAACACTGATTTAAACCAGGTACTCGTGCAAGGTATAGTAGCATTATCTCTGCTCTTACAGTTCCTCACTCAGTATTGGAAGAAAGCAGCTGTTACTGCTTACCTCTGGAAAATGCAAGATCCTGAAAACCAGGCTTTATTTTTTAGTTGCAGACATAAACCCCAGAGCTGAAACTTCAGGATCCCATTCCCTGGTACCTGGGCTTCCCCCTGGTTCCTCATGGGATTGCTCAGGTACAATCACCCAGGCAGCAGCTGCAGGGTGGGAGGCAAAGAGCTCCTTTGCTACCTCCTCTGCCTCCTCTCCCTGGGATCTGTGAGGGCAGCAGTGCAGCAAGTTGTAAACATGCAGTTACTAAAAAAAGCCTTAGCTGTGGCTCCTTTTGCTTATACAAGCCTGATTAACTGGGTCGGTGTGGTTTATTACTGCATGACCCTGTGGTGCGGAAGCAGGCTTCGGGTTTGTTGCTGCTTACAGCCTGGTCACACTGGTAACTGAGAAGGCGACCACCAGTTTACCCCAGTAAGTGATACTTGGCGTAAAAGCCAAATGCCAATCGATCCTTTCTTAGAAATCCCAGCTGCCCACAGCAGCTGAAAAGCTAAAAAGTGTTTGGTACCAACGCTGCTCCTGGAAAGAGGCCAAGCTGCCCTGGGCAGGCGGTGGTGGTACTCGCCAAGCACCTCAGGAGGCTTCACGGAGAACGGGTTTGTGTTAAGCACAAAGAGCAGAGTCAGGTTTGGGGATGGGAACAGCGCTGCAAACGCTTCCCCTGCCGTGGCCGGACACCAGGTGGGGCTATGCCCACCTGCAGCGAAGCCCCACGGCAGCGGCTGCTGGCACGGGGCGCGCCGAGGCGCTCCCTTTCCTCGAACAAGACGTCCGCGGCTTTGTCTTGCGACCTTGGCTCTTCTTTGTCGCGTCCCCGCCTGCTGCCGGCAGCGGTGGGGGATCTCACGCCTCGCTGCCTGGGAGAGGCATAGCAACACGGGTGCAGTGATATTTCAGTAACGGAACAGTTGCACAAGCCCTTCGCTTCTGGAGGGGTGATGTGAAGACGTGCATCACCAGGGGTAGCCCTCAAATCACCTCCCGGCATAAACCCGGAGGACATCCTTCACCCTGCCGTTTCCCATTTTATTTGGGGGTTTTCTTTCCCGACCCCACGAGAGACCTTGGAAACCATCCCTGTCCCACCAGCAGCTCAGTGCTCTCCTCTTGCTCTCCCACTGTCTCCCGGGCCCTGCGCAGGCTCCAGGAGCAGACAGGGATGGCAAAGGCCAGGGCTGCATGCAGGTACCTACTGTCTGGCTGTAAGAGGGTGGCCAGGAGAGACACAGCAGCTCCCCTGACCCCCCTGCCCAGGGGCTCCCCAGCCAGCCTGAGCCAGGCAGTGCCTTACTCCCAGTCAAAATGGAAAGGATTCCAAGCTGACATTTGCATTTTGCCTGCATTTTTCTTCTCTGGGGCTGTGAAATAGATACCGACAATTTCAACTGGAAAAGTTTGTTCCAAACTCAGACTGAAGGCACTGTGGGACAGGCAGAACAGCTGCGCTTGGGCAAATCCCACAGCAGTAACATGCCACGAGCAATTCTGCAAAAACCCCGTTTCCTGCAGCCAGCGGGTGGACTTTTGTGCTTTGAAAATTAACATCTCAAATTAAGATTGCTCCTGTGCTTGTCAGTTGTTTGGCCTATTGCAACACTATTTCAGACAACACAGAGGGTATTAGAACTTGTCAGCTATTCCTAGATATCTTTTTTTTTTTTTTCTCCTCAATTTGAAATGTGAACTGTTTAAAGCCCAGAGGATTTCACAGGACACTGTTTGTTATGACAAAATGACAACAGAAGCAAGGCAAGGTTTCTTCAGCTTGGCATTGCTCTTCTGTTTCTGAACTATTTCTTCTAAAAATCTTCCCCACAGTAGCAATTCCTCAGTCTAGCATTCTCTAGCTCTTGCTCAGAGTCTGAAATTATATAAAAAAAAAAAAACCAACACAATTTCCAGAAACACAACAGGCCTCCAGGTTCATCTGTCTGGAGATATTTTTCAAGAGGCTCCTAGGAATTTTCTAATATGTCTTTGTTTCTCGTATATTTCTCCAGCCTCGCTTATGACCTGTATGAGCTGGAAGCCAGAGATTTTTAAATCAAAAAGAAAATCCCCAAGGAAATGAGACAGATTTTTTTTAATATTATACACATATATATAAGGTATATTTATAAATTATATATTATTTATGTATATATTTAAAAGGTCAGTGTTTATATATACATATATATGTATGAATGTGTATGTGTAAAAGGTCAAGAGTATGACTAAAGAGAGTCTTGATATTTTCAGCTGTTCTAATTGAAAGAATACTGGAGGTCACCTAGGATGACAGTAAAGACTTGTAATCATTACCCTCTTCTGCAGCTTTTACAGGCTTACCTGCAGAAACCTTCCAGCATTGGAGAAAATCCCCACACCCGCTTTTTCCACTAAGCCTGATAAATTCAACAATGTTCTTCATCATGGGATGTTTTCTGTCCAATTAGTGGGGGAAAGAAAAACAACTGCAGATTACAGTATGATTTTCTCCAAACAACCCTAATTTACAATGAACTAAAGGGCCTGCGTGAAACCAATCAAGGAAAGAAAAAAAGTGTCGTGGATAACAGATGGTCCCACAGTTAGGGGAAGGTCTGAAATGAGCTCAACCAGACTAAGCTATTAGAGGCTTCCAAACAAATACGCCAAAATAGTCACTGCTAAATACTGGAATTGTTATCAAATATACAAGCCTGCCTGTAAATGAGACAATGTTTCTGTTGAAAGCAAGACTAAGAAATAGAACCTCCTTATTCTGCATGTTTACCATGAGTGCGTTGCTGTTTGCTTAAGTGCCAGTAGTGAACTTTTATAACATAGTTCTCTTTGTCATGTCAGCCCAATACAGATGTGAAACCAAGAAATTCTTGGTTTATCCTTCTTCCTAGGAGGCAGAAAAACCTGGTCGCAGTTAATCTTACAGAATTCACACCTTATCTAAACGTTAAGGCCCTGATCCAGCCAAGCAACAAATGCATGCTTAGCTTCAAACAGGCCCTGCTTTGTAGTTCAGTGACTTCAAATCAATGGGAGGAGGCACATGCTGACAGAGCATGCTGGAGCACGTCTGGGTGCAACCCGCCAAATTCTGCATGCTCTGACATCCTTGGGAGAGTCTCAGGCTGCACGGGCAGCCAGGGGCAGAAGCAGGACTCGACTACAACTGACTGTGACAGAGGGTGAACTTTTGGATTTTGAACAAAGTTTGTAGTCAGCCCTTCTCCCTCCTGCTGCAAATGTAGAAGAGTTGGTGCAACATGGCAGAGCTTGAATTCTCCTCTTGTTGCATTTTTTTGCCAGTTTCCTAAGGATCTGAGGTTACTTTGACCATATTCACGATATCACTGTCTTATCTCCTTCCTCCAAATATACCAGAGGCAGGATTGGAATTTAAAGTTGACAAATTGGATAAACAGACTTCCAAAAAATGAGGATGAAATTTTGTCAAGACCAAGTGCAAAGCACTGCCCTCGGGCAGGTATAATCAATTTCATGAGTGTACAAATTGAGACCAAATAGCTAGGAATTGTTGGAGAAAAGGCTCTGGGGATTACAGTGGAACATAAACTGAACACAAGCCTGTGGCAGACTGCTGTGCAATAGGTGAGCACTGCGTGGGACTGTATGAACAGGAGACTAGCAAACAAGACCTACAGGTAATACTGCACAATTCTCATGTTCTGTTGAGCATTTGTAAGGTCCCTGCTGGAGGTATATGCCTAGATTGGACACTGCCCTTCAAAAATGAGAGAAATCTGAACAAACTGATGTCAGAGAGGCTATGGAAAGTCCAGTGCTAGAAACCTGTAAGCACAGATTAGCTAAATACTAAACTGACATCAGTAATGTTTACTCCTGCGCTCAGGCAGATGGCATCCTGGAGTTCATGTCACTTCTGCAGTGACCAAACATAAAACACATGTAGACAGGACAATGAGGCTTCACTCACTCACTCTATGCATAGAAGCCCTTGCTTTTAGCTGGTGGTCACAGCATAGTATCTTTGTACCATGTGTTTGAACTTCAGAAGGCAGTATTATCCAGATAACTGTCATCATCGTGCTTATGTTAAGGGGGTCAGAGAATCCCTTAACTGCAAGAGGAAAATCCTGAGGGGGGGGGGGAAAGCATATTCATCAAAAAATCTCTTATAGAAACCTGGGAGCAGTGTGAGGGAAGAATCTTATCACAGAAGAAAGCAATGCTTTAAATCACCTGGGCATTTGGGTTTTTTTACACGGAAAGCCTTTAGACAGTAAAAGCGTGTTTTGGCAGGCCCCTGTCAGTTCTCCTTTCTCCATTTCACGCTTTGTGATTTGCAGGCAATGAGGAAGATTGCCGCGTTCCTCCTCTGCGCAGGCATTGATGGCAGGGGTCTTTCCTGTGTTCCCCTGTGACAGGTTTCACTGCTGCTCTCCTCTGCAAAACACTGTGCAGGTAAAATGCAAAGGTGCAGCAACGCAGATTACGCTTTTGGTTTCCCTAATGGAGAAGGGCCACGGGAGATCAGGGACGTTCTTGCGTTGCTAAAGAGAGACAAACCCAACAAAATATTGTCTTCACAACCTGCCATGTGTGTCCCTTACAGACATGCTTGGCTTTATCGTTCTAATCTCAGTAGCAGGAAGGAAAAAAATCTGACTGCAATTAATCTTCCTTGACGAATGGAAAGCAGAGCCAGAGAGACAGCAGGGCGTGCTGAAGGCAGTGATGTGGCTGAGCAGCAGAGCTGGGATGAGAATTCAGTCTGACCTGACTGGGACTCCCCTGGGGGCATTGCTGCAGGTGTAGGTGGGTTACACCTGCCCTTGCAGCTGTGTGTAAAAACACTATAAGTATCCATAAAGAAAGCACACATTTTTCAGTTTTTGCTCCACTCTGTAACTACCAACACGGTCAATAAATATTCTTACCACTTTTGCATTACGTACTGTGTTACAGAGCTGTCAGTGCCTACTCCTCCCATGCTGCTGCATGCAAAGCGGCACTCTGGCTATCTCACGCTGAAAAGGAGATATTTTGGTAGCAAAGATGAGACTTGGTGAGCAGTGCTGCTATTGCACACATCAGGCTGGACTGGGGGTAAGGAGGAAAGCAGACGGGGGAAAGTACAGTATTGCTCAGTACAAGTAGTACTCTGAGATCGACACTTTCTATATATGTAGCAGTACAACTAACTTCCAAGTGCTGGTATGAAAGAAAAAGTATTCTTTCATATGTACATGCACAGAAAGAATGAGAAACAACACATCACCATGTAGTACAAACAAAATTGCAGTTGACACATCTTTCAGAGTTTGGTTTTGTACCTGCACTTACTTTTATTGAAAAGACTACAGAGGGACAGACTATTCAGCCGTTCGTCATGCTCACCTTAACTCTATTCCTTTTCTTTTAAATGCACATAGTTTCATACTGCTGTATTGCTTTATGTACTTTTCACTGGTCATGTTGGAAGGTAAACTTGCCCTAGAATAATTTATTATCTCACCTGTAAGTAGCACAAAGGCTAATACAAAGATTTTTGCTCTTTTTAAGCTGTGATAGCCAACATGATGGCTTTTTCCTAAATCACTGTTTTAATGGTTTAGCTATTTCAAAATATGTTCAACTATTTTGCTGTCTTGTTTTGAAGCTTGTTATTTCCCAGCTGGGAATATAGCAGACTGTGGGCTGAGGCAGCTGGCAGATGGACAGAGAGGAAGAACTGCCATCCCTCAACAGGCTACACCCACACTTGCTGGGGAATTGGTTTCCTCAAAACACAGCCCCAATTTAGGTTAGCTGGCAGCAATTCAGTTTTGAAGAAGTCTTATGATACACGGTGTTAAAAGAAACAGTCAAGAGCTCTAAAGTGTATTGCTACATCTTACCCACCTTTAGAGCAGCAAAAAAACCCTACAATACATGATAGATCAACAAAAAATTCTACCACAATTGAAGACACTATTTTCCCTTCTCACACTACATTTTCTTATGTTTTAAGCTATGCACGTTCAGAACTAATGGAAAAACCCACACAGATAATTTTCATTTTGGCATGATAGCTGCATCAAATGCTTGATACAGGGGAAATACCACTTACTCCAGTCAAGCTTTTTGAGGGGGGGGAAAGAAGGAAGACCAGGCACTTTCTTTTAGCAGTCTAAGAAAAGATGTAGTCAGAGTGGACTTTTGAGTCCGTGTGGAGTTTCCCAAGGGCTATTTTAATCAGGGCTATCTACAACAGCAGCAATACATAGGGCTTGTTCTGATCTTCCACTTCAGAAACTGTTTGACTGCGCAGCTGGGAAAGTGAGTTTCTTGTGCATGTGCTCTGTGTTCCAAAATACTCAAGAAAGTGCTCGCAGTGCACCTGGGACTTGACCATGCAGTTTTCACCCAGGCAGCAAAACAAGGGAGCGGACTGGAGGACCACAAGGCTGCGCCATAAACACCGCTGCTGAACAAGCACTTCGGTTTCAGCTGCCATTCAGAGCCCTGAAGGGTACCACCCCCACTGGCTCACAGGTGACTCCCCTTGTCCCATCCAAGTGAGGCCTCAGTCGGCTGGTGTCAAACTGCCGTGGCAGTCCAGAGGCAATTGCGAATTTAAAAATAGGCAAATAAAATGTTGTATCACACATGGCAAAATTCCCCTTCCACTACGGCTGGCCTGTTAGCCTAAAAGAACACAGTGCTGTGCCTCCAATCAACATTAGCCACTAGGAACGAACAAAATTCATTACTTCTCTTAGACATTTATCCTGTAGAAAAGTTAGTACTACTAAATTGTGGTAATTATTTACTACTGACAAATTTTAGACTACTAGTAAGATCAGTGCTTTAGAGGCTTCTGTCTGTCCAGTCAGAGGGCAGACATTACAGGCAAGTTTTTCTTTAGGCAAGTTGTTCATTTCTCTGTACTCTCAGTGCAGTTGCTGGCTGTAAATAACCATTTCCAAATTAAAGGGAAAGGCACAGTATATCCTGGAGACCTTCTGGGATTTACAGAGACTCATCACAAGAGCGTTCACTTGGCAATCATAGTGAGTTGTTTGAGCTGTTCTACTCTTCCTAAAGAACGCTGTCTCAACTTTGCAAGAAAATGAAACATATTAGCTAAATTAAAAAGCTGAGTACTGGGTCCTCCCAGGCAATTTTCAGTTCCACTCTAGGAAGGCCATAGTCCTGTGACTGACTGCTGCCATGCAACTGACAGCATTGGCGTTGCATACAGATTAAGAAATGTCCTTGTATACTGTAAATTACAGGACTAGAGCCTTGGACTTTAAATCCTTCAGGACAGGAGGCCTCTTTTAGCAGGAGTTACATACGGTGCATAATAAAAGCTCTATGCATAGCTTAATAATGGCCTACTATGTCTACTCATTATTACTGATGATAATATTATAGTGTTATTAATTTGCTTTATGTCAAAATTTCCCCAGAAAGCATCTGGGTTGTTAAAGACATCAAAAATTTTTCCTTTGCTATCATAACTTGTGGCAAAATATAGAACACTAAAACCCTGTAAAAAAAAAAAAGAAAAAAGGAGGGGAGCAAAACACAGGCATTCTTCATCCTCACATTAAAGGCGCTTTCTTAGGGGGAGGTTAATTTCTTAACAAGCAGTTTAACTCACCTCATCAACACACTTTGCTTGGTCTTCTGCAGCTGGCTGCTCTGGGCTGCTGTGCCTGTGTCCAAACTTTCAGCTCCATGTACCCTCAGTGTCCCCAGCTGCTAGAGCCATGGCTGTCACCCACTCAGCCCTGGGCACCAGCCCTACAAAACTGCTGCATGGTCCCCAGCACAGCACTCGCCTGCACCAGCCAGCATCTGGCTGAAGAGCTCCCAAACGCTGGTAAGGTGTGAGTGGAGAACTGCTGCCATCGACAGTTTGGGTGCAGCCACGTGGTTTCGGGAGCTGGGAGGGAAGAACTGTATGTGTGCACGCTGTACCATGTCAGTTAGGCTCAGAAAAGGGGACTCAATCTGTTTAGTGACTGCCACAGATGTTCCTTGTGGGTCTCAGTGCACTGAGCACTCTCTCCTTTCACTTCTTCACGTTTGAGCACACTGCTACCCCGACTGAAGCCCTCATCGTCCCAGATGTCTGGACCTGGGGCACAAGTCTACATAGAGCCATGCATTTCAGTCCCCCTACCCCACAAGCACAGCAGAGGGGAAGCTTGCATGTGCACTACATCCCCTTGAACAACCATTCAAGCAAGCTCCTCTCTGCAGAATTGGGGGAATAGCAACAGGTATGGCTGCACGTGTCTCACCTGGCTCTACCATCAGCAGCCCAATGTGTGCTGTAATGTCACACAATATGGCTCTAGGGTCCTTAACAGGAATGCATTTATTACGAGGATGAAAACTTCCCCTTTTAGCATTGGCTGATGCAGTGTTGCAGTATTGAAAGAGAGGGGAGTAACAGATGTAGGGACCCTCATACAGCCAGTTTGGGATTGCATCTGTCCTCATTGAAAAAAAGCACAAGAAAATATGCTCGCATGTAGTGGGAACCTACTCTCAGCAGGTGCCTGAGCCTGAACTGCCCTTGAAGTGATGCAGGGACACCCCATTATACAGGTGACAATCAACAAAATAGACAGATAAAGCAAGAGGGCAGCGATAGCCCCAAGCACGTTTCTGGGGCATGGACCCTTTTCATGGAACTGTAGCTCTGCATCCCTCCTGTTGACCTCTCTCCCATCTGATCTTTCCAGCACCTGCTCTGATTCCAAAATGGCTAAAAAAATTAATATCAGCTTTTTTTTTTTTTGCCTTCCCAGACCTCTTTTATAACTCTTGCTTGATCAGTCTGAGCAGATCCCTATCTTGTGACTTTGCTGAGAAAAGACCATTTCTCTAAAATTTAGAGCAACTGTCTTTCCATGGAAGAGCATTGTTGGCTCTGTGAGCATTGGTGTTCGAGTCCAACACAGAGTTAAAGGACAGATTAGGCAGAGGACTGCCTTTCAAAGAGAAACCTGTGGTTTGAAACAGGTAAGTATTGAGACCCCAAGGAACAAGTAATACCTAAGCTAGACGTAAATGCATTTTCTAATCCAATGCACAGTGTTCTACTCCTAAACATATTGTAAAAATTATGGAAAAGAAAAAAAAATGCTTTAAATGGCCATTATAGACTGTTAAGCATACTTTAGCAAGACAGTATTATGCCTAAAAGACAACCAGAGTCCTATGAAAGAATCAAGGGGAAAATCAACAGCTCCAGAAAGAAAACTCACTGCTGTGGAAATTAGTCATTAGCAATATGGCAGTACTGCAGCAGTTCAGTTAAACAGTTCAATTTGACTGTCAGCCTGCAGGTGGTGACCATTTTCAGAATGTGGCTGGTTGTAATAACTCTTTTTTTTTTTTTCTTAACACTGTAGGTTAAATCCTGATCACTCTTAATATCTGTAACTGGTAAAGAAAGATCATACTTGAATAGTAAAAATAAACTGTTATTCACAAGGCTTCTTTAAGATGGACCTATACATTAGTTACATTTTCAATAATATCCTGAATTAAGGCTTATATGTTGTTTTTAACTAAAAGCAAGTTAACTGCATATGACCAGAACATTGTTCAGCTTAGTAGAAAACAAATGGGCTTGATTAATAAGCACCTGATGAATACTCACTTTAATCAGAAACTTCATGTCAGTGGTTTTAATACATCAAAGATCAGAAGAAACAGAGATTCACTGATTAGCTTATTAGCAGCATTCAAACCTTGTCTGCTCCTGCACTACAGACTTTGCTTTGGTAGATTAAAGAATTTCTTGGCTCCTAATCCAGATGTTATTTTCTCAAGGAGCTTTCAGGAAAGGAGAGCTTGTAGCTAGTAGAAAGGTCTTATCCGTATTTCTAAATGGAACACATATATTGCGTGACCTGGGGCAACTCATGCTGTTGATTGCTTCACTTTCCTCAAAGAAATTGAATACATCTTTTATTAACTGTGGGGATTATTTCATCAATAATAGTAAACAAAAGAAATCTTCAATGGAAAATAAGACCCAAATACTATTTCCTTCCTCTTTAGAAAATTTTCAGAGTATAATGATATGAAGTCAAATTTAAAACAGATAAAATTTTATAATATATAACATAATATATGATTTTAATAATTATATAATAATGTTGATTAATATATAATAATTATAATATATAATATAGTAATATAACATTTATAATTTATATTATTTATAATATAAATTATGCTTCTGACAGAAGTGTATTTTCCTGACTTGGCTCTGTTTGCTGAATTGAGCCCATGTGTCAGCCTCAAATGAAAGTAAAGTCACTGTACCACTGACAGTATGGCCACCTCTATTTTTAGGATGAGCGTATGCACAGCCAGCATGCTAAGTTAGCCACAGATAATGTAAACCTCCTTTCCAGCTGCTGAATTAATTAAAATTACATGTGTAACACTGTAAGATGGAGTCCATTAACTCTTCTAACAAAGGCCAGACCACTAGGGCTGCTGAGTGGTGCCCATTTGATGCAATGTGGCCATCTATAGCACAGGACATGAGGCTACACCTCTGTGTTAGTCACTCAGCTTGTGCTGTAATCAGGCAAAGGGGGGTTTTTTAATGCTCTAAGGACTGTTTTTCAGACACAGTCTTCTCTGTACGACTAATGGGCTCAGACAGCACCATCTATAACGAGCATATTCTCATCAGAGTATTATCTCCAGGTAGCACTCTGCAAATTAATTTTTCCAATGCGGTCAACAATTTGAAGTTAAATCAAAATGTAAAATACTACAGTAATGTTTAATACATTTCTAGCCTTGCCATCAGAAAGCCCTGTGGCAGTAACAGGAAGAATCACAGAAGGGTTGAAGGTGGAAGGGACCTTTGGAGATTATCTGCTCCAAAACCCAATCAAGACAGGGTTGTCTAGAGCAGGCTGCCAAGGACTATGTCGAGGCAGCTTCTGACTGTCTCCAGGAATTCCACATCTCTGAGCAGCCTGTGCCACCACTTAGTCACCCTCACAGTAAAAAAATGTTTCCTAGTGTTCAGAGGGAACCTCCTGTATTTCGGTTTGTGCTCACTGCCTCTTGTCCTGTCACCAGGAACCACTGAAAAGAGCCTGTCTTAGTCTTCTTAACATCCTCACTTCAGATATTTTTCTCTTTTGGAAGAGATGCTCCAGTCTCTTCATCATCTTTGTAGCCCTTCAGTGGTCTCTCTCCAGTATGCCTGTTTCTCTCTTGTACTGAGGAGCCCAGAACTGGACACAGCGTACCAGGTGTGGCTCACCAGTGCTGAGAGAGGAAGGATGACCTCTTTCGACCTGCTGGCAATGCTTTGCTTAATGCAGCCCAGGATAGCATTTCACCTTCTTTGCGGCGCAGGCACATTGCTGGCTTATGGTCAACTTGGTGTTCCCCAGGACCTTTTCTATAAGGCTGCTTTCCTGATGGGTGGCCGCCAGCCTGTACTGGTGCATGGTGTTGTTCCTCCCAAACAAGGTGCAGGACTTCGCACTTTCCCTTGTTGAAATTCGAGATTCCTGTCAGCCCACTTCTCCAGTCTGTCAAGGTCCCTCTGGGTGGCAGCACAACCCCCTGGTGTATCAGCACTCCTCCCAGTTCAGTGTCATTTGTACTCTGCTCATCATCCATATCGTTAATGATGTTGAATAGGATTAGACCCAGTATTAACCCCAGGGCTACACCACTAATTACTGGCCTCCAACTAGACTTTGTGCCGTTTATCACTTCCCTCGGCCCAGCCATTCAGCCAGTTTTTCAATTCACCTCCCTTCTGCTCTTGCAGTCCATGCTTCATCAGCTTCTCTACAACAGTCTTTTGGCAGACAGCATTGAAAGCCTTACTGAAGTCTAGGTAGAAAATATCCACTGCTCTACCCATGTCTACCTGGCCAGTCCTTTCATCATAGAAGTTTATCAAGTTGGTCCCACAGTTTGTCTACATTTAGCCTGTACCCAGGGCTAAACTGTAACAGTTGCTCTATCACCTGATGACCCCTCATCAATCAGGGAGGGGAATTGGGGAAAAAGGAGAGCAGGCCCCTGGGCAGAAGTGAATCAGATTTAAGGGAACAACAGTAATACCAACTGAGATACACAGAGTTACACTCAGCCAAATGAATATCCCATTGTCACAATCAACCAGAGAGCAGCCCTTGGGAAAAGCCAGAGAAGAAACCTCAGCAGGAACCCCACAGGAGCTCCCCTTCCTCAGCCAAACTTCCCCCTTTATAACGCCCATGCCATGATGGGATGGGCTACCCCTGTAGCTCACTCAGGTCAGCTGCCCTGGCTGACTCAAAACTGCTAACGGCCTGCCTGGCATGGCTGGGCTGGGATTCTGTCCTAGCCAAACCAGGACCCAGTTATAGAACTCAAAACACTGTTGCCAACACCGGCTCCACAGCAAATTATTGACCTGCCCTATTGGTGCCTTCCGCCTCCTCATGCCTGTCCCCTGCAGCAGGGAGTCACCTGTTTACATGGACTCACCATTTCCTCCCGGTGGTCTTGCATGGTTTAGAATCAGGTGGACCAGATCCTTTGCTTGAAGGCATATCTGCCTCCTCTTCAGCTTTGAGGGTGGTGAAAATATTTTTGCAGTTGTAAGCCTTTAGGTGGGGCAGGAGCCTTTCTCTTGATGTGAGAAGTCACTAGCTTCCATCCTTCCCACTCTTCAGCAGTTGCATTTACCTTAATATTAGGGGTAGACACTGCCTCTTTCTCTGCTGCAGTTGGGGTCTGGGGTTCTGCAAGCTGCTGTGTTTCAGAAGACCCCATCTATCTCCCTTTTCATCCTTTCTGATGCTGCACAGCCTGCTCACTCCCTCTTGTAACTCCTCCACTTGGCAGCACAGTTCCTCCAAGATGGCACACATCTTGCAGGATAGCAGGCCATCTCCCTGGGCATCAAAGAGGAGTCCGATGTACTCCCTGCAGCCCAGGACTTGGAGGGCTGCATCTGCTATCCAGAGCATCTACATCAAAGGCTCTGCCCCAGCAGGGACAGCTGCTCCAACACCTGCTGGGCAGACTGCCCTGTGGCATGTCACCTCCCTAACTGGGACTGTCACAACAGCACAAGTTCAGCTGAGGCCCCCTTCCTTATGCTCTGCTGCACAAACTGCTGCCTCTGGGGAGCTGTGCTCTGGGCCATGGCTCTTACATAGTCCTCTCCTGAGCACCTGCTAAAGGTCCTCCCTAAGGGAGGCAGCTGCAACGAAGGATCCAGGCACCCTGGGTCAAGGGCAGCTGATGGTGCTCAGTAGAAGCTGCAGAGCTTCCTTGGGCCCACACCCTGGTGGCTCCCCTTCCCTCATCCTTGCCTGGCAGCAGCAGGCACCTTCCAGTTTCCCAGAGGTTCCCAGGTGTACCCTGTGATCCTGGACCTCATCCCCTGAAGGCTGAGAAGCTCCCAAAGTGGAATGCAGAGACTGCTGCCCAAACAGCTGCCTCTGTTGGCTGCATCCAAGAACATCTTACTAAAATTTCCAGATGCTTGTTCCTAGAGACCTTTGTGTTCTCTGTGTGTCTTAACTCAAGCATGCATTTAATCTGTGTGAATAACCTTCAAATGTGTTGTGCATATATATATAAAAATGAAGTCTAATATATACATATATAAATTTCAGGCTCCCTTTGTATTTGAGATGTAGGCAGCCTAAATCACTGGCTGGTCTCCCCGATACATTCAACTGGCCATCATCAGAGCTGTGCATAAACATTTCTGGAGAACGTGTTTGAATTTTCATTGTGTTTGGGACCCAAAAGACTGCTGAGTATGCAAAAGGTGAAACTCTAGGTAGTTTAAACACAGCAGCATAAGAGTAGCTTCACTGCATCAGACCAATGCTCCAGCTGAAAGTGTCCTATGCCAGATGCCTATAGGGAAGCACAGGGGGCAGGGCAAGCAGGTATAGGTACCTCTCCAGCCTCCAGAGGGCTGCCCAGCAGCGAGAGTCTCTTTAACTCACTTTATAACACTTCTGCCCAACCATAGATTCAAGCTGGGATGAGTTAGGGTTTATTCAGAAATTCGGCTGCTTTGACCATGTGACTCATTGAGGGTTTACTGACAGCCATTCAAACTAAGCGAGCTAAATGTTTTCTCTTTTAGAGCTGTCCTTAGGGGATTTAATTAAAAATAGGCTCCTGACCAAAAGAATTTCATCGGATTATCTTTCATGAAAGCATTACTGTGAAAGAACGTAATTGCTTGGGAACGACTTATCCCATAACATATTCTTCCATTATAAAAGCCATTTCTCTTGGCATTCCAGGTATTCTGCCAAGAAATGAAGGACCATAGCTGTGTATATGGCTTTTTTCCTCTGTATGGTTGTTTGACAAATATTTGACAAAAAACATTTTTTTGCTTCTTCATTAAAGCAGAAATTAAGCTCTTGGCTCTCATAGAATGCTCTGATGACCAGGTTAATACTAAATTCTCAGTCATTTGAAAACAGAGGGGAAAAAAACACTCAAACTTCTTAGACATGTCAGTGTGTGTTTGATTTTTATTATGCTTACTCAATTAAACACGTAAGGAACATCATGAAAAAATCCTATCATTTTTAGGATCCAATTCAAAGTTCTGCTGGTAGAAACAGCATTATCAGTGTTCCACTTGTCTTGCGATTCAGCCATTTGTCCATTAAACGTCAACATGTCCCATTCATTAATGCAGTTCTCCTTTAACACATCTGTGACTTGCTGTGATTTGTATGTTTATACCTAGAGAAATGAGGCCCAGGAAAAGCAAGTGATCCATCTGTAGCCACACAGAGAGTCTGCACAGCATAAACCTCAATTGTAGTCTAAAGTTGATGTATTAACTAACTGCTGGGACGTCCCAACTCACCACCTACCATCCCTGAAAACATGCTCTTACAACTGAAAGCCCAAGCTGCTCTCTTCACAGACTGCAACACCTCGTTACTGAGCTGTTTGACAAATTGAATTTCTGTTACACAACAAAATTCTGGCATTTTCAACTTTGATTTTTTATGCTACAATTTAATACATAACAAATTAATTTAAACCAATATATTATGATATTTTAATACCAATTGTCCTAGGTTACAGTGTAAGATGTGCCCCCCAAAAAAGTATTCTATTACCATCTTCAGGAGCTGTTGAGACCAGGCGGGGCGGTGCTCCCTGCCTCCCCCCTCTGGACTATCTCCTGTTACTGGGCACAACAATGCCTTATCGCCTGACCCATCGATAACTCGCTCCTGGACTATCTCCTGTTAATGGCCCATCAAGGAACTGCCTCACGACTCCCCATCCCATTGTGAGATGCTCCGCCCGGGGGGAAGGAGCCAAGCAATCCATGCTAAATATAAACTGAGATCTCGAACACCCTAGCAGCCTTCTTCCACTGGATTCCCAGAGGAGCTTTTCCCCCCACTGGAGTTCCAGAGGACAAGACCTACCTACCTACCAGTGGACCTTCGGAGGAAGACCAGACCCTTTTACAAGATCGCTGCTTCCAACAGAACTACACCCATCACTTCAGGAGGACTGCAGCCACCATCTTATCGGACTGCTACTGCCACCCTAACAGGGTGTCAGGTTGTATTTCTGACTCTGTCAGTGTAAACCAGTGGGTTGTTTGTTTTTCCTGCTTTGTGTTATATATATATATATAGTAAAGAACTGTCATTCCTATTCCCCATATCTTTGCCTGAAGGCCCGTTAATTTCAAAATTATAATAATTTGGAGGGAAGGGGATTGCATTTTCCATTTCAAGGGAGGCTCCTGCCTTCCTCAGCAGACACCTGTCTTTCAAAACCAAGACACCAATACAAGTCAAAATGGAATAAATTACAATGGTAAAGGCAGAGGAAAAGTGTCTTGTTTTGCATCATGTTTTGCTTCTAATTATTTTTGAATATCATTGAGATATTTTGGTGAGATAGTGAAAGCCATTGTATAGATTTGCTCCCATCTAACATGTTGTTAAAGATGCTGCACTACCGTGAGGCATCTAAAAAAAAAAAAAATCTGCATTTTTTTCATGGGAAACAGCTCTTTCAAAAAACTTCCTCCAGTGCAAATCAATAAATAAGGTCTTGTAAGCCAAATGCTTTCAGTTGTACTTGTCCAATCTCATTGTTTGTGACGATGTATTTATAGCATAGTCTTTATCAGACACAGCTCGTGAACGGACAGAGAGCAACAGGCACAGTTAGAAATTACTGTTACACTAATCCTGAAGAAACAGGGTTTGTCAGACTTACTGGAAACCTGGTATTCCCCAAAGTTGTTCAGCCATAATGCCATCTCATCATGAAAGGGGCAAGTAACAGAGCATTGGTGTTACCTCCATGTCTCTGCGCGTACAGCGTTGGCATTCTGTCACTCACCGGCAGTGGGGCGCTGCCCACCCCATTCGGGAGGGAGCAGCATTTTCCTCACTGTCATTTAAAGACTTGTTTGCCGTCTGTTACTAGTGACATTGCTGGTATGTAGCAGGACAACCAGGAAAAAGCCCAAACCTTGAGGACCCTCCATAAAGACACAACAGTTACCTTTCCCAGATGTAATGTGTAGGATGGATGGCAAATCGCAACTGAGAAAATCACATTCCCAGGCCAATCAGTTTGCGACACAGTTCAAGTAGTGTTTCTGCCCAATTCCTTAGGTATAGTCTAATGGTAGCAAGTCTCCCTCCATTTGAGACAGGTTTTTTGCAAGGCTAACTTTAATGTACAAGTAAATCTCAGTAACAGTGACATCCCCTCGATGAATTTGGGCTGTCATCAACAGCAACATGGGAATAAAGTCCCCTCCCCCAGCTCTCTATGTCATTGCAGCAATTTGGTGTCTATCTGGAAGGCTCTTCTGCCTCAGGCTGCTTCCAGAAGGTGTGTTTTTTCTCTTGGCACTGAAATCTACATCACTTCTGGCTGGAATCTAGAAATTTTAGGCACTAGTGGAAACTGCCCATTCTCTTGAGCAGATTGTGTGAACCTCCTCCCAGTGGAAGGCCTTTGCTTACTCAGCCATCATTCAATGCTGGCAGAGACTCTGCTGCCCTTGGTGCACTTTTTTTGTTTCCACCTGTAGGTTCTAGTCTGGTTGCTTGAAGGGATAGGAGTAATTTGTAAGGGTGACGGATTACTGCTCGTCTGAGGTCTTCTGCAAATTCCCTGGTGTCAGACTAGTACAATCCCCAGCCTCTCCTTAGAAAACACTCTCCAGCTGAGACAGAGGAGATCCTGAGAGGGCATAAAGGACATGAGTATGTTGAGGCTGAGGTCCTCCTCCACTGCTCGAGGCAAGACATTCATCCTGTAGCGAAGAAGCACAAATGCCAGAGGATTCAGGGAAAGAAGGGGTTAGTGGGGCCATGAGTCACTTATTTCATCTCTTTTTATCTAGAACAATTTTTCTCCAACTGCACATACCTGGACTATGGTTAATTAATACTTTGTTTGAAGCATGTTTGAACTGTGCGTGCTCTAGAATTGATCAGGTTTTTTTACCTAGTTACCTAATTAGCAGGAAGGACCACATCACACCAGCAGTGCAGAGACTGCCATTACTTTTATTTGGGGCACAATTTAAGGCAAATTGTCCTCTGTTTGTGTCAAGTGCTATATGCCAGGCTTCACCTCCTTACTCCATAGGTTCTGCCATGACAGAGAAGCAGTTCAAGTGAGGTGATGACTTGTCTTTCCTCCAGACTACTCCGACTGCCATAGAGCTCTTTGACAGTGTAGTTAAAAAGAAAATCAGGCAAGTAGGTTTAGACAAGAAGGGAAGAGCATTTTAAAGGAGGAGCAAGGAGCGCTGTACTTACCTCTCCACTGGTCCAACCTGTTTGCATCAGAATCTAAATGCAAACTTACTCCCTTTCTTTGCATTGGTGTCAGGCTGATAAAAGTCGTGTTTTGCTTGCTTGTTTGATAACTTTCTTTTTGAGCAAATAAAAACCCCATGCCTGTTACTTATTTGCCCAAAAATATCAGCAAGACTATCTTTTATAAATCAACTCCTACATGAAGACTTGTCTCACCCCCTTCATTTCAAAAGAAATATCAGGGTTGCCTTCCCATTTCCCCTGACCTACCTCCATAGTTTTTGCTATCTCTCCCCCCTTCTCTGCCTATGGAAGCTAAGTCACAGGTCACAGTCCCTTGACTAATAAGCAATTCCATCATCTCTTTTACTGCCTTATTCTCCAACTAAAACTGATGCAATTTTTTCTTAATGGTAAAGGGAATCCGTAACCCAATTAAACAGAGGAGCATTTTAACCTCCTGGGGAACATGCTGTTCAGAGACAATATTTTTGCCTGAGAAGTAATTAACCTCTATGGAGCACAGAAAGCACAGATCCTATGCACTGAAGCCTTTCTCAGATGTCAGATACTTAGTTTTTTTACATCCCTTAGCCCTTGGCGCACTTTATTATGTTGAGGTCTCTAATGATGCTATTCTGAGACCAATGGGATATCAGTACTAACACAACCATGCCCTAACACATCCTTGTGCAGAGAAGAAACAAGAGGTCAAGACCTTAGAAGTACAATATGCCAAAAGACACCACACACTGTATAACAGCGTTCCCCTGCAGTTAGGCAGAGACTGACCTTTTCAGAAGAAAGAGGGCAATATACATTCATTGGAAAAAAATTATTAAGGTGGGATATTTAAAAGCAGAGCACTGGCCTAAAACTCTGCTCACATTCAGCGTTGTGGCTGAACTGCCCTATTGGTAGGAGGCCAGATATCCTGGGTGCAGGTTCACAGCACTCCTGAAGTGGTCTATGCCCACAAGTCCTAAGGCAAGTCTGATTCATAGCAATTTAGATGTTTTGTTAAAACCTCACTCACTCTGTGGGAACACTTTTTACTCTCTTCCTATCCCAAAAGCAGTGAATACTGACACCAAAAGCACTCAATCAGCCTGGATGCTGTGATAAAGACATACGACTGTTACAGTAACTATACTCTTCTTGTTCTCCAGAGTGCAGTATCGTGGCTAGCGGCATTACCAGACCTCCTTTCTGTATACATCAGAAGCTGTGGATTCAGCTAGGTTACATTAACCTTAATCCATCACTTGAGTAACAGCACAGTTATTATCAAATACTCTGTGTGGTCTTCTTTCTCCTGGAAAGAGATTTTTACTTTCTTAGCTGGCCCCTTGGCTGATATAATTCTGTAAGAGCCTGGAATAATATGTTCTTCACAGAATTTGCCATATAATAACCTCGACAGCATTGCGTCAGATCAATGTCCAGTTTCCCTCATTTATCCCCCCAAAACAGTGCCTTTGAGTAAACTGTGCCTTTCATCATTCAGTATTTGACAATGGTAAATTTATTCACCACACTGACAAGGAAACATTTTGTTTACTCCATATGTAACAAATATCCCAGAGAATTATTCCTAGATTAAGCACTAGGAAAGATGGTAACACAAGCTCTTGTTTCACTGGACAACTAATTACACTTGCTGGGGATGGCAGCTTAAAGAGTAATGTAAACAAACACAGTGATGCAGTAATTCCCCTTAGGACACGCCATGTGCAATTCTTTAGTGAACAAAGTCAGCTGAGACCCCCTTGGCCAAAATGTCATTAGTGACATTAAGAAAATGCCAGTGCTTGCTGATTTATGCAAAGTCCAGGGACTCATCAGGACTAGAGAAAATGTTCCCTGTATATTTTAGTTCCACCAAAAATGCAATTTCATATAGTTTTTGTCATTCCCACACTTCATCCTAAAACAAACCAAAAAAATTCATGATTTCTTACTTGATTCAGCCACTGAACTAAGAATATAGTTATTTACACTGGAACAACAGACTACAAGGTTGCTAGAAAATTTAAAAAATGACCTTTTTTAAAAAATTAAATTCCATGTTCTTCTACAGGGCAGGTCTAGTTACACCAATCTTTCTCATTCACTCACAGTTTGCATGCATACTCTTTAGCACACTTTCTCCCTTTCCTTAAATGAATCCTGAGTAGTTCAGACCAACCACAGTCTCCAAATAATTTGTACAAGACGTATGTAATTATCCCTCTTTTGTGCCATTGAGGTCTGCAGCAGCAGCAGAGCTGCAGTAGTCAGGCTAGCTGCTAAAAAGCTAGGTAGGATTTTTATTCCTTAATTTTGGGTGGCCACAGTACAGTACCTATAGCTGGGCCAGGTGTAGGATCCACCTAATGCTACTGGTGCAGAGCAGAGTCACACCTGATCTCCACTGACTGTCTTTGCAAGACTCCACTGACTGTAGCTGGAGCCCATATAGCTGTCTCAGATGTAGTTGTAGGTACATCATGCCCCCGTGGACACCCTCCAACACCCTCCCAGCTGCTGTGTCAGGAGGGTACAGGTATGCTGCGGGCCCTGTGTTTATATCTGTCTACATGTCAGCTCATGTGAAAATCCCAAGCTCCATGCAACGTGGATGTAGGGAGCTCGCTGTTATTTAGTTTGCTGACCTGCTCCTATCACAGTGTAAAATCGTTTAAAGTAGGCACAGCCTATGCTGTTTTCTTCCCTAAAGTTAAATAAAAAGTATCCCATCTCCTTCTGCTCTGTTGATCTTATAATTCACATATACATAGACATAAAGCAATCTAGACAGATTTTTCTTGCCTATTGTTGAAGCTGATGTGTGTGTGCTGCATAGCAGTAGCAGAAACGCTGCAGATTCCCTACCTTTACTAGAACATGTGTATTTGCAGTCAGAGAAAAATTTAACCTCAAAGTGAATTCCCAGGTCTTTAAATTCCTGCTACAGCCCCTAGTCCCAGTTTAGCAGGTTTAACTAGCTCACACACAGCACCACTCTGCTTCAGTGCTGGAGTAACTCAGCTCTGCGCCTCCTGGTACTGTGTGGCAAAGGCGTGGGTAAGCCACAGGGCAGGCGAGACTGCAGGCTCCTATGTTTGCAAAGGCTTCGCCACACGAGGAGTAGAAACTCTTTTAGGGGTGCCAGACTGGTCAAAGGTTTCTGTCTCTTTTTGAAATACCAGTGGCTCCCAATCCAATACTTTTTTATTCAACATTTGTTGTATTTCTTTGTGACTTCATGTATGGCTTACTCCTTTCTGCTCTACATCCAGATGATTCAGGTCTTCCCAGATTTCTTTACTTGCCTCTAAATTGACCACTGGATGTCTGACCATACTGCTCCCAGTTAACCGCACCAGGGACTTGCTGGAACCCATTTAAACCCCCATCTGACCTTTGCACCCATTTCCTTTCTAAAAGAAAAGAGCAGGGTCAAAAACTGGTGCATGGCTTAGCCCCATACTGGAACAGCCAGATCACGCACCCAAAACTTCAAAACACTCCACTGAACTGAAACTCACTGCTCTAGTTCTTGGAAGATTTTCCTCATCAGGAACTAGAGCTACCTCCTCTTCTGACAAGGACATCTGGTTACAATGCTAACTGATACTGGAAGATAGTCTTAAGTGGAGAAGAGAGAACAGTTCTCTGCTTGGATAGACTCCACAGGTAAATTGTTTTATTCTCACCTATAAATTGGACCTGAAATGGGGATGGTCAAACAGCTTTAAGGGCATTCCCTTCTTCTAGGAATCTCAGGCCAACACTAAGGTCCAGTGCATCAAGAACTGGGTACAATGGAGTAGTAACAGAGTAAGCCAGCTCCATTTACAGCAGCCTTTCTGAGGAGCACGGTTTCTCCAAACAGCTTTATAGCATCTAAATACTAACAAGGCACACAACATAGCAACTCATACGCAAATTAAAATCATTTGGAAGACTAGCACCACCAGCCCATATTTTTGTCAACAGTGTTGGCTTCATTTTGTCTGCTCCCAAATCATTTTTCTTTATATCACAAAATCTGGAATGACTGAACAACCTTGCAAAATCTGTGACTATTTTCACTAGTTGCTACAGCTTTTCCTTGTTTTCAAAGAAATCCCTTTTCTATTCAGCTTGTACAACTTTAAGCAGAGGAACTGCTCTTTTCTTTTTCAATTTTCTTTGAATGTCATTTACCCATGATTCTGTTAGGAATAAAGAATAGTTAAATGAATTTCTTTTTTCTGTGGTTAATATAAGCAGAATTAATATAATTGAGATGGGAGTTCCAAATCCAACCTGCCTTTCAATTTCTTTCAATTATGTTTCATTAAAATTACTCTATGTCACTGGTAACAGTTACGTCAGGTTTGTATGCCAAGGAGAGGAGCCAGCTTCAAATGACAATTTTCTACCAAACCCAAACTACATTACTGAGAATCTATATTATTATTCATCAGATGCAAATTTCTTTGTGTCATTCCTGAGTACATAAATGCATTATTCCTTAACAAAACTCTTGGATGTATATCTTAGTTTGTGCACGATTCGCTTACATTGTTTTAACTTATAATCAATAGCCCTCTATATCTTTGTATTTGAATGAGAGATTATTTTGGGGACACAGACAGGAACTGCACATCATTTAAGTCTGCTCTAATAATATTTGAATCATTTGATAAAAACTATGCAATTCTGATCCAATTGTGGCGTGAGGAATTCCTTTCCAGAGGTATCAAAGTCATCAGAAGCTGTGTAATTAGCAGCATCGATAATTTTTGGTTTTCATGTTGCTTGCACTCAAAAAAAATAATCTTAAGAACTCTCCTTAATCTGTTAACAAAAGTTACAGGCAATAAAATTTTATGCATGCAAAATGAATGTTCATTTGACTGTTTTCTCTGGTTTTATCACCTGAATCCTCTTTTCTCTGAATCTTGTGATTTTCTAATTTTGTTTACTGCTATGGTAATTTTTTTTCTCTACATGGCACAAAGACATCACTGAAAAGCTCAATACAGAGAACTTCTGCAAGATATTCTAAGAAAAACAAAATCCTAAAGACGATCCAAAAATCCAGTGAAGTCTGTAAAAAACCTTCCTCCCCATGTCCTTTGGAAGTAGTCCCAAATGAAGTGCTGCACTTTTGTACCAGATTTCCCCCCAAAAGGAAGGTAACAATTACCTGGCTCCAGCTTTTGTTCCTTGCACAAAGCACTAGAGAAGAGATGGTAACACCTCAGCTTCTCACTCAAACAGTCCAAACCACAAGCCAAACATGTTTATACAGGAATGTACACAAGCACTTATATGCCAGCCCTGCTCTTAGAGACTCTCACTGTAGGAAAATGAGAAAATAAACTACTTAACTGTGCAAGTAATTTCAGCTGGAGCCGATTATCCATCTGCTAATACAGTGCAGCCTGGAAGCTTTGCCAATGACAGATTAAGGTCAAACAAATGATCATTCCTACGAGATACACTTCTCTTCCTAAAAGTATTTTTCTTTCATTGTGTTGTGAAATGCTGATCAAAGAGCCTATAATAATATTTGATTAATATAAATTTCTTGTAGTAAAGCTACATCAAGTTTCTGGCATAACACTGGGGTCCAGACAAGCCAGACTGTATGTTTAAGACAGAGACCCTGGTCTCTGGCCTATGGGCCAAAAAGGCAAAACACAGGAAGAACTGCAGAAAGAAAGTGTTGTTATTTCATTTTACAGGGGCAGAACTAAAGCAGAAGCCTTGTGGGAATGGGGTATATGAGGTTTGCAGACACTGAAATAACAGTGTTCAAACAGTCCTGTTAAATAAAGCCTGCATCCAGTGACAGGGTGAGGCTGAAACTCCCCCATGACAGGCCTAAGAATATTTTCCCCAAACTTCAATTCGTGCTGACTTGTTTTTGCAGAAGCACTTATTCTAAAAGGTTTTTAAAGATCATCTTGAGACAGCTTTGAAAATCCCAACCTGTGCAGTTGTGCACACAAATACACGCAAACTACCACATGCCACTAAAGACAGGGTCTTCATACGAAAAGTGCTAAGCAAACTGAGTAATAGGGACTGCTGCTTCTGCAGCCCAAAATATAAGGTGTCAGAGACAGCCAGGTAATTAGTAGTATTTAATTTTATGACTGGAAGGTTACACAAAGGTAATTCAGGGGTGTTTCAGATTCAGACACAGGTCTTAAGCACTAAATAGGTAAGCCTCGTTCACTCAGGCACATTGCTCAAGTGTTTTAAATCTCTGCACAAGTTGTCTCATCTTTCACCACTGCTCTGACCACCAGAAAATGCTCTTTCTCAAAGCCAGACACAGAATATGTAAACTGAGGATGATGACACTGACCTCTTTTTTTTTTTTTTTTGTGTACAGCACTTTAATACCTAATGCTGAGAAGTGCTGCCTGGAAGCTGGGTACCGTTACGTAAACCGAGCATCCTCATGCCAGTAATCCACAGATGCCTCACAAATTCTTGTGTAACAAACTGGCAGGGTGTGGTGTGTGCATCGCCTCCTCTCAAACAAGCTGCTTTGTACAGAGGATAAGAGCCTACTTAGCCTGTCCCGCAGTAGCTGAGCTCCAACAGTGCCCCATCACAGGCAGGAAAAACAATAGCGTGTCACTGCCTCATTAGGGACCACAGTGCAATTCCAGGCACATGAGGAATCACAACTAAAAATGTTTTGAGCTACCCTTTTGAAGGGACCACGGGGCTGGGGGGGGGGGCTGTTGAAAACAAGAGTTTGCTGAAAGTGAAGGCAGTTTGGCAGAAAATTAGAAAGTATTTTTGTTCCTATCTCTCCGTAACTTTCATATTTCCCAGTAAAAAAGGAGAAAAAAAGGAATAATAGGAGAAGTGAAGTAAAGTCTGGCTTTTTAAAGAGAATGGTTCACTGTGAAACAAATTTTGTGACACACTAAAAAAGCTTTTTCAAAGGAGATGAAGCACAAAGAGACAGGGGTCACGAGTGTCCACTAAATTAGAGTATACTGATGGCGATGCTTAGGACCTGGGTTTTGGCAGTGCATATCAGGCAAACAATTTAGATGTATTTAGATGTGTAACACACATGCCTAATTACCTTCATCTTTCCCTTAAGACTTTCACAGGATGTTCTCTCTCTATAGCATAGGCATGTTTCAGTCACAGCAGTGAATGATCAGTGTTTTTTAAAAAACAGATCAAGGACTTTGAAAAGAGGGAACCAAGACCCTCTGCAAACCAGGAGCACACAGCTAGTGATCACTACTGGGCTTGGTTCAAAAGGCTGCAAGACAACACCACTGAGGAAAGGAATTCATCACAGTATTTACGGAAAGTCAGCTTTCAAAGAGGACATCAGATTTCTTTAACATGCCAGAACAGCACACTTGTCCTTTCTTTTTTTTTCTTCTTCTTGAAAGCAGCAAACCAAGTTAGGGTAAAAACCCCCAGAAGTCATAAAAGCAGTCTTCCTAAAATCTAAGGAATTTTGCCTGAGCATTTAAAACTTCATGAATTTTTAAGTAATAGAACAAGGTTTTTTACAGTGGAAAAGTGTTGAACTGCCTTAATTACATCGGGACCCAAGAGGCTGAATCTCTGTTAGGGAAGGCTTGATATTGATCATGAACTGGAGAAATGTCTCTCAAAGTCCAGCACAGATCTGTAGCTAAAGAAGCCTCTTCCCCACTTATGAAAGGCTGGTCATACGAAATCACTCACTTCCCAACGGGACCAGAGGAACACCGTCACAGAAATGTGCCCCTGCTCCACATTTCTAATTAGCTCAAATGCTGTAATTAATCTATTGACTTAACAAATGGTTAAAATTTGTTTTCTCTCAAATCCCTGCTGACAGGCCAGGTATACCCTGCTGAGTAGCCTCTGCCTGGGGTGATTTTGAGCTCTGGTGCTGGGCTGGGGAGGTCTCCTTACTCAGCCCATCTCACCTGCTCTTCTTCCCCCCCTGGAGGAAGCAAACCCACCAGTTGCATAAAGCTGGGTATTTCGTTGCTGGGTGTTTGCACCACGTCACACCACCACACAGAAAGAGAAACACTGCCTGTCGCAGTACTGGTGCCAGTGCACTTGGCATATGCACCCCAAAATTACTCACTCCAAAACATTTAAATGAGGAAATTATGTGAATTGAGCTGGGCTCTCACAGCCCTCAGCTCTGTAACTCACAGTTCTGAAGTGTTTTAAAGTGTTGTTAATGGATTTTTTTTTTCTTACCTGCTAAGGGTAAGGCCAAGGTAAACACAACCGGGGTGAAAAGCATGGAGGATGTCACTAGAAGGAACCCTGAATCCCCATGAACAGCTACTGCTATCACTCTGGGAGAGGAGGAGGATGTAACCTGCTCATGGACCAGCCAGGTGACATAGCTCTCCCCCCAGTACACAACGTGTTTGTCTCATCTCTGTCCGCTTCACCCAGGCCAGCCCCAAGCCCTTCTCCCCATCCCAGAGGGACTGTGCTGGCCTCACTCCTCGCCCTCCTGGATGTGAAATCACCTGGAAAGCTCGCTCACTCTGCTCACCTTGTGAGTGTCTGGAGCCTTCCGACTGCGCTATTCAAACATTTAGGAATGCCTTGTGTGGTATAAAACCAGTGACACCTGCTAAAAACATGCATGTGATCCAAGATATACCCATTATCCAAGACTCTGCCCATTTTACACTGTTGCATCTTGCTGCAGGAGTTGTCCCAATGGCATCAGCAAAGGATTGTCTCCACAGAAAGACAGTGGTGCTTCGCACACATAAAAGCAATTGAATCTCACCAAGATTGCTGTAGCAAGTCCTCATTTAAATGACAGTATTTCTTAGCTATTTAAAGGGCATTTCATTATCTTTCACAACTATCATTCTAACACTCCCCCCCCCCCTTTTTTTTTTTTTTTTACAGACATGCAGGGGATGCTTTTGGTTCTAACACAAGGAAAAATTTATAGGTAGCACAGTTCCAGAGTTAGCTATAATATGGGTAAGCAAAAGGCAAATTTGTGAAAGTAAATCTTGGGGTTTTTAATTTAGCTAAGAATAAGAGAGGTGCAGCAAAAGGGATTTTAAGTTGAAGGCCACATAGCTATTTTTGATGGGCAAAAGTTTATCTCTTGTGGTTTAACTTTAGAGCATGCTGTACAGCACAGCACAATACAAAATCTTACAGCGGTGCTGGCAGCTTTGTTATAGCTAGAATGGGTTTCCCTCTCAGTAACATTATTTGAAGATATTTACAATAAAAACTAGCAACAGTCTTTCTTTTTTAAATATGCTGTATCCTATTATACCCAAACCAACATTTTCAGCAGAGTTTGCAATCAAACACAGCTCAATATACAAGTCCCTGCTGGTAAATCTCATTGTTAGGTGATAAGCAAGATGCCATTTTTATAAAGCAATCAACAAAAAAAAAAAGTCAGCTTGCTAGCAAGTTCTTAATTCTTTCTTATTATTTTGTAAATAAAATCCCTCCTGGAAATTTCTAGGAAACATCAAGGTTTATTTTTCCTGTTTGCATTCTGAAATGGTATTTTTTTTCCAGATCCGTTAGTTCACACTGAGCCCTTGTACCAACTGTGCTTCATTATGTTGCTTGTGATGCTAATACGCTAACTGATGTAGTGAAACTTTTACAAATAACACAACAAGCTGTGTCCGCAATTAGGGCAAAGCATGTACCTTTCCCGGACTGCCAAAATACTGTCTCCAGGCTTCTGATGGGAGAGCAATCACCTGTCTCAGCAGCCACTCCCATCTTGTGTTCTGCCTTATCGACTGGCCATGTGTGGGGCAGAACACGATCAGGATGCTCAGCACCTTCAGGCAATGATGAGAAAGGAGATACCTGACTTGACTCTGCCAAGGGAAGAGAAACATACAGCACAAGGAGGAGTCATATCATGTGAATGCAGAGCCAAGATAAAGGAAGCATCTTTATCTTCTTCCACCGCTGATCACCAAGTTAGGCAGCGTAACTATATGTTCTGTTTCACATCTGCTGAAAATGGAAAACCCTCTGCTTTGGCCACATGCCTTAATGTGAGGGAGAGAACTAGAAAGGGCAATTAGTCCATTCAAGTTTTACAGTTAAACCCCCCAACTTTTGAGAGTCCTACAAAATCCATACATACATGCGATGCATTTGGGGTGCCATCTGGTCAGCACTTCTGCTGCTGCCAGTAAGCAAAGTGAACACACCAGTCATACAGCTCCTGGTCTTCATCACTGCTCTCCACCATACTCTGGACTCCCTTTCAAACCGGATTGCAAGGATGCGGAAAAGAATCAAGTGCAAGCCCTCTTCTAGAGAGCTGTGTTGCCCTGTCCCTTCCCTACTACTGTGCGCTGGGAAAGCAAGATACTCTTTCTTTTTTCTTCTCTCCATCAGGAAAGCGCATGCTTTCACCTTTTCCACAACAACCCACAGAGCAGATGATACATTTTTCTTCATTTAGCATGCAAGTAGCTTCATCAATGTGAGACAGGCTGTAGTGAAGGAAACGGTAGAAATCTAAATACAACTTCACTTTAAGAGCAACCAAGATATTTAAGGAAAATTTCCTCCTAAGATCTTGGTACTACACAAGTGCAAATAAATAGGGGGGGTGGTGTGTAACATAAATGCAGATACCTGCTGCTGAATGCAAGACAAAACTCCAAAATCTAAAGAGATTCAGGATAACTTTGACCATGACCTAATATTGCCCTAATCTTTGAAAGCAAGAACATTTAACTTGGTTATAACACTTCTGGCACGTAAGTAAGTGTTCAGATTTCCAGGATTCCCAATAATGTACAGTTCTTTTGATTTTGTAGGTTTCAAAAGCTTCCAATTCATGTCACTAATTGAGCTGTCGAAGTCCAAGCATAGATTTTAAATTGGAAGATGTTGACCTTGACCTCTTTATTTCAGTTTCACCAACTGAAAATCAGAGATAACAACATTTGCCTATCTCCGTGTCTTCTGATTATTAATTGCTGCTTCTGAAGCAGTTTGACTATGGAAATTTCTTCCCTTGATTCTGCCTTCTTACAGAGGAAGTTAAAGACTTTCTTGCTGCTGGATATGCAAGAAGCAATCAAAAGGAAATCACACTAGACTCATAGGATGTTTCTAAAGAAAACACATCCACACAGAAGCACCCATTTCCTTTACTGAATCAGTAACAGACTTCATTTGGAGTTGTAAAGAAAATACAGGCAATAAGAACAGTGCAGGAAGGAGATACTGCACTCTCCATTCAGTATTACTTGTTAACTAGCTCTGTACAGGGGGTCATAAAAACTCTCCATGCATGCCCTTTATGGTATAATATGCTTTGTACAGTGACAGCTCTTCATTTTAATACACTATATCCATACAGAACTGAAACCAATGGAACTGCATAGAATTTATCACAAAAGTGTAGTCATTGCTGTCTACTGACTTACCCCTCTAAGTTCTTCTGTAGCAAATTAATAGAAATGTATTTTCTTAAGTGGAACAATTCTGTTAGAGATGCAACAGTAAGATATTTAACATTGCTTAAATAATGATCACATAGGAGGTATGGTTTCTAAAGAGGTATGTTTTACAGATAATCTGCTTTTACTTGAGCATCTCCTGGGATAAGTCCCACAAGGTTTGTGGCTTTCAAAAACTGCATTATGAAAACACCAAGAAACAAGGGAACCATTGGGTGAGATGAACATCTATTTACTTTAACCTGGCAATATGGCAATTTAAATGATTTCAGGAAAACATTAAATAATCTCCTTGAAGAGCATTGCATTTCTGCAAAGGTGAAATGAATATGACCCTATTAGAGACAAGGAAACCTAATAATGTGCACCATATGAAAATAATAATAGGCCCACAGTTATTCTATGAGTCTCTAAAAGATGTATGTGGCTTGAAAACATTTTATCAGGGCACTAATTCTCTAAATCACTTAAATACATGCACAAAGCTTTTTCAGAATATTTAAGCATATTTGTCTTTCAATCCAAGCCTCCAGCTAATCGTATGATTGCATACTCTGGTGAAATGCCAGTTAACACCAGAAAGACCAGCTGTTTCAGGAAGAGGTGGAAGGGGAAAAAACAAGAAATCCCCTGAGCATGATTCATTGCACATACAAGCACACTTTCCAAATATAGGGTGTTATTATTTTGATATCACACAAAGAAACAAATGCAAACTCTGAAATCCCATACAGAAGCAACAAATTGGTCTTGTATCCACACAGCCTGGCTGGAGAACATTATGTTTCTCAGTGTCCTGGTTTATACCTAAGAATGTAGAAGAAACAGTTGGAGAAAAATCCAATATACTGAATACAATAACTGTGTTTGTCATAAAGTGCCATCTATAACATTTGGTGGCCAGCATTCATTATGTTCTGAAAAGAGAAGTAGTTCCAAGATGACCACTTGCAGCCCTTGGTGGAGCTACACCACATGTATTCAGGTGGATTTCTCTAACAGTCTCAGTGAGGAGCCATACCCTATTCGCCATCTGCCTGGCTATACAGATTTGGACAAAACATTTAAACCATGAGTAATTTTAAGCATTTGACTAGTGCCAAAAGACGACATCTGCATGTTTGACATTAGGTTATACAATGCTCCACTGCATTTGAATAGCCTCTGATTCCATTTCTGCACATATAAACCAAGCATGATGTTCACCTTCACAACATGAGATTAGATGCTTTGCTGAAACATGTCACTTGATGCAAGTTGTATTCCAAAGCACTCCAAATTCTCACAGGAGAGCAGATAATAAAATAAGATGGTATATATGAATAAATTATGGCAGCAAAACTTCTAGATTTTCCCTTTAATTCCTTTACTTTGTGAAATTAATTCTGTTTCTGCTTTTGTATCAATGTTTCTCCAGTACTGGATTACATTAGATAGCAGTGTCCAATCCCCAGTTTGAATTCGACAAAACTGAACTAGAAAGCGGATTAGAAACATTTCAGAAATAGAAATTGGGTCACATATTAAGGCTTTCTCTGGAGTTTGCCATAAAAATTAGAATTAGGATGAATTCAGCACTGATTTCTTTACAGTTTACTGATGCGGGGTAACAGTAAGGACAGATGGGCACATATCTGTGGTACTTCTGTGGCTTGAAGTCAAATACCATCTGAATATCTATAAAACTGTAATGTCCTCAGGTCCCAAACATCCCAGGAGTAGACAGATGTACCATCATTGTCATTCAGGAGAAAAACCTGAGGGATGGAAAGGCCGAAAGCTCCCATAGGCATGTAGGAAAAATGTAGAAGAACGAACTGATCTTAAGCTTCAGAAGTGCAAGGGTAAACATGCTACATGCTTTCTCCACATGGAGTAGCATCAGCAGGCTTATTCATACCACTATCAAACCAACCTGGTTTTGGTTGCATAATTTGAATGTCTACATTTAGCCTGTACCCAGGGCTAAACTATAACAGCTCCTCTATCACCTGATGAACCCTCACCAGACAGGGAGGGGAATCAGGAAAGAGGAGAGCAAACCCGCAGGTAGAAGTGAAACAGATTTAATGAAACAGGACCAATTTATACTCAGCCAAGCAAATACCCAGTTGTCACAATTAACCAGAGAGCAGTCCTTAGAAGAAGCCAGAAGAGGAGCAGCAAGAGGAACCCCACCAGGAACCCCCCAGGAGCTCCCCTTGCTCAGCAAACCTTCCCCCTTTATAAAGCCCATGCCATGATGGGATGGGCTACCCCTGTAGCTCACTCAGGTCAGCTGCCCTGGCTGACCTGGAACTGCTGATGGCCTGTCTAGTGCTGCTGGGATGGGATAATGTCCCAGCCAATGAGGACATTTGACAATAAAGAAAGAAGAATAATTTTTAGGAAAATGTGAAGCAAATGAGTGGCTTATTCCCTGTATATGGAAAGAAATTCCTTTAGGGAGGAACAAAAGATTTTAGTATAAAGACAACATTAATTATTTATTTCAGATATCCAGCTGAGTGACATGTTTTCACACATGTATGTGGGGAGTCCCCTGCTACACTAGAATTCAAAAATAAAATAACAGTTTGTCAGTAAATTCTCATGCACACTAATCCAGTCAAAAAAACCTGATGATCCAATAATTATAATGAATGCTGGCCAGCAAATATATAATGGAATATATATGGGATTTTGTTCCTTAATAATTTTTTTAATATGTATTAATTTCTGGCATTGTGTTCCTTTGGTAAAAGATACCAAAATACAGAACACCAATTATCTTCAGTCATAGCTAGTAAATGAAATTAAATGAACTAGTATCAAATTTTTACACTTGCGTCCCTTCATTGCATTAACTGCACAGACACACCAAGGGGCTGGTATTACAGGCATTTTAAACATTTAATCTGACTAAGCACCAGCTGGAAAATACCAGCAACTCAGGTAACACTAACATTTAGCAAAATGATTGCTAATAGTTCTTGTTCTTTGGCTCCACTCTCATCATTCAGCTCAAGCCTTTGGTTTCTAGGAAACATGTTGCAACTTCCACCCTTAACTCTTTAGCAGATGTTACTTCTCAGATCAAGCAGGATTTCACATCAAATCTTGGCCAGAGCTTAGGAAAACTGAAGCTCCAACCCTGCTCCTTCCAAAGGACTTTATAAGTGGGGTGGTCTTAGCAAGTTCTGCTGAATATGTTCGTCTGTAAATGCGCCCCCCCCTCCCCCCATGTAAAGCACAAATACAGTACATCACCTGTTGTCTTTTGATTAGGTTAATTGCACTTTTATGCCTCACAGCAGCTAGCCTGTTTACAGTCCTGCCTGTTAACCACAAATTTGAGATACCTAAACAATGTAAGCAACCAAAACTAAGTTTTGTTTTATTTTATTTTATTTTGGAAACCAATGCTTTTGTTCTGACTAGATTTCATTTTTAAGAATGCTAGTAACAACTTTCAGTGTGTTGTGAATTTTTTCCTTAGATTAAGTTACTGAACGTGAGAAGGACACACAACACTCACTGAATCTTCATCCTGATTTTACTATTGCATGTGAATCTCATTAAATCTCAATCTCAGAATTGTTTGTAAATGGAATGGCTTACAAACCTTAATGAGGCAAACTGGGGGCACCTGATGCTATAGTCATTCCCAAAACTGATTTTTTCATGGGAAGCATTGCCTGCATAGAGACAGGTGGGATCTGCTCTGGATATTTTAATTTTCTGCTTTGTTAATTCCTAGCAATAAATTTTGATGAGATACGGATGATGATAATGACTAATAATTCTGGGCTATTTGATTTAAGATGATAATGTTTCTTTCTTTGCTTTTGTTACAATATTTATAAATACCAGCATTTAACTTCAATAATGCTAACCAATACGTTTTCTAGATGAAAAGTTTCAGGCTGTCCTCTTACAAATGCCACAAAACCAGCTTGATTGATAATCTGAAAGCATTTGCAGGCTTATTCTATGGCCTTTCTTCACATTGTTTTGATTTGATTTGCACACTGAAGCACAAATGACAGGAAACCCTGTTTGCCATGTAGAAGCTGTGTCGTTGAAAGAACCAAGAAATCGGGCGTAGTTTGTGTTAGATCTCTAACTGTGCCCAAGCAGACCAGCCTTCGTGGGAGCCTCTATGCTGACAAGAGAAGTGGCTGCAGCATCGTCTTAGGGAACCACGTAACAGTTTATGTCCAATTAGCTGCACCTTCTGTGGTAGCTTATTGTCAAGCTGCACGGAGATTAAATAATTGGAACTACAGTCTCGACAGCAGTTGTAAAAGTGAAAAATTCAATGCGAAACAGTCTCTGCTCTGTACCGGCCTGACACCTTGCTTTGAAAGCTTAAGCAATATAGCACTACTCTTGGAGAGACAGGATGGAAGTGTCAGGCTCAGGTGAGAGAGAAAACAGTTTTCATCTCCGAGGTCCCCACTACAGCTGTGCAAGCCAGCTCATTGATTTCTCATCCATTAATAAGCTGGTAAGGTAAACTCTGAACATAGGAAAAAAACCAGTAATTTTTCAGACTCCATTTTTTTTTTTTTATGCTGAAATAACTGTTGTTTCCCTCTAATTAGAATTAGGGTTTTTAAGGTTTTTTTTACTATTCAAAGTTACTGCTGCCTGCATCTTTGTTAACACTTTTAATATAATTTTTTAAAAAAACCAATCTGGTAAATAAAGTAAATCTTTATTCCTGTAAAATTATTTTATAGGACAGAAACAAAACAAATGTATTTGATCGATCAGTTCTTACAGATGAGCTGAATCCTTGTCCCCCCCAAATTTTTGTTCCCCTCTAGTCAGAATTAGGTTTTTTAATTTTTCTGCTATTCAAAGTTACTACAGCCAAAAGTCTCCCTAAGCTTTTACAACGAGTTCAGGCTGAGAATAACGCAAGTGCTCCCCGCCAGGTGCAGGGTCTCAAGGAAAAAACAAAGTTCTTCCAAATTACAAGTGCTAGTCTAAGAAAGAGCATCTGCTGAGCAGGTCATTAGCCACCCTAACTGAGCAGGATACAAAAAGTTAATTGAATGAACCCTTAGACTTTGTGAATGCAAATATTTAAGAAATCGATAGGCAGTAAGAGCAGAAAGTTAATCCTATGGAGCTGTGATTAAAGTCCGCTCTGAAGCATTTGATGTGGGAAGAGACACATACAGCAGTATTAGTCAGGGCCTGGCTTTACACGAAGTAACTAGAGACTGGCAGCATCAGCATGAACATGGCCGGTAATATACGTCAGCTGTGATCTCAGAGGTGTCTGAAGGTGAGAAAATAGTTTAATCTCCTTTCTTCCTCATTTAGCTTCTTTGCAGAAGCAGCCAATCAGGGAGCTATTTATTACTAATTCTGATTACAGATAACCTTCTGCTAGGCTCTGGGCTAACCTTACCAGTTAGAGATCAGCAAGAAGCCGCTGGGCTCTATCACCAGTGATGCCTGGTTCACAAGATGTTTTCTTGAAAGACATGTACTACTTGGGCCCCTTTACTCACAGTTGTGTTTTACTTTCCATTCATACCTTCTCTTAATTAAAAAGTGTCTGATCATACTCTGCCTTGCCTCACGCAGAGACACCAGCTTGTTTCTCTGCCATCAGATACAGGGACTTGGGCCCTGGGCATTCGGCTGCTGAAGCTTATCACGTATCCGAGTCCTGCATCAAAGTGCTGCTGAAGAAATGGGATACCCAATACTGTTGGCCGAGGGGCTTTTCACCACTGTTTCCCTGCCAGGGGACGGTGCCTAATCCATGTCATTTGAAAGGGAAAAAGGTTTCAGAAGAGCTGTGACAAAGCAGGAGCTCAATTTATACATGCCTTCATTATTGCTCTCCACCTGATCTCCAAATGCCTTCCATAAAGAGTATGGGCCTGACATCTCTACAGTTGGTAAACTGTCAGGTCTGTGTTATGCGACTTAACTAATTAGTTAAATTGCTTTAAAGGTCTTCTTCAAAGCACAGGAACTCCGTGTAATAGTTTTCCCTGGTCTCACTATTCGTTTCCAAAGACGAACTCCACACGGGGTAGCTGTGTTCCGGAACAGTTTGGCGGGCACCGCTGTGACCCCGGCCGTCGGCACCGCGCAGTCCGCCCCGCGGGACCAGCGGCAGCCCCGGCCCCGCTCCTCGCCCCGTCCCGCGGCCGGGCGTGGGGACCCTAGCTCCGCGCCCCGACCCGCACCGCCGCCGAGATGCGAAGCGCCCGCTCGGCTGAGGGGCCCGGCGGGGACGCTGGGGGTGCTCTAGAAATTCGGGTTTCCCACCTGTCGGCTGCAGCCCGGCTGGGCGGCGGCCGCCCGCTCTCCCCCCTACACCGCGCCCCTGATGTCAGCGCGCTAAACCCGAGCCCAAATCTTCTCAAAGGGATGCTGAGCGGATTACGGGCCGGGAGTTCGCTAACTGCCTCCTCGCCCCAGACCGGCCCTGCCCGCCGGCAGCCTCTCCCCGCTGACCGCAGCCGCCGCTCTCGCCGGGCCGGCGGCGCTCTGCGAGCCCGGCCCGGCCGGCGGGGAAGCCCCGAGCGGCGGCATGCCCCGGCCCGGGGGCGGCCGGCCGGCGGGCTGCTGCAGGGCGACCCGCGGGAGGGGCCTGGAACTTGCGTGAGGGGGGGCCGGGGGATCCCTCGTCCGCCGCGGCTTCGCTCGGGGAAGAGCCGCAGTTCCCGGCGGGGCAGCGCTCGGCGAGGGCGGCCCGGAGGAGCCGCCGGCCGCGGGGCCGGGCGCTGCTCGGGGCGGAGGGCAGCTCCCGCGTCCCGGCCCCGGGGCCACCATGGTGCTGCTGTCAGGGGACGGGGAGCAGCTAGCCGGGGAGCGCGTCTGCCCCGCGCCGGCGGCGGCGAAGGAGATGCCCAGCGCCGAGGCGGAGAGCGGCCCCGAGCAGGGGGCGGCGGGGGCTGCCGCCGAGGGGCTGGGCGAGGCGGAGGATGAGGAGGAGGCGGAGGACGAGGAGGAGGAGGAAGAGGACTACGAGGAGTACGAGGACTACTCCGAGCTGCCCGACACCTGCAGCATAGCCTCGGACGACTCCTTCTACCCGCCGCGGGGGCTGGAGGACGAGGAGGAGGAGGACCGCTGGTCCCTGGAGCAGGGGGAGCGCGACAGCCCCGAGGCGCTCAGCCTCTTCCGAGCCTGCTGCACCAACAACGCCGTCGTGCTCAAGGCGCTCATCCGCCAAGGCCCCGAGGAGGAGGAGGTGCGGGAGACCGACCGCAACCGCCGGGTGAGCCCCCCGCGCCGCGCCACCGGGAGCCGCGGGCACCCCTCGCCGAGGGGACAGCGCCACGGCTGCCGCCTCCCCTGGCCCGCCCCGTGGAGCAGAGCCGGGGGGGAGGGCGGGGGATGGGGGTGACTCCGCTTCCATTCGGCGGGACGCTGGGCTGCAGGACCCCGAGCAGCGCGGGGGGGAGGAGGGCGCGGAGCGTCGCCCGGCCAGACGTGGCTTCCCGCCTTTGCCACCGGGAAGGGCCGGTTTGTGGGAAGAGAGAAAGGCTGAGGTTCCTGTTTTCCCGCCATCGGTTTTGAACTGCGTCTTGCTTTCCCGCAGTTTACTGGGGAGAGCGGCCTCGCTGGCAGCGGCCGTGTTCAGCTGGGCTCAGCCTTCCTCTCTGCCGGGCTGCCCGGCTCCTGCGCTGCTGCGCGCCTCTCACCTGGGGAGCTTGAACCACTGCTCAAAGCTTGTGCTTTCCTTCTTTTTCGTTTAGCTCTCCCCAAAATGTAAGCTTACTCTCAGTTCCTAGAATGCCAAGCAGGGCTGGGGGTGTTCCTGTGCTCAAATCAGACTTTTTGGAGTTCTCCTGGTACTTGTTTTGTAGCTGTTGGACTATTTTTTGATTTTGCATCAGTACAAGGTTTATGATTCAGCTTTTGCCTCTTTCTTAGTTAATAGCAGTGACAGAAGCTTACTTCACTACATCAGAAGGTGAAAACTCGGGAAAGATTTCCTGGGTAGCGTGTGACTGGGACATTTGAGCAACAGAGATTAGCAACAGCATCTCCTCTCACTAGTATTACTGCAATTTGTATTAAAACTAAGAATTTTTACTTGTAGTTTGCATATACAATCTCAAATTTTTTTTTTCTACAACTGGTCTGTGACAGTTGTCACAGGAATATTTCAAAAAAAAAGCCTGAATGATTTTAGTTGGGCAACTGACTTGCACGTTGTAGCAAAATAAGTAGTCTTTGCCTCAGAAATAATGCAATAATTTGCGTTTGGGGCTGTCTGGAGAGGGGCTTTTTTTTTGTGTCTTAGATGCGTGTACTTGTAGGACTTTTCCTACAGAATAGCTTTACTTCCCTCCCAAAGGGTTGCTTTTAATACAGATTTTTAGTGATCTGATTTACAGTAAACTTCTGCAAGAGATACAGCAAGCTGTATCAACACATCTGAGGGCGCAGCAAACTATGGCATGGGGGTGGGAACAAGCAGCAGAGGGTAGAAATGTTTTAAATCAACTTTTCTGCCCCAGCCAACATACGGTGTAGGTATGCTCTCCATCAGTAACATTTGAGATTCAAACATACATTACAGGAGATTTTGAAGATCCTGCAGATACATCTACCCTGTGTATGAGGCCGGGGCTGGAGCAAGAGCCCAAACACAGCCCCAGCATTGCATGGACACTTGCCTCTGCTACGCCCACTGATTCAGCGTGCCTCAAGCATGTGGGGGGGGGGGAGAGGTTTGGCCCCACCAGGCAGCATAAAAGACCAAGTGCCCTGCGGCTGTCCTGTCTGAAAGGGTGGCCTTCCCGCCCAGCAGAGGGTACGCAGCTGGCTGTGAAGCTGGAGGCATCCCCCATCTCAGGGCTGGGGTCTTGCAAAGCTGAGCCAGGGGGTATGAACAAGTTTGGCATAGGCATCAGCCCTCATCCCGCAGCAGCTCCTTCTGCAGAGGTGGTCAGAGCAGGGTTGTGAAAACAGTGAATTTACCTGGTTGGACAGCTCTCCCTTCCCCATCCCACTTCCCAAAACGCAAGTTATTCTTCTTTATCTCTCCAGCTTCCCAGAAAAGCCAAATTGTAGCTTGAATCCAAACTAAAAGTTCTTATTTGTTCATACTGTTAAAAAAAAAAAAGTTTTTCTCTGCTTAAGCAAATATTCCATTTGACTTGGAATTAAACTTTTGACATCAAATTCTGTTTTCTGCATTTCTGATGAAAACAAAGTAAAAGAAGTTCTGTAACTCAGCAACTTCTGGAAGCCTCGTTAATGATGTGGAAGACATGAGTCCAGTTTCTCTGTCTGCATGAGGGGTTATAAACCCTCATAAAGTGCCCTAACCACAGCAGTACAGAGCAAGGCAGTCTGACTTTTCCAGACAGATGTGCGTGCGATGGGAGCAACATTTCTACTGGGAAGCTGAAGCTTCAGGTGCAGTCCCGACCTCCCCACAGGGAACATCAGGGCAAATTCACATTATTTTGCAAAGGAAAACACCTTTTTCAGAGAACTTTACTTGACAAGAGGGAGGTTTCACTCAGGTCTTTCATCTCCCTTTCTGTGGAATTTTTGTAGCTCTTAAATTTGTTATATAAAGTCATTGGGACATTATCCATAAACAAAACTTAATTTCACTGCCAAAAAGTAACTGAACGAATTACACACGCTACTTGTGGTAACGAAATTTTTCAGTTGATGAAACTAATACTGTTGGCTTTCAGCATCTTCTTTCGCAGTGATACTGTTTGTATCTTGCATACATTTATTGGAAAGCTTGCCTTTTATACTGTGAACAAATAAACTGAACTTTTGTTTTTTTTTAAGGTTTTGTTTCTTTTCTGTGAGGCAGGAGAGAGAAGGAAGAATAACTTGCTTTTTGAGAAGTGGGATGATGAAGGGAGGACTGTCCAGCTGAGTATATAAACTATTTTCACAATCCTGATTTGATAACCTCTGTTATCAGAACCTTCATTTTTCATTATTTAAAACCATTTTTTTTTCAAACTAGACAAAGCATGTGACAGGTTATGGTAGTAAGACAATACCATATTTTGATCTGAAAGTAATTAAACTCAACTCACAAAACATAACATGAAGAAGAAAGTTCCTAATGGTTAAATTCTTTAAAAGAATCTGGGTGCAAACAGCTGGAGTTTTGCCATTGCTTTGGTTTTAAATTTTTACCTTGTCCCTGAAGTGTAAATGTATAAATTTAAGATTCAGAAGGAATTATTTCTGAAAACGCAAAGATCCAGAGGTAACCTTACTTATTTTCCTCCATCATTTTTATTGAAATACTTCAGTTCTCTCTTTCAGGTCAGTTTGACAAGATTGCATAGTGGCTTTTCATGGGGTTTCTACAGAGGCTGGTATTTTTCCCGTGCTCTGTTCGTGAGCTGCAGAACCTCCCGCCAGGCACAGGTTTTCATTAAGTTCACCTTCCTGCAGTAAACTAGACTCCACAATGTCCAATTTATCAGTCACCATATGTAGCCTGGAGACCAGTACCTTCCCTCTCTTGTTTTCATTACTGTAGAGACAACAGTTTATATGTCATTGGCTGCATGGGATCCCCAAAGGGTCGATCCCCGCACTTTCTGTTGCACTGCTGTCTGTGTATGGAGTCCTGAAACACTACCTATACTAATTGTAGATCAGGCAGGGTGGCTTCTCATTAATTAATGTTGATGTGTTTACCTGCCTTGTGCTGGGGATAAAGAGGGATTTGCAAATATATATGAGAAAATAAAATTGTGGCTCCAGTGAAATCTCCTGAGCTGGCTGAGACCAGAGTGTGATCTGGAAACTGACGCTGCTTTTCTCCATGTGCTGTGGTGACGGATTTTGCCTCCTTACTAGCCACATTTCCAGAATTTCAGATATTTAAATCTCATAAGTTTAACACCACATCATATTAAATCTTGCCTGGAGACCAGAATTATATGTACTCAGAAAGACAGAATTTCAAAATCTGGTGTTACCTAACCACAGAATGAAAGCAAATTTAGAAATTTGCCATGACAATAAGGCAATAAGGGATGGGAGGGAGAGAGAGAAAAGAAGGCAAAGAACATTCTCATGCCAGAATGAAAATAATCACTGCAGCTCATCCATAGAAAGGTTTTGTGTTAACCATGCGTGTGGTATAGTCTGCATTAGTAGGCATTCTGTAATTCTGTGTTTTAGAGTTGCTATTTGTGTGAAAACATTCTGCTGTAGTCTTTTTCAGCTTCTCATTTTTTTATGTCATTGTTCAATGAATCTTTCATCTGGTTCCGTAGATAGCTGGGAATTTTGCGATTAAACAGTTTATTGCTGTATGTATACTATTATATAGTGGAGATCGTACATTTGTGATCTTTGTTTTGCCCCCTTAGGAGGTGTGAAGACAAAATAATCTATGTGGCTCAGCTTGTAAGCTCTTTCTTCTTTTTTCAGAAAATGTTCCTAAATCCATACATGAGCACGGTTTACTTTGCCCATTAATGCTTTATACAGGATGCTGTTCAGTACCACTGTGGACTAGGTTTTCCTTTGAGGCACATGGTTCTGCAGCTGTGTCACTAAGTGGGCCTGGATTTGCTTGATTTTTCTCCTTTTTCTGCTGAAGGAAGAAAACAGAGTTTTGAAGGCTATTGTTGTTCTTGATCTAAATTTCTTTTGATTTCTCCTCTCATGATGCCTAGCAGAAAAAACATGAAGAATTGCCTGGGGAGGGACAGAGATGCATCAAACACCTGGAAGCTGCTGTTACTGAATCAAATAAAAAAAAAGTGGCGGCGTCCTGGCTAGAAACCTACTTGAGAAGCTTGTGAGAATGTAGGGTTGTGCCAACTGTGGAAGTAAGCCCAGAGAAGTAGGAGCAGGAGAGAAGTTTCCTGGGGGGCGGTTCACGCCATTGCGTAGTACCTAAATTAGGAAGATGGTTTCCCTGCTCTCCTCAGCAGAGAGGAGTGAGTTTCTCTGGAGGAGGATTCAGGCTTCTATGTTATGCTCATGTTCTAGCTGCTGTCCCCTACCCCTCTGCCAAAAAGCCTCCTGCTGACTTTTGGGAGAGTTTGCAGAGACTGGGCACGTGAGACTTAACGTTTGGGCACAATGAATACCTCCTGAAGTGGAAACACCGTGTTGGAGGGCATCAGCAAGCGACCCCCTGATTCGAGTGGAGATGTTTCTCTGAATGCAGCCTAGGTTTGTTTGTGTGTTGCTGTCTGTAAAAGGACATTCTGGAATAGCGTCACTCACGCAGTCTCCTTACTGGACCCTTGATGGTGTTGGAGGCATCAGACATGTCATAGTGGTCTCCCTGCCCTACGCTGCAGACTGCTCCTCAGCAAGGCAAAGAAGCCCACGGGCTGTGTACTACCACAGCGAGACTGCTTCAGGCAACTCAGCTGGTATAGGGGGCATTACCCTTCAGAGTTTTTCACAGAGACATGCACAGTGAATTCTCCATGGAGTTGACACCTGAATTTGTCTTTGCCAAGGGGCTGTGCTCCTAAAATTGTGACTGGCTGAGAAGGACAGGGAGCCAGTGGTTCAGGTCCCGCTATCCTGGGTGAGGGAACATTGTGCTGGATAGCGCTTTTCTACGAAGTCGTGTATCACAAAAAATGCCAGAGCTTGTCTAACACTCCATTAACCTGTTTTTATTATTTTTGTGATCTTCACAATGCTAACTTGTAAAAATAAAAAATGAGGAGTGCAGCATTTTGTGGTGAGGGATAAAGATCTCCCTGTCACATACTGTTTTTCAGTTGTCATGGAACATCGTCTAAGTCAACCCATGTCAGAAAAAGGATTTGAAGATTGTCAACTGCTGGGAACTTTTTTTGTATTTTCATAGGCAGTTTCACTTCCCTCATATTGTCTCATACAAGGTGTTCTCATGGGAGGCATTGTATTGAAACTTAACAGCATGACAATAAACCACAAAAGGGAATTTTCAGGGTGGAAATAGTTTTAAAAAGACCCTAACGGCAACAGTAATCTCATTTTAAAAAGTACATAAATACCCAAATGCACTAAAAAAAAAGCCCCTGGAAATGCATATGTGTTTATAAAAGAGTGCGCAAGGCAAGGCATGGTAGATGTCCAAATACAGAAGCTGCTCAAAACTCATTGGGAACCCTTCAAATATGGTAATTGCAACTCAAGGGAAGCCATTAGAAAGGTGTAGACAGAGCATAGAAAATAGGAAGTCGGTTGGCTAAGAGGGAATTTGGTGAGCTAACCAGACCATGCACCAGATTGATACAGATAGGCACTGAGAGGCATTGTCAGAAGAGTGTGGGCAGGTTAGCTGTCTGCCTGCCATTTTCTGCATTCATCTGAAGTGTTAGGTGAGTAATGCCTTTGTAAATCTGGCACAAGAGCATATCCTTTAAAATAACTGAAGAGGTACTATAGAACTATATGCATAATGATAAAGAGAACAACTAGTAAGGACCATAAGGGTGCTTAGACATAAAGAATGGAAAAGCAGTTCTTTAGCAGACCACTGAAAATGTGTGACCAGACCTGCTGCATCCTCCATGCAGTTGACGGATAGCAAGATGTAATTTGTACTTAGTGCCAAAAGCAGCATTAGCTAACAGATGTAACTCTTATAGAAATTGATAGATACAACTTTGAAGACCACATCAATATGAGAAAGCTGTACAAATTTAATCTAGTTTCATGTGATGCAGCTTTTAGTGAAACCAGATGAAGAGCAGTTTCCTTGAATAGTTGTGACAAATTGTTTAATGCAAGAGATACAGAACAGGAGGGATGTTTTTGGCCTGATGGTAGCCCAGAAGTAAAGGTCATAGCAATCTTTTGTTCTAGTTTAAGCAGGGTTTTATGTTAGTGTCTTAAATCAAGTATTGGAAGTTGCAGAGCTCCTCAGAGATGCAGCAATGATCCTGCTTACCCAGCTGAGCACAGATTGACTCTAAATGTAATAAAATATAGCTTCATTTAAAATCTAATGGTAGTTTAACAAGACTGGTTGTCTGGGACATCTGTCATCAATAATTATGACAGATCTATAATGGCGTCTACAGTAGAACATGCCTGTAACATAGGTAATAAATGTGACCCCAAGATGCCTTACTGCATTCTTCCAGGAGAATCTCTGAGGTTTATTTCATGGTGCATAGTGTGACATTGCTAATTCCTTCATCCCATTAGGAAATGCAAATTTATATTCTTGTGGATGAATTACTCGAGAAGGAATACTGACACTAATTTTCTCCCTTATAGGTTTCTAAGGTCTTTTCCCTGAAATTTTATTGAGGCAGAAATTCAAGATTTACATAAATTTGTGGTTCTTGTACCTTGGTTTTTTAAAAAGGTTATTTGGAAGTAATGCATAGGCATTGTAGATATCTAGACAACTTCAGACAAAAGTTTTGCAATTTTTTTATGATGAAGCTGAAAAAAGAATGGGTCTAAAAGAACTTAGGATGGAGAAAGGGACTTCAGAAAAGTCCATGAAGAGCAATCATCTTTAGAAAAGTCAGGTTTAAATCCTACAATAGAGGAGATGGAAGAAGAAAGTGACATTGCTGTCCTCATTGTTTAAGGACTGAAATCTTCCATGCGGGAGACTTTTGTATTTAACCACAGCCTGATATAAGATAAGAAAACGCTAGAAACATCCTGGGACGTGAAAAAGAAGGTTAAATTTCCTTTTTTCTGTCTATCCCAGCAATCCTATATCTTCTTATAGCAGTAAATAAGCAATTTTTAATAATTATTTCCTGGTTCTGCTTTGCCTCCCTACTCTTACTCTAAACCTAAGTGTTGCGGTTCTGGCTTTTCAGCTGTGTACAATGGTATCTTGCACGGAGCATTGGTAGTGTCGGAGGTGCCTTAAAACTGGACCACTCCAGAAATATCTGAGAATTCTCCTTACTGTAAGGGGCTGATAAAGTAACCACTGGCTGATGTTGCTTGGTGGCTTCAGGGTGGCCTCAGAGAAGCGGGCTGTTCTCAGCTCGCTGCCGTGTGGCTCAGTGGTTATTGAGGAGGGCTCCAGATGGCCTAGCTTTGGACCAAGAGTTCTCAGAGGTGGAGCCCAGCATGCTGCTTCTTTCCAGAGTATAATCGTATCTGTGATAGAGTTTGTGTGGCCTGAAACCTGTCAGAAGTGTTCAGTCCTTCTTCCCAGAGAGGAAGAAGGCAGAGAGTTCTTTGAAGGGCTGGGAACTTGGGTTTCAGTTGTATTTACAGTTCGCACCTAAGCAGAAGCCAACCACGAAACTTGGAGCTTAAAAACTGTTTTGGGTATTAATAATTTTAAAAGAGGTGATTTTAGAGACCCCGCATCTGGGATGTGGGCAGCATGGCTGTTGCCAGTTCAGAATCAGAAGTTAAGAAGTAGAGGGCATCTTCTGTTAGTACGAAACTACGCAGAGGTTCACAATCCTGAAAGCCTTCAGTTGCTTTTCTCACTGCTGTAGGTTTTCCATGCTGTATCTGTATTCATTAGCAGATTTTACCTTTTTTTTTTTTTGAAGAGGATATGGTAAGACCAAAACTTAACCAAGCTGTAGCTCCTTGCTGTTTTGTGCTGGTACTCAGGTATTCATTTTTGAGCTGTTCAATCAGTTTCAGTGTCCAGTGACATATATAAAGAGACATATGTGGAGAACCCCTGCATTGTTTTAATCCCAGCAGCTCTACTGATACCTGGCATACTCACATACATACTAATGGAAATGGTTAATCTCTGGGCACTGTTATTCTTCTACCTTCCGCTTCTCAAGAGCTAAGGTTTCTAACCTACAGGAAAAAAAATTAATTTCCAGTAGCCCTTTTCCATGAGCCTAAGGTAGCACAAATGCTTGGCCTTAGAGGTGTTTCAGATCTTTGGGTAAGGAGTGTTCCTTGAATTAGGATACTACTCTGCATAGAAATCATTTTTCAGGCCTCAGGCCTGACCTGAAACAAAGGGCATGCCAATACTGTTTGTCAGGAAGAAAATGGAAGTTGGAACAGACGGCACTGCTAAGAAACACCGGGTTGTTCTTGAAAGCTGAGTCCTGTTGGGTTTCACTAGCCTGTAGGAGCTACTGGGCTTCAAATACGTTGGGAAAGGAAGCAGGTCCAAAAGCCTCAAAGTTCCCAGATTCTTCAGCTGCAAGCTAAGTACCAGTAAGTCATTGTCTGACACCTCATCTATCAAGGCTTTAGGTCTCGAGGCAGGGTCTCTCAGGAAGAAAGAATAAGTGGTCCCATCTCAGGCAATGGGCTCAGAGCTAGCTGCTAAGAAGTGCCACAGGAGTGATGGATTCAGGTGCCAGCTGCAAGGGACAGCAGGTCCCCAGTGACACATCTTTCAGCATCATCGAGAGCTTAACTTTGAGTTCACTTTATGTCCTTTGGTGCTGCGGGAAGCTGTGATGTGGGGTGGGGCTCCTGGAAGACCAGAGCCAGCGCTGCCAGGTAAAAGGCAGGGATCCCTCTCATTGGGTAGTGCCCTTTTCAGAGATGTGAGACTTGCTTGTTTTTCACTCAGTCTTGTCACTGGGTTTCAGGGGATGTTTCAAAAAGGCTTTTGAGATAGGTTCACTTTTGCATGTGCCACAGGAACCACTCGTCATCGTATTAATTTTAGTCACATGGTCTTGTGTGTGTGCTTGGGAATAATATGAACTAAGAAAATAAATACTAACCAATGTTGAACAAGGAGTAAAAGTAATCAGAATATCTGTTTGGATCTGTCCAGACATTTCAGCAAGTACTATTGCGTTCAAATCTGTTCTACTACTGCAGAAGAGGTAGATTGAAAGATATGAAAAACAAAGCCCTGTTACACATTTTGGTAACGATTATGGTGTAACAGAGACCTAACAAAAATCAGGTGATTTGTCATAATACTATTATGTGTTGGTATTACTTCATCTTCACAGGGCAGAATGATAGTGACTCTTGTATGACTTCACAGGTGTTGGTTGCTCCGTGCCAGATGAGCCTAATGTGCATCAGGTTAATTTTAAATTGCGTTTAATTAAAACACGTTTTTCTTCCTCTAAAGAAAAATGATATGGGATTGGTAACTAAAACTCACTGTTAATTTTGAAATAAAGATTGATTTGGAAAGCATCAGCAGCCTTTTGCTTGCAGAAGATCCCACTGGATGAGCACGGGCTGTGTGTGTGTTGCCAGAGCAAACCACCTCTGGCACAAGAGCTCGTCCACCCTACTCAGAGTTAGCCTCTCTGGAGTGGACCAACAGTGTCTGCACAGCTGGCATGTGGCCTGGATTTTCTCTGACTCCCAAGTTGTTCTCCTAATTTGCCATTTTTTTTCAGGCTTTTTGATTCAAAGTGCCCAAAGTAGCATCATTTGAAAGGACTGGTGCTGTTTCCTGCTGTGTTACAGTTTTGGAGACCATTAACTTCACTGATACTAAAATTGGTAATAATACCTATTTGCAAATGGTGTGTACTTATTTCAGGTATCATGAGATAGCTTTCAGGTAGGATGACATAGCTAATATAATGCTCCAGTTTTCCCCAAATTAATGGTTTTGTCATTAATTTCGGCACCTTTTCGTATTCTCGTACTTCGTTTATACAAGTCATTCTGTTCTGGGTAGTTTTTTAGTAATTGACATAAAAGTGCATATTGCCTGCTAACCATTTTTCTGTGTATTCTTCCTGTATTGCCTGTCGTTGCTGTATGGAATGAGGTTTAACTTTTGTGACTGAGGCATAGTTGAACAAAGGCCACTTACTAAAAACTGATGGTAGATTTTTTTAAATAGAAAAGAAAATCTCTGGAGGATGTGAAAGCAAGGAAGAACTGCCATGGGCTTTATTTGAGACAGGAGTTCACCTTTAATGTTTCCATAAAGTTACTCTCAGAAGGTTACCCTTTTAAATTATTTAAAATGTTACACCACATAGGTTTGAATTTACCTATTTCTAAGGGTTCTTTCATTAAAAACAAAACAAAAACCTCTCCAACCTGATTTAAATATAATCCTGTAGCATACCCAGTGTGTCACAATAAGAAATAATTAAGTACTGTAGGAAAAGATGGTTGCCACGGAGTCTGTGGTTGCACATCTGGCAGAGAATTAGCAATTCAAATCGTATCCACTGTGGGAAAAACCTGCAACGTGGAAATAGTCCCCATTTTTCAATTCTATTATTTTCTATTATGTCTGTTAAATTCCACAGGGAGCAATTTGAAAGCAAGCTGATGCAAAATGGGAATGACTCATGGTTCGCCTTTTGTTGCTTCACACAGTTCGGATATATAGTGTTTTGAGCCTGATCCTGTAATACCCTCTCACATACGTGGGTTTGTTTTTTGTTTGGTCTTTTACCTCTTTGCTTCTTAGTATGTGAGGCCTCATCTTTGGGACAGCCTGTGTGTGGACAGACCGACTGCTGACAATGAGAGACACTGCCAGCAACCACCACAGCTCAGAATGGGGCCCTTGGGGAGGTTTTGAAATGTTGTTTCTATTACTGCTGGGGGGGGGGGGGGGGGGGCTTACACGTAAGCCATTGTTATGAGTTTTCTGAAGGGGAAAAGTGGCAGATAAGTGAACGTATTCAATCTGTTCATAAAAGCAGCCTGTGGAATAGGAACCTGACCAGAGTACTAGGGACATGATAATCTTGTTAGTACCTTACTTGAATTAAAATAGCACACATGCAATTTATTGAAGTCAGATGTCTTCGTGCATTTGCAGTACTTGTTTCCATAGAAGTTCCCATGAAGTGTATTAGATCCATTACATGTATGTGGAAAAAGCCCTGCAAAAGCAAGATAATTAAACATGACCGACAAGAACTACCTCGCCAAATTACACCTGTTGCAATAAATACAGTTGCCTGAAAACTTTGAAAAAAGTTTCTTTTGAATTTTAAAAATATAATCGGACATCACAGTCCTTTCCCACCATACATTACCTCCCAGTCATCCTGTTAGTGATATGACATGACTCAAACATTGAAATATTTAGTACTCAAATGAGACATTTTAGAAGGGGTAAGCAATATCAGCATCCCGGAACAAAAATAAAGGGTGAAAGAAAGAGATATGGTGAATAAATGTCAGCCTTTCTTTTAAAATTTATTACCCAAATTATTTTCGTCTAAGGCGCAAGATTGTGAAATGCCTTTCACTTACTATTGCCATCGTTTTTTTTTCTGTGGGCATTCTTAGCTTGACCTAGTTTATGGCTATTACAGTCAGTGCAGTTGATTTATGAGCAGAGGCTCCATTCACAGGTAGGTATGAGTAGAGCTGAGGTATTTTGGTGTACAGGTATGGGACTGTTACTGTGCATTTCACAGATCACAAATGTACAGCGATCTGATCATCCTCTAAGGGTATGAGTTCAAATGAAAAAAAAATAACCTGAAGGTTTCTAGTAAGGTGATGTTGTTCCCCAGTGCTTTTCATATCTCAGGTCTAGCACTCTTTTCTGCTGTTGTTAAAGCTATGAAATCCCCTAGCTATCAGGTGTCAGCAAAAAATACTATGATCTTTCTTTGGCATTTTATTACCTGATGCTAAATCAGTAGGAACTTGTACCCTCCTGTGGTAGGTCCACAAATCAGTCGCTCTATTAGACGCAGATGGTAACTGTGTGGCAAAACAGATGAACATCGCCAACTAAATGACATAAATGCGTGTGATCCGTGTGATAGTATCGCAGATAGGAAGGATTTTAAAACTCTGGGGTCTCCTTTGATGTCAGTGGGGAGGAGGAGTGACTTGGCTGCGGCAGTGAAGGAGCGGGGTGCTCAGGGCACAGGTGCTGGACCCACAGGTGCACGCTCGCCTCCCTGCTTCCAGCCCAGGTCCCCGCTGCTGGGCAGTGGGTAACGTACTACGCCTGCTTGTAAGGCCACATCCGTGGATATTAAATAGTTAATGTGGAAAGTTCACCTTGCCTAGGTTTTATGCATGTTTTACTGCAGTACATCTCCCCAGCAGAGTGAAAGGAGGGCTGCTGGCTTTACGCTGGACTGCTTACAGGGAGAAACAGCCATCACGTTTAAAGACTTCAGCATCTAGCTCTCTATACTGCCGTTATTTTTTGGACAATTTGGGTGTGCAGAAAAGTGCAGTTCACAATTCTGTAATTAATATCCTCTGTAAGCTAGCCTGCTGTTGTTCATCTGCCAGTTTGCAGAGTTTGAAAATTTAGGTCAAATATAGCCATTGAATAAAATTCATGTTTTGAGAGTTTAAAAATGATAAGAATAGATTAATTGTTTTGAGAATTTTAAAAAAATTATAATCAGTACTAGTGTTTCTGTAATGCAAAACAGTAATTGTAGTTGCAGTTGGTGAGTTTAATATGTATATCAGCCCTTCTTTTCTGTTTACTCCCTTCCATCCACAAAACACATTCCTCTGGGGAGGAGGTTTTTAAGATAGTGCTTGGTTACCCAGTTCAGACTTTGAATATGTGTCTAAAAATACCATATTTTCCACTTCCTCGTCTAATTTCTATTTCTAGTACAGTGATTGCATCACTTCTGATTTATCACTAGATTGTTAGTGTGTGTCTTAAAGGAAATAAGAATTAGAGCAAAGCCTATACAATTTGGCAGCTTATCAGTCACAGGGGAAAGGGCAAGTGAGGATTGTTCATGTGATACAAAAACTAACATTGTTCAAACACTGTCATCATTACTTTCATAAGCTTGCTTCTCTCTCTTCCTTCCCACAGCCATCTCAGATTTTCAGGTCTTCAGGGGGTGTATCTGGAAAGACTCTACCTCGTTATTGGTGCTACTGCAATCAATAATATCATTCCAAAATACATGATTTTGAAGTGTACCTGTATTGGCTGAACTTTTAAGATCAACGCTACAAAGCAGTATCAATTAGTATAATCATGTTATTTACAACAATTCTACCGTGCAAACATCCAGTATGAGATTTATGAACGTTAAGGGGAAGGTGATTTTTGGCTGTAGGATTTTGATACTAGCATTAGTTAGTTAATTGCAACAAGCCTTCATTTTGGATATTTGGTATTGTTTGTTTCTTTCCAGAAGTGGGTTGAAGCAGTTGGACTCTGAAGGTAACAGGAAACATTCTGCTCATAGTTTTGAAGTAGAAATGCAAAGACCAGACCTTCTGCTCTTAAAAACATTGCCGTATTACCAAGTAGCGTTCCTTCTTTTTGTGTCAGAGAAATGGAGAAACAGCTCCAAACACTTAGCAAAACATTTGAAAATTATCTGTTTTAGGGGAAAACCTGCCACTGCTTCCAGGTACCTGAAAACTGAGGGAGAAAAACATAACATTTACCATTCTTCCACTGGTACTCTGTGATCTTTTTCATTAATAGAGATATAAAGTTCTCAGAAAATCTGGATAAGAAACTGCAACATTTGTTTAATAATTGTAAACCCTCTAAATATGTTACCTTCCACTCCACATGGAAAAGAAAAGGAAAAAAACCAAAGCGGTATGTTCTGAGATCATAAGAAAGATGAATTGCCTGATGAACTGTTAAGTGGAAGGTGACCATACTTGTGCGTATTTTTTGGTTTCCATTTCATTTTGCTGCTGTTAAATTTTGCCTTTCTCATTGGTATGAGTGAAGGAAGATCTTAACAAACCTTCCTGTTGTTTTTGCTACACTGCAGCTTTTCTGTGCAGACCTAAGTTACCTTAATTCCTGTTGAATTAAAAATAAAAGGCGGTGGAAACCGACAGCTTCCCAGCCTGTCTCCAGATCAAGGCATTTTGAAAGAGTGATGAAAATTTTAGCGGAAGTGGTAGGGAAACCAGAAATTACGTAGAAAATTGATTATATGTTCTCTGAAAAGATTTTAAATCTCTGTATGCTTACTGGAGTTTTTGTCTTTAAGCAAATATTTCCTTAGGCCAGAGATATGTGGTGTGGAAAGGGACGTACTGATGAGGTTCCTCATGCTGCAAACAATTTAAAACGGCTGAATGAAGGTATATGGAAAGTAAAATGCCATTATATTAGCGATTTTCAAATCTGTGTGTAAAAGCTGTTTTCCTTGTACATGAACTTAGAAAAAAGAAGGAAATTATAAGTTGTCAGTCTTCCAGTAGAGGCAAGAGCTTGATATTTCCTCCCTGTGCTTTCTAATATCCAGCTGAGTAGGATAAGTTAGCACACACTTTTTTTAAGGGGTGGGGAGAACCTCTGAGTCAAAAAGGGAAAGGAACATAATCTGAAAAAGAGTATTCTTTGAAATCATTAAGGTACACATCTTCGGTTTACTGCTCCTGTATGAATCATTGCCTTTATGCAGCTGATGCAATTTCATCTGATCTGTCTGTCCTTCTGAGGCATAGAAGGGGTTTCTGCCCCTCATTTGGTAGAGCTGGGCACAGTCTGGTGGGCTTCAGTAGCAAGCAGAAAATTATCTGAAATAAGGGGCTCAGAGGCTTTGAAGTTGACGTAGTTAGAATATGACTTCTTGCCTTGCCAGAACTGAAAGTATTAGTTGTGCATTTCTGGGACAAAAGAACGAGGTAGGAGAGTCAGTTCTAGGAAACGAGACATTCAGCACTGGGTGATAAAATGCACATTAGAAAATTAAAAAAATGCAGAACAGAAAGTATAGACCTCAGAACATTTGCTTCTGGAGATTATGGCTGAAGAAACAGCGCCTGCCTAGATTTGGTGATAATGAAGGACTGTGTGTGTTGCTCCTGAGTCCTGTGTCTGTCCACAGGGCAACAGAAGAGCAAGCTTTGTTTGTGCTGCTGGTGTGGCTCAGCTCAGCTCTGCAGGGAGCTCTGCGTGGAGCTGGGAGGTTTAACGCTGCTGAGATTTACTGTTCTTAGACTGTGCACAGATGGATTTAAGGATGCTGCTAAAGGTCTTCTGCTGAAGGAGGGCAGCTGGTGCTCCATGTCGTCAGTTATGATGAAACAAAAAGAAATGAAGTGCCAGAAAGATGTAGACAAAATATTTACCATTTAGCATCTTAATTGTGGTTGGGTATATTTAATCATCAATCAAATCTAGAAACGCCAGTCTTCTGGTTTTGCCTCAGCCTCCTGTAAAAACGCTTGATTTGTCCACGAGTATGGTCTGTGTATGCCTGCTAAATGAACAGCTCTGAAAAACCTCCATCAGATGTGTTTGATACATACTGCTTTTTTGGTAGTGTCTTTTCAGCAAAAGTTGTTCTTTTGTTACAAAACCTCTGTTTTAAATGTCTACCATTTCTCTCATAAGTATAGGTCCTTAAATTAAGAAGTAGATTGCTTATATGAATTCCTGGAGTCCTGACTCAAGAGAAACTGTTTTGCAGTTTACCCAAATATTCTCCAGGTTTATGAAGTAGAAGAGCAGTTTCTGGATTGTTTGGCTGAAACTGTTCTATAAGGTGGGTATATGTAGTAATGAGTTAGCAGGTTTTTACAAAGGCAAGTCATCTCTAGTAATTCCAGACTTTTGAATATAAATCTGAAATTGCTCCTCCCTCTTCTTTTCAGATATTTAATTCTATCTTCTTTACTTCAAATTCAACAGTGTGTTAATGTTCAATCCCTCCCTATGTTTCTTTATTATTTAGATGAGTGGGGTGTATTCATTGGAAGATGAGATTCTTAGATCCAAACACAGAGGCAGAAGATGCCTTCCTGCCTTTATTGCATGGAGCTAGACATCTCAGCTGAGATTAACAGAGTGGTCACAGGCTCCATATAAGAGGAAAGCCTGCACCAACAGCAGGCAGAGCCCCACTCAGCTTTTGCCACTAGGTAATGGCATTATGAGTGTGTGCTGCATTTGCTTATTAAACTCAAGCTGCAGTACTCTAGTTGGCTTGAGACAGGTACAATGGTGATGCTATTGTCTCTTACTTGGATATTCTAAATATTATTTTTGCCTTTGCCAAACTGCCTGCTCATACAGTGATACCTTTTATACCTGCACTGAGTGATGAATCTTTATTTAGGCAATTGAGGTAATAAAAGAGAGCATTTTAAAATGGGAATGCACACTTAAAAGAAGAAACAAGCTGCTTTAGAACTATCTTCTTCAGGATTTTAAAAAGTTGAATCTACAAAAAATAGCGAGCTACCAGAGGAAAATGTCGCCTCTGAACAGATTAATTCAATGTCACAGCATGTGTTTTCTCAAACAAAAATCAGGCTGAGCCTCTTGCAGATAAGCGTCATTGTGGATGAACCCATTCCCTTAATACAGTGCTAAATTAATGTGAGGCTGCTTGCTAGGACTTGCAAGCCAGTAGCAGCAGTGTTCCTCATACAGCCAAGTGCTATTCTTTGATCTTTCAAAAATGTAATTCTGTCTTTTGTTAAAACAAGTGCACTTTTCACAGGGTGATGCTAAACCTGCAGGAAGGAACCATTCCTTAATGGGAAATCTGAGGCACGCTGGCTTTCCTCTCCAGTGGCTGCATACAGCCTATCAGTTACTGTATTCCTAAAATAGACAGAACTGCAGTTTGATGGGTTTTGTAGCAGGAGTGAGTTCTTGCTCTCTAACCAGCCATGAACATTACAGAGTCGTCTCATAAGTCACAAGAGTGCAACCCTCTGCCGTTGACCAAAGTAAGTTTACATAAAAACCTAAACAGTCTATCTGAAATGTAATCCACATGTTCTGCTGTAATTTAAAACCTGATCATAGTCATCAGTGTTTCTAACAGTTATAAGACATGAGAAAACTGGGAATGAAATTTATACTTTTAGTATTAGCTATGCTACTTCACTATGCATTACTTGAAAAGTGCACATGTTGTTTGAAGGTAGTGTTTTCACACAGAACTGAAAATCTCCAGTATTCAGAAAGTGTGAATTTACCAAGGTGATGTTCAAACAACTACAGTTATTAGTGCTTCATCTCTCTTTGTGGAGACCCACTTTTCAGTGCAGCTTCTGGAGTACTAGTAATTAGCAGCACATAGATGGGAAAGAGTGAAAGAGTGCTTAATGAAGTCAGGAACCACAGCATGTTCCTCCCAGTTTCACAAGCCTAAATCCAAGGAGTAATACTTACAAAAATACAGGTTTTGGCCTCCAGCGTGGTCATCTGTGATATTCCTCAGTAGCTGCATTGCATGGAGCTCTGCGATTACAAGATTGCAACTCTTGAGGATAATGAGGGTTGACACTAATCCATACATACCAAAATCCACTTTAGGCCTCTGAGTGAAAAACAGACACCTCCTACAGATGCATCTATTGCTCAAAAAGTTTGTTGTCTAAGGAAAAGCAGGAGAACTTTTTCGTGTTTATGCACAAAGAAATCTTTTTGTAGAATCATAGAATGGTTTGGGCTGAAAGAGACCTTAAAGATCACCTAGTTACAACCCCCTTGCCATGGGCAGGGACACCTTCCACTAGATGAGGTAGCTCAAAGCGCCATCCAACCCGGCCTTGGACACTTTCAGGAAGGGGGCAGCCACAGCTTCTCTGGGCAACCTGTTCCAGTGCCTCACCACCCTCACAGTAAAGAATTTCTTCCTCATATCTAATCTAAATCTACCCCCTTTCAGTTTGAAACTGTTACCCCTTGTCTTATCACTACACTCCCTGATATAGAGTCCCTGCCCATCTTTCTTTTAAGCTGCTTTAAATTTTGAAAGGCCCCAATAAGGTCTCCCTGGAGCCTTCTGTTCTCCAGGCTGAACAACCCCAACTCTCAGCCTGTCCTCATAGGGGAGGCGCTCCAGCCTCCTGTTCATCTTCGTTGCTCTCCTCTGGACCTGCTCAAGCAGGTCCATGTCTTTCTTGTGCTGGGGGCCCCAAAGCTCAGCAGAGCACTGCAGGTGGGGTCTCAGCAGAGTAAAGGGGGAGAATCACCTCCCTTGATCTGCTGGCCACGCTTCTCTTGATGCAGCCCAGGATGCGGTTGGCTTTTTGGTCTGTGAGTGCACATTGCTGGCTCATATTCAGTTTTTCATTTCACCAACCCCCTCAAGTCCTTCTCCGCAGGCTACTCTCAATCCACTCATCTCCCAGGCTGTATTTGTGCTTGGAATTGCCCCAACCCAGCTGCGGGACCTTGCACTTGGCCTTGAACTTCACAAGGTTTGCATGGGCCCACCTTTCCAGCCTGTCAAGGTCCTTCTGGATGGCCTCCCTTCCCTCCAGCATGTCCACCACACCACACAGCTTGGTGTCATTGGCAAACGTGCTGACGGTGCACTCTATCCCACTGGCCATGTCGCCAACAAAGGTGTTAAATAGCACCGGTCCTAATACTGACCCCTGAGGAACACCACTCATCATTGGTCTCTACTCGGACATTGAGCCGTTGACTGTGACCGTCCAGCCAATTCCTTATCTACTGAGTGGTCCGTCCATCAAATCCATGTCTCTCCAGTTTAGAGGCTTTTCCCTTGTTAGAACTGGGGAAAAAACAGTAAGAGGCATTACTGAGATGAAAAACAGTCTAGGTAAAACCAGATGCATATCCTAGATAAAGGATAATGACAAGGGCTTTCAAGAACCTGGACTTTGACATCCGAAGAACCGTTGTCACTTGCACTAGTGATGATAATCTGAAGAGGCAAGTTAATGAGATCCCATCAGTGGGATCTTTGCTTGATAGACGTGAAATAGGAAACACCTGGTCTAGCTGGAGAACCTCTTCCATGTCTACCAATAATATTTCAACATACATTTCTTCCTGAACATCAGTATTTACCTTGCATTTTCATGAACAACAACTACTGGTCATTGTTACCATGTTGTCCTCTTGGTTGAAAAGAGGATGCAGACTCTTGCTATGTGATAATGCATCTAGACTGAAGTATATAAGGTGAATCCTGGAGGCTAAATACTAATACATTTCTGTCCTCTGAGAATCATTTGCCCTTCTGCTGTGCAAAGGCAGGTGGTCTTTTACTCTCTTTTTGTTTTCACTGGCGAAGAAATTTTGCTGCAGTTTTCTGGTTCATTCAGGTCAGTTCCAGGATCAATAAGGCTTATTATTAGAGTATCCAAGATCAATAGGGAGGGTTATTATTAGAAGTGTTATAGAAAAGGAAGCGATGAGGTTCAAAAGGCAGAGCACAGGGGTGGTTGAGAAGAAGAGACAATGAGGGGGTGTTACTTATCCACTGATGTCATTATGAAACTTACTGTTGAAAGGCAGACTAAGATGGAGACTGGGCTTTTATTGCTCTTACAGCTTCTTTAAATCAAAGGATGAGGAAATTGCTGCTACTTTTGTGTGTGGTATTATGAGGTGTTGTGTGTAGTGTGCAGGCAGTCCCCCACCTCTAGTGACCCAAGAAAGGTATGCAGTTGCTCTTCTTGGTGAAGCACAGAGCCTCTGCAAGGAAGAGCTTTCACCCTGACAGGTTTTTTTCTTCTTCAAGTTGATTTCCTTTTAAGGAAAGAAACCTTTTTTTTTTTTTTTTTTTTTTTTTTTAATGTCAGTGGCAGGTTAGCCACTGATGGACAGACCTGTTCCTGGGCTCTTTACAAGGTTTGGCTCTGGTGCAATTCCACAACTGAGAGTCTTACAGAAACACAAGCAAAACAAATTTACAGAAGTTAGAATAAAGGAACGGAAGCTTCTTGGGAAGGTCTTTCACAGTATAACTACAGGAGCTCATTGCCACAAGAGGGTGCTTGCAAGCTCATCACGGACTGTGTCTCTCAAGAGAACTCCACAGTGAAAATGCACTGGGGCCTTTAAAATGTCGTTTGTAGAAGAGATAAGCTAGATAGAATGATAGATTATGACGGGGTAGAAGGTTGTACATTTATCTTTTAGCCTGTGTCAAATTGAAATTTATAGCTTATAAAGATTTTGTGAGTCATTACTTTTGGAGAGGTCTCCTGAAAAAACCTATGTATTCAAACACTATTTAGCCTCTTGCAACAGATATAAGCTATGGTCATCCTGTTTCTAACAGAAAGGAAAATGTATCTATTAAACACATAGAGAGGAGCTGAATCATATGCCTTAAAGCCAAAGGGAGCACTTTTTGATAGAGTTACGTCAGTGCTCAAAATGCATTTCACACGGCTTCTGAATGCACTACAAAATATGTTTTTAAAATGCCGCAAACTCTATTTTTTATCTTAAATGTGTGTCAATATGTGTATATATTTAGATACCAGGAGAGATGTTAACAGTAGTGTCCGTCAGGCCCAGAACTTGGAGTTCAGATCTAAACTGGTTTCTGAATTTTTCTAAAGGTCTTATGTGGTGAGAGAGTGCACTGGATACAAGTCACAGGTTTGGGTTATGCTGTTAGATGATCCATCTTTGACTGTCGTTTTGTGTAGCTCTTAGGGGTTTTGCTCTTCTGAAGAAAAAAACCCACACAATGCTTCAATAATATAATTGATAGGAAGGCTATTATTGTAACTTTGGATTTTGAAATAATCTGGCAATTGAGAGATTCTCCAAAGTGTTTTAAGTGTATTTATTTCCACAAAAGGTATAGTTTGAGCCTATTTTGGGTTTGTGTGGCAAGGTTTTAGTAGTGAGGGGGCTACAGGGGTGGCTTCTGTGAGAAGCTGCTGGAGGCTTCCCATATGTCTGATAGAGCCAATTCCACGAGCTACAAGTTGAACCCGTTGCTGGCCAAGGCCGAGCCCATCAACAACACAAGTAGTGCTTCTGTGATAACATATTTAAGGAGAGGGAAAAAAACCTGTGCGATTGCAGCTGAAGAGAAGAGTGAGAATATGTGAGAGAAATAACTCTGCAGACACCAAGGTCAGTGAAAAAGGAGAAGGAGGACGTGTTGCAGGTGTCAGATCAGAGATTCCCCTGCAGCCTGTGTTGAAGACCATGGTGAGGCAGGCCGTCCCCCTGCAGCCCATGGAGGTCCACGGTGGAGCAGGTGGGTATCACCTGCAATCTGTGGAGGACCCCACGCCAGAGCAGGTGGAAGCACCCAAAGGAGTCTGTGACCCTGTGGGAAGCCCATGCTGGAGCAGGCTTCTGACAGGACCTGTATCTCTATGGGGGACCCATGCTGGAGCAGTCTGTTCCTGAAGGACTGCACCCCATGGAAGGGACCCACGTTGGAGCAGTTCATGAAGAACTGCAGGCTGTGGGAAGGATTCACACTGGAGCAGTTCATGGAGGACTGTCTGCCCTGGGAGGGACCCCAGGCTGGAGCAGGGGAAGCATGTGAGGAGTCCTCCCCCTGAGGAGGAAGGAGCAGCAGAGACAGCGTGTGATGAAGTGGCCACAACCCCCATTCCCTGTCCCCCTGTCCCCCTGTGCCGCTCAGGCAGAAGAAGCAGAGAAAATTTGGACTAAAGTTAAGCCTATGAAGAAGGGAGGGGTGGGGGGAAAGTGTCTCAAGATTTGGTTTTATCCCTCATTATCCTACTCTGATTTGATTGGTAATAAATTAAATTAATTTCCCCAAGTCAAGTGTGGTTTGCCTGTGATGGTAATTGCTGAGTGATCTCTCCCTGCCCTTATCTTGACCCATGAGCCTGCCATTATATTTTCTCTCCCCTGTCCAGCAGAGGGGGGAGAGTGATAGAGCGGCTTTCGTGGGGACCTGGTGTCCAGCCAGGGTCAACCCACCACAGAGCCTTGTTACAAATTCCCTTTCTTTCAGTGGTTCCCAAACCTGCTGCAGCTTTGTGCAGCAACTGGCTGGAGCAGCAGACACTCCCAGCCTCGGATGTTCACAGGAGGAAGCAGTCAGCGCTTTGCTGGTTTAAATCTATCACTAGCTGGAAACAGCTGTTCCAAGCAAAGCGTAATAATCTGCTGTTCATTTAAGGATCTGGAAATACATTATCCTTGTTCACAGGATGGTTTACAGCCTTTGGAAGCCTTGCTGAACATTGCATAGCAAGCCAGTGAAAGGCAAAGAAATGAAATTAAAATGGCTCACTGTTTGCTGGGGCAGGATCCTGATAGCGGTGACAGTCTGTCATGTTGCCTCCCGCAGCCCTCTGCAGTTAATGGTTTGGGTTGCTAGTGTTTAGAGCACCTTAGAGTGCAGACATGGGATTTGTGGTAGAAGTGCTTCAGGGTTTAAATCAGGATCCTCCCATTAAAATTTAGTACATCATTTACATTATTTTCTCAAGTCAGATCTCTCACTTCCTCCTTATAAATATCTCTTCCCTTACTTTTAAGCCAGAGAAGAGTGACCTATGTCTAGCACAGATATCAAAAAACAGGCATAGCAAAGAGGGATGTGTAAATTTGGCTTCCGTGTGTCACGTGTTGTTACTGTCAACACTATAAAAACTTAGCACTAACATTTGACAATATTAACACTGATTATTATGTGCTATACAAGTAGGAAAGCTAGAATTAATAAGGCTGCATTATTTGTCAGGGATCATCACTATTCAGTAGTTGTACCTAACATGAAAGTCTAAATAAACTGAAAATGTGAAATTTAGGGTGATAAAAATTGTGTTGTTTCCTCTACGATCTTTCCACAGTATTTTCTGTCCTTTACAACCAGGCACCCCATGAACAACACAGAGCCCTTCCCCAGAAATGGAATCCTGGGCTGATTTGCCATGTTATTGAATCCTGAGATAACTTTCTTTTAACGTATGGATAATGACAATAAGCTCTACTAGGCGATCCAGCAGTTCATTTTAAGTATGTGTTATTTTTATTAAACAGTATTTCCTTGAAGTTTCCTGACATACTCCCTTTCTAAAATTATACCTTGTTTACTTCTGCTGTGACCAAAGATCTCACAGATGTTGTAAAGCTTAATTTTGGACTGATTGGACTGCATCAAATGTCACTTTTGTTTTCAGTTGTGGGAAAATGGTCCCAGTTTCCTCTCTTTCCATGTCAACTTCATTCTCTGTGTTGCTTTGTGGCCCAACAGCCTGCTGTCAGTAGCAAAGGCACTTCTACCTGATGAAACTTCAGGCTGATGAGTACATTCCTAATACAGTCTTACCAGCTGGCACTGCAAAATAATACCTTGTTTTAACAAAATTGATCTTGAGCATGAATGTGCATACCTGCAAATTCCTACGCAGATATTTATTTTTATATGTATAATACATAAAAGTATTATATATATTTCAATGGGATCACATTAAATTTCCTAAAGCAAGCGCCTCAGTGTTAAAATATGCCTGTTAGTTGTAGCTGCTACTAGCTCTAGTTCATATGTTCAGGTTTTCAGTTCTTTGTTTCAAACTGAGGTTCAGAGAGGAAAGAACAATAAAAGATTTTTTGTGTGATAACATAACTCCAGTTACTACTGTGTTTGGAAGTATCATGAAGTGTCATGTTAATTTGTAGTAGAACAGCTGTCAATGAAGCCCAGGACTCCTGCAACTCAGTCGACACTGTGTCCCTTGGCTTATATTTTTTTTGCAAGACTATTTCCACTGCTAGATGTAATTCTGAGTGCTCTCTGCTTCTGGCCTCCTTCTGCAGCAAAAAGGGTGGCCGAGAGGATGCGATACAGCGAGGAACAAGGTGGCCCTTTTCTCCGGCAGTTGGGAGAGGAGATGCCAGTGAGCGTTGGCTGTTGTTCAGGCTATACAGTCAAAAAAAGTCAAATGTACTTCAGCAGCCCTCCAGCCCTTTGGAGATGGGGAAGGCGCTTGCGGGGTGAGAGGTGGCAGCAGATGCTGTGGGAAAAGGAGTGTGAGAGAGAAGCCACTGTCTGCTGCTCCTGGAGCATCCCTGGGGGACAGGGTGTGGTGAAGGGCTCCTGAGGCTCCTGGTGTTGGCTCACCTGGGATTTTCCTCATGGGAAGGCTAGAACTCCCCACAGGAGTGAGGAGAAAAAAGGATTGCTACTTTTGGTGTTATGCTCCAGTTTTCCTCCCATCAGGCTCGGTCGAGGGAACCGTGTCACAGGGCAGGTAGATGGCTGGTGTTGCCAGAAGAGGTTGGGCAGTGCGAGAGCTGGGGACATGGTCCAGCCTCCTGTGGAACAGTACACAACCCTCAGTCCCCATCAGCTCAAGGGTTTTTGATTTACCATTGAATTATTTGCTTTTATTATGTGACTTGATATTAAAAAAAAAATAGAGAAAGGTTAGTCCCTCGTAAGCTTCTCTCAGTATTGTCATATGATAAAATTTGTTTCCTATATATCCCACCCACTGGAATATCTCTGGCTACACAGTGTGTGTTTATTTGCCTTGTGTGTCCCTTTGTCAGCTACTTAGATCACTAGTGACACTGGAACCAATTCAGACAACGTACATGTTAATAAACGTACATGTTAACAAAGTCACTAATTTTCCTTGTAGTCTCATTATTATACAAGTGGCACTGCTTTTCTTTGTTGTGTAATGCAAGCTTTTGCAGGCATAGTAAAATGAACTTTCCTGTGACTATTTTTGGAGGTGATCAAGGAGATTTGGATTAGAGTAGATTAGGTAAAGGCTTCTACAGAGATGATACATATACTAAAATATACCTTTACTTAGACATGTGGCCTGACTGATACAAGAGGCATTTACAAAATAAGTGAAGTCAAACATATCCCACAAAATGAAGGGGGAAAATGGTAGGTTGTCATCTGCATGTCCACAGACTGGCCCGTGTTTTTAGCTAGCAAATCACACTGGGAAATGAATCTGTGAGCAGTCATAATGCTGTGAAGCGAAGGTGGCAATTTTGTGCCTTCGGTATTCGGGCACTGGAAGGGCCAGTGACATTTCAGCTTGGTTTTGGATACAAGATTGTGCTTCAGGCTACTGTGTTCCTCTGCAGAGGAGGCAGAGAGTTTTGCACGCTGCTGCTCCATCCCTGCTTGAATACTCTTTTGCACTTGTCTGATCACTTTCTCTGGCAAAATCAGCATCTCCCCTCTTGCCCCCCTTCAAGCACATGAGGTTTTGTCCAAGCAACAGTCAGACAAAACTCGTTTAAATTCCCAGCTCTTTTTTTGTCCCTTTCCCGGTATAAGTTTGTACGTGACTAAGCTGTTGCAGCCCTTTCTCTAAAAGGTCGGCCTAAATTATTTTGTGCAGATAGTATGAAAGCTTATGTGCTTGATGGATTTCTGTAGTACATAAACACCACTTCTCATGGGACTGATGACCTGAATAATTACCTCATCTCAGTTGCTGTTGATCTAATCAGCTAAACCAATTATAATATAAGCTCAAGCCATTTACGAAAGTTTCTCAGATTGCTTTATGCAGACTGGAAGTTTTTGTGCATTATGCACAAATTAGTATATAGCAGATAGTGATGCTCAATTTTGCTGTTTTTTAATACAATGTAAATATGGAATTTCTGTTAACCCAAGTTTGAGAGAGTTGCAGAGTTTTTAGTGGATATGAGAATTTTCTTCAAATAATTTTGTGAGACTTATTTTGAAATATTTGACATGATTTTTTTTTTGTTTCGTATGTGAATAATGTTATAGTGAGTGAGAGTTATATATAGTTCTGTTGTAATAGTGAGTTATCTATAACACAAAATAGTAAATATGTAAAATATTATTTTACTAAATCAGCAAGAAAAAGTTGAAGCACAACTTTGTATTCCTTTATGTTTTATTGTTCTTCCATTTCTATTACTCATAATATTGTATATGCTTTTAATGTAGACATAATTTTCATAGTTGATCCTGCATATGATTATGGAGTATGATGAATCATCTTACTTAATTCAGTTACATGCAGTTTTAATCATTGCTGTTAAACCAGCCTTGCAGAATTGCCATCAATACTTCAGATGAATGCAAAGCAAACAGCACAGTTGTTTATCATGATGCTTATGAAAAGCAATGGGTAATGTCAATTTAGTCTTTTGCCAGAGGCATTTTTATCTGGGATAATAGGTGAAAAGCTATAATAAGCTGTTTTCATTCTCAGGATCTTTGAGGAAAATAAGTTGCCTGAAGAGATTTTTTTAAAAGCTAAAATAATTGCACGCTGCATGTGATTTGCTCTGCTGTTCGGCTTGAATTCGTTATTGATCCTCTAGTACTTCTTGTGATCTCTGTTATCTGTAATGATCTGGTGTACAAATAGCCCTGCATCTGTAATTTTGTCATAATGTCTGATTATAAAATTGTCTCCTGAGATATCTACAGCCTCACTTAATCAGACACATTGTTATGTCATTAGCCAACACAGCTGAGCAAAGCAGAGGGTTTTTTATTATAGTGACAGCACTGTTCCGGTCTTGCACTAAATCAAAGGCACATGAAGAAGTATCAGTTCAAAAGGAATCAAAAGTTTCACAAGACTATTTTATTCTATTTTCAACAGGCAAATTTCAAGTTTATAGTTTTGTAGGAATTTTTAATGCAATGCTCTTCTGATTGCAGAAGAGCACTATGAAACATGATGTTGGAACATCTGATTAACTTTAGGTAGTCCCACACCTGAAATATCCATTTATACTCTCTGGGATGAAATTAAAAAAATTAGTTATACTTTATTTAGAACATATGGAAAATAAGTCATTTATCACAGACTGACTTCTGTCATATATGACATATATGTCATACTATGTCATTATGTTTAGATAAAGTATTGTTGATTTTGCTCTGTCACTTCAAAACCGAGGGGGATCTTTCAAAACTGTGCTAGTTACATTAAGGTGTGTCATATACTATAGAAAAACTGTGGGGAAGCTCTGTGAAATGCCAGATATTCCACAGAGGAAAGACAAAGCCTGCAACACCAGGCAATATTATGGCTTCGACTTGGAAAAAAACTGTTACTGAGCTGAATTTCAAGCCCCCCCTTATGCAGAAGAATCGACAGTACATTTTAATGGAGTTGGTGTGGTGGGTGACTCGTGCTTTCTTGTTTGTCACGCAGAGTCTGTATGCAAGATTTGAAAAATGAAATAGGATCTGTTGCAAAGCTCATTTCATATTTAAGGTCTCTTCTGCACAGAGGATCAAAGCAGGGTTTTTTTGCCTGTTTGTTTCATTTGTCTAGGAGAATGGCAAGCAGCAGCCCTGGCCACTGATCGGGAGAGAGCAAGCCTTAGCTAACACAGCAGTTCTTGAAAAGCAGCTTGCATACTGTGGCATGTGTACAGTTATTCCTTCGAATAATTTATTATTATTATTATTATATATTAATGGGAATAGTTTGAGGTTTTATTGTGATTTAAAATAAGTGGTGGTTGATGACATATGAAAGGGAAGCGAGGGGAAAGAATGCTGTTGAAGGAGGAAGGTTGAAGTCTTAGGGAGAGGAAACACATTTAAGAATTATCAATCTTCCTTCTAAAGCTTTCACATGTATTGAATATGTCTGAGAATTGATCTTACTGACAAACTGATAGTAAGATTCAATTTATTTTTTTCTTCCACGTATGCTGACCACTTCATAATTGCACCATGATGCTTCATATGAGGAGCAGAATAACTGATGCCTTGGTAGAACGCTAATGAGACAAAATGCCATCTCTTTTCTGAGGATAACCCGATTACTCAGGTTCAGAATTTTCTAGCTAAAATTCATTTATACTGCTTTATTTTTATCTTTTAAGTGCAGAGCTGTATTTTCCTGCAGACTGCTGTCATACAGGCTACTGCTTTACTGATTCCTTCAAAAGAAAGTTTGTTGAAAGCAATTTTATATCAGTTATATTTATTAAGTGAGATTGTTGAAAGAGTTTGTAATATATTAGCTGTGGATAATAGCATTTCTTGGTATATGAAGTTAAAGATTCCAGACTAGTAACTCACGTTGTTATTGATTGATTGTGCATCGTGGCTGATCTGCTTGGACTACCTTTCAGCAAGCAGAATGCAGACAAGGCCAGAAATGGATGCAAAGACAAAACAAAAAGTAAAAAAAAAAAAAAAAAAAAAAAAGGCAACCTGAAACCACAAATTATCATGGTATCATTGAACCAGGATTTGGGAAATAACTGTCGAATCCAAGGGTTTATTGCAATTTTCATTCTAAAGCTGTAGGCTCCTGCACCTCGTTTCAGTATCTGGCACATTTAAAAGAGTTATGCAGAGGAAAGCAGCTCCCCAGCAAGCAGTCTGTCTCACCCACCTCCCTGGGCAACTCGTAACCAGTGGGGGCAACCAGAGAGTGCTTGTGTCAGCTTTACAGCCCTAGACGGTGCTGGAAACCATATGGCAGTGAAGTGACTTCTTTTTATGTCCTCGTGCGATTGCTCATTTTGCTTCTCAACCAGGGAGAGCTGGGCACGCTCCGTCGAACACCGGGTTCTCACACTCTTACCTGACCCGCTTCAGGTTTGTACGACCGTCCTTCAAAAATGATTTTCCATGCTACTGCATCATGTAATCCCTCAGAAAGCTCCTACTCTCTGTTGCTTTTCCTTATCCTTAAGCAAGGGGTCTTTGATAGCATCTTTGGAAAATAAACTTCAGAAAACGTTGGTACCTAAATAATCCTTCTGGTTTGTAAACTCAGAATGGTGAGTGAGGTTAATTGATTTTGAGATCATTTGTGTCTCATGTCTCCTGAAATTGGAATGGCAGTGTGTGTTAGAAGCATTAGACCCTATCTGATGGAGGTACCCAGTGAAAGTAGGACAATACTGTAATGCAAAAGCCTCTTGCAAAAAAACCCTCATGTTTGTTATTGTCTGTTTTACTGTTTTACAGTTTGGTTTTCTTTTAAATAGAGAAAAAAATGAATTTTTTTTATTATTATTTTAGGCTTCTGGTAAATATTTTTAGAACACAAAAATGTCCTGTGAAAATATCCTTCAGATACTGAGTGAAACAGGTTTTTCCGTTAGAGATGATAATTACTGTAAGTCATTCATATGGCTTTTTGAAAATACCACTCTCTTAAAAAATGCCAATTTTTTGAGTGAACAATAGGATTCCCCTTCTTATTGTCAAGAATTTTAGGTTTCCAAAGTATTGTATACTTAGTTTTCTGCTATCACTAGTAACTGAGATTTTACTGAATGACTGGGTGATGTTTTAAATCTGCAGAGGTTTTGGAGTTTTAAAGACCTATATCTTGAACGTCAGGTGAAAAATGAAATTATTAAAGAACTAAAATAATGCTCAAGTCCTTACCAAGCGGACACTGACACAATTATTTTTTAAAAAGCTAATAATGATTACACTGTAGTAAAACTTGGGTTAATCTGAAAATCCCGCTAGGAGAGTACATGTGTTTTAGTGAATGTTAGTTCAGGTCATATACGTATATACACACACATATGTACGACTTTAAGCAGAATCCTCTGTACAATTTCAATAGAATGGTTTGAAGTGTTACAAGTTCTTCACAAGGACATGGAGATGCTCTTTATAAAGCAGTGGTGGGTGGTGCTTCATACTGAGGACAAAAGTGAATTGAGAAGAAAAGAAATCAGAGTAATATATCGAATAATATCGAAAAATGTAGTGGAGAAATACCCTACATTGCCTGTGAGCATCCCAAAGGGTTGGCATTGCCTCTGTATTTTAATAAAGATGTTTGCCACCTACGCCAAAAGGACTATCCAGAATAACAACAAAACAGGACACTGAAATATTAACTAACTGTTATAAGGACAATAAATCAGAAGCTGCAGTTGTTGTCATTTGGCAAATGCCTTTGTTTCAGTAGCGTCTATGGGGAAAAGAAATAAAAAAAGAATGTTTAGGCAAAAGCCACTTAGAAAAATGACGGACAAGTCAGGGCGGGCCATTCAGTTTTCATAACCAGATTCTCCTTCTTGCTAGTCTTTTGTGGTTAGGAACTTGCAGCATGTCTGTGTGACTGCGTTTTAGGCAGGCAGGGTTACCAAAGAGGTTGAGATTTGTGTCTCTGCCCTTAACTTTTCAATAATCAGGCACTGATGCTGAGCTTAAGAGAAGGGAGTCATGCGTTGGCAGTGAAGAAGGAGCGCAGGGAGCACTGATTTATCTGCTCCTGCCCTCCTCCACACCCGTCAGCCCCGTGCGGAGGAACACCGGGCTGCCCGAGCAATCCGGAAGACTGGAGATAATGATTGTAATCCTAGTGGTCAAGTGAGCAGCCAGGATTAAGTACTGTAGTTCCCTTTAACTGATGACAAGTGTATTTTGCTGTATTTTAGGGAAGCTGTCAATTTGCTGCTGTGGAGTGAAACGTTATCTGGGTACCAAGCCGAGTTATAAGCTTTACCTCCTGGCTTGGCTTCCACCTGGAAGTTTTATAGCTTCCAGCTGTTGTAGAACACATTAAACAGGAACTCTAAAAGCAATTTTATTTTATTTATGATTATAAAGAAAAGTCTAGTTCTAATGGGAAACCTGAAGTATTTAAAGATAGCAAGAGGCAGTATGAACACAACTCCTGCCTACCACTTCCCCTTCAGAGAATAAGTAGTTGTTTTTCAGAGAATTAATATTCAGAGCAGGTCCAGTTCATGTTACCTGCCAGGTTCTTTTTATTACATGATAAAATCCGATTTATTCTCATTTGGATATAGAGTATATAGCCATATAGTATATAGGCATATAAGCATAAGCCATTTGTAAACAGTTACTTTCCAAGTGACATGATATACCTACTCTCTTAGGTATTTCAGTTACTCACCAAGGGGCAGAGATGAAGAGCGGTGTTTTGGATCTGAACATTGTGCCTGGAGCTAATCACTAGTTATGCTGGTACCTTTCCAGTTCTTCAGTCTGAAAAAAAAGTAATAAAAAGAGCAGACGAATATGCTTTCTCAGTGAACTTTTCTGAGCCTGGTGAACCTAACTCTCTATATTTTACTTACAGAATGGTCTTATTGTTGCCTGTTACCAAGGTTATGTGGATATTGTAATAGCCTTAGCACAATGCCCTCACCTTGATGTGAACTGGCAGGACAACGAAGGGAACACGGCTCTAATTACGGCTGCACAGGCAGGTAAGGCTCTTTGTTTCACTGCTTACTTACAGTGTCTTAGGAGGAGTGTGCGTTGTGGCTATTATTTTTAGGATTTTGTCGTAGCCCTAAAAGAAATTAGCCTGCATAAAATAATTCTGTCCAAGCCCACTCAGAAGTAAGTTTGTAATGATTTTCTTTGAACTAGTTAATCTACAGTAGTATTTATCCAATGTATTAAGACAGAAAAAGCTATACATTTCTAGTAGGTGCTGTTAAAAATAAAGAAAATCTTGTCCCCAGTGTGCAGCATTATACTTTGTTCATTTAAGCTTATTTTCCCATATTTGCTCTGGCAAGCAACCGGTCAACATTGTGGTCATGTAATGTGCTGTATTAGTGCTGATAACATCTCTTTTCTCATGCTTGTTGCACCTAGCTCAGTGGATCTGTGGCAGTTGCTGACTGTAGGAAAATGTATCATCATTAAGAAATATTTTAGCCGCTAAGACATTCTTTAACCACTCCATTGTTAAAAGTAAAAAAGCCCCTATGTACATAGTCTCAGCAGGACTCGGTGTTTGCCAATGCTGCTTTTGTAACAGAGTGATTATATTGACATTGACGATGTTAATCCTGATCAGACTGGAGTGAGAGCAGAGTCTAACCCCAGGTTTTCTTTTATCCCACCCAGCATGGTAATAGTCAGTGAACAAGAGTAACAGGTCACATAAATGTAAGAGATGCTCCCCAAAGAGTTACTGGTTTCAAATGTACGATTAAAAAGTAATCATCAGTTGAAGTTTTCTGTGAAAACTGAAACACTGTGCTTTAACCTTTAAGGGAAGCTGTATTTTTCTTTTAGAAGTGTTAACAAAGTGCTAGATCATGTAAATCAGGAGAAATTTGACCAAGGAGGCCATCACTTTTTAGTCTAAAAGGTATTCCAAGGGCTGCCTGGCTCTGCGACCATGATTTCCTCTGCATCCCTCAAGCATGCTCCTCAAAGGCAATCACTTTATAAGGAAATGCATACCTGGTCTTTATCACATCTGCTTACTGATGAAGCATGTGGGACGTTTGTGGGAGTTCAGGGGATATAGTATTCCCTCTCAGACTCTGACTGGCTGGAGGAAACAAATTTCCATCAGGCAATGTCAATGGACACTACAAGCCACGTCTAAAGATTGGAGCAGTTAGGTTTTGATGTTAATTTAGTAATATTGCCACTAGACAATTCCAGGTAGTACCAAACTTTGCTTTGTGTTGTGACAAAAAGTGAATCCTGCTAAAGAAGTCAGTGCAAGATAGATCTTGAATACTGGAGGAAAGAATTGCAACTACAGTGGTCACATTCATAGCAAAGTCATGAGTATAGTAGCTTTCCAAAGAACGTGGAGAAGTCTCTGAAATTCCAACCTCCTTTTATTTATCTGCCCTAATATAAATTTGGACTATAAAAGGTTTAACACTGATGCCTTCCTGACCTTTATAACTCATGATAATGAGCTCAGAATTAATCCAGAGGGCTGGCATTGACTTGACACTCTCTGCCAGTACTTGCTATTGATCCCCAAAGCAACTGGAAATGACTGTAGTCAGCAGAAGCTTATACAAACTCCTAACAACTTGGATGTTTTCCTCCACCTATGATAATCCTGAGCTACAGTGTTGACACCAGTTATTTAATTCATTATCACAAGGTACTGCTGTACTGTTAGTAGAGATTACTGTGAGGTTAACATTGCAACCAGAGGAGCTACAGTGCAATAGATGCTGCTTAATTATTGCTGAATGTTACATAGTAATACTGAGCAGTGTGTTATAAAGAACTGAAAGCAAAGCTTATGTGAGCTTTCCTTTAGTAGAGGATTTATTTGTTTTCTTGTTTGTTTTTAACTTTAGGACATGAAAATAACAATATTTTTGCAAAATGAATTATTTGAGACTTTGCTGTTATTTATTCCAAAAGTATGGGTTTTCCTGTGGGAAGTCTAATAGTAAATCCACATTATTTCAGTTAATTGTAAGGTGATATCAGAAGGTTTCAGAAAGTGCTGCCATTTTTGTTATGACCTGCTGACCAGGTAGGCCATCACATATGCCGAGACCCTGAAGAGGAGCTGGATGGGAAAGAGGCTGCGGTCCTGAGGGATTGTTCCTTGTGTTTCAGAGGCTGCAGCTGTAACACAAGGCACAGAGACTAAGGAAGATGACACGGAGGCCTCTACTTCTACTAGAGGAGTTTAAAATCCACATTTGCCTATGCCATTTCAGGACTGCCCAGACATGATGCTCAAATCTGAGCATTGGCTTAAATTAAATAGAATTATCTTAAAGAGCAGGTAGAGTCTCAGAAGATAAGTGAATTCAGTTCCTCGTATTGCTTTTGATAATTTAAGATTCTCATCCTTCAAAGAGAGTATCTAAAGCTGAAGTATTTTACTTGGGCTGACCTGAGAAAGATAGGCTGGAGGGATCAGTGAAAAGCAGTACTTCCTTAACGAGCTTATTGGTATGGAAAAATAACCACTAAGTGCTCTGCTTAGTGTGTAAATTTCAGGTTTGAAAACTTGCTCTCTCACTATTTCTTACAGATGTGAGATCCCTTTTCAAAGAGAGTTTGCCTTCCAAAACTGTAAATTTGTTGCAGCCTGCAGCAGGTGATGCCCAGAAATGTGTGGGATGCTGTTAAAGCAGAAACGTCAGTACAAGGACAATGCAGAAAAAATGGGAGACTGATGCAAGCAAGAGGTTGAAATAACAAGTGGAAAGAAAGGAAGGAAGGAGAGTGGTTTCAAAAAAAAGAAAAAGGGGGGAAGATTACATCAATGGTTTTTTTCTCAGTTCTGGTGCTGCTGAGGACATAGCTACATCGGTGGCAGTATATGGTAACTGGCATACTCTAGTGCTCAGAGACAGTCAAATTTGCTTACAAAGTATAGATGTTTTATGTTACAGGGACCAGTTTGGGGCAAGGCTGCAGAGCTGGGAACACAGCATCAGAAATTATCCTAGTTTCTGTTTATTAAAGGAGACATGAGAACACAGACATCTAAAGCATCCAGAGGCTAAAAGGTTCTGGGTGTCTTCACTTCCATCCATCGTTCGACAGCATTCACCACCCATAGACCAAACACAGGCTTATTGCAGGTACAATTTGAAATTGTCATGTTATATGACAAAGCACCTTTCCTTACTACGCAGCTTATCCTTCTGCCTGTGTTACATAGATTATTAGGTAACATTGTCTTCATTATAGGCATTTCCTCTGTGGCAGCCATTAAGTGAATTAAGCCATTACAGACATCTGTGCTGACCTCTAGATATGACTTACAGGGTGAAGAAGTGTACCCTTAGCATGCCAGTTCTGGTAGAAGATAGATCTGGCTTACAAACAGCAAGAGCCTGATACGAATTCAGTATCACCAAACTGGCTGAGGCCAGGCTAATTATTCTAGAGCTGCATACAGCTTTCATAGGAGACTTTGAATCACAGAAGACTCACTTGGTTTAAGATTTAGATACAGACTTATAGTTCACTCAGATGCAGGAGAACTGAAGCAAACTTTATGGACTTAAATCAAAAGCGTATGACAGGGTTTGAACAAAAACTTAGCAGCTCTGAGTTTTGCTTTGAATTTGATATCTGTTTGAACTAGAAGTTTGAAGCAAATCTCAGAGGACAGAAGCTCCTGCAGATTAAAATTGGAGTGGTTTTCAGGAATCCACGAGACACAAAACTTCTGAGAATTGCAAACCTCTATATTTTCTTTGTAATTTTATTGCTGGTGTTTTTTCTCTCTCATTTGAGGCCGTCTCCAGTTGCCTGGAGAGGTCTGGCTGAGCAAGGTCTTTCAGGATTGACTCTTAGGATCATCCCAGATTTGCAAAACGTCTTGTACTGCAGCTATGCTTTTGGCAAAGGCAAGGCTATCTTTAGTAATGTAATAACTGCTGAAAAGTCTTCCATCTTATTATTTCTCTTTCAGCTCCTGTCTCTGTTTCTGTGGTCAAAAAGCAGTATTTCAGCTGTTCCAAAACCTTCATGAAGATGCACACTGTACATCAGTGAAACAGAGTATGGCCTGCAACACAATTTGGCACAAAGAGCCGTTCTCCCAGTAGTAACCGATACCCTGCTAGGATTTGATCTTATGCCATAAAGTCAGTGAAGCCGAAGCCTCTGCTTTGAGTAAGCAGGACTGGGTCACTTGATCCTGCCCTGAACCCAGATCACTTTTGCTTTATTCAGCTTCGTGCAGTTTGGCATATCTTTATATTTCATTTGAATCAGACTGCTCAGGGTACAGGGAGCTGCTTATTTGGTTTTCTCTGACTCTGGCATTGATAAGCTGATCTGCGCTATCTCTACATCTGCTCAAGTTTCAGGAGAGTTTCCAGTTATGCAGCAAGGTAGCAGAGTCCGGCAAATTCTAGGAGATAGAATAACATGTAGAAAACATCTTAAATTCATTGGTAAAGATTTTCTTAACTTGCTTTCCAAAGTGAATGCAGACTGTGTTGGTACAAAGCAACTGCTGATGAAATCCGCACCAGATGTGGCACTAGAGACTTTGAAAATTGTCCTGTATGAATTATAATCTGCTTCAGTAACATTTCTAGATAAATTTGAATGACATGCATCACAGAATATTCAGCTGGACTGCAGAGTGAGATGGGAGAATATTTTTACAGCTCTTAGTAATTAAATTGTGATTGTTGCAGCTGCCTGACAGACGGCATTATTTTATAAAGTGTCAAAGCATCATAAAATTAATGACAAGTGAAGGGAAAACTGTTTTGAATGACTCATAATGGCACTAGATATTAATCTTGTTCTGATAGTCCAGTTACAAAGACTTGATGTTTTAATTGCTCTTCCAACCATTTAGCCAGAGATGTCTTCAGCTACTCAATACACCCTTGCTGACACAAGTTATCCTGGTGTACAAGGCATATGAATGGCAACAACAATTGCTTTTAGAAATAGAACTTAAGTCATTTATTTTACTACCAAAACTGAACATCAGCCCCATTTTGCTGTTGCTGGAGAGTAGACAAGGGGCTTTACACTGTCAGATTGGAAACTAAAAATGTGGGATTCTACACAAAATATTCCTTTGTGTTGTATCAAGGCTGGCATGGTTTGTTAGTATTATTGGCTGGAACTAGCACGTGTAATCACTTTTTAATGAAGAACCATGATTGAAAGGCTCAGATTTTCTGGGGAAGGGAAAAAGCTGAACCTTTGTAGTCAGTTCTCCATGGTGATGGGCCTTCCTTCCCTAGGAGGCAGGAATTCCTTTTGCAGTGCTACTCACTGAGTCAAGAAACTGAAGCCCTTTGCAACCTCCCAGTGACCATCTCTGGTCTTCAATTATTCCCTTACCTTAAACTGGCTTTTCAGAGAGGAGAGCAACTTGAGAGAAGTTGGGAACCCAGGTTCCCAGGCTCCTATCCCAACACTCTGGTCACAAGTCAGTGTCACTTAACCCTAAGGCTGATGACTGCAATGAGTGGAAGAGGATACAAGGAAAAGACATCGTACTAATTTATCTGCATTTTTCCAGTTATCAAACCTGCAGGAGTAATTTTTGGTTTAACCTTAAGATAGCACCTTGATTCTGTGACATATTTTCTCTGCTTTTTCATTTCTTTAAAGGGCACATAACCATTACAAACTATTTGTTGAATTATTTTCCTGGGCTTGATATTGAGAAGAGGAATGTGTTCGGGTTCACAGCACTGATGAAATCTGCGATGCAGGGCCGAACTGAATGCGTGAAAGCCTTGATGTTGGCAGGTATGCAAAGTGCTTTGCTGCTTCTTTATCGTTATCTAACTATAAATACTAGTCAGTCACATGCAAATACCAAGAAGGAAATTGGCTCTTGGGGTGTTTACTCCGAGAGGTGTGGTGCAGCCTTCCCTGGAAATGGGTGCTGCTTTTAAATAAGTCATAGACAAGGCGGTGAAGCCATGTGCTGTGAGTGCATGAGTGCTGTTTCCTGTGGAAACTCATCCAGGAGCATTCCAAGAGCTCTCAGGGTGAGATTCATTGTTTCCAGGAGAGTTTGGGGAGTGTGATCATCAAGATTTGTAGACAAGGAGTTAATGAAGTTCATGACGCAGCTGGGAAAGACTTGCTGCCAGCAATGTGGGCATGATGGTGCAAGGGTGCATGACGGTGGTGAGACCACAGCCAGATCTCCACTTCTCCTGCCAACTGTGGCAGGTCCTGAGGCAGGGAGTGGAGAGCTTGGGTGCTCTGGCTCCTGTCAGGAGAGCTGGGTGTAGGGTTCATATCCCACAGGGGACATTGGTGGCAAATTTGGCAACATAGGGAATAACCTCTCTTTCTAACTCCTCTACAGATCTGAGTTTGCTCTCCAGGTTTATGGGCAACAGGGCACTAGCAGGCCTGTATCTGCTGCAAGGAGGGAGTCACGGCACAGAGTGAGCAGACCATCTCTGCCCACCTGCCTCTCTTCACATCTGAGAACAGGAAATACGTTTCTTGCTGTTGACTCTTGACTGTGGTTGAATTTCCAGCTGTACGTACTGCGAGGCGAAGGGGTCCTGGAGAGGAAACTTGGAAGGGTGAGAGGCATTGGGGCAACAGCCTCTGCAGGAGCAGTCCCAGCATACAGCACCTTTTAGCCACAATCTTGTATGTTTTTATTACGTTAAGTAATTGGTATATAAATTATTATCTAATAATTTAATAACTAGCGTATATTAGTATATATTCTTGTATTACAGTTGCAGATGTTTGAGACAAATTTAATATTATGGAAATGATAACAAGTTGCATGTGAATATTGTTACTGTCTAGGTCAAGAATCCTACAGGTCTGTTTCATTGAGAGAGATATTGAATAAGTAGTTAATTTCAGTCATCTCGCTGTCACAGAAGTCTAACCCATCATAATCTGAATATTTTAAGTTGCAGGCGTTTATCAAGCATAATGATAGTACTTTCATTCATTTTCATAATATTCAGTTTCTAGGTGTTGATATGACACAGCAAATGTTTGGATGATGTGGTAACCAGCATATTACTTTCTGCAAGGTTCTGTAGCCTCTTATACTGGAATCAAGGGTTTGGAATCAGATCATTCATTTTGGAGTTAAATTTTTATGACACAAAATTATAAAATTACTGTCAGAGCTAGAGTACTGCTAGACACAGATGTACTTTCTGGACTAACACATACATTGTGCAGATGCTAGTTCAGAATTTTCCAGTGCCTGTTATAAATTATCACTTAAAATGAAACTCCCATACCAAGATCTTATGACTTGTCAAATTGACCTACAGTGGCATGGCTTTCTATTATAATCACTGGAGATCTCATGGAAGCTTGTTCTTTCTGTTTCGTCACTAGAAGCTATTTCACAGACTTTCCGTCTTTGTGGATAACTCAGTCCTTGTAATTGTACTTCTTCTACAAAAAGTATTGATATTGAAGTTCACTATGTGGTTGCCACCTTCTTGTTTTCATGTTTCATAAGAAAACAGAATATTGGGGAGAAAAAAACTTTAGCCAGACAAAAAATAGCTTTATTAGCCTCCATACCGGGTTTACATACAGGAAGTTGTATGGACTTGTTTGTGCATCAGAGATAGTGAGGATACCAAAGAATGTATTTCTAATATATTCTGAGTTTCTAAATTGCGGATTATATACATGTTTTGGTGAGTATTTTGCAGGTCCTCACATTTTCAGCTCAAAATAGGTGCCACAAAGGGAGTGTGGTAAATTGCCTGCACCCATTTTAATCTCTGGTTATTTTTTAGCACTGTACAGTTGGGTAAAATGCAGGGAGGTAGGGAGCTGGTCATTCAGAATGGATGTAGAAGCAGTTCAGAGCTTAAGGGATACTGAGTGGCTGCTAACAATAAAGTGCTAGGTTGCTGAAGAAGGTGAAAGAAATTGTTATTCAAAGTTTTGATGAAAAAATCAATTTCACAAATAAAACAGAAAAGTTCTACGTTAAAATATAAGAGTCCATGGAAATACAGGGGAGAAACACCCATAATCAGCTGTAGGTCTACTTAGATAACGATAAAGCAGGTATGTGTCATTAGAAAAGTTACAGTCAGCAGGTTTTTAAACCCAATATCTGTTTAGTGGCTTGGGTAAGAGCTCTATTGATGGGCACCTACTTATGGCAAGCAGGAGGTCAGTAAAGGAAGATAACTCACCTTCCTAGCTGCCTAAGCATGGATTTAGCACGGTCAGATGGGGAAGAGTAGCAGCAAAGTGTGACAGATGGCTAGTGCTGGATTGTCAAAGTGACTGCTCTTCCCAAAATTTGCGTTACTGGAGGACGGCCAAGGTCAATCACTACAAGGTTAAGGTGCTCTGAGACACTTGGCCATAATGTCGTTCTTTCAAAGTGAACCTTTGGAACATGTGAATTGGCTGTTTGTGAGGGCACAGAGAGTAAGGGGGGGAACCCAGTCACTCATCACCAGTTTGTCACAGGCTGCTGCGCTGCCAGAACCACGCTGCTGCCAGCATTCAGCAAGTGAGCCAGCCCAAGCAGGAGCACAGAGATGCCTGTTGTAATTTAGGTGTCAAGCCCTGCTGTAATTTCCAGTGTAAACTCAATGCTCCTTTAGTAAAGTCGTCAGAGTGGCTGTGGATCTGGAGACTGGGCTTTAAATACTGTGTATAAAACAGGTCAGTAACAGATGCCTGAACTCTTTCACTCCCTGACTTTAAACTCAGGATGTCAGTTTTGCATCTCAAGGGACATTAAACCTTCTTAATCAAATAGGATATAGAAATGCCCAAAGGGGCATATGTATTCACACTAGTTGTGCTGAAAATTATCTTCAGGGCAACTTTTGTAGGAAAAGCAAGGCAAGTGGTAAATGCAGTTTTCCTAAACGAAAACAGGCAGGCTCCACTTACGCTGAAATGACAATTAGTTCAATAAGACTGCTGTCACATTTAAAAAGGGACATGACTATTCATGTATCTTCCAGATGAGGCATTCTGCTGAATGACAAGTTTATTCAGAAATGTCTCCTGATTTGTACAGAAAATCAATACCACTATAGTAAATTACACCTTAGAAGATATTTTATGATAAAAGGTACAAAGTCACCATCGATTTCTGTTGAAAGATCGGGATTTCAGTACCCTGTAGTGTTGTTTTCTGAGATGAAGTTTCCGAAACACCTGGGGACGCATCTGTCAGGCAGCAGCAAGAGAGGGCTACTCATCAAAGGAAGGTGAGCCAAGGGTGATAGCAAGGCACACAGAGGCACTAGCCTCATCAGCAAAGGCGGTCCTTGAAGAAACAGAGCAAGGCTCATGAGAATAACCACCAGGATCAGCCAGGCAAGTCTGTGGTGACGGGGCAAGTCCATAGAGACAAAGTCGGTCTAAGGTCAAACCAAGAAATTAAGTCTGTGGGTCAGGGTCCAAAGCAGCAAGGCACGTGGCCAGGCACAGGCATAGCTGCAACATAACCAGACCTGAGCATCTGAGCTTCAATGCAGCCCCCAAGCAAAGGTGGGGAGCCCCCCATGAAGCCTTTCTCGCACAGCTCTTTTTGTACAATCCCGATCCAAGGTCTCACAGCTGCACTGTATCAGAGCTAGTGTGTCTTTTTCTTGAAGATAATGGTGAACAGATGTCTATACCTCTTGCTTGTTTACCAGCAGAACATACTGTTCATTAAAATTTATATTTGGAGACAATACCTTTAGCTACTGTTCTTCCTGTGGTAAAGCCTTGCCTGTTACATGTACAACAAGGAAACAACTTCCATGTAATCTGCCGTGTTCCCAGTCAGCTCTAGTGGGAAGGAGTGCAGACCCAGGCAAGTGTTAAGAAGGGGACAGGACAAGAGGCTAGCCTGAGATGGGAGATTCAGGGGTAGGAAGTTTGAGTAGGCTCAAAAACAGGTTAGTGGAGCAGAAGGACATGTCTTTGTATGCCTTTGTTTCTCCCCTCACTGGTTTCTCTGTAGCTCCTGTAGTCATGAACTTTGTCAAACCCTGCTGCCTTCAAGATCTTGCAATCCTTTCTTCAGTCCACAGCTAATGAACTTTGTGATTTGATTAACTTTTCCTCCTCTTTGCTTCCTGTGTCTTCCAGTCTGGGCCCTATGCTTGAATCCCTGCAGTGCTGCTGTACTTTCTCTCTGAGTGATTCTTTCTGCAAATTTCACTTAAATTACACTTAAACTGTGATTGGCTCTTTTGCTTAGGGTGTCTCCATCCACATTCACTCTTGGTCTGTCTCTAGCATCCTCTTTTTAGGGATTTTTCTCAGAGACTTAGGAATCAACTGGTACTTAATAGAGTTAAAACTGAGCTTTTGATCACTTTCCCCATGCTCTCCTTTTCCCACTTTTTTTCTGTAATCAGAGAATCATCATTATAGAATGGTTTGGGTTGGAAGGGACCTTAAAGATCTAGTTCCCACCCCCCTGCCATGGGCAGGGACACTTTCCACTAGACCAGGTTGCTCAAACCCCATCCAGCCTGGCCTTTGAACACTGCCAGGGAGGGGGCAGCCACAGCTTCTCTGGGCAACCTGTTCCAGTGTCTCACCACCCTCACAGTAAAGAATTTCTGCCTTACATATAATCTAAATCTACCCTCTTTCAGTTTGAAGCCATTGCCCTTCATCCTATCCCTACCCTCCCATCTTTCCTGCAGGCCCCCTGTAAGTACATCCTTTGTAGGGAAGGTTACACTGGTTCCTGGTTACCATTCCTTATATCTAGTCCCCTTTATGCTAGTTTGAAATGCTGTCACCAAGATAATCTACCCTGAAAAAAAAAATTATCACAATGTTACTCTGGCCTTTTCCTCAGGTCTCAGTCTCTGGACATCTCCCTCTTCCATGGGACAGAATGTCTTTTCTTTTGTGACAAGATCTGGGTAGGTCAGTTTTGTGTTGGCTGTTTGAAAATGGGGCTTCAGCTGATAGAGAAGCCCTCCAAGAAGTCGAGTATTGTAGCCCGTTCATATCCCAGCTTGAAACTCTTTCAAGAAACCCAGAAATTATCTACAGGGCCAATGATATGTCTAAACCACAACAGAATGTTAAAGAGCTCAGTTATGTTGAAAGCAGCTGGGCAAAGTGCCCGTGCCTGTCCCAGGGAATGTGCTGCAGAGCTGCTGAACAAAGTCTACATTCTGGAGCACGCAAAGCTCCTTCTGAAATAAGTCAGAGTTTAAAGGCAGAGTAAAAACCAAAGGATTTGCGGCTTAAGAATGTGACTGCCTGAAACCAGAGAGTATTCACTCCTTCTGCTATCGATTTCATTCATTCACTCACATACCTATATACTCTAAAATGTCAAAATGTGTGTGCCCAGGTAGTATGTCCAGGATGACTTGGGTGCTATACAGAGGATATGATGCTGGCTGTCAAGGGCTTGGCACATCTCTGAGATTCTTTTTGATTGGCAACCCCAAGATAGTTTTTGGACAGATCTTTTGTACCCTTTAGCGTTCACCAGCTTGGTCATTTGTGACAGTGGCTTGCTGACTTCATCTTCCAAAAACACTTGTTGCTGCTTATTGTTCTGCAGCAATTCTTCCAGAGGTGCACTCTGTATTGAGTTTCCTCTGTCCTTTACAGAGCTCTTCTGTGCAAGCAGAACTAGGCACATGCCATCCTTATTGACAAATGCCCATGCTCCCGCCCTAATACCAGAACTGAGAGGACTTCCCTGCCATTTTCTGATTGCCAGGGAATGTGGCAGCAATTGTAAAGCATACAGTAGAGCAGAATGCTTGCTTCTCCAGTTACTCTTGTATCCTCTCTTCAGGCAGCCAGGTGCCCTGTAGAAGGGTGTAAACCCACTTGAAAGCAAAAGAGTGGAGAACAAGGGCAGAAGCCCATGTGAGGAGGCTTATGGGAACATGGAAAGATCAAAAGGAAGGCAAAGCTGGAAAAGGACGCAGAAATATATGAGAAGAAAGAATGGTGATGGAGACAGATGTCAGAATTGGATGGATAAAGATCATAAACTGGGAATGGGGGGAGGACAGGTCAAAAGGTAATAACCACTAGAAATCATTTCCTTCCAGGACCTAACCCTGTACTTCAAATGTCTAAGCCTCTGCTGTCTAGCATCTTATGTTGCCTGTTATGGCTGGTCCACTTGGCAATAATAGCATGGTTTTGCTCACAATTACTTCATTTCTTCAGGGGTAGTAATCTAAGGTAGATGGGAACAGCTGTTCTGGGCTCAGACTGAAAGTCCATCTCTCCCATTATCCACTCCAACATGGATGGAAATTGTCCTTATATTTGATCACCCTTATCACCATCCACTCAACTTCACAGTGTCCTTTCAGAGATAAGAGAACCTGAATTGTACATGTGATTTTTTCTTTTTTTTTTTTTCTTTTTCTCCCTGTTTTTCTCTATTTTTTAATGCTTTTCTAGAAGTTCCTTGTATTTTATTATCTATTTTCACCCTTAGTGAGCACTGGGTTGATATGTTCATGAGACTTGTGATTATTAGCCCAAGCTCTCTCTTCTGAGTGGCAGCAACCAGTGCAAAGCCCATTATTCTATATGGGAAGGATTTTTTCTTTTCGTATTCGTCACTCTTTTCTTGCAAGCTCAAGTGAATAGATTTTAAAACAGCAGGCAACGTTCAATGCAGTTGAAATTCATTATGTCATTCTTTGCATTGTCTTAAGAGAATTTCATATATACAGCCTTAATTTCTTTTATTTTTTTTTTAAATAAATCAGGTGTTCAGAAAGTCAGGAACCTGACCTCTCCTTATTGTATGTTCATTTTGTCACAAATATTATTGTGTATCGTATGTGACATTTTCTTGCAGGGCCCTGCCCGATTCAACTCTGATCATAGCAACAAAAGTGCCAGCAGTTTCATTAATTAACACTAATGGTTTTTCTTCTCTTTGAGGGGCAAATGTTCACGCGACTGACCCAAGCCGTGGACTGACTTCATGGGAATGGGCTTGTTACACAGGAAGATCAGAATCTGCCTTCATTATGCAAAAGCTGATGGACAGGCCATGCCCGGAACAGTTTTGTGATCAATATAAACCAGAATGGCCGAAGATGAAGGAACTTCTTGCCAAGGCTGCAGAACCGAAAAGCTGTTTGCAGAGGATTTCTGAGTGCATGAGGGCAGCTGTCTCATTCCGGCCTTTCTATGGCCCAGAAGAAGACGGGGTTCTCGACCACATGGTGAAGGTGACAACAAGCTTGGGCAGTCCTTTCATTGCTCTGTCATGCCGGACTGTGTGCCCAGGCAGCCCACCCTCTGTGGGGAAACGCAGACTGGCTGTGCAAGAAATCCTCAGGAAGCAGAGAGCCGAGGAGATCCGATCTCAGGACAAAGATCACGTTAGCAGCTACGAGAAGCTATTTCAGAACTCCAAAGTCACACTGATCCCCAAGAAGAAGGACCGGCGAGCCAGCCTGCAGCCCATCAGCCTTGCAGTCTCTCAAGTGAACACCATAGCCACTAGGAAAGCAAGCCTCTTGCCACTCCACCTGCTTAGACGGAGCAGCGTCAGGCCGGGATTTGTCATCCCCAAACTCCGTATCAGCAAGGCTCCTCCACCCACCTTCCAGCCAGAAAAGGCAAGAAGGAGGAGCAGTGCAAAGGATGACCCCTATTTGCAGATTCCCAAATGGAGATACAAGGAGCTAAAAGAGGAGCGGAAGAAGGCAGAGGAACAGGAGAAGAAAAAAGTAGCAGAGGCACAAAAGCAGAGGCAGGTGTCCCCTGCCAGATGCAGGACCTGATTTAAAGACAGTTGCTTAGAAGGTTTTAGAGCCATTAGTCTTGTTATCTGAGCGAGATAACAGACTGAATGCCTTCATGCATGCCCACGGCTCACGGAGCTGGAATGCTGAATAATGGCCTTTAAGGTGTAGAAATAGGGCCAGGGCTATGCCACACTGTGTCTGATGGTGGAGCAGGAAGGTATTTTGAGGTGGAAGACTTATTGTTTACCTGTCTGCTGTTGATAGGAAGTTTTAAGTGGTGCAGTCCTTTCATGGTTTCTTTTTTTTCCAGTTCTTGGTGAATGACTGAGAAACAGCTTGAAAAACATATGTGTGAAAGGATCACACACATTTATGTTTGTTCCTTTTGTAATGGACAAAATTAAGGAGTTGTGTTTTTGACACTAGCCACTATTCTTCCCTCTCCTTGCTTAGGTAGACATATTGCAAGGTTTTATAGTAGCAATGAGAAGTTTAAAATATACCACAGTGTTGGTGGGCAGTGAAAATCCAGGTCTACAATTGTTTGGAATGTACAAAGCACTTTATTTTCATTCCAGTAATCAAAGTTTAAAACAGGATAGGTATTAAACTGTACAGCTCTGTACAGTCTGTATGGATGCAGTTCTTAATGCTATTGTTTGTTCTGTTGAATATAAAAAGGGCAGCATATGAAAAATTTCTGTAGTTGAGGTATTCACGTGCTCTGCAGTCATAAATCGTGGTCATGGGCTGATTTCTTTGGAGCAACAGAGAAGCTGAGCTAATTTTTTAATGCCACCATCACCTAAGGTTTGCCTCCCCCATTAAGTTTCCCTGTATCTGCTATCTGTTGTCTCCTCTTTAGTCTCAGGGAATTTTTTGTCATTGTGTTTAACTGTGAAATAAGGGAAATGGTGAGCCACAGGTAGGCTTTTTTTAAGTTGGTATTTAAGTTCCTGTTAAAAAGACCCACCAGGTTTATTGTAAGCCTTTCCAGATTATAGCCAGAACAGGAAAATTATGGAGCTTCCAGTTCAAGCAATTTTCCCAGGTATCAAGTCCAGCCATATGCTATGAACATCCAGTTACAGCTGCAGTATAAGGCAGCTTGGCTACTAATGTTTGGAAACCGTGGCCAGGTGTCATTGTGAGCTTTGGTAGTATGTCTCTGCGTACCCGGAGAGGGCAGCACCTCACCCCTCTGTCTCTACACTGGGAGAAAACCTTCCCTACTATGTGAGTGCATCTCAAAGTGGCAGTTCCCACAGGTTGCTGGAGGTTCTTGTGGTCCATGTAAAGGCTTCATTTGGTTTTACGAGCAGTAGTCTGATGGCATGCCAAACCCCGGCAAATTCTGATAAGGAAGGGCTGTAATCCTGATGCTTGCTGAAGAAAGACCACATTCATAAAAGTAGAGGTCAAACGTGAACAGCAAGTCATACTGCACGTGCTCAGGCTATGTTTTTACTCAGGCTTTGCTCCCGTTTGAAATGAAATGTGCTGCAGTGTGGCCTCCTGACAGCGTTGCTCTGCTGGAGCCTGGGCAGACCCCAGCTGTTGCTATCATCAGCCTCTCCCTTCAATTAAAGAGAGGGAAAACTTTTCCATCCTTTAATTCTACAGCACAAACGTTGGCTGCGGTCTCACTGAACTTGTAATGAAACTGTGTGTGTCATGGGAGAAATAAATTCCGTTGACTGGAAACTAGTGCCCGGATTGGTATTGCTAGCTAGCATCTGTGGCGTCAGGGCTTGACAGAGGTTATGGCAAACGTGTGAAACAAGGATTTTTCCGCACAGCCTGGTCTTTATATCTCTTGCTGGAGTAGCTGTGCTTGCTAGACTGTATTGCCAGGTAGCCTCCCAGGTCAGAGTTGGAGGAATATGCATCCTGCTAATAAACCTCCCTTGCCCTAAGCATATAAAGAGGATTTTAGTCTGCAAGTGCATCAGTGCTGTGCAATTCATAGGCACCAATTTTGTAACTGATTTGGTGTGACCAGAATATAAGCTGAACTCATTTCTTTGGAGAGTAGGAAGACATTTTTTTAACTGTCAGTGGCAAAGATACCAGGATGGATTTTGAATTGGTACACTGGATTGAATGATTTAACTATAAATTTTTGTTTACTGCCAACCCAGCATACTGAAGATTTGGCATTCAGATTTAGTATCTGACAAGCAACCTGTGCTGCAGGTGAGCACTTGAATTTGCACTCTCAGTATCACTTGCAGAAGACATACAATTGACAGGTGCTCTCAGGGATTAACGTACAGTATGTTAGACTTAGGGGCTGAAAAACTAAGCCTGTTTTCTAACCCTTTGTACTTTACTGTGTATATGTCTATAAATATGTGATGTTTCCATTAAAAGAGGCACGAGATGTTAAACTTATTTGGCGACCTTATTCTTCAGAGTGGTTTGGGGATGCTGCCTTTCACTTTTCAGTAGATCAAAAAGCCCACCGGCTTTCACCAATGGACTAATCAGCACCATCTGAAAGCAGTTTGGTTTCCCTGGAAGGAGCTACTGTGGGTTAACTTCTGCCCCTTGTGAATTTTTCCCTAGGAGCAAAAGAAAACCATTACATTTGTCCTGACATCAGGCTTTGGCTGGCCATCTCGGTGGAGAGGGAAGCTGTTGCTTTGATGACCACTGGCCACGTTGCTGTGCTGCAAGCTGGCAGTCCCCTGACATCCTTACGAACGGTGTGGCTCCATTTTGTGCATCTAGGTAAAGCTTTGCACTGGCTTGGTTGGGAAGTGCAGGCACAGGTCTCTTGTCTCCTCATTGCCTTCTTCCCCTGCTGCCTCACTGCTCCCCGCCCCCCCGGCTGCCTTAGTCCTCTTTATCACTGTTCTCACCCAAACAGCTACACCTCTCCCTTGCTTTTTTTATTGTCTGTCTGAAGGGTCTACGGTTGCCATGGGCAAAGCTCCTGCAAAACATGCTTCTAGAAACCTGTGGGAAATGGACCATAGCAGGGGAGGAGGCATGCCTGGCTCTCCTCCAGCCATCCGTCCCCCTTGAGCGGCTGCTGCTGAGGAGGATTTGTTGGATTTCGGCATAGAGTGGTTTATTTTGTGTTTTGTTGGGTTTTTTTTTTCCAGGAGACCCATGACTATGAAATGCCAAGTGCTACTGGCTGTACTTCAGATTGCTCCTGGTCGCTCAAGCAGGATGGTTTACCTCCTAAAAAAAGAACACAAACCCTTGGCAGCACATCCTGGCAGCTGGAGCCCCTGAGGGAAGGCAGAGGTGTTGCTGCAGGAGGAAGCTCCCACAGAGGGGAAGGGGACACTAATTCCTAGGGTGAAGGAACATTTTCTACCTGCCTTTGATTCCAGGCTGCAGTCTGGCACGTTAGTGGGAACAATGCTCCTGAGCCTTGTGAGTGAAACTGGAGCATGGGCTGTGTCTGCCTTCACGGCTGTTGCTTGTCTTGGTACACTGCAAGCTTTGGTGTGACAGCCAGCCTCTCACCACCTGATGTTCACTTGCCGGGAAGCACCCAGCCCGATGGGCTGGCTTACTTCTGCAGTAAGCAACAGGGATTTAATATAGTGACAATGGAAAGTAAAATCCCAACATTCTCTAGAATGATACTGTGCTCTCATATCTGGAGAGCAATGGTGTCACAAGAAAAAGACCAACAACCCCATGGAAGGTTTTTCAGGCAGGAACACAGAATTTCATGTAATTGGCTTCTTGTGTCACTATGTATTATTCATTTCAGATTTTTTATGCCAATGAAAACTGATCCTTAAGCCTTGACAAAAATCCTCACTGGGCTTCTTCATTGAATGCCTTTTTCTTAATAGTCCTGAATGCTTGTGCTGTCCTGCTAAGGGACAGATACTAGAGCAGCTGGTAAAAAAATGCTTTGAATAGAAAAATGGCATACACATTCTTTGATGGTATTTCTTTTTTAAACATCTATGTTTCATCAAGAAACTTCCAAAAGCTGTGACTGAAATTAGGACCCAATGTGCAGGATATGCCAGTTTGCAGACGGTCTGAACTGAAGCCTTCTCTTTTTTCTTTTTTCTTTTTTTTTTTTCCCTGTAATTCATGCAATGCAGCCTGGTTTTGCTAGGTCTGCTCATTGTTCTTCATAACTTAAATCCACAGTTTGGTTAGGTACCCAGAGGCCACAGGTGGGCAACAAGCTGGAAAGGACAGTTGTGTCCCTTGCTCCTGCCCACACATTCCTGCTTGCCCCCAGCAAACCTGGCATTTTGCTGGATTAGTATTCTGCCAATTTAATGAGCTAGACAAAATCGCTGGAGCCAGTGCAGGGGAGCAGGGAAGGGAAGGGGCAAGATGGTGTCGCTCAGAGCCAGTGAGCTGCCAGGTGGCTCAGCCAGTGCTCCAGGCTGTGCCCAAAGCAGCGAGGGAGAGCTCCCCGGCACAGGTTAGGCAGCTCCAGGAAACATCTAGCTGTGTGACACACAGAGGTGACAACCTCTTGCAGGTATTTGTATTTCTCCTGAATCCCAAGTAAAGGGGCTTGGACTGATTTGCGGACGGTCAGGAAAATTACAGGGCCCCCCCACCTCCTCCTTTGAGCCCTCTTTGGAAAGATTAAACAAGCACCAGCAACAGAGCTGCTCAACAACTTCAGCCATAAAGTAGGGCAGAAAGATTTGTAAGAAATGGGAATTATCCTCACATTTTTCTTCCTTTTAAATTATCACAGGTAGAACTACAAACCCATGTGGTCATTTGGTTCATTTAAAGAGCTTCTTCATTACTTAGGTAATTACTCACCCAGAGTGTGTATTCAGCAGCGAGAGCACTTGAGCAGCCAGCCTGCCATCTTCTCGAGGCAAGCGAAAACTGGACTGACAGTTCAGCAGACTCTCCAGATAGTAAATTTTGCAACTAAATCTTTTCATTCCAGGTCACTGAATACTGCTAAACTAATGTTATCAGAGATAACAGTGGGCAGAGATAATCCCTGGAAGAGTGGACAAGAGGTAATGGAGGCAGTGAGGGGAAAAGAAAACACGTCAATGTCTATGATGTGTCTTTAATTTAAAACAAGATTGGATTTTTGACTGTGATGGGTTGACGCTGGCTGGATGCCAAGTGCCCACCAAAGCCGCTCTATCACTGCCTTCCTCAGCTGGACAGGGGAGAGAAAAATATAACAAAAGGCTCGTGGGTTGAGATAAGGACAGGGAGATCACTCAGCAATTACCGTCATGGGCAAAACAGACTCAGCTTAGGGAAATTAATTTAATTTACTACCAATCAAATCAGAGAAGGGTAATGAGAAATAAACCCAAATCTTTAAAACACCTTCTGCCCACCCCTCCCTTCTTTCTGGGCTCAACTTTATTCCTGATTTCTCTACCTCTTGAGCAGCTCAAGGGGGACAGGGAATGGGCATTGTGGTCAGTTCATCACACGCTGTCTCTGCTGCTCCTTCCTCCTCAAGGAGGAGGACTCCTCACATGCTTGCCCTGCTCCAGCGTGGGGTCCCTCCCAGGGCAGACAGTCCTCCATGAACTGCTCCAATGTGAATCCTTCCCACAGGCTGCAGTTCTTCACGAATTGCCCCAGCATGGGTCCCTTCCATGGGATGCAGTCCTTCAGGAACAGACTGCTCCAGCATGGGTCCCCCATGGGGTCACAAGTCCTGCCAGCAAACCTGCTCCAGCGTGGGCTCCTCTGTCCATGAGCCACAGATCCTGCCAGGAGCCTGCTCCAGCATGGGCTTCCCACATGATCACATATTCCTTTGGGCACATCCACCTGCTCCAGCGTATGGTGCTATAGAGGCTGCAGGTGGGTATCTGCTCCACCATGGACCTCCATGGGCTGCAGGGGCTCAGCCTGCCTCACCATGGTCTTCACCACAAGCTGCAGGGGAATCTCTGCTCTGACGCCTGGAGCATCTCCTCCCCCTCCTTCTTCACTGACCATGGTGTCTGCAGACTTGTTGCTTTCACATATTCTCACTCCTTTCTCCAGCTGCAGTTGCTCCTGCGCAATAATTTTTTCCCCTTCTTAAACACGTTACCCCAGAGGTGCTGTCACTGTCACTGATGGGCTTGGGCTTGGCCTTGGCCAGCGGTGGGTCTGTCTTGGAGCCAGTAGCATTGGCTGTATTGGACACAGGAGAGGCTTCCAGCAGCTTCTCACAGAAGCCACCCCTGTAGCCCCGTGCTACCAAACCCAACACATTGAGCCAATTTTTTTCTGAATGTTGTGTAGACCAGAGTTAAAAGCAGCCACAAAAGCTTGCTCTGGTCTGCTGAGGAATATGTTTTTTAAAAAGAAAATTATTCAATATGAGCCTTCTCCCATGTCTTCTCTGGTTTTGGCATGTTACCTTGCATTCAGAAAGGTGTGCAAAGGTGTTGAAAATGGTTTCTCAAAATGACTATGAAAGCCAGTTTCCCATCATTCTTTTTTGAAGCTTTTAAACTCAGCAATGGCTTTGGACAGAGTTGCAGAAGATTTGATCTGAGGTTGTGGAAAATGCCTCCAGCAGCATCTTGAAAATAAGAAAGTCAAACAAATCTGTCATCCAGCAGGCTGGCCACCAGGGACCCTCTCTAGACTGTAGAGCAACCTGTCTACCAACATGTTATCAGTTAAGATGAATACCAAAATAATAACCAATAACAAGGAACATAATTTAGGTCCTTCCCTGTGTTTCTGTGCTAAACATGTTCAAGGTACCCAGGCCTGCCCTTTGGAGAAATAATGCTGGCTGGAGGAGCTGAAGACCAGACGCAGCCTACAGAGTGGTGGCAGGCTGTCTGTAGGGTACACGCAAATCAAACAATGAAAACCTGAAATCAGCTCATTCAGAAAAGGAGACATCAAACAATTGATTTCAGTATGGACATATTCCTCAAGTGAGTCCAAGATTGCTCCTCTCTGTTATTAGGGAGGCCAAGAGGTCATTTCTAGGGTGGTAAACACAAACCAGAGCTTCAGATATGCTGTGAGGCAAAAGCTTCCTCAGAAATAAAAGTCTTCAGCTGTATAACTAACTCACACAGGGATAGTACTGTATCAGCACAGTTCGACTGGATCCCCCCCCTCAGGGGCTGTAAAGGTTGTCGATCTGATGATCCTGGAGACACTTTCTAGGATCTCCCCCTCAACCCAAATTTAAAAAGAAAAAAAAAAGTGCTTAGCATCCCCAGGTACCATGGTTCTCACACCTCCGTCTGTGCTTGTGGAAAGCCAAGGGGTGGGGGGATTAGTTCCAGGGAAAGCAAGTTTGGAAAATCCACCAAGAAACAGGTGGGAAATTGTATTCATAGACATAGTGTTTGAGGTCTTTCTGACCACAGCTCTCATGTCATCCAAGTAAGAAAAAAAAATATAATATATTCATAGATACCTCCAAAGGTAACCTAGGCTGTGACAGTATTACAAAGGAGGTCTAGAGAATGCCACTGGCAAATCAGAAGGGCTAATTCATCTTGCTTTGGAGAACACAGAATTTTCTTCTGCCTAGAGAATTCCTATGTACAGCTAAATATAGCATTTAAGGAAAAAACTTCATAAACTCTGGACCATTTTTGCTTTGGCCATGGAGCTGATGACCACTGAGAAGCATAAATGATGTCAGCCAGAGCTGTGCTTAGACCAGGATGTGTTTTATAATGCTAAAGACACTGGATAAGGACATCCCAAACTTGGCAAACTGGATGCCCCAAATCAGTTTCCTACCTATAAAATACCTATATAATTAAGTTATATTAATTATACATGATATTAAATTAAACCACAACTATGAAACTACCTATTGCTAACATAGTCATACATGTCATTCATACATAAAGTAATAGACACTATATATATAAAAGTCTATATTTATTTATGTATGTTTAGAAATGTATAAAATATATACATATAAAAAGCCTCTCACCTCCCAGTGATAATGTGAAGCACTCAAATATGTTAATGATGACTGTCTCTAAGAAAGCTAGCATTAAATAATTGTTCTGTAAGAGGAACAAATCGTTCAGGGTATAATACAGAGGCTACAAAGAGAATATGGACCAGCTGCCTTTCCACTGAGCACTGTGGAGTGCATACATGGGAAGAGGCAGGCATTCTGTGAAAAATCGTACTTCATGGGGTAATTAAAGTTATTATGCATATTGATTTTGCCTAGTCAGGTTTAAATTTGGCACTTCTCTTGGCACATTTGAATTTACAATGTTCATAGCATTCTTTTATGGCTATAAAACTGTGCAGAGGTTTGTGGATAATTAGTGGGCCAAATGCTGCTGTTTCAGTCTGCTCTTGGCAAAACAGAAGAGGTTGGGAAAACGCATTCAGGTGGTTCCTTTTCCCCTTCCCATTGTAGCAGCTTCCCACACTGATGACAGTTTGCTACTTTGCCCAAGGCCTTTCTCCCAAACAAAAATAATCAGAAACCCTCAAGAGGCAGATGTGCAGAATCCATGCTCGCAGGTGCCATCCTGGATGCATTCAGCGATTTCTCACAAGGCACTGGTTGAACAGTGAGCTCTTGCAAACGTGGATCAAGAAACAGGCACAGGCTGGAACATCTCTGCTCCGTGTGTGTGCACACACATGTGCGTGCCTACGGTATTTTTGGTTTTGGTGCCATAGTAACTGAAATCTGCTCAGGGCACTGTTAACCACCAAAGGTGCTTTCTGAGTCTCTATATGCAGCCTCCTACTGACAAACGTGATAAAATATTTACTTTCCAACCATATCTGGCAATAGGAGCTAAAGTTTCCTCAGCCTTCACGTTATACTGAAGCCAGCTTCTCACAGAAGCCAGCAGCTTGGGGATGCTCTGCATTATTGTGTGACAGTGTTAACGTGACACAAATCAATAAGCAATGCCATTAAGTAATAGCCCCACTAAAAGTTCGGTTCCAAACCAAGATGAAACAGCATTTCAAAAGAATATACAGACGTGGCTGTATTGAAAGCAGACATGCTGTGTTACCAGCTTGGCTGCTTTCCAGGGAAGTGTAGTGGAATAGTTGTCAGTCAGGATTTACCCAGTCTGCATGCAAGGGATATGCGGTCTTTGACCACCTGCTATCCTTTGCCAAGACGTGCAGTTGCAGCCTCCTGAAGTGTATCGTTGTAAGTGAAATAAAACAACATTTGTTTGGTGAGCAATAGAACTGAGCAGACCAGTCATATTAAACTAGTTTTGTTTTGGTTTGCCCTCAAAAATTTGTTTAGCAAACTCAAATGCGACTAACATGTTCAGTTAAAAAAAAATACTTTGTGGATGTTTAGCACGATCACTTTTTCACTTGTGGTTTGTGAAAACTGTGGTTTTTACTCTTCGTATGATTGACTGTATTAGACTGGTTTTTATGTTCATGGGCACAATGAGCAGTGTTTGCCTGTGGTTTCCCAGCCACTACGAAGCAGCCTTCTGCAAGAGCCTTTTTAGGCTTATGTGGGGTTTTCTGCACCAGCACTCCTGACGGTCTGCACCTGCTCTTTGCTAGAACAAACTCTGTCAGCTACCAAGTGGCTGAGCCACAAGAACCAGGCTGGTGTGGCCTCGGCCTTTCAGTCACGGTGGCTGATGGGTGCTAGTTTTGGTTGTACGCTGAAACTGGGCTCTCCACGTTCCTAATCACTTGCCCAACAACTTGCCCATTTATGAACATTAAATACCCTGAACTGGCTTAGGGTTTCCATGATTGACCAAGCTGTTGTGCTCAGAGACAGTCAAGGATAAAGTGCTGTACTGAAACTGCATGTCAGCCATCCAAAGAAGAAATAGCCAGGTACCATGGCAAAGTCTTGTCTGTATTTAATAACAAAACCAAAAATAATAAAAAAAAAAAGTTGAACTGGTTTAGCTGAAAAGTTGAGTTGAACAATGTGCACAGACTCTCTTGGGTAGGTCTTAATCAGGCTAATATTCACCTGACGTAATCAATCAGAACCTGTTTGAGATTAAAGCGATATAAATCACCCATCCTGAAATCAGTTTTCACCCCGGGGAGTTGTGGCAGCTTAACTGAATTGTTTTCAATGAAGAGTGCTGCCCTGCCCCTGTGCAGAGGGCTGTATCCTTGACCTGGGGGAAGGCTCTGCCCTGAGCTCTCTGCCAACACGTTCTGGTTTCCTTGCAGCTTTCCTTTTTCCAACAGGATGGCAAGGTGCTTGTTTCTCTTCTACAGCTCGTCATCGATGAGCTCTGTCATACACAGCAGAGTCAATGGCACCTCCTGGAGCAGTTCAGTGCCTCTTGCTCACCTTCGGCTAATTACCAGTCTGCTTGTCATTAATGTGGCTCGCAACTGCCAGAGACCCTTCCCCTCGCACAGTCCCAGCACCACACTGCAGCTTTACTCTGTCGTTTGGATTTGGGAAACCTTAAACCTCTGCGTCCAGCACTGGGTAAGAACCGCATCATCACTGTCTTCTGCAGAGAACTGCTCTTTCTTTCCGTCAAGTAAAACACTGGCTTAATCTTTAATTCAAGGCTGTCTTTTGAGGATCACAGCCCTAGCTCAGGAACAAAGTAAGCCTGACAACAGTCGGAGGCAGAAGATGAAATATTAATCCATGCTTTCATGACATCCAGGCTGGATTATAGTAATTCCCTGTCTGCAGGTCTTCCCAAGACCGCCTCCTACAAAACGAGCTTGTACAGAAGACAGTCGTGGGATTTAACCATGTACTGCAGACAAACAGCTCACCTCCTAGACACTAAGCTTGGGGCTTCCTTGGAGACACTAAGCTTGGGGCTTCCTTGGAGACCTCCATTTCTTCCTTATCTCCAGGTATGCTCTTCAATTGCCAGGTGTAAAACACATCTATAACTGTAGCTATTTTTAGTTACTAAAAAAAGTCTCAGCTTCAGGATGTGTCTACTGTACAAGAAACTAAAAAACACAGAAAATCTATAAACATGGTAGGCAAGCTCTGGCTCAGCCTCCTAAGCCCATCATCAAAGGACATGTGGTATGTTGGTCGCCCTTCTTCTTTTAGGGGATGTCTTGGTTTGAAAGACAGGTGTCTGCGGAGGAAGGCAGGAGCCTCCCTTGAAATGGAAAATGCAACCCCCTTCCCTCCAAATTATTATGATTTTGAAATTAAGGGGCCTTCAGGCAAAGATATGGGGAATAGGAATGACAGTTCTTTACTTATATATATATATATATATAACAAAAGGCAGGGAAAAAAAACAACCCACTGGTTTACACTGACAGAGTCAGAAATACAACCTGACACCCTGTTAGGGTGGCAGTAGCAGTCCGATAAGATGGTGGCTGCAGTCCTCCTGAAGCGATGGATGTAGTTCTGTTGAAGCAGCGATCTTGTAAAAGGGTCTGGTCTTCCTCCGAAGGTCCACTGGTAGGTAGGTAGCTCTTGTCCTCTGGAACTCCAGTGGGGGGAAAAGCTCCTCTGGGAATCCAGTGGAAGAAGGCTGCTAGGGTGTTCGAGATCTCAGTTTATATTTAGCATGGACTGCTTGGCTCCTTCCCCCCGGGCGGAGCATCTCACAATGGGATGGGGAGTCGTGAGGCAGTTCCTTGATGGGCCATTAACAGGAGATAGTCCAGAGGGGGGAGGCAGGGAGCACCGCCCCACCTGGTCTCAACAGCTCCTGAAGATGGTAATAGAATACTTTTTTGGGCACATTTTACACTGTAACCTAGGACAGGGGATTGAGTGGCATTTCCTCAGGACAAGAATTAGTTAAATTGAAAAAGCAACAAAATTAGGCCGTTGTGAAGAACTGAGTTTGTACACCAGTCAGCTAGGATATGACCAAAATAAAGAGCAAGTGAGGCTGTATGAGAGAAAGGAAACCACCTCCACAGGCTGAAGAAACCACCGAGGGAAGAAAACAGATTAAAGCCAATGTCACCATCCAACTACTTCCAGAAGCATAAAAGCTGAAGCTGTTCCTGTTGTTGGCACATGCTGGATCGAGTGCAGGGCTTGTTCCAGCCAGATTTGCTAGTCTCTTCTGTGCCTCATTTTCACCATCAATTGAACAGAAATATTCTCCTGAATCCCAAGTTAACTCATAAGGTCAGCTCTTAGTTATCAGGCAGTGAGGGAAGAGGACAAGCAGGAAAACCCATAGAAACAAAAACACATAATGAAAACTATGTCAATCAAGCAAACAGAGCACATCTATTGGCTTTGGAAAACCATGTAAAGTTCTTTACAGATGGCAGAGGCAGTTTGATGGCAGGGTCCAGAGTGGAGCCTGGGGCGATCCTGACAGTAGTCTGCACATGGCTGGACATGTGCAGAACACAGATCATCTGCTGTTCATGGGTGAAGGGTGGCTGAGCCCATACAGCTTCTGAAGACAAAAAAGTACAAGAGTGCTCATGCATTCCCCACAGTACAGATGTATTCCATAAAAGGTATCATCCTTCAAAGCCCATGAAAAAAGTAAGTACTTCCTCAGAGTAACAGGAAAGTGATAGTGTCTTTGGCCTTCCTTAAGTAGATGAGTATTTGCTGTATAGCAAAAGGTACATAGAAAGCTTTGCCTAGAAATGCAAGACTAAAAAAGTTTTGCATCATATACCACCATCACACCTTACTTTTCTGAAGAGTTCCAGCTTTTAGAGATTCCAGTGGGCTACTTAACAGATTTATGAAGTTATGAAAGCAAAAGCCAGGTCTGTGCAGTCTAAATGCCATTAAATCCCTGTGTTGCCATTTCCCATTAGTTGGGCTCTTCTGAAAGCCTTGTGCCAGCTGAGAAGGCGCATCAGGGAATGACGCTTAGAAGGAATTTAAATGAACCCGGGGCCGGAGAAGAGAGGAGGGAGAGGCGGTGGCAGCAACCCAGCAGCAGCAAGTCAAACAAAGCCAAGTTCTAATTTAACAGTGACAATCCCCTGGCAGAGTTATTTAAAAATCACATTAATATATGGACATGAATCTTCTTATACAATTGTGGGTTTGCACCCTCCCAAAATAGCGTTCGGATTTCTCGGCCCAGAGAAGAGCAGAAGGCAGCATTTACTTTGCTTGTGGCCTGAAAGTCCCTCCCCCGAGCCAGAGCAGGCATGCCAGTCATGTCACAGTTATCAAACCCAACCCAACCACGTGATAATAAAGCTTATGAAACAAGTATGAAGTCCTCTGATCAGTCATTGACGAATGCTTTAGGAGAATAGCAGATATTTCACTACTTCTAGTGTGGACAAGATTGCTTTTTAAACAAGCTGTGCAGTTTTCAAGCATCAGCTTGTCTCAATTCCTTTGAACTTGTCCAGAAACATAGGTGAGGCAGGTGATGTTTGGATGGGATTGTAAAACTTCCTAGGCACCGAGAGTCACGAGTGACCATGAAGCAGAAGGTGGTAAACTAGGCACTGACACCACAGCCAGCTGAGCCCAAAGCCTGTCACAGGCTGGAGGAAATGCAACACTTTCTCATCTGATTTATACAAAGTTATTGAACCAAACATAAAAATAAATACTATGGTCAGTACAGTAGTCAGACATCTTATTTGGATATGAACTTGAACATGTTTTACCCTGCTTTCACCTTCAGTTTTAATGATGCTGCCAATCACCAACTTTGGGTTTTGGAGCCAACAATGCCATTTAGACACATCAAAAGTACTTTTTTCTTAGAGATAGTTTCAGGCAGGCTGCAAATCCGTATATTAATGCACTGGTTACACTGCTCACATTTTCAAGATAGCATCAAGAAACCTGTAGTGGTGTGAAGCAGCGCTAGTGGGACTTCTTGAGCACCACGCTGCACCCAGACCTCTGCAGTGAGGTCTGCACCTGCAGCAAGGTCTACACCTGTGAAATACTTTGGGAACCACTCATACCTTTCCTAGGATTCCTTGCAATGTGTTTCTGCTAATTTCAATTACATCATCATCTTTCTTTTGAGAAAATATCTACTGAGTTAGGCAGTGAATGCTGGGATGCTGGCAGGGCCTGTAGCTATTTGAAGGCTTTTTCACATCTGTTTTCACAGGCAAACTCTATTAAATTGTAACAATAACCACCTGCATTTTACTGGTAAGCAGTCAATTTCTATGAACAACAAAAGCTTTCACTGAAATCAGCTAGAAATCCAGATCCCTTAAAATCTGAGTCCATATTCTAAACACCATGTGGTAGGCACTGCTGGAAGCACTGCTTATTGAGGGACTCAATGTGTGCTTTTATTAGGTTACTCGTAAGTGTCAGCGGCAGATGCAGTCACATGTGGTGTGTAACCCCACATAGTTTATGTCTGGTGCAAACTCAAAACATATCCTGCAGCCTGGAACAAAACACTCTTGTTCCCCCCTCTGCCGTCAGCTGCTCACCAGCAACAAGCCTCTGCAGACTCTCCTACTGCCTGATGGCTGGATGACGCTGGTCACAAGAAACACGTCACGTGCTGGAGCTCTCTGAGCTGCCTGACCCCCGAAGACCATGGAAGGCAGTGTCCTGAGAAGTGTCCCTGGCAGTGGCCTTCCAAACTCCTACATCAACAACATTTGGGTGTAAACCTCAGACACCCTCACCAAGGAAGGGTACAGAGATCATATTCTGGTCTTCTGTGCTGGTCTCTGGCTAAGACCAAAGGCTGTCCACTGCATCATCCACACAACTGACTGGGACAGAACAACACACGGAAACTCACCTCTATTACAAAAGGCTGTTGAGAACACTCGAAACCACTTTCTGATACTTCATAACCTCTTTTAGGCTTTGCTGGTTCTCAAAGGCAGCCTTGAAAAGCTTTTGAATAACTATTTGTTTTTTTTCCCCGATGTACAGATCTGTGTCATGTCCAGACTCTCCCAACTTAGCGGACTCCAGGGGAAATTTCTGAGCAAGCCAAAGACACCTTTTCAGCGTTATTGTTTCTCCCGTTGCTGAGAGGCTCTCATCTGGGACGTCAGGAGCAGCGATGCACAGCCAGGAGTGTGGGAACAAGGAAGTGGGACAAGGGAGTTTGAGTCCATGGTCACCAGAAGACTGTACAAGACAGTGTAGTGACCTCTTCTGCAAGAGCTGAAGGGAAGGGCAAAGGAGATGGGATCTGTGCTTACAGAAATGATGGGGCCAGGCAAGTAAAAGCTGCTAGGCACTCATGCGTGTATTGCTCCCTGTTACAGTTGTTGCATTCACAAAATATGTGCTCGTGACTTGCTTACTCCAAGTGCCTTAGACATGGTAGTGCTGCATAATTACGTGAGCTGCATTCACTTCTTTTCTGAATTTCTGAATTGCATTCTTTAAGAAGTCTCATTTCTGCGCCTTCCAGCCCCAACTTCAACATTTCCAGGGTGCGTTTCCAAGAAGGATGTAGCATTTCCCTCTCAAAATATCAAGGTTAGGTCAGCCCAGCTGCTCCCATGATCTTTCATGAATATCTCCCCTAAATTCCATTTGTCCGCTAAACCATCTGTCAGCAAATCTACAGAAAATGCCACCTGACTCAGCATTCAGTGCCAGCTCTAGGGAGTGAAAAGATGCATGTTCAGTTTCAGGTCTCTCCCGGATGCTTTCCCAGCCACTGCTTTTGGACACCTCCCCACACCTGGACAAGCTCTCACCTCTCAGAAGCCTAGCCCACTGCAAAACAGTACTGCTTGCTATACCAAATTTAACCTGTGAGTTTGCAAGGCACACGCAGGAGCCAGGCCATGGCATGGCATGACAGCCTGTCCTTGAGAGTGGCAGCACTGGGAAGCGAGATGTCAGCAGATGGGACAGGCCTACATGTTATACACTGCTGCCTCTGAGTGACTCCAGGTCCAACAGGTTTTGTTTACAATTTAAGTCCCTCCTTCTACCCCTTAGCAGATGTTTTTGCAGAATCTTTATCTCACTCTCTTTTCTCCCATGTTGTTGCTCATGGGAAAGGCTGCAAAGTCAGAAAAAGTCTCACCCAAATCTGCATTGATCACATTGAAGTGATGCCCCAGCCACCTTCAGGAGATGCTGCCAGCAAGCTGCGCTGGGTTCAGAGATTTGTTCTTAAGAAGCATTTCTGTTAAGTTTACAGAGTAAAAACAAGTTCACCTCTCCTTTTACACTTGAAGAGCTTTTGCTGCACAGCTGATGAAAAGCAAAACCTCCTCAGCTGTATTGTTATTAATGCCAGCAAATACGGCTGAAAATACACAGGGCTCATATTCATTTCTTGTAGCTTATATTACCCATTAGAACTATAACACTATGAAAGTAATATTATCCATTTACATCAGCTCTAGCGTTTTACCTTGAGTACATTATTATAAGCTATCAAAATGCAGAGGCCCATAAAAAGCACAAAGGTGCCATCTTGATTGAGCTGCCTTTCAGAGCAGTAGTGCTAGGTCACTAACGCTATTTAGAATTGCTTCTCAGGGTAATTCGTACATCTCTTCTTCCTGAAGTGCTGTGCTTTAATCTTCAGTCTATAATCTCAGCTCCTTACAAACCGCCAGAAATATTTGTATTTTCAGAACATAAAGGACAACAAATCAAGAGCGAAGTTCCTGCTTGATTCTGACTATTAAGAGCATTCAATAATATCTCCAGGCTAAGCACATATCTTGCCAATTGCTTTTCAATCTTGTTTGATTATAGGCAAAGCAACAAATAAGCAAAGGAAACTGCAGAGCAGTAACCCTGGGACTGCTTTTGTAAATTAAGATGGGGTTTATATCATTCCTCAAAGAATGGCTGTGGTAGGGCTTATGTTTATTTCTGCTGAAACATACTCTACGCTTGTTTATTAGGAATTGCAAAATTAGGAAATTTTCCCCTAGTTATTAAGATCAGGTAATACTCAATTATACAAGATGTATATGCAAAGATGTACATGTACACCTGTGTGTTATAATGGCGCTTTTTTTTTCCCCCTTCCTATCTAGTAAGCTAATTTACTCTGAAGCATTTTGTTCAATTGTTTTCAAAATAACTCAGGTTTTCATTCATATCATCTTTTCTTCTAAACTTGATATTCCAAGGAGCTCTACTAAATTCCAGTCCCCTATTTCTAAAATCATGGGGCCTACACAATGACAGATTGGGTTCATATTTTTCACTCACTGAAGCCAGAGGTTTACCACACATTTGTGAGTAAGCAAAAAGCCCAGAAACCAACCTTAAAAAAATGGCTTAGTAGCCACCAAGCCACAGAACTGAAGAGAGGACATAGTCATCTAACACTGACATTCCTCTGCAGGGCTCCACAAACACACCTCACAGAAAGCAAAGAATCTGCCCGCAAGTCTTCTCCTCCACCATTTTTTAGGTTGATATGCTTTACAGTATTTGAGGAAAGAGACATTTGGGGGTCCCTACCTCATGTAAAATACCTAGTTTGACACTCCAGTCCTGCAAAATAAATCTGAAGTTACTGTTGTTCCTTGGAGAGTATCACTGAAGTTAACAGGACTCTGTAAACACAAAGTAGAAATCCTCTCTGAAAGACAGGTGGCCTGCACGGGGTTGGAAAATAACCTGCCTTGAAGAGCCTACATCTGTAGGAACGCTGAATCTCCCAGAAGAGATCTGCTTGGATGCTTAGAAAATTGGTAACATTTTCTACACCTTTTAAGATTCTACTTTTTAACCTGCTCCCACTGAACAAAGTTGTACCTGTTGCAAAGGACCGACCATCAGAGAGGGACACACGCTGCGCACAATGACGGCCAGGAAAAATACCGTGCCCGTAAGCAAACTAAACTTAGGAACCTAGGAGAGAGGAATATTATGAATCATGATAAATAACCAGATCATGCTCTATACTTTCTATAAATATTTGTCTTAGCAACAACTGGCTAACGGCGAACCAGCTATTAGCATGCAAAGTAGAGCTCTTGTACTATGAGGTATAGGTTTCCAGTGTGTACGTTGTATTTGGTGCAGTGAAAAGTGGGGCTGTGTGTTTAACGTCCTCATAATAAGCTCAGTTGAAAGGCTTATGTAAGGCTTCAGCCTTTCATTCCAGACCCCTCCAGCTGTCACAATTGTCACATCAGCAGCGAGCTAATGTTTATTCTATTCTGGGTGATAAATCAGGCCCTGAATGAGAATTCTTGCATTTGTTATTCATTACCTTTATCCAGAGAGTAGGAATTAGGTAAGGAATCAGCTTCTAATGTAGACTTTTTTATCAGCAACTCAGATTTAACACAGTGAAAAGCTACCTGCAAAAAGGATGTTAAAGGTGTACACCCAAACTGTGTGTTCCAAGCAATCTGATCTCATGTTGCTTAATGCCTCTGGGATAAATAAAATATTACATCTTAGTTTCTAAAATTGACTGGTCTCTCTCTTTGTGGGTACACACATACCAGAATATTAGTCAGGTCTCAGTTCTACTAGAATACGTCTCAGTTCCACATCCTACATGCGCATACAACCTTGCTGGCTTTTGCAGCAAAGAGATAATATATATTTCTTTATACTAAATCTTGTAGGTTAAAAGAACCAGAAGTTTGTTAAAATACGTTTGCATTTGCAGATTTTCCTCCTCCGAAGGTCTCTCCCACACAAAAAAATTCAAGGACATGTAGATTTACAAACCAATGAATTGTACTTTCAGTATATAATTAGGCAGTTGAAATTGAGGTCGCTCAGCAGCATTAGAAACAGTCAGTATTCAGTTCTGAAATGAGATGATAGCTCAGTTTCTTTTCTCTCATCATCTTCTAACAACAGTTTCACAGAGCACAACTGAACTCACTTCTGTGCTGATCCACTTACTATTCTGGTTTTAATACTTGAAGGTTTACTGCTTTAGTCACAGCTCCTGTTCACTGCAGATTTAAAAACACAAAAGATAAAACGAAGTGCACAACATTCCACCGGGACGTGCCCCAGTCTGCTGGTCTTCAAGAGACAAAGCTACAAGGCCTTTAGGTTCCTAGAAGTTCCCCACGACCCTATCACACCCCAGCTGACCCATCCTGCCGCTGCAAACAGGTCTGCCTGGAGCAGCGTCCCAGAGCCAAGAACCAGAGCTCTGCTCAGCCCATGCTTCTGTAGTACTTCGGTAAGAGATGCCAGGACAAGAGGGGGAGGTGAAAAAGACCAGGCTGGCTCAGGACTACTATCCCTACCACTGTCCCCTGCCTTCTGGTCCTTCCCTGGCAGCTGAAGGCTCACCGCCCTCCCTTGTGAACCACTTCTGTGGGGTCTCCAATTACTCCTTGACCTTGATCAGCATTAGCAGTCTCTTAGGAAGAGCTCAGTGTCTATGGGTCCTGCTTGCGAAAATCTGCTCTGAGTTCACAGAAAGAGTCACGGATTAGAATAGCTTTTCAAAGGCATGAACCATGAGGTCAGAAGAACTCAAACAAGTGGAAGGTTAAGCTCACTGCAGAATGATGCATCACTTGAAAAATGAAATGAAGCCTAAGATTAGGTGTACATGGCTTTAGAAATAAGGCTTTTTTTTTTTTTTTTTTTAAGTAAGCAAAGTTTTCAGATAAATACAGTAGGTTCACAAATAAGTGTAAAACAAGGAGAAAACTGATGCCTTTCATCCTCCAGGCCTGAGCATGGGCATGCTAGTGCAATTTTACTCAGAAAGGCATTGGACATACCTGTGGTTTCAGTCATGTCTGAAACACGACGAGATACTAGTTATTTCAGCTGCTGGCAGCATGCAGAGATCAGTAGCTAACTATTGCTTTTCATTTCAACTAAACCCGCTGTTCTGTATTTCAACAGACACTTCTGGTTTAAGAGGGAAGCCAGGTTAGCTGCTGTGCTCTCCAGTGCACTCACTTCTCCGTGTGTAACAAGGTGATGTCATCATCCTTCTGAACACGGTATCAGACATCCATTGACACCTGCGGCAGCCTACCAAAATGGCCTGTAAGAAGTTATTTTACAAACCTTCACAACGTGCCACTTGTATTACCCGAAGTAATACACCTGCCCCATTGGCTACAGAGAGCTCACAGCTTGCTAACAGCTAAACAATTTTTATAATCCTTAAAATCACTGTGGATTACAAATGCTTTTCTTTTTCTAAAGCCACGAGTGACCTACAGCATGCCAGCCAGTCGAGTTTTCTAAAAATATCTCCAACGCAAGCTGGGCAGCAGAGATTATATTACAGGGCTTCTTTCAAGGTCACTTGCAAGATCTGTGCCTGCAATGGCTTTAGTATCCATGTTTCAGTTTTGTCCCTGGCGGCGTTGGGAGCGTGTTTTGCAAAAAATCATCAGCATCCATGTATGCCCATCAGCTCCAAGTAGTAGTAAACTACATTTTCAGAAAAAGGTATTCTATTCTTTGTCTTACCTCTGACCAGCATCCTGAAGGGAAGGGAAACAGTCTCTGCAACAGAACTGACTTCTTTGATCATGGAGTGCTTTGTCAACTAAAACCCATTCCACCTCTCCTCTCAGGCTTCCTATCTAAATACTAGTGCTAACATTTTATGAAGACTCAAAAAAAAGGATACACTAGATGCAGTCTCTTTGTTGATAGGCGATGAGGAAAAAGCAATAAATACATGTTCTTGAAGAAGACCCAAAACCACAGCTGTACATGCCAGAGATGTGATAAGACAAACTTTGACCAAAAAAAGAATTCTTTATGAAAGCAAAGCAGGTACTTAGTAATTATCTTTACTATTTTTACATAATACAATCATGCACAGCACTTACAAAAGGCTACAGCTACAATGCAGATTTATTTTACCCATCTGTTGAAGAAATCTGATGAAGATTTACTGCTGTAGACTTGACTCAGTTTCTTCTTATCGAGGCTCCTCCAGTCGCTATGATCTGTGTTCCTCTTTTACTGACAGAGCAGATAAAAATAGCTGGTTACAGCTGACATTAAGTGTCTTTTATCTTAGAATCATAGAACAGTTTTGGTTGGAAGAGACCTTCAAGATCATCGAGTCCAGCCTTTGTCCTAGCTCTACCAACACCACTAAACCATGTCCCTAAATACAACATCTACCTGTCTCTTAAACACCTCCAGGGACAGTGACCCCACCACCTCCCTGGGCAGCCTGTTCTAATGCCTGACAACCCCTTCTGTAGAGAAATTCTTCCTAATATCCAGCCTGAACCTCTCCTGGTGCAGCTTAAGGCCATTTTCCTTTGTTCTGTTGCTTGTTACTTGGGAGAAGAGACTGACCCCCACCTCGCTTCAACCTCCTCTCAGGTAGTTGTAGAGAGTGATAAGGTCTCCCCTCAGCCTCCTCTTCTCCAGGCTAAACAGCCCCAGATCCCTCAGCCATTCTTGTGAGGCAGGAGGTTTGTGTGCAAAGAAATCAAATTGAAACAGAGATTTGTCTTCTTAATTCCTTACATCATTGCAGCATATGACCAGCAACATCTCTTCCTGCTGTAAAAGTAACTGTACCCTTACTGACATCCCCACATTTTCTACAGTGCAATTAATGTATCTTAACCTTATAGCTAAAGGCATTGGCCTAGACTTAAATCTCATTTTAAACTTGATATACTTAAATCTGAGTGGGACATGAGAAGTAGTTTCTAAAACCCACACCTCTATCCTCTGTGAAGATGGTGAGTATTCAGCATAAAGGTATTCCAAAGTGACAAAAACGTATGTCCAACCCATCCCCTTCACCTTTGTATGAAACAGACTGCTGTCAGTATTTTCATTAAACAGCCAGGAGCATGTGATGATCATACTATCAGGGATGAAAGTACAAGACTGATGTTTCAGGACATTTGATGATGAAAGAGTAAACCATACTGTTGAAACTAGAAGTAAATAATTTCTAACTAGCCCTGATAGCAGGGCCATGGAACTTGGAATAATTACGGACAATTCAAGACAGCATGTCAGACTTCATGCATATATTTTCCTCAAATTTTAATCAAAAAAGACATTTTTTGAATAATGTAGCACATCATTATATGAGTGCAGAGTCCAAGGATTTAACACTGCAGTAGTCCCAGGGCAGTAAATCTGTATCTGCATTGTACCACATATATTTGTTGTACTATATGCACACTACACATATACTAAATATAGGATGCCCAAAGTATCAGAAAGCTTCCAGAAACACACTGCAGCCATTTCTCCAAACTCTTTTGTGAATCACTTGTGTTATGGCATGCACTATGTAATGTCAACTGCAGTTTTATGAGAAGCTTGCCACCTCTTCTGATTGCAATACTACTTTTTTCTGAAAGAAGATTAGAACTTGAAAAACAATGGAAAAGGTTGAATTTAATTTCCTTTACCATACTGAATATTACCAGGCTTAGATTCTATAGCTTTGCAAAGATCGAGTGAGGATCTCCAGTTTCATAGTGGAAAACAGCAAATCCCATTCTAGCTGGCAGCATCTAGTTTATTTTAAATAAGGCTGGACTATCCAAAACAGCCCATCCACTATGTCATAACACTTCCTAATAAATTTCACTATCTATAAAATGTTGATTCGTAGTGCAGCATTCTGTAATAAAATCCCATAAACCCCACAAAACAGCACTCTGATTTACATAGTACGTACAGAAAAAAGAGCCAAATATACAGCTTCATGCTTTATTGTTGCACTATTGCCACATTGACAATTACAGAAATTTTATTTTGCAATCATTTCATGGTAACATCTGAACATCTCCTCTGCTTATATGTTATTGTAACATATTTTAAAAGTATCAATAACCATCAGCAGGCAATCCAGATCATCCGTTATAATTCTTTATTTTGGGCAAAGTAATGCTTTGGTAAGGACGCCGTCTATAAACATGGAAACATCCCAACTATGTAACATGCTTTCAGACAGAGACATTTTCTAACCATGTAAGAACTCCTGCACTCTAAAAGCCACTGAAGCTATCTTGAGAGTCATACTCCATTGTACAAACTTACATATCCATCTATGTAAGCAAAGACAAAACTCAGGTACTGTCTATATACACTGTATATAAGGCATTAACAACCAGGAGCAGTAGTTTGTAATTCAAAAGCATCCATGTTCCTAACTTTTAGTATTAGAAAACAAATGTGGTGTTGTGTTCAGAAGCATTTCTACCAGCTATTACTAGACACAGAGTAGAGGTACCCAGCTCCACCTAACTGTGTGCTTCTACACTGAAGTTTCATTTTCCACTGCAGTCAATGGAGTCAAGAGTGATCCAGTTCATCCTGACACCTCCATTTGGTCAAAGACACCATACCTAAACTCTACCGACTGTCTTGACTACACCACCATTGACTATAGCTGGAGCCCAGACACTACTTCAGATGTAGGCACAAGACTAGGAGAGCTGATTCCCATCCAGCTCACTCTCAAGCCAGTAGCTACCAGTACCAAGTGACTGAGATGATCTGCTTCATTGCTGATGCAGCACACCGACAGCACTACCGGCTGCCTCATCAATGAGATTCCACCGCTTTCTGTCCTGAATCTGCAAATGTTCCTGCCAGCAAATTACTTGGTGCAGATATTTCATGAGGCTCAACAATGCTACCCTTATGAATGGATTACTCCTGTGTGACTCATTTGTAGGCTCATGAGTGGCTACGAATAAGGCCTCAGGCGTACCGACATCAGAAACAGAAAGCATACTTTAAAAATTACGCATCTTCTAATACAGAGTAATTCTTATAAACAGTGCTCGTTCCTTAAGGCAAGTATGGTTATCTAATTAAACTGAAAATAAGGACTGCACATACGGATTGCACATCCTTCCTTGGGTGTAGAATAAATATACCCATGCATATCCTCTGCAAAACATCATCTCCATTTCAAGCCCAGGAAGAGATGGAAATGCGAGGTCCCCCTCATCCACATGAAGTGGTGAGTTATTCCACTTGTGAAATGGGCCATATTTCACATTACTTTGTTGTTTTAAATCAGCTACTCAGGGAATAATTACTTAATCTGCAGAAATTTAAAAAAATAGTATTTTTAGAACTCTCTTACTGGTTTTCTGTACTATTTGATTTTAAACATAAATGAACTACTAAACCATGAAGTGACCCCAAACTTTCACTGACTTGGCAGGTGAATGTTTGCAGCACTACCTCCAGTACCCCCTTTTTTGATGTCATTGGAAGGTTTATAAACCTAGAGGGTACTGAAGGCTGTACTGTATTTATAGTCAGCTAAAACCAGAAGTACACTTCAAAGGTGCAGGTGGAACATTAAAAAAAATATTTTCCTGGTTTTACAGTTGCAGAAGGAATACAATACAGTTAAGTGGTTTTGAACTGTGCAATCAAAAGATTTAATTATGTGGCCAAAACTAATCTGATTGCTCTATTTGAAAAGTAACTTTTCTATTCCCTCATACCACTACTGTCTGTATTCACAATAAGACGACTAGGAAAAAATATGATGTGCAACAGTGGCTGGGTCATAAAGTTAAACACATTTATTACTGATATCTCCTAATTTCAAACAGTGATCTCAAACTGTAAATTAAAAAAGAAAACAAATTTTTCACCAGTTTATTTTAAGTTCAATGTTGGATGGCCAAGAGCTCCTTCAGCTTGTTGTTGGAATCATCACCTCGCAAAAATACAGCCCCCAGTGAGACCCACAAGATCACAAATCAGTTGCCTACAGTAGCAGTGTTCTTATAACTCTGATTTTGACTCCCCTCTCCATACCCACAGACCTCCAAACAGAAGAACCTCAGCAAGACTGTGCAAGTGCAAAGGAGTGTAAAGATGATTCAGCTGGATTTCTGCCCACTTGAGAATGTTTTTGGGCCCTTATCTCACTAGTTGAAACCAGAGGGCACCGTCACTGGGGTGTAACACCATAGGATACTGAAGTCTGCAAGGGTTCTATGTAATCAAGAAAACCACCAATTTCTGTCTCAACACACACAACAAACTCCCTCCAGATAGTAAAGGTACCAGTACAAAAGGGCTATTCTTCCTTAACGGCTTAGCATAAAAACTACTTTAACTATCTGCTATTTCAATGCCACAACTGAAAGTACAAGTCTTAAGCTCATTAACCATATTATTCATGCTAAAGTTTTATCTTGGCAATAAGAAAATCTTATAAAACCCCCACCCCTAATCAGCAGATATTAATAGAGAATTTTCCATCTGGGATAACAACTGAACAATGTCTTTATTCTTATTAACCCTTGAGAATTAAAGTAGAAGAAACAGCATATTATTTTAGAGGTCAATTTTACTGATTTGACAGTGTGCATCCTAAAGGGTTTTCATCTTCTCTCGAAAACTTAATTCACTGATGGCAGTTGGCTGAGATTTTGATGGAGAGCTCACTTGCGAGGCTGGTGGATGTGCTGTTTGACATGTTGCGGGTGAGGAAGCTTTTCCACAGAAGGATGTGGTTTCTGGTGAGCCACCTGAGCTGCAGCTGGAGGGAAGTCCTTATCACCCTGTTCAAAGAACACACCGGGAAAAATTTAAGAAATCGTAAAAGCATACTTTCCAGTTCAACTGGATGTAAGTTTTTTTAAAAGTGAAAAGCAGATGGAAAACAGCGTGTCATGTTACGCTGAAGTCCCCCTGTACACATCCTATCTTGCCATTCTTTTAGCCAACTTCAAAATTTCTCTTAGCAAGTTTCACTTCTTCCAATTATGCACACAATCCAAGAACACAGTATCTTAAAGTGACCCAAGGGAAAAAAAAAAACAACCCAGATATTCCTATCTTCAGTGCTTCATAGCTCCTCGTGCTAAGTCACTTTCACTGGCTCCGCACAGTCAGATCTCCTTGACTTGTTTGGTTTTCAGAAAGCAACCAGAAAGAGGAGACTATTTTACAAATAAGGTAAGGCAGTGTGAAAAACTACCTGCACAAGAAAACCTACTGTAGAAATGCCAGTTCTGTAGGAAGAAAGGCAGGATCTAAAACTACTTTTGACTCAAGTGTTAGGGGTGACTGGCATTTAAGTTTAACATGCTCTTTTAACCAGGTCTGCTGGTGTTGCTGTTGGGCAGGCTCAGTTCAGCCGTAACCCTTATGCCTCCTATTTACAACTGTCATTTCTAGGGTCAGTCCCACGAGGTTTTCAAAAAACAATGGGAAACAACTACTACAAGTGCTCAGTGATGGGGGTGGGGTGGGGTGTGGGGGAGAATAGCACCACAACTTCACTCTTTAGAAACATATCATAAGCCAGAAACTCCCTGCATTCCCTTAGCTCATGGTGTGACAACCTTACACAGAGGTTATTTTGTAGAAAGCTCACATCTCAGATGGCCTGTTTCACACCTGACCCCATTTCAATCTACTCCAAATTCTTCCTTTTCATTCTGACTTTTTTTTTTAATCTTGATCACGAGATAACTTCTTATATTTTTTCAATTTTTTCTCTAATATGAACTCCTCCCAATTTGCAAAGATCTCCTCTTCTCAGATTTGACATTTTCCACCTTCTTTCCCCCTGATGCTGCTGTTTGCCTTTTCCATACCTCTCTGACCCCTCACACCTTGTTGTCTCAAATGAGTGATGTGAATGCAGCATTTCTATGACTTGTGGGTACTGTAACAGCTGAGCAGATGACAGTCAGTCTGTCAATATTAGCAGGAAACGCCTATCTTGGAATCAAAGTATCACAGAATAATTCAGGTTGGAAGGGACCTCAGGATATCTCTAGCCCAACCTCCTGATCAAAGCTGAGCTAGATGTGAGATCAGACCAACTTCCTCAAGGTTTTATACAGTCTGATCTTGAAAACCTCTAAGGACAGAGACAGAATAGCCCCTTCAGGCAAGCTGCTCCACTGCCTCAATGTCCTCAAGTGAAAAATTTTATTTTTGATGTCTAGTCAGGCCCTTCCATTTCAATTTGTGTCTGTTATCTCATCTGCCTGCCACACACCACTCCAAACAGCCTGGCTCCATCTTCTTGGTAACTTCCTTGTAGATGTGGGAAGGCTGCTGTTAGGTCCTCCCAAAACCATCTCTTCTGCACGCTAAACAAGGCCTGATCCCTCAGCCTCTTCTCCCAGGGCAAGTGCTCCAGCCCCTTGACCACCTTGGTGGCCTTCCAGTGAACTCGGTCTGGTTTATCAATACCTTTGATACACTGGGGTGTCCAAAACTGGATGAACTATTCCATATGTGGTCTAAAGTGTGCTGAGCAGAGGGGGATAATACCTTCCTTCAATCTACCAGCTACTTTCTGGTTAAAACAGCCCAGGATGTTGTTTGATTTCTTGCTGTCTTGCATGTCGCTGGCTCATGTCCAGCTGCTGCCTGTCATTGTTCCAGCCTGTCCATGTCCCTCCGAGTAGCAGCCCTGCCCTCAAAGTTATTAATTGTTTCTCTCAATTTGGTGCCATCCACAAACCTGACGAGAAGCCTTCTGTCTGATAAAGACATTAAACAGCACAGGTTATAGTATATAAACCTCTGGGTTCAAAAAAGCATTGCTAGGTCTTGTTTATTACATAAAGAAGAAATTTTGTTACATGTTCAGGAGCTATAAAGTTTCAGAAAATGATTTCCAAGAAAATTGCTCTTCATAGGTTAATAAATAAACCTGCAGTTGACAGCTTACTGAGGATAAGTATAGTACCCTATCAAGTAACTGAGTAGCTAAAGAAGAGCTGAGTTACAAAATTAAGATAAGGTCTCTTAATAAAGGTCTCTCTCCATTTTGAATCTTTTGCATGCCTACTAAATGTGTTTTTTATGCCTGAGATTTCCTAAGTCACTCATAAAAAAAAAAATCACTACCCTACAACTATTAAAGTGCTACCAAAATGACTAAACATTAATACAACAACTCGTTAGAAGTAATTTAGGTACCCACCTTGGTGCAGATGGAGGTCCAGCAAATACAGCATTGCCTGTCTACTGCCCTCATGGGCTAGGGAAACTGGCATCAGCTTGCTCTTTTCACCACAACCACAACATCTTAGAGTAAACCACAGTACACACCCCAGTAACGCAAGGCCATCCTGATAAAGGTACCCATCATGTAAAGCCACAATAAAAACCCTGTCACAACACACAGGGCATGAACTACTGAACATGCAATTAATGGCTAGTTAATACTAATGATTTAGCTCATGGATTTCCAGGTCCTGCCTGCTGTTAAAATCCAGGGAATAACGCCTTGAAACCCAAGTACCTCAAGGCATAGATGGCAGCTGAAACACGTATGTTCAAACACATATCCTTCTACAGGCAGGAGCATCGCTCCTCATCACAGATCAAGCTATAGCAGCAGACTTAACATGCAACTGCTTTCAAAGGAAATGAATGCAGTAATATCTAGCTTAGATACGAAAAGAAGGTCCAATACATTTTAAAGTGCTAAAATTCAAAGTAAAATGGTGGAAGTAATTTCAATAAATAATTTCAATTTCACACAAAACCAAAAAGAATGCTCAAAGGGACTTACACAAATACACAAACCATAAAGCCTCTTCTCATAAGAGAGGAAGGGGAATGAAAAAGATTAATTTTGCTCTGGTCAGTGATAATTCTGAAAAGTCTACAATAATTTTTCTATGATTGAAAGAAATTTAATGGTAATCTTACCCTAGCAATGACACCAGAGATGAACACCGTTGGTTTAGGTGGGCTGAAAAAAAATAAGAGGGATTATTTGTACAAATTGTTTAGAAGGTAAAAATGAAAAGTACATCACACAGTGAAAAAAAAAGTGGCATTTTGGCAATTAATGTTTCAAATTTCGTCTTCAAAGGACTATTGCCTTACTAGTACTTACTGCAGCCAAGAACAGACCCGTAAGTTTTGGCTGCCAATACTTTGCATTAATTGTGACAGCAGTAGAAGGTTAGGCCAACAGCACTCTGTTCCTTACTTAAAGCTGAGAGTCTTTGTTTGCACTGGTTTCCTAATCCTCAAATTTTATATATAAGCTGACAGCAGTACTTTAGCCTTAGTATATTTGTATTGCAACAATGAAAACTGTAGTTGGATGAAACGTACTGCTGTGAAGGAGAATAAAATAAAATTCAAGTTTATATCTGTCAATCAAATGGATTAAGATTCTGAGTCTCAGAAAGAACAACATCTAGTACTTTAAATCGTAGATTTTCAAGCAGACATTTATTTACTCTGTTACACAGAAGGAGAATCATGCCTGCAATAAAATACATGTGAAAAAACATAAAGCAAAGTCTGCCGTGCTTCTTCATTTGCAGATGCCCATCCATGCCAATACGAACAGACTCTCCACAGGAAGAAGTCAACTCTGAAGCTTGGTCAGCACAAGCCATCCATTTCTCTGCGCCACCGATCTACTGCACTGACCACCTCTACACGGAGGCCGAAGTGCAGCCTTGTCTAACTGTTCAACCCTGGTGTAGCCAATGCCACAGTGTCTAAATTATAAATACTCAGCAACTTCAGTGGTCTCCTGGGCAAGAAAAACCATACATTTGCATGGAGTCTGCAAAAGGATTGAGAGCAGGAGCTCCAGAAATCTCCACAATAGCAGTAGTACTTCTGTAAGAAAACCAAGTAACCTGAGGCATTGCAAAGGGAAGGAGAGTGCAGAGGTGAAGTTGTGCCTCCCCCTCTGAGCATGTTGGTAACTGAGGACTCAGAGCAGGTGGTTCATTAACTTGAAGGGTCCCTACCCTGTGATGTTATGGCTGATGAGGTTGGCACAACACAAAGTAAACACAAATCAAATGATTTATTAGAGGAATGATACTCATTATTATGATGCATTTTACAACTACACAGCTTGTAAAGATTTATTAATAAGATGTTATGTGAAGTTAAGGTAACAAGCAGCACAGTATTAGACCTTGATATAATGGTCTAATAAATATTGCCTGAGCCCTGCTTAACTCACGGTATTGCTACACAGTCTCTGAACACTCTAGTTATTTAACAAGACTCATCCCTTCTAGAAAATTTTAGCAAGTCAGAAAGACAAAGACATGATTAGAAAAAGAGAGAAAGGAAAGATGTTCTGCTCTAGAACACCTAAATTTAAGAGTACCAGCGATATTCCCTGCAATAAGAAGGAATATTTTGATAGCTATGTTAGACTTCTTCAATCTGATTTTCTGTTAGTATAAACTAATAACAAGCAAAGATCAATAGCAATCCACTTTCATTTTATCCTAATTGTATTGAGCCAATTGGTATACTAGTCTGCATGAGATTTTCTGGATGCTGAGTAACAAACTCAAAGAAATAACTCTGACTGAGAAAACACAGAGATACTGCAGAGGCTCGAGGTACCATTCACAAACTAACACCATGACATTATAAAGGAAATGAACAGTAACTGGAAAAAAAATTGTGTGGCAAGTTATTCTTCTATATACATGGAATCTGGCTTTAGTCACACTCAGAGAAACAGTTATTTGTTTGACATTGCATTATTAACAATATTGGACAGTAAGAAATTCAAATCAGATAGACTTTTTTTTTTCTTATATTCTTGCCATGACCTTTCAGTGTTCACTATGCTTGGATGATGCATGAAATTCAAATCAACACTTCCCAAAAAGAGCCCATATTTGCTGAACATGCTATGGCTTGTCTGCCCATCACAACACTGTATTATCTGCTGCATTTTATATTTCTTGCTTTAAAAACAACTTAAATGCTCCAAGGTTTTGGTCAAAAATTACAACCAGAATGAATCCTGTCCATAACGGTTGTTTCAAACACAGATTTTCCTGCTGCAAACTGCAAAATCTTTTCAGATACCATGGTCATCTGTTTGAAATGTCATGCTATTAATATTCAAAGAACCCAAGCTTGCAAGTGTTAAGTTGCCTGGGTACACAATAGAGCTGGATAGAGTTAGAATATTTGGTACATCTCCATAATTATTTTTACTTAGTTGTATGTTCTTTTGTCTAAGGAACGAGGCTGAAGATCCTATAAAGATCATCTTCATATTCAGTTAAGCTAAAATCCAGTCTGAGGTTTATATTTTGGGTAGTACCACAGAACCAGTTAGTACCTCTTTATAAAGACAACAAAAATCAGCATTACCATTTTCCTAGCAAAAACTATGTCCTTCAGATATAAAGTATTTATCTTGAACTCTATCATGAATTAACATATTTAGCCTTGTTTGTACACAATTGGTTCTGTGTCCCTCTTCAGTTGCACTTAGGAAAAGGACGCTAATTAGGACTATCCCACGGGTGTGTGGTAGGCAGCAAAACACCTCACACGAACTCGCCTAGGGTTCGTGTGGAACATTTTAGGATAGCACAGGGCAATTCAGTAACACACAGGGAACAACCTAATAGGAAATCAGAGTTACAAAAATGTATCTACACCAAGATGTAACTGGAACAGATTTGTACTTGACTTTCCCCCTTGTTTGTCCTCTCCATGGATTTTTGACTGGACTCTTCTTGGTTTACGCTAGATTTCCAACTTCTTTTTAAAAGCAAGAACTAATGGGAATGCTGACCTGGCTTCCAGCTCAAGTGCCTCTACCCTCCATCCACAAATACCTTTTACAGAAATCCTGGCATTCATTTCTGGCTGATGAGTTCCCACACTCAGCTGCGGGCGCACACTATTAATGAGGCTTCACCTCTCTACTTAACTGATTACAGAGGCAAAATGCTTCACTCCTACGGAAGACACACCACCCTATTAGGAAGCTCATTTTCACACAGCAATTATTCCCTAGCAGGGAAAAAGACAGAAAGCTGGCCAGAAACATGAATGATTGAGTGTGTCTCTATTTATGTCCTATGTTAAAGCCACTGGCTTTCCCCTCATTTTTACCAGACTACATTGTCCCAGAAACTATCTTTAAAAATTTAGTATTATTAGTTACCTTTCATGATCTATAGAACCAGAATCAGGCTAGAGCATATATAATCACACATCTACACTAATGAAGAATTCAACAGATCAGAGAAAGGCCTGGATAATCAGTCACTGATTCACGCTTTAATTTAATTCTTAATGAAAGCAATCTTTCTACAGATGAACTTTTTCACAATAAATTCAATCTCTACTGCCAGACTCTCAAACCACTGTCTTTTGTGGACCCAGACTAGCTGCCAGGACCATTGCTCTGTAATTGTATTCTGGGACATCCACTGGGATTGCAGTGTTGCAACATCACTTTTTATCCTTCCCAAGAACCTACTAAAAATAGAAACAAAAATGGAGAATACGCACAGGCTATTATCGCTACATTTGTAAAACACTTTCGAGTGCTTTAAATTCTATTGGTGTTTTATGCAAAGCACAACCTACATCTCCAGTATTTTGTACACTGTGATGGTTGCTTTGAGGATATACTTAATCTGATGAAAATCGGTTTGACAGATGTTGTTTTGGAGATGCAGCATTCCTTATCTAGGCGTCAGTAAACAAGAAAGCAAAAAAAAAAATTACTTTCTGACAAAACCTGATTTTGTTTATACATATAGGTGGTTTACAGTTATTTAATGTACATGTTTATTTAAAGTTAAATAATAGCCACAGCTAATATTGTGTAAGGAATACAATGGCGTGTTTGCCAAGACTGCTTAGTGTGCCAATACTTTCAGAGCAAATCCTTATTTTATTATAACGTATGGAGAAAAATAACACATCTGTTAAGATCTGAGCGTTCAAAGCACTTACCCTGATTTTACATGTGATGCTGCTAAGAACTGCACCTGCTTAACATCAGACTCTACTGGATTCATTTATCCTGATTGTATTCAAATAAAATAAAGATTTCTATTATTTCATAATACTTAGCTTAAGATCTTTATCTGACATTGCAAGTAAATCATGAAGACGATGGAATACTTGAAAAGATCATTATCTAGATGAAATGAGGCATTAATAATACTAAAATCTTATGCATGTTAGAGGGATTGGTTGAACTGAAGTCTGACAGACACACTGTAAAGACACACACAGCGACACTGGAATTACTGAGAAATCTCCTACAGGCCACAGAACATACACAGGGCAGATAAGTATTTATCTAACTCCATTTAAAATAGAGAAACTGAATAAATGGGTCTTACTGCTGCCAGCTGGTGTAGAAGGCTAGAGCTCCATGTTCAGTGGTGATCAGAAAAATCAAAACAACATGCTAAGACAAATAAAGAATGAGAAAAAGCAATGGTAAAAATAGTACCTCACAATATACCTAATTTAAAATACCGTATTCAGTCCAGGAGCACCATAAGCAAAGAATTAGAGCAGAAATAAAGATGGAAAAAATGGCTGAGGGAGCATTGAGAACCTTCTGCATGAGGAAAGAGCTAAGAACTATTTGCATACAGTATACAAAAGAGTGGAGAATATTGCTCCCATTTACCTTCTTTGTAGTGTAAGTTGAAAGTGACATTTGAAGAAATGCATGAAGTCATACATTTAAAACTAATAGTAGCAGATACCTTTAAAATACCACAGAATTAAATGCAGCACCTCCTGAAAATAAGGCAACATCAAAATCAAGAGTTTAGTGAGATTCAAAACCAGAATTAGACATTTATATGACACAAACCCATTCACATCAGTTAGGACAGAAATGTGTAAAAGTTAGATGAATGCTGATGCTCCAGGGCTCGAGTTATCCTTAAACTGATCAGGACTGCAAAGAAATCTCTTCTGTGCAGAGGTTACAACTTTGATATATCATTACCCTTTCTGCCTTCAATTAAATATCATAAGAGATCTTTTTCCCCAATATATCCGATTCATCCAAAATTCATCTACGTACTGTAAATCAGGGTACAAGCACAGTCTCAAGATTCCTATAATGTGAACATTTAAAACAGGCTAGCCTACCTTAAAAAGGACAGAATTACACAGATGCAAGGCTTTTGTTAGGCTGGAAGATTTTTTTGTCAGAATAGGTAATAAAAAGTTAAATGCATTAAAACTACATTAAACTAATCTTCTAAATGGGAATTATGCATACTTGTGTTTTCATATTTGGGGGAAATCCATCACTGGCGATCACCTGTTGCTGTTTAAGTGGGCTGGGCAAACTGACATATGAAATACATAAACAATAGCATGACGTGTGTTTCAAAGGCTTGGGAACCACAAATCATGTCATAATTTCTAACTATCAAAGAGCAACGACAGAGCTCGTTATTTGGTATTTCCTTTCTTTAACCAAATCATCCAGTAGCATGTACTGCAACTTATAGTTGGCCTCCAGCTGCGGAAAGCAAAGGAGAAATTCCTGTGACAGGCTGCAAACCAGAGGCACCTATGCAGAACCCAGCGCTGTGCCCAACTCCCTGAACCACCAAGCAAAGGCAGCATGCAGCCAGCACACACCTCGCCCCTCCAGCACCCCAAAACAGCAGGGCCTTGAAAAATGAGCAGAACCTTCTACTGAGCAGCTTGCCTTTATTCCCTTGCTCATTTCCAAATAAGCACTACATACACTCTCATTAAAAAGTTGCTTAGGCAAGCACAATGAAAAACATATATGAAATAGTATGATCTGTTACTACCAATGATCCCTCAACTGTTTCCTAATTAGAGCAAGTTTTGCTATTTTCTATCTTGTCCTGGCACGATATTCACTTCATGAACAGAAAGTTCTCCAAGTATTCTGAGCAGAATTTCATCCTCCGTCAACAAAACTTCAGAGTTTAATCCTGCCCTTACCTTTCTGGAATTAAAAGCGTTTTGGCCAGTTGCTCAAACCATCCAGTTTAATCTTCAAGGTTGCTTGGGAATTCATATTTTCTGGTTATGAAACATGAAAGCTAACCAGTCTTAGTTTTAGTCTAATGCCCCTTTAAAGATGTCCAGATACTTCCTTATCGGGGTGCTTATTTGAATTTACATAGTTGCCTTTGATTTTGGCATTGTCTGTGAAAATAAATTCCAAGATGATTAAAAACACACTGAGATGATTAAAAACATCGCTCAGCAATAGAGTAAAACTAACAAGCACACTGCTCATCAGCTTGCCTGAAACACTTTCCCATTGGTTATCATACATTTAGGTTATTAATTTTCTGGACAGAAAAGTAATAATAAGTCTGACTGACTACCGGAGGGAAATATTCTAGCTGATTGCACAGGGACATACAGTATCTGATATTCTATGATAATTTATCCTGTTGAGGTCATTTATTTATCTGCCATAGCTTTCAAACCTTTAAGATCACCCACAGGATGGCACTGTTGAACCTCTAAGCATCATGTACAGTAAGTAGGGAACAACCTCAAACAAATCCAGGTGCTGTGGCAAACAGTAAATCGAGTAAAAAGCAGTACTTCGCCTTGATGACAAATCTTGATGACATGCTATACATGTATACACACACACACATATTCATACACATAACTACAGACACTACTTTTGGTAAATAATTTTCTTGTCTCTGTGCACTAGTCTGTGCCCCGATATACCCCATAAGATAGCTTCCACTCTGCTAAATTGTTCCTCTTCCTACACAGGCAAAATTAACACAAGTTTGAAGGAAGAACTCAATGCTCTACCAGGAAATTTTAATGACTATTTGTTTTGCTATTCACATACAAGCAAATTGGGTGTCCTGATCTTTTAATGAGGTGATAAATCACCGGCCGTTATTTTTAATAGCAACTGATTGACATTCATTGTTCTTGCACTCACTGTCAATATATTGCAGCATATGGCCTGATTAATCTCACCAGCCTCTCATTCATCTTTGGTTTTAGTGCACGTGTTAGCCATAAAATAAAATTATTTAAGAAAGATATCCACCATCTCTTATCTGTATTGTTGTACAAGACATTGCTATCAGAGAGTGAATTTCTCTTTCATGCCTTCTGATCACAAAATGAAGATTTAACTATTTCCCCTTTTCTATCAACTCAAAGGATTTAGGAATAGTCCATAATTTTCCAATTGCTGGTTCATTTATTAGGGTTCAACCCTGTTATCAGAGTGTCTACATTAGCTCTTAGTGAACATCAATGACAGACTTCTCACAGGCAGTGACTGCAGCATTAGTCCACTTAGTATCTGTAGCCACTTAACTATGGAAAAATGAGAGCTATGAAAACTGACATAAAGCAAGCAGTACTTAAACAGTGACACAACTTAAAGAAAATTCTAAAATAAGGAATGAAGTAGGGTACACTTCAAGCATTTGCAAAATGCTCAGGAAAGACCATGGTGCAAAGGGGAGAGAGGACCAAGTGTTCCACCTATTAGTCAAGCGCTGAAGTGTATCCCCATGCATGTTCCCATGACAGCAACACACTTCCATACTGAGAATATCACGGCCGTGGGCTTGCACTGCAGTGCCGCAGCTACAGAGACACATTAGCCAGCTGTGGCGCTGCTGTAGCTCCTCCATCTCCCAGCAGATGAAAGATGGACACTGTACTAGGAATACATGATGTCAGTGCAAGGAAGGAGACACAGAAGGTAGAAGGTAATGAGAAGGCGAAAGTCTTCTCACTCCTGCCCAGGTGAATCTGTGTTTGTCTCAGAGACATACATCAGTTGCCCAGAATTTCCCAACCTTTCCTGTCAGTTTGTACCTGAATCTTGCTTTCCACTGTCTCAAGCCATTAATCATTCAGTAAATGTGCACCTTTCACTCTCTTACTGCTTTGAACAATTGCAATGGTTTCTTACTACCCCAAACTACACTGCAGACATGAAGGCAAACGTGCATGCATCTGCATGGGCATAAACACTACATCATTTTCCACAACCACTGCACTGTTGTGAGGAGTCTTCTCAACCCAACTTTACACCATGCATTCTGCATGACTTCCACTTTGCAGTTGCACCCTACTGTTATGTGAAGCTCTCCAAAGCAAATGCAGACTAAACCCAGCATTTTTTTCACTTCTGTGGCTGTTCACAGCTCTGCCCACAGCAGAACAGACCATGATGAAGTCCTTGTCCATTTCAACCAGCCATTCCTGGGGAAGTTCTGAGTACAATAAAGGGCACTGTGGAAGGTCATGAAGACACTCTGGTAGTATCAGATCCCATGCTGAAGATTGTGTGAGCCGGCTGTACGGGCCAGGAACTTGCTTTAGAGAATCACAAAATCATTAGGTTGGAAGAGACCTCTAAAATCATCAAGTCCAACTATCAACCCAACACACCATGCCCACTAAACCATGTCCCACAGTGCTACATCAACACATTTTTCGAATACCTCCAGGGATGGTGACTCCACCACTTCCCTGGGAAGCCTGTTCCAATGTTTGATCATTCTTTCAGTAAAGAAATTTTTCCTAATGTCTAATCTAAACATCCCTTGGCACAACTTAAGGCCATTTCCTCTTGTCCTATCACTTGTTACTTGGGAGAAGAGACTGACATCCACCTCACTACAACCTCCTTTCAGGTAGTCATAGGGAGCGATAAGGTCTCCCCTCAGCCTGCTCTTCTCCAGGCTAAACAATCCCAGTTCCCTCAGCCGCTCCTCATAAGACCTGTTCTCCAGACCCTTCACCAACTTCACTGCCCTTCTCTGGACACGCTCCAGCACCTCAGTGTCTTCCTTGCAGTAAGGGGCCCAAAGCTGCGCACAGTATTCAAGGGGCAGCCTCACCAGTGCTGACTACAGGGGGGACAATCACTTCCCTGGTCCCGCTGGCCACACTATTTCTGATACAGGCCAGGATGCTGTTGGCCTCCTTGGCCACCTGGGCACACTGCTGGCTCATGTTCAGCCGCCTGTTGACCAACACCCCCAGGTCCTTTTCCCCACCGGGCAGCTCTCCAGCCACTCCTCCCCAAGCCTGTAGCGCTGCGTGGGGTTGTTGTGACCCAAGTGCAGGACCGGGAACTTGGCCTTGTTGAACCTCACACAATTGGCCTCAGCTCATCGATCCAGCCTGTCCAGATCCCTCTGCAGAGCCTTCCTACCCTCACGCAGATCAACACTCCCACCCAATTTAGTGTCACCTGCAAACTTACTGAGGGAGCACTCAATCCCCTCATTCAGATCATTCCCTGGGGAACACCACTTGTGACCAGCTGCCAGCTGGATTTAACTCCGTTTACCACAACTCTGTGCTTGGCCATCCAGCCAGTTTTTAACCCAGCTTAGAGTGCACCTGTCTAGGCCATGAACCACCAGCTTTCCTAGGAGAATGCTGTGGGAGTTCAGTTCAAACCCTGCCAATGCTATAGACACAATTTCTCTCTATTCTCCAGTGGCAAGTGGCATTTCTAGTGGCATAAATCTTGTCATAGGAAGAAGAGATCAGTAAATCCTGGAACCTGAAATTACTCTTAATTCAGACATAAAAGACAAAGAAAACATTCTTTAAGTATGCAATCATATATTTAAAGCTCATAAAGAAGCAACAGAAGACAGAATCAAAAATGTTTTCAACATAACAGCTTACTTTTAACAGTAAGAAACACCCTAGCCCTAATAAAACTAGCCCAGCTAGGTTTTAAGGTGACAAAAGACAAGAAACAAATTTCTGTAAATGGCATTCAGACAAGGATGCATCTTTGTTTACATGGACTTGGAGAAATTTATTTTCTCCACCGAGAAATTGACCTCCATTGACCCGAGAGGAAGCAACCGCTTCATTCTTCTACTACCATTACTATGCCTGCTGCTGAGCTGTGGCAGGCAGAACAGCAGCATCTTCATTTTCCATCTAGAAACATCCAGTCACCTGAACACAATCAGAACAGGCTCTTTCGTCCTTCCGAATTTATCTTAAGGGCTTAATCTAGAAGGTCAACGTCAGATATTACTACAATCATCTGCAAAACTTCCAAGGTCAATGGGACTGGAACTTGGTACCAAGAAATTACACTGAAAATGACCTTGAAGAAATCAACAGCAATGGGATTCAAAGTATTACAATCAGAAGGATTTCAAGAGGATTTCTTAGATGGTAAGCTTTCATTCTGTACGAAATAAATGTCTAGCTTTTTGAAGTGATAATAAAAGCCATGACAATGTAAATGGGTAACAGATCAATGTGCTGTTAAATATGAATATAGTTCTATAGTAGTAAACACCCATTTCAACGGGATGTAGAAATCTTAAAGCAACCACAAACTTCTGACTGTCAATATCACCAGTGATTTTTCTGTTAATCTAATCTAACAGAAAACAACTGCTAATTTCCTAGTTCAGTCTGTTAGATCTGTCACGTCCTGGTGCTCCATTTGTTTGAATGACTTTTAATTGCTTTAATAATAACTAAAGCAGATAATTCCCTTAAAGCACTACAGCACCTGCAAGATGGCAGCTAACCACGTGGCAACATTACCTTCTACCATACAGAATAGGGTTAGATTACTTTTTTTTTTTTCTGTTTGTGGTGCACACATAGCTTTGCTGCTTCTTTTTGCTTCCAGAGGACAAATAGATCAGTCTCTCTGAATGAGAGAAATGAAAACAAAACAAGCATGCACAGTCTCAGCTAAGTTTTTATTTATTAAACAGCAGCAATACTGTTGGTACTTCATACTGCTAGTTTGTATTAGTGATTTTAAACCGGTCATTTCCACACAGAGCACAACAGAAAGGGAAAAAAAGATGACATTTTACTTTATTCATTACCTGGTGGCACAGTTCTGGCTAGAGTGTTGTCTAAAGTTATGTTTCTGCAGTCCTAGCTGAAGGGTGTCCTCAGCAAGAACGTAAGTTTTTCCAAAACAACTAGTGGTAATACCTCTGGCCACTGTCTGGATGTTATAACAAGTGACAACATAATAATGGGAACTGACTTAAGAAATCATTAGTCTACTCACCTTTGAAATGAGGGACAACGAGCATAAGTAAAATGTTCTTTTTATTTCAAAAATAAAGTGTATCTATCTAAGTATCAATTTAGCTTAGATTAGCAAAAAAATTTTTTTCTAAAGATTCCTTGACTCCTCCTTATACTTCAAAAACCCATTTCTGTCATCCTGTGTGTACTTGGACGTATAAACATTTTAATTAATGGCTTTTTATTTGCTAGTGAAGCAGGATATACCTTTTGTAGAAGTCTATTAACATGCAAATGCAGAGATCTCATAATTCAGAAGGTCATTTTTACTCTATGTACTTCAACAGAGTAATGGAGTCCCAGTACATCAGTGTGAAAACTAATGAAAATGTATGACAATCAGATTTTCAAACAATTAAAAAGTGGAAATAGTAATCGTCACAATAAGTGCACTTTCTAACATACACAACCAGGTGTGCACATTTGTAAATGCTATACTGCATGACATTTCATAATGTGGTATGACTTACTGACACCTTAAAATTTTCAAATTTTCACATTTTGAAGAAACATTTTGTAAATATGAGACATTTCCACTACAAAAATATATTTCCTATTATTTATCTCCTGGTTCCATTACATTTTCTTACTCCCCTTCCCACCATTAAGACTCCCCGGTCTGCTGGGATGTACAGCTGAACATCTGTGCAATGCTGATTCTCTATTTTAAGAACTCAGTATTCAGTTTTCATCACAAAAGCAAGTGGTTAGAGGGAGCTCAAGATCTGCAGGAGCATGAACCAGAGGAAATTTTTAAATGGTACTTTTTGGCAGAGGGTAAAGGCGGGGTAATAATCTTGTCCTCCTCTCCATCCCCCCCACCTCTAGCTACCTCTAACTAGCCCCCAAAGGCTAACTCCCAAACCAATTGAGTTCTGTTTGTTTTTAATAACAACACATTAACTGTGCACAATGGCAAATCAATCGCTAAATTGTTTGTTTTCTAAGGAGTGATGACTTTGGGTAACCAAAGCAGATGCTTTCCTGAGAAAACATCTCTGTAACTTACAGCATAATCACTTCACATGTAAGTAGAGAAGATCAGGAATTTGGAACTTGTAGAAACCAAATTTTGCTGCAGACTGGAGTATAAGACAATGCACTGCCTGATACAGCTGAACTCTTCTGAATTCACATGATCTTAGAAGCAGCTGAAAACCTCTGCAATGAGAAGTCTTAAAAATACTTTAGAGGAACTGCACCATTTTGGATCCCAACTTTCTTCTTTTTTATCAAAGACATAGGGTGAACATTAAACACACACCAGGCTGATTTCTAAGTCAAAGAACACCAAGAAGGATTCAAATGTTTAACCTACTTTAGGAATCCCATGGGCTAGGGCTCTAGAAGGTAGTGGGGCCCAAGAGTTCAAGAAAGACAGGGAGCTACTGGAGAGAGTCCAGCGGATGGCTACGAAGATGATGAGGGAACTGGAACATCTCTCTTATGAGGAAAGGGTGAGAGACCTGGGGCTTTTTAGCCTGGAGAACAGAAGACTGAGAGGGGACCTCATCAATGCTTATAAATATCTGAAAGTCGGGTGTCAAGAGGATGGGGCCAGGCTCTTTTCAGTGGTGCCCAGTGACATGACAAGGCGCAATGGACACAAACTGGAGCACAGGAAGTTCCAACTGAACATGAGGAAAAACTCTTTTACTCTGAGGGTGTCAGAGCACTGGAACAGGCTGCCCAGGGAGGTTGTGGAGTCTCCTTCCCTGGAGATATTCAGAACCCCCCTGGACGCAATCCCATGCAACCTGCTGTAGGTGAACCTGCTTTAGCAGGGGGTTGGACTAGAAGATCTCCAGAGGTCCCTTCCAACCCCTACCATTTTGTGATCAGGAAGACATACCATGAAATAGTGTGAACAGTGAGAGACAGAGACAGTAGAAATCATACTGAGAAATACATGTATCTGAGAAAGGTCTCACTCCATTAAGGTTCTAAATTCTGGTTTGATAACTTACAATACAGATAAATCTTAAAAATTGGTCACCAAAAATATCCAAGTTTTCATTTAACTGAAAACTAGAGAGATTATTTGAATTTTTTTATTTAGATGAGACAAAATTCTGAACCACAAAATAGCGACGGTCAATAGAAAGCAACAAAGCTAATTTAACAATAATGTATTTTGGGAAATGGTGTCTATGTGTGGTTACTTCTCCCCAGTCTCATAGTGATTCCCAGAGCATGTACCACATGGTAGGTGCGAATCAAGTGGTGAGGCCAGACTACAATTCAGGCTGCTCACAGATACAGAAAGCTGTGGTCCAATGAATACCTAGTCTCTGATAGGGGCTGGGAAAAAAAAAAAAAAAAAAATCAATCACCTGGATTACTACAAGATTTTGGTCACAACCAGACAACTATGGTTAAGAACTCAAAACAAGAACACAAGAAGCCAAATTAATGTCTGCACATTTACTGCTTGTACTTGTGTTCACTTATAATCCTCCTTTCACATTATTTCCCAAGATCACATTTTATAAACTGGTATGTGTAAACTTTTGACCAGCAAACAAGTTTGCACACTCTTCATGTCAAATACTTACCCATTCATTTTGAGTTTATCACCATGAAAAAAGCAAAAAGAGCAGGTCTAAAGACAACGTCTTTAATTTATCAAAAGGCCAAACCATTTTCTAATTTTCATCCTCTATGGCAAAACTTTCTATTAACCAATGTGGCATTCCTATTATTAACCTGCACTTTCGAGAGAGAAGACAGACCTCTTGTGTGTACTTGCTCTGAATACTTGCCACTATGACATTAAAACTGACAGAAGGGTATTGGGCTCCTGTCATATTTATTTAAAATCTTTATGCAGAAGTTGTCCACGGAGACATACCCTAGGCACCCAGATGACAGCAATGCTACTGCTGCAAGTAATGGCCAGCTGCAAACTGAAGTTTAATTTCATTTTTGCCTATCAAGAGGGATCTCTTCTAGCTATCCTCAGTTGCAAAGAAAGAGAAATCTCCACAAATTTTACAGCAGCAATCCTCATTCATAACTGTAACACATCAAGAGAAGTCAAAAGTAAAAAAATGTACAGGAGCTTTAAGCGAGTTTGTTACAAAGCTCTGCTGTGAAGAATGGTAATGTTTCCTGATGCAACAGACAGGATAACAGCACAATCCAGAGTTCAGAAAAAAACATGCTGCAATCATGCTACTTGATCTGTGAGTGGAAGTAAGAAAAGAAGGGCCCATTCTTTCCAAGGAGAGATAGTTCAAGAATTTTGTGAGTACTGGGCAGAAGTACAGGAGAGGAAACTGCAGAGGCAAGGAGAGGGAAAGGATGGGGAAAGCGGAAGGAAAAAAGGGGATCCTCACCTTTGGCAGTACTGCGGAATAAGTATCAGGGCAGAAAAGACATCCAGGGACATGCTTCATGTTACAACAACTAGGTATCTTGCTTTATAGACAATATTAATACTAGAGAAAGCACATGAGAAGTCAGTGCAAAAATGCCATTGATCCGTCCATGAAGTGCTTCGATGCAGGTACTGAAGGGTACCAGTAACAGGCATGTTGCCATGCGCTTACCGCCTCATCCAGAGGCTTGACTATGACATCGTTAAGCGTACAAAGGGAGACAACACTGGTGCACAAATATTCTCTCCCCTCCCCCTTTTCTGTGTGGGCGGACTAACTACAGTCACATGTATGCAATTCCCCCTGACCCATTTTATTGATGTCACATGGAGACATGATCCAAGTGTTTCATAGCCTATGCAGGGACACGGACCACTCTCATTCTCTTGAAAGAGAGCACCAAAAGACAGATTTGCAACTCCTATAAAAAACACTGATAAGCCATCAGCAGTAATAAAACACCAGACATCTACGTATGTGTCCTGGTACCTCTGCTATTCCCAGAACCCTAGTTTCCATATAGAGAGCCTCAATCTTTTATGAATCAAAAGGTTACGACCTGAGTGTTTGAAATAGGAAGCCCACAACTGTCCACAGAAGAAGAAAAATGCATGGGAAATCGCCCACTCTTTACATCTGCTCTGTACTGGGATGGTACAACCAGGATGTGTGACAGAAATTACACACCTAGCATTGTGTCAAAGAAGGAGCTATGATCATCCATGGAAGCAACAGAAGTCATGCTGATTTTAGTCTGCACTTGCTTTGCAGAGCTTCAAGCAACAGTAGGGTGTTAATGCAGAATGGAAACACTACAGAAGACATGAGCTAAGCCAATTCACTATTAAGAAAGTCCACCCTGAAGCAATTCCTGTCTGTTTTTCTCCAGGTCTCACAGACTGGCAAGCAGCTTCTCATAACTTCCTCATCAACCAATCAATGTTCAGAAAGTCTCATTTTGACTTCACTTAGTGTTATCTCACTGTCACTCTTGGCATACGAAGCAATTCGATCAGCTGTTACCATTTCTTTTAAGTATGGTAATCTTGAGGAACAATTAATTAAAAACTTAAACAAGGCTGACAGGTGTGACTATTCTGTAGCGGTTTATTTAATGGAAATGCATATTTAGAGCTTCAGGAAGACTTGTAATTATTTCAGGTAAGTCAGGTCTTGGATCCGATCAAAATATTAACACAGCAATGTGAAGGTGTAATTTGGCGGTGTTTATGTCCTTGGAAAACGTCAGGAAAGCCTATTCAGTATCTCAGCTACTGTGCACATAATGCCACAGTTTCAAAAGCAGTTTGTAAACATGAAGTTTGGGTATTTTCATTAATATATCCTGCCACAATTTCCAAAGGGCTTAGACATTCACAGTTTCACTTTATTTAAACAGGAACACTGTACCTCTGAAAATTGAGTGAAGAGTATCATGTAGGGAACTTGCACTTGAGAAACTACTTCTGAATTTTCAGTAGAATGTGTAACTTAGCCTGCATAACCACTGTCAAAGCAGCATGACAAAAGGGAAACATCTGATATAATCCTTGGGGAAAATGTGAAAATACTTTGAGCATGAATGCACAGATTAAACATAACAGAGCAAAAAGAGCTGGTGGTTCACCACCCCACAGGTGATCTTGGTTTTTAATCTATACTGGTCAGCTATTGAAAACTAGATTATATTTTTCTATAAACAATTTGCTTCTAATGACAAGGAAATACCATATTGTGCAAAATGTGGACTTGACATCCCGAAAGATCATAGTCCTTTTAAGTACAGGACAGGCAATGCAAGCAGAGGCCAACTCAAACACCACTGCTAATGTGACCTTGTCCCTGTACCTGCACTTCAGTATCTTCCCTGGTGGTTTATCTGACTGCAGCTTAGGCTCTGTTAGCAGTGCCCAGAGAGGGGTGCCAGGCCACAGATAGCACACTCATCACTACAGTGACACACTCCTTCAGTGCTCAGGGCAGGCTGTCTCTGGAGGCTCAAATGCCCATGGCAGTTGTTTCACTATGAAGATCACTGGTTTATTCCTCCTTTGTGGAGCATGTCACTGCATACATATATTTTTTGCACACGAAATGCACTCATTTTACACTGGCAGTCCGTTGATCAGAACTCAGATCAGACAGTTTGGACCAGTAAAATTGTAGAGATAACCAAGAGGTATTTCCCCATTGTTCCACCAACCCAATTTGTAGCATCAGGGGATGCCTGCATAAAGTGGCACTCTGAAAAGGCTAGGTGGCTCTCCTGGATGATCCAGTCTCTAGAATGTACTGCTTTGGTGGCTCCTCCCAGCAGTGGCATGGAGGACAAGTGCTTCCTCTAAGACCACTCTTACTAAATGTCTGCCACTGCTGTCTTGGATTGTATCACTCCTTTAATTTAAGTCTCTAAGGTCTGCTCAGAGTATTGGAAATGCTCATTTCTAACCTATTCCATGGACATACTATTTACAGTGTTCATAATACAAAACTGTCTTCAATGATTCTGCCTGTTTTTGAGAACTAGAAGAGCCAAGTCTAAACGACAAACAAACAACTGAAAGAATAAAACAAATTATAGAACTGTATTTGCAGAGCAGTCTACAACAGAACCACAGAATGACTGAGGTTGCCAGGGACCTGTGGAGCTCATCTGTTTCAAGCCCTTGCTTGAGCTGGGCCACCTAGAGCAGGCTGCCCAGGACTATGTCCAGGCAGCTTTTGAATATGCCCAAGGATCAATACTCCATAACCTCTCTGGGCAACCTGTGCCAGTGCTTGGTCACCCTCACTGTAAAAAAAAAAAAAAAAAAAAAAATTAAAAAAAAAAAAAAAAAATTCCTGACATTCAGAGGGAACCTCCTGTGTTTCAGTTTGTGAAACTGCCTCTGGTCCTGTCACTGAGCACCACTGAAAACAGCCTGGCTCACTCTTCTTTGCACCCTCCTTTCAGGTATTTTTACATACTGGTAAGCTCTCTGTCAGCCTTCTCTTCTCCAGGCTAAACACTCCCAGCTCATTCAACCTCTCTTCATAGGTGAGATGCTCCATTCTCTTCACCATCTTTGTGGCCCTTCACTGACTGGACTCTCTCCAGTAGTTCCAACGCTCTCTTGTGCTGAGGAGCTCAGAACTGGACGTAATCCTCTGGCGTATCATCCATTCCTCCCAGTTTGGTGTCACCTGCAAACTTGCTGTAGGTACAGTCTTCCACAGATCATTAATGAAGATGTTGAACAGGAGTGGACTGGACTCAGTACTGAACCCAGGGGTACACTGCTCATTACTGGCTTCCAAGTAGACTTTGTGCGACTGATCACCACACTCTGAGCCTGGCCATACAGCCAGTTTTCACTTAACCTTGCTGTCTGCTCATCCAGCCCACACTTCATATATCCTCTGTATGAAGATCTTATGGTAGACAGCATTGAAAACCTTACTGAAGTCTAGGTAGTCAATATCCAAGGCTCTCCCCTCATCTACCAAGCTGATACTGTATTGCTGCTATAAGGTCTAGATAGATCTCAAGCTCCTGAAACTGCCTAGGGAAGATTCATGTAATCCCTGGAAAGTAAAAAAATGAGGAAGCATGGGCCTCTACAGTCAACACTGCTCACCTTCACAGAAACTGTGTGGATTAAGAGGCATTAGAACTTAACAGAAGACTGGTGAACTTGTGATTCAGCAGCATCTTAGTCAAGTGAAAATCAACTTGTAAACTGATTTTTCTTTTCTTTTAATTAGTGTTTTCACCCTAAAATAAATGCTACAAAGCTGTCCAAAGGTTGGCGGGTTTCTGTTTAACCTCACTCTGCAGGAGATCAGAGTCATGACAGACAAAGCAAAGTCTCTGTCAGAGTTACCACAGTAAATTACAAATATAAAGACTTTAAAAATCCAGTTCTGAGAGCAGAAAATAGGGAACCACTGATAAAAAGTGACATCATAAAAATGATTCTAAAACTGCAATAAATTACATAGGCAAACAAATCAAATTAGTGTCTAGGAACTGCCTTTTACTTTAGCGGGCCTGAGATGCTTCATCCTGTTTATAGCTTGGACACAGGAACCCACAACATACCCTCAAAAAGAATTACGTAATACCCTTCACATCAAAGCTTGCCCTGGCTGAGATGTTTTCCATAGCCAGGAAAAAAATGCACATTTCCTACATTAGACCGATATCAACACTTTAAATAACAAGTTTCTCTTACTATGAGACACAGGGGCAACTTTTTTCTATTGAAAACACAAACCTTTGAATTAAAATTTCGGTCCATGACAAGTTATCCCTATGTCATCACAACAGTCCAGATTTTAGACATTATCTGAAGAAAAAACAAGCTAAGGTAACCTCAGGCCTTCTGCTTTTTTGCATGCTCAGGTCTATTAATCCAACGCCAAAAAAAAAATGCAATGCATAGCTGGATAGCTATTCCTGTGGTGTACTTCGGCAAAACTAGTTCATGCACCGCAAATGACTTTGACAGCTTCATCCAAGATAATGTCTGTCTCTGTGAGAATGAATCCCTTATCCATGGCAAGAAGTGCTCTTTGAGATGCTGAACTCTTTGGTTGCAACAGACGTGATAATCTCATATGTTCTATATTACTATGCCCTGATTTTCAAAAAAAAACTGAAGAAAAAAATACCTGTTTCTCCCAGATACCTTAAGATCAGTGGACTGATTAGCTAAGGGTTGCTCTGTGGGATGAACTGGTTCTTGGAATTCATCAGCTAAGGGAAGATAAATGTAGAAAGGATAAAGACCTTGAAGAGATGTACAACAGAACTCACAGGATGGGACTCACATGACATTACTCACTGCAACACCTCTAGCTATACAGAAGTCAGAGCATATTACCCCTTAACTTTTTAAAAATTCATCCTGATGCTTCTTGAAATATTCATGTGTGACTGACAGCAGAACTGAGACAGTTCCCACCAGGACTTGATTTCCTCCTCAGCAATGAGGTTGCCTGCCCTCTGTAGGTAGAAGTCTCTACCACAGAAAGTGCTGATCCCCTGGGAAACAGGGATGTAGCCCAGCTGCTTGAATAACTAGCTTCAAGGGAAGATAAGTTGTTCTGCCATAGAGAGTGGAAGCAACTTTAAGAAGCAGTAGCATTGCCACAGCTTATAGGAGAGTCTCAACTGCCACTCCTTTGTCAAGAATGTTCCCTCCGGCATTTGTGAGTGTGGCAAAAAACCCACGTGAGGTCTTGAGGTGACAGCATTGTTCCCACCATGGCCTAAGGACACAAGCAAAACAAGATGTGTAGGCATTTTCATGTGTGAAACAGAAGTCTGAATATTTCAAACATATGAAGTTCCACACGACCAAAGGCTCATCTAAATTTCCAGCTATGTGAGGAGGTCTAATGAGATACACCATCTGTACTTGTAGATAAAGCACTTGTGCTTGCATGTATCTGCTATGGACGTGCTAAAGCAGAGCAAATACAGTTCCACCCTGTACAAGATTCCTTAGTTTCGTGGGCCAAATGGGACTGTCCTGCAACTTCAGCAGACAGCAATATCCCCCAAAACAACACATAAAACACCAGCTATGCTTTATCATCATTACTTCTATGTGCTGTCCCTACTATACACTGTTACAGAAGAAAACCCCAGGAGATCTGAGTGCAGAAAAGATGAGCTTCGCAGGCCAGGCAGGAACAGATGAAGACAAAAAAAGACAAAAGATTGGGATTTGTGAAAGAGGGGTAAAGACACCTGAAGCTAAAGTGGAGAGAAACCTAACACAGAGTGCTAAGTGATGAAATACAGGCTATAGATGATGAGGCTGAAGAAGAGATCAGACTAAGTTTTACAATTAATACACCTAATTTCTCTCCTGGAGTCATGGTGAACAGCAAGCTGAACATGAGTCAGCAGTCTTCCCTGGCAGCATACAAAGCCAGCAGTATTTTGTGCTGGAGATTATCCCCCTCTGCTCAGCACTCACTAGACCACATCTGGAATACTGCGCCCAGTTCTGGGCCTCCAACGTAAGCCATCAATAAAGTGAAGTGAGCTCAGTGAGGGCCATCAGGATGCACAATGTGTTGGACCACTTACCCCATGAGGAAAGGCTCAGGGAACTGGGTTCAGCCTGGAGGAACAAAGGTTTCGGGGAAACCTAACAGCAACCTGCCAGTGCCTACAAGGAGGTTATCAAGAAGACAAAGCCAGGCCCTCAACAGTGGTGCATGGTTGCAGGATGAGAGACAATGGGTGTAAACTGAAACAAGGGAGGTTCAGATTGGCTGTGAGGAGAAGCTTACCATGAGGACAGACAAGCAGTAGAACAGGTTGCTCATAGGGATTGTGTAGCCTCCATCTGTGGAGGTTTTCAAGACCTGGCTGAACAAAGCCTTGAGTATTCATTCTGGTCTGACTTTATAGTTAACCCTGCTTTGAGCCTCACATCTGTTGAGGTCCTCTACAACCTGAACTATCCTATGATCTGGAGCCTGGACTGTGTTCATACAATGCTATGGTTTATAAGAAGCTTAAAGTATACTACTTTAAACCAGGCAATCTGCACCTGGCAATTTGTTTCTAATAGTGACCAATAGCAAACCTTCAGTAACAGTGCTAATGACCAAAGAAAGTATACAGTGATCACTTCTCTGCTATTAATCTCTTCAACAGCTCTTTGTCTATCTAGTCCCATGCAGCCTGGCAATCAGTTGAGAGATTTCTGAAGTCTCACCATTGCCTTGCTGTCAGCATACATCTAAAATCACCTCCATTAGTTTAACTTACACTCCCATCTAGCAGGTAGCCAGGTAGAAAACAAAATTCTGCTCATGGTACGTACATCGTTTAAAATGAAAGAGGCTGTGAAACTGATAGATGAGTGGGATGAAGATGCTTATAAACTGGATGTTACTTAATGGAATTTAGATGACTCTAGATTGCACTGAATGCTCGTTTCTTCTATACTTTACCATCATATAACTCTGTCTTTCTTCAGCAAACAGAACAGACCTCTGGTGATGAACGAGGATTATGCAGAAGAAGATCCCCTTGCTGTAATAGCTGGAAAGGGTTTAGCAAATAAGCTAGGGAATGCTCAAGAGAGAAAACATCTAGGGCTAAAGGAGTCCAGTGATTTCCCAGAGAACATGACGAAACTATACTTAGGAAACCACAGAACCAAACTTTTCAGAGATTGTACTTTTTTTTTTCCCTGGAGATCCTCAATTCAAAGAAATAATGGACAACGCAAGTAACAGCCACAGGAGCTAAGGCTGGAAAATACAAAAAGCTACATCCAAGCTAAGTATGCTAATATGACTGGGTCTTAGGGTCAAGCTGGACAGCCAATTAGTTGTACTCTCTGCACTCGAACATTAAACTCAGCCTCTTCATACCTTATGAATGTTTTAAAAATAAACTAACGCTGGAAGCACCACTTAGAAGCCCCATGAAAAAGTCCATAAGGACATTATTCAGAAACTGCTGAGAAAAAAAAATTTCTGAAATGTAATAAATAGGAACTAGAACCACAAGAAAAAGGTTGAGTAGCTGCTTAATGGCACAAATTCTGTGAAACAAAGCAAGTTCTGAAGAAAACTTGGGGCTGATCATGCAACTGAAGTCTGTCAGTGAATATACAGATTGGAACAGATTTAACCCTAATTGTTAGTTTGGGTTCTTTTTGTGTTTTTTTTTTTGTTTGAAATCTTACTGTTACTTTAAAACAACGTTTACACATGTGAAGCTTCTTACTGGTATAATTTAGGTGTGTTGGTCTAATAATTAAAAGAAGTTAAGTCTGAAACAGTTGTTATTAAATTCACAGACATTTCTGAAAGGACAGACAGGTTTTCTGCAGCTCCTGCTGCTTTAGAAGAAACCACTAAACTAAGCTCAAAGAAGGTTGAGGAGATTTTTTTTTAAAGCTTATTTTAACCTAGTATTATTCAGTCTGAGATCTTTCTTGCAGCAGGGTAAGGAAAAGGAAGATAGCGGTTTTTGTTCTTCTGAAGGTCACTTTCACAAGGGGTGCAGGGTTGCACAAAGCTCATTAGATGGTAAGCCTGCATGGGATGAAACCTTCTGCAAGTTTGCTTTTAAAAAGCAAAGTGGGAAAACAGATTTCATTGTGTGGCATCGTACTGACCATCACGCTGATGAAGACTGTAGATTGTTATATTCACTGAGAATATTAGTTACTTAAGCCAGAAGGGTAAGTGATAGCAGTAATGAGCTGCCATCCTCTGCACTGGCCAGCACTGCATCAGGTGAGGACACTGCTAATATCTTGTGTCAAGTTCCTGGCCACAAACGAGCAGCAGAATTAGAAGCAAATACACTTTTCTGTACTCCCTTTTGTTTATCAGGTTTAATCCTTTCTGCCATTCCCCTCTGAATCTTGATTTTGATCTCCTCCTTTCTCTTCCCCTTTCTACCTAGCTCCTTATTAATTTCAGCAGGCCTCTCACTCAGTTTTCTGCCCTATCTAGCGCAGCCCAGGTCCCTCTCTCACACTTAGACAACTCCACCTGCCCATTATATTTTCAGACAATTACAATCTTTTCTTCCAAAAGCCTCCTCCTACTCCCTGAACCTCCCTTCTTTGTCCTAGAAAGATATTCATCCCCTCAGGATCTTTAATTCTTCCTCTTATTATCTAGCTCTGATAAATTACTGCTTGGAGACTTTAGTCCCTGGATAGTTCTCCAGTCAGGATCCTCTGCTGATTTCCTTCTTGCTGCAGGATCAAAAGGAACTTCAGGAAGCAGAACATTTCCCTGCTGCTGCTAACCAGTACCACTCCAGAGCTGACAGCAGATTGCACAGACAGAGAAAAAAAGCAATTCTTCAGAAAAGAAACAAACGCCAACATATATTTAAGTATCAACTTAACTTGAGAGTTTTGCTAAAAATCTTTCTGGTACCGTTGTGCAGTTTTGGCTGCTGTCACAAGGCAAAAGCTACTTCCTCAGAAAATCTAACCAACCACTGGAACAAAGCAAAGAAACAAAACTGGTGGCAGCAGTAAAGACAGCTGCCTACAAAGACAGCACTTAATCCAGATTGGTGTCTGAAGTCTTACCTTCCTGAGAAACGACTGTCTTTATTTCAAAGGCAGTCTCACAGCAGTGTTTGGCAAGCTTCTTTTAATTTTGGAGAGAACCAACTGCATTCTGTGACTGCCTAAAAGGTAATGCCCAATTACGCTAGTTTGAAGCGATAACAACAAAACTTTGATGATTCGTACAATTGGTTCCAAGTTTATCTATGCCAGTTGCCAAGCAGTTCTTTTCAGTCTTCGCTTTGATCAGAGAAAGTGACCTTGCTGTCCTTTTAATACCAACTGTAAAATAAGCTTCCAATTAGTTCTTTAAAGTTCAAGTGATTCTAATGAAATCTCTTATGACCAAAAATGCAAATTAATGCTTTAGTTCTACATCTTGACAGTTTGGGGAATTCAGATTGTTCTCTGTCCCAGATACACTACAGTAGGGAAGAAAATATTAACAGGACCAAAACCATCAGGATAAACATACTAACATGTCGCCAGAACTAGCAATATTTTTATGCCTATGTTAATTAGCAAAGATTATGAAACAAGAGTACAACAGTTTTTTAAAGCTTTTGATGAAAAGAGCACAAAAACTTGTATTATTTCTACATAAGCAAAATTTACACACAGCTGTTCCTAAAAACATGCATGTTTCATCTCTTCCTTTCTCATTAAGTCAAACAACAGTTAGATAATAGAGCTGAAAATTATTCTGGTACCAATGTATTTATCACATTTCCCAGCACATCAAGCTGACAGACTAACAATTAGTTTCATTTCAAATTAAACCTGACAGGCAATCCTTGGTGAAAGAACATGTGTTAGTTTAACTAAAACACATACCTATTCTCTTTCAAAACACCTCCTCCATCAAGCATACAGCTTTTGCGTTACTGCCTTCCTGCTGGGTGGTACTGCTCTTCCTGTCATTCCACAAATTCTTACTGCCAACCCAGCAAACCTCTAACTTAGCCACAGGTGACACACAAAATGAAGATTTTTCTCTTCTCCCTAAAGCAGCAGACAAGAAATCTGGATTTAGGTGTTCCCATCACTCACCTGCGTAGCCACTAATAATGCGTAAGAACAGAACGGGAGAGAGAACTTCTACATTAGCCAGTTAAATGAGGACGACAGCACCCACTGAGGAACTGACACTTCATAAGCACAGTACCCTCTATACGTCATTGCTTATCCTCAGACAGATTCTTCATCTATCCATGCCCTTACCCTTTTGCAACTGAGGTCTACAAAGTTGCCCCATGATCAAGTAACAATGACCAAAGTAACATAGTAAGGACACTTGATGTTTAGGTACCAAAAAATAAGGACACTGAAGGACAGCTCTCTTCCCATATTGAAGTGAAAAGAAACACTCAAACAAATGCCAGCAAAATTAGTCTTGAACACTTGGCATTTTTAATTCAGTATCAGGGAGTGTTCCCTCTCATTCACAGGCTCATCTTGCCTCAGGAAGAGGTGTCAGACACACAACAGTAAGCAAACTGTACAAGAACCTGATTATAAGGCAATTTCTTCCTCCTATATTGCATAGAGGCTGGCATTTTTTGAGGAAGACAGTTTATACACACATGAGACTGCAAATATTCCTACTGTAAGCCTTTCTTTTTAAACCCTCCAAAGCTCTTGTTTGCAACATCAAGTTTCTAGGTCAAACATGCTTCAGCTAAACTTTCCCCCCCCCCACGGACTTCTAAAAATACAGTTATAAACTACCCATTGGTCGGAATTTTCACCCCACAAAACAGAAAACAACATAAAGTACTACATGTAGACACAGAATCATAGAATAGTTTGGGTTGGAAGGGACCTTGGAAGATCATCTAGACCAACTCCCCTTGCCATGGGCAGGGACATCTTTAAGGCTGCTTTGATCAGGTTGCTCAAAGCTCCGTCCAAGCTGATTTTGAACACTTCCAACAATGGGGCATCTACCACTTCTCTGGGCAACCTGTTCTAGTGTTTCATCACTCTCACTGTAAAAAACTTCTTCCTTACATCTAGCCTAAATCTACCCTCTTTCAGTTTACAACCATTACAGCTTGTCCTGTGACTACAGGCCCTATTAAAGTCTGTCCCCACCTTATAAGTTCCCTTTATATACCAAAAGGCTGCAATAAGGTCTCCCCAGAGCCTTCTCTTCTCCAGGCTGAACAACCCCAACTCTCTCAGCCTGTCCTCACAGGAAATGAGTTCCATTCCTCTGGCCATTTTTGTGGCCCTCCTCTGGACCCGCTCGAGCAGGTCCATGTCTTTCCCTCTGAGGACTCCAGAGCTGGATGCAGCACTGCAGGTGGGGTCTCACCAGAGTGGAGCAGAGGGGGAGAATCACCTCCCTCGACCTGCTGGTCATGCTTCTCTTGATGCAGCCCAGGATATGGTTGGCTTTCTGGCCTGTGAGCGCACATTGCTGCCTCACGTCCAGGTTTTCATCTACCACGACTCCAAGTCCTTCTCGGCAGGGCTGCTCTCAATCCATTCATAACCCAGTCTGTACAGATACTGGCAATTGCTCCGATCCAGGTGCAGGACGTTGCACTTGGCCAAGTTGCACTTCATGAGATTGGCCCACTTACCCCAGCTGTCAAGCCTGCCAATCAACCTCAACTCAGTCCTGCTGCTCCCTTCGGCAGGAAGTGCCAAAGTATCTGACAAAGCTATCTTTTTAACAGGCTTGGGAGTGTGTCGGACAGATTTTCACAACCTCCTCAAAGCACTCTTGCAGCATGTTTTATTGAGGAATCTCAAGTTCAGCAGCTATGTTTACCGCATGCCAGGCAATTAAAACCAAAACCATTCAGGACTTACAGATTAAAACCAAACCTCCACATTTGGTTCACGAACTTCAGTTAAGAAACAACGCAGATATCCAGAGTACTGGCACAGTCAACTTAAGGTGCAAAAGTTTACTTCATAAGTTGTGGAACTGTGCACCGGATACAGCTTCCCAGTGGGCCCTGATGGAGTACACAGCAGCAGGACATTTGTACCTCAGTGGTGATGTTGCTGCACTAGGGAGGAAAGATCATAAGTTTAAAGGCAGATAGAGAGGGGAAAAGCAGCATTTAAAACTAGCACCTCCACAGCTCTGCTTATCTTAAGAGCACAACAGCAACCTGACGCTTTGCAGGGCTCCTCAATAATATATCTCACCTGGGCTGAGTTGAAGCCAGCTTGCTGTCCTTAAAACATGCCTGAGCCCCTGAAGAATTTGTTCATATATTACCCAGAGCAGGAGACATTTCAGATACCTGTGGATAAAATCTAAACTGGCTCCTGGTGTAAATGAACAATTGCCTGCAATTCCTCTTCGATGATCACAGACAGGCGGGAGCAGAATCCAACAGTATTTCACAACCAATCTTTTTCAGAGGCTGCTTACAGAAGTAAACATTTATGCTGCTTTTATTTACTATGACAAGATCATAAATTTACACAGTTGTAGTTTCTAACTCACAATTTGGCTTATGTAAACAGAATTATTCACTTCTACAGAAACGTGAGGGTAGAAAAAGAAGTCAGCTTTGTCACCCCACAAGGCTCTTAATTATTTTCTCCTCAAGAAGGTATCTCAAGTTGGTGTTAGAGGGTTAGCAGTATAGTCTGCAAATCCAAAAGCACTATAAGCTGGTTCCTGGCTGGCCTGGACAGTAAACACAAGGCTCAAATTCTGTCAATAACCTCAGGCAACAAATCCCTCCTAGCTGGTGGAATAGGGGAAAGAGGTTAATTCACATTCTGACTGCACCCCAGTCATTTCATCTGCTAAACAGCACAAAACTGTGTTAGCCCGTGGCCAGGGCTCCAAGGTGAAGCTTGCAACAGAGGCAATGCTCTGCTACAGAAGAGAGATTTAACTGTTTTACCAGTTGTCTGACTCCACTGACAGACAGCACGCTGTCTCTACCTCCACCTTTCTTTCTCTCTTCACTACTATGCCAGAGACAAAAATCTAGTCAAGATGGCAAGGTACCACACGAATATTTCAGACAATAACTGTACTGCCAGCTGCTCAGAGGTGTTTCAGTGTGTGAGGCAAGGCAGAGACTGCAGTGCAACTGAAGGAATCTTCATCGGTTGCTCACATTGCTGTGGTTATTTGATCATTAAAAAAAACCCCTCTACATACACATGAACTAGTCAGTTTGCTAGAAGATCTACCAACAAAACTTCAGTAACATCTATGTAGCTCAACTGAGAAAGGCCAGATGATAAATATTTCCTTTTATTACCTTCTATTTTCACTGCAGGTTTCAGTCTTGTATTATGGAAGAGGGTAAGTAGAAGCATACCACACCTTCTCTCCAAATGATTTACCAGTACTTCTACTAGATCCTTATTTCATAGTGCTACGGAATCCTCTAAATTGGAAGGACTTTCTAAGTGACTGACTGGTCCAACCTCCTGCTCAAAGTAGCACAACCTTTCTATGCCTTGACCTGTCAACTTTTGAGTATCTCCAAGGACGAGGATTCCAAAATACTCCAGGCACCTTTATCAGTGGTTGACCACCATCATCACTATGGTGGGTTTTTCCTCCTTACGTCTAGTCAGAATTTCCCTTGCTGCCATTTGCAGCTGTTAACTCATACCCTTTCATTGTGGGCTTCTGGGAAAAGTCCACCTCCACCTTTTGTATAACTGCTCTTTAAGTTTATTTACCAGATAATGTGGTGATCAATTCCCTAAAACGGCTTACTTCTCCTTGCCTGTTTCAAATGCATTTTGAAAACACCAGTACAAGACAGCAGTTGCTTTGACCAACCTCTGTTTCACTGAAGTGCTAAGGCACTCTGGTAGGCAAGAATGGTTTGAGTCTTGCTTTCTTAAACTACACATTCATGTCATTTTACCACTTGTATATCTGTGCCCAGCCTTGCTCCCAGCCACCCCGGCTCAATGACTCCTCTCCCCAGATGGGCTCTATCCCACATTTGGTGATGGCAGCTGCCCTGGGGACCACCCATCCCTGCCGGCATGCCGTGCGTTTTCTCCAGCAGCTCTCCTGCCACACCTGCTACTTCCCTTGCAGTATCTTTCACCTGAAGAGAGTATGGCTAGCAAAGGTGTCACTAGTATTTTTCTGACTAAAGAAATTGTTGGATTCCCTGCAAAGGCTTTTATTACTGTAGCTGGTTCCCAGTTTATGTCCTGTCCAAAACATCACTTGCTTTTGACAACATTCTGTTCTCCTCAAGAGTCTTGATTTAAAAGAATTAATGAGAGTAGTTTTCCCCATTGAAAACCTAACAATTGTCATGTAAAAAGAAGTGAATTCCCACATGGATTAACAGAAATAAGGCTCGCTACTCTGTCAGGCTTACCTTTATGTTGCAATAGTAGCCACTGGTTTTGCCTCTCCCTGGCCTAGTCCTCAACTCCTGGATTGGTTAAGACCAGGGGAGATTAGGAAAACCAAAATAATGGAGATCCTCGCTTATCATGCACCCTTACAGTGGAGAGCTCTGAACTGAGGTGGTGCAAGGACTGAAGTGAGCAGACAGGTCCTTCATGAGGTCAGACCTACCTGCCAGCTTCAGGTTGGGTTTGCACTTCGAGCCTGGTGTTGTGATCTTGTTCCCAGAATGCAGTACCATCCACAGCCCAAGCATCAGCCTTCAGTGCTCACCAGCCTTGCTGACAGCCCCTTAGTTAAATGCCCTATCAATGGTGAGGAACTCCAGGAGGACATCACTAAACTCTGCACAAAGAAGTTTTGGATTACAAAAGCCCCTGGAAAATTCATGGAAAACAGCTTGTTGAGGGCTACTAAACACAAGGACACAAGAGGCTGCATGTTTTCAGAAGACTCTTCCTGCCTCAGGAAATGCTGCTGTTGCTCTAGCTTTAAGATATTTACTTTTTAACAGTGTTGAAGAAGTGTCTCTGGTCCCAGCTACCACATGGGCACGTGACAGACATCAGTTCTGATCATTTCAGGATTGTTTGTAATTACCAGCTGACAAGTGCTACCACGGAAGTCAGTGTTTATGCTGCCAATACTACTTCTACCAAATGTGAACTCTTCCAGCACATTGTCTCCGAAACAACATCACCTCCAAATTATTTCAAGATGCCTAGCAGCAGATGGACCACAGACTTGCATCCTAAATGAAAATTATCAATTATCACACCAGGAGCATGGGGGGCGGGGGGCAGGGGGTGAAGAGAAGCTCATTACTGAGTATGCAAAGTCATGAACATCAAGTACTGTACACTGAACTAAAGCAACTCTGCTTTGCACAAAGTTTCCAGGCTTCTTCCCATACAGCAATATTTCATCTCTTCCAACAGTTTACATTAGGGAAGCAAAAGTGACGGATGTACAGAACCAAATTAAACTTTTAGATCAAAACCATCCATGTCTTGACATCCATCCAAAGATTGACTAGTCTCACTGGAATTTATTTGTAGTGACTATGCTAGTTAGACTAACATGTGGCACTTAAATTTTTCATCTATATTTACCAGGTTGTCTCCTCAATTTTCAACCGGAAAAACAGAGACATTTCTCCACGTAATCTCTGCCAGGTTTGTGGTAAAATTCTTTTTTCAGCCATCTCTTACATTTCCTTCCTTTTCCATATTTCAAAAGCTAAGACACGTTTTTTAGGTGGGTTTTTTCCCCCCTTTTAGTCAAATTGATTTTGACAGATCATGAATCATCAACTAACACTGCAACTCTTATCTCCCTTTATCTTAAGGAAGAAGAAATCAAACTGAAAAAAAAAATGTATAAATCAAGGTTCTTCTCTCTTTGCTTTTCATCCTTTTCTTGTATCCACTAGAAAAGCTCAGTCTATATTTATGCCCATGACTGTAGCCTGAAGAAACCAGGAAAGAATTAATCATATCTAATTTATGCCACATATTAAAGATAATGGATACAAATGTAGGCAAAGCCTAGGAAAGTTAAGGTGCTAACTCATACACTGCTATGCCAAAACTGAACTCCTGGAAGCATTCCTTGGCAAACAAACCAAAACAAACTTATATGTATGTCTTGAATATCTCCAGCTCCCCGGACTAATTCTCAGCATCTAGCCAGGAGAGATTTCCAGAGGTACTGTAAACAGTATCAGGTTTATGTCTGAGCAATTAGATTTACATTTTCTCTAGCCCTCTTTGCCTAGGGAATCTTGCAAGATTAAAGGTATTATTAATATCAGGTGCAACAGCTGTGAACCCAGAGAATAACACTGCTTTTGAGTTCTTCCCTGAACTTGCTATAGAGCCTACAGATATGCTTCAGACTAAGTAGGCATAGGATACAGATACCAGATCCTCATCTAAGGCTATGGAGGCAGGCCTGTAGATACCAGCTGAGTCTAGCCTACTTATGCCACTTACAACAGGGTTAAGAAAAGCAGCAATTTGTTAGAATAATCTAGAATTCAGTTTTAAAATGCCTTCCTAGAAGGTGCTCCAACACAGGCTTCCAATTTTTCAAGTCCCTAAAAATCAAGTACAAGTGTTCTGCAAACTACTGCAGCAGTACTACTGGGTTGCCTCCATAGTCAACTGATGCCACCATGGCCACTAAGCCAAATTCCTAAGTACTTCTCTTAGTTTCAACAGATAAATCTATGAGATCACCATTTCCTCCCAACACACGTCTCTACTGAGATGGAAACTGATCTTAACATTAAGCCCATCTACAATTAGCCGTACAGTGTTAGAACACACAGTCACCTTGCTATGACAAGTGGCAGCAGTGAACACATGGGGAAGGAGATGAGGACAGAGCACGCAGAAGACTGCTCCTGAGAGCACTCTCCAGAAATCTGCCGCTTGTGAACTTCCCAAGCCAGAGGTTGTGTTCTTGTATTTAGTAGCCCTCAATAAATTATTTCCCACTAATTTTCCAGGGCTTTTGTAATCCAAAACTTCTTTTTGCAGAGTTTAGTGATGTTCTTCTGGAATTTCTCATCATTGGCATGGAATTTAACCAAGCAAAATAGCTCTGTATCACCTGCAGACTTGAAGATTTCACTGTTTACATCCTTGTTAAAGACACTGACAACAATCAGTGCTTTCACTGTTTGCATATATGAAGCCATATGTCTACCATTTCCATAACACAGCTTTTGTTTATTCACTGAAATCCTATTGCATGAATATTTGCCCAGAAGCTTGGCCCAGCATTGCCTTCTGTACTGAAAGGTGAGATGGGCTACGGAATCTCACAGCAGTGAACATTGAAATTATGGCAGACTAAATATAAACTGTGAAGATTCAACAACTCCAATGTTAGCAAACATCATTATACAGGCTGTGAAAATCTGAGATGACTTCTGATAGAAATTTTGCTGTTAAGTTCTTTGTACAGACACTTTGTCCCATTTGATAATCATCTTTTTCACCACATTTTGTAGTAACACAACTAAGTTCAAACAAAACCAAATAAACGTCACATCTCACAGAAGCTATTTACTTGCCAAGGTTTCCCTCAAGTACAAAGAAGTGACTTCGAAAAGGAAACATTAAAAACAAGCAAATGAAGAGGTAATTTGTTTCAGCAATGTGAATCTGAACTAGATTCAGCATTCCAATCTATTACTTAATTCCTTTGTTTGCATACTTTTGCATGCCAACTAGTGAGTGTAACAGTGTTCGAAAACTTTAGCTCAGGATTTTCTAGAGAGAAACTGAGTGGCTTTTCAAGGTAAAGTTACTGTAAAGTTACTCCAAAACAGAGGTTATATATGTTGGCTAAATATTTGATGTGACTGGTATTAAGATCCAAATGAATGACCAAGTGGAGAAGAAACCTTCAGCCTATTTGGTATGCACAGAACTCCAAAAAATGCAAACAAGACTCCTCATTAAATAAACTGAGCTACCATGGGATATGGCAGAAGACACTCTTGAGGATCAGAAACTGGAAATAAAGCATAGGAATTACTCGAGTGTCACAGTGATGGAGGTTAAAAGTGGGATCCTGTAAGAACTTTGAAAAGTGGTCTAAATAGGGAGATGACAATATATATGCTAATGTTTTATGAATTATTCAGGATTAAAAAAACCCTGAATGTATACAGTTACAAGGGATTTCAGAGGAACAAGGGAACAATAAAGTGATAGTACCTTGATAAATGCAGAATACACACAGTAGGAAAAACAATCCTAACTGTATATACATAATGATGGGCTCTAGCTAGAACAATGATTAAACTCAAAACAAATGTTGGAATGACAGTGAAAAGATTTTTTAAATCAGCAGCTTAATACCCTAAAGGCAGTTAAAAAGACAACTGGAACACAAGAACAATGAAGAGAAGGAAAGGAAGCAGAAAAATAGAACTATGCCAGTGTGTAAATCTGCAGAATTCTTTTACCCTCCACAGTGCAATTCCAGTTATCCCATCACAAAAACGAACACAAAGATAAAAGAGAATGTGAGGGAAAATACACAGTAGAGAGGAGAAGGCAAAACAAATACAGTTATTCATTATTTCTTACTAAGTCAGACTTTGAGGGCACAGGAAAAAGTTACCAGGCAAGCAGAAAGAAAACACTTTCTGCAGCAGACACTACATAGACTGTGGTGCTACCTCCACAGGAAGGCGATTATGAAGGTGAGAAACGTACACATGCTCTGAAGAGGGCTAGAGAAATTGGAACTAGTCCAGTGGCAGTAATTTAATACTGTTAGCAAGTTTCTAAGCAGTAACTTGGATTGCAAGATGCCAGGAGAGTTCATCAGGCCCGTTCTACACCAGCCCTTCTTGTACGCTGTCCCGAAGTACCATCTGCTGGGGAGTGCTGCCCAGGCAGGCGAGGACAGACAGGGCTGCGTGCTGGCCCTGCATAGCCATTCATAGTCTTTGAAACAGAAGAGGAAGGAAGAGATTATAATGAGGTTATTACTCCCCCTTTCCTTTATTATATTAATAGTTCTTTATTGGTTTATAAGATATGACAACAGGCAGGGAGAAGTATGAACTATACAGCATCTTAAAAAGCCACTCTCTAATAAGCCTACATAAACTTCAAAAAACGCTGGAGAGGAAAACAAAATCTGGTGCATCAACTGCAAGCAGTTATACTCCCTTTCCTCCTCCCTTTCCCCCACCCACTGGCAGTGGGAAAACAGTATGCATTAACTTGGCAAATTTCCTCTTCCCATTAAAAGGTATTCAAATCTGAAAGAATTATTAAAGCAATAAAACCCACAATCTTCTAGACTATTTGGTATGCACAGATTTCAAAAAATGCCAACAAGACTCCTCATTAAACTGAGTTACCACGGGATGCAGCAGGAGACACTCCTGAGAATCAGAAACTGGAATAGCCAAACACAAAAATGGCACATCATTGCTTTAAAACACACATGACTATTACATATCTATTTCTATTAAAACTATGCAGCTCCTAAACACCATTTTTATTTATTTCTCAGTCTGACTCAGAAAATATGAGAGCCAAGTCCTGATCATCAGACCAGGTGTCAGTCAGCTCTGCATAGATGGAGGAACACGTACACAAGAGGTCTCTCAACATCACAGAATGGCAGCGGCTGGAAGAGACCTCGAAAGATCATCTAGTCCGACCCCACTGCCAGAGCAGGACCACCTAGAGCAGGTCACACAGGAATGCATCAAGGCAGGTTTTGAATGTCTCCAGAGAAGGAGACTCCACAACCTCTCTGGGCAGCCTGTTCCAGGACTGTCACCCTCAGAGTGAAAAAGTTTTTCCTTAGGTTAATGTGGAATTTCCTATGCTCCAGCTTGAGAGCTCTTCAGGAAAAAAAAAAAAAAAAAAAAAAGATTATTTTAGGAAAATACAAGAGGAAGAGGACAACTGGCAATCACTAATACAGAAATCATTTAAAGGGTAAGAGACAGCACGAACTAAGAACATGAAGAGAGACAAACAAGGTGTCATAAAGGGAGATCCTCCAAAGGGCAGCAGCAGGAATAAATAATACACTATCAGCATGACTGCAAGTTTTCTGTAATAGTGCTTGCTTACAAGATATGACGGAAAAATGTAGTATTAACTTCAAATCCATCTAGAGGTTATTCAAACCACTCCAATACAGAGAAGGAACCAGAACAGCCAGTGTTATGAGCCAGAAGGCCTATGTTTGGAGAAAACAGCAGAACACAAAGCTCCACTCCTTAGAAGCTTTTGAGGTTCTGGCACTTTTTTTTTCTCCATTGTAAACTGGAACAAGAATAAAATCTTTCAAACACGCCAGCAGAAACAGAATAGTGTTTCTGTCTGAAAACAGGAAATGAATTCTACAGCAGTTTTCAAAGCAATAAATAAGAATGCTAAATTTCACTTAGTCAAAAGCTTTGTAAATAGCCTTATGTGGAAGAATTTTTGGTAATGTTATTAGTGTCACTGTTGATATAAAACAGCATACACATGGCTGAATACACTTTTCGTCTAGAATTACAAGTTAGCGTGATCCCAGAAATAAAAGAAGAATCACAGCAGCATAAGAATACCCAGTTCAGTTTATTGAAATTTCATTCCATCACCTCCAATACAATAGCAAGAGTTTAACAAATAAGCCAAACAGGGTTGTGGTCAGTTAATTCACTAATACCTTACAAAGTCAAAAGGCTAATACAATGCATGCAAATAAGTTGCTTATTAGCAAAAATAATATATTGCATATTAGCAAATATGTGGATATGTTGCATGCAAAAATAAAGGATTAAAAAAAAAAATTCTAGCAATGCCAGGTTTCATAGTAAGTAATGCAAAGTACTCTTGATCATCCTAAGAACCACCAAACAGTAAACACAGTTTATCAGTGTAGGTTCTAAATGCTAATATGAGTCTCAGGAGAGTGACCATCAAGACTGGAGGACAATCAAGCTCGTTATCAACGTTTAAGGTGTACAAGGATACACACACTCAGTAATGAAATTTTACTTACTGAATTATTTTGAAGACTTTCAGTAGTTCCAAATACAGTCAAACGAGACGCTACAACTTAAGCTGTTCTAGCAAAATCAGCCTAGTTCTTCCACTGGAATACCTGGAGCTCCACTTTTTTTTTAAAAAAACAAAAAAGAAGGCTTTAGAGTAAGCTTCGGGAAGCAAATGATAAACATTCAGCACTACTAAAAAAACCCAAATCAAAACCAAAAACCACCATCTGTCTTAAACAGTCCTCTGTATTTGTCATTTTCCCAGAGCGCAACTTATAATTTGAGAGGACACCAAACCCAGTTACAACCTAATCATACTGTCATTCTACAGCTTAATGCTACCTCCCCCCAACCCCAGACAGAATCCCAAGGCAAGCAACAGGAATTCAGTCTGAATGAATGCCTTGAGACGTGGGGAAGGCAGAGTCCCCCTGCTGCAAAAGACACTAGTGAAATCAAATGTGCTGGGACTCTAGGACTGAATGATGCAGTGCTGCAGTACGGGCTGCTAGATGAAGCATGCCATGGGTGTCTCCATAATTGAGAGCTAGCCTAGTATTTGATTATGGTTCCAACAATCTGAAAAAAAAAAAGTTACATTTCAAGATCATTAGGGAAAAGAACGAACCACTTTGGTTGTACCCCGCAGCCACAAAACCAGCTCCTCTTTGAACACAGTAACAGCCCCAGGCTCACCTTGCTGTATATATTCTATGGAACGAGTCCCAGAGAAACTGAAACTCATCAGAACTAAGATTTGTGTGAATGTGGCTCAAGTATTTTTTACTAACTGCCATTTATTTAACAGGATGCCTGTGACCAAGATGCAATCATTTAAATGTTACAATAAAATTGGAAGGCAGCAAGCCTACTGCAGCGAACACTTTCCCATCGAGTAATGTGCTGCAATGAACAGCTCTATCAACTGCTACAGCAGACTAACTAAAACTCTGATGATACTATAACAAATGTTTTCAGTGTTGTCTTTATCTCTCATGTGTCTCCTGCTTCTAGAACCAGCGTCCTGGTAGCAGCCAAGTGAAATACCCTCCTGTTTGGCCCAGTGACAGTTAACAAAGGATAATTCTAAGTTTATTTTTAATATTAAACTGCTTCAAAGTTTGGTGCCTGATGCAGCTGAAGCAGAAGAAACTTACGGGAGAGGAAGGTGCTACTTGAAAAACTAGATTCCCCTCCTTGGCACACACCGTGTCAATCTCACATTCCTCCTACTCATTTTCAGCTCATGGTGACTTCACTTCAAACACAGGTTTTTGACTCTAAATAAACGAGTAGCATCTGATCCTCTGGCAGCTTTTTTAGCAGAAATTCATACCTTTAGCTTTAGAAATGCTCTCAGTGTTGCTGAACACTTAAATAATAGAGATTTGGGCTTAGTTGGCATAATGAAAAGGAATTAATATATTTTTGGGTGTGGAAATTTTTGTGCTTTATAATGCCTATATAATATCTGTTTCAACACTGTCTGTGCCTTCAAACTGATACAGTGACCTTCATGCCATGCATTCCAAGACTTCAGAAAGGTATCAAGAGAAAAGCACAAAGCAAAACACTACCACTCAAGCTATTAAGATATTTTACTCTTCTGTGCAGACACGGAACGCCATGCTAACTAAGCTGTGCCACTCACAAGATACTACTTCCTATCCGTTTTCCTCTTGCATATGACTAAGCTTTTCTCACTTTCCTCACACAGAATACAAATTACAGACTTTCATTCTTTTAAAATCTTTTTCTTACACCAGCTTGGCTGACAATTCAACTCAGCTTTCCAGCTAATTTCATAAGACAGCATATGTTTCTTCGGGACCGAACCCGGCTCTTGCTGAGCTGGATGGTGTTATTTTCTATTCACTTTGAGGGGAGGGAAATATCAGATCTTTTTTAGTTCTTTTACACATGCACACAGTACTTCAGGAATATGAAAAGAGCTATCCATATAATGTCATAAGTATTACTTACACTGATGGATTTATCAACTTACTGCTTCAACCATCAAGAAATACTGGAAGCATGAAACAGTTTTTCAGAAGACTCACATCTTCCTGTATGAGAATGCTTCATTCATAATCTTGTCTAGCTTTATCTCCATTCCCTACACTCACAGATATTTTAACTTCTTAACTGCATTTAGAAATCAGTATTACGTATCCTGTTCTCTGCATTTACAATTAAATCTCTAAATGTGTACGTATATAAACTTTGATAAGGTTCAACATAGGTCATAACAATTACTTTGTTACTTCTCCAAGTAACTGGTCATCTGCAGAAGGTATTGACCTGAAAAATCACATGAAAATTGCTAATATTGTTTTTTTGGTTTTATAATTAAACAAGTTATGCCATATATAAACTTCAGTAGATTTGAGCATCTGCGCATTGTAAGAACTCTATACAAATAATTAACACACAAAGATGAATAATAAGAGGGGAAAATACATTGAAGGCAATATCACTTATGAAAAGGAAAAGTGTGACACTATCAAGAAGCTATTCCTATAACTGTGAAGTGACTTTGAGTCCAAAATAAAGATAAGAAGGAGGAAGGAAAAAAAAAAGCACTAAGTACAGAATCTTTTTGGAAAATAAAGATGTTCTGGAGATGGTAGGAAGCTACTTCCCTCACTGTGCTATGTTCTGTATTCTGCTTAATAATATTACAGAATCATAATTGCAAATTTTTTACAGCTCTTTTGGCAGCAGAACTTCCTTTTAGCCTCTGGAACATTTAATCAAGTAAAGAAGAAGTTACAGTCACACCAAACTCTGGTATGACAATGGGATAATGCCTAAAGTTTGCTGCAGTTTGCATCCTTCCCAGAAACTGCAAGCATGGTGTTCATAGCCACTTTTCCATTGTGTTTCCCCCAGACATTTCATCCTCTAAGGACAACTGCCTCCAAAGCTCCACATCTGAATAAGGAGAGCTCAAAGGCCAAAGACATGAATAAAACCCCCTAAGAGTCATATCCATTATATCCGTACATTTAATCAAGTTTCAGCTTTTATATGGTCAGGCATAAAATGGCAATATGCAGACTGTGAACATAATCTTTGTGTAAAGCCACATCAGCTCACAGAGGCGACAGAATCAGGCCCCAAAAAAGAGGGTAAAAAAAGTGGTCGTTAGAAATGTGAACTCCGTCAAAGAGGAGGATCTGGATGTTGATAACAGATGCCTGTACATAGTATCAGTTCACTCCTTCAAAGCTGCCTCCACTGACACAAGATCCCAAGGGAGCTTTTAAGCCAACACTTAAGTGGCCCTGCTGCCAGAAAGGGAGACTCAGTCAATCCTCTATCCACCGAAGTTGCACATTTCCTCTCCAAAAACTTAAGCAGAAGATATAGCAGCCTATCCTTCCTAAACTGTCTCTTTCTTACAACCTCAAATATTCACCATGCCAAGTCAATGCTTGCTTGCTTTTTCAATATTTTGGTTTTACAGATACATGACCACAGGTAAAGAGGTCTTTTTTCAGCTTCATGTTGGTGAACTACATGGTAGAAACACTAATTGGCTATTCATGTATTATGGTATTTATGGAAGTACAATGCCACCTGTTCACGGGCATTTGGTCTCCATGTTTAACAAGCTGTAAAATATCTTTTTTTTTTTTTGCATAGAACTCCCAAGATTCCCCTCTGCCAAACATCTGCTGACTTTACAGCAGACAACATTAGAACTACCTGGACTGAAACATCTTCATGCATGATGGAAACTACCTCACAAGACTTGTGTGCAAGCGAGCTGAACACTGCACATCATTTCCCAGGTCTTAGCTGTGCTCAAGGGCAGCTATTCCCAAGTTAAAGCGTCAGGACTTTGACTCTACAGTTTCTGCCTCAGCTAAATAACCAGAACAACAGGGTGAAATACAAAGAGTAGAAATAGTTTCAAGCATTTCCATATTTAGGGTGTAAACAAACATACAAACCTCCTCTAATGGCCTAGATGTATAATCTACTTTATATTTTTAAAAATTCTGTCAGAAGTTTGGACAACAAGGGTCATTACAAGGCAAAAATTAAATATATTTCAAGGACAACAGAGTCTTCAGTGGCAAATGAAAGATGGAAATAATGCCTGTGGTTTATTTCTTGTCAGTTGCAACAGAGCAAAGTGAGGGAAAGGAAAAACAAATTTACTCTTGAATGAAAGTATATACCCACAGCCTAAATTTGAGATTTCCACTGCACTTCTAAAAGAAAAAAAAAAAAAGCAGATGCAGCTTAACTAGCATATTCAGACACAGAAATATCTGAAGGATAACAGGGGCCTTTGACAGCTCCTCTCTCACCATGTAACTGAATAAGTACTGAGACTGGCTCTTTGACATAGGAACATCCATATGCTTCATTAGCATGATTTTGCTTTTGAGTCACCACATTCTAACTTGTCCTTTTTCTTCTTTTTCTTTTGCCCAATGAATATAGCTAAGGCAAATATCCACATCCTAAACTGAACTAAGATCCAGACTGCATAATTCTTTCTAGATCTAATGGGAAAGACAGATACAAGGCTGGATTCACAACCTCCAGGTAAGTTTAAGATACAAAACACATACAATTTACAGAGAACCACTCTACTGCACTTACATTCAGTAATTAAACCACTGTAATAACCCACTTTGTTTCAGAAATATAACAAAAGAGAAGTAAAGAGTCTTTAGACATGAAAGCCTTTGCAGTTTAGTCTGTTTGTTAAAAGACAAAATGAGCCAGATATTTGCTTTAAATATTTTTTTTAAATCCAGATGCTGATACATAATTATAGTTCTTCTTCCTGAAGTCCAAGAGCGACAATTAATGAAGCTCTTGTGCAAAACTGAACAAGCAGCTCCCACTTCAGATTATCTGTCTTCAGGAGTATTTGTTATGGCTAGAGTCAGAAGCTGGCACAGGAGTGCACATGACACTGCAAATCTCAGTTAAACATGCATTAATGGGCTTTCAATAAAGCCCAGGACTATAACTAGCCTACTCATTCCAAATATTTTCTATGACAACATACAGTCCTGGAAAATGATGGTTTCTATTCATAACCATACTTCTATGTTTCACCTTCATCTAGTATCACAAAAAAAAACCCTTCCGGAAGCAATCAGTATGGCTGTCAATCAATCAAAACTGCAACCATATGCAAAAAACCAAACCAATGCAAGTCTTAAGCAACTACAGAAACATGAGAAAAATCAATAACGGAACAGATCAGAAGTTCATCCAGCCATTGTAAAAAATTTCTTCCTTATACTCTCATGTGGAGTCCTCAGCAAAAGAAAGACATGGACCTCTTGGAGAGTGTCCAGATAGCCACAAAAATGTTCAGGGGACTGGAGCACCTCCACTATGAGGACAGGCTGAGACAGTTGGAGTTGTTCAGCCTGGAGAAGAGAAGGCTCATTGCAGCCTTTCAGTACTTAAAGGGGGCCTGTAAGAAAGACTGGAGCAATCTTTTTAGCAGGGCCTGTTGCAATAGGACAAGGAATAACGAGTTTAAACTAAAAGGCAGATTTAGACTAGATATAAGGCAGAAATTTTTTACAATGAGGGTGGTGGAACACAGGGACAGGCTGCCCATAGAGGTGATAGAAACCCCATAGAATCATTCCTGGAAACATTCAAGGTCAGGCTGGACGGGGCTCTGAGCAACCTGATCCAGCTAAAGATGTCCGTGCTCACTGCAGGGGGGTTGAACTAGATGGCCTTTAACGGTCCCTTCCAACCCAAGCCAGTCCATGATTCTATCTTACCACACACTGTTTCAAGGGGGAACAAATCACCATTATGACGAGTCAGCCTACCATTTCATGAAATGGTAAGTTGTCATAATAAAATTATTTTAAGAAACAGAACCAAACAAAATACTTTGCAGAGTAAATTACAGTAACTGGATTGCAAGTAGCTAAACAACTGAGAAAAAGAAATGTCCAAGAAGATATACCTGGTGACTGTTAAAGTCACCTTTATCACAGCACAATTCACTACTTCAGGGGTGTTTACCTGTAACAGCTTTGTTTACATTAAGACCAGAACCACTGACCCAATGTCTTTTTCTGAAAGCACGCTGCAAGAACAATGCCAGCTGTCTCCGAAGCCACGAATACTTCTAAGAACTCTAGCTAAAAGCTTTCTTGCTGAGGAGCTGCTCAGATTTGTGCCATCATGGGGAAGACATGTGCTCTCAGAGCTCCCAGGGAACCCTGGGAGCTTGAAATCTTCTGCCTCGATTTACTGCCAATTCCACTAATCTGTTCTCAACTAAGCCGGCAATGAGATTAAAATAATCACTCAATCATCCTAGCCTCCCTCTTCACACACAAATTACTCTTCTCCATTTCATTATTTTCTCTCATATCAGTCAGCTGCCCGCATCACCTGATACAAATTGCCTGAAGAGCTGTTTGCTTCTTTTGACTTTGAATGCAACAGGGAGTAAAGATTGCATCATATCAGTGATACTACCTTAAAATGGCAAAGATTAAAACATGAGTATAAAGCTAAAAACACAGATGTCTCTGCATCTGCTTAGGAAAAGGACATAAAATACCACTAGCAAAGACCAAAAAGTACATGTATATTGCTGTCACAGAAAGCAGAACAGAATGCTAGTGGCTTCTCCTCCTCCTCCTGATAAACCCGTCCCCACCTCCCGATAAACCTCCCTCCACAGACATCAGACATCCGAGCATTTTAGAAGGGCACTGTGAATCACCAGGAGCAGACACAGAAACTCCAGGGGACTGTGCCTTCCAGCATGACAGCAGCTGACACGCTGCAAATGTAATTTAATTTTGACAAACAACAACCTTATGTACTATGGCCTGTGGAGTTTGCTTATTCTGTCTATGGGTAAATAACTTCTTGCTCACATCTATAGCATCTATAGCCACCAGAGCTGTAGAAGTATTCCCACAGGAGCCTACAACAGCCACATTAAACCCTTTCCCTCACAGACACAAAGGTTTCCTAGTTCTACCAGGAAAACTACTTCTATGACTTGTAAATCAACCTACAATTTTGTCTTATAATTCTAGATGGTTCCCATCTAACTTTGCTCCTTCTGTCCCTCCTGCCAGCTTCTTTCTCAAGAGGATCAAATCAAAGAAATAAAAAGTTCAGACCAATGCTTTTTAATTAATATACAGGCTTGAGAATAACTGTATACACAAGTGCCTAATACAGACTGATAACATATCCTCTGCAAAATAAATCAAAGTGAAGAGCACACTCTAAGTGCGTACTTTGACAATAAACTGATTAGGTGGCTGAGGGAGGGGATTTCATGAGGTGCAACAGCTAACTATTCCCTAGATAGTAAGGTAGCTCTAGAGGTCATTAAACTTTCTCCTTTGCCTTTAAAGCATAAAAATTGCTCATGGACCTGCTTTACAATATCAATATACAGTGCGTATTTGTTAACATCTTAAGATCAGGAGTGCACTCCCCCACCCAATAGTTCTGTTGGCCAGGCTTTGTTCTGTGCTGTGGACTGGTCTCAGGGCATCTGGTCTGAACTCCCTGCAGATGATGCTAAACTGGAACACGCAGTCCAAAGAGACACCTAACACATGCCAGCCAGGGTTGGTCCTCACTCCAGAAGATCAGACCAAGTAATCTCTAAAACACAGACAGTGTGAGCATGATGCCCTCAGCACTGACTGCTTCCCCCAACAGATCTGCTTCTATTGTGCCACAGCACCTGCTAAAGCAGACACAGCCACAAGCACCACGGTTAAATATTAACTCTTCCCTACACTAGTTGAGCGAGAGGGGAAAACTATAGTCTTGTTTGAAGAAAGGAATAAAGCAGATCACTGTATTGTAACAGAGGTTTAGATCTGTGAACAGGCATAAGAAGTCTTCTCATTAGGATCCAAATGAGATTCCCTCACCATGAGGTTGACATGCCAAGGAAATGTAAGAATAAGAACATATATAACACTGTACCGGGTCTGGCTGAGATGGAGTTAATTTTTGCCACAGCAGCCGTCATAGCACTGCGCTGTGTGCTGGTAGCTGGAAAGGTGCTGATAATACACCAGTGTTCTGGCTACTGCGGAGCAGTGCTCGCACAGCATCAAGGCTGTCTCTCCAACATTGGCCCCTCACCAGTAGTCTGGGGGTGGGCAAGAGGTTGGGAGGGGACACAGCCAGGATAGCTGACCCAAACCGACCAAAGGGATATTCCATACCACATGACGTCTGCTCAGCAATAAAAGCGAAGAGAAATGGGGGGGGGGGGGGAGCGGCAGCTTTCGTTATTATGACATTTGTCTTCCAGTGCAACCACTCCACGTACTGAGGCCCTGCTTCCTGGGAAGTGGCTGGACATTGCCTGCTGATGGAAAGCAGAGAATAAATTTTTTGTTTTCCTTTGCTTCCATGCACAGCCTTTGCTTTATTAAACTGCCTTTATCTTGACTCCTGAGTTTTTTCCATCTTACTTTCCCCCACCCCACCCCTGTCCTGCTGAGGGGAGCGACAGAGCAGCTTGGTGGGGCCCTGGCATCCAGCCAAGGTCAACACACCACAAGCACACCTTAAATAAAAGGATGCATCCCCATACGAAGTTTAAATTAACCATGAGATACGATTCCTTCCTTTGGACAAAACTTGACTGCAGTACATACCCTTGTTCCAACTCACATGCCACTAACAGAAATACAAGATCAGCTTGGTTAATGAAGAAATGGCATAAAGTTTTGTTTTCCTCCTTTCATTTGAATATATTAATTAAAATTACATTCCTCTTCTCATAAACGTGTTTCCTATTCAAGTTGTGATTTAGTAAATAAACACATTTGTTCTTATTTATACAGACATTTTCACAATGCTTATTTATTACCACTGTTTTTCATGTAAAATAAACATCATAAGTCAGTCTAGTTTCCAAAGCACAACAATGGCGCGCTGGGGTTTTTTTGCCTTGAGCAAACAGCATGGACAAACCCATGCAATAAGCTAGCACATAAAGATTTCATGTAAATATAATCTTGGCTAAAAAGCAGAACAGCTAGCCAAGGAAAGCAGCACAAAACCAAGTGGCTTTTCTATGAACAGAAATACAGCAACAGTCCATTGAACCTCCCTGCTTTCATTTCTCCACAGCAGTCACCTAATAAATCTAGTTAAAGCTGTTAAGTAACTGCTGTCTGCCTTGGTATCCTCCACCACTAAAACTACTAGATTCCCACTTAAAATAAAAGCAGATAATATTCATAGCATTTATTTTTACTGGTCTTTTACAAAGCATCATATTGTCAAATACCTCACAGAGAAAGAAGCACGGGCCAAAAGGTAGAAGGAATCACCCAGCACACAGCAAGACCTCATACACAGATTGACAGCCTAATGCTTGTGTCCAAACGTGCCTAGCCTCTATGTTTCTGCACAGTCTGAAATAATGTTTAGAGGTTTTAGGAAAGCTGATGTTTTATTTTAACTGTACTTTTTTCTCTAACCTTCTCTTACCTGGCAGGATCACTTAAAGGAGGCTCAGAAAGGTAAAAATTCCCAAATTCCCCAATTGTCTTGAAGGAGCACGTAACTTGCTACCACTTTAAATCACTTTTATAATACAAAAACAACTGTATGGTTGGTTTGCTATCTGCAAGGAAAACAAACCGGTGATAAGGTTCAAGGTCATGGAAATTCGCTGTAGCACGTGCATCAAATCGAAGTGCTCACCTGCTGGTTTCCCAGTCTTGGTCATCCTTATCTTTTTCTTCTTTGGCATCAGAATTGTGTGGGTGTTTCTGCACAATCCGCATCCCACCAGCTTTCACTGGAATGAAAATTAGAGAGACACAACAAACCTCAGTCAAATCAGCAAAAGTGAAGAAAGTTTTAAGGATGACCCTTTGCAGAGTAAGTTTAATAGCAATCACAGTTTGGAAAAGGGGTCCAAAGTGTTTAAAAGTGGTAAGCCTAAGGAACAGCTACTTCAGGACCGCATCTGCCATTCTCTTTCACATCATGCCATCTTTGCTCATCCTGAGAAACTGCAGCTCATTTTACCACCTGCTTCCAACATCATTTTAGAAAACTCGCTGCTTTAACTCCCCCCCACACACACTAACTTGCAGCACTCAGAAGAAGAAAAGGAGGCAAAGGCTTGCATAACACAATGCAAAAGGCCACAAACATGAATGTTAAATCCTCTCATAAAACAAGAAGGGCCGAAGAACCTTACTTGTCGTTTCAAGTTAAAAACTACAGCTATAATAATAGTATTTATACAAAGAAGTACTTCACTAATAGTATAATAAAAAGCAAAGTTTAAGAGGACAGTCAGCTTCCACTTAGAACAGAGCTTTTTGTTTTGCAAAACATAAGCATTTACCAAATTTCAAATCCTTGTTGTGATTCAGTTTTAGAAACGATGCGAACGTGAAAGCATCACTTTGAAACACAAAACACAAAGTGAAAGTGAATCCACTTATGTTCATCATCTATCCTCTCCAAAGTGAAATATAAAAGTAGGAACCAAGCCAGGCCTAACACCGCAGCTACTAAGCAGAGCAACAGCAAGACTGCTCTCAATCTGCTTTCTGTTTTAATGTTGTACTTTTTTTTTTTTTTTCTTCCTTCAACCACTGCTATACACGCTTACAGGACAGTGCAGACTAAGACAACGCATCTTATTAGCTACTTGGATGGGTTACATTGCCATCAGCAACCACATCAGAAAACCCCTACAGCGGTCAGGAGTTAATAAAACCACCTACAGTTGTGTTGGTTTGTGTTTCACATTGCCATGACACGGTAAGTCTGCGCACAGCCCCGGCAGAGGTGTCACAGTCAGGGCAAGCAGGATGCCAGCGCCGCACTCGGAAGGAGCCAAAGCGGCTTGCCAGTGTGGCTAGGGGAGGCCGTGCTTCTGACAGCCCTCCTGTGCCCAGCCACAGAGGGATTAAGGCACCTCACAGCAGTTCAGTGCTAATCCCCAAAACCTAGAAACTGGTTTAGTTCTCAATTCTAAACCAGGACAGCAAGGGAAAGGACACTCCTGTGAGTACATTTCAGAGCCTGGGTAAAGGCAAGCAGTCAAGAGAAAGTGACCTGCCCTAGGAGAAAGTGACAGCTCTTTGGCCCTGGGATTTTTTTAAAATAGATTTTAAGCTTTGTGCGATATTTGAAAGATAAACTTCTGATTCAATAAAGCACATTAACTGAAGAGAGGCGATCAACAGACAAAACCAATAAATACTTTTTAAATCTATCAAAACTGTATCCCCTTATCATGCATTCAAAAACAAAAACCAAAACCAGCCCAAAACACTAACCATTTCATGGTCTCTCTCCAGCATAAAACTGACAATACTTAAATTGCTGAGAAACGTTTCACATAAAAAGGAAACAAAAATTAACATTCCTATTAATTTTTCTTGATGCGAACTCCTTAGAAATTTAAGTTTGCTTGCAAAAGCAAACACTTCGAGTTCTGTCAAGCGCTGTCACCTTCTAACAGCTCAGTTAATCAAAGTGACTGGTATGTTTTATTTACATTAATTTATAAATTTAACATTGTTGCACAATCAGTTCTTATTAGCTCCCTTTCACATTACTTTTTGTGGAAGATGCTGTCTCCACAGCAACATCTGCCAGGTTACAAACAGCACTTCTGGACAATACAGGCACGCTTCCAAGTTCTTCATCCTCTAACAGAAAACTAAAGAAAACAATACTCAAAGATTTAGTGCTAATTTATGTGGTTTAAAATTTCCTCTCATAGTGCATATGATCAGGCCACCAGCCACTTGTTTTCTCTTTATCTGTCACTGGCAAACACAAACAGACAACACATTCCGGTTTGTCTGTATACAGAATTAACAGGGATTCACAAGCAAATAACCAAACAATTAAAAGGCATAATAGTGACTGACCAATGCAGTAATTTAGTAGTCTGATTTTTTGCACTAATATCAACGGGCATAGTATAGACAGCTAAAAAAAGTACATTGGTGTATAACTGAATAACCTTTAGTAATCCAGGGCTACTGTGCAGATCTGGGAAACCAAAAGAAGAATCCAGCAAACAACTGCAGTAATAACGTGTATTTCTGACACTGAAAGTGAAATAATTAGATTGGCACCCTGTACACACAGCTGATGTACATCTCTGCCACTCTGGACACAAAATGCTTATACCCAATCTAGTTTAAAGTGATTTAGCTTAAAAAGATAAATACCCTTGCAACACAATTCAACTTCCTTTTCAAAGGTTTCAACCAAGCTACACTACCTCAAGGTTAGACAGAAAGAAGAAACAACGATTACATCTGTCAAGCTAAAGAAAAACCCACTCCATTTGCGAGATTTTCTTTGGACTCACAAGGATTCATCTGTTTCTTACTTGCCTAGCATTTACTACATAATTTGACAGATGCTTACCATGGTGATTGTGTCACTTAAAACTCATTCTTAAAAGAGTAAGAGCTCAGATTTTCTTACAGTAAATCGTGCACAGAGCAGAGAGAGGATTTAAATAACTGACAAACCACCCCCCAGGATGCTGCCAGAAATCAGTGCCCAGAGGAGGATGGTGTCAACGACACTGTTGGGATTAGGAAGAAAGTGGTTCCTGTGCTGAAGAGGGAGCTCGGGCTGCAGTTGTTCAGGAGAGGTCAGGTGGGACCTGTGCTAGGGCAGGAGGGGACCAGGACGGCTCCCTGTGGTGGCAATGACCAAGAAGCCACCAGCCTCTAAAGGGTGAAATAAGGAGGGGATCATCTGCCAGGATGCTCCAAGAAGAGCAACAGCACAAGTCTGTCTGCCCTGCTGCTGGATAAGAGCCGAGTTTTGGATTTTAATTACTATCTGTCATGTTTTCCCCCTGAAAGGCAGAAGGGACTGTCTGGTTTGTCCTATGAATGCCAGCCTGCTACTCCTCTTAGGAGCAGCATGACCACTCCTTTTGGAAAAACAACTGTGTTAATGAATTACCACTCAAGACAATCTGGAGTCAGGAAATAGTCTATTTACCATTTTTTATTTTTCCCCCCACTGTCATGCTTCTTTCAGACTGCTTGCAGCTTCTGAGGCTGAATTCTGAGATATACCCCACCGAGTCATCGCAAGCACCAAGCACCTAGGGAAGCACCGCAGCTCAGTGACAGCTCCAGCCCCAGCTCGCTCAGGTTGCAGACAGTCCTTCCTGGCAAAACCTTCCAGCTCAACCCAAATTGCCTGCTGTCACAGCAACCATCCAGGAACTTTTCGAAATCCACACTATAACCAAGAGCTTCAGCAGCTTCTCATTTTCCTTGAGTACAGTATTAAATATTAACACAGAATTTATTTCTTATGTACCGTATAATAACAGATTCCATTACATCAGTAAGATGTATGAAAAGCCAGGACCAAGGGAAATGTCAAATACGCTGTTCTGCAAGCTTAAGGGAGTATACATTAGTGACTGACAAAACAAGAATGGAAGTAAAAGTTATTATGTACCTTCATTTCACAGAAATCCTGACACAGAGCTGTATTTTTTTTAAATGTAGGAAAAAGCACATAAGTATTTTCACAAACCCATTGTAAAGCTTCATAAATAAACTATTAACAGAATCACCTTGCTTTATGCTTCCACAGTATCTACTAGAAGAAATGAGGAACTAAAAGCATAATTATACAGACCTCTTCAGAGGGGCTGCAAGCTGTACAAATCTACTCAGCAATGTATTATAGATGCATTGATCTCACTCACAGACAGATATTTAATAAAGCTTAAGCTGGGACCTTCTTAAGTTTCAGAAAGGAGTTCAAAGTTGCTTCGTGCACTCCGTTACCAGCCTGAGTCTTGAGGTCTCTTCCCATTTCACTATCCTTTGTCTTTTCAAGTGCTTTTCTTGTTTGTTTTTTTTTTTTCCCCATGTGAAAAATCAATGCAAAGAGGAAGCTAACAGACTGCAAGCAGTCAGTAAGCAAGGGCTAACAGTGCATATGAAAAACAATGGATTTGTCAATTTTGCTTTAATTTGAGGATCCAAATCCTTCCTAACTTTTACATGGGGTAAGACACATCCAAAATTACAGGTAGGGCTCTTTATACAATCGTATGCAGCAAAACCAGAGCTTTTAAGCCATTAGTTAAAAAAGATCCCCTATTCACATCTTTGCCTTGTTAGGAACTTGCCTTGTTACTTATGAACACAATTCCACCTCTATTTTTGTAGTCACCTTTTATTTTTTTTTTTTTAGAATTTTTGACATTCGCTTTATTAAAACTTGCTTGCAAACTGACCTATTGCATTACATTGTTATTCAAGGATTTAAACTGGCTTGAGATAGGGGATTAAAACCTAACTTCGGCCCCTAGAGTAAATACAAACTGTCGCTAGTCAGCACATCTATTGTGGATTTTCCAAGTGTTAAAAGACCACAGGACCACTTTCCTTTGCTGACCAGCTGAGAACCATCTTCTTCCAGAAATGACCTGAAAAAACTGTAAAGCATTAGGGTTTTTTTCTGGCCTCAAAGACAGACTTGGTGATCCCCTTCCTTCCAAAGCTGAATTGGTGCATGCTCAGAAAAAACCCCCTCAGGAACGGTAATGATCTTAAAAGGCACATAGCTGAAAAAGTTCTTCAGTTTTGTATGTGGATGGATGTTTTACAAATAAAATAAAATAACAACATTGAAATACTCTGACAGCAAGGGAAATCTCTACTGTACTCTAGTTGTGCTTTTGCGCTGTGCATCACTAGTTTCCCCAGTGGCCTGCAGAGCCTCACTTCAGGTCGTTGAAAAAAATGCCACCCATTCCAAACAACAGGCTTTGAAGCAAAACTCTCAAACATGCGACAACATCAGAAAATACAGTTACAAAGCACCTGAATGAAACTATCTGTCATTTATCTTCTGTCCCCTTTCCATCGATGGTGCAGCAGGAAGACACAGCTAAACCAACCTAAGGTCTTAACGGTCCCTTCACACCAAAGCTTTACCTGACCTCAAGGTGAGCCAGCTCAAGGAGCTATAGCAGCAAAAGCTGTTGACACCCGGAAAAGGTGCTGTGGTTTGGTTCCCTGAACCAGCTCACCAGGAGGTCAAGTAGGAGCTAATGCCATGACAAGGGAGGCTGCAGATCTGGGACAACTCTGCTCAGCCAAAAGATCAGCTTAACTATATTGCTGTATTGGCCATGCAAAGCAAAGCCACTATTTCTCACTTCAAGTATCTATTTAAAGGAATTTCAGGTTCTCATTACAAGAAGAGTGGAATTCAATCAGGGTTAAAAAACTGGTTTCAAATTTAGTTTTAAATCTCACCAATTGATTTGAATATAAAAGTAACCACCCTGTGAATTAAGAATTTCAGCATTTTTTGACTGAGACACAAGAAAAACCCCAACTCCACCAGGAAACAACAAACCGGCACAGGAAAAGTTGCAGATGCAGGGACCAAAGTTCCCTTTTTTTTTTTTTTTTAAGAAAACTGTAATAAAGAAGAACTAACAGGATGTGAAGGAACTAGACAACTTGGATATTCTGAGTAACCGAACCCTGGCTGTGTACAGAGAGGAGCTACCGTCTACGGACGGTGGCAGATCAGCACCCCACCAAAGGTGAACCACAGCTCCTATCCTGACCACCTGCTGTTCTGCCCACCCACGAGCGCAGAAGGTGCCGGAGCTCCTTTGCTGGGCAGCCAGCAAGCAGCTTTACTTGTCTCCTACCCTGCCAGCCTCCAGAACTAAAGCTGGGAGCGTTCAGCCCGCTCTAGCACCATAACACCCACAGGCAAAATGGGTGCACAGAGTACTATTAATTTGCAGTCTGTTTGTTCACACTCAGCTCGCACTGTGCTGCCAATGCCCGCGCAGGCTGTGATGTGGCAGAGACTGCTCCTTTCCCCTTCCCGCCTCCATCAGCCCCAAGCAGGGCTTTCGTAGGCCTCCACTGCCTTTCGAGGCCGGGATGCCCTCACGGACGAGGACCGATGAAGACAAGGCTATCTGTCCACTGGGTCAGAAGCTGGAGATGCCAAGCAGCACAAACCCCGTGAGGACTCGTCTGCGAGCAGGGAGCTCCTCTGGGGAAAGCGGGGCAGGGTGCCTCCCCTCGTCACTGGAGGGCAGGGAAAGCTGAGGGAGAGAGGAGCAGCAGGCCGAGATCAGGAGGGGGCACGCACACCTCCCGCTGCCAGAAAGCCGGATCAGGCCTTGCTTCGGGCGGTGGGGGCCGAGCAGAGGAGTACGGGGAAACTCCTCAGGGCTCACCCCCCCCGGCAGCGGCGGCGGGACCCGCCCGAGACCCTCCTCCTCAGCCCCGGGCAGCACCCCGGCACCCACAAGCCGGCGACTCTGCGGGGAACCGGCGCCCGGCCGGGGCTCTCCCTGCGGCGCTCGGCTCCGCATCGGCCCGCGGCTGCCCAGGCCGCTCCGACACACCCCCCCCCCTCCCGCCCCGTCCCCAGAAGCGGGAAGAGAAAGAGCGGAGAGACGGGAACCGGCGGCCGTACCAGCAGGAGGGTGTCCGGCCCGCGTCTCTGCTTTCTCTTTGGGAGGCGAAGACATTTTTACTGTGGCAGCGGCCTCGCTCACCGCACTTGGGCACCTGCACCCCGACGCCGAGCAACGAGCAAACGCCAGCGCCCAGCTGCGCTGCGCCTCCCCGCTCCCGCCCTGTCAACGTGGCCGCCGGGCACCACCACCGGGACGCGCCCACCGAGGGCGTTCCCGCGCTGCGCCGCCGCCACCGCCCCTCCGCGGACGTGCCGCCGCCAGCGAGGGGCGGGGGAGGGTGGGGCCGGGCCGGGGGCGGGGCGGGGCTGCAGCCCCGGCCCGCCCCCGGCCCGGCCCCACCCTCCCCCGGCGGGGCGGTTGCCGCTCCCGCCCTCGCGCCTCCGCCCGCCCGCGCCGCGGCCTGCGCCCCGGGAGGGTGGTGGAGTGGTGGGGCCTGGGCTGCCGGCCTCCCGCCTGCGGTTGTGTTCGCGGTTGGTTTAGGTACCGCTGTGGGGTTATTAGTTCCCTTTTTGCCGCTCTCAGGGCGCAGTCGGTGCTGGCGCCTTGCCGAAGCCGCCTTTTTGTTGTTGTTGTTCCCCGAGCGATATGAATTCATCTTATTTCGTGTGACCAGTCCCTGCAGCAGACTGCCCGTAAAATCCCGCTTGGACAGTGGATGCCATTTTAGAGGGTAACACGCCTTTTTTTGTGTAATTGCTATGGGAAAACGGCACAGGCAGTTAGTGTGATTTCTGTATGTTGAGGTGCTGGAGCGTGTCCAGAGAAGGGCAATGAAGCTGGTGAAGGGTCTGGAGAACAGGTCTTGTGAGGAGCGGCTGAGGGAACTGGGGTTGTTTAGTCTGAAGGAGGCTGAGGAGAGCCCTTACCGCTCTCTACAACTGCCTGAAAGGAGGTTGTAGTGAGGTGGGGGTCGGTCTCTTCTCCCAAGTAACAAGTGATAGGACAAGAGGAAACAGTGTCAAGTTGTGCCAAGGGATGTTTAGATTGGACGTTAGGAACAATTTCTTTTAACTGAAATCGTGGTCAAACATTGGAACAGGCTGCCCTGGGGAAGTGGTGGAGTCACCATCACTGGAGGCGTTCGAAAAATGGTGTTGATGTAGCACTGTGGGACATGGTTTAGTGGGCGTGGTGGTGTTGGGTTGATGGTTGGACTTGATGATCTTAGAGGTCTCTTCCGGCCTCATGATTCTATGATTCTGAAGCAGGTGCCTGTACGCTCCAGGTAATACTTTCCAGTGGTGACTAATTGGCCATTCACACCTTCCAATTTATTTTGCTCTGCTCGCACCTAACCTAATGTGTGAAGTGAAATGTAGGGCTCTTCTTGCCTGCGCTTCACATCTCATTACCTTTTTCTTTGAAATCACTGTGCTGATTCATATCACTTTTAAGAAATTTTTCCAACGCTTGTTACATTTTCTAAGTGATGTGGAAAGACACGTAGCATGATATCTATATTGACTGTATTAGCAGGAAGGTGTAAACCATACAGGCTGTTCTGGTTTTCTTTTATAATTCAACATAAGGAAAGCGAGTCCCCCAAAAGATGAGTGTAGGATAGTTGGAAGCTGAACCTCCCCAAAGTGCTGCAGTAATGCTGCATCCCGGGTATGTTGTAGGGTAATTAATGTGGTAATATTTTAGTTATTTGCTATCACTCTTTGTTACAATTATATTACCATTGTCAAAATATAAGTGATGGATGAATATACAGGGGTTTTTGGCAATAGTCCAAATATAACTACATCATGGTATCCTTAACAGCCTGTATGAACAAATGTTATAAAAATGCTGTAACAAAGTTCTTGCATTTTGCTGCTAGGTAATTTCAATTTCTTACACATACGGCACTTTACAGTCTCAGGTTGTGTTTTCAGCTCTGTCACCTTCTGTGTAGCCTAACAAATGACTCTCATTCCCTTTCCAGTCTCTGCCAAAGTCTATTCAGATTATAATTTTTTCTACGGCAGAATGATATCCTAAATGGAGATTTTAATGCTTCTTTGTCTACTGTTGCCTGGATTTGGTTTAAAAGATTGTATTTTCATTTATTCTTGTTTTTCCCAGGTATGTTTGGTTTGGATTTCTCTGTGCTGGTTACCGGAATCAGTATGAATTTTTGCTGTTGTAGGTTTACTCTAAACCAGCTGTTACAGAATTGAAATTAAAGAAAATGTGCTTTATGACATTAAAAAAACCACAAGTTAATGGTTTTTCTCTAAGATTCGGTAATAATGTCTTATTTCAGTGGAAAGATTTGGTATGTGGAGGTGCACTGTGAGGAAGATTTACATCGAAGGTGTTCTTGCGAAAGCTGGCAACATTTCTTAACGTTACAAGACGTTGCATATCACTATTATCACAAGTACTTGTGTGAAGCCTTGCTGTGGCTGCATGGCTAAAATACGATGTCTATCCTGAGTAAGTCTCAGAAACGCAGGGCTGAAACGGGTTTGGCAACTGTGCATTGGGTTTGGAGGCTGGGATCCCAAGGCAAACTGTTCTGGTGCAGAAGGAGCAAGGACTGGGAGAGGGGAAGAGAGATGGGAACAGGAAAAAACAAGGCACGGGAGTCTGTGGCCTGAGTGGACAAAGAGACGAGGGCAAAAGTTGAGTAGAGGGTGGTGGAGAGGTGACATGCGAATTTCAGAAAGAGAGCGAGTGCCATGGTGGGAGATAAGAGATACCTTTCCTCAAGCAATGGAGTGGAAGGAAGCCAGGACTGGTTGGGTGAGATGAGGATGAGAAGCCCAGGGGGAGGGAGGAAAGGCTGAAGGTAGGTCAGGCAGGAGCGAGCCCACAGGGGATCAGGCTTGCGGGAGGAAGAGGGAAGGATCTTCACTGCTTTCCAGAGCCTGGAGGTTCTCAGACCTGGCTGTACTTGTCAGTACATATAATTGCTCATTTCCTCAAGCAGCAGGGGCCTGTGGAAATGCTAAGTTTCTGTGCTTGCAGAAGAATTATATAGGTGTCAGTATGATACCATAGGATAGAATTTTGTTTTCAGTTAATTATTCCATTATTGGTTTTAAAATGTTGCAAAGAAAGCAAAAAGGAAACAAAAACCCCAAATCAAAAAAAAAAAAAAAAACTAAAAATTGAGATTTGTAAAATCAAGCACCTAAATGAGGAGATGCCATAAAGGTTGTAAGTTGGATTTCACTTTTGTGAAATAGAGTGATTGTTTCTTTGGCAGATCTGAGGCAACATGCATTTCTCCAGCTAGCGGCAGTGCCATAACATTAGTAGCAATGTCCTCCTCGATTATACCAGTGTACAAGAAATAAAGAGTTATTCTTAATTAACAACAGGCATTAAAGTGCCAGGAGTTGTCAGTCACTTTGTCCTTTCCAGCAGTCCCATTGTTTGTACCAGCTTGCACAAATGGGAGCAACTGTGGGAGACTTCAATGGAAAACAGGCAGAGTTTTTACAAAAAGTTGGCCGTGGAGTCACTTCCTTTGCCAAATCAGCCGCGCCTGGTGCTGACACCCTTTTCCCAGAGACTGTAGCAAAGGCAAGTCTCTACTGGAAATCTAGTGAATGACAGCATCACAAGGCAGGGCACTGAAATGCAGTAGCACCATGAGGGAAGGGTAAATAAACCCAGCTGCTTGGAATATTTATATTTCGTGTTTTAACATGTTTTGAAGACCAGTGGATGTTTCAGAATAAGGGCATTTTTGTGCAGGATTCCGCAGCACACCTCTTCAATTAATAGGTAAGAGCTCATAGTAGGCATCTGAAGTATCTGTGACATTATCCAGCGCAACCAAGAAGGAGTACTCTCCAGCTACTACTAATTTTAACTAAAATAGCAAGCAGGAAGAAGCTATGTCTTTTGTGGTGATGGTGCAGGCGAAAACCCAGCTCCCGCACTAAAAAAAAACCAACCAAAATTAGGAAAAAAGCCCTTTACAGATCCTAAAGGCTAAGTTAGAAAAAAAACACATGAAGAGATTAGATAGGAAAGTATGCAAAAGCATGCATATAAAACCTATTTTCAGTGGCAGTTGGCCCTTGACAGCACTTTTGACAGTAATACTAGGTTCTTATTTTTGTGCTTTACAGCCCAAAGTATGCTCAGTAAGCAGTCTGTTTTAAAAATAGGCAGTCTGTTGAACTATGATTAGGACACCATTTATGTCTATTTTGAAAATCCTCCTCGGTACTTAACAGATGGCTGCAATTTTGGTGCTTTCACTCAAGGCCTGCAGCAGAGCTTTGTGTTCTTTCTGAAAATACCGTAACACAGAGAAGAGCCATTTCTGGGTTCCAGTCAGGGGGAAATTATAATAGTGCAACCTAGGATCAGTCAAAGCTTAAAAGGCAGCTAAATGTTTTGCCACTCAGCTTCTGCTCTCATTTCCAGCACACGTGCACATGCATGCTGTAAATCCTGGGAACCACGGTAAACTGCTCCGTATTTAGCTATAGGGTGGGCAAAACACTCTCAGTTAAGAGGTTTTTGTCACATTTATAGATAAGCATCAAGTCAATGGAAACTACCAGCTGATTTTGATAATGATGCAAAGTAGTTTTGCCTGAAAACAGTTAGTTATTTCAAAAGTTGGGCTATTTTGTTTCAAGAACATGTTTTAAGATTTTGCTATTTTTGAAGATTAAAAACCACTGAGAAACAAAATTATTTTCCTCTTTTTTTTTTTTTTCCTTTCCCCCCAGCCGGTTAATAAAAGTATCAGTTCTCCATGTAGTTCTAATCTTTTGTGGCATTTTTAGGGTAGCATGATAGTTTCTGAGAAATGGTAAACAAACCGAAGGGTTTTCTTTGGAATTTGATCCTTCATTTTGACTTTTTGAGTTTGCAGATTTTTACTTGTGTATGTTGCTACCCGCTACGATTTTGTTTTACAGTCTGATACAGTCACAAGATGGGAAAGTTCCCTGCTTTTCTACTTCCATGGAAATATGTAAAGCTTAGCAAAAGCCAAATAATGGTTGTTTCAGTCCTGTCCACTGCTACTCCGGATTAAGAAAAGGGTGCCATTCTTAAGACTATGGTTTGCTTGGAAATCTTCAGAGATTATGTGGGCTGCCATCCAAAAAGGTGATTTTGTTATAATGTCCAGATCTGGGAAAACAGTTTGTGTAAAAAAAAAAAAAAAACCAAAAAAACAAAAAACCAAACCCAAAAAACCCAAACCAAAACAAAACAAAAAAAACAACCAAAAAAACCCCAAAAAACAAGCAAACAAATCTGGGGCAAGGAGCAACATGTGCTTTAACAACTATTTTCCACCCTTCCCTTACTGGATGTTGTTGCATTGACTCATTAAACTCACTTGGGTTGCCAGTGTTTGCTGGTTTCTCTGTTTCTTGATGATCTGATTGATTCCACGTTGTTATTCTGACTGCACCGTTGCTCTGACAAGGAACATGAATTTATTTGCTCACTGGATTTACAATTTCATTTTTCCAGGAAAATCAATATAATTCATTTTTTTTCTTTATGATAAATTCCCATTGGGGCAAACTTGCAAATCTGTTGAGTGTTAAATCATAATGTAATTGTAAAACTCCAACGCTGTTTTATCTTAGTTGTTTTATTAATTTTCCCTGGAAATGTTTCGGTTAAAAAGTGTACAACAGGTCTATCACATCAGAAAGATGGAGTGATGTTTTCATAAAGAAATGTTGCAGCCTTGTGTTGCCACTCATGTTATCTTTTCGTCAAGTTCAGACTTCTGAGCTGTTGTCAAACATTAAATCAGCACAAAAAGCTCTTTCTCAGTATGACAGATTACTGCTGAGATGTGAATCAAATTCAGGAGGTTTGTAGCAAATTAAGAAGTTGCTCTATATGCCTTTTTCACAAAAGCATTCTGTTAATAGTTCTCTTCAATGCATTTACTACTTCTTACATTTGCTTCTCCCCGCTGTTGTTTACAATATTATTTTAGCTGTTAGGTTTTAGACATGGTGCATGCTAGAGTGACATAATTTGCAGAAGGTTTATTTTCTTTCAAGGACAGTTACAGGTTGTTATTTGCCGTAAGGCTGAAGTAGAAATTTATATTGACTTCACAGGAGAATTCTGCCTTTAAGGAAAACCCAAATGGAAACAACTATCACAATATGGCCTCACATTAAGCTAAAATTTAGTGCTTTTCATTAAAATCTTTACAAACATCTCTACCACTATATACTAAAAGGAAAATAAAGCAAAGTAAAGTGAATGAATACCTGTGAGTTTCCAGAGACCTTGCTCCACAAAATGTTGCTGTTTGTTCTTCCTCCAATTCGGTGCCATTCAGTTCTGCCTTAGGACACTGCTTACAGTGATAATACTACAGAAGTATTCTGATATGGAAGATTAATAAAATAATTTATAGATTCAGAGGAAGGTGGGAGGAGGACAGAGGGAAGAAGAAAGAGAAGGAAAGTAGGAAAGGAGGGAGAGAGCGAGGAAGGAAGATGTCTGTTGTGACAGGGAAAGTAAAAGCCATCCTTTGGAGATTTTTCATTGAAAAATCTCAACATTTTGCATAAAGGCCATCGTTTTCATTATCTTCTGCCTTACAGTGGGTAAATGGAAGTACAGAGAGGTAAAAATAAGTTGTCAAAGCCAAACTAGCAGCAGAGATGAAAACAGAAGCCAAGCCTCTTGAGGCACAGTTCTGTCTCCATTAACTCTCATTAGTCTGGGACTTACTAAAGAAATTGTGTATTTTATCATCATGGGTAATGGGCACATTACTGCTGCCCAGTTAGATTAGAGAGGGTCTTGTTCTTCTTGCTCTATAGATGACAAGGCTTCCCTCTGCACGAGTATGAGCATGCACAGCCTCTTGGGGTTTTTGAGTCACATGGATGCTTCGGTGTCAGTGGGAATGGGGACTGTGGTTGCTCCTGGGAGCTACTGGTATGGCTTCCAAATGAGGCTCAAGAGAATTAGGTTGTGTACTCAGCTTTGGGTCTTAGCACTTCTCTGTTCCTCTGTTTCTCATCCCATTCTGTCTTTGAGATTGCAGCTGATTTGGACCTGTGGAAGCTGTGCTATTTCATTGAAGGAAAGAATTAATACTGGTTCAAAAGTGAAAATGCAAAAAAGTCAAGCTAATTTAAATTCTTAGTGTTTCCAAGCACATTGGATTTCGTGGAGGTGTTTCTCTACATTTTGTTTCTAAAAACTGTTAACATCAGAGTGTGGGGATTTTGTGGTTGTGATGGGAACTGAGAGCCTGGCTGGCTGCAAGCATTGCAGAAAGCCCTTATTACAGAATTGATGGCTGCTTAATGTCCCTATTTCATATTTAGGGTCAGATAGCACATCCATGGTAAATAACACCAAACTTCATTGATTTCAATATCTTCAGGTTCTTTCTATTCTTTCATGGAAATTGTTCCTGGCTTCAGAGGGAGTTTTGCATGTACCCCAGTATGGACAGTTGGCCCTACCTTCTAGGAAATAACCTTTTAAGGCTGTAGGGTGGACTGTTACAGGTGCTAAACAGCTGCCGTTAACACAAGCTCATGACAGGTCAGCACCTTTCAGTACCTGACAGAGTGACTGTCTTCAAGCTTAGACACAAGCCGCCACTCCTACAACACGAGTGACATTGGTACTCCGCTTCCCACAGTAACAGTACCTGACATAGGCTTTACCTGACCCCGCTTTATCCTTCCAAGAGATAGCCAGTCCTATTCTAAAAAGCACTTTTTTCTCCTGGAAGAGCCATACTGCCTTAGTTTCAGACCCTTGGTAGCTGACCTAAGATTTCTGTTAACTTTGCAGCAAGCATATCAATTGCAAAGTTCAGGTCTCTAGTCTATGCATTATTTATTTATGTTCCTTCCAGAGAATGTTAAGTAATAGACAACAAGAAATTATATATTGCGGTGTATATTTAGTCCAAATGTGTCTTTGTTAGAGTAATGTAGTTGGGTTTTAATCTTTGAACTGATCTTAACACATAGCTCTGTTGTAAATCTACCCAATAATTTTCCTTTAGAAACACTACTTTATGTTACAGAGACAACTAACTGCTAAACAGCAAAAATCCCTTTCAGTTGAATTCTAGATGCCAGATTTCCAACTATAATTCTTCTTCATTCTTACTAGAAGGAGTCTGAGTGTGTCAACATTCTTATTGATGTTTTCTGCTGAATGCTTTGTTATAAACTGAACATAATTAAATGTAAGTAGACTGGTGTTTCATCACAGCTCGAGGGTATAGGGCTAACACATTCTTTCTCCTGATATCTCTCCAATCCTCTTTCTTCTTACATGAGAAGAATGCAAAGAATCAGAATTCTTTAGGGTTGGAAAGTCTGATGACCTCTCCTTAGGAAAGTGCAGCGTTTGAACAATGGTGGAAGGGTTGTTTTGCTGTTCAGTTGTGTTCCAGAATTATGTCGGTTTTAATGAGCATGTTTTCAAAATACTTGCTGGCTGAGAGCTAAAGGTTATAAGATGTTTATAAAGTGTGCATCTATATTTTATTTTTCTTTGCACAAAGATTCAATTTGTTTACCAGTTTTGAATTTTTTCCACTTGTCCAGACAACATCATTTAAATTAATTTATTTTAGTTGCTAGTATTGCAATTTTTATACTTTTCACGGAAGTCTAGTTTAATGTTCAGCAATTATCCTGTGTTAAGCATTTATCAAAATATTGTTAAAAGATTTTTCATGCTTGTCCTGGGTCTAGCTGGAATGGAGGTAATTCTTGTCATAGCAGCCCTCATGGTGCTGTGTTTTGGATTTGTGACCAAACCAGTGTTGATAACGCAGCAGGGTTTTAGCTGTTGCTGAGCAGCGCTTGCACAGCATCAAGACTTTCTCTTTTTTTCCACTCTGTGACCCCCAGTGAGTGGCAGAAAGGGAGGGAGTGAGCAGCTGTGTGGGTGCTTGGCTAACGTTAGCCCAGGTCAACCCACCTCAGTGCTGTACTGGGGGAAGCTGAGTACGAACTTCAGTGGTGTTTTAAGTGTGGCTGCTTGTGCCTAAGCTCCGAGTCAGCCACCCTGTCAGTACTGCAAGGTGCTGACCTATGATGAGCTTGCGTTAGTGACAGCTGGTTTTTAGCACCTGTACCAGTCAGCCCTACAGTCCTACATGGCTTCCAGGAAAATTCATTCCCCAACTTTTCCATGCCTGGCTGACTGGCCTGCGTTTCTCCAGATCTTCCTTCTTGCCCCTCTTGAAGAGGGATGTGACATTTGCCTTCCCCAGTCTTCAGAAACCTACTTGTGATTGCCATGACCTTTCAAAAGTGATAGAGATCTTGCAAGGGCTGCAGCCAACTGTCCCAGCACTGTTGGATGCACCCCTTCCAGTCTCGTATGTCCAGCTGATTTAAGTGATCCGTAACTCCGCTAGTTACCCTCTACCATGAGTCGTGCTTCCGTTCCACTGTTATTAGGTTCCTCACACACTTAAGGGAAGAACATACCAGTAAAAACTAAGGCAAAAAAAGCACTGAGCACCTCACCTTCTCCATATCCTTTGTCACTACGGCAGGTCTAAGTTTTCTCTAGCTTTCGTTTTGCTGCCAATGTACTTACAGAAGTCCTTCTTAACAGACCTAATAAAATACGATAGAAGTTCTATACAAGGTGAAGAGAGAAATGCAGAGTGGATGTCATCAAACTGTGTGTAAACAAATCTTTATATTTAAAAAAAATTAGAATACGTAGAGGTATATTTGTTGCATTTATAGCAGGTATGGGTAGAGCAGCCGGACTATCCTATCAGGAATCACTTCAGTTTATTCTCAAAACTCCAAAAGAACAGTAAGATACAGTTTAGTATGCATCACATGCTACATAACTAATAGCCATGTGCGAAGGCAAAGGTCTGACTAGCCTAATGAGTGAAGCTCTGTAACTGCCCCTAAGTATGAGGCCTGTATTCTCTCTGCTTGTTTCCAAGAAATCCAGGTCTGAGCATCTCTCAGTCACAACTTGTGAGTTGGGATTCCTACACCATTCCATAGGAACCATCAGCCCTGTACTCAGAGCAATGGCTATGAACTCGCCTTCTCTAGTGGATGTTGCTAGGCCCTGCTAGATGAGGAAATCCGTATTGTGCTACATATGCATGGCAGAGGCCATTTTCCTCCAGTTTTATTTTCCCTGAGGACCTTAAAAACTCCTCAGAATGTGCTTTTGTAGGCTTTCCATGTCTTTGGTGCAAAATAGGCCTGCATCCCTTGATTTGACCCTTACTCAGGATCCATAGGTGCAAAGCCGTTACCCTGAGCAGTACATTGGCTGAGGAGCTAGTTTCCCAAACAAACCTGAAATTGAAATGAATTGTTTCATATAGATACAGTTACTCAGGCCTCCTATGTCCTTACATGGAATAAGGTATAATACCATCAACACTGTACCACAGTCTCCTTACATGTTTATGTTATGGTGAATCATGTTGCTTATCAACAGATAAGCCTCTTTCCTATATGACCATCAAATTTTTCAGTGGTTAGTGTACCATGCAGTTACTACTACTATGCATACAAGATCTAAGCGTCCCCCAGCAACACCTGCAATTGTGTGAATGATCCTTCTTGGCCCCCTTGTCCTTCTAATTTCTATCCATGTGGCAGCATGGGTTGGTTCTATGTGGGTGTCCAGCTTGTTTACTTTCCCAAGATAGCTTCTGCACAGAAACCCTTGGTCCTCTTATGTGGCCACAGGAACTTCTTGCTTCCATGCTACCACAGTTTGCTACCACATTGTGGTGTACTACTCTCCTTTCTTCCCTCCCTTTCCAGCAAAGTCCTGAGGACAGTAAGCTACCAGAGGCTTTCCACTTCCCATTTCAATGCCTGTACTGCATTTTGATGAATTACCAGAGGCTGCACTGGCCACGGAGCAAGCTATTGACATTGCTTTCTTGAAGAAATACTGTCCCTGGATCTTGAATCCCAGCAAATTGAAGTCATGATGGTGAGCTGGTAATAGCTGCAATACCAATTTGGTGTTACGATTTGCAAGCCATATTACAAGGCCATGGGGAAGAATGACTGATACTGCTAGGTCAAGGCAAATGTGTATCAAAGAACTAATTGAGGGTCGCCACCATCATTTATGGACACTCTGTGAGGGTAAGAGGAGGGCTGAATGGATCATTCTGAATTCATCACATCTTTTCGTCAATATCTGCCCTACAGAAGTAAAGGGACCCATAATCCTCTTTGCAGCCACCTCATTTATTATTTTTTATAGGCTATTTCTTTCCAACCCTTTACTGATTTTAAATTCTTGGCTGTTACAGTACTCCTGGTTCCCCCTCAAGGACAACTCTGCTAGAAATATTACCTCTTATGGTCATCCTGAAACAGAGTCTCAAGTTCATACAGATTAGCTGGGAAAGTTCTGGCTCCTCAGACTGTCTCATCCTTCTGCCCAAGCATTAGTGCTCCTTCCTTGCCCTTTTAATCTACTCCTTATCGCCCTACTTGCCCTTTTCCGTGGCACAAACTTAATCTTTAATTTCCAAACCTGTGTCTGGCACAGCAGTGTGAAATTTTATAAGCTGCCTAAAACACAGCGCTGTACATTGAAACTGAATGGCACTTTCGCTATCATTATCAACAGCCACAAGTCACACCTCACTCCACTGTCCCCTGTCCATCAGTTAATTCTTGTCTAAATTCAATCACAGGTTAAAAGCGCATCCTTCAAAACACTCTATGTGGCCTGCCTCTGCTTCTGTAATGCTTGTTGCTACCTCTGGCTTCTCCTTTCTCTGCTCTATTGCTGTCTTTTCCCAATTCAGCAATGAAAATAGCTCCATGTGGTCCTGTTGCAAATGTCTTTGCAGATTAGCCAGTCCTCCATGTTGCTACTGACTCTGAACACCTGATGGAAATCCCTCCACCAACAGATTGTTCAGGAAGAAGTGTCCTGTTTCTTTGCTCTGCTCAGTCCCATACGTCAGTTGTTTTGCCTGCCTTCTGTTCACATAGTCTTGTTTGTCCTTTGGAGACAATCCTGGAATAAAGTTCTGCTGTGTCAAACTCACCCTCCGCAAATGAAATGTATATGAAAACATTCTAGCTGCTTTTTAGTCTTATGGGCACTTCTCATATCTCGTGACTTCCAAGTCTGTAGGGAAAAAACCAAAATGAAAAATCCCAAACAAAAAATCTCACAGAATCCTCAAGTGCTTCCACTCCATCTGTTGGAGTGGGTTTTGTGGCCTGTCACCCACACTCCTTGTCCCGCCTGGGCGTCTCTACTGTCCCATCAGCTATGAGGGGCTTTACCCTGGACATCTGCTCAGCAAATGCTGGGACTCCAGCAAAGGTAGCCTGTGCCTGGAGGACTCGTCTGTTCCTGAAGTGGCCTTGGGGTGCTGCTGCAATGTCTGAGAAATGCTGCATGAGAGCCTGCACGCTGCTCTGACCCCAGTTAACTGCATCATGGACCAAAAGTGAATCAAACCCCATGCTACAAATGTAGCTGTCAGCTGGGGATACTCTTCAGACATCCCATGCCTGATTTACCCCATGGGGTAGAGCTCAGTTGCATCTGGTCCAGTGATCACATCTGGTAGACAGATGTAGCATAGTCCATTTTTATATTTGCATAAAACATGAGTGAAACCTTACATGAAATAAAACCTTCTGGTTAAGGAGATAATCCTGACTTTCAGAAGTATTTTTGGTTTTGATCAGGTAGGAAGAAAAGTTTATCGATTAGTGATAAACTGATTAACAGTTTGCCAATACTTAACCAAGGAGATGACTATGTCTGGTTTGCCAAAAAGAAAGCAGCATTTTCAAAGAGGCAAGGGCAATCAATAGTCAAGAAAAAGATCCAAAGTGAACGATCACCTTTCACTTATGAAGTGAAGGTTCAAAATTTTGTGGGAAGAGAAATTTGGTTTTGAACACACCCTTACAATGTGTTTAAAAGAATGTATTATGAAAGGCAACTTTCTTCCCTGAGCCAAGATCCCCTTCCATGACCCCAACCTGAGAATGTAGTTATTTCAAGGCTGGAGCCTCAGTCTAGAGGATGTGAATTTCTAACAGTCTCTCAGCTGCCTTGTAATGGGTGAGAAGAAACTTTAGAGCCAACATAAATAATGACCAAAGATCCGCATGCATTTTCCATTTCCTTTTTGCACTTGACTTCAGAAAATTTTGCAACCACCTATTTTAAATTCTGTAGGCAAACATTTTTCTTCCCTTTTACTTTAGGCTGGCTTGAGTTAAGGATGATTTCATGGTAAATAGCTAATAACTTAATCCCATAGGTCCAGCTAAACTTAGAACCAGGTGTTAGGGTTTTTTTTTTTATTTTCTTTCTGGAGTTTGTCACAGAGGGATTTAAGTGGAAGAAGCATTTTCTGGGGACTGGTGCTAGTCAGGGAAGCAGCAGAATAATGGAGGAGAATGCTTAACCCAAGAATTCCACCAGTTTGGGTTTCAAAGTATTTCCTAACACTGAATGAAAGGATTTTTTAAATGTTCAGCTTTATGAAGTGAAAGGCATGCAGCACTGTGAGACGCAGTAGGAAGATGATCTGTTATAAATATTTGAACTCTTGCCAAGGTATCTTTTCTCATTTTTCCTCCCTGGAATAGCTAAAACTAACATCTCTATTGAGCTTAAAGAACCAGGTCAATCAACTATTGAACACAGAGCATTTGTCGCCTAGAGGAATGAATAATTAATGTAGCCTCACTAATTTGATATTGAAGGGAAGGAAATGTAATAGCAAATCTGCCTATGCATAAGGGGAAAAAAAAGCAATGGTAACATCCTATCAGGCCTGTTTAAGTGGATCACATCCATGAACCTCAGCTGAGGGTGCAAACTGAACTGCCTAGTGAAAATAGGCTGACGGAGAAACCAGAATAATTTCTTTTGCTGGGATAGGAAGTGAGATGAAGGCAGAAAAGATTTCTGAGCCTGTTCAAAAGGAAGCAAGGAAAGTATTTCCAGCTGAAGATTTTAGACTTAGAGATGAAATCACTGCTGCTAAGCTTGGCTATTCTCTAAGGTAATGAAAGATTCAGGCTTGTTGTATTTCTGTAACTTCAGTATATCCTGCCTCTGAATATAACTTAGGCAAATCTAGAGGCAGAAATCCATTTAATTTTCTATTCACTGTCAGAACATTTCTTTTTAATGGTTCTTTCTCTATTAAAAGGTAAGAATGTGTCAGGGAAAAAAAAAATCTGAATATATTCCTAGAAGCTTGGTTACATTTTTGAAGGGAGGTGCTGTAGTCTAAATGCTCAAAATTGCTTTAGAACCAGTACAATCCACAGAGACAGTGTGGGAAAAGCAGGTGAAAAGGGAAACAGGAACTGGTGAATAGGAAGTGTAAGCACAAGAACATTTTTGGAGGCCGTTGAGGTCCCCAGAAACCACAGTGAAGCAAGTTTCTGTTTTGGGAAACAAGTAAAAAACTGTGCTTGCAATCAGAGATAAAAGTGTGGAAAAGACGGGGAACTGACAGTTAGAGGGAAAAATACTCTAGAGGACTATATATACTTTTTTTCTTGTCTTACTCTGTATAGTTTAAAGCCTTTTCTCCATGAGAAAGTTGTGCCAGTCTGTTTAGGTATGCAGTTTTAAATACAACAGGCATTCCTATTTGAGCTTAAATCTATTTTTTTTTATTTTTAATTCGGGACAATGAAAAACTTGCACATGCTATACCAAATAAGAATTTCTACACAAGAATTTACGTTAGTGAAACTAGATTGCTTCAAAACCTGGTTTAAATTAAATCAGTGCATCTTTCTGTTGTAAAGAAGGCTTTCAGCATGTGCACTGTCCACATCAGAGACAAACCTGATAGAAGTATTTCACTGCTAAGGAGTTACAACTGAGGATTCACCATTTTTCAGAGAAGTACTTTGGAAAAGAAGCTAGAATTAAGAAAAGTTGACTGTCTTATAGAAAAAAAACCAAACACCACCACAGGCAGGAAATTCCACGTACACAGCAGGAAATCAGACCACAGCACCAGACAGGAAGGCCTGTTCAACAAGCAGCATTAAGGAAAGCCAAGATCGTTGATAAAGGCAGAGAAACATCGTGTTTAGCTTGGTGAAGAAACCAGCTGACAAATTCAGAGATTTTAAAGCATGTCATGTTTAACACTCTGAAAGACGAGGGAAGATTCAGCGACATGTCTTTATTTTTAACGGACTGAAGCAAAGTTGGAAAGGCTGCTGGGTTTGCGTTTCATAGGCAAAGAAGATCACACAGAAAGTCACGTTCATCCCTGCTCTGTTCAGCATGTAAGAGAACTGCAATCTGGACTTCAAAAAAATCCATGTTGCATTCTGCTGTGAGGTGGGTGGATCACTGAAAATCTGTTGTTGGAGAAGAAAACAGAAGTCATTTCTCAGTAGGTTGACGTGGAGATTTTATCTTCTCCAGCAGTTCATATCTCTTTGGAAAAACATGATAATCAGTAGAAGGGAGAATGGGTAGAAGGCAGACTGTACAGATTAGGAAATAATGCAAAGTACAGAATTGCGAAGAAATAAAGGGCAATTTTTGCAATAATTTTACTGAAAAATTTCCTCCTTTTTCAACCATCTCTTTGTTGTAATGAGGTGACCGTGAGAGAAATCTGAAAAGGTAAAGCATATGGGATTCTTTCAGTAACACAGAATGGCAGTGAAGGGAAAAAAAGCAACTCTGATAAGACTTGTAAGCTAGGAAAAGAAAGAAGGCATAGCTGAGAAATAAGAGAATCTGTGGACTAAAAATACCTAGTGGTAGTAGTAGGAGACCATTACATGGCTGACTGCAAGCTAATTGCATTTGTTCAGTCATTGTGAAAATGGATACAGATGGGATGCACAAGTTTGGAAATTTCCTACTGTTGAAGAGAAAATAAAGCAAATGTTACATGATAAGCCATTACCTAAGATGATGTTGAAGAGAACTCAGAAGATCATATATCTAAAATATTCTTTTCTGCTTTAGCAGCTCTTTTAATTAATTTTTACTGATTTTTTTTTTCTATGAAAAAAAAATGTAGGATGGTGATTGGGGGGGAAAAGGAGGAGACAGATCTTAGCCAATGAGATAGGTTTTCTTAGTTTGCCACTGGCTGAAGTAACATAACACTTCCTTGCTTGAAACAGAACTTAGTTCTGTAAATCTGTTAGAGCTGGTTGCAGAGCTTCAGTGGCTCAATGAGTATTTTGCATTTTCTTCACTCCTGTGGTATTGCAAGTTCTTACTGGGGTGCCTTCAAAGGCACAGTTCAGATTTTACAAGCTTTTTCTAAGTAGAAACAGCTGGGGAAACAGCTGATATCAAAGTTAACAATTCCTCTGAATACATTCCAGATTAAAAGGGGAGAAAAAGAAAAGCCCAGACCAGACAAATCTGATTTTCATATACTGATGGTACACCTAGTGGCAACTGGGCTCACAGCTGTTGTTCCCGACTGCTCTGATTTTATTACATGGTTCCTGGAAAGTTACGTCAGGTCCCAGCAAATCTTATGTTGGTCAGAGGGAAAGCATAAAGCATAAGAACTCCATCTCCAGCTGCATAAATATCACAGCAGGGTCCTACTTAGTTCTCAAAATAGTAGGAGATGTATGTTCTGAAAATAGTGGCTGATGTGTGCCAGGGAGGAAATCTTCCTTGCCAGTTAGTGTCCATCATTTCGCACAGTTCAGACAGATTTACCAGTCAGAGACACCGGGCAGCCTTTGGGCCAGATGGCTGGCACATCATTCACTGCAGCTGAAGAAGGACGCGTGTTACCCTTCATTAGAGAAATCATAAGATGCACTTGGCAGTGCATTCCTCTGAGCAGGGTGACTGTGATGTGTAGTGTGAGTCTATTAGAGAGCTACTTCACTTTCCATCGCCGCACCCCAGGTAAATCAGCTTTGCTGCACGCACTTTTGTGTTTATTTGTCTCTTAGAAACACCCTGACACAAAACTAGTACCTTTTGTTTTTGCAAAATGTTTAGAGGCTTCTGGATAAAAGCAGAAAGAAAATGCAAAGGACATTTTGTGGATAGATTTAAGTCTGAAGATTAAAATACTACTGCATGGTAAGCAACACTGAGGCATTTATGGTACTTCTTTAGGCTCTGTCAGTTGCCCAGTTACCCAGATAAAAAGTGAGAAGTGCCAGGCCCCTGAGCTCTGGTAATTTAACACAGATTTTCATTCATTTTGGCTAAATTGCTACAAACTTATGTAAGCCACATTAATTAGATAAGCCTAGGGTATTCTTTGTGTTGCAGCAGAAAGAACCTGTAAGAACCTTATGGCCTTTGAAGAAAATTCTAGAAAACCACAGGAAAGATTAAAATTATACCACAGAAACTCAGAAAATTGAATTGTCAGGAAAAAAGAGCTGGGGAAGAAAGGAACAATAAAGAGGGGAAGACAGAGCCAGTGGTAGTAGTTTCAATATCATTGAGAAGAAAGAGAAGGTGAGGCAGAGCAGTATGCACCAAAGAATTGTGTCTGAAGCTTCACAATTCAGAAGGAAAAGCTCACATGCTTGCTACCAATAATCCATGTTTCTCACTTTGAGCTGACAGTAACAGGGAAGACTGAAAAAGCGCTTCTGCGGGTACATAACTAAGAAAGTTTGGAGAGCATTACTATTCACTCTGAAAGACAGACATTAAATATTTAAATCAATTTAAATGCAACTGTTCTGTTCTAAGTCAGAGAAAATCCATAAGTGCGTCAAAGATGCGTGAGGATTTTTGTACCAGGCTTTCCAAGGAAAGGACCCAAAAAGCAATTACCTGAGATGTAATATCTAAGCATGTTAGCCATGTCTGAAAACCAGGTGCTTAAGCTGCTGTGACAAAGCCATTGCCCAAACGTGTGGGCAGTGGCTGCAAAGGAGAGGCTCTAATTAGTATTCACTGATGTGTGTCCTATGGACTCCCAACTTTGGAGGCCTTCGTGTGTTCTGCCATCTAAGCCTACGACAGACCAAGCAGAGATACCTAAACCAGACTATGATTCTCACAGTGTCTCTAAAACCATGGCTCATCTGGCTGAGCGAGAGCTGGGCTTCCCAGTGGGCTGGCTGGAAGGTGGAAGTTGTTCCGTAGAAAAACATGTTACAGAGGTGTTGCACAAGCAGTCATTGTTAATGCTATAATTTTACCTAGTGTTTTATCATTCATCTAAAGTCCTTGCTGTCAAGATTTGCACATTTACAGGAACCTCTAGTTTCACTTTACTGTATTTAGCTGACTATATATTTCATTTTGTCTTTTTTGCCCTGGAACAATGTGGTGGTGTGTTGGTCATCCATTTCCAAGTTAACAGCTGGCTCTTCCCTTGTGTCTGGATTAATTATTGCCTTTTCTGTGCCCCATCAATGCACAGCCCAAAGTTACTAGCTGATTCTGTGATGTTTCCTCCACCATATGCTGCATGTATGTTCACGTCAAACCAAACTGCTGTTCAAAGCTCTGAATGTTTCAAAAACTGAACCATGCCCTTGGGTATCACATAATCTTCTCATGAGTTAAGTTTCTTGGGTGGGGGATGTCACTGGGAAGAAGAACCAGTGCAGCAGGATTCACTGTGTGACTGAAATAATGTCCAGGCAGAAGCTGCCCAGAGGCGTGACATGATAGCAGCTTTAACTTTCATCCCAGGAGATGAAGTACAAGCCTCATAGTGTATTCTTGCCTGAATCCAAAAGTTTACTTGAACGTGGAGCCATGTTGATGATGGCTTCTGGCAGTCATGATAAACCATAACTTGTGGTCAGGCTGAGATGCCTTCTTGCTGCTTCATTGGCTTGTGATATTTACTAAAAAATCACTCTCTGATAAAAATTAGTTTGTATCTTTTCTCATTATGCCTTTGACATTTGATTTATTTAGAGTTTCTGTACTTGAATATTTCATTGTCATGCTTAATCACCCCTCAGTAATTAACATTTACAGATCGTCAGGGACTTTCGTATCTTCAGAGAAAGCATTGACCAGCTGCATTTTTTAACATAGTACCACAGTCTTATAGTATTTAATTAAATACTCAATTAATTTAAATTGTGAAAATATAAATGGGCCTTTTGCTCTCAAATGACTCTGCTAAGTAGTTATTATCTAGCAAAGTAGTTACTTAGTTAGTACATTTTATTTCAGAAAATTCTTTAGAGTAATTGCCCTGCTTGATTTCAAGATGTAGTAAATACTCTTAGTCTTCACATCTTGCCAAATGTTTTTCTTGATTTCATCACATTTCCTACTATATATGTCCTGATACTTGGGTCATATGTCTGGTAAATTGAGCAAAAGCTTCAAGTGGCGTGACACTAGTGCTTAGGTCATACAAATAATATGTATTTCACTGGTTAAAAAAAAGAATTTCAAGGGTGACAGGTTTTAGGAGGGGGTCCTGAAACCATTATTCCTAATGTAAAGCACTGGCTTTTCGTAAGATAGGCTCTTCATATTTTGTGGAAAATTAATGAATGAGAAATAGAGCTGAATAAAAGTTGAGTATTAGTTTGATATGCGGTGCATGGCAAGCTCCAGCAGGTTAGAAAGAAGAGCAGCTGGGTGGATGGCATATGTGCCTACGAGTCTGCTTTAGTTCTCTGCACCATGGTATCTGAGGTGACCTTAAGCAAGTCACTTAAGAATAATTCTGTGAATCAGTTGTGTGCCATATTGCCTGATGTCATAGCTCTTAAGTTTGAGATACACAGTGACCTGAGTGGGAGCTCTCACTAGGAAACAGAAATCAAAGATCTCACTTCCTCCAGTGCTTGAGGAAGATTCAAATCCACATCAGTGATTTTCTAGGAGAATATTCCCAACACTGAACAGTTGGTTATCCTAATGGAAGGGAATAGGAGAGACCATTCCTTCTGGGACATGCCTCTTGGCTGTACTGGCTGGAGCACACTTAACCTGAGGATCCATATTATATTCAGAGCCAATTGCTCAGCCACAATGACGTCTCTACCAATACACTAAACATGGCTATAGATTATTCTGTGGCCCTGAACTTTGTAGGCCTGGCCTGGCTTGGCCTGGTGTGGCCTGGGTGCGTCCATGACATAGCAACTAGCCTTAAGTCTCTTCCACAGAGTGCTTCAGTGGCTCCAGAATATAAATACTATGTTTCTGTCTATCGTTTAGCTCCTAGTGCCTGAAACAATGAGTGCTGTAACACCACCTGTCATTGCTGAAATAGAAAGCTTGTATTGCACGCGTTGTGGTGTGGCACGACAGCATATAAAAATGTTTGAGATTGCGCAGTCACCTGCAATTGCACTGAAGGACAGTGCAGGCCAGACAAATGTGATACAGTCTTTTCTGTGCTGCCTAGTGTTTTTGGTCTTTGCTTCAGCTGTCTCAGAGGCTGCAGGTAGGCATGGGCAAACCCGTACTGGGGAGCATGCTAACAGTGAGGCAGGAAGAACAGAATAAGGCAGCCACGGAGTGCTTGAACATGCCTTTAAATCCTGTTCCAGTAAAGTGCACAAGAACAGCCAAAAAAAGGATCAGTCCATGTACAACAGCAAAAGTTTAAGCATCTAAGTAGCTTGACTGCTGGAAACAAAAATGCTCATTGGAGTAGAAAGGAGCTTTTAAGAATTAGGTGCTTAAATTGATTTCTGGCCTTCCTATGCCTCAGCTTATCAGCACTGAGGGTAATCACATGCACCTCTACTTAGTGTTGTGAGGATGAATAACATAACGATCTTACAGGATTCAAATAAAAGAATAATGAGGGCCAAACGAGGACTTTGAGTAGGTTGACCATGAGAACAGTAATGCAGTTTAACTGCAGTAATATTCTTCAGTGTTGTAGACTATCTCAGCTCTGTCAGCTACACTTAACTGCAGTATTGTAAATCGACCATAGTATTGTGTTGAAATTTTCCAATTTTCAGATACCTGTGTAGCCATTTGGATGGTCACCGAAGCAGCAGTACATGCCTAAACCTGTTTCCTCTGATATGACTGTTGATGAACACACCAAAAAGTCATATACATAATTATCCTTGCCCTCCCTCCTTTCATCCCAATCTCCCACATTACTCAGCAAAGCCCTCAAAATATAGCATGTTAGCCTCCAAGGTGTGCTGAGGTCCCAGATAGGCCAGGCTCCCTCTGCTTCACACTATAAGCTGCATCATAGCACTATGAAGTGGAACTCGCTTCAGCCTCCCAAAATTGGAGGCTCATTGCAGAGTAGTATGTTCACCCCTTCCCATACTAGGCTTAGTTTGTCTTACTGTATGCTGGATAGCAATCTGATGCCAGCATTTGAGTGATGTTAAGTGCTAGCAGAAATCCCAATTAGTTGGTTTTCCCTCTGTAGACCAGAGAAAATATTTTAGATGTCCTCTAGTGTATTGCTTTTGTAGTGCCTTTAAATCTTCTGAGCTTTATTGAGACCCTCTGCTTCAGGCTTTGATGCTGTTTGTGTAATATATTACCTCTTCCAATCACCATTGCCTTTGAAGAACACACCATAGAAGAACTTGGTCTTTTTCCCAAGTGCATAACATGGCAACATTTTAGTTTAGAAACATGAAGGCCTTTGCTTGGGGTCACTGGCAACTTTGTGAAGTAGCAAAAGGGTTAATAACTTTAGTGTTTGAACTAGAGTGTGTGGACTGTGTTGCAGGGAAATGGGATCTCTCATTTTGGGAGACATGCTCATTTCCAAGGTGATGTATAGTTTACTTCATTTGTAAATGTACTGTTCCTCACAGGAACAAAAGCTACTAATGCTGGACCAACAGATTTGGAGTAAGGCCCTGGGCATGGTCTGAGACCTTTCCTCCCCTCTGTTTAAGCTCTCTCAAATTTAAGCACCCCAACAGTTTTGCAGCTTCGTGGAGAAATGCTGCAAAGAGTCAGCCCTGCTGGAAGCGTGGCACTGCCACCACCCAGAGATCCTCGAGGATCTCGGGGATCCATGGGAAATGGAACAGCAGCCCTGCTGGAAAACAAAACAGGGGAAGGACAGAGGTTCACAGGACACTGCCTGGTGGCTGTCCAGACTGTTTAATTGCTAGCGTGTTCCCCCACTCAGCCTTGGCCCATGCTGGCTGGTATTCCCTGAGATGATGCCAGGACACAGTTCAGAGTTAGCAAGGATCAGGAACTGTTCTTAGAGTTCCTGGTGTTATGGGTCAGGACACACTGTTTTGGGAAGGAAGGGTTCAGTTGTGTGCATACCAGTTGTGCCATGACGTTTGCCCTTGGGGCCAGAGCAGAGGGGATCTAGGTGACGATGGGATTCAGGAATGAGAAAGAGTCATTACTGCACTTCGGTGGACAGTATGCTGACACTGTAGGGAGTGATATGTCTGTCCTTCATCTCATCTGGTCTCACTTCTGGCCCCTACATACAAGATAGAGCTGAAAGGGACTTTACTGGTTGATTTCCAGACAGGGAATGGCCTGGCAGCAGGGGAGAGTGCCTTCTAGTTGGAATTATGCTTCAAGGAGCCAGCCTCCCTGCTGGGTGTCCCACACACCCCTCCCAATCTCTATGCCCATGTAATGCAGCCCCAGGACATGACCCAACCTGTAGCAGAGAGTGCAGACCCAAGGAGATCTGTAGCAGTGGGAAGATTTGTTGCAGTTACAGACTGGCTTACCTTCTTGGAGACTTGCCTCTGCAAACTGAGCTTCAGCAGCCATCATTTCTGAAGTTAACTTTTTAATGGTCTGACTTCCCACCTCTCCTGAAGTTGAAGGACTAGTTTCAGGTTGGCTTTCTAGTTTAAAAAAGGAAGTTTTTGTGTAGCAACTCTGGACTGAGCTTCTGCAAATGGGAGTTGTTCAGTGGCATGACTGTCTTTGTGAAGGGAATTTTCAAAACTATTACTGCTCCAGTAGAGAGATCTGGACTGTGAATTGTTTAGCAAGTGGTTGGTTGATTGTCAGCTGATATGTTTTTCGTTCTGCTCCCATTGTAAGACTTGACAGCTTTGCAGTTTAAATGCCCTTTGCTAGATTTCTAATCTATGCTTTAATAAAGCACAAAGTCTAGTCGTGGCCTCAGCTGTGTGGATTAGGCAACTGTGGTTAGATTACTGATGTTTAGGTCTCAGTGGACTAAGTCTATCAAAAATCAAAGCTATCAGTTCATTTTTATTGCTTTTTTCCAAACATGAGCAAAGCTTTTTTGTACTCAGAGGCAATTTTATCAAATTTTCGGTCCCTCACTGCACAAAAAAAACCCCATTCTGACTGAAAAAAAAAGAAGAAAAGGTTCTGTAGTAGTTTGAGATTTAAGATTAACTACTACAGGAACCATACCCATTGCTACATTTCTACCATGAAGCTAGGTGACATGGATTTTACAGTTCAAAGGCAGTTTTGGTATAATGGAGGTAATTTGCCATCAACTTAATGCAAATTTTAATTTTTAGTTAGTGGTGGTTTATGTTTTATATATCATTATTCTAAACAACTTCAGGAAATCCAAGTAAAATGTAAGCATGTAAGTGTCTTCATGTTTGCAGATAGTATTATCAGAATGATAATAGGGTATGTGAATCACAATAAAGTATTGGTGTTATTATGTCTGTGCCCATTTCAGATGTAGAGTTTCAAGTTTTTTAATAAGTTGACATGAAGATCTTTTTAAGCCGGAGAACGCTGCATATTAAACGTACAATGCTAACTTAAGGATATTAAATGGAGTTACAGTCTTGCCAGAAGCAAAATTCTATTACAGTGACAAGAAGTTTTTGCTACTATACATGTCCCACATTTTGTAAACAGTGAGAAAAATGGCTATTGTGATACTTGGCAAATTTAGTATGAGTATACAAATGAAAATATGAAAGATAATGTATAGTTCTCTACAATTCTGTGCAGTTCAATATATGCAGTTTGTCTCTCCCTTTTGAATTTGTCTGGTGATTAACTCACCAATCCTCTGATAATTATTGCAAGAATTGTCCCTCAAATGGTGATAAATCTGATGCGTGTTATGTGTGGATGTTATTTTCAGTGTATTCAATAAAAATGCAAGGTGTTCTCCTAAGGATTTTGCAAGCAATAATTTAGATAAAAATCTGATTAAATAAATACTGTGAATTGTGTAAATTTTAAGATTACTATAGATCTACATGCTATAATATGACAAATATTAGGTCCTACAGAATCTTTTTGTAACTAAAGGCTGAGTCTTTATGGAATAGTAGCAATGTTTGATAGAAGTTGACAAAACCCCCAGACTCTTCATTTTGTTTTCTCACGTATTACTGAATCATATTTCTGCTTTTAGAAGTCTTTTGAAATAAGCTTAGCTTTTACATTTTGGATTATTTTTTGCTAGATGGGGAGGAGCAGAGCTTCAGCATGTTAAAATAGTTGAAGAATTTCAAAAGTGAAGTCAATAAAGAACTTGTGTTTTATCCCAATTGTACATGTCTAAGATTTGTATCAGAAGTTTTCAAAGTACTGGCTCTATGCTTCTTCTGGTTTTCATGTATGTCCCCTCCATGTAAGGTCACTTTCATATATACACAGTGTAGCCTAATTTAACATCTGATTTTTATGGGTTTGGAAAACACACTGAAACTATGAGTTGGCTTTCCTCCAGTATTTCTTTGTAATATAACAGGGACTCTTGCCCTCTGCTATAAAGCAGAGCTTCAGGTGAGGAGCAAGTCCAATCAGCCTGGACAGAATACCATGCTAATATAGGCTTGATTGTACGTGGCATAGGAGTAGGCAGTGAGTCAAACACTGACGTTCTCAAAACTCTGCTAATCTGTTTCCTGCTCATGGAACTATCTCAGTTCCTCTGACCTGGAAGTTTCTTAGAGCGAAGTTCTCATGGTGCCTAAGTTTCTGTGGATGAGAACTCACACAGCTGCTCAGATACAGCTTGTTAGTCTTGTGCTGCAGTGGACTGATAAAGACTCCTCAGGAAAGACAGGCTGGGAGGGCAAGAAGTAGGAAGAAAGGAGTCTCATGGAGTCTGGCAAAGGAAAATGCCACGTCCTACACCTGGGGAGGAATAACCCCATGCATCAGTACGGGGGACAAATGTGTGGAAAGCAGCTTGGCAGAGAAGGACCTGTGGGTCTTGGTGGACAAGAAGTTGAGCACAAACCAACAGTGTGCCTTTGAAGTAAAAAAAGCCAACAGCACACTGGGCTGCATTAGGAAGAACATTGCCAGCAGATTGATGGAGATGATCCTTTCCCTCTGCTCAGCACTGGTGAGGCCACATCTGGAATACTTGGTCCACTTCTGGGCTCCTAAGTACAAGAAAGACATGGACTTACTGGAGCAAGAGTGAAGAGCCACAAAGATGATTAAGGGACTGCAGTATCTCTCATATGACGAGAGGGTGAGAGAACTGGTACTGTTCAGCTTGAAGCAGAGGAGGCTCGGGGGGGGGGGATCTCATCAAGGTATAAATACCTGAAAGGAGGATGTAGATGAGATGGAGCCAGGCTTTTCTCAGTAGTGCCCAGTGACAGAACAAGAGGCAATGAGCACAAACTGACACACAGGAAAATTCTACTTAAACCTAAGAAAAATATGTTTTTACTGTCAGGCTGAGTGAGCACTGGTACAGGTACGCCAGAGAGGTTGTGGAGTCTCCATCCATGGAGGTATCAAAAGCTGACTGGACATGAAGCTCTGGATGACTCTGTTTTGAGCGGGGGGTTTGGACTAGACAATCTTCAGAGGCCCTTACAGACTCAGTGATTATCTGATTCTGTGAGTCTATTTTATCTCAGTTTCCAGGGTGTGTTTTCTATCTCACAGGGATACTGCAAGAGATGATGAAGACTGTGAGGTGCTTAAACACTGCAGTAATAGTATGAGAAATTACCTATAAAGCCTAGTTTTGAAACTGTAGTTTTCCCTGTAGTATGTTGAAGAAAGAAGAGGCTGGTGATGTCCTCCTTCATGCCTAAATGCATTGCTTACTGAACCCTGTGCAGTTTCAGGTGTTTTAAGTACAGTCATTTGCTAGTTGCTCAGTAACAGAGATACAGTTCAGGCTGTCCAGGCACATTTAAGAACTGTACCAGGAACTTAAAATGACATGGAGTCAGTGCAGTGAGTGCTGTACTAAGAGTTTTCCATCTTTTAGTGATCATTTTGTAGACTGTGCTGCCAACATTCAATTCTGGTACAAATGGAATTTATGTATTTATTCATTTATTATAAGAGGATATTTATGTTGGTATCTATTCTAAGTAACACAATAGAAGTATTCCACCATTTGAAAAGCCTAATGTTAAGTTACATTGTGTTATTGTTTTCCTGTCATGGCATATTTCATCATTGCCAAGCAGGGTACATTTTTGTAATGCCATGGCAGATTCTCAGTGGAATGGAGTTTTTATCTATCACATTAATGAATGGTTTAATAATACAGTAAGAAAGACTACTCACATAAAATGCTTTAATGATGGATGTCAGAACAGTTTCTAGAATGGATTTGTTTTAACAAAGGCAAATGTGCTTCCTCAGGCATCTGTGGGATTGCTACTAATAAAAGGAATGAACGTCATTAAATTGGTAACATCATGTGCCTACACTTTTATTATCCTTACTTTTTCTTTTATTACGTTTTACTAGATGTTTTTGGAGCAGATTGTAAAATATTCTTTGTCGCATTTATCAGTAGAGTTGAAGAACCTGTGTTCATTGCACTGTTCCCCACGGCGTCTTCCCCTTTTTGCATGTATTTAAATATATCTAAGCCACACACATGCAGAGGTTAGAAGACTGCCACTCTGTCTATTAGATTGATGTTCCCTGGGAATCATCAATAGCAAATGGTGATGCTATAAAAAATGGAATCACTGTCCTGTATTTGAGAGAGAGTGTTACAAGCTTTTTTTTTTTTTTTTCCTTTGTTTGACTGGCAAGTCATGGCTGCATTTTGAACCCAAGCTGGAATAAAGGCTCTAGCAGGCAATTTAGATTATTATCCTAAAGTACTAAGCACCAAATCTTTCTTCTTAGTGTTTCTGTAAAGATATAATTAGAAAACTTACGTGTATTATTTTCTGATACCACACACAGAAACAAGACAGGTGTGGAAAGGAGAAGTCCTGAGTAAAAGTACAAAAAGAAGAACAGATTTAAGGACAGTACAGATTTCTTTACAATACTGAAACTCTTTAGGATTATAAAATAGCAACCATTGTTGAATGTTTCCCGCTGTAATGTTATACTAGGCTTTAAAATCACATATAAACCAATTTTAATTAGCAGTCAATACCTGCAAAATATCTAGCCTCTCATTTACTCGCTGAAGTATAAAAAAAAGTTGTGAATTACATTTGTTTCGTGTAAAAACATATTTATATTATGTATGTCCTGTGTGCATCCTAGGTAATGCACTTGGGAGCCAATCTTTCCTCCATGCGTGAAACTCTCATTTATTTGAGCATAGTAAACCTCAGACTAAATTATTTATTCAATCTCCCATTTCCGTGTTTTTGCTACATAGGAAGCAGTTGCAAGATTATATGAAATATTTTTCAATTCAAGTCTGAAATCCGGCCTCTGGCGGTGGCCAGCACTTGGTGCATCAGAGGAGGGCAGCAAACAAAACAATCTATAGTTGAGCTATCTGATTGTGTACTACTAAATATCTAGGGGAGAAATTTTGTCTTTGATCTTGCTAAAATCATTATTAGACCTGGAGCAAGAGACATGAATGCCTGTTTCTAACATTTATGTTCTGATTTTGTCCAAAATGAATTTTTGGAAACTACTGCTGATAGAAGAAATATCTAATTTAATATGTACGTATAATATATGTACATATGTATGCATATCAAGTAAATATATATATATGTGTGTAGGTATATCAAATAAAAGACAAGCAGAATACTTTATAATTTTAGTCAGGCATAAGGTTTTTATTCTGGGAAATCTTCCACATTTTTAATTTCATTGGTGAAAATAACATTTAAAGGTCAATTGCAAATTGTTTTTAAAGTATTACTTTTCTGCGGTTTTTGCCTTGACAGCTGTACTGTAAAGCTTTGACAAGTTTCCAGGGGAACTAATGGCTATAAATGTGACTGATAATTGAATACTACAGTTTTATTTCCTAATGGTACTACTAAATCTAAGTGGCACAATGCACTTCCTGAAGTCCTTGTGTCATTAAAAAGTGACTCTTCTTTCCATAGGAGTTTCTTTCACTTCTATAAGAAAATTAGTCATCATTATTACACAGAAGTATGATTTATACTTTCTCCTACCACTCCAGAAAGCTGGAAAAAGATGTTTACAAGCAGACCCACATAACTGCTTGGGCAGGATTTGGCTAAATCCAATATTACAGTCCTCAAAATCCTGTCCTGTGCTCATGCCTAACTTCCTCAAAGTTACCTTTTCTTTTATTTTCTTTTTTTTTTTTTTAATTTGTATTACACATGCACTTCTGTTTGTGAGCAAACTTAGAAGTGTCTCAGTCTCGACAGGGCAGGGTCTCTCGAAAGCTATTCATGCATAAGCCCTGTTAGCAGCTGTTAGACAGGTACTTGCCCACCTATTTTGCCAGGGAGACCCTGTCAACAGGCACTGCCTAAGTGCATTTAGTGACTGGTTATCTGCTCGGAGGGCTGCCATTCTCCTCCACTTCCTCAGCCGCTCTATGATCAGTACATTGGCTTAGGCAATCTGAATTTAAGTCCCTGCTTTTGCTTTGCATATATTGTATGATTTGTGCCTTTTCTATATTTAAAGCTTCTCAAGAATGTCCTGTAATTGGATAAATTGAGCACTTAATCTTGGAAAACGGCAAAATTTTAACACATTTTATGATTTCCTGTGTTTGATATTTCATGTATCCAGAAACCCTGAGGCTTCTGTGATTCAAACAGGTTCCCTGAAAACAGGAATTATTCCCGCTTTACTATGCTAATCTACAAATACTCTTTTTCCTGGGACGGTCATTTTCCATGACATCTCAAGCCTTGAGCTCCCAGCTAAAACTAGCAACAGGGATCCCGGACATGCTAGTCATTTTTGCAAGGCAGCTTCTTAATAATAGACCAGTTGCAGGAGGTGCAGATATCTGCAGAGCAGACCCTCCTGCATCCTCTAGGGAAGGATGGGAAGGAAAGCCAAGAGGGCTGTGCCAGGCATGAGGAAGCAGCAAGGTCCTGGAAGAGGCCCATATGAGACAGATGTGGTATAAACCAAAAGCCCCTGGAGATAGGGGAAAGGAGATCAGCTGGTTGCAGACAAAGAAGGAACCACTACTAGGGTGGCAGTTGCTACTTGACACCTAAGGGGTCATCAGACAAAGTGACCTGGTGGGAAGTTCGTAACGAATACTTGGAGGCAATTTCTTATACATTAGGTAGCTTACCTTCCGAATGCCTTTCTGTCAGATGGTGCAAATGCTGGAAGTTTCTGTGAGTTAAGGGTCAACAGGACAATTCGGGGGGGGGAGAAAATTAATTAACTGAAAGTTGTGGAGTACCAAGTCAAGCCATCTGGCTCAGGTGGTCCCTCAGTCATAAACTGTTGGACTCTAGGAGAGAATTTGGGGAAACAGCACATTATTGCAATCAGCATCCCAGCGCAGGGGAGACAACAAGCACGTGGCCACCAGGCAATTGCTGCCCCGGCTAAAACCAGCTTCTGCCAAGGCAGGGCCAGACATGTCCTGAGACCCTGCACTGCCAGCTGCCCACCAAGCCTCTGGCCTTGTGCTAGTGATGGCAAAACCGCTATTTACTGGGTTGCAATATACTTGCCCTGTTTTCTCCTCTGCCTGAAGTTTTGGTCAGTTTTTCCTGGTTTTGGTCATCGTCACAAATAAGATAGACATTGTTGGACTTTTGGATCAACCTAGTACAGCTGCTCTTATTTGTCAATGCAAGGATACTTCTCCTGTTTAGGGCTGATTAGCTGAGGGAAGGGGTCACGAAATGGGAATCGGATCTCCAAAATTCACACTGGGTCTTTCTGTTCCTCTGTTCCTAGTCAAGAGATACTCTGCAGGTCACTTCCAGTCACTCTTGAGTCTTTTCTAATTTTTCTGTGGGAAAATTAAATTGTTTCCTCAGGATGACAACAGTTCTGTTTAACATCTTTATCGATTATCTGCATGAGGGAATTGAGTGCACCCTCAGTAAGTTTGCAGATGATACCAAGTTGGGCAGGAGCGTTGCTCTGCTCAAGGGTAGGAAGGCTCTGCAGAGGGATCTGGACAGGCTGGATCAATGGGCTGAGGCCAGTTGTATGAGGTTCAAGGCCAAGTCCTGCACTTGGGTCAAAACAACCCCATGCAGCGCTACAGGCTTGGGGAGAAGTGGCTGGAAAGCTGCCCGGCAGAAAAGGACCTGGGGGTGGTGTTCGACAGCCGGCTAAACGTGAGCCAGCAGTGTGCCCAGGTGGCCAAGGAGGCCAGCAGCATCCTGGCCAGTATCAAGAAATAGTGTGGCCAGCGGGACCAGGGAAGTGATTGTCCCTCCTGTAGTCAGCACTGGTGAGGCCGCACCTCAAATATTGTGTGCAGTTCTGGGCCCCTCACTGCAAGAGAGACTGCAATTGAGGAGCTGGAGTGTGTCCAGGGAAGGGCAATGAAGCTGGTGAAGGGTCTGGAGATCAGGTCTTGTGAGGAGCGGCTGAGGGAACTGGGGTTGTTTAGCCTGGAGAAGAGGAGGCTGAGGGGAGACCTTATCGCTCCCTAGAACTACCTGAAAGGAGATTGTAGTGAGATGGGGGTCGGTCTCTTCTCCCAAGTAACAAGCGATAGGACAAGAAGAAATGGCCTCAAGTTGCACCAGGGGAGGTTTAGACTGGATATTATGAAAAATATCTTCACCGGAAGGGTTGGCAAGCATTTCTGTCAAGGAACAGGCTGCCCAGGGAAGTGGTAGAGTCACTATCCTTAGAGGTATTTAAAAGATGTATAGCTGCAGGGCTTAGTGACATGTTTTAGTAGTGGACTTGGCAGTGCTAGGTTAATGGTTGGACTCAATGATCTTAAAGGTCTTTCCCAACCTAAACAGTTCTATGATTCTATGATTCTACTTCTTCAAAGCCTTGAGCCAGCTCTGCCTCAGGTTAGAAATGTGGGATTCATGTAATATCTTTACTCAAGCTTCGTCATATATTTTACTCAAGCAAATTTCCTCAGAAATCAATGGAGTAAAAGCTTTGGAGTTTGCAGTAGTTGCAATAAAGATATTGATTAATAAATAAGCCTCTAGGACATCCACAGTGCTTTCAAAAAAGATGAGTCTTTCCTCATATACTAAACTTGCAGAAATATTTTCAGTACTAGAGACAGCCATATGTCAAAACAAGACTACAGCTGGCCACTCAACCAAGATGCACAACTTCATGAATAAAACTTTCAGAACACACAGTTTTGATTATGCAAGAATTGATAAAAGTAGAGAAGATAGGTAAGGGGCATAGGCCTCCTCCAATGTGCAGGGCAAATCAACAGATGAAGGATGCTCCTTCCAGACTTCGTTCAACACTGGCAATGCTCCAATTTTAGTGTGTTTTGTCTTTTTGTCTTTACTGAATCAACACAGTATGTCAAAACCTCCAAGTGTGGAGAGTTTTATGGCCACATGTACACTGCTCTTCCAGGAGGGCTCCCAGGCTTCTAAGCCATAAAAAACATGATTCTGCTTTGGTAATATGCTTTAACCTCAGTAGTTTGCTACATTTTCCTCCATTCTTTGCTACTCTTCTTTAAAATAAAATTTAAATTAAAAGGAGAAAAAGGAAAGACTCAACTTTTTAGTTATTCCTGGACTGTTTGGCTAGAGTTATGCTGTCAGGCCCAGATCAGTAATCACACCTGACAACTTCAAGTGAAGGTTTATGCTTGACTAAGGGAAAATAAAATAAAATTTAGTATAGAAGGAATTTATTTGCAAAATTATAATTTTTGTCCATTACCTTGCATAGAGGTGTCACAGAGACAGACTGCATACAAGACACTGAAGAGTACTAAAAAGGCCACAAAGTGTTTATTTATAGACAGTTGAAATATTTCCCAGAGGCTTAACTGCAGCACCCTTTTTATCCCAGTGTGAATGGACTCTGATTTTAAAGGCAGAAGCTAGCACCTAATATACATTGAAGTGATCTTCATCACTTCTCAGAGCAGAAAAGTCCTCCTCTTTTTCTTTTTTTTTTTTAACAACATGCAAGTGTCTTTCCATTTCAGCACACAGCATGGGCAGAAAAAAGGCTCAGGGGCAGGTGTTTGCCTGGCAGAAAGGACAGAGAATTGCTTTAGTGATTGAAATTGTGCCCTATATTTAACAGTGCTGAGAGAAGAAACTCCTTACTCTGTCCAGATAATTTCCCAGCCTGTAAAGGATGTAGAGAAATTAAAGTACAATTCCAAGTGGTCTTTAGATTTTTTTTTCTTAAATAATTAAGTTAATATGTAAACTTTGTACAATAGCACTCCAACAAGTCCTGCATTTCACTAATTACAAGACACAGGCATACTATTATTACTATTGCTACTACTGTTCTAAGTGCTTTAGCTGTTGGCAGATGGAAATAGTGTGTTAGTTTTGCACTGAAGTGTAGTGTTCAGGTTAAGGAGATGCTTGGTACATCTCCCTGGAAGCAACATCTTCCTTAATGTTTTGAAATGACAAACACAGATGCATTTATTTTAACTGATCTTTACGCTTGCTGTAGGCTGTATATCTTTTAATTTTTCTTAAAGGCCATTTTAAGGCTTTCCAGTAATTATTTGTTGGTTTTGTAAACATTAATATTCGAAATCCGTTCCTCATTTCCAATGCATCTGCATACAAGTTTTTTAGGAGCAAGTCCATAGATTTGTTAAATTTGTTGCTCTGCCCATTCAACATGATGAAAACCAGCTACTTTTACTAGGCACCCTGCCTGGGAACTGAGAAAAGCAGTTCCTACCTGAAGAACCAAGCAAGAACTCTTTCTTCTTTTGAGGGTCTTTATAAAGTTATTTATTTTTCAATCACATACAGGCACTCAGGTTAGAGTGAGGCTGTACTTTGTGGGAAGGCTTATGAAGCAGAAGTACATCCTATATCCTAAAAATACTTCTAGTCCAATGCTCCAGCCACACTGGGATTTACGTTTCTGCTTTGTCAGGGCCCTAATGTCAAGCACATGGAGGAGTGCTTGAAGGACTGGACCAAGCTAAGGTAAGAGCCAAGGATAAGCTTAAAGATCAACGGAGAGGTGGGGAAGACAGGCAGAATAAAAATATTGTCATATGCTAAGAGAAAACATCTGTGAGAAGTAAGATGGCTGGGTTTTATTTTCACTTTAATTGAAAAATTAATAGAAAACCAGACATAAGCTATGGAAAATATTACAACTATCAGAAATAAAGATTTATTGATGAAAGGCATATTTCTGCTATCAGTTTCATCAAAAGTTGCTACAAATACTTGGCCTTCCTCTAACATAATTCATATTTTTTATTTTCTTGGGTCTTGGCAGATACATGAAACAAATCACAACCACACTGAAGCTTTACTCATTCAGGAGACTTTTTGCAAAACAGACAACATTGGAGGTGATGAGCTAAAAGACATCCAATTCAATAAATGCAGCATGCTCCGTTGTTTGATGTAGTCCAACTTGAAATAAACAAGGTCCTGATTCTCTATCATTAAAAAATAATAATAATCCCAGAACACTTCCAGCAGGAGAAGAAGCTTGTGTTGTTAATGTCTCACTTCTGCTTACCTATGTAGAGAAAAATTAATTCAAGCCGGAACCAGTGCTGGAAAGAAGATCTGTTAGAATTATTAGAAAAAGAGAGGTTAGCATACAGAAGACTATTCAAAGAGCCTTGTTAGGAAAAGGGGTATGAATATTGTCTAAAAAACATCAGGGTGCAGGGTATGATATCAAGAGGGAAGAAGAACTATTAAAGTATTAGACTAGTAGGAGAGGTGTTCACTGGAAGCACTTGACCAGGATTCAAAAGACAGCTTCAACTGCATCCCCACTGAAATGTGGATAGTGACCTGCAGTTTCTTTCTGCCTAAGCAGGCAGCCAAATCAGTAGGTTAGAGGCATGTTTATTCTCTCTCTAGTAGTTTCACATGAGGTGTAAGAGAAGAAACGGTAGGCCCCATAGTCTTTTACACCAGAGTGCTGCAGCCTGGTGGATTCCAAATTATTGCACCCCCCAAAAAAAAAAAAATGCTCTGACTTAATCCTAATAAGAAGGTGGAAAGAAGTTGCTATAGCAAAATACATCCTTCTACACAGCCTTCATCTCCAATGCAATACAACCCGCTTCATTTTGGTAAGGCTTGCACTTCGTTTGGATTTTCTGGAGCCGGATGGTCAAAACATTTTCCTTTGTAAGAAGTATATCAAGAAAGAGCTGAACCAGAAATTCCCACTTAGGTAACTGAGCTGTCACATACAATCTGTTTCTATCCCCTTTTTCTGTGAGATTCTGCCTTTGGCGCCTGACCCTGGGAGAGGATGCAGGAGCCTGAAGGGAGCTAGGCACTTTCCTCTTCGTTAGGGTAGGGCATCCAGGCTCTAAAGAGGGCAAAATGTAAGACAGACATCTCAGTTTGTTTTGTTTTTTTTTTCCTTTTTTGGTTAGGTAAGCTAGCTGCCTGACAGAGCCAGACAGCTGGCTTGTATGGATCCCTTAGGCATGTCTCCCTCTGTCTCCATGGATTATACAGAGAACTGAGGCCTGAAAGAACTTCTCTATTCTACCTCATTGATGGCTTCATGACACCAGTGTGCAAGATTTAAGAGTATGAGAAGAAAAAGTTGTGACAGATGTTAGTCAAATTGCTTCATGCTCTACTGGAAGGTCTTCAGATGACAGAGAGTGTAGCCTAGTTTAAAAATTTCTGGATGCTGATGGTAGAGATCATGTAAGGCTTTGGTTTATGGAGGTTTTTGCTTACATAAATCTAGCTGGAAATCTTGCAGTCCAGCTGAGGTTATTGTACAGAACTCATCTTTATTCTGTTTTACAATCTACCTTACATTTTCAGTACATAGATACATAGCCTAAATTCAATACACAGTTTTTAGTACATCAGTGTTCAGATGACTAGAGGCCAAGATGCTCTCATCTCACTATAAAATTTTCATTGTTTTGTCGCAACAAACTTGTTAGTCTAAAAAGCAGACACTGAACACAGTGCCACCAGCTTTGCCTTGATGCTTTTTTTCCTCAAGTCCCATTTTCCCAAAACACACAGCAAAGTTATAAAAAATTGAAAAGTAGAACTATTAATGAGTGTCAGCCAACATGACAGTTTTATTTTTTTTTTCTGTGCATCAAAGAACCATGCTTTTTAGTCTTTCTTTTTTTTTTTTTTTTCAGTGTAGCACAGTTCCTTAAGGCATCTAATCATAAAAATGTTGGCTCCAGTCAAGGAAAGAGAGTGAAATGTTTAGCCCAACCTAAATCAAAACCTATTGAAAAATCCCTGTCAAGAACATAGTCTAATGCTGCATTCCTTGACCACGCTTTCTTTCTGAGCAGTCTGCCTGTAGCATTGTAATTTGCAGCCAGATCTCAGAATTCCCAGAAGATGGCTGCCAGAACTGGTGAGCAGCTAAAAAGAGCATTAAAGGTAAAATTACTAACACTGTAGTTGAAATGATGTGTGAAAACCTGGAATAAAAAAAGGTGATTAACTTTGAGACTGTTGCCAGAGCAAAGGCAACATAACGAGCACTACAGATTATTCAAAATTGGGGGATTAGTTTTGTTCCTAAAATAGTTTGCAGATTACCTTTTGAATGTCTTCTTTTTTACAGTCTGGTTTGTGAGCAACCCCATGAACAGCTGTTTGGCCCAACACTTTGAGAAAAGAGCCCAAATGACTGACCTGATGTGACCTCTTTCTAGCTACTACCTCTCATCTAGACTGCAGTCAGAGATTGACACTATTCTACAATGGCTGGAGTTAATGAATAGATTCTTTTCTCTCAGTGTTTTTAGGACTTCGGTGAAAAAATACCAGTGAATAGCCAAGCTGCATGCAAAAGTAATGAAGACCTTGCTACATAAAAGGAAGAACAGGAATTAATTCATTATGCCTGAGATGCGCAAGTCTGCATTGCAAATTAAACACAAAGGATTTTACTACATGATATTTCACATGTATTTGATTCTTGCTTTCCTACACATGCTTAAAACCTTTGGATGTTCCAATTTTGTCCTTACAGATAAACCCTTCTTCTGAATATTGGATTGTTTTAGGACATGGGCAATTTGAAGCTGCAAGTGTACCTTTCAGTCTGCACCATTACACAGACTACTCTCTAAATTAGAGCTGGACATGGTTTCCATGAGTTGTTTCTAGGAAAATCAGAGCATTGCCTAATTTAAATTTTGGTTTCCATGAGTTGACATTCTTTGTATTATTACAGTTGAGGCTTCACAAATGTAGAAAGCAAAATTTTGCTTCAGCATTTCAGAACACAGCCTCATGTCTGAGTCCTCTTCTGCACTGCTGCTTGATTGCCAAATCTGTAGTAACCCTTCTTTGCTATAGTCAGTATCATAGAATCATAGAATCACAGACTGGTTTGGGTCAGAAGGGACCTCAAAGATCATCTAGTTCCAACCCCCCCTGCCATGGGCAGGGACACCTTCCACTAGACCAGGTTGCTCAAGGCTCCATCCAACCTGGTCTTGAACACTTCCAGGGATGGAGCATCCACAACTTCCTTAGGCAACCTGTTCAGTGTCTCACCACCCTCAGAGTGGAGAACTTCTTCCTTGTATCTAGTCTAAACCTGCCCTTTCCCAGCTTCCAACCATTACCCCTCATCCTTTCACTGCAGGCCCGTGTAAAAAGTCATTCCCCAGCCTTCTCATAGGCCCCCTTCAGGCACTGGAAGGCCGCTATAAGGTCTCCCCGGAGCTTTCTCTTTTCCAGGCTGAACAAGGCCAACTGTATCAGCCTGTCCTCATAGGAAAGGTGTTCCAGCCCTCTGACTATCTTGGTGGCCCTCCTCTGGACTCACTCCAACAGCTCCATGTTTTTCTTGTGTTGGGGGCTCCAGAGCTGGATGCAGTATTCCAGGTGGGGTCTCACGAGGGCAGAGTATGTGCCTTACTACTATGCACTAATGACAGACTTAAAATTAATTAGGTTCTGTCATTTCATGGGGAAAGTTAACTTTTTAATCTCATTAGAATCTTCAGGTATTCAGGGAAAAGGCTTACGATACACTCTGGAAGGAAACCTTTGTCCTTTGTAAAGCCTCATGTGGAAATCAACGTCTTAGTCAATGCGTTTACCTGGTGCATTTTGGATAACAAAGGCTGTCTAAGAGCATAGTTTGATTCAGTTTTGAAGCAAATCCCATTTCCATGTACCAGCTTTTGGTAATTTCTTGCTATGACTTAGGTGCACAGAAACTAGATCTACTTGGAGAAAACTCAACTGGAAGCTCTTCTTCAAAGATCACTCTTACGCTTAAATGGGGGCATTAAATTCTGAACTACTGGGTAGGATGCTGTAGGAGCCAACTTTAACTCCCTGAAACAAAAGTGGCCTGAAAGAAGAAGATAAGGGAGAGGGAGGGGCAAAGGCCATCCTCTTAAAATTTCTCAAACACTGGCAAAGTACTCTGAAAACAAAAACTGTAGTCATGGGGTGGATGATGTGGAATCTGGATAATGCAGGCCTTGTGCTCAATGAACTGATAAGACCAACACTTGCTTATCTCTTGTGCAAAGGATGAGGCTGGATGTCTTGGTTTGCAAGACAGGTGTCTGTGGAGGAAGGCAGGAGCCTCCCTTGAAATGGAAAGTGCAACCCCCTTCCCTCCAAATTATTATAATTTTGAAATTAAGGGGCCTTCAGGCGAAGATATGGGGAATAGGAATAACAGTTCTTTACTAATATATATATATATAACACAAGGCAGGAAAAAAATAACCCACTGGTTTACAGTGACAGAGTCAGAAATACAACCTGACACCCTGTTAGGGTGGCAGTAGCAGTCCGATAAGATGGTGGCTGCAGTCCTCCTGAAGCGATGGATGTAGTTCTGTGGAAGCAGCGATCTTGTAAAAGGGTCTGGTCTTCCTCCGAAGGTCCACTGGTAGGTAGGTAGCTCTTGTCCTCTGGAACTCCAGTGGGGGGAAAAGCTCCTCTGGGAATCCAGTGGAAGAAGGCTGCTAGGGTGTTCGAGATCTCAGTTTATATTTAGCATGGACTGCTTGGCTCCTTCCCCCCGGGGCGGAGCATCTCACAATGGGATGGGGAGTCGTGAGGCAGTTCCTTGATGGGCCATTAACAGGAGATAGCCCAGGAGCGAGTTATCGATGGGTCAGGCGATAAGGCATTGTTGTGCCCGTTAACAGGAGATAGTCCAGAGCGGGGAGGCAGGGAGCACCGCCCCACCTGGTCTCAACAGCTCCTGAAGATGGTAATAGAATAGTTTTTTTTTTCCTTTTGGCACATTTTACACTGTAACCCAGGACACTGGAGGAGGGAGCCCTATGGAGATGGGGCAGTTCTGCTCTGGCCCAACTTGTTTTGATTGGTATCTGCTGAATAACCTTTGCTTTGTTAATGAAGATTAGCACTCATCCCTCCACCTAAATCATGTTACACATCACCTGAGGGTGGGGGGGGGGACACCTGAGACTAAGTAGTGGGGTGGGTCACACTGATGCAGTGAATATAAAAGGCCGAGAGCTGTGATACAGAACATCAAGAAGCAATACGTGGAGAAAAACAACACATAGAAGAATGGTCATAGGAACCAGAGACACACACACACACACCCCCGCTTTTGTTGGCTGGACTGATGCTGGAGCCTGGACTGCTGACCAATCTCTCTCTCTCCTTTTACTTTTGGACACTGTAGAGAGGTATATGTGAGAATTATTTCAAATGAACCCTTTTGCCAAAGTTTTTTTGTTTGTTTAGGAGAACTCTTTTGCCGAGTCGTTTATTTCTTATAATTCTACCTCATTGTGAGTAAATTTGTGATTTAAATGAGCCTCTGGAATAGTTGTCATTATTCTGGATTACTGCAGAGAGTATTAAAAAGTATCACCTTCCCCTAGCCCACTGAGTGGGATGGCACAGACTCATGCAATTTTCCTAGCGTAACAATTTTTCTCTAGAAAGCTTTGAACTGCACACATAAGCTAGCGCTTTGGCCAGGGGATGAGGCTAAATTTTAATCTGAATTAAATTCCTGTCAGGGAGGTGCAAGAGCAGCTTCCCACAAGGGAAGGTGAGCTGAGGATGATGGTGGGGCAGGCAGGGGCAGTGTCCTCAAGTTAACAGAGGCAGAGCAGTGGGCCTGAACAAGAAGAGCAGAGCAGTAACCAGGCTCAGCTGATAATGATCACCAAAAATATCTGCAGTGATGAAGCAGATCTAAGGTCAGACGAGGAGGTCATGACAGCAAGGTAAGGCCAGGATCAGCAGGATACATGGCTGGGTACAGGTGTACCTACCACGTAGCTCAGGCAAGGAGCAAGGGCCTGAGCTGAAACACAGCTGCTGAGCATAGGGTGCAGGCCCCAGAGAACGCTTCTCACAGCTCTTTCTCACAGCATAGCTGTTTTCACAGCAGAATAATGCAAGATTTTGCTGCTGCACCGTAACAGAAGCGATCCTGAACAGTTTAGTGAGGGAAGATGTTGCAGGTCTGTTGGTGCTCATGGCCAGTTTAACCCAACTCTTGCAGGTTCTTCCAAACAGGACGAGGCTCTGAGCTTTACAAACTGAGCAGGAGCTGGGGTTAGTGAATGTGCAGTAGCGATGCAAAGAAGATTTACAGGTAATTTTATATTCTGTCTCTCATTCTCCTGTTGCATTTGAGGAGCTATCATCTCCTGAGTCTTTTGACTCTTCCTCTCTGTTGCTGTTTTGTTCTCTGATCATCCAGATGTTTGGTTCACCTTGCGAGAAACTGATAGGCGTTTCCTTAAGCAGGTCCTGTTTGGGGTTTTAACTTTTCTCATATGGGGAAAGACTCCATGTAAGGTCAGGGGGCTTCTCCTAAGCAGCCTAGGTAGCTGCTTTGGGCCAGCAGGAGTGAAGTCTTTCCAAAGAAATGAGGACATGCTCATTCTTTTCTGCAGAAAGAAAGAGAGCCCTTGCTGAGTTTTCTCTGCCACAAAAAGAATTTCTGCATCAGCCAAGGTTTGCCTGAGACTAGCTGAGGCTCAAGTTAACTTTGTTCATACCTTGGCCTGTCCCACAGAAATTCAGCCCTTGTTTCCCAGAATATTTTACAGGACTTAGGCACATGTTAGATACTCCCACCACAGTCTCAGGACCAGACTAATTTTGTCTTAATTTGTTATGAAGTATCATGTACTTCCAACCCAAGCAGTGTACTTATGCTAATCAACTGAAATCTAGATATGTTTTGTCTTTTTTATTTATTTTTTTTTAAATTGTCATGTAGGATCATGAAATCATTAGCAATTAAGATCATTTTGCTGTCAGTACGTCACCAGTGTTTGGGCTGGTTTGCTCTTTTCCTGTCCACCATGGTAAGGCTGGCATTCAAGCTGCATGCCACTGCACTCTTCTCACAAAACACTAGTGAAGTAATTCCAGAGCAACTCCAGTGGAAGTAGGAAGTGTCCAGTACCTTTGAAAATCAAGCTCCTTATTTAAAGACTTAACTCCAGGCTTGCAAGTCTCAGTAAAGCTTATCTTTCAGTGCTGAAATCAGAGGATGATAAAGGGGTACGTAAGAGAAGCGTGGGAGAATCATACAGTGCAGAGCCCTGGCAGCTTAGGCACATAAAGAAAAAAAGAGGAAAGAACTGTGAAATGGACTTTGAAAGAGGTTTGGGGGAATGATTTGAAAGTCACAGCCCCTCTTTCAGGCAAGGTGTCCCAGCTGGATTTCAAAATTTTATACAGATACCCTAAATTTTTAAGGTTTGAAGTCCTTGTTTTAGACCTACTGGAAAAAAAATTCCGGGAAGTGTTCCCAGTATTCCCAGCTAATCTGACTGTCTTGGGCAAGAGAGTGCCAGGCAATTTAGATTTCCAATTCTCACTTAAGGTAAAGCTAATTGTACAAAACCCAGTGGTGACAGAGTTGTTTAAATGGGGTAATCTGACGAACAAGAATAGAAAATATTTCATTATGGCTGGAACTTTCAACCTAAAGACTGGAATGTATATGTACATGGGAAAGAACAGAGAGAATGAAAAATGAGAGCAGAATTCATTCTGGTTTTACTGTCCAAGTCAAGCTGGTGAATTTCAGAGTTGTCCTACTGTTTGTATTATTACCACATGCCATGATTAGATTCACTGATGTCAAGATGTGACAACAAACCGAGGCCTCTAAAAAGGAACAAGTTTTACTTTTGGTCTATTTATGATACAGGTAAGGGCTTTTGAAGTGTGCCGATTTCTGCCATGAAGGTAAACAGAGTATAAATATATAGAGGGAGACAGACATTCCCTAGTAAGTAGAACTTTTTGAGATGGATCTGCCAACTGTTGATTATTTTAGCAGTGGAAGGTGTATGGTCACTCAACAGACTTCAACAATTACTTTGTAAAGTGACAGCTCCCTCAGAGTCCCCCTCGCCTTCTGCATGTGTTTGTACTCAGCTCTGAGTCCTTGCTGCATGATCTGGTTTTTTATATCTGGGAAGTCAGTCCTCTTCTATCCCATGACAGGGGTAGTCTGCCAATAGTGTAGTGTGATTTCCCCCGGCATGCAAAGGCCAACATGCCAATGACATCCTACTTATTAATGCCACAAGGACTGGGAAATAATTGTTTTGGTTTTGCAGTTGTTCGACCTTCTGCGCTACTCTTCTCCTCTGTGAGTGTGTCTGTCTTACAAACACCTCCATTTGTGCTGAAGACTCGATCCATGAAACAGGTTTCTGAATTAGCCCAGGCTAAGAAAGAACAGATGAAAGATGAATGGATGGAATAGAATAGTTGTGAAATCCTCCTTTTCCTCCATTGAATTAATGATGGATAACGACTTCCCGGTCTGTTCCTCAGCCATTTGGTAGAGCTAATATGATGGCATATTTTTAAAAATCAGTAATTATTATATTAATACAAACTGCAGTTTGTGAAATGTAGTGAAACTCAATGTGTCAGTATGTTAAACAACTGTGCCAAAGGACTCCATGAGTTTGAAGCTTCAATTATTTCCTTATTTACCAGGCCTAGTACACTTAGGTTAGGCTGGAAAAACAAAAATGATAGCATAGACTGGTGTGGCTCACGCAGGGTAACAATGCCCGTGATATGACCAAATCCTCACACTAAATACACGATGTCTTAGTAACATTGACGATTAGTGTAAAAAAATGTCTTACCAGAGAAGGAACTACAGAGTAATTACTAAATTGTTTTGTCTCCAGAGTCTAAATTTTTTTTTTATTTCAGTCTTGCTTTCTTATTAAGAAAATCCAAGTAGATTTTTGATAAATCATTAATACTTAAATTATATTTTGCTGTGTATCATTAGTTCAGATATTGAAGACACTGTACATGCATGAGGTTGAAGTCAGACACTTATGCTAGAAGAACAAATCTAATATTAAGTGTTTCTAGAATCATTCCCATGCATCAAAATCATAAAAGGGCAAAGTTGAAGTCCTTTGTAAGCTAAAAGAATTTATTTTACAGCTAAAGTAATACTTTAAAGCTAAAAGTCTTATTTTAGTGACAAATTTTTCTCTTCTGATAAGAATTCTTTTGTGTGAATAGTTTGACATAGGAGATAACGGCCACTTCAACAACACCAGGGACTCTGCTTCCCTTATTTGAGATGAAATAAGTCGCTGAGGCCTGACCAAGCCTGCCTGCACCCTCAGGACTCCCAAGGATGAAATATGCTATTTGGCTGAAGTAGCCCCTGGCATTTACAGTTTTTGCAATCAACAAAGGCTGCTGCTGCCAAAAAGATTACTTTTTCTAGCCTCGCTAGTGCCTGGGAGCCTGTGCAGAACAATCTACATCCTGCAGTACACACACAAGTCATGACTACAATAACCCAGAGAAACCCTCTAGCACTCATGACTTAGTGAAATCTTGTTTCAAGCTAATCTGCAACCAGAATGTGATCCTCATCTTCACTCTCAGCTGCCCTGTCTCTGATAGAGAGTGCCAGCGACCAGAAGTGCACATCTGAGGCACCTTCAGGCCAACGTGCAAAATTCTCTCCTACAGAAAATCCCTGTAATGAGAACTTAGTGACTTGCTGAACTTTCTGTTGGAGTGATATTATCCATGTTTCCTCTTGAAAGAATTAAATCCTCCCTTTGGAAACTAAAGCTTCTATAATGCAGTAATCATTGCAGCTGTAAGTGATAGTGACAGATGGCCTCAGATGCTATGACCCTAAAAAGTAATAAATTCAAGGGTATCAGTGAGCAGTTCATCTTAAATGTAAGGCTTAAAAAGTGATAATTTGCCATTGAGTTTGTTGGTCTATTTGCTGTAGTTTCCAGACGTTTCAAAATGGAAATTCCTATTTAAATGCCTTCTTAAACAGTAAATTCTACCCGATCATAACTGAAGAATTACCTTGTGATTCCAGAAGCTACACTATTTGAGGAGGCTTTCCATGGCACATGATCTTCTAGCTTACAGTTAGCAGGACTGAAGCTTTTCTGAGCTGCCAGTGAAGGGAAAGTTTTGAACAGCCATGCAAATAATATGAGAAAGATCTGGTGTGCTTTGCTAAGGTACTGAGCTTTTAATTTTGCACTTGTTGCTTGGGGGCCACATTTTTAGGTGCTCGTGGAGCTGCCAGGATTTTGCCTCGCTACACAAATCTTTGCTCACAGACTCATGGGAGTCTTCGACAAAAGTCCTGTCCAGCAAGAAGCCATCAGACTCTTGTTGCAATTTATCAGTGACTTTATGTCCTTGTGGCTATAGTTTTAGCTAGGATACATTCATATCTAAAGATCTCGAAGTAGCTTAAAAGTAAAAAAAAAAACAATGAAGAAAATGTGTGAGGACCATCAAATCAGAGAAACCCTGTGAAAGAAAAGGAAATATTTTTAACCTTTTAACCCTTCTGCCACTAAACCCCCTTTTTTTTTTTTTTTTTTTTTTTTTTTGTGTTTGGCATGTGTCAGGCACAGAAAAGCTTTACACATGGAGTTTGGCATCTTCCTAACCCTTATCCTAACTTCTCAATGTCAACAGGGCAGAAGATATGCAAGTATATGGCACACATGTTCCTAACACACCCTTTTGGGGTATGACAGGCTCCATAAACATGCTATGAAATCAACTGCAGCCAGATAAAGTCTCATGGTGGGTATGGGCCTATGCAAAATAGTCATCTGCTTTCTGGTTAAAGCCACGGGGAAGCAAAACGGTCACTGAGTGGGAGGTGAGGAGAAGGAGGGTCTGCCTATTTTGCCTATACTCAGTCCTAAAATGCCAGGCTGGTTGCTGCTGCTGCTGTCCCAGAGGTACCAGGCTCTCCATGAGATGAGGACTCTGGCTCTTCCCACCAGTTGTGGTTGCCACCTCCCCCTTTCCTGCTCCCAGGCAGCCCTGTGAGTAGCAAGCCCAACTCTGCAGAATTTTTTTGTTTTTAATGACAAGAGTTTGGTGTTGGTCTGTCATCTTTGGGTAAGAAAAATTTGATTTTCTGTATATTTCCTATGCCTTGAGCCAACTCTGCTTTTGCATGTCACAGCTGGAGCCTGATGATAATTTAGAATTTGGAAGATACCTAATTCATAAATAAAATATCAGCTATACAAATCAATGTAATGCTCTCTGTGAAGTAGTTTAGATTGCCTGAGACAAGCTTGAAGGAAATTAAATTGTTACATCACCTGTAGTGCCTAACATAATCTCCTTCAGCCACAGATGTGCATCTCCCCATGATTAGAGTTTTCTGGAAGAAACTTCAGCTTGCTGAGGGTTGTCAGCTTTCCAGAGCTTCCTTAACCAAACTCCCTGTATTTCATACTCGTATGCCAACTATCACCAATGGTGGTGGTGTGAAATGGAAAAACCAGGCAGGGGATATTGGAAATTAGTGTTGCCCAAAATACTTAGTGGAAGCAGGTTGGTGGGGGATGATGAAAAACTCGAAGCTGAGGTTTCATGATTACTGCAATGACGCTTTATATCACCCAGAGCACTAAGATGGCACTATCTGTACTCTCCTTGTGGTCAGGACATCAAAAGGGTAGTTAAAAGCTGAAGTCAGGTTGTACCATAGACTAAAAGACTAAACTTTCAAAAAAAAGGAAAATTCAGGATGAGAATGAACAGAAATAAAAGGACTTTTTTTACAAGTCTTCATTATATCACTGTGAGTTTGCAGGGCAAAGTCCCTCCTTACAGTCTTGCTACTTGCTAACAGCTGGTTGTAACAAGATCTGTGCCATCTCCTGTGGTTCTGTAGCAAACATCCCCTTGCTGATACCTGTCTGTCTGCTCTTTGCTGTTCTCAGCATTCTCCTTGGCTGATCTGCAGGCTGCTTGCTGCCTGACTGCCTGCTCCCTGCCTCCCTTCAACTGGGCCCATCCTGTCCCCTGAGGCTTCCCCATGCCAGGTTCCCAGAGGAAGGACAATCTTCTGCTCCATCCAGAGGTTCCTCTTGACTCAGACTGCAGCAGCCAAGGCGAGGCTATGGAATAAGACAATGCACATCATTACTTAGTAAACCACAAACGCAGATGTCAACTGCCAAAGCTACTCACTTCCTTCAGCTGTCTCTCAGTTGTGTTTGTGGGTCTTGCACAAAGAAATGGCATGCATAATAGGTTACATAGGAAATACTGATTCTACAAACAAAGGCTGTAACACCTGTGCTAACACATAGGTAACAAATAGATTTCACTTGCAGAGAAACAGTGGAACATATAAGCAAACTGTACATAAGCACCTAGAAAGTAATGATGTGAAGTGGCACATCCAACACAGACTTCCCAATCTGTGTTTTTTATGCCAGAATTACAGGTCTTGAGTATATGAGGAAGCGTCAAATTTCATGTATCTTGACTTTAGAAAGACATTGCCTTCCATTACAGTCTATAAGGAAGTTAAGGAAATATGGACTACTACACAAATTAATTTTACACAAGGGAAAAACTGTCTAGAAAATGAGACACTATCATAACAACAATTCACTGTCAAAATAGAAGAAAATATGTCAGCATTCTGCTGAGGGTTGATCTGTATCCAGTGGGTTTTAACATTTTCGTGAATGATCTTGATCAGGAAGTTTGGGAACAGAAAGTGTGACAGTGTGTCCTAGGTTACAGTGTAAGATGTGCCCAAAAAAGTATTCTATTACCATCTTCAGGAGCTGTTGAGACCAGGCGGGGCGGTGCTCCCTGCCTCTCCCCTCTGGACTATCTTCTGTTAACGGGCACAACAATGCCTTATCGCCTGACCCATCGGTAACTCGCTCCTGGACTATCTCCTGTTAATGGCCCATCAAGGAACTGCCTCACGACTCCCCATCCCATTGTGAGATGCTCCGCCCCGGGGGGAAGGAGCCAAGCAGTCCATGCTAAATATAAACTGAGATCTCGAACACCCTAGCAGCCTTCTTCCACTGGATTCCCAGAGGAGCTTTTCCCCCCACTGGAGTTCCAGAGGACAAGAGCTACCTACCTACCAGTGGACCTTCGGAGGAAGACCAGACCCTTTTACAAGATCGCTGCTTCCACAGAACTACATCCATCGCTTCAGGAGGACTGCAGCCACCATCTTATCGGACTGCTACTGCCACCCTAACAGGGTGTCAGGTTGTATTTCTGACTCTGTCACTGTAAACCAGTGGGTTGTTTTTTTCCTGCCTTGTGTTATATATATATATATTAGTAAAGAACTGTTATTCCTATTCCCCATATCTTTGCCTGAAGGCCCCTTAATTTCAAAATTATAATAATTTGGAGGGAAGGGGGTTGCATTTTCCATTTCAAGGGAGGCTCCTGCCTTCCTCAGCAGACACCTGTCTTTCAAACCAAGACACAGTGGAAGCAATGGAAGGGAAAGTATAACTACTGAATCTGCAGCTGGTGTCAAATTAGGAAGGACCTTAGAGAGCAAGTTTAGGATTCTGGATAATTTTGTTGGATTGGAAGAAGGGTACCATTCAATAATGAGAAGTAATACACTTAGACAGGAACAATTCTTTATGTAAACAGAGGAGGAGCAAGAACTGGCAAGAAATCATTCGGGGGGGGAGGTTTTATACTGAAATAGCAGTGTCATGTTACTGCTAAAAAAACCCCCACTAAACCCACTATACTGAAAGATATTTTCTATTCTTATGTCTCTATATATAGGTAGAGAAAGAAAGCATTATAGCATAAAAGACCGAATTCTACTGCAGTCAGCATTGCCAGAGTCTCGGCAGGAGTACTATGTCCAGTTTTGGTGACATGCTTTAAAAAGGATGTGCAAAAAAGCATTGCTGAGAGAACAACGAGACCACTGGAAAACATCACCTACAGGGAAAAGTTAAGTCAGTTGAGGTTATTTAATCTGGAGAGGAAAATGTCAAGGAGAGGCATAATAACAGTCTTCAGATGTGTAAAGATGTTGCTGCAAAAAGCAAGTGAATGAGCTCTTCTCTATGTCTGTAATAGGCAGGGGATAAAGTAATAGGTTTAAACTCAGGAGGGAAGATTCAGGTTAGACATCTGGATATCAGACGTACTACATGCTCCCACAGAAAGAAGAAAATTTAAGTCAATCGAGGTTGATTTATCTCAGCAAGGGGACTGCACGTAATGGGGGCTCAGGGAATGATCAAAACAATTTCTGAATTTGATGCTACTCTATTGATGCCAAGGAATGAGAGAAATGGAGGAAATAATACAAGTTGTGGTATGGAGAGAAGAAAGGTGTGGAGTACAGTGTAAATAACATTGCAGGAGAAAAATTAAAGAGAAGTAGGAGGCAGTAGGTGAGAGGAAGCAATGGGGAATGAATTAAGGTGGCGAGGGGAAAGTGAAGATGCACCTGGAAGATAAAAAGGTGAGGATGGGGATGGGAAAGAGAGGACCTGGCACAGAAGATCCAGTTCTAATTGGACCACTTTAGAGGTCTGGGGTACAGACACAGAAAGATAGTCAGAAAGATTTGTTGCCTCCCAGACGTTTCCAGACCACACTGCTTTCCAGACACTTCTACAAAGTCTTCTGTTTGCATTCTTCTGCATTCAGCAATGACCATGAAACCAACTGGCAAAGAGTTTCATCAGTTTTTTCTTCCTTGCAGCTCATTGCATAGCCCCAAGATTTCTCAGTCACTGTTCTCAGAGATCAACACTTCAGCGAAACCTGTCCCTTTCTGTGCTTGGTTTTGGGTACCAAGGAACTAATACTCTGTAAAGTTTAATAATGAGCATCACGTAGGAATTCTCCAGCAGGAGGTTGAAGGATAAATTACATTTATCCATGGCACTATTTTATTGGCTTATCCCTTCTTTTTCTTCCTGCAGACTCCTTCTTTACTCACCACGTACTTCCCGAAAGCTACATCATGGGAATCAAGGGTGCTATAGGAAACAGTATAGTTTGGTGCTTGACTGCCTCTTCCATCTGCACACAGCCTGCTCTCACTTCAGGCACTGCACAACCAAGGCCCAGGAGTTAGACATCAAATTAATACTTCTGAGGGTCTGGCAGTAGCATGCTAGTATCTTTTACTGCTACTGTAGTAGAAATATAAAATAGTCAGCATAAACTTGCAGGGTATAGTTATTTATACTTGAAGAAAGTGTGTACAGGAAGCATAAATAGCACAGAGATGGCTGTCCCTTTTAGGCGGGTGGTTACATGCTCCCACTTTTTCTGTGGGAGTGGAAAAGAATCACCAGCCATGGTGATCTCTTTGTGGAATGCTAGTGTCAGTGACAAAATGACAGGGAGGAGAACCATCAAACAGCATGCAAGAGGGAAAAATGTTTGAGCAATTTGCTTCCTGTGGCACAAAGTGTAGTGTTGCATCTTTGGTCTGCCAAATATTTTAACTGCTAAGATCACACAGAGGAGGCATTTAGAGTTTGTTGCAAAAACCACAAGTTCTTAAAAATGTGTTTCACCATCAATCTTTTCAGCCACTTGTCTGTTATTCATCTATCAGCTAATTCTTTGCAGGTGCATTGTATTGGAAGTATAGCTTTCCACCCCCTCAGCAACACTGTTTAATGCAACGAACAGTATTCTCATGATGAGCTTCAATAATTTGTCTTTAGCCAATAATTCATTGAACTACAGCCAGACTAGAGGAACTTTATGGAGTTAGAAAGAGCCCCCAGCAAATCCTTCTGTGAGAAAAGGAACTGAGCACTTGGGTGCTTTATTGCCCAGAAAAGGGGTAGGATGACTGTGACACCAATTTAAAGAAGTCACAAGCCCAGACCTGCTAAGGTTATTGGGGTGTGGGGAATGTTACTATAATCCAACATTTTTCACCATCTTAGGAAAAAAATTATACATGAAAAATACAGAAGCCTCCAGTTTTTATGAAGCCCTGTTCCTCATGCCTTTTTTTTTTTCTTTAGGGAATGCTTTCTAGCTGGTTTATCATTAACATCTGTATACTTTTTCAATTCAGGTTGTTTAGCTTGGTAGCAAAATTCAGAGAAAAATATCCTCGTAATGGACACTAAGATCTGTCAGGCTGAAGAGAAAGTCACTAACACAAGCAAAACAAGGTAAAAAGGGCAAACTAATAGCAAACAAATAGTCTCCAAATCTGGTGTGCAATAAAGCTCTCAGAGGCTGAACACAAAGCCCTTCTTCTGTCATTCTGCCCTTTTTGGCCTGTTGTATCCTCACTTTTAAGACTATTTCCTAATTTCGAGGGAAGGAAAAATGAAACTGGACAACCCTGAGGTCCCAGCAACCATACAGTGCCTCTCCCCCCATCCTGGACTGACAGAGAAGAGCATCCTTAGTGTACAAAGAAAATGTGGTAATGAGCTTATTTCTCCCCGCCCCTCAAGAGATAAAAGACAGCTTTTCTGAAAGGGAGTTGCTGTTAGAAGCTGCTATTGAAGTAAAGCAGCAGCAGGCAGCAGATTGCCATCGTTTCTGCATTTCACTGTGACCAGAGGAAATTATTTTCTTGTTTTGAACAGCACATCAAATTCTGCATTTGAAAACAGAATTCAGAAGACTTACAATATAAATCTAGTCCTCTGCTTTCACTTTGTTTAACAAGTTCTCTCTCCTTTCTTTTCCCTGCTAGCAAGAATGCACTGCTTTGGTAAGATTTCCTCACACAGGGATTATGAAATCTCAGCTCTCAGTCTTCCTGCACCTTTTCAGTAGGAATTTTCAAAAAAGATTAAAGCACTAGAAAGCATTTGTTAGATGTCCCAGGGTATTTCCTCCATATTGGAAATCTGAGAGTTCCAATGAGCACAAAATGTATCTTGGTTTCAACAGAGGCTTCCTTAACAGAAGGCTATGTAACACTGCCTTCTTTTTTTCTTTTTGTCTTAGTGATGGTTTGTTTTTACTTTATGCAGATTCAGCAATCCTTAAAAAGAACATTATGTTTTCTACCCTTCGCAGAAATGGAGAACCATGTTTCACGACTGGAGAAAATCAAGCTCCTCAAGGCTCATTGCACATAGCTAGAAAGGGCAGCTTTTGAAATCCCCCAACTGCTTTTCCTTTAGTCAGACAGATTTTTATAAAGAAGATTGTTCATGAAGAAATAAATCTGAAATAACAGTATAGCAGTGTTGTTGCAAGGATGGCTAAAGTGAGCTGCCCTGCATAACTAGCTATTTAAAGATGGAAAGCTGTGCAGCATTGCAGGATTGGTACTAGACAAGAGAGCACAATGCTTCTATGTGTCAATGTGAAGAGAAAAGCAGGGGATAGATACAGCGACCTTGGGCGCTGTGCCCTGCCATTTGCCTTGATGGTGCGGTACTGCCAGAGGCTCCCCTGTGTGAACACCTTCCAAGGACCCCCTACTCCTTTGTTTCTCCCGGGTGTAATACAAGCTGGTGACAAGGATGCACCCTCGATCTAGCTCCACAGTTCCTTCAGTACCCGCTGGGCCCTGCAGTTCCTGTGACTGGATCAGAGTGTTTGAAATTATATGCTGGCAGTCCATGACAAAGAGCTTTCTGAAGCATTGCTGATGCACTACCTTGGAGCAGTAGGCCAGCTCGTACTCTACATACTCCTCTTTAGGGACAAAAGCCATCACGTTGACCCCATGGAATTAAAGATCTAAACCAAATGGTCTGTCTAACTGAATATCTTTGGCCACCCCAGTCAAAGATCAGTCAGTCAAAAGAACAGAATGCAGCTTTTTCCAGGGAACTGATCATCACATGCCTGTTTGGAAACAGAGTAGATGCTCTGCGATAAGAACCTCTCAGAATAAAAACAGTGACAGACACAGTTCAGAGGGTGACTTGTGAACATTTACAAGGGTAACACATGCGGAGCTGTAAGACAGCAAACCTAAAACACACCCAAAAAATAGTTTTACAGCTGCAGCACACTGTCAATTATTGCCGAATTCTTGCAAAAAACCCGTGGAGATACTGCAGAAATGGCAGGCATTGTGCTCAGGTTTGCCACAAGAGTCCAACCTGAGGTATGTGAAGTTACTGTAGTACATGAGCTTGTGCTGAGCAGGAATAGAACCAGTGTCTGCTCTGGATGGAAGGAGGTGTATTGTTAAGGTATATCAGGACAGCTGCAGAGTGCTAAATCAACGTTGGAATTGACTCAGTCGTTTCTGTACATATTTGAATATCTTATCCCACTGTTCTTTTAGCATTTATCACATTTTTAACCTATATTATGTGGTTGGTTGCCTGCATGCAAATATGTCTTTTGATATGTATTATGTAGATGTGGAATCCTGTACGTAGTGGTACTGCTGTGCTAGGCAGAGATTTGCTTGGGTTTTTTATTTATTTTATAATAATTTATTTAATTTGCAAATAGCAATTGATGCACTGTTTCAATACTACCAAACTCATTAAAATGCAAACTGCAGTTTCGGTTATTACAGGAGACAGCACTGTGAAGGTGTTTGGTCGTGCAGAGTTTGCTCAAAAAACTAAAGTTCAACATAATGTGGCTTTCATATGAAAGAAAAAAAAAAAAATCCCTGTAATTTTGTGTGAGAGAGATTATTCCACAAAGCTTAAAAAACTCACTCAAATTGGGGTTTGGTTGATTGGATTTTTTTGTTTGTTTGTTTGTTTCCCACCTAGGTTTTACTAGAAGGTGTTTTCATTAGTTTAGGAGAATCAAATAAAGCTATGGTGCTGACAGCCTTTCACTGTCCAAAATGGTGAGGGGACCCTACAGTTAGAGGGAGCTGGGCTTGTGTAGTCTGGATGAGAGGAAAATAAGGGGTTGTGTAATAGCTGCCCACAGCTACTTCAGAGAAAGTCACAAAGATGAGGGGGCCAAATTGTGCATAGCAGTTGCACTGATGATACAGTGATGTGCAAAGGACACCAGTTGTGGCTTGCGAGGTTCAGACAGACTTGAGGAAAAACTTCTTCACTAAGAGGTCAGTGCAGCATAGGAACAGCTTACCTGGGACTGTGGGAAACCTTGAAGATTTTTCAAGAACTAGCCTTGCAAAGCCATGGCTGACCTGATATTGTACTGGTGATTCTTTTGCTTTAAGTGGCATGTTGGACTAGATAGCCTGTAGAGGTCCCTTCCCTCCAACATGACTATGATTCTTTGACCTGCCCACCAAACTGTAGTACAAATGAGAGGTTTTGTACCATCGACAATCACAACGCCACATAGGTCATCTGTCCACACAGACTATAAGCACAAAATTAATTTTCCAGAACTGTATTACATTTTTCCTGATTAGGATTATTCCGAGAGTTCACTTTTCAATTTTACCTTCTACTTTAGGCTCTTTAGGCACAGGATGTCCAAAATAAGAGTGCTTTCCTGAAATAAGGATATGTACAATAATATTTCTGCCTTCCCCAAACAGAAAAGTTAATATAGGCCTTCTGATGATTGTTGTTATATTGAAAAAGATTGACAAAACATTGTTGGTTTTTCGCATAATGATAACATTTAGCAGTGACAAAACATCTTTCACTACTGTGTCTGTTGCTACCCATAGTAAGAACAAGTCATAATGAATGAGCAGCCTAAGGCAGACACAGAATGGAAAAAAGGGAGTACGTATAGTGGAAAACCAGGATGGGAGATATGCTGTGATTCACAGAAGTTTGCTTAGATTGGGGGAAGATGAGCTATTACATAAATGCTATTCTCCTAAGGTCTTGCTCAGTACTACTACAACGTAGCTATCTTCCAATAATTGTTAAAACCAGTGAGGGTTTTTTTTTCCCTATATAATAAAGAGTGGAGTTTTCAGAAAATCATATTTTTCAGCCTCCCAGGGAAAACAGACACTTTCATAATGCTTTTGATGAAGAGTCCTGGGTCTCTGCCCCTGCTGCTTGCTGCACAGGCAGAGAAGTCCCCACAGATTGTTTCATAAAGAACTGCAGACAAGTTTTGATGACAGCTTTATTTCATTCACTGCCTTGGAGAGTGTATCCATATTGCCCAGGGCAGAGGCACAAGTCAGTGGCAAATAACTGAAGTCACAATTCATGTTTGGATATTCTAACAGTGAAGTCATGCCTGACTCATTTATAAGGGTGGAGAAACAATATCATCAGGAAAAAATGCGTGGATGCAGAGCTATGGCTTGCACTGTACAAATGCAGCAAGGAGTCCTGAGATGGTTTATTTCTCGGATTTAGCTGATCTGACAGATTTTTCTTGTGCTGTTCTGTAGTTTCTGTAAGCCAAGAGTGAACAGCAAGGCCAGACATTCCAAATATTGTTTCCTCCTTTAGGAATTCCAGATTCTGTTCAAAGCCCACCTCTTCTGCATATCGAGGTGAAGTGCTGCCTACAAGGTGCTTAAGTAAGTGCACTTCAGCTATCAGTAGTAGGTACATTACAAAACCAAAATCAGCCATTCCACACAGCTGGAGAACAGCATAGATACGTTTTTTTTTGGACCCTAGGAAGATGTTAGTTTGGGTACTGTAATAATATGCAGTGTCATATGTTCTCACACATCTTCACAATTATGGAGAAGTCTCTGCAAAGCTTAATGAGGATATGGGAACTTCCATTTTTCTGTAATGTGAAACAGAGCAGGTTTACAAAATGCACATGCCCCAAAGCCCTTGTTCAGCTCACTAGTTCCTGTGAGACAGCATATGATGTATTCCCAACCTTGCAAGAGGAGTGATCTGCGTGGGTTTAAAAAGTGACTGGGCAAAATTAGGGTAGGAACAGCCCATTCACAGCTACTAACTACTGAGACACTAGTTCTGGTTCAAGAAGGCCCTAGAGGGGTGGCAATTTACTGGAAGCTGTTTACACTCAGAATCTGTTTACACTCAAAATCTTGTTATTGGCAAAAGGGAACACAGTTTAGCATCAGCAAACCTATTAATGTTTTAGTTGTCTAATAGTCCAGATTACTACTGCATTTACAGTAACATGCAATCTGAGTCCAAATTTAATATAGAGAAACCTCATTAGTAATACAGTTAAAATTGTTTTACAAGAAGATTTATTGATATCACCTCTTTTCCTCTGATGCTCTGAAGGACCTTCCAAGGTCCCTCTAGGTGCTAAGGTCAAGGACCTGAGTCTCCCTCGTGAAAAATGGTGTAGGGTTGCAATAAGTCATCAATGTCCCGAGGTTTTTGCTGGGAGCAGTGGGATGCCTGTGGCAGGGGCGCCTTTCTCCTCAGCCTTGGGTCTCTTTGGGTGTCCTGGTTTGGGCTAAATCAGGACTAATTCTGTTTTAGTGCTTTAACTTTTCAGTTAAGTCTCCTCTAACTAACGGCATTTTCTGAAACCAACAGCATGTTTTTCCAGACAGTGACTGCTTCTAGCAGTGATAAAGCCTGATGTTTATAGTTCGTACCAAGGAATGGGATGCAGAGAGGCCCTTGCTTGTACTTGTTCTTATGGCGACCAAGGTCACTGCTAAATCTTGTACTGCGTGTTGGGGTGCCGGGAGTGAAAAGGGTTGCACCTACAGGGAGGAGCAAACTGGACAGGTGACCCAAACCTGACAGACAGAGTATTCCATCCCATAGATGTCATATTCAGTATAAAGCTGAGAGATCACGAGGGTCTCGCTCCTTTTTTTTCTTCGTCTCTCTTCGTCTCTTCCTCTCTTCTTCGATGGCCAACATCTGAGGAGGACTGATCCGTGCATCCCTGAATCCAGTGCCTGAGTCCAGCTCCTGTATCCCATCCCTGTCTGCTGCCGAGTCCAGCCTGGGACTGCCCCAGTGCCAGCCCTGCAGCGTGGTGGTGACGTATTGTCATCAGGGTGGGGGGAGTTGGGTTCGGTATTGGTTTTGTATATATTTGTACATATTGTATATATTTCTTTTTTTTTCCTTATTCTTATTATTATCTTTTCTTTTATTGTTATTGTTCCATTAAAGCTGTTTTAGTTTTCTTTTCCAAACCGTAAAGTCTCTCTCTCTTGTTCTCTCTCCTTTTCCCTTTTGGGAGGGGAGAGGGGTTAGTAGAGAGCGTCTGTCATTCGTTAGTGGCCGGCCCAGCCTCAAACCGTGACATTGGGGATATTTTTATATGATGTTTCATCACAGCCTACCTCCTTCTCCCAGCTCCCCAGGCAAAGTTTGGGAGCTGTGTGCTGCCCTCCCATACCCTGGAGCGGCTGTTTGTCCTGCAGCAACTATGTAGAGGTGCCATCCCCCTGTCCCGGGCACTCCCACTTGTTGTCAAAGATCATATTTACAGGGCTACAGCTAGGAGAAAACTTTAAGATGTTGCCCTTGTTGTAAGTTACCTTACTTTATCGACTCTTCCGTGTACATTTGCTGTTGGCTGCTGCTGAATGGAGCATCCTGGACTAGACAGACACTTGGCTTGACCCACTGCAGACCTCTTTATGTCTCTGTACATACAGATGGAGCTAAGAGCCAGTATCCTGTCAGCTATACATGATGCCAGTACCTCTTGTCCTTCTGCGTTTATGAAACAACCACCTAAAAAGCAGAGCTTTTGCAGTGAAGCATCCAGGTTTGTTCTTCCTTTTGTCTGAGGGCCTGATAAAACAAAGGCTAGTAGTGGATCTGAAGGAAGAAAGGCAATATTAGTGGGCTGTGTGAGAGAGTTTTCAGAGCTGAGAGCATTTAGTGGCAGGGTGAGAAGCATGATATGATGCTGAACATGTGGTGAGAGACCAGGGAGAGTGAGGTTAGCACAGGAGTGGTGGGTAGGGAATATGGGGGAGCTCAGAGGGTGATGATTCCTCATGTAAACATCACCTTCTATCAAGAGGAGATCTACTGCAGATTTTAACAAAGTCTTTAATGTATGCCTGATTGACTCATCATAGAGTTCCTGTCTGGGTACCCAACAGGAGTTTACGTCTCTCAGCTGACAAGTGATAAATATGAACCCTAAATTATGCAATAAAAATTATAACCTGAAAAAATAGGTTACGTTGTATCCCAACTGAGTCCTTTTTTTGTGTGCGTGCTGAAACATGAAGGGTTTTGTATAGCAGCATGAATCATTCCAATGTGGAAGTATAAGTGATGTCTTTTCTTCATTATTTTCACCTTTCCTGTACTAATTGTAGTGAATTTTAAAGCATTTTAGAAGGTGATGACAGTGCTTGTTGGGAAACCCAAATCTTCACATCTGTCCTCTTTCTCTTCCTGTGACAACGTTACACTAGTGGCAGGATGTCTTTGTCCTACTCCTTAAATAAATGCAAGGCTTTCCTTATGGAGTTAGGACACTGACAAGTCTTTCCTCCACAGAGAATAATTTTCACATTGGAGAGTACTTTTCTTATTCTGCAACGCATTCACATGTCTAGGGATACATCCATCATGGGAATTAACTGGAGTAGCTCCAGTGACATCAGTGATTCAGGTTTTGTAAATTAGTATTAATCTAATCCATACTGACTTTTTGATACATTGAGTATTAAAATTCAAACACGTATTTTCACAAATCAAAATGATACAAAACTTCTGTCTGAATGCTTTTTTTTTTTTAATATGCTTTTTTGGAACTTTTTTAAGCTATTGATCCAAAAAGAATAGGGTGATAGGTCTGCATTTGTATATACTTCATGTTGCCTTCATAAGCAAATTGATCTAAACAATCTGCTTCATGCTGAAGCATGACTCTTTCAGTGTTAACTGTTACTTTACCTCTGTTATTAAATTACTTTCTAAATGAGATATGTCTGATTAAATCATTTTAAAGACCAAACAAACAGCTCCAAATTTGATTAATTTGCTATTCCTGAGTCACACTGAAGTCAGAAGAGGCTTTGTTTAGCAGTAAATTGATATTAAACAATGCAAGTTCATGTTCATACAGTGTCACTGAGAACCCGATAAAGAGTATGCCTTACTTAAATAGTTTCTGGCTGATAAAGAATAAATCATCACATTTATCACTTTTTTCTTGCCTGTACTGTATAAAGTTAGGAATATTTACATCAAATTCATTGTGGTTGCTGAGATGCAAAGCTTGTAGTCAATAGAAGGTGGCCCATACTCATAATGTAAACTGTCCCCTGATTTTTTTTTAAGAAAGATTAAGATGACTACTGTGGAATTACATTGACATATATTATCATGAGAGAAGGGTCAGGCCTTGACATTCCTGAGATTAATGAAAGGCAGCAGTTAAGGCTATCATCTGTCATGTTGTGGTTTTTTCTTTGCTTTTTTCCCCCTCAGAAGTCTTATTTTTAAAGCCTCAGCTCCTGGAATTCTGAGACTATACTAGGGTTTTACCTTTCTTTTTAAGACTATTTTTTAAGTCTTGGAGGCCACTGGACATCAACGGTTGCCTGTTGTGTTAACATTACAAACAACAAGCCACACAAACAAGCTCTTGACCCTTCCTGAGGGAGGAAAGGAAAACCAGCTCACATGGCTGCCTCCACTCAGTGATGCTTTCCAAGCTTACTTGAATGCCTTCTTTGCCAGGTGTTTGCCAGCTTCTTGTCCTTTTCTTCCCATATGAATTTAGCAACATTTGTGTTTTAAATGTGTATATCTAGTATAGGTACTGTCCTTTATTAACCCTCTAGGGTGAGATGGAAGGTCATGAGTAGTGACTATACTGACAGCGGATATCACTAAATGTAATCATGGAATTTATGCTTTGTTGTCCTAAAAGACAGATCCTTGGTTTAATGATGGTCATGTAAGCTCCCTTCATACTTAACAGAAAAGAAAATATGCACCTCCATGAGTCAATTCATCCAATTCTAAGACGAATCTCTCTTTATTACAGAGGAAGCCTAAATAACCAGCTTAAACCAGATGCCTCATAAATGGCTGCAGTCTGATGGGATGTGTCTCACCCCTGTGCCTGAGGAAGAAAAAGAGCTGCAACCTCTACAGACTAAAATTCAACATGGTGCATAATATTCTTAATGGGGAATACTTGAAAATTCATCACTGATAACTCATCCGGAATTGCAACAACAGGTCACTGAATTGCTATTTATAGTGAAGCTTATTATCATTTATCCTACTCAGGTTGAGTGACCTTGGAATTTTTGCTCATCAGACCCTTGAAATTTCATTTATTGCCTAGTCTCTGGCAAGGGAAGGAGTCCAGCTACCTGTTCTGATTGTTAATGTGAGCAGTAGAAGCACTATTCGCTACAGCGCTCTAGCTCTTCATTTTGACTTTTTACTGTTGCCCAGTGTCCAAGGCAAGGTGTTACTGACAGTCCCACTTTCTAAGGAATGAAGGAGCTACTGAGTTTCAACCTAGCACAGCTGCTGCAGTTTGAAGTTTTTTCTGTCCTTTTCTCCTCTCTTTTTAATTCTTCTTGTCTCTTTCCATCACAGGTACCATGAATAAAGCTTTCAAGGCGGAGTGTCACAACCAAGAATGTAGATATGAAGATACAAATAGAGAAAACATAGAACTGTGCAGAGAACTCCCTCCATTCTGATCAAATAAGCATAACCTCCCCCCCTTCTCCAGGAAGACCCACTTTTGTTGTTTTCTGTCTAGTGCAGAAGAGTCTTTAATGTAAAATGATGTGATTCCCCACATAGTGGAAAATCGGGTTCTTGGGCAGTTGCACATGTAGCTAAACACATAGACACAGAGGTACAAGCTAAGGTGACAGGGCGTTCTGGCTCTTGCTGACTTAGACTGGCATGACCTTGCAGCTGCAATAACACCCTTCCCGTGAATGCATTTTGTGCACAACTGGCTGTAGTTTTTAAAACGCAGACATAAACAGGAGGAAAGCAACATGAACAATCTTGCCAGTGAAACAGTAGCATCAGGAGACTAGAACTTTTTTGTCCTGAAGTTTCCCTATTTTGAGGCAGTTTTTAAATTGAAGACATTTTTGAGCATTCTTAGTCACAAATGGCTATATTCTCAACACCTCGGTGCACAGGACTAAGTTCTTCAACCTAATTTCATATCTGTATCTGATCTCCAAGTGGTCATATAACTTTTCTCTAGAACTTCAGTGTGCAACTGCAGAATGTCCAATTTCTTCTTTTCAGGCTGCAATCACTTCATTGCAGGGGGCCACTCGAAGTCCTAGCTTAGCTCCTTCACCAGCAGCCTTGGATGGAAGTGCATGTAGACACTAACTTCATGTAGACATGCAAGTTCTTCCTGCATGTGGACAACAGTATTGGGTTATTCAAGCTGGGATTCCTGTTGGAAGTTAGGCAAGGCTATTAACACAGCAAGCACATATGTGCCCAACGCTTACATGGTAAATCCTCCAGTCTGTCCCAAACCATTTTTCTGTTTTCTGCAAATTGGCTTTACCTGCTGGTTGTCTGCAGCAATCGGTGCCTTTTACTGGAGAAGGAAATATATCTAAGAGGGAAAAATTTCTTTAAATGCTCCTGGTTACTTCATGATGAAATCAAGTCAAGCAGACCTGAAGATTATTCCATAAAACTTCTCCAGTTTATTCAGTTGCCACAGCTTTCAGTGACACTGAGAATGGAGATGTAGAAGGATCTTATTGCCACAGCCCCCAAGAAAGGATTGAGTGCTTTGTGATTGAAACTGAGGTCTGAAAGCCAGGCTTTACATACAAAGAAGCAGCCTGTGTTCCCAGAGTGACTGCTCTTCTTAGCAGTGTGGGAAGATTCCTTGAGGAAGCACTAAAAGATCAGGACACATAAAAAAAGCATAGCTTGTTTCCTGAATTCAAATGACTGTTTTAAATGTACCTGACTTGTACACTGCTGAGGAAGCAGTCATTTCTGGGAACCAAGGGCAGCATAAGAGGATGTATTTAGCTATTTGTTTTCCACAAAACCTTCCCCAGGACCTTCGGCAGAAGACCCTAATGTTCAACAAAAAAAGAAGAAACTGCAAATATGCTTCCCACCTGGCTCCCCACCAGGGCATGTGAACCTGAATACTCTCAAATACGCCAGAGACATTATCTGAAAATCATACGTGCTGTGAAAGGCAGGCTCTGTCCTACAGCTCTGATGTCAGGGTGTCTGAAAGGACAATCCCCCCCTCCAGGCTTTCTCCATCCAGACCATGCATGACATGGTCCTCCCTCAGAGGAGGGGAATATGTCCATCATCTGGTGTCTTCTGTCTCTAAAGTCAGCCATGTTAATACCACTAAAATATATCTTCTTTCCACACCACTAGTATTCCTGGGAAGTGGTGTTAATACTTAAATTTGCTCTCTTCTCTACTCATCACATGAAATATACAGGCTGGCACAGCAAAGGCTTACAAATAATACTGAAATTTTAATTTTACAAGGGCATTTACTTTTTTTTTCATCTCACACAACACTCAGTTATTTAATTCCTCAAAATTTTCACTTTGCTTCTTCTCTCTTCTGCAATTTGGAATAGGTAGTATAAAAGAAAAATAAGCTCCTGTTATTTTCAGATCAGCTCTCTATGCTTTCTTTCATTGTTTTGAACAGTATCCATTTCTTTGACTTCTGCACTGTGTAATATGCAGTCTCTGTGGACTTCGCAGATTATTTTCTGTAATGTCTACCAGAAGGTAAACTGCTCAAAGTGCAGCATAATCTTTCTAAGCCCGACTCCTTCATTTTCAAAAAGCATATATAAAGATAACCAAATGGTATGCCACATGGGGCCTATTCATAACCTAATCAGGTAGTTTCAAATTTGAAACACATTATTCCAGCAGCAGAGAAAATAGATACTCAGGTTGCTGCTGGATACAGTGCCATCCACATTCTCTCTGCTTTGTGGATCAATGGAGAATTCCTGACTCCAGGCACTTCTTTCCAGTCCTGTACAGTTTAAGCGGGTCTCTGTCAGCTGCTTGTAGGCTGTATTCAGAGAATTAAATCTTCAGATGTTTGAGCTGCTGTGTGTTCGGAGGGAGGTCCTCCTGCTTACCACCTCTCAGGAGATCCGTCCAGGACCCAGGTAGGTTACTTCATATGAATGAGTGGAATCAGCCAGATAACAAAGATTTCTGTATCTCTGGATGCTCTTCAGGTATTTTTTAAATTTCATTCCTTTGATCATTATTTTGAAGACTTAGATTGTTTCCACTCTGCAGTTATGCTCTTCTGCATCTGCAAGTACATTTCATAACAATTTCAAATACTCACTCATGTTGGGAAAAACTGTAACTATACACTGCTTTCTGTTTTCCACTGTGCTTTGTCAAACGGCAGCTTTTAATTTGCAGTGAGAGCCCAGATCCTTGATCTTTAAAGAGTCAAGACTCATGATTTGAGACAAAAGAAGATCACTGTTATAGGTTGGCTTGATAAACCTACTAGGCCATTTGTGTGCTGCCTACTATAGTACACGTGCACAGTGTATCCTTGTCAATCTTGCATGACAACAAACATGCACAAAATTACATAAATACATAAATATATAAATATATAAAAGCATTTATTCACTTTTCCCCTCACTCCTTTCAATCTACACTTTGCATGTACTATTTACTCCTAGTAAATCCCTCTCATCAGAAAAGATCAAGCATCATTTGGTGTTCACCAGCCCCGCACGATACTAGAGTCATAAACGTATAAACACGTGCAGCTTCATCCTGCTGCTGCTGCATCTAAGAGCCACTTCACAGCAGCAGTGGTGACAGAGATAGGCCCTCTTTTGCAGATCCACAGGACTTTGCCACCTGGACATAAGGGGAATAACCTTTAGATTTACAGCAGCACATAATTTATTGTGGCTTCATGGCACAGATACGTATGCATATGAGACAGTACATACAGCATTTTTAGGTCATGTCTAATTTCCCTTTCTCACTAGCCAGGTTATTTCCTTGGTCACTGTAGCTATAGAACAGTATATGCTTATAGTTTTGAATTTCAGTTTCCAAACAAGATGATCCTGCCACAAGCAGGTATGGAAGACAATATCCCAGATGAAAAAAAAAAAAAAAGCAGCATATAAAAAGAATCCTGAGAGATGGGACTAGTATTTTTATTAATGATTCCTTGTGGTCTGTTCATTTCTACTTTGCATTAGTGGTAAAAGATAGGTATATTCTTGCAAAACTGAGGTTATTTAGAAAGAGTGTGATGTTAGTCATTTGGTGTAACTCTGTGTTTGACACTATTAATATCGGGATGTTTACTGCTTGATATATGGTCCTAAAATTTACTATGAAGAAGAGTGTAGGCACAAAGCAAACATTAACAAGCGAAAGGGCACATGTCTGAGAGCTGTATTAGTCACATCTCTGTGCCTTGGAACCTACATTGCAAAATCTTGTTCTTGGCTTTGGTCTCCTTTATAGCATTACGGGGCTAAATATTATTTGCACTTCTGAAAGCCATTTTTTAATTTTTTATTCATTTGTTTTTCTCAGGAGCACAGGAAGGTGACATGTTTCTCACAAGTAGGCCTACAACCACAGAGCACTTTAAAGAGAAAATATGCTAAACATCACCCAGGCAGAATGCTTAGCAGTAATGACATTAACTTACTAGCAGCCTGCACAAACATTCCCGTATAACAATCTGTCCAGAGATCACAAACCAATGACACTTCACTTGAAAGTGTACCCTTTCAACTACAAATATGTTAATCATCGTTCAGGAAGACTGATTAGACAATGTCAGTAAATTTACAGACTAACTTAACCAGTTTTCCTGTCCACCAATCTGTTGCTCCATATGTCCAAATCCGCAGCAGAGAAGTATCTCAAGAGACAGCGACGCGTTTTGTGTTCTGAGGCATCCGTCACAGCTGGGGTTGGGCTTTGCCTCCTGACATGCTTGCACCAGTGCCTGCAACTGCGTTCCCCATAGGTCGCATCCAAAGGAGCCTGCCTACCAGAGTTATTCAGCTGCTGCAGCTGACTGGAAAAAGTTAGGTGGTAGTCTGAGGTCTTGCAAATTGCAAGCCTTCCCTTGAAGCCGGTCAGTCACCAGACCGATGATGGAAAGTGCGCAGCCCAGCAGCTAGCCTAGACAAGCAACTTCCCTTCACCCTGAGGGTGGTGAGACACTGGAATAGATTGCCTAAGGAAGTTGTGGATGCTCCATCCCTGAAAGCATTCAAGACCAGGTTGGATGGAGCCTTGAGAAACCTGGTCGAGTGGAAGGTGTCCCTGCCATGGCAGGGGGGTTGGAACTAGATGGGCTTTGAGGTCCCTTCCAACTCAAACCATTCTATGAGTCTATGATCTAATGGTGCAGGAGCTGTTAACAAACATCGTATGCAATGCCTTGGTTTATTCTCTAAGAATGAAGAAGTGATAAATATGTAGAAGAGCACTGAGACACAGCAGTGCCATTTGCCTTGCTTTTTCATAGCACTGAATGAAAGTCTAGACAAGCAACTTCCTTGGAAGTGAATAGGAGATGTAATTACACACATTCACATAACTGCCAAGAGTGTTGATTTGTGCGTCTGTCTGGTCCATGGCTAAGAGGCCTATACTTGACTTAAATACAGATCATGCTTTGCTTCTTCCCCGGAAAAGTGATTAAAAAAAAAAAGCTTCCTAAAGTCATCTAAAATATGAATGAAAACACCTTTTGTCCCTGTAATAGGGCAGGCAATTTTCCTTCTTTAAAAGATAGTAGGGCTTAAGGCCAATCCCCAGTATGCTCCGTGATGTGACCCCTTTAATGCAACAGATGTTTAAAGGTGCCACAGGCAAGCCAGGGAAGGAAGGCCAACTGTTATCAAAGAGCAGCCCCAGATCAAAAGAAAAGCCCAGCTGGCAACTCATTTTAGAGGGGGTGTTTTTTGGCAGTTGGTGTTCAGGGAGAGCAAGGCTATTAGTATTGCCTCTACTCAGAGACTCCTTCTTCATGCAAAAGAGCAGCTGATGAGTGGAAGTCAAGTTTGGGGAAAAATCTTGTGGTGTGGAAAGACTAGCAAAGAGAGGATTTTCCTCATTAGGATTTGTAAGATGACTCAAAGTAGAAAGTTATGTTGATATTCTGCATGCTGTTTCAGTATTAGCAAGAAATGGGTGCTGGGGAGCCTGCAAGAGTATGAAGTTCAGCCATAGTCCCAGGTATCTTCAGGACTGTATTTGGCTAAATTTGATGCGTGGGACATGGACCCAATCCTCTTGACTAAAATGGCCTTTGGTCTCTTCACCTGTGTACTTGGTTGAACTGCCCTCCTTACAACTTTTTGTCCTGAAGTATACAGACAATCTCTCTTGCTTAGCATCTCTTGCAAGACTGTGATCTAAAGGAAAACTTTGAATATTGTATGAAACATACGTTATGGATATACAATTAGAAAATATTATATATATGAATGCTGAGTTAAAATTATGTAAATATGTAATATACAATATATTGTACATAAATATATGCTATACTATCTATATGTATATATATATGAAAAGAAATTACAAAGCTTTACAGAAGAACAAAAACCCCAGCAAAACCCTAGACACCTTTGATTTGCTTTTCAGGTTATCTTTTATCAGTGCTTTTATTGCTTTCAACCTTGCTTGGAAAACAATAATTAAAGTTCAGGGCAGACCATGATTTCTAAGACTCAAATGGATTCTTTACTCTGTCTTTCTCTGGCACACTCCTCTGTGTGCTTTTATAATCCCTTTTTACTTCCACCTTCCAAAATCTGCTGTGGATCCTGAGCCCTTAAAAATGTTTCTTACGTGTTTAGATAAAAATTTGTTGCTAGGCACACTTTTAATTCTTTTTTTTTGAATCACTTTTACATATCCTGACTCTCTCTTGATATACACAGTGTAGCTGGGCCAGGCAGGAGTTTCTTTGGGGTAATATTTATTAAACCTACTAATAGCCTTCATGCACTCATTCCAGCACCTGAGTGTTTGAAAGGATAAGTGTTGCAATAAGGGGTATAATGTTTGCAAGAAGCCCTAGCATGTACAAAAACACTTCTACAGATCTAGAACAAGGTAGAAATACACGGACATGTATGCAGCTGGTCCCAATAGACCTGGTTGAGGCCTTGATTGGTTTGGAAGAGAAATGAAAACGAGTAAGAGAGCACAATTATGTTGCTCCGTATTTTAGAAATGCTTGTGAAGAACTCCAAACTCCAGTTTGATAACCCCTAAAGAATACAATACCCCATTGTTTCTGAACATGCTGAAATTTCTTCAAAAACTGGGAACAATTTTTAATGATAAAATGAAGAAGCTACTTAAAAAATACTTTGTATGTCAAACCACATAATTTCTATACAAATAAAATTTCTGATTGGGAAGTTAGACTACACAAAGACAAGAGTGCAATATAAAAAATATTTCAGAAATGCCACAAGTCTTGCTCTCCTTGCTTTGAGCGCCCAATCAGACTTTATTTATTTCTAAAGGAACATAAGTGAAATAGAAGTGATTGGCTTGAGAAGAGCGACAGATCAGAGAGCTCAAGAAGCTGCTTGTATGAAGGGAGTTGGAAATGACCATGGCTATTAGTGAGAAGAGCATTATTAGAAGGTAGGATAAGGGAACATAAAATATTGTTGCATCTTAGGACAGACAGCTACAACTCAGGAAAGATGTCTTGGAGCCATTACTGACTGTTTTCCAAAATTGTTGACCTGCTGTGCAACACCAGCCAGAAAAGCCAACAAAAATCTGGGCATCATCAGGAAAAGTATGAGGAACACCACATTTCAAGAAGGATGTGGTGAGGTTAGAGAAAATATAGAGAAGAGAAACTGCAGTGACCAAAGAGGTGCAGGGGTTGCTTCATAAGGAGAGAATAAAGACTGCGGCTCTTCAGTGAGTAGAGGAGGAGACGGAGGGGGAATATGACTGAGGTTTACAAAATTATGTAGGCAGGAGACGAAGCGAATGTAGAGCTGGGCTGTTAACCAGATCCTATGGAGCACTGGCACTGGGGATGCTCGAGGAAACTAGTAGGAAACTGGTTTAAAACAGAGAAATGAAAGTAGCTTTCTGGGCTGTGGGCTGTGAGCACCTGGGGTTTGTTTCTGTGGGACGTTGTGGAGGCAGACACTGTCAGTAGGTCCAAAGGGGAGAGGGGAATAGTCAAATTCAGTCTGCAGGTCCACGCACAGGTGTTAAAGGGAACAAACTAGGTTGTGTACCCTCTAACATCTCTAACACACAGTCCCAAATGCTGGAGGGGTACAAGGAGGGTGGACTGCAGAAAGTGGCAGTCATGTGCCGCCTCTAAGAGGTGGACTAGTATTCTGAACCCATCAGGTATTATATACATTCTTAATACACAATATAGTAAAGGGTAATTGGGAGATCTCATTACCACCAGTCTATAAAATGTAGGCAAGGGGACACTTTATTTATTCCGTAATCAGCAAAATAGATAGAAAATAAAGTTGTTTTGCATATTCCAAATTCGTGGAAATCATTGTGAATGACATGGAATTAAGTAGGTCATCTAGCCCAGACATGAGCCTATCCACCAATTAGGGTAACATCAAGAGGAGTATTTGTCAGCTAATCCCTGAAGACAGGCAGAGATTCTTTCTGTGTATAATTTGTTAATCACAGTATGACTTGGGTTGGTTTGTTTGTTTTCTGGCACACTTACTCTCTTGCCCATGTGGAAGAAGGAAATTAATTCACAGTGTATTGCTGTCACTTTCTACAAGGGCAAAGACTTTAAAGGGCAGGTGGTGGAAGGTAACTTCCATTAATGCAAATGCATTTACTTCTGCTTCCTTAACTGTGGCAATTATGAATTCAGGAAAGGTTGCTGTGTTCAGTTCCTTCAATGCACAGATTTTGGCTCACAAAAGAAAGCTGATGGAGTTCATTAAGCAGGTATATTTGTAAGCTTCCTTCATGTAAACATTTTCTTGAGTCTCTATCTCTCCAATGATCACGTCTGCCAACGTTTGCTGTTTCTTATTATTATCTGCCACTGTATAGAGTTGTTTTTCTTTTTCATTTATATTAGAGCAGCTCGAGGACCCATACTGCCAGAGTTGAGCTCTGTGCTACTGAGAAACAATGAAACATGACCATTAAAATCTCCAGTAGCACAAGTGAAGTCCTCAAACTAATGGTCGGAAAACATTCTGTAATTGCAAAGCAGGAATGAACCCCCGGGTTGTGACAATGTACATGGTTTTACATAAATACACTAATTTTTACAAATTTTTACCCTCATAAAAAACCCAGGCTTTTGACAGCCAAATTAATAGAAGTTATATGGGGTTATTGCTATTTTATCTCTAATTCGAGATTGCATTCACTCTTGTATTTAACAGTATAAAATCTAAAATGTCATTTCTAGCCACTGCATAAGAGACCTTTTTTTAAATTTGAGTTTCTAGTTTAACAAAGCTTTGAAGATTTAGACATGTTTTGCTGTTCTGGTTTTCCTCCTCTCTATAACCCTGTTATTAAATATGGATATTGTACTACGAGAGACCCTTGATGTGGGACTTTAGAAGTTACTGCACAGTAATGTTGCCAAGAGCTATTTCTAGTGCTGACTCTCTAAATTAAAAGGGAATGACTGAAAACTCACCTACCATATTACTTCCATGTGAAATCACAACTGTAAGAAATGTTTTAATGGAATCTTGATTTAGAGAGACTTTAATTGCTACTGACTTTTCTGGAAGACATGTAATTGTTTCCCCTGTAGCCTCAACAAACTAGTGCCATTTCTGGGGGAGGAGTGGGGAACCCAACAACAACAACAAAAAAAACCTCCTAGAGAAACAGCCTGGAAAGCATGAAGAAGCACTTAAAATCTCCAGGAAAGATGAATCTCTCCAGAAGCCTGGAGGACAGACACCTGGGAAATTGTAAACAGCCCCTTGCTCTGGGTCTGCAAACAGCAGCTGCCAACTCAAATGACACAGGTTAAAAAAAAAATGTTTTTACTAGGTTTCAGTTAACTGCAGATCTGTTTTACAGACACGTGACTTGTCTATGTTTACAGGGAGTACCAAAGAAGTTTAAAAGAAAATAATTTGCTACTGACTTAAGGCTAAGGAACATACTCTGCAATGTTTGCAATAAAACCAAACAGCAAAAAAAAGAAGTTTATCTTGGCATCCTAGTTACTGTCATCACCCAAGGAAAGCAAGAGAGCATACAGGTACCAGAAGTGTTGTAGTGGTTCAGCCCACATGCAGATGAGAGAGTCATGTCAGACAAATCCATTCTGCAAAGTCACAAGAAATGTCACCTCCAAATTCCAGATAAAGGGGAGCAAAGGTGGCTGGTTTTGCCTGATGAGATCTTAGCAACAGCTTTAGTTTTGCAATTAGAAGGCTAGGACCCACTGATGTCAGAGCAGAGACCATACACTTCACAAGAAGCTACAGGTTTAGCCATCAGGCTCCAGGTAATGCAAACTATGCAAGGAGTTAAATTTTGCAGTGTGCCAATTTTTTATTCTTAACTGCTGCTCTTGTTGGATTTATTTCTGAGAAAAGGAGACAGTTTTGTCATAAGCCAGTTGTAATAGGTCACTGAGTTTTAGGGATGCTCATGACCTGGGTGCAATTCTGTGAAAGAGAGCTAGTGCACTCCTTAGTTACTCTTCAATGTGAGCACAAGGCTGGGAACAGAGGATGGGCTGAATGTGCCCGGAAGAAAGTCTGGAGACCTACAGATTTGTTTCTTGGAAGCAGTGCTGCCCAGAGACACTTGCAGAGCAAGGACACCTAATTTGAAGTCTAATGGGACAAAGGCCCTTCAGCATTTACCACGTTATGCTCAAAATTGCATGTGACAGGACTCCAGGTGGTGCACAAATGTGAGGAAGATTTGCCTGGACCTTTTCCTGCAGTGAATTCCCCAAGCAACTCTTAACTCAGAAAAGCCCAGGTTCATTACAATACAAAACTCCACTGCTTACATTTGTGAATGGAGACAGCACAAAGGTGCTGATGGGGTTGCAACACCAGAAAGGGGGCAGCCAAGAAGATACAGAGAAGGGTAAAGATTCAGCAGGAATAATGAGTATTCAATCAAATTGGTGTTGTTTTTTCAAATACCTATAAGATTTCAACTGTCATTAAATTGAGTTGGAGTTGGAAATTTTCCCTCAAGTACTTCTCAATGTCTGAATAGTAGGGTGGGGTTTTTTAAAGAAAAGTTTCTGGGTTTAATTAAGCTCAAAATGTTGGCTTCATGGCTGGTTTTCGACTCCTGCCTTCCTTTCATACCGCCTTTCTAAAGAGATCTTCCTCTAAGCAGCCTCACAATGTCCTCATCTCCATGTTGTAAGACTGTGGTAGTTGGAGATTTGCTGAGTTTGTGGAAATATTGTAAGTGAAGTCATTATAATAGAGCTTTTTTTTCTTTTTAATCTTGCTTTTATTTGCAAGATTATTGGCTTGATAAAATATTTTGACAATATGATGACTGTAGATACTTGAAAAATGGTCTCCAAGTTGTGTTCTTAGTTAAGTGTACAGTACAGTCCCTTATTTAAGGAGCATAGTAATATTGTGGGTAGGAAGTCCAGGGATATGGTGACGAGTGTGTACCATTCAGCTTACATGACAAAGCACATATTGTTTTAGTGTTTAGTTTAGTTATCAGGCCCCAGCTGCAGCTAAACTCATGAATTTCCATTTGTTACCACTTTTTGTGGGTTCAAATTTGCCTTTAGGTTTTTTTTTGAAAAAAGGATCTGCCTTCTCTATTCTGTTCAGTAGCGATTCAGACAAGGTAAAGTAGGTTGTGAATTTTAAGACCAAAGAAATTCAGTGTTATTAATAAAACCACAAACTTAAAGTCCTTTAGAAACAATGTCTTTATTTTCCTCCTACAACAAGTGCAATCTTAGAAAGATAAATCCATCCCAGGCAAATTTGGCATCTGCCAATGCAGCTGTCTATGTAGACTATTTAAAGTAAAATGCTTTGATAGAGTAGGTAATAAACTGGTGCTGGAAGGGGCACAATGAGAACAAATGAAAAGGTGGATATGTTTGCAATGAAAGCCAGCTGATGGGGAAGTGTTCAGCGAGTTAGAGTCTGGCTGCGAGGTATACCAGGTGTTAATGGGCTCCCATGACTGAAGTGACTTTTGAATCAAAAGGTGTGAATAAGTCCAGCCAGGATAGGGATGGCTGCCTACTTAACTTCCTCCTTAAGCATCAAATGATGGGAAAAGAAAGACAATGAAAAATCAGCTTGGGTTCAGTATTGGAACCGGAAAACAAAATTAATGTTTTAATTTCCAGTAATCATATCCAGGGGTATGTAATGGTGTTTAAATAAGAGAGTCTGTAGACCAATCTTGTTCATCTGTCTTGATAAGAGGGTTAACGGTGGGAGCCAAAGACAATTTATCAGTGTATCTTCTAAACCCTGTTTATTTCACATGGGAATTGCTTTCAGACTTGAAAGTCTTAGAGTCCTTATGGCTAAATAAAATAACTCAGTGAAAGAAGTGAAGTATGCATATGATTTTGTGACAATTGTAGCTCTTTTTCTTTCAGTGAATTATTTGCCAACAGGCTATGAATTTTGAATTTGTTCCAAAACCAATTTCAACATAATTTTAGCATAATTTTTGTCAGCTTGCCATGATGAGTATTCATTGTTTATTCGCGCCATATGAATATTCATTCAAATTTGCAATAATGTTTCTCTCTACTGATTTGGCAACAATCATATAAGCAAATAATTAATTGAATACATGTAATTTTTAAATACATCTTTGGTCTGAGGTCTGCCAAGAGCATTGCAGCACTGAAAAAGTTTTTCGTCTAGACACTCTCAAAAGTATTTGTGTTTGTTTACTTGATATTTGATTTTTCATAAAACTTCATTAAAACATTATCCTCAACTTGCCACCTCAGTGCTACAGCACAGGATCTACTCACAGCTTTGCATACCTGCTGAAGGTTGAACTACTGATTTAGTAGTTTATTCATAGACTGAATAAGCTATAATGTACATAATTTAAGATTTGGTAAACCATCTTGTGTTGCCTATAGGCATGGCCATGTTAAGTGTTACAGGCTCATGCAACATGCAAGCTTTCAACTAAAGCTCTTAAAGGCAACTAGCTGGTTATCAAGGAGACTTCAAGATAATAGAGTATGGCATAATGAGGATTATGTGTTGATTATGTTTAATGTTGATGATTTTGATACAGTTATCTGATTTCCTGATAGACAAACATAAAAATTGGAATTGATTTTCAAATAGAATGGATTTCAGAAACAAGAACTTTTCAATTTTCTGTTACTTTCTATCTTCTTTTTGTACTTACATATTTCATTTTATATTTTAAAACAAGGGAGAAACTAGCTAAAAGTACATTTGGGTGTAATACTTTTTCTGCTGCCTCCACAATTTTTTTAATGTCTCTCAAGACCACAAAGAAATCATAAGGTAATTGTGAGGCTTTTCTTCTGACTTTAAACAGATAATGACAAACAGATACTCAGTCTCCATATTCTATCTGAAAAAAAAAGTGTTGATAAAAAGAGTAAATGTGATCCACAGATATTGTAAAGAGCTAGTGAGGTTCAAGCATTTATTTGATAAAATTTTCAGGCACTGAACTTCTCTGCAGTGATTCATTCTAGAACTATTTTCCAGTTTACAGTTTCCATGATCATTTGAATAGTGTAAAACCTGGGAACAGAATAAAAATAGAGGAACAGTACAGCTTCTTCACCTTGGGTTATATTTAGCGTTTGGCAGACTGAGGAACTTATCATGCAACTGGAATGTCGAGTTTCTATTTTCATAATTGTTCTGTGTGTAATAAGGTATTTCAAAAATAGAACATTTTGGATGCAAACCAAATGCATTCAAATTACTGTTTTATATGTCTTGGTTCACTTTGTTGGCCATTTGGTATAAGGAAAAATCATTAAGCTTTATGGCCTGGTTCATTGCTATACTCTGCAGGTAAAAAGGGACAATAAGCATGGCTTGACTAACTGTTTAATGTGATTTACCTTTTATTGGATTAATGGAGCATGTTGCTTAATCTCATGCTTGATATCCTACTTTCTGCTTAAAGCTGGTAGCAACTGGTACTCAAAGCATGCAGTAGGTCTGGAACTGACAATCAGACATCTTCTCTGTGTGGAACTGAGCATGTGTGCCTGTATATATATATATATATACATACATAAATATACAAACATATATATAAAAATGTGTAAGCATATATGCCTGTGTCTACGTGTACGTAGAAGCAGATATGCATGCATATTCCATATCTTCAAGATAAAACCCCAAATTAACCAGCTAATATATTCCACTTAAGAGTTTTCTCTGATTTCATTGCTAATATTTCCATGTGAGGTTTTTTTGTTTTTAAAATAAGCAAGCAATTTCCCATCTGAACTTCCCCCAATCACATTGTCTTGCCAGACAAGACACAATTTCTCTTCTTTATTTTCCTTTTCATGTTCTTTATCAAAGAAGAATCCCCATCTCCTTCTCCAAAACTGTAGGGCTCTGACAGCTATTTACTTTGAACAGATTTTTTTTTTTTTTTTTCCTGGAAATACAGCATTCCTGGCAGCCCAACACCCTGTACTGTGGCTGCTTTGCAGTTTTAAATTCTTCTCCACCCTCCACACCCATTAGTCACATTCTTTTCCCTGTGGTGCATCTCTAAGTTTATCTTGGTCACCATGATGAACCATCCTGTGCTGGTTAATGATGTACTCACAGAGACAATTCATAAAAGTAAGTTAGGTATTTATTAAGAGCAATGATGGAGAGGTGCAATTGTACCTGCCTGCCAGCAATGTGTACACAGACTTCAAATCATACCCTTCTCAGACTTGGGCTCTCCAATTCCCATGTAGCTCAGGAGCTGATTTAAAAAAATAGCTTGTAAGGGCTTGGATTTCTCACAGTTGTTCTACTATCAGTGTATCACTGTCATATCTGTATGGCACTACTACAAAGCCACCTGTGAAGCAATACATATTTAGTATTTTGTAATGGGGAAATTTGCCTTAAAACAGCATCTCAAAAGCAATATATTGACCTGTGCAATTAGCATGGTGTTTGCAGTATAAGCTTCCAGTTAATTAGCTTTGCTAGAAAACCCATCAATGCTCCTTCTTCCAAGAAAGAAAAATTCCTTGGAGAGAAGTCTTTCATCTGCTTTCTAACAGAATTAGTGAACATTTGGGCAATATTTTATGTATTGTTGTATTCAAAAGAAATGTGTCTTGGAGAAATTGATTGTAAAATCTGAGTAAAACCTGCCTGAACCTGTGGCCTCCCAATTTTTTACAGACAGGTACAAGCTCAATGAGCAAAAGCACAACTGCACTCCTGAACTTAATTTAGTTAACAATGTTTGGGTTTGTGCATGGAACAATAGCAGGGTCCACACTCTACCCTTCTCCAAAGAGAAAAGGAAAAACCCATTTAAGTGGTCTGAGGCAATTCACTAATAGTGGGCAGCAAATGACTTCTCCCAGTTCTCCCACATGATGGTACCGAAAGAGGCAGCAAGCTGACAGCCAGCTCAGAGGAATCTTTTAATTAAAAACCATGGGTTTTTTCCTGGAAATAGAAATTGCTCTCTTTTACTCAGTAGTTAATTGTTTAAAGTATGTGTTCAGCGAAGTTAGTAAAATCTCTTTCTGTGCAAGTGATGTGAGACTTTCACCACGTGCTGAAAAAATATTTAACTACAAAAGAAGGCTGAGGACTCTGTCTTTTCACAATTATACCAGAGTCTCAAGAATTTCATTGACTTAATTACTGTCAAGAACTGTTTGAACAGTTTTGAGTGTAGGCTTGAAACTACAGATGATGATTGCTGTGGTCTGAGTGTGATACTGTGCCATAGTCAGGATTTTTAAATTATGGAGTACAAATGAGCAGGAGAAACGGAGGCTGTTTACCTTGCCAAGCAAAAGCATGCCCTGCTTCCCAACTCTTCTTATTGCTCCCAACAGGGGTTGTTTAGAAACTCATCGTGGATTTCCCCTGCCTTTGTGTGTGGTTCTTGTTTTGGAAGGGCATTAGGATGTTGAACCATCTTCCTGCTATGAAACAGGGATGTGACCCTGGGGAGCAGGACTGGGGCATACCGCAGGGCTGGCAGGTTAGACTGAATGCTGTGACCATCATTTTCTCATTCTAGTACTGAGCTTTGCAATCTTGATGGTCCAAATTTCTGTGATGTTATTATGAATCTGTAGATAACAGACATTAAGATCTAACTGGGTTGCATCATTGGACCAACAACATCAGAATGGTGCTAAGCCACCTTCTGAAATAAATACTTACGTACCAAACAGGCATACACACACACATGAACTATGAAAATATATATGTGTATATATAAAATACAGATACGAACCACAATGCACAATTCTTTAATAGCACTCTTTAAAAGTTTTGTAGTTAATTTTATTTTCACTTTATCTCTGAATATCAGCTTTATCTTTGGCTTTCAATATTTTGGCTTTTCTTATTGAAAAAAACCCAAACCTATGACTGTTGTAATGTTAACAGAGTTAACAGAGTTGTGGGTTGTTGTTTTTTTTTTTTTTCACTAGAGGAAGTTTTGCTTTGAAAGTGAGGTTATTATTTATAGATTCCAAGCCAGGTGCTGTAAATAGACATGAAGATGATATGATATAAAATGGAAATAAATTTGAGACAGCAGAAACTGTTCTCAGAGAACTAGAAACTAAATCTTTTAAATATTTCAAAGTGTATTTTTTTTTGTGAGTAACAGTAAACAAAGTTATATGCCTGTATGTTGGTCATATAGTCAAGTTTAGTACTGACTTTGTGAGGAACCTGCCTATTGTTTTGAAATCTAAAAGCCTAATAATTAAAAGTCAGCATTTCTGATGTTTGTGTTCATATTATAATCAAAAAGCCTTAAGTTTAAGACATCATTTATTCCTTAAGAAATTCCAAAATGACTAAATGTCACCCAGTCAGGAGTCAAGGTGCAATGGACCTGCCAGCTGCATAAGACCAGACCACAACCTCTGCTGAGGCAGAGGTTCCTTTAATAGAACACGTTCAATGGTGATAATTATACATCACTGACCCAGATCTTATCAGGAAACAACCATCTTTGAGTGGCTGGGGAGAATCAGTTTCCTCTCCTGCAAGTTCATTGTGGCTTTCATTCAGGGGGTTGCCAGGGTTTTCAGGTTTTCATCTGGGAAAGAAATCATTTCCTGTCCTAGCCAGCAAAAGCAGCACCCAGGTGGTGTCCCTGTTTATGTATCTGCAACTTCTCTGCAAGTGGTTTTAGTGCTGAAGGTGCTTCTGACTTGGTCTGTCACTCATAGCAGTTGGACCAAGGGTCAGATCTATGCAAAGCCCATCACCTGTACGAGATGTGGGCAGGCAGCGTGTAGGAACAACATGTGTCCTCGGTGGCGAAACAGGAAGTGATGGGGTGGTCACACGGACCTTTCCTGGCAGCCTGAAGGCAGTGACAGTTGCTAGACCCAGGAGGAGCCATTTCCCTGGAAATGGGGGTCTTAGCAGCATGTATTGTACGCTTCTCTCAAAGAGAAATGCCATTTGGTTATCAGAAAGAGAAAAAGACAAGCTGGAAATGGAGACCAGCGTTTCCATACTGAAATAGTATCCTCCATGAAAAGAAACATTGCTTTCCGCATCAGGTATTTTGTGACTGAGGTGCTAACCTCTGACTGCGGGTTCCATTGGAGGAGTCAGCAGACCCTTACCTAGAGCTGAACAAGGTCATTTCTATAATATGTAGACAACAGGAACATCTCTTGGCCCAAATTGGATGAGACTCATAAGTAGTGAGTAATTTGAAGCAAGACATTTTCTTAAGCTCAATATAAAAAATTTCCATCCTGTGGTCAAATATGTGAAAAGTTCAAATTTCAGACAAGAACTACTTGTGCCAAGAACATGCTATCTGTTGTCGGTATAATATATGTCACAGAAAGGACTTCTTGGTGAGCCTGAATTCCATAAAAGTCTAAAGGGAGAAATTACAAGCTGCTTTACTGAGCAGTGTCTAATATTACAACTGAGGTAATGTAAAAGCAACACAGGAAACCCCCACCACATCGATATGCACCCAGCTGAGCTGTAGTGCCCTGAATTGTTCCACACCAGATTTTTATCATTGTCTCAGCTCTTGCTCACGCTCGCTACCAGTCAGAATGTTATAAAACAGGAATGTCATACAGAAGTTTTTGAGGTTTAAAATATCATGTCTGGCATTCAGGATTCAGGGAGTGAACACAATCAGATCAACTTCAGAGAAAAAAAAATAATTTTAAGAAGAAATTCCACTGATTTACGTGGAATTGATGGAGGAAAGGAAACTGTGGGCTGTGTTCACCTTCAGGGCATGGAGGCACATTTTGCACCTTGAAAACTGAGCCAGAAGTTGGGACTCTGATCCTAGAAATAGCGCACAGCCCTGTGCAGCTTAACACCTATGAATGGCCCCACTGAGCTGTGGGTCTCTTCATGTAGGCAGCAGTACTCACATGCAGAAATGTCTGCAGGATTAAGCCCAAATGATCAGTGGCAGTCCCAGACTTGCATCCATAATTCCCATTTCTCAGGCCTAGTTCTAACCACCACAAGGGAGGCTGAAAATGAGCAAGCCTCCTGCCCTAATTATACAGTGGATTGTGCTCTTTATCACTAGAATTATTTAAACCATAATAAAAATAAAACCATATTTACAGGGCTTTTTTTTTTCCCCCCCTGAAATGCATCTTATATAATTTTTTCCTCACTGACCCTGAAAGCTGTTTCATTTTCATATTTTGCCAGGCCACCACACCCTTTTGGAGAGAAATAAGTGTACTCAAATTGGGAAGGCTTGGACAGTTCGTATTTGCTGACTAAAACTGGAGAAGGTCAGCCTTGACTTTGGTCCTTTAAAAATTAAGCTCTTCTGCATTTCTGTTGTTGTTGTTGTTAAAATATTCTAAGTACACCTCCAAAATCTCCTAAAAGTGAAACTAACATCTGTTATAGGAACTTCCATGCCAACATTTAGCCTCATGGCAATGCATATTTTAGCCTGAATTTCACCTCAAAATGAAAAGGCAGAGGGGACAGCATTGATTCAAGACCTGTCAGGTTATGCTTACCTGTCAGGTTTCTTTCTATCATCTGCCAACTAATTAAGGTAACCTTGTCAAAGAATTAAATTAACACTCAAGTGAAATGACAGAGCTTTAGCTGTTCTGGTTAGAGGTTATCCCATTTCTCTCCTCTTGGCTGCAAGTGGCTGCTGCACACATGCTTTCTGCTGCTCCACTGAAATTATTTTCCATTGCAGTACTAAGACACTGCAAAGATGATTAATCTTTCCTCTTCTGCAGAAAGCCATTTTTTTTCTCTGCTTTCTTGTTGAATTTTAAGCACAGACAAAACAAGGGTTGCACAGTGGAAGGATTTTGGGTAGCAAAAACATAGTGAGTCAGGATATGTGCTCAGTTTCTCTGGCTTTACTACAAACGTATTGTGCAGCCACCAGCTGTTTGGTAGAAGATGTTTTTCACAAAAAAAATCAGAGATAAATTTTTCAAAAGGAACTCATGTCTGCTAGTGAGATCTCCTGAAAAAAAAAATCTGTCCATGAAAATTATATTTCAAGCTTTGAAGTGCTGAGCGTTTTATAAAATCTGTTAAATCCTTGTTAGGTTTACCTGTGTGCTTTGCATGACCTTCATTCTTCATCAATGTAACAGTGTTTTACCACTTAAAGACATTTGGGGCAAAGGAATTAATTGTTTTCTACGATACCATTGCAACGTCAGAAAAATCACTGAGGCAAACCCATTGGGTGGGCAAGCACTTATCCTGTTGCATACATGTAACCCCCATTTTCAAGGCAGTGTTAACAACACCTTGGAGATCTGTGATCTGTTAAATACAATTAATTATGTAAATGGGCTAGGAACTATAGGTAAGTTTTCTGCAAAAAGTCCCCAGTACTAATATTGGAGCTGAAATGAGTAACAAAGTAGACTTGCTTATGATAAACTCAAGTAAAAGAGTCTGTTGAGTTGAAAAGACGGGGACAATCACTTGAACAGTGAAAATATCACAAGCAAAAAAGAAAGCCAAAGAAGCAGTGTCAGCTAAAAGTGGAGTTAGCCATGAATTTTATAACTCTCCAGGGAGGGGAAGACTCAAGACATAGAAAAAAATCATTTGCAAGCTCATCCAGGCAAGAGAACAAACGATAAGGGATCCAAACACGCTTGCTTATGTTAGAGGTAAATAAGGCATATTGGAAATGGATGCTGAATTAATTAGCAATGCTTGGAGTGATTATTTTGCAAGAGTACCACATGAAGAGAATGCAAGAGAGGAATTAAATCATGTAAATCCAACTGGGATGAGATTGGCTGTATTTAGAAGGATCAAGTCATAAAAGCAGGTAGGAATATGAAAGTGAGGAAAGTCTCTTGATGAAGTGCCAATACATTTGCTGAAGTGACTTGTTATGGAAGGCGTGTTTGATTGCTTTCCTAGGTCTGAGAAAGTACTAAACCAGTGTTGTAAAAGCTTTACAGAGTATATATTTAAATGTGGGGAAGTATTAAGCTCAGCACAAATTATCCAAGTGAAATGGTGCTGCAGAATATGAAGCCTTGGCATAGATTACTGGAAGCATCTGTAGAGAGACTGAAATTTAGATGTGTTAGACAGTTTCATGGTAGGAAAGAGTGGAAAGCTTGCTGTACGTATTTTCTTGGAAATTTAGAGAAAAGACACAGCAACTGGAATGGTCTGTAGGAATGGAAAAGGCACACGCTCATGTAATGAGAATAAGTAAGTTGGTTTGAAGAACAGTGTCTGTGCCACCTCTGCCAAAAAAAGGTGCTCAAAAATGAGAAAATATCAAGACAACTACCAGAGAACATGTTATTATTTAATGAGATGCAAAAGCTTGTCATGGCATATTAGCTAAATGTTAATGATGGCAACAATTTCTTATATAGGTGTTGAGTTAGAGTGATTGTTGGCAAGGCTGAAGCCTTGATAGGTGGTGAAAGGCATCATCCACAAATGAGAGCAAAGGACAAGACCTCAGAGGAAGCAGTTTTAATACCTCTTTCTGATCACTTTTTCATTGCACCTTAGCTCTGTGGTGTAAGTGCAGTTCAGATTGACTCTATTCTTTAAAGATAGTATCAGCGAGGGAAATCAGTATGCTTCAATTTCTGGAAATGGTGCTATTTAGTTGATCAAATGGTTGGCTGCTCTGTGAAAGAAAAAAAAAGAATAGGGAATTTTAGTTCAGGTTGTTCCAGTCAAAGACAAGATGGGGGGTAAAAAAAAAAGGCTGAACTTTGGGTGGCATATATGAACCTCAGGACTGTATTAGTAGGATAGTCCTAACATGACAGTGAAAGAGGCAGTTGTAGGAGAGGCCATAGACCTCACATTCAGACACATTTAGCAGCAAGTAAATTTGTAGGAGATAGCTGGCTACAGACATGGTAAAGAAACCTGCAAATGTTGCTAATTCCAACTAAGGAAAACTGTGTGATGGAAGAACTTTCATGATTTTTGTTTCTTCTCTAAAATGTCTGTCATTATCAAAAAGTATTGTACCCTTCAGGTATACAAAACACAAGGGGAAATGTATTTGGCTTCTCAAACCCAGGCAAATGACCTGTATTGTATGCATGTTCAGCTTCCTCATCTTTTCATAGGAAAACGGAGCCTGTATGTACACAAAGCCTATATATAGGCAGACAGTAGGCAGTTTTTGTTCTCCCACGTACCTTTTGAAGCGGTCAAAGAGCTTTGTTCTAACACCTTTGACACTCAAGTTTACGACTACATCAATCTGATTATGACCATCAGTTAGGCTGTATGTTAAATCCCTCATAAGACGGATGTCATATTGTCCACTGTAGCACTTTTTACTGCTAGGCAAAAGGGGCTGAAAGCTGGATGTAAAAGCTAGGCTTTTCAAATGAAGAGTCCACAGCGTTTACTGAACCCTTGGCTTGTTCTGCATACTGCCACCAAATATTGGCTTTTGATTGATTTTTTGTGATGTAGTTTTGTGTATGGGTAATCCATGCCCTCCCAGCTCAGCTCTACAGATACCACATGGTATTTAAGTGTTGAGTATTCTTGTGATGATTTTCTTTTACAGACATCTGTTGGAAGATAAAAGCCTTTGAAACAGAACTCTCTCTTCAAGCTGTTAACCCTGTGACTAGCTACTGCCTTGTTAGTTCTCTAGTAAGTTATATATTATTTTGGTCTCTGTAATTATTTTCTCTAACATTAATCTAGCTTACTGTTGGCATCAAAAGCCATGGATTTCGTTCACACTGTTTTTCTGCAAGAAGAAACAATTCTTTAATATGCAAATCAGAGCAGCAAAGTTGGATGAATTTAGTCAGCATGCCCTTGAAGGAAATAAAGGCTTTTATGAAAAACTCAAGGTTATGGTTGTGTTCCTAAGCATGATGAAAAAGCTACTTAACCCTTTAGAACAGATAAGGGGGAAGATCATTTCCGTTTCTTCATGAAAAAGAAATTATTCTTGTGTAGGATATTAACAAAAAATAGGAGCTAGATTAGTGGGAGGGATGATATGCAGAAACTGAACTGTAATTTTGACAAATGCTACAGCCTTATCCTTCTTATTTTGTTGGACAAAATGCACATTCAAATTCTTGTCAACATGGTAAAACAGCCTGTCCTCGTAGACACATTGTAAGAACCCATCTGGAAAATATCTTCACAAAAGAAGTCTTCCTGTGCTAACAGGTGTTAGAATCGGCAATTACAACTGACTCAGTTACATTGCTATAAAAGAACAGTGGACCATAAGCTTTGAAGCCTGACATGGGATACTGCCATACAGAGTCCTCATAGTTTGCAATGCAGATCCAGGCAAGGCAGATTTTTCTAATGAGTGTGGTTTCCCTTCAGGACTGAAAAGCAATATTGACTACTGAAATATATGAAGACTCTCTTTAACCAGTCCCTGTGCATGTGCTTTTGAAAGAACACATATCTAGCCAAAAAATTCTATTAAAATGGATGTTTGTCTTAATTCAGATCTTATTCCTCCAGCCTACATAACGTCTGGGGAGTCCGAAACAAGAGATACTCCCTGCAACACAAAATGCTTATTGACTTTGATCGATTGGATGAGCAAATGAATTCTGGAACTAAGCTTTACCCAGGATGAAGAGCTCTAGGCTCCGTCTGATGTAAATCCAGTGTTAGGATCTCATTTTTACTTTTATGAAGGCAATTAAGAGAGTTTTATAAAGAACAGAGCTCCAGTGTCTGTTGAACTTTATGAATTGATCACACATCATCCCTGATGCTTCCTGAAAGCAGTAGAAAGCCAGTTATGCATTATTTGATCATCACTGAAAGGCATAAATGTCTTCAATGAATTAATAGAAATTGCAGACAAATATTTAGTTTCCAGAAAAATCAATATAATCCATATTGTACTACTTAACATAAGGAAATTAAATAAGTAAATAATGCAAATCAATTATTAAACACATAAAAATAACATTCATCATTCTTTAAAGGGGACAATAACAACAGCATAAAGAGCACAAAGAAGAAAAACAGTGTTTGATCTTGTCTATCTGTCTACACTGAATTCTATCTATATTTTGAAGCATCTGTCCTAATCAGAGTCAGCTTCAGCAGGCAATAGGCAAAGGGTCCTCTCATTCTGCTTTTAGAAAACTGAGGTAAAGAAGAAAGGCTGAATAGAACAAAATCTCCACCTGATCAAGTATGGTACTTTCATTATCTCACAGAGATCCCCTCAGCTGGACCCATCCTTCAACAGGGCTTTCGCACCACAGGCTACTGAGTCCTTTCCCATCATATTCCAGCATGAAGAAATGCCATGAGGCATTTTCCTCTCCTGAAATCTTTTGATTTTATTGAAGTTTGACCCTGCATTAACAGATGTGCCCAATGAATTTTTCATTTCCAGCAAAGCAAGCCAAAACTGAAGTTTAGCAGATCTGTGACTTTGACAGCTGAGAACTGACTGAAGCAATATCTTGTTTAAATTATCTTTGTGGTCCTTACCTATGAACAGCCATAGGTGTGCTGGGGAGAAGCAACTCCCCTTCTGGTGAGTTTTCATTCTGGAATGGGCACAGATGCTATGCTGTTTTACGGGTCTTGGGTACTGTCTCTGCTGCACAACAACCACTTGACAATATGTCCTGTTTCTTGACGTAATTCTAGCAAGATATTACACATGTGAAGAACAGACACACATTCAGAACTAAGATAGCTTTCCTTCCCTAAGCTTGCCGGGCCTGAGAAATGTCGGACAAGAGCTCCTTCTGTCCAGAGCATCCTCTTCTGGTATGCCTCCAGTTGGGGAAGAAGCAGTATCTCCCCTACATATCTGCTGTTAACCACGTTAACATCCATTCCCTGTTACTTTCCCTCAGGTTGATTGGCTTGTGGGCACATTCATGCTCTGTAATGTGTATCAGCTTGGCCTTTGATGCAGCTCATGCCCTTTCTTCACTTATCACATGCTGTTCATGCCATAATCTACAACTGTTTAATTGGTTATACTTTATCCCTCCTGTATTTGGATGAGTATTTTTGCTCACGCTGACTGCTGACACCACAGAATTGCACAAGGCTAAGCAAAACCTCAGCTAAGACATATAAGTGCTAAGACGGCCAAAGAAGGATGGATAACAGAGTTGCTGTTATAAAAATTTCTAGGATGATTTTTGCAAATATTGCTAAAATAAGTTCAAGATCAGACAAATCCTGACAAGGCCTGATGCTTAATGCATTCTGTTATTGTTATAAAGCTTAAAACTCACTGTTAATACAAATGCATCATTTCCATTAATATTATTAGTATTGCTTGACAGCCTTGCTGACCTTGGCCTATCTCTGTGCCAGTGTCTGAGCTCAGTAAAGTCTTGGTTCCCCTGTGGCTCTGCTTAGCTCTTGTGCCTCTGCCAGTGCCAGCCATGCACGAGGCAAGCCACGTTTCTATCCTGCCAGCACCCAGACGTGGCAGCTCACTGGGACTGCCCCAGAGGACAAACTGCCGCAAAGCCCTCGTCAGTCCTGTCTCCTCTGGGGCAGCAAGAGTGGCCGGTGCCGCCCGTCCTGAGCGAAGGCACGAAAACCACTCAGCCAACTGCATGTCCAGCTTAGCAGGCAGCTGTACAGTGTTGTGCAAAGACCTGGCAGACTCATTGCACCTCTGCCTCTCCTGTAGGCACACTGCCTTTTACCGCTTTCCGGAGCTCTCTTTCCAGAGACCTCAGGACCTTTGCCTTGCAAGTTTCTTCCATTACAGCAAACTGGTTTGACTTCATTAAGCCTCAGTTAACTTCAGTTCCTGGTGGCACTGTTTCTTATCTTGCTTATTGACCCAGGTACAATAACTAGTCAAGTCTGCGAGGACTTGATTGGCAGTAACAGGAGCAGCAGGTACCTTTAAGGAGGTTGCTAATAAAACATTGGCTTCAGCACCTTTCAGAGGCTTGGGAAAAAAATCTGAAAACTTTTTTTGCATTCAATAAGCTAAATTTCTCTCTTTGCCATGGTGCATCTATTCCTTAAAATACTTTATTGAAAGGGAGAAAAATGAGAATCTAACAAGTAGATGATAATTGTGCCCCATGCTGTGCCTTGCTCTGCCGGCTCCTCCAGCCAGCTCTGCTAGCTGTTCCTGTTATTTCACCTTGCCATGAAACTGGTATTACCACTGAGGACCTATCAAGTCCTCTTGCACAGAGGGCACTCGCAGAACAACTTCTTCACTTTACAGTTGACTCCAAAAGTCGTAAGCAAAAAAAAAAAAAAAAAAAAGGTGTTTGATGTTTTTCTTTTTTTTTTTTAGAGTGTAACTTTTGCATCCCAAGACTGGCTGCTACTGTTTTATCTTAGAGCAATTACTCACCCCAGGCACCTAACTGGCCTGGCCACCCACACACCTACAGCTACAAACCCTTCTCTGCTTTACAGCGTGCTGTCTTTTTCAGCAGAAATGCCTCCCAAGCACAATGTAATGACAAGTGCCAGCCCACTGGTTACTCCACTTGTCTTTCCTTCTCTCCTCCACACCTTCATAGAGTACCTCTCCCTTTTTAAACTCCTTTTCCCCTTTGGAATAATTTTGCAGGTAGGATTGCTTACTTTTAGGCATCAGACTAGATCTATCCAATTGGCACAGAAGAGCAAGGAGCACCTGGTACATTGCAGTTAATAGTGTCTGAGTTATCCCATATTTCCAGTGGGTTTGTCTAAGCTGAAGTGGCCCCGAAGTGTTCTTGCTGTTAAAAAAATATTCCTCTTCTATTGCCTTTTAGCCAAAATCACATAAGGAAACTATTGGGGCCCACCCACTAAAAATCTAGAGCTAAGATGCCATTAAACAGTTTTAGATGCTCCTAGTTCCAGACGGTGATGTATTTGAAATAGCTGGTTGGAGCAGTCATTTCTGCTCTTGCAGCCCTCCAGCCCTACATGAGGTGGATGAAGGTCTTGGAGGAAGGATCAGGATTTCGGTTGTGGCAAGACACAGACATGCTGGGTTGCTTCCCAAACACACCTCTTTCCTGAGATTTCCTGAAAATACTGTTGGCCATACTGTGAGCTTCATCAGTGCCTTGACAGATGGCTTTGTGAGGGGCAGTAAGTGCCATCAGCAAGGCACAGAGTAAATCCCTGGAAGTAAGAGAGTCCCACTCTTTCTGGGATAATTCATGATTTCTGGACATGGTATTGGAAACACAATAAAAGATTATATAGTAAATTTCCCACTTTTTACATCCCTTAGTTCAGCAGGTCAGGCTGAGCTGTGACCGAAGTTGTTCTGGTTTATAAAACTGCTTTTATTTTTTAAAAATCAAAGTTAATACAGCAGGAAACATCACACTTAAACTGTGGCATGGCAGAGACAAGATGAATGACAGCCATCATTTGTCACTTCAGGAAGCAGCTCCAAAATCCTCCTGTCTTTTAACAATTTTTAACCTTGATTTTGCTGATTTGCAGTCATTAATTAGCTATTTATGTACAGTATACATAGTTACCCTGATAGATCTGGAATTTCACAGTCTATTAGAGTACACAATTTGCATTTACATCACAGCCCTGTTAAACCAAATCATTATCTTAGCCTATACATATACATAAAATTTTAGGAAGTTAAAACACTTGTCCTCAGCTGTATTTTTCAATTATATGTGTTAACGTCATTTTTCTTTTTACTTAGTCAAAAAACATTCCACAGATAGTTACATCAATAATGTTATTGCCCTAAACCCTAATTATTGAAAGTAAAAAAAAATGAGCCAAATAAGCCAAAACCACAGACTTTAGCTGTGGGAAGGGTAGCTCACATGTTCCTCTGTGTTAACAACTGTGGCTTTAATTCTCCTGGTCTCTGGCTCTCAGCTTTACATTCCCTTCTTACTGATGCCCCTATGCTGGCATGGAGCCCTCCTCCTTGGTGGAGATTGTAGTCTGTGGGCAGTACCTCCCCACTCAGGTGCTCTGTAGCCTCCTGCTCACCTTCTTGCTGTTTGCCCAGACCCCAGCCTAGCTCAGGGGCGTGAGCTGCTGCCCAAGCTTTAAGGTGCCAGCAAAGGCAGCATATTTAGCGTTTCCAGTTGATTTGGTTTTTTGTTTGGGTTTTGTTTTGTTTTTTTTTTAAAAATTTCAGCAAAATGCGTATTTTGTTCAGGACAGATAATTATCAGTTTCTACTAACTGAGTTTTTTTTCGTTACAGGTAAGCTGTGACTGCAAGAGCAGAATGAGTTGCTGACATGCAAGCATTGGCTCTGCACCTGGGTTTTGGCAAATGGAGTGGATTGGATAGCAACTGTTACATTATTAAAAAAGGAACCAGAGGAAATAAAAAAACCCCAAACAGGTGACTTCTTGAACTATTCTAACTAGAGGCAAGCAAAAAACCTGACCTGGAAGGCCCCTGGCTGAGCTGCAGCGGAAGATGTAAGGCGGTGGTGCCGGGTCAGTGCGGAGCTCCCCGAAGCCGCAGCACACGCAGTCCTCCTCCCACTAGCACTCACCCCTCGTCCCCAGCATGTGTGCCCTGCAAAGGGCTAAGGTGCCTCTGCCTGTGTTTGCCCACTGTTGCCATCCCTGGGCCTGCGGTGGCCCACGGGCTGCACAGCTCGCCCCGCTCGGCCCCACAGCTAAGGGCACCCCAACTGCTTTTGCGCTGTTCACGCCTGTGACTCTTGGCTGAGCCGGTGGACCAGCAGGCTGTTATTTCACAAGAACCAGCCACTTTTTGTTTTTCTTTCCTGTGGTGGCAAGCCTGCAGTGTATTAGAAGAGGCGGTTGTCACATTTTGTCATGTGGCCGTTATTTTGCATATTTTGATTTGTCTAGTGCTGCTACAGAGCTCCTTCTTACTCACATCCACAGACCTCAGGCAGAAACAAAAGCAACACCAAACGTTGTTCAAATATGGCATATAATGCAAATTCTCCTCCCCTCCTGTCTCCTCAAGAAAATGTCAAACCCAGGCTAGCTTAGACAAAAAGGTTGTGGGGTTGGTTTTTTTTTGATGGAAATGGTGAAAGTATTTTTTTAAAGGGACTGATATTTGCTATGGAAGATGTTAGGTTTCATACAGTAGATGCTTTTTTTTTTTTTTTTTTTTTTTTTCCCCTCCTGATTAGTTGATGTCAAGGTAACAATTGATTGTGTCTGTACACAGTAGCCTGAATTCTCTGCCACACATTTTTTTTTTCAGCCTTCATGTGTTAGTTATTGTCTTGATGTGTTTAGTCACAGCTTTTTCTGCATATATAACGTTCATGTAAAATATGTAAAAAGCAACCCCCATAGCCACTGGGTTACATATAAATGAAAAGGCTTATGTGAATTAATATTTTAATTGGCTTTGTGAAAAATAGTGAATCAACAAACCACTGCTATTTTGCTTTCTTAGATTTAATAGCAAGCTTCAGATTTTGCCTGTCTGGGAAAAGGAAGGTCTTTCAGTGTCTGAAACTACTCATCTGGCTACTGCAATTAACTGCAACAATCAGTCATTGCAAGCACTTTATGTCACTCTCTTAAATGCCCACAGAGGAAGTAAACTGCTTTTGAGGTTGCATTAAAAATACTAAAGTGAGTTTGATTGGGAATTAGGTTTAAGAACAATGCACCAGCATGGTGTCTTGCTGGAGTACTGTGCCTGGCTAGCACCAGTACTCACGCCTGTGCCTTGCTGGACATGTGGAGGATTGTGGTGTGCCAACTGTTTGAACGGTATGCCCCAGTTGAGATGGTGCAAAACCCAGGGGGGCACTGGGGAGCAAGAACTTGTAGTGTTTGTATTAGATGGAGTAGTTTGGCTTGGCCCTCAGAAGAGTGGAGCAAGAGTTAGAAGCAGTTGTTTAGGAGCAAGTGCTCCTAACCCCGGCTATCAAAAGACATGATAGCCACTGCTTTTCTCACTTGTTTTTTGGAACAGCCTGGAAGGTGGGGATGCTCCCCTCCCGTAGGTATCAGCTGCAGGCTTCAGTCCCCTTGCCTGGGGATGAGACTCAAATCTCCCACATTCAGCCTGAATGTCTGAAACTGGCTTTAGGCCATTATTTAAAATCTGGAAAAGAGCCAGCACTGCACAGCTCTTCAGCAGACATTGGTGTGCATCCGGCCTCCAGGGAAAACACTGGGATTCACATTGTAAGTGGCTGGAGCTGCTCCTCGGCAAGTCTGGCCCCAGCCCCGGCAGTGCTCAGCGCGTGTGGCCGCTCGGACACACACCTGTACCAGGTACTGCCCAGCTGATAGTAAACAGCCTTTGCAAGCTGGGTCCTTGGTGAGACTGTACCCCCGTGTGCACCGTGCCCATGTACCTGCTGGGGGACCACACGGGGCAAAGGGGGGGAGGTTTGCAGAAAGTTGCCTCTCTTTTAGCAGCCTAATGTCTTTTTGACCTAGTCTTAAAATCCTTGATCGAGAGTCTCATTCTTCTCCTCTCTCCTCCACAGCAGTAAGCAGTCACTGCCCTCATGCCCAACATCTGCTGGCTGAAGCTGGAAGTGCCCAACGGTGACCTGTGATTTCCCTCTGCTGCTCCCTCGCAAAGCACAAAGCTTTGTGTGAATCATGTTGTTGCTATTAAATGTTCAGTACATTATCTTGTCAGTAATACTTGACAATCTCAGTGCATAAAAATCTCTTGTTGGGTCCATTCCAGTAAATATGGGTGTGTATCTGTCTTCATGGCCAAGCTCCGAGTTTTTATATTTTTAGGCCCTTTGTTTGTCCCCCCCTGTCCCCCTTTGGATTGGTGCCTCCATCCCTCCCCACTCCCCACTCCCCGTGACACAAACAGTAACACTAAACTTAGAGCTCTTTCTGCCTGCTGGCGGGAGAGGATGAGTAACGGAGGCGGAGGAGTTGAGAAAGCCTCACTTGCAGCACGCTGGCTTCCACAGCCTGTGCTGTGCCGAGGTGTAAAAAAGTAAGTCAGCATTTCTGATTTGAGTTGCAAGTCTCCCCGTCAAGTCGCTTCTGCAGGCTCATACAACTCTCCCAGGACAAAATTATCCCTGAGCCCTTACATGCACTGCACACTGGGACTCCCAGAAACACACGAGTAAATGAATGGCTCTCTCTTCGTTTTTTGACTGCAGTCTACGTAACATTGGGGCCGAGACCGTATTTCTTACAGCAAGTTCCTATCCAGCGGCACCAGCCTTCAGCTTTTTAGTTTTTTTCTACAGGTGTAAACTCTCGCTCTGTAAGCGGTGGCAGCTGAGCTCTTGCAGCCATAATCTGGGGTGAACTGGGTGTTCTTCTCAAAAATATCTTTCCCCCTCGCTTGCTGTCGTAAAGTAGGTTGTGCTCATAAACCTGGTTGAGAGGGGATGGGAGTGAATGACTTCAGAGCTGACAGTCAGCTACCCAATTAACATTTAAAATAAATAAATGCCAATGGTTTGTTGGCTGTGTGACGCTAGGTATCAATCTATAGAGTCAACTTCTGAGTTTAAAACATATTGCACTATGACCAGCAATTCTCCACAATACAGTAGGATTTATTAATAGAAAATATGTCAATATGAGTTTGTCTTTGTACATGTTAGCAACATGTACAGTGAAACACATTTTTTTCTCAATCTATATTGTTATAGTTCTTTTGTGTTATCTGACATAACCATTTATATTTTGGGCTTAAATATGTTATTTGTCAAAATGTACTTTCAGTGTTAATATACCTTTAAAATCATAGTTTATCTTTTAAATATTGAATTAATATTTTTTTTTCAAATCAATATTGCTCATGTTAGTGCAAATTTGTTAATATTGAGATAGGTTAACCATTCCTTCCAGACCATAAACAGCATTTAATAAAACAGTGAGATTTATATAGCTCTACACAGCTGAACAAGATTCTAATATGAAGCTTGTTAAAAAAAATTCCGACATTTTACAGTACATCAATTGCATTTTATACATTTTTTTGGAACAGTTTTGTTTCTTCTCTATTCCTGTGTGTGACCTAGTACAAGAATGAAGGGAACAGCAATAGGTAATGATACTTTCCTCAATATTAAAAAGAATGCATCATATATATCTTGCTCAGTATGGCAGCAGTGTTGGATTTCCAAGCCTGGGAAAGAAGCCAGGTAATTCAACACCTTCTCAAAACCCAGTACAGCAAGAGTGAACGTTATCAGTCGGAGCACTTGCCACTACAGAAGAATGGAAACAAAACAACACAAAGTATAGACAAAAGGTATTTTATGCCACTTCATCGATCCAGAATCTCTCACTTGAGCAATGGTCAACACTTGATGACTCCAAGTAATTCCTAAGAGGAGCTGAAAGGGGGCAATGTGGGCATTTCAGTAGTTTGAAGAATGGAAATAAATCCAACTTACAATAACCTGCTGTCCTAAGAACATCAAACACAATGACGGATCCCTTCGGCCTGTTGGCAGTCCTGTGCCTGGAGAACTGCACCAGCCTGGTGGTTATCAGGCAGTCAAGAAGAACTTCAAGTTGCAAGTGACATTCTTTATTAAAAAAAAGTTTTTATACTGAAAATGTGCTTTGTTCAAAAGAGCACTGCAAATGTCACTTATCTTATTAAAATCAATGTAATAAATAAAATATAAACAACCTGTGTCCAAAACTATGAATAATATTTTTATCTACCTCACTATACATCTGGCCCACTGTGCCCCTCCCACCCACCCTTTCTTAAATTTTTTAAAAATTTTTTTGCATGCGATTTTTTTCCCCATGTTTACTACAAAGAGCAGATAAGGTTACATATCGTACACTGGGAAAAGCTGCCAAAAAGATTAAACTATAGTCCTAGATTACTGAGAAACCAATTCTACGTCACAATGCCCGCCTGCATGAACTACTCGGGCTGCATCCTATAGAGCAGGCGATGACTTGCAAGAGACTTCTCCCCCTGCACACAGTCAGAGGTGTGCCGGGTGGTGTTAAGACTATTACAATGACTACTCACAGAAATGTTTGCAACCTAAAGCAAATTCCTTCATTGTAATTTAAGCAATTTACAACTACTCCATTTGTGGTGGGTCTTAACCTTGCGAAAACTGAAAGCTGCTGTTGCCTGAATCAAAGAAGTGAAGAAATGCTAGACTCTTTTTTTTTTTTTTACTTCTGGAGTCCCAAGAGCCAAGATGAACACGCCAGCTCTTCTGGCCTCCTAGCCTACCTTTCTTTTCTTTTTTTTTTTTCTTTTTTTTTTTTTTTTCAATGAAAAAAAAATTCTCTGTCCCTTACATTTTTTAGTTTTTAGGGTTTTACTTTAAATGCACAGAAATGGTCAGTAGCTTTCATATTTGAGGAATGTGTTCTGGGTGTTGGGTTTTCTTTTTGGTATGGGTTAAAATAAATGATTGTCCTAATGGTTCAGGAGTTGGACACTTCTGTAGCCTGAAGAGTTTGGAGACTCCAGACTTAAGTCTGTTGGGTCTTCGTCTTCCATTCCCTCAGGGAGATGGCAAGATCAAACTCTGCCTTCCTTGAGCACTTGCTAGCTGGTGGCTGGAGGATAATGAAATTTCCTCAAGAGAAGATCAAAAGATGCTATTTTAAAGGAAATGGCACCTAAGAGTGAAGGAGTGAGTGAAAAAAATTTGATAACACCTTCCGTTGTGAGTATGCGGCCTAACAATTTTGAATTGCTGTCAATGGTTAAGACAGTGAGTAAGAGAAAGCACATACTGGAGTTTCCACTGTTAAAAAGAACTGAAAATCAAACAAAAATTGAAGCTTGAACAAGGAAAACATTGGATGAAAAGAAGTCTTACGCCACACAAATGCACACACTCAAACACACACACGCACACAGAATACTATGCATACATGGACACACACAAGTAAGAATGTGTATTTGTATGGTAGGTTCTTGGAAATAGACATTCTTAGCAAATATGGATGACAGATCAATTGTAATTTATTTTCTTTTAACACTGTATCATCATAAAGAAAACTGGTATAAATGAAAAAAATCTATTTCAAATATCTACATCTAAAATTTTAGGCAGTGAAAAAGCACTTCGTTGACAAGGAGTGTGGAATGATGAATGTTAATTGTCAGAAACTGCTGAATGCCTTTTTTTTTTTTAGTTGCCACAAACAAATTCACATATCAGAACAAACAATACTGCTAAATATTCCTTTTTGGTTTTTTTTTTTTTGAATTTTTTTTGAATTTTTTTTTTTGTTAAAACGCACCGGGGAAAAGAAAACAAAAAACTGGAAATTCATACATCTTCCAAAATTTGAAATTGAAGCAATATTTAGAACCATAGATGAAGAAACACTGTGGCATTGGTGTAATATACACAATGCACTTGGTTTTTTTTTTATCTGTAATGTACATCAAATACTTTACAACAATGCATTAACAAAAGGCAAGAAACATCTTGCTGTACAGAGGAAACCCCAAATGCAACTTGAAGCCTAGATTCACAATGAATGAGGATATTAAACAAAGTGTGAGAAGCTGTTCCCCATAAAGTATGTACGCTGCTCAGTTACTTGTGCTTAACTCTTGACCCACATCCACTGTCATGTTCTCCCTCCTTCCTTCAGCCACATTCAATATACAACACCGAACTTTAGACTCTACAGGCCAACGGTAAAGTTGCCCCACACTGTAAAATATATATATGTATATATATATTTCTTTCTAATTACTCCCAGGTTTAGCTTTCGTATCTTTTAGCCTTCTAAAAAAATCTCTTTAGTTTTTTCCATACTGGTTATCTGGGCCTTCCTATGGAACAGGCTTTAACAAACTAAATTTGCAGGAAAAAAAATGTCTTGTGGTATGCATGCACATGCACAGTTCCTGGAGCTTTTGTATCTGCCCAAGTCTCAAACCCAGGAGTCGGGAGAGGCTGGATAGTGGCTTGTTTCATAGTTAAGTTCACTATAGGGACGAGCAGCTGAATAGAAGTCGACGTAGTTGCCAGTTGACTTTAGTCCCAGGTGCATGTTGTATTCGCTTGCAGGTGGACGATGATGCACTTGGTCCTCAAAGAAGGACTCATCATAGTTTCTTGTTGAATTCTGAAACGGCTGATATGGTTCATAATCTTTTCTGCTGGGCTCCTGTGGAACTGGCTGTGTTGAAACCTGAAAGATAGTAATACCCACAGCCTGTCAGATGCAACTTACTGTGGGCAACAGGATGCAGGATGGAAGAAGTAAATCTCACTTATTTCTATCATGTTGAAATACAAAGCTGTGCATTGACATCTGCTCAAGGTATTGCTTGGTAGTGAATTAATTCCACAGCCCTGCCTTGTCATTATATTTCTTTACATTTATTTATTTGTTATTAAAGATATTTATTATTTAATATTATTGCTGCTAAAGATGCTGGTTTACTTCAAAAGTAGTTCAAGCAGGGTAGTTTACACTTATTTTCCTAGCTATAATCTGTGTATAACTTTCTGACTATTTTGCAGCTATATAATGCAAACATTGGGGGCCAAATCTCAGCCTTGAAGAACTGGAATGGAAGCGATATACACTCCAAAGACACTAAACATTCTGCAGCTGCCTTTGCCACATGTGAGATTTAGGGTGACACCATAGCCTTAAGAACCATTTCTAGTCTTCAGGGCACTGACATGAGAAAATGCAAACTAAGTGCCCTGAAATGTGTTCTTCTGCTACTGTTAAGCAGAACCATCTTCTTACCACCTTCTCAACACTCATGTTGTCAATCTTGTGTTGTTGCTACATTCCAGTAAGCTGCCTTGAAGATGAAATATTAGATAGGCAGAAAAAAAAATCTGAGGCAGTCCTCTAGCCTAAGTTTGCCATAAAGTTTTTTTCAGATAGCCCTAGCGAGTCTCTGTTTTTATAGTTGGGACTTAAAAGCTGAAATTTATAAGCACATGCTAAGTATCTTAGTGGAACACTACCTTTTACTCTATGCCGCCTCTGTAGGTCTGGACAGACTTTGTGACTACAAAATGCTATAGTTTTCCGATCCTCAAGTGGTCATCCCTGGGAATATTAATGCTCAGACACGGGTGTCAGAAGACTTTGCAGATCCTGCTGAGTCTGCAAGAGTTAGTAATGCTCCTTCAAGAGAGGAACAGTTGCACTGCTATGTCCCAAACTCTGTGATACTCCTTCAGAGCATGTCTGTATTGGACTGTAGGCGTAGAGTGCAAAAGGCTGTCTGCGTCCACTGCCTTTAACAATCTAGCACTGCACAAGGGAGCACAACTACTCTAGCTTCTGTTTCTAGTACTGCTATCAAGGTGTGCAGGACCTTCAGCCCCTCATTTCATTTCACATATTCAAACACAGGTGTTCGATTTTGGACACAGGAGAAAAATTCTATAGAAAGCAATCTACTTATATGCCGAACAGAGATGGTCAATTTTTGATTAGAAAATAGGGGACTGAAGTAGTATTTCTGGGTTCTTTCTAACTAAAAACATTTTTTCTGATTTGTCAATCATAAACCTGGTATTTCTTTGAGAAATCAAGTGGGAAAAGGTGGATTTTTTTTTTTTTTGGCTTAAACTCTCACCCCCAAAATCAAATTAGTTGACTCTTGAGTGCAGCTAGAGTGCACCTGCTACAGCACCTCACACCTTAGTTACAGCACCTCATACCTTTATTTTCTCTAAATACTGTATTAATTATAAGGGCTTCATCTCTTTAAATGCAATAAAAGCAGAAATATCTTCATGCACTGAACTGGCTCACACAAAGAATTAATATAGTGCACCACAGGGAATGCTGTCTATTTAAAAAACTATAAAGAGAAATGGGGGCACAGAATATCAGAAACTCTCTTCACCTTAAGTTGGTGGATTAAAATTGAAGTATTAGTTCCTTAAATTGAAATTTCATGTAATCTAGTAAAAATTTTCAGAGAAAAATATTTTCTATCTATTTTACTGAATATTCATTTACCTTTCTTGATACTAGTAATAATTTTTAGTGCTTTCCTTAAATTTTTTTGGCCTCATTTTTCTAGCTGAAAAATACTGTAACTTTTGCATATTACATAGGAAAGTTGTGAAAATATTAAGAAGATGTGGTAATTAAGGATAAAGCAGCATTACACATAATGATGAAACAAAAGTCTATGGCTGCAGAAAAATGTCTGTTTCTTAGGAACTGAGGAAATCCTGTACTGGAAATATCTGCCATATGAATGCCATACATGGCAATCCTGCTACAGCCCTTTCTTCCATGAGTGCATTAGCTTGGCACCCATGCTGCCAATTACACTTTTTAATGCCCACCTCATCCTGATGCACTTATTACTTTCCGGTTTTCAGGAACAGGACATTTTAAAAGAGTCCCACAGCTCCAGAAGGAATGGCTTGGATGTATATATATGGGAAAGTGTCCCTGCTGATGAAATGCCAGTTTTTGTCTTGCCCATGCCCTGATGCATACATTAAAGAACAAACAAACAGCCTTGTTGCAGCCATGCTAAATGGCAAACCCAAGGGCTTTAGCTACATGTAAGTAGACTGCGCATGCCCCTGCAAGAGGAAACAGGGGGTTCTTTCTCCAGGCCTGTTCAATGCCCGAGTATTTGCTAGGATGCCGTGGCATGTGAGCCATGGGGCGTCAGCAGTAGTGTTGAATTTTATGATGGCTGTACTCAAGTAACAAGATGTTGCCAGACCAAATTCACTGACATGGGACATCACGAGATACTAGAGCCAACAGAAGTGCCCACTAATGTCAGCTTGGCTTTTGCAGCCTGTGTCGCACATATCCAGGACTTTAAAGGCATTCAGATCCCAAGCCCCTCTTGATTTCATTATGACTTACAGGATTAAACACCTTAGATAATTTTTGCATATATGCCGTCATAAGATGTTGGATATTTTTTAAACTTGGGCTGAAATTATCCATTAGCATAAAGAACATAACTTGCTTGAAGTCAGTGGAATTGCTAGCATTTGCACAAGCAGGTGACTCAGCTCCTCTAATCTAGTTTTATCAATCTTTGTGATATTTTTCTTCATTTCCATATAAGATGTTACACTGGTCTTTTGCCATTTAGAACAGTAACATCTTAGTCTCTGTACTTACCTGGTTATGTTTGATATCTTCAGCAGGTGCACCATATGAATTCCTGTACAAAGTTGAGATTCCAGTGTTCTGAGCTGGAGAGAGAAAAAACGAAGGAAAAAGCAGGTTTACCAAACATATCTCTTTGTCTTCAAAGTGAATTCTTAAGGCTTCATTAAATATATTATATAATGCCTTGTTTCCCACTCATGAATATCTTTAAAAGCATCTGCAGCCTTCTATTTTCTTTTCCTTGCACTAAACAGTCAGAATCTCTGCTTTGGTGTACATGCATGTACATGGTATATACTTACTAATGGTAACAGGCACTATGCCATGTTCATATCAATTTTCTGCACTTCACATATAACTCAAGAAAATAACTGCATATACAGCTACATTCATTAATATATTTCAGGTTATGTATGGGATTTTATATCACATGTACACTAAACATCTAACAGTTGTAAATATTGAGATTAAGAAACATTTCAGTCCTTTCACTCCAGTTGGATAACATGGATTATTTACCCTACAGTGCTTTTGCTATATCGTGAAATCGTTCACGGAAAAAGTGATTAAATGCAACTGAAAAATGAGTTATGCAAAAAAGGTATATATAGTTATACTGAAGAGGTCTGGCCAAGATAGTCTCAAATCCATTAACCGTTGTCACTTTCTTCTCAGATGTCCTACTACTAAAACGCACGGACAGAACTGAGCTATGAGTTTGAAATCAGAAGTAATTCCAAAGACAGGGATAACATCATACAGTTTTGCAAAAATTTATTTCCCACTTTGCCCCCCAAAAAACACATAAAGTGCTAGGGATTTTCCCTGCAAAGCTGACTTCACTGATCATTCCATCAGTGGAACTGAAACATGTTGCTGATGTGACTTCTCTCAAGTCTCTGTTAAATGGTATAGAACCTGAGGCACCCAGAGTTGCTTTTAATACCTTCACAACTCAAAACCTTTGAGCGCGAGGACTGAGCATCAGAGTTGAAAGCTGTGTATGGGATCCATGCTAGTCACATCACTAAGAAGAACCAGTTACTGAAGAAGTAACCATTCTTTCTTCCTTTGGCAACCTGCTAGCATGGACCCCAGCACGTATAACTGTCTCTGTCTTTCCTCCCGCCACTGCATCCTCTCTGGAGAAAGGAATGGCATGGTCTTCAGTCAAAGCTGACTGTAATTTGCCAGTTCGGATCTTCACATCTGCCCCGGGTTCCATGCTGAGGGTATAATTTTTGTCAGAGTTTGGTGCACTGCTCCATGTTGCTGCTTCACAGATGTCAGACGGTGTTCTTAAAGACCTCCAGTATGTTCTCGAAACAAGATAAAGACAGAGCTTATATGGTGGGGTGATGAGCCCTAACAGTTGAAAATAGAGATTTTTTTCACTTCATAACCAGTAACTAATAGGGGTGAAAAAACTTGTTTCTTGAAGAGTTAGATACAGTTATGGAACTAGTGCATAGTCCTGTGTAGGAAATGGAGAAGAGCTCTGGAGGTCACCAAGGAGTGCAGCAGGATGAAGGCGGGAAGAATATGAACTCTAATAACAGATGCCGGTTGGTCTTTTCCGGTGGTAGGTACTCTTAATTCCACCTGTGTGCTAATAGGTGGTAACAGATAGAAATGACGACTGCTTGAGTAGTTTGTCTTTGGTCACAGATGTTAGTGCTGAAGGATCGATCTGCAGAGGTTCTCTGTTCTGGCTGCATTTTATCATCTAACTTGAGTGATGTGTGAGACTTAACTGTCACTTCAGTGGTTTTTATATTCCAGCTGCATCCTCTGCTTTAGTGCTTGAAAATCTCCCTCCTGATGACAGTCTTTGGTATTAAAGGAGTCCGCACCAGCACTGCTATTTATGGTGCATCTCATGACAGCATGACTCTCAGTAGTACAGCTGCCAGATTCTTCCTTGAAACTGTCTTTTTTTATGCTGTTTTTCTAGAGGTTTTTTGCTTGCCCCACAAAGCACTAGAAGAAGTTGGGTTAAACAAATTCCTCTTCTCAAGATCTAAAGATACTCAGTGTTTCAGGAAGCCATTTGTGAAAATGAAAGTTACATTCAGTGTGTTGGACTCTCATAAACAGAGGAAGAACTTGTAACCATTTTGTTTTCATGTACATAAATGGCAAGATAAGCGGGGTTGAAGTTTCACGCATGCAAGTTTTTAGTCAGGCATGACTGAACATATTCATTCCAGACAGGACAACACTGTTCATGGTTGTTTGATGTCAAGAATGAAAGACTGGTATAAGGTGCAACATCTGAAGGTTTTATGAAGAATCTGATGAAAAATAGCAAACTGGACACATGCTAATTTGTATGTTGTTCCTGCAGGAAATCAGAGAGACTTTAAGGAGGGTCATGACCTTTCCATCTTTTTACAGCTATGTAAGAAGGCATATGGTGCATATGTGCCACTAACAGCCATCACTGTTATAAAACCAGAAATAGTCCAGAGTTGGTGCGTAGCTGTCTGATGCACTACTGTGACATTTGCACTGATGTGCTCAGAATTGTCACATGCCAGATTGAAGACTTACAGTCTCCCAGATCACATATTCTACAATGGAAAATGGATAGTATCAGCTTGTGGAAATAGCTGCAAGGTCTGCGTTGCTGATTTCACTGCAGTGACGTGGATACCAATTCACAAGTTTAAAACGTGAAAAAAGTGTATTCTTCTTTTCTTAATGTAATAAAAATAATGACACATCAAATGCTTGGAAATGAATGCCAAGAATTCAAGAACAAGAAAACTTGGCTTAGTCTAGCTGGGAGGCCGAGATAATTCTGTCTCTGGAGGAAATGTAAGTCAAGCAATGTAGCTGCTAGCAACGCATGCAGCCCCGCTCCAGTACCTGCTTCTGAACACGCAGGCGGCATCCCTGGGAACTCCATTCCCGCTCTGCCATGCTTCAGTGAGCAGTTGACTCTTGCTGTCCAAAAGCAGAGGGCAAATACAAAAGAAAGAAGGGAGAGCATGAGCTAGATGAATGGACAGATATTGTGTGGTTAGTATCTGCTTTTTGCTGTTAATATTGCCTACGTGCCATCACAGTAAAATTATCCAAAAAAAGAGAGGTTAATGAAATAATTTCTTTTTTAAAACATGGTAGGGGAAGGGAAAGGGGTTCAAGGAGTAAGAGATGGGAGATTTTCCAGCAGCCACACTTCCTTACAGAGATGTGAGAACTGTAGCTGCAGATGAAATGATTTGAGGAGTGATGAGTGTGCGTGCATGTGTGTGTGTGTATTTTATGCAGCATCTATACTGAAGAGGTACTTTCTACTAGACAAAATTGGGAAGCTTCTAAAACAAGTACTATGATCAACTTGCAGTACTCTGTGGTTGCATTGCATAAAGAACATTATAGAAAGAAATACCTTCTTTTTTTTCCCCCTGTCCAGTTTTCAAGGTGATATTGGTTAAAAAACCCCAATGATACAGCTCTCCACCGCAGTCTTCTGCAAAGCTGACAACAGCTTTGAAAACTATGTCACTCAGTGGCTTAGGTGACAAAGAGATCCCTGACTGAAGCCATCCCCATATATCTCAGTCACTTGACTAATTGTTTTAACACTCATCTTTCTGTTCTTACAAGTACTTATTCTGAACACTTTACAAATACTCTGAAATAACAAGGCATTAGCCTTTTGCCTTCAGAAACACAGACTGACAGTAAGAAAGGAAAGCTCAGCTGGACAGGTAGTCATCCTCATCTGCTATTGCATAACCTTTTTTTTTCTACTATAAGCAGCAGGACTCCATTTCCTAAAATTTAGTTCATAACAGTAAAGGAAAATGCTTCTGTGCCTCATGAATCTCAGCTAACAGAGATCATTGCTTGTCACTACTATTGCCACATTCCTGCACAGTGAACGATGGAGTAAGGGCATGAGACAAGATTACAGTGTATTACAGTTTCTTAAAGTAATAATAAGTTCAAGTAGCCCGAGCATCTGTAGCTACTATAACAGATGATGGTGGTTGGTTGTGTTCTGAATGTGCAGAGGCTTGCAAGTAACTTTAAACAACAAAAGTACAGATGATTGATTCTTGACAACCAAAAGAAAATAAATTAATCAGAAGGTATTTCTGCCGGTGGAAGTGAAGATACAGGGTGCAGACTGTGATGCACATATTAGTTCAGTGAGGGAACTAACAAAGTAGAAGAAACTTCAGAGTAGGAGTCCCATGATTGTATACAGTAACCTTATCTTCCCTGTTCTGAAGGAAAACACCATAGCATAAATAACGTTATCACATGCACTTACAGCTCCTCGTTTTTTTAAAAGGAATGTAATAGATTTTGTCTTAAAAATATACTTTAGGTGATAAAATTTTATTATTGGTTATTATTTTCTACAGAGAAGAGAAGATGGATAGTAAATAAACAAGGCACCGTAAACCTGTGAAGGGAAGAGGGCAATGAGAACTTCGATATTGTTCCTCTATTTTTTAGCTGTCCTTGTGAAATAAATGTAAGTTATCATCTTCAGCCAAACTGTTTACTTCATAGATTCTCCCATTTTTCCCAGAGGTTTCCTGACAACTAACCACAATGGCAAGAAGCCAACACTTCTACTTCGAAAATCCATCAAAAAAACTTCATTTCAGTCCCAGCCAAGAGGTTATAAAATTTTTGAACTATGAACTGAAAAAGGCTTTGGAGAAGAGCACGGAGACAGTCATGGATAAATGGAGACTACAGCTGTGGCTCTACATTCTGTGTAAATCTGTAAATCAAAGAAAGCTTTGTGTAATACATCAGCTTGGCACAAAATACAAGAGCAGCTCAAAATATGTATATACCAGGTGGAACCTGAAAAAAACATTTACCTAAGTCCCATAGGCTCTGTGGATGTATTAGCTGCAATGCATTGCCTGATGCACAAAATGAAACACTGGCACTGCAATGAACTTGCTTCATGAACTTATGCTAGACCATCCAAGTTAAGACAAAATGTCTCACAATTAAAATCACAAATACTGAGTTAATATTGTTCTTTAATGAATTATTTATTATTTAATGAGCTACACATATGTTACACAAATTTCATGTTGAATGTTGACAAGCCAGACTCCTTCTGTCATTTTCTTTTGTTCTTAAAATGGTGCTTCATTTGAGCTTAGACCAAATAAGCAGAGATTTGGTGATCTGAAAGAGAGAGAAAGTGATTTGTTAATTCCATATTCATTTGTACAACGGTCATGTAAGACTGTGAATTATTATTACACTTTTCATTTTGATTTTGGCTTTGATTTTTCTCACTGAGCTCAGTAGCTGCAAAAATAGTCGATAGCTGAGCATGATGCTGAAAGTTTAATTTTCCTTACTAAAAGCCCACCCAAATGATCAGTAAGAACAAAAATACAAAGACAAAATACAAGCAGATATTAAAGGAAAACACAATGCAAAAAAGCAAAGTGGAGCAAAGGTTGCTGGGGAAGTACAATCCTCACACTCTGAAAATTACTTTGAAACAGTGAAGAAACAAAGTAAACAGGAATGGGAGAAGAAAAGCACTACAGTAAAAGACAAAATGAAAAGGGCTGGGGAAAAAGAAAACATTTTTTTAACATATGGAGAGAGACAAGACTAGCTGCAAGGAAATATAGATTTTCACAAGCAAACACTTTTTTTTTCGTGAACTTTCTGATATAATCAGGTAGTCTAAATTTGCAGATATACCTAGAACAAAATACTAATGTTTCTGCCTTTTCGGCCTGCCGCTCTTACTCCTGAGATTGCCTCTTCATGGATCCTTGACAAAGTGCCGAAAAAACCACAGTCCCATCCTTCACAATCACACAAGTAAGGACCACTGAAGTGTTTTAGAGAACTACCTTGGGCAGGGACTATGAAACACTCAAAATATCACAGACACATAAAATGCAGTACCTTGACTGAATCTCCTGCGATCTCACGTAGTACCCTGCAGATGTCGTTCAGAGCATTCTTCATTTCTGTAGTTTCCAAACGCTCTTGACTGTCATTCCTCCTCTTCAGATTTTCACTTTCATGCTAATTAATGTTCTGTATTGTATTTTCACACAAATTCAAAGGCTGGCCTTTAGAATTTGATTACACAATAGTATAACAGTAGATGCAGTATGAGTAGCATCATATCCTGAATAGGGTCTTGAAAGCTACTATGGATGGCTTGATGCTGAGTCAGCATCCTCCTGGTGTCCCCAGTGAGCTGAAGAACACAAAGACAACCCATTCTGGCATCCTCTGAGCAAGACCTCTACAGAGGACATGGGAGAAGGTAACAGGCATTCAGAAGGTGCAGAGTGACTCCTCACTGTGATTTTTTGCTGGCTCTAAGGTTAGCATTTGGAGAAGAGGACACCATGATGCTTGGTACTACATAAATGTAACAAAATGTTCAAGATAGGTTATATAAGCCTGTGCAGCAGCGATGGAGACCAACATGTCTTTTGCAAGAGAATTAACAAAGAGGTTCAGAACTGGGCAAAGTACTCACAATTTTATAATTACTGAAATACTAACAGGTTAATGAGCTTGCCAGGGGAGAGGGACCTTCAGTGAAATCTGCAATAGATGCCATAACATACACAAGGAAAACTGTTGCATTTAAATCAGGCCAGCTGACAAAGTGACACAGATTGACTTCACAAACAGCTACCAAATTTCCTAGGAATGACTGGTGTGCAAAATTAGCTAACCAGTCCTAGAAAGCCATTCCCTGCAAAAGACAGATGTTAGGGATCTTTGGACATGCTCAACCATGGTCATGCTTGCAGAAACAACGCTAGTTAATTCAAAGTGATCTATCAAGTTCCTTCTGAAATGAAAACAAATGTAAAATTAAAAAGAAATGTAAAATTGGTTTTAAAGCCTTTCTTCTGTGAAGAAACATTGTTGTCACGAATCACTTTCACATAGCATAGTATTCATTAAGATCAAATGTTTCTTCAGTTATATTTCTCAAGGTGGCTAAAACTTTGGAATCAATCAAAGCAGGCTGACTCTTTTCTATCATACAGTAAACCGAGCCAAGCCTACAAAATCAGTGGTCTCTCACAGCTGAATTTTATAGATGCTATGCAAGCATAATCTCACCTGTCATGGTGTCTTTCCTAGAAGTGTGTTCTCCCTTATTTCCATGGTAAGTGGCGTTTGTTCCAGTTGATTCATAGTCTGTTTTTCTTTCTTTTAGGCTGATCATTTCCCGAGGTGAGGCTGGGGCACTTGCTAGATCACAAAAACGGATTTATTTTTTTCTTGACACATATGACTGAATGCAGTGTTTAGAGTAAACATTTTAGTAAAGTTTACATTTGTAAGCTACTAACACTAATCTGTTTGAAGAAACACTACCACACTATGGAGGAAAAGAAAAGGTGCTGTTATTTCAAGCACAGAACAAATGTATTCATGGGACAATCAACTCCAAACATAATTTTCCTTCTGAATGTTTTACTTTTTTCACTTACAGCCAATGTCTAAGTGGATCTTTACGAAAAAAAAGTACAAGAATACATTCTTTTTCCCCTTTAGCTTTTCAATTTCTTTAACTTGTCAAAGCTTTCTGGTATAGGCACTTCCATGCTGTTTCTCGAAATGGTTTATTTATTTCTTTTGAAAAGACCGTTAACTTTCAACTGTGTGGAAAACCCCCTTCTAAAATGGTTTCTTCCCTGCTCTGTTGAAAACAAACAAAACAAATTAAATGATTCTAACGGAGATGGGAAGAAAAGAAAGATGTTTTCCATAGAAAACATATAGCATGGAATGCCTAATACTTAAAGGTGACTCAAATAATTTCTCTGTCTTTAAGTACTATGTATGAACAACTGCCATTAAAACAACAACTGCTACTTTAAGGTGTTATTAACACTAAATCCTTCATCACCTATACTCATGGCATGGCTACAAGGAGGGAAGTATGAGGTGACTAGGAAGAGAATTTGGTTTGTGTTTGATTCTCACACACTGGTGAATGTGAAGGTGATCACTGGCACTGATCATGAAGACTTAGAGCTTGTGATGCTTAGGAAAAGAAGAAAAGCAGAGGAAAAAATAATGACTTTCAAGTAAACCGACTTCAATATATTTAGGTGTGGTAGATACAACGCACTTTCCCTGTTGTGGAGGGTAGGGGAGGGAGTACAAGGTTGAGTGGCAGAACACCCCAGAGCCTTGTGAAGGCACAGTGGTACAAAAGTAACTACAGTGTGGTGCTTACTTCCACACCCTTCCCTGCCTCCACCCAGATATTTGATACGTCAAAAGAACCTTAGAAGCAGTAATAGTGTTCTTGCTTCAAAAGAAAGAAGACAAGCTCATTCATGAGTTATACCTTTCAGCATCTCTAAACTATGTTACATTTTTTAGTTAAGGAGTAGGAAACCACTTGTACTTACTAAGGAGCAGGGAAGCACAAGTGATGTTGAATTCTGCTTAGATCGGTTCTGATGGCCCTGGACTCTGAATTTACAGAGCAGTGTGGGACAGATGGTTTTTCTTATGAAGCCATGAGAATTGGGGATTGCTTTTACATTGCTTGTCAATAGTGATGTAATTCTAAAGCTGATAATCCAGCAGATACAAAGAAACACGACATTAAATTACCAAATCAGCTAATGGCAACTTGAGTCTAACAGGGAACAAACCAGAATGCAAACCTTGAAAAAGTTGCTAAGACAGGGATGCATTTTGTTTCACATACTCTGGTAATGCTTTTAAGCACTCTGGTGTTTTGAACGAAATTGACTGATAAAGACAAAACCACCTCTCTCTGTTCCCTGTGGGAATTAGCTCTCTCCTCCCATGTGAGAACTGCTTTCTGGCAAACGTTAAAATCCAGAATGTCCTCTTTCAGTCTTTTACTGGAAGCAGACGTAACATCATTGGTTGACACTAGACTGAAAAGTGGTATCAAGGTTTTCTGCTCTTATTCTTAAATGACACAGAGGAGACAGAGCTCTCTATGCTAGTTTAAGCATCTTATCACCAAGTCCTAGGGATAGATGGGACATTGTGTGTTCATTTACTTCTACTCTTCACCCCAAGGTAGGATATGCTATACCAAAATAATTCTTGACACATTTTCATCTAAAACTAAAGATATCTAATGACAGAGATCACATAACTGCTCCAAGCAGTCTGTTCCAGTGCTTTGTGTCCCTATTGTTAGGAAATATTCCCTGATGTCTAGCCAGACTCCTTGCTGCTCATTATTTCCATTTGTCTGCTATGAAAGCAGAGAAACTTCATGCTGTTTCTCTTAACAGCTGGCTGTTATGTGCTTGAATGCTTGGTGCGTAGCTCTTCCCACTGCCCCATCTTGCGTCTCTCTAAATTGAGTTAGTCCATTCAGTGTGTCCTCATATCCTGATCGTGATTTCTCCATCTCCCAATTCATGTGTGGAACTGACAAAAATTCTGAAATAATTCCTAAAGCGCTTTTGTCTAGCCAGATGTTCTCCTTATAATTTATTTGTAAAGGATTGGATCTTTTTTTCCCTTTGGACAGTATCTTCAATTTCTCAGGATCACTCTGAATTCCAATAATGCCCTTCAAGATACACGAGTTTCTCCCAGGTTTATGTCACCCGCAAAGGTAATAGACATCCTTTGTTTGTTATCTATATTAATGAAACCACTGAAGAGTATCGGGCCCAAGGCAAACCTTCAAGCAAAGCATTCCTCCATTTTGGCAATAAGCAATACCCATTCTTTGTGAATGGTTTTCAGTCAAGTTTTGTATTTACCACACAGGACATTTTCTGGACTGTTTGCTACCTTGCCCTAGCTTGCCTTCACCTGTGTGAAAGAGTCTTACCGATTACAGTAGATTTCATTTACTAACGATTCCTTCCATAAAGTGCTTGAACTATGTTATAGCAGAAACTGAGGTGGATTTTGTAAGAACAAATCATATTGAACCAATGTTTGGATTTGATAAAGATACTACCAGACAGACAGAAGCTTATACTACTATGTAGAAACAGATACTCCTAGAGTTAAGCAGTATTTTATGTTCCTACTATTTTTGAGGTGCTCAGATTATGATTATTTGTTCCAGCAATTTTCTAGAATGAAGTTGAGCTGACTGGTCTGTAATTAGATGGGCTTCTCTTCCTTCAGAAACAGCCACTACATTTGTCCTTTGCCAGCCTTATCATAACTGATGATGGCAGTAAGATTTCATCCAAAATTTCTTTAAGTATGTTCTTTCAGCAACAGATTAACAGAAGTGACGAGACAGTTCTGGCAAGAGACAGAACTAAGATCTCAGGGCCAGACACTTCAAGTGCCTTGTGCTTACAGGCAAAATGAGATTTTGGAGAAGAAAAAAAGGAACAAGAGCCCTTTATGGACTTGTGTAATGACAGATTTTGAAAACGGAATAGCAGCTCTCATGGTACTTCTGGCTACATTTTCAAATTTTCTCAGTGGTTCCTTAGCAGGACTAAGATGCAGCTTCTACAAAATTAAAAAAAAAAATTTCCTAAAAACAAAACTATGGTGCAATAATCCGTTTGGCCAATTTTAATACTAAACTCTTGGTATACCTATGGAATGACAGCATTTGATTGAACAAGTAGTAAAAAGTAATTGAAAGGCTGACTGTTTTACTCTGTTTATCTTAGAAGATTTTCACTGGGCATGGTTTTATCTAACTAAAGGTATGTTCTACCTTAGAATACGCAGAGTGGAAAATGTCCGGATTTCTGAATAGAAAAATTAATTAACGCAGCGGCATAAGTTGAGATACTTACATAAATTCATTGTATGGATCATACAGAATTAATGATAGGTGACATAAATATGCCATCAACGTTACATAAATACCTGTAGTCAATCTTTTGTGAAACTTGCATATGCATGTGTATGCACACTTATATACACATACACATAGAACAAAAGCTGACAAAAAATAATGTGAATCCTTCAACTCCTGCTAAGCGTACAGGGTGGTCATAAACAACATAGCGATTTTCATGACTAGCAAAGTGAGTAACGGAATTTCCTGATGCTACTAATGGACACCACTGCCCTGAGATCTAGTCAGGTAACCCCAACTGGAAAATACTGCATGAGAATTCATAACAAAAAGTTATGGAAAATTCTTTCTGCTGTAAAACCTTCTAAGATGTTAATAAAAAAACCCAAACCCTGTTTTGAACAGATAATTCAGGTAAGAGCAAAGAATATATTTCATGCCCTTCCACCATTGTTAACAACAAATCCAGATGCCGGTGATGTTGCTTGAAGAAGGAAAATGACAGGGATGGATTACCTGTCTTTGCTTCAGTCCTGAAAGCCTGGTCTTACCTGAGCGGTTGTTAGGAGACATGCGCACGGGAGAGATGGAGGGCGTGCGTGATGAGGAGTACGGTCTTTGCCGATCCCTTTCTATTGTTGAAGATGAGGCTACAAAGTGATACTGTGACCATCCGTCCTGCAACGTCAAACATTGCAACAGCAGTCAGTGAAAATGCCATACAGTTCTCCTTTTTAAGGACACAGTATTTTCCTCCAGTGTTTTCACTACGTATACACAAGTAGCCTACTACCTTGTTCTTGCCACTGCGTGGCAAATACTCTTAGCGGTGCAGGATACGATGTGCTGACTGTACTGACACACCACTAGAAAAATTAAAATGCAGAAAGTTTTATAAAACAACACATTTCAGAAAGACTAAAACTATGAAAACACTGAACAACTTTTCAGGCTATTTGTTTAATAGTTCCGCATTTTTCCATGCCTCTATTTCCACATTGCAAATGGCATTCTGGCTATGAAAATATTCCAAGTCATAACATTGCTTTTTTTCACGGTGAAAATCAGTTTTTGCTTTAAATCACTTCTATCTTATAAGGAAATTCTGGAGAAAGTAGATGGGGAAGCTCCAGGATTATAAAAAATTATTGCAACTATTTGGGTATCTATAGTCTTGTTATATTAACTGCCTATTTGTTCACACGTGAGAGAAAAAGAAGCAATGCATTTTCTTCATTGCATTTTTCTCCAAGATGTACAGAAAGAAATTCTATTCCTTCTATTTAAAGCTGTGGTAATGGTGATGTATTTAAAAAAAAGAAAAAGAAACAAAGTACTACAAACACTAGAAACAGCTAGTTCAGAAATAAAAAAGGGAAAGTTTAAATAATTACTGTTTTGTTCCTGTACCATAATATAATGGAATAATCCAAAATAATGTACTTTACATTTTTAAAAGGCTATTAAAATAGTTTGAAAGTATCATGAGATAATAAATTGACTTTTGCTGGTACTCTTATTAAATGATAGTATTTCAAATATCTTAAAGTATTGCCAGATTTTAACTGTCTTTATCACTGCTTAATGTTAAATCTTAAATCAGTACCCCAGAGTTTTCCCACTTTCACACTGAAGACATAAGCCTTTTAAAAATGCCTACTTTCTGTTGTGCTCAGTGGAAATTGAGTCAAGCACCTGGCAGGGCAATAAACAAAATTTTTGCAACAAAACGTTGAGTAAAAATAAACACAATAAAATATTACCAAAACCCAGTTGGAATTTTCCTCTTGCTTACAGAAAAAATAATTCTCCATTGGCATAGTAAAGAATACTCCCACCCCTTCCTCAGGCTACTCCAGAGATCCAACCTGAATCCCACCCCCTCCTGTCCTCTGCCTTTGCCCAAGGCATCTCTCCGAGTTTATTCCTTCCACAGAAACCATGGGCACCTGGCTCTCAGAACTGCAAGAGAAAATGGCTTGAAAATCCCCCTTCCACTAAACTTTCAGGAAAGAGAACTCAGCAAGTGTGTGACACAGCAGGAGCAAAGAAGATACACCTGATGTAGAAGGAAATGTTATAAGTAAATTAGGATAGACAGAGGTGATACCTAACTACAGACTCTGAATGGCTGTACTCCTTACATAACACGTTTGTATAAACATGTGTGTATCTCAGCTATAATTTCAAAGGAAAAAAAAAAAGAAGAGTGAAGTCTGGGCCATGGATTTCACAGTAGAGACATTACCTTCCCTAGAGTCAATAGTGAGCGTTTGTCCACAAAGGTTACTCATGTTTAGGACGCTTCACAGAACTGTATCTCATATTTCATGACAAGTCATATGAGAAAATATAAGGAGGAAAACCAGTTAATTAATAAAAAATAGTAAGAGTAACTTGAAAAAAGAAATAGTTAATCTTTCATACCACTTGCTTAAACCAAAATTTTCTATATCCAATCTTTCATTTCCAACAAAAAGCTTCTACACAAGCTGCATCCTCCAACCTAGACGGAGGATCAATGAGAATTCAAACAAAACCATCTGTAAAGCCCTAACTTCTTATTGTTAAATCAAACTGGAAATTATTAGAAACTTTCAAGTTTCCAAGCCCGATCAGCTGTATAAAACAAGCCAGGCAAACAATAAACTCTAACACAAGCATTGTGGTGACTTGGCATCACTTTTGACTAAACAAGGCATATTGCTGTCACTGTATGACAACCTTCACGGTGTTTTCCAACAGCAGTATGGGCAGCTCCCCGACCTCACAGTATTTCAAAACTCTAATACTTTTAAGTCATCTATCTTTAGCTCTCTTCTGCCACAAGGAACAAGCTTCTTTCCTTGGAAAGGTAAACAGTTTATAATAAATTCATTAAAACTATCCCCATCAACAATTCCAAAAGCTATTAGCGTTAAATATTGAAACTAATTTTTAAGAGCCTAAAGGGAGTATTTTCAATTTAATGCCGAGATAAATACCACCTGACGTGATGGCTGCTTTCATTAGTTTGTTTCAGCTCTAGTGCCTGTAATGAAATTTAATTAAATTGATTTGGGTACTTAAAGGTACAGTATATAGCACTGTCCTGCACAGAAAAAAGCTAACTCAAAAGCAAAGTATGTGAGACTGCATTTCAGAAACCAATTTACCAGCCACAAACATGATCTAGGAAAGGAAGAGTAAGACAAAAAGATCTGACAAATTGGAAAGAAATTCAATGCAGTTCTGTTACAGAATGGATGCATTTGTTAACTGGCAGCAATTAATTAATATGTGGCAACTGCACACTACAGGAGGGCACAGAACAACCAGAGTACAGAAACACCATTATATGTCCTTATCGTCTCTTCCAAGCTATCTTCTACTGGGCATTTCTTTATATTTTGACTATACTGAATATACGTATTCTCCCTCAATTATACTCCATAAAGTCCAAATGTTAATGCTTGATTGGCAGCGATGTGCTTCTGATATGTTCTTGGGAAAGCTAATGATTTGGGGTGGGGGTTGGATAACCACTGCAGAAAACAAAAGTGATATTGTGGTCTCACTGATCACCTTGCACTGGGCTTAAGAAGTGAAACAGGTCCTTTGTCTCCCTGCTCAACTTCATGTCATTTTGAAAATAAGTAATTTTCTTCAGGCCTACAGGAAAAAAATATTTTGTCAGGGTGACTAAACTTACTGTGCCAAACACCTTTGCATAGGTATCTTATGAAAATATAATCTGGGTTTTCCATACTATTCTTTTTGTGTTTAAAATGCAGGAAAAAAGAGAAAGCAGTTTTCTATTGTGTTTGTAAGACTTTCAAGTCTTCAGAACTCTCCGGTAGCAGAGTTCTTGACTTGAGAAGATGATTTGCAGAGGTGGGTGATACCAGACACACCATTTTCTCACTTGTAGTACTGTAACACCATGAGGACTGAATAAAATTAAGCCCTGATGGGAACTGACACCATGCTGACACAACAGTGAACCACAGCTCCTGCATGAAGAATTCACAGATGAGAGAGGGAAGAGAGTGGACTAGATACAATGAGTTGGCCAAGGAATGGGTGGCAGAGTCAGGGATGGAGCACCAACATCGCCAGCCTTGGTGCAGTGCCTAGCCTGGATGACCTCCTGGCACCCACTCAGAAGGAAACCCTGTTATCAGCTCATGTGCCTATAGCCACGCAACAAAAATACAAACAAGCTCTACTCTCTGACAGATTATGCTGATCAGCTGCTAAGACGACACTGACTTAAAAAGCACTGAGTGGTTTAGAGAAACTGTATGGTGACTGCATGCACATCAGTATCTTTCAATGCTGAGGAGTGTGGTCTGTCCTGACTCCTGGCCACTGATGTCTTAACAATGTCAGGAAGAAAGAGAGCAACTTCTTGGAAGCGTAGAAATCCCACTAGGGAAAAGAAACCAAAATGATGCAACAAATCCAATAATGAAACAGCTAAAACCTCAGAAAGTACAGAGAATGCCGTGTCCTGCCAAGTTTACAAACTCTCCATCATGGTACTTCTTGCTTCAGGCCCGATCCTCTTGAGTCTTGATTTAATAGGTATTTTTCCAAATGACTTGAAGCATACAGGACCAGACTTGCTTTGTCATCCTACTTCCTTATCTTAAGCCAGCATTTTACTGGTTCCAGAATATTAATTGTCATAATAACTGATTGTGTAATGGTAATAAGCTGCAGAAATGTGAAGTTTTGATAGGCAACTACTTGCAGGAATCGGTAACTAGACCCACCATGGTGTTAGAAGTAGGTGATACAGCAACTCTCTTTGAAACTCAGCCAGACACTGCTCCGAGTTGCTGGTGTTGCTTCTTTCGCAAGCTGAAGCACTGCTGTCAGGTTAAATGAAACATCCTTACTGGTGTGCACCAGTGTGACACTGTCTAGAGTAAAAGATAAATCTGATGTGAATTAAGTCAAGGCTCATCAGACTTACACAGGTCTGGGCAATTCTTCACTGGGAATTTGCTGTCACGATGCTAATAAGACATAACAGAAATTAGAACTGGACCAAATTATCTACGTACATTGACATATGACAGTTATGTGCGTGACTTGACTACAATGAGAAATCTAAAATGGTAACAAGGTTGGGGTGATCCACATTTGTATCTCATGGAGCTCTTAAATGGGATTTCTGAAATAATGTGGTTTAAATGTCCACCCACCACCACACTTACTAGGCTTTACAACCTGGGATAATATTATTTTCTTTTAATACAAGAGGAAGAATAAATATGTTTCCCAGTGCTTCTCAACAGAGATACTGAGCCTGACTTCTCTCCCTCTGCCAGCCCCAGGGCAGCAGAGGCTAACCACCCCCCACCAATATACCTGAATACTGAGTGTGCTAGCAGGATTGCTCCCTGCATGCCACTGAAGTAGCTGAAAAGGAAGTGTCAGCTGCTGAAGGAGAGCTGGAAAGACGGCTGTTCTCAAAAAAAGACCCTGACTTCGTATTTGAAGTGTGTTTACTTTGAAAGACGGATTTCAACTAAATTCTTGCAACTTCAACAACTCTAGAAACACCATTGAAAAAAAACCCAGCTAGTTTTCTATCTAATTTAAAAATAAAGGTGTTCTTTCATTATTTTGTTTTCTAATTTACAGTACAATATCCTATCATCAGGAATTGATACCTGAAAGGATTGCCCTTTCTGGATTTGCTTGTGTGGTTTCCAGGAAAATGCAAAACCAGCAGAGAATTCCTGGGCATTGATCTGCTTTTATGAAGTATTCTGAATAAATCTGCTTCACTGATGTTTTTTTATTGCCATCAACTAAGCGACAAACAATTATAAGCAGTATAATGACATTTTTTACTCCTAGGATTTTGTGTTTTGCTTCCAAAGTGGTAACTCAAGATACGTTGTTGAAGAGAGGAGTACGGATTGAGCCTGGAAGGTCCTGGTGTTTTCCCAGCTTACACATCAGCAGCTGCTGTTTGGGTTAAATCCTTTGAACTAATTCTGCATTAAGTCTGCCAGTGGAAATCTAGAGTAATTTCAGTGGCTTCAAAAGACAAAGGGCTGCTCACTCCAATTGTCCTGTTTCCCCTCTCCCAAAGGGTCATGAGCCAGGCCCTCAAAATCAACAAAGTGAAGACAGGGATCATTGAAGCTCATCTTAATTTGAGGATTTCAGTATTTATGTATATAGTCTTATTTTCACAGCTTATGAAAACCAAAAAATTACTTAAAACAGAGAAATTATTCAAATTTGCGGGACAAAAAAAAAGTTATAATTTGGACAAAAGTAAAGGAGTTGCTCACAGTACAACCACTCAGCTGAAGTGGTTAAAGGAAAATACAGTTTGCTTCCCATGCCTTCTGATGATGATGACTATGCCAGTTACTTACTGGTTACAGGTCATGTTGGGACTACAACACCTGCCACTGTGCAAGCCTGGGAGAAAGGCCACTCACTTCTCCATTGCAGAGACATAACCGAGGGGAGAGGATAGAGACCCTGCTGTGAGCACCTCGGGAGCAGTGCCACCACCTGAGCCAAGGCAAAGAGCAGTGACGGCTGGGCAGGGAAGGGAAGGACCAAGCCAGCTGGGTGGCAGAGCTGCCACTGAAGCAGCTGCCTCTCCCTGGGGCTCTTGGCCCCCTGACTCAGTGGCTGATGCCGGGGGGCTGCCTGGCTGCACAGCTGTGCGATACACACACGCGCTGCTTCACTCTCCTTTCTTATGACACACAGTGGGCTTGACCTCAGTATTTCTCTCCCTTTTACTCTGAATTTCAACGTACAAATGGCTTTTACTTATAAGTGATGGGTTCTGCATCCCAGACACAGCAGACGTTCAATCGCTTAAGAAGCTGAAAGAGAAATACGTATTTAGGGCAGCATGAGGCTTAAAGAAGGGCTCCTAGTCAGACAGTCATTAATGACAGCAAAACTGTCTGGCACTGGATGAGGATTATTAAGTTTTCTGTAGGCTCTTTAAAGTGACATTTTCAGAATCAGTGGTTAAACTCATTCTTTTCAAAACAAGATGCACACCTCCCAGCCTCCATCTCAGCTTCTGAAAGCAAAGCCATTATTCTCCTATTGTCAGCACTCCACCCCAAAATCATTTGGAATACTTTCTTTCCCTGTTTTTCTCTTGTCATCGCAGAGCCTAAGGTACTATATTCTTCTGAAAGTATCACCCACTTTTTTTCTTCCAAAACACCACAGATGGCCTTGGCCAGTTTTCTCTTTTTCAAATGCTTTTTTTTTTCCTGTGCAGTATTATCATCTTCTAATCACGTATCTTCTACTGAAGTTTTACACCTCATCCCTTGCTTTTAGCTATGAAGAAGAGACATGATAAGGGATATGTTAATTGCTTGTCAAATCTATCCAAGTGAGAAACAGCTAGGTAACTATCCCTGGTTGTTTTATACAGTGCAACTCTGGGATGTTTCAGGAAATCACTGAGGCATTGCTTTACGTATCCGTAATTAATTATCGATTTCCTGTTGTGTGAGTTGTGAAGATGACAATATCTAATCTGATGAATAAAACAGCTATAAGAAAAGGGAATCGTATGTGAGGCAAAGCATGAAGGACGAGACTTCAAATACGGCAGAGTTCATTATTCATTCTGCTAAGGTTATATGCAGCTAGATAACAAACCTTTCAAAACACTGCAATAAAACGAAATAAATTCATTTTCCAAAGCGTCACTTTGCCTCTTAAACAGAAATAAAATTGTTTTAATATATTTTAGAGGAAATGAAGGCAGTATTTGGCCCTTCAGCTAGAATTTCTGTTCTTCTATCTTCCCCTGCATAAGGTATATAAGCTACATATAAATTGTTAGAAACAAAGAACTATTTTTGCTTGTATCTTGTATGCACAAAACCCGTGGCATCCAAGGAAGTGTTTACAATAATTTTTGAGTTGTATTGTCATTTTCATTCCAGTAATGTGATTTCACCTATCTTAATATGTTTATGCCCTAGAAATGCAAACTCTGGCTCTTGGCCACAAAATCTCAGGGGTAGGACAAATGCTACTTTATGCTCAAGGTCAGTTTCTTAAGCTTATTGTCCTTACAAAGACTAGAAACTAATAAACCACAAAATCAACTAAACAGAACTCTTCTATTATACATAATAACATGAAACATAAAAAAAAAAAAAAGTATCAGAATAAAATTTGCACTGTTGTCTCTCATGGTGAAGAATGTGGTAGGACTGATGATACTGACAGTGATCAAGAGGCATTAGGACTTTGTGCTTCCTGAAGAGTGGCACTGTGGCTGAAAACTGGGGATCATTTTATTTGAATATGTAGCGTTCTGACAAACAAGGAATCAGCACCCCTTTGGAAAAAAATATTAGATAAACTCATGCTGTCCTTGGTTTTAGGTCGAAAGTTCTTGCATAAATACACTTAAAGAGTTAGAGATCTGAGTGATTATTGCTAAGCTGTGTGAGTTTTAAGGACATGCTGCTTTGAACATGTTGTTTACCAACACACTTAGATGTTAATAATATGAAATGCATATTCCTTTTTACTGCAATACCTTTAAGAGTTTTTGATTCAGTAAATAAAGAGTTTTAGCATTGTTAACTCAAAGAGGGACGGACACACTACTGGACCGAAGTCTACAACTCTTGTTTGAGAGGAACCACAACTTTCTCTAAAAGCACTGTGTAAAATTAAAAGTAATAAAAACAATTTAGAAACTGCCAGTGAAACTTTTCATTTCTATTTTCTGCAGGAAGATGAAGCTATAGCTCTTTTAACAAGACAAACTGTTTCAGCCAGTAAATGAAGTAAAAAACCTCAGAACAAAGCACACATCCTACAAAAGAGACTCCTTTCAAAAGATAAGGTTTCTTTCTTCAAGTCTGAAATGGCAGACACATTTAGGCCATTTTTGAATTCTGTTAGCAGTTTTAGGGAGAGAAGAGGGAAGAAATGAGAAGGACTTCCCAGCAAGTTTTTCTCCACTCGTTATTAGATCACACAGAACATCAAAGAACAGAAAGTAGGATATTGATGCACCAGCTTAGTATTTCATTGAACTTTGACTGAATTTACATGTACTGGCCATGTTAAACACTTTTCGCCTCCTTATAGGACCCAGAAGAATGAGGATGATGATAGTTTAAGCACAGCAGCACAGAGGAGCACCAGCAAAAGATGCCCAGTGTCATGCATCAGACCACCACAGCTGGACTATGTACCTCTGAAAAGAAAACATGCTTTGATTGCCATAGTAATAAATTTAATTTGATTTTCATCCCCTCTGCGCTGCTTGTGTATGCTATTACTACTAGTAAAGGTTCTACTGACCTGATTCATTTGCAAAACTATAAGCAGACATCCAACATACCCATTCATGTTTGCTGGGAGAAACCAAGTTTATCGCATATACTCCTCACCACACATGTGCTTGTATCTGTGTCTGAACCCAGATATGCAAACATCAAGCACTGAAGTTAATTAAAAACGGTATTTTTTCCTGAATGTAGAAATCATGTTCCTTGAATGAATTTTTGAGAAAAAGATGGACACAAATTAAAAACGGTTTCTCTTAGCACGTATCTTTAAAAGACTTTTGGATTCTTTTCAGTATTGTACATCTGAATCCAACTAAACTTTGTTTGCCATTAATTAATGTTATTTATAATTGTTTAAAGCCTTTAATATGTGGACTAAAAATGTTCCCAGTCCCAAAAAAACACGCAGGCAATTTTCTTAAGTATCTATTTTGTAATCAGGTATTAAAATCCAATCTTATTCTGAGGAACAGTACTTTTGAGCAGAAAAATTCTGTACATGTGGCCTTTCACTTATGCACAACCCTCCAGATTCTGGATGCCTCCTTGTACATCTACCCTAATGATATTTCAGAAACTTTGGTTATACAGTTTCCTTCAGAAAGAAGGCTCTAAGTCAAGGATACTGACTCCTGGGCTGCATTTTATATTTTCTTTTCTTCAGAGACGTTCAAAGGGTGAAATACTTCAGAGACAGATTTTTTACAACTAGAAGTTAAATTTCTCTCTTCTAAATCTGTACTTAGTAATCTTAAAATGGACTTGGGTTCTCAAGTGAGAAAAGTCATTTTCTCACTTGAAAACGCGAGAAAACCATTAGTTGTTCCCACATAAGTCAACTAGAGCTTAGCATGAAACTCACTATCAATGCTGAGGATGCTTTAGCACCACATATATGTATGGCTCATCCTAGAAAAATGTTTGGACAAACTTTGATTCTTTTCTTATTTGTTTAGTACCTCTTGAGTCTAGTACATTTTGGATGAGAAAGGTGTCAGCTTCCATGCACTTCTTACTGATAATTTAGAAGAATTACTGCCAAGTTTTGTTGTTGAATTGCTGCTTGCTACAATGAACAATGCTAAAGGAAAGCACTATCATGCCTTTAAGGCCCTCATGGGAAAAACAACAGTCAAGCATAGCTGCAGACACTTTCTAAGCTCATAGCTCAAACCATTAAGGTTTATTCATTTATGTATTCCCAAGTTCTTTTTGTTCAGACATCAAGCTTAAAGGCAGCGTCTTCTAAGTCCATGCTGTGTTGCTGTTTTACACACACACCTCCATTTGCGTATACATAGATATTTAGCAGCAAAAATGCAAATACATCATCACACAGACATGCAAGTGTTTGCAAAAAAACCCCAACAACCAACAACAAAACAATCCATTAGTTTGGCTTTAATTGTTCTTAGTCGTCATACCTGATTTTTTTTGGATATCATTCAGTAAAAAAGCCCACGCCAAGATAGCATAAGGAGGTCTGGCTTCAGCTACACAGGAGTGTTTTCACAAAAATACTGTCATCAGTGTTGAATCTTCAGTTCAGCACAGACTATATCTTAGATTACTGCTAATATTTTAAATACCATAGTAAACATGGAAAATGTTTCAAAAAGAAAAATAAATACTGAAATAACTGAAACATGACCAAAGGAATGGTAGGTGATGCTGCACAGTAAATAAACCTTTGTCGAGAGTATCACTAAGAACTTAACTCGTAAAAGGCAAATATTAAAATAAATGAAGACTACTGTACAGTAGATGATGAAATTCAGAAGCATATAGCATTTGAAAACCTCTAACAATTGATTCAGAAACACAATTTTGATACTCCATCAGGTGTTGTCATTGTCATATAGGTAAGAACATCGGTATTTTGGAATTCCTCTTTAGGCCATGTAAAATATAAAAAGAATTGTAATAACATACAATCTGTTCTCTTTCTAGTATCACCTGATACTGTTAATAAACAAAAAGGGGGTTAGAAGGAACTAGGAAAAATACTACTTGGTATGATGGATAAGTTAGGAAAATCAGAACACGATCTACTTGACTGCACAAGTGAAATGATAATTATTTGCATTAAAATAAAAACAAAATAACATTCAGCTTGACTTAGCATTTTGTGATATTTTAGATATAAATGTTGTCATTTTTTCTAAATAGTTCTTAAAAAATAGCCAAATGATTAAGAATGATAATGCAGCTAGGTGAAGACAATATACTTATGTTACGCCAAACACTGAGAATCTCTCTCTCCCTTTCTCTCTCTTTTCTTTTTAAAATATTCAAGCACAGTTTATACACCTTTTTTTCCATGTGTGAATACTTCAAAATACTTCTGCCTATGCCAAAGTTTTTACTCGTATAGCTCAGCACAATTTATTTGCACAATTTCTTCTTCAGGCTTCGTGATTTTGCTCATGATATGTATATTCCTATTTCATAGACAAACAGGATTTTATTTAAGCAGGAAACTGGCAATGAAAAAGCCACAAATGTTAAAATTTACTTGGCAAAGTTTTGAATGGTTCTTAAAAAAACAGTCCCTGGAAAGGCATACTGTCCTGGTTGGCTGGGATAGAACCCCAGCCCAGCCATGCCAGGCAGGCCATTAGCAGTTCCAAGTCAGCCAGGGCAGCTGACCTGAGTGAGCTACAGGGGTAGCCCATCCCATCATGTCATGGGCATTATAAAGGGGGAAGGTTTGCTGAGGAAGGGGAGCTCCTGCTAGAGTTCTTGTGGGGCTCCTGCTGGGGTTTCTACTCTTCCTGCTCCTCCCAGCTCCTGAGGACTCCTCTCCTGTCGATTGTGACCGCCATGTATAACCGTGTACACCTTTGTTGATATTGGTGCTATTTCACAAAATCTGTTTCACTTCTACCCATGGGTCTGCTCTCCTGTTCCTGATTCCCCTCCCTGGCTGGTGAGAGGTCATCGGGTGACAGAGCAACTGTTATAGTTTAGCCCCAGATACAGGGTAAATGTAGACACACACAGAATCGAAAGAGGAAGTAAGTTAAATGATAAGTTTATACAGTACAGTGATGCTGCCTGGTCCTAATTATGTTAAAAAAAGTAGCATCAGAGTAAAAAGAAAAACAAAATTCCAGACTAAGGTATCATTCCTCACTGAAGAGGTTCTGTGTCTCCAAAAAAGAATATGGAAAGATAACAGATTATTCTTTAGTTTACAGCTACTACCTGTTATTTCCTGCAGAACAGAAATTATGCCTTTGCTTTTATGAATCTTTTAGGCAAGAAAGACTGAAACAGAAAGAAAAAAGAAAGTATATATTTGAAGACTTTAATTTTTTTTTGCTATATTAAGTTATAGAATCTCTGTCTTCTAAAATTACTCAGATGATGCTTTAAAAAGGCTTGAATATGTTAATTCCACAAAAAAATTTCCACATTTCCTTTATTTAAAATCAGTTTAGGAATTTGCTTAATTCCTGATTAACAAAAGACAGTAATGTCATATATCAGATGATGAAATGCTGGGTGTGTTAAATATCATATTCCTGTTAGCTAAAGATTAAAAGGATTTACCCTAAACTTACGTCTAAAGTATTTAAATGAGATCTTCTCTGATGTCTTCTCTCTTCCAGGCAAACTTAGAAAAAAAATAAACTGAAAGAAATAGCAAAACTACTATGTCCTCTGTGACCTGCAAAAACATGTAAATTTCTATTTTCTCTAAATACTTTATTAGAAATAATACACAGGCATACATATATAAAGGTTTCTCCATGGATTTACTTGAATGTTGTGCATATGTAGAATATAGCTTGTTTTTGCATCAGCACCACAGAGCACATTTTACTATGAAAAAAATATTAGGAGGAAAAGAAAAGCCTACACTTAGTTAGGGAAATGGAATTTTAGTACCTAAAATTAAACAGTACTTCTAATTTTTAAAAAAAGCCCAGTTGTGCTAATTCTCATCAAGTGTACTTATGTCTGAAGGAAATCTCCATTGTTCTTATTAATAGAGATTTTTGAAAATAAGCATTTTAAGAATTCAGTTGACTCCTGGACACACTGATTTTTCTGTAGATATCCTAGTTTACCTGGGATCCTCTTACTGAAATACACAGCTATTGCTTTTTTCTTAGCGATGTCATTAGGTCAGAAAAGAAAGCGAAGTGCCTGATAAATTTAATCTGCTATTGCAACATAGTGCTTATCAATAACCGCCTTTCTGTTTGAAAGGTTCAGACACTCAAAAAAGAGATTACAGAAATGCTAGAAAGCCTGTCAGGGAACTGAATGTAATGCACTTGTTCCCCTCTCTGGTATACGCTGTCCTCAGAGAAAGCCAAACTCTGCACACCTTCCTCATGCAGCTGGAATGAATGGGACTGCTCTCCGAAGGGAAGTAAGATGCTTTCCATCTAGAACCTACAGGGCTCAGTAAATTAAATTGTATAATTTACAAATACATTCTCTAGTAATGTTTTGTTACTTTTGATTCAAACGTCTCCTGTAGAACTCTTTTGGGTACACATCTCAGTATGCACGAAATACAACAATTCAACACTGGTCAGCTGACAGCCAGAATACCTGGGTTGGGGAATAGATTCTGGTTTCTTGGCTCTGGGAGAGAGTATGCTGAGCGTGCCATGACCCAGAGTGGTGGGTTGGTGAAAATCCTCTGTCATCAGTCACACTGAAGCTTGGGGCCGCCCACTGCCATAAATCAATCAATCAGTCAATCATTTATTAATCACGTACTTGCATTTTCATAGTGAATATAAAAATGGGGTCTAGACAATGTTTTCTCTGTAATGATAATCTAGCTTTATATTACAGTGTGGGGGGGCTATCTTAAATTAATCCATCCTTTTTCTAAATGGGTGACATATTAATCTGAAAAAGGCCTTGTCAATTGTACAGAAATAAATTAAGCCCCACTGAAAGATCAGCACTGCAAAATAGATGTGCTCATGAACAATTTGAGCACATGAATAGTTCCTTCAAGTCAAGCCATGTTCTGGATTTTGAATTTAGATCCTTAACATAGAGTTTAAGTTCTGCACAGACCTTTTCACTAGACAAATTTAACCTAAAAGAGCATCTTTTGGGGGGATGTCTGACTGACAATAACCTTACCAGAAGAAAATTCAAATGATATGTTTCAAGTCTACATGATAGCACGATGAAATTAACATTTTAAAAGGGTGAGTCAGTATATTTTACTTAAGAAAGGACTTTAGATTCTAAAACTCCTTGACTAGGGTTTTGAATTTTATTGCTGGCAATTTTCATGGAACATTTAGCCATAAAGGACCTTCTCATAGAGTCATCATTTCATTATTCTGAAAGTCACACGAAAAGAGAGTCCTCTTCTAGATCTGGACTGGCTTAACTGCTTCTAAGGCTTCGGGCAATTCTAAGTATCTTTTTCAGCCAATGACAGACAAGGCCACCTTCAGAGCGACTACTCTGCTTTCATTAAATGCCTATCACAGTAGTATCCCTGCTGTAAATGGCATACTACACACTGACGGACGACTGCCTTTAACAGCCTGCCTGGTTTCAAATAATTGGTTGTATTTTTACCCATATGGCAGGTGAATATGACAAACATTTCTACTACTCCATGCAGAACAGAAACCTATGATAATAAATGGGAAAGAAAAATAATTTCTACAAATTCATTCTGATCTCTACTTATATTCTGGAAGACAGAATAAGTGTAAACATAACGACAGAATGTAAACATATTTTGTTGGAGCCTAAGTGGTTAGGCAAAGCAAACCAATTAATAGAAAACATACTTATTCCTGACAGTTCCTCCAGCTCTTTCATATTACAAACACTTAATGCTAATTCAAGCTTGGTTTTAGCTAATAAATTTTCTTTCATGTTAAGCTCATTTAGCACAACCCTTTTGCTCAAATTTCCTCATGTAATTTAACAAGCTATCTGTGTTTAAGAGTAATTGGTTATTTTCTGGAATATTGAGATAGAGTTTACCAGCTAACGGAAATCTGCTCTCTTACAGTCACATCCGTATTTTCCAAGGTGCCCCCAAATCTTCAACCAGCTGATACCCTAGAGACTGGAGTGGGGTCCAATGTTCCTGAATTGGAAATAGGTCTCTCTAAAGAATGACCAGAGTAGCTCAGTTCACCTTGCTTAGGTGGCTAAACATAAATGGGATAGGACCTCTCTCTGGAGACTGTAAGCAGCATTTAATTCTCCTGCTGACTGTACAGGTTACCAAGATACTTGAAGAAGAGAGGTGTACCATGAGTCTGAAGCACAGGGACAAGCGGGATTGCTCCTCTACCCGGTCTTCCGTAAGTCCTGAGCCACTGACCCACCCATGGGGCTATGCACCATGTGACCATAGCACTTTTGAAAATCAGATTTTAAGTATTTTGGAATAGACTCGTGAAAACAGAAGCAGATAAACGACCATTTATGAAAATATAAGTCTTATTTGTAGAGAACAGAGTTTGAAAATCACATGACATTAAAGTCATTCTTTGGGAGACAGTATTTCATCTACTGATGAAAAACTGATGATCACCTCTTTTCACTTGCTAAGCTTTAGCAGTATTTAGAAATTAATCACACTAAATCTAAACAGTGCTTATATGGGACTGAACCTGTACCTTCTTGTCCTCTTGGTGTGCTTTTTTTTTCACATTAGATTTGTTTCAGCTGTTACTTAGCAAACTGAGCAGTATTTCCTGTGAACTCTTCCATGATGAAGGACCTGCAAGTTAAACTTCTGGGATGGTTGGCAACTCCTTCACTTCAAGACTAAATTCATTGCTTCCTCTTGGTCTGTCAAGTTGTTTTTTTCTATAACTTTAGGACCAGAAACATTTATGCATTTTACAACTTTTCCTTGTTGGACTGTGTTAGGATAGTGCCAAATTAACCACACCAAGGAGTGAAATCTTTTTTCCCCAAAGCACAAGCCTACAAAGGATGGTAAACGCGGTCACCTCACTTACAGATCTGAACACTGACTGTTTACTTTTTGTGCCTTTTCTGTGCCAACCCAGCCTAACAAGTCTACGTGTCCCACTAATGCCACAACACAGCTATGAACTGGAAACCCTAGTACACTGGACAGAACCTATCAGTGGAGGGTACAGGGTGTAACATAGCTCTGAAAACACAGTGCAAAAGGTATTGCGGACTTACAGAGCTTTCTATGTGGAAACCGAGACAACAAAGACAATGACTCCTCCTTGAACCTGCAGCTAGACTGTGGGAAGTTAGAAATCTATCCATCGTTCTCCTGAGCCAGAAAAGCTACAACCTCCACCTGAGCATGCTTTTCAGAGAATAAAAACCTATTTGAGAGACCAACAGTTCAGAGAGTAACTCCTCTTGTATTAGCTATTAGTAAACGGGCACAATGTTCCTGCTCTAGCAAACTGAACGAAAGCAACACACAAACCTTCACTCCTTATTTTTTAATAGGACCTTGGGAATCCCAGGACACACTGGATGCTGCAGGTGAGTGAGCCTGTCTCCCCAGTAAAGTTCAACTGGCTGCAGAAGTTCCAGCTCTTGCTTTTGGGGCCTTACATAAAGGACCTACAAAATCAATAGGGCCTTCTCATTGCTTTCATTGGAAACAGGATCAGCCCGCTGCAGAGAAGTTCCTGGGTACAAGAACTCTGAGCTCTGGACTGTTGGAGCTATGTTGCTTGCAGTTTGTTCTGTCCACCTGCTCTGCCCTTCTGTTGACACATAGCATATGGGCTAGCCTGAAACTCGTTTTTCCAGAAACAATTGTATCTCTAGCTTAACTTGGCTTACTAGATTTAATTTTCTATGCCTCCCATCTCACTGACTTGTGGAATAATTTTGCATTTTCAGGATAAAAAAGACAGATAGAACCATAAAATTTTCTGTTGTCAAAAGATACTGTTTGTATTCTTAGCCAGGTACACTATGATCTTGAGACAGGCTATATTGCTTGATTTGGTCAATGACGTTAACTGAGTTGTTGCAGTTGCTGCTGCAGTTTTTGGCTTTGAATGGCTCAGAGAAACAGGCAGTGTCTTGTCAGACACTGAGCAGCACAATCAAATTTGTGTGCACTACTATTACTCTTAAGCAACATAGCTGAAGATGGCACCCTGAAATCTGTTAAATTTGCACTATTTTTTTATGCAACAGCTGATTTTGACAGTGTCCTTAGAGGCTGCCTCATTTAAGTATCACTACATAGGCATATTAGTGTGTCCTGGTTTGGGTGAAACCAGAACTATTTCTGTTTTAGTGCTTTAACTTTTCAGTTAAGTCTCTTCTAAGTAACTGCACTTTCTGAAAACAACAGCATGTTTTTCCAGGCAGTGACTGCTTCTAGCAGTGATAAGGCCTGATGTTTATAGTTCATACCAAGGAATGGGATGCAGAGAGGCCCTTGCTTGTACTTGTTCTTGTAGTGACCAAGGTCACTGCTAAATCTTGTACTGCGTGTTGGGGTGCCGGGAGTGAAAAGGGTTGCAAGCACGAAAAAGGTTGCACCTGCAGGGAGGAGCGAACCGGACAGGTGACCCAAACGTGACCAACAGAGTATTCCACCCCACAGACATCATATTCAGTGTAAAGCTGAGGGATCACAAAGGTCAACCTCTCTTCTTCAATGGTCGACATCTAAGGAGGACTCTGTCTGTTCTTGTGTCGTCGATCCTGATCCGTGCATCCCTGAATCCAGTGCCTGAGTCCAGCTCCTGTATCCCATCCCTGTCTGCTGCCGAGTCCAGCTTGGGACTGCCCCAGTGCCAGCCCTGCAGTGTGGTGGCGATGTATCGTCATCAGGGTGGGGAGAGTTGGGTTCGGTATTGGTTTTGTATACATTTGTACATATTGTATATATTTCATGATTTCCTTATTCTTATCTTTTCTGTTGTTGTTACTGTTTCATTAAAGCTGTTTTAGTTTTCTTTTCCAAACCGTAAAGTCTCTCTCCCTTGGTCTCTCTCCCTTCTGCTTCCAGGAGGGGAGAGGGGTTAATAGAGAGCGTCTGTCAGTCGTTAGTGCCCGGCCCAGCCTCAACCCATGACACAGTGTTATAGCCTTGGTTAAAGCAGAAGAGCTTGCTCACCCGCGATAGGATTGGAGCTTGCAGGAAGATTGCATACACCCTGCTTAGGGCAGCCCCGCCACTAACAGCAGGTGGGGGACTAGTTTCTGACTCCTGCACTCCACTTCACAGCCAGGAGTTTATCAGGAAGTGCTGGAAGTGGGAAATCAGTGCCTATGCTCTTCTTGGATTTTGGTCCTTCAAAGGTGTGGCAAGTCATTAGGTGTCCACACCAACCTCCATCTCTGGATGGACTTTCTGTTAGTGCAGTTTATGTTCTACCTGCGATGGGATGATTCCTGTAATGTTGAGCAAAATCAGAAAAGTGAAGGAGGAGGTTTTAATGTTTTTGCTGATGCAGTCATATTTGGACTAAATATACTGACTATTACTGTATCAGCAGTAAACATACATTGCCTTCTTTCCCCATTAGTACAAATTACTCTACTGTAAACACGTAGCTCTAAAATGCACCACAATTCAAACTGTTTGGTTAAACTGTTTCTCAAACAGTAAGGTAAGTGCTGCTGCTTTTTCTTAAATATCATGTGATGCTTGTAATTTCCTTGTACTACAATACAAAATTGTCCCTCTCTGTAGGCCACCAATTCTTTGAAAGTAATTGTATAGATACTTCAGTACACAGGAAGAAATTGCTGATGGTTATGCAATGAGATTTACCTGCACTTCAAAAAAGGCTGTGCAACTGCAAGACACTGCAAAGTGCCGATCATATTATATTGTCAACTGTATGTCCACTTGTTTTTACTAGCATATATTTTCATGGAACAAAATAAAAATTGCATTGACCTAGTATCTTTATATTACATAACTAGCTGACTATTAGTATAATGCAAACTTTTCTAATTTTCCTATCATAAAAACATTATTTTCCCAACAGTGGTGAAAGTCAGATAGCCAGCATAACAGCCAGCCTACTATAGGCAAGCTTAATAAATATTATGACTTTGTAAAGGTTACTGTATGTCTTTTAACAAACAAGAGTATTTTAAATTAACTATCTGAACATTTTGATGAAAAGAAACCATACTTATACAAGGCTTATCAGCATATGCAATGGCGTGTAATGAGTACACAAATATGTAGCAGAGACTAACCTTCATTTTAAGATTTTACAAAAGCCTGTAGGAATTAGCCAACACAGAGATTAATAAAATGCTTCCTGAAAATATAGCCAACCTGTCTGCTGAGTGTCCTGGAAACTACCTCAAAGGCTAGCCTGGCCTATTTTCCATACCGTAAGTATGTATTTGTGGCTGCAAAAAATGTTCTTTCAAGCATGCAAGGTACTTAGTACCCAAGCATGCTTAGTATTATATAAGTACATTACCAGGCATTCACGCTGGCAGCCAACAGAATGTCCTTTAGGTAGCAGTATACTCAAAAGCCATACAGCATATAGATTACCTCATGCATGGAGCAACCCCAGAAACCACTTTTCCATCACAGCATATATATACAGACAGAAGGCTGGAAATGAGCCAGACATCGTAAGAACCTCTAAGAGATTATAGTGCAATAAAGTTCAGCCTCTACAGTGCAGCCACCCACATGCACAGAAGTCAGGCTATGCACGCTTCCAGTGTGTTACCACTCTGCATCAAGAAAAGCCTACTCTAGCTCATGTTTGTTCCCACCTCTTCATGGGACAGTGGAGTACCAGCTCGTTACTTGGAACGTCTTCACATATGGTATCCCTAGAGCTGCCAAGGATGACTGAAAATACTGGAAGTGAACAATGGGAAAGACTCAATAATCATCTTCCTTGCTCCTCAGACTTGACACAAGCAGGGCGGAGGCATGCAAAAGAACAGCATTTCAAACAGAAGGTCAGCTTCTGCCAGTTTGAGAATTGGTGCATACATTAATGTAACTAAGTTCCTTTCTTGTGCAAAATACATACAACAGACATGCCACTGTGAACCTTCCTTACTTCACCATTCTCAGCCTTAACTAGGAGCTGAAATTTTGTGCCACATGCAGTCTTAGCTCTCTTTGCTGAGATTACAAATACAAATATCAATTAGATAAGCTGTGAAATTCCATGTAGCAAGAAGACCTTTGAGAACTAAATCTGCAGGCTGATACTCACACGGAATGTAATTCAGTTTGGAAATATTCAGCAAGAATTACTTTCAATGTTGTCATTTACTAAGCACACGTTTTAAAAGCTGTACAGGATGTTGTCTCACAGGATCATATTACTGTACTGACATTCATTTTTAAGAAGTTAGCAGGCCTGTGGGAATGGTATGGTACTATAGACTCCACAGACTGACTGAAAACCAAGTATGTGGTACTACTGTCTGCCAGCTGATTGGAAGTGAAGCTACCAAGTTTCAGCCCAGCTTTACATGTAACTGGTCCCTAAGCACCACTCCTTCAGATACTCTTGTTTACAATCTCATGAGGAAATTTGGGAGCTGAAGGGCTGGAAATATGGTAATCTCCTCAGGACAGGGTGGCGAGATGTAAGAAGGAAAGGTACAGTAGGAGAGTTTGCACGGGTTTGTTCTATGAACAGAGGACTTCACTCTCCAGGGCTGTAGGATCCCGCTTTTTTTGTATGAATTCTTTTGTAAACTAAGTTCACATCCCCTTTTCACTACCACATTTAATTTCAGAAGGTATTTCTACGTTAAAATTAGAAATGAGGGAAAAACTTACAGCTCCAAGTATCTGAAGTTTTAAACTCTAGGTGAATTTCAAGTCACATAAATGTTTTGGTCTGAAGTCTCTCAGCCCCCAAATTTGGGTAACCATATGAAAGATGATAAATCTAGAAAAACCCCAAGCCTTACCTTCTTGTAGAGACTTCTCAGGTCTCTGTACTGCCACATACTATTGAGGACCTGAGATGCTGCTTTCACCACTTTTGGCGAATGCCTGTTACACACATATATTAAAAAGGGAGAGAGAGAGAAAGAAAGAGTGAGAAAGAGACTGTTTAAGTACAAGGCTCCATTCATCCCAACTTTCAAATGCATTGCTATGGACTTAAAACCCACAATTAAAGCATCTTTCAAATGTACCATACTATCTTTGGTTGGCATCTTGGAGACCAATGTGTTTTTAAGCAAGGGCAATACAGGTTATTTCTACAGTACTCGTTATTCAGGAGAAGCAAAACGTGTGTTCCTCAGCACGCTGAGAGCATAGTAAGAGGAATAGTAGAGGTAGCAATTGGCAAAATTGTTGAGGACCCAGCTGGTATTGTGTACATCTAAGAAGATCTCCTGGTTATGACTTTTGGCATAAAGGACAAGATGTTAGAGTCAGTTTCTTCCTCTATAAGCTGCCAAACTGCAGTTCTCAACAGCAAGCTCAACACATTAAGTGCCTCTTAGCAGTGGCCAAAAGAAACACTCTAGATGGGTGATGAACACTGTTTTTGAAGTGCAGAGCCAAGATGCAGAAATACAACTGATTATAACTGATTATCATGACAAATTTCATTAGGAAGCCAAATCAGGACTTGCATCTTGCTTGCACCATTACCCTTTAATGATGGAAATACAATGTCATGTTGAAAACCATATACAACTTCACATGGACTTTCTCTTCAGAAAGATTTTGAAAGAAGCTCTAAACTATTATTACAATCAGTTGGAGTCATATATTCCTCTTGGGATAGGTATCTTTAAAAAAAAAGTTAAAAAAAAAAAAATCTGAGAATATTCAGCTCAGTGAAGAAGGGTCAAACAGAAAAGGACTGGGAAGATAGCCCAGCCCATTGAGGAAGCATACACTGTGCTGTACCAATAATACACATAAAGTAGTAGAGCTCTAGAAAACCTTGCAAAGGCCAAAGTCTGGAGTGAGGATTGATGGAGCTCAGAGCAGTCACTGAGGTGATTCATGTTTTACTCAGAAAAGGCACATGGACTGCAAAACCAAAGAGAAACCAGAAAATCAGCAGCATATGCTACTGGTTTGCACAGGAAGTCTTCTCAGTGGCCAGGCTCTGGTGCATCCTGTAACTTCTGAGGACCACTGGTAGGCTGACACTCAAGCTGGTAAAGCAATGTTCATGACACAACTGATTCAATTAACTCCTACAGTATTTTCCTAGTAATTTATTTGGTGCCTTTTCCCCCCCCTTTTCTTCCATTTCTCACCCAGAGTACAGCAGTAGGTGGGTAATTGGTGAATAAACAGCAATTTGACAAACGCTTTCAAGCATAATTGTCTTTATTATACTCCCAAGCTGTACCGGCTAGTGAGGTGCTGGTAGCATGGAGTAACCAGGAAAATAATTGCGCCAACCATATTGGGAGTACTGAGGAGAAACAGGAACTATGCAAAGCCAGTATGGGCTTGGCCAATATGATCTTATGGACACCAGTTCTCTCGTGCTGACATACAGGGAAAGCACTCAAGGCCTGGGCTCGTTCCAAAGGCTAGCAGGGCCAGCCCCACACTACTGGCACTGATACATACCAGGATGCATAGCCAGCCTAGCATCCTGCACTTGTAGAAGCGGACGCTTCATACTGGACAAGATAAATTCATACCGAATTGTTTAAAGTGAGCACGCCAGCATCTCCTATCAGTCCAACAACCAGCAATTCTGATTGTTAAACAACGGATTACCTATAAGAAATCAAATCAAAGCAATAGTGCAGAATACTAACACTTCTGAAAGCTGAAAAATGGAACTTTCACTTAAGATGGGCATTTGTAGCACTGTGAATTGACAGGTTTTCTTGTTCTAGAACTGTGTAACCTGTAACAGTAATAACCACAGGACTGCAACCCAAAATACTTGAGAGGAGGGATACATATCATGACTTGGGAGGGCATTTTGGAATTATTCAACACTGCCTGAGCTAAATACTTTAACCCAACATAGACAGGTCTTTCACAGTTATGACAGACACTTAGACAGGGAATTATACCCTTGGATCTTCCTGAAACTGCCTATGATACTTTGAAAATTCCAGACTCAAAAAGGTATTAATAATCTCTACCAGATAATGAACAGGTAGACAAATGCAGTATTCTGAGGAAAGACACATTCAACTTAAGAGAAATAGATATGAACCTGCTTGCAATATCAGTACATTTGATCTAGAAAATATAAATAATATTTTAAAATATTTAATAATAATAAAAATGCAAATGTAAATAAATTGGCAGAGTGTGGGGAGCTCCCACTGGAATTACATACTTTGTTAACGCTACTACTTTTTACCCCTTATAATTAGAACGTGAGAATGTTTCAATAATGATTTTGGTATGAAAAGAAAAGGGTGACAATAGAGGAAAAGAAATGTGACTAAATTAGATTGGAAATGCTCCGATCACATAGGTGAGCATAAGTTCTCATACCAAATGTAGGGTGCATAAATCTTTCCTTCAGGTTGTGGCCTGGCTCTGTGGGGCTCTTTTAGAGCTCTGATGCTGCAGTAGGCTGTGTGATGACAGCTTCGAGTAGGTGGACTGATGGGTTTTGTATACTACAGTGAAGGCTTTTTGTTTTCAAACTGCCATAGTCCCATTGCACTATACTTCTGCAGGTTGACAAATAGAGAACCAGGCTATCTGTTTTAGGCAAAAGAAGGATAAAGAGTGAACTCTTCATGAAGAGTGCGTACATAGGAAAACAGACAAGATGAAACCATAGCTGCTCTGAAAATGTCACAGTTGTGTGTAGGACTTTTGCATGTTTTGGTGCCTCACAAAGTAGCCTGCAGGTATCCTAACGCTCTCTCAGAAGCAAGGTGTTAGGAAAATCCATGGATCCATTTTTCTACTATGCCCCATCTTACCAGCAAGCTGGTGACAGGGAAAAGGGTGCTGTGAAGAGGGACAGAGACTTTACATTCTTCACTCCTGGAGCAAGAGGAGCAGTAACAGAACTGCAGTGAGGTCCCTTCCTTTCACAGGATCCCTCCACCTGCATGTCACCCCTTCTGCAGGCTGCAATCCAACAGCTCTGGTCCCTAATGTTTATCAGGATCTTCTGGAAGTGCTTAGAGGCAGTGGTTACCATAGATAATTACTCCTCCTTAAACTGCACATGCAGTGCACTCCATGCACTGCTGATGGTACGTCAAAATAAACCACAGCACAAACTTTTGCTATTGGTATTGTCTGGTTCTTGTCACCTTTCAAAACTGCGCATGTGATTTCTGATGAAACCAAAGAATTCAACTCACGACTGCAAAGAGGAGGCAAACACATTTAGGACTAGTAATAACTACTGGAGATGTTAAAAAGGTGCAAGGTGATTTGCAAAACATACTTGTCTCCTTTACTCTTAGATATGCCAACCAGTTTCTCAATGCCGCCGGCGTCTCGTAAGGCCTTGGCATTCTCCATGTTTTTAGTGATGACTTCATGCAGAGTGCAGCAAATGGCAGTAACGGTGTCATCAGACATGGCCTTGCTTGCTGAGCTGTTGCTGTTGTTAGCGCCTGGCAGTCGGTGGACCAGATCCCTCATGGCATACTTGCCTTTGTTGAAAGAAAATGAAGGGAGAATTCAGAAGATACAGCAATAAAGGGTGACGGAGAAGTACAGGGAAAACAGGCAAGACTATTAGCACCATTTGCATCATTGCATGTAATCTAATTGGCTACTGATACTATTTTGGAACAAGCCACATTTATATGATTGCATGTTCAAGCATTTCACACATCAGGGATTCTGTTAACATTTCCATACTACATCAGTTGGAGACTTCAGGTAAAGCTACATCATGCCCTTAGCAGAATGAAATGATGATAATAAAGGCCAAAGGATAGTAGATGTATAAGGACCACCTGAATACCACAACTTGGCAAGAACTTGGCAAGTCCTCACCTCCCACCACACAACTCATAACTTTTTACTACAAATAAAATGTACATCCGTTGTTAAAAACACTACAGTGAATGTAAATGACGTTGTTATCTGTGAAAAAGTCTTCTCTGAAGGACCAGTTTCATCTGACACCATCTTTTCCACACACCTTTAGTTGTATGCATGGTACTGACCAGAAAGGGAGTCTTGCTGACATCTACTCCTCTCCGATACCTAGTAAGGAGTTACTTTATATAACACTAACCTCCAGAACATAAAATACCCTAAAATGAAAGGTGCAATGAATTTTTAAAATGGTCACATTGAACTCAAGACATGAAAAAGAAATTCTGTCAATTACAGTTGGACTCAATGATCTTAAAGGTGTTTTCCAACCTAAACGATTCTATGATTTTATGATTATTATAACTTTTCTAATGTTTAAATGAACAAAGATTTTTTGTGCAAAACTGCACCTGAAAGTCATGTAGTGCTTGTGAAAAGAACGTAAGAGCAGCTTCAGAGAATTTTTTTCTTTTTTTTTTGAGAGAGTATAAATACAAATGTAAATATATATAGGGCAGGGTTAGCACCGGCACAGATAAACAGGAAGTCTCACACCAATTCTAGAGGATCACTACTATGGTAAAATGGCTGCTCAGTCCTTCAACACAATGAAGATGAGACAGGGTGAGGGTCTGATGAAGTTGTTGCTGAGGTCAGTGAAACAACTCTGAACCACCTTCAGTGCAGCTGTGCTAGGAATTTGCATACAGCAATCACCATGAGTGTATCATGCAGGATGAAAAGGACAGGAAAATTGGGAAAAATAAATGTAATTAGCAATCTAATCTACATCACATTTTATGAATGAAATAATCAGGTATGATTATTGTATATAATATGATAATTTAATCAGATTTTTTGATAATTTAAAAAAGTTCTGATCAATTGAGTATTTATGAGTACTTATTAAAAATCTTATTTGTGAATTCATAAATTCAGTTGCGTGTGTCCATATTTGAAAGCAGAGGTAAGAGGAAACTCACATCTTTTAACTATCAAATGTTAAACTATTTTTCTCACAATTTTGCCTGCTGTGGTACAAATACAGCCAGTCATTTCAAACAGAACATTCATAGTACAGATAAAAACTAAAATCTCTGTACCGAAATGTAGAATTTAAAGGTTATCAAACAGATTTTGTGGTAATTCGAGATCTTAGAAACTACTCACTCTACAGAACGTAAAAACATTCCTGATTATAAAACGTGTAACATTAACAACAAAGTGTGTGCAGCAGGATTTGAATCTTACTGCTGTGCTGCAATACGGATCTTGTCCTCGTTTTTATTTCTTTGCACTTAATCGTTAATTGGTTGTTTGCATTATTAGCTTTTCATCAATATTATTACTATCAGATGTTGTACAGATAGCACCACTTTCTCCTTCAGAAATGGTTTCTTTGAGCAAACTAAAAATCATTTTTTCCCCTACACATATATGAAACACTGCTCAAGAACAGTCTGAAATTCTATTTACATCTCCATCTGTTTGTTCTATGCAACATGAACACAATAATAGTTGCTTATCACTTAAAATGATTACTTCAGTCTGTAGCATATAGTAAATTAAGCTTGGGTATCAAAAAATTAAAATAAACCACGATTTGCTGTGGCTTTTACTCTTCTAACCAGCGTCTGCCACTGGTTAGGAGTTAAGTACAAGCAGATAAATCAGACTTTCTGCTTTACTCGTACACACATCCAGAACAGACCAATGTTCCTTTTTCCTTTTGTACCTCACTTGAAGTGCAATGGCTTGTCTCACCATCTCAGCCCTCTGGTGGAACCAGCTGACAATGATCATTCCATTCACAGCCAAAGACTGTGTCCCTTAGTGCTGGGTATAAGGAAATCTGGATTGCTGCCCCAAGCAGACTTCTTTCCTGGAACTGGCCTAGTATTCCAGGCAATAGTATTCCTACTAGTACACATGCCAAGACACACAAGATGCTTCTCACAATAACTAAGGGCTTTGGAGCTATCAGGAAAAGCTCAGTAGGAGAACTTCAGTAAACACAATCAAGCATGGTATAAGCATTCTGGACATGTTAATGCTCAACAGTTCTAACATTTCTGCCGTGCATACCCTTAAGTTAGGCATGAGAAGATCAAATCAGTATTAGATACTTCAGAACAGTAAACCAGGCTTTTTACAGATACTGTGTAACAGTGGGACTGTGCAGCATCCCTTATTCTGAGTGGGTGTAGTAATTCTAGCTCATTAGTACTATTTGATTCTTAATCAGTTGCATATTTAAACAAAAATTAATTCCCAGTGTTTTTGTTTGGTTTTTCTCCCTAAGAATTGCATCAAATTTAGCCTTTGGATAGAAAATGCCAGAGGACTCAAAGTGCACATTTTGTAGATCTAAAATCTAGTCAGTGTCTTGCAGCTGTGGCAGCTGGTGTCCAGTTTGGAGACGCTCCTATCAGAACCTGTAATGACAACGCCAGGCCCCATGTCTTGCCTGTGGGGGAGACAGGCTTCCTCTGCCCTGCCCTGGCCCCGAGGTGCAGCAAAAGTCAGAACTGCCACGTCCAACAGAGCTGCTCACACATCCAGGCAAAGCAGCAAACTGCACAGACAGGCATCACTGCTCAAACTGTCCCTCCAGAGGTTCACTAGAAAAAGGTCGCACACTAGCTGGAAGAAGAGGGAAGCGGCTGGGCTATAGACTTGATCTAAGCCACTGTTTACATAGTCTTAAAATCTATTAGTAAGTGTAATGATTTCTGTGGTTTTAGTGCTTCAAACGCTTTGTCAGCTATTTGAAAATACATTTGGGATGAGAAAAAACCCTGCCTTAGCCATAAAAAATGTGTCATTAATTTAATTTAATTCAAAACATACGAACTTATATTGAAAAAAGCAGTAAATTTGCTTAAATATAGAGTTAAGTCAGGGAAGTTAAAAGTTAAGGACTATTCTTTATACTGCAGAAAACTTTCCACAGTAACTTGCTTGCATTCTAAATGTGTTTTCTAAAACTATACCCATAGTTTGTTAATAAATTACAGTACTACATTCACAAAAAAAAAAAAAAAATCAGTTAAAAAAATCAGTTATCAGTTAAGTTCTCTTATCTTAGTTACATTCCTGCTGCTTTACAACAGACATGAAGGAAAGAAGAGTCATGTTTTCTAGTATTAGCTACAGAGGAAACCCTGCTCTAGTTTAGAGTGGTGTAAATGTCGCGTAATGCCAACAAAAGCACAGCTACTGCTACATGAGCCCAACGCAGCTGACAACACGTGTGATCCTTGACTTTCGCATTAGTGTATGTTACAATCTGCAGAGCGTTTGCCTTTAGAATTATTTGATCAACATTAACAACCTCTTCTGAAAGCAGACAGAAATGTGTAATGGAAACTAATCTTGTAATGTCAGCAAAGTTTTATCTAGCACTACTAGTAGGAAGGCTGGGGAATTCAACTTGCAGTTCAAGAAGCCTCCCTGAGCTGGAGAAGTGAGAACTGATGAGGGTCCTGGGAAGACAGGAGGATGTGTGCGAGAATGATACTAAAACTAACAGCATTGTTAATTTTCATTAGGGTTCATACAGAACTGTTTTGATCTACAAATAAACTGATTTTTATTTGAGCAACATTACACATTATACAACCCAAAACTGATTTGATGCTTTTAAAGAGGATTTACATAATACGATTAAACATAACCACCAGCTCGACACGGAAAAAAGAAATTATATTTACTTGTTCAATTTCACTCTTAAAGGAAGGAAGAAAGATGTTACATAGCCATAATTTGTGGGCAGTGTCACAGGAAAGGGCTGGCCCTGTAGGTGTTTGGGACAGCATTTTTCTGACACTATACATTTAAAGGTTATGTTTTTAAGGTAAGATTTCCATCACTTTTATATTGAGAGCAGGCTTCATCTACCACCATACACTAATTCTTTGACTGTAAGATCGTAACGTTTGCTTACTGAACATTTCAACAAAGCAGATTTAACACACAGAATCACAGAATGGTAGGGGTTGGAAGGGACCTCTGAAGATCATCTGGTCCAACCCCCACCTTTGTCTTTGCATGATAAAGTCTCATTAGTGCCTTAGTACATGCCTCCATCACTTAATTCAGGAAACTTTACTCCATAGGATCAAGCTGATAGCTGTCCTAAGAAAGATCCTGCCTTCAGAGTGAAACAGTAGAGCAAACTATTCTCCTGGTACATTTAACAGGAGGAAAATCATCACAGATAAAGTTCCGCTTCTGGAAATACTTCCCTACCATTGCCTTGAGACAAATTCACTGCTGATGTAACCCCATTGACTTAATTTCCATTTTCACTCTGAAAAATTACTTTGACACATTGGTAAATTTATTAAATAATTGTGACATGGCTCCTAGTTTGAGAGAACAAGCCTAGGAAAATTAGCCCACTGAAAACACAAGGAACCTCAGATACTAATTCAAACTAACAATCCTGCCCTAGACATAGAGCTTGCTCTAATAAAAGGAATACATCACCATTTTTTCCCCCTCAAAGATAGCCATTAATTCACATCATGTAGCTAGATAATACAAAAACAGCAAAATGGCACCGTGTTTTGTTGTAATGCTACAGATATCCTGTTCCAGAACTACTAGTGTCTGTGTGTCACCATATAAGTGAATTTTGTTCTCTTCTTTCCAACATGTGCGCTCCACTTAAAATTCCAGACATATGTGGTTTTGTACATTTACATCATCCTTGTGTTTTTAATACCATTCAGCTTCGGTATTTCACAGTCTTTATGGAAAGAATATTACTGAGAGAGCTTTTATTATTACTTTCAATCATTACTTGACAAATGTGGCAAAACTGTCTACTTAATTCGGATGGAACAAATTTTGATCATAAGTAAGCACATTCAATTGATAGTCTAATAAACTAGAGTGCATCCATCACATGCGAGCAGTGGCAGAAATACCATTACTGTATTTTATAAGTAGTTCATTTGGGCACCATGCTTTCTCTTGTCAGATACCGTTATTTTAAGGTGTAATTGATAATCACTATAGGCACCAGTGTAGCAGTTGAAAGTGCCCCTCAGAGTCCAGCTGTCGCTGTTCCAGAGGAACCCTGTCCCTTCTCTGAACACTGGAAATCTATTATATACTGAGGTGCAAAAGGGGCTATAAGAGCCCACAAAAATATGATTACGTAGTTTTTTTGTGGGACAGAGAAGGAAGCAAATCCAAGAAGATGAAGCAGGGTAATGGTAGAGCTGTTGGGCCAGCAGCAAAGGAGCAGATGGAAGGAGGCAAAGTTGTGTTTTTGAAAGCAGGAAAGGCTGCAGTACTGAGGTTGAGAGACACTTGTCCCTGCGAGTAGATGGTTACTCCTCAGACTTTGGGGAGCACCAGGAAAGGTACAGGTGAGTCAAGAACAAGAAATAATCTACCTGACATCATACTGTTGGTTTAAAAAGTTCTTTTATTTCTTACGTTAGGGATGTGCACAAACATTCGTAATCTCTGGCACTTCAGAGTAAATGCATATGAAGACATTTCACGACACAACGTTAACTGACTATAGTACTGCAATTATCCCTATCCAAAAAATTGTCATCTCAGCTCAGTCATTTGTAAGGGAACGAGTGATGAGTTAACTTAGACCAGTCTGAGTAAGCAGCTCAAAACTCGTGGGCTGGAGCCACTGCTTTAGCTGCTTCACATTAAGCCTAGCCTGCCAATTAAGTTGGGATAATGAGTGCTTTGAGCTAGAGAACAATGCTGGATATCACCTCCTTGCAGGCTCATTTGAACTTACCTCTGTGGAGATAAATTGTTTTCAGAAAAGACAAAAAGAATAAAAACCATTACACACACATGCCCTCCTGTGCCCCAAGCGGTGCACTGTGCTCGTGGCTACCGAGACAGAACAAAAGATCAGGTGGAGCTCTCTTCCCCTCAGAAAAATGATACACTTTTCACTTTTCCACCACCTCTGATGACAGGCAGCAAGAGTTCAAGATCTAAGATTGGCATTCAGTATGGACCATGACAAAGAGGAACGGTATCTTCCCTGATGCATTGTATGTGATGTGCCATTCACTGGTTTTCTTTTTTAAAAATCTTTTTTATTAAGAATAAATTCAGCCATAGGTAGTGCAGCATATAAAGCCCTACAGGGAGCAGGAATAGTCATCTTTTACAGTTTCAGAGGAGAAACCCTCAAATTTTCACAGAGTGATTAAAGTACGTCAACAACCAATATCTGTGTTGGCAATGTCAATTGAGATTTGCTTGTAAAAGAATCTAGTATCTAAAAGGGTAACCAATATAGAAGCTTTTATCTTTTTAAAAAGATTAAAGATGCTGGTTCTATATTCTGCAAGAGAAAGGTATGGCACGAGAAGAACTAGGAATGACAAAGGGCACAGCCTTAACAGGGATGGAAGACCAGTATGAGGCTAGTATAGAAGCTAGTAGCACTGGACAAAGACAAAAGAGAAGCATTTTGGTATTTTCATCCTGAATGTGCTATGGGAAATCACAACTGGGTGCAATGCAATCACTGCTTTTCAGCAAACACTTTTCTCAGATCCATGATCCTTCAGAGATTTTCTTTCTTGTAGCAGCATTTTAACCCAGCCACCTTCCTCCTTCAGCTGCTCTGCTTCCAGTACCTTCTTAATTTCATGTATTTCCTGCCTCCCTCTGGCTAATCATTTTTCTTGCTTTCAACTCACCTTCTCAGGGCTGTCCCCTCTCCTCTATGTTACATGACCTATATTTTGTCTTCCTTGAGCTGTACCCCCTCAGCCCTTTGGGTTCCCCCTAAGCTTTCATGTTCCTTTACCATTTCTTGCATATCTGATATTTAAGCATATATACCTGCATTGGCCTTGCCTGCCAAGCCTTTCCATTGTCTCCTCATATTGGTTTAAACACCTTCAGTCTGATAGCTTGATGCTCAGATACATCCTGGTTTTGTCACACTCCTGCATGCCCATGAACTCCCCCTGGTTCCTGCTCTTTCATATTCTGAACTAAAGGAAATTTTAGCTAGCTTACAAGCGCAGACTTAGACTTGAAAATAACAGTGTGACTGAAAGCTGTTGCTCTTGTACTGCTCTTCTTGTCTCTCTTCTAGATCTCAATTCCATAGACAACTATCTATTTAATCTACTGTTACTCCTAATACTGATTTTACTCCTCTCCCAATGGAATACCTTCATATTCTATATTTCTCTCACACAGCAAGACTGCAGATATTCAGACTTTATTTTAGCAGTTGTCTTAAAACCTAGAGATTAAAGAACTTCCAGGGCTCTTTAGCCGGCCACAAACTGCTAATTCATACAGCCTATGTGTCCCAACACGTGCTTTAAAGGCTAGATCCATGCCTACGCTTTGCATGCAGAAGCACTTCAGCTGGCTCCGTCAGAGCTAATGCCAAAACTAGAGCAGTGTATTGAGACCCCACTGAACATCTCTGCCTCTTTCATCTTTGCTGCTGTCTTTTTGGCAATTGTCAGGGGATGCATGCTGCCACAGAAAAGTGGATTTCTGGAGAAACTAGCTCTCCTTTGGGGGAGTAGATGTTCACAGCAAAACAGCCAGAAAACTAGTACAGAAATGCATTTACGGGTACCACAGCCGAATGCAGTTTCTGCTTCTTAACAGCACGTCTCATCCAAAATAGTGGATGCCTTCTATTTTGAGTGTTAATCCATATACCATCTAGGCAATCTATGCCTCTCTGTCATGCTGGAGAGGCAAACCAACCATCAAACACAGGCAGCCCAACTTCGGGTGCATTCTCTTGCAATCCGGTTTTGGAAGATGAATTTGGGAAGAGGTATAAGTGTTAATTTGATGACTGTCTCACCCACACTGGGACTACAAAAATGAGTCAGTTCAAGTCCAGCATGACCTGATAGGCCAAACAACCATTTGGTCCACAGAAGGAGAAAAATGTCCACCAATAAGCTTCTATTTCTCACCCTCAGCAGTAAAGGAAGCAGCAATCTTTAAGCTAAACTGTCACAAACCCACAGATAATACTGCTCTTTCTGTTGTTCCCCCTCCTGGCCAGAAAAAAGGGTTTGTTTTACAGCTTTGGCTGTACCTCTTGCAGTCTAAGCTTTGGCAGGTTGGCTGAGAACAAAAATGACAGACCCAGGCTTTATTGTTCTTGGATTCAAATAACTTCATATTGCATGCTTGAGTTTATATCCAGAACGGACGGAGTCCATGTGGGCAATGACTCAAATAATTTCCTTTTTAATCTTTTTGTTTACATTTCCTGACAGGTATGCAAACAGGAAAAGGCATGGAAAGGAGTTGTTAGCCTACCTATTGACCCAGGTAGTGCAAATATATCTAATTAATCAGCTCCTTTACACACCAACAGATTTATTTCTCGTTTAGACTGCACTGTCATCTTTCCTTTCATCTTTCCACTAGCCCAAGGTAAAAAAGATTCTGCATAGGGAAGTGATTGCTCAGTTTAATTGCTGCAGGCTAAGTTTTCTGATTACTGGAGCTGGTTTTAGTCCCTTGCTAGCCTCTTCCCTGCTCCCTGCAGAGAACAGAGCTTTTGGAAGGCTGAATTTTAAAAAATATAGTCGTTTAATTAATGTTATGATTAATCAGTGTTTCTAAAGTGCTTTGAAGAGGAAAAGTGCTATGTGAGTGTTGAATGGAATCTAGTTTTATCTTTATTATTTTCTGAGATAGGGTAATATTTTGGTAATAGTCTGATTCAAGGGACTTTAAATTAGGCCATAATGAAGAAATAAGAACGTAATCTATTTTTGGAAAAATAAGTTTAGGCTTCAAGATCTATGTCCTGATCCAAGACCCATTGAAATTAATGAGCCTGTCTACCAATGTCAAATGGTATTAAACTGGATTCATAAAGAAGTAGCTTTTCTTTTCTACTTTGGTTTTTACTTTGAGTCCAAAACAGAACAAGACTCTGGCAGGGGACTGATGTAGCTAGAGTGAATCGCAATAGACATTATCCTGCTTTAACTGTCCATGAAAACAATTGCTATTTATTTGCTTCTATTTTAGTTCTTCTTCACTTGTGCTATATCATTGCCTGAAACTCATGAACAAATTTGTCCCTGTGGTATGATCTGAAAGACTGATTATTTTTGTGTGCTTTTTCATGCAGTTATGACAACATCACGGTGAAACATACGAAACATTTTTTGTGTTTAGAGACATACATTAAAATATTAACAGAAATAAAACCAAAATGGATCCTCATTATATATTCTGTTATTAAAGATTAAATAAAATGCATAGATGTAAATGTGTTAGCTCAATAAATAGAAATCTTGGTAAACTGGCAGTGTCTTTTGAAAACAACTCTTCCAACAAATATCAAAACCACTCCAGGTCCAATGGCAATGTTCATATATTCCTTAATTACTGCAACATTCAATCATTTCTTAAGTCATCACCATGAAAACTCTACATGGATCAGTTAATATGTGCACAATGGCAAAACAACTATACTGAGGAAATGTATCAGTACTCCATATTGCTTTATTGTGCACCATACAATAAAATAATTTATATTTGATAACAAAATCCTGGTTAGTATCTATGGCTCAGTGAGACCATGCACTAACTTCACAGATGTCAACGTCTGGGAGAAGGACAGAAGAGAAGAAAAAGAATAAGTAAAAGAATAGCAATAAAAACAGCGCTAACTGTTTAAAAAATATTTTTAAAAACTTCAAAGACAATTTATCCCTGAAAGGGTAAGAGTATAATACAGTATTTGTTGTTTTTTTTTTTTTTTCCCCTGCAATTTGGACTTGTTAGCAAAGAACTCATGAAGACACCATGTCCATCTGTTGAACTGATAATGCATCAGTGTAACTAAAACAGACCACAAAACAGTCTGCCGTAGTAATGAAGCTACAGGTACGTTTATTTAGACATAGGGTCTCTCACAGTGGTCATGCAGAAAGTGGACAGGTAGTCAGTTTTACTAGGTGTTTTTTTGAGGTCAACTAATTTTGCAGATAATACTCAGCTTAACTCCTGTTCTTGACAGAGTGCTTTGTGTTATTAGCAACACAGTCACTGAAAACAGGCAAAATATATTGTACTTTTACATTTTAATTCGCCTGAAGCTGCTACAGTTTAAGGTCTGAATACAGTAGGTATTTAAACATGGATACGGTGCACAGTGAAAATAAGCTTTGTGTTCTCATGGGAAGGGCAAAAATGCATCCGACAACCTTCCTTAAGTACTGTATATTATGTTATTTTTTGTTTCCACAACGTGACTAGTTTTTACATTTCTCATAAAACATTTCCTCTGCTCTTCTTAGCTGTACAGCTCATTAGTTGTGTTTAAAGAAATTGTGACAAATGAATCCCAGTCCCGACTCCTCCAGCAGAATACAGATCTACTACAGCAGAGTTCTGTTTGTGCTTCCCCAGGAGACGGCAATGAAAGGGTTGCCTATGTGACTTGGTTTTGGGTTGTGCCACTGCTGTTCCTTTCAAGGTAACAGCTCCAGATGGCATCTTCAGGCTAGTAGCTGATCAAGCCTTTTCTCTAGTGGTCCTCAAATAAACTTTGCCTCCAGACATCCATTTGAGCTTGCTCAATGTCACTAAATTACTGCTTTTTTAACCTGAGTCACAGCTGCTTACTTACATCTGAGTAACACAGAGGGAGGATTCTCAAGACTGTCCACTCGCTGAATTTCCTCCTCTTACCTCCATGGGATGCCATTGCCCACATGGGGAGAGTCAGAGAGTCCACATGTTAGACTTGATAAGCTAGACTTGATCTCCTTCTTGGAGATCAAGTTGGACAGAGGAGATTTGCTTATGGCAAAGCCCATAACCTCTTAGATCCTTCAAGTTAATCTCTCAGACCTCTGCAATGTTGAGCAATCTCTGCTAGTCCGAAAGAGAGAGGGAGCATGAGGCAAGTCTTCCAAAAGTCTTTTCTGATCTCCAGACCTGGGGAAAAGAAGAATCTTCCAGACAGCAGCTGGCTTCCTGGCTCCACGTGCCTTATTCTAAATGATCAGAGGGCTCTGAAAGACTAGGGTGGAGTCGGAGTGAAAATTTTACAGGTACTCAGCAGCCTTGCTACTTCCCTGCAACATGGCAGAACACAAACTACACTCTGCATTGCAGGGAAAGGATGGGAGATCAGGTTTGAAGTGCTAGAAAAGATTTGATTTAACAACAACAAAAAAGCAAAGCTGAAAAATAAATGCTTTCAGTCAAACAGAACAGGCAAGAGGTCAGATATAAGGCTGACCTCCAAACCACAGGAGATTCAGAGGACAATATTCCCAAAGGTAAACTATTTCTTGATAGACTGCTCCACTGCAAATGAGAACTTAAATTTGCAGAATATCATGTTCCCTTTGTGAGACAACTGTTGTTGTCAGTGTCACCTTGAAAAATTTTGTGCACAAATATATGACTTTGCATATATTCATGCTAATAGTATGCATTTTCCTCTAATTAAAATTAGCACACTGATTAGAGTAATCCTGAGTTATGAAATCCACATAATGTATGAAACATATCACTATAAGAGCACCCTAAGTAGCACACAATCTAAGAGATCCTGTAACTTTTCTCCTGAGAGGAGTAAGTAATGAGGCAATTTACTTTCCTCATGTTGCACACTAGATCTACCAAACAGCAGGTGAACTCTGAACACCACCACTGCACATTCTTTTGGTACATGGAGCTGAATTACTGCCTTATGCTGCAAAACCTGTAAACTTGGACTACGAGATTTTTTATCTTTCTTAGGGTTGTGGAGGACCTTTCAGGATTTTGAGAAGAAAAGGAAATTCAGAGCCTGCATCTTGAATAAAATGCAAGGACAGCCACAAACTAACATTTCTAACATTTCATTAACTAACAAGGTCATTCACTGATTAATTAAGAGATTAAGTCCCCTATGTTAGAAAGATTAGTCCACTTCTGCTCCTGTTCCCCAAAGGGCTAGGAGTATAAAACTGAGGTGCAACCTCATACAATGAATGAGGTGCCTAGCTTAGTCATGCTTGACCGTGGACCTTGATACTTCTGGCAGCAAAACTGAAACAAAAATTGATGCAAATTTGCAAATTATTTCCTTATAACTCATACGGCACTTGAGGTTGTCAGGATCCTCTAGAGAACATCTAGTCCAATCCCTCTGCTCAAAGTAGGGTCTGCTTGGTGTTTTCTTGTATTTGGATGGAATTTCCTGCATTTCAATTTGTGCCCATGACTCCTTGTAGTGACACTGGGCATCACCAGGAAGAGTCTGGCTCTGTCCTCTTTACACCTTCCCATCAGGCATTTAGACACATGGGTAAGATCCCCCTCACCATCCTCTTCCCTAGGCTGAACAACCCCTGCTCTCTTGGCCTCTCCTCACAGGATAGAGGCTCCAGCTCCATAAACATCCTTGACGCCCTTCACTGGACTTTCTCCAGTCTGTCTATGTCTCTTGTACTGGGGAGCCCAGATCTGGAGCCAGTACTCCAGGTGTGGCCTCACCAGTGCTGAGTACAGGGGAATGATCACCTCCCTCGACCTCCTGGCAACACTCCTAATGCAGTCCAGGAGGCTGTTGGCCCATTTTGCTGCTGCGGCATGCTGCTGACTCATAGATTTTTAGAGATTTTTCTTGTCAATTAAAGCTATGGTAAAGTAGTCAGTACAGTGAATGTGAGACCTAATTTTTTAAGCTCTTACCCTGACTCTGGTCACTAACCCTAAGCCCTCATAACCTGACCCCTAACACTTACCCCAGCACCCTCCTCTAATCCCTAACACCAAGCCCTTTCACAAAGCCAAAGACCAAAATCCTAATCCTTCACCTTATGCCCACCCTAATCCCTTACCCTAAGGTCACTAGCCTTAAATTGCTGTCCCTAAGCCTACTCCTACCCCTCACTGCTACTTCCGACTCAACCCCCAACCTACACCCTAACCGCTTACCACAAACCCTTCGGAGAATCCCCAACCCTCCCCCAAAGCCCTTCTCTAACTCCAAAGCCTAATACCTCTGCCCAAAAGCTGACCTCAAACCCCTCACCCTAACCCTGTGCAGATGCTCCAAACCTAAACCCAACCCCTCCTTCTTGGCCCCATCTCTCTGACCCTGGCTTTCAGGTGCCTGTGCCTGGGAGGTGGGCAGAGGCCCAGGGGGAGAGCTGGGCCATTGAGGCAGAGATGGCAGCGACAGGCCAGAGCTGTTGTGTCAGCCGTGAGGACAGTTGTGCTGGCAGAAGCTGGTTGGCCAGGGCAGCTGGCAGGCGTTTGTGAGGCGGAAGCTGGTTGGCCAGGGCAGCTGGCAGGCGTTTGTGAGGCGGAAGCTGGTTGGCCAGGGCAGCAGGCCAGCGTGTGAGGCGCGGGGGCGCCTCTGCAGGCAGCCAGGGGGAGAGCAGAGGAGAGGCAGGCCAGGGGCACAGGTCCTCCTGCTTCTGCACTTGAACAGGTGGGAGCTGGAAGCTGGCACCTGGGTCACTGGGGGTGCGAGACAGCCAGGCCAACAAGGAAGGGTGGTTTTGTGGCTGTAAGGAGGATTCAGGGGATCGCAAGACCGCATTTGTTAAGCCTTTACACTAACTCTGACCACTCACCCTAAGCCTGACTCCTAACGCCTACCTTTACCCTGAACCCCTACCCCAATCCCAAACTCTAATGCCTGACCCAAATATCACAGAGTCTGAGGCCATAACAAAAACCAATAATGAATAACCTAGTAAAAGAAGAAAATAAATTGCCACCAAAAATATTTATAATTGTCAAAAAAGAAACTACCTTTTTTTTTGGCATGATCTTGCTCTCATAAAGCTGAGCAGGAGCAGTGAGGTAAGGCTTAATTTATCACTGTCTCAAGCAAGTCTTCACTATGTGAGAAAATTAAAGATTTTGCTCCTGTTAGCCATGGTGTTTCTGCAGTGCAAGCTGGTTCCCAGCTTATTTGACTTAGCAGAAACATCCAATTAAAATTCCTGCCTATGAATCAAATCCAATGTAAAGCAGCTGGAGGATAGAGATGGATCTGATGCAATGCACTAGCAAATAGCACTGGTCTTCCCTTTGACAATTATGCTAAATACTCTATTTAAATGGCATTGCTAAACTCAATGGATCCTAAATATCATAGCCTTACTCTTCAAAAAAATTCCACTCAGATAAATGAAACTTTTGTGAAAAAAAAAAGAGGGAAGGAGAGAGATTATTAGTATAGCTGTATCAACTTTTGAGTGAGATGCAGTTAACAGCAATATCATGCAGTCACACGTTCTTTTAAACATGAGCTCCTTATCTAATATAATAAGCAATACAAAAATATTTGCAGTCAAGTTGTATGAAATTTATAGCAGACAAACCATACTGAAAAGATTCTTTAAAAATCATTAATATAAAGCACACTCTTACCAATTATGCGATACTCTGGTGGATAGTTCTCAGCTTCCAGATTTATTGACATGCATACTCTTATCTTTGAAAATGTCTGAAATACATCCTCTCTATATATTTACTTCAAATATTAAAAGTAAACATCCTGGAGAGTATCTTGGAACCTGTTCCACTTCTGAGCTATGAAATCCTCTTTTGAAAACAAATTAAATAGATAAATCTCTCATTTATGTTCAAGTTCTCTTTGTCCTGGAATTATTTTTCCTTTCAGAGACTAAGTCAGATAATGCTCTCCTTATAATTCATAGAAGTATTTGGGTTTAGATACACATGAAAAAATGTTTGTATTACTATCAAGTAAATTTCATAATTACATCTAGAATCAGAATAACTGATGTTGGAAAGGACATCTGAGTTTGTCTAGTCCAATCTCCCTGCCCAAAGCAAATGCAAAACCAATGAAATGCAAAAACATCACAAGAGACAACTGCATACTAATAGGAAAAGACTCTTTAAAAAAAATTACATGTATTATACCTGATATAGTTGACATAATATGCTGGGTGGCACATATAGTCCCTCTGCTGCTCTGCTAAAAAGGCTACTATTTGTAATGAAATAAATATTTAAATATGATGAATATGTCTCTTCATGTGTGCACATGCATGTTTAGACTCTTCTCCGGGTACAATTTTTAAACAGAATTTTGCCTACATGAAGACCACAATGAACCGCATTCTTTCCAATACGAATATATTCTGGGATATGAAGGCAGCAAGAATATGCAAGTAGAAAGCTAATATGGAGAAGAAAATATGTATTTATTGATAGAACAGGAATAGAAATTAAGTTGGTTACTATGTATTGGTACACACACATACTACTACACAGCTGCAGATGCCTTTCTTCCACACATATCACTAGTACATTAAGATTTTAAATTAATCTGTGTTTTAGCTATCTCAAAACCCTATGCTTTTTTTCTTTTGTCACGACAGTTGAAACTTGATGCTACTTTTCAAACATTTTGTAATTTGGGAGAAAAGTGGGCATAAGAGTGTGTCACTGGAAGGAACGCACTGGTAGAGCACTGCAGTTTACTCTCACAGTGTTAGCCTTTACCCTTCCAGACATTCAGCCCGCAGGAATGAAGAACAATACAGAAATAACTCAGAAATGAAGAGCAGGCTATTCAAAATCATGACAACAGTAACACGGGGTCCCCTATAAGGTCTCAAAAGGTTGTAGGGTTTTTTGTAACCTATTGGTACTTTGCATCTATTAAAATGCGAATGCAGCAGTAAAATATGGTATAGTTGCGCATTTTGTGATTAAAAGAAAATATCCTGTAGCAGAAGATCTCACGGAGGAAAGCTTGTGGATGTCTTGACATCAGCGAAGCCCACAAGAGTAGTCTCACACAACACTCTCATGAGAAAGCTAACAGGAACTGCTGCAAATAAGATGAAAAATGTTTGGATGGTGCTACTCAGAACAGTTAACCAATGGTTTGTCATTGAAACAGAAGCATGTATCAAATTAGCTCTGTAGAAAACATATGAAGTAAGTTCTGTAGACAATCTTCTATCCTGGGTCTATAACCATCCAGCGTCACAGTCAGTGGTATGGATAATGAAAGTGAGAGAGACGGGCTGAAAAATGTTTGAGGACTGGTTTAGAATTCAGTTATCTTGATTTAGGAAGATGGAATTCATTAAAGGCAAATGGATAATATTATACACAGGCAGGAGATGATTATCTATAGAAATACAGAATGAAGAACAACCTACTGAGTAATAACTCTGCAGAGAAGGATCAGGAAGCCCGAGAGGATCACAAGATAGGCATGTGTTACAAGATGGGTTGCTGTAAGACAGACAGCTATACGGGACTGTATTAGCAATTATTCCTGGCAGAACATATAGATAACACGTTCCTCTGTGCAAAGCTTATGGAGGAATACCACAACGAGTCTGAATGTTGAACGTCAGGAAAGATATGGACCAACTAGAATGAGTCCAAATGAAAGTAACAAGAATAGCTAGGAAGACAGCAAACTGACTGCCATCTCAGCTTCAATAATATATTCAACTACTCTAACTTATCTCTTCAATTTGCAAACAAGGTACAATGCTGTCTTCTTTGCACTACTGTAATGCAGTAGCATCGTTCTTACTGATTGTCTTCAAGAATGACTAGATACATGGCAGAGAAGGCTTCTGCTGGAGGCTGCAGACCATCAAGATAAGACAGAAAAAGCATGATCCCTGAACATGTCGCCCCATTGCATGTTCAGGATGAGGTCTTCATATGGCCTACCCAAAGAACTGGAACAAACAAAACAGCGAATCAAGTGTCCAAAATCAGAAGACTTTAAAGAAATGGTTCAGCCGGTATTTTTACTGGTTTCTGAATTTACACTTGCAAGCTTCTCTTTCTGGCCTTGAAATACAGTGGTTGAGTTTATATGTAAGGCCCATTCAGTTTCACATTACTTGGTCGGTTAGCTAACTTAGTATTTATAAGAGGTCAATCAGGACTGAGACACAGTTTGCTCCAACAAGACAGTTTGGATCCTGAGGAAGAGGCTTGTTCTGCCAGGCTTTGGGGGTCACAATATGGCAGGTACATCTCCACCGGCTTCAGGAATTTTAGTCCACGAGGCCCACACGTTACCAAGGAACTAGGATGCATTTCATCTTTCTCTTTGTCCAAAGGTGGAAGTACACTGTTGTCTCTGCAGACTTTGAAATAGATTTCTTGCTCTATTTCCTCTGGAATGGCTCCTTGTGGTATAAAAAATACTAACTCCAGTCTCCACAGAGCTCAATACACCTGCTGTTAAATACACCTCTTGCTGTGGCTGCAACGGTGTGTCCGTACTCCTCTTTCTCATCCTCGAGTGCTGAAAGGCTTACAGGAATGGCTTTAGGCACAGCATTAACATTATGTGGTTGATACCTAGGCTTGTTGAACCTCTGAAGGTATCCATCGCACTGGCAAACTCAGGAGGCTGCAATGAGCTGTGTGCTTTTAAAACTGGTTGACAAGAATTGGGATTTTGAAGGCAACTCTGGTTTATGCGGAGCTTCATTTGTCAGGAGATCATGTTTGTGTTTAGGACTTTCAAACCTGCACTCCAAGGGCCTTGCAGAACAACTGTAAAGTTTTATTGTAAGAAGGAGTGACTGTTTTCTGAATCTGTTATTTTCTTTAATGAGGCCTTTTGTCAGGGAAGCTTTTCCGAGGATAAAAAGTGGACTGCACAGTGACCTCTCTAGAGGGTCTGAAAATTGTTGGCTTATTCTGAGGTGGAGGAGGGTCAGACACAGTTAACTTCAGAAAGTGCAGGCTTCTGATGTGCTGGGAGAGACAGGACAGGACTATTAATTGACTGAGGTTGTGTATATTGTATTGACGGAGTAGGAGAAGGAGTTGTAACTTGAGGGATTGGCTCATAGCACTTTTCACTGACAGGCCTACCCATTGATTCAGCATCAGCCGGTTTCCCCCTAGAATAATTGGTGAAATTCAGTTGATTCTGCAAATGTATTGGTTTGGTGGGCTCAGAAGGATGGCTGGCAGGAACCTGCATGGACAGCTTATTTTCAAAACTGCAATCAAAGTATGAGAGCTGCTTTTGAGAATGCTCTTCATCTTCTTCAGGATTATAATGATTTGAGACCTTTGCTTGAGGTCTCTGTGGTTCAGAGGCCCTGTAAATATACTTCTCAGTTGAAGTACCCCTTTTAGCTTGTGAATGAGTTCAATACACTGGTTGGAAGATAAGGTAACATGATCCTGCAAAAGGAAAGAACCACTTAACTTCCTGGTATTCGGAAGAAAGGAAAAAAAAGGTTCAAGAAAAGAAGTGAGATGAGAGAAATGGCTGATTCAGCAACTTGAGTCACCAGATCCAGGTCTCTGAATCTGTATTCCTTACATTTTCAAACCACACAATTGCCCAAGTTCATTTGACCACCACCCTTTTCTTGCTCTCCCTGTTGTCTGATCCCTTTCTTTCAGGATCAGGAGAAGCAAAAAGCAGAGACATCTTATCACCATCCACTCCTCTTCATAATCCAGGGAATATTCTTTCTCTTTGTTCACAGCCTTTGGGTGACTTGGCAATCCTGGCTTCTGGGTCAGCTGCTGCCATTGTCAGATGGAGTAAGTACCTGCTCTGACTCACTTATCCTGCAAGAGTTATGCACACACTGAAGGGCCAACACTCAAGAGCATTGCTCTTTCCAGCAAGATTAGTGCATTAACAGCTCACTTTGGATGCTTTTTCCTGGATTCCTGTTGCAATTTACTCTAGGCTGTGCCCCAGGACTGGTAATAAAGAAAGCTCATGTCATCCTGACTTTCAAATTAAGCACCACTGACTCCGAAAGTAATTCCATGAATTTTCTAATAATGACGCATTTTTTATAATGCCTGTTGCTGACCATGTCTAGGCATTTTATGCACATTAATTGTCCCTGACAGTGACAAAGACAGGCATGATTATTCATTCACAGTTATGGAAACCATGGCAAGACAGGCCAATGACCAACTCAAGAAACCATCTAAGACTTAACAGTTTTTCTCCTCAGGAATGACTGAACAAACCTAGAGAACAAATTAACTCTTCCAACTTCTAGATGTGCTTTTGTTGTGTTTGCTTTCTAAAACATTTAATTCTCTTACTTTGTTTACTTCACTGGCAACTCGACAACAAACCTCTAGCCATGGGGCTCCCAATTACAGCATCTTATTAATACCACAAGGCTAATAGTTACTGATCTCTTAAGTTTTAAATAGGTTTTAGAATAAAAAGGGTAATGAAAGAGACAACATTTGATTTCCGTAAGAATGTGGAAATGGTTACAATGAAGCTAATCTGTGACTCTTAATCAATTTTTGCCTTGTTTGAAGCTTGAACTAAAGGTGCAGTTCTTTTTTCTTTCTCTTTTTAATAACTTTGCCTCAGCTTTGAAGTTTCTGTAAGCTGAGGATAGCTTATCAGAAAAGTCCCAGTGAATGAAAGATGCTTAAATAGGACTACAAGTGAATGAGATGAATTTCAATCTCCCTAGGAAGAGGCTGAGCAATTCAATCCCAAGGCAGAAGAATGGATTTAACTACAGTGGATAATGCACAAAAATCCACCCTCAGAACCTCCGTCTCAAAGGCTTTGCTTGTGATGTACTCGGTATCTCAGATTGTTAGTGGCTCACAAGAGAGAAGGAGACATGCCCTTTTCTTTGGGACTTGGTTTAGACATTGCAGTACAGCATTGTACAACAGAGGATAACACCTTTTACTGCTGAAGATTTAATACCTTTATAGGGAAATGACGCAGGCTGGCTCATCAGCCTATCTGATACCATCATATTCCAAAGGAGCCTGCTTTTGTCTGGCCAAGGAATGCAGTTTATCTGTTTTGTTATTCTGGTTTTCTAGTAAAGACATGAAGGAATTACAAGAATTGATGATATATTAGGGAGGGGAGGAAGGGGGAGGGAGGGTTTGTAGTAACATAACAGTTTACAATGATGCAGTAATACCATGGTAGGACTCATGGCATCTGGATTCTAACAAAATAAAACAACTTTCAGGGTGCAGGCAGACATCCAGCATGCAAGTGTGAAAATTTATCAGCTAATGACCACATTTTGAGCCTCACAAGCACTACTGGGCCAAGTCACAATTTTACACCCCTCAAGCCAGCTGCTCACGTGACTTGAGGTTGTTCTGTTTAACAAAAGTTTTTCTCTAAAAGGAAAGAGTAATTTTTCACTCACCCAGCTCATTTTGGCTGACAAGTCAGGCAGTGCTGACTCACACAAGTGGTTTGACTGCAGACGTGATGTGTTAATGAGAGGCCAAGAGAGCCTAAGAGCAGGAATATCTTCTGCCACCGACTGCCTCAGGGTGAGTTACTATGGCTGAGGGTAAGGAACTGTAATTTCCTAAACGTGCTAACTCAATCAACTGAGAACCTGTAATTTTAGAATGAAAATAGAAGTTCCACTATTAAAAAAAGGAACTGTCTTATATAGTATGTTTAATGTGAATTTATTACTTTTAAACACACTTAGTGGGGAAAGTGCAACATTTTCAAAGGACCAGAGTGACTTAACTGACATTCAACTCCATTTTTCAGAATAAACTATTAGTCCCTTTAAATTAGTTTGCTTAGAGTCCATGTCATGACTGAAAATAGAAATTCAGTTCTTCAGTCACCATCGAGCACCTAAAAATTTTACCCACATGTTATTAACATAGTAAAAACCAGTTGTACGTTCACTTTGCCTGCTCTGGTACTTAATTAACTGATTTAAAGTAGACCTTACCATTGTTTGACATTATTATGATGATTAGCACCTATGCAGCCTACCTACTGTACCTTAATAATGCTGCTTTGTTACTCTGGCGTTGAATCCTGTTTCTCAGAAGTTTGATGGAAAAATTCATTTTACCTTCCAAGAGAATGAGATTAAGCTGACAGCCACAAGATTTTATTCTGGTTGATGCAACTGTATGCCATAATATGTGTTTTTCAAATGAATGGAGTACCTTTCTATATGCATGTGTACTCCCCAACACAGCTTCCCTTCCTCTTTGGTGCAGGTAAAAGGTCAGATTAAAACCTACCTACATACAAACATACACATATCTATTTTGTGTGTATATATTCATATATATAAAGATTAAGTTAAAGACACTCTATGTCAATAATGGGGATAATTTTGCAGATGACATACAGAGGTGAAGTTGAAGAAAGTTATACTAATGGAGAGAATGAAAATGCCTTTGGACTTAAGTGGTTGTGATTACATTTCTCACAAACAATTTTTTCCATGTATCTGCAATAATTTAAAATTCATGTTATTGCTACAGAATTGATTTCTGTATCAGATCCACTCAGAATCTATTAGTACACATGTGATTACTAAGATTAGTTTAATAATAGGCATAACTACTGAACACTAGGGGAATCAGTTTTATTTCCACTTTCCACTGATTTTGAAGTAACCAATTTCAAAGAGAAAGTTAAAGACATTCCACAGTATTTCCCTTCTAAAATCTGCAAGTACAGTGCCTTACTAAAAATGCACATTTTGAGCTATTATTATAATTCCCTTAGATTGCAAATTCCCTTAGAAGCAAACTTCTGTATCTAAGTGAATTTAGTGGCAATTGTTCTATTATGGCCTTGATTCCACAATAAGATGATTACACCCTGGTCCTTATACATTGTCATATTTAAATTGTGGTTTGAAATTTGGTGAAACTTGTTCTGAAGTAACTTAAGTATATGCAAAGATGTCACTGAGGTTAAACGCATTTAAATATGTTTATCCACTTCTAATCTAGGAATTACAGAGCTTACTCTGCATAGCTTGAAATAACAAATGTATCAGCTTAACGACTTCTTACTCACTATAGCACCTAACTGAGACTTTGACCTGGTAAGTGGATGATATGGTGGGTGGAAAACTGGCTGGACTGCTGGGCTCAAAAGGTGGTGATCGCCAGTATGAAACCCAACCAGCAGATGGTTACTAGTGGTGTCCCACAGGTGGTGATGCTGGGAGCAATACTGTTTAACATCTTCATTAACAACCTGAATGGTAGGATAGAAAGCATTCTCAGAAATGCTGTTGACAATATGATGTTAGGAGAGTAGTCAATATACTGGAGGGCAGGACTGCCATTCAGATGGACAGCTGGACAGGAACCTCAAAGCTCAAAGGCAAACATAAAGTCTTGTACTCAAGATGAAATAACCCCCTGCACCAGCACAGGCTGGGGCTCAACTACTTGGAAAGGAGATTTTAAAAAAACTCTAAAACCTAGAGGTGCTGGTGGACAAGTTAAGCATAAGTCCACCATATGCCCTTGCAGCAAAAGCGGCCTACCGATGCATCCCGGGCTGTGTTAGATCAAGTCTAGCCAACCAATCACAGCAGTGATTCTTCCTCTAGATACAAACGATTCTGCCTCCAGACTGCATCTAGAGTATCACATCCAGTTTTGGTCTCCCTAGTACAAGGAAGACATTGTAATATTGGAATAAGTCTAGCGGTGCACCACAAAGACAGTCAAGGGGCTGGAACACACGGCATACAAGAACTGCATTTTCTGGGCCTTAAGAGAAGGTTAAGGACAGATCTTACTGTTGTCTACAGCTACTTAATGGTATGATGTAGAGAAGACAGAGTCTGGCCCCATTTAGAGTTCCACAGACTACGAAAAAGAAGCAAGAGACACAAGCTGGAACACAGGAATTCCAACTGATTAAAGGAAAAGAATTTTTACTATGAGGGTGGTCAAACAATGCAACAGCTTGCCGAGGGAGTTTGAAGAACAACCATCCCTTCATCAACTGGACAAGGTCCTGAGCAATCTGCTGTCACTGGACCTCCCTTGAGCAGGAGGTTGGACTAGCTGACTTTTAGAGGTCCCTTCCAAGCCCAATGGATTCAGAAGACCAAATTCTGTCTTCTGTTGCACTGGTGGACTGAAGCCTTCCCTACAAACTGAACAAGTGCATTTGTTTTTTAAATGCATTTTCTTAAGTCACCTGGTTAATTTTCTAGGCTCACATGGACTAAAAGGAGGTAAACTGATACAAGGTCATCTAGTACCCACATGAATTTCATAGTATATGTATCCCAGGCTGTTAGCAACTACCTAACAGTTAAGACTGCACTGAAAGATAAGGAACTTTTGGATTGTCTTGGTGATTCCTTCCCTGCACGTTCATTGGGCTTTCTTAGATCAATTCCTGAAGTCTGATTTATCATTATAAAGTATTACATATTATACGTACATAAAATTGCTCACTCTAGGGGGTAGTCATTATATCTTTTTCATAGTCGTATAATCTCTTGCATAACACAAGGGGAAGCCACAAGAGGAAGCAAAGGGAAATGAAAAACATAATAATACGAAAGATTGTATCAGTAATACCAGATTTCAAATAATTTCATAGAGATGCCATGGAGAGATCAATGGGGCTTTGAAGCTGGTTCTAAAAGTTCTCTAGGCTTTCTTTGGGAGGAAAACTACATCTCTCTACTTTTGTTTAACTAAGCCCATGGAGATATTAAGTACCAGAATCACAGTCTTACCTTACGGAATTATGATAATAAAGCCTCTCAGCAAATTGATTATTTCCTCACTTATCTCAGATGCTGAGAATTTGTTACCCTTTTAATATTTTGTAACTGTGTATTACAAAACTGCTGCTATTCAATCCCAGCAGTTATAAGCATGAAACAACAGATTTGGATTTTTTAAAAAATTGCTTGTTAAGTAGCGCTGCAAGCTGATTTAGTCTGAGACCTATTCAACCAGTATCCAAAAGAAGAATCCCAGAAATGAGCAGAAAGCTGACACATAGTGACAGTGCTGCTGGGCAGTCCTGGACAGTGCCTTTTTAGAGATACTACATGCACGTAAAGGTACAATATTAATGAGGAAATGCAAGAATTCATTTGTAAAGGCTGCAGAAGACCATTATTCTGCTTTCTGTAATCAAAAGGATATTTGAAGTTTTAATAATGTTATATGAAACAAGAGCCTTTAACCCTAAAACTCACAATAACTCATGGAAACAACTACTGTATGACTTAGTTCTTACAAGCATCACCTTTGTGAAGGGTGTTCGGGCTTTGTCCTTAACATTCTTTCTTTTTAAGCAACGACCACTCTGAAACGCGCAGAATACAAATTTGAGGACACTGAAATAGAAGTCTGAGTATGCCTCAAAAGCCACATGTGGGGAGAGGGACATAGTGTACTGCCACTTCACCTGTTGACATCACCGGGAACTAAGATTGTATGAGATTTTGCAAGAACAACTACACTGATATAGAGTGTAAGGATGTAGATGCACAGAGAAAATTACTATTAATATGACTGGAAGCAATCTACAGATAGTTTAAATTTAATCAACACACACTCATTCTTTTTTTTTTTCTGCTTCAATTTTTCCATTTCTCAGCTCCACCTCCAACATCCTCTGCAACTACAGTGCCCCAGCCCCATTCCCAGGGTCTTCACATGCGAGAAGAAAAGGAAGTTACTTTCCTCTATCAAATGCTAATTCACCTGCCATGTTCTACTCTCTCTCGCTGACATGTGTCATGAATAGGATAGGAGTTCTAGTTTCTTCAAAGAAAAGTGCTTCTAGTAAAAAAATGCTATATATGTAATTTCTATCATTTGAAAATCCCTTAAATTGATAAGGATTTCAGGAGAAAAGGTTAATTTGCATCTTACATAGAATAAAGCTAGCTCACTGTTCCACGAATCGAAGCTGATACAGAACAGACTGGAAACATCTGTTTTGATACATTTATCTGTTACTGTAAGGCTGTCACAAAACTTGGATTTTCAAAACCACTTTGCAGATTCAGGATAATTCCTCATGGATTTAAAAGTACTTTTAAAATTATTTTGGCAGTTTGTGACATTTGCATTTCTACCTTTGTATGTTTTATGGAATATGCGACAATTATACGCACTTTTTAGATCAGAACTTGAAATTTTCAAAGGATAAGTAGCACTTCTCAGCAGGAACATACTGAGAAACAGATGAAAATTAATATTGAATTGTTTGAAATGTCAATCTTCTGAGTGAGAAAAGTGGATACAGTTACAGTTTAATTGCTTTCTACCTTTTGCAGAAGAACAGAACCAAACAGAAATTGTTTCTCTCAAACAAATGTAAGGTTCAGGTTGGGACAATTTCTTATGTGTGACACGGATATCGATGAAGTGAAAAGGCACATCCATTGGCTGCTTGTTTGTGGTGGTGGTGTTTTTGGCAGTTACACCGAATCTAGGCTTTCCTGGGCCACCTTCACAGGATTTTGCAACCTTTATGACTTGCACTCAACATTAAACCTTCAGTAGTGAATACAAACTTACAAAACCTTTAATAAAAGCTTTAAAGTTTATAAACCTTAAAACATCATTTAAAATTACTGCTATCATCTAGATAAGCTGTCATGATGCAATATTGAAGATCATTCTCTTGAGACTCTGGCATTTAAAACAGAAATACAGCCATTTTCCAGGCATTTCCCCATAGGTTATTCAACTACAAGGAAAAGCTGACCTAGAGGTGGGTTGTGGTTAGTATTTGTGAGGCATCTTGATCTTATTTTATGGAGATGAAGTGCTGTCTGATTCTTTGACTTGGCATTACAATGAAAAACAGATCTGTGAAAGCAGTATTCTTTGTTATCCTAGATCTGCGCCTGCATACCCTTTTCTGTGGTTTTGAGAGACAATGAAAAATTCTTCAGCTTTTTCACTAATTGCTCTTGCGAAGTTTACTGAGCTAATGAAAGGGGAGCAAGACAGTACTTACTCCCCGTTATCAGAACACCTTCAGATGGGACACTACTTGCTGATTCAGTCATCCGAAAGTTAGCCATTGAGTCTCTGGCTGCTTCTCTAGGTTCTCACACAAGGCTCATTCCACTGCAAGATCCAAGACTTAAGTGATAGAGGTAAGTGGGATGAATACATTTTCTCTACTGTCCACAGCAGAAGCCTACACAACTAGCCAAAACACCAGCTTTTTTAGATGATTCACAGTAGAGAAAAAAAAAAACCCAAACCTAGACAGCCATACTTAGGCAACAGGGAAGTTCAGATGTAAAAGGCTTAATCTAGTCTTGAAAATGCTTGATCTTGACTTTGACACTAAAAATTAGAATTTAGTTTTACCAACACTGTTTTTCACCCTAAATCCCTTCACTTGAGAATGCTGTTTAATAAGAAATGACTGAGGAAGAAAGCCCTTCCTAACCTCTGTAACTGCCAAGTACCCTTGTAAGAAATATGAGATTAACTTAAGAAAAAGGCAATGTACAAGTGGCTAAAGGCACATGAAAAGTCAAAATCTCCTTGACAGAAGGCTTTTACACCCTAATGGAAAAAATATTTAACATTTAAACTTTTGTCAGTTTAAATTCTCAGCTAACTTATGTATACAACACTAGATACCAAGGAGTCTGGACTTTGCCATACAGGTGTTATAAAACATCAAATCCTAATTATGCATTTACCACCTCAGCCAACATCTTTCTCTTCTCTGATACACAGTAAGAAGCACCAGCTATTAATGCATGACCATATCTTCCATTTCCTAAATCAATTTCTTGGTGACAGCCTCTTCTTATTCAGGTATCTGTTTATTGTAATACAGGTTTTGCACCACTCAACAACCAATGAAATGCAATAAAAACTGACACAAATGAAACAAATTACAGCATATATTCTTCACCTTTTTCTGAACAAACGTCTACAATTCCTGGTTAATGCTTTCTGGCATCTTTTGCATTGTACATTTATGTCAACTGAATAGTTCAATGACTAAGATCCTTTATAAGTCAATTAAAAATTCAATAAAAAACCCATCATCTATCTTTCAGATCCTTGCAGATGTATGTGTGAGAAATTCAGAAGTTCTCACTTTTTAAAAGGAGAGAAAACTGCATGTAGACACTCTTAAGTGGCATAAAAGCTGCATATTTGATTTAATCATCTCCCAACCCATCCCTATTCTCTATCAATGTACATTACTAGGACTCAGAATTTCTTACAGCTGCTGTTCTTGTAACTACAAAGCTGAACACTGTTTTCACTTGAATTTATTACTAGTCCTGAAACAAAGTTATGGTCTTAAAATGTGGCCATGTTCTAAGACAGGAGAACCCCATGTAGTTATTTGAGCTCCAGAAGAGTCATTCTGCTGTAAGAATGCAAAAACTTGTTTCTGACGTGTTTTCAGCCTCACAGCTGAAAGCAAATCTTTTCAAATGTGAATCAATATCACATTTTGAAATAACAGACCTGACCCTGCTTTGAGTGCAAGGCTGGGCAAGATGACCTCCTGAGGTTCCTTCCAACCTGAATTATTCTGCAAGTCTAACAATCCATTAGAGTTGTGAACTCCTGATACATATTTCAATCAAATTCAACTTTTTCAAGTTTAGCAATAAAACTCTGAAACAAATACCAGTTATTTCAGGCACCCAAGCAGATCCACATTACTCATGAGATGGCAAGGCATACACTTAGCAGCCATTTACACATTCTCTAGAATTTCTTCACTCAAGAATGGTGAGAGTGAAATACAGGGTGAGATTTTATTGCCTGCTAGATAAAACAAATCACTTTCTGGGAGTCTCTCTCTCAGTAAACTATAAGGGAGTCTAACACAGGTATCTTATATTGGACAATGAACTTTTAGACACCTAGCAAGATTAAGCAGGTTCCAACACACATTTAGTAACAACTTAATTGATATGGTATCCTTGAATTTTGTATATCCTATAACTGCATTACCAACAGATGAGTAGTGAATTGAGACTAATTCAGTACTGACACCTTGTAGGCCTCAACTCAGGAACAATTATTAAAAAGTGACCCCTGCTACAGGCCCTGATTCAAAACCTTGTGAAGGTTCATACCTGTACATTTCACATTCTTTTTTATTAAAAAAGTCGTAGATGGCAGAGAGGAAAAATACTAGCTGCGTTTCATATAAAAGAAAGATGAAACTGGCTTGTTCCCCAGGATTGAATGGAGACTCTTGATTTGGAAAGCCTTCCCACATGCAGAGTGGGGAGAGGGTCTCCCATGCTGGCTGAGACTCTAGGGATGAAAAGTGAGTTTATCTAAAGTAGGACACAGCCCTACAGTACAGGCTCAGATGATCCACGAAAGTTTCCTAGAAGCCCAGAGGATTGGGTGGAAGGTGCTTGAATCAGAAAGCCACTGAAGATTGCTGGAGAAGACTACAAGGAAACAATCCTGCAAAGATGCTGTTTACTGGAGATAGATGTGTTTTTAAGCCTTTCTGCCCTGCCCAGGTGATCCAAGTTTCCTGTATTTAAAGAAAAAGACCTTACTTGATGTTAGCAATATTTTGACATCATTCCAACGAAGTGTGGCTTTAGAGAATAAAAGTTTGTAGGTGCGCTCTGCGTGCGTGTAGTGAAGACAGTGGGACAGCGCTGGTGCGAGGTGCCGGCCTCTCTGGCATCTTGCCATGGTGCTGCCAGAAGCAGCAGGTATGTAGGTAATCCTCAACTTAAAAATGACAGCCTGGGGGAAAGAGAAAAATGCAATATCCTCAAAGGTACCTATATAGCACTGAGGGACGCAGAAGGGTGGGTTTGTTATTCTACTTCTGCCTCCTCCCCCTTTTTTTTTGAGACAGAGAGAAAGATAAAGGAAGAAGGGAGGAACATGGGGATCACATAACTGCACAGAGGTCATCAACAAAGCTCTTGGAAGACCTGTGGGACAAAAGTGATTTTCTTCTACCAAAGTGAACGATCAAAAGCAAAAAAATATGATTTTTGGGCAACTCAGAAGCAGCTAGTGGGCCTGGGGGTAGAAGTTAGTGGCCCTATGGAGAAGCTTAGCAGAGACAGAAACTGCTTCGAAGAAGGAAAACAAGACTTTCAAAACACTTACAGAGCATGTGAAAAGAAGCAGGAAGATACTGGGGTACCACAGTGACACAGGGATGCTGTGCAGCAGGGACTGCTGAAAGCAAAGAAGAACAAAACAAGCAGTATCAGTAGAGGGCCTTTTCAAGACCCACAGCACCACCTCCCTCAGCTGTGGCACTGCTGGGAGAAAGAAAAGGCTGATAAACCTTCCTGTGGGGTGCACTCTTGGGAAGCAACGCAGAGTGGGTATTATTATTTCATGCAGATGAAGGTCCTGAAAGGCAAGTGGAAAATGAACGTGGTCTGACCGTGACCAGGAGTGCACCTGGGCATTACGCTCAAGAAGGGAAAAATCAGGTGCTGGATTACTTAGTGCCAGTACTAAGTGGTCCAGGTTTACCATGTCTTTGTCTGAGTGTCGTTTAATTTTGGGAAGGAGAAAGATTAATATGTCCACCGTCTTGGCCTAGAGACACATGGCACAACGCAAAAGCGAGGGAGAAGAACAAAAAAGAGGGTCTTTTTAAAGGACACGGAGCATGTCTGAAATGAAACCCAGGAAGAAGACCTGACTATAAATAAAGGAAATGTTGTTGTGGGGATGGCTCAGATAAATTATAAGAGAAGCCTGGCACCAACCTTTAGCAATATAACAACACACTTGATAGATCTGTGTGAAAAACAACAGACTGGTCAATTCAGCGAAGTCTAGCAAGAAACCTCTGACCATTTAGAAAAAAGGGTCTTTTTGTTTGTTTTGTAGTTTGGTACAGGTGAGTCTGGATTTTAGCAAGCTTTCTGATATATTTGCCAGATGCCTCAACACTAATTTAAAGGCTGCTTGGCCGCAGCAGGAAGAAATACTTCATTCTCTGGCACATTTCAGTAAAAATTTGTCAGCCAGGAATGGAACCACAGCACCACTGAAAAGAAAGCTTTATAGGTGCATTAAAAAAACCCCAACCAATCCAATTGTACTTCTGTAATTTTACTATACATACACAATTAGAAAATTCACCTTTCAAAAACGTTATCTTAAGGGGGAGATTCCAGTTCGCGAGGTAGAGTTTGTCACCGCAAGAATATGATGCACAAACAAAAACTGCAGAGGAAAGATAAACAGGATGTTGATTCTGCTTAGTCAGAAAGATATTTGAGCAATAACATGAAGAAGCCCCCTTTGAGTCTCTTCCGTAACAACAACTAAGGCATCTTAGAATATATGGAAGAGTAATAATTCACAAAAATGGACTGCCTACAATATAAGTTGAAATCCTTGACCACTCCAAGTGTTTAGCATTTCTAAAAATCAGATCTATGATATGCACTATTTGCTAAAAAATACTCAGGAACAAGAGAAATAATGACTGTTATTACTGTTTCTTTGAAGTTCAATGATGAAAGCCAAAGAAATGAACATATACAGATCACGGATGAAATGGTTCAGGAATTATAGTCATAACTTCCCTGTCATATTTGCATGTTTGGAGTTTTTTGAAACTGCAGCAAATTTGTACTGCAGTTATGAAGCACAATTTCCAAGAATCGCCCCAAGAATAACTTAAATCTGAGCAGCACTGTACAACCATTACAAGTTGGCTACATAAATAAATTCATTAGGTAATTATTTTCAGACTTTTCCCACCTTTTTAAAATTCATCTTCGTGTATTCCACATGTTCTTCAAGAATTCAATAACATACTAAAACGCTGAGGTTGTGCAAGCTTATTATCCATAATTTACCCAGTATTTTGAATAGCACATCTATAAGACAGCTCTATTTCATACGTATAGCCTTACTTTCCTAAATGAAATCTGCAGAATTGGAAAAGAAATAAAACTTTCAATTAAAAAATAATCAGAACACAGAAAAGGCAACTATATATAGTCTAATTCATGTTTATACTTTATAGTTTAACCATGTTTATACTCTGTAAAATCAACTGCAAAGAGTTTTTTTTTGTGATGTCAGTAATTAGGGATAAGAGAGTATAGAAGATAGCTCAGTATGAATGTGGTTTGTGTACCCTGTAGAGGAAGTCCCACAAGTAAAGGAATAAGATGTTAAATAATAGAGAGTATGACATGCTGTAGATTGAATGTGGAAGTGGGATCATAAAAGAAAAAAAAAAAACAAGGTCTGTTATTAATCCAGATTAGATGGCCTAATATACTTGTTTCAGCAGAAACTTCTACGTTAAAATTCCTAGAAAAGGAAAAAAAAAAACCTACTAAGAACACATATGCAACACCCTGCTTCCTGAAAGCTGAACATAATACACAGAACAAATCTAATTTCATGCCAGTTTTATCAGCTATAATATAAGCAAAAGCTGAACAAGCAGGCTGGTCTGGCAGGTAAAGCATCAGTCTTGAGTTCAATCCCTGGGCAACCACAGCAGGTATGCACTATCCACCAACCTCTACCTCTATTTGCCTTACAACATTTTGTAAGTGAAGTCTCTTCAGTTCATACAATACGTGAGAGGAGTAACTGCCTTGTTTTAACAACTTGCAGAGCACTGCTGTAACGAAGCTCTAACCCTGCGATAGCACTGGATACAAATAATATAACATTATGATCAAAATTATCTCTTTGTGGAATTTTGTAATTAAAAGCAGAGGAGGAGAAGTATGCTATAATGACAGCAAATCAACAAGTTAGCAAAAATGAATTAAAAAAATGCTCTTAATGCTCAGAAGTAGTAGAAATAATTTTGTCATGACTGTTGAAATTGTTCAAAATCAAGACAGTGATTATTTTTCAAAGACAGAACATGAAAATAAAAGTTCAAAAATCCACAATGTTTGGAAGAATTTCAGCTAAAAAACCTCATCAAAAACCTAAATTAAATAAAAAAAACAAACCCGAAAACCGAAGATGTTTGCTTACCATACCATCAGAATTCAGGGGCAACAATGATTTATGTAAATTATTGTCCTCTTCCTTAACTGCACATGTGTTTGTGAATCAAGCATCTTCCAGTTCTCTTGCTGGAGCTACTAATCTGCCCAGTAAATTCCTGGAACCATCTTAAAATCTTTATCATTTGTCACTTCATGACCCCAAGATTACTTGCAATAGATAATCTGAGGATCAGGAGTGGCTGCTCTGCTTAGATGCTTGACCTGGAAGATGCAAGTGTTACCGCCGGCCTGGAAATGAAGTGCTAAAGCAGAACAAAGCCATTGCTTTTTTCTGGAGATTACAGTATGACAGATCCTGAAACACTGCATGATGTTTAATTAATTTAACGATACCTTGCAATATAGCACTCAGTTGTCACATAAATCTGAATATGACACATTAGAGAAAGAATTAAAGAAATTGTGCTAGAAATGTGAGAATAATTGCTTTCATTGTGCTCATTCTGCTGCAACCCGGAAAAGAAAACTCAAACCCACAAAAGATATGGATTGTTTGGAAAGAACATACCTATTAACTCCTTATTTCTGACATCTAAGGCCATGTTTCGTAAAGCTGTAGCAACTGCACATACCACCCGGTCATTGTCTATTCGAAGCAATTCCACCAGGATTGGCAATCCTTTTTCCTTGCGGACAGCAGCACGGATGTACACTGACCACTGTAAAGACACACAGTAGAGTGTGAGGAAGAAAGTGAGAAATCCAGTACAGGAAGCAAGGCATGTGAAGTTATAACAGATACAGGGTAAGGGGTAACAGAAGCATGCTGATGCAAACTCAAAAGAGGGGAAATAATTGCATTTATGATGCTAGGCAATCACTTGATTTGGAAATCTGCACTAATTTTTTTACTGTGGCAGAGAAATTAAATGATGAATCGGCTTTACTCCTAGCACACTTTGTTACATTTTTACAGCCTGAGCCTGCAGACCACTTGCTTTGCATCAGCATTTCCTATGCAACATCTAATGATGCTTGTTCATTGCTAAAACAACAACATTTCTATTACAAAACATGTTCAAAAGGTCTGAGTATTTCTTTGTTATTACCGTAAGAACTATTCAGTCTAAAAACACGAAAATGCTGTTATAATTTATCTTGTGATTGTCAACTTGTTCAGAAGGAAAAATAAGAACAAGGATATGTCTGGTTTTGGCACCTGTAGTGGTCCTAACTGAAAGACCATTGTACATTAAGGAGTTACAGATCACATAAGAGTTGACTGGAGCATGGTGCAGGCCTATGCTGTGCCGTGCTGCAGGTACCGCACAGCTGCAGGATAAACCCAATGGCTGATTGTATCAGAGAAGCCTGTAGGCATCTCCCACTTGGAAACTGGTTGTAACACCACTGGCACGAGCTTGCCTTTCTCTCAAAGTGAAGCAGCACGTTCTCATATGAACATCCTTTTTGTTTGATAGTAGAAATGATGAATAGAATTGTTTATTTCTAAGAAAATCCTCTAAGAGCTCTGAAGACTATCGTGCCAGTGAACCTCTCCATGGATGGGATCTGTGCAGAGTGCTGTGACTAGGAGGTCCATCCAACACTACACAGCTTGGGGTTCCCAGCACCTGAAGGGATGAAAGATTAACTATACTACCCTCTTTTTCATTCCTCTGTTAGCTCCAGTAGTTGGAAAAAATGCAAACAAAACCAAAACTGTGACCTTGGGGTTTTAAAATCTATGGGTATTTCAAATTTGAGATATTTGGACATCTGCAGGATGTGCAAGTCTCAGCACAGCCTGCTTCAAAACAAGCCTTCTACTAGGCATACATTCCTTCTCACATCCTGAACTATTCTCTGGAATTTTCATCAAGTTCACATTCATGCTCCCTGTACTGATAGTCAAATTTATTGAAGCAGAGCTTCTCCCTTCTTTCAGTGCTATGGCATATAAGCTTATCCTGCCGTTGTACCTGGAAGGTGAAGATAAAGTTCTGCAAGCCCTTAGCCTTCGAAGAAACTAGGATGATAAGCTTTAAGATTTTCAGATCATGATGACCCTTCTCTTTTGACAAACCTACCTTAAAGAACAGTTAGAACACACCTTAAAGAACAGTTACAACACAATAGTGTTCCTCATTAACAGAAAGAATAAAACGAATTCCATGAAATAAAGCACTAGAAAAAGGCAAGCACACTCACTGTTGGCAGACCGTCCTTAACCTCTGCATGTGGCCTCTACTTACCATAGCTGAAGCGCTATGCATCTGTTTATACTACAGACAGGTGCGCTGAATAGCAAAAGCCAGAATATATTTTATGCTAAGAACAGTAGATATGGAGGCAGACAAGGGATGCAATGTTGCAATATTTGGAGTGCAAATTCATTCCAGCTGATGTCATTCAGGGGAAATTGGGAAAAAGGAAAAGAAACCATCATTTCAAGAATATTATTTTATTATTTCTCCTCTATAGTAACTATGTATAACAAAAGCTAGCTGGCTTCACTTTGCTGTAGGTGACAGTGATAATGGTTACGATAAACGATAAACTTTCAAGCCAGGTAAATGGGACATAGGGCTCTCAGCGTCACTGAGCACTGTAATGTAGTATGTCTAACACATAAATGTGCCATCATTTTCTGCAGCATAGCAAATAGCTCTTAGGTAAGAGACGTGGTAGCAGGATTCTTCATTGATCTTACTCCACGCTGTCTCCTCCAGTCTCTTCCCTAGAATCAGTGTACTGGATGATCACCAGATAAAAAACTAAAACATGTCTTAAGTATCAGTGAGTTTAACAGAAAGTATCTGCTGAAAAAAAATCTTTCCTATATTTCCTTGATTTTAATGGGATATTAAATAGAAATGATGCTATAAACCCACAAAATTAATCTTTCTAGGCTTCCTGTTTCAACAAACATGTATTTACTTGCCAGTTAAATGTGCTCTCACCTGCAGCTGGGAGTACCTAAAGCAATACCTCTTTGCACTTAAAAACTCCCATTGCTGTATTTTCTACACCTCTCCCAGGGGAGGCCTCCATAGTGTCTGCTGTGATTACAAGGTGACTGCCAGAGTGAGAGTTCATGGTAGCAGTGAGACTATTTTGAGAAAGGAGTGAGCCTGTCTGGTTGAGGTGAGAGTTCAAGCTAGCAGACAGTATATTGAAAGATGCTGTCGTTCATTGCAAAAGTGCATCACAGATGTAATGCCTCCACTGCGGATTACATGGGGAATCAGCGAGGGTGTTTGTTTTAAAAAAACCCCTTATTTGTGTCTATTCAATACCAGAGAATTTAAAATGATCTTACAGATTATTCACTACATTATAAAAACCTTCATATTAAAATCTCAGTAAACAGTTTTCCTTTGATTTTCTTTTTTAGTCAGCTACCAAGGGAAAACACAAGCATTTGTTACAACCCCAACTTCTTGGGTTGTAATATTTTCATCATCCATTCTAAACAAAAGTCTAAAAGAAACAAATTAAGAAATGGTGGTGGGTTTTTTTTTTTTGAACCCTAGGGAGAATAGAAGACGTTGTAGAATAAACACTGAAATAACTCAGTATGAAAAAAAGGAGAAAATATAAACCTCCTTACTGAATAAATGACAGGCAAGCCTTCAGCATCTGTAATGAACCAATTAATTTGATCACAATAGTAAAAAACACAGCTCCAAAGTTTTCACAAGGGAAAAATCCAGATATAATGTTTTACAGATGCACATATGCACACGCATACATAAAACAATGGGAGAAAGAGAGAAAAGTATGTACAAAACCTCTCCTCTCCCCTGCACATTCCACTCCGCCCCTCATGCCGCCCCCCCCCCCCCCCCCCCTGCTTCGCCCCGGGCCCCGAGCTCTCTTTTTCCAGAGGATGTCATCTGCTTTGGGAACAGTTCACAGACTCCTCAATGTGTGATATGCTATCATTTCATCTGTGTTTTCAAGTCATGCACCTTAGGCAGAAAGACAGAAATGTCTATTAATTGTTTCAACAGTCTCTAGAGAACTTTCCATGTGGAAAGTGGTAAGAACTGTCTGTGTCTCTTTCCTTAAGCTGCCAATTAGGACAAGTCTCTGTAAGCAATTACCCTGCGCTGTGCGGATTTCAGGAACGCTCAAATTGAGATGCCTCGGCTATTTTATTCTCGCAGAGAATGGAAAAATTGATTCGCTCTTGCATATACTGATGATGCTTTTGTTTGCCTAAAGCCATTGTGAAACGCGCCTGCACTTCCACATTGCAGGTCAATTGCTAATATGAGCTCAGTGAAGTATAAAAGAGAAGAGATGAAAAATCACAGAAAAGAAAGAGACAAAGGGTTTGTTGCCTATCAGTAGGTAAATGAGGCACTCCACCAATATACTTAATCATACTGTTACTCCACAAATCAGTGGCAGTGTCAACGATCAAATAACTATTCAGTTTGTAAAGAGAAAGGGCTCCTATGGGAACAGCAAACAGTTTAGAGGAAACAAGGAGCCAAAAAAGAAAATAAAATCATTATTGTTGCATCAGATTGTGGCTAAATTATCAGAGACAAGCACAGGAGCTGCAATCTGTGCATGAATAGTCTTTACAGGTAATTGAATTCAGGGGGCATAACTACTATACATCACTTTGAAGGTACGTAGTGCATCTCTGTGTCCACTTTCATTAGTAGTTCCCTTTTTATTTTTGTCAGAGTAATGAAGTAGAAAAATACAGTAAACCGGAAAATTATTTTTTAGTTTGTCATAGTTATTATAATAAAGGACCCTTTCCAGAGCTGAATGCCTCTAGGGATTAAGATTACATTAGGCTGAAACTCAACACAAGAGCAATTAATCTAGATAAAATTTACTTTTTTTTTTCCCCAGAAAAACTGAAAAGCGTTTAGGCACTTAACTCCTTTTAGTGTTTCATATGGCTTGCTTTATTCTCCTATGAAGCACCACCACACCAGATCAAACTAAAAACTGAAGACATTTCTAGCACAAAATGAAAAAGAACAAACCCCACCAAAATAAACCCAAACAACCTCCTCAAGGAATACCAACATTTATATACATCTGATATTCTGAATGGATTCACTTTCCTGCCACTGACATCAGTGTCATTGGCGTACCTCCAGAACACTTCACCATCACATACTTCAGTTTTGACTAGAATTTGCATTGTATTGGTACAGTTCCAACACCATGACTCAAAGGCTATTGAGATATTGCATATTAGAGGAGATCACTGAGATATTAACTATAAAATGAAAGCCAAATCAGGGCAGCAAGCATGACAAAGCAAACTAAACCCCTAACAGAACCAGGAAAATTAGAGAAACTCAGAATTTGCTAGGAGAGGCGCAGAAAGGGGCTGTCTGCTAACACCAGTGGAACAATAAGCCATGGAATAGAACTCCATGTTGAATAATCAAAGATCATGACTGATCAAAGATCAATATTCCTGTTTGTCTGATCACACTCAATGTAATACATGCATCAGGAAAAAAGAGAGTATTTTTACATTCCACTTTGAAAATTACAGATCTACTTTACTCAAATAACTCTACTGGGATCCCTGAGAAGTCACACCACCTGACAAGAGCAAATCTTGGTCATCTTTTTGCAGTTTCTGAAGAGAGCAAGCGCCTCCCAGGGACTTTCTGCTCCCTGATTGCAGCGTTTTGTTCTCAGAAATGCTCCCATCTGGTAGGCCACCAGTAACTTCTCTACATCTCTGTGTTGTGACAAGAGAAAAACATCAATGAGTCACTGTCCTCTTGTTCCATGACCTTAGTCAAGCTTAAAGAGAAAGGAAAAAATTTGGTGGGTAAAGATATACAGTTAAATAAACAAGAGAAAACTAAAATGGTGTTAACAGAAGGTATCTTGAATGTCTGAGGAAAGTAAAATTCAGAAGGAACTGCCTTCACACCTCATCATTCTTGGTTCTGCAGTACAAGTATTTACCGTGTACTCAAAATGATCCGAGAGCCATTACGATGACTTTTCCAAACATTGTACCTAATATCACTAAAAAATAAAGGCTTTGAGGCAAAAGACAATTTGCTTCCCGTGAGATGTGTCACTCATTCACCATGAGCTACCGTGCTCCCATTCCACAAATGGATGTCCATGCTGATCTCATGTCATCTGTGATATGGGCGTTTGCAGCGGCAGGTCTTGCTTCTTGACTACTGTCCTGTCCCTTGAATCTCATCTTCCTTCCTACAGAGACAATACGTTTCCCTGTATTACCTGATGCTGCCTCATCTACAGAGAGGATTCCACCCAGGTAAGTATTCCTGACAGAATATTATTATGGTTATTTAAAAAGTTTGCCTTTGTTGATTACATGATGTGTTAGAAGCCATCTTCTCCATCCTATCACATAAGGATCCATAATATTATTATTTTGGAGAAAATGAATGTAACCCTTTTCACTGTAATCCAAAAAACTTTCTCCTAGAACAGCTTGATGAAACTCTAAAGGGTTAATATGTAAATAACGAGAGTAATCAGAAAAGTCTGGCAAGGAACCCACAATATGTCATTGCCTGATAAGAGGAAGATTGATAACCTGGACGTCTTCTGCTTTAGACAATAATTACTTATTATCTGCAAGTGTCTGGATGGTAAGGAGCTCAAAACTCTTTTCATACTACTCTTTGAAGTAGCGGTACTGACCTTGTGACTGAATCAGTCCCTTTTATGTTTTCAGTTTCCTTATCTAATAATTTACTTAATGGCGCTCTTGCTCCCATGAGAGTCAGATTTCTCTAGGATGGAATTAAGAAAATAAATGTAGTTGCTTGCCTAAGGAACAAAGACCGAGATTGCATCTAGCTATCTCAAGAGATCAGGCCAATGACCCATAAGCCCCATTCACATGGGTATTGTCCCAGTTGGGGATCAAAGGCAGGGTCATTCAGGTGCCTACCCAAAGAGCCTTATCATTTCCTGCTGAGTATTATCAAACATGGAAGTGAAAGGAAAGGAGGTAGAAAGAATTAGACAAGTAATGCTATGGCCTCACAGAACTGCAAGACAAACAGAGCAGCACTTGTTCCTGATGTTAAGGACCCCAAGGAGAAATAAGGAGGGGGGGGGGTGTGTCAGCAGAACTGCCACCTTGGACTTCCAGAGGGCAGACTGTGGCCTGTTTAGGAGACTGGTTGACAGAGTCCCTTGGGAGGCAGTCCTGGAGGGCAAAGGAGTCCAGGAAGTCTGGATATTCTTCAAGAAGGAAATCTTAAAGGCACAGAAGCAATGTGCCAAAAGTGCCCCAGTGTGCCAGAAGATGAGCTAGAAGTGAAGAACAGAAAGCTACGGCTGGAACTTGGGGAGAAAAAAACCCACAGAGTTTATGACCTTTGGAAGAAGGGGCAGGCAACTCAGGAAGACCTCAAGCTGTCAGGTACATGTAGACAGACATAGTAATATACAGATATTCCAGTATGTCCCGTCTTCCAGAGAGGGAAATTTTGTTCAGAAGGGCCATAACCTTGGATTCTTGCCATTGTTAACTCTAGGACATTTTGTATGTAGCTTTTTACATGCTCAGCAGATTTAATGTATTAATAGCCTACTGAGCAAGTTGAAAACTAAAAAGCACTTGCCACTTTTATTCCCACCATCTAAGGAAAAATACTGATGCCAGACTACATAGAAAAAGATCTACGGAGATTTCCTTTTACATGATGAGGCTTGCAACACCTCCTAATTTTTTTAATCTAAATTATTAAAATACATAATGACACAAGACTGCAGAAAGGACTTTAGGTTTGAAGTGTCAGAGTGACAGAAATTTCTTAATAAGCAGGCAAATATCTTCAGAACACAGCTGAGTGAGTCAGCAAACCTCCTATTTTTATTTGTGTATTTTTGCACAAACCTGGTAAAACCCAAATTAAGTGGCAAGAAAACTAACAGAACTCCCGATGAAAGTCAATAACAGGAAGTAAAGAGTCTCCACTGCTTCCAAAGGCATGTCTCAAGCCTTATTTGCTCAGGAAGACCTTCAACTAAGCTGGATGATAATGTATTTGCCTAGATTTTTATTTCAATATTACTAAGCAGCTTTGAAATACAAGTTCGTGTTAAGTATAATTTGAAAAAGTCCACTTTTGGGAAAAAACCCTATCTCTCAGAGTGACAACGAAAGAAAGCAAAACCAAAACCAATGGCCATCCTTTTTATGCATGGCTCCTTCTGCCTGTAGGAAGTTTAGGATACAGTGGAATTACTGTGGTTATGATTTGATGGGAGAAAATATTTTGGGAGGCATGACTCCCCTTAAACAGTAACCCACCCAGCCCCAGGTAGCAGCTGAGTTCTGCAGAAGGGGTCAGGCACGTGCACATACAGCGGTGACAACCTGACCCGCAGACTGCCAGGCTGCAGGTAGACTGGGAGTGTGTACTGCATCAGCCCCGTCAGGAGAGGGACACGCAGTGACCAACTGCCAGCATCACAGGCTACTGCGCAAAGCAGTATTCAGACCTTATAAAAAGCTGTATCCTGGCAACGATGTGGAAGATTAATTTGTCAAATCTCCCCCAAAGGCTTACGTATTTGGCTGGCTGTCTCTATATATCACTCCAGAAGGACCATTCATATTTTGCATAGCTACATCAAGTAAGTACGTTAATTAAAAAAAAAAAAAAAAAAAAAAGAGATATGTGAGGATACGCATGTATTCTTGCATGAAAGAAATGGGTTTGCATCCTTCAGATTCCAGTACCAGTGTCCTCCCTCTGTAAAGACATCTTGGTGCAGAAGAGTGAGACAAATGAACTTCCATATTCATCCGAAACAGCCTCTTCCAAAATCAGTTCTGCTTTGTATATAAGCAGTCCATGTCTACTTCAGAACTAGAATACACATCAAAGTAAGGATATGCAGATGTAACCTATCCCAGGTTAAGTTTTCACATTGAAAATATCCTTCCTCATGCCTCAGATCAGTAGCCTGTCTTATTGGTAAACTTTCATTTGGACCTGTTCATGTATTCGCCACCAACATGCTCCTTTTTTGATTCATTATAGATTGTCTTGGTTCTCATAATATTTGCACAGACTAAATATCGTATTAGTCAATGTAAAAAAAAAACAATTTTACTTTGCATATGGGTAATATGTGGCAAGACTTTGGTCCAAAGTTTTTCATCTTGACAGAAAAATTATATGCAAATATATGCATGTCACATGTTTTCTTTTTTGTTAGCATCTGGCTTTAGATGGAATTCCTGCAATCGAAACAGTGCTAAAAATGTCCTACTGATTAAGATTTATTATGTGCATGTGTTGATTTTATGTGTATGTATCAATGAGAAACTATATTCCCTGAAATATACATTCCTTCTCTCAGCTATTAATCCTTAAAGCTACAGACTGCTGCTTTCTTTTTGTGTTTCTTTTTGTGAAATTTTCAAAAGCAGTCTAGGGGACTTAAGACATACATAATCTGTTAATTCTAGTGGATTTAGATTTATCTAAATCCCCTACAAAATTTTTTATTTTTAAAAAATTATTCATGCTTCCTTTATCTGATCACTTTCCCTCCGTAATGCCACTGGCTAAGCACCGCCTGGGTTAAAAGTGTTACCTCTTGGTCACCGAAGAGGGCTAGACAGCTTTACACCAGAGGAATCAGAAAGGGTGAAACAGCTAGGAAAGAATTACACAAGTGTATCACCTGCACTGCGTTTTTTTCCACAAGAGATCGGATCTTCAGAAGTGTGTGAGCACTCCTGACGCACTGGCTGCCTCATATATTGAGGGATTCTTTTGGCATTGAAATAATGCTAATTGGAAAAACCACACCCAACTGCTATTAATATTAATAGCAACATTACTTCATGCAGTTTGCTCTTTCTCTTTCAGTCCATCAGAAAGTTCTTCTTGAAAGAGTTCAAGTAGAAAAAAAAATTATAAAAATCTTTTCCCATTCTTTATACAATTACAATTTCTTGGAGGAACTAAAAAAATTAGTCTCCCTTCAGAATAACTTCTCTTTTAAGAGTTTCCTGTCTTTTGTTTCAGTCATTTTATATCCAGAAGACTGCAGCAGTGGAAAAGAGAGGTCAAAAGGTGGAAACATCAATGCTTATGTAATCCCCAAAGAGGATTATTCCCCTCACAAAAATGGCTAGTACGAGATGTGAAATTAAGGATATTCATTCTGTGTCCACACATCACTTGTAATGGAATTGGTGAATCTTTAGAAAAATAGAGCAACACAAGAACAACTGAGCTTCTCCCATGGCATCAATGCAGACAGTATTAAAGTTCAAAACAGTTTTTCTAACCCAGCACTTGCCAAAGAGCTCTGCAGAGCCTACCTCCCTCTCCCTGTACACTTCTGCCAACTAAAGGATGACAGGTATACAGGTTTACTAGAAATGGGAGAAGGGGCACCACATGGATTTTATCACTCCTATTAGTCCTGGCAGATACACATGCATTGTTTTCTCATTCGGACAAGGACTACACCCATTCCCAGATGGATAAAACACATTTATTGTGTTTCTGTGCCAGGATTACACAATCTGATGTGGTCTACAACACAAGAATAATAAAAGTATAACGATTTTCAGGCACAGTGTACACGTAGCACTTCGTAGGACAAAGAAATAAATCACTGGACAGATACTTTGTTATTCATGTCATATATCATTGAATGCAAAAGTCAAAGGCATTTTATAAGTTCGGTGGAACACAAGGCTCAAAAAAAAAAAAAAATCACACACCTCTGAAGATCTACTGAATGTGCCAAGTCAACTTCCAATAAAAGTTTATGGGAAAAAAAGTGCAACTTATTAGCATCAGGGATAACATTTCAAAATGAATGCCTAATTGAATTAGTATTTACGTATCACATACAAATGTTCAACTGCTTAAAACCAAACAGCATACCTTCTGAGACACAACTGATAACTGCGTTTTACCATACATGCATGTTTTCATAGTAAATGAGAAAAATTCCCACTGAGAGTCAAAATCAATGCATTATATTTACACAATAGGATTAGATAGTTAGTACCTTCGCCCAATCAAAACAGTTTACCATCAGGAAAGCAATGAAGGAATTGCCCTAAAAAGTAATCCAGGCTCAACTGTTATCTTGAATTTTACTGATTTGTTCTAAATTTAGAAATATTTTCAAAATCTAATAAGTTCTTATTTTTTTTCCTCAATTCACTGCAAATAATACAAGAGAGAAAAATGGATCTTTTGAATGTAATTGAAAAGTAGAATTAGCTATAAGAGTGTCTTGACTGAGCACTTCCTTGCTCATTGTACATATTTAATCATACTGCTGACGTATTTTAATAATGTTTTATTTTTTTTAAAAAGTAGGTGATAAGATTACTTGTGTTGGTGTCTCATCATTTATATCTTGCTCTGCTCTTGCCTGGTTTCTCTTAAAAGACAGAATGTCAACCAGCTTCTGCAGTGACAAAACAATATGGCTTCATTTGATTGTCACTGGTGATATTTTGGCTCGTTTTTCACGGCTCTGTCACACCAGATTCATAAAGAAGTTGCTTCTCCTCATTTAGATATATGTTTTGAATGGCAACTTTTCATACTTGACCAATGTGATTTTCACTGCTGTATGCTGATTTTTACTACGATATGACTATCTGTATCAATTCAGAGGACTTAAAATACGATCCCAAATTTGACTGCAGGCAGTTCTGTGAAAACAGAAGGTTATTCCACTACCAGGAGCATTCAGACACATTTATATCACCACTCTGCTCTCATCTGTAGGGGTTTTTCCAAATTGAAACACTTAACAGGTTAATATTCCTACCTTCCAACTCCCAGCAGCCAAGTTCTGCAGTGCTCCCGCTGCCCCCTCCAGCGTGTCTGGATTTGAGCACTCAGAAAGAAGTGTGAGGTAGGGTTTGACTATTGAAGGGTGCCACAGCATCTGGATTCCTTTGGGTGGTTCTGCACAGTCTGGGAGAGGTCCTACGCCATCCCACTGTTGGAAAGTGCAAATCAGATTGTCAGCAAGGAACAGCTAAATACTTGAGAATTGCCTCAGTTGAAGCTATAACTGTATGCGTGTGTGAAGGCATCTGCCCGCATGCAGCCATTCTCAATTTTAACATATCATGTGATTCCTCATAAAGAGACCAGATTTCCTACTCAACACTCCTTGTAGAAGAGCTACAGCATTGGTAGTGATCACAGTGTTTTAGCTAGCTGACATAACAAAACCACTTTCCACTGCATTTATTTTTTTTGGGTAGGAAGAGAAGCCCAGTGAACGTATCTTAAGAGGTAAATCTAGAACTTGCATGGGAAGAAGAGATTCTCCTTTTTCACATTCTGCTCAGTTCTCTGCATTCTCACTCTCATCATGAGGGAAGAAAACAACAAGAAGAAACACTCCTGTGGAAAACTAAATCATTCAAGGCCATGAGCCCTCCATCCCCTAAAAGGCTCAAGTGTGACAAGTCTTCCTCAATCGCACAACTTCTGGCTTCTCTCCGTTCAGTGTCAGAGGCATTTGGCCATACAGCCAGCTGTACAGTCTGAGACTCCAATGTAGCTGGTACAACCACTTCTCACAAAACAGACTCTCTTCCCAGAAGGCTACTGCACAAAACTCACTCTTACCAAAAAGAAAAACATCATTCCAGGAGAACAGTGATTTACCTTTCCAGTGGAATGCACAATACTTGCACTTAAGCATGAAACACCTTAAAAGAAGAAAATTTGAGGAAATTCTTTCCCTTTTTTTTTTTTTAAAAAAAAAAGATGTGAAATGCACTTTTAATGACATTTTAATTGTGGCTTCTATCTATACATGTAACATATTTTGCTTTGTACAGATAAAAAGATTTAGAAAATTCATAGCCTTAATGCCACTGTTCGGAACCAGCCTCAACTTTTTAATAAAACTGCTTTTCTAACACCTCTAACACGTCCAGATTGCAAGATACGATACAAAGTAAACCTTTTAATGCCTTGGGTTAGAGCTTACTGTGATTGTGTAGATAAAAAAATGTGTATCATAACATTAAACATCTATTAGACATAACATATAAAGATAGCACAAGGCAAATTAATTCCTTGTTCAGATCTGCAACAGTTAATTTACATAGTTACAAGTCAAACAACACAACAATACTTGCACTGGGAAAGACATAGAATCTCTCGATTTCATGAAATATCAATCATTTTATTTAAGTTAACTTTAAAAACCTATATATAGTTAAAGGGACAATCAATCAAGTCTTATCTAGTAACAACTAATATTATTTCAACAAGATTTTCCTAGATTACTACCACTGAGAATGCAAACCACTACTTTCTCTTAAATTTAAGCAGAACAAACACCAAAGTGGAAAGCTAGTGGGACTATTTAATACGCATGAGGAGTTAACCGAAAACGAGAAAGGTGCTCAGATGTGAAACTCACTGTGCTGGACAAAAGTCACCATAGTTTAAAAGAATCAGCACAGCAATACCCAGTGGTGGTTGCAAAACTACAAGAAAACTGCCTTCTGGAGAAACAATCCCTTTAAATGACACTATTATGGGGCTGTGCCTTTGAATTTTTTAATACATTTTTGTCTGTAAACCAACAGGCTGATTTACTGCATGTGACTCAGTTCTCCTTTATCCTCCATATAAATCACCGTCCTTGCCAGAAATGATTTCTTGTCAGCTCATAAAAAAAATACATTAAAACCTGCTTCTTATTTTAACTCTTGGAATTCAATCATTTCCACTGTCAGAATTTTTTGGAAAACAAATAAGAAACATATCTCACAGGTCAAATCTGACCTCATGCCAGATTTAGGCTCTGTACCTTAGTAAGTCCACTAATGAACGACTTGGGATAACCAAGGGCACAAATTCTGGTCTTCATCCATCTCATTCCAATTTGCACAAATTTGTAATGCATTATGCAATTGAAAAGTGTTTGCAGAGGGTATTTACCATATTATTTCAGGGACAAAGTACATCTAATATATCAAATTTATCAAATCCACCCAATACATTTCTCGTGCACATGTGGGGCTATGACTTTTTTGGTTTAAACTTGGGTATTTACACTCTCATAATCCCAAAGACTACTGAAAATTAGCTGATATAGAGCCCTATATATGTTCATGCTGTGCTGGTACATATAAAGCACTAGAAATGATACTTGCAGATAAATTAAGATTTAATGTGATTTTGCCATTCTGCTCCATAATGAGAAAACATTTAAAGAAAAAAAAAAAGTGAGACAAATTACTGCATTTCCGTGCCCTTCTTGTGATTCACTGTTAGCATGACTGCATTAATGTAACACCAACAGCAGGGGAAGACCTTTTTCTCAAGACGCTGTGATGCCTCGGAGTCCTCGTAATGGTGATGGGAGCTTCTGGTACTGCACATGCACGTGCAGTGAAGGTGCAGTAAATCCAGTGACACTGAGATAACGCCCTGCAGTATTCCTCAGACACGGTGCGTGCAGAAAGCAGCTGAGCAGCACACACAGGGAGGGCGTCACAGCCGGCCATGTCTAACAGCCGTGCTGTGCCTATGGCAGCCTCTTCTAGGCCGCGCGATAAAGGGCGACAGAACTGTAGCTGCTTCCTAGGAGGCAGAGGGCACAAGCAACTGTGACCTGTCACGCACTCCCTGTCTCCATGTTTCAGCTCCTCTCTGCTCCCGCACGTGTGATCACAGCTAACCTTTCACTGAAGGGCTTCATGGCTTCTGGCATCTTCCGCATAGCCGAGACCAGGGCCTGCAGCTGTACAGCCCAACTGCTGCAGGGCACGCAGGACTGACACAGCTCAGAAAACAAGCTATTGCAGCGGAGAATTTCTTGATCTTCACCTATTTGGTTTGTATTTTGTAAATATAAACATCAATTGCCTAAATAAAAAAAATATTTTCCCCCAAATGATATTATAGTCCATTTTCTCAAATGGTGGCTAAAGCATGGCAGAAGTTGCTTTGTAGTTCACATTGCTCAATATTAATGAACCGAGGCAGCACGCTGAACAGCTCTACCCAGTGAATTACTGGAACCGTTACTGTATTGTTGCAGACCATCAGAAATGATCAGTAAGGTTTATTTGAGATGGGCTATGGATGTAGTAGAAGCCTCTGAAAAAGGGGATGGCTGCATGCAATTACTCATCCCATCTTATGCTAAAGAGAAAAAGAAAAAAAAAAAGAAGTCATAAACAAATATTCCTTCCAGGCTTCCCTCCTCCAGCTGAAATTACCCACATATATTGTGGTTGAAGCTGACAAACTGTGTTACGTGGGTGAGATACAAATCCCTTAATTTCCTCAAACTGGTGCAAAGAAAGGATGAAAGTCAAGTAGAATAAAAAGCTGAATACAAAGATCTTTAACAGCAACAGACTTATGAGAGTCAGAGTACTCTAATAAAGTTTCCAAAGTTTTCGCACTACTAAGGAACTTTGAGAGGAGAAAAAGATCACTCATGCTCCCCTGTGCCACACAACAGATTATCTACAACCTTCTTTCTCATTTTAATGAGAGCAAATCCATGTTTATAGCATAATTCTACTGAATATCAGGGAAGTCTTCAACTCAGTAAGAAAAGCGCACTTTCCATATTTTGGATTTTGTACTGACAACCTCAGGTTGGTGGAGTTTGTTATTAAGGAGTATCACAGGACAATAGGTTTTCTTGTGATAACAAAGCAACAGTGTTCTATTTTCATTTATTACATATGAGTACTTTCCCATGATCTGTGCAAATACCACTACTAAAAAAATAAAACACACTCAAAAATAATGCAGCAGTGACTAAAACGATCTTGATCTCTCTCCAGTGACCCTTGACATTTGAGACAGCTACGCTCTTTGTAGCAGCAGTGACAAAATTTGCAATTAAACAGGGCTCACCAAAAGCATTTTCTAATGCCAAAGACTTTTAAACTAACAGGCCCCCTAAGAGGGCTATTTCTCACCCTGCATTTCTTAATGGCTGTGGCAGTCTGTGCCAGCTGTCCCTAGGCATGTCAGTTCAATAACCTCTTTTGGAAACCTTTGTCCAAGAGATGCATTGGCAATGCTGTCAAGAGCAGAAATCTAAAGTTAACCAACAACAATCCATCAAAATCACAGAGCTTGCTTTCAGGGGTGATGGGAATCCATGCAGCTGATACAAAGAAGGCAGAAATGCCACTATTTAAATCAAGTCAAATTTCAGTTTAGACATCCAGACCTAAAGAAAGGTGGTGAATATAAATGAAGGTGTCTATTGACACAGAGACTACAGGAGTAGGGTGGGAAAGGGCAGAGCTGCCGTGGTCCAGCAACATGTAGTCCCAACAAAACTGGGCAATTCCTGGATACAGTTTATTCCATAAATAACGGTAATCTCCCCAGTTTGATGCAACGATTTTGGGAAAGTTATTTGGAATGCTTTCACAACATTTAGATGTTTTGAATCTTTATTATTAATTAGATACGAATAAATAAAAAATATGCTCCATATATATCACATACTTAAAATAATTGCCAATGCCTTTATATTATTACGCTTAGCTAAGAAAAATAATTTAATTCAATTTGTGCATTTTGCCTCTGCTTAAAACCAGACCACTCCCAAATAAAACAGGATGGAGTTCAGTTCAGGGACAAAGTCCTTGGCATCTCACTACATCTCCTTCTCCTCACCCCACTCCCCTCCACAGGAAGCAGAATCTACTGGGCTTTGCACTAAGTTCCACAAATTGACAAATACAAATTATATTTAATAACCCTATAATTTTAACTTCGAAAACAACTTGGCCATACATGATAGCGAGAGATGCCCAGTGTATATGAGATGTTTCTGTGCAGGCAAGCAAGAATTTAGAAATGGTTGCTAAGAAGCTCTGTAACGAGTTGCTCAAAACGGTCAATTTCTTGCTAATCAATACTTGGCCTAACCACTTTATGCCACACAAGGAAGGAACAAGTGGAAACAGTATCCCTCCTAAGCAGAACATACTGACAACACAGCCTTTCATCCCTAATCTCAGTTTAAATTATTAGCTAAACCCAGGAGCCATTGCCATTTCTCTGTTTCTGTGTTTATTAATTTGGTATGGCTCAGTAGAGTAATGAAATATACTTGGTAAAACAGTGATCTCACCACATGAAAAGGCATATCCAACAGCTTTATTTTTTATTCTTTTTGAAATATTATTGCCTTAAACCTGGTATTTCACCTGGACAGAAGAATTTACAGCCCATTTAGCAAGCATGCTAAAGAGGTGTGCCAGTCAATTCATAATGACATATAACTTGAAATGTTGCTGTTATACCTTAAGGCTCCTGACAGAAGGTGAAAGAGAAGGTCAGGCTCATTTCAAAAGTGTCACTTCCAATCAAAAATCAGATTTTGGGCTAGATCCTGGGTTGACAAGAATGATCACACATGGGGAACTTGAGAGGAACGTGAAGCCAAGAAGCCAGATTGTTTCTCCTTAGTGAAGAAAGGAAAAGAAATGAAATAGTATCCCGTGTATATAATGGGCTCCATAACAAGGAATAAAATAAGGATTAATGACAACTCCCTGGTTCTTTTACTGAAATTGGACCATACACCTTATTTTCCCTAACCACTTTTTCTCATAATCCTTGTTTCTTGTACAGCTTGAAGAACAAAACTGTTGGCAGCAGTCAGCATACTAACAGCAGACAAAATTTTCAGTGGTGGAAAAATTAGTTTCCATCTGAAGAGTGACATGATACAAGGCACAGAGGTCAATGTCTACAATGTCCTAGAGGGAGATGAAGGCCTCTACAGCTGTAGAGCTTTGTGGGGTGAGGGCTCGGTGACAGCTGATCACAGGTAAGCAGCAGAGAGCATACAACGAGCAATGGTGACAAGGAATCACAGTCCTTGGGGGCCGAGACAGAAATAAAGTCAGGTGAGTCTCACTTATTTTTCCTGAGGCCTTTATAGAAATTTTGCTTTCTCTTTTTCCACAGATAACACCAATGCTATACCTGGCTTTTAACCCAAATCTTTAGAAGGTTTGGGTCTCTTCCAGCATTAAACTTGTGTGACAAAGCATACATGCCTCAAGAACCTGTTTGATTCTGGTAAACCACGGAAGAGATGAACATTGTGGGCTCTTTTAATACCACTCACCTTTATTCTGAAATAAGGAGAACACTTTCCTGCAATTCTAAGGGAACTCCTTAAGAATGGTCATCTGAAAGGTGTCATTAGCCTTAACTATGACCTGAACAAAGAAACATTTCTTACTTGATTTCATGATGTAGAGAAGTTGCCATTGGTAAAGACAAAAACTGATGTGACTAATAAAAACTATATTCCAATTTGTTCTTGAAAGACCTTTCAAAGAAAACCACTTTATGTTACCAATCATTTCTGTTCTCCTCAAGTAACTTATGCATGACTAAAACTGAAATATAACAGAAATAGGAATAGTTTCCCAAGTCATAAAACAAAGAAACCAAATTCTATGTTCTTTACAGAGAAAACCAATGAGGAAGTGACTTTAATGTTACAGAAGATTTCTCCTGTTTTGTGGTTTAAGAAACAAACTCCCTAGATGTGTATGGGATTCTTAATTTTTTTTTTTAAGTACAGAAAAATGCAACTTCATCCACAGCTGCCGTCTAACATGATACATCCGATACTACTGCCCTATTACAGTAGTCTTGCTACTACTAGCCTTTAGGCAAGTTGAACATGTATCTAATAATTAAAGACCACTCCATAAATGCCTATACTGGTCAGTTCAGAAGAAGTTCAAGAAAATACACACTTGAGAAACTAAGTGAAGAACTGAAGAAGTATACTGTAAAAGGAAAAATTCAAAATTGTATTCACCAAAATCTGAACACTTTTTCCCCACACTGGTTTATAAACCTTATTTTCCGAGGAAGTCATTTGAAACAGCCAGTTTTATTCTATGAGAAACCCACACACTGCCAAAGAAAGAATGCTGCCTATACCCTCAACACATTTTCTGGAAACATAAAGTGTAGCAGGCTGCAGAACTGGAAACTACTCTCCTGTACGGAGATGTTACAACTCTTAGAGATGTGTCTGTGCCCTGTGCTTCACTTGACAGGAAAGGCAAAACTCTCAAGAATTAAAGGAATCACACAGGTAAATGACTGGAGCTTTAATACTGGGCTGAACTCTACTTCGTGTATCTGTAGGTGACACTAACAATGAGACCCAAATATTCAAATTAATGTTTTACTTTGAGCTATCTGAAACACAAATAAATGGCAATGGAAAATACTAAATCTAGGAAGAGATCAAGAACTACGTGCTGCCAGCAGAGGTCATTTGAAAGAGTTCAGAAATCAGTAGCCATTCTCATTGCTATTTAGTGTGTGTACTGACACAATGTCTTTCTCTGAAACACCATTGTCAGCATTCCCCAAATTTATGTTGTTAATAGGAAAACAAGAAGATAAATACACTTTGAAAGTCAACCCACATAAGATAAAAACCCACAGCACCTCAAATAACTTGAGGAAGCTATCCAGATTGTACTTCTCAATCTTTGTTTTGTAATGACATTAAATATAGCAAAATACGCATGCTTTTCTAACATTCACTCATATCACTTGATTCAGTCCTGTAAACTTTTCTCTCAGCATGTAGAGGCAGAATACAAGACTAACTTTGAAGCAAATAAGCATACAAATACAAGCCTGATGCTTCCTTGCATCAAGGCCTCTCTACAGACACGTGGCTGTATGTAAGTACAGTGTAAAGTATACGCAGATTACATCTGAATGGTAAGACTTAGATTTTTCATTATAAACGGCTTCCTTTAATAGACTGAGCATTTCAGAGTATTTATTGTGCTCACAGTGTACCCATGTCTACAATTGCCAGGTGCCACCATGTAATATGTGACTTTCTCAGGAAATGTATTTTGTTACTCCAGAGCCAGTCTGCTTTAAGTGCTCAGCTAATTAACAAAGGCAACAGTTTTGTATATTATGCATCATGAACTTTATTTCTAATACAGTGCATCCATTATTTATGTTTTAAATGATGGGAACTTCACCTACTTGCAATTCAGCTGCACGTAACTTTCATTACCTGATCTTGTGATTTCTTTTTCTTCTTCTTCTTCCCCCAGCACCCTGAACTCTCTGTGTCTTTTCCATTGGCATCACCACAGAGTAATCCATCAAGTTCATCTGTTCCCATCTGCTGTCCCTGAGATGTTTCTGCAGCTAGCCTGTATGAGAGGTTCCTCAAAATACACACACAGTTTTCAACGGTCTGAAAAATGTGACAAAAAAAACCAAAATCAAACAAAACAGGCAAAAAACCAAAAACCAAAAAACCAGAAAAAAGTTAAAATCCTTCACTTGCTTGCTCTATATACAAAGCAGAAGAAATATTATTGATCTTTGCACATGTATATTCCCAGCACAATTCTGATCTGATCATTTCCAAGTAGTCCCTAGGTAACCACAGCTTAAGAGATTTAGAATTTTTTTATGTAAAGAAATCAGTAGTCTGGGCAACATTGTTCCAGTTTTTCTTATTTTCATTCCGAATTTCATACTGGAGCCGCACGTGAAACAGAAGCAGAGGTAAAAAGTGATCAAGAGAACCTGAACACACAGAGAATGTCAGCAAAGTCCCACTTCAGTGAACATAAAACGCTACAAACATAAAATGGCAATAGGTTCTGGGTTTGTTTTTTTTTTTTTTCTTTTTTTTAAACCAGAAATAACCCTTTTCTGGCATAAATTCTCTGTAAGTTCCCAGAAAAACAGGATCCTAGTTCCATTTCACAAGTAGCATGAACAGATGATGTTTCGAGACACAGAAATAAGACCAGAAATCTCAGGGTCTTGTTGCTTTTACTGCTTCTAGCCAGGCTGCAGATACCTTGTGGGTAGCCTTTCCCTTTCATCCATTTATCCCCCAATAGTTTACGCCTCCTGTAGAAAATGCTGCCAGGAATCCAGAAACGGAGTGACACCCAGTGGAAGAAAATTCACTAATAATTCACCATAATTTCTGCAAGTCTAAAAGAAGTTCAGCTTAGACCTACTTGAAGCTTACTCAGTTGGTTCAATTCGGTTTGACCTTCCCTAGTAAGAAGGATATGGGCTTTCTAGAGGCAGGGAAAGCACGATTAAAAAAGCCAGTCTGTATCTATGTATACTTCAACTGTTCTTAATGCTCCATGGAGATAAGAAGTGACAGTCACTACATCCCAGCTCTGTTGCTCCATTAACCCAGAACGGAACAACCGCGAGGCCTTCGGCTTTGTCTTACTCTGCCACATTCACCAGTGAGGCAAACAGATGGGGCTTCATTTACGTTCATATACTGTATGAGCTTATGCCAGGTATGCACTTGGCAAGCAGTTTTTGTGACGACATTAAGTTCCAGAGATGATAGTGAACTCAGACTCATCTCCGCAGGAATATTTACTTATTTTTTAACATAGATGAAATTTCACATTACACTTGTACTAATCTGAAGTCTCCAGCCAAATACATAAACACATGCAGAAATATACATGTGTGCGCGTAGAAAGTGTTCTAAGTGTGCCTTTCATACTTGAAAGCTCTGCAGACCATAAATTTTCAAAAGTTTGCTGCCTCTTTGACATTTGTGAATTTTATTCACTCTTGCTAATATTTGTTTCTGCACAACCACAGTGTGCTGAAGCCAAAGCTTTGTGTTTGTTGATAAGGGTTCTAAATTTTTATTCCCCTTTTTACAAATAATAGTTTTCACAATAAAAACTCTCATTACATCAAAAACAAGTAAGCAGAGTCCACCGCGAGGACAATATTACTTCAAAGTAAAAAACCAATCAGCAAACTTCCACAGCTTCAATGCAACCGACACCTTCTTCACTCCTACAAGCCAAGAAAGCTGGTTTGAGCCATGCCGCTGGACAGATGTCACGCCTTGACTTGTAGCTTTGAACTTTCAAATGTCCTTGTATTCCTCATTCCTTTTCCAGTTTCATCATAAGGGGACTAAATAGGAGTTCAGTAATCTTTCTACTTTAATAGATCAAACTGAAATTATGAACAGTAATTTCATCTGGTAACCATATCCAAGTCACTCATTTTTAATCCTTTAACTTGAATTAGCATAGCTTTTTCTTAGTACACATTTATAAGAAACACTGCTGCTATGATGCTTGTGATGATGCTAAGATTTATGCATTTTTAACTTCACCAACATGAGGAATGACTTTAACAACAACTCTGCAAACGCTTGCAAGTCCCCCATCCTCTTTCAGGACCTGCAAGAGCAGGGATCAGTTTTTCAGCATTTCAGTTTTTAGTCACTAACAGTATTACAAAATTATCTAATAGGGCAATTGTTGTGGCATTTGGAAAACAACATTTATAACTTTATTTTAAAGTTCAATTTTTCGTTATAATAGCACCATTTTTGCAACTAGATTAAAAAGTGATTTAGAGACAGTAATATAAATATTTAATGTAATTAAAATTACATTCTACTTTGGGATAAAGATGTAAGGTAAGAGGCTACACTATGGTGTTTTGTATTTAGCTGCACAACTGCTTTATGTCATACAGTTAGAAGCCCATTACACAGGAAGTTAAAACTACTAAGGCAGGGAGAATAATTTTTCTCCCATTTTTTCATTTTTTCCTCCAGGTATGACTTAGCCTGCAGTTTTTCCAAGTCGTAACAGCTACAAATAAAAGTACAAACAGAACAGTCTATATTAACAAGAATAGGCAAAACAGGGAGCTTACTGTGCTCCTTATTTAGCCTTTTTAACAGCAGAACAACCTTGAAATCAGTTGGGTCACCTACAAAGAAACTGCTGAAAAGGCAGCAGCTGAGCTGTGAGATGGGGCATAAACTGACTTCTTTCCTCCTCCTCCATCCACCTTCCGCTCTGCTCCAATGAAGCCCCTCTAACCTCTCCTTTCTGTTAGGCCAGCCGAATCAGAGCTTTAAAACAGTCCCTGGTCCAGCTCTTCCAAAAACTCACAAAGTTAAAAACACTCATGCGTTTGGGGGCTGCTCTGCAGGAGGCGTCAGGGAGGGGCGGGGGCAGCTGGGTTTGCTCTGAACCCTACTGCAAGTGCGGTCCCCACCTCATGGGTGGGCCTCCTCCAAGCATCACTCTGCTAAACTTCTATTAATGGAAAATTGACCATAGACTAATGGGTTGTGGGGTTTTTGGGTGTTTTGTGGTGTTTTTTTTTTTCTTTTAAAAAATAAAACCATGCTGCTAGCCCAGCACCACATGCTACAAACCCCTCTAATTCCTCTCTCCATCCCCTAGATTCATACACAAATTTCACCTATTTGGTTCAGGCTAACGACCAGAAAGGTCTGGAGGTTGCCCCTCTCCAACCTATAAACCCCTCCAATCTATAAACCTACAGAAGTCCACGGACAGCTATCTGCGAAGGATCATTTGGAAACACAAACCCAGCAAGCTTTAAAACTTCTGTTGCGTAAAAGGCTGCTCTCCTGCAATTCTTAGGGTTTGCAAAAGGACCAAGGCTGCCCTAGAGCTGTAACTGTAATTAACTTAGCACCATATACTGAAAGCAAAAGGTATTTGAAACCAGCCTTTTTCTTCTCTGGAATACTTTAATGTATTACAAATCTTCAATTTGTAAATACTTGAAGGTTTTTTAATCAGGTAGTGCCTTTCACCTTTGGAGAAGCATGTTCATATATTAGTACTTTCAAAGGAGACATCAAAATGCATCTTAAAACAGTTGTTACTAAAAGCATTCATCAGTTCTCTTCAAAGAAGAAATAAAGTTGGTTGTTCTGTAAAACTGCCTATTAGTTGCTCAATTTGGGTTTTTTTTTTTTTTTGGTGTGTTTTTCTTGTAAGGCTACCTCACTGTTATTAGCTCTGTCTCATACTGGGTACTAAAAAATCAATTTTAAGGTAAACCTGGCAGAGCAACGTAAGGAACTTTACATGGAATATGAAATATTTCCTCTTCTTAAACCACTAGCATATTTTTTCCCTTAATACTTCAAGTGAGCAGATGACACGCTTACCTGTGCACACTACACAGCTAGACACAAATCCAATACTTAGCACACAAAAACACACAGCTCAACAAAAAGAAAAGAAAAAGATGAGCTAAATTATGCTTTTCTAAGGCATCCCTCACAGAGCATTTTTTAAAAAAAACCTGTGACTTTATAGTTCTGAGGTACCCTGAATACCTGGATTTCTTGCTCCTGAAAAGAGAAAGATGACAAACCTTACTATCAATTTCACTGCTCCCCAGAGCAGACTGGATCACGTACAGCAATGCATCCGTCAGGCCATCACACTCCCTCATTCTTCTGCGGGCCTCCTCTCCAGCAGAGCTGACATTCCTGCAAGGCAACAGCAAGGGTCACCACCTCCCCTCCTGAAACCTTCTCACAATTGACATACAGATAAAACACTTGTTTTATTTTCTCCTTTCATCAGCTCAGAGCTGTGAATAATGAAGACAGCTGTGAATGAGCTCAGGAAATGTAACACAGAGGGGAACAAATGGAAGTCATCAGGTCCTCCATGAGAAGAGGCTGAGAGGCCAAGCAGCATGCGCCCACCTGAGCTGGGAGACCCACAGCCTACTAAAATTTGGAGAAGGGCTGATAATTTTTCTTTCTTTTTTTTTTTTTTTTTTTTTAAAGTAGGTTTACAGTAGTGAGAAATTGTTTTAAAAATGTGCATATGTACATATAAATCAGGCTTTAAAAAGTCTAGAGGTTTTGCAAAAGAAATCTCCTAGGATTTGAAGAGCCCCGTAGTTAGGGCTCTTAACCTGAGAGAAAAATATTATCAAAGCATAACATAAAACACCTGGTGTTGCTTGCTTCTCACTTTACATGAGTGTTTCCTTTTCTCTCTCATTTTGAAAGAACATTAATGCCTCAATCTTCTCTTTACGTAGTTACTCACAAGTTGTTTTACATTGCAAAATTTAAAACCTCAGCTTATTATTACTGTTCCTCAGACAGGGCCAGAGGGCCTTCTGAATACATTTATAAAAATGCAATTAAAATAAAATTTACTGCATAAAATAATGTGTCATAAAGTTAAAAATATTGATGTAGAAAGAAACAAATATGTATGAATGAGCATATATAAATAGAATCTATACTTGCTAACATCAAGTCTCCCTGAGAAAAATTGCATTCAAATTTGTGCAGCCATTTTGATTTGGAAATGGGTGAATTAGCAATCTCAGGAACACGGTAAAACTTTTCACATAGTCTCCTTCATTAGGGGAAGACAGCCTGAGGTGGCTCATCTGTAGCTCCCCTCTCCCCACTACTGAAGTTTATGCGAAGAACAGAAAAGGGCACACCAGCCCTGCGTACTTAATGCCAATGTACGGAAACAGAAGGGAGGGCACTGGCCCTTTGATTTGGAAGAAGGCAAGGCACTTTCTTCCTCTCATGCCATTTTCAATTGCCTTTGCATCAAAGATGGAAAAAGGATGAGAATCCTGGGAGGAGGGAATGAATTTTAAATGGAGGAAGGTGAGAGGACTTAAGGATAGGTCTCCTTTCAATTCTTTCTTTGCTCTAGCTACTTCATCCTGTTCTGCCTATCATCTAAAAAATAGCATTTCTGTTCCCCCAAAGCACCAAACGGTTTTCCTAATCAAATAATCTTATAACTGGACAATCCCCCAGCCCCTCCAATGCAGGCTCTTAATTGATTTTGCTCCCTAATCACACATAATTTTCCATCTATACTTGCCTCCCCACACAGTCCTAATTAGTTCTGCTCTCCCACACACAACCTGCCCCAATTAATTCAATACTGTTCCCTTCACCTCTGCAGACAGTCCAATAAAAACCATACAGCCCAGGAGCACGAGAATGAATTCCTTTATTTCCCTAGCACACAAGTTAGTCCTTTTTCATTTTCCTTGATACTCCCCAGTTCATACCACATTACACATCAGAAGTGTGCCCTTCATAATGGCTTTCATGTTTTGTGTTGTCTTGTTCAATTCCACACCTTTCCCCCCCTCTCTCTGTTGCTATAAGAGCAGCACATGAAGATTCTTCCTCCAGTTCATGGAGAAACCTTCTGTCATCCAGGAATTGGGGTCTGGAGAGCATCAAACAGAAAAAGTCTTCCACTGAAGTGATTGAAACCTTTTGACTTCCCTTTGGGTGACAGAAATCAGAAGGTAAAATTATACAGCATGGTTTTCCCAAAACAGTGCCTGTGTCTTACATGTGCAGGGCTGGGGACTCTGCCTAAAGTGCATTTTGAGTAGACTGTCCCCTTATTAAAGGCAACAGCTCCACCTGAAAGTCCGTAAGGGCAACATACGTGGGAAAAGCAGAAGCATGGATCTGAAAAGTGCATTGTGGGGTGGGCAGTGAGGGAGATTACTGGACTTCTTTTATCTAAAATTCTACTCTCCTATCCTCCAGGAAGATAAAGATAGAGGTAGAGAGTTGTATCCAGCCCTAAAATAACTGCAGAAATTACAATAGGAGGATGCTGAGGAAGTGTTCTGAGCACACCACCTTTCCTTGCACCATTATCAAAAAAAAAAAAAAAAAAGCTGAAATATTACTGAGTCCTTTCAAACAGAACTAGATCTAACAGTCTGTACTAACATAATGTGTCCAGGCTTCTTCATTTTCTGCAGTTACATATACTGAGTGCAAGCTGTCAAAATATAGACTTAGACATTGGTAGAAACAGAGACGTACATTCTCCCTGATCTTTTCATTGAGGTGATTTCTCCTTCTCTCTAGCATGGCCAAATGAATGTCACCTTGGCTCTCCAGAGCCTGCAGAGACTGGAAGCCTCTCAGCTTCTCTCCAAGCTCACCAGAAACTCCTCCTCACCAAGACAGCAATGCAGACAACCTTATAGTCCCTGAGCTGTGAGCTGTCTGCCTCATTCAATTCCAGCCAAACAAAGAATATGAGGTCTTCATACAAAGTAATACAGACACACTAGGGGCACATCTCGCACAGACAATGCATTTCTTTGCCCTGTGTGGAGGAGCCGTCGGGTTCGGTTCTTCTCCTTCCCCATTACGCTCTAGTTGCTTCAGTAATCAAGAGATGGATATACCGAATTCCCATGACTGCTTTTCCTTTTCTTTTAAAAGTCTCTGTCTAGTTTCTGCACTGACTCATAGCTACTACAGCCCTCCCCAGATTTGGCATATTTATTTACATGGGAAATAGCTTAAAAACCAAGACAAATCCAAACCTTGCATCAACATCTCGGCAGAAATAATAATTTGATTATTTAAAAAGAAATATATTGCATTATCTAACTATGCCCATTTCACCTCCATTGAAGGACTCATTGTTAACTGAGATCTTTTGCAGAAGGTCTCTAGTATCATCATGTTCAGGCTATGTAGTTATGCGGAAGAAAAGCAAGTTCCAGATTACGAGAGCTGTCAAAGAAAACAGGCTGCCATCTTAATTTTCTTATTTCTTATTGTTAACTTGAACATGCTCTAGCTGTCAGTGTGACAGGGAGAGGCCATGATTTGTCATTTGTGAATTTACAGGTCACTGTGTAAACCTTAAACTGGAGCATTAGTAGTATCTACTGTTGGTAAAATGTCCCACTGAGTAAGCACACTTTTCTCCAGTATCAGTCTCCAAACAGGTGAAACCACATTTTCTGGATTTTTAAAGAGATGTGGAGATACCATGCACAGGTTTTCATGAAAAACTTACTTTTCCATCTAAAGACAGCCTAGCAAAACCTTGACTGCCTGGTAAATTCTGGTTATTTGTGGAAATTCTACTCGCAGGGTATATGCGAGAATACAAAGAATACAGAGTGCTGAAGAGTAACTCTCAGTTTAGTCAGAAGGTCCCACTCAGACCTCCAAAAACTAGTTAATGTAAACAGCTTCTTCTCAGGAGTGGAACACCAAGAACAGATAGTCAGAACATGAGCTCAGACCCGCGGCTCATCAAACTGCTGTTTTCTCAGCAAACGGCGGCCCAACTTTGCTAATAATCTAGGAATAAAAAGAGAACTACACTAATCCAGCTTCAGATTTTCAGTTTTATAGGAAGATGTGTCACAGCTATCATGCCATCACCTGATAACTAACAGCAGGCATAATCCTCCAAACACACATAAGGGGTGTCACTCCAGTGCTCTATGGATATGAAGTGTGCAGTATAAAGGAATGCCTGTGCAGCACATATCCGATTCCTGTCAACCTGGCACTTACCTTAGCTATTCAATATAATTGGTGGGATCTGAGGCAGGGGAATATAGGTAGTGCCAAGTAATTTCCTTCTCCTTTAGGGTAATTTTCCATATGCTCATACAAACTGTGGAGGTTTTGAGCAACATCCTTAAGACTCTAGGATAGCTAAGTTCACCTGCCTTATCCAGGGGAGGGACACTGAATTCTATGGAAAGATCATCCAGAAAGTCAGTGTGCTGAGACATGCCCTCTGGATATGGGAATATTTAGCAAGCTGTTCACATTACTCTCAGTGGCAGTTCTACAAATCTCAAAGACAATTAAAGCATCTACAGAAGCAACCGCCCTCCTTGAACATGCTCAGGTCACATCAAGTAGTATGACCTCTCCTGTACCAGCTACAGGTCTGCAGACTGCAGAGCTCACTGTGGTCGTGTAGGATAATCGCTGAGAACAAATAACCTGTATTTAGCAAAGATGAAATTAAGATAGGTCTTCCTCAAAGTCCCATGACAAAAAGAGAAAGCATGTTTAACATCTCATATGTGTAACACTTTTGCTATAGACTGATGTGGTATAAGAAAGAACAGACACAGGAAGGACAATATCCTAAATCAGGTGGAATGCAGAAGTTATCTTTGGTATGAAACTTCAGATGCATCCCATGTACACCATTACTCATAGAATCACCAGGTTGGAAGAGACCTCTAAGATCACCAAGTCTAACCGTAAACCTAACACCACCATGTCCACTAAACCATTTCCCAAAGTGCTACATTGACATGTGTTTTGAACACCTCCAGGGTTGGTGAGTTCACCACTTCCCTGGGCAGCCTGTTCCAATGCTTGACCACTCTTTCAGTAAAGAAATTTTTCTTAATGTCCGATCTAAAACTCCCCTGGTGCAACTTGAGGCCATTTCGTCTGGTCCTTGTTACTTGGGAGAAGAGACCAACACCCACCTCACTACAACCTCCTTTCAGGTAGTTGTAGGGAGCGATAAGGTCTCCCCTCAGCCTCCTCTTCTCCAGACTAAACAACCCCAGTTCCCTCAGCTGCTCCTCACAAGACCTGATCTCCAGACCCTTCACCAGCTTCGTTGCCCTTCTCTGGACACGCTCCAGCACCTCAAGGTCTTCCTTGCAGTGAGGGGCCGAGAACTGCACACAGTACTCGAGGTGCAGCTTCACTAGTGCCGAGCACAGGGGCAGGATCACCTCCCTACTCCTGTTGGCCACACTATTGCTGATACAGGCCAGGATGCTGTTGGCCTTCTTGGCCACCTGGGCACACTGCTGGCTCATGTTCAGCCGGCTGTCGACCAACACTCCCAGGTCCTATTCCAAACAGTTTTGTGTAAGAGGGACTAACTGCAATAGCCTTAATCTTTTTCATCCTTCTGCTTGTTATAATAGCCACCCAAAAGAGATTTTTCACAGAAAGGGGGAAAAGTTTATACAAATGAAGAATTCAAAAAAGTCCATTAATGTTGTAGGAATCATGTTTATGTTTCCCTGAGGATACCTAGCAAGGCAAAAGCCCTCAGGAGAATACTGAATATCTAAGTTGCAACTGACACACCAAATACCAATCTTCAAAACACGCACATAAAAAAAAATAAATACTAATACTACCCCCTCTACATGTGCTCTCTTATATGTTGCCTATTTTTATTTCTATCTGATTGACTAAACATTCTCCTCCAGGGACAGAACTTTGTCAAGCTGGCATCCCCAGTTCCATCACAGGCTGGAGCGAATAGTGATGATTCTCTGAGCTGGTCTGCAATGTAGCAGATGCTCACATAAGAGCTATTATTTTTTCTGTGTACTTCCAGCTGTTTCTATAAGCATTCAGACTCTTTGCTGCAAGGGTCTAATATAGTAACATGGACAGCAAAAAGAAGCAACCAGCACCATGCACATATCCAGCTCACAGTCATCAGCAGTGCCTTGACAACTCTACAGTTTTAAGGGCTTTTTATAATGGAGTAAAACTTGAGTCACATTGGCTTATCTGTAAGTATTCAGTGCAGCCTTTGGACACACAGTAGATAGATTAGCTGTAGTAGTTACAGTTACTACTGTAACTTCTAGACAAATTCTAATTTTTTATCATTATTGGTACACTAAGACTTTCTTTAATCATCCCCTACTGCTGAACATTAAGCTACCTGATAAGAGTAGCTATCTCTCAGACAACACACAAACTTAAACAAGGCAGTGAGACAAAGAAAACACAAGGTGGTTCATCTTCATTATTAGGAATTTCTAAGTGTTAGGCTTTTAGTGACTACAAAATCAGCTTACTGTTTGGAAGTAATAATAAATTAAAGTAGATTTTTCGGTCACTGCCTCAGATCCTCCTTGCAATTTTGACTGATTTGAATGACAGTTCAATGCAGCATTCGCAAGATCTCTTCTTGCTAAATGTTCTTAGTACCAGATATAGCCTTCTTTATCTATAAGATGGTCTTCAGAGGAGTAATAGCTTATCAGTCCTGCATGTGGATTAAGAATAACACAGGTTTTGAGGCAAATTCTCTCTTATCAATTAGAATGGCTCAACTGCAATTAAAGAAGTAAGACCATTTTATATCAGCAAGGGATCTGGGCCCAGATCTTTACCTCTTAGAGATTCATGTCACTTTAAAAGCATACTTTGCAATTAAACAAATATCCAACAGCCTAATGTGGATACAGTCTTGGTTATTAACCTTTCTATCAAATGCTATAACAATGTGATTTAGCTCTGATTATTCAGCCATATCTTTCATTTTCAAAACATCCGAGCAATTAGCCTACCAAGTCAAGCACTCAACAGGCAGCTTTCGCTGCTGTGCTTCTGCATGTCCAATCCTTAGGCTGAATGCACTGTTTTTAATGACCGCTCTGTGTGATCTGTGAAGCAATTGACTTCTAACACAATTGTTGACTATTTTGATATGTTTTGAGAAGATATGTGGTGGAAAAGAACATGAACTGCAATAAACATGTTAAAAGAAGTTGTCTCCCTAAAAAAAAAAAAATCAACCCCAAAATTTTACAGTATAGAGTATATTTGGGAAGAGTTCACGATATAATCAACCATAGCCTCATCTGAAAGAAACAAAACATATTTCTAACTCCCCCTCGCCTCCTTTGCTACCTGTTTTCATTTGAAGTGTAACTTCTATTTAAATACAGTACATAGAATTACATATAGTGTATTCAGGAAATGCTTTAAATTACGGTATAAAAAAATGCCACCCCCCACCAAATTTCTGATTTGATATTTCATTTCTCTGATCTGTAGTATTTGGCTCCACAAAAATCATTGCATTAATTAATGCGCTGCTGTTTATGCATACACTACATTTATGTACTACCTGCAGGAGTTGAAAGTTGGTTTGAAAGTTCATCCAGTTGGTAAGAGCTGAAATATTGTGACACTTACTGCCCTTGGGAAGAAGCTGCTGTGGTGCAGACTCTGAAGGTCATAATGGGAACAGTTTAAAGATGTGAATGCGAAGACATTTTTCTCCATTTAGAATGTTAACATTGCCTAATGGAGCTCTCTAAGTGTTGAAGACCTATTGCAGACAACCATGGTATGGTGTGGTGTGGTATGGCACAGTGTGGTATGGTGGCTCCAGCCAGCAGCCAAGTACCACACAGATGCTCAGGCATGCCCAGAGACTGCAGCAAACCTAGAGATGAGGAAGAGCACACTTCTATTTTCAGTAGAGTCTTTCCTTTTTCCTGCTTATCTAAGAGAGCACAATAAACTGGCCAATCCTCAGACATTCAAATGGCTGCCTTTTCCACTGAAAAGCACAAGGTTGAATGAACTCATGTATATAATGAATGAATTCAGGTATAATTCAATCATTACTTTTGCTTCAACATACACTGTATTCAGCCAGTGGTGCTCTGCAGCTCTTAGGAGGCCACCATTCAAATCTCTAATGCCAGCACCCAAACTGTTCACTGTTATCTAACTGTGCCATAATCATGGTGTACAGCCTCTCACTTTAAACCACGGTGGTATCTCAGGACCAGAAGAATGTAAATATAACAGAAAACCGCTAAAAACTATAGCAAGCCATAATAAAATACAGAAGTAGTGGACATGGGGATAAATAAGATATGCTAGGGGAAGTCAAAAGGGCTGATTCACAATCTCACTTTTGCACTTGGAAGATGCAATGAATAAACACTAAACGTGTTAGATAAGGCACAGATTGCCAGTATTCATTTCACTTTTCTATGACTTTTGACAAGACCTCTAATAAATGCACTTTAATGAGAATAAGCAACCATAGGAAGATGACTAGATAATAGTTAAAATGTAGGAAATAAATGGTCGGTTCTCACAATGGAGGGTAGTCATCAGTGGACCCATCAGAAACAGGAGATAAACAATGTAATGAAAGTTTGCTGAAGATACTAAGTTATTCAGAGTATTAAGCTAACTGATAACAGAGAAGTACTGCAGGACATTCATATTAGTGTATATAAATGTAAAGTGATGTACATGAGAAAAAAGTCCCATATATTCCTGATTTTACTTACTAGATGTCGAGCTCAGAACTGACCACTGCAACCTTGGAATTATAACAGACATCCATGAAGAGATAGCTCAATACTCAATAGCAACCAAATATACAAAATAGGCAGTAAGGCATACAAGGCAAACATCATAAACTAAATCAAAATATACCACTATATGCACCATCCTTATTGTGGTGTGCAATTCTGATCCCCCCATCTCAAAAAATATATGGAAGAAGTGGAAAAGATTCAGAGGAGGGGTACACGCTTCCACATTAGGAAGAATTTAGTAAGCCAGAACCCACCAGGTTGAAAGTGTGACAGATAATGGGAATGGGAGAATGTAACAAAGATTGATGAAGTCATTATGGTCACAGAGAAGCTGGATAGAAATCAACTTCTAATTTCAGTTGAAAATTGGCTCCAGATGGAACCAGACAAGGAAGGCTTAAAACATAAAAGGGATGGTAGTCGAATGAAGTTGAGCTGTAGATGCGCCCAAAGGAAGCTGTGCCTGGCAAAGAATATACGGGCTCGAAGGGAGGCAAGTTCACAGAAGAGAAATCTGTTAAGACTTACTAAAACCAAAGAAATCGCATCTGTTTCAGGAAGACTAGGAGCCAGCAAGAGGTTGGTAGGGCAATGAGGATAAGTGAACCTGAAAAGAAACCAGCCTCACAAATTCATAATCCTGGATTTAACCCTGAAAACTGCTTTGAGTCTCTTCTTTTGCTATTACCTACAAATGAAACACTAAGGTATCATTCAGTTTCCCAGAGAGAAGAGGCAATATGAATCTGTCCAACAGCTGCTGAAGAGGAGATGTACCGCATTTCAGCAATGGCTTCTGAATCAGTACTTAGAGCTGATGGTCTGAGAGAGATACACTTTCTAACTTTTGTTAAACAATATTATCCTGTACAGTAATAAACACAGGTGAGTATGAAAGAAGAAAGGATGTGGACAGTCCAGAGGGGTTTCTGGTCCCCCACTGCTAGTACTGGAAGAAATGGAGGCGCACCTGCAAGGCACAGTAGAGCAGCCAGCGAAGACATGGAAGCTAGCTCTGAAAGAGCTACAAGACTACTGCCGCTGGCTTTCTCACCAGCTTCTCGCTGACCACTTCTCCACACGGCTGACCAACTTAGCACAAATGCTGGCTGCTACAGCCGCCTTGCTCCTTCACCTGAACTAACTGTTCCAGCATTAGCTCAGGCACCTCCATCCTACAGAACTGCTTGCCACTGCATTTGCATTTGACACTGCAGCTTTTAATGTTTGCATGGAGCCAGGAGCAACAGGAGAACTCATGGATCAGGATGCCACTGAGGCTATTAATTGCAGGCATCACCCCACCACGTCAGCACCCAGAGAAACACAGATGTGATCGGTGGGAGCATACCCTGAGGAAGTATTACCAGTCTAATTTCTTCTTCCCTAGTTATCTAACTCCGGTCACTGTGAAAACTCAAAAATATTGTGTCAGATGCTTCAGTATTCTAAAGTAGTCTCTCCTGTTTTTTCATTTTCTTGCTCAGCTTGTTACCCGATTCAGAACAAAATGATTGATCAGACATAAATGGTTTTCAATTAACCTCATTCTACTTATTTATCAGATTATTTTCTTCAATGCTTAAAAATTGGTCTGTTTTGTTGTTCTTAATTGCCTTCCTCTACAACTGTTCAAAGAATTTCTAAAGTATTAAAACTCAGATTATTTGTTCATAATTTCTACATCTACTTTTCTCCTCCACTAAAAGATGATGTCTGTATTTGTCCTGTTTAATCCTGTAGGAAAGTCTCTGTCTTGCATGAGCTGCATTAGCAAAAGTACTTCCACAAGGAGAAAAATATTCCCTTTTTCACTTTTTTGTAGGCTACATTCTCAGGAAAAACTTGGCATTATAACTGCATTCATAAGAACAATTGAAAAGAAGCTGGCAAAATGCTTTAGAGTTCAGAATCATCATTAAAGAAACACACTAACTGTAAAAGACAGTAATTTAGTGTTTAAAAATATTATTCTGACTGTATTTATCACGATGTCTTACACCGCTGAGATCACTTCATAAAATCCTTTGAATGTTACTTCTGTAATATAATTTTAATTTTGTAAAGAAAGATCACTCTCCAGCCAAAATTTTAACACATACAACAGCTGGGGAAAAGCATTTTCTTTCGTACCTGAAACTTGTGAAAAGGAATTCAGCCAACTTCAAACAGTGTGTGAAATGTCTTGCCATCCTCTGATGTATTTTAACTTGTTTTAGCTTAAGAACAACTAGTACTAACAAATGAAAACAAAGCCTGTTGGTTTTGACAGTTCTTTCCCCATGACTTATTCCCAGCATAGCTCACGTGCTTTTCAGGGATACAGGCAAAATATTTTGAATGTCTGAGCTGATTATGATAAAAGTGCAACTTCATAATCCAACATGGGGCCTTCCTGACCTGCTTCCAGGCTTTACCTGAAATTGTTTAGAGACAGCAGGTACATCCTAGCTACAGGAGATATATTTGTCTCTAGAGTAATAGGAGAGGACCAGACCATCACATAAAATTAACAGTTAAAAAATAAGCATGACACTTTTCCAAATGGAGCAGTTTGCTTCTTCAATAAAGCTCCCAAATCAAAAAATCTGTGAAAAAGTTTCAGAAGTATAGTTTTTGGAATCAGAAAAAAACCCCACCAAACCCCAGAGAAAACAGACTTTGGCTTATGATTTTTTTTTTTAATTTGTTAAATATCTTGCTTTCTTAAAGGACTAGTTTGTGCATCCTTTCTTCCCTCTGTCAAGAAATTATGAACCCAAGAAGTCTTCAGAGTTTGTATGCTCTGGAGTCATCCTCTGCTCCATTTTAATAATGCACTTAGCATCGGGTCTCCAGCACGATCTGAAGAAGTCTTCACTGAAAGAATACGGCTGTGCTACCCCACAGAGGCAAAAATGAAAGCAATTTGAAGCCTACTATCTGCGCTTAAACTTTGTCAGTCAAATATTTGACTGTCGTGGATTTCAGTGAGTTTCAACTGTTATACATTCTCTTATTTGTCCACTACAAGAGAAAAAACTGTTTTAATCAGTAAATTATAGGTCCCTATCTTGCTGATGTTATTAGTTGGGTCTCCTTTTCAGTTCATACGTACAAATGAAACAACGAGGAGTCAGTCACTCAGTCAGTCAGTCTCCCAGACAAAACAGGCATTTTAAATATCCAGTGAATAGCCCGTTACATGGAAGAAAGTCCATATACCAAATAGACCCATTGGCCATATATTTGAAGGACCTCCTGAAGTTTCAGTCACACAATTCAGATGAGGGCAACGAAGCTTGTGCAGTAAAAAGCCCTGTGCCACAACTGTCAAATTCCCGCTATACCTACCTGCTTCAGGTATAAAACCAGCAGTTTTACAGTCAACTGTGCAGACAATTACATTCCCAAATAAGCAGACACTTTGAAATGGTGGCAAGCTAAAATGAGATCAAGTTTGATGATATACAGACATGAGTGTGTGTCTATGCAAACACAAAAGCAGTATCGTAAAAAAGAGAAGAAAAAATAGAGCTTATTTCATACATATTAACTCAGAATAGCATCTGCATGAGGGCAAACTAGTTTAAATCTTTGGACAGGGTCTCATGACACTGTCACTTTGATTTCCCACTCTGTGTTAGACAAGCATTCTACTTGGGCTAGATGACAATTCAGATGTGACTTTCTAGTTTGTCCTAGTTTGGCCGGGACAGAATCCCAGCCCAGCCATGCCAGGCAGGCCATCAGCAGTTTCAAGTCAGCCAAGACAGCCGACCTGAGTGAGCTACAGGTGTAGCCCACACTGTAAGGTCATTATAAAGACGGGAGGTTTGCTGAGAAGAGGGAGCTCCTGTGGGATCCTGCTCCTTCTCTGGCTTCTCCCTGCTCCTGAGGACTGCTCCTCTGTCAGTTGTGACTGCTGCACATCCATTTGGCTGAGTATAACTGTGTACACCTTTGTTGGTATCAGTGCTGTTGTTGTTAAGTCTGTTTTCACTTCAACCCATGGGCCTCTTCTTTTCACAATTCCCCCTCCTGGCTGGTGAGGGGTCATCAGGTGATAGAGAAACTGTTATAGTTTAGCCCCAGGTATGGGCTAAATGTAGACATAGTTGTACAAACATGAAAATAAAAAATGCCATTACACATGCATTCTGGGTTTCATTTTGACGTAAGAGTCTATTTTTCTTATGTTTTAACTTTCACTTTCCTATTTGTTATGCTGATTTTTAAATTGACATTGTTGTCATTAAACCAAGACAAAGAGTTTTGGATCAGGTATTACAACATATTGTATATTCCTCTCATATGTTTTGATAGGTACTTAAGCTCACTAAGTCTGTTTGTGTGCATCCTTGAGTTTTAAACTTTTAAAGTGTTCCCAGTAATGTGCTTCTTAGGTGTTATAAATCAAAATATTGCCAAGTTATACAGTTCTTTTGCTTTAGTTTTAGAACTAAGTGAAAAAGACAATCACCAAAATCAGACCATAAGCAATGTGAATAGTTTTATTTAGCAGAGTTACCAGTCTGAAAATCCTATGAATAAACATAGGTTTCAGAAAAAAATATGAGTTGCAATAAGCAATCCTATCAACCTGGAGGAACAAACAAATAGGATTGATTGCTTAAGTAAGATGATTCCCCTAACCTACAAAGCAATCTCCCCGTGACATCTGAGTTTCAAGTGCCTTCCTGTGTCTATTTTACAGTCTTGAAAAACATTACCAGTGCAGAGCCTTGAGAAGAAAGGATGGTAAATCAGCTTTGGTTGTTGACTAATCAGATGAGCACAATTAATTACACCACCAATCAGTTCATTAGATTATTAGGTTAATCTCTTTCTGATCAGCTACTTAGGAATTTTAATACAGAGGATAAGAAGTCACAAAGCAGAACACTCATTAGAACATTAGAAAGTATGAAGTACTACTCTGCATGAAATGAATTAAGTTACAGCACAGCATAGAAAAGTAGAAGTCAAATGCTTTTCAACTATGTATACTGATATTTCAGTCCATTGACTGCTATGGATATTTCTTTGGCTGAAGTCTCTCTCCAAACCTGAGAGACATCTTTCTTCTCTACCAAACCAAAAATCTTTAGGAATGCTGCCTTATATCTCATTTCTCCCTGTTCCTAGTCCAGACTGGTTACTAGTATATTAGTTCTAACTTTTGTTTTACCGTCATTATCCACATGCTCTATATTACCAGCACTTCCTTAAGAATTTTCAGTTAGGCATCTCAAAATTAATTTATGATTTGCTCATGTTATTTCTTTCTAGTCATATAATTCATTATATGATACTGTTCCTGTGAAATTGCATTTTACTATTTCTAGAACAATTTTGCCCCTTAATTTTCTTACTTTTATGCTTGAACTCCATTTAAAACATCAAGGTATCTATGCTGCTTCCCACTAGTAACATCTCAGTATTTAGATTTTAACCTAAATACCTGTAAAAAAAAAATCTCATTATCATAAATTGCCTAATTGTAAAAAAAAAAAATCATGTGATGAATAAAAAATGAGAATTGTCATGCGTTCGCTACATGTGCCTTCAGCTTAAGAAATAAATATGTATGTTCATGTCCTGTTTTCATGACAGTTAACCTGAAATTGCTGGAGTGTGTATCCTACCTCAGATTATGTCACTTCATCATATCTCCAAACGGCTTTATGTGCAAACTGAGAGATGATGAAAGAACTGACCCTCTAGCGTGCCCTTCAGCCTAATGAGTCATTGTGCATCATTGCTGCTTGAAATAACCTGTAAAAAAAGAAGGGAATCACTCTACCACAACCCTACTTATCTCCACCTAGTCCATACCACATAAAACGATAAACAACACCCTCTGCTACTAGCACTATTGTCAATCCTCTCTACCCCTTTGGCTTATACCCCAGGGATGGTGTCTTGACAACTTGGCTCTTCTGCTGAAGCAAACCTCTTGCAAAACCCTACGCTGCCCTGTCTCAGTGTGTGACTCTGTTTTATGTCACAGTAATTGCTTAGGAGGCCAAGATTACTTATTGTCAGAGATCTCACTTTTTCCTTTTCATTTTAACATATACCCTTTGAGTCAATTCACTTGTTCCTGTTAAACTAAACACCAATTTCAGACTTCCCATTGGTGTCCCAAGATGCTCATGAAATGCTTGCATGAATAGCAGGCTCTCTTCTTGCATTTTGTCATTTGCTTTGCCGTGAAACGTACTATTACGCTTGCCTTCAGACATTTTACCCTCCCACCTGCAAATGTATATGGTTAGCATGTTACTCTATCTGCTTCATACTGAGTTTTGCTACAAATTGAACCAAAACACCTGTATGCAGTGAAAGAAGAGGACAACACCCCCACCTCCAAAATGGACTTTGCAGGAGCTGTGTGTATCTGATGGAGTAAAGGCTTCTGCAGGATCACTGTGCTCTTTATCTCATGGTCAATTTTCTGCATCCTTTTTCCACCAAGTCTCACCTTACGCAGGGGCTTTACTGTATGTTCTTTGGGCCAAGGGGCAGAGCGTATTTGTGTTCTAAACCCCCACAACTGACCACCAACAAAAAAAGAGTGGTGGGAGAATTATGCAAACTGAACAACCAGACAAAGTTAAGAGCTGGTTTGCAGTACAAAGTTACTGATGCTGTGGCAATGTTCAGCCCCAATCTCTCAATAATTATTCCTATGCTAAGGGATTTCTGCAGTTGTGCTTTTTCTTTAGTAAACATTCCCTGAGTGACAGATAGGCAGCACCATCAGACTTTCTCCCGTGTGACCTGCTTTTACAAACCTCACCCCTAACACAGTGCTTTGACTGTAGTGGTGTTATGCCTGGAAAGAGTTTCATCCTTTGTATGCTTTGTGTGCCAGTCAGAGACCAAATTAGCAAAAAGATAATTACAGCTTATAAAGGTGTCTGTTCTTTTATGAATAAACATTCATTCTAATTTTGTAATTACTATTTTACCATTCTCAGATAATTGTCAGTTACTCAGCGACATAGCTTCCTCTCGTACCATGCAAACACAATTCCCAGAATTAAAGTAAAATTTCCTATATTAGGTATAAAAGAGTGCAAATTATTTAATATAACTTTAGGAACCTCAAAGCCAATTTCCATTGCCAGACCTTGCTGAAATAAATATGCTAATACCAAATACTAGTGGATTTTTTTTTCCTTCCTGAACAGGTGGCTCTGGTAAAATGACACTCCATCAAGATGGTAACTGCATCACTCAAGTATTGCAGTGTTCCAGTTCCTTGTGCCTGAGTTATCTTTCTGCCCAGACCAGGAAGGATACAGAAGGCTCATGTAATCGTAACTGATAAACTGTCTGTCTGTTTTGCACAAGATGATTCATTTATGGACACTGCACTGAGAAAGGCTGAATCGCCCTGCAATTTATTAATTATGATTAAAGTAATTCCTACCACTTACTTTATTATCTGATTTACCTCATTTTGTACATACATACTCACCCACCTGCCAGCTTTGCATACCAGTGCCCACAGCCCAGGACCCCTCTGCAGCTGAGCCTGGAGCCCTGTCCCAGCAATGCTGCAGCAGTGCTGGTCCCCAGCCCTGCTTCTGACTCGTCATTTTGGATTTCCTGCCTCAGCCTTGGACCTGGCTTGATCCTCTGCTGTCACCTGGTACTCCCTGGAGTGCCAACAGGACCCACTACTGTCCCACCAACTCTGCTCCCCTGGCTGAGCCCATGGGTGAGGGCATTGCCTGTGCATGTCGCAGCCACCCTCACCTCCCAGCTCGCCGACCCTGGAGAGCAGCTCTGCTCCTGCTGCTCCCTGATACAATTTGTTAGGTAGTTGACTCTCAGCTTTGCTACACTGATCTTAGTATTACTTCCCTTTCCACTCCTAAAGCCACTGAAGATTGAGCAGCGCTTTTGGTTAAAGGTCTATTATTCTGAATACCCTAAGACCTGCATATTTAATGGCACTAGGCTGAAATTCACCAGTCTGTGCAAGTACAAAGTACATGTACATGGTCAACATCTGAGATCCCCTGAATCTCAGCTCCCCAATAAACCAAAAGCCGTAACTATGTCACGTTTAAAATCAGCTGTTCATATAATTTTATGTATGCATAAACTGGAAGGTCACATCAGTCCCGTATTTTCCTCTGCATCCTGTGGATTTTGTTCTATGGGACATTATGGCACTGAGAGCCCCACCCCCTCCAGTACCGTGTGGGGTACAGGTATTGGAGGGGCCTCATCCAAAGCTCAGCCGCTCTTCCCTACTGTAATCAGGATCAGACAATGACTTGGATACAAGCACCTCTCCCTCCATCCTTGGACCCTGGCAGCAGGTAAGTGTCCCTCTGAGCACAGCTCTGGGAACAGACTTCTTAGCTGTATGAAAGCACAGCAGCGTTTAGATGAAGGGAAGAGCTGTACACCCACATTCCAGAAACACCCACTGGCACCAATGGGTGGCACCGAACACACTAGGAACATGCAGGCACCGTACAGACTCTTCTGCTGGAGGAAGCTTACGGAAAAGTTAGTTGAATTTCATAGGCAGTATTTATCCTGCACTAACTTCCTCTGGGGACACACGGTCTACCATGACAGTATTCACATGGAGAATTACTGAGAAACAACTATTCTGCAGTTCTTCGCTTTCTGCTCTTCCACTGTAGATGAGTCCCTAAGTCAAAACTCTTGGTTACAACACTCAAGTTGAAACCCTTAATCAGCTTCAGTTTAATCTTTAAGCCTTCTTCTCACCAACCAGATCTGCACTCTTGCCTGATCATTTTACCCACAGTGCTGTCCTCAGCATCATGGTATTAGGCCACAAAACACCACTGTCATGAATGTCATCCACTCTCTGAGAATCTCCACGAAAAGCAGCACCCTGGCAGACAGAAAACACGGACTTTGGTGTTTACTCACAGCTTTTGTGGCTGTGCTGGGTTGCCCCAACTACTGCCTCTGCCAGCCAGTGGTACTGCTGTGATGCCTGCAGCCAAAGTCACTCGAATGCATGAGAAATCTGTTCTCAGAACATGTCTAATTACACTGAGCTGTTTACCATCTATAATTCAGACAGCAAAACCTCATACACCTGCCTTTGCTATTTGCTATACCCTCTTACAGTAATCATTTCATGACATTCAGCATGTCTCCTTCCCCCTTTCCCCAAATAAAAGTGCTTTAGACCACTTAGGTCTTCAATTTACACATTTATAATGCAAACTCCACTTGAACAGTGGAACTACAACCTGCCCCAGAAGATTCAGGCTGCCTGTCATGCTGTAAACTTCCTTTAGAAACCTACCCCGTTAAACTGAATGAAGCATGGCAGCCAAAAAAAACCTGCAGTGCCAAAGAAGTTGATTGCTGCTATTAATACCCAGAAAGAACAGCAGTAACAAGCATAAACTCTGAAACTACTTCAAAGATCAAGTGCAACTATCTTTGTTTATTTTGCCAAATGATGAAGTCACTGAAACAAATACCAAAGAGTTCTGGAAATATTTCAGTACACAAGTTCAGAGAACTCCAGCAAAATATGGAGGTATCAATGAGATTGAAAAATAACACTTAAATGTTCCAAAGTTATATTAGTTAGGAAAATTAATTAATGAATAGATTTCCCCTATCTCAGTTCCTTCAGAAAGTGTAATATTCATGTTTTGCATAGAATTTTGAAGTCTGATCCTAATTCTGAGGGAATTTAATTGATTTTAGAGACTTGCAAATGGCAGTTTAGACACTGTGCATGTAATGGTCAATACTTTTTTCTGACTGCAATTTCATCTTGATGTACAAAATTACGAACAGCAGCTTGTAACGGCAATTCTGAGATTGCCTACTTAAATAAACATCTTATTACATATGTCCGATGTCCTAACTACACATTTCAATTTAAAATCCCATCAAAATACCACTTACTAATTCACAGAACTTTATTTACTTCATGAACTATTCTATGATATAACATTAGTCCTAACAAAAATTAAGAGACACCAAATGAAAACACAATAACTTACACTACTGCAATTGAAAAAAGATGTTTGAAATACAAATCTTGCTCTAGCTGTTTGGCTGAGGTTTGAAAGTAATTCTACTTGCAAGTGCTAATCAGTTCATCATTATGAATTATAAAGTACTTCACAGAACATTATGGTTCAAAAGTCAAGCACTGAAAACTTAAGTTGGCCTCTGCAAATGTAACTCAACCCCCTTTTACAGGACGATTGTGATATGCTGTCTACACTGTCACTTTTCACCCCCATAGGAATCATGCTGCGTCCACTGCACAGGATGGACTTGATGTGAATCAGAGTTACACTGTGGAAGGGTTGTTTTCTGTTAGCTTCCTGCCCTTTGTGAGCAAGTACTCCATGATGAACGCAAGGGAAGAGAAATAATGGCCCTGAGATAGGAAAACAAGTAAGGCAATTCTGTTCTCTTCCAGATTTCAGAGCTTGCAATTTCTGTTTTCTCATTTTCCAGGGGCTTGACTTGAAACTCTGGAGTCACTCGCTGGTTGGAAGGAACATGTGGGATTTCACCCACGTCCAGGGTGGAAGGACTACCATCAACACAAGGCAAGGTCAGTGCTTTTGTTAGAGAGCCTTGAAGACATCAAAGGATGGACATCTCACCACCTCTTTGTTCCAATGCTGCACTACCTTCCTGGTAAAGCATAATGTTCCATTTGAACTTTCCAAGCTGGAATTTGTGATCTGTTCCCTGCACCCTCTCCAGTTTCTGAACATCTCTGTTGAACTGGGTGAGCCCAAAGCTGGACACAGTATTGCAGAGGTAGTCACACCAGTAAAGTGGGAAAATTTTCCATGGATCTGCCAGCCACAGATGTACCCCAGTCTGCCATATGTGTGATGAGAACACATTGTTGGCTCATATTTGGTTTGCTGTCCTCTATAAACCCTGTTTCCTTTTCAAGATGGGTGCTGCTCAGCCAGAGGGTTTCCAGCCTGTACTGATAAAGCACTTAATAAAGTGACAGTATATTGCATCAGTGCTCTCCCTTCATCCACATGGCCAAGAACTTTATCACAGAAGGCAAACACACTCATTAAGCGTGATTTGCCACTGATAAATCCATGCTGACTGTTCCTCCTTCACATGTTTGGAAATGGATTCCAAAACCTCCATGGATTCCACGGTTTTTCCACTGTTTGAGGTAAAGGTGGTTCCCAGACTGTCCTTTTTGTTCTCCTCAACGGCAAATAAATTTTCAGTTTGTCTCTAGTCCTCAGATACCTCCCCAAATGCCAGCATGATAGGTGCCTCACAACTATTTTGACCAGCTTCTCTTGCAGTACCCCTGGGTAAATCCCATCCAGTTTCATAGATCTGAATATATCTGTTTTCTCCAAATAGCCCTTAACCTGTTGTTTGCCCATTGCTGGCTTCTTCTCCTTCCTAAAACATGCTGAAATGTGCAGGAGTCTAGGGAGCAGGATTTACCTGATAAGACCGAGGCACAAAAGGTGTGGAATTCTTCAGTCTTTTCCCTTCTGTCCATCACTAATTTGTCTTCTGCATGCATCAATGGACTCACCTTCCCCTCAACTTCTTTCTGCTTTCAGGATACATATGCCCATAAAATCCCCTGCTGTGACCTTTTATGTCCCTAGTCAGCTCCAGCTGGGCTTTGATCTTCCTCATTTCATCTCCAAGTGCAGAATCAAGGATTTTCATAGTTCTTTGTTGTTCTGCTTTCCACTCCTTGGTCTCTTCTTGTGCTTCAGGAACCTTTCTGATTACCCAAGTCAGCCTTCTGCTGTAACTTCCAGTCTTCCTGTGTAACAGGGTGGTTTGTTCACAAGTTCTCACTGAGTTGTTGTTTTTAAAATTTGGTGAGCACCCTTCTCCTATGAAGCAGCTCCACAGAGGCTTCAAAATCCACTGAATTTGTGACTGCCATGGAGACATTGGTGCTGCTGTCAAAGGAATGATCAAAGCATAGGCAGGTATGGTTAACAACCAAAGATAAAATGGAGAGTATGCCACTACAGTTGAGAATAACATGTACAGTCCAGGCCCACAGGAGGTTTATACCAAATGCAATAGTCTGTACTGCTGGCTGAACATGCTGATGCGAAGCTGCTGCAGGTACATCTACCCAGTGCTGCAAGTTAGCCTTCCAGTTCTACTGCTGACATCATTCCTGTTCCCTGCCTGGGTATCGAAGACTGACAACAGCAGTACCGCTTTGAGGGAGACAGTAGCAGGAATTGTGCTGAGGCCACTAAACTAATTTCACACAAACTATGAAAAGAGCAGAGCAAACTCCAAACTGGCAGCTGGTGGAAACACATCTGCTTCTCACCACTGATTCTGAGCATGAACAAATAAGTTATCATTGATAAGACAGGTTGAAAGTTTTTTTTTACTGAACACATGAACTTCATAAAATAAACAGTACAAGGACAGACCTCCAACAGAGAGGAGTAAATGTGAAATTATTAAGCAGGAAAGGAATGAAGAAGCTCAGATGCCTGCCAAGTCACATTCCCAAACCCACTGTACGTCTGCACCAAGAAAAACTTGAGCTATTCAGATGTCATTGTAAACATGATCAATCTCCTTCTTTCCTTCTTTCTATAAGAATGAGAAAGAAGGAAACAAAAGGTACTATTGGTATTATTGGAAACCAAGAAGAAAATTGGTGGATAGTTTCACTATTACCCTCATAATATATTCCTGCACTTGATTTAAGAATGGGAGCCATTAGGTTACCTTGGCTTACAAGGAGCAACAGAAGTCAATTACTTTTACTGTGTGGCAGCTACCATTAAGGTTTCTGATGGATGAAGGCCAGTACATGACAGTTATCAAAGTATTAAATATATTCCGGTTCCTGCATATTTGTTTTTACCTATTATGTCCAATAATATAAGATGTGGTTTGTATAGCACTCCCCAAACTCTCTGTGTACTCACTAGGAAATAATTTGAGTACCCTTAGATAAAGTAAGATATATTTACTTTGCTAAAGCATGATCAATTAAAGTTCTCATATACCTGTAGGAGAGGAAACAAAAATCACATTTAGGCATTACAATGCTTTCACATTGTAGACTCTTAAATCTTTAGTTTACCGTATAAAGAAAATTTACAGTACTGATCTACCCAAGCCCTTGAAGAATGGCTGACTACATAACACATCCACTAGCAATATAACATAATGATAGGGCTCATGCTATGAAAAAATAACATTTGTTTACATAAATTAGCCCCCATTTTGTAATTACACTGTATGTCTGCCATAAGGTCAAGCAAAATGTAACCCTGGCAGAAGCAATACTGCATGCATAGACAGAGATATGTTGGAGAATTATGGGGGATAATTAATCAGTTAATGCTTTCCATGTGTTTCATGATATGTGGAGCCACGATTCTAGAATAAAGTGTTTGTGCTAATGCAGTCACTTTCCACTTTGTTAAAAGAAATACTACCAACTGCTGTTATTCAGGCCAAAGAGTACAGGAAAAAGAAAGTATACAGCTATAGAAACCCCCTCACAGGTGCACACTATCTTTCTTTCTGGTTTACTACCAAATAATGATATATTTTCATTATAGATAATAATAATATCAAAGTATTTAAAGTACCTATACATTTCCAGGAGCAAATCATAAAACAGAATGATTATTTAAAGGTCATCTGTGTATACTCAAATGTGACAAATAGCAGTAGTGTGCCTCTAAACAACCAGTATTTCATTCAGGTGCCTAGTTAAGCAAGTCCCTTAAAACAAGTCACAAATTGCTTTTATAATCAAAGGAAGGTGATCGATTTCCCTGAAATCCTCCAAGGTGGAGATGCTACCTACTTAACTTTGAGTATCTCAGTTTTCTTGATTAAAACTTCATTAAAACCATTCTGTGATTCTGTGAAAACCTAAGCAAAAAAAAAACCTCAATCAAAAAAAATTTTAAAAATTCTGGGAAATTTGGGATTAATTCAGTGCCCAAAGACTCTTTTAGTTCACTTTTCTACAATCGAACTGAAGGAAAAACCAAAATCACCCGCCCTCTCAAAAGTAAAACCAAATTGAAACCAAAAAAGCAAACAAATTGTTCCTGTAAAAACAACTGAAAATTCTCACATTGTTCCTGTAAATTGTGTAAAATTTCAGTTCAGAAAAGCGCATCATTCACGTGAATTTCCCTCCCCCATTTCAGCGCTGGTGATCCCAGCAGCAGCCATGCTCCAGCTGATTTTGCTGGTGAATCCCGTGTCTGTGTGCGGAACAGTTCTCTTCAGTAACCTCTGTAGCCTAGTGACAGGGCAGGGTCACACGATTGTGCCAAGTGGGCTAAGGAGAACTACATTGTTTTCAAGACAGATGATGTCTCACATAGAAGACATCACCCTAGTTACATCACTGTCCTTGGTGTGAAGTTAATAAAGCTGCATCTTCCTTCTTAAATTTGTCCCAGTTGATCCTCTTGTGCACAGCAAATACCCATACAAACTTGTAATCTTTGCTCCTGCCACCTTGTCACGCTGCAGGTGAATGTGAACAGAGCCATTACTCTCTGCTGTGCTCCCTTCGGCACATGGGCTGTAAAAGGGATGACCCCCTCACCCTCGCCCACTTTGTTAACTAAATATGAGATGTCCCTTGTTTCTACGGGGTTACGAAACTTAAATACTTCTGAAGTCACAAGCTGTGCCCAAGGCCAGGCAGCCTTAGTTCATCCCATTGACTGCAAGTGCTCACCCAAGCAGCCTGGAGCGCAACCAGACTGCAAGCACAAGCAGCTAATTGTAAAATGTAAGTAACTATCAAAAGTACTGCCAAGATTGCGCATTTTCTCACATTTGCATTGATTAGAAGACACTTGGCACGGAATCTGGCAACCAAAACCAGCAGGTATCAATCAATCAAAATCAAATAGTTTGACCAGTCTAATGAAAAATGTCCTCAATAAAAAGGAATTACATAAAGTGAACCCAGGGAATTAAATTTTTTTTTAAAATAAAATACTTTTACTTTCTATTTTATTATCTATTTTTACTTCATTAGGGCATCTAAAAAAACCCCACCCACATTTGTATATGCACAATACTTACATTGTTCTCTTTCATGACTATCTCTTTTGAAACACTTTTAAAGTATTGTACTTCTGCGCACAGTAAATCAGATATAAAGATGGATGAATGACAGCAGGGGAAGAGGAGGAGGTATTTCACAATGCTACTGTCCTTCAAGAGAAAACGCTACAGCTGTAACCAACTAAGTATAATAAATGAGTACCTGACAAAAAGAAATGAGCTGTAAAGTAAAAAAGCTACACTAGGCTGAATACTTCATAAGTACTCTGTCATGGAAATCCTCTGTATGTAGTGTGTGATCCTAGCTAAAAATACTATCAGGCAGATGTTAAATGTTTTCCTATAGTACACGCAGATGCGCTTATAACACAGGATTATTATTATTTTTTTTTAAAAAATAATGTGTTCCTTCTTTCCAAAGGAAACTTTCTCAACAGTAAAAAAGAACTTGAAAATACAATATGAAGCTAATTTAGGGAAGGCAATAGGAAACAAACCTAAACCCTACAAACCTCTAATATCTTTGTTTAACTAATTTTTAAAGAGGGAAATCTTCCACCCTGCCTGCCACATTAGAGAGAAACTTAGCACAGACTTTGCTGGCAGAAGACAGGAAAATCCTCTCGTTCTGAGGCAGTGTCTGCAAGGCTGTGTGCGTACCAGTGAGCTACAGCTGGAAATCAGCATCCCCTTGCCCTAGCTTTGAACCCTCTCACTCCACATGTGTGTGCGTGTGTTAGTTTTTATCATGTCCAGAGAAATACTCAAATTGGATAAAAATGATGAAACTGAAATAGTGATGGGCACCACATGCTTCTTAGTTCAGTCTTTATAAAAGTCTCTATTTATCCCCAAATTAACTGTCCACTTTGCTAATCCTCTCAGAAAGGGGGAAATCCATTTGATTGCAAGTAATGGACTTCCATCTTTCTTTCTCAAAGTGTTCTTACTAGATTGGCCTCTCTACTCAAGGAAAAATCTTGCAAAGTGCTAAAACTCCTCTATGGAGATATGTAGTGCCCAAAAGAACACAAGCTCAACACTCGCTGGGCGATTTCACAAAAGATGACATCCAGAAATGACCTGCTGCTTTTCAGTCTTCAGCTCAGACATTGTGAGTGGACTGTAAACTAAGCAGGCTTGGCGGTCCGCAGCCTATTTCATCACATCCCCCAAGAGCTGTATTTTTATTTATTTACTTACTTAATCAGGAGGCTTTCTGCAAAAATATGTCCAAACCAGATAAAAGTAATGAAGTTTGTTAAGTGTGGTTAGTCAGGACTGCAGGTCTTAGGGCTTCAGTGCTAAAGACATTACTGGAGAGCGTTTCTCATGAGCTCTCAGCAGCTCACCAACTTGCAGAAATGTGAATGCCATCAAAGCCTTCTTGCAGGAATAGACTTGAGCACTGGCTCAACTTGAGCTGCTGGCATTAATTACTCTTGTGCTTGAAGTGAGACAGTTCACATGCTCAAAACACTCTGAAAGGGGGTGATAAAATGTTTACTCTGTGATGTTGGCTGACTTATCCAGAAGGATGAAGCAAGCTCAGCGTACTTCAAACAGGTATCTCTACTGAAAATCCTCAGACTGAGCAAAGAGACCAAATTATCTCTTCACTCCTAGGGGAAGTTTCTTCACATTTGAAGCAGTCTATCATAAGATCAAGAGGGAAATCTGCAGAAGTACGCCCTGCCTTTCCTTCACTATGCAGAGCTGTGTGTTTTCACATGTTCCTTTTTCATATTGCCTAGTAATGCAAACAGTTTCAAGTGGAGAAAAGCTCATTAATATACAAATCAAGTGATGAGCACCGAAGAACCTGAACCTTTAACAAATATTATTGCATTATCTGTGGTGGAACTGAGTGGGCACACAAACTCTGGATGATGGTGTTTCTCATCACCCTTGGGTAAATAAAACTTCATCCTCTGTCATCAATCACCATGACCATAAGTGGTGCTACAGAATTGTCACAATCAGTTTTTCTCTCATGCTGAGACAAACAGTACTTTCTGTGGAGCCAGACTATACCAGTTTTTCAAAGTACTCATTTGAAAAGGACTATCCAGGATTTTGGATAGTCAGCAAAGCAACACCAGAGGTACAATCTGGTTCCCACTGACACCTGTGGCCCTCGGATTCTTTCCAGTGGGCCCAGACAGCTAGGACAGAATTGGCTCCACCTCTTCAGCTTCCCACGCAGTGACCACATGGATGCGCTGACACATTCTAAACTACATGTGGTGCCACAAAGGCTTGGGGACTCTTCTCCAAAAGAAAATAGCTGTGCCGCTGCCGCTGCGATACTCAGCTCTGCAGCTGGCCAGTGAGAAGGAGGCCTGTTATAGTCAGTTGGGCTTGGAGTCAACTCAAATCAAGTCAGCAGGCCACCGAGATTCAGGTCATACTTTACAGTGTCTGGCAAGCTAACACTCACTAGTGCATAAATGAAAACTGTTCTGAAATGAAAAAAACCCACAGAATCTAAGCCCTTTCATAAAACAAACAATTTCACTTTCTTTAGAGCATTCACATCCACACAGGTTCCCTCGTCGTGGAAATTAACACTACCTAAACATGCAAATATGAGCAGACATTTAATTTTCACAGTAGCCACTAGTTAACAGCAGGTATTCAACCTGAAAGGAATTAAAACTACCAAAAGCTGGGAAAATAGTCAGTCATTCAAAACACACTTGAGATATTCACCATATCCCTAATCCAAGGCTAGGGTACACCATAAGCCATTAAGCCTAAGAGGCAGCAGTTTTGTCGTCACTGAGCCTAAGAATATCATAAGATGAAAGCAAAGGTACTGAGGCACATTCATTCTTTTCATATATGCATATATAATTTCCAGCAATAGTAAATTAGCACGTTACAGGAAGAACACACTCCTGACATAGTAACAAGTAAATATGTAACAACTGTATGACACCCAGTTAAGTTGTTCGGTTTTTTTCCCTTAAAAACCCACATACATTCATGATAAAGAGAATAAAAGATCCCAGTTGAAGAACAGGAACTAATCTTCAGGTAGGTCCTAAATTATCAGACTCTGACATACAGGTCCAATATTTCTAATTTGTATCCAAACATGAAGCCTCATCGAAATACGAATGAGTTTCCTTGTTTGCCCAGGGATCACTTAAATAATATTTTGAAGACAGATGTTGACAGATCACTTTTTGGCTATCTCAGTGCAAATTCAATACCTTGTGAGTTCCTTCTGCATTTGAAAGCAGATTTAGGCAGAGTGTCTCTTGTCAGATAAAACGATGGAGGAAGGACGAAGCAAACGAAGCCTGTTACATATTTTTAACTATAGGTGAGCAAGAAGTGTATGGAATTATGCTGTACTATTTTTCAGACCAAAGGAGAATACCAAAGGTATTCTACAACATCAGTTTAAAATTAAAATTTCTAGTTGAGATTTTGATCAACTTGAGCCCAGAATGAACTTCCAGAGCTACATGGAATTTGTAGCATCAATTTGATAGGTTGAAGTAATGTTTCTACCAGAAATGCTGAAAAAGCATTAAACTTCAGAGTGATATTTGAATACCATTGCTATAATTAATACAGCATGACCTTGTATAAACCTTATACATTTTTTCATGATATGCAAAGTGGGAGTAATTGTGCTGTGAAGAAAAGTGGGGTGCTTAAGTATCTGACACAGCTACACACTTAATTCTGTTGGTACTTCTCCCTCGAGTATCTTCTGAATAAAAATATTACAACAGCAATGAGAGGACACTGATTTATTCATACTACTATCTCCCTCTCCCCCTGAATCTTAACATCAGATTTTTATTTCAGCTACATTTCTGAATGATCGCAGCATTCAGTAAGAGACAATCTCTCATATCCTGCAGAAATTCACCTCTGAAACTTTATGCTTAACTGGCCTCTCAGATTGGTTTGTGACTTTTTTCTAGACTGGATCTTTCAACTTCTTGAAAAGGTGAAATACATTTTCCACAGCAGACTGACTCTTACTCATTTCCTGTGATTTTTCCCATTTTGGTTTGTGGTTGGAAGACTAGGAATAAGGCCAGAATATTTACACATGAGCTAGTGAAAGTTTTAGGGCTTTTTAAAAATACATTTTGCACAGTTCATGCTCATGAAAGAAGCCTGTCTGAAAGTTTTGAATTGGGGTGCCTGAAATTTGATACTTAAACTCATTATCAACAACATCAAAACTAAAAATGATTTTCAGATCTGGTAAGTCAGTGATAGTCTAGAAATACTCAAAGCTTCTAAAAAAACCAGGCTCTTACAGAGAAACCTACTGATTGATTAAAATGCCTGCCATTAGGTAAATACAACTTAAGAGTTTTCTCCTTTCTATCTTTCTTAAAAGACAAGAAACAGCAGTTCAGCTCGCTTTCCCTCCTGTGAAATACGTTCCTGGACGGTACTCTGGGAGGCATTATCAAACTTAGTAAAGACAATTTTTCAAAATTCATCGTGTACAAGTAATACAGAACTTCTGAGCTAATTTATTTAAAAGTTAGCATATGCCATTCAGCTTTAATGTGGAAAGACAAAATGTAGAAGTTGTGATCAAGGTACTTTCATTTGTATTAAACTGGAAATTATCTGATAGTCATTGGTACAGTACATGTCAGGAATCCTTCTTTGTTCTTCAAAATCCTTCTTCAAAATAATGGAGTGCTGACATTAGCCCCTCAGTTCCTGCACAGCTTACCATTGCTGGGACCCAGGACCATAAATGATGTAATGTTAATAACGATTTCAGTTTCAGTGAACTTCACAAAATCAGATATTAAAACTAAGCTTTTCCTTAAGCTTCTTGACAAGATCTTCCTCCGCACTTACTCCCAAATTCGGGTCCCAGAGAAATTCCTAAGCTGAGGCGTTTAGTAACAATCTAACATGATTCAAAATCCTAGTTGTGGTCAAGTGAAGTTTAACACATGGTATGCAACTCTGTAGACTATGTAAAATACAACGTGTTTCACCACAACACATTCATAGAATGTAGTTAGATAATTGGCACCAAATCTGCTCATCTGATGGCCCTTGATGTTAATTACTGCAGCTTTTTAATTTTAAGAGCTCAAAATGTATTAAAAAGTCAAGAATAGTGGTGATTACCCCTTTCTCCATGATAAGACTGGATTTGAAGAGGCTAAGAGAAGGAAAAATCGTGGGTTTGGATTTGGACAGCTTCCCCTCTACAAGGCGATAACTGTGCCTCAGCATCCCTCCAGGTAGTTGTCTCTCTCCCATGCCTCTTGCTTGCTAGAACTGCTTGTAGTAAAAGTCCCTCCCTTGAGTAGGCTGCCAGTGAAAATACACAATTAATGTGAGTTTTGTCTTAACTATGGATTCTGACAGGCTTCTTAATGGAGTGTGGGTTTTCTGTTATCTGATGCACCAGACCGTGGTGTGTTTGTGTCTGGTGGGGTTCTGGTAGCGGGGCAGGGGGCTACAGGGGTGGATCCTGTAAGAGGCTTCTAGAAGTCCCCTGGCCCAAATTCGGACCCACCTCTGGCCAAGGCCAGGCCAATCAATGCAATCAACTCTATGAAAAAATGTGTTGGGCAGGTTCTTTGTTAGTGAGCGGAGGAGAGAAGGGGGATGTGAGAGAGCCAGCCCTGCGGCCCCCCGGGTCAGCGAGGCAGGAGCGGAGGAGCTGCGCCGGAGCAGAGGTTCCCCCGCGGCCCGCGGCGGGGTGGCGGCTGAGCCCCTGCAGCCCCTGGAGCCCAGCGGTGGCCCAGAGGTCGCCCTGCAGCCGCGGAGGGCCCCGGGCCGGAGGAGCAGGGCCCGGGCCCGAAGCAGCCGCGGCTCCGAGGCAGCCCGCGCTGGAGCCGCCCGTCGGTGGGAGGGCGGCAGCCCCGGGAGGGACCCGCCCCGGGGGGTTCTGGGGAGCTGCGGCCCCGCGGGAAGGACTCGCGTTGGGGCAGTGGGTGGAGGGCTGTCTGCCGGGAGAGGGACCCCGCGGTGGGGCAGGGGAGGGCTGCGAGGGCCCCTCTGCCCGAGGGGGAAGGAGCAGCGGAGACCCCTTGTGCCGGACGGGCTGTGACCCCCGTTCCCTGCCCCTGCGCTGCTGGGGGGAAGAGGGAACAGAGCTGAGCACGGGGAGATGGGGGGGGGGGGGGGGGGGGGGGCGTGGAGAAGGTGTGTTTCTAAGACCTAGTTGTATTTCTCATTGTCCTTGGTGGTGGTGGTTGTTCATTATGTTCATTAAATTGATGTTGTTTTCCCCAAGGTGAGTCTGTCTCTTGCCCGTGACCATAACTGGTGAGTGAGCCCTCCCTGTCCTTTGTCTCGACCCTCAGGCCTTTTGGTTGTATTTTCTCCTCCCTGTCCCTCAGGGGACAGGTTAGGCATGAGTGAGCGGCTGGCTGGGGCTTTGCTGCTGGCTGGGTGGGTTCAAACCATGACACAAGGACAGCCTGAAAGAGCTCCTGGGCTTTAAAAAAAAGCAAGGGAAATACTGAGATGGGCTGGCAAGTCCAGCATCTCTATATCCACTACAGCATACACAGGGATGGACAAAATGTGACTGTTCTGTTGATAGCAGGAGAATCATAAAATGAGCAGCAAAGGTCCTGCTTGTACCATAAGAAGCCAGCTCCAGTTATACCCAGCTGAAGACATTCAGAGCTTGCAGCAGTCATTAAAGACAGAAACATATTCTAGCTTCAATAATCAGCCCTTTTATATCTGTATGTATATACACATAAACACACATATACACATGCACATATGTACATGCTATCAGTTTAGTTTCTTAAGAAACATGTTTCACACATATCTAAGAATGTTTCTTCATACATGGGTACGTTTCTTTAGAATCAAAACGAATGATGAATAATACAGCCTGTGCTATTTATTTTATGCTGCTCCCATATCTTTTGTCAGTATGCAGCAGAACGTTATATTCAAAACAGGTTACAGAAGTTCCTAAGAATAGGAATCAACAGACTTTGGACGCTTTAGAAGAGAACTGGAGGACAAATAGGATGGTAGGATTAATGCATTAGCTGTAAATGTTGTGTGAAACAGATCATTCATCCACAAAATAGTTTAAAACATTTGATATTCAGGCTTCACAGTTAACACAAATTGTTTTAACAAGGTAGTTTGTTCCTTCCAAAAGTTGATCTATCCAGAAAATACTACTGGGTCAGTTACATTCAATTCATGTTTTAAAAGCACTTCTCCCCTTTGCTTTTCAACTCTGAGAGCTTGCTACGTTTTTGGTTTTTTTTTTTTTTTTTTTTTTGGTTGAAAGAATAATTCACTGTACTTTGTGAAAGTTTGACAAGTATGAAGTATGAAAATTTGAAAGGTATGGGACTTCATAAACAAAACCTACTTGAATTACTCCCCCATACAATTTCTAACGAAGTAATAAGAGGGGAGATAAATATTTTAATAGACCTTTGATTTTCACAATTGCCCCGTACCTTCAGTTTATGATGAAAAATTAAATAGAAGATAGAAGAAAGAAAAAGACAGCATTTTATGATTTTGCATCTAAAAACAGACTAGAAATTTAAAACCAGTAAATTCTTAAAATTCTTTAAAGTCCTCAGATTATTAACTTAAATTCATAGACTGTACATCAGGACAAAAACTCTTGAAAAGATTTTTGTTTGGGATTTTTTCAGATAGTCTTTGGACAGAGGCCTAGTTTTGTGAAGTTAAGCTTGAAGCTTCAGGCTAAGATGTTATGCAATGTGTCTCCTTTGATTTTTAAATTTCAGGTTAGGGATTGTAAACCCTCCTCCCATAAACAACTGGGACTCCAAATTCAGTTTTCACCTGACTTTCCCCAATAAGTCTAAACGAATCAGAAACTATAAACAAAAGATACAGTATTTCCCTAATACAAATAAAGCAGTCACAGCTGAAATCCAAAAGGAAAAAAAGTCAAACTTTCACAGAGCTTAGTAAGGTAAGGCACTAGTATCTCAGTGGGGAGGCAAGTAAATTGGGTGATTACTCTAACGTGTCGCACTGAGGTTGGCAATTTATGAAAGATAGAATATTAAAATTAAATTTATAAGTGATAGGTATAACACTGTATTTAGAGCTTTGAATTACCTAAACAATTTCAAAGTATTCAAGTTATGTAAAATTAATCAGTACCAAATAGTATTAAAGCTATTTTGTTTTTTCAAATCACAAAAGTATGCAAAGTGCAGCTTGTAAATAACACCTTTAAAGAAAAAAAGAAAATAACAGGAAAAGAAGGTCTGATGTTGCTGCTTTCTTTCATATGATTTCATACCGATTTCAGTTGGATTACTGTGTGACTGGAACTGCAGACTTAAGAACTTTGTTAAGACTGATAATAAGTAGGCAAGAGTATTACAATTCGTAGTTAATAAGCAACCTTTTAATTGTAAAAGCATAAGAAACTGTCATCAAGAACAGAGAAGAGGCAAGATCAGTAGAAAAAATAACAATTCATATACCGTAGTGAAAAAACACAAAACAAAAATTCTGACTATTCCTATAAAACGGCTATTGCAAACTACTAACTAGCACTGTATATGGGACAGATTATATTACAGCACCCCTCAGATATTATTTAAAGTTTTCAGCAGTGAATGTATCAGAAAACCAAAGGCACAGAAAACTGACACCCCCCCCGAATCCTTCTGGCATATTTGCTAGCATTAAACCTTATGTAATACAACCTGATATCTCTAAAATCTGTCATTTGTCAAGTATTCTGAACACTACTTTTCCTGTGATACTGAGCATCATCACTGACAATCCTGATGCAACTGAATTTTAAACAGTGTCCCTTCAAAAACTAGCTCTAGCAAAAGGAGAAAAAGAAAAGAGCAGAGGACAACCAAACCAGAGTCTTAGAAGAAATTCTCCATGGAAGATGACAATGGACTTTCCATTTAGCAGATAAACACAGCACTATGTCAGCCAGCAACCGCACTACATCTTCTTGATTTACATTACCTCCCCTGTGCAATGAGATCTTGAAAAGGAAATACGAGGCTTGTAACTAGTCACAAGTGGAAAGTGTGAGAGCTGTTCAGTTTACTGGGGGTGGTGGGTATTTAAGGAATGCTGGCTAAGCTACTGCCTGCACAGAGCATGTGCTACTCCAATCATCTCCACAGGGCTTTCTAATGCTTTCTGACATTCCCTGTTTCCTCCAGCCTACAGCCCCAGTATCTTGCAGGAATTCAACACAAGAATCCATTTACCATCTTAAGAGGTCAGCTCACACTTTCCTCTCTTGCACGACTCAAACTTGACATTCTGTTCAGAGAGAGATTTTCAACAGCTACTGGGGAAACGTAAACAAGAAAGTTCCTGCTGGTGTGAAGCAAAAGTAAGTTCAACCCTCTCCAAATGTTCTGGCTCTGCCAACGAGCATCCACACAGACTAAGTGGGATGAAATTATTTAAAGAAGATGGATGAAGGCCAAATAAATATCTGAAGCTGTTAGAGAGGACAGAAAGATGCATCTGGGAAATAGGGAGGGTTTGATATCAGAAAGATATTAAAAAGCCACACTATGGTTGAAGGGCCTGGGTTTAGAAGGAAGACCAACCTGCTCAGGACCAGCCGTTTGAGCTGCTGTTACAGCTACCTGGGAAGGATTCAAGAGTTATAATATGCACAGTCTTTTGCAGGCAGATATGAGCTTATTTTGCACGAGCTGACCAGAAGCCATTCTGCTATAACAGCGTACCATCAAGCACTTGGTAGTAAGCCTTGCTGCAAAGCAGTGTGTATTAGATCAGGCAACGTACCATTCTCATGTGGCCCCAAGTCCTCAGGCTGACCCAGAGTGCAGGCTACAGTAAGCTCACATCAGTTTGCAAATGGGCGTGCACATACACTCACAAAAACAAAAAAAAAAAGAAGAAAGATTTTCAAGACCAATGTGCAACAAATCCATCAACTATGAGGTAGGAAGAATGGAGGTTTGCAGGATCAGGGAATGACATCAGTCCCTGAGAAGCAGTTGGGAAAATTAAAGGAAGACAGAGCTTATGGTGTGCGAGACTATTCAGAGAAGGGGCACCATGAAGCCCCAGATTTATAATGGACACTTCTTTCAGAGGCAGCTCTTTAACTGAGACAGGTTAAACACTGGAAGTGTGAGATGTATAACATGGTACAGGCCTTTATGGAACGACTTCTGTCACAGTGATTTCAGCAACGTTTTTTCTAGCAATTTGAACGCAATGCAACACAACTACACTACCAAACTGTTTTCAAAATCAACACAATTCAGGTACAAATGCCTAGCTTCAGTCACATAACCCATAACACAGCTGATATTCACTTATGCATACCTGCATTTAAGTCCAATACAAGCATATTTGCAATATGGAAGTTATTACCTTCTATCTTTCATTCTCTTCTGATTCCATACAAACCATCAATAGAAATTATTACATTTTCCTTAAACTTTTCAAATATTACTTCTGAAAGGGAGACACTTCATTTGATGAAACAGCACAAAGACCAAAAGATGCCTGCTATAGACATGTAAAAAATACTGCTATTTTACTTTGCCTCCTACAGTTTGTTTTTTTTAATTAGCTCTTTATTTATATGCTCTTTATTTATATGCTTTGGATGCAGCATACAACAGAGATTATATTACTGATATATACTATGCACCTAACAATTTTCCTGTGATGTATGTAAAAATATTAACTAATCAATTTTCATGTCTCTGAGACAGATTACAGAATCTCCAATACACAAGAAAAAAAAACACTCAAAAGAACCTGCCTAATATGTGAAAATATTTCAACAAAATTATATGGATTGGAATTCAGAAATTGCTATGACTCAATCCTTTTGTAAGGTTTTGTCAGAACTGAAACTTGTCTTACTCATCCTATTTTCATTCTCACATCTACAGTGATTTTTAAGAATGGACAGATCATATTGCACATATTTATATAATGCACCTTGGTGTTGTATATACAAGTTTGGCATAAAAATGTAAATGTAAATAAATATCACACTTGTTAAGGATCTATTTAAGCATTCTAGTTGCACTATGTTAAATTGATTGGTCTCTTACTGAGATCCATCTCTCATCTTCACAGAAGAGAAAAAAATCTACTTCATATATTTATCATAACTCCAGCAATGGCAGCTGGAACCCGTAAGACATGATACTTTTGTGAGCATCTTCATTACTTTTTGTGCTGATTAAATTTGCTGTAATAGTGAGAACATATTGACTTCACTTAAGCAACTGGGGAAATGGGACAAACCTACAAGGACAGAACATCTGTAATATATAATCTTGAATGAGAAGACTGGTTAAAGCTGCTAAGAAAAGAAAATAGAAAACCCACAGCAGCACTTCTAGAGATTGTTTTTTGAACAGCCTGAAGCTTGTTTTCAAATTAATTTCCAACTTTAAGTTTACAGCACTGAAAGGCATCATCATTGCTGACACACAAACCAATTATTGATGCCTAAGAATGAGAAATACGAATTCAAGCCAAAGCAAGATGATTAAGGCAAAGCAAATGCTTCACAGTACTTGCCTTAGGCACCCAGTGGCATTGCGCAGCACCTGTGATGAATGGAGTTGTATTTTATGATCATCCTGGAGCGGAGAGTTTTCCCATCCAGAGTGAGGAATGATCACTGCATTGGTCAACACTGCAAGGGCGTCCTGGATGATTGGCATTTTCAGTGCATCACAGGAGGACAGATTCCAGAGAACTCCTATAAAAAAAGTAAATTACTAATAATTAACACTTCTGAAAAAAAAAAAGATTGAATAGTTTCCATCTTCTAAAAAAACAACAAAACATTTTACAGCGTTAGTGTCCTTAATAAAGCCGTTTCTGTCAAAAAAAAAGAGACTACATTGTAAATAGGGCTGAACGATACCTGCACACTTTTGCAGTGGGAATACAGCTTTAAATACACAACAAGTAGTCACAGTAACACTGGAAATTTCTCAGAGCTAAGCCTAAAAACTGAGCAGCTGGTTATGATCTGAGCCTATTTAGGCTGTGAACCACATGTGGAATGAAGGAGTATTACACGTATTTTTTCAGGGCTTGGATTTCAGATTTCTTCCTTCTAAACAACATTAATAAAAACCAATAGCAGAAAACAGATTCTGATTTATGCTAAGCCTATCACTGTTGACAGGTAGGCATTGAGAGAACAAAACCTTAACTCTGATCTTCAATGTAACAAAAGTAACTATCTAGGCTAGTTAGTACTACAAGCAAAAAGACTTCCTTCACAACCTGATAGAGTCATATGGTATTATCACGGCCTTCACCAAGTCATTTTTTATTTTGTAAATATCTTACTATACAAAGTATACATAATTACAGAATACTATCACTTTTTGCATATAAATGGCAAGCTTAATGGTCCAACTCACATGGAGATTTACTGGAATTTTAAAAAACCTCCTATTAAAATTCATAATGTGCCAAAGAAAAGGAAGAGCCATCAAGAGCCAAAGCTTCCTGAGCACAGACGCAAGGATCAGGACCACTGCAGATGCGCCACAGAGCAGGCAAGAAATTGCTGGGCGCAGAGGAGACCCTGCTTTTAATTCCCAAATATTTGTTTATTTGCTGGAAAAGCACATCTGATTTTTGTGCTGCATCAAGAGCCTGCTGCTGCTGGGCAGCTACTGGTGCTGAGGGAAGATGGAGAGCAACACACTGCTCTGAAGAAACAGTGCTCTTTATTTTAGCCCAGTGGCCTCCTGGGAGCAGCTGGAAGAGCAAGCCTGCCTCTTCCTTCCCCTCCCCTTGCCAACACGCCTCTTCTCTAGAGTCCAACTGTACTCCTTCCTTTCCTTCCTGCAGTGACAGCAGCCTGGCTCCACACCTACCCCGGAGTGACGAAACTGAGTTTTGCCTTTATGGCTATCAACTCTTGAACCAACACAGAGAAAGATTATCATCATCGTATACACAAGGTCACAAATATGAGCATTACACTATGAAAAACCAAAGTGAGTGGTGGTGGGAGGAAACTGCTAAAGACCTTATGAACATAGATTCAGACATCTATAAATACAAGCAGCAAGAACACCACTTGCTCAAGGCTTTCTTTAGCATTGTGTTTTGAAGGAGAGGTGCATCAGGAATCAACCTACATTTTTAAGTTTGCCTTTGAAATTAATTACCTCTGTGGGGAAACTGTTTTAGTTATACAATTTCATGTTTTAATTATTTCATATGGAACTGTATGCAAAGACAGTTATATAGCTTAACGTAAAAATTTTCCTTAGCATACTAATAAGCACCCCCCCCCCCGCCCTTTAAAATAACCTACATGTGGTAAGCTGGCAGAAACTAACAGACTTTAGCTACAGATCAAAAAAAAAAAAAAAAAAAAGGCAGAAGTAAGAATACTGTTTATTTTTTCATTTAAGAATTGCTGCTTTAGAGGGAAAAGTCTTTGTTTGAATTCTGTTCTGAATGCCCTTATGAAAAGTAATATCGCGTTTAAAGGAATAAAGACCTTCATAAAGATATTTATACTTGCTTTTCTATGACCCATTCTTGGTAAGCTTTATCGGCACATCTCCTTTTCCTGAAATACCTGGTATCTTGCTGGGTTTAGTCAGTACCGACAACAATGTGGATGCCTTTTTTTTTTTTTACATTTATCTACATAGGTGTAAATGATGTACATGGTATAGAAGTAGAGAATCGAGAATCAGAACGCAAATCTTTCCCCCTTCAAGGTCCAATTTAGTTCTTATGCAAGACAATGTGTTGCTTCTTTGGGAAGAAGTCTTATTTTGGAAGTGAAGCAGAAAAGAGTGCTTTGATGGCAACAAAACAGTACTTTGGGCTTCAAGAACTAGTCATAAACTAGAAAGGCAGAAAAAAACACAAATAAAGCAAACATAAGAGCCCTGTCTAGCAAAATGCTTAAAAATGTGTATATCTACATTATTTTCTATTCACTCTAGGTTCTTGCTAATTAAAAGTAAACTCATATAAACATCATGCTAAGCTGGTATTCAGCAATAGTTGAAATGCCCAGAAATATTCTTTAAGCCCCTTTTCTGTATTTAAAAACCACTCGATACTGCACACAAGCTTTTGCTCAATAAACTGCCACAGTAACAGGCGAGCTCCAAATCCAAATAAAAACCTACATATTCACCAAAAAGCCAAAAAGTGGGGTCTGGTTTCACTAACTGGAAATTAAACCTTCACAGTAAGAGGATGAAGGGATCACCAGACTAAATTAGCTGTTCTACCTTCTCCTAAAATGACTGTAAGTCAAGGCAGAACCAAGGAAAACGGCACTGCCCAGTAAGCCTGACACCGTCTTCAAAGTTTTTGCACCTCGCACACAGTTTTAAGGAGTAAGATAATCTCCTTCCACCTTAGAACAATAAGTTTTATCTAATTTTAAGTCTTTGAATACTACCAACCACATTAACGAAAAAACAATTTTATTCTGACAATTATAATTTATTCTCACCAGTAGTGGAGTCTGCTACTTGCTGAGGTTGGCATTTTAAGTGCCTCCTTGTACCCTTCCTTAATTAAGGATTTGCAATTATGAAAGGGCACTGGCAATTCACTTCCCATTACTTTTGCTGAGGACGACCTGGAGCTAGATTTATGTGGGACCTAAGAAGATGATCCATTCCCTTGACTTCGCAAGGAGAAGTGATAAAAAAATAAATCTTTTACTGAGGCACCTTCCATTTTGGAGCTACCTCTTCTCCATATGACTCTGAACATATTTTTCAAGATGTATGCATTACATGCCTTTTAAGACTATAGTAAGGAGCTGATCATTGAGATTATTTGCCACCTTACTCTGAAAGCCCTGACTGAATTGGGTTCCCATGAACAATAAGCAAGTCTGGAACAGCCTCAGAGGTGCCTCAACTGCCCCTTAAATCATTTGTGTGTCATCAGCTGCCCACTGGGCAGGAAGGGAAGGGACCAGACTCGGCATACCAATGATTTATCATAAACAGTGGGACCCCTTCTGCTGTATATGCATCGGCAGAGAGCCGTTAATCCAACGATTCAGTAGTCCAACTCAACAGTTTAGCATCTGTAGACTGACTCTTGGGAGAGAAGGGGAAATAAGGAACTAATCAAACTAGTGTTGAACATCTCTTACTCAATTCACTTCTGTCATAGTACCTTATCTCCTCCTTGCTTTTAAGGTTGTGAGGCATTCAGAATAAGCATTTTGTCTCCCCATTTGCTGATCACTTTAGGTTGTGTGGATGCTTTGTAGAAGAGAAAAATAGCTACACCAGACTGATCATGTCTATTTTGCAGGTTGAAGTTTTTCACCCTTAGATGTAACAAACTGAAGCGCACAGAAAAAGTATCTTGCAGTCCCATTTTGAGTTAAAACTAAGGAGAAACTGGTACTGAAAGCATTCAGCTGGTTCCAGTTGGAAGATGGATTTTGGGTTCGAGTACCAATCACCAGTCTTGCTGACTCTTAGAGGAGTCTATGGGAATGCTTGCTATGGAGAAGTCGCTGTACCAAGTTACATCTTCTGAAGTAGCTTATCAAAGGACATCCACCTGCTATGTTCGACAGGTTATTTAATCTACTACGTGTAAATCATCTTTTATAAGAAGGCCTTTCAGAGATAATACCAATCAAATTTAAAAACTGATTATAAATTTTGAAAAATATTATAATGAGCCTTTTCAAAGACATAACTGTACAGATACTGTTCACAGGGAAAACTACACATAGATTTTAGTGAAGGCAATCTAAGTTTGTTGCCACTGGAAGAGTGAACTAAGAGAACAGAGAACCAGGAAAACTTTGATTTATCTTTGTCTTAGCCAAAGTCCAGAAAACTGAAGACAAGACAAACCCTTTTAAAAGCACAGTTCAGGCCGATGAGATGTTACTGCTGCTTAGTAGTCAGAGCTTATCCACTATGCTTTTAGCTTAGGAACAGCACCCCTTCTTACATAAATTAATTTAAGCTATTGCAATAGATACTGCATCACTTACCCTAAAGAAGCAAAGCAAAATATTTTAAAAATTTAAAGTAATTTGAACCCAATTTAATGGAGCAATCCTAGACAAAAAAACATCATCTCTGAATCAGGCTGGACCTCAAACTCATCCTGATTAAACTCCTCAGTTTATTTTTCAGCCAGTGTTTTACTTAGAACTGGTACTTGCATATGTATATCTGTAATCAAATATAACTAAAGACCTGCTGAGCCACACGCTATTCTTATTCCATTCAAAGTTAAGAAAATAGTCATGCACTTCCATGCAAAAAGTATCATCCTAGCAAGAGAGCATGTGCAAAATCAGGAAAGCCTAAACAATTATTCAGTGCTGTAAGACTTAACACCTGGCTCAGCCATCAAGGTGAGGAATTGGTCTGGATAATACACTTTCTGCAGGAAACAAAAAGTGGCTGATTTGAATTCTGGCACCTGAACAATTCACAGCTCATAAGACAGCTCCTTAAAAACACACTATAAAAATAAGTTTAAAATTGGCATAACAGAGGAGGAAGTTTCACCAATTTTCCTGAAACAATCTTCTGTCTGGTTATTGAATGAATACCTATGTGCATGTTCCTATAATTCACTTATTTACATGCACAAGGCTGGGTTTCTATCTGTGTATAAGATGAACCACGAAAAGTGCAAATTGAGAAGACTGGGTTTCAGTAAAAGTCAGAAGCAGGCAGGATTTTAAGGAACAGTAAGCAAAGCTGCAGCCAGATGAAATTTTTTCCTCTCTGCAGCCACTCATAGCCTTGCAAAGCAAAAACTTCCACAGAGAATAAAGATTATTGTTTGTTTGTTTTTTTAAATTACAAACAAACCCAGCTTGATCTTGACTACATATAATTACAACACTACATATAAGTAGTATAAACATTTCTTCTGAAAAGCTAACTCTTTCTTTCTCAATTACTGCTCTTTTCATTCCAAAATTACATTTAGGATTTATTAAAACAAAAAGGAGGGACCAATTTTAATATTGCTTGCAAACAAATCCTGTCCAAATGCTACTGCCTTAAATTAAAAAGTCTGTATTCTTCTCACAGGACTGAATTTTGACTTAACGTTGCTGCTCTCTTTCTGCTGTACACTTCAAAATAACGTATAACTGTGGAAGGGAAGAACTGTCAGCAAGAATGTTAGACAGTTATTAGCTTTATTGTTAGACAGTAGATGAATCACTACAAGAGTTGACTTAAGTTACTGTGGAAACATCAGTGGTTCCTGCTCAAACTTGTTCTGCTAACTGATGAAATTAAACTTGTCCCATAAAACACAAAAGCCAAACAAAAGCAACTAATTCTAAGTGAGAGAAACGCAGAAAAAAGATAAACTGTTTTCAAACAAAATGCCATCCTAACACACGACTAATGGCAATAGCATTAGAAAACAAGGAAATCAAACAAGGATGCACATACGAATGGAAAGATTTGTTTCAATGCCTACACGTGTATTCTACCAAAGAACTTTTTCTAGCACTCAGAATCAAAATGTATGTTTGGTAACAGACCCTGATACAAAGAACAAAAATGTTATACTTAAAACTGAACATTGAGTTACAGCTCCAAGTACCAAACTCCTTTCTCCCAAAACAAATTAGGAAGTTAGTCCTATCTACAAAGTTGCATCTACATGCAAACTGAAAGGCTCAGTGTACAGTTGCTAAAAAAATACATAACTAGAAAAAAAAGAGAAGAAACACTTATTTACTAGCCAAATCTTAAAATTCTTATCTAAGACGAAGACAACACTGAAAATAAGATTATTTGGGAGGGAAGAAGGGAGGTTGGCCTCCAAACCTAAAAATAAAGAATAAAATTAGTGGCCACAGTGAAAAAAAGTAATTCATCACAAAATGAAAATGTTTCAGCCTATTCTCAAACTTTCATTTTGTAAACAAAAAAGTGAAATATTCAGATTGTTTCTAAACAAAAACTATTTTCAGAATAAAATTTAAATGTTCCATGTTGGAAATGGCAAATGTTTCAAACTACAGAGTGATTTTAAACTGCAAGTGTTTTAATACTCCACCATTCAGGCATGGGCATGAAAAATTATATGCCCAGCTGATTTCTTCCAAAGGATTACTACTTGCTGAAAAAGTTCAATGCAGCTGTTATGTCAAGCCATATGCTGCAACAGATGTCCTCCATTTATCACTCCAGCTTGCCTTGTTTGATTTTTCCTCTTAAACTTAGACTTGACTAAAGTAAAAAAAAAAATCATCTATGTAGTGTATTAACAAGCAAGTCATGAAATTGGTTTCACTGCCATATGAATCAAAAAAACTTGAATGAATTTTCCATAGAAGATGCATCTCGCTGATTGTACAAGGGAAAACTAGTTATTTCCCGTTTAGACTTGGAAGTTGAAGTGGCTCACACGTGCAGTGATGCCAGTGCCAGAGAGAAAAGGAGAGCGAAAAGGGACCACCTTGGGTTTTGTGCTGGGACTGAGTGTGGTAAATTCAGGACAAGTGAATGGGAATCTGCCGGGGAAGCAGGGAAAAGGAGGCAGGCTCTGATGGGAAAATTGATGAAGCCACCCCCAAGCAGACCCCTAAGAGAGAGAAGAGAGGGACTCCCCCTGCCAGGGGCGTCGCACCGCTCCCAGCCCAGACGTCAGCACCCGGGTGACTTGTTCTGGCTCTCCCCCATTCACCTCCAGGGAGACAGGCACTGTGAACCTGAGGAAGGTTTTTGTACCACCGTTTTATCAGTCTGTTCCCTTTTACCTATAACAATGCTTTGACTGTAACACCTTACGCACAAATCCATGCCCCAGCCTGTTGCTAAGAAAGCAGGGTTGAAGATTTTGGAAAGCATCTATTTTAAAACCTCTCCTTATTTAACTGGGAGCAGCAGGGGGTGAAGTAGTTAATCTGATAATTCACAAAAAGTTGAGAATGACTTCTCATGAATACAACAAATCCTATCAGTGGGTTTTCCCATTTTCAGAGACAAAACAGTGACAGTGTATTGAGAAAGGGGGCAAAGATTGTTCTATAATTAGACAGTAAATCGTAACAGATTTTGTATAAAATGATTCAGTTGAACTGTCAATATTGTTTGCATAAGTGTTATTTGATAAGACAGCATCATTTCTGCAGCAAAATTACACAATTTATCAAATTACTTTTAGATTTGCCATTACATGCAAGCTATAAATGGGATGTGTTTTGAATGGCTCTGGAATTTCTTGAAGATGTTGTGGCCTATAGGTTGGAAATCAGTTTCCCAGCAACTTATGGGTGTAAGCTGTACAGCCTTTTGCCTTCCTGGTTTTCAAGGAAAATGGCTACAAAGATGTAGTCTCCCAGTGAGTGACTGCACAACAGGTTAATAGGAAGATTTTATAAAATGCCAATTACTTCCTGTTCTGAATTTGTTTCAAAAACACTTCTGTATTTGCAGAAATCATGACAATGTTTTCTGTATGCGATGCTAAAATCTGAAATTTAAACTTTGCCAGACTGTAGAATCATACTGTAAAGTACAATGTTGTTGCTCCTTGTTATAGCACATCCACTGACAGTGAAATGCCAGCTTATTAGCCTGGAGAAGTACAACAGATATTTAAAGTACTTTCTAAAAATTATGATGATGCAAGAGCAATTTTTGAAGACCCTCTGCAAAACCTTAAAGTAACTGATCACTGGGGTGGTAAAAGCAGAGTAGCCCTGTGGCCCACGAACCATGCCATTACCAGTAACAGGCCAGAGGGTTTGCACTACCTTGGTGAGATCTCCAAAGCTGAGCTGCTTGAGGTTGTGTTGGGGCACTTGGACCTCTAGCTTGATTAACTCTAGCAACTGCTTCTGCAGACCAGGTGGCTTAATTTGTTTTGCTTTTGCTTAGTTTTGCATAACAGTGTGGCATAAGCTTAGTGTTATCAAGGAAGCAGTAACAAGTAGATTTTCGGTGTTCAACAAATCCTTGGTTTCCTTTTTTTGCCATAACATGATTTTAAATGTAACAGCTAGGAACCATCAACTATTCTATGCAAAGTCTGAGTTGTGAGATGAAACACGTGTTTACTGCAACCTGAGACTTGTGGGAGATTTGATGGGGTCTGGCATTTCATAGGAAATTCTTACTGCTCACAAAACTCAGGGCAGAGGTTGAAGAATACCTTGATTAAACATATTTCAAGCAATGGGAGGGAGGCAAAATATTACGTAACCTTTGGGAACCAAAAAGGCTTGTGTACTTGAAGAAAGAAAGACTGAAGAAACTGTATGTCATTCCCCATTCAACCAGTGGCTTCAATCCAGAGTAAACAGATATGAATTTTCAGCACACAAATAATTTCATTAATGTTGAAAACTACTGTTATTTAAAACACCCAATTAGAAGTAAATTAGTACAAAAGATTTAATAAACTTTTAAAATGGATTGTGGTAGGATATTGTACTTAAAATTACATCCATTTAGAGAAAGAGCAGGAAAGACTTAATAGAGCTAGTACCCTTCAAATCTCCCTTTTGAATGAAAAGCATTTAAAACACACAAGCAAATTTTAGTGCCTAAGCAAGTAGATTCAAAAACTGTGAATCTTACTCTAAATTTATTATTTAAAAATAAATAAGCTTAAAGTCTCTAAGTCACCTGCCTCTGTGCTTGGTAAATTGCTTGAAGCACTTGTTACAGAGAATTTGCTTATCTTCAGAGCAGAAACTAAGCAAGAAATGAATGAACATCTTTTCTTGCCAAAATCAAAACAATCACTTCTGAAAGCTGTTTTGTGCTAGCAGTTATCTGTCTCCAGCTTAACCTTCCTAATTGCCTTGACTTGACAGGACATAGTGATTGGATGTTGGAGGCAGAGGAGAAGCTCATCCACAGAGCCGCATCTTCAGAGGCTTTTGTATACTTTCTGCATTTATCCCATGTCTCCATTTTCTTTAACTACATAGAGTTATGAGCCCCAAATGATATTTGGCAGTCCTATTCTTTTAGCTAACTATATACTGAACCAAATTTACATCAACCTTGTGGCAGCAGCATTACCGTGGTTATGCCATCACAACGATTTAAGCTCATAGACGGCTTTTCATGTTGTCTGTTTAAAAAGTTTGTGATATCCAGGACATGTATCTGAACGTGAAACATATTTTATCTTTTTTCAGTGAATGTAATGCTGAAATCCTCTCTTTGGTTCCAAAAGCAACCCATGGTACACATATATCGTCCTACCTTTTTACACTAAATATCAAAAACTGCTGATTAATTAGGCTTTTCACTGCCCAGGCTTCCCTATACTTTCATTGCTCCATTACAAACTTGCATATAATTAATAAATTGGATATTTAATATGAACAACACTGGAATGACATTTAATATAAAACTGCAAAAAAAGAGGGATATAATAGAATGCAGTTCATGGAAGAGTTTGATTCTTCTTTATGTAAGTGTGTGGGAAAGTCTCCTCAGAGTGAGATGAAATAGCCTTTACTCGTTTTCAAATCAAATTTCCAAAAAGCAATAGGGCTACAAATAGTTGCCACCTCTCAATGAATGTTTATATCACAATAAAATTTCACATCTGTGTTTACACACTCCAGTAACTAAGCTAATGTCAAGGGCACTTTTGCAGAAGATTATTAAATTGATAAACTGCTTCAAGATCCTCAGTACTAAATATTCAGCCCTTTGCCATAATATTGTTAAATATGATTTAATATACAAAAAATTACAAGTGTAATACCTTACAAAGACCAATTAGAAAATAACATCACAAATAGGAAACAATTGCAGGTGTGTGATTTTGACTTTGGGAACCGCCAACAGAAGAATTGCCATGGAAGTTAAAAATTCTAAAGAACTGGCCAGAATTACCTAAAAAGAAAAAGATAAAATCATAATAAATCTTCCACTGAAGTAAGCCAAAAGGTCCAATTAAATAGAATAGGCCCTTAAACCTGCTTCACACATCACTGCAGGCTCACTAACTTGCAATTGCACTGATTAGCAAAACACATGCAAGACTTAAATGGACCTTCTGGAGTGTCTTGACCGACCTGCCAACAATTCATGCACATACTAATAAGCGGTGTGCGGTCCAAAGGAGCTTTAAACTGCAGCGGATACCTCAAACCTGATAGATATAAGGAGGACAACATAAAATTGCTCTCAGTAACACTGTCAGACTATCAATAAGGTTATAAATACCTCATATACATGTGGCATCTACTAAAAACAGAAATGTAAAACGACTACATCATAATGTTGCATAACATGGGGTGACAACAGTGGATGAACCAAGCCAAAACACAAACTAGCCACAGCTGATATTAAAGACAACACTAACGAATACTGGAATCCAAAATCTGGGAAGCAAATGAAAAATTTTTCCTGTTCAATCTGACCATGGGCCAAATACACTTGGACAACTAGTGCTTCTTTGAAAGGAACATTATGTACAAAAGGTCTTATAATTTTTTGCAGGAATGGAATATATGCTTTTTGATTCAGTGAATCAAAATGTGAATGAAATACACAGAGTCTACGTCTACCTATCTACATATAGTATATGAGTATAGTGTTAGATAGTTTAAGCTTAATTTTTTTTTGTAAATGTGATAATTCTCATAATTTATATGCTTTCAGTAGACAATAGTTAAATCTCTGACACCTTAATGTCAACCAAAATAAGCAGCAGGCTGGCTGCCAGCACAATTTCTCCTGTCATTATTTATAGCTATATTTCTTTACCACCATGCGCTTTCTAGAAGTGGGTTATGTACTTTTACCTTCCCATCAAATATGGTATATACAGTTTGAAAACAGGTGATAAAATCATATAAGGGGCCTCTTTAAATGGAGTTGTTTCTAATGCAGCTAGCTTATGTACACAGGCAGAAACTGTGCATCTAGCTGGGATGGATTTTGTTTTGTCAAAATGAGAGGAACAGCAGTTTAAATCATTTTGCCTGAGAGGTACCCAGTTATCATTGGAGCTGATGGAACACGGAGCAAGCGTAGGTTGAGTCTAGCAACAGCTGCTTGATCTCACCTTCTCCACAAGGCATCAACGGGATTTCTGTATTACCCTTGCTAATACTTCATATTTTTCATGTCATTTTTTTTTCCCTGATAGTAAAATAAATAGAAAGAATGCTAAAATAGAATTTTGTGGAAGGGTTTATAATTAACTTGGGAAAGGCAAGAGAATCAGAAATCAGCTGCTCATTGTCATTATTAATAAGTGAAAACATTTTTTTCTACCATCTGCAGGATCTGTGCTAATTTTGTACAGTGATCTTGTCTATTTATATTTATTGGGAAAGTGTTAACATTAAATGATTTTAAAATAGAAGGCTTTTATTTTTTTCCCATTAAGAGGAGCTACTGTGGAAACCAGTACCACAGTGCTGGGGTAAAAAAATGGCTAAATTACATATAGTGCATCCAGTTTATACCAATTTCTTTTCATTTACAGACCTACATGAAACAAGATACTGTAATTCAAGTTCTCCTTCAGTCTCTGGGAATTACTAGAGGCTGTAGGCCATGCTGAAATCTCGGTGGCTATGAGAGTATTCCACTTCTGCATTAATGTATACATTCATTGGTAACCACAGCTTATCCAGGTTCTTCTAGTAAAAAAAAAAAAGTGACGGTGGAAGTGTTTCTGGAAGAGTAATCTTCCAGTGTGTTAGGAAATATTTCCTGGGCATTAACACCATTTAATTTCATAACAGCCAGGCAGCACACTTCCCTCGTACCTTCTACATGGGAGCCCGCACCATGCTGTATGTGAGAAAGGGCTGAAGCTCTATCACTTTGCAATAACGTTCAGTTTGTGCAATCCAAAAATTTGAGCATGGTAAGGTTTTCCAGTATTAGCCCAAGACCTCTGCTACTGAGGAAGAGAAAGACAAGATAAAGGAAGAAGTGAAAAACTCAGTTTTGGAGAGATTGTGGCAGAAAGAAATCTCTGGAAAAGTGAAAAGCCACAAATGGCATGGAAGGCAATCCTGACAAGCAAGAAGCTACTGGGATAGAAAGCTGGTCTGCAGGTTTAAGTACCCTTCCAAAACCAGTCTTGAGATAGCTGGAAATTGAAATTATAATCTCCTTAGAGAGAAGCAACAAGAAGGAAGAAAATGTGCACGTTTGAGGAAGGAACTTATATCCTAACTTCCACCCTGGCTGGCGTGTGCTTCATGGTACTTGGGGCAGGCGATAAATGTTTTGCTACTGTCAGACAAACTGAGCTGCTAAAAACCTCTCCTCCCCATATTTCTTCCCTTGCAGCTACATGCCTACTCAGAGTGATTCACACCTTCACCTTGCCAGATTTCTGGACAGGTCATTTAGACTTCATAGGCTCAGTTCCTCATCTGACACTTCCCCGGCTAAGAGAAGTGCTCTGGGGACAAACGCTGGAGGATTATTTAGAGGTGGTGACGACAAAGCCTATACGAACTCCTAAGGCAAGAACTTTGTGCCCTCTTTAAAAGCAACAAACAAGAACAGCTTTTATGTAGACAGGATGTACCATGAACGTGAGATGCAGAGGCTCCAGGTACCATGTTTACTCCTAAAACACACATTTGCTATTATTTTCTCTGTATGTCTTTCAGGGTATGGTGGCACTACTGAAATAACTATCTTCCTGCCACCTCAACCCAGGAAGGCTGACAGAAAGCAGGAGGAACTTCTTTTAGTTTCCCTTGTGCCCATCACCAAGCCAAATTTTTCCATTACTGAGGCAGCTGCTGCAGGAGCTATCTTTCCTTCCCCAGAAAGGGCAGAGGGAAGGAATTTAACTGGCGTAGCTGTCACACTACAACACTTTAACAAAAAAGCAAACAAGAACTGGTTCAGATGCCCAATTCCAGCCTGTTTCCTAAGAGATGCAAGATGAGAGGTGCAGCTGTGAGCCCTGCTTTGGAAAAGAGCTTTTCAGAACGCTACAGCTACAAGGTCTACATTTTCGAAGCAAGTGATTTGCATTTTGAAAGGTGTAAACCCGGCCAGGGCAAGCAGTGGCCTCCTGGGATGTACTGGTTATTAAAAACAAAAACCCCCACAAAAACAGGCCCAGGAATAAAATCTTGAAATACCACTGACTTTGATTCCATTCCTTGGGGTCACCATGCTGCTCTGGTCCCCCTTCATAGATGTCCAGCACTCCTGATGTTCACCATCCTTGGGGGCTGCATCCACCCCTATAAAGGCTGGTCACTGCCTACCATTGACAGTCAGTACCTACTCCTCTCAGCAGTAACAGTTTGAGGGCATGCTAGCACACACAACCTTTCTTTCTGTGGGAATTCAGGAAAATTTAACAACATACTGTGCAATGGAAGGGATGTAAACTGTAGACTAGTATCTTTTCTTTAAGTGACCTAATGACATTATGTGTTCCATCTACAGACAGCATAGGAAGTGACACTGTGACTGCTGAGGTGTACTGCTGATGTTCATTAGCAGTTTACCACTTACTACTCAGAACAAGTGGAATGTTCCCTGGAGGCTGGACACAGACAACATAACCAAGAGACAAACAGGTATGTTGAATCTGAAGTGGTGGTTACACTTTATTAGATCTGTCAGTAATTGTGTCACTCTGCAGGAGGCACCATCCAAGCTCATGCAACCCGGTATCTCTGCCCCATTAATCCTGCCTAACAAGTACAAGGTGATAGGTGTTGTAACTAAGAAACAAAATTAAATACAAAAATCTACGTCTAATAAACACCATGCAGTTTATTCAGATGCCCTCAAGGAATGAACCTGGAGTCAACCAAAGGATGATAATCTTATCAATTGTATCCTAAATGAGGCCTGACCCACGTGGGCAAGTAATTTCTGCAGAAGCATAGATGATAGCGTGTACTCTGGTGCTTCTATGACAGAAATTAGAACTTTTCTTACATATTTTAGTAGGAAAATCATAACGGAAATACACGCATTGTAAAACAGGATAATGAAAAGATCTTAAGACTTTTTATTTGTAGCATTAAATTAATCACATTGATATTAGCTATCAAATAGAATGAAATCACAAAGTGAAAAAAAAATCTAGCTTCTGTTTTGCATTTTAAATAGGACAGACTTAGGGGCAAGGGGAAAAAAATCTCCAAACGTTTCAGATCAGTGCTGTTTGACAGCATTTCTGTATTTCTGACCCCCCCCAGCCCCTTGAATTTCATAACGGAAAAAGTCCAAATAATCTTAAAAAGATCAGATTCTACTATATCAAGAAAAGAAATAGACTCTACCACTACCTGCATGCCCTGTGTCTAAACACACATCACATAGCATGCTATCAAATTTCAGAAAAAAGGCTTCAGAAGATGATGTTGTCTATCTCTCCAACATGCTTTTCTATTTTCCTATATGAACCACAAGAAAGGTTAAAAAACTTGAAACAAATCCTCCTTCTCACTAAACAGGATATAAAAGAAATGAGTAACAGCTGCTAAGAAAATTTAGTAAAATCTGACTTCTGCATGTGCAGCCCTACACCTGACAGGAGGGAGAGCAGAGGATTGCCACCACAACCTATCTGTGGACAGAGCACATCTCCCACAAGAGCATTCGTGGCTAATCAAGAACAAAGTGATCAGCAACCATAAGCATAAACCACGCCTACATCTGTAAACTGTCTGCATGATATTGAATAAAGCTATTCATACATTACATATACCCAAAGGGCTTGAAAGTGTTTTGTTATGGCAAAGAAGACGGTAATAAAATAGGTACTGATTGAGCAAGTGGCATGCAGCACAGAACTGTGCTTGCAGGGCCTACATAGAGTTTGAACAAAAAGTACTGAAAGATTCAAACCTGTGACCAGTTCTCTGATTTCCAAATCTGTAGTCTTGCGGAGTAACCGTACTAATGCTGGGATACCACCACAGTTTTTCAGAGCAATTTTGTTGTCATCATTTGCCTTCCCATATACCAAATTTCTCAAAGCTCCACAGGCACTACGGTGGACTTCTGTCATCCGATGGTCCAATAGGTCCACCAGTAATTGTATTCCGCCTTGTCTTCTTATCTGAAACAGGTCAAAGTGATAATCATCAAATTAGGGAATGAACACCAGCACTATATATGCTATCCAATGTAATTACGCTGTGGTTTATACAGGCTATGCACCAGCAAAGGCATGCCCGTGGCCCTGCAAAGCTGTTAGGTTACACTGCTTTGGTTTCTCATATTATTTTTTCAGTGGCAACATAACTGTCCAATGACACACCTGAAATTCTGTAAAAGAAGCCAAAAGTTAGTCAAGAGTGTTGCCTCATCAAGATTTCTCAAGGTTCAGCAAGCCTTGTCTTGGCAAGGGTTTCTCCTGTGCTGGAGAAACATCTGCTTTGGAATGTAACACATCACAAGCTAGAGGAAAAACCACAAGACTACAGCAAACAAAAAAAAAGCACTAAATGTAATGAAGTTTTTAGGAGTCCCTCCTTTTACATTTAATTACTGGGAATGTGAGCAGCTACTGTAGTCTCTAAGGATGTTACATCAACAAAACTGAGAAAAGCAAAGATGAAAGGAGAAGGAGGAAGTCTGCACAAACATAAAGACAACAATGACGGAAAAATCATGGAAAGCTTGTTCTGTTACAATTGAGGGAGACCCTTAAGTGATGCAGGAACCGAAGTCTTATTCATTCTTAAGGAGGCCTACAAAATAAATTTCTAATGCAATATCTTATTTAAGAGATCATTCTAGAAAAAGCACAAAAACTTTGAGGCAAGTCCTCAAGAAGGTCAAGGATACCAAGAACAATTTAAAATCCATTTGCAACAATCCATCTTTTTTGTACTCTGGCACTATCTGCTCCTCAAACAGTAACCAGTCTTGGATCTAATTTTAAGAAACTAGACTGATTCATAACTAACATCCACGGACTACAATGCTTTAGCTTCAAGTAAGTTATATAGACATCTCTGCCAGAAAGTTTTTCTATGTGAGTTGCTGGCTAAGGTGCAAAGCAAGCCAGGCACTTCAGCTGGCCATTTTACCACCTCTAGTAATATTTTGCCTAAGACAGTAAATGAAAGACAGTAAGAGAGTGTTTTCAAAACTGCAGGAAAAGGTGAAACATTAATTTGAGAAACAAAGTTTATGATGAAAAGGTTTTAAAATCTTTGTGAAGTTTTTCTTGCATGGGCACACATTCTTGGCGCTCTTTGCAGGAGGAAGGCCTAGGAATAGGAAATGGTTAAATGAAGCACACTAAAACTTATTAGAAATTCATGGTGTATCTACCAACTTCAAAACATTTAAGTACAACCTATGTATGGCATTTCGTGAATCTAACACAAGCTTCAACAAGGCCAAGTGCTGAGTCCTGCACTTGGGTCACAACAACCCCATGCAGCGCTACAGGCTTGGGGAGTGGCTGGAGCGCTGCCCGGCAGAAAAGGACCTGAGGGTGTTGGTTGACAGCCGGCTAAACGTGAGCCAGCAGTGTGCCCAGGTGGCCAAGAAGGCCAACAGCATCCTGGCCTGTATTAGCAATAGTGTGGCCAGTGGGACCAGGGAAGTGATTGTCCCCCCTGTAGTCAGCACTGGTGAGGCTGCACCTCGAATACTGTGCGCAGCTTTGGGCCCCTTACTTCAAGGAAGACACTGAGGCGCTGGAGCGTGTCCAGAGAAGGGCAACGAAGCTGGTGAAGGGTCTGGAGATCAGGTCTTATGAGGAGCATCTGAGGGATCTGGGGTTGTTTAGTCTGGAGGAGGCTGAGGGGAGACCTTAATCGCTCTCTACAACCACCTGGAAGGAGGCTGTAGTGAGATGGGTGTTGGTCTCCCAAGTATCAAGTGATAGGATGAGAGGAAATGGCCTCCAGTTGTGCCAGGGGAGGTTTAGATTGGACATTAGGAAAAATTCACTGAAAGGCTTGTGAAGCATTGGAACAGGCTGCCCAGGCAAATGGTGGAGTCACCGTCCCTGGAGGTATCTAGAAGACGTGTAGGTGCGGGGCTTAGAGACATGGTTTAGTGCTGGACTTGGCAGTGCTAGGTTAATAGTTGGACTCATGATCTTAAAGGTCTTTTCCAACCTAAATGATTCTACGATTCTATGACTCACTGCAAATAAAGACTGAAAAATGATTCAGCCTTTGAGGTTCCAAAATCAATCTATACAAAATTACTCACTGATAAAATGTTAAGTTCTCTCTCTCTCCTACCAGCTTATCTGTCATATTCCTGTTTCTGTAATAACAGCAAGACCCACTAATAGATCAGTTTTGCAGTTAAAAAGTGTATATACTGAGATGTTACAGTACTAAATTAAACTGTTTTAAAGTCTATACAGTTACAACACAGCTTTGGTCTAAATGCCAAAGTGAGTGTTTAAAGATAAACGATATTTTCCCTTAAATTGGCATTGTATCAGTATATCATGTCCAACTTTCTGAACAATGTGCAGGTCACCTGGAAGACTACAGCAGGCGGCACTACATGGAGAGTGCAGAGATGTGAATGGACGTTGGTAAAATATATCAACTTCCGGCAGAAAAGTTCATTAATCTTTTTGAGAGTTGATGCTTCTACTGTTCAGAGAAACCATGACATGTTTCCATTTAGAAACCAGAAAAACAGATCAAAGAGGAAAGGTGTTGCAATACATCTCACTGGTCAAAACTTCACCCACGTGAACAGGACAACTTGCAGTAAAACCATTTGCTCCTTTCCAAGCCAGGAAAAATTTACCAAGCTTATCCAGGAGGGGTGGGGTAGGAGACTTGTTTGTTTGCTTGTTTTATAAACCAACACCATTTAATATTCAGATTAAAATACACTGCTTCCCCTACTAACCAGATTTTCAAAACCGAGCATACTACGAGAAGAGCCACCTACATGACAAAATAGATGACATTTACCAAAACAGACTAGGAACAAAAATTTATGCATCAGTTCTACAAAAGGTGAATCAACCACTGAGCTTCACAGTTCAACCTCTGAAAAGAAACAAGATCTGATAGAAGAAAGAACACAGTTAAAAAATGCACGAGTTGTTCTGGTGTGATGAGTAATATCAGGAAAGACAGAATGAAAACATGCCTGCTGCTCTTTGTGAATTCTATTTTTAAAGCACAACATGCTGAATGAATATTTTAATTGCTTCACTGATAAAAAAAAGATTAAGAAAAAGTATTAACTTTGTAGCAAAAATCATTCCGTGTGCTACAACTCATCTGAAGACTCAAAGGGCTCTGCATCTGTTCAGAGGCACCCTGCGCCTGTGCTGTTTTCCCCACTCTCCCTCTCAGACACAGCCAAGTGGCACCTCATGCTCCTTAGCAGTTTCTCTGGTGGATGGTCTTAGGTGACAAGTTTTGCTATCTTCTGCTCATTGCTAAGGGAAAATGCGTGGTTCTGCCCCATTTAGCTGGTACTCCTGAGCTGCACCTTCCCTTTTCAGTCATGGTATCTGACAGCACACTAGTATTCAGCTCTTGCAGCTCCTCCTCTCCCAGGAACCTGAAGTCAGCAGCAGAGTGAAGTGACTCAAGGATACTTTCTTAAAAGCAAAGGCATTAAATATTAATCTAAAATGCATTTCTGTCAGAAAAAAATATGGGTAATACAACAGAAATTAAACAGATGTTACATAATATTATCTAAGTTGACAAATTTTTTTAATTCTACTGAAGAAAGAACCTATTCTTACCTGGGAAAGACAAAACTTATTTTGCAAACTTTCTTCGAATTTCCAGGCTCAAGACACTTGGCAAAGTAGCTGTGTCATGCAGGCAGAGATGAAGCAGTTTCTTCACAATGGGAGCTCGATTTCTGATGCTGTGCTTTATCTGGACTACTGTCTTGCCTTTTTTTTTTTTTTGTTCGTCCAACAGCCCATTATCCACCAGAAGTCTCACCCCATCTTTGTGTTTCCATCACGTATCTATATAGCTGTACAATACTATATTCTCCAGCAGGTTTAACTATGCCTGACAAATTGTGAGACTGTGACGGATGTTACCAGAACCTATTCACATTTATGGAAACTGAGACAAAGGAAATGAAATTATTTGTTCAAGTCCTTTACGGAGTTAAGAGCCACAGCCTGGAGGACAACTCTGACCTAGCGAGTCTCTTGGGGCAGATGTTAGCCGAGCAAAGTTGTCACAGCTCCAGCAAGTTCAGCAGCACTACTGCTGAACGTCTTTGCCAAGAAGACTGGGATGGGTGGATAAGCAGCAGTTTGTACCAATGGGGCATCAAATCCCACGCCCCCAAAGGACTTTCCATAGATACTTCTGTCTCTGTCCTGACTTCATATGAAGAGAACATTCCTTAATACAATATTTATTGACACATCAGTGGCTGCTGCCTTGCTAGGAGAAAAAGAAAATAGAAAATGCTGGAGTCTGCTTGCCTACTGCAATCAAATAAAAACAGCATAGCACCAAGCTGTCAGGAGATACAGGAGACCAACTCTATTCTCACACAGACCAATCCCAGAGTAGCCACTTCTAAAGTCGAAAGAATGACCTTCAACTCTGCAGCACAACTGACTTCGCCCAGTCATATCATAAAGTTTATTCTTCCTGTTTTCAATATACTGTCCCTTTTTTATGCCATGTCTTCTCAAAAAAAAAAAAAAAAAAAAGGATCAGAAGTATTAAAAATGCTGCATCAATCTGTGCTGTGGTGCTTCTCATGACTCTTTTAATCCATGGACACTGTTAACTTCTGAATGTTCTTTCCTTTTTTCTTCTCAGTAGAAATATTTTGTGTATGTCTTCAGAAGATGCTGTTAGAGACCTCTTAAATATATAAAACAGGCTGCGTTCTTTCACATGTGGCATTATGGAATGTATGGCAAATCCTATCAGGACCAGGAATCCCAGCATGCATAAGCCTGAATTCATTCTGTTGAGCTTTCCAAATAAATTAGGAACATATTCTGTGTAGTGTAAACCTATGCTGATCAAAGTAAAAAGAACAGAAATTACATGAATTTTTCCTTGAAAAATTTTCCATGGAAGAATCCGCAGAGCTGCTTTCATCTGATGAATCAAGTTTTCTTTTTCTAGGAATTTTTTAAACTTTCCTTTTGAAGTTGGCCCTCCACCATTAATGTTACTGTCTACTTGCTGGTTAGAAGCACTTGCTTTGGTCAAATGCCATGATGCCATCCACAGACGGACAGGACAGTAAAAGGTGCCAGACTGTGGCCCACAGACAGGTAAGAGTGCACTCATGTTACTTCATACCAGAGCCTTCTCCTCTGGCATTGTATGAAGCTTATCTTTGCCTTGGATCGGAGTACATATTTATATCCACGCTATGTAGATACAAGGTGAATTTGGACTCGAGAAGGGGTTCAGACTAGTGCTGGAGGCAGTGAAGACGTTACTTATGTGCCTAATACGGAGAGCCTGGATGTCTCATGCCAAAAGCCTTTGAGAAATGTAATTTATGAGTTTCAAGGCTGACCTTTGATTCAATAGTGTTTACCACAAGAAATTTTCCATGACAGTGGACTGTTAGATATTTAATCTACCAGGAATTACACGTGACTGGCCTGAAGCATATGAATTGTTAGAACAAGTCAATAATACATTGATGATACGTCTGAAACAATAGAGACACATTTGATTACTGTATGATTTTAGCATATGAATTGACAGCTTGCTTTTCTAATTTGATACAAGAGATTGGATGGATGTGTGGAAAGAAAAGAAATGTAGGATGTGAAGGGTATGTAGACACCTGGGATATAAGGACACCTGTTTTGTGAGGACATCTGGTCAATGGCTGTCCAGCACATAAACAGAGACGAGACAGGTAAAGTAATAAACCACTCTTATGTACATGAGAGACAGAACAAGAGACAATACCAAAGACCAGGTCTGTGAGGTCACTGGTTGATGAGCTGCTGAAGGAACCACTCAAAGGCTTGGAAAGGTTCAGCCTGAGCTTTGTTAAGTGGAAAGAGGGGGTGGGGCATGCAGGGAGGAATGAATGACAAAGTTATAACGAGTTCCATGGGAAAGAGCATGCTAATGGGATGCTTTCAAGGGATTGTGGCAATGTGCAAAACTTATGGGATGCTTAGCAGAAGGGCAAAAGCAGGAAAAGGGAGACATGCAAACGCATGGGGGAGGAACCACATGTGAAAATACAGAAAAGGGCATGATGAAAGGGGCTGGACATGTATAAATCAGTTGCACTTCTGCATGATTGTCCGGCCAAACCCCATGCCTGATCACTGCAGGATGTTTTATTTTCTTATTAAACCTAATTCCTAACAATTTTCCTGGATGAGGACGGTCTACATTCTGGATCGGCATACTGCTGGTGAACCTCGAGCTGGAATAGCTGATCAGCAGGACAGGAGATCTGGGAAAGAGCTGTCAGAGACACCATAGATCCAGGGGACAGATACCAGTGAGACAAGGGTCTGAGGATGTGCTTCTCGGCTGACCAAACGTCTAAGCCAGCTACCAGAGAGACCTCTTTGTGTCTGTGTGTGTGATCTGCGACCTGCCAGCAAGCTTTGAACCTGATTAGCCAGAGATTTAGGAACATGTATTATGGTTTGTGTTGTGTGAGCGCTGCTTTGTTTGCATGAAGTGCCTGTGCAAGCACCGTTCTCATGTTTGTGTTGATCTGTTGTGCGATCGAGGCTTCTTTAACGTACATACCTAACAATTAATAGGGATGCTTGTATTTCTAGGATGACTCATATCTGATTAATTTCTCATTCATTTATTGTACTGGTTTTGTAAATATGTAATTTAGGTTTGTATATACTCTGCTTTGTATTACATCGTTGAATATAACCTTTACTATTTTTGAAATGACTCTGGTCAAAGGATACTTTCCGTGTTCTAAAAAGAACTGACAGAAGGACAATTTATCAATATTGGACTGCTCAGGGAAAAAAAATAAAAATCAAAGTGTAACTATTCTAACAAATATTGCAGCCTTCTTAATATGCCTTTTACTTATGACAAATGCATGCCAAAGCTTGCACAAATAGTAACACAGCTTGAAACTGAATTATTGTCAGATGTAAGCAGCAACAGCGTTACAGTCCATGACCTTAATTGACAAAACATGCTACCTGTCACTGATTCAGCACAGAAGCCACGCTATTCCTCCAGGCTCTGTTTAAAGTCTAACAATCGGATGTGAAAACCTGACTGGCTTGCTTCCCTGGGGATGGGGAAGGTTTGCCTGAAAAGTGAAGATAACCAGGACTATCAGACGGAGCAGAATTCATGCTTTGACTTACAACCAAAAGTATTATTTTGTCACATTTAGAAGGACAGATAACTTCTCAAACGTGAGCAAAATACAGGTGAGTGAATTTCCTTTGTATCAAGGTGTGAGAAAACTGGCCCTGGAATCTGGCTGTTGCTTATGGCTTTGCAACTGCAGAAGCAAAGTCCAAGCAGACAGACGTTAGCTGTTTTGACTACTACCACGGTTTTGAATTTTATTTTGAAATAAAAATTTTCCTATGGCTCCCAGTAGCGAAGAAGAGAAGCAAAACCCTTTCAATCACTGCATAATGGAAATTGCCTCTTCCATCCCTTAGAAGACTGTAAAAATCAGAGCTAGAGATACAAAAAGAAAGAAAAGTGAAGCTTCAAGTTTTAAACAGTTTAGCCAAAGACTGTTAGATAATGAAGTATTCCAACACAGCCTAAAAATACGGCTGTGACAGAAACCAAAACACCCTTCCTCTTCTATTTATACTCAGCAAGTGGGTTCTGAGATATTGTTCAAATTTTGCCAGTAGGTATAACTGGAGCATCCTCTTCTGCATTTAACTCTGACTACTCTGCCTTACAAAGTAACATATAATGGAACCATAAGAGGACTAAGAATAGGTGACAAAAATTGTTAGAGACTGACAGTGATAAAGTGTGCTTCTAAAATCATCTCTTCCCAATAAGACATCAAGCGTTCCACCATTAACAGCTCCACGGTCCTAATTCGAAGATTAATTTGTGGTTAAATGCTTACTTTCCACATTTTTCTTAATAATCAGTTTTGAATAACTCTTCATCTAAAGGAGGCAAAGGAAATCTAACAACAATCAAGCCTTTTTAGACATCATAGATATTAACTGCCAGCTTAATTCACATAACACACTGCATCATTCACCACTTACTCTGTGACATTTCCAGTATTAAGAAAAGACTTTTCAATATATCAAAATACAAGTGTTTAAAGACATGGAATTATTTTTAATGCCACTGTGTTACATATGGAACAGAACTAAAAAATAACTGACTGCTAGCACAGGTGTTGGTATATATCCAATAAACCTCAAATTAAAAGAACAATTAAATCTAAGTGTGCTTCTGGAAATTTTTAGTAATAATTGGTTTTAATGTTCTTAGATGCCAGTTTTCTAACTAGCAAAATAGTTAGTGCTTATTATTTCACACTTGAATGGATTCCGAGCAATTCTGTTCCATGGGTGCAGGAAGGAGAAGCTACAAAATGAGCCACAAATGTCAAAAGCATTTTTAAACAGTGGCAAGCAGCGCAGTGTTTCTGAGACACTCTTTAACCATGGCCACCCTGATCCTTTCAGCTGTCTGCTGGAGCGGACCGGTGCACCCACACAGACCAGGGTACTACAGGAAAGTCCAAGAGGCCCCTGCCCACACAGCAGCTTCACTACGCTGACCAGTTACACACAGTATCCATGAAATTACTACATTTCTAGGTTTTTTTACTGCAATTCCAAGTCCTCTCCATGAGACGTCCCCATTATTTATCTTTGCTTTGTTTACAGTACTAAAATTACTCTCATCTAAGAGGAAAAAAATCACTATTTTTTGAACAAGGGTTTGGAAGATGGGCAGCCCCATTGCTAGCTTGTTTCAGAGCGCTGATTCATAAAACTTAAAATGGATATGAATGGAAGAAAAAAAATCTCCATCAAAACAGAATATGGGAATAATACTTAGTACATTATGTCTCTTAAGATAAAAGTACTGGTTCAAACTTTAATTCCCCTCCACTATTTCTCCTGACGTGCCTACAGAACAGCAGGTAGACAATACAAAATCCGTACATTGCCAACACACATGAGATTTATTACAGACAAATTTACCTGTAACATCATAGGGTAATTTAGTCTCATTAGCAAAGTAATTTGCTATAAGTTTAAAAAAGTGCTGAGCAATTTTAGCTTAAAATAGAGTGGAATGTTATGCAAATTGCTGCATTAGCTCCGAAGTCTAATTTGTTTAAGGAACCTAAATCACGGTTTGGATCTAGGTCCCATTTAAGAATGGTTTTGTCATTAGGACTTATTAGATCAGATACAAAGGCAACATAAGGCTGTGACAGGCACAATTCAAGTAAATTCAACCACTGTACATATACAATATTCTGATTTAAGTCAAATAAGAATTGTTCCCTGTGTGCCAAACTGCAGGGCGTAGAGAAGGAAGGGCATCTTTTGTCTGCGTCCATAGAAATCAGGCAGGTGTTTGGAGGAATGGTTGTGCGACATATGAGGACGCACAGCACGAGGTTAATACTCAGAAGCTTTTCTTATGGGAGTGGATATTCCGTTTCTGTAACTGAGTAGACCTTTGTTTCTCCCTGTATCTCTTAAGTGACCTCTTTAAATCCTGGGATCTATGTGCGGGGTTAACAGAGACTCAAAAACATGTACTGAACAGAAGGAGACTCAAAATCATGTTCTAAAATTGCCCTGAGAAGGTATGAATAAATGTGCTGCTTTCTCAGTCTGTAAGCCTTAATGTATTCTGCACTGTGATACATTTTGTTTTTCATGCTTGGTAGGAAGGCTACACGTATTACAAATCAAGGTTTTAGCATGACTTTATTTTTTACTAAAAAAAAATCTCTGGCTAGGTATAAATTACCTATAATAGTAAAGCAGTTTACCCTAATATTCTTGAAAATCATTAAATCTGCAGGCCGACACAAGCATCCTATTCTAAACCTAAACATCAAGCATTAATGGGATCATCCAAATAACACTCCTAACTGCAGGCGCAGAGCTGGCATAAAGTGCTTGGCTGACTGTGAAGATATCAGAAAAGTCATTTTCAATCCCACTGTTCAAGGCAGTATCTCATAAAAAGAACAGATCGGCATTGACCTGCATTAACCAAGCTTCTCAGCTTTTCAGTCACCAGGGGTATAAACTAGTACCGAGGAACAAACACAAATTAGGAAAAATACAGACGAGCCAAAGCCCTTAGAAGGTATTGTAATTACTTGGGTTTAATTTGGGGTCTTTGCTTTTTGAAACAGTGAAGAAAGGCCCAGTATTAAAGAAGGTTCAGCAGTGTGCACTTTATAGATAATGCAACGGTAATATTAATTTAGGATGCAAGACATCAGCATTACTCAAGCACTGATCGAGTACTGTCTGAAGTTAAATGAAAAACGATGATTAACGCCAGGGGTTTGGATCATTTACTTTCTGCTATGTAAAAGAATTAAGCATGTATTTGAGAATGAAAGATTACATTTATTATTGGGGAAAAAACCCCAAAATATATTTTTAACCTAAGAACATCCCAATATTCCTATAACCAGATTCCTTGTGAAGTCAAACAAGATACAGAAATTTCAACACATTTTAATGTAAAGAAAAAGTAAGTTTTCTAGGTAAATGCAGTAGGTCAGGACGTCAAATATTCTAACAGCAACAGAGGACCGAGTTAGAGGAAAACTTCTGAAGCTGTAGTTAATTATATTCAGTTAGGTGTATTACTAGTGGGATTCAGTCAATGTGGACATAAGTACAATCTTCGAACAAGGTGTTCACCAGTAAGACCACAGGAAATTCCTTTTTTTCAGTCATTTAAGCCCAAACAACAAAATAACTCTATCTGAACAACTCAGCTCTAATTGGAAATTCAAAAGATTTTTTTTGATGCTTGCTGTAGCTATGTCAGACAGTTTGCCTCACAAGAATAAAGAACACACCATCGTACTGTCCCTGATGACCTCTGCTCCCCTGACATTCTCTACTGCGATTTAAACAAGAAGTATTCTCTCCTTATAGCTGCTGTATTATCCTCCAAAGAATCTCTGTCACATGAGAATTTTCTGGATAAGAGCTGAAGTATCTGTGGGGCCAGTTACTGGTCAAAAGCTAATGAACGCGTTCTCACAACATCCCTCTTTGGTAGGAAGTTCTGCTAATAGAAACTCAGGCACATAAAATTGAATTATTTGCCTAAGGTCACAAAGTCAGACTGTGGCACAGCTACGACTATGACCTGTAATTTAAGAGTTCCCGTGCAAAGCTGCACTGCAGAATCTTTCCTCTGTCTCCCCATTTACGTATAATAAATTGAGTACAAGGCAGCACAAGTAAACCTGCCTCATATCTAATGCACTGTGTAATATGTACAGTTCAATATGCAAAAGTATATATATTCATAAAAGAAGGTATAGTAGTGTGTGTGTGCGCACTGGTTTGAATGTTTTTTTTTCCCTTTGTGTAGCTCAGGTTCTCCTTACCTTCTAAAATCCACAACTTTCTTCTGATTTTTTTCTAAATCTCTTATACTCTTTGAAACAGGGGAGGACCAGAACTTCACGAAGCATCCAGGACATGTGTAACACAGATTTGCAGAAGGCCCCAGCAATGTTCTCGGTTTCATTCTCTATTGCTTTCCTGACATTTAACCTTCCATTTGCTTCTTGGACTGCCAATAAGCTTCAGATGACACTTTCCAAAAGCTCTCCAGCATAACTCAAGACCTCTTTTTTCATCAGCAGAATACAGAAAAAGCATACAGAAATGAGGAACAAGCAAAATAACCATCAAAAATAGTGCCACCTCACTGCCAATGGACTAACTCCGTTACAACTCTATAAAGTTTATGAGTTGCAGCAATTTTTCAGCTGCTCCTGGACGTAAGAAGAGCAAAGTATCAGTTTAGGAAAAAAAAAACCCTCACCCAAACCTGTGTAATACTTTGCGTGTGGAGCAAGGGGCATGTCCCTTTCTTTAAGGCCTTCCCTGGTTAACCATGTGCCTGCAATACGTCCCGTGAAGCAGCCAGCCAGATCCAGCAGTGTTCCGACCCACTCTTCAGCAACTGTGGGAGCAGCAACAGCTCAAATATATGGGGCTGTGTGGGACCTACTGTGTCATTTATAATTTTGCATGAACTATTTATTGATGTCTGTTAAACGGCCCTTATAGTGGGCATTACAATCACTACTTTTTATAGAGAAGAGTATGTAGGAACAAATCAAATTGCTTTGTGAAACTAAAAAATGTTATTATAGTCCAAACAACTTTTCAAGCCATATCTCACAGATCTAATGCATTTCCATATCTGCCTGAAACAAAGTCTCTGCAAGATACCAACCCGAGAAACGTCAGTCATTTATCAGTAAGTAATACTTCCCCGGGATGAGGAGAAGGAGAGAATCTGGCCCACGACCAGCAAAAAATGTACAAAACTTTAGAATTTCAAAATGAGTAATTTTTTATATCTTGTTTTTAATTGTCTTGTTTTTCATTTTACTCCTTATGTGGTATGAGTCATAGTCTTGAGTTATACCAGTATAAACCCTAGAAGAGCAGGATTGACTTCAGCAGCATTATTGTAAATTTACATTAAGGATTCTCTGGTTCAAGTGATTTCAAAGAGTTTTTTGTGGGGGCTGGATACACAGGTAGGCATTTAGATTTTAGAGCCTTAGGTGTCCTTACACCTCTACAAACCTGTGCCTTCTGCTGCAATCACTCTCGGTAGTTTAGTAACAGCCCTCTCTGTATTTTTAAATAAGTTTTGGAGATCATCTGATGGTCTTTACTTTGGAAGTTTCATTTGGCATGGCCTTTTTGTCAGAACTACAATTCACCTTACTGAAGTTTTAGTACAGATATGTTGAGAAAGCATCAAATTATAGATACTGATATTGATCTAGCTTATTTTATTTCTATATATAGCACGCAAAGTCTTACCCATGGCTTGCCGGATGATCAGAACAGTAATAAAAAAATATGCTCTACAATGGGAAAGTGATCTTCTGCATTCACACATCAGCCTAAAAAATCAAAGAAGCAACTGGCAGAAGAGTTATGAATAGAAAAAAATCCATGGCACGTATAGTAGAACATTATACTGCTTGAAAAAGTTGCAAATATATTTATTGCCCATTCAAAATGTGTGAACACCCTATTACTTATGTCAAATGACACTGTCTTTCAGTGTGTATTACCTCTCGTTCCCTACCACCTAATATTTTCCAATACAAAGGATACAGCTTTTACAAATGTTTCAGTACAAGCTGGACATTTTTTCCTCGCACCAGTGGAGAGAGATTCATGACACAGTGCAATGGTCTTCCTGCATCTGCTGCACGCCGTAGAAGGTAGAACAAAGGCATTCATCTCGCGCATATAATACTGATCTTTTTTTCTCGCCTCCTAAATGCGTGAAAAGCATTATCACCAGATGTTCACATCTGAATTTGTTGGCTAATTGAATTTACTGCCTAAAATTCCCTTCTATGTGGTTACTCATCCAGAGGCAAACTCTGGCTGCCCAAAGGTGAAAAAGACAGAAACCTTTACTCAGTGTTCTCACCTCCTGCGAGGCAGGCACTGTAGGAGCAAGTACTAAAGCTCACTCACTCCCTTCAGCCCACAAGACCACCAATGCCAGGCCCCTGAACAACAGCAAAACAGAGGTCAAACTCCACATCCCAAAGATGTCTTCAGGCGCTGCTACAGTTTGCAGCTTAGAGCATAAATGTGACAGTCCAGACAATGACAGTGAAGCTGCAATTATCCGTATGAAGCACGGAGAGTTGTCAATAATTTAAAAAAAAAGTATTTGGGCTTGCTTTGTCTCTAAATAATCATTGCTGACTATTTATTAGTATCATAAAAAATAAAAAAGGAACCTCTGGGAAGGGTGTACAAAACTTTCTCTATTTGACTATTCCCTGGAGAGGGAAAAACTGGGCAGCTGGGGGGGGAAGAACATGAAAGCAGCGTAAAGCAGTGTTTAGGGTAAAACTATCGATACATATTCTCGATATTAAACCCACCATTTTGTAAAACAACAATGTTCTCAGTCACTTTGTAAATTAATTCCATTCAGCCTCTGTGAGATGAGAGAATGACATCATGTTACAAAATGACTGAAAACAAAAGGAAGGCAGCAAACAAAATGTCTAATTTTTCCTTATCTAGCATTAACTCAGAAAACAACCAACTAGATGTTACATTACATTTAAGAAACAATATACTCTTGTTTATTTATTTTTAAAACCACATCACTTCACAGGACTGATATTTTATTCCCAGTTGAGGCTATTTTTCAAAAAGACTAATTTTGAAATGTGAATGCAATAAACCGAAAGCATTCATCAAAATCCTTAGCAGAGCAGAGGAGTAAAAGACAAGCATTGGCTCTCACAATCTGCCACTACTTGGCTGTTCAGTCTTCAGCTAACATACTAACTTCGTTTTCCTCTTTTAAATGAATGTAACTCCTGTGGGGCTTGTCATTAATTCACTTATTGAACAACTGTAATATTTTCCTAATCTTACATCAAGGGAAATATATGCCAGGTGCATAGTAAATCATTATTATAATCCAGGCACAGTATCCTGATGATAAAATCAAGAATAACCATGGCTAAATGACCCCAGAGGGATCCCAGAGCGTAAAATGCCACTCCTGTGCAACATAAAGCAGATTGTGGGGACACAGCACAGCACTCTGTGACATTCATTAATACTCAAGTCTTAATAAATGTAAAGACTGTGCACAAAAAAAAGACATGCACTCTATCATCAGAAGAGATAAATGTCATAAAATTGTAGTGCATAATTAGATGGTGAAACTGAATGGGGAAATGCATTCAGAAATGCTTTTGAAAGCAAGACTATCAGTTTAAGATTAATTCCCTGATAGAAGGTGGCCTTTTATGTCTTTTTTTTTTTTAAAAAAAAGGCCTATCATTTTATATTTGAGCATGTTTCTTGAATTTATTAGCAAATTAAAGACAATTTATTAGCACGAAAAAAGCAGACTGATATATTCTCATAAATTTTTAGATATTATTTAGTAACTCAGTGTTGGACTCTACATTGGGAGAGAACCAGAATTACAATACTTTAGTGCTAGTGAACGAGTGTGATTTGATTAGCATTATTCTAAATGATAATATTTTAAGACCATTAAGAGTGTAAGTGGTCTTAACAACAGTATTAACATAGACTATTGCGTCAAGACCATGCAGCCATTTCTCCCTAATCTGTTTTAGTTAATATTAAACAGGGAAAATGTTCAGCCACAAGCTTGTGCTATAGGCGATGAGCTACAGAATCACAGAATGGCAGGGGTTGGAATGGACCTTGAAAGACCATATAGTCCAACCCCCCTGCCAGAGCAGGACCACCTAGAGTTAGTGCTTCTTTGAGTCACACAATTCAAACTAAAAGAGGAGAGAGGGTATCACAGAGAAAGCATAAAGGGACAACCAAAGCAGACTTATTAGACACTTCAAACTAGCACTGTAGTTACTGAAATGCTATTGAATATACTCTCTTGCACACGTATCAAAAGAGAAGAGCTTGGAGTGCAGAAATCATTGTTTTACTCAGGAAAAACAGACCATTTACACCTGCCTTCCTTAACACAAAAATACATTTCAAGCCACTGACTGCTGGAATAAATAAAATGGAAGGGAGCACAGAGATTACGGGAGGTTACATAGGTTTGAAGACGGGATCAAACAGGGCTGATTTTAAGAAACAAAACAAGCAGCAGCAACAGCAGAAAACAAAAATTGCTTTCAAAAAATCTCCTATGGAAAGAAGGTGAGACAAGCCACAGCTAATATATCAGAGTGATGAGATCTTCATCATGGGAAGAAAAGGGCTTTGTTTCTATCAATCTAACAAAATAGAGGATTCATCCTTCATCTGTTCCAGGGTTGTGTTTTATGCATCTTCCAACAGCAGAGAGGAAAAGACATCTTTAGCCCCTATATCCCACTCTAGATTAACGTGATTGCAAGAATGCCACAAGGTGCATGGTGCCAGGCAAACCAGAGACAGAAACACCTCTGGGACACAGCCTTGCACCCTCCTCTCTCAACCTGAGGGACTGGAGACAGCAGTGACTTAGGACATCATATGAGAGGCTGTCACCAGTTGAGGATCCAGTATTGTCTGTCCAGCCCTGCAGAGCATGAACCACTGCTGTCTCCTTCAGGCAGCTTTCCACCTCCTGCAGCAGCTGCTGATGAAACAAGAAGTACCCAAGAGCCCTACAACAGACGACTGGGACAACCCTCTCCCACGCTTGCTGCTCAGCTGGGGCACACCTCTGCTCTCACGGACGTCCACGTCAAAGAGCAGGATTTGGCATTTTTGGAACCATTTGAGTGTATCATGAAAGTTCCCAGAATGAAAGCAAAGAGGGACAGCCCTCACAGAGGGTTTCAACCTGAAACGGCACAGGTGTTCACACTGATGGGTTGTTGCCAACTAATCACCCTTGAGAAGAATAAAAGGAAATAATCACAGAATCACAGAATGCCAGTTCCAGGGCTCTGTTACCCTCACAGTGAAAAAGTTTTTCCTTATGTTAATGTGGAACCTCCTATGCTCCAGCTTGCACCCGTTGCCCCACATCATCATCCCTGTTTAACAGGAGAGCCCATGGTCATTCAGGGCAAAAAAAAATGGACCTAGGGCTTGAAACAGTCAAGTGCTTTCAGTATAAACTTATTTTATTTTGGGTATATTCAGGTACAGAGCTTTTAAGTAATCTGTTCGTGGTTTATGACATCTTCACATATATTACCCCATCTTTCTCTTCTCTCTTGAGCTACAATGAAATGTAAGTATACATGTAAGTATAAATTTAATTTTTTTTTTGTGTTGCAGTATGATAGACTGGATTTCAGCCATAGGTATGCTACAGAAAGCTAAAATAACAGAAACTCAAATTGATCAAATTAACTGTTCTTGTCACAGTTTGGTTTTGTATTTATTATCATGTCCCCAGTTGACCAAGTCTCATTTAATAATTACCGATCAGTTATTTTACACTTGGCAGTTACTTCTCATGCAAGATATATGCAGTACCCCAAAAATTCCGTTACAGTGTACCCTCTGTTGGTTGAAATACATTCTTCAAGTACGACCAGTTCAAAAGCTCTTTGCAAAAATAACATTAAAAAGATAAATAAGCCTTGAAGAGGAATGAAAAACGGCATTCCTCATGCTAAAGAACAAAAATCTTGAATGTACTGGGTTAAGAAGTAATCATATGCATTTGTATACTTTGTCTTATGGTGAAGAGTAAGACTCCGTGGTGCTGTTAATGGTAGCACATGGAAGTTAAATGTAAGTTTCTTGCAGTGTAAATCGTATCCTTGAATGACAAGGTGCAAGGAGTAGAATGTTTTGTTGGAAAAATTATTCTAATAATGCAGACTTTGGAATTTATAAAAGGGTCATTCTAAAAATACTTTAAGAGTAAAATGTTTGCCCACAAATAGCATGTTGTATATAAATAATTTACAGTAAAAAACCCCAACTTATATTGCAAAACAACAGAGCATCTGTTGATTTGACTTCTTAGAAAACAGACTACAGATCAGTAAGAACCTGAAACATAAGTCCTGTAAAATCATTATTAATGAGGCTTTATAAAATAAAAAAAAAAAAATTCTTACATAAAGACCATTTCTGGGGACATCACTGGGTGCTGCTTTACTTCATTAGAGTAATTTCTACAAGTAAAAACTACACAGAAAGCGTCTTTGAAAGGGACTGTTTGACATTTACTTGCACAGGTGAATACAACTGCCCAGGGTGCTGGGGAGATAGACCCAAACCATCCTGCCTGCAGTGATCTAAACACAGGTAAGCAAAAGCCTGAACATCTCAGTGCTCCCTGTGAAGCCATTCTCAAACTGTGAGACTTTACCCATACAGATGTTTAACACATGAAAATTATGGTTATCAAAGTACTAATAAAATGTTTATAACTGAACAGGGAAGTACACCTTCTCCAAAAGTAATCAGTTACTGTCTGCACTAAAATGCCCCCTCAACAAATGTTTAAGTCTCTCTCCAAATTTTACATTACTTTTCAGTATCACCTATGAGACAGTTCTTTCATTTAAATTAAATACTACGTCTATGCCATCTCGCATGTAGAGATTAAAGGAGCTTACATAACATCTTTAATAGAAAACTGACAGTATCATCACTGGACAACACAAATTCCAGCCTTTAATTGAAGAGGTTTTAGAGGAAAAAGAAAGAGAGACTAGGAAGGCTATGGGAAGGCGAATGCAAAACTATGATTCTTCTTCAACACACAGGAAAAGAAAAATACTCTTTCTTCTCTGGGACCTCTTATGGAAACAGAGGGGAATCTTGCAGAACACTGAAGCAACAATATCAAGATATTCTTCAAGGATGATGAGAGCACCTCCAACCCCCCTTCTGGACCCTTCAAATGTCATGAAGAATCCTGTCAGTGTTGGCCAGTGGGTCTAAAAGGAACATAATGGACTGTTTCCCCACCACCCCATACTAAGCATTAAGTATTCCCTGGGAGAAAGCCATGCTAGAAACAGACATGTGACCTTGATCCTTGACCATCATGGATCTAGCAGTATTATGGATGACATCAAAGTTACCACAACACTGCAATTATGTGAATTACAATGCAGATAAACAAGAGGTTAATATAGTCTATGCCCGCTGCCTGACATGTGAAGAAACAGCGGAACTGTGTTGAAAGCATTCTGGGCATACTCTGAAGAACTCACAGGAGAAGATGTGGAAACACCTCAAGTTTAATGACAAAATGAATGTGAATGATGGTTTTGAGCAAGTTGGGAAAATAAATGCTTTCAGCGTGCAATCACGCAGTTTTTAGAACTCCAGACAATAATGTCTGGACTGATCCTTTTCTTCTGAAGGGAGCGTATGGGAATGCTCTCCAAAATAAAGAGGAAACTGTCCAATCCAGCAATGCTTATTAAGGATGCAAGGGTAGGCTTCAGGCAGGGCAGTTCAGCAGTTACTGTTCTTTTATTTGGCATTTTTGCATGATTTTCCTGAGAGGAGAACCTCAAGTGTTGTGGCTTTGACAGCAAAAATTAATTTCCTAGCTTGCAGAAAGGAGTGATTGGTGCCAAAACCCCCGAGTGACCTGTTACACCTTTGCAGCTGATGGCAAGCTGCCATTTTCTGTGAGAGCAAAATGGTGTTGGCGTGTGAAACTGCACAACTCAATCCTTTTATATAGTGACCTCATACAAAGAAGTAAGCTGTCATTATAGGAAGAAAAATTGCTGTGAAAGAATGAATTCTGTGTTTACTAGAATGTGGTCTTTTAAAGAAATTTAAAGAAATGTTCTCTGCTGAGTATTTTAAAATGCTCCTCTTTTCCTATATCCTCTGTCTGTTCTTTCTTGGCATCCAGGACCAGCTACTCTGGCTCTGCTCACAATCTCACCATTGTTGATGTTAAGAGCACTCTCCTACGCAGAAAATGCCATCTGAAAGGGCCTTCTTGTGCTCTTCTGCCTGATCAACTTTCCATTTGCCTTCAAATATCTGATCAAAACTTCTTCCCTCCTTTCCTTTTGCCTCTTAGTTGCACCACCATCAATGAAAGAGTAATTTATACAATGAATTGCTAAAGTATTCTGAGATCCTGAATTTCAGAATTATTATGCTTAACTGTAATGGGCTGCCTTTGGTAATTTCCCTAAAATACCCTTCTGTTTCCCTATGTCCCCTTTCACATATGTGAGACCTTCAGTGAGGATTGGTCCCTGCTCAACAGGAGATGAAAAATCGAACTATCAGACATTAGCAAAAATAACCCAATTTCTTCTACACTGTTCTAATGTCTGCTGCACCACCTAAGCACTGAGCACGGGGAATAAAGGTAGAGAGTGAGCAGCGCTACTGACAGCGGATGTAGTGCCTGCCTTGCAGTCAGTAATACTTAAGGAGACTCAGAAGTAGCGCTGGTGGAAAACTTTCAGTTAAGAGCAGCAGTTACAATCATACTTTTAAAGAAAGACTAGCACTGAATGGTTTTGAGCAGCATAGAAGCAGCAGCATCTGCAATAAACAACACCACCGTCTTTATCAATGGTCAGTGTTTACAGCATTTACCTATAACTGTACTGGCATGTTCAGGGCTGGAAGGGGAAAAATAAAAATTCTACCAGAAATATAAAACCTAATTTACTCCCGAAGTTTTTTTTAATGAAAAAGTAAATGACTTCTGACACCTTAGTAGCCAGCCTGGGGTGTCTTCACACAGTTACGAACCTTGTTTGAAAGTCCTCAAAGTTAGAGAAGGGCATTTACAGACCTCATTGCTATACAAAAGACTGAGCAGGGTGTTTAAGCTTTTGTAGCAACAGAGGTAAATTTAGAGTGATGTCATCAAATTCAGAAGTACTCCTGCGATCAACACGCTTTAGAAATAACACCTCCCATAAAGAACCTGGTCATAAAGGGAAAAAGATCTCTCGCTTCCCTAGACATACTTCAAACACTTTTGACTGAATTTTTTTTCATAGCTGTCTTCTACAGAGTATTTCCACTTCCTTTTCTTGGGGGCGGGGGGAGCGGGTGGAGAAGCAAGGGGTAATGTTCAACACTTCAGCCATAGAAATTAAAATATTGTAGAAGAGAAAAATGTAATGGTAAAATGGTAAAAGGTGTTAGGAATGTCAGAAATTCACATAGTCAGAGCTGCTATTTTCTATTTGTCTAAATTTTAGTTGACACTATTCTACTCTAGAAGAATATAGAGGTCTTTGTCCTACCAAGTACATGAGGAGAAGTTTTATACAAATCCCACTAAACTCTTATGAGGGTAGGACAAATTTACCACTATACAAAACCAAAACCGGAAGTATAAAAGAATGGTCAGGTTCAGAGGACAGATCATTAATCACCTTTTTGGTAGGCCATAGAGTATAAATCACGCTTAAAAGTATCCAAAAAAGTATTTCAGGACAGTTATTTCCAGAAACTCTGGATAAAATAGCCATTAATCGCAGTGTGACAATTTGATGCTCATTAGTGATAAAGGTAAATGAATGTTGTTTTTTTTTCTGTCAGATAACTCCAGACTTAAAATTTTCTTTTTTTTTTTTTTTGCATTACATTTCAAATTCAACACAACCAGTAAATAAACTAAATTGTTGCATAATATTATTCATTCTGTGTGTGTGTTTATGTTCAAGTGCATATTACACATTAACACTTAACAAATTATTTAGTGAATTCAATTTGCTTTTCCTCAGTGCCTGTCAGGCATATGAAATACCAGCAGTTTTCTTAGTTTTCTTAACTTACACATTCCTACGTTTGTCTTTTCTCCAGGGTTTGAAAGACCACCCAGACAATTTTCTTTCTTTAGCCTAAGTCATTTGCTATTTTGAAAGCCAAGCATTTGGTAAAAGAGTTCAACTCATAATTTAGACACATCCTTAACAGTTAGCACATGAGCTGTCACAGGTAGGTTTAACAGCACCACCCAAGTTCCTCCGGCTGGGCATAAGCCCAGTAAGAATCTGGGATATCTGCTGTGATATCCCCTTATCAACAGGATTTTGAACTCCTCACACAAAAGGCTCCTCAAGAAATTCTTATTCAGTGGAGAGCTCAAGCAGACCCTAAGCAAACTACTGAGCCCATTGAGTAGATCCCGATTCCAATATACAAACACATAAACTGTTTAAGTGTTCTGCTAAATCATGGCCTAAACACAACAGGACTTATTAAATATTTATATATAATTAAATATTATAGGTTGGTAGACAGATAGATATATTACAGAGGTAAGATAGTTCGCCAATGTTGGATGCTTTAGTCTAAAAAGCTTCACAAAGCATTGGGAAAGTATACAATACGTCTCATTTTTTGTCGTCTTAGAAAAATCCACAGTTATCAGAAGTTTGGAAGCATATTTTTAGGTGGATTGTTTAAAAAAAAAAAGAAGTATTTTGGCTTGTTTCCAAAGACAGTTTATGTATCATTGAGTGAGGAATATATGAAAGCCCTGAATAGTAACAAATGAAGGGGGGAAATCCTCATTTTACCTGTTATCCTTTTCCAGAGAAGCTCAGAGAGCTGCCTAGCGAGCTGCCTAGTGCTCTACTCTGTTATATACTTACCTTCACCCTTCCAGCTTGTGAGCCTGAAGCTTACAAAGGTAGATGTCCTAGTGGGATGGGTTAGATCAACAACAATCAATGGTCTTTTTCCCTAAATGGTTAGCAACAAAAATCAAACCATCTTCTTCCCTCAAATGTGATAGCTACCTAAGGGCTCTCAATCTATGGCTAACAGGAGACAGCACAGACTGTACAATGAATAAATTGCTCTAATCATTTAACTGCCTTTCTCAGACATTAATCAATTCTTTTACTGAAAAACAAATTTGTGAATAAGGATGAGAAAAGAGTATGGGGAGAGTGTGTAGTTAAAATTTTCAGTAATACCTGTAATGAAGTTCTCTTTTCCAGTGCACATTCTTCACTTTAACGTTCACGTAAATAAATTTTTTATTATTATTTCTAAGATGTCTGAGGTGATGTACACAACCAGTGCAGTTCTGCCAGCGCCAGCAGACCACATACTTGCTTACTCACTCGGAAATGTCCTCAGAAGCAAAAAGCCTAGAAGGGAAAGCTGCTATAGCCAGATAGACCCACGGAGTGGTATGTGCTGAGGATGAGGATAATGAAGCACTAGCAAGTCAGCATCATTGCACAGTTCTGACAAATACACAACAGCAGATCTTGATCTCAGTTTACCTTTACATGCCAGGCTAAAAGATGGCAGTACAGGCAGAGATTTATATGCACACCACATGTCCCTGATTAGCAGAATCTCTGAGAGGGGCAGGGGAGGCAGCTGGGGCTGGTAACAGCTTCACTCATTCAATTTTAATTGACTCCGGTGTGTTTGTCAGATCCCTCAGAGCTGCCTGCCTTCTGTTTCAACCTGTGCCAAAAGCTGAACTGGTCCCATTAAGCACAGGGAACAAGCAAGCAAGAAGTATCAATCAGCTACAGGTACAGAACAAAGTCTATATTGCTGTTTGAATTACATTTTAGATGCAATCTGCACCAAATTTCAAGATCATAGACCAACGATCATAGTTCAAGCTACAAACCCACTGAAATTCAACTATTCACACAATTGTACATTAAAGCAGGCTTTGATTCAGAATGCTTTTGCTTAATTTTTATCTTCTGTGTTTGTAGTGTCCAAAAACGTCTCTCTGAAAATCCTAAGGAAATGCCCATATGCTTCAGTGAGACCAAGAATGTACCAGTAGCTGTTTACAGAACAACTACTGAGAAAGTGTTTAAATGGTATGCAATCAAAATATTCAAAACCAACCAAATAAAAATGTTACAATAATATTCTATGCATTTTTTACTTTCTCTAATGGTAACAAATGACTTAAGTGAAAGCTTGAGTAAAATGGGTCCAGACATACGTACATGATTTCTCTTATAACTCTTTTTAAAGTACATGTAAGCAAGTAGTGATGATAAATGTCAGACAGCACCACTGCTGAAAAAAGGGTTTATAAATCTTACCTCTGCTTTTATTTTATTGTCTCCAAAACAGAGGTGCTGTAAGTAGGCTGCAGCATTGGACTGTACTGAGGGAAATTGATGCTGTAACATCTGTATAACTTCTGGAAGCTCTGGATCTCGCCATCCAAACTCTCTGTGCAAAAGCAAACAAGAAAGATGCATCAAAATTTCTGCTATTGGTGGGTAAATTGTCAACAGTTTGGTCAACAAGACGACAGACCTGTCTTGATTTTTTTTTTCTCACTGCTTTCAGAGTAAACATTAAATCAAATATGAAGCTGTTTTTCATTTTAAACTGTACTTCCCTGCAAAAAAAAAAAGGTTATATAAAGTATAATTAGAGTAAATCACATTACGGGGTTAGGTCTCTAACTGCTAAAGTTTCCTAAATAAAAATGGCTACACTAAAACTTAATAGAAGAAAGAAAATACATGCTTATACTATTACACTTTCTCTATTAAAATTAAAATATGGAGGTTAGAATCAGGATGACAAATGGTTTGCTATGAAACACTAGTTTGTCAAAAAGTCCTTTTTACTTACTTCAATCTTTATTGGATATAAATGGCTAACTTATATACAAAGCAATGACCCCTTTTGCCTTTTAGTTTATTTTTTCCAGACACAGTCCATGCTCCATGTGAAAACGATTATACAGTTCTGGCCCTGCTTGAGCAGGGGGTTGGACCAGACGACCTCCAACCTCACCCCTTCTGTGGTTCTGTAATTTTGAAATTATACAATACACACTTACACATCGGTTTCCTTTAAAACTTTTTCATATTACTCAACCTAAAGCAGCTAGGCAAATACAAAGACTCAGTCTTTGTGCTCTTCTTTAATCCTACAAAGCATGAAACATCATTAGCATCAAATGAAACAGCTGAATCCAAGTGTGTTGAACAAGTCCCAGCAGCTATTCTGCAGCTTCCAGAACTAAACTTAAAATCAATCTGTCACTTCGGGTAAATTTTTCCCCACTGTGTTTAAGGGTAAAATAATTCATGAAAATGACTTTGAACTTTGTGTCCCAAGAGCCAGAGATGCACACGGCCACTCTGCCTGAGATACCTAATTCTCACATGCCTTTTCCATAAGAGCTTATTTTTTGTGCCATATAAATATTTTTATGATCCTCCATCTAACGCTACATGTGCAAGGTAATAGGGGGAAATTAGGGGAAAGAGGTGACCTGTGAAAAAGTTTGTAGGTTCTCTGTTGCAGTTACTATGATCACCTGGGAGTTCATTGCCCAAAAAACCCCACAGGAGCTGTTGCAGAGTCCAGCTATAATATTTGAAAAAATATTCCTAATCATTAGTTTCCTTCCCAAATTATGGGGTTTTGGCTGCACTGAGGCCAAGTGTACGTCACTGAGGGAATTCACAGTAGCTCTGCAGTCTGTCTCAAGTAAAATCAGGCATCTCACGCTTTAAGTACAACAGTTCTTCAAGACATTTCATTGAAACAAGACTCATTTCACAATAACAACGAATTATTACAGAACAGAGGTATTGTCTGTTCTCTTCTCATATGGGATGTTTGCCAGATTGAGAGTTGTCATTACAGCTGTATCTTTATGAAGATCCAGAATATAAATAAGAGATGTAAAAAAATACACTCAGAATTTTATCGGCTATTTCTCTACTGACAAAACAGATGTTAACTCATGAATATTAAATTTCACATTAAGTGCTTAATACAAAGAAACCATGAACATGAAATAATAAATCACATATGGACTATTCCAATGAATCTTTAGATGACACAGACTGTTGCGAAGCTTCCACAAGAAACATTTTGCATGTATTCAGAAAGATCTTAACATTGAATTGGTATTTTGAAAAGTCAGACATTGTAAAAGGGAAGGCTTGAAACTTTGGCAGCCAAAGATGGCAAACACCACATTTTCTGTGTATACCAGCTTACTACAACTCTGTTAACAGGTGAAAAGGAAGTGAATCTTTGGTTAAGCACTTATTCCTGTTTAAGAATGGGTAGTACAAACCTATAAACAAGCCATAAACTGGCAGAGGTGATAGAAATAATGTTATTTTATGTGTTAGCTTCCTTTTATATTTGCTTTCTTACTGTTAACACTTGTTAACAGGTTCTTCAAACATATTAGACCTGCCTCCTATATACATGGCTCTCAGCCAACCAAAGCCATCTTCCAGAATTTTTTAAAAAATAAAAATAAAAAATGAAAAACCAAAACCCACCAACCTTACTGAGGACAAATTAATTATCCTACCTCCACTTCTAATTTATTCTCATTTTCAATCCCGGATATGAAGTACAGGTGTTGGTATTTTGGAGAGGATACAAAATACCAGAGAAAACAGCTTGTACGATAAGACAGCGAGGGGGAACATTTGAAATGAGTTGTTTTACATTGAATAACTATACTTCAGAGTGTTGGAACTTCTGTCACCAGATTCTCTCCCAAAGGAAATTTCCTCCTTCATAGTATGTGTATTCCTTGAACAGAAAACAAACAACCAAAAATCCCTTTATGTGCAGTAGAACACCACAGACCCTGATAACAAGCCTAGGTTCTTCTTCCTCTTGTCCTAGAATCCAGGTCAAAAGAGGCAATGAGGGGGAAAGAGGCAAAGATCCCTTCATCAAAGGTATGGTTAATTGTGCTGGTGAACCTGCAGTCTTGACATGGTATTTATATATGAAAACAAGGCTGTACCTACTTTTCCCCTCTGATCTCTCAAAAGAAAAGTTGGCAAATAAGTGATGCATGAATAGTTGTTGGAAATGGTTGTGCGCACATTGGATGTAAATAGAAAATTAATTCAGAAAAGAAACCCTTAGCACTGAATACTGAGTTTCTCATGTAATCAGTTTTAGGAGAGATAGTGAACAAAGCAGGAAAAAAAGTTTAAAAACGCAGCCCCAGTATGCACTGTCATTTCAAGCAGATGGTCTCTAAGAAGATTATATTTTTAGTAGTTTCTAAATGAAATATGGTAGCTGTATAAAACAAACAAAGACTTCTGTCAACAGTTAAGGCTGCTTGAATAATTGTGATAATTTTAGCAGCCTTCAGGGCAAGAAGGACTAGTTTCCAGGGGTTTAAATTTTTCATGTTTTATACAAGTCTTTTACAGGTGGGGGAAAAAAGTGAGCTAGAGTGGACTTTTTTTTTTTTTTTTTAGAACAGTAAGCTTGCATCTCTATTAACAACATTTACTTGAAAAAATAACTTTTTTTTGGAGTTTGCTTAACTATTGAAAGTTAGGAAGGCTACTGGCAGAGGTCTTGAAAAGGGAGGACTGGAATTTCTTGAAGACAAAGGTATGGAACTATCTGGAATATTTTGCATAGATGTGGGGAACTTCCAGGCTATGGCTCCAAGCATATGTATATGACAAAAAACATGTACTAAAATAAAAAGCCAAACAAAAAGCAAGACAAAAAAAAAAACCTAGTAGGGAAGGAAGGTATGTTGTAGAAGTCAAGAGCTGGAATAAACTGGGTTGCACCCTGGAAAAGTAATTGAAATTAGATAGAAAAATATTTTTTACTGTCTAACAACAAAAGGCAGTAGTAGGGTCAGTATTTTATGAAGATAAGGGTCAGATCAAAGAAAGTGAGAAGGTAATGAAAATCAAATCTAAACCCATTTCTGTGAAACATCTGATATTTTGCCACATGGAAATCAGTTAAACTGGCAACATACAAGGATCCAACCCCTAGTAAAATTATAAAGTAGAATTAAGCAAAATTTGAAACTGTAGTGAATATCCTAAACAAACACTAGCTAAGCCAGTGTCCTTTATTAACATCCCCATGCTTACAAACTCTGAGTGGCAATCCACGCAGATGGTGAAACAAGACATAAGGCTGGAGTAAATCTGAGGAGACGTGCGGCATGCAATTTTTGAGAATGCTAACAAAGTATCTGTGTAGTCGATCCAAAAATGAAGAATAAACTAGCATCTGTACATGTAAGACCTTCTGCTATTGCCTACGTTTCCCTTGGAATAGCAACACTTAGCTGTTCAGGTCAGGTAAAGGCTTCTACTGGTGGTGCAGGTTTTTCCACAAGAGAATCACAGCTGTGCAAGAGCTTCACAGCTTTGGCTGGAAAGCAGCATTGGCTGTGCACCCGAAATATTTCAACAGGCTGTAACTGCATTATTTCTAGGAAGCATCCTTATCTGAGGAGAATGACCAAAGCACGCCAAGGTGTTGCACCTTCTTTCTTTGACAGAAACTATGCTCTAGGAATGTAGGCTTGATCTCATTTTGAATCCTGAAGAAGGTTTTAGCTTGAAGAGGTGACTAAGGCAGATGTTCCACGGATTACAGCAGGATACTGTTCCAGGGGTGGAAGACGACTCAAAGGGAAACACTGGGTTATATGTAAATTGGCAATATGTACGCCTAGACTATCACAACAGGCTAGATTTTATCTGTGAACAACTGAAGAGAATCAACAAGGAGCTGGACATGAGACACAACAACTCTGAAATTTAGCACCAGAAGCAGTAGCACCAAGAAATCCAGGCTGACTTGGGTACAGCAAGAATACCAACTCCTGCTCCTGTCATCGTATCACATAGACGCCAGAAAGCAAAGGAGATGCAGACTTAAAAGAGATTGTTAGTAACACAACTGAGTGCGCTGGCTATGTGGGACCACTTAAAGGTGCTGCTGAATACAGAGTATGTCCTGCACCTGAGCATTTGCTTGAAGTATGACAGAATGTTCTTCTTCTGCTACTGCAAATGCTGAAGACACACAGAAAAGCAACCCAAAATTGCTGTTACATCTGTATCTGCACTGATTTTACAAAGGCTACAAAACAAGTTTTAAAAACAGAGGTCTCCATTGGTAACTAAGGATACCGATCGCTTCTACACAGCATTGGAGAAGCAGGTGAGATGGCTCTGTGTACTCTCCATCCATTGGTCACAATGAATCTCACGAGAACTTGGGTTGTTATTTCCAATTTACATTATTAGAGCAGAACGTTCACATCTGATCAAGCAGTTGGCACAGGCAAGCACTGACACCCAGAGCTACTCCCGTCTCAGCAGCATTCCCCAAAGGCAGCGCTGTGAAGATGGCTGCTATAAAGAACCATATGCTTGGCAAAGACTGAATAACCACCAAGCGTTTATCAAAGACAGAGAATGTACAATTTTTAGATATATTTATTACAAAAACTGTATGTTTAAACCAGACTGGTCCATACGCTCCTGCCTGTCCTAATATGCATGCATATATGTAAAACAGTCTTGAACTGGTGAAGGACATATTTTCATATATGAAGTGGTGCTCAAAGGCAAAGACAATACAATCTGAGCTAAGGATAATCTTTCCTAGCTTTCTAACTCATATACATTGTGGCATTGCTAATGCCAGTATACAGGACTTTTTGCTGAACGTATGCCTACAGAGATATACCCTTCTTGTTTGCTCCCTGCCCCCCCCCCCCCCCCCCAAATAAAGCCTGAAAATCTCTTTTGCCTCATTTCTGAAAGGAGAGCTGGAGCTGTGGCAGTACTAGGAAAAAACAATCTACATGTAGCTCAGAATCAAATAGAGGAACTAATCGAAAGCCAATGGAAGACAAAAGAAAAAACAACCCCCCATGATTAAAGGAAGAAATTTAGTCCTATTAAAAATGTTTGGAAAGGAATATATCAATACTACAAGAATATCTCCCTAAGCACTTAACTCGTAAAAAAAAAAAAATCAAGAATATTTCAACATAATCAACAAAGACTGATATGACAAGGAAGAAGCCATTTAACAGTTGATTCCCTCATTTTCTTTCTGTGATTCTGTGACAGTTGGTCACACTGACACGCACTTATTACACTTAATTTATTGGTAATTAAACCTGAAGTAGTTCCTTAAAGTATTTTCCCTTTTTCAACCATACTTCACCACATGGAGACCATGGGACCTGATGAGATGCATCCACGGGTCCTGAGGGAACTGGCAGATGAAGTTGCTAAGCCACTATCCATTATATTTGAGAAGTTGTGGCAGTCCAGTGAAGTTCCCACTGACTGGAAACGGGGAAACATAACCCCCATTTTCAAAAACGGAAAAAAGGAAGACGCAGGGAATTACAGGCCAGCCAGTCTCAACTCTGTGCCCGGCAAGATTATGGAGCGGATCCTCTTGTAAACTATGCTAGGGTGCATGAAAAATAAGGAGGTGATTGCTGACAGCCAGTGTGGCTTCACTAAGGGTAAATCATGCCTGACAAATTTGGTGGCCTTCTATGATGGGGTTACAGCGTTGGTGGATAAGGGAAGAGCAACCAGCATCATCTACCTAGACCTGTGCAAAGGATTAGACACTGTCCCGCACAACATCCTTGTCTCTAAATTGGAGAGACATGGATTTGATGGATGGACCACTCGGTGAATAACGAATTGGCTGGATGGTCACACTCAGAGTTGTGGACAACAGCTCAAGTCTGAGTGGGGACCAGTGATGAGTGGTGTTAGTCAAGGGTCGATATTGGGACCAGCTCTGTTTAACGTCTTTGTCAGCAGCAAGTGGGATCGAGTGCACCCTCAGCACGTTTGCCAACGACACCAAGCTGCGTGGTACGGCTGACACGTTGGAGGGAAGGGAGGCCACCCAGAGGGACCTTGACAGGCTGGAGAGGTGGGCAAACCTCACAAAGTTCAACAGGGCCAAGTGCAAGGTTCTGCACCTGGGTCAAGGCAATCCCATGCACGGATACAGGTTGGGTGATGAGTGGATTGAGAGTAGTCCTGCAGAGAAGGACTTGGGGGTGCTGACGGATGAAAAGCTGGACATGAGGCAGCAATGTGCCCTCATAGCCCAGAAAGCCAACCTCATCCTGGGCTGCATCAAGAGAAGTGTGGCCAGCAGGCTGAGGGAGGTGATTCTGCCTCTCTACTCCACCTGCAGTGCTGGGTTCAGCTCTGGGGCCCCCAGCACAAGAAAGACATGGACCTGCTCAAGCGGGTCCAGAGGAGGGCTATGAAGATGATCAGGGGGCTGGAGCACCTCCTCTATGAGGACAGGCTGAGAGAGTTGGGGTTGTTCACTGGAGAAGAGAAGGCTCCAGGGAGACCTTACAGCGATCTTCCAGTTCTTAAAGGGGGCCTACAGGAAAAGTGGGGAGGGACTGTTTATCAGGGAGTGTAGTGATAGGATGAGGGTAATGGTTTCAAACGGAAAGAGGGAAGATTTAGATTAGATATTAGGAAGAAGTTCTTCACTGTGAGGGTGGTGAGGCACTGGCACAGGTTGCCCAGAGAAGCTGTGGCTGCCCCCTCCCTGGAAATGTTCAAGACCAGGTTGGATGGGGCTTTGAGCAGCCTGGTCTAGTGGAAGGTGTCCCTGTGCATGGCAGGGGGGTTGGAGCTCGATGATCTTTAAGGTCCCTTCCAGCCCAAACCATTCTGTGATTCTATGATACGCAAGAACATACATATCCATAGACTGTCAGCCCGGTTTGAATGATCTGCTCCGGTTTAAAAGGAGGCAGAATTACTGTATTTGCTTTGAAAATGTAACATATGAATATTTGGTACCTTTAGCACACAATTTTAGGAAATAAAATACAGAGATGTCAATCTGTGTTCCACTCACCTTGGAAAACACTCCAAATCCTTCATCATATTGTCTTCTCTATTCAAACTTGTCCAAAGAACTGTACAAGAAGGAACTAATCACCTTCATCTTTAGCCCCACAGTGATACGAACAACTTATATCCACAAGATGTAGGAACAACAGGTTTGGGCCTAATACAAACCCCTTAGGCCAGCAGAGAGCTCCCCGGTACTTCTGTTTTGTGCTTTCAAGAAAGATAAAGCAAACCCAGACTACTGGAAGAGTTAGGAACAAAACAACCTTACACAGTTTAGGCTAAATTTGGAAGCACTGGAAGTAAGGACAGAGAAAAGGCACCACAGAGGTATCTTCTATGAATAAAAATGTAAGTCCTAATGAAACAAAGAAATCCATCTATGTTATTGTTTATTCCAACTTGAAAACTGCAGCCTGTTTGGGGGGCTCTCTATGACTGACACAAATTCATCCAGTGTCACACAATCAGAGGAAGTGTAAACATCTCACCAAACCTGCAATTCTCGAATCTCACAAATCTTCACCATTTGCTTCTTCCTTTAATGGAGTTCTTAACACTTTCTGAAGAGCTGTTGTTGTTAAAGCAGCATGCTTGCCAAATGGCTTTGTAACAGTAAAAAATGATCACAATAACCTCTTCATTGCTGGGTTGCTTAATTATTTTTTTAATACATGCACAACTGTAAACCTGATTTGCTGGCAAAATATTGTACGAATGGTACAAATGGAATCAGAATGAGGAAGAAGTATTTCAGTAGAGAGTCTAACAACATTTGAGGTATGGGAAAAGTTTATTTCAGAGCTTGTCAGCTCTTGAGCAGAAAAACATTAGAGAGATATGCTTGGTCCAACAATTACTGATTTTCATTTGAGTAACACACCAGATCTACTTACCCAGGTATACTGAAACCTCTTAGTATACGCAGTGTTAGGATATGATCTGCCATACCTGGACCACTTTACCTGATCAATAATTTCACTGATGCAAATGAGCAACACTTTGTATTCTGGAAATGTACCATTTAAATATTTAAGTGCATAATAGATCAGCAGTCAACATTTGACTGCACTTCAATATGTACTTTATTTTTAGTTAAGCATGTAGCTTACGTCTTCCCTGTATTTCAAATTTAGCACAGCTGAATGTAAAACAGCTGTACAAACATTTGGCAATCCTGCCAAAAACCTGGATGCTGCTCTTGGGTTATAACATTTTCCTTGGTTCCTGCTTCCATGTGGCCTAAACTAGAAGCACCAGGCAGTAGTGCTTACACAGATTCATCACAAATGTGGTTTTTACAATGTATTTGTGCCTCCTAATGAGGTGTGCAGGAGGATGTGCTGTTGCCAGTGCACAGGATCCCTGCCCAGCTCTGTCAAGCAGTGATGGAGTTGCTCAGAATGCCCCAGGTCTTTAATAGAACCATAAACTTGAGGTCTCAGGGCTAATCCAGCACTTCAAAAAAACACCTCTCCAATACAGCAAAGGACTAAAACTCACTTCTACAATGGCAAATATACCCTCCTGCAGTTCTGCCTTTGTATTCTTTATACATTCTCCAATAAGGCATCACTCTTCTGTTTTCACATTACTTTAGATTTTAAAATAAGAAAACCATAAGAAATAAGCTTGTGAAAAGGCAAGATGAGAACTATTTCAACATAATGAAAACAGTCTGAAGCTGAACCATCTGTAGCTTTCTTGAACTTTTTTATCTTAAGAGGAAAAGATTTTAAAGATGATGCAGCTGAGTAAGATTATCTAATGACACTGGCCCACATGGTACTATTTACAGCTCTAGGTTACTGCCTCCAAAACAACATGATTACATTCAGAGGTATAAGTATCATCTGCTCAAGGTTACATTGACTTCATTTACAAATGTCTTTTTAATTGAACTTTTATGAAATAATCTTTCATGCTATCGGTAGTGATCTATAAATATTTAATTCCCTCACTCCCAGTGAGGGAGCTTTTAAGAAAAAAGTTCCCTGTGTCCTGGGGTAGCCATACCCTGCTTTAGCTGGTATAATGTTACCTTTCCTCTAGAGTGTCAGGTTGGGAGCAGAGAAAAATTACGGACTTCGCTGCTTTAGGGTATCTTTAATTTTGCCATTTGTACCATTTGGTTTGTATAGTAGGTTGGGTTTTTTTGTTTGTTTTTGGTTTTGTTAGAAAGTGGCATTTGTCTTTTGGGGCTGTTGAGCTGAAACAGTCTTGAAAACCTTGTTTTATCTCTTCCTCTGCAGGCATTTGCATATACAGGGACTGCTTCTGCAAAGGCGAGTAAGAGGCAAATTAGGTAAGCTATCAAGATGTCTTTAAGCTGCCTAATTTATCTTCTTTCTCCCTCCAATGCATAATATTTTTCTGACTCCCTACTACAGAAGGGCCTTACAGTAGCTTAGTACATTGCAGCTGTGAAAATACGCCAAGTTAACCCTTTCCTGAGAGACCAGCTCACACTTGCTTCTCTATCTACAGGAGTTCACACTTCACAGGGAAGGTTTCAGAAGATTATGACATGTAGTTCATTGGCAGAATAGCTGTTACAGATGTGGACATACTTTCCTCACAGATCAGAAAGGTGGAAACATAGACAGGAGATTAAAACAGTAGACAGACCTAAGGAATTCCAGTCTTGACTGTCATTGACTTACACTGGCAGACACAGTCATTTACTTTAATGCCTTCTCTGAGGTTTGATAAATTCTCTGTCTCTGGAGATCTGTAAATCAAAACTGTCTCCTTTTCTAGAACTAGTGTTCCCATTCAGAGGCTCTTAAGCCTTTCTGTATTTCAACAGGCGAAAAAAGGTTTTGAGGTCCTGCTCTTATCTGGCCATGTAGAAAGGTATGCTTTCTAAAGAACAAATGTACTCCACAAACCCGATTTTCCTAGGAAAACGGGAGGAGCACTTTAGAGAGGAAGATAATTATTTTATTTCCTCACATGCATCATAACACCTAACCATTGCATCTATAAAAAAAAAAAAGAGAGCAAAAAAGCAGCAGGAACAATTTAGCATTAGGCTAACAGCACCAGTGCTAACAATTCAAACCACTCTCAACCGCAGGAGAGGAAGCTGGCACACACAATTCTCCCTGAAAGTCTCAGAGCATTCATGTTATTGTTTGAAACGACCACTACCACAAGAGTTCCCAAAAGGCTTTGGGGCACTCCATCTCTCTCCAGTCAAAACTTTCAATGTTGTGTTATTAAGCACAATGAGTTTCATGATAAATGACACGATCAACACATGGATCGTCTCTCCCTGTTGCTCTCTTTGCTTGATTAAGCTTCTGGCTCCAGCAGATCTCCCGAGTCGCATGGCGGTGACAGGAGACCTGCTTCTACCCTTTACCAGCAGAGATGGCTGAAAGTCAAGCTTTTTCAGGTTTGGGAAAATAAAAAAGCAATGAAATTCAACGTTTCTCTCCTATCAGCAAATATAAAGCTTGGGCAGATCACCATTTGGGTAACTTGCCGATGACCATGGGAAAGTAGGGACCACTACGATCAGAAACTGGGTATTTTCTATGTGTGCAAGTAACAGACAACAGGAAATGCCAACAGTGCACACAGTTTAGCACAAGCTGCAGAAATACTTTTTACAGCTGGGGTGGGGACAAGGAAAGGGTGCCCATCTGAAGTATTAGAAAGTATTACTCCTAAATATCTTGTGCTATCTCATTCCTTAGTGATTACTCCATGGAGTGGCACACACAATTCTCCCTGAAAGTCTCAGAGCATTCACGTTCTGGCTGGCTTTGTTGCTGCAGAGCTGCAACTCTCACCTTATCTCCACACAAACATCCTCAGGACATTCTTATCTACGTAATACTTTGCAGCCCTCCCTGTCTTCCTTAGCACAGTAAACTCTTCAGAGTAGACATTCTTTTGATGCTTACATAATGAATATTAAACAATAAAACTTAAAGGTGACTCAAAACATCATACAAATTGATAAGCCTCAGAATTTGCCCTGAAACAACAAGTCTGGAAAGCCAAGAAAAAATCCCACATAAATGTCTAGTACTGAATTAAAAGAAACCCAAACAACAAACTGTTCTTATTTTCTTTTCTTACAACTAGACTCCTATTCAATTCTTTAGAGAAAGAGAGGAACTAATTCTGTTCATTAAAGTTGCAAGCTGTACAATTCTATAAATGCACTTGAATTTGATCTTCTTGTCAAAGGGAAATACAGACTAATAGCTTTTCTTCGCTGCCTTTATTTCAGTTTTCATTAAGCATAAAAAACCTGATCTCCTGTATGCCAGCTTGATATATCTCAATGTACAACCACCAAAACAACATAATAATGCAAGATATACTTGACACTCAGGAGACGGAAAGTTCACGGGATCAATAACAAAAGATTCAAATTGTTAAAAAATTGTTCAAATAGAAAGCTGTTAGATGGAAGGGAAAATATCCACCAGTGATGAGTCACGACACTCAAATACTATTGCTGCTTCCCATCACATGCTTTTCATCTACTTCAAAGTGCTGTAGAAATTCTAGGGAACTCTCCTAATGCAGTACATAGATATCATCATCTTCATGTCAGGCGTGGATAAAGAGAGACTGCACTTATACATCTCTCTCACAGGGGAAAAAGAAAAAAAAAATTGGCAAAAGTTAGAAGAGCCCCTATGAAATCCTTAGCCCTAGTTTTCAACTCTGAACCAAATACACTGATTCACTGTTAAGCTAACTGCAAAATGTTTTCAAGAACATAAAACTGCAGAGGATCTGGACAGCATTTCAGGGGAGCACAGGACAAGAGGAAACCTTCTGGGCCACCAAAGCCAATTTCTGACTGCAAGTCTCCTGCTATTTGGCACGTATGCTGCAGCATACATTGCTTAAGCTAAAGATACAGGGAAATTTTAATCAATCTCAGATTTTGTTGACCCTAACCACAGTTTCAGTTTATAAATGAAAAAAAAAAAAAAAAAAATTTGTCTCACATCTCCACTCAGAAGGGGTGCTTTTTTGTTGTTTCTAACAGGGTATTTCAATCTTCTATTCTACTCTAAGCTACTCTGATCACCAACAAACATAATACATATCCCACTTTTCAGAGTACTAAATCAGAAAACAAAGCTGTACTTCTGCACTTGCAGGGGGAAGTAAATAGAGAAGAGATGGTGTCTAGCTGGGTATCTAGCATGGTAACATCTCTGTTCTGTTTGGCTCACAGGATAACCCAAGGAGTCTCCACAATGACTCAAAGCCAGCAGACAAATGACGAGCTCGTCAATGAACAGATATGACTAACAGAAAGTACTAGCAGTGATCTACACCACCAGGGAAATCCACAACCCTCAGCTGCTGTGTCAGCAATAAAACCAGACCATGAACAGTGTGTCTTACCTAAAAAAATAATGCAAACGCTAAATCAGAGATTTTTTTTTTTCTTTTTTACACGGACCATAATCGGAATTTAGTGCAGAAGAGGGCTGTACATTTTATGTAAATGTAAAATGGACATCTCATATGTATATTTGATAGCTTTATCTCAGTAAAACACAACTCACAGAAAAACATCCTTTGAATGGGGAAAGCAAGCTCCTCTCTTAGTTGCTATCCTGTCAGATTATAACTGGAACATGACTTTTCTATCCTTGACAAAAAAGAATGAGGCTTCAGACTGTTCTTCACAGCACTTCTATAGAAATATTTCCAGCTTTACTGTGAAACACTGTATATATCTAATTAATCCACTGCAGAAACTAATCACACTATTGATTCAGAGCAATTGCCCTTATTAACAAATGAGAGAAATACTGCCAAAGATCTGTCATTTAGAAATCAGAATCAGTATCTTAAAGTGGTCTTTGAAACCTGAATATATTAAGGGAAAATATGTGCCTCAATCTATCAAAAACCTTGCCTCAGCCTGTGGAAGTACAGCCACCTACAGAAGAAAGAGGAATTACTTATATGGTACTTAGCTGACAGTTGTATGTATGGTGCTTACTGCCATGCAACACATCTTGGGTGTGATTTTTCATGATACACTGAATTCCAGTGCCCATTACCTTCACTGATTCAAGAATTTAGCTGGTACCCTGCAGTGTATTCTGCCAACCGCAGAAGTACAGACTGCGAAGTGCACCTTTCCCTCAGAGCTAATTCCTTTGCAGACTTTGGGCAACCTTTTCCCCCCAGTCTCCTTATTTAACCTGACAGGACAACACCACTCCCTCCGACTTTGAAACTGCCCTCTGTGTGCTCAGCTGACAGCATTGACTCCAGCCATGAAAATCTCCAGTATTTACATCCTATAGCTCTAACAACAACTGCCTCAGACTTCCACAACCAAGCTCAGATCACGGTTACATACAACTAAACAACTGGTAACATAGTCATTTATGAAACAGATTTCTGATATGTTTAGAATTAAAAGTAGTTTAAACTGTGGTTAAAGCCTTAAGCATCGATTCTGCAGTATGCACAAGTCATGTAGCATGTGTACTCTGTATGAATCTCTTCACTTTCGAGTACATTATCACTTAAGAAATTAGATTTTGCTCTAAAGTGCTTCCAAAAAATGAATAGCGGGTTCATCTGCCAGACTGATGAAAATCGTAGTGACGGGTGGTTCCAGTCATCTCTGTCAAGCCTCATTCACATACACTGAAGCCATTCTGATAATAATTTATTTCCTTCCCTCTCCTCGCCTGAGATACACTCGTATCAAGGGCTGGACAGCGCAACCTGCTTTAGGGAAGACAAGAGCATGCTTGCAGAGAACAGACACGAGAGCTCTCTGTCTAGGCTGGCAATCAAACCCGTCTCACACACGATACAGAGGCAACCTTCAATTTTCCCCCCCTTCTCTTTCCTTTTTAATAGCCACTGATGTCTGCAAGCAGAAAAACACACGTTTCTTACATATCCTTAATTTTACATTTTTGGTTATTTTACGACAAATCTGTACGGTTTTGAAATTCATATTTTAAATTGCTGCTGCAAATTTCAAAGTCAAGTTCAAGCACATCAAAGCCCGCAGATTTTCAGCTGTGTTGTTTGCAAAAGAGGAGCCTGGGAAAAGCATGAGATTTTTAGTCAATACTTGCTGTTCCTAAGCTTTCTTCTAAAGGTAAGTACAAATTCAGGTATGAGCTGATGTTCTTGATATAACTTGATAAAAACGAAACTGATATCCAGTTTCATTAAAACTCAGTTGGAAAAACCATGGAACTGTTCTGCAACAGAGGATATTATATCTGATATTATTTATTTATTAGCAGAGAAATCACCATATAGGATATTGAAATGATTTTTCTCTGTTTCATAAAAATATCTTTGTCTTCTACATTTTTTCATTTGATTATAAAGAAAGGTGATCTTACAGTAATGCTCTGTAGGCAAGATTGCAGACGAAGTTCAGAGCACACCACACTTTAGTTTGAGACTGCACTTTTTAACCACTACTTTAATTTATACTGGGGTCTCTTTCACTCCAAAGTCAATGGAAGACATATTACACTCAGAGGTGCCTTATAAAGAATTTCTACATATGAATTTACATATACAGAATTGTACATCAATTGCACAAATCAAATTACTACATTAGATTTTCCCAGAAGCTGATACTAATCTACATTAAGGAGAATGTTCTGCAGCCTTCTTTTCACACTCTCGAATGTCTGAGACGTACAGCAAACATGGGTATTTTTTGAACTACAAAATTATGTTTGTTGGCAAACTCCTCAAGGCTTTCAGTCTTTCAGATGGGGGTCAAGTAATTCTGCATTCTTCAATTTTTATTACTTTACTGCGACTATGCACCTGCACTACTAGAAGTGGTATTTAGTGTGTATGTGTCCAGCATGTAAGTGCTTAGGTTTTCCTCTCTTAAAACATACTAATCACAAATTTCAGCTTGCTGACGAACACAAAAAAATTAAGTTAGATATGCACAGCAAATAAAGTCTCTACCTTCATTTGATACATAAAGAAATCCAAAATATTTTATGTTTTGTGGAGCACAAGACACCCTGATGTTGCAATCACTTTAGTATGAATTACAGATATTTAACTGTCAAACTAGCAACCATACATTTTACTTGTACAATATATATTTTAAGCAGAAATAAAGTTAAGTATGTTAATTAGCTACTTGTGCCCACTGTAATGTCAGAATATGAAAACTGAGAAAAATTCCAGCAAAACAATAATTAAAGAGAGAGTGAGAGTACGCTTCCCATTGGCTTTGCAATATATTAATTTCTCAAGCTTTTGTATAACTGATTACATCTTTTTTTTTAACTTCTACAAGTAAATAGCAAAACTAATTAGCTGCACACTATTAAGTTAATGCACATTTATCTACAACAATTCAATTCTGACTGTGAAATAATCTTTCTAGCCCATAATTACACTCCATCTTAATTAGCATAATTTCCGCAGTGCATTCTTTAATAAAGAAGCTGACATAAGGGTTAGTCTTAAATACCAAGGATATTCTAGACAATTAGAAAAAAAGGAGACAGGCAGAGCTGCCTTAACACCTATTATATTATCAAGACAGTACACATAAAACAGAACATGAATTCAACGCTATCTGAACTATCACAAGATGCTTTCACAGAAGATAAGCAAAACACTTAAAGGGCTTGAGATGTCCCTCAGCCACTTCACTGAAGTGGTCCCATGTCCTTCACAGCTCCTTTGTCCCCTGTCACTGCATCTCATCCCCCTCACCGAGGGCAGCCAGCAGATTACTCACTATCCCATTCAGCATATTAGTCTCCTTCAAAAAGAAAATGCATATGGTCTTGCATCTCACACTAATTTGAGTGCAGGCAGTCAATTCCCACTGAAGAGAGTTGCTGTAGGTGAAAAGACAGATCAGTCTCCAGGCTCGCTTAGTCTCTGGTTCGCTGGTGAGGATTTAGCAACAAGAATACCAGTTAGTAGCAACTGAGCCTCTTATGGACACTTTATTCCCCAGTACTTGGGCTGATACCACCAAACTAGTTTTATACGGGCCACTGTGGACAATAAGTATGTGGAGGTATGTGGACAATGGCATCTGAGTACTGCTATGCTTGATGTGAACGTGTTTTGGAGGAGAGGCTCTGCTTCCTCTCAGCAACCCTCTTCTTCTGCCTAAGCCCGCAATATGCTGGGTGTCAGCATACATCAGATTTACACATCTGGGCTATGAAACGTAACCTCTACCGTAACACAACAGCCATGAGTCTCTCCTGACAATGAAGAACTAAAACGAAAAAACCCCAACACCTTGCTTGTGCCTTCATCTAACTGTTTCTAAATAATGGTAGTTTAAAATTAACTGTTATCTGAAGTCCTCTTGGGTTCTACGAAGGATTTTGACTAAATATATCCTGTTGGTGATGATGTCCTTGCACTCTTCCATAGTTATGAATGGTATAATTTCACCTGTGAAGGATTACCATTTATTGTGTGAGACGATGAAAGACACTGGGTAAGATTTTCAAAATCACCAAGGTGATTTAAAGACAAAGTCCTCTTTTCATGTAACCTCATAAAGGATTTTAATTTAATCTGGTTTCCAAAATGCCTAAGACTCTCCTGAAAATGTAGACTTCAGCTTTTAAATCACACAGGCATTTTTAATAACTTTACTCGCTCTAATTAACTTTTTATTTTGAGGTTAGTACTATTAAGCAAGACCAGAACCAAAACCATCTCTGCATACTAATCAGTCACTGAGTCCTGCTGCTGAAATGTAAAATGTGAGGAGATGTTCTAAAAGTTCAACATGAATTAAGAACAACAGAAACTGATAAATCAGTTCTTGGAGAAAACCAAATCAGCAATACCTACTTCAACTTACTGCTTTCTTAGGAGTATGTACAACTAGGCAAACTCTGCTTGATTAGAATTTAAGATAAGGAAATATATCATAAATGAGGTTATAAAATAACTTTTATTTTTATTCAGACATATAAATGATGCATCAACTACTGTCTCCAGCCAATGTAAACACAGCCAGTTCAAGAGGTTTCAGAAGCACAAGGAAAACTGAAGAAGACGCCGCAGGAAGCTGCTCTGCTGCTCATTCTGCCTTCCCCCCAGGAGTGATGCAGTCTGATTTTGAGGCAGTCCCGCCTTTAGCAGAAGCGGGGAGAGAGGCAGCAAGGCCATGGCTAACTAGATCTGCACCTGCAAAACCTGCTTGGCCTTCGAGCCCAGGGCTGCTTAGAAGGATGCTCCTGGGACAGGCATCTTGTTGCCTGTTCTGAAGCAGCACCAGCCAGGTCTGCTTACGGCCGCAGCTTTGCAGCTCCCGTCCGTTTGCAACAAAGCCAACAGCTGAGCCTTTTGTTTAAAGCCACCCCCTCCAACTGGAGTTAAACACATCAGAAATTAAAAGCTAGTCAGAAGCCAAGTAATAACCTTTTCTAGAAGGTTAACTTTTCTTTTATAATTAAGACAAGAATACACAAGCAATAGTCATAATTTCCAACAGACTTTAATTACCTTTGCTAATAAAATTTTGCTTTAGCTTTCTTTTTAAAACCAGATTATCCAAAAAGATACTAAGGTAGCCAATGGTAATGGATTTTGGCTGCTAAACTACAGGGGCCTGGCTGTGAGTCTTTGCTTGTCAAACTGTACACCCCAAATTAATGCACCTAAAATTACTAGCCAACTTTGAAAATCTTGGTCTGCTATGTTTTGTATTCTTTCTCCTTGACAGTTATTTAGCCCTCCTAATTTTTCTTTCCAGACCATCAGAGCACTGAGAAGAAAGAAATTCAGCTTCAGCCTTCAGTCCTGCAGCTTTGAGTCAGGAGATAGAGAGTTATGGCTTGAAGACACGAGATAAAAGCAAAGCAATATACTCTCAGCCACAAACTTAATGAATTAAACTAAGAAAAAAACTGCTGTAGGTCAGGCAGAGATCATGCAGAGTAAGCACAGCAAGAGACAAGGAAATGTGAGGCATAAATGTATTGTTATCTTTTCTATGTCATTTCATCTCTCTATACATCTGGTTTGCTACCTATAAAAAAAGGCCCTTCTGAAAGGTTCTTCTGAAAGATTTTTGAGAGCTTGCTGTGAAAATCACTAACTCCAGGGCAAAATGTTATTACCAGTGCTTGCCATAGAGATGCAGAGTAGTCACTGAGACTTGGATGGTCTTAGGTGAAGATCCAAGGCAAAAAACCACCAAGGAGGCAGACTATTGACTACAGCTTATTAAGCAAGCACTGTGCAAGAAGAAAATAAAAGCAGCTTAGTAAAAGGCAATTCTTTTCACATGCCTAAAGAGGTCCTGTTTTTCATTTACACTGTCAGGTGTTCCCCTCCTGCCCTAAAAACTGAATTTCCTTGGAATAGGTTCCTTGTATCCTGGTACTGAATACTGACACTGACTGGAGAACATACGTACAACCTGAATGTAACTAGAGAAAGAGAGGCTTAAAAAGAAATTATTCAGCTTATTAAATATCATCCCAGTGTATGCAGCCACAAGAATAGTCAATCACAACTACTCGCTGAGGACAGCAGTTAAGAAACCGACACTTTTAAGTCAGCTTTTTACCTGTTCTGTTACCAAGTTGTCAATAAAATAAGCGAATGCCTCTGACAGCTGAGTGCTTGGGAAGGTTCATGAGAGCTTTAGCACGTTAGACTTGCTCTTGGTTTTTAATGTGATAATGGAATGACTCATCGATACTGAGATGTGAAAAGGAAGACTCATCTCTTTGAAAAGTTGGGTTTTACTTTACATGCTCTCAGCAGCAATTTTATGACAAATCTTGAATGGGTCTGGGATGTGTAAACAGTATAGCCGAGAATTTATCTGATACCACTCACCAGACTCACCAAAACTTATCAGCCTTTATGACCATCTATTCAGCTGTCTCAACTGTTTACTAACTGGTAAACATCTAAATACTACTCCCACCATATTCCATAAAAACACTTGCACCTTCCACTATAACCAGGTAAGAAGCTTACATTGCTGGAGAATGCTGCTAGCCTTGGCACTGATTTCCTTCTGGGTCAACAAGGGCTAACATTTTGAACTGTCAAAATTCTAGTTATCAACATGATTGCTCATCACTACATTTACTTCTCAGACATTTTAATTTTTATATTGAAGCCATATACTTACATGGCGTGTTTTATTCTATTCTAAATCATCAAAGAGTTTCTTTTTTAATTGAAATTCATTGTTGCATATTTTATTAATTGCAATTTATGTGTTAAGAGTTTGACACTGTATTTTGTCCAACGTATTTCTCTTCATAAATGGTATCTATGACCGTACAAGACCCAGCATCAGACTCTCAGGGTCCTGCTTCATGAGGAAAGTACAATGTAAACGAGGGAGAATCAGGAACACGATATGTACTTTTCTGTTATCCTGAAGAAGACTTTTGAGAGTTGGAGATCAAATATGCTGTGTGCCTACTTCACGAGTAATTAACTGATCCTGGAAGGGGGACATAAGTTTGATAGAAGTGCTCTGGGGTAATGATCGAGAAGTAACACTAAACCAGGAAACAGGTAACTGAACTAATCAAGCCCTTTTCGATCTTTTATTCACAGTTCTGGTAAGTAAGCGTTAAGAATGCTTTTATTATGATATTAAATGTTCTCCTATGTATTTCCAAGACTATGTTTGGTTGATCGTAAAACTTATGAGCCAAACAACATTTCCCTAACTTTACAAGCTTATTGACATACTGCAGGCTTACCTTCTTCCTGCCTTCTACACATTTCAGAGAAGTATTTTAAGGAAAAACTGTCCAAAAAGGCACATTGTGAGGTAAAGCTACAAGCCTTGCACATTTAAAACACTCCTGCTGCCTGTTTCTTTGGTGGGTAGCCAAATGCCCACGATCTCCAGGTATGACTGGACTACTTGACAGGCAGTTCCCAACACATCAAAGTGTTAAATCAAAGAACTATACCATAGTTTACTGTGATGATTCAGTATAATCTAACCAGTCCAAAGCCCCATTTGAACTCAGGAGAAGGCAACACTCAGACAAATTACCCTCCATGACCACCTCATGCCACGTGAAGCCCAAAGAAAAGAAGTCAGCCAGAAGCCTGCCTGAGCTGATGAACATTCCTTTGCAAGGAAAGCTGCATCTGCCCACCCAGACCACAACTGGATTAGGGGTGTCTAGCCCTTGGAGATGCACTGACCAAAGTAGCTCCTGAAATGATCAGAACAGTTTCAGCAAATCCCACTTTGTAGGTATAACAGCTCATGAATTTTAAAGAGCAATGAAATTGCTCCTTAAAAAAAAAAAAGAAAAAAGAGGCATGGCACCCAGCACTACATTAACACGAAAGCTGCGGAATGTTACGTATTTCCCGCTATTCTAAAACCTTCAGAGGTTTTCTAGAATCATGCAAAAATCTTCAGGCGTTTTTAATGTTTGTAATGAAATCTCAGAAGTTAAAAATCCATGCGAATTCAAACACTTCCTAGAGCTGTAATGGAGGTACAGTACTAAGCAATAATTACGAATATTTTCATGCGATCTGTTTTGAACCACATTGCATAATAATGTTTTAAGGCTCACTATTGCTGAAACTCAGATGGGACATCAGAAGTGAGTAAGACTATCCAGCACACAACTGAGTGAGTAACAGTGATACAGCTTAAAAAAACCTTATGGTTCTCTGCAAGATGTGAGATTCATTTGGCAGTGCTGGAAGCTAAGGACTAGTCAAAGGACTATATAGAAAAAATAAATAAAAACTTGCTTTCTGTAAAGACTTAGCTTAAGGTATATTCAGAGCAAGCTGGCCTTCAAGTATCTGTTGATATCCAGATTCTCTTTCCAAAGGTGGGCATCGACATGGTAAGCAGAAAAAAACCCCCAGCTATTCCCCCTTCCCCAAAAGAAACCAAAAGAAACTATCTGCTCTAAGAAAGTTATGCTGCTTCTGGCAGATGAAAGGACATGGAAAAGATAACAATACAGTTATGCAGCAGGGAGTTACTAGTTTTTAAGTCTGTAAGATCCATTGAGAAAAGTAGCAATTAGCTGCAGAACACTGCAGTCCTGGGACAGCTTTCTGAGACATACAGACCGAGGATGCCACGGCTGTACCAGCAGCTCCTAAGACACAAGACAGTGGTGCCATAAAACATCCCCAAGGAGTGCTGAGATGTGCAGTCAGCCTGGAAAATCTGTGCTGCATGAAGTTTGCTTCATTTAATCACTAAGATTTCTGCATTTCCCTATGACCTTCTACTCTAGCTTTTAGTGTTTAAAATGAATATTAACTTTCCCTATAGAAGTTCTGGTACTGTTTTTATTTCAGTAAAGGATGAGAAAGTAGAAGAGATGAGTTTTCTTCTCCTTTAAATAGTGATCAATCTTAGGTACAGATACAGAAAACTTTACAAGTTACAGACCCTTTATTCTTTTCTTTCTAAAATCTTTCCAGGCACATTGAAACCAATAAAAATAGTGCTGAATTCTGTGCAAGTAGCAGTATACTAGAAGATAATGAGGTCCAACTGTTTAGTCAGGCACAGAAATAGGGGGAAAAAAAAATACAGCATCACCAGCTTTATCACCAATTAGCTTTAACAAAGCACAAACCTGGACACTGGAGGTTAAGCAAAAGAAGAACAAACCCAAAGATATCTTTCAACTTGACCCTGAAGATCTAGTTTTTCTAACATATATTTAACACGCCTTTTATATTTTATGGGAAAAACAGCTGTAAAAACATTTGGTTTAGTTTGTATATGACACTGATGCTCAAACACTTCTCATATTTTTAAGCTAATTCAAGAACAGAGAGTTCTCTGAAGTGGATGACAAACTAGCATCTAATACAGACAACAATCTTAAAGTTTTCAAACACAGCAGTTAAAAATAAAATCAAATCTTTGCAACAGGAAGAAGGTCCAGTTGATGCTACTATCCCACAAGAAGAGCCGTGTCTGTACAAAGCATTCTAACGTGGGCTGTTGACACTTGGGAACAAGTGAGCTGTGTCTTGCTTCACAGAACAACTGAGTTAAGGACAGCCAATTTTTGGAAGGATACTACAGTTTTGCACTTGCAATATTTATTAGAGAGTATTCTGAATTTGGAATTATATCAACTGTCTGTTGTCGATACAGCACGTGCTTATATGAGTCTTCTTTTTTCACTGATAAAGCAAGAGGGTCAGTATATGCCGTTAACATCTCTATATCGAATTTGTTCTTTCAGAGTGTACATATGTGGCTGTGACCATGAATTCAAATCAGGTTTAAGACACTTGCACAGGGAGCTATTCAGCTCTTAAATGTTTCTTAGCCTTGGCTATATACGAAGCAAAAACGCAAACATTTACAGCCCTTGGTAATAAAATGAAAATTCCCCCCATTAAATTTTTGTTTTCTTTCTCACTGTAATAGAAATAATTTAGGAAATTGATACAATTAATACTTTAGTCATAAGAAAAAAACCTAGTAGGATTTTTAAAAACATTGTAATTAAGTATAGCACAGAATATATCAACATGTTTTTACTTAAATCTGTGCACCATAAATAGCATCAGTCAGTCACACTATGGTAGCCACTGAACTCAACAGATTTTAAGCTTCTGACAGGTTACCACATATTTTTCTTAATGGAACTTAAGTTCTGCTCAACTGGTTGGCCATACAGCTCTTTCACCACCCAGTGCCAAGGAAAATCTGGGATCAGTATATCACGCTAGCACCCATAGTGGGGTAGCTGCCGGCACTTCGGCTCGATGGGGAAACGCGTGTATTTTAACTGCCAGAGCTACTCAACTCTGAGCACATGCCATTTGTGTGCAATGACATTCTGTTAGCAAACTGCACTACTGAGCAATCCTAACTTTATTAGATTCTTAAATCCTAATTTGTTTCAGGTTGACATGACATAGTATGTTTCGGCTCCTGCTGTTAGTGATATTGTTGCAACGAAGAAAAAAACCCCATCTGTATCCTCCCACACAGTCAATGACTGTGAGAATCTGTGTGATAATGGATTTTTCTTGCTGCTCTGCAGTGTGAAGACATTAAAATTTATCTCTAGCATAAACATCATGAATGAGTATTTAGATTTTCTAGTAGGTTTTCAGTTTTGGTTTTTGGTAGTGTTTTCATTGTACAAATATACATTTTATCGAGACAATTATGCCTTTCTAAAATCTTCAGTCTTATCCTACATTTTTAGATGTTGAACACTGCTGTGGATCATGTAGCTGGGTCATTGTACTTGTTTATGAATCAAGTTAGACTGGCAGTGTTGGGACAGTATGGAAAATGGCAGCTGGCCATGGAGAACCACAGACATGATGTGAAAGGCTCTTTGGGGCACGCTTGTTAACATCATTTAGGACTCGCAAAGGAAAAGCTCAGATAACAGATGTAAGGACTAACACTTCCATGGAAGAAAGGACAGCGTGTAGTAATTCTGGATAATTAAATTTAATAAAAACGGTCTAACTTTATGAGTGGAGAGATTCTCTAGTAAGAAAATATGGCTTACTGGTGGGTTAGATTTTAAGATGACTTTGTGAACTATGAACTAAAACCATTTACTCCACCAGAAATTAAGGCCCATAGTTCTGACAACAGCAGCAACATGGGCACTCTCTGAGTCTCTTGAGGCATGACATAAAAATATCCTTTGTATCTAAAAATAATATGGAATATATAAATTAATCCACTGCTTATTTTAATCACAAATGGTAATATCATCCAACATTGTGTTCAGAATGGTGAAACAGCTGTCGTCAAGATAATCTCTGTTATTTCAATAAAACGAAGATCTCTGACTATTCTTTGGAAGTTTTCTGGGGGCTAAAAGAGAAATAATTTAGCCTTCAGTTTGGCTATTTTGTTTCTGAGTGCTCTTAGTACTCTTGGATGAACATTATCTAGTCCTGTCAATTTGTTATTCCCAATTTAGTATGTGTTTCCCAAGTTTTGCACTGATACCATATTTTGAGATAGATCCTCTGACAAGTTCATTTCCCTTTCCCTCAAAAAGAAGGCAGCAAAGTGAAAACTTTTCAGTTACTCTTCAGATGCTCTGATGGACACTGCTGTGCTGGTAGGGAAATTCAGGAAGAAATAAATGTCCTTATAGCATAACAAACACTGTGATTCACAGAGTGAACTGACTACTGGCAAAGTCCACATAAGCAATATGATACCTAGGACATTTTCACTGAGCTGCTTTATTACATTCTTCTCCACCCCACACAAGCTGTTGCTATTCCTAAGCTTTGCCTACCTTAATTGCAGGATGTCAGACTCCAGAAACTTGTATCATTTTCAGTGACCACAAGTGACGTTTTCCCAGTTACATGGATCGAGAACTGGAATACACGCCTATGTCATCAAGAACCAGGTGAATTGGATCCAAGGCAGTGCGGGCTAAGGGAGCAACTAAGTCAACAGCTAGAACTTACAGTGCCTGCTGTTTCTCACAGCCACATGACCAAACGGAAGATCACCTCTTAGGCAGCAAAGGAAACCTGGAAGTTTTCCTTGTAAATCCAAGCACATGAGAGAATGGGAAACATGAAAGCCTACAGACCAAGGTTACCCTCCTGGTCTTTGTCATGAGAAAAGCAGTAAACCAAGAGACTGAGACGGATGCTATGGGTAGGCTTGGAAATGCTTATCCTGTATTACAGATGATATGATGTAAACCTCCATACCAGACTCATTGAATCCAGGAGGTTATTGATTGCATTACATTGTGGACAATTCCTAAAACCTGCTTGTTTTTTAAAAATAAGAAGCATTTCAGTAAAGGTTAGAACTTGTTATTATGTCAGAATTTCAAGTCAGCTTTCATAAAAATGCATTTATAATGAATTTTAAAATTTTATAAACAAAATTCTCATTTCTTATTATGTTCTATTCCTCCACAAATGACAAACCACTTTGACATATGAATCAGTCTCACAGCTATTCACGGGACAGATTCACTTTGTGATTAATGATGTTTAAATGTTGCATTCACATTCTTCCTACTTCTAAAAATTGCCTAATTATTACAGTTGTACAAAATCTTTTAAGAAAAATCAAAATCAAGAGAACACATGTCTGGTTCGGAATTTTGTTGATAATTTGAGAAGTACTTTGTACCCACTGGACAACAAGCTGGGACTAGGGAACTGATTTCCAGATTTGAGAATGCTGGTTTCATTTATGGTTCAGTACATATCAAAGAAAAAAAGATCAAATTTAATGTGATGTCTCAAAAACAAATCAAAATTTTTAAATGCAAAATTTGAAACAAAATTCAAGGTTAATGGTTGGACAGTGAAAAACTTGTTAATTCTAAATACTGTGAATGAGGACTTCCTACTAGTCCAATCTTGTGCTTCTTCACATAAAATCTGTAAATACTATAGAGGAAAGGAAAACATGTTTATGTTGGATTGAGGCACTCTTGGCATTCCAAGCTCTTCCGTCTCCTCAAGGAATTGTGCAGACGCAGATCACGTTCAGCATATAAGTCTTGGCAAATGTTGCTGTCCTAATAAGAAGCAGATTCCTTCCTGACAGTAGGTATCATTCGGATTAACAACATGATGAAAAAAGAGCTATCTAAAAGGACACAAGCACAAGACTACATTATGATAGTTTCTGGAAGAATGTCTTAAAAGAAGGAAGAAAAGTGTCTGACTTTCAGAAGAGCTACACTCTCAGTATTGAGCTGTGCAAGCATGTGGTGCTTCCGAAATGTAATTCCTTTCTAACGTACTGGTAATCTCTGTTCACTAACAGCTCACCTTGAATACATTGAACTTTGGCGCTTTTTTTTCCTGCTTTGGTCTTTTCATCAAAAAAATGTCATAAACTGAATTGTGAGAAGTCCAATTATAAAAGTAACTCCAATTATATATTTTAATATTCATTCTAAGTTAATGAGAAACTTCAGAAATTTCTTCTTAACAGCAACAAAAGTTTATGTGATCTGCTTCTCCATTACTTTCAGATTTTGCTATTTGCTTCTTCAATGAAGAGTAACAATTTGATTTAGATAAACACAATTATTTACATTCTTTCAGCAAATGTTTCTCAGATGAACTGGAAAACAATTACACTCTGGATACCCAAAGGAATAGCAAAATTCTTGCAAACATACAGAGAATTTTAATTAGCTTTTGCTTTCCTGTATTAAATGCAATGCACAGAGGGTGCCTGTCCATCTTCTGAAGAATATTTTCTTGTATGTTATCCTGCTCAGGTTTCAAGTAATACTTTTTTTTGCACTTGACCAAAGAGTCTTGCAAACTACTGCAGCTCAAATATCATACCCCTAAATATCTGATTTGCCATCCACTATCATTCTTCATCATAACTTCTTCACATGCTTTTTCAAACACATTATCAATTTGTATGCAAATATGAGTATTCTACTTATTGACTCTTCTAGCTCTTTTACATTTCTTTGTCCTTCTCCTGAGGTACTGCAAGGAAGGCTTCCAAACAGGAATAATGCATGGTTTTCATTGCTATGCCTCCTCACTCCCTCTTCTACTTCATTAATAAGGGCATCTCATTTAGACTGATCAGATATAGATATTCTTTTCAAAAAAAAGTATTTTTCCATAACCTAAACCACAAGCTTTAATAATCATGCCTAATTTAAAGCCTTTCAACAAGCTCTCAGAATAGATGACAACACTCAAATTGAGAATATATGAATTAATTTGAGTCACATTTCATGAGGCACAGTATAAAATGCAAAGCTAAATCATAACAGATTTCACATAAATATATAAAATCCCCAACATACTACTAAAATATTAAAATTGTCAGCCAGGTGATTTGGAGGCTAAGAAACATCAAAATTATAGATCTGTATTCAGTTTTCTGTAGCACAAACAAGCATCAAGACAATCATAATGAAACAACGGTCACAGAAGATTTATGATTGCTGGAAATTTATAATTAAAGTCTGAAACAGTCCTTTAGGAAAACAACCAGGCTACAAATGAATAAATATAGCAAGATAAAACAGGGATAAGTAAATGAATCAATTTTTTAAGTCTTGTATATTGGAAAAACTCATGTCATTTACACATCTATATGTCAAAGTCTGTTCTGTTGGAACACTGCTGAATCATTCAGTGTTCAGCAGCTATGTATCCTTCCTTATGCAAAACTCATTCTGACACAAAATATCTTTGAAAGTACAAGTCATCTATTCTGAGCAAAAGAAAACAGAATAATGTACTATTACACTGCAATCAAACATATATATATATATACCAACAGTAATGGAAATCAAAATACGGTGGTGAAAGCTCAGAAACAGTTTTTTGTGAAAATACCTGGAGGACCACAATAGCTACTCACAGTTTTGGATGCTTCAAGCCAATTGCAGAATTAACCCACAGAACTGCCTTTAGTCAAACTGAGTTTCTTGGTGTAAAGGGGTACAAGTGTGCATGCACTTTGCTTATTTGTGTTGAGGATGGTAAGACTTTTGCTCCAGCGGTCATAAGTGGTTAAAGCTATTCAGTCCAGCGAGGCTGAGGCCACAGTTTCTGGGAGCAATAAACTATCCCTACAAAGAGCTAATACAGGACAGATGCACGTTGGCATGGCCCAGTCAGCAAACTGCTACTCTTGTTAACAACTTCTTTAAGAATCCTGGTCTCCCAGTTCAGGGAAGATCACGAGAAATGCCTAGGGAGCAAATTTAGGGATGCCTCAAAGAAGGTGGACCCACCTAAGACCTGCCAAGAATACTCTCAAAAATGGGGTGACCGTAGCTCAACGTGCATGTTATGGATAAGTGTGACAAGACAACCTCAAGTTGTGACCTGACTCTCCCTTAAGTGTGACTGATTCCTGATCAGAGGATGTAGCTGGTTTTGGTCTGATTTCCTTAAAACTAGGGAAGTTGTTCCTGAGGGAATTTGGCAACATGTGGAAATTTGCCAGTCAGGTGAATCACTGTGATACAGACACAGTCTTAAAGAACCACTGTTACACATATAGATAGAAAAATAAAGGTTAGAGCTCCAGCAAGAAGGTGTCTGTTGCACATCTCATGTACAAACACCTGCCCCCTAGGAAAGCAGCCTGGATGAACCATGATGCACGCAGTGTCTTTGGGAGCTTTTTTGAGGGGGCTGGACCGAAGCAACTCAGAGAAACACAATCCATTGGTCATGGGTAGCACTTTCAGAGACACTGATGAAGAGTCTGGTTTCCAAACACAGAAACCAAGTCCTCTGAGAAAGAGGATAATCAGACTGGTAGAGGAGACTTTCAGGAACACCATAAAACAAGATCAAGTCCAGACTAACACCCGTGATATCATGTGGCAGGAGGGTATGGCATCAGACTATCGATGGGGAAACGACTGCAGTGCGAGGCCTTTCCATTCAAAGATGGCCATGCATCCCTCTGTTCTGGAATCAGGGACCCATGATGAAGGGAAGAGGTGGGATTGCCACCTAGGAACTAGGGTTCAGGTGAGTTTGCAAGACCAGACGGTAAGGCAGAGTCACTTGCTGGCTGGATGTAAAGGTCATATGAAAGGCACAAAGGTTCTGGATCAGCAGCTAAGAAGCACTGGCTCTGAGAAGCCTGTACTTCTGCTCTCCACGGGTACCAGTAGCACAGGGAAAAGGTGAGAGAAAGGTTTCAGAGAGAAAATCTAGGATCTTGCAAAGGAAGCTGAAAATAAGGTTCTTCCATGTAGTAGTATACATGTATACCACACAGGAATGTAAACAGACAGAAAGGCAAAGCTGCTTGGCTAAAAAGTGAGGTTTCATATTCATTATGGAGTGGTAACCCTTCTGTATGAGACATCAGATGCTGGAAAAAAGAAGCCTGTACTGGAGGGATAGAGCTTATTTGAACCTCAAGGGAATCAACCTGTTAGCACTTCAAATCCAGAAGGTCATGAGTGAGCTTCTTACTGGTAAGTGGCGGCTGAGGGGACAAAGGGTAAAAGATGGTGGCTGCAGAACAGCACATGGTGTAGGACGAGTCTCCTACTATTAATGAAGACAAAGAAATAGTAAAACTCCTCCTTAAGGAGTCCATAACAGAAGGTGCAACTATTGATTCTGATGGCATGCAAGCTCTTGTTTCAACTCTTGCAACTGAAGATCCATTCTGTAAGTGACCAGAATGTACTTTAGTTCAACATCCCTACGTAAAAATCGAAGGCCAGAATATCCTCCATAGTCTCACTCATCTTCAGAGAAGGGAGCTACAGAAGAACAAAAAGATTGTATTAATAAAAACGGTAGCTAAGATACTTAACACAGTATGAATGCTCCCTTAGGACATATAAAGAAAGCACTATGGTAGTGCAAATCACCTATCAAAAGGAGCCTGAGGAAAGGTAAAAAGGAGCTGAAAAGATGAGAAAAGTTAATTTTCAAGAAGTGCTTTGGAAGACTTTGAAATCTGTTCATCTAAAAAGGACACAAGTTAGTGCAGTTGGAGAATGAAGGAGAATTCAAGAGTGGGCTCAGATCATCAGCTCAAGACAGGCATAGCGAAATGACATGGTTCTACCTACAGGCAGATAAAACAGCAAAATCTTTCCCAAGTGTGGTATAGTGAAGGGGAATTCAGAAAGTATCTAAAGCACTGATTGCATCACATCCATGAGATGACTCAGTAATGGAAGAACCATTTGCACAGATGTGAAAGATAACAGCAATATAGTATTTAAATTGCTTTGCAATGTGCAAAGTCAGTAAGAATGTATAAATGGAGAGCTTTATGAATTTTTGTGCATTTCTCATTTCATTCCAAGAGCTCAAAATACTTTATAAAGATCAATTTACTGAGATGGATAAAATGGTATGGTTTAAGAATGAAGTCACATCTGAACTGAGACTCAACAGTTACCCATCACAGTTTCCAAATGCTTAGAAGCAGCACACCATTATTTCAGTGTAACGCTAGAATAGACTTTGGAATTAGCTAATAATCTCACAGAAGGAACAAATAAAGCCAGAGACTACTATTGACTAAAAAGAGTCAGGGCTTCAGATTTTCTCTCTCTCAGCAATCCCCTACCATCACTGCAGGCTCAGAAGCTGACTCAAAAGGCAAAGCTACCCTCACCTGTTGCATTCCCAGCACCATCCATAGAAAGGCTCTATCTGAATGTGCATTTGACACATGCCTTCAAAAATTATACATCTGAAGAGATGGAAGCACAAGCTGGTAGGAGGAGAAAGCAATACTACAAGTTAAAGTGAAAGTCACATCAAGAACTGATTGCTGAACTAATCACCATTTTCTAATCTTTGCTGCGTGAAGATATACAGAGAACAATAATGAGCTCCAGGCAGCAATTCAAGAATATTTGCTGATTTGCTACCAAAGCAGCAACTATCAAATCTTTACAAACAAATGATTTGCAAAAGCTAAGGACTATGAAACCTTCAGGAAAGAGTACTGCTGTGAAAAAACAAGGGGAAAGGGACAAATGGGAGAAATGAATAGCAAGAAGAATCTCTAAAGTAATAAGCCAGCTAAGGAATTTAAGCCTCTTGGTGCTTTCCCTTTAGAGATTTTGTATGATTTGCATGATCCCTGAACAGTTCAATAGTCAAAATGTCTCTTGTTATTCAAGAGATGGCCAAAAATCAGTATCTAAATCCATCTGAAACTGTTTAAAAAAAGAGCTTGGAGCTTGAGATACTTCTTAAAAACTTTAATTAAACTTATTCTAGCTAGTGACTGCATGTGGTAAAATGAGGTCACTGGCATACATTAATCAATGAACATAAGTAAGAAAAAGGCAGCCTGAAATGACCATCATGAATGACTGTTAACAATCACAGCATTTTAGCTATGTTTTCAACCGTCTAGTAACCACTTCTTACTGAAATCATAACCACGTACTTTGTGCAACGCAAATGAATGCTTCCAAAATACACTCAGATTATACATTAATCCCATCTGAATTCCCTTTCCATACCTTGTATTCAAAAAAGGGCCCCAAATCCTCTTCACTACTGAACAAGTCATTAGACTTTTATGATTACAACTGGGCAACTGGTGGAAATGCCAGACAAATTACTGAGATGTTTTTGTGGATTTCCGGCACTGATACTACCTACCTCTATCAAGTTGATGTTCACCACCATCAATTCAAAGTGAGAGAAAAGAGATCAAGATCATTAAATACCATCTTGAAACATGGAATCTCATGTACTTCAAATAGTTTCCTAATTCTATTTTTTTTCCTGAGAGACAGACAATGTAAAATAGTAAGAATTTCACAGTTAAAGCCTTCATGGTTAGTCAGGAACCAAAAGTTAGGAAACAGAGCTGCAAACAAAACCAACCATTATAAAACCATATTAAAATGTTACATACACACTTATTTGCTAAAAAGGATGTGTGATTTTTTGCTGAAAGAATGCAAATAAACTTCTGGCTTTCTTCTACCTTTCACGAGGCTTCACAATATCTCAACATGTACTGCAGCCGAGTTAACCTGGATAATATCTGGAATCCTCAGCATGGACCTGGCACACATTTCTGAAGTACACAAGCTTCTCTATTTAAATGTTTTTGACCTGTTTGACACAGCCACACTTGATCTTCTGTATTTAGTCTACTTCAGTGAAATACATGGAAATAAACTACACATATTTAGAAAACTAAATCCAAGCTCTACTCAAGACTTCCTATATATATTGTACGTTAATACATGTTTATTTTTACCCCAAATAAATCACAACACATAGAAATCTGACAAGCAATTCAACTTGGGTCGTTGCTTGAACTCTCATTATTTCTTTCCTTTGAATCAGGCTGGTGTGATCTGGTGTCCAACCACTGCAAATGTGGAAAGGAGACACTTGGTTACTCCACGGAAAATATCAAGACACAAAAATGCACCAATAATGATACTAGAGAGAACTCTGGGTCCCTGATATTCTTTGGACTATCTGGGATTTTTCGTCCTAAAAGGCAAAAATCTTACTCATACTTTCAACATTTTCATAGTGACGGAGCAGTTTTGGCTTGAGGAATCATCGCATTTTGAGGGACAATCAAAGAGATTATAGAAAAAGTCAAAATATGAACTACAAACAAACACATGTCCGGTAAATTCCTTAACCTGATTGGAGAAAAGGAATTTTTTTAAAGCTAACCTCAAAAACTGTAAAGCCAACTAAGAGAAATCCCAAGTTTATCTGGATTATATTTTAATATAAAGAAGATTACTCATGTTAATAACTACACATGAAGACTGCCTTTTCAATAATTATTTGGCTATTATTATGGCAGCTGACCAATTTCTTTCACTTAATTAGCATGGTGCCAGATTTTTTAAGTACATTTTCCAACTTGTTCCTGTATTACCCCCACTTAGGTACAATCACAGCAAGGTGTTTTAAGATGCCAAGCAGCAGTTCCTCAAACAGCAGCTCCATGATTTCGAGCAACACAAAGGTTATGTGCAGTGGAAACGAAATCACATCAGAATTTTATTATTAAATCTGTAATCCAAAGGTGTTTTCCTAGATATACACCCCTGAATCTGTAATTGTGAATGAAACAATTTCTTAAGTGCATGACTATTATTCTAGAGCAATCCCTATAGGAAGTAACTCAGAAATGCTATGTTACATACGCTATGTAAAAAGCAGTCCAGTTTACTGTGCAATGACTGTTTCTTTAAAGAGAAAAAAAACTTCAGAAGAAATTGTAACAGGAATAGAGCATGCAATAGCTGTTGAACTTTCCTGTAGGATTCACTTAAAACAGAAAAACAATCTGGTATCAACAATCGTGTTATATCTTCATTTTCTGAATTTGTATTTATTATTAATTTAACAGTTAATGAATCATACTTATTAAATATTAAGCTAACATTAGTTGCTAAATGCTAAGAAGCGCTTGTTCAATATATATTACGGAAGCAAAGTTTTAAGATGCATAGGGAATAAAACCAGCAAGATATACTAGCAAATATCAAGCAAATGTCAAGTATAACCCCAAATGCAGCAGAGATCATTATTTAATTATTCTGTATTTTTTTAAATCTACTGACTGTTTGAACAAAAGTTTTAAAAGAAATAGATAAAAACACAGGTGAGGAAAGCAGATCTCAGAGTTTAAGCTCTGAAATTATTCTAGTGGGTCATTGATTTATTTTTCGTTTATTTTCTGGAAAGATAAAACCCAAACCACTACTCTACACAGAATGGAAGTAATACGGAAGAAAAGCATGTTATTAGGCACAAAGATATCTGTTGCTGAAATACAGCACTCCCGAGACAGCAGACATAAGGCAAACTCTAGTCTCTGTCTGTCTCCGAGATTCATTCACCATGGTGTTGGCAGACAAGTACTCGATGCCTGAAAGAGTATCAGTGCAAGAAACACACTTGGCATTCTGAGCTGCTGTGAAACAGCTCAGTTACACTGCTAGCTAGCTTTGTGCTGATGAACTCTGCGTGACTTACCTTTCTGTTTGGCTGTTAACTGCTGTTCACGTTTTTAAACAAGCTCGGATGCCATTTTCACATTGCGAAATGGCCAAATTCAGCGCCTGCTTGTAGCCTCTGCTCTGCTTAAGACTCAAGAATGCTTTAACCATGCTCCTGACTTTCCAGAACATCCTTACAGCAGCGACAGTTTAAGTCATATGCTGGTTTTCTTCTTCCCCTGTGAAGTTTTAACACAGCCCTTGAACTTTGATTTAAGTGCAGAGGAACGGATCACTAACATTACAAATCACTAAAACCAGAAAGTCTATGTTTGCTCAAAATTGTCATGGAGTCTAGTAGTCTTCCTTGAATTTCAATTTGACCTGTTTCCCCCCCTCTGCAAAACAGCAACATGGCTTTGCAGGAAAAGGCAGCTCCCTCTCACTTCATCCATGAGCAGATGGCTCTCGAACACAGCTCTGCACATCCTGCGGCCAGCAACAAAGAATCCCAAGGGTCTCTTCCAGTACCACTATTTCCTACACCACTGTCTCTGTCTTTAAATAAATAAATTTGGTTCATTTCCCCTTTTACAGTAGTTTGTAATTTCCAAGACAAATATTATTTTGCTCCCCTTTTTTTTTCTTTTTAATAAAAATAGTTTTTCCTAATTAAAAAAAAATTTGCACCAAATCATGTTGTCCTCTGTCTTGACTGGTAACTACAAGATCCTTCAATTTACAAGACTCCATCTATGCAAAACAAAACATAAAATTAAAGTTAGCATATGTTTGCATTCTTTCCAAATTAATAACGAAGACAGAGAGTGGGACTGTTCCCAGCATCAAGCTCCTGGCACCATATGCTTTGCTGTCTATCCCTACAGCGCTGTCTTATCTTTAGTTCTTCAAACAGTGTTTAGCTTTTTTTTTTTTTTCCCTATGAGATCAAGTTTTTATTTCAGCTACTGTGAATTCATGACAGCCAGCATCAAACACTACATAGACACAAAAAGGCTACATCTCCTCTATCTAATTTCTTCCAGACAGGGCATATTTTTCTCATTTTTCTCAGGTTTGAAGAGTATCATTGAAAGAGCTTTTGATTTTTCAGTACATGAATGTTACAGGCATGAAGTTCACACAAATAAACAAAGCACAGATGAGATTCAGTTATCACTGGAAACCTGGTTCAAGCTCCTCAGAAAATTCCACATATGTCCTTATTAATACTCCTTTACTTATAAAACTAATTTAAACAAGGAGAATTAAGGCTAATCAAATGATTTATTGCTGGCATTTTATCCTTGGCTTTTGTCACAGGACAACGGTTGGAATAAACAGAAAAAACCCTCATGTTTTAATGCTGAACAGACCATAAGCCAAGATTATTTATGTTAATGTAACACGCAAAAAGCTTGAGGAACTCAGCACTGAGCTCTAGTGTAAGAAGAATGGGTACATGAGATGGAAGTGAGGACAGGCTACGGAAGGAGAAATGTAGAAATACTGCCTGGAGATGCATGGGTGCTGTTAGGAAAGTTGAAGATGAGCTTGAGTTGAGATGTGCAACAACGTCAAAGGCAATGAGAACAGTTCCTATTGCTACATTAATAGTAAAAGGATGAACAAGAAAAATGCAAGCTTATTGCTAAATCAGTAATCACAGGCACAGAGGAAGTCAAGGTACCCGATGCCGCCTACGTCTTAGTCTTCAGCAACAAGGTCTCCCAGGATTCTATGCCTGCAGCAAACGTTCAAAGAGAGTGGCAACTATCAGCAGTAGAGGAAGATCAATTCAGGGATTACTTGACAAATTTAAACCCATACAAGCCCATGGGACTAGAGAGGAGGTATGTGATGGTGCTGAGAGAGCTCGCTGATGGCACTGAAAGGTTGCTTTTTGTCATGGCATGGAGATAGGCTAAGGTCCTCAATAATTTGAGACATAAAATATTACATCGGTGTTTAAAAAGCGGCAAGACTACAAATCAGGGTACTACAGGCTACTAAGCCTTTCTTTGGCACATGGAAAAATCATGGAGTAAGTTGTCTTGAAAGCTACTTCTAGGCACATGAATTAGAAGTAGTTTATTGGGAATAATGAGCCAAGGGTAATCATGTTTGACAACACTATCTTCTGTAATGAAATAACTAGATCTGTGGACAAAGAAAGCCATGAATATCATCCACCTTGATTTTAGTAAGGATTTGACATGATGTCCCACAGCATCCTTGTATCCAAGCTGGGATTTTATCTAGCTAAGTGGACCTAATTTGTACTCGACCTGAAAGCTTGTTACAAGCGGAGCTTCTCAGGGGTTTATTCTGGAACCTATCCTCTTTAATTCTTTATGAAAGACATAGAAAACAAAATGCACCCCCATCAAGCTTGTGGACAATATCAAATTGGGGAAGAACAGTCACAGAAACACAAAACACTAAGTTGGAGGGAACTTCAGTAAGTCATTTAGTCCATGCCCCTACTCAAAGCAGGTCTAGTTAGACCAGGATCCACAGGACCTTATCCAGCTGAGTTTTGGATACCTCCAAGGATGGAGGTTTCACAGATTCTGGGGATGTGTTCCAACATTTGAACTGCATGATAGAAACATAAATCTTTGTATTTAATACAAAATTCCTGTGTTCCAACTAGTGCCTGCTGTCTCTCATCCTATATGGGTACAACTTTGAGAGGGGCATGGACAAGCTTGAAGGCAGGTGTGCCACCCAGAGGGACCCAGACAGATTGAAAGAATGGGCCAGCAGGAACCTTATGACATACAAAATGGACAAATGCAAAGTCCTGCTTCTAGGAATAAACACCTGCAATGGTACAGGCTGGGAAATAACCATCTGGGGAGCAGCTTCGTGGAAAGGGACCCGAGGTTCCTGGTGGAGATCAAACAGCATGAGCCAGCAGGAATAAGCCTAACAACATCCTGGGCTGTATTAACAGGAGTGTAGCAGGTACATAAAGAGAAGGGATTGCACTCATTGAACTGCATCTGGAATACTGCAACCAGTTTTTGGTGACAACAATAAAAGACATTGATAAACCAAAAGGAGCTCTACTAGAGGGCCACTACCACAAGGTAAAGAGCTGACACAGAGTATGAGAAGAGTCTGAAGGAACTGGGCTTCTTCAACTTGAAAAAGAGACGGATCAAGATGGGCACTGGACCTAACAGCAAAATTCCTTTATCAAAGGGGAGGTTATACAAAAGGTTGATCCAGGCTCTCTACTGAGATCCATGGCTGAAGGATGAAAGAAAGTGGTCAAAAACTAAAATGAGAGAGGCTCTGACTTGACACAAAGAAAAAAAATGTTCAATATCAGAAGAATTAAGCACTATAGGAGGTTGCCTAGGGAGGCTGCAGAATCCCTGTCCTTGGAGGTTTTTTTAAGGCACACCTAAACAAAGCCCTGAGCAACTTCGTCTAATTCAGTGTTGACATTGTACTGAGAAGATAGTTGGATTAGGGCCTCCTGAGGGGTCCTAAGAGGAAAAGTTCTAAATTTCTACCTACCTCTTTTCAAGAAAGCACCAACCTGGTAACTAAAACTGAAGAACAACAACAACAAAAAATACACAACAACAAAAGCTGGTGGGAAAGCCATCTTCTATTTGGCCTATATGAGGTTTATCTAGTTAGATAGAATTGACGTTGCATTATCCAACAGTCTTAGCATTCATATACTGCAGTTATTAAAACAGTACTAAGTTGTTTCCACTTTAATGATTCAAGAATTTAATAATGTTTACTCCGTGAGATATGAAACATTGATTTCTTTGTATGATGGCATATAATTTCTACAGCAACATACAAGTAACAAATTCAGCGGTTCATCCTTTCGAGGTACACATGGTGGGAATAATGCCATTTTTCTGCTTAATAAAGTAGATAAAAAAGGACTTAAAAATTTGTTATTTTTCCTTTGGTGAGGGGGATTTTCTTAATGTAGATGGCCTATCTAACCATATCACATGTATGCTTCTAGTTTCACGGCCAACACTGGTACAGAAATAAAACTCATCAAATATGTTTCATTGCCTTTAATTTCAGAGAAATATATGCACCAATTCCAAAATCCTCACGAACATTAATAAGTCATTGCAGAAGCAAACCTCTTCAACTGATGACTAGCTCTGTAAGAAAGGACTATTCACATGAGAAGGGAACACCAAATACTTCCCATCTCAAATGTTTCACCTTAAGAAGTTTGTTTATTGTCTCATCTGATGATGACTGAACAGGCAAAGATTTAACTTTAATTTATTTTTGTAATTAAGTAACAGGGTAAGCAATACAAACTGTTTCTTCATACTAAAAGTTATTTTAACAACGCAATTATATTACATAACTTAAAGCACTAAAGCTACTTGGAAGCTCTGTGTAATTGCAACCACTCATAGCACTGAAGTGACTTGCTCAATGGGATTACAGGGGCAAATGAAAACATTAACTAGTCCAAAACATCTTTTTGTCATAACAAGCACTTATCTCTTAAGGACTCTGTGGCCTATTGAAAAAAATTTCAGCAGTGATTAATATTTGCCTATTCACATATAAATAGGAAGAAAACCAAAATGTAAAAGATGCTTAAGTCTCTCATTAAGAATATTTAACTTCTGAAGTATTTATAAAACAACCTCTGTTTATGATGTTTAAGGACAAAAAAAGCCAAAGTGAAATTTTTATTCCAAATTATGGCAAAATTTCTAGTAAATTTTTTCTTTGATCAGTACTAGCATGAACATAAAGGACACGAAAAATTATAAACCCAATTACCTTTCCATAATGAATTACTGCAAGTAGCTGATTTTTAGAAACTCATAACGTACATTAAATATTAAATCACGTAAACTATGTAAACTGATTACTATTTGCCATTCTTTGGGGTTTTTTTTCTCATGTAACTGGATAGTTATTCAGGGGTTTCACACGACAGAGATACAGGTTTTCAGCCTCTGAGGCTAAAACATGGGCTGTAGGGATAGAGATACACCCAATAGTCCAAGTTAAAATTTATATTTAGTATTGTTCATCCTTAAAATGTCTTTTAAAATGGAAGACCTTTTTTTTAATCATATAACCATTTAGCTACTAATTCCCTTACAAAATACCGAGATGCTTGATACCTTAAGATGCTTACACGTTAATGGAAGTTATCAAAGTGCTTTGAATATGTAAACTATGATGAAATATTACAATAGCACACTTTAACTTAATCTTGACCTTTTTTATCTCTGGCCTCTGTCAGATGCACCAGTAAGAAAGAATCCAACATGGTTTTCCTAAACCACAGACCAATTTTTCTGAGAGAACTGGGTGTGACCCACTTCACCATACTCTACTGTGGTAGTGGAACAGGATGCGAATTATGAAATGATGCTATCTGACAAACACGTCTGGAGCTGTCAGCTAGCTACAATAAGAAGTCCTTTTTAATATCTGCCTGATATGTGATCCCTGATTTGCTCTCTAGAGTTAAAAAAGATTATCAAGTATTTGCAGTCCTGTATATTTAGTTGCCAAAAGTCTACTTTAAAGAAAATTTGGTTGTCTTTGTTCTTTTAATCCCTAAACACTATTAGTATTTCAGAACCAACAACCAGACGTGGTAAAGCAGAACACCAATGCAAGGATAGCAGTACCATGAGCTCTTTGCCAAGCATGAATAGTAAACTTCAAAGCATCAGTCCCTCTAGGAAGAAACTTGTAACAGATATAATTATATATATAATATACATGTTATATATAGAAATACATATACTATTTGTATATTAAATTAATGTACACAACTATACATATATATACATGTATATATAGGTATATACATACATATCTATTTACAACTTCCTGCAGGAGAATATATTAAGAGAAGCACAGCCATCAAACTCTGTGGTATTTATGCATCTGTTTACTCTGCTAATATGTGAAAACTTACCCTGGGTGCTCAATTTGATCCATTCCTTTAACATGCTATTAGGATTCATACACCAAATTAATTGCGCAGTGTTCTTACAAATACAAGATTCTCAACAGGTGATTAATACCTACGAAAATCCACAAGCATGGAGGAAAAAGCCCAAGCCCTCTATAAGGAAAGAAATGCATTTTGATACCAAGCCCATAGTATACACCAGCTTTTGAAACTTGCTGTGATTTGGCCTCACAATCAGACTAGGCTTGCATCGTAGTCAATTATAAACAGAATTTTTAAAAAAAGTTAGTAAGGAAAACCACACACTGTGATCCTAGAGGAAGGTAATACATCTCTATCTAAAACTTTAGAAAGGTTTATTTTATCTTTGAAGTGCTGATCACAGCTGCTGGGACTTGTCTTGCATCAAACACACACGAGTCATTTAGGCTGGACAACAAAACCCTATTGGGTTAGCTTCTACAAGATTAAACACCACAGCAAGTAGTTATTAATGGTGGCATAAATGTTTTGCTTGTTACTTTGTTCAGAGCAGACCACATAACCTCAGATTCAGTATTATTTGTTCCATAGTCATAGTTCTTTGCATTCAAGGAAAACTGTGAGCAACGTATCCTGAACATTCTTTCACAGATGTTAAATTAAATCCCTAGTATTTTGTAAAAATGAAATTAGAAGATGTAAATACCCTTAAGTGAATACTACGTTGTGAAATAACTACCATATAAACTATTAGGCACACGCTCAAAATGGGCCCTCAAATAAATTGGTCATGGGTATACATGGGACTGATAAATCCTGATAAAAACTGCAGTGAAAAAAAGACATCCGTAACAAAGCATTAAATCTCAAATAACCTTAATTCTGTGGAATCTCAATAAAGATTTTGCTTTTCCAACTGATGTTAATGACTGCACAGAATGGCATTTACCTTTCATTCTCAAAAATGACAGCTGATTCTCCACTCCTTTCGGTCACCCTGTGGCAGGCCTGCATGGTGAAGTTCTCACTAAGACATAGGGGAAAATCTGTCTCTGGAGGAATCGAGTCTACGGATCAGAGGGCAGCTCAGAAACCAGATCCAGTCACATCTTGCATGTTTTCCTGTCCATTACCCTGAAGAAGCACACTGCACTATCATGTCTGGAACTGAACACCTATTCTAGGCTCCTAATCCTACCTGACTGCCTAGAAAGCAGCTGTGATTCTTGACACTAAACAGTAGTCTCCAGTCCCTAACCAGCAACTGAGCATAGACCATAACACTGTTGCTGTCAATTAACCATCAGCTCAAGTGCCAGAGCAGAGCTGTACATCCAAGAAGTCCACGTACGGGTGGCAATGCCTGTCAAGGGACATTATGACTCCGTATGACAAAAGTACACCCCTCCCCCTCCCAACATTAAAGATAAATCTTTAAAAAAGATAAGACCAAAAATTATTTCACTGAGAAGCATGCTACAGCCTGTATGCAAACAACCAGATGGAGAAAGCAGGCAACTTTCATTTGCATAACAACTTTAACTGGAAATGCTTTGCAAACACAGCATTAACAGCATGTAATATATCATTGTTACTATACTGGCATCCCCAAATAGCACCGATGGGATCTAGGCCTCGTTATGAGATGTACTCTATAAATGTAAACGCAGAGACATAAACCATACTTTAAAAAACCTTTCACCTATTAGAATATAATCTACCCCAACTGACTACAACACAAGGAAAGAGAACAGATGGTTCAGATGGCAACTGTAAACAAATTTTACAGATAGCTAAACCACTCCTAAATACATCAGTTTTGAGAACTTCTGTCACACCTTCACAATTTATAGTATGTAGCCCTCTTAACCTCCCTGTAAAAATACCTATAGACTCCCCGCCTCTAGTCCAACACTTTCTCTGTCAACTGGAGTTTTTCCTTGCTCCCTCCATTCTTCCAGAAGACATGGAAAAGGGTCTCCCTTACCTACCACCTGAATTAGGAAAAGACTGGACAAAATATCAGACAAAATAGCAGCTCAAGTGAAATTCACAGTAGTGGTAAGGTAATGTTCCTCTGTGGTCTTGCCTTAATATTGCCCCCTTGCACAATAATACCTGATAAAGTCCTGACCAGCCTGCCTCTCAAAGAGCCAAGAAACTGGAGCCTCAGGTCACTGGCACAACTCTCCATCGGTAAAGGTGGCAGAAGAGCACTAGAGTGTTGCTGTCTCCCTGTCTCCTCATTTGGGTATCATTGTTCTCTACTTCCTCCCCAGCCACCCCCAGTTTTAATGGACAATTATGATGAACTATGCAAGCTTTATTTTCATTGTTTCTCTTTACAGAAGAAAGTCTAAAGCTAATTACTATCTTGCAGAGAAAAAAAGAATCTTTTGTTACCTACAAGGGACATTTCTAGGTGGTGGCCATGAGTAAAGTGCTGAAAAGCATCATCCTAGTTTAAGAGCTCGAGTCTTAGTTTTTGGAAAACTGAATGTCTAAGAACTGCATCGTATATCATTATTATAATTGGGGGTTTTATACTCTTTTCTCCCAGATAAAAGGAACACGCATGTTAACAAGAATCACATGCATGGATCCAGGATGGAAACACTCCTTTCTGTTCACCAAGCGAGGAAGTACACACACCTCTTCCTTGCACCACGACACAAAGCATTGTTTACATGCAGAAAGACAAAGAGTGCATGCACCTTAGGTCCAAATGCTGTCCTGAAACAAGATTATGCTGAGCTCATTCACTGCCATACCTATGCGAAGCCTGCAGCTGGGTTTGGTTTCTAATCTTCAGTCTAGTTTAACAATGGAAGTTTTTAATTTATCTGTCATTGTGAAAGTGGATGCAGTTTAAGTCATACTTTCCATTCTGAAATGTTTCACAAAGTACGAGTTTGTTTGCACTAAGTCCAAGTTATTATCATACTACCTTTTAACGTCATTTTCAGTGCTGTATTCTAGCAATATTTTTAAACTGAGATGTTACACTGATGGATGTATACAGCACTGATTACTTGCAAGACACAGAAACACAAGAAACACAGCCTAAATGGAACAGACATATCAGGGATAAAGTGCTCGACAACCTTTAAGCAAGCAGAACAAAAAAGTGCTATTCATATACACCACCACTTGTGTTAGGCTTACTTCTTTTTTTAGCAGGTGTATTAGGGATTCTGTATACCTGAATTGAGTTTAAAACCTAGTAAATCTTACCAAATTCCATCAAAGCCTACTCTGCTTCAGGGACTATTTGTCTTCCCATGCCAGTCTTCCTATCCAAGGACAATGAAAACCAATAAGGAGTTGGATTCAGATTGTAGCAAGGTGAATACAAAGTCAACTGAAATTTAAACTGGTTTAAGCTGCAGCTAATTAGAAAACCAATGGATATAAATAGGGAATACAGAAAGCATTTAAAGAGTACTAGAAGATGATGGATGATGCTCCAGTGAGGAACAGAATGCTTTCACGAAGAATAAAGATAGAACAAACAACTGTGCAGGGACAAAAGGACAGCTATCAACACTCAAAGTCTGAGCTCTTAGCACATTTTGCACATTGCTTGATACTGGGCTAGTCCCTAGCTTCCCACCTTGTTCTTCTTTTTAAGAAAATCTACCCCCCCTTTGAGTACTCCATGTAAGAATATAAAATATAGCAGAGGCGCCTTTGGTCATGGAACAGTAAGTTAGTAACTACTCTCTAGCAACTATTCTCTAGCAATGGACTATAATACCCACAAATAACTGCTCTGTACTTCACATCATCAACAACACTTTCTCTCCTAGATTCTCTAAAAAACTTTGATTAATAGATCTTAAATTCTTGATGTCTTGAAAATCTCCAAGGATGGAAACTGCAGCACCTCTCTGCCCAATCTCTTCTACTACTTGAGTCTCCTTGTGGTAAAACAGTTTTTCCTGTATCAGGTCTGCACCTCTCTTGTTTCAACCTTTGCTCCCTCCTGTCCTTCTACCATGCACCACTGTAAAAACTCTTCTCAAGAACATCGTCTTAAGCATTGGAAATTCATCATTAGGTCCCCCCAAAGCCTCCTCAATAAGCCCCATTCTCTCAAGCTCTCTTCATAGGATGTGTGTTCTAGCCTCCTGCCTGTCTTTGGTGCCCCCTCCACTGAACTTGCTCCAGTTTTTGATGTCTCTCCTGTATCGCGTGGGGTGCGTGTGCAAAACTGGGCACAGTAATTTACATGTGGTCAAAGAAGTCCTGGTTAGGGGGGGATAATCGTGTCCCCTGATGTCTTGGCTGTGCCCCTGTTAACACAGCCCGGGGCGCTGCTGGCTGTCCTTGCAGCCAGGGCACACTGCTGGCTTGTGCACAGCTCGTGTCTGCCAAGGCCCCGTGTCCCGTGCTGCGGAGCTGCTCCCAGCCAGACAGGCACCAGCCTGAGTCATTGCATGGGCTTGTTCCTTGCCAGATACAGCACTTGGCATCTGTCCTCCTTGAATTTCCTAAGGTTCCTCTGCAAGGCCATTCCTACAGCCTGTCTAGGTCTCTCTGGATGGCAGTCCTGCCCTCAAGGGTATCAACTGGTCACCCTAATTTCGCGTCATCTGCAAATCTGAGTACAGTGTTCTCTGTTACTTCCATCAGGTTGTTGATAAAGACATTAAGTAGGGCAGGTCCCAGGATATTCCACTTGCTACTGGCCTTCAGGTATAGTATATATGTCCTTTAATCACTACCCTCTAAGCCTGATCATAAAACCAGCTTTCTACTCATTGAGCTCTTGTCCCATCCAGATCACAGTGTTCTAACGTGGATAAAAGAATACTGCGGGAGACAGAGTTGAAAGCCTTGCTAAACTCAAAGTAAATGACATGTGCTGCTATTCTTCCATCCTCAAATCTAGTCAGTTTATGAGAGAAGACAACCGGGCTGGCGAGGCATGACTTACCCGAAGTAAATCCATAGTGACTACTTCCAATCACCTTTTCCTTCACATGCCCATAACTTATACCAGAAAGACCCACTGCACCAGACAGGTCACTTTACAGTCCCACTTGATTAACTACATGGGCACATAATTTTAAAAAATCCTAATCTAAAAAGAAATAATTAATAATTCTGATGTCAATGGATGTTCTGTGTGGGGAATACTCACCCCAAAGCAATCCACTGTCACTAATTTATTTCTCAAGTTTCTAAAGCCTTTTAAGTAACAGAAAATTGGTTCTATAAAAAGGCAGGCAATATAGGAATGTACCCTACAGAGAGAGAAAATAGGCCTAAAAGTTCTATACATTTATTAAAAAGCCAAGTAAATGTAACATATGAAAAGAAAATATTTGTCCTCTATTTATTTACAGATGGTAAACACAATATAATATTCCTCACGTCTTAAATGAACAATCCAAAAAAAGTTATATAGGCTGGAATTCTCAGCCTCTGATTTTTGTAATGTTTTGTTGTTTAAATATATATTCATCAAAGAGATCTCAGTAGTGGAAATACTAAGACATGCCATTTCTTTGGTCTTCCCATGTGACTCAGTGTTAACATTAAGTAATATTGATCTGTGAAATTCAGTGCATAACTGAAGATATCAAAAAGACTTAAATAGTGTTCAGATAAGCCCCTTCCCTATCGTGCACAGATAAACAGCACGGGTCTATCCACCTGTTGAAGACAAGTTACACACAAACCAACTTAACTAGCTATGTCAGGCAGTGATATAAAACCACAGGAACTGAAACTCAAGCCCAGACAGGACAGGCGCACTGTTAGGACTAGACTCTGAGTCACCAGCCAGAAGGGTGACAGCAACTGTGACAAGCAGGAAAAACAGAAATCTGAGGAGGCAAACTCCACACTCCTAATGAGATGTACATCTAGACCATTGAAAGAGGGAAGGTGATGCTTACATTACTTCTTAGACATTGGCAAAGTTATTGAATGGAGGGGCTAGTCTTTGCTAACTCGTGTAGTGAGTGCAACATCTGTGCTGGTCCCCACTTGTGCAAAGACCTAGGCCACAATATCACAGTCAATAAACCACCTACCAAGAAATCATGAAGTATACACAGACCACATATCTTTGCAGAAGCAAAACCCCAAAGAAATCACTACAGTTGTGTTTGATTTCAAGGAGAGGAATCACATCAGAATGAAGCAGCTTGCTAAAAAGATGTTAAGAAGAGCAGCTAATGGTCTCTCTACCATCTGTCAAGATTCAGCACCATTTAGTATACTACACTGAAGTTCGATACAAATGAACGTAAACTAAAAATAAGTTATCATGGCTAAACAGCAGGGAAAAGGGCACAATTAGAGATTACGAACGCAATCTTCAGAAAATTGGAATTGTGTTTAAATAAAGAAAAGAAAGTATTATGAACTAAGAGGTCAAACATAGAAAATGAGGCAAGTCAAAACAGTGGCCAAAACAGCTCAAGAACAACTTTCAGAAGGTATAAAAGCCAATGATAAAATTTTTTTTCAAGCACATATCAAAACCTGAAAACACTCCTGAGGAGTACGTGTCCTGAATGCAAGGTATAAAAAATAATGTTCCTGAAGATGAAGGCAAGAGCAGAGGAACTGCACATATTCATTATTTCTGTGTTCAATGTGGTAAAGTTCAACAAGCTCTTTCCAAGGAACTCACTAAGAAAACGGTCTCAAATTCACTGCCACAGAAAAGGGGATGGAACAAATGGATGAAACACAGAACAACAAAAGTGCCAGGTCCAGCTGTTCAAGGAGTTAGTCAATAGGACTTCTTGGGAAACTGCCCTCAGGGACAAAGGGAGCAGAACAGAGTTGGCAGATCTTTAAGGATGCTCTCCATAGACCGCAAGAGCTCTCGATCCCTAGGTGTAAGAAATCAGGAAAGCAAGGCAAGAGACCAACATGGCCAAGTTGAGACCTGTTGGGCAAACTAAAGGGCAAGAAGGAAAAGCACAGGCGGTGAAAGCGGGGACAGAGTATAGGTACGCTGCCTGGTTGTGTAGGGATGGGGTCAGGAAGGCCAAGGCACAGCTGGAGCTGAACTTGGCAAGGGACATGAAGGATAATAAGGGCTTCTACAGGTACGTCAACCAGAAAAGGAACATCAAGGAAAGCATACCCCCTGATAAGCAAGACTGGCAAACTGCAAACAACGGAAGAGGAGAAGGCTGAGGTACTCAACCACTTTTTTGCCTCAGTCTTCACTGGCAGCCTCTCTTCCCACACCTCTTGAGTAGATGGACCACTAGTCAGGAACTGGGTGAGTAAAGTCCCTCCCACTGTAAGAGAAACCCTCTATATGGGATTCATCATGACATTAAAATTGGAGTCCCACAATGTCATTTTCACAGTCTCATTTAAACATAAGAATGCTGTGCTAATTTTCTAATTTTTTTCCAGCACGTTTAAGTCATCGACAACTTCAGTGATCTGACATGGCTAAAGAGAACAACTTACCAAGGGACTGCTTGCTGTCAGGTGTTGCAAATGACTATCAAAAAGGTCTCTCTCTAAGCAAAGTTTAAACAAACAAACAAACAAACAAAAGCATTCTCATTTGTTTCAGATCTCATCTGAATACTGAATACCAACTGCAAGGCCTGCACCTGGGTTGGGGCAACCCCTGGTAACAACAGAGGCTGGGTTATGAATGGACCCTGCCGAGAAAAACTTGGGGGTGCTGGTGGATGAAAAGCTGGACATGAGCCAACAATGCATGCTCACAGCCCAGAAAGCCAACCACATCCTGGGCTGCATCAAGAGAAGCATGACCAGCAGGTCGAGGGAGGTGATTCTGCCCCTCTGCTCCACTCTGGTGAGACCTCACCTGCAGTGCTGCGTCCAGCTCTGGAGTCCTCAGAGGGAAAGACAAGGACCTGTTAGAGCAGGTCCAGAGGAGGGCCACAAAAATGATCAGGGGACTGGAGCACCTCTGCTATGAGGACAGGCTGAGAGAGTTGGGGCTTTTCAGCCTGGAGAATAGAAGGCACCAGGGAGACCTTATTGGGGCCTTTCAATACTTAAAGCAGTTTATAAGGAAGACGGGGACAAACTTTTTAGTAGGGCCTGTTGTGACAGGACAAGTGATAATGGTTTTAAACTAGAAGAGGGTAGATTTACACTAGGTATAAGGAAGAATTATTTTTACAATTAGGGTAGTGGAACAGGTGTCCAGAGAGGTGGTAGAAGCCCTATCACTGGAAACATTCAAGGTCACGTTAGATGGGGCTCTGAACAACCTGATCTAGTGGAAGGTGTCCCTGCTCACTGCAGGGGGGTTGGACTAGATGGCCTTTAAAGGTCCCTTCCAACTCAAAGTACTCTACGATTCTAAGGTGGCATGTGCCCCAATACAGCAAAAGAATGCAAGGATGAAATGTGAACTGCTAGCTGGAGTGTGCAACCTCCTGCTTAAAAATATATGTGTATTAAGTAACTGGGAGGTGGATAAAGTAATGCTAACTAAAAAAGAACAATGTTGTAGGGTATATGTGGGGAACTACAAGGCTGTAAAACCCTGGTCAAATTTTTAGAAACTATTCTAAAAATCTAAATTAATGAGCACATGAAACCAGACGAGCCACTGGAATCTTGTGGATAAGCCAAGCAGTGCATTATTTTTCCAAAAAAGCAAAAACTTGGCTTATAACAGAGTTCTAAGAAAGTATCAGGTCAATATCCTGAAATATCTGTGAAATCAATATGAATGTGAATTATTAGGAAAACAATGTAAGATAAATGAGTCACCATCATTATCTTAACATATATATCTATGCTACGCGTGTATCTTGAATGCTGCACATGGTTCAAATCTTCCTCTCACAAAAATAATGAAGTAAACCTTAATAAAAATAGAGAAGGCTGGCAGGGAGTTCTACAAGTTAAGAAACAGCTTCCAGAGTAGATACTACTAAATACATGGGGAACACCTCAACCTGGAAAAGCAATGAATTACAGGATGTGTGGTAGAGATCTACACAATTATGAGTGGCATGGAAAAGGGGAATATGGATCTATTTTTTGTAGCTGTGTTCAATACTATAAGGGACATCAAATGCAACTATCAAGTGGAATTTTCCAAAGAAATCTTCACACAAGGTGCATATAAGCTGAAAAACTCCTTACCACATGACAGATGCTAAAGCTTACACATGTTCAAAGAGAGATTAGGCACATTCAGGAATGACAAGTCCATAAAGGAGTACTAAGTGTAAAGCTGCCAGGTTCCTGGCTTATGGTACCTGGCAGGGACTGCAAAAGCATTCTGCGTAATAACAGCAGGCTTGCTCTGTCCTCTTCCCCAGGCATCTTAGTGTTGGCCTCTGTCAGAGGGGATACAGGGCTTGACAGACCCTTGATCTAACTTAAATTGTAATTCTGATGTTATGTTACTTTGTCTTTCAGAACACTACAAGTGTACAAACACCATTTAAAAATCTCAGATAGAAGTCAACAGCAATTTGAGAGGAGGCAAAAAAATTAAATCTCTCTTGCACATTTAATAGTGGTATAAAAAGCAAAATGTAAGCAGCCACTGTGTAACAGATGCAGTTTGATCAGCAGCATCTTGTCTTAAAAAGGGTCTTTAATTCAGCTTCTCTTCTCAGCTCTTAAGTGGCAACTGACTTAAACATCAGCATTAGTAAATTCAAAGCCTTGGAGAGCATGATGAAGCTCTTCCTTGGTTATAGTTATAACTTGGGCCAGTTAAAACAAATGCCCATAGAAAGACACTCCTGGTGAGAGGTGAAAAAAGAATAACAAAATATCATGCACCATTTTTTAAAGCACAAGTTATTAATGCAAATTTTTATGTGGTTTGAAAATCATTATTCAAAATAAATGGCCTGCATCAAACCAAATGTCACTTTTTATAAGTGTCCACGGTACCTGATTACATCCATTCTGAGCACTGATCACAGTGATTGTTCAAGATTCTCACTTTCAGTCCATTTCCACAGTCCTTGCATACACCTCGGGCAATTCAGTCTTATTCTTAGGACCACATAGCTGAGTCACACCCTCTTTACCCTCTCCTTCCAAGAGGAAGTAAGTCCTAAACTAGTTTCCCTTCTCCTTTCACCAAGGGACTGGTCTACAGTGCACATACCCCATGCAAACCTCACCACCAGACACAGCATACACACATGAAGCATGGTGATGCACATCAGCAAATCCTTCTGAAGAGAAACAAGCTCAATTCCTCAAGAATAGCCCCCTCCATACAAGCTTATGCTGCTTTCAGGATTGCTTCTTCCTTATTTGTCTTTAAATGAATAGTGTCATGCCTGTAAGTGTAAATAAGCTGCAAATCTCTAATCTTTAAAGACCATCATATGGTCAAGACCTTTCTTAGAAAGATTCTACATCTCTGTCACTTTCTCATAACAGGACACTGTAGAAGTCTCATTTCAATTTACTATAAACATCAACATGTAAAAAAGATTTAAAACAATTTCTTGCAAGACTACTGAGGACGTTGCTTTAGGAAATTATGAATCCTTAAACTGTATCTGACTGCAAACAAAGGTCTAGATTACACATACCGATAATCAGTCTCAACAACAACAATCTTTACAGGAAAAGCACAAGAAATTGCTAATGGTGTGGTCTGATGTGAGTACACAAATAATGTTCTATCAGGCCCCTGGCATCAGCTGACCTTTTTAGTAGCTGTGCCAGGAAGAGATGCTAAAGCTTCTTCATGAGCTCGATCAATCTCTTAAGCAAGCTCTGCATTCCTCGCCTTTTTCTTACATACATGTTTGTGTGCATGCACACACATAAATGAGAAAAGGAAAAGAACGAGAGCCCTCAATATCTTCCTAGAAGCTGATCTGTAACATTTCTATCAGCTAAGGGGAGATCTCCATAAAGGTAAAGTAGCATTTCTTGTCACCTTTCTAGAAACGTATAAGGATGCATGGCAACTTCAGTGCAGAAAATAGGCTGAGACACCTCCTTTGCAGAACAGTTACCCCTTAAGTTCAGAAGCTGGGCATTTAGCCACCCAAGGTAGCTGATGGTGCGACCTTGTTTCAGACAGACTATTAGCCTGCAAGGACAGGCTCATCTCATGCATTGCTAAATAGTTTTCTCTTTAATCAGTAATATCCTTCTTTCACTGTGCTATAAAAGCACAGGAGCATCTGCCTCTGTATAAAAACCTTACATACAGTTCAACTATCACTGTTTCCCTGACTGAAATAAACAACAGATACTATGGCTATAGAAAAACAGACTTTGCTTGAAGAAAATGCACTAGCTTTGAAGTTCTCACTTCTTTAATTTCTCTTCGGTCTTAACAGTCTTCAAAAAATCCAGGCTTCAACAAGTTGCAATGTCCAGTATTTCTTGACTAGGCTTTTCCCTTTAGTGACAGCAGCATTTCTGACAGCACGTGGACTCCCAGTGACAAGGTCTGTTTTGGACTTTGAACAAAAGACCTTATCATGCCATTATTCCACTCTTCCATTTTATCTGGCTAAATCTTCTGGGTATTTGTAGGACAGTTGCACTAATAGAGATAAAAACATCCCCAGAATGTTTGGCATAAGGAATTATGTTTTAAAATCTAAGTGGTCAATTTCATCAAGGAAAACAAGATCCATATCTGCAAAAGGAATTAGTATTTTAGGGTAGATGCTTTAAGCACACTTTCATGACTCCTCTCTCTTCCAAATCTCGAAGATCTTAGAAAATCAGACACTTTTTTAATAATCCATTTTATTTTCTAAGGGTTCGCCAGCATCCTCAGACTGAGTGCTTTTCACCATCTGATAGAGAATCAGAGAATAAATAGATTCATATTCCATCCTGAAGATCCTTCAGAGAAGGATTTTCCATGAAGATGTTCTTTGCCACTCTATCACTGCCTACATAGGAATTTTGGCTAGGAGTTTTTGGGTTTTTTTTTTGTTTTTTTTTTTCTCCTCCTGAGAAGTGTGAGGTACTTGAAAAGATGTTTTGACTCTGGCCTGAGAAAATGCCTGGTCATTGATGACTCTGCTTCACTAAGCTTCAAGCTGAAAGACACCGACTCGCTCTACAGCAGCTATCTTGGGAGATTTACACAGCACTGAAGTAATGATGAACCCTCAACATCATCTTCCCTGCGCAGAATGAGTGTATACAAGCTAAGGAATGATCAGAGGAACACTTTTCTACTTCAGATTCTGAATCCTCAAAGAGCAGCTCTTCTGACTGATCCATTAACAGTCTTTATAGCCACTGGTCAAGCAGGAGAGGTTATCCTAGAAAAAGGAGGTCTTAGTGTCATAGCAGCTCAGCTTGAGGCAACCACACAGCCACACCTGTTCTATCTCAGTGAAGAAAAACCTTTTTAAAAAGTCAAAGACATATTATGCCACCTAATTTCCACATTACGCACCCAAATTCAAGTCTGGAGATGAAATAATTATGTTAGTCAAAGCTGAATGACAGGCAGTGTAGCAGGTATGTATTTCAATTGTGAGTAAGGAGGTGTAACCCTACCAGTGTAGCTCAGAGCCCTCAGGTCTTTTGGACCTCACTGGGTCCCCAGCAAACAAAGCAGGTGGTGCTGACTTACGGGCAGTTTCACCTGCATCAGGGCTGAACTCCCTCTGATGACTCTGCTGGAGTAACACTTCAGTCTGTAGTGCTGTTCCCATTTCCTCTCATTACAACAAAATGGTTTCTGTGGCCAGGATCTTTTCGACCAGTCACATTCTTATTAAACGGTTCAATCAAGACAGGAAGTCTAGACACAAAACTGAAGAATAATGTATTAGGAAAACTGAAGTAATCTTAAAAAGCAGTCTCTAGTAACACCTTGTAGCAAAGAGAGAGGAAGCCATAGATATAACACGCTTCCCAAGCATTATCAGTCTAAAAACCTTGAAGATTTGTTTCTTTCCATGTTGCATAGTATAACAAAAATAATTTAACATTTCGGAAGCTTATAAACTACTTTAACTTATGTAAGGTAAGAAATGCTCAGAATCGACACAAACCGTTTTTCCCATTTGGATTTTATACAAGCAAAGTCTTTAAGCAGGGCACAAAAAAATACTATGGTGGGAGGGTGTATGAGAGACAGATGATGGGGAAACCCCCTAGGGAAGTTGATTTTAATACAGACCTTGGACTGTACTCCAGAATATCAGTGTTAGAAAAAATAAGAACATTGTTTTATCATCTAAAAGCCCAGATGGCCGCCAAGGAACAGTTATTCAAGATAAACTCTAGTATTCCACAGGATTTTAATTTTAATAATATGAAGCCAATTATAAAGCTGAAAAAGCAAGCCAACACTGATTTGATCTGAAGTCTAGTTCATCTTTTTCAATGTATGGAGAGATATGTGTATCAGGAGGAATTAGCACACTACAACTCTCATAGACAATTTTCAGCGTGCTGTATGACAAACAGGTAAGTGTCATGGTGGCTACTTGTCAAATGAGATGGTATTCCCATCCTGTATAGCAAATATTCTTAAACATCAGAACTTGTAACAGGAACACAACTAAAACTGCTGCGGTTTTTTTAAATTCAAATCACAGCGTTCAGCCTTTTCACCCTTAGAATTTTTTTAGTAGCCACAGACTACCTGCATGTCTGCATTTAATCTGTGGCCAAAGTGACAGGTATATAGCATGAACTCAGTAATTACTTTTTTTTTTTATGAAAGCTGGGCAACAAGATTTTGTATGCAGTACAGTTGCTAGTTGCTTTTCCATCAGACAATCTTATAATCATGCATGTCTGAACAATGCAACTATAATTTGGAAGGCTACTCACAACTCATTTGTAGAAAAGACAGTATCGCTATTCCCAAGCCTCTATGGAGACATAAAGAAGGTATTTAACCACCATAAAGCCAAGCAGACAGAATTTATAATCAAACTCTGTCAAGCAATCTAAAAAATAAAAAATAAAAAACCACGAAAAAACCCAAGTAAAAACCTTTAAGAAGGCATTTTCAACCAAAGAAAATAAATCCCAAACAAAATATTCCAGGTCAACCCCTTTACCACTTCTCAAAACATACCAACAGTTACAGGACAAGTTCATCTTGAGGCACCTCTCTAGTAAAGTTCCGTACACGAACTGTAAGTATGAAGTAATGTGACTTCCTACCTGTTAGAGTGAGTTAAGATAATACTACCTCAAGAAATTTCCAAGGAAGAGGATTAAGGAGAATAGGTAAGTATCACTGGGCCTGAAGCAGTTGGTGACAATAAAAACAATGTGGATCGTGGCTCTGCACACATGGCCATAGAATAGTTAGCACGAACACATGAAAGGGATCACGTAAAAATTACCGCTTACCTCAAGTACTGGAAATAAAACTGCAATCTGTATCAAAAATTACTGTTTATAGCAATCAGAAAAGCAGTATTTTGATTCATGGGTAAGGTTGAAACAGGAAAATTCCTAAACAAAACTATTACATACTAAATGATGATTGGTTTTTACAAGCCAAACTATATCAGTATATGCTGGGGCTGCACAGCAGCGTGTTGGCCAATCCTGTGACAAGATACAGGCTGAGCTCTGTAATGGACAGTACAAATGAAAGATGAGGGGTGTCATACACCTTTTTTATCCCCCCTTTTCCTTCTCTGTAATTCCTGTCCACCACATCCTTTCTTGGACTTCTGGGTTAAGCCTGTTTTCTGTGATACACACACACATACCCACGCGCATACGTGTGTCACTTCCCTTAGTACCATCAGTCTTCTGCTGAAGACAACAGCAGAAAGTAAGGCTGATAAAATTTGCAGAATCAGAACCAATCCACACTAGAAACAATATACTCTGTAAACACAGTCATGCATTCAAATACTGTCCTCTGAAGTCTCAGAGACGGCTATCTTTCTTTCACATACAACAAATAGATTTTCTTGACAACATACGACAATTTTCATTGGAGAATTCAGTAATTTCAGAGTATGCACAGGCCAGAGTTTACGCTGACAATTCAAACTAGCTTTCAGCTATAGCTTCCTCACCTACCCACTGAGACAGCAATTGATAGCCTCATTTTTGAGATCGCTTTGCAGAACAATCTTGGTTCTGCACATTGTTATCAAAACGCAGGCTGCCAGGCTCAGGTTCGTATCATATTATTTATGCTGCCTGTGCAACAGTAACGGTACTGTATGGTTACCTTTGTGAAAAGTGGCATCATCTTCAACACTAGGAACCTAAACAGGGGTTTCCATGCTGTTTTATGTTTGCAGACCAGTAAATTTTAGAGAATTTCTTGTGAATCAGATACTATGCCTTGTGTTACAGATGAGTTATGATCAAGAGTTCTAACATAAAAGGTAAATTTTGTAAATAAAATGGAAATCTCTTCTCAGAAGACCTGTGAAATACTCAGGCATTTATACAATCTAATCTCCTTTAAAAAAGCTGAATAAATTGACTTCATTTTAATACACTGCTATGAAACAGTTTAAATAAGTAAATGATTACAGTCATTAATTTCCAACTGATACAGGTTGCTCTGATAGGGACTTACTAGCAAAAGTATCTACACCTCAGCAATATGCAAACCAAAAATAAACTTGGATTTTTATTATATTTTTACATATATTCTTAGCTCTGCTATCCTGAGTACTCATGACACTCACAAAACCTTTACATCAGAATGACAAACTTGGTATCAAAAGAATTACTCATGTAAGTGACTGCAAGCAGGTATTAACTTTTGCTTCAAAGCCATGCTAGACATGGTTTGTTACTGCATCATTCTTCCCTCCTGCCCCAACCAGGTTCCATGGAAATGAACATCTGATTGCCAGCAATTGTCAGATGTGGGGGCTTTCCCCAATTTTGCCTGGTAGATTTTATTTACTACAATGGAAACAAAACTTTGGCAAACAGTCAGTGGTTGAAATTTCTTGTCAAGTTTGTAGTTACTACTTCACAGGAAAGTGTAAACTGTCATCAAAACAAGCACCGAAGTTGAAACTACACAGTAAATCAGCTTGTGAAGAAGACAGCCGTCCTATGTGAAAGCACTGAGAAACCTCCTCCTCTCAGCAATTCATACTGCAGATAGTCCTCAGATACTCCCTATATTAAAAAATCTATTAAATAAAAACTTTATTCATGTATTTGAAAGCACAGCTTAGTATTTTAGAATGCAAAGACAGAAATGCAATTGTACAACTATTCCTTTAGTCATAGAAAGCTGTAGAAGGGCACATATATGTGCTTCTTTGACCATGTAAAAAGACAAAATACAGACCATATAGAAATCTGTTTGAAATTATTTAGAATAATTAAATCATTTTGTAAACTCAGAACGAAGATGCAAAGACAATTCATCTCAGAACACATTAAAGTAACTTTAAAAATGGCAAACATTCAGGAATGCCATATTTTAACAATTCATCGTTTTGTATTATCTGTAACTTTACTAATCTGTTGCAATAAGAAACCTCAGATTGCTCTGTGAGTGCCCTTCTATGGGGAAAGGCAGACTTCATCCCTTGTTCTTGGTTTTTTTGAAGAGTGGAATTCTTCTGTCCTCTCAGTAACTTCCAAAGTTACTGAGACTGTCAGCTTGATATAACCTAAAGCAAGTAACTGCAACGTCAAGTCACTGCCTTCAGGTCAGCCTTAATTCTGAAAATGTTCATTAGTGTTCCATGACAGAAGATTCCCGATCCCTGCTCCCCCCCTCCCTGCCTTTTTTTTTTTTTTCCATATTGCATTCCATATGGCACACCATAAATTGCACGTCTCTTCAATTCTGCTCCAGTCTTACTACAATTTGTAGAGTAGACAGGGGGAGGGAGGAAGGCAAAAAAAGACATCCTCTCCTAAGCACTCCCAGCTAGCTCAAAAACCAAGTAATCCAATGTGAAAAAAAAAATATTTCCTACCTAGAAAATGAACACGAACCACGTTATAATCAGGTTTTGTGTGCCTTTTAGTTATCAATATAATATGCCTACACTCACTAAACCCTAAGGTGAAGTGAGGATAATTTTTTTAATTACATAATACACATCCAGTAAGTTTGATAAATGAAATCCAGACATCGTTTCCAGTGTTGTTTCCCAGGAATCTGATACATAAAAAGGGCTTCTACCATTAACTAATCCATAAATAATTTCTCAACAGCATCTTACTGTCAACACTCACTTCTACCAACTCCAACAGGGTTGTTCTTGTTAGACCTGCTTCTGAAAACTTCAGACTCTGCCAGCTAGAAAACTGCCAGTAAGGAAAATCCAAATAATAAACAAGTTGGGGACCAAAGTCTGATACAGCATAGGCATACTGTGTGTAGTATAGCAAGGAACATGCCCCTTGGCAAGTACGCTTCTATCTTCCACTACCAAATTTAAGTTGTATTTTGCCCTACGAGTTATTCTGAACGAGGCATTAAAGCCTTACACTTCACAGCCAAAGCATCATCACACTGCCTCTTCCACCCTTGCTTGCATTAAGCGACTAAGAGTTCACCTTCACTCTCCTAGCTACTCACAGCACTTTACGTAGCTGTAACGAATTCTGCTCTGAATTCCTCCGCTTTCAGCAGAGAAGGTAGCTTTCCCCCTGCTTTGTCGGGGGGAAAAAAGGGTACGTGCATGAAGCAAGGGGACAGAATTCCTACTTGAAGTAGAGAACGCTTTAGAGTCAGGAACTGTGGCTGACAAGATGGCTGCACACGCTGACACAGAATGGGACAACTCTGCGCAGCCAACTCTCCGCAAGGACAACTCTCAGCGGATCGGCACGTTCCACTGGTCCTTCCTGCCGCGTGGCACCGTACCAGTCCTCCCCACCACATGGTGAGCTCCACAAAGCTCTTTAACATTGCTGGGGGCTCTGTGAAACGATGTGGGGAGTCCCAAGGGCCCAGCAGTGAGTGGTCTCTCATGGGAGGTGGAGGCGAGACCCCCTGCGAGCTTGTTCCTGCCATGGCTGGAGGAGGAGACAGTCCGCAGGAAGGTGGGCGAGCGGTGGAGAAGGCAGGGGGGAAGCAGCAGGGGAAGTAGCTCTGAGGAGGACCGGCGCGGTGCCACACGCTAGGGAGGACCAGCGCCCTGCGCCGGGGAGGACTGTCATGGTGCTAAGGACCAGCGTGGTGCTGTGCAGGGGGGAGGGCCGGTGGAATCTGCTGACCTGCAGAGAGTTGTCCCCATGCAGAGTTGTCCTACACCCCCTGGCACACAGCACATTACTAGAGGCTCTAGAAATTATAAGAAAGGGGAAAGAGAGGCAGACACCAATTGCCTTTACAAGGAAGCGTTATTTGGCAGGACACATGGATGCTGGATGAAAAGCTGGTCATGAGCCAACAATGTGCGCTTTCAGCCCAGAAGGCCAACCATATCCTGGGCTGTATCAAGAGAAGTGTGGCCAGCAGATCGAGAGGTGATTCTCCCCCTCTACTCTGTTCTGGTGAGACCCGACCTGGAGTACTGCATCCAGCTCTGGAGCCCTCAATACAACAAGGACACAGACCTGTTAGAGCAGGTCCAGAGGAGGGCCACAAAAATGATCAGGGGGCTGGAGCACCTCCTCTATGAGGACAGGCTGAGAGGGTTGGGGTTGTTCAGCCTGAAGGAGACTCCTGGGAGACCTTATAGTGACTTTCCAGTACCTGAGGGGGGCCTACAGGAAAGCTGAGGAGGAGGGACTGTTTACAAAGACACGTAGCGGTAGGATGAGGGGAAATGGTTTTAAACTAGAAATGGGTAGATTTAGATTGGACATTAAGAAGTTCTTTACCATAAGGGTGGTAAAGCACGGGAACAGTTTGCCCAAAGAGGTGGTGGAGGCCCCATCCCTGGAGACATTTAAGATCAGGCTTGATAAGGCTCTGGGCAACCTGATCCATCTAAAGATGTCCCTGCTCACTGCAGAAGGGTTGGACTAGATGGCCTTTGGGGGTCCCTTCCAGCCCAATGCATTCTATGATTCTACATGCATACTGCAGTTCTCCAAACGTTAGACAGAAACTTCCGTGTCCTGCAGGTCATACTTCAAGTTTGAAGGGTTCAGAAGCCTAGGAGCCAGAAATACCTCTTTGGATGAAAACAGCATGAAGCACATTTACAACTAGGAACATGGCTCTTGGACTTCACATGCAAGTTTACTTTACTGTAGGTCTTAAGCATTTCTCTGCTTTTCCCTTTCACAAATTTAGAAGAAACATTTCCATGTCAATCTTGTGATCATCTTAATTCATACGAGTTTATATCTGTCACTCTCCTACATATTTTTAGTTACTTGTTAAAGATCAGTCAACTACGTCTAGTTAACGTGTCAAACGAGAACACGACAGGAAGAAAATAGCTGTTCTAAGGGCTTCAGGGACTAAAGTCTTTAGTTTGCAGGTGAGGTAACACACGAAGGGGATTTTTCACTTGACTCTTATTAGGCTTGTGTTATTGCAGGGGTTTTGACATTCTCCAGCATTACCCCCCAAACCCAGAAAATTTGCTTTTATTACTTCCCCTAATTTCTTGAGCTTCCATGAAGAGTTGTCTTCTCTATTAAACTATAAAATATAATTCTCCATTAAGCATGTTGGGAGTCTGGTTTCTACCAAAAGAAGGAAGCATCTTCTTAATGTGATTGCAATATGCAATCATTTTAAATTATTCCATAACTACACAGCAAAAGGGATTTTAACCGTAAAAAGTAAAATTAAAACTCTAGTCAAGGATAGTTCTACTCAATTCAAACATAAAAACAAAGCCAAAATGAAACAGTACCGTATCAGCCAACAATAACATGTAAAATCTCATTTGAAAAATAGTAACTTTGCTGTCCTACACAGCAAACTGCTGTTTCCACAGGAAAGGTTTGGTCACATATGTGAAATACGTAATAAATACATATATGTATTTACTACAAAGAGTATTTAACACAGATACAATTAATACTCTTTAAAAAAGTAATACTCTTTAAAATTTAGGCAAGTTCAGGTCTCATTCATAGGTCTTCCAAGAAAAGCAACATCTCCCAGTAAGCAAATTAGCTAGAATTAAACCAAACCCTATTTACTCCCTTACCTCTTTTGAACTGCAAAGCTGCTTTCTTTTATATCCTAAACTCAGTCATGAAACAAAGGCAGAGAACTGCAATCTTACACGTTCGCTTTACTGAGGTAGAGCTTCCAAATACCACACTGCCTAGTAAGATGCTTTCTTACCCATACCACCTAACATAAGTCAAGTCAGAAGAATCCTTGTCACTTCAGAATTACACTTCCTTATCCCTTATTTTGGTTCTTCATATAATAAGCGTGCCGAAGTAATTTGGTCCAGCATGTGTCAGTCTGGTTGATCACTGAACTCGATTTGTGTTAGTGTACGCAACGTCTGAGGTAAAGTATTAAGCTTCAACAACTCAATAATGTGGAAATTGAAACAGGGCAATAAAACTATTCTATTTTAGCTATGCAGATTAGGTTTTTTTGGACAAAGCATCCATACTTGTTCTGCATTTGAAACCATGGAAAAAACCATGAAATTCTCTCTAACTTGCCTGTTACTAAAATACTAAAAATGAACATGTCTGTTCATCGAGATGTCTGTCAGCAAAAGGGATCACAAATACAACTGAACTAAAATGATACTTAAGTTTCCACTTTATAATCAAGCAAAACCCAACGGCATCAATAAAACTAACTGCTGCGATTGAATGTGGGTATGTAAAACTCACAGCTCCTGAGCTGATAATTTCAAAGCAGACAGAGAAGATATTTTGGACTGACCAGTATGACAACCATACAAGGATACAGGCAATGACTCTACCTGAAACAGAAACACAAATAACCACCAAATATCCTTTCCGAAGACGACACTGCAAAGACCACGTCCTTTGAACAAGATGCTTCTGGGTGAAAAGTGCTGTAGAAGCTGGGGTTCACATCACACCATGCGCTTCTCAATATTCACATAACAAATTTCAGCAGCAGCCAACTGTATTGGCAAGGAGATTCCACTCACACTGTACCTATCCTCCTGTTTCTTATGAAACAAGGTAATCCAACACACCTCTGAAGAAATCACACTCTGCTCCAGTGCCCCATATCCCCAGCTACACACACACGCTGACAGCACAGAGCTCCATGCTATGTACCTGTGGATTATGGATTCTCTCTATGTATACATATTATATATAATTTTTGTGTATATACGTGTACTAATAGTTTGTATTTATACTGTAGACACAAAGACTCAAGTTCCTACAAACCGCACAAAGGCTGTAGGCTGGGTAGAGGCAGGAGGTCTCCCGGTGTCCTATCACTGTGAAAAATCCCGTGCTCTGCGCTTCCACTTTCTAAGACATTCCACAGCCAGTACGTGCTCAAGCTAAAAGCCCTACTTAATACTATATACATACATATATACACAAATGTATATTTGCATGTATATATAGTAAACCAACCTTAGCAAATGCTAAGTGCGGAGTGGAAAAGAAACCAGATTTTTCTTTTTCCCATGTCAGTTAACTAGACTTAAAACTTAGCATTTAGATTGTAAGCCTATTTGAAAGACGTGGGGTTTTGTTATTTCCAGCAACCAAGCCTTCTCAGCAGTTTTTTTTACAAGATGACAGCATGGGATTGTGGAGTATAGCTGGCCTCACTTTTCACATATGTTCAAGGTCCTCCAGAGTTCGGCCCTCTTTGAGCGGGCTGCACTCTTTGAAATGCTCTTTTAACACCAAGCTTAAGCACTTATTTGTCCATGCGTTCAAAAAAGATTTTTGCAGTTTTCACATGGCATCCTTCCTACAAGCTTTCACAGCCAACCTATCCAGAAAGAAACTACCACCTTTCTTAATCCTTGGGTTTTCTACTGAGACATGCCTACCAGAATAACAATGAAACGTGACTACATTAAAAGCAGTCCAGGCATACCAGTAATTATTTGTTGCGAGGAATAAAAGCTTTTAACTGATTCAAAGAAGTAAATGTATTGACATTATTAAGCGATTTAACTGCTTTTGTTTTTAACTCCGCCTTCCTTTCTACTTTCTCTTGTTCTTCATCAGTTCACCTTTCTGCATTTCATTTCAAATAGAGTATGAGCTTTTTGGAACAAAGATCTGCAATTTTATGTAACTGTAGCACATGCAGCAAAATGAAACCACTGGACTATTTAAATACTAGCAACATGTGCAGAAACAGCAGCACAAATCCATGTTTTTACCTCTGTAATTCACCAACCTCTTTTCATAGCCCCCATTCCAAGCCGCACCTTCTCATGTGAGTTGCATCATCATCACTATCACGTGCATATATTGAGAGAAATACATAAATCTTTTCACCAGCCTCCTTTTCAATGGGATCCTACGAGAATTTGGTATTACAAAGCTTGAATTTTACATGGGTTTGGGGAGAACGAGGAAGCAAGTGTTCTTTCACAAAATGTTCTTTCCCTGAGGTAAAAGAAATGAAGTCAGAGATCATATTTTTTACAATACTGAAAGCAGCCACCTCTCTTCCCTCTGAGCTTTCTAAGCACTCAATCAGTCTTTGAATTCCAAGAAAACTCAAAAGCTACATTTACTTTGTTTAGTTTCCATTCTTTTTTCTGGCTTTTATTTCAAAAGAGCATTAGTATTTTTTCCTGAAGTAACTAACCAAAACCAAATGCCAGCATACAAAACCTACTACTCACTCTACTAAAAGTTTATTTGCTTTTCTTACCACTAAGAAATGAGTTCAAACTTCCGTCTTACTAGAAAAATCTAAAATATGCTTCTCTATAGGTTTAATTAAAAATTTAAAGCTGGATGCATGACATCCAGATTGAAACAAAAGCCTTTCTCTGCAGAGATGTTGGCATTAGAAAATACTTCTCTTGTTAAACTGACATCTTAACATTTGAGTGAGAAGTTATTTTAATAGACAGTTATTATCCAAGATATGTTATTTTCTTGTTTAAATCAAGCAGCTTTAGCTGTCTGAAAGTAGGAAAAAAACCTAACAAACCGGTACCGCTTCTAGCTGTTGTGAACAGGCTGAGGGACTCAGCTGTTGCATTTAACAGAGGTACAGTGAAACTACAAGAGCATTTTAAAGAAAACAGGCTGAGGAAGTTTTCTCTGCATATTTCTCATTGCACATGTTTTGTGAACTTGACAACAGTGCTTTTAAAACATTTTTCCCCCTACAGAGGCAGTTCCACAAAGTGGTGAAAAATACAGTGGTAAAACCCCAATCTCTGCTAGTACTGAGAACAAATGTTGAACCTCAAAGTACTGTCACTGAATTTCTGAAATTCACCAGTTTTCATCTTAAACTAAGAAAATGTCACATGAAAGTTTTATCATCTTAATTTTCTTCTGAAAACTAACAGGGGTCCCAAAATAAAAAATTGTCATTGTTGATCAAGACTCACTTGTCAAATTTCCATGTAGACATTTCTTTATATTGTTGCATTTACTCCACAGTTATGTTACAAAGTAAATGGAATTTCCTCTTTGAAAAGACTGCATGATTTAGCTTGCACTGGTCATATTCAGCACAACTGGGAGCGCCATGAGCTTAGCTATCCCAAGAACCCTGTGATACCAAGGAACTAAATCAATACCATACGCAGAGAATTCCATTTTCCAAAGAAGTTTAAAATGTTAGAAAAGTGAGCTCATAAATAGTTTATTTTAAAACTTTTCTGAAAACTATTTTGTGCATTTCATTATCCTCCAGGCTATGCTGAAATTGTGAACACAAGCGTGACAGGCTACCTTCACCATTCTGCCTGTCTCAGCTGTCACCTACCAGCTCTATCATTCCTCCACCATCCATTCCATTGTTAATTGTATAGAGGCAATATAAATAATGCTCTGAAATAAATTTTAGAGATTGATGCATAGCTTGTTTTCCTGATTTTTTTTTCCCTATAAATAATCTTCTGAAGGAAAACAGCTCCACCAGTTCTTTCCTTCACCCTTCCAAACCACTTTTTTTTTTCCCTTTAGCAATGAAGTGCAGACTTTTCCTCATCACGGATTCTTGACAAACAGCTGAGAAGCTGTTAACTCCTATCCCATTCTTACTGCTAATTAAAAAACAGAAACAAAAAAAAACGAAATCCCAAAACCACAACACAAACACTTCACTGAAGTAGAGTGAAACTAAGTCATGTTTAACATTAATAAAAAGCAAAATCTAAGCCAAATTCTGATTTTATTTTCAAATAACGAAAGGAAAGAAGATACACTTTCAGTATCAGACATTTATGTCAATGAATATGTAACAGACCAACAGTAAGGCTGCTGCATTCACATTTCAAGTTATTCTGAGAAGCTGTTCACTTTATTATTATGAGGCAAATCTGGCCTAGTAATAAACCTGCTGGGGATCGGGAACTATTAGGCTCAGTTTCACTGGTCTCGTGTGCACAACCAGTGTGATTACAGGCACATACGAGGTGATAAACAGGCTCCTCAATGGAAGCACTTCCACCTAGCTGACTTGAAAACTGAATCAGCAAGAACCGTAACAGGAAACGAAAAGGTGGAGAGGTGTTCAGTGTGCATTTTGAGACGTCAGCTCTTGAATTTCTCTGGGAAAGCCACCCGCACATATTTGCCAATGAGGAAATTTCATTTAGGAAGCTCCCCCCATGAAAAGGCAGTCCCCTTCTTCCTACACAGCAAAACCAAACTGATATGAAGTCCCTCTTACCAGACCCAAGAACTGGATCCCCATTTTTACTGAAACAACGTATACAACCTTACATACTTCAGAAGGAAGCTTTTGTGCAGCGCTTCTCGTTTTTTTGGGGGGGTTTCAAGATGTTTTTTTTTGGAGGAGATATTCTGGTATGTAAATCGTGCAGAAGCAGAAAGGTGACAGACGGTTGCTGAAGCTGTGCCACAGAAAATGCAGTGGTTGACGGGATCTGTTACCCATTAGCAGCTGCAGATAAAACCTTTACTGGTTAGGGTAAAATTTCATTAAAAAAATGTAGCTGCTGACAAATGAAAAAATCAGCCACTAGAGGAGACTGCAAAAAGAAGATTTCATCCTGCAGAGAAGATTTTATGTATTTAAAAGAATTTCTACATACATGAGAAGAAAAAGTTTTGCCTAAACAGAGGTTCTGCAATTTGGCCACCCGTGGCAAACTCCATTCTCAGCTAGGATGTTAAAGCCACAGGAGAAATCAAACCCCCTTCTTCCACTTTTTCCTGAAAAAGCCTTCTAACATCAAAAGATCCAAACCATCCTCTATGCGCCAATCTGTGTGTGGCCAGAGCTCTACAAGGCATTTGGCAACTAATCGGATGCAGAAAAATGTCAAGCCTTTCCTATTAAAAGCTATTGGAAGGAATCACAGAGTTATACAGAAAACTCAAAAGGCATAAAAAGGGTAACCCTTACGAAAGCAAACTTCTTGCAGGGGGAAAAAAATGCCATTCAAGACCACAAATTTAGGTATGGTTATACAAACACCTATGTAATTACAAGATCCTATCATCAAACATCAGAGGCCGCTTCTATCCGTGAATCTTTGGACGTGGATTATGACTTACTAAACCAGTTCAAACATTTTATGTCTTCAGCTACAGTAAACTTTATTAACAGCAAAACATCCGTTGTGAGTAGGCCCAGACACTCTGACTCTCTGCAAGCAGATAACTAACCATGCACTCACGTTTCAGAAATATGCATCTCCAAGTATTGAACCCAAGAGGGGACAGCAGCAATACAGTTCAGTCAACAGGGAAGTGTCAGCTCTGAAGTAGTAGGTTGCTCCAGGCTCACCCTCTGCCTGGAGTCCTAGCAGGCATCTCCTGGGCTTCACCGACATGGTTCCCTCCGGTCCTCCTTGCGATGCAGCAGCAGCTCCAGCCCCAGCGAGGCCATCCCACCCTGTCACCACCCACGTCTGGTGATCCCTGGCTGCACACGCAGCACCGCTCCGCCCTGAGTCAAGGGGTACAGTATCGGCACGTCTCCAGTCAGCACCATTTCCCCATGCAGTCCCATGGACAGGTGCCCTCCAAGGAGAGTGCCAGCGGGCACTGTGGTCACAGGCTGTCCCCATGTCACCTCGTGGCTGAGGAAAAGTAATGCTGTAATTTTCCACCCCACATCAATACCTTGCTAGTGGGAAAATCCCAGGTCATGAACATTATACCTAACAACTTACACACCACCTCGGGCTGTAGACCAGAAGAATCCACCCATGGAACACCTTCCTGCTTCTTTTCTGAGACATGTTCAGAAATAAAATACAAATTTTATATATTTCTTTTTAATTGTTCTGAACCAGGTGATTTAAGGTCAGTTCTTCACTCTGCCAGAAATTGTTTGATTCTTGAAGGTCACACGATACTCTGCACTTCAACCATCTATAAACCAAGAACAGGAGAACCCCATACTGCAAACGCTGTTGTGGAAATAACCTTGCTGATTTTTGGAGGCATAGAGAAGTCCCAAGTAGAAATCATGTTGGTGTGTCTGTAAGGAGACAGCTAGGACTATGGAACTACAAACACTGAGTTACTTCATAGTGGTTTGAGAAGTTACCAAGCCTGAATATTTTAAGGACAATGAAATTACATAAAAAGCAGCTATATGAAATTTAGTTTCTGAATCTTTCCAGGACTCACAGGGAGTCAAGAAGAGTGACCACTTCCATACTAGTAACAAGAGCTGGAACAAGTGAGCCTGGCTGATCAGCACAGCTTCTGAGCAGGTAACGCAGAAACGTGACATGATCCTGACTAACAGGAAGTTAAGGGAGTTTCATTTGGTAAGAAACTGTTACCTGTGTTGTCAGTATTCATCCCTCCCACTTCCACCAACACACACACACACGATCACTTTTCTTTAGCCTCATCAGCTATCAGGGCCAAACTTTCAAACTAAGTTTTCGTATTCAAGATGCTCAAATTCAGGTATGTGGAAGGAAAAGCATAGCATCAAACAGCATAAAACAAAATATCAGCCCTCCTCTTTGAAATGTAGTATATGAACCAAATACATCATGTCCTGGTGTGGAACAAAAGGATTATCAAGCAAACTTAAAACGATTTTTAAAGAGTAAAAAACTAAATTAAAATACCTCATTCTTTACACTTTTGCTCATATCCTGAAGTAAATTACTTGTTTTACCTCAGGGCAGAGTTTGCACAGCTCCTCCTTTCCCCACATGTGCCCTCCTCCTCTGTATTTTTACCTTTGGTATATTCAGGAAACCTAGAGATCTCATTCTGTCCTCCTTTGGGCTAAGAAAACATAACCATTTCTTCCCAGGTCTTCAACTATCCAGATCCCTCCACTTCATTGCATGGTAAGGATAAAAGTGGCCCCCAAATTATTAGAGGTGGGTGGCAAGCTAAACAGCAAGTGATCCCACTGTTGCTGCAGTGGCTTAAAACAAACAAACAAAAACAAGTTAAAAGGACAAATATTTCACGGTAAGTCTAGAGACTAGGAGTTTCCCTGGCAACAATGGCTGTAGGATTTCTATGGGATCACTGGTGGCTTTTGCTTCCTAGGAAACCACTTGCTTAATGCTAAGAAGTGTGATGCATCTCTGAACCTCACTTGTTCATTGAGCTCCTGGAGCGGGGCAGTGGAGCGGGGTGGGAAAGCAAGATCCAAGTGAAGGCGGTGGAGATTGCCAGGGGATCGGTGATGTACTGGAGGAAGGCTAGGGGCTGCACATCAGGCTCTGATCTTGCATGAGCTGGCAGTGATCGGTCTACTCCCATCTAACATATTTAATCTGCATAGAGCTAGGGTTCTTAAAAGTCAGGCTCTTAATCTATAAAAGCAATAAAGTTCTGCAAGAAAACAAATGTTGTCGGTCATTCTTGCCCTTCATCACTTGCAGCTCAGCTCTACACTAGAAACATTATTTCAGCGAACTCTCAGTGTCACTCTCTTACAGAAATCTGCACTCCCAGTGACACATTTTGTACAACGGCTACAAAATTAGCTGGCTTTTGTTTCCTGCTTATAAAGTAGTTGTGCAACATCACACTGAGGTCCAGCTTCAGAAACTAACAACGTCTGCATAGCAATTTATGTCGCAGTGTGGAGGATGATTTTCAGTTACTTTTTTTAATGAGAAAATTTGAGACTGTGTCCTGATTTTAGCAAGCTACTTCAAAATTTTCCTCATTCATTTTCTCCACCTAACACATTTCCCTCCCCTCCCTCCCATCACATTTCCCACGGAAGTAAAAGCAAGATTATCCTTTGAACTTCAAAGCACCTTACAAATTTAACTTACTCTCAACATCCTTGTAAACAGTAAGATCATTATTATCCATTTGGCTGATGAGATGTCCAAGAGCTACTACCGAGAAGCTTTTTATGTGGTTTATCTTGCCAGGAGATTGTAACAGCTTACATGAGCCCAGTAAAGCCTGAAAGTATGGTTCTTCCCCATGTTTTTAATGTCTGGTTGGAAAATACATTTACAACATTTTCTGGCTCTTACAGTCTGTCATCACAGAAAGGCACCACGCAGATTTTGCACCTGTCAAAGTTTGCAAATGAGCCACAGGATACTGAGCAGAACATGTGACAAAGTTGGAAACTGCATTGAGACGTATATCCCCCATTAGCAGATCAGTTACACTGTTCAAGAAACAGAAATGAGCTATGGACAGCATGCGGGTGAGGTACACTGTCGCCCTCCTTCCTGGATGAAGCCGTTAAAAGACGCAAGTGATTGAGAAAGAAAGAAACAGTGGAAAGGACTTTGTTGCTGTTCTTCAAGTGGCAGACCAGCAGTATGGGGGGCGGGGGAGATAATAAAATTGTCCAAAAGGGAGGCATTGGTCCCATCTCTCCCCCAGTTATTAGATGTGCACATACCAACACTACATGGAGTCCCTGCCACTGTCCTCCTGAATGCCCTGTATCACTGGCAAGTACATAACAGGCCTTCCACTTCTTTCCCTCCAGTATAAAGGAAAGTAATTCCCTTCTGGTAGAAGAAGAGGATTTTAAGAGCTAAACTTTCAGATCAAAATAAGCGACGAGGCATCATCTCTCTCAAAATTATAGCCTGTATACTGCATAAATAACCTACCAAATAAATTGGCTACATATAACCTGTTCTACTCTGCTGACGGTTCAGGAGAGTAAGCACTTCTGGACAGACTCATTATTCAAATGACATGGACCAGCACTGTCCGTGTTACCGTGACACATGGAAATTGTGATGTTCTGTGATTTCAGTGGGGCAGGTTTGTTAATGACAGGATCCTCCACTTCAGCCCCAGGTTGACACTTGCATGGACCAGTTCGCTCCTTGTTTATTTTGCCATGCTCAAGCCAGAACTAAACATTCTCTAGGAAAGCCTTTTCCAGCCAAGGTTTCCAGCTACATAAGTCTCCTGAAACTCCAAATTGACAGACTGTAGGATAGTCTATGGATTCCCACCTCACCTATTTTATGGAAGGAGGCTTCATCCTGAGTTACCTACAGCAGGAAAGGGAAACAGATTGCTGTTCATTTGATCATACCTGCTACGTTTTCTCGAAACTATTTTGTGCACTAAGTAAAAATTCATAACTTCTATGTAGAAAGGACTTGTATGAGGAATTGCAATCTGCTCCAGACTTGCTATTCTTGAATTGGGTGTGTATTTTTATGCTGTTTAGACTCTTCAAATTTATTTTCTTTTAGGGTATGTTTTTCACACTCAGAGGAGTACACATTAAAGCCTGAGAGGCTGTACAATTTTTACATGGGGAAAATAAACCGTGTATTTCCTTGTTGAATGAAAGATATACTTAAACACAGAGCAACAAAAGGAGTATGCTTAAACAGCTCAAATCTGCTCGGTTCTACTAAAACAAGGGGCCTGGCCCACGTAAATTTGATTCGTAGGGTGTTAGTGGGACCTAGGAGGTTGAACCTTTATTTTCTCCTTTTATTTATTTATTTAAATTCTCCTTTTATTCTCCTCCTTTACTTTACTCTTAATTTCAGATAAGGGTAAGAGGAACCTTTGAAAACTATTGAGTGAAACGGAGAGCTGCCTATCACACACTGTGTCATATAAAAGTGGGGAAGTGTATCTGCAAGCCCTGTTCTGTCTCATCCAGACCAGGAATATGAACTTCAGTGTTCCACCTCTCGGATTAGAGAACTGTCCCAGAGGCCCACCAACAGCCCTCTGGATTTTGAAAACCCAAGCCCACACCTCAGGAGTGACCACAGCAGTGCCACACAGTGTGGCCACCAGCTGTACTGAAGTGACAGCAAGGCCTTCTACCCCATCAGACTTTTCTTTCTGAAGGTGACAACCCTTCCCAAAGAAGCTACCAGACACGTTCCCACCAAGGTGTCCAACCTCCCACACAGGCAGGTTTACACTGTTATTTTCTTACCTTGTTACACTCTTCGAGTGCCTGGCTACTATTCAGATGTACAGTAGACTAACTGTTAACACTGAGACAATCCTTGGAACAAAATGAGTCTAAACACATAGTGAAGACTGCTGCAGAAACATTTGTCTTTTAACAGGCCATGTTGCAAACTCTGTGTGCTATTCTCATAAGCAGTTTCACTGGAGCACAGAAATGTAACTAGAGTTTATTTTATTTCTATCACTTTTCCTACAGAAAAAGAAAGCTCTCTAGCCAGTATTTTGCAAATGGAGCACATTTTTGTGGAAAAAAAAGAAAAAAGGAAAAAAAAAAAAGAAAAAGAAGGATGAGTTTTGAAACTTACAATTCACACAAAATGTTCTGATCTAATTTATTTCCTTTCATGAATGGAAAGAAAGACAATTTAAAAGTTAAGAAGAGAGACAGCACCATCATCTTCTGCTTAGGAGGAAATTAAGGCCAGCAGAGGTAACGAAATGGAAAGTTGACTCTGAAAGCACAGAACAGAGCAGAAAACTCTCGGGATATTACAGTTAAATCATGCAATACCTGAAAAACTTTGTCTATATGCTGATCCATACCCAGACAATTCTAAATGTGAGAACCACTACGAGATACCTGGTTTTAAAAATTTTCTTTTCCTGTAAAGTTGCAACATGATTCTACAGCTAATGCTTTTTTTTTTTTTAACAAGCACCCAATCATTATTGTCGTCTGCTCTATAATGAAGCTTTACTCATCAAATTACCCTATTTCTTCTGAATAAATAGTTTTAAAGGTTCTGTATCTTGGGAAAGAAGATGCCATAAAAGAAAATTTTAAGTGGAGATCAATATAATTCAATGCAGTATGAAAACAGTCATTTGAACTCCAAAATTCAGCTTAGTAGCCTTCATGGAGTATATTCCATGTAATTCTTGCTGTTAACTCAGCTTCTTACCAGCTTCTTTGCAGGAGATGTGTGTATACCAGCGTGGAAACAAAAACAGGTGAGAAGTCACAAAACAATGAAGGAAACATGTTGACTCCACCCAGTAAACCAGAGACAGTGAGTCTATAAGCAAGCAAAACCACCATTACTGCAAAACCTCATTGGTATGTATTTAATTGAAGGATGGGAAAAATTATGTATTTTTCATCTGTAATGAAGCAAGTGTGATTCATCAGCAGTGGTACATGTACACGGTTTCTTAATAGGTTAAAAACTCAAAAATTAAGTAATTTACACACACTTGTCAGGTTTGTACTTTGGAGTAAAATTTGGAAGGCACAGAGACTGACAACTGGATACCCGCATTTCTATTTCTAGGGCTCCCCAGTTCCTCTAAAGTCTAGGAATAGACAAATCTTAGATAATTTGCTGGTGCCAAGAGACAGATTCATGACTTTGCTCACTCACAGTTCAGTACAAACCAAAATGAAGAGAATAATTAGAAAATAAATATTGTATTCTTTCCCTCCCTATACCACTTCTTTATAGAAAAGATTATGGCATGAAACAGTTTATATCACAGCCCTACTGCATGTTTCTCTTCCTTTTTTTGACATGAAGTAAACATAAAAAAATGCTCTAAAGAATCAATCTGTAAATTATTCTGGATACTCAACTTCTCCATTTTCCATATGCAGAACTTAAGTTTTATTTCTGACAGGTGATAAGGGTCTTATTTCCTTTTTAAATAACAAAGACTCAGACTCTCCATCAGTATAGATGTATATAATTTTATTACCCATTATAGGAGATCATATCAGCTAACAGTCTACCTGCATAAATTAAAAATGATCCGCTAGCACAGACTTGATAATAAATACCTTGATACTTTCTAAAACTAGTTTTTGTCCTAAACTTTAAGTTAATGAACATTGAACTGCATTTTATGACAGTTGGATGATGCAGAACAGATGTTGAGCTAAAATTTCATTTGCCAAATGTCAGCTCAGAACACGTATGTAAAACTGCAGTATTAGTAATCCGAACTATACAGTGAAAACAAAGGAAAAAATTGCAAACTGCATCAGTGCCTGCCAACAGTTTTTCTGGGACTTCAGATGGAAATTCTGCCCAAACTGAAGATTCTAGAAAATAATGTTCAGTTTCAGGAACTATAATTGCTTATTAGGTTGAGTACGTTCTCTTCCAAGTATCTATTTCTCATCTTGAGCTGACCGACATACAGCAAACGCTCATCAAAAGCTTGCAATTAGCACACTTTCGTCTCGTAGATTTTTCTCTGCCAGTGAGCCTTTGTTCAGACCTCTGGCTGGACAGGTAGGCTCAGTGTCTGAAAATGATGGCTGCCATTCCCCTCCGTGATTCCTGTCAGTCACAAAAAACCCCCATCCAATCAGCCAACCAAAGCAGTGATAGGTCTGTAAGGAAACTCAGAACTTATCAGTTGCAAAGTCCATCTGCTGACCAACATATTAATTTTTTTTCTTGCTGTGTAAGGTATAAACGGTAACCCTATGAGGAACACAACACAACCTAACACAGTCATTCAAAGTCTTTCTTGTATTTGGGCCATGTTTTCCTTTTCCTAATTAGAGCCACTACTTCTAATTATACCTCCCATGTGCTACCCTAAATAATTTCTGCCCTTCCACAATATTTTTTCAAGCATCTGTAAAGTCTTCTGTCCCCTCCTTTCCATACTTAAAATTTACCCACATTTTTGTAGTCTATCCATGGAAATCAACTTGTTAAAAGTCTCCTGATTGCTTTTGTTGCTTTTCTCCAAACTCCTTCCAATTTTTCAACATCTTTCCAATAGCTGGATGATCAGCAACTGCTGGAAGCCACAGAGAGTTTCACAAGCCAGTCTGCCAAGGTGGCCTGTAGCTTCTGAAGACTAAGTCACAACATCCTCAGGTGTGCTTCTGACATCTCTTTGTAAGAATTATTCAAACCAACAAGTAAGGGCGGCAATACTAAGTAAGAGACACACATAGTCCATGGATCAAATGAATGAGATCAAGAGTAATGCAAACCTCTTTTACAAAAGTTATTTTGTGCAAAATCCCAATCCATCTAACAGTAATTAGCAGTTACATTAAAGAGTTTATAAAGTTCCATTTATACCTGGATGTCTGCTCACTCCTACCTTACCTACAGAAATCAATACTTGTGAAATGCACAAGCAGTATCACAAGATAAGAAAGAACAAAAAAAGCAAGCAAACGAAGAATTTGCAAGAAGAAATCCTTTTACAAGCACACATCCTATACATTAACTGACTAACAGTTGTGAAGTGATAGCAGATCAACTAAACAGAGATACACTGTTCCTAAAATGACATTATGTCTAAGACCTGTAGAGATACTGTAAATATGTCTTTCCTGTCTATAGGGAATAGTGCCTTCAACATCATCATGCTTCTACTAAGAACATTTCATACAGATTACCGTCATTTCTCCTCTGGTTTAGTGCACTCCTAACATAATTTTCTTTAAGTTTGAACACAAGACAATTACATAGCAAAGCTCTTTTTCCTCCATAGGCTTTTATATTCTGGAATACAAATACATCACAATACCAAGGTTTCAGAAAAAGATTGTTTCCATCTGGTTACCAATGTTTGCTCTGGGGCAGGGGGAAGAAGGGGAGGAACTAAATTTATATTTTTTCAAGTTTCTAGAGGAAAAGCAAAGGGCGAGGGGGGTGGAGTGGGGGGATGTACAAGACAGAAGCCTTCTCAAGTAAAACTCTGCAATGGCAGAAGTAGCTGCAAGCAGTGATACTTCTGATGTGCCATACAATTGTTGTGTTCTCTGCTGGAGAGACAGAGAGAACTGCTATAATGGTAAACAAGTAGAGAGATCAGGTTGTGAATATTTGGTTTTTAATGCAGGGAATTAAATCTTTTCAAATAGTTGCTTAAACACCCCCAGCATTTTCGTTGGGGGCAAATTTTCAGGCTCTCCTATCATTAAGTAACACAAAGGAAAAAAAAAAAAAAAAAAAAAAAAAAAAGACACCATCTGCCACAGCAAGACCTTGTATAAATTAACACTTTCAACAAGTTTAAACTTAAGTTACCAAAGAGACTTGCTTTCTTTTCCATCAGAAAACTGAACAAAATCACCAAGTGCATTGACAATTACAGTTAGCATTTCCATCGCTGTTATCATGGAAGTCAAATCATTTGCCGGAAGACTGACTCTCTCTAATCCATCTGCCTGCTTGGGGTATGTATGGCTGTAAAGCTTCCTCCTTGCACCCTCCCTAGGTATACGAGGATGGTCGTGCCCCACAGAAACATTAAAAGTTGTGCTATATAATAAAACCACACACAGTAAGTAACAACTGTTTCTGCAAAGCTGAAATAGATACATTCTGTTAGCATATACTGGCTTTGGAAGCCTGCACACACAGGGTGAAGCAAGAGCCTAATTACATGTTGCTTCCACATGGCTCAGCCTCGTTGCCCAATAGCAGAATATCCTTTTCTGCAGCTTTTATGAATATGAATTGCAATGAAACCAAGAACTGTAACAACTTCTGCCCGAGAAGCAACTTGAAAATTCAATTCACAATGTCAAAACAGTCATACCACTCCTCCCACTTTCAGAGAAAATTACTTTTCAAAAGCTTTTGAGGGATGGTGCTACTGAAAGCAGGCTAAAACACACACATTCAAGACCACATCTATCATTTCATTTCACAGAAGAACTCATGAGAGCCTTCCAAGGTAAAACATTAGGACAAAGCTGTTACACAAACAAAATCTTTCATGTACAATCACCGTGTTGTGTTTTTTGTTTTGTTTGTTTGTTGGTTTTTTTTTGTTTTTTTTTTTTTTTAATATATTCAACAGCAGAAACATACAAAGCAAACTGCAATTACAAACCCCTGCACAAGCAAGAAATAGTAGACAATGAAGGTTTCACCCACCTGGGATCTTTCTGAATGCTATCAATGGAAGGTGACCTAGCCAAGGTCCCTTCAGGTGGGATGGCTGGCCCAGATTTGCTGTATGGTGATTCAACGGAGGGACAATACTGCAGCTGTCGGTAGGGGTCTGCGTAATTGGAGGCTGGGCCGGCCGCATAGCTGGCCCTCTGGAAGGTCGCTGTTGCGTTCTGTGTGCCGTGTTGACTGCCTGTGCGCTGTAAGGGTACGGAGTCGACACCAGGGGAAGATGGGGCTACGACAGGAAAGTAGGGACAAAGTAAAAAATTGAGGACCTGTTCACAGAAATGGTTAACCAGGTCTAGGCAGAGGAAAAAAAAAAAACCAAAACAAAACACACACATATAAAACAGGGGTTCAAAAAGAATGAGAAAAAAACAAAAAACAAAACAAACAACACTGTCATTTTCAAAACCATTGAAGTAAATAACCATCAAACGAATTTCTAAATGACTTGCCATTTCTGGGCTAGAAGACCTTTATGCCAGTTAAACAGACCGTAGCAGTCCTTTTCACTTGGGGTTTTTAACTGCACTAACCTGAAATGAAAAAGTGCAGAAGCAGCATGGGAATAGTCAAGCTAAGATTCACAACCACCAGCGAGTGAGGCTTTAGTAGTCCTTACAGGGGTGGAAGTCAGTCAGATCCACTAGCAGAAGGAGGTCCAACCCAGGCTCAAGAATCCAAATTGAGGCCACAGAAACAGCCATAGCCATCCCAAATTTGCAATCCTGGTACCCATAAAGCAGATAAAACCAGACACTTGCTACTGAGAGATGCTGCACATGCTTCGTTAACCCATCTTCTGCACATTTCACTTTAAGTAAGATTTAAGGGACTGCTACTGCTAACTCGGTCTGAAAAAGAGCTGAGTACAAGGTGATCACGAAGATGTCTTAATGCATGCCGGCAACGGCTGTGCTCACACACCACAGCTCAAGATTAATGCATTAACAGTTTTGAGCGGCTTAACCAATAGATTTAAACTGACTTAATGCTTTTGTGACTCAAAAATATTATTAACCTCTCTTGTAGGCCATTATCTTTCTGTTACAGCACCGTGTACTGGAGATCCAGTCTAATTTATGATTCTTATTAAGCATGCAGTATATCTGAACCAAAGTCCAGTTAACGGCAAACGGATTATCACTGTAAGGGCCAGAGGACCAACATCCACGTGATCTTTGGCCTGGAAACAAATGCAAATGAAACGCTGTCTCTGCTCAGAAGGAAATTTGGACTGTTTGAAGTGGCACATGAACTCATGGTGGCTCCCATTTCCCCCTCTCTCAAGACAACAAAAACACTTTCGCCAACAGGAGCGGGCCCAGGTCCGAGACTATTTTCAGCTGGGTCAAATTCTTATGCTAAACTGTAGGCAAAAACCTGCATATCCAAGAAAGAGGTTTTCATAATAGATTTCCCAATCATTTCCCATTAACATGGACATTTACATTTTAAGAAAATAAATATTAAATATATTATAGGTCCATGAAAGGGCTTTAAGCATTTTATCACGAAGCGTCAGCAAATGAAATACAGTGAGCTTTAAATAAAATTACAGCAGTTTTGTCTCACCTAGTACTTGTCAAAGTTATGACACCTGAAAATTTTTAAATTTTATGAAATCTTTGCCTTATTTTTCTTATTTTTTTAATGGTTCTGGAGTATATAATTTTACAATAACAAGTACCATCTTATAACTTTGTTACAAACATAGATAGGTGGGATCACCCACTTATCTATTGCCCGATCATTGAGAGTGTTCAAGGTCAGGTTGGAGGGGGCTAGTGAAAGGTGTACCTCCCCATGGCAGGGTGGTTGGATTAGATGATCTTTAAAGGTCCCTTCCAACCCAAAGCAATCTATGATTCTATGATTACGTTCACTTACATATCTAGCAACATTTTAGAAGTATCGCTTTTAATAATTGCTAGTATAGATTTCCTTAAGAAATGAGTAATAAGACACATACAGACCTTTTAATAAACCTGCATCAGTTAAAATGCAAGTATTAGTATAACAGTATTAGCATATTCAAATACCCCATACACAAATCATGCTAAATTCAGTGTTAGGAAGACACGTGGAAAACATTACACCTTAACAGAAAATACACACACTTCAAAACCAAAATTGGTGCCTTGCGAGAAAAAGAGTAAAACAAGAAGTTAGGGAAAATACTGGAAATATTTTCAAGTGAAAAAGTGAAAATGTAATTGTATACTGACATAGCATACTCTTAAGCACTGTCACTCTGCAGAATAGAGTGTTAGCTTTTGACACATGATATAGTGAATTGCAAAAACACTACAACACTAATCCTGCTAGAAACAAGAACTTCATTGTAATGTAGATTGCTTTCCAAGACATTCCACTGTATTTCCCTTCCTCTCTTTTGCAAGACAGTTCAATGGAAATCGTTTTTGTTTTTAAACTCTTTGAAAACTTTTCTATTTTCTCCTTTGTCTTGTTATCAAAGTAGGTACTTACTACGAACTGAAACTAGCTGCACCCCAACACCTCCATGCTTTTCGAGTCACTCAGATGCATTTCTCAAATTATCTTTCTAGCAGACTGTTACTGCCTTTTGAATTTTATCACAATGAACTCAGAAATCCCAAAGTCAGAACATGAGAATAAGACAAATCTATGACTTGGTTAAACATTCACAATTAAGCTTGTTTGGCTAGTGTTACCCAGACCAATTAAGAGAAAAACAAAAAAACCCAAATAACTAACACTTTAGAATAACTTCTACATCTAACTTGACTACAGCCACCTGTAGACGTTTTTACGGGGATAATTTCAATTTCATGTAAAACTGAAGCAAAGCCATCTCCTACCAATACGTTATTCTTGACTAAACAAATCCTTTTGGCTGCCAGACTTACTGACTGTAGTGCGGCTCTTTAGGCTATGGCAACTTTCCATCTATTGAGATCTCCCTTCTGTTTAGCTATTAAACCAGTAAAGCTGTACTGATTATGTCTATTAAAATAAATAAATTTGGAAGTCCATTTGCCTCACCTAGCAGCAGTAAATCTTCAGTGAGCGCAGGAGCATCCAGAAGGCACACACCTGGAGTGGACTAGAGAGTGTTCACGTACCAGCTACATTTGCAGACAGTCATGTAACCTTTCTACTTGCTTTTAAATTGAAGACACTTACCCTTTTCTCTAACTTTTGCATTTGACTCTTCTTTCAAATCCAAGCCAGCTACACCTTGACCAGAATCAGCATAGCATGAGTAAGACACAATACCACTTTGACAAGGATCAGGAGTTTGCCCCGGCACGAGAAGTCAGGAGTGGGAAGGAGTTGCAACAGAAGTGCTGCTTCTGGAGAAACGGGCTGCTTTCCCCTCTCTGAGAACAAGCCACCAGCCCAGCCCTCCTGGGACCTGGCCTGGTTGAAGCAGGATCATGGCCAAGTCATGCTGTTGCCCTGGGTCTTTGGCGGACCCTATTCTGCCTCTGCATCAAGGTAAAAACCAATAGTCATGACCAGACTGAGAAGAAGCAGGTCTGGTTTTGTGGACACCTTGACACCGCGTTGATTTTACAAGAGGCTTGGAGGTAAAGGTGTCCACAAAACTACACCTGCTTCCAGTCTTCTGAAGTCCCAAAACTGAGAAGGAGATTAAGGTTAAAATTAAAGAAACAAAAGGCCTCAAAACCTTACTTATCCTGTATCTTCCTTTACCTAAGTGACCACCCGTGAAAGCATTGTTTTTAATAGTGACTGCTCTCCCCATGTTTAAGTATCTTACATGGAAATTCAGTGGTTGATGTCAGATAAATAAGTCTCTCAAGTTCTGTTCTGCTCCTTTAGCACTGGTCAGCCTACCTGCGGCTCCCTCCCGGGACCGCTCAGCACAGCGGCCTTGCAGAGACACACAGAGGGGGGCACTGGCTTGCAGCTGCCTCCCCAAGCACTCGCTCCGCGCACACGAGAGGGCCTTGGACGGCCGGCAGCCTGCAACGCTGATGGCAGGGTCACAGCACCCACTCGCTGCGGCAGCCAGCAGACACCGAGCATGGCACATAACATGCTCGGTAGCAGGCCAATAAATCCCTATACAAGCACTGAAATTTAAAATTTCCTGAAGGAACCATGCTTCAAGAGGAGCAACTTTATTTTGGGTTGAGAAAAGGGTTTCACTGAGAATTTCCAAAGTGAGCATTTCACACTGTACAAATTAAGAACTATAGTCTCAGTGAAGAGATTTCAGTTTGTCATCTAAAGATTTAAGGTCTTCTTTTAATTTGGCATGTCATTAATACCTTAAAAATACCTATAATCTCAACCCTTCACTACTGCAGCACCAGAAAATGGAGGGTCTGGGGTACCACACAGACATTTATTATGTTCTTACAGATCTTTGCCACAGAGAAAGAAAAGCCCCTGTTAATTATAATGAAAACCCTTCAAAGACCTGATGTATGCCCTGTTTATGGTTCACTTGATTGCAGACAGCATACAGAAAAGCCAGTCTGTAATTTTCTACAGCTTTTGCATAGTATTAACAAAGATACAGCAACTTTTTTATTAATGCTGAAAATTCAGGTGTATCACTAATATGCTCACAGGCTCAGAATAAGATACTGAACTTAGAAATTCAGTTTCAGATTTTGTATCTACTTTTCAAATCTATGACACCTCTGGAAACAACTAACAAAAGACAAAAAGCAAGAACACGTTAATTTAGGCAGGGATACTATTGCACCATACCTGAGTATCTTAGGGAGACCAAATTCATGTAAGAACTATTAAAAAGTTCAGACTTCCTAGAAGTCAGAGGGCATTTTGGCCAGTTAACATACATAGGATCAGACCTTCAGAAATGATAAATTAATTTACAAGACTTATCTTGCTACACCTTCTTGCTGAAAATTACTTGGGTGATGCTGCTGTTTGATTTGTGGCTATTACCTTGTAAAATTTTCCTCTCGTTATTCTATATTAGACATTCACTTCCTGTGTTAACATCCGCCTTGTGCCTTTCATAGATTTTGCAATTCTTTACTTTTTTCTTTTTTTCTTCACTGATTTGCACCTGCAGTTGACCCTTACTTTCATATGAAAGTACTGGCCACCCCCAGTACGAATGTCCTTTCAGTGCAATATATGTCCACCATCCCTCCACGAGTTCATAAAGGATACAAATGCAGTGCATTCTGTTGGTTGCAAATATATAGGAAGATTTATAAAACAGATATTTTTCCCATCTAATACACCATAAAAATAAACACAGTGCATTCTTTGTCAAGTAGGAAACAGAATTCATCAAGTGTAGGGGGATACAAACACTTTTTATCTCTAAATGTTAAGTGAGTGTTTTAGAGTATGCACCAGCTTTTTTGCAACAGAAATTTAAGAAAATAGATTATAATCAAGCTAGGAGCAAATCACCAATCCAAAGTAACAAGCACAAGCAGTTCATTTTAACACTGTTCAAGATGTACGGTAATACATATATAATAATAACAAATTTGCTTGGCAGTTACTTTTAGCAGCACTTGGAAGTGTGAGATTTTGGAGAAATAGATGGTTGGGGGAACCTGAAAATATTTACCAAAAGAGGAAAAAACCTGGTATTAGCAACTGCCTCTAAGGTAGTTAAGATTTTATGAAGGCACTATCATATTCTCTGTTCAAAGCACACAAGCACAAGGAATTTTGTACTTTAAATATGCAAACTGAGAAGCACAGCAAAAACACACCCCTCAAGGATTTCAATATATGAGGCTCCAGTTTAGATTTAAAATACCCAGGACCTTACACAAATACCATCACCACAACTACGTAACTTCCTGTAGCTGAAACAGGAAAAACAGTCAAAACAACTGCAACTTCTTATTCCTCATTTTCCATTTTCTCCTTACTCACTTTTCCGCACTTTTTATTTTTGTCCTATTTAGTTGCTGATCTTGCAATCAAAACTCCAGTCTTCAAATTCTCAGCCAGAGAGAAATAGAAACAACCTGTGAGCAAACCTTCCCTTGCATTCTCACAGGACAGGCTCTCCTCCAGCCAGCCAGCCTTTGCTCTCAAAGTGTCAACCTTTTACGGAGTCCAGGATTGCCTCAAAGTCCACACAGTCAATTAGAAAAGTCTCTTTCCCTCTATTACCTCCGTGTCCTTGCCCTCTCTCAGGGATTTCCAGTTATGCTTCAAAGACTCAGCTAGCCTTGTTCCCCCTAGTTTTCTGCTGGCTCCAGCTTTCTCCAGATGCTCATATTTTGTGTATATGAGGGGAAATACAACCTCCTTCCCTCCAGTCAGCTCCACCATGCCCAGCTCAGCACCTTGGCAGCCGGCACGGCCAACAGCCAGTCTCCCTGCTGTAGCAGGTATGTCTTTTTAAGGGAACATAACATGCTGTAAAGGGCAAACGCAAGCAAACAAAGAAACAGATACTGAACAGCATGGTACTTAGCAAAAAAGGTCTCTTTTCCACCCACAAACATGTTAGTCACAATTTCCTCAGGTACTGGTTATACCTGGCTGTCACACCTACTTGTAATTAGTGTGTCTACATGCTGTTGCAAGCATGTATTCAGTAATATTTTTATCATCAGATGTTTCCACGACATGGTAAGGAGGAAGAAGCCTTTTAATCAAGGCAACATCTATGTCCCTTCCAGATGGCATGACAGGAGATTTATGTTGTTCCCATCCCACGCTCAAAACCAGAGGTAGCTGTTTAGCCGCTATGCTACTACTTCTATGGGAAATACTGTGCATCTCTGTATTGGTTAACAGGTTCATTCCCACCACCAATGAACATCATAAGCACACTCAAAGTGATTGTACGCCTCAGTAATGAATTATTACCCATTTGATATTTGATTCTTTCAAAAATCTTAAAATCATCTCCTGACCACCGCTGTATTTACATGCCGCTGTTTTGCAGAACAATTTCTTGCTTCATAGAAAGGAAACATCACTCGTGCTCTGCATATTGTCATGTTTAATAAATCCTCTTTCAGTGCAAAACCTGACAATCTTTGAAGACTGAAGTTGCTACTGCACTGATGTATCCTTTCATCTCGGTTTTCTAAGAGCGTTCTTTAGATCTGACACACTAATTGTTACAATAAGGCTGAACCTTCTTTTGCTTAGAAACTGATGTTTTTCCATAATGCAGAAAGAATCAGTGAAAGAAAAAGCTGCCTCTCCTCGGTTTCTGAGCTATTCCTCTGTTTACAGAACAGCTGGTATCTGGTCACTTTGAAGGCTCCTTTTGTCTATATTGTTCCACTTCAGTTTGCACATTCTCACATTGCCTGTGTTTTAGTTTTCTTTTTGTTTGAAACACATACCTTTTTTTGCTTTTATTGAACAGTTCCATTGGGGAAAGATGCATAACTGCCATTGCCAAACTTAGCATATGGAATCATTTTCTTAATCACCAGTTTAGACTTGGCATTTATTTACTAGTAATTATTTTATTAATGGGTTCAAGTATGTAATTAGCTGGTATCAATCCAAAATCACCTAGTTCCATTAGGATTAGCAATGGAATCAATTACATACCACACGAATAAAGTAAGGATTTCTGTACCTCTAAAGCAAATTTTACTGAAGAAGTTGGTAGACAAGTAATACAGTGAGCAGCAATGATGACAGTTTGTCTCTCAGACATCTGTATTTCAGACCAATAGATACAGTGCCTGAGATGAGTGAGTTCCATTCAAGGTTATTTGCAGCTGTGCTTGATGTGACTTCAGTGAAACCTGAAGTCAAAACTTGAACGCAGCCTCTTCCACAGACAGGTCTGTTACAAGGCTTCACTGCTGTGCCCAACTGCACTTCTCCACACCCAGAACCTTCTCAAATTCTACATCCATCCCTCTAGTTGTCCTTCACCATTAGGGTCCAGAGTTACAGGGTGTCAATCACAGTAACACAGCCTGTATCTCTAAAGTGTATACAGCTAAACCATCATTTTGAAATCCATGTAGTCTGAGGGGACACCAAAGTTTTATGCAGATATTAGGATTCCAGAGTAACTCTGTGTTTTCAATTATTTCAGATTCCCAACTCTCTGACTCAAGGCAGGAGTGACTTCCTTCCTTCTTTGCAACCAAACAGGGCAGATGTCATGTTTTTCAAGTTTTCAGTATTAAAAAAACAACACTACTTTCCACCTCCAGGAACCGACTGCATGTTAATTAAGGCTGTCAGATTTTAATCTCCATTAATACATGCAACTTCCGTTCTCAGACTCAGCTTCTAGCATGTTTCAGTGATGCTGTTCTACACAAAAAAAAAAAAAAAAAAAAGAAGAAAGAAAGAGAGGTGTGTCCCCATAATGTGATAACTGCATGGCCAACTCTGGCTGCTAAAGGCGTTATTCCAAGATCTTTTCTCAGGTTGTCTTGTCTCTCCAAGTCGCATCCCTCAATTCGGGGAGAACATGCAGTTTAACTCCTATGTTACCCGAGCATTTAAACAGAGAAGGTAACAACTACCAAGGCCCTTAAAAGCTACTGCCCTTTCAGAGTCTGAGATACTAAAATTCATCATGCCAGTTTCCTCACTGGAGAGAAAATTCAACTCTGAGCAATGGCACTACACAAGACATGCACGTCACTTTCCTCCTCTTTGTAGCACTACATGGTTTCACATTGTGCACATGAGACATAATGACCGTAACGACTATAAAACCCGATCACAGCAAACCCCACAGATCGTACTACTGCACATAGACTAGTCTACTGCAACTAAATTTCTGTTTCCACTCCAAATTCACCTTCTCTCAAAATCCCTCTGTTAAGTTTCCTGTCCAGCTGGCCAACACAAAACAGAACACATGGACGAAAGACACAATTATTATTAAAAAAATGTATAAATATTATAAGACAATAACAGATTAACAGCCTGCACTGCATCATGCTACAGCCATCAAACACATAGATGTCTTCTCCTTCAGATTCTAACTTCTCCCTATTTAGTACACTATAACCCTACATAACAAAACAGCTACTAACTCGTATTTTTCAGAACACCTTACTGAGCTCCAGCTATTTTAATTAATAGTTTCCACTCTGGAGCAGAGAATTATTTTACTATTAAGTTAACCACATTTGTAGTCCAGTGCCAGACCATCCAATAGGTGCACCTTAACCTAACTTCTGCAAACGATAGTTTGAAAGTTGCTGGACCCATTATAGTAAAAACTAACATCTTTGAATACTTGCTGTACTCATAAACACTACAACCCTACAGATAAATTGCTGAAATGATAGAGGAAGAGACTACCTCTAATAGATGACAGTCTTATATAAAAAAAGATTACATCTTGAGTTAAAAAAAATAGTAGTGAGCTGGTGACTTTTAAAAGAGCGCTTTTAAATACAATGCTACAGAAAGAATGATCCTCTAACAAAAGCGTTAGTTGTCTCAGAGACATTACTGGGTAGTCACCTCAGGCACAGCATTGTGGTTTTGTTCAGCAAAGACTTACAAGGAGATTTATGAAAGGTGTTTGAAAACGCTTCTTATTTCATCAATGACAACTTTGTATTTCTACACAACACTGAATTAAATAAAAAAAGAATGGACATAGTCCTGCATCACTGAAGTCTAATGGAACCAGGCTTTAACCTGAGACTACACCTGTTCAGTACACAGATGATAAACACAGACAGTTTCTGGCACAGAGCAGACGCTGTATTTTCTCAATAGAGGCAGATAAGATTTACAGGGTATGTACTTCCCTAACCAACATTTTGTTATCATACTTCTCCCTCCATAGGTGGCAAAAGTCAAGGGACATCTGAGAAGCGTTCAGACATGCTCTAAGCTATCCTTCTATTAAAAAAGGAGAGCAAAAGAATTAGAAAATACATAGGACAAACCACAAGCCTCTGGAGATACCCTGTTCATGGGACAGAGGAAGGAGGCTGTGGGTACTGACTATTTAAAAAAGTTTCTATTCTGAGCAATGGTGAAATCTGGGCTGTCTCCAGATGGGTACAATTCCTCTGTGGAACCCAACCATGGGCTCAAAACTTTGAAGCTACAAATATCTTACTTAGAGAAATGCTTCTCCACTATAAGGAGGATATCGCTCACAGAATACTAAGGTGGTTCTGCAGGGTTTCCACCTCCTGCCATTCCCTCCCTCTCTCATTGCTCTTGTCCACAGCTTTACAGTGACCACTGGATACGACTGAAGTTGAAAACAATGTCTTCTATTATACTCCTGTGAAAATTTTAATAGGAAGGAAACAAAATTTAAAAAAATAATAAATTTATTTCTCAGAGAAGATGCCATTGTACCTGAAAAAGAATCACCTAAAAACATATATGCAAGAATCTAACACAGATAAGTCTATAGCAGACGTCTGGGTCTGTTGAATGAAACAGGATTATGACTTTGCGTCACTTTGAGGTGATTTGTTATTCACTACACAGACCACTAAGGTAGTTTGTGCTCAATTTACTTTGTACCAAGGATTTGTTCCCCGCTTGTTTCCTATAATTCTCTCTCCCAAAGCAATGGTATCAAGTGGATGTCAGTCAGGAATACAGGTCTATTATCACTACATTACCAAACTAATAGAGAAGCAGTGGTAGGAATAATTCTTCTTTTTAATTTCCCTGAAAACATTATGTCCTATAGCCAGAACTCCATGCTGTGTGATTTACCAGCATGATCCTCAATTAATCTGCAGCTGTTCCATCACAGCATGCCCCTGCACAGCACACCAGCTTGTGACAAAACAAAAACCAAAACAAACCTGTCCCCCAAACAGAAAAAAGCCCCACAATCTAAGCAGGAAGAAGCTATGTTTGGTATTTACAACCGAACTATGGCACTTTAGGACTGAATGAAAACTAAATAAAGATCTGACAAGCAGTACAATGGACAAAGGCTTTAATCCAAGTGGGGCAAGTCAAAGCTGATTTTTCTGTTGCTCCTCCTTTTTTGCCTGAAGTGACAAATTTAAAGCCAAATAAATAAAAAAGATATTTGAAACTAAGGTTCCCTTTTTACTTTCAAATGAAGTATTTGTAATATAGAAACTAGCACGTAACAGGTAGCTTTTTGTTAATAGCTACATGCTGCTCTGAAACCAAAGTAAAACTATACCAATGTACCCATTGATGTCACTGTAAGAATCTGAAAACATGTAATTGTGTGTATATTGGAAAACCTTTCTTTTCCTCTAACCCCCTTAAAATACCTTTTACTTATTAACCTGAAGTCTATGGAATTACAAGTGATACATATGGTTAACTAAATTCCAGTTCCATGCCGAGAAGCAATACTAACACAACCTGAGAAAGGATGAGATAGCTGTGGGGCAAAACCAGGATATGAACTGCCCTGTGGAACATGCCACTGGTGATGGGCAAGGCTCAAACTCAGAGCCTGATTCCCAGAGCTGAAGTTACGTATGCATGCCTTACAGGTGTAGAAAGTTGTGAACCAAGCCCTCTATATGGGATTCATCATGACATTAAAATTGGAGTCCCACAATGTCATTTTCACAGTCTCATTTAAACATAAGAATGCTGTGCTAATTTTCTAAATTTTTTCCAGCACGTTTAAGTCATCGACAACTTCAGTGATCTGACATGGCTAAAGAGAACAACTTACCAAGGGACTGCTTGCTGTCAGGTGTTGTAAATGACTACCAAAAAGGTCTCTCTCTAAGCAAAGTTTAAACAAACAAACAAAAGCATTCTCATTTGTTTCAGATCTCATCTGAATACTGAATACCAACTGCAAGGCCTGCACCTGGGTTGGGGCAACCCCTGGTAACAACAGAGGCTGGGTTATGAATGGACCCTGCTGAGAAAAACTTGGGGGTGCTGGTGGATGAAAAGCTGGACGTGAGGCAGCAATGTGTGCTCGCCAACCGTATCCTGGGCTGCATCAAGAGAAGCGTGGCCAGGCCCTCTGCTCCACTCTGGTGAGACCTCACCTGCAGTGCTGCGTCCAGCTCTGGAGTCCTCAGTATGGGAAAGACACGGACCTGTTGGAGTGGGTCCAGAGGAGGGCCACAAAAATTATCAGGGGACTGGAGTACCTCCCTTGTGAGGACAGGCTGAGAGAGTTGGGGTTGTTCAGCCTGGAGAAGAGAAGGCTCCAGGGAGACCTGACAGTGATCTTCCGGCTCTTAAAGGGGGCCTACAGGAAAGATGGGGAGGGACTCTTGATCAGGGAGTGCAGTGACAGGACGAGGGGTAACAGTTTCAAACTGAAATGGGGTAGATTTAGATCAGCTTTTAGGAAGAAGTTTTTACAATGATGGTGGTGAAACACTGGCACAGGCTGCCCAGAGAGGTGGTAGAAGCCGCATCCCTGGCAAAATTCAAGGCCAGGTTGGAGGGGGCTCTGAGCAACCTGATGCAGCTAAAGATGTCCCTGCTCACTGCAGGGGGGTTGGACTAGATGGCCTTTAAAGGTCCCTTCCAACCCAAATTACCCTGTGATTCTATTGATACTGTTGTAAACTATTTCATAACCACTAAAAAAGAAAAAAACCTTAAACTTTTAACCTTTTAAGGTTAAAAACCTTAACAATGGTTAAAGAACAGTTTATCTGTAAAAGTAGACAGAAAAACACTATCAGTATATGATGCCGCACAACTGCAACGAAGTAGGATTAATTATTTTTGAAAGAAGGGTAAATCACTATAGGATACAGATTTCTAACTATTTTCATATGGCAAATTTTACAAGTATTGGAAAATAGCTTCACAATATGAAAAAATGTTCACATTGAAATAATTCTAAAAATACCAAACATATCCAATACTTTATTAGAGATTATAATAAATATTTACAGTCTTGTGAAGGTGATGTACTTTGGCTCAATTCACACATCCTTTGTAGCCTCGTGCTCCTTTTGTAAGGGACAACAAAGGAGCTAAGAGACAACACAATGTCGAGAATCAAAGAAAGCCTAAGCTGGACCAGCATAAAAAAACCACAGCAAATGACGTACTTAGGTATTTGGAAGCAGCATTAAGCAGTCCATGCAACACTCTTCTCCATCCTTGTTGTAAAAATCTCAACTGAAAAAAAAAATAAATCGGCTTGCACCTACCCAGCAGTTACTGTTCCCACAGACCGCCGGCTCCCTTGCTGGCAAGGCAGAGCTGTCTGGCAGCAGAGCAGCACTCCCTCCCGGGGCAAGGAGAGGTCTCTGCCCCAGCGTGCTGGCAGCAGAGGGAAGGCAGGGCAGAGGCAAGGAGCTGGCAACTGGTGCAGCTTTCCAGCAGCAGCTCCACAAACTTCTGTCTACCAGGTCAACAGGATGGACGTTCAAACAGGTTGGGCGTGCAGCTGCCTTTCTGACAGGGAGGGAGCCACCAGGCAGTGGAGGCGAACAGCACGTGAACCTGGCACTGAGAACGGGAGGCCATCGGACACCAAAGAGCTCGGACTGCTCTGCTTCACTTGTCCAATGGAAACAAGGAGAGGAGGAGGAGGTCAGAGCCATCTGGGCACCTACAAGCAACAAAACTAGCAGCCTCCCCGCCCTGCAAAAAAACCCAAACAAACCCAACAGTGCAATCAATTCTGTATGGACTGCTCCTGTCTGGGAGGCAGAAAAAAGGGGATTTTGCCTCTCCCTTTTCTGCCTCTCCTTTAGGTCCTGAATACAGACCTGATCCTCACCAAAGGCACATCACAAGATGGAACAAGGAGGCAGAAGAGAGAAATAGCCCAGCCACGTTGCGATAAAGCCAGCAGCAGAGTGACAAGAGAAGGAATGCCAACGTTCCTTGAAAATCTTCCCCTCAGACACTGCTTTACATCCAGAACAGCAAAAGCCTGGGCCAAGTGCAGCAGGGGCAAAGCAGCAAACACCGGCACAGCTGCCTGGGTCCCCTTGTTTCCCTAGCAGCATGTCTAATCAGTGAAGAAAGACTGGGCTCTGGGAGCAAATGCTGGCCCTACCCCACTAACACAAGACAATGTCACAAATAACTAGGAGCAGTGCTTGACATAAGGCAACCCTTAGTGCAGACTCCTTTCCTTCAGCAAACGAAGAACCAGGCAGGAGTGGGAGGGAAGGCAAAGAAGAGGACAGCATCTGTCCAGAAACACAAGGTAATTCTCACCTTCAGCAGTTTGTCCTGAGCCACATCACAGGACAATGAAATACAGAGATTCTCCCTGCTGCTGGCAAGTGCTTGAACAGAAACCATGGCTGGGAGCAACAGGTAACTCTTCCCTCTGAAAAGGAGCCCTCTTGACTCTCCATGGCTCTCCTGAGAGCGCTCTCCCTCCACACAGAAACCCAGCTCGCAAAGAACCACGTTTCTGGTTTGCACCTGCCATCACAAATTCTGCAGGCCTCTTCTCTTTGATCAGCACTCTCCACCATGGGCCCCCGGAGGTGGTGCAGCCTGCAGCAGGCACAGCTTTCCGTAACAGACAGCTTCAGAGGTGGTGGTGCACTGGTGGAACCACCCAAGCATGAGTGGGAGGAACCTTGGAGAGACCTGGCCTGAAGGAGAGAAAGCCATCAGAGAAGCTGGAGGGCAGCCTGGCAACTGCCTGCACACACAGGGACATCATGCAGCTGTGGAGGTAGCACAAGAAGTGCTGCAGGAGTGGCCCTGACCCATGCATACTCCCCAATGGATAAGCCATTGCAAGAGCATGCTTGGTAAAACCTACAAGTCTTGCACCAAGCCACTCTTCAGAGGCAAGTCGAACTTTGACTGCTTATCCTTTCAATATTCAACTTCCTTTCAAAAGATCTTTCATTTCAGGGTCCTCTTTTTATTTCAGCAGTATCAACCACAAACCCTACTCTTCCTTTTCCTAACCCTCTCCCCCTCTCTCTGGGAAGCACAGAAGAGTCCTCCCAGTGACTTGCGCGCTCTGTCTTTGTCACGCACCCAGCCCTCAAAACTAGTGCCAACTGGCTGTGTAACCACACAAGCTGCTGGACTTCCCCCGATTGAGCTGCATCACAAGGCCTTTCCCAGGGTGACCTTCAGGGACCAGAGACAGAGATTGTCCTCAGGCTGTGCATCCCAAGGCAATCCTTAAGGTTTCTTCAAGATCGTCAAGGTTCCTCTGGTACTGGTACCAGCGAGATGTGTATGTCCTTCACAGAGCTGAGGAAGACAGGTTCAGTCCCCCAGTGTAACTGCTGGTTTGTCCTTGCCGCCTGTGTGGGGCTGGGGACAAAGTACTCGCCCGCAGCCCCTGAAAGCAGTGAGTGCTCTTAAAGCACAAGCACTCTGCAGGTTTTGAGGTCTAAATGTCCACAGCTCACCAGTGTCACCAGTGCTTTTAAGCAGCAGTGCTTATTTCATCTGATAAAGCCCCAGTTTGCAGAGATAAGCACAGATCTCCCATTTACTACCCGTGCCTCCCAGACCATTGGGGACAGCAGTCTTTCAAGGATTTTAATAACTTTATCCAGAAATCACATCCTTTTTACAGAAGAAGGCCAGTCTCGTTTCACCGAGGGACCACAACAAAAGCAATTGTTGTTACAAGCTTCCAGAGTGCTGCCAGCCTCCAGAGGATGATGGCAACCGGTCCCACAGACCCCACTGCTGCCGAAGCCGTGCCCCCTGCTGCAGGTCAGCACCAACAGCCCAGAACCTGAGCAGCAAAGCTGCTTTCTCCTCAAGGCAGATACAGAAATCCCAGGCTTGCAAAATAGCAAGATTTTGGCTGCTTGGACTTGCTTCATGTTTAACGTAAAATAAATAACAATAACTAAGAACTAAATCCCTAGTCTAAACTACTAATTCTGCAAATAAGCGAACAATCACCAATTCTGTGCCCCACTCTGGCTGAAAGGCAACCCTTCCCTGCCTCTTAAGTAATAGCCCTCTTCAAATTCCAGCAGCGTTCACGTAAACTTCCCACAAATAAGCTTACTTCTACTATTATTAACTTGGGATTTCAATTAATAATGCAAGGCCTTTAGGTTTATAAGGAATAAGTAACGCACCTGGCTGGACAAAAATGATCAGTGTTATTTAGCTGGGTTACAAATACAAGTTGTAAGTTGCTATTCAGTAAGTAAATTAATTTGTAGTTATATTATGCCTGAGTATTCCCTCCAAGTATATCTTTTGTGGATTCACATTTCAAAAATAGACTTTCAGATTTATTGTTACTTTTAGCACAAAAGTTTGGGCTCGTACTTTTTACATGCGAGAAGGCATTACCCTTTGAAGACCAAAATGGATTGCTAAGTAAAAGCTACCAACCAAAAAAGCCTATGCAGCTACTGCTGTCAAGTTTGAAAGAGTATTTTTAGCTTAGAGAGCATGACAGTAACACACTCGACCATAATTTAAACCACAAAGTGATGAAGAATGCATCCTGTCCCTACCTAAAGTTATGCTAGCAAAGGAGATGTTTAGTAAGCTCCTACTATTTTGTACCTTCTGCAACATCTAGCCCTTTAGTGCAGAACTATTGTCATGCATTTGATTCACGAGTGAAATACAAGGAAAATAGAAAAGTTAAAAACAAACCAAAAACCCTACCACCCAAAAAACAGTGAGTAAATAGAACAAACTTAATTTAGTTTACCCTGTAGAGAAATTACAGCTTATTGAATTCTGCTCACTGAATGTTGATTCACCTAGAAGATGAAAAGTTGAGTGGGCTTTATCCTTAGTTGGGTAAACATTCCTAAATGTAATAAATATTTAAGAGCTCACAAAAGAGAAAGAGGTGATATCTATATTAAAACAAAACAAAACAAAAGTTTCCATTCTTGAGAATCACTTAATCTTTCAAATTAAGTGAAATTTTCAAATTCAGGAGGAATGTTCTCTTTAAAAACAAAACAAAACAAACCCACAGAAGTATATGGTTTGCATGTATAACTAGCATATTTTTTTGTTTCTAATGGGAAATGTTAGCTGCAAAGAAAAAAATCCAGTCCTTAGACTAAGTCTGCCTTCCCTTTTTTCCCATCAGATGTGGAAATGCATGCACCATCTTCACAATTAAAGGTGCTGTTGTGACAGACAAAAGAATCTGAACTACCATCCATAGAGGAGAACACTGAGTCTTAAAGCTCCCCACCTCCTGTCCCAGCCCGGCGCGATTCATGCGCACAGAAGATACAGGCCATGAACGCTTGGCACACATTTTCAAGGAGTACAAAGCAATCTACATTCCTCGTACCTTATACTGAAGAGTCAAGACAAATAGCTGTTCACTTAAGACAACCCAGTGAAGAAATAAGTTGCATGTACCAAACTTCAGTTGAAATCCTCCCCCTCCCTTCTGCTAGTCTGAGAAAAATTGTATGGTCTCCATCAGAAGGGATATGTTCCTATGGGCATTTCTGGTAGAGGCAGGACAAGGCCAAGAGCTGACCCAGTCCAGCCTAAAACTCCCTCTGAGCGCTGACAGCTCTTCAGCCAGGTTGTGTAAAAGGCTGACAGCATCCACAGCAAACAGTTATTGACACAGCAACCAAGTAATTGGCCTGGCACGCATCCACCTGCTTTTAATTCCTCTGACCCTGATGATAGCGGTGGAGGGTGAAAGCAAGGGAGGATGATCAACCCAACACAAAGATGGACTGATGGGGCTGTTCTTCATAACGAGCCTGGAGCAATGTTCAAATCCCTACCCCAAAGAGTAAAACAAAATTCACCTTCACAGGGTCCATTTCTGCTACCCAAAACAGTGTATTTTCTTTTAGCTTTTCCTCTTCCCTTTTGAAAATGCATCTTCAGGTATCACCCACTAACATCCTGCGTCCCACTTTCATTCACTGTAATTGTGATCTCTGTTGACAGGGTCTCCTTCCTTATGGAGGTGTTGTGAATGTTACAGTCACAAGACAGCCTGCTACTTCAGCACAGTGAACAAAGGGATATTTTGCAAGCAAAACAAGAAACTCTCTTTAGGGCATGACTGGGAAAGAGAGCACTGTATAAGAAATACGAGGCAGCCATATGTGGAACATGAGGCTTAAAGTTCAATATAAATAGTTGCTTCAATCACTGTCACTACCTCTGCGACTCAGTGATTTAGGCAGAGGTCTTGTCCCCTTCATGCAAAGAACAGTAACCTTTTCTCATAGACATGTATAACTCTACACAAAACATACACTACGGCAGATTCTTTAACAGGAAGGAAATGGTATAATGGTGTTCTTCAAAAAGTATAAAACTGTTACAGGTATTTAACTAGAGAATTCTGCAGAAAAACTTATTTTTAAGGATTTTCGTCAGTACTCTGAACATCCAAAACTTGCATAAAGCAATAAAAATTTTTGGAGATGCAAAACCTACCAGTTTTACCCTTGGAGAAATGGTTTTAAAAATAATATTTAAAAAAGTTTTAAAAGAAAGCAAAGTATCTTGCTTGAAAGAGTACTTAACATTTTCTTGATGAAAATGGGAGTGATACGAGAACGGACATCATCTTCCCTCTTTGATCAACACAGCAAAGATAAAACATCAGAAATACTTACAATTCCTAAGGCAAGTTCTTTCTACATCTGCTTTAGGCTATTTTGGCTGTAGCATTTATGTACTCTGATTTTTTACTGCATTAAATACCATAAATATCCCTGTTGATTTGTGATCTATTTGTGAGTTCCAACATACAGCTGTATTTCATTTGGTTGAGAGGACATTCTGCAAGTGGGTCTTGTACACCTGTGCATTTCATGGACAATCATTATTATTTATGGATAAACCAGTGATGTTAACAGCTTTTCTCTATGCCACAGTTCAATTTTATGTCTGTGTACCCATACCTAAGTGTACCTCTGTAAGAGAGAGAGAGGAAGAACATTTATGTATGATTCACTTTGAAACCAAGTGAACAATCTTTTAGCTTCACATGGAAGGAACTTGGCAGTGCCTCTGCAACACACAAAATACCTTTGCAAACTAAAAACCCAAGCAATTTCTTCAGAGACAACAGGTTTTTCTCAAAGACAATACACAAGATTAATAAAAATATTCTCTCTTTATGAGCAAGCCCCTTCCCCAAATTAGCTTAACCTCCTGTACATATAGCACAACATTGAGTATTTATCCATTTTGTGCATGCCTTTGGAGTTCTGTTGATAGCTGCCACCGGCACAAGGTATTCTGTTTGACTGGTAGGCATATAACACATTTTGTTTGGCACATCAGAAAGAGAAGAAGAGTTAGTACTGAAGAGTAAGGTACATCTCATAAAAAGACAAATCATGCAAGTTACATCCACCTACCTGTACTAGTGCGATATGTGCCTGTGTGTGCTGGTTGCAGAGGGTCCCCCTGACTCTGGCTGAGACTCCTCATAGGGGGCTTCTGATAAACTCTGTCTTCGTAAATAGGATCTATATGGTGTTCCGGAGACTGCAGTGCCCTTAACTCGGAGCCAAGGTGGCTGTGCTGGCTGCTGTAAGATGCCCGAGACCCAGCTGCAAATAGAGTTATAAGAGATGTTTAAGAGAGAGGAAAAAAGTGACAAATACAGGATCTTGAAAGTAGCACATAAACACCAAAACCCCCAAACAAAACAAAGAAATACATGTTTCCAATAAACAAATAGAAACGGCATGCAAGGGCAGCAACAGCTCGTTAATCACTTTAGTTGCATCATCTAGCTGCCTGCATCTACTCCAAAACTACCTTTCTTCAAAGGAAACTACATATTTTTGAAATGGAGATCATGATATCATCTCTTCTAAAACAGAGACCAAAAAAACCCAACTCCTCTCAAAAAAAGAAAAAAAAAAAAAAAAAAGAGGGGCAGACAAAAAATAACAAAGCAGCGCAACCCAGGAATGCCCTGGACTAAATGGATCCACAGGAGAACCGGGAGAAGAAAGGGGTGGCAGTCAGACCTAGTTTTTCACATGTTATGCCCATGTCTTAAGATCTACAAATGAAATAAGCTAAAGCTGATGAACAGATGTAGTCATACAAAGGCTGACTTTTTTGCCACTTCACTAAAGTACAACAGAACAGTCATGCCTTATCAATGTTTTGCCCTTAATTTAAAAAAAATCATATTGCTTAGACTTTCTACAACTGAAATATCCTCTGAGAATGAATAAATCAAACACACCTCCTGGAAAAACTATTTTAAGGATACAATTTGGGGTTTTTTTTTGTGTAAATAACAAGATCAACTAGGATGATGTTAAAACATTTTCTTATTCTACCATTAAAAATATTATTATCTATCATGATATTTAAAAAAAAAAGAGACATGTATATTTCCAACTGTGACTAATTTTGTCACTTGAATCCCTTTGTCATGGGAGTACTTCAGTTCTGTGGTCCATCAGCAAGATTCCCAAGGAGTCACAGGGATGCTGTACAAACATTACACATTTTGAAGGCACAAATCAAGCAAGTACGCAAGCAACACTTGAGAAAGGTGAGGTCTATTTAAACATTTAGAAAAGCAATCAAAGATACAACTGTTACACCCCTTGCTGATACTCCTGTGAGGTTAAAAACTGGGATGTGGGCACTGTTGTACTAGCTTAGCTTGTACTGCTCAGACCATCAGTGCAGCCATTCCTGCCGAAAATCTACCATAATCATTGTGTCAGCAGTGATTTTGTTGCATAAACAAAACCTAAATATTTTTAAAATGCAAAGCACAGATATAATGTAATGTGTGATAGCAACACAGGATAGAAATGAGAAAGATACACAGACGCAATGTTACTTAAACATTAATACAAATTGTCTGGAGGAAAAGAATAATTTATTCCATTTCCTTCTGTCTAATCAGCTTGTGCCATATACATGTTTTCTTCTGATTTTTTCAACCTACGTGCATGTTTTCAGTGGAATATTCTATTTGCATATTTTTCCCTTTGAACATTTTTCAGACTGACTGGCCATTAGCACACCACTGAAAGCAATTCTGTTGTTCCCCTTGCTAGAAAGTCTGCCAAGAATCCCAAAGACATATTTTATCTATAACTACCGCAATTATCAAGGAAGTTGATATTACTATTATAGAACTCAATTCTTCAAGGTCTGCATTTTCAAAACGCTCTTTAAACCTGCATCTTTGAGACTGATTCTCAGAACAGCTGAACAGCTCCACCAAAGCCTAATACCTTCCAGAGTGGTCTAAAATACAGCCTGTTATGATTATGTCCAAACTTCCCTCTGTACTTTGTTCAATCTGTATTCAGAGAAAAAAATACAGAAAAATGGAGGGCAACATTTCAGAGGTTCAACAGTGCATCAACAAACCACACTTGCTACAGAATAAAGTATTACACACTCTTCTGTAAGTACCACAATTCTTTTGTCCATTTGCAAATTAACAATGCTCTTTGGAACAACGGACTTTCTTCTTAATCCTGCTTCCAGTGGACCAAAAGATTTTTCCCATTGAATTTAGTGTCAGTATAACCCAAACATTAACACGTTCTCAGTTATGCCAGTCTTCTGGTGAAGTGGGCTTAATTCAACCTCCTTCATACTCTACCGATAGTTCTGAATTGCATCCTATCTCATCAACACACTCAGCCCCCTCCACCATATTCTGCTGCTACTTGAGAAGACACTGGAAAGATGGTTAAGATAATCAATCAAAACAAAGACCATGAACTCCAAGAACTGATGTTACTGAGAAAGTGAGAGGTATAACACACCTCCTGCCTGCATCTTGGGTTAGCAGCAAACAGCTACATCCTTCACTGCCTGAAGCTGCAAGCTGATCTGTATCATCTGCTTCAAAAAAAACTTGCATTAATGCAGTCTAAAGCTCACAGAGGTCAGAAGGGCAACAAGGTCAGAATGGAAAAGCAGCCATCAATATACTACCAGAAGCAGTAAAACATTGGATGACCAAGGCCCATTAGCATTCTTGCATTCAAGGAGGCTCATCGCCCTCAGAAGTGGTTTCCCTAAACAGAGGTATCATGGCTCACCCCAAACTGCACTTGTCCAAACCCTGTTCTCAACCAGCCGCCATCCCTGCACCCCACTAACAATGCTGCACTGCTCTGGGTTGCTAGAAACCAAAGCAGTGACGGGCGTCAGGGCCACACACAACTCTCCTACAAAGCCTGCAAGTGGGCCCGGCGCCCCGCCATGGCCAAGCCATCCCTAATGGCGATGCTGGTTTTCCCTTGGGGAAGTAGAAGGCATCAAGCCCATTCAAAGACAGCTCTACGTACAAGCTCGAAGACAACTCATTATTAAATTTACAGTTCTGCAGGCTGTTAATTACAGATGATGTATTTAGCGCCAGAGTAGACACAGAACTCTTATGACCATGATTGTGAAGGAGTGGGGTATTTTCTCCATTCTAGATTAATAAAAAAACCCAAACCTCAAAAACACTGAGAAGAGCTAAACCACTACTTACAGGCTGAAGAAACCACTTGAAAATTCATTCCTCAAATAGAGCAATCTTTAGTTTGACAAAAGACTGAGAAACTATTTGATCGCAATGCCAGAGATGCATCACAGCAGAAAGTATGGAGAAGACCAAAGAGCTCTAAAATAGCTGTGAGAGGCATCAGAAGTGAAGCAGAAAAGTAAAAGAAAAAATCCAAATAGGCAACGTTTATTCATTTTTTTAAACGGAAACTGATTAACTGTAAGAACAAAGTACACAGAAAAGAGTTTCTTCTCTCTCTTCTGAAGTCTCCAAGACAGAAACCTGATAGAACGTGGAATGCCCCTTCTTCTACATCTCTGTGGAGCCTGTAAAAGTAGACAGTGGGCAGGCTCCAACAAGGGTATGTTGTGAGCCCCCAGCCAGGTGCATCAGATTAGGACAACGATGACAACCTAGAACCAGCCAGAAGTTTTACCAGATGAAGGTACCACATTCCTACAACCTTCGCTCTCCTCCCCCATTCAAGCGGGGCAATAGAAAGAACCCAGGAAGAGTGAAGTCCTACCTAATTGGATTGAAAGGACAATCTCTACCCTTTACACTTAAAAACACGCCTACTAGCTGAAGGTTCCTGAATTATTCAGCTATGTTCCTCAGTAGTATAGGGAAACAGTTGTTTCCTAGGAAAACGTTCTTCTTTGACAAAGTTTCTTTCTACAGGAAGAAAAATACTGTAATCAGACAAGTGTGATGTGAGATAAATACACAGAATAATCCCTAATTGCTCTTCAGAGCTTGTACGGGCTGTCATGGAAATAAATACAACAGACACATTTGAATGACAGTGCTAATATGACAGTTCAGGTCAATAAAGTAAACCACTATATTGGCAGCATTTTTCATTGAAAGAAATTAAAGACATCAAAACTATTCAGGTATTTGCACATGCTTTAATAAAGCCTGAACAATTTTATTTGTGTCCCTTGTGAAAGCCTTTGCAACAAGTCATTCTGCCTTGCTGCAGCCCTAAGAAGGAACCCTACAAATTCATCATACTCTCTAAATATCTCTAATAGCAAGAGCATATGGTACTGCCCTCCTCTCCAGGACTGAAGAGCTCATTGGAAACATGAAATATGCAAGTGATCATCTCAATTGGAAGAAGAACATCCAGATTTGATCAGACAAACCATTCAGCCCTCATTTAGAAATCCTCCGTCACCAAATATATTCAAGAGTCCTGTTAAGCAGTTTCCTTATGTCTATAACACAGGAATATCATTAATGAGCTATGAGCTGAGGATGAAGCTCCATGACCATTACATTACCACTTAGCAGTAATGTGTTTACACCTTTTAACTTAACTTGGTTGCAACCCCACACATTCCAACATACAATATATCTCTGGCTACTTGAGGCTCTAAGTATCAAACTCAGACTCTGAACGCACTATGACACATTGCACTCAGGAGATCTGGTTTTCTAACAAAGAGGATTGACCATCCGCAACTGGCTGTATAGATTTTTAATTTCAAATGTAATGATAACATTGCTTATGTAATTCGCACTGAATTTTTCCTACCTTACAAATCAAAAAAGAAAAAACCAAAACAACAAAAGCCAACCCCACATGACGGTAACATTGTAATAAGCCCATCAGTGAGACAAGAGACTGCAGGCACAGAAACTAAGAGAACCTCAGCGATTTTGTGGCTTTGGTATACTGCATGCTTTTTAGGACTGAAAGAACTTTTTGATTTTAATGGCACATCACGGCTGAAAAGCCTTTTTGATATGAGTTCCTCTCAGATGCTTTCCCCGAAATACTACAATCGTTATTAAAAAAATAAAAATAAAATACAGTACCTCAGGTTATAACTTCACTGTAATTCTGAAAAAGCAACATTTGAAAAAGAGGCTATGAATAGTCAGGATTTTTACTCTGAACTGATATGTAATGAAACCTATTTTACAGACACTATCCTGGTTTACTGTATGTCGTAAAGAAGTTGATGTGAACCCAAGTGCGGGATTAGAAGTGAACAGGGGGAAGAAACTCTACATTCATAGGCAGAGTTTTGATATTGACCTTTTTTTTCCCCCCAGAAATTTATGCAGAAACATCTCCAAAATGCTTGTCTGATTAAGTGTATTTTCTACTCACAACATTGGACAGGAATGGTATGATCTACAAGTAAGATTACTATAAATAAACTAATAAAACTCAGATAACGGGAATATACCAGCACTGTGTGATGAAAAGTACTGTACTAAAGAGACGAAAATGTGTCTAACCTAAGTACCGAAAGCAAATACAAGTTGCTAAGACATGACAGATGGTTAAATTAACCAGTAAGACACGACAGGCCATATGGCAGTACCAGCTAATGCACACCTTGGGTATGTGCCCCTAGCATACCAGTGACCAGCAGAACCAACCACAGTCTGGGGTGAATTCCTTTTAATTTGGTTTAGATTTTTCTTAAACACAGGTTTCTCACTTCACCTGTTTATAGATTTCACACACACACACTCTACAGAAATTAAAGATTAACTAATGAAAGTTCAGAATTAAACTTATTTATGTCTTCGTACTCTTCTTCCATTCTCACTGTATCATTCTGTCTGTGACTCTGAACTATTTGTACAAATAACGAAGAAAATAAAGCCATCACTAAATTGACTGATTGCACATGATGCTTTTCAACTTATGTCAAACTCTGGACATCTGGAAAAAACACAGATGTGCTACTTTGGCATACCCAGTCCACACTGTAAGAGAGCACCACAAAACAAGTATGTGCTACAACATACAGGCCCCCAGAACTGAAAGAACAGACTTGCCTGACCTGTCTGTATCTTAAACTGCTTTTCCTCAGGTTTTCTACTTAAAAGGTTAAAGTGTAACACGATGCATGGCCTGAAGTGTTTCTTGTACACTACTGCTGCATCGTCAAACCTACCACCAGTCTCGCTGTCAGGACACTGACGCATTCAGCAGCATGGCTCACATGGAATTTCCCAGGCATAATTTGTCCATTAACCAGATTAGGTATCTTAGGAAAGTCTCCTCAAAACAGATTGGCTTTGCCTGCTTAAGGGACACTGCAAAACCAGCCTCTGACCTAAGGTTAGCACTTTTTACATCAGTGCTAGAAATAAAGAAACGTAGGGGGGAAAAAAACCCCACAACTATGCTTTTTAAAGTGTGATAAAAAGGCCCCAAAAACCTTTTTAAATCATTAGATAAAGCTTACTATGTTTTATAAGTATCTGTATATTTTTTATCACATTTAAACTAGTTTTAAACAAATATTGAAATTAATCACACGCTGTATCTAAAAGAAATAAAGCTAAAAATATTTTCTTACGTTCTGTGTATTTTTTAGTCGTGCAATGTGACTTTACTGCAAAATACTGTATCAGTTAACTGTACAAACCTAGGAAAACCAGAAAGAAAACCCCCCACAGCATAAATTTGTGTTTCCTCACAAGCATTTTCTTTTTCCTGCTACTGTCCTCCTTCTGTTGAAAAGCATTCACCTGCTTAAAACATTTTATCAAAAATAAATTGTATAGTGGAAGAAGAGAAGTGTGACTGGGAGCAAAGAGATAAGAGGCAAAGATAGCCAGGAAGAAATAGCAGATTAAATGTGACAGACAAGTGCAGGGAGATAATTCCCGTTTCATTTCTGATCTAGGGAACTGTCACTGAAGAACAAACAAAAACCCAAAAACTCCCCCAAACCAACCGCTACCACACAGCAACAACATGCCTTCAGCAAGGCAGAAAATGACACATAAAGTTTTTAATAATTTTTTTTTTTTTTTTTTTACACTATTAACTGAATGACCACATTGGGTGCTTCCCCCTGTCTTAAGCTCTGCCTCTCCCCTTCCCCTCAACCCTGCCAATTTTTCCAAAAAAGGGAAAGAAGTCCCATGCAGGGCTGGGAACCGACACTGCTCTTTAGCCACACAAACCACCCCTTCCAACCTTCCAGCTGCCCAAGCGCTTTGGGGGAGGAGGGCTGGTGCCTCCGCCATGGGATGATGTTACTAAGCAACAGCCCCAAGCAGCCACGCACATGCTGTCTGGATAGTGCACCATGGCTTCACAACTGAAAGTCATATCCAGCCTTTGCAACAGAAGAGATCTTTCTTTGAAGTTTTGCTAAACACCTTTATCTTGATAAAGTTTATTATTTCAAATTTGGGACGATAAAAGCTTGTGTTGCACCACGGGCACTATGCTGAAGCAGGTGCTGTGGCAATACACTCGGCTCTGCAAGTGAAAGAACAGAAATACTACTGTATTGGTGAGACTTGCCCCAAAAGCAGAAAGCCCCAGAAAGAAAACCCCTACGGGATACTTTGTGAAACCCTTCAGTTAACACTTCTCTGACCAGGACTGCAAATCACAGGGAAGAACAGTGCATCTTTAATTCCCCAAAGCTGGGTCTTCCTTCTTCCCTGAGGCACAAGGCTCTACCAAAGCAGACTTGGGGACCCGACTTCTGTCTGTTAAGCAGCAGTGTAAATTGAACATCCAAAACCCCACAGACCTTTGCAGGGCTAGGGACCACTTCCAGCTGCGTGAGTGATTTGCTCAAAACCATTGCTGCCTCCAGCAAAGCAAATCAGGCACTATTCCACTGATGCCCACCAGTGAAAACTTAACTTTCTAATTGTGTTTAACATCGTGGAAAAGCACAGCATCTAACAAACCCAGCGACTCACAACCCTTCCCCCAAACTAAGCATCAGCTCAGTCAGCCTTAAACAGAGCAAGTTCTCACAGCAGCTCTGGTGAAGGAGGAAGGGGAAAGCCTTTCCGCATTGACTCCTCCCTGCACATGGAACAGAAAGCATATCAAAAGCTTAAATCCAACTGGCAGTTAAAGTCTCAAGATTGACACAGAAAATTCATTAAGGAACATGCTTTGTGGAACAGTGGTTCCCAAACGGAAAGCAGTTGCTGTGTAACACTGTGGGAAGTGTAACACCAGAAAACAAAACTCACTTGGGTAATGAAGTGTCAGGTTTGTCCAAGTACAGTACACCTCAACGGGCTTTTGCTGGGCAACCTGAATTTTTGATCTAATCATACTGTCATTCCTGGGAGTTCGCAGTTCCAATAGGTGGAATTCCTCCAAACAGGGAAAAATGCCAAGCTCCAAAGAAACCTGACCATGTGTGCACCTTTTTAAAATTATTAATTTATGATGAATATTGCATGTACTTCTGCAAACTCATGTTCCAGTCTCTGATACGTGCAGGATACGTGAATCCAAGATGCCACATCTGGGGTTTGCTCACAGAAGAGTGTTTGCAACTTATCTTTTGTAATTCTTTTTACAATGAGATTGAATATTATTAGATGTGTGAACAATATTAACTTTTGGAGATTTTATCTGTAACACTTTGTACTCAAACTTGCATTTCACTGAGAGAATAGAGAAAAGCATCAGATAGCATTTGTTCTTTTATGTAAAGTCATCTTTGATAGAATATTAAACACTTTTTCCTCCCAGAGGCTTTCTACCCCTCAGTGAGGATTTGCTCGCAATCCCCAGTTTCTAGAATTCACCAAGATACTAAGTATAAGTTTGTGACATTCCAGGGGAAAAAAAATCGGGTTCATTACCTTTGTTTTTCTTTCAATGCCACATTCAAGAAAGGGAAGATCTCCCTGGATATTCTGTAACACGCTGTATTACTCATCAAGTTTTCATTGTTCATTTGAGACTCATTGCATTTAAAATATGAGAGTGGAAACTTGGAGCTTTTATTCAATGCATACGTAACAATTTGAACACAACCTAACTAAAGAATTTAGTCAGGCCTGTAAAAAAGTTTAGACCAGCAATTATCCACTTTTACGCTTACGTTCAATACACTATCATAGCATTATTCAAGCTGGCTGTTCGCATTATGTATACATTGAAACCTTCGCTAAAACACTTGAAATAATATCCTATTATTAAAATGTAAAACAATTCTAACAGGCTTGCTCTAAATAAAAGAAATAAAAGAAATGCTGAACATAGAGACAAAGAAAATGAATACTGTTAACATCGTGATCATGAGGAGCTTAAGGACTTAAGCAAAGTTTATGCTGGAGTAATCATGATATCCCATAAAATAGTTTTCTCTTTTCATTCATTATGCTTACTAATATAGCAATCACACAACAGTAAGCATTTAGTACCCAGCTTCCAAAAACTCAGAAAAATACCTTATGTAAGTCCTTCCACAATATGCAGTAGGCAAAAAAGGAAACGCATGGGGAATTTATCTGAAGGGGAAAGAAAAACAAAACAAACAAAAAAAAAAACAAACAAAAAGAGAGACAAGAATAGGAAAAACAACGAGCAAGACAGTCTTTGCCATGCGATGTGTCATTGCGCCATTAATCTCACAAATTCAGATTATCCCTGAGAAGCATGGCAAGTAAAGGACCACACGCTGAAAGAGTCCCGTCACTTGAGCAGAGACTTCATCCGAAAAAGAAATGGCTGTGACAAATGCTGGAAGTGACAAATGGTGACAGAAGGTCACTGGCAAAAGGAAAGCAGACCAAAGATAAGAAACAGAAGAAATGTGTTCACAGCAGTTTGCAATAAAGCACTAGAAGGGTTCAGCTTCAACATGGGCTTTAACAGTACTTTCAATTAGAAGGATGAGATGCATGTCAGTCCAAAGGTGACAAACACTTGAAGGATTCTGAACTGTCCCACAAGTAGTTCCTGGTTATTCATAAATGCAAATTGACATTATTTGCATGTCAAATAGATGCCTCACCTGAGAAGCCAACACTTCCATGATCATAGCTGACTGAAGACATTTGCATCAAGTTTCACCTGATTTTACAAAAGCAGCCTGAAACCTACTGCAGACTGAGAGAAGCAGCGACATGCAATCCATCACAATCTCGATAAACTTCAGAGAAAAAGAGATTCTCAGCTAAGACAGTTAATTCTTGAATTCACAGACTCACAAGATAGGATCTTAAGTAGGGCAGGACACAGATTAGATCACTTTGGAGAAGTTACTGCTCAGTTACGTTCAGCATTAGCTTCAGATTCTTGCCAAAAGCAGCTCAAGGCGCAACATAGACAAGGATGACATGAGCTAGGCAGGAACTCCAGACTGAAAGAAATGCAAAACTTTGATGAATAAGCCTTGAAAACTCTGAAGGTTGGTCAGAGACCAGACAAAGTGCAATCATGGCTCAAGAGTCACTCTATCTTCAACAGAGCTACCAGTTTCAATTCTTCAAGGAAATGTGAAGAGCATCAGTTCACTAAGATCCTCCGCCCAAACACATCATGGCTGCTTAGTCAAAGCCCTAAAAGCAAAGTCTGATGGTGAAAACAAGCCACTCATAAGATACCTTTTGCCTCCACTCCCTCCTTGGTCAGATAATACTACCCTAAAAGCTGCCAGGGATTTGACGGATCTTGTCTTTCAAAAAAGTCTGGCAAATCCTTCATCAAATTACTTATTCTTACCAGGACTCAGCATGTATAACCTGCATTTACTAAGAGCGGCTACCTAAGTTAGCAGCCTTTCCTCTGTTAAGAAAAGAAGGAAAAACGCTAAGTCAGGTCTGTGTACAACAGGCTGCTTAATTTCCTGATCATCCAGGCAGATCTGTTAAGAAGAGAAGAGGGCTAGAAAGAGCTAGAAAGAGTCTCTCTTGCCCCAGAGGGTCACGGCTGTATATAGTTCCCCAGATGAAGTCCTAACTGTACATAACACTCCTAGATTTGTTTGTTCTATGATTAGGCTATGGAATATTCTATTATGGCCCTAATACAGGTGACTCGGATGTACTGCAGTCAAACAGGCCATCCAGGTCTTTTCCTACTCCTGGTTTCAGCCAAGGATCCCTAATTTGTAACTAGCCATTAGGTGTGTTATTAGCTTGGCTCCAATTCCATTCTTTCCCTCTGATCTGCAAAACTCCTTCTACATAGGATTTATCTTCCTCTCTTCAGAGAATGTCTCCTAATATTCTGCTACCAAAAAGTTTCCTTGGCATATTTCAGGGTTTTGTGCCAAGATAATAAAATGAAAAAGTATTTTTTGAGTGGTTGAAAGAGTTCTCCTTGTGGGACTTTATTACTAGCATCCTTCCCTTCCATTAATTTGATTTTCAAAATGACAAATAGACAGTGTTTCTTTGCCCACGTCCTTGCCCAACTACACTCTTGCAAGAATATTCATCTTCTCCAGCTTAACTAAACATTTCCCAAGTGGCCCTACAGAAAATGCATGCTCAGAGCCCTGACAGGAAATATAAAGACATCAGATATAACCTAAGAAAAAGTCAATAAGAAGGTTATTCCAGTACAATCTGGTTTGGGTAACTCGTGTTGCAAATTATCTCATCAACCATTTACCACCTTCATGTCTTGTATCATCCTCTCTATCAGCTTGTGTTGTAATGTCCAACAAAGCACTGTGATCAGCTGGTCTGCAATTTTTCTTTTATGCAGTCCTCCCTTTCTTCAGGGCATATCAGCCCCAAACACACAAAGGGCTGTCCTCTCATCTCCCTCCACCTTCTCTCCCCCACTGCTGTCAAATACCTGAAAGAGTCCAACTCACCCTGCTTTGCAGATCATGCTTCCAGGACTTTGATACAAAGCCTTTGAAGAGCTTCTGGCACCTTTTGGTGAGCAAACATAAACACGACTGCACCCCTGCTGAACCGGGATGCTCAGGGAAGGTGCGAGTGGGGGAAGGACCCCATGGAGAGGAGTCCTTTGCTCTCCAGCCGCAGGAATCTGCCCCAGTATCAGAGGGCTGCAGCTCCTTCTCCACTCTTGCTTTCCTCCCAGGCAACACTCTTTAAACCCAGGGAGAGCTTTTAGTCCTATGATCAAAAGGGTTTACTGCCTGAGAGCAGCACAGCTGGCTATCTGATAAAAGGGATGGTTCACACCTGGGTTACAGGAGGAGGGTAAGAGACCATAAGGCAAGATACAGACATATACTGTGGAAAAGAGAAATATAGAAAAGCATATGCAAAAATTTCCTCAGAAAACTGAGGGCTGCCTGAGATTTAACACCACTCGTATTCAAACTAATATGGCACTTTTCTGTTCTTCACTTACACACTACAAGTTGCAACTTTATGTATTGAAAATCTATGTCATTCATATGCCATGCCTTGTAATTGTAAGATTAGTCATCGCTTGGTCCTTCTCATTTCAGCATATTAAATTCTGACTTTTGCTTCTACCCACTTATGATAATATACAGTTTCATGAATTCATTATCATTAGACAATATCTCTCGGCCTTCCATAATGCCACTTTTATGAAAACAAAAAGCATTCTGTCTGTTCTGGGTCCATACCCAAGTGATCTTCAAGTCTGACCCTATGATTACAGAAAAATTGCCTCATTTATCTCCTGTGATTGCTCATAGAGCAAATCTGGTCCAGTGTAGTTTCTGGCAGCCACCACTGATGGCTGATCTATTTCACCTGGGAGCACTCTGCATCTCAGCATGGGCAGCCATGGGCACCTCCCCACCCGAGTTCTGGCCTGAAGTATCCCAACAAATGAATGCTTGTGTTACAGATGAGCTGTGTACTGACCTTCTAGATCTCAGCTACCTCCATCTACTGCAAACAGTTTGTGTGCCACAGCAACTGGAAAGCATGAAGTTTCCCACCACAATAAAAACGAAGGGCATGTTCTCACTTCTCTTAAATACCTGAAGACCATGAAGGACTAAAGATTCTGTCACTGTTTATTGAGACTTTCGTGACAAACATTTCCAGGCTATTGGGTAAGGCCTTGCAATGGGGTTTCAGACCCTGAGGAAGCTACAGCTTCCACATGTGCCTTCTTTGCCCAGTGCACAAGCGAGACAAAGAGAGTCATGCCAATTTAGATTGCACAGAACAAGCAAATATTTTCACTGCTGTCACAAAATCCTGAGTACCAGAAATCTGAGTTGAAGGGGTCCTTCCCCTTGCCTAATACTTCCCATCCCAATACAACAACACTCCCTTCTGCTCTGAACAAGGAAGTTCAAGGCCAAAGGCGTTTGGGATGACCCAGAATCATGCTCCTGGCAACTAAACAGGAAAACAGGTATGGGAGGACACCATTCAGATCTGAGGGAAAAAGGGGTGCTAACAGGCACAGACAAGACTCAGCCCCACTAGCATGCCCTCAAGACCCAAAAGTCTGGACACATCAAGTTCATGTGGCCCCAGCCTCCTCCTGTAATCTCACATACTAAAAAACATGCAAATCAACATAAGCAAGACACACCTATATCAACTGGAGTGCCAACACTGGCTAATGTATTTCCACCACTCTAAAGAAAAGTTCCAAAAAGTTAGGTTCCCAAAACACTGCTCTTCGACTTCATGTATTTCATTGGATTTCAGTAGCCAAGAAAAATTGACAGAAGAATTCCAGCTCCTTGGATTAACCATCTTTCTGCTACGGACACTGACTCTTCTCTGATCGCTTTTTGCCAACTTCAACTCCTTCTTCAGCGTCTTTTCAGCGGGTATATAAGCATAGACTTTTTAAACTCTGCTCTGATGCTTAAGAAATGCCTTCCACTGGCTTGCATGCTTCCATTTGTATCCTGGCCCTCCAAGGTACACTGCTGAAGTTCAGGACCAGAGACTAGAAACTGCATGCCAGGTTGTGCTGTGACAAGCAACAGCACAGGCTTCAGTACTAACCAGAAGCATATTTGATACTACATTCACCTAAAAGCCCAGAAACAGCCACCGCCACTCAGCTTCCCACAGTCACTCAGTTAAAACACTCGCAGCTTCATGCCAGCTGAATCTATTTTCAGCAATGCTGCAGACTGGTTTTCTTTGCCTAATAGCTTGTTATTTTGCAGTATTATTTGATTTCACACCCCTCTGAAAGACAATCAGGAGGATCAGTCAAATGATTTCCCCTATCAAGAACAGGAAGCAAAGGGAAAGGTTACGGTCAGTACGAGAACAGGACCCAAGTTTAGACATATTTGTAGCTTTGCTCACACAGGAAGCCAAAGCTCAAGTTCATTAGCTCAAAGACATATCCATGTACTTGGGGCCTCTGTATGTGGCTCTTGTCAATTATCCCTCTCCTACGGGAACTCGAATTTCATGTAAGCTAGATTTGAAAGTCACAGGAAGAAAAATCATGACAATAATAAGATATTTCAAAGACATCTGTCTTATTCCTTCCGCTTTATTGCCATAGATTGTCCATTTTGGATACCTTGTCCAAGTGGAAATAGAGCATTATTGCAAATGTTTCAGTTGTAACAATTAATAATGTAATTACCACTGAAGGAGTAAGTAAAAGCAGAACTAGCAGCTAAGAAAAGCAAAGTGAACATTGAGTTGTGTATCTGTTTCAGCTCCAAGAATGACATCAGCACTTCTAACCTCCAGGTTACAACTCAGAAACAAATAACTTACTATCAGGAAGACACCAAGTTACAAGCCTCTGATTAATAACTGAAATATTACTGGATGCCTCAAAATATTTTGGTTTGTTTTCTTGTCTCAATGAAAGAGTGTCTCAAACCCATAAAGAGAAAAAAATCCTAGGACTGCATTGTCTGTCCCAGAACAAAAGGGCATTAACAATGTAAAGTAAACAGTGTAAAGCCTCTGATAGTAGATAAAGGAATTTTCCAGCCAATTAAAAAATACCAAAAAAAAAAAAAGAGAGAGAAAAGAATCTATAGAAAACTATTTTGGTTAAAATTAGTGAAGCAGTTTTGTCCTCCCTATAAAAGAAATGCTCACACGATTCTGTAAAAATACAAGACAACCAGTTAAGGGAAACAGCTGAGTGACTTTTCTGTTAGGATCAACCACATCAATAGCCCAAATCCCACAGCTTATCTTAAAGTCAAGAAATCCCAAGATTTTCCTTCCTTACCTGTCCAAAGAAGTACAACTGCACATCACACCTAGACTGTTTTATCAGCCCAGCCCTATGTCTCAGGTGGTGTTTTTAAGACACAGAGAACTTATAATTCTGGGGTGATTTAGATCCAGTTTGGCTGTGGGTCAACACTTTGTACCTTCCTTATCCATAAAGCCCCACTCAAAAGCTGAATTATGATGCACATGGGGAAGTCTTGTCTGTATTTGCGAATGTTGGTGGGAATTTAGGTTTGATGCAGTCTAAAAAGAATTTTTTACTTGCATACAGTTTAAATCCCTCAAAGAGGCTAATTTTAAGTCAAGTTGTCACTAACATTGATTTTAATACTATCTAACTTTGCTAAGAGTTACTTCTCCCGTATATAGCAGTATGAAAGAAGCAGTAATGCAGCCATTGTAGCACAAATAAGGTAGCACAGCATGATTTACTGGAGAACTGTAACACTTAGCCAGATAATTTTTTTGTAAAGGTGGCAATGAACCAGTGATATATAGATGATCCAATATTTTCAAGCAACTGAAAGGAAATCTAAAGTCCCACTAGTGGTAATGGGTGTCAGTTATCCCATACAGAGTCGCATGAGCTGATCTGTTTCGTGCCCATATGACTGCACACCGAAATGCTAAAACATGTCAACACTCACCATCAAATAGCAGTCCTGTCATAAACCTCAACAGGGTTCAACATGTCTATGCAATGAAAAGCGTACAGAAGGAGAAAGGGCAAAGGAAGGGGCCCAGAAGAGAGGGAGAAGAGCAAGACAAGACAGACAAAGTAGCAGAAGGAACCAGTTAAGACCCTGATAAACTTAGAACTCTTTGCTCAATAAAGAGTGGAAAGCATATTTCATACATCACCCATGCCACCTTTTTATAAACCAGTGCTATTTTAATATTAATACTACGCGTGCACACGAACACTCCTACCTCAGAAAGGACCAATTCCTTTTCTTTTTGATTTTACAGCGATCTGAAAGGAGACTGTTTGCAAACATGAGACTGAGCACTGAAGTTTTCATCAGCAGCACTAGGGTTGTCTGACGGACGCTACAACTCTTGTTTCAGTGGAACATGTCACCACTACATGAAGAATAGCTGCATAATATTCTTTCCACCTAACATTACACAAAGCGATTCACACCAACACTCATTTCTTAAACCTAACCTTTTAGTACAGATGACAGAATGTGAGGCAGTTTTCAAACATTGTTATTTTCTTTTTAGTTTTTTTTGTAATAAAGCAACGCATAAAATTACCTGCCATTGTCTTATCCGTCCTCAGTCTTCCCTAAGCCTGGACGAAGAGGCAGGAGTGGCTCTGCGACAGCGAGGCTGCCCGCCTGTCACACAATCTGAAGCACAAACTACCTCAACAACATCCTTCCACCATCTCCCCTCCTTTGCTTCTAAGCAAACCCAGTACTCCTTTAGTATCATAGATTTGATTCTGGCCAGCAGGAGATGCTTCAGAGGACCATGAAGACTGGGCGCCTGTGCAATGACCTGCCTCCTGAAGGGGTTTTCCCGTATTTCTACTGATTGCTCTCCTACATACTCCTCCTTCCAGGCAAAATGGGCTTGGCTCCCCACAGCACTCTGCAGCTCGGTCCAGGCGTGGAAGCCGCAAGAAGGTATTTACAAACTGTGCTTTCTGGATACAGACTGCTGCTTGAACAGACAGTTGAGTATGTTTTGGAGCAGAGCATCGGAAAACTACTTCCAAAACTGTAACTGCAGATCATAGCAATGAGGCAGCTAGACTAAGAATAAACACGGCAAGGGTACACTCACAAGAGCCACTACGTACACATGTGCACACATACCCATACACGCACACACTTGGCAACGGTAACAGTTCAAGTATAACTTGACTAAAACCCATTTCTGAAGACGTTTCTAAGGTTACTCAGTTAAAACTGAGTCATTGCATGCTGTTGCACGTCTTATTTTAAATTCAGGATGTAGTCTAAGAATTGCCATTTTTATAATTTCAAGTTGTTTCATAATCGAGTTTGTAGGAAATTAATATAAATATCACCATCTCTTCAACTAAGTCTTACACAGATTCAGATTTGGGCAATCTATGTTTGCATTGTACATTTTCAATTACAACTTCAGAAAAAATTGGTCATATCTGAAGGTCTCCTCTTTTGAGTATCTAACCCTAGCACTGATATCGTTCGGTTTGTTTAGCACACTGACACCCAGTAGTATTCATCAACTGGATAGCTCCAGTACAAATTTCTAATCTCATGCCAAAAAATTAAAACAAATGCATTATTTGTATCCCCGGTAATTACTACAAATAATTATTTTTTCTTCCCAGAGATAAAAAAAGATTACTTTGAGTAACATCATCCCTATGATGACACATACATACCAATGCAGCTTCGCATTAATCACAGTAGGCAAGTCAGCAATCAGCGCAATGTGACAACTATTCTCCGCTCCCCCCCTCCTCCTGTCTCGGAAGGAAGAAAAACCACCAACCCATCTTTGGATCTTGTGAACAAGAAGCAAAAATCTCATTTATTGAACATTAGCTTTTCAACATACAATTGCTTGCTCTGCTTCTCAATGGGTGTGATTTTTAACACAATGACTGGAAAACTCCTGCAGTAATATAACATACTTACAGCTCAAATACCAAACCTGTTCTGAGCAAAAATGCCTATAGAAAAAAATATGAAGATTGCCTTAGCAGTATCTGTAACATCTGACCCCGGCTAACTCTAAAGCATACGTTAATTTTAAGCCTCTGTGTACTCCATTGACTTCAGTGAATCCAGTGAAAGTCTAGAAGATTAGTCAGGCACTTAACACTGCTAGCAAGTGTGTAACTCCGGGATGGTGGGGAGGCCGTGAGGAACAGCTACAGAATGGTAATGGGGAACAACGGGTGGGAGCACACAATAGGAAACTTTTGCAAAAGAATGGGTCATGTGACAGAGCTCCTTTCAAGGACTACTTGAAAAGCACGGCACCACTGTGGAAAAAAAAAAAGGTATTTACTAACATACTGTTGCTTCACTTTGATTTTTTTTTTTAAAGTAGTTATACTATCTCTGCACGTCTGTCAGCTAATACCTACTCGAGTTACAGGATTTTTCATCTGTCATAAAATATGACAGAGAATTTTTTGGTTATCTTAAAAGCAAACCCCTATGACATACAGTAACTCAGAATATCGTTACGTTTGTTCTGAACAACACAACACTTGGAAAAGTTAGTGTTGCTTTGCCAATTCTTACAAACCTAATAACAAGTTCCAATGACCAATCTCTATTCTCCTCCCATACCGAAATCCACACAAAAATACACCAGCCATTTCTTAAATGCGTGTATCTGTAAGCTTTTCTTTCACCCGAGCCATAAATCAGTGACAAGCAACTCCTTGCAGTGGGTCCTAAAAAGAGGTAGGGAGAGAAGTACCGATGTTACACAAGATGCAGAAGTCATATTAAAAGCTTTTATTTAAAAGCAATTCAAAAAAATTAATGACAGTTTCTTAACTTTTATTCAAATCAAAGTAGAAAACCCCATTAGGAAGACCTGTACAACCACCATTGGCCAAAAAGCCCAAATCCACGTTGCAACATGGGTCTAGCGTAGAACAAACAGCTTCTCTAACACTGTAGGACTTCAGAGTCACGATGATAAGCCCTACAGAACAAGTTTTGACTAAGCTGTCATCACAGGCTTAATGCTGCAATGCTATAAAAGATGCCTTCTTCAAAAACCAAACCCAAACCCCAGTGCAGTACAAATCCCAATGCTAAAAGCACATAAAGAGAACTATGGACTGTGCCTGTCAGAAGCTTCCTGAAGCCAAGACTTTCATCCTAGAACAAAGGTAAAGAAAAATCAGGGAAATACTGGTAGCTCTTAGCCACAGGTATATAAGTTTTAAATTGAATTATCCTCCGTTCCTTTGACGTTGACAGTTCCCTCCAGGTCTATTTAAACTCAAACAGCTCTCGCTATAGGATGAACTTGCAAAACTCCCTAAAATACAAAGTCTGTGGCAATTCTACATTTCCACTTTACAAAGGCAGTGTTTAATACCTGTGGCCAATAGTGTGCTTGATTACAGTGGGGAGAAGTTATACCAATATATTGCTAAATAAACCACGCTGTAATTTGAACCTGAGTATCTGACAACAGGATTGACACTTGTCCCGAGACCTTGATTCTGGCACCATTTAGTAATGCTATCTCTTTACACACTCAGTGTAACATGAAGAAAAAAAACCCAACAGTATTCAAATCCCCACCCTTTAAATAGGAAAAAAACCCATCAGATAGTTTTTACAAGGAGAGACATTAATACTGTATTTTCTTATCAGTTAATTTAATCTGTATGTTCAGACACACTGAACTACATAGGATGCCAACTGCTGGAGCTGGAGAGGGGAGATGGGTGAGAGGAGAAAGGGGGATGAGAAGAGGTTTTAACTCCAGTAAGAAACTTGTATACCTGCCTGATAAACACAGCCAAACCTCGTTATGTATCCTATTTATCTCCAAATCTATTTATGTCACACAAGAGAACATATGAGCATAGCAGCTGTTACTATAGCAATGAAACTAGAAATTTTGAGAACACAAAAAACCACCCCTGAAGGATGCTCAGTTTAGCAGAGGGATGGTTTAGGGAACAGCGAACCAGTATCTCACTTCCAGGATCCGTTCAAAGTCTGTAGTTACAGACATTAAATCAGCCACAGCAGCCTACTCCCCAAAGAGCGCTCGGAGCCAGATAACTGCTGCCTATTAACCCGGCACAACCTGGTACACCAGGAGTTCCTGCTAAGTGACCCCAAACTTGTCAAACACCCCAGAGCCGCCCGTAATTCCGGTGAAGAGCGTTTCTCTGCAGGAGGCTCACGGGCTCTGATCGCGGCAGAGAAGGGATTCACCATAGTAACCTTCTCGCCACCCGAACCGCGGCTAAGAGCGAGGAGCCCCGCACCCTCCCCGCCGCCAGGCACACCTGCCCGGCCCCGGCCGGCCGGGATGAGCCGGCAGAAGTAAGGCACTTTCTTCGAGGAGCACGCGGGCAGCGCGCCTCTCCCCCCGGCCGCTGCCCGAACCCAAACCGCTGTTCCCCCAGGCCGCTTTCCTCTCAAGCCCACCCCGCTCCCCCCCTCGGCCGTCAGCCGTGTCACCCCGCCCCGGGGGGCGCCGCGGCTGGCGGGACGCTGCCGCCCGGGGGCCGCCTTTCCCTCGCCCTCGCCCCCCACCGCCTCCCCTCCGCGGGCGCGGCGGCACCGCGCATACCTCCCGCAGCCCCCACTCCTCCCCCTCCGCAGCCGCGGAGCCAAGGCGCTGCCGGCCGCAATTTACCTGCGAGGGAGCCGGGTCTCTGAAGGGTGGCGGTGGCGTACAGCTCCTGGGAGTGCTTGCTGTACTGATCGGCAGCGTGAACCAGCCGCTTGGTAGGCGACAGGGTGGCGTAAGTGCCGATGGTGGAGCTTAACTGGTGGATAGGAGAGGAGGAAATGTTAGACTGGACGGTGGGCGGGGAGGTCACTCGGATGGGGGACGGCGACAGTCCCGCCGAGGAGACGACGATGTTGATGGGCGAGCTGGTGCTGTAGGACTTGGCCAGGCGGCTGGGGGACTGCTTCGGGGAGGAGAGGCGCTGCGCGGTGGCGTAGGCGGCGCCCTCGGCGGCGGAGCCGGCCCGCGGCAGCTTGGTGGGGGAGCCGCCGGGCTGGGCGGGCAGCGGGGAGCTCACCCGCTGCGCCGGCAGCGTGGAGCTGGCGTAGTAGAGCGCGGCGGCGTGCTGGGGCTCGGGCAGGTGGAAGGCGCTGCCGTGGCTGGGCGCGAAGGGCTCCCGCGGCTGCGGGGCGGCGGGCGGCGGCGGCGGTTCCGGCCCGCCCGGGTGGGCGCCGCGGCCCCCCGGGCCCTGCTGCGGGAAGGAAAGGCAGAGGCGTCAGCGGGGGCGGCGGCGGGGGGCGCCCGGCTCCCCCGGCCCTGCTCGGGGCGGGGCGAGGGGGCTTGCTCGCCGGAGGACCCCCACCCCCTCGCCCCGGCCTGGCCGCACGCAGCCCCCCTCTCCGGCCTTACGGCAGGCCGGCCCCCAGCGCCCTCGGGATTAAGGGGCGCGGCGATCTGCTGAAGCGTCGCCAGCCTCGGAGGGAAAACCGGCCGCCGGCTCGGGCTGAGCGGGGGCACAACTCGGCGCCGCGGCTCGCAGGGGGGGCTGCTGCGGGTCCCTTCCTCCGGAAGGCGCTCACGCACCTACCCTTCACCCAGGCCTAGGTTAGCCCGGGTCCAGGTAAACAAACAGAACCCCCCGCCCCCCCAAACTTTTATTCCCCGAACGTCAGGAAGGCGCAGCTGAAGCCACGGAAGGGGCTACAGTCGGGTAACTTCCCTCAGGAAAGCACGCGAGTAGCGGCGCCGCGCCGGGCCGGGGCCGGGGCCGGCTCCGCCTTTCGCTGCTGGAGCTGCCGCCGGCGGCGCGACTGGGCGCAGACGGGCCCCCGGCGGCGGGACGGCGGCACCCGCCGCAGCCCCGACCTCGCATGAAGACCCGGAGGGGAAAAGCCTCGCCCGGGCCGGCCCAGGCCGAGCGCGGCCGGCGGTCGCTTGGTCCGTCGCCTCTTCTTTATTTACGCGGCGCAGAGGGGAATGAGGGCGCGGGAGGAGCTGCCGGGCCGGGCCCGCCCCCGGGCCGCATCCAGCGGGGAACCCGCATCGGGATGGAGGGAGCGGAACGCCCCGCCCCGCCGCCTCGGGGCCCGCCAGCCGCGGGCGGGGCAGCGCGGAGCTCCGCTTCGGCCCGGGGACTGGGGGGAGCGAGCGAAAATCCTCGGCAGCTGCTGCCGGTTAGACGTTCCGGTTCTGTGCCCGAGCCGGTTCTGGAGCAGCAAAGGATGGAGCTCGCCCTCACGTCCAGGCGGCTTCCCCTTTTTATCGGGGATCTTGGGCTCAAGGGATCATCCGTGAGCCTGTCAATATTAAAATCCTCCAATAACTGCGCCCCGCAGTGAGCGAGAGCTCAGCGCTCTGTTGGAAGGCACACTCTTGTTTCAGGTGGTCTTTATGTTTTTCTGGTTATGCAGGGGATGTACTTGAAACCTGAGAATAACGCTCCAGATCCCAGGAGTTGACAGTGCAGTTTGAATCGGTCTGACCAGTGCTTCGCCCAAACGCACGCACCTCTCAGCTACTGATTTCCTTAGCGAGAAAAGGCTTTAAAATGTGCATAATGAAATTTTGTAACTCAATTCAGTAACTCAATTCAAAGAGGTGTGGTGAATGCCGATAGCGGTGTTGTCTCATGTTTAAATAGCAACGTGTGTTTTTAGTAGCATCCTACAGAAAAAAAAAAACCCAAGTAAATAAAACCACCATGTTCCTGGTATGAAACTTGGATTTATTTTCACTAGGATACCCAATAAAGGATTTGGTCAGGAACTGAGGATGAGATGAAACAACTAATCGAAGCAAAGAATAAATGAAGTTCAGAATGCCAGAAATGTGGACTTCTTCCTACATACGCCCACTGGAAATTTTTCTGTCCTTTTCTTATTTTTGGAGCCCCACCCCTCATCTTAAATGCTTTGCATCTGGGGGAAGTCTATGTGTTTCTCTAGACATGGACAAGAAGCAAGGCTTTGGAGGAGCTGCTCCTGGTGCTTTGCTCACAGTTGTTTGTAGCATGGAAGCTACCAGCACTCGCAGCATTCGGGCGTCTCAAGGGAGCACTGCCAGACCCAAACCTCACTGTCTTCGGGAGGTTTTGTGTCCTGAAGAGCAACGGCCTTGTAGATAAATGTAATGTAAACTGTTCCCTCAAGCTGTTCTGCGTGGCAAAACCCGGGTGGGCAAGGGCATCGCAGATGTAAGTAGCCTGCTTGCTCTTGAGTTGGGCTGTTCTGGTCGCAGCCGTGAGTTACACAACACCACAGCATCAAGCCTTGAAATTTTCATAAATGGCCAACAAGGTCAAGTTGCTCATTTAGAAGACTCCTAACAAAACCAGGAAGGCAAACTCGGGGAACATGAGTGAACTTTTAAAAGCTACTTTCATGCTGAGCTACTTACCGTCTCTGCTTTAAACTGGAAAGAAGGGCTAATCTGCAACTGACTGTCCCATAATGTATTTGACAGGAGAACAGTTTTCATTTTCCAGGTTTAAACTGTTTGGTAACAACTTATATAAAACAAAAACAGGCTGGCAAGATATAAGACAACATGGACAGAGCAAGTTTTGCACATGATGAAAGGTCATTTGAACCAGCACCATTAGCAATTGATATTTGATAATAAATTTTACTTTTTTGGGCTGTTAAGTGGCATAGTAACATATTTTGTAATATTCAACGTTCCAAAATACAGCCTTTGCAATGTTACCAGTGTCTTCCGCAACACACTGCTAACACACCTTAGACGGTTTGTCATTGATCTTAAGGGTTTTAGGCAAGCACTGTCATCATGTACACAAAATTTCTTTTTCTAATCTATTTCTACACTGCTTGATGTGTCAAGGGTTTAGAGTAATTAATTTCAAGTAAACCAATATTATCCCGTATTCCTAATAAACCTCTATGAAGCTGCAGGCATTCTGCCAGTGCTAATTCAAAACCCCAAAAAATCCCACTTCACAATTGCCTGTACAGGGAAGAAGGTGTAGTGGCTGGACACAAGAATTAAATGCTTAATTAAAAACGCAGCATATAGCACTTCCTAAAAAGCTAAGCATTTGGTCTGGGTGAAGAAGAGAACTTTTGGAGGAACAGATTGCAGTGAGAACATTAGCATGCAGTATTTCCTGGGATGTGAGTAATCTCAGACCTGTCTTAAATTTACTGTGAGGTTCTTAGGTTTTTTCAAAGGGCTGTGTGTACAGTCACATTCTCCACTCGTGTTTTCAGAGCAAAATGTGGTTTACTTTCTTGCAGTGTTTCTCCCTGTCTGTTGCTCAAGACAACCATACAGACATGTCATTGTTCATCCTGCAATGTCATGTTATACTTCATATGGAAGAATGAAATACAATGGTATTTTTCCCATATTTTTCCATTTATCCATTACTGTTATCAACCTGATAATGAAACTGTGTTTAAACAAATAAATTGAAAGCAAATTTGCTTCCCAGTTGTTATATCCTCCTGCATCAATCTATTTCATAAATGTGAACAAAAATCAAGGACTTTCTTTCTACAGCCCTATAAATATCTGTTCTAAGACTCAGAGATTTAATTTTTCTGGTATCTCAAAGAAAAGGAGCCTGATTTGCTTATTTGGATTCAATATATGGGTTCTGATAGATCCTTTTTAACAGCAGAATTGTGTGAAAAAACATGAGAACATTAATACAGCTATGAAAATAATTTCTTTCCTATTTAATCTTACTAGAAATATCATTCTCTACTGATACGGACAAAACGAGATCTGCAGAGCTCTATACAGAAAATTACTGAGGGTGTCCAGTTAGATTACAGTAGACTAGTGAACAGTCTAACTGTTGTTTACCTGCCATAATTCATGCACTTAATGCACTAAATTTCAAGACATCAGCTTTTTTTTTTTTTTCCCCCACAATTCCAATTGAAAATTTAAATCAGAACTTTAACCGAAAAAGATTAAATGAGAGACTGCAATACAAAATTTCTATTTCATGAAGTGCAATTGAGAGGGACAATTAACAGTGTTGAATTATTTTTTCTGCTGAAATTTTTTAATGGATAAGGAATTACAAAATCCTAGATGGCTAAACAGCTTAAGCAAAACTTTGGGCTCAGCTGCTAATTACTGAAAAATCAGCATGTTGGTTCTTAGAGATTGCTCCCAGAGGGAAAAAAAAGGTGTGTAAGAGCAGCAAAACCTGAATAGCAAAAGTCTCAGAGAACAAGGTGACCATTATGAATATGTTAGCAGGTGCAGCAGATCTATTTCGTGTATCACGTAAAATCCCTTCAAACTTTTTTTCTTCTGAGGCATGCCAAAACACAAACCCCAAATCTGGTAGGTTTTGTGCATCTATGTTTCATAATGCACAGGTGCTAAGGAACAGAACTTCTGTCAGTGCAACTGCCTGAGTCTTAGAAACAGAACTAGGAACAGAAAAGGCTTCATAGTAATTTCTTGGGAATGAAATAATGATACATTTTCCAGGAAAATGCTGGAAGATTTGCATCCCGGTACCAGTTACTCTTAAGAAATGACAGTTTGTGCTCAATGTCCTGTACACTAGACAGAGAAGACAAGAAACTGAAAAGTTCTGTTACATTTGAGTAAGTGTGCATGCCCATCTTAGGTCTGGATGAACTTGTATTCACAGGCATTTTTAGTGTAGTATTAAATGCCAGCACCAGTTTTCAGCTCATTTTGCTCTCTGGAACTTTCAGGGGTCACTTGGCCCTTAAAATCTCAAACAAGGCCGTATCTGATAAATACGAACATAGTCATATGCAGCACACTGTTGCCCATGAGAAGACCCTTTTTCTTGATTCTAGGGAGGATTTTCCAATTGGATGCTCAAGTTGTGTGGAAGACATCCCTCCAGGCTGCTTTGGCTTCTTGAAAGTTGGTGGGTGTTGCTAGCTTTAGGCAGCAAACTTGATCATGCTTCCTAGGGTTTTTGAGCGACACGGGTGATCTTTTAAGGGTCCAGCTCTGTTTCACAGTCTCAGTGATGCACTGTGCTCTTTCAGTGACTGCAAGACTTGCTAGTCTATTGAGGGCAGGTTTTTTTCTGTCAGCCCAAAGAACCTCCCATATGGCTTCACTCGAGGTATCGCTCTGCTCCAGTCCCATGTCTCTATCAACACTCTTCTACAAAGGGCAGAAGAGGGTACGGAAAATGCTTAACATTCTGTAGTCTTCGGGGTGCAGACTTCAGACCTTGGGCAGCACCTGTGGAAGGGTCTTCCTTCTGCAGGACTGCTTTGCTGTCATTTTTAAGTTCCTGACCTAAATCATCATTTTGTTTTTAAGGGTTTTCAAATTCTGTGCCAGCTTGTTCAGTCCAGAAGCTTCAGAGGCAGAGGATAATACGCAGCAGGGATTTACCTCTGTTGCTGCCCCAGCCTCTGAAAAGACCGCAGCATCACCAGAAGCTAAAAGAGTCCACATTCAGAAATGTAAACTAGTTTCACTTCCTTTCCCCTCCCTTCGCAAATACGTGGCAGAGCATGTGGAAAACCACTATTTGTAGTACATGCTATGCTTTATATTCCTACAATACCCGAGTTGGATGACCGTTCTCAAGATGACAGCAAACCAAATCAATCGGTGGTTCACAGACTACATTGTCCAAATAGAAGATTCACTTTTGAGCAACTCATCTGCAAAATCTGCTACTTTTCACAGTAAGAGCCACTACTGATTCTTCACAAATAACCTTAATCAATTAAGACAGGATATATCGGGATTTGGACACCAAGCTTGAAAAGCTGTTTTCAGTGGAGAAACAGAGTAATTCCCTGCCAGAGGAGCAGCAGTTGCTAAGAAATCCTATTCCAGCAGCATTTAGAAGATAACAATTCCATTCTAAAGTACTCAAAGCAGTGGAAAAACTCTATGATCTATAATGAAGTCCTCCAAATTGACAAAAATGTTAGATTGCTCTTTGCAGCACTATACAGGAAGTCCCAAGACTAATTAGGTTTTTTTATACAATTGCCTTTTCAGAAATTGTTCTTGCTGTCACAGCTGGCCTTGGGACTATTTACATTTTTTTTCCCACGCATTTGGGCTATCATTCATGTTCAGAGATAGCTATATTCCTTGCACACAAATACCAAAGGAAATTATCACAATCTAAGCAGTTTTGACTCCTGAGGCTTATTTTAATTATAACAGGAATAGCAATACTATTCCAAGGATTGACTCTTTTTCTCCTTAATTGTGGGATCAGCAATAGCCATATTCAGAACTTTTTAACTTTTGACTCTTCCTTTTCTTGTTTACCTCCTTTAAAACCTCCTTTATATGCTTTTTATGGTATTAATTCATAATTTGTATGGCAGTTTGTTAATATTTTCAAGATAGGTTTTAATTGACCTGAAGCTGTCAAGCATCCTTTGGAAGATGATGGTGTGAAAAATCATGTTCTCCGAGTTATTTTCCTGCAGGAACATCTACCATACAATCTGGAGGAACATGGGAAGAAAACCTATTTTCTGCCCTCTCATAACAAGAAAAAAAAGGGTTAGGAAAGGTTGCCTTACTAACTTACTAGTCACTTTTCTGAAGGTAACCAGTTCTCTGTGAAGCAGATGGTTCACGAGAACTTTTCAGATCTAAGCAATGGCTGTTCAGTGTAATTTCAATGAAAGAAATCTAGATAATGAACATTTTCCCCTCTCCATAAATTCATCCTTTTTTGAGTATGGTAAAATCTATATTAAGAATATCACTACTTCTAACCCCTAGACAATTGCACACTTTCTCTTCCTGCCCTTTTTGGGTTTTTTAAGGTTCTTTCTCCTTCTCCTCTCATTTCTTCTTTGTTTTTGTTTCTGTTGCTTTCATAACCTGTTCCTTTTCCATGGTCATACTTTTTCTAGCCTCCCTGAAGAAAGCATCGCACCCTTTCAGGCTAACATCCAGGGTATGATGGTTTTCACAAAGGACAATTCCTGATGACATCTGCTCAGGCTATAACTGCATATTACAGCCTCCTTTTTCCTTCTAGCTGAAATCGTGCTCTCCTGCTGGCTCCAATCCCAAAGAACATCAGGGAGGTCCTCTTGGTAAACACAGAAAAACCCTGAGGCCTTACCACTATGCAGGCTCATTTTAAGCCCTTTACAGAAGAAAAAAAATACGTACCCAATTTGAAATGAAATTTAACTGAGCTTTATTTCATTTTTCAGTCTTAGAGGGTAGGGAGCTTTTCTGAGCAAATTGAGAGAATAGAATATTGTATGTCTCTTGGTATCCCACAAGCTGTGCAATGACTATATAATACTTGAAATCTCTTAGCAATTTAAGGCTTTGAAATTCAAATACTACTCACTTCTACAGAATCCTGAATTATCAAGTATCCCAGCATCACACTGAGATGGTCTGCTTTGCTAGGGCGGTTAACATCGAAACAGAGAAAATAACCTGAGCTGACCACCAAAACCCAGTTGGACTTTGTTTATGTACAGAAGCATGAACACTTCTAGAAATTTTTGTCTGAACTGAAGCTTAACTTCCCAGTGAAAGGCTTTGATGTCACAGTGAAAAGCACAGAAGGTGAGAGGGTTACTTGTCAGAGTCGGGAGTGATCGTTTAGACAGGAAGAGACTTATAAAGTTTTCACGAGCATCTGAAACAGTCTTTCAAAATGTTTTAAACAGCGGCTGCCTGGTAAGTTGCTTGTCTTACAATATGGGGGGAAAAAAGGCAAAAAATGATTCTCACGCTTGGGATGAGGCCACGGCACCAGGCGATGCATGGTATCCCAGCAGGTTTTGCATCTGGTGACAGCCTGGCTTTGTTTTTGTTTGCTGGCGCTTACGGCTTTCAGTAATGCCCGGATACCAATGCAGGGAGGTCCTGGACCTTAGTTAGGGCTCCTAATCAGCACCGGCACAGAAATTTTCAACTTAAATGCCTGAACATGCTATCACCAAAATATATATGCAAGTGAGTAAGTAAAACCGGCATGCAAATCTCCTTTTTAATCAGGATTATTTTATTACTATGCAAGTCAACCCACTTTAGATTTATAAAAATCAAGGTGGTAACTCCACCCCGCTCAGACGGGTTGAACAAGACAGAAAGTAAAGGCAGACATTCACATGCCAGCGGGCACCAAACAGCTCCGTTTCCTGGGAGCTACCCCACACAACTGCAGGCGCAAGAGACCTGGACTGCGTAGGACACATACCTGGCTGTAGCTCTGGATGGCACCTCTGGCCTGAGTGCTGCGGGCCGGGAGCTGGGCGGCTGCTGTTTCACCCAGGGCGAGGGTCTGGTTGCTGTGGTAGCTGGCCGAGTACTGGAAGGACCCTTCAGGTTTGGAATTGAGCTGGAGTGCACTCTGGGAGAGGAGGCTGGGCCCTGCGGGGACAGGATTTGAGAGCAGTCAGAGAGTCTCTGGGAAAGAACACACCTGCATTATCTGTCAAGTGAGCCTCGAAATTATCAGATGTATGTGGCTTCAGCTTTTCACAGTTTGGCTTTTCAGTAATAAAAATCACATACATTAAATAGTTTCTTTACCACTCAGCTCAGTCATCATTATTACTGCGTTCAAGCTACAGGCAACATTGCCTTCTTTGCAAAAAACATGGTTTTGACTGGTGGAGAAATTCTATGCCTAAACAGACCCAACTGTATTATCTGATAAAGAAGTCTTGGTTCTCAGCTCAGAGTAGTTGAGTTTTCTTTTTTCCTAAGGGTAAGCCTTGTTTATTTCACTTAATTATATCCAGTCGTTCTGCATGGGAAATGCAAATTTGTCCCTGCCTGGGCCCCCAGCACATTAGATCTATTGATTACTGCCACCCTGTCCTGTACACACGGTGATGTAATACTTCGGTGCTTGTAGGGATGGATGGCAGCCTTTAAAATATTAATAGCTCCTCTCATCATGTAGGACTCACCCTGATCTCAGTGAATCTTTGATGACTGTTTTGTCAGCCTATCTTATCTTCCCCATCACAGCACTGCGCGGCAGGAGAGCCAAGTGCAGGCAGCGAGCTTAAAATTGGGGCTGCCAGACTGAAGGGATGTTGGGAGCGTGAACAGTGACACTTATTTATATGACATTTAGTTGTTCTGTGAAACTAAAACATGTTCTAATATTCATTAGGTTCACATACAAGTGATTTAGCTTATCACATACCCATAGCAAATCCCCCAGTTTTTGCCCTGAGAGCATGTATCAGGCAGGGAAAAGCTCTTCCTACACCGTGCTGTCGCATGGTTTAGACATGACTTCCCAGAACCGCTTTTAATGGTGAATTTATTCTGTCTCCATACATGAAGTGCTACATTAAAGAATACCCACCTAATCCTTCCCTATGCCTTCACTCTTCTAATTGTCAATAAACTGGCTTACTGTTCCACTCTGGTGTCCGGGTGCAGCAAGTGAACCACGAGGACAGAAAAGCAGAGGGTTATGCCTTGGCCATCGCCTGAGTTACAAAGACATCTACCCTCAACCCAACAGCTATCATCTACACCATATTCAGCAGCTCCCCGGGGATGATAGGTTCACCTTCTGGTTAGCACTAACAAGCTCATGAGAGCATAGAAGGTGACACAAACCTTAAGGGATGTGAAATGATTATGTTGATTTTGCTCCTACAGAACATGTGAAAACTTTTTAAAAGACCACTGTGGCAGAATTCCAATAAATTTTACCAGAAATAACACCCAGTACATTCCTGATACAAAGGCCAAATTTTATGACCTTTAAGTCTTTGCTACGAGGATGTACAGCTGCTCCAAAAAGATTTCCACTAGAACATGTACAAACAACTCCGCCCCCAAATTAACATGGAGAGTATTTTTTCCCCTAGTCTGTTTCTCAGAAATGGCAGCACCATTATAACTGGTATTTTCCAAAATCCAACCCAAACCATTCATATTATAAACAAATCATAGTAGGCTATGTAAAGTGGAAGTGTTCGCATCTAAGTGTAAACTGGGATGATGACACTATTTTTACATACCAGCACAATTTATACTGCAAAGTCAATTGCATTCATCAGCATATTACAGATATAGGACAAATTTAGAAAGTAAGTTCTGGTCCTCGTATTTTCCTTACAAGTACAGAAGGAGGCAGGGCTCCATGTAATCTCTGAGGTTATTAAAAATGTATCACACGCACAGGAGAGCTGAATTTAATCCTGCATGGGTGCTTATAAATCTAACATTTGGTAAGTTTCCATTCCCTGACTGCAGAGAGGCTTTACTAAGCATCTTCCATTCAATTGTTGCAAATTTTGTTCTTTAATGAAAGAAATATTTTCACAGATTTTTTTTTTAAAGACCATAAAGAAAATACAGGCTTATTTTTAAAATATATCTGTAGACTTTATTTTAACCTTTTGGATTTTGAACTTTCACTGAGAATTTGCCTCTGATCAAGGGACATGATTTAAGTTCAGAATATTCACAAAAGCATAACTTTCCCAGGAGGGGCAAAAGTTGCAGCAAGGAAGCAATTTTTGTGCATGAAAGTGTTTGTACTCATTCTGAAAGTAATTATGCTGTGACATTTCTAAAGCTTAAATAATGATTAAACTGTCACATGCTATGAACTCAATATGTTTAAATTTTCATTGCATCTGGCTTTCAAGTGTTCCTTTCATATCACTGTGGCTCACTAGGGGATTTACATAGCCAGCTAGAATCACATACATGGGTTCCCTGCACCATTTAGACTAAACACTTCCATGCACTTTAAGAAACTTATCCAAACCGTAGAAAAAAAAAAATTAGTAAAAAGTTTGGAGCACATGGTTTTAAGTTCACTAACTACTACATAGCAATTTTAATTTTGTACCTTAACAAGCAGTAATGAACAATTAAAACGTATATACATTTCAATAAAGCAATTACAAAGTCATTTGAGAGAGACAGCCAGATAGATATTTAGATGTGAAATAAGCCCACATTTCTCAAGCAAACATAGAATAGAGTTGTGGCTGCTCATCTGTAAATAGCTAAGTCTAAACCAAGCGTACAAACTACAAGAAACATTTGAGACCAATCAGTGTGATCTTGAAAAAACATAAGTTCCTTTTTCGGGATTGAGGGACTACTAGCAGTCCCATCTTGTCTGACAGGGAAAAGATGGATTGTTTTTCTCATTAACATTCTTGAGATTTCAATCTGAATGTAAAACCAAACCTTCTGAGGAGCTCCCAGCTCACCCAGAAGAGAAGAAAGTGGTTTGTGTACTTCTGTATGCTGGTGGCTCTTGACAACAAGCTACTGTTTCTCCCTGGCAAAAATTTAAACTCTGTTCTGTTGGTATTAGAAAGTGTTCATGCAATTATTTTTCATTTGTTTTCATAAGAGTTAAGGCAGCTCAAAATTCTCTATTTTCAGTTAGGCACTGGAAATCAAAAGTTAAGTACCAGAACATTTCAGTCTTATTTGTTCCCTTAATGCTACATAATTAACTACCAATCTTCAATTTAAAATAAACTTGAAAATAAACACTCCCAGCTTCATAAGGTTTAGTTTAGCAGATACCAAATATTTTGTGTTGTTGTAGTATTGCTTCAAAAATTTGTACTACATTTTGTTTCTATTTGGGGGTATGAGGAAGACATAACTACCTGTTTTCCCCTATGTTTTTTCACTACCACATAAAAAAAATCTATTTGTCTTGTGAAAGAATATTAGTGTTGGATTATTCATAGTGGACAGTACCAAATTTTCACTGATTCAGTCAGTGCCACTTTTGTCCTGTATTAAATTAGTACAAATATGTGTGCAAATTCAGGCAACGAAGTCAGAGACATCATACACTGGCACAGGTTGCCCAGAGAAGCTGTGGCTGCCCCCTCCCTGGCAGTGTTCAAGGCCAGGCTGGATGGGGCTTTGAGCAACCTGGTCTGGTGGGAGGGGTCCCTGCCCATGGCAGGGGGTTGGAACTAGATGATCTTTAAGGTCCCTTCAACCCAAACCATTCTATGATTCTCTGATACTGCAAGAGACACCACTGTGGACTAACTTCAAAAGATGGAGCAGGGTATCGTAATTAACTCTTTAATTTGTCCCCAGTTTGGTGGACACGTATTTTCCTCTTCCTCTTAACCTCAAGCAGAGCAGCGTGCAAGGCTCCCCATCTTCCTCACTCTGGCTGCTGTAACCTGGCTCAGTAAGGAGCTCAAAAGAGGAGGACAGGGTGTGCATCTTGCTTGGAACACAGACAAAGTGCACTTAAGCTGGGGAAAGCTGCTGGAGCACAGAGAAGACTAGGCAAGAAGAGAACAGAAGAGGATGAAGGACATGCCTGCATCAGGAAGCCAACACACAATGAAACCGCAGAGGTGATGGAGAGCAAAGGGCTTTTCTAGGAATCGGAGAAGGGAAACAGGAGTTTCCTTTGCAGTCTGGAGATCCAGGTGCTGGCAGGCACAGCAAAGTTAGAGGAAAGAAGTCACCCATTCAGTGAGGGGAGGGGGCAGGCTGCTTGTGAAGACCTTTTACAGTGGGGGACTCGGCCCTACCCTGAGTCCTGTCACTGAAGAGAGCATCACTGAAGCTCATGCTTGCTACCTTCCTGCCATACTGCATTCGACAAAATAAATATAGCCTGGCATTACACTGAACAGGCTGATTCATAGCATTTAGTACATTGCATATGGCCAAAAATGTAAACCATCGATTTACAGACTCCATCCTGGGCTATAGCAGAAGGAGAGCTTCCACAGCATCTACCTGCTTCTGTCAAGGAGGGAGTCAGGGAAGCAGGAGGCAAAGGTTGCAGAATGAGCCCCACCACGCACGGCTGGGGCTGCTCCTGTGCCCCTCCCCTGTGAGGGACAGGGTATTGCACTGGCAGTACTTCTTCACGGGCCACTGTTTTTCTTTCTGAATAACAATACAATGTGCAATGCTGCAATGAAATGCAGTGCAGGTATTTAAAAACCAAACCAAAGGAGTAAGTGGTCTTAAAGGATGAGATTACTAATTAAAGGACACCACAGTAACAGTTGATTACGGGAAACCAAAGTGACAAAGAATCCAGGTTGCCATTATCATCCATGGCTGGGTCGAAAATGGGGAGAAAATTGAAATTAGGGAAAGATTTGTCCTTTTGTTTTTAAGAGCAATATTTTATTTGGAATTAAGATCTTTTGCCTGTCATTTCTGCTCTCTTCAGACCACTTCCTCCTCCTCCTTACATCATTCAGAGTAAAAAAAAAAACCCAAAAAATCAACCAAGCAAAAAAAGGATCACATCCTAAAACTTTCATGTTGAATTTTTGGGGTTTTTTTTATAAATTATTCTTGAACAATGAGTGTTTGCATGCAGAAATACTTTATATAGCTGTTTCAGAACAGCAGAATACTAGGATACTTTTCAGTACCTGCATGTAACATTCTAGCTCTACCAGTGCTTGCTTAGGCAACAAAAAATTAGTTATAAGTATCGAACAAATACTCATAAACGTCTAATTATTCTACTTCTTATGCCAGCAGTGACAAGATATTACAGACCAGTAAACAAAATAAAAAAGAAGAATGGTAATACAACAATAAAATTCCATCAGTATACTTACCATATTTCTCTATTTAGATCATCCCTTGGATTTCCTTTTTTTCAAACCACTGTTTGCAGCATACTCAAAACAAGATAAAGCAAGCTTTCCAGTGTGTGAAAAAAAGTGTATTTTGCTTTTAAATACTATCCTGTTCCTCAGCATAAAAATTTATATTGACTTGTGCAACTGACTTTATACCTACATTTCATCAGAACAATCCAACTTATACATTGAAGAAAGGTCCAAAATGTCCATTTTGGTATGCTCAGAAACTGCCGAGGGCTAAGGCTACTATATTCAAATCCACTGGAATACACTTGCTGATTTCAGAAGGAGTCAAATCAGTTTTTAAGATATTCTAAGTGTATTAAAGTGGTGCATGCTAACAGAGAAAATGTACGAATTGAACGTACAGTATAAAATATTTTTTTAACAAATACGATGCCGGTAAAAGAGTAGCTATATTATTAGAAATGTTTAGCAGACCAACTACATCAGCACGACTGCTCCAAATTTTAAAAGCCTGTTTCTTTCTGCTAGTCCTCCTGCAAGAAGAGGGGATTCAATGCTCCCTGGCACTGCCAAACTCCAAGAGTACAGCACTTAGCTTTCCTCTCCTCATTCACTTGGAAGCAAACCCCAAGAGAAGGTGGGTGCTCAGCTCCCCACCGTGATCCACAGCCCTGGGCGGCAGGATGCCCAAATCAGGCAGAGAAAGCACTGCATTAAAAAAAAAAAAAGAAAAAGAAAATAAAAAAACCCGAGAAACAAAGACCAAAGTGCATCAGCACAGTACTGAATTTTGATTCAATGAGTAGTCATTAATGCCGACTGGAGCTGCAGTGAGAGATTACAAAAAACAGGCATCAGCACCAACAGTAGTTCAAAAGCCAGGGAACTTGGTTGGGAATCAGAGCTGGTGAGTCATTGCCTGTTTCCTTCCTTTCCCCCAGAGGATAGGGCCTTGTCCGGTGACCATGGAGGTAGCAGAGCTCACCTGAATTGTATCCCATAGTGGTTACAAGCAGTAGAGTATCTCATGTAAGAAACCCTTGGGCTATAAGGAGCTTACTAGTGTCAGAAGTCAAGCAGTTTTCTAAGTGCTAAGAGACTGGTCCAGTACCCCTACACTGATTAGAGATGGGGGGCAAAGAAGCACATCCTATTAAATCTTGCTATTTTTATTACTAGATCATGAATGAGGATTTAAAAACAAACACATGATGTAATGTCTGATAAGATTTCAGTACAATCAGTATTTCTGATAAATATTTTTACCTATAGGACAGCAAGTTGAGGTAGTACGAATCTGTGGATTAACTCCATTATGAACCCAGAGAACTTTGTATTTTTCTATCTTATACTGTAGCACTATTGCTGGGTCACAAAACTAAACAGCCAGATGAATGTAGGATTCTTGTAAAGGATGAACGCACAAAAAGAAACCAAAGAAATTGTTCCCTGTGGGGCTATCAATGACAGCCCATCCCTAGTGTCTGCCAGTCAAACACCCGAAAAGTTTGTCCTGTTTCCTAATCCTTAGACTGCAGCATCTTATGGAATACTTCACAAATTCTGGCTTCACCGTACGTAACAATTCAAGATGACACTATAGTAATAGTATGGTCTATCTTCAAAACAAAAAAAGGCTGAATTAAGAAACAGGACTAATATATTACATTACAGAGCAGAATTTATCATGGAACAAGTATTCAGTAATAGATTATGTGCTAGTTGTTCAATTATAAAATAATTACTGTATAATGACAAGTTACATACAGTACTATGTTATTACAAGATAAGGCATGATTAATTCAGCATTCTAAATCTATGCAATAATTACTTCTGAATTGGCTAAAATAATTACACTACAAACTGCAGAAACATACACCTCGTCAGCCCCCATGAGATAATTGTATGCTTGTTACTTGGTTTTTCATGTGAAGTTCCCAACAAAAATATTATGCAAGTGAAAGGAGAAGGATTTTTTTTCTCTCCTTAAGATTTAAAGTCAGTTGGCATACTGGGGCACATTTCCTTCCCCAAGTAAGTAGTAAAGTGGAGCACAGCTATTGTGTTACAAATTTCCATTTGGTCAGTCATCTATTGAGATGCCAGCTCTAATTGACAAAGGAAATAGACCAAAACGTGCTCAAACGAACATTTAATTAGCTCCCATAGCAATTATAAACACCACTTCACTCACCTTCGATCAACTGACAGAAGTAGTAATGATAAATTATAGAGTAAGTGTAAATAAAGTGGTTTTAATTAGTTTAATTAATCACTTCACACATTCTTCAACCTGCTTTGCTCATTTGGGTAACAGTTGAAAGAAAGCGCTCGGAAAACTCCTTTAATGTCCTTTAAACATTCATTTACAGAGTTAATAGGTTGAGGTGCCTCACATCCCAGAGAGAGGAACCATCCCCTGTTAGTATATGCCTAATTAAGGATTTCAAATACCAAAAAGTCATCACTTACTGTTTCTTCTGCCTCTCAGGTCATTTAGTTTGACCATGAGATATTGATTCCTACCTTACAAGCTCCTTTTTTGTTAGTTCATTTAAGTGTATGTGCTCATGGTAAGTAGTTGCTAACCGCCTCTAAAGCTGGGTTTTATTTTTTGTCCAGTTTTGCAAATGCATGGATGATCAAGAAAAGATGTAATAAAATAAAAGATGAGGTCAAGTATCTGTAAAGTGGTCACTCAGTTTCTGAGTGTTCAACTGTATTTGGGATGCTGGGGGAATCCTGGAACTAGACTGAAAGAATAATAAAGCCAGGGATAGTTCTTGATGGTAACCTGCCAGTGTCCTTCCACAGTATTTGACAGTAAAGAAGAGGGGATGACAGTTAGAGACAAGGTGGAGGACCTGTTCCTAGCAGTACTAAATTCTTTGGCATCTACTGGAATATCTATCCTGTTTTCCAAGTCCTGCTCCCAGAATTAAGGTCCCAGCTGGGACCAGGAACTTTCCCTCCGAATCAGAAGGGTAAGGAACATTTGTTTGTCTGTTTGCTTTAAAGCCCTCCATTGCAGTATGGACTAGTTTTGAGGTCATCCAAAGCATTCTTTGAAGAAATTCTCTCTTGCTGAGATGATTTAGGATGGTTTTGGAAAGCAGAGGAATTGAGTGAGGGGAAGAGAAGCCCTGCAAGTGCCTTATGGGCTGGCGAGGAGCAGCCACCTTGCCACTTAAGTATAGATGTCTCTCCCCTCTTCCCCTTTTTCTAGTCTCTGAGGAAGTTGCAAAAACTGCAGGCAGAAGCAGTGGAGGCAGGGGGCAATTGTGGGGGAAAGCTCTGGGAAATAGATGAGAGGCCTTTGTCACTATCATAAAAAGATGTTTTCTTAATTACAGGCAGAAAAAGGAGAGATTAAACCAAGGCAAAACTTAAGATCTGAAGATGAAAACAAACCCTGTCAGCTACAAGTGGTCAAACAGACTCTGTGGACTTTCAAGCCAACTGTTGGTCAGATCTCAAACAGAAGATAACAAGTAGCCGTAATGTATCAATAGTAATAAGCATTGCCCCCATTATCCCTCCAAATCCAGGACTAGTGCTAGAATAGTACTAGTGAAATGAAATTTCAAGATCTGCCTTCTAGGAGATATTAAATATTAAAGGTATCAGTACCTCGGTATTACAAGAAAAAATGCCCCGAGGCTGCAATGTAACAAAGGTATTCCATACCCTAGTAATGAAGAAAGTTGGAAAAAAAGAGCGGGGGGGGAGTAAATGCATACTTAAAATGAAGAAAAAAATGATATTTTATATGCTAAATCACAAGCAGCTCCCTGGTTATGAAACAAACACATCTCTTCAGATGACAGGCAGCAATTCCTAAATGAGCCCTCTGAAAACAAACTTGTTTTACAAAAACAGGAAAGTAATTTAAATGCAATACCATGCTCTACCAGCATTAAGAGGGCTATGTTCTACCTACAAATGCAGAAAAGGGCTTTAGTGTTGCTATAGAACCTATTCTTAGGTACTGGGAAATAGGATTTGGTGGAATGCATTCAGAAATTTAGAGTAAGTTCATTTTCATCCAAGAATTCTATAAATGATATATATCTGGAGAAAAGATGCAGAAACTAGGCCGATACCATTATGTAAAGGAACAATACAAGGATATCCCTTCTAACTCTCTTTCTGACCTAATTACTATTGGAATGAAAGATGAAGAACACTTTATTTCAAGAGTAAGTGAACTGGGAATAGAAAATAGTTTCATTACATGCTGATTATCTTATGCTTTTTACACAAGATACAAATTCTGCCATTATTGTAAGAGGAAAAACAGAGATGGTGGCTAGAATTTGAAATAATAAATCACTGCTCCAAGGGACAGCAAAGCACCACAAATGTCCGCAAGAAGCAGTAGAAAAACATAAGACCTGAAGTGCATAGAAAAAAATAAGGCCTGCATCCCACCTCAAGAGTAAATGGTTTTTTTTTGATTATGGAAAGATTTCTTTTTTTATGGTCATGTTGAAATCCCAGAGTCAGGGCAGGGGGATAGATGGCACCAATGTCTAATTCAGAGAGGACGCCTGACACCACCAGGTTTCCAACTACTGTGTAACGGTAAGGAAGTGCCTCCAAGTAAGAGGAATCCCTGTGCGATTGAACTAGGACTACAGAGTAGCACTGTGATCTCCTCCTAGTGTTTGGTAGAATCACGTTTCAAAACTTTGGCACTTGCAACATATTGCCTGGTGGTTAAAATTCGCTAACGGCGCACCTGTGAGAGACAGGAAGAAAACCAGAGAGAAGTGAGTAGCTCTTCAATAGCTGAGCTTAGTAAGGAAGTATGTAACGGGGAAGAGTTTCTTTAGTGATAGATAACTTTTATGGCAAAAATTTTTAGGCGATATATTATAAAGATAACAGAATTTCCAGTGAGTTTACACAAAAGTCTTCTGGAAGTTAGGAAATGTGTTGCAAACATGAAATACTAGCAGACTCCTAGAACAAGGTAAGGTAGCAAAGCCTAAGCAATCCTGCCAATAATATAGTAACTTCACTGTTACTTACTCAGATATTGTCTGGTTTGCTTTCTGTATCATACCACACATAACATCACTCCAGATATTTCTTTGAAATGCAATACAGACAGATCTTCTTTCCTAAGGAATACCTGGTAATGTTTGACAGCAGGAAAAAACCTGGAGTTCCATTACTAATGAGACAAGTTACTGAAGATTCTAGAGAACAAGACCTAAAGAAATGCACAGGGCAAGAATAGGTTTATACATATTTAAGGTCAGAATACAGAAGTTGTCCTTGGCTTTGGTTTTTTTTTTTTTTCTTTTCCTTTTTTTCTTTCAAATAGAAAAAGCTAACCTAAATTTAGATTAAAAACCAGGATAACCTACTACTGCAAATTTTTAAATGACCCCAAGATTAAACAACTTATTTTGTAGAAGATTAATCATATTCTATGAAATCACTTGCTAAACTCTGCAGATATCGGAATCAGATAGTCTCTGAAAGAGGTAATTTATCATTGGCCATTAGGATGATGTGTTTTCTAGGAGCAAGATAAAAACAACATAGGAACAAGACGGGCAGCAAGGATAATAACTAAATTACATTTCTGCACTACGGAGGACTCAGAGAGGAAAAATAATATCCTCTAGCCTTCCACCTAGGGATATCTAAGGACGATCTGGAACTCTTTTGGCAGTAAAATTTCTGCTGGCACTTGTTACACCTCCATGAGGAGCCTCTGCCAACAAAACCTTGTCAGTGGTCTAAGGCAGACACCATGTGAATGACACGAAGAATATAAATCACTCCTTTCCACAGATGGTACGATTTGCCGACGGTGATGATGTTACTTCTGTGAAACTCTGCAGGTGGTACACAATACTAGGAGTGGCTGAAGTCATACAATACTTCACTGTAACGGAAGTTTGCTATGTATTAAAAGATCAGACTGTGGAGCCACAGAACAGTACCTGAACTGGGCTTCTGGATGGGATTAGATACATTTCTGAACGTGACCACAAGAAGAAACTTGCATACAGGAGGAGGCACTGCATGCAGTGACACAGACAGCAAGCTCCAACTCAGAAGAAACTGCCATTTGGGAAACACTGAATTTTGGCATAAATAATTGTTATTTTTTAATTTGTGTTTTCATTATCAGTCTCCCATTTTGCAAATACTAACTACATTTAAAATGGAGTGTGTGCTTTGTTTACAGAAAAAAAAGCCAAGTAAATTAGGAACATATTTTGCATCATTAAATCTTTTTTTTTTGTGGTATTTTATACTTTTGAAGACCAACTGTGAATGTCAAGCGTTCCTAGTCACCCTCTGCCTAGCACAGCCTAAAGGTGCTATTGATAGTATTAGTGTGTTCTCCTTTTATTTGTAGGAAATAAAATCAGGTGGTTAAAAACATTACACAAAGATGACTCACATGGAAGCTGAATGCATTATCAGAGATCAAAAAAATTACACAAATCTCTTCTGATAGACCTAAATTAGACTGTTGAAAAGTAACAATAATTAAAAAAAGTGCCTACCACCTTCTGACTATAAAGCATATAAAACTACTCACAGACATATGATCTAACATAAAAGGCATCAGTAGATCTATTATGCTATTATGTTGTTCTAGGAACTAAACTGCTAGCACAAAACAGGTTTCCTCTTCTTGTGCAAAGTAGAACTCTATTCTTTTCCTGACCTCTGACAGGCTTAAAACTTGAATCTTTTCTGCCACAAATTAAAATGGCTATTTGGTCTCTGAGGCGAGCCAGTTCAGAATGTGTTTCACACTGCCTCAGAAGTCAATTAAGAACTAAGTCAAAAAGGTCAACATTTTTTTACAATCTTTTAATTTGCAAAAAACTCCCCTGCCATAAACCAGAAAGTACGCCCTTTTGCTTCTGCATTCTCTTTCTGTGTCCACGAATGTGCATTGCTCTCTGCTCTCATGTTTGACTCTGAAAGTGCATTTCTTCCTTTATAAGGCCAGGATGGAAAAAACGGAAGCAACTCCTTCCTCTGCATTATCACAGAAGTCACAAAAATCCTACTTTACTGAGAGCTATGTAAACTGCTTGTAGCACAAAAGAAATCAAACCCAAACCCATACCTGCCAAAATTTTCTGTTCCATATACATTATTTTACCCAGGCTAACAAGCCAACTACCTCTTTTTCAAGGCTGCCTCTACACACTGCTTATGCTTATGAGCTGGCATCGGCAGATCCCAGAACGATGCGGCTCTTGGCACTGCTGACTGTGCCGAGTGCGCGGGCGCTGGCATGCCACTAAGGAACGAGTAGGGTGAGTGGTTTATCAGTCTGTCATGAGGATGTGGGTGCATTTGTTTCCTGGCCTGCACTACAGACACAATATTTACTGATGTTCTTTTGCAATGTAGGTTTGGATGCCAAAAGTCTTTCTTTGCTCTGCTCCTACAGATGCTACCATAAGTCACTGTCATTTTCTAATGAGTTTCAGTAACTGCTTCCTGCGGTGGATGAGGGGACACTTGGTTGCCTGTGCAGGATTTGTGTTTGCCATAGGCATTACAAGCTGATCGCTCCCTCCTTTCCATTTTTGATGTTGCTACTAATTGTTCCTGCTTTCCTGGTCTTGAGTCTCACCTTTCCGTCTCCCCCCTCTGTATATGTTTTACCTGCTGTTACTGCTCCTGTGTGACTTGACATTGACATTTTGTACTACAGTACAAAGCTAGATTGTGAGGGGTTGTTTTCTTTAGCAAGGACTTTAAGTCAAGTTGCACAGCATAAAATGACGCCAGGTACCAAAGTCGGATTCATCTCAGGGTAAGCAAGCTCAGAGATATGAAGTAATATCATTACATCAGTAGGGATGTATATATAAAAGCACATTTCAACATGTAGGCATAACCAGAAATAAAGAAACTCCAAGAAACATGCTGCAGGTGACAGCACATTGAAACAAAAAATCAGTCTATAGGCTGCTGTACAGAAATGGAGGGAAATTAGAAATTACTTACTTGTAATATTGTCATAGTGTTACCTCTGGACTCCCAACATGACACACCACTGAGCAATGTGGATTCGCTTGAAGTTATCCAAGTATGCAAAAAGTGAGGATAGCAAGGCCACTTTTACACAGAAAAGGTGTTTTTATTTTTATGTTTTCTGCCTCATCAAATGTTTGAGGACAAGACACTGAGGCTTTATTTCATGATGTGTCAGAACAGAAAAGATAAAGGAACTGTAAAAAGGAAAGATGGAATCGAAACAAGAAGGGAAACAAAGAGATAAGGGTATGGTAAGACAGTGATGGGTAGTTTAGAGAAAGATGGGATAGCAAGAAAACGCAAGAAAGCATAGGAAAGGAGAGGGCTAGGGAGAAATACTAAGATAGCATGAGTGTCTCTGGCTGGAGATTCCTTCCTGGGGAGAGGAAATTGCACGAGGCAGCCTGCAGCAGTTTAGGTCCAACAGTAAGGGCACCTACTGGACCATCATGGTTAGAACAGTACTCTGCCAGTGGCTTCTAGTGCTTTCTCCCCAAGAAGCCTATAAATGCACCCTACCAATCCACAGAAGGGCTGCAGAAGGATTGAGGCAGTTGAAGCCTTGCACAGGAGGGTGCCCGCAGGCAACTCCTGTGCCACCCCTGAGGAACAAGGGAAAGCAGAAGCTGCTTCTCTGAATGGTGATGGTTCTGCCAGCCTTCACCAGGCCTCCTGCTTGTAACCACACATGAACTCGAAGACAGGCAGCGAGCCAGGACAGAACAAGATCAGCCAGACCCAAGCCACAGTCCCTAACACTCCACTGTCAGAAACCCACGGTCACCCATGGCTGGTGAAGCAGATACCAAAGCCTGCCAGCAATCCCAGTGGCTCAGCTCCTAAGTTTGACTCTGCAGTGGTGGTCTCCTTCCTGTATAAGGGAAGAGACCGAAAAGGAAAACTTCACACAGGCTCTTAAAAGTGAGAAGACCAATATGAATTTAATAGGATGTGGTATGTCAGCAACAAAGACGTGCCTGTTTTACTTGGCCTTTACCATCCTGACATCCGTGATAAAAGCAGAGGTGATAAAGTACTGAATGACAGTGTCTGAGCTACATCTTTTCACTGATGCTATTCTCAATACCTTTGAACTCTGCCTCTGACAGAGGATGACGAAAACAATAAAGCCCAAGCTCAGGATGCTCCGTACTGATGGAGCATTTCCTGGGGCAGCACTGGCTGTAAACACTGATGCTGAGATATAAGAGCTGGCTCTCAGGTCAGTGACAGAACCTGTTTCATATTATCAAATCTATGGGTGGATATGGGCCAAACATAGACAGTCAGCTATTTTGTAAAGACACTAATTTCCCGCTGAGGACTGCCTCTGGAAGCAGGTCTTGGTGTTTGCTACCAGCCAGTGGTTATTATAAAATTACATGAAAATTATTTCATGCTCACACTTAGGGTGACTAGGGCCAGAAAGGGGAGGTGGATAAAGGAAACAACATCTTATTCCCATTTCTCAGGAATCTAAGTACTTAACTACTTCAAAAGTAGTTGAATTTTTCTCACAGTTGAAACAACTTCTGTACAAATTTCTCTATACAACAAGTAACTGTGAGACCACCCTTGAGCAAAAGGTGCCCACCTTTCAAAGTTCCACACCATTACAAACTGGGCAAAGATGACTTCGAAACCCCAAAGTTTTGAAGCCAAGATATTGAAAAGTCTTGTATTAGAAGAGACGGATGGAACAGGGAGAGGCATCTAAAATGCCCAACCATAAATGTTTACCCTGAATATATTACAATACTGACACAAGTTTCATCAATAAATCAAAATTTCCTCAGACCTCATATTCTTGAGAGATTTATCTGGACCTAAGAATTGTTGAGTCAGACAACTGCCAGGTTTGCATTAATGCAGCAGAAAGAAAGGTGGTGTGACCTGTGTTACGCACCTCTGCCACTCCTACTCCAAAGACTCCAATCCTAAAATGAAAGAGGGGCATGCACACTTCCTAGGTGTTTTTCAGTTCTAAAATGTATTCAAAGAGCACATCATTTTATTAGCGTGTATGTTTACCAGGAGATCCCAGGAGAACACCTCCTTTGTGTGCACAAAGAATGACTCAGCTGGATCGCCCTGGCTCTCAGAGCAGATAATGAAATGGAAATAACTTCATCTATCAACAAATTGTGAGGTCCACTGATGCCAAATCTCATCTCATTGAGCATGTCAGCCATCTGACAGGTGGCAATTTCACAAAGCAAGAGCTATGGGATGGAAAACACATAAACACGCATCCTTTTACACATTCATTGTGTAAATAGTGCCTTTTTGTTTAAACCCATTTTCAGTATCTATGAATAAAGCAGCTGATAAAGGATGAAAACCACAAAGGTTGAACAAGGAATGCTCTTTCAGACTGGGACATCTGCTTTCACACTGAGTAAGGAGGATCTCTCTTACTGTAAAAAAAAAAAAGCTGAATCAAAACTGAATTAAGAGAATAAAATAAGAGCTTAGACCATCTTCTTAGCCTCAGAATTAGATGGGTTATTTAAGTAAAAACCACATCTGTCTAATACAACAGCTATATATAATTTCATGTGATAAAAATAATCTGTTCTTGTAAAACAAGTCATTCTTCAGAGGAAAAAAATCAACCTCTAAATTGTACTACTACTTATTTGTGCTGCATTTTGGGCAAATAGTTTCAAGTGACTAAAAGAGTTACTATATCATGGGATTGAGTCCTCAGTGGGGAGCCATGCTTTTTTCTTCCCCAGAAGGAATGAGACATCCTTGACTGCCTGCATTTCTGTCAACATGTAGCCTCAGTGAAGTGCACTCTGAAATGGCATTAGCCAAGAAGACTGTTATTTAATCTACACTGTATTTATTCCCTTATCAGTGTGCTGAATTCTGTAATTAATTCTGAGCACCAGGACAATAGGGTCACAGATACAAATAAAAATGTATTCAGAAAATCTGGGGAAAAAGAAATTTCTGGAGTCAGGTGAGAAAAAACTGCAATTCCAATATAAACCGCTTATTTTTAAATTGAAATGTAAAATGTAGCATTTTAAAAATATCACACAATTGGAAGACTGATCCAAGAGGTTTTCTGATCCATGTCAACAAGAACTCTGTAGCTGCAGTCTGTGGTATTGATTTAGAGACCAAAGAAGAATGGTTGTCACATCAAGTGATTAAGCAAGTGAAAAATAGTGAAACAATTCCATTTCAGTTAGAAACCTGAACACCAAAAGCTCTGTAAATCTGCCCCATAATCCTTTTAAGACTGGTCTTATGCTCGTTTTGTGGAGACTGAAGCAAAGGAAATAGCATGAAAGATTTAAGTATAGATATCTTAAATTAAAATTAGAGACTTCTGGATTAGGAGACATTTGAGCCTGTGGTTTAAGTTAGGAAGAAAGTGCCAATGGATTTGCTCAGTAATCTCAGCAGTCAGTCTAACCCTCATTTTGGTAATGCCATGACAGAGGGAGTAACCGTTGCCTGTCTCCACTGCTGTAGCCTGTAAGGATTCAATGAGTGCTGTATATCTGTGTTCACTCTCCTTCTTTTCTACCTTTTCAATTGTTCTTACGTGTAATGGGGGGAAAAAAAAAAAGAAGAAAACAAAACAAAAATGAGGTTTACTGACTAGGCAGTAAAAGGAATGAATCTGAAGTAATCGTGTGACTTTGAGACAGTGGTGCAGCGATGGGAAGGGGAGGAAAAAAGTATCCTGTTTCCTTCATCCCCCATCTCTCCAAGCTTTCTAATCTAAAATATTAACTTTTGGTCTCCGTAATAACTTACTCAGCCCTCACAAAATGCCTTTCCCCACTAAATTAACCAATTCTGCCATGAAAATACCTCTCCCGAGCTACAGTCACTATTCAGTACTCCTGTGTCTTATGTCTGTCTCAAAACATTCCTAGTATCATCTCTGTCCTGAACTAAATTTCACTCCCCTGCATGTTTCCTTCCCCAGTGATTTCAGGTCCTACACTTACTATGCATTCCCCTCTCCCATGACTCATCTCCAGTGTCTTATATGCAATTAGCTTGGCTCTCACATGTCTGATCTTTGCCCTGATCCTATTTAAAGTGACAGGTATTTATCTTCATTTGTGCAAAAGCAGTATTTTTGAGTTCCCATTACAAAGAGATAATGGTGGAGGGAAGAGAGGAGCAGCCAGCTCTGCAGTCAGCTCCAGGCTGTGACGGTGGGTGTGTACAGCAACGTACAGCAGGGAGGAGGATGGATCAAGTGCCTTCACAGTGACACTGAGGAACCAGGCTAGTCCCTAGGACACACCATACACCAGCAGCAGCCTGTACCTGCCCACCCTCAGGGACCGAGGGTATGCGTGGACCACCATCATTCTACAGGTGACACCCCTGCAAACACTTAGCACAGGCTGAACTCCCCTCTGACTCCACAGAAACTATTCAGATCACGTTTGATGTAAATTTGAGTGATGCAGTGGTGACAGATCTATAGCTACATAAAGATAAAGAGAAATCATTGCAGTACAGGGAACTGGACCATGGAGATGCAGGTTCAGGTCCTAACTCAGCTGCAGCTTCTTGCGTAATTCTGGAAGTTCCCTTACGTTTCGTTTGTTTGCTTGTAACTGGAAACACATGATTTGGGAAGCCAATTTATACTGAGCTGGGACAGAAGAAAGCGACGGCCAACAGTGCAGGAGTTCCCCTCAGATGCATGTAACTGTCCCAGGGTCAGCGCAACCACAGAAACCTTGCATGAGAGCACACAGCACTTATGAATCTGCCAGTCTTTGATAATAATTACTTTAAAAGCAGTGATCATCCTGCTTGCATTTCGCCCAATTAATAAAAGCTTTATATATTTATTTTTATTTGCTGATTCACACTCCATGAAGGTAATTACTGAGCCTCTCTGTTAGCAACACGGAACTCCTCCTGTGTAAGCCCCTTTCATGTGACTTGTCCCATTAGACTTTTTTCATGGCTTTTATTTGATACTAAGGAAACAGCACATGTGAAGTGATGTTTGAGATTTAGAGTATTATAACAGCTGCCTGCTATGTGACAACTTTTTAAAACTAATTCTGGGAAAATCAGAGTGCATGAAACTGAATTGTAAAGATTCTGACTGCAGACACACTAATCCTCTACAAGGGCAGAGCTACTGATAGATTAACTCCCTAGACTAGATCCACACAGTTCAGAAAAAGAAGCTGTGGTCATCCCTGGTCAGGCTTTCATACGGTGATTTTAAAAATCTGCCTCAACTAGGCTAGAACTGCCATGGCAGGCTGGAAATGCTCTCCTCAGAGTCAGCCTTGTTACTTAAAATACAGCTATGCAGTCAAACTGCAGCAGGAAACATAAATTGTAAAGTTAAGAGCTCAAAAGTTAGGAAATACCAGACTAAGTTGCCTTTTCTGAATCATCGCTCTTCTCCTCCTTCCTTATCTTACAGCCAGTGCACAAAATGCAAAACTGTTCAGTGTTTTGTAGTTGCCTCACTTTTTACTGCATGACCTCAGGCCTTCACTGAAAAACGTCCAATACAAAGAAAAAAAAAACGCTCCCTGTTGGATTATTCTGTCACACTCAACGTTTACTTCAAATACATCACAAATAATGATTTTTAGAATACACGTAAAGTGAGACATTTATATAGATCTCATTTCCTATTTGGAGATTGAAGGAATTAAGACAAAAAGTGTCTATGAAATACAAATGCTGATAATAATTGTTTTATAATGCAATCCTAAGAAATTCAAATTAAGTTATACAGCCAGCCTTGACTTCGGTATTTTGACTTTGCAAACACAGCAACGATTTTACTGTCTGATGTGTTTGTGATATTTTAAATTGAAAAAAGACCACCAAACCAAAAAGAAAATCCAGTATATGACATCCTAACTGCATTTATGAGTGATTAGCAGAGCTGTAACTGTTAGATTTGGCATATAGATCTGATTCTTAATTAAAACCATAAATGGCAAATAGCCATCTAGTTTCATTACGAGGTGGGCCTGGAGCAGAGGAGTACGGGGCACTGTGACAAAGGGTTTCACAAGTATTTCCTGACAAAGAAGATCAAGCTTGCAGCTCGGTGGGGAAGCCTGCTCCCTTGTGAGCACATGCACCTGCCTGTTCTCTCCAAACGTATGGTTCTTAGGGGCAGCTACTGTCCTGTCCATAACACTATCACTATTTCCTTTCTCGAAGGTCACTCATCACCCTGTTATTCCCTCTCATTGCACCTAACTCCTGATCCCATGAACAAACCATCCAACCAAGCAAATTCAGCTTTCAATTTTCTGACTGGACCTCCTGCTTCAACAAATTTCAGTTTCTCCCCTGCTGGTGCCCAACACAATCCATCTCTATTGCTCCTCTTCTCTATCACTGTTTTCCATTTGCCCATGTTTCTTATTCTCCTTCCCTTCTCTCCATCTACTGTCTTATCTTCCCCTAACATTTTTTATTAATTTCCATCTCTTCAGCCAGTTTCTGCCTGTTTCCCATTCAAGTTAGCCCCTCCCTGTCCCCAGTCTTCTCTATCACCATTTACCCAGCTTCATTTTTTTATCAAATCATATTTTGAAGGCAATCCTTACCACGCTAGCCATTTAATAGGTTTCTCCTCACCCTCAAATGAAGAAAAAACCAGGACAAATCTTACATTGTTTCATCATGTTTTCCCAATTTTGTTCAGACCAAGCAACATCTTAACAGGTTTTAATCACACAGATAGTATTCAGATCAAGCAACACCTTAACAAAAGTGTTAGTGACATTGTTGTCCCAGAAATTGTGTGCATATGAAAAATGAGACATTTTCTACTGTCGCAGGATTGTCAGCTGTTAATTTTACTGCAAATCTTGTTTTAAAATAATGGAAAATGTTCTGACAAATTAAAATTCTGCATTCAATTTGCAATGCCTTCCCTTTATCACCTGATGGCCACATTTCAGGTGATGACTCGTCATTGCTAGAGATGCTTTGCAGAGAGTGGCTGTAACATTCCACTAGCCTTTCTAGATGAAGGGGAGATCATCCCCTTTGGCTTCAAGAAAGCTGAATTTGGACAGCCACCTTGAAAGACATGATTCAGTCAGAGGGTACTGGGCAGCAGGAGATTGAAAAAGACAAAAATGTCTCAACTGAGCAGGGGGAAGGAGATGCAGAGGAATAGTAGAGAAAACTGAAAAGCCAAGGTAGTGTCAGGAGCTACAGTAGGAGTGAAGTGAAAGTGGGTATATATTGTGGCAGATGGGAACAGAGTATCAGACAGGAGACTAAGGAAAAGGAAAGGAAAATAGGGAAGTAAACTGCTTTTTCAATAGCTAGTGCTACATCTGATAACAGACCTGTTAACCTGTTGGAAAACTTTGTCTCATGTGACTCATGAGCATAAGCCTTTGTAGACATCTGCTCTACAAATACATTGAGTGGCATGTCCCTCATTCACTTTTGCTGTTGTTTAGCCTTGACTCACTTTCCCAACATGAATCCTAGTAGAGGATCTATCCACTCACTGCACAATCTGCAAACAGAATGGCTGCTAAATAACCAGTGAGCCAACCTTTGAGAAAAGACTTCAGCTGTCCTGCTACAGCTGCCGTCCTCTGCACGATCTTTCAAAAGTTCACCTAACTTTTTCTATCTGTGTATCCATTTGGAAATTTTAGTCCTAAGGCGTACCAGCTGCCTGGCCAAGTGGTCACAAAGAGACATGAGAATTACTCATAGCCCCACACTGTGTTTCATTTTCTTACTTTTGCATACTGAAAGAGTGCTGTTTGAAAGCTACTTTTGTAGGGCTGATGCTGAAGTCTTGTGACACGACCTCATAGTATAGTACAGCAATACTACCATTACAAAATATTTTCTTTAAAATGTATTCCATATGTTTGGGGTTTTTCCTCACAAACTAGCAGTGAGATTCTCTCCACTATAAACAAAACCAAAAATTAACTTGCAAACGCAAGAAGGCAATTTGCCTGCTTGCAACTACATTGTCCTTGCCAATATCATAAAATAATGAAGAAAAGCACTGTAAGATATGCATTCAGTTTTAAAGCATGAAACGTTACAAATATGTCTGGGTTCTAGAAAACACATTTCTAGCAACTTACTTTCACTGGCTGAATAGTCCTGTGGATCGAGTATCCCTGATTCCTGCAGTGATCTAATACAGGAGTCCACCAGCTCCAGACCAGTGGTGAGCTCATCTTCTATATCCTTCTGACCATCTGTAATAAAATTAACAACATAAAAATGTAAAAGAAAGGCAAAAGGTAAAACCAGTTGCAAGACAAAACGTAAAAGCAGTTACAGGTGACTAAGAATTCACAGCTAATGAAAGAATGGAGAACACACCGAGATCACCCATTCAGAGGAGGCTGCCCATATTGAAAATTATGCCATCCTTTGAAAGCGTGGCCTTGGATTAATAAAAGCAAAATGAGAAAGTTCAGGTATAATCTTAAAAAAAAGTTAGAGACACGTTTACCAACACCCCCTCTCAAAACCCTACGTTAGTCTCTGTTCTTTTTGTCAATCCTAGCAACTTTTGCCAAATTTCACCAGTTTTTAAGTAAGGTTTTTTACACACTAACAAAGAAAAAAAACTTTGCATAAATATTGTTTCCCCCTCCATCTTCTTAGGAAATATTATCATTCTGGGAGAGAATATGTGTAATACGTATATGTAGATCAGTGCATTACCTTGTGTTTGCCAGTGAAACTGCTCTTCTGTTGAACTGAAAAGAGGAAAAAAAAAGCGTTAATTTTTAATGAAATGATTTAGTAGTGTGCCATCAGTATTCAGATCTAAATCTATTCTGGAGGAACTGATTTAAGAATAAAGGAACTAAAGGATAAATAACATACATATAATATATGAAGTATTATTTTACATATTTAATGAATGTCTTGCACAGCATTCATTCAGCAAGAGGGAAGCATAATTAAGTAACTTAAAACACACATATAGAAACTGCCCTCTTAGTCTTGATAGACAGTATTTCAAAGCAAAGACACTAACATTTTGCAACTTTTTTTGATCCTTCTATTTGTCTGATTTTCCATTTTTATAGAGAAAGTTACACTTTCTCAAGTGAACAGTTACATGCGATTTCTATTATGAGTTTGATTCCCGGTTCTGCTGATCATTATGTGCATTTTTATATTATTCAAATGTGCAGCTAAGTTAATTCAATTGGCCTACACAAGAGAGTAAATTTAGATGTGTTTGTGCTTCTATGTACAAGCACTTAAGCAATGGAAGGTCTTAATTTTAAAGTAATAAGCATGCACAGTAGAAAATGGGTTAGGTAGGGTTTTTTCCTATAAAATGAATGATATATTCAAATAAATGATAAAATGAACAGTATATTAAATTAAGCAATGAGTACACTTTCCTCCAAGGCATGACCTGTTTATGCTTTGATACAGGTCTTTCTCACATGGCAAGAATACAAAAAGGATTGAAGTTACTCAGTAATACTCATTCTTTTGATAACAGTGAACTGATTATTATAGTCATGATTAAAACATTTTTCTGTACATTTTTACAAGATATTTATAGAGGAGAACAAAATCATCTGTTCAATCCACTGGTAAAAAAGTAACAACAGAAATTATTTTAACTTTTCAAACTGTAAATGTGTTTCTGACATTGAGAATAAATGCTTTTTAATGAGTAAATGGATTTTAAATCTTGAATTGTTTTTCCTTTTCCCAACAGATGCTGGATCTCTTATATGATTATAGCTCCTAGTATCTATGTTCTGAACAAGAAAAATGAAAATAAAATTGAATGCTTCTTTTTGGAGGTCTCCTTTTACAGGAAAAGAACTTGGGTTAAATATTTATCAGATTTCACAGTGCTAAAAGGATAATTGCCTAATTTACATATAAATAGTTCTAAAAGGACAACTTTTAATTTCTAGCTGGCATCAAAAGTGTTAATCTGACAAATTCAAATCTATACATCATCATCATCAATTTCCAAATATCTGCCATCTGTGGTTTATACCGACTCACTGTAGAGAGATTTCATACATTAAGAAGCTAGCCCTTCGATGAGACACACAACTAAAATCCTTGCATTCAAGTCCACCGAAATTAATAATACTGAAGATAAACATAGCCACAGTCCTCTGGCAAATAATAATGGCAAAGTGCTAAACTGGAAGAAGTTACTTTAATTTAAATTACCTTTTCAAATGGAGCCCTAGTGGGTGGTGACTAGGGACAGTGGCTCTTTTTGAAATATTACTTTTCTAAATTTGAAACTCCTTTTGCCTGATTTTCAAAATCACTAACAACTGCAGCTTCAGCTGACACACTGGGACTTGAGAGCAATCTTCTCTTCTGGAATCTGCATCATCCATAATAAGCAAGATAACTACTTTCCACTACACAGTCCCTCTTCCAGTATCAAGATTTCTATGTGATAGACGCCACCTCAAAAGACAGAAAACAATGTAGTATCTCAGGTGGCATTCTTGCTGGCAAGAACACACTGATGTAAAAGACTGTGTCACCTCATCCAAATCAGTGAGAAAAGAAAATCAAGTCTGTGCATAGAGTGGATTATAATTTCCAGGAATTCCATCTTAACCCTTTTTAAGCAGTAACTTTGTAGAAAATGCAGAAGTCCATTACTGGCATAGCACAGATAGTATTAAATGAATCACTAGTGTCTGAGTAGTAGCGATCCCTAATATCACTAGTCTGACTTCCACAAAGGCATTTTAATGTATTCACCTTAAGAAATCTTAGATGGAAAGGTCTAAAAAAGGATTGCAATAAATTCTGACTATATTTTGGCTTTTCCAGTATTAGTCAGGCTTCTCCTCAGAATTACTGTAATGGTCTTGTAATAAATACTGTAACTTTTATAGTCAAGGTAACAGATTCACCATAGAAAATTTTATCCTAATGCTACCTTCTTATTCAACGTAGGGAATATGGAAGAGGCTGCCTGGGGAAGTGGCTGAGTCACTGTCCCTCGAGACGATTAAAAGACGTGTAGGTGTGATGCTTAGGGACGTGGTTTAGGTGTGAACTTGGCAGTGCTGGGTTAATGGTTGGACTCAATGATCTTAAGGGTCTTTTCCAACCTAAATGATTCTATGATTCTATATTAAAAGTGTATTTGCTTGTACAAGGATATCAATATATTCTGGTACGAAAAGAGTGCTGTTTTCCCTAGTTAAATTCATGCTCTTTAGCTTTTGAATGGTCCAATATAGCTGCACAATACAGTTGCCATTTCTTGGTTACAAACTGATGCCTCAGACTTGCAAACAAACGTGTAAAGGGTTTCCTTAGAAAAATCTTCTTAGAATTTGACACAGTTTAAATTTAGATACCCTGTTGTGGTTTTTTTTTCTTTTTCTTTTATTTTTTTAATCTTAACTTCTTTTTTTTTTTTTTTTTAAAAAAGGAGCTTTTTCTGCCTTTGGCCTGAAAAGGATTCCTGACTGAAGCAACCTGACATGTCTGTGCAGGGAGCCTTTAGGCTGTCACACAACTGTGCCAAATCTGCTTGAGTGAATAAAAGTGGTTTGGGGTTTTTTGTGCTCTTTTAGGTGTTTTCCAGCTTCACAAGACATCAGTACAATTGACTGTATACTCACATCAAATACATGAAAAGGCTAAAAAAAATTAACAGAAGTATTCCCCCTAATAAATTTTTCAGCATGTTCAGCAAAATAAAGCTTTCTGCTTTATAGTTTTTCTAAAGAAAAGGTTTTCAATTCATTATCAACTGCCTTTCTGCATATTCCTATGCCTCATTATGTAAGTTTGCAAACTGTACCAACTTTGACTGAGAAAGTTGAGCAGTAAAATTCTTTATTATTGAGAAGTTCTGAACTACGGAAACCTGCACCAAACTTAAGAGTTTGAGGAGGAAGGAGGGAGATTTTAACCAGAATTACATTAGTATAGTATTAGAAAATCATAGCATAAAATATTAATGAGTTGAGAACTCAGGCATTACCTCCCTTAACCAGAAGAATAATAATTATGATTTATTTGCTGTATTCTCCTCTCATTATTGGTAGTCACTGCATCCTGTATCTCCTTCAAATGTTCAAAAGTACATATAAGAGGACCATTCCACTTAATTACATTCAAGTGACATAAAGAATGCTATGTTACCATTCAACTATACAAAACTTCGACTCTTCTATACTTACATTGTCTTTGGAAAATAGGATTTATTGAAGGAAAATCCCAGGGAAGCAGAATAACTTAAGAATGAGAAGATAATGCTAAACAAACAAACAAACAAACCCAACCAAATAATAAAAAAAAAAATCTCAAATAATTAAAAAGAATTAGTTCTGGATGTTCATCTTTAAGCTAATGAACCTATCTTCTGTAAGGGTGCACTACATGCGCCTAAAACTTTAATAACCACCTATGCAAGGAAATATTCCAGGAAAAGTTGTTTTACCTCCCTAGGCAAGAACGAGCAAAGTAAATATCCACAGAGTGGTCATGTTGATTCCATCAGAATTCACATGTTCCCGTTTCTGCATGCATGTAATACAAGCAACGAAGTACCGAGAAACCTTCTATGTGTGACCTGGCATGGTAGGAGGATGAAAGGCAAATGAGCATAGCACACTGCAGGGAGCTCGTTCTGGAGAACATCACAGGAATAGAGCGCTCGGGGAGCTCCACCTGCTTCTGTACAGTGTGGAAAGATCAGAAGCACAAAGGGTTGCCAAAATGCAGAGTTTCTATGGACAGCAAAGGATGTCTGACTACCACTGGCAATCTGTTTACATCAAGTTTATCCCTTTTCAGGCATGGATAGAAAAATCTCAGTCTGAGATATAGTATGTCTACAAACAAGCTACAAATAGGGCCTTTGGGAGCCTTCATTATTTTTCCCCGTATCTCAAGGGAAACTAAAAAAGAAGTGTCCTCTTCAAGACGGACTTGATAGGAACCCAGCATGACAGGATGGGCTATGTGGAGACATTGGTACTGCCCCACAACAGCCACACCAGCAGAACAAGGTGAGCTATGTATAACCATCAAACACCTCTCCCCACAATTAATGGGAGTCAAAAGCAGTTTTGGTGGCGTAGAAGTGAATGCTCAAAGTGACACAAAACCAGTGCTTTCCTGGACCATGCTCATGAGCCACGTTTCTATAAAGGTAACCAGAACCCTGATGGGAAGTAACCCAGAGGTGGGGAAGGCTGTTGAGCTCTTTCGCAGAAGAAAAACTGCCCAAGACATCCTCAGACAGCATTGCCATAGGGCCTGCACAAACACCCAAGAGGATTCGCTTTCAAAGCAGGTGCCGGCGACCAGCAAGGGCACCTTGGACTCAGCTGAACTCCTAGAATTTGGGAGTGTGCCCGTACCCCCGGCAGCAGGGACAACGGTGCGGCAAAAGCAAATTACATCAAATCCCCAGCCCAACACATACATTTTGCACACTACCTGGTCACAGTGGTAGTTGCAGAATCACTTGGGTTTAGTTTTAGACATTACATGGCCTCATGTGAGACCTGATTCCCCTCTGATGAATGCCTCTTGATAGCTTCTGAATCATCCACTGCACTGTACGTGCTTCTCCTAGCACGGTACTCATCACGCAGCCTGCAGAAATTAATTTTTCTTATCCTTTGCACCAATATACACCAGTGCACATGCACATCAGGCCATATGATGTGGTTATTCAAGTCCTGTGTCTTATTGCTCCTTGGAAAAACACCATAGCAAGGAAATTCAGTTCTTGCTAGGAAGGGACATAGGTCTTCTTTCATTCGCTCTTTCTGGCTCACCTCCTGATTTATCATGGAGCCTGCATACAGGCTGCCAGGGCAAACTCACTTTTGTATTCCTTTCATTACCCAAGAAATATTTGTGTGCCTTGTCTTTGTGGGAAGTCATTCAGTTTACAGTTGTCACTCATTTCTGGAGAAAGTACTATAGCTAGCTGCTACACAAAAATATTTATTTTTATTGTCTTCTAAAACAATTAATGAAATTATATCTAACACTACTATAGAACAGCTATGAAAGGATTTTTACAAGGAGCTGTATCAGCACACGGTCTTTTCAATTACACAAACATCACTCTATGTAATTACAGGCAGACATTGTCTCACTGATTTTTAAATTGCTATTCTGGTTGTGGAAGGTGGAAGAAAAAAGATTCAGAAAGATTTCACAGAAAGCAAGTAGGCTGAGAAGTTAATATGCCATCGAAAGCAAAGGAAAAGCAGATTTTAAATCAGCACTACTGGTTATCTGCAAAACAGTAAACAATCTTTAGTATCAACTATCTGGGAAAAAAAAAAAAAAGACCTAAGAATAAATTTTACATTGAACAATCCCATGAAAAAGTACCAACCGCTCAATAAATTACCATGGAAAAAATTAACTCCCAAGTGCAATATTTTTTGTTGCTCAATTTAAAATTATGTAAAAATCTCTGACTTTGGTAGTAACCTCTCTCAAATATTTAATTGCACTCTACTAGTCAGCTGTGGTATCAACTTGGCAACCACATCAAGAAGTCCTTCTGATCTGACAAACCTAATCCATTCCCCTACAATGACCCTGGAAAAAGAAAAAAAAAAAAAATCCAACAAACCAAAATAAAGAAACAACACCTCCCATAAATCCACACGTATTTTACTGATGGCTGCTCTCATGTAACCTGTGAATTTCAAACTGACTTTTTAAATTATTACAAAGTTCTTAGCTGTAGATGCCAGAAAGCCATTCAGGGGGTTAACTCCCACCCTTATTAGAAAGGCGTTGCTACAGGTTCCTACAGGGAAAGATAATTGCCTGGGTTTTTTCCCCAGATGAATTATTGCTATCCCCTAGGTCTTACAAAATCAATAGCAGAACTTCGTGGCTGTGCTACGAATGTTTTGTACTTCTTTCCAATGATGCAGGGAAATAGTCGCAGCCCAATTTTCAAAAAGGTGCCAAGATCAATGCTTTCCTCTGCATTTAATACTTGCAGGTCTCCAGACATGATTTTCCTTTAAAAGCAACTTTTTAACCGCTCCAGTCCTGTTTATATCCGATTTTCCTATACTGATTGTGCTTAATAATAACTGTTCTGTTTCTTCTTATTTAAATGTGATTTAAAGTTCAGTGCGGTACGCCACCACGAGCACTATTTAAGTACAGAGCATGCACCAAAAGGCAGCAGCAGGCTTGCATTCCTCTCGGTGTGCTGTTTAGGTGCTTGTGAAGCAGGCAGCAAAGGCTGCTATGGAATTGAGAGCACATAATACGGTCTGATTCCCTGCAGTTTTTGATCGTCAGTCCTGAAATGGTCAAAAAGAGTATTAATTATAGTCTGGGGTTTGTTTGTGGTTTTTTTTTTTTTTACTGAATTAATTTCACACATACCAACCCCCTAAAAACATTTACTGAAGTTTTGATTGAACTTAGCCACCTAGGAACAAAGCTCTTGCTGCTTAGCTTGCAATACCAGTCAGTTTCCTTTGGTTTCAGTTCTGCAGTCTCTGACAGCGAAGCCAGAGAATCCTTTCACAGCAGAAGTCTGCGGAGCTCTGCTATTCCAAGGAAAAGAATCTGCAGGGCAACACACGCAAATATTTGTTGTAATTTTTTAACTTTAAACGTGAGAGCAATGACAGCTTTGGGTAAACAAGTATGGTATGACTGCCCTGTTCTCACTCCTGCCTTGGTGTCCGTTTCTGGCCCCTATGTATCCCAGACAGGACACTGGTCTAGATAGACCCTAACTCTGAATCAATACAACCATTCTTTCACTCTTATTTAAAGAAGCTAAAATAAAATCAAATTACTTCATTTTGTAATTTCCCTTTTTTAATTAATTAAGAGAAAGGTTGATGGTTTACAAAAAGAAAGAATTATCTCAGGGCTAGATTTCTGCTAAGGTAAAAATGTCAGTTCTCCCTGTTAGCTTCAAACTTATTTTTAATTGAGAAAGAATCTCACTTCCAAACTGAACTACCTCAACAGGAGCACATTTCGAACAGACCAGACCAGACCAGACTATTTCAGTTGGAAAGGACCTGCAATGATCATCTGGTTCAACTGCCTGACCAATTCAGGGCTGACCAAGTTAAAGCACACTGTTACAGGCATTGTCCAAATGCCTCTTCAACACCGGCAGGCTGGGGGCATCGACCACCTCTCTAGGAAGTCTCTTCCAGTGCTTGACCACCCTCTTGGTAAATAAATGCTTCCCCATGTCCACTCTAAACCTTCCCGGTGCAGCTTTGAAACATTCTCATGTGTCCTGTCACTGGATCCCAGGGAGAAAAGCTCAGCACCTCCCACTCCGCGTCCCCTCCTCAGGAAGCTGTAGAGAACAATGAGGCCACCCCTCAGCCTCCTTTAAATTTTAAATGTTGCCGCTTCTCCACAGTGGAGATCAAGTGTGTTCTGAGACACATAGTTCCCTATGCATTGTATGAGCACTACAGGAACTCACTCCAAACCACGGATGCAAGGAGACAAGTCAATCAAAAAAAAAGTATTACAACATGCTTTTTCAGTACCTTTTTGGTTTTGGTCTTTGGTACCAGAACATTAATTTCTAAAGAAATATGGTGCAATATAAATAAAATTCCTTTAAGGAAACCCACTTCTGTACATGAAGATACTGCAGTATTTCTTCCTGGGACAGCTAATTGCTGGAGTAGTTAAAACCCCACTAGTAACATGAAGCTCCTCATCTCATTACAGAAAACTGCACAAGGATAGCCCTTCTGCACAAGACTTAATCCTTAACATGCAGATCAAACCGAGCACCTTAGGCTGATCATTGTTTCAGGTAAATTATTTTAAGTATGACCACATTTTCATATGACTGTTTAAGCCACAGTATGTGTTCTGTGTTGTCCTTGATAACTAATAAGAAAGTGATTTTCTCTAGGTTTTGAGGGATGATTCGAGTTCAGCACTTCCTTAGGGAAATGATGCAGACAGAAGCCAGACGGCCTCTACCTTGAAGAAAGCGCATTCCACACAAGAAACTCCCAGCGCACACACATAGCCTGTCACGGTGTGAAATCACACATCACAGCCCTTCCCAGTTTCTCTCCCCTACAGCCTCTTCACATTAGCTTCACTCAGTTGCTTCCAAGAAACCCCTTCAGGGCCCTTCACCTTCCCCTCTCCCCATGTAAACAACTCTCTGCTTTTCTTTCCACTCCTCCTCTCCTACAGAAGAAAACACAGAGCCAGGATGTTTCTTCTTTTTACTTAGCTGATGGTTTTGCTGTTCCCTTTCCTGCAGCTTATGCCTGTTTAGGCCAGAAGCAAACACTTACTGTGCAGACATAGTGGTGGGGAGTCCTCTGTAACTAACAAATAATATTCTTAATGCTAATATATGGTCTGAATTTTGACATTGAACAGACTGCATGGTAGCCATCACTACCTTACATGTTGTCTGTTGTTTCTGTATTCTCCACCAGATGTGTGGATAGGAAACATTGCCATGAAACAGGGGAAGATTCTGCAGGGAGCAGGAAAGGTTTTGTTGATTCTTTTTAAGGGAAGATTAAGTAAAGGATTTGATGTGTACAATTAAAAAGCCAAGTTTAATAGATGTGTTGAACAAATTATTTTCTGCTAAGATGAAGGAGGAATAATCATAGAATAATTTAGCTTAGAATGACCTCTGGGCATCATTCGGTCCAGTCCCCACTTAAAGCTGGGATGGTCCCTCCAGTTCTGTATTTGAGATATCTTAATCTGTGACACCAGCAATTTGGTGATTGTTACGTAAAGCAGTATACACACAACTGTATAAATTAATACCTTGCACAACCAGAAACACCAAGCAATGGAGAAACTCAGTTGTTCTAGAAGCAGGCAATACCAAGAATCAGTATGCAAGAAATGATGAGTCTTATATTTACATTTCAGTGGATGAATGTGAAGGCAGCAGAGAACTACTTTCTAACCTAAAATGTTGGATGAATGTAAAGGTAATTTGGCCTATTAGTTGGGTGATAAGCAGCTGGATCAACCCCTGAAATTGTTATTGATTTATGATTTTAACTATGGGGGTGAAAATTCTTATTTGTAAACTGTCTGTTTGTATATGGAGTTGACAAATTATCCAAGAAACTAAAATGGCACATGGTAATAACAGCTATTTAGCTATACGGATAACCTTTAATCACACATTCATTACTGAAAATGACTGAAATTATATTAATGCAAGCTGACAAAAAATAAATGTAACCTTTAGACAGATTTGGAGCTTTGCTTTAAGCACACAGTCTTTTTATTCAGGCTTTTTCCAGCACTAAGGCTCAGAGGGTAAAACAAGAATCAGTTCCCTCAGAAAATAATATTTGTTCCATTACTCATTGCTTGCCAGTGACTAAAGAAATACAACACAGGAGACACTATGCATGTAAATCCAGGGTCATAAGTCAGACATTTGGTAAATACAGATGTAAGAAATGCATAATAATTCTTAAAAATAGTGTGTAGGCTATAGAGAGACTATTCCTAAAGAGTAAAAGGATACCTTTGTAGAAGCTTGAAGAAAATGATCTTCCAGATATCATACCAGTAATACTGAGAGCAGTAATATTTTGAATCATCTTTATTCTTAGCAGAATGTTACAATATAAAATGTTGTGAAAGTTACTTGACAACAAAAACAATTCCTTGGAATTTTGTTTTGTTAACAGACGGATGAAATCACTGTTCTACTTAAATATATTCTACATCCAGAACATGAAGCTTCACCAGACAGTTAAATAGAGGATCTTTTCATCTTAGTATACGTACATAATCTACACATTTCAATACTGAGTTAAAACTTTGCTAGAGAACTTTGCAATGTCACTTCCTGATCCTGTGTGCACCAGTTTGTACTTTAAGGTCTGCCAGACAGGTAAATCATGAAGGGCTGTAAGGTAAGAGTTAAGACAGAATATCAGATCAAATCAAAAGACAAGTGCGCGGTCAGTCTTCGAAATTCTACTCATGACTTTGTTCTTCCATAACCAATCTATTGCTCACTGTTTGCATATCGAAACAAGTAGCAAATTCCTTGTTTGCACCTATTATCATGCAGCTGATTTTGTTACAGTTGTGTGGCAGATTTGTTTCCTAAAGCTTGTTGTATGTTGCCTCTCTCAGTCGTGTTTTGGGCAATTCCACTAATATTAATGAAAAACAAAAGCATACACCTGAATTTCCATATTATTGTTCCTTTAAGCTGCCAAAAAGACCATCTTTCTCTCCACAAAATGGGGAGACCAAAGTGGAATGTAAATTGGACCAGCAGTGAAAGCCACTTGTTACTTAATTATTGCAAAAGTTTCCGATGCAGATCTGTCCCTAAGAGACTAGAGAAGTGATTTCACAAATATTACAGATTCTCATGTTGCGTTCAAAAAAAAAAATATGGGAGGCTTAGCTATATGATTTTATCACTTGTAAAAATTTAAGAGACCAGTAGTCTATCACTCATGGTAGCACTGAGGTCATAGCTTAGAACCTCTCAACGAAAGAATTCAACTCCTGAGACGACTTGCTTGATAAAACCAAATTCTACCTATTGTAGTCCTCAAAGCATTTCAAATTGGAATAGTTCTAACACTTTAAAGTGTTATGATAGGGCACTGACCTTCATTCTGCTCAAGGGGCCATCAAGTACTTTCTGGAAAATCTGCATAATTACGGAGAAAAATATTAAACTGTATTAGGTTAAACAAAAGCACTAATTTTCTCTGCTGACTGCTGAAAAAGAGGACAAGGCAAATGAAACACAGATCTCAAGTAACTACTTGAGCTTTACACTGGCAGATACAGTTTTTTAAAAGCCCTTTGTTTTGGTGAGAAGGTTCCTGAACCATATGAAAATTAAGTTCTTGGCCACCTATGAAAATTCCTCTCTAGGATGCATCAACATTACTTGTTCAAAACTATTTGTTAAAATTCTTTCTTTCCCATGGCTGGTAGATCCAGAATCCAGTTGGTTTTCACTTCAGCTCATGCCACTGAGTAATACTTTTTCCTCCACATCCATCTTAATCACATGTTGCATCATCAGAAGTATTACATATACATAAAATACAAGTTACCAGTTTTGCATTTATTTCAGCTTTTTTTTCTCTAATAACAATAAATTAAATTTTGAGGAGTTCTCAACTGTGTTATTGTATCATTTTACTAACTCTGCAACTTCTTTCTCTTTATATATTTTAATCTAGATTTAAAAGCTGATTGAGAATTTTATAATACTTGTTCAGTGCATCACAGAAATACTCCAGTCATAATGCTAAACCCATTTTCATGGACAAAACAGAGCTAATATGAAAAGAGAGGAGACTGGTATTTTTTTTTTTTTTCTCCCTGAATATGAATCAGGAATATAAAATATGTTCTGGACTTGACAAAATTCATTTCTCACTGTATAAAAACACTAAAGCTCAGAGTTGAAGACAATTAAGAAATCAGCGTGTTTTGTGGCCATTTTGAGGAAGAAAAGCAGTTGCAAGTTAGCTTAAGGGCAGTCAGTGTCAAAAGCAGACAGACTTTTACTCCCAATCATCTAGTTCAAACCCCTGCTCAAAGCAGGGTTGACAAGCGCTGGTTGGGAGGTATTATCAGTCTTCAGTTGTAAAAATTGTGTCCAGATCTTAACGTTTTTCCATTTTAAAGAATACAATGAGTAAGGAAAAAGTCCATAAGGAAACATGAAAAGACCCACTGATAAAGAAAATGTTAAGAATCTCTAGTGGTCAAACGATTTCCACAATTTTTTGTGTTAAATAATACAGTTCAACACAAAACTGTACAGGACAACTGTATAGTTTTGACTGCAATACAGGACAACTTTGCAGTTAGGATGGGACTGGCCTGTTTTCAATAAGAATGATGTTCTAATGAGGCATCATGGTAAGGAGAATTCAAAGAATACGGTATACTCTACACCCCATGATGAACTATATAATTTCCAGTCCAAAACTGAAATAACTGTGATAATCACAGATTTTATTGATCTATCAAGCTGGGGATGGCATTTTCTAAACAGACACTACAAAGTATTGTACCTATTTAAGAAAGGGGGAAAGAAACTAAACCAACCACAACTGAAGCCTAGGCTGACTTTCAAAGTTAAAAACTTGCTAATAGTTCAAATTATAATGGTCAACAGGTAAAGAAATAGATGCACTTGATTTCATTAAGGTTTCATACTACATAAAGTGGTAAATTTCTTTCAAAGAGTAAAAAAATGAAATGTAGATCTAATACATCTAGAATTTCATCAGGCATTTAACCCATTCTCAGATTACATTGTCAAATTAATAGCTTAAAAAATAAAGTGGGAAACAGTACAAAATTGGCCAGACAAGAGAAAACCAGCAGTGTTAAACTGAAGCTGAGCGAGAGGAAAATGACACAGAATTACTCAAAAAAAAAAAATCAATCCTGGAGGAGTATAGTTTTGCACAAGAGTGTGTAAGATGAATTCAGCCACTCTGAAGATGAGGCAGGATCAGTACTTGAAATGTATTAAAGTAGTCTTCTGATATCAGACAAGACTGGGCTTTTTGATCCTTAGGTTTATTCCAGACTCATCTTACCATGACCTGGATTTAATTTTTTCAGGAAACATTGAAAATTGTCTTCCTTCTCCTTGGTCAAGATTTTTAAGAGCCTGAAACAAAATTTGGCAATTATAAACATTCAAATGATTCCCTAACATACTTACTTACAAAAGTTAACATTTTAATTATCATGATGTCAATATCTTGTAGCTATTTATAAAGACTTGATCTAAAAATAAATACTATTAGGCAAATTGCATGTGAAGTTTAGGAAATACACACTAATAGTGGATAAAAGTTTTCTGTTCTATTTTTCCTTAAGTCATTGTTTTTACCACTGACAGATTAAATTTGAAAACATGTTCTTCTGCAGCACTGTGAGCCCAAAACACCTTTAATGTTTCCTTATTACAAGGAAAAACTGCCTCCTCAAGACTCATGTGCACTGCAATGTCTGCTTTATAATAGCAAAGTGCTTTGAAGAACTAATGTATAATTAAAAAAAAAAACCAAAACCAAACAAGTAGCCTGCACAAAACTACAGGTACTGCTCCATCACAGCCTGACTCCTCCGTGTGCCGGGTCACTGCCAGAGAGATGCAGAGCACAGAGCTGGAGACTCTGACAAGAGGTGACCTCAGCATGTCTGCCAGCACCCTCGCCTGCCTTGTTAACAGGGCAAGCTGAACTCGCCGCTGGGCGGAATCCAGAAACACCCCAGTACATGAGTGAGCACATCGTCAGTACCAGGGGAGAAGGATCAAGAAGGATTTCCCAGTAAATCTACATGAGGCAAACTCCCCTGCAGCAGATGGTGTTTGTAAAAATGGTGGCTTGACTGCCTAGTTCACTCCTGTCCAGCCCAACCCAAAACAAGAGGGTCTTCTGTCAGAACTGCAATTTTGCTCCTTATTGCACCTGTACAAGAAGTGCCACCTTTTTTTTTTTTTTTTTTTTTTTTTAGAGAACTACTATCTCCTCCTCCCATCTTCTGCCTATTACAAAAAGCATTAACAGAACCTGTGCAAGGCCAGGCACCCTGGAATCCCAAACAGTATTCATTCAGTGAATAAATGTATTTATCTCAAACCATTCACGGATCCTTTCATTTCTTCCTAAGCAGTTCAGCTTTTACTCAAATCAGCAGTAGTTGAAGAAGGTGGATTACTGTGCAAGTGAGGCTGCCCATAAAACATGACATTAAAAACAGTGATTTATTAAGTAACTTGATGCCAAATATATGAAGCAGATACGTTTTGAGCATGCCAGTACTTACATTAGGCACATAAATTTAACTTCTGCAAACCTGGAGCCAATGCAGCTTGAAAAAAACAGGTGGCTTGTTCTGGCTTGTACAGTGTGCTCAGCATTACTGCTGGTGTCCTCCTAACCAGGACACCATGTGTAAGAATGTGGCTGCATTGAAAATCCAGTCTGAAGTTGCATTTCAGATAGCAATCATAGAATCATTGAATGGTTTGGGTCAGAAGGGACCTTAAAGATCCCCTAGTTCCAACCCTCCTGCCACGGGCAGGGACACCTTCCACTAGACCAGGTTGCTCGAAGCCCCATCCAGCCTGGCCTTGAAAAAGAGGAAAAAGAGAAGTAAAACGTAACCCCTACTGTTACTTCTAAACTGTGAAAATACAACCTGGAATCACTGGGCCAGCAGAAGCAGCAGCCCGTGATACCATCTTCTCAGAGTTGAACTATATTTTTGGCAACATATTTGAAAGGTAAGGATTGTTTCAATTTCCTCTTCAGCAGAGGGCAATAAGACATACGTGGCACCACCTGAAAAGCAACTGAAACTCAACAAGAAGCCTGCCTTCACTGCAATTCACTCTTTAGAGCTCTGACACAAGGTATGCATGTGACAGATAGGGCAACCTTTCATGGCTGCAGAAGAACAACCTGCCAAGAACAAATGGGGCATTATCTAAAGTGTAGGGCTACCTGACCAAAGATGGCCTTCTTCCCCTTTTTCCTTCAATCCCTTTATAAGTTTATATTAAAGCAAAGAATAACCTAAGTCCTCCAAAAAAAAAAAGAAAAAAAAAAATTCTTGTCAGTCTATTACTTACCATAGGGTACTTGACATAGTTACCATGTGTGGCAAACTTAACTTCACGGGGGCTGCTGACCGCACACTTACTCTGTAGTTTTCACTTTCTTCCACACGGCTCAAGCTCATCTGTTTACACAAATGAATTTGTGACATCTCCCCTATTATTTTATGAAAGCATTGACCACCTGAAAATGAATCCCCAGAAAGCCACGCCCTACCATGATGTGTATTGTACCCACCCTGAACTCACCTTTCTTTCTCTCAATATCCCCAACTGCTCCAATCCTATTTTGCATCTTACCTGCCCTGGCAGAACCCCCCCAGTTTCCACTGTCAGATGCCATATTGCATGTACTGCAGTGAATATTACATGGGTCTGCATCCCAACCTACTCTATCAGAACAAAAGCAAAATCATACATTATGCAAATATCTTTCAAAAGAAAGATCTTTTGGCAGCATACACTAACTACGTCATCTAACCACCTCTGTTTTATGTGGGAAAACTGTCACTACATATCAGAGGGAATTAATTATGATATGGCTTTATTGCACAGCCTTGCTGACAGCATTTTGTAAACATACATGGAGGTATGTGACTAATTTGAGTGCTTCTGGGGAGTATGAAGATCTAACAAGTGGAGGAAACTGAGAGGTCCCTGTTCTTTACCAGCAGCCCAGAGAACTGCAACAGTGGGCTTCTCTGTCAGCAAAGTGGAGCCATCAGCCAAGGGTGACCACAGACAGCACAGCTATTGTATTAATGCAAATACTTTTCTGAGCCTATCACACTTAACTCAATGCACTTCCATTTCCTTCCTGTTCAGTGACAAACTGCATGTGGGTAAAATGCTCCTCACTGGAGTGCCAAATAATAGTGCCTTCCTTACCAGCAGGAGCTCCTCTCAACTTCTTAGGCTTCACACTAGCAAGGGCCAGCACACCTTGTTGGTCCCACTCATGCCACACGTACCAGCAGCCACCCAACTTGACAGCCATACTCTTTGGCTGTGGCAGTCATGGGCTACTAAACCTAACACAAAACTATTTTCCCTACAAATCTATGCAGCAAGTTCTACACATATTTACAGCAAGAAAAATGTTTGAATAATTCTATAACAGCAGAATATGGTCCAATCAGTAGTTAAGAGGGTTTTTTGTTGGTTTTTTTTTTAAATTAATTTTATTTCTGAAGCTACCATCACCCCACACATTACAGCGTGAATCGTATTTAAAATTAGTTTAACCTTATAAATATTCCAGTTGTAAGCATTTTTTTCTCTCTTTCTCTGACTTCCAGGTTTAAATTCTAGTGTACCATTTTATCAATTTCCAGCTTTAAGGTTATGAGTAATACTTTGATTTTTATACAAATGGATTACTGGATCCACAGCTGTCAGTAAAATTATGGCCAAGACTTTTGTAGCCTGAACCAAACTACAGAAACATTTAAATAAGCCTCCTTAAACAAGTAACCAATAAATGAATACTCTTGACAAAAATAACATATCTCCAAGAAGATGGTTATTTAATAGGCTTTTATTGTCCATTAAGTATGAACTCTGAAATTGTGAACTATAATGTATAGATGTATGTAGGATACAGTTTAAGCACAGCAGCAGTAATTTCAAGATAGAAGTATTTCCTAAAATTTCTCTAAAGCACTGCATATAAAAACATTTAAACAGAGTGAGCTACATCACTTCAGAATCAAATGCAGACACTACTAAATGTAAGTGAGGTTACATGTGTGAGGCAGAAGGGGCATACAGTGAAAACCACAAACACATGCTAGAAGTTATTTCCTTTTCAGCGAGCCAGACCCAAACCTGTAAATTTGGTGCTCAAAATGAAGTCACAATGGGGCCTCACATCTGAAGATCCTGCATTTATATATTTATTCATAACTAGTCTCACCTAAGTTTCCAAGTCCAACATCCTTTGCATCCAAGCTGCTGTTCTGGAGCCCCTAGTCAGACTATAGGAAATTAGGAAGCGCTGTTCAGCTGCTTGTGAGCAGCACATCTATCCTCTAATATCTATCCTCGCTCCTCATCAATTCAAGAGAAAGGCAGCTGGATGAAAATACCACATGGATTAGCATCAGCATGGAGACGAGTTTTGACCATCATAATTTAATTATGTATATGGTAGGACAGACTGCAGCCTCAGCAAGTTTACAGATGATGCCAAATTGTGAGAAGTGTTTGAGAGACCAGAGGCTTGTGCTGACATTCAGAGAGACCTCAATAGACTGAAGAAATGGGCTGACAAAAACCTCATGAAGATCAACAAGGTGTGTGCCATGTCCAGCGTTTGGGGCGGAACAACTCCATGCACCAGCACAGGCTGGGGTCTAATCAGCTAGAAAGCAGCTTTGCAGAGCAGGACCTGAGGGGCTGTTGGATAATAACTGGAACATAAGCTAGCAGTGTGCCCTTGCAGTAAAAGGTGGCCAACAGCACCCTGGGCTGCATTAGGAAAACCATTACCAGTGAGCTGAGGGAAGTGATCCTTCCCCTCTGCTCAGCACTGGTGAGGCCACATCTGGTGCACTGTGTCCAGTTCTGGTCTGCCCAGAACACAAGAGACATAGACATACTGGAGTGAGTCCAGTGAAGGGCCACAAAGATGATAATTGCACTGGAGCCTCTGCCATACAATGAAAGGCTGAGAGAGCTGGGAAGGCTTCAAGAAGGGCTCCAAGAAGGGAAGGCTTAGAGCGATCTTAATGTGTATAACTGTGATGGGAGGGAGCAAAGAAGATAGAGCCAGGCCTCTCAGTGGTAGCAAATGAGCGGACAAGAGGCAATAAGCACAAATTTAAATAGAAGAAAAAACACTTAAACATGAGGAAAACCTTTTTTACAGTTAGCACAGGTTAACTAGCTAACCACAGTTAACTAGAACAGGTTGGTCAGAGAGGTTGTGGAGCCTCCATCTTTCAATCCCATGGGACACAACCTTGAGCAACCTGCTCTAGTTGACCCTATGTTGAGCTGGGAGGCTGGAGCAGACACCTTCATAGGTACCTCGCAACCTCCACCATTTGGTGATTTTACATCAGAATTCCCAAAAGATGGAGCATATTGGGATCTCTATGCGATTTTACAAACACTTGTGTTTTGTAAAGGAATAGAGAGAATGTGAAAAAAGTTTCTAGATTACCTGACTACCCTAAACCAATGTTACCAAGACCACTTAAAGTCTGAAACAGAATTTAAAAACAGGATGGTGAAAAGTGCAAAACAAAAGCAAATAAAATAACAAAACCCCTGAAAGATCATTGTCTTCAACCTTTACATGCAACTGGGCGGCCATATGCAACACAGAGAAAGTATGAAACTTTACACCCTGCACTTAATCACCGCAACTATTGCAGAAAAGCTGAGCTTACCTAGCTGGCTTCTTATTAGGCACAACACGGACTTGAAAACTAAAGATTACACATCAAGAATGTCTTGTCCTTGCTGTAAAGTTCACTACTTGAGCTCTTCTCCAAAGGCACTGAAAGTAAAAGCTGAAGTGGAGCTGAAAGGTACTGGTCTCATAGCTAAATGGTGTCCCTGACAGAGGTGGTCTTTGAGTCTCAAGCCTGGGCCTGGTTCAGTTACTGGTTTCCCAGCACGTGCCCCTCAGCACGCAGTGAAGCAGCGTGGTTCCCCATCACTCATTCCAGCAGTCCGCAAAGTTTGCAAATGCCACCTGTCCCACTTTGCCCTGGCTGAAGCTGAAGTGCTATCAGTCTCTGCCGACACATGCACGCAGCTATACATCACACGGAGCTAATGCCCAAAACTGCCACTAGAACACAGGAAAGCTACTGTCAGGGATGGCACTCTGTGACAGCTTAACAACATATGGTTTCCTTTTGATCTAGTACTGTGGTTGCACAGAAGGAAAAAAATGCCATGCAAGTTATCCTTACAAGCCTTTCTGAAATAAGACTCTAACTTTGGTATAAATACAACGGTACATCTTCCTTAAAAATAACAATATAATTAATAAACTATTTTAATAATCATTAATCATTTATTAATAACTACATAGTTTTGTAACTATGTGTTTTATTCTGTAACTATGTATTTTATCCATCTGTCAATAAGCCACTCATATCTAAATTTATCTTATTTATGCAAAACTACATGTTCACAAAACCACAAATTTCTTACTTTCCTTATTAACTACTGTATTTTTCCACAATAATTCCCATCCCTTCTGCCTGCTCCCTTGCTCTTTGCTATCACAGAGACTTAATTGAGGAGACTTTGGATCATTAGTTTTCAAATTAAAAATATTTGGAAGACAACATAGACCCATTTTTCAGAAGACAGAAAGTGATGTTAACATTTGCAAAATAAAATCCAACCTGAAGCAAATCTTAAGAAAGCATCTGAACAGAACCACAGTCTCCTGGAACTCAGGTTCTTTTCAGTTTCAGAACTCAAAAGGATGATTGCTCCATCGTCCAATGGTCAGCTGTAAGAAGGGGAGATTTGATTTCAAACTAAGAAGACATCCTGAAAATAAGAAATGTTTGCAGCTCCCAAAAAACCTTGCCAGCATATATCAACTTAGCTGGATCATAAGCAAGCATCGGAAATACCATTTCTATTTTCAGAACATCATGCATCCAGGATGAAAGCTGGGTTCCTCCTACATCTCAATTGCTCAGTAAATCTTGTATTTCAAGAACAGTCTTATGATAAATGTCAGTTTTGTGCTAACTGCATTCTGCAAATATTTAAATTGAGATATGTACAAAAAACAGATACAGAAGACTTTTTTTAAACTGAGGATGCACCTTGTCCAAGAAGAGAAACATTTAAGCCATGAGCTACAGGTTAACATTAAGTCCAGACTGAGTTGGGGAAAAGATATTTTTGCATACCCTTGAGATGTGTCAAAAATAAAGTATTACACACAAGTGGAATGCTTAAACATGAAGCTATGTGATACTACAAAATAATTACAGTTGGAACTTGGGGGAAAAATTAATAGACAGATGGTCTCCACTTTCTGCTCTGAAAAGTGGAAAAAAAAAATTATGATTATGATGATTCTAATCCCTACACAGCAAACTATTTTTAAAGTCCAGATATTTTTGATGTATTAAAAAATATTCTGTTCAAATCAGATATACACAGAAAAGAAAAACCTTGTCAAAATTTTCTGCAAATGTTGATTTAAGTTAAAATAATCATTATCTGACATTTGTACTATTAGAAATCTTTCCTTTCATGAAAAGCGCAGTGCCAGCACTCCGCTCTCATCAGATCAGTAGTTGCTACTAAACAGCATCTGAATTATGTCAGTATAGAAAATAAAAAAATTACAACTCTGAGGCAAACTTGCTTATCATTTAAAAAAATCAAAATATTCCATTATTGGGTTCTAAATCTCAGAACTGAACAAACACCCACCACGATTACTCCCTCCCTAAAACTACCTGATTTTTTATAGCTGTGTTCCTCTAGTGCACTCAGCGGGGCACAGGCAGGTGACAGGATAACGATCTCATTTTATTGTCTAAATTGGAATCCAAATTGGAAAGGCTGCCTCCTCAGCTAGCTGGTCTGTGGATTAGAATTGAGTGGGTAGTTTTAGTTCAATTTCTCCACAGACAAAAATAATAATAATTGAAGAAAGATACCTTGTTTATCAGCCTTAGTTCAGCACAAGGCAGGCCTGGAGATGTTCTCTGTCACTATCACAAGACATCCTAGGGTATTCTTAAAAATAAGCAAGCCTACTACATAGTGCCTGAATATTCACAGCATTTTAGTGTTTCCTATACTTAATATCCTCTTTATGAAGTCAATATATTTCTGCTGTTTCTGGATATTTGTGATATATTAAAACAAATCAGAGGCAATTAGAGCAAACACTATATATGGAAATTTCCAGTTTTGTAGCTGAATCAAATAACAAAGGCCAAAATCTGAGTGGAACATAGTTAAGAATTGCTGGTAGAAAAGAATCCGCTAGCGAAGCTACGGAAGATGAAAATACTGATTTTCTCTCACTTGCAAAATATTGTCAAACCATTATGACAGCGCATGCACAGCTGTACACAAACGTTCAGTAATTACGCCGGCAATATTGCACGGAAAAATACAGTAAGGATGGAATAAGTGCCTCCAGGGTTAACTTGAGAGAAAAAAAAAGGGCATTTTTCTGCAGAGTTCTATAGATACTAAATATTACAATTAGTTATTGATTTAGCTATACATATTTTTTTAATATTTGAAGCCATTTTACAGCATAATCGTTATGAGGAGACCAAAGAGAATTTTAGCTAAAAAATTCAAACTGCATAATCAGGTTGAGAATAAATACACACAGTTTGAAGGAATTTTTTAAAATGAAAAAATTAGGGGAATATTTTTTGGATAACACTACTTACTACCCAGTGTTTCTTAAGCTCCAACTGCAAAAACCTGTAACATATTCATTAGATGAAACTATTGCATTTTATTTGCTCCACAGGACTCATGTCTCTCCTTGGGTATCATTTCCTGGATTAAAAGATTAAGCTAAGAAATTTAGATTGGAATTAAGTATTTCAATAGGCAAATTTGGGCAGGGCAGGAATCTTGAACTCCCCTGTCAGCTAAAGAGAACAAACTTAGGAGCAGTAACGAGCCATATACCTTGTGGTGGATCAAAATTTTGAAGGGAAGAAGTCAAGCTCTGTCAGTGTTTGCAAGCATTTCCTTAAAGCTAAGGAATGGTGAGCTATATTATCACTGTATGTCTTACAGAAGTCAGAAAACTGGCATTCAAAAGAAACTACATTCTGTTTCACAAAGGCAAAAGGCCGTTTGTTGAGCAGTTAACCGTAAGCAAATACTGAAGGGTAGAAGCTATGTTGTTCAGATGAAAAGCCTGTTTTCTCCTGCTCATATCTCTGAATATCACATATTTTTAAGTTACTTATTGTGAGTACCATATAACTTAATCAGGCTAATCCCCATCGAGTACCGCAGAGTGCTGTGATGCTGTATTGTTCCTTCCTCATGAGCACATTCACCAAGAAAAACAGAAGTAGTTATATGAAGAGTTCCCACCAATGAGAACTATATGCATGTACAAATACTTTAATTTTTGTATTGTATTTTTGTCAGAGCTGTAACACTGACACCAGCATTATCTACATGCTCCCTGTACCTTAAGTTTGGACAATTTCACATAAACAAAAAGAAATGTGCCTCCAATCAGCAAAATGGCGATGCTATTTTTTCAATGATGGAAGAAAGAATTTAATTGAAAAAGGAAAACAAAAAGGTCGTGGCTTTATTATAAAAGACTGCAACAACTGTTCCTCTCAATGTCAAACCCAGTATCACTCACTGGACTTTGCAAAAATATGCAAATCTTTGTATTTACTATTTTGGGGAACGATGCACGCTATCAGTAGCCTTCCAGAGAAGTCCCTGTGCCTTTTCATCTCTAGGTTTTATACTGTGTGGTAATCCAAGCCATATGGCTCCTACCTACATCTCCTTAGCTGAACCCTGAACAGGGCTGTCAAGTAAGGAGAGCCTGCTTAGAGCTGTGACCCTTTCACAACTGATCTCAAGGGTAACTCAGTCAACCAGTGAACAGCATTACAGGTTGTAGGAACAGCTGAACTTTCTGTTGTGTCCCTTTGTCAAGCACGGTATTGAAAATATGGTTTCCTAATACTATGTCTGGTGGCTAAAAAAAAAAAGGGGAAGCTGGTCCTTTCTCCTCAGCACTGGATACCAACATTTTGAACATCATACACTCCTGCAGGTGTTTTACAAGCTACAGAAACAGGTTTGTCTCAGCTGAAAAGCAATCTTGACACTACTCTGATTCAAATCTGAGAATCTAATATATTGTACAGTCCAAACTATTTAATAGTTTGAATAATGAAAAAGAGAAGATTGGATTTTTTTACTGGAAACAGGAAAATTTATTACAGGAACCCTTCATTCAATTAACAAGTTAATTTATTCCAAGATCTTTTCAAAAGAACGGTTAATTATTTACAATGGATAGACAACGCAACATCTTACACAGGTATAGCATGTGAAGGACAGTTACAGTAATTCCAATACTGGTTCATTTGCCTATGATCTCAAATGCTGATTACAAAACCCTTCTATGTCAATGAATGTCAAAAAAGCTCAAGGTTAATCTCTTACACGTTTTACACTTAGAAAATGTTAAGATTCACAATGAAATTTAAACCATACAGTATAATTAGTAACTTATATTTAAGCCTGCATCCTGGCAAGACACTTAAAATTTGTAAACATAATGACTGCATGTTTACTTAGCACATAATATTCTATAAAATATAAATTCAACAAAAATTACATCCCAACTCACGTTTCATCCATGTAGACTTGGAATCTAAAATGAAGAACAAGTTATTGGTACAACTCAACGAAGTACTCTTTAAGTTTCTCCCTGTCTCATCAGGCTTTAGACTATGTAGTGACTTTGTTCACATCACTTGTAGTCTGGTTATCAGACCATCTCTTGGTTCAATCTGCAAAGTCCTTTAGCAAATTCTAGCAAAAAAACCTGTATCATTTGAAGTGTAACTTCTGAAGTAAATCACGCCTTGTTAACAGCTGTTGAAGCTGAAATTCTGTTGCGGGATTACACAACAATAACCAGGAGAAACAACAGCAGACTAAGATGTCTGTGCTCTCCTCACACTGAGAAGACAGATCAAATCTAGATGAAAGATTTTTACAGTTTTTGCTTTAGTCTACCTTATCATCCTTCCATTTGCTGAAACTATTGATGGGTCTAGTAAGATATTTTCTGTTTGCATTGACCAAGCTAAAGCTCGTCCTGAGTGTCAGTCAGTAGGACTTCACTAAGAATAGTTATTATGAAACTAATTTGATTGCCTTCTTAGATCTAAAGTTTCATTTTTTAAAAGTAATGGTAGATGCAGTTTCCACAATGCCATTTTGATTAATATTTTCTGTTAAAAACCAGGACTGAGCAGAATCAAAGCACATGTAGGGAAATCGCTGACATCTTCAGTAGCAAATGGGGACAGTTTGTGGGATAGCTAACATTATTTTCATTAATGAGCTGGAACTAAGCATTATAATGACTTTATAAAGCTTGCTGATGACTGCTGTTGGCTAAACTGTTAGATACGAGAGGAACGAGTAGCTAGACTGATTGCGATTACTTTTCTAGGCATAAATTTGTTTTATTAGCCAAAAGAAGAATAAGTCATTAAACAATATGGAATTCTGGTCCCTCCTGCAGAATGAAGAACGTATCTTGGAAAAACAATGACAGAGGATTTCAGGTGCCATGGTTAAATATCTAGCTAGTTAGCTAGTTGAGAGTGATATGATGTGGCAGAAAGAGCTAATATAAAAACCTTGGATGTAAAAAGAGAATAAAAAATACTGCAGAAAATTCTACATTGGTAGAAGGCTTTCAGAAACATTCTTGATATTTAAATACTGCTTACAGAGATCAAATTCAAAAAACAGGTCATTGAAAGGACGGGAGAAACAAGTGAAGAATAATACAAATTAAACTATGAAAATGCCTCTGTGTGACTGGTATGATTAAAAGGCTTAGTTTGATCAGTTAATCAAGAAGACTGAGAGGTTGTCTGATTACAATATGTATTAAACTATTTCTCCCAGTGAAGGCACTAGGGTTTTCCTGTAGCACAGAAAGCATAACAGGAGAGCATTACAACAGCAAACTCTTCTTTTGAAAACTGACATAAATATTCATGAGGGTAGCTAACCACTAGAGCTACAAACTACCAAGGGCACTAATAGACTCTCCATCCCTTAATGCCTATAAACCAAGAGTTCGCATTTCTCTGAAAATTATGTTGAGGTAACACCTGTTACTCAAATACATATAGGGTGACTCAAATTAAATGACTTCAGATAAGTGAGAGGTCAGATCTGAACACTTACACGGTCATCTCTGTCCAGAAAAGTTTTAAAGACTGCAATGCAATGTGTACCTGTGTATTAGGGAAAATAGTCTATTCATGCACAGAATTTAGTGATTACATTGGAAACCAGAAAACCAAAGGCAAAAGTTAGATACGGTTTTAGCCATTGATGCTTAGTAAGTAGATTCTTGAACTTCAGTAGCATCTATAATGTTCCGACGGACATGGCCTAGACTTCACATCCAACTTCTCTCCTGCATCTCCTCCACCCCACTAGAATTCTGCCCCACCTGAAAATCCAACAGCCTGAAACTTGGTCTTTGGGACCGACTAATTACTTAAAGGCAATCAGTACAGCACAGTGCCCCAGTGCTCTATGAACACCCAAACAAGGTAGTTTATAAAAAAAAGGTCTGTTTCTGCTCTATAAAGTATCAAATTAATATCATGATGGATGAAGGAGGAGGGATAAGATTAGAAAGGAAGAAAAAGGAGCACCACAAAATGGCTTTTCTGATGTCACATAGACTGTCTTCCAGTCCTATGTAACAGTCTTCCAGTTCTCGTTATCAACCTTTTCTCCACCATCAGAGAATGCTTTCAGTTTTATTCAGTGACCACGACAGAATACAAGAAGTCATCTAACTTTTGCAGCCCCCACACAGATACAGCAGATATTTGAGCTGACAACTAGAGAAACTGAAAACTAGACTTTGGACCTCTGCAAACAGCTTGTCCTATCCTTCACAAAGACTCTTATACAAACATTTTTAAAGGACAAAAGTGCAACAATGCATATGTCGGAATCATTTAAGTCTTGTATGTACTTGCGTAAGAGGTTTAGACTATTTACAGCAAGTTCTTTAATTCTCAGCTAGATACAGAATGAATAAATATTTTTTAGCTGCCATGGGAAATGATGAATTAATGTGAAATCAGGAAATAATGATCAAGTAAGGTGCTAAAATTCATAGCTGCAGATTAATGTCTATTTATTTCTGATTTCACTTAAAGCATTATTATAATCACAAACACATATGTATGCTCTTCCATGTAGCTCATGAAATTGGCTGGATGATTACAAAGACTTAAAGATGAAGTGCACTACAACGGATTATTCTAACACTTGATTGGTTTCAGATAGCTCCAGGGCTTTGACAGCTGATACTTGGCAGATGTGCTTCCATTTTAATACTGTTCACCGCCAAGTGATCTACTTCAAGGCATTTGGCCTTTTATTTGGAATGTGTGATTGTCTTCTCTAGGATCAGGCTAACACTATGTAACCACTAGACTGCATGCACTGAATTAGAACTGTTAATTGTATATAAAAACTGTAGACTTAGCTTGTAAAACCTTAAAAACAGGATTCATAAGGATAATTAATCTTATGACATCTGGCTCAAATGCTAATGCTTAATATTTTACAGGCTTCGATTTTCTTTTTCATGCAAGAGATTTGTGTGCTGTCACATGAGCATTCTGCTCTGTGATGTTCTTTCTGTGAGAGTAACTACTGACTTTCTGGTTTGTTGTCTTCTCATTTTAGAGAAAGCTGGGGGGAGAAAGAAATTACTGTTCCTCCTCATAAGGCTTATATTCACTCTGGATCTGCTCTCTTGAGCAACTAAAATAATTTCTTGGTTAATTTATTCTTACAACCCACACAAAGCTAGGTATACTTGTGCGAAATGGGAACAGCTCTATTCTGTCGTGGACTTCAGTAAAAGATGTGTTTGTCTAAGTTACAATTACCTTTTCTTTTCCAAGGGCTGCAAATGCCACTTGCAGAATATTCTCAAAACAGAAGCACCCAAGTCTGCCGTGTGTGTGTGGCCACCAGCACACTAGCAGTGATGTGTAAGAAAGACCACACCCACAGATCCATGGATGACGATTACAGGAAAAACCACAAACTTTTTGATCAGAAAGCCTGTTACTTTAAAAAATCACATTTGACAGATTAAAAAGTGGTTAAAATCCTAACAACTACTTTAAGATCTTAATATTTTTCACAGTAAAACTACTTCAAATTTTTTAGGAGGCATCATCCTGAGTTGAGAAAACTCCCTTGACTAGAAGACGCCCTGGATAGAGGCTAGAAGCTTTCACCTCACTGTGCCATTCTTATTGAACAGCCTTCAGAGAGGCAATAACCTCTAACAACAATTTCAGTTACACAAACCGTATTCTCATCTTCCCACGACAAAAAACTCACTGTTTCCTTTTACCTAGGATCACAGCAATGATAATTGAGACATATTTCCATTTATATTAATAGATTTGTTTACCCAAATAAAATTTCACCTTTAGCAAACATGGGGTTGGCCATAAGGGGGGGGGGGGGGGGGGGGCGGGGGGGGGGAGCTTCACATTTTAAATGTTGATGTCTCAGTCCTTGAAACCACAGTACACAAACAGTCCTGGAAGCACAGATGGGAATACAGGTACCTCCCCAGCTGTCAGAATAATATTCCTTGACCTCTTTCCACTCTACTGAATCTTCAGTTCTGTGTATAGTAGAACAGTCACCACAGGAAGTGCAAAAATAAATCTGAGTAAAAATAATTTATATTTTCCTAGCAGACTGGGAAAATGAATTGAACTTGTCTCTCACACATTTTCTACCTCGAGAATCGAACACCTTTTCTAGTGGCTTTTTGGAGATGGGTGGAAGATATTTGGTACATTTTTTAATATACAGGTAAAAAATTTAGGCCAGTGTGCCTGAGATCAACAGAACTGACCTCCTGAAACTTACAGTGATGGACCTAAAATTCCACTCATCCTCAAAGATTTTATCAAAGCTGTAGGATTTGACCCTCAGCTAACAGATGTCAGAAGAGATCCGTGCACAAATTTTCAACACAGGAAAACAAGACAGGTAAGTACTTGACAGCTAGGCACGTCATCCCTTAGAGGTATTTTGAGAAGCAAAATGGAAAAAGATCCAAAATCTTTATTTTGCTTTATAACACAAGTTGTTCAACATTACACTTACCTTCATAACCACTACACAATCAGGAACTATAGCTTTTGCCTCAAAGTTGTGTGTTGTACCACTGTGACAGTGGTTCTTGCACCAGCTGCTTACTGTTTTTAAAGTTTAGTGTGAATACAGTGTTTAGACATCAGAAGACTGGCCATCTGATTTATGTTAAAGGAAATGTTGTGGAGAGCCACTGCATTTGCATTGATTATTCCAAAACAGTATTTTGGTATTATTATGCACATTTTGGACAATACGTTCCTTTTTTATCTAAAATTCCTTTACAGGCGCACCCTATATAACTTTACTTGATTTTCTACTGTGGTAGCAATGTAACTTAGATTTAAAACCTTAGAAACTTTGGCAATCATAAGAAGACTAAAGAATTTTTTTTCTTTCTAAAGCAGAAGTGCATCAATAAGATGCCCTGTGATTTTAGCCTTCAGTACACCAATATCCAAAGATCCTGCACTTGAAACATAGGATTAAAAAGGGCTCTGAATTTTCAGATCTCCTGTTGAACACGTTTGTGATTACAGACAGTTGAACGCATATAATCGATATTTGATTCCTCTTTAACGCTTTATACTATGCATTCACCTGATGATCTGTTGTATTATTTCTTGTAGATAAACAGGTAGGAGAGTTAAGATTATGAATCAGTGCTTACCTAGTAAGTATTAACATGAACTTATACTAAGACTCAGTTGCTCTAGTTAAAGGTGGCACTTTTTTATAAAAGACAGAAGAAAAAATACATTAGAATACATCGATAACTTCCATGATGACTTGGCAGAGGAAATGTTTTTTTGCTTTGGTAATGAGAAAAATCACCCAGCCGTATTTTAGGCCTATTTTTAATAACTGCAGACAACAACAACTTCACTTCAAAGTATGCATTTTTTTTTTTGTACAAAAGTTTGGGGAGAAAAAAATTGGACCTGTGATACAAAGAGTAAAAAATACCCATAAGCATATTACCCTCAATCCCCTAGCTGAACTTGAGATTTACTTTCCAACAAACTTTTTTACATCCTTCCCTATCTCAAAAGTCTTAAATCTCAGTCATAGCCTTACATTTATAATTTATTTAAAACTGTTGTATCAAATCTTTTGGGAATTAAGACCACAATGCCAATGTAGTCGTTTTACTAGTTTTCTTTATATTTAAACATTTTAATTTACCATCCTGCTTCTCACCAATTTACAAAACAGATTGATGTAAGAGAATAGTCCAATATGGTACTGGATATGGTACTGGATATAGAAGACAGGACTTCTTCCATCATTTTCAACACCTGAAAAGTGGACCTTCCTACACAATAAATGAGTAAGAAAAAATTTTAGGTGACTTTAAAGTTAAAATGAAGTACTATTTTGAACCAAGAAACAAACATTGTTCTGTCCAGTAGTTTCTATGATTTAGATACAGCTGCATTTATAGGACCACGGAGCAGGATTGTTGAAATCGGCTTGCATTAATGTCGATTTGATTCACCTCACTAAATATGTTCCCACCTTACCACACTACAAAAGAGAAAGGGTTACCAAAAAAAAAAAGTTTCTAGCTATTATTTTTCTCAGAAAGAAAGATCGCAGATAGAAAGTCTGATTGATATTTATCAGCAAGGTTTTTGTTCCTGTCCCTTCTAACAGGACAGCGGTCTAGCATTCTTGTACCTTCTGTTCCTGGAAAGTCACCGTTCCCCCCAAAACACTTTAAGCATTTATTCAGTCATCCCCTGCTGTCCTTGGACTTAAATAGAAAATTAGACCTGATAGGGCACCTCTTTTGGCTCTAAAGAGATAGCAACCAGACACAGCAGATTTAAATATCTCGTTTCTTGGCTTAGTCAAAGACATTCCCTTGAATAGGTGACAACTGTATCTTAAGCCCAGCACAACACTTTCATGAGAGAAGCAGAGTAATTTCCAACCAGATAAACATTTGGCAGCATACATTTTGTACTGTTTGCTATGCTATGGTCTTTTCTACTAACGCAAGGGACATCTACAGGCATGAACATGAATATGCAGTGTTCACTCTGAATCACTTTTATCCCTTCTGGAATGGAGATTCCTATCCCAGTTGTAAACATACTACTGCTTGTAAAAGGGAAAATCAGGAACCATAAACACCTTCCTTTATACATTTTACTGACACATGTCAATGTTTGCCTCAAAAAGTGAAAGAATGCCATTCACTTCTGCAAAGCAGAGTTGGCAAACCTTACAGCAGTAAGCTCTTTTGTTGTCGTGTAACTGTTTCCCCCTCTTCTTTCCCAAACTACTACCTATTCTCACAGATAATTAGCCTGACATTTCCATCACGGTATTATCATGAGTCACAGCCTGGGAAATAATAGTAAGGAAAAGAACACAAGCTGAGAATGCAAAAAAGCTGCAAGAAGTCTGGCTTGGAGAGTAACTGTTGGAAGTGCATGTATGAAACATGAGGCCACAGGGGCCAGCTTACAATCAGTGAAATTCAGATCATGTTTAAACTCCAGACAAGGTGATATCAATTTGAAATGTGTGTTCATAATTGCAGAGGGAGGGAAAAAAAGAGCATTGGAGTCCTACAGCTTTTTTAAGGCATTACTCAGATGAATACTGTATTCTAATACTTAAGAGTCCTGGTAACTGTACAGGTAAGCTGTAAGAGTACTGGGTGTAAGAAGAAAACGACTTACAGAGATATCTTACTGTTACTACACACCAAGCGATGTACCTGGCTAAGTAATACGTACCACCTAATTTCAGGAAACTTAAGAAACATACCCAAAGTGAGTGAATATGCCTTGCAGTCAGTTATTAGGGTACATAAGAGACACGAAGAGTCACACTTAAGACCACCAGCAGATCACCTTTTATGACCATCTTTGACCTAAACCTCATTCTCTAAACCACTCAGATCCTAGTACAATGTCCATTTTTCTGCATTCAACCGAGGCACGCTTTGAGAGGAGAGATAATTCATTAGAACAGCCATTACAGATGGCACACAAACCCCTTCTTCGAGTCCTACACCACCATCACTTTTTCTTCACAGAACCTTTCATATTCCTGGTAGCACTCTCAGTAAAGTAATCTTAAAATCGCCAAGAGAACTTCAGCTGCTGACTGTTTAACTTCACTGACAGAGGTTTCAGATCAGAACAGAACTATACCAGAGATTTTAGATGGTCTCCACATTATTTGAGATTTCAGCCCTATGAATCAGATTTAAATAGAAAAATTCTAAGGAAATTAATTTAGGGAAGGGTCTCAAATCTTTCATTAGCTTTTTTAGATTGAAAAGAAAGCTGTTTAACGTAAACGAAGATTAGGAATGAGGGAGTTTCCATGCTAACTGATCTGGAAGAGGCACTAATGCTAGTCAGCAAATCAAGATTTAAGACTACATCACACTTGGACATGTAAAAGCCAATGAAAAACACAAGAACTTACCGCAAATTGTCCAAGTCCCAGAACCAATTTTAAAGTAGGTTGAGGATGAAATGCATTCATCTTGAGGGAAGCTAGGGGGGGTTAATGCACTCCATGTGTTTACTGAAATAAGGATACTTGTCTGTAATTTCGTGACACAGTAACATTTTATTTTGGGAACTAATTACATCACTAACCATGATTACAATTACTGATCATCAGTGATTGATACATCACTGCTCATGATTACAACTATCATAAACTGTATATTTGCTAAAAGGGAAAAATATTTAAATAGCAAATCCATGTATGATTTTTCCACCTAAGGCAAATAATAAAAAGAGAAGAAACATTTGTTGCTCAAACACATTTGAGACACTGCAGTACAATACTCTGAGGAAGTGACTAGTAATCATAACAGTACCAGGTCATCTGGTAAGCAACCTTATTAGTACTAAATTGATTGAGATTAATGATTACTTCACTCAAATCGACACACTGTATTATTTGTACCAGCAACTACTACAATCAGTAGGATTACCCACATATACCACTCCTTTAAAAAAGTTGCTTTAAAGTATTTCTTTCACTGTTTGTATATGAGAACATCTCTTTTCACTGTGTAACAATCTGCAGATACTGAAACTTGCAGGATATCCTGATACTTTTATTGCAGAGGCAATGATACTGATATTCTGAATTTTAGTTAATTATTTCAGTTCTTACAGTTCTCTCAATGATTTTCAAGCATTTCTATGCATCTCTTCCCTTCCTGTAAACCTATTGTTTCCTCTATCTTCATTTTACATAAATTCCTTGTTCTGAAATAGATAAATTTGTTTTATTTTTTTTTTAATTTTACCAACCTTCTAGCCCTAGGACTAATTAGTCTTTAGGTAGCATTCACACCTGTGGCCAGATACAGGATCTGAAGCCAGTGTCTTCACTTAAGGACAGTGTCCTTTAGACAGTCACCAATGAACTTGTCTTAGTAAAGGTAAATTAGATTATGGATTATCCAGTCTCATTTGGGAATAGCTCATTTTACTGCCACAGTGAACAGATCAACAATGCCTCCCTGAGCCCCACTCCTTCAGTTCAATTAATGTCGAATTAAACAGTGTAAATCACACCATCAGAGAATTAGTCACCTAAAGCAATACCAGATCAAGAAGAAATCTCCTTTTGAGAGACTAAAACCAGCTATATGAGGTTTGTTCATTTTTGTTTTCCCTTTGTGTTCTTTTTTTCAGAGCAGCCAGAGCATGGGAACTGCGCAGCGAGACAAGCAGCATTATACATTGCAACTTCATACCAGGACGTGCACCAGCAAGGCAGCTCTTTTGGTCAGATGGCCTAAGGAAGCTCTCAGAGGAAAGTGTGGTTACAGGCTACAATCTTCAAGCTTTGGGAAAATATGCAGAGCCCTTCACATCCAGCTAAGGCCTCAAATCTTTGACCAGCTCATTCCCTAGATGGGTGGTAGCATTTCAGTATTCATCTGCAGTCTGCCCTAGACATGGCTTAAATCTTTATATGGGCATACTGTGTGACATATCAATCTGCAGCCTACCCGTTACTCCTGCAAAACTCCCCATTTCTGCCTTGGATGGCACCTCCATTCCAAGCTCTCCCCTCAGCACGTTCCTGTTAAGCCACAACAAAAACGTAACCTGTTGAACCAACACAACCTGATGCAGCTCAGCATTTGCTGCATCCCTTGGTGACTCTGCAATGCAGGAGAACCCCTGGCAGCTGCTTTGTAAATTTGAAAGCCAAGTAAGGAAAAAAAATAGCTTAGGAGTTTCAGACTAAAAAATAATACAGTATTATTGCAGAATTAGTTGGTTGTAGATTAATTTCTTACACAGTGGTCCACACTATTTTCTTACAGTTAAGGAGATGAACTATATATGGTGGCTCTATATATATATATGAACATCTCTTTTATATAACTGAGATCTTCGTAACTCGATGCTGATTGCTACATCTTAGTAATAGGTGTATGCGAGAGTGTTTTCAAGGCCTATCATGATTCTACAAGTCACATTCGGTGACCAATGTGCCAGGCAAACACTGCTAGACACAACACCAAGAACCTACATTCAATTAATTTTTCTCTTTGCTAAGGCTTCATATCTGAATCAGGGCAGATATAAGACATCACACACCACACAGATTTAATTCAAAGCTAGTGAGACAAAGCCTTTTATAACCTAGGAAGAAGTAGAGAGAACTACATAAAGGCCTTAACCTGGTGGAGATGTGCTTCCTCCTGTTAACTTTTCCCTCTCCTCACAAAGGTGTATGGAACAAACAGTAACGGCGGGCACACCTATCGAGTCCTGCCTTAGGATCCAGCTTGTCCGCTTCAAGGGCCGAAACTTACAGCTGTAATGATGACAGCAATGCTTACTGAAGTACAGCTACTGGTGAGGCCAAGAAAGTATGCACCCAACCAACTTTACCCACTCTAAGATCAAGAAAAAAGCAGGACCAGGGCCCTGAAGGCATCTTTCATGATGCAAGACATTAGCCCCTGAACCCAGCATGCATCAGCTCAGTACTAGAGGCCTTAACTTTCTTTCACTGAAGTCAATGATAAAACTTTTCAAAATATGCAACAGACTACCTAAAGATAAGAAAATCATAGCACACCTTTTTCTTTGGTATTCTGTCAGACTTTGTGACTTACCATATTTTTCTTTCAATTCTTTCCCTTTAATCATGGCAGCTATTTAACTCAGATAAATGGATTTTGTATCTGTGATTCCACACTAGCAGCATCTAATTTTCATGTAATTATTTGCTATAAAATTCAAACATTAACCATTTATGGGACACCAATGAGGAGAGTGACTGTGTACATATTCCAGAGCCCTAGTGCTGCAAAAGAGAGGATGGAGACCTCTTCCAGCTATAGTAACGAATCAAATTGCCTAAAAAAAGGTATACTCTAGGAGTAAATGGCTGCCTGCAAGAAAAGATCATCCATATAAAGTTCTTCCATTCACTCACTGAGATTAGACTATTAAGATTTACGTTTTGAAATTAAATTGTCCCATAGCAATTAGAGATTCTGGGTAAGTAGCTCTAAAGATTTTAAACTGATGAAATCTTTCCAACTTATTATTGTTCCTCACGAAGGTGACATACTTTTTCCTGAACTTGCGGTGAGGGAAAATGAACCAGAAATCACACTGATGATGTAAAAGACATTTGAGAACATGGCTTCTCTAAAAAGAGAGTGTGCACTATGGCTGATTTAACACATTAAGATAATGTTTAGAGATGCTACTATGGTTTTTATATTTGTATTTGTTTCTTTGTTTGTTTTCAGACTATGCCTGGCCAAAAATTGCAAAGAGTGCCTGAGAGACAGAAGGAAAGTGTGGCAATTCCACAGGCATCCATTAAGCTTTTTCCTTTGAAATGGCACAGTCCTGCTAGAATGCAGAATCCAGCGTAACTGGATTAATAAATTTTAATATGCCTCACAATTAAATAACTTATAGTGAAGCTACATTGTGGATAAATGTATTTTCCACTGACTTCAGCACTAGTTTATGCTTAAGTTTCTTTAGCCTAGTGACATTTGAAAGCAGCGAGTTTTCTTTCTGAGAGAAATTGCCTGAGTTTACTCTATTATGATTTGACATTTACATCGCAGTCATAGCCTGCAGCTCCAGCCAAGATCAAACCCCCACTGTTCATGCACATGTAAATGTATGGTCCCTGCTCCAGAGAATTTAAATCTGAGGTCACCTGCTAAGCCAGCTACAGAGAACCAGAGAATCTAAATAACAAATTATCAATGTAGCCATTTAGACAACTGCCACCCTGAGGTTACTGTAACTGACACAGAAAAGCCTGAAGGAGGACTTTTGCTCCCCACAGTGAAACCACTTTTTGTATGCAGCCCACATAATCTGGGTAAATATGCTTTCCAAGATGGAAACCAAACAACATAGATTTGTTGTGTGGCCTAATATTTGAATATAGGCGTTTTTCTTGTGCATAAACGTCATGCTATGATTCAGACCACTGAGAAAGGGTCATTAATTTAGAACTCAATTTATTTTACTTGTACATGAAAGGTTTGCATTACCCATTTTGCTGAAGTTTTATTATGTTTGCTTTGATGAAGGCATACTTCTTGGAAAGACAGGTTTTCATTTTCCATTTTAAAAATGCAGGACTTGTTGAAGTCTGGACTTGGGCCTGCCTTTTGATTGTGAAATACACCTTAACTTGATTTCTATTTTACCAATACTGTTCAAATTTTGAAGGGCTGTGTGCAAGCCAAAGACCTTGATTTTTTTTCCGAATGCCAAGGCAACTAAACAGTGAACTGTTCAGCTCTACTTCTCTATTAGTTCATCTTAGTCCCTTCTAAGATCCCTTTCTCACCTCCTACCCTACAACATGCCCACACATATTCAAAAATTAAATTTAAATATGTATCAATAAATAGATATCAAACACACTGCTATCAATACTTAATCCTTTAAGTTATTTTACCTTGCCTGAAGTCCACTGCTTGATGTTACTGTGCAGCCTGCCAGTGAGTTGCGAGCACTTGGAATCCAAAATTCAATTGTATCCTACTTGGGAAGCTCACACAGTGGGATCCTGATGATATTTTACAACTGTCCTTCATTCTGTCTCCCATGTGTAGGCGTCCTTTGCAAGAAATTCTCAGATAAAACACCTCCAGGCACTAATAGCATTACAGAGGCAGTACTTTCTCAATTAGCATAGCAGCAATTGCTGGTGACCCAACCTGTTCTAATTCTGCAGCAACTAAAGTAAGGCCCATACTTTCTTATCCGAGATGAAGGGATTGAGAGCAGCCCTGCCGAGAAGGACTTGGGGGTACTGGTGGACGAAAAACAGAGTATGAGCTGACAATGTGCGCCCACAGCCCAGAAAGCCAACCGTATCCTGGGCTCCACCAAGAGAAGCGTGGCCAGCAGGTCGAGGAAGGCGATTCTCCCCCTCTACTATGCTCTGGTGCGACTTCACCTGCAGTGCTGCGTCCAGCTCTAGAGTCCTCAGCACAAGAAAGACATGGACCTGTTGAAGCAAGTCTAGAGGAGGGCCATGAAGATGATCAGGAGGCTGGTACACCTCTGCTACGAGGAAAGGCTGGCAGAGTTGGGGCTCTGAGGCTGTTCAGCCTGGAGAATGCTCTGGGAAGATCTCATTGCAGCCTTTCAATACTTACAGGAGGCTTATAAGAAAGATAGGGACAAACTTTTTAGCAGGGCCTGTTGTGATAGGACAAGGTGTAATGGTTTTTAAACTAAAAGGCGGCAGATTTAGACTAGATACAAGGAAGAAATTTTTTACAATGAGGGTGGTGAAACACTGGCACAGGCTGCCCAGAGAGGTGGTATCAGCCCCATCCCTGGAGACATTAGTCAGGCTGGACGGGGCTCTGAGCAACCTGATCCAGCTAAAGATGTCCGTGCTCACTGCAGGGGGGTTGGATTAGATGGCCTTTAATGGTCCCTTCCAATTCAAACTATTCTATGATTCTATAATTTCCTTAAACATGTTAATGAAAGATTTTTCCATCTGAAACTCTTTTCTAAACAAAATCTATTGAATCTACTGCTTCTGTAGAAGCATATCCCATATAGAGGTTCTCTACAGTATGTATTTTTCAACTGTTTTTTTCAAGACTGTTAGACTGCAGTTATATACAGTATGTTCTCAGCTTGTTGTTTACACGTGGAAAGACAGTGGGGCTTTTTTGCAATTCTACTAATATTTTGTAATTTATTTGCAAACTAATTCTCTGAACACTTTGGTTTTTTCAGGCTGGAGAGTCTTCACTTTAAATTTCTCCTTTTGACTAGTTGCTTTCATATGCTGTATTTGACATTCGTTCATCATACCATGGAGGCAAATGAAAAAGGCAGCTCAAATATAATTTTGTAGGGGCTTATAATTTTTGGGGGGAAAGGAGTATGAATATTAGAATTGAATCTTACTACATATAAAGAAGCTAAAAAATTTAGCCTAAAAGATGAAAAAATTTATACTGTAAGATTTATAATGTGAATTTACATATTAGAATTTCCTTTTTCTTCATCTGCAATTAAGTTTGCAGATTTTCTGTTAAAAGAATGCTTTCTTACTAATCCAAATCTGAGTTAAATTCTTCAGTTAACTTTTACTGTTACACTTGGGAGTACGTTTTGCAATGCTATTTAAATTCCTTTACTGCATGACTGCACACCTCTGTTGTGAAGGCCTTTATAGGTTTGTTGGACATACTTCAAGTCCCATTAAAGATTATTCAGGATTTTGTTTCACTAGTTATTTTTCCACCAGTGAACACAAACCATTCTGTTGTATCTTTCACCGTTCTTGACTTGATCAATTTTATGCTTTCAGGTCTTTGTTTCAAGTCATTTGCCAATTAAGTTGCTCAAATACATCCTTATTTATTAGAAGTGGCTGCATTTTCTGCTTAGTTAGCAATAGTGGATGAACCTATTATGAATACATAATGAAGTAAAATAATGACTGAGGTCTTAACTATTATTATCACTTTCTTTGATTTGGTTTATATCAAGACCTGTATTATTCATAGTGGAATTCTTTGAACTCTGAAGGTTATGGAGAAACTGAGATGCCACTTTCAAGTCAGTGAAGCTCTGAAAAGCTTTTAGGCTTCACGGTGAATTTAAAATCCAGTGTTACTATCACAAAGCTCTTGTCACTGTATGGTTTGAACACATTTCAAACACAGCCACTACAGAACTGACGTCTCTGTCCCTGGCCTAGCCTGTAGATGGGCCTGTTAACCACTGTTCAGGTAAACACCTTCCAGTGTTCTCCCACTTGTCTTCATCTGTGAAAGTCTGTTGAACTATGAAACCCTTCAAAAGGTTCAAATTGTCCTGAGGCTTCTACTTCATTAATGACAACACCCTCCCACTCGCAAAAGAGAGAAGGGAAACATCAAGATGAAACTGAAGGAAAAGATACCATCTCTTCAGCCCAATTGCAAACAATTCTTTTTTTTTGCAATTTTGGCCTTTTTGAGTGCAGAAAACTCAGGTGGTGGTCAATAAGGAAACAAGAGTTGCACATTTCAGTTGGCCTCTCTACTGTCATCCCTGTGATTTTACTCCACTGGACTCTCCGCACATACCCACAGTAGTGTTAAGCCAGTGACCCTTCTTTAGTGTTAGCACGTAAACAATCCTGATTGCATAACAAAGCTTCTTCCTTCATTTTCTGCTTCAGGTTTTGAAATTATATCTAAGGTGTACAAACATTTTATTATAATGCCTATAATATCTACTTGCAGCTGTGGTTTTTTTCAACTAGATGCTGCTAATTAAGCCTTATCACAGTTCGACAATTTATGAGCTGTCCGGCCATGCCAGGACCGCCAAAGGCCTTGTTGTCCCTGCCCAGTCTACCTCAGGGCTCCCCTCAACCTGCTCATGGCCCAGGACCCCATGTCAGTCTCCCAGGGCTGTCAGCCCCTGACCCAGCGATGCCGCAGCAGGGCCGGTCTCCAGCTCCCCCCCCAGCCCTGCGCTGCCCTGCCCTGCCCAGCCATGGGCCCTGCCAAGCCAGGCCCACCTGTGGGCCCATGTCTCAGCTCAGCCTCGGCCTGTCCCTGTCCCCAGGGAGGTGCCCATTGCCTGGGGCTGCCACTGCACCCATGTCCCCTCACTGCCTTGCCTCATCCAGCAACTGGTACGTTGGATACCAGCCCTAATCCACCATGTTTTTGCTGACATCGGTGCAAAGACAAGCCTGCAACAAGAAGCTCATAGGCAATACGCCCCCTCGTAGTTTGTCTCAATGAAAGCATCAGTAATGTTGTAAGGCACAGACAGCAGCAAACAGTTATTTACAAAACAATCCCAAACGTTAATTTAGATGTTTTGCCTTGGGCAACACCCACATAGAGACCCCGATCTCGCAGAGAATGGCCAGTCGCCATCTGAGTGGCAACAGCAGCCTCCTCTGCGAGCACCCCTGCAGCGGTGCCTTCACTGCGTGGGCGACTCCCCGAATGGCTCTGCTGCCTTCTCAGCACCCGCCTAGCCCCCGGTCCTGTGCAATCACTCCAGCACATTACCTCCTATCGCACTTTTGTACAGCAGTTGCAAAGAGAAATGTTGAAATAACATGACTCTCATTCTGAATATGGCTAATCATTCGGATTATATATTTTCTGTGTAAGAAAAAAACGAAGTGCTTATTTTAAAATAATAATGGTCTACTCCATTCAGCAGCACCGCTGTAAGACCAAGTTAGGCGAGTACTGAAATATCAGTAATACCAGAAACAGGGATATTTTCTCATGACAATACTGATTTCTTAGCAGAGACAAGGCAAAGTATTTTGTCAAATAATGCCAAAAAACAAACTTCAGGCCCATGAACATTCACCTTTTTTTCTGAATGTTTAGGCATACACGGCTATGCAGTTCTCATAATGTCACTCAGAATGGGAAGTTTTACGTAGTCTATCTTGGCAAGAGTGAAGGTGCCAAAAAATTAATCATAACCCACAAAACTCAAAGATCAAGCAGCATATTGATTGTTTATTTTTCTTGCAAAGTCATAGTAAGAGGTGACCTGAAAGTTAGTTTGCTAGAAATAGATGTTGATTCTAGGAGGGTCAAGCTAAATTTTCTGGCTTTTCAACATGACCAAAACTGTAATGAGAAATTTTGACACTGCAGGCATATACATGTTATTGACTTCTTTAAATATAAACCAAAAAATGCTCACATCTATATGCAGAATATGAAACTTTACACTGTATCACAATCAATTTCATATTCAAATACTTCATTTGTAGTTTGAATTACCTAATTTTTCCTGTCATCCTTTGCAGATGTCTACTACTTGCTAAAATAAATCACCTAAAAAACAGTATGAAAAGATAATCAGTTAATTAAAATTTTTTGAGTCTTTATAGATGCACAGTGATATAACGTGACCATTACGGTTTAAGGAACAAAGTGATTTTATACAGCCTATGGATGATTGCTAAAAACGCTAACAATCTCTTGACAATGTTAATAATTCTTTGATGGCTATGTCCCCTTGGGGTTTTCTTTGGATTCAACTTGAGTGATTAATGTTCATTTCAGAGAGGTAGAAGGCATTTAAAATTACTGATAAAGAAATCACTAGACAGTTCAGTGTCCTGTGTTCTAAAACACCTTGCCTAATGAGGAAAAAAAAGTTCTGTGGAGTAAAAATGGAATAGAAATAATTGCAGGGCAACAAAGCAAATGATGAAGAGAGATTGCTCAGTCACACTGATCAAAGCAGCCCTGTGGCATTTAAATATTCACTGGAGTTTCTATGTCTGCTAAGCCTTCCCTGCTGCAAAGATGATACAGCATTATGCAAATTTGCAGTGGTAAAAGACAATTTCCATTAGCAGCAAGGCTGCTAATTTTCATAGGTCTTCTGTTAAGAAAGATCTATTCACTGAATGGTGAAAGTATGTACTAGGTATGAAGGGAAAAGTTCAATAGTATTACTGACAGATGTAGCACTTAGTGCAGATTGTGCACACAGAATATTAAAAGCAGTGCTGCCATCTCTTGGTTGGTTTTGGCTGTAGTAAACGCACTGTATTTGCCACAAATTAAGAAAAAACAACAAACCTACAGAAATGAATGCCACAACATGAGAGTGTTCAGCAATGTCCAATGTACCCATGAAAGGGTAATATTCAAATATTTCAGTAAATGGGGCTACCCCTACAGATTAAGACATATATACAGTGGTAGGTTTTTTCGCCTCTCTCTTCTTGCCTTTGGGGTAATTTTACTTCCTGAAAATAGACCACATTTGGCGTAGACAGAAGGGAATGTCTCAGAGAATATTTAGGATGTTATCTGTTAAATTCTAAGCCTAAAAGCATATGTGTCCTGCAGGGAAGATTTCTGCTGGGATTCAGGTTTGGTTTTTTTACTCAGGAGAATATGTGTTTTACATTTATATTTAAAATATAAATATATATACACACACAAATTTATTTATTTATATATACAAGAATGTATAAGCTATATAATTGCCCTGTTACACTGGAGGAATAAAAATCAATTTGATCAATACTGAACAGATGTTGTGTCCCGCCCTTCTGGCAGAATCTGAAAGGCAAAACTTGCCAATGAACTGCCAGAATCAGAGCACTCTCTTCTCTTTCTTTCTAGATTTTAACCCCTGTGATATGCAAACAAGGTATGTATTGTATTTCCTTCCAGAGGGAAAATACAATAAATTATGGTGCAACAGAGACCTGCGTACTGTCTCTCTTACAAATTAACACTCCTAATACTATTAATATAGATGCTTATTGCCATGGCCCTAATTCAGCTAAGCTTTTGCTTGGATATGAAGTTTTAAGACCTCTAAAATTTAGCCCAACTCTGTTCAGAGCAGGTCAAATTAGATCAGATTGCTCAGGGTTGTGTTCGGGGGAGGATTCAGTATCTCTGAGGATGGAGATTCCACCACTGAACTGTTCCCAAACCTGACAACTCTTATGGTGAAAATAAAAGAAGTCCTAATAGCCAATCAGGGTTGCCCATTTCGCACTTTGTGTCCATTGCCTTTCATTCTGTCACTGCTAGATCATGTCTCACATGCTGTCCACCAGGTCCCCTGCGCTGCTTTCTATCCCAGCAGCCCCAGCCCGTACTGTTGGATGGGGTTATCCCATTTCAGATGCAGGACTTAAACTGCGTGCCACAGGGAAAGAATTGCAAGACAGAAAGGACAATTGTCACACATGATTAAACAGAGTACAGGGTGGAAAGGTAATAATGAAACATATTCTTTCCATTGAATACCCACATCTAGGTTTCTTTACAGCAGCTATTCGGCAGCTCAGTTCTTTGTAACCTAGGGTGCAGGTGCAGCATGGGAGAGGCATCAGGTTATCAATTATCTGATGCAGCATGACACCCAAGTAACGAATCACAATTTATAATCAACTCTGCCACAGCTTACTGCTTTGTTTCTGCATGGATAACTCATGACTCCTCAGCTGCCTTTAGAACTGGATGCATGTGGTGCAGACAAGCACTCTGTGGTACTGGAGCGTCTCTGTAGAAAACAGAGAAGCCAAAATTCAGAAGGGAAAATCCCCCTATGATTAACAGAATTTAAAATCTGCCATTGATCAAACCAAGACATTCTGCCTATAGCCGCAAAAGTAGGCTAGCAATTAATACGCCAGCAGAAGAGAAATGCTCTGGTACTGAGCTGCATGGAAACAAACCAAAAAATTCAGTGCACTGTCCAAACTTAACTGATTAAGACTCTACCTCACTATCAGAAAATCCTGTATTATAGATCAGTATCGATACAATCAAGCAATTCAATTGGTGCACAAAGTCAGTAATTTATCTTTTTTCTTTCAAGATTTCACCCTTTTTATCCATGTGGATGTAAGGAAAGATTTTTACTGTGAGAGTGACTGAGCATTGGCACAGGTTGCCCAGAGAGGCTGCAGCATTTTCATCCTTGGAGATATTCAAAAGCCATGTGGACATGGTTATGGTCAAGTGGCTCTAGGTGGCCCTACTTCAGAGGTCCCATCCAACTTCAATCATTCTGTGATACCAAGTAGGCAGAAGGATAACTTGCATATAGTATGGCATCAGTGTCACAGTACCAAAAGCAAGCACCCTGTACTAACCGTAGGGAGCTGACGACAATATGTAACCACCAAAATATTTGAAGACATTCTCCAAGATATAAAGCATTATTTCTGTATGCCAGCTACTTCTGTAGCTTTCCAGGGCATTATGTTCATTAGTTTCAATAACATTTAGGTAATAAATTAATCACTTTTCTGCAGAAGGACACCATATTAACAAGAATGGGAATTACTACAGTGTTTTATGTACTACTGACATTCCATAAGTATGTAATCTAACTATGAGATTTTATAATAGTACTAGTCTCTGACAACGTTTTTTTCTAGCATTGCTTTAGTTACAATATCTAATCCTGGTAGTTTATCTGATGGAACCAACAATAACCTGGAACTAAGTTTTCTACTTACTTTTGGATGAGACACCTCTACTCTCATCAGTGCAGGAACATACTGTCATTATTGTGACAGATGGTCATAATATGGAATTATCAGTGTCCTGTCACTCTGCCCCTTTCTTTACAAAATATGCCGGACAGTAGAATTTACCCAGTTGCTCACCACTCATACAATGTTTGATATATAGCACCTAAATAATAATGATCCTCTAAAGACATCTTTCTTGTCACTAGAAAGGAAAACATGCCAACATCACCAGTCCAGAAACGTGAACAGGTAGAAATACATAATACTTTAATGATGTGTTTCTGATAACAGGTTCTCCTTCCCTGCAAACCGATGGAGGCAATACTGAAACGTGCCCTAGAACTCTTCAGAAAAGGTTTCTCAAAGCTTCACTCATGGAGGCCCTTTTAATGGGTGGGACAGCGTGCCAAAGGGTAATGCAACATTTACCTGTAAGTTAATACTGGGTTTTTTTTCAGTACCATCCCTAAAGGCTTCCCAGGCTGCAATATAAGAATGCCGGATTGTTAGTATTACTTAATACTTTAACCCATTTTTCTGTAATGTGTAATTGTTAGGGATTTTCTTAGGAATCATACCGATAGGACTTCCTATTTTTATTTAGAAAAATGGGGATAGCCCGTAATTCAAGGGACATTTTCAGAAACCACATAATCAAATTTATTTATATAAGGGAAACATCAAAATACAGGTTGAGGGCAGAATTGTTGACTGGGAGAATAAAGTGGAGTATCTCCCTTACCACTCTTACAACAGTTACTACCTCACTGCTCTTTGCTAATATACATTCACGGTTTTCTCTTCTTGTACTTAAACTAAGACTACCTTACACAATTTTTAAAGTTCAATTAACGATGGTTTTGTCCTATATAAGCTCAGAGGGAATACTGCTCTTCCTAACTTAAGATGTCAATGGTTTTGAGTTTAAAGGTTTAAAGACAGCACTACTTTTATCATCCATGAAGTGCCCAATAATAATGGCTTAGCTATTGAAATGGTTAAAACATATGAGAGAAGACAGAGAATGTTATCCTCACAAAAACTTCCTTAGTGCCACCCATTTCTCACCTTAAATTCACAAAATATCCTGTTTGAGAAACCCAGCCTGGCTTCCAGGATTCAACATTGGTCTTGGCTATTCTGTAAACCCTATGTCCATATGCAGGCTCTGGAGTCTCTGCATCCATGACTGAAATGAAGCCAGGCAGTATTCCTTCTTCCTAACTGTTAACCATAAGATTTTCTTTAAGAAGAAATCAGTTGGTGTGGAAAGAGCTATAGAAAAGGAAAAACCATTAAAATTTGGTCACTTTCTTTCACATCACCATCGTAAGCCTACTGGACAGTGGTACATTTTGTACTGTTTACCCCTATCCCTTTCTCTGCACTTCTCACAAGTGAGTTCCTCAGCTATAATGAAGACAAAAAATAAGATGTGCTTGCTCCTAGAAATTCCAAGTTGAAAGAGCCTGTTAGAAAAAGATGATGTTTTCTTTAATTTCCAGTGTTAACCCGTTGTAATGTACTATTTGAGGTCAATTCACTTTCCTAGATCATCTGGGAGGCATGTTCCAGTTAGGAATGCTTTACAGACAAGTTTCCACAGGCTCCCTACCTTTAAGGATGAGCTTTAAGCTTAAGAGCTTATGTTATCCACAGCTGCAATAAGGATAAAAGCAAACTTTCTAACGGCTAGGCATCAGTCCTCTTTGGTAGTGGCCCCATGGCATATTTTCTCCTAAGGCCTCATTTCAAAAAAGATCTGAGCCTGTCTCAGGCAAGGTTGTTAACTGGAAGCCAAAGAAGAAAACCTACAAGGAAGGTACAGGAAACATTTTCAGGAATGTGGATGAGGCCCATTTTACTGCAACACATGCCTCCATCCTCCAGGACAGAGAGAAGTGTTGGCCACAGATGTGGCAATGATTTTAACGTATGGGTGTATTTTCAGTGGTTTTGCCCTACAGCTGTCTTATCCTACTTCCCTGCAGTGCTAATGTAGAGTGTGAACTCTCCAGAAAATGTATGTGTCCAGATCTACGGAGCTTAAGTTATAACTGTGAACCAAAGAGGAAACAGTAATTTTGTTGTGGCTGGGTATCAGGGCTCTGTGTGCACACCCAGGACTTCAGTCGTTAGTTCCCTGGGTGGACCAGGAACTGCCAGGCTTGGGCAAACACAACTGAGACCCTGGACTGACTTGAGCCAGTGGACTGACTGATCTCCAAGCTGGCTGTTTTTTCACAAACATACTGTCCGTGAGCGTCTCTGCAACAAGTATACCAGCTGATACGACATTCTGGAATCAAGAAGGAACATTTCTCAATTAGGGTGAAAATCGCTAAAGGGCTGTTTTCTCTTCCCTGACCCACCTTCCTGAAGAGCAGAAAGGCATCTAGATTAATTAACAGAGATGTATTAGTATTTTCAACCAGGACAGTTTGTCTCAACTTACTGCTACACCCTTTACAGAAAACAACTATTTCTCAGATGTAAAGACTGTCCAGAGTATTGCTGAGAGAGCCCTCTGACTATCCAGGAAGACCTCAAAGCATCACATGGATGAACTTTTCATTCACCAGAAGGCAAGAGGACAACCAACAGACACGTCACAATCACACAAACAGGTTGATTTTGACAAAATCACAGGCCAGCGCTTAAAACCTGTGTTTATGTAGGACTCCAGCTCTCTGTAAATTCAACACAGACTCACATGCTTAAATGTCAATTGTGAGTCAAGGTAGCACCAAGGATAGTTGTTTATCACTGAAGAACTGGAAAGTAAGCTGATCACTTCAGGTATAAGAAACCCACAGCAAAAGACTGTCCAAGCAGAAGCTAAGGATCTACTTAAAGCCTCTGAAGCTATCATTTCTTTAAAAGAGATTGTTCCTTCAAGTCAATAATAGGTGAAATATGAGACCTCATGTAATCCAAAACCCAGTAAATGATAGATTTACACATTTAGTCCAGAAGGAGTAGCTGAACTAAGGCTGTTCGACAAGTTAGGTCTATCACCAGACTGACCACATAATCAATGAAGAAATAAAATCCTGAAATAACCATTAACCAGAAGGGGTTAAAAGACTCTCCAGACCGGTATGCTTTTCTAGATGCAACTAAAGCTGTGTTTGTAACGTTATTAGGCATTAACCTATGCAGAGGAAGGTCTCATAATAGATCCTCATTTATATCATCCTCCACTGTGCCAGGAGCTATTACACCTTGCAAGTCTTTAATAGGTGCTGTAATCACATGAATCTTCATTTTTCTCTAAAACTCTAAAGGGCACATATATAATTATCTATAGTGGACCTATAATGAAATAAGTTTCTTTGAAAAACACTTCCATTTCAACTTCTAATAAACCAGTTTTTCTTATGAAATTCATGAGTAGCAACTTCACCCTTTACACATCACCCTGGATTGTGTGAGATGCTTCTACTGTTTATTAGACACCAATTGACCCTGGGATAACACCCACCTCAGAAATAATTTCAGTGAATGCAATTATGTTTAGCAATATGTGAAAGACCTAGACAGTTCTGATGAGAGAGAGTATACCGCTTAATAGAGGTCCACGTTTGGGGAACTGCATTACCGCTTGCATCAGCTTAAATGATCCTACAACAACCATCTTACACTGACGCAGCTTGCAGATTTATGCACTGTGTAGCAAAGAGCCAGTGTTATCACAGCTCATCCACTATCAAGTGTTTGGAAAAGATAAGAATTCATTTGCATTTTTAATGACAGTTCAATGTCTTGACTTCTTTGCAGATGCTACGTTGACACATACAAATTACAGCTGCAAACATTCACTTCCTCTAGGCTTACTACATATATTTTGGGGATATATTTCTTCAATAAAGATGAAGTACTTGTATGGTACCAATTGACACAGGTGAGTAATTACGCAGTATTTAGAGTTATATTGATTTCTTTGACGGAGTATTTTACTATATCCTACAACCTCCTGGGTCAGAAGATTACAAGCTTTATTTGCATTCCAAGTCCACCCTTTCAGTTACAAAGATCACTAAAAAGGACTGACAACTGATATCCACAACACAGAAATTAATTTTCTCCATCCCTTCTTTTCCTCCTTGTTCTGCCCTCATCAGAAAAATACGCTTGGAAGACTCCAACAGTTCACACTCATTTGCTAAATTACCTAATTATTAATGATAGCCATTGAGTAGACTTCTACAGGACTATATCTGCTTTGTTTACTTTTAACAGATACCCATCATTTGACCAAATGTCCTTCTTGAAGAAAGTGTAATAAAATGGATATATGACATCCTAATAGAAAAACATTCACAAAACCACTAAGATTCTGTGAATGACCTATACACTACATAATTCCCTTTAATTTCTCATATATAAGTATCAGAACACTACTTCCTTAATACAATTGTACCTTAAAAAAGTGCTGTAAATCTCCTGAGAAGCTAAGCTGAGATGAAGAAGAATTAGCAAACATAAGGGACTTTCAAGGTGGTTTATCTTAATTAGGCATTTAGTTCTGATACATTTCCAGGAATGTACACTGAGTTTCTGTGATTTCTTAAGTCTGTACTCATAGTTATATATATCCTGAATTAAACACTAGTCACTCACTTTAAGGATGTCAACTTCTTATACTGTGTGACTACGGAACATTAACCGTCCCTGCTCAAATCTCAATTGATTAACAAGGCAGCACGTCTTTTGAAGGATTTGTTAAGGCATGGTGGATAGAGGCATTTATCTAAATTCCATGCTGACATACACAATATGCAACTTCACTGAAGGATTTGTATTTAAATCAGCTGAAACTTCTTGTATCATCATGTGTTTTACAGCAGCTATTTCAAAAGTGCAACAGCAAATTCCTGGAGGAGCTTCCATGGAAATCAACAGCAGCAGAAGAGGAACGTTGTGCAGCACTCCTTCCACATGGTTAACTTATTTACAATTCCATTATACACTACAGTATGTTCCAATATACTCACACTAATGCTTTGGTTTCATACTAAAGATATAAAGAGTGGAAATAATTCACTGTTGACAGAATCTACTGTAGGAGACTAGACTATGTTTTGCTATTACAGTGATGGATGGACGTTTGGTGACGAGGAACTGGTTGGATGGTCTCATCCAGAAGGTAATGGTCAATGGCTTGATATTTGGATGGAGATCAGCGACGAGTGGTGTCCCTCAGGGATCTGTATTGGGACTAGTACTGTTTAATATCTTCATCAGCAACACAGACATTGGGATCAAGTGCACCCTCAGCAAATTTGCAGACGACACCAAGCTGAGCGGTGTGACTGACACATCTGAGGGATGGGATGGCATGCAGAGGGACCTGGACAAGCTCGAGAAGTGGGCCCATGTGAACCTCATGAGGTTCAAAAAGGTCAAGTGCAAGGTCCTGCACCTGGGTTAGGGCAACTTCCAGTATCAATACAGGCTGGAGGATGAAGGGATAACAAGGAGCCCTGTGGAGAAAGGCTTCGGGGCACTGGTGGATAAGAAGCTGGACATAAGGTGACAATGTGAGCTCCCAGTCCAGAAAGCCAACCGTATCTGGGGCTGCATCAGGAGATGTGTGGCCAGCAGGTCAATGGAGGCGATTCTCCCCCTCTACTACACTCTCGTGAGACCCTGTCTGCAGTGCTGTGTCCAGCTCTGGAGTCCTCAGTGAAGGAAAGACATGGACCTGTTGGAGTGGGTCCAGGGCAGGGCCATAAAAATGATCAGGGGGATGGAACACCTCTGCTATGAGGAAAGGCTGACAGAGTTGGGGCTGTTCAGCCTGGAGAAGGCTCCAAGAAGACCTTACAGTGGCCTTCCAGTACTTATAGAAGGAGTGTAAGAAAGATGGAGACAAACCTTTTAGCAGGGACAGTTGCAATAGTTTTTAAATTTAAAAAAGGGTAGATTTAGACTAGATACAAGGAAGACATTTTTTACAATGGGTGTGGTGAAACACTGGCACAGGCTGCCCAGAGAGGTGGTAGAAGCCTGATCCCTGGAAACATTCAAAGTCAAGTTGGACGGGGATCTGAGCAACCTGATCCAGCTAAAGATGTCCCTGCTCACTGCAGGGGGGTTGGACTAGATGGCCTTTAAAAGGTTTCTTCCAACCCAAACTTTTCTATGATTCTATGATGATGAAAACTAACAGCTGGATGTGACTTGTGAAATTTAATAAACTTTTACAAGATGTGTCTGAGAATACAGGTATACATCAAGATGCAGTATTTTATTACAGTATAAAACTTGCCTTTCTATTACCTACTCTATTATTAAACAGAATACTTAAAGCCGCAAAAGAGTGCGATTTCACAAACCTGTAGCTAAATGTAAAACTTGGTAATACCCAGTTAGGCTAATTCATGTGTGTCCATCAAATATATATTTGTTTGGCTGTATATTTAGTATTTGCTAACAACATATTTGTTAGCAAAAAACGTATTTGTTTCCTTAGACCTCTATCTCTTAATTTCTAGATTTTTCCTCAGAGATTAAATCTGTCTTCTCTTTTGTATCCTTTCCTCCTACCATATAATTTTATTTATCATTTATTATCATTTTATTTGCATTCACAGACATTCGTATTTTACATTAACAATTTCATATTTGTACAACTATTTTTAATTGGATTCTCATGAGAGATCATTTGCATCTAAGATGATACATCAAATTCTCTAGCTCTGAAAGAGGCTTAATGTACTTAGGAGAATAACTGTTAAAACTAACAGGAATTGATAACATCATCAAGACTTCTTTGAAAATTTTAATCAGAAGATTAATTTATTAATTTTTAAAATTGTTCTTCATTTACCTAATATACTTTCTATATCCAACTTTAGTTCTTGTTCACATTAGCCATAATATTTTTCTCCCCATATTCTTACAACATTGGTCCCTACATTCAAGAAATTCTTCAATTAATTCAATTTAGAATCATACAATCATAGAATGGTTTGGGTCAGAAGGGACCTTAAAGATCACCTAGTTCCAGCCCCCCTGCCACGGGCAGGGTCACCTCCCACTAGACCAGGATGCTCAAAGCCCCATCCAGCCTGGCCTTGAACACTGAGAGGGCAGCCACAGCTTCTCTGGGCAACGAGTTCCAGTGTCTCACCACCCTGTTTCCTCCCTTTGACCTCTATGATGGAGCATTAGTAAGTCTGCAGGGGGTGAAACAAGGCATTAGTATTGTTCTTTGACTGTATTTTTCAAGCAGATTTTAGGTAGCCAAAGTGAAGACTGCAGTTGCACATCTTTTTGCATTCAAATGCAAGTATTGTACATAAGCACTAACTAAATACCTTGATAGAACAGAATAAAAGACATTTTGGAAAGTAGGAACTGCTACTAAATCAAATTTTAAGAGTGGCATAAAATTCTTACTTTAATAGAAGGCATAAATCAACTAGTGTATATTCTGATATTTAATTGTGTGCCCTGCAGCACAGCATCTGTGTACAAACTAGAATTTTACTAGAAAACAAAGAACAATTTTCAGTAAACACAGGCAGTTGGAAATACGAAAAGCACTTTTGGAGAAAGAAATTATACACATTCTGGAACGATTAGAAAGCTGGTAGAAATGAAGTTTCCCAAGTTGGTCTTAACAGCTGTCTTGATTTGAGACAGTTTCATTTCACCACACCCAATAGCAGATGCATGGAAGACAACTCTCTCACACAAACAGGCACCACAAACATCGATTTAAGTTTCTGGGAATTTAAAATTCCTTGAAATACTTTTGTCATTTTTCTTGTCACAGCATCTTCCTCTACTCCTTGATATAATATTTCAGTATTTCTGAATTTCAACTGAGATATGAAATAGATATCTACTGTTCACTTCTGTTTCACTCATTTAGGTTCTCTAGAAGAGCACAGTTTTTACTGAGATACTGGCAAAACAATGGAAAGGAAAAATTAATGAAGTAACATGATAATAGCTTCAACCACTTTCCTCATGCAGTCTTTACAGTGTGTAAAAATTTGAGATAGCTTAAGGGTCCATATTGGATAACCAGTTTTGTATGTTACTGGCAGGGTGTCCTTCAGCTCCTCAAAAGGAGTATGTTTGTTATTCTGCAAGGTGTGTTTTCCAAATAAAATTCCTGCCAGTCTTGGGGCTTCACACTGAGCACACAGTGAAACACATCAGTGAAGAAGTTTTGATTAACCGACTGAGGATAGGGCTCCTAAGGAGGTCAAGATAACCCCCTGTCTGACCAATTTACTTGAAGGCTACAGACTCAATGGCCATCAACCCATTTGTCAATATCTCAGTGTTTTGGAACAGTGTCCCAAATTCACTGCTGTCAGACACAGCTACAACTTCAGTGAAATCTACAGACTTCCATGCAATTCTCAGTGGCTATTTTGTTACCGAAACAGACAGACTGCATGTTGAAACATGACTGAATTTTGTAATGTCCACCATTAACAACATTTAACAGCCAGTAAAACCACAAAATCGGATTACACGGTAAATAACATCACAAAAACTAAATGTTGCTCATGGTAGTGGAACCTCTGTGTACAGAGAACAATGACAAACTGAAGTCAAACAGTCATGCATGAAATTTACTATAGCTAATTTCTGAGAAATGTAAGGTTTTCCTTTTTCTCCTCAATACAAACCCATTGCTCCCATTATGGTCCACACTCATACTTTACACTTCCCCTCTCTTGAGATCCCACAGTCAGAAAGTGTTGTTTAATTAGTTCGTTATCTCAAAATCTGGATTTTAAAATCCTCATTCTTAAATCCATGACAGTTCTGGAAGCCACTACTGGCAAATAAATTGGTTTTTCCCCTTGAGGCATGTGGGCTGAAGACCATGATTTTGACTTGTCAGCTGTAGCCTCAGGAGTGGTGATTTTGTTTGATTGTAACTGCGGGGTTAAGCTAGGAAAATTCCAGTGCAGAAATGGCACTCGAAGATATGCTTAACTTGAAACAAACGCTATTAGCTCTTATCTTGAATCGAGGCCTTACTGTTTATCTCCTGAATTACAGAAAGGATTAAATTCAAGTCCTTTTGTTGCATCTACATTTCTGAAATGTTTCTTGTCAATCACTGGTTGTAAAAGTAAAATGAACAGCAGTTAATCTTTAAAGAAAAGTTTTTCAAAACTAAAAGGCATTCTTCATACATACTCATTTCTATTTCTCTTTCTTCCTTGTGGAAGCACCTCAAGTTGTGTGACTGGAAGTTATTCAAATTCATTTTATCGTATCACTGTCATGCTGAAAGAAAGTCATAGGAAGCATCAGTTTTGTATTTTTTCAGTTGTTGCATTGTACCCATTCTCAGCTTTTCTCCTGCTGACCCCCACATGAAACTGGAGTAGTCATCAATAAATATTATAGCTATGTGTTCAAACAGAAAATACAGACACACACTACTATTGCAACATTTGTTCTTTTGAATTAGACATTTGTAATAAACTCCTTTTTTTCTCTCAAGTCAGAAATGCTTACTGCTTGTAGTAATTTATCTACAATAAGTGTAATTGCATCCCTTGTCATTTGTCAAGCTGGTATTCAGTCAAAGGGCTTAAAAAATAATAAACTTAGAAATATTTTTAAAATGAGAATTCTTTAAAAGCTGAGCAACTTTTGTCATCTTTTCCTGGTAATTTTGCCTGATTATCTCTATCTTAAAAAAATATTTCTTTTTCTTCTCTTTTTTAGTTTCCATCTTCACGTCTTTTCTTCTTCTGCATATGCGAGTTCTGATCCTGCTGCAACACCGAGATATATCGACATACATGACAAGATGAAGCAGTCACCTTGTGCAGGTATGGTCAAACACAAGTCAAGCTGAATAAAAAATTTTCTTCACTCTTCATTAAGGTGAAATGTTGCAAATTATATGCATGAGAGCCTTCCTGAACCTCTACTGGCATGGAAGAAAACATCAGCACTGAATTAAAATGGCAAGTCATATTTTCTGAACTATTGCCACGGCATGCCAAAATACTCACACATCAGTAACTTTTAACGGGCATCTTTTGTTTTTCTACATGTCTGTAAGCACTGATGTCTCTTCCTCTGAAAGATGGTTCAGAGTCCCAGTGTAAGACTATGAATCTAACTGATTTCCTGGATGTTTACAGCAGCAGGTTGCTCAGAAAAAATCTAGTGTTTCCCAAGAGCTTTGGACCTATTGCATGTTCAGAGTGCTTTTGAAAAGCTTTGGCTCTACTATGCAACACGTGTGCAGTACAGACTAGACTTCATGTACTGTGGGTATCATGTGTGACCTTCTCTTGACGAAAAGACCAATAATGCTAAATATAGGCTGAGCCACTGAAGCACAACATTAACTAAAATTTTAATTTTGTAAGGAACAGCATTATCACATGTCCACAGTTTCCCAAATAAATGCAAAATTCTTTTAATCATCATTAAAGAGGGTATAAAAGACAGTGAAAGTAAAAAGCGCTGAAAAAAAGAGCAGCAAATTGAAATGCTTCAAGCCTATCGTTCAAATGCTTTGTGAAACATTTTTTCTCTCCTTTGAATTGCACTATGCCTTCACTTTTGCTTTTATTTCCATACTGGACTTTAGTATCTTTGAATCTTATGCGAGTCTGTAACTTAATACAGGGTTACCAATGAGTATTTAAGGGACACTTTCATGGATAACGATTTGTTCAAATAACGGCATCATCAAGTAAGTTTGTTGCACCTTTCCAAATTTGGTCACTAAAGTGCAAACATTCAAATCAAGAACTATTCGTCAAAGGACTTTAATCTCTTCCAGAGGATGCTGTCACCTTAGAAGACTAAGTGGCCGCTTTCAAAAAAGAAAAAGACCTGCTTTGTTAATAAAGCAGGACAAGGAGAGAAAATTGGGTAAAAGTGGCCTAGAAATCCAAGCTATTAAGTTCAAAGCCCAGGGGCTTCAAAATTGATCTGTACAGTGGGGGAAAGGTTAATTTCTTCTGTATATTTTTCTATCCTATTTTTTCCTGGTCTAGTTTCAGAAACCACTTGACAAAATCTGAGCTCAAATTTTTAAAATACATTTGATGCCTTCAGAGAGTAGACTGGCATCTTAGTTTCTATTTGGCCACTTTAAAAGATCTAGACATAGCATAAAATTTACAGTTAATTTTTAATTAAGAATATCAAATAGCTGCTAAAAAAAACCCCAAAACCTCAAAAAAACTTTCAACATATAATTTCTAGACTTGTTTCAACTATGCAATCATATGGGATTTCTTTTCAACTCAATAAACCCTTTCTCTTGTACCTTGTTTTCAAACAAGCTAGCATCACCTTACCTTCAGCAAGGCATTGTAAACAAAATGTAAAAAAAGGCCATTGATTTCTACTCTGTTTTTATAGTCTACTCTTGCACAAGACTTTACACACGTAATGTCTTTCTTTAGCAAGGCAAAGAAAAACATTTAGTGAAATTTCAAAGATAAATTTTCACACACACTTTTCTTACCATTTTTTACTTGGCTTTGTTACCTTTTCTTTGTCCATTCTTCTGTACTTACAGAGTTCAGCTGAATCTTCTTTTTTACATAAAACTAAGCCCATGCAATTCTGCTTTTTGCTATGTCTCCCAGTGCTATTCAGGGTCATGCTAACCTATGTAGCCCTGGAAATTTTGTAGTTTAAACATCACTGATGGGAATCACAAAATATTTTGTAAAGAGTTAAGAAAATTAAGTGTTCTCTTTAAACATGGACTCAAAATAGGGCACTGAATCACTTATTAGTTTGAACAGCTAAATAATTTCTTGTTCAGAATATATATGATGAAATGGTTCAATTACTACCAGGGTCTAGACACACAGTCTAGTGACTGTGAGAAAAGAAACAAAGAAAACACACAGGGAGTCCAGGTATACAGTGGAGTTTTAAAAACAGGTGCTTAAAATTAATACTGTAGTAAATATTAAATTTTTGCTTCAACAATTTACCAATGCTTAATTTCTTTTGATATGCAATAATATTTAAATAGTATCATGTGTCAGAATTCAAAAGAATCTTTTAAGCACTTTCTTTTAAGTTCTGTTCTCCAAACATTTGGGGAGCGGAGGGTATTGGAAAGGAGCAGGATAGTGGAAAACACTCAGGATTAAAGGCCTTGTATTTTATCTATCAAAAAGCCTATTCAAATACGAAGTTTCTTAGTAATAGGTAATAAGTTTCTCTACTTATTTAAGGATTTCTAAAGTTAAAAGGACACTGCCAGACTAACTGTTTGAAAATGTGCAGACAAAATGGGGGTACAGTCACTTTGCCCACAGGTAAACTGTAAAGTAATAGGGGAAAAAAAACCAGCCAAGCTATAAAGAGATGCAACTTGAAGTATTTCTACCAATTATTTACTGGATAGATATTTCACAAATTCACCTTACTCAGCTTGTAAAGAAGTGCAAAAGATTCAAAACGTAATGTCAGTGTCAGCTTTTTAGTGAAAAAACCCATCAAGCCGCAGCCCCGACAGCCATTCAACCCGCTTCTGCCTGGGCTGGTGAGACGCTCTGAAACGTTACTTGAGCAACCATTTAGACCTTTGCTTGTTTCCCCGCACTAGCAAGTTTCTGTGTCACACAGACCCTTACTAGCAGATGTGGAGAGGGCAGCCATTGAGAAAAGCTGTCAGAGTTGCTTTGAGCCACTGAGGAAAACCTCCCCTAATCCTGTGCTTGGAATCAGGAATTTTCCTCCCCCATTTATTGTCCCCAGAGAGGCAGTGTGAAATTACACAAAAACTAAGGTAGCTTGCTCAAATGAAGAAACAGCAGCTTTATAAAGTGCCAGTTACCAGCAAACCTATATCACGAGTAGTATTAAGTGTTCTTCTCTTCGATTGTCTAGTGCTAACAGTAGGCCTTTAAATTCAAGAACAATTAAGGCTGCAGCCTGTTATTCCCGAAGTCAAGGGCAGCTTTGTTTTACCTTGGCCTGAGACGTGACTTTGCAATTGCTGGAAAGGAACAAGCAGTTGCAAGCAAAGGAACTCAGCGGCTGTTGGGGAAAACTATCATCATATACCTCTGCGTGGCCTGAGCTCTCGGGGGCAGACTGAGCTCCCGGGGGGCTGGGCTGACCCGGCAGCGGGGCTGCAGCTGAGGGCTGGAGCCTGTGCCTCCCTGGTGGGACACCCAGGGATGCTGCTGCAAAGACTGATTGCCCCGTGGGGCAGGTGGCCACGGTGGGACGTGAGGTGCAGGGGGAAGAGAGGCAGCCAGAGGGACCCTGGAGCGGCCGGGCATCAGGGGTGGGTGGAAGGGAAATGCAGCGAGCCATGGCAGGGGAAATGTTCAGTTCCCTGCAACTCAAGGTCACTAGCTGGCATAAAGCAAGCCCCGAAGGACTAATTCACTGTACCATGACACAGTGGGAACCATTTTCATTTCCATGGTGTTTTTCCGATACACTTGCACTTGGAGTTTTCTGTATTTAAAAGGTAAGTATTCTAACTTCTTTTCTTTTTTTTTCCTTCCCCCCCCCTTCTGCTTTTAAAAGCCTTTGTGATCTTCTTTGGGGAGCTCATTTTAAGGAAGAAGACTAAGCTTATTCATCTCACTCGAGATCTTATCACGATCTCCTACAATACACATCTTCTAACAGTAAGATAACTTCAGTAAAACCAAGGTTCTGTTCTGATGGACGGTTTTCAAACCAGCTATGACATAATTTTTGGCTTAATGGCTTTTCCTCTAGGAAGCTGGAAATGCAAAGATGGGGTTCTTATAAAACAGAAGCTGGAGTACTGAGGTGGTATCATCTCATTGTGACAAATACTTTATCCTGTACATGCATTTCAAGTCCATTATCCTTGACAATAAACTACTACTACTTGAAATCATCTGGGTGTCCTAACACTTTCAGATTTTGTAGATTTTTTCCCAGAAAAAATTGAGGCTGCATATCCCTTAAGAACTCTTAAGCTGCTAAAACACCGTTTTCATGAATTAATGTCAACAAAATGTTCTGTATTAACTGTAATAATCCTGGAATTTGGCAGCATTGCTTGAATACACTCACCATTTCAAAAAAAAACTTTCCAAGTGTACTTAAGTGGAACAGTTAAAAAAACCACACACGCAACAAAAATGTTTTAACTTGGCATGCAAACCATGTACCACTCAGAACAAGTACCTAGACAACAATTTTACAGCTACAAATAGGTTTGCTTCATGCCCTGTTTTGCCTCTGGGAAAAAAAACATCCACCTTTTACTCCTGACAAGTAGGTACCAACGTAAGCATGAAAGTAAATCGTACTATATAAAGATCTTTAAATTATTTTCTTTACTATGATGTAACCTTCAGTTTCTCCTACTCACTCCCTTCCAGTGCATCAGTAATCTAGGCAGAAAAAAAAACCCAAATAAATATGTGTAAACAAAATTACTGAGACACCCACTGTAGGTCTTCACTGAATATACAGACAGTTTTGATTTAAAGGACTTTGTGTTTTTACTGAACTGCTTTGTGCTGTGTCACTGCTCTATGCTGCTTTGGACTGCTTCTCGTCACTTTTCTGCATGACAGAAGGGCTGCTGTTACGGTAAATAAGTCCCAACACCTGCCAGAGTTCCTGTTGATCACAGAAGCTCAACATTGTCCCAAGACGGTATCAGAATAACTGGAAAATTCTCATTAAGGTAATTATTTAATTGCACAGAAACAAAAGCAGATAAAGTAAGAAAAAACCCAAAGCCTTAATAGCAGCTGGTGCCTTTAGCTGGGGTGAACGCCAAAGAAACTTTGAAGTGGAAAAACACCCCAACAGTTCCCTGCAGACTCCCTGCCGAATGTCCCCATTATTTATGTACAGAAAGCTTTGCACAGGCCTTACATAAAACACTGCCTGGATTCAAGTAATGAGGTCCACAAAAACATGACTCTAAATACCTATTCTGTTACATCCTGGAGGCAAGTCACGCTTGTCAGCAAGTGCCAGAAGAGATACCGTTCCACCTCAGAAAGTCTGTCAGCTGAAGTATGTCCAGGACCCCAAAAATCTCCAAGCAGGACAGCCGACAGCATAAGCCCGTCAGGGCTGATGAGCCTACTCCAGCAGGGAAAAAAGATCCCATGCTTCCCAGTCACAGAAACGGGAAGCTCTTCCCAATGCTGGTGTGCAGAAGGAATGGCACGGGAGGTGCAGCTTGCCCACTGCAGTGCAACGCAGTGCAGTCAACTTGCAATGCTCTAAATGCCCACAAGACACTTCCTTGAAAAATCTTCCTGCAGAGCTCCACGAAATTTACTACTACAATGTTGGACTTGGAGGGCTAGTCCTAAAAATTCAAGATGTAGGGGGCCTTCATTTATCCCTTCAGTATTTTGTTTCAGACCACACGAATGGATGATGTCGCTTGTGCTAATCCCAAGGTCGGCATCTGTGCCAGATCCGGTAAATTCAATATTTGAGGTCTTGTTAACAGTTTACAGAAACTTTTTTGTTGGAAGAATGTGGACTGTAAATAAGGAGACTGGAGGAGTCCCTGTCCTAAACTGAGCTTTCATGGGTTGCCTCCACCTCCTTGAGTCAGGAAAGCAATTAACAGAGGTATCTCACCAAGACCACCTGGCTTGCCCCTATGTACTGCCTTCTCCAAGGCAGAATTGGGAGGAGTGGTCTATGGACAGTGATTTTCTGTGAGAAGATATCCCTTTGCTGGTAAAAGAACACCCAGGGGCCTGAAGATCTTAAAAGTATTTCCTTTATATTTGCTCTGTGGCAGGAATTAGCTACCCTGCCTACAGGTACTTGAAAGAAAATGGCAGCCTCTGAAACAGAGTTTCATGTCTGCCTTGTCACTAATCGACGTGTATGGTCTACCTCCGAGATGGTACCGAGCAGAGATTAAATGTCATAGATCGATGGATACACAGTATAGACAAGCAGGAATATACTTGTCCTACAGTGTTGTTTTAAATTTTTTAATAGTTCTTGCCCATTTCATGCAGATTGTCCTTGCAGGTGTATCAGGAACGTTCTTACTTGGTTAAACTTTAGTTAAAAAAGCATATTTTCTAATCATATAGGATAAAGAGATCAGACTTCCCAGTGACTGTCGGGAATGTAACGCACTCTAGTCCAGCTCTGTGCGGCAAAGGCCATCTCTGAGATGCCTTGGCCAGCCTTGAAGAGCTTTTCAAGAGAAAGCTGGAAGAAGACGCAGTGGCTGCCCTACCTTTTGTGCAGTAATGGCTGTTGAGCCGAGGTTGTCCTGCTTAACCCTCATGTGAGCTGTGCTGCAGCTGCGCTGCATGTGCCTGTGCCTGGCCATGTACCCCACCGACCCAGACCCAGACTAACTTCCCAGTTTGACCTGGGAACTGCCTCATCACTGTGATCTTGCCTGGTGATCACCAGACTCTGGCTGACCTGGGTCACTGTCTCTGGGCCTGCCTTGGCCACAACTCGCTGGCTTGTGTTCCTGGCTTCACCTCAGACCTGCGTCATCACCCAAACTTGTCTGACCTCTTCACCGAACCTTGTGTGATCTCTAATCTTCTCTGAATCTTGTTCCTGCCTCCAAACGTGCCCTGCTTGGTGCCTGTGGGATGGGGCCCCAGCTGGCATGTCCCCTGCTCTGCCAGGCTTGTTAGCAGGCTCTGCCCCTGGGTCCCAGTCCTGCAGGCCGGCAGGCCCTCGCTGGGGCTGACAGTAATGCTGGAACTGCAAGTACAGACCGGATACCCACAAAATAAAGGTCTGGCACCGTGTTAGAGCCTTGCTGAGTTGGAAAGAGAATCCAAGAGCATCCTGTTAAGTGGTAAGAAATACTATTTTGTACTCAAACACTGTAGCCTTTGTAAGGGATGCTGGCAGAGCAGCAAAGTAAAACCTCTCGAACAGTCATTTCAAAAGCAGAATTTATACTCCTTCAGCTTGACATTGAGCAAAAAAGAACGTCGACTCCTCGCAACTGTTTGTGGTGTGGGATGATCCCGCACGACAGGAACAGACTGCCAATGTGCTGAGTAGCCTGATCATAAAGGAAGCCTTCTGGGGATCAAATATTAGTACTGGGCCAGTTATACAGCAATTGAATATAACCAGTGAATTACAGTACCACCATGCGAATGACATCAAAAGCAAAGTCACGTACAAAAGAAAACCATGCAAGATTCCCCCCATCCTGAGTGAAATTTAACATTAACGAGAAAATACACTCATTTTGACAAGGAAACAAATGCTATGCTGTTACACACTATACAGAGGTGAAGACAGCCTCCAAAATCCCATTCCATTAAATCAAAATATTCAAAGCATTTTAAATTCTTAATATTCAAACAGTTGTCAGGTAAAGAGTCATCTAGAGCCAGCATGGTCCTGAGCATCAACTGGGAACACTCAGTACCACACAGTATCTAACATTTACTACAGATTATAACTGCTATCCTAACACTGGCATTTGACAAGTGAAAAATTTGACAAATTTGCATTTTCTGATTCTTTCTGAGTTGCCAATTTTAAAGTCACCCCATACAAGATAGCAGAATATATTCTTCTCTTCCTTCTGTTAGTTCACAACTTAAAATAACACCATACATCAAATCCTGGTACTTGATGTAGGCATAAAAACTTGTATTTCCCACAGTGCTGGTACAAATGCACAAGTTTTTAGAACCATGGCTTGACAAAAGAAGAAGGGTGAAATTGGAGAAAATATGGGCCAACTAATTGTCCTTCATGCTTTTCCACTGAACATATTTGAACTCATTAGATACATCCCTTAGCCTACTCTGGATATGTAAAACCAGTCAGAAACAGAGGTGCAATGCCCTGGAGATAGCTGCTGAGCTGATTTTGTGAACTGCTTCTAGCATTGCCCTCACAGAATGGTCTGTGGCTCCTCCGCTACCACTGTACGTAACAGCAAGTTCAGTGAAATATAGCACAGAGAAGCCCAGCCTCACTGACAGTGGTGTTTCTATGGTGAGGGAAGAAATCAGAAGGTTCAGCTAGCTCAAAACAAAGGCACAGCAGTCACCTAGGAAAGGTGGCCCCTTGGGCCCCAAAATGCAAGCAATTCAAGTGCTTCGGTAGCAGGTCAGCAAAAAGGAATGCCTTCAAACATTGCCACAATAGATTTTGAGTTACAATTTAAACCTTCTCCCTCCCCTTTACCTTTCTTGGTCCCTTCCTCCGACCTCGGCACTTCAATTACAGCTCAATAGGAACATTTTTTCTGCAATTTCAGAGGTGAATTGGCCTGGCTGTGCTTTCCATGCCCAGAGCAAAAAGACCTAGACAAGGTATATGTCCTCTTTGGAGAGTTAAGTATTGAGTTTGGGCAGTCAGCCCTGAATCACTTACTCTACCATAATAAGCATCCCTGAGATTAATCAAACCATCAAAAGAAAGCTGTATATGCACTAGGATTTCTTCCCAAAAGGCACAGCAGTGACCTTTTCCCTAAAAAAAAATAATAAAAATTAATGAAGCCTCTCTATCAGTGACACTTACACTACTTGGTATTTTCACACAGAACCTAAAATATGTGTGGGTACTGAGTCATATTTTTGGAGCTAAATTTACCGTTAAGTTAAACTGATGACTGGGTTGACAAACTAATCTTTTCTGAAAGACAATCAAAATGCATCTAAGTTAAGTACTTGCTTTACTGTATCAATATAAAACAGAATTATTATTACTTTTACCAGTCATTTAATACAGCAGAACCAAAATCCCTGCTCTGTAGCCTCAACACAAAACTTGTTTCTTGTGTTTTGGCTTCATCCTCATCTATGATTTTTGCTGATAAATTCTTCAACTCCTAGAAAGGAAACAGCAGGAGACAATTGTCAGACTGAATACTAAATTCAACTGTCTTCTCTTAAGTATATCCAAAATATAACAAAAGCACGGGTGAAATATCACTTTTCAGTATATTGTAACTTACAGGTGCCTTGACAAGACACAACAAAATCTAGTACTGTGAGCTAACAGGAGTGGAGAGGTCTGTATGCTTTCAGAGAGATATATGTAAGATAGTTAGGAACTCATTTTTGAGAATATCGAGCATAATACAACCCACTTAGTTATTTTTATGTTTAATTTCTTAATATCTTAAACTGCATAATAATTTTGAATAATTCTTAGAGCTGATCCATCCTGTTTAGCGAATGACACAAATGTTTGTAGAAAAATATCACCTGACTATGTTATTAAGGATTGTGACTTATAAAGTATAATATATATATAACCTTTAACACAGATGGTACCTGTTGCATAACTGACTCCATAAATAATGGCATCATGCTGAGACCCATGCAGATCAACAGCCTGATGGGGCTCTCTAAATCAGCTCTGCGATCTTCTGAATTAATAGAGTAGTTGACAGATTTAAAGGCTGGTACGCTCTGCCTGTATCAGGCCTGGACCCAAGAGAGATCTGCTGATAGCAAGGAATGGGAATGTGCAGGATCAGTCCTGGACTCCACCCCACTCTCTGGAAGGACATTTGTTCCTACTCCACAAGGCTCCTCGGCTTTTTCTCCAAGCCTGACCTCCTCTGCTTTATAGTGCCAAGCTGGTTTTCTCAGTCCTACTCTTCCCCAGCTCTGACTTCTTAATTCACAAGTATTCCATACACTTAACTGACTCTGATAGTCGTTCCTCAGGGTAGGGAGCACCAGACCCTATCTCCTTGCATAGCAACATGTAGGTTAACTTCTGAGCATTTTCTTCCAGTTTGATTATAACTCCAGCATCTTTGTCTTTTCCTTCAGCCTTTCTCCCATAGCTATGTAAATATGGTTTTTGCCAACACTAGCACAAGACCAGAGGCTTGGTGCTGGCCTGACAACACGGGGTGTCAGGATGTGCCTGGCCCTGCCTTGGGAGCTGGTTTTAGCCACGGCAGCAACTGTCTGGTGGCCACGTGCCTGCGGCCTCCCTGTGCTGGAGTGCCCGGGGCAGGAGCTGGCATCCCTACGTAGTCACTGCGGGACACACAGCCCCTCTGGGGTAACGGGGTGGTGGTGAGGGCAGCGTGCAGCTCCCAGACTTTGCCTGGGGAGCAGGGAGAAGGAGGCAGGCTGTGGTAAGATTTTACATAAGCAGAGCCAAGACTGAGGAGAAAGGGACCCCCATCATGAACCTCCCACAGCAAAGACCTCAGGCTGCTGAAAACTTGTTCTGATTGTCCCTTCTTTCCTCTTCAGAAAGGCAAACATCGTCACCCCTAGGACCCAGAGGAACACTGGAAGAATGCACACAGCACAGTGAAGGGGCAGCTACCTGAAAGCTTGTCTTGTATACAAATTTAAAAGATATTTTAAATGAGGCTTTTCTTATTCAGTTAATTTTTAGTTTTAGACAATTAAAATATTTATTTCGCTACCAAGAACTTCCTGCTTGTATATACATGGTATGTTCCCTTTTGGTAATAACAAGACTTTCAAGTCTAACATTCATCACTTTGTGCTGAAACAGGTTTTCCCTATCTTTAATCTAATCTGTCTGCCCACTTCCTTTGGCTCCCATCCATCTACCCTGGTTCCTTTTATAATCTCAAGTTACTTTTTTCTTAAGTTTTGGTACACAGTTGGCTTCCTGTGTTTGCTCAGCCAGACCTACCATACCCTCTCCTGCTCCTAACTCACACTCCTTACCCTGCTACTGCATTCCTGAGCCTCTCACCATTAAGCATCCATTTACATTTCTCTGCCTCCTCTTCATTCCTAGTTTTGGTCTATTCTGTTCCCAGCTTCCCCTTTTCTCATAAAATAGTAACAAAACACAAGGAGAACCACATGAAGACAAATAGGAAAGGTCTTGAAGCTTGTGATTTCCACACAGAGCAGACCCTTCTAAAATCCAGAAAAAGGATCAGGGGCTGCACCCACCCTCCCCATATTCATCAAGGGGATGCAAAGAGGGGGGGGGTTCTTCTGCCCCTTTGGAGAGGCCGTAGCTACCAGTGTGGAGGTTCAAGAGCTTATGGAAAACAGAGATTGACTTGTTTGCTTAAGTGAGAAAGAGAAAGGACTTGGAAACCAGGAATTCATCAATGCTGTTTTGTAAGTTTTTTAAAGATTAAATTTACCTATATTTAAAGTCAGATTTTCTCACAGTATCTGCTCTTCCTATTTGAACTGTAATTATTCCACATCCCTTTCTCCCACTTAAGCCAGATGCTACACTTACTCCGTGCTGCAGTCCCAAGCCCATGACATCCAAAGGTGCTAGAGTTGAGAGAGTCGCAGTTGTGCTTTTTTCAACTTTAACGAAAAAAAATTAAAGCAGAGAAAGAAAATTTATATATATCAGGACCAAATTTTGTTCAGTGAAAAAAGATGTAGAATGGAGGATTTGGAACCCTCCAAGCAATTCTGCTCTGCCTTAAAGAACACAAAAGGCTGTCATAACTTGAATTACTACACTGAAACTGATTCATACTGGCCATTATAGTACAAGCCCAGGATCCAGCCTTGCAGATCTACACCCACACTTCTTCATCCTTCTGTTTGGAAAAGGTTTGCAGAGCCATAACCACTCTACGTAACTGTCCCTTTCTTCCGTGTCCTTTACGAGCCTCTAAGGGAGCTGAGATTCAGCGCCTGTTGGTGCACATCAGGTCTTAGTGCATCAGTCCCCAGGAGGAAAAATCCCAAACCAGACACCGCACTGAGCACCTAATGCAGTTGAGAGTACACTTTCAGATAACGTTGTTCTGCACTTGGAAATTCTTCTTTGAGAGGTAACCCTGAGAGATAGGACAAATTGTGGAAGTTTTTGCAAGTCTAGAAGTCCAGAGAAGTCTACAGGTCATGAAAAACCAGAGTAGGGCACCGGGACTGTAGGCCCTCATCACAGGTCCCACGAGACTGTTGGGCATCTGGCACATTTAGTTCTTCATTAGAGGATTTCCACAATACTGTATGGTTGAGAATTGTCTTAGAAAGTTCTCCTCAGAGCTGTTCCCTACACTTGTGGCAATGGCCATGCCCCTGCTGTGTTCCCTGTAACAGGTATGTCAGCCGAACTGAACACATCATAGATGTATCATCACTTCCCACCATATTCACGCCTTTTACATAGCACTTACCTCTTCAGAGACGTCAGTTCTCTGACATACCATACTATTTTGCTGCAATTTTAGCTAGAGGATGATCAGAAATATGAATTGTGAGGGTTTGAATGTACCTACTTTTTTTAACTGAAGCAATGGTCTCAGCATTATTTAATTAAAAATTTTGTTTGGTTGTACCATCAACATATTTTTTGGAATATACCTAGATTTACTGACAAAGTAATTGTTTTCATTAATGTCATTATAAAATGGCTTCAATAAAAATAATTACGTAGCTGCAGTACTTATATGCACAATGTTAACATTTACATATGCACATTCAGATGTAATGTTCTCTGCAATGAAGCCAGAAACCCAGGGATCTCATAATGTGGCTTCGTATTGAGGGGCAGCCACAGCTCAGAACAAAACAACTGGAGAGAAGCACGTCTGAAGCACTGAAATTGCCTACCTAAGGATAATGTTAATGATGATAATGATTTATACCGTACTGCAGGGACATGTATAATTCTATGCTGACTAAAATAAGAAAAGAAAAATTATAGTTGACTCCATTTTAATTTTTCAGACTTAGCTCTTTTTTTGGACCAGTTTAGGAAAAAAAAATGTTAATATGCAGGAGAGAGACTCCGAAGCAAGCTGCAGAAAGGTGTACAGCAGCTTTGGGAATGAAGCAGGGAGCAGTCTTGGGACAAAAATCATTCTGTGTCAATAGTGTATATATACACACACAGAGGCAGGAAAAAAGAGGAATCATTCACACAGGTTCAGAGGCTCAGCTGTGCTTTCCATTGCCACAATTCTGGAAAATGGGAAAGCAGCCACAGGGTGCTCACTGCCCGGTCAGTGACAGCAGCTGGGTTCCAGTGCCCACTCCTCAAAACAGGGAGAAAGGTACAGAGAGGTGCCTTGGGTTACTTTCTCCTTGGAGTATTCTTGATTGTTTCTGCCATGCTTACACTGCTTTTGCAGCTGGATGAAACTCAGAACTGAAACCAGAAGAGGCCCTTAGAACAGTGTGACCCAACACTATGGGGACAGACAGGTTCTCTGGGGATCCCAGGCAGAATGATGATGGCATTAGGAGCATGGAGTACCAGTCACAAATAGATGTGGGTCCTCCTTGAAGCTGGCAAAATTTAGCTTGTGATAAAATGCTATGTATGCAAATTCTCTGTAAATGATGACCACATAAGGAGAATTTTTTCCAAAATCCCAAAATATGATGACTCTAAAGCTTGTTCTAGCACAACCTTTAAGCACGCTTCAGAAGCACTGCCTTGGTAATTCCTGTGTAAAGCTCCATCTCACAAACTAATATACTTCGATATAACCCATCACAACCTTGCTAGACATATTCACATGGATATTTTCCCCTGGAGAAAAATCATTTCAGTTTAATGAATGGTAACCATGGAAATATCAGAGCAGCCAAGGTTTAAGAAGCCAGACTTGTTTATCAGATTTCACTTTCCTAAAGCATGTTTAATACAATGGACATAATAAACATCAAGTACATTAAATTGTCCAAGCATTTAGTTACAGCCATATGACACAAACCTAGTACTAAACCTGGACTGTCCTAGCTACAAGCTGTCAACAACTGCAGGATATAACTAAGGGCAAAGGACCTTCCTTGGTATCTGCGTCTTTCTTCATTCAATAGTGTGTTGGATGCATTGTACTGTTGAACATGATGCATAAACATTATCTGCTATTTTCGCTACAAGTGTATGTGGTTAGCTGTCTTCCCTGGCTGCTGCACTCAGATTTAGAGCAATCACACAGAGGGAGGAGGAAGGGCTTCCAAGGTGGGGCAGAGACGGAGAAATGCACAGAGGGGAGAGGCTCTGCTCAGAGCAGAAAGCAGACCTCAGCCATACTGCAGAGAAATCTCAGGGGGGGGGCAAAAACCAAACCCTTAGGAGCCTAGAGGAGCTGTATGGTATCTATCCAATCCAGAAAAATCTCTGACAGCTGCTAGTGTACAAGCAGAAAGAAAGAACTTACAGTATATGAATACAAAGGGCAGACTTGATTTTAGAACTCTGACTTTAATCTGCCTATACACCAGCACTGAGACTTCCCAATTTCCAGAACTAACATGATCTAATTAGATAACCTTATTTCTAACAAAATGTGTATTTAGGGAACAGAATATTCTTCTGCTTTTTGGTGTGCTTATTTTAAAGTGAGGTGAGAGTAGTTCTAGCAGGAGGCTCAGATTCAATCATAGACTGAGCACTGTTTTAATATGGCACTTTAAGTATTTTTTTTTCCTTAGAAAAAGACAAATGGATTGGAAAGAAAGCCAAGAATGTGAGTTTTGTGACATATAGGTAGAAAAATCAACATACAACTCTTTTTTATCATCTTCTAAGTACAAAAAGAAATTAAAACTGGTAAGAAAATTGACCTCCTACTAAAACTGATCACAAAAGAAGCAAAAACATCATGGTGCATTTGCTACTGTATCTGCCTATGAATATCATACTGATATATAACAGGTGACTATTACTTTCTAAAATTCTTCCATTCTTCTGAGAAGGTCAACAAATAAAAAGAGGACAGTGTGTGTCCATTTGTCAGGAAAGACCTTCACAAGACACCTGAAAACGTTTATTATCTGCCGCAAAAAACCCGGAAAGATCTGTGGAATTCCACCACATTTTAAACAGCACATCCTCAGCTGTGTGAATTCTCAACTAGCAGCAACAGTGATAAACTTCTCTCAATAAACTTACATGCTTCTCCTTCAAGGTGTACTTTCATATTATACTTAATCCAAGCTAACAGCAGGCAGAGGCCAGAGGGGGTGGACCTGGTTTCTCCCTGCTTTTCTGCCTCTTCCCTTGTGTTAAATTTAGCAATTGTGCAACTCTATAGTGACTCCCATCAGCTTGCTGATCTGAGGGAAAACTCACAGGTTTTCACGAGTTAGCTTTCCCTCCAAGCAGGGAAGATTTACCGTGGCAAGTCAAGCTCAGAAGAGGAAGCAGAAGGAGCACACAAATAGTGATGTCAGCACAAGAGGGCTATTGCTCCTTTCAGTGGCAGTCATTAGACCAAAGTAAACATACTATGAACTCATGTCCTAAGGCTGCATCTATGTTACTCTTTCAGTCTGAAGCAGCAGTATGATTTTGAAGTTAATCCACGAAGTAAGTAATGGTCCTACTGAAAGTTGGTTCAGTTTGCAAAATAGCTATAGTGCATGCAAACTAGATTCTTTTAGGAGGAAACTTAGCTGAAAACATTGTTGCAGAGGTACACCAAATACTCGCTAGACATTCATATGCCATCCAAAAGGCTCCTGAATGGTTTAGGGACTTGAAGCTACTCTGTAGTGCTTCTCAGACTACACTGCAACGTGTGAGCCGACCAGGTGCTGCATTCTCTTCATGAAGATGAAAGCCCTAGTCTTTAAAGACCCTAAACAACCACCAGACTTTGGGGTTAGCAAAATAGACATGTCTCTATCTCAGATATCCTGAGCTCATTTTCACATGGGAACAAAGCATTGAGCTTTCCACTCATTTGGATACCCACACCCTCAGACCCAACACATCTCCTACATGTGAGAGTCCTCAAGGAAAGTGAACTTTCCAGCATTGCTGACCCCACAGAAGACCATTGTGAAGAAACACTGAAGGGACACATCTTTGGCATGCACGGTGCCACACACTGCACTGTGCTAAGGCTCCTCACTCCAGCCAAGAAATGGAGAGAGCAGTGGTGGTAACAGAGTCTATCAACAGTTCCCAAAACAGCGAAGTAATCAATCAGGTCCAGGATCCATCTACGGGCTTCAGTCATGAGCATCAGGAAACAGGGCTGGGGACAGCAATGAAAACAAGCTGTAGTGCATGTCCAAGAGGTCCATCTGGGAGACAAGCTACCTATAACATATGTCCAAGATCCACCCAGGTGACAGGGCCATACCCAGGACTGGAGACAAGGCCACCTACACAATGGGTGCTCAAAGTTCCTCCAGGAGACAGGACTAGAAACAGGTACACCTACAAAATGTCTCTGTGCCCTCAGGACACTGACATTCAGTCTCCATGTCATACATTTTCCAGCTGAAAGCTAGTCCACAGAACAGACATGGAAAGTTTTCTAGAAACTTCAGCATTACTAGAGCACCATCTTGCAAATTTATCTTGCAGGTGGGAACAAGGATACCCACGTTCTTATTTTATTACCATTGGCCCCCGCATGCCTTATTGATACGGTTGACAGCAGACAATGCTATCATAAGTAACTTATATTGCTCTGGATAGGGTAATGAAATGGAAATGACATTAAACATACCACTGTATAGCAATGTAATGTTAACACATTCATTTCAAGCACAAACTGCCTATACATTTATAGAGTAACATAAGCAAATTGAAAAGCAAATTCTGTGTCACTGTCACTCTCACAGCCAGTCTGCCAGTGCAGTCATCTTGTACAAAGCTCACAGAGAACAAATACATTGTCACTTGGCTTCAACACTTGGCAAAAATTGACAATGTTATCTATCAGGGAAGCAGCATACATTTTCTGCAGGTAAAGCACTGGAATACATTCAGAAAGGCTTTTCAGATCTAATTATTTCAGAGAACACTTAAATAGGCCCCATTAAATAATTCCTGGCCTTTTCATTTCATATAGTTCTTCTCCTTTAACTGTACTCTCTAAAAATGTCTGTCAAGACCTCATATTTACAGTCAGTAGCTTCCATTGAAAAGTGATCTTTCCTTAACACCATTTACATTTTATTACAGTTATTCCTCATACAATGACAGGTGCCTTGCTACAGTACAGTAACTGTCAGTGATATTTCCTTATCATTATACAAGAATGAGCATAACTTTAAAAGTTTCAAGTGCAAAACACAGATTAAAACAACAAAAAATTCACAAGTGAAGTAAAAACCAAAAAAGAAAAGTTGTGTTCTAAGCAGAGCTTGAAGTTAGGAGAGATTTTAGTACTTTCAGGATGATAATCACCAGTTTAACACTTAAGAACAGTTGCAGAGGCCCACAAAACTACAGAAACAAGGGGTATATTGGAGCCTGTGGACCCAGGAGTGTTTCCTAACTGTTGAGACTGACTGCCACCACACTACCGGTTACAATGAGATATGAGCGTGCACTGTGACCGTGCACACCTTGGTTTCCACTTGAAAGAAACTTGGCTAAATGAACAGTGTTAGAGCTACAACCAGCACCCAGAACTCCACGTCTGGACAACTGGTAGACAAGTGCAATGACACATATACAGCCAGTCACTACAGAAGCCTTTAAGTTTCTGTATAACCACTCTATTCCCCAAAACAGAGTTTCATATCAGCACGCAGCCTGCAGTTAGTCTCAGTTCAGACTGTGCAGGGTAGAAACTCAATTTTCTCTCTAAACTGACACATGACCTAGGATTTCATGAACAGAGCATTCTAAAAGTCTACACTCAAAATACTAGTAATTAAAAACAATGAGTTCCACATGGAAGATAGTTTATTACCATCCCTTAAATTAAAAAAATTCAGATTATATTTTTTAATCAGGACGCCAGCTTAAATGTAGTATTTCGTAAGTGGAGCAATTCGTAGTATCCAAAATACCGTAACTTTGAATGTAACTGAGAACTATCATTAATAGTTACGAATTATTTGGAACACTTGAGCTTCTAGCTCATTTTAGTTACATCTTCAAAATCTCAGAGAAAATCTGGAAATTACTGAAGTACTCACAATATTCTTTTAAAGAAACACGTGATATTATCTTCATTAATTAAAAGCATGATTTTGATTCTAAGAAACAGAAAAAAAAGCAGCTATTTATGTAAAATAGATTTCCTGCAGTAATTATTCTATAGCTTACAAACTTAGCCAAACTATGAAAAAATTCATATGCAGCAACATTGAAGCAAATTTAATTTAAGCAGTAAGAAACTTCTCTTCTCACAGTAACACTCTGAAATCCCTACAACTGTGACAAATTCTAATAATGTACTGTGTTTGTTTTAATCTTGATTTTCCCTTTGTTCCACATTCACTGCTTCTTCCCTCCCTCCCCATTTCTTTCATTGCAAGTTTTCTGCTCAGAGAATAGGCCAAGCTTTTCTGAGCAGTAGTTGATGGTGAATCTTTCCCATCAGGCTTCATGCTATCATATTGCAAACCCATAGACCTAAAAAGATCCTAGTTTTAGAAAGTCTCCAACTTAAAAATAAAGGAGGTATCACAGTGTGACAATCTTGGCAGAGCCCTGATGCCACAGAAGAGAATGGATGCCTTGGCAGAACTGAATGCTTCATTCAGACCCTGAAATCTTCCCTTCCTCCATGCAAATAAAGCTTTTTTTTTTTTTCCCTCCCCTGCATGTGGGACCATCTAATGAAAGAACTGAAAGAAGGAAATCAACTTGTCTCCATGGGGTATAGCGTCTAGGTCCCATCCTTTTAAAAAGAAGCACGACAAGTCAAGAGAGAAGTAAAACTTCAATATTTATCTCTGTACAAATTGCATTATGAAAAGCAATAAGGATTTCACCTTTCTGATATAAAAATGTCCCAACAGAAAATGACCTTGAATTTCTACCTTGAAACTCTTCAAAATCTTATTCCTACAGATTTTCAAGGGGCTGAAGTTCCACAAAAGAACTTGTAATCTCATACAGATCTTTTAAATTTAGCTGTGATTGTATTGGCCTTTTCAAAGCCTCTGCATTCTCTTGCAATTCCATCTTACAAGAAGGACCAATGTCAAACCAATGCTGTAAGGTGGTGTTTTTTGAGATTAACCTCTAACCATGGCATAGTCAGTCAAAGCACAAATTGTCAAGCTTGTGAAAATCAATATAGAAGCAGATCTACAGAAGATACTTTTAACCATGCATTTCGTATCTTTATTTTTACTTCCATAGTTCTTTCCCATAAGGATGATGCAACAGCTCCACTACAATTTACATAGGCAAAATCAAAGGTAATTTTCTAAGTTCTTTACTCAAGCAATACCTTTGAAATTAATAAGAGGTCACTGAATTAAAGACCAACTGCAGGATTTGTATCTTCCATTAAAAGGCCTCCTGCCTGCTTACAAGTCACATTGCACAGTATTCCGCTTTGAGATTTTGCTGCAGTAAAATTAAACATCAGTCAAAATGGATTTAATGATTTCATTTTTTTAACAGATTACTTGCAAAGTTTAGCAACATCGGTGCAATACTTTCAGACTGAGCAATTCAAAGGAGCCTAAGGGACAAAGGCAAGCACATTTCATTGAAATGGATAAAACGTCAGCTGCAACAAGTGCATGTGCTTGCATATAATATTCTATTTATAGCTTTTAACAAGAAATACAGCATATAACATTTCTGACAGACCTTCACAGAAGTCCTTTATTCACTCAGACAGCAAGCATCTATGAAAGTGTTACCATCTTTTCCAAGTTTTTCTGCCTCTAGTCTTGCAGCCCCAGATTCTGACCTGGGAATCATTACTGAGTGGACTATGTTAGCAGAACTATGTATCACAGAATCACAGAATGACAGAGTGGTGAGGGTTGGAAGGGACCTCTGCAGATCATCTAGTCCAACCCCCCTGCTAAAGCAGGTTGCACAGGACTGCATCCAGGTGGGTTTTGAATATCTCGAGGGAACGAGACTCCACAACCTCCCTGGGCAGCCTGTTCCAGTGCTCTGTCAACCTCAGAGTAAAGAAATTTTCCTTCATGTTCAGGTGGAACTTCCTGTGCTCCAGTTTGTGCCCATTGCCCCTTGTCCTGTCGCTGGGCATCACTGAAAAGAGCCTGGCCCCATCCTCTTGACACTCGCCCTTTAGATATTTATAAGCATAAGGTCCCCTCTCAGTCTTCTCTGCTCCAGGCTGAAGACCCCAGGCCTCTCAGCCTTTCCTCCTAATACTGATGCTCCAGTGCCCTCATTATCTGTGTAGCCCTGTACATATTCTTCATTGTCATGAAGTGATGATAAAGCTTATAGGAAATAAAGTGATTGATTATTCCTGCAGAAGCAAAGAATGAGATACCTCTGAAAACCAAAAGAGTCAGAAGGGAGTCTGTTTTAACTGAAGACAGTAAATTGGAAAGTCCAGTATTTATTCCTAGATCAGCTAAGAAACACAGAAGATCAACAGAGAAAAAAAATATCCATTCTTTTAGACACCTTATTTTTCAGAAAGCGTTAATTGGTAAGGAATTACAGTTATTAAGACTTCAGGGCCCTTGGGTCTTGAAACTGATGAATATGACAACACTGCGGTAAAATAAATTATTTATGGCAAAACCATATCATATAGAATATATCGCTGCTCATCAAAAGACCTACACCCTTCTAGTATCAAAAAAAGAGAAAAAGAGAGAGATAAGGAACAGCTATAAATATGACAAGGAGCTAAATCAGAACTGAAATGTTAAGAAAAATATGGAAGCAGCAGAAAATATTAGACTGTAAGAATGCTGGAAAATTCTATTAAAACTATCAAGTCATGTTTTATGCAAAAAAACAATGTATAACAAATTAATTATAACTCCTCCTTGTTTATACCATCAACTATGTTGAATAAGAAACAAAATGGCAGCTCAGAACTAAAGCACATGGATGCCTGCCAGGGCTTTGTAATGCAAGAACATGTCAACATGGCTGGCTCATGCAGTATTGGGGCAGGGAGGTCCTGCTTGACCCAAGGTCATTTCAGTTATTGTCTGTCTTGGCATAACCAGTTCTGATCCAACTATCAATCTGCTCCATGTTAGACTTCATCCTACACCACAGTAAATGCTTCTTGTAGTTTCTTTGATTAAAGATAGCTACTGTTGTATTTCACAAGCTAAATACAAGCCACTTGAACTCCAAACAGCAAAACAGTAACATCAAAACAACTTATTCCTATGTACAATTTGAATAAAAAAGCAAAATAAACCTTTAAAATTCTATCTTAACCATTGGATTAAATTAAGACTACTTAGTATTATTACCACTTAGCATTACTTAATATAGCTCTAAATTATAACGCGATAAAGTAAAAAAATTTTTTTTTTTACTCCAGGCTGGTTGCAGTCTTAATTAACGATGTGCTACTGTTAAAATAGTCAGATAAATGTGGTACTGGTTTTCACTAAAGTCAGCATTAATGCAGAAGGCTGTAAATTAACCATAGTATATTTCTAAATGACTAGCCACAATTATATGTCTTCACTGTATATATCTCGCATTATTTTAAACAAAACAAAAGTCATCCATAAACTACATTTTCAGCAAATGCTTAAATAATCAAAACCTCACAAGGGTTATATTATGCACGGTAACAGGGCTTTCTTTAACTTTTATTCATCAAGGAATAAAAATCATGCTTATTTAAACATCGTTGATGTTAGGAGGTTCACATCACAGATTCTCTTAATAACATGAACAAGGGCATTTATTGTAACGACATCAATACCCCTTTCTGTTGTTGGGGTCTTTTTTTTAAGCTGAATATAAACTGTCATCTAAACTCATTGCAAAGGAATAAAGCAACATATTATCAGTGCCTCACTGCAGAAACAGATTTTAATCTTGAAACAATTGTGTATTTTTAGGCTACTAAAATAAATACATTTAGAGGCATTAATGGATTTTATTTTTCTTTTGTTCTTTTCTCTTCAATATGGATCAATAAAGACAAAAGCTAAGTGATTTAAGTGCACAACTATGTAAAAATTAAAGCTAAAGCATGAAAAAGATTTTTGGATAATCCTTTATTTAACAGGTTCTAAGACTAAGATTTTATTAGATTTTATTAGTAAAGTTGACTGTAGAAATGTTCACATGGATTTAAAAAACCTTGACGGGCTGGAGAGGTGGGCTTATGCAAACCTTGTGAAGTTCAACAAGGCCAAGTGCAAGGTCCTGCACCTGGGTCAGGGCAATCCCAAACACAGATAGAGGCTGGGAGATGAGCAGTCCTGGGGAGAAGGACTTGGGGGTGCTGATGGATGAAAAGCTGGACATGAGGCAGCAATGTGCGCTCACAGCCCAGAAGGTCAACTGTATGCTGGGCTGCATCAAGAGAAGTGTGGCCAGCAGGTCGAGGGAGGTGATTCTCCCCCTCTGCTCTGCTCTGGTGAGACCCCACCTGCAGTGCCGCGTCCAGCTCTGGGGCCCCAAGCACAAGAAAGACATGGACCTGCTCGAGTGGATCCAGAGGAGGGCCACAAAGATGATCAGGGGGCTGCAGCACCCCCCTATGAGAAAGTTGGGGTTGTTCAGCCTGAAGAAGAGAAGGCTCCAGGGCAACCTCACAGCAGCCTTCCAGTACTTAAAGGGGGCCTACAGGAAAAACGGGGAGGGATTGTTTATCATGGAGTGTAGTGATAGGACAAGGGTAATGATTACAAACTGGAAGAGGGAAGATTTGGATTAGATTTTAGGAAGAAATTCTTCACTGTGAGGGCGGTGAGACACCGGCACAGGTTGCCCGGAGAAGCTGTGGCTGCCCCCTCCCTGGCAGTGTTCAAGGCCAGACTGGATGGGGCTTTGAGCATCCTGGTCTGGTGGGAGGTGTCCCTGCTCATCGAATCAGATGATCTTTAAGGTCCCTTCCAACACAAACCATTCTATGATTCCATGAAATACCAGTTCAGAATGAGAACAAAATTGAGTTGTAGTACAATCAGATTCTTACAGTAGTAAGGAGGGTAACACACAACCTTTTGCTATTCTGTAACTTCTGATTACAGCCAAAAATAAAGACTCAAGGAAGGTGAAACCTTGAAAAGTCTTTAATTTCAAATGTAAATGCTATTGCCTTCTTAATTACAGCATTAATTGAAAACACTGGGGGTAGAAAAGTTGAGAGGAAAGGAGGGAAAAGAGGTAGATGAGAGTAGAATGCTCAATAATAAAAGTACTACTCTTTTGAGATCTAACTTCAAGTATTTTTTAAAATCAGAAAAAAAGTCTGGGAAACGTGAATGCTGCTACAGACTGACTTCTGTAATTTACTGCATAAGCAAAATCTCCCTGTAAAAGGGCAGATTTATAAATACCATTACGTGTGGATAAGCTATATCTCTTTTTCCTCATTTCTTCAACAGGATTAACATGGACTGGACAATTAGAAAGCTTTTTGCAAAAGCTTTTCACGTATAAAGTCACTTATGTCCCAATGTTTACATATCCCTGGGAAGGAAAATGCAATATCATGATGTCATTTATTTAGCAGACTAGGCTACAAAGTGAAGGTGATGATTGCTTTGAATTATTAATAGGTCTTCGGTTCTCATCAGCAACTTGCAATGATTATTTTCTCCTAACAGATACATTTATCAATTTACATACACTACATTTCATTGACAAATTATTTGGCCATGAACTTCCAAAGATCTGCCAGAGCTTTCTGTTAATCAACTACAAGTGGAAAATTGGATAGGTGAACTACAAAGCACTGATTATAATTGGATCAGCCATATGAGTGTAATAAAGAAAATTCTTGTGATGTTCTGTATCTACTAGTCTAGCATTTTGACTAAAAGTGACTCAATACAGACTAATGCTTCCAGATCGATGACACTGAAATGCTATTATTGTATTAGGATGAAGTGGTTGACGTGTTTAGATTAAAATACTACTTACAAACTGGTTTTCAGAATAAATAAATTTCATAATGAGTAATATAAAAGTAAAAAGGAATGATTAAATGCATTATACCGTCCCAACTATATATGCCTCAGCTTACTGAAGGGAAGGTATTTCAGCACAGGCAACTACTTGCCTTTGGAGGGCAAGATCACTTAGGTACCAGGAGTTAAATCCCTGGTGCAACGCTAACTTACTACGAAGGTAACTGTGTGTGTATTATTCAGTAAACCCATAAACCTGAGCCAAAAAATGCAGGATGAATGATGTCTCTCTTTTACACTGTGAGACTGGGGAAAAAGAGGCAGTAACAGAAGGGGGAAAAGAAGAAAACTTTGGTGTGACTGCTGCCGCTGCATTCTCTATACAGTGCCCAATACTGCGAAAGGAAGACTGCAGCCTTCAGACAGCCTAGATGAGGGGAAACTGCCATCTGCCACTGTTATCCCTCCCTCATGGCCCTACAGCTTCCTTGCTCTCAGCCAGCAAAGGTATCTTGCCAATGCTGCTGTCTTTGACTCATTTCTTGCAGGGTCAGACCTAAAGCATGTTTCCTTCTACCAGATTTCAATCAGACACCTCAGTGGAAAAGTTATTATCACTGTGAGGATAGTAATCCTCCATCCCAGTGGTCACCAAAGTGGGGTGCACACACGGCAGGCATTGCACAAGACAAGTCACTGGAGTGCAGGAAGAAAATATTGTTGTATAATTAATACATAAAAGAAAAACAAATAGTGTTTATTCCATTTTTATCTCATCCTGTTTTTTTAATTTCTGTTTTATTTCTGTTTTATAATGTTCATAATATATTAGCACAGCAGTACAGGTATATAATCTATAAATAAATACCCACATATTGTGAGTGCATGCTCAAAAATGTTTTACTGATAGGGGAACACAATCAAAAAAGTTTGGACAGCACTGCTCTAATCCAGCAGGGAGGCACAGAAACACTGTCCAGAATCCACAGAACCTGCTACTAGGTTAGTCCTCTTGAAACGGATGTCTGATTTTGGGGGGCCAGGAATGCCATTGCTGTGAAGCTTGCTGAAGCCCCCACTGAAGCCAGAACATTTCTACCAAATATTAGGGTAAGTAATTTTTCATTTTTTTCTGATAAACTTTGAAGAAAGTATTTTTATCTAAGTTAAAGACACTCCTTTCATGGTAGTCACTGGCTCCTGTTAGCCACTCAAGAACACAGTCCAAAAAATCAGTAGCTGTATTGGGAACCTTTAAGGTAATGTTCACAGGATATTTGAAATTAGGCAAATTTCACAAGGTACTCTGATGCTAATCTTATTGCAGCTATATTCACAGCCACCTGTGGGGTAACATTCATAGCGAAGACTTTCGTGTTGGCTTTCTGTGTTTTGGTAGCAGGGGAGGGTCCCAGTACCGTTGAGAGGAGTGTATTTTTGAAAGCTATGGCTGATGAGAAGTCTATAACTTCCACCAACGCATTTTTACTGAAAATCTCCAGTTTCTTAAAAGATTGCATTGGGAAACAACTATGCTTTTATTAAAACCAAGAACCCAAACAAAGGCACCTTAATGCAAAAGTAACTTAGTCATTTGCTACGGACAGATAAACTAGCCTGGATGGTTTTGTCAGGAAGCATTAGTAACTGTTCCCGTATCTGCACTTGGTGGAAGATGATCAGGACCTGCCAAAGCAGGGAAATGCTGAGAGGATGAGGTAAGGCCTTTATTTTGGCAAACAGCAGTGTTTAGTAAGTAGGTGGAATATAAACTTAGGCAGTGGAGAAGAAGAAAGGTATCAAAAAAGAGGATGCTCAAGACAGAAGTCAAGGTCACCTACACAAGCTCAGATGGTGAGAAGCAGAAGGTAGAGGTGGTGAAGGGAGAGAAAATACTATGCCTGACCATAATCTTTCTTTGAAACTCAATGCAAAATTGAAATTACTTCCTCAACACCAACCAGATAGTTTTCATCTGTGGAACAAAATAAGCTGGTTTGCATACAGAGTTCTGGGAAGCCTTCAGCTGGCTGCATTTTGACTTATTCCTTGTACAGATGCACTGTTACACAACTTCTGTTTCATGACCATTACGTTTCTAAACTGCTCTGGAGATAAATCATGTTTGTGTGGAGAGATGCTGCTGTCTACAGAACCAACGGAGTTCATAACTTGCAAAATGTGCATCAAGAAAAGAACTAGCTATCTGCTTATAGTAGCTGAAGGCAATCCAGTGGAATTGCATCAACTTCAGCTGCCTAATTCTGCTATTGTAAAGATTTGTTTGAATTGCTGTCAGGTATTCTCTGCTTCTCATTTCTCTGTACAGCCTTCCAGATACGCAGAGATCCTAATAACCAGATCAGGAACTGACATACAGATGTGATGACTACTCATAGCAGCATATGAAGTCAGTAAGACCTCTTCAGCAATTAGTCCTAGATTTCTCAGATTAAGCAGCCAGGATAAATGGGTATTTTCAACTTTTGCCTTTGATCTTCCAACTTAATCAGGGCATATTATGGTTCCCTGACTCCTCTGCCTTAACCTCCTGTCCTGCTCTTCTCTAGACTCTGCCCCTTGTTCATTTTCATCATCCTGCTCCTGCGCACTCTTCATTTCTCAGACCCTCTGATTCTGGTGCGTGATCATTAAATACAAATCTTCACTTGATATGAATCTGAGTTCTTCTAGATACCTCATCCACATTTTGAACAAAGGTTCCTCCTCACCAACTTTTCCACCATACATGCATGTAACTGGGATGTTAAATGCCCCTGGAGGTCTGCTTCTTCACCTTTTGCTGTTGGACTTGGAAGGTCCCCTCCTTACCCTGACAACACAGAGGGAAGGATGGGGTAACTCTGAAGAGACTTCCCGCCCAGGTCCAGTATTCTGCTCCATAGTACACCCAAGTAGGGAGATGGCAATAAGCATTGTAGGAAAATAGGGATTTATCTCTGTAACTGTGCAAAGGTATGTTTAGTTCCTCTGTTAATAGAGAGGCCTTTTGGTGCAAATCTGTAACAACAATGATAATGATTAATTGATATTCCCTTGGAAACCTCATTATGTGTATCTTGAGAAGGAAATACTCAACCTGGAATGTGAAGCTTGCTAAAACAAGAAACAACTGAAATCTTTAATACAAACCAGCAGGCAACATTAATGACAGACACTACTACAGTCTCAGTCCATGATTCCTCAGAACTAACTCCTTGGAAAGCTTACTTCTGTTTCAGTGTTTGATGTCAACTGACCATGGCCATTAAACACTGTCACCACGTTAGGGAATTTGTTCTCAGCTGTAAACTAGCTACTTGTAAGTAACACAAAAATGGTATCTAATATCTTTGAGCCAGAAGCAGTAAACACTAAAAATGGACTTTCCTGGACAAGTTTTATCAAACTTCCCTGCAAATTCTGTAAAGTCAAGAACTTTATAATATTAAGGCACTTCTCCTCAGCTTTATCCTCAATCTTGTCTTCCTCCAAACCTATCCAAAAACATTTCACCATCTGGTAAGTAAGGATGGGGACAAAAAGAATGTCAAATTAGTAAAGCAGAGCCCAGCAAGGTATCATAAAAAGAAGAGCTAGAAAGGCTGTAGAGAAATAGTCTTGTCACTCGTGTCCCATTCTTGATAGATATTTGACTTGTCCTTAAGCTTTAAATGACAGTTTTTACGGTCTCCTCAGGCAATCTATTAGAGCGTTTATCCATCCTTAATGGTAAACTGTATTGCTCTAATTTTTCAACAAACGGCTTGTCAAAAGTAGTCTGAACACAGAACCGTGCTCTGTAAGACATAGCTAAGTTTTACATTAACAACAATATATTTCCTAAGATCAGTATTTCCACATTTATTTCAAATTAGTGCAATATTCAAGCGTCAGGCTTGCAATCACACATTTAAATAGTGAATGCAATAATTGGAAAGGGTTTTCAAATATCTTAGTATCATGCCAGAAGTGCACTAAGGTAGAGAATACACTATTAAGTACAGTCTTCACTGGCCTACCTATCAGTAAATCCTGGTATGTAAAGTATCTGATGTTTTTTCTGTTGTCATCACTCTGCTTTTTGTGGGTTTGTTTTTTCTTTTTCCTGGTATTAGTGGAATAGAAGAAATAATGAAAGACTTGAGCTAACTAAGAGAGAAACTAGCTGGCAGCTGGCAGCCCCAGATAATGCTTTCAGCCTATGAGACCCTTTCTTAGGGCACCTGAGAGAAAAATACCTATATCCTTATTGTCATAGTTTCTCTGCAGTAACTTTGATGAGATTAAAATAAAATCTGATACCTTAATTTCATAAACATGCCAGTGTTATGAGTTTGACAATGCTGAATATTACTGTGTTACTGCTCTCATGGAGGTGATATCTCAGGAGGGTACTTGGCAAGAAGAGAGAGCACATCTGTGGAGGCAGTGTTTTAAAAGTCTTGTTGGAATTGGTGCCTTTAGAGACATATCTACCCGGGAATGATACGACCCATTATACTACTTTAAAAGATATGGATGCACTGTAAAAAACCAAATTACACCAAACCTGATTATTTGGACATTTGCTGGAAATTTCCCTTTCAGCAACAGAAGCTTATCTGCTGCAAAACTGTGAAGCCAGTTAGTTCCCTGTAGAGGATCAACAGAACTAATCTGTTTTCATGATATGTCTCATTGTGGAGAATCAGCACAAAACCCCCACAAATTTTATATTAATGGAAATACAAAAAAGTTGTACAACCTTCTACTTTATCTCATTTTCTTGCTTTTGTACCAACTTTTCTCAGTAGTTTTTTTTAACTGTTTTCCATAAATACTGGACTTTCATACAGTAAATACAAACAGGTTAAAACGTAATCTTGTATCAGGTTGCTCTGAATGACCAGATCACAAGTCTGATATTTTAATCCAATAAACTGTCAATCTGCACAATATAATTAACTAATCACATTATCAATATGAATTGTGCCAACTGTTCAAACGAAAATTTGTTTCCTATAATGAATGTTTTCTACAAATTTTCCTTTTTTGGTAGCAGTCTCAAACTAATTTATTGATCAAGTCTAATAGGATAGAGTTCATCACCTTTCAGGTCTCTACATCTCCTAAACAAAAGATAAACAGATAGCAAGTACAAGGCAAAACAGGAATATTGAAAATACTAACCTCAGGATTTCCCTAATCACTTTCTCTTGCTGCTAAAACATGTTCTGTGACCGAAACGCTTGAACATGTGGTGGTACACATGAAGTCAGCAACATCAAACTGGCATAGAAAATTAGGCTTGGTACATTGTAGTAGTTATCACAACAAGCAGCACCTGTCTATTCCACTTCTTGAAAACTTACTGTATTTCACAAACCTCTTATTTCTTAAGCAAAGATTTCAGAAGTGCCTTAATGCTGTGTTTAGGCACGTAAATCAGTAGTCTGATTTTCAGAAGTGTTGGGTATTACCTAGCGGACAGGCATTAGGTAAGCATGACAGTGACCATCATCCATCAGCTAGCAACCCAACACCTAGAAAGTCACTAACGATTTTTGTGGTAGAGATTTCTGGAAAAGATGAATGTCATGGGGGAGAACCCCTCAATGATGTAGCTAAGCTACAGACTGAGAACTGACACGGGAAAAAAAACTCACTTCATGAAAGAGGCCAAGCATTCAGACCACACTGTTCATTCTCAGTTGTGGTCTGGCAAAGGCTGCTTCAGTTTCTTTTCTTCTTCTAAGGTTATCCAAATGAACTCCTTAAGGATTTTGAATGTAACAAAAATATCACCTCTTCAACTTTTTCTGAGAAAATCTCTCTGGCTTTGTTTTGTTGGGTTTGGGGTTTTTTAAAGATTTTTTTTTTTTTTCATTTATGCCATTTAGAGATAGCAAAGACTTGCAGAATTTGTAAGAAGCATTTTTAGAAACTCACATTTTCAAAAACCTGCCATTTATTACTATTTTTAATGTTATTTCAGATAAACCTTTTTATTAATTCAGTTGACAAAAGTTCATCCAAGCATGACTTGTTAAGTTTTACCCAATCCGCAATGAGCAACAGCGTGTGACAAAACTTTAAGCTTATTCAGCTTCTGAACTACTGAGCAAACACCATTCCAGAATGAGATGAATTTTTGAGCTACAGCGTTTGCTGTCAAAAGTTTAGCTAAAATCTTCTCTGTCCACTGGTGAAATGTCAATCTTTTTAAGGAACATCAATTTTAAAAATCTGACTACATTTCTTGAATGCAGTGACTATTAATATCATGCTATTGGCTTACGTTTAAAAAAGCAAGTACAAAAATTACACTTGGAATTTTCATAAGCAATGACAAAATATTGATCCTTTTTATTTCTGCTCTGAAATAATTGTGCCTTTTTTTTTAATTTAAAAGTTAACTTTCTAATTTACATGTAATTAAATGGGATTTTTTTAAATTTAGAAGCTTCCCAGTAGCCCTATGAGACATCACCGTAACCAAAGCAACATGTTAAACTGATTACATGTTGAGTTAATCAAGAACCACAATGCAGGCAAAGCAGCTTTCCAATAATGACGGTGTATAAATTTTACTTGAAAGTTGCACTATTTTCTAAATGTGACTTTCGATCAAAGTCTTTGCATACAAACAACTGTTCTGCTCTCATAATATAATAGAAACATATCTTTTTTTTTTTTGGCTCATGTTTTGCTTTTGAGTCCACACTAACTATGTATTTTTCAACTTCGGTTTTTTAGTATCTACATTCACAGGCAAAAGCAAACCATACATTCATTAGTTTAGAGTAGAGACAAGAGGTTTTTTCCCAAAATACTTGAAAAATTTAATGTAAAAAAAAAAAATATAGAATTCTAATACAACTGTTTTCCTAGGATTTATGTGGAAATAACAAAAAGCATATAAAAAAAATCAGGTGAGAAGGGGAAGACATGTTTTTAGTATCTCCAAGGATGGAAACTCTACAACCTTTCAATGCAACCTGTTCCAGTGTTTAACCAAACTCATGGTGAAAAATGTTTTCCTTCCATCTGGTCAAAATTTTCCATGTTCCAACTTGTGTCTGTCACCTCTCATTCTATCTCAATGCACCTCAGAACAGTTTCGCCCTGTCTTCTCTAAGTCCTCCCATTACCTGGCTGCAGACAGAAGAAAGACCCCCTCCTGACCACCCTCTAAGGCTAAAACCCCTTTTTCCCCTCAGCCTCTTCTCACACACCATGGGCTCTCCAGCCTCCAATCTCCTTGGCAGCTCTGTGCTGAACTTGCTCCAGCATGCTAATGTCTTTCTCATACCCGGGAGCCCAAACCTGGATATAGTACCCAAGGTGTAGCCTCATGAGTTTCAAGTAGAATGGAAGAATCACTGACCTTGATCTGCTGGCTACCCTTTCACTACTACAGCCCAGGATGCAGCTGGCCTTTGCTGCTGCAAGGACACACCTGACTCCTGCTCAGTTTGCTGTTGAAAAGGTCCTGCAGCTCTTTTTCTGTAAAGCTGTTTTCTATCTAGACGGCCCCTGGCTGTGCTGTCACATGGGGTTATTCCATCCCAGATGCATGAATTTGTACTTGCTTTTGTTTATAAATTGCAACTTCATAACGTTCCAGCCTGTGCAGGTCTAGGCTGTGCCAGCCTCACCTCTACTGGGCTACTGGATTTGTCAACCCCTAATATTAAATATCTACAAAGACTATTATATATACTTCCACAATAATAAGTCTAAATTAGATCTAACACACACAAATGTATAGGAAAACTGTAAGTGCAATTTTGTCTACTTGACCAACACAGTGGAAATTGCCTACTGATGTCACAGTGCATTTCATCTGTCTCTTCAATGTTCTTGAAATGAAAGATCTTACAGGTTTATCAGTTAGAATTGCTGAATGTTTTTTCAGGGAACTTGCAAAAATTGCATCCTCCTAAGCAAAACATCAGTTTCCCCAGTAATGAAGTGTGAGTTACGTATGCAACTCCAAGAGAGAGAACCACACTGAAGAAAGCATATACAAAGCATACCTGCGTTCCATGCAATTCAGTAATTAGATTATAGTTTTGCTACCTGTAAAATATAGAAATTTTAGCATGTTGCTTAGGACACTACGCACAAATATCAGTCTTTTCAGGAGACTTTCAATAGCAAATGGCAAATCACTTCTAACAATTTCAGTGGGGGGTTGAAATTTAGCTGAGAAAAATTCTATTGCCTGACCAGTTTGCCAATGGCCTCTTCAAAGAAAAAGAGTGGGCTATGCTTGAAGTACATTCCTGAGTTCAAACACTAAGGCTCCATCAAAAAATATATAAACAAACATAAGTTGCTCACATAAAACAGTGTGTTGGGTTTGCGTGTGGCAGGGTTTTGATAGTGGGGAAGGGGCTACAGGGTTGGCTCCTGTGAGAAGCTTCGAGAAGCTCCCCCAGCTCCAAGACGGACCCACCTCTGTCCAAGGCCGAGCCAATCAGCGCCTCTGTGATAACATATTCAAGATGGGAAAAACCTGCTGGGCAAGGTCTTTTGTTTGGGAGTGGAGAAGTGGGATGTGAGAGAAACAACCATGAGGTCAGTGAAGAAGGAGAGGCGAAGGTGTGTCAGAGCAGAGATTCCCCTGCAGCCCGTGCTGAAGACCATGGTGAGGCAGGCTGTCCCCCTGCAGCCCACAGAGGTTAACAGTGGAGCAGATGCCCACCTGCATCCCGTGAAGGACCCCACGCTGAGCAGGTGGCTGCCGATGGAGGCTGTGACCCCATGGGAAGCCCGCACTGGAGCAGCCCGTTGCTGGGAGAGTGGCAGCCCCGCAGGAAGGATTCGCGTTGGGGTGGTTGGTGGAGGGCTGTCTGCAGTGAGAGGGACCCCTGTGTGCCGTGTGAGGAGTCCTCCCCCTGAGGAGGAAGGAGTGGCAGAGACAATGTGTGATGAAGTGGCCGCAATGGCCATTCCCTGTCCCCCCAGGCCACTGAGGGAAGTGGGTAAAGAAATCAGAAGCGGAGCTGAGCTCAGGAAGAAGGAAGGGGAGGGTGAAGGTATGTTAAGCTGTGGTTGTATTTCTCATTACCCTACTCTGATCTGTTTGGTAAATTGGTGGTGGAGTTTAAATTAAATTGAAATTGTTTCCCCAAGTTGACTGTCTTTTGCCTGCGACCAGAACTGGTGAGCGAGCCCTCCTTGTCCTTGTCTCAACCCTCAAGCCTTTTGTTGCATTTTCTCCTCCCTATCCCACCGCAGGGTGGGTAGGAGTAAGCAAGTGGCTGCATGGTGTTTAGCTGCCAGCTGGGTGGGCCTAAACCACAACAAACAGTGATAAATAATGTGAAACAGAAACTTATTTTAAAGTTTTAAGAATTTACTAACAAGTAAGTTCAGTTCTTCAATGAAGTCCTTTGGACATTTGTTTGTGTAAAGACACGGATTCCATATGTTACATGTATACTCATACAATCTATTTTCTTGCTTGTTCAGTCTTTCCATTCTGCGGCACTATTTTGTCTGAATACTTGCAAAAGAAAAGATAAAACCATGTAGCTGAGCCTTCCAAGTACCTCACAGATTTTGTTTTCATCTCTGAAAGAAGAAAAAAAAAAACAAAACCAAACCAACTCTGACTTTCATCACCTTCTGTTTTGAGGAATTACATGATATCGTCATAGAAAATTCAGAAATTTGAAATACATTAATATGTGCTTAAAATTATCAGAGACTGAAGACTTCAAAGATATGCAGGCATCTAATTGCCCTCTGTATGTACAAAAGGGAGTGACAGACTGATGGATCTGGCCCAGAAGGAATAAGCACCTCAGCCAGAGGGATTGAGCAGTATAGAACATGACTTGCTCCTTATGCAATGCATGATGAAATTTTAACACTCAGCAGGCTGAGTAATGAACTGCTTGGAGTTTGCCAACAGGGAAACACTGTGGCATGGAAAAGTTCCCCAAGTTTTCTTCCTACACTTCATGGTCTAAGCATTTTATTCAGCTTTATCAGAAGCCATTGATTCCCCCTTTGATTCACAGCCAAGAACCTGTTCCTGAAGAGAAGGCACAAGTCCTTTTGGTACAATTCATAGTGAATATAGTCCCCTAACCCTCCTAAAATTTACTACTGATCAAGGATATGACAAAGAAAATTTACTTTGGGTATTTTGATGGGGCCCAGCTGTGAGATAGATAGGTACAGAAACGATGAACACTATTAAAGCTGTGGCGTTTCCTCGCATGCCCAAAATCAATTCCTCAAGGTTAGCGAATGGTCCTGTGGAAGAACTGAGTGTTTATGTCCGTTCAGTTGAGCAAGACTTGTCTCGATCACAGATTTGGATAGAGCAGTCTGTCCTGGCTAATCCAATCTCTTCTGAACAAACTGGCGCATCTACAGGCAAACTGCAGTACAGAGATACCACTTCATATCACAGAAATGACAAATGCCAGATTCCTTCCTGCCTACTTAGACCTGCCTCTCGCCAGGCTTCATCAGACTGAGCTATTGAGCTATACCAGTGTAAGACACAGCGATTCACCTTACGGACCTAGGCTCCACAATTTTGTGCAGAATTGTGTTGTGCTGTGCAAATTCACCTCACATTACCTTCTGGATCCCAATTTCTGTGACATAAAAAGGTTATATAGGAAGTCCTTAAGGACTGAAAATTGAGCCACAGAGCCTCACGGTACAGCTGGATACACAACTCCTTATGGGCCAGGCATCATATATGCAAATGAGTACAGAAAGCAAAACTGAAGCCAGAAATAGCAGCCCTTTAGCATGTTCCTAAAAACCCGCTTTCAAGAGCATAATCTTAAAACACATAGGAAGACTCCATGAATACTATCCCAGTGAGGTAAAGCTGAGGTCAATTTTCCTGGTATCTCCACAGTGAAGGGCACTGTAAGTACTTGTTATGTGTACCTGTAGCTGGTTCAGGATGTTAGACCAAGATATGGCAGAAAACACCACTATAAGCTGTTTAGCCTGACTAAAACTGCAAATACGTATAGCCGCTCCATGTGCTAGTTTTAGATACTTGGGTATTAACAGACACAGGTAACAAATACTAACATGAAAAAATCTTGAGTGAATTATTTTAAAATGGAAAAAAAAATTTCTAACTTCCCAATATTAAAATATGCTGATTACAATCAGTCCAGTTTGATTATTCCCTGATAAGGAAAAGCATCTGAATAATAAATCTAGGTGTCGTCAGACAATGGTGACATCACTGAAGGATGTATATCCACATCTACAGGAGACTTACAAGTAGGATTTCACTTTGAATAACGACAGTATTTAAAACAAACGCAATTGATTTAAAGATTGTTTTAAAAAGCATCTGAACGCTTTTTAACAATAAAAGCTTAGTAACAGCCATAATTTCAGATTTTAGTTTGTGTTCCGCCAGAAAAGCATGCTTAAAACAATTAATTAATTACTCAGTAGCTGAATAAAACAAAGATGGCAAAATCTTCAAATTACCCTGTATCAGTAAGAAATTTATCTTTAAAGCATTTACTATTTGCCACGAATTTAATCACCTTGTTTTAAAGCAGGTATGTCTAAAAAGTTTAGCTTCATGGGGAGTCATATCCAGGAAAAAAAAGTATTTTTAACCAAGAGTCTTCTGCCCCCCCCAGACTCCAAAACAGAAGTTAGACACTTTTTTCCTTAACACATTATTCCACTACATAATTCTTTATCTTCCAAGTCTTCACCCCACTATACTATGTCGAAGGACCATTCTCAAATCTGGATGAGCACTGGAAAGTTAGCACAGTGGCCAGACTGACACCTGACTCCACTTAGTATTTCTGTTAGTTCTACCCCCTCCCATAATGATTTAGTATTTTTAAAACTAACACAAAATTAAAGCTTGTTCAATATGTATGGCAAAAACAGTGACCCAACACAAATAATATTAAATTATTATTGTTTTCCTTTTAAATCACTTGCCAACTCCAAGAACAGCTATCTAATTGTAAGCTTTTCATGCTATCCTCTAGAAAACAGTATTTAAATTATTTCTTAAAAGGTTTTTAGTTGAAACGCTAGAAATTCTAAACTCTCATAGGTAAAACATTTATAGATGTCAAAATTTTGTATGGAATCTCCTCAGTAATTCTAGTACTAGTTTATTCCACAGGAAGATTAGTAGCCAAAATACTAAACTTCTCAAACAACTGGAGCCTCTCAAGAAGCAGCTGAGTGACCTTAATACAACTGATGACTCAAAAGTATAACTTTACCAATAGGAAAGGTCATCAAGAAAACATTTCCTTCCAAACAAGAAATTTCCCAACCTCCATATCACTGGCTGGAATAATTGTAAAATAATAATATTAATCAAACATAGTGCAGATAGCTTTTTTGAAATGCAGTCATACCATACTTAAAATTTAAAGTGCTGGGGGAGCGCACAGAAGGTGCCAATACAGTACTGTAGTGCATTGCCAAATATTACCTACTCTGTGCTCAAGTAATTCTAAGTAATATAGTTTCTCTAATGTTTATGTAAGACCAGTTGGTGTGGAAGATTATATAAAGTATCTTATCTTATCTTGATTTATTAAAAATGTTTATATATAAGCCAACTTCATGTACAGCTTCTGCTGAACTGGTGGAAGATTCTCCTGACTTCTGCCATTTTCATTGCATGGTTACATTCAGTATTTTTGTTGCATTTTTGGCATTCTACTGAATAATTACTTCCTACTTATCATGGAAAACAATAATTTGACTGAAGTGTAGTCTGAATTGCTTAAACTGAGAGCTTCTTCCAGTACTGACAGGTATTTTTGGTAGGTTTTTTACTAGCATAACAAAACTTGGTACTAAGCTTGGCATACCATACTTAATCTTATGTATTCAAAAGATACCACACTTAGTATTTCCACTGGCAAGAACAGAAGATATGCCTATACAACTTTTTTTTTTTCTTGATCCTTGAAACTCATGTACTATCATCTTTCATTTATTAGATTCACCTGGGAAAACAAAGAAACTACCATCAAGAAGCTCAAAACTACAAAATCTTTACTTACTCCAAGCTGACCAAGAGATCAGCTTCCTTTTGTTACAATTTGTCAAATAATCTCACCATCATCCAAACAATGTTCCAGTACAATCTCTTAAACTGAAGAAAGCCAACGTTTTTAAAAAACTCGTATCTTATTACATTTTGATGTCAGATCAGCAGCTTTAAAGTAATCACCTCTAAAGTTTTTAATACCTTGAATGATGAAATTATGATAAAACAGGCTCACAAAACTCATCAATATATCTCTGCAAATATGAAGCTAAAAAGCTTCGGCTGAAAATTACAGCTGTATTGGTAGTGGAAACAAGAGTTTTGCTGTTAATCAATTCAGACCATGGCAAATCAATGAATTCCAAATGCGACTACTATTTTGTTACTGGACAAACTAGATACTCAATTGCATGAAACTAAGCCTCTTTGGAAATTTTCTTTTTAAAAAGCAGATCAAAATGCAAATTTTCAAACTCTTCTAAAAATCTCATGCTCCCCAGGGCACAATTTTTTTTACAAGATGATGATCAATCTTGTTCTCAGTTATAATTCATAACAGCAACAAAATTCATTACATTACAAGGAAATTAACAATTCGTACATTACCTAATGCTGCTCATGCTTCCAGTTTCTGATCCAAGCTTACATCTCTCCAGCTGGCTAGCTACAATCTGACGTTCAGCCTCAAGTTCTCGAGTCAGTCTCTCAAACTGCAGTTCCTGAAAAAGTAAGTTAAACCATTTGTTTTGCCCTCTCCTGAGATTCAGAAGGAATTTCAGTACACAAAATTATAATTTGTGCAAGAACTGTCAGTATGCTATCTTACAGGAAAGCTTTTTTTTTTTAAAAAAAAAACAAACATACCACACTCAGTTCAAATTTTTGTGGTAACACCTACTCGTTCCTTCACACACTTCAATGATACATGTCGTAGAGTGAACCAGTTTATCAGGAATGTAATTTCCAAACACATTAAACAATTTAGGCCTATGTCAAAATCATTCATAGTTCATGTAGACCTCTTAGTAGCATACAAATGTGTTCTTAACAACCTAAGTATGATCACAAATGAGAACATTTGTGTTACTTAAAAAAAGATGCAAAGTTCTGCAGATGATCATGCAGTGACAAAAGCTTCTGTACTCAAAAAGGCAACCATCACAGTACACACTACTAAAATAAACTAAATTTAAGGTGTGTTGTTATGGACTGAACACAGTCTACTTTCTGCACTTAATGATGCACAGAAGGGAAGCTCAAGTAGTTTCAGACAAAAGCCGTGTTAAAAATCCTACCACTAATTGAAGGTATTTCCTTTTACTCTGTTGTCCTGGTTTGGGCTAAATCAGAACTAATTCTGTTTTAGTGCTTTAACTTTTCAGTTAAGTCTCCTCTAACTAACGGCATTTTCTGAAACAGCAGCATGTTTTTCCAGGCAGTGACTGCTTCTAGCAGTGATAAAGCCTGATGTTTATAGCTCGTACCAAGGAATGGGGTGCAGAGAGGCCCTTGCTTATACTTGTTCTTATGGCGACCAAGGTCACTGCTAAATCTTGTACTGCGTGTTGGGGTGCTGGGAATGAAAAGGGTCGCACCTACAGGGAGGAGCGAACTGGACAGGTGACCCAAACCTGACCAACAGAGTATTCCATCCCATATACGTCATATTCAGTATAAAGCTGAGAGATCATGAGGGTCTCGCTCTCTCTTTTCTTCGTCTCTTCCTCTCTTCTTCAATGGCCGACATCCGAGGAGGACTCTCTCTGTTCTTCTATCGTCGATCCCGATCCGTGCATCCCTGAATCCAGTGCCTGAGTCCAGCTCCTGTATCCCATCCCTGTCTGCTGCCGAGTCCAGCCTGGGACTGCCCCAGTGCCAGCCCTGCAGTGTGATGGTGATGTATCGTCATCAGGGTGGGGGGAGTTGGGTTCGGTATTGGTTTTGTATATATTTGTACATATTGTATATATTTCATTTTTTCCTTATTCTTATTATTATCTTTTCTTTTATTGTTATTGTTCCATTAAAGCTGTTTTAGTTTTCCAAACTGTAAAGTCTCTCCCTCTTGTTCTCTTTCCTTTTCCCTTTTGGGAGGGGAGAGGGGTTAGTAGAGAGCATGGGTCATTTGTTAGTGGCCGGCCCAGCCTCAAACCGTGACATCTGTCAAGAAAGCCAAACCAGTCCCGCTACTGTGTGGAGTTATCCACACAGCTTATAAATGTACTTCTACAGAGTTTTCAGTTTTATACACACAAGAGATTATTTTTTAAAGAAAAGAAAATTAAAAAAAGAAGCAAAACCAATACAAGTAAAATTCCCACTATTCCTTAAAGAGCTACATTTCCCACACAGGGCAGCAGTAGTTTTATCACATACAAAATTGAATCACTTTTAGGGAATTATGTTTGTTCCAAATTTTCCAAATGTTGCTGCCCTTTCATTTTGGTCATAGTTAACATGAAGTCATTTTCACAGGTAAATAGAAACAGCTCTCTTGCCCCTTTTCCTTGGGTTTGTTGAAGGCTGAAGGAGAAATATTTTGAGAATCCACTAGTTAAATTAGTCCTGTGTCCACACAAATGCACCCATTATCTCTTTCTCCTTCTTTTCTTTCAAAAAAGACCTCCCTAGTAACACAGAGGTATGGGACAGAGTCCCTTGAATAACTCCTCAGCAATGTCTTGCCTAGCAGAAAAACAGCACTGGACATTACTTCAGTCATGACTTACATCCACCAAGTGAGAAGAACTCAGTATTTGAGAGTAAGGAAGATATGGTAGGAGTAGAGAGAAGGATTGAAAAGTCTTCATCCTATTTGCCTCCTAAAACATCTGACCAAGAAGCCAAGGGTAAATGGAGGCATTAAACTTTTCAAATCTCTGGAAGAAGGCAAACCATAACTGAAATGGAAGGAGGAAATGGCTGGTGGTTGTTCTAACTAATTCAGCTGGATCCGTCATCTTTGTTTCTCTTGTAACTGGCATGGAATAACTGTCCTGCACCATGAGTAAGGGGGGAAGTCCACGCAGGTTATGTACAGCATGAAATATCCAGTGTATACTTAAATGGCCACTGACTATTTAACAAAGACTACTTAATTCTGTATCCACTACTGCAAGCAAGGCTATCCAGAGTACAAGAATACCATCATGAATCAGATTGATGTGAAGAGCAAAACATCACTGCTCACTGAATGTTAATAGTGCATTAGTAATCATAGTTAATAATATGCTCTGCACGTTTTTGTAGTACTCAGAAATGTCTTTTTAATTTTTGTTTGTAGATAGGACTATCAAAAACCACCTAATAATAATCACCTAATTCAGATATGCCTACTTCACAGACAGCATTTGTCTCTCACCTAGTAGAATCAATTGTCTGAAAAGCTGAAGAGACCGTTGATCAACTTTCCGAGAGTTATTATTCAAATCTTGGCCTTGTTTGTACAAAATAATACCCTTCGTGCAGAAAGAATTTTAACAGAAATATTTCTAAGGTTTTGAAGAACGTAAAATCAAAGTGGTATAGCATTTGTCATGCTAGCATGCTTATATCAAAGCATGTCAGCACCAAGAAATTTTGGAAGTATAAAACACCAAACAAAATCAAGCAGAGCATTAAGTTTACTTTCAAAATAAAAGCAAAAGCTTTAACAGCTACCCTGTTTCACTGTATTTTTTTAAGTTACTTGATTCTATCATGACAACGACATCAACGCACATTTTGACACTTAGCATGTGATTTCATCCAGTCAGCTTTACTTTCTGGTATGCCAGGTGAGGCAGGGCAGACATATTCTTTGCCACGGCCTAGCAGAGGGCACTTTTCTTCCCTGCCTAGTGAGAAGATGCAGCCAGCTGTCCTTGTAACATTACTAAGACACCATAAGAATCAAGGATTTGGGAGCCAATGCTCCCGACTGCCCATGCTGTCATTTGCCTTTTCCCAGACAGACAACAGTGGCTCATTGTGCCCTTTTACTGTAGTAAGTGTGCACACCACCTCTCTCCAGCTCCCTTTTGTCCATGCCATCCCAAGTCAGATAAATACAGAAATGCCCCCAACTCTTATCTTATTGAAATACTTTAAAAGTAAATATTATTTTGCCTTTTTCTTTTCTACTGCTACCTGGATTGTGTATCTTCTCATATATTCTCTATGCTTTGTATTCCTTCAGTTAATCACTCTGGTTGACTACTTTCCAGACACTTCTGCATTTTCCCAACTAACACCCTTACGTCATGATTACTTTGTCTACAGAACATTTTTTGCTCATGATTCTCATCTGTAAAAATATACTTTTCTATTCTCGACTCTGTCATTTATCTTTCTTTCCTACTTACTCCTTTCTGTTCTCTTCTGCATTCCATCTTTCATTTCCTAGTGGAGAATGAGTCATGAAGTATGCTAACTCCTTCAGTCCTACTATACAAATCGCTACTCCAGCAAATACCCCAGAATGATTGGTTTAAGCAGCCTCTCTCTCTCCCCCTCTCCCCTTCACCGTCACCCCACCCCTAGTCCCTTAAGAGCGGAGGGAAGTCTGCTCTTCTTGAGATGTAGGAATCAATGTTTTCTGGTTTCACTGCCCACATTATTTAAGTCCTGCCCTGAAGAGTTGACTGGAAAAGGACAGTTGTGTGTATGTTCCTCCTCAAGCAGGAACAAGAGATGCGCTGGATCAGTTAAGAAAAAAAATAATCTTGGGTTTCTAATGCATGAAGATGGCTAGAATAGGTGAGCATTAACTTCATCACTACCTTGATTTAATTGCTTCTATTTCTCACTCAATTGTCTTCTGTGAGGTGTCATCAGAAGTTAGGGATGGAAGGAAGCAGATGAAAGGTGTGGGGGGTGAGATATGTAAAGGGGCAGAACCAAACAATTATTACCTCAGAATTACCCTCAAAATTAAATTTAACAAACAACTGGGTTAGGTATTCCCTCATGTGATGACAAAGGTACAGGTCCACAGGGTTGCCTTTGGAATGAAAGAAGAAAATAAGAATTCAAGTAAGAGTCGGGAGAGTCTGCTATCCCTCCGTATCAAGATTCCCTGTCAGAAAACAAATTAATAAGCCGCATTTTCTTCGTTCGGGAAGCAGTGAGAGTGACTAATATGTGAATAAATCCATATGTTTAGATTTCAAGCAGCCGTCACAGTGCAAGAAGACAGAAACTAGAAATAGTATTTGCTTACAGTTTATAAAAAACAACTACTCAACCTGACCCAGTCATTTGTCTTATTTGTTCTGTTTACAATCATTTTCACCAGTTCACGCCATGTTGTGTTATCTTCACAACCTTCTATTATTTATCTGAATCAAGCTAATCAGAACACCAAAATTAAAAACAAATTCTACCCACTGATTATGCAAATCTGTTGTCAAGACAATTGCAGAAAGGAGAACTGCAGAAACTACATTGCAACATCAAAATTAATTTTAAGTAATGCCATGTCAAGTGCAACTTCATGGACTGTGCTACAATGGGCAATGATGCTAAAGCAAGAGGACATGCAAGATGAAACGACCAGTCTGGCAGTCCTTAGCACCATAAAGAGTGTGGGAGTGAGAAGCCAACAGAAAGATTAGAGATAATGATGAGAGTAATCCAGAGGAATCACTCAAGACAGCAGCTTGGAAAGGGAGGAACTTCATCATAACTACCAAATTGTTTTGAAGTGATAAAAAGAGTATGCCTTGCTAAGGCCTGAAGCAAAAGAGGCATTTGTCCACTACCATGAGGTTTTTTTGTAAAAAATATTCATTATTCTATAGACAGCAATTGGACACATTTGCATTTTCAGTATGAGATTTATGTTTTATATACCCTCTGCAGCCACCAAAACTTCAAGCATTAAGTAAGACTTGAGTCAGGTCATACGTTTCACAGTGGTCTAGAAACTGAGTAAGTCTGATGGAAATCTTCACAGCCTTCGGACAGGTTATGAACTCCTGAGCTCGGGGTACGCCAAGTAAGAGAGTATTTTGTTATTTTTATGCTTTTTATCTGCTGAGTGGTCTATGTTGACCCATTTAAATGTTGGGAGGGGTAAAACAGATCAAAAGAAATTTGGCTGATAATCAGAGCTGATCTCACTTTACTCTGTCCTTTACAATCTTAAAATAATCCTTTCACAGAGAGATGTGTATTCATGCTGAGCAAAAGACACACCAAGATCAGTAGAGATAGTAAAAAGCAGCTGATACACACACAGACAAATAACAAAATTTCTAAATTTAGGCTGAACAGCCTTGTGGATTTATTGAATTCCCAAGCATTTTAAGGTCATAACATTAAAAGAGGAAAAGTGTTTAGCTTTTGGCTGTAAATATGCTATAGAAAAACAAATTGGTGCACTGATGATCATTTGAATCTTCAAATACAGATGAATAAGAGCACTGAGGTAAGGCTGGGAATCCCTGGCGAGGTGAAAAGAAAGCCTGATTACAGCTACACAAACAAATCATTTCCTGAAGTCTTTCGTAGGAGTATCTTAGAAACCACAGAACTTCCTGAAGTACATAGACTGTAGAAATGTACAATATTGGCTCTATCTTGTTGAAACCTACTAAATAAGAAAAAACATATCTCAATTAATGTCACAAGTAGTATGTGTATATTGCTATGCACATCCTACAGCGCCATGCCTAATTCCATATACTGCATATCTATAAACTCCAAGTAAACGCCATTACTTGTTGGTGTTGGCAACAAACTATTCTTAACCTCTTGTACTGGACACACACGAGCAGCTAAAATTGGTGCTCATACTTCCTGAGTAAAACAGCAAAACCTAGGGAAGTTTAACTTGGTGGACATCTAGGGACAGCATCAGACACAAACCAGACCTGACAGGCCACCTTTTAACTAGAAGGAGAACGGAATGTCTTGATCCTTTCAAACAGGATAAAAACCATCACTGGCAATGCCCCCCTCCCCATTCAATGCCAAATGTTGTTCAGAAGCTTCAAGACTGGGCTTTGGAATGTACCATTCACTTCTTCCAGCTTTACTACTTTCTCCATTGTACTGTTCTTACCCCTTTTCACTGAATTGTTTGATCCTTCCCTTTCACTGAATAACATGGGGGTGACAGGAAAAGCTTACACCAGGTAATAATCAGATGTGCAAAGAGGTGGCAAATTCAGAAACTCAGTGGTGGATATGTTGCAGGATCTTAACAGACGCCAAAAAAAATAAAGAGTAAAGAAAAAAAAAAAAAAAAGACTTGTTAATAGCAATGACTGCACCTATATACAACTGCAAGTTCCTAGGTAACATCAACCTGAAGGAAGCAATTCATACATTGGAGGGCAGGACTACCGTTCAGAGGAACCTTGACAAGTTGGAGTAACAGACCAATAATAGTGTCATGAAGTTCAAGACAAAAAAGAAAAAAAAAAAAAGTTCTGCAAAGAAGATGGAATCCCATGCAACAGTACAGCATCTCCACAGAAAGGACCTGGGGGTCTGGTGGACAACGAACTGTGACTCAGCAGTGCATTCCTGTGGCGATGAGGGCCAACCACTTATTCCACTGCACTAGTAAGACAGCAACTAGCAGAAGAAGCAAGTAATTATTTGCTTTTATTTGGTACTCTGGAAGCTGCATCTTGAGTACAGTGCCAGGTTTGGGTTCACCAGAACAAGAGACATGACAAGATTTTGAAGCAAGACCACCAGAGGGCCACAAAGATGGCCAGAAGATTGAAGCACACATTGTATAAGAAGAAGTTGAAGGAAATTAGATTGTTTAGCATGGAGAAGAGAAGGTCTAGGGAGGAACTAATTGCAGACTTTTACTTCTTAATAGGGGATTCTAGTGAAGACACCACCAGGCTCTTTTCACAGGTATACAGCAAACAAAGGCCAACAGTCACAAGTTGCAATGAAGTAAATTCTGAATGGATATAAGGAAAAAACCCACAAACAAACAAAAAACAACCCCAAATCTCAAAACCAAACAACACAGAAAAGGTGGTTAAACACTGCAACACGTTACCCAGATAGGTTGTGGAATTTCCATTCTTGGGGATTTTGAAAGTCAGCTGCACATCTGATCTAACACTGAAGTCAGAGCTGCTTGGAGTAGACCTCCAGAGGTCCCTTTTAACCAACTCTTCCCATGATCCTAGGACTGATGAGTTCTGGAAGGTTTTTTCCAAGGCTTCATGCCAACCTCTATTATGGATTAGAGATCAGAGGCTATCAAACTCTCCGATCATCATCATGCTTACAGAAAGATACATTTGACTTGATGCAAGCGCCAGTATTTTATGAGCCTGAACCTGTATTTTGTCTAGCTCATTCCCTTACCTGTTCTGAGAGTTTTAGCAATCCCGTGTTTCTTTACAAGAGATTAGGATGGCATCTAGGCTGTTATGCATATGGATTATTATGGGGTAAAGAACTAGTTTGGCTGATTATGGTGTTTAAAAATAAACTATTCCTTCTTTTTCATGTAAGATTACTTCAAAGAAGGCAGTTTCATGCCTTTAACAACTTTTACAGAAATCAGACCCTATTTTATTTTCTATTTTTAGGACCCTGATACAAATAAGGTCATAATTGCATTCAGTTGCATGTTTCAGCTCTCCAGGCACACTGCCCTGTTCCTCATGAGTTACAGGCAAGCCTTGCTCTCTGAAGGCACACTGCCCAATTGCCTGGACTTCTGTTCCTGGGGAAATTGCATTATTTCTTCTCCAGCACAATCACCAAAGTTATTCAAATTATCTCCATTTTTCTGTAACAAATTGCCTGGTCCTTTTTTATCCTATTTTTTCTTCTCTCTGTTTTGTATTCAGCTTTAGTCTTTTAGCTCACTCCTTTCTTCTCCTTCTCACTAGTTTTTGCATCCCTTGACAACATTCCCAATTGCTGAGTTATTCCACTTCCTCCCATGCAAACAATTCCAGTCCCCACAGTAATAAAGTGTAAGTAAAAGCCTTGGAGTGTTAGGACAGGATAAGAACTACTAAAAGCTCTCTAATCTCACACTTTCGCTTCTCCACCCTCTGCAGCAGCAATCTGAGGAGGATGTAAGATTAACTGACTTTCTAACTCATTAGCATTGACTTGCTTTAGGGCTTACTGTTATTAATTGTAAAGCTCAATGTGGGAGCAAAACAAAACCTCAGAGATTGTGGATCTTCCTCAAGACAAGGGAGAGAAACAGAGCTGGAGTTTAGTGACAGACCCAGAGTCAAGCTTCTAACTCTTGTTTACTTCTCAGTTGTCCAGGCACAAAGATTTACTATGTCTAAGTGGCTAAGAAAAGGGTAATTCCATTTACAATGGTGGATTTTGGAGCCTGACTTCGCATGTGGACTGATGCCTTTTACCTTGATTTTCCAATGCACATCTGTAAGGTAATTTTGCTCTGAAAAGAGCAACGCAGTCCTGTCGAAGCTGGAAGATGCTTTATTACGATGTAGAAAATATATGTATGGTTTAAAGACACATGAAAAGCTACAAAAGTGAAACAATGTGGTTTCAAAAAGTGAAACTTCTGAAAATGTTCTAGACACTGAAGCACCAAGAAAACCTTTTTTGATTCTGACAACATACTCAGCTTCTAGTCTCCCTTTCTTCTCTGATCAGATATGGGGTCTGATGGGCATTATGCCAAGACGCCAGCAATAGCTACAGAGGTGTCAGTATACACACCAACATATCTGGATACCAATAACACACAACATGTTTTGTGCAGTCTATACACATGTTTAGAGATCCAAAACCTTCTCCAACATTTTATTCATGGGGTTCTCCAGTTCCCCATTTATACGTCTCTAAACTAGTTCTCCCTTCCAGAGTTTTGAAGATATACATCATCCTAGGCATTGCGTACAGATGGAGAGCCAGTGTCCTAAATCATTAGCTTTACACTTGTCCAGGATAGCCTAAGAGATCAGAGACATTGAGTCCCTTCCTCTTCTCCTGCTTCCATTGGAGAAATTATTCTGGTCAACAAATTTCTCTTTTGATTTTCCTTGCCTTGTAAGACAGACTGATTTCTCAATCCACACACAGACGGTCAGTGCAGCATATCCAAGAGCAGACTCCATAATTTGCAATTATCCTTGAAACTCTGAATTAATTAGGATACTAGAGCTGAATATTGCCATGAGTAGCTATTAAAGAGCTAGTCATTAGCATGTTTGTAAGGGATTCAAAAGTTATCTAACAAAACAAGATGGGCTTTTTTTTTTTTTTAAGGCAACCTCCCACATGCAAATTTACACCTATAGGATTTTAATTTTTCTTGTCTAACAACATAGCAGCTTGATTTTCTGCATACTTGCAAGACTCCATTTGCTACACTAACTGAATGTGGATGGACTTTCAAATAAATAGAGGATTAAACGAAACTGTAAGGAAATTCAGCACAAACACAGGGATGTTCATAAAAAAAAAAATCCATATTCTAGCAGACAGCACATTGACTAGTCAAATAATTCACATATTTCTACTACTATTAAGTATTAAGAAAAAAACCCAGGCTTTCAAATAGCACGGGCTAAAAAATTTGAACTCAAGGACACAAAACCCTTGAGATTTGCACATTTTCTCTCACAGACAATTCTGTGGCAGTAGCAGTTAACTTTAATAGCTCAAACTACGCTTTTGAATCTTTCTTCTTTTATTACAAAGAAGAAAACTAGTAAAATAATTAGGCAATTCATTTCTTTTCTGGCTACCCTGAAGAAATACCACAGATTCAAGAAATTCCCAACAGATTCATATTGTTCCTTATGAAAGAGAAAAGCAATTAGTAATGAAAATGTTAGTTTAAAGAAGTACCATTATGATCTTATTCTCCTAATTTCTGGTATGAATAGCTCATCTTTTGAACAAAGTAAAAAGGTTTTCATAATGAAATTACAGTCTAAAAATTACCTGTTTGAAAACAAATAGGTAAGGAACACGCAGTTCAGGATAATATTTGTAATATGGGCAAAGACGGGGAAAGAGCTTAGAATCAAATTAAATAAGCAATCTAATTGAATAAAGAGAACTTGTACGAGTTGACATATGGCTTGACACAGTATGCTGTTGGCAGTACTGGCTATCCATCAAGACAGAGACATATTTTGAAAGAAGGGTACAAAATGCGACAGTTCTGGGAGTCTTCAGTTACTCCTGCAGTTTGTTCAGTCCAAAAAAAAAAAAAAAACCACCAGCAGAAAGACATGGCACATAGACTGAATTTTGGATACTATCATAGACAGCTGCTTAGGATGCCACCAAGATGAGGTGCAATTCTTGACTTGGTCTCAAGTAACGCACAAAAGATGGTCTGACACCTTGCAGCTGAGAAACCATTCCTTAAGTGATCATTCTGTGCTCAGATCCAGCACCCCTACAGAAGGCAGAAAACCTGCCAGTTACAAGCCACATAAAAAGAGAAAATACGCAATTAAAAATCAAAAAATTTGTTTAAAGCTAAGTCCTCATAGGCAGTATGGGAAGTACTTAATGCCCCCATAATGGAAGCACAGGGCCAATGCAGTGTGTCAAGAAAAGACTAAGACGTACCAAAAAGAAGTTAGCACAGCTAAACAGGAGGACAAAAGAAGTCGTTAGAAACAAAAATGCTCTCTCCGAAAGATGAAATCATCTTCGAATGAAGAAAATAAAAAACCATAAATGCTGACAGGTTAAATATAAAAACGCAAGACAGCATAATATGGTTCTAAGGGACAAATAGCCAAAGGCATCAAAGCAATCAACAAATCTTTCTTCAAATGCATCAGGAGCAAGAAGCTGCCTAGAGAGTCTGTAGAGCCACTGGGTGATCAGGATATAAAAGGGTTCAATGAAGAGAAACTAAATGAATCCTCCAGAAAGGCTTTTGCTATTTCATGGGAAATTCCCATGCTAAAACCTCACTGAGGGATTCTTATCAGAAGATCTGCCCCAAATTGAAGTGACTGTAGAACAGGTCATGAAACAAACTGACAAAACAAACAGTAACAAATTGGAACATCACATGGTATTCGCTCAAGAGTTCTGAAGGAACTCAAAAATATGTAGCTTAAAACAGATGTAGTACCTGAGAACTGAAAGACATCGAATGCAATGCCAGTTTCCAGGGAGATCTGTAAGACTACAGAGCAGCAAGCCAGACAGTCATATCAGGCAAACTAGTGGATCCTCTAACACAGAACAGAAGTAGTGGACACTGAAATAAACATGAACTACTTATCCAGACGGTTTCTGTATGGATAAGTAGTCTTAAACAGGAGGTCAAGACTAGAAATAAGAGATACATTCTCACAGTTGAAGGTGTCCACCAGTGAAGTTCTGAATCTGTGTTCCACAGTGTTCAATATATATATAAAAGACTCGAAACAAGGAGTGAACAATGGGGTGATGCAGTTTGGCAACAATACAAAATTATGCAGGACAGTAAGGCTGAAGGGTGACAACAGAGAATTTTAGAAGGATGCTTTCACAGCCTGGAAAAGCAGGACACAAACTGGAAGATGAAATTCCCTGTTGATAAGCAAAAGGTGATCCTCGTGGAGCAAAACCAATCCTAACTTCACATGACCTTCAACTACCCAGAAACGCTTCCATGAGTTGCATACTTTCTCCCAGAAACATAAGGCTGACTGGTCTGTAGTTTTCTGGATCTATCTTCCTGCTCTTTTTGTAGATGGCTGTAATATTTGTTCTTTTCCAGATATATGGGATTTCCCCTTACCTCCATGACCTTCAAAGATGTTAAGGAGTAGTTTTGTGATGATATCAGTCAACTCTCTCAGCATCCTCAGTTGCATCCTATCAGGTCACACGGGAGTTGTACCTTCCAACTTGTACAGACAGTCCCTCACTTGACCCTCCTCTACTTTCAGTAGTTTGCTATTTGTTTCATCCTTGCTTCTTGACATAAAGTTTTGGGGGCTGACATTACCTGTGAAGACAGGCTGAGTACCTCAGCCTTCCCTGTGCCATTTTTGACCAACTTGCTGGCCCTGTTCAGCAGCAGGCCTACATCTTTCTTGTATTTCTTCTTCCTATTAGCATACCTGCAGAAACTTTTGTTATTCTTGTTATCTCTTGCTAGTCTGAGCTTCAGTCGAGCTTCTGCCTTCCTAATTGCACCCCTGCACTGAAGCAGTATTTCTATATTGCCCCCTTTTACACTGCTCCTTTTTTCATTTGAGCTCTCTTAGTAGCTCAGTGTTTTTCCAACTGATTTCTTTTTATGCCTGCTCCTCTTCCTGCTCAGGGGGATAGACTGCTCTTGTGCTTCAAGAGAGAGCTATATTGAGAAATCTCCCAAAATTCCTGAGCTGCTTTGCCCTCCAAGACAGACTCCCATTGGATTCCTCCTAACAATTCCCCAAGTGAGTTAAAATCTGCTGTTCTGAAATTGAAGACTTTATCACTTGTCCTCCTCAAGCCCCTTGGCCTCTACACTCCCACAGTTGCTCCAGCCAGTGCTGCTGTTGACATTAGTATCTTCAAACATATCTTTATGAGTAAGCATTCAGTCCACAAGAGTTCCTAGTTGGCCCAGCCACAGACTGCACTAGGAAGCTGTCCTCAACACACCCTGGAAATCTCCCAGATTGCTGATGCACCCCTATGTTGCCTTCCCAGTAAATATCAGGATGGTTGAATTCCCTTTTGAGAACCAGGGCCTGTGGGCCTGAGGCCTTTTGGAGGCAAATGAAGACGTTTTCATCCACCTCTTCTTCCTGATCCAGGCCTGTAGCAGACACCATGAGGTCTCTGTCAGTGACTCTGATTTTGACCCAAAAGCACTCTACAGACCACAGCTGACCTCTGTTTATTAAAACTGTTCTTTTACACAGAGCACAACCCTTTCTTCTCTTCTACATATCTTGTACACTTTCTGTCTTTCTTTATGGTCTTAACTGTCCATTGCAGGACTCTAGACACATGAACTCTCCCACTGAGTTACTGTAATCCCAATGACACTCTAACTCTGTGACTGTACAAGGAACTCCACTTCTGTTTTCTTCCCCAGAGCGTGAGGGTTGGTGCACTTGGAATGATGTGCCATCTGCTCCTTGTCTCTATGGCTCTGCTCCACACATGCTTTCACCTTGTCCCCTCCAGCCTTGATTATCTCCACTCTGCCTTAACTCTCATTTAAAGTCCTTCATTATTCCCCAGGCAAAGGCATCCTTGCACTTCTTTGAAAACTGGATCTCTTTGCTTGGTAGATCATAGTCCCTTTATCGTGGAAGGAGAAAAACTGTCAGTGGCACCAGCTACACAGCTAGATGTTGACCTAAATGATACACCTGCTTCTGCCTGCACCCTTCCCTGGCAAGACTGAGGAGAAAACAACCTGAGCACCCGTTATCTTTACTTTAACCCCAAACACTCTGCAGCTCTGGTTAATTTTTTCCAGACTACACTTTGCAGTATCACTGGTGTCCACATGGAACAGTAGCAAGTCCTTGGACTTGATGACTCTTGGCTGTCTATCCACACAGGCTTTTGGTTGTATTTTTACTCCAGGCAAGTAGCAAACTTCACATGACTTTGCGTCAGCAGATGTCTGCCCTCAGTTTACCACAGGAGGGAGTCTCCTGCTGTTAGCATATTTTTTCCCTGACAAGTTAAGACCTGTTGAGCTGCTCGCTTGGTTGTCTCCGTAATGTGTTCATCCTTCTAGTCTATTCCCAGGATTCCCTATCTGTTCTTCAGCTGAATTTTTCTAGATGAGGAAAGCTGCTGTCTTGCTGACACAGGTCACAACGTTCCAGGGTGCCTTGTTCTGTGCATTGCTATTCCTTCCCTGTTTAAGCTTGCTTCTGGTTTTCTCTTGTCTGCACACCGAGGCCTTGGCCCTTGCCCCTGCAGCATCACTGCTTGACATCCTATTAGTTTCCTGCTCACTCCCCCTGCTGCAACATAAGCTGCTGAGCTCTGCCTGCAGCTCCCATGCCTGCCAGTTTCATGGTCCATCAGGCAACAAGCTCCACAGGTGCGGTCCCCACCCTACTCAGCTCAGTGACAAGTATCAGGGCCTCCCCACTGTTCCTCACCCAAATAGCCACATCCCCCCACAGGAGCACTGGCTGGTCAATGCCTCTATCATCCTAGAAACAGCCCTGTGGCCTGCCACAGGAGTGTCATGTCCCTACCATTTGATCACCAGCTTTCCGACCAAGACGCAAGCACCAACAGTCTTATGCCACTGAATAAATTCATGGTGTGCTACCATCTTGGAAATTGTGTTAAGTTCTGCTCTTGCAATGTTTGAAATCACGTGGCAGAACTGAAAAGACAGGAAAAAAAAAGAGCTACAGGGATAATTAGAGGTATGAAATGGATTCTATACAAGGAACAGAGAAGTTGAGAATGTTCAGTCTGGAAAGAGACAGCTTAGGGAGGACATGTCAGAGGTCTACAAAATCCCACATGGCGTATTCACTAGCACTTCCAAAACAAGAATTAGGACATATCAAATGAAGCAAATAGCCAGAATTGAAAACAGTTGAAAGAAGATGGTTCTTTATGTAACAGGCATGCTTTTGATGGTTCCTAAGCACATCATAACTTCACTGGGTTGTGGAAATCTGAAAACAAGTGGCTTTTGAGTATTAGGAGACAGTCTCATATATTCTTGCCCTGTTCTTACTCTTCCTTCAGCCTATACTTATGGCCATTGGTGGAGACAAGTTGTCCAAACAACAATGGCTGTTCTCATTAGTGAAACACACATTTATTGCCACAAAACAGAAATCAGAAAATATAATGAATGAGGTTTTTTTATACAAGAACAGATTTTCATCCATAAAACATCCACGTTGGGAATTTGGGTCATTCTTCCAATAAAACACAAAATAGTTTTGCTGTTGAGTCCTCAAATAAAAAGATTCCCAGATTTGCACTACTCATTCTAACAGTGAATGGAATGAAAGAATTAAATATCCTGGACTGGATTTGTAATTATGGCTCTGGGAGATCAAACACACAATAGACACTTGCTGCACTCCAGAATTACCAAGCCTCACTGAAATAATGGTGCTACTTCCACAATTACAGGGCAGACTAGTCAAGATGCCACCAAAATGCTGTTGAGGAAACTGTCAGCAGATTAAGATGGACAGAAGCATCTCTACAGAGATGTTCCTTACAGGTATATCAGAGTTACTGCTACGATACAATTATAAAATAAGAGAGCCATAGGGATCATTGTTACTTTCACTGAATCAAAGGAAAGCAAAAAAGAGAGAGAGAAAGGAAAGAGAGAGAATAAAAATAACGAATGGGTTGACTGAATCATAACTGCATCAGAACATTTCATTAACATTACTGTGAAAGTCATCTGAAATTCAAGCCTTTGTTACAGCAAAACACAGCAATCAAAACTGAATCTATCCCCGTGTGATGAACGCAGGAACCTTCTAACAGTGTTGATAGCCCGAACGATTTTGTCCAAGACCAGGCACATACAGTGCACATCATTAAAGCCCCTGAGAGTAGAACGAGCAGGCAGCAGTTACAACTCCCTTTGCAGAACAGACTGGTTCATGTCGTCACAGTATTGAAAAGGAAAGGCAAAGTAAATAAAAACAAGCCAGCACATACAGAAAAATCAAATTTAGTGCTTTAAGTGAATTTAATGGCAGAAAGGGGGTTCAGATTGATTTCCAGCCATGGTTTCTGAGCTGTGGTTTAGAGCCATATCTGTTCTCCCCCCTGTCCCGCATCTCAAGTCCAACGTCTCTCCCCACACTGGGAACTTGGACTGGGTAAAATGCAGGCTCTCTCCTCCCCACACCTGGCAGCATCTGAATGCTACACACATTCCCACAAACATTCCCTCTTCTGCGACCGCAGGTACTATCTCCATGGCAGCGTCAGGAAAACCCCTCCAAACTGGTCAGGGAGGGAGGCAAGGAGAACCTCTGGCCCCAGGTACGCTACCTCTCACCTCCCTGGGCAAGGCACTTGGAGAAATCAGGGGTGGTAATGGAGCTGACCAGACTGCCTGCAAGGCCTGGTAGGGATCAAAGGCACAGGCAGCACCACGCAGTGTGGAAACCTCCCTCCATGTCTGATGGGAGCTGCTGTCGTTCAAACACACGTGATACGGCGGTTCGAGTGCCCGATCACGCAGGTAAGTGGAAGGAGATCCGTGATGGCCAGCAAGCGGTCAGCTCTCCTCCCCTCCAAGGTCCTCTGAGAGTACATTGCTTGTGATTCTGTAGCAGATGCATTTCTGGCCACTCCCTGGTTAAGGGGAAGTAGGGATGTGCACTTGCCACGAATTGAAATAGCATGAGGGGGCCTCATTTTTACTTCACAAACCACCAACACCAAACCCGTGGTACTAAACTCATAATTTGATTTTTCAGCATCTCAGGACCATGTATGTGTTGGGATTATTTTGTCAAAGCCGTGTGATTTGCACAGCCCAATGTCTCAGAACCAGAAATGAGATGAAACATGACACTTCTGAATGAGCTCGGCTAGCTTGAAATAATGAGAAGCTGGAACTGCAATCTATGCTTGCACAACATATCAAAGATGCAAGATTACTCTGACCACTTCTAAACCCTAACCTGCTCACAAACCACGATGCAATGTATCAGCACCACATAGCCCCTAACCAGGCATGACAGGCATCTTCACAGGATCACAGAATGGTTCAGACTGGAAGGGACCTCCAGAGGTCATCTGGTCCACGCCCCCTGCTCAAACAGGGCCACCTACAACCAGTTGCCCAGGACTATGTCCAGATGGCTTTGGAGTATCTCCAAGGATGGAGACTCCACAGCCTCTCTGGGCAACCTGTGCCAGTGCTCCACCACCCTCACAGGAACAAAGTACTTCCTGACGCTCAGCAGGAACCTCCTGTGTTTCAGGCTGTGCCCACTGCCTCCAGTCCTGTCACTGGGCACCACTGAAAAGACTTTTGCTCCCTCTTCTTTGCACCCTCCCTTCTGGTATTTATATACATGGATGAGATCCCTCCTCAGCCTTCTCCAGGATGAACAGTCCCAGCTCTCTCACCCTTTCCTCATATCAGAGATGCTCCAGTCCCTCCACCATCTTCACAACCCTTTGCTGGACACCATCCAATATGTCCATATCTGTCAAACCGAGAAGCCCAGAACTGGACCCAGTGCTCCAGATGTGGCCTAACCAGTGCTGAGCAGAGGGGAAGGGTCACCTCCCTTGACCCGCTGGTACGGTCCTCCTAAGGCAGCCCAGGATACTGGTGGCCTTCTTTGCCACAAGGGCACATTTCTGACTCATGTTCAACTCTGTGTCCACCAGGACCCCCAGGTCCTGCTCTTGCAAAGCTGCTTGCCAGCATGTACTGGTGCATGGGATTAAGGGGCACAGGCCTGTCTGCAGCTAGTATTACCAAGGCTACTGAGGCAAATACATGTCACCCCAGAAGCAAAAAAATTTGACTAGACAGTAGCCATGCACGCAGTACTAGGTAACTTTCTGTGCTACTAGAATTACTCTCCCTCCCAGAACACCTCTACAGTAAAAGACAGAACTTCTATGAGTTTTCCCATTCTGACCAGTGTGAGAGGTTTAACTTCTTCCTTGTGTGCCTGAGGGCTAGGAATGGATAGGATGTCCAATTATATGAAAAGTTATATGGGAGAACATTATTTTAGTTCTGAATTGATCATGGATGGTCCATCTTGTCTTATTTTGCAAGATTCATTCCTCTATGTTCTCGGACACTCTCCAATTTCAGTAATAGCCTATCCCATGCAAAACACTGGCTTTCCCTACACTACCTGAGAAGCTACACTGGATATAGACCTGAGAAGCCCCTTTGCTGAATAAGCCTGGGTCCTTTGATTCAGACCCTTTCGAGAGGAGTCTCAGCAGCCTGGAATACACAAGTACCAGCAACATTTGCAATGCTAAACTGTAAGAACAGAAGACAGACTACTTAATTTTCTGGTCTTGTTCTGTTGTCTGTTCCTTGCGTATTTTAGATTATCCAACCAACTGACAAGCAAAATGTGTCATCAAACTGACTACTTAGCAAGTGCTGGAAATTTATAGAGTAATTTTCCTCTTTGGCTTAAAAAGGAAGAGTACATATTGAGTGTACTGAAGTCAGGATTTTAAGCCAAATGTCACTTCTACTGAAGCTTTCTTACTATTATGTTACTTCCCATTCCTGAAGCCTGGTTTCTTTTTGGTAAAGACTGACTTTTCACAGTACGTGGCTGGCAAAGTGTGTATCATTTCCAAAAGCAAAGTCACTGGAATGAGAATGAAAAAAAGAATTTAATGGGATGCACTGACTGTAGTCACTCTACTTCATTTCCTCAAACAAGAGGCTGCATTGACCAAGAAAGACATTTTTCTGGCTCATGTCCATTGCAGAGCCAAGTCAGAAAGAGAAAGACCGAGAGAAAGAAATACAGCATTCCCTCCTTTGAATACATTCATGAGAAGTGGGTAGAGACCTTGCAACAACGTTTGGGATGTCTTTGACCGCATCATTGGAATATCAAGTGTCTCTAATCACTTTCCCCATCTTTTTTTGGAAGAGCAAACCCCTCCACAACAGTGTAAGACCACTTACAGAGAAGGATTTTGAAAATTTAACCCTTATAAATCATCTCCCTGCCCTTTCAGCAGCTTTGTATCTCCACACTGCAAACGGTTTCTATCTTTTGTTCTTTCAGTTCATATTCAACAGAGGAGAGGAGAAGGGAGCCCTTTCAGATTCAGTACTACCATAAACATAGGGCACAGTTTCTACAGCCACGAGACAGCCTGGAAAACCAACCCTAATTTGGCAGCTTGACTATTGTCAGGACTGGACAGAGGGGAGCATAACCTCCTGGAGGTGTGCTGAAGTGGACACCAATTTTTTTCAGGATTTTAGTTTTATTTCCTGAATTTACAAAGCACATCTCTCCTCAATTCAGTAGAACAGGCTTTGTATCTGCTAGTGAGTTTAAAGACAGTTTTACACACACCACTACTTTGGGCACGTTTGGTACCTCGCTCATCTGTCTATTTCTCTGGAAGAGAGGATGACCGGTATCTCCGTAGCAACTGAGTACACACAGCTCTGGATATGGGACTTCAGGCAAATAATTTGCAGCTACGTTTTACCCAAAAAAATACTCTACAGTTAGAATCCCACTAAAATGGAGACTAGAGAATTATTTACAGCGAAACAAACTTAAGCCTGTGAAGCAGTCATGTGAGAAATAACACTGAAAATAATGGTTAGCACAACGAGAACTACGTGACCTAAATTATAATTTTAAATATTTAGAAGTGAGAAAGCTTTGGACAACTCAGATACCATGAAAATGTAACTCCTGAAAATGCTACTTTTTAATGACAACTACTGTATGCAAATGATCTAATTACAAACACCAACACACAATGCCTTGTTGAAAAACAAGGGGAAATGTTTCGAGCAGCTTACGAAGAATAAAAAATTACACTTTGAAAATATTACTATGCATATGGAATAATGAGTCCTCATAATAGATGCTGGATCTTATTTACTAAAATTTTGCTGTTTGATTCAGATGTTAATTTCATGCTGCATTAAATGAATAACAGATAAACCCCTTTTCTTTAACTGCTCACATCAGCTTCAAAATTATGGTTTGATACATTTTTGAATTAATCTTACAAAGCACTGAATCTAAATTGCAAGCTGTGATGATTGAGAATTTTAAAAAGTTCTAGTAGTGGGAATGCATAGAGAAGAGACTGGAGCAGAAAACAGACACGTGATGCTCTAGTCATAGCTGCATACTGACAACAGGACAGCTGGATTCCCCACCACTTTCATTTTTACACAAATGTACCTAAAGAACAATGACTCATAATTTAACAATCTAAATATTTTTAATAATTATTGATGTATTTTAATATTCTATTGATCAAGTTTAGTCCATGTTCTATTTCAGTAATTTCAGAATTGACTACACTCCTGGCACACACCGTAAAAAAACAAAACTAAAAGTAAAAATCATAGTTAGATAAACCTAGAGGCTTTTTTTTTTTTAAAAAAAAAGGGTCAAGTTTGAAAAGCATGTCATTTATCTCCTTTCTGTCCATGAAGGTCTGAAGTATCCTGTCTCACTGCAAGAATAACCTGCTGTATGTCAAAATCACAAAGCAATTTGTGACAAACCTAACACTCAAATATGTTTGAAAGAAAGATTAAAAAAGGTCAAAAAATCTGCAGCTAAGACACTGCAAAATGCAGCTGCTGCAACAGGTGAACTGTTTTGTAAGATTAGCAGCCTACCATAAAATCCTTCTCTGTAACAGAGCAAACCACAATGTGACAGTAGATAAACTCCATTAGAGTGAATTTAAGTACATGTAACCATGTAGGCAGAATAAGCGAAACATCTGCCCATGTTTTTTTCTATACTTTGTTGATGTTGCTGTCATCTGGACACATTATCCACACGTCCCCTGAAACCATGTATTGCAATTTCCATCAACTGGTATTACACCTGCTGAAGAGGGCAGAACTGATCGACTACAGCTTCTCCTGCTGTTGAGCTCAGCCAACAAGCTGCTCGTGAATCCTGCAGATGTTTTGGTAAACTGGGCCAAACTAATTTTTTAAAATTGATTCAGATGTTAATTTTTTCTTTTTTCTTAATCAGTTAATCATTAAACTGATTTTTTTAAAATCAGTTTTCAATCTAATATTAAAAAAAATAATAATCTGCTTTTCACAGTTATACTGTGGCTTACTGGTGTGTATTTCAAAACTTAACTGAGACCAGCATGAAGTGAATCACAAAAATCATAATGAACATTAATTCCATAATACGTAAAAATATTTACACATATATGTATATGATACATAATAATATATATAAATATTATGTCATAACAGAAAGGTGTCCTGAAGCAATAACGGCAGTGCTGGCAAACAATAAGGACTGGGCTCCCATCTCCAGAAACACTTTCAATCCCCTCAAAATGTATGGATTTCATTTTTCCAAATTCCCTTTCAAGATACACTCATTTTTAGATGGAATAGCATGTATTATTTTTTTAAATAAACCTACTCCATCATTCAGAAAAATCAATCAGAAAATGCAAAGTCCCTGTGCTGACTGTCTCAAAGCTGCATCTGATTTCTCTCCCCAGATAACGAAAGGGCTTCTTTTAAAGCATTCCATGAACATTAAAAATAAAAGCTTAAAGGAAGGAAAGAGAAACTTGCACAAGTCAGTCGTGTAAGAGCTTAGAGATTATGCCCACGTACAAATAGGAATTCCACTGACTTTATGGACAGCATTTCTGTTTTTCAAGAGACAGTATTAACTACAAGTTAGGTTCAGTCTGTTTCCTGTCATAGAAATGTAAAGACAAGGCCAGGAGGCCCTGGCAGGACAAAAGATTTAACCATAAAGCCTTTCAGAGTTTGTCCAAACAGATACCCAGAGTCTACCTGGAGGTCACAGCCAACCAGGCAGTTTCTTTGTTTGCTCTATCCTGCAGCCATGACGCAGCCATCCCTATCGTACAACTTATTAAGAGAAGAATGTTATTTCCAGAAACCAGTGTCCAGACACCTTGCCTTTACATTTATCCAAGCTCATTTTCATTTTGAGGTAGTATAATACTGATGCCAAAGAAGGAAAAGTAAGGATGTGAAACAGTTAGGATTATTGCTGCCAGACTTTCCAAGTTGAAGCCATGAAGTAGCCCCGTGATTCCTGAACACACCACAGAAAGAAGGAGGGCAAAGGCATAGTGACAGTCAAAAAATGTCATAGGAGATTTTAAGCACTCAAAACACTGATTGGTAGCAGCCTACTAATAGCAGGATTCAACAGTATCTGAAATAATAACAAATAAATCACATTTTGTTTGAAAAAAGTTTGCAAATCAGAAATATAAACCCCCACTTCAATCTGCGTGCATATACAGACAAAATAAAGCCTCACTCACTGAGGTGAACGCGGGTACAGTTTGTCTGTGCATTTCTCTTTAGAAGCAAATGAGCCCACTTATTCATTTACCACAGTCACAGGCACAGTTCCTAAGTGCTTCAAAAACTAAAAGAACTTAGAATTTAGTTAAGAAAATAACTTCTGCTTTTAGATGAGCTCATGCAAATCCTAACGAAAGACATACTGTATGATTCAATACATAATATCAGATAAGAGAATGACATCCGTAAGTCAGAGCAGCCTTTGAGAATTTAGAAAGCCTCATCTGCAACAGGACAGGATGGCAGGAGTGAACTCAGAGCAGAAGTTTAAGAAAAGAAAGCAAGCAGTGCAGCACTGCCTGAATCACTGCCACACCTGGCTACTCCCAATGCAAGAAGCTTTATTCCTAGTAAAAACAAAAATAAACAAAGCGACAGTAATGTCAAGAAAATGTTATGTTTCTGAAAGTTGCACAAGCCACAGAAAACAACTCGCAGAGTGAGGAGACCCAATGGATGTAAGGCCACCCTGCAGCCGGCCAGAACAGCCAGCCTCCCAACTGCCTGAGACTTGACCAACGGTCTGATCAACCATGGAAATGCTTTAAATACAAGAACACTTAAAGAACCCCGATATGATTCTGACAGCTGCTCCAAGGATAGGTTTGTGCTTGCATGGTACATTGGACACGTACCCCTTCCTTGACTTGCTGTCATTTGTTATGGATTATGGTAACATTAGATTGACTGTTTCCTTGTCAATCCTGTACTTTTGAACCAAAACAAGGGCTGCATATACCCAAACTGCTTGAGAACAAACGCAAAAATTCATACAGAATCCTCTTCAGCATGCCCTCCTGGTAACCCCAATACGCTTTTACTGACCCGTGACTGACAGAGGCCATGCCGAAGGCAGCCACTCAGCGCTCCGAGGACTAGATCTAGCCTGCGAGGTAATCTCACCTGGCTCCCAGAAATGCTGGCTGCTTAGCAAGCTAACCGAACTTGTCAAGTACTGGATTTGTACTTTCTCGAAAAGTGCAGAAGTGCAAACTCAAGTCAGGGATGTCAAGACTTTTTAGCTCAGATGTCGTACCACACAAACAAACTTACTAGCCTGGTACCTGAGCATGCCGGTAGCAACAGAAACTGCCTTCAGTTGCACTGTAAGCTGACCATTGCTGTCCTCTGCTGTTGTGAGCACTTGCAAGTAAGTGATGAGTGGCTGCTTTGTAACTGACTTGTCTACACACAGTAGGCAGTCCAAAGTATGTAGAATTTTGCTACTATTTAAAACAATAAGCATCTTATCCTATGAAACACTAGCACTTGTGACTTAATGCATGCACCTGCAGGACAATGGATGACAATGGAGCCATAGCCAAAATTATTCCCCTCAGTTTTCCTCGGACATCACCAAGCATATCACCAAGCACATTCACAAGGCTGACCTGCCTCGTGTCTTTCCAGATGGCAAGAGTATAGATATAAATTCACATACTTAAGAGACTATTGGTGTTTCCAGAATATTAGGACAGGTGACATCTTCTGCAAAGAGTGAAAATCACACGTGTAATGCATGTGCCTTGAAGCAATGCTGTTGTGTTTGTATGCAAGTCATCGCTGACACACGAATAAACTGACTAATTAAAAAAAAAATAAAAATCCTGCCATGATAGGCTAAAGATAGCCTAAAGATGCAAGGCTTGGGAAGATTTTACCACAAGAGCTTATCTATGAAACAGGAATGTTCCCGGGTAATACTCCAAACAATGTACTGCCATAGTCCAGAGGAAAAAGATGAACTGTTCCCCAGTCTGTTGGCCCATTCCATTTCAGTGGAACCTACCACTAAGATGCATACCAGGACACTGGGAAGGTGCTTTGGGTCTCAGTCAACATGGGACGGATCTGTAACTGCTCCTGATTTCATCTCTGCTTGAGACTGTCTGTATGTTTTTACTGCTCTGTTAAAATAAGAACAGCCTCTCTCTTTGGTTGGAAGGACCAACCCCTGAGCGAGATGTCCAAATGAAAAATGTACCCCCAGCACCTTTTAAGAATTTGTACACTGTTTGCCCCTTCCCCCTCCCTCCCTCCGACCCTCCCTAAAGTTATGACTTAGCTTTAGGTCTTCGGCACAGAGCTACAGTGACAAAGCAAATGAAGTTCTGGCCTACTTGGTCAACTGAAAGAGATAGTTTGGCTCCTCAGAACAAATGATTGCACGTCTGATTTACAGTAGCAAGTCCCCGATGTATCAAATTTCTTTTACAGTATATGCCAGTCAGCTTCTGCAATACTAGAAACAACTTATTTATGATGTGCTACACAGGTTCATTATGATAATTTAACACTAATTTAAAGAAATACTTTAAATCACTACTAAACACAGTGAAAATAATATTGTCAAAGTAAAAGGTCCTGTGAAAATAACAGTTTGTTAGGAATACTGTTGTGTAAAACATCATTCTTCAAAGACAGGCAACTTGTGCAATGAGCACTGGGAGAGTATATAGATGTACGTTCTAGGTAAAAGTTTCTACTTACATGCAGAGCTAATTTTGACGTTGCTAATTTTGGTATCATTGTTTATGTAATTCTGCACTGTATGTATATATACATGGGCTTTTAAACAACTGCAGAAGCTTATTTAAGAGGGACAGTGGTACTTGAAAAACGCACTCACATGTACACTAAAAAAAAGAAGTAAACTTTTTTGGTGGTAAATATTTATTAGAAATAAACAAAAAAAGGGTACCTAGAGCAATAGCAAAAATTATAGCCAAAAAGCTAACAAACTAGTAGTTATTTCATCTATGAAACAAAATTAAAGCAACAGTCTTAAACATAAAAAAAATCCCCCATGGATTTCCAACACATCAGTGCAAATTAGCTATCTGTAGTAATGGGAGATTGGAGGTATAGCCTGATCTCCTCTAAAAATGGATGTGAGAAATATTTAAAGCCTAAGTCCTATGACAAAAATTAATGAGAAATCTATATACTACATTACGTTACTGCTGAAGAAAATTCCCCACCTCTATAACTACAATTTCACTACATTTCATATTTTCGTAGTGAATACACAGCCTCTCTTACAGAACCTTTATTACTTCTGATGAAAATTACATCACCCTGATGCACCAGAGCATATAGGCTTAAAGTGAACTGAGGCAGAAAAAAATTATGAAGAAGGAAATATGATTAATGCAGGGGTTACTCAATACTCATATGTAGTATTAATCTTGTATGAGAACAATTATATTAAAATAAAACTGCTCTAAATTCTTTTATATGTGTTTGTTCCATTAATTGTTTGGGGAAAGCAAGCTATTCATCTAATCCTAGCACCACCATATCATTTACTGGGAATAACTTTCTAGGCATCTCTGCTCGGTAAAAATTAAACCAAAAATATTTCAGTTTGAAGCTTTATGAACGTTGAGCACATGCCTTCCCAGCGCAAGGTCTAACCTTATGACTGTTTAGAAGGGACAAATATGATCAGGATGCTGTAAAATCATTTATGAATGCCCAAGGGCTTTCGCAGTTTATATAGGATTTTTTTTCTTCCTCTTTTAATCACATCATTCTGACTGAATGATTTCAAACACCATTTACGTAGATAAAGCTGATGACGTTTCACCTCCACAGGACATGCCAATATGTGGTTTAGTTTACTATGTCTGAAGTTACTTAGAGCAGTTGTCTAACTTAGTTTCAGCAAAAGCACAACAAAACCTATGAATTCTGAAAGGTCAGGTAAGTCTCCTCCACTACTACAAGGGTACCATAAAGCAACCCAACACAGACTTATCTTCTCTAAGTCATTCAAGTTCCACTAATTTCAGTAGATCTTGACACCTCATTTTAAATCAGCTGAGAACTTGTTCCAGCTTTTACTGCATATCATTGATTTGATTAGGAAACAAAAGAAAATACTAGAGACAAATCACTAAAAATATTCCCTCTGACTCAGCAGCTGTAGACTTTCCTCTCTAACAGCACTGAATTTCACATGAGAACTGAGGACCAGTTCTCTCCCCAGCTAATGGCAGGGACTGGGCTGACAGTAGTTTTTTTGAAGGACTCAGGAACAAATCTTTACCCAAGTGACTGACTATCAGTTAGGTGGGAAATCATTTGAAAAGAGGCATAGCCTAGGAGTACAGGGCTGTGCACAGATAATGGTGTTGAGTGTCAGGGAAAGATAGACAATGAAAAATAACTGAGCAGAGCAAGCTGGAGAAAAGGAGCACCAAAAAAGCTCAAGTACAAAGATGAGAACTTGCTCCTCAAAGAAAGCCAACATTTAGCCATTTCTATGCTTGACTCTCAATCTGAAATTTGGATGTTAAATTTTTAGTGTATCCAAAGCCAGTTGGGAAGAGTCAGATGTGGAGCCAACAGAAATCTAACCTAAAATCAGCATGGGGCTGACACATAACACTGCAACCTTGAAGAAAAAAAAAAAAAAGAAGGAAAACTTGCCAAGGTGTTTGTTGGGTTCTTGTTGAGTTGGTTTGTTTGTTTAAAACCTCTGCTAGCAGATCTTTTTATTTTAATTTTTTGATTTTATTTATTGACAATTAATCATCTCCTGCAGGAGAATTTTTGACGTTTTCTAAGTTGGAGGTTTCCAGCAACACGCTGACTTTTCCATTGCTTAAAGGCCAGCTTGTGAGAACTAACAGCTTTGACAGTCTAAAAGATAAAAGCATTAGAAGGTTCATGCTAGACCATGACCAGTGATAAAATATTGACCCTTCTGAAGATAAGCCACAGCAAAAAACTACAAGTGCGCAGTATCACCTCTCCGCTTTCACGTTGCCATCCACATTTTAGTCAACACACCCCTCTGATATTATCAATGACCGATTAATCTTAATCACCTAAGCAAGAGAACTTGTATCAGTTTCTGGCATGTCCCTTTCGCACATTTATAAACTCTGGCACTTACAAAAAGTTGAAAGAGTTGGAAACACAGAAGAGCAAACTCAGTACTGGACCAAGTCAGCCCAGGTAAGAACTCAAAACAGAACTGCCTGTTACTGTTGAAATAAGGTTATCAATAAATTCACTCAAAAAAAAAAAAAAAAAAGTGAGAAGTCAAGCAGCACAGGCTAACTCAACTGTGTTAGACTTCGGATTTACCATCAATTCCAACTGTGTAGTAGTTTCACAAAACAGAAGTGAGGAACTACATAATCAATGCCATAATGAAGATGCTGTTTCTTCCTATACAGTCTGCTGGGCCAACCTGCAGGCTAGATAAGCAGTCTACCTTCTTCTTACCATGGCAGCCAACATCATCTTCAAGCCACTGTTCATGCAAGTCTAACAAGGAATGGATACATGTTTCAGCTGAAATTGCCCCGTGCACATGCCGGAATGAGAGCCTGTATGTACTAGAAAGCAAAGGCATCTGCCCTCTTCCAAATCGACTATTTGCTACCACTTCAGATGTAGATATCCTTACACAACACTTGTACAACCCTAAGAAAACGGTAATAATCAGTATTAATTTCTTTATTACACAACCAAAACATCTTAACACATCGCGCACACACGCTCAGTGATAACACCATTTAGAAGAATGCAAGTTCTCCTTTAAACAGAAATTACCAGTATCCATCACTACCAGGAAAACCAAGGCCACAAGTAGAAAAAACAGCATGATGACATCTGAGTGCCTGTTGATCCCCAAATGATTTAATGCTGTAAGCCAATAGTTCAAATAGATACTATTTCTCTGCCTATAGTTTTAGCAGAAACTGTCAATGAACACTTATTGCAGTCTCAATAGACTCTTACAGCCTTTTCTAGTGCAGAAGGGAGAGATGTCCCAACTCTTAGCTTCTCTGACAGCTTCTAAAGCTGTGAAAGTTATTTGGCTTCAATATGTTTTAGTCCACTGAGAATAAGACTTTAAGAACTGGTCTAAACACAAATTATATACAACTGTGATAATTCCCAGCTAATATATTAAATGTACAGGCATTTTTCTTATCAGCTCCCAAGTTCTGATTTGCTCCACCACACTGCCACAAAAATCAAGGACCTCTGCTGAATAACTCAGCCACACACACTGTCATCAGAAAGCGTTAAGACATAGGGTGTGTTAAGGAAAGCCTTACTTTGACTGGCATGTAGTTGTGTTTCCAACTACTTTTTCTTCCGGATCCTTAAAAGTGCACAGTTTTGTAGCACTCAAGATTGACAGAGATGTGTCGCATGTGTTCACGGCTGGGAGGACGAAGTTCCTGCTTTAATTGTCATGTTAGCTTTTTCAAAAGCCAGTAAATGGAATGACCATTCCAAGAATGTCATACAAAGGTCTTGACCTCTGACAGAAACTATTTGCAACAGCATGAACCCCATGCTAAGTTTTCTGAAAGGATCTCTTTGGATCTCAGAAAGAAATAGTTTAAATTTCTCGTTCAAACTATCCCAATTACTACCTACAACACCAATCTCTACTAAAATAAATAAATAAAATCACGGGGGCGATACCAACAAAAAACAGTAACTGCTTTCATATACCAGATTTAAACATAGGGACATCTGTATCAGCAATAGTGTGGCCAGCAGGAGTAGGGAGGTGATCCTGCCCCTGTGCTCGGCACTGGTGAGGCTGCACCTCGAATGCTGTGTGCAGTTCTGGGTCCCTCACTGCAAGGAAGACCTTGAGGTGCTGGAGCGTGTCCAGAGAAGGGCAACAAAGCTGGTGAAGGGTCTGGAGAACAGGTCTGGTGAGGAGCAGCTGAGGGAACTGCGGCGGTTTAGTCTGCAGGAGGCTGAAGGGAGACCTTACCGCTCTCTACAACTACCAGAGAGGAGGCTGTAGTGAGGTGGGGCCAGTCTCTTCTCCCAAGTAACAAGCAATAGGACAAGAGGAAATGGCCTCAAGTTGCACCAGGGAAGGTTTAGATTGGACATCAGGAAAAATTTCTTTACTGAAAGCGTAGGCAAACATTGGAAGAGGCTGCCCAGGGAAGTGGTGGAGTCACCGTCCCTGGAGGTGTTCGAAAAACGTGTTGATGTAGCGCTCTGGAACACGGTTTAGTGGGCGTGGTGGTGTTGGGTTGATAGTTGGACTTGATGAACTTAGAGGTCTTTTCCAGCCTAATGATTCTAGGATTCTATGATGGTAGCTTCCATCGAATGCATTACATACTCTGTCACCTGCATGGCTCGCCCAGTGTCAGCATTTTAAACCTAGTGCATGCTGTTAGACCTAGGCTTACCATTTTCTGTTACCTCTGCCTCCCCTCACAGGTTAAAGCAAGTCCCCAATATATGTAAAGTACAGATATATGTGCAGTTTGCATACATGAATACACACAAAGAGAGCACATGTTAGCGTCACGGACCCATTGTATGGATGGCTGCTTAAAACACAGAGAAAGAGTTTCTACTTTAAGTACCATGTTACAAAAAAGTGTATCAAGACCTTCTACTTGAGTAGGTTATTAGGATGAATTTTTACCAATGGCAGAAAGTTGGTTTATTGTATCTGTCAGTCACTTTAGGATTCAGCAACTAGAAGACTGAACACTTTTTTTTTTTCCAGAAAAAGGAGAAGAAAAAACAAATTATATCTTCTGCTTACAATTATTTTAATGAAAGAATGCCTAAGCTACTGAAAGTCATTAATTAGTACATAAATAACTATTACCTGTATAATAAAATCACTGAAATAATTCCAACTTTGCCTTGAACTTCCAAAAATCAAGATGTACACGTATGGTTGAATTAATTCAGTTACTCAGAAATCAGTGGAGTAATACCAAAGATAGATTTGGCCCATTATCTACCTGCACAGCACAAATGAATAATGCAAATGTGTATGCAAAGGACCATGAAGTATCTCAGCTTAGCAGTGCATTTAAAATGTATCACTAACTTTCAGCTTCTTGAAATATTTATCAACCACAGGAGGTTCCACCGAGAGCACACTCTGTTAGGGATTTCACTGAATTTTTATTTCTACACCCGTCTCAGAGGACTTTAGAAAAGGACACTGGAATTAGCTGCTAATACAGCTTCGGGTACTGCTCTCTCACCACAGTCTTTACGAGTCCCTTCATTACTGTTCCTGAGTCACTTTAATGTTCCTCCCACAGCCAAGACTAATTACCGTCTTTACTCAGCACATCTTAGAGGAGAGAAGAGCAAGGTAACGAGTTTCTGGACACTTGACTTCAGAAGCCACTAAAATTAAATTGTATGCAATTAGAAAGCTACTGAAAGAATCCATAGTAACGAGCATGCTTTAAGGCACCACACCATAGTCAACTCAAAAGCACCACAGAACAAGTCAAGCAGTCTTACTAAAATCGATCTAGTGACAGAAACTAGTTAAAATGACTGGGTGGATCAACTAGGAACAAGATCAATGGTGCAAAGCTCCTGAGCACCAGTCAAACATTGAATTAATCTTACTATTTTTTTTTATGTAAAATTAGTTCCTAATCTTGAAGTAAATGAAGTAGATCTATTGGTCTGTTATAGATCGGAACATCTGAAGTAAGACTTTTTTTTCATGCTGAGTACTCTGGAATACATGCGGATTCAAAAAAAAAACAAAAAACAAAAAACAAAACAAAAAAACACACACAAAAACAAATGAAAACCAGCCCTTCGCTTACGGTTAAGCAGTTAAACATCTTTTGGTTCCAATTTTAACTAAGAAAAAGTAACAGTTATGGTTATATCAGAAGAGAATTTCTACAAAGTCATACATTTCATTCATTATGGATTCAGGAGGGTACATGGTCTTTCATTTAACCTGACAAATGCAAATGTCTAGTAAACAGTATTACTTCACAACATAATCCTGCAGTGTCTTGAGTCAGAAATAATATGTAAAACCAATCTGGTCTAAAAGCCTTTTTTTTTTTTTGGTAGGAAGTACAGACATTGGGGGGGGGGGGGGGGGGGGGGGCAGGTGTTTCGTTTTAGATATTTCACTTGAATTCAGCCAAAAGATCAAACTAATAAATAAACTGTTACCTTAACAGGTATACAGATCTGTGTCAGAAAAGGCTGTTGGTTGTTGAGACTTTTTCAGATAACTGACTTCCACATGAAATTAATTCATTTAATCCCTTGAACAGTCAGTCACATTTCCCTGGGACTTCAGGAGCACCAGATGAAACTAGCAGGTCGTAACCACGCATTATTTTCAACAATCTGTGATGAATTTCAAATTAGCTGACCCATCTACACAAAAAAAAATCTACCTTAAAAGTTTAGTAAAAACTTAGAGGTTAAACATAACTGTAAGAGATGTAAATCCCACTCTCACCTAGTTAAGACTGTAATCTATAAAAAAGATACAACTACATTTGAGTACATAGTAGATATCGAGAACATTTTCTAGGGTAAAAGTACAAAGCAACAGGTCCGTAATCTCAAAGCATGCACCTACAGAAATACATTTTTGCACAATAAAGATTAGCCTGTTAAATTATTTTATCTCGGTGGAATTATCTGATTTTCTTAAATCTTTTCTTGAGACAAGTTGAAACAAGAAATAACCACAGTCAAATAAAATGTTGCTGAATAAGGACATGAAGCATTTTGAGGAAACAAGACACTTCCACTAAACAGTAACATTTACTTTCTTGCCTTTTTCTGAGCCAAGAACATTGGGGGGGTTTAAAAAAAAAAAAAAAAAAAGGAAAAAAGAAAAAAAACCGACCAAAACCTACCAGCTACAAGTTAGACATGATTTCACATGGACTTTAAAACCCAGCAATTATTCTACCTATATAGCCTTGTGTAACCAGATTTAAAGCATTTTGAGGTCCAAAAATATTTCTAAGCCACTCAGAAGCGACGTTTAAAACAAGTTACGTACCTCCTCACAAAATCCCTCATTTCAACCCCAGCAAATTACAAAACAGCCCCGAACAAGTGGCCCATCTGTAACTCTTTACCTCGGTCGCCCACTTGCAAATCCGCCTCCCCAGTCACTTCGGCGGTCGCTCCCGGCAGTCTCCGCTGAGCTGAGCTGAGCTCCCCTCAGCAGGTCAAGCAGGTCGAGGCATTTTTTTCCCGTCTTTTTACCACTTACAAAAAGAAACTTGAAAGATAAACCAGCCGGAGGACGCTGCCGGCCATGCCGAAGGCTCGGAGGGACGACAACGACCACAAGTACCGCGGCGCTCCTCTGCTTCCCAGCCCGGCGGGCAGGGCAGGGCAGGGCAGGGCAGGCCGAGCAGGGGCAGGCGGGCAGGCAGGCAGGCGGGCGGGCAGACCAGGCAGCTGCCGCCGGCCCAGCGGGGCAGCGCGGGCAGGGCCGGGCGGGGGGCGGGAGGCGCGCTCCGCCGGGCACAAAGGTCTCCATGGCAACGGCGGGCCGAGCCCCCCATCGCCCTCATTCAAGCAACACCTCATCACCGCCGGCCCCGCCCACCCGCCGGCCCCCCACAGCCCCGCGCTGCCCGCGCGCTGCCTGCCCGAGCGACCCCCCCCCCCCCCCCCGCGCCAAAGCGATGGCGACCGGGAGGGCAGGGAGACCCCCTGGGCCCCGGGGGCCGGGAACCCGCCCGAGCAGAAGCGGCAGGCGCGGTCCGGCCGCAGCCCGGCCGGCGAACGCGCAGACCCGCAGAGGCTGCCGGCCCGGCCCGCGGCCCCGCCACAGGCTCGCGGCGCTGGTGCCTGCCCTTTGCCGCGGGCAGATCGCCCTTTGCCGCGGGCAGATCGCCCTCCGCGCATCTGTGCACCTCCAGAGGTCCTCCGGCTGGGAGCAGACGCCGACATGCTGCTGCAGAAGCCCAGCACAGCGTAACTTCACACTGAATTAATTACAACCCGCATTCTTCAGCTTAACAGCCTGCTATAATACACAACATTGTATTTGGGGGCAGAGTTTTTATGTTTTCCTTTTAAATTCCTGCTTTGCAGACTGTATGACCTGAAGCTATGAAACTTTTCTCTTAAATACACAGGCATCTAGAAAATAAACCTTGCAATCACGTGTTTAGAAGCACGCACAGCAATAAAGGGCAAGGTTAAAAAAGAGTGGTCAAGCATTGGAACAGGCTGCCCAGGGAAGTGGTGGGGTCACCATCCCTGGAGGTGTTCAAAACACGGGCAGATGTGGCACTTTGGGACACGGTGTGGCAGGCTGAGGGCTGCTGATGCTCTCAGAGGTCTCTCCCAACCTCAGTGACTGTACCACAGCCAAGGGCTACACGCCCGGCCCGGCCCCAGCACGGACAACTCCGAGGCCCCAGCACTTGTGACAAGCCCCAGCTCCACGCACAGGCCAACTCCCGCGGCACGCAGCGAGACTATGCACGCACCAGGAGGTCTGAGGGGTCTCAGGTCAAGGACCGCGATGCCAAAGGTGGAGATGAGGCTCAAGCAACACTCATGACAAATCCCTACAACCCCACACAAGACTCCCATAGATGTAATTTCGCCCATACAAGACTACCACCATTCTTCAGCACGGTGCAAATGTTTAAGTAATTCAAATACTCTGCTGAAGTCAAAAAGACTTAACTTGTTTCTGGGGATTTCTTGCTGAAGTGCCTTATTCATCCCGCCCGTTTCAGCTGGTCAGCACCTGTGCGATCTGATTGCCGGAGGAAAACAACTGTTCAATTAGTCCGTGTACAAAGATCCCGTCAGGAGGAGCGGCCTTCCTTCCCTTTCACACAAATATGAGCTTCATTTTCAAATACTTCATGTGAATAACCTATCAGCTTAGACTCCAAAATAAGCCCTTCCTTTCCCGATGTCGTTAATGAAATTAAGTGTGAGAATACCTGTTTTAAGTAAAAATAATAATAAAAGAAGCCATAGCACACAGCCTTCATTATTTGCTGCCAATGTGCAGGTAAAAGGCTGAACGACTGGACTAGAGGCTTGCGTTTTAGCCGTTTCTTTACATTCCATACTCAATCCAGATCTTAAAGAAACATCTCCTTTCTACTCAGAAAGAGCGGCCCCCCTTTCCCGAACTGCAATGACCCCGTACGTAACACCCGCTATCATTTGTATTTGCTGTTACTGACTGGCAGTCACAAAATGGCAGCGCGCATTTCAGCGGCCTTCTCTCGAAACGTCACAGTGAAGCCCGGGTCAGTTTTGCTGGATTTGACAGGACACAGTAAAAAAAGCCTGCTGGCTCAGCTTCTACCCACCTTCCCTAGGCTAATCTGCACTCCCTGGGGCAGATTTAAGTATAGGGGTTACCCTCAGCTCCCCCCGCAAAAAAAGGGACAGAGGGAAGAAACAGAAAGCGGCCAACGGGTTCCAAGGTTCAGCATTAGAAACTTCTTTTAAACACCTGCTGAGGCCAACGCAATAATAATAGCAAAAAAGGGGCAATCAGCTACTTCTCCCAGAAATTTTTGGAAGGTGAAAACCCATCAGTTCACTGTACTTCTAAAATTTCAAGGAAGTAAAATGTTGCTGGGGGTAATGGATGGAAAATCACGTTGCAAAGCCCTTTATTTTAGCTCCTGAATGGCAAACCTCCTAGCTTCCTCGTATCTCTGCCAAGCTGAAAGTGTCATTTAAGGAGAGCAACGCAACAATTTCTTATTGTTCTCCATTGCTGCCTAGGATGTAGAAAGAAGACTGTTTATGATAAATTAAAGGTCACAAATAAATGGCAATTTAATAGAATAAAATCTGCTCCACATGAAATAATATCTCCAAGGGGTAATTAATTACACAGCCGTCTGAGCACATTCTCTTTCACTGAAATATTGTGAACAACCATCTTGTTACATTTCAGTCTGCTAATATGCATCGCACTGTACAAAGCAGAAATCTACAAAAGCTGTTGAAAAAATAAGAAAACAGGTGCTATAAAGTCATTGCATCTACCGCAGCAGTGCACACACATGCAGTTTTGCAGCATATTTAATAGAGAAATTTAACCTAACAATGAAATTCAAAGGGATTTCACTCTCGTCGCCAAGATCAATGATTGGTAAGAAAATGGATTGCCACGTACTCATGAAAGAGTTGTTCAATAATTTGACATTTGTAGAGATCGCTGTCTTTATATCAAGGGATCCTATCTCATAAAACTGATGGATCAAAGTGGAAGAAAACTATTTTCATTCCAAGCCCATATACCCTTCCTGTCATTAGAATACATACTTTTTCTGAATCACAAAAATTCCTATACACTTAAAATTGATCAAATCCTTAAACGCTCTGTTGATGTTTGACTTATTGTACGCCAAAGCTGTGCCAACTCGGAGCGTTTGGACAGGGAGAAGTAGAACAAAATCCTATAATGTATTTTAGGCTTTCCAGTAATACTTCCTCAAGGAAAAACGCCTTTAAGTTGGTACATTGAGAAAGGAGATCAGGCGCAGGATTTATGCAGCACATGAACGGTGATCTCTGAACCACAATTCAGTGGTTTTATGCCAACATCCACAACCTCACTTCAATCTACACAAACGCACATTCCCATCCTTCTCACACTGGTTCTCCAAGAACCATTTAAAACATCTCCAAACATCATGAGTGTAGCGACTAGGTGGATTCTTTATAATTGGAGTGAAAAACATCAATACTCAAATCTACGTTTTTCAGAAGAGATAAATATGTAAACATTTCAAGGCAGCTGTACTAAGGCCAGAGTGAAGGGTTAGCTTGTGCTGTCCTTAACGTGCCTAGTGAGCCAACGGGATGCATGCACGGGATAAATCACTGTACAAAGCAGAAATCGGATTATTTCATTTAAAGCCCCACCAATATTTACTGGTTAATTTGGTAGTGGTTTCTATACTGGGTTGTGTGGGGTTTCTTTCTACTAAAGCTTTTCTACAGCACGTTTAGCTGTTGCTCTGCTTGACAATCTGTGCAGACAGAGATTACTCCAGAATATTTCCCTTACTAACATTTTCTGGTTTGTGACATTAAAGTTACCATGAAATAGCACTGCAAGTACTGAAAAACCGCGGATGTTTTTCATAAGCTCAGGCCTGTGTCACAATCCCTTACTGTGTTTCACTCATGTTTCTCTCTTGATTTTGTAACCGCGCGGGGAAGACCACTCTAAGAACAAGTAAGAGGTTTGCGTGATACCGTGCACGGCAGCTCTGCAGATCCCTACAATTTTCCTTCCATGACACACTCAGCTCAGGCAAACAGCGTAAGCAGGGAAGTTTGTTCTTGCATAATAAATGAAAAAAGCGTTTCCTGGGGTCTGAACAGACAGTAGTATGTAGCACTTATTTCCACGAACTTCCACTTTTCATGTTCTGCAACACTAATAAATAGCAGAATTCTTTAAAAAAAAAAAAAGTATTACAGGCCACAGAGTCTTTAAGACTCACTCTCTTTCACGGTCTGTGGGAATAACCAATTCAGTAACGTAAGAAAGACAGGAACATCCCTAAGCACTCAGGAGATTTGCTAACCAACTGTGTTAGAAGAGCTACCAAGACGTTTCCTACCATTTTTTATCAGCTCTATAAGTATTCCTGAAAGTTCTTCAGCATCCAGCAAGAATTCTGGAGAATATGAGCAACTTTTAAGTCAGGCAGTAGAAGACAAAACAGTTTGAGAAGGGTTGGGCACTTCTATGACTTCCTGGAAACCAGAAGCAAAGTTCATGCTGATTCCAGTAGGAACAGATTTAGGTCAGCTAGAATTACCCTGGAGAGCCAGTGCTTCTGGAAGTACTTTACTTAAATCCCAGCTAATTGGGTTAGTGGTGGTTTCTCCAAGTTACAAAATGATTTTCTGGATACGCTGTTCAGAAAAGTTTTGCAAATTAAGATTTTCAATTTTAAAAGCTTCTCACCAGATGTCTAATAGCTACACAGTTTAAGTAATTGTATGTCAAGTTTCCTGTTTTAAAAGTAGGGCTATCCTTCACGACAATGAAATCTGGAAGTATGATCTGCTGGGGCAGTATGATAAAGTCAAACATCTAAAATGCAAATGAATTCTGAAAAAAGAAAAAGGATTTTGCCATTTGCCAAAATTTACATTTATCCATGTAACAGCTTTTCTCCTTTCAGATGTTTTCCTACCATGGAGCCTGTGCTTGTGATACCTAAGAATTCTTTTCTATTTCTTTCTTGTGACAACAGTTTTAAAGCAATATGAAACATGTTACGGTTTCGCTGTGGGATAGCTATACCAACATGTCGATTTGCGATACGAAAACACTGCCTCTACGACCTTCAGCCAGCTCCACTTCCAGAATTGGTCACCTGGAGGCAATACGTTTTAGCATTTCTAGACTGACAAGCAGTCCCTTTTATAGGGTTCATAAATACCTCCCATACTGACGGAAGTGACCGGCAAACTCTTAAAGGAGGGTTACATGTAGTGGAGGGGCAAGCGCCTTCCACACCGACACCTGCAGGTGTCTGACAATGACAGAGCTACAGGTAGACTGGTACATGCACAGACGCTAGAATCCCTTCACATCACACGTATAATTTCACCTTTATTCTTGGTAATTGACTTGGCTGCCACCTAATTTCTGACTACCCATGATTTTTAGATGTACAGCGTAGTTATTTCTGCTGCTGTCCATGTTTTGAAGTATTAATAGAAAGTGAAAGGGATCATATTTTGTCCCCCCATCCTTGGGGACTTGTATCTCCTATTTTCCTTTCCTATCTGACGTTAGAATTACTCTTCTATAACTCCTGCTTTCCCATGTCCCTGTCCAAAAGGGACCATTCACGCACCCATGTTCTCATCCTTCTATAAATGCTAACAAAATAGAAACAAATCCACCTTGGATAAAGTCTGCTAATGTCAGTGGAAACTGTACCTAAACAGGCACGCTGAAGATAATCCCCCATTCACAGAGAGAACACGGATGTCTGCAACATCACCCGCTCTGTGCCGAGCCTTGCTACAGAAAGCTGCTCTGAGCACTTTATTAAAGCAAGAGAGCTGGGATAGGTAAACAAAGGGGCAAAAAAGAAGCAGGCAACTGCAAACAGTGTAATCTGCCTATTTTTTTATGTTATTGATTTAGTCACCATCAGAACCACGAGGCAAACAATCTCAAGAAACCCATACCACCTGCCTCTCACAGGCAAAGCTCAATGGTCAATGCTACTCTATGCTATTTAGCACTCTGTACTATTTAAAAGCTTTAATGCAAGCATGGAAAGGGGGCACAGAAGCCGTGACTCTAGGGAAATTTTTTCCCCTCTTGTTTTCAGATCTTGATTGTTGACCTATACAGTGAAAATGGGAGAAATCGGAGAAATTTCCCACCTAAACAAATATTCTGTTTCTAAAATCCGTGTGCATTTATGGATGTATTGGCATGACCACTGGTTAAGTCTTCCAGAATAAATCAGTTGCCTGTTCACTGCATAAGAAAAATTCACTAGACGCCCAGCAATGCTGAATACAATGCATAAGAGGGAAGATTACCAACTCACTTCCTTTTCACATCAAAAAGTTGCTAGTAACGATTTCCCCATCAACCAAAATTTAATCATCCGTGCCGATTCAGAGTTCAAAGTCTCACTTCACATCCTTCTCACACATAACACTAGCTCAAAGTATTAGAGGAATACAAAAAGAAACATCACATCATAGGAGCGAAAGACTTTTTATTCCTAACTAGCAATATGATGATGAAGAACTGACGAAGAAGGGGTGCATGGTACCCATGTGAGGAATGATCTTCCGCACTGGCAGAAGAAACCCTGTCATTAGATCTGCTGTTGTAGGAGACCAGCACTTTGCACAACAGTAAAGAATGAAAGGAGGGCGGGTGCTTCTGTCACAAGTGCACTCATATTGCATCTCACCTCAGCAGCCTGCCTGTCACACTGGCAACACAGAACCATGGAAAAACAAATTAATGAGAGGATATGCTCAGTTGTGTGCCTTTGTTTTCCCTTCAAATATAGGGTTTTTTTAGTTAAAAATTATTCTTCAAATAAATGAAACCTCAAAGTTACTTTATTTAATAGCAAAGTAAGTCCAAGGGAAAAAAATGGTGTATTGGAAAATGATTAAATCAATATTGGAACTAACAAATGGAATGTGTAAAATGTGTTATTACAGCTGTGTGTTCCATTGCTGGTGTGGTGATCAGTGGCAGAAACAATTCATCACCACAACACAAAACAATGTTTGTAGCCCAATTTCACTTGCTACATCTTGTATGATGTACACAAACGTCAGGTAAAGTTCAACATCCGTGATGCCAGAGCTTTGTAATAGTCAAACATTATGATGGGTTTTCTATCAAACTAAAAAGAGTTCAAGAACCAAAGGGGTACTTTGAATCTGCAGAACAAGCACACAGCAGCGCTGTGTGTCACACACAGTCTTACACAGTGTCACTTCTTCAGCCTTCGAGACACTTTGAACAAGTAAGAGGCTTTTTAAGTCTGACTTTGTGTCACAAGGCAAGGAAGAAATATATCCTTTTATCTAAGAATTCATCTCTGACCGGGAATAAAGACTTCCTGCTCACAACAGGTTATTTTTCTTCTCTTTCTGAATATAAAAATACTCTACTGGTCTGGTAACACGAGGCTGCTGTCTACTCCCAAAAGATCTTCAAAATGAAATTATGCCTTTCACTAATGAGCATGGTATGATATAGAAGATGAGAGCAAATGTGGTATTTTGTGTGGAGAACAAAGATTTGGGTTTTCAAGCAAATCAGAATATAAACAGGTCAGGAGCTAGTCATCAAAATAAAAACATAACAGAAATCCATAGAGGGAGTGGAGAATATTGACAAACACGCTTTTCATTAGAAAAGACTTTTTGCATCAATTTTTGAATTAAGAAAATCAATCAGTAGTGAAAATATACTGAGCAGCACCAGGAAGCAGCAGAAGTTGAGTTCAACTGGGAGAAGCTGTGCGATCAATTTGACCTTTTGGCAGACACTTTACCAACTCTGCAGAAATGGGATATTAAGCAAATAGCCATAAAATAGGTTGAATTATTTAGCAAGTGTGGGACTTCTAAATCATCCTAGGCTGTGACCTACCTGTGTCAGCAAATCTGACTGCACTAGAAAACAGAGTCTCCCAGGATGCAGCCATGGTTTGATGGGAGGGCAAGAATAAGCAGGAGCTCTTCAGGAAAGCCCAAGTCTGTGTTCAGTTCAATTAGCAAGCAGATGCAACTACAGTTTTAGAGGGAAAATAATGGTTTTAAAGTCAAAGATACAGGGGGGGGAATTGGGGGAGGATATGAGGGACTAAAAAAGCTGTTTCAGGCTTCTCAAAATTTTGATAGTTTCAAAACTTCACTTTTTGAAAATAGCTGTTCACTGCTGATTTATTTTTTTCCATGTATATTTAAAACACACATTATGAAATCATTGGGCACAGACATAATGTTAACAACTTCTCTTTTTTCATGCAAAATTTCTTTGACAGCTTGGCATATAGTTAATCACGTTTTAAAACTGAATGCACCCCAACACAGTGGACCTAATTTTTCAATCTGTCAGCCAGAATTTGTCATTAACAAACTTTACAAAACGGATTAAACACTTCACTTTTTTCTCAGCCTTGTGACTTGGCAATGGGCTGAAGAAAATGTGTATTTCCACAAGATTAATGAGTAATTATTAGTTGAGATTAACCTGTTATATAGATTTAATGGATTTCTGTATCGGCTGTGGAAGTTCTCAGAATAAATTCATGAATGATTGCCACAAATGAAAACAAGTTAACCTGATCAGAAAGAGTCGTGGAGGCTGAGGGAGGATAAAGAGCAGGGAGCGAATCCGATGTTCAGCAGGTTACATGAGGCATTGATGCTAACAGAAAAGTGTCCCTCATTAATGACTGCACCCACCATTGCTTTTGGGGTGACATGCACGTTAACCTTCACTTGCCACAGCAATCATACCAGGTACAAGATAAATCTATTTCAGAGAATTCTTTGGGACTATCATGACTGCTTGCATTGAGATTTTAGTTTAGTCTTTTAATCAGATGAAGATGGAGGTGTTTTGGGGACTTTTTTTTTCCCTAAAAAAAACCCACACAGTGTACCTGTTTCATAAGTTTTATTAAGGATATAATGATTTTGTAGAACAGAAAGACTTGGAAGTATGCTCATATATTATCATAGAAAATATTCAAGGCCTCAACTTCTATCTGCAGAACACCGTTTTTTAAAAGACTTACTGCAAAAAAACCAAGAGACACCGTTATCCACACCTGAGAGAAAGCGAGTTGGCCAGTGATTAACAAACCAATTAAGTGACTTAAATTTCTGCTAACGTTCTCCAGTCAACCACTCTAATAACTTACCAATGCTACATTTAGATAAAATCCTTTTCACACTGTGTCTTCACTCTGCAGCTCCATCTTTTTCCTCCTCTGTCCTCAATCTCTCCCTTTACCTTTTCCTTCCACTTCTCTCATTTCCCTCTCTTTAGGCTAAGTCCAGTTCCCTTAAGAAACAACACACAAATCCCAGCAAACCCCCACAAGCACACCGTTCTCTTTGCTGCCATGTTATCTCTCTGCCTGTCCCTAAAACAAATCCAACAATATTTTGGGGAGAAAAAAAACCTACTGCCCCTTCTGTACTCACTATTGGAGACTATGTTGCTAGTTGCTCATACTATAGTAAGCATGAACAGCGGTAGTATAGTTTTTTAAATCCAACTTGCTTTCTAATTGCCTCTTGTCACTTCTGCCCTGGTTTGGCCATCAGCAGTTTCACAGCAGTTCCAAGTCAGCCAGGGCAGCTGACCTGAGTGAGCTACAGGAGTAGCCCATCCCATCATGGCATGGGCACTATAAAGGGGGAAGGTTTGCTGAGCAAGGGGAGCTTCTGTGGGGTTCCTTCTGGGGTTTCTCTTGCTCCTCCTCTGGCCGCTCTCTGCGCCTGAGGACTGCTTTTTCTGTTGATTGTGACTGCTGCATGTTTATTTGGCTCAGTATAACTCTGTACACCTTTGTTTGTGTTGGTGCTGTTTCATTAAATCTGTTTTCACTTCAGCCCACGGGTCTCTTCTCCGTTTCCTGATTCCCCTCCCTGGCTGGTGAGGGCCTGTTTGGTGGTAGAGCAGCTGTTATAGTTTAGCCCTGGGTACAGGCTAAATACAAACAACTTCAAAACATGGCAGAGGGCAATTAGCACCCCAGAAACCCCTGTGCCTCCAAATCCAGCCTGGAAGCCAGACTGACCGTTTCCCATGCAACACCAACAGGCTGCAGTGTCCAGCCCTTCACTGCCCACTGGGGACCCCCATTCCCACTTAGGGGCTCTGTTTCAGCTCTGTCTGGGGCACCCAGTGTTGGCCCCAGTAACGATTAGGGAGCAGCAAGCCTGGGGGTGCACTGGCAGGAGGGAGAGGGTGCCCACAGCACAGGCGGGCAGTGTCCTCCCCAAGAGGGGTGCAGTCCCTCAGCATTGCTTTTGTTTTTGAAAGATTAAAATATGTATCACTGCCTACAGTATCCTTCACCCCACCTTTACCAGCCCAGCTGACCATCAGTAACTTTGACCTACTGGATAATTATTTTTCTGTATGGAGTGCTCCACCATGCTATTCTCCCCCTTCACAAATTTCAAGAGATTTTGGTCATTGCCTCTGCCTATGCAGAGATGCAAATTTATTGTCTCCTTTCTTTTTTTGGCAACACGTTTTGTAAGAGTTTCTGCTTGTGCCCTGACCCATGCTGAGCTGTCTGTCAGCCTTTACACTTCGCCTGTGAGTGTTAAATTCAAAATCTGTTCCCAAGCTTTTTTGAGTAGCTGCACTTGTGTGATATGTTTATAGCTATCAGTAAACCAAGCAGATCCACTGCACAGAAAACATCAGTGGAAACTATCTAATGATAACTAAGAGACTGTTTGAGCTAAGAACTTATTTTCCTATTTGAGACCACATTATCTCTATAAATTGGAAGATGCAAAGTTACATCATGTTAACCCAGATAAGAGCTCAAACTGACCTACGTTCAAAATATCTGCTCAGAGTGAGCAAGGAAAGGTAGCAATGCATTTCCCAGGATGTCTTACTAGAGTGAAAAAGCTAACCCTCCAATGAGAACCTTTCTGGCTGCATACACTTATAAAAAGAGGGTATGACAGAGAGGAGGGGCTTGCTGCATGAGGAAAAGCAATTACATCTGCCTAAAAGACTCCTGAGACATGTTCTGCGTGCATTTGAGGAAATTACTTTCTAAATTTCCTTCATGACGAGGAAGAAGATGCCTACTGCACATTTCTAAACTAAAAAACCCCTAACTGGCACATGCTGGGTTTTTTCCACTTAAGGTCTGGGTTGCATTCCCTGTGATCTAGGGAATTCTGCTCTGACTCACATGCAGGAGTATCCCCTATATGTCAGCTGGAGCCGGTCTGGAGAACAAAAGAACTGATTCTAATAGACCCATATAGCTTAGACAGCATGTGTCCTAGGTTACAGTGTAAAATGTGCCAAAAGAAAAAAAAAAAAGTATTCTATCCAGGAGCTGTTGAGACCAGGCGGGGCGGTGCTCCCTGCCTCCCCCCTCTGGACTATCTCCTGTTCATGGGCACAACAATGCCTTATCGCCTGACCCATCGATAACTCGCTCCTGGACTATCTCCTGTTAATGGCCCATCAAGGAACTGCCTCACGACTCCCCATCCCATGGTGAGACGCTCCGCCCGGGGGGAAGGAGCCAAGCAGTCCATGCTAAATATAAACTGAGATCTCGAACACCCTAGCAGCCTTCTTCCACTGGATTCCCAGAGGAGCTTTTCTCCCCACTGGAGTTCCAGAGGACAAGAGCTACCTACCTACCACTGGACCTTCGGAGGAAGACCAGACCCTTTTACAAGATCGCTGCTTCCACAGAACTACACCCATCACTTCAGGAGGACTGCAGCCACCATCTTATCGGACTGCTACTGCCACCCTAACAGGGTGTCAGGTTGTATTTCTGACTCTGTCAGTGTAAACCAGTGGGTTGTTTGTTTTTTTTTTCCTGCCTTGTGTTATATATATATATATATATATATATATATTAGTAAAGAATTGTTATTCCTATTCCCCATATCTTTGCCTGAAGGCCCGTTAATTTCAAAATTATAATAATTTGGAGGGAAGGGGGTTGCACTTTCCATTTCAAGGGAGGCTCCTGCCTTCCTCAGCAGACACCTGTCTTTCAAACCAAGACAGCATGCAACTTGGACTTTACTTAATTTAACAATAAAATCAGTGCAAATAAACTTTTAAACTCAGAAAAAATTACCATGGAAAGAAGTTACACTTGCACGTTTTGAAAGCTCTGGAACAGGTGAGCGTTTATGCAGTACTGGCATGCATGCGCAGCTGCTCTACGCATCCCAGGATAAATATATGAGCAGAAAGTGTTGCACCTATTCAAACTACCTTCTCCATACTTGAAAAGAAATCTCTATGCAAAGGATACCTAGACATTAATCCAGCTTAGAACTTGCAGAATATTATACTACTTGTAGCTGTAGGTAGTACAGCTTTCTAGCAGGTAATACATGACAAACACCTCAAAATAGTATGTTCTTAGAGACTGCCTTAATACAGCAAGACATACTAAAGGAATTACCAAAAGTTGTGGGGTTTTAATGAAAAGATTTTTCTCATACTGAGTAAAACAAGCAGACTTCTCAAGTGTCTCTAGAATTCCAAGCAGATGTAAATAAGTGATAATCATAATTGATAATCACGTCCACGTTTCTGCTCCATGTTACTGAAGACAACAAGAAAATGAGGAATGATTCAGTTAAAAGAAAAGTCTTTTGCCAGCTGTTTAACAGTAAGTAGTGGAATAAAGTCAGTCTGGAGATTAATTCACACTACTTCATAAGCCTAAAACAAATTACTTAGCCTGTGGGAATGTAATTGAAAGCAGTGAGTAAGGGGAGCGTACAGCCCAGTGAGGCTATTTCCCCAGCTCCCAGAGCCTGTGGGATAATCACTGTTAGCGTCACTGTAGGAAATCACGAGCAAGTGCTTGCAGAGGTGCACTCGTTGCCTTACTTGTAGGTAGTCTTTCACCAAACAGGACAACAACCTGGAAACACTGTCTTAGATGTCAGCTATGTTCCTTAAACTGTTCACTAGTTCACAAGCAACATCCTTCTTTGGGGTTCATCACGGGCTTTGAAGCATTCTGGGAAGGTTCTGGAGACTGGACCATCATGGAGAAGAACATGAATAAGTACATCTCAGTCATTCAGAAGGGTCAAGGCCTTTTCTGAGGTTTTTGTCTCTTGATGACAGCTGGTACCGTTTTCCCCCAGAAAGGTTTTGGTAGCATATCAGGAGAACCAGGATGCAGCTGGGGGAAAGAAAGAACCTCTGGGACAATGTTATAGCCCTGCATCTTCTGCAGCTGCATACACAGGATTGAGAGCCTCAAGATGATGTTGCTTGCTGTTGGAAGAAGGCACGCTCTCCATGACTGTCAAAAAACCAACAGGCTAGAAAGACAAAAATTAAGCCAAAGGCCATTTAGGCCAAATATCTCCTGAATCCAGTCCGCAATTGCTATATTCAGATGAAGGATTTCAATTCTTTCCAGTAAGAATTAATAAAAATACTGTAACACTGTAAAAATATTCATAAAGTCACTGAGTTCTTCTATACAATCACAAATGTGCTGGATTCTAAAGCTATGACTTTTCTTGTGCAGCTCCTGTAGTATTTACTCTTGGTGCCATCTATAGGTAGTCCTTACTGTAAACTGTTAGTCCACTAACACAGTGAAAGGTGTTATGATCACGGATACATTTTTTTCTACTACAGATGCTCATGGGATCTTATTAAACAGAATTAAAATCACAGTTGTTTTTAAATAACATCTAAGCATGATTTACCTAAACTCAAGACTCCAACTCATCTTCATTTCTTCCCATTTTTATAATTCACTCAAATAGCCACTGAATGTGTTAAAATCGAAATTGTAATCTGAGCAGAAAGTCAAGACACAAGACCCATTCTAAAATAGCTATAAATGTTGAAAAACAATTTTGTCAGCATACTGTAAAGATGCAGTATTTTGTTTGGCTGATATGAAAAAATGCATATTTTCAAGTTGTACCTAGAAGAATAGCAAAACAAAACCTTCTAATCCCCCCTTCCAAAACACCTACACAGAAAAAAATCTGCCCCAGCAAAATGAAAATGAAAGGGAAAATACATGCTTCATTAATAGGCCATGAAGAAAGGAGCACAGACAGTAAAAGAACTTTAATATCTGCAATATTATTGCACTTATTTATAATGTAGTCTATCTTGTGTGTCTTGCACCCGTGTACCATCAGGACAACTTAGCTGTCTTATGATGAGGGAGAGAAGAAAACTATTCTTGAAGTCTAAATACAAAACCTGTATTTGCCATAACCTAAAAAAACCCCAAACAAAACCCAAACCTGATTCATGTGCATGGGGTGTGTACCAGATTCCAATATGGTTTACAACATCTAAACCCCTTAAAGGTAAAACTGGTAACGAAACCCATGACACCTCCCCATATTCAGGTCAGGACCATTCTCGGGTTGGTCTCTCAGCTGAGCTAGAATACCTTTTCCAAACCACTAGTGTTTCCCAAACAAATCTTCTGAGTTGTAAACTTTAGAATTACCTATTTTAAACTATTACTTGGAAGAAACCATATGAAGTGCTTTAGCTATGGTATATAAATCGGGCCTACATGGGAAGGAAAAGCTCTTTAGTTGACAGTTCATCTAGGCTCAGCTGAAGGAAGGCAGAACTAATTGAGAAATAAGATGTAAGCCTTTAATACTAAAGGAAATAAAATATTAGAATAACTTCCCAGCATTGTACTGGATTATGCATCACTTCCTATCTTCAGACTGACTGTCTTTCTAAAATGATTCAATAGATCAGCCACAGCTTTTGATGCAAATGCTAGGATTGTTGGTTGAAATCTTACGGACTATAAAATGCACCATGCTTATCAGAATGGCCCCCTTTATCCTCACAGTCTATTAAATCAAAATCTGAATGCACTGACAGCAGAGACATCATATGAAGATAGTTGTTTATAATCATAAATACAAGCGGGCAGGAGTACTAAGCAGACAGAAAAGCCTTTTTTACTTCACTTTACACCTTTAGAAGGTGTATCACCCTCAGGACATGAGTATACTCAATTATTGCACGTGTTCTGAAAGGTCCTGATGTAAAGAGTAGGTTTTTCATGGAAGTGTGTGATCAATTTCATTCAACCAGGAATCATTTAAGATGTGACAGAACTAAAAAGAGAAAGCAAACCAGGAAAAACCAACAAACAAAAAATCCCAAAGGATTTTAATATTATCACAGAAATAAAATCTTAACTGATGTGTTCTTTTATATCATAACCAACAATAATAGCTTTAGTATCTCAGTGTTAGAGTTGCAACGTATTTGCCAAAGGCAGGCAAAGATACAAGACATTCTGGTTCCAAATGTGGTATAGTGTACACAGTGAATTGGTACGGTTTACACAGTGAATTGTATAACAAGCCTCTACCAACATTTTCATGACTTCATCAGGCCCTGTCAAGTACCCTCCTCTGGCATCCTTCCTACCTACCAGCTACACCCTGTTTTATATGTACCCCAAAGTCCAGATTATTTAATCAGCCAATAAACAGTAGCAGAGAAAGGTTTCCCTGTTGCTCTTTTTGACTGTTCAACTGCATGTTACAAACTGATTACTTGTTGCCCAGTGATGCAAACTGATTACCTGATTTAAAGCCCTTAATTAAACAGCCATTCATTAAACCCATGGTTAAATAGAACATGTGATATTTTGTCATTAAAACAAATTGTTGTACACAATATCTTTTAATTCAATAGATTTATATGACCTGTTAACAGTGTATTAAGCTCGAATACAAAAGAAGCACTGGGACTGAAGCAAGAAAGGGATAATCCATATGGTTTTAACGGGAAATAACTATATAGCAACCAATGGCAAGTGATTATTTTCAATAGCTATTACCATTTTGTATCACTTTTAAACTAGCTCACAATTATCTCACTCAGTTCTTAATACCTGTACGTATACCATGTGTTTTCCTTGAGGTGACTGCTGCTCTCTAAACAGAGTATCTAACTGGGGCTGCCATCTACTATTATTAGAGTAAAACAATTCGGGTTCTCCTTGTCAGAATATAAATAAGCACAAAATCATTCCAAGTCAACACTTAGGTATTTGAAGCTGTTTCCATTCCCTCGTAAATCAGTTTCCTTCCTAGCCTTTCTCCAATGTCACCATTTGTTTTTTTAGCACCAGCACTGCTTCTTTTCTCTCTCCTCCCGACAGGCAGCACAGAGCTTTCTAGTTTCACCCTCGTCACTCGGCCTCTGCAATTCTCCTTCCTGAGCTGCTCCCTTCCCTTATCCTCAGCCATCTGAGGCTAGTCAGGTCACGCTGCTTTTTCAGAAAGGAAGCTATTTATTTTTCATCCTCCCAGGACAGTACACGGACCACTGGGAGTAGACGTAAGATGAGAGATGGAAGGGAGGTGATTTTTATCACAGCAGGGTAAAAGGTAAGATAAAACCAGCTTACGCAACTCAATACAACAGAAAGAATACCACTATGAAATATCTGGTTACCTTTGCCCAGGATACATATGAAAAACAATGGTCTTTTTTCAAGGGGGGAAAAAAGTTATCTCTAAATCCCAAGGTTTTGACGGTTTATTCTTCACTAGCCCCTTCACTGCCCCGTTGCACATAGGTAGATTTTCACCCTCTTATGGAATAAACCTGGATCAGCAATGCGAATTCTGCCAGTTTTCACAGATGAAGCAGGAAAGAAAAAGAAGAGGGAGAAGGTGTAACACCTTTCCTCTTCACACTCAAAATCCTCATATTATAGAGAATAATGACCCAAGAAATTGAACTATGTTTCAGATTAATTTTTTATTAGAGAGCACAGGGAAAAAAAAAATTGAGTACAGTTTGGCCATCATGCTCTCTTTATAATACAGAGTACTTGTTTTTTTTATATTCAAAGCACACAAATAATTTCCTGGTTGGAAGCTTCTGAATAATGGCACTTTCCTCTGCTTTGAGTTCCTCTAAATTTTTTCTTCTGTCAATTAAAAATAACTTGATAAAAATAACTTTATAAAGAATAACTTCATAAAATGCTTATAGTTTAATCCTCTAATGAGAATTAGCACAGAGTACCAATTTTATTCAAGTGCATTTAAAAATCTTACCTAATTGCTGCTAAAAATTGAGTTATTTGAAAGTCAAGTCAATGTTGAATTAAATCTTGCTTTTATCTCGCAACAGAAGGCTCAGGAAGATCCAAAGAGCTGCAAGATTAAGGCAGCATAACTAATAACCGATACAAAAGAAAAATCACATTTGATTTTACTTTCAGGGTACAGCACTCTGTGTGCACCATGGCATTGGACTTGCACCTTGACCAAAAGTTTCAAGCTCCATTAGCACAGCTGCCTATGCTAGGGCTTGAGATGTGATTATGAAATACAACTCTTAGTAAAGCCGCAACCCGTATTTGTTACATGACAGCACAGACGAAATGTTTTTCCTCGCTTCCATAACAATGAAGGCAATTCTCAGACAAATAGTCATAAAGAAAGAGTTACAGTCAAGAACACCATCTTTTAAGATAATATTAATAGAATATACTATTCACAATCCATCTTGACTACTGAAAACTGCTATGAAGTTGCATAGTGCAACTCCAAACTTAATCAGTCATCATGAAAGCTACCCTTTTCTCACCTTTAACTATGAACATCAGCTGAAAGGTCTTGCTACGTGCCCTTTATTTACAATATTCCCAAGCAACCTTTCAACCCTACTGGACTACTTATCAGGGAGATACAAATTGGCAGCAATGAGAAATGTGTCTGCCTAGGCATCAGAGCCAATGTGAAGTGAGAGGATTTGCACTAATTTCAGGGGTCTGCGTATCTGTTTCTAAGCTACAATATTTATTTCCACACAAGAAGTAGGTCTGAGAATATCTCAATTCTGCTGGTAATGGCATATATTATATAATACTCTTGAAATTGTGGCCTGTGCTGAAAAAAAGAGTCTGTTTCTCCAAGGAATTTATTCCTGTGGAAGTGCTGTGTTTAAAAATGAGTATTTTCCATTAGATAAAAATACAGTCCGGTAACAACCACTACAGTTCTTGTAACTCCCTGCCCTCTGTTTCCCTAACTAAGGAAAACTGCATGAAAAACCAAGCCAAAGGGGAAGTGCAGTAGTAGCTAAACCACAGCTGCCCTGACTCCCTGTTCATTCACTGTACCCCACACTTTTATCACCCTGTGATTTTTCTTTTCTACTGTCATCTCTCTCCCTCTCTGTGTTTGTCTTCCCCACTCAAAAAAAAGAGGAACTTCCCCAATATTTCTTCTATTACTCTTGTTTGGTGCACTCCTCATGCTACACAGGCTTTAATTGTGGGGCCAGTAAACTGTTCAGGATAGGACAGGAACTCTTTACTACCTTCTGTCTGCCCAGTGCCTAGCATAACATTGTTCATCTTTGACTGCCTAATCAATGTAACGAGGAAGTTTACCGTTACGATTTTTGTGGTGTTAAATGACCTCTGTTACACTAATATCTGATTATCTAACCATTTTTTTATGTATTCCTCCTTATGTACTGCATTAAGTAGGGAAGCGTGGAGACCTGTGGAACAGAGAAATGAAGTGCCGTAACAGCAATAACAAAAAAAAAGTACCACATGAGCACGTAGTACCTACTGCCTTGTCAACTGTGTCTCAGCACCAAAATCCATGAGAATCATTATCTCTTCTCTCAGGATGAAATTCAACCTCTGTATCACCAATATCCTTTTAAGTGCTCCCACTGGTCTCACTTTTGATGCCATAGAATCTAGAACTCTAAATACAGCATAGTGTATCAGTAACCACTCTGCCTCTGGCTATTTCAATAACTGTCACAATGAATATGGAGAGCAGCTGAATTGACCTACATCACTACGCACTCATACAGTTTATTTTTACAGCACTAGCACAATGGATTTGTTTGCTATATTTTAAATCTTTATTTTGTTGAAATAACAACAATCTTTGCATTGTATTTTCATTTATACGCCTGCGAAAAAAATCAAAGGCCTTGTTATCAACAAACGTTTTTAAAAATCTGTAGTGCATTCAGTTTTCATTCTTCTCAGAGTCTAAAATATGAGCTGCTATTCACATCTGAAATCTCTCATTGGATGCAAGTGAAACACTGCTAATATTTCAGTCTATTAATACAGTGGATTAAATTATTCACCAGGAAAATATAGTAACCAACTGAAATTAACTTAAGTTGACAAAAATTTGCCAGCATAAAGGAATGATCCAACACAATAATGTATTAAGAAAAAATTGCCTAGAGCATGAAAAAAAATCATAAACATCTTTAATGAGAATATTGATCTGTTTTCTTCTGGGCACCTGATTTTGAGAGACATACAAGGCTGAAAGTCCAACAGTATGGGCTAGAGCAGGGTTTCTTGGTAAGCTAAAAAATGAAAAAGTATTATTTCAGTACCCTAATTAATCAGTAAAAAATTGTCCAGTGTATTTTTAGAAAACAACATATATGAAAACCACAGATTTTGCTTTCCAGAATCTGACCTTTCGAAATCTAATACGGACCAGAAACATGACAGCAATACAGATTAACAGATACTTCTTTCAGAGATGATAACGTGGATTTGTGATTAAGTTTCACTTACATTGTACCTAAATTACAATTAAGTATATTTATACAACTAACACATGAACACTGGCAGAATTTTTTCATGGTTTAAAAAATGTAAGTTCCTGTAATGGGAACTGATAATGTATTTTGCTACTTAAGGAGTGCCACCGTCCTCCCCACCAGACGAGCTTACAAGGGAAAGCAGTTGAGAAACACAACAGAAATAAAGAATAACTTAAAAACTACACCCCTCATCTGCACGTATAGTTCCTCAGAAAATTCCTTCTTTGCACATCAAAAACCAAAGTTGTGCAAGTGCTCTTAAACAAAATAACTCAACAAGAAATTGTTTGGGTACTTTTCTTTGCCCTCATTCACTGAACCAGAGGAAACAAACTGTTAAAGATGTACTGCTGAACCTTATTAATCCATCCTTTGCAAAAAAAGATTTGCTTTTGTGTGGTAAGCAAAATGTGTAAATTTGTGTCCTAGAATAGCTGAGCCTATTGCCTCACATGATGACAGTGGGTCACGAAGGGGTGAAAATCTTGCCTTGGCCAAGCAGACCTGCATTTTGACAGTCTGCTGGCCATCACCTAAGCTTGTTATACTGGTCAGGGATTTCTTACATAACACAGTCTAAGAGACTAGAAATTGGCAAGAACTGACTGGAGTCGATTTAGCAAACAATTTATGTAACAGCATTTGTAAAATGTTCCAAATAAAATTAATTTATTATTAACCCTGTGTGATTCTCACCTATAGCAAAAGCTACAGAACTACAACAGAGATGTGGGTATTATAAGTACAAGGACACCCTAGGAATGGGTAACCGCCCAAGCCAGCACATTCTAGCATGGCTGCAAAGGATGACACCACCAATTAAAGGGATCACTCTGTGCACTCTATTAGATAATTATCCAGATAAGGTCAAGGCTCACATTCTCCTCAAGTGCTTTGATAACGGTTTATTACAGCAGCCCATTTCAAGTTACATTAGGCTGACAGCTGGTGTATGGAATACATTTCAGCCCAGCTGCAACGAAACAATCTGGAGGTTAATGGGGGGGCCCAGCAGCCAGAAAGGCAGGCTTCTCCTCTCCCCACTGCCTCTGCAAGGGCCCTGGGAAAGCAGCACATACGGCTGCGCTTTCTGTGCAATCCCAACAGGACACGCACCCCACTGTCTGTAGTCACAGCAGAGCTGGGCGTTGAGCAAACAGCTTCTGCATGCGTGGGGTTTCTGCTGATGGACTTTGAAGACAAAACGTCTCTTCCAGCATTAGAGTCCACCCCTGGGATTCTTGTTATTTGCACGAGCCCTGCATACTCAAGCTATTTAATTGTTCTAATGGAAGTCCTCTTTTCATCTACACTTTATTTTTATTATTTATAAACCTGACTTTTTAAAGCATATTGTAATGATTAAAAAGTATGTCAATGTTGTTAAGAGATTTAATTTTAAAATTAACTAATGCATATATGAACTCGTAAAGCTCTAGCTAAAATATGGAACTTAATAAAAAAATACACTTTTTTCTTCCACTGATTTCAATGAACTTTGAATTTTGCCTACCAGTGCCACTCTTTGCCTTTCAAACACCTCCTTTAACGCAGACTCTATTCATTTGATATTAAGTCCTGCTTACAAAGTTTACTTATAGATGAAGTTTTCAGAGATGGCACGTTATGGCTTCCTTATATAATGAAAGCCCTTCTTAAATTTTTTAATATTCTGAGAAGCCAAGACAACCAAAGCTAACTTCTTAAATCCACACTTGAAACAGATGTTTAAGTGACCTCATGAAAAGAAAAGAAAAGAAAAGAAAAGAAAAGAAAAGAAAAGAAAAGAAAAGAAAAGAAAAGAAAAGAAAAGAAAAGAAAAGAAAAGAAAAGAAAAGAAAAGAAAAGAAAAGAAAAAAGAGAAAAGCTTTGTACATTTCCTCTGATTCTAGTAAATGCTGCTGAGTACTCAGAACACAAAATAAAAAGTCACATATTCAGCTGATTCAGTTTGTTTTAATTCACCATGCCATGGTTCAGAAATCATGGTCAGGTAGACCTTAAATCAAGTATTCAAAGGCAAGCTGCAGAGGTTTTTTCACCCCCCAAGATATCACTTCCTGGATTAGAAAAGGAATTTTGCTCTCCGACATCAGTGAGATTGCTCAGATAAAAACCGAATAGATTGTGTTCTCTCTCATGTCTTAGATTTAACACTGTCCTATTGCCTCTCCTCTTTGAAACTCTAAACATCTAAACTAATTAATACTTACAACATGGTGGGAAGAAAATACTCCATTTTACAACTAGGAGAAGAGAAGCAACAGCCACACCTGCAAAAAGAAGTGTGTACAGGCAGGCAGGAAAGCTCAGAAATTCTGTCTTCAATTCACATCACTAGATCTGGGCGTCCTGCTGCACTGTGCACACCGGCCCCGTAGGCTGTCCTGCTCAATCGTTTATCAAGAGCACAAAGTAAGTGGCGGCAGTGCACATGCATCAACAGTCTTGCTGTTACTGCATAATCTTTTGATTACACCACTCTGTCAAGTGACTAAAATAGCTATCTTGAGACAGCATGCTATCTTGCAGCACACCTTTTGAGGTCTCACAGTAATTCCCTTTGTAACAAGAAAATTGCTCTCTACCTCCAGTGAAAGGATACTACCAGAACAGGTGGACCAATGAAAGGGCTGGCTTCAAATAGTTTCATCAGTCAGCCTTCTTTTCCTGTTGGGAATTTGTGACAGATCATGACTGTTTGTTAGTTCACAGTATGCTTTATGATTTCGCTAGTGTGCCTATAATGTCAGCTGCCTAAATTGTGCTGCTCGTAAAAAATGAGTAAATATTTATCTCAGTGCAAGAAGCTAAGATGCCTGGATACACCAGACATAGGCCCTAACCAGGCATGACAGGCATCTTCACAGGATCACAGAATGGTTCAGACTGGAAGGGACCTCCAGAGGTCATTTGGTTCAACCCTCCTGCTCAAGCAGGGCCACCTACAACCAGTTGCCCAGGACTATGTCCAGATGGCTTTGGAGTATCTCCAAGGATGGAGACTCCACAGCCTCTCTGGGCAACCTGTGCCAGTGCTCCACCACCCTCACAGGAACAAAGTACTTCCTGACGCTCAGCAGGAACCTCCTGTGTTTCAGGCTGTGCCCACTGCCTCCAGTCCTGTCACTGGGCACCACTGAAAAAGACTTTTGCTCCCTCTTCTTTGCACCCTCCCTTCTAGTATTTATATACATGGATGAGATCCCTCCTCAGCCTTCTTTTCTCTAGGCTGAACAGTCCCAACTCTCCCAACTTCATATGAGAAATGCTTCAGCTCCTTAATTGCTTTGGTGGCCCTTCCCTGGACTCTCTCCCATATGTCCATGACTGTCTTGTACTGGAGAGCCCAGAACTGGACCCAGTACTCCAGATGTGGCCTCACCAGTGCTGAACAGAGGGGCATGATCAGCTCCCTTGATGTGCTGGCAACACTTTGCCTAATGCAGCCCAGGATACCATTTGCCTTTGCTGGAAAGGCACCGTCATGGTTTAGGCCCAGCTGGTAACTAAACACCACCTAGCTGCTCACTCACACCTCCCACCCCAGTGGGATGGGGGGGAGAAAATGCAACAAAAGGCTCGAGGATCAAGATAAGGACAGGGAGGGCTCACTCACCAATTACCGTCACAGACAAAAACCAGAACTGACTTTGAGAAAAAACATTAATTTGAACAACGATCAAATCAGAGCAGGATAATGAGAAATACAACCACATTCCTCCCCGCCTCTCTTCTTCCCAGGCTCAGCTTTACTCACGATTCCCCTTCCTCCTCCCCTCCAGCAGCACAGGGGGACGGGGAATCTGGGTTTTGGTCAGTTCACCACATGTTGTCTCTGTCGTTCCTTCCTCCTCAGGGGGAGGACTCCTCACACTCTTCCCCTCCTCCAGCATGGCACCCCTCCCAGAGGAGACAGTCCTCCATGAACTTCTTCAACGTGAGTTCTTCCCATGGGCTGCAGCTCTTCACAAACTGCTCCAGAGTGGGTCCCTCCTGCGGGCTGCCGTCCTCTCAGTGACAGGCTGCTCCAGTTCGGGCTTCCTCGGAGTCACGGCCTGCTTTAGACGCAGCCACCTGCTGTGGCCTGGGTTCCTCTATGGGCTGCAGGTGGGCATCTGCTCCACCATTAACCTTCCTGGGCTGCAGAGGGACAGCCTGCAGCGGAGTCTCTGCTCTGGCACACCTCCCACCCTCCTTCTTCACTGACCTCCGTGTCCGCATAGCTGTTTCTCTCACATCCCCCTCCTCCCTCAGCTGCAGGTTTTCCTCTCCTTAAATCTGTTACCACAGAGGCACTACCACCATCACTGATTGGCTCATCCTTGGTCCAGCTTTGGAGCCAGGGAAGCTTCTAGCAGCTACTCACAGGAGCCAACCCCGTAGCCTGTCCCCGGTTCCAAAACCCCGCCACACAAACCCAACACAGGCACACTGCTGGCTCGTGGTCAACTTGGTGTCTACCAGGACTCCCAGGTCCTTTATTTGGCATGATACAAGTGTATTTGGAGAAATAACAGTGATATATCATAGCAAAATTCTGTCCACCCTGTAATGATGATGGATATTCAGAAAAACATGTGAAAAGCTCTCATCAGACAAGCTGAAATGCAGTAAGCACTTGTCGGGGCTTATCTATATTAAAAGACATTTCAAATGCTTTTTATGGCTTACATTTTTCTTAATGACTTGTTTCCCCAAAACTGCCTACCTATCTGTAGAACGTATTTTCCAGTATCATTTTTTCAGTCAAGTGAAATTTGAGTTAATTTGTGAGTGTAGAAAACATTAGTGAGACATTTAAGTCTAGCAAAGACATAGTATATGTTTCACCCTTTGTTATGCAATACTTCAGCAAGTATCAGTACACAAAAGCAGAGGTTTAAAGTATTTACATTTGGAGTGACTGCAGCATGAAAAGAGGTTGCTGCACACATATATATCAGGCAGCAACATTTTTTCTTGAAGCTTCAGACACCTTACCCATAGCAGGTTTTTACTTTTTTTTTTTTTACTAGTTTCTCCCTTTACATTTGTGACTGTTAAGCAATAATTCACTATACAATTTAACAACAGTTTAATTTGGAATTTGAAAGCAAGAATACAAAGCTGTTTCAACTGTTCAGTAATAAATCCAGCAGCTGTGCCCATGAGGCACCATTTTGAAGACTTGACTACATCAAAAGAGCAAAATATGCTATCTATGTATTAAACTTTTTGAAAATATTTAGACAACTTCTCTCTGGGATCTTATACGTGAAATACTTTGTCCTTACAATGATGAAAAACTACGAAACCAGTGTTTAGAACAATCCAAACCAAAAACTTTTAAAGTACCTTTTAGACCAAATTCTGCTCTTTGTGATCTCCCTCCTCACTCTTCTCAGAATGTCAAGCCTGACACATTCGCATTACAGGCATTCTCCTTATAAATCACACCTGCCCACCCACCAAATATGCCCAAGATGAAACGCCTGCAAGTACAGCTGCTCCCTACTCCAACCAAGACCCTTTAAAAAGAACGGTGTACAGCAAGCCAGCTTGCCTTTTAGACTTCTTACACCTTAGTGTATATCTCACTCATATCTTACTCTATTCTACAAAGATTTCTTACAAAGGTGCTGTTATTCAGCTTCCTTTCACTTCTTTGGGGGCAAAAATAGCAAGATTTTTTTTTTTCCTCACACTAAATTATCTTAACTAGGCAGACCTTTATCCTTATAGGAATTCAACATACTACAAAGTGTTGGAGATGATCCAAGTTTTGATCTGTAAAACCTTCACAGCAATGATCCACACTACACATACAAAAATTCAGTGAGATACAAAGCCTGAATTTGTGTTGTACAGTAAAGATAAGGTTGAAAACCCTGTTCAAAACTGCTGGTATTTCACTGTTAAAGTAAAAAGTAAAGACAAATATTATATTTAAAACAGCATGTTATTTTTCACTCTCATAAATCTCACTCCAAATGTTTTGCAGAAGTTAGACTCAATCAGGACACAGTCACACAATGACATCTGCTGAAACTGTCAACAAATCAATTAAAATAAACAAACGAAAGAATGAAACGGAATTAGTCTAAGACAAGAGCAAAGCTTAGCTTACTCGCTTTTGCATGGACAAAATACAACCTGAAGACACCGTTGCTAGGAAATGGAAGGATAGAAGGGTAACGTAATTTCTCTCATTCTTCTCCTGGTAAGGACCAATTGCTTGTTTGCTTGTATTTTAGTAGACAGCATTTCAGACATTCCATGTTATGTGGACAGAAGATGAGAGAAGAGTAAAGTTGTTTATAATTATTAACAGAACAAATCTGTTTCATACTGAAATAAATTCTCTAACATTACAGAAAACATTATGTTCAATACCACTGCTGATATCATATTCCTGCATTACATGGTCATGTCAGCAACATTAAGGTTTACATTTCTCTTCTTATTTCTTAATTCTCTGGCTGAAATAGTTGTTATTGTAGCACACAATAAACCCAGCTTTCTCTTGGGAGAGTCTTATGTACAATGAATTCCCTATTTACTCCACTAAAAAGGTCAATGCGTATCTCACTTCCCGACAGTGGCATACTGCAGGGTAACTAAAATCTAGTGATAAACAGACTGCAAGACTGATTTTTAGACAGGAGTCCTGCATGACTTCAGAGAGAAGGTCAACTTATAACAAATATCAGTGAATATCTATAGCAACTCATCTGGCTGCTAAAAAGGAGCAAACAAACAAACAAACAAATTACTAAAAGCTGGAACGGCCTGTTCTCCCATCTGACTATTCTGCCAAAGTGGAGCCCTCACCAGCTTACATGGAAATTGGAGGAATGTATCAGCAAGCAGTAGCAGAGACTACTCTTACAGGACTTTTGATCCTACCTCAGGAAGGAGTGAAACCCATTTAAGTCAATTAATTTTTTGACAATGAAAATAGTAAAACATACAGGAAATTAGTTACTTAAAACTAGCTACAAAAATATTTGTCATTATTTTGTCATTACTTTATACATTATTTTGTATAAAACATAAAAAGTATGTCCTATTTATCAAGTACATCTTAATTCAAGGAAAAATTTTCATCCAAGTAGATGAACCTAGGTTAAAATGTTGTAACAAAAAATTTTTCATCTATGTAGCTGCTTACAGTTCAAACATGCTGTAAGGGTTAACACTATTATCAGTACCTATGCCATTTCCTCATTGTAAAAGCACGAAATAGAGAATATTGGTTGAAGGGGTAATAATTATAAATTTGAATGAACTTTTAAAGTGGATCCATTGCATATATTGTTGAAATGTTAAAGCAATTAGAACAGCTTTTTTCAGCAGATTAATTCAGGAAAAATTCCAAGCAACGGTGAAGTAGCTCTTGGGAAATAATTACTAAAATAGTAAATGGAGCTCATAATCAACAAAGATGCTAACTTAATGAAGCACAGTTTTCTTCTGAATAGGCGGTATGTCATGTCACCCTAACCAACCCATGATACAGGTCACTTGAAATCCTATCTTGAGAAAAGAAAACAAACTGCTACAGGAATGCTGGCATACAGATCATGTTCCTGCTGGAACTGCTTTAATTTAGAGAAGCTGTAGCTACTCATCACTGCAATGTATCCTCAAGACAACAAACGATGTAGAGGTAAGAGGAAGGAAGGGGAGGAAGAGTTCTAGTCATGATAGTATCGTGACAGCTATGAGAGAAATTACTTCAATAACTAGGTCCACTAATTTTAAAAAGTTCAAATGTTCTTCTAAATACATGCTCAGGCAAACTTTAAACAATAAAAATTTCGGCCTATTGTGCAGGCTAAAGCTAGGACAATAGATACAAAGCAGATCACATTTACTATCTATGAGAAAAAGTAGAACTTTTAGATCCATTTTGTGATATATTTAAAATCTATTTTGTTACAAATCAATAGACTGCCATATTGTTTAAAATCTGTAGAGGAATTTTTTGCTACCATCCAAAGACAGCTTGGATGCTGCCATTCAGCATATTGCAGAGTTTTGAATCACTTAACGTACCCAGAAAAGGGGAGCCCAAAGTGCCAAGGCAAAAATATCACATCTGAAAGCTAGGTTGCAGTATTTGATTCGATACAACTGGGAGGACTGGGGGTTACCGACCAGGCTGAAAGTTCACCCCTCTCCAGTTGAGAGGGATCCTGACAGTCAAAACCAGGTTGCATTAGGAATCTGCTCTAGTGCCAGCCCTTCTCTTATCTCAGCTGGATGCCGCCATCTATGTCCCCAGCTGCTGCAGCTGGACCTGCTATGTGGGGGAGTTATACTCAAAATGTTGTTAGTCCATTTAATATTTTAACAGTCTACCAGTCTAAAGAAAACCTACTGCTTTTCTCTGGGGCTGTGCTCACCCTTTCAATGTTCCTCTGCATCCTAAGGTTGACAGTTTCAGTCTTCTTCAAGGCAAATGGAGCGACAGACACACAAGTCACGGGCATCCTGAAGTACTTGCTGAGAGCAGTATGATGTTCACAGTGGGGGTCTCTCCTTCCTAAGTCCTGGGATACGCTTGGGGCTATTATAAACTTTCTTACCACAGCCTGCCTTCTTCTCCCTGCTCCCCAGGCAGAGTCTGGGAGCCACACTCTGCCCCCCGCCTGCCCCCCCACCCTGTTACCCCGGAGGGGCTGTGTGTCCCGCAGTGACTACGTAGGGGTGCCAGCCCCTGCCCTGGGCACTCCCAGAGCGAAGCCAACACAGGGAGGCCACAGGCATGTGGCCACCAGACAGTTGCTGCCCTGGCTAAAACCAGCTCCCAAGGCAGGGCCAGGCACATCCTGACACCCTGTGCTGTCAGGCCAGCACCAAGCCTCTGGCCTTCTACGGCTAATGCCAAAATCTTCTTTACTGGATTACAGGGTGGGAGGAATGATGAAGAATTCAGCTCTAGCTCCTGTAGAGTCTCCTTTTGGCCTATTTAGTCAAAACAAGATTTTAAATCTTGTGCAGTACAGGATCAGTCAAAGGCAGAAAAAACATCAGTCTGATAAGTGGTTTTAATTTTATGAGAACGGCTGGCAGAAAGAGAAAGACTGCTCCCACAGCACTTTGGCTGTTGAGCCACGTTCTCAACAGGGACAAGGATACAACAGCTGATTATGCCCTCTGATGGGGAATACTTTCTGAGGAGAAGGCTAATGGACTGCCTGGGAAGACTGTCTAATGGGACTTGCAGAATCCAGAGCTAAGTGTGGATAACGATGTGGGCACTGGGTTGGGGTTCTTCCTGGCCAGAGGCATAAGACTACAAGGCACGTTTCTGCATGGACAGCTTTTCAGTGGCAGCTCTGTCAACATCCCTTCTCAGTGGAGTCAACAACAGATGCTCAGATGGAAACTGCAGCTGCTACAGGGGAGGCTCCAGCATGTAGGGACCACCTAGGCCCTGGCAGAAGACTCTCAAGACAAGGGTCACAGACATGTTCTACCACACCAGACAGCACAAAGGCTGGCCAACCATGACAGATCCTGGACACCCATTCTGTGGCTTTGGGGGTCTGCACCCACATCCTGCAGCGTACTTGCTCAGGGGGCCAAAAGCAGTTACACCAGCTACTGCTGCAGATGGAGTTCAGAGTCTGGTTTGGCTGCTTGATACAATCAGCTTCACTAGCCTTGACAGCGGTGCAAAGGAAGATGCTTCAGGTCAACATGTTCTCCATAATTCTCTGGCACAGTAAAACCCCAGTGATATTCAGGTTATGAGACCCATTTCAATGGGTGTCCAGCCCAGCTTGGCTGACTGGTGATCTTACACAAACCACACAACATACGCTCTTTCAAAAACAGTCCTGGTTTATGCTCTTTTAAAAACAGCTGAACTAATCCACTCTAACCCAGTCAGGAAATTCTTTGCTTAAGGGACTCTATCTCCCTCTTCTGAGCTGAAGAGTAGTTGCATTTAAAGTATTTTTTTTCTCCCGCTTCTAGCAGACATTACTGCCAAATCTGAACTCAAGGATGAATAAGGGGAGCAATGGCAAAGGATAGTGAGTTGCCTTAAAAAGGCTCATTGGCTTCCAGATGTCAGTGCCCTGAGGGCACTAACAGGACTGAACAACCCTGACCAGCCTCACCTGAGGTCTTCACCCACACTATCTGTCTAGGGGCTCCATTTAAGCTCAAGCTGGGGTCTTCAGGCCTCAGTCCCTAGTCCTGTCTGGACTGCCAGTAACATCTGTTACCGTCATCACTGTGCTTGCTGGGCTCAAGCACCACAGAGCTGCACCCTGGGTGAGCGCACTGCTCCGACAGTGTTGCAGTAACCCTTGGCTTGGCGACCCAGGTGTGACAGTGAGGCCAAGTAAAGGACTGCCATTCAGGCCTTGGTGCTATCTGAGAGAAAGTTTCAGGTCTGCGTCATTCTTGTCATCAGAAACAGGCTACAGCTTTTGGAGGCCTCTGCGGCCAATGCACTGAAGCCTACCCCAGGCAAAGAATCGTGGTGAGAACTGTCCCTTCAGGGACTTTCTGGTGAAATACAATGGCTTAAAAAAACATAACAGCTGATATTGGGAATAAATGGATGCATTTTCCCTCTCAATTAGTACAGAAACAGCAAAAGAAAAGAAGAGCGAGCAATATGTGTCTTTGTAAGTGAGTCACTACCTTCTGCATCTATTCATCTATGTACCTTGTCAAGCTACCCAAGCTGGTTAGTTCATGTTTGGGGACCATTTAAATTCTTTTGGACATAAAGCTTGGTTAAGATATGACTGAAAACAAGCAAGCTTGACCTACTGACCCAGGAGGCAGGAGTTTTTCTACTCAAAACTAAACTGTGATGTCTCCATTTTTCTGATTCCTTATTTACTGATGCACACCCAAAGTCCTTGCAGACAGAGGCGTAGAGCAGCACATTCAAAGACTATCATCTATAGTTGTGATACTAATGAAAATACTTTTACATGTTTTTCAGATTGCTGTATACAATGTTGTGGTCTGCATGTAATACCCCTTTACATCGAAAGGGATAAAGGGCAGACAGCACAGAATGGGAGAGAAGGGGCTCATAAACAGGATTCAGGTGACAAGGCAGGTTGGGATGGAAGCATAAAGCTCTAGTACCAAGGAAGGAGACCTTTTGAAGTCTCATGCTGAAGAAATGGGTATTACCAAAAATTTGGCATATACACACACATACTGTTTCCTGTGTTTAAAGATCAGGTATCAGGTAACTGACAAATCTAAAGTCTGCTAAGGAAGTTAAGACATGAGTTCATAAATAAAATGAAGGGAGAGTTCCACAGAGAAGGTTTTAGGTTCTTTTAAGATTTAAGTATTCAGGATTCCATAAAGTTGTTAGTCCTCATGACAGTAAGCTCACTCATCTTGGCCTTGTTTCTGTGACTTGGACTGTCACCCTGAGTTCACTCCAGGCCAAGCTGGTTACAACTGACTGTTTATAATCCAAGCAGGATCAACCCAGGTGGCTATGGCAGGTTGCCCACTAGTTTGTGATGTTGTCATCTTCCTGGGCATGGCCAACTCTGCAGAGGTGCTCAGTGCAGACAGTATAGCCAAAGCCAGTCAATGCCGAGCAGTGAATTTCAGATTTGCGCCTAGCAGATCTTAAAAGGGAAACAGGTTAAAGCTTAATAACCATGGCAAAACTCTTTCTCTTTCCCCACATGGTTTCTAATGAGATTGGGGAATGAAACTTCCCAACCATGGCAGGACATCTGTACCCATGCAGTAATTATGACTGGATCTTTTACATTGCAAGCTGTACCTTAGCCGTTGCTTTCTTGTGTTCATGACATCCTTTTGCAGAACCCTGGGATCCATATAGGCCAGCCAGAGTTTCAGCTAACAATCATTTAATAATTTTTAATATTTTTGTTTTTAAAGAAATTGCTTCAATATGAATTTGGCCAATTGAATTCTGGCAAGACAAACCTGTTATCTAAAGATGATACATAACAATATGGAGGAAAGATATAATAGTTCATGAAATTCTGGGAAATTTGGCTCATTTCTTCTTTGTCATAGTGCAGAACTACAAAAATACAAGGGGTTAAACCTTGCCACTTCATCTTTCACTTTCTTTTAAGAGAAAACCAGAAATAAAAAATACTTTACAGTTGGAAGAGTAAGTGCTTTGTTTTGGACCCTCCTCTTCATAATACGAAAATCTTCATTAACAGTTAAATCAAGAGATGAATCAACGAAAGACAATGAAAATAACCTGATTAATAGGATATGAAAGTCTGTCAGATTTTGCCAAACCAGAAATGGGATACACACAAAGTACTACTTTGCCTAGATTGTAACCCATTGCGAGTTTATTTTTTACCTAATTTCTTTCATTATTTCAAATGTGGGTATTATTTTTGCTAGCAACAAAATGTCTGCACTGAAAAGTATCCAAAAAGTCCTGCTGATTTCATGAAACTTTAATTGCAAAGGCTTATCTTATTTGAAAAGACTATTTTACTGATCTGTTCATGCAAAAATTAGAAAGTTCATCCTAAATTGTTGTAATACCTATTACTTACCTATGAATTAAATCCAGGAATAAAGAGCAAGAAATCTGAAAATAACTGTAGCTTAATCCAACCCTTTGAAACGATGAATGAAAAGGGCTTTTTTTTTTTTAACAAACTGTTATGCCAGGATAAGATGGCACCTGTACATTCAGCTCTCTGAACTGGTGGAAGGATTATTCATGGTTTTTTAAGAACAGATTCTGTCATCTTCATTTATAAAGGTAATTGCTTTTCTAGGCAAGTAGTCCAAGTCTGTCTGCTAGAGCTTTAATGTAAAATAAGGTATAAGACACTGTGAATAAAGATGGTAGGAATTGGCACAAAGTCAGCATTTTCATTTCCTTTTGTGAGAAGCCAGATTTCATTTACCATATAAATTATCAACCACCTTTTCAATATGGTTATAAATTCATCACAGTTATTTTTTTCTTTAAAAAGCAATTGCAGCTGAACGTTAACAATTGAAATAAAACTAATTTTAATTTAAGCAGAAAGGAACTTTGTGGACACTTCTCAGTAAATCCTTTACAAAAACATAGTTCTACTGCAGAATATGTGTTCTGTGAGACCTAATGATCTAACATAATAAGAAACGAACCTAATACGCATAAATTTGGGATCAAGTTTCAGCACAGAATTCTCTCTCATTGTTATAACTGAAGTTTTTCAAAGATAAAATCTAATGATCAAACACATTCCATAATCTAAATTCATTAGAAGTTTTCATTAATATTCATTCACTACATTTGAAGCACTCAGGTAGAGAACTGAAAGGACACTGAATTTGCAAGTGAGGAGGAAGCAAAGAAGTTTTGCCATATTTTGACCAGATCAGATAGTCTTAAATAGCATCAAATACATTAGCTCAAATTAACCCCTGCTGCTGCAGGAAATCCCATCAGCCACTCCAGTGATGGCATCCCTACGCTTATTGAAGTGAGCTGCTGCTAGACTGACGGCTTCTGATTGGAGGCCAAGACACAGACTACAATGGGAGGGGAGCATAAATGCAAATACTTACTGCTCTTTTAGCATTATCTTCAAAGCTGAGAGGGAAAAGTAGGAATCTTAGTTCAATTTCAGCCCTGCAAAATATTTTTCACTCAAACTTCCCCTACTTCATTCTCCTTCAGAAAAGACAGTTGGTATTCACTACTTTGATGTACAATCAATCATATACAAGGGATTCTATTTAAAAGGCTTATATTTCAGTGTTAGGTTGCAGTTTCGGATATTGAAATTCTTAAATCATGGAAATACTTCACCAAGTATTAGGTGAGAAAGTATTACTTTTGCCATTTTCTTATTAAGTAACAGAACCTAAATAAATCAGGAAATGCTGAATCCTAGCCTGGGGTATTCACTTCCTATATTATATATTAGCTTGTGGATTATGTCACTCTTTCCACCAAAAGAAAGAAAAGAGGCGATAGTGTATGTTTACACGTGTACAAAAATGAGTTCACCATGTCAGTTGCCACAGCTGAAGCACTGCAGTTTCTCAAAAGCTGAAGTAAGAAACCCCCTCCACAGTCTTTATTCCCCCCAGCTGTGGTCAGTTCACTTAGCTGGTGCACCTGCACTGCCCCCGAAAAATCCAGAAAGATGACAGACTGTACGGATGCATTATCACTGAAGGGAAAATCTTGCTTGGACCACAACACTTTGACTATTTCTTGCACCAGAAAAGTTATCAGTCATTCTTGCTAGAAGATGCCAAGAGGTACAGTATATATTTATTAGAACAAAACCACAAGCTGCTATCCAGGAAGACAGACTACATGTTCAACACTTAATAGGGAAATAAAGTAACTTTATTTTATGGTCACTTTTGAACTTGGGTTTGTGTTGCTGAACCTTGTAGTGGAACTGAAGAGAAGGGAAGAATTTAAGTTGCTTTTGCAATGCTATGTTCAGATCAGAGAAACTTGATAAGCATTCAGACAGCCTGCCTCTACCCCTTTAGTCTTCATTGCAGCAAGGCATTTAAACACATGGATGGTTTCAACTGGCTGTACTGGGATGTAAAAGAACATTTAAGTGCTTCTAATTGTACTCTGAATTGGCATCTCAATGATTAATAGACAAAAAATATTGTGTGTTGCCATTACTGGGAACCCAAAGGGATTCCAGACAATAGAGTGGCCGGTCACAAGATGAGAAACTGCTTCACAACAGTCTGGAAGAAATTTCAAGCGCGACATTTTCCACCCATTGCTTTAAAAGTGGGCCTCATGTACTAGGAAATCAACACACATGGTAGTGTTTCCACAGGCTTGTGAAATACCTTTTATGATATAATTATTTTTTAAATCAAATTAGAAAAGCCGTTATTGAAAACACCATTCACTAATTTTATCCCCCTCCAAGTTAATTACTGCCATGCTCGTGCAATTTAAAAGATCCTGCATAAGAGAAAAATCAATAGGTTTGTGTTTGAAAAATATCTATTGTATAATTACAAATAACAGCTGCAATAATTCTAGCTGAAAGGGATCTGTGAAAGACTTCTTACGTGAAGATACGAAGGGACTTTACATCTTGCAGCTTTCTCTTACCAGGAAGGAAACAGTCCTCCCCCCAAAAAAACCCTTTTTAGGGAAACAGAGAAAGAAAAATATAAATTATCTGATTTGATTTTTTATTATTTAAAGAAATTAAAATATAAACCTGAGAGAATATTATTTCAAGTAGGGACTAGTCAAGTCTATGGCTTGAGGCCAGCTAACAGTGTGAAACTTTAAATTGCTATTATGTAATATTAAAGGTGTTTAAAAAGGCATTTAAGAAAGAAATTTCCTATTCCAGGTTTACAAGATAGTCCAATTAAATAAATTCACCAGGAAAAGAAATACTGTTACATAATATTTTAAGTGAATTCTTACTGACCAGGAAAAAAATTCTTTGTGAATGATGGGTAATTGATGCATTACAGAAGTAGGGCTGTTCACAACCTGAGAAGTGTCACAGAAATGCTACATTACAATCCAAGGCCACTACATTTTAACCCTTGCAGTGACTTTTCATGTAAGATTACCCAGTATTGCAGTGGATGGTCCAAAGCAGCCCTGTCTTTGCTTCTTATTCCTGTAACAGATGAGGCTTATTTATAATAACATTAACTTATTTTTAGACATTATTGCAACCTCCATCTGCAACACTAGCTCCTGCAGGTGTAAAATTAGAATCCGTATTTCCAGGGTTAGCATGTAAGGCTCAGATTCAAGTAAGCACTTAAGCAAATGTTTTTCTTCTAGCATGAGTTCAAAAGCTTTCCTGCAATTGTTAATGGGCTCCGGAGCAGATTTTAAAAATATCTCCTCTACGAAATGAAAAAAAACCCATCATGTGGACATTAGCTAGGAGAAAATGAAGTGCCCCTGTGGAGCGAGAACTGCTTTTATATTAAGCTCAGCAGGGAAACTCTCAAGTTCCCTGGCTTGCTGGTACACTTCTCACTTTTTGCCAGTAAACTCCATACATTTGAAAAACTTAATAAAAATGGATCACAGTTCCTAAAATAACACACATTAAACTGATTTCCATCACATAAGCCCTATGACAAGCCAAACAGTTAGGTAAATTTTGACAAACTTTTGGAATACTGTCCTTGGTCGCAGGAACAACCCTATGCATGGAAAATTACAGTAACAAACTATTTCTTCCTGGCTACTGAAAACAAAATTACTGATTCCAGTCATCTTGGTATTTAGCAGCTGACAAAGTTTTCCCATGTAAATAATACTCAGTTACTTAAATATTTATACAGGTTGGAGTAAACAGAAAACTTTCCTTATTTAAATGCTGGCAGTGTCTTGAGCAACACATTTCCAATACAAAGTGAAAGTTTTGAAAAGAAGGTTACATAGATATAATTTTATTGAACGTACTTCTCTTCAATGCTCAAATAACAATGGGTTGCAAAGACATGGAACTAAATGTGGCTTATCACAGAATCACAGAATGGCAGGGGTTGGAAGGGACCTCTGCAGATCATCTAGTCCAACTCCCCCTGCTAAAGCAGGTTGCACAGGACTGCATCCAGGTGGGTTTTGAGTATCTCCAGGGAAGGAGACTCCACAACCTCCCTGGGCAGCCTGTTCCAGGGCTCTGACACCCTCACAGCAAAGAAGTTTTTCCTCATGTTATCTGCTGGGGAAGCTGACCAGGGCCTCTGCTAGGGCACTGCTGTGTGCTTACAAACTGGAGTCCTTAGTTGAAGTAGTAACAGGAAAAGGTGAAATACACACAATGCAGGGGCTTATATTCATTCACACTTACAACTTGTATTCAGCTGACCGTGGGCATGCAAGCTTGTAATACCGGTTTTGCTTCTTACTTCTGAATGACCTCCTGCACATTTGAATTGTGCATCAATGTCCACTAACTTTAACTACCACTCATGTCCAGGATGGTTCTACTTTTTCACGCCATTGTCATCCTACTGTCTCCTACTCAGCCCAGAGGTCCACTTCCACTTCAATATACAAAGCAGGCTTCTAAGAAAGAGAGAGAGAAACTTTCTACCAAGGACTGTAGTGACAAGACAAGAGGCACAGGTTATAAACTGAAAGAAGGTAGATTTAGATAATATATTGGGAAGAAGTTCTTCACTGTGAGGGTGGTGAGACACTGGCACAGGTTGCCCAGAGAAGCTGTGGCTGCCCCCTCCCTGGCAGTGTTCAAGGCCAGGCTGGATGGGGCTTGGAGCAACCTGGTCTGGTGGGAGGTGTCCCTGCCCATGGCAGGGGGGGTGGGAACTAGGTGATCTTTATGGTCCCTTCCAACCCAAACCAGTCTGTGACTCTATGATTCCATTTCTGTCTCCAAGGTACATGACTGTGGGTATTACACAAACGAAGGTTTTGACAGACCATTCATCAGGTGAGGAAGAACAGCCATTTTGGCCTTGAAATGATTTATTTTCTCTTAATGGAAAAATAGAATATTGTACGTCTGTCCAGTTAATTACTGCTGTGAGTTTTTCTTATTTCACTTCTCAGTCTGGTCAGTCTTTCCCATTTCTGTGTGTATCATTAAATGATGCTGAAGCCAACTGAGTACTGTCTAGTCATCACCCTTTTTATTTCTTCAGATTCTTTAAGCAGTAGCAGTTGTACCTGTTCATACCAACCTTAGTTTTGGTTCTCCTTTTGCAGGGAAAGTAATAAAAGTCAACCAAATTCTTTCCTAAAAAACATATTGGGAAATAAATACTGTAATTACACTTTTCTGGATACAGCAAAATAATTTGGTTTCCTGCCTCAGGCAGTTATTGAGCTAATAATTTTCTAAAATCAAAATTGGGATTGCTGAAAAATTCATCTTCCTCTCTAATATTCCTAAATATTTTCTCTATTAAAAAATTAAAAAATCCTCTTATTTTCCAAAGGCTCCCTACAGGCAAATTGTATTCTAAACTTCAAGAAGAGTTTCTTTTATAACACAAAGATGACACACTCAATAAAATCTTCCTTCTACACTCTCAGTTTCTATTTAAACAGACATATTCCATCAAGCAGCCTCCAAAAATTGACTGGAGAAGAAGGCCCTCTCACTTGACTGAAGTCTTCCAGCTCACCAATATCATTGCTAAAACTCATCAAGTCTAACCATTTCCTTACTTATAAAGAAAGAAAAAAATCCCCTCACTTTTTACTGCTTCATCCTTGAAGAGAGCTTCACTGTTTAAGCTTTAGTGTCTCAGCCCCATGGGCTGCCATCATCAACCCATGTAGAAAACAACAATAAAATGAAATCACCCATAGAGGTCATTCCTTTTGTCCTGTGATAATATGAAGAACCAGAGGACTAGCAATGAATTCCAGAACTTTAACAACCTGAATAAATTCTGAAGTACAAACCAGAATGAATATAGGATGCGATATTCATTTCACATGACTCAATGAACAGAGGTGCAGTCTGAAATCTGCAAAGATATCTTCCTGTATTTACTGAGGAAAAATGGCAAAGGGAGGGATGATTGTTTTTTATATACTTCTTTTTCAGTAAGGCAAAAATCATTCTTTTTAAGATCTGAAAAGAGTGTGAAAAGGTGAATTTACTGGCTGAATGAAACCACTACAAAATCGTTAACTGAAGACCAGTGACTCGCTCAAGGCTTCAGACTGTTCCAATTCCTCCCTCCAACCCTCTTTTCTTCTTTTCTTTTCTTTTCTTTTCTTTTCTTTTCTTTTCTTTTCTTTTCTTTTTTTTTCTTTTTCTTTTTCTTCTCCTTTTCCTTTTCCTTTTCCTTTTCCTTTTCCTTTTCCTTTCCTTTCCTTTCCTTTCCTTTCCTTTCCTTTCCTTTCCTTTCCTTTCCTTTCCTTTCCTTTCCTTTCCTTTCCTTTCCTTTCCTTTCCTTTCCTTTCCTTTCCTTTCCTTTCCTTTCCTTTCCTTTCCTTTCCTTTCCTTTCCTTTCCTTTCCTTTCCTTTCCTTTCCCTTCCCCTCCTTTTTTCTTGTCTGCCTTGTCCATTTTGTGAAAATGAAAACCAACAAGCCAAACCAAATCCCCAAATCCCCAAATCCATACCCTAAAAATTGTTACACAGCTAATTCTTGAAATAGACTTGTAATGACTCAAGCTGGATGAATGTAACACAAATATTTATTTAAAGGCACTAGCTTTTGATTGAAAAAAAGCTTCAGTCGAGCCTGACTCATCAAAGTGGTGATGTGACTGACAATTTCATTCAAAGAGTTTATGACTATAACTTAAGATAAATACTAGCATTGCTTATGTGATAGCACAGAACTCAACATTAAAAAACATACAAATGGTCAAACTGTCCAAGCACTCAACATGATCTCTTAATGACTCAACTATAAAGACGCAAGCATGACTGTCCCTTTAAGCTTTTTAGATGAATATAAAGAAGTAAACACAACAGATTTTGTAGATTCAGTAACTGTAGCATCTTCAAGGCTTTTAAGTTGCTAAAGCCTCCTCACAACATGACCCCACATCTCTTTTTCTTTTTTTCAGACACCTACAATCGACACCCTTTGATCCGTGCCTATTGTAGAAACCCACATTGTCTCTGTCTGTTCATTCTGTTGAAAATTTGTAATTTTAAGAATGCTAAAACTGAGTTGCCCCAGGGAAAAATTCACAGCAAATATGCCTCAAAGCAAGGGAACAAAATATATAGAGTCATAATTCTAACATATTTCTGAGTAGTTGTATGTTTGATACAGAATCTTTTTCTTCCCCCCAGATGATAATGTTTTATGGCTTCCGATTCCTTTGTTTATTTATTAATTCAGTTCCTGCATTAAATAAACCAGGAGATATATAGGCCACAGAAGTGTAAAAAATCATGCCCTGTTTAGCCTGTTACATATTGCAGTAAAATATTATTTTGCAGGGAATAATCTCTCTTGTGACAGAACTCATTGCAAAGACAGAAATACAACTTAAGTTGGACAGACAAAGATCTTAAAACAAAAGACATGAAATAGATGACAGGGAAAGAACAGGTATCCATGACTTAATACCTGAAGCCTGAAGAAGTCACCTCTTCATTTATACTGATAAAACCAGTGTTAACCACAACCACAATTAGATGAAATCAAGCTTCTAAAATGCCAAAAACCCCACTTTGGTTTACATGCTTGTATCTCCTGCTCATCCTGTGCTGACAAAATAACAGCAGTGTAATACACCTTCTTTATTATATGAGTTCCAAGGGGCTTCAGTTGAAATCAGAGTTGGAGTTTGACAGATTCAATTTAAAGATATGAAAGAGTCTTTTTCTACCAGGTGTTGCACTCCAAAGAGACAACGCCTACACACTTATTAGAAGGGACAATGACAAGGAAGGTACAATATTTCAATAAGCAGAACAGTTATTAACGAGCATAACACTAAAAATACTGCTTTCTTCCAGCCAGGCCTGGACTTCAGAGTGGAAGGAGCAATGTCCAACAGTTTTTCTTTGGAAACAAGAAACAGTAGCATTTTCTTACTACAGAAGCTGAAAGCGGTTACATCATATCACCATGGGGCGGCTTACGCAAAGTATGCAGCAGCAACAGGAGAAAAAGTAATCAGAAAAATCAAAAAATCAGACTTTGTGAAAACAAAAGTTACTCTTCCTTCTCTCCTTAACACACAAAAAAGCACGTTCTCAGCAGCGATTCTGTGGCTCTTTCTAACTTTAGAGATTTTAATATTATGCAGTCTAAAAACTGTAGCATATTATCTCTTGAAACAGAACAAGTGTTACAATCCATTTAGAAATTAGCAGTAGCTGAACTGATTTTCATACCTTTCCACAGAATTACAGAATGGTTGAGATTGGCAGGGACCTCTGGAGGTCACCTGGTCCATCCCTCTGCTCAAGCAGGGCCACCTGGACCCAGTTATCCAGGACCATGACCTTTATCTCCAAGGTAGGAAACTCTACAACCACTCTGAGCCCATGCTCAGTCACCTTCACAACACAAAACACAAAAGTGTTTTCCCCTCTGCAGAACAACAGTGTTAGATACAAATTAAGCATGATAAGTATCAGATGGAAGGAACATTTTCAAACAAATCTGACAGGAGGAAAGGTCAGAAAATACCCTTCCTTACCAGTTTCACCATCTACTACCATTCCAGTTAACAGAATGCTACTTTAAAGGGGAATTTTCCAGAAAAAAACCCAAACCCTACGCTTCCTATGTCTCCACAAGATACCTGAATGAATAAATCAAGATTTTTGAGAAAATTTTTACACATCTCTATCGGCTACGTTTGAGAATGAACCAAAGCTATCAGAGAAAAACTCAGAAGTGCTTACAGCACAGTGGCGTTCTTCCATCCTGCTCACTTGAAAGCCTTTCTCACTCAAGTGGACTACACTGTCACCAGGAGCAATTAGCATGATTCTTCAACACTAGTTATTCCCCCTTCTGGCAGGGAAAACAGAAGAGTATTGGCTGCCTTTCCTAATTCTACCCTCCTGTAGAAGCTTCCCTTGGCCCATTCTGATGAAAAACCTCTTACATTCCCTCATATATAACATACATGTGCCTAGGAAAGTGAAAGAGAAGGAAACCAAAGCCCAACTCCTCCTACCAACTACGTGGCTTCATGAAAAACTCTATGAAAAACAGTAAGCTCTATAAGAGAAAGACATCACACACTACAAAAAAATCTTTCAGAAAGAAACAAAATGGTTCCTTTTATGTTTGTCAGATCTACGTATGATAATCCTTCTAAACAACCTGTACAGATTTTTTCTTCAAAGTTCAATTTAAGAAAACCAGGAAGCTTGAAAATCATTTTAAAGGGAATGCTACTACATAAATGACATTAGTCAAAACTGCACTAATAGAAGCTTTATTCCCAACACTTCAACCGGTAACTCAAATAAGCTCTATTATTTGGAATTTCTAATGAACAAAGATGGTGACTGACAGTAGGAAGGAGAAATATACCAGCAAGAGACATCAGCAAAGACCTAATACATCACCTTGTATTCTGTCTTGTATCAGCTCTGCTACCTGTAGAAAACAAACTTTTGAAGAAAGCAGTGACAGAAGCAGTAATGGAATAAACCAGTGATGGTAAGCCAAAAGGCTATGCAAAGAGAAAAGACGTGCTGCATCTCACAGAATCAGAAAGAGGCATCTTGTCCAGCTTATGAACTGGCCCTGCCTAACACCAGAAGACAACAGCTCTCTGGCACAGCAAAACATCATGTTTATGTGGTTTGTGCCTGTCCACACTAATCACATAATCCCATATAGGTCTTGGAAGACTCTATACACTCCTGAACACCATCAGTATTTCATCCATCTGTGAGGAAATACCTAAGAAATACCTATGCCCTCAGCTGATCTATGCATAGAATTGCAATTGCTGTCAGTTGCCTCCTTAGCTCTGGTAAGCCTGTGCAGGGGATGTGATGGTTCCAGCTCTATAGGTGTCAGCACGTTGTCACATACTGAAAGGTACTTTCTCATTTACCTTTGGAAAACTTTCCCATCTATAAATACAGGAAAGATACACCAAAGTGCTATTATCAAGATTGCAAAGCAACTAATCCAAAATTAGGAATTATCAACAAAAAATGTTCAATGAATTATAATAGCTCTTTTTTTAACAAGGGAAATCTGCCTATTTCACAGCATGGGCTGGGCATATCCTGGGGATATATAAGTTCTGCAGGCAGTGAGACTGTTTTCTACCTGATTTGTTCAGGAAGTTATAATTTAGTCCTTTCCTTTAGTTTTAATGCATGAATAGACAGAATAGCAGATAGTTCAGGCAGTCAAATGCTGTACTAGACTAACCTAAATTTAAATAAATTTAAAGCTTTTCAGAGGGAGTCATCACAAGTCATGTTCCTCACTTACTGCTTCATCCTAAGCAAACAGAAATTGTGCTTCAAATATATAAAATGCTATATAATTTAAGAACAATAAAAGGTCGTGTTCTAGGAACCTCAGGCTAGTAATACAAAGTAAGTAGACACCTTTGACTGTAATTGCTCAGTGCCTCAGTTCCCCATCACTGAAAGATGGAACTTACATTCTTCTGTTGTAGTACAGTGTGTGCTATTGGAAACTGTCATGGAAAAGCCAACGAGGAAATTAAAAAATCCATCTCAAACCACAAGTCAAGTGGTAATAATTAATAGGACCTGAGGCTGAATGAAGGTAAAGCAAATTACTGAATAGCCAAATGAATACTAAACACTTCATACATTAAAGGCGTCAAATGCTGTGGAAAATTGTGGTGTGATCATGTAACAGAGTATTATCTGAGTGTGAACTACTCTTTCAAATATTCGGTCCTATTGTCGACATCTCATAAAACAGAATGACCAGGGGAATGTCACTCAGCTTCTCTGAAACTCACTAAATTCCCATCTCCTTGCTTTCAAATAATTTTCTACAAGCATCTTCATTTACCTTCTACTCCAGATTCTTTCCGTAGGCATTTATCTCTGATGTGAAAGCCTGTCAAATTCTTTTTGAAATGTAAGGATGCTACATCCTCTAAATTTTCCTTATCTTTCTTAGCACTAATATCTTCAAAGAACTCAAACAGATTAGTTCAGCATGACCTCTTCTGCCTGAATTCATGCTGGATATGCTTTATCAAACTGTTTTACTAGGAGATATTCTGACACACCTTTAAAATAGGTTTCCAAAGAGTTTCTCAAAATAGGGGCTTTGGGATATTGTTTCTTCATTTTTCTGCCCTTCAGACAACTATTGTGCCACCTAAGAAACCTCAAGCATCGTATCAAATATTTAATTAATCTTTGTACCATCAAGTGAGAGTCAAGCAGGGGTTTTTCCAACATTAGATATTTTGCAATCATGTACATATTTAATTAAGGCTAGAACTATTCTCACTGTAATGCATCTCAGGTCTGCATAGAATTTCTGTACTTGTTTCTTGCATCTTTTGCTAGCACTGTATAGTTTCAGGTAGTATGTAAGTTGGCCCACATTCTAACAGATACCCAAGCCCTCTGCCACATTTTCTCCACATGCATTTTCTAAGCAGCCAAGGCTGTTCGAGTTAGTGTTAGAACGGAAAAGAAAACGAGAGGGACCCATACTCAGATCACCTCTCAGTATCTGAGATTTTTGCAACTCTTCTCCTCAGCTGCTTTTCACTACAGTTATACAGGACTGCAAACAATTTTTAGCTATTTCTAGCAATAATTTCAGGGCAAGAAACCTACCTTGACATACATTCTGCCAGACGGAGGAGCACACTAGCATTAAACTGCACACAGCAGAGAAGGTAAGTAGGAGCACGGACAGCTGACAGGAGCAAGACTACTGATCTTACAGAGAAGAGAGCGAACTTGAATGGAAAAACTCAAACCACAGCAACAGATTTGGTTTCCATTATGAATTACGATAGTTTTAGTTTTTCTCTTAAATTGTGTGACTCTTCCTTATGTGATTTAGCCCCTTGCTGCCCAAAACCAGTACTTACTTGCAATAAATCCATATTTATTGTCTATACATAACAAATCACCTCACACCACAACTTCAGCATTAATAATACATGTTTAGGCCTCTTTATGTGGTGACAAGCATCTCTTTTCCTTGGCCTCTCCTTCTAAGTAAAAAACTTACCTTTCATGGTTGCTGTCAGCAGCTTACTGGTTCTCTATTTCATTCTCCATGCTTATTCTACAACATTAATACTAAATACCAGTGTTCGGCCACTTTCCTTATTTATTTGCATTCTAATCTCCCCAGTGTGTTCGTAATTCTCTAAGCCACAATTATTTCTGTTCCTTTCTCAGATATTCTAGGTTTTCAATATGACTTCCAAGTATGGATTTCTCAACACTTTTAAATATCTCTTTACCTTCCAGTACGGATCTTTCAGACATTACTGAGTTTTCCTCACCTCATTCCATATTCTTTCAAAGAGTCTATTTTCCTGAAGTCAAGTATTTTCCGACTACTGATTACAGAACCTATTTTTGGTATATTAAATTCTAGGTGCTTTCCCAGATGAACTGTATTTATCATACTTGACTCATAGCCAGTAATTTTTTGACTTTATTGATCATTCAGCATTCTGCTAGAATTGCATTTGTGGCTTAGGTTATACTGTCATGACGTCTGGTTCCGATTTCTGAGAGGGAATTTCCCTGCATAAGAGGAAGCTGCTTCTGGCCTGGCCTTTTGTGCTCCCCTGTATCTGCCTCTGCCAGAGAACTCTGCCAGCTTTGAAGAGTACAGAGTCAGGACAGGACATTCATCGGCATCACTGGAGGCGAGTCTCAGACGAAATGGCAAAGCTTGCTTATTCTCCCTTCACATGTTATTCTCCCATCTCTCTCTCTCCTCACTTGGTTTTCATTGCACTGTTCCCTTTGCACACTCCTGTCTCTTGACTTTCTATTTCCTTCTTATCTATTTAAAAACAGGAAAACATGCTTTCCAGCTCTGTCATACTGCTCAAGAGGATGCTATCCAGCATCCAAAACTGCAATGCACTGTAACTCGAGTCCTATCTTGGGGTTCACTCAGGACAGCTCGCGGTGAAGTGGAAGAGGCTGACAGTGCCCTCGGATGGCCTCTTGGGCAGCATGTCCTCAGTACAGCTAGACCCTGCTGTGTGTACTGAGAAGGTCCCGCTAAGCTGCTGTGCTTATGAGATCATTTGTGGGAACACAGTGAACAAGAGTTGCTTGTCTTTGTCCTTATTCTCTGTTTAGCTGTCACAAATAATTTTTTTGTACCAACTGTTCAGTGTCTGAAATCATTGTTCTTTTTTCTGCTTTTGCTTCCTGCCAGATTTTCCTATTACTCTCATAATTATCACTTGACTGAATTTTTAACTACCAAGGTATAATGGGTTGGCTTAAATGAGTAAGTCATCACACAGTCCAAAGATGGAATGGGTTAAAGCTTGATTTTATAATACCTATAGTTACATTTGTTGATTATTTATATATTTAATAATATATAATGTTTTTTTTAAAAAAAAACCACAACTACAAGACCTCATAATAGTATCTAATCCTTAAGAATGGAAGTATTATATTATTTTCCAATCAATTTTAAATACCTAAATCAAATTAATCTATCCTGGGCAACTAGCCTGAATATAATGAAGTGTGACACTTGTAGGAAGGATAGGCCTTTTGGTACTATTCTTTATCCCCTTGTTTGGAAAGCAACTATAATAGCAATGCTTTCTTTCCATTGCTTGTCTTTTTTAAGGGATAAACTCACATGTATGTATATCTAGTGTCACCTTTTCCCCTACATACACTAGATGCACCTTCTTTACCAATTTCATATGATGATACAGGCTTAATATCATCAGCACGCTGTTTTCTTCAAATAGTTCTCTTACAGAGTACTTTCTAGGCTGGTATGTTGCAAATAAACAGCTGAGCTCACCAAGTTTATGATCTAGGGCAAACCCCAAAATCAGCTCTCCTCCGGGGACAGCCTGATGAAAGGAACAATCTCGTACTCTGACTTCAACGGCAAACATCAGTCCTCAGTTCAGCAGAAGTGTCAAAAGTGTTAAAAAACAGCCACCCTATCTGAAGTGTAGATTACATTCCCTTCCTTGCTATATTTTTTCTTTTATTAATTTTAAATATCTAAGTTCCCAAAGGGAAAAAACCCAAACCAACACAATAAAGTATGCTAATAAAGATGACCAAATCTTGTCCAGAGCCTATTAAATTTTATTTTTTGGTAATCATACGAGAGGTAAAATTACAAAAAGATAGCAAATCTTTTTAAGGGGAAAAATACATCCTTGATTTGCCTTCCTTGTAAAGCTTCATAATCTTTTTGTACAGACAGAAACACCCTGGCAATTAGACAATTTTGTGTAAAAACAGAGTTAAAATGTCATTCTTAGCAAGATTTATTTTTCCTCTTGTAATTTATCACATTCCAAATGTAAACATCCAAATGTACTCACTGGCTCAAAAACAGTGTTTTATTTATTTATTTGCCTTGTACAGGCATGTTTGGATGTGGTTGAATCCCCATAGTAGATTGTGAATTATGTATGTAAAAGGTAAAAATCCCTGTACCGAGTATCCACACATCAACATACAAAAGAAACCCCAAAGCAAAAACCACTACACATCAGGCTTATCACTTCTCTACCATTTGCTGTGGAATAAAAAGATAAAATTTTCACTTATGTCTCAGCCAAGATCACCAATTCAGCTTCTAAAATCTAAAAACAAACTCGTGTTTATTTGAAGTTCTAAAGAATTACTTAAATTGCCCTTTTTAGTGTTCCCTCTTAGGCATACTACATCTTTCAAACACCTTTCTGCATAAATATCGATTGTGGTATACAAAGGATGCTTTTTCTTTTTGTTCATGGTTCTTTGATTCAAATCAAAATGAAATTAAGTCACTAAGCTTTAAAACACTTTTTCTATGGGTTTTTTTATATCCTTCAAAAGAGTTTACTTTATTTGGTTGGTAACCATTAAGACATATTTCACTTTCACTTTAAAATAGCTAAATATGGCTTAAAAATTAAATTAGTAATTCACTCCATCTCCTCTCCTTTTCATGAGTCCCCTTCTCAACTGGGCAGTGGTCATCAGGTGATACAATAACTGCTATAGTTAAGCTCCAGTACAGATTAAATGTAGAAACTCTCATATAACCATGTACACTTGCAAAGACGACAAATGACAAAAAACACTATCCACGCTTTCAACACGTTTTTTTTGTCATCCATCATCACAGTGATTTCAGCAACATTGCTGTATTGGGTAAGAATTTAGCTTGTATTATTTAAACATGCATTGAAAACAAAATTCTATTAAACCTTCCTCACTGTAATTATCTGTTGTCAGTGTAGAATGCATCAAGAGTTCTTTTATGAGATTTTGGGCATTCAGCTGTTTTGAGAACTTACTATGGCTGCAAAAGTCTGTTTTCTCCATAAGAGGAAGATTCTGGCTCCATAACAGAATTTCTTTTGTTGTGACACAAGTTTGAGGTAGTTACAACTTTGCTGAAAACCTTTCAAAGAGGATGATCAAATTTTTTCTCACCAGCAAGCAGTCAGGAAACACAACCGGACATCTTGATTACTATTCAGATCTGGTCCCCTCTTCTTTCAAAAGATGAGAGACCATAACATCACATGAGTAACAGGAAGCTTGAAAATGCAGAACTACTCTTTAAAGAGCAACTAAGCAAGATAGACAAAGATCCTTCCCTGGAGGTATTCAAAACCTGCCTGGATGCAGTCCTGTGCAACCTGCTGTAGGTGAACCTGCTTTAGCAGGGGGGTTGGACTAGATGATCTCCAGAGGTTCCTTCCAACTCCTGCCATTCTGTGATTCTGTGAAATCTGACTGAAAAAGAATGAGTAAGGAATTTCTTTTCTAGTACAAGACCAAGTGATCACCAAATGAAGAGTTGTGGCTGATTCAAAATAAGGTGGTGGTTCTTCTGACAAGACATAGCGAAGCTGTGGAAGCCCTTAGGATATGGTAGCTGATAAAAATGTACATGTGTTTAAGGGCAGAAAAATTTAAAATGCACCACTTCTGGTCCAGGAAGTAAAAAGCATCCTGGGAAAGTATCAGTACACATTTACTCTCTTGTATTCATTTTTCCAGATACATGCTTATGACTTTTTGAAAACAGGATACTGAGGTAGATGAATCTTTGCATCAGCCTGGTGTTTCATTGCTTATGTTAAGTACAAACCGTGCTGCTGTAAACCAGTGAAACTAATCCTTTTGTATTATGAAGGACTACGGTGTAACAAAAATTACCTTGAACAGTGACATTTGAGATTTTATTAATTCTCAAGTTTGGACTGAAGAAAATATTTTCTAACAAGCAACTCTATCCACTTCAGCTTCCAAAATAAAAGAACTTACAAGGTGTCTCTGAACTAAGCCCTTTCATTTGAAAATACAGTACACATAGTAGAATAATCTTGATGGTATATATGTGATAATACTTATAACAGTTTACCAAGCCTTATTTATCTTTACCATTCACAGTGAGTTACCTGAGTCTGAACTTTCATAGCTTCAGTTTCCAGAGCTTGGGTGTTTACTTCTGGTGGCCTGCACATGAACCCTGTTATCAGATATCTTTTTCCTAGACAGGTAACTTTAATCACCCCCTTGATAAGCTATCAGATCAAGTTTCTTGAATCTTTCACCACAGAGGAAGTTATCTAGACCTTTGGACACTCATTCTCCAAATCCTCTGAAGTTTATCAGCATCCTTCCTGAACTATTGACACATAAGTACTAGTCAGTATATTCCTGCAGGACTTGAATTAAAAACAAAGACATTGTTAAAATAAACACTCCACTCCAAATAAATAATATCTCTTGGCTTCAGAGTCACACTAGGAACTGTCCCATCATGACTTACAATCATTTCAACAACAAAACTGACCATTCTTAAGTATGGTCTGAAATCTTTGTATGTGCAAAGATGTATCTATATATCTATATAGATATATACAACATGTATGGCTTGTTTTTTGTCCCTTCTGAGATGATACTGATTAGCCTGTCTGTAAATTTACCAGTCATGACTGCTCCTTTATGAAGTATAAGTCCTTTTCAATGGTAGTATTCATCTTTAAGGTATCAGCAAATAGCTAAACCAATGTACACGTACACACAAACACATATATATTTTTAAACTGCCTTCAGATTGCATTTTTGTTGCTGCTGTTCTCTTCTATCCCAGTTTATTTCTAACCAGCATTATTTCCTAGCTGTACTGAAAATTAATTGCTTCCCAACCATTATTTCCTTTTCTTGTTTAAATATTTTCTTCCAGATTATGTGTCTTATAATGGTTTTTGCTGCTATGAAACCACTATTTAGAAACAGCACCTATCATTCCTATGTACTTAGATTTTAATCCATTTCAATGAAATAATAATCCAATATTTTATCCAGATCACTTTTTTAATCTTTATTTAATGGGTCATATGCAGAAAGGATCTCTGAATCTTTAACTCACGCTTGAAAAGTAACCTCTCCACACTTAGGAACTTAGAGCTCTGGGCATACTCTCTCTTCCTTTTGCAAGTCAGTATTTGCTGTGGCAGGATGTTTTTTTAGTTGCAACTTTCTGAGCTACTTAGAACTCTGGAAGATGATCATACGTTCCTTTCATCTGTCTTACTGGTATTTCAAGTCTCTGAATTTCTTTTGTGTTTCTCACTCATCTTGATAGGTGTTTCTCATTTTTGCTCTTAGCCACCTTCAGAAGATGCTGTTCTTTTTTATGCCATGGAGTTCTGATGTATCCCCTTCATGTAGGTAAGCACGCTTTTACGGTTCCAAATTATTCACAAGAATAATTACCAGAAAAAGAATGGCATAATTGGGACTTTCCATTTTAATAAACATGGTTGATACAAAATGCATCCCTATTTCAAGGGGAATCTGCCATTAAAAGTAAAATTAATCCAGCTTCAAGTTAATTACTTTGGCAAGTTAACATGTGGGGTCACAGACACCAATGTGGAACAGATCTTGGAAAACAAGTCATCTAAAACATCCATAGGCAAGATGTATTGCAGAAAAGAAGTGTTATGGTCAAAGGCAAATCACCTGCACAACTCTATGAAAAAGAACCCCATGAAAGTGAGTTGTTGGTTGGGTTTTTTTCCTCAAAATAAGCATAAAAAAAGCTTATAGTCTTGCCGAGGACACCATGATGGATATTATGGAGCTGACATTTTAAGGAATACTGCAATAAGAATAATAAAAATTAAATTATGACAGCAGACATGAAAATATTTCTTAGGAATTTATTTCTGCTGTAAGGCGTTGCAGCCAAACTATAGAACTGACCAGTTATTCCCCATGTGATGAATAAAAATTATTAGGACTATTTCACTTAACTTTTACCACTGAAGAGAACAAAACACCTGAGGTGTTTCTTTTGCTTTTCTCAAACATAATGATAAAATATCACAATTCTGGTGTATTTAACTTCAATTGATTAAGGTCATCAATCTTGAAACTGGACGGCCTTGGATTAAGTGCGCTTATTCTGAACATCTATAGCTGAAATACTGTAAAAATCTTCTAAATCTGTGTCTAGCTTTAGAAAAGGAGGGGGAAGCTAAAATATGTTTGAGCAATTTTAGGTTTATTCCTATCTTCTGAAAGGATTTGAGATGAAAAACAGTTAGAAAACACAGTGTGGGATGAAAGAAGATCAATGAAGGCTGAAAAAGGATTTAATTGATTGTCATTATGAGCCGCAGTAAAACAGAGGTCAATTGAAAGAGTGAATTGCAAATAAATATGCTTGTAATAATAATATTAAGCATTTATTTAACACTTATCTGAAAAGTGCTTTGCAAACAATTAATTAGTCTGTACAAAGAAGAAGTATCAAAAATTACATTGACTTGGGGAGAGCAAAGTTATGAAGGCCAGAAAGCTGATTTAATTCTATTTTTTTCTTCAGTCTTTATTTTAGAGCAGCATTCCTTCTGTTTAATACAAAATTAGTTACCTTAGAATAGGAAGTCAAGAAGAGGAGTGAGAATTCACCATGGCTCAACAAGTTTGAACGACTGTCTAATATTAAAACACTCTTTTTGTCTCTTGATGACTAGCTTATGCACAGCTGACACTGTTTTCTTAAACAAATGCAGAAATTAAAATGTCAGAACAAAGATGTCAGATATAAAGGAAGTAACCTTTTAAGCTTGCAAAGAAATATTTCATGTTTGTACAGTAAACTAAAAAAAGAGACAAATTTATGTAAATGTACATTTTTAGTCATGCATATTATGATCTGAGCTTGTGATTCAAATGCAATTTAAAGCTGTGTAAACCCATTAAACAGCTTAGATTGCTGGAAACAATACAGCAAATCCAAAAGTAAAGGAAACAAAAGCAAAACAAGGGGTTTGGAAGTCAAAAACTTCCAAAAAGAAAAATAATATCTGGAAAACTTAATTAAACAGAGATATTTTGTTTGTTGTTTGTTTGGGATTTGTTTTATTTACAACAAATGGTAATTTCTCCATTCTGTTGGTAGCATACGAGCAAAATATCCCTCCTCCCTTTTTTTTTTTTTTTTTGAAGAGAGGCTGTGAATACATTAGCAATGCCATTTGGACAAACAGTGCAGTCTCAAACCAAATCCTCTCACTTGCTTCACTGCATTTCCTATGTGCTTGCTCAGTTCTCACAGCAGTTTTGTGAACAAATTAGATTTTAGAAAACTAAACTAGAAGTACTGCACCAAATTGCTCTACCACTTCCACAGGGATCATTAGGTCCAAACACACACAGAGCTGACACCACCACGTGTGACTCCAGCACCACTGAAGTTCTCAAACCACAGCAAGCATGAGCAGGTTCCACCATATACAGTGACCGCCTATGATTGAGAGTCCTCAACTTGTTCTTCAACTCCGCTGTTCCTTCTTCAGTCACACACATTTCTGGTCTGAAATCCTTTCTTTTCTTTACATGCCCTTACTGTGATTTGCCCTTGCTAAACTTAATTTTTGCTAATATAACTTATTATTCCTTTTTACATTCAACTCTGTCCTATCAGTTAATGGCTACCTCTTCCCACTCTAGGAAAAACAGGGGTGTGACTTGGTGTCCCAACAACATGACACTACTTAAGAATCGTAACCTCTCCAAGAGTGCTGGAAGTGTCTTGGGCAGTAGCTCAGCTTGGTGACAGTACCAGCATGTTTCTAACTTAGGACTGCAGTCTGGTATGAGAGGAATGCTTCATTGAACCAAAGAAGATGATGCCAGGTTTCCTGAAAACCAGGAACAATTATCATACTTTGAGGTGACTTGAGGCAGACTTTAATCTATTTTAAAAGGGCCTCAGATAGGAGCACATCACTGAACCCTCAAGCTTATTTGGAGCATATCCCTGAGCTCTGCAGATTGCCTGAACTCAAACTGCCAGGCTTGCCATGTGGGAAAACCTGAAAAGACCACACCATCCATCACTGAAGTATTACTCCTACATGACTTCCTTACGTGTTTATCCTTGGGGGCATGGAGACAATGTGGGCCAAGTGGCTGACACAGAAAGCACAGACCGAAATAGTCAACGGATCATCATGAGTTGGGAAGGGCGTGGTCATGCAATGAACAGCTCCCTTTAGTCTCTGCATAGTGCTATGTGCACCAGGGTATTTGGCCACTAACTGCTTTGTGTGCATGAATACTTTATAGAACAGAAGTTGTTCCTCTGTGAGGACTCTTCAGACCCAAGTATGACCCTTTGCAGGCTGATGATCCATCATAAGGTGGAAAAGGCATAGCCTCCTGAGAGCTGGACACAGTGTGGGAAATAGGATGGAAGCTCTTCTCTCACTGGGAAGAGGGAGAAAAAATACTTCCTTGTTGAGAGGGTTTTCCACAGGCCTGATTGGCTGGTTCTGCCCTTGGTTTAACCCTTATCAAAAATTTGCCCTCTCTCTCCCAAGCCGTGGCCACTACTTTCACATCCTTTTTCAGATCTCCTTTCCATTCTCTCTCACAGCACCTACTTGCAGATCTGTTAGCAAGCAAAGCTTCTCCCCCTTACTCCTGAACAGCGACTGCTGCTCTATGAGTTCTTTAGTTCTTTTTCTACTCCCTCCTCCTTTCCCTTGGTAGCAACTTGCAGAGCTCCAGCTAGCAACCAGCTAGCTAGATCTTCTACTGCTACATTAAGAGCTTAAACAAATAAAACATGGGACTGTGATTGAATGGGGTGGGTAACGAAGCGCCAATGGATACGGGGCCTCTGTGCCAAGACGCAGGGTTCAAGGAGGAGAGGAATTACCAGTAGTGAATGATGCTCAGGTAAGGGATTACTTGTGAGAACTCTACTCATCAAGTCTGTAGGACCTGCTGCACTGCATCCAAGGCTGCTGAAAGAGCTGGCCAATGTCACATCAAAGCCAGTCAGCCTCGCTTCAGCCCAAGGGAAAATCAAGGAACAAGTCCTCTTGCACCAAGTTTCTGTGACATGAAGGGCAAATGCCTGTTTGAGTAGGAGGTTGGAGTAAAGTCTTCCTGAAGTGCTTTCCAACTTATACATCATCTGGAAAATGTAGAGATTTATTCCACCAGCTGTGTTTTCTATATAGGAAAGCAAAAAGGCATTGAAGCAAGTGTGCAGATAATGGAAGCATGACAAAGAATAACCTAACGTTACAGAAAAATCTAAATACAGAAGACGTATGGAGTGCACCAATAGCCACAATATATAAAAGAAATGCCAAGTGTAACCTCATTTTCTGCAATCTTATTAGCAATAGGTATAAACCAAATCACTACTAGAAAGAGCAGCATGTCAGAAGGGACACTGCATATCTATGTGTATAATCCTAGCAGGTAATATGTATGTACTGTGAAGTAATGTAAAGCTTGAGACACAAAAAAAACTTACAGGGTTGGGGTTTTTTTTATTATTCTTATAAGTATTACAAATATCAGATATTTTGCCTCATAAACACAAAGAAATCTTTTCAAGTTGAAATTTTCATTACTAGAAATGATAAGCATTGAAAATTCTACATATAAGAGAACAAACAGTAACATAGAAACACTGAGCACTTGCATAAAGCTGATATAAAGAAGCCTTAAGACTCCTGGAGACTGTGATGTGACAGTATGCCACTACTAACGTGTGTAGAGACAGCTGGAGTACACTAACAGCTGTCTCTAGGATGAGACTTTGCACCACTGACACTGGATGTTTGAAACAAAATGGGATTAATGAAGGAAGGAGAAACAGGGGTGGGGGAAGGGAAATCCAGTAAATGCCAAACCCCTTGTTATGATAACCAGGAGAATAACACCCTACACGTTAGCAGGCTTCCCATTACACTTTCACATGACATTTGAAGTGTGATTACATAAACATACAACTGAAAACAAGATTGAGCAGCTCTTCCCTTGTCCTTTCACTGACAGTGCTACTAACTCTTCCTTCATCTTTTCAGGTTCTCTCTGACAGTATGACCCAAGACAAGACAAAAACTGTTCCACTCTTCAGGGAGACTCCTTCTTGAATTGACACACAAACTCCTGCTTCAGGTAGCGCATACTTTGTTCAGCAGCCCCACTCAGGAGCTTCTTATACTGTTACTAATAACAACCTTTTTGAAAATATAAACACTTCAAGATGACAAAACATGCTTGCTTCTACATTTCTTCTCTCATTTGATCTGACATTCTCCCAGTCATACATTCTTCCATGTATGCCAAACGTACTTTTTCCCCTCTTGGTTTTGAGGATGTTTTGGATTTTGGTGTTTTTTTTTTTTTTTTTTAAATATCTATTATTATGTCTCCCATTTTCTCTTTCTGAAAGCACTGGTTTTTAAAAAAATCATTAATCTAAAAATACTGCTTTTCCCCTTGGCATTACCCCTTCTTTTTTTCCTTCCTTTAGTTGCTAAATGTAGAATAATTTCATTTGCCTTAACTAACTTTGCAAAATTCGGGGGACCACGAAGGTATGGGGGTTTTTAGGATTTTATGAAGGGCTGGGAACAGAGTGCCACTGAACCAATGGCTATTATAAGCAATTATGACTACATAATGTTTATATTAATACTATTGTTATTAAAATAGCATAATTGAAAACTTAGGTTCGGTTAGTACTAAAAATATTAATGCTTACATGAATTCTGTGTCCCTCTAATAATTTATTGGAATACAGAAAGAGATAGGATCTAATGTCTCCATTGCTCACTGTACTAGCTGGAAATACAGTTGGGGCAGAATAACTTAAAAGTACAGTCCTGCTCATACTGTTACATATGAGAAAGAACATGCAAATTGGTCACAATTGAGCTAATCAAACATTTGCGGAAGGGAAAGTTTGAATCGAAAAGTGACATTTTACCTAACGGCAATAAGGTTAGTTATAGAGTTGCTTCTGCCTTTGGACTCTAGGGATGAACAAGATGACCTCATAGGTCTCCTCTAGCTCAATTTTTTAATGATTCTAAGAAACAAACCAAATGAAACAATGTGAAATGACAGATTATACTAATCTTTAAATGAACAACAGAAACAGTATCCAATACTGTATGGAATTATGTTAATACAGAAAAAGACATACAAACTAAATACACCCTGAAAGCTTATAATATTAAAACTTTGCTGACAGCAGCCTCCCTCTTACTAAAAGGAGCTACTGGCATCATTGAATTCCTACACGAAGGGTTAAAGAAAATAAATGACCTTCTTCTGAGAGCAAGATATCATACTGCATCATCTTACTTGGATATTGCAAATGAGTGTTGATGCTGGGTTCCCTAAAGCAATTCAACAGAAAAAAATCAAGCCTAATGCTGTGAAAATGCAAGACAAAAAAGTTTGAAAAAAAGACTGTATCCATCTGCAGCAGCTTGGGGGGAGCATTTTGGCTACGAGAAAAAAAAAAGTGAGAAGAATATGCTATCTTTTACATCAGTCATTTTCCACTATTTTAAAAAGCTTTTTCTATTTAAAGTCATTAGCCACAGTTAACATGCCATCCAATTGATCATCCTCTCCAAGTCTTCATGCCTTAAATTGTGATTTTTGAGACAATAAAGTAAAACAAAAGGCTTTAGTCTAGGGTAAAATATTAGTTACTGCGGTTCCAATGAAATAAAATACATGAGCACATACTATATGCATCTGTTTGGCTCAACATATTATGCACAAAGAATTTGGGACATGTGCTTAGCATTAAATTCGTACTTGAATGACGAAATCAAATGTCTGATTGAGTGACATTCCTAAGCAAAGAACAAAAAGAATACAAGCAGTCTTGTACTGTCAGATGTTGTTTACAAAAATAGTTTCAAAACCCAATGAATTATTTAAAGAGAGAAAATGTGGGTGCACCTGTTAACACTGAACAGGACTGTGTAATTCTGCCACTTGAGCAAACTCGAGGGAATCTGAGACAAAATTTCCCCACCAAGAGAGAGAGAACTGCACAAGCAGTCAGTCAATGAAACTACTGAGTGATCAGGCTTTCTGCTGCTTTCTGAAAAGCACCTTGGGGAGTTTGTTCTCCCACAGCCATTTTTCAAAAAGGTAGTCAGACTGCTAAAAAGAAAACAAGTTTGTGTAATTAATTTCTACCTAACTTTGAGATAAAAAGGATTAAAATTGTAAGACGCAGTCATCAAAATAAATTTTAAATGATGTGATAGACCATCTTCCCAGCTAATTGCTTAGATGTTATCTTTTGTCAAAAATAGTTCTTCTTCTACTCAACTGTAAATTGGGCACAAATAATTGTATTTTCTGTTGTAATACCTATACCTTGCTACATACTCTTTTCATTCTTCTTATGACTAATGTATTTGTTAAGTGCTCATCTATAATGCAGTAAGATTAGAAATACAAAAGCACACTACCTGAGAACGTACCAAAACAGACAAAAATAGATTTGGTCTGTTAGATAAATTGTAGCTTAGTGTTTCACATTTTTTTCCCACGTGAAATTGCTCACATCATACGTTGAGATGCTACATACACAGCTATGATCTTTTGTGCATAATGTTAGATTTGACTAAGTGTTTATACAATCTCTGGAATCCTTCCTATAGAAATAGAAATTTAGATAATGCCCTTAAGGGGCTCTTAATCTATGCTAACCCATCCTGAAAAGGGCTTCTTTTTCTCAGTTGCCTCCTGATTACCGGTAAGTGAACAACAAAAAAAAAAGTTTAGTCTGTAAAACAGTAAGGCTGCCTCACGTGCAACTAGCACGGAACAGCTTGCTGGCCCCTGTGCAGGTAAATACCGTAATTATTGTCCCTGCCTTCCCACTGTTACTTCATAATTCAATAATACACCATCTATAGCCCACTGCTTGTGAACCACCTTGCACCTTAATGCCTCATTTGAATTATCTTCATACTAGGTAGAGGGCATGACGTAAACACTATAAGCAAAATATTTAAGAAAGCTAGCTGGGTATCTGAGTAACTGCTACTTATGCTACTAAAGGAAGGTTTATAAAATAATCTAAACCAATCCGATTTAGCAGAAGTACAGCTTACCTCAGAATGCTTCTACATAGCCATACATACTACTTGCTGTTAATAAACTGATGGCAATGAGATGTTATTGGATTTCCCCTGTATCACCAAGAATTTCAGAGATGTCCTTGCAAGGGAAATATAGGATAGAAAATAGACAGCTAGCTCAGTTCTCAAAGCAGCCCATTGCCCTGATACCTGTATCAGATGCCAAGCTTAAATCATCCAGTTAAAAGTACCAGAACAGTGTATTATTTCTCTAGATACCATCTCTGGGAGGAGAAGTGGGCAGGAAACTGGAAAAAAGAAAGCCCCACATAAAAAGATCAACAACAAATAAAATCAGAATTCAAATCTTTTCACAAACCTTAGATATTAGAAACAACATCTCTAACAGCAATTTCCAAATCTTGGTAACATTCTCAAGAAAATGTAAATACACTACAAAAAGCTGAATTTGTCTGGGCCTGCAGCTTGCTTTGAAAACCTGATTGTGATTTTGATCTGGATTCTTATTTCATCCTAGATTTATACCCATATTTTCCAGTCACCTCAGCTAGCCTCCCTGCCCCAATATGCATTAGTGCAAAACATTAATTTTGCCCCCTGGTCTTTCCTTTCAGGCATTTCTTTCCTTCAGAGAATTGTTTAAGAAGTTGGGGGGAAGAGTCAACTGTTGTTCATATGATAAATTGCAAACATGAAAAAACAATCAATCAGAACCCCTCCAGTTAAAAATACATATATATATTACAAAGCAAATGAGAGAAGAGCTTGATAAAATGACACAAAGAAAACCTGATGTCAAGCTCCATTTGTTGTACAAACCAGATACTCCTGGCTTTCACCAACTCTTTTCTGAACTATAGGACTTGACTGGCAGCAGTTTCTAGAAGCTCTGCTAAGATGACACCAAAAATTGTCAGTTATTTTAGTACAGAATTTCTCAAAGATTTAATAGATTTTACCATATCTAAGCCCCTTTATGATTACACACATGGGGCTTTAAATCAGGTTTTAGTTGGTTTTCATTGCATCATTTTATCAAGTCCTTCTCTTCTAGACCTGAAATTTAAGCCAGCTATAAATTTACCCACCAAATTATTTTATTTGCATATTTACAGAATTAAAATTTCAAAATTACATAAGTAGATTTTAATAAATCTGTGATCCTGAGATATTTTGCCTCCCACTTTGATTTGACATCTTGCTTAGAGCTGATGTGAAAAGCTATGATTTTCCCTATTCTGAAGCATTTTTATTACCTTGTTCTATCAGTCTACTTTAGCATTCACAATTGTACTCCGCTCTCTCCTCAATGTGTTAACATTCTTAGATTATACACGTTCCTTGTATCTTTATTAAATTTACATGCCCTATTTCTCACCGTGCTTTTGTGTCACTTTTGCAACAATCTTTGCACATAAAAGGCTTTGGTAACTTCTCACAATGTCCCTATTTATGTTTTCCATTGTAGTTTATAGGCCAAAAGTGAACAGGTTGGCTTCAATGTTTACAATCGTATTTGACTTGAAGCACTTATACTGGCAAGGGGCAACTATATATTCAATACTATCTAAGTGTTTAGGAAGATAATTAATACCTAATACAATTACTTCAGGCAAATGATATGAGTCTAGCACAGGAACAAGAATTGCAACACCTTGAACAATGGTGTCGACTGATGCTCAGGAAAGTTAAGGGGAATAAAGTTTGATGGTGTGAGATTTGGGAAGATATGCTGAGGTTGAGGTATGCAAAACGTGTAAGAAAGACGTGTAAAACATAAGGCACCTAAGCCAAGTTCAAAGAGTACTAACTCACATCTCCGAGACCTAAATGGGTTGATGCTTATAGAAGACCAGAAGAGAACCAAAGGCTATGAAAAACAGAACGGAAAAACAAGAGTGCTACAGCATGCTACCTAAAGAAGAGTGAGATAAAAAACACCTCTGACAAAACTAAAGATTTCTTATTTTTAACAAATCTGAGCAAATTCTACCTATGTGAGGCTTGGGGGGGGGGGGGGGGGGGAAACAGATCTTACACCACCTAAAAACACAGTACTTCGCTTTTCTGACAGCAGAAGGCTATGATCTCTCTAAGAAGAAAATGTTGTAAGGATAACATCAGCTCATTTGAGTGTCAGAATTACAACACATCTTTCAAAACAGGCAAAAAACAATGGTCCCTAAAAAACTCACTGTTTCTCCACACTAAATGTTTTAATTTAAATGACACAGATGAAGCAGACTTCTCAAGGTTGTTGTTTTTTCCACACTTTTCCAGGCTCCGGTCCTACAGTTTATGTAAGATCTCTACCCATTATAGAATAAAATAAGCTTAAGGGAGATAGAAATGTTGTATTTATCATTATTTGCTAATTTATTATCTCCAAATTCTATGGATGACTGTTAGCACTTCGGTTTCTACTCTCCTTTAGCTTAATGTTACAAACAAAGTCAATCTGTGTTCCATAACGCCTCAGTACGATGTCATTTACATGGGCTACAGAATAGGAGCACTGCAGCAATCTACTCTGTTGGAAGACTTCAGGTATGTCCAGCAGACCCCTGTTTTTTATTATAGATGTTAAACATAACTTCACAAAGCGTTTCATTGGACTACTACTGGAAAATAACTGAGAAAATATATCGAGGCTTATACTATCAATGGTTCTGTCCACACACTAGGCATCTAGAGCAACTTTTTCTGTTCATTTGCTGGCTCGTCCTTTTTGTGACACACAACGGTTAAGAGCAATCCCTTCTTCTAACAGGAGAAATGCACCATGGTTATGCTGAACATGGGCACCTATAACCCACCCTCTAGAAGCTTCCTCTGAACTTCTGTTTGAAGCTTGTCAGCTGCCTTCCAGAACGGTCAGATAAAAGGGAAGTTTATCTGTGGGAAGCAGCTATGCAGTGAGAATGGGACATTCCCTTTAAATAGTTCTGGAACCAAAAATAGTACCATTAAAAATTTAAAGCTATTGGGATTGTTACTATAGAAGTCATGACAAAGAGAGAAATCGTGAAGAAATCTAGTTGAAATCAGTCCTAAGTAAAATGCAGAGAGGTGGCAAATCTCAGTTTATTCTCTTGGTCTTCTTTAACTACTTAATTTGTTCTCCCTCTAAAACAGAACACCTTTTTAATTCTAGCTAAGAAATCTCAGACAAGGTTTGCATAGACAAACAAAAAAAAATCAATTCCTATTCCTTCTTGTCTTACTGTGTGATCTTAGACGTGCAATTTTAGAACGTTGTTTCCCACGCCCTAAGAAACCCCGAGCAACTGAATTCCCTTCATAGTTCTCTTACGTGCAGGCAGAAAATTCTACAGTAAGGGCTAGCTATACCTCAAAAAATGTACAAGTAGCTTCAATTACATGAGGAAGCAAGAAATTTTAAGGAACTGAGGTATGGGTTCAAGAAATTCAGCATATTTGTAACTTCAAAAAGATTGCTTATTCCAATGACCTGAACTTGTTCTTGTCATCACAAGCTGAAACACTGTAACTAAAGAGGTGGGAATTTCTTTTAGAACAAATGCACATTCTCCCACACAATCCTGGAAATGAAGAGAGTACCGTGAACTTTCCTGAAGTCTGTACTACACATAATGAATCCCTGAAAGCCAATCAAAACCAGACACAAGTCCTACAGGTGATGGGTGTTGTTTGTTGGGTTTTTTTCTGGATCTGTCTTTCCTTATGAATTTAGCAGCATCAAGTGAGAATAAAATGTTGGTTTATTAAGCATACATTTTGACACTGAGAACTAACACGTAGCTTACTTTGGCTCATTAGTTTACAAAGTACACAAAGTATGATGATGTACATGGCATGTCTTAGTTATTCAAGTAGAAAGAAAATCGTATTTCCTTCCTGAAACAGGTTTCAAAGTTTATTTTATTTATTATGCTGTGGCTTATGATATTGGCCTTTTTAATTCACAACTGATTTGACAAGGACAGAGTTCAAGTGATAATTAGATTCTCTCTTATCGATTTTTAGCTGGTAAGTAACCAATCTAATCTTGTTACATACTGCCCTAACTCTGAGCCCTTTCATGATTAACTACTCTGGACACATATTTGAATTGTGTAGCGGCAGAAGTAGATGTGACTCATATTCTGGCATGTAAATTAGTCTAACAATTCAATCAGTCCAATATGTAATCTGAAACAGTTGCCTTCAGCGTGCATACTGTTTGCTGTTACACAAGAAAGGGGTCCTGTATTGAAGAGCATTCAGGAAGCTTTTGGGACCAAACCATTCTTTCTTTCCTCTGCCTTTTAGTATGTTGTATTTAAGAGAAGATTCAGATTACGCACAAACTCAGGATACACATATATTCCAAAAGCAGAAAGAAAAACCTACCCAGATTATTTGTTGAAATATTTGGTAATATACACAGCTTACACAGTAAAGATTGGCCTCTTCCTACTTCAGACATGTAATTGTACTCTGTAAATGCTGGGTGGAAGGAGAGGAAAGATAAGCCACTGACAGCTACTAAACTCTGTTGCATGGGATTCAAACTGATAGATTAAAGGAACAAAAAACTGTATCTGTTTTCTGTACTAGCACCCCACATGGAAGAATGCCGCTTCAGTTTATACAAGGGCATGGTTGCACAGACATCTGCTGTACCAACCAGCATTAATGAAAGGCAAAGTCTCCTTAGCCCGTGTGGTAAACCTGTGTCTGCCTCACACCTGTGACACCATGCCCTCGGGCCCAAGATCCCCAGTCGTTACTTAGAAAAAGCTTACTACTTTTTTCTTGGGCCGATACTGCAATTTAAGTTCAGCAAATGATGTCAGCTTATCATGAAATAGGAATCTATCTTAATCATCAAAAGTTACCAAAATAAAGGAAGAGGCAAAAATTTTCTGAAATCATGGAGATATTTTCCAAATCTGCTGAAGAAGTCAAAAGGCTGAAGACTCTGATACGCTTCCTTAAATTAAAAAGCCTCTCAAGAAAATAGTATTCACCCTGATTACATCATCACAGGCAAACAACAACAGTAAAAATCCCCACAACAGATAACACCAGAAGAATTAAGACACTCCTATGCAAATTCCCAAAGTTAAAAGAGCTGCGTCCTTTCAAATCTAGGGCATTGAGAAACCTTTTCTAATGTAAGTGAACAAAGCAATGGAAATTACTTTTTCAGTGAAGCTTCAAAACTATTTATACTACAGCTTACTGGCACAAATTCTGCATCTTTAGAAAACCAGTTAAGTACAAGAATTTAACTAGGGAGAACTGATCAAAACAATTTCTGATCAATCCAAGATGTACAAATAATTTAAAAATCATTCCTAGACAGCAAAATAAAACACAAATGATCAGCTACAATAAACATTATGTAGCTAGATAGTTTGAGGCTAGAACACGATGTAATACCAACTCTAGTGTGGTCTTAAGTACAGCATTACTAACGTAAGTTGACAAAACGAAATCTAAAGAATATTGAGGGGGTATTCAGTGTGGCTTCAAACCAAATTAATTAAGAAAGCAACAAGATTACAACACTAACCAAACTAAACAGAAGACAATATAGACATATGACTTAACTTCTAGAGTCAGTTAAGTGCGCGTCCTTTATAAATAAAAAAAAACCCCACACCACTAAATAACCCTGGTGTTTTCATTACAGCCAAGATGCGTATAAAAACTTCCAGAAACCAGATAATACAAAACTATTTGAAGTCTTTTACACAACGAGTAAGGCAACTCTCTTAAAAAGATTCCCTACAAAAATACCTAGTATCATCACCACTGGCCATACTACTACATCTACACACATATTATATCCACAGTTTACCTCACACAACCTCCATTCTGAAGCTCTTTATACAAAGGAAATTTATCACGTGCAAACAAAGGAACCGAATGAGCATTCTATCTCTCAGCATAGGTACTGGTGTCTCAGCCTTTAGACAGTATGTTTTAGGAGCAACACAGATGCAAGGGTCATTTAAACTTTCCAGCTGAGAATACAAGTCTCCCTTTTTGGCCACACAACTAAGTCCTCTTTGGTGGAAGGAGATAAGTAATGAGTTAAATTAATCCATTTTAAAATAAAAAATCAAAAATCTTGACCGCTGAGGAAAAACGCAATATAGGAGAATAACATTTTCTCTTTATTACCCCTTATCTTGTTTTCCCACACTATAAAGTCTGTCAGTCAGTGCTATAGACATAGCATTTACTCTCTCATCCCATTTTACTCCAAAGAATTACCCAGTGCCACTCTGTGACACATATTTTATATCCCCTCTTCCCACAGAGGGTTGAAACATAGTTGCTGATATCCAAGATCAAGCTATCATCCACAATAAGGCAGCAGAAGCATTTACTTAGTACATGACTACGTTATGTCTTTTACAGAGGAGTAAAGATAGTGTTCCAGATTTAAATGACCGGAGTAGGACAAGAAATTTAACAACTTCTTCACAAAATTTTGTACCTTTTTAACAACAAATTTAATTCCTTTATGAATACTTTCAAAAATGTCTGCTGGTTTTATGCAGGTTACTACTGGTCTAATTTGCAATATATTGCTGTAGAGATACTTTGATAACTAGAATCTGTATGTAATCACTGTTAAAATAATGAATTGCATGCGTGTGCTTTTTTTTAAATCACTCACATGTTTTTGTTACTTTTTACCATCCTTCAATACGTAAACTAAAAAATCAATATATAAAGTATAGCTGTAGCCCCTTTCTGAAACAGCTGATTTCATTTATCAGAAGACTCAATGACAGGGCAGGGAATCAGAAACGAGAGGAGGAGCTAGGAAATACCCTACAAGAGGTATTAATTTGGCTAGTGAATCTGAAAGGAGCAGAGATCAGTGTGGGATTGGAAGAGTACGTTTTATCACAACATGCCTGCGGCTACAGAACAAACACAATGTATGATAAGAGTCAAGATTATCTTAATCCAGAATTTTGAGAGTTTGATGCCTCAATTTAGGCTTGTAGATCCTCACCCATTCACCAAGTATACATATTTTAAAATGCAGAGCACTTGCAGTATCCCCTGACACCAATGCTATCAGAGCGTTCACTAACAAAAACCAGCACTTTTTTCTGGATACAAATATTTCAGCACCTACACAGAGACTCAAGACTTTAGAAACCAACTTTGAAAATTCCATGTTTTCCTTCAACTTCTGCGAAACAGAATGTTCTCAGTTACCTGAATATTTCATTTTGCTTTTATTCACAGTTACACTATTTTGAATATCCAAGCTATTTCTGACTACTATGGATAACAGTTGTGTTTCCTCATTAGCAAAGCATATGAAAGAAATGTACGAAATAAAAGCAAATAACCCCTCATCCAAGCCTTGCCTAGATGTAGACTAAACAGCAAGTTTTAGCAGAAGTACGTAAACCCAATTCTAAAATATGAATGTGGGCGTGTTAAGAGAGAAATGCTAAATTTACAAGCCAACATTACACTTCATGTATTGGGAATTTAAAAGGGAATGTTGTGGGACCAGACCCACACTCTGCATTCTCACAATCCAGCAATTACCAATAGCCATGGATAAACTTTAAAATCCATCAGAAAAATAAATCTGGCGTCTTTTTTGACTTCAAATATAGGAATAGTTTCCTCAGCCTTTTTAATGGCACAGAGTTTGACAGCACAGAACCAAAGTGGTCTCATTTCTCCACAGTATGACAGAGCTCAGATGAATCAATTATCAACTGAATTTAAGGTATTCTATGGCTGACATACAGCTGATGCTTGCACTTCAAGAATACTGGCATATGCACTGCAGGTCTAATATTAATACGAGTAAATCCTAAGGGAATATTGATACCAAGGATCTACCTACACACTACCTTGCTTTTAAGTCACTCGCCCAAGTCACCTCCATATATAACACTTACTATGTGTTTGTATCTGCTCACGCATACTGGCCTATGGAGGAGGTTACCAGTTTTAATTTATAAAAATAGACTGTGACATCCACACGGCTGCTCAGCAGTGTAGCTGCTCAGTGGCATCAGCAGTGACACTCAGGATTTTCGAAGCATTTGGTACCACACTGCTGCTCTTCAGGTCTTCCTTTTACTTGAATTAACACCTGTGTGACATTCAAGAGGCACACCCGGACAAGCTCTTTGCTCATCATTTTACAAGGTCTGTTCTAACACTGGAGTGCTCTGGTCTGTGTCCCAAAATAGTGCTGGAAGGTGTCACCCCATCACACCGCTGTCTGGACAAAATGTAGCATCAGAGCTTCTAGTCAATGTATAGGGTGATTTCAGCATGAATGTGCCTTTAATGTTTTAAGCTAAATTTTTAACAAACGCCCTGTGAGCTTGACTTAGCACACAGAACTGGTGCTTCAGTATCCAATTACCAGTAACTCCATTCTCAAATACCTACCCCTGCTACCTGTAGATTAAAAACCGCAGTCAGGTTTCAAAATCTGTCTTTAAAAGCAGGAAGCAGAATACCTTTTAGGACCCATGGATGATGGTGACTTACCAAAATGTTTTCAGTTCTGTAACAACCATCTTCTAAGTCTGACTTAAGCTTTGCTACACAAAAATAGAATTATTCCTGCGCTCAAATATGTTCTGCCTTGAAGATTTCAGTGAAATGGAAGTGTGTGTTCAGAAAGCAGCTGTGATAAAGCAGCTAAGGTTGTGTAGGCGTTGGTAATTGGGCTGTTAAGGTTACATGGGTGCCCTAAGTGTACATTTTCATATCACAATATGGTTGACCTAATTTTAGAAAAGACAGAAATAGCTGAAACTTCATGTATCTAAATAAGGCACATATCTTTCCATATGTAATGGGCTTGATTTGATACACTGAATAACTCTAACTCCTCTAAAACTATGAATTCAGGAATATTCATTATCACTTATTGTCATCTGTATTTCATAACAAATAAACAACATACTGTCACTGTTGTGAGTGGGTAGTAACAAGACACTATTAAAAGAAAACAGTTGATCATCACGTAGATTATAATTATGATCATATTGAATACCAAGAGATAGTAACTGAACATCACTTAGATTATTATAATAAATATTTGGAAAAGAATAACTGGTGATTCTTTAAGAAAATGTGTTACTACAATGGTAGGTAAAGACATACTAGATATGAGCAGTTACTATACAAAACAACTACAAATGAACATAAATGATATTTTTCAGTGTTTTTCCTTTTTTGTATAGCCTATATTTCAGATTCAGTGACTTGTGAGGTAGTTGCAAGTGGTAAATAAAGATAAGTATCTTTCAACATTTTCTACACAGGTTTTCCAGCTTGCTAATGTAGCTCTCCTTCTGAAATATCTTTATTTTACGCAAAATTTCCAAATCTATGTCAATATTTAAAGCATTTTAGTCCCTGACATTTTTAACTGAAGAAATCATATTAAAAAAATTCATTTGCCCTCAAGTTCTAAACATCCCTGTCCATTAATACAAAACACAAATAGGACTTTTGAAAACAAAACTCAAAGAAAGCTGTATTTTCCTCCAAGATAATTATCAGTCCTAAGTTCCAAAAAGAATAGAACTATGATTCTGAACAATTCCATTACCAACCAGAATGCTAAAAGCACTAGTCAAATGCAGCTTTGTTGTACTGCATCTGTCACATATAATAAATTATAGTCACCCTGGTGATGCTGAGGGTAAATGATCATAGAAAGCAAACATTTCAGGTGGCACACCACATCTTTCATACAGAAGCATTTAATACTGATTTTTCACATAGGAACTTTTATGTAGAAGCTGATGAGAGAAAGCCCATCTAAGTCTCCTTTGCACACATGAAAGCACAAGCTGCAACAGCTTCTAGTTTATATGCAGTTTCCCAGTTTTCACACACATGCAGTGTGCATTCAAATAACTAAAGATAAAGATTTGTGGAATAAAACTCCCTCCTCTGTCAGGAGATGGAAGCAGAGACAAGCTACAAAGGAGGAGTTTGAAACCATTGCCTGGGCACGCAGGGATGGTGTTAGGAAAGGCCAAAGCCGAACTAGAGATAAGATTTGCAACAAAACGACCACAACATTACTAGTAAGAAGTGGAACTAGGAAAATGTGGAGCCACAGTTGAATAGGGTGGGTGATTTAATGACAGCAGATACAGATATACACTGAGGCACCTGATGCTTTCTTTGCCTCAGCCTGAAAGTGAACCACCAAGATCTTCAAGGCCTCTGTGCCCAGAGGCAGGGTTCAGAAAGGAGAGGAAATATTAGCAGTGAAGGAGGATCGAGTCTGATCACATGAGAGAGAGAGATCCTGACCCACATGGGGGACATGATGGGTCAGGAGCTGTCTGACGCCCAGATCCAGAAGGTCAGCTGGATAGTGCATTGCAAGCTAATGGGAAAGATAAAAGGTAGGTACGGTTTTTGGGTTTGTGCTTATCAGAGGGTGGGGGAAAGGAGCGTCTCGGACCTACCAGTGTGTTTGAGTCCTTTCCATTTCTGTGTCAAGGGACCTGGATTTGATAGCTCTGTCCCCCAAAGGCATAGGTTCCTTGTCAAGTGTACTGGAAAGGTGAGCTCCTCCCCTTTTCCCTCCACATTTGAGGGAACACAGCCCTGTCCCACTGTGGATATGAGCAGCCCTGAGATCCACCCCTGCTCCCCTGTGAACAGAGCACCCTGGGTGGAGACTGGGATGAAGCTTGGAAAACAGGCATGACCAGTACCTGAGACAGGTGTCCCCAGCACTGGGAAATGAGATGCACAATCACAGAGTTGATGTACAACCACAGAGTTGAGTAAGCATTTGCACTTTCTAGATCTTTAGATAAAGCACTGTAATCCATCTGAGAACCCTTTCTGACTCTGTCTTTAGTAGAATCAAGATTAAATTTAGGAAGAATTTGTAAGTCTTCTGAAATTTGCATGCTTACTAGTATTCAAAAGGGTTGTGTCAGTGACTCAAATTTGGGAGGGGCCTGGTGAAGGGAGGGAAGCAGGGAGTGGGGGAAGAAGGAAGGGAAGAAGAGATTATCCATTATGTAAATTATTCATTTTGTATTGTTTGGTGTTTTTACTTGTGCTTGGAATGTTGTGTTGTTTTGTTTTGCTTGAAGGCTTAAGCAAAGGCACTCATCATGTTCTAATTACTAGAGACTTATTTTAGACACTAACATGATGCAGGTACTATATGGAATAAGCATTCAACAAAGAAGTATGGCCTACAAACCAGTGGCATGTAACTGTATTCTGATCTGCATTTAGGCTCTGCTGCTCCCTGTTTTCCTGTGACTAAGACTGCGGTGTCTCCCTTTCCCTTTTTTTTTACTATGTTGCCATATGACAACCGTAATCCTCTGTGGACTTACTAAAGTGGAAGAAATGGCCAGAGATATGAATAAATCCCAAATTGTGGCTGTGAGTGAACAGCTGAAGACATGGTAAATGGGAGAGCATAATGCACATATAAGCTGAGCTAAATAATGAATTAGTTTTTGCTGTCCACTTAATACATTGTTGTGATATAATCACACAGCAAAGAAGAGGCACAAAGGAGAAAAAGGACAATGTTTCCAGTATTATCAGCTTCTAAAATTACTTAAAAATGTTGTGAGTAAGGGAGAAGTGAAAAGTGATGGCCTATATGTTGAAAGGGATGAGAGATTAGGGAGTAGAGCAGGGTAGTTAATCAGCTTAAACTTAAGAGTTATATGCTTAAAACTACTTTTCCCTACAGATGCCTAAGCTGCTAAGGCTGAAGTCAAAACTGTGATTTCATTCACCAGTCTCATTAAGTAGTTAGGCTGAAAAATTCCATCTTCAGCCACTCCCACAGCAGTGTAGAGAAGTGGGGAGAAGCCCTTTGTAAATGTGTATTATCCTGGCTAACATCATGGTGACAGCACTGCCGCAGCCCCTGGCTGCAATCCTATGTGCCCTGTGCTCACTGGCCTCCTGAAAGAAATACTTGCATTACATTGTATATCAATGACAAGACACATGGTTATAACACATTTAAATTTGGCCAATGCCACCTATTGTCTTTGCAAACCAAACTCAATTACTCGTGTACTCAGAAATCTGGCCTTCAAGTTACCTGTCTGATAGCCAGCACTGTTCCCCTTCTCCAAAGACTGCCTCCACACCTACACATTTTTACTAGAAAGCTGCACTGAATTAATGACTGAAACGCCCAGCTTACTCTAGGTAAAGAAAATAATCTGCTTACCCTTACACAGTTTTCAGCCCACACAATCCCTCCCATTGTATACACGATGCCATCCACCTCAGTATTTGTACTTATCTAGCATTACACTTAAAGATCTCATTTAACTTTCACCTCACTGCTAATGATCTCTAACGAAAAGGCCACCTATGTCTGAGTTGTAAAAAAATAATACGAGAGAAAACTTCTGTGCACATTTGTTGTACAGAGGTACTATCCATACAGCATTCTTCTAGCCAAAAAACAAGTTATGAATTATTGTTTAAAATGAAGTAAACCCGAGAAAGGGAAAAAACCCCAACTGTTCTAGATTTAACCCTAAATGTGAGAGTCAAGGGGTTGTGTTTTAAATCCTTGAAAGAGGTTAAGTGCTGAGATGACTTTGATTCAGAAAACCTTCTAATACATACGATACTATGTAATTATGATGGCATAATTTTACGCAGCAAACTTCCAACAGTTCAGAAGAAACAACTTTATAAATATTCAATTAATATAATTTTAGTAATAATTATAACTTTTGCCTTTCTACCACATGTTTCTAGAAAACTGAGTATCAATGAGGAAATTAAATTCATATCTGTAAATCTAACTACTTGAGTGTAACTTCTTTTACAATGAAGTATTTGTGAAAAAAACACTGTCAAACTTTATGGAATCACAACTCAGTTCAATTTTGCACTGGTATTTTAGGTTCACTTGCTTTTCACAAAAACTATCTCAGCAATCATTCCTTTACATAGAAATCAATGTAATAGTTATAGAGTTAGTATCTCATAAAATAGTTTCTTACAAGGAAAAGCCCTGAGTTACAGCATCAGTTTGCTTTATGTGACGATTACTGTTCAAAGGTCTAAACAGTCTATGAAAGAAGGAAGGTTTAAACAAAAGCTTTATCTTTTCAATGCTGTAGTTAAAAAAGAATGCATCTCTCTCCTGTAATTTGAAGTAAAGAGGCTTGGTGTTCTCTTTTATTTTTTTTTTCTTTTTTAAAATAAGCTTAAAAATTAATGACCTCAAGTTAAAACAGAGTCTGGAATAATTTCAGCCCCCTGAAATGCACTTGAGGAAGTTAAAAGCATTTAAAAATCTATGAGCTATGTAATGAAAACTGCATTTCAACATGACATTTCCTTATTAGCACTGTCTTCTACAGTCTTTCAAAAACTGTTTAAGCACCGTCTGAGCTTTGTCTCTATAAGCTACAGACAGGCAAATCTTCCTCTGCTTCCCAGCGATACATCATGAACAACTAGACACACAGGTGAGATTTGCAGCTGTATTCTTTTTGCAGCTATGAACATGCTTAATTGTTAAAACTACAAAGACACTAAAGCATCCTACTGACTAATGTCAGTTTTCTACAGGCCGGTTTACCTGTGCCCATCAGTACACGGCACTAAGAGAAGCAGCTCCTAACACATACAGCTGAGAACCAGAAGCAAGGTGTCAATTTGCTTAAGGGCCCCCCTACAAAGCCTAGCTCTGCTCCAGCACGGTCAACACTGAAACAGAGCCAACAACGTGCCTTACAAGCCAAGCTGAGCCTTAACTAACAAGTTACGTGTTTGAAACATGAAGTTCGTGTCCACGCGGATTGATCACAACAGTCTTGTTGCGTGTACAGGGGACCGACTACATTGAAAAGCCATGCGGGAGCAAATAAACTTTTCTGGTTCCCAGAGCACTGTAGAGCTTAACACACAGAAATTATGTAGGAGTCACCTCAGCCAACCCACTTATGCTGTCTTGTTCCACACCGTGTTATACACAGGCTACCCTGCTCCTGTGCAGTCACTGAGATGTGTGTATACGCTCAAGTTCCCCGGTGTCTATTTCTGCAGGTGTTCCAGGGGACCGCTGCATTTCCAAGGGGACCCTGACACAGGATAGTGCCACCGCATCTCAGGTAACAGGAGGCTGATGGCTTACAGAAAACTCTGTGCTCCAAAACATGTTTACTAAAGAGGGGGTATAAAAGCAGAAAAAGCAGAGAATGCACCTACGTTAAAATACACAGGTCTTTACTGCGGGAGTATTTTTTTTTTCATGAGTTACAGTAACAAAGAACAACTGCAGGTGTTCAAAGACACTGATTTGGCTTTTGTATTTGCAAGTGGCTATTTCCTTGAGTTAACACAGTCATTTGAAAAAGATTCTCATGAATAAAGCATCTGAAAAATGTGAAGCCCGTCCATACTGTTAAGTACACTACACAGTGAGGATCCAGCTTATACAAAGTACAGTTTATGTGAAATATAATATGACATGGATTTTCAAACAGGAATGAATTAAGTGGAAAACTGCATTAAACATCTGTTGTGAACTTTCAGTGTTTACTCTACAGGGGTTAGTACACACAGGAGCAACACATTAATTACGAATGAGGTGATAGTGAGTATTTAATATCCTCTGAGTCTCCATTACCTGCAGAGCTGGCTGTGGCTGGGGAAACCAAAATTGCAAATTGAATCATTCATCAAATCAAAATATCAACTTGCTTGTATAACCTGAGTTGTATTACAAGAAAACTACTCTATTCCATTCTGACTATGACACGACTATAGACTTCAGCTGGAAGCAGTTTTCACTTTACTCCTTATCCTGCCATCAGAAATAGTATGTGGCAAAACCACAGTATTGAATTGTTCATTTTTACACACCCGGCGTTTTTACCAGGCATGGTTTTGGTGCTTCAAGGAACTTAAGACAGAGTTCTATACAACTTGATGCATCTTCCTAACTCTTAGAAGGAGCTAACAGTAAGCCTCAGAATTTCAGGACTATTGGATGGGAAGAAAACAAAAAACAAAAGCCCCGCACCACAAAAACTTATTATGACATTTTTTACAATAAGAAAGACTAGATTTTCCATCCCCATTTTCACAAACTTGTTTCTCCTCTCTCTCTCAGAAATTCTGTATTCAGTTATTTCTGTAATGACTTCTTTAAGCAAAATAAGTCTTTATGCCTCAATGTACGTTTTACTGACTGTGATGACATGATGGATCAAATCCTGAGCCATTCTATTGCATCGTCAAGGCTCCTTGATGTTTTCACACATCTTAATAGGTTCAGATCAAACCGGGTATCCACTCAGCTTTCAATGTAACTTGATGCTGCACTAGGGTCTCTGAATGTTATTTGTGTATTCCCCTTTAGAGGACTGTTTTAGTAGTTACGGAGTACTGCACCACAGGGTGTACTTCTGGTGACAACTCTTTTATTAATTCCCTAGCACAGAGCTGGAAAGTGTTTAAGAACAAATGGAGTATTCAGTAGCACTTGGACACTCCCCTCCCTCATCAAGAATCATATACTACCTGCTACCTGCACCACCCTTCCAGGTGCTTGGATCACTGGGGTAAAACACCATCTAACACAACACCACAAATTGCTTTTAAGCTGAATCAAACTGACTTCGATTTTTAGCAAGAATTCAAATACTTTCATTTTAGTGACACTCAAAAAGCCTCCCACTCTTTATTGTGCTTCTTAAAGTTGGAAAGGTTGCGGTCTATTGTTCCCCCACAAAACATTAACAAAAGGGCACCAGCAGAAACTATTGGTACCCATTTTCAGCTTGCTTAACTATTTTCTAGACTGTCCTGAAGGATGCTATTTTTATTTTTATTTTTATTTCCTGCCCAGGCAAAATTCTTCCATTTGTGGCACTGTGTTCAGGTTTTGAGATTTCTGCAGAAGCACAGCAGCATCCAGGAAAGCAGATTAAAAACTGTACCTGTGCTGGCCTGTCAGCATTTCTAATAAGAATGTTATTTAAATTTAGCTTTGACAGCAAGTTAAATATTAGTTTAATTGCAAATTACACTCTAAATCAAATTTTCTAGTAGGGGCAATGAATGTTTGCTATTGAGTGATGGTTTAATTTATTTCTAACAGGGGCTTAAAAGACTTCTCTCGTAATTGTAACTTGAAACAAAGCGGAACACCGACTGAATGAAAATAGAACTCCTTTGTAGATATAAGTTTAAAGGGAATGTTGGGCATTATAAAAATGCCAACTTAAAATCTTATACAGACTCATAGGCTGTGAAACACAAAGACCAGAATTACCTTTTGAACTTTTTAAACCACTAAAGAAAAGAAAGCAAAGTGATTGAGCAGAAACAACATTTGAGAGATTGCCTTTATATTTTGTTTCAAATAACTCCCTGAATATTGTAAAACATTTCTGTGAGTCACTTAAGAGTTTGAGGTCAGTCCCTGTTGCCACGTACTGCTACTACGACTATTAAAAAAGACTGGATTCCTCAAAACATTTAAACCTGAGTTATTGACTTTCAGTGATTGCTAGATGCTTAATACGGCTAGTTTCAAGATGTGCCACCACTCTTGGATATTAGAACATTTATTTAGACACCCAAACATGAATTGGTAAGCCAATATTAAGTTTAAAAAAAACAAAAAAAAACCCCAACACACACATGTATACAACTTGGCCCCCCAAAAAAGGAGTAATACTAAAATTAAGAGACTCTATAACAAAGGGAGCGGAAGAAATAATGCCTCATTCTTATGCACCCCAAAAGCCAAAACCATCATTCACGTACACGCCATTGCTCACTACTTCTGTCTGCAGCACTCCACATCAGGGTTTCTGCACTTCAAGAATTTACAAGACTGGGACACCAATTTGACTACCTGCCATAATGAGTGTTATTTACTGCCTTTTTTAAGCAGTGGTGCCACTGTCAGTGTTCTGATGATACAACAGTTTAGTTCAATGATAAAAATGAGGCGGAGAGGTATTCTTCGTCCACTAAGCTGAGGATCATGTTTATTGAAAGCACTAGAAAGTAACAGAGAGACCTGAAAATAACTTGAAATACCAGCGGCTCCAGTGGCTGGTTTATCTTTCTTTCCCTGAACATTCCGAGAAAACTTCCACAAGCACGCACAGTAATTTTGCCTTATTTTATTTTTCCATGGAAATAAGTGGAATTCAAAAAAATATGTAGTATCCATAAAAATGCTTAACTCTAACCGAGAGAAGGGTTTGGTTAGACTTATTTGAAACTGAATTAGGAATTACTTCTCATTCTGAGCTTAATTATTTCATTGTGAAATGATTTCACAAACAACAAAAAGGAAGTGTTATTTCTGACCAAGATTTAATAATGTTTTGTCATTTACTACTCATACTGTTAACTGAAACAGATGTTCATTTTATCCTTTGTGTTTAATCTAGAGCAATCAAACTTTTTACCGTATTTACATTAGCACAATCTATCTGTATTGTGACTCTTGAATGAACCCAAAAGTGGTTTACTTATACCTCAACAATACTCAACCTCCACTTCAAATAAATAATTTTAATAAAGTTAAACACACACATTAACAGACTGAATACACAGCACCTGCTTATTTGGTCTACAAATCATCATAAATACAGACAGGTATTCTAGAAATTGTACTATTTGAGAAAAATTATCTAAGCTCAGACATTATAGGCTACTTCTTAGTTTAAGATTCTGTCATGAACCTTGAAGAGATATTTGCCCTGTAAATATAAATTCTTTCTGAAGAATTCTCAAGAATATTAAGAAAACCTACTGTCATTGTTCCTAAAGGGATGCAGCAAATTTTTCACATACTTTGTCCCTACCTACTACAAAAGGTAGCTAAAAATGGAAGCCTTCAGTCATTTTGTGTCACATTTCCTAAAAGCTCTGCCTTCTTTGCCTTCTGGTAGTTACAAGAAAATCTTATTTTTCATCAAAAAAGTATTTATGTTGAAGCACGAAAATGTGAATTCCCAAGTTTAAAATGTGGAAGATTAAATAAAAGCAATCCAAAATAAAATACAAGGACCTTTGCTGACCTATCTAGGAATAGTCACATGCTTGGTACTGAAAATCGTGTCTGGGGGAAGCTGACTCTCTCCCCCACGACATAGAAAAAGAAAACCTTACAGTCTTGTTTCTGTAGGTACCACTATGGTGACACAAGGCAAGAGGCCGTCTTGCTTCCCTTTCCTACACTGAACAGCCTTGCAGGATTCAGAAGCAGAAGCTTCTCTCTTTACAAACTACTGTATCACCTCTGGGTGTCATTGAAAACACTGCCACTTTTCCAGTTAAGTTTAAAGAAATACTGTAGTGTTTCAATTTTCACATCTTCCTACAGCATTCTGCTTGACGTAGTGTAACAGCGCTATAAAAATGTTTCTTGCAACAAAAGACTGAATCAGCTGTTTCTATATGTGAATCATGACAAAATAGACTAACTAGTTTCAGCATATGCACAAAACCAGTATGTGTGGACTTTGAAACAAACCATGCAGACCCCTTAGGGATCCAAAGGTGTATTTTAACACTTACTAATACTAGTAAGTTCAAGTCAAAACATTTCAGTGCTCTTTATCCTCCAGAGAGCCAGCTGCATCTCCCCAGACTTATAATGGTTGTTCCTTACAGGTCAGCTGCAGAAAAGTAGACATTATATTGCAAAAAGAGAAAACTAACACCAAATCAGCAGCAAGTGTGCTCTGTCTTGCTTCCTCTTCCCAGGTAGCTTGTAAGAGGCAGTCAAATACGTGCTGTTCTCAGCATATGACAGTAAATGGGTTATCAGCAACAGCCAGAGGTAACAGGTTTAGCTAGCAGAGTTGAGAACTGCACCACATATTCACACAGGAATTGAGCATCAACCATATCTTACTCAAAGACTTGAAACAAACAGTAAAACTCCAAATTAAAAGAAAAAAGGGCACAGCAATATTTTTTCACTTCTTGAGACAAATGCACATTGTCTGTATAAACTTCCATTTTTATTTATACACCCATGTGTCCTGGTTTGGGCTAAATCAGAACTAATTCTGTTTTAGTGCTTTAACTTTTCAGTTAAGTCTCCTCTAACTAACGGCATTTTCTGAAACCAACAGTATGTTTTTCCAGGCAGTGACTGCTTCTAGCAGTGCTAAGGCCTGATGTTTATAGGTCGTACCAAGGAATGGGATGCAGAGAGGCCCTTGCTTATACTTGTTCTTATGGCGACCAAGGTCACTGCTAAATCTTGTACTCCGTGTTGGGGTGCCGGGAGTGAAAAGGGTCGCACCTGCAGGGAGGAGTGAACCGGACAGGTGACCCAAACCTGACCAACAGAGTATTCCATCCCATACACGTCATATTCAGTATAAAGCTGAGAGATCACAAGGGTCAATCTCTCTTCTTCGATGGCCGACATCTGAGGAGGACTCTGTCTGTTCTTCTGTCATCGATCCCAATCCATGCATCCCTGAATCCAGTGCCTGAGTCCAGTGCCTGAGTCCAGCTCCTGCATCCCGTCCCTGTCTGCTGCCGAGTCCAGCCTGGGACTGCCCCAGTGCCAGCCCTGCAGTGTGGTGGTGACGTATCGTCATCAGGGTGGGGGGAGTTGAGTTCGGTATTGGTTTTGTATATATTTGTACATATTGTATATATTTCCTTATTTCCTTATTATTAATAATAATAAAGATATTATTAATATATTTTATTGTTATTGTTGCATTAAAGCTGTTTTAGTTTTCTTTTCCAAACAGTAAAGTCTCTCTCCCTTGTTCTCTTTCCTTTTCCCTTTTGGGAGGGGAGAGGGGTTAGTAGAGAGCGTCTGTCATTTGTTAGTGGCTGGCCCAGCCTCAAACCATGACACCATATAGTAATAAATTTACTCTACTCTTCAAGCAAGTGAATACAACAGCCTTTTTCCTATCGTGGAATAATTTCTTGTTCTAACAAAACAAGCAAACAAGGATTGATTTCAGGAACTGAAAGCTTTCACCCTATTAAAACTTAACAAATAAGAGGAAAGCATTTTTAAAAACTGCTGACAGGTTTACTTGGATGGTACACAGGCACATCAGGCAAGAACATAAAAAAATGACAATCAAATCAGGAAAATATAATTTGAATTCTCATGTTTTACTAAAGGCAAAGATAAAATATTTAGATGTTATTTCAAAATGCCTCTTTTGTTTATTGCTATATTTGCTTGTTTCACTGAAACTGACACTAGGTAGATGAAGTATAAATACATATGAAAATAAAATAACCCATAACGAAATACTGAAAAGATTCGGATGGCAGATATTGTTCCTTCAATCCTCCTCTTTAGTTTCAAAAACTGCCATTAACTGAAGCAAGACGGGGAAACAATAAACAGCTGCTCAAGTTGTTGTGGGTTTTTTTAAAGTACTAAAGAAACAAAACATTAATTTCATTACCTTGGGAATTAACGACCAAAAAGCAAATAATAAATTGTTACAGATTCTTTTCTTTACAAGTAAATTTATAAATTACCACATCAGATTTGATCCTTAGTAGTGTTCTATGGAGTCTAAAGCAAAAATACAAATTATGTGTTCAAAAACTGTATTATAGTTCTGCTTTGTCTGAAACCTATAGAACTGGTGTTGAAAGAAGGAAGCCACGGGGACTGAATGCCATTCTTCTGCTTGCTAATGCCTGTTCCTTGTACTGTTACCATGGTTCACATAATTTCATGTATGCCCATAAAATTATTTTCCTGGCTTTTAGTTTTATCAAATTAAAACAAGTACCTTTGTTTTAATGAGTGCAAGACTGCAAAAGAGGCCTATTAGGTAGAAGTTCAACCAGTGCATTATTAATGTATTATTTTAGTGTCCTTAAAGGTGTGTTAGCCTGTCATAGCCCAGCAAGAGTGGTTTGAATAGTTACAATTTTGCAGTACAAGAAAACCCATAGCTAAGGAAGAAAACTCTAAAATTTACAAATACAAGTGAAATACTTTTAAGACTAAATACTGTTTAATACCCTACAGAAACAACACCCCAGGAAGCGCTGAAAGTATCATGATCTGTGCTGCTTAACCTGATCAACCTGCACCTCTGCTAAAAACCTCAGGGAAAATCAGCCTGAAATCTTCAGGCACAGTTTATGTGAGTCTATGCAACAGGAACCACAGAAAAATTATTTACTAAACACACAGAAGAATTGCAGATAGATAGGTTTCTTTTCCTAAAAGAAAATGTTAGTAGTTGCCTGCACTAAATACGGATTACAAGCAGCAGTTGAACAGGTACAACCCCACTGGAGAGATGTCCCTTCAATCCAGGCTTTATGCCTGCTGTAATATTGTGGAATTACTTAACTGCAGAGTACAAAAGGGCTCATTCTGGAAGCTTAAATTATATACTTCTATGTACACAAAAATAAATGGTTTTATTGTGATAGCCCGTACAAATTTTCAGCCACAGCTATTTCTGCCACAATTTCACAAGCTCAACTGAAGTGCAATAAGACACACTTCCATTATAGTAAGATAACTTAAATATCAACAAGCCTTTCTGCATACTGGTCCAATTTTTAAAAGACAGTGGGAGCCTACGCTTCTCATTGACTTCAAACGACAAGGAAAGCTCAGCATCCGTGAAAAAAGAGACTATATTCCTTGATTTTTTTCAGGTTTTGTTTTTAATGTTCCTAGTGTAAAGTTCAGTTTTGAGAAAATCACTTGTACAATGGTTTTGGCAAAGTTCCTGAAATCTATAATCAAGCCCATTTTTTCCTGTTTGCATATTACTGCAAGTAAGGATGATGATGCAGTTCAGACATATCACTGCAGCTGTGCGACTCCTTTTATTTCGTTTGGCTTGCAGTGATAACTAATAAAATTCAGTGAGCTTGTAAAGAAGAAAGCGAAGACAGAATGCAAACATTCAGAACTCAGAGAAAAATCAGACAGCAGATGCATGAGAACAAAAGGGATTTTGCTCAGTCTTCCACAACACTACTATGCTACCAGGGATAAAATAACCTTGCAGTTTTCACTAAATGCATCAAATTTTGGAATGCATTTAATGAGAAAACAATTTCATCTTCATGTTAAATAAAGAACCGTAACTTCTTTAATATCAGCAGGCTGGTAATATTTGTGATCTTCATTGTGTATATTACACTTGCTTACTGTATCGGAATTGGGTTGTGTAAGTGGTCTAGAATTGCTGTTGCAAAGGGATTACATAACATTAAAATCTTAGCTGCATTCATCGTTAGACTGACTTTAAAATATTCCTCTGAAATATTTTCTTGTTGGGAAATGCTGATTAGTCAGAAGCAAGATGTTACCTTGAAAGATAGAGGGCAGGGCTGGGTGGGGAGGGGAAGAAGGGATGAGCATTTCAGTAAAGCCAAAACATTTCATCTTGAGCATTTCTGGAAAATAAAAGTAGTGTTTTAGTTTTGGAAAAAAAAAAAAAAAGACAAAAACCAAAAGACAGGGTTTTGCACAATGTTATTTGGAATCTCACAATATAGAGCACAAGATTGTGCAGAGTTTAATTCTATTTTACTAAATCATAAGACAGGAAAACTAACCTTGTCAATCAGTGACAAGTAATCCTCAAAACATTAGCTGAGCCTACACATCACACCATTTTCTCTAAGTCATCATTGTACAATCTCTAACTTTCTATTGATACACAGATATTTTAATAAGAACCTCCTAAAGTAGAACAAATTTATAACGTATTTTCATTCTAAAATTATTCATCTGGATGCTTAAGTAATCATTTGCTTTCAGACATCTCTCTCTAGCTTTCAGGTATTTCTTTCTAGCCATTGGGAAAAAAAAAGCCCCAAAAACTGAACTTAAAAGAAAAAAAAAAAACACCAAACAAAACCAAATCATCTTTAAAGACACAAAATCAACAGTACTTTTTACCAAGAGAGAAATAACAAGTGCTTATTCTCAAAACTCTGTGGAGGCACTAATTTAATTTCTCATTTTATTTTTTTTCAGAAGCAGACCAGCCTTTTCACATTCTAGCTTTTCAGTCTTTTAAAATATATAAAGAATAGTTCCAAATTCCCTGCAAGCCTAAACAGAAACAGGCGCCTTAACCTTGAAACCTATCGAAGGATGAAATATGTGAACAACTAGACAAAACCCCTCTGAAAGCCAAACAACATACTACTTAAAGGTATATAACATGAGTTATCAGTATGAAATATTTACAGATTATTCGCTGTATTTAAAATTATGTAAATACAATGGCCTACTTGCTTTTCATATAGGAAACTAAGTTCCAGCAGTAGAAAAAAAAAAAGATGACATAAAAAGTCATAGGATTTGGATATTACCATTTGCATTTGGAAATTTGTATGTTAAAATTGCTTTTATACTTTCATGTAAGGATTCACTTTTTATAAGTAACATCATTTGAATCCCAGTCTTCAAAGTCAACTCTTTGGAATTAAAATCAGGATTCAACTCGAATCTCTAAGCCCTCTGAATTCCAAATAAGTCATACGAATAACTTCATTAGTTATAATGACAATCAGGTGAATTTAGTTCATCATGCTCAAGGATGTGCAGGATTAGACCCCTTTCCCAATTTATTTACACAGAAACAGGTCAAAAATTTAACTTCTGTCTATTCAAATGAATACAGCTGCTTATTCAACATCTATATTAGTCTGTTCTCCACGTCCTCGGTGGTAAGGAAGTACATGGGAATGGACTTCCTAGATACACAAGTATAGCAAGGGTACAGACAGGGAGCTCAGATGAAGAACCAAGTCACTCTTTCCTGCCCAAGAGGTAAGATCATTTTGTATTTGCTATAACCAGACACCTAGATGTGCTTTTATGACCTACTTTCGTATCATTCCTTTTTGTCCCATTTCGCCTTCTCAGAAGGCTGAATACAGCTTGGTCCAACAAGGGCACCGTAGCAACTCTGGAGCATGGAGAAAAGGTAGGGTTTAGGGAATTGAATCCCATGACATAGAAATATAACAAAATGAAGTCTTGCACCTAAGGAACTGTGGAAAGATGAGAGGTCAAGAAGAGACAGTTCAGACCAACTGGATTTTATTCATTCAAGTACAGCACCAAGCTTCTATAAGCCATTCAACACCTGCTGGGACCTAGAAGCAATTAATTTATTTTCTTTCACTTCTTCACTTTTGAAACCACAAGTGCTCAAAACCATGAATTCATCTGATCACACGAAGCGAGCTCAGGTCTTACTCGGCATACTAACACAAACTCAGTATTAGCCTTCCCAGAGACTGACTGGCTGCCAAGCCACTAAGAGAGAATACATGTATCTATGTTGTTCTATTACACAGGGTATGTAGATAAAGAAGTCTTGTTTAGAACAACTTACTTCTAGAGACTGTGTTAACTTACTATGAAAGCGTCAAAGACGCTGAAGATTAACTTACTCTAATTCAAAAATTGCCTTACAGCATCCAGAGGTCCCAGCAATAGGAAATGACTTAACTGTGTGGGGGGAAAAGTGCTAACGGATAAAAGTGAGCTTTTTATACAATACACGCATTCCTTCTACAATAAAATAAATCTCATTTAAGAAACAAAATTGAGACACAGACATGGTAACTGGGTGGCAATTCCTGCGCTGCAGAACTACGGCCTCATTAGGACTAAAATTAACAAGTGCAGCAGTAACCAATACATCTTAACCAATAAGCTTTAAAAATCTAACCCTGTTACAAAATCCTTCCTTTAACAAACTCCAAGTCTTTATTCAAATATTTTAAAATGTGTTCAGAATAGCACAACCTACCAAAAAAATAACACAACATCAGATGGCACCTGTAATCCAAATCTAGGCAGCATCTATGATGGAAAGCATTATTAATTCCTGTGGTAACCAAGAAAACTACTGCAAAACAACTTTAAACAGCCAAAATTATAAAATCACTGAAGACAATATGCCTTTACAAGCATATGAAAATGCACAACATATTTCTGTTTTCCTGACAGTGATGCAACAGAAGGGACCAGAGAAAGTAAACTTTAACTGTAAACAGACTGCTGTAGAAAACACTGGTACATAGTATATTAGACAACACAAGCTGCAGCAAGTTTTGCAGAAAATTTCATTGTTATTATATCCCCCTTCTGGGCACTGCTTAAATACACTGGAGTCAATAGGGTACAGCACAGAATTGAAAGAAAATAAAAGTAGCACCGAAAGCACTGTTTAGTAACACCTCAGTAAACTACAAGATGCCCACCAAAAGCTGTTAAAAGTATGGATTTTCTTTAAAGCTCCAAGCTTTTCTTAGGATTTAACCTGAAAGGAAAGAGGAAGGTAATAGGTATTGGTATATGGCTGCTGTACAAATGGTCAGATAACGTAGACAGAAACAGGCCACAATCCTACTTGTGTTGCATGAAATCCTCATCTGGCATTTTGACACTGGAATTTCCTCTAAACAACCCCTAAAAGAGAAAGAACTCTCTCCAACTTGAACAATCATTTATTTTCATGGCAACCACTTCAGTATTATGGAGATAACAGTCAACAAACTATATTCTAAAATCCATTACTGCAACTATTACAATGTATTTCTCCCTTCGCTCTAGAGAGCTGAATAAACACCAGGAAATACCTTACTGAATCCCAGGATTAACACAAAGAATAGTCTCTTGCAGACCAAATCATGCATTCAAAAAGTGTTGACTGTTCTCTGTGCCACTGAGATCAAGCAGTCAAAGAAAGCCGGTTTACTGCAGCAGCATGAAGGGTCACTCTGTGTCCTTTACCGGGAATATCTTGCCCTGATTTCCAGTCTATTTATTTATATGCTATTCACAGACTATGAGGTGATTAATTTTCCTGCTGAATCACAGAATCACAAAATGGTAGAGGGTGGAAGGGACCCCTGGAGATCATCTAGTCCAACCCCCTGCTAAAGCAGGTTCACCTACAGCAGGTCACACAGGACTGCATCCAGGTGGGTTTTGAGTATTTCCAGAGAAGGAGACTCCACAACCTCCCTGGGCAGCCTGTTCCAGTGCTCTGACACCTTCTGAGTAAAGAAGTTTTTCCTCATGTTCAGGTGGAACTTCCTGTGCTCCAGTTTGTTCCCATTGCCCCTTGTCCTGTCACTGGGCACCAGTGAAAAGAGACTGGCCCCATCCTCTTGACACCCGCCCTTTACGTATTTATAAGTGTTGATAAGGTCTCCTCTCAGTCTTCTCTTCTCCTGGCTAAATTGACTTGCCTTGACTTATGTGACCTGAGGTGCAAGTCACATGGGGAGATGCAGTGTCTATGAATTAGTTCTGAAACCTCTAAAGGGAAGGTTCAGCCCTCATGAGATAGGAATCTTCACCATATGCATAACACAGCTTTTGTACCTAGTCTACTCTTCTCTGGGTATTTAATCTGATAGAAGCAACTGACAGAAAAAAAGGAACCCTCCCTCCCTTAAGGGTCCTATACTGGCTCTCTTCATGTACGTATACATGCAACCTGTCTGAAATTTAGGTAAATGTTACTATTCCCAGTTCAAAAAAATTGGAAGCTAAGGGATTGTAAAGAGAATGGATCAGTAACATCAAGTTTGACAAAAAGGATATCACATCTAAATGTGAGGCTTCCTTTATACTTTTTTATTATTAATACCAAGAAAACTCTCTCTCCCTCCTCCCGTCCTTGCTCTCTCTCTCCTCCCCCCCCCCCCCCCCTTTGTTGTCTTGTAAATATATTAAGGTCTGGTAGAGTTTGAGAAGTGATAGCTTAAAAGCTGCTAAGCAAGTGAAATCTTTGTGTAAAAACAAAGATATCCTCTACCTCCAGGTGAAAAAAAGGTAAATCTTACCAAAATCTTCCGATGTCTCATTCTGCATTAGCTAGTGTTCCCCTTCACCCACCAATTCTGTTGGCTGATCTATTATTTCAGCCCTTACCACTTAACACAAACGTTGAAAAGTAATGAGATTATCCTTTCATAATCAGCTATCCTCAGTTTCTAATCTTATTTTTTAAAGCATTAAAAGCTAAGTAATCAAATTGGGGGAATTTTTAAGCCACACTATTCTCCCTCAAAATATATTTTCCACAGTCTACATACAAAAATGTAAATCATAATTTGAGCAAAATTCTTTATTATCATTTAATTACTACAGAATCGTCATAGAACCACAGAAATTTTGGCTGGAAGTCACCTAGTATCACCTCCCACTAAAAATATGATCATTTCAAACACCAGATTAGGATTTGTGTAACTGACCAGAAAAGATCAAACTCACAACCTTTCTGGTCACCTCTGCCATTACTACAATATCCTCTTCAGGAAAAAGTTTTTCTGTATCCAGTCTGGACTCCCCGAGCTGCGATTTATGGCTACTGCCCCTTGCTAAACTGTATGCCACTACTGAGAAAAGTTTGGTGCCATCATCTTTGTCACTTCCTTTGAAGTTATTCTGGGCTAACCTTAGATCAGCCCCTTAGCCTCCTCTTCACCAGAACCAACTCCCTAAAAATGCCAGCTCCCTAACCTCTCCCATCGCATCATGTGGTCCAGTTTAGTATCCCCCCATTGAACTATTCCCAGTTTCTCAACATCCCCTCTGTACTGGGGGTTACCAAAATGACACACAGTTGTCCAAGAAGCAGCTTTACCAGCTACAAGTAGGGGTGGTAACAGCTTCCTTCAATCTGCTAGTCACGTTCCTCCCTCTTTCTAACGTAGCCCAGTACACAGTTGTGTCTGCAGTGAAAGCACACCCCTGGCTCATATTCAGCTTGACATTCTTAATGACCACAGGTCCTTTTCAGCAGGGCTGTGACCCAGCCAGGTGCTTCTCAGCCTGGACTGATGCATGGTGTTACTCCACCTCAGATGTGGAATTTCAGTCTGTTCTCTTTCAAATACATGAGTTTCCTGTTGGCTCAGTCCTCAGTTTGTTCAAGGTTTCAAGACACTTTAGGACTGAAACTCTACTCTGGCTTTCCAAGCATCACTCTAATTTAGTATCATTCACAAACTTGCTGAGGGTGCATTCTGTTCAATTCTGTCATTCAAATCACTGAAGAATTGAATAGCATGAGTATCAGAATCAACCCTTGAGGTATTCCACTTCTTACAGTCTGCTATTGATTACTACCCTCCTAGTACAGTAGCCCAGCCAATTTTCAGGCCACTCAACACCCAGTCCATGCTTCCCCAGCTTACTGTTGACAACAGTGTGGGAGAAGGTATCAGAAGTCTTAATATTAAGGCACAGTTATACCATATCATGTATGCTCCCCTCATTCACATCATCAGACGTTTCATCCTAGAAGGCAATCAGATTACCAAAACACTAACTGCACTTCAGAAATATGTGTTGACTCTTCCTGTTTACCTTCTTGCCCTTCATGTCTCTAGCAGCAAGTGCCAAGACAATGTGTTCCATGATCTTTCTGGGGACGGACACTGACCTGACACAGCCTGCAGATCCCTGGACCATTCTCCCTAACTCTGATGAAGACTGGTACACAGTTAGCCTCCTTCTACTTCTCAGGACTTTCCTCTATTACCATGTCTGTTCTCGGACGACAGCTGCCTTGCAATCCTATCCACCTGAATGACCCCTTGTCAGTCTTGGCACAGAGCCCCAAAGAGGCTGAATGCATCCACTTTCTCTAAACAGTCCTTAACCTGTGGCTCCTCCATGTTACTGTCCCTTGTCTGGAACAGTTAAAAAAACATGGGAAATCTCTGCCTCTTCTGTGTTGTCCACCATTAGATTGACTCCAGCATTCATCCATGGACCCACATTTCCCTGAGTTCCCTCAGGGAAATACTTGCAGAATCCTTTCCTGTCACTTTATGCCCCCAAGTTCAGATCCAGAGAGGCTTTGGCCTTCCTTATTCCCATTTGTCTTCTGCAGAAATAATGAAGGAGAAACTAAAGTTATCATATGAGACACTGCAACAGAATGATATCAACTTCTAGATCAAAATACACATAAGGTTAGAAATCAACTTCTCTATTCCTTGAAGGAAAGGTGTAGACTTTTTCTTCACTGTCATAAGGCATTGCATGTCAAAACTTTCATCCAGCAGGGAATGCAGAGGACAAATATCTGAGAAGTCTCAGGAAGCTTTACAGAAAAAGAAATGAAAACAGATGAGTTTTTCCCTACTATAAAATAACTAATATGCCATGAAGAAAGAATACAGCTGATGATGATCTTTTTAATTCACTGATTAAAATGAATGGAATTGAAGTAAGCTTTCTTGTACTACACTTTTCAGTAATGAATAAAAAGATTTTGAAATTTGGATGGTATTATTATCTAAACCAATTAATCTTGAATTCAAGGGAAAAAAAGGCAGTATTAGACCACAACTGTAAGGACACATTCTCTCCATAATTTGGAGACTCTTTCAAGTACATACTAGGAAAACAAATGCTAAGAATAAATACACTTAACTAGGAAGGAATATGTCAAGTATATTCAAATTAAAATCAGAACTATTTTTGTGCACCTTTGTCAATGTTAATACAACCTTTTTCAATATTAACCTGAAGATTCACACTTATCTTAAGTCCGTCAGTTTGTCCCTCACTTATCACAATCACTGAGAGTAAGAACCTCTATGACTACTTCTCCCTTTTCAAGTAATGCTGATTATTAATGCAGATTAAGGATCAAAAAATATAACTGAAAAAAACTTTCAAACTTGAGTTTGATAAAATAAAAATCTTGACAAATATCTAAAATACCGAAGAGATACAAATTAATACGCTTTTATTAAAAGACTTTACTTCTCTGTATGCATACATGTGCACTGCTATACTAAAAGCAGCCATTGACTGTATTCACACATGCATGAACTATGCAAACAGTGCAGGTACAGCAATAATGCCCATGTATATCAACAACACAAGATTCATGAAACAATATTCTACTAAATGAACCAGAAGAACATTAACATCTATTATCATATGATATCTTCACATCAGGGAAGGCTTGTAATGAGAAGGAGTACATGCAATTAGAATAACTAATGGTGAAAAAAATTAAAAGGGCAAATATTCAGGTACGTAAGTTAGACCCACAAAAAAGCTGGCATGTTTTTTCGCTTTAACAGTTGGCCTCATAAAAGATATTAACTATGCCTATAAATCTTGCATTATAACTACAGACTAACAGCCTACCTTGTTAAATAAAAGGCAACAAAAAATCATCAAGGGACACTCCATACCATTCAATTTTACAGTAAGAAACCATAAAGTAGCTGTTTGCATGATCACAGATAAACTGAGAGGGAGTAGGCACAGTTGTCAACACAAGAAAATCAGAAGCTAAACTGTATGTTGCGGGGAAAACTGAGAAGAGTAAGCTTCTCATGAGCATCACCATAGATGAAAAGGGGAGGGAACACATTGGTTTCCATTCAGACTAAACTGATGACAACCAGACAGATTTCTTTCAATGCTTTTATTACCAAAGCCTGAATATCTTTAGCCAGTAGAACAGCATCGTGGGGCTGTACCAGAAGGCTGCCTTACATTGTGGCAAGAATGCACACTGGTTGGTTGGTCCCTGCCACAATTTGTGGTAAACTAACATACAAAAACTTAATCCAAAGAATCATCTATTTTCACAGCACATTTCTGAAAACGTATAGTAAGAGGAACAGTATCTTCTATTTTCTGAGACCTAGAACAATCAGAACAGCATAAATTGTTTTGTAACAGGTTTTCATGTGCAAGCACTACTTTGTGCAATAAAAACAGAAGTTGCAAAAAATAAAACAAAAAAAGAGATAGTTTAAAGGGTCCATTTTCCCCCTGCAAACAAAATTAGTAAACCTGTGTTAATTCAAAATTCGATTGTGGAAAATCAAAGTTTCAAAGCTATTAATTCATTAAAAATTGTTATGCTACTGGTTGACAGAAGAATGCAGTAAATCTTTCATTTCAACAAACCTAGTACAAAACTGAGAATTTTCAAGTGAATCTGCTGACTTACTATGAAGAATCAAGCCTATTTATAGTATCAGATGCACTTACCCTCAAATGCTTTGTCAACAAAAGCTTCAAATAATGACCTAGATTGACAATGAAGCAAACAAAGACAGGTGTAACTACATACAGGAAAGACAGCACTAAAGGGGGAAAAAAAATCTCAACTACTTTGAAAAAGGAAAATTGTGTTTTCCAAGGGTACCAGTTGCAACACCTGAAGCACAGATGTACTTCAGTAAATAACTATACACCAAAAATATAAACAGTATTTTACCAAGTTGTGTTGCTAAGCTGGAATCAGACAGGGGGTGAAAAAAACACTTAGCAGTTTCAAGGCAGCACACAGTACAATTCTTAAATATACATATTTACATCAAGACTCCGAAAACTATGAAATACATAGACATGAACAGATAAAGTCAGAAAAATCTTCTATTCTGCCTTTTTTTTTTTTACTGAAAAAATTTTGTTGAAAAATGCTTAGCAATGTGAACATAAACTAAAAGACTTCCTAGATGAAGAGGCTGGTAATGGTATACAAAAAGCTCGATTTAAATCTTAGTTACACAGCCAGGCACATAATTGCACTGTGTTCCTGTTGGGGTAGATGGATAATCGTGACGATGAGATAACACTGCAACATGAATCGCAGGTCAGAGTGATAGAATACCACACTGACCAGCCAAATGTCATTCCAGATTAATCAGATCATTATACTGGAGGGCGCTAGACAGATACCCAAGGAAGGAAAGCTCAACACAGACAGGTACTAGTTATGCCTAAGAGATGGGACTGTCTGAAAAATGTAAAGAATAATGTTTTATGAGGACTCAAGGAAAAACAAACGTGGGAAGTAAAGAACAGAGATGAAATCTGAGAAGTACGGCTCATATTTTGAACAACTAAGGAAACAGACTACAAGCAGCTATTTGCTATTTGCTATATGAAGATCCAGACTGAGGAAACTGAGGGAATACTAACAGAAATAGAAATATTTCTTTGTATGCCATCAAGTAGATAACCAGTGGCACTTTTTCACTTACAAAAGCTGATGTCACAAGTTATTATTACCCAAAAAGGTAAATTTCTGCACATGAGAAAACAAGATTTCATATCACATTATGTAAAATAAGGGGACAAAGGGCTGTGACTGATCAAAGACACTCCCATGCCACACAGCCACCCACACATGCACAATAAAGGAATGGTCTGAAGGCATAGAGACTACATGACCTGAAGGCTCCCGGGAGACTCATGACATGATTGATCACAACTGTGGAGAAGGAAGCCAAACTCAGGTCGATGTCAAAGGAAACCCAAGGGCGCCTTTGTTTTAGACAAACTGACTGTATCAGCAAAGTATTTGAACCTTTCGAGTAACTACCTGTCCCTGAATGAAAGGAATGCAGACCCACAGCAAAACAAAAGTAGTTTTAGGCGTGCTTCTGGTTAGAATAACGTAACTTCTGTATGTATTGGATCTGCTTCTAAATTATCATCCAATAACTCTAATCAATAATATCTTTTACTCATATAACTGTAATAGGTATTTAGCTTATTTTACACTTTTCTGCAGCGCCCAGTCATTCCCTCAGCCAAGTGACTTTGCCTGCTGTGATTCCACCTACAATTAGCAACCGATGAAGTCGCAATGCATCAGCACAGCCTCCAGGAAAGCGGGCTGAGCTGGGGTACACCTCCCCAAAGAGGAGCCTCGCTCCCCAGCAGCTGCTAGCCTTGAACTTCAAGTGCATAGAACAGCTCACTCAATGGGACTCTGAGAGTGACGGAGGATGGAATATATTCCTCACCGTGAAGCTTGCTGGACAGCTTTATATGAATTACATGGAGCACTTAATGAACCAATCAATGGCTCAGCTTTGTACCAAGTTTGCAAGACCTCAGGACGGAGCCTTGCCAGGCTTCCTCTGTCTGAAATTTTCTTCATCTGCCTGCAGCTTTGCTTTGCTTGGTTTAGCTTTAACACCAACTTTTGTAATCAAGCAGGTGCCTATGGTTTATTTGTTACAACCACAGTTTTTACAGATAAAAGTAGCAAGCAGTCATTCTGTGCAGAGCGAGCTATTTAATGCCACTAACACGATGAGATACGAGCCTGTCATGATAGCAGTGGCTTTCAGAAGTGAAGGCAGAGTAGCATAGTACAGGCATGAAGTGAAAACACTGATGGGCCACCAACCTGGCACTGGAGAGCCCATGGCTATAAACAGCTCAGCCAAACCAGCATGGGGAGTGTGTATTTGATTATGCCCAATATAAACAACAAACAACATGCAGAAATGCTCTGAAGAGAGCTGTGGGCTTCACCTGACTTCAGCAAACACATTCCCTTCTGGTCACTGGGGGATGCGCAGTGTCACGATGGTGTGCATATTCTAGATAATTAGATTCACAATTATATAGTGTCAATTGTATAGTGCAATTGCTATACTCCACTAACTGTAATTTCTAATTAAAATGTGATTTGAGTGCATTGTTGTGTCACCGCGCTAAATCAAAATCCCCTGTAACTGCAAGAAATGTCAAATTAATTAAACTTTGTACTACATGTTAAGTCCTCCACATGTGGAGTATCTAAAAGAACACGGTCAAAGAGTATTGCACTGTGACAAGGCCTCAACAATAAAAAAAGGTAACATCCTAGAAAAGATATTTCAAAATTTAAGCTGCTACCATCTCATCATAACTACCCCTTATATTAACCAAAAAAAAACCCAAAACAAAAAACAACCAAAGCAAACAAACAAACAAACCCAAAAATACCAAAAAAGCCTTACAATGAAATCTTTTAAAAAATAAATAAGAAAAAAACTCCTTGGGCCTCAGGACCTGGATTTGCTGTTTGCATAGAAAAGGAAAATGTATATATATTAAGAGCAGCAGGGAGCCATACAAAAAGTCTGGCTCCGTTGTTAAATGTGTTACAGGTTATACATCTAAAGCCTTCCTCCAAAACAAAGTAAGTCGAGTTCTACCAAAAATGCAACATTAACCTTGAAGGAAAGAATTATCAATTAAGCAGTTAGTTTGTCCAGAACTTTACTACAAGTCTTCAAATCTTTTTTAAAGATCAGTGTCTTTTGCTGGCCTTTTATCCCTTCATACCAGAAAGGTTCTTGTCAGAGGCAACTACAGAATAAGCCTCTGTCACCAGAAATTTTAGAGATAAATACTTCATTTTCATCACAGAGGAGGAAAAAAAAGAGAAGTACTTGCTACACATTGCTAAAATCAATTTACTGTGTGATTCTAAACTAGTTTAGCATTATCATAACTACATAACTCACAGCCAAAATTAAGCTTATTTGAGTAGTAATGCACCTTAACTCTCAGGTGTAGACTGAAGTTTAAACTTAGCTTAGTATTTGTTGGGTTCTAGTTTTCTTATTTGGGGATAAACAGAATTGCAGTGTATTTTATCAAAGCATAACATGCATGGTATTCAACTACCCATTAAGTAGTTTTTTCTCGGAATACAAAAGATTTAAATTACCCACAGAAAGACACAGTTCCATTTAGGAGTAAATGCATCAGGAGTAGAAAATGCCATCACATGAGAAAACACACAGAAACAGACAGGAAAACACAATAGAAGTATTCACGTTTTCAAAATTACATACAAGGAATAAAAACTGGTAAAACCATGACAAAAATTAAATCTCCTTCAAAAATCCCTTTCAAAACTGAAGTAGTAAGAGTAAGCTGCATGAAAGTACGGGCAAGCCAACTTAAAGGAGAAGGGTCATTGTGGAATCTGGAGAGTGCTTTTCGTGTTCTTCTTTCATTTCCAGAGAAGAGAAGACAGAAGAAATAAAAAACAATCACTAACTGAAGTGTTCACCATTTGGTCGTTTAACAGCACTTCCTTTTCTCTGTAGAAGAGGTATGCTCGTTTGGAAAGCGACGAGCCTCACAGCTTCATCTATTTTCTATGCAAATGAAAATTGCTATTGATGGATGTTGCTTAATTCAAGCATAGAAAGAGAAAAAGATTGAAAACAGGTAAGATAGCTAAGCCTTGGGAACATAAAGTATACAGATGCATGATTGTGACTTTCTTTTAGGCAAAGTGGGGTAGAATTGGGCGAGTCACACCCAAAACCTCTGCTCCCCTCTACATTTAAATAGAGACGTTATGTTGGACTTTCTGAATCATTCCAAATACTACAAAAAAGTTGACTAAATCCACAGCTTGAAGTATATTTTTACAGTAGCTGTTCTAAAAAGCCCAGTCCTTGAAAACAAGTTGGCAAATTGATCCTTCACCAAAAAAACCACCACACTCAAGCCTCCAGAACACAAAGCTGCTGCCTTATCTTTTCAGATGGTTATTTTCACCTCACTCAGCTCCCCAGCAACGTTGCCCATGTGGCTGCATAAGTCCATGGTTGTCAGTACTACAGAGCGAGCTGCGTCAGTACAGGACAAAGCACAACTTGACTGGCTACTTCTAAATATTTCAAGTTCATTTAGGTCTCCCTCTCAAGTGACTTTAAGTTGACATAGAGTATCCATTCCACTATGCTGGTTAAAAGGCTTGGGTTTAGGTGTGAACATATTTTGATTTTAAAAAGCCCCAACAAATTATACCAGATAAAACGAAATCAACAATATTAAAATGTTACAAATGTAGTGTGTTAAAATGTTAGAAACTTAGTATATTAAAATATAAAATTTCCTGAAATTGAGATCGATATTGTTATTTTCCTAGGGTATCTTTACTCCAAGTTTGAAATTCTTCCACTAATGGCAAAAAGTAAGTAAGGCAGAAGTGCCTGTGGATCAGCAGAAGTGTGTTCATATACTGGCTGCATGATAAGAAAGGAGATTTTGCCTTTCTTTTTGAGTCTTTAATAGTGCTTTAAATTAGCGTTAGACTGTGCTGTCACTAAGTGGCATTCTACCCAGCTTCTCTGAAATTCTTGGCTTTGAACTACTAATTTTTCAGCATCACTTTAAGTCAAAATACCATCATCTGTAATTCTAATTTTATTCTGATAACTGGCATTTTCTTCCCTCTCTTCAAAGATGGTTTTGCTGGGAGAATACATTCTCTCAATACTCTTCTATCAGACTAAATCTTCACAGAAGCCTTTCTACTCCCAGGTCATTTCAAACAACCCAAAAAAATACGTATTTTGGATTATCACCACATCCTTTAATCAGTGAAGTACTTTTTAATCTCTTCATTCTGCATCTACTATGGCTACTGTGTCTTTGGCATGACTTACAGAATACGGGGTTCTGAATAGGAATCACTTGTCTAGGTCTCCATTCTTGCAAACCGCCGTTTCCTGAGAAGCACAACATGAATATACTCACGGCTGCTCCGAAGAGCGATGTGAATCCAGTCCCAGGCTAAATCAAGACCTTGAGAATCCTACAGAGCAGTGCATATAATAAGTATGTTAAATTACTTCCTTCTTCACCAGCCACTGTGATGACGCTCTTCAAAACTTCTCCACTCAACTCCCCATTTCCAGTAGTGTAATCATACATCTCACAACTAATCCCCATCGACTTGAGGATGAACCTGGGAAGCACTAGCTGTACTGACAAAGCTCCATGTTTCAATAATACGTTGGTCCATCTAGCAGCTTAGAAGTATGGTATCCACTGTATAGACTTCTGCTACTCAAAACATATCGTACAGCCAAGTCTAGTTCTTATCTAAAATCAATACATTAATGAAACTAAAAGATGGCAAAAAGAGGACTATCTCTCTGGAATATTTTTAAAAGCTCACTGGAAACAAGGTAGTTCTAAAATAAGGAAGTGAATATATTGACATGCTACTTAGAGAGATGATGAAAGAAATATATATTGATTGAATATAATTAGTATGGGTCAGAAACAGCTGCTAAAACTTTTAAAGGTAGAGACAGAGGCTGATGTTTGAGGGGAAGCAACACATGAATATACTATAATTGAACCTATTTAGAAAAGCTACAGAATACTTAAGGTTTCTAGAGTAATTACTGGTTCCTATTAAGCAAGGAAGAGATTTTATTTTGGTGAATATCATGTATTACAATACAGCATCCATTATATTAGGGAAATCAGCTGCAAAAGTCATTCTGTGATCAGACTTGGGGCCCAATACTTGGATGACTGTATGAAATGCCACAACCTGCTGGTCAGAGCAGCTGATTTCACAAGTCTCTTCCAGCCTTAAACCCTTAAAAAATAGTCAGAATTGAAACATCCATCTAGATATGTGATTTTGTTCTAAAACTTCAATCATGATACAAAGACATGGGAAAAACAATCTGGCAGAGCCAAGAAAAGAAATTAAATCTTTCAACTTCTACAGCCATTTCTATCTGCAGTTTTACTTCCACATACATCCACAAGACGTGCACGACATACATAACCCTGTTTCCAAAGACCTAACCTACGAGTTCACTTAAGTCATGTATATTATCCTTATTTAACACTGACATGCACTACAATGCTTAGTCATTATTACCCTGTATGTGTTTTTTACTCATGGTTTTAACCACAATTTCTTGACAAATGAGTAGCTTTCTAACAGGAAAACTCCAAATATTTAAAAGTAACAGAAGGTACTTTAGAAAAAAAAAATGAGACTTATAAAGCCAGGCTGGTTTTAACCCTAAAGATGACACTCTCATTCTTGACACAACAACAAAAAAAGTATCAGCAACCATCTCAAAGCCAGAGACTTCTGTTCTCTCTGGAATCACCACTATGATTTCAAGAACATATTAATCAAACATTTATTTATACAATGTGAAAAATATTTCAAAAGTCTTAGAGACTAAGCTTTTTCTGGAGAAAAGGGGAAATGAAGATACGCATCTGGAAACAAGTAACTTTACTTGAAATATGTAGATTTAAAAAGAATTCAAAAGAAATATTAAACATTACCCCACTTCTTTGAATAAGTTTTCTGAAAGGGAAAGAGCTGTTCTCTGAAACAGGCTACTACTAATGTGGTAAAGGAAACTAGAGCCACAAAGAAACTAAAAAAATGTATGATATTATTTCTGAGTTGAATATACTTGTCAGTGCTACAAGATGGATCTCACTCTTAGGAAACTATTTTATCTCATGTTGTCCAAGTGTTTTTATTTAAAAAACCTGCCAAACAAGCCTCTGCTAGATCACTGTCACTACATTCCTCCTTGGCTTCCAAGGGAGCGGTTTCTGTATGCCAAGAACCAAAGTACTGTGAACCACATACATCTGGAGACTTCCAGGAGAAGCACCAGCTTTACTACATATTTACTCAAAAGATTCTCCAGCAGCTATTTCGACCTTCAAAGCAGCACTATCAATAGCTCTCTTCCCAGGAACTTTTTAACACTGAGTGGGATCAGAAGTCTCTTGCACAGGTGGAAATCCCCAATCAGAAACATACCAACCTTTCTGCAGAAGAAATAATTGTATCTATCATGTTCTCACAAATCATAGAGTCCTGATATGTTCCCCATATTTACAGACACAAAAGGAGATGACAAAGCAGAAACAGAAATGGCCTTATGTTTTCTACAATCTATGAAGCATTGGGCCAAACGTGTTTGCCAGTATATCACAAGAAAGAAAAAATCCTTCTTCATACAGATATTTAACCACATTTTATACAGCATGGAAAACAAACTATTTCTCTAGTGGTTTAACACTACTTCATTTCTCTTTAAAGAACTCGATTCTGACTGCCTAGAAACAAAGAAACAAACAAACCCCCCAAAAAACAACAGCTTTCACTTTCACAAAAGTTATGAACCCTTCCTCTTCATGAGGACAGTTTGAAAACACCAAAGCCGAAGTTCACTGCCTGGCATATCACAATTTCTCAGGCACACGGTGTATGACTCGTGACTTCCCCTCCAGCAGTGCCTGCAGACTGTAAGAAAGTTAGCAGCAAGTGGAAAAAAATGGATTCTTATTCTTTATCCATCACTTCTTCTCAATTGCATCTCAAAAGTCTGAAACCTGAAAGTGACTCAGCACGCTTGTCCAAAGGTAAAACCCAAATGAAATGGCTCATATGCTAAAGCGAGGAGTTCAGGATTTGAATTTCCTAAAATCAATCTAACTCCTCAACAACAAAATACAGGCTTCAATTTCTATTTTGACAGAAATCCTCACCTTGAAAAGCATGTGGCTGTATCTTCTGATCCAGTCATGACCAGCACAAATGCCACTTTACATTTGACATATCAAGCACAATTTTTTAGATCCCACAAGTTTTTTAAACCCAATAGAACTGTTTCTCAAAATAGGACAGTGCAGGGATAAGTGTTCTTCAAACTAAGCAAAGCAAAGCTTCAGATTTTCTGAATCTATGTTTCACATAGGAAATTTAAGTAGAGTAAATAAATATAACATCTATGACTTCTTCACTGTGCCTTCTTTCATATATCCTGCCCTTTTCAAACACTGCCAACACCTATTACAGCCATCAATACCATAAATCCCAGTTTACTCTATTGCAGTCACTCAAAGACACCGTCCGAGCTACTGCATGAGAAGTAACACATGAAGCTGCCACAAGCGTTCCAAGAGAATCAAAAAAAGGTAACTTTCTGAAGTTAAGCATCAGCACAGATGAAAAAAACATAACATATTTGATTCACTGAAACATAATTATGAATTCAATCATCTTTTCCTTCATTAGCAGTACTTTTGAATAATTGTCTCTGTGTGTATTTCTAAAACTCTAGGTTTATTTCTGGTTACAGTCAAAGGGTATGTAAAGCAAAATCACATACCAGGCTGTAAAGTAATTCATTCTTCTTCCAAAAAGCAGAAGGCTACCCACCTGAACAGTCAGTTAGACACCAACTTCATTTACTCCCCTAATGAGAGTCAGTGTAATGCATTTCATTGCCTGAAGCATGGGACGGTGGCCTTACCTAGAATTCTTCCAACAGAACCTTAAATAATGGAAGTCTGTCAAAACACACAAAATTGTGGGGAAGAGAAAAAATCCAAAAGCAGGTTTGCTTTTTCTTTTTTGTTTGTTTGTTTGTTTTTTTCTTTCAAATCTTTACTACAAAATAAAAAAAAAAAAAAAGAACATTGGAGTTACATGGCTTTCCCAGTACTCGGTGTGGTTGCACATAAATGCATGCCATTAAGTCGAATTTACTGAAGTCACCACATACTCTGAGAAATGCATTCCGATCAAAAAAAAAAATCAGTCACATTTTTGAGCTTAGACAGTCTTCCAGCTTCAAGACAGGTCTGTCTAGAGATCACCTGTGAAGAAAGTAGTTTACTTAAAAGAACACCAGTGAAATTTTGGTAGTCTGTACCACGGCACTTCAAAAGATTATTTTGTTCGTCAGCAGTACCTCTGGTTAGCTGGCTAGGCTCTTCTTGGTGATAACGGAATGCAGAACTCCTTTATTACAGGCTCCTTTTTGCTGTGGTTCACAGGAATCAGACATAACTTTGCTAATATATTACCACTTAAAATCCATCTCGTGGATTCAGCACCAATTCCCTTTAGTACTCAACTCAACGATTTATGGGGGTGGAAGGTTCCACTGCAAAATTCATGACCAGGTATATACTAGCAATATCATCACAGCACCCAACAACAGAGAAGAACTCACTATTCAATATTGTGTTTCACATTCCAACAGGCAGATCCAGTGTATCTTCTACCTATGTAACTTCCCTGTACGGTTTTCTAGTATCAGAGAGTCAAAAGTTAAGGCATGTATTTTTCTTCAAAGTAATACAGAGGCTGAAACACTGGTACATGCCCAAGTAATGCAATTGTCCTGGAAGAGAATATCTAAACATCTAAACCATGGGTAATTCCAATACAACAACATGCCATAAATCTTAAGCAAACACTCCACATTACAATCTACCTTTCTTGCACTCCTCAGAATCAGAAAATATGACTCACTTTTAATACCCAAAAGAGAGAACTGGTACACATCACAGAATCATAGAATGGTTTGGGTCAGAAGGGACATTAAAGACCACCTAGTTCCAACCCCCTGCCATGTGCAGGGACACCCTCACTAGACCAGGTTGCTCAAAGCCCCATCCAGCCTGGCCTTGAACACTGCCAGGGAGGGGGCAGCCACAGCTTCTCTGGGCAACCTGTGCCAGTGTCTTGCCACCCTCACAGGACAGAACACTTCCTAATATCTGATCTAAATCTTCCCTCTTTCAAATAGAAAACAATACACCTAGTCCTATCACTACACTCCCTGGTAAAGAGTCCCTCCCCACCTTTCCTGTAGGCCCCCTTTAAGTACTGGAAGGCCGCTGTAAGGTCTCCCTGGAGCCTTCTCTTCTCCAGGCTGAACAACCCCAACTCTCTCAGCCTGTCATCATAGAGGAGGTGCTCCAGCCCCCTGAGCATCTTCATAGCCCTCCTCTGGACTTGCCTGAGCAGGTCCATGTACTTCTCACACTGGGGGCTCCAGAGCAGAACACAATATTCCAAGTGGGGTCTCATCAGAGCAGAGCAGAGGGGAAGAATCACCTCCCTCAACCTGCTGGCCACACTTTTCTTGATGCAGCCCAGGATGCAGTTGGCTTTCTGGGCTGCAAGCGCACATTGCCAGGCCATATTCATTTTTTTAATCAATCAACACCCCCAGGTCCTTTCCTGCAGAGCTGCTCTCGATTCACTCACCGCCCAGCCTGTATCTGTGCTTGGGATTGCCAACCCAGGTGCAGGACCTTGCACTTGCCCTTGTTGAACTTCATGAGGTTTGCACAGGCCCACCTCTCCAGCCTGTCAAGGTCCCTCTGGATGGCCTCCCTTCCCTCCAGTGTGTCGGTCGAGCACAGCTTGGTGTTGTTGGCAAACGTGCTGAGGGTGCACTCAATCCCACTGGCCATGTCACTGACAAAGACGTTAAACAGTGCCGGTCCCAATACTGACCCCTTGAGGAACACCACTCGTCACTGGTCTCCACTCGGACATCGAGCTGTTGACCACAACTCTTTGAGTGCGACCATCCAGCCATTCCTTAACCACCAAGTGGTCCATCCATCAAATCCATGTCTCTCCAATTTAGAGACAAGGATTCCGTGTGGAAATGACAAAAATGTGTGGAATATCAAAAAAGAAAAAATGAAGAAAAAGGTCACAATTTTTATAAAAGGCCAATGACTCAACAGCTACTACTCCAATGGTGTTTGATACCATAAGCTGAATTCATGCATTAATTTTACTAAAGAAGCAGTGAATGTCTTAGGCAGGGAAAGATCACCATTTTATAATTGGAGAACCAATTTAGACACCTTCAGCAAGGAGAAAGCTGACTAAAAGCAGCTATCTTTTAATGTTTCTGGAATCCCTGTTGCTGCTGTTGAGCCAAATGAGGTAGTGATGGAGGCTAGCTGTTTAATGAACTGGTATATTAAGCATCTCCTGATGTACAAAGAGGCACTAAGCAAAATCTCAGACACTCAGGCCACAAAAATTTACATTAAAATGTCCAAACCTGTCTTACTAGAATTGAGCAGAGAATCACACTAAAGACCTTTCTCTCAAAAATGTCTAATACTTTTGGTTTTAATCATCCAAGGCTGAAAGCCTCTGTCCCTACATAATTTTGCCCTAAAAGAATCTCACATCAAGTTTTACACACACACAAAAAACCCCACATGTATGTTAAATTTTAAAATCCTAGGATTCTTAATACTCCCTTTAACTAAAATGTGTACAATAAAACTTCTCCACAACTACTCATTTGTCTATAGCCCTTATATGCCATGCCTATGCGCTGTAACTCCACATGCAGATTGCCAACAAGAAAAGGAGAGATCTCTGAAACCACCATTCAAAGAATGAAAGTATACAGTAAAATGACCAATTCAATTAAATTATACTAAATATATTGTAGGACAGCACACGGAAGTATATTATGACACGAAGAAATATTTAACATTCTTTGCAATATGCATTTGCAAACAAAATTATGAAGATACCACCTATGAAACTGTTGTAAAAAGCCTCTAAATCATATTATTGTATTCTAGTCTGCGGATGCAGCATTTGCGTACCTGTTCTTTAACTGAAGCTAGAATGGCAGAGGTTGTCTCAGTTTCAGAGCCATCACCATTGGATGTGTTCAACACAGGACTAAGGGAACTTGTCTTGTCAGAAGACGAGGGCTGGTCTGGAACAGGCATAGTTTCTGCAGTTTATGGAGAAATAAAACAACGATTTTGTTATTAGAAACCTGATACATACCAGAAATCATATGCGTACAAGAATAATAATACTAATTTAAGGAAAAAATTGTAGAACATGCTTCTGTTCTGTAGTATAGAATACATAACTTATTTAAAACTAAAACTAGTTCTAAATTAATTATAAAACAAAATATTAAATGATCTCCCAGTTTTACTCCAAATATTCACCACAGTATGTTTGGAGAGAGTTCAAATCATTTACAGCTGTGATTTTTGTACATATTCCAGTGGCAGCATCCAACACGAAATTACAATATCATGAAAGTAATGAATCATGAAACGCTTTGCAAACAGAAAACCAACAAATTATACATGAGAGAAACATAAAACATCCAGTGTTGACTTTCTAACATGCATGAATATTTAGCATGTATTATATTTCAAGCCTAGGTAACTAACTTATAGTCTAGTAAGTAACCTTCTAGTCTAGAAGGTGATTTTGACAACATTTTATCAGAGTATTTTTGAGAAAAACACGACACCAGCCATTTGTGAGACCTGCTACCAAAAAAAAAAAAAAAGAAAAAAAAAAAGATTCTTAGCACTTGAAGGAAATTCTTGTATTCTTTTTTAAAGAGGAAAATGGCGGTGCTGACTGTGGAAAGCCTTGCCTTTCTGAAGGCTAAGCTATAGTGTAGCATCTCTGTTTAAATGTCACTATAGACACATCACTGCAGGCAAGTTGTGCCAGATTCCAGAAGTAAAGGAGCAGAGAGGCAGCTTGCATGGTTATGCGCAGGCGAGTTAGGATATGACCATATTCATGTGGGAGACGGCCAGAATTATTCTGTGGAAGAGAACTGGCCCACAGGCTGCCAGCTGGACAGGCCTCCTAAAGAGCAGTGGGGATATTCAGAGGGATGTCATCAGAGGGGTCATATGTGCACAGCACTTGCCATTCGCATCAATGGCAATGCCTTGGCTCCATTCTGCTTTTCAAAGCCCATGTTTTTATAAAATACAACTTTTTCTAGAAGAAACAAGAAGTCTGAAAAGAGTGGGAAAGGGTAGCTGGTAAAAGCAAATACAAAATTCAAGACCCAGAGCAAGCATGCTCGCACTAGCCTGCCATGGAAATTTGGGCTCTAAAAGAAGGGGAGATGACATTCTACAAAGCTTTGGCTCTCAAGCCACGGGGCTGCCCAAGAACACTCACTCAGCCCAGCTGGGAAGCTTTTTGCAAAAGCTTCCTGAAGCTCAGGACACTGGCACACGTACACAAGACAAAAACATGAAAATACAGATTATTCATTAAAAAGTCAGTTATTTCTCATAAATCTCCCTAAACCTCAAGACAGATTAATTTATATATTAAAGCATGAGATTATATATAACTTTAATTGAAGAACCTACGTATTTTCATATGGCTCACTTTTTGTAAGCAAATCACTGAAAAGTGGTAAATACCAAAGCTCTGGCTCTGGTAACATCCTTGCTCCAGATACGTACATTATTTGAAGTTAACCTTTAAAAACTCAGATGATATACCTGTCCATTCTATCACAAGTGCAAGTATACTGTACAAACATTCTATATGATCCCAATACATCAACCTAAAAGGACTTTTGAATTATATTTTCTCATTCTGTGCAACAAAGAAACTGGCTTCTATTATAACAAGTTAGCTAGTTTGTGGCATACAATTAAAGTTGCTACTCCCGTAAAGTACCACAGAAAAGACATGTACACACATATATATACACGCTTATTCTATTACCTTACTTTCAAACAATCTAACTATTTATTTTATTTTTTTTTACTAAATTATTAATTGCAGTATCATAATAGAAAGCAAAGTCATTTTCTTTTTGGTATCACTGTTTACCTGAAAGAATACAAATGACCTAATAGTTCATTTTGTAGCCTAATAGTTCATTTTATAGAACTGTATTTGCAGAAAACACTGGAGTGCAACCCACCTTGCTATCAACACCATACCCTGTAAAACTACAGCTGAAATCTGCGCACAGGAACAAGAGAGACCATAGGATCCAGGAACACGAGTAAGAACACGTTAAGTGGTCCTACCGCCCTTGCAGACACTCACGCTGGGCGGTGGGGAGCCATGCTTCCCAGTAGGGGCAGCTCATCAGAGAGACATGTGGAACTACAACAGCGTGAGGTACAAAGAACTGCCTCCCCAAGGCTGCACTGGGGTGAGAAGAAACTCCAGAGCTGTGAATATGAGGTGCCTGCTGAACAGACACATCAGCTGAGAGCCCCTACTGCAGGATTGCTTTCTCTGTAGCTTTCTGGAAAAAGCCCTTTTGCCTGCTTAGCTCGTCCTCATGCTCCTCCAGGGCTGGCTGACCCCTGGCAGTGAGGCTCTGCTGAATTGGCTCTTTCATAAACACTAATCGGAGGAGGTAAAACCCAGCGAACTAAACCAAATCAGGAGTCATGAACTCCTTGGTCCTGCTCCCACCTCTGCAAGTAATCTTCATTTGAGGCCCATTTATATTCTCCTCTTCACCTGATAAATTAAGAGGACTTACCTGCTGCCATGATCCCCAGCTCCCTATCACAGCACACAGTTACTGGGCCTGACTGGAAGGACACGAACACCACCTGGAAGGTCCCTGGCTGCAGCCAAGGAGACCCTCATTTCCGTACTGCACCATTCTCTATCAGGTAAAATTGGCAGGGTTCTGGTTAGTGTTTGGGGATCGGGTACCTGCACGGCCACCCTGTGTTGGAGGACCTCACCCATCACCTCACCAAAGGGACCAAGTGTAACACGATGGGACACCAGGATGGGTCGAGTTGTCTTCTCAGGTTTTAACGGGACTTAAAACTGCCAGTACTGTAGAATTACAGGAAACAAGGCTGAAATGGGCCTCCAAGGCCCTAGACCACTACCAAATCTCTAGACAAGGCCAATTTTATTCCTAAGTCATTCTGGATGTTTAACACACACAACCAGTCCTTCACAGCTTCCCTCACTGCAGCCTCCCTCGGCTGCTTCCCTCTGTTTGCAGCTCCACTGGCCTTACCGGTAGAAAACTTGCTTTACTGTTTAATAGAATACATTCACGCTGTATTTCCTGTACTATCCAGCACAGACACAAAAACCTAATTATTCCATCAGTCCTCTTCAAAAAAGCGTTATCCCACACGATGATGACCACTGTACCTTTCCTTCTGCTCTGGCTCCTCTTCTCTAGAAAAGCTACCCCAATTCTTTTCATTTTCCCTCACACATAAGCTGGCTGATAGCCTTTTAGCCCACACGCCTGGGAGTTTAGCACTAAAAACAAAAGGAAAATTAGAGGAAGTATGAGAAGAAAAACAAAAATTAAGCGGCTTAACAGTACACCTTAGCTGAGTAACTACAACACTGGCTGCATTTAATTTCCACAACAGCAACAGTATTTCCTATCTGTGTCACAAAAATACAAATGAGATTCTGTAAGTCAGAGCATATACATGCTCCTGAGAGAATCAAATTAAAATATTAGATGATCATAGATAGATGAACAGGAAAAATACTACCAGCCTTTTGGGAACATACTAGGAAGTCAGACATAAATAATTCATGTGTTCCCGGACTCCACAGCGCTGGCAAAATTCTATCTGCGGTTTGACCCTTTTTTCTTTTTTTTTTTTTTTTTCGGTCGTTGTTTTCTTTCTAAGACCAGCTAAAAACATTATCTCACTTTAATAAAAAACCAAGCCTATAAAGCCACACAAAACTATCCTCTACCCACGTACCGGTGCGGGTGCCCGGTCGCCGCCGGCCCCGGGGCCATCTCTGCCGGGCGGCCCCCGGGCGGCCCCCGGGCGGCCCCGCGCCGGCCCCAGCCGGTTCCCGCCGGCTCCAGCGGCCCCAGCGCGGGGCACAGCCGAGCCCCTCGGCCACGGGCGGGCGCCGCGGGCCCAGCCCGGGTCAGAGCGGGCACAGCGCTGCCCGGCAGCCGGGGCTGAGGGGAACCGGGGGAGAAACGGCCCTGCGAGCCCCGCGGGGAGAGGGGCGGAGGGGCTCCGGGTCCCTGGCAGAGACGCCCGGCGGCCCCGGGAGAGACCCCGCTGGGGCAGGGCCTTCCCTGCAGCCCCTGGGAAGGGCCCGAGCTGGGGCGGGGAGCGGCGGGGGGGGGGCGGCAGCGGTAGTGAATTTTCCCCAAGTCGGGTGTGTTTCGCCCAAGACAGTGTTGTCCGAAAAGCAGACCCTTACCCAGTGTGCAATAAACCAACACACTCAGGAAAGACACTGCGTATTTATTCAGGTTTGCACAACCCTGGGTGCTCGGTGGATTTCCATAATCAACTTCTCAGACAACGGTTTTGGCGACCCCGATGGGGCCCTCAGGAAGCCTTGCCCAGTTCGACTTCCCAGCTGCCCATGGGGGGGGACGCTCCTTCGCGGACCCCAGCGCACACCGACCTTTTGATCGGGGAATCCGTGAGTAGCCTCCCCCGACGGAGCAGATAAGCGACAGCGCAGTGCAACGCTGATTAAGAGACAGTGCGTGAAAATAGAAGGGATTGGTAAATTGGGTGCATGCACATGGGGTTTTAAAAGGTTATTCATATACGTTTGACAGTGACAACTGCAGTATATGAAATCTTGGTTCAGAATGTTCTTTTACTGGAAAAATATGGGGAATAAGCAATCAGTAGCCTCCCCTTGTTGCCCATTAGGATGCATCCTGAAACACTGGGATAAGTTTGGGGGGGATCCTCTAACTACAAGGAAATGAACAGATTATTTTACTCAATGGTGGCCAAAATATAAATTGGATGATGAAGAAAAGTGGCCCAAACTAGGGGCTCTAAATTATAATACAATTTTGCAATTAATGTTGAAGTCAGAAAAATGGGATTAAATACCTTATGTGGATTTGTTCTTTTCACTGCAAAACAATCATGAAATAAGAAAACAATGTAATTTGCTAGTTTCTGATCCGAATGTGTTAATGGTGATGGATGATAAGAGAAAGACTTCTTGGTGTTGTTCGGCTTTTTGTATTGGAAAGAAATGTATCACGTTAGAAGAAGAAGAGGAGGATGTGCAGTTACTAGTTACCCCAGAGAAGGGGAGGAATGGGGATGGCCAAGTTGGAAATGAGGTTTTCAGTCCTATAGGAGGATGAACAAGAGCACAGCAGAGTGCAGTAATACAGGCTCCCTTGTGCCAGGCAGCAGGACCTGACGGTGTGCCAGTGTATGTGAAAGTGCCGTTTTCATCAACTGATTTGATGAATTGGAAGGAGTCTGCTGGATCGTATCAGGGTAGTCCTGAAAAAGTGTACCAGTCTTTTACAATTATTATTGACAATCGTAACCCAGCTTGGCAGGCTATTCAGGTATTAGTAAATAATTTGTTTACACCAGAGGAAAAGAAAATGATAACGGAAAAGGCAAAAGAGAATGAGAGACAGAATGCTAGAGATTGTACCAATTGCTTTATGCCAATTCGGGAACCAGAGTGGGACCCAAAGACCTGAGCAGGCACATTGATGATTAAACAATATCAACAATTAATCTTGCATGGAATAAAAAATGGGGTCATGGCCAAAAAACTTCACGAAATTGTATGAAGTGACCCAGGGTAAGGTGGAGGACCCATCTGCCTTGTGTGAGGCAGCATAGAAATGAACAGATTTGGATCCTGAGGATGAGGCTAATAAAATGAGTTTTACCACCCTGTTTGTGGGGCAACCTGCTCCTGACATTAAGAAAGAAGTTGCAAAAGCTAGATGGTATGTTGGGGATGACAGTATCTCAGTTAATTGAGATAACATATAAGGTGTATAATAACAGTGAGGAAGTAGAAAAGAAAGAAGAAAAAGGAGTTGAAAAATAGAAAACAGAAGGCTGTGATATTGGCAGCTGCATTTGTACAGGCACAAACTTCTCACAGAAGAGGTTTTGTCAGAGAGTGAGGTCAGGGTAGGAGTCGAGGAATGAGAGGGGGTTTTGAAAATCGTACCCCCTTGGAAAGAGATCAGTGTGCTGTTTGCAAAGAGAAAGGACACTGGAAGAATGAGTTCCCACGAAGGCAGCCTGATTCGATTCCTGTCCCTCCAGCCCAAATTCCTGAGGCAAATTTATTGGGAGTTATGAATGAAGATTCAGATTGACAGAGGAGCACAAATAAATCAGGAGCACAAAGAACTTTTAATCAGAATGCAATTCAGGTGTACACATTATGCAAAATAATGCCTGGGAAGTGCAGATGTATGTATTGTAGGAATTGGCAGGAAAAATTAATGACAGCAAGGGACCACAGGATGCCATCTCCAAAATCATGGATGCGGTGATTCCTTTTGTTTGGGCAACTAAGAAACTTCGAAAAGCCTTATCAACAGATCCAGAAAAAGTGGAATTAAAGCCAGAAGCTAAACCAGTAAAGTGGAAACAATACCCTATGAAATTGGAAGCCCATGTTGGGTTGGAACCTATAATAAATAATTTTCTCAAATACAGACTACTACAAGAAGGCCAATCAGAGTATAAAACTCCAGTTCTGCCTGTCAAAAAGCTGCAATCTCAAGAATACTGTCTAGTACAAGATTTGAGGGCTATTAATCAAATAGTGATTGATGTTCATCCGGTGGTGTCCAATCCTTAGACTTTACTGACTACAGTATTGGATTCTAATGTTTATTTTACTGTGTTAAACTTAAAGGATGCTTTCTTCTGTATCCCTTTGGAGAAGGAGAGTAAAAAGCTATTTGCCTTTGAATGGGAAAGCCCCAAGACAGGACAAAAAAATGCAGCTGTGTTGGACAGTGCGTCCTCAGGGGTTTAAAAACAGCCCTGTGATCTTTGGTAATGTGCTTGCAAAGAAGTTGGAACAATGGGAAGGTCAGAAGACTAGTATTACCTTACTACACTATGTGGATGACACTGAGAACGGATACAGTTGAAGAATGTAAGAATGCCACTATCAGTTTATAAAACCTTCTGGGATTAGCTGGGTATACAGTGTCCCCGAAGAAGGCACAATTTACACAGAGAACTGCGACTTACTTGGGATCTGAAATCTCCCAAGGAGAGAGAAAATTAGGAAGGGAAAGGAAGGAGGCGATTTGCCAAATCCCGCCCCCCCAAATCTAAAAGACAATTTAGAGCATTCCTGGGAATGGCCGGGTGGTGTCGCCTGTGAATACCTAATTTTGGACTGATGGCCAAGCCTTTCTATGAAGCTGTTAAAGGGCCAGGAGAATTGCTGGAATGGACTCCAGTGTTGTAAAGGGTTTCATGAAATAAAGATTGCCTTACGAGTGCTCCAGCGCTGGGTCTCCCAAATTTCATGAAGCCCTTTGAGTTATACGTGCATGAAAGAGGACATCAAGTGCTGGAGGTACTTGTGCAAACTCTGGGGGACTGGAGAAGACCAGAGCTTTCCAAAACAACTAGATAAAGTAAGCTCAGGATGGCTGGGGTGTCTAAGGGCAGTGGCAGCTACCGTGTTGTTAATTGACTTTGCGACAGAAAATTACAGTTTCTGTACCACATGCAGTAGCAGCAGTATTGGAGCAAAAAGGACATCACTGGTTAACTCCAAGCTGAATGGTTCAGTACCAAGCAATATTGTTAGAACAGGAAGATATAATAATGAGAGCATCTGGTACCTTGAACCCTGCATCCTTACTTCCCTTCCATGAGAAAGAAGAGTTGACACACAACTGTCTACAAACTTTTGAGCAAGTATACGTCTAGGCATGTGGACCTGCGAGATACCTCTCTGCTAAATCCTGATGGGGAGCTGTTTGCAGGTGGAAGCAGGTTTTTAGAAAAAGGGGAACGAAAAGCAGGGTATGCAGTAGTAACACTGGAAAAGAAAACAGAGGCAGAAGCATTACCCACAAATACTTCTGCCCAAAAGGCTGAATTAGTTGCTGTGACACGAGCCTTGGAATTGTCAGCAGGAAAATGAGTCAATCTATACACAGACTCAAAATATGCCTTTGGGGTCTGGCAGCCAGAGCAGGTCAACCCAACACACCCCACAAGCTGGTTTTGACTGTAACAATAAAGGTAGACGGAAGTGGCTTAGGGTTTTGGGTTGGGTTGGTTTTTTTATCTTGTGACGACATGGATTGCTGGATAGACAGATACAATCTACTGTTATGGACACTATACAACTATAATCTACAGCTGACAGCTACCATGGTCAGCATCTCATGAGCCAATGAAAGCCATATAAAACCTCATAAATTCCTGTAAAATCACTATTAAGTACTGTGGTATAAGTATTTTAAAAGCTGATTGAACAAAAAAAGAAACAAGAAAACACCCAGCAACAGTCTATATAGATATGGAAAACCAGTATGATAAACATCATAAAAATAAAGCCAAACTATGTAATTGAATTCCAGTTTATTATCTGGAAATAATGATATTGTCTGTTTGGATGGGCAAGCACTGAGCTGAGGAACTGAATCAAAAGACTTTCAATAGCTTACGCAGGTACACTGGTTACGTTAACTCCCCATCAAAATAACGTCAGCAACCCTTCTTTGGTCTTCGCGATCAACCTACTATAGTTCCATAATCCAGAACCAACTGCCAGGCATCCATTTCATTCTGTATAGCAATTCATTTCAACAAAAATTGTTCTTCTTGTTTTGCTTTTTGTTGTTGGTTTTGTTTTTCAAGTTTTTGGCCTTTATCACTTTGTAAAATTTGAATAAAATCAGTTGAAAGAATTAAAAAATATTTAACAGAATTAAAAAAGCCACTACAGAAACTTCTGGAAAAGCAGATTAAAAATCACTTTTCTCATGTAACTACTTATCAAAAAATCTGACCAGAGAGGGTCAGCAGGTTGGTTCTTGAGTCAGAAGGTAGGTAAAAAATAAGCTACTTCTGAGACAGTTAAACCCCACTTCTCTCTGAACTCAAGGTATGGCTCTTGCTGTTCAAATACTTTCAACCTGTACCTCCTCTTGTTAAGGCACACATTTCCATTCCAGCACAAAAGGTACCCTGTATTAGTACTTACAAAAGCCCCAAAACTATCACTACGAAAAAATCACAGAATTCCAAACAAAAAGTTTTTTCTAAACAAACATTTTTGCTGTGCCTGGACCCTTGACACCATAACGTCGTAAGTCTCAGACTGACCATCAGTAAAAATGAGACTACATTATTTTCATTTTTCTGTCTAAGGAATTAAAAAGCAACACAACAACAACAAAAGGCTAGATTCTTTCAAGATGGTCTTTTTCAAAGAGCTGAAATAGAAATTCAAAGTAACTGCACTTTTTCAAATGACTTCCTGATTTTCACTGTTAAGTTACATCTATGATATCTGCCCATAAAACTTAAGGCAGAAAGGAAGAAAAGGGAACAGGAGTAGGGCCTCTTTTTTAAAGCTACCTTAGAATCATAGACACATATAATATCTGAAGTTGGAAGGCTCCCATAAGGATCATGGAGTCCAACTCCCTGCTCCTCACAGGACTACCTAACACTAAAACAAATGACTAAGAGCGTCATCCAGACAGTCCTTGAGCTCTAACAGGCTGGTGCCATGACCGCTTCCCTGGGGAGACTGTTCCAGTGACCAGCCACCCTCTCAGTAAAGAACATTTTCCTAATGTCCACTCTGAACTTCCCCTGACACAGCTTCACTCCATTTCCTCATGGCCTATTGCTGGTCACCAGAGAGAGGAGATCCGCACCTCCCCCTCTGCTGCCTCCCCTGAGGAAGATGTAGACTGCAGTGAGGTCACCCCTTAGCCTGCTCTTCTCTGGGCTGAACAAACCAAGTGGCCTCAGCTGCTCCTCCTACATCTTGCTCTCTACACACACTAATAAAATTAAAAGGTTTCACTAACTTCTAAATGCTTACTCAAATTGAGCACTCAATGTAAATTTCAAAATTATTTTTTAATTTCTCTTGCATTTGTCTCGAACATCTGCAACTCTGCTTTTCCCAGTGAGTTCCTGGGACCCTTCTGGGACACAACGCTTGGGCTGGTAGCCCTTTCTTGGTCCCATGAGATTGTATTCAAACATAAATGAATGATGAGGTGGTTTATATATTTAATTCCTTTCTACATATGCATCGTGGACATTTTAGCAACATGTAAAAAAAATGGACACAAATTTTTAAGACTAGATCCCACAAATGTCTAGTGACAGTAGTAACATGACATTCAGAACAGGGAAATAAAAGATTGCACGACCACATTCCTTCTGTGTCCCTTGGGATGGCAGTGGATGCTGGATGGCAGACACCCTTTCTTGTAGCAGGCTTTCGTGCCTTCTCTGGGGCAATACAACCAACTTAGCTGGTTCCAAGGTCAAATTGCAGAAGTCTGTTCAGGCTGAACTCAGACACAGAGGTACATACACAATACACAGAGGTACAGTCTATGCCATACATAAATCATTAGGTAAAATATTTATATGATTTATAAATCCACATAAAAATGGCAACATCAGATGCTGTGGTTTCATTTGAAAGTCTAATTTTGCATACATACTTTTATATAAATTTTAATCATAGTGGGCAGGGATTTACTAAGTAGGGAACTAATGAGGTATAGCCATGAAGACGTCACTGCTAAAAGCATAGTTCACCGATGACATGTTGCCACTCTTTCCCAAATGGGCTGGCTACAGCTGCCTTTCAATGGTCCTACTCTCTTCCTCCCCCCCCCATCAGAAATGCTATGGTTCATTCCTCGTCCATGCAGAACACTGGGGGGGGGGGGGGGGAAACAAACTATAACTGAAAAAGCAGCAGTATCAACTGTAAACTGAGCATTTCATTCCTTTTCCAACTAAAACTGCATTATTTTAATAGGTTCTTTTATAACCAATGCTTAAAGAAAAGGAGAATATTGCTTAAAGAGACAGACTTTCATTTTTAAATACTAGATTGCTATTCCTTTGAAAGTCACTTTGTTAATGCTGTTTATATAGTCTAATGTTGCATCACCCTTTCATGGGTAGAAAGTGTTGATAAGTTTAAAAAAAAAAAACCCAAAAACCCAAAACCCGAACAAAAAAAAGCAGCTCCACAATGTCTGGAAATCTGTGGTAAAAGCCAAGTTGACCACTACACTGGTCACTGCATCGAATCGGTGGAGCCAGAAAATCCAAATCGGTTTCTTTAATAAACAGGTATTGCAGTAAGGAAATGATACTCCCCAGTGGGATTTCCCTGTACAATGAACCATTAATCAGTGAGAGCATTCATTATGAAAGTGTGAGTCATGCTGTCTTACTGCACAGCAATCAAACCTGGCTTGTTACTGAGCTAATCTGGAGAACCATGAATGACACTGAAGTAGCCTTGGGTAAGAACCAATCACTTAAAATAATCCAACACGCAACTATGCATCTAAGAATACTTTTTGTTTCCTTTCCTCTACCTTAGATACGCTGTATAGAGATTACAGTATGCCTACCATTTAAAAATATGCATTTCTGTTGTTCCTGTTAAAGTTGCTCTTACTTTTTTTGCCATTGTTTCAAATTTATGGAGAACTACTGTAAAATGATGTAAAATACTTGAATACTTGGGGGTTTTTACCTAAAACTGCATGTTTATGGCTACACTTAAATTTACTGTTTGTGATTTCAGCAGCTCATATCAAGATTTCAGACACAAGGACTAATGCTGATCCTGTTTTGAGCTGTTTTTAATTAAAAAATAAATACATAAAATACTCCAGTGTTCTTCATTTATAATAACTGCATGCTTGCCATAGGGAACCTCTGTTTCTTCTTACGTATATGAACAACAGTTGTTATTTGAAAGCCTACAGTTGTGAACAGCTCCAACACACTAGCTTCAAACTACTGTGGTAAGGCAAAAAAAAAAAAAGAAATAGGTTTGGCATTGTATCTATGAACATGAAAACCACCAGCTTTCATGCCATTCGCCCTGTCATTCTGATAAGCTAAGAATTCAGTGGGTATAAGTTAGGAGCCAGAACAATAAAGAATACAATAGCCCTGGCCGTTCTTGCAAATTATTACCTCTATCACAAGTCATTTTTCATGGAGATATGGAGGGGGAAAAATACCAAAAATAACAATTCTCATTATTACATATTGTAAAGCCAATTCAAACATTACCACATACATATGACTGTTAGACTAACCAAGATGTTTACAGTAGGTTGGGCATAAAATCCCAACTGGAAGGAGAAATTGTCACTGCTTGAAAATTTAGACATGCAAGGAATTAGCTTCAGCAGAGATTCCTTCAATAATGTCAAACTACGGAGGTGACTGAAGGCTGAGAAAGCATTGGCTCTAGCCAGCAGGATACATCTCGGTATCTTGCATTAAACTTTACTGCACTGAAGCTGAATCCTTCAGCTTTACAACAGTGAAACAGGGTAGGAAGCCTGTAAAGATAGGCCTTCCCTTCTCCTGCATACATAACCATTGAAATTGTAGATTTTCTTTACTGTCCTACCTTTGCTGACAGTTGGATACAATTTGTGGCTGGGTAAGTGTTCTTAAAAATAGGCTGAGAATCTCTTGAGTCAACAGGAAGAGAAGAATATCTGCCAGGCCCTGCCAAATACCTCAAAGAGGAAAATGTCTTCTGACTGCCTAAATAGTTACCACAACATCCTAAAGCATGTATCTCCTATGTTGAAACTACTAGATGGGAAAACAGATCAATTAAAGGAGGCATAATATCTTAAAAACCTTTGCAAAGGCTTACACTCAGTTAAGGATCAGGGATATGAGGGATCAAGCCAGCACTCTTCTTATTCTAGTAAACCCATCACGGGGGCTTTCTAAAGAGCAAGAGCTCTGTTTTCTTTCTGGGATTGTTCTTTGTCCTTAGACCCATCCAGTTCCCTGTTCTCTAAGACAGGCAAGCTCGTCTCTTGTCTTCTTTTGTGACTTCAACTGTTGCATTCTCAGTTATTTCAACCATACTATTTGGGTATTTATGGCCTCTTAAGTGGATGAAAAAGAATCCCCTGGGTTTAAATTTTAGGCAAATTAGTTCAATGTGATCCTGCTAAGTACAGTTTTGCTCAAGCAGTATGTCACAAAACAAGGCAGTTTTGCTTTTTTGGATAATATTTAAAATTTCAAGTACTTTGAATTACTATACAGCCTTCCTCCTTAAAATCAAACAAAAAAAATCGTAAAACTTTCCCAATGATTTTAGCAGGATATCTCAGAAGTGCTTATGAGCGAAAAGGTACAGCATTTGGCTCAAAGGGCTTTGAAAAAAAGGCAAGAGAAAGATGGCCCAATTGTACCTCCCTTGCTCTTTTTCTCTCAAACTTGAGTGAGCACCACTACTGGGTACAGAAAGGTTTAAAGATCGGACCCAAACCACAAAGACCGCACTGTGTCAGTTAACTGCCCCCAGCCCCTTTCTCTGTCAATACACTATAGCAACAAAGTGATTAACCAGGACAGATAACCACATGCTGGCTTGAAACATGTACCTACTTCATTGGTAATGAAACCACCTACCTAATCTGTAAGAATTTACCCTAACCAGGTAGCATGCACCATCTGAGAAGTGAGCAAACCTTCCAAAATTTTTCTGAAAATAAGTCCGAGTCAGCAACACTGTCACAAAGAGAAACCAGTATAAAAATTCACACTCCTGTCAATATTTTAGAGATCTCAGCATGAGGATTTACAGTAATTTATTTCAGTTTTGCTGAAAAGTCTATTCATAAATCAAGCAAAATTGTTCCATTCATGGAATCCAATAAGAGAATATTGTTTGCTGGTGTTACCGAGGGAACAGGAGTTCTTATTTCAGTGATAATGCAAATATTCAAGCACAATGAGCAAAATGCACATCCGCAAACAAAAGCCAGACACACTCCTACAGTGAATTCTTAAAATCTTGTATGACCTAGATACCATAGGAGTAGGTGACAGTAACATAATATGGGGCACTCCTTTGTATTTATTTTTTTCATTCATTGGTCATTTATTGACTGGGAGTGACTTGAAAATTTAAGTGATGTCATGTTCTGGGTCTGGTTGGGATGGAGTTGATTTTCTTCATAGAAGCTTATATGGTGGTGCTGTGGTTTAGATCTGTGATCAAAACAGTGTGTCAGCTACGGCTGAGCAGCGCTGAGGCCGCCTCTGTTTCTCACTCTGCCCCTCACCAAGGCTGGGAGAGAACCCAGCTGGGACAGCCGACCCCAGCTGACCAGAGGGACACGCCATCCCATAGAACGTCATGGCCAGCAACAAAATAGGGGCAGTTTCTCCAAAGTAGCTGTTGCTTAGGGACTGGCTGGGCATCAGGCTGCCGGTGGTGAGTGCTTTTGCTTCACTTGTTTGGGTTTTTTTTTCTTTACTTTTTAGTTTTTCTTTCATATATTAAATTGTCTTTATCTTGACTCACTAGAGGCTTTTTCCTCACTTTCGCTGGTCCAATTCTCTCCCCCATCCTGCTGTGTGGGGTTACCAAGCAAGTGGGTGGGGGCTTAGCTGCTGGCCAGGGTCAACCCACCACACACCATGACTACGTAATTCTCCTGCAACACCACCACAGTAATAAGAGAAAAAAAAGTCTGTAATGCAAGAGATGAGGTCAGTGGCAGCAACACCTGAGGACACATGTTCATTGCAAAGAACAGAAACAGCAAGGCAAAAGCACAGCCCTTTGAGTCTGAGGGAGGTAATCCACTACTGTTCTGTGCCAAAATAGACTGTTTATTACTACTACTTCAAATTTAGATTGCAGGCTGATTCATGCTGACTACTCTTAATGTTTCCCATGGCTCTGAACCTGAAGTAGGATAGACAGTTCTGGTATTGGTGTAATCTCAGGACTAATCTACTTCCTCACTAATTCCTACAGTTAAGGAGCTTACTTATATATCACATACTGAATTGCACAGATCCTCTTTGCCTCACGTCTCACTTTCATTACAGCCAGGCAGCAGAATGCATACTTCCAAGCCCCATACAACACTGCAATGTACCTCCAGACTAATCTTCAGAGACACAAACAATGTTTAGCAGTTAGGGCTGCACTAGGGAACCAAGACAGCAGTCACTCTGGACTCCTTTCATGGCTGTACCCCTTAAACAGAGAGCTAGTAGAAGAGCATGAAGTCTCCTCACTTGTTCACTACAAGCTGAAGTAGGGACCTGCTGGGGTAAGGATGTCTTCTCTTTTAAATGGCTGGGACCCACCTCCCCCAGCTCAAGATGAACATGACAATCAAACATTTTCTTAGCAATTTCCTGAAGAGCCAAGGTGTGTGCAGATAAGAGTGACTCCCATGCTTTCCTCTCTCTCCACATACAGTATCCTGCTGGCGTGATATTGGCAGAGCTGTCTGGTGGATGGGCAGAGTACCGAGCAGTACTCCCAAGGGGAACTGTAGCTGCTCGTCTCCTCACTCCTTTTCATACGGGCTTATGAATGCAGCCCAAGCCCCACAAAAAGTACCAAATCCCACATCAGATTCCTGTGTGGTAAAATGAGCTCAGAATCCATCATTTTGCAGGTGAAGCTGGGATGATGTACTCTTCTTCTTCTCCCTAAGTGCATCATTTTACATTTATCCACCTGAATTTTTATCATCCATTATTCTGGGTTTTTTTGGCTTCATACACTTTACAATATTTTGAGACCCTGAGGCATCCCCACAAAGAATGCTGCGGTACAGGAAGCTCCCCAAACATACTTCATGGCCAAGAAAGATGAAAAAAACCCTTTCATTTTTCTTTACTCTCTGTAGCAGTTAGGATGAGTTATGCCTAGACAGGATAGCTGTTAGCATAAGCCAGTAAATGTTAACCAACTCTTTACTGTGGAAAAAGCAGATGAAATATAGTCAACCACCTGTCCTGAAGACAAGAATAGTTTTTGTGTGCTGAAGAAAACAGACAACCGAACTATGCAAACATCATCAAAAAGCGCAAACATGTCCAGTAGTATCTGGAACAAGCAGACTGTGAGCAGCAACAGCAGTAACTGCAAATCAGAAAAGATCACCATCTAAAAGGACTCATCACCAACGCAGTACAGCCAGCCCAATTCTGTAACTAAGGGTACCTATTACTGTGGGAAAACAGAGTACAAAACATAGAGGTGAGACGTTCATGACCCTGCACCAGAATTGGGGACCATCTCACCAACACTCAGAGGACCTGAGAGCACCAGAGAGCACCCAGGTGACCCCATGACTCCACATCTGGACTGCACACAGCCCAGCTGGAAACAAGTGTGCTGGCTCACCTGACTTCTCTCCTGGACTCCACTCTCCCCCCCAAGGAAAAGGGAACGTGTGTGAGGAACCACTGCACTGACCTTCCCAGTTTTTCTTCTGGACCAAGTTATCTCTCCCATGAAACAGCAAAACCATGTAATTCTTTAAAACTGCATATATGTGTGATGAAAACGTCCTGGTATCCACACGTATTTAACCTCCGTACTGTCGCTTGGTCTTAAATGGCAACCATCTCTAACTGTCCCTATCCACTACTAGCACTATAGACTTGCTGCCAAGCTTCTTGCTCCAGATATTAAAAAGTTTTCATTAACTTTCTATGCCTTTTCATGTTTCTTAAGCTTTTTCTGATCTGCTTATTATGTTTTTAAGTTTATCCTGCTGAAGCGCAAAATCATTTCTATTTCTTAGATGGGAACTCTACCTCAGCACTTGATTGTGCTGGATACCCACGCCAGCTTTCTTCTGCTTTCTTGTGGTACTCAGTTGTTCACCACTGCAGAGTCATGTGCTTCAAGTAATTTCTGTGCCTCCTTCAAAGAATTAGTCTTGTTACTGACCACTTCTAGCTTCCTTGAGAAATCTTTCTGTGTGACCTTCTAGAGTTGAGCTCAGTATGGTAGATACTTTGCTAATTTCATCACTGGTGGAAAAATTAGAATACAAGTGGGCTAGTACCTGCTTTCCTGATGACAGGTTTTGATTGTATATACTTTTAAAACTAAGGGGTTTACTGCTCTCCAAGTACTGCTTCTAAAGTCATCTCTGTATAGCTCTTTGCATTTTCTGTGCTTGGTATATAATAAGTCCGGTTCCCTTTCTCTCTCTTTCTCTCACCTCATCAGTAGATTAATAAATAGTCACATTTGGACAGTGGTGACTGAAGATATTTTAATTAATGTCTGGGGAAAAAAAAATAATTTATTTTGTATAAATAAATATAAATGTATATAAATTTTCTTTTTCTATAAATAAAAGGAACTTTTATTATAAGAAAAATACACAGCTTTTAGATCAGAAGACATATACAATGTTTATATGAAAGCAACAGTAAGTATAATGCTACGAAGTCTGAGAAAAGACAAAGTAACATGTTATCCACACAGTTCTGCTTCGGGTTATACATGGACTTACTACCAATGCCACAGCTTTCTTTGTGTGCACTATTGTTCATAAAACTGTAACTCCTAAAATACTGACAAGAGAAGGGAAATGTATAGCTGAAAGTACAAGTTTACAGAAGCACAAAGAATAAAATAAAAACTTCTTGGCTAAGTAAATATGAAAAATAAACTAATTTGTTACCAAACCCAAAATAAACCATATATATGAGATGGCACATTTGTAAGGATCTGCCTAGTTTTTCCACAAAATTCAACAGCATTGCTGACACTGTGTGCATCTGAGATGCCAGAAAACTTTAAGTAATTTATATGCCCTACCTCATTACCTTACAGTGGGGGTATAAGGAGTGTTACTGTATCAGCCATCCTAGCACTCCTGAGAAAAGAAAATGCTACTGTTCCCTTCTCGCAGAGTGCAGACTCACAAAGAGGCAAAGTATCTCACCTAAGATACAACAGAAATCTAATGCAGGTCAGAGTTGAATCCAGCTCTCCCCAGAGTCAAACTTTTTTGATCTATATGACAGTAGGTACAATTTAATGAAGAAAACAAAACCAGAAATTCCATCAGTAGAATCCTAGCTGGTTTTCTAAACTGCACAAAGAGGAATATTTTACGTGCTCCTGAGCATGGAATCTGGATTTTCATAGAAATAAATGCTGAAAGAAATTTCTGCTGACATATCAACTAATAAAGTGCATTAGAAACACAATCACGAAAAAAAGCCAGCAGAGTAGAAAACTGCCTCTGGATCTCTGCCTGCCAGAAAGCAGAGGCAGAAGTCCTTGCATTAATGCATCAGTTTTTACAAAGTATACTTTACAGGCCCAAACCAAGTTCGGATTTAACTGGAATACATTTGGAATATAATGACAGTCATTATAAGACTGTGATGACAACTCTTCTAAACCTGCTTGGTTGAAAACCTATAGCCAGATGTTGTGTAATTAACTGAGCAATTTAAAGTAAAGTACATAAAATCAGAGGTTATATGTCTACTTGCATGTTGTGTCTAGTCATTTAGAGAGAACTCATTTGCATTTTCTTTTCAGTTTGCCTGTCTAGAAGTTTGGAAATTACTAGTCCTCTCACATAGTTGTTCCACCAAACCCAGTGTCCCTATGCAGTACATTCCTTTTATTTTAGTTTCTTTCTAGCCAAAATGATAGTATCCAAGAGACAGCTAATTGATGGAAAAGAATAAAAATATGTATGTTTAAGTTGTATAAGACTGTAATTAGTCTAATAGTTTCAGTCTTCACTCTGTCACACTAAAAGGGTATCAATTTACAGTGTTATCTTTATACACATATGTTGAGCACATTCTTAAAATATATTGGACAGGAACACATCACTTGTAAGACTTATAATAGACTGCCTATATTAAGTCTTTTTTCTTCCCGTTTTCAATACATGAAGCTAGATAATCTGTTAAATGATAGCAAAAATTGCTGGGGGAAAAATATAGACAGAATCACAGAATGGTAGGAGTTGGAAGGGACCTCTGGAGATCATCTAGTCCAACTCCCCCACCAAAGTAGGGGGCACAAACCTAAACCTTTGCATAACTCCCTCAGAGCCAACTGTTTTAAGGGTCATTTACGAATTCCTGCTCACCTTCACCACCAGCTTAAAAGTTCTCATCCTTTCATCCTTCTATGTAAGGACTTTGAAATTTTGTTTCAGCAAACTAATTGATCTGGAATGCACAACATAAAATCTAATGAGTGCGATAATACTTCGAAACACTACAAAGCGTACGTAAGACCAAAGAATGCAACGCAGCATATAGCATCTTAAATATCAACAGAAACACTCCAATCGTCATATAGAAACAGCAGAGAGAAGTCAGTAACTAAGCAAGCGGCAGTCACATCAAGGTAGGAAGTGCAGAAAATGGTCACTTAAATATTTCTGCTGCTAAGTGATTGTCTTGGTTTGAAAGACAGGTGTCTGTGGAGGAAGGCAGGAGCCTCCCTTGAAATGGAAAGTGCAACCCCCTTCCCTCCAAATTATTATAATTTTGAAATTAACAGGCCTTCAGGCAAAGATATGGGGAATAAGAATAACAGTTCTTTACTAATATATATATCTCTATAGATATATAGAGATATATATATATATATATAACACAGGGCAGGGAAAAAACAAACAACCCACTGGTTTACAGTGACAGAGTCAGGAATACAACCTGACACCCTGTTAGGGTGGCAGTAGCAGTCCGATAAGATGGTGGCTGCAGTCCTCCTGAAGCGATGGATGTAGTTCTGTGGAAGCAGCGATCAAGTAAAAGGGTCTGGTCTTCCTCTGAAGGTCCAGTGGTAGGTAGGTAGCTCTTGTCCTCTGGAACTCCAGCGGGGTGAAAAAGCTCCTCTGGGAATCCAGTGGAAGAAGGCTGCTAGAGTGTTCGAGATCTCAGTTTATATTTAGCATGGACTGCTTGGCTCCTTCCCCCCGGGGCGGAGCATCTCACAGTGGGATGGGGAGTCGTGAGGCAGTTCCTTGATGGGCCATTAACAGGAGATAGCCCAGGAGCGAGTTATCGATGGGTCAGGCGATAAGGCATTGTTGTGCCCAGTAACAGGAGATAGTCCAGAGGGTGGAGGCAGGGAGCACCGCCCCACCTGGTCTCAACAGCTCCTGAAGATGGTAATAGAATACTTTTTTTTTTTCTTTTTGGCACATTTTACACTGTAACCTAGGACAGTGATACAAGGTGGGAAGCAGCCTAACATAAAGATTCTGCTGCTGCTTAAGAAGAAAACATACAATATTTCTCCAAACACAAGCTGAATAGACTTAAACGTGAGAAAGACTCAGACTGATGGTTTGAAGTGTGTTTGTGAAGAATGTACATCATGTCTTGCTCTATCCCCAGCCATTTTGCCTACAAGACCACAAGTGAAAAGTAACCTCACCTGGCATCAGCAGACTAGTCAAGTGATTCTTAACGCAGTGAAGTGCCATAGTAACTCACCTAAAGGAATGGTCCCACAGCACTATCTGAAGCTAAATCAAATTTCTTATTGCAATGTCAGGGATGTGTTGCCTGAAGAGCCACAGACTTCCCCAGAAAGGCAATACTAGACTCTTCTTTCATTGAGGATAAATAGCTGAACTAACGCAGCAATGTTACAGTGGCCTTCAATTACTGCACCCACAAGTACTCTGAGCAAGTGAACTTGCAGTAATTTTCTTAAAACGCCTAAGCCCAGGGTGTTCTTTTACAACACTACAATAATGCTGTCTTTTCTTAGGGACCCATTTACTTTGACAGGACTTATCAAGAACATATGCCAGAACACAATTTGGTTCCTAAACAACAGGCCCATTATTAAAGGGTACGCTAAGATATCGGAAACAATAATGAAGTTGTAGTGGCAACTAGGCCTAAGAACCAAGTCAGCTCTCCCCTCAGTAACTTGGGTTTAAACCAGCTAGTTGCACAGAACAGAAAATTACCTGTGACTTATCTGTATTAGAATTTTATTATACACTGTGTAACCATTTTCCTAAATCAAAGTTATTAGCAGTAACAGAAATCAATTTATTCAATTCAGTACATATCCTCCAGCATCTACCTCTTCCATTACTGTAGCCCTACAAAAATGCACTACTTTTTTTTTTTTTTTAAACACTCAGTCATGGATTGACTACTTCTGTAGCATTGTACCCCAGGGTCCATGCAGATCAAGGTCTTTTAACCATTCCTTCTTTTCAGATTATTACTTTCAAACAAGAACTATTGTCCAGGTTTTCAACAGAATTAACGCCTAATTACTGCAATGTGTAAATTCTTAAAATTGCCTCGCTGGGTAAACTGGAGCGGTATAAGAACTGCTGTCCCCCACTTTCACTGCGAGGTTGATTTAAGATGCCATTGAATTTCTTTGCACTGTCAAGTGGCTGGAACAGCAGCAACATCCACTCATAAGCACATATATTTCACTGCACATGCAAAGACATGCACACAATTGCTTGAAGTTATACATGTTTTCCAACATCTTGTTTTGGCTGTCTACATTACCTAGTTTTAACTACCTCCATACACGCTATATGAATGAATTTACAGGATGCTCTCATCTACTTACATCTACGGAACCTAAATTGTATTTATGATTTTATTTACAAGCTCATCCTGTCAAAGTACACATCAAAACAGAAAATCCAGTTTCTTTATCCTAAAAAAGTTTGCACAAGTTAAGCAAACATGACATTCAGGGATGTACTGCCAGAGATACATCCAAGGATACCGGGGAGGAGACCAAAGACGTGGGCAGCAAGACAAGAAGGAAGGTGCCACTCCTCCCTATGCTTCCTCTTCCCTCTCCCACCCTTGACCAAGGTGAGAGGTGCTGGCTCCCAAAACAGAGCTGGTGCACAGGGGGAAGGTGTGCAGTGCAGACTTGAGACACCACAGCTTCTAGGAAAGCAGTCAGCAGCAGCAGGGAGCCAAGTTTGCTGGAAGCAGTCTTCAAAAACAGCTCTGGTGGACTTCACTTATTTCACGATGTAAAGCTGGTGAGGATGTTTCACAATTTTCCTTCTAGCTTTCTCTTTTAGTTACAGGCAGAGCTAGCAGTGCTTAGCACTTCTCAGCTTAAGATCCTATTTTGAATCACTTGCACTTTTCACAAGCTCACTGTTTGGGCTGAAATACTCCATCCAAGCAGCTGTTTCACAATTAAGCGCACACACACACGCCCCAATCTTAAAACAGTTCAGGCATTTTCAAGAATTAGATTTCCGGAAAGAATCTTTTGTTTCCATTATAAAGAAGTCTCCCAAAAAAGTGGAAGTTCTGGAAGTGTCTTATGTTCTACAGGGCATAGCAGCAAAATTATTATTTATATTACAGGAGCATCTAGAGCCTTCAACTGCAAATGAGGATCCACTGGCCTAAGGACTGTACAAATTAAGACAAGAAGAGGGGAAAATATCATAAAAACATAATACACAGATCTCTGTTGAATTCCATATGCTCAATCAAACAAGCACAGAATTTAACATATGCAGTTATTTTGTGACTAAAAAAAAATTATTCAAAAGCATTATTCATAAGTTATTTGATACTGTTACTTGATAAGAGACTTGGGGCTTGTTAGTTCAAACGTGCACAGGAAAAAGAAATTCAGTGGAAGTTTACTAGCCTGCAGTAAAACTAGGAGGAGCAGAGGATATTTGTGGTTCTAAAGCACCCTCATACACTTTACAGTGACTTAAAGCTGAAGCAATTCCAACTTCATGATCTCTTTATGGCCACTTAGTAATGAAGATCGTTTTCCCCTCTGCCCTCCAGTTTCTCAAAAAAAAACCCCAAAATCCAGAAAAACCCCAAAACCTCCACAACCCTTTAAAATCATTAAAGAAGCATTTAAAATCACTTATAACAGGCAGCAAATCATTAGTTGTTTTATGATCTGCAAACATCTGCAACATTTCCCAAATGACAATACTAGACACTGTACAAGGCTAGAAACAGCTATTCATTTGCTGTATTCATGATCATCCATTTCCTTTATTAATGGTGTTAGAATTTCCTAGATATGTTTGAATATACAATCCTAAAAGAACAGTTATTCTAACGAATCCTCTTGACTTAACACTATGCTGTTGCCCACCAAAGATAAATCTTAACAATACAGATGGCTGTTTCCTGACTTAGACCTTGATTCATCAGATACGTTCTGTATATTGAGCTGATCCGGTATTGCTTTCATTGTTCAGCTACATGCAGTCTTTGAACACCAAGCATTATTACTGTCACCTTTAGCCCACAAGTTCAAGTTGGGCTTTTAAAGGTACTTACGAATTACATGAGTTTTCTATGAAGTACGCTCAATTCTGCTGCTAGAAGAAAGAACTTGCTTTCAATTACTTTCTGAAAGAAAAGAAAGAAGTAATACTTCAGATTTCATCTGATTTAATCTGAAGTGGATACTAACTCATATATCTGACCTGTCCTGAAGAGCACTCGCATATTGCCAAGGGAAAAGAAAATAGGCATGTATCCAACATCAACCTGTTGGGTCTAGATAGTAATCAAAAAACAGAAGCAAAAGAAAAGGGAATTCCGGAACACATTTGGAGACTTATCTCACACACATCACCTACAGTTTCGAGAGTCTCCCAGTGATACCTACCCTGCTTAAATTTATCTCTGGCCCACGAAGTAGAGATATTTCACGCAGATAAGCCCACATTTCTTACCATTGAATAGAAAACAAAAGACAGAAATAAGCTTAATAGAAGTATGAGCACTTCCTGCATGAATTTAGCTCTTAGAATATTGGAAGAAACCTGTGGCCCAAGATGAAATGTGGCCCCACTGTCTTTTGTTGACCACTCTGAGGTTGCCACTAGACTCCAGTACTGAAGTAAGAAGGGAATAATGTCTCCTGTGAGATACAGAGAAGGGGAAGATGAAACACCCACCCACCCCCCCAAAACACAACCCAAAAACCAAACACCACCACTCCACCTGCAAACAATCCACTCTGAAAGACATCGATGTTACTGATTTCATGTTTCCAACGAGTCATCACACCAGGGACCTATCTGCGCATTGGGCTCCAGCTATGCAGAAATGGAAATTTGCATCCTCTACCAACAGCCAGCCTTAAGATGGATTTAAAGAATTTAGGATTAACGTTTTTTTCAGCTGGGCTCACTTCTATTCCTCCAAGGTGTTCCGGTGATGTTTGGGAAGGAAAATGCAACATAGAGTAAGTCTGGATGTAGAGATTTGCAAAATAAGCATATGAAACTAGTTGTCCAGTAAGAACTAGCTGCCTAGAGTCTCCTCCTAGTTAGCAGGATAAAACAGGTGTTCCGCAGAGTGATTAATTCCATCACAAGACAAGCCTCTAAGGCAGACAGGATGAGTCACCTTTGGGGGGAGGAGGAATCATCTCTATTACCTGTCGCGGGTGCCTAGGCAACTATTTTAAACTCAATGACTACCTTTTCAGGTAGCTAAAATTAGGTAAGATAAATTCCATCTGAGATGTAGAATAAATATACCAACAAATAAGCTCATCAAGGAAATGCTATATAATCAAAAAGTTCCTCAGAACTTCTGCTCAGAAAATGAGTATAAATATCCAGTACTAGAAATTTTCTGACATGAAAACATCCAAGCTTTTCCTATCACTTTTCTGTTTCATACACAGAATTAAGTATCATCAGAGATTTTTTCATACATTATTTTCAGCAGAAATATATATGCATGCAAATTCAGTACAAAAATAATTATGCAAAGTATGCAGCATTTATGATAGTTGATTGGTTTTTTTTTTTCCTTTTGAAAAGGAGATGATATAATACTCCTCCAGTGCAGGGGAGGAGGATTTTTTCCAGCTAGAATCCCTTATAAAAATGACAGAAATTTTACCTGGTCTTTAGCTATGTCTGTGTATTAAAATATAAAAATCAAGTAAGTGCTGAACGACAATATGAACAAATCTATTCTCCACAATATAAAAACATTATTTTGGGTTTAGATAGATTTGGTTTTGAGTATTAATAAACATTCAAGTAAAAAGGTGGATATTAATAAATACGCAAGTATAAAATCAACAATGACCATACAGAATTAATTATTCAGGTCAGAAGGGACCTCAGCAGGTTTTCTAATCCAACATCCTGATCAAAGCAGATCAGAATGATCTGCTTCAGCCAGATGATCAGCCTTCAAAACCAGGTTCTTCAGGGCTTTGTCCAGTTGGCTCCTGAAATATCCAAGACTGAAGATCCTACAGCCTATCCAGTTAATCTCTTCCACTGCTTAATTACACATACAGTGAACTTTTTTTTCCCCTTGAAGTCAAGTCAAAATATCTCCTCTCAATTAATGGTTCAACCTCCACCCATACACCTCAGCAAAAGAGCCTGCCTCAATCTTCTTCGTAACCTCCTCACAGGTGCAAGAAGGTGGCTACTACGTCCCCCTAAGCCATCTATTTTCTAGGCTGAATAGGCCCCATTTCTCAGCCTCTCCTCACAGAGTAAGACCTGGGGGCTCTCTGCTGAAGTTGCCCCAGTTTATTGATGTCATTCCTGTATTGGAGTGTCCCCCAAACCTGTGCATGGTAGTCTAGGCATAGCCTAATGAGCACTGAGTAAGTGAATAAACTTCTCCCTCGATCCACTGGCTGTGTTCCTATTAATGCAGCTCAGGATGCTGTTGGCTGCCAAGGCATCCTGCCAGCTCAAGCTCAGTTTGCTGTCTACCATGACCTTCAGGTCTGCCTCAGGAGAGCTGCTCCCCAGCCAGCAAGTGCCCAGGATGTACTGATGGCGGGAGTTTGTCCATCCCAGGCTCAAAGCTAAGTTATTTGCGTCATTTCACAAGGCCGCTGTCAGCCCTCTCCTCAAGCCTGTGTAGGTTCCTCTGAATGGCAGCCAGGTCTCCAAGTGCTTTGACTTCACCTCATTTTGTTGTCATTCACGGACTTGACAAGAGTGCCCTGCATCTCCTCCTCCACATCACTGACGAAGAATTAAACACGACAGGGCACAGGATACACCCCTGGTCTGACAATCCAGCCAGTTTTTCATCCATCTAGTAGACCACTCATCTGGGATGTAATGTCCCACCCTGAACACAAGGAGGCTGTGGCAGCCTGTGCCAAAGCCTTTCTGAAGTCCTTCATTGAAAGTTTTTGGGTAAACTAGATAGATATTACATAGGATGGAAGGTCCCTTCATGAGTGACTAATTACGTAAGAGAGAACAAACAAAAGTAAAGAAAGAGTAAGCTCTTCCTGTAGAGATCCCGGAGATAGCTGGTTTGCGCGCTGAGGTGTTTAACATATTCATACTGCTCATTCGCTTTTCTGGATTGCAGGAGGTGATGAAAATTGCTAATGTTACTAAATTGTAAGTATGAAGAAAATGGTCAATTAGGGAGAATTGCAGAGGACCTTACAAGACCAAATGACTGGGCAATAAACAGCAATGGTTTGCCGGCATCTTGAATACTGTGAGCAGCTCTGGTTCCCCTTCATTAAAAGATACAGCAGAACTGGAAAGGCAGAGAAGGGCAACAGAGACAACCAGAGGCAAAGAATGACCCCCACGTAGGGAACAAGGACATACGCCAGATCTCTTTGGTCCAGAAAGGGCAAGGCTGAAGGAGTGAATGAGAAAACTCTCTAAAATCCTGGGTAGCACAGGCAGGGTGCATTACAATGAACAGGGACAGCAGATGAAGTGAGTGAGCAGTAAGTTCCATGCAGGCAAAGGGTAGGGGCTCTTTGTACATCACTGAGCTATTGAAGTCCTTGTGAAATGATCCAGCAGTTGCTGAACATGTACATGGTTTCAAGTAAGAAAAATGCACCAAAATTCCTCAATAAACACACAGAATCACACTGTTTCTGAAAAGTCTCTGAGGCTGGTACGTGCTAAAAAGATAGGTAATGTGCACTTGCCTTGTTCAGATCTTCCTGTCTCATTGTTAGTCTTCGGCAATTGTTACAGGCAGGACAGTCAGATCTAGTTTATGGTAACTTCTCACAATACTCAATTCAAAATAACTATGCTGAAGGTAACCATGGGAGACTACTGCCAGGCAGCACTCCAGGAGCAGTCTCTTGTAGGTCCTGTATCCTATCTGCTATGCTGGAACTGCAAACACTAGGGCTGTCTCAAAGGGCATTAGGCACCTATGTCGAGGGAACTGAATCGAGCCCTCCATTCCTAGAACACAGTGAAACAAGAGGAAAATGCCATATAAAGAGCTTAATACAGAGAAAAATGATGTCTTTTTCATGGAGATCTACTGTTTTCACAGTGCACACCTAAATCAGAAAAAATTTACTACACCAGAGCTTGCTGTGCAAACAAGATTTTTATTTTTACTCCATGCTGTGGAGTGGACTCACTGCATACCCAAAGGAGCACTGCAACCCCTCAGTAGCTGCAGGTTACATGAGATTTAGGCAATGAACTATGGAAAGCTGCAAAGGCTCAAACCCAAATCTTATTAACCAAATGGACAAAAGCCACATGAGCTCATGAACAGAAGTCAAATTGAGCAACATAAATATGAAAAAATAGAAAAAGTAACCTTGATAGTGGAAAACATGTTGACTTAACTTCAGGATTATGCCAGTGATAAACTGATCTCTTGTGAGCAAGGAGACAAACTGATTTCTATGAAATTAAATCCAGACTTCTATCCCTCCTTTTTTAAAGGGTCTGACAGAGAATTTGAATGTAATTTTGGAAAGATCCCACAGAGTTATACTGTTTGCTAGGTTAATAATTTAGAATTACATTTTATACAAACCACGATGCTTAAACAAGAACATCTGTAAATTCAAAAATACTTGGAAAAATACTACTTCGAAACCGTGCTTCATTTCCTAAGTTATTTTACTAAACCTCTGTAATGTAAAAAGAACCAGTTAGGACTTTCAACTCTATAATTTTGTTAAAACAAATTGTTTTTTCCCTTTCCTATTTAGGCACGTAATATAGCCAGCATATAGGAGCAGATCCATGATCTACTAACAAACGCTAGCTGTTGAAAGTACACAAAAAGGAAGCAAAAAAGATTCCCCAACACTCCATGTCCCAAGAATTTCAGAAGTAGCCAGCAAAATACTCAGAATTACCAGGAGGAAACAACGGAGTGTGGCCAGAGCACATGCTGAGTGAATCACAGTTGTCCTCTTCAGAAGGGTTGGTGTTCAGGAGTTACAAGGCAAAACGCCATCAGTCTGTCACATTAGACAAGCACACCAACTGGAAAAACTGCATGTTATTAAGCTCTATTTGAGGTGGTGGATGTGAACAGAGCTCTTTTGAGCTCTTTCTGTACAAATAATTCTTGACATAACTTTCCATTCAAAATTTTATTTTTGTGTTCAGGTGCGATTGCTTTTGAGACACATATTGCAGGATGAGGTATATAATTAAAAAAAAAAATCAAGATAATTTTTGAAATTGAGACTGGATACCTCGAAACTAAGCTCCAAAACAAGCAATCTGCAGCAAAAAGAAACAATATTCATAATAGTCAAAATTCTACTTTTACATTGCACATTCAGGTTAAGTAAAGTTATTACATACACAGAGCACAAATAACAAACTGATTATACCATGTTATTGAGAATACATATTTAAATTGATAGTTGTAATGCCACAGGTTTCCTCAGAACTAAGGTTTTGCTTGACTATTTACACGAAGAATTTTTGTACTAAAAGTAATGATTCTCTGAGGATGAAGGTGATCGAGCACACAGAACTTACGTAACAGACTGCAGAAAACCAGACTCCTCATCATCTCTCTTTAAAACTCTAGCTGCATTACAAAGCTTCTGCCTGTCTGAGGTAGCCCATACCTGGTACAAAGGTACAACCTGCTGTGTTCACTGAGCAAGAGAAAACAGTTCTGTCTACAGTGAACCTGTGGCCTCTTGAACAAGGCTGTAAGAGCGGTGCATCAGGATCAACAGTGGCGTACAATCTGCTGCCTGCTCTGTACTGTCCTACACACGCTTTCATCAACATCTGCCAACTGATAAACGACGGTCAGCTAGATCAAAACTCCTGGACTGAAAATAAAAAAAACACTCCATTATCAGAGCTTTGAATTAGTGCATTTAATAGGAATTTCTCTTCCTGCCCACGTGTCAGGCATCTCAGTGTAAGGAAAAAAAAAAAAATCACTTCTCAAAGCGAGGTGATACTGCAATGATTCACACATCTATGGAATTGGTACTGTATGAATTCTCTCTTCTGGAACTAAATTTCTCACTCATTAACAGTTTGAAGTAAAAAAATAGGTACACTGAAGATGATGAGTAACAAAGATGAGTAGATGCAGTGAAGCTTTATTATAAAGCTAAGCTTTACAAATGCCTATGTAAATATTTTGTAATGCATTTACAGGTATGCAATATTATTATTTTTCTTAACAGAATACAGTTTGCAATGCAACACTACACAGTGCTGCTTCAAAACACTTTCCCTCTTTTTTTTTTTTTTTAAATGATTTCATTAAGAAAAAGAGAAAACAAAACCCAGTCCTTTTACCACTCTTATTAGTTGCTTATCAGCACTGACAGTGCTCCCTTATCCTTTACAACTACAAGCCTTGAAATCAGCTGGTTGGGCAAACTACATTGAATAGAAAAGCGAATTTCAGCAAAACACACATAAAAATTCGTATACTGCAAAAAAAGATGAGTTATTTTGGAATGTCTTTTCCAATACTGACCTCCAAAAGTAACACGAAGCAGTTATCTTAGACAAATATAAACACCACAAAATACTGCAAATTGCGCAAAAGTCTTCTAAAGAAAGATTCTTCCCCATATGTCAGATTTTACTGTAAAACTTACTATCCACTTTTACTTTAATTAGTGAATTCTATGTTGCTGTGACCTGACAAAGCACGACACAAGTTTAGAAACCCTTCATATACATTTTTTAAAAATGCCCTTTGTCAGTAAATGTGTGTGTGTACCTGTATGGAGCAGCAGTTTTCCCCGTTCAAATAGAGAAAGGTTCTGTTATGTGCAGAGTTAAGATCTGTACAAATATTATCTGAACTTCAAACCTCATATTTCTGCACTGATTCTAAACTGTACATTATATTTAATAGCACATAATGATCTGGAAAACATTGGTGTTCACAGCCATAAGAATAAAGCTTATCTACAACATGAATAACAGCAACTAGATCTGACAGAAACATGTCAGGAAATTAGCGTTATTAGATCAAGAAAAACAATACACAGCTCACTTAAAAAGAACTAACTAATATGTAATTAGCAAAGATTAGGAGAATAGCTAATGAAGTCTAGGATGTCAACGCTTATAATCTGATTTCTTCATCAGATATTAAGACAAAAACATTATTGGACAGAAATCCACATCCTTCTGTATGCTGAAATCACTTCAGGGACCTAAAGGAAGTGTTTACAAAGTCAATTTTTGGTGAAAATCAATCAGTCCAGAGCTTGAAGAATGTAAAGGAGTCTACCTGGGAAGTCTGTCAAGTCTGCTTGGAAACCATACGCCAAATAAACCATTTACTGAAGTCATGTAGCACTTATTACCACTGTGAGGTGACTTGCACTTAGTGTGGTCAACAGATTGTTGCAAGATGGAGAGAAATAATGAAATTAGTAGTGACAGCAGCCAGTCATTTTGAAAGTTGCTAATGACACCAGGCAGAGAGAAGGACTGATTAGACCAATAAACAATGCAGGATTTCTACTAGAGCTGACATACAGAGGCCTGGAAAAGTGCTTTCCTACTGAAGACAGAGCTGAAGCAGGATGCTGTTGAGGAATACAGCATCTGAAAACAATTTCTAGACTGTTAATGCAGAAACTGAAAGACAAATCAGAGAAGGAACAGGAACCATAGAAGATGATCCTGGCACACTGGCTCATACCCTTTCACAAGGATCCACAGACATTAAAGCTGGAGAAAACCAATGAAAAATAGGGATTTGTCTATGTCCCTCCATCAGTAAATAAGATCCACTTTCACAAAAGCTTTGGGATCTACTTTGATTCCAACAATGTTCATTATTCTGAATATTTTCTTAGGGAAATGCTAAGCCGTGGTTGCTGACTAGAACCCACCACTGTCATTTACTGTGCAGTGAGAACCTCATCTACCTTTACTAAAAGTATGACAGTTTTCATGCATCCATCATAAACGAATATTTCATCTGTAAGTATCTTCTCTATGAAAATAATTAACAACTGCAAAGTCTAGTGCTTTGATTAAACCTTTCTGAAACACTTCGCACTTCCACAGAGTTGTGAAATACAGTATATAATAATGCTATTTCAGCTACCTACAGGAAGACACTCTTCTGGCTTGTTAGTGTAATGCTAGTACTTCCCTTCCCTCTATCACTAAGACTGATATAAAGAAATAATTTACTTTCTCCACCCTCTTTCACACCCTGGGGATATAGATGAGTCATGTAATATGTGCAAAAATCCATTTTCCAAGGTATGTTGTACATACTTTACTAGTAAAGAAGCTTGGCTGGGAAAAATATTTTCTGCTTTTGGTTTTTAATTACCACAAAACCATACTTCTGTCCTATAGATGGAATGAGATTCACTGATTTTACACTTCACAGAAAAGAATTTCCTCTTTTTATAAAGGCTTCTCCATTATTACTTCACAGCTTGTATTTATAGAGCTTGTTTGGCTTTTGATTGTTTGCTTGGTTTCTCCTTCCTCCTTCACATAAGTGTAATCCTTTCTGATTTTGATCTTTAATTGGAAAGTCCTTATTCCACGGTGATCCCATGTTCTGTGTGCTACAAACCTGCGTTTGTGAACTGCAGATGTATTTTTACGCTCTCATGATTTAGCTGTACCAATGCCAACAGCTAATTTGCTTCATAAAGAAGTCCATTATCACCTTGTAGGCTAACAGTCCCTAAATAGTTGCATGATGCCCTTTTATGATCTCCCTTGTCTTGACTGTCAGCTCCTCCATTGTGCCTCGCCCACAAATCTGATAAATTTTCCTCTTCAGCTAAGATTATACAAACGTTTTAAGTACAGAGTTGTCCTTAACACAAAGAGTTAATTTGGTTTGGTTAGACAATTTGTTTTAGTTAGTCATTTGTCTGATGCTTGACAGCCATCTCAAATTCAACCCAGAGAACAAGGACAATCCTTAAAGGCTTTCAGCTAAGACTTCCTTTTAAGTTTTTCACTTATGGGGATGTCCAAACCTATTTAGACCTTCACCACAGCAGGTTCAACGACACTGTCCCAAGTCCTGCAAGTGTAGGAAGTTGGGGCTGCCTTTTAGATCTGCTTCACAGCATCACTACAATATGCGTTTGCTTTTCATTTCAGAAAGAGAGCTTAAACATAGACCTGCCTATCATACCTTCCTTTTTCCAGATCTGATGTTTACCTTTCTTACCCTCCTATATTTATTTCAGAACAATTCAAGTATTGAGGACACACATACCCTTTCTAAATGCCTTAAGTTATTTCATTATGCCTCTCTCAAAATCATAGTTTTTGTTTACCATATCCAAAGGTGCACATACATTTGCCCTTCCTATATACCTTCCCACAGAATTCTCATCATTTCCACTTCAGCAATTAATGCCTCTCCCTTCACCTTTGTACCTTCTTCTATATCGTCTCTCTTCACGCATAAGCTCATCTAACATCTGTAAGATCCATAAGCAAAATCACATCCACTGACAGCAAGACATAAAAATGATTTCTAAAAAAAGAAAGATTTGCACATTTTGTACTTATCCCAAGAAATAAGTTTCAGCATGATTAAAATTAATTCAGAGAGCCTCAATTTTCTCATTTTTCTCCTATGAAACTCCAAGGCAAGTATCATACTGTTCATTTGGTTAGGAATGGCACAAGCAAAGTTGCAAATCATTTCAAATTTGACTCTGGTAATTTTTTTCCAAAACATTTCACTGGTGTTATATGTAATACTATGATAGTTCTTTGCCAGTGGGTGGCTTTAAAATTTCTTTGGCACTAGTCTCTTATCCTTTGTCTATAAGTGGGTAAGAGAATATATGCTATCCGTGTTTTATATAACTATAGTCACTTTTTATAGGCTAACAGCCTTCTTACTTTCCTTAGCATAAACTTTATCCATGAGCTCTGTTTCAAGAAAAGTAGCAATGGCGTCCTACTGATCTTAAAGCCCACTTGAGCATGGCTTACAGGCGTCAGCATAAACAAACATTTCAGGAAGGTAAAAATGCATTAAAAACAAACTTCAAAATTGATCAGTGATGTGGATCTCAATATACCCAGTCCTATCATTGATATTTAAAGGGCAATGTCTCACACACAATAGATAGAGCAATGCTCCCTTTCAGAGGCATATGCTAAAGGGGAGAGGGGAGGGAAAGAAAAAGAAATTCTACTTCTATCGAGTTTATGTCCAATGAAAGATTAAGCCATTTTCTACTCTGTGTAACTCCAAGTCTCTTTACTGCCCTTGTCCAAGCTCCAATGAACATTACATTTTGATTTCTGCATAATTTCTTATTTCTATGCAAATTCTCAAATAATCAGATACATAATTTGGTTCTCTGATGTACAAGATGTTCTGTTTCCAGCAAAACCCCAAAATTTGCTTCACTAAGCTAGTTTGAATAAATTTGTATTTCAGCTTTTACAAAGTTGTCTATGAATTTATTCCATGTGATTAGAAATCCTGTACTCAGTGCCTAAAAGCCTATACCAGTTCTGCTATAGGATAAAAATCTTAAGAAATTACAGGTAAAAGATAAAAATGTTAGCACATGATAATGATTTCTTAATAACGCTGAATTTAAACCCTGCCCAAGTAACTTGAACAGCATGTTTGAAATACACATACATTTGCAATTTAGGTTTTTTTACAAATTAAAATAATAAATCCCTAACCTCTGCTGAAGGGTACACAACCTTCTCTTCTGTTTTCTTTTTGCATTTCTGCTTACTTCACATGCTCATGAGGAAGAGGTACTGCCAGTATTTCCTTCTCTCTTCTTATTTCCCTTGCTCTCCTCCTGCTGCCAGCCCCGAACCTCTTGCACTGGGCCAGCCGCTGGGCCAGGAGGAACCCCCCTGTCTGATGGTGCAGAGCTGAGATGATGCGCTATAAGCACACATTCTCCTTCACAACAAAGCCAGTACCCATCAACCTCCATTTTTAAGGGTGGCTTAGACTGCTGATTTAATGCAGTAATGATTACAACACTGTAACTCAAAGCACAGTGAGGCAGCACCTTACAAGCTGACGTCAAGAAAATTACTCGGGCGCTGCTTACGTCTGCAAGGCCATGGTGAGAATCACCGCCAAACAACACAAGGCTATGACACTTCAGGCAGATAAAGTAATAACTTTCTTAAGCTGATGTGAAAACAGCACTTACACTAGGCACAAGTTTTTACCATTCACTTGCAGAATAATCTTAACCACAGTTTTTCTGCAACAGCTCTGGGTAGATGCAATTGTAGCTGTAGAAGTAATATTAAAAAAAAAAGAATCCTGAAATCTACACTATGATACATAAATGAAGAAGAATATTCTTGAATACTCCTGCCCTAATTTGAAAGGAAGTCACTGGAAATCCAGTACTAAGACAGAATACATCTCAAATGAAAACTGGGAGGGGGTAGAAATAGAGAAGGAAGGCAAAAAAAAAATTTTGGAACTTCAAGAGATTGATCAGATCTATTGCATCCAACTGAGGCAAATGATGAATTGAAAACTTCCACATGAATTAGTGCAATGTCTCTTTTCTGCAAAGCAAAAATATATCTTAAGGTTTTGCACAGCATTCCCAACAAACAAAAAGCAAATATCATCAGATTTTAGTATATCTTAGGAACAACTTGCTTTATGTAAATTTCTGCAGTGGTGTGAGGAGAGATGTAGCTACAAATGCTGGACAAAAATCGTTCTTACCACAAGAGTAGCCAAACCGGGTTCTTTAAGCTGTCTGTCACTTGGATACTACAGAAATGTGGAAGACACAGCCACATTTTCTCCAGGGAACTTTGCAACAACAGAAACTAGCACCAGAGCAGCATTTGACAACAAAACAATAAACCCCCATCAATCAATTTCCTTTCTCATAAAGGCAATTTTTAGGCTCTGTACTGCTGTGCCAGCTGGTAACATCTGCCATCACTGGACTATGTGGACAGTGTTACAAAGGCATTTCGTTCCCGTAACATAAAATGTCAGTGGACATACTGGAAGTTTACCTCCAGTTTATCTTTGTCGAGTTTATCTTTTTTCCATAGATAGGCTTGACAGAGATGAAGAAACTAATCTCCATGCTACCATACAGCAGAAAGAAGGGTCATGTAGATGTTCCAGAGGATGGCTATCAGTAATTGAAGAGGAGGAAAAACACCCCTATAATCTAAATAAAGTGATTAACGGATGGCATTGCTAGCAACATTTTTTAAACTAACCCTAGGTAGGTGAGTCAATAAGGACTTTAACTGATATGGCTACTTTGCATGCATTTCTGACTGGTAAGATAACATAAGCAGTACTCTGTGACAGAGGATGTTGAGTTAAAATCGTCAGTTCTAATTAATAAGGTCCAGACTGACTATAGCACTAGTGAAGGCATAAGAATCAAATTTAAAATCCAGATCTTGATTTCAAAAGCTCAATCCTGAACCAGAAGTGTGTACAGAAGGGCACATTCACATTCATCCCTTTCAAAGGCGGGGGGGGGGGAGTATTAGGAGTAACATTCTTTAATATATTCTATGTGTTTAAATGGCATCATGTCTTTTTCAAGCTTGTAAAAAAGAGTAACTGTTGTAGGACTTCAATGCAAAATAAATGGAGGCATCTTGGGAAACTGCCTCTCAAAGACAATTCTTTTGAACGAGAACCACGATTTTGGCTTTTCACCTATCATATATTTACAGGACACAAAAATGTAAACAAACTGGGCAGATGCAGATTCTTTTGTCTCCCTTTAGACAGGATACAGTGGCATAAAGCAGTGAACCAAAACATACTGTTCCCTTGGCTTTGCCACCTAAGATGACATTTACAGCATGCATACGTGGTACTAATAAGATAAAAGAATCACACACGCATCATTAATTCATAAAAGCATCACTGGGAAAAAAAAAAAAGTGCAAAAACGAGGGAAATTGTTTCAAAGCAGTTTATAATCCCAGTCTGATTAGAATTTGGCAGATTCCCCCCATCCCTCCGCCAATTCTACATCAGTTACACAGTAAATCTGCAGTATTTCAACCAACCAAGTCAGTCTGAAAAGAAACAGACGTCCCTCTTTGTAATTCCTTCCACAGAATTTGAGTAACTTGGAGGAAAAAATATTTTGACAGTTTGGGTAACTACTGTTAACAACTGTTTGGGGAAAAAACTGAAATCTCAAACATACTTTTTTCTTCTGTTTTGACCAGCAGGAAAAGTTCTCAGTTATAGGAGTGCTGGTACAGCAGAAGCCTCATGCGAAGCCCAGCATGGCCACCATCCACCACATGCAACGGGCTTCACTTAACGTTCGGGCTTCACTTGCCTTTCTGTTATTTTCTTACATTACTTTCTCTGCTAACACTCATTCTTCAACCACCAAACTCCACGGTTACATTCAGCAATACCACCAGGATGGCTTGCCAAGAGGAAGAGATTTTATTATGACTCAGAGCATAATGTTTTGACCTTGTTTCACTTTTCCACCCGCAAAAATAATTCACACCATCACATTTGATTCTGATCACAGCCATAGTTACTATGCTTAATAGCAACAATAAATTAGAAGCAAGTCATTGGCTTACATACTTTAAACAAAATATTTACAGTATACTATTAAATGTTTTCTCCTTCCAGGCTTTTCTTTTAACAATATAAATTAAAAAGTGAAATTAGCTCTGCTGTTCTTTACAAATATGTACTTACTTCAAATAATCAGTTTTTTAAAAAAAAAGATCTCCCACTGATATTACTCCAATTCATCATTTGGAAAATGTATTTTTATTTAAAAAATACTTTAAGTTAAATAAACGCATATTTAAATTATGTGTGATTGCAGATTTTGTAGCCGTAATTAGTTTAAAGAGGAAATTAAACTTGGTACAGTTGATCAGCCTATTTCACTCACTATTGGAGTAAAGAAAAGCATTCTCCAAAATCATTGCACATGCCAAATTGGTCAAACATTGTTATAATGAACACCTCCCCTGTGAGGACAGGCTCAGAGAGTTGGGGTTGTTCAGCCTGGAGAAGAGAAGGCTATGGGGAGCCCTTACAGCGGCTTTCCAGTACTTAAAGAGGGCCTGCAGGAAAGGTGGGGAGGGACTGTTTACAAAGGCATGTAGTGACAGGATGAAGGGTAATGGTAATGAGGGGAGATTTAGATTAGATATGAGGAAGAAATTCTTCACTGTGAGGGTAGTGAGACACTGGCACAGGTTGCCCAGAGAAGCTGTGGCTGCCCCCTCCCTGGCAGTGTTCAAGGCCAGGCTGAATGGGGCTTGGAGCAACCTGGTCTGGTGGGAGGGGTCCCTGCCCGTGGTAAGGGGTTGGAACTAGATGGTCTTTAAGGTCCCTTCCAACCCAAACCATTCTGTGACATGACCCTACTCCTTCTCTGAGCTATGACCTTGGCAGTACAAGAAATCCAAATTATGGACGTGCAGCTTTTCACAGAGGCTAGTATTTTTCCTAGTTTTGTATTTCATGTATATATATGTATGTATGTATGTATGAATGAATGAACACACACACACACTCTCAAGGGCAGACGAATTCTGACAACCTAATTAGTTCTGACTTTACCTCTCCAACCTTTGGCTCTGAGAGCCCTCTAAGAAAAGAAGATACCCTTGAGTCTTTCCTCCATTCTCCTAGTATCCCTCAGGAAGGGAAAAAAAAACAGTGACAAAATCCTGAGCATATACCCCTCAACCCACAACAATTTGTGGGTTGAAGCAATACCTTTAGGTAGCAGACGAGCACTCCAACATTTGTTCCCTCTAGTCATTTTTTCTTAAAACTAGAAACTAAACAGTCCATGCTCTGGAAACAGACACTTTCTGAAACTCTCTCTCATGCCTGCTCCTGCGTTTTAGTTGAGACAAGGTAGGGAAAGCAGGCAGCTGTTTCTGCTCTTCTTGGCATCCATGTAGCAGATGAGTAAGATTTTTATCACCTTACAAAGCTTAACGACTGCTGGTGATGGCTCTCTGCCACCTCCCATTATTTGGTCTTTCCAGTACTCCAGTGGAAGTACTTCATATTCTGAATAAGCTGAATCTAGAATGAAGTCTTTTAGGAACTGAAAAACGAATGCCATACTGAGACGTATGGTCACAGAACAGTTCTAAGAAAGCATCAACAGAAGAGCATGGTTTTCTAATTTGATGCATACACAAGCCCTTCCTTGAATTGCCAAGGAAAAATACAAAAAATATAAATAGGTAACAAAAGAAAGGGAAACAAAGAAGAAAATTTATTGCTTTCCAAACACAAAGGAGACAAAAGCATGCAGTATAACTAGAGGAACCACTTAAGGTCTGAGGGTTTCTTACAATGCTGGTACTAACTCTGGGGGCATGTGAGGGAAGCCTGCTTCAGGTATTTCAGATTTAAAAAGAAAGGAAGACACTAGGGATTTTCAGCCCGTTTTGTTTTGTTTTGTTTTAAATGTACCACCACCACTATCACCATTGGTTACTTCATGGGATAAAAAGGACAGAAAAGGGAAAGGGTGAGTGGTTCAAGAACTGTCATTTCCAAACTGAATGGGATATATGAGTTTTATTTAGTTGCTTTTCCAGGAAACAGATCCCTCAGAAGGTCTAGTGTTTCTCCCATGGATAGTCTAAAATGTAGTCAGCTTAGTGACATGGACAGCTCACCTTGCTACATCCTATGAAACATATACGAATGACACCAACAGCACTTCAAACCTCATTCTCTCTGCGTCATACGGAATGCAATGGCATTGCAAGAGTAACTATCAAGTATGGGACAAGGACTAAAGGTGGGAAGATAAACAAAAAAACAGTGACAACAGACTGAAGAAATACTCTTCACCAGCCCAGCACACCACATTCTGCCACCTGTGAACGCTACCATCTGCAGCGCAAGAACTTCTGGAGATATCTTACGTAATATGGCCACATAGTACATAAGCTGCTTCAATGATCTGCCTAGACAGTCAGAAAAATTATAGAAAATAAGGACAGAAAGAGGAGTATGCAATATCACCCCTAAGAAATACCAGACAGTAAGAATGGTTTTCCTTCTGAGATGCCTTATATGAGAGTGAAGCAAATGAAAATCCAGAAGACAAACAGGAACGAGAGTCAGCAGTACATCACCGGTTAGCACTTCACAACAAAATTATGCTTGAAAATATACTATAGTACATCTCTTCAGCCTGTATAGGAGGAAAAGGAAGGCATTCAGAGCTGAATCACAAGCACAAAAACATTGAATTTTACCAGCCCTTTTCATGACAGTGAATTAAGAGAACAGAAGGATTTTTTCCCCTTAGGAAAAGAATATATATTCTTACATATATAGCTAAAAAAAAAAAAAAAAAACCTAAATGAAAAGCTAAAATAGAGGATGCCAGTTGATCACGCTCAATAATATTTCAGTATCTTACCAAAGAAGAAAGTTCTCACAAGTAGTTTTGTGCTCTTAAAAGTAAGCTCAGTAATAAATTTATTGGTCACCTTCATACGAAGGTAGCAGGTGTAAGAAAGTCTTACAGCGGATGAGATTCTCTCTAAAAACACAGTTTCCCAAAGAAAAATGTGTAAACAGATGTCCTTATAATACAAGAATTACAGGAATTCGTACCACAATCCTGAAAATGGAGTGAGGAGTCTCACTTCTACTTCTTTCTAAACGTCAAACTTTTGGCTCCAACAAGACTTTCCATTTAAGGGGAAACCTTCCCCCAGCTTTAAGGCATGCTGAAAATATTCACTATTCCAGATGCCTTTCTAAGCTTGTCACTCCTAAAGTCCTTTACTTTTCTCATAGCATTAATAATACACAAGCTATTCTGATCGTTGATTATACCACACTACTTTCAAAAGTGGGGGGGGGGGGCCCTGACCATGAGTCTACATATGTTGTAATTCTAACATCTATGTCGGTCACACTTCTGTTATGATTCTGAAAGCAATATCCAGCACAAATGAACTGCATATTATACAGCCCTTACTCAAGATCAGTTATGTTTTGTACTGTTTTGTCTTCATTTTCACTATTTGTTCATAATTTCTTTTATATATCAGTAAGTTTAAGGCCATTTTAACACAGGATCTACAAATAATACTGGGTATGGATACATACTGAAGCACTTCATGGCAAATTATTCCAAGCACACACTAATCACACACAAAAGCAAAGGTTGTTCAAATATATTCTTTGTTCAGTTACAACCCTTGTCACAAAAGTGAATGATCAATAAAAAGAAAGTCAGGACCTTAACCATGAAAAATCCACATCATAACACTAAACCAACAGTCATTCAACCCACCTTGCATACATCCATGTATTCAAAATCATGCCTGCCTAACTTTATGACTTTGCATTTTTAGTATCTTAGTCTACTCTTGCTCAGGAGAGTGTCAGTCAATATTGCAGCATCCCTGCCAAACTGAACACTGAGGTTATGCACTAGGCTGTGACTTAGAGGAACAGGAACACCACGCACGATGATTTTGAAGGCACAAGCAAGGGGAGCAAAAGCAAGGCATGGGGTTTTGGAAAACACAGTCTAAGCTTAGGTGGGCCAGGAGGTGCAAGGAGCTCCTTGATGAGGGCTGTTCTGCCAGGCAGTCTTGAGGAGCAAAGAAAACAATCAGACAAGGCAAAAGAAAGCAACTCACTCTGGCTTGTCTGAGGCAAATCTCAAAGCAAGAAAATTCACATTGTACCTGCTTTTTCTTACGAGGCCTAGGGCTCTTTTCTTCTTACCAGGTAGGCAACAGGGTGCAAGGCGGCTGCCCAGTCAGTTTCTGTGGGACCAAATCTTGTAAGCTCTGCAGAAGGAAAAGCTTTTCCTCTCTCAACAGCACTAGTATCTTCTGCAAAGGATGTAATGCTTTTACCTAGATAAGACCTACCCAGCTCCACACAGCCGAGCTAATCATCAACGAAGGGAAGTCTGCAAGTTTTCCCAAAAGAAGGGTAGGGCACTGTAAAACAACCAAAAAAATTTACAAGCCAATCTGAGCTGAACATAGGGTAAAGTTCAGATACCCAATTCAAATGTGTCCTGCTTACTGAAAGAGCACAAAACTGATAATGATCTTTGAATTGTTTTATCTTAATGTCAAGAAATTTAAGTTCTGCTTATTCACAGCCTCCTAAACTACAGGAGCACCAGATATGTTGTTTTTTAATCTAAATGCTATCTGCCACTTAAAAAATAACTTAGGTGCTATTCAGGAAGATAACATTTCTACGACAAATGAAGAAATAGCAATAGTATTTAAAGTCAACTTAGCAAAGCAGTTATCACTGCCAAATAGACTACCAGTTTTGTTACTACAGAGGGTATTTAAGGAATAGTCCAAACTCATATTCACATATTATACGAATGTCTAAAATTTTACATTTAGAAATATTTTATAAAGAACTTTGAATATTGATAAAATACAGCCAAATTTACAATAAAAAGCATTACCCAAACATCACAAAAGCTTAGGAAATATCAAGATACTGATTCACTGTTCTTGAAAGCTTCCATGTACTGCTTTTACACCTGACATTTTTTGCTCTGCTCACTAAAGTCAAATCTGTCTCCTCCACTTAGGGAAGGAAAGCAGTAGATTAAAAATCAAGCATCACTCCATCCTTGGTGAGTACTCTTTGAGGGCCCTGAACTTCACAGCATTCATGATTGATAAGAACGTCTGACAGAGGTTTGTTGTTTGGAGTGATAAAATGTTGACAGGAAAATGAATTTTTTCAGCCTAGATGTATACAGATCTTTTAAAAATGACAAAATGTGAAAAGCCTGCATGATACCTGTAAGTTCGGGATGGGTTTTGTGTTAGTTTGGTTTTTTTAGTAATCACAAAAGTCAGTGAAATGTGACTTCAGATGTTCTAGCCTAGGACTTTGCTGTAAAAAACTCTATCACGCTATCTATAACATGGTATGCGTGGGAGGTAAAAATACAACACGCGTTTTATGCTGTGCTGCTGCTCTGTGACAGCTGGCAATACACGTTCTATGTGAAACAGCCAGTGCTCGGCAGTCAATATAACTGCAAATCGCCTAGATGCAATGCCTGTTCGAAGACCGACTGTCTACCCTTCTCTAACCCAGCCACACAAAGCGTTTGACGGGTTCCAAGCATCGTGTTTTCTGAAGTCAGGAGGAGGGAATTCTTGCCAGATGATACACATCTCTGGGATTTGCTACTGGCAGAAATGAATTCCAGAGCAAACTCAGCTATAATCAGAATGAATTACAAGACTTCTCTTCACTGGTTTCCTTCTGACTACAGGCTATGACATCCTGCAGCTACATTCACTGGCCAGATGCTATTCATGTCCTGATCTTTCAAGTTGTAGGCAATGTGGGCCATATCTTGATTTTCTCTTTTAACAGGAAGCCTTAACAGCTCAAATTTATACTACTGAGAGGTATACACAGATAGCGCAGTCATTGTCATTTTCTAAACATACCTCTCCTTGTTTGGCTGGGACAGAAACCCAGCGCAGCCGTGCCAGGCAGGCTGTCAGCAGTTTCAGGTCAGCCAGGGCAGCTGACCTGAGTGAGCTACAGGAGTAGCCCATCCCATCATGGCATGGGCATTATAAAGGTGGAAGGCTGGCTGAGGAGAGGGAGCTCCTGTGGGATTCCTCCTGCTCTCCCTCTGGCTTCTGCTGAGGACAGATCATGGGTACAGGCTAAATGTAGACAATACCCAATAAACATCACTTTACGAAATATTAACCCTTATGAAATGTCTCCCAAAGATCCAATTATCTACTCATATCTTACATCATAAATTGAAAAGAGTTAGAAGAGTGGCCACTTCCAGAAAACCAGATTGTCTAAATATGATATTGCTTCCAAGGGAAAACATCATTTTTTGTAAGAGTACAATGCCATTATTTAAAAAAAAAAAAAAAAACAAAACAAAACCAAAACCAAAAAAACAAATCAAACAAAAAACCCACACCAAAAAAACCCTGAACAAACCACAAAAAACACCCCACCAAAAAACCCAACCAAGAACAAACAAAAAACCAAAACCAATTAACCCCACCCCCAAACCACACCAAAGCTAAACTGGATGCCGAACTAATTTTATCTTCTTGTTTTGAACAAGCCAAGATGATTAAAGAAGTTATTTGTGACTCTTGTTTAAAAGGAAACAAAGAGATTTAAAAAAATAAGCTCAGGGTACCCTTCAAAACTTAGCTTTATATAGCAATATCATCCAACAAAACCTCATGGAAATCAAACATCTACTGTACCCTGTCAATCATAGTTCTTCTGAAACAGAGATCAATGATGCTGCAAACTAGGGTCCTGTAAAATAATTTGTACATAGATCATTCTTACATAGTGGCCTGGAACACTCTGAACATTCTTTTTTCTGAAGTTTACTTGAAACTGCATGAAGGACTTCTCTGAAAACAAGTGAACTAATAGGAAACAAAGCTGTTTTGCTAGGAGGACAATCCTTGCCTATAACACGGACAGGGCCTTAAAGGTATTAGATCACATTATGAAGAAAGCTCTTCCCCCCCCCCCGCCCCCGCCCCCCTTAATTGAATTTTATCAGATCATGAAATTACCAGCATTAACCCAATAATTGTTTTTCAACCAAGACTGTCAGTTCCATACCACTGTTATTTCAAACAGTACTTTGTAATGCATATTAATCATGAAATATCATCACAGAGGTATATACACCACAAACTACCAGCCTTTAATCAGACCTCTGACCTTCATGAAAACCGCCAATCCTGCATCACCGTTCCATTTTTGTCCGCGCTCGGCTGCCAGCAGAGGATGTCATTCCTTATGGAGGACACATACTTTTATGACAGGTAAGTCTTTTGCTACATTTACATTGCATTTTGAGCATGACTCCAAGCCTACACACGTATCCAAATTCTCCCATCATGTATGCATTGCCAACACAAGGTTGCACTGCATAGAGATACGAATGGCTGCTCCTGTGTCTGGCAACCACACAACTTTAGTCCATGCTCTTTTATCACAAAGGCAAAAAGAGAAATTACCTTTCCTCAGTAACCATCATCTTAACATGCTCACCCTCACTGCAAAAATAAGCACCTTTCACACTCATGAAGAAATAAGTTACTGGATCAATATGCACATCAGCTGAGGCCTGACATTTGTTTTTGAAAAATATCTCACACTCTAATGACATTTACCTGGCAGCATCATTATCTATAGGAGCATCTTTATCAAGAAGAAATCATTATGTTGCTACAACTTTCTATTTCACTGGTCCACATTTTAATGAAAGAAAATGAGCAGTCACGAAGAGTACATCTTACTTATTTTATATTCTTGGAATTTAACTGTTTGTTAAGAGGTTGTTTTAATTTAGATGGAGATGGATATAAGACTGCAACAGCTAAAATGACATGAGAACTTAGCTGAAAGGACCCTCAAAGGAAAAAGAATGGGAAAAGAGATGTTACATCAGACAACACCAGATTTTTCTGGTTTTACAAGACTCTGATTTACAGGACTCTCTGTAATGTCATTACAAGGAGGATTCTGCCCAAAGATGACAGAGACATAACCCGTAAGTAAAGAATGTTACACAAATCTCCAAATTGGTATCCATTTTATTTATTTATTTTTAACCAGGGACTATCATGTGGATTATACTAATTCTACTTCACAAACCCAAGTATACATTTCTTTACTACTCCTAAAGGAAGGAGAATGGGGAAAAGGACAAGAAGGGGATCTCCATGAGATGCCAATAATTGTCTACTTTTATGCTTTCTAGAAAACAAAACTAAAGCAAATTAAGCATAGTGCTTCAAGATAACCCGCTCAAAATACCTAACCACTCCAATAATGAGAATATATTTAATTTAGCAAAGGGCTTTCAGTGTCAGGAACGCTTTACCTGATTTTCTCAAATTCCAACAAGTAAAAGCAGTTCAGCAAACAGTAAGCACAGCTTGGAAACTCATTACTATGCCCACCTCAAAGTTTAACTTTTGCAGAGTCTATTCCCTTAGACACATACTACTTTTTATCATCAATTCCTCCTTCTCAGTTTCACAATAAAATCTGAATCCAGACTGAACAGTAACAGACACTTAACTTGTCTAAAGTGGCTTCATTTTCCATTGGAAAATTGTTTCTTGCCTCTGTTCCTGGTATCAGTAGTCACTCAACCTCAAACAAAAAAGCTACTGAAAACTCCATGGAAGTAACACTTGTCTTACCTGGGCAAAGTATAAATGATGCATGTTCAACACATCATCTAGCAAAACACACTGTTCAGAAAGCATTTCATTTGTTCTTGCAATGAGTTGCAGGACTTTGTAAGATTTCACGTTTAGTTGGCTATACACATAATTAGAACTCCTGAGTATGGAAAGTGCTTTATCATAACATAGCTTTGTTGAAAAGAAATAGAAGACCGGTTTTTACTTTTTTTCCTCCTCCATAAAAAACAATATCTCAAGAAGGTCTCCAAGAATTGCCCACTTGATGTCTGTGGCAACGTCAGAAGCTCAAAAATTTCCCAATTAAATAAGAAGTAGAAAAACGCAAACCCACAATAAAGCCACGATTATGTGTACTGAGAAAAGCTTGTGTTATTTAATGCTCTGCCATGAAAACAACAAATATTTTCTGTTCTTTACGTTGGTCTCAGAGCAAACACAGCTAATTAATGTACTAAAAGCCCTATTGTTGAATGTACCAGCAGACTTTCATCATTTCATTTTCCTCATTTAACTACATAACAACAAGGTGTCATATCCAGACTTACAGATCACAAATTTGCTACAAGCTGCAACTACTGTTTTTCAACATTATGACCTACATTAGACTGCACCTGCAACGCCATTACAGAATACACAAAAAGGCAGGACTTCCAAAGTTTAGCTAAAGCAATCTAACGGGTTCATATACCAACAAACAGAGAAAGACTCAGCAACTCAAGAGTACAGCTTAGCGATCACACTGAATTAAGTATGAAATTATCACGAAGTGACTTCTTTGGGGCCTGTTTCAAACCATATTAGTTTTTACTTATTACATTTTAAAAATAGATCAAATTTATTACAGGAACAAAAGAAAAAAAATGAAGTGCTGTTAAAAAAAAAAGAAAATGGAAAAGCTACTGAAAGAAATCAAAGGTAACTGCTGCCTGATTTCAAACGAGCAGTTTTAGGAAGTCTGGGCAGGGGAGGGGAAGAGCTTGTAAGGTAGCAAGGGCATTTTTCCCTCCAGCTTTCAAATGAGCAATAAACTAAAAGCTATTCACTTCCATCTCTCACTTAACATAGCCACAGTCAAAGCAATGATTTCTTTGCTCAGATGAAGTGCCCCTTAAGCATGCCCTAGATTTGCAACGAATGCAGCGTGATTTTAGCTATACAACTTCCACTGACTGAAATGGAAAATGCCTGACAGAAAGATGAAGCTATTTTGTATAGAACTTCTTGAAATGATAGCTACACTCCTAAGTCAGGTTTTGGAAACCTCAAGGCATCTTTTTTTTTCCTAGTTCATACCACCAACAAATGATAATACATAGCATTTTAATTTAAGTACATGCAAATGCAAAATTACAGTAACTGTACTTCAACTACAACAAAATACACCTATTTAGATGATTAAATATGATGGGATACTTCCATTCACTAGCCAATTAGTTTCCTTAGTTCGTTACATAATATTAGATGTGGAATAAAATTAGCATCGCCTTTTATATTTAATCATATAGAAATATACAATAAAAGTAAAGTATACATAAAAGAGCAGTTGTTTCTTGCATAGATCCCAAGAGAGCAGCTTTCATACACGGCTTGAACAGCTGACACTATAGTGATGAAATGCTTCTAAATTAGTTTCTTTATCTGTTTATGTTTTTTGGAAAAAGGGACTGTGAATACTTCAGCAAAAATGCAGAAGTTTGAAATAAAGGTAAAGGGAAAAAAGTGGGTTTGGGTTTGTTGGTTTGGTTTTTTTTTTATAACACATCTATGCAAAAGATCTGAAATAATACCATCAGTTTGGTACTTTTCAGCTAAAATTGCAGAGGTCTTAGTCAGATGAGAAGCACCAACGAAGTCAGTCAAACTACATGCATGAATGAGGGCAGTATAATCAGTCAGCTAAAGCAGATCCTTTATTATAATTTTTATACTTTTGCATAAAGTCAAACACTAACTTAGAATATTTATTATTTGAAGAAATACATTAAATACTAGATTTATTTTCAAAGGTACTATATCAGCGGAAGACATTTGATAACAAGCCTTTGTTTACTGCTGAAGCATTAAGAAATCTTAAAACTTTTCCTAAGCTGCTTATCTGTTTCCCCATCAGAAATGGAAACACCTTAAGACAGAAAGCAAAACCTTAACCAGAGATGAAGACTAATTTTTCATTGACCGTTACACACGCTCACGCATGCAATATTATTTTATCTAGTCTTTATTAAGAGAGATTGAAAATAACTACAGGGGAAATCAATGGGAAAGGAAACAATAGAAAACAAGGATACTCCACGTCTGCAGGTCAACACCTCAGCCTTGCTGGCATGGCTATTACTCTTACCTTTGACTTTCCAATGGTAGAAAATCCTAAGGGAACTGTACACCTAATGTGTAAGAAGAAAGTGACGGCAATGTCATCTGTTAGAAGATGGAACAATGTAATGAGAAATACTCCTTCTTTTTCACTGCTCCTGTTTTGTAGTTATAGAACATACCGCTTGTTCCTGGAAACACTAGCAAGTGTAAAAATACAATCACTAAGACAGAAAATGGATGACTAAAGAAGAAGAAGCATATGTATTCACCACACAAGAGGGTTCAAAAGAACGGCACATCTACATGTAAATACACCCTATCTATTACATACATGTTTATATGCACATACATATGCATATGGGTGTGCATATTTACTTTAAAGCCCTCATTACATAGTAATCCATATCCCTGTGACCCTTACATGACATAGCCTCATGGGAGTCCTTCGTTGCAAGCTGCTTCTTTCTGTGGAGTGGACAAACTCAAATAGGTATATACTAGTAAGTGCAAGGATCTTTGAATTTCACCATTCCACAGCAAGAAGGAGGCTGCAAGAAAGGACTACTAAGAGTCCCTCACTTAGGGATCAATGAGTCATCTCGTCTGAGCAACTACGGGTTAAGACGACAGCGGTTTGGGAAACTGCAGTAGTGGCTTCCCACATCTCGCAGGTGCTTTGACAGGCATGGTTTGCTCTGGAGAAGCTGCAGGACCACGCTTGAATTCCTCAGTAAGAAAAGCAGGTCCCTGGGAAAACCGCTGGGAGGGAATGGTTACTGGAGGCTACACCCCTCCTTGAATCAACATGCTAGCAGGTTTACTTTCCTCTTGCATCTGCTTTCAGGATCAAAACACAATGAAAACCTTACACTTACTGGTCTTAAAATAAAAAGCTGTTCAAGTTTTCAAAAGGCATCAGGGCACAGGTTATCTCCTAGAACCAAAAAGGTGGGGAGCACACTGCAAGTGTGCTTTTCTCAGCACAGCAATGGAAAATGGCTTTCAGTAGCAAAGTATCAGTGAATTAGAGAGTTAAAACCCATGCCTATTAAGTCTTTCTCCCATGGCATGCCTTCTCTCTGGATGCTAAACCCATCTGCATGAATAAATTGCATGTTCTTTGCATGTCCTATGGTAGACTGGGTCACTGTAAGTTTCCACCTCATTCTCTAATCACACCGTAGCCCAGTTTTGAGCCAAGAACTAGGACTTCATGCTTCTTCCTAGAGAGCAGTGAAGCTGATGAAATCTCTTCCTAAAGGCATCAGCTCAAGTGAAACTAAATGGAAACCTAAATAAGAGCTCACTCTTCACCTGCACTAATAACTCCCTGTAGTCGGTCTGTGTGAATCTGTTAATGTGAATCTGCTTCATGCAGAAAACTGAATCCAAATGAGCCTAAATTCTGAAAAACACGGAGAGACACCAAAGTAATTTTTGAACTTTTTAAAACTACAGATTTTAAAATTTTGCACATTTTCTGACCAGAACAAGAGAGTCCTGTGGCTCCATCCAGGAACCGCAGTGCTGCTTTTATTTTAAACCCAGCTGAAGTCTGCTCAAAACATGGCTGATGCTCACAATGCAAACCAGGCACATTGTGTCTCACTGCTGGGGAGGGTTGAACTGTTGCATCCAGCGTTTCGCATCACTTCGTTAGGTTTTACTGTATATGTAACGAAAGCACATCCTATCTTTAGAGCGATGAAGTAAAACAATGAGGGGTAAGATGCTGCTTAAATACAGCCAACTTGCAAATTTGGAAAGCAGAGAGAGAAAAAGCCAAGACAACAAAGAAGAGTGAAGGGGAAGAAAAGAAGATGTAATTCCTTGAGTCATCTCTTCCTAAAGCACAGTGATGAAACAAATATTAGAAAAAGTGTACTGGTTTCGCTTTTCTTTCTTTTTTAAAATCAATGTACGGTTTATCGCAGACATGATTGGATTTGAACTGCTAGCCCTTCCTTAGTCCCTGGCTCAATTTAGTGGCACTGGAAACTAACATGGCCAATTGCTTAGACCCCAGATTACCAAAGACATAAAAGAATTGCCTCAAAACAAGAGCTCTGCAGCTAACCCACACGGTGAGCAGAAGCGGACGAAAGCTGTTTATCCCCTCTAGAACAGGGAGGGAACTGGCCAGCACTAAGGCATATTGGTGAGACTGCCTAACAAAGATAACACTGGCTGTGCTCTGTCTCTGGAGAGAAACAAGCCAAATCAAAGAAACAAGCCAATGCCCTTCCAGGACACATCCTCTGTCCTCCACCTCTGAGGATTACTGTCAGCTGGAGAAGTAATTTCAAAAGAAATTTAATGTTAAAGCTTTCACAGGGACTGCAGCCAATTTGAAATATATGAACTTTAGAGGAAAATGCCTGCTTAGTGCCCACCTTGCCATTATCTCCTAGCACTTGCAGTTTGCCATTACCATTATTTAAAAAAAAAAAAGTCACAATGTTGGAGCGCAGCTCCTGCTCCTGTGCATGCTGTGAAAACCTAGTGGACATCAATTAGTCATCCCAACACACAAGCATATGCTGCAAATTTTTAAACACTGTGTAATTAAAAGGACTACTTTAAAATGCTCACATATGGTGCTGCAGACTCACTTCTACAAAAAAGTCAAGTCTTCAACCACTTAGTTTTAAACAGCCCTCCGACATTACATTTTCTCCTCTTCTTCCTTTAAAAGACACCCCTCCAGAGTCATACAAGTCTCTGAACTGTCTTTAGACCTCTGCTTGTCGATGAAAGCCTGAAACTGTAAACTTTATTATGTTTAAACAAAAAACCAAAAACAAACAAAGAAAACAAAACATAACAACAAAAAAAAGAGAAGCCAAACCAAAGCACAGCTATCACATAAAGCCAAATCTGTTACTTGAGTATTTCAGGATGATAGCAACGGTATTTTAGCATCAAAAGAAAGCATCTTACTATTTTCTAATTGTCCCAAACACTAGCTTCCACCTAGCTACACTTCAGTCACAACATGTGTGATTTTTCTAAGCTATCAAGTACCGTATTTAAGCTATCTGTTCTCCACAATTAAAACTGATTTCAGATCCCCAAAATGAGGGGAGGTGAGTCATTTGACTGATTTTTTTATTTTTCTTTTTTTGGAAAGCTTCTTTAGAACACAATGAGCATTTTTATGTCTCAGAAGGGTTCAATAGAAAACAATGGCCTTAACAATTAAATAAACTGGAATATGAAATTACATTACGGTTTACAAACAGAATTTAAGGTCCTGCTGAAGGAACTCTGATATCCGTTTCTCATCTCCCTAGTTTCTTAATTAACACCTTAATGAATCTTAGAGATAGGACTAGTTCTATTTAATTAAAACTAACATTGCTTGAAAGGGAATTTGATTAAGAATAAGGAAGGTCATACGACTGGGACTACAGAGACCTGGGTCCTACCACTGTCCTTAATTCAACTTGGGTGAATAATTTTTTCTCTTCTCTCCATTTCCCTATCTGTAAATCTGAGAATTAAAGAGAAGGAAGAAAAAAAGATACTGACCTCTGTCACAAAACATCTGAATGCTAAAAATACTTTTTAAAATGATAAAGCCACAGACATTTCAGACAACGGAGTAAGAATGGATTTTAGATATATCAATTTGCACATACAACTACTTACATATGCATTTATATAGGAACATTTAAAGCAATGTTAGCAACAAACAGAGTGCAAGGTTGAGTTCACTTGGAGGAACTCCAAACTCATTCTAAGAATTTTAAATGAGCTCCCCTCATTTCTAGCACAGACCATGTTCCATGCTGCAGCCTGCACTACGCATACCAGTCAAATGCAACTTCCTTTCTCTGCAAAGAATTTTTCCCAATATGAATACTTCTTTTAATTGGAAGTGCATATAGCATTTTCCAGAACCTGGAGGAATAAAAACAACTGGCTTTCTAGTCTCTTTTTAACAGGTAGACCAAAGTCCCCTGAAAATAGTGCTTTGTTTACAACGACAACACTAAACATTAAAAGAAAATACAGATAAATGCAATAAGATATATCAACTTTATTATCACGTAAAAAATCCTCTAATTAGACAGTGAACTATTCTACTGAAGTCACCTACTGAGGAGGTCCAAATCCATGGGGTTTTTTAATTAAAAAATGAAGGTACAGGGGAGAATTTAAATAATAAATATAATAAACAATCTTATGTTTTTGAAATAAGTGCATTCTTTATTTTTATTATATACATATTCTTAATGAAGAAGGCAAAATAGTCCGGAGTGTTAAACCTAATCATTAAAACCACTACAGTGCTGTAAATGATCATCCTCCAGACAATTAATTCTTCTGTCCTTGCCATATACAACCACCACAAACTTGATTCAGACATGAAAATGGTGCTTTTGGCAGAAACCTAACCTTTGCACCATATGAAATCTGACAATCGAAGTTTGTTTTCAAGCTCTGGAAATCTTACCAGCTGGATAACCATACTAATACAAATATCGTACTTTAAAATAGAGTTTCACTGTCCAGTGATCTAGTAAATCCACTGAAATCTTCACAGTACTGAATGATGGTATAGGCAAAATACTTGTTTTATCAAGGCCTGTAAATTCTATTATGTAACTTTATTATATTTATCCACTCTTTCAAAGCCCATATCTGAGTGTATACAATGCATCCCGGCCACTAATTCAGATGAAAAAGCCTGTTTCATTTAAGGCAGATGTTACACAGGCAATTTTGAGCTTTAGGTCATAAGAATTACAGCAGAAGAGATTTGAAATTTCAAACTTAAAAGCCTTTACACTTACTCCTGAAGGTCACCTTCACAGAAATAGCACAATGGACTTGGTTCAATCCACAGCATATTTCTGTTAAGATTCTGAATTGATTCAATAACCATATAAAAACAAGCTCAATACACAATTAGAGCTAACTGTTGCCCTCACCACTGAAATGCACAAAGCAATTTGTGAAGAAAAAGAAAAAACACTTTATTTTCTGAGGTTCACTGCTTAAAAAGGTATTTTCCATAGGAAGTGACATTTCTCAACATAATTCTGAGAACTAATCAGATCAGTTTCAAGAAAATGTCAAACCACTGCCCCAGGCAATGTTCTGAAAATTAAACGTACATTGCATCCAATTCAAAAGAAATTAATTACTTTTTTTCCTAATGAATGCTTTTCTGTATATTAAAAATGATAATATTTGCCATTTAATATAAATATGCTTTCAATTATAATCAGCTTTGCTGTCTTGAGCATCTTCAATGTAACAACTAGTAACTTTGATTCTAATGTTCCACATAACAGGCGAGCAACAAATGTATTTCTGATATTGTTGCATTTAAAAAGGTCTTTTACTTGAGAGACAGTTTGCCTGAACTAATTTTCGTATGAATGTGCATCTTTTCTGCAAATTCTGCACTGCACTTCTGAAGGACAGGACTAGGGACAAAAACATGTATTTCAAGCTCACTAAATAAGCTACAGACCTCAAGCAGCAGTATTTTGGAGCAGAGAAGACAGAGCAATCCAAAAGATTTTTGACTTTCCCCTTAGAAATCAACATGGCTCTAACTGCAGTGAGAGACACCTGCATTATCTGAACAGAATCAGTGATCCCTCCACCATCTTCCCACATGACCACAAAACAAGCTAGAGAAACATGGTCCAGATAAATAAAAAAAGGCAAATACAAAATTCTTCAGAAAACAATACTGAGAATAGTTGTCAATGGTAACTATCACAAGAGAAGGATATTATGAGTGCAGTTCTCATCAATCAGATCTGCTATTAATCCCAACACCAAGATGATCAACTGTGGTTATTAAACTGGCAGTTTCTGTGAGCGCAAGCGTAACGAAAATGGAGTTAGAATTCAACGTGGTATGGGGAGAAAAAAAGGGCTGGGACCAGATCCCATACAGACAACTGCTGGGTTCCAAATTGAGAGAGAACTAATTACACAGTAATGAACAAGAAACCACAGAAGAGAAAGGAGCCCTGTACAGAAAGGTCAAGTTAGCTACCAGGTGAACCTGCATCAAATTCACACGGTTGCGAAAACGCCACACTGATGTGTACAGACAGCAGCACGGCCACCTCACTTGCCTCTCAGCATTGTAAACCGTCAACTGGAAACATGAACATGGCCAACAGCCTCACTTTGTTCCCCTCTCTAGCAGATTGGGATGAAGGTTCACTAGTGGGAAACACACGCTGTTCATCTTTCCAGTAACTGGCCTGAGGTACTTAGTCTGCCCAGTAACTCCCCTCTGAATCATCTCGTCTCCAGTGGCCTCACATATAGACACCCCCAACTCTGTCTCTCTGGCAGTTGTCCTGGACCCTCTGGTCACTCCAGCAGCCAACTCCTTCAGGTGCCCTGCACACACATACTGGGCTCCCAAGGCACTTAACCCACGCGCCAGCTAGCAATCTTGAAATGCCCTTCCCTTGCAACCCATAATATGCCCCGTACCCTGGGCAGTAATGCCCCACACACACACTCCGACAATGCTCCAGAGAGCTGCCCCATTGACTCACAGTGATGGGAGTCAACCCTAGGCCATGGGGCTGACTGGACAGCCCAGACATGGGCTAAGGCAGGGGATCCTTTCTCTGAAATACTGGGGCTCCTCACCAGCTGTCACACCTCTCTGTTCCTTCATGCATGTGGAGAAGTGTCTTTTATCATATAACTTCATATTTTGAAAGGCAGAGTCATCAGATAAAAAAGTATAAGCAATGCATATGAAAAAGTGAAGCACAGAATAACAAGGAAATAACCTAAAAACACTGAAATCAGTATCATGTAAATAATTCAGAAACACAAAAATGTAGAATGCAGAGAATTTAGTGACAAAACCCATGAACTCATACTTTGAAAGCTATTTTAAAGACTTGTAATTCACTAGTATGAAATAATCAGCATTTAGAACCAAGTAGGTAGTAAAAAAAAAGCAGTTACACTTTATTCTGTATTTAACAGATTATAAATACCTAACCTACTGTTTCTTTTTCACCAGACAACTGCAAAGACATACCTTGACCTCTGATCAGCTAACCCATCCTTTCACAAACTGGGAATAAATAAACTCGCCATATTTGCCTGACGAACAGCAACAGTTTTGGGCCACCAAACTTTCGTGACATCAGAAGGCAACTGGAAAAATTGAAACATTTAGGCCTGAAAGCTTTCCTGCACTAAACACTACGTCTTCTTTCTTCCACTTTCCCATGTCCTTCTTTCTTGTGTCCTACACTCGACTCAGCTACCTTTGTAGAAGGCACAACTGATTAAAAGAGCGCTGCATGTGCTACCACACAATTACCTTGTTTCATCTAGCATCAGGTGACCTTGTCTGAATTTCACAGAATCAAAGGCTAAATGAGGTTGGAAGGGGCCTCAGAAAGTCATCCAAGCCAACCTCCTGCTCAAAGCAGGGTCAGCTATGAAATCAGCTTTATCCATCTGGGTCTTGAAAAACCCCAGGGATGGAGGTTGCCCAGTCTCTCTGGGCAACCCAGTCCACTGTCCGGCTATTCTCATGGTAAATTACTTTTTCACCAGAAATAAAATTTTCCTAAATTGTGTAAATGATGCTGGATTCATTATTTGTGGTGACAGCCGTAAAATGACAGTTATTTTTCTCGGACAAGAAACTGAATCTATAAATTTCTACATAAAAGTTCTTTGGAATGATTTATTTTAGTTGGTTTCAAGCAGTATTGGCTTTAACCTTTGATATTTAAGCTACTCATCTTTCAGTGACCAAAAATAATGCCATGTTTAGAAGCTCTTGTTGAAAAAAACTAATCTGTACATGTTAATGATGCTTTACAATGGTGAATTCCGCCATAGCAGCTACCGTCATACAAACAAGCTTGAGAAACAGTGGTTAATGTACAGCTCAGTACACGCCTCCAACAGCAGCATAAACCAACCAAAAGCTGGAATATAATCAAAGCTGAAAGTCCTACAGCTATGGAAACAGAGGAAACACTTAGAAAACATCTGTTTAAAAAGTGGTGTCTCTCACTTGGAGCCATTTGGACTGGTAATATCTGACAGCAAAAATCTCTTATGGGAGAAAGAAAACACTGCGAAATTATGCACGCAGTTCCAGAAGAGGACAGCCCTTTAACCAAGGCAGGCCTGTTACTCCAGGAGTTATCTGAATGCTTCATTGCTTCCAGCCATCTATGAAAACAATATTACATGTCTCAAACAGGATCTGAATAATCCAAAACACGCTAGCTGTGGCTATCTACTAAATTCTGCACCTAAATTAAAAATGAAGCCAACAAAAAATTAAGAACAGAAATGAAGAGCTAAATCCTCCTTTTTCAAGAAAAGGCTTCATTAGGTTATCTATTGCAACTAAAAATAAAAATCTGAACGTATTAGATCCTTTAGTTTGAGTAATTTATTAACAAGGACAAACAAAACACTTCTCTACAAAAAGACTAGAATACACATTTTTAGAAAACCCCATCAGTATGAAAACATTTGTTACTGCTTCCCTTGTTTCTTTCTAGTAAGGTCAAATGTCACTATCAGGCTGTGCTAGTGATCTGCTCACATTAAGTAATTGCTGAGAATGTTTCTACTGTCATAAGAAAAGAAGTCAGTGAATGATCAATGCCTGAAAAACTTTATACATTCATTAGGGAAAAAAATGAATGAAAAAAGGGCCCTCCTGGACTGTTTGAGAGATGCATAGATTTCAGTGTGGACTGCAAATGAGCAACAAAAGGATTAAAGCAATCTCTGATTTCAAACACAAAATTGAAGGGTCTGCAGTTAGGGGCAGACATACTTGTCACCGCTTTCTCCATAAAGTGCATGTGAAAATATATGCCCAAAATACACGCTTCAACCATAGCTTTGGCTAGCTGTTAAAATAGAATATGCACTAAAATTCTCTGAGACCTTAATAGCATCGTCTTCTGTGAACTTCTGTCAAAATGAGCGTTCCTTCGATTTAAAAAGGTTGTTCAGGAAAGCTAAGATACATCCAGAAACATGATTCAAAACTGATGATTTGGAATGAGAACACACATATCTGACAGCCTACAAATGCTCTGAAGAAAAAAATATTCGAAATTACATTATTTGAAATTACATTATGCATCCAGTTATGAATAGGTATAGGCCCTGATCTGTGGAAATAGATTGTCCTTCAGAATTATATAATGACTCTGTTATCTGTCTCATTTATAACTACATTATAACTACATAATATGGGAAATACAGCCTCTCTATCTGTGGGTTTGGTTTGGTTTTGCACAACAATTCACAATATAGACTAGGATCCAGGTTTGGAACTCTGTCAGTTTAAATTACTGGATTAAGGTTTACACTCACAATTCAATTTCAGTGTCATCTAGCATTTTAATGTCCTCCAGAGTACTGATACATGGACTTTTTAAAACAATTGTATCATACTCAGACCCAGACTGCTTTCAAAGAGGGTATTACTTTTCAAACTTATAAAATGTGAATAGCAGTAACTTCTATTTGTGTAGCAGTACCAGTTTACAAATGAAACATCATACAAAATTCAGGTGTTACTACTTTAATAGAAGTTGTATTGATTTAAACCTTATAGATGTAAGCAGTCAACTTAAATATGTGCAGGACTAAGCTACATTAAAGGCAGGGGGGAGTATGCCAGATTCATAGAAGCACTTGCATACCCAAAATTACTAGCATGGGAAGAATGATGTATAACTTCATTCCCCCCAAGACAGGACAGATAGTCTCACATACTCTCATAGTAAAAGCTGCCTGCCTTCACACCCTGAGGTAATCCTGAATGTAGATCTAAATCCCTACCTGCAATTGTAATGCAAAGCAACCTCAGTGCAGCATACCTGTTCTATATAATAGATCAATCAATAAAAGCCAAAAATAGCTGTACAAATTGATATGCACAAGTTAAAATGCCATTTAGAATTCTTCCCTGAATAGCAGATTTAATTTTACTGTGCAAGTGAAATTACTGAGAATTGTTCTTAAGATTCTAAGTAGGCTGAATAAAAAAATACCCCCTGTAAATGCTCTATTGATAAAATAATTAGAGTAATTATGTGTCTATCAAGATAACATTTTGTATTAAATAAGGAAGAGAATACAGAAGGACAATTTTCCTCAGCTGAACGCAGTAGTAACGTTGGTGTTCTCTAAGGGCACATGCCTTCATGTCCATTGAAATGTTACAAAAACAGATCCAGAAAGTCACCGTGGTGCACACTAAATGAGTATAAACCTGCCAGGTATATACAGATGTGAAATTTTCTCTTGAATGGGAAAGAACACAGATAACACCTATGAACTGAGATGACAGTGAAAGACAGTCAACAAACCCAACACCAAACACTTGGTGCAAGTTCTGATAGCCATAGTACACAGAAGGTGCACTGAAAGAGCACTACAGGAATGCTTTTGAACTGAAAAGAAAAGCCTTACTTTTAAAATCAATTATCAATAACCTAGTGGGTTACAGAAAATCTTGACCTCCATAAATATATGGGAACAGATAATCAAGACTAAAATACTATCTTTATCTGCTAGACTATGAGGTGGACCTGAAGAATAGCTAGGTTGATATTCTGAATTCATTTCAAGCTTTTAACAAAGAGGCTAATCATCCACAGCAGCAGTTTAACTAGGATGTTTATTTACCAGTGGACATCTTGCTTTAAAGATATAATAATGTCTAAATAAGAGTTTTTCTGCATGTTTCCGGGAAAGACAACAACATGAACTGGGTTGACCTCCCCGTTTCCTGAAACTATCTCCTGCAAAAGTTTTTTCCAGTTTTTTTTTACTCTATTGCTGCACTTCGAAAAAGAAGGGGAGTTAAAAAACAAAATAAGAAAAAAGAAAGGGGGGGGGGGGCGGGAATTTAGGCTACAAAACATCCCAGACTTTCTGCTTCATTTACAGATTTTTAAAATAATTTATATTCTGGGAAAACCACCAAAATGAGGACCAAGTGAGGCTATGCCCAAAGCTACCAGAATTTGGGTGTTTGCAGTGCCCTTAGAGGAATTATAACGTAAGCATCCAACTCTTCTTGAGTAGGACTCCCAAGTCTTGGGCAAAATAAAGGCTTCTTAGTAAAAGATGACACTATCACTCAAACTCAAGTTATTTTTCCCCCAAGACATATCAAATAATTTTTGGTTTAATAAAAAAAGTATTAAACAAAGTTCCCTCTCTTATAGTAAACATTAATATCAGAATTATAATATTTTAGATTATTCTGCTTCTAGCTTAGCAATAAAAGCGAAAATATCATTTCATGCAGCCTTAAAAATATCAACAAGAGAAAATAAAGTTAAATGATAACATTTAAGTCTATTTCATTCTGTCTCTACATGTGCAATATGCTGTGCAATCCCACAAAGGCACAGTCTTGGAGGAGATCCGAACTACTGATTAGATGAGATTAAGGACAAATAAGAGGCTAAAATGTAAGCATTTTGGGGCGTTTTTCATTCAGGGTTTTTCTTGTTGCTGCCTTTGAGCTTGCTTGTTTGTTTTTTAAAGCAAACATACATCATGTAGCTAAATCTGCACTTGTTTCATCCTTACCTACCACTTGAACAAACAGAACAATCCATTACCCTAAGAGCAAGTATTCAGGGATTATCTACCCATGCAAACATACATAAAAATAAATTCTGCACCAGAGAAAGCAGATTATGGAAATGCATTATATTCCATCATCAAACAGAAGGAAATGTGTGCAACCAGTATCAGGTCTTTTTTAAGTACGGATCTGATTCAGTGCAGGTGTTTCAGATATTTACTGAATTACAATGCACTCTTTGAATAATAATGCAATTCACATTTTATTTCTTCTGAGAAATTACAGCAATCTACTCTGTTTAGCTGGATTCAAGTGCACCACATGCAACAATGAACAAGAAATGTCTCAGAGAGACTGGGGAAAAAATTTGGTTGGTTGGTTGGTTGAAGGAAAAAAGGGGTACCTAGTAACATTTTTGTTTCTTTCAACCATAAATTTTAAGTAAAATCACCTGCAAGGTGCCAGGCAACATCCCAAGGAATTCCTTGAAGTAGAAATCATTGTATTTGTCTTATACCTGTTGAGCCATAGGCAATTCTGAACATTTAGAACAAATCACATCCAGATCAAGATATCTGTGTTTGTGGTCTAGGCTGTTCCTTAATTTTAACCAGCAAGTGGAAAAGTCCTATGTCATCCCCACGAACATTTAACTTCTGAGATTCTGTCTGAGCATGGGTGGTAGATGGTTGAAATCATTGCACGAGTCAAGTGGAATCTTTTGTAAACCATTCAATATGCAAAAAGACAAACAAGAATGCGCAACATCCCACACTCTTCTCCAAGTATCTCACTCTAGGAGGGCTGCGACAACATCCAAAAATCAGGTTTGCCTGCTCCCCTTCCCCCTACACTTTACCTTAACCCAGACTCTCTGCTGGGTGAATCCTGACATCATTTATTTTCTGTTGACAAACTTTACACTTTTTTCCCCTGTAGATGCCAGCTAATTACAACTGCAAGGTTTTCATATTGTGTTAAAGTCTCAGGTAACGATAATAAAGTTCCAGACACCTTGTTCTGATGCTTATTGTGCTCTGTATCATCCTCTCACTGCTAATGCTACTTTCATTTTTCACATTCAGTGCATCCAGTCTTAAAAAAGAAAACAAAAAACCCACACACCGACTATTTGGAATACTTTCTTGTTTTATAGATCATTATGCTGGTGACACAGTGAAACCACAGATACTCCCTAAAATACATATCCAACATCTGTGTGTATGTACTTACAACAATAAGGAATGAGTAATTTTTCTAACTTAAAATTCTTATGTGATTTTAGAGTTGAAAACACAGTTGGTTTCAGCTGGGCAGTGAAGTAGGGGAGAAGGGGGGGGAGCGTAAATCCACCTCCTTTCCTATTAATCTTTGAGAATGTCATCCTGGAATTAAAACTAGACTAAGCGTGAATAGTATTCATCCCAGTGTTGCAAACAATTGATGGAAGCACTGATTACAGACATGGAATACAACATTTTGCCCTCATAAACAGTTACTTGATTTATTATTAATTTTATTGGAACTTGTCAGCAATGGGGATGGGGAATAAAGTTTTCAAACTAAGTCCACAGTGCAACAGGAGAGGAAAACAGAAGGGAAGAAAACTGTACAAGATGATGCTCTCTGTACCAGCAACCTACACTTCAAACTCAAATACTCCTCACATAAAAGCAAACTCTGGAAAGTTTTATCTTTAATACAAATCCATTCCTGTCATCTTGTAATTATACTCCAAGCTGCCTTTATGCTTCCAAGTCCCTTGAATTGGCATTCGATAGAAATAAAGAACGAAATTATCTCCCAATCCAAATTCTTTTAACATCCTTTGCTCCCTCTTTCAATGAGAGTTCTGAAAACATCGAACCATTGTCCTGAAAAGAGTCGTAAGGAAAGATTTGCAAAGTCATCCTTCTAAAAATGGAGGCCCTATTCCTTTTTTCAGAGCTAGAAAGCCTTCAACACTGCATTGTCTAACATCCTTCTTTCCCTTTTGTTATTCACTACTGATTTTACTGATACTGTAACATCTTGTCCACTTTGCTCTTGATTTGTTTGGTCTGGTATTTTTGTTCCATCATGACAATGCTGCAACAGAATACAGCTTTCTTCTGGCACTATGATGTGATAATTTTAGTATTTTTGTTACCATAGTAAAGTACTGAAATGACAGATTATATGAAAATCAACAAAGAAGTAGTTGTGCCACTAACTCAGTCAGCTCTTCTCAAAAAAAACCCCAAAATAATGTTCAGGTGAACTTCTAGCTACTCAGAAGCATGATTAGCAGGAACACAGAACCACAAAGGGGCTGAGGTTGGCAGGGACTTCTGGAGATCATCTGCTCCAACCTCCCAATCAAGCAGGACCACCTAAAGCAGGCTGCCAAAAACCATGTCCAGACAGCTTTTGGCTATCTCCAAGGATGGAGACTCTACAACCTCTCTGGGCAACTTGTGCCAGTGCTCGGTCACCCTCACAGTGAAAGTGTTCATTGATGTTCAGACGGAACTTCCTGTGTTTCAGGTTGTGCCCACTGCCTCTGGGCCAGTCACTGGGCACCGATTCCAAAGGGCTTGGCTCCATCTTCTTCGTACCCTCCTTTCAGGTATTTCTATACACTGAAAAGGTCCTACCCAAGCGTTCTCTTCAACAGTACCAGCTCTCTCTTATAGAAGTCCTCCAGTCCCTTCACCATCTTCATGGCCCTTCGCTGGACTCTCTCCAGTATGTCTATGTACCTCTTGTACTGGGGAGCACAGAACTGGACACAGCACAAGTGTGGCCTCACCAGTGCTGAGCAGAGGAGAAAGATCACCTCCTTCAACCTGCTGGCAACTCCTCCTAATGCAGCCCAGGATGCCATTCGCTGCCTTTGCATCACAGGCACATTGCTGGCTCTACCAACTCAGTGTCCACCAGAACCCCCAGGTCCTTCTCTGCAAAGCTGCTTTCCAGCTGGGTGGGCCCAGCATGTTCTGGTGCCTGAGGTTGTCTTTCCCACTTGTGGGTAGTCAGGAGCCATTTGTGATGTTTCAGGACAGCCTTTCCAAAACATGTCAGGAGTTAACTGGAGTGGTTCTCACGCCATAACTGTAGAGTGGTGAAGCAGAGCTTAGTTCATTGTACTTGCATAACTTCTCAGCTTCTGCTACAGTTCAGCAAGTCCTGCTTCATTTTCAGCTAATACATAGGCTGCCTATAGGCATGTAAACTTGGTAGCCCTGCCTATGCTTTGTATCTCTCTGTTTCTCCTTGCCCTTGCTGCTTTCCTTCTAAGTACTTACATTCTTTTAACTGCATTCATGCTGACATGTAAGGTAATGTAAAACTGGAAGAATTTTTCTAGACCAAGAGCTGGAGAGGGAAATGTTACTACTATGAAGCAGGAAATAGAAAAATAGACATGTCACTAAACCCACAAACACAATCTGTGGAGAATGCATCACTGTTCAAAGCAGAGCAGCTCTCCACTTCCCCAAAAGAACTCACAGGATTTGTCATAGCAGATCACATTGCTGCTCTGTGAAACCTGGTATGCAGCCTCCAGCACCGGCCAATACCTGATGCTACACAGAAAAGTGAGTAGCAGCATATTGCACCTGGCTAATCCTGAGAGATTTGCTCTTTAATTGCTAAGCAGAGCAGAAGAGAAACGCACTGAAGTTGCTCTTGGGCTATGTAAGTCATTTTGCTTATGTTTAAATTTAGCAATACAGACACCTTCAGGTGACACTGCATTAAATGCAGTCAATTAGAATTAGCTTCTTGCATTTAGCTGATAGAGCCAATTTAGATAAGTGTTCAAGTAGCTACAAATAATACAGCCATGTCTCCCATCAAAGCTAACAGTTACTGATGAGACATCCCTAGTCACTACATGAACATGCTAAGGGGTTTGTTTCATTTTTTTCCTTAAGCCAGAGGAAAGGTGCATTCCACAGGCACACAGGACTGCTAAAATTGTGATATGGGTTCGTATAAAATTACTGTCCTTAACAATAAGGAGGTTAGTCTCCTTCAAAACTCTGGAATGTATCCCATGGAACAGAGTGCAGGGGGAAAATAAAACAAACCACACACACAAAAAACCATTAAGGGTTATCACATCTGTTTCTGCAAAATTCTTCTCACCTGTTTATTGTCCCCCTGCCCCCCACCCCTCCAGGCCCCCACCCCCACCTTGCCCCCAGTCCTTATCTCCTGTTTCTGGCTCTCCGAGAGAAAACTCACAACACATCAATTTCCATAGAAAATATCACTCGTCATATCCTGAAATAATACTCAGGCACTGATAGGAAACAATGAGGACAGAGGAGGCACATTTTTGTAGTGAATGGTTACAGCAACTACCTTTGACAACACAATATGAAAGTCATTTATTCAACCCAGCACCAACATAATGATTTCGTGGAAAAAAAAAAAAAGAAAACCCTTCATAAATTACTTCTTATGACTAAATTATGCCACATTCAGCTCACATTTTTCTGAAGTTATCTCATTCGCTTTACAGATTGATGATGGTCTTCATGCCCAAGCCTCCATATTCTGCAGTATAAACATTTTCAATCTACTCATCAATCTGTCACATTCCTCACGTTTTATGACCCTCTTCAATTTAGTCAAACTACTTTTGTTGGCAGAGCAGGATACAGTGCAATTGGATTTCTCACCATTTGAGATAAACAAGATGGACTTCATCCTTCTTTTCTCAATTCTTTCAGTTTTGTACAGATATGACACTGTATATGGTCTTGGTAGGCTGGGTTTTTTTTATAAAACTAATCTTGGTAATTCTTAAATGGACAAAGATTGAATCTGAAACTAGAAGGAAAAAACTAAGATTTAACACATTTTCAGGTCACTCCCACTAAGCACTGCTGTTACAATTAGCCCTTTACTATAAACAAATCCATCCTGGACCACTTCAGCTTACCAACTAAGGTCCTTAGACTCAGGAAAACAAAATTCAAAGGTCCTCTAATAACTGACTTTAGTTTTCTGAAATTGGTATCAGAAGAGCTTACTAGCAAGGAAAGGACTGAGAATGCCTACTAGCTTAGGGCAGCATTATATCACTGTGATTTTCCCCAGCAAGGTAGTGACAGATCGTATGTGTGCAAATAAAAAGGGGTTACTATTTAGCATTTGTGGTTTTATTCTCATTGCTGCTAACATTTTCTTAGTTGTCAAACTACTGCCTACTTTTTCCACCATATGTTTCTGAAAAAGCCATTTATTGTTTGGTGTATTAGTCATGTAGTAAACACTCACTGTCCAATGTTTTCAGATGTTTGCAATCAACAGAGAACTCGATCCCAGCCCATTACAGAAAGAAGAGCTATTTCCAGTTCAGCACTTCTCCCTTCCCATCTCCGATACTTATTTTGTTTACAAAAGCTCTCATTTGTAAATGCTTTTATCTACTACATTTTGCACTGAGAGATAACAAGCTACTTGACTACACAGAGAAAAACTGAAGAAGTTGCCAGGAACGTATCATTCATCCTCTCCAATATGGGGAATTCAAAAGGAGGATACGGTCCTTAGCGAAATCAGAACATTATCAATAATCTAATACATCTTTAGCTAGGCCATAAGTATGGCTCTGGGTTTTTTTAACATTTATGTGAAGAAATTGAAAAGTTTCATATTCAGTACATCTAGTGAAATATGAAATACACGTAAAAATTAAGCCAAATGAAATTGGAAAATACACTGCAATTGGTAAAATCTAATCCTCACATCTTCACAGATGTGAAGACTTCTTCATAGGAATAATGCTCTGTATTCTTCACCTTGACAAATTAGTGAGTAGCAATGCCATACAAAGATAACTAACTAGCCTTTCCAAGTTCATGTCCACCCAACTTAATTTGTATATGTTTAAATGTATAGGACTAGAAATTCAGTAAAACAGCCTAATGTCTAAATGTCTACCCATGTTTGCAATATTTTTTTTTTGGCTGATGCAAGTCATAGAATCATAGAATATCTCAAGTTGTAAGGCACCCATAAGATGATGGAGTCCAACTCCCTGCTCTTTGCAGGACTGCCTAACACTAAACCATATGACTAAGTGTCGTCCAAACGTTCCTTGAGCTCTGCCAGGCTTGGTGCTGTGACCACTTCCCTAGGGAGTGAGTTCCAGTGACCAGCCAGCCTCTTAGTGACAAACCTCTTCCTAATGTCCAATCTGAACTTCTCCTGAACCAGCTCAGATATTGTAAGCTGACATGAGTAGACAAATTCTTATGCCTGTACAAAACCCACAAGTCTGGTCTGAAAGCTCAGTCCTACACGGTCTTCTGTAATTAGGTAAAAATGTACAGACTTTATCTGACAGGAGTATATAAAACAGTATAGTTGTTATACTGACAATCAAATACTCCAAAACACTAATATTTCAATATGGTGCTCAACATGGCTCAGTCCATCTTCCACAAGATCAAGAAAATTAAGGCTGTACATTGCTCAATTTCCCTTCTCCTACGTTCCTCCTGACCCCCAAAACAGAAAGACAACCCAATTTCAACATTTCCAGCAAACTCCAGGCCCCACTATCATTGTTCCGCTTCCCATTTTCCTTTATAGCCATCCCTTTAACTGCTGTTGTCAGCACAGCTGTCAGCGCTGATCACATGAGATACCCTAGAAATGGGTGCATTCAAAAAGGATGAAAAAAAGTAACGTTACAAGGTGGGACATTGAAAGGAAAGGACCGCATTAGGCTTATCTTCTAGGAAACAGAATCCTGAAGGCAAACGTTTAAAAATTGCCTCTGGAGCTCTAGTAACTCAGACCTCAAATAACCTTTGTTTGGAAGTGCAAGGGATCGCATTTTGTGTGGCATCACTTAATCTCAAGTAGGATCAGCACTGATAACCACATGGGAAGCAATAGCTACCTTGCCTCTGCAGTGGAAACCCACCAAAGTACACCACTTTTGAAAAGATGTTCATTTTTCAGATTAAAAAGTTACTTGAGGCCTGAGGCTAATTTCTTTAACACTTGGGGAGGGCGGGAGGGAGCAGAGAGAATCAAACACAGGCAGCAATGTTGTTTACAGGCTTGACTCCAGTAGCTGGGTTTCATTATGCTGTTGGAGCCAGGTGACCGATCAAGACTCACCCCTCTTTTACAGAGCAAACCTGTACTAGTTTCAGTGGGACTACACTATTTACACATTAAGACCGCAGCACAAATAAGACAGCATTACATTTTGCAGCAAAGTGTAATTCATCGTGATGTATTCCAAGAAAAATCTGGAAAAACAAAATCTAGTGAAAAATTCCACATTACATTTCTTAACCAAACCTGAAGACAGACAAAGAAAAATCTGATTATAGTTACACAAAAGCTGATAAGATAAAATTTAAATATCAATTATTTTCCTCATTCCACTGAACTACATATTTAAAATTGTACAGTCCTACACAGCTTTCAGGAAGTTTATTTACTTTCTACTTGCATACTTTGTCATATTTATTTCTTTGTATATAAGCACAAAGTATACTGACAGAGATCAAAAAAAAATGGTCTCCATCCTAACTGCTCCTGCCATCAGGAGAGATGAGTATGCCATACTCGAGCAGCTCTGCAATTGCACAGCTATCAGGGAACTGTCACCACTGCATAAGCGGCAGCAGCTGCAAGGCCGCTCTAAACTGAGCCAAGGACCGAAGAGGTCTGTGATACAGATGAGTAACGAAACAACTCTGTAGTTTCTGTATTGCTCCTCATCACCTGTTTGGAGTTCTCAACCTTGGAGGCACTCACGTTCAGGGTAAGTGACAGCCAGCCTCCCTCTCCTCCCATCAAGCTGCAAGAGTAACTATGGAGGTACGTTTTGAGTGAATGGGAATCAACACCCGTGCATAGGAAGCTTCACAGATAATTGCTTCTTAATTTTGCTACCTAGTTCAAACCATCAGTCTTGACCTTCGCCTTTTAACTACAAGCTTCCACCCTGTTTCATTCCTCTTGCATCTTTTCCCATCATAGAAGAATTTATAATTTTCTGTGTCAGTGTTATCCAGCATTTCAATAGCTCCTTAAAAAGTTAATTTAGAATTAAATACCCCTTCTGTCAAATGTTATGTAATTTTTCCTATTTAAAGGCAGTATCAGTGCAGAGAAATTTATGATTTCAAATTATCAACACTTCAAAATAATGTCTTCATCATTAAATTCCACACTCATAAGCTTTCTTGATCTCCTTAATAAACCTGCTACAGATAACCTGAAGTTCTACTCTGGGTGGTAGTGGAAGAGAATCAGTTTTCCTCATTTTGCATGCACTGCCTTGCGTAACTTCTTAGAGGTGGTCCCCACATCAGTACTGATGGCACCAAAACATCTGAAATTTGACTACATGTAGAGGGTCTGACAACAGTGCTGCTATTCATGGAACAGAGTTCAGTGGCCAAACTGTAACAGGGAAAACGTAACCATTTTTATTATTCTTTCTGGGTAAACAAAACTCAAAATTACTTGAGTGAGGTCTCCATGAAACTGTGCATGAATAGGTCAGTGCTCTGACACCAGCTTCGACACTAACTCCTGTTGAATTTCTTGTTAGATACACACCACAGTAGCAGACCATATGCATCAAGTTCTTTATCCCAAACCAAATCCCGTTTCACTACCACGACATATGTGGACAGTTCCTAAATCAAATCAGAGCATGTTCACGCTAATGTCTCTTACTGCCACAATTATTTCCACTGTCTGACAGAACTGAAACAATAAACGTCCCCCGCCATAGCAGCAGTTATGCCAGAAGAGTTGCCAGTTTGCCATCATAACTCATTCCACAAAAAAATATGAAATTAAATTTCAGTCTACAGTAGACTCACCAGCAACATTCCACTGCTACAGTCACATCACAAAGCTTCTTTATCCTTAGGAGCCTTTATAGCTCAAAAGTCACAATGTAGGCCTTAGAAATAAATAGGTACCCATAGTTATACTGAAGCCCCTTAGACACTCTACACTAAAAAGAACCATCTTCTTCTTAAGGTAGCAGTACACATATCTTGTTCAATTTATCTCTGTAAATGCCATTTCAGTAGAGCTACTATGCTGACCCTTGCTATACAAATATGCAAAGCGATCCATGTACCTGCTGAGGAGTCTTAAGGAAGGCTGATAAGAACCACTAATTTCAATAAGCTCCCCTGAAAGGAAGGTCATGCCTAAGCCTAACTGATATCTTCTGGTATGTACACTCAAACTTAATAGCGCCTTTCACAAATGTTTGTGCTGCAAGCCTACATGGAAATATTTTGTCTCATGCCAAAAATAAATCACTGTTTCTACTCTATGTACAAATAAATGAATAAATAATTACATACAGAATATCTTTTGTGCCAAGAATGTATCTGTCCCTACCTCCTCTTTCTCTTTTCTTCCTCCTAGGATCAAGACACTGACTTTAGAAACTCAGTTGGGTTTGGGGTGGTTTGTTGTTTTGGTTTGGTTTTTTTGGGGGGGGGGAGGGGAGGTGGGGTGGCTGGTTTGTTGGGTGTTTTGTTTGGTTTTAATAGTGACTCATTTACATACATTTTGCAAATAGCAGAGACAATTCATTGTCACATAGCAGAAATGTTTTACTTTATGGTGGATAACCTGTTCCAGCCTCATTCTTGGGGTGTAGTCAAGAGGTGCAGGGAAAGAAGAAAGGAAAGGAAGAAGATTGAAAAGTAGACCTAAAAGTAGGGTGTACCAATAACACCAGTAATTTAGGAATAAGCACTGTCACATGCTTTGATCAAACAATGTTTACATTCAGTTATGGGCTTGGAATTCTGAGGAGTTTCTGACACTATAGGGAAACAAGCTGAAAAATTTATTCACCTAAGACTAAACTGTCAAGTGTAAGTTTTATGCATAATAAAGGCATATGCAAAGTAGTCAAAGGGTCAAGAGTTTCTTAAAATACCGTATTTTAAAGGCATTTAAAATAGTCACTCTGATAACAAAGAGTTAGATTTTGACTGAGAAAGAATTTTCCAACTCATTTACAGATGTTCATTAACTCTAACAATTAACACATCATTTAACTTATAAGTTTGGTTGTTTGGGGGTTTTTTCCCTTCTTTTAATTGAAGCATTTAAGACCCAACCCCCCTGTCCACCCCCAATACTATCCATTACCTTAATCAGTTCTGGGTTTTAACCTCTGAAAAATAATTTTCTAGCCTTCCATTGCCGCCCCTTAATTTTTCTTCCCTTGACTAAGTAACTCGTTGCCAATACTTGTTCCATAGCTACCCTCATATACATAGACAAAAAAACTTCTAAGACACAGCAAGATATGTTTGTTTGGGTTTTTTACTCGATATTTACAAGCTTTACAAAGGTATCGTATTAAAACAAACTGACTGGGAGGACACAGACGCCCTTGGAAGAGTTAGGGTGATTACAGTTTTTCAAGATTCCTGGCAAAGAGGGGGAAATGGACTTCATTCAGTCTGCGTGCTACATAAGGCCATTTTTACATACCTTGGGGCTGGGGGGTATGTATAAAGAATTTTGAAGATTTCAATTAAGATCTTGAGATTTTAATTTTGAGATTTAAAGAATATTTAAGATTTTTCTCACTCTGCCTTTTCTGTCTCTTTACACAGATTTATCTAAATTGAAAATCTGTTGAGTGCTAGTTAGCTACGGTAATTATTCCACCTGCACAAAGTAATGAAAATACTCCTTAGGTAAGTAATTTGGAACATAAACTTGAAAGTTATTCATTTACAAATTTACTGGCTAATTTGTGGTTAAATGGTGAACCAATTAAATGAAGATCCTACATCTTCTTTTCAAAGAGCAGTACTTCCAAGTCAGAATGATAAAGCAATCTGGGATGCGAGCTAATTAGGTTCAGCATCTTACTAATGCTTTAGTTACTTCCAAAGGAAGTCCAGCTGTTTTCTCGGTCAGAAAACAGGTCGGAAATCTATAGGCCATATGTACTAAATGTCTGCTGTAAGGTATTTTAGCTTCTACACTTTAATAACTGCAAAGTTGCATAGGAAAAGATACCCCAGTATTAATTGTCAAACCTGTTGCCTAGTCCAAATAAACAGCTGAAGCAAGCCCAACACCCTGCAGGGATTTCTGTATTTAAGTTTCAACTACACATAAATCTTTCCAACACGTAGAAGACATGGCCTGAGCTTGCACTGGTCACTCATGAATAACAACTCCATAGCTGCTGCAACACATGCCTAGAGCACCATTTAGATAAGCAAGCCTCAGGAGATCTTGCTGTTGGCTGGTACAGTTAACTGGTAGTCTAACTATTATCGACACAGCTGAAGCGATCTACTTTTCTGCTTTCTCACTGTGTCAACACACCCTGACTGTGATGTCCTGAAATGCATCTCATATTGCAGACAAAAAACTACCACCGAAAGCCACATCTCCGCTGTGCTCACCAAGTGATCATCAACAGAAGAAATGGCTCATTATCAATAAAATGCTGCATTTCCTTGAGAAATGTCGTATCAACTATATGTCCACCTCTGAATTGAGCATAACTTCTGAAAGGATTTGCAAAGCCTGTTCAGATGGATTAAAAATGGAAACACCACTTTATAGATCTTAAGCCTGGAACCATTACTCAAGTCTGATCACTATCTGTAAGCTCAGTTGGACCCTGGGCTTACAGCTGAAAAAGATAACCCTTGTCCCAAAGAGGTAACATGGTCACTTACTTGAAAACTCTGAAATTAAGAAACAAGATAGTTTTGCAGGGAGGACAGAGGCACAGGAGCAATAGCAGCACAATCACCTCATTACAGGATTAGCAATTACACAACATTGAGTAGTACTTACGTTAATCAGCCAGAGATGTATCACTGCATCAGGCAGCTCTGCAGCAGCATACCGTGACACCTCTCAGTCCCTCATTCTCACAGGCTTGTTGAAAGGGAGAAGGGAAATACTTTCAACTGGGCCCTTTCCAAATAAAATCTGAAAATTAGCAGAGTATAGCTGATACAGAGACTTATGCAGGCTTTTTAAAGACAGCTTGCATAAGAGTTACCAGGCAAAAACTGCTTCAGGTATTTCAATGAGATATGGAGACTGAAAGAAAAATCACTATAGTATTGGGGGGTGGGGGGAGAAATCAATACAGTCTACTTAGAGTAACCTCTATTTAAGACATGCTTGATTAAGGATGGTGTCTCATTTTCATACTTCAGCTGGGCAGACTTTTTTTCCCCACAGCAGTGGAACTGATGGGCTGGGGGGGGACGCAGAAAGCTTTAACAGGGTTTTCTCAAGGCTTGACAATTTCTTGAAGTAAGATTATTCTAACAATTTAGAGCTCTAAACTGCTGAATCAAGTTTGCTACACAAGGTTAAGTTGACAGACATTTGAAAACAATTCTGTTACGGCCTGAACTACACTTGGTTAGGGAAATAAAGCTTAGGTCCAGATTTGGTTTTACTTCCTTTAACAGGAGAAATATTAGTCAATATTAAATCACAGCACTAAGAAACCTGCAAGATTTTTCCTCTATCACATTTGTACAGAGCTGCAATTAAAGACTTATTTAAGGAAAAAATCTTATTAATGGGTAGTTACTCTCTATAAAATCCATTTCAGTTCAGTAGCCCTGATTAAGTCCCAATTTATAAGACTGGAAAGACGCCAAAATAGGAAATCAGTATAACTCCTTAACAACATAGATTTTAATTTTTTTTTTTAAGAGAGCAGTTCTGAAATAGATTACAAAGCCCTCTAATGAAAATCAATGGCATTTTAAAGTTAAAAGCTTAAAGTACAATCAAAGATTTTAAAATGCCAAAAATGGCAACATGTGCTTCAAACTTTGATTTTCTCTTGTGTGCCCAAATTGGTCTGGTCAGTTCATAAGCTTAAGGCAAAAAAAAAAAAAAGACTTTTTGAACTGGTACTACCTGGCCTAGGCTAATGAACGGTCTTCGTAAATCCACATGTGCAGTGCTAGGTAACGTCTCATGATAGGCTATCCATTGCTGATGTGAAGTCTTGTTTTCTTTGCACCCACCCTTGGCATCCTCTCCTCAAGCACCTCCTCTCCTCAGCTGACACCGTGGTCGTGCCATGCCCACCATGCCCTTCCTCCTTGCAGCTGCAGCCCCGGCAATGGGCATCAGCAGCCCACAGGCAGCACCTCAACTTTGGCCTCGGGGCTGCACCAGCGAATGCTTTAAATGGTCATGGGTCTGCTTTAGCTGTAACTGCAAGTATTGATAAGGGTCAGGAGGGTTATTTCCTAGAGCTGGACACTGACTCTGCAATGACCTATTTTCTACAGCCTAACGGGAGCTTCCTTTGACACAGCTTGATGCTCACTCTGCCATGACGTGCTTTAACCATATTGTGATAAAGGTCTAAGTGAAATAAGCAGTCCTTGTGGAATTACCTGTCAGCCATTCAGAAAAGAAAGCAGCTGAACATACTGCAAATGTGTAAAACCAGCCCCAAACAGACCCAAGAGCAAGGGGGAAGGTTCTGCTTCAGACACTTCTACTGCAGACAGTATCACACCTCCCCCAAAAAAGAGCCAAGGATGCTGACACTCCCCTGCCCCACTGTCCTCAAGGAAGACAAACACCAACTCACCTCAGGACCCAGGTGGATGATTCATGGTTGAGCATGACACAAAAGGGGTCGTTGCAAGGACGTTTATGAACAACCTTAAGCACATTGTTAATGAGTTTTTTTTGAGTTCCAGATAGCCTCATATTATTAGTCCAATTAAAATGACACTTCCTGATTAGACTCCTACAACTTCAATTAGACTAACAATAAATTCCTGGCTTTGCATGTAAGGTGTGCTTCTTTGACCTAAAAACTACATGACGTGTAGTGCAACACTGTACACTTCTAACCATGATTGCTTAGCTCAGCTTTTGCGTTCCACATTCACGAAGACCATGCGGCCCTGTACTTTCCCAACAGTGATCCCCTCTCCTGCTCTCCCTTCAAAGTGGTAGAGCAACTGTCACAGTAGCATCAGTGTCCTCCCTCTGCCTCCTCCTTCTCTGTTGGCCAGAAAAACCAATAGCAACCACCACCAAAACCAGGAAACACACACCACCTCCACCACCACCCATTTTTCCACCTGCAGCTAGCATGAGCACTGATCCCAAGGTGCTGCTCAACAAAACTTTACCAGGGAAAGAAGGGATGCACACTGCATTGATGCAGTCAAATGTAATGCAGCATGTGTAAACAGTACAGATGCTTTTTTCATGCATTCACCGCACATTTATGTGCTTGCCTGCTCTGGATAAACATCCTAACTTCATAATACAAGTTCTCATAATTCTGAATGAATGAACACTGAAATTAACACCAAATATTAAGAACATACAAAAGGTGATTCCTGAAAAAACTTTCAAAGTTTTTTCAGGAATCATCTTAACCTCAGTATCAGGAACTTTACGTAGAATGCAGTATCTAGCATCCTTTGGAGTTTCCTTTACAGAATTACAAATGTAACAGATCAAGTAAACTGCATTAGCTTAGGAACACTATTCCTTCCTGTATCATAGGAAAATCAGTAACATTAGTGTATCAGCCTGACACATAAGTAGCTTTTAATCTCTATCAAATCTCCCACCTGCAGAAACAATTTACATTTTTGACCTTTGTATCACAGATTGAATTCGTATGAATTCAAACCGATCCTTCTCCGTATGAACTAATAATTCCCTTTTAGTCTTAATTATTCAATGTACAAAAATGTTATTTTATACACAATGTATATATCCATTACCAAACAATCCCATTGAAGCAAGTTAAATTTACTTTCTGCTTATTCAACCTGTCCACGCACACACACTTAAAACTACTCTGGCCTTAACTACAAACAAGAAACAAGAGTGGCAAATATTAACATTCTAGGTATTCCTTGGTCTACTGAATACTAATCCATCCAATACAACCATAAAGAGAGGTTTGAAAAATTTTCTAGTAAAAGAATTTTTTCTGATTGATTGTGAAGGTACAGGGCTGTTCTGCAAAACATGCACCATCTCAGGTAATTTACACCATTGTGTCATCAAGGAGACAGTTCAATTTTCAGCTATGCAAGACAAGTTCATTGCCTTTTTTTTCCCCCCAATTCTGTACATGGCATCAACACAGACAAATTCAAAACTAGTATATGTTTAGGGAAATACATGCACAGCATCAAGTAGCACCCCAGAAATTAAGTCACTTGCCAGAGAATTTTAGAAATAATCTAAATTTTATTGTGTTTTAACCCATCAGAGAACCGTTCCTCTACACGCTCCCAGTTATTATTTGCAACTGGAGATGTATCCATCATTTTCCCTCCCTGGGACAAAGGCTCACTCTGAGAACAGAATTCTTCCAAACTCACTAAAAAGAAATAAATACCCTTCATCCAAGTCATACCAATGCCAGAACACACTACATGAAATTTTACCCTCCCAAGACAATCACTTGTACACCCATAAAATACTATAACTAGGAGCTTATGAAAGAAGTGACAAATAAAATCCTGAAGCACTTTCAAAGTAAGACCACAAACATGCCTACCCAAGTCCAAATAATCAGGACAATTCCCAGGAGAGACAGAGGCAGCAGAAAGAGCTGGAGAGCAAACTCCACTGAGAACAAGAAAGCTTGCAGTAACACCAGCAGTACCTGAGCACCTTCTGCACTAAAAGGAGTGGAACAGAAAGGAAGTAAAAGGAAGACGACACAGTCAATGGACTCCTAGAAATTGGTTCACCCATAGTACTCCTCACTTCACCCCCGCTGCTTTTTCCCCCCCAGTATCTTCCAAAGCACAGCTGATTAGTAAGACACGACATCTTGTTCATTATGGGCAAGTCAGGTTTCCAGCTCAGATTTTTCCATCTGAGATCTCCCTTTTGGTAATCACACTGACATAATAAAACTCAGTTCATTTGGACAAGGAGGATTTTATTCACAGTACAAGCTTAATTCAGAAGAAACAGCAGAATTACTATCAATTTTAAACCGTACAGGAAATACTCAGAGAGAAGTTGAGGAAACTGCAATACTGCTTCCCCTCTCCCCACAATCTCTTAAATAGTATTGTCTAAAACCTATAGTTTATCCCCATTTAATTTACAAGTTTTATTTTACTTTACTATTGCAAGTGATTAAAAAGCATGCATGAGAGAACAAGAAACAATATGAAGATCATCATATGCTATTGCATACAATGAAACTAACTGAAACCCAGGCTGCTTAGATTTCTGTTTAAATACTTTTCTTTTTTCCTTAAGGAGCAATGAATAGCCTTTTCCTTAGGCATAATTTGAGGCAGATTGTAACCTCCTCATTTTATTTTAACCTTAAATACAAATTATCATTCTTTAATGTAAATCTATCACTACAGTGTGGGTTTAGCAGCCTTCTTAATGCCATTATTGCTAAAACAGTTACAGGAAACAAGACTCTGCACCAGCTGTCCCCTAGGCTGCTCTCACTCCCTAAACTGCCAGGAGAGAGCAGTACTGACAGCCCTCTCTGTGGATACCATTCTTGGTAAAAAGGATTGACGAGAATAACCTAAATAGCGACAACAATGTCTGCTGGCCCTGCTGCTGAATCTCCTAGGGGAAAGGGCAAGCTCTAAAATTTAGGGACTATTTGCATTCCCAGTGCTGCTTTGTATTTTTATTTCTGGTAATAGGTCTGCACAACATTCATGTACTTAATGAAAGGGTAGAATGAAAAATGGCAATGAATATTGTGGTGACCTTAAAAAGTTGTGAACTTCAGCAGAGTTTTTCCCTTCTCATCCCGAGTTCTGTCTGTTTCTTAATCCCACCTGCAACAAGGTAAGAATTCTTACTCTGATTCACCCATGCAATAATTACCAAGGATGCTACAGTGAATAATTTAATTTAAGGAAGGAAGGAAGGAAGTCTTTAAAAAAAAAAAAAAAATAAAAAAATGTCTATTTCACAAAACAGAGTAATGAGGGAAAAAACCCTGATCCCACTGAAAATCATCTGAAGGATATTTACCCATTTAAAGCAAGCAGAAAACATAATCAGGTCTGCAGCATATTATAGCCTGGTCCTTCTCAAACTACTTCAGTAGATCACTTCCCTTCAGGCACGCAGTTAGGGACAGCTGTACCAAGGCACTGGCACTCCAGTACCATGCTCCAGAACCCCTTGACTGTTCTAAACCCTGAATCTCTCCATTAACAGGTTTTGCTTCAATCATTTGTTCAAGTTTTTTCTTCCTTACAACAAGAAAAGAAGTGGATACTTAAAACAAAAGAGCAGAAAAGAAAAAAGACAGAAATTACATCTTTTTATCTTGGTAATGAGAGTTGCAATAATATCATAATATAGTCTTAACTACAAAGCTGAGCAATTTCAGTGTTGTGTATCTGGTTTCAGAACAGATAAACATAGAGAAGTACAATCTGTTTATTTCTCATGACAGATCAACCTATTGTTTCTTAGTCTTGATGTGCCTCCATGCATAAAACTAGCATTTACAAAAATTGTTCTAAAACCAATGGTTACCCCTTTAGCTCTCCATTTCTTTCCCCTAGCATGCGCCAACTACTACCCTCACCTCAAGCACATATTGCCAGCCAGGAGAAATGGGCCAAGCACCACGGTAATGGTCCAGCTCATAAAAAACACACAGGCAGTCTCTGCATGCACTTCTCTTCTGGAGAAGAATATTTCCCAGAACCAAGGAACACAGAAGAATGGGATGATCCTAGGGCATTTTTCCCAAAAAAATTTCTCCATCAGTTAGAATGACATAGAGCCATCAGGCATATTTGCATTTTCTCAAAAATGTATCCTACTTTAGGTTGAGGAAAAAGCAAAACATTCAGGAACCTCAATTTTATTGGACTAAAAATATTTGATCATTAATAGTTTGGGATTTTTTTTCTCATGTGTCTCCTTATTAGCAATATCCCTCTTGTTCACCAAATAGGTTACAAAATTAAATGGAAATTTCTCATAAATACCCAACCTGTCAGTTCTGCAGCACTGCTTTTTCTCTACAATTACATTTCACAGAGAAAATGCTTTGTTTTACTGTTTAATTCCTATTATAGTGGCAAAGGGGAAATATTAATTATATATTCACATCACAGCTATGAAATTTAAGCTATTCCACTATTCCACACACAAATGTTCTCTTTTCCAGGCGGAGAAAACACTTTCGAAGTGTTTTACAAACTGCTGTTACTAGAAGAAATGGCTCCATAACGGCTTTAAAAGAAGAAAAGCAATGGTTCCACAGTCATTGTGCAGCTTTCATTGGGAACTGGGAAGTTTGAGTCAGCTCAGGGAAAAAAAAAAAAAACACCACCAAAAAAAACCCAAAACCACACCACAAAAAACCTCATTAACTACTGGAGGATACCTGAAACTAGGTGCTTGCTCAGAAAGGTGTAACTTTTTTGCTAACTATGCAATCTCTTCCCCTTGCTTATTGTCTCCCCGTGACATCTGTCAAACGGACTAAAAAAAACCCCACTAAACCACAGAACTCTTTTTGCCATAGCTGTGCAGTTACAGGCAGCTCAGACTAGCAATTTCTGATTAAGGCACAAGTCCCACAGCGGTACATGTCACATATATAAAAATGCAACACATAAGGAAACAGCTCATGATCGTTTTCCAGGCACTAGAAACAACTCAGGAACAGAGGTAACTGCTGACAAAAGAACAAGAATTTTGCCAACTGTTTAGCGAGGTAAAGCAGACAACAAGGAGAAGTGCATTTGTTTCTGAATATGAATCCCCAAGATTTTTCTCTATAGTGCTATTTAAAGGTGTGTTCCTGCAAGTTTTTCTCATGCCAGCAACCCCTCTGATTCTTTTTAACGTCTCAGTTAATAAAATCAATTCCTCAAACTTGGTTTAACAAAGTAGGAAACAAAGAAACATCAGAAAAAGCACCAAGAGAAACAAAGACAGGAAGAGGAAAACTCACTGTATGCAAACTACAGGCAAGTGAAGGGAACTAAGAAATACAACTATATATATTGTTCTTCAATATTAGAAATTAAAGATTCTTGCATGGTATAGCTAGAGAGCTGTGCTGATGCCACTGCTTAGTAGCGGTTAGACCTGTCAGGATGTTTCTTATCACTGTAGCAGAAAAGTTACCATCAAGATCAAGAAAAGAGTTACAGAAAAAGAGATTAATTTTCAGTTCCCCTGTCATGACAAGGTGAGGATTGTGCAGTCCTGAAGTATTCCTTTAACGATGTTTCTGCAATAGCCTCTGTAAGTCACTGTTTTCACAGTCATATTTGACATCAAGGAGGAAGCTGAAAAATAAATCAAAGCCCTGATACAACAGCAGTTTCCGTATGAGGTCAACCATGAATATTCTCATGTGCACAGCCTGGAAGTGTCAGAAAGGTACAGAATGAGATATGACCATGTTTAGCACTGAATTTTTTTCTTCAATAATTTTTTTTCAGCTGATGGTTGTACATACCCTAAACTGTGTAAGAGGCAAAAGAAGTGAAAGAACCTGACCTAGGAAGGACATTCAACCTCCACCACCTTCCTTTGCAAATCATTTACAGTTCCTTTCCCAAAACACCACTAAACACACCCAGCAACTGGAAGACGTTCTGACGGAGGCATGTGAACAGCACACAGGGTCCTCCTCTCCTTGAGACTGACGTATCCACTATGGTACAAAAATCCAACCTACAACACCAAAGGAATTCAAAATATCTCATCTTCGCTTTGCCCTCACAAAGTCTCAGAGAACCAGTTCTCAGCATCATACAATTATAATCATAGATCCCTGTAAAATGGACACAACTAGTCAGATGCAAGTATTACAATCATCTTGCAAATTAGTACATTAGTTTTGAACACAAGCAGATTTTCTCAGAGTCCTCTAGCAACTAATTTCTAAATGCAAAACAAAAAGTATTTAATGAGTGCCCCAGTATCTACTATTCATCTTCTCTCATTGACACCTTTCCAGAAATTGTTGTTAATAAAATGTCACAGGCTTCCAAAATGAAAATTTTCTTCCAGCATAATCGTGACTTTGGCTATGTTATTGAAACTTGTCACATTTTTGACAATCAGCACATACAGAATTATTACACTGACTTACTAACATCTTCCATAAGCAATTGCTTCACTGTGCCTTTCCTCGCACTCTAGAGCAGCACTTCTGTTATTTAGGGTTACTTTAACATAGTTTAATAGACACTGACAACGCAACCACATTTGCTTCAGTTAGAAGTCATCTTCCTGTGCACAGTGATGTCATTTTTGATCCTCACTAATAAATTACAGTGAATATATTTTAGTGGCAGATACATTCAAACGTCTCCTGTTGTCTAAATCAATCTGCTAATGTACCAGCAATGCTCCAGAGTTCGGTAGCTATTTTGCCACTTAGCACGTGCACATAATATGAACTGGTTCATAAGAATTAAGTCACTAAGCACATCTTCATCTGACATTAACTATCTGTCATAAAACTCTCATCAACTCCATTGCTGAAACTATTTCATTATCCCCAGAAATATTTTAAAACAAGCATTTGATCATTCAACAGGAACAGACTTCGTATGTGAAAGATGGCACTGCTTAGAATACTTCATTTTCTTTCTCCAAATGGTTTCAGAGTATTCCCACAAATTCCCATTACACTATTTCAGGCTATTCATTAAATTCTTATTTTTATGTTTGGGGGATTTTGTGTGTGTTGCGTTTTTTTTTCTTAATAAAGCAATTCTAATTAATGCATATGAATAAAATAACCACCATCTGAGTTGAACCACATGATGGATGTAACAAACCTACATACTCAGGATGTTAGGATTCACCAAGAGTGATTTAGTGCACTGAAACTGATACTAGAACAGAAAACTATATATGGTACGGTGACCTCCAACACAGAGACAGATAAAAGTCAGCTAAAGTCTTTAACACATTTTATATATAATGCAATTGCATAAAGGATGCTAAAATTAGAAATGAGTAGTGTTTGCCAGTTGATTACTCACAGCTGAACACAAATCTCTGAGCTTACAGCTCTGGGAAATAGCATGTTTATACAATTTATTTTTTTTTTTTAAATAAAAGCTAGTATAATGGATCTTACGCATTTCAACCATAAAGTGAACACAATGGAGTAACTGTATTTAGGTGCTTTTAGATATATATAAAAATCAAATTTAGAATCATAGAATAGTAAGCAGGGACATCTTCAGCTGGATCAAATTGCTCAGAGCCCTGTCCAACCTGACCTTGAATGTTTCCAGGGATGAAGCTTCTACCACCTCTTGGGGCAGCCTGTGCCAGTGTTTTATCACTTTCATTGTGAAAAAATTTCTTCCTTATATCTAGCCTAAATCTGCCCTCTTTTAGTTTAAAACCATTACTCCTTGTCCTTTCGCAGCAGGCCCTGCTAAAAGGATTAGGTTTCATTAGTTATGAACGTCTGCGATCCAGTAATAGATGTAATCTTTTGTCAATGACTAGATTTATGTTTCTTTAAATGGATGATTAAGTATGCAAGACCAAAATCAGCTGAACAAAGGAGTGTATTTGCTTAACTGCATCACATCCTTCATTTTACAGTACACATGCATAGGCACTTGTTTCTTGTGTTACTTCTTTTGCCCAAAATACAATTTAACATTGCTTTTTGTCACACCATATAAAAACTGTACGAACAATAGCTTTGAGGATAGTTTAAAACTTCTGTATTTATTTGCCAGACAATACCAATGCTGAACTCTGGAAATCCTTTTGATTAAGTATGTTTTCTAGGGATAGCAATCTTGGTAAGACTTCCAAACTTTCTAAAACACGGTCTCTGAGCATTTAAGTAGACAAAGACCACCAACAAGTAAAGCCAAGCCATCAATTAAATAGTCTGCATACATGCACACACTTTCTGGCTTCTCCACATATAGATTAATGCAAAAGATGCATCATGTGGGAGACAATCATCTCCCAGTGACAGGCATAATATGGTGACCACCAATATTTGTTTCAGCACTGAGGGGACAATGAGAACTGCATGTCAAACACGAACAAAGAGCATGCCAAAACACAGCCTACCTTCACTTGGAAAACTTCTTATGGAATGTATTGCCCATTTCAAGATTTTCTCTCATAAAAATTGTTCCTGGCAGATGTAGTCAGGCCCATACTTCCCATTCACTGTCCTCTGCGTCCCACCCACGTGATTTCCAACGGCGGCTGCTGGATGCTATACCCACAGAGCAGATTTAATATACATCAAATCAGAAGTGGAAAAAAGTGCATAAAGCTCTGGAAGTTCATTAGTATTTCTGGAGTCTTGCTCCTACATCTCAGTCAGTCATCACATATTTCCTATTAACATAATTTTATTCAAATACGAAGAAGCTGTTATAGCAGTTCTCTATCCACAGTCCTTGAAACATGTTGTGATGATTAAAAATCCCACACACATTGAGAAAAAGTTACAGTGAATAAATTTGTTACAATACCCTCATACCCTGTGCTCACTTGCAGTATTCAAAGCGCATTATGTTAAATTACATCCTCTTGATTCTGTACTGGATATTTTCTAGACCCTATTACATACTGCCACCAACCACATCGGACAAAAGTTTGCTTATTTGAAAAGCTCACTTTCTTGGCATTTGGACTTCGGTTCCCTACTAAGATTGTCCATAAGATACTGGATCTTGAATATTATTGAATGTGATTAAACACTGAACACTTTGGATGCAGACATTCAGTCATGCTTGATGTGTTCGATGTCCAAAGGATGAAGTAGTCCAAGTATAATTTTTGCAGCCTGAAATAAAGTTTCCTTCTGACGTTATTACATCAAAGTATCATAAAATTACTGAGCTAAATACCTCTACATATATGATATGCCTATTGACATCTTCAAAGGACTTCTTTTTTTTCTTAAACAGGGAAAAATAAGCTTAGAACAGGATGTAAATTCTGTGGAAAACACACAATGATAAAATACTTTTTTTGCCAGGAGTGCTGAACTACTGTTGAACATCAACAAAACCAGGAGCAACTGCCTCTGTGCCCTCTTCTAGTAAAAACTTTCCTTTTGATTTCATGCCTTTATGATCATTCCAGGCTCTCAGATCACCAGTATTAATCAATCATTGATCTGTTGTCAGACTGCAACAGCCTGGAGATTTTAAGGTTTGCAAGTTTGGCAAACTAAGAGCTGATAAAATTCACATTTAGGTATAGACTACCCCTTGAACCAGGGCATGGCAGTTCTAATAGTCAGGTGGAGCATTCTCTCCTGTCTCCAGTGCTAGTCAAAACCAGATGTTTTCTCTCATATACTCTTCCCAAGTCTACAGTAGTATCCTGTTTAACAGCTCTCAATTGATTTTTTTCTTTCATTATTTTTTCCATTTTTTTTAAACATTATGATTATTAATTTATTTATTTTTAAACTGACAGCTGCAGCAAGCAGTTCTACCCAACTACCTTTATTAGGGGAGAAGCATTTTCTTATATTTTCAGGTTGCTCAGGGCTTTGCCAAGCAGGACTTGAAAGCCTTGAGGACAGAGATTCCACAGCCTTACTGGGCAACTTCTTCCAATGCTTAATTATTCTCACAGTCAATGTGTATTTCTCCTTCAGTCTAAGCCTCTTACCTTGATTTATGTACATTGTTTCTCATAATCTAGGCAAGCACTCCAGTGAAGAGCCTAGCTCTGTTTTCTTGATTGCATCCTTGTCTGTATTCCAGTACAGACAATACTGGCTGCCATTAGGTTCTCCCCAGCTTGAAGCGTCTTCTCCAGGCTGAACAGGCTCCATTCCCTCAGCTTCTCCACAAAGGACATACGCTTCAGCCTTCAACTGTTTTGGTGGCCCTCCACTGAATATATTCCAGTCTGTCAATCTCTGTCTTGGACTGGGCTTAGAGAGGAGAGGAGGTGGTGTCCAAACCTCGACACAATATTCCAGGTGTGCTCTGATGAGTGCTAACAAAAAAGGGGAATTAAACGCTTCCACCGGTGTACTGCCTAACACTGCCTCGGACGTTGTTAGCTTTCAGGGGATGCTGCCAGGGAACACGGCAAGGCCCTATTTTAGCCTATGCAACTTGAAACAAATTTGCACCTCTCCCTCTTGCCCATCTCCGATGAGAGGTTTGACACAATTCCATGAGGAGAGGCTGTAATTTTTCTTACATGTTTGTAACACTATCCTTTGACTAGATTTTCTAGGTGCTACTGCAAAAATCAATTGCTATTGCAAAAAAATGAAATAAAATCTCTCCTTATCTTTACAGCTACATTTAACTACAATGCAACATACAACAACATTTAAATACAGCAGGGAAACATGTAAGTCATTTTCTCAGTTCAGCTTCCACAACCACGCCTGAAGCACTGGAGAACAGCTCTACGATGATTAGGGACAGAGGGAGAAATCAGAGGCATAAAAACCCCCTGCCTCACCACAGAGCAACCCTCCTTGTTTTTCCAACAGCAATAAAGGAGTAAATTCTACTGTTCATGAGACTGAGGAAAATGAGATTACAGAAATTTGATTCTCACTCTGACAGGTATTGATTGGGGAGATTACAGGCTCTAAAATGTTTGGAATAGAGATTGTACTTGAGCATTGCCTATGTTTAGGGAATACATTTGCCAGACAGACAGTAAACAGTGTGGATGAAGAAACCTCAACTAAATAGAATAATAATTCAAACAGTGGAGATGCTTGTCTTAAATTTTGTCAAAAACGCAATTGCTCGCTGTAGTCTGACACGTTAGAGGCTAGGTTCTTTTGCTTGAACAGTTCTTGACAGATTTTAACGTTAATTGGTCTGGGGAAGATGCCAGGCAACCTAAAACATTTGCCACAAAACAAATGTGAAGGAAATATCGCTCAGGGTGGGGACTCTCACAATTCACTTACAACTGTAGAGAACAAGCACCATTCTCTACAGGGAACAACAGAGCGAGCTGAAGAAAAAGAAAGTAATTTTAAGAAGTGGCAAGTAACAAGCAACTCTGCCACAGATTTACTTCCTGTACATTAAGCAGCAATAAAACATTAATTTCACTATAGTAAAAATGCTGACCATAAACTCCAGCAAGGTCTCAGCAGAAATACAAAGCAGTTGCAGTCAGCAGGATCTTTTCTGTGCACAAATTACCATTTATGGCTAGCCAAAAAAAAATACTCAAGAAGACAAAAGCAATGGAAAACAAGTTATGAAGCAGTCCCTCAGAGAAAAAGCAACAAAGGTCATCTCATCCCACATACTTATTTAAAGCACTCATCCCAAGTGCTCATTCCCCATGCTGTGGCTGCAAATACTAAGGCAGAACAACTGAACCACAGACCATCAGCTTTCGTGTTGGGATCTAGCAATGTCATTGTACCTTGACACATTCACAAAAATCACAGACCCACAGAATAGTTTGGGTTGGAAGAGGCCTTAAAGATCACCTAGTTCCAACCCCCCTGCAGTGAGCAGGGACCCCTCCCACCAGACCAGGTTGCTCCAAGCCCCATCCAACCTGGTCTTGAACACTGCCAGGGAGGGGGCAGCCACAGCTCCTCTGGGCAACCTGTTCCAGTGTCGCACCACCCTCTCAGTAATTCAATAGACCTAAAGTAACTACAGTATTTTTGAACAAGTCGGGGCCACCATTTTTGAAGGAAGGGACCTTTGAACAACATCGGTATGCAGCACAGCTTGCGTTGGTTGTGAAGCTAGCAGCGTTTCAGACTCCTCAGGGCACACTCAACCTCTGCAATTTCAGCAGAACGCCTTCTCACACGAAACAAGCATGTCTTATATTCATCAAAAGCAGTCAGTATCACAATATGAAATGGAGGGTAGCATTCTGAATCACCGAGTATTCTGGATGCCCAATTCTCATTCACTTTCATTAGAACTGTGTGCACTTGTTTATTTAACAGATTCACAAACTGATGAAAAGTTGAAAAAACATCTTTGGGTAAAGCTGCACAGACATGTAGGTTAGTCAAGGAGATCTTTCTGTCTGGATAGAGACTTGCCTCCCAGATCTGTTAAGGACACATGAGCACACATTGCACGCTGTGCATTCTTTGTGTAATGCAAAATTTTAGTTTTGCAGTCTTTCCATTCGCTCTTCTGTCTGCTCGTAAAGATCAGGAAAAACGCACCCTTCTCTTCCTTCAAAATAAAGGGGTGAAAAACTTCCAAAGACATAACAGGTGCCAAAAAAAAAAATAAAATAAAGGAGCAGAGGAGAATGAGAGCCTTCACATTGTACTTTTGAGTCACAGCTAAACTAAATCTGTTTCTCCAATGAGGAATCAATATATCGAAATTAAGCGGATGCTGGCCAAAAAGCAAAAAAGAATCTCATTTGTGCCTTGTGCAGGAGCGTGGAGAAAAAATTGGCCCATGCAATTTAAACCTTCAGAAAAAAGCAGTGAAACACAGACACAACCAACTGCAAAATACAATCCTTCTTGAAGAACAGCAAATAAGCTACACAGACTATCAGTCCCTCTACCATTTACAAAATAAACCAGCTATTTATCCAAACACAAAGGCTCAAATGTTAACAGAAGCCACTGTTTAGCAGAGGACACAGAGAGACGACAGAAAAGGAACAATAAATTTGTAACAGCAGAGAATGAAAACAGAATTGAAAGGCTTTATTTCTCTTAAATACAACTTACCATCCACAGATAAACAAGGAAATTCTTCCATATACTTAAAAGTGGTTTTAAAAAATCTTTAAGTCTAAATTTTCCATTATAAATAGCTTATAGTAATCAATTGCTGAATTAATTATCTGTGTCTACAATTCTTACATTTCTTTGAAAGCTAAAATTCATCATGAAATGACGAAAATTCATCATTTTTTATCCTCTGAAGTTATTTCCATCTTTAAAATTAATGTAATTTTTAAACTGTGAGATTAAACTGAAACGTAAGTATTAAGTTTAAAAAAAATAATTAGCAATTAAAGAGTTTTACATAGAACCTTTGACATCATGACACCTGTATTTGAAAGATTTTTATTTAAGAAATTGTACTGATGACTTTCTAAAGTCTGTTGCAGGACATTCTTTCATAATTTATTCTTTATATAGTATGAAGTAACCATTAATACTTGCCAGTATAATGAAATTGTGTCTAAACATTGTCAGAGGATCACCTTTATCACAGAAAAAAGTTTAAAATACAGCTTACTTCATGAGACTGCTACTAATGAACTATTATAAACTACTGTGCATTAATTAATGCTATTAATTCCCCCTGGCCCTCAACACAGTAAGACAAAGACACACCTGACCTTCCTTCCAGAACCATATCCTAAGAAAACGCACCTTCCCTTTTACAGGGAACTACTCCAGTGGCCAAATCAAGAAAACACCTGCTCATTCAAGACAACATGCTCTTCAAAAAAAAAACAACCTCCCACTACCACCTGTTTCACCTAGTTTGCAGGAATTTTTTTGAAATGTTAAGTAAGCTTACCTGTGTGATCTGACTACTAAATATAGTGGTTATTTAGCTCTACATTTTTCTTTAAAAGAGTATTTCAAAGAAAACAATGTTGAACCCAACAAATCATGTCCTCTAGTGGAACTGTAAACAGGATCCATTCTGCTCATGATATGTCAGTATAGAGACTGGAAAATACAGATGTCAGTTTCATGATTCTCTCTTTTCTGGATGCAGTTCTTACACAGCTGCTACAGAAGCTTGTAAAAGGGTTAGTAAGTCTTATATACTTTAAGACATACACACATATTGTATTACAACATCTACCTCTCTGCTCTGCCAAGTGAGACTGAACAACTGGGCTTGCCCATGCGTTGCCAAGATTGCAAATGTTTTACAAAATCTTGCGAACAAAAACACAGAGCAGCATTTCTGGAATTACCTAGGAGGCAGCTGCTTCTCTGACCAGGTTGGGAACTCAACCCATTGCCTCATCATTCATAATGCTCTGGTTAGCATGCAAGCCACGGAAACCCAGTGGTTAACCTATACGGGAGTACCTCCGAACTAGAGAGACGCAAGCCTAAAAGAAACAAGGCTGCCTCTAGAAGGGTGGGCAATTTCATCTTACCACACACAGAGACTGCAGGCCAAGAGACAATCACACCCCCGCCCTCAGCAAAGTGACCCAATACCTTTCAGGGCTTTTTACAGAGCCATCATAAGAAATATAGCACCACACTCAAGACTCCTGTAACAAACATGACAAAATAAAGATTAATACAACTAGCACCCTAAAGAGAAAAGCTCTACCCATTTTAAAGAAATATTCATTGAACAATTCATAAAACCAAATATTTAAGCAGGTAAAATCTGATTATGGTACTAAAATTCACAGAAATCTCCTCAGCTAGGAGAAATACAAACCTAATACGTTATTGTAAGTATTGACAAACACAATTTTATAAACCAAAGATTTTTACACTGTCAATTCAATGCAGGCTTTTTTTTTGGGGGGTGGGGGGTGGGGGGGGTGGGGGGGGTCACTTTGTATTGGTCACGTATTTTCAATAAAATTAGAAAATACCACACTAAACTCTTTGTGTCCTGTCTCCCCCAAATTAGCAGCACAAGAATCGTCCTAGTATTCAAACACTTCCACAATGGAAATACAAACTTACTGTTTCTATCCAAGATTCAGTCCAAGAATGGTCTTCTCGGCCAGCTAGTGCACTCTGCCAAGGCTAAGCAATTTCTGTGAGCCCTGGTTTTTCACAAAGGAAAACATTTATTGCAAGTACAGTTGGTCCACGCCATTCTCTATTATTGAGTTTAAGTTTGACTGCAACATGGGGACAGGCATGCCCTACATGACAGCGGCATTACATATCCTTCTAAAAAGTATGTACTGAAGCAACAAAACACCAGTACAATGTCAACTGCAATTAATAGCATGCATACTACATCTTTTTACTCTGTCCTAAATTCTGGCACTAAGAAGAGTAACATTTTTTTAGCTGCCTCAGTGTGGTAGTAGCAGACTCCCTCCCACTTAGCATCCACGAAGCTCAAGGAGATACCTGGCTTTTAAGACAGAACAGCTCCTACCATGTCCCTCATTTAGGGCAAACGGATGCCTTGCCTAGCATTCGTTTTGGTTGCAGAGGGGTTTTTGTTGTTGTTTTGGGGTGTGGTGTTTATTTGGCGGGGGGCGTGGTGGTCATGGTAGTTGTTTTCTGGCTTTGAAGTTTTGAGTTCTTCAAGAAGGGACCTAACAGAGCTGTAGCAGCCACTTCTCCATCTCCACTAGTACTGACAGGTCCATGGATTTAAATCCTGTTATCTGGGATATGACCATGCCTGCATAAATCTTTTGTGCCTTGACCTCCCAGATTCCCCATCTTGGATAGAGGCTCCATAACTGATCAGTGGGGAATTCAAGAGCAGAGTAAGATTCAAACAGTCACCTCACACGAAATATTACTGTAATAGAACTACTGCATGGGATAGATTTTTGATAGGGCTGTACACTTTTTCAGCACTAGGCAAGTACAATATTTAATGAATGATGTTGACATACCATACGTTCAGCATCTCAGTAATTGGGACACCCTGCCCAGTTAAGAACCAGCTCAAAGCCCCATTGAAGCCAGGCTCAATGACTCTAATCAGTCTGCATGAAAGAAGTCAGCAACACTGAATAGCATGAAAGCCATACTGCTTCAGGTAATACATATCATTCATAGAGACAGCCATGCCTTTCCATTCAAAGGTATCACACAATTTTTAAATACAGAATTTTGTAGAGTTAAGACCTTCATAGAATCATAGAACAGTTTTGGTTGGAAGAGACCTTTATAAATTACATTTCACCAATTATTTCAAAACAGCCAAATGGAGGAATTAGAATAAGAGGATTCTTAGCATTTGTTGTTTATTTTGGATGGTAAAAGGAAAAGATAATTGCCTTTTTTTTTTTTTTTTGTAAAATACCAACTGTGTTTCAGGCAATTTACAAACATTTGGATTGTTTTAAAATGAAATGACCTAAAATTTGCCAGATTTCCAGTGTCAGAAAAAAAATTACATGCAAAAAGGTCGGAGAGATTATTAAAGTCCATGACATTCATAGCATTAAAAGAGCCCAAACAGCGCATAATGTTCTGCAACATGGCATTAAAGAACAAATGCAAAAAATCTGATAAGAAGTAGTAAGATACACTACTCCAGCCTTCCGCCTCTGCAAACACACCAGATATTCAGAGTTTCATAACACCGCTTAACAAAACAGGTAGTCTACAAGAAGGGTAAAACACTAACAAAGAAAAACAAGAGTTTCACTTAAACCTCGAGAACAATTCAACTTCCACAGCCACTGGGACATCCAAAGTCACCAGCTAAGAGCCCAGCAGATGAATAAAAGCTCCATATTCAGAAAACAGCATTAGCTCTTGAGACAGTATCTGTGCAACATACAGCTACTGCTCAGTCTTCAGTAATTCCCTAGAGCGTACAAAAGAAAGGTGATACTGTATGGAAGAATCACAAGCAAGAGTGAGAGTTAAAGATACCGATGCATATGTCCATAAACATGCAAATGTCATGAACAGATAGGATTTACACACTCTAAACATCAAAAAGACAGGATTTATTTTAAGTAATATTTGACATACAACTGCCCCAATTAAAAAGGCCAAAGCTGTTCTTGCCTGGCCAAAGCAAGGCCAAGAACTACATTCCTGTTTGTGAAGAAATATTCTCCAAAATCCAAAATTATTTTATGATTGTCAACATTTTGATGTATCTGGGTTTAAATGTTACATCTCCAGCAACAGTAGCTACAATAACAAAACAAAAAATGTTCAGTTAAACTAGATTAATAAAATTCAAAACTTAACACAGTCAGGCATATCAAGGCTGGCTGCACAGGATGTTTTCCACAAGATTTGGAAGTCCTTTTTTACACATAATTTGTTAAGCATCACCACACAGTAAGCTATTTTTCTCATCTTCAGGTTTTCAATATCATTCAGTGCAGAGCACCAGACATTTGCTTATAGAAAAGTTTCCCCATTCTGTACTGAATACAGCTCCACATTCTCCTCGGCACTTCCTTCACCATCTAAGGCCATTTGTGTCCACCACACTTCCTCTCCCTCAGATAAAATAATGTTATGCCATCTATACAGACTAGGAGCTTAAACTTAGTCAAGTTTAGTTGCACGAAATGAACCAGAGTCTAAAGGCATACACTCTTCAGGGGGAGCAACAGAATCATGAAACTCTTGAGTCAGTAATTTTCTAAACTAAGTTTTGTAATACATAGTTTTCCAAGGGAAAATAAAGTACTTGTATAAGCATCTACTTGGATAGTGTTTTTTTCTACCTAAACTGTAAAGTTTCTCAATTGCTGAAAACGAAAAAGCTTTTAATTTTGCTTTCAAAGTAAAAACTTCACTTTTTTCTAAACCTGTGAGGAAGCAAGCCTTTGTCACCACTAAAATGTGGTGAAAAGATAACATTTCATCAGTAGCTATGGGTTATAAAGCATAAATCAATATTGTTTCAATACCATACGCGTGTTAAATATTTTTCCATTGACAGACATATTTAACAATTATTTGATGGCCATATTTTATAGTTATTAGTATACTTACTTCAAGACTAGTTTGTGAATTTATAATTTCTACTATGTAAGCATTTCAGGAGAAAAAAATGTGCTCCCAGGACCATTTATTCTTTGTACTAGTATCCTATCACTAGTTTGGATCTTCATTATCAACTTCAATTATTAATCATATTTATATTATGAAAAGACCAAGTTTTTCAGAGATAAAAAAACATGAAAAAGCTTAACAAGTTTATCCTGCAATAGAGTCTCTGAAGAAAAACAGAAACAGGATTCACAAACAGCAAAATCGTATGGAAATGTTTTTGCAGTGATTATATTAAAAAGAATATTCCAGACCTTCGAGGTGTGAAATATTGATTTGTGCTAAAGAAAGGTCACTTTTCAGCAAGAAATCCTGAAGATGCAGGAAGTGATAAAAAGAATTCCAACACTTCCATCACTCAAAAAAAGAGTTAGGAGGGACAGGAGTCTTACTCAAGTAGTAGTGACACGTATGTCATTAGTGTGGTCATCAATGAAAAGTACTTAGTGAATCAGATCAAGGTTTTCTGGTATATTTTCAAATAAAAGTATTTCAGCCTTTACAACGACAAAGAAATAGATTGGTAATTCTGTGCCACCCCTGAATATCACCAGCAGATTGGCCAGTCTCCTAGAAAAGCTTTCAGTGAATTAAAGCAAGTAAAAAAAATAAAAAGACAAACCAAGGAAGAGCAGCACATGCAAATAATACGGCTTATATGTTTTTTTTCTAGGGTACGGTTTCATTTATTAATACTCCTATAGGTTTGCCAGAGCTCACTAGCCATTCACTTTATTTAAAGTTAGTTTAACTAACAGTGTGAGTCCTCCTAGTATAGGAACAACTGGCAGGAAACCATCTGAACAGTAAATTTTTCTGTTCAAATGAAAAAATGATAGATTGACTTAACACTAAGTTCTGCTTTGTCTCCCCCCATCCTCCTTCAGGATCTAACTGAAATAAAACACAGCTTCTTTCAGAACCCTGGTAGAAAAATGAATAATTATCCTCACAGAGTAACCTTCTTGAATGTTGTAGAAAATGGTATTTTAAAAGAATTTAAAGAAAATATGATGCTAATTTGTGGCAAGAAAATATGATGCTAATTTGTGGCAAGAAAATAGGAATACCTGAAAGAACAAACAGTGAAACTAAGTAAAAGCTTAGACTTCCTAAGGTTGCCAGTGTGCTAATTATTCATTTACCTAGTAATCTTTACATCTTCATAATGAATGTATTATTGGATGGATTATCCATAGTATCTTTCAGACAACTGAATTTATTCAGAATCATTAGGATGTACTTCCAATAGAATCACTTTAAAATTAAAAGATCTCTCTCCTACTCAAGGAAATTTCAAGTCTACGTCCCTGCAGCTAAAAGAACAGATGACTAGATTCAGACTAATAAATGATCAGTTTACTGCTGGTGAAAATATATTTAACACTTTTAGGGAATTATCTGGAATCAAATTTTCAAGTTAATTTCCTTACATCAAATCAACACCAATTCATGTGAACAACAGAAAATTTTTCCACTGCCTACTTGCTTCAGTAGATTCTACTCATCCAGACTGACCTATGAAGCCAAACAACATTCTGCCTTGGTATAGCAAAGCTTACACAGGCATCCCAGTGGATCAACTTCTTTTAATACTATCGCTGTGTTACAGTGTCCAGTCTCTCAGATTTCTTTACTACGACAACATGTACATCTACAGTACACACTTCAGCAGTTTTGGGGAACAGTGCATATACCACACCTTCCACGTGGGAGCTCCACAATAGAAAGGAATGTATAATTCCTCATGCTAGGGCTGTAAAGTCTTTACAATTGCTTAAGGAAAACAAACTCAGGTAGAATCATAGCATTGTCACGACCCCTGCAGAGACCTATGTAATTTCTGCTACCACATGTCTATGGTATAAACAATAAACTACATCTTGTTTTGGCAGAATAAAGCATCTTCACGTGTGCTGGAGCATGTAGATGAGAGAATCTAATGAGAGCTCAAGTTAAAGAATAACTAAAAAAAAATATAAATTTAAAGAGACTTCCCAAAACCCAACAGCAAGCAGTGACAGAGACAAGGATTCTCCATGTGTGAAAAGTAGCTTGTTTTACAGGGAGCACCATGGAAGGGGATGCAAGTCAAATCTCTGATTTTTTTTTTTTTCCCTATTAATTCACCCGACCTATGGCAGGAGCAAGAAATTAACAGTTACATACTCAGTAGACCACAAAAAACTGTGAAATACACGAGATTGTTTATCATTTATCTCCAGCCTTAACTTTTAAAGAAGCATGTAGCTATTCACACAAGAACAGAGTCTTGTAATCCCAACAAGCCATCCAAAGCTTTTTTCAAAACCTACAAGGACGATATAGGAAAACCTTCTCCTTTCTTCATTTAAAACAAAACCATGAACAACTTTTGTTACCACTTTGACCTGATATGCACTGTATAAGGGTCTCCCGCAGGAAGACACACACCAGTAAGACCCCCTACCTACTCACACCCCACTGAGCAGCACCACCCACACAAGCAGCACTCCAGGACCAACTCACTGAAAAAGTATAACAACATTTTGGTGATTGAGTGTCTCTGTTTATCTTTCTTCGTTTTCATTTGGTTTTTTAAGTGTTTTTCCAGCACTTAACTGCTCACAGATGGGATATTTCCGGAGAACATATGCAACACCCCACAGAGACCCCATAAGACTCATATAAGACTTTAGTTATGTCAGGAGAAATGCATGCAATGGTTCACTGGTGAGGAGATGCTGATTGCTGTCTGTATGTAGGAAACATTCCTGCATTATCAGTGTTACTGTAGCAAATCTTACAGGAGAAGCTGCCAATTTTGTTTTAAAGCAAAGCAGTCTTCACTCATCACACTTGCACTTTCGTACCCAAATATTCACCAACATCAAAACATATAGGTCTGAGCAGCCTGCCCAGCAGTGAGGCTGCAGGGTCAGCCTGTCACCAGCATCCATCCAGGGCTCCCCATGATGGCCCAAGGCACTCCCAGGATACGTCCTCTTTCTGTCAGGACTGCAGCCATGGGCAGCTCTGGGTGGGCTTTTTGCATCCTTCAGGAGCTGCCAGTGATTAGTCTTTCCATCCTGAGGGTCATCAGAGCTTAATCACTGTCCTTCTCCTCTTGACCTGGGTCTCAGGAAAAAGTTCACTTAGACCTGTTCATTCATATAGCCCCTTTACTGCAATTTATTCCTCCTGGTCCTTCTACACCCATACATTCCTAACCAGATCACCTTTAAGACTGCCACTGCAATCCTCTACCCGTGCAATAGGAGGGATCAGACTCCACTGATTTATTCCAGCTAAGTCTCAGTCCATGGCTAGTACAGGAGACTACATGAGGATATCTTCTGAAAAATAAAACCCATTCTGGGTGAGCATGCAACAAATAGCCTTTTACAGATTTTTCTTCCTAATCCCTTTGTACTTAGCAGACATCCTAAAGTATAAGGATGTATTTTCTGTTTTAATCCCATCTAAGGAAATATTTTCTTCTACTTACAGTTTTTAAGGCCTGGTAATCTTTTTGCCCTCCAAATCTAGGTTTTTTACACAAGTTTATCACCAGTTACTTATGCCTCACATAAATAAGTTAATCAGCCTTTTTTTATAAGATGAGATACGACTTAACCACATTTTCATGTCCATTATTTTGTTTCAGAAAGGTATCAGCGAGGCACAAGGGAGCAGAGACTTCCCCAGCCCCATGCACACAAAGCTGACTCCCACTGCATTCACTGCTTGCAGCCTACTTGGCTGCTTTTGCTTCTCATCTCACATTAGATGAGTACAGGGCTAAATGCAGGACAGTGCATTACTCTGGAGGAAGCAGCAGCTTTATATTATAAGTTTTATCACCATCTGCAAATTTACAATTCCTAGCTAGGTAAGTATTTCGGTTTCCTTGATTCTTTTCAAGGCATTCCTTGATATAATTCAGAATCAGCCTTCCAGCTGAACTGGTTTCTCATGCTGATGCATTTATTCATCAGCTTTAGTGAAGCCCTAGGCACAGTGACAGCATGAATAATATACAAAGTAAAGCCCAACATGCTCAAGAAATACCATAGTTTATTAAGGAAAGATTAAGGAAAGTAAATGCAGGGGTGGAGTTGTTTGGTTTCCCCCACCTTTCTTTTTTTAAGAAACATGTACAATCTTGATAGACAAGATACACAAGCTCCTTATTTTTCCCTAGATGTGTATATATTTGGCCATAAATCACCTAAAATATGCATGGCATGATCTATTCAAACACTTCCATGAAACTGCATACATTTCTATTAGTTTAGATTTAGAGAAATAAACTACATGAGTTTTAGTTGTAAAGATCATTCTCTGTGATCTCCAATAATTTTGCTCATAACTCATAAATGGGAGAAGAGGTCACACAAACCCTGTCAAAACATAACTGGAAAAAACAGTCTGAATTGATTAGTCCTATAAACTTTGAATTTATTAAGACAATACAACATAAGTAGTAATAAGTATTCTTATCTAGCTTAAACATCTACATTTTTCAGCCAAATATCTTTTATGTGTAGTGTGGCTTACCCTCTACACTAGATAAAAAGAATCCTGACCTATAATACCTTCTCTGCCCTCTCCTCTGCCTCATAAAGAACAGTTTATGTAATATTTTTCAGCAAAGTTCAGGTTGTATGGTTATTCCAGTAGTATTCATTTGGTGAGCTCATGGACAGAGTTTTTTTGGCGTGCGAGGAGGGCTTTCTAGTGTTACTACCATTTAACACTCATTTAAAAGAAAAAAAAAAAAAAAAAAAGCTTTCAGCCTGGTTCATCTTCTCACTAATGTCTCCATAATAAACACCTAAATAGACACAATCCTTCACTATAAATTAAAACCATATATAAAAGGTTCTGGACAGCTATAAAGAAATACACAGTTTCTCTTTTTTTTCTTCTTTGTTAAATTAATAAAGAGAAAGGGGAAAATATTTTGTACACAGATCATATATCATACCAATTAATTCATGAGATTTCATATTTGCTTTACGACTTACGTTCACTGTAAAATTACCCTTAAAATACCACAACATAATATTTGCTAATTGTACTGTGGTATTCCTTTAGTCATGATTGAGTAAATTCCAATTTAAGAACTGTGGGGTTAAGTACACAGCAAATAAGTTAAGAGTCTTGATGACCCCCATACCACAGTGTTCCACACGTTTATTTACCATGAGATCCCACTGGCCACAGAAACCACTGGCAAATAAGCAGTATTTCTTCTTAAGTTTATAATGGAAACACCATACAACCAATGCACATATTAGCTGATGAAGCTGGTCATTCAAACAGCCACTTCAAAAGATATTTTAGTATTTTTATGCTAGTTTTTAAACATATGAACATTATATGACCATCTCAATATGTAGACTGATTTTTCCCCACAATGTATAATGTAATTTTTCTGATTTTTTTAAACAGAGTAAATAGCAACACCCACAATTAAACTGAAGTGCCTGAGATCATTAGGCAGTATATATACACAGTCACTCCTCCATTAGCTCTCTTTCACTTGAACAAAGGAAGATTATTTACAGATGCTAAGAACCATCAGCAGCCACTATTTACTTACTGTATATTGGTACTACAAAAAGAAACGTACAATTGCAAACAGAAAAATGGAGGAGGGAAAGACAGACAAAACATTGAAGAAAGTGGAAAGATTGGCACAAATAAAAAAGAAACCAAAACCTAAAAGAAAAAACCCACCCCACCCCACACAACTAAAACACCCAGTAGGAACAGAACTAAATAAATCATTTTACAGTAGATGAAAAAGTTTGTTCCTTACTTAATCTTCTAATATCTTGCCTGAGCTAACCTAGCACTACTAGTAAACATTTAGTAATGACCTACCAGTCATTAGTACCCTAATTGAAGATCCTTACGACAAACAGTGTTTCTTCCTGGATTGTAAAATGGAAAAAATTTCCCCAAAATCAGATGGGAGCATGGAGTTTGCTGCCACAACAGCTAAGCCCAGTAATAAGGGCCTCCCCTGCTAAGACATGCTTGAACACAGAGTTACACACAGTCCTCCTCTTTAATTTCTGTCCTACACCCACTACTCAGCTTTTTTAACCATGGAAGTGTCTTTCCTCCTAGTAAAACCTGATGCTTTCTTAATATAGAAGTCATCCAGGCTTCTCTGAGGACCTCCTAAGAGGGAAAGGGTCTAGGGAGATGTATGCCAAAAGCTCTGGTCACCTCAGAGTTACGTGGTCAACGCAGTCACATTCCTTTGACTCCATGTGTTTTCCCTACTACTTTCATCCTATGTACACACAGTGAGGCAAACACGTCTGGGTTCACTGTAGGTAGCGGCATACTCACAGCAGCTCAGATTTACTTTGGGTGCGTCAGAATTGCAGGATTACATGCAGAGACAAGTTCCACCATCAGCAAGATCCTGGTATCTCCCAGCTAGCAAAATGCTTCCTTCCATCTTACACTGGAGAACTACTCGCGGCAGAACAGGACATGCAAGAGGAAAGCCAGCTGTAGAAGCCAGTGTACTTCAAAACCTGGCAGTAATGTAATACACCAGATGGGCAATTCACAGGTGAGACTACCAACTCAGAGAAAAACTCACTTTATCACGTCCTGAAGACAGCACAGACCACTGGGACTTACCGGGGGAGGAAGACAAAAGGCACATTCTCTTCAGTTAAAACACACTGCTATTTTGTTCTCAATGCAATAACAATACAAATCCAGTTTACACCAAATATCTACATCCTTCAACATGGCACTAAAAAAAAAATCATTAATATGAGGACAGGTTTCACACTCACAGTGAAATACACCTCAACGAACAGGCTCAGTAGAGCGCCGTGCTTCACATAAGCCCTTGCAAGGTCTTCAAAATACTAGCAAGTTAGGATTCATACGATCCATAGACTTTCTGCTGAACATATGAAAAGGGCATATTTCACAGCTACAGCAGAAACCCAAGCTCCTCAGATCAGCAAAAAGCCCAGCAAAACACGGAAACACAGAGCTGGCCTTTGCTTGCTGACTCCAGCTACGGCGCCTGACGGCACTGATGGACCATGTAATAGGCTTGTTGCTTTGATGAATATTCACCCTTACAGCCCTTTGCTTCACCTTCACAAAAAGTTTCCAAAAATACCGTAAGAAGTTATTTGCAGCACAGTTCCTCTGCTTGGCCAAAAATTATTTGCTAGAACACTAATGCAGCATTTAATTTTTAGAGTACGGGAAAACCTGGATCTCAGTGAAATGTCATGTTGGAAAGAGAAGCACAGAATAGAACAATGTCTCAAAAGGATTTTTCCCTCATGTTAAAAACAATAAAATACATAAAATGCAATGCCTCTACTACTGAAATGTTTCATTTAACTTAACTTTTCTGTTTTACCAAAATTTCAGAAACTCCATATCTCAAAAGTCTGTCCCTAAGACAAATTTCCATTCCTTTTCAGCACTTGTGATACTTAAGCTTACTAAAATGTAAGTTAATATCTGGTATAGATCATTTAATTTATGAAAGGTTGAAGGCTGAGAATGAGTGAATCTATTTAAAGGCATACTTGAAAACTTATATCGACATTTGAACGTGAGTTTACTCTGTGCACTAAAATAGCTTGGCTCTGTCATCTAAACACCTGAGAAATCATTCTAAATAACAACAAGCAGATGGAGCAATTTCTATTTTCCAAAAATTAGCTGCAGAAGCTTATTAAAGCTCTGTAGTAACGTGCAACTTCAAGTTCTTTCTCAAACTTGAAGATAAATATGACATTAAATGAAAGGACACATTTTAATTTAACATTTAGGATTTAATTTTGACTAATTTTAACTGACTTCCGAACAGTGTCTGAACTGGATGCAAATGACAAATAGTTGGCGTTTATCTGCAAGTGTTGTTCCTGCATCACAGATACACTCATCCGAGATTGAAAAAATACACTCCATCTCTTCATAAAGTGGAAGCAGCTGCAATGACAACTGATTTTTGGCAACTTCAGTCCCTATCTACTTGTAGGTACCAGAAGCAGCCTCACTCACATTAAAACTAATTAACAAACTCAATAAACCACACCATAGCAAATACGAATGCCAGCTTCAACAGTGAGAGCAAATATCTAACTTATACTGTGTTTCCACATCAATTTTAAAGCACTTTATGGAAGGAAGTAAGCATTACCGTCTGTATATCTCAGATCTGCAGTGGATCTTTCACCCCATCTTTTTCATTTCATTGCAAAGGCAGGTAAGTCTGGGCTCTAGACATTGGATTACAATATTAAAATAAAACAGAATTTTTGCAGGAGCATCACAGCTCAGCAGACCTCACAGTATCGAAAATAAGATTCCATCTTTATGCAGTGCTACAGAATGGGAGATTTATGCATCTTTTTCCATAACTTCATGCTAAGCAGGAGAATTTTCTGCTTTCGTGACAGGAGAGCACGCTGTGATCGAGCCCCTAGGACAAGGGCAAGAAGAGTGAAGTGCTGCAATGGCAGCATTACCAGCATAATGTAGGCCACAGCGGGAAATGGATCCTTTCCCTGTGACTTTCTTCCCCTCCATAGCTGAAGTATTTGAGAAAAATCGGGTTGAACAGATCCTGGTTCATGAGGGATAAGAAACAAACATAATCCTCTTCAGAAGGTCTGAAACTGACCACATCTTGAAATATCTGAAGACGATGAAATTTGGTTGATCAGCACAGAGCACTTCAAAAGCAGGTTAAAAATAAGGAAGCCACTGTACAGTTCAGACATCCGTTAACAGCAGCAAAAATCCTGATGAGATTTTTTTCTTTCGTACCCATCTTCCCACTGAGGAAGGAAATATGCTGCAAGGAAAAGCCATGAGATCAGGACACAATCTTGACACAACAAGTCTTGAAACCTCAAAAAGAGTGTGGGAAGCTGGAAAAGGAAAACCTTTTCTAAACCAGCAGCAGCAGTTCTGGTGATCCCATACAGAAGAGATGACAGCCCATCATGCTATCCCAGGCAGAGAAGCAACAGCTGGAGTTTCTACAAGGAGAGAAAAAAGGCTGCATCCTTTCTCAGTAATGGACTTGAGAAGGACAACAGCTAGTTTTCCTTCTCTATGGACCAGCAACAGCACACATACCCTCCCTACTTAAAAAAGTAACATCCATAGGAACGTTTAAACTAAGCAAATGTGGCTCATTGGCAGGACTAGCTTTTTCGTGACTCAAGCCCTACTCAGTTTGGGATTATCACTAGCACCGCCACCATAAGCAATCACTCTCCTGGCAGGAAACACTCAAAACTCTTATACTGATCAGACTACACAGCACAAAAAGGTTCCTAAATTTTTATTTCACTGTGCTAATTATCAAGGGGTAGAGCCTCCCAAAGCAAGCCAAGCAGCCTGACAGCTTTCCTGTGCCAAATTATTTCTAAAAAATAATAATAATAATAAATCCTACTATATCATATAATAGTAAACCTAAGCTTCCTAATGCAAAGTGCTGTAATGCTGTCCCAAGTCAGCAGACAGAAAGCTGAATTAATCTCCACCGTTACATACGGGCTTGTTAAACCGCAGCAGAGTGAAAACAAAAAGACCGTGTTATTATCACTCAGCGCTGCTACTGAGAGCCCAGTGGGGAGCCACGACACCTCGCATGAACCATGCTTACTTCACAGCGCTGCTGTTGGCAAGACCCTGTGAAGATCATCCGAAACAAGCAGTGCAGTTATTCATGAGCTAAATGGATGCCAGAAACACCACACAGAGGATAAAGGGATAGCGAAAGAAATTTGCACCTCTCTTTTCCTCTGACAGGACTGTAAAGCTGGGCTTGAAAACAGAGAAAAGCCCCCTCACTGCCAGGAGAGAAGGGAGCTAAGGACTTTTCCTGCACTTCCACAGATCAATACTCATATCCTCTAAGTGCCAAAAAACAGAAACACCATAAAATGGAGCAAAGCCATTTTATAGGAAATATCCCTACAGCATACACATAGTGAAGAGACTTTCTACAACAATGACCTAGACAGATATTAAACTAGCAGGTGTTTAGCATACATCTGGGAGACAAAGCACTATTAATCTCAAAGAAAAATAATGCAGCATGATAATGTGACATCTGCCCATGCACAGTAAGAACACTGTAAAACATTTATTCTTCCCTATTTGCTAAATAAACAATGAATCTTTTAATTATCCACATCAAAACCAAGTTCAAAAGATGACAATGAAAACATTTGACACATCTAGCAGAGACTATTTTATGCTCAGTAAAAAACACTAGTGCTTGTGGACCTGATTCTGCCCATGTTTATCAAGTTTCCCCCTTGAAGTCAATGGCAATCTGCGCACAGGAGAGAGCACATTTGTATAAGCAGGATTCTAAAAGTGAAAATAAAGTTCTACCGGTGTCATTTCAAATTATGTTTGAATCTGGCTTTGTTCTTTTGTTCTCTTGAGCTTTTGTGTAGCCTTTTTGTGAGTTATTTGCCTGTTCTTAAACCATTCTGAGATGGTCTTAACATGACTTTAAAAAAAAAAAAAAAAATCATAACACGTGATGACTCTTTGCAACTTCACACAGCAAGCGCCTATGTGGAACTGGGTGTCTTTGGGCACCAAGAACAGAAGCATTATTTATTCTGAAGACAGAAGCAGTTTTTCTTAAACTAAGCTGAAAGACCAAATAACCAAAACCAAACCAAACAACCCCCCGCAAAAAACACCCCAACCCCCCCCCCCCCCAATAAAGCTAAAATGCCTTTCTGAACTAGTCTGAGCTCCACTAATAGCCAAATATGTTATATTAATACATGTTTATTTAGAACTAACAAATGGGTTATTTAAACAGCCTTGAACATAATTCAAATTACTTTTTACAGCGTATAATATGCTTCTTGCTGAACTTTCTACCATATTTCCAAATGCTGACAAAACACTGCTTAATGTTTTCCACAAGTCAATATATTTCACCGGTTTAAAAAAAAAAAAAAAAAAGCCACAACACTCACACCCTCACAAGGATATTTTTGGAAGATGCATATTTTTTTTGTATGAAATTGTGAGACATACCGTTTCACTCTCAGGTAAAGCTACTCTTATAACACTAGCAGTTAATCGCTAAGTCCACTACCCTCTCTGTTAAAAGTCAGAGTGAATTTTAATAGATTTACCATAAGGAAGGATGCAGAAAGCAAACTGGACTGAATCTTGTCCTGATTACTTCAGCTTGGGGATGTTTCAAGACCCCTTACATAACGCTCTTTTATTTCACCTGACATTGCAATTGCTCTTTCAAGCACGATTTGTATAAATCGAGAAAGCATCTCTAGTTCCCCTTTCTGAAAGCCTTATCTTCAACACAGCAGTCTCCCCCGCAGAGTGACAGTTCTAGACCCAGACCATGGTGCAAAGCCGGTCCTCGCATCTTTCAGAAGACACAACTCATCCAGACCACACAGCCCAACAGCGGCATAAAACCCACATCTCTCTTGACAAAGTCCAAACTGGCTCAAGGAAAGCTATATACCATTTAAATTACTTCACAATTTATCCACTGCTTGAGAGGCTTTCATGCTTTAGCCAAAGCCCGCAAGAGAATAGTGCAAGAGGCAACAGAGGGAACAAGAGCTTGACTTTTTGACTAGCAGGTATCTGCTTAAGGTCCACCAGCACAGAGCCCTTCAAAAACCAGTGGAAATTACTTGAAGACTTTGAGACTTCTGCCTGAAGCAAACAGGAGACCACAGTTATAATTTCTTCCAAATTACCTGAAACAAATATTTGGGTGCATATATTACAACCAAAAGAAAAAAAAAATCCACAGATAAAGAGTCTATTTTAAGAGGCAAACAGCTTGACATTCTAAATAGAGTTATTACAGGACCACGTTAGCACCCTCTGAAAAAGAGATCCTAGGAAAAGAAAGCACTTGAGTAACTGAAACACAACTGAAGGCAATGCCATACCTCTCCAAGCAAATATGGAGCAACATGGAAGAAGTTGCCCAGAGTGAAAATTGCCTCAGAACTTTATTCCTGTGATAAATAGCCCAACGTATTTTTTATAACCCCAGAAGCAGTACTGCCTTTAAGCCAGGCTTCTAATTAGCCACACATAATTGAAATATGCAGCTGTTAAAACACTGAGTATAAAAATAAGCACAAGAATCATTTTCTACTTGCACGTGCATTTCTCAATTAGTTAAGAGATGCTCTGTTTCTGAACTCCTAGTTCACTAAAGAGCTGTGACTACTATAATTGAGGGAAACATACTGAAGCCTCATTATTATCTGATCCATTCCCATTTATGAGTGTAAATTATTAAAAACCACAAAAAAGTGACAGTTTTGGTCATTACTCTCTTACAAGAATTACCTACATTATTATCATATAACAAATAATTTCTGCATCATTTAAAGGTGCTTAGTTTACTTCGGTCATTGCTCTTCAGAGAAAACGTAATCGTAAATTGCCATTACATTTTTGGGGAAAACAGGATTTAAAAGACTAATGTGTGCTGTTTTGGAATGACTTGGACACAGGCACTCAAAGGGCCCATGTGTTTCCTTTATTTAGGAAGTAATAAAACGTAGCACCACAAGTTACAAAATTATGTTGTTTGACAGGCTCCCCATTATTCAAAACTGGTGCTACAATTTCCAAAGAAACATTTCTAACCACTGAAATTTTACTAAATTCCTCACAAATGTTTCCTTTGACAAGGTATTTACTTAAGTAAATCACAAGAAGTTACCTTGTCAAGTTAACTTCTTGTGATTTATTTTAGTAAATTCCTTGTCAAAGGAAACATTTGTGAGGAATTCAGTAACATTAAAATGTCTCCACCTGAAGTGTGATAAGACACTATAAACACTGTATATATATTTCATTCTACTATAAACATCTTACTATCATATTACTAATTAAATAATATACTATAAAATAAAATACTAAAAAATACATAAAATTAGTGTAAACTGAGTTCACCAGTACAGTCATAATTCAAGTTCTTGAGTTTCAATCCCCATGTCAAAACTCTTAAAAAAACCCCAAACACTACAAAAGCCTCACGAGTATTTCCCATGCACACGCCAATTAGTGGTTATAATCCCAGGACCTTCTTCACTACCTTCCTCATTCACAAGTAAATGACATCATGATCATGATGCAGTTATCTGATGGTAGGTCCAGGCATTTAAGTATCCCCCTCCCTCCCAATAAAAAAAAAAAAAAAAGTAACAAGACTCACTCTTGACAAACAACAAAATAATCTCAGCTGTATAGAAACACTGGGAAATGGCCTAGAAGGTAGGTACAAAATATTACCTATTAATCAGCACTCCCAAGAGTAGAATGGCAGGATACAAGGATTTAACATTAGATTGATATGGCAGATGTTCATGATAAAGAGAGAGCTATTGCTTTCCATTGGTAATAAATCTGTCTCTGTGTATCAGCTACACTTCTTTAGTTTTCTTTCTAATAAAACTCTTACTACATTCATTATGCAGTAAGTCAATTAGCCAAAATTAGGAAAAGACATTTCTAACCATTATTATTGTAAGACATATTTCAAAACAAACTGACAAACAGAAGACCAAAACAGGGCATCATCAAAAGCATACTTCCAGTACCTTTTAGTGTATATTACCAAGGATCCTATTTAAACCAAAAACTCTCCCTGATACTCTCAAGAAGTGGACAGAAGTAAAAACCTAGAAACATCAGAAAGGCAAACAAATGCTATGATTTGTCTTCTGGTGCTAGTTTTGAGGAACACGTAGACAGCAAGACAGAATTCTGATAGTTTATGAATTTCAGATGGAGAAAGAACCAGGTCCTTAGGGCTGCACATGAGATTTTGTTCATGATTTTAAATTTGATAGGATTCTTACATTCCAGCATCATGAAATGAAAAAAAAATAAATCAGGGTTTACTGCACCTATGAATACATGATTCTCTTGGAGTCAACCCAGAACCAGCAGTAATATAAGTAATACCATCAGTAATGTAACCAGTTACATTACTATTAGTAATGTAAGTAAAAATAAATGAGCTTCAAGTGTTTTCAAAAGGAAAGACAGAATATACAACCAGTGCCCTGAACACTAGCAAGCAACTGAGAACAATTTAAATAACAACCTCTGAAATGCATTAGTTCAGTAATGAATTCATTATTAAGGCCAGAAAATACTATCATTTCATTTTTTAAGAAGTTTTTTTCAGGTGCTTAATTTTGCAATGTTCTTAAAGTCCACTTCAGGCAGGCCACGTAATTAGTTTATACACAGTACAATTTCTGTATACTAAATATTATCTTGATCATGAACCACTGTAAATGCTCTGTTAATACGCAAAAATTATCAAATTCATTACGACATTATATAATATGGGGCAAATCCCACTGGTTTCACTCATGCAAATAGTCCCACTGATGTCAACAGAATTTTGAGAGCAAATAAGAAGAGAATTTGACTGTGTTGACCAGAATACAAAGATTTCCCTTACATTGAGGGGTGGGGGAAATGGTCCTATTTCATACACAAAACCCCAAAACAATAATATCTTACAGCAGAAGCTTCCAAATACCTACAAAACCCCTAAGATCCTTCTTCCCCAATGTTTAGTCTGCATCCATGATTCCAACTTTGATATACCACCTTATTTTTAAAGATACACATCATTACTGTCTACAGTCACTCTATGTCTGTTCAGGTTGTGCACAAGGCTGCAGTAGAGAAGATTTCCTAGGAGTTTTTCAAACTAAAATATGTGAAGATATCCAGGTATTTTTGGCACACCTACAAGGAGAGAGGTAAGAAACAAAGCAAATTTCGTGTCTCTGACAAGGTGCAGCACAACCGATTACTAGCCTACTGCTTTTGATAGTGTCCTCTTCACCACTAGCTGCAGCTGATCGGCAGTGACACTGTTTGATATATATAGTCCAGCTGGCAATATTTTGTCATGTTGTACATGTTTAACTGCTATTAAACAGTGTTTCAAAAAAAAAAAAATCTCGTCTACTTTCTCTTAAAATGTGGTTACATGTCAAGAAGTCAATTAGGAGTAACTATTTAGAGACTGTCAGTTCCTGGAGCTTCTACCCTGTACCTGTCTCCACTATTGAACACCTTCCCTGTATTTTTTTAATTATTACTTTAAATACAGTGTGTGCCTAAAGCTACCTGAGGCTTTTGAAAATCTGGCAACGGCGAAGGGCACAATGTTGGGCAAGACTGAGAGTTACAAACGAATGGGAAAATCTGTAATGTGTAGACATCTAAACTCTGCTGTTATAGGAAGCCTTGGTCAAGGAAACAGTATTTATCTTAGTGTATGCTCGGTGGGACATTAGAAACACCATGTATTCTTTCCCTTTGGAGAAATTACGAATAAGGATTTAAGTTTGGGGTTTTTTTAAAAAAATCCAAAACCAGCCCGGTCAATCATACAGTTAGTGCCTAGTATTAAAAAAAACCCTACAAAAAAAAACCTGTCAACACAGAGAAGAAAGACTTCAGAACCAAAATTAAAGGAGCAGGCATTTTTAAGACACCTGAATTACTGAGCGCAGAAAGAGCTTTCAGGAACTGAACTTTGACCTGCACTTCTGACATTAGTGGTACGGGACCTAACAGCTTCCGTAACCAAAACCAGTTTCTTGGCACCCTCTAGAGGTTTTGCTCCCACAGAGAAACAACTCGGAAGATTGATAATTATAATTACAGAAAAATTCGGGAGAGCTTACAATCCAGAACTCAAGCCTGTAACCAGTGCAGACTGATACAAAAACATTTATGCAAGAATGCAAAACCAATAGATTAGAGGATCAGTTCTGGTTTCATTCTATGTGACCAGATTGCTTATCTCATTCAATTAGCCCAGGACTTCTCAGTCTGTAGGAACAGAAACTAGAAAAAACACATCACAATTAACAGTCCCCTGTTAAAAAACAGAAGAATCTAGTTTCCACCACATAACTCTGGAGCTTTATAAAATTTAATGTTTCATTTACTTTACGAGAAAATAAACCAAACTCAAAGAAGCTAGCGAAACAATAAATCACCCATCTATGCAACACTGTAAAACAATATTCCAAAGCTTTAGTGTCACACAGATTTTTTTTTATAAAGTAGAATTTAAATTTTATTCATGTTCTCTGAATAAAAGCAGAATTAATCATCCAATTTTGCCATCATTCGCCGAGTCATGCTCTCTTCCCACCAAACCCTGTCCATACAAAATATGAAGGGAAAAGGACCTTCTAATACAAAATCGCCTTCTGACTTTTTGATCGAGTTAGTATTATGATGCAACTTCCTATATCATATAATGAGGAACTACCTCTTCAGATCTCAGTAGATCATGCTCTCCAGGTCGAAGACAAATGTGCTCAAACATTAAGTATTCATTTTCTCCTATCAACACCCTGTAAATCTGAAAATACAGAGTGTTCCAAGCATTTACGCAGATTCAAGCAACTTCCTCAAAACAAAGCAGAAAACAGCAACTCATTTCAGATGCTTCATTAGGAAAGAAAAAAAATGAAAAAACATTCTACAATCTGAATATTAAAGAGGCATTTCCTATCACCAATGATATCACAAAAATGTAAATTCCAACTGTAAAGTGTTTATTTTTAGGATAGTTTGAAATTGCAAGCCATTAATCCACAGCTTTCCAACTCAGAGACCAGCAGTCTTTTCTGCAAAAATGTCTCCTTAGTTTTGTTGAGAAAGCAAAAATAAAAAACAAAAAACCCTCTTGGATCAGGGTGTCCAGGGTATTCCAGAAGCAATAGAAAAAAGGGAGAATGCTACACATACTTTTCCAGTTCCAGCAGCAGAGTAATTCGAGACATACACATCACTTTATCCGAAGTAGACTGCTACATCAATGACTGGTGAAATGAAACGAAGACCAATTGCTAACAAAACCATACAGCATCTGCTTTGGAGAAAACTGTAATGAGACTCTTGAAATATCCTCATGATGGCTCCTCAGGGATCCAACTCTAGCTACTGTGAATTTTGAATTTCAGGAGACTAGCTCTTGAATGTAGAAGAGCTGGTGTCAAGCAAGGCTGAATGGTGCTACACAGACACCCTTACCGCAGGCATACAGGCCCTACTAGAAACCATGCAAAGCTTTGAGCTCCTTTACATGCTGTTATGTCTAAGTTTCCAAGTATCGTCAGAACATTCATTTGCCATCTACCTGCCAAGAAACTTCTCCTGCATGATGGATAAGCCATCGTAATCAATGCAAGCGACATCCCTGGGATGATCAGCACATCTAAGTTCAATATGAAGACCACACACAGACTCTCATTTGCAGAGAAACTAGTCGCCTACTGTGTTAAAAGCAAGTGTCAGTGGGAACACATCAGGCTCATATCCAAGACTCTTCCCTGGTGCCAAACAGTTTCCATTCTCAGTTCAAAGCCTTGTTCCTCATTCAACATTAAGCAACAGCTAAACTGAAACTACAGCCCACTAATACCTGAATTTCTTTTGAGACAATGCAGATGCCAAAGCAGAACTCAAACAACAGTTGTGAATTATCTAGAAATGCAGCAGAACGGTACACGGCTCTCCAGCTATGGCCTCATCAGTGCTGTGTAGAAGGGAAGAGTCACTTCCCTCCACCTCAGGGTGATGCTTTTCCTAATGCAGCCCAGGAAGCTGTTGGGTCTTCTCTGCCATGCAAGCACACTGCTGGCTCATGTTCAACCTGTCCACCAGGAACCCCATAACCTTCTCTGCAAAGCTGCTTTCCAGCCAGTTGGCCCCAGCATGTACTGCTGCAAGAAGTTATTCCAACCCAGGTGCAGAACTTTGCATTTTGCCTTCACTGAACTTCACAGAGTTCCTGTCAGCTCTTTTCTCCAACCTGTTAACATGTCCCTGAATGGCAGCACGATCCTCTGGCATATCAGCCTCTCCTCTAAGTTTTGTGTCATCTGCAAACTTGCTGAATGTAACTCTGTCCCATCACCCAGACCATGAACGAAGATGTTAAACAATATAGGACACAGTATCAACCCCTGGGGTATGCCACTAGTGCCTGGCCTCCAGCTGGACTTCATGCTGCTGACCACAACCCTTTGAGCTCAGCAGTTCAGCCAGTTTTCAGCCCACATTTATCTAATGCATACTTCAAGAGCTTGTCTACGAGTTTGTTATGGAAGACTGTCAAAGCCTCCCATAAAGTCATAATAAATGACACTCACTGCTCTCCCTTTATCCACCATAGTCATCTCATTGTAGAAGGCTATCAGGCTAGTAAAGCATGTCTTCTCCTTCATAAATCAGTGCTGACCACTCCCAATCACCTTCTTGTCCTTCACATGTTTGGATATTATTGCCAGGAAGATTTGCTCCATCACCATCCCACTGACTGTTGAGGCTGACTGGCCTGTAGTTCCCCAGACCATCCTTCTTGAAGGCAGGAATGGCGTTCGTTTTCCTGCAATCCTCAGGAACCTCCCCTTATCGCCACGACCTTTCAAAGATAGAGACTTTAAATCTCCTACAACTAATACAAAAGCAGAATTTTTAATGTAGGTGATGGGCAGATGCATGATAAAGTAGAACACTACAAAGCCTTCACTCTTCAGTGAGCAAATACCCTGTTGCCTACAAGCTAATTATGAAGCCCAAGTGAGCTGTTTATTAGCATTTGATCAGATACATTCTTGTACCTGTAACAGAGTCCAGACCAGAATAAAAAGGAAAAGCACTACTGGAACCATCCCAAGACAGCCTGATAGTCACAGACCAATAATGAGATGCCACAGAATTTCATGTTACCATGGTCATAAGCAGTGAGGTCTGGTTCTCTGCCACTAACAATAGCCTGTGCCCTAACTCAGCAAAAAGCAGTATCCAAAACAAGCCAGCTAGTAGCTGAAAACACAGGTAATGAAGCCTAGCGCAGTCCTCGTGAGAGCAGAAGACTGAGTGATGTCAGGGAAGGGTGCTCAGCTGTGGAACAATCTATTGGAAGAAGAAGAAAATAAAAACCAAAAAAGATTCAAAGTCTAACCAGACTCTGAGCACAAAAAAAAATTAAAAAAAAATCTCTATCATGGATAAAGGAGATAATGTATTCTGCTATATCCACACATACTTATCTCCTAGAAACAATGTTTCTTAAACTGAAATTTCTCTTCAGATTATATCTGTAGGAAATACCATTGTCATCCACATTGTATTTACCCTTTGAGGTGTAAGTGGTTCGTTAACTACAGTCTTGCTGATTGTAATCTGACAACCTAGAGGAACAATGGATAAGAAAAACAAAGACATGCTTGAGCAGCTCCTAGAATGAAAATGTACAAAAACATAAGTAGCAATTGCCTTATGTACATACATTTAGGATAGTGATATTTAGAATAATATCGAGGGCAGACGTTCTAAAATTCACTGTACATTTCAATAGAACATACTACCACAAGTACATAAACGGATCAGAGTTATGAAAATTAGATTTCTCTAATTTTACTTGGCAAACCTTTTTTTAATTATTATTTAAACAGCAGGTACAAAAGCTACAACTGATGTTTCATGGAATTTGTTAAGTTTAACAAATTTTATTTTTCAAATTAATATTGCATTAAATGTATTTTTGATTTTGCATTATTGCACTACCTGTAAACTATTCCACAATAATAATACAATTCATAACATGGCCAAAAACATCATTATACATTGTTGCCACCAAGGACATTACCTACATTCATTGAGTTATTTTACTTCATTTTAAACACATGAAGTGATAAAGGCGACTTCTACCTAATACACAAAGTACACTGAGTCAAAGCGTAGGGAACTTAGCCACCTCGCCCCTTCCTCTTTTGTTTCCTTTTTGTTTCTTTCATGTTTTGTTTGTTTCTCTTTACAAAATCAATGTCAAGAAAAATGGTGTCAGAAAAGACCACTTTTGAAAAAGCATCTTAAAAGCTCTGAGATATTTTTAAGACAAAAAAAATTAGAATAGCATTTAATGTTTTGTGGAAGTAAGGGAAGATTGCTGAGAGATTGTCCAAATATTCTAGGGCTTACTTATGCTAATTAGTTTGCTGAAAGAATCTTTAAGTACTTCAACATCAACTTTACCCCTATTTGAAGAAGGCAACCTATGGATATAGGAAACTCAAACATTTGTCCCTCATCTTCCTGCTCTGAGACTGATTCTTTTTGCTCGAAACCAAAGAGGAAAGGATTGGAAAGAAATTATTACTGGTACCACAACAATGCTTGAACAGAAGCTGCCTGTCCAGTTCTCTCTCTTACTACATGATGAAACAATAGCAACAGATTCTTGCTCACAAATTAGTTTAATACCATTCCTTATACACCGTGTTAATACAATAGTATTAATGCTGTAGAAAGGGACCAGCAGCAGAGTTTTCACTGATATGTTGTACAGCTTCATTATTCTTGCAAAAGCAAGTTCTGGTTTTGTTCTTTAAACTTTTCATGGAGAAGGGATCTAACAGTTAACACACCTCCCCCCCCCCGCCCCCGATCCCCTTTTTCTCCCTCCAAATGACTCTCTTTTTACTTATTTTCATTTTTTTAAAGGAGGGACAAAAGCTCAGGAATGACATTTTCTGGTTTGGAAAAAAGCCTCTCGCATCACATAAAACATGTTACTTGCTTGGGAAAATGTTGTATGAAGTCAAGCAAAAGTTAGTTTTATGCCACCCATGCACTGAGAGTAGTTTAACATGAGAAGAGCATTTGCTTAAGCAACATGGAAACGGCTACACGTTCTAGGAGACAGAGTACACAGGCAACCAGGATCCTATTTTCCTGCTTGTACCTGACCTGTTTTCAACCTCTCTAGGCTTGTTTTCCCTTCAGCAGTTGTGTTCGCTAAGTTTTTGAACTTTTCAGCACAAGGACCATCTGTGAGTATGTTTTGGACAGTACAAGTTCAACAGGGTTGTGAACGAAGTTCAGCTGTCAAAACACTGATGTAGTACAAAATAAAGAGACACCACTATGTTTGACTGCTTAGATGACTGATAAACTAACATTACAGTCTGTTACTCCATCTGCATTCTTGCTTACAGTCTGTCATATACAGTACAGTTAATGAATATACAGCACACAATTTTCTAAACACACCCCGGGAGGGAGTTGGTTATACACCACTCTGCAAAGGCAGAGAGTGCTGAAGCATAGTCCTGACTGTGGTTCTTGCGGGTTGTATTGCTTGTGAAAGGTCACAGATTAACTCTGAGGTGTTGAGCTCACTCCTGAATTTCAAGGTGTAAACACTGGGATATTTACAAGTAGCTTCAAGGTACTGTTGTAACTTAGGTCTGAGGCCCAGTTTCACAACAAAATTAGCCTACTGAAATTCAGTATCAATAAGAAGCGAATACACTTCCACTCAAACATTGAGAAGTTTTGTTTCATACGAGCAGAACGATAAAGTTTGAAACGAGAGCTGCAGACAACTGAAGGAGTTTCCTGGGGCTTCCTCCACGAGCTAGCCTGCATCTAGAAGTAGCAGCTTCAGCCCCTTGACAACACCTTTTTGCACCATAGAATTATTTCAGCTATAAAGCAGTATCATAAACTGTACAGGGATGCAATATATAATGTGTGCACATGTGATAGCACTCACATCCTGTCAGAGAGCAGGAGAGATCCCAGAAGTTGAAAATAATTTTTTTTTAAAAGCAACAACAGAATTCACAAGGCCACAGAAACTTCTATGATATTCTATTTAAACCATTAATGACTGTTTCAAGACAACTGAACAAAAAGTCTTTACAAAAGAAGAAGCCGGCCTGACAGAAATAAATAATTAAGAGAGATGCGCTACTGCTTTGTACATCTCTTATGTCTTAGGTAATATTTGAATGTCATATTTAGGTATTATTAAAAACTCTGCACATATCTTCAAACTTCAGAAAGTTTTGGATGTATAAATGCTCAGACCTTAAACTGCAAGTCCCTTTTTATTCTTCTCTTCTACACGTATATGAAAAAGGTGAAGATTAAAACATCAGAAACATTACACAATGTTCTATAAATTTATTCAGCAGGGTAAGTCACCTTTTTGAAGAAGCTCTAAAATGATTCATGTGCAAAGCAGAAAAAGCTTTGTGCTGGCCTTCCTTTCTCTGACTGTTCCTGTGAAATGCAGATGTATAGCTGTGCTTCAGAAATACACTTTATATCTAAAACCTGGTATTGTGAAATAAATCACAAGTCTCTAACCCTTTCACATAAACTACTGTGAGTTGCACATTGAAGGGAATGGAATACAAAACTAAAATTATTTTAGCTATTCTCAAACTCCATTGAAGTAGTAGAGGATTTATCACAGTGATATTGCCTCCTTTAGCTGATCCAAAACCAAACGTACATCTCAACTCATACCATTCCAACAGGCAAGGTTCTTGAGGAATTACACAGGCAATCTGAGGTGCCGTAGCTAGTGCTGAGGTTGACTTCCCTAGTAAATGAGAGCAGCCACTGAAAGCCCATACCACGTTTCTACATAGACACTCCTACTTTTACCTATGTTCCCCCACCTTGATACAGACCCTGAAGTATGTCTCTCTCTCTTATACCATCTACTTGTTGAGATGTACGGTACAGAGTTGTACCATAGCTGTTCTTAAGTACTGTAGTCTTCTTGTTTCACTGTAAGAAAAGAAGTATTTTTGCCTTCAAAAATGTAAAGAAATTCATTTAATCTGAGTTTCAGGTCACTACCACACTTCCCAGCAATAAGAAGGAAAACATACAGAGTTCAAATTCTCTCTTGTTTTTTATTCAAATAACAATATCCCACATATCCATTCAACAAGCATACAGAAGAATGGGTATTTCTAAATGTGTTCTCGGTATCCAAAGCTTGAACATCTATCCTCAGATGAGCAGAAAAAATTGAACCCAAAGTCTAAAAATGTCAAACTCATTAACCGTATTTTCAGTGTAAACACCAATACAGATTCTTTGTAGGGTGACAACATCCTAACGTGTACAACACATTTACCAGCACATAGTTTTGCTAGATAGGTAGGTAAGCATGAAAGATGAGTGGAACCAAAAAGAGCAGAAACTAGTATCACCTTGAATGGGCACACAGGAGGAAACCTGGAACCTACTTCTCTAGAGACTAACACTTCAAGAGATTATATATAGTAAGGATTTGCCTGTATCCTTACAGTCCACTGTGTAGGACTACCACATTTCAGAAAGTGGATCAACAAGTAGAACAGTTAGGGAAATACCTTTAACTTTTTAACCTCAAGAGCAATCACTCTTTTCCTTCCCATTCTCCCCCTGATCTCAGTTTTAGGCAAAGCTTCACTTTTCCAATTGTCCTATCCCTCCTGGCCAACTCAGCTTTTTCATACCAACCATTCATTCTTTTCTGTTCAGCAAAAATATGACTATATTGCATAGCACTACAAATTAGACACTCCTAAATAAAACTGTGTGACAAAAAACCTTAATTTTTGGCCACCTGCCAATACTATGTAGTTATTAAATCCAAAGGAGAATCAAAAGACCATATTTAAATAAAAAAAATATTAGAAAAGTATTTGAAAAACATGGATACTTAAATGTTATTATGAGAATATTAAGCCCTTCAAAAATCAGGAGTCCTTGCCTCTTTATTACAGTCCTGGTATTTTACTGGAGGCATGCTAAATATATTATGAATAAGTGAATTTAAAAACAGAAGGAGGGGGAGAAATAATTACTTCAATCCCAAGAACACATATTTCCATAAACTTAGTTACTTGTTTTAGAGGTCTTATACGACTTTCTAGAGAGCAATACCATTTATTAACAAGCATACAGTAGCAGGTAAGCAAACCTTATACTTCCAGAACTACCCTGTTCTGCAGGTCAGGAAGGATATGTCTGTGAGATAAGTTAGCTAAACAAACTAGCGTTCTGATTTTTCTTCTTCTTTTTCCCACTCCTCCGGCATTTTTTCCCCACCTGAAACTCATATATTGATCAAATCTGGAAAACAATAATTGAACCCAGTATGGTTATGAAGTATAAAAATTATGAACTACTACTACTGAGGCATCTCATCCTGCCTATGACAACACTGTAATACCTGTAATTTTCTTAAAACCAAACCAAAACAACACAACACAACCACAACTGTGCCATGACAAACATTAAATTGTGGAATTCTTGAAGTGTCAAGTGAAAGAAGGTTGAATAAAGAGAAAAAAATATTTTTACTAAGGTATGTCTCGTAACGCACAGGTCTCCTATTTAATCAGTTGGATGTCTGTTACTAAATTCAACAAGAGTACAATTAGGTTTTGCCTGGGGGAAAATACAAAACTACATTGCTTCTGAGGTTAATATCCAAGTTACGCAACACACATGCAAGAGAGGAATTCTAACATTTGACTCAGGTGCAACTAATTCTATACCTGCTTATAGCATACGAGTAGAATATATGCATGCATGCATTTCTTAAACATGTTCAAACTGTGTTCTGCTTACTGTATCTGTGCAAGATGTCCTGTTAGAACTGATACACTTTTGTAAATAAAGCACTCTTGAAAATGTATTTCTGAAAGTTTTTTCTAGAAATCATGAGACTGGCTCAACTGCCTATGTTAAAAGATTAAGTTAGCATCTTTCTTGTTTGTTGACAACACAGCAACTGTGCCTTCCAGCCTGTCTCCCTGTCCCCACCTTCCTCCCGCAGACTTTTTTTCCTTTGCTGTTAACAGTATCTCGAATCTCTTTCTCTGCTTTGGACAATAGATACACAGTGTAAGAAAAATAAATAAATAAATAAAATGAAAAAGCAATTCATATTGTAGAGTCTTTGGCTCCTTGACAAACATCATTGCTGCAAGTCTGTTCTGTCAATAGATCACCAGCAATCTGTCATTTGGGGACCTGACATATTGTCATCACGACTGATCAAAAGCCAAGTAGCTCCTCGATGGATATTTTTAGAGGGGAGACCATGCTGAGAGAGTCTCAGACAGAGCAATCCATCAGCAATGTCAGCCTGAGGACTCCAGCGGGCAGAGCAATGTTGTAGAGGAAACCCCTCGCTCCCTCTGGCCAACCAGTACCGGTTTGAGTAAATATCTATCGGGATTTCACACACAAACAGAAAAATCACATTCTCTGAAGCGACTTTGTCCAGCAGGTTTTCCAGAGAAACGACACCAGCATGTTGAGGAGGTCAGACAGAGATGCCAGATCTCAAAAATCCAAGATGTCCCAAAGTCCTTAGCTGGCCCTTAGCTGTCATTAAGTACTAGGTATAGCATATTCCTCAAATACTAATGTTGCACTTGCTAAAAAAAAAACAGTAATTTTTTTTTATAAATCTTATTTGATTTTGGAAATCAAACTAAATTGCTTTACTTAATCTAACTGTGCAAAGGTTTAGGCATTCTAAGCTAAACTGACAGCATAAAACATGATCAAAGTCTAGAATTTTGGTTTTACCACTCAAAAACAGATGCCTTCTCTGCTCAGTTTAAGTCTTTATATACTAATACACATGAAATAGAAGAAATATTTATTACTCGCTACCAAAAATTCACATATCGACAAACAGACTGGGGGAAAAAAAAAAAAGACAGCAAGACCTATACGTTCACTGTACCTCCTTGACTCAGAGGTAGAAAAGTAAGAATTACAAAGCTGCTTAATCTTGGCTAATTTTAATTAAAAAGGTATTTACAGAGAGGGAACGTTTAAGACAAGATCAAAACTCAACCTCAAAAAGGCAAAGAGATGTAAAGGTTAAGTTTTACACCATACCTTTGCATTTCATCCAGAAAGTAATGGCTGCACAGACCTATGCTACATAAGGTGACACAGAATACAAGGAAATATCTGTTCCTTTCTGAAATGAGGAGTATTATCCATCGTTTGAGTGCTCATTATGACGGTCAGCATTGAGAATTAAGTGTGCAGGATCCCAATGGAGGCACTCAGAGCCTAACAAACTTCCCTAATTTGGCCCGAAATGCATGCTTTGGAATTTATTTTTATTGAAAAAACCCCATGTAATGAAACATGTGAAAAAGACCTATTTACCTGAGAGTATTAAACAATTGCTTAACAGAATAGTGCATTAAACTTCTCAGATACACCATGGCTTTTGTTCAATGCTCCCATTTATATGAAAAAGATTCCTTGGTATCATGACACTGTTTCTAATGGCAGCTCTTAAAACTTGCAATTCCAAATTTACCCTTTGATTAGACATGCAAGTTTCTAATTAAGCTCAACCTGTCCATCCTTCTTTGAAGAGATTAAAGTCAGAGTCCCCCAAGACCCCTGAGGCTTTGTGCAATACTTTACTTCTTCTTTGTAAAGACAATAAAAGTCAGAAGTGGAAAATAAGTGCAATAATCTGCCAAGCTTGTCAGAAACACTTTCAACCAAAAATACATACTTGTGAATCTATAAAATCTGTAAGGGACCATCATATTTATACAGGAGAAAAAGAGGAAGTGTGTTGCATATCTCATATGCATTCAACTATATATAGCATGCTGTATGCCATCAGTAAAATAAAAGCATATGTAGTAGTCAATCCTTAATGAAGTCTGTGCCAGATTACAAATGCTGGTTTTCCCAGAGTGAACCAAATTTTACCTTCTGAAAATCACACAGACATAGCTGAGAGGCATTTTGGAATTGGTGATCCCTAGGCAGGACTTGCAACACTATTACTCAAAATCCTTCCGTTGGGCATTAATGCTATGAACATGGTTCAATGACAGAAATCAAGAAAACAGAAGCTATCCGTCTTCTGCTGTTTTAATTGTAATGCTAAGTTTGAGAATGCATTAAGCCTTCTGTATCACTGACACTTATATAGAAGAGATGTACTATCACACTTCGAGGTTTTCCTCTGTATCACCAGATGACATAGATCAGCACTGCAGTGGAAATCCACATATAAAGTCACATTATTCTTGTAACTCAAGCTTCAAAACCATTTGCAGTAAGAATAGCAAGAATTATGCAATTCATCAAGTACTGTCAACCTCCTTCACTTAAAGCACAAACTTTTTTAAAATACCTAAAGGTTTTTTGTTCTATTCACTCCATTTCTAAGCACAGTAGGTCAGACAAGGTTAGGCACTGAACTGAAGGATCAGGTACTTCATCAGATCAAGAATACAGGTACTTCATCAGAAATATTCAGAAAGTGTCAGATACGACCAATCTTTTGTTAAAATTTGTCAAAATGCTCACAGATTGATCTAGATTTTGATTTGTAAGAATTCACTAGATTACTCACTCTGTATTTAGCATCTACACCATTTAGGAGCCCAACTCCCACCTTCCATGAGACTTCAACTTCTAGATCGCACAGAATCTCACCATTCAGAAATGAGATGATGCCATGACATGTGTTCAAGAGCTGTCCTGAAGTTGAGTTGTTGCAAGAAATATAAGTGCGAAAGAGATGGTGTTAAGAATGCCTTCAGGTATCTGCTTATTTAAAGAACAAAATTTCTCTAAAAATTCTGGCATACAAGACAATAACAAGGTTTGGCCAGGCAGGTGCTCCATGTCTAACCTTGAGCTATTTCCACTGTTGAAAAGCTTTAAGCTGTTCTTCCCTTAGATAACTGTTGGCTGACCTAGCCTTCTGCCTTCTCACTCTGCTTTTCACTGAATATGAACCTCCATATCCAATGCCTTGCCATTTTTTATGCCAAAAAATAAGCATGAAAAGGCTCTTGCCTTCTCATATGCCAAACAGGTAAAGCAGCAGTCAAAGTCTTGGCAAGAAGAACGATTATTTTTAAACAAGCAAATATGACTGGGACAACAACCTGCTTTCAAAGAAACCAGATTACTACACAGCCAAGTACAACACTAGGAGAAAATACCAGAAAGCTGGGACTTGATTTCATATAACTGTGTATGTGATCTTCAGAGAAGTTATAGACTCTTCACTCGGATAAATCCAAAATAAGGCTAATTAAAAAAAGAAAACTAAATAATAACTAAAAAAAAGAAAACCACCTGTAGATCAGCTAGCATACCATAAATACACCCAGGAGCTTCAGTATTTTGGTGGAAAACTATAAACAAAAACTGTAAGGTTCACATGTTCTGCTTTCAACATGCAGTGAATATTTGCTCACTTTTCACATATCCAGCTCCAAACATTGCAGAAGTACTCTCTTGGGAAGCAGGAATTAAAATACACTACATTCCTCGAAATTAATTGTCTGGAGCCTGAAATTATCTCTGAGACCCTTGCCAGTCACCCTTACAAACTGCTGGTTTGGAAAGCATCTATCTTTATAGCATGCAGATACAAGTTTTAGTAACCCTGGTGGTGCTAAAAGGTACAGCAATTTTCTAAAAGGTACAGCAATTTTCTACCACCACACTGAAACTTACTTCTAATCATTTCCCCAAACATATTAGTAATTTAAAAGAAATTAATCTGATATAAACGAGCTAAGTTTTGTTCAGTGGGTTTAAAACAACTAAGAATCCCATCACAATCCCTCTTTATTCTACATGCCTAATTTCATTTGGCTCCCTTCAAAAATTCAGCCTTAAAGGGATATTTCGGTGTTACTTAATTGAACAATGACTGTGTGAGGACAGAAGCATGTACCTATGGTTGAAAAAAGAATGTTTATGTTACACTAAGCAGACAATTTTAAGTTTTACCGTCAGTTTCCAAAAGTAATTTTCTTGACCAAAAGGAAATTGCTGTACTGTGAAGACTTTTGAAAGATGAATAAATCAATTGCAAACTTGGCATGAAAAAAAAAGGGGGGGTGGGGGTTAGGAGAAACGAGGGGGGGAATGCAAAATCTTCTCCCAGAGATTCTTTTATGAAAACCCCTTTGGCTCCCAGATGTTCCTGATTTTGGATGTTACTAATCAAAGTGGACTCTGCGTATTGTGGCTTCTCAAAACAAATGAAAACAAGTGGAAAATAATGCTTTGTTATACAGTAGAACTACTATGGCTAATGCAATAAACCATAATAACATGTAATACCAAACATGGTTATTTTATATATTAATTTTAAAAAGTTGCCACCTTTTTGGCAGGTCTAAGTAATACGAAGTTTTAAAGTTTCATTAGAAGCCTGGTTTTTTTCCTAGAAACTTCAGTAAAATAGGCAGTGGTCAAAAGGACAAGGTAATACATACACTTCCATGCTTTCTATCTCTTGAAGTCATTGTTTATTACTGTAATTGAATTTTGTAAAGTACAACAGGCAGATTAAGAGCCAGTAGGATGCACCAGAAGTTAGCATGCCAAGAGCAATTTAAACAAATATTAAATACTTGCTCTCATAGATAATGAGAAGTTTCTCTGTTTCTTAGTTTTACACCAAAATGGCAACTACTACAAGAAAAAAAATAAAACCCACTAACATGGCTATCAGTTTACATATAAACAGATACGTATTTCCTTTCCAATTTTATTGAACTTCAATTTTGTCCAGCATACTGCCAGAGAATCTGGTCAGGCAATCTGCTTTTACAACTCGTTCATGACACCAAGTTAGCACATCCCAAGGGGACAGAAGAAATTGTTTCAGTCAGTCATGCTGCATTCAGACTTCTTTCCAAGTGAGCCTAACTACAGAAGAGCCATTAGGCAAAGGTTCTGCAGTGCGTGAGCAGAGGATTGCATACCTGTTCTGCACAGAGACTTCTTACTGACATAAGGGAAATAACTTTTCTCATCGCGCCCCCATTAAAAAAAAAGAAAAAAAATCAGAAAAATTAAGGTTTTGCAGGTGTAACGATGTTTGCCAGGAAAAAATCAACCTCTTATTTAAAAACAAATGTGGTTTAGTCCTATTCGAGAGTCAATCTGTCATTTAAAAAATAAATGGACCATACTTAAAAGTGATGCCTCCATTAAGGTTTATTGTTTACTTGTATGTTATTAATAATTGGACTACTAAATTTAATATTATTCAGTTAAATAAGCACCTAAAACTCATCCTGTAGTAAGACCTCACTGAGACCTTCAAAGAGGAGAAACAATCAATTTCATTTTTGTCAAACCTCAGCTGTAACTTGAAATATCAAACTCTTCATGACTTACAAGCATGATCAATAAGCATCAAAACCACTGGTCCTTACTTAAGAGCGCTGTAGCAATGTATTTTCCTTATCTTGCTGATACTCCTGAAAACAGTTGCTTCTAGGAATTGTCAAAATGTATGTTTGAAATCCTAACAAAGACATGCTGGAATATCCAGAAGTGATAGGCTCTAAAATTCATATCACACTGAACCATGAAATAGAAAATGTATCTGAAATTTAGTGCAAAATTTAACACTCATGAGTTCTGCTGATTCTGTTATCTGCTCTGTTTACATGCCAATCTACAGCCCTACCTAAAAATACGTTTCTTAAAACCCTCAAAATAAGCTGCTCCGGCACTTTCTTTGTAGCATAAGTTGACTTTGCATGTGTCTTGAGAAACAAATATCTATCACCGAACCATAGCCATTAAATCGATACCATCCATCAGGAAATGTAAATTATGCAAATTAGAATTATGCAAACATCTTTTTTTTTAGTTCCTACTATTTCTATCTTGTGCATCTGTCTGTCAGAGTTCATTATGTGAGGATGAAAATATTTTAGTAGCATTACTCAAAAAACCACAGCAAAAGTCTCAAGTTTGTGTCAGTGATGAGCTATTTATTGGTTTTAATGTCTGTTAAGGTACCCGGCAAACAGAACTCGAGCACCATAGCCGGAGTTCCCTCCCAAAAGCATCTTTCTCGCAATCCACAAAAAGAGTCATGCAACTGGCATTCAGAAATAAAATACTTTGCTTCCTACCAGCATCTTTGAGGGGTATGTCCTTTGGTATGTAAGCACACTACAGCCCGCTACTCTATTTTTTTCCGAGCCTCTCTTACGTAACAGACTGCAAAAACCATCTCTGAACAATGCGATCAAGATGCGATCTCCTGTTTCGGTACTACCACATTCAATATAATCCCATTCAACGCAGTCCCGAGCCATTAATCAACTTCTTCCTAATGAGGATGATCTACCGCATGTTCTCTGCGGTTGTGCAGGATGCAGACTGATAGCCAGTCAAGGCTCCCAAAGGGTCAAGTCATGCACAGACTGAAAAGAGACAGCTTCACCAACTTGGCTCAGAATTAGTCTTACAAGGGTGTTTGATCATCATAGAATGTCTGAATTTTGCTTGCACATCACAGCCTCCCAAGGTGGTTCGGGTTTAGGATTGGGGCTCCTCCCCAGATAACCTGGGTAAAGGTAAATAAGCTCACGAAAGCCCTAAAGCCATTTGAGTCTCAGAGGCCCACAGGTAGCTATGCAGCAGCTTTCTCTGGAGACGTGCACCTAATTCCCTCGAGCCCTGTCATTCATATGCTGACCAACTAATAGAGGCTGTTTGGAAAACATCAACCCAGTCTACATGAGTGAGTTAATCAGCTCATTTTTTAAGACAGGATGAATACACCCTTAAATACAGGATGACAAAGATATTTTTCCCTCTCTTCATTTTGCGAAAGCCCACCACAGACTTACATAAACTCCATACAATTCTGGATAGCCCTCTCACTGTCGTGAGGTACATTAAGTCTTGACATACCCTCCAGAGAGGTTTGCTACAAACCACAGCTCAGGCCAGTTCAGTGTTTCCACTTCACAGACAGACTACCTGCAGGTTTCTTTTCACAGTCGGTACCTGCAATGTTAAGTTTTTACTTTATCTTGTTATTGCCAATAAAAAGGCATACGTGTTTTAAGGGGCACAAACACCAGTTACTACAGCTGACAAAGTTAACAGCTGGCTGTTTAACAAAAGGCCCTTTTCATTTCTAAATATTTTCTGCAAGTTTTGGATATTTTTCCATAATACATAGAGTTAATCATGACACCCTGAATCCGAACAAAGCACATCCTAATACTTAAAGTATGAGAAAGAAAATGTCTCTGCACAAGATGCTGTATTCCAGTTCTTCGTGTATTTGTGCCTCAAATCCCTCCAGGGGAAAATTTAACATGGTTTCTAAAACGATCCCTCTTCAGGGGCTTTTTATTTTTCTCCGAGATCCCCGGCCAGACGAATTCCTGTATTACATGCACTGCCTGTGCTGCTGCAATTCCTCTGTGGTGATTTGGTTCAGCTGAAGCTACGCTTTGACCGATCGATGCAAGCACATTACACACCAGAATAAGAGTAAGGTAAGGGCGAAGGAAAGAAAAGCATCTTTCCTTTCAGCCATTAAATATAGATCAACGAAACACCACAGCGCACATCGCGGCTCCCCTCCCCGCCCCCCTCCGCCCGCTCCTCGAGCGCAGGATTTCGCAGACGGTGGCTTCAAAGGAAGAACCCCCCCGCTGCGCACACGCACACACAGACACACACGCACACACAGACACACGCAGCAGCCGCCGCTCGCAGCCGGGCCCGGGCCATCACGCCGGCACCTCCCGGGTGGGCTCCGCGCAGGGCCGGGCGCTGCCCCCGCCCGCGGGTCCCCAGGTCCCTTCTTCTTCCTCCTCCTCCTCCTCCCCGGCCCATGACTTCACTGCCGTAACGAGTACATTAGTGCAGGGCGTCGGGAGACACGGTGCCGTGGCTGCCCTACATAAGCAACGACTAACGTGGAAAGAAAGGGAGGAAAGAGACGGAGGGGGGAGGCGCGGGGGGAAGAAACAAGGGAAAATAACGCACTTTGTTACCTCTCCGCTGAAGGCACAAACGCTGCTCCCAGCAGCCCAGCCCAGCCTCGCTGAGGGGAGCAGTACAGGAGCCCGCACCAAGAAGAAATATCACGCAAGCGGGAAGGGTGTGGGGCGGGGGACACACACACACACACACACGGACGGACGGGCGGACGGACCTGGCACCATTACGGTGCCTGTCGTACTCACCGATCGGCGCCGATTCCTGCTTTCTCCCAAACATATACCAAAACCCAACAGCAAATCCTCAGTCCGCTAGACAGGGATGACGGGGGGCGGGGGGGGGGGGGGGGCAGCGACGGCCCCGGGCTTCACCGCAAGGTCCTGACCTTGCCCAGCTGCAGCATCTTCGGCTTGCCCCCCCCCGGGCGTGCGTGTGTGCCCGTGTGTGCCCGTGTATCCCCGCGTCCCTGCGAGCGCGCCGATCCGGGTCCGCGGGGCTCCGCCGCAGGACAGCTGCCCGCTGGCTGCCGGGGCGAGGCGGGCTCGGCATCCACCGCCCCGCCGCTCGGGCGAGGCGCGGGGCCGCTGCGGCGGCGGCGGCTGGGGCAGGCTGCGCGGCGGCGCCGTAGCGCAGCGCGCCTGGCGGGCGCACCGGCCGCGGGATGTGGCCGAAGGAGACACAGCCGCCGCCGCAGCATCTGCTGCCGCCGCCGCCGCCGCCGCGCTCCCTCCCGCCCTGCCTCCCTCCCCGCCTGCCTCCGCCCCTCCCTCCCCCGTCCCCTCCCCAGCAGCAGCGCGCCCGCCGCGGCCGAGCAGCCGGCGCTGGGGGGGAGGGGGGCGGGCGGCCCCGCTCCCGCTGAGGCGCCGCCGCCGCCTGCGCCGGGCGGGGCCGGGCCGGGCCGGGTCCGCCGGCCTCGGTGCGAGCGGAGGGGCGGCCTCGCCGCAGAGGGGCGCGTCCCCGTGTCCCCCCCAGCCCCCCGCGGCCGGGGGGGGCTCTAGTTTGCCGGGGGAGCAGGACGGCGGGCCGAGGGCGCAGGTGTGGGGGCGCGCCCCGGGGCGGGGGGAGAGGGGCCGGTGGGGAGCAGCCCCCCCGGCAGAGGCAGCGGCTCCTGCCACCTTGGGCGGGGGGGGGCTGACGGAAAGTTGAGGTGTGCCAGCCAAAACGGGCAGAGCAACAGGGGGGTGAGAGCTGATTCGGCTGCTCGTTCCTGCCTCGGTTCTCTCTGCCCATCCTGGGGAAACCTGGGTGGAAAACCTGCCGCGTTTTGAGAAGACTTCTTGCGAGCAAAGGGGGTGAGGAATATGGAAGTCATGTTTACTCCTGCGCACGCTTAACCCTTTAGTGAGAAACTTGCGTGAAACGCAGTTGCAGCACACTCACCTGAAAGTTGCCATTAACTTGCTGCGCGGAGTTTTGGTACCTGAGGACAAACACCCATTTTTGTTGTTGTTGCTTGGGGTAATTAGCGCTAATTCACGCTCGCAGAGATCAGGAAAGCCATTCGCCCGGCTGAGATGCCAGAGCGACGCCCGCCGCCGGTTATCCCCCCGCCTCCACCCGCGACACCGACACCGGCCCCGCAGGGGCGGAACCCCCGGCGCCTCCGGGCGCGAGGGGCAGCCGGCGGGAAAGGGCGCGGGCAAGGGCCGGGCCCGGGCGCCGCCCCGGGGGTCTCGCCCTGCCCGCGCCGCGGCCGGGCCCTTCGCGGCAGCGCTCCGGCGGTAGCAGCAGCGGCAGAATCCGCCGGCAGGGCGGGCCCGGCAGCGGTACCCGCCGGCAGGGTGGGCCCAGCACGGGCGGCAGCGGTGAGGGCTGCCGCCGCCGCCGCCGCCGCCGGGTCGCAGAGCGACTCGCTGCTGCCACCTTTCGCTTGGCGTTTCGCAGCTTTCCCACACGCTCCTGTAAGCTGGAGCCTCACCTCGCCGGGGAGTCCTGAGGTGGTTACCTCGCCTCTCGTTTCACGAGGAGGCCAGAGACTACAGTTCTTCCTTCATTGCATTGCCCGTGCTGTGTCCAGCGCCAGAAAGGCTTGCTTTCTGTCTCTGGTCTCTTTTTTTTGTTGTTGTTTGATTTCCCGGTATAACTTGTCTTCGTTTTACTTTTGCCTTTACCTGGGTGAGGATTAAATGCAGAATTTTGTGTGTGCTGCCTTAAGGCCTGCTCACTTATCAACTATCTCCAGCCTTATAGTAAGCACACTTGTTTTCATCTACTCAAAGATGCACTGTAGGAACAGAAGAGAAAATTAGTATTGAGAGGAGCCTGCTTAAGCAATTCAACAAGCCATAGCAGTAAACAGTTAAACAAATCTGCAGTAATTAAGAGTTTGTCCATCTGAATCTTTTTCTCATCTAATGAAAGAAGAAAAGTTGATTCCCCTATCTTTGTCCAAACGTGTCACAGCAATATCAGGCCTGCCCTGGCCATCTGTGGCTGGAAAAATCAGCATCTGGAGGTATAAAAACTGCCTGCATAGTAGCCTAGCCCACTGTTTGATGATTAGAGCCCTTTCCTGGGAAGCAGACTGGTCTTCCAGTCTGAAACTCCTAATCAGACATGTAACTCAGCTCTCTTGTTTCTTGAGAATGTCCTAACTTCCAAAATATTGAGGAGTAAGGAGAGACCCACCGGCAGCTGCCCTTTCACAGAGAGAGAGAGAGAAAAGAAAAACACAGCTCATCATCTGCATCTGGAGGAAGAACATAATGTCTGTTAAGACATTGGGTTTGTGACTTCCAGATTGAGATAGGCATCTAATTCTGGACCGACAGTAGTCTATTAACCAGCAGATACCTACAGTCACTATGTTACTGTTAAACCTCAAGATGTACTCAACAATAGAATTACTAGGTGTCATAAGATCCACCGTAGCATCATGTGACCCACCTTCTGCAGCCCAACATCTTCTCTAGAGTGGAAAGGTCTATCTGTCAATAAAGTGAGAGGAGACAGAAGGGCTAGAAACAGGGTATGCCCTCCTTTGCTTCCTGCTGAAATACAGCCGTGTCATTTCATGGCCCTGGGACCTGTACCTCTGGCCTAATTGTAGGATGAGCAGAGTGTGCTAGTGAAGAATGCGCCTAAGACACCTGATTCTCCCCACACTTTGAAGGTTACCCAGGTACCTATACCGATGTGTAAGTACTAGTCTGGCAGCTTTTGGCCTGGAAGTTAAGTATGGTAGTAATTAAGGTTTATAGCAATGAGGACCCTCTGTAGGGGAAGTGAGGGCTGGAGGCAGAAGGGGATTGGAGGAAATCAGGGAAGTGTCTGAAGATATCTGCTTTTGTCTCACAAGATTTCCTCCTTTCCCATCACTATCCTGCATGACAGGGCATTCATCTTAAGACATCACAGGATTCACAGAGCCACTCCTCCTACTACTGCTTATCTCTGCTGATTCTCCCTGCGTGACCTTTTCAATGTTCCCTGACATCAGGGGAGGTCAGAGAGGGGCCAGGTCTGAGCCCTGCTTATGGATATGGAGAAGGAGTGGGACAAGGGAACTAAGCCAGATCTCCAGAAGCGGCTTTTTGCTTCTGTTGCTGCTGTCACAGAGGAAGGGTAAGGGTGAGCAGTGAGGGGAAGAAAGTAAAAAGAAGTGGGACCGACTTCTGGAAGGGGTTGCCTCCTCTGTAGTAGGTACTGTCTGCCTATTTCTTTCTCGGGGACTAAGCCTCTTGTTCTAACAAACCAAAAGCAAGCATAGATAGGTGGAGGCTGTTCCCTTTTTTGGTCGGGCCCAGCCTCCTCAGATATAGGCAGTCTGTTACCTTAGGCTTACCTGATCTGTACCTGGGAGTGGTGTATCTACCCTAATCCTCAGTTAACTTCCTTGAGGGATTCTTGTTGGTTTTTTTTTTCTTGAAAAAGATGGAAAAAGTAAAGGAAATTATTACAATGTCAAGGCGAATATTTTCAAGCACAGGAGCTATAAAAACATCTTTGGCATTTACACTAAGATTTACAAAGGTTCTTGAGGCCCTAAGTTTCTATTTGGTCAAAATAATGACAAGTAAAAATTTTAGAAAATAAAAACTGTAGTAACATGAATAGTTTTAAATCCAGTAGTAGAATTTTCAGACAATTCATCTTCCAAATGACTGTATTATAAAGAACAACAACAACAACAAATTGTTTAAACTTAGGCACAAGAGTTGCATGTTACTATAGCTAGTTGCCAGTGACTCTTTTCCTGTTAACTAGAAATAGAACTTTTCCTTTGTGGAAAGTTTCATCTTCAGGTAAAGGATGAAGCTGGCAGTGGAGGAACACAGGGAAAAGTCTGTTGGTCAGCAGTTAGACAAGGCATCTAAAATACAGGATACTGAGACACAAGTCCTAGTTGTGTCTGCATGTTCTGTCTCAGCATAAACCATATTTAATCTTGGTTTAATCCTTCTTGGAACAGAGCTTGAGGGCTGTTTCTGAATTTTTGGACAGAAGGGAAAACGTTTCTTGGCTGGTTTGATTTGTTTACTTTTAGACCATGTTTAAAATTAAATGTATACTTCATGTGAAGATTACTGAGATCCTCTGTCATGGCCAGGGTCCAGCACCCTCCTTCATCACACTGAAGTCAGTAGGAACTGTCCATACTAAGATTGTAACTGAAGTAAAGCAAAGTCTATGAAACACATTAATGTTTCAGGCAATCTTTAGCAAGTCTGGAGTAAAATCAGGAATTTTTTTTTTTTTTACTCTTTTTAATAAACTGAAAAATCAGCTAAGCATAATTAGTTTTCCAAGTTTAGAGCAAGACTTTAGAGAAGTTATTGCAATTACTATCATCACTTTCTAAGAATTATTTAAAGGTGGAATTATTAAAAGAAGTTGACAACATCCACTGAACCGTATTTCAGATAAGAAAGAGCATGTTTCTTGACACACACTGTGGTGTCTTAACGAAACCAAAGTGGGAATGAATTTAAATAACTGACTCAAATTTCTTCTCTCTTATTTGATTATGGTATTATCTTTAATATGTCAAGCCAACATTGAATTATAGTAATATTATTTGTATTTTCCGTTTTTCCTAGATTGTTACACAGTGTTATGTACAACATTGCTTACCTAACAGCAAAGTACATGTAAATCCTGGGATGAGGATGACTTTCTATACCACGAAAATAAAATGAAAAGAGAAGGTTTGCACGGTTGTATTTGCATAAGCTCGTGCCCTGATCTCATGGAAATTTCTTTTCAGCAGTAGTCTCTTAAAGAAAAATAAGGTATTTTCTATTCTGAAACACAGCTGGTTTTGACTCAGTCTGGTTATGAGTAAATTACTGTTGAAGTGCTAAGCTTGACTGACAATAGGAGGACACAATTGAATTTGTAACACCCGCAGATTTTGTAAATGAACCTGTATTTGCATTGGGAGAGTTTGGATTGTAGGTACTGAAGACAACTCTCAGTTCCCTAGGACCTGACTGGGATTTTCTTCTTTCCAGCTTCATCCATAGATAACCAGATAGGCGGTTATGAACAAAATCTCTCTGAAACAGCTGGGTTAAAATAATTTTTGGACCTACTTGACTTTAAAAAATCATTTTAAGACTTACTATTTAGCTAACAGCTGCCAGTAGTTCCCTAAGAAATTTGTAAATTTTGGCATTTCATATTTTCATGTAAAATTATATAAAAAGATAAAAATTCAGTTTAATTCAATTGTCTGTCTCAGTTACAAAGCATAAGCACTCTTATTTAAGGTATAGTAAGGGGACTGCATTATTTAATAATAAAACTTTATCTAAGCATTCCTGATTAATGAGCCAGTTGGAATTTTAGTCGATTCCAATCAAAAACATAATGAAAATACTAAGGGGGTGAGAGAGAACGTGGCTGAATATTTCTATCAATTAAACATATGTGAACTAAAGAGGGCTTGGTTTTTTTATGTGGGTTTTTTTTTTGGGGGGGGGTGGGGTGTTTAACTTCTTGATATATTGTCTTTTGGAAGATGGAAGGCCAGAACTTGAAAAAAAAATTTAACGTAATGTAAAAATTGTTCTTTCCAGCATCCAGTAAAAGGAAGTTTGCCGTTATAGATTCATAACCTATACATGCACAGGCTATACAAAGAGCTGAATGTTCTGAAACATTTTCTAAACCCTAAACCCACAAAAGAAAGTAATCTCGATCTATCTTCATATGACCCAGTCTTACAAGCAGTACGATGTCAACTCAGCTGAAAATTATTGTCTAGTTTTAATAGCTCAAAACACATTTATCCCTATTAGTGACAGCTAAAATGCAAAGCCATTCTCAAAATGTATCCCTTAATACATTTAGAGCTGCAAAAGCATTTAGGATTAAGGTATAACACAAAGCTGTATCATACCTTTCCGATTCTTTTCCCTTTCCACTGTACTTGTATACACTGCATTGAATATGTTCATCTCAACAATAAAGACGATCCTGGGAAAGGCCAAGTAGAAATCTTGCCACAGATTCAGAAAATTATGCTGTTTGAGTAACAGTTAGTGAAACATCATTGTACCGATTATCCTTTAATTTAATTATATGTGAGGTTTACTTCATATTTTTCCACAGTGTGAAAGACAGAGTTCAAGGAACCAGTAGATTCAGCGTCTAGTTAGACCTCAGTAAAGACTGAGATATTACTTACCCTGAAAGCAAAGCGAATGACTTGGCATATCTTGCAATTATGGAGTGCTGGCTCATTTTCTAATCTATTCTCTATTATATTTAGTCAGTAGCAGGAAAGATGAAGCTAAATTTACTTGGCTGTTAACTCCATAAACATCACACTCCAAAAGTCACATGCTTCTATTTTTTCCATCCATCATGGCTCTAAGTTCCTGGAGGCTGTTAATCTGTTTTCCCAGTGCTCAGGAGACTAGTGTTTCATCTGACACCTATTCAGATCCTTTTTCTCAGTTTCATTCAATAATTACACTAGCATCGCTAGTGCTCCGTGGGTATACAACAGTTAGCAAGGACTCCCTGCAACAATCTTCCTGCCTTTTGAAGTTTCTCAGCCTTCTTATGTGGCATGTACTTTAATGTTTTAGTGTACAGGAGAACACTTTGCAAGATTCCTTGCATCCATACCTGGAGTTTCTTGAGTATGTTCCTAGTGCATTCAAAGTGGTTCCCCCAGCAGTGGCACCAAGGCTGAAGTCAGAGACAGATGCTGTCTAGAGAACACTGTTTGCAATGTAGACCCAAGGTCCTCCAGCGTGCCCTGTACATGCTGAGATCCAGCAACTACTGTGAACTTTAGTGCTGGCATACATGTAATGTGGACATAGAGTCCTGTAACCTTAATAGATCTCAGCAAACTGAACCCCAGTTTTCCCCTCGTTGCCCTGTACCCATGAGTAATGTGGATATTCCCTGTGGGAACAAGGGCATTTCAGCCAAGTGGGCCAAGAACCAAAACTACTTCATTTCCTTTCTCTTCTCAGCTGAACTCTTCTGTTCTTCATAGTTGTGAAGCAAATGCCTGATTGTCTCACAGATTGACCTGGTAGTTCTCTCTGTCGGGTCCCAGAATTAATTTGTCTCAAAAAATGTTGGACTGTGTCAGATCATCTGGTTCATGCATGTTAACTGGTCCTTACCCCTTTTTACTACAAGCTATCCTGCATAATCGGGTATCTCTAATCCTAGACGTGATTTGTACTGGAGAGATGTGTTTGTCATCATCCCATAGAGTTTTCAGTGGTATTCTTACTTCTGTGAAATAACTTGTTTAGAAAGAATAATTTTCAGCAATGAAGGAGCATCAGATGCTGCAGCTTAAATGGATGAGTGATCAATGGACAGGTACAATGCTGAATTTTTCTTATGAAAGTTTTCAGCACCACGGTCTTCTACCTGAGAAATTAGATTTTCACAATGATGCTGTAAAAATGGAAATAATTAAAAAATGAGTGAAACAACCGTTAAACAATTATAAATTGTCCAGCCTAGTACCTTTGTCGAAGACCATCACTATTCTACATTCTTTGTGATAGTTTTCGTCGTGGTTTTTAAATGCATCAAGAAAATATGTGGAGTACATGGGGCAGGATGTGTTTTCCCTCACTTCCTGTTCTGCTCCTGTTCTTCTGGTTTCAGGGTAACAGCTGTTGAAGGAAAAATTGAGTTTCTTACCCTGTGCTTTTTTGGCAGAAAAAGTAACTACTTATTTTTGTCTAATCCTGTTATTTAAATCTCTGTATTACTGCACACCTGACCTCCCTTGTGTTATTTTTAACTTAGTGGAAAACAGAAAGATATGTTTTATCAGCACCACCTGCTTAAATTAAAAAGGAAAAGATAACTGAGTTTAGTATTCTCTCACCCTTCATGCAAGAAGAAAAAAAAAAGGAAGTAATAAGCTGTAAAATAGTACGAAGTACTAAGAGGGAAATAAGAAGATGTTTCTAAATCCTAATGCAAAGATTTAATTTTTTTTGTATCAAGGCTTTATTAAAAATGTATTCATATTAAATTTATTTAGCCAGTGATTTTGGCTGGATTTTTGAATTCCCACAACTTCTATATGGCCATACACTATGAGAACAACCGTAGGTCTTCAAGAGCAGCATAGTTAATCCCAGCATCAGTCCTTTTGGAGAGATGTTAAAAGTATGCTGTGACAGCTCTGATGATAAATTCAACAGCAAGAATACTTTTGAAGTGGTAAAACCTTTTAACTGAGTTACAAAAAATCTTTGACATTTCACATGTCAACTACGTCCCTCAAATAAGTTACTATTGTCACATACAGAGTTCAAATGGCCAATCTTTCCTTGTTTTACTCTAGGATATCAATTTAGAAAATTGTATTAGATCCACTGACCTTTAGTTATGTTTATGTTTATGTTTATGCCTGGGAGATTTTTCAGCTGTTATAAAGCAGCAGAGAATAGTACTGTACTTTTGGAAGTTTGAACATATTCTGTAGAAAAATACTGGTGAGCAAGTATCCATCTTTGGATTCTTTTTTCCTATTGTTTATTCCAGTGAGTGACTGACAAAGCGGTTGCAAATTTGACCTAATATTGCATCAAGCAATTGTGTGACACAGTGTAGACTGATCTTCATATTCTTAATATAAATTTTAAATTTAGAATAGACTTTCACTTTGTAGAGCTGCTGTTCTGTTTCTTGTAAAACAACGTATTAAGCCACAAGACCAAAATGTGAGGGATCTTGTCATTTTAGTAGTCTGTAGTGGCTAAAAAAAGAGACTTTTTTAAAAGCTACAGTTTTTATTTTCATGCATAGAGCTCAAAACAAAGAATGCCTCTTTGTAGAATGCAATGTGTGTTTGTAAGTATTAAAATGGTGAGCATTAATTTGAACAATATGTACATTTTATCTTTCACTTAGGGTTTCTGTGTAGACATAATGGTCAGTGTATTACAGTGAAGAAGAATACTTTCATATGTAAAAGGTATTTCATCAGCGGTTGTTTAGTGACTTGTTCTTCAGGTATAATATTGCATTAGTCTATTATAAGAAATATGATCTGGAACTTTAACATATCTAATAACAAGATTGTTACAATGATAGGGGTAACAGACCATTAGTATATGGTTCCACTTAATATATTTATGAGGCAGTCATTAGAACAGATTGTTGAGGCTTATGATGCTCTGTTATGGGTCTTCACTGAGTCAGGACGTGTCCGTAATTTCCATACAACTGATTTCTATTTTTTCACTTATAAAATCGAGATATCACACACACGAATGGACTAGACTGAGGTCTTTGGATGAAGGACAACATATAAGCAAGACACAAAAAAATCCCCGAATATAGCCAGTATACTCCAGAGCAGGCAAGTACAAACAGCCACCAGAACACAAACTGCAGTGAAAGGCAGACTGCACTGACTATGGCTGTTATGCTGGTAGGCTTCTCTGCTTTCATTGGTTTGTCAGGTGGTCTCAGCTTTTCCTCTTATGTGTAACTGGCAAAAAAGGATGGTATTACTAGAAGAGGCGAGGTTGCCAACCATATACTGCGAATTGCTATATTTTGTTGTGGAGAATGGCCAAAATGACATATTCCTGACCATTACGGTAACAGTTCTCACTAGTCTCTCAGACCAGTGCAGACAGCAGATCTTCGTTAGCCTTCCAGAGCAATGGGGAAGGCTCTTCCACTTACTGTATCACAGGTGCCTCCTTTGCTCTTGATTTCTTGTCTCTGTGATCTATCATCACCTGATTTCTTTTCACTGTTATTGTCTACCACAGCCAGCTCTGTCATCCTTCAAATTTCTTTCCTTTGTGTAACTGAGCTCTGTAGAGGCCTATTGCTACTTTCAAATCAAATTTTGTTTCCAGTACCCTATTGAGTCAAAGCCATACTCCTTCATCCTAAGAGACCATAGGGACTTTCATAATTATTCCTAGGGACCCTGTTTTCCTTTTCTGTCCATCATCACATTCCTATTTTCCTTAAGCAGAGGTAGGAAACTATGACTAGCAATACATTTAGACTTAGCTCTCTGCATTTCTCTGATGCATTTAGTCCGTTGTCTGTACCTAATCTTTAGTGTCTTAATGGAAAGATGATGTATAATGAAAAGGTGAGAGTACAAGAAGATTATACATCTGGCAATTCAAACTGCTGCCTCTTCCCCCTTCTCCCCATCATTCTTGAACAGAAGTTATAATATAGCGATTACTTGAGGAATTTTGGGGTATGTATGAACAGTTGCCAAATCCAGGGGAGTTTAAAGCCCAAGAAATTTCTCCTACCCAGTCCTTTTTCTGGTGTTCTTGTTAGTAGGATCATTTGTTAGCAAGGCTTAGTGTGCATTCCCGAGAGACACATAGGCACAGTACAAACACAGCGGGCCACACAGATGAATAAAGTGCACATCCACATAAACACCAACAGCACTTACACAGAAATGAGCAACACAGTGCAGTCCCATTCCCCTCTCTCCAGATGACCAGTTTACTAGTGGACATTCATACATCTTCACTCTTCATTCACAGTCACTCCTAAATTCACAGGTCCTTGGGTCAGACAGGTCTGCGCAGGATCCATGTCCAAACCCACGGCCCCATTTAACCTACCTCCAGGTCTGACCTTGTGTCTTTCCAGATTCTGGTCTCTTCCAACTTGCCAGCTAGTCCAGCTTGAAGTGTGCTAGTAAGTCGTCTCCACATGGAGAGCAAGGCCACACAGAAAAGAGTGAGGAATAAGGCTCAAGAAGGTAGGACAGACTGTAGCAATTGGGTGTGGAGCTCAGCTGGATAAGGGTATTGACCCTTTCCCTGCCTGTGCTTTTTTCCCCTAAGCATCCTGTAATAAGTTTCACCCATTCCCATAAGCCCCTTAAACTCTGAGAGTAAGTTTGCTTTTTCCTGTGAGACCTGTGATACTCTTGTTCCCCCTCTGCACCCCTTCTTATCAGTTACAAAAAGCTGGTGGAACCTCTCCAAGGCCTTGAGTGATTCATCGAGTTGTGTTCCCTCAATTTGTGACCTGAGAGATTAGTCTTCGATATTATCTCTTGTTCCTTTGGGTCTGTGTGTCTAGGTGGGGTCTTTTGCTTTTTCTGTCTCTTTTTGATTTTCAACAATATTCTCAAGAAATGTCCTTATATTACAGGTATCCACCTACCCTTTACATTTCACACAGCTTTTATCTTCCACATATCCTTACAGTACTTATTAACATTCCGCCATGTTTGAGCAACTAGAGCTCATCTGCTTAAGAAAACTGATCTACAACCAAAAAATAAAGCAAATCTTCTTTGTTAGAGTGGGTTATTAACAAGATTCTGAGGATAACATCATCCAATGTTCTCCTAAGCAATATAATGTGCTTTTTGCAGACTCCGAAGAGAGCAACAGCTACTGAAAATTACTTTGATTTTTACACGATATTCTACTGATAGAAGAAATACACTGATATTAAAAGAAAAACACCTCTGGTAACAACAAATAACTAGCCACTCGGATTATATCATAGTTTAACATGAAGACTCAAGAATGAATCCAGTCCTGTGGGCTTTTAAAATATCCAGTAATCTTCAAATCTTTTAGTGCTGCTTTGACAGCTTTTCTACAACAGCAACTGAGAGAGTCTGCACAGAACTCCTAGTATTCAGCAAAAAAAAAGATGGAAAGCCAGAATATTTTAGCCGCAACACTCTGCATTTCCTACAGTATCTTCTTGAGCTGTTTCTTGGCAATGTCACTGCTGTAGTGCCTTATGTGAGAAGCTGCACATGAGACTTCGTTTCACAGGATATTAATCAGCTGAAAATCTGAAATTATTGAAAAACTCAGTATTCAATTATTTTATTGTGCAGAAAGAGGATACCTGATGAACACAAACTGTTATGTGCAGGAAAAAACCCAAAACAATGGAACAATTAAAAAAAAAATTACCAGCTGTAGAAAGCCTGTCAAGATATTCCATATACCCCAACCCCTTCCCAGAGGCAGCTTACCCTTCCCTGTTGTGTCTCCATGCGGCACAAGCCAGATCTGTTCCCTCACCTTGAGACAATCAGAATTATGAATGAACTATGGATTGGAGGGACTTCTTCGATCTAGAGCTCAATGCAGTCAGAGTGGGAAGGTGGGATTTAAAGCCATTTTGTCCTTTTCAACGATTACATCAGAAAAACAAAAACTTTCCTAGATAAAGGAAAATACGTGGATGAATAAAAATGGTTTCTGAATGAAATCGCATAGACTTTTACAGCCTACAAACCTAAAAAATCCTGTGGAAAGGACTAGTATTGCATCTTACATAGCACAACACTAAAGAACATATCTTCCTAGAAATTGGTGATGATTTTGTTCATTGCAGATTACTAAAAGTCCATGGATTAAGGTACCTTCCCTCTAAAGCCTTCCCCACGTGCCAAGACAGCCAGCCAATCCAGAGGTCAAGATATCCACCAGGTCTACTGCAGCTCCACACTGAAAAACCCGGGAAGGAATGGTTGTTTCTGGAGGCAATATTTTAAAGGGTATGTATGTCTTGCTCAGGTCCTAATAAAGAAGCATTATTGTTCAGATAACTATTGTTTTCTGGAATTATTTTTCAATAAAGTAGATCTCATCGCTTTCCCAAGTGTAGCTAAAGCCATTAAATACCCCAAGTTAGATCTTACCTTGCCTAAAATATTCTGTGTACATAGTTGATACTAAATTTTCTCCTCTTTTCCTGGTATATGGAGAACTGGACTAGATGACAGGTGCACAATGTGGACACATGGATGGCTTAGAAGTGTGCTGTCTTTCAAAAATGATCCTCTGAGAGTAACCTTTTTATGCTCATTTTGTTTGTTATCAGACCCCTAGGACTGATTTCTAACAAATTGCTTTTTACCTTTTACTTGTGTTGCAGAAATCACCAGATTTAGGATTTTAGGATACTGCTTAGAAATCCCCTTTTCCCATCTTGATTTGAATATCAAGAATTCTAATTAGTGAATATTAATAGGAGAAACTAATGATTATTTTGGGAAAATAAGTCTCAAATGGAATAAATGAACAAATATAAAATAAAATCTGTATTGCCAATGCTGCTAGCATACTCCTGTAAAATTCCAGACCTAAGTTATTCATTAACCAATAATCTGCTAGTGGTTAGAAACAAGGATAATGTGTTGTAGTCCAAGATGTCTGCAAGACAGGATTTATTATGGTGCCCATTGTGTATAATCTTTGAATCATGACCGAAGTAGGTATGAGCCAAGAGCCTATGAGCCAAGGACGTGTTCCTTGACCAAACATGGTCAATTCGAGGAGTAGTCGAGACCTCCAACTCATGGACCACCTACCCAAATTATACCACCTACTCAAAAGAGAACAATAGAAGGCTACGACAGAGGCTGCGCACTAATTTACATCAGAAGCGAGAAGAATCAATCATCGAAAGGATGAAATTAAATATGAATTGTATAAACTGGATATGTATGAATTTAATATATAAATATCTGTTGATTGCAATGTGCAGGTGGACACCATTGGGAAGGATCCCATGTCCCCGGTGCGCACAGTGCGCATCATTAGTAAAGGACGTCTCTACTTATCTAAGATAAGTTTTTCTTACCACTGCAGATTTGCAACACTTGTACAACTGCCCACTGCATTTCTCACTGCTGAGTTTCTTGTTTTGTCGGGTCTTTTCTGCAATTTTTGAAGTAACTTTGACTTCTAATGTTATGTTTCAACATACTTGCAACGTCACCTGGTTTTCTATCATCTGTGTATTTAATAAGCTTGCTTTTTACTTCAGTATCAAATTCATTAACAACAAGATTTAAGTGAAAACAGATTCTGAGCAGACCTCTTCCACTGTGGGTGGTAATTCATTGATTGCTACCATTCTGATTACAGTTTTTCAACAAGATTTACACCCACATTGTGGCACATTTTACCCAGATCATCCTGTAATAAATTTTGTCTAGATCATGTCTCCGTAACCTGCTTTTCGGAGTATCATGCAGGGCATTATTGGAAGTTTTGTTCTTGTCTTGATATGAAAAATGTTTCTATGCTCTGTATTTCCATTCTATCCACACGTCTCATTACCCCACTGCAGAATAAAATTATATTGATTTGACACATTTAATTTTTTACAAATCTGCATTAGCTGCTATTAATCCTGTAATCTTTCAGTCTCTTCTCTACTTGCAAATGGTTTAGTTACTTGTTTCAAGGTTACTCAGGGTACACAATGAAGCTGAAAAAGCTGTAGAATCCCCATGAAATCCTCCAGCTCACTTCCTTTTACCATTCTTAGGGTTAGCCTGCGTTTAGTCTGCATCTTGTCCCTCTGAATTTTCAAAAATACCTGCTAGTGAATGTGTTTATTTCAGCCAGTTCCGTAAATATTTTAGAATGAAATTTCTCAGGGCCAGCTGATCTCCAAACAGTTATCTTCCCTAAATGTATTCATACCTGTTTTCCCCTTGCTGTAGGCTGAGATCTCACCCCACTGGTGTGAAGTAATCAATCGTGGAGGCCAGTGCTGACAGATGGGGGATTTTGGCAAGGCAAGATTCAAAAAGGGCATGAAATACGTGGGTTTTCTTAGCTGTTAGTAGTTTTCTTCTCTGTTTGGTAATGAGACAGGTTTTTTTCCTACTATTCTGCTAGGATGCTGTGCATTTGTTGTTGTGATATGTCTTCTTGGTTTGATGGGGTTTATGCCTTGGTCTTTTGTTTCCACATGCTTGCCTATGTTATTTCGTATTCATCTTTAGCAATCTGATTTAATCTTCACTTCCTGAATTATTCTTTTGGTTGAGGAATTCATTAGTTAAATCAATCACTTATCCTTCCTCTTCACTCCACTGTAAGATTGTGTGAAAATACGACTCTGGCTTAAAGTCATGTGTAACATGACATTCTTTCAGAACAGGTGATAACCTACACAGAAGTAGATGAGATGGATACAAATTTAACAGAGGGACATATATAGCTAATAAAATACAGAGTTAGTTAGCTTTTTTCTAAATCAGACGTACATCTCATTTACATGACATAAGTTATCACTGGAATTGTTGGAGTTTATCAATGAAATATTTTAAGATTGTCTAGGAGAGCATTTATGCCTTTTTTTGTCTCTCACCTACTTTTATGAAGTCTGTTTTATAACCCTACAACTGGTTCATTTACTCTGTTTTGCAAACAGTGCTAATACTAGTCAATTATACAAGCTAGCATTTGACAAGACCTAGAAACACCTTACAGATTTCCAACTGAGACACTACATAGGCAGGAATTTACAAATATGAACAATGCTGGTGTTTCCATTTATAAGTGTTTCTGACTGGTTTTGTTTTGATTACTTACACATGCACATAAGCAGGACTCATCAGCTCATTGTGGCTTGAAAGTTGACTCAGTCTGGCAACTGGTGCATCTACAGCAGATCAGCTGTTCCTTCGTTAAAAGCTGTCACTACAGCCTGTAAGAATTATTGCAATTAACATTGCATAATTCAGTATTGCTGGACAAGGGTGGGTCTGCTTATGCTGAAAGCATTCTATAGCCCCGGTGTTTACATAATGACATCTGGAAAGGCACAACGTCTTGGTCCTTTGCAATTAATAATCTTTTTTATTAATTTTGGAGAAAAGATGACCATTTGCTCTACAAAAAAAAAAAAAAAAAAGATCTAACAAATAGTATGCAAGGAAAATAAACGATCTTAAGTTTGTGCTGTCATACATTCAAACAGTGAGCAATGAAGGAATGGCTGTATTACATGCCTCAGGCTGTGAAATATTATATTGCCACAATTTACCTGAGCAGAAAGGCTTCAAGGGTCCATCTGAACTCCCATTCTTCTTTGTGATTTGGTCAGGAGAGAGAACTTGTCAAAACCGCTTGTCCTGAGATCCACATTGAAACTCCCATAGCACTACAGCACCTGCTTGTAGCCAACTTCGGGGTTTTTTTGCTGTATCCTTAGTCTCAAGACCTTTTATAGCCTTCTTTTTCTGTTGGATTCACTTCTGATGTGCCGGATTCAGAGAAATTCCTTACCATTTCAGGAGAACAGGCTGTTGCACAAAACAGGTCTCTATCAAACTCCAGCCCCTACTTCACAAAGCTTTGCCCATGTTGAGAAGAACATAAGGAACCTTCATGTTACTGAAGGCTGAATATATATTTCAAATTCACAGAGCTTAGCTTTATAGAGTGTCATGTTCCCACAGGCATTGACTGAGAGTAAAACGGGCTAGGTTTAATTTCTAGTGTTTCTTACGCATACACTCAAAGAATATGCAGGGGAAACTAGTCACTAGCTAGTCACTGCTCTGCTTTTGGGAGGCACAGCAGAGGCGGTGCTCCAGGCTGCTGTTCATAGCGGTTACATTGTCTGCTACTCTTCTCTCTGCTCTGTCAGAAGCTATCACTATCATAAGGCCAAGGAAAAGGGTGAGCCAAGGTAGGGTGGAAATTGTCCATCAGCTTAGCAGGTGTCTGTGCATCTAGAAACCTCTTCTGTCCTATTGGTGATGAAGGTCTCTTAAAACCACGGAGACCAAAATTGTTTCTTCACACCACGTGCGCATGCCCATGCAAGCACACACACATGTACACGTACACTTAACACACCAGCAAGGAAGACATAGGGAAACACGTTCACTACTGTGGGGGCTGGTGTTCTCCTAGTATTTCAGTGGCAAGATAGGGATCTGGAAATCTTTCACACTGCACCTGTGTATGAAAGGGGAAGGAGGGAGGTGGTTCTAAAAATGCACATCAGTTAGGCAGACTAAAAGTTTCTGAACACTTCCCCCGCTCCCCTGCAAAGGTCCTGGAAAGTACATCTTATGCTCAACTTCAGGAGCCAGGGCTGCCCTGTCTCATCTACTGGCAGACAGCAACAGCATCCAGGAAGAAAAGCAAGAAGCAATGAGCAGGGCTCAAAGGCTGGGTGAGGGGGATAGAGCACCCCAAAACAACTGGGGAGTGTCCAGCACACTAAACAACAGGTCAATGTCCTCATCTCAGAGATCTGGACCATGCGTGTCGCATGGTTGCTCTGGCTGTAGCTGGAAGAAGCTAAATGAGCTAGGAGTGGGCAGCAGAGGGGCTTGGGTGGAAATACAGGCCATATGTACTCTGCATGTAGTCAAACAGTGGGGAGCATGCAGCATGCACAAGAGCTGCTATCACCTCTGCTGTAGGGCCTTTTTCCAGTCTTGTCTGCTGATTTTTGATGTAGTGGCAGGACTTGCTTCTGATTGTGTTAGAACAGATATTTTTGTGTTGTAAGATACAGTCAGGTATCATTTTGGACACCATTTGGCAGCTCCAAGAAAACAAATAAGGGTTTTAAATCTAGACACAAAATGAAGCTGGTATTTTTTGAAGGGAAAAATGCTGAAAGGTTTTCCATTTTATGTTTGAAAACCATCTTATCTGAATGTGCCAGTGGTTAATTTTCCTACCATTTTATGTGTGTAACACAAAAGGACAATAAAAAATTGGGAAAGGTAAAAACAATCATAGATTGTTAGATAGACCATATGGTGAGGGCAGACCTTGAAGAACAATAAAGTCATCATCTTCTGGCCTTTAATGTTCATTTGTTTTCCTGTTTGTTTGTAATGTGCCCTGTGGCAGCATTATAAATCTTTTTCCTGTGTAATAACTCTTACTACTTCTTTTCTTGCAATTACAAAAGGTGCTCTAAGTTTATCAGACATTCCAGACAACACTGATCCTATCTGATGTATATCTGGAGCAGTAAAAATATTGAGTATATAAGCAATCTCTTGTGCCTCATATAGTGCAATACATAAAATCAAACATTAATAAAGTCTTTTGACAATCTCCATCTGCTTGATCTTCACACTTCTCCCTCTGCTTTTTTAAGAGATAGAGTCTTGAAATGTTTCAGCATTTCCTCTAACTTGTCTAGTCTGCTAATTTTTGCGTAGATCAGAAGATCTCAATTTATGAGTTACTTAGTCCTATGACCAGAGCAAAGAACAGTGTTTTTATTTGGGTTATGGGTGTTACTTTTGTGTATCTGGAAAACATGCAGAAAATATCTTGGAGCACTTCTGAATCTGAGGATGAGTTGCTGCAGAGTTGACTGTAGGGTCATTCGAAGCCATGGAAAGTGAGATTACAGATACTGAGATGTAGGAGGAAAAAAGATTGAGAAGCTCTTGAATAGAATATCCAGTTAGAAGGCTCCACTTGAGCTGAAAATAGAATTACCATTTTGCTGTTACAAGTGTAAAGTACCAGTGCGGTTTTTCTTGATGCAGTTTGTTGAATGTCCATCTCAGCAGCTAAAGCACAGGAACTGCAGAACTTGATCACAAGAATTCTGTCTTCAGAAGTGTAACCTTCTCTAGAATAAATTAGACCAAGAAATTTTAAAAATATCTGAACTGCTATTTATGTCTCTCTATTTAGACCCCCAACTTAACAACTACATTTCATAATTATGCTGTCCCCTAGTTCAAAACAAAAATCAGAATTTACCAGGTTTAAAAAATCCCAGAAAATAAGGAGTATGAATCCATAGGCTGAAAATGATCAGTTTTTCCTCAGTTCTAGTTCTTGCTTGTCTTTCACACATTACTCGCTGCTTTTCTGCAAGCACAAGCATTAAGCTATATTTTCACGCTCTCAGTGAGTTTAATGTAGAGGAAATAGATACGGTCATACATGAGGAAAAAAATATTAAAACTTTATATTTTGATATGGGAGAAAATGGCCTTGAAACTAAATACATCTCAAGAATTTTCATCTAAAACTGTGAAATCCTTGAAACAATTCAACCCTTGTCTTCTATTAGTTCTCTTATGTAAGTAATTATTTTCTTCCATTTGCTAAAAATAGTATTAATCTTATTTTTGGAAAGACAAAAAAGGATGAAAAAAATTATGATTAGAACTTGTTCATGTCATGTTACGAGTAACACTTTAGTGATGTTATAAAATGCCTTAGCCTTAGGTCAAACTTTTATTCTTCGTCAAGATGTAATCTCCTGTCCCACAGAGAAAAAAAGTCACTTAAGTGATTGTACTCTGCTGTGCTTTTATAGGTGATGCCACACATGTGACTACAAGTTTTCTTAACAATTTTAATTTTTTATAGATCCTAATTCTGACATATGTTAGCAATAGGGAATGTACTTTAAGAAGAAATTATGTTTTAGAAAGTAATTATCTGTAGAATAAATGTATTAGGAATTCCCTTTCATGTAATCACATTGTTTCCTGAATTTTCACTATGTAACACAGCACTTCTTAAGTGCATCAAAGCCAAGCAGTACCAAAACAAGCATCTGCCTGCTATTTATGAATGAAGATCAAGCAGACAATTTAATTCTTGTTAATTTTCTTAAGGAAGAACTGCTTACCTAGAACTGTAGTCTATGGTTGCATCAACAAAACAACTTAAAATACCAGTGGACTAGAGGTTGATGTCAGTGCAGGAAGCATGTTTTGCTAACAGAAGCTATGGGTATTTCTGTAATTCCAAAAAGGAGCCCTGCTAAAGACTCTAGAGATCAACAAAAAAATGATAGGTGTCTAACAAAATGTTTCTCCCACCCCAACAGTGAGTTCAACATGGATTCATAAACAAATACAGACAACAGGACCAGGTTACTGTCTACATTTGGCCTGTACCTGGGGCTAGATATAACAGTTGCTCTATCACCCAATGCACCCTCACCAGTCAGGGAGGGGAATTGGAAAAAAGGAGAGAAGATCTGTAGGTGGAAGTACAACAGATTTAATGAAACCACTACCAGTACAAACAAAATATTTTGCCAAATGAACATGCTGTTTTCAGAGTACTCCTCAGCAGAAGCAGAGAAGAAGCAGGAGACACCTCAACAGGAATGACCTTGCAAGAGCTCCTTCTCAGCCAGCCTTCCCCCTTTATACTGACTGTGACATTATGGGATGGGCTACACCTGTAGCTCACTCAGGTCAGGTGCCATGGCTGACTTGAGCTTGCCTAGCATGGCTGGGCTGTGATTCTGTCCTGGCCAAACTGGGACGGTAACCTATTCCCATTTCCTAGACTGGAAAAAGTCTTTTACCTAAAAAAGGTCCTTTCCTACTTGAATAAACTTATTACTCTGTGACCTCAATCTGATGTTTAAAATATTTATTTACAACCAAAGACCTAAGCAAAAGTGTGATAAAGTGTTCCATTTCTTATGAATCAAAATTAATTTTTGGACCCTGCAGCATTATCTACTTTTAACATATCAGTGTAGTTCAAAAGTGGCTTCTGGACCATATGTGCCTTATGGCATGCTTCTGGCTGACTGCCACTCACCTAGAGAAGAGTGAGTAACAATTGTTCAGAAAAATCAGTGCCACCTAAACATCCAAATACCTCTGTATGTGTTTGGTCTCTCCTTCCTCTTCACAGCAGTCTGCCTCTCTGTTCTATATGATCTACTAAAATGTCTTTTGTTCTCAACCTTTCCATATATTCTGCTAGGTCAAAGTCCTTTTCCATGTTCTTCTACTTTATGATCATTGAAATTCTTTGATTCTTCCATGAATGAAAAGAAATCGGGTAATTGTCATTCTTAGAAACTGCCTTACATTTAATTTTATTTAAATTCTAAATCTGCCTATCTTCTCCCGTATCTGTTAGAACAAAAATTTTACAGTAAAATGATGGTTGAAAAAAAAAGGCGGAACCATGTGTTCTTATAATCCAGACAAAAAATATTGTTCAAACTTGTTTTTTTCTTCTTTTTTATGCACAATGTTGATTACAATGTTAAAAAAAAAACGATTTGGGGCGGGGGGAAGTGGGAAGATAAAATTCAAGGGTATTTAACGAGGCAATGTGCTAAACCATCAGATAGTATTCTGCTGTTGAAGCTAACATCCTTTTCCCATATATACACTGGGGATTATAAAACTGTAATCTTTTCTTGTTGAGTAATTAGTGTGTGCTAGCACCTTTGTTAAGCCATGAACGAGTATATTCCTATAGCACCATCATGCGAGTGCACTGCTGGATCAAAGATCAGAATTCTTGTGGAAAATCAATATGTTGTTTCATCTGAACTGAAATATCACCTTAGCTTCCATTTATGTAAACCTCAGTGCTCTTTGGAGATTACTTTGCACAATCCTTTTTTTCAGAATACAATGAAAAATTAATTCAAATTGGTTAAGCATTGTTAGGAACCAAAATCTAGTTGAAGAATTTTATATATAGGAGATAATACTGACAATAAATTTCATTTGTCATACTGCAGAGAATGATTTTTCCTTATTTTCTGTATACTTAAATCATTTAATTCAATCATAACTTCCAAGTATCAGATAGAGAAGAACAATAGGTTGAAAATGATAAACTCAGAGCTAATATAAAGAATTTAATAAGGAGTTTAGTTCTTGCAACTAAAGAATATCATACATTTTGAAGATTAGAGGCTGAAAAAAAAGTGAAACCACTTCAGCTGAACAATTTTCACAATGATTTAAAATCATTAAGAAATGAACGATTCATGGCCAGGTAGTACTTGCATTTGACAGTAATACATACTTTCAGGAATACGAAACCAAATTGCCTCATAACATTAGTTTCAGAATACAAATGTACTAGCAACTAAATATATCGTAGTGTCAGCTGGTAAGGAAATACAGCATAGCCAGCTTGGTGAAGGTTCAATAATCAGTAAATATCAGTGCTATTTCACTGTGATGAATGATAGCTGAACAACTGGCCAACTGAACCCCCTTCGACCATAAAGCAAGCTACCATAAAGCAGATGATATGTTTATTTAAATCCTTGTTAATACAGTTGTGTCATCTAAGGAGGAGTCAAGGCATATATTCATGTAATAAAGAGAACTGTTTATTACTGTAAACTGATATGTGATATTATATTGGGTGATGTAAAAATTACCGAGTGATGCATCAGACTCAAAACTCTTAAACTTCGCCTGCTAAAATATAATTAAATTCTTAAGTTGAGTCATATACCCTGGAATGAATTCTGTCTAAAATAAAATGTAAGAATAAATTGTTGAATGAGGTAAGAAATAAGAGTGTGGCAAGACTGTAAGAAGCGCATGATAATGCAAAAGGAAGGTGAAATAACCTGAATCATGTATTCAGTAGGCAGTGGGGAACATGTCTGAGGAACAGAGATTTGTAAATAATTCATGGAGAAATTACCTAAGCATTAACAAGATCATGGGATTTCAGAATAATTTCACTTTCAGTTGTATTTGTGCTGCAATCCCACTGCATATGAAAGGAAGAGTCATTTTTCACATACCATAGTAACCTTTTACACTGAAAAATCGGAAATCTCCTTTAACCTATAGACATTGTTATTCAGACACGACCAGTAAGACCCTCGCTGTTTTGCAGGCAGGTCTACAATGCATAGTTCTCTGTAAGCCCCCTACCCGTTTATCAAATTAAGATATATTTTCAGCTATCACAGGGCTATTTAAAGATAACTTATATTTCAGTTACATTCTCTATCAGTAGGCACTGGGGAAACATAGTGTCTATGGTTCACTTACAGCAAAATGTGGTTATTCTGAGCAGCACTCATTAGTCAGCAGCAGCTGTATTCTGGAAAGGAAAGCAAGGGCTAAAACTTTTCCAGGAATGGACGAATGTAGATTGGCCAACAGCTGCTGCAGTGTGAACAGTGTCCTTTGTCTCTGTGGTCTGATGTCCTCTTATTTCTCAGCCAAGTCTCTGCTAGCTCCTCAGACCTTCTGCCACAGCCCATGAAGGGTGGTTTGTTCAGCGGTATGATTTAGCAGATCTGGAGTCACATTGGATTGCGCAGTTATACATGAGCTTCTCTACAACTGCCTTTATTCCAAAAGGATGAATAAGCCTAGTGAACTATCAGTATTCATATTGCAATTCATTGGAACTGTGTGTCAGATGGTATATAGGTTTTAAGTAGATACTTTTATTTAGTTGCTATTTCACAGAAACTAGGAAATACATGTTAAAATAAGAAATAATGATTTTTTTAAAAAGAAAAAAAATAATCAAACCTGATCACGAAACTGAAAATTATGGCCAAAAAGCATCAAAGACTTTTTTTATGTCAGAATCTACTAGGTAAAATCTAGTATGTTTTCATAGGGATATATGTCATGGGGAAAAAAAAAGGCTATTTCTGGTTTTCAGTTCTTTGAAAGATGGTAATTTTCCTGTTTTTTTTTTTTTTTTAGAAAACAAATAGATATGAGGAAAGTGAAATCTGGCAATGGAGGAGACTTTTTTTTTTTTTTTTTTTTTTGCATGATTTTTAGCATCCAAGGCTGGAGCTCAGTCCCAGTAGATTCTATCACCAAAGTCCTTCCCCTGGATCCTGGGAAGGTAAGAAAGAAGGAAGGCCTCACATTAATCACGAAGGCTTTTTTGCTAACTTTATAATGAGCTGATCTGGTAACACCCTTAAGGAGGTGAGTTCAGGGCTCACAAACAAAGGCCAAAGTCTCTGGAGTGAAATAAGTGGTTATTTGCCTTCCTAATGGTTGGATTCTGCGTCCACCTGTTCCTTTCAAACTGTCTGTTTAAAGACCATTAAAAAAAACAGTGGTTAAGGGTAGATGTTGAACAGACTGTTTCCAAGACACCAGGTTTGGTTCATTCAGTTCCACGCTGCTTTTTTTTACCAAAGGTGGCTCCAGTGTAGTCCTTTTATGGTATCCACAGGCTGATAGAATTTTTTCTTTTCTTTCTTTTTTTTTTTTTTTACTTTTCCCCCTCAGTATATGTTATTAACAGTTATCGGAACATTTTATAAACTTTCATTGACTTCACAGCACTTGAGCTCACAACTGAGATAGACCTTATGAGCCTCAGTTATTACAGTCGCCAGAAATAGATCTGTTATTTTCTCAGTGTAAAGCTGATTCAATACTACAGTTAACAAAATTGAAAAAGAAGTGAAAACACTTGCTGCTACATCGCTGGGCTTGACATTTCTAAATAATCTTAGCATTTCCCTTGTCATTTCCCCTGTTGCTCAAAGGTCCAGGCTCTGGGAAGTTTAGTCAGGAAATTACTCCATTATGCAGGAGACTACATAGAGTGAGTAAGAGTCAAATCTGGACCAAAAGGAGCTTCTCATAAAAAGTGAAGATTGTTGGTTACCTTTGTGGTATTGCATGAATATAAAACATAATATTATATCTCATGAACCTAAGCTATTATGTTTGCTGATGACTAAAATCTTGAGATTTATTAGACTTTAGTGAAACTCTGAAGTAAAGCCTGACACTGGAAGTTTGCTAGGACTTATCTAGCTAACGGCCTCACCACTTTTGGAAACAGAACTGATTCAGTAACATACTCAGCACATTGCTTCTATAGGGAATCCTACAGCACAAACAAATTGTTTAAATGCTTATTACAGATGGTGCAGGAATCAGTCCAGATACAAAAGAGAGGGAACCTAGCTATTATTTCTCTTGTACTTGATCATGAAGTCTAGAAAACTTGGAGAAAAGTCTCTTTACAGCTGACTGACAGGAGCTAAGCAGAAGTAAAGAACTTCTGCTTTTTGGGATTCTGCCATATGTAGTCTTCATCCCACTTCAGTGGCAGGTTCCTATATTTCCGTCTCTTCACTGCTGAATGCAGGCTCAAACCAACAGCTCACAATTCTTCCCTGGTCTGGCTTGGCTAATGCCTGAGATAAAGAAGAACAAGTCTTTTTGTTCCCTGAGGAACAAACTTTGTGTGCTGGAGAATAAAAATGGAGTCAGGTGGGAGATGGGGTGACAAGGACAAGGAGAAAGAATCTTTCCAGCAGAGGAGAGGAAGAAGAAAATGGAAGCAGACAGGGACAGAAATCCCGACAAAAAGGTGAATGATGTTAAAGAAACTAAGAGAAAACTGAAAAATACTTGGGAAATATAAGAGCCTGTTGCAAACTTCACAGATCTGTGTAAGTTTTTGCCTAGAGGTGACTGCTCTTAAAGAACTGACAGTCCTGAAGCCAAAGTGGAATCAGGGAACAGAAAAATGAATTGCCTGCCAGACAGAATAAGAAAGGTGCATATAAGGTGGAAAAAAAAAAGAACAAAAGAAGGATTCTGATGGAAACAAAGAAAAATCTACTAATTGCTATTATCGAGGACAAATATTCCCACTGAAATGGCTCAAGCATGACTGAGAAAGATGTTAAAAGGAGCAGAGGCCCTGAATTAATATATTAGTCGAAATAATTTTGGGAAAGGATTACAAAAAATTCCAATAAAAATATTCTAGTTTCCAAGAATTTAAATTTGTGGTTCTTCATATTATAAATACTACAAGTATTTGTATTTGTGCAGTTACCAGATTTTTTATTTCCTAGACATGGGTAGGAGAAAAAAATATTAGTAATAATAGCACTGTCATTTCTGTTTGGGATAGCTGAGAGGTTTTGTTATTAGAGAGTGGTATGACATCAAGAAACAAAGCTATTCCAGAGCGCTGCTAAGTACTAAGTATACATTCCAATACCTTGAGCTTGTTCAGCTTAAATTAATAGGAAGGATAAACAAACAGGCTGCTAAATAATGTTTTGTAGTTCAAAATAATGGATTTGAGGCATATAAAGGAATTCAGAGAGGTCAGACAGAAAAGATTTGTGTGTCAAAGGCTCTAGAATGATGTGAAGGAAACATACACAGAATACTTGGAGTCTGTTGCCAAGCACAAGGGAAATTCTGTAGGGGAAAGCTCCAGATTTAGCTGAATAACTAGACAGCTGAGACAGGATACTAAGAAAAAAATGGAAACCTGTAAGGATGAAAAAAAGAGAAAAGATAGATCATCATGGAAACTTCTCAGGGAGATCAGAAAGTTAAGACAGAAGATGATAATTAACCAAAGTCAAACTCATCCTGAACAGTGATGAAGGGGTCAAAATAACTGCAGGTGTGGCTCCAGCCTAAATTAGTACTCTGCTCTGTTTACAGAAAATGGCACATTGCTGAATATGTAGCAGGAATAAGATGACTATGACAACAATGGTGTGGAGGTGGAAACTGAGACATATGAAACAACAGGAAAAACTGAGGAGGTCAGTATGTTCTCATCAGGTCCTTCTCAGTGTAATGAGTAGACTACATCATGGGATAGATTACCTCCTGGTTTTAGGTTTCTGACTACAGAAATGTAGGAAAGCTCGCAAATGAGTCTGGTAGCAATGATTTTTGCTAAAAGTCTGATGTTGTATGACATCAAAAATAGTTCATGAAACAGTAACTTTTCAGAAGGAAAATGTTATCTAGGCAGCTGCAGATAATTTACTTTGACCTCTGCAGTGTGCAAAACTTGGAATATATTGTCAAAGAAAAAGCAATTAAGACTAGAGATGCAAATAGAAATTGGTATAAAATGCAAGAACGAGAAGGTCTTGCTAGTAAGGACTGATAAAAAAATTTTCTTCTATAAATGAAAGGTTCATGAAAAGGAAATGACATTGGAGGAGAAAAGTTTGAGTTCATCAAGATGGGTTATATGTTATCAGTTTGATGTGGCCCAGAGAAAGGAAACACAATTAAACATATCAGAAGAATTTGCAGAAGAGTAAGAAGGATTAATGCAGGGCCCTAGAAAATGATCGTGAAGAGTACTACGTATATTGTGATCATCCATATTCAAGAAAATGGAATTTGTATTAAAAGGAGACTGCTCAGAGAAAGTGCAGAATTTCCTGCAAACAGTGACTAACAGAAGGTGATTTAATAGTCTTACTAAACAAAGACTGAATGACACACACTTGATTCCTCTGTGAGAGACTTTCACTTCCCTCTCTACTTTTCTACAGTGAAAACTGTGGAGGAGTTTCTAGTGACAAAAGACAATATTGGTACGAGTAAGTTTAGGTTGGAACTAAGAAGATATTCTTTAACAAAATGAGACTTTAAACCATCTTCAAGTGGGGTGAGAAAGCTCAACAGTTTTCAGAATAGAATGGGGTTGCTTTATGAAACTATTCAACCTAGCTGCTTGGCATAGTTGAAGAAGACTCATTATTTTTTTCCTCTTGATATTTTTCTGACCTGCTTTTTATTGTACCAACAGGTCATTCGTTCAGATTACTATCCAATTGAAATGGCCAAATACAATCAGATGTTATTTGCTATATTCATCCTTTTTGTCTTTCTACTGGCAGTCATTTTTTTATCCCTAGCAAAAATGTGAAGTTTCTATCTGAAAGATGTGATATTGGCCACTGCTAAATCTAGGATGCTGGTTGGACTAGATAAATAAAAGACTAGGAAATGGTTATTCCCATGCTCCTCTTCTCTTATTTGTAAAAGAAAGCATTTGTTTGAACAAGGGAAGAAGAACATAAGCCCTCTGATTGTCATGAGTATTAGACCCACCATAAACTGATTCATAAGAAACTTCAAATATATATTTTTGTTCCAGTTGTCAAATGTAGTGAAAATGCACTGAAATGTTCATTGACCACAGAAGATTAAGGAGATTCCTGTTATATTTTAGTAAGTGAATTGAGAAAGTATAGAAAAAGTTGAACTCTTATAGATCATAATTTAGGGACAAGGACTAAACAACAAAACATCTCCAGGAATATATGTGTATTAAACTGACTTGTATATACCTATATATAAATATACCAATTGATATATGTGTGTAGGCTAGTTCTTTTGCTGAAGTTTGCCATCAGGAGTCAAACATTTATCTTAAACATCCTGACATTCACAGAGAGATGTGTCCATGTAGCAACTAGATTCTTATGAAGCCTTTTTTCTAAGCAGCAATAAAGACTGACTTTTGTGTCAGTGGCAGCATGAGAAAGAGGCATTCCATGTTCAAAAAATGAAATGAAATATACCGTGGCTGTGCTTAGCAGCTTCTGTTACCCAAAAGACACTTTTAGTCATTTCAACAAATCCCAGTGATACTGTATCCTATCAAATAGTGAAAATGAGTTCATAAGCCAAGCTTGACATAATGCACTTCTTATTGCAGCATGTATACATGGTGGAGAGAAGTATTTTAGATGCAATCTGTCTTTTTTATTTTTTTTTTTTTCTTTTGACAGCTAAGCATTTGGAGCCTGTCTTGTTTTGGCTGGGATCTCAGCAGGCTTAAGTCAGCCAGGGCAGCTGACCTGAGTGAGCTACAGGTGCAGCCCATCCCATCATGGCCTGGGCATTATAAAGGGGGAAGGTTGGCTAAGGAAGGGGAGCTCCTGTGGGGTTCCTCCTGCTCTTCCTCAGGACTGCTTTCTGCTCAGTTGTGAGGACTGGATATTCATTTGGCTGAGTACAACTGTGTATATCTCTGTTGATATTGGTGGTGCTTTCATTAAATCTGTTTCACTTCTACCTGTGGGTCTGCTCTCCTGATTCCCCTCCCTGGCTGGTGAGGGTTCATCAGGTGATAGAGCAGCTGTTATAGTTTAGCCCCGGGTACAGGCTAAATGTAGACAGGGCCTTAGCATTGGGTGACTGAGCTTCTGCCTTGGCCTTCAGAGGTCATCAGAAGGAGATGGCCAGGCCTGTAAATGACTTCAGCACTAACAGGTTAGTGACTGTGTGCTAAGCGAGTAAGCCCTGGGAGTAGTATCCATTGTTCAGAGGTAAGCACATATATACACACAATTTTTATATATGTCTGTAAATCTGTGTGCTGTATACTCATGTGTATATACTGTGTATGTTGTTCAGAGAGAGATGGAGAATCATGTAAATGTGATCCAAAATGCTAGAAAACTGACTGAAAAAATGCTTTTGGACAATCTGTGTCACACAGAATCTGAAGCAGCTCTTTACCTCAAGCAGTTTGAGACTTCCGAATATGCTGGGAAGCACTAGCTTTTTTTTTTTTTTTAAGCATGCTTGCAGAAGCATTTATATGCCACTTTCTGAGTTTTTGTTTGCTCAGACCAAGACCTGAGTCACAACTCTGGATGTTTAGCCAGGCAGGATTAGGTATATGCATTTTTGGAGGACTTCCAAGTTAAAGAAAACAAAAAAAAAGAAGAAAACTCTAGCAAGCTTTGTTTGCTCTAAGGCTGTCCGGTCACCTGGGTGTCAGAATCTGCCTACCCCTGATGCAGTCATTAAGAGGGTAAATTCAAATCTGAACTACATTACAATAAAGAAGACTATTGCTTAAAAAATGAGTGCTTTTTTCCTTTTTTTCTTGTGATTAATTTAGATCAATTATGAGAACTACTTATAACAGAAATCTTGCATTTTATTTATCTTCCTGACAGGTGAAACAAGCTTTAAAGAAAACTAAGCCAGAATTTAGATGTTTACTTAAATTTCTACTAATTTCCAATGAAAAGTAAATGGATTGTACTGTTCTTTGAATAATTTCTTTAACAGATACTTTCCCCCCCTTCATACGTAGTTTATTATTTATTTCATGTGCTTGAGTTAGTAAGAAATGTCACCCACTGTTTAGTAACACAAAACAGACCTCATGGGTGGATGTATTTTTAGATCTGAAAGAAGTTAAATCAGCTGAGACATATGCTGTGTTTTTAACACAGGATACATTGAATCTCATATCTGTAGTTCCTCCAGGACATGAGTTCATGTAATGACAAACTTCAGGAAAACTTTCAGGTCTTTCAAGATGACTGAAGCTGAGTACCATTAGAAGCCTCCTCATCTGTAGTGTGGACATACATGGAAGAATGCTCTACTGTAAACAGGCAGAAGCATTTCTAACAACTATAAACTACAGCAGCTTTTGCTCGGTCAGTCCCCGTCTGACTTCAGTGGCAGGTTACGTTATGCGTGTGTTACACCTCTTTTAGGCAAAAAGCTGTCTTTCAGTGTCTTCAGTAGCCTCTCTCTACCATCTCCACAGATGTGCCTTAATGATACAGTCTGGCCTGCAGTACTGCAGCTTTCAAAACCTCCATTTTGACATAATAGTTGCTGATATTAGAATAGGCTCTGTGCTGCATTAAATCATCTTACATTCTACTGCTTCTCAGTTTTTACTGTATTGCTTATTGGGGTGGTTAATTTCAATTTAACACATTTATCCAAAACAAAGTGTGGCATAAATATAAACTCAAAACAGACACATGTTTATAAATAAATTAGGTAATATTTGCAAAGTACTTGAAATGCGGTTTGCTAAATCAGCACTACATATTATCAACCTGAAATAATGAAATCATAAATAACTAGGATTTCTTGTAATTCGGCTTCAAGTTATGTAGCCTGGCAAATTGTCAATAACCATGATTGATTCCAGCTGTTCACCAAAGCATGGCATCTGCCAGTCAGTAGGAAATTAAGTTACTCCTGTTTTTCACCAACAGGTGGTACTCTGAATTTCTATATCCCTTAAAATATTTGTATTGCAATATGGATTTTACTTAATGTGGAACTTACTCTTAGGGAAACTACTTAGGAATTCAATATTATTTGTTGTTAGTATCTTTAAATGAATTTGTACTTCCTAGTGGAAAAAAAAAAGGCATATGTAACGGTTCTAAAAATTTTACTTGTTTGCTGGCATTTTTATGGGTCTTCCAAAATATTTTTGCATACTGTAAAGCACAGCTAGACACTTCATCAACATCTAGCCATGATTAGCTGTCAATGTGTATCTTTAATGTCCCTTCTTTTCCTCAGGAAATCACATTCTATGATTGACAGACATTTGTGCCAGATTCATATAAATTCTGAACCCTCCCTACTTTGTTCACTTACAAGGTACCTACTGCCTGAAAATATCAGGATATTAAGAACTAAAAGATTAAATTATGATCCAATTCAAGACTCAAAATTTTCACTCATTAAGTACAACATACAGTGGGAAATAACGCATCAGAAAGTAGAAACCAGGTGGAGGTAAGAACAAGTGGAATTTTAGTTTTGATTTAAATTGTCAGTAAATGCAAAACATTCTGAATGATGGTTCTCTGGAAAGTGTTCCAAGTTTTATGTTACAAATTTGGAAGGATTTGAAAATGCCAACTGTAGTAAAATTATGCATGCAATGATTGTTTTATACTGACAGATCACTCATGAGGAAAAACAGCTTAAATGGACCATGTACAAAATAAAATTCTTATAATTCAGGACAGGGACTCATTGTTCATCATGCTTATATTGAGAAGTTAGTATACTCCCTTGGTTGCATAGATTTCAGGGTTAGATAGTCAGGAAGATGTGTGCATTCAGATAGGCTTTTTACTGATCTTTGCTTCCTCAAATTTGGGGAATTCACGTTCAGACAATCATTCATAGGCACAGAATGGTGAAGCACACAGTATTTGTCAGGCCCCAGAGCAGCTTTTGGCTGAAACAACCTTATATTTTAGAAGTGAAAAAAGCAGGATGAAAATAAATTAAGGATTAGCATTGCAGTTTTGATTTATTGCTATGTTTAGAGACCATACTGCATCTTATATGTCATCACATCACTGAGTAAACTATAGAAAATGATTCTCAATAGTTTTCTGTTTATGAGACTTCATCTTTTATTTCAGAGTCATGTGGTAATTTATGGATTCTATCATTTAATATACAAAATGTATTTGTGCAAGATGTCTTTTTAAGAATATGACCATCATTACACTTTTGTTCTGCAATGCAGTGATTCAGGTACATGATGAAGCTTTCATACAACCAACAGATTTACTTTTAGAATCAGGAAGAGACCTGTGGGTTGAAGCAAAAACAGATTTAATGAAACAGCACTAGTACCAACAAAGGCGTACACAGTTATACTCAGCCAAATAAACATGCAGCAGTCACAATCAACAGGAGAGCAGTCCTCAGGAGCAGAGAGAAACCAGAGGAAGAGCAGGAGGTACCCCAGCAGGCACCTCATAGGAGCTCCCCTTCCTCAGCAAACCTTCCCCCTTTATAATGACCATGACATTATGGGATGGGCCACACATGTATCTCGCTCAGGTCAGCTGCCCTGGGTGACTCAAAACTGCTAACGGTCTGCCTGGCATGGCTGGGCTGTGATTCTGTCCTGGACAAACTAGGACAGAATTCGTGATTTTCAAGCTTTTACTTCATTTCTGATCTCTCAGTGTAAGCTGGCAAGCATCTGGTTTAGCTGATGTTTCATAGAGGGAGATTTTCCAAGACAAGTAATAGCTGAGAATCAAGATTCCCTGCTACAACTAAGACATCATATGTAGTTTCATGAAGATGGTGTGGAGGGCTTCAGAAAGAAAAGGAAAACCACACTTAAACAGGGTAATGGCACCTAAATCTCTCAGGTCCTCAGTGTTGGTACTGGACCACGGAGGGTAAATTATCTCAGGGAAAGCACTGCTCTGATTTTCCTGTGTTAATTTCAATACTCCAGGTAATTTTGGTATCTGTATTTCATTGTACCCTAGAGTGTGTCACTTGATAGGTGTGACCAAGGAGAACAAAGCTTTGTTTGTTTTGGTTTGATTTGGTTTTTTTTTTTTCTTTTTTCTCTCCAGGCTGGTCAAGTGCCTTAACTACCCAGGTAGGGTTTTTTAAAAGGGTCTTTGAAATTCTGTTCATTTTAAAATAAACAAGCATTTTGCCACTGATTTTAGTAGATACAGGTATCTGCAGCCAACTAATGATGGCTTGTGATAATAGCAATGAACTTTTATTTTCACTTCTCTTACTTTGAACATGAACTTTGCTGAAAAAGTAATAGTAAGGCTAGTTTTCTTATCTGGGTTTTCTTAGTTGCTCTCGGTTCCTGTTCTTTGCATCTTAGAATATCCTTGACAACGCAATAGCTTTTTTAGCAAATTTTTTCTTTTTAAGAAAAGATCTTCCGAGAAGCTTGTTTTTATTTTAGATTCAGGTGGACTTTTTTTATGCAATTATATTCTGTAGAGTCAAAAGCAAACTTAGATGAATCCTCTTGCATTCCCCAACAACATTTGTGTGAACATTAGCCTTAAAATTGGCTAATCCAAAAATATGCAGGAACAAAGAGCCAATACAATCTTTAATCCCTGAACACGCAGACTATATCCGTGCTGTTCAATAATAAATAACATTTTTATAAGTTCAGTGTATGACCAGATTTTCTTGAACTGTTTTTATCACGTGGATTACAGAATAGCAAAAACAGTCTTGGTTGTGGGTTGGCTTTTTTTTTTTCCATGGAGGAAAATCTGTCTTTCAGAACTTGTTGCTGAAGTTGTTTAATGGCTTTTTCTGGAAAATGTGGAAAATTATCCACTAGCAATCTCCCTGATAGTATACCTCAGTATTGGACATTGTCTTAGAAAAGATCTTGAATGAGTAACTGAGTAGGGACAAAGAGGAAATGCAATTATTCCAATTATCAGCATGTTTTTAATAAAGGTAGGTCATGACAGACCAATCTCTTTTCTTTCTTTCTTTTTTTTTTTTTTTGAGTATCTCCGGATTCTCAGAGAAGGGATCTAATCCAGAGAGTCACTGATCTAGATTTAGGTTAAGCATCTGCTACAGGACCCCTGTACAATTATAAAGTGAGGTGTGGCTGAAAGATTGCTAATGAATGGTAAAGTAGGTGAAAAGACCTCAAAAGGGAGACTTTAACAGCTGTCAGGAAGGAAGGGAATAGTCTTTTGACAACACTGTTGGGTCTGATCCTGTTAAATATAAGCAGTAGTGGCCACTAGGTAAGCAATAGGCATGGGTTCATTTAATTGGAATTGGAGAGGTATGAAAGCTGGAGAGTATTGTTGCTATTGTGGAGGCATAAGAATATAATGATATTAAACAATGGAAAGTCAGGCATAGGGGGAGACAGAAACAACTGCTGTAGTCTGTCAGTTGTCCGAATGGAAACAACAGAGAAGAGAAATCTGTGTGCATGGTCAACTGGAGAAGGCATCTGAGCTGCCAGCATGAGACAGGTGTGAGAAGAGCTACTGTTCTAAGATATGTTTAGCAAAGCAGAGAGTTTGGACAGAAAACTCTGTCATCTGATGGAGGTGTAGAATTATGACAACTCTCTTCGAGACCTTGGCAGGACCTCCTCTGGAATAACATATAAAGATTAGGTTAGGCTTTTTCCAGAAACAAAAATTTTATCTGAAGGCAGCTTGTGGTTTACTAGATCAATGAAAGGAGAGGAAGAGCTATCTACAGAAGGGACATTAAAAGTAGTTGGCTTGTTCAGCTTAGCAGAGTAGTCTGAGGGGGATGTTGACTGTATAATAAAGATAAAATTCAGGACAGGAAAATAGCCACAGAAATGCAAATTTTGACATAAGAATAAATTTAAAACACATTATTTTTGTTATTACTATTATGTTATTTATGCTAAAAAATAATCTTCCGAAACAGCATAATAAGAACAAAGAATCTTAATTGTTTTAAGATAGAAGATGACAAGTTTATGGAAAGACGGCAGAACATGAGAATTTTTGAAGTTTGAAATGGAATCTTTGCATATCTCATGTATTGATATCTTCAAAGAGATTTGAAAGGAGTCTGAATTTTCTTTGTATATGTTATATGTGGATAGTTGTGTTAATATGCTTCAGGAATTTTGCCTGTTGCCAAATGAGGCCAGGATTTTTTTCTTTCATGCATAATTTGTTTTGTTTTTTTTTTTCTTTCCTAAAGTATTTTTCTTATTTGAACACAGTGTCAGACGGGGCACTAGTGTTCACTAGTGCTCTCAGTAGCATTGGTTTATCAGGTGCCTTGCTATTGAGCCCTACTCACATGCTCAGGGTTAGAATGATGACCATACTCGAAATCCGGAAGACTTTTTTGGATTTTCTTGCAGGTCAAATCACAGGGAGCATCACCTTTCTTTTTAGGTCTTTTGCCACCTTCTCTACAATGCTGTGTGTTTTGCTTTTTTGATTAGTTTGAAATTCTGTTTAAATAATCATTAACTAATACAAGAACCTGAGCATTGACTGTTTTCAGTTTCTCCCGTTATTTTCCTGTGGCTATTAGGTATGGATATTGAGATCTTAAGATTATTAGAAGATTCTTCATATGTTTCTGTGGACTACTGTTTTCTGTGAAACTTTCTGAAAATAATTATTTCATTGCATAGCTGCTATGGTGCTAGAGGGGGGGGGACTGATTACTGAGGTGGTTCTTTTCTGCTTAAAGTCTCAGGCAGGACGTAGGTAGGTGGCAAAGTTTTAGACAGGTCACAAATTTGTTGTAGTTCTTGTGTCATGCTTGTAAAACTGCACAGCTTTATTTTATAACTGCAAAAGAACTGGTGCTCTTATAAATGTTTAATTGATAACAGTGAAGGAATAATTAGAAATATTTATTTCAGTTGGCTTCTCAGTATCTTGTAAGAAAAGTTATATGCCTAATACTCCAAAGTTTTCCAGTATTATGGTTTTATGATATCATTTGAATATGAAATGCTTTTATTGTACAATGTGGATCACTTCTCTAGAACAAAGTATAACACTACAGAAAAATAACCAAGTCACTGAAAAACTTGAGCAACAATTTCTAGAATAAATGCATAGTCTCACAAAAAAGGCAGTGGTGGTGTTTAAAATTGTTTAAAATTGTTTCCCCTATTCTGTCATTTCACGTGTTGATCTTTCAGCTCCTCCTTTTGTTATCCTGAGCAACTGACATTTTTTCCATGACATTGTTGTTTCAATTATTCTATCCTCACTTTTCTTACTTGATTCCATTATCATCTTTTAGTATTTGGCTGTACTTCATTATTGTTATCCTTAATCTCGTGTCAGTCTGCAGTACACTGGTTTCACTGTTTATGTTCACTTCTCACTTTATGGCTAAAGAAAACATTAATATAATGTTTTCATTTTCTTTGCGAGATCTAGGTCCACAGTAGGTGGTTGGTCTTTTGTACATCTTTAAAATGCCAAGATGTAGAAAACTGCTACATTCCTGTTTCCATGTTTGCATTCTCTATTCCTACTCTTCATCTCTTTAAGAACTGCTTGATCATATGTGGTGGGTTGATATCTGGTGGGATTTTGGTAGCAGGGCTACAGGGGTGGCCCCTATAAAAGTCTTCTAGAAGCTCCCCCGGCTCAAATTCGGACCCACCTCCATCCAAGACCAGGCCAGTCAGCACCTCTGCAAATAACGATGTAGGAGTGAAAGAACCTGTTGAGCGAGTGCTTTGTTGGTGGTTCTTTGGTGAGCGAAGGGGGATGGGAGAGAAACAGTCCCGCGGCCCCCCGGGTCAGCGAGGCAGGAGCGGGGGAGCTGTGCCGGAGCAGAGGTTCCCCCGCGGCCCGCGGCGGGGTGGCGGCTGAGCCCCTGCAGCCCCTGGAGCCCAGCGGTGGCCCCGAGGTCGCCCTGCACCCGCGGAGGGCCCCGGGCCGGAGGAGCAGGGCCCGGGCCCGAAGCAGCCGCGGCTCCGAGGCAGCCCGCGCTGGAGCCGCCCGTCGGTGGGAGGGCGGCAGCCCCGGGAGGGACCCGCCCCGGGGGGTTCTGGGGAGCTGCGGCCCCGCGGGAAGGACTCGCGTTGGGGCAGTGGGTGGAGGGCTGTCTGCCGGGAGAGGGACCCCGCGGTGGGGCAGGGGAGGGCTGCGAGGGCCCCTCTGCCCGAGGGGGAAGGAGCAGCGGAGACCCCTTGTGCCGGACGGGCTGTGACCCCCATTCCCTGCCCCTGCGCTGCTGGGGGAAAGAGGGAGCAGAGCTGAGCCTGGGAAGATGGGAGGGGTGGGGGGAAGGTGTGTTTCTAAGACCTGGTTGTATTTCTCATTGTCCTTGGTGGTGGTGGTTATTAATTAAATTGACGTTGTTTTCCCCAAGGTGAGTCTGTCTCTCGCCTGTGACCATAACTAGTGAGTGAGCCCTCCCTGTCCTTTGTCTTGACCCTCAGGCCTTTTGGTTCTATTTTCTTCTCCTCCAGGTAGAGGTGAGCCAGCAAGGGGCTTTTGTTGCTAAGTGGGTGGGCTTCAACCATGACATCATCCCAGAAAGTCGGTAGACATGTCAGGATTTTGATTTGTTGTGGGTTTTTTTCCTGAAATTCAAGCACCAAGTGATGCTAGTACTTTGGACACAATAGGATTCTGTATCCTTTTCAAGTTCAAATTCTTGAACTTGTAGTTCTAGGCAACATTACTAGGAAATGTCCAGTATTTCTCAAAGTTTGTTTTTATAAAATTCCAACTGAATTGAACTCATAGCTTACTAAGCTGAATTTTCCTGTTACTTTTGTAAGATATTCTCTCACTAAAAATTAAAGTAGCATCATATTTTGTCATTATGACTTCACTATTTGATAAAGGAATACGTTTCTTTATCATATCAAGGAATGTGATATCTGCTGCTACTGGTACATTCATTTTTCTAGGTCTAGGAAATTAAAACTGCTTGTTATCCCTCCATTTTCGCTGTTACTTATTTGTTTTATAATCCTACAAAAATTCCGATCTATCACAAGACTCAGTCATGTATATCAAATCCTACACACTAATTTCTAGGACATTTTTATCGTGTCTCATCAAAAAAGACTTTGTTCAAGCCTTAAATTCTATACGATCAACCATTTAAATGTCCCTTTGACTGTACTTTCATCTTTCCATAAGTATGGTATAGGTATAGGTTTCTATTATGCAGATCTGCTTCCTGTCTTAGCTTGTTGAAGAACTACTTTTATTTGACAGCATTATATTTAGGACATTGTACATGCATTTGGTACATTGATGTGCATTGTACTGCTCTACAAGAGCATGAAATAGACTGCCCATTATAAATTGTGATCTCAGGCTAAAAGTAAGGTTTGAACAAAACATTAAAAATTACATTCTTCTTTCCTTGTTTTGATTTCCATTTTTTGCTTAGTTGAGGCTGTTTACCTCTATATTTATCAAAACTCAATCTCAAATACTTACAAAGTCTTGGTTTTGCAATGGCCAAAGGTACCTAATTTTAGCTACTGAAGATAACATTAACGTAGACAAACTCAGTATGCAGTTGTTAATCTATCTAATCTGTCAGCACTAACGCTTGGGTCTCTACGTTTTAATTTCCTTTGCTAGTCCTTAATTCCTAAAGTTTCCCTTCTGCTGCTTTCTGATTCCTCCAACTCGTTTCTCATCCTGATGCTCTGTTTATACCTGTTGACTTATTTGACCCCTGCTTTGTTCCAGTGTTGCCAACATAGACCCAACGAGTTTTGCTCTTCCCTCACAAGCTTTCTGAATTCATCAGTTTTCCATCTGTATCCAGCATGAATCTAGTGCCCGCAACAAACATATCTGAAAGCATTAAAATGGAAGGAACACTTCATTATTTTGCCACTCTTCAAGTAAAAAAAAAAAAAAAAAAATCAAAACCAACTAGCAGTGTTGTTGTCACTGAAATTTTTATAATTGACTCATCTGAAGTACGAGAGGCTGAACAGAAGTGTTGTTTTCCTTTAGGATCCACATTCTATGGTACATTAGTCTTGTGGGTCCTTGAGAACTCCAGCCTGTACCTAAGGAGGGGTAAAAGTTAATTATCCAGCAACCTAAAAAATATTTTTAGCAGAACTGAAGGATAGGAAAGGAAATTTCATTTAATTCATTATAGCTTGCTTTAGCAAGCAAGATCTTACCTCTAATGGATAGTCAGAGAGAATTCAACTGACAAAAATCTACCACGTTATAGTAATTTATGTAAGTGTTCAATAAGTGTATGACTGAACAAAGACACAATATAATACAGAAGATTACAGTATATTGCAAACTTTTATATTCTAAGTAAAATGAAATCTAAAGCACATATCACGCATACAGTGAAAACAGGGACCTAAAAAATAAATTTACATAGTGCTGATAAAAAACAGGGAGTGAAATTCATCATATGGTTAAAAGAAGACTATGCCAAGCAGAGAAGAAAAGAGATGAGAGAGGAAATAAATTGTTCAACTTACTTGGAATATGATACAGAGGCAGAGGAATTGTGTATTTTGTTTTTCAGCTTTTTCAATTTTCAGTTGTGTTTTTCAGTTTTCAAAACAAAGCATTCCAATCAGTTCAGTTTGTTAAAGATATTTTCGTATACTTAAGCTGGATGGAATTTACATTAACAAAACAAGGAGCATGTTTATCTCCTTCAAATGTTGCATGCTTTGTGTGTGTAGCTGCATAGTCATTGGTAGTATGTGTTGTATAATGCTTTTATATATGAAGTTTGTCAAAGACTGGATAATTCCAATATTTGAAAAGCAGACTGAATTAAAATGAAGCTCTGCGTTTGGGAAGGGAGTAAATTTTCTCTTCCTTTTGCTTTTTAAAAATCGTCTTTGGCATGAATTCTGCTACTGTTCGGCTGGGATTGCTGTGATCGCATGTGTCACTGTGAATGCTCATCTACCAGCTTGCATAAGATAACTGCATGAATGAGAATACCAACCTTACCCTTCAACCTAGGAATCTGAAGCCTTTCATTCTGTATGTGTTTGCCTAGTCCTTGTCTAATACATCCAAATGCAGAAAATGCAAAAGGCACTGTGTACTGAAACATCTGAGTCCTGCTTGCCTGATGTGTCTGTAAGTCACCTCTTGCTTTTGCATTTCATAATACTCTTCCCTAGAGCACTTAAGGATAGGTCCCCTTTAAAGAACTAAACAATGTTTTCTTCTGTTCTCCCATTCTTGAAAGAGGGAAGAGGACTCAAGCAGGATAAAGGCAGAAGGAAGAATGGGCAGCACAGGTAAAAATAGGTGAAAATTGAGTTAAAAAAAAACAGGGTGAGGAAATGTGGAAAAGTGTGGTTAATCACTGTGCTCAACTGGTCATAAATAACCTGCAAGCACTTTAGAAAGGATCTGTTATCTTATGCAGGTGGTGTCCAACTGTCTCATGTGACAGGAGAGGCTAACCTGTTGAAATATGGAGCATCCTTTCAGACAAAATTACAAATGACAAGATAGTCAAGATAGTCTCTGTCCTTTCCATGAAGGATTTTTCATTGGACTTTGAGGCCAGAATCCTTGCCATCACCTCGATATACACCTCACAGTGAGGAGGACAGAGGGGAACAGGGTGGGGGGCTGGAACTGAGGCTGACAAGCAGATGAACAGGCAAAAGTGATGTGGGAGTGATGGAACGAAAATCACCGGCAGCAGTTCTTTCCAGAGCATTTGGGCAACACACGCTCCCTTCCCTCCCTCCGTGTACCCTGACAACCACAGCCACCCTTGGCCAAACAAAAGCACGTGTTGTGCATTTCAGAGGCCAGACGGGACGACTCTGCTGTGAAACAAGGAGGGCACTGCAGATGTTTTATAATCTCAGTGCTGGTGCCACATTAAATCCTTAATGACTTTCTTTTTAAAGGTTCGGAATAATCATTTGGTGTGTGATCAGCCAAAAGTTTTATAACTGGTAGTATATGCGTTTGGGTTTGTTAAACTAATTTTTTTGCTCATGTTCTCCCAAAAGTAATAGGGAGTTAGTTATAGAGGTACCTGAAGGTAGGTTCCTGTGCCATTTTAGCACAGAGTATCCTGTTTAACTTCCAGTTGTCACTCCAGAAGAAAAACAGACTCTGTGCTTGTCGCTGTTTGTCTCATATATATTTCTCATATACCTCTGGGCACATAAAAGGGGCTATATCACTACATTTAAGCACTTAAATAGCCTCTTGTTACCTCTGTCTAGGATAGGCCAAGATAATTTGTCAAATCCCATGATCCTTTGTCAAACAATGTGGATTTGTTCAATGTTAATTTTGCTTATTTCAAGAATCAGAGTTGTTATGAGCAGCTTTCTTCCACCAAAATGTTTGCTACTATAGTTTCTTCACAAAACCATGTATATACCCAAGTATACCCCTTTCACCCTGAGGTGACATCCAACATGGTTAGTCTACTGTGAAATAAGGAAGACCAATATCATTTACAGGTCATGTAAATGTCAGGCTCAGCAGTTCCTTCTGTAATGAAATATGCTGGGCTAGATTTACTGCTTCAGTGGGATACCTCTGCAATGCTCTGCTGGTGCAAAATAATCTACTACGACTGGTATATCTGCAGATGAGCTGGCATGGGACATCCTTAGCTTGCCCAGTAGCAGGAACTGCAGGCTGCTTTCCCACTTTCCAGTTAGATTCATTTAAGAATACTTTAGGGTTTAATGGAATTAAACGTTTTGGCTCTCTCCTCTAGGGCACTGTCCCTTGTGCCTCTGCCACGTGGTGCGGTGTGAGGATGGCAGTGGAGATTTGTCACCTCAGCTTCCTTCTTCTGCTGGGTAAGTCCCAATTGATGCAGAGCATGTATCTGCAGATTTTTTGACTGTTCAGGGCATGCTATTCAAAGCAAGCCAGTCTTCTGATCCAGCTAAAGACACTACATGGATAAGATGAGCAACCTGGCTTACAGTATTCTTTTGCTGCCAGCTCTCATTTCTTAATGAGGTTTTCATTTTCTGAAGAGTTTGATTTCGTCTCTCACTAAGATCTTTTCCAGTTCAGAAAAGGAAGCTTTTTCCCTTAAAGAGCTGTATTTTTTTGTGAATCTCTCTGCTTCTTTATTCTATAGATGCTGCCAAATTTGACTTCCAAGACGTTGATCAATGAAATAATTCAACAGAATTTTGTCATGTCAGCACTTGCTTACCAACATTTCATAATTTCTTCATTCAGAAAGTCACAATCTAATCGGTGTGTTTGCTGTGCAGAAGTACTAAAAATGTCTGTCTTTTCAATTTTATTCTTGGAAGTACTGACTCAAAGTTTTACCTCCAAGGCATAACACTTAGTTGAGTCCAACCAATTTCAAGGCATTATCAGAGAAGAATACACATCTGATAGAATGGCTACTTGGTGATAAGTAACAGACAGGAACAAATCTATAGGCAGTATGTATCCATTTGTATTGTGAAATGAGAAATATCTATGAGAGGGGGTTTCTAATCTCATTGTATTTGTTCAGCTCAAAAACTGCAATGAGGCGATTTACTGTGAAATCAGGCTCATGCTCTGCAGATCACAGGATTTTAGTTTCTGAAGCTTATTAATGCTAATGCAACGTTTTAAATTTACTTAGTGGGCTTTCAGTGAACCCAGAAGCATCAGTTCAATGAATCACTCCAGCACATTCTTCATTCTGATCACACCCAAGGAATGTGACTTCCTCCACATGGTAGGGCTTTGGAGGGAATAAGCCCATGCTTCTGTGCTTTGCTACTTGAGAGTTAGGGTATGTTCAGCTGGTCTCCATTTTCTGGCAAAGCTGCTTTTTCTTTGGGAGCTAGACAAACATGGGTTCTCCTCAATGCTGGGCAGAAAATGTGCAGAGGTTGTTAATGCTGCTCAGAGACATTATTTGCACCCTGGGAAATTTTCACTGAGATGTACTACATACCAGCTCACCTTTCAGATTCAGACTTGCCAGTCCTTTCTGATCTGGTTGTAATTCCTGCAGACTAGCTAAAGCCTGACACAGCTGCAAGTTGGTTGTGAAACTCGTGATTTCACAGAAAATGAAACATAAATAGAGTTGCTGTTGCTTCCCTTCCACATAACCCTGCCAAGTTTCACCAGCTTTAGCTTTACTTTGCCAAAAAAAAAAAAAAAAAAAAGAAGAACTTAATCCTCTGTTTGTAAAATAGAGCTAAATCCAGCACTGGCAAAACAACTTGGAAACATACAGTTTTAAAAAGACCTTTTTTTCCATTGGGTGACACATTAGGCCATTTAGAACATGCTTTTGGAATAGCACCTAAAGATAAGCAGGACACAGGACCTGGCTGAAAAGCCCACTGCTCATCACTGCGTCTGTTAGTTCAGGAGACTACTGCACATAAAAGGATAATGGGCATTGGAAGGGTTGGTGCAAACCTGAATGGCTGTTAAAGAAATTGTTTGATTTCAGAAATATTTTTGTAAAGATCCCAAGTGGTAATATTATGAATCAAACACTTAAAGAGGAAAACTCCTTAACATGGTAGTGTAAAGAGTGCTCACAGGGTAAAACAACCAAAGTTCTTCAGAGATTTGTTCTATGTGAAATTGTCACTAACTGGTTGCTAGAATTAGGTATGCTTAGAGGGTTTTTTGGGTTCTGATTATGACAATACGTTATGGAACAATATTTTAAATACTAGATATTAAAATAACAGTAGAGGTGACAGTACAGGTAACAGTACAGGCATGGCTGAGAAAATGTTATTGCAAACTAACAAGCTCCTATGGACCTTGGTGTAAAGTTGATTCAATCATGTTTCAGAAATAACAGTTAAAGAACAAGCTAATTTTCTTCTTCCAGTTGCTAATCACTAAGTTTGTGTTTTACGTAATTTCCTCAGTATTTCTTTGAATGGTTTTGTTTGCTGCTATTTGTAAATAGTCAATATTATGATTTTAAGATGGACTGGTTTTCCATACCTCTGTCTAAATCGGTATTTCTGTTTCCTGCATGGACACCTAACTCTGTTTTTTTAAATAGTATTCTTATGGCCACAAATACATAAGTGAAAATTTAATTTTCCACAGTAAGTTACTTTTAATTATTAAATACATTCACAATTGTAAATTAAAAGCAGTACTTAGAGGTATTCCTAAGAAAATAACAATTTGCTAGATGTTTGTCAAGAATGAACATAGTGTGATGTGAAACAAGTCAAAGTTATCAAAAATGATGCTCCAAAGAACATTCAAAAAATGGGGATTAGACAGTTATTTCCTCCTGGCCTTACTACAGGGATATAAAATGGAGTTTTGAAATGTGTAATCTCCAGAGACCAAAAAGAAAATCTTATAACTGGGATGTCTCTGCTAATTTTAAAAGTGTAGGCTCCTCTCCATTGCATGGAACTTTTCCTGAAAACATATTCTTCTGATCTTCATCAAAACCAATATATTATCCATACTTACTTATTTTATGCTTAGCGCATTAAAGGGAATAATTAGTGCCTTTCATTAGGCTCATTCCTTGTGATTATTAATCTGAAATTAATTCTATTTTATTCACTTCAGACAAGTATATACATGATTGTGATCCTGCACATTACTTTTAATCTGTTATAATTCCTTTGAGATATCCCCCTTATTTGTTCTGCATACATATACAAGAAGAAGGAATTTGTTACTTAAGAAAAAAGGAAGATGAAAAGGGCTTGTAATGGAAACATTAATGACCAAGAACACACAGACCTTTTGCTCCGGAACTAGTGATGCTGTTATGCTCTAAAAAGGTCTTATTGTACAGACAAATATGTTAGAATAAGGCTTTCTACGATGTCACGTGGGGGTATCTGTTTGATTTAAGACTTCTTCCATCAGAGATTCTTCTACTTCCTCTTGTTAATCTGAAACTCCAGGATGTTGATCTAGGGCTAGAAATTCTACAACTGTTTTTTTAAAATGAACCAAGAATCTCACGGAAGAAGAAGGAATGTAAAAATCTGTGAAAGGCCTAAAGACCAAAGTTGATAAAGTTGAAAATAGCAGTTAAGAGTACTATGCTTGTACTTGAATGAATAATCGATAGCATGTTATTTGACTTGATTTTAAAATTTCTAGAATCATAAAAACTCTACTCAGCCTGATCCATTTCCTTTCTTTGCTTCCAGAAGCGAAACACCCTCCCTGCATTTCAACAGAGAAGAAAAAGCAATTTCCCATCCAGTGCGTTTAAAGTCATGGGAATAAAAAGAAGGAAAAAAAAAAAAGACACCTGGTTACCTTGGAGTAATCAGACAAAAAAAGTTGTAGACACAGGATTGCAGGGGCTCTACTCTTATGAAAAAAGCAAAACAACAATAGAAAACACATAAAAGAATCTCAGCTTCTATCAGCTAGAAAGAAACCTAGATTACAAGAAAAAAGTAAACTCATTGCTCATATCTTCCCAAATGCAAGGCTTTGAGGATTCCTCAGTTATCAGAAGTTTATATATTGGTTTTAAATTTTTCATTTACCTCTTTATTTTTGTGGCATTCGTTTTTTCAGTTGTAAAAATGTGATTTTTTTTTTTTTCTTTCTTAAATCTACATTCTTCGTCCTCTTGTTTTCTAAACACATGAAGGATCTACCTAATTGGAAATACTATTCACAGTTCTGCAGCTGGGGAGGGCACCTTTCCTTCTGTTCCTGTTTATCTGTCCTCTTTGTGTTTTATTGTTTTGTAAGGAGAGTGTGTTTTGTCACATTCATGAATTGCAGATCAGTTTCTCATGAACTGGCAGGACTGATAGCAGTAGTTTTTCTTCTCAGCAGTCTATAATTCCACTTCTTTCTCATTGCTCTTTTATGTTTCCCCTTATCTATTTCTTTCTACCCATAGATGGGCAAAGCTGCCTGGAATACTAGTTGGCAATTACATTCTGCAGATGATTTCTGTAAATTAGTCTACTTTTCAAGCACTTACAAGCAAAATTATTTTAGTTGAGCGGACATCAACTTAAGGAAAGAAGAAATGTATGTGTTGTTTACATGGCTGAATATACAGGCTCCAGATTAGAAAGTGTCAATATATTTATGTATGCTAGGTAATGCTCATTGGTTTTATTCCTTAAAACTATTTTTTAACATTCCTGTTACTTCAAAGCATATTTTTCTGGCTAGTGCGCTTTTTTTATCTTGTTGACCTCTGCATGTTTAATACACATTTAGCAATCTTATTTTTCTTTGTGTTTAGCTGCAATAAAATACAACAAACAGACTTTTAGAAATGATCAGCATAAATTAGTCGATAAATCTGAGAGATTATGCAAAAGTGAGCATTGTGGGAAATGTCATTATTTGCAATGCTCTGTGTGTTTCATCCTAAAGAACCGAAAAGTTGTTGTATTACAAACTAATATAATCATCACTTTATGGATCACGGAATCATAGAATTATGGAATGGTTTAGGTGTGAAGGGAACTCTAAAGATCATCTAGTCCCTGCCATGAGCAGGGACATCTTCTGTTAGATGAGGTTGCTCAAAGCTGCATCCAACCTAACCTTGAACACTTTCAGTGTTGTGGCATCCACAACTTCTCTGGGCAACCTCTTCCAGTGTCTCATCACCCTTATTGTAAATAATTTCTTCCTTATGTCTTCTTTCAACTTAAAACCATTGCCTATTTTCCTATCACTACAGGCCTTCATAGAAAATCTCTCTCTATCTTTCTATGAGCCTCACTTATACACTGAAATGCTGCAGTAACATCTTCCCTGAGCCTTCTCTTCTCCAGGCTGAACAACCCCAACTCTCTCAGCCTTTCTTCATAGGAGAGGTGTTCCATCCCTCTGATTATTTTCATGGCCCTCCTCTGGACCCACTCCAACAGGTCCATGTCTTTGTTGTGCTGGGGACCTCAGAGCTGAACACAGTACTCTAGGTGGTGTCTCATGAGAGCAGAGTAGAGGGGCAGAATCACCTCCCTCAATCTGCTGGCCATGCTTCTTTTTATGCAGCCCAGAATACAGTTGGCTTTCTGGGCTGCAAGTGCACATTGCTGGCTCATATTCAATTTTTCACCCACCACTATCCTAAAGTCCTTTTCCACAGGGCTGCTCTCAATCCATTCAACCCCCAGACAGTATTGGTGTTGAGGATTGCCCTGACTCAGATGCAGGACCTTGCACTTGGACTTGTACTTCACGAGGTTTGCTGGGCCCACTTCTTAAGCCTGTCAAGGTCCCTCTGGATGGCATCCCTTCCCTCCAGCATGTCAACCGCACCACACAGCTTGGTGTCATCTCCAAACTTGCTAAGAGCGTACTCAATCCCAGTATCTATGCCATTGATAAAGATTTTAAATAGTATTTGTCCCAGTATGGACTCTTGAGGAACACCACTTATTACTGGTTTCCACTTGGACGTTGATGATTGTGACTCTTTGGACGTGGCCATCCAGCCAGTTCCTTATCATCTAACAACAGTCCATCCATCAAACCTATATCTCTCCAATTTAGCAACAAGAATGTTGTGGGGGATCATAAAAAACGCCTTATCTAAGTCCAGGTAGATGACATCCATAGCTCTTCCTTTGTCCACTGATGCAGTCATACCATTATGGAAGGCCACTAGACCAGTCAGATAATTCCTTCAAGGCTCTGAGATGCATCTCATCAGGTCATATGGACTTGTGTATGTTCAGGTTTCTCAGGTGGTCTTGAACCTGATCTTCTCCCATGATGAGAGGGACTTCATTCCTCCAGTCCCTAACTTGAGGTTCAGGGGGTTGAGAGATATGGGAATAGAGATTACCACTGAAAAATGAGGCAAAAAAAATTTTAGTACCTCAGCCTTCTCCATGTTGGTTATCACCAGTTCTTCTGTCTTACCTATCAGGACAGGTACATTTTCTTTAAGCCTCGTTTTCTGGTCCATGTATGTATAGAAGTCTGTATTATTCTTTGCATCCCTTGCCAAATTCAGCTCCAGCTGTGCCATATCTTTCCCAATCCCATCCCTACACATCTGGGAAGCATCCCTATGTTCTTCTCAGGAAACCTGTTCTTAGTTCCACTGACTGTGCATTTCCTTCTTATACTTTGGTTTGACCAGGAGGTCCTTACTCAGGCATGCTAATCTCCTACCTTCCTTTCCTGATTTCTTGCACATGGGAATTGAGAGCTGTTGTGCTCTAAGAAAAATTTTCTCAAAGATCTGCCAGCTCTGTTCAGCTCCTTTATCCCTGAGGACAGTTTCCCAGGAGGTCCTACCCACTGACTCCTTAAACAACTGAAAGTTTGCTCCTCTAAAATTCAGGGTCTCGACTCTACTCTTCAGCTGGCCCATATCCTTCAAGACTGTGAATTCCACCAGGGCATGATCAGTGCAGCCATGGTTTGACCTCGCTACATGAAAGTTGCAGTAGCTTAATGATGACTGAGACATTGTTTCTGGGTCTTTACATTGGAAAGAAATATCAAATGGTTTATCCACATGTAAAATAAAAATTAAATTATAACATTACATCGGAAGTTTTCACAGCTAGATTTCATTTCATAGAACAGAAATCAGGTGTTTCAGTCTAGTCCGTTCTGTCCAAAACCTGACAATCAAGGGAAGCATATCTGTAGACTTGGAGATGAGATTTGCAGATACTAAGTTTGAACTGAAGCAATATTTTGGAGAGTTTTCTAAGGATTCCGTATTGTTTCTGAAATGGGTTGATGACTTTAATTTTGTACTTAACTTCTATAAATTTCATTTATGGAAAGATTAATTAAAACACACTGAAGGTAATAAAGTAGACTTCTGCTTTCTCGTGTACAGTCTCACCCACCATTTTGTCACCTAGTCAGTCACTACTATGAATGCTTTTGCATTTTTTGCAGCTTTTGCTCACATCTATTGTCCCAAATAACTTATTAACATTGGCGGACTTTTCCAGCTCACTGCTCAGCTTCTCTTCAAGATCATTAATGACTAAATTAAAAATTATGGAGTCAAGTACAACTCTCTGAGTGTTTCTTCAAATAATCTTCCTCCCCTGTGAAAACTGTTTCCACCATTTGTTTTCGATCTCTTAATTAGTATTTTCTTTATCCATTTTATTCCCCTTTTCCACAGTCATTTTTGTCTTTTGAAAAGCCTTTGGTAGAAGACATTGTTCAACTCCTTTTCAAAGTCAAGGTGCCTGTATCAGCCTGGTTGCTCCAGTCTGGAGGCTTGCTGAGTACTTCAGAGCACTGTGTATTTGTGAGAAGTGCTATTCCTTAGCAAAAGCTGGGTTGCTCTTCCCTGTTCATTCACATTTATGAACCATAATGGTTTATATTTATTCAGGTGCACATTAATTCTGGTTTTTAGCCACTATCAACTAATTAACCTGCTGAACACATTGAGCTACTGGTCAGTCCTTGGATTCCCTTGCAGCCTTCTAAAATAATTGGTGTCACGTGTCTGCCTCCGCACTGTTTCTGAGAGAGAGGTTTGTGATTTACTTGTTTCATTTTTAAGTCTTCCTAGAGCCCAAAGGTAAATATCAATTGGTCTTGCAAACTTTTTACTCTTAATTTTATGTATTTCTTCAATAACTTCTGCTGACAGTGGGTGTATCCTTTAGTATGTCTATGGCGAAAAAAAAAGGTTCAGCTCAGAAATCTCCCTGAACTTATCCATGTTAAGCAGGGATATAAACAAGTAATTTTTCTTCTCTACTATGGCCTCCTTTCCCCTGCATGCTCTTTTTATGCTTTGATTCATTTCCTCATTCTCCAGATTCCCTAGAAGGCTTCTTCCTCATACGTTTGAAAATGAATTTATTCTTTGGTTTTGTGATATCTGCAGATAGTTTCTCCAACTCTTCTTTTTGGTGCTGCCATTTTGTGGTTTTGCATATAGCTGACCTCTTAGTCATTCTTATCCCTTCTATTATTCAAATTTTAACACAGTTTAAGGTTTTTAAAGGATTTCCCTTTCTAATGATACCTCCTAACCTGTTGGATTTTCTCAGGCCTTTGCTAGTAGGTTGTATTCTTTACTTTGAGAAGCCATGTGGTGGTATGAGATAGTCACTGTGCCACTGGAAATGATTAATCTCTTCAACCTTTTTCTAACAACTTTTCTCGTTTATACGTGATTTCTCTTTTTAAATCAATTAGCAGTAGACCTTTTGATTTAATAGCTTCAGTATGTTGGAATCCAAATGTCCTATGGTTATCCATTACACAGTGACTTCTAATGATAGCACTTGAAGTGATTCCTGCGCATTGGTCTGGGCCAAACCTAAAAAACTGTCGTTGACAGTCTCTAGATATTAAATCTCGAAATCATACACAGATGTGATGTTCATCCAGGCTACCAGGGAGTACTTCACTCTCTTGGTTGTTGCATTTCCATTCAGGTTCTAAACTCTCCTTTAGTATTGTCAATGTCTTTGTTCGGTGAAAGAATATATTCCCAAGAGTTGTTTTTTTCCCTAATATGGTCCTGAAATATTTTACCAGATGGATTTTGCATTCAGTGTGGAGAACACAGAGTTTTACTTATTCTGTTCTGAGCAGCTTTGCAAAGTACAAATACAAGAAAAATATACAATAATAAAAGTCCTGTGGCTGCGTCTTCCTCTTCTGTATGCACTGATGCATGATAGTTTGTAGTCAGTTTTCGGCCAGTATACCTCTGTGAATACCTCTTGGTATTTTAAAATCACTCAGCTCTCTTAGAGCCCTATCTGTGTGGACATTTCCAATATCCCAGTCACTTCCATCTCTGAATAGCACACCAATGTGAAAAATAAGACACAAAAAAAATATGACAAATTTATGAGAAAAAGCTCAAATGGTTTCCTATAATGCGGCAATTGGGTATGTTGCAAAGTATTCCACTTTCCTGACCACATAAATCTTTGCGATAGTTGTTCTGGGCTGTATTGGAGTGGGAATTATACTTGTTTAATTGATATCAAACTGTCTCAAGTCAATATCAGTGCAACGTAGAATTGAATTTGGGTTAATATTTTAAACATATCCTAGAATCCGCTTGAATCCTTTCAACACACTGAAGAAGGAAAATTGTAGAAGATTCTTGCTAAGACTTGGACAGGTGTCGTCCAGTAAGTACTAATAAAAGTTCTCTAAAATTGTAAAATACCAAGCATAAAACTAGGTTTATTTCCAAGGTGTATAACGTAAAGTATTACAATTATATGTATTACATGCTGAAAGAGTTCAAAAGCGAAAAGCAAACTGCTGGGCAAATATGTGATAAATATGTGCTATTTGTAAGTGCCTGTATTTATATTGCCCTAATATCCTGAGGGTCCTAATTTGGTAAAGCTCTCCATCCTCTTCCCCTCTTCCCCTAACTTGCTTCTTGAGAGCTGTAGTCCTCCAGGCAGGCCATCCGTACAGGAAAAAGATGAGGCTGTGTTTCACGCCTGTAGTACCTTAACTGCCCTCTTCAGCTTGAAGCACCCTCCACAAGTGAAAATCTTAGTAAATTGTGGGTCCAGAGGTGCCAGTCCCTCTGCTCTTGGTAGGCTGTGCAACACAGCTGCCACCTTCCTCAGATGGGAGTAAGATTTTTGTCTCATTATCAGAGAAGAGCCTGCTTTCTGTTTGCTGATTTCGTATGTGAACGTTCTTCATACTGGTGGGATGTGGTAGATTATTTATGTGGCTGCTGCAGTGTAGGTGTCTGTCATTGGAGAGACAGTGAGAGCTGGGCTAGGAAGTGGCTATAGGTTTATAAAATATGAAGACCATGTTCAGTAAAGCTTTCAGGTCTCTCCTTAACTAAGGCAGAGTCACGGGATTATTTTTCAAACACTTCTCTGATTGTCGTGTTATGTTAAACCTAAAACCTGGCACCATGCTATGCTCTTTTGGGGGCAGTAAATACAGACAATATCACATCTGTCTTCCTGAGCGAGGATTCAGATGACTACAGGCTGCTATTCAAATCTAGCCTAGTGAAGCTGTCGTAGATTAACTTGTCTTTCAATTGTCTTGTCTATGCAGTTTACATGAGATCTAGCTGAATGCCACTGGTAAAAAACCTTTTAATGTTACCCAGCAACAGATTACCGCTCTTCTACAACTATGAAATTGTCCAAGACCTCCTGAACAACAAATTGATTTAATAGGAATGGTTAAAAACCAAATCAAAACAAAAAAACCCTCCCAAACTGAAGACAGCTAACTGTGAAAGAATAATTTGAGTATTACTTTCTAAACAAGCACAATCCAATGACATGGAAGTATCAGAAGTAGGAAACAGTACCAGAATTTAAGAAAGAGCTGTAGAAGCACACTACATCTTGTCTGCTACACTCTTCTGCTTAAGCTCACACTGAACCAGAACAAGAGGAAATTATCAAACATCCAGGGGGAAGATAATGAAATGGGATCACGTTGCTGTTGGTTAATGGGTTCATTATATACATAGTCATCCTGTCCCCTTCTCCTTCTGTAAACTGTTGCTTCAGAGAGCAATGTTAGCATTGTAAGAGATGCTGTCTTTACGCAGGAATGAGCTTCTATTTGAGCCATAATAAATGCCATTTATATCTGTCATCAGAATGCATAAACTTAGTCACAATTATTGTGAATTCAGTCCACGATAGATTTAAACAGATATCCAATTAAGCTGAAAATATGATAAAGGGTCCTTGTACCCAGATTCTACCTGGTCCCAGTGAGTAAAAGTCTTTGATATAGAAATAATAAACCTTAGCATCATAGAATCATAGAACCATAGAATCACTTAGATTGGAAAAGACCTTTAAGATCATCGAGCCAACCGATCATATTGTTGAAATACACTAAAATTATGATTTTTAGTTCTGAATATAAGCAAAGGTATTGCAAATTTGAAGTTTATTTCAGTTATGATCACTATATTGGAGTTGGTAAGTGTGAGTTTATGAGTTCAAGTAAGGACAGGTGGTGAAATAAAAGGAACTTAGATCATTATAAGCAGGTTTGTTTACTCCAAATCCAATAGTCTATTAACATATAACAGGGTCTAAACATCCATTATAATGACAGAAACCTCCCAGTTTACTCTAGTACTTCGTGACTTATACAGGTCCTGTACTTCACAGCTTCCCATTTTCATAGTATCCTTTCTAAAAGGTAGGTCGTGACTTTATTAAACAGTGACTGATATGAGGTATGACCATTTCAAGCTCTTTTTAGTTAAAATGATTCTGCTGTTACTTAGCAGTTTCTTAAATAATTCTGCTTTTCAAGTGCTGTACTTGATTTTCACAGGTATTTTTAAAGCATTCCCATGATCCTTAAATTTTTATTTTTAATGCAGTGGAAGGTAGTGCAACCATGTATATTCTAGAAAACTCTTCCAGACACCTTTTTAAAGTAAATATTGTTCAGGCCTACATGTTAGTACTGGTTGTCTCTAATCCAAAGAAAGTTACAGTCACTTCATTCATTTTAAAATATGTTCAGACACTCACTTGGATGACACTGAATATTTCTGGCTTAAATAACAAAGTAATGCACAAAGATGTTATTCATATGTCTTTAGGAATAAAGACATTGTTCAGTTACTTTAAAATACTTACCACACATGGTAAATCAGTGTTTTCCCTTCTTCTGTCTTTCACATAAAATTGCACTTAACTCTGAGGTTGCCTTTTATTCAGACAAAACTTGTTTTTTTATTTTGCTGTTATCCATGTCACTCCATCTCCTCTTTAATAACAAAAGGACTAAAACAAGCCTAGTAAAACAAAACAGAAACAAACAATCTTGGAATGAGGAGTGTCTTGGTTTTGTACCATTTTACAAGAAATGTCCCCAATGGCTTAAGCATCGGGTTTCCATTGTATCAAAACTTGTTGTGTTTACTAATTTAGGCCCCTGCAAAACTTTCAGTTGCCCCACCTCCCTTACCTTTTGTCATGCAGTGCACAAGTACAAATACAGTATCGACACTGACTGTTGTCTTCCTCTTGAAGAGTGAAAAAATTCATTGCTGTTGTGGAGTGAACACTTTCCTTTTTTTACTCTTCTAGCTGTGTTTTTTTTCATTCACTCGTTTCAGATGAATAATCTTTCAGCTTTTCTTTCTGTGAAGTTTACTAGGAATTTACAATTCCCAAAGGATGACTGTTAGAACAATATCAGATATCCTTTTCTTGCTAAATTTTAAGTTATACATTTTGTACCTGAGTTATCTTCTTTTTTTTTTTTTTTTTTTTTCTTTTTGGATTTCACCACTTGATGCTGATTGCTTCAGGGCCCAGAGGGAGTGAAGCTACTTTCTGTGAGATGAACTCCTTGGCAGTTTCTCTGAGTTTGCTCTTAAAGTGAAGAAAATGATGGCTGAGATGGGGCACTGCACTGACAGGTGCAGCTTCTTCGGAGTTGCATGAAGCCACAGTGCCTCAGCAGAGCGCTGCAAACTGCTTCGACAAGTGGTTAAAAGCATATGTGTATACTCTGTCTGTAATTAGAAGAATAAAGTAGAGTTGCAGCATTTCATGCAGGCAGTGCTTATTATTATTTCCTAATATTTGTTCACAAGGCCAGCTACTCCTGTAGGGGAACAATACAAAAGATTTTGATGGGAGTTGCTATGAAAATAGAAATTCACTGCAGAGGCAAGAAAGATTTTTTTTTCTTCTTCTTTTGAATTATGTTTTATTTTTCCTCCCCTCTTCCTCTGAAGCATTCGGTATTTGCCATCTACGAATGCAGGGAACCCCAGAGAAGACAGTACCAGTGTTCAGATAGCATTCAGCAAATCCAATGGCCCAAACTGTAAGCTGTGGTATTCTTACTCTTATGCTGCCCTGGAGGGAACCTGGATCGGACAGACACGAGAACAGAACCACACTACTCAGTGACACGTAAAGTTAATTTTATTTGATAAGATCTAGAAGGTGATTAGAAGTTGCGTTCTAAGATTTCTGTTCCAGAACACTCACAGACTTCACACTCACAGTAATGAAGGCTCTCCAGTCCTGCTCTGACCAGCACCACAGATCTGGGGCAGCATGACACCAGTCTAACTTCTCAACATGTCCAAGTCTGCTGGCAGCCTGACCCCTGAGCATAACGGTTCCACCTTGGACTCAGTCTTCTTCACGGCATTGAACATCTATGTATGTAGTCCCCTTGCCTCTCCAGAGACTATTGTTTTCACTACTTATTGCTTTCTAAAATAGGTTTGGTCAGCTGCTAATCATGTAGCCCAAGCCAATTTCTTTGTGTTTCTGTATATCGAAGCCCAGTTAGCGTTTTCTACCTGGATTTCTATCACACTCTGGTCTCCTGCCCCCAAATATGCTACAAGGGTGTGAATTTGGCAACAGCAATATAAGGAAGTTTGTCTGTCCTTTTTTATTTTCCATTGTGTACTGGATTGATGTAGTCAGTCAGAGCTGTGAAGATACAGACAAGTTTTCATTTATCTGAGCAGTGCTTTCAGATAATCTTTACCCCATGAGACAGACTCTGTGGAACGTCAGTTGCTGGCTTTGGAGTGAGGAAGGACTTTTCTTCCAGGACAGACTGGCTGAGACATTTTTTTCATGTTCCTCTGCAGTATTGAGCAGTGGTGGTTGCCTAAGACCAACATCTAAGCCTATATTTCTCTAATCGCCTTCTGCTGGAGTATCAGACAAGAGTGTCCTTTTGCTTTCCCTTCTCCTAACACAACCACTGGAAACCTCTTTGTTTTGTGACATGGTTGACTGCACTGCTTAGACTAGGGAGAGAACTGAGATTTTTTCATATTTTTGAAACGTGTAGCTTAAAGGATCCCAAAGAGCCAGAGGATATGGGGCAGAAAGTTGCCAGGACCCTGGGTTAGGAAAGTTTGACCTGTAGTTCAGGAAAGCATGAGAGTTCCTCGGTATGCTTATTTGTTTATCCAACTGAAAATAGTTAATTGAAAAAAAAAAAATGGCTTTTGCAGAGATGACAATTCCTCTGATGGTAAAATATGGCAAATAACCCTGGTAAAAATCAATATTGCCAAGCTATTAAACCCCAAACTGTATTTCTTATTTAAATTTTTTTTATTATTGAAGTGTTCTCCTTTGACTATACTGTCACTTAAAATATCACTGTAATACAGGAAAAATATGTTTTTTCTATACTATTGATTGGGCTCTGCATGAGTATAAACAGTGTCACCAGATGGAAGGCAGATCAATAGGTCAGAACTTACTGATGATATAAAAATTCCTCCAGGTTTCAAGATAAATACATCAAGTCTTTCAACTATAGTTATAAAAAACTGCCCATTTTCTTTTTACAGGTCATCTTAAAGAACTAGGAAACAGTTACTTACCTTGCAGTCTATTCTGCTATGGCAGTTTTATTGTCTTCTTTCTGGTATGCAAGGGAAAGGGTATATATTTTCAGCATGGAATGGTTTAAGATATAAAACCACTAAGCTCTTAATAGTCCTTCATCAAAAAGAAAATCTCACATCCAAGGTCTTTTAAGAGAAACAAAACATGGAGATGCTATTGGAGCAAATGGATACATACAAGCAAGAGATGGAATCTCTATATAAAGAGACGCACAACCCACCTCTCCCATCCCTGTCATGAAAATGGCTCTACTTCCAGTTTGTCATCTCGTCTCTTATTTGCACTTAGTAGCAAACTCATTCAAAAACTCTAGCTGAACTGAGTTAGATGCAGGAATACATGTCATACCTCTGCTATCAGGAAACCCAATGCAATGATGAATATTAAGGGATGGCTTCAGACATAAGGTCAACTGGGCTATATTGCATCATTTTTAGATTTTGCCCAGAGAGGATCTTTATGGTACAATAAGCCTTCCCCAGTGATCTAAAAAACTCTATTCATTATTCCAGCTTGCTGCTTGTTAAGAGAGAGACTAAAGCACCACAAGGTGATAAGGGCAGAACATTTGAGTCCTACATAATTCTAGGGTACATTTGCAATGCCACTATACCAGGCTTTTCATCAGCAGAGAGAATTTTCCTTTGAACTAACAAACGTGCATCAGGAATAAAGAGATGAAAAAAAATCACAGAGCAAATTAATAAGTAGGAATGGACAACTTTATTTTAACTAAATGGAGAACGTGATTAACTAAAATACTCCTTTCTTTTCCCTCACTACTGTCCTCACAGCTCAGCTATTCTGTGCTTGACAATTGCAAGACAAGACAAAACAGGTCATAAAACTCAAGCTTGTATGGTTTCTATCAATGCAATGGAAGTCTTTCCATAAGCAGAAAGAAGAACAAGATCTGACCTTCTGTAGCTTATGTCCATGTTACTGAAAAATATGAGATAGAAAATGCAAATATCAATACTCTGTATTTAATAAAAAAAAATTATTTCACGGTTAAGCTGCAGTGATATTGGCCCAAATTGTACCCAAATCGTAATGTTATCCAACGATGGAGTCTGCATCACCTCAGCTTAGCTTCAAAACTCCATCAGGGACTTCTTTTCCCTGTCAAAACAAACACTAGGCAAATATAAGCAAAAACATTTGGGTTGTCACAGGCCTTTCTTTTCACATAGTAGATAATTTAATTAGACCAAGCATTTGGAAATTTCCAGAAAGATAACTTGTTTTTGTTGAATGCTGTGTACGTCATAACCTTGATAATTTCATTGGAATGAGATATTTTTACAGGCAAATATTCTTCTGCCTCTAGATAAGTGCCTATCTGTTTACTGAAAATAACAATTGGAATGCAGCAAAGATGAATTTTAAAATTTGAACTCGTTGATGAATAAGAATAAATATTAATTTGAGGAGCATAGTCTACTTTAATGGCATTTTATAGCCTATTGAATGACCAAAAAGGCCTCAGCTTTTCTTGGTGCACTTCAGAATCAAGTATTTACTTGATTCTCAAATCAAGGCAGCATCATAGAATGTCCTGGGTTTGGCTAGGGTAGAGTTAATTTTCACTGGAAGGGGACACAGCCAGGACAGCTGACATGAACTAACGAAGGGGATATTCAGTACCATATAATGTCATGCTCAGTACATAAATTGGGGGAGCTGGCTGGGGTGGAGGAGGGATCAAGGCTCTGGAATGGGCTGAGCATCGGGTTCCGGGTGGTGAGCAGTTGCATTGTGCATCACTCACTTTATCTATTCTTTTATTTGTACTATTGTTATTGCTATTTCTTCTCTCCTTGTGTCATCCTATTAAACTCTCCTTATCTCAACTCATGACTTTTTGCCTTTTTCTTCCCATCCTTCCTCCCCAGCCCACCAGGGTGGGGAGGAGTGAGCAAGCAGCCACATGGTGCTTAGTTGCCGGCTGGGTTTAAATCACAACACTTGTAATTGAAAAGCAACGAAGCTGTTGAAGGGTCTAGAGCACAAGTCTTCCGAGGAGCAGCTGAGGGAACTGGGATTGTTTAGCCTGGAGAAAAGGAGGCTGACGGGAGACCTTACCACTCTCTACAACTATCTGAAAGGAGGTTGTAGTGAGGTGGAGGTCAAGAAGAAACAGCCTCAAGTTGCACCAGGGGACGTTTAGATTGGATATTAGGAAAAATTTCTTCACAAAAAGGGTTATCAAGTATTGGAACACACTGCCCAGGGAAGCGGTTGAGTCAGCATCCCTGGAGGTATTTAAAAGATGTAGACCTGGCACTTAGGGACATGGTTTACTGATGGACTTGGTGGTGTTAGTTTTGTGGTTGGACTCTATCTTAAAGGTCTTTTCCAGTCTAAAAGATTCTATGATTCTATGATTGTCCTATGAGAGCTTTCCTGTAAGAGTTCAGTTCTTTTGAATTGAACTTCAACTATACAGCTTATAAGGGCTCATCATTCTATGATATATCATTCTATATTTTACCATTCTATGATCATATTCCCAGCTGAGTTAATAGATGTTGTTTACAAACCTCAATAAGGACAATCCTAAATGAATATTGAGATTTTTATTTTGTCTTGCCTTTTTTTTTTTTTTTTTTTTTTACCAGCTACAGTCAGTTGGTAGCACATATTCAACAATAATAATTGTTAAACAGCCATTAGGAATGAGTGACATGCAGAAATTTTGCAGGTAGTCAGACAAGAATAACAGTTATAACCATTATATACCTTCAAACAGCCTTAGGAGTATAGTGCTGTAATTATGGAAGCTTTCTTAGCAACTCTGAAAGTCTACTGGGTGTTATAATAATGCGAGTTTATTTTTATCCTGGTTTCCTAAGAAGAAAAGTTTTATGCAATCATGTTGTCCATGTTCATTTATGTGTCAGTCAGTCAGCCTCCCCAACTACTTTTGAACCTGGTATCCAGTTTCAACCAAATTTGACAGTGCAGCTGAGGACTCAAAGCTATTAAGTTCCTACAAGCTTCATGAAAATAAACTATTATATAGAAGTTGAAGGTCCAAATTAGTGTTCCCTTGAGTGATCACATTCTGAGGACAAGAGGTTTGTCTGACAACTGGCCAGTTGACGTGTTCATACAAAGCAGCTGTAAAGCCTATTACAGCACTTGCTGGCCAGATCAAATTATTTCAGTGAGGGAAAGAGGATACAGAGCCATCTGACACTGATCCATAAAAACTTCCCTCACCCCTCAAAAAAAAAAAAAAAGAAAAAAAGAAAAAAGAATCTGCTTAATTTCCTTTGTCCTTGTTCTGGATTCTAACGCAGATTTCCTATTGCTTTTCTTGGAAATTTGTTTTAGGGATTGATATTGTGCTATTGATGAGTTTGCAGCAGTATTTTGTCTCATTTAAAACTCCTTTAAAAAATACTGCTTTTTGCAGTGGGCTTTTTATGCACTAATTCATTCTCACAGCATCCTTATGAGACAGCTACATGTTATTAACTGTGTTTCTCAGAAACTGAATTCCAGTACAACATCAGGTTGAATCTATATTGAAGAGCAAAGTTAGAGAAGTGTTCCGATATTTGCCAAAAAAGAAAAAAAAAAAGGCGCTTCACAAACTTACTATCCACCACACAGCTATGCCTGATAGGTCTAGTATGTCATTCATTTCAGTATTTTCCGTATTTTTACATAAATTAGCAAATTTTTTTTCCATGGTAAAACTTGGTCAACAATTACAATTCAGGAAATTTTCTTCTTTGCTGATTTGTTGCAGATTAATTTAATATGTAATTACAGTATCATAGGGATTGTTGTGATCTGAGCCATAAAAGAAATAAAAGAGTTAAGAAATCAGAGGGATGGTTGGAGACCATTACTAATTAACTATACTACTAATCATAATCTGGTAATTTTGGTATTTGGTGTTTGGTATTTGACAGTGTGAAATAATCCAGAAGAAAAAGGCTGGAAAAACTGGCACATGATAGAAGCACCTTTGGTCATGTTGTCCTGAAGAGTCAGTTTACAAACTTCTCTGCTTTAAAATTCCACCTAGAATTTAAATACAGAAGTACTCATGAAGCATGTAAGCATCAAATCCTCTTATTTGGTGGCAACTAGCTCTTTCAGTGAATGACGCAGTGTAGCACCAGATTAGCTGCCCCTTTTTGTCTCCTAAAAGAAATGGCAGAAGGATTTACCCTTTTCTGCCTTTCCTTCTTTCTAGTATTTGTTGTTTTGTTTGATACTATAATGCATTTTTATTCTTCAGTAAAATAAACACACATATTTCAGAAAAGCTTCTTTTGTTCTTTTTCACTGCTTCTACCGATTCACATTGACTCTTACTGAGCCTACTCCTTATGTGCTGTTTCCCTTTTTAATTAAGATGACCAGAATTGAGCACTGTGCTGCAGCTGAGCTGCATAACTGGTACCCAGTTCTTCCTGCCTAAGCAATGGCGTGTACCCCACAGTATGCACAAGCAGTTCATCTTAACCCTTGCAATATGCATTGCTTTGTCTTCCCATGGCAAATACTGCACAATCTTGTCTTTACCTAGGTGCCCTGAAAACCTTTACAATGTATTCTACTGCTGCAGGCCTTAAACCTTTTTAATAATTTGTGATCTGACTCTTTTGTGCTTCTATTCTGTTCTAAACCGTTAATTACTGCACTCAATTCTTCTAGTGCTGGCTTGAAAACTTGTGCCTTACCGCAGATATAAAATATTCTAAATGTTTAACATTTCTTTTCCTTTTTTCCACACTGAATTTATGCACCTAGTTATTTGATAATTACAGCTAACTATGCAAATTAGATCTCAAAAAATTACATTAAATCAACATTACATTTAGGGGTAAGGCTGTAGCTGTGTGATGGAACAACAGATACCTCTGCAGCTGTATCCAGGCCTTCACTGCCATTGCAAAGTTCTGGAAGCTCCATTTCTATCCTTCAGTGAAGTGCAGCAGGCAAAAGAAGTTATCACAGTACTTTATTGACATGATCTACCACCTGAAACTCATAGGCATTGCCTCTGTAGCCTTTACTCCTGTTCAGCTGCACCTTGATGGGAGCAGTGGGAGTAACCTGAAGGTCCTGTTCCTGCATGCCTAGACTCATGACCTTGTAATTTGCTTTGAAGTATAAGGACCTGGTGTGAGTTCCTCTTTCTCCTACTGTGCTTAATCACAATTCAATTATTTGAGGTTATATTGATAAAACTTGAGCTAAGTTTCCATAGCAACCATAATGATCAGAACACTGTAAGGTGGTATACAAACACTATTTGGTTTGGTAACTTAAAATGCAATGAAGCCAAGAAAAATGCATAGAATCAGTGGCTTATATTCAACAATTTAGTATTGGATATATCTTGCTGACCTTTACTTAAGCACCAGGAAGACTCGGATCTTAAGGCTACCTTTAAATCTCATGGGGAGAGGCAGGACCCTTCAAGGAATTATTAATTTCTCTCTAAAACAGCTTAGATCTGGTATATGATGTTAAGCAAGATCCATCCTCAAAAATTCTTCATTCCATTGATAAATATTCTTAGGTTTTTACACTGCCACGTCCTTTGGTGTCTAAACAATAACACTACCTTACATCAGCTTCCCTGCATTTGGGCTTCTATTGTAAGATTCACGGCTAGTAACACGCAAGGAAATGTCAGTTTTCCCATCTACTCAATTACCACAAAGGAAAAAGCAGGAAATTAGTGTGAGGAAGAGGGCAATTGCTGTATTTGAGGGCAGAGCAACATAAGATCCCGGTGGGATCCTACATGAGAATAATCATCCCAAATGTTAAGTCACTGTATTAACATAAATTATATAAATATTAAAATTTAAATTTGTTATCTCTTGCCGTGTCACTTTTGCATGCAAGTGGCTTAGACTGGAGGAAATTGTCAAAGCCATAGTGACTTTATCTAATTTTAGAATGCAGGCCCTTCTGTTAGTTGCCCTTTTCAACTGATCTCAGTTGAAACAGTTAGAGGACTACATTTATGGATTCTTTTAGCATAAATACAGTCAAAAGAAACAACATTCACAGTTTTATGTACAATTCGCCATGTTTTTGTGACAATTGAAATTCCTCCCACGTTGTTCTCTCTCCATGCCCTCTGTATTCATATTTCTGAATGTATGCCCTTTTATCAACAACAAATCCTATATTTCCACACAGACTTTTTATTACTAATGTTCTACTATGCTCCTTAGAAACTTTTATTTGCTTTAAACATATACATGCATAACAAGTACCTGGCACCTCCTTCAAAATGCCTGTGGATGGTCAAGTTGAAAACTTGTGAATTAAGTTGCAATTAATAATAAACTTACACCTTTGTCTCTGTATTCTACATCAGTTATATTTATAACCAGCAAGAGGTCTGAACTTTCTTGACTTCATTTGAAAAATGGAAGGTTTTGTTAAAAGTAATTAACACTTAATTTTTGAAAGTATTATTGTTCCTTTGGCTGTCCGTTCCTTTATTTTTTTTTCAGGAATGCTTAATGTGAGCATTATTTCTGATGACAAAACAAGGGATGTTTCAGGGTTCTTAACATAGAACTTGTGAGTTCTGAGATACTAGCCAGCATCACCATTCTGGCTTCGTAGACATATTTGCTCAGAACTACCTTGATTTATCAAAGAGGAGAAAAAACAGTGGAAGTTTACAGATTGACATACTTCATCATAAAACTTCGTATCAATAAATTGAGAATTCAAAAGAGATGACAAAAAATTAAAGGGATTAGAACAGTTGAACTATGAAAATTTTGAAGAAATTAATTCAGTATATACACGGTGAAAAAAAGTTCTATTCTAGTTGTGTAATACATTTGAAAACCTAATGACAATAGGTTTGAAAAATCTATTGACAGTAGTGGAAAAGAATGGGAATGCTAATTGGCAACAGCACATTGTGAAAAAGTTGGGGAATCAAGCTTTTTTTCTTTTTTTTTTAAGTAAATTTTTTCTGACTCATTGTTCCATGTGATACAGAGAAAGTACTCTCTAGATCTTGTAATATTTCCTTGTTAAAATTTTAGAAAATCTTAAGGAGAGATTCATCTGGTATAATTTCTTGGCTCTAACAGGGCACATAGTTGCTTTAGACAATTCTAAATCATCCTGATTAGGAAAGATTGACTTACGGAGACTATTTACTTGTTGGAAAGTATCGAACAATAAAAATGTTGAGCAATAAAAGAAAATATCTTGAAATTCTACACCTCTACTCACAAACAATCCCCGGTGAATAGTTACTCCACTTGGATGCTGTCTTATGCTCACTTTAGTGAAAGGCAAATTAACATACTCTCTAGACTTTTATTGTGCCTGTTTATGTCATACATTTCTGTGTAGGAGAACATCTTTGTTATACAACTTGTTAATTCTTCTGATACCACATCTTTGACTTGCAAAAACTTTTCATTTTGAAAGACTGGTAAGTCGTAGAATTGTAGAATCATTTAAGTTGGAAAAGACCTTTAAAATCATCAAGTCCAACTGCAAATCTAACATTGCCAAGTCCACCGCTACCTTCAGGGATGGTGACTCAACCACTTCCCTGGGCTGCCCGTTCCAATGCTTGGTAACCTTTCCGGTAAAGAAATTTTTCCTACTATCTAATCTAAACCTCCCCTGGCATAACTCAAGGCCATTTCCTCTTGTCCTGTTGCTTGTTATTTGGGAGAAGAGATCGACCCCCACCTCACTACAATCTCCTATCAGGTAATTGTAGAGAGTGATAAGATCTCCCCTTCAGCCTCCTCTTCTCCAGACTAAACCACCCCAGTTCCCTCAGCTGCTCCTCACAAGACCTGTTCTCCAGACCCTTCACCAGCTTTGTTGCCCTTCTCTGGACATGCTCCAGGACTTCAATGTCTTTCTTGCAGTGAGGTGCCCAAAATTGCACATGATATTTGAGATGCAGCTTCACCAGTACCGAATACAGGGGCACGATCACCTCCCTACTCCTGCTGGCCATGCTATTTCTGGATACAGGCCAGGATGCTGTTGGCCTTCTTGGCCACCTAGGCACACTGCTGGCTCATGTTCAGCCGGCTGTCGACCAACACTCCCAGGTCTTTTTCCACCGAGCAGCGCTCCAGACACTCCTCCCCAAGCCTGTAGCACTGCGTGAGGTTGTTGTGACCCAAGTGCAAGAGCCGGCACTTGGCCTTGTTGAACATCATATCATTGGCCTCGGCCCATCAATCCAGCCTGTCCAGATCCCTCTGCAGAGCCTTCCTACCCTCATATAGATCAACACTCACAGCCAATTTTAGTGTCATCTGCAAACTTGCTCAGGGTACACTCAGTCTCCTCATCCAGATTGCTGATAGAGATGTTAAACAGAACTGGCCCCAGTACTGAGCCCTGGGGAACTCCAGTTGTGACCAGACGCCAACTTGATTTAACTCTATTCACCACCAGTCTTTGAGTCTGGCCATCCAGACAGCTTTTTTACTCAGTGAAGAGTACACCTATCCAAGCCATGATCAGCCAGTATCTGCAGGAGAAAGCTGTGGGAAACGGTGTCAAATGTTTTACTAAAGTGTAGGTAGGTACCAACCACAGCCTTTCCCTCATCTGCTAAGTGGGTCACCTTGTCATAGAAGGAGATCAAGTTAGTCAAGCAGGACCTGCCTTTCATAAACCCATGCTGACTAGGCATAAATATATAGGAATGGATATGGAAGAGGAAGATAAAACTGTATTTTACATTTTGTTCACTGAGACAGCCAAAAACCACTTGAAAAATGAGATTTACGCGTATATGAATTTAGTTTTCCAGCAGAAAAGGAGTTGGCACATCAGTCATGTAAGAGTGTCTGACGTAAGTTTTTCCTTTGAAAAGAAGACATAAATATGTTTCTTAAAAATAAGCTAAGGAAAAAAAGAAAAAAGGCAAACCATTCCTCAGCAAGCAGCCAAACAAAACGAGCCAAAAAATGATAAGCATAATTGAAATTTTTATCTAGCTCTAAGGACTGATATGTAGGTATTTTGCACCTGTTTTCCAAGTAAAGAAAGTCTTTACAAAGGAAAGATATGGAGTTTGAATTCTACTTTCCTATAAGGCTTAAATTTTGTCGCATAATAAAAGAGGTTCTTCTAATGAGAGACTAGAAACGTGAAGAAGTGTTGAAGCAGGTTTATTACTACTGTGAATGATTGCCTTCTGATTCAGGCAGCAATACTGGAGATGTATAAGTGTCTGTTGGTCATGCAGTTAGAACAGCATTTGTAAATGTTGCAGCTTTTGCATATGGTGGAGGTAGGACAATTGGTTTCAGTGTGTTACACTTTATTATTTCGTGCCGTGAAAAATAAACCCTGTTAAAATATATTAGGTGCGTTGGAACTTCAACTATTTCCTGAATTTCTCATGATAAATCTGAAGTAAAAGTGTAGCGGTGAAAAAGTAAATGTAAAAGAACCGGTGCAAATACACATTTTCATACACTAGCTCAATCTGTGTGATAGTCTTCTCCAGTATATGCAGTAAAGGCATCAACCAATATTTGACAGAATTGTCTGTATATTACGTGCACTGTTTATGTTGTGTACTCATGCATATTCTACCAGATGTATTCTATGAGGATAAATCCAGTATTATTTAAACTCAGTACACGTGGGATGGGAGAGGAAAAAGCCTTACAGCATATATGTGAATAGTCTTTGTTTGAAGCACAGCTAACTACAGGAGAGCATGCACAACGTTAGCTAAAGTCACTTTGCTTGGGCAGAAAGTAAATAATTGCTCAGAGAATTATACCTTATTTCTCTTATTTCTGAACTCAGTGAATTGATAGTGTGTTATACAGACCATCGTGAGACTGAACGACACTGCTGAAAACAGAATGTATTCATTTCACATGCAGGCAACCATAAAGGACTCTGTGGAAAAGGTACTTAGTGTCAGCATTGAAAGCCAGGGTATTATGTTTAAGTAAAAATATTCCTTACTTCAGAAATCATATCATGTCCATGTCCCTGATGTTGCTACTCTGAGAACAGATTATTGCATTTTACTTTCACCTGTTCACAAAATATTTTGCTGTTTTGACATCTGGCCCTGGAGAAGGACAGCCGTCCTCCACTGACCCCAGGCTAGACACCGGCTACATTAGTCCTGCTTATCTTTAACTATGTTACTTACAATGGTTTTAGAGTAGGCAGATTAAAAGAAGGCAAGCTGCATTTGGCCATTACGCTGGAAAAACACACACACAAATCTAATTTACCTTGATGTTTGCTTTCATTGCAAACATAGTGGACAGGTGAGACAATAATTTTTTTGTTTGCCTAGACTGTAGTTTAGAGGACTGAACCTTTTATAAATTTTAGAATTTGTAAGCTTGTATTTTCAACACAGTTCCATAAGACTAGTTCTTGTTTATTTCAGCTTCATCTTCAAATTTCTGGTTAAGGTACTTTAATGCATTTTTCCCCTCTAAAATGCTTTTTTTTGGTGTGCTATCATATATCTTCTCTAGTCACCCAGACCAGCTTGACATTTGGAAAAACCTTTAACAGACTATCAAGGGAGGAATGCTTCATGATGTTTCTTCTTAATACTTCCATTAGGCAGAAGAGGAGGAGACTACATGGAACACGAAATATTAGAGTTCACCTTGAAATCCATGGATCTGCTCAATCTGTACACTATTGTAGAACTGACCAGTGCTACCAAGGAGCCTTTCTGAAAGTAAAGGCATCAATGCAAATGTCCTGACAGGGTCTCTCTTGCATCTACTACTAGTTGTACGGAAATAGACCAAAAGGCAACCTGATTCAGCAGCCTTTTTTGGGCAGTGTTCAGTAAAGGAGGCCTAGGAGAGTGCAAAAGCAGAGCTATCCTACAGTGATACTTCTCCAGTGTATCATCCTAGACTAACCAGTCTGAAACTCAGGGAAGCTTCTGAAGGCTTTAAAAACTTATCTGTGAAGTCTGAAAACTTTTCATTGTACTTGGACTGTGAAGTACCAGAACAGAATTAGAAGACTGATTTTCATGTGTAATTTCATGTAATTTTCCTATCCTCCTGTTCTGGGCCATCTAGGGGCTGATTCCATGCTAATGTAATTTCACCTACAACAGGGCATCCATCTGAAATAGCCCCAAGGCTGTAGGATAGCATCCCTTGCCCATACTTGTACCAGGCTTTTAATCCCATATTTCCTATAGCCAGACTGGAAGTGTGCTGGGAAGCTGTGAGGAAGGTTCTGGTGCCACAAGGCCAAGGAGGGTGCTGACAAAGTGACAGTAGGGGGTTTGCCTGGGCATTCTCCTGCTAGCAAGCGAAGGCATCTAGATCCCCTTAGTCCACCTAAGGGTAGAGGCAGGTTCACCATGTTTTGTATGGTCAGAACAACAGTTCTGTTTTGGTGTTGTGCCTCAGATGCGGTAATCAAGCACCAAGATTGTCTGACTGGTCCACCTAGATAAGCCCAACCACATCTTCAGCTGCTGATTTCTAATCCCTTTTTCCTCTCCTATGTTCTTCCTTTTTATCACTGTACCTCTACCTGTCCCTAATTACTTTTAACCCCATTAGTCCCTGTTCTGGTACATCTGTACCCTAATTTGGTATTTCTGATGCTGTTAACCAGGTGATCTCAGGCGCATATGGTACTGCTGACATGATTTCCCAGGTTTCCTAGGCCTTGCAAGATTCCTCTCCCCAAAGGTCCCCCATACTCACCTCCTGTGAGGTTTGGCTGTTTCTTGCATATCTACTCCTGAACCACCAGTGAAATCCAGCCATCCCTTCATGGTACTTCCGTAACTTTTATTAGATCACCATACATCCATCTTATTCCATCGAGGAGTTCCTCTTGTCCAGTAGTTTTCCATGCCCATTTAGCTAGCTTAACCTCAGGCCAAGACCTAAGCAATCATCAACGTGCAGCCCCAGCAAAGTGGGGATAGTCTGAATGACAAAAATAATCAGCAGAAGAGGATATCTTTTAATATACACAGGACATCAGACTGAATTTTGGAAAAATTGCTTAAGAAGGGTATCGGGACCTGTCTTAACAACAAGTATCACAATACATTTCAGACCTAAGTCTTCTTTGAAAGAATAAGTAAGAATCTCATTTGTACTATACTCATGAGAACAATCCCAACTGATGGGATAAACAGCCTATAGGGGAATGAGGCAGATGTCCTTGCTTACTGAAAGGAGAGGATAAAAGCAATGTGCTCCATTGCCTTATTCATGATGCATCACTGCCTTCACAAATAATAGCCTATGTGATTTAGTAATTAAATATCCTTTACTACTTCCCACCTTTTGTAATCACATGTAGTTTCAGGACTGTAGCGCTCAGGAAGACCTCCTGACCCATCAAATCCACCCAGCTGTGATTACAGACAGCATTTAATATATCTTACCTAGGAAGCGGCCACAGTGACATACCCTGCATCACAAAGCACTTCAGTGCCTTAGAAATTAAGATCTTTAGTGTAAAATATCACAAAAAGTGGAGGAGAGCAGGAACAATCAAGTGTATCAGCAATCCCCATGTCAGTAGAATGGCAGATAAATTTTTTTAGGTGAATATGCTCTGATGAGCCTGGGAAACAGATGACACAAGATGATACAGAGGAAGATAAAAATAACTTGGTCAACACAGCAGCAAAAAATACCACCTCATCACAATTATGAGCTTTTCCATCAAATTTGTATCCATGTAGGTGACTACACAAAGGTGCAATAATACTGTGGACAATTTTAGTATGTGCTCTAAAGTGCAGAAGTAAAATTGAGTGAGGATTTTTAGCTTACAGTTTCTTTTCTTTTAAATTTACTAGACAATCTTTTTACTGTTTCTTTTAGGTTTTATTTTTTCTTAAAAATTACGATGTTCGACTTTCTGTTGAAAGACATGAGACTGCTTAGTCCTCAGTAAGGATATATTTAAAACAATAAGCATTGTTTTAGAAATCCTAATTCTTGTAGGGAAACTTTAAATATTGCAAGCATTATTTGACAATATATTTGTGTTTTCCAAAGAAATTCAGCATTTAGTTATTTGCAGTGCTTTTGGAGTGCATATACAATATGGACACCACCTAAACTATAAAAATTATATGTATTAAATTTTTCTAAATTTCTCTGACCTCTTCTTAAAGACAAATTTTACTGGAAGTAACAATTTTGTTGTAGTTATGCTTACAGAACAGTTAGATTTGTATCAGTATGACTGGAATGTAGTGGAAGACAGTAAATGGTAACATCACAAAAAGAGCACGAGAAATGGATATAGCTTCCTAAGAAATATATTCTTTTTGCATTTGATTTCGGTGATGCTTTGTTGCATGTACGCTAACAGTTCAGTTTTATAAAGTGGTTGCTTTGCTGTAGATTGTAGAATTTAAATTGAAAAAGCAACAATTAATTATTAATAATTACATTAATGTAAATAATTAAATATAACTTGTTGATTTCAGTAATGTTTGTTGAAATAATGAAAAACCTTTCTAAATATTTATACATATCGGTTCATTTCTTATCACAAGAGAAATATGATTCCTCTAAGTGGATTATTAGTACCAGGAACTTTTCAGTACTTAAAAGCAATACAGTTTCTTAATATTTTGGAAATACAGAGGTAATAAATGTTAACCATAAGGAACAGGATCATGTTACATTAATGTATAATGGTATTCTGTGCTGTATATTGTTTAATGTTCCTTCAACTAGATGCTCGTCTGGAGGTTTCAAAGGCTATATTGCCACATCTCACTTTAATTATACGTTTTGATTACTCTGAAGAGTTTTCAGTTAAATACATTTTGTGTGAAAAATTATTCAGCTCCCAGTTTTCTCATACAAGTAATCTGCAATTGTTTTCACCATTGTTTATATTTATCTTGCAAATATTTACTTAGGCATGGGACCAACTGTGCAGTATCTGCTTCCTGAGTTTGTTGCTGAGGTTTTTTTCTGTTTCGTAATAGACTTCCAATGCTTCTTTTGCTATTTAACTTTAAATGTTTTAAAATAATTCATTTAAGAATGACAGATGAATATTTTATTTATCTTTGAAATTCCATAATGGAAAATATGAAAATATTGTACAGAATATTGTAGCATTACTTGTTTGAGATAACTTTAATTTGAAATGCAGAGCTATTAGCTGTCTTTAGGAAGAGAAAAGTTAGGTGCTTGGCTTCTGTGAGTTCCTAGAATATATCTGTGTCTCCAAACACAAGTTTTTTGCAAAATATCGTAAGAAGTAAAGTAAGAAGCATTCCACTGTACAGATTTCCTTTCTACCCAAAACGCTGGGTGGCTTGAAATATCTGCAAATCCATGCAGTCACAATGGTTAATTTGTAAAGAAAAAATCTGAAGAAAAGATAAAGAATTCTTAGGTATGATACTGAGGGTCAAGCTCTTTATACCTGATGTAGTTTTAGAAACATGCCAAACCTATCCATCTTCTTCAATCATGGTCTTCCAAATACTTAATAATGAAAGCATGTAAAAGTCACCAGACATTACATTCTATAACGGGTCTGCGTGGCAAGGTTTTGGTAGCGGGGGGGTTACAGGGGTGGCTTCTGTATGAAGTTGCTAGAAGTTTCCCCTATGTCAGATACAGCCAATGCCAGCCGGCTTTAAGACGGACCCGCCGCTGACCAAGGCCGAGCCCATCAGTGACAGAGTTTAAGAGAGTGAAAAAGTTGTTGCGCAGCAGTAATTGCAGCGAGTGAGAGGAGTGAGAATATGTGAGAGAAACATCATGCAGACACCAAGGTCAGTGCAGAAGGAGGGGGAGGAGATGCTCCAGGTGCCAGAGCAGTGATTCCCCTGCGGCCTGTGGTGAAGACCACGGTGAGGCAGGCTGTGCCCCTGCAGCCCATGGGCGGTGGAGCAGATGACTGCCTACACCCCGTGGAGGGCCCCCACGCCGGAGTAGGTGGATGCCTGAAGGAAGCTGTGACCCTGTGGGAAGCCTGCACCAGAGCAGGCTCCTGGCAGGACCTGTGGCCCGTGGAGAGAGAGAAGCCCACGCTGGAGCAGGTTTGCTGCTAGTGATCCCGTGAGGGGGCTCATGTTGGAGCAGTCGGTTCCTGAAGGACTGCACCCCATGGAGGAGACCCATGCTGGAGCAGTCCATGAAGAACTGAACCCATGGGAAGACTCATGCTGGAGAAGTCATGGAGGACTTTCTCCCATGAGGGGGACCTCACATTGGTCAGGGAAACATGTGAGGAGTCCTTCCCCTGAGGAGGAAGAAGCAGCAGCAAACAACAGTGTGATGAACTGACCCCAACCCCCATTCCCTCTTTTTTCCCCCCTGTGCCGCTGGGGGGGAGGAGGGAGGAAAATTGGGATCAAAGTTATGCCCGGGAAAGGAGGGAGGGGTGAGGGGAAGGTGTTTTAAGATTTGGTTTTATTTCTCATTACTCCTCTCTGAGTTAATTGGTAATAAATTACGTTTCCCTTCAGTTGAGTCTGTTTTGCCCATGACGGTAAATGTTGAGTGATCTCCCTGTCCTTATCTCAACCCCACAAGCCTGTTGTTATTTTTTTTTCCTCTCCTCTCTCCTGTTCAGTTAAGGAGGGGGAGTGATAGAGTGGCTTTGGTGGGCACCTGGCATTCGGTGTTCTGATAATTCTCTATGGCATAATATTAGCAAGATCTTTCTTAATGTGAAGAAAGAAATGTGAATTATTTCCCTTTCTCATCAAACCTGGTTCTTTCTCTGCCCAGATACGAAACATCTTCAATATATCTTTTTTTTGCCGAAGTTCTATTTAAGTTAAAAGAAGCGTTGGGAAAGTGAGAAGCCACATAGAGATGGTCTATTTTCTCTTTTGATATAGAAAGTTATTTCTTAGCAGCAGTGATCAAAAAGAAAGGATGAGAGGGCAGTAAAGTAAACATGAGTATGAATGAGAAAGCCCAAACAGAAAAGACTATATTGACTTCCTTTTTTTTAACGAAAGGATTTCTCTCAGAGATGTACCGTAACTCAGCTATACAATGCCTTGAGAGCCAGAAAGTAGTGGACCAACACATACAATTCAAGCATCAACAGTCATTAAATTGGCCACAGAAAGGTGTCATTTAGAATCCAAAGTAAGATGCGTGCTGTCTCACTTCATGAGTCTGTTTTAGGTCCAAAATAGTATGTGCGTGCATAGCATTTTTACTCACAATCTGTAAAAAAAGTTGGGAATATTAGCTTCACTAAAAATGTCAGGCTGTAGTCTATACTTGGTTATATTATCAAGTACGTTAAAAAACAGACTGGAGAGAGGCATGAGGAAAATCCTCCTAGCTGATGATTTAAAAAGCTGATAGTCATATGATTACAGGATAACTCAGGTTGGAAAGGACCTCAGAAGGTTTCTAGTCCAAGCCCCTGCTCAAAGAAGAGTTGTCTGTGATGTCAGACCAGGCTACTCACAGTTTTTCCAGTTGGTTGTTGAAAGCATTCAACAATGGAGACTGCGTAGCCTCTCTGGGCAACATGTTCCAGTCCTTGAAATATTTTTTTTTTATATCAGGCTGGACCCACTCTAGTTTCTGGTTGTGTCTGTGGTTTTGTGCTCTCCCACCATGCACCACTGTAAAGTGACTGAGTCTAGAGCTATTTAGGAGAACGAGCAGAAAATAGTATATTGCCAAAAAAAGATCTGTGATGCTTTCATGCTACATCTTGGCTAACAACTGAAAGACACTTTCTGTTTCTTGGTAGTCTGTACTTTGAAACCCTGGACCAAGCAGAGAAGCCATTATCCACACATACATTCAAGATAAAACTTCTGCACAAAAGGAGTTAAGAGGTCTCTATATACTCTTTTTGGCTCATCTCAGAAGAGTTTTAGGTTGTCCAGGGTTAGAAAGGCAAAAAGCTTAGTTATTTTCCTTCATAAAATGCACTAAATTTATTAAGCAGTATATTAAAGCTATATTAATTTTAATTTCTTATTAGAAAGGACTTGATTAAAAGGTACAGATAGCGTTCTAAAAATCTTCAAGCTGATGTTCTGCAGTGGCTTCAGCTTTTTCTTTTTTTCCTCTGAAGTTTATAAGTTTGCAAGGAATGTTGTGCCAAGCAAAACATGATGGAGAATAAGCTATTTCTTTTATTTGGAAGGAGAGGAGCACCATTCATTTGATCCAGTGAGGAACTTGCCTTTCTCCACCCTACCCAGAAGGTCAGACCCTGACTTTATTCTTTTTGGATTTCACTCTCCTGTCCAATTTGTATCTCCCAAATATTCATAAGTGCTACTGCATTTAGCTTTGTCATGTTTTCAGTGCTATGGAGAGTGTAAACAGACTGAGGACAGATTCTACTTGAGATGATCCCTGTACTGACCGTCTGGGAGCAGCCAGCGTGAGGTTGCTCTGCAAGGAAAGACAAAGGTGACAGCAGGGCAGGCAGGGGCAGATACCTCACAAACAAGGGGTACACAGTACCCCAGCACAGCGAGCAGAGCAGGTCTGATGATACTAACTGGTTTCAGCTACAGTCCAGTGACCATCAGACATGTCTGTAGTGACAAGATAGCTCCATAGTCAAGTCAGAACATTAGGAAGTCAGGTGGCACAGCACAGTGTTCACACTCTGGAGATCAGGCAGGGACCAAGGCAGAGGATCACACATTATATGCAGCTCTCAGGCCATGGGGTGAAAGCATGCCTGGATGGAGTCCCCTCATGAGGCTGGTCATGGTACTTGGAACCTGTAGGTATACTTATGGCTCAGCCATTGATGATGACAATGAATGATGATGACAATAATTTCTAAATTTTGTTCACGTACTTGGAAACAGATTCTTCTAAGATCTATTTTCCTAGTTTGCTTATAGGAATTTCATGCCATATGGTCCCATCAAAATATTTCTGACATTCCTTCCATTCAGTAAGCCAGCTATTCTGGCAAAGAAGGACATTGAGTCTTAGCAAATTCATGCCTGACATTTGTTATACTCTCTGCTTTCATATATGCAGACCCCAGTTACTTAGTTAGTGCTAGTGTCTTCCAAAGCATAAAGTTAGATATTTCCCTTTTAATTTCCTCTGTTTGAAATATAGGTGCTGTATTGCAGCCCCCTACCTTTGAGATCAGGCCTATCTTCCTGTAACACTTGAAGTTAAACAGTAAAAACATTTCTTTGGCTGACTCTTAAATACCTTACAGTAAACCCTGAAATATGACTAATTATTTAACTGCTTATTAACCTATTATTTCCCTGTTCTGTCATTGTTTCTATTCCTTTGCTACTACTGATTGTTTAAAATATGGAGTTGCGAATATCCTTCATTATGTGAACATTGAAGCAAAAAAAGGCAGTTTTTTAAAGAAAAAATCATTGGCCCATATCATTGTAGAGAAAAACCAATACCTCATTGCTCTAATGGAAAGCTACCTATAATTCTGATTGATAGCTTCTGACAAAGTTTCTTAAGTTACAAACAATTCCCTCCCAGTCCAAAGTAACACCACATGAAGCACTAAAGAATGAGCTTTTAGCTTACTACATTAATAAATTCAACAGGTACATCTAATTTTAAATAAATAACTCATACTGGTTTAAAATGCATGGGTCTAACACAGATGAATCAAAAATGCACTTGATATATTTTCAATATACTATTAATTTTTTGAATGTTTCCAGTAAGACATAATTCCTTCTACTCTTTTTGCAAATATATAGATCAGATGCAGGGATCTGATCTTTTAAAGAACTTCAAAGTGATTGAAACAAAATGTCTTTGTAATGATGTCTGAAATAAAAGCAAAAATAAATCCTCATCCCTGGGAAGTGTGAATGGAAGAAAGTAGAAATCAAAATATTATTTAGTGGGACTAAAGGATAGCACGTGCACAATCTGCATGCAAGTTAACACTGAACGAATGGAAAATGCAACATAGAATGAGATTTCTCTAAAACAACATAGAAGAGCTTGCAAACAGCCCTACATGGACATGACTAAAATCACATCCTGTCTCTCTATAATATTAAGGGTTAATCAACTTAGTTAACAATAACCTGCTGTATACGGCCTGTATTAAAACAAGAAGAGTAAGGTTCCATGTAAAATAAACTGTCAAAATTGTACATAAAGCTAATTTTATTACTTTCCACTTATTTCTACGCATCAGCTAGCTAAATATAAATACTAAAGAAAATGGCATAGCTAATAAGACGTCTACAGGAAACAAACAAAATGTGTTCTACTCTGAATAATATTTAAAATGATACCAGTTTCATAATACGATCATTAAAAGAATAAGGGTCAAAACCCAACATTTTGATGATACCAGGACTTTCATGGCTTAAACCTTCCAAATTTATCATTCAGTGGTTGCTTCAATAGAAGCGTATACCGCAAATTAATTTTCAGCCTTTTGAAAAAGGGCAGAAGCAGACAAAGAAGAGAAGAAAACCATTCTATTCTGAAATAGCCTCTGCAAATACATCCTGTTTTCTAATGGTACTGCTGTACACCAATAAGGGTGTGGCGATATTTAAATGCTCTGAAGCCTCTCTCCTCCACGTCTTTCATGGCTGGTATAAAAATGAATAGTTGCCAAGATAATGTAAATTTTAGACATTTCTAGTCTGACTTCCTTCTTTCTTTTTCATGATAGGAAAATGAAATCTGGGCCACAGAAAGAATATAAAACAGTCTTCTTCCTTTATCTGAGAGTAGTTCCTGTTATCTAAGAATATATGTTTTTTTTGAAAAAGTTTGTAAAATAAACACACTTTCAATTTATAAGAGAATACAGTTTCCTTTCTCTTAGTGGAAGACAGCACATGCAATCCACCCTCTTACATATGACAATTTTTATTGCTTTTATTTTTCTAGTCAAGACCTAATTTACTGGGCCCTGGAGCTATAGATGCCTCTGAAGCCCTCTCTATTTTGTTGGATAGGCTGTGAACAAAGAATTCTTTCGTATGTGATTCTCTAATATAATTTGAAGTAAAATAGCTTCAAGACTCAAGAAGCAAGCAAGAAAACTAACTCTCTGAATAGAAAACCAAGTCCATAATTCTAACATAAACAGTTGCAAAGTTGAATAAAGAGATACATAAGCAGTTATCAGAGCACTTCCATTAATGCATTTTTAATACTCTAAGAAATGGGTGCAGAAAGGAACCAACATAGTCCCTCAGGCTATGAAGAGCTTCAAGTGGCTTTTATCTTACATCCTGTTAGATTATTAAAAGTTTGTAATTATAACTATATTAATATTTCAAGGCTTCTCACCTTACACAAACCCCCAAACAAGTAGAAATATAAGGAAAACACATAGTAATCATAAAGAAGAGTGAAAATGTTAAATTCTGTTTATGACTTTATGGTCATATATTTTTAAATGTTATGTTATAACTTTTAAAAGTGATGATTTTATGGTTTTATGTGTATTGTTTAAGTACGGAAGACAAAATGTAATATCTGTTGCTGTGAATTTAGTGCAGGCATTAGCAAGATAGGTAGGCATTTAAAAATTATCAGCATTGCTTGGATGGTTTTATGTTTATGAAATAATTTTTGATGTATCAATGGAGAATTGAGGTAATATGATAAATAAACTGCTCTTAATTCTGAACAAGGATGTGACAAATTGGGTAACAGGGTAAGCCACACTTAAAACCTGATATTCTGTATGTGACATCAATAATTTTGAAGTCATATCAAACCATCATTGTCACTGCTCAAAGTTTCTCGCATGTAATGAATGCTACAATGCCCAACGCGCTATGCAGACAAGTAATTCTTCATTGTCACTAATGTCTTAACGCTCCCCTAGAATGTCAGATATGAATAGGAACCCAATGTCAGCTAAAATTAGTGTCTCTTGATGGCTCAGAGGACAAGGAAACTGGAAAAGATTAGTCCTATCTCTGCAAATGGAATGAAAATCTGATGTTAACTCTCAAGTGCTGGAGCCAAATTCCCGTCATTCAGTAGAAACTTAGATTTTGTCTGACTATAGTAAAATTCAAAGTCAGGCCTGTCTTTGGTTCTGAACCCCAAGAGAAAGAACTTCCATATATGAAAGGGCAGATTTGTTAAATGGTTGAGAGTTTATTTACATATCCAAATGAATGGTCAGATTGCAGAATAGACTAGTACATCGGGTCTAAGTTGTTTTGAAAAATCTGACATGACAGTCTTAGTGGGTGCTGAGTACTAGAAAAAAGGACTGTATTTAATTGCCTGAAAGTTCTGCTGAGCTTTTTGAAAAATCTGTTTCAGCTGTGAAACACTCTGGAAACAAAGCACTGCTTGATCCATATTGCTCTTTGTCCCAGAATTAAAAATGTAACAAATGTGTGTATAAAAGCATATGCTGTTCACACCCACTTCTTCCTAAGAAAAAACACTTGCATATATCAAGAGTTAAGCACTGAAGATATGACCTGTTCTTTTTTATGCTATGCCTCTTTTACCACAAGAGTTAGCTGAGTATGCTGTCTAGAAGCTGACATGCAGTGTGCTATATGTAGTAATTAGATTCAATACTTTTACTGCAGCTTCTGGAGATGGATTCCTCCTGTTGATTTCTGATGAACACCACATTAATGGGAAACTAGATAACGTATTGAACAGTACGTAGCTGGTATTTTTTTATGACTAAAAATAGACTATTTATCCCTCTTTTAAGAATGTCTTAAAATACAAATGAGGTTGTAAGTCCTGTTTAGTCACTTGTTTAGAGTAAATAAACATTCCTAAAGAAAATAACTTCCTGCAAAATAAATGTGAAACACAAATAAACGCAAAATAAACATGAAAATCATACATTTTAAAATCCCACAAGAACTTAGACATTGAATTCAGAGTCGACCTCATACCTTACAGTTGTGTACAGGAATAAAAGAGAATTCCATTCACTTTTAATCATGTGGAAGATGTGAGAAAATACAGTGTAAGGTGTGGCTAGAATGACTGCAATTTTTTAAAAATGAAGTGAAAATTTAGTATATTGGGAGTCATGGTCATAAGGCAAATCAGAGCAGCAACATTGTTATTAGTATCACCAAACAGTAAGATAAACTAGAATATGCCTTGGGCAACACTGAATTCTAGTTGTTCTTATAGTTCTTGGCTATCCATACCTCATACCGGTTTCATTGAGAATTTTAAGTACGAAAAGAGCATCAGCCTTTATGCAATTCTTAATCTTATTGAATTTTTAGTCTGCTGGGATACCAAAGAGAAAATATAGTAGTACATTGATATTTACTGTTAAAATATGTTGGAAAATAAACTTGTAATCGAAGGAGCATACCAAACAAGCCATACATGTTCTTGTAGAATTTATTTAATTTATTAGCAAGTTAATTGTTTATTATGAATAACAGCAGCATAAACCTGTATAGAAATAAAGGAGATTAGAGATATAATGGTAAATTTCTTCACACAGTGATTTCCAGAATTAATGAAGTTAAGAAGAAAATTTTGTATTGTGTTATCCTGTATGTAATCTCTGAGTTAAAGAAGGAGAAACAGGGTGGCTGTCTTTTCTTCTGGCTGAGTGAATTTAAACCGATAATCTCTTTATAATGGTAGTGTTGCTGCTGCAATGATAATGTAAGGATACAGGCAAGACAAAGTTTACAAGAGGCAGTAACACTTCTTTTATTACATCCACTGTCATAGCTAGAGAAAATCAGCCAAGTTTTCAGGCAAACAAATCCTTCTTCAGGTCAGTGAACAGAAGAAACAAACTTAAAAGCAAAAAGCAAATTTGGAAGAACTGAGTGGAATTTAATTAGATATGTATCAGTCAGACTATTTCTGAAAGATAAGGCAGCTGGTACCCATGAAGTGGAAAAGACTGGGGGGGGGCGTGACCTCTGTTTCTCAAAAAATCCATTTCTGAGAGCTGATAAGATATCAATCTCCTAAGGGAAGGAGAGAGTCAAGTAGATTATGGTCTTTACAATGTAGAGAAGTGAAGGGAGGAGCGAAAGATTGCAACACGCCATAAAACTAATATCTATAATGAATCTGTAGTTTTAGACATTAAGTAAAACTATGAAACTTAGTACTTGAGGGAGAAGTTTGTACAGCAGAAGACTGCCAACTATATGTTCCTAATCATTGATATCTTTTAATGACGTGCTGATCTTAAATCCTGGTCCACTTTCTCATTTCATAATGTAACTACTAATTGTAGGACATTACATATTAGGAGCTTATAATCCAAATGTTCTGTGAGTCTTAATTCAAAAGACTTTTAGAAAAAAGCATTGACAAAATCCTTCACAAAAGACTTTTAAAGAAAATAAATATGTGAAAAGAATAAGAGAAAAAGTACCAGCATGTCCAACAATTATTTATAGGGTAGAAAATAGGAAATTAAATTAACTATTCAGCCCTCAGAATGAAGGGTGGTCAGCAGTGGTGTTCTGCAAGCAACTGTTCCAGTTAGTATAATCCCAAATACCCATGAGGAGAGCAAACATTGAGATATGAAAGTCTGATAATGATACCATGTTATTCAGGACTTGAAATGTGAGGGTTACTTGTAAAATTGCAGAAGGGAAATTGAGATGTAATACAATGTCAGCTGAAATTCAGTGTAGATGAATATAAAGGAAAGCACGTGAGGAAAGTGGTGTGAAAGCATAACTGGGAAGATGAAATGCTGAGCTGTATGCTGATTACTCACTGAATGGCCATATGCCTCCTTCCCAAGGTAGAGGCATATCCTCAGTAGAGTTTTGGCATTGGGAGACCTGGTGAATGACCTTGGAGAGTCCATGTCCAAGAGGGGGATGGACCTCTAGGCTCCGCCAGAATGGTCATACTGAGGAATCAATGCAGTGGTTGTTCTGGGGGAAGTGTCCCCACAATTTCAGATACTTGTCCTTTTTTATTAGTAATTTTATGAGTTCATTTGGATGCATATTATTTGCCCAGTTTCACTAGCTACTATGATGGCACCTAGCACACTGGATGTAACATATTATGTGACTTCTTTTACTCCTAAATTGCCCAGTAATATCACTTGAAGTGGTGAGAAAAGAATGGAAAAAAACAAATAAAGAAGTGCCATTAAAAGCTACTGAGATCCTGATTTTAAAGTTCCTGTAGGGTAAAAACCTAGACAGAAAATCTTGTGATTGGCAATATATCTTCTGATAAGTACGGTCAGTGTGGTGGGTTGACCCTGGCCAGCAGCTGAGCACCAGCTCAGTTATTGGCTCGCTCCCTGCTCAGTGGGATGGGGAAGAGAATTGGGAGAGCAAAAGCAAGAAAACTTGTAGATCAAGATAAAAAATATTTAGTAGGTGAAGCAAAAGTCACATGCAAGCAAAGCAAAATAAAGAATTTATTCATTACTTGCCATTGGCAAGGCAAATGTTCAGCCATCTCCAGGAAAGTAGGACTTCATCACACCTAAGTTACTTGAGAAGACAAACTCCATAACTGTGAAGTCCTTCACTCCTCCTATTATTGCTGAGCATGATCTCAGAGGTCTATTCCAACCTAATGATTCTAAGATATCACGTGTTATGGAGTATCCCTTTGTTAAGTTTGGGTTGGCTATCCCAGCCATGTCCCTTCCTAGTTTTTTGCACACCCTCAGCCCACTCACTAGGGAGATAGAGTGGGAAAAAGAGAAAGCCTCGATACTGTGTAAGCACTGCTCAACAATAGGCAAAACACTGCTGTGTTATCAATGCTGGTTTAGTCACAAATCCAAACCAGCACCATATGGGATGTGAATGAATGAAATTAACTCCATCTCAACCAGAGCCAGTATGAGTACAGAATAATGAATAACAACAAGCAGCCTATTTTTAAAGATACTATACAGCAAACAAAATTAACATACTAAGAAAATGTTTCCCAACTGAGAATTTTCAAAAGTGACTTGAGTAAAAACGTACCACAGAATAAACTTTGTGTTACAGTTTGGAAGGTAACAAAGGGACCTAACACTGAAATTCTAATCTTCATGAATTCCTTTCCATTTTCTTTTCGGGTTCTGCACACAGTGATGGTTTTTGAACATTTTTTGTTGCCACACAGAAGAAAGAAATAAACTGTCCCCCAGTTTCACTGTAAAGGAAGTGTGGAAAATAGTATGGACCCTTTATTGCAAAATGAAATAGGATTTCTATTAGACGTAAAGAAAACTCTGAAGTTAAGTGTACTTAGATATCAGTAAATTGTCTGAGAAAGGTGTGGAATGACTATCATTGGGAATTTTTAAGAAAGGGATTGACAAGCATCTGTTAAGAAGAGATGGGTATGATTGTGCTGGCCTGAGGTCATTTGCTCTTTCCTCTACCCTTTTAGTTTCACTCCATTTGTTATTGTTCATGATTTTACCACTAGTGCTCTACAGGACTGCTTCTCCCCATAGTTCAGATAAAAGAACTGTCATTGTCAGGAGGCAAAAACCGGGACACACACACAAAAGCTTTCCACTGACTTTGAAGTACCTACTTAAGAAATAGAATAACTAATCCAAACACAAAGCTGCATAAGTTTGACACATGTTCATAATCTGTATTTCATGCTGTTTACTTTTAGGTTTTCATTCCTCATTTCATGTTCCACGTTACTTCAATTAACTGTCATTTCCCTTTTGTGCCTTATTTCCAAGGTTTATCAGTGGTTTAATTTATCCACTGAGGGAATAACAGGTGTGCTTTGTCAGATTGCAACAGTAATGTAGACATGCTCTCTTGACTTTCAAAGATGTGTTTGATTTGCAAGTGTCGGGAAAAAGGTAAAAAGATCACAAACAGTGCAATCCTTGAAATAAGAGCTCATGAACAATGCGTTCAATAAACCAATACAAATACATTTGTGAGTAATTAAGGTCTGGAACCTTGGTGTCCTTAGTCTGTTTTCCAGTGCTGTGTTGACAAATGTAAAGTTGAGTGTAACGATGACAAGGCTATATAAATTGGTTAGTTCTACTAAGGTGCATAAAGAATTTCAAAGACATCTACCCGCATCAAAAGAGAAACTGCTAAAATAATGACATTAGCTGTAACACTTAGCGCAGCATATGGTATACTTTTTAGGTACAAGGTTAAAGACCTTAGCTGGAATGACTGAGAAGCATTAATGGTTTGTTACTTCACGTAACAACTTTTTAGTTTCTCTGCTCCTGTGTTGAAATCCTTTTCTAACCCATGCTCTTGATGTATCTTTCCTCTTTGCTGTCAGTTCCAGATACTATCTCTATATCTAAGAAGCAAGGGCAAAACAGAATACAGAGCATCAGGGAGGAGGAAACTGTTACTACTGGTCCAGCTTTTTGAGCATACCAGAGATATAGCAGTTGTCATGGCACAGCAGGGGTGCAGAAGGACACAGAAAATCCACTCAAGACTGTGTGAGGCTGCTTGGAAACTGTCCAACAATGATTTCAGCATGCTGAGGGTACACCCTTTGGTACTGACTGTAGAAATGTCATTGCTTCAGAGGCCTCTTTCCTGACAGAACTCTGTGGGAGGGATACCACTGTCCAGGTGTGGGACTGTGAGGAATGCCTGGTGCTGGGGACCTCTCGTGGAAGATGTGCTTTAGCTGAGGCACTAAGTCACTCGATGAAGAAGCTGAAGGAAGAGGTGAGCAGGCTGTGTGTCATCAGGGAGAATGAAGAGGACGTTGACTGCGTCTTCACAGAAAACTGACAGAGATGACAGCCTGAGCCATATAAAGGAACAAAGGAGGACAGCCAGAGGCCATGGTCAAATGAACAGTGGAGGTACACTCTCAAGATGGAAAAGCTGGAAGCTTACGACTTTTTGTTCCTGCTTCACCTGCATTCTGCAACTTCAAAACAGATATTGGTAAGCACAAATAAGACCCATCAGCAGATGCATCAGAGCCATCTGAGCCAGCCTGGTGTCAGTATGAAGATGAAAAGGTGAGTGATAGCTATAGGGACTCCCTGCCGTGGTAGATGGAAGGACCTCTCTGCTGACCTGACTTGAGAGCTCAGGAGGTTTGTTGTTTGCTGGAGCCAGGTTGTGGGGGACAGCCTGCCTCACCACAGGCACCTGGAGCACTTCCTCCCCCTCCTTCTTCACTGACCTTGGTGCCTGCATAATGTTTCTCTCATATTCTCACTCCTCTCTCTTGCTGCAATTCCTCCTGTGCAATAACTTTTTTTTCCCTTTCTTAAACATGTTATCCCAGAGGCACTAACACCGTCACTGACTTCCTTGGCCTTGGCCAGTGACAGGTTTGTCTTAGAGCCGGCTGGCATTGGCTGTATCGGGCATAGGGGAAACTTCTAGCAGCTTCTCACAAAAGCCACCCCTGTAACCCCTACACTACCAAAACCTTGCCATGGAAACCCACTACAGTGTCTTACCCATCTTAAAGATAGGCAACAAGGAGGATCCAGTTGGCAGGCTGATCAGCCTCACCTCAGTCACTGGGAAGATTTTGGAGCAAGTCCTCTTAGAAGCCATTTCCAAGTACATGAAGGACAAGAAGGTGGCTAGTAGCAACAAGTACAAATTTGCAAAGGGCAAATCATGCTTGAACAACCTCGTGGCTTTTTATGATATGTCTAGTGCAACTGACAAAAGTATGGTAGTGGATGTGGTATACTGTGACTCTATTTAGTAAAGCTTTTGACACAGTATCCTATAGTGTCCTTGTCACTAAATCAGTGAGATATGGGCTGGCTGGTGAGGTGGGTGGAAAATTGGCTGGAATTCCAGTCTCAAAGAGTTGTCATCATTGCCAAGTCCATCTGACAGCCAGCATCATCATTAGGGATCAATACTGGGATCAACATTGTCTAATGTTTCTGTTAATGCCTGAATGATGGGACAGAGTGGACTATCTTGTGGATGACACCAAACTGTGGGGAGTGGTCAATACGGTGGAGGATACAGAGACCTGGACAGGCTGGAGAAACAGCCTGATAGAGATCTCATGAGGTTCAGTGAAAGCAAATGTAGTCTTGCATCCAGAGTGGAATAATCACATGCAACAGTACAAGCTGGGGACCGATGAGCAAGCAGCTCTGCAGAAAAGGATCTGGGGATTGTGATGGATAACAAGTTGAACGTATCAGCAGTGTACTCTTGCAGCAAAAAGACCAGCTGCATCCCGGGCTGTATCAATAGAAGTGTAGCCAGCAGGTCCAGAGAAGTGATACCTCCACTGTATTCTGCACTTATCAGACTATATCTGGAATTCTGTGTCCAGTTTTGGACTCACCAGATATTGACATCCTGAAGTGAATCCAGTGGGTCTCACCAAGATGGCCAGGGGGTTGGAGCACATGATGCATGAGGACAAGCTGAGAGAATAGTGTTTGTTCAGCCTGGAGAAGAGAAGGCTAAGAGGAGACCTTATTGCTGTTTAAAGCTACTTGAGAGTATACAGAGAAAATGAAGCCAGACACTTCTCAGACAAGGCAGGAGGAAACAGGCACAAGTTGGAACATGGAAAATTCTGATCAGGTACAAGGATTACTTTTTGTTTTCCACAAGGTGGGGTAGAATGAAGGAACAAGTTGTCCAAGAAGACTGCAGAAACTGTCCTTGGAGTTCAAAACTCGACTAGACACACCCCTGAGCAACATGATCTAATGAGACCTGCTTCAAGCAGTGAGTTGGATGAGACTGCCTTCTGGGGCTCCCTTCCAACCTAGATAATTGCATGATTCTACAGTTCTACAGTCCTTTGAAAAGCAGATGCAAGCAAGAAACCACCTTCAGTTGCCTTTTACAGGGGAGGAAGTAGGTTATAGCAAAAGCACAAGAAGAAGAGAATGGGACAGCAAAAGTGGAATAGGCAGTAAGGTTAGTACCAGGTGGGTGTTGTTAACTGATGGTCTTCCTACACTTTGCAGTTGCAATATATGCATGTGATGGAAACAATTTAGGGTACTTGGAACTACGGGTAAATCTTTAAGCTGCAGTTTCTCGCAAAATGACAATATAAAGCAGGATTTAACATTCCAAATGACTGGAAGGTGATAACATGCTACTTGTAAATACAACTGTACTGCAGAAAGAGCTCTGTGGGAAAACGTAAATAGCTGTCAGGTATCAAAATTCTAACTTTTCATCCTTGTTTATGCTTAGGTGCTATCTTGCTTTGGCTTTCAGCTTCAAGCAATTTTTGTTGCTTTGTTGTTTTTGCTTTTCTTGTATTTTCCTCATGTCTTTGTATTTTAAAGAAGAAATAAATATAAAATTCAATTACAAAATAGGCATTCTAAGTCTTCAGTTTTTAGTAAGGAACAACATTTTTCTTTAATTTCCACTCTACAAGTTCATTCTGGAACCTCAATATCAAGTTCTATCTTTCCTTGAATCTTCAACTTTGCCAGTGATTTAAAGAAGAACATGTTCCTCCATTTACTCTGTGACCGTTGAATGCATTTGCAGAATAAGTGATTGAGTCCACTACCAGAATTTAAAAAGACTTTCCCTTGATGCAAAGAGGAAGCTAAATTCATCTCGTGACCCCTCAGCCTCAAGGGCTAAGAAGAGTCAACAGATAGAGAGAGGTACGTGGAGGTAGTTCTATCAGTCTGGCTAGCCATTCATTTTGCACATAATTTTTCACATCTTTCTATTGTGGTGAAAAGCGCTCATCAGGGCTAATGCAAACAGATACTTCTCAAAAGTGAGAATCTTAAAAAATAGCTAAGAGTAGCTATCCCAGGTCAAACTAAGCATTTGTCTAGGCAAATTTGTCTCCATCAGTCAGTAAAAACAGATGACAAGGGAAAAAACCCAAAACCAAGATAAGCACATAGTACAACTACCCCTCAGAGCAGAAACTGCTGACTGTGTGAGTCAGGGACTTCCTGAGCCAAAGCTACTACTTTAATAGGTAAGTTTTAGCAAGGAATAAAGAATATTAAAAACCTCTCTCGCTTTGGTCACAGGACTTAAAGAGACCTGGTACAGTGATCCTTTACATCACAGCCTGTTAAGTCAGGCAGACAACTACACTGTAATTAAGACAAATTAGAATTGGTGTAAAAGTCATCATTAAAAAAAAAAGGACACTTTGGCTTCTTCCTTAGATTTTTTTGTTGAATTGTTAATAAAATATGGATGAAGCTGAACACCTGACTAATTCGTTTAGTGCTAAAACTTTGGTGAAACTTGTTTGCACGTAGGAGCCTAAATAGACAATCCTTTACATTTAATTACAGAGAATTATGACTTTTCTACCATTAAGCTTTCTACATAATGAAGGCCTCTTTCTCATTTGCTGTCTTCCTTTAAAGGTCTTTCTCTCTAATATTTGCTTTGACTTTTCTTCCCTTCTCATATATTGTAGATACTTAGAAACAGAATAAAAATAGACTTTGTAATGGAATGAAAATAAATTCGGTAGGTTGTTTACTAACACAGAACAAATCTGAGCAACTTGCTACAAGTTGGCAAATGCAATCTGAGTACCAGCCAAGGAAAATTTCAAACCCTTTCACAGTGCGAATCAAATTGCTCAGATTGTTCTGATAACGCTGCCAGTTGTTTTTCTTTTGCATTTTAAGTCTCAGTGTAACTGCTACTTTGTGGTACCATCTACTGAATGATTGCAGGTTACTACAAGGCTCTAAGTTTTGTCTTTATGTGCAGTCTTTGTTCTAGAAAGCTGTGCTACTAAAAATCTTAAATTGCTCACACTATCATTAGAGGTTATTCTGCCCATCTGGTTCTTTAGGCTTAAATGGCTCAGTGCCAGTTGCTCACCAAGGCAGTCTTCCCTTGCTTTAGGATTTAAGGGAAGGAAAAAAAGGGAAGAGATCTCCAAATGGATGGCAAGTTTGTTTTCAGGCTAGTAGTGTAACTTCCCTGTTGTTTCTGATCACCACACTGTCACCAGGATTGTCTACTCTAATCAGCTTAGTCAAAACGATGTGTGCTCTCTTCCCTGGCTTTATTCAGTTACCCTTTCTCAACTTCCCCTCACCATTGTGTATGTGACCACTGAATATGTTGCTTTAGACTGCTGCTTTGTTCTAGCTGGACAGGTTTCTGAAAGTTGAAACCAGTTTTGGAAAGTCTCTATTTCAGTATTACACCTTCTTCTTCCTCCCATATATTTACACCAGTAAAATGTACTCCATATAGACTTTGTTCTATAAATTGTATGCATTAATGCTCCTTTTTTTAGACTCTGTACTAACTTGTCTTATGTTGCCGCTAGGTCAAAAAAAAGTATTTTACTCAGTTTTGCTTTAGACGTCATTAATTTAAACATATGATTTATCTAACGTATGTAATAGCTTTAGAAGTCTGGAAATATATTATATACATACAATAGATTTACTAATCCTACATCATACTTTATAATCCTCCCCTAGGCTTATAAATCCTACCTTCTATATGTAATTCCTATGATTAATTTACGAATCATCCCAATAAATCCTAAATTAAAATGAGTAGATTTGTAAATCCTTTATTTGCATTTGAAGTATGGAACAAGTAGATGATTTGTAAGTGAGGTCTTCAAAGCTTGACAGTTACAATTAAATCTATATCCAGTCTTATTCCACTTCCTTCTCTGCCTTCCCAACTTTGCCTGTAAATCCTGATCATCTGCTTTCATGAAATTAAGCCTTATTTAAATAAGACAGAAATTCTGTAAACTTTTGTATGCGTCAATTGACTTAAACACATCACTGTAATCACACCAGCTTCAAGCCCTCCCAACCTGAACTGTACCAGAGAAAATGGATTCAACCAGAGACCCAAGAGAGCATAGAGGATGTGTCAGGAAGTGGTGCTGGAAATTCTATTGAAAACATTTTCTTTTGAAAAACAGCAATTGCAGCATGCTCCATTATGATGTTTGATCATTCTATGACATTCCAGGATTCTTTTTAATGGCTCCTCAGAATGTTATTCCTCAAAAACTTAGCAGCTTTTGTGCAGGCAATTCTGGCGTTACAGACAGTTAAAACTCTCTTCATTTATAAACTCAAAAGCAGTGGTGTCTTACTTCTGCTGTAAGTTAGAGAGTAACTGAGAAACAAGGAAGTCTGTTCGTGTCTCTGAAAGCCTCAAAGGTATTATCGAAATTATTTTAATAGGTTCTTTGCGTCCACACACTTGTATAATATTGCCTGCGCACTTATACAATATTATGCAACTAACAGACCTGCACAGCTCCAAATGGAATGAAAGAAAGAACTTCATTTTTGAAAATCCTCTCTGTTTTTTAAATATATATTAAGTGGCAAAGACCCTTTGCTGTTTTGTCAACATTTTTGCAGTCAAAGTTGTGTTTAAGTCTTTCAGCTTGTCATGCAGGGAGTGGGGAACATTTGATATTTCAGTGGTTCTGTGAAATCCTCCCTCCAACCAATACAACTAATGTGATCACTAGACACCTTCTCCCAAGAAGAAGCATTGTCCATTACCTTTTTCTTTACAACTATATAGCATTATTAAGTATTTTAAGAGTTTCATTCAGCCCTTACTCCCCTCAGAATTCAACCAATGCCCTGCCCATCCCACATTCAAGTCCCAGTTTCACTTTTTGTAACCAGCTCCCAGTGGTACCACTGCCTGACTGCAGGGAGCAGGGCGAAAGTTCACTTTTTCCTCTTGTAAGGCCTGCCCTACACAGATCCCTGTCTGTCCCTCCACAGGGTTTTCTTGCCTGCATCCATGATTTCCGAGACTCTGTGAGAAGCAAGGAGCTGAAGGAGGCATGGGAGTGGCTTAGTAGGCTTGAGAAAAATGGCTTAGTAGGTTAAGGACTTCCCTAGCAGGAATGAAAGACCACAAGAAAGGTGTAACTCCTGGTTTTTGAACTTTTTTTGGGGAGGGGTAATTTTCAATTCAGAAGTGCCGAATTTGTGCTTATATGTGAATTCGTATGTAGGAGTTATGGCAGGAACACTTGTAGAGTGCCTTCATTTGAAGAACCTCCCCTGTCTGAAGTCCATTGCCTACTCAAGACAAATTAATTTTTAAATGTTTGACAGTAATCATTTGACTAAAAACTGTTCTAGAAACTTCAGCTGCCTACAAAAGTATGAGCAAGTCTAAATACCGATCTTGAACATTAAGCACACAGAAGAATTATTTCACTCCTGCTTTAACTAACAGGTAGCTTTGGCTATGAAGTCTCCTGGGTACCTTCAAAATTCTAAATTCTGAATAATGAGCAATAGCAACCTTAATTTTCAGACTGAGAAATCAGCTAAAGCAAATGGAGATCCCTAAACTGGTACTGCAAAGACTGTCTGGCACTTGGGGAAAAGGGACAGTTGAAGGTTGTTCCCTTCTCCCTCCCCTTCTACATTTAGATTTAGTCACTTCTGTTTCAGCAACAAGTTGCTGGCGTATCAGAGACAGATCGTCTACAAAGTTTCAGTCAGAATAGAGTTTCGGACAGGTGATGTCCTCAGCCATTCTGATACCTGGCAATTCAACATAACCCTATTGCTAGCTATACTTTCAAAGGCAAAAATGTGTGTATTTCTTTACATACATGCAAATGCATGTTATAAGTACACATATAATATTATATATATATGTTAATATAGGGTTTTGCATGTATGTATGTATATATATATACACACTAACACTTATACTATAGATAATATTATACTAATATATATACTAATATATGTATCTATATGAATATAGATAGACTCATATGTATACGTACATAGTATCGCATACTGAAACTTAATTCTCCCCCAGTGTTAGAGGGAAGCTATTATCTATTCACTGGTAATACTAGCTAGTGTTAACAGCTCATCAGGGAGATAGTATTTTCTCTGGGTCTTCATATGTTGAATACAAATAAGGAGAGGAATAGCTAGACAATATGTTCTACCCAAATTGTACTGCTCTGTATTCTCCCTTGCCTTTCCTAATCAGTTTCTAATCTCCTATATGACTTCTTAATTATACAGCTACACATCTATACCCTCTCTCACACCTTCCCTTCCTCTTCTTGCTAAGCTGTCCTCAAAGACACTTGTGATGGGGGTGTTCTTTTTAAGTAAGTCTGTTTCTTTGCTATCTGTAGGTAGGGATGGAGTGAAGCTTTAGCAGTAAGCCAACTTCTCTGCAAAGGGGTTGGCAAAACCATGTCCAAAATAAGTAAATAGGAAGTTAAATCCTAGAGCTACAAACATAAGATTAAATCCATTTAAAAGGTTTTGAATGATAGACGTAACAGCTAAAATAGGAGCCAAGAACTAGGTTTAAAAGCTTGCTTGGAATTTCAGTTAAAACGTCTGTATTGGCCACAGGGAAAGTATTTCAGGCCAAAAGAAAAGTATTGGGTTCAAAGAAAAGGACTCTTTTCTTTTTACATAGAACAGAGAGGAAATAATTTTATAATTTTCCTGACAAAACCAAAGAAAAGTTAAAAAATATATAAATGGAAGTATCATGTACAAATACATATTAACTTTTCAACAGTTAATTACTCATGTAACACAGACTATCATCCACTGATGTTTACCTTAACATCTTGGTCATAGATAAGGGACAGTATTTGTATTATGGTATAATTACAGCTCCAGAATAAATACAAGAAATGCTGGATTTTCTACAGCACAATTCTCCCATCTCTTTTTTTTCTGTAGTTTTGGTTAACTCTTTTCCAACTAGAAAAATCCAAAAGCCCAATTCTGGCCTGAACAAAGATGGCATCTTGAGAATTTTGCCTGGAATTTTGTAGTAACTGTTTACCAGATCTTTTTTGTGCTCTTACATTTACAAATGAAATTCTAATTGAATGCTGAAAAGCTAAATTCATTTGAATACAGTAAACTATTCTATTTATAATATTGCATGACTTGTGCCAAAAGCACCCCAGCCTAAAGAAGAAACAACCTCTGTCCCCAAAGCCACCAAAACCACAGTCATTCAATGTTACAATGAAATCACTGTTGCTATAATCACAACTCATAGTTTATTTTAAGGCTGTACATCCCTGTCCTTGTTACTGAACTTCATAATTATTACAATCGTTTTAATTCAGCCTGTAATATTAATGGTGAAGCTGGAGAGCCTAATTCCTCATATTCTAATAATTTTTGATCTGCTTTCACAGGGGACAGATACATACTTTGCTAAGAGAAAAGGTAATACATGAAATAAACAGTCCAGTATGGGAAAGAATACCTCTGAGAGATAAAAGAGGGTTTTTAAAATACAATTGGAAATCTAGCTCTCTTTATCCACCTTCCACCTGTCAATATTATTCTTTGATACAAAATCAGGATTTAAAGATTCTAAGAGGCTGTGAAAATATTGTATCCACCATCCTAAATATTTTTTTATTTTCAGTCTGGTAAATATTAGTGTAGCAGAAGTAAACTCAGCATCAAGGATTAAAGAAAATAATATTTGGAAACTTTCCAAGGAAATGAAAGGCATTCATTAACCTATACAATTTATAGACACAAGTTCAAATGTTCATTGTAAACAATAACAAACAAAGAGAAGTAGTTAAATAAGCACTTGCAAGCAAAGATTCTGAAATTAAAATGGGTGAAAAACTAGTAGAAAATAATTAGTTTGCTAGAAACAGAAAACAGATTGGAATTCTTTGCTTTTTCTTAAGAAGAGTGGCAGCAGCATCAGCAGCAATAGGAGTTTGCTGACATTATTTTGATACACTAAGGAACTGGACCCACGTGTTGCTGCATTTTCCACAGTGTAGAACTGATGTGCCGGGTCCCAAGGCTCATCCTCCCTCCCATGGGTTTGGCGGCTGGAGCTCAGGGCCAGCTCAGAGGTAGCGCAGCTGAGGGCTGCCCCCTTGCCAATCATCTCCTTGGGGAAAGCATTTCCAACCCCGTCTAACTTCCCGCACGCTCCTGACCTGTCCCCAGGGAGGTGCCCAAAGTGTGAGGCTGGAGCTGAGTGCGGTGCCCCCCAGCTTGCCCTGCTCCCTGACTGCAGAGCCCCCAGCCCATACAACATTCTGACATGCTCTCTTCTGGTGTAGCATCATTTCATGGCCTTTACTTGGGTAACACTACTGCACAATTTAAAGAAGAGAGAGGTTAAAGTTAAAAGTAAACAGAGGTCATGTCTTAATAACAGCCACTGATGCGTGTGAAAGGATTTCCATCTTTTGTACCAATCATTTGAAACATGCTTCCCTCAATTAAATGTGTATCCTCACTGGAGTGTCAGACATTAGCTTCCCCAAAATTAATAAACTGCTTAGTATCTCTATACAGGCAAAATTCAGATCTTTGCAAAAAAATTCATTTGCAGATACTATTGTACTTTTCTGGGATGCTTTATCATAATCATGCTGGAGGAATGAAGGGTGAGATCTACCCACCTGGAGAGAGACTTAGCACAACCAGAAACAGTGCTGAAGCCTTCCCTGAAACTTGGAATGAGGCCATGATGTTCCTCAGCCATTTGGTTTCTCCTGTACTCTTTTTAACAGCCTCTTTCTGAATATTCGTATGAAGAAAGGGGAAATGCACTGGGAACCATATGGAGCCTACATTTCCCCAGCCATTTTCAGCTCAGTTAGGCTCTTTATCTGCTTAGTCATTTCATATCTCATTAATTTCAATCCATTCCTAAATTAGATTCCACCCTGCTCACTTCTAGAGCAGTTTTACCACTTTTGTGTTGACTACTCTGGATACCCTCTGTAAATACTTTTGCATGTTGTATTCTCCACCTTGATTGTTGGCTTGTTTTCCATTTCATTTGTACTAGTGTCAGTGGAGCAAAAGAAAGGTGTTTAAAGCAGCAAACTGAGATGGTAGTTACCTATTGCTTTCCTCAGAAACCAAAATATTCACTTGTCTTGCTGAGCAGCAGGGGAGACTGGACATATTTTCAGATGGAAACCCTTTGACAGCAATGCAAAGGTGTCACGCTGTATTTATACCAATTTACATACACTGAAGTGAAAGCTGTCACTTCATCATGTCACGAAACGCTAACACTGTCTTTATGAAACCTTCTGTCACAGGCAAGAGTTTGCATTACTTCAGAATATTGTTAATGAATGCAAATATAGACTGCCCAGTAATAAATCACAATTCTTAAAAGTCTCAGGAGTATTTGCAGTTATCTTTCAAATCAAACAGACCTTCAGATCATTTTACACTACTTGCTTAGCTTACAAAATTAAGTGTTGCATTAAAAATATAACACTTTAGCTTTTTATTCTACTGTGACTCCATGAGACACAATTGTGTGTATTTATATTCCCATAGAAAAATAAAATGAAGAATTAATTCAGTGCTTTAATGCCCCAGTCATAAATGAATAAAAAAGAAACAGAAGTAACTAGAGAGCAGAACACTAAACTCACCTCATTTTTTCAGGAAGGCAAAGAGTTTCCTGAAAAATGGAAATATATAGATAAACAAGAATGATCACTCTCACACCTACAGCTATGCTGGACATTGTGTATCAGTCTCTTCCTATCTAGGAAGTTAAGAAGTCCTGTCACCAGCCAAGGAATTGTGGTTGGAATTACTATGTGGTTGGCAAGTATAAAGCCACAAAAACTAAGCAAGTGGAAAGGCTTAGTTTGATTGCTGGGAGCAAGACATGAAGCAGCCTGACTGTCTGAGCCTAAGTATTTGTCATTGTAAATAGAAAAGTACACGCCTCATGTCCAGAGATGACCCTTTCCTTTCCTATGATGATAATAGTAGTTCAAATTTTTGAAACCTGAAACCTTGGCTTTTACTTCATCAATTTGAAACATTTTAAGGACTAACTGTTGGGCTCTTCTGATGAGTAAGATATGTTCAAATTTACTAAAAGAGAGGTTTAGTTTGAATCAGGACTAAAACTGCAGTATTGACTGTCAAAACTGTGGAAACCATGATTCCACTCAGGCTGCTTACTCTGAAACTGGAGGAGTATCCTGGTGAGCTGGGTCTTATGCCTCGGACAACATGAGAATAACACAACTGGAACCTTGCTGCTCACTTCTGTCAGTAGGTGGCAACTCTAGGTATATTCAGAACCAAGAATTTAGGTATGGAATTAATGAATGGAGGAAACACAGATGGCTACAGACTTTAAGCTTTAGAACCAACACAAAGGGCTCAAAACAGGCCAGGGTCAGTTCTATGGCTCTGCAGTGAAGAGGCGGGTCCACAATGCTGCACTCCCTGGGAAGCCACACACAAATTGCCAGCTGGGGAGTGTTCTTGGTCCATACTGTCCCTTGAACTGTGCATTGGTGTGGACAATACTACCTGGTACAGGCCAAAATTGTGTCAAGAAATGTGCTAGGAATTAAATGCTAAAGGTTATTTCATGCCATTCTTTCACTTTTGCCCTGGCCCCCTGGAGATTACTGGTATAAATATAGATGGGGGACTAGAGGTGAGATTCTGCAAGATCTAGAGATGCACCAGCTTAGAAAGCCAGAGACAAGAATTTCTAATCCGGGCTGACCTATGTTGTGGTTTATCCTACCACATGTCCATTCTTTCAAAGAGCAAAGCAGGTCTCCTATTTTATGCTGCTGATTACTAATGCTGTCTACTGTTACTAACGCCACTCATGCGGCTACAGATGATTTAGGCAGTTCTTCCCCTTAAGTGAGAGACTACAAGCCTACACATCCTATTTCCTGCAGGAGTGCTGTAAGTACATCATATTCAGATTGTCTGGTTCTAGAGACATTTTTTAGTAGTCTTTGGGAGGTGTGCTGGTGTGTAGATAACCCAAGTCTGTTTGGTCAGAGACCAATCACAAATGAATCTTTAACCCCAGTGTTATAGGTGTTATGCTCTTACTTAGAAAAGGTAATCATTAGCACTGTTTTCTGCTTCAGGAGCTACATGTCTTTTACATATTTACACTTTCATACTTAGTTATTCATTCATATTTAAATATAATATAGAACCTGAGTTGCTCCGCCATGCCCTCCTGAGTTGTTTCACTACACATGCAGTGATGTTCATGAATTATGGAACCTACTGTGAAAAACGTTTCAGAACTTTCAAATGAACCCGGGAATTATGAATTCAGGTAGACATCCAGGAAGAACTTTCTTGTTCCCATGATTTGCAACAATTCAACAGGGGCTTGAAAAAAATCTAAATGTCAGATTTGCATATTAACAACTTTGGATATCTAAATAATTTTGTGATCTGAATAACCATAGAGAGTCTTATTCTTATTCTGTGCTAATGTTCTCAGCTAGTGATGTTCCTCATGTATCTACCCCAGCCCTGTTGGACTGACATTGTCTAATTCCTGCTATTTCTTAAAAAAACCCAGGTAATTGGTGTATTTGTCACAAAAAAAAAACCCAACACAGATTAATCCCTGTTCCTACTGTTGCTGTCAATGTTGTGGACCAAACAGAATTCTACACTGAACTGGGCTGTGGCATGCCATTACAGTAATAAATGTGATGTATGTGAGAGTACTTTACCCTTCAATTTAATTTGTAGTAAAAACACTTCTAAGAAATAATTAAGGGAGACATAAATGAACATGATTCTAAAATAAGCCTATTAAAAAAATTGTAATCAGCTTAAAAAAAAAAAAAGAATCTCTATCAGACAACCTGTTTGTTAAATTCATTTGTTAGGTTGTGTACCTCAGTGAATTACTTACGGACTCCTCAGAAAAGCTCTGTTTATTCTTCTGGTTTATCTCATTCAGAACAATTAAAATAAGGAAAAAACCACCCAGCAAACAAAGAGAAACTTTCAAAAAGTTTAGAGTTCTTTAGACAGCAAAGATATCAGACAGCTACTGTACTTAAGAGTCTCATTAACTAGCAAACCTAGATGTTCACTTGTTCTTTTTCTTTACATAGACAACAGTATTAGAATAATAAAATCTAAGACTATCTTAGTCACTTCACATACAGTTGCTTGGTTTGCATTTGTTTTTATTTCCATTTGAACATTAATTATTCAGGGAAAACATTGCTTCCAGCATAAGGTAGAACAGTTCAATTGTTTAATTGCATTGCTGATACTGACACAGGGACCAGCAGATATCATAATTTTTTATTTCTTTAAATTATTACCTAATCTTGATAGAACTCTTTGTATCAGAGTTCAAGCTGGGAATGAATTTTGATTGCCAAATGCGTTTAATTTGAATTTCAGTTTGAAGCTTTTTTTTTTTTTCTTCGATTTTTTATGAGTGCAGGAGAAAAGGTTGCTGTGATGGAGAGAGGGAAGGAGACGCTTTTCAATTTATTTGAAAAGTTTGATTATATAATGTTTTCAGGCACCTAACCAGACATTTCCACAATTATATTGAATAATGCCTTACTATGACTAGAATAAATTTCAATTTTAAGAAGTAATTCTATTAAAGACTATGAAGCTTATGAATACTCAGCACTGTGGTTTTCACCAAAATTTACACAGTTAGTTGTCAAGTCATTAAAAATAACTATGTAATAAAACTTCAAAATTTTATAAATTAGACAAAACCAAATACTGAATATTGGACACCATTGACATTCAGGTCACTATTAGCTGTAACCATGAAAAAAAAGAAACTCACAGGATTAATCTGTATAGTCAACATAGTACCAGGATGATTTTTAACTTAGCATGTATTGCAGAATCATGGAAGGATTGAGGTTGGAAGGGACCTCCGGAGGTCATCTGATCTGACCTCCTTGCTCAAGCAGGGCCACCTAGAGCTGGTTGCCCAGGACCATGTCCAGGCAGCTTTTGAATATACCCAAAGATGGAGACTCCATAACCTCTCTAGGCAGCCTGTGCCAGTGCTCAATCACACTCACAGTGAAAATGTGTTTCCTGATGTTCAGAGGGAACCTCCTGTGTTTCAGTTTGTGCTCACTGCCTCTGGTCCTGTCACTGGGCAGCACTGGAAAGAGCCCAGCTCCATCTTCTCTGCATCTTCCCTTCAGGTATTTATATACGTTCATAAGACCTCCTGAGCCTTCTCTTCTCCAGGCTGAACAGCCCCAGTTCTCTCTACGTTTCCTCACAGGGCGGATGCTCTGGTCCATCATCTTTGTGGCCCTTCACTGATCTCTCTCCAGTGGCTCCTTATCTCCCTTGTACAGAAGAGCCCAGAACTGACCACATTGTCATTCAGAGCATACTTCATAGAAATCATAGAAAAAAAATAATTTGGAAGGGATCACTCAAGTTTGCAATGCAGAACTAGCTTCAAAGATAGATTAGTTTGCTTAGGACCATATCCAATCTAGTTTTGGAAGTCTCTAAGGATAGAGATTTCACAGCCTCTATGGTCCACCTGTTCCAGCACTTGACCACATCATTTGTTTGTTAAGAAATTTTTCTTTGTGTCCAACTGGAATTTCTTTGTTGTAGCCTATGAATATAGCCTCTCATCCTTTCTTTTTGCAGCTCTTATTTTGTGTCTCTCTTTTGCATAGCCCCTTCTTAATGCAATGGATGGCTGCAGTTAGATTCCCCCCCAGGTCTTCTCTCATCCCTGTTAAATAAACCCAGTTCCCTCAGTCTCTTTATGTATATCTGATGATAGCCATTCCAGTGATGATTCAATGGACTCTTTCCAGTCTGTAAAGTATTATTTAATACTTTAATTAGTTCAGTATGGCATTTTGTAGCCTCAGGGCTGAGCTTCAATTTACTTTGGATAAATTCTATTAATGCTTTCTTCTTGCTTTCTTCTTCACCAGCTTGAGAAATGTCAGTCTCCAAGCAAGGAAAAACTTGGCACAGGTTGAGGACTGGTCTGTACTCAAAACTTGAACCTTACAATCAGTATAGATGTAACCAGCTCCCACTGTCTGGACTAGAACCTATATCTGTGCAGAGCTAACAAAATGCTGCAGGCTTAGTAAGACCTGTCCTTTGAGATTCTGGGTGTAAAGGGAAAACCAAAAATAGCACATGAGATCACTTCCAACACATTATTTAAAAAAAAAGTTGGATAGCATGTCATTAGTTGTCCAGCTAAGAAAAATGCATTCACAAGGGTATCTGCTAGGCTTTCTTCAGCTAGAGTTCTATAAATGTCTGATATCTGAGGATGCTACTGTAAGTGTAGGTGATAACACCACAGAAAAGATAGCATAATCCTTTTCCTGATAAGAAACTGTTTGCAGTGGGTTACAACATGGCTGATTAACATTTTTATTTCATGTGCTTCCCTCTGCCTTTTATTTTTATGTATCCGCTTTCATTAAATTGCTGACATTTCTGCAGCTAAGGAAAGCAAGGAAATATGCCATTTTATAGCAGTCATTTCTCAGAAAAAAACTATGCTGTCCTTAGCTGTTCTCTTAACAAACTGAACCTTGGTCTCAGGTCTTCCAGTGCTCCATGAAATGTTACCAAGCTGTAGGACTCTGCAAGGCTTAGATTCCTTACACTTAGAAAAGCTTCTTTAGTGATTGGCAGCAGTTTGGTGCAACCCCACCTGCAATGGGAATGTACTTTATAGCTTTCTAACTAGTATTGATGACAAGGTGTTATTTAAACTTCCTGGCTTTCACTGAAAAAGTTAATATATATTAAAAAAGGATCACTTCTTATGACAAAAGGAGTGAACAAGTGATTCAATCTTTGGATCTGTTTTGAGTTCTGTAAATACAGGACAAAATTTTCCTTCTGATTAAGAAAGTGTGATATTTCCTGCAGGGTCTACTGAGACTTAAGTCTTTCCATGGCTATTTGCTTAGCAGTTGCAGCTATCATTTCTGAAAGAAATGACTCACCTCTTTACCACATTTTGCATAGTTATTTTACAGCCAGAAACTTCTAGCAGCTGATTATCTTCTTTAGGTAGATATTCTTTGTGTTCTGACTTTAATGGAAAAAAGGAAATCCTTGATAAAGAACACTGGAGCTTCTCTCTCTTTTAAATAAAGATATAACACATTCACCTCAAATTTTGGAGTAATCGCAGGACAGAAATGGACTGCTAAAAGGTGGTCTTAAAGCCAAATTTCAGATGCTCTAAGAGGATAATAAAATGTTGCTTAAAGACAAGGAGTGGGCATTTTTTTTGGTGATAAACTCAAAATGGAAATTCATTACCACACCAGCTACTACTGCTGGTTTTCAAGTCTCACATGGCCTAGTCAAAGCTTCACTAAGTTGTGGCATTTTGCTCCTTAACCCAGACAAAACTAAACCCACAAACCAAAATAAAATAAAATAAATCATAATTAAAAAAAATGTAGATTTAGGTCCATCTCCCAGTAAGGATAATCCCCCAAATTAAATTGGATCCAGTGTTTCCTAGACTAAAAACAACAGATAGCTTGAGAAGCACACTTTTCTAGTATACCTCCTTCACTTTCCACAGCACAGCATGTTTCTGTAAACTGAGCCAAGAAAGGCTGGGAGCTTGACAAAGATTCGCTACCTCACCAGCTGAAAACCTTTCCATTATTCCTTTATAGGTAATGGGCTGAAAACTGGTGGATATTACCTAGTTAAATGGAGATGGAATCATATAGTTCTATGGTTTGACAGAAGAAATTAATAGTCTGCTCAACTATTAAGGTCCAAATAAGTATGTGATCCTCTTTGTGATAACATTATTCACAGCAGTGGTGCCAGAAAAAAAAAATAATTTTTTTAATTACCTTAAGTTATGAAAACAAAATCAAGTGAAAATTAGCTATTATTTTTACTTTATACACTGAAAGACAGTATATTCCTCAGCCACAAAATAATAATTCTATTTGGATCTGGTTCAAATTTGTGATATGACATGGTGGATTTGTCTCCTGTTAAGGTGAGTAAAACCTTACAGGATTCTTGCAGCTGAATTTATAGTCATTTTTAGATCTCAGGTATCCTCAGTAGGATGCAATATGTGCTATTATCAATTTTAATTTGTTATCACAGTACTGAAATGTCGTTGAATAAGCATTTGACAGCAACATTTTCTGGTTTTAGCTGAGATTTACATTCATTGCCTAAATAGAACTCTGGTCTCCATATACAGAACAGAAATCAACTGCTAGTTCGTAAATGACTGTTACAAGAAATGCTGTTTTTCTGTTAAATTGCAAGGGGTAATTTCACTTATAAATAGACAAATTCAGAAAGTTAACATTAACAAAAGCTGGTGAAATAGAATTTGTAAGAGGGGATAGATGGCATGCTGTAATACAGAAGCTCTATTTACTTGTGAATTATTTAAATACAGAATAATTGAACTGGTACAGCTTACAGAAAACCTGAATAGGTTTTCATTTTTCAATATTCGTGGATTTAAGTGATCAATACCCAATGTGACAGATACTACAGGATCATAAAATAGCAAAAAGCTACTGTGTTAGGGCTATAAATAATATACAGGAAACCAGGAATTCAATCAGTGGCAAGTCCAAAAGGAAGACGGTGATGTAAGGGATGGTCCTGAAGGATCTGGAAAATGTTAAGAGCCAGTAAGACCACATCCTTACCGTGAAACCATGCAGGTGAACCGTCTTTTAAAGTGTCACTGTTCAAATCTTCTCCCTCCTAGAAGGGATGCTTGAAATAGCTAGACCTAGTCAGAAAGGCAGAAAAGGAAATAAGACTTAAAAGTTACAAAATTGGCAATCCTGGCCTGAAAAACTAGATACTGTTTGCAAATAACTAGCATGAGACTGTAGCAGGTGTAACAAGCACTGGGGAAGTGTCATGGCCCGTTTGAATCTCTTCAATCTACAAAACAATATACTCTGTAAATTAAAATTTACTTTATGAACTCATTAGGAAGGAGAACAAAGAATCATATCAAACATGGGCTCAGTCTTCTTTGTATATGCTAGTTTAACACAAATTCACTCATTCTTCCCTTCAGTGAATCACAACTCCCAAGTTCTCTAACTTGTAACTCATGGGCCAATGAGCAAAACACTTACCTTGCAAAGAGTGGGAGTGCTCATTCTTCCTCCTCCCTCACAGCACGGGTGTTTCCCGTATCACATAGGGGTGCATGAAAGCCTCAGCAGTCCAGCTGCTGTTGGATCCACTTCAAAATCTTTTTGGGTAAGCTGATATATTTATACCTCCCAGCTTGGAAGTTTGGTCTATGCCATTTCCATAAATTAATGGATACTGAACAAACTTTGGGTAATTAATATGCAAGGATTCATGAGACAATGGCTGCAGGAGACAGCAAGCAGCAGGTGATAACAGCTACATAATGACCTTTATCCGTCCCCATCCATCCTGTCCTGCCTACATGTTGCTCTTGCATTGACTTAATGGTGCTGCTCCATACATTAGGCCTGAGCGTGAGCTCTGTGTTAGACCAAAACCTGTGCATGAGTTGAGTGAACAGTCACAGGGAAGACATTTAGGTTTATATTTCCTTTGGGATATGAACAGACCTCTCGTAAGCAAGACAGGCACTTACATTTTATTTTCATTTTCATTGCAATACCGCTGTCCTGAGTAAACAGTGCTTTTCTTGGTGAGGGCTTACTGATCTTTAATTGAATTTATCACCCTTCTCATAAAAGAAGAGTGCAAATACTGATCTGAAGTCACATTTGTTGAGATGATTACAGCATACAGCAAGAGAAAAACAAACGATGCAATTCCTCCTTTTTTTCCACCTAAGGCTGGCCCCCGGCTATACAGCAAAATATAACTCCAGCTTAGAATCAGAAAGCTCATTACAGCCTTATTTCTTCATATTTCTATGATATTGCACCATAATGCTCTGGGCCTTTCTGCCCCATGATGGGAGTAGTACATGCAGTCATGAGCCTTTCTGGCTGTCAAACTCCATGGAGCTACCCAGGGCATTTCTGCTCTGCACCCGCACCCCAAAGACTGTGTTTCAATGTGCAGAGCTTGGCTTGAAGAAATAAGACAAGCTTTTTTTTCACAAGGCAGTCTTTGAATTTGCACACTTTGACCACAACTTTAAAGCTTAGAAAGCATTTGGCTAATTACAAAAGCAGCAGATATTCCTGCCATGAGAAATATCCTGCAGCCAGGTAAGGTATCTATGGCCAAGTAGACCCAACTGTGCAGACTCAGAGAGCCTAAGCAACGGCGGCTTAAGAGAGACCTCATCCAGTAAACGTTAATTGCTATGTTATCTTCAATGTTTTGCCATTGTGATTAATTTGGCTATATTATAGATAATGGTATAGTACCAACAATGCCTGTCCTGAATTTTGAGGCTTAGTGGAGTGACAAGTCAGATCTCAACACTGTCTGTCTGCTGGTTGAATGATGGAGCATTAACTTCTAATATGTCCTTAACCCACATTCTAGTTCTTTCATTGAAACTTCAGTGAAATGCTTTCACTGGGCGGTCTCATTTTTTTCTCTAACCTGTTGTTCAGAACACGTAAAATTTTCCTTACTTGCATTACTTGATTTTAAAGCTGTTTAGTCATAGCAATAGTAATACTTTGCAGTGTAGGTACTCTCAAGTATTCTTCAGTAACCATGCTTGTTACTCTTTGAATTTTCAATTTTTTTCAAGATGATTGTGTTTCAAGTGTGCAGACCCTGTGGGCACTAGGGATTTGTACTATATATCTTTCTAAAAATTTCCTCTCCTGTTATTGTAAATCTTTAAGTATATGCATTATACTGTGTTAATTTTTGTCGTACTAACTGGTCCTACAAGTCAGTTCACCTAGGCTGAATCTAAACCAAATATAACTCTGTCATCTGAAGATCTGGTTCTAACAAAACACCAGACATAAATAATTCACGACTATTTTCCCCGTTCTAACCAAATAACTGTGCTGGTGATCTTTGGCCTCCTAAAGGGCCTCCTAAAAAGCCACTTACACACATTCAGAAGTGATTCCTACATGTTTTCTAGCAACGATTTTAACATTTATATGAAATAGGAAATTTGATGGTGGTAGGGGTTTGAGGACAAAAATATGGAATGTTGTGGAAAGAATAGTTGTGTATTTTAGAAATCCAAAAGGTTTCTCACAAAATACTATAATATCCTGCCCTATTCTGAGTCTAGTAATCATTCCAGAATGTGATTATATGACTAAATAAAAAGTGGGAAAATAGTCGCAAAGCTCCTAGTTTATGCTGCACTGGGGCTGAAAGGGGACGGGGAGAATTAGTTATGCTTTTGTTTGGTTTTATTATAACAAAAAAGTTATTTAAATAGCCTTTTGTAGACAAAGCCTTAAAAAGAACCCAGTCTGTGTAACACACTCAACAGTATTGCTACTAGTAGAATATTAGAAAATAAGCTACACTAAAATTAAAGCTTCACATTTTTGGCAGTACATGCTAGTTGTGGGTAGCAAAAGTTATTTTGGCATCTGATGTGGTGAGGAAGCCAGCTGACACAAAGAATTTTGAATTTGGGAGCAAGAAGAAAAGATTTGGGTAGAAGAGGAAATAAGATAGGAAAGGACACAAGAAGGGGCTAAGAAGAATTTTGAGAAGAAACTGAGTAGAGAATTACAAATTTAGGATGAATACAGACATGCAAAAGATGAGGAATAAAAGTGATACTATGTAGAGTGGTGCTGAAGATAAGGCAAAAGGCTGGGATTTGGTTGGGTTGATCTTGTTCCTTCCTGTTCCATAGCTGAGTTTTTATTCATTCAGGCTCTGCATGCAATCAATATAAGTATTCTAGGCCTCATACATAACTCATCTACTTGCTGATAAAACCAATAGCTATGTACCTTTCTGAAGTAATCTTTTGTGGTGCAGTCTGAGAAAGAAGGGATGCCTTTGGATAATGCAGTGCTCGGTAGCAGGATGCCAGTCCATGAAGAGAAAGCACAAGATAGGAAAAGGGAATTGATGCAGGAAAACAAAAAGAGAAGCAGAAAAGAGAGCACTTAGAAAAAGAACATTGCCAAGCAAAGTTATTAAAAAGAAATATTAAAGATAAGAAATACTAAAAACACTCCTCCAACCAATGATCAACTTCAAGGAAGTCAACAAGAGGTGTTGATTTTTGTGAACAGTTAAAAGCTTTTAAAAAACATTCACATTTTTGAGGTGAAGGAGGTGTCATTTCCAAAGCAATGCTTTGGTCGTCTGCCAGTATACAGAGCACTCTAAACAGAAAAGCCAGACCAAGAGAAAGTTTGAATTTTATGTGCAGGCAGGATGCAGAACAGGATTTGCACATAACCCCCAAGTCTCCTTTGCTTTGGCATAAGCACAGAATTTGTGCTTTCTTATCCTGTTGTGCCAGTTAAATACATATCTTATTTAATTGTTGAGTTTAGTTATTAGAGCATTTAAACAGGATAGCTGAAAGAAAGATAAGGTAGCTGCATCTAACTTGTCTCAAGTGATAGCAGATAGTTTATTCAGAAGCTGATGTATATAGTGGATATATAGGCAACATTAGGGTCAGATCTATTTAAGTCTCTCACTAAGACAGCCTAGTGAAATAAGCATTTTGACAAGATCCTTTGTAGGAAATTGATGTTTTTCATAAAAAAAACCTTGATTTTTGTGAACTAAGCACAGAGGTCATTCTTTTCCTTTAGGGATCCTGGAGAACAGTAGTTAAACAATACTGCAACATATATTTGTATGGAACAAACCAAATAAACTTTATCCATTCAGCTTCTGGAAGACAAAACAAATAGTTCTTATTTGAAGTCATTTAAAATTATAAAACTTTAAAATACATGTAAGTGCATATACATATATGTGCACAGACAGCTCTCATACAAATTTTACTTATAAAGACCACTGCACAAAGACTCAGAAACCATCACAGCGGGGCAGTTTAAGGAGAGAAACCACTATGTGCTGACCCCAACCCCCTGTCCCCACCTTTTCTCTGCCCACGTCCTCACTGAAGGGGCTGCAGGTAAACTGCAGCAGTAACAAGGGTGGAGGAGGGGAATCAAGAGTGAAGGAGTGACATTGAGCCTGGGAAAGGGGGAAGGAAAGGTGTTGTTTAAGTATTTGTCTTTTTGTTTCCCACTACTCAAATTAGTAATTACATATTTTCTCTAGTTGCCAATAAATTAAGGTAATTTTCCCCAAGTTGAGTCTGTTTTGCCCATGATGGCAGTTGGCAAGCAATTCTGCAGTCTTTAGCTTGACCCTTAAGCTTTCTCATTCCTGTTCTTCCTGTTTTCTGTCCCTGTCCCACGGAGAGTGAACAAGCAGCTGGGTGAGTGTTTGGCTGCCAGCTGGACCAAACCCACCACACCAGTAAATCTCAGGAAGGATAGCCTTTGTTCTTGTGGAATAAATAATGAAACTCCCAGCAGCTTTCATGGCACTCAGCTTTCACACAAACCATTTATCAAAACCATTCTACTTAATTGTGTTAATTCTTTTTGTGTAAAATGTTCTTAATCTCAAATGCTTTAAGGAGAGATTTTAATATGTGCATTTGACAAAAAGAGTGAGAGAGTTCTAGGCAGACTCTGAGACAGGAATAAGGAAGTTAAACACCCCATCTGGCATTTTTAAATGGTTAACAATATGTTCTTTTGCATCCTGGTCACTGAATTACGGGACACTTATTATGATGGAGTGTTTCAGTCTTTGTGTCTAGAGTAATCTACCTTTTTTTAAGGGACACTGTGAAGGACTGCTTTGACTAGTACACCTGTGCCAGTGACTTTTCTGAATTAAAATTCAAGGCATAGAGCAGATCTTTCTGTGCTTCCCTACCCTGGCCCCTGCAGAAATAACAGAGCACTAATTTCAAGGCTGGCTGCTGGGCCTGTTGCCCTACAGATCCATTTGCTTGGATCCCCTGAGCTTCTCATTGCTGCCAGGCTATGGGCAACATTGGGTGCTAAAGGACAGACAGAGCACACAGACTGCTGCTGTGGTGCTCTGCTGCTGCTCCCACAGCGTACTGGCATGCTGACATGCAGCCTGGAGGAACGACTGGCTGGGAAGCCTGAGGCTATGCGACAAAAGCACAAAAGACCTGACCAGTCAACACCTGTAGAACCTGTCACTTCTTCCCTTGGTGTGTGAACATAGCTAAGACCTTGCAGAGAAGGAGGTCAGAGGTACTCGCTATCGATTTAGCTCATTAGCTGTCCACTCCTGCAGTAACAAAAACCTTCTGTCTGCAATAATCCTAACAGGCTGCTGACTTTATTCCTGGAAGGGTTTAATTCTTGTGGTTTCCTACATCGTACAAAAAACTTGACAACACAATTGAGAAATCTTTGTGGCCCTCCTCTGGACTCACTCCAACAGGTGCGTGTCCTTCTTATGTTGGGGCCCCGAGAGCGCTGAAGGCAGTACTCCAGGTGGGGTCTCATAAGAGCATAGTAGAGGGGCAGAATCACCTCCATCAGCCTACTCGTAACACTTTTCTTGATGCAGCCCCAGATACAGTTGGCTTTCTGGGCTGTAAGCGCACATTGCCAGGTCGTGTGGAGTTTCTCATCAGCCAACACCCCCAAGTCCTTCTCTGCAGGGCTGCTCTCAATCCACTCATCGCCCAGCCTGTGTTTGTGCCTGGGATTTCCCCGACCCAGCTGCAGGGCCTTGCACTTGGCCTTGTTGAACTTCATGAGGTTTTCACAGGCCCATTTCTACAGCCTGTCAAGGTCCCTCTGGATGGCCTCTCTTCCCTCCATTGTGTCGCACAGCTTGATGTCATTGGAAAATTTGCTGAGGGTGCACTCAATCCCACTTGCTGCTGACAAAGAGGTTAAACAGTGCCAGTCCCGATATCGACCCTGAGGAACACCACTCATCACTGGTCTCTACTCAAACATCAAGCCGTTGACCACAACTCTTTGAGTGCGACCATTCAGCCAATTCCTTGTTCACCAGGTGGTCCATCTGTCAAATCCATGTCTCTCCAGTTTAGAGACAATGATATTGTGTGGGACAATGTCAAACGATTTGCACAAGTCTAGGTAGATGACATCAGTTGCTCTTCCCTTATCCACCAATGCTGTAACCCTGTCATAGAAGGCCACCAAATTTGTCAGGAATGATTTGCCCTTAGTGAAGGCATGCTGGCTGTCACCAATCACATCCTTGTTTTCCATGTGCCTTAGCACAGTTTCCAGGAGGATCCACTCCATGATCTTGCTGGGCACAGAGGTAAGACTGGCTGGCCTGTAGTTCCCCAGGTCCTCCTTTTTCCCTTATTAAAAATGGGAGTTATGTTTCCCCATTTCCAGTCAGTGGGAACTTCACTGGACTGCCACGACTTCTCAGATAGGATGAATAGTGGCTTAGCAACTTCATTTGCCAGTTCCCTCAGGACCCATGGATACATCTCATCAGGTCCCATGCACTTGTGCACCTTCAGGTTCCTCAAACCTGATCTTCTCCTACAGTGGGCGATTCTTCATTGTCCTAGTCCCTGCCTTCGCTTTCTGTGACTTGGGTGGTGTGGCTAGAGCACTTGCCACTGAAGACTGAGGCAAAAAAGTCATGGAGTACCTCAGCCTTTTCCATATCCCAGGTAACCACATGTCCTGCTTCCTTCCATAGAGGACCCATATTTTCCCTAGTCTTCCTTTTATCACTGACACACTATAAAAGCTTTTCTTTCTGCTCTTGATGTCCCTGGCCAATTTAATTCTATCAGGGCTTTAGCTTTCCTAACCTGATTCCTGGTTGCTCAGACAGTTTCTCTTTATTCCTCCCAGGATAACTGTCCTTGCTTCCATCCTCTGTAGGCTTCCGTTTTGTGTTTGATTTTGTCCAGGAGCTCCTTGTTCATCCATGCAGGCCTCTTGGCGTTTTTGCCTGACTTCCTTTTCATTGGGATACATTGCTCCTGAGACTGGAGAAGGTAATCCCTGAATAATAACCAGCTTTCTTGGGCCCCTCTTCCCTCCAAGGCTTTATCCCATGGTACTCTACCAAGCAGGTTCCTGAAGAGACCAAAGTCTGCTCTCCTGAAGTCCAGGGTAGTGAGTTTGTTGTGCACCCTCCTCACTGCCCTAAGGATCTTAACTCCACCATTTCATGGGTACTGCAGGCAAGGCTGCCCTTGAGCTTCACATTCCCGACCAGCCCCTCTTTATTGGTGAGAATAAAATCCAGCATAACACCTCATTGGTTCCTCTGTCACTTGGAGAAGGGAGTTATCAACAGCGTGTTCCAGGAACGTCCTGGATTGCTTATGCCCTGCTGTGTTGTCTCTCCAACAGATGTCAGGGTGGTCGAAGTCCCCCAGGAGGACCAGGGCTTGTAAACATGAAGCTGCTCCTATCTCTCTACACAGGGCCTTATCTGCTCAGTCTTCCTGGTCCTATGGTCTGTAATAGACCCCCACTATAATGTCATCTCTCTTTGCTCTCCCTTTGATCCTGACCCATAAGCTATTGGTTGCCTCTTTATCCATCCCCAGGCAGAACTCCATGCGCTCCAGCTGGTCGTTGACATAGAGGGTGACGCCCTGTCTAGTCTCCTCTGCCTGTCCTTCCTAAAGAGCCTTCCATTCCAACACTCCAGTCATAGGAGTCATCCCACCATGTCTCCATGATGTCAATAAGATCATAGCCCTGCAGGCACATGTCTCTAACTATTCTTGTTTATTCCCCATGCTAGGTGTGTTTGCATAGAGGCACTTAAGATGAGCACCTGATAGAGCTGACTTGCTGGCTGGTGTGGCTAAAATTCCTTAGTGCTGCCCTTCAGGTGCTCTCCTGCTCACCTGTGATCCCTCTCCAGGCTCTAGGCATCTACTGTTGGCACTGGCATCGGACTGGTGGGAGTGGGATGGATTGAGGTTCCCCTCCCCCAGCAACTTTAGTTTAAAGACCTCTTCAGCTTGGCAAGCCTATGACTGAAGATGCTCTTCCCCTTTCAAACAGATGGACCCCATCAGCCCCCAGTAGACCAGGTTTCTCATGTTGTTGACATAACACGTCATGTTATTGACATAAATGTATAGTTTTGGTTGTTTTGACCACAGTCAAAGAAGTCAGAAGTTACAGAAATAGTCTATTAATTCAAAAAGAAGTGTTCAGAGATGAATACCAAAACTATGAAGAGTAAATTTATAATATGGGGCAATAAAAACCTCATGTATGAATACAGGTAAAATGTAGATGTGCATTTTGTGAAAATGAAATTTGATGCAAAGCAATAATGCATTTAAAGCAGCTGGGAAAACAGGAGCACATCCTCTCATCTTTAGAAAAAAATGTGAGAAACAGGATTTTCAAGGTGTCAGAATGATTGATTTCACTCTAAATTAAATCAGTTGAAGTTACTCCATTTAACTACAGCATTAGGTTGCCTGCTAATACAAGTCTTTTTTAACTGCAGCCTGATATTTTCAAAATTTCTGGCAAATAAAAAATAACAAGAGAAGATGAAATGTATACTATAGAGTGGTAAATAAAGCAAAGAGAAAAAAAATTACAAGAAATGGGGAGGTAACCAACTCACTGAGTAAATGCAAGCAGAGAGAGAATCAGCTAATTAAATATACCTTCAGCTAAGCTGTAGCTAATTTGAAAAAAATAATCAAAGGATTATTTATCAACTATTTAAATATAAAAAGAAAACAAGACTATTTAATGTTAAAATTTGCTTCTCCAAAGTCTTGACTTCTCCATCAGCGCTTGCTGAAAGTAGAGTTGTCTTGGTTTGAAAGACAAGTGTCTGCGGAGGAAGGCAGGAGCCTCCCTTGAAATGCAAAGTGCAACCCCCTTCCCTCCAAATTATTATAATTTTGAAATTAACGGGCCTTCAGGCAAAGATACGGGGAATAGGAATAACAGTTCTTTACTTTTATATATATATATATATATATATATATATATATATGTATATATAACACAAGGCAGGGAAAAACAAACAACCCACTGGTTTACAGTGACAGAGTCAGAAATACAACCTGCCACCCTGTTAGGGTGGCAGTAGCAGTCCGATAAGATGGTGGCTGCAGTCCTCCTGAAGTGATGGGTGTAGTTCTGTTGAAGCAGCGATCAGGTAAAAGAGTCTGGTCTTCCTCCGAAGGTCCAGTGGTAGGTAGGTAGCTCTTGTCCTCTGGAACTCCAGTGGGGGGAAAAGCTCCTCTGGGAATCCAGTGGAAGAAGGCTGCTAGGGTGTCCGAGATCTCAGTTTTTATTTAGCATGGACTGCTTGGCTCCTTCCCCCCGGGCGGAGCATCTCACAATGGGATGGCGAGTCGTGAGGCAGTTCCTTGATGGGCCATTAACAGGAGATAGTCCAGGATCGAGTTATCGATGGGTCAGGCGATAAGGCATTGTTGTGCCCATTAACAGGAGATAGTCCGGAGGGGTGAGGCAGGGAGCACCGCCCCACCTGGTCTCAACAGCTCCTGGAAATGGTAATAGAATACTTTTTTTCCTTTTGGCACATTTTACACTGTAACCTAGGACAAGAGTTTATGACTCTGTCCTGTGCTTTTTAGAGAAGAAACGAAGAACTATACAGATTAAATCACAATCTGATGGATGTATTATTTGCTGAAAGAATGTGATGACTTATGCTTGTACCTGTCATTATCTTGATGTACTGCATCTTTAGTAGTGAGGAAACTGTTCTTTACTATGAAATCAAATATATTCCTAGGAAAATAATGAAGTCAGAGAGGCAGACGTTGAAAATAGTATCTAACTTGCACATATTATGTAAAACATGATTTGGTAGCTAAGCTATAGTCAAATACAAATGTTTTCAGCATCTGTGATTTTCAGATATTTAAAGGGCACACTCAGAACAGAGTTCAGTCTTCAGCTTTTGTCCTAGGCCAACAGAACAAGTTTCCAATTTGAAACTCATCTTAAGCTCTATCCACAAAATGTAATATTGTTGTCACACGCATCTATATAAAATATTAATCTTTAAAAAACTGTCATTGTCTTAAAAAGACCAAAGAACATTTCACACAATTAAGCACTGCCTCTCATTTTCATCACGTTCCTTTTTGTAGGAGTTCATTAGAGGATAAAACTGTCCCTGTCACAGTAACTCTTGAGGAGTTCAAAGCTATGCTCCTCCATAATTATTACGATTAGGGCTCTATCTGCAGCCTGATTTCAGCATTTAGGAACTGATGGCTAAAAATTAAGACTTACTCTTGCCTTGCATTTAATGTATAGCAAATCCTGACAATTAATGAACGCAAGAGTTCACTGAATGGAAGAAAAAAAATTAGCCACTCTCTGTATTAATAAAGATAGCCTCATTTTCTTAAGTATCTGGAAGTGCCTATAAGCACACTGAGGATAAGACACCTCATTGTAACTCAAAATATGTATCTAGACACCTCATATTTTATACACATTCAATATACTCTGCACAAAGGCCTTCTGTCACCTCTGAAGTGACAATGTATTTCTAGAATAAGTCTATTCTCCAAAAATACAATTGTACATATTCAATGCTGTGCTGTTTAAACATCATTCATTTCGTACAGGGTCGAGTAAATATTGGTTTTGTAGGGCGTCAAGTCTAGGTTGTCTTATCGCAAAACACAAGTGATGGTGAACAGAGAGAGTAATTGATCATGTAAGGGTGAACTGAGAAGTTTTTATGAATTTTTAGAGGTAATTCCTACAGTAAGACTACCATTCATACAGAAGAGGTTTCTCCATTGCTTCTGGTCAATTGTCAGAATGCCAGCAAAGTGTACTACTAATCCAACTACAAAACACCTTCTAATGACTCCAGGGCTTTTTTTCCTCACTATTGCTAGGAGTATCAGCTAAAACTGAGTCACAGAAGCAACAAAAGTCAACCAAGTCAATCAAGATAAATCAAAGAACTCTTAATAAAATAATAAATTAAATTATCACTGAAGATTTACCTAAAGCTAAACTTTTGGTTTAGGACAATGTATTAACTTCTCTTCCATTTGAGAAGAGCACTAAAATGAAAATGGCATGTTTTTCTCTGTAGTAACCGTTGCCACAATCCATGGAATTATTGTTGCATTTCTGAGAGTTGCTCATTATTACACTGTAGGAAAAAGGAATGGAGTATTTCCAACTGCATTTTCTAAATGCTGCATATTGTACAGGTCATTGGAAAAAGAGGTTGTTAGTAAATGAAAATATGGCTATTTTTTTCACAATGCCAATGCTTTTTCATATTCTAGATTTAAAATCCTATCCAATATGTGTTCGCATGCTGAAGTTCATGTAACTCATTTTTCAAAAGCAGATTGAAACTGTGCAGAAAAAAATGATCATCAACAGCAAGGGTTTTTATTACTGGTATTAATTTTAAGACTGAAATATCCCAATCATCATCCCAATCGTCATCCCACTTTGGTTACTTCCTCTGGGGGAAGGAGCTGATCTTTCAGGAAAACACAAATCTGGTTTAAAGTTTGCAGTTCAACAGCAACAAAAATGTACAAAAATTGTCTGTGTGCGGAACAGTATGTACTTACAGGTGTGGTAGCATGGGCATGCCATTTAAAACCTTGCTTAAGCATTGCACTTTTCCTAAACATATCTGAGTTCCTTTGCCTCTATTTATTCCACAAAATTCCATTTTTAAATACAAGGCAGACAAGAACGGTTTCTTTGGTCAAAGAGATTTGTACAGTGCTGAGACTTTTTATGTAGCATACATGTTTAAAGACAGAGTTCACAAAATTTGATATGTTTATCTGTGGAAAATAGTGATATACATTTAATAGAAAAATAGATGCTCCCTTGTACTTTATTTTTTAATTATCCTTTGTTTCCTCCAGGAAAGATATCTATACCAAATCATTATTGTTGTTCACTTTAGCTTTACCTTACAGACATTCTTCTGTGAGGACAACAAGTTGAAAGACTCTGTGTGAAGATGCATGTAAGTATTGAGGTCAGGGGAAGATTTTGGTGTCTGTGTAAGTGCACTTTCAGAGAAGGTCCCATTAACAAAGACAAATGAATATAGAGGGTGTGTTGCGAGGAGCCCTTTCCTTGTGCAGATCTTCTGTGATTCGTGTACGACTACACTGATCTGTTTTTATTCAGTCTGAAGCCTATTCTAATTTTGCAAGTGAGGTGGTCAGGTAAGCTCTGCAGACCAGGACAGGACGGCTTGCAAAAAACTCTGATAATGACGTCGTCCAATCCTGGCTCAGCTTTCCCTCTTTCCCAGAGTCTTGCTCTGCTTATTCCATCAGAAAAGGGCAATCATATCCAAAGCAGTTCTTCCCAAATTAAGTAGCTCGGTGTAAATAAGCAATCACTAGAAAATGACAAGGCATGATCTATGTAACAATAGTTTAAATTATTTGTGGTTTTGAGGTTTAAACATATTTTCTGGCTGCTAGAAATTATTATCAGTTCAGATCAGTTCAGATCCTGTATAAAGAAATATTTTAATCCAAACAATAGACATGTTTGGAGAGATATGATGTTTTAGGAGACTGCGAGAATAATAACAAATGATAGAAATGATTGCCCTTGCTATTGACTCTCTATTTAAAAAGAAAGATTAGAAAGATCTACCAGAAACAAAAATTAACTTCAGAAGTTACTTGTTTGAAATAGATGTCTGATATAGTGTGATACCTTGTGTAGAAAAAAAAAAAAATCTGTCTATTCAGAGGAAATAACATGCTGAGTCTATGAAAACGAACAAAGCCAATCTTAAAAAAAGGGAAATAAAAAGAATCTAGCTTCCTCATCAAAAGGCAGAAAGACAGAATCTATACTATTCTTGATTTGGGGATAGTAAAATCGAGCAATGACTGCAAGAAACTGTTAAGAACGGCTTTGTTTGAGGATTTTTTTTTGACCTTGCAAACAATCTTAAAACATCTTTAGATCTAGATTATCAATGTTACAATCTGAATGCTCCTGCAATACTAGAGAGTCCCAAGAATTAACTTTAAAACAAGTTATTTCATGACGATATGGCTGTAGCACAATATAGGGTTTTCACACAGGCTGAGAAGAAAGAAGAAATCTAAAAGAATTCTAAACACACTTGCCTTAAAGGGACTGCAGTCTATTCAGTCTGTCCTATATGAAGGAACATGAATATGCCTGAAACCATACCCTGAAAGCTGTTTGGTTATCTCCTTTTTACAAAAATCTGCAGTGAAAAAGATTTTATAAACTTCCCATGAAAACTTTTCTCCTGTTTATAATTAGCCTTACAGGTGGAAAAATTTTCTTAACATCTGATCACCTGTGGTAATTATATTTTATCAGTCCTCTCTCTAAACCAGCCAACCAACCAAAAATCATAGAGAACAACTGACCGACCATTTTTAGTAAGCTTGTCTTCTAGGGAAATTTGTGTCCTCTTTTAGTCTTTTTTCCGGACCTAATAAAACTCGATCTTTTGACTCAGTCCTTACAGTATACAGCACATCAAATAGCTTACATTGCTTGTTACATTCTTTTTAATTCCCTCTGCTCAGTCTCTACATTCTTACCAATCTAGACACAGTATTTTGGAAAGTTTTCAATATTGGCAAGTAGAGCAAAACAATTATTCCACACTGTAACAATGATACTGTTAATACTTTCCAGAAGTCCAGGTGCAATTTTTTCCCCATCTTTTCTTCTCTTCTCGTGTTAACCTAACACTTGGGTATATGGGGCAGCACAGTCTGCACATTCCCCAGTTTCATCTCAGCAGAGTCCGAAGTGTCTAACAAGAAGATGAGAAGGAGGATAAATAATTTAGTGGATAAAATATCTTTAAAATTTCCAGTTACTTTTCTCCTTTCAATGCTTGTCCATGTATGGATTCACAGTGTGGGTGACTTTTTTTTTCCTTTTTCTTTTTTTCTTTTTTTTTTTTTTTTTTTATTATTTTAAGGAGCATTCTTTGGAAAAGGTGTTAATGGAGATATCACTAAGCAAGGCATCTGCAATAATATTGGCTCTGGTGGAATATAATTTGATCAATAAAGGAAGATCCACTAGGGCATAAGATATTTTAACACAGCCTCAATCCAGTTCCTCTTTGTGCAGAGATCTCTGACTATGATCCAAACAGCCATTGAGGTTTTCAGAGAAGTCAGCTCCTTTGCAGTAGGAGGTAATTCCTGCTATTTAATACCTCTAATCAGGCATAAACCCTTTGCTGACAAAGGAACAGTAGAATACAGGCTGTTTGCCAAAGCAGAGGTTTATATTAAAAAAAATCCAGGAGATCTGTGCAGTCGACAGGCTGTAGCTTATTGTGCAGTAGTTGCCTACGTTAAATGGCTAACCTGTCTTGGGATGGTTGGGTATTATAGGATTCTTTTATTACAGCTTCTTCTTGCTGCATTTCAGGCAAATCTCAAGAATTTTCTTGTGCTCCTTAAGTAAAAAACTTTACTGCATGGCAGGTACATGCACTGATCCTCTTTAGCAAGCTGTGTTCTGCCCTATTGACCTTATCTGCAAAATTCATGGGATATACTATTGGACATAAATTGTAATCTTACAAACAGCATGAGAAAACCTCAGTGTCTTACTTCTGTTCTGAAAAAAACAATGTCTGTGTTGCTTTCTCTCTTCATACAAGTGCAATTTTGGTACTAGACTTTTCAGTATCAGACACTCAAAAAATAAGTTAGAAATTTATTGCAGTGAGACTGAATATTGAGCCTATGTAGAAAAACCAATGACTTAAGCTCTGAAATGTAAAACAAGGGGAAAAAAAAATAGCGTCCGGATTCCGTCAGACTTGGATTAGTAACAAGCCAGTTATTTCACCTTAGGTAGAACTGGGAATTGTGACAGAGATCTTATTCATAATGGAAACAATGTAAGAGGGATTGATTACCACCATGTGAATCTCCTACTTCCTAACAGAAGAAATAGCCTCCAGAAAAACTGTCTTCACAGACAGAGAGAGTGATGTACAATTTCCAACTGTGTAGAGCATCAAGTTTAATTCTGTGGAGAAATAAGTTTTCTTGGTAGCAGGAGTAGCTTCACAAATCTGTAATAATCCAGTGAGAATAGCAATGAAATGAAATGAGGAGGAAAGAAAGGAAAAGGAAATGGCTGACACAGGAAAAAGAATTTAAGGCTCTTACCCTAATCTTAATTTTAACACCTGAAGGCAGAGGTCTGTGGCAATCAGTGGGCCATACCAGCTAAAAGGTATTAATAAAACCAGGGGTGATGATCTTCCCCCTAGCTGGTCCAGGGGCCAGCTATTGCAGTCGGGATTTAGAGGATTTTAATTGGTATTGTAGCCTGTTTTGTGGTACGAAGGACAGAACCTCTAGACACTCTAGAGGTGTGTTATCATTAACAGAGTGGAGAACTGAATCAAATCTGCAGTTACACAGTTCTACTCATGAGCCAAATTACCCATTTTCTTTGGCAGCCAAGATCCTTGCATCAAAAACCCTGCGATCTGTAGCAGTTGTTGCAGTTGTGAAAGATTGCATTTGCTCCATTTATTGTCATTTCAGAAAGATGCAACTGACTGCTGAGTTGTGGTGTTCTCTCTTTAGTGCAGCGCAGACACTAAAATCAAACAGCAGCATGCATATAATTGATCTCACTACAATATTTATAGCTAACCACTAATTTGGATCTTACTTTGCAGTGGTTAAAATGAGAAGGATCTCATATTCAGAAAACTGCAGTTTTCTGGGGCCTTTCTCCAGCCTCTTGCTGCCCTGTGGCCAATTTATTTACCCAAGCTGTTACGGAAGTGGTAAAGGCCAGGTGTATAAAGATGTATACATCACGCCTCCAAAATGTGTAATACTTTCTGCTATTCTGGGAGTTTGAGTTAGATGCTGAATGACGGATTCTTAACCACCTTGTTAATAAAGAGGATTCCTTTATCTCCAGTAAAATGTGAAGGATAACCATATCAGTGAGTTGGCTTTGTTACTTACTCTCTCTCCTGAGGCTGGAGTTGCCTTTTGAGTCATTTTGTGAAATTTGGAACTGTTTCTTTCCAGATAAGGGCCACTGAGTTTTCAGCCCTGAGCAACCCTGGGTGGTGGTGTTAAGCAACACAAGCAGTCTCTTTCTAGAGGAAAAGTATGAAAGCTGGAAAATTAACAAATGGTATCCATGTGTTTCTGGTTTCTGTTCAACAGTTCCAGTTAGAGGCCAGAGCCCAAATGTGGCTCTACTGTGACAGTGGAAGGTTATTTTTTGGTGTGAACTTGTCTCAACCAAACAGCATTTTGCCTTAAAATCTGCCTGCCTCAAGGTCTCAAAACTAAGAGCAAACATATCTTTCCTTTGGAGAGGAAAAGGAACTCTAATAGAATATAAAGACCAACCTCTTGCTAGAGCCAGCCCTGGAAAAGGAGAGCGAGCTTTCACAACTCAGAAAGAAATGAACTTAATAGTGTCTTGTACTGAAGGGATGAGTTTTTGACAGCTCAGAATCAAGAAGAAGAAAAGAAGATTTTCATTTAGACTTCCTGCCTTTGATTTTTCTAAGAGAGTCACCATCACCAGTTGGGGTTTGCACTGGGATTATTGGGAGGGTCATCTCTCTCATTGGTAGGGATCTGTTCTTGCTGTTTTCATTCACGGTGGGCCCCAAGTGAAGAAATCCACAGAGCTCACTGCCTGCTGCAGAGCACGCTGCTCTTTCTCTGATGGATTGTCTGATGTCTCCTTTCTAGCAAAGTACTTGTTGCTTTTTATTTATTTTGATCTTGTGAATATCAGAGGCATTTTGAATTCTCATCTTGTTCTTTAAACTAGCGACTCCCCTTAGACTGGCATTTTCTGCAAATGTTACAAGCATATTCTTGATTCTTTCTTTCAAGCCTTTAATGAAACTTGCCCCAAGCCAGATACCTACAGGTATCCATTTTCAGCTCATCACTGAACCATTACTTTCTACTTTAAAAGTGCACACTGAGTTGGGAATTTGGCTTATGGCCAGTTATATTGTTGAAAAGGGATTGCAATAATCAGAAACAGGATATGTTCTTTACTGTTGTTGTCATTCAGTTGCTTATAAATGGATTACTCAATGATTTGAGAAGTTAAAGAAATAAATCTGTAATTCACCATCTATACTTTTTTCCATTGATACAGTTGAGAGATCCTTTGAGAGGGTAAACTTCAAAAATAATTGTGAGATGGTCTTGATTACTTATCAGGTACTCCAGGATGAATTTTATCATTCTCTGCACATTTGAACCTTTCTAACTTACCCTATCCTAAGTCACCCTCCATACATTTTGTAGGACTGTGCCCTACACACTGTTTTCCAATAAATAATTAGGTACTTATTCGTGCATTGCTGTCATCCTTTGGTTGCTGCTGTTGCCTGATCAAAAATTTCATCTACAGCTTCTTTTTATAAGGACATTTCTTTTGTTCTTTCTCCTTTTATCTTCACCCAGAGAAATGCAACAAATTTGCCCCTCACCTCTTTCTCAACTTCAGAGAGTGACTTCAAAGCATTCTTGATCTACAGTGTAATCTTGGTTTCCTTTTTTCCTGTTCGTGTTTCCTGAATAAACTACTTCTATTTTACCAGCCTTCCAATTCTATTGATTTGTTTCACCAGCTTTCTGTGATGTTGATTAACCAAGTTTTTTGGTTGTAAAGCAAGATTTCAGATGTTTCACTCAGTTCCTGTGCTGTTTTGAAATCACGTTACATGGTCAAACTGACTTGGTTTAAAAAAGGCAGAAGAAGACACCTTTATACCTCAATACAAGATCAGTGTAATGGAATAAGCCCTATCTCCTCCATGAGGCTGCATGATCACTAACATTGAGATGCAACATTAGGAAACTCGGCATGAGTAAGCTACCTTTCTTGAAGGTTGACACTAAGGCGGCAGCTGCCTTCTCCTCAGGGTTGGTATTTCAGGCTGGCAGATGGTTGTGTTGTCTTTTAACAGGGCAGTTATGAATATTGCTATTGTTGCCTTTAGATGGTGATTTTGAATGCCTTAGTGTGGTGGGTTGACCCCAGCTGGATTCCAGGTAGCCACAAAAGCCACTCTTACCACTTGCTCTCCTCAACTGGACAGGGGAGAGAAAATATAATGAAAGGCTCGTGGTCGAGATGAGGGCAGGGAAAGCACTCAGTAATAATCATCACCGGCAAAACAGAATCGACTTTGAGAAATTAGTTTAGTTTATTGACAAGCAAATGAGAGTAGGATAACGAGCAATAAACCCAAATCTTAAAAACACCTTCCCCCCACCCCTCCCTTTTTCCTGGGCTTAACTTTACTCCTGATTTTCTCTACTTCCTCCTCACCAGTGACACAGAGGGATGGGAAATACATGTTGCGGTCGCTTCATCACCCGTTGTCTCTGCCACTCCTTCCTCCTCAGGGGGAGGACTCCTCGCACTCTTCCCCTGCTCCAGCGTGGGGTCCCTCCCAGGGCAGACAGTCCTCCATGACTTCTCTCACGTGAAACCTTCCCACAGGCTGCAGTTCTTCACAAACTGCTCCAGCATGGGTCCCTTCCATGGGATGCAGTCCTTCAGGAACAGACTGCTCCAGCATGGGCTTCCCACGGGGTCACAGCCTTCTTCATGTATCCACCTGCTCCAGCATGGCATCCTCCATAGGGTGTAGGCAGATTTCTGCTCCATCGTTAACCTCCATGGGGTGCAGAGGGAGAGCCTGCCTCACCATGGTCTTCACCATGGGCTGCATGGGAATTGCTGCTCTGGTATCTGGGGCACCTCCTCCCCCTCCTTCTTCACTGACCTTGGTGTCTGCAGAGTTGTTTTTGTCACATGTTCTCACTCCTCTCTATGGCTGAAGTTGCCATACTTTTTTCCCCTTCTTAAATATCCCCTTCTTATCACAGAGGTGCTACCACTGTCACTGATGGGCTCAGCCTTGTCCAGCGGTGGGTCTGTCTTGGAGCTGGTGGCATTGGCTCTATGGGAAATAGGGGAAGCTTCTAGCAGCTTGTCACAGAAGCCACCCTTGTAACCCCCCACTACCAAAACCTTGCCATGCAAACCCAATACACTTAGCTTTAGGGAAATCTCATTATTAGGTGCTCCTTCATTTTGCAGACCCAGAATGGTATGATAATTTTTGGAGACCAGGAAGAGGAGATTATGAGACAAGTTCATGTACATCTAATAGCTTCATCATAGTACTCTCAGGCCAGCTGATCTGTCGCATCTTGTTTACTCATTTCTCCCAATTTATTGAATCCTATCATTCTTCTCAGTGAAATGATCTACTTCAACAGTTCAGTCCAGCTTCCTGAGAGAATCCTAGTGCAAACTGCTTCTAAAGGTCCAATATGTCCTACCTGAATTCCTTCTGTTGGCTAGTTCATCAAAATCTGATGAAGCTCAACACCAGTTTCACTGAGCATGGTATTCACTCAGCCAGTAACAATGCTGGAAATGCTTTCATTATACTCAAAATCCTGTTACAGTCAAAAGGGAATATGCCATACATATGAAGCCACAGATTCCTTGATAGACTAATTGAAATCTTGATAGTCTAATCAAAATATATCAAACATTTATCATGAGGCCAATTAACAGCACTGCTAACATGTATAGTCCAAATTAATACAGCAAAGCCTCATTAAGACTAATATCCCTAAAACAGTTACCCAAGAAAATCTCTAAATATCTACTTCTCTTTGATATTGTGCTTACTCTTGCAATGTTCTAGTGGGTGCTAACATCAATAGTGACCACATTCCTCAAAGAGAGAGACCATGGGTGACACAGTGAGCAGCTGTTATCCCATATTTTTCACAATGGGACATACAATGTTTGTAGGTGGGATCCCTTCCTCCTCAGCCCCAAAGTCAACTAGGAGCTATTTTTACATATCATCTTGTCACAGAGTCCCTCCTTCTCAGTGCTTCTCAGGCAAAGTTAGCTAGCCACATGCTACACTTTCCTCAGCACAGTTGACCCAGAGGAACTGTTTCTCCCACAGTGACTACATATACCCCTGCAGTGGTAACTTTTTCCCACCCCTCAGCCCAGGCACCCTCACAGTGAAGCCAATGAAGTGAGGCCACAAGCCCACAGCCACCAGGCAATTGCCGCACAGACAAAATCAGCTCCCGCTATGGCAGGCAGACAAGTCTTGAGACCCTATGCTTCCTGCTCTGAACCAAACTTGTGTTTACCAATAATGATAAAGACTTATTTATTGGGCTTTTTGTTATTCATTGCAGTTTGCCAATAGAGATTCTGTTCAGAGTCCTGGAAATCTGCTTTGCTCTGTTTAATCTGCTAACATTATCCAGACAACTCCTGCTTCAGCACATCAGGGAGCAGTGTATTTCAACCTAAATGCCATGTCTAATATGTTCTATCTTTAAAGTAGTTTTGATGCTTTCATTAAGTATTGCTGTTTATAATGATGGATCCCAGTCTGCTGTCCTTACATATACAACTAAGTCAAACCTTAAAGATACAAATTAAATCGAAACCAGTTGTGAGTCTAAGGAAAGATACATTTGTAAGAAGATCTTCGTAAGATCAGGATAAAAATTTTCCAAGGAGCTAATGACTTCAAATTTAGGGGTATCACCTTATGGTCATCTAAAAATGGTATAATGAGTGTCTGAAGTCTTTAGCCCAATATCACAAATCAGTGAGTGCCCTTAACCTTCTCACTAAAATAATGAGTGCTAAGGACAGTAAACCTTTTACTGTATCAGGTCTTTAATCCTTTCTTTTGGTGATTTCACAGGCTGTGGTTTTTGTGAGAGGTTTTACTACACCTTTTAACTTTTATAAAATAAGACTCTGAAAGTTTTATTTGTAATTGAAAGTGAAGCGTCAAGATACAGAGGTGTGTGCACAACTCACTCAAAATGCAAAATATGATTTATAAGTCTCTAACTTCTAAAGGTTTGGCACCAGAGTACAACTACCACAGACAAAACTGTTTCTAAATGTTCATGCCTGCAATCGTGATGGTAGTATTACACTTGTTTCAAGCGTATTATAAATCAGGGCATTGTGCCATCATTGTGGAAACGATCTCAATTTGAAACTCCCTGTACTGTACATAGCAATTTTAAGAACTGCTTTGACCTCTCAATTTCTCGTAACATGCTTTATGCCATAAATCTAAATGAATTCGTATAATTTTTTTTTAGGCCTAAATACAACACAGCTTAAAAACATTTCAGGGTAATCTTTGGTGCCAGAATAGAAACAGAAAACCTATCATGCCTCAAGCAGATGGAGATATCCATCAAATGGTTTAAATATTTACACTAAAATACGTGTAAATCTATGTATATTTTAGAAAACCGTAGTCAGGCAATGCAGTTTCATTTAAGAGCTATGTAAGGCAGAGGTTCAATTTTATGATTGCCATTTGACTAATGAGTTGTTTTCCTATCATCCTCTTTTCTAGGTTATATACTCTTAAAAAACCTGAAAAGATTAATTTACCTCTATAAATAATCTCATTTGCTTCAAGCTGATTCTTTTCAGGTCTCACTTTCAAGAACTTTTACGCAGGTAAATAACACTTAAGCTTATGTGTAACTGTCTGCAAGATCAAGAATTGATAATGCTGTGTGCAAATCCTAGCCTGCCCTGTGGCAAAGGCATGCATCCCTCTTCTCCATAGAAAAGCAGTTTAAAAAAATCATCTTAGTGGGAGTTAAGAAACCCTATAATCCATGGTTTAGATATAATACCTAAAACCAACACTCCCCAGGTGTGCTTCTGCCTGCCTTGAAAGTTTGCTGTATTGGTTTTTCTCATTCTGCATGCTGCCTACTTAGGATGATTTGCCACCTCCCCTTCTTTCTCAGTGACATGGGAAAGCAGATGGAAGTCCAGTGAGGCCCTGGACCACGAGCAGAACCAAAGCAGATTTGGCACAAGCCCACATGCAGATTTCCCACTGAACGTCATTGCAACAACTCCTTTTAAAAATGCTGGAAGAAAATAGCATCACGGCTATAGCACTCGCCCAAGGGCTTATGCTCACCTGTGTTGGAATGACTCTGAGCTCACACTTCCCAAGACAAGTTCCTGTGGTTCTGGGGTGCTCTGAATGGTCAGGCTGCTTCACAATAGCAGCTGTGCAACCACTGGGCAAAGGGCATGAAAGACTCAGGATTCATGGCATCAGGCAGAATAATGGCCATGAGAGCCTGCGCCAGTAATCTGGTAATGAAGCAACTTTTGCAATTTGTGTTAAGTAGTTCCTGAATAAAAATGAAAGTAAATTAGGGAATGCTCCTGATGTACATGAGATATCTGGGTTGCATCCTGGGTGGCTCAGAAGTGGGGGTGTTCTATTTCTAACAGTGGTATGAAGAACAGGCAGAGGTAATCAGGCCTTCTTTGGTTGCTCTTTAAGAAAAAAATTATTAATACCCTTCAGTTATGTTTTCCAGGTTAGGACCTGTAACAACATTGTGATTTAAATTCCACTGTAGGATTTACACATTAGGTGTTGTGACTCTTAGCTTGCAAGAATGTGTTAGTTCTTCTTTGCAAGTTGCTATGTTTATACCAAATATTACCAAACAGCTCTGTATCTTATGCATAAATTTTATTATTATGGAAAAATGGCACAATACCTTATTTCTATTGAGCACATGTGTATGTATTATATATATGTATATGAGATATATGTATATATGTACATATATGTCAGCTAGGGAAACATCATGATGTAGGTATTTAGAAGAGTGGCAAATCAGGCTGGCTTTAGACTGTAAAAATTACTCAATTTGTTCATTACTCATTGTTTTAATATTAATCATCACCAATACATATATAAAACTGTCTTTTGACAGTCACAGTCTAAATTAACTGTGAGTATATAATGCCATGGACCAGATGCCATGGGTACAGTCCTTGGTAATTCTTAGTTGCAGAAGTCCCACAGATCAGGCTTGAGAGTTAGTGAACAAGAGAAGTCAGAAGTGGAGTGAGCTTGTCTTCCTTCAGTTCCCCTCACTTGTGTTTGACGTGTTTATGCTAGTGTCTTCCCATCAAAAGAGGAAGAGGTTCCACCTTTACTCCCATGCTGTTTATCTTGTCCTCTTTGTCTTGCCAGTCATTCTTGAGTATTTGGAAGAGTGTCCCTTGTGCTTATCTTGTTCTCTATCTGGTGGCTTTGATTGTCTGAATGCCTTTCACGTGCATCTAGACCCAGCTTTTTTTGCCTCTTTGGTGATTGTGTTGCTCATACATTTAAGTAAAATTGTGTCTGGCTGTGCTATCACAGTGTTATAAATACATACTACTGTTAATTATAACATTTAATAGTTTAATAGCTACAGTATAGCTGATATTAATCATATCCTGATTAGTTAATTTATAATTTATCGTATCACAGGCTTCTGCATTGGCTACAATCTCCTTATTTGTCTTGAGTTAATTGTTTTTACTTAACTTTTTTCAGTTGACTGTGAAAAAACATGGCACAAATCTTTTGGAATTAGAGAGCTCTTATGGAGGGAGACGTCTACTTTCCAGCTGTCTGCAGAGATGACTCATTCTCTTTTACCTGGTGAGCTGCCGTGGCAAAACAGCTTTGCTTTTGCTATCATTAGTTACAGAGTGACACCCGAATACATAGATGCCATTTCCCATCTACTGAATGTATCACTGTCTGTATGGAAGGAAGTATGAAGTTCCCACCAGGATCAGCATGTTGGATATTAACTCTAAAGCTGAAGCAGTTTACTTCTTTCTTTAATCAAACAGTCAAGAGAAAACATAATTATATTGTACAAGTCTGAATGGAAAATTAATCAGACCTCTTTAAAGTTCTTATTTTACAGCTGGAATGTTGCCCGCTATAGCTTAAGAGCGTTTTGCCAAGTATTTAAGTTGCTCAAAATTTACAAGATGTGCATTCTCTTGGCAGACATCCTCTGGATCTACTATAGCTATGCTTCTCTTAACTGTCACTCCAGAGTAACAGTGCTTTGATAGTTCTCAAAGTATATGTTTTGCTACCAGAGAAGTAGAAATGCAGGTAGTTATTTCTTGGTCCAGATATATTTCCTACTGACTTGTTCTGAGTTGTTAAATTGTAGTGAATAGTGAAGCTTATTCTAAGCAAGGACTCAGTAAAAACTGAGAAGTAAATCAAAGTTTGCTTCAGCTTTATAAATGGTTACTTAGTGAGAACCAGGAAAGAAATCCATTTTGTAAATATCACCCAGTTGTTCAAGTGCAGCTTTCTCACATCCTGCTGTGATCATGGCACACAGACTGCCTGAAGAACAAGCTGTTGAGGAGCCATTGATCATGATAATTTATGATAACCCTAAAGCACTTATTTGGACTTTACCTACTTTACCTCAACAGAAATTCTACCTTGGGAAGGAATGAGTGGCTCTGAGGAGATTCTTTTTAAACAGCAGCCTTGAGTGACGTTTTTAACAAAGCAAACCAAGTGAATGTCGACAAAGTAATACAGTTTGGAACAACCCACTATCCAGTCCTTCCCTGATCCAGCTCCTGTGTTAAGGTGGGGAATTGAGTGTGTCTGCCCCAGAGAAGGGAATTAGCCTGCACTGAGGTTGTTGTGGCCACAGTATTAAATTCTCTTTAGTTAAAAGCTAGCTTGGACATCTACCCATTGCTGCCTGCAGAGTGAGACAGCAGGTGGCTACTCTCTTCTCCTTTCCCTCTCCCTCTGCTCCTCATTACATTCAGCGTTTAGGCTAAAAGAGAGAATCTATTGACTAAACTTTTCAGATGCCTTGTTACAGTCAACACCTTCATTTTGGTATTGTTCTTGGTACGCAAGGACAGCCAGAAGAAATTAATAGCAGATCCAAACTAGATTAACATAATATAAATTAAGTATTTGAAATTGTTATGTAAAGCTGTTTGTTTAGTCAAGCATTACCCAGCTATCTCAGATTTTTTTCTGCTTTTAGCTGTCTCTGTGCAGGAAAAATGACAGAAAATACATGGAAAGAATGGATTAGTCATTTTACGTGATAAAAAATGTGTATCATTTAGCAGGGGCTAGCAACTTGCAAAGGCTAACACCGAAGTACTGAAAAATCAGTGATTTCTAGGCTGATACTATTAGAATGAAAATTTGGATGAAAAATATCCTTAACATCCATCTGTGAAACAAGATTTGGACAATATAATTTCTATTAGTCTCAAGCAAAAAGTTTCCTGAAATGAGTGTTTCAGATAAATGAGCGTCATACAAATGCATGAGGTCAGATTGAACTTGACAGGTACCCTATTGCTTTACGAATCTCATCTTTCATGCTAACAAGAAAAGATGGGACATGGACAACATACATTAACTTTTTCCAGACAAATAGAACCTTGTCCAGTTATCTCAAGAAAAAAAAAGTCAACAAGGACAGTTATCCATATAATTCCCAAATAACCAGGTGCTCCATAGCTACTCATCCTAGAGCTCGGGAGTGAAGGGGAGAGGGGGACCGAATGGAAATGTTACCTGTACATAAACTTTCTCACCTATTTGGAGACAACCCCCCCCCCCCACCAACAAAGACAATAAAATCCTAGCAACCCCTCAGATCAAATGAGAGCCATACCATTCAGTTTAAATCCTTATCAGTTCTGCAAAAATCCAATGATAACAGAAATGATATTTCTGACGGTTTCTCTGAAAACTATTACTTTGAGCAGTATGTATACTACTTAAAATTATCTTTAACTGGTTAAGGTAGGTTTTTCACACATACTTGTTAAATAGAACCTTTTCTCTTCTGTCTTTATGCAGCCTGAGCAAAAGACTTGGCCATGTTTGCCTACAGCATGGGTTACAGCAGCAGTCCTTTTGTTCTCCCTACCTTATTGCTCCTGCTGCGGAACAAGAACATGATGTTATACTGCCAGTAATACATTCACAAGGGCATTGGTATCTGTGCTCACTGTACATTTGATAAACGTCAAACATAGGTTTTTCGCAGCTAATCTTCAGCATGCACAGCCAGTCACGCGCTATGAGGGATCTTTTGAGTTGAGGTAGATACAAACCACAAATACCACGTGACCTCCTTGTGGTAATAAAATCACGTTTTCATTCATGTGATGGTGAGAATCTAATGAACATCACAGACTATCTGGAAACTCATGGAACAATTACAGAAATATTTCAAAGAGTATAGCATTCTAGAAAGTGGCCAGAAACTCAAAGAGAAAAACACACACATGTGCTGGCCCTTTTCAAAGAAAGAGGCACATCGGGAAAAAAAAAAATCAAGAAATTATACTTTCTGCTGCATTAGCAGCAAAGCCTAAACCAACCGAGACATGAACTGGAGTAAACACTATCACTGGTGTCCAGCTCCACAAAAATTGGTGTTATGTGCTGTGGAAAATGACTTGTATGACAGACAGTATCTGTGGACATTAACAGAAAGCTGAACTCAGAAAGGTTAATAGATAGCAGAGCTTACTTTTTCAAAATAGTTGTCTATTTTTCACAGACAAGGAAAGTCTGAACTGCTCCTGGAATGAAACATTATTTATAAACAATTGTATGATCTGAGTGACCAGTGACAGAATGAAAAGATGGTTTTATCATATCAGGGTCCAAAAATGGTAATCATCCCTGCTTGTAAGATATCAAGAATGGGAAGAAAAACAGGTTCACCTCTGCAGCCATGCGAACTATGGAGACTTCCTTCCACAGAGCTCCCAGGACCCATCCCTGTTTTATCAGGGAGAAGAAACAGCATTAAAAACTGTGAGACTTTGCAAAAACTCAGAATCTCTTTTTATATGGGTTGTACCATATCCTACTGTCATAGGTGCAGTAAAACACAAGATGTGAGAAGAGTTCTGTAAAGAAAATACGTGCCTTATCCTTTCCTCATTTTTTGATCCCTTTTTAGGACACCTCAATGGGAAATGGCACTATAGACCCAGTATAGTGTCTCTGCTAGCCTGCTTAGTTGTGTACTCATTTCAGCAAGACTGCTATGCTTCACAGACTTGCTGCAGTTCTACAACAAAGAAAACAAGTCACTTCAGACTTTGCTCTTTAACCTCCCTTTTTTCCTACTCAACTACAACATACAGCGTTTGGCAAAAATAATTTTGCCTAGAGTGAAAACTGATGGGACAGGACAACAAACCTTTTGTGCAGTGCTGGCAAATCTGGCACAATGCCTAGCTTTGCTTTCTGCATTACATTTGTCACTGCAAATATATATTATATGACTGAGATGAAAAAAACTAGCTCTCCATATCTTTTGCAATCTCATTGAAATAAACACAATGCCTTCTTCCACAAAAATTAGATTAATTTTGTTAGTCAGGCAGCATGATGTAAAATTCATGTAACGAAAACTATCTTAGTCTGCTCATTAAAAATATAACTACAGTAGGGAAATAGACTTTTCATTATTTACATAACACCGAAGACATTAATTTGTGTTTTTCGTTTATCTATTATACTCTCCTAATGAATAAACGACTAAATTGAATACCTCATTCTCTAATTGCAATTAAAAAAAAGGAAATCATCACTCAGGGAGACTACCAAAATTAACCTTCTTCTCTGGTTAATTTAAACATACGCAGTACAAATAATCTTACTTGAAGCAGCTGGACAGCTCAGAAACATTCATTCTGTTTACCAGAAAAGCTTTTGAGTTACAAATATGCAAATGTACATATTTATCTCAGGTTCTGCTGCAGTCAAATTGGGTACTTGTAGGTGTCTCACATTTTACAGTTACCTTTCTTTTCTATTTCTTCAAATAACAACAAAGGGTAATAAATATACTGACTTCACACACTTGACACACAAAATTGGCTTTAACCTAAAAGAGAAATTTAATTTAAAAAATAAAATCTATTTGGGTTAAAGAATTATTAAAATAAAAGAGACAAAAGCAGTTCTGTTTTTATTTTTTTTCCTAGAGACACTATGTTTCAGATCATATTCTAACCCCTACAGCGTTCACCTTGTTCTTAGTCTGGCTCATTATACCGGAAAGGTCCTGGGCCCCATGGTTTAGGTTTATATTCAAAGCAAAAGCTCTAATGGCTCAAATTGTGAATAAACCAAGGGACTGCTACTGGCCGCCTTTTATATCAAATCAGTTTCTTAAACTGAAGGTGGCTAGTAGCAGTAGAGAAATTTCTTAGGCCCAGGTAAGATCACAACAAGCACTAATTCAAATCACTCGCTAGATCAATTATAAAAGGTGCCTGGGAGCAGGCAGCAAGGCTGAGGCTCTCTCTCCAAGTAAACACTTTAATAAGTAAGATACGGTAATGTAGGGTTTTAGTTTTCCTGAGCATGAACTTCTCATTTCTGTCTGGCCTGAGTGAGATTCTTCACTATGGAAGAGCAGAGATTTAGCAGGAGCAGAGGAATTCCCTGATGCGGGTTGTCAGCCATGCACCCGCTTCACCAGCAAAAGAGAGGGAGGAGGCACGCTGCTGAAGCAAAATTAAAAGGTAGTGAGGAGGGATGACAGTGGGACCACTTCTGTTAGCTCAGCACTGACATATGCTGACTTCAAGTGCTCACAGAACTGTTGTGCAGTATGTCAAAACAGTTTTACAGGGCTGGAGTTTTTGTCATCTGCTCAGCTAAGGTTTTGACATTGCTATCCTAGTCAAAATACAGTTTCCCAAGTAACACATATTCCTTGGTTGTTTTTTTCACGTGATCTGATTTGTTTTATTTAGTTGCTTTTCAGTTTTGACGTATTTTTATTTGTTTCTTTTTAACAGCCAATGCATCAGTTAAGATGATAGACTGTTTATTGTTTAATGTAAAGCGCTTGATAATATACTTAAAAAATTTAACCTACTTGGCAATGTATCTTCCTTTATCCACTACTGTATCTTTCAAATTCAAAGATGAACAATGAGTGGAGCTTTAATCCCCTAGAAATCAATTGGTTTAACATCAGACATAATGCATTTGAGACTGATGCAGCTTCTCAAAATTTGACTCTTTTCTTATTAGCAAGTATCTTGAATTCTGTCATATGTTCTCTATACTATAACCTGCACATTGGATATATTGGGTTCACATTCAGGACTTGTGAGGTTGGAATATGTGCTGGCATCAAGTTAGTATAAACAAATTATGGTTTCATGGGACTCAGGATTAAGTCCAAGTGAATGCAAAGATCAATGGTGATATACAACAACCTAATATTTGCCCCATTATCTTACAGGTTAGATCTTTATTCTGACAAAAATGTGGTGTAATGTCCACTGATGTCCAGATGAACAAGTTTACTAAGTCTCAGTGAAGCTTTTAAGCTTTCATTCAAGATCGAAACCAAGTATTTTTTACTTCTGAACTCTAATTCTGAAGTTTTTGACTGTAGACTTGTAAAAACAATTTGAAATAATAAATTGCTTAGCACTCCTTTAGCAATCCTTAAAGATAGTAAGGAAAATAAAGGTATTTATGATCCACCAAAGGTAGAGCACAACTCGGCACTTAATGATGACAAGAGCTTTAATCTTTCAATGTTGTGTTTCTCCATCACCTGCTGTCTGCTTGAGCACAAAATTGCATACATGACATATAACATTAAGAGGAATAAGTGATGAAAGTAATTTGAAAGAAAAAAAATTGCTGTGATAACCTCAATTTTATCATTTTAGTAGTAGATTATTTAAAGAAAATAGCTAAACCAGTACTATAACCTACTTTTCACCAATGGGTTTCATCATATTTGTACAAACACTCTTAGTCTGATGCTAAAATCAAATCTAATATCTTTAACCTGCAAAGGCCGTATTCTTTATTAGCAAAAATATGACAATATTTTTACAGGCCTGCATCTTATCGGCATGTTACAGTTTGAAGAATATAGGTGATATGATAGAACAATTTATTTGAACCAATGATTTCTCATTCTCAGTCTCCTGAGTCTATATTTATTATCTGGAAAATACTTAATTTTATTTCATTTTTTAGTATCTCTGGCTATGCCATCATCTTTTTTTAATCACACTTTAAACAGGGAATATGGAATAAATCTGCAACATTTGAAGCTGTGCAGGAACAGAGAATGAAGACTGTGCTGCACTGAATAGTGAAACAAGACTTACTGTACAGGTAGAATGATATATTTCAGACCCACTTCTGATTTTCATCACACCATTAGATTGTGACATAATCTGTATTTTAGAATGAGGGCATTCCTCTGGTTTGAGGAATGGGCATGTTAGTGAGCAAACAAGAATGAGATCCATCAAACCAAAATTACTTTTTCTAAGCTAAAGCAGTAGCTTTAGTTTCTTTATGGAGGTGCAGTGACTATGTCTCTTCTTACGGAAGTAGCCTGATGGGAGCCTTGTACCTTCTTTAGAACTAGTATGTCTGAGACTAAGAAATTCCTTTCCTCAGTTTATATATCTTTTTTTTTCTTTAAATTGTCAATTTTTTCTTTAAGAATCAAGTTAGGCAGGGAACCTTGGCAACGGGTAATGGTGGCAGGGAAGGAATATAATTGTACTTCTGAACAACTAGAGGATCAGAAGGGCAACAGAACTGCTTTGAGTGTCTGTCATACTGAGTCTTTACATCCCGTAGAACAAGAAAGGTACTGGAAACTTAGTCTGCACTGGTAGAACTTGGACTTAAAGAGCAGTGACATGTCCTTGCACCTTAACACAGGTAGATTGGAGTCAAACAGGAATCAATGGCAAGGGCTGTACATGTAGGATAGGTGTCCCATCACAAAGGCAAGCTCTAACAAGCTGTTTATTGTGCTTCCCAGTGTTTTCAGAAACTCCCAGAACAAAAAAGCAAGTAAACTATGTAATTCCAATTTCATTTTGTAAGAGCAAGGACTGCTACAGCATCCTCTGTGTCCTACAAAATCATCTGAAATGTGTGTACAATCTCCTAAGCAAAAGCCCGACACAGGGACCTTTCCAACTCTCTGTTCTAAGTGTTCAAAGCTGAGCCTTCCACTACGTGATTATAACATGCTTGAAAGCCGTCCTTTGGTTCAAATTATCCCTAATATATACCATTCAGAGGAGTTCAATAGACCTTACTGAGACTTAAAACATATCTAGAGGTAAAAGGCACCTTTAAAGATATTCAGTTTTTCTGTTTTCCTGCATACATTGTCTAATAAGTAATACAGAGTCACACATGATCAATATTTCTTGGAAAGACATTTTTGCTGGTCTGTTGTCAAAGCTGAAGTTTGCATTTCATCTTGGAATTCAATCACAGAATATTCTCTCTGAAATTAAGTCTCTTAAAGTGAACATATAAAATACTTACTAAGATTAATCTTAATTCCTCAGTGACTACCAGCTATATTTTAATCATGGCCTTTAAGAAATATATGGTTTGTTGTCGGAACACTTTTTTGTGAATGGCAACACTGAACACTAGAGACATGTCAAACTTGTTACATAGAGCAGTGTAATTAAGTAATTACAAAAAAGAAGTTCAATGAAAATATGAAAGAGAACAAATACTTTATTGGGATAAATTCAATATTTTTATATTTTTTTGCTAAGGAAGAATTCTTAAAATGATCAATTTTTTTCATTTTTGTTAAACTATTCTGAATAAATATACAACTGAATAATGATGTAAGTTGATACATATAAATATGCTAACATGCAGTAAAAGTTTAAGTTAAATATTCTGAATAGCTTAGCTAATTAAGATGGCATAATTAACAGTTCAAGATTAAATTTTTAAATTTTAAAGAATTTTAAAGCATTTTCCAAAATGCTTTTGTCTATTTTTATTGCACTTTCCTGCAAAATCCATTCAAAAGAACATGTGAAATGTTTGGCTTACTTGAATCTATATCTTCCATTGATAATCCTATCAATATAATTTGAATTTACTTCTCATGTGTTAGCTACAGCTTGCTTTGTTTGATTGGGTTTTTGTGTGTGTGGTTTTTTGGTGGTTTTTTTGTTGTGGGTTATTTTTTTTTTTTGGAAAAGGAGTAGTGGGTATATGGGTTTATTTTTTTAAAACAGTGAATGGTGATTTTTTTAATACATTATAAGGATTATTCTTGGTTCCTGTGTTTTAGCTTAAATTTTACATTTTTTGTTCACATATAAAGTAAAAAAGAAAAACTGCCTGGCAGTTTACAACAATCTAAGTTGGAATTAGTGTACTGCTGCTCTCAGTCTTTTCTCTTTCTTCCCCATATGTGGCCATTCCCTCCCCTATATGTTCCCTTTCCCTCCATTATACTAGCATTTGCACTCGGAAGTAGTGTAGGGGTTTTCTTTTACAAAAAAAGTGTGAGGTTTTGTTTTTTTTTTTCAGGTAGTTTTGGCTGGATGGCTTGAACCTGTTCATCCACTGAACACACTGCAGAGAGGACAGGATTTTATCCCACATTTCTGAGAATATCATGTTAACTGCTGTGAAACAGTATCCTAAATTTAGTCAGTTGCAACAATTTTTTGAGCACAGCATGTTGGATTTCTCTTAGTAGTGCACATACACCAGCTCAAAATTACACAGAAAGCTGGCTGATAAATATCATATAGTCTAAACTCCATTCAATATTCATGCACGTATAAGAGTCATGGATGATATCACCAGGATATGTGACCCTTTCATACAGTTTCTGAAAACAAAGAAAGAACAAAGTATGTTCTTACACTCATTCTGTATAGCATGGTTCATGCATTCTCATGTCATACAAAACTGTCATGCAAAAGTATGGGAAGCTTGTAAACTTGATTCGTGTATAAAACTTTCACAGGAGTATTAAGTGTTCTGTAAATGATATTTCTTAAAACTAGATTCAGATGGTAATTTTTCTAACCTGATATATCAAAAGAGTTTTAATCCACTTTCTTTTGAATAATGAGCATTTGAGAGTTAATATTAGCTAAATGGAAGTTTAATAATAAATACATATATATGTACTATTTGTATATATATACACATAAGATTAATATATATATTAAAATTATCCTTATTTATATCTCACTTGAATATATATTTATGTTGTTTCAAATAAGCAGTTCAAATTTTAAGTCCCTTCAAAAGAAGAGTGTCCTTCTAGCATAAAATTATTTCTTTTGGACATTCTAGAATTTTTGTATTAATAATTGCTTTAATTTCAGAAATCCCTTTAGCATTCTCCACCACAAGAATTTAGACCCTGAGAGATCCAAAAACACCTACAAACCTCATCCTTATGGAATATTTTACCAGCTAAAACACTTAAATTTTTTCTTAGCTATTCCTCATCAAGCTATATTTGCATTATTTCTTATAACAAGAATACATGAACAATACTTTCAAAGTGAGTTTGTAAGAAAAACCCATGGATAAAAATATTCCATGCTATGAAAATCTGAATTTTTTTTAATTTATATCCTTATGTTTTGTTATTTGATTTTTCACTCAAAATTTTTCATTAAATAATAAAATAAAACAGAAAAACCCCAACAAATAGTTTCATCATATATATAATTTTAAAAAACCCAAAGTAGTTAGAAACATAAAAGATCATTTTAAATTCAATGTTTTAAGACTGTTTGAACTTGTTCCTCATTTTTCTTTTGAAATGCAATTACAAGAAAATTAACCTGGAAGGAGGAAGGCAGGATAGATTGAGCAATCTCCATCAGGCCTTTATCGACGTATCATCTTCACCCATCTTTTGTACTTCTTTTGGCATTCAGTTCAGCTGGATTACTCACCTACTCCTCAATTCCCCATGTAAAGAAACAAGTTAATTCTTGGCTAACCTTCCTGCTTGTCAGTCTTAACAGGTTTTCCGTGCTTTTTTGCTTTACTGCCTTTTCCCAGCCCTTTTCCATCATAATAAACTGGATCATGTGCTACCATCAGAGAAAATGGCACCTGTCTTCTTTACTCCATAGTTCATTTATTAATTTTATATTTGAAAGGTGAAATGATTTAAGTGGTGACTTTGATAAAGACAGTGCCTCTAGCAATAAGCCTGAATTCAGCTAGATCTTCTTTGAACAACACCAAGAAAAATCATGAAGTCCTACTATACTTTGTTTGTAAAGTTTTTTAATCTCTTCCAAATTTTATGCAGCCCTTATAACAACACCTCTGTAACCAAAATTTTGATTTTTTTTTTTTTTAGTAACTGTCATTTGCCTAAGAATTGTATTTTCCTGTTCTCATCTCCCTGCCTGGCCCCCTCTTAAAATTAGTAGCATGTCTGACATCTCAGACTGGTATGTCTAATAACATACAATAAGATATAAATCTGTCTTTCCCAGTAACATCAGCTGAACTAATAAAATGTACTACTTTTCTCCAAAAATGTTGTTGTATTCAACTACAATGATTAAAACACGTAGCTGCAGAGGAAATAAAAAACTTGCATTGAGTTTTTTTTAACATGTGTATATGTATTTATAGCATTCTTCTGATTCCTATGCTTAAAATCAACCGTTCTGTGCAGTAATGGTTACATAATTCAAATGCTCGGATGACTCCATTTCTTAACAATCACCATCTGAGGTCTGTAATATTATGGAAATCCATGCAATTAATGTTTTTAAAGGTGCACTGGATTTAAAATCATCTCCATTAATAGCCCAGCTTCATTCCAATTGCCTTTCATGTTTTGCAAGTATGATTAATATTTCTGCCTTCTAGAAAGACTTCTCATAACCGTTCATTGCAATAAATTGGAAATGCAAAGATTCAGTTATACAGGAAGACAGGATGAAGAATTTCACCATACTGGTAAATACTCACAAGTCATGGTTTTTGAATATTGGAGTTTCTGTATTGCATATAAAGATCAGTTTGGACTGTGGAAGATGTTATATTTTTTCCCTGCAGAATTGGTTATTCAGTTATAATGACTCCTGATTCTTGCAACCAAACCACATTGGACAAACGTGTCAATGATGGTAGTGCATAAAGCCATCTATTACAGCATTAACTGCTCTAAGGAGAAACCTGAGCGCTGCCCAGCCTATGGCATACAGTGTTGTGAGTATCTTTACTGGTTTTCAGAGTTTTAAAACATAGCAGGAAAATCTCTTCATTGAATAGAAGATCTTCTGGCTGTTCTTCTGACAAAGCCACACTAATTCAGGAGAAGTAAGCTTGAGTAAAAGCAACTAAGATGTGTGGAAAATCCTGCATATCTGGCACTTAAGGAATCTTACTTTCTTGCTTCAAAGTTTTAAAAAGAAAACCAAACTAAAACAGTATAGGGTATTTTATTTTTCTTTTACATACGTGTTTGTACTAGAGTTCCTCTCACTTTTGTCCTACACTTACGTATTTTGTGGTGTGAAGGAAACAGATATTTTAGATTAATTTGTCTCAAACATTTCCACTTAAGTGTTAAAATATTTCTAACTTTACAGTAATTTTACTATTACTTATGTTAGATGGGTTTTCCAAAGTCTACAGTCATCCTTCCAATAAAAAACATCTATTATGTCACTGAAACTGGAAATTGCAATCCTCTTAGTCTTAACCGCAGGTATTATGAGATAAGGCAGCCACTTGCCAACAATTGTCAGACTAAGTCTCTATTTTTACAGAAACTTCAAAGCAGATATATGCTACTGGCAAAATACTGGGTTTGTCTCATAACAAATATTCAGGGCCTTACACCAAGTACAGCAGAGTACTAAAAAAGGTAATTCTGTCGCTGTGTTTTACTGATAACCCAGCTGCCATGGTTTCTGGATAAGTATCAAAACTCACTGAAATTCTGCATTGTTTTGTCATTGTTTTGGCTTGACAGCTGGGATAGTGTCTGTACCAGGTTGAAATAGACCTCTTTCCAGAATTTCAAATGTGTTCTATGCTCTTATCTGAAAGAAAGCTGCTTCTCTGCTGTATGGATATGAAATAGTTCAGACGGGAACACTCAGGGAATGAGGGAGACTCGGGGGAGTCATGACTCCTTAAAGAGGTGCTTCTCCACATGCGTTCATATAGACATTAAGAATGCTGAAGGCTGAGTGTCGGCAAAACAGGTAGTGCCAAATCAGCTTGATGCCACTGCCAGAGCTGCCTGCCAGCACTAGCATTTTCAATACAACTCTGTGCTCTGGCCTGTTTAGAACAGGGTTTGAAAACAGCTACAATATTTCCTTGTTCTGAACAGTTTTGGAACACTCTGGCTTAAAAGGCATGACAGTTTCAAATAACTTGATTTTTTTTTTTATAGTAGCTGGCCCCTTGTAATAAGTGTGGGTACAGAGGGGTTTGTTCAGCTAAACGAAAATAACACAATAAAAACCACTGAGACAATTTTCTTTCTTTCTTTCTTTCTTTCTTTCTTTCTTTCTTTCTTTCTTTCTTTCTTTCTTTCTTTCTTTCTTTCTTTCTTTCTTTCTTTCTTTCTTTCTTTCTTTCTTTCTTTCTTTCTTTCTTTCTTTCTTTCTTTCTTTCTTTCTTTCTTTTTTTTTTTTTTTTTTTCTATTAAAGCCATTTCAGCCCTGTCACTCTCACATGCTGTAGAAGCCCAAAGAACAAGCTCAGCTCGCAACTCTTTTGTGGGATGTTGTTTCGTATTACACCACTAGATGTTTGCTGAGAGTTTGATTTCATGGAGACATCATAGATCACCTTGTCAAACTTAAACCCATCACCAGCCACACATCAGTGTCTCCACTGTGTTGTCCAATTACTTTTGTCATCGAAGAGTTGTAAGGACCTTTCTTTTCCAGCAGAAAGGCTACCTACCCATACTGTCTCCGCAGACTACCCCATGAATCAGTCTTTGAAACAAACAGTTAAATATCAAGGATTCTACCTAAATCCTTTAAGTGCAATCTCAGTAAATGCTGTTCTTCACTAAATTCATTTCTGTTTAGACAATCCTCTAAGAAAATTGTGTTTCCTTATTTTACTATTTTATAAAAATCCCCAAAATATTTTAAGTCTATGTCATGGTATGGGAATTCTGCCATTTACCATAAATTACAGTATCAAATAGCTCACTCTGCATCAGTGAATTTTTAAGTTTTATTGCAATAATGCTGTAAAATTTTTGAGAAATCCTGATGGTTGTAGTTTCATTTATTAAAATTACCTGCTCCAGAGTGTATTCTGTTTTATTGTTGCCAATTTTATTTCAAGTCTTTTACATTCCTGTAACTTTTGTGTGATTTTACAATGTCATTTGTCTGGATAAACATTTTCCAACTTTGGCTGGGGCACTGGAAAGTGTACTGAGCAATGGTACCTGAGTTACATAGAGTATCTTATTATCTGATGACCCATATTGTGTGTGTCACATGTTAGGGAAGAAAGTTGCCCAAAACCCCATTTTCCAGTCACATTAAAAAAAAAAACCAAACTCACATATGAGAAGATACCCTCTCATACCACCATCCACAGACTGTAATGGACCACCAGCTTGCAAACTCCAGTCTTTCTTTGCTACCTGAGCCTTGCAATGTTTTGTTCTGAAATTTATTTTAACCTAGCAGGCCCAAGGCTTCAAAAAGCTATAAAAACTCAGGTGTCACATGCTGGGAAACAACTGTTTCAGTATTTGGTCCTGCAGTGCGTTTTGTTACTTCTTACAGCTGCTACTCAAGAAAAAGAAGATGCTGTAATCCCCGTCCTAGGAGAACAGGATAACCGGGGGACTAGAATAAATTGAATTTTTCGTCTGATTGTCCTGGAAGAAGAGTTGCTGCCTGGAGAATTTCCCGGTAGGAACACATGGAGGAACATGGTTGAGTAACTTCCGACAGAAGTTGCAGAAATGTACAATAGTGCTGTTTCAGGAATATGAAAGCCAGCTGAATGAAGGTCAAGGACAACAACCAGTGGCCATGAAAAGTTTGTCTAATGTACTCATATTGTAATGAAGTCGCCCAAAACTTCATCTGAAAAGTCATCAGTGTACAACACGCTGTCCACTAATACACTAGGTATTGTGAGGCAAATGAAGACAGTCTGCACTCTGGGCCAACATTGAAATCTGGGGCCAAGCACAATGAAGTGGACAAGGGACCATGTTCCAGGGACAGTGCATTGATTTTTCACACTTCTCTTCCCTGGCTACTTCATAGTGCTTGTCAGAGCAACCTAACATACGACAACTTGTTCCTTACTAGCTCGGAGAAAACCTGGCAAAAAAATTTCTGTGATTGCTTCTGGAGAAAACGAATAAAAAGCAGCCTTTAGAAGAAATTTGTGTCCAGCCATGGGTGCACACACCCAGCGCTCTTACAGTTACCGGCATCTGACAGACCTCATGGTGCTACAACCAAAAAAAAGCCACATAGAGCGCAAAATCCTGCCATAGGGAGTGACATGTCAGAACGACAGATCCTATCTCTCCCACACACTACAGAGAGCAATTGAATTGTCAAAATCAGTCTCTCAGGTGTAAAATTTCCATTTCACCATGCAGAGATTCATCTCAGCCACAGGCCACACCACATGGACCTAGTACTGTGTAGGGAATATCAGCTGTCCACCTGGTTAACATCCCATAGGCCAGCAGGCATCTGACCTCCATCCATAATAATGGTGGGATGTTCGTATCGGGGCTTGTCTGGTGCTTTCTCAGAGGAGACTTACAGTTTGCTCAGCAAAAACAGGAGCAATGACATAAGATGCGATGGGCAAAATGATCTCGGAAGACATGGTAGCAGCAGTAAGATACAGTCCAGAATATCCACTTTCTATAATAATTCCTGGTGTAATGACATAACAAGGTATACAAGTGGGCAACTGTAGAACAATATAAAGAGACTTCCATTATGTTATTGCAATGGCCATCATCATTACCTTGTCTGGAAATGTATGCAATTTAGCAATGATCAGTTCAGTCCTCTAGCTTGCTTTAAAATAGGAAGGAAAACTGAAATGAAAACATATCCTACAACGATCACAGTCTATTTCTCATCCTAACTTCCAGTGGCTATTAACGACTTCAAACTTCCTGACTAGTGGTCAGGAAACTCTAGTCTAGACTTTCAGTTGCAAATTTCCTTAATTTTGTGCATTTCTTGAAATACTCCCAATAGAACACATTTCACACAACTAGCACTATACATTTATCTTTCAAACTTTATCTAAAAATAAATGAATAAATAAAGAAATCACCCAGGACACAATTAGTTTCTCAAATATATTCCCAGCTAGAATTCCAAATGGTATTTTGCTCTTGGTTCTATAGGGGTATGTTCCTATTATATCTAGTGCTGAAGACCTAGCAGGCACTTCAGAAATGGTCAGGGTGGGGTGGGGAGAAAGAATGCATTTTTCACTCAAGTCAAAACATTTCCTTCTAATTCTAACATTGCATTGTGAAAGGCATATTTTTCTGCTAATCGCCGTTGCACCACAGGCTGAGATCATACTTACTCTCTCCAGGCCTTGCCTTGACAAGAACCTGCTGTCCTTGTGTCAACCTCTCTACATCCCTGGCTTTCCATGGATAGACATAGCTGGAACAGAAGCAAGGAGTCCTTGGGGAGCAAGAACACTATAGATCTGGAGGGGGCGTGGAGGCACACAGCTGTTCCCTGTGGCTCACTGATAACCCTTGAAAAAGTAAAACACCTTTAAAAAGTTTAAACTATGCTGTCCACTGCAGCACTATTGGATTTTTCAGGACAGTACTTGATAGGAGAAAATAACCTTGTATCTTTAAAGCACAGTGTAAGTTACGTGGTAGAGTCAAAAACAGTTGCCATCAAGGAATCTGTTGGTCTTTCAAGTGATATCTGGATCACTACTCTATAGTATCCTCAGAAATGTTACTGTTTAGTGGAATGAAAAAGCATAAAGGAGATCTTAACTGCTAATTGCTGTCATGTCTGGAATTGGGTAGTGGGGGTGGGGGGAAAAAAGAAAAAAAAAAGCTTGCTGTCAAACAGCTACCTCATTTACTTACGATTGCATGAACAGATGTTTACTCCAAGAATTGTTTACTCAATATAAGATGAAGTTTACCTCATAACTTGTACAAATTATCACTGTAGGGAAATGAAAAAATCTGGTAATGTACACAACACTAAAAACAATGTTTGGATCAAAAGAAACTGTCTCTATGCATGCTATTTAATAAAAATTATTGTAATCAAAGGTAGTGAAGCAGTTCCATCTGCATCTTGCTGAGGGCATGTTCTGCCCCATCATCCATATCATTAATGAAGATGCTGGACAGGATTGGACCTGGTGTTGATCCCTGGCTAACTACTTACTGGCCTCCAACTAGACTTTGTTCCACTGATTATCACCCTCTGAGAGCAAAAATACAGCCAGTCTTCACTGTCTACTCATCCAGCCCATGCTTCATCAGCTTCTTTATGAGGACCTTACGGCAGACAGTGTTGAAAGTCTTACTGAAGTCTAGGTAGACAATATCCACTGTGTTTCTACCAAGCTAGTCATTTTATTGTAGAAGGTTATCAAGATGGTGAAATATGTCTTCCCATTGGTAAATCCATGCTGACTACTCTTGATGACCTTCTTGTCTTTCATGTGCCTGGAAATGGTTTTCAATATTAGTTGCTCCATCACCCAGGGACCAAGGTGAGCTTGACCAGCCTGTAGTTCCCTGGGTCCTCCTTGCCCTTCTTCAAGTTAGGGATGACATTTGCCTTCCTTCAGTCCTCAGGCATGTCTCCCAGTCATGACAATCATTCAAAGACTGTGGAGAGTGGCCTGATAATGACTTCACCCAGCTCCCTCAGCAATCAGGGGTGCATCCCATCAGGGCCTATGGACTTAGATATGTTCAGTTCGCTTAAGTATTCTCTGACCTGATCTTGCACCAAGGGTAGATCCTCTTTGCTCTAGTCTTTCCTCCTAGTCTCCAGGAGAAAGTCCTATCCTTCTCTTTGTTAGTTAGAAAATTTGTATAGGAAAAGAGGGAACTGCCATGCATTTCGAACTCAGAGGTTTGTGTGGCTATGGTTTCGTGCATTTCAGATGAAGTGATGCATATAGCGCTTCTTTGGTCACATACATTGCAAATGCAGGTAGATGTAATTAGGAATACTACCATTATTCTGGTAAAACAGATTGAAATAATGTCTCAGTTTAATAAATAAGCAAGGACTGTGTGAGTTAGTGAGATTATTTCAGTACATATATCACCTGGAGTACTGCATCCAGCTCTGGAGCCCCCAACACAAGAAGGACGTGGACCTGTTGGAGTGTGTCCAGAGGAGGGCCACAAAAATGATCAGCACGCTCGAGCACCTCTCCTGTGAGGACAGGCTGAGAGAGTTGGGGTTGTTCAGCCTTGAGAAAAGAAGGCTCCAGGGGGACCTTACAGTGACTTTCAAATATCTGAAAGGGCCTAAAAGAAGGCAGGGGAAGAACTGTTCACAAGGGTTTGTAGCGGTAGGATGAGGGGTCAATGGTTTTAAGCTAGAAAAGGGTAGATTTAGGTTGGACATCGGGAAAAAGTTCTTTAAAATGAGGGTGGTGGGTCACTGGAACAGGTTGCCCAGAGAAGTAGTGGAACACCCATCCCTGGAGACATTCAAGGTCAGGCTTGATGGGGCTCTGGGCAACCTGACCCTATCAGAGATGTCCCTGCTTATTGTAGGGGGGTTGGACTAGATGGCCTTTAGAGGACCCTTCCAACTCAATACGGTCTATGATTCTATGATTCTATGTTCTTCTAAACTTATATACACATTAGGCAAAGACAGTCTGTACTGGGTTAGCAATGTACATATAAACCAGGAAAAGTTAAAAGCAACATGTGAGTTACTTTTAAGATGTCACATGCTTAAGGGCTGTTATTTCAGCAAAGTGAGATGGGACTTACAGAGGGATCAGACAATGAAGAACAAAGTGGAAATAACTGTTGATGAGTGCTGCCTTTGTTCGCAAAACATGTCTGGAACTGCTTTTGGCTACCCGAGGGAAGAGTAGCAGTGCAAAGCATTACTGGCTTGCAACATCACTGCTATGTCAGTACGTCACTGAGCTTTGAGACAAACTGTGTTGCTGCCAGATATCCTCACTGCAAAATAATGTTCTTTGCAGAGAGCTGCAGTGTGGGTAAACTCATAGGGAGCCTAGTGACATACGTGGCCACTGTTTGTTGCACTAATATTCTCATAGCTCAAGTCTGAATTTCCACAGTCCCTTTTTACCTATACTGTAATTGAATACTAAAAATTTTTCCCATAGTTCATCAAACTTTTTTTTCTGTGCTGTCGTATTGCTGTCAAAATCCTGTCGATCCTACAGAAATCCATCAAATGCTTATCTCAGCCTTTGCAGAGCTGCTCCACAGAGACCATAAGAGAACAGGTAAGGAAATAGGTTAGCTCTGAGATTTTTAATTATCTTCTCCTGTGCTTTCAATCCCTGCTTTAGCTAAATACTTACATTGTTGCTACTGTCTCCCTCTGGAAGCTTCTCTGTATTTAACCTAGCAATCTAGCTTGCACTACCCTTTCTCACCAGAGTTTAAGGAGGTCTTTAACTTATTTCATAGTTTAGGCATTATGATGAAATTTAGCTTTTTCCCCCAGAAGCTCCTGGTGACCCCTCTTGCCTTTGAGGGTGGGTGGAGGGGGAAGGGAGAGAAAGAATTTCAGAATAGAACCAGGCTTAACTTATAGTCCAACTGGAAGGAGCAAACCTGTGAAAAGAAGTCAGAGAAGCCCTGGAAATTACTCAGCAGCTGTCCCTCTCCTGTTTGAAGACTATACAATATACTAACAAACGAGAAGTGGTGTAATATGATAGATTATGAAATTAATATTTGGGGGAAAAATAATTTCAGTTGCACAACAGTATTTATATATGTACAAATTAATTTTGATTTTCATTAGGCTCTGAAATTTTGGACTGTTTTGTAGGAAGGTATGTGTGCAGATATGCGCACAGTAGAGAAAGAAATTATTTTCTGTGTGTCTCTAATCTCATTATTAATGTGGGTAATTTCCTTTTTTTCTGGGTACATTTTTCATATTATTTGTAGACATTAAAAAGAATTTTGTAGCTCAAAATAAGTTCATCTGTTATCCAAAGAATATATTAATGTATCTTTAAAATGAGTAGTTAGGAGAATTTTCAAACATTGGAGAACATGGGGCAAAAAACCAGAGCTGTATGATAACAGTCTCATTTTCCATCTGGTGAATGAGCATCATATTTCATCAAACAAGAACCTAGATACCTGTGAAATTTCCCAGAAGACAGGAATTTTTGAACATACTTTGGCTTTCTTCAGCAAGAAGTAACTAGCTGATTCTACACTTCACAAAGTTGCCGTTAAACATGACAATAGTTCAGATGATACTGAAGAAAAGAAATTTAACAACTTTGATTTGTGAGTTCTCCTGAAATGGGTGTGGAACTCTCAAAATGACAAAAACAATACAGAAACCCCAGCACAGGATTTAGGTCAAACAGTCCTCAGAGTAGAGGAAGTTTGGTTTGAGGGACTACTCTATGAATTTCATGAGCAGAGCGTTGGAATATACGACCTCCAAAAGTCCCTTCCAGCATGAGTTATTCTGAGTTTTCAGTGTTTACTTTTGAGAAGAAGATGCTGATTCAGAAAAAAACTGGTTGTTGCAGCTTCAGTGGGAGACCCCATATGCTAAGGAATAATTACATACCTATAATTTCACTGTATCAATGAACAATTTTAGAAAAAACAAACATTGGGGATTTCTCTGAACTGATACAGAATTCAGATAGAGCTAAATTAAAAGTTAGAGAGGATTGGTGCTTGTAATGACATACTTCATTAGTTAAACTTTTGTAAAAGTATTCAGAAAATAGAACTTCCACAGAACTTGAGGATGAACCAGGTACAGGAGTCTCAAAACAGTTTCTTCCCAAAAATGTTCAAGCCACAAAAGTTATAGCAGAGAAAAAGAGAAAACTATTCATTTTTTGGTTACCTCTCCAAGGAAAAGCTGGAGAAAATCAAGGCTGATCACAGAAGAAAAAGTCAGTCTTTGCTGTGTAACAAATTTGGTATCTGTGAGCTGAATAAAAGCTATTCTTACCTTCCTCTATGTTCTTTTCAGATAGAAAATCTGTGTCCCAACTGGGCAACTTCTGTGCATGTTACTTTCTTGCATGTAGGAGTAATTCCAGTTTCTTAGCTGATCTTCTCTTTATTTACCAGATGTTTCTTTTGTGCCTCTAAATTGTCATAGCTCTAGCATGTAATGAATACAAAATATGACTTTCATTTTAGCAGGAAATGCACTGAAATTAAAACTACCGATAAAGGAAACAGAAATGACAAAGGGGGCATATGTTATGCGTTATTGTAAAATGAGAAATCACAACACGTATTTTTCAGGTTGTTCTTTCCTGAGACATGGTGTATAGGAGGCTCATTTAGTACTAGCGAGATGCAAGAATAATTCTGCATTGAGCTCCTCCTGATCATACAAAAGCAACTTAAGACTCTGAGAAGGAAACTACAAAAACTACAATATAAAAGACTGTAATTGTACACCAGCACTGGAGTCCAAGCTTATATTCTGCTAATTTTTTTCTTTAATTCAGTTTTTCACAACATCAAGAAGGTGTTGAATTTCCATCAAGCATGTCTCGATCAGGATGTTCACTGTTGTAATTTACTACCTCTGGCTGTTGTTACTGGAGAGCTTCATGTAGCTGATGGTGGTATTTGATCTGAAAAATTATTGATGTACGTAACTGATCTTTATAAAAGATCTTCGACTAGAGCAAGCAAACACTTCAAAGACAGTAATGCTTTCTGGTTTTGTTCTCATACATTATTCATGAATAATCTGAGCATATTAATTGGCTTATTACTTGAAAAAATCAGAGACTTTATATGGAGTTGTAGGCCACTGAGATCTTAATATCACTGGTACTTATAATTAGCAAAAGGACTTAGTTTTTCTTCTCATTTGTGATCAGTGCTTGAGCATTTAGACGGTATTTAGACACATCTGCTCTGAAAGAATGAATGAAACATTGGAGGGAGGAAGCTAGAAGTTCTAGTGAAGCCTTCTGTTTGAATATGCATTTTTAGAAATTCTTTTTCATGTTCTGAAAAAAATTGAGTGTCATTTGTCACCAAAATGTCACAAAAGAGATGTTTATATCTCTGAAGAGCACATACAGATTAAAATTGTGGCTAAAGAGAAATCTGTAAAAAAATCTTCATGACTTCAACAGAAGCCAGGACTCTGACATTTTTAAAATTTAAAAAAATTGTAAATATTTACCATATTTTACCATGTCAGGTAAAGAACATAATGTCATGAATACTGAGAAAAAAGGTTGAAAAATGATACCTGAATATCTTTTAGCTACTTTATTTTGTGCCGTTATTGCTTAATTGACATAATTGCTCAATAAAACATGAGATTAGGCTATGCCATACAGATAGGAGGGAACATTTGAAAATAATATTCCATGTCGTTGAACAGCTAAAAATTTTGGGCCAATAAAATAACAAAAACAGTCAAAGAAGTTGGGTAGAGCAAAGGGGGGGGAGGGTGTGTGAAACCTGTGAAGTAGTATTTTTTAAGAGGTATGGATTATTCACAGCTTGCAAAAAGCAAACTAGGAAATTTCTATATTGAGTTACAAAGTTTTCATTACTTAAAAATTGTAAGACATGAACTTTTTAGTCACACAATACAATGCAAATATCCTAAGAAGCGTTCTAAAGAATTCTGACCTATGGTACTTAGAAAGTAAATAAGTGTGCAGGTGTCATGGGTTTGGTAGGAGCTGGGGGCTGCAGACACAGCCTCAGTGAGGACAGGCTGTGAGGAGCAAGGGAAAAAGTGTGAGGAACAGCCCTGCAAGCCCCACGGGGAGAGCGGCAGGAGGGCAGGAGGGGCTCTGGGTGCTCTGGCAGAGATGCCCCTGTAGTCCCGGGATAGACCCCGGTGGCACAGGTGAGAAGAACCCATGCTGGAGCGAGTATCCAGACTGCAGCTCCTGGAGAACCCTACTGTGCAGGTGGTTATTCCCTGAAGGAACACAGCCCATGGACAGTCCACGCTGGAGCAGGTTCATCCTGAAAGATTGCAGCCGGTAAGAAGCACCATGATTCTCACATCAAACATCAAAGTAACACATTGTAGTTTTAAGAGTTTTAGAAAAGGAGAAAAATATAACTCAGGAGGCATTCTTTTGGCATGACTTAATAGCTTCTGTTATTCAATGGTTTAAGGACCATCTAAGCAGAAGGTAAATAATTATTCCTTACTTTCTCTGTATTGTTCATGATTTTATGATATCCCTCCGTTTTCTGCTGTTTAGACAGAAGCATTGCAATTCTCCTCATTTATGGAAAGCACTGTATACTTCTGAACCCCCTTGTTCTTTGTAGTCCTGGACAATGGGGAAGGTGGGTAATCAAGAAATGCAAGCAGTACATAAGATGTAGTAGCAATGAATTTATAAAGCAGAATATTGCTATTTTCTGATTAGTCCTCTATAATGATTTTAAACACCCTGTGAGCAGTGAAGTGACATCCACAATGATTAAGATCTACCTAAGCAGTGGTAGTTACTTTTGAACAGTAACTGTCTGTGTACGGTGTTTGCACTCTTATGTTTTATTTTCCTTATGTGGACATAGAATTTCATTTGCATTTTTTATTCACAATCAGAAGATCCTGATGCAGTTCTTCGGAATCAATTTGGATGGTCATGAGGGTGAGTTTTTCCATTGCAAACTTCATAACCTTGTTACCCGCCCTCTTTATCAAGAACTTATGAGTATCTTAACATGCACCATTTCCTCCTACTTCCTCACTGTTACTGTCCCTTCACGAGGCAACCTTCCCTGCTTAGTCAGTGCAACACAGTTTTTAAAGAGAAGAGTAAATATTTACTGCGCTACTGAAGGCCCGTGGGATTATTCCTTGAAAATTGTGGATTACTTGCTAGGAGGCACTCTGATAAGACAGTGAAATATCTACTTATCATACTGCAGATTTTGGCCTGCACTTCTTTAAGACTGTAAGAAATCCTTCTGCTTATATCAGTATTCCAAATATGCAAAGTATATAATTTTATGAAACAATTTAGTTTTTTCAGAACGTGTTCTTTAATAATTCTCAGAAAAGTATAGCTAATATTACACTTTTTGGATACACTGGTGAAATAGATAGTCATCAAGAGAAATACAACAGTATTTTTTACACATATCTTAGAGGGATCCCTAACACAATTACCATCAGACTATGAAACTAAACTAATAGAATTAAAATATAGAACTCAAGCACATAAGGAAATTAATAAAATGCTCTGCTGACATTAACTGGGTACCTAAACCTTCCAGACTAACTACAGTTGCAATATATGAAACATCTAAATTAAAAACATTCAGTTACTCATCTATTGGACTACAATTTATGCAGGGAAAGGATGTGAGTTAACAGCTCCCCTTTTTACAAGATTGTCTCTGTCAGTTTAAACTGTGCACTCTGAAATTCACTGAACACCAGCCAGTCTGCAGGAATCCCCTTCAAAGGAAACCTTGGTGCTTTCTTTAAATCCAAAGAAAACCCCAGGAGATTGTTACATTTCTTTTCCAGGTAGAACCAAAGAATTGCAAGAAGAAACTGTTTATGCGTCAGAATCTTTTTATACAGTAGAAAAAGCTCCACATTTATTTGAAAGAATAAATATTAATAGTAGCATATTCTGAGCTACTTAGTAAGCTTATTACTATATCATCCTGTTACAAATAATGTTGTGCTCTAATCCTAGGTTGAACAGAGTAGCATTCAGTGGAGGACTCATAAAAACCTTTCCCTCTTTCTTTCCTTCGTCTCCTTAATTGCAGGGATGAACTTTATCACAAAATGCAGTTTTTTCCTACGGTCAGGCAGAATTACTTTGAAGAAAATGTGGCTTTCCACAGATTCAGGAACCTTTCACATCCAGGACAATTCTGGATTAAAAATTTTTCCTGACCATATTGCACATAATTTACATCTGTGTTTTAGCAAAGAAAAGATTTCCATTCCCACTGGCAATTCCGAAAGTCAGACTCTCTTCCCTGGTATACCGCTTGTCTGAATTTCCATAGCAAAATTACTGCATTAATAATTTATATAAAATAACTCAATAACTAAAAAAAAAAAATAGATGGAGGAAACACCTAGCATGAATGATGAATTCAAAAGATAATATGAAATACAGCAAACTGAAGATCAGATATTTCAAATTTGGATGCCTAACAGAATAATTTGGACCCCACATGAATGGCACATGCTTTGGTGACTCATGCTGTAAGAGGATAATACAGTTATGGTAATTTGGCTCACGGTGAGAATTCATGGGTTTAGGCTGTTAATCAAAAAAGTACACTTCAGTAATCTTATAGAACAAGTACTTACAAGTGAATTTCTAAAGACAAGCTACCATATTAACTGAGGAATACTACATGGAGCTGTCTAGGTACCTAAAAAAAATATTTGGTCAGTTACTATATCTTTAAAACCAGTTATTTAAGGAGCATAAGAGGTGCAAAGAAGCACAGTGATATTTTACAGTAGATAATTAGTCTCAGGGGCCTTTCTGTCAGAGCAACAATGTCAAGTATAAGAGCTCAGCATTCTAATTGTAAATTATTTTTTCTCATTGCTGTTTTAGAAAATAGCTGTGAATTTTCTTTTTCAAAAGAAATCCTGTGTCTTTCTAGATTTAAAGATATTTTTTCTATCAAAATATATTCATTCATATGTAACAGATGACTGGGACTAACAGGCATAACTGAACATGTACATGATTTAGTGAAATCTGTTCAGGAATATTTTTAGAACTTTATTGAATCAGAGTCTGAAAAGTCCAAACTGTTGAATTAGTTGGAAAAAAAAGTCTCATGTTAGTAGCATGTTAAAAAAACAGTGTATATCCTGCCCTTGGGATGGAATGGTAGTGTGAAAGATAAAATCAAGCTTCTGAATTATTCATCTAAATGAATCCATTTTCAAGTGTTTATGTAGATAAAAAAATGACATCACTCCGTACCTGTTGTATTTGACTGAATCTCCAGGAATGATGAAATAGCATTCCACTTATAAATCAACTGAATTAATCACCCCCTAAAAGTCAGTGGGGGAGGTTAAAATTCCTTTTGGTTATCTGCATTCTGAACAAGCAGCTACTCCTATAGTCTCAGGTGCTGCAGCACCGTCATGTGACATGACGACAAAATTAGTCAATCTGCCCTCTTTGCTAAGGAGAAAATATGCCCATTGTGCAAGTGATTTCCAGTTCTAATTGTCAGCATTAAAAAGTAACAATTTACAGATATGTTCATCTGCATACTAAGAGAATAAGGGGGAAAAGTTTAGACTTAAAAACTGGAGTGGATTTTTTTTGATAATAAAAAATGTGCACTTTTAGCATTATTATTTTAACCAGAACTGAAAGTATTGCATGAAGACTTTCTGTTATTTCTATCTCACCTAAAGCTAGAAGACATTGAAGTTTTCTGAGAAAAGTTTGATCATGGGCTATCGGCAGGCTAAATGCTTCAAAAGGAATCTGATTAATTTCTGACTTTTGCCATCACTCTGCAATAATGCCTGGCTACACATTTAATCTTGTTTTCTCAAGCCAACCATGCTTCAGGAAGAAATTTTCTTTTCCTTCCTGTAAACAGGACTTCTGATTCCCAGATGTATCAGAATCACCTCAGAAACACTAATACTTTGAATTAATCTCTTTTGGAAAAGAATTAATCACATCAAAAAACATTCTGGAATCAACACCAATGCTATTTCAGTGTAAAAAAATGACCATGATATTTGATGAAATTTGTACATGGGGTCCTGAAGACAATAATTGAAAACTGCTGGTGACGAAATACAGCCTTTAATTCATCAACCTGCATCATTAGGCACTCTCCTAAATAGCAAATTTGGGGAATGGCACCTATGACACTGTTCAACTGGGATTATCGCTCTAGTTTTGGTGATGAGGACTACTTTCAATAAATTTAAACTTTCATCCTTAAGTCTGGATTGTTTGAGCCGTGTTCATTGGTAAACACTTAATAAATTACTTCAGTCAGTGCAGAAGGAATTCACAGCATCTATGATTTCCAGTGGAGCAATTCACAGCTCTGTCTTTAACTGAATAGACACTTCCGGACAATCTTTGTCAACAAAATGCTCTCCTGCTTGTATATGTGAGCAGGGTACTAAATTTCTATAATTTCATCAGGTCTCTCTGTCTTTATAGGTTAACTACTTCCTATTAGCACTTTCCTTCGCTGCAAGGACAAGAGACATGCCTTTTCCAAAACATTCTATGTCCTTCCAGACAAGCACTCCAAACACAGACAAATTGTCTTATTCCAAGAAATAATGATATAAGTTTATTTAACATTTAATTTAGCAACTTAAATAATTAGCGTAGTAAAGTTTCTATTTAGGGAAAGAAACACTTCACACTTTCTTTTTCTTAGTGCTCATGCAAGCACAAACTGAAAATAACAATGAGGGGCTTAATAGAAGGGAAGTGTTGTTGACACAGATTCTTAAAAAACCCAAAGAAACCTGAAACATTGAGCATGTTGGCTTACTGTACCAATGTTTGCACTGGATTGTATATGTGTAACATGCTCAGAGAAATAGTCAATTTTAGCTGCTTATGTCTCTAATATTTGTGATCAGTTAATCATAAATCCTGGAAAAAATTGCAGCACTCAGAACTGAAATGTCAAAACAAATCTAATAATTTTTAAAATTCAATAATTTGGTTCCTTGACATCTTCCTTCTGGCTCAAAAATAAATGAAATGCAATTTTTCATAAACCATTTTCATTCACTTCCACGTCACTGAAGCCGGAGTAACTGCTCTCACAATTAGTGCTTGACTAATTTACAACAGAAATTGCTTGTTCTAAATGTAGAGAATGACTGCTAAAATTCTGCTCTTTAAGGCTCACAGCAATCACTTGTTTATCACTTTGAGTCTTAAATCAGTGTGCATTTAAACAAAGGTTAATAGTTTTCTCACAGGGGCTAACCCTGATGGGTTTATTTTCTGCTGATTTTACAGAATCAGAAAATCTAGTTGATTAAATCCGAAGCATCACAAAATAAGGCTGAGTCTTATTCAAGGTAACTTATTTGACTTTTAAATTATTTGTGATTCTGTTAATGGCTTCATTTTGAACACACTTTTGTTGTGTGGGTGAGCTCTAGAAATGGAACGTTGCCAGTAAAAGCTTGAAAGATTTGCAGAGACTTAGTAGTTTCTTAGCAGAACTACCTTTGCAGTCCCCAGTTTAAGCTGACCAGAAGCTTCTGAGCTGACTGGCTTTACATTTCGTGCATTAGCCACTTGCAGGCTTCTTGGGAAGTATTCACTCGTGAATATGGACCATTACTCAACGATTAGTCCTACTCTCAACAACAGAAATATCTGAGAAGGATTACATAGGATGCTTAGAAGCCTCAGCTAAAAGACAGTAAAGAGGTGAAGAAAATGACAAAAAGGAAGAGTTACACCATTGTGACAATCTAGCAAAACAAGTACCAAACCACCGATTTTACATACAGGAGCTAAAAGCTCATCTCATTATAAAGGGATCATTCCTACTGTTTCAGTGTGTGTGCGGGAGGGGGTGGGGGTGGTAAGGCAGTGGGAAGAGAGAAAGGAGGGAGAAAGCTGTCTAATAAACCTTACAATTTAGGTTCCTAACTCCCAACTTTTGGATAAGTCTAAAAATGCCACGTAGAAAATGATAACAACCTTGGGGCTGAAGGGAAATCCATACCTATGTGTCTAGCAGTGGCACAGTCATGAGTGTAGTAGGTTTTATCATCCATGTAAAAACCAAATAGAAGGGAACAGAGAAGGGGACATATAAGCATTATATGCCTGAGCAGTGGGTGTATGTACATGATACTCGGATGCCTATTCTGGAATGTCAAACTATTGCAGAGCTACCTCAATTCAGTTTTTTTGGTTTGACTGTTTTTTTCCTTCTCCAAAGCAGAATGCATCTTTCTTTCCAAGATAATCCATTTGCTTCACACACATTCATAGCCTTTCTCAAAGGTTCATAACCAAGAAACAAATCATAAATTAAGTGAAGCAAAATATCAGCTTACTGGCATACAAAATTGGAAAACAAGTAACTTATGTTCTGCTTTATCCTTGAAGGAACAGAAGTCATGGTAATTTACATACTTAATTTTTGACCAATTAACATTAAAGAGTTTTCTGTTCTACTGATTCTTACCTGGTGCAGCCATATTCTCTGCAAAGTGACGAATTGATGTTAATAGTGAAAATTGAGGCTCAAGTAGCAAAAATACAGAAGGTAGATCATATTAATGGCTCGGTAAAATTGCATGTATTCTGAAACTGCCTTGTAGTTCGTGTTCTCCCTCCCTGGCTGTTGTCTTGTAATCCTGACTCGGTTAAAATTTTTGTCAGTATATGTATCTGCTGTTACCCAATTCTCTGCCTTTATTTCTTGAAAATCTCATAGCTATTCCCTGATTTTCTTGTGAAGGACAGAGCTTTAGCTACTGTAATCTAAATTTCATTTATTCTGAATTACAGAGTCCAAATAAAAAACAAAGTGAAAGGAAATTACACTGTGAAGTTTAGCTGATTTTGTTTTTTTTTGTGTTGCAGGCATCCTGATGTGGAAGTTCTGTTCAGTCTGACTGCTTCTGCTGCCGCTTTCTGTACTATCTTCTAAAAAAACCCAAATCTCATCAGATTTCCTCTATTAATAATTTATTTTAATTGCTTGATGTGAAATGAGAATTTTAAGTGGTTCAACTATATGCCCTAAATTGTTTGGGGCCCAAAGACCATTGTCAGAGCATGCCACATAGAAACCTAGATTATGATTTTAAAAATATGTATGTATTTGATATTCCAGGCAATATCTGTGTCTCTATATGGATACTACTTCAGAAATTGCTGTTTTAATAAATTTCTGATAAGACTGAGAAGACACTTTCATTTCAATCCACAGTGCCACAGCTAACACTGATTTACCAGAAATAAACTGTCTTTCAAGGAGGGACCAAAAAAATACATACATGAAAAAACTACATACATACAATATGAAAAAATACATACATGTAAAAACATTTGTCTATTTTACGTGTTTTTCAATCTTGTTTGGTTGTTTTTCCCTAATTACTCAATCTAGGATTGTTGTATGTTTAATTTTTTTCCTGAAAGACATAAGTATTTTTTAATGTACAATTATTTATGACTAGAACTTGAGCTTATAACTGGTAATTATTTTGGCAATCAGAATAACAGATATTATAAAAAATTTAAATTTTGACTGAAAGTTATGCAGAATAAGTGAGAAATTATTTAAAGGGACGTAAGACCCTCCACATTATTCTGACTTTCTGCATGTCGAAGAAAATTATGGAAAAAATATTAAAGAAAAACCACAACTCTTTCTTTATGATGACTTTCTCTCACCCAGCAGTGAGGCTGAATGCTGGACTCCCAGTTTCAGGAGAATGCCAAACCTGACAGGTCAAGGCCCTTTAATGCCCTTGGGAACCTGATCTAAGCTGTCCTGCTCTGCGCAGTGAGAGGGACCAGATGATGTCCAGCTGTCACCGGCAACCCAGCCCACGCAGGACTCTATTCTGTGGCTCTCTGGAGAGGCAGTAGGGCTCCTTGCTGAGCTGGAGACTGATCAAAGCCTAGCAAATATAGAAAATCTTCTCAATAACATAAACTACTCAGGATGATGAAAGGCAAGTCTCCACAAAGGAACCATCTTTGTCAGTGCTACATTGACAAAATATAAGCAGCTGGTCTTCAGCATATAGATGTACTCAAATGAAATGACTCTGCTAGATAGTGATAACACATCAACTCTTTTGGTTTAAAAATAGCAGTTAACATGCCAGACTCTCACATGACCATTTTTTCTCAACAGGAAGCCATCACGAGTTCACACTATACTTTAACAATAAGCAGTGAATATTCACTAGGACACAAAAGTGTAAGGGAAGGACTGCAGTACAAAGGCTGTACATACATTGCTGATACATAGCAATGTGAGCAGCTGAGATAAAGGTGGAAGAGGGGATAGGTACACTCTTCTATGTTTCCAGATATTGATCAGGAAGAGCAAGCCTCTTTTATGTCTCCTCCCAAACACATCCAAAGAAAAGTCACCAGCATCAGCCACTTCCAGACTAAGAATCCTGCCTTGTGTAACACCTGTGGGCTGGAGAGAAAGGGAAGGAAGGGGAGAAGCTTTTATAGTAGAGTGGAGTTCATCTACTGAGACCAAGACCATTGCCAGGAGTACATGCAGGAAAAGCATTGAGCTGAAGGATAGAATTTTTCTAGTGCAGCTGTTCCTGAAGTAAGAAGGAATTCAGGACTGGCATCTTCTGTGGCAGGTGTTTGCCACCCTTTTCCAGAATCTTCTGCATTTGTATCACCTGTGGTGGTAGTGTGCTCAAGATAAGTAAAAACCTTCTCCTGCCTTGCTACTGGTAAAGGTTGCTATGCTGAGGTCCGCCACATTGAGAAGGCTGTACTGGAGCTCACCTCCCCGGTGCTACAGTCACCATGGTCAAGACCAGAAATGTGGCCAGGGTCTGGAAAACTAGTGGCTGTAACTTTGTTGTTGATAAATTTTGTTTTGATGATTTGAATAATTTTATAAAGAAAGATTGTCATGTTGCCCCTGATCCTTTTTTTTTCTTTTTTGTTTTAACATGTAGAATCTAAAATTGATGAACATTTCATCAAATTCAGCATATGCTTGTGCAGTTCATCACTCACAGTGTTAAAATGTTGGGCTGAGAAGGCAGGCAGGGCTGAATCCCAACTCCAAAAGGCATTATAAATGAAAAGTGGTATCTGTGGTGGCTTTGACTCTTCCCGTTAGAAAAGGAATTCATGGTTTGTTCCAGGCTCCTGGCCTCTGCAGAGTACATACCCTGAGATACAGGCCAAAATTCTGGAAACAACGTGACACAGGGGAGGAGTGCTTTTAAAAGGGTAAACTGCAGGTGTGAAAAAAAAAAAGGCATGTGGTCTGCCAGAAGACTGGATGGAAGAGAGAAAGAGAACAAGTAGTAGTCTAACACGCTTTCCAAGCAATGAGAGAAAAGTAGGAAGTCAAACAGATTTATTTGTTTTAATTTTTGTGCCAGATAACTTAGCTACTACAGTGGATGCTTCTGCTGAGCTGAGCTTGTGGCATGCTGTGAGGCACGCAGCTGTGAGAGTGGAGCCAGGCTGTGCTCAGCAGCGCTGGAAAGACCCTACTCCTGCAGGGGAAGCTGCAGCAGCTTCCATGCACAGTTCATACCATGTCTTGAAAGAAGCAGTGCTTTTTCAGTACAGTGGCGTGTGGCAAGTCCTGCAGGCTTCTCCATCTTGTAGCCAGCTGGCTCAGTGCAGTCATGACTCTGTAAGACTTCAGTGCTGAAGTGAGGGGAGATGCCAACCGTCAGAGCACAAGTGTTGTCTCCTGCACTCGGCTCCATCCTTTGCAGAAGTGGGAAGGGGATGCCACTGAACCCCAGTAGGACCTGGTAGAGTTAGAGACAGTGAAGAACGTGTTTATTACTTCTGCATACTCACCCTTATGCAGGGTGGACATGCCCTACAGAGCAATGTTTTCCACCCAGTGGAAAAATGACTTTGATTCATCACAGATCCCAGAACCACAGCTGAGATGGTGGCAATACTTCTCAGTTGCAGAAGCAGCAGAAGCAACATCACCTTGTCATCCTAACAAGAGCTAAACAGAGGTTGCAGCCTGAAAATTACATGACAAAAAGTATTTCTTTTATTCTCTAAGGTCATGGTAACATATTTCATGGATTTGATATCAACTCATTCTTTAAATTCTCCCCATTTAAACAAAAAATGCAGGGGGAAGAAATGGATGGATTAATCTTTCACTTCAAGAATGGTGAAATTCAGTCCTTTTGTTTCATTACAAATAGATATCAGTGTAATGCTCTCACATCTCTCCCTTTCACATCTTTTCAGTTTATAAGGTCAAATTTATGTATGTTTTTAAATTAAGGCAGTTGAGTACTGCAATGCTGAACTGAACTGAGAATCGGAGCTGCAGAGGTGCATCTGTCACTATATCTGCCTCAGCTGCATAACAAATACACAGCACTGTATTCCACTTGAAATCTTTAATCTTTGCATGATCTTTAACAGTGTGGCTGACGTCAGTCATGGTATTCAAGTATGGACCGTTGCACATCTTGATCATGACAAGGCTTCATCACTATGTAGAGAGGAAGGTAGCAGGTTTCATTTTGCTAGCAGACAATGAAAAACATAACTGTAAAAATTACAGGAATCAGTTTCTAGCCTTATGGTGGAATCAGTTTCATAGAAATATGAAAAGCTTTGCTCCTTTTGGGAATATCCAGAGAAAACAATTTCAAAAACCATGCCTGTGAAAAAAGTATTAGCAAAAATAGTGTTTACATATAATTAATTTTTTTCTTCATGGACATTTTGGAAGGTCTATTAACATGTTCTAAGTCAGAGATTCTGGCCTGAATAAAATAATTTTTACACTGAAAGATCAATGGCATTTTTCTCTAATTGACCAGCCAACTTCTCTCAAAGTTTTCAGAAAATAGCACCATGTACTGCTAATTTCATGTAGCATGATTACGATGAAGCAAGTACTGGAAAGTTGTAAAAAATATTTGCACTCAATAACAGCTAAAATAGGACTTTCTTTGCTATTACAATAAAACCACAGGTAAAGTTCCAGTGTACTATTGCAGCAGGGGCTTATTTTTAATTTATTATGATGCAATTTATTCTTAGCCTGCAGTACAGTGGAATTTCTTGGAGATAAGTTAAACAAGACAGTTAGGCAGAAAAAGATATGTCTTTGTTAAGGTGAGAACAGATGATACAGGAAATTTTCAGGATTAGCAAGTCTGAGGAAACTGTGTCAGAAAAAAAATACTAATATTGAATGAATTTAAGATGTTTAAGATATTAAAGATGTATTAACATCTGTGCTGCTTCATACATTAAAAGTATGTAATTATACCTCAACCTCATTTCATAGAAATGTTCCAAGACACAAGATACTGTCAGAGAAAAATCAAGTTATCAGGTAAATGAGCTCCCATCCAGGTAGCAGCAAATAGAGGTTAAACATGTCAATGAAACATAATTAGCAGATCCTTATAAAAACACTCTGAATGAACTTGTAATTCTGACCCCATTAAAGTGAATAGCACTTTGCCATTGATCTTTGTATGTGTTACTTTTTCCCTAAAAGTGAGTCATAGAAATCATTTAGGAACTGCATTTAAAGATCTACTGAAGAAAAAAGTTTATAAGTTGCTAGTAGGCTATTTAAAAAAAATCTGTTTATTTATTAAGGAAATAATTTATTGCATCTCACATTTCAAATTTAGGCTGCCTTTTTAAAAGTTTCACCTTTGTTAGCTGAAATTTTCTTTCAAAGTTCTCCTCTTTTTCATGCTGCCCATCATCAAGGTACTTGCCACGTATTTCAGCTTTCAAGAATTCTGTAGACATAGAATTGTTTTTAAGGCCCAGGTCCCGTTTCCACACTATATTGCATCTGTCCAGCACGCTGAGAGGAGGAAAGTGACATTTCCATATAGCTTGAAGGAAAACTGCTCTTATTTCATGAAGTCTAGCTTTCTAAAAAAGTTCACACATTAAGAATCATTTGTCATCTGAGATAAAGGATTATATTAAAAAAAAAAGTTTTAATATCACTTGGCATTGCTGAGTGGCCATTTTTTAGGTGAGTAATCTATTCAATATATCTCAGTGCAAGAAACTACACAAAATTTTCTGTATGGCTTTGACAGAAGAAAAAAGCAGTAACCCCCTAAAGCATTTTTTTCCTAGGAAAGTTTATTGCATAATAACTGGCTGTGAGGTTTCTGTATGTTCCTCTGAAGCCGTGCTGTAGACAATGTGCTGGACTAGACAGATGCCTGATACCATTTAGACTCATCTCATATGTCTGTATATGAATGGTCCTGCCTAAAATTTCTTAGGAAAATGTCGGGATCAAACCAACAACATCACAAGCACCCACCATTTTTTATGCTGCAAAAAGAAGTGAGTTAAGACTCTACAAAATCTGCGGTAACTAATTTTTGAGAAGTATCCTGATGTCTGATCTTTATATGATCTTTAGATGTGGCTTTACACCATGTTTGTGATCACGGTCTCATTTCAGTTCTGATGCATGAGCCTTACAAGCATTTTGATTCATTTCTTTAAAGCAAGAGGTAAAAACAATACAGAAAAACTAAAAAAGACATTTCCCGAACAATGTGGAGTTTTATTTTGGAGCATTATTGCTACTGAGAGTATTTAAAATAGATTAACTGGAAAAAACAAAGTGATTTCACAGGGGCGTTTACAGATTTATGATTCTCTTTAATCTCTCCAGCAAACATCTATGGCTTTTAAAATATGCATTTAGATACACATTAAAGTTCTGTGACTTAAAAAATTTGATCTTAATTAATTAATTAAATTATTTTTGTCCAGGAGCATAAATTCAGCAGACATAGGAATTCTAGACAGACGGATTAACAAGATAATATCTTTGAGAGGAAAAGAAAGGTTATTAGCAGGATGAAGAGGCTAGGAAAGGAACTGGCTTAATATAATGGGAATCTGTGAAAGAGAAGTGAGTGTTACAGATGAAAGTGTGATCTGTGGTAGGGTGATGTGGATAAAAGAAGCAAAAGCATCAGCACTGAATGGCATGATACAGATAGAAGAAAAACAAGACTAGAAATTAGGTAGGAAACAGGACCTGGAACTTTCACCTGGAACACAAAGGGGTAACAGAAGTGATTCTGGCATGTTATAACTTATCCCTGAACTCTACAAATCTACTCCGCCCATTGAAGACGGATTTCATTCTTATATTTCTGTGGACAAACATTCTAAACATTTCTGTTTGTAGATATCTGACAAAACAAATTTTTCATTTAATTCAGTCATAATGCTTTTTGCCTTCTTCTGAAATAGTTCACAAACGTCCTTTCACATTTTTATGAAAGGATGCAGTATGTTAGAATGTGTTACTGCTTTGAACACTACTCCTCTTTATCAGCCATGGTCAGCATTTTCATAAATCAGTATCTTCAGAAATTATCCTAAGTTGATATTTAGCCTGAAAGTTTTTTAAAAAATACTGAATCCCTGGCAACTGCCTTCAATGACAAACCCCCTGCAAAGCAAAAAAATAGACAGTGGCACAATTTTGGAAGATATAATATTCATCTAGATATCAGAAACTTAAACACTAATTTTAGAATTGCTGTTTGAAAAAACTAATATTTTATATGCGTATATAGACACACAGAGAGACATAAATGCATACATCCACATTACCATGTTTTCAGTTAGTGTGCTCATTAATTGTTATAAAAGTCTAAGTTCTATTTGTATATATAAATGTCAGCTGTGATATATGAGAACCAGGCAGTAACTATCTGATGATCTTGTTGTCCCACAAGCCGGGTCCGGTACCCAATGTGCAACAAGACAATTTTTCTTCTTAATAGGAATATTACTTAAACTGAAAATTAGTTTTTTCACCCATGTTTTGGGCAGCTCCATTCATCACAAGTGCTGCTATCACGTCTATATGACTGCTGCACATAAAGTTAATGACCTAGTTTCAGGGCACAGTGCTTTATAGACTTGAATCGGAAATGTTTAAGTATGTCAAACAGAAGTCATTCTGGTTTGACAAATAAACTACTTGACAGAAGCATGCAGATTGAGGGATAACCCTAAGGGTCCAGGCTGCAGATGAGTCAGCCAATACTGCCAAGCGAAACGGCACTGCTGGTAGATCAGAAATGCATAGTGGCTCAGAGATGGCAACTAATACTTTAGAGGTACTATTCTGAATTAAAATACAGTTTAATGGAATTTAAGCAGTACTGGAAAGATATGATGGTAGCTGGTGGAGCTGAAAGCAACTGATTCCTCTTGTGTAGCATATGTTCACTGTGTCTTCTGTCCACTCAGAGCTAAGTGACTGGTACCAGAAAAAATGTAGTTTCTTGAAAGAATTTATGTTGTATACTTTTGGTAGGGGAGCTTTAAATGGGCTTTTAGCTATATTATGCCTTTGCACTTCTCAGAAACTATTAATGGTATTGTATTTCAGTCAGTTATCTGTATTCTCTCTGCTGAAGTTTCAGAACATGCCTCAACTATATTACAAAAGCAAGATTTTGAGGGATGAAACATTCCTATGATATTTGACTGAGCTCAGGCACCAAGCTTTATAGAAGAGCTGAAAATATATCTGAGAGATTTTGTCTTCATATTTGATATCTACATCAACAGTATATTTGGCCTCTGGAATCTCTGTTTCCTTGGTATTTTGCAGCATGCTGAACGGAAAAAAAGACAGAACAGAAGGCTGACCTCCCCCTACACCTCTTCTGGTGGTGTGTATGTGAAAGTCCTAGGATACTCAATTTAAACCAGATACATCCAGTGTACTCGGTAATGCAAGTGTCTAAACAGTTCTGAAGATAATTGTTGCATGGATTATGATATTCACCTCAAAACTGAGTGAATTCATATGTGTGTTTCTTCCAAAAGTGTTTTTTAGTTGATGAACAAAGTGCACTGGAAATTATTCAAAATCAAAATGTTAACACTGTCTGTTAAACATATGGATCCTTCCTACTCATTTACTTGCCACTTTACTGACAATTTGATTATGCAATGGAAAATTATTGGCAAGAGAGTCAACCTCTGAAGTACATCTCAAATCTCACATGGTTTGTCTTTTAACATATAGATTTAAACCAGCAGCTAGTCATTACAAAATGACAGTATCCAAAATGTAGTCCTGATTTCAATGTAAAATGGTGGATATTTATCACTATTGGAAGTGCAATAATTTTTTTCAGGAACCTGCCCTTCGGCTGCTGCTTGCTTATGTACTTTTTGGATTTCAATATGCACAAAATCTCAAAGACTAAAACTGAGCATAGCATTGTTCTTCAAAAATGGTAAGCTGTGCGTCCACTTGAGGAAATTTCACGCCTTTTCTGAAATTTCATATTCTTCCCCTTGTTCAGTACTGGGGCAGAAGGGAGTAAAAACCTGCAGGGACAAGTGCTGGTAAACTAGAACATCTTATAAGGTTCAACTAGAATGAGAATTTTAAAATAAATGTTGATAATGGAAAACAAGTGAAAGGTATTCTTCACAAAATACATCAGTTGTAAGTGATCATTCAAAACCAGAGTAGCCCATGGATAATAACTCAAAATATATTGAAACTGACAGTTATTTTAGCATTTTGGTTTTTATATGATGCCATGATGATACTGGCAAGCATATTTAGCAGTGAGGCTACTCACTAAGACCCTGCAATCACATACATCCAGCTAAATAATACCTTTCATAATACTAATTAAACATCCTTTTAAAAATAGATTTCTGGCCCTTTTTCTCTGATCTGACAGCTTTTTCAGAACTTCTTTATTCTGATGGTCAGGCATCTTGCAATATCTGTGCTAGATTTACTTATAGTCAGCCCTTTCCCATTTATGTTTATGCTAACACTGATATTTAACAGCTCCTCTCTTTTCTAAGAACTTCCCTTATGAAGTATTCCAAGACAGTAACCATACCCCTTTTTAATCTTTATTTTGCTCATATAAAAAAGCTGTGCTCTTTTACCAGAATCCTCTCCAGTTACAGGCTTGTCCTGGTTTGGCTGGGACAGAATCCCAGCCCAGCCATGCCAGGCAGGCCATCAGCAGTTTCAGGTCAGCCAGGGCAGCTGACCTGAGTGAGCTACAGGGGTAGCCCATCCCATCATGGCATGGGCACTATAAAGGGGGAAGGTTTGCTGAGCAAGGGAGCTCCTATGGGGTTCCTGCTCACTCTCTGGTTTCTCCCTGCTCTTGAGGATTGCTCTCCTGTCTATTGTGACTGCTGCTTTTCTTTTGGCTGAGTATAACTGTGTACCTTTGGTTGGTATTGTTGGTATTAGCACTGTTTCATTAAATCTGTTTTCACTTCAACTGTGGGTCTGCTCTCCTTTTTCTGATTCCCCTCCCTATCTGGTGAGGGGTTATGAGGTGATAGAGTAGCTGTTATAGTTTAGCCCTGGGTACAGGCTAGATGTAGACAAGGTTCTCCATTCCCCTGATGTTCTTTGTTGCCCTTCTGTGTACCTCTTCCCATTTTAGTAATCTTTTCTTGAATATGGCTGACTAACTTTGCATTTTTCCAGATGAGTTTGGAGTGGAACCTTTTACAATGGCACTAACAGTTCCTTACTTCTCTTGGAAATGTTTTGCCTGGAGCATATTAGGATTGGATTTGCCTTCTTCACAGATGCATCGCATTATTTCAGGAATTTGATTCCACTGAAAGGAACAATTAAATTAAAATGACATTGAAATAAGCTCATTCCCACCCTGTTGCTATGTTGACTCAGTAAACAGAGTTCATTTCTTACAGATGTCTTTCCTTCATTATGTATCAGATTCCATCTTTTTGTCATAAAAATAGACTTTTTGGTTTAACAGTTTTATTTTCCCCAATAGATCTAAGATGATGATCCTCCATATGTGAAATTCAAATGTGGTTTAAACAAAAACATTTAAAAAACATAGAATAAATTTTTTATGTAGCCGATTCAGTCTGTTCCAAAGCATTACATAGGATATGTGACCTCTCTGGAAAGTACAGTTTTTCAGAAACATGTTGCAAATTACTTTAGATAAGAACATATTGAAAAACCAAAGGAGTTTTCATTTGATCAATATTATTATAAGAAACAATAATAATAGGAGGTACCTTCTTTGCAAGTAAATAAATAAATATCCTATATACATTTAAAAGTTTTATATAAAAATAATTATTGAATTATATTAATATTTCAAAGCCCATACTTATCTATCAAAATCCAGTAAAACTCCAGTGGTTGTGGAACAAATATATGGGCTTGTATAAGAATATTGGTGACAGAGGAATCTGAAAGAATACTAGGACTGGAGACTAAATGAGAGGGGGAAGAAGCTGCTGCATCAGTCTTTACCAAAAGACAGACTGCTTTTGGTAGTTAGTGTAGGCTCCTCCTGAAATATTATGGTTTCTGCTGATTTTATTATGTCATATGACTGAAAGTTGTCTTACAAAAATGATCATGGCAATAAAATTGTTTAATTTAGTTGAGACAATCAGGATAGAAGTAAGAAGTGAAACTCTAAGTAAAAGCACAGGTTTATAAATTAATTGGTGGGTAAATAGCTTCTCCTACCAACAGATTACAGAAGACAGTACTGTGTGAATGCAATACATTAGACAATTCAAACTTTATTAAAATATTAGAGATTGTCACCTCACTAACTCAACAGAGACCAATTTGTGTCATATCATGAAAATACAGAAGTCTTGTTGACAGTTTGATATAAAGTGTATGGACATTGAACAGTGGACTGAGATGGCAGACTCTAACAAAGGCTGAATGGATTGTTTCTTCGTTCTGGGTTTATCAAATAGATAAAATATAGGAGCCAGAAAGATTTGAATTATGATTAAAATTAATACAACAAGAACTAGTTATAAGGAGAAAGAAAAGGAAAGGAAGAGATGGGTAGATGTACTTAGGGACATGGTTTAGTTGTGTTGATAGAACTAGGACAAAGGTTGGACTTGATGACCTGGAAGGTCTCTTCTGACCAAAACTGTTCTATGATTCTATGCTTGGGGGCAGAGAGTAATACTGAAAAAACCCCAAGAGTGAGGCAATGGCTGAGGAACAAAGTACACCATATATTTAAACTGAAATCTCTTAGTAATGTACTCTGAATGATAAGAGAAATGTAGAAAATGAAAAAAAACCAACCTGGAAATCAACAGGTGATACTTGAATTTGCATTTATGTACAGTCATTGTGGGACACCAACTTGTAGTAACTGGTGTGAAACCTGTAAGCACCATGAAAGATGGATTAAAATTTGCAACAGAAGGGAAATTCACCCTACCTATACATAGTAAGAGGAAATTACAGCCCCTAAAAAGTCTACACTGATTGTAATGCAAAGTTTGAATACATATATGCACACAGTGTTTTAGATTTAGTACATTAAGTGCCATTTTATTCTAATTTTAAATTCTACTTTAAAGTCTTCCAGCAAGTCTCTCTACATTCTGCTCCTTGACAGTAAATATAAATCTGGTGTTTGATCCAAAGCCGAATGCTCAGTGGTTCCAACAGTGCAAAATCAAGGTCCCAGGTCTCTCATCTGTAATTGCTACTTTCAACCATGCTTTTGAACCTGTTCAAGTGAGCTGATTGTACCTTATCTACAGTTCCCTTCAAGTCAGAGACTAATAAAATTAGAAGGTAGGACTGAACTTTAAAGTATTTTTGTACATTAATAAAAGTAAAAATCATATTATTTTAAATTACATAATTCCTGAATTAAATGACTAGTCCAAATGATAACTAATATGTTCTAGATTTTGAGATTAAAGAAATCCTTACCACGGCTATTTCAGTCAGACTGTAGAATGGTGGAAGGCCCGTTACTTGAAGAAACCCAAGCAAGATGATTGCATTAGAAAATATTGTATGGAATAATCCTACAGTGGGGAAAATGGACAAGCTGGTTGAAATCCCAGCTGCAGGTAGTCAGTGACAAAGTTCATTCTTTGCCACAAACACCTTTCAGAAAATTTCCAATATTCTATAAACAAGTGCTAAATCTGCCAAAAAGACCCCAAATCAACCCAACCAAAACAACCTAATCTTGCTAGGTATGTGTAGAAGCTGAGCTGATAGCAGAGTTCTAGGATTGTTTTAATACAATTTTGAAATTAAAGTTTTTAAAATTTTCCAGACAAAAAGTTTTTGTATGAGTATTAACCCTGTTTTTTTAAATAAACATATTAGTTGAATTTTTATTCTGTACACCTTATTGTTGTGAAAGAATTTGTTTCAGTGTATTTCTTTACTAACCCTTCTGATTCTTCAAACTCAGGTTCATTAGATCCCAATGTCAAAAGAATGTCAAGATCAATATGGAGAAAGAAAAAGCTTGATTACTTGCTATTAATTGACTGGATGTCTTATTTCATCTGAAGAAGAATCTGTGTTTGGACCCTGCTGCTGAACGAGATATGTTTGTCATTTGCACCTCCATTATACGCAACAGCACGTGCTTGTGTAACTGAAAATAGCTTTTTTTTTTTCCTTGTGGCTGACAACACAAGAAGCAGAGCTGAAGAAAGTGAACACGACTACTGAAAATAAATTACTTTTGAAGATTTTGTGCTATGAAGCATCTCTACCCTACTAGTAAAGCGGTTAAGCTTGAAATGCTTTCAATTCTGAGTTCTCATTATTATAGTCCCTTGCAATTATATAAGCTTTCTGATATTGAATGAAGGTTTATTGTAGGAAAAAAAAAAAAGAGAAACCAAGAAAAGTAATGTTAAAAAATGCACCTAATTTGTGACAAACTGACCTCCTTATTGTATGTGTGTTCAGCAAGTGAAACAAATCCATAAAAATATCTTAGCTGTCTCAGTGTTTTAAAATAAAAAGGTGTCATTTTTAAGACAGGGCAGTTTGTAGCTACCTAATGATATTGTAAGATGAAGGATCTCAATGGTGTAAATTAAAGTAAGGCTTAGTAGCACCAGTGAAATATCTAGCTCTATCCTTTTTTTAATGTCTTGGATATTTCATGCATTCTTCACAGAAGTAAGTTAAAATCAACTGACCTCTATGAGTCACTGAAAAACTTCTACTTACTCTTCTGTAAAAAAGCCAAACAATGCAATGCTACGTGTTTAGGCATATCAAATCAGTTGTAGCAGGTAGCTGGATAACCAAGGAAAAAATCTTTATGTCTGCCTTACCTTCAGAGTTCTGTGCTTCATTAATCTCTTTTCTAAGAAAGAAGGTCCTGCTCTGGCACAGACAACTAAAATCACCTTTCTTGTCATAGCCCTCTCAGCCTCCAGCCCTGCTACTGAATCTGTCAATAGACACACTTTGTCCATGTTAGTACTCTCCCCCTGGGGAACTTTTTTGGGTTACACACAGGTAAGAGACAGTGCTGAACCATATAAACTCACAACACGCTTCAGCAGGCTATATAGAAATGGGTCAAACCAATGATTCATCCACCTCAGAATCTTCCTTCCAGCTGTGCCCATCAGCCAGCTCCTTGGACTCTTTTGAGGGAGCAAGGGGTGTGTCTGTTTTTCACATTATCTTTTGGGTTCCTATTGTTCTGCTTTTGAGCCTTTGACCTTCGGTTCATTCTATGCTTCTCATTTCCCCCTCCCCTCCAAATTTGCTATCTTGACACCTGCCCCCCCCCCCCCCCCCCCCCCCCCGCCTTCTTTTCTTAACCTCATTCTTAGGGAGGGCTTTGAGGATATATTAGGGATGTATCTTCTTGCCATCTGCAATAGAAAATAAATAAGGAGAGTAGGCATGTATTAATGGTTAGGAAAGAGTGAAAATGGGGCAAGAATACAAGATATTTCCTCTTAATACCTTCCAGCTTTTTAAGCGTCATGAAATCAGGGCCCTGATAGGATTTCTCTTCCCATGGACCAGTCTTTAGAACTAATATAATCTTTTTATTTTCACAACAACCTCTGGACTGATTATTGCTAGGGGTGATAAGGGCTGATACACTGCTTTCTTCAGTTGTAATTGTTTTGCACATTTACCTGTATGATGTTAGTCTATTATACACCTTCAGATTTAAATCTTCAAAAGAGAATTTTTTTCTTAAACCAGAAAATAAAGTATGGAATAATTCTCTACTGAAAGGTACTACTGGTAATGTTAAATGTGGGTACTATTAAAAAGTAATAGTAATGATACTTTTATTTAGGTTTATCACAAAACTTCCATCTTAAATCTGTGATACCTATATTTGGTTATTGTGGAAGTTGTGGTACTACTATTTAAAGTGTACTTCATAATACAGAATGTGAATAATTAGCGTTAAAGAAGAAACAGAGTTAGTACTTTTCTGTTTAAGGAAGGAACAACAATGCACATTGATTTTTCACAACTCTTTCTGTCTGGAAAAAGCTCAGCTCATGAATATATTGCAGGAACTACAGTATGAGAAATTTCATGATGCTTTCAGCTGGATCAGGTGAGACTCCCCGAACTGCTATGCTGCTTAACCCTTATCCAGCTGGCCCACAATTCTGTGAGACTTCTCCACATGCATGTCCTATTGATAATAATTTACTTAAACAATGTACAAAGCATATCCTAACTACTTTACTTTTTTGCATAACCATTTTTGAATTTGTAGATCAGTTTTCACTGACTATTTACAAGTTTCTTAAGATCAGTTTTCACTGACTATTTACAAGTTTCTTACCTGCGCACAATGGTAATCGCTGCATCAGCAAGTCTCTGTGAGTCTTTGGATGGGATGTATCTCTCTGGGATGGCCAGATTCTCCACCCAGGATGTTAATCTACACACTGAGACATACCAGTTGGTTTGGGTACAGCAGAAGCTACCCGGGGCAGATCTCCAGGGCAGTCAGAAGGGCTGAGCAACTACTCAAGTACCTAATTATGAAGGTGGCTAGGAGTTCAGTCAATCACTTGGTCTGAAGCTGGTCCATTGTCCAAAATTAGCCCATTGTCTCATCTATGCAGATGAATAACTGGGAAGGTATTAACTGTGGAGTTAACCACTTAAGTGCACTAGGTGCGGACATGAGCACAGCCCTGAGACAGCTATGCCATGATTACAACTATAGGACAAATTTTAACTTCCTCCTTAAATCTCATTTGCAACTTAAATTCCACTGCTGTTGCCATAGGACTAAAGCAAAACGTATGACTGCATCATTGCATGCGTATGTGCTTACTGCATATGACACTTGGTCTCCTGGCTTGATTACAGTCATAATCTACATAGACCATTATGAAACTTCACACACCTGCCACACATTACAGCAATGCAGATTATCTGTTGAAGTAGCATGTCTTTTGAGTCCTACAGATAATAAGCTACAAAAATGGGGAGGTGGAGAAATATAGAAGGTTGGAATATTCAGAGTATTTTCTCCACAGATAATAGCTCCTGATAATCCACCTGAGTTTAAGTCTGCACTTATACCATAAACAAGTAGGAACATTAAGACAGAGATTTGTGTGCACCATTCATTTCTATCAAAATAATTTTAAAAGAGTAATGAAAATCAGGCAACTTAACATGATTGGCAGTTCTTCAACCTTCTTCATTGCCCAGCAAAATGTCTTTAAACTGTGTATTGAATCAAGCAGTCCACCAAAGAACTTGACTGAAATTAAAATTTAAAGAATAAGATTTACTCATATTGAGAGTCCACTGTCTTGAAAACTGTTCTGTTGTATCAACCACTGAATTTTGTCATACTAAATGAACTCTTAATTCCCATAAAATGCAATCAAAAGTATAAATTAGAATGTGCTTGGCATGTATTAAATACATTCTATAGCCACACACACATATCCTCATGCACACACACATAATTGTCTACTCTAACCAGTATTTCCACTCATGCTGTCTTTTGCCAACAGCCAGCAAAAAGTGCATCCAATTTCAGAACAGATACCTAACTGTGGAGCTCATGAAGCTTAATAATAGCACAGAACAAAAATGTAGGTGGAAGTGACTGTGACCAGGAAGTGTATTTTTAACTCTCTTTACCAATATACTTGTATCTAAGGACTCTTTTATTTCTAATTTAGGGAGGGAAAAGATCATATCAGAACATAGGTGAATATTTGACACTGTAGTGGTTTTGAATAAATGCATGGCAGCTAAAATAAAATTCTCAGGTTGGTGTAATGTTTTCACCTGAGCAGTGCATTTGTTGTCAATGTCTTACATCATCAGTTTCCATGTTGCTTTAAAAATAGGTATGGAAAGTTATGCATAAACTTATTTATTTCAGAAATTGCACACTCAATGCATAATGCTCCCACTAGAATTTTGTACCTGATGGTCATTTCTGTCTCATTCTCCCCTGTGGCATTTTGCTTCTGAAGCCTTTTCACAGAGTCTGGGTTCCAATCAGTAAAACAAAGTAATTTGACAGTGTATTCTGTCTGCTTTTAACCACACCACACAGCAATTAAGAGCATCCATATATATGAAAGGCAAGTAATTTAGCCCTATCCATCATTTTACTCTCCACTTTAGGTGTAAAGAAAAAAAAAAAAAAAGAGAAGTCTTTCAGAGATTTGCATTTTGACCATCATAAAAATATACTGATCAAATTTGAATCCTAGCACAGTCACAATAAAGTGAGTCATATTTGCAACTGCCATGAATGAAGGACTGGGAGGAAAAGACCAAATCATCCACACGTTTTCACAGGCAGGCTTTGGTTTAAGTGCTTTTTCCTCTTTTAAGGTTTGTTCTTTTTCTACCATATGAATAGGGACCAAGCCCAGTACATTTACTTTACAGCTGTTTCGATATAGCTACATACACATACGGAGTATGAAATTTGAGAATCTGGGAGGTGGAGAATCAGGGAAGTGATTTTCTAACCTATGCTGCATTCTTCCTGCTACAGGATAGGATTTGGATCTTGCAACGAAAGTACTTCAGGAGGGATTTTGACTTAGTTTACAGCTGTCTGCATTGCCTTTCAGCTGTCAGTCCAGCTCTTTCTAGAATGAAAGAACCCAGAATAGATATATATGGAGCTTCTGCAGCGAACTGTCTTCCACTGCAAGGACAGTTATTCATTTACTCCTGTCTTCTGTTCCCTATTTTATTATTAGCATTTACCAATAAAAGCACTTTCCCTCTTTAGTTTTCCAAAAAAAACTTTGGCGAACTGCAGGAGTGAAAGCACTCTGCAAATCCAAAGGAATGATGGTCAGATCTCATTTATCTAAATGCGTGTTAATCTTTCAAAGAACTCCAGTAGGTTTGTGACATCTCATATTTATCCATATGTCCCTTAATTCCAGTCTTTATTCATCCGTAGTTCCCCTGGAGCTCTTTTTTAAAAATTGGCATTGTTTTAACCACTTTCCAATCCTTTGACACTGAGTCAGTTTTTCTACACACCACAGCTTGTAGTTTGGCTATTTCACACTCGAGTTCCCTCGGAACTCTGGGGCAGAAGCCATCTGTTCCTGGTGATTTGTTATTGCTCACATTGTCTCCTTGATCCATAAACTTTTCTGCCAATATTTTAATTTTCGGCAAAGCCTCTGACACATACTCTGAAAAGAAGGGTTCCTGCTTCTACACTTAAAACTCCTCCATATTTAACATGGATGGAAAAAAAAAAATAATCGATGTTATAACCTTTGTCTACTCAGGATATTCTGCATTTCAGTTGTTCTATTATCTCCACAGATTCTCTGGAAAGCTTCCTCTCTCTTGTGTACGAAAAAATCTGTAGTACCAGTTTTTGAACCTTCCCAAGCTGTTCCTCAGATGTTTCTGTGGTCCATCTTGCTGTGCTTTTACACTGTGCCTGTTGGAGCTTATGATATTTTCTTGGATACAAATAATTTTTTTAAAAAAATACCTCATTAATTTATTAGCTTCCTTTACATTACTCTTTAGCTCCTTCTCTCTATCATTTCTCAATCCTTTACTGGCATGTGGTATGCTTTTGCTCTATGCCTCCAATATGGTTTCCCTGCTGCTTTCAAATATTTTTCTTTTTTGACTGTTCTTGTTAGTTTCCTCAGTTGCTTGTGATTCCTGTTCTGAAAAATGTGTACAGCTATGTTGGATTTATCTTTTTTTTTGACTTCATGAAGGAGTCATGTATCTAAAACTTCAGCCTCAGCATCACGCTTCAGTGTCATCTTTCTCCAATCTATAGCAAGGTAATTTAAATCCTCCACTAATACTGTGCTGTCTGTTCTCATTGCCTCTTTGAATTCCTCAGCATGTTATTGGCACTGCTACCATGCTAGAAAGAAATGACGCATACTCCTTTTGTATAGATTTTTGGGGGTGTCTGAGGTAGCAAAGGATAGAACTGAAAAACCAAGAAGAGTCTTGGAATAGTATGTTCACCTCAACTGCACCTCTTTGTATATCATTCATGTTGTTTCTTAATGACACTTACATTTTCACATGTGGACTTTTTACTAAACAAAACCTAGGCCAAATTAATGCCTCTTCTCTCCTTGTACAGCAAATGTAAGCTCTCTTTTCCTGTCTCCTTGCCCAGCCATATGCTCCTGAATCAGCATCCACCCCTGTCTTTGTAACACACCCTTCCACATATGGTTCCTCTTCCTCTGCCTCCGTCTCATTTTCTTTCCAGCTTTATTGCAGGTGTTATGTGACTATAAATTCAACATAAAGGAGTAGTAATATGCTATGGTTGTAATTTGCTGTTGTTCAAACCAACATGCATAGATGTAAATGATTAAATAAGTGCAAAGCCCTTGTGCTGAAATAAATCAGAACACTTCATAGTCCCAAGGCAACAAGTTAATATTTATCACTGCAATATTATACTGCAATATTATAATGATAGGTCATACTGCACAGTTGCTTTCCATTTTTAATACTCTTCTTCAGTGTTCAGAGACTTTCATACAATCTTTGTTAGTGAAAAGCTGAGTAGCTAAGAATATGTGACTCTCTATAGCTGCAAGATATAATATATAAAATAAAACAATTTATCACACATATATCCTCCTCACATTTTTCAAAATAAATACATGGTCTAAATTAAAGAAATCTGAATCTTTTCCTATCCTTATTTATTTGTATTTACTCCATACTCAGCAGACTTCTCAAACAGCATTTCCAAATACGTCCTTTCAAGTTGATACTATTGTACACAATATAAACCTCCAGTCTATAGCGCCTAGGCAAATATTAAATATCAACCGGAATGGTATCCCATGCTCCAGACCATGAATCTGAAGAAACCCTATGGTCTAGGATGATTTGATATTATAAGAATCAAAAGAAGTATCTTCTGGTGACCCCCAACACCCATGTAGGAATATAACATGCAGTAGAGTTGATGGGACCTCAACTGTTTTAGCAAGAGACATTATTATAAAAGATATTAATTTCTCTAGAGTACTTCATCATCACCTAATGGCCCAATTTTGTATCACATTTCTAGTACTTCCAAATCAAGAGATAAAAATGCAAAAATCAAGTTATGCATCAAGGAAGACAAATAATTCCTGTCCGGTCTCAAAAGACAAGCCACTGACTGTGATTGAAATGTTTATTCATTTTTTAATGAATGTTATGACTTCTGTGCTTTTATTCCACAAATCCTCAATCAGCTTTACCAGTCTGAATACTTAAAGTCCTGGGAGCTTGAGTTTTCTCAGAACAACTTTGAGATCCTTAGAGATAGTGCAATGTTAACACACAATAGAAATACAATTTTTTTCCTTTTTTTTTCTTTCTTTTTTTTTTTTTTAATAAGAAAGAGGTGTTTTTTCTGACAGATGGTCAATGACTAGCGTGCTGTGGATATGTCTTCAGAATGGCCACATTAACTGTCTCTCCTAATAGGACAAGCCACAATTTCTTATATTTTCTACCCTTTCAGTCTAAGGATGAAGTTGATACTAAGCTTCCATTAGTTCATACAATTTTCTTCATGCAAGAAATATTTTTATTAAAAATGGCTCCTCTAACTTAAATTTCTTTTCCTTATGAAAGCATTTTAATAGTTTGGTTTCTAAATTCACTTGCCCTTTATTATTGCTTTCCTAACGTGCCAAAGTCCCTTTTCAGTATATCAACCCCATGACGGCTATTAAATTTCAAATACATTTCCCCAATATCTGGCCTTCAGCTAATGCATTTACAGCTTCTAGCTTTTGACAGCAAAAGGCAAGAGGTAAGCAGGAATAGAAATTGCTGTAGCAGAATTGGCCTATACCTCAACTCTGCTACAATCTTGTCTATTCTTGTGGGCGCTAGTTAAGAGTGATAAAATTGAGACAAACAGTTAACAGTCCAGTATTGTACAAGACAACTTCTCCTTTTCTGACTTAATGATCGCTTCTTCATGTAATGTGACTGTGTGTTTAAACTCTACAAGAGTGGTGCAAGCAGCACTGAATATTAAAAAAAAAGTTCTATTTACTTGCTGTGTTTCTGTATCTTAATAGGCAACTGATATTTGTTTTGAACACTACTGTCTTAGGAGAAAACACCTCCGAAAGGATTTACCACCTAGAAAAACTATGCAATTTTTCTTTATGTTTAATGTAAGTTACCTTCTGTTCATGTGAACAAACTTTGAAAAGAAAATCTGCATTTCTCTGGCAACTGTGAACAAATCAACAATAATCACTGGGAAGGAGAAGGCAACTCCTTAGGTTAATTTTCAGTACCAGTTTACAGCCTCTCAAGGTGGAGGCATGTGATTAGAGCTGTTTGGCAAGCAGAATGAACTCCAGCTTAGCAGCCTAGTGCTACTCTTATAAGTTGAGAAAAAGGGACTGTAATGAGCCCAGCAGCTCTCCCATCCTCTCTGCTCACTTCCCCCCTGGGAAGATGCTTCCCTTGCTCTCCCTGCAGTACAGAGGCTTGGGGGAAGGGAAGGAGGATATTACTTCTCTGTCCTTCTGATCCCTCCAGAAATGAGTGGAGAATATTAGGAGGAGAGGAAAAAGGTCAGGAGAGGCAAACGTATCACCCCAGGATTGTGGGGCAGAGGTGGAATGAAACCCAGGAAAGGACTGAGGCAGGTATGAGGCAGCAGAACCAATTCCTAGCAGCAGCTGGATGTGGGGGTGGGAGCTGTTGCAGGATTAAAGTTTCAAACCTTCTTAGGTAAGATGGAGATAATAATGGTTACCCAACACATTAATGTCTGGGTGAGAATGGAGAGTAGTAAAAGCAAAGTGAGGAAGACTGAAACCTCGAACATAAATTATCCAAGAATTTGCAATATTTCAATCCAGTGATCAGTAGACTGATCAATTTTTCTTCTCTTAAGAAGGGGCTTCTTCTGTCATACCTACTCCATTATTGAAACTTACAAACCTGTAACTAATGAAAATAATTTATGAAGTTTTGATGGAAAAATTAATGAAACAAACCAATACTAAAATAAACTTTATTCTAAAATAGTCTTGTAAAAGACTGAAAAGATGCAACATAACCCTTTTCTGCTATACCTAGATCTTCAGAAAGAAGTACTGATATGAACACAGCAAATGCAAAATACAAGCCACCCACACACTTTAGGTATGCCATAATTATTCACTTCTCTTATCTTGTGTAAATCTGTGATGAGTTAACCTTGGCTGTCTGCCAGATGCCCACCAAGCTGCTTTCTCAATGCCCTCCTCAGCAGGACAGGGACAGAAAAGAAATGAAAAAACTCGTGGGTTAAGGTAGGGACAAAGAGATCACTCACCAACTACTGTCATGGGCAAAACAGACTGGATTTGGGGAAGATTAATTTATTGCCAATTAAAAAATACAGTAGGATAGGCAGAAATAAAAGCAAAACTAAAACCACCTTCCACCCAAACCCATCTTCCCAAGCTCAGCTGCACTCTTAATTCTTCTACCTCCTTCTCCCCCTCCCTGAGGTGGTTCCCCTGCTCCAGTGTGGGGTCCCTCACATGGGATACAGTCCTCCACAAACTTCTCCAATATGGGTCCTTCCCACAGGCAGCACTTCATGAATTGCTCCAGTATGGTCCTTTCCATGGGGTGCAGTCCTTCGAGAATGGACTACTGTACCATGGATGCCCCACGAGCCACAGTTCCTACCCAAAAACATGGTCCTGGCTAGGCGTTCCACGGGCTGCAGTTTCCTTCAGGGCATATCCACCTGATCCATCATGGTCTCTCCACTGGATGCAGTGCAGTATCTTCTTTGACATGGTCTCTCTCTGAGCTGCAGGGGAATATCTGCTCCATCATGGTCTCTCCAGGAGATGCAGTGGAATCTCTGCTCAGATGCATGGAGCACCTCCTCTCCATCCTCCTTCTCCCACCTTGGTGTCTGCAGGGCTGTTTCTCTCACATTTTTCATATTTTTTTTTACCTTTTCTTAAATATGTTATCACAAAGGCTCCACCAGAGCTGCTGATGGGCTCAGCCTTTGGCCAGTGGTGCGTCTGTTTTGGACCCAGCTGGAATTGGCTGTTTCTGACATGGGGGCAGTCACTGATCTTTTCTCACAGAAGCCACGCCTGCATACCTCCACCACTGCTAGAAACCTTGCCATATAAACCAAAAACAAAAGCTGAACACCAGTTCTAGTTTATTTGTTTTAGTCTGACTGAAATGCAACTAGTCCAGCCACCAGCCACTCACTCACAATTCCAGGGGTGAGGCATCCACAACCTGTTCCAGTGCCTCACCATCCTCATTGTAAAGAATTTCTTCTTTATGTCCAGTCTAAATCTGCACTCTTTCAGTTTAAGACCGCTGCCCCTTGTCCTGTCACTACAGACCCTGGTAAAAAGTGTCTCTACAGCTTTCCTATAAGCCCTCTTTATATACTGAAAAGTCACCATAAGGTCTTCCCAGAGCCTTCTCTTCTCCAGACTGAACAACCCTAACTCTCTCAGCTTTTGTTCACAGGAGAGGTTTTCCAGCCCTCTGATAAATTTCATGGCCATTTGTCAAGTCCTAACGAAGGTGATAAATACAACAAAGTATGTTTAGCTTGTGGATTAAAAATGTAATTACAATAAGCCCTCAGCATAGTAAAAGCTTGTTTGTTTTTTGTTTCGATTTGATTTGATTTGTTTTTTTTTTTTTCCTGAAACTCCTATTCTGATCCTCTTTATTTCTTTTTAAAATATTTTAAAAACATTTAATGTAGTTCTATCATTCTGAGTTTACAGAATGGTAGAATGTAAATGCCTGTATACCTTTACCACCCAGACTTTTATCTATTTACTTTTGCTTAATTTTGGAATTGTCTCTTACTCCTCTTTGTCTTCTAAATTATTATAACTAGGCTTCTAAATTCACTTTTTAAATTTGTTTACAAGTATTTTTAAATTTATAGCCCAAACTAAAAAAGAAGCTAATGGAGATCGTCACATGTGAAAAGTAGAAATCTCTTCTGTTGTACCATTTCTTGAAAATAGCTGCTGTATCTCTTACACTGATTCATTCTATTTGTTAACAGGAGAGCTTAAGGCAAATAAGGCTGAAGCAGTTTTTGTTTTGCTTTGCTGTGAATGCTTTAATAGGATTGGTTCTACCATATATTGCCAATTTTGGTTCGAAGAGATATTCACTAACCAGAGATTTTTGTATTGTAAAAAGAGTGTAGAGCTAAAAACGTAACAGTCAAGTTCAACTTTTCTTCTTCAGTAGGTAGAAGCTTTGCCTTCCCTGGGGTCCTTTGTTGATAGAACAAGAAAATCATAAACACTGTCTTATTTTTGTATCACTAATAGGTCTAACCGGACTGGAAATAAGTAATACTGAACAAAATTGCAAATTGTTATTCTGATAAGTATCAGAGAACATATTTTAGGGATATGCCTCTAAAAAAGTGTATAAAAAGATCTTCCAGACAAACTAAATAGTCCAACATTTTAAATGTTTAAACAAAATGTTTCAGAATAGTTTTCTGAATGGGCACAAAATTCTTTAAATAAACTTCAGTTTTCTGTCCTGGCATGGATTTCAAGAACCCAGAACTCCTAACTGTCTCTCATAGCTAGAACATATTTTCATTACATAGCACAAGGACCTGAGCATAGAATTCACCTGAGTTCTTATACCTTCCATGTAGAAAGAATTGAGCTAAAACATTAGAATCAAATGATACTGAACTGACTTGAGATGGTGTGTCCAGATCAGCTCAACGAAATATTTTATTTCATGCATATTTAACTGAAAACATAATATTTAACTGCTTCTGTTTTTTAAAGTTAATTTTCCTTAAATAAAGGCTTTATATCACCAAATTTCGATTATACATTAAAAAAATCATTCCAGAAAAAAATTTTCAGTCAACATTAATTTTAATTTATTGCTTTTTGGGTTAATTTGTTGAGGGTTTTTTGTCTGTTTTGTTTGTTTGTTTGTTTTTCTTGATAATAATGAGAAGACAAAAAAAATTATACAAATTCCAGCTGATGGAAATGTCATAGCTACTCAGATTCACATTTCTGCCTTATCCCATAAAGGTGATTGCCTCTTTTCTTAGGCACAGGAAAAGAGTCTAATTTCTAACCTACATCTTAAGTTCTGTTCGCCTTAGGATCTAAGGCTGCTTAACACCTGGTGGTGAAAAATCCACATAAAGTACTGAAAATAAGAACGTGCATTCTACAGACGAAAAACCACGTAGTTCCTTGCTGAATGAGATCATAATTAAGAAAAAAAAAAATCTTTTTCTTGATGCTTTCCTAGCAGACAGGAAGTTACTGAACAGGTTCCAAAACAAGGAGTGACAGCTATAACTGCTTACTACCTGGTTATTGGTGTAACCTGCAGTATGGCTCTATTATTTTATAGTCTTACTGAAATTACTCTGACTAATATAAGAAATAACAAGCTGAAAGGAACTCTGAAGTCAAAGTATAGATAGAAGATCCTGCTTTTGCAATCAAATTCATCTATGATGCGTCACAATTGCAATTTTGCATGAGGTGTGTTTGCTGTATGTCTTCATGATACACTATTTCTGTAACTGTGGAGTACTACCTTGATAAATTTCTAGGAAATAAAAGGCAAAATATCTGAAAGTAGAAATTTATAAGTATTTTCATGAATTGTACCTCTGTCATTTTAGCCAAGATTAGAGGTTACTTCATTCCTTCTTTGTAAGGGGAATGTTTTTTGGCAGCTATCAGTTATTTAAGTTATATGAGAGAAAGACAGACAGGTTTTGTAAACAGAAGAACAAAAGCTAGAAAGAAGAAAATACAAAATACAAACAAAAACATTTTTGGTTACAAAGATGAACTTGACAAATTAAATGTAAAAAAAACAGTGAAATATACAAATGTGCTGAAATGATACCCTTTGTTCTTCAGGAGAAAAATTCAGTACTTTAGTCAAAAAGTTAACATTACTTGAGGCACCAGTTATAGTATACAGGTCTCTGAGGAAATCCCAAGTATGCCATATAATAGTATCTTTCATGCAGACAGCCATTTGCATTAAACATTCTTCCTCATTTGAAAGAGATAAAGCATCATTATTAGAGGAATAGATTATACATTTCAAGTCTTTCTCTCCTGTGGATTCAGCTAGCTCTGACGTGGAAAGAAAAATCTTTTAAACAATCAGCACAGTATCTCCCCCACTCAAAAGCAAGTAGCTGATATAGTAATAATGCTTAGATACTTCAATGTTGCTATGACATAGGCCAGTGGACCTTCAGCCAGCCTTAAGTGGGTTATAGTAGGGACTAGGAGCACTGTGATATACTATAATAAGTTACTCCATGCCAAAAGAGAGCAGTATTCTTTCTTAACTGGAATACAAACAGCAAGACTGTCTTATCAGAACTATTACTAGACAGCCACGATTTTAATAAAAGATACGTATTGGTTCATTTACCTTATTTGACAAAATGCCTGTTAAAATGCAAAATATTTAGTATTGTTTGTGTATTAATTATGCTAATAGGCTACAGCAATTTGCTCCTCACTGAGAACACCAGCTAATCGCAGCCACAACACACATGGAAAATTTCCTAGATGCTCTTTTGCCAGTGAATGATCAATTGCTTGAAAAGATATTAAGAGAATGAAGAAAAAGAGCACAGACTTAATGCCTTCTCTGCGTCAGCACATGTTTATGAACAACATCACATAGTTACCTGGTCCTCACATCAGTGTCCTGGGTAAAGAGACATTATCCAGTGTTTGGAAGCTACACCTTCCTGCTGCCTCAACTTACTATTGGCCTATGCTCAGAGAGTTAGTATTTTGAACAGATATTTTTGGTTCCTTAGTGGCAAGGGGCTGTTGCAGAAACGACTGTAATTGCTACTGAGATGCGGTCAGAACAGGAGCAGTTTATTCCTGTAGCTGTGGGAGAGAGCACAGGGCAGCAGACCCAAACTCTGCCAATGGCAGCTCTGCCTGCATGGGGAGGTTACAGGGCTTATCTACTTCTAGGTTATGCAACCTGTCCTTCACCGCAACAGTGTCAGATAAGCAGGATATGGTAAATAACAGCAGCAACTGAAATCTTTCAGATACTGAGGCTCCAGACAGTGAGTGCATCCTTCTACGAATAATCCACTACTTTGTTAGTTAAATTGTGCTGACTGACAGACCATTATCTGCAAATGTTTATCAACTAGTGAGGCCTGCAAAGGTCTAACTAACTAACACTAACTGCTTTGCTTTGCAGGACATGTGCTGGAAATGACAAGGAGAAGCACCACCCAACAATGTGTATTTAGTGGGAAGAACCAGGCTAATTTACATCAGTATCTGGGCTTTGGTATAGTGTCATGTCATTGATTAAATGTCAAACATTTAGACATGTAATCAGTGATGGTTCTATGATTTCCTTCTATTGTATAATTAATTGATGTGTTAGGGCATCAACATTCTTAGACATGACTAGTTACAGTGTTATGTCAAAATCCCAAATGAATTCATGACTAACACTCATGCACAAATACTGTTGTTCTCTCTCTATATATGCAAGCACACGATTCGTATCGATATACTGTTGAGACTCAGGAAGAACAGAAATTTAAAAGAAAGAGAACAGTTTACATAGGAAATGTAAGGATGTTCTTTATTCTTCCTTTTTTATTTCTAGCCTCAGAAAAGCAACAGATAGAGAAGCTGGAAATAAATGACAAAAAGCAGCGTTCACCTTCAGTCCAGGAGCAGACAACATTTGTCCATGCCTAGGAGCATAAGGGATTAGTGGAAACAAAAAACCAAGTTCACCTTCCTTACCAAAAAAACCCCAAAAACCCAGTGCTTGAAAAGTTCATGTCCTCTGGACATTAAAAAGTTATTTCTAAACTTCTAATTCTCATAGCAGTTCTTTTCCGTACTGTCAAGGATCAAGAAGGATGTCAAGGATGGAGAAGAAAATGAGACCCAGTGGTTAAATAAGGAGTATTTTTTTTAGTATGTACAAACTCTATTATATATTTTATCATGTACAGTGGTCTCAATGTAAAATGTTTTCTTAGAGAGATAAAGGTCACTACTTACCAAAAAGTATCTTTGATTTCAGCAGAGGAGCAATAAATCCTTCCTTTTGTCACTGGTTTTCAAAACAGTAATACAAATTGACCAAGTTAATTGACAGATTTCATCACATATTTGTGACCAGATCTTCTAGGTTTTTTGAAGGGGAAAGAACAACATGTTTGGCTGACTTTCTTTTTTAAAAAGGCAGGTTTCTTTCCCTAAGGCTCCCATTCTGAGAGCAATGGGTGAATTAAGACATTAATGCAAAGTATTTTCTTCAATTAGTATTTTAAGATACTATGCTAGGAATGTTTGTACAGCATTAAATATACTATTTAATGATATTTTTGAAATATATTTAAAGTTTCTCTTTGGGGACAAAGATAATCCCTGAAATATTTGAAGTCCCCTAGGCAATCTGTAACCTAAATATGGGTGCAAAACGTATGATGAAACATGATTCAGGGTTGTTCAAGTATTATGCAAAGAATGTGAGCACATAACACTTTTTTTTTTTTAATTAAAAAACCAACAACAAACAAAAAGGCTTTCCTTTAAAGAAAGGCGCTAGCAACAAGGGTTGTAACATCCCTGAGCAGCTTTCAATTCAGGGTCAAAATTCAATTCAGGTGACAAAAAACCATTTCTGAAGTGAATCTCATTGTCCCCAGTTGCTGTACTTTGATCTCAAGTGAGCAAACTCACTTTTTGCAACGTTTTGATTGCAACAAAAACTGGAAGATGTGCTTCAGGAGCACATCATCTCTTTTGCTGTATGCATTCACCCTTTTTTGCTACATGATTCGCTAAACTAAACAGAATTTAAAAGTCCCGTGGCTCTGAAAACAGGAAGGATTTATACGATGTCATGCACAGACCCTTTCCCTGACAGCGTTGCCAAGTTACAGGAATATTGCACCTCTGCACCATGTAGCAGAACACTTCCTCCCACTTGTCTTGTTTCTCACCTCTGCAGGCTTTGTGCAATAGTTTTCCTGAGGATTTTGGGTGGGTTGGGGATGGAAAGAGGATTCATTTATGCACTTAATGGAGGCCAAGGAATAGGTAGAAAATTTGTATTCTTTTTTTTCATAGAATGCATTGGGCTGGAAGGGACACCCAAAGGCCATCTAGACCAACCCCCCTGCAGTGAGCAGGGACATCTTTAGGTGGATCAGGTTGCCCAGAGCCCCATCAAGACCGATCTTGAATGTCTCCAGGGATGGGGTCTCCACCACCTCCCTGGGCAAACTGTTCCAGTGCTTTACCTCCCTTATGGTAAAGAACTTCTTCTAATATCCAATCTAAATCTAAATCTGCCTATTTCTAGTTTAAAAACATTGCCCCTCATAAACAGTCCTGCCCCAGCTTTCCTGTAGGCCCCCCTCAGGTACTGGAAGGCCACTATAAGGTCTCCCCGGAGTCTTCTCCAGGCTGAAAAACTCTCTCAGCCTGTCCTCATAGGAGAGGTGCTCCAGCCCCCTGATCATTTTTGTGGCCCTCCTCTGGACCTGCTCTAACAGGTCCATGTCCTTGTTGTATTGAGGGCTCCAGAGCTGGATGCAGTACTCCAGGTGGGGTCTCACCAGAGCAGAGTAGAGGGGCAGAATCACCTCTTTTGATCTGCTGGCCACGCTTCTCTTGATGCAGCACATGATGTGATTGGCCTTCCAGGCTGCGAGTGCATGTTGTTGGCTCATGTCCAGCTTTTTATCCACCAGTACCCCCAAGTCCTTCTCAGCAGGGCTGCTCTCTATCACATCATCCCCCAGCATGTATTGATTACGAGGATTGCCCCAGCCCAGGAGCAGGACCTTGAACTTGGCCTTGTTGAACCTCATGAGATTCACGTGGGCCCACTTCTCCAGCTTGCCCAGGTCCCTTTGGATGGCATCTCGTCCCTCAGGCGTGTCGACTGCACCATTCAGCTTGGTGTCATCTGCAAACTTGGTGAGGGTGCACTCGATCCCATTGTCTATATCATTGATGAAGATATTAAACAGCACTGGTCCCACTATTGACCACTGACAGACACCACTCATCACCTGTCTCCATCTGGACATCGAGCCATTCACCACTACCCTCTGGATGCCATCATCCAGACAATTCCTTATCCACCTTACAGTCCACCTAGCAAATCCATATCTCTCCAACTTAGAGGGAAGGATGTTGTGAGGGACCGTGTCAAAGGCCTTGCAGAAGTCCAGATAGACAATATCCATAGCTTTCCAAAAGATACTACATACCATAACATAGTCATAAAGTTTGGAGAGGGAGATTTAGGTAAACACTTGGCAAGTAAAAAACTTTTTTTTTTTTACCGTGCTTGGCAAGCATTTGGGAACAATTTGACAAAATAATTTGCTAACCCAATGCAAAAGTGCAGATAAATGCTAGCTGAGCTTATTTCATGTTAATAAATTGTGCATGAGAGCTCACAGCCACATCTTGGTATGAGGCATTGATGACCCCAAAATTAAGCAGAATGAGCTTTTCTGTCCACCTTCTCTCCAGATGCAAACTGCAACTAAATAAGCTTAAAAAGAAATCTTTGCTACGCGCCAAGTGAGAAAGACTGAGCTGCAGCTGTGGTCTCCAACAGCTGAATCAGGAGTCTTCCATAGGCAGACATGTCATCAGGAAATTCTCTCTTTTCAGAATATGGATGTGGGTCACATATCAATCACAGCTCAACATTTATTCTTAATAAGCAAAGGAAAAAAAAAAAGAGGAAGGTTTGCGTGACGGTGCTTGTTGAGGGAAAGCCCCCCACGCAGCACTCTCCCCCTCATTTAATAACTACTCAAAAACTTGCCCCATTCTGCTTGAGCCTGTTTGCCTCTAGGCCTAGGAAGAAGAGTTGTCTTAAGTGCTATTTCACACCAGAAATTAACCCTTCCGTATGCCCCTCTCCACGCATCAAGGTCATGACACTCAAAGGCATAAATGCTAGCTAGAGCAGTGTGCCTGCGCAGACAACAGGGTATATGGGAAGCCCTTTGGGGGATGTATTTTCTACAGTGACAGGCACTTATGTAGGCACAAAATTGGTTAAGCGTGTTAATACCACAACTTGGAATATACTGTGAAACAAAAGATGTCTCTGTGAACTGACTGGAAAAAACAGAGGAGCAGTGCAGACCTGTAATCATCGCAGCTCACGCCACACACCGCTGATTGCTGCCATGGCAACGGCCAGTGTTTCATGACATCACTGAAATTGAGGCGGGATAAGCAACAAGGGTGAACAGATACCAAACAATTTCTGGAAGGAAGCAATTTGTTTGAATATATACATCGAGCTACCTAGAATGTCAGGCAGACCAAAGGGTAAAGGAAGCAGGAAAAAGAGTGCAAGGTGCAGGTACAGATATTTGCAGTGAATAGACCAGCTTCATTGTAACCTTACGATTTTACCATGGAAATTGCATCTGTGTTGAACATCTTCAGTCTTCTCTGATATTTTTCAGAAATGTGATATGGGACAGTCTGTAAAACAAGCTATCCAGGGCAGCTGGAAAAAAAGAGCAAGGCCTTTTATGATTTTGCTCCAGGATTACGCTATTTACTTATTTGTTTCACGCTAGGAATGTCTACAGCATTATCAAAGGGATGAAAAAAACAAAGTGTGAGTTACACTTTTACAGTGGAGACATATCTTATGTGAATAGAGAACAAGAAATGTAGCAGTGTGGGGAAACGGAACGAAAATACTGAGAGTGAGACTTTGAGAGTCAGCAGGCATGACAGCTCACTGCAGTCCAAGTAATGAGCATAATGCTTTTACAGAACTTAACTTCATTGAAGTCTAAGTCTTTTCATTGATTTCCAATGGTTTTGTACCTTCCTAAAAAAGTGAGTACTTTGACCTCCAAGATATGCAAGAAGCAAAACTCAGGAACTGATCCAAACCTCAGGTTTTCCATGTTACTGACCTTTTTGCTTTGAGTGAGCCTAGAAATCTAATTTAAGGGGATTCCTGTTTTCAAGTTTGTTTCCCAAACCAACTTCTTTATTGCAGAACACTTTTTGGTAGCTTTTTTTATTTACTGATAGATTTTTATATTGTTGTTTGATGTCATATTTTTTTGCATGGTCTTGCACAAATTACATAAAGGGCATGATCATTTATCAATAAAAAGAAGAGTCAAAACCAACAAGTCCTTGAAGCAAAAAAGTGCAACATACCATAGGATGCTGAGTATGAAAGGATTACCTTCAGTCACCAGTATTCCCTTGGAGGATGAAGTAGTGCTAGTTCAGACATAAAGGTGTTTTTTACAGGTTACCTCATACAGATTTACTTGAATTTGGCCATTTTCCATATCATGATTGCTTCTACACCTTCCCCCATAGTGCAAGAGCTAAAGGTACACTTAAGTCATGACAAAAATTAATCAAATAAAAAGAAATTTGAAAGAAAAGAGGTGATTAAGAGGTTTTAAAAGGTGCTTGGATATTTATATAAATAACAAATTATTCAGTAGTTATGGGTACATAAAAATTTTAAAATGCGTCAGTTGTGGCACTTACTGAGGAAAAATTTACACTTTTTCAACAGGTAATCAGGTTCCTAAGGTTTTTTTAACACCTACTTGTACACATATGATCTAAATTTAATTTTTATCACTGGTACAGGAAGAGTGCTGACTGTATGCAGAAAAATCAGAGAATACATGATTTCCAAGGTGTAAGAATACAAGACTAATGGTCAGCCTTTTAAATTAAGCTTCCTTAGGGAAGCACGATTGGCATTACAGAGGGAGTAGATGTGAATCAGGCTGACAATATTAGCACGTGATGACATGCCAATATGATGACATTCCTCTTTTCAGAGCTAGTCAAAGTGATTATTTTTCCTTGAAATAATACAGTTATTTAAAAAAAAAATCAAGGTATTAATTTTAATGTTTCTTACTTTTAAAAGAAATTAAACTGTGGCATTAGAGATGGAGTAATTTGATCTGCTTTTACAAAAAAAAAAAAAAAGAGAAGTTCTGGTTATGCTTAAAATAGTTATGATATGAATTTGCTTATGACTATGAGTCAAGCTTGAAAAGGCTTACTTATTATAAATATTCGCAAATTGTAATAGAGAGATCGTCTATTCTAATAATACCATTTAAGACTGATACTGTGTTTTTACTTCAGAACACTCATTAAATTAACCAATTAAATACAGTTTAGTTTATGCATTAGACATTTTTTTATGGAACTGACAAAGCCCTTTTAATTTAATTGACATGTGTAAACCCTTTTCTCTCTGTGTCCCAACTTTTGTTCTAGAGACAGACTAGTTCTTTGCAGACAGAAGAAACTATAAAGGTGAAAATAAAAAACCATGTTACAAATGATATACCAAAATCATCTTAAATATCGTCATCACGACAGACACTCAAGGACCCTTAATTGCTTTATTTTAAGTGAGAAAAAAAAAAAGTCACTGTCAAGTCTGTTCAACAGTAAAAGAATTTATTTCCTTGGTGTTTGTGCTGATTACACCATTACAGTATGCCAGCAGGAAGTGTTTTTTTGCTGTTCCTTTACAGCAGTTTCTCACTCTATGCATATGTCAGTAACCTATAGGCAACATTTTTAAGAAATCTTAAAAAGTAAATCTACTACACCTAGTTGTACAAACCCATAAGTACAAAGCAGACAATAGTAACGGACTTTAAGATTTCAGTCACAGCAAGCTGCTTATCTAGAAAAAATTACTAATATTACAGGAGAGGAGAGGTGAACCATGGATACTGTTTATATTGGTAGACCCTAAATCAATGTAGAGCTCTCTCAAAGTGCACATACTCGTCTTGCAACAAATAGTCCTAATGACTAGAGCGTCACAGTTCACATGGTTAACAGTCAGAAGGAATTAATCTCAACTCTGGGAAGAACTGATAGGGGCAGCTCCTGAACATTCAATCCATATCTCCACAGTGCTCACAATGATGCCTACACAGTGCTCCACTTCACTGAAATGCATGTAAACAAAGTTGTTTAGCAGCTTGCAGTAGTGAACTGTTAATTTTGCTGTAGTCTTTTAATGCTTTGGCTTTAAAGAAAAACAAAAATAAATTGAAAAGGTGTTAAAGTTATGCATTCAAAATGAATCCCTTAAAGTATAATGAAATTTCATTTTATTTGCTTTCTTTTTCCAAAATTTTGTGTTTCCATAAAGAAAAAATCTGTAATTATTAAATCAAGGAGCTAAAAATCCCTTTCTTTTAAAGGAATTTTACATTGAAATTACCCATAAAGAGCATCTGTTCTTACTTTTGGCTGTGTTTTATAAAATATATCTTGAGTTCCAAGTATATAAGTCAAAATATTGGATAATAACTCTAAGCCTTTTTTTAAAAAAAAAAAAAAAAATAGCCTGGTCTACTAGCCAGAGCCCTTAAAAATTGCAAATATCCTTTCTTATAAAACTGAAAAACAGAAAGAACAGTAAATTTTCAGCAATGATGTGACTTAAATATTATTCTTTTTTTCCTCTGAGATTCCTTACACAGTAGTTTTTCAAAAAGATGAACAATAGTCTCTATAAAACCATTTGATTATATTTGGTTAGGCATGCAAATTTTGTTTACTAAAATGCAGAGTGCTTAAAAGGATTCCAACTACCCTTAAGTTGAAGAGTTTTATTCCTTCACATAAGAGATAGTTAATTATCAATTAGAACACACAAGGCAGATAGCTACCTCTGTTGTAAATTATGTTGTTCCCCACTATTGTTTTCCTGCTATTCAGCTTTTAATATTGCTTTTTAAGTGTCCCAGCTGTTCTGAGAATTTATAACAGAATCTTTTTGGATTCAAACTGAGATTCTAACTGCCAAGTTAACAAGTCAATCTCATGCTCATTTTTTAATATGGAAGTATGTGAGGGTTAGGACTTTTGGGTCAGACAATGAGAAAGCTCCTAAAAATTTTGAGACGGCTTTTCGTTTTAGTTTAGTTCATATTGACCGTGTTTGGTGCAAATTAATCTTAAATTTCAACTGCAAGCAGTGAAGTTCCTAAGCCAGGAGAACTGAAATTAATTTAAATATCATTAAACCCAAGGTATACTGAATATTAGCAGGATTTTGAAAACAGATCTTTAAACATAAGATTAGACTGATACGTACCCAAAAGTATCAAGTACTCTCTTTAAAAAAAAAAATTTCAAAAAAGGCAGTGATTTAATGATATATATACTTATAGAAATGAATTCAGCATGAATAGAAAAGAAATAGAAAAATACATTTTCTCTGACTGCTCAGAATGGAAAGTATAGTTTGATCACTAAGTTGGCGTAGCTAGCCTTAGAATGAGGTGAATTATCACTAACAATAGAGATTACCCGGTACGCTATAATTTAATATAGTTACAAAGATAAGATTATGCATTAATTGTATTACAGCTGTGCCTTACTTAAGACAAATGCCTGCAAGCATTTCACAGCAGTCAGATGTTTGTGGGACAGCATTGTAAATCTTATATTGCAGTTTTTTCCAGTGCTCAAGCATATATGTCAATGTTTTATCTACAATACAAGCTATACAGAAAAAAGATTTCATCTAATGAAACAAATAGTAAGAGTATTTCTATGTAAGAAGAGTTTTTATAGATAAAAAAATACTTCAAGGTGGCCCTTGACTATGCTTTCAAGTGAAATGCTTTAGTAAGGTTGTTCATAACAAATATTTTGTTGGGTATAAGACAGATCTAAGATATCAAAACACTCAGAAGGAGAAAGTTCCACCTGACAATTCCATTCAGAGCTTTACTTCTCTAAGGCAGTTACATGGAGAGGTGACAATTGAACTGTTAATTCATGTGAAAAGGATACATCTCATTGGTAACTGGACTGAGATCACAAACTCATTCAATCATCATGGTCACTACTCACACAAAAAACTAAGAAGTGACCAGGCCTGGGCTTGCCTAAACGACACTTAGTCAGAAGACCTCTACTTGGTATCAATATAGTGCATCTTTAATTTCTGTGAACAGGAAACTGAACTTGAAAGAAGAAAAGCTTCCTGTAAGTAGCTCCCGGGGAGGGGGGTGAGGCAAATAGTTTGGTCGTAAGAGATCTTAGCAGTGGTTTTCAGAAGCAGACTGATTGCTTTTGAAGAATATGCACAAGTCTAGAATCTGGTGCTTCTGACAGAGTTTCCCTAGTGGTATGGACGCTTTTATTTTTTAGATTAATTTAAAGCAGTTTAAACACTTTAAAGAACGAAATCTGAATCTAATGTAAAACAGAATTCTTACTATTTCAAGTCACAAAACACCCCAAACAGGAACAAAAAACACCCCCGGCCCACCCTGAAGAAACTAAACTTCTTATTTTCCTGTTGTGCTTATGCTAAAACTACAGTTTTAATCCTTCTGAAAAGATTGCCAAATCTTGTGTTTATGCCCATTATGAACAGGAGTGATATTTGTACTTACAAATTTCTCTGTGTAGTAGCACACAGCAAGCACACAGTGTGCTGCAGACTGACAACATCTAAGCAGAGTAAGTTGAGACTTCAGTAACGGCATACTAATTTGCTTGCTTTTACTGCTGCCTCATCCTTGCCAGCTCATGCTGTTTTTTCACATTTTACATACACTCATACTAAGAGAGATTGTCTGTTACGGTATGTCTGCATTGTGGCCAAGAAAATGAGATTCTGACAGGTACCTCTGGATACAATCCCCATGCAAATTATAAAGAATGATGTCCACTAATCTGAAAACACAGATTTACTTGGTCAACATACTAAAAACATTTCTAAATGGTAATTTCCATACTGGAAGTGTCAGGCAAGAGACATACAATAGCCATATCAAAGATTTTGGCATGGCATAACAAGGTTTTACAGGTTCTGTACACGTAAAGTATTGACAGAAAAAGAGTTTGTCTTATAAGGAGTGAGCTGTAGAGGACACTCCAAGGGACGATTGCAGTTTCATAAGACAAATTCAGAAAGGGTAGATCTGTCTGTAAGTACCCTGGAGGGCTCAGATTCCTGATTAGGTCCATAAGAAGATGAGACCTTTCTTCTTCCTCCCTTCCTTTCCACAGAAGGAAATGGAGGAGACAGGAGGACCACAGTTCACAAAGGCTGCTTCTTGGATGGATGAAACACCATGACACTGGTACCCGATATAGTGTTCACTCACAGGTTGAGTTAAGCACAGTGTACAGGATTAAGTGCATCTAATGGAACAAAACAGCAAACAACTAGGAAATATACCTTTAGGGCTGAAAGGTTTGCATTTTAAAGAGAGAAAAGGAAACCCGGCGGAAGTACAAAATAGTTTCCTATGTAAGATGCATTGTGTTTGAACCTGCTCCGTGTCTCATACCAGCTCACGACTAATATATCCCACATTCTGTTGGAAGCGTATTTTAATTGTATTGAAATGTGCTTGGCAAGTGGGACCATTAGTGTATCTAATGAAGTGTCCACATTCGCATCTGCAGATGCAAGCCACCTTCATTTTTGTTGAAGGGTAAGAATGTAAAAGAGCTTAATAGTATGTAGCAGACTGATGTGTTTCACTAGACAAAGAATGGCCTCTCAGGCTTATGAAATCACTCAAAACCCGATTTAGAATAAAAAAGGAACAACTGTTCTTGAACATGCCTAATCAGAATCAGTACCAAGTGTTTAACTGTTAGCTCCAAAATCCTGTGTTTGATGAGCTATCAGATGGAGAGCTGAATGAATTTTTATCATTGTCCGTGCATTAATGGCTTCCCTACTGATTTTTAACTTAATATTTCCTCATCTGTCTGCCTAAACATAAATTCATTGAAATGCACATTGATTTCTTTGTAGAAACAAACAGGTGTATGAGTTGTTAATCCACTTTCCATGACTTTTCCTGCCTTGTTTAAGAGCTGTATATTCCATAGAACACAAAGCAAAGCAAGCATAAAAATACCTTCCCTTCTCCAAAAGCACGGGTTGTTCTAGGTTTGGTGACAATAACCTACTTGTAAAGGAGCATTTCACTGGAAGTCCTAACTAAGTTTGACGAAGTATGGTCTAAAGTATAGACTAAACATACTACACAAAGGTATAGTTAGTACATACATACATAGAATAGTAAGTGTAACATAACCACACTTAAGTAAGTCTAGTATTCCCCTTTCCCTCTGGCAAGGTGACATCACTTTACATACTGCTTTATGAAATCATGAGCTTTCTGCATCCTTGACTTCTTTCTGGAAACCCCAGAAGATCACATCAAACAGGTTAAAGAACATAAGGAATATGGGTCTAGGACTGGATCCTAAAATTCCCACTCATCTACTACGTAGTTTTCACCACAGGCAAACCCACAAGCAAATCCTTCCACAGTTCAGTGTTTAGGCTTTGGTGAAAACGTATACAAATGTATTGCCATGGGTTACATTGTCTTAGTGTATTAATGTTTGAGTCTATTTCCTTAACTTAGGAGAATTGTGCTTCTACTAGATGGTCTTATGCTTCGGTTACAGAACACAGTCATAAATACATAACTTTCCAAAGCACTGTATTATAAAAATAATATAATATGGGACAAAAATATTTATTGGAGTGGTAAAAATTTACTTGGTCAAAAGATACTCTGCTATTTCTTTGTAGATGGGGAAAGATATTTTACTATTTTTAGTTTTATTTTACTGAAATTGGATTTTTTTATCCAATGGTTCTTTGAAAACTGATATCAGGACATGCAAATTATTTAGGAAGATAAAAATTAAGACTAATATTTACTGAAATTGTAAAACAAAATATTTTGGAAGCTAAAGATGGCTTTAGGAACCTAATTTTTAGGCACTGGGATCTGAAACATGTCAACTGCAAAAATATTTTATTACAGATAGAATGCATGTTGCTAAATTACAGTACAAAGTCAAGGGGTATTCAGGGTATACAATTCATCTGTCAGTCCATTAAAAAAGCATATGAACTCCTCCTTGCTAGCACTCTCATTTAGTTTAATCAGAAGAAGCAGCAAAGTGATGGCTAAAAGGGTGGGAAATGTGTAGATCACCTTGGGAGGCTGCACCTTCTGTTGCAATTAAGCATGCTCACATGAAAGACAAAATGTACTTCCTTGAGTGCAGGGTAGGGGAGCCCAGGAATGAGTATTCAGCAAGCTGTGCATCTGGAGCCCAACAGACACTGCTGAGAGAAGCAGGCAGCAGAAACAAAGTCAAATTATAGAGACAGCAGAAAAAAGAAAAGAAACTTTATCTGGAGACTTAGAGGAGACTTTAAAGAGTTTGTTGCAATCCAAAAAAAAATGCAGATGTTCGTGATGAAAAGCAAGCCTGAAAGATAACTGACCTTACTCCTGTTCCAATTCATTCTGGTTAGTCTATTTGCAAAACTTCTGAGTTTTTTAGCTTATATTTAAATACAAATTGATTTTACAGCTTTTGGTCTAAAGATAAGAGCCTACCCATCTAAAACTTAGGCCAACTCAGGGTCTTGTCACATGGAGACAGCAGTGAAAGTTACCATGCAACAGAGCCAAGTTCCATCAGTCTGTTTGGGTGGCTGCAGATAAATAAAATCAAACAAGTGATCTCTTTGCTTTCCCTCTTGCAAAACAAATGTTAAAACACAAAATCAGTATTCCCAGTAAAATGTGTTTTGGCATCCAATGAGCATGACAAATGATATCCTATGACCTATAAATGTAAATTGCCAGACATTCTGGAGATGTAACAAAACCTCAATCTTTCTAATTACTAGCATGACAATACATACAATTAATTTTCAATTTCATTGACAGCCTTTAACACTCAAGGTGCTCATTGTGTTCCAGATTAACCTAGTCTCCTCCTGCAGCCTGTAAAGAGAACTTCATCTCCTAATTTCATTATCAAATCCTTAATTTCTGATTTAGTTTCAAAAAATATTTTAGAAAAATACCTTGACTGAAAACAAGGAAACAACTACTGTGTTGCTGGGCCGTTTGTTTCCACGTTTAATCTCTCTCACTGTTACACTTTACAATTTAGAATTAAGTGAGGCAAGAATTAGTGTGCTAGCAGAAGGAAAATTCCAATAGCTCTTTTCATCCTTCATTACATACAAATGTATCGCTCCACCATGTGTCATCTACAACTTGCGTAAGTCAGATAACAGGATGAAAAGTATATAGCAAGCACTCAAAAAAAAAAAAAAAAAATTCAGCTGTTAGGAAAAGTTCATAGAGTTCATAGCTATGATACAGTGCCATTAGCTGGAGACCACCCTAGTTATTAGTCACCTCACTGACGGATAGCTTTGCAAAAAAAGCACCAGAAGTAATTTCTGTCCATAAATAGACAAGGTACCTAATAGAGTTTACTTCCAAAGGTGACGATATTTACATATTACAAACTTTATAATGAAAGAAAATTAAATTATGGGCGATTATGGGTGGTTAGTGTGTAAGTTATTTACTCTGCTTGAAAAGTCTTATTCCTATGTAATGTCAGAAACAACATAGATGACTCACAAAATCCATCTATATCAGTAAAATATAATCCTAAATAAAAGTATACATGAGTCAGAGCCTGACAGGGAGTGTCATGGCCCTGAGGGCACAGCCAGCCCTGAATGTCATGTCTGGTTGGGAGTTGGGAGCAGCCAGCCTCCCTGCTGCATGGCAGAGAGCTCCTGGTGCACCAATTGCCACACAGCAGTCGGTGGGGGAGAGAAGCAGCAGGAGAGAAAACCCACCTCTGGTCAGTGATGGCTGACCTCCCCTTCTTTGTCATGTCCCTGTTCTTTCACCAAGTGGGAAATTCTTCAGCCTGGAGACTGTGACTGTTGTGGAGGTCCTGGATCATTCTGCCACATTTCAAAGTTAATGGTCTTTCTTGGTATATTTTAGCTCATGTTATTTTCCTCCACTCTTCGCCTTGCCTCAGCTGAAAAAACAAAATAAAAAATGGCACTTGCATTACCGATACACAAGCAGACTCAGCTGTTGTTTCACCTTCCCAAATATTTCTGTCTTTCCCCATATCTTCCTCCAGAAGTTAAAATTGTGCTTGTCATTTCTGAAAATTGCTAACCACCCCTCTTGGTCCCTTCCTCCCACCCCCACAAAAAAACAAAACAAAACAAAACAAAAAAAAAAAGCACAGCAGAACAAAATTGCAACACAGAGAAGGAGTGACTTCACTCCCTGCTAACTGCAGCTCACTCCACAGTCCCAGAGAAGCACTTGCTGCCTCTAGGCCATTCTCATAGCAACATCTATTGCTGGCCAGGCCACTGCCCTTACTATTAAGTGTTCACTGCTGTGTTAGTCATCTGCATTGCAGGAGGCCTTGTAAATACAGGGAAACATTAAAGGGAACATGATTCAGCTCTTTGCATGGTAATAACTGCAGAGTTACTATAATAAAATAGACTTTGTAATAGTACAGATGCACCTATCCTCACTGCATGGAACAAGACATTCAGTACTTGCCCGTTACACAAAAGTACACAGGCTTCAAACTTCTGCCTGAATACATAGTGGGCAAGACACTATTGAGAATTTCTTGGTATGTGGGTAGACAATGTTGTATTTGAATTAAAACAGAATGCACCTCTTCAGAATTAGCTATGTTATTATTCCTTTGCCAGCAAGAAAGCCCCCATTTATTTGCAAGCTAAATTCTGAAAGATATCCTGCCCCTTTTTCAAAGACTTTAGTGGGAGTTAAAATTCAGTGGGAGATAAAATTCACCCATGGGAGAGGAGGGAATCTGCAAGCCAAGGTAGAAAAATCTTCTCCAAGTCATGTGTAGAATATTTCTGAAATTTTTTTTCATGTCATCCAAACACAGGATTAGGGATGAAACAAGAATAAACAGCTAAAATGGTGCAGGAAATACATTTACCATCACTGGCACAGACTCTTTTTATGTGTAAATCAGGTTAGTGACAAACAGTCAAAGAAGCTGTACCAATTTGCAACAAATTAATGTCTCACTTTATTCTAGGTTAGAAGCAAGGTCATTAATATCTTTTCAGGTTTATATTTGAAATCAGGTATTTTTAAGAGCTTATTATCTGTGAAAACCCTGGTGACATTTTTCTGTACGTGCTGTACTATTAATGCACAATGCCAACAGGCTGTCTGTGCATTGGGATGAGTGATAATCAAAGGCAGATGTCAGTAAGGGACAACTCACCATTTCCAAGTGTAAAAGGCAGAATATAAAACCAAAACATTCTTTTCTTTGCTAAAAATGTACAATGCTTGTAGGATCACAAATCTTGCATAGCCATTAAATAACAAAAGCAAATCAAACTTTTACAGCTGCATTTCTAAAAGCAAGAGCAGGGAAGCTGACACGGTTCCTTTTGATCCTGAGTATCATAGGAGGGAAGGGTACAGAACTTCTGCATCTTCAGTTAGCACAGTGTCTTTCCTTGAAGTCTTGTGTTTAAATATATCTAGCAATCTGACCCAGACTGCTCACCTTTCTCCACAGCAGAAGTCACTGCTGAAAAATCCCAAACTGAGAGAGACTGTATTTAATATCTATTACAATGGTATTTCACAGATCTTCCACAGCAATTAAGCACCTAACCACCCTTAAACATCTTCAGTTGAAAAGCTTGGGAAAAATGTAACCAGAAAAAGACCCTGAAGTAGTTAGATAATGGCAGAAACAAAACAGAGACTGAAGGTATTCACATATTCATGAATATGGATAAATTATTCCCACATAATCCAGTGCAGAGCATATAATGGTGCTCTCCTGGAGGCTTGGCAAGAAATAAACAGCTTCACCAGTTTATATCCCTCAGACACCTTCTCTGTACTAGGTGAATTCAACACAATTGAAACACAGGACTAAATCATACAAAAGTCATATGCAACTAGTTATAAGCTAGCTAGTAAAGTGTTACTAGTACTCGTATTCTCATAGAGGCACTGTGTACATATATCTAGAACACATGCCTCACTTCTCCCGTGGCTTCTTCTCCTGCTGTGCTACTGCTCACTTTTAGTGTTTACCACCACAGCTTACTCACTTTTCCGTGGCTATCTACTGCCTTTGGTCTTTTCTGTATCTTATTGATGCAATTCTTTGTTCCAGTGAATTTCCACTCTGCTTTTCAGGACCACTTGTTACACTCTAGATCTTCTCATTTTTCCATTCCCCCAGATTTTTTATTTTTTAAAGTGGAATCAGTTCTTTCTATTCACAGTTAATCTGTTGATCTGTTACTCTGTCCTTTTCTTCAAAAATTTTGGTCTTACATTTAAATTATAATTATTCTTTAGTTTTGTTTTATTCTGACCCAACAATTTGGAGCATGTAGGCTCTTATGAGAGGTTTTGCTACAGGCAAATAATATACAGTTGTCACCAGGACAATTTGTGCTCATGCAATTCTCAGTAATATTTTTTGGGGTGTCAAAATTAAAAAGAGGACAGACAGAAATACAGCATTTTTATTTTATGGTGCTAGTATAAGATATGTCTTCTTTCCTTTGAATCTGCCATCTTCAGTGAGAAGAACACACAGACTAGCACGCCTGTGTTTCAAAAATGCCTCTTACGACTTGTGGAAGAGGGTATTCTCATCTTAGTCAGGTAAGCTGATGGCTGTAACTTCCAATTCAAGTTTCAGCAAGTTGCATACAAAATTCTCAATGTGCTGTGTTGAGGGCACACTCCTAATTATGCCCCATATAAGGCTCATACCTCTATTCCCAAGGAGCAGATGGGTAGCAAACTGAAGCACAAAGCATCTGTGTTCTGGGCAGCTTATTCAGTTCTAAATAAAGTTTTATTTTAGCATGACAGAAACGATTAACCTGTATACTACTGTTATATTAGTAGCTGTGCGTTATAGCTGCCAATAATAAGATTATTAAAGCTGAAACTCAAGCCAACATATTTAATGATGTAGCTAACATTGGAATACTTAAGACAACTATATGGTTGAAACAGAAAAGATGTCATTTTATCTCAAACAGTACTAACTAACTAACTAACAAACTGTTGCATTGTATATCCTAATATCAATGAAGTAAGTACACTGAGACTTATCACAATAGCAAATGCTAGTAATTCATGATGCACATGGGAAAGAGTAAATTTTAGAACATGTTTTTTTTTGGACAAGTGCATTATTATTTAGGATGTGAGAAAATAATTTAACAGGGGAGAGAACAGAGGTAACTTTCTATTTCTCCGTTAAATCATGTTAGCAGTTATTTACAATAAAATAAATCCTGGAATGCTGTACCAAGAGATTTGCATCTGGCCTATTAGACGCAATAAAAGAACATAATTTGTCCTTCAGGCTAGAAAATAAATTGGGTAACAGAGGACATCTCAGACTGAACTTTAGTCACCTGCTTTCATCATCAACTTCCTTTTCTGAATAAATAAATAGTAAACAACTTTTCTTTTTTTTTTTTTTTATATTATTACTTAAGTTCATTCCCTGCCAGGATAATTCAGAAATAATTTGAGAATAAAGTATAAGAAGTAATAAAACCTAATTTAAGGTAAATTATCTTCATCTCTTTGCTGATTGAACAGACTGAGATCTTATTTGGGCTGGGGGTAGAGATGATACCACCCTCCTCTAAATTTCCCTGAGGACATAAAAATGAACTATGAACAGTCAAAACTCTAAATCAAGTGAGATGAGGTGTGTATGCAGTGATTAAGCTGGACAGAGAAATGATGCAACTCTTAAATGTTAACTGATGCCTGGGGAAACCAGTATGTTTCTAGCCTGAAAAATGCCCAACGGTTAATGCTGTTAGAGTTGCTTTAACACTGCAGTGAGGCAGTACTGACAGTATTACATAGGATTTTTGTTGATGTTACTTCATGATCTTAGAATAAAACCAATGTTTCTGGTTATGGTAATTAAAATTCCATTTATACTGTAATTAAGCTTATAGATTAGATGAAACATTCAAACATTAAACATTGCAAGTAGCAATGACTGACTTCCACCTCTTCTGTAGCCCCAATTATTAATTTAATAATTCTCCCTGGTTCAAGGGGAAACAAACCAGCCAACAAACAAACCAGCTTTAGCTACAATTGTAAATTGAAATGTTATAATGGCAAAGAACAGATGGGCTGCATTTCCAGGGCTGCAGCGGGAGAAAGATGGAGAACAAAAGAGGAAGATATAGGCTGAAGTGGTAAATTGAGATTACTGGAACTCATTCAGGAGATAATTTAGATAAAAGCAACTTCATATACTTCTGTATCTGAACTGTTAACTGAATGTGTATCAATTAGGTCAAACAATATGAAGTTAGAGACTTACTAGAAGGAAATTTCACTTAGGCTGTCAGGGAAGTCTTCTGAAATGACACATGATATCAATGTGAAATTTTGAGTTGAGTTACAAAGAATATTTCAGTGTCCTAGCTGGTTATGGAGAAATAAAAATATAAACAAAAGTGGCTTGACTCCCACCCATGTTGGAGCTGAACACATCGTTCTGACTTACGTGGAGCTACAGAAAATGGTGCAGATTGTGTTTAATCCTTTCCTTTGCACTGAACACTGTAAGTTGCTTAAGCCAGATCTCAGAGCTGCTTAAGCTGCTTAGACTAGAAGCGATGACTTCTTCAGTACTGCTGCCTAAATCGACAGAGAGTGCTGAGGTAAAATATCACTGGGTTGGACAAAAGAGGCAGTGCAGTCCAGCATGTGAAGTCCCTGGTAGCAGCTAAGTGAGGGTCACTTGGTGCCATCAACGCAGGTCATGAGTGTGTCCAGTTACACATATGCAGAACACCATCTAAAGGAACTTTTCTGATGACACTTCAAGTATGTTTCTGCAATGCAATCCAGTATCATAAAATAGATCCATATTTACTTACAGCGCAGGGCTGCACAGAGAAAGGAGCTCACGTCCAAATCAAGTCAGTCCAAGCTGATGAAGGTGTACTGCCTCCAACACCAGAGCTAGCTTTTTGGTGCTTGCTTCAGGATCTCTGATCTGCATCTTACTGTACAATGTAAGCACGCTCTTGACTGCCTAGTAAAGTTAGAGAGCAGGGAAGAAGAGGGCTTGAGAAGTTATGTTTTCAACTTGGTGCTCAGTCTATTTATGCATCTAGTCAAGTGAAGAAATGTATTGTCCCAAAGTGCTCACAAACTTGAAAATCTCTCGATGTTTCATGTAGTCTTTCTTCAGGTGATAGAAAATGTAAAGGCTGATTGCTACCCTTGTTTTGACAGTACTTTCACTATCATTAAAAAAGATGGTTTCTGTTCTGCAATATATTCTTTTAGCAGCTTGCAACAAAAAGAATAAGGTCCAAGAATACTATTCCCTCTCAGACTCCCTCTCTCACACCCACCTATCTGGGACATTTTCCACTGGTGTCATCAACTACAGAGAAAGGTTTGTTCAGACAAATACTATTGCATGAACATGACTGAGTGAGTTAAAGCAATGTATTTGGACCTGGTGCCTTTGTGGGAATCCCTATTTATGGGATCCTGACAATATCAGGGAAATATTGCTTACCCAGAAAATTAGATTGCTATTTTAAAAGAAGCAAAGGCTTAGTTTGATGTCATAAGAATTCCCATTTCCATGGGAGCTAAACTGTGTGATAAATGCATAGAAACTAATATTTTTAAACACCTGAACGAAACAGTGAACAAATCTGTGAAGTTAATGTTCGGTGTATGTGACAAGAAATCATCAGGCATTTATTCACATTTTGATACACGAGAGGCACTGAAGAAAAAAAAAATCTTAGGAATAGTAAGAAATGGCAAACACACAGTTAACTAACAGTTGATTTTAAGTATAAAGAAAAATGATATACATCTGACTAGTTCTTTTCCTCCTAGGCTCCCTACCATTCTTGATCTCAATGGAATTATTTCAAAGGTCATTCTTTAAAGGCTTTGCTTTAAAGGTAAAGATACATGCATATTTTTATAGGATATGGGTGTAAAATAATAAGCTCCTAAAAGAAAGAATTAGCTTACCTCTGTTGTCTAGAGTACGGACACTTACTAAGCTCAACATAAATCCATATTGATTAAATGCCTTCCTATTTTCTTAAGTATATAAAATGTAAGAATTTTAGCATTACACAGAGACCAGTTCACAGGGTATATAACATCATACTGATAATTTTTTAAGTATACATCAAATGAATCAAAAGGTGCGTTTCATTAATTAGCTAGCCAAACTTAGCTAGAAGAAGTAAGAGAAGGCTTATTACACCTAGCAACAAGTGTGGCAACAATAATTTCCTATAGCAGCTTCCTGTGCAAAGGTCTACCATTTCTAAATCAATTAAAACAATAGAACTGACCTGTCAGCTCTGCAGTTTGTGAACAGACAACAGTCTTTCTAGAGAATAATCTGAAAGAACCTTTGAATGATGTAATATTACAGCTGAAGAGTTGTTTACTTTCTAAACTTCATAAGAGTATTTTTGTTTTGAGAAGTTTTCATTTCTTCTATGCCTAGCAATTTTTTATTGTTTAATTTAAAAAAAAGAGGAGAATATTTGTTAAAGCTTCCAGATCTCTGCTAAATGCTTAAGACATTTTGCTTATCAAAAGAATACAACCATGAAAAAGCCCTTTCAAAAAACAGGAGCTTTTTTTGTTGTTGTTTTGTTTTTTAATTTTATATTTTCTGACATTTTTATTTCTTTGTAACAGGTAGCTGGGGAATATGGCTAGGATGACAACAGGTAGGCTATCAGAATTTATGTGACAGAAAGGTTAACACAACTTTAGCACTTCTAACAGTATGGAAACCAAGCAATTTAACAGTACAGTGACAGAAAATAACAAGAAACACGTTAGCGATTCTTAACCTCAATACAGAGCTTGTTATGTACTGGGACATTCTCACATTCTTCAACAATTTCTTTAAATGATGGTCTAGCAAGTCTTCCAAGATCACGTACAATTTAAGTCTTCTGAATAGGCGAATGGATGTCAATATGACCAGTTACATACTTACTTCTGTAGATATAATTTTACATACTGTTGGGATTATTGGAGTAAATGTTTTGTAATCAGTGTTACACCTCTTCAATAGATGTTATTCTCAAAACTATCACAACTGTCAAAGCTATGCTTGATGAAATAGTAAAACTTTGAAGAAAAACTGGAAAAACTTTTCTAAAACTTCACAGCAGTGAATGTCTATTTTTTATGAAATAGAGCTCTGCACAAAAATTGTGGAAAGATCCAAATAGTCATCAAAGTGTTTGATCGAAGGATGAAGTACTGCAGATAGATTCCACACTTCGTGGAAAGATCTTTGTCAGTTTCATGTGAAGTAAAGAAAAGCTTTCCATTGAAGCTCCACTGAGTTTTCCATTAAAGAAAGGGTTTCTCATCAGACAGTAATTCAGTCCTAATGTTAAAAGCACCCATACAAATTTCTCTGCAGTAAGTTGAAAATTTATATAGTAAATCAACTGTAAAACATTTTACCCTATGAATATTTGAAACAGTGTCACTATTTTTTAAAATTTTCTAGTATGGCAAAAAGATGAGAGAACACAAAGTCCTGATATGTTAACTTCAGGTTTTTTGGGTTTTTTTTCATTGCTAGGAAGCTTACAGCATCCTCATGAAATCTCAGATTTTTATACGGAGAGAATTTCTATCAATCTGAGCAGTGCACCCCCTTTTTTTTTTTTTTTTTTTTTTTTTAATTTGCTGCGCTTATATTTACATCTAATATGTTGGTTTTAATTGTTTCCTTCCCCATTGCTAAAATAATGAAATAAACAGATCTTGAAAATTTCAAAGAACCAAAACCATAACATTACACTAATGAAGAATGCCCCAAAGCACAAAGGCTCAAAAACAGTACTGAGACTTTGAATTCAACCAGATGAAATATATCATTAGAAAAACTGTCTACCCTTCTACTACAGCTCAGTAACTGCTCCAGATACAAAGATCAGGATATAGCCAGGGAAACTGCTCAATGTACCTGGAAATTCTGATAAGAGATTCAGCCTTCACGCATGACATGGGTTGGAACCTGCTCTTCATAGAGGACATGTGCCATGGTTCTCCGCAAAATGAATGAAACAGCGAAGTGGTCTGTGCCCACTCATGGCTTACATTAAGGCTGGCATGGCAGACTGGGATAAGATGTTTTGTCAATATCATGAGACATAATAGTGCAATTTTTAAAATATGTATCAACTTAAAACTAAAATTGCATTGTGGCAGTAACACGGCCATTGCAGAGAATACATTGCAGAAAGTACAGCCAGTTAGGTGAAAATTTATGAGACAGTAATAACTGCCTTAACAGCAAATCTGTACTTTTATGAGCATGCTTGAACTGTTCTGCTTTAAATGCTAAGTGAGGCTGATTAGTGTAGATAAACAAAAATCAGTGTGCTCAATACAACTGATCCACAGCACAGTAAAACATTTCTGAGGACGTAGCCATGACAGCATGAACATTGCTAAAACTGACAGAACTTTAACTGTTTTCTGGAAGCTGAGCTTCCCCAACAATGACAAGGATGTATGCAGTAGCAGCACTTATTTTATCTCAGCCTTCTGACCATAATGCTTTTTTTTTCCTACTCAAAAGGAAACATGAGGCCATGGAATGCTCTGGTCTTTTGATGAGTACAATGAAGTAGCCTACTACAGTTTCAGTTTCCTACTAAAAATGGGTCTGTACAAACTGCAAATCATCTATACTGTATGACCAAAAAATGTTAGGGCAGATAATGGCATCTTTATCTTCATTTGACAACTGTTTTCCACATCTAACCAACATCACCTTGAGTTGCCAGAAATTAGTTTTGCTCCCTTACCTCTTATCTAAACCTCAGATACACACTAAAATAAGGATGGCGGTTTTGGTGGATTGCTAAAATAGAGATTGATGAAGGACTGTATTGTCATCCTTTTAGAAACTTTTTAGCTCATGTCTGTTTCTAACTTTTTATATATAAATAATCATCATTACATGAAATAAAGTAAAACCCCAAGGAACAGAAAATAAGAAAGCCTTCAGGTACTGTGAAGTCCACAATATTTGTCCTCTGGCATCTCTGCAGGGTACCCTGTAAGTAAGGCATGTAGGCTGTTTATTCTGTTTGTACAGCTCCAGATCCTCCAGGTTAGGACTGCAATCTTCATACTCAGCTTAGCTATCAATAGTCAGCAAGGCAAAATTACTTCAGGAGGTTTACCTGTATTTAACTTATAATTAACCAGATTTAATTTATAATTGTAGACTTCAGAAAACATATAGGCTTTCCTCCTTGGTTAAACCACTGTTTTGAAAGAAGGATGACATAATGGCTCAGTTCCTCCAGCCCCAGACAAGTGGCTGAACATGAGCCAGCAGTGTGCCCAGGTGACCAAGAAGGACAGCAGCATCCTGGCCTGTATCAGAAATAGTGTGGCCAGTGGGACCAGAGAAGTGATTGTGTCCCCCGTACTTGGCACTGGTGAGGCTGCACCTTGAATACTGTGCGCAGTTCTGGGCCCCTCACTGCAAGAAAGACATTGAGGTGCTGGAGCGTGTCCAGAGAAGGGCAACGAAATGGTGAAGGGTCTGGAGCACAGGTCTTGTGAGGAGCAACTGAGGGAACTGGGGTTGTTCAGCCTGGAGAAGAGGAGGCTGAGGGGAGACCTTATAGATCTCTACAAAAGAAAGGAGGCTGTCATGAGGTGGGGGTTGATCTGTTCTCCCAAGTAACAAGCAATAGGACCAGAGGAAATGGCCTCAAGTTGCACCGGGGGAGGTTTAGACTGGACATGAGGAAAAGTCTTCACCAAAATGGTTGTCAAGCATTGGAACAGGCTGCTCAGGGAAGTGATGGAGTCACCATCCCTGGAGGTATCTAAAAGACATGTAGATGTGGTGCTTAGGGACAAGGTTTAATGGTGGGCTTGGTAGTGTTGGGTTAACGGTTGGACTTGATGATCTTAAAGGTCTTTTCCAACCTAAATGATTCTATAATTCTAGCATGTTGCTAAAGAAAACACTCTGACCTGATCGTGGCCAGACTCCACCAGAGAACACACAAATCAAAGGCAGTCTTTGGACTTTCCCAGCTCATGTGCACTTATAAAATGCCCGACAGCTGACTGAGAATATTTTTCACTCAAGAACACAATGAAGGCAGAGTTTTCACAGAAATGTTTATGTCATTAAGTACTTTTATTCTTCTCTCTTCAATGTTTTGTTAACACTGTGGACTTGACCCTACAACCCTTGCTCACTCCCACTAGCTTTAATCAAAGAGAGTACTGACTAGAAGATGGGGCTGTATAGTAGTAAAACCTGTTCACAGATCTGCCATTTTTAAACATCCTTGAAGAATATCCATATCACGTGAACTCGGCATGTAAAAAAGCAGTATCTGATAAATGTCAAGAACCTCACCATAGTCTATTTTTTTGCCCAAGGTAAGGAAAGTCATGCGATAAATCCTGTACTATTTTAACAGTCTGCCTTGGGGAATCCTCAGCTTTTCCAAGAGGCACCTGGAATATACATTTTCTACATTGCAAGACAAACAATTAGTGGAAAGGTAACTTTTGCCATGATAATTACTACTAAATATTTAAAGGATAATTACTTATCAGCAGTTTTTAGTTCAGAGCACCGTTTTTTAATTCAGCAGACACTGAAGAGAAGTTTACCAAGGTTTCTAAGTGCTTTCTAAGTGATTTTGAGACAGTTTTTATCAGAAGAATGCCAAGAAAGAAGTAAAAAACCAGTTGACTAATGAGGAAAAAAAACCAAAACACCCTCGCCCTCCAAAGAAATTAGATGAATTTACAAGAAAAAAACCACATATTCTGTGGAAATTTAGCTGAGGCACAAGTGGGGGGAAAAAAATCTTGTTAGTCATTAATATGACATTTTTTAAAAAGGATTTATTAAAATGAAAAGTATGAGTGCAGATTAAGGTATGGATATAGTTTATGTGGGAAAAAATAAATAAACCACAACCTGTGACTTCTAAGAAAAACAGATTAGCCTGCAACAGCTTCACAAACATATCAAACAGAAGGCTCGAGGAAACAGAAAAATATGCTCTGAAACTGCTGTGAAAACTGGTATTTTCATTCCCTTTTATGAAACAGGATTATACAATCAGATTCCTAATCCCAAATCAAACTTTCCAAGATAGATTAGATGAGTATGGTCATTATTTCCAGTTACATATTCATTATCTGGTACCTATGTTGCCATTTTAGGCAGAGGGTTAAGGGCACCTGTATGGAAATATGCTAGATTTTATTTTATACATTCAGTCTGATGAAAAAATCAGCTGAGGTTAAAAAGTGCTCTTTCATTCATCCTAGGCAAAGTTTATTTTAACTTAAATGGGTCTTTAGAATAGAATCAAAGTCACCACTCCTGTAATTAAACACAGAAAGACACAAAAACTCTCAGTAGAGTAAAACGTACTGATTAGTCACCATTTCACAGAATCACAGAATCACAGAATGGCAGGGGTTGGAAGGGACCTCTGGAGATCATCTAGTCCAACCCCCTCCTAAAGCAAGTTCACCAACAGCAGGTTCACAGGACTGCATCCAGGTGGGTTTTGAATGTCTCCAGAGAAGGAGACTCCACAACCTCCCTGGGCAGCCTGTTCCAGTGCTCTGTCACCCTCAAAGTAAAGAAGTTTTCCCTTAAGTTCAGTGGAACTTCCTGTGCTCCATTTTGTGCCCGTTGCCCCTTGTCCTGTCACTGAAAAGAGCCTGGCCCCATCCTCTTGACACCTGACCTTCAGATATTTATAAGCATTGATAAGGTCCCCTCTCAGTCTTCTCTGCTTCAGGCTAAAGAGCCCCAGGTCTCTCAGCCTTTCCTCGTGAGATGTTTTGTTTCTGTAAGGCTGGAATAACAGCAATAGCTTTTCCCACAGACTGAAAAAGTAATAAGAAATTCTTGGGGGTCCATAAACCGAAAGATATGAAGAAAGAGAAAATAGGTAGGTAGATCCTACACAAGAACAGACAATAGAAACAATCAGATGCATAATGTCTCGGTAGAAAAAAAAAAAAAAAAAAAGAAAAAAAAGTAAAGTTTTCTGAAATGGATCTAAAGTCTAAGGTTAACAAAAATAAGGGAGTGAAACCATGCACCCTGAGAATAAGCTTCCTGATGGCAGTGGTTCCTTCCCTTAAAATGTATTTAAAATTCAAACTTGATTCTTTATTCCAACAAACAATTTTATGGAGAATACTTTCATCAGTTCACGGTTTCTGTAGTGACATTTTCCTTTTCTAATCTCAAGAAATTCCCTTTTATATACAATGAAGATTATCCTGTTCAAGCAGAAAACGTAAGGACTGGTATTGTCAAATGTGTCAAACAAACTTAACTGCTTCACTTCTCACGGCATATTTTACCCAGCATTTCTTGCACACTTACTGCGATGTTGGTTCCTTCTTCCACTTCAGCAATGCAGAATCTTTACTGTCAATTTAACAATTTTCTTTCTAAGAAGTACCCCTGCTTTTGCTGACATTCTGTTTCTGGGTTTGTGGCAAGCTCCATAAATAAACGGACAAGCAATTTGGCATCTGCAATGAAAACCCTTCTTAAAACTTGGTTTTGCTGCAGAAATACTACACAGAGGTACACAGCTGGTGTCTCATGATCGCTCATTCTTAGGGCATTCATGAATGTCTTTGTTGCTTTATGTTTTCTGTTTTTCTTTTTAAACTATATGCAGTTTAAAGTGAAGAAAAAACCCATCTTTTTTATGTCTAGCATAGCTGCAAACAACTTGCGATGAGGACTCTTACAGCAGTAACAAATACTAAATAATATCCTCAAATCAAAATGTATATATACAAGCAGAGTTTTTTATTTCATGCCTGTAAGGTAGGTACTTTCAGTTCCATGGACAGGGCATAATGGAAGATTCAATAATAATTATAATAATATTAAAAAAAAAAAAAGTTGAACAGCACAGGGTTTCACCTGTATATAGTTGCTTTTGCTATCCTTGGCACAGGTCAGTTCAGAATAAACTCCCTTCCAGCGATGCACTGAATAATGCACAAAGTGCTCTGAGATGAGAGGTGTTATATAAATTCAAACGCATTATGAAGGATTAATGCCACACTACTTTTTAAAAGCCAAATGCTGTTACGTCTCCTCATGTGGCATATGTCATTCAAATTAACCTAGCTTTTAGCTTTCCATGTTGCTTCTGGTCTGCTGTTGGAAACTCTGTACTGCAGTTCCTGAGAGCTGACATTTTGTTGAAACACTGTAAATGAGGTCTTGTATTTCATTCTCTTACCCTAAAACAGGGTCAGCTGTACCTACAAAATTCCTGGCAGACACTGTTACACAACATCTTCCCAAAGATCTTGAATCATGGAGAATTCACAGTCTCTGCAGAGATGGCTTTATTTTCTATCCCATTCTATCTCCTCTTCTGTTTCCTATTATGTAAACTGAACTGCGCTTGCTGCAATATAGGGCTATTTGTTCTCCTAATGAAATCTGCTAAGTAGGCACAAACACTAAATGGACAACGTGTATGATACCACTGTATTTCTTTTTCTAGCTTGCTGCTGTCAAGAGTACCTGAAGGGTACTTCAGCAAAGGAATTAAGTACTCTGAGGTCCTGTCTTCTAAATCAAGGTCCATTTTAAAGGTTATCCATCCCCTGTATAAATAATACAAGATTTTCAGACTCTGGAGACCTCTTTGTGATTTTTGCTTGCCAAAGGTGCAGACTGCCTTTTTATTGCTTCGTGGAGCAAGTGGTAACATTTGTTGGTTACAGAGTTGCCACACCCAAGAGAAATGTCCTATTGTTCTCAAATTACTTTAAATTACAGCTGGCATTCCTGAGTGAAGAATATATTTGGATGTTACATGCTTTACTAATGCATTAAGGACACACACAGTGAAAAAAAATCCAAACTGGTGGCACTTACAACCAGTTCCTGACGAGCCCAGGTGTACCTATGCCAACTAGCAACCCTGGTGCTCGTAGTGAATGACCACCGACTTCTTCCTAGACATCCCACAGGAGCCTATTGCCTGATACTGCCCGGCTATGAGCCCGACTTCCCCTTGCTTGCCTGCGCAGCAGGGAAGCAGCAGGCACCACTGGCTCCTGCTCTGCCCTGAGCAGCAGCCCAGAGGTGTCAGACAGGGGCCCAGGGGAGCTTGCCGGGGCTATTTCCTCCCTGCACACACACAGGGTTATCAGGATCTTGTCCCTAGCTCCATTCAAGTCCAGAATCGATGGCCCTTCAATAATAGAAAGACAAAGGCTTTAGAAAAGGGTAGGGTGGGAGATGGGAAGGGGAGGAAAGAGACAACAGAGCTTTTGCTGATAAGTTTGTGGATGTTTGAAGATCTGAGAAAGACAAGCTTCAGATGGCCTTTTAGGGACAAATATTTTTTGCTTTTCTGTTTTTATTCATAAGAATGGTTTCTTATTTGTGTTGCAGAAAATGCTGAAGGGTTAACTGTAGAGAATCTTCTTCCCTTCTAGTTATTTTTAAATATCAATAAATATTTTATGTCTCATATAAGATAGTCAGTAGCACTTTTCAAACCACTTTGAAATTAATGGGCATTTGTTATTCAGTTGCTTTTTTTTTTTCACCCCAGTTTAAGCTTTTCTTTTAGCAGTGGATACAACCCCTGAATTAAAGATTCAGATTGAGAAGGTTACATTGTCTTTAATCAGTAAGGCTAAAAAAAATTAATATCCCAAAATAGAGATATTACTTCTATCAGTGAAATTTAACCTCAAAGAGGGTAAATAATGATCCAGGTGACAACACTGAAAAGCTACCCAATTTTATGTTGTAGATGGGCAGCTTGTGAAGATAAATGTAGACACTGAGAGAGATGAAAAAGAAATAATTCTGGCAGCAGTGCTTTGACTCCTTAAAAAAGTGATCTTGAGAGATCATGAAGAAAAATGCTCAAGTATGTGGCTTATATTTAATTAACATTTTTAATTCATAGAGTTAGCTATATAGCACATATATGTGTGTGTATGTGTGTCCACACGCACATGCATAAAAATACTCAGTTATGTTATTGCTAGTTATGCTATTACTGATGTAACTAATATTTAAGCATTCACAAATGGAATGGCAACAGAGAGAAATCAAATGCTTAATACACAGGAAATCAGTGTGTTAGAGGCAAATACTCTCTAACCAGGTTCTTTTAGATATTCCGTGAGTGGAGGGTATAATGTCTAATATCACATTGAGGTGTTAGAAGACAGTTGATGTTACATGGGATTTCTGATTTGGCAGAGTGATACAAAATACAGTGAAAATATAATACAAACCTAAGTTACACTTAGCAGAAAAATAGCAATTGCAATACACAATTCAATCACAATATCAGTGTGGTCCCAATTACCGGTCTCTGTAATATACTCGCCGTCATGATGCTGGGTGTCCCCAGGAGCTGGGAAGAAAAACATGTGTTGAAGCCAGCTAATGCCCATCGCTCTCTGTGAAATACTCTTAGCTGTCTAGATTTATAGTTTGTGTTGGGTTGAGCCAGCATTCACTTCCCCCATGCTGATCTGGCTAACTCAGGGAGACATTCACAGGCCTTTAATGAATTCAGGAGACACATTTACACCACCAGTTGATCCACTGAACTGTTGATAGCTGTTCATCTAAAATGAAGGCCAAAGTCTGGTCCCCATTGTGTTGAGATACAGTCAGCTTCTGTGCAACAGCTGTGGTCAGTCATACCCTGCATTATTCACTGAGCTTCATGGGCACATCCTCCTTGTTCACCTCCTCTGAGCCTTCTTCCATTGGAGGGATTTATTGGTCAGTGATACAGTGACACAAAGAATCTTATTTACTAATAAGATTTTTGACTCTGCAAATCAAACATCCCAGGTCTCTCGACATGTACTCTGCTTCTGAACTTAATATTTTTGGCTTACAGAAAAGGTAGAAATTGGTTCAGGGAAAAATTAGACAGACTTTGAGGAAAAAAAATCAACGTCATATGAACTACCTTGTCACATTTTCATTGAAATCTTATTTAAATGATGAACTGGTTTAGAACTTTACCTTTATCTATCAGTTCTAGAAAATATTTTTTTCCACTACTGTTTACATAAGTCATGTTACTAAGAGCCAAATCCTAAGGTTTTCATGTACTTTTTTAAAAGGATTGGTTAAGAAATCTCTATAAAAGCTGTGAGACGCATCTTGCTTTCTGTGAATGTTAACTTATCCATTAGAAATATCACCAGTAGAGTTAAAATACATTGAACGTTCACAAAGGGTAGATTTTACCCTTGTACAGAAAGTCAGTATTAGAATCAATGTGCTACTGTAAGCCTGTTTAATTCCAAGGCTCTGAGGATAATGCCTACACGACTGTTGTAAAATAGCAAAGGTCAACTCAATTCAGTATTCCCCTTATGAAAAAGAAGTTTTCCTCTCTCATTCACCACCTATGGAGTTTTGAATAGTGTTTTGTCTTTTTTGTTCCTTAGCCTACGTTATATATTCATCCTACAAATGCTAACAGTCAGAATTCAGTGCTTGTATCTCAGTTTTGAAACTGAAGCTTTTATGTTCAGGACATGGTCAAATAATTTGTTGTGTTGTTTACACCATCTGAAACTGGCGAAAATACAGATGTGCATAAACATAAGCACATAAAAGACGTGTAAGTGTTGATTAGAAGTACATTAGGAGCGAAAAACTTGAAGACAAGTTCCCTCTGGAGAGTGTAATTTCTCAACAATTAGGCAGTGCCAGAACTGACCTATACTTAAATATCTTTTTAGCTGTAACTGCTGTTGATAAATATCCAGTCAATGTATGAATAAGTTATGTCCACATATAATTAAGACATGTTTAAAATACCTTAAAGAAATTCACTTTATTTCTTTTATCCTCACAGTTTAGCAGTTGCTTTGGCTGCATGCATCTCCCTTTATCCCACCCCCAAATTCACGTCACTGTCAGATCTGAGACAAAGAAAGTGAGAAGCGTATCTAAATACATGGATGTCAAGGGAGTGATTTACCTAGCAACAGTAACTATGTGAAAGTTATTCAGAAATGTCTCCCTGTGCATGCGGTGGTACCTTAATGGCTTGGATTTTAGAGGATTGAAGAAATGGCTGGGAGGATTCTAGCCAAGTAAAGCACCAAACGACATGCAATATACATACATTCTGGGAAATACAATGCCATCAGTGCACAAGGGTATTTATGTACATCCTTTCCATTAATACTGTAAGGATTTTTGCTCATAAATCTATAGTTAGAAAAACATTATTTTATCCTGTGCTACATTAGATATAACAAATATGTGAACAGCGGAAACGCATTAGGATAAATGTTTCTGAGTTGTAATAGCCACAATTTTTTAAAACAAACCACCACATAAAGAATTATCTGAAGTGTTACGACAATAACCCTGACACCAAGGAGAGCCAAAAAGCTGAGATGGCACTGTGATATGTAACTATCTACTGCTGTGTCAGTAATGGATACTGCTGACAAATGAACCAGAGGATCAAACCCCGATGTACACAGTGAACAGCTTTGTCTTAGGCAACCACATTTGACATATCCTACTGAAAGAAAACTGTGTTCACATCAATTCAGCATAGTAACATGTGGGCATAGTTTAAAATAATGTAAATCCAGAATAATCCAAGGACTTAATAAAAGTCACCGTACATAAGGATCCACACTATTTGAACTCAACATACAATCTAAAGCAGAATCTCCAGCTGAGATCACAGCTCTCCAAAACCCATAACTTTTCTATTCCACCCTATCTCCCCTCTTCCCACAGACATTTGCCTGCCATTCCTGTAAATTCAGGGTCTTTCAAAAAGGTACTGTAACCTGAGTCATCAGACCTTTGACATAGATATCTTGTAGCAAGCCCCCAATGAAGACTAGAAAGGTTAAACTCAGAAAAATCTGCTTTTATTATAAAAAAGTAATTAACTTTTTAAGTAGAGAAAGTTCAAATTAGATCAGACTGAACAGAGATAAATTGTTTACAGCTAACCCAGTTCACGACGTCTTTGCTTCCAGGTGTGGTTTTAGGCAACTAAATAATTTTCCAAACTGCAGCAAATTCATCATGTTCCAGATTGGTCCTTCAGTCACCTCTGAGGGCTATCAGGCTACTTGCTACTCCTCTAAGGAGGATCCTTCTCTCCTTTCCCTGCTGCACGCTGTAGACCCTAAAGCTTTTGCTCCCAATGCACAAACTCAATTGTTCCCCAGGGACTGTTCTTGTCCTTCAGGAGTCTCCCTCAGATCCAGTCTTCCAGAAACTCACAGCTGAGAACAAATAGCACAAAATACAGAGTTCATCACATCAGTGATAATAGTAATGTCTTCTTTGTGCCTTCGAAGATAAAATTTCTCCTCTCAATATTTTTTGTCTTTTCCTCTTCCATAGCTCTGAGGTCTTCTTCAACATGGCTTATCAAAACTGTTCCTATGTCTCTGCCTTTCCCACACTGTAGTACTTCAGCTTTGAGTCTTTGGCACAGAATTTCACTCCCCCTCTTCCCTAACAATGATTCTGACTACTCATCTTTCCCCTTCCCAATTCTTCATGTCTGAAAAGGTATCACCACTGCAGTTCCTCTACCTCAACCATTTCCTTCTTTCAGACTGTCTGATCTGGAGTGATCCCTTTCTCCTTCAGCTCATCTTCCCACATTAGCAGTCACTTCCATTCTTTTCAGTCTTCCACTGGTCCTCAAAAGGGCAGAGCATTGTAACATTGAAATGATGGTATCAGGATGGACAGATACAACTCCACTCTTAATAAATTTACAAGTGATAGGAAAATGTGGCTTTCTCACGGTTTTCAAATGTATTCACTACAGATTAAAAGAATCTCAGGGAAAGAGATTAACACCACGTAGTAGGAAGCACTACCAACCAATCAAATCCTGAACATTAAAACAAAAGTGTTTTACTCAAATTCAACTGAACTCATGCAGTCAGTAAAATTCTACTGACAGACCCAGTAGCCTTGCTGTTCTGCTCAATTCTTGCTGAAGAAACATTTTCTACTATGTTTTAAAGCACTTCAGGTTTTTACTTTCCAGAGATTTGGTAACTTTTAAAATTCTAATTTACAAACTGTAGTTAGGGTGCTGTAATTTCTGTTATTTGGACACTGACTTCTTTCCTTGTCCCCTCCCAAATATTTCACTTATTTAGTTCCTTCCAGTATATATGTGGCTGGTTCTAGCCACATACTTGCTACCATCATTTGTTTCATTGGTGAGAAGCAGTAACTGGGTATGAATGAGGTCCATGCTACATACGAGAGGATTTATGATTAGTCTCAATGTAGTCTAGCCTGGGCAATCCCAAACTGTACATTCTTTTTCCTTTTCCTGCTATTGTAATCTGTACTAAGATTTTGAGGTACATGGTTCTCACTCTATAGCACACAGACCACATACATCCAATTTGTTTGCCTGGATAGTTCATCTCATCTGACCAGCTGCAGAGGTTAAGTACTAGTTTGACTCGGGTGTTGGCATTGTATCTGAATAACACCTCCTCTTCTCTTTCTCACACCAGCCTAATTAAATTCAGGGTTTTCTCTATATCTGAACCAAGAAAATCACAGATAATCTTCACTGTTGTTCTGTTAACTGACAAGTGCCTTGACTGGAGGTCAATGAGGTTCCATTACATTCTAGAAAAATGGGTAGAAACAAAAAAGTCCATGAAAAAAAATTCAAAAATGTACCACCTTCAGAGTTAGCTAGTACTGTTTTCCCTGATAGAAAAGGACTCACCTGTTAGTAAACACTGATCTTTTGGGAAAGTGCACACATGTAATGTCTACGTTCCCTACAGCAAGGAAGGCAGAAGGAGAGGCAGCCACTGTTCCTATGAGCTTGGTTCTTTCACTGTTAATACAAGATTCTTGCCAGAACAGGGAGTTACCTGCTCTGGTTGTGAAAAATTCTAATTTCAAACTGCTACCAGTGCAGAATATAAAAGCCACGGATGGCATCTCCACTGAACTGTATGGGCAGCAGGAAGAGTCAGTTTTCATGAAGTCCCAGATCTCGAATGGCATGGTACATGAGTTTTGCAAAGGCTAATGGGAAAACCATTCATGCAGTATTATTCCTGGACTACAGTTTAGAGACCATAAATAAGGGTATTCTGTATTCTCTGTGGACGTCCTTATAATGGTACGAATGTTAGTTAAAAAAAAAAAAAAAAGAATTGCAAAAGTTGTTAGTCGAGAAAATAACTACAGCACTGTAATTCTTCAAAGATCTATTTTTTTCATTATCAGTGTATGCTAGCTGTGCATTTCATTTTACTCTATTTTTTTTGTCAGATATTGGCAAGAACTGTAGACTGTTACATTCCCTTTCATGTATCCATCACTCAATTTATAATAAAAATTCCAGTGCACATAAAAAAATACAACCTGTTATAGAAATTTGTTGTGACAGATTTAAACTGTATGAAATTTTACAGTATTTGTAAAAAAAGTCATGTATTTAATTTCCAGTAAAATGACTTCTTTGCAAAGTATAGTGAACATACTATACATCCCATCAATACTGTACAGGGTATGTTTACAAGAGTATCCGGGCAAAAAACAGAGCAACTCTTATAAAAAGGACATTTCTTTAAACTGGCATAGCGTTTATGACACAAATTTATTGCATTGCCAAATGGCTTTTTGATTGGTTACCGATTTTATATGCATTTCTGTGATTTAGGAGGGTTTAATGTTTGTTGCTAGTTTTTAGTGGTTATACTTTCCAAGAAAAAATATTTTCGTTCAAAGATTAAAATGAGGCCTACATGTATTTCCTACTAAATCTACTATGCAAGCTTATCTTCCACAAATATATTACAGACATGCTCCCTGGTTGAGATCTGCTTCATATTCCCAGGTTAGAAACCCCAAAATCCAGTAGAGGGGGTTAGGATCCGCCCACTACTGCACAGGAAAAATCATCCATTTGTGAAGATTTAATTGCTGCAATAGGAGTCAACTATGACTTCAGCATTAGTAATTGATGCATTGATGCAGTTTGAGAATTTAACCCCTGCTGTGAGAAGAGCTGTGATAAGGGCATTTTGCTTACAGTGGGTTACTGCATTGTAATATAATATGAGTAACTACATAGCTTTTTTAAGTAAGTACCAGTTCTTTCTATTAGCATGATACAGCTGGTTTGATAAGCCTTTGCATATTACTTATAAGAATAAAGTTTAATGTTATACATATGAAAAGAGCTGAATAGCAACATTTGACCTCATTCTTACATGGACTGGTAAACCTAATTACAAGAATTTCTCTCTTTTCATGGTGTATGCACTCCTCTGTGGGGCTTAGAATTCTCCAACAGTCCTATTTATATTAAAGCTTTCGTATAGTCAGCCTCATTACAGAACATTCTTTTAACATTCCAATACTTCAGATGATACTTACAGATATTATTCTAGAAATTCACCCAATAAACCCAATTGTCTGTGGATATAACTTCATGACACTCTGACAATTACTTAATTGCAATGATTTTTTTTTTCCCAAGGTGGCATGCCATTTAAATTATTTTACTGAATTGTTAATAACTGGGGATTGAGAAGGGTACCTCTGTACCTCCATTTTCAAATTTCTGAATGAGAAATAATAATGTTCAAACCTGCACAAAATGTATTGCACAGCATGTGAAACTGACAGATACATTTTTCTGTCTTCCCTAATGGATTATGAAGTAGTTGACTTTTTGCCAGAATATTTCCTCATTACTTGCTCAGCCCAGAAAAAAAACCCTCATCATCCACCCAGTGGCTCTGTGTGAATTGTCAATAGAGAAATCATTAACTAAGTTGAATATGAGGCATGGAAGCTAGAGCTCTGTAAAGTCTACAAAACACTATCTAACTAAGTAGGTGAAAAGTCTCACTTTTTTCACTGAAATTAAAGGAAGAAACACTTCTCCTTGATAATATAGGACTGGCATCCCCTATGTTTCAGCCATGAGATGACAGTTTCAGGGCAAAGGGTTAATAAACCTGACTGACAGAGAGAAGCCCTTGAAGTTGGTACAGACAACTAGTTGGAGGATTGGTGTTGGAGCATGACTTGGATAAATGGAGTTGAACAAAAAAAATAAATCACTGTTTATCAGCTCATCGTTGCCAGTCTGACCTGCTGCAAATGGCATGAAAACAAAACTATGAAAGGTTGCTTTCTGTAAGCATTTCAGGCATTGCAGCTGCTCTGGCTGTTAATACAAAAAGTGTTTATCTCAAAAAATACTCCCATTTTATACGATTTGTTGTAATACTCAGGAAAGTGGTGCACCTAAGATATAGAGACAAAAATAATTTTCAAATTTCAAAGTAAAAATCTAACTGAGAAAACTACAAAAAATTGAGAGTTTTGGCTGCAAAGCAAGAAAAAAAAATATTTCCTGCTTGTGTATTTCAGGTAAGAGGTGGTGCTGGCTAGTGCATGCAGCTATAAGAAAACACACAGAACTGATTCTTCTAAAGTGTCATGTTCTTCTAGGAAAGTTTGAGATCTAAAGCCAAAGCAAGCTAGGAAAGTCTGGACCTTCAGGAGGTGCTCAGTACCTAGAATGATTATGGTTGGTGTGGTCAGAAGAGAAAACAATGGTAGCTACATGCAAAATACCTTAAATTTGCTGTATATGTGATATTAGAGTACAAAAACCTCATCCGAATTCTTGCGTATGTTGATATTCTGGCAATTATCACCTGCAATGATTACTGTCCAAACCCATAAAAAAATTTGATAATTAACACCAAACAAACCAAAAACGGAATTTCATTCATACTTTGTGTTCAAATTATCACTATTCTCTTTGGGATTTTTTTTCAGTTAAAGAAGAGCATCTTGAAGCATTTTATGCACCTTTAGCTTCTTGTGCTATGACCATTTATTGAGGTATAAATTCAAGGTACTTTGCATTCACGTGGAGTCCTTCAAATGATGTCGTTAATACATTATGCCTTTTGCAGTAAGTTAATCAGTATACTAAAAAGATTCTTTGCCACTTTCTGCAAGAAGCTTGCAGAAGTTGGCAGCTGCTGCTGTGTCTTCAGGGCAGTGCCAGATTAAGGGACAATATAAAGACTCTACCTTAAGCTATGAACGGTATTATTCTTCATATAGTTTAGCTGGTGAGGATCGTGATAAAAATATAAAATCTTAATGTCTGTAATTCTTTAGTGGTTGAACTACACTGTGTCATAAACTTTCTAGGAAATATGTAATAGGAATGATAGACTGTTATTGAGATCAAGTTATGTCACAGCTAGCATGTTCATGTGGGAGCTAGCAAGCATGAATGCTGGCTGTAGTTCCTGCCTGTGGTCACTACTTCAAAGAATATGCAGAAATTCAGTTTCATTAGTATTATAATATGTTTGATCTGGTGAGATTCCTATCACTGGAGAAAGGAATAAGTTACTTCATACACTTTGTTACCTCGCCAGTATTGCCAATAGAAGGATCTTTAAAGCATTCTTTCTTTGGGCTGCAGTACGTTCAGGCACCTGAACTGAAGCAGAGATATGAGTTGATGTTCAATCTTTAATGAAAAACTTTGATGTCTTGGTCTTCTGCTGTCCCAGTGAATTTCTCAGGAAGATGTCTGAGGTCCAGTTTATATACAAAGCACTTTGTTATAATGAGGAAGAAAAGTATCCTCTGCTCATGTGTGTTACATGATTAATGTGTGAGTTTGTTTTCAACTACCTAACTCTTTTCTGGTAACAGTCTGGGTTGTACCTGTATGCTATATTACTCTTGAATTAGATTACTTCTAAAAGTCCATGTCTTTCCAAATCAATCACTACAAAATTGTGTATCTACTGGTATTTCTGGAACACAGGCTTTGAGCTGTATGGTCCCCAAAGAAAACAATACAGCAGAAAACTTTGTATGGATGTTAGAAGACCTGGTCGTCTCAATACCGTGGATATATCTTACATCACACTGTCATTGGCAACTCCTGCATGATCCACGAAGTTGAATTCCCAGCAAATGGAGTCTGTATGATGAGGTTTCCGAAAATTCACAGTAAAGCATTAGTAAAGTTTTTTGTCCTTCATCTGTTCTGGTCCATTTGGTCAATTCCTCATGATTCCATTTCTACCCATGTAAAATAACATCTTGATAGATAATTTGACTAATATTTCAATGTGATAAATTCTCACTAACTCTTGTAGAGTCTTTCCTTCCATTTCATTGACTAATCAAATTACACAAAAAAGCTTCCTTACAGCCACAATATCAACTGGTGCATTGCAGTGCAGCAAGATAGTGTGGTGGTTTGACCCACACTATGCCAGGTGCCCACCAAAGCTGCTCTATCACTCCCCCTTCTCAACTGGACAGGGGAGAGAAAAAATATAACAACAGGCTTGTGGGGTTGAGATAAGGACAGGGAGATCACTTGATATTTACTGTCATGGGTAAAACAGACTTGAAAAATCTAATTTATTACCAATTAACTGAGAAGAGGAGCAATGAGAAATAAACCAAATATTAAAACACCTTCCCCTCACCCCTCCCTTCCTTCCCAGGCTTAACTTTGTTCCCAATTTCTCTCCTTCTTCCCTCTAAGCAGTGCAGAGGGACAGGGAATGGGGGTTGGGATCAGTTAATTACTGTTGTTTTCTGCCGCTCCTTCCTCCTCAGGGGGAGGACTCCTCACACACTTTCCCTGCTCCAATGTGGGGTCCCTTCTCATGGGAGACAGTCCTCCATGACTTCTCCAGCGTGAGTCCTTCCCACGGGCTACAGTCCTTCATGAACTGCTCCAGCTTGGGTCTCCTCCATGATGTGCAGTCCTCCAGGAACTGACAGCTCCAGCGTGGTGCCCATTCGCCGCCCTCCATGGGGTCTCTAGCAGCAAACCTGCTCCAGCGTGGGTTTCTCTCTCTCCACGGGCCACAGGTCCTGTCAGGAGACTGCTCCAGTGCAGGCTTCCCACGGGCTCACAGCTTTCTTCACCTACTCTGGCGTGGGGGCCCTCCACGGGGTGTAGGCAGTCATCTGCTCCACCGCCCATGGGCTGCAGGGGCACAGCCTGCCTCACCGTGGTCTTCACCACAGGCCGCAGGGGAATCGCTGCTCCGGCACCTGGAGCATCTCCTCCTCCTCCTTCTTCACTGACCTTGGTGTCTGCAGGATGTTTCTCTCACATATTCTCACTCCTCTCACTCGCTGCAATTACTGCTGCGCAACAACTTTTTTTTGTTCCTCTCTTAAACACGTTATCACAGAGGCGCTACCACCGTTGCTGATTGATTTGGCCTTGGCCAGCAGCAGGTCTGTCTTAAAGCCGGCTGTCGTTGGCTATATTTGACATAGGGGAAACTTCTAGCAGCTTCTCACAGAAGCCACCCCTGTAACCCCCTCGCTACCAAAACCTTGCCACACAAACCCATTATAGATAGTTTGGATGATCACTTATTTTTTTAAAAAACAACAGTTTAACTTCTTGAAGTTCAGCGGAAGTACCTCTTGCACACTGTAGTTATGAAACTTCTAACACTTTTTAAAAAGAAGAGCAGGATGGAGTTAATTCATGTTCCTTGGATCTAAGGGTTGGTTTAAGCTTCTGTCTTCCAAAGCATTCAAAACAAAACACACAAAGATATATCAGGGTTCCATCCTTCTTAGACAAGAGGAAATGGCTTCAAGCTGCACTGGGGAGGTTTAGATTGGACATTAGGAAAAAATTCTTTACTGAAAGAGTGGCCAAACATTGGAACAGGCTGCCCAGGGAAGTGGTGGAGTCACCGTTCCTTGAGGTGTGAAAAAACCCATATTGGTGTAGTGCTTCTAGACATGGTGGGCATGGCAGCATTAGGTTGACAGCTGGACTTGATCTTAGAGGTCTCCTTCAATCTAATGATTCTATGATCATCCAGTCAACAACCTGGACAACACAAACACAGAGTTTCTATGGAGCTGCAATTTTTTCTTTCTGGATATGCAATAAAATTCTGTTTCTCAAGCAGAAGAAAGTAGATAATTTTTGTAAAGACTGTTTTGAGAAGTTTTTCCCTCCTTGCTCCAGATTTGTAACAACCTGGTGGATATTTTTTAAGAAAAAACCCGAGGTGTTATTATTAGATTCCCCACAATAGATTGTCTTTTATTACTGCACATGACTATGGTTTTAGGTTCTGAGGAGATTATGAGCAGTCCTATGACTCTTTTGCAGGTAGAGTCAGAGAGCAGCAGAAACCAGCTACTCCAGAATAGAAGGCAAGCCAGTAGCTGAGTGACAGCAGGGCAGGAGGCCAGCACCCTCAAAGATAAAGGGCATAGTCTCATGGTACTCATGAAAAAAGAGCAAGTCCCGTGACTGGGTTCAGGTGAGAGTTCAGATAACAGGGCTAGCACATAGCCACAAGTCAGGTTCGAGGTCAAGCTGGAAAGTCAAACCACGGGTTAGGAGCAGTAAGACATACAGGTGACCACAGGCAAAGCGGTAAGATAGCTCTGGCAAAGACAAAGCTAAGCATCGTGGCTTAAAAGCACCTCTTGTGCAAAGAGGAGCAGGATGCCAAAAAGGCTTCTCACAGCCTTTTCTCTCCAAGCTCTTTTCCCAGCACTCCAACCCTGGGTCCCGCAGCTGCACCAGATCAGAGCTAGCCTTGAGCACAGGCAGACAAATCCCAGCAGGGAAGCAGGGGAAAACTCAGGGCTCTGACACATAATTAGCAATGTTAATTTTTGCAACTGTGTGCTATACCTGGTGTGAACACTTACTACTGACTTTCATAAATTGAATAAATTAATAACAACTCCACAGCATTTATCTGAAGACCTCAAAGCAATTTAGAACAATTAATGAATTAAGCCTCTTACCATCCCTTTGATGTGTAGAATTAGTTTTATCTCCAGCATGCAGATGCAGAAGTTGGACACTGCAAAAGAAATGCTAAACTCAACAGCAGTTTGACCTCGATGAGTGAGGCCAGGATTTCATCCACAGAAGTCAAATGAGTTTCCTAAGATCACAAAAGGGGCTTCAAGTCTCTCTTTTTTTGTATGGAAGTAGTTCTCGTGACAGTTAATAGGCTTGCATTACCTGGTTTTTTTAAGAGCTCAGTTTACATCTGTAGTAAACACAAGGATAAAAACTACAACCTCTTTACCTGAGGCTTACAATTTAATTCTAAACCTGTACTTGCTTCTAAAATGCATCCTTTATAACAGAATATGTTTTTCACCTTCATCCACTTGACTGGTCTTCAACCCCTGAATGTAATATATACTGAGTGCATGTATGTGCTGGTTTTGGCTGGGATAGTTAATTTTCTTCATAGTAGCTGGTATGGAGCTATGTTTTGGATTTGTGCTGGAAGCAGTGTTGGTAATTCAGGGATGTTTCATTATTGCTGAGCAGTGTTCACACAGCGCCAGACTTTTCTGCTTCTCACCCCACCCCACCAGTGAGTAGGCATTCACATGTACATACACCCATGTGCGTATAAATCCACACACATGTAAAATACTGATTTTTTGCATAGGACTGAAGATTTGTTTTGACTTCTGTCAGTTAAAAGTCAAAATATGTAACAAAATGAAGTTTAAGAATTTTATTTAACCCTGTTAAAAATCCGACTTCACGGGACTAAACCTAAATAGTCTTTTGTTTAAGCTAGCCCTCATTTTAGTTTTAGTTTAGTTAAGACCCAAAGCATTTTTTTTTTCCAAAAGTATAAGAGTTTTCGACAATTTTTTCATATTTTTTTCTCAACATCTTTACTCTTGATTGAATTTCCTGTTTACTCATTTATTCCCACAATTCCTCTAGAATTTGCCTCTTGTGTACTTCCATTTCTTTCATAAAATCATAGAATGGTTTGGGTTGGCAGGGACATCTTTCACTAGATCAGGTTGCTCAAAGCCCCATCCTACCTGACTTTGAACACTTCCAGGGATGGGGCACCCACAACTTCTCTAGGCAACCTGTTCCAGTGTCTCACCACCCTCATGGTAAAACATTTCTTCGTTATATCTATTCTAAAATTACCTCCTTTCTGTTTAAAACCATTGTCCCTTGCCCTGTCACTAAAAGCCTTGGTAAAATGTCTTTTTCTATGTTTCTTATTTTATGGGTCCTTCTAGCAAGCAGTTTCATGTCATCTAAACCACAGTTTCCATAGGGATGCTTGTTCTGTTTATTTTTTTCCTGGAAGTAAATAAGGCAAAATGTTATTTGAAAATGAAGTACCTTAAGATCAGGAAAATGAAAACATAGAGATAAGCATACCTGGTAAAGGACTTTACAGAAATCACTGAGAAACAACTGGAAAGACTGAGTTTGTTAGCATGCAGATAAGAAACCTTGATAAGAAGAGAATAAAATTAATATTAACCTAGCTCTTTATTTAGCCATGTAGTGCAACATTATCTATTAAAACTGAGTATTGAAAATGAAATTTACTGTACTATGTTCTTGCTTATTTTGGGGTGTCATTTGATAGTAATTCATCAGCTCTCCATGGTGCACAGCTCCAACATCCCCACCAAAATAAAATGGAAAGAATCAGATCCCATTATCGTTAATGCACTGGACAAGGTTAAAAAGGGAAAGAGAATAAAGAAGGACAACTGACTGCACAGCAAATTAGAATCACCTCACAACCAGGTCAGGACACAGCAGCACTTTAATCAAATTCTGTACAGTTCGTGTTTGTAGTATTGACAAATCCTAATTATAATGAAATACTATTTGTTCCCTGGTGTTGAATGTTTCTGTTGTAATGACTATAGTGATTTGAGCCAACTGAGCTTATAATTCGCCTTCTTGGCTAAGACTGAAAAGTTAAAAGGTAAAGCAACAGAAGAGAGGTGGAAAGGAGGATAAATACAGGTGGAGTGCAAACAAAGATGTTTTAAAGTCCAAGTCTTTTCTCTGCTTCTAGCAGAGCCTGTCAGTTCAACATCAGATTGTTATCCAAAGCCACTTTTAAAACTGCAATGCAAACTAAAAATGGCATATTGCTGATCACATTACTATCTCTTGAAAACCATTAATATTAATTCATATTATTATAATTAATATTCACAGGTTTTTAGTTATGTAGGCACTGCATACTTACTTGGATCACTGCAAAAATTGTATCTTGTCTATTTCTTTGACTCTTGGACACTAATATGAACTCTGGCTATTTGAACTGGGGACATGATTTTAATAGTCAGTTAGTCATCACTGTGATGCTTCAGCAGCAATGCTGGAAAAACTAGTCAGTAACATCATTTGGTGTCCTTTTAAAGCTGGTTACATGATAAAAAGGAAAAAAATATAATGGTCTTCCTGAGCACAAAAGAAAACCTTCCCTGAAACTTCCTAAAGTTGCTTTCCTACACACACAAGTATGATCTTATAATTTATGTTGAAATTTCAAGAGGAAATTTTTTCTCAGTTTCATGTACTTTCTGAAGAACCCTCTCTTTGATTTTTGCTGCTTTAGAGATTGTTATCTGAATCATAAAAGCTAGTAAAAGTAAAGGATTTTATAAGATTTCAGTGTCAGTTTCTGCATGTTCAGAGCTTCAGCAGCCTCGTTGTCCTGGTTTGAGCTAGAACAGAACTAATTCTGTTCTGTGACTTTACTTTCCAACTAAGTCTTTTCTAAGTAACTGCACTTTCTGAAATCAACAGCGTATTTTTCCAGACAGTGTCTGCTTCTAGTAGTGATAGTGCTTGGTGTTCAGAGTTAATGCCAAGGAATGATATGCAGAAAGGCTCTTGCTTATACTTGCTAAATCTTTCATCCCATTCTGAAGCACTGTAAGGGAAAGGGTCACGAGTATGTAAAAAGGTCACACCTGTGGGGAGGAGTGAGCTGGACAGGCAACTCCAGACTAGCCAGTTAAGTATTCCATTCCATATACTTCATATTCAGTGTAAAGCTGAGGGATCACAAGGGCTAATCTCTCTGCTTCCATGGCCAAGACTGGAGGAGGACTCTGTGTCTGTTCTTCTGTCTTTGATCCCTATCTGTGCCTTCCTGAATCCAGTTCCTGATTCCAGCTCTTGCATCCAGTTCCTGTCTGTTGCTGAGTCCACCCTGGGACTTGCCCAGTGCCAGCCCTGCAGCGTCAGTGGTGAATGTACTGTCATCAGCCGGGTTGGGTTTGGTATTGGGTTCATGTATATTTGCATATATTTTATAATTTTCTTACTAGTATTACTACATTTTTATTGTTATTTTTTTCAATAAAGCAGTTTTACTTTTCTTTCCAAAACACTTAAGTCTCTCTCCCTTATTCTCTCTCTCTTCCCCTTCTGGGGAGGGAGAGAGGTTAATAAAGACCATCTGTTATTCGTTAGTAACAGGCTCAGCCCTAGTCTGTGACATTCCTGAAAAAAAAAAAAAAGAGGAGTGTTCCCTACACAAAGACCGACAGCTTAATGGTCAAGGTATGGGATGAACTACTAGAAAACGGTAGATTGTAGTCTAACCTTCCACTGACTCATTAAGGGCTTAGAAAAATTAATTTTTCATATCATTCCACCATCTTATCTAGAGCAAGAATGTCCTATTTAGCCCATTACCTCCAAATTACCTGCCTAAAATGAAGTTGAATATATTTTGGTCAATCAATATTAAGTGCAATCATCAAATACCTTACAACCTGATTGGATCTTTGTGATGTCAGTAACTATTTGCAGTGCATAGTCCCAAGTTTCTCAATCAAACTGAACTGAAATAAAGTGAAAATATAATGCTTTAAAACTGATATAACTACTCTCCAGCCCTTACATCAGAAAAATTTCTAGTATGTTTGAAATCTATTATTACTTTAAGAAAATTTGAATATTTTTAGATTATGTAATTCATCATATGACATTTATAACACGAGAAAAGTCAGATTACAGTCAATGCATATTTAATTTATATGTAAGAATTAAAATAGAAAAAAGAAGCTCCCTAGATTAAAGAAATAGGAACATGTCCTGTAAAAGAATAAGGCCCAGCCTGGAGTTTTGAAACACGGGGAAGCACAGAGATGGAATAAAAAGACTGACCAACCAACTAAAAAAACTTCATTCACAGCTACAGACCTTTTCTTTATATTTTGCACACACAATATCACTAAAACTGAAAATATCTCCCTGTAACAGGACTTGGACCTAAAGCACATAGTTATAGTCTCCAGGCAGTATCCATGGCTTTCACTACCCTTAAGAGCCTGGACAAGTTTTCTCATGCAGTCCATGAAAGCACTCTTTGGAATGTATATTTGCTACCAGAAAGAAATCACAGTCAGGAACATTGATTTGTGACGCCAGTCTCACAGTTCTTATACTCAGATATAAAGTCCCAACAGAGACAGCCATTTAAATTTTCCTTTGAAGATGGCTTATCATCTGCATACCTTCTGGTACTACTTTGTCTAAATTTAGAGGGATGCTACATACTTCTGTGAAATTCAATGGATTTACACCTCAGTGGTTGAATAAAAAGTAAATATTATGGTTTCTTTTGCCTAATACTTTTTATACATGAAAAAGTTTCAGATTATCATATCAACTGACTTTTGTATTACTCCTCCTCCCTCAGTATTGTATCTGGAGGAGCAAGATACTCATTCATGATAGCTTGTAGGTGCAAAGTCAAGGAAAGAACTATGCTGTCATGTAGTCAAGGAAAGAAGTATGTTGTCATGTAGTTCAGGGAGGTCCACACTTGACATAGCAGCAGTGGCTTGCATTCCCCAGAGATTTTCTGTATGCATATAAAGGAGAAAGCTTGTTTCTCTCTACCTTGTTCTTACCATATGATCACAATGTTAACCCTTGGCCCTGTGAAGTTATCAGAGCAAAAAACAGCTACAAGAGCAGTTACTCCTCGACTCCTCAGAGAAAATATGACAAAAGCAGCTGGATTCTGTGTAGCACTCAACATTTGGAACATTTTATTACAATCTAGACTCAAGTGTAAGGTGAATCTTTTTATATTGTTTTTACTCTTTAACCTGAACAAACATGGAAAAAACACAAATGAGTAAACCGAGTGACAACTATTCACAAAGGAAATAGAGAACAAGCTGACGTTATATTCTCTTTTTGGGTCATCACACTGAAATTCTCTTGTGATCTGTAAAACAACATTTACGCTGCGAACCTGCATATTACGACCCATGACATGATTTTATTTTTTAATGACAAATTGTTGTGAACTAAAAGCAAGGCAAGTTTCAGAGTCACAGAAAGATTTGAATCCAACATTATTATATCGAAACTTCTTCATTTGTTTTTAGCTGATGTTATGACTGGATGTGTGGGGCAATCAGAATAATTTCAGGATGCATAATGCTAGCACTGCTGTATTACGTCTCACATGCCATTGCCTGTCTAACGAGACAGATCTTTAGGTGGAGACAGGCCTGGCCCAAAGCTAGACCTCTGTTCTCCTTTAATTTTTTTAGTGTATATGTCTTCTGTATGTCTTTCCTTCTTTCATAGGGAAATTTGTGTCATGGTTAAACAGAATCCAATTCTAAATCTATTAATAAGATCTGTTAGCACTTAGTATTGATAAGATCTTTTTCAGGGACCCTCACATTTCCCCACTAATTGGGAACAGTCTGTCTATGATTCATGCAGCTGTATTTTACCTTGCTGTTTAAACAGCACACTGTGTGGGAAGAAATGAGTGAAAAGTTACATAAAAGAAGGCAAAAACTGAATTCTGTCTGAAATTTGTTCTAGCCACCCTAAGTGGCCAGCTGGGCACAGCAGACTGGATGGTGACTGATTCACAGGGTTCCTTGTTCAAATAATTTCCATTTTGTTGAAGCTGGGAATTGGCTGTTACCTTCCCTCAGCAGCTTCACAAATAAGTCTTCGCTTTGGGATACCTTAAATGGTATCAGAATAACTTGTTTTCTTTCCTACCTTGTTTCTCTGCCCTGCCTCTTCTATGCTTATTTCATTCTCCTGGCTTCCAGATGAGGTGATCTTGCGACAGCATGGATCCCATTTGAAATAAGTGAAAGCACTTCGGCTGTAGTCCCAGCACAGAACAAAATACATGGCTGCTGACGTGTCACTGAATTGGCTTGAAAAAAGAGAGCTCTGAGGAAGTGGTTAAGAATCTGATGAAACAGTTAAAAATCTGATGCAAGTGCTGATGGGAGTCCACATGCTACCATGCTATCAGTGAAGCACATTTCTGTTGTACTTATTGCAGTCATTTCTAACATTCTCATTATTGCTACACCGGTTCTCCAGATAGGTGGGAGTGAATAGGTACGTGGGAACCAAGGCTCTTCTCTGTTCTCAAACTGTCTCATCTTTTCTGAGAAGTCATCCAACATAACACAACTGGAGCAACATGCAGGAAAGGGACACTGTACTCACTTCCAACCTTAACTACCATAACATGGGAAGGAAACGTTCCCCTTGCCTTACACTACATAATCTTAGTGTAGCCTTAAAGGTTAAATATTTGCCCACTGTTTTGTGGTTTAGATGGTTTGTAAATGGTAAAAATTAAGATAAGAATACAAACTTGACTTTACCATAGAAATGTACTCTGGATAAAAATGAAGACTTTCATAGGCTTCTTTTCCAACAGCATCAGGAGAAAAATGTATCCCCAGTATGATGTCACAGCTACTGTGTAAGGAAGATGGAAGATATTTTAATTCCTTTTTTTTTTTTTATAAGGGGGAAGCAGATGTCACTGAAGATTGGAAGCAGAGTTATGCTTGGGTATAATAGCTTGCATACCTCTGTATCTTTAGCATGCTTGAAAAGTTAATTCTTCAACTTCAGCAGTAAGTGAAAGTGTCCTTGAACAGTAACAGCAATGAGTCTGTAACATGCAGCACTTGAATCTTTTATTTCATTTGCTACAGTCTTTGAGAGCACCATGATGTTGGTGAACTGTTACTAAAGAAACAAGTACATAAATGCTTTTGGATTGTTTTTTCTCTAGTTCCTTTTGAAAACCTTGTGCTGCTGCTGTAGCCAGCTCGTGTGAACTTCTGGGACTCAGTTTGCTTTAATTGCCATAAAAACCTGCAAGCTGTAGTTCAGTCTTTGCAAAGCCATGGTATACAGGCTGAGTTTAGTGAGTTTTTCTCACTAAAGTTATATCTTGATGTTAAATTTTTCTATGCACACAGGGGAAAACACTATTAGTACCAACACGGTAGAGGGGTAGAAAGATGCCAATGGTGAAGCTTAGGCATTTTTCTGTGCTTCCCTGATCTCACATAGCAGATCCACAATGGGCTGATTGTCAGCAGCCATCAGCTAGCCTCAGCCACCACAGCGTGCAATGTGGGTCCTTTTCTCTCTGCATAACTTTTTTCCACAGACTTTTCTGGTCTCCACTCTTGTAACAGAAGTCAGGGTAGCACATACTCATGGACCTTATCTTGCTGTATCTGAACATGTGTGAGTTTTGTTACTATGTGTTGAAAAGAGACATACACTTATCGCTATTGAGCTTCAGAGACTTCCAAATCTTAACAGACAAAACACTCTTCCCCTTCCCTCCAAACTCAAAGTGAATGTGTTTAAAACACTGGCATTAAGTCTTTCTTACTCTTGTGGGAGTTCATTGAAATAATAAAGTTACACTTTGGTTGTCCTAATAGACATATAGCTGTCTTTCACATGAAGACAGAGGCCAAGGCCATGAAAAAACTCCAGACTGATGCATGAAACCAGGAGAAGCATGCTGTCAGTCTTCCAGGATGAGATAATATGCTTCTAGAACAAAAGTGATGCTGTCAGAGAAATGTATCTTCATCAGATCAATAAAAAATAAGTCTCTCAGTTTTCTCTGTACTTCATCTTATGGATGACAGTCTATCACCATGAAGTACAGAGGAAAGTATGTACAATTAAATGGCTGGTGTCTGGACAGTGTTGATCTGCTGAACGTTCTTTTGTGATGTTTCTTATCAAGCCAAACGGGTTTTAGACTTGGCAACAATAAGGTAAAACGACCAAAAAATACAGTCTTGGAGTGATATAGCCACTCAGTGTCTTTAATGAAAAGTACCATAGACTTTCAAAGCAAATGTCTTTGAACAAGGAGTGCACTGTAAGAAAACAAGATCGTAGATTTATTCTTTCATAAACAGCTCTATTTGGTAGATATTTCTGAATTTGTGGCTCCCTATACACTGAATTATGTAGCATAAAAATACTATACAGTCTTTTTTTTTTTTTTTAAAAGGAATGAAGTTTGAATCTGTTTTTGGTTTAATTCCCATCACCAAAGTTTGTAAAGTTTGTCAGTGGTTAGCAATGATGCTGTAATTTGTTTTTAGTACACTGGACAATCTGAAGCACAATCTGCTGTTTATTAAGTTTTTGAGAACCTTCTGACCTGTTTGGAAGACATGGCGATACTATTTAACATGCATAGTCATTAGTTTGGGGCTAGGAATCAACGAATTTGCCATACCAATGCTTATTATTTGCAATGTTACCAGAGTGTTAGTGTCATTAACAGTTCCAAGCATATATCTAAATTCGTTACATATACTGTGAGCAATAATTTGATATGTAAGGTCAGAGTCTGCCCTTGTTGCACCAACAAATACATTCTACTTTCTTGGGTCTGGGGCAAAATCTTTCCAAGGTCACTACTCTTGTAGGTTAATCTTTACCATTTTGATGAAAAAAAAGTACACCGTTGATGAATTCTACCTACCAATCACTAATGCCGCTGCTTTAGTATGGATTGTGCTGCACTTGAGTTACAGTACGGGCCTATAAAGGTACTACAACTCAATGCAGGACTAGGATTGATTCACTAAGAGTCAAACCTTCGTGTATTCTAGAGAATATTTTGCCTTTCCTTATATAATGTTAAAGTTCAATACTTTAAAATGAAATGTTCTGTAGTTGAGTGTGATTGATTTTTCCAAGAAGGCTTGATCAATACATAGACAAACTAATTTTAGCCTATTAATTCAGTGTTTTCCACTGGTGGGGCTTTGAAATAATAAAATGCCGCCTTCCCCCACACCATTACAGACACGAAATCAGATTGAATTCAAAGTCTTGAAACACAGGGCGGCAAGGAAGGTTGCTGTAACAAAAAAAAAAAAAAGGTAGAAAAGAACTTTTCACTCTGTTCAGAAGACTTGCTGAGACCAAGCCGTTTACCTCTCTAACTGCCTTCTGTTTCTCAAGTGGGCCTACACACCAGATGGAAGAGACCAGTCTGTCAGTATTAACATAGGGTCTTTCTGCATGATAGAAGAAGGCATGGTCCTTTTTCCTTAATATTTTTACCATTATCTGACTTCTGTCTTCAAATTTAGTCCCTTGTTGTGGTTTTGTTCCCTTAATAATATCTGTTCCAATAGTCAAATACTGAGGTGCTCCTTTTCTTACTTTAAAAAGTGATCTTTTTACAAAATCAATTGGCTAACATTGCTGCTTGCCTTTCTTCACCAAACCAAGATATCTGATAACTGCCTTTTCACTTTAGCCATTAGTGTATAAAAGCCTTTTTTGGGTTGAACAATTTCAGCTTCTCAGGTAGGTAGTTCTCAGTCCGTGTCATAATCAGAACTGATTTTTTTAAGACCTGCCTGAACTTACACCTCCCTAACAGTTGTAGACTGGTTATATATTTGAAATCATTATTTCACCCCATACACAACACAGCTCAGTTGCATTCATCTTGTTTGAAATTGAATTCTTGATGTGATGCCAGGAATACACAAGTGTTGCAACTAATATTACACATTTTTATTTGTATACTGTGGACATTTATTTGATGTAACTTAAGACTGTCAGTTTTCTTAAGCTTAGTCTCAAATCATTTTGTGAAAGTTGCGACTGCTACTGGTAGAAGTTAACTTCTTTTAGACCTGGTAGGCAGCTGTCTAGTTTAATCGGAACTCAGTCATAGGGCTCAGATGCCCTTTGAAATCTGAAGTTTCAAACGGTAGCTTTGATCCTTCTTTGTCTGCATTTTTTATGATACATTGCAAGATGTTACCAGTCTGTCCTCAGCAAGTGGAACAGTTGAGATGATTTTGGTTTAGGTTACAATTTCTCTCTCCTTCTGCCTCTCCCTTTCCTTCTCAACTTCTGTAACCAATGTAGTTCATGGAAGTCTCCATAACAGAAACTAAGATATTTTGTTTGTTTGTTCCATGCAACAGCTGGTGTCTTTTTTTTCTTCTTCATTCTTTCAATTGCAGAAGGTAGACCAGCTACCTCCATGTAACTCTTAGACAAGTGGGTTTGTGCCATGTGCATCTAATTCTGTTAGCCCCTCCATTGAGGTTGTGTTGGTTCACTGGCAGTCAAATTTAAACATACATCTTTTTTGCAGGAAATGTTTCCAAGGAAAACACATTATTTGCAATTCTAGATACTGAATATAGCATTGTGTGTCAGTGTGTTGACTTACCCCAATGTGAGCCTTGTAGGATCATGTTAGAAGAAGGAATGTAGGCATTTGTATCATGGTTCATGTCAGTTTTCCCACCACTGCATTATCTCTGTCAATAACAATTTCTAAGGATCCCTTGTAAAAGCTGACACATAAGTAGTTCCTACTTTCTACAAGACCCTCTGCAGAATTCAGTGGTTTATGAGTGGCTTCTACAATTAAGTCCAAATCCATCAAAGTTGATCTGTATGTGCTGGCAGTTGACCTGATTAGTCTCTAATAAAGGAGGTAAAAACTATGGTAATAGATGCATGGAATAACATGGTAATGTCATTGAAATGATGAAGAAGACGATCCTGGGTTTACTGCTGGTGTACTGGCAAACGTAAATTTTCAACACCAAAGAGGTGATTTAAATCTCTTTTGTTCATCACAAGCAGAGAATCCCCTCTTTCACACAGCTACACTCTCAGAGGTCCTTGTATGAAACTATCACCAGTAAAACAGCAGGAACTTTCCAATTTAATTTCCAATGGTCTATTGTGTTCCATTAGGTTTTCAGATGGACCATTTATTCTTACTAATATTGTCAAAGAAATAGAGAAGATACAATTTTTGCAGTGACTACAATTTTTGCAGTGATTCAAGAAGGTTTGCAGTGCCTACATAACTAAAACTAAACTCAGACCAAGATTAAGGCAAGTAATTACCTTGGTTTATATGTTAAATGATAACAACTAGAAAAATCAGTCAAAACCATAGGATTATAATTATTCTAACACCAAAACTCATAAACCAGTGGACTTTCACTGTGCCTGTGTTTTGTGTTCATAACTGTAGGGCACAGGCTGTTCTCTCCTTGAAGTGACACAGGTGAATTCCTTTAAACTGTGCTCATTTCAGGTTTCCCATCCATAGGCTTCTGAATGCTTTCAAAGAGAATGACTTCTAAAGGTAATAGAGGTTCCACAGGCTGAACAATAGCTCAAATCTGTTTTGACATGAGTGAAGGGATTATGGTCTCGGCAAGCTTTTCCTTCTCATTCACCAGCTTGACCCTCCCCAGCTGCAAGCTTCTATCTCACCTCTGATGACAAGGCTCACTGGTCTGAGACAGGCATTGCCTGCTCTGGGTTCACATCTGCACAATGACAGTCATAATCATAATGTGGAGGAAGGCATAAAATTCACATTTGTTTTCAGCACCCTCTTTTTTTCACTTTACAGTCATTAGTTCCTACTATCAATCCTCAAAGGAAGGAAGGTACATTTATGCCCTGAAAGAGTCCATACATTGCATTATCTAATTTAACACCTAAACTGTCTCAAAAAGGTTTGCCTGGTCTTTATGCAACAAAGAGCTTGACAGAAAAGCTGGAGTAGGCAAAGGATTTTAATACTTGGTAGGAGGTCCCGAAAAGAAGACATGAACAGGACTTCTCTGGAAATTACTACAATACCTCAAAATTCCTTGGTGCTATCTTATGTTGTGTCAGCTATGTCTGTGCCTTATTAATGTTTCCACTAACATAAAATAACAAGACATAACACGCACCTCGACTATTCCCTCTACACCAAAGCACGTGTACTAGCATATTCCATCTTAATATAGTCAAGCCTTCTGAGCAGTTGCAAAATCTTCACTGACTAGCAGACATGGATATTGCAAATCACAGCTTCTTCTTTTGCCCAGATCTTCACAATTATCAGTCATGCTAGTTAGCACAGGAAATACTGTACAAAATACTGACAATTAAGCAAGCAAGACTCAAACTCAATAACCAGCAATGTTGTTCAAGAGTCTTAGGGGCATCTAAAGAGATGCAGCCCAGATAAGAGCCTTCTAGACTCTCTGGTTCTTCCAGGAGTAATAATCGTAGATTCCCCTTTAAAATTGCGCTGAGTATTTGTTTTGCAGAGTGACAAAAGAAGGGCTAACCAGTTTGCTCACCTCTGCTCCTGTACTGAAGATCCTAATTTCTGCTGTAAGGCCACCTCTGTGACATTCATGGTAAATTGATTAGTTGCATCATTTCTTACAGTGTGCCCTCTGTGTCATGTCTCTGAGAAAAGTTGTCTCAGTCAGCAATGTTTCTTTTCATCTGTGCAATGTGCAGCAACACATGCCTCATGGGAAAGCAGTAACGAGCAGCTAGTCCTTTTGAACAGAAACCTGACTGCTAAAGAATGAGCTCTTGAGTAAGAGATGCTTTCCTTCACTGAGCCTGTCTGGGCATCCATTACCCTCCTAATGTCTAAGTTCATATGCAGGTATTACAGCTGCCTGGAAATTTTCAAATGGAGAACATGTTTGCGCTTATAGTTTTCATTTCAAAAAGGGATAAAATGTAAAACTTTGGCTTCTTCTGTGAAATAGAAAATCCACTGCTCCTTGTCTCAGGTTGCCTCTCCAAATATCCCTAGAGGACGTGTGGGTGGGTGATGTATATCTTATGTTTTTTCTCATTTTTCCACACAAAGGGAATAGAAACTCTTTCCCCTCAGGAATTTTTGATCACTGGACTTGCATGGAACTGTCAGTCTTTGAAAGAAAACTGTATTTTCTGTTTACTGAACTCAGTTGCCAATAATATATAAGCAAAGTATTCTGAGGAAATAAGTAGTCTCACTGCTGTATTATTCATACTCTAAAATAAGTTATATTCTATAGTACTTATTTCCAAATAAAAGTTCAGTTTACAATTTTATCTTTCAGTGTAATTTCCCACTGGAACCCAACGGTTTGCCATATGTGTAAGTCAGAATTTTGTCTCCATTGACAATCAATTTAAAAGAATGTTTGAGAAAACACATGTTGAACTACTGAACAATATGATTGCAAGAACGAGAAGTAGGAAAAAGAAGGCATACAGTCTACATTTACACTGTTAAGTTAAACATATTCAGGAACATCCTCTGTCACTGATGCCACCAGCATGGAACAGCCTCTTCTACATGATTTTAAATTTCTGTTTTCCAAAACAAGTCAGCCTTGAACAGACTGAAAATTAGTTTACACAGATCCTGACACAGAACATATTCCACAGGCTTTTGTGACTGTTCAGAAGTTTAATTGCCATTATCTCCTGTTATCACACCTTCCTCTTTTTAAGAAACAGCCTGCCTCCACCCTCATAGGTCTTCAGTCCCTCATGAGCTTTCAGTACTCCAGTTCACACCCCACAACTGCTGCCAGTGTGCCTTGGGACACTTCAGCTCCTGAAAGCTCTGTTGCCTCGCCTTTTGCTGCTCATGTTCAGGCTAGATGACTTTTTGTATCTCCTTTAGCCTCTGTAGGAACCAAACCCTTTCTTGGTGTATGGCTCAGACATCTACTGCTCTCTGCTGTCTTATCACATTGGGTGGACATGTGAAGTTGTTATGCCTACTGTGACACTGCTGGAAGGCAGTGGGAGAATGAGTACATTCAGGTGGCATAGTACCATCTACAGCAGCAAGTGGGAATGCTACCCAGAACGTGAACAACAAACTGGATGTACAGTCAATACAATCAAGGGTAGGGCTGCCACTCAGATGGGCCTACATAGGATAAAAGAATGAGCTGACAAGGACCTTTTGAAATTGAAGACGGACAAATGCAGAGTTCTACACTAGGAACAGGTATACTCCCTGCATTGGCACAGTGTGGTGATGGACTGACTGGGATTCAGATCTACTGAAAAGGCCCTAATTGTCCTAGTGGACAGCAGACAAAACCTGAGTCAGCAGTGTGCTCTGGCAACAAAGGTGGCCAACAGCATCCTTCATTGTATTACTGGGAAGTAATGTCCCTGGGAAGGGATCATTCCCTTTTACTTAACTTACAAGATCATGTCCTAAGCACTGCACCTAGTTTAGAGCTGTCCAGTATAAGAAAAACATTGAGAAACTTGTGTGTGTCCATTGGAGGGCCCTCAAGACGGTTTAGGGCTGGAACACATGCCCTGTGAGAAAAAGTTGAGGGAAGTGGGCTTGTACAGCCTGGAGAAAAGATGAGTGTGAGGGGACCTGCCAGTAGCCTTCCATCTCCTAGGAAAGTACTGAGAAGGCAGAGCCAAGCTCTTTACTGTGGTGCATGGCTGGAGACATACTTAGAAATTTGTATGGATTTATTAACATTTTGTAAATGTGTTCTGCTTTATCTGCTATAGTAACAATATTCATCCTGCATGTAGAGTTCATTGATTGCTGGTTAATTACATGTCATTAACAAACTAATAAACCATTTCAAACCTGCTCTTGGTTCAAACTATGCAAAATTAATAGATTTTCTCTGTGACACCTTCCTACTTGAACGATTCTATGATTTCAACCTGTGATAGCATTTTAATTGTCAAAGTGTGCTTGGGACTTCTTTGCGAAGGCAGTAGTTAGCACAGGCCAAATTCATGCCCCACAGACATTTCTGAGTGTGAATTCACCAGTACAGAGGTAGCTGTCCCTTGTTCCATGCACCCAGCACCGTGCTCTCATACTAACATCTAAGTTTCAAGGGGACCAGATCTTCCAGAACTGAGTCCACTATACATTTAAGAGCACAGTACTAGTGCATTGATTTTTTTTTTTAGAACACCACTCATCTGAAAGCATCAAATATGGGGAACAATCTGACCTCTTAAACCTTTCTGAATATTTAACCCATTTTTCTTAGACACCAGAATTGTGCAATCTTCTAGCTGTTTCATGATAACTGAAGAGGCAGAAGGAAACAAAGGCAAAATTGCAGTCTCACGGCCTTCTGACCTGTCCTAAAAATTCTTAGAAGCAAGCCTACCACTATTCTTAAGGAATCCTGCTGTTGTGTTTCTCCTTCCTGTTTTTCAAGACAAAACCTAGCCCCTAGTATACAGTCAAATTGAGATTATGTTCTCACCCTCTCATGAGCATGTGGATATCTTTTGGTTGCAAGAGCAGATATTGCAGTGAGTAGCTGAAGATGTTCAGTCTTGCCTAAGGGCTGCTGTGCTCATTTGTCTTTACATGGGAAAAAGAGAAGTGTTGTGTTAAAATGTGAATTCACAAAGCTCAAACTCCTGATCATGCTGTTGTTCAAACATCATTGCACTTCTCATCTTTATATAGACTGCAAGAGGCTATATTTTAGACCTGTCAACAGGGCTAAGAATCATAGCCAACACAGGAAAAGGTTTAAATTCCTGGCAGTATTGGATGATGCTGGAGCCAAATGATTAATGGAGAAATGAGAAGAAAAAGAGGTGAAAGTTTGGGTCAGGGCAAACGTACAAAAGTAAAATGAAAGCAGCATTTAGGAATGCTTCCTGTGTACATTATAGGGGGAAGACATTTTTACACAGACAGGGTCTCCACAAACCCTTATAGCTAGTTTTTCTAATGTTTTTTTTCCTTGTGAATTCTTCCTCTTTCTTCTCTTTGACCTTCTGTTCTTTTACAGCACCATATAAGTAAATGCTCAGAGTTAAGGCTAATCCCCATAGAAGAGATGTAAAAATCTCTAAGAGAACAAGTTAATGAAAGAGATGATTGGCTGAGGCAGAAATGTGAGTATTGTTTTAGTATCACTGGTACACCTTGTCAGTAAAGAAGATAATCTGACTAGATCTAATAATTAAGAAAGTGTATGCATTAAAAGAAAAAATCAGTCTTGCACTAGGGACTACGGGAATGGAAAGCTAAACTACAGGTCTGTACAGCATTAACTCCCACATCTGTGATTCTGTGATCTTTAATCCACTGAGACTGCTGGACAGGCTCTGGACAATATCACTGGAAAGTAAAGAACACGAAGAGGACTGATAAGCCAAAGTGAAGTGGAAAGTATAAGGAGAAAACTGTAGATGATTGTTTAATACTTGCTTCAGTATCCTCAGCAATGGTTTGGCAGATCAGTGCAATCAGGCTGCAAGAAAAGAGATGCAAGATAAGCAGAAGAATCTGTTGCTGTATCATAGTTCACAAGCATAAAAGTCCAAATAGTTGTTACCTTGTCATTTTGCATATGAAAAAGATGATGGAAGTCCAGAGCCAACTATGTGAAAATTCAAGAACTGCTTCCATCTGAAAATTGGTTTGAGCTAACCTCTATTTCTACTGACAAAAATGGTTTATTTTTCAGAGTCCATCCCTGAAATTTCCTCTTTCTTCTGCTTGTACTAAAATATCTTTATGATTCTGAATACAGATGCTTCTAGTTCTGGCAGATATTTCTCTAATAAGTTTCACTGGGCATGGCTTGCTGTGTCCTTTGTGGGACATAGTTATCCGGTTAAATTTCTAAAATTTGTTTTTTAAAATGACAGGTTGCTCACCTATACTGATAGAGCAGCGAAATACTTTCCCTCTTGTTCTTATCAACTTGCCCATCAAAACTGAATGACTGTTCCTGGAGCTAAAACCTTCAGGGAAACAATTCTTGTGGTGAACGGACCATAAAATCTCACTTCTGTTGCTGGGACTAAAAATGTCTGACTTTTAATGCAATTAAAAAAAAATTGCATCAGGAGAATTTTCCCCAATAAAAGTTTCATTTTACGAATATAATTTTGCAAAGATGACTTCTGAGGAAGAAAAATCTAGACTACTTCCTTATAGACTCAATTTATTAACATTGAATGCTATTAGCAGCTATTTCAATACATTAGGCAAATCCATAGTGATTTTGCAGAATGCTTGGATATCACCAAATCTGATTCCCCTCCAAGAAAAAAGAAATTGTGGAAGTGTTTTTTTGAACTCCTTTCACTATTGTAAAATGGAGTCTCCAGACAGTAATTTAAAAGTTAATATATTGAGTTTGTTTCCAGTTTTACATTCTTGAAGGAGTACCTTTTATTAACTGGGAATGACCAATTTCAATTTTATTGTTTAAATACATCACAACAGGCAGGACAGCAATGTGGTTTGGGGCTGTGCTAAGATGTTAGTCAGCCAAATGTCTTTTATTTTTACAGGAATCTAGTTTATATAGAAAGGATCTTCTAATCATGAGAAAAAAAATCTGTATCTGGCTCTGCAAGACTGATTGATTTATATACCACTAAAGACAGAGGAAAGGCTCTTGCTGCTTTATATGTGTAGGACCATCACTCATTTCAATCACCACATTGCCATCTTTAAAGACCAATTTGTTATCCTTTCACTTTTATTGTTAAAATTACTGGCATCAGGGAAAAAAAACATTTTATAGAGACTGCTATCTAGAATAAGTAACTACTCTAAAGCTCACCTTTAGATTAACGTTTCTTATGTTTTCTGCATAGATAATTCCTGTTACACATTATATGATAGCTTTTGGCATCAACAGCTCCAAAGTATAGATTTAAAGAGAAGTTGGATGAGACTTTTAAGCAACTTATATACTTCTCTTTTAATTCTTCATTCACTTTTTGCTACCATAAGAATAGAGGAATTACTCTAAGTAATGGCAGACTCTTTGAAAAAATGCATGTAACAATTGTAAACATCACAGCATATGCCATATTCTTTTATAATATTATACATAAACTACTTCAATTTTGACTACAGGCAGTGATATATTGACAGTTCAAGGCCAAATTAATCCTGTCTGCTCTTCCTAAAAGGCAGGTAGTTACAATATGCATAACAAACCGAAGCAATGGTTGAACCTAACTCCCAGTGTTAGACCCTTACAGTCTTTGAAGAAGTGTGCATGCAGATCCAGATCTAAGTTTTATGAGTTTGCCTGTGTCCCTAGCATAGGTCTCCAGATTGCAGTATCGAATAAAAAAATTCCATGTTGGTTGGTTTGGTTTTTTTCTAAGCGGAAAAATAAATATTAAAATACTAGTTTTGTATCTGGAGAGCTTAAACTGCATATTAATATATTGTTTGCCAATAATACAATCAATCTTCTGTCCTTTTATCTCTGACTAATCTTTCCCTAATAAAGGACTTGTTGTAAAAACAAATGGGCATATTTTTTGTTTTCCTTTGCTGCATTTGAAAGAACAAAAAATAAAACAATTTGGACTGATTGATAATATTTCCAGGTAAGGCATAGATTATTTCATGAAGTTTACTCTATATGGTCTACTGTCCATAAATATTTTATATGCATCTATAATTTTGTATCTGTCTGCCTCCAATAACAGCAAACAGTGTCTATGAGGATGATTCAAATAATAAAAAAAAGAGTAAAGTGGATCAAAAGCCTGAACACCACTACACAAAATGATCTGTAAGCACCTATGTAGCTCTCCACAGTTGCAGAATTTCAATAAGAATTCCAATTGCAGTGAGCCCTTTAGGGATCTGAAAGTAAAAGAATTAGGTTTTCTTTATATCTGCTTCTTTCTTTCCTGGGCAAGCACTCTTATTGACAGAAGACAGCTCCTTCTTAAGGCAAATTAAGTAACAGCAGCAGACAATGTATGATTCATGTGACCTGGGGTCTTTCAGTGGTTCTGAGAGGTTCTGTCTACATGAACAAAGCAATGCTTTTGGGTAGAGGGTATATTGGCCCATGGTCCTTATCATACATTAAGCCCATCATTGTTGGCACACAATATTCTCATATTAATAAATCCAGTAACCTTCCCATTTCTATCTCTACAGTAGCCTGACAGTAGCCTACTGTCAAATATTACTGATGGCAAGAAGGCATGAAACATGCTGAAAGTGTATGAAAAGTAATAAAATTATTGAAGAAATGAAAAACTTTGAAGTTTACTTGTATAAAAGGAAGGTAAGACTACACGTTTGAAGCAAAGGATCAATGATTACCAATTATTAAGAAAATAAATGGCTCTTATTGCTGGGATTTATAAAAGGGAGATTGTTGTAAACAACAGATGTTCCATTGCATATCAGACATAAATAAGGATATATCATGAAGAAATAAGGAGTTTTTTCAGTGAATTTTACTGTCAGTGCCGTTATAGCATATAGGATGTTTTCTTCATCATAAACTGTAGAATGTAACCTATATTTTTCTAAAGAGACAGTTGTCTCCACATCCATAGCTGACTTGGAAAGCTAGAAACTGTTGGAATAACTTCAAGAATATTTTCCTGAAGATGCATTTTAGGGTGTTTTCTTAACACTGTTTTTTAGATTCTAGCATGAATCCTAACATATACACAGTATATAAAGATAAAAGTCAAGGTACAAATGTAGAAGAGCTTACTTTACCTCTAAGTTTCTTATTTGAAGTCCAATGGATTTTCAGTGAGATATCTGTGCCTTTGAAAATCTTTTGCTGTTAAATTCACTTTACTCACAACAGAATAGGACGGAATCGCTCTACAAAGAGATTAAAATGGCCTAAATTTGTCATAAATGTACGTTGATAAATTACAATGCTAGTGTTGAAGTAGTGGTGGTCTAACAATACAAGGAAGGCAAAATTTATGGGCAAAGAATCACCTCATCGACTATAGCATATCTTCTCAGGCATGGGATTTGTCTGTTTAGCCACAAGCCATCATCATGCATACATACATGTACAATCCAAATAGCAATCACTTAAAAGATAGTTGTCAAATAATGTATTAGTGCTGGGAAACAGCAGGCCAGTCACAGATATTGCAAAAGCTGAGGGAGAAGCCCCGTGAATTGTTTGCTGATCTCTATTTCTGGGTAGCAGTGAATCAACTTGACTACCACAGGGTGGCGTTGTCAAAGAGGAGTTACATTAACATCTAATTTATGACTTAAGCCAAACTGTTACGTCAAATTTCCTCCTTCCCCTGAGGAAAGAAGGATGGTAAATTTCTGATGGTTTACAGCTGCAGTAAATCAGGATAATCCTTGCATTTATTCAGTGGTACTGACCAAGAAGATGGAAAGTCAGGCCATAACTATGCCCAGTGCCAGCACTTTGCCAGAGATCCCATCTAAAGTGTGACCAGCAGGTAGAAAGATAGATTTGTTCATGTGTACTTGAATAACAAAAATGTAGTAGGGCTTTCTTAGTTACCTGACTGGTTGCCAAATTGAACTCAAGTCTACTCCTTACTGTCTAGCCCTTTTTGGCACTGGCAAAATGAATAACAGTCCGCACCATGAGCTCGCAGGAAGACAAGCTTTATTCTAAAAATCACTAAATAAATGTTTCCATCCTATAGCTGCCTGAGATTTTAAACAGTTGGTAAAAAATGAGTTGCAAATACAGCTTCATTTTCTTGTATTCAAAAGATAATTTTAAGTCTTCTTATTTTATACATGAAACTTTGCAATTGGTCTACTCTGTTATATTCTAACCAGGTGGATCCCAAAGGGATATACATGAGGAAAATGTTTCTTAAAACTGAAAAAGAAAAAGAATTTTGGTTTTTTGGTCAGTGAAATTATGGTTTCATATGAACATGAAAAAAGCAAGAGTCCCTTTAAGAAATCATGTACTACTATTTGCTGACATTTTGTCAGGTACATAGTAAATGTTATCCTGAGAAAACCAGATGAAATCTACAAACATTTCAAGAGAGAGCACTTTAAGTATAAAAGCCAACAATAGACTATCAAAAACCTAATTATCATGATGGCAAACATACTGTATAGAAGTACAAGGATAGCTGTCAATATCCCAAAAGCAGAAAGGTCACTTTACAATTACAATAGCCTCACTTATCTTCCTTTTGTCTGAAGTTGTCAGCAGAAGATAAATGCCTATATCCACCATAATCACAACATGAGTTTTATCATGTGATGACATGCTTGCCAAAAGCAATCATTTAAGCCTTGCCTAGGTAGAGACACCAAAGAAAAATGACCTGGTTTAACTTCTATGTGACTTAAGCAACGACAAACTCTTGCATGGAAACAGTAATTTAGGACCACGATGTCTGCAATTTTGTTTAATTTCTCTTTATTTCCAGTGTAAAGGAAACCGAGTCATGCCACTGAATGAAGTTATTCAAACACACACATTTAGTTGGTTCGTTTTGAAGCTACAGCTTAAGTCAACCTGGATTCAGTGTGCCTCTAATAAACAAGTTACTTTAATTAGAGTAAATACCACAAAGTAGAAGAACTGTTAATATACGGTGGGCCTAATTCTACTCCCATGCTGCTGAGTCACAGAGCTTCAGTCAAGTGTAATAGGAATATTAATTCCAAATATTAGTTCCATTTCCAAAGTCAAAGCAACAGTTCTCTTTCACGTCATGGAAGAAAAACAGACTAGTTGAAATGAGAAAGGGATGTATCACAAGATTTTGTAAAAGATGCTCTCAGACTTCAAATTTTTGCAACACTGCAGGCCAAGATAGATTATTAGGAACGGCATCTATGAAGTTCCCATGCACTTGGACTAGTTAGAAATTAATTGACATTTCTTTTTTCTTCGTGGCTTACCAGAATGAATGCCACCACACTTTTTAACATGCTGTCTCCAGGATTATGAGAACCTAGATGGTTTGTGCGACGCCCCAGGCTGATATGCCTAAAAGGCTTCTATTGGGGGAGCTGACAGGTACCTTTGCCTGATGATGCACTGAACATTGTCCAATGACTCTTGGAAGTCTTGAGAATGAAAGGATCTTCTGCGGTACCCTACACTCACTTAAAACATAGCTAGGTAACTAGCCTACTTCACCTCGTACAATAGAGTGAGAGATGCAATAGATTGACATGGGAGCATGTGGTGGGTTGACTTTGGCTGGCTGCCAGGTGCCCACCAAGTCTTGATGCTGTGGGAGCTCTGCTCAACAGTAGCCAAAACACTGATGTGTTATCAATAGCATTCTAGCTACAAATAAAAGCACAGCACTATGAGGGCTTCTATGGGAAGTTATCTCCATCCCAGCCAAACCCAATACAGAGGAATAACTTTCTTTGCTAAATTCTCTCTCTGCCTAAAGGCTATGAAATCCTTGGATTAGCCAAACCAGAAAAATGGTCAGTGGGAACACTGAGAAAGCTGTTAATAAGTTGTTCCTGCCCTTTGCACACCAATAGCAGCATGGAAGTATAAAAGGAATAAGATTCAAACTAGATTGAATCTTACAAAGCCGCGAAGTTACTACATGCTAAGAGAGAAGTCTGAATTCTAGTAAATACTTCTGTAATGAAGAAGATACCCTTAGATTGTGCATAAGAATGTGAAACAGAGTATGGTTTCCCTTGCTAGGGAACTGAAGAACGAAATAGGCAGCAACTTCTAAACAAGTTTCATACAATTTTGAAGACTGCACAAGAAAAGCAAGATATTTTACCCTTACCAAACCCAAATAGATCCAACTATCATGAGCACACGGTAGTTTGGCTGGCACTGAAGGAAATTCCAAAGAAAACATAAAAGTTTTCAGGAAACAACAGCTTTCTCTGTAGCAATGCTTCAATTTAAAAACGTTCCCCTCTGTTTCTTGATAATTGTTGAACTTACCCAGTACCAGCTGTCCAAGACTGTATGTAATATGGCATTAATGTTTCTTTTTAAAGGATGTTATCTTGGTGACCCACTTTACACATAGTGAAAAATTCTTGTGAAAAATTTATCCATGCCACATAAAATTAAAAAAAATGCTTTTTGAATAGTAAGCTCCATAGATCCCATGCTACTGAATATCTGGATATCTGGGCCTGTTTGCATCTTGAGGTAGGAACAACAGCTGGCAGCCTTTGGCATCCGCGGAATATTTTCTTCACACAGGTTCCTTCTGTCTGAGGTAACTTCTACTATCAAATCAACTTTTACAAAATAAAGAATGGGTTACATTAACTCTGAAGCAGAGAGGAACCACTGCTTGCTACCACTACAGAGCACAGCAAGTGTCATTAAATGACAAGAAACCATGAGCCTTTTAATTTCCATTTCTGTTGCTTCTGGGCAATCTGATTTTCCTTCTGGATAGACGAGATCTGTAGATTCCTCTATTCAATAAAAGAATATTCACAGCTAGATGCTGCTATATTTTCTGGTTTTTGAATGGTACATTTTTTAGTGGAATTTTTAGAACTGAGAGTAGAAATAAAATTCTCCTTTATAAGTGAATCTCTATAACAATGTTGATTACTTATATTATTTCTGTCATCTTGTTTATTATTTTCTCTATATTATTTCCTCTATGTTTCTTTGGATGCTGAGGTATGGAGACTTCTTCCACAAGAAAAGCAGTATCACCTTGTGTTGGATTTGTGTCTGGAGGAGTTTTGGTAGCAGGGGAGGAGGCTATAGCGTTGGCTCCTGTAAGAGGCTTCGAGAAGCCCCCTCGGCTCCAATTCAGATCTGCCTCTGGCCAAGGCCAGGCCAATGGCGCCTCTGCGAATAACTATTTAGGAGTGAAAGAAAGTGTTGAGCGAACCTTTGTTCGTGTTTCTTTGTTGGTGAGCAGAGGAGGGGGATGTGAGAGAGCCAGCCCTGCGGCCCCCCGGGTCAGCGAGGCAGGAGCGGGGGAGCTGTGCCGGAGCAGAGGTTCCCCCGCGGCCCGCGGCGGGGTGGCGGCTGAGCCCCTGCAGCCCCTGGAGCCCAGCGGTGGCCCAGAGGTCGCCCTGCACCCGCGGAGGGCCCCGGGCCGGAGGAGCAGGGCCCGGGCCCGAAGCAGCCGCGGCTCCGAGGCAGCCCGCGCTGGAGCCGCCCGTCGGTGGGAGGGCGGCAGCCCCGGGAGGGACCCGCCCCGGGGGGTTCTGGGGAGCTGCGGCCCCGCGGGAAGGACTCGCGTTGGGGCAGTGGGTGGAGGAATGTCTGCCGTGAGAGGGACCCCGCGGTGGGGCAGGGGAGGGCTGCGAGGGCCCCTCTGCCCGAGGGGGAAGGAGCAGCGGAGACCCCTTGTGCCGGACGGGCTGTGACCCCCATTCCCTGCCCCTGCGCTGCTGGGGGGAAGAGGGAGCAGAGCTGAGCCCGGGGAGATTGGGGGGGGGGGGGGGGGGGGGGGGAAGGTGTGTTCTTTTTAAGACCTGTGTCTCTCATTATCCTTGATGGTGGTGGCTGTTCATTAAATTGATGTTTTTCCCAAATTGAGTGTGTCTCTTGCCCGTGACCGTAACTGGTGAGTGAGCCCTCCCTGTCCTTTGTCTTAAGGAAAGTTTTGGTTGTATTTTCTCCTCCCTGTCCCTCAGGGGACTGGGTAGGGGTGAGCGAGCAGCTGCAGGGGGCTTTGTTGCCAGCTGGGTGGGCTTAAACCATGACACGCTTCTTAGAATTGATTTAAAAAGTAAAGGGTTGCCTACTAGAATTCCATGCGTTCACCATAGCTGTACTTAAGCATTCTTCAGATTTTTCTGTTCTTTCTTGATAGAGGAATTCTTTCTTAGCTTTCAGATTGTGAGAATTATGTGCTAATATTAGAAGTACAAAAGAGCAAATAAATAAAATTATCCTTCCTTCAAGTGAAGATTCATCTGGTTAGACCCACATCTCCAAGGCCTGTTTTAACTACTGATACCATAAGGGAACTTTTAGTATACTACCTCTCTCCCTTACCATTCTGAGAACTCTACTATTGAGATTTACTTTTTTTTTTTCCCCCTAGACTGTAATTTACATACCTGTAATAAGCACACTGGAAGAATTCAAAGCATGTTTCACCAATTTGACAAGGTATTTAAACTACAGTCTTTATATTAGCTTACAAAGTAAGCTTATTTGCTCTTTTGGGGCTTAGAAAACAATAATTGCTTCATTTAGGTTTTCATTTTAAATCCAGGTGGAGGATTGATTTTTTATATGCGAATGGTTAGAGAAATATCCAAATCTACCATGAGAGTTACAGCTTTCTATTCAGAAAGTCCTATGCAGTATTCAGACTGCTGTTTCACATCTACTTTTCAGTGGTCATGAAAATATACTGTAGGGGAAAGAAGTTACACATCCTCTGTTTTGCTTATTCTGCTTTTCTGTCCATTTGCTGTGGGGTTCAAGAACGCATTTTCTTCTAACTCTGTCAAAAGAAGAGAGGGAAAGATGTGGAAGTCATAGGCAGGACTACCTGAAACGTGTTGAAAATGCACCTGTGTGAAAGAGTAGGCTTTATGAGAATAGCGTGTTCTTTGTTTGTTTCAAATAAAACTTATTTTTCATTTCGACAGCAGTTGGTTTTGCTCTTAAACTTTCACCAAAGTTTTGAGTTCTGTGCTTTATTTCAGTTAGGAGCAAAATTTAGTAATGAAAGCAAGTATCTCAGATGTGATCACAATTATTTACAACCAATCGATAGTGGGATCTGAATAGCAGATAAATCTAAAGAGTTCTGGGTTTATTTCTCTTGTTTCTCAGGGCTCTGCACAAAGTAGGTCCTCAAACCCTTTCACTGCTCCTAAGGCACTCTGGTGCATATCTGATTGAAGGCTTTTGACAAAAGCTGTACATTCACTTTTTGTCCATAAGCAGAAGTACATTGGTCCAGACTGATAAGTGCATGTGGCGAGAGTATAAAAACAACAGCTTAATTTACACACAATATTTTGGGAGACCTGCAGACACCAAGTTACTGAATTTGTGTGGTTTAGTTCAGCATTCCTCAATGTATTCCTTCTTTATCAAGAATTTGTCATCTGATACACATGGAGAAATGATAGGAGTATTTCTGATCCTTGTTGCCAGAGGCACATAGCCTTAAAAAAAGTGGTCTCATGGTTTTAAAGCCAGTTCTTTTTCAATTCTAATTGACTATCTTTGGCTTGTGGAAGGAGCTCTTCACTGCCCTGTCTCCGTTGGAAGGAACAGAGGGGCTTGCAGATGTTGTAAAGCTCCTGATGTGAACAAGCTTACAGCTGCTGGAAGAGTCTATGGGGCAGGTGGAGGGAACACAATCCACTCAATTTTGACTGTAACTGACTCTTTCAGGGCACAACCTGACACATACATCAGAATGAGTGTCCAAGTTGAAGACAGTCTCCTCCAAAACTAAACATAGCTTTTAGAACATTGCTGGAAATTAAACGGGCCCATTTAAGGTCCTCAGAAAAAATCTCTTGCCAGAGGGAAACCACCTGCTACTGAGGGAAATGTAATTCCCTCCAGGTTTTTTCTGTACCTTTGCTGGCTGACGGAGACTGATAAATTTGTATCTGTGCACAAAATGCAGGGAAACTGAAGCAGACATGGAAACGTAACTAAGGACCTCAGCAGGGAGAAGTATGGCCTTTTTCCAGCTCCACTTTACCACAAGCTGTATCTAATTTGCTATTCACAGTCACCCTTGACATAGGTTTTGAATGTTAGCTTTTCTTCCTTTCCTCTGGGTGTGTATAGCTCAGACTAGCTCATATTGCTATTTCTCCCTTCAATGCCCAGTATGGTCAGTCGTTTTTTTCAGATAAAATCTTAACCTTTAATTCCTCATGATGTGAAGAGAGCCAAGATTTATTTTTTTTATTTTTAAAATGAATAAAAATGTTATTTTAATCATGACTTATTATAAAACTAGCTCTTCCCTTTAATAAGGGAGAAAAATCAGAGATGTTTCAAACAGAAAAATACAGAATCTTTGATCTTCTGGTGCACTTAGGTAGGGTCTCTGTTTATAGGGACAAGTCAATACCTCTCCAATGTTGGCTACCTAATCTAGACAGCACTCTAAATAAAAACGAGGACTACAAATCCTGTATCTCAAAGTCTGTCTTTCTGTAGCAAGCCGCAGCTGAAGTAAGCTGATGCCTTCTCTTTAGAAGACAGAAGATGAGCAACATGTTATTACGTAAGGCATGTTGTATTTAGAGCTATTACTTAAAAATCTGATATAATGCTAATACAGATGCTGTTATACATTGTGTAGCATGCCTTATATCAGAGGCAGGATGCACTATCATCTCTATCAATCCTAAAATGACTTATTGGGAAAAGAGGAGTTGTTTCTTGTTTTGTTTTAGCTGAGAGATTGTCTAAGACAACAGATAAATGATGAAGAAAGGGTGGATGTGTGTGCATGAGAAAGATCTTAATAGAAAAAGAAAAAAAATTACCATTCAGGTTGATAAATATGCATGCAGAAAGAATAAAGATTGATTGTACTAAAGCAAAGAATGTATTGGATTTTGGAAATCCTTCATTATCTGATGGGCTGACAGTGGTACCAAACTTTCCTGATATTCCTAAAAATAAATTAATCGTTCTGGAAAATACAGAGTAGCAAAACTCATGCTGGTAGTATGCTTAACTCCTTAATGTACAACAATGACCATAAGAATGTACCACTGTACTCTATCTCACATATGAAGCTGTCTAGCTAGCTAGCCGAAACAGTAAAAAAGAGTCATTGTTTCACAATTCAAGCACATTGATCTGTCATGAATGGAATAGAATAAGAAAATAAGTTGGTTAAAAAACAATTATTGTGCCCTTCTTTTATAATAGGCAGAATAACCTTTACAGCATCCTGTGATTCATTAGTGGATATGTCAAGAACCTGTAAATAACACTTGAAGCTAGCTTTTTGGTCTCTTAATTAAACTAACAGTGAAAGTCTTATCTCTTGAGGCGTATGCTGCTGCCCTGAATATCTTAAGCAACATTTCATTTCTTGTGGTTGTTTTCACTTTAAACACGAATGTGAATTAAACAACTAGTAATGTTCTGCTCAAACTCAAAATTACCAGATTAACATCTTTAATATAACTGATTTGCACAAATACAGGCAAAGGCCAACCAAAAAGCACATACTCATTTACCTAAATATAGAAGAGGCAGCCAAAGTGTCCCATGTCCCAAAGAGTCTTAAAAAAACCAAACCAAATACCAAACTTCCCCCAAAACCCCCTCCAATCTCAGAATAATGTTTGTTCACTCCTCTAGCTTTTTCTAAGTTATTTATAAAAAAGGTACAGTTTACAATTGTATTTACATACTACAAGAACAGACTGAAAAATAAGTTCCATAAGAAAAGATTGACTTTTCCTGGTTTATGTATGTATGTAGCAGAAGGGTAAGAAAGTTAAATCTGAAATACATTCAGTTTAAATGCTGTTGTCACTTAGTTTACCATCTGTGTTCACCATCACAAGACCTGCACAAGCTTGTGTGGGCATCAGTACTGAAAATTATAACACAAATTTGTTTTACGATTTACACTAGTACATTATAAATTTCAATTATATTCTCATTTTCAGTGACTTAAGGTGAACCCTAGCATTTGCGTTTTGACTTCTTCATGGGTACACTCTATACATCTATCTAACATCTAAGAATGTTATTTAGGTTTTCATTGCCTTTAGTTCATTAGCATTGTGCATCTTGTCCATCTCAAATCATACTCATTGGAACTATGTATGTTTTTTCCATTTTTAATACTGCCATCAGTGAGTAACAGTGGTGAAAAAACCCACAAATGAATGTGTGCATCTCTCGATCTATATATAGAATGACAGATACGTACATTGCTGTCTCAGAGATGGGAAACGTGATGCATTCCCTGTGGTCGTTAGCCTTCTTGTGACAGCTGTTAAACAGTGGTAAGCTTTTGGAGCAGCAGAAGAGCTTTGGATCCTTCCGAAATGCTGGTTATCCACAGTAGGTAACCATTCATACTTTGCTGATGATACTGACCCCCTGCCTGGTAGAGATGAAGTCCGTTAGTTTTTTAGGAAATGTTTAGGCTTCTGTTTAGCACCGAGCCGTTGTCTCATGCTGTTTCTCTTGCTGCCTGGCTGATCTTGAGCTGGGATAATTGGTAGAGAGGTCACAGACTTGCAGAGGAAAATAAAACCTCTGTCTTTATGGTCCTAGATAAGCATTATTTGATGGCAAAGGAGTTGCTAAGCTGATGTATTACATGCTGTACCTAAACAGATATTACTATTACTGTATCATTTTAATACAGCAGTCTGTACAGCAGAGGAGGTGAAGAATGAGCTATAAAACATTTAAAGAACTTTAACTTGATGAAAGCATCAGTATATCTGGCAACAACCATATTTTGTCTCTAGACACCTACATCTATCAAGGACAAGACAAGTCATAGGACAAGGATGCAAAAGAAAGTGAAGCAAGTGAAGCAAACCTAATTAGCAGTAATAGGATATTAAATCTATGCTATATCACTGACTCCTTGTATCCATCTAAGGTTGATAACCAGGGATTACTACAGTCATGTCATGTAATGCCTAGACTCTAGAACCTTTCTAAATCTGCAGTACAATGAAGTACTTTTATTAAAGTTAATTAGGTATTAAATGTACCACCTGATGTAACAAATGCTGCAGAGTTACTTAGAAAAAAAGAAATACAGATAGATAAACTTTTCAGATAAAAATGTCACCTTTGTCTGTCTTGTTTCCCTAAATGACAGAAGTCAAAAGGACTATTTCCTGTGGTTTAACCATAAAGGTTTATGAGATCTTCAGATGATACAGCTGCAAATCTGTATTACCTTTAAAAGATCATGCAAATGTTGATTAAAATACACACTTTTAAAAGACAGTAGTGATTTTTTTCTAGCTGCGTTATTCTAGTAGTCAAAAACATTATCAGCTGGGTGTTTGTGAGTACAGCTAAGAATACAGCAAGAAAGACATACCACATGACATGAAATTCAAATGAGGTGCCTGTAGTTTTCTGTAATTGTCCACTCTCTGAAAATTAGAAAACCTTAACTGTTGAGTTTTTAAAATAAAAAATAAAAGAGTGGGTACACTTCTCAGTGCTGTGGTATGCTGAAATCCTGTGGCATCTAGCAACAGAAATACACAGAGCATGAAACAAACAAGCAAAGCAAGCCCCCAAGCACGAGAACGTAGATGTTAAATGCCAGATAATAGTCATACTTCAAGAGCTATTTTTGTGCAATAATGGATCCAAGAACACGATGAAATTAATTTTTAGATTTCTTTTTTTTAAACCTTTAAGGAAACAGGAACATGTGAAAAAGTGAAATGTTCTAAAAAGTAGAGTTGGTCTTGGAAAAAATAATGTATCTTGTCATGGCTCAGTAGAAAAATGTAGATGTTGGCATAAACTCATGGCTTTTTTTTTTTTTTTTACTTTCATACCTGAAAGGGGGAGAAACTTTTTCATCATAACCATGATGACAGTTAAGTGCTCAAACTGTTGCCCAGAGAGTGTGTGCAGTCTCCAGGAGGTTTGTAAGACCTGACTGGATAAATCCTCTGAGCAACTTGGGCTCACCTCATAGCTGACTCTGCTTTGAGGTTAGGGTTGGGGATCTGGGGGTTAGGTTTAGGGTTAGGGTTATGGTTAGGCCAGACTGGATGACCTCCTGAGATCCCTTCCAAGCTTGAACTGCCCTGTGATTGTAGAAATTGTGGTGTGCAGCTGACAATTGTAATTCTTATTTACTGGATAAAGCAGTTGGAAATGGAATGTCTCCATCCTTCTCATATCCAAACTGCTTCTGCTTAGTGCGTGATCACAGAAGACAAGGTAGCAAGCACTTTTTATAACCAGTATGAAGGACATGGAAGAGGGCATCACCCGTTAGAGCTAGGAGTTAAGTCTCTGGAAAAGCATTATGAGCATAGTGGCAGCGTCCCCAAGAACTGACCACTGAAACTGAAAGGACTCACCCCAGTCCAACTCTTTTGCCACTTCCCTTATGAAGGTACATGCCTCAAAAAATCCATGCTCCATGTAACTTCTTATTTGAACTTTGATCCCTTGTACTTTTAAGGAACTTTACTTTTATACCTGTTCCAATTCACGCTGTGACAACTTTTTGAGTGTTATCACAGCTGCCATTCGAAAGAAAAAACCCCAACAGGATCATCTTTAACTTCTGGGTGCTGTTTTTAGCTAACAACATAACATCAGAGATTCCCCTATGTCATGTGTACAGACAATGTATCTCAAAGAGCCACAATATTGTGAAGTAAGCAGTCTTCTTTTACTTAGTCATATAAAATTCCATCTTTGGTGACTCAGAGGCAGTGACCAGGATCACAGGACACTATGCATATATCCGCAGAAGAGCTGCAAATCATGTTAAAGATCTGCCAGTCTGACACCTTAAGTAAAAGCCAATAACATGACTTCTCCATAAATAAAGCGTGTTGTCACCAACAAGAGAAGATAATATTTTAATTATCAAGAAACAGAAATGAACTGTGAATTCCTGATTCCATAAGATCTTTTGATGTCTGTGTGACACTCTTTGTAAATGTTAAAATATATTTTCTAAACAAAAATGTTAGAGTCATAGTATTTTAGATTAACGTTAACAATAAATGAGACAGAAAAAAGTATTGCTATAGTTTTTCAACAGAACATGTGTTAGGCATGTTACAATGAGAAAACTAAATTTTCATTTGTCAAAATACAATATTTAATACATAAAATTAGATATAAACAGTAAATATAAACTGCATTTCTTCCAGGTGTCATTAACTCATACAGTTTATGCCTTATTCTCTCTTTTTGGCTATGTAGATTTCTAGAATACACTGTTTTACCTTGTGATTGGTAGATTATGGAAAAGACCATCCTCAAAGAAGAAAGATAATATTAGCTGATTGAACCATAATTGCCTGCAGCACTCCAGGCAGATGCAATTCAATGTCAAACTCTCTATAAAAAATATCTCCACATTTTAAAATGAGTATTTCAAACTTTGTTCCACAAAATGACCCTCAGCCTTTCAATCAATTGGTTTGTACAAATTAGGTAGGCATTTAGAATTTTATTTGTTTCTGTATAAAGCATGCAGTAGCTCCAGACAATTCCATATCTTTCTACTAGGCAGGGAAAAAAAGAACAAATTGAAAAAAAGGTGCGAACATTTCATGCAATAGATCAGCATGGGATCTCATCTCTCCTTTCTGTCCTCATCCTCGTCCCCACATAAGAAAGAGCTCTTCATTCTTCAGGTGGTACCAGCCTGTTGTTTCACAATTCCTTAGGTGCCTTAGCATTTATACGGCTAAAGGCTTTCACTTTTCCCACATTACAACCTGCCTGCTCTATACCACCAAGCTTCTGTGGCAGTGTTTTCCTCATATTTTTCTCATGTTGTTGTTTTGATGGTGTTACTCCCATGGCCTTGCTCTCATAAACTCAGTAGTGTTGCTACTGCAGCTTCTCATGTGAAGCAGTTGCCATCAGTGTAAGAATGACCCTCCTTTTCCCCTGTTCTCCCTGCTGCTCCAAGCTACCCCTTGGTTTTATTAGTGGGGACGATAACATGCATCCAGACAGTCAACAGCCAAGCAGTGTTCGGTACCTGCCACTGATCTAGTCATCTCTGACAGCTTCATAACCTGAGTAAAGAAATTCTCAGAAAAGAGGGAAAGTAAAACTTTTACTGTTACCATTTAATGTATAATCTACCTTGAGATATTCACAATAAAGGAAGACTTCATTTGCTATTCTTGTCTGAGCTTCCTTGTAAGTCAGAGCAGCACAGGTGTCCTAGGTTACAGTGTAAAATGTGCCAAAAGGAAAAAAAAGTATTCTATTACCATCTTCAGGAGCTGTTGAGACCAGGTGGGGCGGTGCTCCCTGCCTCCCCCCTCTGGACTATCTCCTGTTAACGGCCCATCAAGGAACTGCCTCACGACTCCCCATCCCATTGTGAGATGCTCCGCCCGGGGGGAAGGAGCCAAGCAGTCCATGCTAAATATAAACTGAGATTTCGAACACCCTAGCAGCCTTCTTCCACTGGATTCCCAGAGGAGCTTTTCCCCCCACTGGAGTTCCAGAGGACAAGAGCTACCTACCTACCAGTGGACCTTCGGAGGAAGACCAGACACTTTTAGCTGATCACTGCTTCAACAGAACTACATCCATCACTTCAGGAGGACTGCAGCCACCATCTTATCGGACTGCTACTGCCACCCTAACAGGGTGGCAGGTTGTATTTCTGACTCTGTCACTGTAAACCAGTGGGTTGTTTGTTTTTTCCATGCCTTGTGTTATATATATATATATATATATATATATATATATATATATATATTAGTAAAGAACTATTATTCCGATTCCCCATATCTTTGCCTGAAGGCCCGTTAATTTCAAAATTATAATAATTTGGAGGGAAGGGGGTTGCATTTTCCATTTCAAGGGAGGCTCCTGCCTTCCTCTGCAGACACCTGTCTTTCAAACCAAGACAACAGGTCAAACAATTCTATGTCTAAAAGATAATTTTTCTAAACAAATTTTCTTGGTTTAAAAGCCATTTCTAAATATCCATCCATGGTTGCAACAGTTCTGCATCAGTCTATACAGGATCTGGTCTGTTCTGCTTGGGCTGGATTACTATAAATCACCCTTGATCTGCTGCCAAGTAGGTAGGAACAAAAAAAGTCTAAAAATTTGCAATAACTGCTTGAAAATACCATCTCTGTACAAATCTAATTACAGATTAGGTTTTATTCCTTTATAGTAACAGATCAGCAGGATCAATGCATAGCTTTATTGTATTTTGGACAGAACTTGGAACACTTATAACAGTTTTACAGGGATAACATCTTCATGTACCACAATATCTAAATGTATCACCCTTCACAGTGTAGGTTTAGTCTTTCTATTGTAAGTCAGAATCATTCAGAGTCAGCTGTACCATCAGCAAACTCAGGCAGGAAATGTCTACTGCATTTCCCACACCCAGTGGTTTGAGAACTGCAAACCAAAAAGTAAAACTCCACAAAACCTTCAGTTGTTGAAATATATTATGTGTATGAATATAAACTGTTGTCACTCACATATTTAAGAACAAAACCTGAGAGATGGATTCAATGTGTTAATACAAGGGGTATGTATGAGTGTATTATGAACAGATAATTCTGGCTTTGTTAGGAGGATGAGAAACTATTTTTCTTTCAAAGTATGTTATATATTTAAAATATAATTTCCAAAACTCTCAAAAATTTTGTCCGTATTCCAAAACCTCCTGCTGCTGCTCAAGATAAATGTAAGCTTTCAGCTATCTTTTTCCTTTATTTAAATGAAACAAAACAAAATCAGCCTCCTCTGGGAGGGAGTACAGAAAATGAATCCCTCCTTTCAAGTCAGCTGCCTTCTGCTATAATTTGGCATTCTAATTCAAATTAATTGAACTTGTTTATATTCCATAAGCCGAGGAAATATTTTTGTGTACGTTTCATAATGTGTGAAATAAAATTCTGCGTTCTATCTTATAACTGTTACTTCGAGAGCTATTTTTTTCCCTCTGTTTTTATTATGTTGCATTATATTTGCTCCTGTAAGAGATCATGAAACTTCTGTTGTGATTTGCATGTTCCTTAGTGTTTGTTTATATATGCATGTAGGTGAAAACTTACCTGTGGTATTGGAGGTTCTTAGAACCTTGAAACCTGACTGCTTTTACTAAGCCGCAGGATGAAGTCTCTAAACACATGTTATGTTAAAAAGGGCTCTGTCAAAGCATTCCAGGTTCTTTTCCTGGAGCAGCATTCAAATTCGTATTTTACTTCAAAAGCTTACCTTCAGTTTCTGTCAGTTGCAGCCAAGTTACCGAGATAAGATGAATACTAATTTTGTATAATTTTTGTGTGTCAGTAAGAGAGGGTATGGTAATAACTAGGTAACATTAAAGAATAGAAAGTAGCCTAAGATGGTAGATGATGGGAAGCAATCATTAGCAACTAAGCTATGGAATCATCTCTGGTATTCTATCTCAGGCTAAAAGACCAAACTTTAGCAACTGAGACATGAATCAAGCCAACAGATTCCCAGCTTATAAAGACCATAAAGGAATTCATTTATTTTCAGGTGCTTAAATAAACCATATAATATTCAGGTACGATCAGGATGATTCTGCTTTTTTAGAAGAATTTGGAAAACTGACTGTATGTAGGACAACATACCAAAAATGTGGAATGCTATGAGGTGAACAACAAGCTGCTATCCATTACAATTTGAAAAAACATCTAAAATGAGCCTAAATTTCTCTTCACAGGCAAATGTGCTTTTGGTGAAACTTAACCTGGAAATTGCTAATGGTACTACGAGTAGGAAGAGTGGTCTGACTGGTTTGAATTTCTGTAGATGCTTACCTCTATCAGAAACAAAACTGCTCTGAGTAAGTGTTATTGATAACAAAACAAAATAAAACAACAAAACCCCACCCCAGGATGCACTCAGTTTAGTTTCGATGGATATAACAGCAATGAATTTTAAAGAATACAATCACTGTTGTGCTACAGAAAGTAAAAAAGCTAAGAATTTATTCTACCAGCATTGATCAGTAGTTTATTTTTTATGTCCAGCTCCTGCATCCCGTCTCTGTCTGCTGCCGAGTCCAGCCTGGGACTGCCCCAGTGCCAGCCCTGCAGTGTGGTGGTGACGTATTGTCATCAGGGTGGGGGGAGTTGGGTTCGGTATTGGTTTTGTATCTATTTGTATATATTTGTACATATTGTATATATTTCATTATTTCCTTATTCTTATTATTATCTTTTATTTTATTGTTATTGTTTCATTAAAGCTGTTTTAGTTTTCTTTTCCAAACTGGAAAGTCTCTCTCCCTTGTTCTCTCTCCTTTTCCCTTTTGGGAGGGGAGAAGGGTTAATAGAGAGTATCTGTCTGTCGTTAGTGGCCGGCCCAGCCTCAAACCGTGACAGATTAATAATCTGTTTGATTTTGTACTGGAAGGGAAGCAGTAGCCTGATATGATTACTCACAGTAAAGAGGAATTTCATTTGTTCCTCATCACCTCTCAGCTAGTAAATTGAGAATGATAGCTGATATCTTGGTTTGGCTTATGACAGTTATCATCCAGAAATCTATACAGCATTTAGAAAAAAGTTTCAATTTGGCTTCTGCGGGACATTCCAGATCTGATTAGAAAATATGGTTGAGATACAGGCAGGACAACTGGCACTTTGGTTGTCTCTTGAATTAGTGTTCAGCGATGGAAAGAAGAATCGGCTCTGTGAACACAGTGATGGAAATTTGGGAAGAACAGCAACATCTAGTGAAGTTATTTCCAACGCCGGGGCATAAAGTGTTATCCAGGCACATGCTTGCATTCATATATACTGCCAAATTGCATTGTAATGGAGCCTACTTTGCCAGTAAAAGGAAATACTGATTATTTCCTTAGAGTCTTTTCATGTGAAAAGAAAAATATACCTTTTCTAAGTTTCTTTTATTTTTTCTATCACTGAAAATTTCACAGTAGAGTATGATACCATATTTCTCTGTCTTTTTACTACTTCTCACCATAAGGCTTCACTAAATCATTCTAAGGGAGTCTAGAATCTACAAGTGCCTTTATTTCACTCCAAATAAATTTTGCTGGGAAGCAATAGCCAGATTGGTGTTTTAATGTGTTCACCTTGTTAGAGGCTTTCTGCTGTTGACAGTGACTGCTTTCTCTATTTGTAAGACAGTCTTCCTTGAGAGCTAATAAATCACTTTTTAAAGTGAGGTGATCATAATAGGCATAGTTTGTCAGTTGTTTGCCTTCTGAAAGTTCTATTCAATACATTTTAATTACATGTTTAAGTTAACATTTATATGATTTAATGGAAAACTAAGTTAGTGGTGATTTGCATCCACTGCGGGAAAGTATTTTTCTGCAGACTGATTTTACCCTTTATTATTTATTGAGAATTAACCTTGACAAGGAGGCTTGGATAGGTCTGATATCATCTTGAATGGGAATTGCTGCCAGGCAACCCATCATTCCTCTCCAGGGTGAGATGCTACAATATTGAGTGCTCTGCTGACTGCTGTGAACAAGTTAGAACTAAATATATCCATTGGATAATGATAGCATTTGGGACCTTCAAGGAATAAAAAACAAAGCATGGAGAGATAGGACAGGAAGTGAAAAAGCCCTTTGCACTTCTGGGGACTTCATTTTATTGCTAGCACTTCCTTCAGAAAAGATAGTGTACGTATATGTGTAATACAGACCTCTTGTAGTCCTCAGAGGACAATCTAGCTCTTGGGAACAGAGTAGCTGAACTGGAGGGGTTTACTCACAGTAAGTTTAAGACCACTCTTGAGCAGATTATTCTCAAAGCAAACAATCCCTTGTGCTGAGAAAGACAGCAGAGTTTCATAGAGATTTTCAGGAACATCATCAGCAGAATTACTTCTGGAAGGAGGACACTGAACTGATGAAAGGGAAAATGATCCTTTGGGAGCCATCAGTGCTCTTTTCCTCATTAAAAGATGGACATTTAAGCTCTTGCTCTGAGGACACCTCTTTGGAATCAGAAACCCTAGCTGGAAAGAAGTACTTTAGTGGTAGAAGATGCTATTTTAGCCAAATCGACAGCATCTGATCCCAGAGAATACTGTACAGTGATTATAGAAGTGTCTGATCTCACAATGAATCTGGATCCACCTTAGAAAGTTCTAGAGAGAAGCCAGCAATCAGAGTGTACATGGATCCTGCTGACAGAGAAGAACAAGCGAAAGATTCTGGAGGAAAATTCAGAGACTTCAGAATAAAGATGACAGCTAGTACACCTGTTAGTGAAATGTTGCTAATCTGCAGGACCAAAGGACATGAAGAACCTTACTGTCTGGCTTAGAAGGTGCAAGGAGTAAGAACTTGGATTCACCAGAAACCAGGGACATTGTAAAGAGCACCTATACAGAAGAAATAGTGTTTAGCTCAGTGACAGGAGAACCAGGTTTCTCATGCCTGAAATAAGTAACAAAAAGTTGAGTTATGGAATAAGACATGCACACTCAGTACTCAAGCAGAGGAATTAGGAATGGCAGAGTACTGTTCATACAGGATGCAAAGACAAGAACCAAAGCAGCAGTACTTATGCTTCTGCATCACAGTTGGAAGTTTAAGAAGTTGTGGGTGATCTACTTAATCTAGCACTAAATAAAGACATGTAAAATAGGGTGCTGAATATTTGTCTGACCAGTAGGACACTGAAATTGGGTTACAAAATATACAGGACTAATACTGAAGTTCGATATATATGAAAAACTTCTTACCTCAGAGGGTGACAGAATCTGAATAGATTGAAATTCCAGGTCTCAGATAGGAAGACTATATTTTTTGATCCATTTGCCTGATACCACAGGGTGGTGACACTGATTGTGATCTGCTTACAGAGATAAGAGGCAGAAAATACAGCAGTCATGGGAGACTTGACCCATCTAAATTAGACAAATGTCATATTAGGCTTTAATGCAGAGATCACATTTTTGTGCAGTATCAATGACTAGTAACTGGCTAGAGGCTTCACAAGAAAACATGCAGAATTTCAGCTGGTCCCAAGTAGAATGCAGGAAGTGCTTTGATATGTTAGAGTGCCTCCTCAACAGTAACAGCAATTGTAATATATGTAAGTGAGCTCTATCTTGAAAAAGGGACACTGCATAAAAATGAGGAAATTGTCAAAGAGCTGCAAGGGACAGCTAAGACACTTAGATGTCTGCAGGTGGAAAGGCTTAAGATAGGATGAAAGGAACATGAAAAGGCTAAGCAATAGGGTAAGGGTAGTTACTGGAAGGAAGAAAACATGCTTCAAAAGCCTGAAATTGCTTCCAAATGAAGAAAGTAGAAAAGCTCAAGTCTTGCAGAAGGGGCGTAATAAACAAGTAAACGAAGGTTAAAAGTTTGAAGAATGGCTAAACAAAAGGAATAAAAAATAACAGATCCTCCTCCAAACACAGGAAAGATCAGAAAGGCTGCCAGAGAGTCTGCAGGAAGAATGGATAATCAGCATGCAAAAAAACATTACAGAGAAGCTAAATCCATTCGTAGCAATGATGTCCACTGTGGAAAAAACAATGGAGATTCTAATGCCAAAATCAGTTCATAGGATCTACCTAAACTTGAAATAATCGCTGAGGAGAAGTTAGGGAATAAAGAAATAAAACAGGAGGAAATACATGGCCAATACTGAGCAGTATTCACCCAATGGTTTAAAGGAAAAATTTGGGTGAAAAAGCCAAATTACTAAAAAAGAATGTAACATCTTACTTAAAACTGCCTTGGAGTATGACTTATCTGATGCTATCTTTTAAATGTATTCCAAAGGAAATCTTGGTAACTACATGCTTGCAAGCCTGTATTGGACAAATATGTAGAAAACATAAGAAAAACAAATAATGAACACAGAGATAAAAACAACCTACTGGGAGGGAAGAACAGTGAGCATAGAATTGGCAAAAAGAAGTCCTGCTCTACAAACTTATGGAACTTCCCTGAAGGGGACAGGAAGTCCATGAGGAGGGGTGATCTGGCTATTACAGTCTTGTATTTCTAATCCAGATAGAAATCCATGGCTCTTTGGAGCCAAAGGCTCTTATGACAACTCAGCAACTATGGAATAAAGAGGGAGATCTTGCACAGATTAACAAAAGAGACTGAATGGCAAGATGTTGAATAATAATAAAGAATTAGTACTCAGTGGAGTGAAGTCATCAGTGGAATCCTGAAAGAAGTTTTTCTAATTTTCCTTGAAATCCTGATGAATTTTTCAGAAAGAAAATCAGGACACCCCTGTATGTTCCTAACTGAGTAAGTGGAACCATTTCAAGAATAGTGAGAACATTTCTGGACTCCATCACATGCAACTAAGACCTGTGATAGGTGATTAAAGTAAATATTTAGATAATCACCTGGCTTTGGATCTGTCTGTTTTGGCATGACCTCCATAAGCAGTGCTTGTATTTTCATTTGGCAAATAAAAATTATACATCACATGTATTGATTAAAGGAATATAGCTGAATTATGAAAACTTGCTGTTCGTTTTGCCAATGACCGAGGTAATATACCCAAATCACTATTTGTGTACTGCAAGTGATCTGAGGGATGTTTTTTTCCATTCAATTTCATATTCAGTTGATATATGTGGTAAACCTCACTTACCCTTTTGAATGCAAATCACCCAGCATATACTAGCTGATGTTTTCGATATGAGTTTAACTGCTTCAACTGAGAGTACTGCTTTGATGGTGGCAACTGCTGCCTCTCCTCATACCATTACAGTATTACAGATATAGAATATCATATACAGGTCTTTTAAAAACAGTTATTTAAGAGGCCTGTTATGTTACTGAAGAATAACTCTATCCGTAAGCACTTCATGCAGAAGCTCTCATGTTTTGTTGGGATCAGTAATGTAGTAAGGAGGGAAACAGTTTTATGTGCACAGGGGTATAACAAACACACTTCCTTTCATACTTTCATTTAGCTAACGGGAGAACTTGACTTAAAACTATGGGGCACCCCTTTGTGATGCTGATCTGAAGTAGAGAATAAATCTTTTGGTCAACCCATCACAATGATGTATGAAAAGATATTGAGATCGATCTTGTTGGAGTACTTTTGGGAAAAAAAAAATCTTGCAAAGATGGAACAAACTCTGAACCATAAGAAAACCAAGTCTCTTATGATTTCTTGGAATTAAGAAGGTTGGAAACAAGTCTTCACTCTGAAGAGTTGGAGAGAGTCAATGCATGCAGAAAGAGGCAACCACACAGAGTAAGGTCACAGGCTGAGGAAAGACCAGAGCATGGCAACAGTCAAACAGTAAAGAAAAAAACAGGCCCAACAAAAAGCCATGTAAAGAGAATGCAGAACAACAGAAAAATTTGTTGATCTAAACAAACCTATGAGAAGGCTATTAAATCCAAGAAATCAATTGGGAAAGCTTCACTATCCCAATAGACATGTCTAACACCTGGTAGAAGGTGGGGAGTAAACAAGACAGTGTGAGATTGCAACATAAAGAACGCATGAGAAACAAAACAGGCCATGAAGGTGGTGGTAATCAGTTGTATGTTGACATGTACAGGCAAATCAAATTAAGAAGCAAAATTTGTCAATAAATGACGTGAAACCCATGTTGATTAGAAGTCCGGACCTGGATGAAAAAAAAGCAATTTTGAGCTAACATTACTGTCTCCTTGACCACAAAGGCAACAATGACAGTAACATACAAAACAGATTAGAGATGCTTTGAGATTAGTACATGCAACAGAAATGGTAGACTTCGCTTACCTTATTTCAACTAGGGAAAGATGACTGCATACTCACAAGAGAAGGGATAATTTTTTATTTGGTCTTCATCAGCACGAAGAATGTGGTTCTTAATGCTGATGCTTGATACCAGTTCAGCAACAGTGACTGATTTTTCTAGTTCAGTATTCTTTCAGGAGCAACAAAATCAGACATTCACCACAGCTGCAGTCAATTTTAAAAAGGTGACCAACATAATAATGAATAAATTTCTTGAAACAAAGGTAAAAGAAAAAGATAGGAGATTTAGGTCTCATTTTGTTTTGTACAATTATACAGTATGCAGACTACAGTACTGATTCATGAATAGGGTCCCTTAAGCATGCTTATACAGATTAGTATTTTAGGCAACTAAATGCAACACCCTTTGCTTTACTTTCCCATATTTTGCATCACTTCTACTTAAAATGTTAATATTTTAAATACAAATTTAAGACTTTAATTTTTCATTCATTTGTATATTATACAAAAATCCCATCTTAAAATTGCCAGAATAGTCAGCCAGCACTAAAGGCTATTTCCGTACAATGTAAGATAACACAGGAGGATGGAGTAGATGGCGACTGGGTGGTCCTTTACAACCCAAATTATTGTGTGAACCTAACCAGTAAAAATCTCTCAAATCCTTATTGACAAGGAATTTTATGCTGTTATGATCGAAGTACTTAAAAGATTAAAGACATTCTAGAATAGGTCAGCAATCTGACTGTAATTCCAGACAAAAAACCTAGTATTTGAACATTCACATGGAAGAAATCATTCCTAAATCTCATGTGTCATGGACACGTTTGTTCTGCTCCAAGAAAAACACCAGAAACAAATGCATTAATTGTACACAGTACTACAGTGATACACAAAGAAGAATTATTACCTATTCTCTGGCTATCCTTCAAATATTTTCGCACTATTTCCAACACGTGTGTGCACATACACACATGTGCATATGCACATACACGCACAGATTTTGGGGGACTGAATTTCTTTCATGTTTTCCTAATTCTTTAATATACACTGTGCATATTTCCCAGTAACCTTGGGAAATTTTTGTCTAAAATATTTTCCTTTTGTGTTACTTTAGATGTAAAGTTCAAATAGCTTTGTTTTTTTTCTGAATTTTTTTGATTTTTTCTGAAAATATCCTAGGAAATGAGCTTACTAAGAAAAATGTTCCTAAACCAGCAAATTTGAAAATAAGGAAGAAAAAATAATTATGCACATAGAGACAGCTTTTTCACAACAGAATCTAAGTTACTTTCATCCAGTCAGGAAGCAGAAGAAATTTCATTTGATTTATGTTGCCACAGTAAGACTCAAATTATACTGAGTACAAATTCAACTAACTGCTTTTGACTGCTGTGCAGACCTATAAGCGACAATATGGTATATTCTGGAAACTGTATGAAATAGCAAACGAATCTGAGAAGGGAAAAAATAGTGCGTTTAGTCTTCCCTGATTTTGATGAATCCCAGATGGGACAAGTTGCAGTTTATAGTGACCACCATTCACTTGTTCTTTCATTATTAGGAAACAGTGTTGAGCTGCCAGTTTAATGAAACCAAACAAGCAACTGCTGAAAAACGATGATTATAGCAAGTATCACTGGTGATGAAGAGTACAAGCACCAGTGGTGATGCATCAGAGGGAAACACCAAACTAGCCAAACAGCTTGTAAGGTTACTAAGGCTGACAGACAGCTTGCACCATTTCTTGCAGCATTTCAACTGACAATGAGTAACTTATTTTCAGAAATTCTCCTCTCTTATTGTGCTGCACATGGTTTACATGGAATGCATCATAATCGTAACTGGCCAAATCTGAAGGCTTCTAGCCAAAGCTGTAGAGAAGGGGAGGAAGGTCAGTCACGGAGCTTCTAACGATGATGTCCTAACATGGGTATTTACTGCATTTATTGTGGAAGACGACTAATAATGTCTTTTGTGGAAAGAAAAAGGGAAAATCTAGTCTCCTCATTCCTTTAGAAATGAATAAGTATTGTCATATGGGTGTTTGTTCTTAACTCATGAATATTATTTAGCCCTCATTGCTCCACACTGGATAGGTGATACAGAAAGATGCCTGTTATCAGATGTCTATAGCCATGACCCATACTGTTTAGAGCATCATCAAAGAGACAGTCAGAGGGAGGGTCTGTAGACTATCAACTCCTTCTGTATGGATTTATGTTTGAAAGCAAAGTAGCCTCCTCAAATCTTAGAGAAGGTGAGAAACATATAATTGCTAGATCACGTATTAGAGTATTCTGGGCACTCAGTTGTTTTTAACTGTAACGCCTTAGAAAATTATGCCATTCAGCTACTGAAATTTCTTCTACCTTTCCTAACTATTTTTTTAATTAGAAATTTTCCTGATTTGTCTAGTTAAAGTGGGTGACATTATATTAAAATATCAGATCGGGTTTTCCAATAATTAAAACGTATAGGATGATGACAGCTACCTCACTTAAAAATCTGAACCTATAATTTATTGTAGCTTCTGTTCTGTGTACATACCACACACACACACACAGAGGCACACATTTAGAAACCATGGAGAAATGATACTTGCATACTTTGTTAGCCTGCAGGGAGAATTGTTTTAACTTTTATCATTGAGGGTACAAAAAAATTCAACATTCAATCACTTCAAATTAATAGGATTTTTTCTTAGGGCAGAAATAATTCTGTGTGGTACCTCCTGGAAGCCAAATAAGACTATTTCAGCCTCTTGGGAGGAGATACAGCAGCTTCACAGAAAAAGCCTTTCTACAGACTTTCATTTAATTCCCAGTAGGTGTTTCATTTTTTCATAAAGACTTCATCATTATTTTTCCTTTTTGTTCAGAGCAAACATCTCTCCCTTCAGCTGCAATAAAATGATCTAAACACAAAGAGCTTACTTTTTCATAAAACATATGACATGCATTTTTCCTTTCTAGGAGCAGACTTCTGATTCATCTGAATGATGAACTAACACTGATGAATGAATGGAAAGCATTAAATGTATATTTCTGCAGGACCAATGCAAAAACAAATGCTGAAAGATAAACATATGGATAAGAAAAAAATCAATTTACAACTTAGCTTATCTACTGTGACACTTAACACTCCACAGATTAGAGTACCACCTCAAAAAAATCAAATCTAAAATGAAAGCACGATAGTTACTCTTTTTCTTTACAGAAAAAAAAAGTAAAGGGCTTCATAGACACATTGATGACATTATGAAGGAAGTAGTAGAGGGAAGGGAAAAAAAACCATACATGAACTCTACCAGATAGATGCAAGAAGCAGCTTGCAGGAAGAAAGGCAGAATATGGATCTCACATGCAGAGATACTAGAGGAAGATAAAATAAAGATTGATGCATTAAGAAATTCTGCTTTGTTTTTTTAATTTCGAAAGATTTCTTAGTCAGAAAATTGAGATCTACTCACAATGAAACAGCTTAGAAGACAAGCCTCTAATTTTGAAAAAAAAAGGATCAAAATCATTGCAGCATATTATTGACCACTTTGAGAAGAAAACCTTTCATTTTGAAGATTATTTTGCATTCAAAATTTCAAGTTTGTTTGGAGTATTTTTTTGTCTTTTTTTTTTTTTTTTTTAAAGCATGAAATTAAACAAGGACTAGAACAGAGGCTGCAAAATGACTGTAGCATTACTTTTTGGTCTAATTTTTCTCTTTGGCCATTCCTACAGTTTTTCGTAACTAATGCTTATTTGAAACTGTTAGGGAAGGTGGCAAACTTGGAAAAACCTATATGTTTTTATTTTCCAGAATTTTCTCTCTCACAAATGTAAAGTATTAACTACAAATGGACTCTATTCCATCTAATGATTGAAATAAAAGGAAAGATGAGAAACTTCAGCAGAATATTCTGAGGAACTGGAACTTTACTGAGAGCTACAAAGGGTCTCTCTAGGCAGTATTTTCCATGACTTGCCTAAAGAAGCAACGAGCAAACATAAGCATGGGCCAATGAATAAGTGACAATAGTTTGCATCAAAGAATTTTAAAGAGAAAATTTCAATAAGCAGAAGATTTCTGAAGGACCACATGTGTTTTAAATGCAAGAGCTGCTGCCTTCAGATATCTGTAGTGTTTCAGGACCAAGATGTCCATGTGGTGAGAAACACTTTGAGTGCCTGTACTGTGTAAACAGTTTCTGGTACAGCTTGATACTTAGTCAACTCACTAAAACACACATGGGCTAAATTGTTGTTGATGCTGTGGTTAAAAGAGAAAAGAGTTTTTTATTATTTTGCAAATCTCATTTTACAATCCATTAAAGACTACGCAGTGGAGAGAAGTCCCACATACATACCAACTGTGACGGTATCAGAAAATCTATACCAGATAGTTCCTGTGAAATTCTTTCTTCGGATATGTAGATAACTGCTCCATTCCTCTGGTCACTTATTAAAACCCATCTTGAGAGGTAGACTCACTTCTGCAGGTGTTCTAGGGCTGATTACTTAGGGATTACAGGAGAGAGACTTTGTGGGTGGAGAATGGGGAAAATAAATCCCTGAGGTTGGTCATTTAAAGACCACAAAGCTAACAGTAGGAACAACAAGGTATGTGAGCTGGTACTTGGAGGGAAGGACACAGCCAGAAGAGAAAAGAAAATACTATTCTATTAAGGACAAATGATGGGAAGCAGTGGCAAGACAGCAGAACACTGAAGACGAACTCACTTAAAGGCACAATTTACACATGTAACTTCTGGTTTTGAAGCTCAGTAATAAATGCTGAAACACAGTCCAAATGATAGGCCTTGTACCAGACACTATGGATCTGATTAAGCAAAGCTTTCATATTACAACACATTTAAATGATCTCTTCGTAATCATTGCATGCCTAAACCTAGGCTTTGGTACCACAAGTGAATGAAGGGAAAACCAATAAACCAAGAAAAAACAGTGGGAGAGGAGGAATAAAAAGTGAAGAATGTGAAATTTACCGTACAAAATAAGCACATTTTATCTTTTAAATCATGTAGATAATCTCATGTTAACAACTGTTGACTTCAACAAAACAGGAACAGAAGTGAACTGGATGAATTTTTCTGTATCTAATTTTCACCCTTTTCAAGAAGGGCAACTTTATATCCAATCACAATAATTAGCAGAAATTAGACTTGTACCATAGAAGTCATAAAACTATTTTCCAAGTTTTTTAATAGCAGGAGATCTAAAAAGCATACACTATTTTAATAAAAATAAACTGAACAACAAGTGTACCTCAGGGTAGACTTTGAATGTTTTCAGAAAATATTGCTGTGGAGGACAATACGTATATTTTAAGAAGGTATTTTATCATTCAAAGAAACAGATTTGAGTTTGGTTTTAAACCAACATTTTTCTTAAATCACTATCTCAGAAATTCTATTTTTCCAAAATTGTCAATGTGTACAGTTTCATTCTTTTTCTGTTAGCTGTCCTGTTCTTCAGAAGTCTTTATTTTTGTCTTCTTTATTCGTTCGTATTTGAGCTTTCCTGTTTTTAGAAGATTATCACATGTGGTCTGAATCTCAAGTTAAGTATTCAGTCGCTACTAATATGGCTGCAAATATTTTTTGAACACATGTTAATGTTGAGTAAGCACAAATGTTCACTCAGTTGCTGCATCTGCTTCCTTTCTGAGAGCTACGTGTTTCAGATGGCCTGTAAACTCTTTCTTCTGCTACAATTTGTCTCTTTTAGTAATATTACCCTATTGTCATTGGAAACTAAAAAAAAGATAGAAATAGATATAAACAAAGAGATACATAATCATTCAGATATTTATGTCCTTTTATTACTAGTGGAAAACTTACTGTTAATTTTAATCACATCTTATTGTCACTCTGTGTTAAATGCATGCGTCTTTTCTCGTTGCCCGTTTTTCTGTCTCCTGTCTTAGAATTTTATCTCAATGGATGTGAAATACAGTGGGTCTGTCATTATTTAAGCAATGTTTTTGACATATCACAAGCTTCGGATTTTAAAAATACTCCTGAACTAAAATGTGATTTAAAAAAACCCACAAAGAAAGGTTTTATGCACAAATAATTTGAAAATTAAATTTTCATATGAAGACAAATGCCATTTTAGCTTTAGAAATATAAACTGGTAGTTTTAAATGTGAAGTTGTTTTGAGTATGGAAGAGAAAGTGCTTCAAGATTGGTGGATTGTGGGAGACAGGCAGAAAGACACAAAACAACCAGGAGAAAACATATCTTCTAAACTCTTTCCTGAAACCTGTTTCTATTGTGCTTGAACTCTGGTTTGTAAAAATATTTATCTGAAAATTGTGCAAAACAGTTCTACTTTTAAAAAAAAAACAAGAAAAGAAAAATACCAATTCAAAATATGCCATTTATCTAGAATCTCCTTGAGAAAAAAGTTGAGATTTAAAAAATATGTAAGATAACTTGCTTGTATGAAAATCAACCATCATGAATGAATATTCACCGTCTATAGTTTTTCTTTTGTACAACAGCATTTTGTAGGCAAACATTTTACCTCACTGCAAGTACATATGAATTCAATCAGAAGAAATACAAACAGAAAAATCCAGTTAAAGTGGAGGGGGAGGAAATAATGTGATTGTATGTCATGGACAGAAGAGTTGAGGAATTTTAATTAATTTTTTGCCAGCCACCACAAGCCTCTAGTCACTAATTTGAGTAGCAAGAACAACACCAGCACATACACAGGCATGTCTCCCCTCCCCTTTTCCCATTCACAATTACCTTTGTCTTAGCAGGAGGTCACATTCAGTGGATCAGGACTCCCCCAGTAAGGTGGAAGTCAGCATGGGAGGTTGAAGTGGCCTGCTTCATGGTTTCTTGCTGCCTCCTGACACTGCAGGGTCTCCTGCTGTCCCATTCTATGAGTGGGTCACAGGAAATGTGGTGCCTTTTGCAGGGTATGTACTCCAGTCCAGTGCAGAGTGCCTTTTATCTGTTCGCCTCCTGGATCATGACTCGAGCCCCACCAACTGCCAGTGTCTTTCTGAAACTTGTTGAAGCAGGGGTGCTGTGCTTCAGAAGTAAGGGATTCTCCTGGTGGAGAAATTTCAGGTGTGTGGGGGCTTGTGATTTGAAATTTTTTCATGTACATGTTTGAGACAAACTGTGTAACTTGAAATTAAAATGACTTTTTTTAATTTGGCTTCTGCTTAACATTTTGATGTCAGGCAACTTAACAAGGCATGGATCGTACTGCAACTCAGCCTTCTGCAATGTGATAGTCAGTTTTTTGAATTGGTAATGCTAGCTTCCACAATTTTATTTCCTTTAATAGATTCTAGCATCAGTAAGAAGTGCATGACTGCACACAGAGTTGTACAACTGAGGCAGTAATTATAATGAATTTTTAAGAAACAAATTATGACTAAAAGAGGAAGTATCTCCAATCCATATTTGCATCATGTCTGCAATTTTTGATTTTTGCTTCTTACATCTTAATATATTTAGAAATTAGTCTACCCTTTGAAGTCAGAAGGAAATGAAAGCAAAAACATATTGGTAAAAATTACCAATTCTTATTCAAAATTAAGAAAGCTATCTTCATCTTCACTTAAAAAAAATAAATTTTTTTTAGGAAAATATAATCAGTGATTCTAACCTGGAGAGTATGAAATTCCAGAATTATCTGTGCCATGATGCATGGGTTAAACTGCTAGCGTTGACCAAGGATAATCTACTGAATTTTGCCCTTCTACTAGGTAGTTAACTGAAGATCTACTTTTCTTCAAAGAGAAGTTCAGCAAAGAAAAGCCCAGTAACTCTATCTACCTGAATTGTTTTTCAAGATACTTATAATTGGAAGAAATAGTTTTCAGCTTTGTCTGTTACATTGCTGTCAACTTCTTGCTACTTGGGAAATACTCAGCTTGTTTATAAATGCCCGAAACACAGAACATACAGAAGTTGCACACTATTATGTAATAATGAACTACTACTCTTTCCCTTTTTTCAGTATAGATACCATAATACGGCTGCATCCAGGTTTAACATGAGCCCTAAATAAGTATTTCCTTGTTTCCTTTAACCATTCTTACTTTCCTATACTGAAAATAGTTTTTTCACAATGCAGCAATCTTCCATTACTTTCTTCTTCCAATGAAATTTTCAGTTCTATCCACAGTAATTACTTACAAGTCCATCAAAATGCAGAAACCTTGTTCTCCCTAAAAAAGGAATGCAAAAGATTCCTTTTAAAAAAGGAAACTGTAAGTGTGATATAGTAGGGAGGATTTTAGACTCTTACTACCTAAATCTGTTTCCAGTAAGGTTTTAAAAATGAGCGTTAGGCATGGCTAATTTTGAAGTTAACCAACATACAAGATACTAATTAAACCCATGGCTTCTAATTCCTGAAAACAGACGTATATACTTATCTGTATAAGGTCTTGTTTTTGCAAGAAACAATTTCAGAAAATATGCAAGAAGCTTCTAAATAAGATAGTCAAAATAATAACCACATAGCCCTACTTGTAGTAATGGTCATATATCCCTACTAGCGACTTGTAACAAGTTGATTTTATTAGCAGGCAAAAACTGTTGGGACAGCTTTTTCTGCTAGAAAAGAGTGGCTTCTGACTTCATGTCATGTTTTGGCTGGGATAGAATCATAGGCTAACTGTGCTAGGAAGGCTCAAGTCAGCCAGGGCAGCTGACCTGAGTGAGCTACAGTAGTCCATCCCATAATGTCATGGTTATTATAAAGGGGGAAGGTTTGCTGAGGAAGGGGAGCTCCTGTGGGTTCCTCCTGATCCTTCCCTGGCTTCTCCCTGCTCCTGAGGAACTGCTTTTCTGTCTGTTGTGACTGCTGCACATTCACTCAGCTGAGTATAACTCTGTACACCTTTGTTGGTACTGGTGCTGTTTCATTAAATCTGCTTTCACTTCAACCCATGGGTCTCTTCCCGATTCCCCTCCCTGGCTATTGAGGGGTCATTGGGTGATAGAGCAACCATTATCATTTAGCCCCAGATATGGGCTAAATGTAGACACTTCAGTATCACTGAACTGAAAAATAAGAGTCTAGCCTGTTATTCACAACCAAACCCCAAAAATTCAAGGTGTAACTATACAGCATAAACAGGTTATATCACTGGGTATTCATTAGAGAGTTACAAGCTAGAATCACTCTACATGGAATAAGTTTAAACTATAGATATCTATTGATTTAAGATTGTTCTATACACATCAAGGAAAATAAGTTTTACTTCAATGTTAATTACTGAAAAATTAATTGTTCCATATGTAGGATAACAAATTGCCTTTTTAACAAAATCTCTATAGATTAATAGAGTTTAAACAAATTCCTTCTCTCTACCCAAATAGTAGATACATTTTGAGTTATTGCTTCCCTGAGAAATTAGTCCAAGAAAGAGGAAAGTAATTATTTTCCCATACTTACTACACAGTATACACAGAACTTGCATTACATTTCAAGCTATAAGCACTGAGTGTAAAAAGGAAATATTTAAAGTTGCTAAGCAACAGTGTCTTTGTTTATCATATTGTTTTTGAAATGAAAGCACTGGAATGGGAAAACAGAACAAACAAACATACCAGAATATAATCTATTTCACAGTCAACATAAGAAAACAACCTTTCCTTACAGAATATAAATTAATAAATATTCTTGACAACAGCTTGATCTATAGTTCAATAGACTTTTTCTCTATGTATTGCTGTTATTTCGACTTTGCTTTCTAAATATGTCAGTAAAAGGATATAGATAAGTAAGAAATAAGAAACTACAAAAAGTTTATTATTGAACAGAACTGCTGAAAAATGCTCAAACTGAAAGATCATTTTTCGTATGAATTTGGACATAGACTGATAGAAACATATAATATTCATTTATAGTAAAAATACCTAAGCATACAGGCTTGATTGTTCAAATGTGCTTATTTCTTCTCTGTTTAGAGCATATGTTTGCTTCTTATAAAACAAATGAAACAGGGACAAATTCTTCACTGTCTCCAAACTCCTCGGGTCACAAAAAGCCAAGTTAGTGACTGTTTTGAGGGACTGCATAGACTCTCCAGTGTGGAGCTCAATGAAGGTGTAACTGCTTTCCCAAACATGTCCAGGCAATTGCTGAAACTTAATCGTTCTCCTGAAACGCTTTCTTCATCTTGTGCCAAATACTTTGCAGAGGGTGGGGAGAAGGGAAGTGGGCCCATGCAATCTGTGCAAAGGAGTGTCCCATCCTCATGATTCTCAGCTGGGGAAGTGCCACCAGACCCAGTCTTTCTCAGTGGTTGAAAGCTGAGCAGGAACTGCCTAATATGTCTGTCCTACCACTAACTGAAATTTTCTTGTTTATGTCATCATTTTACCTCTTAAAAAGACATGTGGTTCTCTTTCACAGCTTCCAGTTTTTTCATCACTAAGTAAATGAGGTCAAGACTTTTTGTATTCTGGAGAACGAGGTAGATCATCAGCCAGGAAAGGTGACTCTGGACATCTTCTAATGTGCCTGACTGAAGTCACTAGGACTGCATTTTGTACCTCTCATTGGATATGCTGCTGAAGTGGACAAGGCCTCAGTCCCCCTCAAAAAAGCACTTCAACATCAATATATGATCCAAAGTATCTATTGTTGACCTTTCCTTGCTGTCAGCTTTTTTTTTTCCCAGGGTAATTTAATGAATTTCCTTAAAGTGTGGCAAAATTCTTGGTGTTTACAAAGAGTTTCAGACCTTTGAGAAGAGATTTTTTTTTGCTTTTATCTTTCCTTCTTTTTTCAAAAAGAGTTGACTTTTATTTCAGTTGCTACAAGTGTTACCATGTGTACATAAAACAAACATACAAGTGGCAGTGGAAATGCTGGTACTTTGTTTTGTCTCACGTTCCCCCGACACTATCATCCCAGATGGCTTGGTGCAGTCCTTCAAGTTAAACTTCCTAAGCTTTTAGGGTGTATATGTGATGTAAAAAAGGCAAAAGTTATGATGAGACTTTTTCCCTTAAACAAAGAAAAATTTTTCCGTGCCTTTTATAATGCCCTATAATTTTTTGAAGCGAAAAGAAAACCAAAGAACAACTAAGACTGACATTCCAGTTCTCTATAGGTATCCACAACAACTACTTTTAGTGGGGTTTTCTTGTACATCAGTAAAATGAGGGAAAGCACATTTTTGATTAGACAACCGAATTTTCAAATTTACAAGGCAATCCTGTTTATGGATACAGGATGTACCAAGTTCTATCTCCATGTAAACAGTAGGAAGCTGTCAGCAGGGACACCCATCTTTAGTCACAATTAGAAACATCTTTCCAATTAGTGTGGAACCATAGGCACTATCAGCTAATTTCCCTTTTCTTAATTTTCTAGATGTGTTTTTTTTTGGCATGAAAAAACCTGTTTCTTCCTTCACCTTGTTAAAAGCCATGATTGGCAAATCACCTTACTCACTCTGCAAATCCTCACTCCTTCTTGAGCAATCTGATGTATTACCTGGGTTGGGTAGCAATATGCAGCTTTATCCCTTTTGAAGACCTCTTCCATTTCGACGGCACAAGACCTTAAAAGTAATAGCAATACCTTCCACTTAATACCACTTTAAAAAGATAGAAAATATTTTGTTGTTCAGTTCCTAAAGAAGGAACCACAGATTCTAGTATGCACTGGTGCTTATAAAAGATATAGTGCAACTAGCTCAGACCTTGTAAATGACAGCCATATGCCAGTACCTTGTCCACCATCATGTGTTACTATTCCTCAAAGGCCAGATGAGACACACGAGTGCTAACATGTCTTGAGAGTTGCTAGCCTACAACAGCGGGGATGAAGTCAAAAGACATGCCTGAACACTAGGTATCATCACCTTGATGTCTCAAAGAGTTTATTTTCACTGTCTCACTAACTGGTTTTGTAGCAGTGCAACATGTGTAGACAATTAGCTTCCAAATGCATATATTGTCTGCATTCAAATCAATAACTTGTTATGAATTCAGTATGATACTGTAAAACTACTGTACACTTACTGGATAAATATGACTACAGTTTCAACTGAAATTAATCATTGTTGCTAGTTTGGTTATAACTTTCATTTACATTAATTTCAGGACTTTAAAACAATTACATCAGTTCAGACAGTAAAGGAAATCAAAGGCCTAGGAACTGTTTCTAAATCTTGAGGAAGAAATTTTTAAAACACTTTAAAAAACTATTTTCACAATAAAATGAGGGGACATGGAGTATTTACCATCTGGAAATACAGAGAGAAGATTACCATCTTACAAAGAGGAAGTTATTTTTTTCTGTTTTCATACACTTACATATGCGCTGATCCATAGCTAGGACTCTTATAGACAATAATTACACTAATTATATAATCTGTCTTCTTACTAATTATAATAATTAATAGAGCTCGAGAGCAGACATTTTATACTTTCCTCCTTCTTGCTTATTTGAGACCCGCTTCGTGCCTTCATGGTAAGTAACAGCAGATAACTGACCCATGCTGTCTACCTCACTCATTTTCTAGCCTTCTTTATCAGGGAAAGTATAGAACCTTCTTCGTTAAGGTGAATGAATTTATTTAATTCTTTACTCACACACCTTTAGTCATACCTCTTATCTTGCCCTGAACCTTCTTCAGTTCTAATATATCAATTTTGAGACAAGCAGACTAGTTAAGAAAATGCATACAGCACACACAATTGCAGGTGGATTATAGATATGTAGAATAATATAGCATTGTTCTTAGTTTTCTTCTCTTTCTTTCCCACTAACTTTTAGAATTTTATTTGCTTTTATGACTATGGCTAATTCTCATCAAGTGACCACAAGTGACATCACTGAGCTGAATTATCAAGAAACTATCTGTCTTAACCTGTCCTCTACAGTAATATCTTGTAAGTTAGTACCTATTGTTTTATATGTGAAGCTGGGATTGGTTTTGCCCACTGTAAGGTCTTTTGCATTTATATGCAGTAAATTTCACCTGCCACTTTAATGATCAGTCTTGTAAAGTCTTTCTGCAGTTCTTGACAGTCAGCCTTTCTTTACTATCCTGAAGAACTTGATATTGTCAAAAAAACTTATCATCTCACTGTTCTGCCCTTTTTATGAGCTTTACTGCTTAATGGCACAGGTCTCTACAGAACCTTGTGGGACTTTCTTCATGATGGAAATCGACCTTTGCTTCTTCCTTCATTTCTAATCACTTAACCAATTTTTAAATTGAGTTAATGCTCTTTTTTATTCCTTCCCTCTCATGTTCCAGCTGCAGTTTCCTTAAGAGACTTTGGTGAGAGACATTGTTAAAATAATTGATAAATTCAAGTAGGCTATATAAAAAAGATTTCTTACCCATATACCTGTTGACTCCTCCAAAGAATTTTAATGTAAATGAAGTTTGGAAATACACCTAATGCTTAGGGATGCTATCAGGAGTATCACTTTTATATCAAATCACAATTTATAGAGAAATATACAGTATTTTCAACAGTACCTTTTACTTGTAACTGCTAAAACATAACTTATCGTCATATAACATGTAAAGAAGCTTGATTTCATTGGACTTCTGGATTTTGTTTGGTTTTTTTAAAAAAAATATGTTTTGTTTGTTTGTTTCTGAAGGTCCAAGACCTTATTGAGAGTGTTCTGAAATAGGAAGAAAATGAAAAGCTGTCCAATCAAAATTTTAAATCAAAAGAGGAACCAGTAAAGTGAACCATGTATCCAAGTCCCTTGGGAAAAATACAGCTATCAAAAGTGAAGAACAAGTATACACATATCCACTAGGTGACAGAAAAGAAATTCCTGTCAGACACTGTTGAGTAATACTGTCATGAGTATGAAGCATGGAGTCTTACAGACAAAGTTGCTGCATATTTCCAATGTTTTTATCCAAGAACATTTACCTCACATAATCAAAAGTGCTACCTGTGTAATAAAGAGCACAAGGAACAAGTGCTATTTATGTAATAAAGACTAGAAGGAACCAGAACACATTTTCTCACTCTTAGTAACAGCCACAATGGTTTCATGAACTGAGTCTTAGGCATACTGTGCCTTCCAAATGGATGTAAGGAACCTAAACTTTGTACATGTTCCATAGATAATTTTTTTCTGTTCCTTTTAAAACATGTAGTAGTGCATTAAAAATTACACTCACTTTTTAATAAATGAGAACTACAGATTCAGGCAAAGCCACACATATCAAGTAAATCAGACTTTGTATTGAAGAATATTATATTAAAACAAACATTCAACAAGATTAAAGATAAAATACGGAAAGCTATGGAAATATGGGATTCTTCAGTAGTGCTAATCAGTAAGGATTTTTTTTGCACGTTGCTAATAAATTAGACAAAATAAGTATTCAATAACTTATACAGTATTAGGTGCCTTGCTTCAATGTTAGCAGGAGAGCTAGATGAAAGAGAAAATATTTTTAACTTACATTTTGATGCAGAAAGTGTTATTTTTTTTTTTCTAAGGTTTCAATATAAACAGTTTGCTTTTATATGCAATTTGAAGACAAGAATCTTTGTTTCATAAGATTTTGAGAAAACAGAAGAGACTTTATGCAGAGATTCATGTTCACAGTTTTTAAATGTAGAGCTAACTGGACAAAGATGTTTGAAATGTCTGCTAGAAATGATAGGTGGGTGAACAACTAGTAGTGTGTAGAAACTTGTGATAAGCATGTACAGTTAAATACATACTTGTGTGCACAGAACAGATATTCAGTGTTTTCAGGAGTGGAAACAAAATTATCTTATTGGAAACAAAATTCTCCATATTGTAGGTTGGAAGGGTAAGGCAAAGGAGCTTAAAGTAAAGGAGTCTTGATGATGAATGAAACAATTAAATTAGGATCTTAGCAGGCTGATGAAAGAGGATGAATCTGAAGTTTCAGATGAGTGTTTAAATTTCTCTATTATTACATAAAAAGATTCGTCGACTGTTCTTTGCTTTATGCAGTCCAAATGTAGTCAAAGTTAAATCAACCCTATATGATAACTGCAATCACTGTTCTTCAGAGCATTCAACCCACTTCATTTTTTTTATTAAAAACCACTACAGATTTCCTAGGTATATGTGAAAATAATTTGAACTTTCTTTCTCCTTCATCTGCTTAAAGTAAACAAGCAGGCAGACCACTTGGCATACTATATATAGATGAGTTTTTTTCCCCCAAGAATTTTTTCAAACTATCTCCAATGTAAAACTTTAGTAACTAGCAGTTACCCATAGAGAACTGTGTGCCACTTATGATTCCTTGCCTGACTCCAAAAGCCTGAGAGAAGAATGTTGACATTAGATTCCTTTTCATCACATTAGAAAAATATGTTACCGTAAAATTCCCTACACTGAGTTTAGCCAGCATATGGAACTGTATGAACTACACTTTCTATTCATGCATTTTCTGCCTCTTTAACCAGCAGTGGGTTTGCTGCCCAACACAATTTATCCCTCATTACCAGGATAAACGTAACGTAAAGCAAACAAACTTTTCTACTTTATAATTTTCGTTGGCAGCATTTAACATTTACATACACAGAATATTAGCACAAGGGATGCAAAGTCATTATATACTAATGCTTTGCAAAGTGGAAAGACAATATCCTCAGCATCACTCTGCACTGCATTTCAAATGGCACATTTCAGGCGATTTATGCTAATTTCCATCATTTACAGAACATAATGATACAAATCAGTTAGAATTCAGCACAACAGCCTCTAAGTGTTCAGAACTATGGAGAACACGATAATAGCCTCATTAACTGTAAGTTGAGAATTGAATTTCCATTTCTAGGCAAAATTGTTATTGCTCTACTCGTTATCCACAACAATTTTCCTGTTTCATAGGTTATAACAGCCACTGGTCAGTTGCCTTTCTTTCCCTCAGTGACCTCACTGAAACCACCCAAAGCAATGGAGAACAATCAATTGTACTGATCTTACCTGAAGTGACCTTATTGTCTGCTTTCTGGCTTGTATTAGCTTGACAAAGAACAGCGATATCCAGCTTCACTTCATATGCTTAGAGGCATTAAGTATATACAGAGTTCATAGTTTAAGCCTCTGATATATTGAAACGAGATCGCAATAGCACAGCAAATGTTTGCCGTTCAATTTGACATTACAGTGAGAAGGATAGTAAACACTGTGTTCAGAAGAATAAGTATAGCTAAAGCAAGCAAAAAGCCATAGTTTCTGAAGTACTTGAATGCTGGGAGGTATTAGGAGGAAAAGGTCAACTAACTGTCCAAAGCCTGTCAAAAAGGCTAGTTACATCAAACAGTACAGCTAAGATATGTCCTGGATCAACAGCAGAAATATTTTTCTTTTTTTTCCTCCTTCACCGCCTCAAAAAATTATTGGTAATTTTGATTAGAAAATTGAAAAGGGCAATGATGAGTTGAATAGATCTGAATTTGTTCCAGGTTATACTTAGGCATATTAGTCTCATCCCATCACACTGACAGGGTGCTATACAGTTACTGATGCATAACTGCAGATATATCTCAATTAAACTTCTATTTGCTAAGGGAACTTATTTACATAATGACCGTATACTTCATATTTCGTAACCATAAAACTATTTTTCAACGCTCTGTCTTCTGAGTAGTCAATATCCTAGGACTACAGGAATTTCTGTTGTGGCTCCTATAAACTTAAAAGGTTAACTTAACCTGTATTAATCATCAGTATACAATGATTAATCATTATAAATATAGATGCCTTTGTATATGCCTGCATCAGGAGCATAGCAATTACCCAACAGATTTATATCAATGGTTCATCTGATACATGGTATAACAGCAATCAGCACTGGTGTAATCGTACAGCTAGAAGAGTACCGACCAACCAACCAAAAATATTCCAAGTTTTTAAGCAAGCAAATCCTTAACTATTATCTTTATATGAATGTTTTATTTCACCTTTGATCTACCAGATTCAAATGTATTAATTTGAAGGACAGGAAGAGCTATAAAATAGCACTTAAAAAAATATTTTTAAGTGCTATTTTATAAAGAGGGAAAACTGCAAAATAAGGATTCAATGTCAAAAGATAACTGCTATTCAAAGCCTTCTTAGTGCATTTATGACTTGCCAGATTTGTAGACACCATACATCTAGATTTGTTTGTCTCTAGATTATTTATGTTTTTTTAAATCTTCAGCAGGATCTAAACACTGAGATAAATGCAAATTTAAAATTTGTAGGAAAAACTAATTCGCAAAGTAACTGTTACAGAATCAGAACTGACACTATGAAACCAGTATCTGTGTAATAGCTTATAGAAACTAAAATCTTGACACTTTTTTATCTCATCTGAATTTTACAAGTGGACAAATAATCTACCAAAAAACGAAGGCTGAATGAGTAGCAAACAAGAAATACCATATTTGGCATGTTTACCTCAATTTAGAAATGTAAAAGGACTAAACCATACTCTCAATAATACAATGAAGGATAAAATGCATTTTATCACTCATGAACCCTGTTTTTCTTGTGAATGAGTAATAATCTTGTTAAGAGAACCACACTGGTAATCAAAGACATCATCAAAATGTGAACAAACAGGAATAACAGATTTGGAGAGACAGACATTTGTTGTTATGGTCATCTACTTTTGAATACAAGTTGCCACCAGCTGAACCATTTTGGGGTAATAAATGAATTTCTACATACTTTTTCAGTTTAAACTGAAAAATTGGAAACTTGCATTCAAATGTCAAAATATTATCTGCAGCCTTATAGCTTGATGCCTGCACTTCACACCCAAACGGATGGAAAAAGAAAGTAGAGGACAAACTGCAAACAAGTATCTCTTTAGAAAGACTAGTATTACTCTTACGCAGCCTAGACAGTATGAAGTGCAAAAAGCTCACAGGGCAAAGCACTAGTCTGTGGGAGGCAGAAAATTACAATCCTTTTTCTTACATCCTTTCTTCCCATTTGCACCACAGCTAAGTTGAAGGAAAGAGCAAGCATGTTACAAGTAGAAAACTCATGGTGGTAAAAGTTGTTGGCATATGTTACTTAAGATTGGAAGCAGAAGTGACTATGACTGACAGCCACAAGACTCCAGAAATAAAGACTTTCCAAGTTTTAATTATATTCCTTTGTGAAATAATTTTGTAAATTAATGTATCAAATACGAATTCAACTGATATCCTTAACGTTCTCAAAAGTATGCCTTCAAACATTGCCTTGATCTCTGTCTAATGGAACAAGTTATATTATGACCTGAAGTAGTAGCCAAAAGAAAGCTCATGAGGAAAAAATAAAAGAAAAATCCATTGCTTTCTAGGCCTGTAAAAAAACTCAACAGCAACAAAAACTCTTTCTAATTTGTCTATAAAGCATTGATATTTGTTTTTTTTTTTTAATCTTGACAATATTTGGTATTACTGTTGAAGTCTTACTTCTAGTGTCACCTAATAGTGGGAACAATCACGTGGCTCTATTAACGACAAAGTTTGCTCTTAGAGCATGACTCCCCTTCTGCTCAAGTTCGTTTCTGAGTTTCTTGCAAGCTGGTTCATTTAGTGGCTTGTATTAATACTATAGTTGTGGCTGCAAAAAGATAAGCAAATATGAAAGATGGATTTCCTTAAGCTGGGGTTGGGAATCAGCATCAGTTACAACAAAGACTGCGGTTTTCTACCTTCTTCTGAAGCATCTGATCTGGTGAATGGAATGGGACATGTGTGGACTGCGTAATCAGACTTTGGGAGACGTCTGCTCTTCTGAGGTGATGAAGGACACAAAAGGAAGGACAAAGGGGAGTTAGAGGAGGCATGATGGCTGATGTGAAAAGAGTGCTATAAAAAGTGCTCCATCTTAAAAAGATTCCCTTTGCAGCTCTAAAACAGATAGAAAAATGTCCTCTGCCTTGGAGAAAAAAAAAAGTAATAAAACTGTTGAAAACAAGCATAAATAAATGTTAAATTTCAGGTGAGAAAGGCCGCACCATCTGTTACTATGTACAAACGACAACATTATTAGATTATAAATAATGTATCAGCACAGAAGATATGGCTGGCTTTGGATTATTAGGTTAGGAGGCCTACAGAAAGACTCTATAAGTAGGAAAAAAATATCACTTTTACAACTTAAAGTACGATCAACCTTATTGAGAGGCGAATGAGAACAAGACAGGTCCGTGCCATAGAAAGTCATAAGCAGCAAAGGAATGAAATACTCAGTTATGATTTAAGGACAACATGTACAGATAGCAAAACTGTGAAGCTGGTGACTTCAGTCTTCAGCACATCAGTCAGCTCCCTTTGGGATATGTACAGTGAGTCAGACATAAATGATCGATGTAGTAAATAATTGTCCCTGGAACCACTCTGTCACAGATTCTCCTAAGAACAGTTCATCTTTGGACGTGGTTTTATAAGACAGAGCAAGGAGATTAAACCTAATTGATGCAGCAGGCTTAAAGGATTTAAATATGATTAAATACAAATAAATCTGGCAATCTAAAAATCAGAAAAAATCATGTACCAAATAAAAGTATATATAATTTTATAAAAGCTAAATGAAAAGTCAGTTTATTTCCTGTCACCAGGAGGAAAAAAGCCACATAAAAATTATAGTAGAGGAGTAGCAATGCTGTGTTTCTAGAAAAAAGGCTTCCTGAGCCTGAGTGTATCTAGTAATAGAAAATACCCGTACTATGGGCTGTTACTCGTTTATGTGTGTGAATATGTGCATAAGAAAGCTCATTACTCAGTTATTCTAAGTCACATCAAATCTGGCATAGCTAATAACTCGTGCATTTAGGTAACAGACAAGTTTGCTGTATGTTCTCTGCCCCTTGTGCATGCTTTATATACTTAGAGGATATGACATGCTCATTTTTGTCTAATACTGTATAATGCATCGTTCAAACAAAGCAAGCCCTCCTCGTGAAATATGGCTGTAGTCACAGATAGTATTTTGCTTGCATCGTACTGCTGCACAACTGCAAGATGACTGTCCACCTTCTCTAAGGATAAGTCTACATATCATACATGTGGTTCTCCCTAGTAACAAGCAATAGAACAAGGGGAAATGGCCTTAAGCTGCACCAGGAGGGGTTCAGGCTTGATATTAGGAAGTATTTCTTTACTGAAGGGGTTGTCAGGCATAGGAACAGCCTGTCCAGGGAGGTGGTGGAGTCAACATCCCTGGAGGTGTTTAAAAGACGGGTAGATGTTGTACTTAGGGACATGGTTTAGTGGTGTTGGTAGAGCTAGGACAAAGGTTGGACTCGATCTTGAAGGTCTCTTCCAACCGAAACTGGTCTATGATGCTATGGTTGTTTTACTGTAAGTGAGCAAGATGTGGCCCAGCTCCAAAGCTCCCAAACTTGACATTTTTGGCAAAGCACAGCTGTTAATGCAAAACTTTTTATCTCTCAGGGGAGATGGACTGACATTTTGAGGGGGATCATGGGGAATTACCAAAGAAATTAGTGTGTTCAGCCCTTCCTGAAACCATGAACCATTTTGTACCAACTGGTTCCAAGTGTGACTGGTCCTGCTGCCACCAGCTACACTTTGAGAGCATGAAATATCTGCATCACTTGCAATTTTAGTTAAAAATTGGTCTGAGAATAAACTACTAGACTGGGAAATTTGCAAAGCTACAATTTAGGCAAGACATTTTGTATTTGAAATGAATAGGATGCAAGTTTTCAATAAGAACAACGTGATACGTCAATATAGAGAGAAATTGAACAAGTTTCCCCCCCTACAAAAAAAAATTTAATTAGCAACTCAATGTGATAGGCTCATTTGACACCAGGCACAAGAAGTTCCTTGGGAGACATAATGAACTTCACGGTAGTTTATGCTCTCTCATTGTTGCATCAATCCAAGGACTTTATTAGGAGAGAAAAATATAATTATTTTGCCATTGTATATATCTATGTGTCTCTCCCATCTTGAAGATCTTGTAACTTTCTTGTCTTTTCTTCTCAGAAAGCAGAAAATACTGGAAATGATTCAGAGAAAGGTGTCAAGGATGATCAAAAGTCTGAAATAAATTCCATATCAAACACTTCTTTTACACATAGGTGTTGCAGGTTTGTTTGGGTTTTTTCTAAATCATGAAAGAGAGAAAAATAAGAGTGGAAAGAGGAAGAAGATAGAGATTTGTAAAATCACAAGCAGCATGGAAAAGGCAATTAGGAAATATGTTTCACTCTCCTCCAGTACAGGTAATGACAGCATCAATTAAAGTTAGGAGGTGACAGGTTCAAAATAGAGAGAGGTGGTTTTCCTGGCACATTGTAATTAAGCTGAGAAATTCTTTGCTGCAAGATGCTATGAGTTCGTTAATCAATTAGATAAATTCATGGAACAAGAGTGCACTGTAAAAACCACTAATATTTATGTGAGTAAAAACAAAGATATTATTTACAATGCATGGAATCTCCAAATTTTTGATCTTTTCAGCTTCAAAAATCCTGAGGATGAATCACTGTGTGCATACACTGTTTCATCATCTTTTTTAGGTTTCTAGTTCTGGCCACAAAATAGTGGGCTAGGAAGACTTCTTGCTTTCATACAGTATACCTGTCCTTATACACTTACTTTCTCCCTCCTCTACAGGCTACAAATGTCCCCTGACTTCCTTCAAGAGAAGCAGTTAAAAAGTGAAAATAGAAGAGAGCTTTCTTTTACACTATGTTGTTGAGACTGCTGCTTTGTTCAGCTGATTCCAGGTGTCATAATTTCTGAGACCTGTGGGGAATGGATAACACCGCTCTTAAGAATGTATAAGATTTATTTTTTTTAAGCTGGATTGCAGTGCAATACAATTATCTCTCAGTTATATATTATATGGCTTACCTGCATTCACTGTATTTGAAAAGGAGTTTATTTTTATACTGGACAATTTCCATATTGTTGATTTATTGTGCTCAGTAGTGTGTATAATTCCCATTTCTTCTGAAACTTTCAACTTTTATCTTATGCCTTCAGTGTGTTTACTGAATTTTCAATGAATTTTATATCTAGATGTAGATACTGCATTTCAAGATTAACAGGTCCATTTTGAAAAACTGCTTCTTACAGAACGAGAAACTTTTTTGCATATAACACCATAAAAATAAATATTCCACATTTATATATTCTTGCAATGCCTTGCTTTAAAGCATTTTTAAAAAGTCTACAGGCCTTTTACAAATTCCAAGATAATGATGCTTTTCTATCAACTTCTAAAGAAGACAGGGACATCATTAAGATGTGCTTCTACAAGGTTACAGCATGGGTGGATAAGGGAAGAGCAACTGACGTTATCCACCTGAACTTGTGCAAAGCATTTGACATTGCCCCACACAACATCCTTGTCTCTAAACTGGAGGGGCATGGATTCAACAGATGCATCACTTGGTGGATCAGAAATTGGCTGGATGGTCACAGTCAATGGCTCAATGTCTGAGTGGAAACCAGTGATGACTGGCGTTCCTCAGGGGTTGGTATTGGGACTGGTGCTGTAAATCATCATGGACAGTGGGATTGAGTACACTCTCAGGAAGTTTGCCAAGCTGTGTGGTGCAGTCGACAAGCTACAGGGAAGGGAGGCCATCCAGAGGGACCTTGACAGGCTGGAGAGGTGGGACTGTGCAAACCTCACGAAGATTAACAAGGCCAAGTGCAAGGTCCTTTGCCTGGGTCAAGGTAATCCCAAGCACAAATACAGGCTGGGTGGAGAATGGATTGTGAGGAGCCCTGAGGAGATGGACTTGGGGATGTTGGTTGATGAGAAGCTCAACATGACCCTGCAATGTGCATTTGCAGCCCAGAAAGCCAACTGTATCCTGGGCTGCATGAAGAGAAGTGTGGCCAGCAGGTTGAGGGAGGTGATTCTCCCCCTCTACTCTGCTCTCATGAGACCCACCTGCAGTGCTGTGTTCAGCTGTGGGAGCCCCAGCACAAGAAAGACATGGACCTGCTCAAGCAAGTCCAGAGGAGGGCCACAAAGATGATCAGAGGGCTGGAACACCTCCCCTATGAGGACAGGTTGAGAGAGTTGGGGTTGTTCAGCCTGGAGAAGAGAAGGCTCCAGGGAGACCTTACAATGGCCTTCCAGTACTTAAAGGGGGCCTACAGGAAAGGTGGGGAGGGACTCTTTATCAGGGAGTGTAGTGATAGGACAAGTGGTAATGGTTACAAACTGAAAGAGGGAAGATTGAGATTAGATATTAGGAAGAAGTTCTTCACTGTGAGGGTGGTGAGACACTGGAACAGATTGCCCAGAGCAGCTGTGGCTGCCCCCTCCCTGGCAGTGTTCAAGGCCAGGTTGGATGGGGCTTTGAGTGACCTGGTCTAGTGGGAGGTGTCCCTGCCCATGGCAGAGGGGTTGGAACTAGGTGGTCTTTAAGGTCCCTTCCAACACAAACCATTCTATGAGTCTGTGATACCATCCTTCTTAAACAAGTCAGGTACAGTTATGGCATTACACATACAAATGCATTTTATTGAATGAAAAGAAAAAATGTTAAGCATTTATCCCAGGGGATACTAGCTGGCTTCAGTGGAAGCGCCAATGTGGCATGCATGCTATAATAGTAGATTTGGAATTCTTAGAGCAGAGATATTCATAAACCATACATGAGCATACCTATTCAAATACACTCAAAGATATGAATATTTTCAAAATGGAATTTTTTCCTCTGTTTATAAATTATTTGCTGATAAACCTTCTTTCTGGTCTTTGCAATTTTAAGTGTATTTTTACAGTAAGTTTAAAACACTGCTTTATTTCTTGGCTATAGCATGTTTGCCATTTGCCTTTTTAAGTTGTTATTAACGATTTGCTGTTTCACTGATTACATTAATAACAATGTGCTTTAAAAGAATTATCATAATTTTTAAAATATATTGTGTAGATAATAAGAATTTCGAAAAGTTTAAAAGAAAAAACCATCAGAACTATGCAAGTAATCTCTTCATTTTTTTCCCCTACAAATACTTTTGTGAATAAAAAGTGACTTAGCCAAATATTTATAAACTGAGATATTAAGAAGGTTATAGATACCAGGAAAACATATTGGCTTTTTTTCACTGAACTATTTACAGATGTATTTTATTATTTTTCTTTGTGTTTAACCTGATTTTTCTGTTTTTGCAATATAGTTACTGCAAAGCCCTTTCCCCAGTAATTTTTGGTTGATAAAGTAAATGTTTTGCTAAGGTTATTACTGTTTTCCTCATACATCTGAACCTTGCCTTCGGAAAAGAACAAACAAAACCAACCCTGCAACACCACACTGCTGGTGAAAAAACACAGTTTTGCTTGAGTATTCCCACATGCTTGAGTTCAACTGTTCCTTCTAGCCACTACTTTTCAGCTAATCAATCCTTTTCTTTTTCCTGTAACCCCATTGCTAATGAAAAACTAATAAATAGGAAAAAAAAAAAAGAAGAAATTTTGTTAGATAACTCAATATCACTATCTATGAAAAACATAACATGAAAAATTACTAGAAGGAATAGGATTTGGTGAATTAATGCCCTATAGGAATGGGTCATTCTGCAAGTGTCATAGAAAATGCTCCACAGAATGTTAAAATCACGTAATTCATAGGGTAACATAACCAAAAAGAGGTATCTGAGCAACAGTGACAATGTAACCCTGATGTTTCACAAAACTTTCATATGTCTTGCTCAGGTATACTGTATTTATGTCAATATAAATTGATGCACAGGGTCAGCAAACATAAGAACAATGGATTATGCAACAGGGAGAATACAGGGTTCTTTTCAGGGCTTTAGCTAACAGCAGATAGTGGGGGGCAGCTAGCATTCATGGTGGCCTATAGTGAAACCAGATTTCAAGAGAAACTGATGAAACATTATTCTGTTTTGGTTGTATCCAGATGAGTCAGCTTCTCAAGAATATGAACAAGAAGGAATTTTTTTATTATTATTTGGTAGGAAAGGGAAGTTTGGAAGCATTTAAAACAACAACAATTTCTTACAAGTTCAAGATTACCTCTGGAGTTAAGTTACTTAGCACCTTTGGTATTATTCCCCAAGTAACATGGAATAAGCCAGATGTCTCCATTGCCTCACTAACTGCACCATTTTGAATATTCAATTTTGCTCCAGATAGCCTGTTTGGCAATATTACTTCAGTTTAGAAAATTAATTTCACAGGTGTGTTTCAGGAGTTCTGTATCTATTGCAAGTACAAAAGCAGAAGCAGAAGTCTGACCTCACACTGAAGACAAAGGAGAACTGCTTGAACTGTAGGTTCAGAGCGGGGAAAAAAATGCATTCACAGGTCCCACACTGAGTCCTTTCCTCAAAGGAAAATATTTTCAACTCATATATTTATGTATCATTCATATCATTCCTAAGGCACTGGTGGAAAAGTGATGTGTAGTGGATGGAAACAGTAAAAAATCATGCAGGATTCAGAATTTTTATATAATGCTGAATCAGTAAAACCATTCAGCAGCCAAACAGAGAATGATTCAGCACCAAAATACAGGACTTTATTTGCAAAATTCTTTCTGTAAATAAGAGATATTCTCTAGCATCACATAAAGAGCAGGAAAACTGTTTTAGTCCGAGCTGATCTTTTTCCCATTGCTACTTAATGTAATTCCACACCTAGTCAATACTGAGGCTTGTAATTCCTGCTATTTACAGTACAGTTGTAAGAATGGAATAGTAACAGTATTTTTCTGGTGGAGAAAAAGTTTTCTTAGTTTGCAATTTAAGGTATTAAGAATATTACTTGCTCCTATTTACATTAGCAACTGCGCTATGGCACATGCATAAACAGCTGCATTTTTCTGAAAAAAAAAACCAAAACTATTCCTATGTAGTAAAGCGGTTGGTGGTGGCAGGGGAACTGCACACACAGATCTGGAGTTTCATAGGCTGATTATTTCGTGTCTACTAGAAAGAAAACCACTACACATCGCTCAGCAGTCTTACTACGGGACATGCAAACAGACACAACACGATTGTGTAAGACTTTGTTTTAAAGAGAAAACTGTGCAAAATCCAAAATAAAACCAGGAATGGCAGCAAAACAGGTGGAAAGATAAGACTTTGAAAACTACTGGAAATGGAAATAGAGCTCCAGAACAACAGCATTTTTATGAGGTTTTTGCTTTAGAAGAGCTCTGTAAATAAATCCTGAGAAGATCAAGAAAGAAATGCTGCAAAAATCTCTATTCCACATCCAGTTGGAACCAAGACCCCTGAAATTTAAGGAATAAAGTAGGAGGGGAGCTCATGCAGACACTAGCTCTTCAAAAATAGCTACTAACCTGGTACATAAAAGAAATACAAGGATAACTGTAGAAGATGAGGTCCTTAGCAATTTTGGACTGCTAGAAACATCCTCCTTAGTTCTGAATTACAACGAAGTCTTAAGAAGAGCCTCTCACATACTAAGTGACCAACTCCCCAGACAGTAAGTTTATGGTAGGTGAGAAATCAGAACTGAGGATGAATCACAATGTCCTTAAACTCCCGCCTCCCCCCTCTCCCCAACTCACTGCAAATGTCTTTTTGAGCAGGTGACATTAAGTGTCTTAAGTATTGAATCCTCACAACCCTAAACAAAAAAAAAACAAAAAAAAACAAAAAAGAAGAAATAATCGATTGAAGCTCAGTATCCTAAGGAACTTTTCCTTCATGACTGTCAGTTCTGAGTTGCTTAACATAGATTGACAATGCAAAACAGATTAACCTCCTGCTGCTTGCGTGTGGTTTTTTATTTTGGTTGGTTTTTTTTTTTTGGCGAATCATTCATAGCAGCTTGCTTGTTTTTCATCTTGTTCACGTAAAAATATAATTGCTCCAGCTATAGAAAAAAACACCTGAATGTATATATCTTCTCACCCTTTAAATTTCCTCAGAAAAATAAAGGATAGTTTGCACTTATGTGTATCATTTGGTACTTTAAAGGCAATTTTTGGGTACTTTAAAGGCAATTTAAGCTGACAGATGCAGCAGAACTACAGACCTACACCTCCAGCTCCCTTTTCCAGTTCTACAAAATACTCTTCAATGCAAAGAAGCAAAATGACTGTTAAGAGAATTTATTTCATGCTGTGCTTAGCAGTATGATGAGAAATATCCCTATGAGGAGATGAACTTTTATGTCTTCAGCTTTCAGCTGAAGACAGGCTGGTGTCTTGTTGTTTTCCATTTGCATCACAATGAGCCTTAAAAGACTACCTTTCTTCACGTTTTTAAATACAGGGCATCCTTTGTTATGCCTCTTAGAGCATCCAAGTGCTATACTCTACTTTATGCAAACTGAAAGCTAGGTATGACAGTGGACTACCATCATGGGCTTTCTTCTCACTCAGTCCAGGAATGTCAGCAAGATATTTTCTTGCACCAAGACCCTTACTTTTTTAAAACATTGTATGAACTCATCTTGTAGGACAAGGGTGGGTGTAGTTCTGACCAAAATATCAGCAAGTTGTTTGAGTTCTGCTGTGGCAGCAGAACACATGATGGGGCAAAGAGGCAAGACAGCTGGATTTATGAGTGTAATAACATCCCTCTGAGTCCTCTCAGTAAATCAACACTATTGATATTATCTGTTCTAGCTCGATTAGATCAGCACAAGCACACCAAGTTCTACTATAACACCTTTATTTTCTTTGAAGATATATTCCACATATGTATATGGTAAACAGGTTATATTTACCCTATTATTTTTTGCTGGTGCTAAAAGAAAGCTTTTGCTTATTTTTAAATTTCTAAGGCAAGCTTCCATGTGTAATTGCTTCTTCAAAGATCAAGGCACATATTTCTAAATCCGTCAAATATTTTTATTTTTGCTATTGATGCTATGAATTACGCTCACCACAGCTGTAATCTAAATAGAATTATCACATGATCAGTGAATCTGCCTGGCAATTGCTACTGAAGCAATCTGTACTGTTTGTCCTTTGCCAAAAACACAGACACTTTAGATTCAACTTAAATACTTTGTGTAAGACTAACAACTCTGCCTCTCGAAATTCTGAGGAAGTTTGTATTCCTTCATTTTGGTAGAGTCAAAAACTGACCACAAGTGAGAAATGGTAACATAGCTCATCTTTCCCTCTCTACTCTCTTTTTATTCTGGATGAGCTCTGCAGATGTTCTGGCTGCATGCAGATGCAATACAACAGTTGTGGCAGCATCCTATAGAAAACTATACTTAACAAAAAGCAACTCAAAATAAAGGTTGTTTAAACTGTTGAGGCTTAATTATTTTGTGACCTGAAAAACACATCAATACAACTGACCAATCAAGATGAGAATGTTAAAGTTTACAGAACAAGACTTTAGATTGATTCCTAAATTCTGAGAACAGCATACTTCATTTCTGGAGTTATCTGGACTGCTCTGCACAACTACAATAAAACCCTAATTCATTACTCCATCACTAAAGTGTTATGCCTATTTAACTTCAGTGGTTTCAGTGAGTTACTGTGATAAATCAGGACCCCAAAGAGCACAAATGTATGATACATAAACGTCCATCTGTTGGACAAAAATCACACCCTTTGCAAAACAAGAACAGCTGTTGACTTCAGAAAATTATCTTAAAGTCTTTTAACACTGTACTGAGTTGGCTCCTGTTAAGCCATACAGCAAAGCAAGGCCTTGCAAAGAAGGCTTGCATCACTACTGTGTTATTCTGGAACCAGAAAAGCATAACAGAACCTAGGAAGAATCCGCAAGTAGCAGAACCACAGAGAAATGAAAAGACTTGAGGACCCTGCTCTCAGACACTAACTAGCACTGAAACAGCATGAGAGAGAAGCATAATTTTAAAAAAATTCTTTACTGTAAGCAGAATAAAACCACTGTGCATCATAATTTTATTTCTTGAAAGTATTAAACAAGCTACAGAATAAACTAAAAGAACTTAGAAATGTCACTAGCAAGTGAAAAGTTACCTTTTTACAGATAGACAGTGGACATTCAGTAATGCGGTAAACATATGAAATGTTATGTTAAGGAATGAACTAGAGCATACAAATCTTCAAAGCAAATACAAGATGAGAATTTTTTTTTTTTTTTTTAAAGAGTCCTCTACTTGAACCAGTCACAAGTAGAAGCTTGTTCATTTTCCTTTAAAACACCTCTGGTAGTAAGCAAGTCCAACACAACCCCTTAAAAGGGCAAAAGTCTTTTAGAACACTGGCTTCCACTAAAACTTTAGATACTAGCAAGCAATATATAAAGTAGAGACATGATAATTTCCTCGTGTCTTCATGTGATGCCAACCTGTGTGGCACATAATGATTTTTATCAGGTAGAAGCTTCATGAAATAATAGTTATTAAACTTCTATATTAATTTGGGATTTTAATAATAGATGCAAGCAAGCAAAACCTCATATTGGGTAAGTATGATCACAACCTATAGACCTTGTAACTATAACTTGCTAGGTATTAACAGGATTTCTGTAATAAACATTCCCTCCTCATTATCTTGAAGCAAACGAAGCCCACTTTATTGAGCTTTCCATTAAATTAGGAACTCTACTTATACTTTTAAGTAAAATCCCTAAAAAAGTTTAAATTATCTGTCTACATTTAGCCTGTACCCAGGCTCAACTATAACAATCACTCTATCACCCAATGACCCCTCACGAGCTAGGGAGGGGAATCAGGGAAAAAGAAAATCAGAGCGATGGGTAGAAATGAAACAGATTTAATGAAAGCACCACCAATACCAACAGAGTTGTAAACAGTTATACTCAGCCAAATGAATATGCAGCAGTCACAACCAACCTAAGAGCAGTCCTTAGGAGCAACAGGAGAAGAAGCAACAGGATCTCCTCTTTCTTAGCAAACCTTCCCCCTTTATAATGACCATGACATTATGGGATGGGCTACACCAGCTGCCCTGGCTGACCCAAAACTGCTAATGGCCTGCCTGGCATGTCCCAGTGAAACCAGGACAATTACCTTAAAAAGAAAATTAACCATAACATCTGGATGTTTTTCATATCTCTTCTTGTGCTCATAGACACAAAAAAGTCATGAGCTGTGGCATCTTAGTTTGTCTCAGCATTTTCATCTCATTTCCCTCCGACATCTCACACTAATGTAATGAAGGAGGAATGTAGAAAGAATCACTTCTGCCAGAGGCTCAAATTACAGGTCTGGGGAAAAGAACCGTGGATAGGTTGAATATTACAAAATGTAGGCCACTGATCAGATCTGTAGCAGAAACAGCATTAGGAACTAGCAGCACTTACATGGTCCATCTAAGGCATCAGATAGTCACAGAAAACCTAAACCAGCCTTTTCAACTAAAACCAGTTCAAAATTCAAGATAAACACAAGTCCTGCAAACAATAACTTTACAGCAAAACTTAATGAGATCAGAATCAAGACCTATTATATTAAGCTCCACTCATTCTTCAAGTTTATTGAGACTTGCCCTAATCTGCATCCTGTATTTTACCAGAAAGAATTGTAAGAAAAAGATAAATCAACTCAAAGTCCACACATTTAATAGCTAAAGCAATACATTCCCAATGGTACCATCACAAACAGGGCCTTTGTGCAACCAAAGGTTAGGCTGACAGTTGGTAGGGAAAGAATAGCATGGCAGGAGTGCCTTCAAGGCTGGAAAACAGAAGGCTACAGCATTTCTTCCTTTAACTCCCTATTTAATGTTCAGTCTTCAGACAAAGATGTCCTCAGGCTTTGCCTTGCTTTTCAAGGATTTACCGCAATCTTTCACGGACCACAGGAAGACTGTTAGTTTGCAATTCTGGAGGATCAGCAAATGCCAGAGTTGGTCAGGTTCCTAAATTCATCCTTTCAGAGTATAAAATCTGTGTGTACAATGGAAGACCTTTGCATTCTAGTTTTTAAAAGTCTGTGACAATAAAAGATGACCAAATAACTTCTAATTATTCTCATGAGAAGTTTTTAGATGGAATTTTGCAAGGAGATTGTTGTGGGTTTTTTTAAATACACTTTGCTAGATTAAAGGGTGTACAGTCTCTGATTTAGGAAAATAACATCCGCTTCCATTTCTTATTGGATTACACTTAACATTAAAATTAAAGAGATATTTTAAGTAAAAAAAATAATTTAACTGACTCCAAGAGGAAGAAAAAATAATTTGAGACTTTTCAAGGCAATACTTACTTAAAAAAACAGCCGTGTCCTCGGGTAAGAAAATCAATACTTGAAATTAGGATTAACCTCCAAGAATAAATGTATCTGCTTCTTGAATTTACATAAATCAGACTGACAAAGTAGAGTCAAGGAGATCTATTATTAATTATCTGATCCTTAAAAGTTACTAAGACCATTCTGGAAGGACATAATTTTCACAGAATTATTTCTTTCCTGTCATCTTTATGGAATATTTCGGTTACCACATGCTTTCATACCACTTAGAAGAAACAAAAATTTATCAGTCTTGCATGTTTTCCTGTTGCTGCACCAGGCAGCCTTCTGGTGCGTAGTGGAGATAGCTACAAGAGCCCCTTTGGAGCAGTCTCTGCTTCGGTAGTTATTGTGGGCTTGGCCTGTGATTTTTTAGAATCTTACACAGATTTGTTCACCACCACCCTCAGTATTTAGCAAAAAAACCCCCAACTTCTGAGCTACATTGCTTGAAACTCTTAAATAGTTTTCCAAAGGCTTCATTACTCTACATAGTGCCCAAAGTCATGTAACCCTGCTTTGTTGGATCATCTTTCTTTGAGCAACTTTTATTTTCATAGAGGCTCATGCAATTAGGAAATATATAACTTCAATGAGGAATAACTGAGAAGTCCTAGAGAGAAATGAACCTTTGAAGAGGGAAAAGAAATACTTTCAGAAGTTTTTGTTTGTTTGCTTGTTTGTTTTTGACTAAGTTCCTTTCCTGAGATGACTTCTGTTTCTTCAGATGGGATGCCTGCATTGACATTTAAACGAGGAACAAAAAGGAGGGAATTTTGTTTTCTTGACCATCACTCTCAGAATTGTTTTATGTGAAATAAAATATTTTGACACTTTACATGAGCAATTTTCCTCATGAGGAATTTGTCCTGTTAGGACCCAGCAGTTTACTATTGCTCAGTGGCAAGGTAAACCATGTTTAAAAAAACCCCCTCAACAACAAAAAAACAATAAGAACACAAACAAACCAAAAAAAACCCCACAAACCAAAAAGTATAAAAGTTGTATTAAAGACAAAGTTTTAGCAGCACATTCCTACTCTTCTCATCAGTCTCTCCTTTAACATTTTTTTTGTGATAGGAACAACAAATATCAGAAAGAAAGAATAAGGCAAGAGTCACAACGGCTGCAACAATCAATATTTTCTTAATCATGCACAATCCTCATTTTTTGTATCAAAACCAAAGTATTGCCATTGTCACTACTAATATTCTATGATTTCCTTCCTTTTGTGAAGGCTTAGACCCATATAATAGAGTCTATCTCCTTCTCATTTCTTCTGGCTTGCCCCAGTTGATCTTCATAGATTTCTGACAAGTGATTGTAAATCTACTGAAATTGTGAGGAGAAGCAATGCATAGCTTTGTGTTTCAAAAATATGGAAAAAAGAAAATGGAAAGTCTTCTTTAGGTAACATGGAAAAAACAAAGCCTATATACATGAGGGGAGAAAAAAAAAGTCATATCTTCATCTTTGAGATGAAAACGTGACTTTTTAAAAGAGCATCCATAAATACAGCCTTAATTTTCCAAATTAATGTGGGTTACAAAAGTATTTGCAGACCTAAATACTCATTATTTTCCAAGTTGTGAGCCTATTTACAAAAGACTATTTAAGTGAAGAGAAGTTGTTGTGTTAAGAGTTATCTACTGAACGGGCAAACAGCTACTGAAAAATATGTTTCTTTTTATCTTTAAAGATGCTACAGTTTTACTTATCTCTGTAACTAAAACTCTGCATTGATATCAGGCATTCTATGTATTAGATGTGTATTTGCTTCTGTCATGACACTACAACAATCTTAGGCACAAGATAAAGTAGCCAGCCTCCAGAGGTGTTGCATCAGCGATAACTAGCTTACTATCTGACCACTGGAGAAAGAGCAACAGTCTTATATGACATCTTCATAGTTGGTAGTATGTTATGGGTAGGCAGTTATCCTCAGCAAGGTCTGTCCTAAGTAAACCTTGATTAATGTAATGCCTATAATGCCTATACATGGAAAATAAGAAAGGGAACAGGATTTTGCAGTAACATGAGAAAATTTTCATGCCAAGACTTTTTACTTGCCATATGTCATTTTAGAAACTGATATGATTTCAATGTTTCTCAGCATATTTACATAAACATATATGCAAATTCCAACAATTCCGATTTGTCAACAAGGAAAATTCAAATTCCATTAGGTAATATAACTGAAAATCTAGATTGCTTAAAACTGTTAAATTTTACAATAATTTAAAGATAGCTTGCAAAAGCTGTCTTCCATTGGATTTGATGTTGCATGTTTCATATTAGTTTCTTTTCTCCCCTCTTTTGCACTTCAATTTTTTAGCTTGTTTCACAGCCACTTAACAAACGTAACGTTAATACCTATGCTAAATCTGAGAGAATACTGTAAAAAGCATCCCTGTGTATCAGAAATTACTGATGCATTTGACATGAGTTTATTCACAGTACCGTGTAGACTGAATTTTAATGCTATGAAAAAATACTGCACTGCTATAATCAGAAACTGTGGGACCTCAAGTGATAACGATAATTATGGTGGGCTTTTGTAAGTCACCATTAATTAATTCACTGCTTACCTACGTAATTTAACCTTGATGCGACAAGGCCGTCATTCTCCAAGTATAGGCAGCACGGAAGGAAGTGACAATTTTTATTACATTTTATGATTAGGACATTTGTCAAATGGGAATTCAGCTGCAATCTTTCCAGCCATTTTGTTTAGGTGGTCCATTAGCCAACAGAAGCCTGCTGCAATGCTGTTGTACATCTTGTGAGCATAATATATTCCACACAGAAATTGCAATTTACATTGTGAAGTTTAGTGGAGGTAGTACTAATCATGGCTAGACACGGACATCATTGCTATTCAGCCACAGGCTACAAATACGTGCTGTTTAGCCACACAAATAGTGCACAGTAGTCTTGGCACAGGGAACCTCAGGGCTATTCCAAGTGCTTCAGCCTGAGATAGGACATGGGCTGAAGCTGACCAGAATTTTCAACATATCTTGTCCAAATTCCAGCAATCAGCAATTAAAAGCTCTTTGACATATCCCTGATTTATTCTGTAGGAGGCAGCTGCTTTTTGATCTTTCCTACCTCCTCTCCCCTTCTGTGAGACACTAAAAAAAAACTATGGTGTAGCTGGTAACGGAGCAAAAAACTGAAGATACAACCTCCAGAATATATTTCTACCTACCATTATACCACATGGCACAACACTGAATCTTTAGTGCCCAAAACTGCAAGCCTTAGCAAATCTAGGCAGTCTTTATGAAAATAATTAGAATATAATAGACAACTTGAGTGAAAGGAAATATTCATCATTAGGAACATTTATACAGAAGTAAGTCTTAAAGGTGATATAAAAATTGTCATATACTCAGTTTATCTCCTTTGGTACTTTAAGCAGCTTTGTGTTTTGCCGAACCAGAAGACATAACTCTTGCTTTGCATTCCAATGTAAATCCAAGTCATCTAAACCCCCTCCTCCTCAATGACAATTTTTTATTGTAATGGGTCCAAGATTGTTTTTTCCATTTTTTTCTTACAAAATACTTCAAGAGGCTTACTTTACTATTCTGTCCATGCATCTAAAATAGTAATTCTATGCGATTAGTATGAGAGTTTCTGATCAGTCTGACCTCTTTCTTTTCTTTCTAAACCAGAACCATTGTATATAAGATTTAGTTTCAAGAAAAAAATCATTTTTAGAAAAATAAAATGGCAAAAAAGACTATATCACTACCATACAAAGCCACCACCACTAAAGAAACTACTGCTTCTTTTCCAAATGAGTCGATAAACTTAAATATCATGATTTGCTTGGTTGTTTTGAGAAACTGAACCTTGCTTCCCCTAAATGTCAATCCTTCCAACTATATTTAATCAGTTAATTTGTTGAATGGTAGATAAACAAAAGGACATCTATGTTCTATCCTACTGAGCTACTGATATGAAATTTAGTTTATGTTGTGTATTTGTGCTATTCTTAACTATTAGACAAGAGAGTTAAACTACAGTACTAACAAACAGGTTGTGGAAAGAAAGATGACACATACTTCATTACTTTCAAGATATTGCTTCAGTTTGTTTATTTTAAAGCGAGATTAATAAATTTTAATAACCTCTCTGAAATACTAGTGCAGTCTAAGTAGTTTTAGTATGTACTATAAGATAGTGAGGAAGAGCACTGTGGACAAGCTTGACATGCTCCTTAAGCTGTGGCATAAATAATAGACTTGAACTCTTGGGTTTTTTATGGAGAAGCTACAGAAATTGCTATGGCAATAGGCTTCTGTATCACAGTGTGGTAGCTTCAGTTTCTCGCCTTCTCAAGAATACATGTGAAATGTTATTGCGTTTCTAATCATTCCAATAATTTTGTGTGTTATGCTTCCAGACGACATGCCTATATAAATACATTCTATATGAATTTTGTTAAGACAATCCACATTGTGTGTTACAGGACGTGTAATCCCTGTTGTTATGCAATTATGGCAAATATGGAAGAAACTGGGGGAAGCAGAGCTTTAAAATTATTGTTATGTTGAAATACATCAATCCGTATGACATGATAGATACTTGTTTAGGAAGACTTAGGAAACTTGACCATTGCAAACCTTTACATTTTTTTAAATTTGTGTTTAACAGCCTTCTGTAGTTTGCAAACCATGTACTGTATAGCGTTAGAACATAATAACTAGTGTTTGCTAAACACAAAGAAGCTACCGGGACACAACTGCGGCAATCCCCAGTACAAACACAGGCTGGGTGGAGAATGGACTGAGAGCAGCCCTTCAGAGAAGGACTTGGTTGATGATGAGAAGCTCAACATGAACTGGCAATGTGCATTTGCAGCCAAGAGAATTGTGGCGAGCAGGTTGAGGGAGGTGATTCTCCCCCTCTGCTCTGCTCTCACGAGACTCCACCTGCAGTGTCTGTGTCCAGCTCTGGAGTGTTCAGCATAAGAAGGACATGGACCTGCTCAAACAAGTCCAGAGGAGGGCCACAAAGATGACCAGGGGGCTGGAGCATGCCCGCTATGAGGACAGGCTGGGAGAGTTAGGGTTGTTCAGCCTGGAGAAGAGAAGCCTCCAGGGAGACCTTATAGCGGCATTTCAGTACTTAAAGGGGGCCTATAGGAAAGGTGGGGAGGGACTCTTTGTCAGGGAGTGTAGTGATAGGACAAGTGGTAATGGCTTCAAACTGAAAGATGCGAGATTGAGATTAGATATTAGGAAGAAATTCTTCACTGTGAGTGTGGTGAGGCACTGGCACAGGTTGCCCAGAGCAGCTGTGGCTGCCCCCTCCCTGGCAGTGTTCAAGGCCAGGTTGGATGGGGCTTGGAGCAACCTGGTCTGGTGGGAGGTGTCCCTGCCCATGGCAGGGGGTTGGAACTAGATGATCTTTAAGGTCCCTTCCAGCCCAAAACCATTCTATGATTCTATGAACTCATTATTTAACAAGATTACTGTAGGGTAAAGAAGGAAGTGCTGTGATATGAAGGCATTGAGCAGTTTGGTGTCAGTTCTGTTGGTACTTAAGGAAAGGAGCAGATGGCGAACAATTGCATGAGAAATTACATCGGTTTATTCTGCTTCTAGTACAGAATTTCAAAGTTTAAGGGCTTTCCAGACTTGATTTACTGCTAACGGAATTCAGAATCTTTATTACAGTCCTGGTTTGCGTATACTTGACAGTTGTCATCCAAGCTCTCAATTCACATCTTCACTCTAATTCTCTATAATGTCAGGGAAGATAAGTAGTCTGTTGTTTTCACCTCTCAAATTCTTCTGAACTGCTGTCTTAGGGTTCACTGATAAACTGGGGCTAGCTATACCCAAAAATGTTCTCTCTACTCTCCTCTTCCTTTGATCACTGAAGTGTCTTCAAACACTGTACACTTATGGTTTACCTATTGCTTCCTTGGTCTTTCATGGTTTTGCGCTCCAGTGATTTTCCTGTTACGTCAGTCTTACTTCAGTAGCTCTTGCCATATTCTTCCAGCAAGACCCCAAAATTTCATTTACATTTTCTTTTCTCCATCTCACTCATCCAGAGCTTTATGTGCTGCCGTGCTTAGATCAGATTCCAGTGTAACCCTCACCCTTGATATATGCAGTTTCTTTCACTGTTACATTTGCAGTGATTTCTGGCTTCTCATAGATATTTTAACAATAGGTTTTAATAAAACTTTGTATTTGCTATACCAGTAGTTTTCTGTTTTTCAAGTTAATTAAACTGTGAAATGGACTTTTTTGCAAATGATGCTTATGTGTAAGTCAGTCTTAGATGTTGATGTGTTCAGCATCCATCATCTTATGCTTATTCCTACTGATAATATTTTGGAATCTTATCTAGACTTTTCAGCACAGATTACTTCATTCAGGCTGTTTGTTGAACACTCATGCCACTTGCTATGAACAACTGTGTGTATATACTTCATGAACCTTTGGTATCTTCAAAGTATCCTGGAAACACTGTGCTGCACTTGGTTGCATTTGTTCCTTTAGTCACTCCCTGAATTCACTACCTATTTGGCTGAACGTACGTATATATATAACACATCTTTGTAAGCAGAACAGGTTTTCTCCCTTTTATATTCATCCAGAGAATGGTTTCTCTTTTTAATTTACTTTACATACATTGCTGCCCTCTCATTAAGTACTACATCCTTTCCCTCTCAGAAACAAGCTTATCAGCTATAATTTTAAAAAAGGACCTGAATAGATAATCAAGATTAGGTATAACATGGAATCTTTTCAGTGCAATGAACTTCACTTTTCCTGACAGCTGCCCTACTTACCTTTGTAGTCAGGTTGCATGTCATACCTAATTTTAAACTGAAAATAAAATAAAATAAAAATACTCCCCTACCCAAGAACTCAATTTAAAAACATGAATATCAACTCCCATCATCCTATACATAGAAGGAGGACATTTTTCATGTCACTGTGGTTCTAACCTTCCCACCGTTGAAGGAAATTGGATTATTGCCATTGATTCACCTGGAATAGGCTCTGAGTCACTTTAAGGCAATGGCTGAGATAAAAGAGCTGTGCAGTCTGTCAGATGAATTCTCTTTAAAGAAGATAAACAACCGTACACATTTTAGTAAAAGCTATTATTAGAAGCCGATGTTAAGGTGATAATGTAATTAGTAGTGTTGGGAAATGTGAAACTTCACATGCTGCATATTGATGTTTCTTCTCAGGAAATCCTTGATGCTTACTGTTTCTGTCAGACAAGGTAACATGCCTGTATATTTCATCTGACAGAAACAGCAATTCCACATAAGCAGCTCTTCCAGAGCTTCGAACTATGAAAAAGGGGCAGCCAAATATCTTTAACGGTACTCAGAAGGTAAATCTATTCTGTCAAGAAACTGCAAGACTCAGTGTGAAGGTAGTCTATACTCACTTGAGAAAAACCCAAAGTATGGATTTAGAGAAACAGATAATATGCTGAAAGGGTTTACACTCATTTGCAAAGAATCTTCTCTGTAGAAAACACAGAAGTTTTTAATGATGCTGCTGCTAAATGAATGTACAAAATGCAAATTACATTGTTCTCTATGACTTGCAAAATGAGATTATTAATGTGTTTTTCTGTGCAGTATTTATGCAGTGTACTGTGTTGATCTCTTTACCAATGGAAAAATCGAAAGTCTTAACCACTTTCAATTCAGTAGACTACGTGCTGCCACAGTCAGCATGTACAGCTACAAATGTCCAGCAGCCTTCAGACTGCTGGAAGACTTAGGTGTGATGCAGAATCAGGTTATATCTAGCAGAAATAAAAGCCTTGCCTCAGGCAGCAAACATCACTTTTTGACTTGATGCATATGCATAAAGCAACTAGGCAACTATTTAGTATTTTCCAACCAGCTTCCCACTGACTGTTAAGGCCAAGACTTAAGAGGATGCTAATGGCCACAAAGTGCATATTACTAAAATAATGGGGATATTACATACATGCCCTTATAGCGCACATAAAATTGCTGAAGACAAATCCATTGAGTTCCTAAGGGCAGTTTGTCTACAATGAAATTTTGGATTTTACAGGAATGCCAATATTTGCTTTTTGCTGTGAAACCAGTTAAGCTCTTTTTTCAAGAACCCAATACCACTCACTAGTATTCCAAGAGAACATGGTCACAGAAAGGACAATGTTATTCTTATCTTACCCCAGAGAGACAGGGAGGAGGAAAGGGAATTGCCACGGATCTGGGACAACAGGCATTGTTCTAGAGTCTTGAAAGTATTCAAGCAAGGCTCTGACACATATATAGGAGCTAAGGGACTCTTTGAGAAAAAGAATTTCAGCGTATAGTAACATTCAGAAAGTTACATGAAACTAAAAATGCTAATAGATTTGTTAGGATGGGGGAGTTAGTTATGAAACTGTATCTAGTAAGGTTAAAGATTATTAACAGCTCAACAGAAATATAAGGCTAATATAAAGTACATGTTTAATAGAGACTACATATGGAGGCAGAATCCTTTGATTAATTTATTATTTATACTGAATTAATGACTCAGATAGACAACTATGGAAATTTGACAGAACCCTTTATAAGATACCAGATACTGACCAGAACTGGAGATCCAAAACCACAGAAGAGATTACAGCACAAGAGAAACTAAGGAAAACCTATGCATCTTTGTCAAGCTGCAAAAGCAAAAAGAAATTAGTCCGTATCTAGAAAGCACGCAATTTATAGCTACACTCAGGAGACTGACCATCAGGAAGTTAGAGGCTAATTACACGAGTGGATGAATGAGGAATTGAATCCCTAGAATCTGTTGAAGGAGGATGAGAGGCCTCTGGCAGGCATTCCTTCCTTCTCCAGCAGACACCATGTAGAACATCACCAGGAAAGGATTGTCCACAGTTAACTAAATACTTCCTCTGCCAATACAAATTTAGTTGGATATTTGAAATCCAGCTATGCTAAAGTGGTCCACAGACAGTAGAGCAGCAGAAATGGAAATAGGCAGTTGAAGAGTTTATATAGAAGAACTGCTCCAGACTAGGTAAGGCAAAGAACAAAACTACCTGTGGAGAAACTAATTCTTGGTGATTTGCTATTTTCTAATATTTATCCATATTTTACTTTTTTTATTGCCGGGTACAACCTTGTCTGTTGCCTTTTCCTCTCCTAATGCAGAATGTTGTACTGAGCAGGTCAGATCTTGTTTTTACAGATCTGGTAGGCAGATGCAGGAATAAGAAGGCTTAATATATATGTTTTTTAAACAAGATCAGTAGCATTTTTTTACTTGTTCATGCACTAATACATGTAAAGGACCTACTTTTGTGCTGATTAGTTGGCAATAAAAAAGCAAGTATTACCAGGTATTATAAATTCTGGTGTAAGTGAATAATCCAATTTGTTTGAAGTGACATCAAATTATAAAGCACTTACTATAGAGATAATTATTAGCAATTATTTCTTTAAAGGAGAAAATCAGGGGATATTTTGCTTTTCCTTTCTTATTTTCAGATAGAAATATATACACCACTATTGTGCTTATCCTCTAATTGGAGTCATTTCTAAAACCAGTAACAGAACAACTCTTACTTTTAATTCACACACTCTGGGACCAACCAGTAAAGAGTCTATGCTTTGTTTTAAGGAGTGGTTTTGCCTATTTGTGGTTTATTATAAAACCACAGCTTGCTGTTAATATCTTTAATTAGAATACTGGACATTCTTATGCTGAGGACACCTTTAAAAGCTATGAACTAGTACCCCTAGGTAAGAGAATCAAGAAGCCTTCTAAAAACATTAGAGCGGATACTATCTTACCAGTTTATGACACATCTAGACAAAATTTAGGGGTGCAAACCCAAAACCTTTCTCAGTTTCTCAGTCACTGAATGCCTTATTTAGTTTGAGAGTTCTGGTAACTGGGCTGGGATGCCTTAAGGGGAAATATGCCAGGCCGTGTGGGCCTAACAGTCAGGTTCTGTTCCGACTAACCTTACATTTCATTGCCAGAGTAAAGAATGCTTACAGCTCTAAAACCCTAACATGCTTAGGTCAGAGATTTAGAGGATGTTAGTTTCGTATACATTCAGAAGGATGTCAGACATCCATATTACCAGCTAGCCTTTGCTATGGAAACAGATAAAGTGACAGCGTAACCACAAAGTTCAAATTTTTCTGAAAATTTCCTTTGCTTGTGTCCTTTTCACAGTCTGTTTTCTCATGCCTTTTATACTGATGAACTGACGAACATAAACTTTGTTCATATTATCATGAAACCTTTATTAAATGAAATTTCTATAGTTTTATCAGCAATATGAACATAATGTATTATGTCTGATTTTTTTTTTTTAGCATTATTCCATGTTTTGCCATTTCCACGTTGTCCCAAGATACTACAATGAATGTCACATACAGCATCTAAGCAGAGGTACCTGCTAGTGCCATTCCCTCCCAGCCATGACTGCAATTAACAGCAGCACCTAGTGAGGGTGGGAGACAGTACTTCCTGTGCCCAAGAGGATGCTCTTCACAGCACATCAACACACTGTCTTAGGAACCATATGCCTCACTGCTCTGTTACAACTGGTATTCTCAAACCCTGACAGATGCTAAGTTATCTTGAGAACTGAAATTACATCTCATTGGAAATACTGAAAATGATGTAGATTTCTCATTCCTTCCCAGCTGACAAAGTCAAAAGAAGTTTCTGTGTAGCTTCTTGTTCCATGGTTCTGCTAAAAAGCCTGAATTGGACTTAATAGAGAGGAACGTCATAACCTAGGTATGCTGTCATGATGATCTAGCTGTGTCTGATACATGACTGAAGTAGTATAAGCACATGCCACTCTAGGCTATTGCAGAGTAATTCTTAATCAGGTTAAGAATATCTTAAAGGCTTGTCTCAGCTTTAGTAGCACTTCCAAAGCCCCAACAATTGCAGTTTCTTTGTTCTAAGGCACAGTGAAACAGTGCAAGATGGGAGGTGATGTAAAGCTCCCACAGCGCTCTCCAACAGCATGAAGACAGGTATTTGAAATCACCCCTTCTGACAGCAGGGTGGTGGTGACACAAACAGTAGCCTCCAAAAACATTAATGTGTATTAAGGGGACTAATTATTTGAAAGCAGAATAAGAATTTAAGAAGGGTCATGATCGATCAGTCAAAGCTGATGTTTTTATACTTAACAACACCTGATATATTCCTCTTCCATAAATCATCTGTCCAGATGATTTTGGTATCTGCAATATCCCATTGACACAAATATGCTGTTTAAACACCCCATTTTAGGTAAAGCCACCTCTGGCTTGTTTTGAACCTGTTGCTTGCTATCTTAATTTGATACACTTTGTTTATTGGATCAGAAGACATACTGGAGAATCTTACTAAACAATTGTTTTACTTTGTGCAGATATCACTGTGTGAAAAGAAGGATGATTTCCAAAGTCCTGTGTACAGTGAAGTACTTTGTCTTAAGGATATAGAAGATTTTTTGCCTCAGAGGATAAATTTAATTTGGTCAAAAAAAATTCAATTTCAAGATTTCAAAGTTGACGTTAGCCTGGACATTGTACCACATAATATACCCCTTTTTCTAGTTTCCCATGACAGAAATATCTGCATTTTGTCTTGTAATATCCAGATAAATCAATATTGTCCATTTTTAAATAAGAAATAACACACAAGTAAACATTTAATTTATAAAAAAATAAACTTTTTAAGCTGAAATGATGGCGAATTCTAGCAGCAAAAAAAATGTGGGGTACGTTGACAATAGTTTTAATCTAGGTAGTAATTTTTCCTTCCTTTTAAAACCAAACCAAATTAAACCAAACTAACCCAAAACTTAGCTCAAATATTTGGATATAAATATTAAAGGACAGATGCAACCCTAAAAGCAACAGATTTGATGATTCCAAGGTATGGGTTAGAACAATGTGTTATCTATTAGACCGCTCAACACTTTGCAGGGACAAAGGATGTAAGTGAAAACCTAATTCAACAGTGGGAACAAGGTGGTATCCTCAGCAGCTGACTGACTGATTGTTACTGCCTATTACACTAAAATCTATTCAGAAACACTGTTAGATATTGTAGCCTTATATTTGCGTTCTACATATTGAAGCATGAACATCACTTGAGTTTTCTCCCAAACATTTAATGTCCTAGAGTAACAGTTTTCAGAGCACGATCCCTGGATACAAGAAGTCTGTTGTGGGTGACAAGGGCCTCTGTCCTGTCCACCAGAATTCCCATCTTGAGACAGGAGGAAATATTTTTAGGAGCAGAGAAAATGAGCAGCCTCAGGGGACACTCCTTTTGCTGGAGGAGGGAGAGTGTTTGATGACATTAGAGGAGAATTTGCAGAAGGGGAGCAGGAATTAAGCAGGATTGCCCAGACTGTTCAGTCATCTGTTTGAAAGCAGTGTCTTCTAGAAATATAGTTAAGTAATAACAGGTTTCTTGCTACAATAACAAAAAACTCCTGGGAAGTAGTGATACAAAACAACAACAAGCAACTTCAATAAAATTCAGTTTTTGGCTGCTACTCATATTTTCATTCCCCTTGGAAACAAGATAAAGACCAGAATGGCTGAATAATTTGAAAAGCTAATATCCCCATGCTTCATACACTGCAAGGCCTTCCTTCTCTATCTTTCAGCATAATCCAAAACACTTTATTACTATCTAGTAAAATTTTCTTCTGTCATGACAGCACGATTTACTTCTCCTCCTTGCCTTTTTCCAGACACTCTAGATTTAATTGCACTGAAAAATTACTCAGCCTCTGAGGGCACAGTATCTCATCTGTATTGCCTTTTTGATCTCTTTCTTGCTGTTTTACCTAAGTGTGATGCAGTAGGAGATAAGATGCTATTGGAGAAACCACAAAAATTACTTCCTTTCACTCCTTAAGTGCCTTTTGTAGTAAACTTTCAAAGTTAGCATAAGACTTTGTAAGTGCAGTTTCACCACCACAATTACAAGGAGTTTGAAATTATTTGAAATCCTTTAAATGTAAGGGTACCTCGAGGAGTTAGACACACTAAAATTCCACATTTACACAATAAAATTCCACAAAAAATGAGTGCTTTACTCCTTTAAGTACACCTTGAAAACTGTAAGACTACCATGTAGTAGATTGTATGATGGCATTGTATGATGGACCTAATTCTTTCCTAGGTCGTCTAAGAAGCCAGTTGTGTGGGCATATCAAAAGCCTCAACACAATTTTCAGAAACGATTATCTTTGGGTTTGTGAATCCAAAAATTTTCTTTTAGTCTGAACTTATGTCTAACCCAAGAAACCCTTCTATATTATAGTTCTAAATAATTTTTGTAGTATGATCAAATGAAAGCAGTAAAGTCTAGCAAGCATGAAAATCCCAGCAGAATCTTTGCTGCTTGAAAGTAGTAGTAACACACTAAGCTACACTCCAAGTACTGCTCTTAGTAATGTAGAATTAACACCTGTTGGTTTTGACAGAAATTGTACATACAAAATAAAAATCCACTTTCGGTTAGTTGTGCCCTTCAGGGCTGTATTTAATTGCCTTTAGGACAGAGAGCAGGGTTATCTCTCTCATCTCACACATCAGCTGTAGTGCTGCTTCCAGCAACGAACCATTTCATCCTTCAGGAGAGAAATCCTTCAGTAAAAGCGCGCTGTTAAATGCTCTTGGTAATATTGTGAACAGGATTGTCACTGAGTGCCCCATATGACATTGGGATTCTGGCACTGAAGAATAATTTACCATGAAATAAATTACTTTTACTCCTACCCAGGATATCAGAAAGTTATGTAGTAGTTGCCCTTGAGCAAAAGGGCAAAAAAGAAAAAGGGCATTTGATCTTAATAATGTCTTGCTAATTCTCATTAATGAGTGGGATATCCTTTGTGAATTATAAGATGAATAATGAAATGAAAGAAAAATGTATTGATAAAAAGCAATTAGAATAAATCCCAAAGAAGACCAACTCACGAGAATATGGAGGTTGGTTTAAGCTTGAGTTGTTAGAGCAATCATATACAGATTTTAAATTACTACTTTTTTTTTCCCAGGTTCTAGATTTGCAGATGGCCATGGGATAGTTAATGAGGTCATACTCTATTCTTTCTTTAAATTCTTATTTGAAATTTCCATAGCTGTAGCAGTATTTCAAATGCTTTGAGAAATCACTATGGGTTTTTTTTGTAAAGAACTGTTACTGGAAGAATTAAAGAATTTTCAGAAAGCTATTTGGAATTACTTCTGAAGGAATTAAACAATGGGCAAATAGAACAAGTAATTTTTAGCCACATTCCAAGCTACTGGGGTTTGTGCCCACAGTTGCAGATACACCTATGTTTGCAAGTGTTTACAGCAATACTTTATTCTTAACAGTTCACATTTCTGTAAAATTTCTTTAAACATTTTAGGAGCCTGCTAATTTTATATTTCCTAACAATTATGCATGAATATTAAACTATATAAAACACCACCCAAATATTAAAACACTGAAAAAAAAGTTATATGATAACAAGTGAGAGCTGGCTGACTCTATAAGAATCAGGAATAGCTAGGACTGTGGTGTAAATAGCTCTGCGAAACTCATTTGTAAGAACCTGAAGTACTACTCATTTTTTGTTCCCCAGTATTGAATTGGGCCATTGTTGTGGCTTAATCGTGACAGCCAGGTGAGCCCCACACAGCCCCTCATGCACTCCCCTCTGGTAGAATGGGGAAGAGAATTGCAAGGCCAAAAGTGAGAAAACTCATGCGTTGAGATAAAGACAGTTTAACAGGTAAAGCAAAAGCTGGGTGCACAGGCAAAGTAGAACAAGGAATTCATTCACCACTTCCCATTGGCAGGCAGGTGTCCACCCATCTCCAGGAAAGCAGGGCTCCATCATTTGTCATGGTTACTCAGGAAGACAAACACCATCACTGCAAGTATCCCCTTGTTTCATCCTTCTTTCTCAAACTTCTGCTGCTGAGCATAACATCATTTGGTACATGTCATCTCCCTTCGGTCAGTTAGGATCAGCTGTCCTGGCTGTGCCCTCTCCCAGACGCTTTCTCACCCCCCGTCTAATTGTCTGGGGGAGCAGAGTGAGAAACAGAGAAGGCCTTGATGCTATAAAGTATGGTATGACACAATAAAAGAAATAGCAAATATAAAAATAATAACAAACCTGGGAAAAAAAGTGTACAGATGGAACTAAGTTACTAAAAATAAATCCTATATTCTTAATCTTACCCTTTTCATACCCTAGCTTTTAGTTTTAATCTCTTCTCTTGGTATTAGAAGTCCAAAATCAAATCAATAATGTTCTAGCCATTCTAAAAATAAACCCTTCCAAATGTTTAATTTATTATTGCTGAAAAAAATATATTCCTTTTTTTAAAAGTTCTCATTTAAAACCGAAGTAAGGATATTTTGGAGTTGGTCTAAATTGGGAAATAATTTGCATTATACTTTTGTCTGATGAAGCCAATGAAGTGTCTTCTGAGCCGCCACTAATTTCAGGTATTCACTTAGGCACATCTCAAAGTGGCTTCATGAAATAGTGGATGTTACCTGTGATATTGTACATTTGGTAAATATCCATGTATGCCATATTAGCTTGCCCTCCTTGGGAGGTTATGCAATTGTGCTGAAACTTAATGGAAGAAGAGTAAGATCGTGCATTTTACATGAGTGAGGGCAGACATAAGATATACACAGATGACTTAGTTGGCAGGGACTTATTTATCAAGAAATGCTAACATAATGTCTTTAAGTCATTCCAGTCTAGCAATTCAATTCTGAAAGATCATGCTGATGACAGCCTGATCACAATCTGTAATGTAGAAAATAAGAGAATCAGAAGGTTAGTTCCAGATCACGCCTTGAGAACTACTGTGTTTAATGGTTATGAAGGACTAAATCTATTAAAATGTTAAAAGTTGTATTTGTAATGTGCTGCTTATCTATTTCAAGGAAGCTTGAAACTGTTGTAACTGACAAAGAAGGTAGAAAATAAAAGCCTCATGGTTTTAGGCTTTGCAAACAAATAAATCACTTTTAATTTGATTTTAAAGGTAGCTACTTTAGGAGCTCTTCAGTGGTGGAATGCAGTGGTACCCCCTAGGTATAAATTATTTGAAAAATTCTAATTGAATTGTTCTATTTACACTATTTTCCTTGTGTTTATAACACAAATATTTTAGATAAGACAGATTTCAAGTAACATTTATGTGGCTAGGCAAATAAAGCCTGTATATTTCAATTATCTTAATAATGAATTGTGCCCATGGAGAAAAGGCAAACTTCTGAAAAATAGCTGATGGAAGGCTGCAAATTCCAAATCTTAGCAGAGTTCTGTGGTAGTGGTATTATAGAGAATAATGTTAATCAGCTCAGGGTAGATTTATGTGCTATTTATTTGTAACTCAGCACACATCCGTAACATTCTGGTTGATATTTTAAAAAGAGATTTCAAGATTTAATCGCATTTCAAATTTGATAATACTGCCATTTAGCTTGTCACAATGTTAGGCTAAAATCTTCTTACTGCTGCTTACATTATATGTATAACAATACAAAAAAAACACACCACAAAAACCACCAAAAAGCAACAGTGAGAAAAAAAAAAAGAAGTATTGCTGCATTTATTATTATTAGAATTGTGAGTAGATTATTCCAAAAAGGTCCTGTCAGATCCACTGTTCCAGCTACTGATGCAGAGGGATACAACAATGTTAGTTCATCTGCTCTTTCAAAGAGCTGGCCAATTTTTTTACAAAGGAGAAACACTGAATAATTTGAGGGGAAGAGACAAAAGTAAGGTGTATAGAGCAAGACTGCATGTGAGCACAGAGAGTATTGATGCTGATAGAGGATGAGATGGGAACTGGCATGTCATGCAGACTGTTATCATAAGTCTACTAGTCTCTTCCTCAACAAGTTCCTGCACTGAGGGCACCTAACTGAAACCCTTTGTTCATTTATAGCAAAAAACCTCCAAGCAAATGTTCCCCGTTCTTCATCTCATTTGTATCTGAAGTAGTAATCACAAGTCTAGTGCGCTTTTGATTCACTACTGATTCTTCCCCAGATCAGTATTTATATCAATATATATATATATTACGGTCAGGTAATCTGCTCTTCAGAAGCTCACTCTAATACTTCTCAAGTTTCCCTTGAAGCTACATCCCCTGAAAAATTGGTCTTGCAGTATCAGGTTTGATGTTCATGCTATAATTCCTAACTCCTTGCAAGTCACTTCCAGCCAAGTTATATCCATTGACTGTCTGCCCAAAGTCTTTATGGCAGTCCCGAGTCTAACAAACCATCCTAGCTGCCTGCTTAATTACTTGCTGCACAAGCAGTGCCTGATTGCTTACAGGGACCTTTCTCTATACTACAACGCTTTTAACCAAAGTCTCAATCATTTCTTATGATCTCAGCCAAACATGTCCGATTTCTAACAGCCCCAAATTATAGAATATTTTTTAAGTCAAAGCCAGAAGCGTGGGCAGCACTGAGAGTCTGTCTGGAAGCCAATAGCAGATCAGTTTCCTTCTCTGCAGAGAAACACCATTAATAGTAGCAGGATTCTGACAGCAACGCTTACATGCTAAATTTTTGTGAATTGAATGCAGCAGTGACTAGCCACATCAGTGTGTTTTATTAGAGAAACAGAGTTTTGAAAGGCTACTCAAGGTCTGCATAACCATGGTTTATTAAAGAAGGTATGGTTTTGCTCAAAATTTACAGTCAAAAAAGAGATCCTCTGTGTTTCTTTTGATGTAAAATCTTCAGTAAATTTGTATTGTAGGTTGTCTGTGAGTCAACTCAGACACCATGAGCAACTTATCAACCATGGATTTTAGTTTTGTCATCCATTCTATTACACTCTGTTAAATCTCAAATGTAAAGAATAATTTTGGCTGCAAAAACCTGTTAAAACAACGCATTTAATGTCCTTTCTTAGATTTCCTTGCAGCCAAATCATATTCAAGTTCGAGTATTAAAGTCTCCACATAAGCTGCTGCCTGAAGATGTTTTTTGAGGGCTTGGTATGTTGATTAGGGGGAAAAGTGAAAGAGTTTTAATGTATATAATTTCCAAGAGTTTCTCCAAATATATTAGTTAAGTTGGCTAAATCAAGTGAAAGAATTTATTCCAGGCCTAGAAATATTGTCTAAAAGAAATCCTAAATCCTCAAGTGACAATTTTGTTCCTCTCTTCAGATTTCAACCGCTATATAATTTGTCCGTGAAAAGAAAACCCACTTGCTTAAAAGACTTTGTAAATAAATACCCTAGGCTGAGTTTTACTTTACTAATTTCCCTACCATGCCATTTCACTGTAGGGCCATATTATCAGAGTAACCGGGTTATATATTTAAAGACAGTATTGCTCCAAATTATTACAGTGTTTTTCTCATGGTTATTCTCACAATGAGAGAAAGACGATTTTTCAAGACTATGTAAAAAAATTACCTTGCTTAGAATAAATACTACACAGGCAATTCAGTATTTTTCTTGCCTTAGTTTCAACATTGAATTATTTATGTTTATTGTAAATATCCTTTGGTCATCTGGAACTTTTAAAGTTCACAAGTAAAAATTTCATATTTGGTTCATTTTCTTCAGGTAAAAAGTTGCCAGTTATTTCTGTCCATACAACTGTGTCTTCCAGAAATCCAATTTCTTCACTCTAGATTTGATGTAGCTGTACTCAATTCAACACTCAGATGCACAAATATTAGCCAGAAAACAGCACAATGAATGTAGATTCTCACTTGTGTAATTCCCTTGAAAGGCAGTAATCACAGTTAACCTTCTCAATAGGATGTGACAGAAGTTCAATGGAAATAAAAATACTGCTGTGTTAGGAAGTTCTCAGGGTTTGGAGACCCAATAGTCACCGTAGTTTTTGAAGAAAGGCAAATACTAGTATTTAGACACCAGCATTTCAAAAACATCCCTAGGCAAAGCAAGAGCTCAACAATTATATTGCCTGTATCCTTCTTTAATGAACATCTGAGAACTAATTTATGCTACAGGGAATGAATGCTTTTAACAAGTTGATATACTAAAGTTATATATATATATAAAAGCTAACAGTCAATGAAACCACCACGTAAGGCAATGTAAGTAAACCCCACAATTCAGTTTTGTGTGTGAGCACTGTCACATACACACTGCCTGCTATACAGGAAAATGATCAGCATAAGAGTCAGGCCAAAATTCATTGTTGATCAGGTGCCCTTATATTCCTGTTTAATTTTTTTCTATCACCTAAATATAGATCAGAAATAAACATGCCACAGCTTTCAGGTGTCCAAAACCTTAAAACTTCCAAAAACCCCAAATCAATTTGAACACGATAAGTTTGTGTGCAAAATAGTTGTTCATATCACCTATGAAGTATTCAGAAATTACAAACATTAGAAGTAAACTGGGACTAGTTTTGAAAACAGTTTTTTTATCTATATACGTACCATTGTGTAAATAAATTGTTAAGCAATATGAAGTGTTGTGTAAACTCTCAAACAGAATAGCAGCCCCATAACCACTCAGAAATGAACTATTTAATGAATAAATAATTGCGACTGCAAACACTGAAAATGTATATTCCTGGTATAGTAAGAACACTTACCATTGATAAAACCATTCTTAACATCAGCTTACAACTTTTATGGATAAAGTTATATGAAATATCTTTCCACTAAAGTTAAAAGTATTTAAAAAAAAAAAAAAAGAAAAAAGTGCATGAATAGAGCTTATAATACATACATATACGCATTTTCCAGAGAATACAATTTGTCTCAGCTGTTACTATTTATTACCGAGTCCACCAAAAGTGCAATAGCAAGGTGTAGAGGCAGTAATACAAAACCATCTGAATCTATATATCATATAATAAGTGGATGAAATGAATCTTTGTGCTGCAGAACATGTTTTGAGCAGTCATAAAAAACCCACCCCCCACTCAACTTATTGAATATCTTTCTCTGAAAAATGTGATGAAGTCTCAAATTTCTGTTCCAGAAGTCTTAGGAGAACTCCACAACTAGGATTTTTTCCAAGGTAAAAATTAAGATTTAGGCAAGAGCTATGCCTATTTCAAGAGTGGCTTATACTTTCTGAAGTTTTGGAGCAAGGTTACACACATGCATGACCCCATCATCTCAGTGGAGGTTCAGCAATTTATAAACTGTGTTACTCTCAAAGTCTTAAAAGCAGAAAAGAAATACACTTTACATATAGCCAAGACTTTATTGTTAGCACAACTGGCAGTCTAATACAATAATCATTATTGAGAACCACGTATTACTAAAGTATCAAGCTAAAGGACATTTTGAGTTGATTTTGTCTTCGTAGCTTTCTTTTGTTATCATTGGATATAACTGTTGGCCTCTGTGTAGAGAGGATTTAGTGCTCACAGGAACAAGCAAAGACATCACAAGAGAAGGCAAAATGCAATGGAAAAATACTTGGCAAAGAGAAAGCTAGGCAAAGCCCGTTTCTTACACAATTATCTTTTCTTGTATTACAGTTCTGAACTTGGGCTTTTGTACAAGTCTTTTTGTCAGCTAATGCACCCAGTGACCTACTGCATGAGGCAGACGTGTTAGAAGGTTAGCTTACACACATTCCACAAGTTAGAGTTCTGTTCAGGCTGAGGACAATATACTTTTCTTAGGATGGTACATAGCTTCATTCTTCAAGAATTTTGGGGGATTTCAGAGAATTTATAAAAAACCTGTTTCTTATCTGGGCTCCTCTTTCACTGCATGAAACTCAGGGAAGTTTTGTTGTTTCCTGTATGGACTTTCTTGAGCCAGAAGTTCATCTTCATTACGTAATGAAGACAGTACTAATACTCAGATCAAAGGCAAACAGATGTTGTCCTGGATTAGGCATCTAGAAGATTTAAAACGTAACCACTGAACCCACACCCATAAAGATGAAGGCTTCCACTAAACATGATGCATTCTTCAGGTCATTTAATCTAAAGACTTAAGCCAACTTTCCTTTTAAGAGTACTATTATTTTCTTAATTAATTTTAAACTAAGATATTTGTTTTGATCACAGTACTAATAACAGTTTATAAAACTGTACCTGATGCACAAGAAATGGAAATTATTCAAAATTTGTTTAGAAAGCATAGTTATTCAGTAATTACACTGATTAAAGCAAAAAGAGTCATAAAACTAAAAAATGCAACATACATATATGTAATAACACATTAATTTTAATAGCTTAAATGAAGCAAAGCTTTAGAAGCAAAGCTATAAACAAAACCGAAAATTTAATATGGTGTCTTTGGATATTATTAAAGTTACCTTTTAGGTAATTTTGTCTTTTAATGAGCTCAGAACTTTTCCATTTACTTCTCCTCCCCTCCAGTCAGCTGTAACAAGAATTTCTATTCTTTTAGAAAGTAAATTTAATCTAATTTTCAGAAGAAAGGAAACAGAAGAAAGACAAAAAATATGACGTTTCTAATGAAAGGTAGTTTCACAATATACTTCAGCATATCATCCGTGAATTGCCTTGGAAGGAAGAAGCTTCAGAGGATTCAAGAACACAATGCTCAAAGGGTGAAAAACATCATGTATAACCTTACAATTTTATAAGTGTGCAACTATAAAGGATCATAGGATAATTCATGTTAGAAGAGACCTCAGGAGGTCTTTAGTCCAACTTTCTGATCAAAGCAGGGTCAGCTATGAGGTCAGACCTTGTTACTCAGGGCTTTATCTGGTTACATCATACAAAACTTTCAAGGATGGGGACTGCACAACCCCTGGACAAGCTGCTCCTTAGCTTGACTGTTCTCAGAGTGCAAAAGGTTTTCTTTATATCCAGTATTAAATTTTTCTCTTGTTTCAACTCACATTCCTAGTCTCTTATCCTTCCACTTTACAGATGTGAAGAGAATGGATCCATCTTCTTGATTACCATTTGTAGGTCTTTGCAGGCTGCCATTACGTTTCCCTGAACTCTTCTCCAGGCCTAGTCCCTCCACCTCTTTTCAAAGGTTACGTACTCCAGCCCCCTGCGACAACAGTGGCCTCTGCTGGACTCATTCTAGGTAATCGACGTCCTTCCTGCAATGCATGACTGGAGTGGAAGGGAGAGCAACTGGCTGCGGTACCTACATGTGGTGTCACAAGCACCAGGCAGATAGGGTTAATCTCTTCCCTTCATGGTACTGGCTCTGCTCCTGTGAATGCTGCCCAGGATACTGTTGGCCACCTCTGCAGCCAGTACTCTTTCCAAAACCCTGGGAAGAATAGATTCTGTTCTCATATCTAAGTATTTACAATGTCAAAGTATCCACACATACACAACTAACACTGAATCTACAACTCCTAATAATTTCTCTTACTTTCTAGCATACTAAAGCTAGTACAATCAATATCAATATTGTTAAAATATGTTAGAACCAGAAGCATTAATATGCAGATAAGCACTGAATATCAGAAAGCAGACTTCACACTGAGAAGTCATCAGCTTTGTTGAACCTAGAATTATGAGACTGTCTATCAAGCCACTTGATGAGGGTTGTGTGAAGTAAATTAATATCAGACTGAGTTGCATTACAGTTGAGAAATGCTGCTACAAGGTACTATTTTCTCTCTAGCAGGGCCCTTTTGATGCCTATAGTGCAGAGCTGGAGCCTCTCTACCACTTTGTAACTCTTCATGGTACATGTGATTGGTTATGGGATTGCTGCCTAGGTGCACAAATCCTGTCTAGCAGATGGTGATTTGGAATTAGAAATCGCTGGGTACTTGCTTTGTGAATGTGAGTTGCTAGTGCACAGGAAAAAAGCAGGAAACAGGTAGTGTTGAAATGAAGTGAGAGGCACTAACCAATATGACTGAAATTTAATTGGTGTTATTCAACCACCTTTGCATTCAACAGGAAATCTGAGACAAAATACAACAGAAACTGGAAGCAGAGAAGTAGATTGAAGATGAAAGACATGAAGGTTTACATTCCTCAAAAGGTTGTAAGTATCACTTACAATTTGCAGTGCTAATAGTCATCACTGGGAGCTGAAATGTTTTGGTAGTGTAAGGAAAGGACCTACATATGTGACTGTTAAAGCTTAAATTCAAACCAAATTGCACACAGGTCATGGTTATTGGGAGAGGTTCCCACAGTCTGGAAGAAAGAAAATGTCAGTCTTTTGTCAGTCAATGTCAGTCTTCATGAAGTGCAAGAAGGAGAATCTACGGAGCTACAGTCTTGTCAGCCTTCATGTTGATCTTTGGGAATGTGATGGAGCAAATCTTCCTGGAGACCATTTCCAAACATATGAAGGACAAACATGCAATCACAAGTCAGCGACATGGATTTACCAAGATGAAATTGTGCTAATCAACCTGATATGACTGACTTGATGGATGAGGGGAGAGCAGTAGTTGTTGTTTATCTCATTATAGTAAGGCTTTCAACATTGTCTCCTGTAACATCCTCTCAGACAAATTGACAAAGTACAGGTTAGATGAATGAACAGAGAGTGGACTGAAAACTGGCTGAACTGCTGGACTCTGGCTGGAGGGCAGTCACCACTAAGGTACTCCAGGGGCTAATACAGAGCCCAATATCTTTTAGCATCTTTGTTAATGACCTAGAGGGTGGGGCAGAGTGTATACTCAGCAAGTTTGCAGGTTATACAAAACTGAAAGGAGTGACTGATACACCAGAGGGTTGCACTGGCATTCAGAGGGGCCTTGACAGGTCGAAGAATTAGGCAGGGAAGAATCTCATGAAGTTCAATGTAGGGAAATGCCAAGTCCTGCATGTGGGCAGGATTACCTGTGGAGAGAGGAGCCCATGCTGGAGCACGTTTGCTGACAGGACTTGTGACGCTGTAGGGTACCCACACTGGAGCAGTTTGTGAAGAACTGCAGCCCACGGGAAGGACTCACATCAGAGAAGTTCATGGAGGACTGTCTCCCGTTGGAGGGACCCCACACTGTTGCAGGGGAAGAATGCAAGGAGTCCACTCCATGAGGAGGAAGGAGTGGCAAAGACAACATATAATGAATCGACCACAACCCACATTCCCCATCCCCCTGCACTGCTTGGGGGGAGGAGGCAGAGAAAATCGGGAGCAAAGTTAAGCCCAGGAAGACGGGAGGGGTGGCAGGAAGGTGTTTTTAAGATTTGATTTTATTTCTCATTAACCTTTTCTGATTTGATTGGTAATAAATTAATTTCCCCAAGTTGAGTCTGTTTCGTCCATGATGATAATTGGCGAGTGATCTCTCCCTGCCCGTATCTTGACCCGTGAGCATTTCATTATATTTTCTCTTCTATGTCCAGCTGAGGATGGGGAGTGATAGAGGAGCTTTGGCAGGCACCTGGTGTCCAGCCAGAGTCAACTCACTACACCAAATTTCAGATATGTTCATATCACGTTATCATACCATGTAGCAGGCAGCAGATGAATTGCTTTTGGCAACTAGTCATGCAAGACTACTTTTAAAACTCACCAGTAGTAACCCTATTGGTTACATATTATCATTAAGCTCTTTTTATACCCTACTGCAACATCTCAGTCAAAATATTTGGACCCAAGTCCTTTGCCAAAAATACCTTTCATAGAATGCAAGCTAGAAGTTTGATGAAGTTTAAGTGGTGCTTTTGGAGCTACCAGCTTGCTAGCGGAGGTCTTGTTTGGAAGTCAGGTAAGACAAAAGTAAAAGAGCCACTAGATATTGCCCAAGTATTCTTAATAATTGTAGTGTTCCTAATGGGAAGAGTATTGTATATTGAGGACTTAGTGCTCCACTAACGGTTGGCCTGAGTAGGTGTAGGCCTGTGCTGTGCTGTACTGCACGTATTACTCGGTCTCAAGGATTGTGCTGTGCTATACATATCCTTTGGTGTATGATGATCTCAGCTAGATAATCATAATGGAAGATCCTATAGCTAGTTCCCAACTGTCATCAGTGATGATGCCACTGGCATGTCCTTGCCTTTACCCTGAATTGAAGGAACAAGATTTCATAAATACATCCTGTTGAAGAAAATTCTAAAAACCTCTAAAGATCACAATAGCAGCAAACCTCAGTGTGAACAGGAATTTTGTGCAGTGTGCCTTTCCCTGACCAGCGAGGTCTTTGTGATGCTGTATCATCCCAGGTTTCCATCATCAGGGATGTAGTATATTATAACTTACTATCACCTTTTCTGGACTATTAATGTGTGGCTTTCTAGTTGGGATCCAAAAAGAACCAGCACCTGCTTGTGCAAAACAATAATCACAACTGTTAAGCCCATGCTAAAAATCAGTATAAAACTCTCCCTTCCTTTATTCTACACCCAGTACTGTTGCCCTTACAGGGCCCAATCCCAGGATGTTATATTTGTAATGTCTTTCAACATAGCTTTTCTACATCATTGTAAGATGATAACTTTAGTCATGACCTGATGCTGAAAAGACAAAATTTCTAGTGCTACATGACATTGCTATGACAGTGAAGCTCAGAATTGCAGTTGATGGTTATACAAGAATAGGTCCCAGTATGCATGTTTTAAGAGCAACAAATTCCTCACAGCATCTTGCTCTACGTTCTTAATTTGTACCTTTTTGGATCCACATAAACCACATATATCTACATGACTAATAATTTCATTACTTGAATTCTTAGTTCTCTATTTTATTGACAACCAGGGCTTCTCCAGACATGCATTCAGTTTCTAACATTTCATGGAGTTTTTAATTGCTAATGTGATGCCAGATATTTTTTCAAATCATTTCTGAATATCTAGTTAAATTATTATTAGTACAGTGCAGAACTTCCAAAGAGAAATAAAACAAACACCCCACACAGAATCTCATCTTTTTTCCGGATTATAAACTCTTCAAAGAATTTACAGATAGTTTAATCCTAAACATACCTACAATGCTGTAAGAATAACACAGATTAAATGAGTCATACAAATGGGGAATTAAAGTATGACAAACAAGAAAAGGCTCAAGAAAAACACATCCACACCCCAGACATTTATCCGTTTGTTTTTGAAAGGGAAAACTTCAAGCACGGAGCATTGCTCATAGACAAATAGCTTCCAGGCAGACTCTGAAAGTTCCTTGCTCTCCTGTACTTTTAATCTAGAGATCTTTATCTGATTCTAGACTGTGCAGCTTTATTTCACTACAAAATCCTAATTTTTAGTTGTCACTATGAAGATTACATAGAATGAGAGAAACTCTACCTTTCTGTTCTTTTATTCTTTATGAGCTCCTGTTTCATATAGATTAAATACACTGCCATTGACAATTTCTTTTGTCTTAATAGTTAGGCTATGTTACTATTAAGAGAATCAACAGTAATTATGGAAAATTTTAGCAAATGGAAAGCAGGATAAGAAGGTTTAGATTCATAATGTTATTAGTAGCACTGATAGTAGGAGTAATGAATGGTTTATGGATTCAGACAATCCAATAAAACTCATGAGACTAACACTTAATTACAACATTGTAAAGCAAATGTTTTCTCTTCTTTCAATGTCTGCCTTGAAAATTTTTTAAATTAACAGATACAATACTGGTATGGAGCCTATCAGATATCTGTAGAGAAAACAGATTGATCATGACATATGGGGCTTCAGATCACACCAGCAAAATCCATTTTGTAATTTTTATCTCAATGAATGTTTTCAAGTATCAACTGAAAAAAAAAAAAACCCAAAACCAAAAAAACCCAGAAGTTTGTTAAAAATGTAAATACATAAAAAAGACCCTGAGTCTTAACAACTAAAAACTCTGAGGAATCTTGAAAAAATCCCAACCTTCTCCCATGGATTTCTGCCACAATTATATGAAGTTATATATAAAATTATTCTGTTTCTTTTACTTGGTTATGGTGAAACTCAAATTATATTCTAAGGGAGCACAGCATACACCCATGATTCTCTGATGTACTATGGCTTTAACACGTACTTGGATAACTTTACATCATAGCGGAATTTAGGGTGAAGTAGGCACAAAAGCAGAACCACATCACTCAGTAACATAAAATCCAAGCTTGATTTACTAAGCAGGACAGGTACAGTGGTGAATAGCTGTTTAACACCTACACACACACGCACGTGCACACTCACACACTTACAGAGCGCATGCACACCGTTGACAGTCTCTGGTCCAGCTGTGACCAGCACCATGGACGTGGTGGTGGAGGACACGCCCTGCAGCTGGCTGAGGTGCTTGAGTCCTAGCAGATGGCCTGGCCTCTATGTGTGGTGGTTCCACCTTGGACTTAGCCTGCTGTATGGCTTCAGATGCTTGTGGACATATCCTCTCCTGAGAGCCTGGTTTGTTCACTATTTGTTGCTTTCTGACTTAAATGGTCCCACAAGCTACCAGTGGCCTTAGATGGTCCCACTAATCAGTGGTTAAACCCCCCCAGGCTAATCTCTGTGTTTCACTATATCCAAAGCCAGTCAGCAGTTTCCTGGGTCAGTTGTGTTACAGGGATGTAAAATTGGGATGCTTTGTTTCTTTCCCACCCATATTGAAAATATTACAGCGGGGCAGATGTAATCCAGAGACTCGTGACACATCTCCCTTAACAATTATCTGCGCTCTCCTTCTTTTACTAACATATACAAACATCACCCAATGACACAGAGCTGGGTAGCAAGTCGAGGTCTCACTTTATCTGAGATAACTTTTGGGAAAGCTTCATCCTGTGACATTTTAAATACTAGGTCAGGCTCTCACATTCATACATACACAATTTTTTTCATGATTGAGAGAATATATATATTTTTGCAATAGCTTCATCTGTTTTCAAATAAATTTTTGTGTCTTAATTTATGAAATTTTAAGGTCTATATACCACGTACTACATGTAACTGCTTAGATGATTAAATATTTAATTATCCTGCATGACATCAAGAGCTTCAATAGTTTAATGGAATTACCTCAAAATATATGTACAGTCACAGTTTTAATAATTATTTTTTGAGATAATTACTTTTTTGAAATAGTCATTTATCTTTCTCCTGAATTAGACCAATATATTATTAATTTTACCTAGCCTGGCATTAAAATCTATTAAAGTATCCAGCTGGTCTAACTTCAGTTCTGCTTTGAGATTTGTTGGGGTTTTTTTCCTTTCAGTAAATTTTTCCTTCCAGTAAATTAATCTTATTCAGAGCCCACACTGTCCCCACTCATGAAAAGGACTGCTAAGATCTGCCACTTGAATCATGCATGATTTATTATACCACGTGATATTCCTGCGATGGAAAAAAAATTGACATTATTGTCCCTTTTTATTTTAACAACAGAAGGTTTTTAAACAGCTCACACATGCTTTTATCAATACAAGTTATAGAATACAGAGTCTAAGTTCGTTCTATCAGGCTGTGAATATTTCCTCTAATTTTTTCTGTTGTTCTGTACTTATCAAAAACCCCAAAGTCTTCCAAAGTTTTTTTTTCTCTCCTCCTCTTTTCAGATTCTTAATGTGAAAAAGTCAAGCCTCTGTGAAGTATTGATATTGCTAGAAGAGATAACTTTCTGGCCTGCAATATTTTATTAGAAAACAAATGTCTGAAGCTATTTTATGCGACAAAAGAAAATACAAAAGTCAACAACTAGGTCCTGATAGCTGTAGCACCGTAAACTAAACACTTGAGTACTTAAGTAGTTATGCTGAATGTACTACATCTCGTTGCTTTTATTTGGGGAGGCCAGATTTCACCAGGGAAAGAAAAAATTCTTTTATATTTAATAATATGGATTAGTAAAGAGTAATCACTTCCAAAAGGATTTGGCTGGAAATTCCCAAGTTTACTAGTTAAGAACCAGGAAGAATTAATCTCTTAGACATTTTTTCCTTTAATTGAAAATTTCAGCTTCTTGAAAATTACACTAAGCTGTAATTTCATGATTTTTTGCAGTTGAGACATTCATTCTGGTTGAGTGAACTTTGTTTACACATCTACCATGTCAGTGAACATCAACTTCAAATATTTAACCATGGACGAATCATCTACCTTTCAATATTACAGCAATATTTCAGAGGAAAATTGTGGATCACATCCAAACTGCTATCCTGTTTCCATTACACGGTATCATAATACAGAATCGTTTTATTTTCAGTGGTAACTAAATCTGTTCCAGTTCACGTGTGTTTTATAACATGGTATTTGGGACTTGCATTAAGTCCTGCATGTTACAAAATTTAATAGATTTAACTAAGTACTTCCTTTCTAATTGTGAAATGTATTGTCTTTGCACATTCTGCAAATGTATTTTTGTTTTAAATACTCTGTTGTTGCTATGACAACCACAATATTAATGTCCAGGTTGTGCACCAAGATGGCTGACTACTGACTACCTTTCACTTTGTAAGACACTCTCTAGGAGGTTATAGAAGGCTGGCTTAGCCTGGTAAAACTTAACAAATGCAGAAGTTTTATCATATACTGTACACTGAACATCACATCTCACTGGGACACAGTACTCCGATGCTGTGTCCTTCCTTCCCATTAAATGAATAGGGGTAAAAGTGCTGAGAACTGGCCACCATGAGCTAGCACCTTTCAGCGAAAGGCAAGGTGCCTGTGTGCAAAACACCTGTGTGCCGATGAAGAGAAGGATCGGTCGGAATTCAGGGGGTTGCTATACCTTCTGACACAGCCCCAGCCTGCCTTAATGCTTTTTAGTCTGCAGGAGATGAGCCCACTGCTTCAGCCCTTGCTTGCTTTGTCATCCCAGACTGAGGATGTGCATTGTTCGCTGTGTAAGTTTACTCACATTACAATATACGGACAGGTGTGATCGCTCCCACTTCCTCTAGAATGAAAACTGTTAGACGGAGCCTGTCTATACTTGCAGGATTTCCTGTGTCTGTGCAGTGTCACCTACAGGTTGTATCGAGCAGCCACACTGGCTAGAAGACAGATGGAAGATACGATATATCACTAAGACTTGTTACTTTATGCTTTTCAAAGAAAAAGAGCCAAAGTGGGGTTTTTTTTCTGCAGGACTCTCAAAGAGAAATTTCCTCCACTACACACATCTGTTAGCCCACTTTCTCCATACAGTGAAAAATAATGCTCCATTAAAAAAAAAAAAAAAAGGTCTGTGTCTGGAGCTTCTACTTCATCCCAGGACTAAGAATTAATATATTCCCTTTCTCCCAGTTCCTCTGATTATGTGCCCCTGTTTCACATGAATAGTCAACATTATTGTTAGCAGGTTCAATTAAACAGCCTTCATTCTACTTCCTCACTGCCTTAGGCAATAGGCCTCCAATATTTCTCAATTCTGATTAATAACATTTCAACGACAACATCTCAGATAGAACAGAGGGAGCTACAAGGCAACAACCAAAGTTAATTTCTTTTTCAGGAGCAATCATCAATCATTCTTTTTTTGTTGTTGCTCTTTTTTTTTTTTTTAAAAAAAAAAAAGGGCAGCACATTAACAAAGTGCTCATATGTTTAGTATCTACAATCAATTTCCAGGAATAAACTGCATTAGAAACAGTATTTTTTAATCCTTCACAAGACCTGATATCAAAATACATTTCTCTTTCTAAATAAAAACTTTAACTTTCTAGTTTTGAGTTCTAGTGTTTGCCTCATAATCTCATTTAACTCCTTAAATTGTCACCTGACTTACACTGTGTGTAGACACAGAACATAAAGCATTTATTCAAAGTTTGGCGTAATAACATTTTGATTCGAAATGGTAATCTAAACCTACAGAGATACTGCAAGGGGGAAAGGCCCACACCTCATCTCTAACATCAGGCTGCATTTTGATAGAAATAAATAAAGTGCTTACCCAGAAGTTGTCCAGACATACTGTCTGTATAGGTTATCTGCATAGTTTCAACTTAGATCATTTCCAAACCAGGTTCTTCTGAGGTCTGCTCACAAAACAGACCTTAATGGAAATGGACTCATCCACAACTGTTTCTTCTTCATGCTGACCTTGTGTCAGAAATGCTTCATCAGCATTTGGACTGTCCATAAATTTCGAGGGCAATATTCTTACAGTGTATGACTTACTTAGTTACCTAATACTTTAAACTGACAGTTCTTACTCTAGTACTATCTCAAAAGTTGTCCCTTTTCTTCTCCAACATCTTGTCATTTGTAATCTTCAGAAAATTAGGATTTTCCCTTGTTCACACAAAAGCTATGGTTAAATGGGAAAGGGCTACTGTGGAAACAAAGTTTTGCTAGTATGTGTGGACTTGTCTTTTCAGGTATCCTGCATCTCTGTCATGAAAATGAAAGGAACATTCCTGTGACTTTTCCCAGTCAACATGCAAACAGTTTGGGGTCAGCAAGTCCATAGCAGGAAGGATTATGACAGATGATACAAAGCCATCATACAGATCATCTACCCATGACTAGTGCATGTGCACAACATCAGCAAGGCCAAGAAAACCTAGTGTGAAGATATTGCACAAACCCAGGGCACACTGGTAAACCACTGAAAATACATACTCCTTCCCTCCCTCTCTACAGTCACAAGCCTCTGCAGGATTCCTACAGCACCTGAAGAGTTTTCCAGTCCCACATACTGAAGGCTGCTGTTAGACTATCAGGGAAGAAGAAACATACTGTGGTTGGTTCTGCCTGAAAGTTGCAGCCATTCTTACAACAGCTCCAAGATCTGCGTTTGGATCAGGTCCTGCTGATTTTGAAATAGAAAACTCCGAGGGACAGGCTGGACTCCAGCATGCTTAGTGCTGTACAAAACCTCTATTTATATAGAGCACCTTATACATCTGCATGAGAATGCAGGCAAACTGTTTCAAAAGGATTGGATCCTTTAGCTCATGTACATCTTGCCTGACATCACTTCCCCCATCTAGTTCACGGCTTTTCTATCAAAATATTCATGAGCATTGTAGCAGCATTCCATCAGCCATACCCCAAGGCAGGTTTTAAAAATAGAGCTGGCTTCTCTCCCACGCTCTACATGGCACCAACACATTCTCTCACTGTACCTCAGTTCCTTCAACTTAAAAAAAAAAAAATACACCAGAAGAAACAGACAAACTAAGCAACCCAAAAATCTATAATAGGCACTCCCTCTAGACCCTATTGTATAATATGGACCATTTGCTTCTAACCACCCCTCTCCATTGCCACACCATCTGCATGTAACATAGGCCATCTGATAGGTAGTGATGAGGTGCAACATTCATTCTGCTAAATCAGAGCCAACTCCCAGCTGTTTTAGCCCTTTCCCACTGCTGGTCTCCACCTGCCTCCACAGTATTCTCACACATAGACTTTCTGGATGAGCCCTAGGCACCCACCACCCACACTCAGATGAGTAGTTTCTAGATCCCACTGTTTCAAGCTGTCTGTACTGTACACTTGCAGCTTGTAGATGCTGAGTCAGACTTTGCTTGCACCTCTATCTTAAGTGTCTTAAGTGCTTTTTCTCCTCTATCTATACGACACAGACAGACATTCTTATAAAATGCTTGCTTTTCTATCATGATGTTACAAGGGCTTTAGGAAACTTTCTCCCCTCCTCAGTTTAACACACTGACCTCCACTGCATGCCACCCAACATACCCAATCACAACAACCAAATCTCCTCCTCCATTTAAATGAGTGCAATTATATACCCCATTTTATTTTCTAGGCAAAGGAAACCATAACAAAAATGGGAATTTTCCATGCTTACACTTCAAGAGATGTCATGGACTTAGGAAAGATATAGGAGGGAAATAGAAAGCTGGAAAAGACTAGAGTATGAACTACCTATCCCTTTCTCTTACCACTCATCTTCTCAGCAGTGTGGCTGTTCTCCTCCAGGTGGAGAAGGGCATTCCGACTCTATGTATAATCTCAGTACAGGTAAAGAGAGAGATCCATTCAGAGTAGTATTCAGTCTAGTCATGGCCAATCTCCTCATAGGCTGCAATTGCACTGTGCTTTCTTTGAACCTCAGGTTGCTTTCCCCTGAAACTCCACCCTGCTGTGAGAAGGAGAGGCTGATCTGCACCCCTAAGGGTGAAAATACATAGTATGATCCTGTACTTGCCTGCCCAGTGCAACTGCAGAGCAGCACAGCATCATGAAGGAGTGCATGGAGTTACAGGACATGGAGTTACAAGGGCTGCTTGAATTTCGTTGAAGGGCAGAAACAGGTCCCAGAGATATTTTAACTGCTGAACTGTAGCTGGGAATTGTTTGGGAAGATACCTGTAGTGCTTAAGTACACACAGAGACAGTGGTGATTAAACTAGGACTTTTTTTTCCCCAGCTGTGCTAGTTTTATGCTAGTAAATTGTAACCTCTGTGTCTTTGTGAAATTATGTGCTGCATCAAAGATTTACCCAGAAAGATCTATGGGGAAAAAAATACTAGTGTAACCATATCGTTATATTTATAGCTCCCTCTCATGGTAGCTGTTCTGAAATAAGCATCTACAGGGAGAATTAGAGCAATGTAACTATAGCTGTAAAAACTATGCCAGTAAATTATCCGTGTAGACAAACCCTAAAAGTTTCATATTCCAACAGAAATGTGTAAAGGTTGTAATATTTTCATGACCTAGGATTCTTGAGAAATTACATCTGTGACCAAAAGTGTAACCACATTTTAGTTGTTTTTTAGTTTGGTTGTACTGTTTTGTTTGATAATTCATAACAGGTGACTTTCTCAAACACATTTTTATACATCTTGGCCCTTAATTTTTTGATTGTGGATTTAAAAAAAAAAAGGCAAGCACATGCTTTGTTCCAATCAGATTTGGTTTTGGTTTTGGTTTTTATCTGGGAGGTTCGATGTAAAATTTCTTAAGGTTGTCTGGAATGGCTAAGGGAGATAGGGGAAGAAGAATAAGAATAGGAGAGAAAAAAAGAGATGACAGTTTTATAGATACATTTCCAAGTTGAAAGACATGTGCATAATGGCATTTAAATTGCTTCAGTACTGGTATTTTACAGTACAAAAAGAAATAGATGTTGGTTGAGGAGAAAGAGGTGAACCTTAAGTGATCATGAAAACTCTTTTCTGAACTCTTACATCTTGCCAATATTTATTTGGGTTCCCATATGCAACATTTGTACTTATCACAAACATGCTTGCAAAGAAATTTAATCCAACCAAATGTTCATCTATAAGTAAACAAAAGAGGTCATGAATACAGATGAAATGACATAGCAGAATCTATTTATAACTATAGTTATCAGACAGCTTTAGTAGCAATATACTTAGTTACTAAGTGGATACTTACTCCTATTATCTACAATCAGACAGCAGGCTATGGAGAGAAATCTAGATAATGAAGGTCCTCATTCTGCCATCCCTACTGATACTGATTTCAAATAGAAGCAGTCAAAGAGAGCTCTAATACATATAGTCTGTAAGTAAAGGATAAATGGTATTTTGAAGGAAAAAATTAAGATTCCAAAGCAAATAATGGTTCCAAATGATATTTTGTGAAAGATTTATGTTAATCTCCATTGGTTAACAGTAGAACAAAGAAAGACTTCTGTATTTGCAGGTGAACATCATTTTATACATCACTCAGAGAAAAAAAGAGGCCATTTAGGTACTGAGCAGAACACACAAGTTTGAAGTACCTCCAGCTGATCACAAGAACTACAACTCAAAGCTGCACGTGATGAAGAGCAAGGAACAAGGCTTTCTTGCACTAAGATCAAGATGTTTAAGCACTGTACAAATATTTCACAATAATAATCTTCACAAGAAATCAGAACAGGAAAAGGACTGAAATTCTGTCAGATGAAAGAGAATTCTGAGGAATGCATCCAGAGACTGAGTAAGCCCAGCTGCTGCCTTCTAGGTTAGTCATCTATACAACTCTCTCAATATGTTGTTTGTCAGATTGTCAAATTACAATTCCAGTGAACTAAACTCTTTTCCTTTGCAGGAGAGGCACATAGTTGGAGATAAGAATAAAATCTGTGCAGTACGCTATTTAAATTAAACCTTATGAACAAAAAATTATTCTGTTGACAAAGTATTTTCCATCATTTTATACAATAAATCAAGACCCCAAAAAACAACTTAAAGGACCTGTAGTCAAACATGAGAATTTAGGTCTAGAAGATCTTGTGTGATTGAAGTTAACCCTTAATTTAGATGTTTACACAAACTGAAACTGGAAAACAAAGAAAATTCCTTTCTTTTAAAAAAACCCCACACCAACTCCAAAACAACCAAAAAGCACCTCCCTCACCCACCTCCTTCTCTTCTGTTTGGCCCTGTATACAGTGCAATAATTCAGACTGTGCAGCAGACCTCAGAGAAGAAAACATTGTTGAAATAAAAGCAATGAACACCTTTTTCCTTAACAGTAGGAATCACTCTTTAGGTTACACATGCAAAACGAGTGAGGTTTCACAATAACTTTCAGCAACGTTTCCTGCTGATAGTCACAGGTGGGAGAAGAGGCTTCCACAAAGCACTGGAGCTGAGTCCCTGCAGGTAAAGGCAGCAGCAGGCTAGCAGGGCTGGCTGCTAGACCTGCTGGGTAAAGGGCACTCGAAAGAGACTAGGAAAGGCAGAGGATCAGGGAACCACGGGTAACGGAGATTTGAAAAAAAATGTTTAAGGTAAATTCTAAACACAGGTTGGTACTAATAGTGAAACTACATATTTGGTGTGAGAATTCACAAGCGCATTTTGTGCTGGAGGAGAAACACAGGTGCTGAAAATAGAAATATTTTAGCTCTATATTTGATAGTGAAAGAGACTTCAAGGTTTTCCGCTCACTCTTTGTTCACTATTGTGCAATTAACAAGATATTAACCTTTTGCTCCTGCTAAGGCAAGGCTTCCATACACCTTCAGATTAATAAATAGAGACTTATTTCTGAAGACATCTTATTTGTAAAGTTCACATATTGACTTTCTTATGGATGAGTTTCATGTATCACAGATTGGACATGGTAATTTCCCATCTTGCAAGCCTTCATACCACTGAAACAACGGCCTTTCCTTTGTTAATGAGTCTTTAGACTAATCTCTTGACACTATTTTTGCCATAATGTCTATCATTTAAATATGCTGGTTTAATTTGTACTATTAATGGGAGACCAGTAAAAACAAAAGGTAAAGCAATGCTCCAGGTGTCTAGCATTCTGCACACATTAACACCTGTATGCAATGGATAGATACCTTGTATTCTATTAGCTTCATCTTTTAGCTGCAGGATTATAATTACTTTGGCATGACATAGCAGAATAAGTCAGGGATAGCATACTGTGAGAAGTGACGTTACACAGATGGATACTAAGGGAATGTTCCAGCTAGGTACCACTTGAAAGTCACAACAGCGCCTTTCTCAGAAAGCAATACAATTGTTTTTAAAACTTAGAATACCGAGTTTTGTTGTAGGACTAATGCACATAATTACAATACAGATCAACGATAAAAAAAATTGAGCTCAGCTAAAAGAGATCTTATTCATTACCTTGAAACAAATATGTCAATGCTTTGTTCCATTGCTGTTAAATCTAGCTCCTATCCTTAATCACTATTGATGGGAAAAGTCTTCCTGTCAAAGTCTGCAATGTTCCAGATTGTATCTCAGATCACTAATAAATCCTTGAAATTAAACCATTATTATAGACGTCTTTTCCACAATGTATGATTATATATATATCTTTTTGAATATGTATACATGCATATACGTAGTTAAACAGTGACAGTGCTTTATGGTTGTATATCAGCATCATTTGTGCAAGACAAGAAAAAGAAAAAAGCAAAATCACATGGCCATCGAGAAGCTTCAAGAAATAAATTTATCTCCCAAAGTGAAGCCGTGATTGAAAGGTAAATGATTCTGGTGTGTTTGTCTGCAACTTATTGTATTCAGGAAGTGAATAAGCACACATCTAAATTACACATAAATATAAACTCTGATGGTTTAAACAGCAGATGGACACATTAAGCAGATGGCATCATTTTTAAGAACAGATGATGGAAGCATTTTTACCTGATAGAACTGCTTCAAGAAAGTAAATATACACTTTATTTCAGATGGTTTTGAAGTAAAAACATAATTAAAACTTACAGCTTTTGATGCATCTTACTCTTCTGTCTCTTAAAATAAAACCTGCTTTGGCACCTTGACCATTGGTCACAAAAATGTCACAATTTACCTGCTTTTATTATGTAAGTAAACATAGCAGCTTGAAGTCTCTATTCAAATGCAAGCTGAAATGTCTAAGTATTACTAAAAAAAAGAACACCAAGGGTGAAATTAGCATTAAAGTAATCATAATTTCATATTTAAATGAGACTTGCAAAGGATATTGAGAAGTCCAGCTGAGTTGTAGGAACCCTACAGTACTATCTGAAAACCCCTTTAACAAAGAATCTCTGGGTGCTCTTCAACTTAGCACAATTCAAAACATCTTTAAGTAATATTTTTCTCAGCAGTTCTATTTCGAAATATCTTTCTGAAAGATGGCAAGACAGAGCCTTTTGAATACAAAAACTGAATTTCTTCCGCAGAACAGCAATAGTCACTAAAAACTCTAACTCCAAGATGTCCATGGCAAACCCCAAGCAAGAAAATAAATGTTTCCTTTAACAACAGGTAATTAATAAGCTGAAGAGCTGTAGATTAAATACCTGTAAGCGAACAGCATCATTTCATGAAGAATAAATGAAAACTGAAAAAAAAAATATGTTCTAAGAAACCTAGAGCAAGAAGAAGCAAGTGCAGCACTAGATGTCAGCCTTGATCCCCAAGAACACTGTGATGGTGGAAAAGATAGCACTGAACTGCAGTAAGAAACACCTGGATTGATATAACTAAAGAACTCTCACTTTTCTTGCTCTCCATTTATTTCCACAATCTGTCTGTATGTGACGCAGAATAGCAAAGAAACCATTTTTAATTTGAAAAGCTCCTACAGCTAGAACAACCTGTGATTAGTGGTCGGAATCGTGGAGGAGATGTCACCAATCAGTTCCTTTCTTCATCCCATTAGTGCTCAGCTTTTGTTGCTCTTAGGTCTTTGTACCTCCCAGCCACCTTCAGCACATTTCTACATTGGCATCAAGATGAAATATTACCCTGTTCTGCTTCAGTTAGTATCATCACAGAACCGCCTCTCTTGAGGATGGGAAGGTTAATAACATAATGCATTTCTTCTTTTTAAAGAAAACCAAAAGAAATCCAGCAAGTTGTAGGCTGTTAATTCTGGTATTAGCACTTGATGGAAAACACAATGGAAAATGTAATTAGTGGTCACATAAAGATAACAGTGTAGGAAGGAACCAACATTTTTTTTTTTTTAAGAGGAAAATACTGCCTAAGGTCCCACTGGAATTTTCTAACAAAATCAAGAGACATGTAAGGAAAGGTGGTCGGGCTGACATCACCTACCCAGATACAAAATGAAGTAGTATATCTGTCTTTTTGCAAGAGTGAAATGCATCAAAAATCAAGAATATCTATAATAGGGTAGGGTTTTTTATATTGAAAAATAAAACTGTTTTTTGAGAATGTAAGAAATAAAGTTTTTTAAATTTTTCATGTCTCGCTCTTCCTGTTGTTATTTTTTTTTTTTTTTGTATTTGGAAAATCAGAATTAAGAAAGGAAAACAAAGGTACGAAGAATCACACACTTGCGTTTCTTGACCTTCAAGTTGAACACCAGAAAGAAACTGCTGAGATTTCATTATAACAGAAATTGACTCTAGTTTCTCAAAAGTGTCCCTTTATGCATGGACCAACACATTACAATGTGACATTTCTAATGGTGGGGAGGGAAAAGCACAGAATATTTTGGAATATTAAATGTTACATCTTTGAGGCCATCGCTGACAACACAAGGAAACAAAAGGCACAGTTCCCATTTTGCTTCCATTTCAAAGGTCAGAAAAGTAAGACATTTTTGGCTAACCTGGAAACGATGAAACAAAATTCACAAGACGTGCATAACGCCTGTGGAGACCTCCACAAATTGATGGCAAGCACTGCTGTCCAACTCTACTTTCATAAAAGAATGAGTGGCATTGTTTTGCAATAGATATCAAATGCTGCAGAATTAAAGAGTATAAGGTATACCATGCCCTTGGAAAGTACTCTAAAGCACATTCTAAAGGAAGACCTTTTTGTGAAATCAGCAATATTTTTAAAGAGAATCATTATCAGAAGAATCACGGAAATTTTTTTTTTATTCCAAAAAGCAGTGGAATTATCAGTAGCATTAGAAACAGCAAAAAATATAGAAAACTCAAAGATCCAGTTAGAAAAAAATGTAGATGAAAACAGCTTAGGCTTTCGCAGAGCATTTTCTGACACAAAGGTTGCATTTACAATTTATTTGTAAATTTATGCTGGCAACATTCCAGTAAGTAAAAGCAGATAAGGAAACAAAGCTTTGAACAGGAGACTCCAGATGAACCATTCAGAAATGTTTGTCAAACACTGAATCAAAAGAAGACCTTTTACCCTAATGGTGAAGGAACAGACAATAAACTAAGTCCAGCTTTTCATCTTGTGTGCAGAACATAAAGTAACCAAATGCAGGGTTGTTAACCTTTGAAATATAAGTATCTCTCATATTTAGAACCTTTGTAGAAAGACAAACATTGAATTTGTGGAATCAAATCTGGAAAGCAAAATTTCTAGCAACAAAATGTCTACCAAGGACTTTATTGGGTTATTTAAAGAAAAGTCTCAAAAGAAGTTTACAGCCATTACCAGGACAGGTACCTAGAGGTGCCTGTATCAAAACAGTCTTTTTCAGTTGCAATTTTTGCACAACTCAGAAAAAGCAGAATAGTCATTTGTAATACAATGATCCAATGATCACTGGACAATGTCATTACTTACATCATCGAAAAGTGAAAGATTTGTTGGTTGCAAGATCCTTTTCAGTCTTGCATAGGACATCTGTTTTGCAAGCAGTGGAATATAAAAGGTGTGGCTGTCTTCATAAAAGTTGCAGTGCTCGGCAGTCTGGTTTAAAACAGGTACAGTTTGAAAAGGATTGCTTGTTAATTTTCAGAGAAAACCAGATAAACACTTTTAGTTGGAGCAGTTTTGAAGAGATCAGCATAATCATCCACATTTCTGGAGTGGTATATACGATATTTCCTAAAGAATTAAGAACTGCCAAAAAACTCTCTAACCAGGGTGCCAGAGTAATTCCTACAAGTTATATCACTTTTCATTAATTGCCAGTGTTACAAATGTTATAAAATACAAGACATACGAAATAAAATCCCAAGTCTGAAGAGCTTACAGCCTTGAAGCAAGCCACCCTGCTGCAAACAAGTAATAAATGAACATAAAAATAGATCGTAAGACTATAAACTTATATTTAGGATAGAAGGCCCCTATGTTCTTAACATTTTTTTCTATTTGCTGTGTCACTACCCTGAGGCTTCTGCAATACAGTATGCACATACTCTGAAAGATTCCATCTTCAACAATTTAACAATAAAAATGTATTTTCTGCAATTCCTCAGCATGCCTCAGCACGAGGCTAAACAAGATAGACAATTTTGTATAGGACGAAACAATATGGATGCTAACCTCATTTTCATTTTAGGTGACAAAGTTGGCAGCATGCTGTAGAAATAAGATGATGTACGAGTATAAAGACACAGAAAAAATTGGTAGCTAGAAGATACAAAGCATGCCTCATCAGCAAGTTTCTGCTGAGATGTGAGAACATCTTTATCTGTCCACTTCCCGTTTGCTCACTGCCATCTACTTACAAGTCATAGTTAAACTTTATCATGGAAAACGAAGAAGGAAAAAAAAAAAAGGAAGCAGGAGGAATTGCTTTGAGAGAGTTCAATTTTATCCAAGCTTATTCTTGTTAAGCATGAGCACAAACACATTCAGCTTTGCTGACTTAAAGCAAATAAGAAAAAGTTTCTTTTCTCTAATACCACAGCTAAATCTATCTCATTCTATTCCCAAACACCATAAGAAACAAAAACTAAACATGAAACTGGAAAATTAAGAAGAAAGGTGAATATAAAACTGGAGAATCCACAAGAAAGAACACATCTACTTTTGTCGTGGTGTAAGAGTTTCAGATTTTATTATCTACTCAACAATTTTAGAGGCAGTAAGGACCATAGACATCACATCTTCATAAAAAATCATTAACTGTCATAACCATATTCTGTTGTCTTGGAAGTAGAGAAACCGTAGGATAAAAACCAAGTATACTTTCTGATATTGGCTGTGTGATATACTGCAAGAGTGGAAAGTTATAACTACTCAGGTTAATTATGGTCTTCATATACTATATGAAATATGTACTATATAAAAAAATTTATTAGTCTGAGCAACCTGCAGCCTCATACTGTTGGAACAGGTGGAAAACTGGATGGGATGATCCATCATTATCCTTAAATTGTGTTTCTAGCCAACAACGTGGTACTAGTTCCACTGCCTAACAGAGTAGAGAGCTGAACAGAGGGTGGGAGGACAATCTTTCTCACAGATGCTATGGTCTTAAAACATGAGAAAATGTGTAGATAAAGACAGCTTGTCTCAGCAGTTACCTCTGATAGTCGCAAGAACTCTTCATTTTCATGATTTTCCTTAACATTAGGCTATTTTACATGGACTATGCAAAATGGGAAAGAACTGAGAGAGGATGAAGGAAGGAAGAAATAATTGAGTTTTGGTAAAATTCAAAAAGAAAAAAATCTGATAGGAAAGAGCGGCACCGGTATGACATTTTGTGATCACATCTTGATGTTAGTTATACTGAAAAATTTAAAAGGAGTAAATATGAATAGAAGAAACAAACAGAAAAGAGGTTTCCACTTAAACTCCTTAAATATTAAATGCTTTGACAATTCAGGCATTGCTTTTTCTATTTTTTTCCCCCCTGTTAGTTCTGTGAGTTTATATTACAGTCTCAAAATTATCTTGCTGATCAAAACGCTGAATTGAAAGATGTCTAAGAACTCTGCTAACATGTGCAGGAGGTTGGATGGGTTGGCAATTATTAACTTGGACCAGGGATCCCAGTGCACTGAGACCTAGTTTTGCATAACATGTTTTATGGCTTAACTGTTCTTCACAGGTTGTACTTAACTTCTTTCTTTAGCGTTCTTTGGCATTATGTGCACAAAAACTATCTATGTTTATGCCCACGGTAGAACTTTAACAAGGGTGAACAAGATAGAATTTTTTAATAGTCTGAAGAACAGTACAATATACTGATGTCTTTTCTATGAATTCATTGATATAATAAAAATAAAAGCTTTTGTTCATCACTTACCTGAAAATGTATATGACTAACATTTGTGATATCCAAAAGGAATATTAAAGCATAAGATAAATTTACTAAACATGCATATTCAACAAAATACAAACGAAAAATCTACAATGAGGAATGTCCTCATAGTAAAATTGTCAGAAAGCATCGAAATAATGTTCAAAAAGCTTTTAAATCCGCATGAAATCTAACAATTTCTTAGAAGACAGGCAGACATTTATTTGTGGGGAAGTACAGATACCCATTTCCTTTTATCAACATGAAAATAATATTTTACACTATTTTACTAAGAACAGTGTCTTAATTATCAAAGTGAAAAAATATGAAAGTGTGTCTTCGTTTGAAAGACAGGTGTCTGCTGAGGAAGGCAGGAGCCTCCCTTGAAATGGAAAATGCAACCCCCTTCCCTCCAAATTATTATAATTTTGAAATTAAGGGGCCTTCAGGCAAAGATATGGGGAATAGGAATAACAGTTCTTTACTAATATATATATATATATATATATATATATATATATATATATATATATATATCACAAAGCAGGAAAAAAACCAACCCACTGGTTTACACTGACAGAGTCAGGAATACAACCTGACACCCTGTTAGGGTGGCAGTAGCAGTCCGATAAGATGGTGGCTGCAGTCCTCCTGAAGCGATGGGTGTAGTTCTGTGGAAGCAGCGATCTTGTAAAAGGGTCTGGTCTTCCTCCGAAGGTCCAGTGGTAGGTAGGTAGCTCTTGTCCTTTGGAACTCCAGTGGGGGGAAAAGCTCCTCTGGGAATCCAGTGGAAGAAGGCTGCTAGGGTGTTCGGAATCTCCGTTTATATTTAGCATGGACTGCTTGGCTCCTTCCCCCCGGGCGGAGCATCTCACAATGGGATGGGGAGTCGTGAGGCAGTTCCTTGATGGGCCATTAACAGCAGATAGTCCAGGAGCGAGTTATCGATGGGTCAGGCGATAAGGCATTGTTGTGCCCAGTAACAGGAGATAGTCCAGAGGGAGGAGGCAGGGAGCACCGCCCCACCTGGTCTCAACAGCTCCTGAAGATGGTAATAGAATACTTGGGGGGGGGGGGCACGTCTTACACTGTAATCTAGGACAAAGGGCATTTCTTACATCGGTATTTATGGTCAGATTTCTCTGTTAATAACATCACAGGACAAACAATAAAATTTTCTCATAAAAAATAGGCATATTTTTTCCTTTGCTATTCGCTGCTTAGATAATTATGTGCATATAATTGTCAATAACAAACATTTCTCTGAGATCAAGTACTTTGAGTTTTCTCTTACCAAGCTGATTTAAAATTGAAGTATTTCCTTTATGATTTCATTCAGGTTAAATTTACATTAGTATTTCTTTGGATTAAAACTAAGCTTGTAGAATGAGTGTTTGGAAACTGAACAGCTACAAACAAAAATGTACAACTTCAGGATGCAGTTTATAGAAGATTATGTTAGACTGAACTGAAAGCAACTTAATCTTAAATTCACTCTCAAACATTTTAAAGCGTATGGTTTATAACAGAATTTATAATAGCATTTAAATGTTAAAGCAAACAATTTTTAACATGTATAGGCACTAGAGCTTGAATTTAATTTCAAAATAGAGTTTTTCATAATTCACATTTCCATAACCAACAAAAAACATCTTTATTTATGTCAATGAGCATAAGCTTTAGTATTTGAACAGCCTCAGAAAAAGACCACAGTAGCTGAGCAAGAACTGATCGAGGATCCCATGCCCTTCGGCATACTGTGTCACAATTTTTAAAAGTGGCTTCTACTTGTGTGACCTCGATTACAAAGAATAAAAATCTTACTATTACGAATTAAACTAACTTATTTGTCTGAATCTGCAACTTCATTTTTGTTGTCCCACTAACTTCAAAACCACCCTTGTCATTTAAGTGCTCCATTTTAAGTGGTTACTGTTTTTGTCAGTGTATGGAAAATGGCTCATTTCCTCCTGTGAGTCCTTCTTACGATGATTGGTGTTACCTGTATTTTAATGTTGATCCCAAACTTTGATTTCCATGAATATTTTGCAAACACTTAAGTGATTTCACCAGAAAAACTTCATAAACTTACTTAGCACAACTTAGAGCATTCAAAACAGATGGTGTTCAGATGAATACATATTTCAAAACTGTCACTACATGACTGATCCTATGGCCTCCATATTTCACTAGACACATCACTTAAGCAATTTTGGTTTTACTTCTGAATTGTGATAGCTCTGTTAGACATGATTAAATTGATCCAGGACGAATCCAGAGATAAGCTAGCAGGAAATAAATTTATGTCATCAGTAATTAGTTGATTTTTGTTATGTATTTGACTTGTCATTGTTTACAAAATTTCTCCTATTGAGTCCCATCCTCACCTCTCACATACAGTATGGATTGACAGAACAACTTTTTGCAAGGATATTATTTGAAGTCTAATGCTAGCTTGTTGTTAGGAAAAAGAGCGTCAACTTTTCCACACTCTTCAATGAAGAAACTTACAATCTCTTTACAAAATTATGAATCCAAAGGAGATGAAGTAAACCAGAGATTTCTCATGTTCACATTGGGCCATACATTTGTAAGTGACTAAATGTTGATCTTAAGCTATATATCCCTTTAAAAACATCCTTATTTAGTCAGTATTGGACAAGTGTCTTTTTAATTTTGCTCCTTTTTTTTCTTGCAGTGTAATCTTCATGTGACACCACAATTGTACTCTGCACTGTTGCTAATCAAAACCAATTATTCTTCCATCAGAAAAAGAAAACAGAAGGTAGGGAGAATACCTGCAGTTAGTGTCTTATTTGTAAAGTTAAGATTAAACTTTTTTCCTGTGCCAAATGTCCCCCCTTTCAAAACAAACATGCATATTTGCTTTGCTGTATGGTCTATTACATATGCATCTTACAACACTTCATAGTTATTGCATCATAAAGGATTGCTGTATTCCTTTGATTGAGGCACAATGGAAAAAAAAAGGAAAATAAATTGCTACAGCCTGATCCTGAATGATAGTTGGAACACTGCTTAAGTTTCTGTTCCACTGTTATAGAGCTCTGATTAAACATAACTGTTAGAAAGACGAGAAAGTTAAATTTCAAATATAGATTTTGGAATCAGGCCCTTACCTAGTCCACATCTCTTCTCTGTATCAAATGTCAGAATGCTCAGGCTGAAGTTCTAACACTGAGAATCAAAAATTTGTTGCTGTCAGAGACCCTATCTACAGCATGATGCTGGACATTTATAAAAATTGAAACATGTAAAAAACAGAAAAGAAATACTTTTAAACAAATACATGAAAGTTGCAAAACTCTTTACATCAAACTACTAATTAATTCATGACCACTCCTATTGAAACATGTTCTCTTCTGTGTCTACAGTGGGTTACACCAGCGGGACTTAGAAAAACAAACAGAAAAGCCTGTGATGAGCTACACAGTAGCAAGTATTTAAGGAAATGGCACTGGCAGTGACTCCATAATGTCTGTTTTGGTGCTAACAGAAGTGATTTTGACAGTGCCATATGCTCCAGAGTGAAGGAACTCTCAGGGGATAACAGGTGACATTCACTTTTTTTCTGGAGAAGTTAATTCTTGAGAACTATTCAGAAAGACAGTTACCAAAAGCTGTTTCTGGAGTATCTGAAAAAGTTAGATTTGTGCAGGCAAACATTACAGAGTGGGGAGCTTTAAGTTAGATACAAGATTTTAGAATTATCCTTGAAGGTCTTTTAATTCACTGTTTCAGAAAGACTGTGAGGTTGCTATGGAATATTTGGTCAGAGTTCCTAAAAGAGGAACTTTGATTTGTTAGACCTAAGTACAGTAAATATCCTGTGGACCAATCTAAGGAATTAATAACATTGAATCTCATGCCTTAATTATTACGAGAAAAGGACAATTTAGCAATTATCCAGATGAACAACTGCACCAGAAATTATTTTAAGTGACGCTAATATACTGATGTCCTGTAAAAAACAGCCATAAAAACACCCAACATTTAGAATTATTTTCACCAACATTTCATCAGCATTTGAGTAACTCTAGTCAGAGCTGCAAATGAAATATATTTAAGTCTGCACGGGAAAACCTGAATCAATGAATTAATATTCTCATTTTATTTCCTGTTATAAGAGAAACAGAAAAATATTTTCTGAAAAAGATAGCAATCCTTTCATGTTTCCACATGTAAAACACTAAAAGTGCAATGCATAAGCAGTTGTATTTGTATTATCACCACATCACTTGGTTTACAGAAGATTCTATAAAATATAATAAAGTTTTGGCAAAAAAATCACTTTCAAATTTATGGGTCAAATAATCTATTTCCAACTTAGACTTTACAAAAGGTCAAGCCACTTGATGTTGAATGTTTCAAGTCTCAATAGAAATTGTGTCTTTGAACAGGACCAAAACTGTGAATTTCCATTTTTCAAAATTTATACACTGTAAACTTCTCAAATGAAAAAAAAAAGTTACCTTAAGTTATGTTTTGTTGGATTTTTTTTGTTAAGATTTTTTTGGTGATTTCTTTAAATTATAGAGCAGGTTCTATCATTATAACTACTAGAAAATGGCAACCCATATGTATAAGCAATATAACAACAAGCATGCATGAAAAGTTCTTTCCATTTGTTAGAAAAAAATAAGAAGAAAACAATCTTTATTAGGTAAAGTAAATGCAACTGAGAAACCAGGAACCTGTGAAAATAGTTGGGCATAAACTGATAAAGTATGAGAGACCACTGAAGCAACAGTAGAAAGATAATGTTGCTATCATCAAGATTAAACAATACTCCAGAGAAGATTTTAGCCTTTGCTACGTACACACCCAAATACTGTTTTAAGTGTTTCTACCCAAAGTTGATTTAGGATTTGAGAAATTTGATTTTCATCAAAACTTTCTCCAAAAAGTTGCAGGTAATTGTGTCTAAGCAGTGTTCAAAGAAACAGCTCTTATAGCTGAAATTGATGAGTTATATCAAAAACAATTCACTTTCACAGTGCAAATTAATCACGGTTGAGTGCTTATGTTGTTTTACACACATTTTTAAAAAAATGCTGTAAACGAAAAAACACTGTCACTGAAACATTAAGATTCACTATCTCCCCACTTCAAAACATTCTGAAAAAGTTGTTGCAATGCTACATTAGTAACTTTCATATAATTTCCATTTTTAGACACTACAGTACATATTTCTGTATTTATTATGTATATTTATTTCTGTAATATGCTCCTGGGAAAGTCTGACCAAAGATTTCTTCTATTATCCTACCTACTTTTCAATTCTCAGAAACCATGACTTCCTTTTACGTAGTTAGATATTGATTATGAGGATGTGATTTTGCAAAGTTAGCACAGAACCACACATTTAATATTTGCTGTTTCATTTGCACAAGCAGACTTAGAGCATGTTCATGTGCATTCATGTAAGAACTTCCTTTTGTGTCACTCTATTTGCACACACAATTCAGAAATTGCTATCTCTATTATGTATCATTTTGGCATTCCAGTCTACTGTAAATATATATACTGATATATCGACACATTTATCTTCCAAGATCTTTTATACCAATATTTATTGTAAAGATTATACTTTCTCAGCCTATAATCATGAAAAAATGCAAGAGTTTTATAGCACTTACAAAAAATTCAAAGAACAGTAGGAAGCCATTCAAGTCCGTGTGTTAGCACAACAGATAGTTTAAACTTTCTGAGTCATTCTTCTTTCACATTCAAACACATTTAGTTGTATTGGAACTCAGTCATCAAGAACTGTACACATTGCAGCTAAACAAGTTGTCTGTAGGGGTTTTTTGAGGGTTAATCATAGTCTCCACATAGGGATGTTTATAATAATGAAACATGTACTACATTAAAATCCAAGAAGTAGAAAAATAATGCAGTGTATAGAGTAAGAACAACACATTATTTAGAAAATAACACTCTAGCTTATATCTGCATGTTTGGATGACTACTGCTTATTTAAATAATTTTAAGAGGAGATGTAGAATCACTTGCACTAAATCCATAAAGATTTTGGAGTATTTCACTTCCTCCTGTGCCAGATGTTGCATAGTTAGGACACCAGTCAAGTAGAACTGCATTCTTTAGCCATCAGACAAATCTAGTCCATTCCCAAGAGCCAGGCTAAGCAATGGCAGGACAGGGGATCTTAGATGGAAGAAACATACATTGCTTACTCTTCTCAGGATCAGAAATCTTGACCCTGGCACTTCTCTGTCAGGTGATTGCCTACTGAAATGACACCTCAGTCCCTGCAGGGACTGGCTGTGGGGAACAAAGAACTGAGATTTTACTTCATGTGCTGTCACTTGGAGAAATAGGGTAAGCGTAGCACAGGACTAGAACAACATTCAAAAGGTCTTCAGCATGTTAGTTATCTCAGACATATCACAACCTACGGTCTGGCCACTTGGTTCTAATTTTCTTCCTCCTGAAAACTTTACTACCGCTTTCTTGTTAACTTCTGAGTTTAAGACTTCAGAAGAAGGAAATGCTCTTTCTTTAAAAGAGACACAGAAATATGCAAGTCCATATGTTTGATGATGTAGTGGCAGACAGAAGTGGTGCACGAAACCCAGAATCAACAAAAAAAAGACTACAAAGTAGTAAAAAAAGAGTGAATGACAGGAAACTCATGCAGAGCTTCTGCTGTTTTCTGTACATAAGTCTGGAATATTACATTTCTCTGGGGAGAAAAAAAAAAAAAAAGGCAATTTGCTGTTCAGTGGCATTGAAAAGGCCAAGATATCCAAACAGGAGGCACCATGAAATTTATTGGCGATATCTCAGGGAGAGCACACACCAGCAAAAACACTTGAGCAACAGCACTGGCAGCTGCCTGCTGAGAGAGAATTCTGCTAACAGAACAGTTGGCTTGGAAAGGGAGAAGGAGAGAAAAATAACTTCAAGAACTGGAAGCCAACCATCTCTTTCTCAGAATCAATCTCACTGAGCATCACAGTAAGTCAGCATACTGGGAGACATCACAGGAAATTAAGTAACTTGAGCAGCAGCAGCGAGACTTTGGAAATTGCTCTTCAACAGACATGCTAAATGAACAAAATAGTACAGTGAAATATGGACAAATTTTCTCACCTGGAACTGCAGCCCATATAAGCCAAAGACAAAAAAGTTGCCTATTTTAAAATGACTAAGGTTTTATGGTTTCAACTGGAATCACAGAATCATAGAATCATTTAGGTTGGAAATTACCTTTAAGATCATTGAGTCCAACCATTACATTATAGTTAATTATAGTTAATTATGTATGTTTTCACTAGAAATTGTTAGATTCTTTCTTCATTATATATTTGACTTAAGATAATTGAAGTAAGTTAAGCCTAACCATCAGCATATAACTAAAACTAACAGTAAATTATTAATCAAATCAAGTACCTGGGGGAAAGAGGAAGTTTACCTGTACTAGGATGTAGATGAGAAAGAAATTAGGCATCAGGATCCAAAACCAACTAATGAGTATTGTGGCTGGTGTCAATCCAACACCAGAAAATAGCTACGTATATTTGTCCTGTTTAGGAGTATTCTGTATGTTTGTAATGTACAGCTTATAGAATGCAGGACCATATTTTGCACTGAAACATCCTGGTGAGTTACCTAGAACGGGGGAGTTTAACCTTCAGTGAGAATAGATGTCTACCAGCTGTTCACATATGGAGATGATCCTTACTCTAGAAAAGACATATTTACATGTTTAAAGAAGTGAAGCAGTATTTTCGCCTTTTGCTGTGTCTGTTATAAATACCAGTAAATGTGAAGACTACTTAGGATGTTATGAACAAATTTTTCATTGCATTTTACTTCATACTGGCTCAAGGCAAAGTGAGGCAACTAACTGGTAACACCAAAGCTTGTGACATGGCCAGTTAACCAACTGGAACATTTTACTGTGCATTTTAGACCCCCAGCACATTTCCTACTATATCAAAAGAGAGACACAATGGGCCCTCGTTTGAGCTGTATAGCCCAGAAAGTGTACCAGAAGAGGATGATTTTCCCTCACATTCTGATATGCACTCTGGGCTGCATGTTTGAATTCTGAAGCTCCCAGAAAGTGTGGAAAAATGTGATAAAAAAATGTTCACTTAGAAAAGAAAATATGCTGCGTTTACAAAACACATTTGTTTTCTATTGCAGCTGTTAATGGACAAAGCTTCTCCTGGACCTACCAGAAAGTTATGAAAAACACTACACTGTGGTTATTGTCCTTGAAAAGAACATGTAGTCACGTTGGAATAAAGTCAGGCATCTCTCTTCTATTAGTTCTAAGAGGACGCTTGAAAAATTCCACTCTGATTTTTTCTGGCAAGTGAAAATGGAGTATTTTCACTTGGAGCTTTCCTGAGTACTATCATCTCTTTTTATGTATTATGAGGTTAGAATACCAATATTACTATTTTAAACCACAAGGAAAAATTATGACAAAGAATCACTACCACTGTGTATATCATAATAGTTAATGTCTTTTTTTTTTCCCTGTCATGTGATTTGTAAATGAATGCACTTTCTCCTGGTTTGACCTCTGCTAGAGGCATGTCACTTGGGCTTGGAAAAAAAACTGAGACGTTTCCTAATTGTGAACTGAATAAAAGAGAGAGGAAGAAAAAACAGTCCACAGAGAGGGCAAATTATTAAATAAGACAATATGCTTATAGGTAAATTTAAAGAGCAAGTCTGGTTTAATTTCTTTTATTGTCTTATTAAAATAATAAATCCCTCCCTTAAGTGAATACTACACAGACATGAATAATTTTTTGTTAACCTAGATGTTGTTAACATTCCATGGATAGTACCAGTTTATGCCACTCATTCCCCTAGGATTAGATTTCATTATGCTGATGCATAGCAGCTAGTGAGTTACTATGTATGAAGATGAAATTATTCTAATGAGACCACTCACAAAGCAAAGAACAACCAAAATGAGTAAATGTGGCAGAATTTGACTTCTGATAATCATGGTGATACTTTAATCCAGCACTTTACAATTTTCCTCTGCTTGCATTTCATCCCCTTGCAAACTTAGATATCCATTACCATCTTTCAATAGCAGTCTACCTTCTACTTGCTTTAATAGAAAACCTTCAGGCCACTGTAAGACATTCTTAAAACAGACTAGAACTTAGGTGGGAAAGGAAAGTGTATGGACATTGGAAGAAAAGACAGGCAACAGGGGAGGACTACAGAGATGCTGTTCGCCCCTGTAGGGAGAAAATTCATGCAGCCAAAGCACAAGCAGAGCTCAAGCTGGCCAGTACTGTGAAGGACAACAAAAAGGGCTTTTTTAAATAGCAAAAGAAGGATCAGAGATAACATTGATCCATTACGCGATTAGGTCAGTTGCCTCACAAATAGGGACAAAGACTAAGCAGAGACATTTAATGCCTTCTTTGCATCTGTCTTCGACACTTACAATGGACCCTGGGACCCCTGAAGCCCTGTGTTGGAAGGCTATGACTGGAGGGATGATAAACTTCCAGCCAACTCTGAAGCTGTTAGAGATTTGCTGCTCCAGCTGGATGCACGTAAGTCTATGGGGTCCAACAGGATTCATCCCAGGGTACTGAAAGACCTGGCTGATATTATCACCAGACCTCTCCCCATTATTTTTCAATAGTCTTGGGAAACTGGAGAGGTCCCAGTGGACTGGAAGCTGGCAAATGCTGTCCCAATTTTCAAGCAGGATAAGAAGGAAGACCCTGGTAATTACAGACCTGTCAGTCTCACTTCAGTGCTTGGTAAAATTATGGAGGAGGTTATTATTATGTTGAAAAACACTTGAAAGACAACACAGTCATTGGTCATAGCCAGCACAGGTTCATGAGGGGAAAGTCCTGTTTAACTAACTTAATTTCCTTTTATGACAGAGTCACCCACCTAGTCGACCAAAGGAAACCAGTAGATGTCTGGGGTTTTGATTTTAGCAAAGATTTTGCTACTGTCTTTCACAGTATCCTTCTGGACAAAATATCCAGCATACAGCTAGATAAGTCCATCATTCATAGGGTGAACCGTTGGCTGACAGATTAGGCTCAAAGAGTTATAGTAAATGGGCTTATATCAGGCTGGTGGCCAGTCACTGGTGGGGTTCCCCAGGGTTAAATTTTAGGGCCAGTGCTCTTTAATGTTTTTATAAATGATCTGGATGCAGGAGTCGAATGTACATTAGGTAAGTTTGCAAATGTTACTATATTAGGAGGAGCTGTGAACTCCCTCAAGAGTAGAGAGGCCTTACAGAGAGATCTGGATAGACTAGAGAGCTGGGCAATCATCAACCATACGACATTTAACAAGAGCAAGTGCCAGATTCTGCACCTAGGATAGGGTAAACCTGATTATACATACAAATTGGGGGATAAGAGGCTGGAGAGTAGCCCCATGGAAAGAGATCTGGGGGTTTGGTTTGATGGCAAGATGAGTCAACAGTGTGCCCTGGCAGCTAAAAGGGCCAACCATGCCCTGGGGTACATCAAGCACAGCATAGCAAGTCGGTCGAGGGAGGTAATTGTCCCGCTCTACACTGCATTGGTGTGGCCCCACCTCAAGTATTGTGTGCAGTTCTAAGCACCTCAATATCAGAAGGACATCAGACTATTTGAGTGTGTCTGTCTAGAGGAGGACAACCAAGATGGTGAAAGATCTCAAGGACAAGACTTATGACGAGTGGCTGAGCTCAGAGAAGAGAAGGCTGACAGGTGACCTCATCGCAGTCTACAACTTCCTTAAGGAGGGCAACAGAGGGGGAGGTGCTGATCTTCTCTCTTTAGTGATCAGCAATAGGCCACAAGGAAATGGAATGAAGCTGTGTCAAGGGAAGTTCAGATTGGACATTCTTCACTGAGAAGGTGGTCGGTCACTGCAACCACCAGTAATCATGATGCCAAACCTGTGAGACTTCAGGAAGTGTCTGGATGGAGCTTTTAGTCGTATAGTTTAGATTTAGGTAGTCCTGTGAGGAGCAGGAAGTTGGACCCAATGATCCTTATGGATGCCTTCCAACTTGTATTCTGTGATTCTACGATTCTCTTAAAACAGATATAGACAAACACTGAAAAACATAGGCCAAAAAAAATCAGGATGAAAGTGCAGTACAGCTCTCACATAAACACAGGACTAAATATTCTGGTATGACAGCCATTCCACAGTAAAGAAACTTACAATTATGCTAGAAAAGCAGCCATCTGCTCTGGGTGCAGTTAACTATAGTTCAAACTTAAATGAGTTTCCTCAGTGCATGTGTGAAGTCTCTGACTCATGCAATAATTTCTTTAGTCTCCATGCACATGGAAGGCTTTCATTCATACCAGCCCAGATATTTACACAGGTACCAGATCTTCTTGTATAGGCAATGGATAGTGGCAAACCTTCTCTTGCTTGTTCAGTTTTTTCCAGTAGCTCTCACTGCTCGTTTTTATAGGTTTCTAGATTTCGCTCCCACCAACTGAGGCACTGCAAGCATCAAAACATTTTTGCTGTTGCTTTCCCTTACTTTCCTTTTACAAATACAGAAAATGGGGCTGCTATATATTATATTCCTTTTTGTTTCACTTGTTATTTATGCAGTGCTTTCTTCTCAGTAGGGAGTAACTCAGTTTATAGTAGCTAGGAGTGTGACTCTGGGCAGTATATTCTGGGCTTTTCTGCAGATGTTATTTATTTTCTTTCTACTTAGTTATTCTGTCTTTTTTCATGTCCAGTATTAACTCTTTCCAGATTCATAAGAACATCTATGCCCTGAAATAGCTAGTTTTTAACCTTACAATATTCTGTTCCTAAACTGGTTCACCTCTCTCTTGTTAACATCATCCTTTTTTTACTAATAGGTATTAATACATTGACTTCTGTTTCGCTCTAGTACCTGTAGTAGTTGACAAAAGGTTTGAAGGACAATCCATTTTCACCTATGATCTTTCTTATAGGTACTAAGTTATTTTTCTGCAGCACCTTGGGTCTTTCATCTCAAACTCAAGTATTTCTTCAGCTGTAGAACAGTACTCTAAGCTTTCAAGCATGCTGGAATGAGTGGGACACCATACCCAAGTCACACTGCTAATACAGTAGTGTGACTGAGATTGCTTTTTTATGGGAAGTAGAGGTGGCCTAATAGCTCACAGCTGTCAAAATGAAGAAATCTTTCCCACAATCCTCCCTCCTTTCCCTCACCTTGAACTATATTCTGCGCATTTCTGGCCCTTCTGTAAGCTGTTTTAACATTATCTCAACAGAAAACAGTCCAAAATTTTTCTCCTACATAACAGTATATTAAAGCAGTCATGAAATAGTCTAAGACATGAAGGAGCTGGCACGAAGTACAGTAAGAATGCAGGGCTGTTGATAGAGAAAGGCTAACTGAAACACCCCATTTAGCAGCAGTAAATTGTTAGATCACCTGTCTATAGTTCATTCTCTGTCAAGTGCACTTTTTTTATCAAGGAAATGTACCTAAGATAGTGTTTCCATAACAAGATAGCAGACAGAATCTGTCCTATAAATGACACATTACCTCACTGGACGTATTACAGGACAGATCCACCCACACGGCCTTGAAACCGACAGAAACTTTCACAGGACCAAGACAACTTTCATCCTTCCACAACCTAGAGTTGATATATATCAGCAACCTCTGCATCAACAGAGGTCACTGTCATATCAAGAGATGTTACTATAGCATGGGAACAAAACCTGAACTGTACAGGTATGTACACAGTCAGAGTGGCCACCTTAATGGATCCCAGACATGACAGGTTCAATCTGTCCTTTCCTATACACAGCTGGGTACACTGTTTTCACGTGCTTCTATCATATTACGTGTTTATTTTTACAAGAACATTATCATTAACAGTGAGAATATTTATTTGAATAATCAAATTTTAGCAAATCTTTTAGTCTGAACATGCGACGTGTATGTGTGTGCATATATGTCTGTACATGCATACACATGAATGCTCAGTTTCATGACAGTCTTAGCAAAGTCTCCATTATGTTTTATTGTCACATAAATGAAAATGGTCCTGAGATTTTTTTTACTACATTTGGGCAACCTCCTCTTCTGTTCTCTGGGTACCTCATTCTACAAAGTTCATGCACATCATGTGTCTTACACTGCTAGTTTTAATTTCAATCATTTTTCTATTGTGAATATTGAATCTGTAAGCTGAGAAAGTACTTAATCAAGAGATCTTTTACCACTCTAACTTGACAATAAGATAAAAAGGCATGTGTTACATCTTGACAATTGTCAATGACATTAATAAATTTGAAAGTTGAATAGCAAGGTAGCCTCTATACTCCTAAAGTTATGTGATTAACTTCAAAGATGAACTTTTGTTAAAAAGCTCTGATCTTCTCATAATATTTTCAGTTTGTTTCATTTTTTTCTAGTGTGAAGACAGTTTGGTTTCCCCACCCAAAGAGCTGTGTCACACAAAAATCAGACATCTAACGTGAACTAAAGGATAAGTTTCAAGGTATTAATCAAGGTTAATTAGTACTTACGCTTGATACTTGTGGAAGGATATTTCGTAAATATCCTTCCACAGATACTGTTTAATTAGTTGACCATTTCTCCAGTTTGATCTTTCCTCTTTTTCAGTCAGTAAATACCCAGTATCATTCCTACAGTGAAGTACTCCACCATGTTATTGAACAGTTTGTTGTTTCGTTTTGCTTTGAATACTCAACAGTGGAGAGAAATGTTTTCTTTCACAATATTTTCTCCATACCACTCTTAGAATAAACTTAAAAAGTGCTTAAGATTTTTGGAAAAAAATACACTTAATACAATAAAGAATGTTCCACCTCATAAAATCCAACAGCACAACAGTTAAGGAGTAATCCACTTGCAAGTTGTCTCCTAAAGGACCCATCTGCAGTTCCAGATTCAGCTGTTAGTGTAGAAATCTGAAATGAGCTTTCTAAATCTCTCGGTGTGAATTCTTATGTATTCATTTTATATTATGCTTACATGAGAAAAAGCTGACACCCTTTCAAAAAGAAATTGTAGAAATAAATTAATTTTCATGAAATTCTGGTACTGAAAAATTAGCAATTATCAGCAAAAACTATCAAGAAAATGGCAGGCTGAAACTAAACAGAGAACTTCTTCCAAGTTTTTCTCTTCTATACACAAAATGAATGAAAGAGTGTTGTACTTAAAGAGAATTTGACCACTGTGAAGTTAGCTTATGCTTAACATAAGAATATGTGATAGTGTTAGGAATAAATGTACAACAAAAATGTTGCAATTAACTATTAAGAAGTGATTGTTTCCATTTCCTCATTTATTGATTTGAACAAAGATTTTGTTGTCAGCCTCTTGCCCCTCAAGAAAACAACTTATGGCCTTTGAATTTAACATTTTTTTCTCTGAACATTCACAAATTTACAAATTGCATATTACGATTAGAAATCCATTTATCTCCCCTACAACTCGATTCCTGTGTACAGAGTGTCATTAAATTAACACGTATTTAAAGAATTTTGCCAATCATCTCTATCATACAAGTAAAGTTCTGGCTTTTATTATCTTTCTATTATTACCTTCCAGTTCTTTCAGTCAAAGTCTAAACTACATAGCAGAGGCATTTTTCTGATCTGACCTCTTTGTTCAGTTAATTTGCTATGCTATTTTTTTTTAGCACTTGATTCAAAAGCATAAGTTGCTTTGTTTTATGATATGGTATGGTAGGATAATAAGGCATAAAAATCCATATTTATGCATATTGTCTAATGACATTTTCTTTTCTCTCTCTGTCTTTCAAAATGTATCAAGAAGACAAAGCTGCTGCTGTCTCCATAGAGACACCGTGACAGTATCATGAGAAAACATTTTTATTTCAGCACCTAATGGATTTGCCTCCTGAGCAAAACCACTCAATAAGGAAAGTGCCAGGAATAGAAAAGCCATTCATTACAGCATGCAGCTCATTGTGATCTGCATTGGTGCGGTCTGTGATAAGTGTTTCAGCACAATGTTTAGAAATGTTGGAGAAATAGATTTTTTTTTTTCAGATTTGTTTACTTTGCCATATTCAGGGCTTATTTAAGTTCACAGTCTGGTTTAAATGACACAAAAGAGCAGTCTATTTCTCTCATACAGGAAAATGAATATTTTGCTTGGCTCTGGAACTAAACTTGGTTAAAAAAAGGAAGCTATTTGTTTGAGGAGGCATTCCATATAAATTAGCTGATAACTACCAGAAGGCTTTTTTGATTGAGAAAGTACAACTTCAAATATGTGATAACTGCTTTCATGACTACCACTCTAAACAGGAGTTTGCATATGAAGTCAAGGCTATCCACAAGCTAATATGTCACAGCTGCAATTTTACATTCTGAAAGACAGAGGCAATACAGAGTCTTAACATTTTTCCCTACTTTAAACACGTTTAAAAGAAGTTCACAACCTCTAGATGTCTTCCCTATTAAATATTTCGAATTCCCCTCCAAAGCGCAGTGTGGAGTTATATAGCGCAACTTAATATACAGAGGAGTTTTATAGCATGTGTTAAGCAAGTCAATTGGTCCTGTCAACAGAAAAAAAGACCAAACCAAAACAAAATACACCCCTCTCCAGATAATTTAGGCACCTGAAACAAAAACTGATTCAGTAAGAATATAAGTGATTTGGAAATTTTTAACTTCTTATGATGTTCTAATTTAATTATGCATTTTTTAAAGTATGTAAAATGGATTTTAACTCACTGGATGAATTTTAAGTCTTCTGAGATCTCAATTCTTTGTTGCAAAGAATTTCAGGTAAAAAGACATTTCAGACTGATATTTCTGTACCTATAGCGTTATAGCAAGCAACCACCTAAGTGATCGGCAGCTCTCCTGTTTTTTAACTTCATATACAGTGATTTTGACAGAAGACATTAACTTTAATTCTACTGTTACCACCGAGGTTACATATCACACGTTTCACTCCCATTCCCACTTGTGGATATAAACAGACTTCCAGAAACCTCTTGCTAAAAAAACCCTCAACCCATACACCATCATCAGTTTAGAACCACTGAGATGACTTCTTTACATCAAGATCCACTACTATTTATAACACTGTAAAATAAATAAGGTTTGGTCAAGGAACATCATCTGGCAGCTCAAAGTCAGAAAAAAATCCTCTCCCAACTTTTCCCTACATATTTTAGAATAAAGATGGTTTACAACATCTACAAAAAATTAAACCAGAGCACTGAGCATCACAAACAGCTTTACAGTAGTACTGAACTATGTGTTAAATCATCTAAACCCAGCGCTTTTACTTGTTGTATTACAGTAACACTGGTAGACCCTACTGATTGCAGTACAATTTTAAGTAGTCCCATTTATTTTATTAGGGCAAACCTCACAATTTGATGTGAGATGGCAGTAGAAGAAATATTTAGGTACAAAGCATTAGGTAGAAACTGCAATTTGTTCTGGGAGAAGGGAAGAAGTAAATAAAATACACTCCTGTTTCTTGTTGTATAAGATAAATTGTAAACCACAGAATTCTTTAGTTGGCCAAGCAGGAGAAGAATAATGCTGTTATTCGATTAATTCAGACCTGCTCAAGCAAATGATGATAAACTAACAATCCTACAGTTGTATTTTGAACTGAGTGCTTGGATTCTGAAATTTCCAAGAGACTATATGAAGTGAGTTTTAAGAGTTGTGGGAGTGGACAAAAACAAAAAAAAAGCTAAGATGACATACTAGTACACTTCAAAGAGGAAAAAAAAAACAAAAGAGATTGAGAAGGAACATACTAAATACTAGCTACTTAAATAACAAATTCAACTTCATTTCATTGCATTAGCCCAATACTTTAGTCATAAGGGAAGTAAAAAGGCAAAGGGGTTTAACAAAGGCACTGATAATTGACTGCAAAAACATTGTGACAGTTCCATGTTTATCTTAAGTAGAGAAAACAATACAGAAGATTTGAAGAACTACTCAAGAGGAAATGACCAGTTCGTTTATGCTCACTTTTATTGCGCTGTAATCTGAAGCGGAGAAAAGAGAACATTTAAATATATCAAGAATGAACTTGTTATAATGGCAAAAAGATTATTTGACCTTGTATTTTGCTTAGTTTAAAAAGAAACAAACAAAAAACTTAAAATGCTTTTTATAAACCCACCATTTGTAGAACATTAACATATGAATAATGTGGACATTAAACATATGAAAAAGCACCCTCTTTCTCTGTTTCTTTCCAAAAGTTGCTCATCAGTGTAAGAGCACCAGGAAGAAACTCAGATTCTCTTCTTACTGATCATTAGTGACCTTTTTGGAGTTTCCAAAAGTATCCAAAAATATTATGCAAGATACACAGAATTTACTCCTTTTATCTACACATAAATGCAGAGCTGTGGGCTACAGTTTGGACACTGAAGATTTAAGACACCTCAAAACTTTTGATGCCAATGCTAATGGCTCTCTTATAAATGATATTCCACACTGGAAAATGGAGCTGCAGCAGCCTCATCTCCATTGGGCTGCTGGATTTGACCCCTTCTAACATTGATTAAGAATTTGTCTGTTTATCAAAGAAAATCTACTTGCAAAATTGTTTTGTCTTAACTGAGAAAAAGGCTATTGGAAGTGATAATACTACTTAGAATTACTGGTGCTGTTGCCAAGATACCTGTAGTCTATACTCTCACATGTCATCTGTGGATATTCATCCCTTCATCCACCAAAAGTGGACTTTTAAGTTCCCATTGGTTAACTCTAGCAAATACATGAGTTATGCTAAACTGGTCCACTATACTGTCTGGTGTAAACTACTTTATTAAATTCTTCCAGTTTATATTTATCGCTTTGTCTCTGTGCTGGTTTTGGCTGAGGTAAAGTTAATTTTCTTCATAGTAGCTAGACTGGAGCATGTTTTGGATTTGTGCTGGAAACAGTGCTGGTAATACAGTGATGTTTTCGTTACTGCTGAGCAGCTCTTACACAGGGTCACGGCCTTTTCTGCTCCTCACGTCACCCCACCAGCGAGTAGGCTGGGGGGGGACACAAAGTTGGGAGGGGACACAGCTGGGACAGCTGACCCCAACTGGCCAAAGGGATAGTCCAGACCATATGACATCATAGTCAGCACATAAAGCTGGGGGAGGAAGAACGAAGTGGGGGACCTTGGGAGTGATGACGTTTGTCTTCCCAAGTAACCATTATGCATGATGGAGCCCTGCATTCCTGGAGATGGCTGAGCACCTGCCTGCTGATGGGAAGCAGTGAATGAATTCCTTGTTTTGCTTTGCTTGTGTGCGCTGCTTCTGCTTTGCCTGTTCAAGGTCTTTATCTCAACACATGAGTTTTCTCACTTTTACTGTTCCCCATCCCACTGGGTGGTGGAGTGAGTGAGCAGCTGTGTGGGTCTTAGTTGCCAGCTGCAGTTAAACTGCAACAGTCTCTTTCATTAGTCCTATCACACATATAACACCATAGAACACACTTTAAAGTACAAATGATGGACTTGGACAATAACATTACCATGTTAAGCTAAAATTAACAAGAACATATTATTGTCATCTCCCACAGCTCTGATACTCCCTGTTAAATGAAAAGCCACCAACAGGTTGCACTTCAAATCTGTCAGCAGTGTCATCTCTATCAATTTATGTCAAAGGCCAAATAGACCTACTCATCTGAGAAATACAAAACAAAATGCAGTACTTCATTCATTAAAGAAACACTTCTGTTGTTTGAAAGACTCACTTAGAAATGCAACTATTTTATTTTCTCACAAAGTAGCTCAGATCATGTGCTTCTTTGTTATGTCTATTTTCCATTAAGTCGTCAAGTCAGTGACAGGGTTTTTAATGACATTTTTTTAATTTCATATTGCAAACTTAAAAATAATTCCGGGACTTACCTTTAGGAACTGACACTATTTGTCTTAGTTTTCTACATTCTTTTGTCTGTATGTCTCTAATGTAAAAATACCTTTGATTTATCAAGTGGTGAGGAAATCTGCAATTCTATAGTGATGATACCACAGAAAACTATATAATATAGTGGTTTAAGGCATAAATTTTATAATACCTTACAAACATTTAGGAGATAAAAATACTTCAGAATATTACTGTTACTAGAAGCAAGAACACTTAGCTCTAGCACTTTGCATCAGTTAGTGATGCACAATTACATTTGAAAAATACAGTCTCCAAATGTATACGGTTATACATATATACATTGTAATGTGTGTTGACCTATATTCATTACTATGTAATGAAAATATAAATCGAATATGAAGAAAATGCCTTTAGTAGACAGGAGAACAATTTTGTAGAATTCCTTAAGGAAGATGTTAGGCATTGTGGTGGTTTGGTCCTGGCCAGATGCAGGTACCCACCAAAGCCACTCTATCACTCACCCCCTCAGCTGGACAGGGGAGAGAAAATATAACAGGCACGTGGGTCAGATAAAGACAGTTTAATGAAGCAAATAGCCACGCGCAGAAGCAAAAGCAAAACAAAAGATCTTATTCTCTACTCCCCATCAGCAGGCGATGTCCAGCCACTTTCTGGGAAGCAGGGCTCCGGGACGCGTAGCGGTTGCTCTGGACGACAAACGTGAAATGAATGTCCCCACCTTCTTCCTGTTTTCCTCAGCTTTTATTCCTGAGCAGACGTCATGTGGTATGGAATATCCCTTTGGTCAGTCTGGGTCAGCTGTCCTGGCTATAGCCCCTCCCAAGTTTTTACCCACCCCCAGCCTACTGGGGAAATGTTGGGGAAGCAGCCTTGGTGCTGTGTGAGCCCTACTCAGTAGCAGTCAAAACACTGGTGTGTTATCTAGCTACCACTGCACAGCATGGTGAGGGCTGCATCTCAGGCAGACCCATTACAGGCATAGACTAGAACAAACTCACAGGTTATATCTAAAGCTTTGTGATAACATTATAAAGTATTGAGTAAAAGGAATGAGTATTCCTCTATTCTTCACCAAAACCAAATCCAATAAAATTCAGGTTAGCATGTGCTCCAACATTCAGGTTTTTAATAATCAATGTTATCTCAAAGTTTTCAAGGAAGAAAGGGGCAAGGGAGGAGAGAACTATCCCGCATTACAAGTTCCCAGTTTCCTTTCAAGAGAGTCAGATTAAGTTTGACCAGTGTAACTAGCCTGGTAAGCTCAGTGGCAAACACTCAGACAGGTTATTTTCTACATGGCACAATCCTAATATATGCATTACAATGGAGTGTTAACAGAGGTATTCCAGTGGCAATGCACTGGCACAACACTACAAGGACTCTAACACTATAATAAGAGAATGCTTACATATTTTTTTATTCCTTTTTAAACAGTAATGTACCTATTAAATGATGCTTGCATCCTGATCTGGATGCTTATATATTTATTTAGGTGTGCAATTCTGGCGCCTTTTTGTTGAAGTTCTCAATACTTCCACGTTTCAAATATAACAGTGTACACTCAGATTGTCCTTGAAAATCAGTAATTCAGTTTACTGGAATGACTTTATTTCCCACCTGGAAAAAAACATAGTATACGTTCCTGTTAGGGCTTTTGTGAGTAGTACATCCAGTGTTTTTCAAAACATTGTCACTGCAGCCACAGTTTCCCTCAACACAGAAAAACAAAATAATACCTAAAAGTCTTCTATGGATACCCAAAGCTAGAGGAATAAGTCTGGGGAAGATTACTCAATATTTGTTTCTCTAATATTTCATTGCTTTGCCATTGTTATAATTCCCACAAGCACATCCCAAGCATTGAGAAGAGGCATTTAACTGCTTTAATCTAGGGAAGAAAAATTAAGTGATGATTTCAGCATCATCAATTCAGCTGCTGCTATATATGCATAACTTCATGACCTAGCATGTAAGCAGTTTACACTAAGGATATATAACCTGTTACATAGTGTACATACTGTACATTTGTATTCTAAAACTGTACTTTCAAAGTAAAGAGAATTTCCACAGAGAATAATCTCAATTATTATTTTAAAAGAGCCCCAAAAGTAACAATTTACACCAAGAATCTCAAATCTTACTCATACGTTTAAGCACACAGCTGTAATAAAGTAAAATAGTTCTGAGAATAATTTGCTTTATGAGCATTGTAGGATGAAAAGATCTGCAGAGATATGTTCACATAAGCCTTTTTTCCAATTATCAGAAAGAAGCCTGGTGAAGGGCACTAGGTTATACGATAAAAAGTTTGTTTCCATGCACACAAAGGAGCAGAGAGGAGTAGTGGCTGGTGGGCAACTCAAATAATTCCCTGCTCCAGCTCCTCCCAGGCCCATCACAGGAGCCATCACCCCACCAAAGGCCCATCTCCAGACTCACAGAGGTGCAAAGGCAGGTGGGGGAACTAGGCTACCCTATGGCTACCCCAGGAGGGACATAAATTTTTTGTTAGTAAATGTGTGACTGAGTTATATTATTGAAACCTAAATCTGGGCAGCCAGGTATTTGACTTGAAATTTCAGGACAAGAAGTAGAGATGGGGAGAGAACCCCACTTTTCCTACAATAAAAAGAAGATTAAGAAGCACTTAATTTGAAACTTGGTATCTTTTTCTTTTTTTTGACTGATGAAGCTTCCTTTGCAGCCTTAATTTGTAATTTAGCTGTTATAAACATGCCTTATATGAACATCTAAATAATAATATATCAAAATTTCTGTGTGGCTGTTGCCTCAACTCGTAGAAAAGATAATACATGAAGCAAGAAGACATCAAACGCATTGGGTGCACTAACTATATATTATACTCCTTAAGACATACAAGTCTGTAATAACTAAGTATATCATACTCTTCCGATACAGTAACAGCTAAGTCACTCCTGCTAAAAGAATGTAAATGGTAGTCACTTAGGTCTCTGAAATTGAAGCTGAAAATGTAAAGGCTTTTTGGAAATACTGATCATGACAAAGCTAATACAAGCAACGAGTACTTGCATGCCCAGCTATTGGGGTATGTCACTTTCACTCAGTGACTGAGCAGTAAAACAAAAGATAAAATTTAAAATATGTGCCACAGATGGATTGTGAGCTGACTATAACAAGTGAAACAGACTGGAGGTTATGTGGCCTCTTGTTCATTTGTTGTAAAAAAGTCCCATCACAGCTGGCAAAAACGAGGAATTAATAGGAAAGACACACAGAACGAAAGAAAACTTCATTCTGCTGTTGCATAAGCCCATGCAATGTTGGCATCTGGATTTTGTGCACAGTTCAGGCTGACATCACAGAAACGATGCAGTAGAACCAGTAGATACAGTAGAACAAGTAGAAATTAGGAAAAGGTCTATGAGAAATATCAACTATATTAAATGGCTTCTGCTTTCACAACAACAAAATAGACTAACCATTCAGCTGGAAAAAAGATAACTCAGCCACCTACTTGTTCATAGGTTGCACAGAGAGCTCGGGGCAATTTTCCACCTTGTGTTAGGAGGCCAAGGTGCTTTTACTTTGTAGTCTGAAAAGAAAAGAACACCTATTGTGCAAAGAAAAGCAAATTTCAGGTAAAATTTTTTACAAAGAGGAAATTAACTTATTCTAAACTGAATGTGATGTCATCTTAAAATTGAATAGTTATTACCTGAAGTCATAAAATACCCAATACGTGCTAAATGTAACCATATCCTTTTCAATATATTTATGAAAGTTAATATTATATTTAGAATCTAATTATAATAGGAAAGAAAAGCAGAACTTTTGCTTTTATCTAGCAACCTAAAAACCACATTGTTTCATTGTAAATAAGATATGTCTTTACTAAGTTTTGTGATTTTATGGAGTCTTTTAATTTGAAATCACTTCCTCTCTGCTTTATATCATGATGTTTCTCCATATGGAACTTGCCATTAAAGTTGGATATAGAATAGGGAGAAAAAGGGCTCTGAAAATTTATTATTAAGATTTAAAACCTTGAAGTTTTTTAAGATGGTATTTTCAGACCACATTAAATGGAGCAGGCTGGAAAGTACTCCTTAGGCTACTACCATTATCAGCCACTGACATGAAATGGTTGTGTTAGAAATAGTTTATTTTTCTCTTCAGATTTTCAATCAATGACACAGGTTTGGGTTGTTTGGTTTTGTTTTTTTTTTCAAAAGAGAAAAAACCAGCCTTCTAAGAAAGTTGGTGGAAACACCTGGTATTCATAGTCCAAGAAAATTGCTCAAAACAAGTGATATTCAGCATTTTCTAACATAGTTCCATCAGTATGGAACATTCTGAATGGAGTTCTAGTTTTCAAACCATAAAAAATAAGAATTTGCTATTAAAAATTTAAGGGTGACTATAAGCTACCTCTGTAGTATGTCTGAAGTAGCTGCTTATTCAGCATTTTTAGTGAAGGAAAAAAAGCCATTCTTTTTGTAATTCAAGTGGCAAAGAAAATGTCTGGAGGCAAAAAAGTGTCTAAAGTTGATTTGGTCAAAATGTAAGTGCTAAAAGTAGAGCTAGAAAACAACTATTTCCAGGTTTCAGGATATAAGATAGGTGAAGGTTATTCTTCATTTTTAATTTCAAGATAACGTTTTCAGATTTTTAGACAATACTGTGGTCCACAGTTGCTGACAGCTATGCTGGAACTAAATTCTCAGCTTTTTTTCCTGTACTTTTCTTGCTCAAAATATTACCTTTCATAACTTTTCCCATATTGAAGAAACTATGTTAAATTACGCAGTGAGCAAAAGGATAATTCAGGAAAAAAAAAATGGTGTAGGGGAAAGTGCTCCAAATTTTGACTTACTCTTACCACATTATTCACTGGTCAGGAAAAGATAAAATGGAAAAGGTACAGAATTATTTATTTATTTTTTAAAGGAGCTTACACAGAGGAAAAAAAGACCTTTATTGAAAAGTGTTATTTAGAAAAACACCTTTTTTCAACATTATAAAACATTATTGGTCAAAAATGTATTACCTTCTATTCATTAACTCTATTAAGCAGGAAAAGAAAGGTAGTTTAAACCAGCAGTCATATTGTCTGAAGTTATATATTTATTATACGTATTATATATTATTTTCTCATTGACATTTATTCATGGTTATATACTTACTATTATGTAGTTACATATGTATTAAATATAAATGTATATGCACATTTACGTATATCTATTTGTGTGTGTATGCATGCATATACCCTTAACACCTTGAAGCTTTCTAGTACTCTTTCATGAGACTTGGAAAAAAAAAACAACCAACCTTCTGCCACTTTTCTGAAGGAAGGAGTTATGGAAACAGAGGACAGTTTTAGGTTCCACTGAAGTTCTACATTTGAGAAGATAAACACGTCAGCAGACCTTCAGAGATCCTGAAACTTGGCGTCTGTTTCATCCCAACAGCTCCCACAGATTTGTAGTGTGATGACAGACAGGTACTGTGCTAAACAGAAAATCTGAAGACGTTAAATTTGGGCAGACAACTCACCAAGGGAGACACAGATGATATAATGGAAAGCATTCAGACAAACCTGACTCATTATGCAGTCAGCTAGATCTTCTGTGCTGCTCAGAAGCACCTCTTCAGTAGGATAACTCTTATTAAGAAAACTGTCAAGCACCCATTCCATGAAGTGGAATGCAAATATTATGGGACAAGAAATATCAGTATTTCCTATTAGCCTCTAAGCAAAGTCAGCCTATATTGAGTTAACTGCATTTCTGAAGCAACCTGTAGAGAAGCGCTGACCCCATACTTATGGTTCAGTAACTCTGCTCTGTTCTGGTTATATATGGGAGAATTGGAGAAGCAGATGAACTGTTGATAACTATTGCTCATGCACTAACAGGAAATAAGAAAATGTTTTCTGAGAGGGCAGATATTACTGCTATGATAAAAGACTAATTAGAGACTTTACCATGACAACGTTGCTTTAATCTCTCATCATGCTAAATTTTTCCTCATTTTGTCAAAAGTACTATGTAAGAATGTCATTGTAAGGAAGGCCATGTTCTGATGAAGATCCTTGTCTAAAAGAAAGAAAAGCTAAACAAACAAACAAAACAGTGAAAGTATCTCCAGAGGGAGGAGTAAATACAGTTGTGTTATGTACCCTCACAGCAGAACATGGCAAACAGTGCACTCAGCTGCGGTTCAGGAAAGTTGGTTGGATGGGAGCCGACTGGTCTGAAAAAGTCAGATCTAGAATTCAGCAATCACAAAATGAGGCAGGTGACTGTTCCTATCATAAAGAATATCTCTGTTTTGCCTTCATGGCAAGATCCTCAAGATGTAGATGTGTCCAGAGAGGATATTTCTCTCTGCAACTTGTCACACTACCAGATGGGATTACATAGCTCCAGACATAAGCAGGATAAGACATACAAAAGAACACAATACTAAACTGGTGGAGGCATGCTTAGACATGAAGTTCAAATGCCATGAAGTACCAAACTGAAACCCATAACATTTTTAGAAATGGAAGGAAATCTCAGGAGATGAGCCCACATTTGCCAGTGTAACACATGTTCTACATGCAGAACAGAATGCACCATACTATCAGTGCGAAAAAGGAAAAGAAACTCAATGTTTGCAGTGCCTACCTCAGGCATAAACAAGTAAAACATGTCAGAATCTGCCCAGCAATTTGTGTTTTTATAACCCCACAGGTCAAGAAATTGACTGTATCTTGAAATGGAGATGGTAAAGATGATTCTTCAAGGTAATCTTCCTATGAAGATAACAGCTCCCGCTGTACCTGCTGCCATAGTTGCCTTTGGTGGCTTACATGAACTAACAGCTTCTGTCAAAGAGACAGTCTGGAAAACAAAACAAAACAAAACACAAAACAACCAACAAATGCAAGAAAATAAAACCTAATTTATTGTGATCTTTGTGTACTGTAACGCTTGCATGAGCTATGATATCTTTCAAACAAGATGATCAAACACTTTCCAGATCGCAACCAGATATCTTCTTTGCAAGGGTCGTGGCAACAGCATCTTCAGGTGTATCAGACAAGACTCCCTCAAACTACCATTCTTCTGAATTCTAACTTGTAGCTGGCCCATAGTCCTTCAGGACCATCCTAGCATATGCACAGTCCATTGCTCTGAGATCTATTCACCTTAAATTGTGTCCAATCCATCTCAACTATATACAAAAGGCATGGCCTTCTATGATTATTCCTGCATCTGCATTAACAGTTCGTACTGACTACTTGAAAGTGTCTTATCTACACGCTATTTGGTCAATTCTACCGCAGGAATCTGCTGGGATAGTCAGATTGTTGATCCAGGCTACTGATCAACAGATTGAAGCATATAAATAGTGCCTATTAATTGGTTGGGGCATAGCTGGAACTTCCTGGATAACCTCTGAGATTGTCTGAAATTTCAGCCTGGAGATCTTCTGCAACAGTTAGTAAACGTTTGTCTGTGAAGCCAGTTAGGAGTTCAGCCACACCCCTTGTTTGAAGTCAGTCCATCATGTAAAATGAGCCCACTGCCTCATCTGTCTGAAGAATAGCTGTGAAATTCATGGACCATCCAGGGAACTGAAGACTAAGTGTGCTGGGTGCTACACAACAACTATAACTACAGGACAAACTTGATTCTTATCTTTCTATCTATTACAAATGTGACTTCTATGGCTCTTGCCACAGGCTCCTGAAGTTGTTATTGTTTCCATAGCCCTTTCAAACAGTTTTCAAGCCCTTCCCGTCTTAGGTTAGACAATAACAGACAGCCCACAACACAGTAGATGAAAAATGATCAGGAAACTAGGAAAACTTCTCTCTCCAAGGCAATAAAGTCCTCTTGCATGCAGGTACCTGAAATGGAATTCAGTTCTTCATCTTACATACCATGAAAGGTCACTTCAGTATAAAACAGATGAAACAGAGATGAAGTATCAACAGAATGCTATTATTTTCAGCTATATACTTAAGCTCAACAGGACTGCTGAGAAAAATGAAATGGTGCTACACATATCCTGCCTGAGATGTCCTACATATGATTGTGGAGTGAGAAGCTCTATGAGCAATGAAAAGGAAAACCTCTCTGGTTCTGATTCCTCAGAAGTATGCATATCTGTATTGCTAATGTATGCACAAACCAACATTCGAACATAGGAGATTGCTACTAGGTAAATAAAAGGTTTTTTCATTGAAACAAAAAACCCTACATTAAGAATGGAGTATTTTCTTTTTTGTAGGTACTGAATGTCAAGTTCAAAGCATTTTCACAGTATGGATCCTAGGCTTTGCAAAGAGAAATTTAAGTTTTGAGTTCTGGCAAAATCCCTCTGAAACTTTCCTTATCCAAGTCTCTTGAATATCTGCTGAATCAGATTTTCTCCTCTCTGGACTTCATTCTTCTCAGTCTCAATATGATCTCAGTTTCCTTGGATAGGAGGTGGATGATAGGGGGTGATCCCCAAAATGAAAACTTTTCATCTCCTTTAATGACAATATGATGCTTTTCTGATTTTACCTTTGTTACTGTCCAAAATGGATGTTTCATCATTCTATCATAAAGAGTTCTTATGAATAATAATCTTTTAATGATACTTAACTCTAACCAACTAATTATCTCATCTACTAGTATACCAACAATATACTGTTCAGCAATATTGAAAACAGTAGTGTGTTATCAGCATTGTTTTAGTCACAGGTCCAAAACCCGGCACCAAACAGATCAACTCCATCCCAGCCAGACCCAGTGCAGATATGAAAGAGTTGCCAACGCATAGTTCGTGTCTGAATATCTACAATATGCATATTCGAAAAGCTAAGTCAGTAATGAATTTTATTTTTTGCCTTAGTTTCTATCCATGTGGAATTCATTCTGAAAGTGTAGTGAAATCAGATCACTAATTATTTAAGAATTTATTCATCCAAGAAATTGTATTAATTATAATTAAGCAATTTATCAGTTAAAGAGTCCATTGTTTGATCTCCTACTGGATTGGAAATTTCAGTTGAGATACAAGTCCTCCCCAGAACGCACCAGTAATCAGAAATCATGAGCGTGACGTGATTAGTAGGTAACAGAGGTCTGTGGTGGTTTGGTGTCTGGTGCAGGTCTGGCGGGGTTTTGGTAGTGGGGGAGAGGGCTACAGGGCTACAGGCTTCGAGAATCCCCCTCGGCTCCAATTCAGACCCGCCTTTGGCCAAGGCCAGGCCAATCGCGCCTCTGCGAATAACTATTTAAGAGGGGAAAAAGCTGTTGAGCGAACCTTTGTTCGTGTTTCTTTGTTGGTGAGCAGAGGAGAGGAGGGGGATGGGAGAGAAACAGTCCCGCGGCCCCCCGGGTCAGCGAGGCAGGAGCGGGGGAGCTGTGCCGGAGCAGAGGTTCCCCCGCGGCCCGCGGCGGGGTGGCGGCTGAGCCCCTGCAGCCCCTGGAGCCCAGCGGTGGCCCAGAGGTCGCCCTGCACCCGCGGAGGGCCCCGGGCCGGAGGAGCAGGGCCCGGGCCCGAAGCAGCCGCGGCTCCGAGGCAGCCCGCGCTGGAGCCGCCCGTCGGTGGGAGGGCGGCAGCCCCGGGAGGGACCCGCCCCGGGGGGTTCTGGGGAGCTGCGGCCCCGCGGGAAGGACTCGCGTTGGGGCAGTGGGTGGAGGGCTGTCTGCCGGGAGAGGGACCCCGCGGTGGGGCAGGGGAGGGCTGCGAGGGCCCCTCTGCCCGAGGGGGAAGGAGCAGCGGAGACCCCTTGTGCCGGACGGGCTGTGACCCCCATTCCCTGCCCCTGCGCTGCTGGGGGGAAGGGGGAGCAGAGCTGAGCCTGGGAAGATGGGAGGGCTGTGTGCGTGTGTGTTGTATTTAAGATATGGTTGTGAATCCGAGAAAACTCAGTAACAACTCAGTGTTATTAAGCAGGTATACTTTATTGCGGTGCTGTGCAACACGGGGCATAGCTCCTTCCATACGTGTGCACCCAAGCGTTAGGATTCTTGCCTTATATTTACAGCTTTCATGTTTATTCATTACATTTCTAAGAAAAGGTTGGGTTATTCTAATTATTTCCAGGAATTCATTAACATAAGTTCCTCCCATAGTCCCGCCTCAGTTACGCCCCTGTCAGGGAGTCCTTGGTGGTCATTGGGGATGAAGGTCCGAGTCTTCCTCAGGGTTGAACTTTTGAACTTGTCCTGTGGCGCATGCCCTGTACCATCCTGGGTCTTTTCCAAACTGCAGAACCAGCTCTTGCTAGCTGCTCTCCCTATCTCTCCTGCTTAGTCTTTTTTATTCCTTGAGCCCCGCAGTCTGATTGGAGGATTCCACCTGGTGTCCTTCACTTGGCAGATTCTGCTTCATTCTTATCTTTAAAGTGTTAGTTAGTCAGCAATGGATATATGCATAAGGGTTAGTACAAATCTGCCTTCCTCCCTATCTCTAAAGGCTGGTCAGCAGCTCTTTTCTAAAAGCTAGTTTTCTAAAGGCTAATTAGCCATTCTTTATTACAGTTGTATCTTTCATTCTCCTTGATGGTGGTGGTTGTTTTTTATTAAATGTCTGTTGTTATCCCCAAGTTGAGTGTTTTGCCTGTGACCATAATTGGTGAGTGAGCCCTCCCTATCCTTTTTCTCAAACTTCAAGCCCTTTTGGATGCATTTTCTCCTCCTCACCCCTCAGGGGATAGGGTAGGGGTGAAAGAGCAGCTGCCGGGGGCTTTTGGAGCCAGCTAGGTAGTCTCAAACCATGACAGGTCATAGAACATAGGTCACCTACATAGTAGGTGGTAAAAATAGAGAACTCTTCTGACCTTAAAAAACCCACTCCCTCTACACGATCTCACTGTTTCTTAAAGTTACGACTCCAAAATCAGACAACTTTTCTGAAGCATGCTATGCCCCTAACAAAACTATTTTATAGAACTTTCTCGCTTTATGGTTTTGATACCAGTCTTTGATGATGAAAGTTGTTTCCTTCCCTAGACTGCAAACACAAATTTAAATACAAAAAACCAAACCAAAACAAAAACACAGCAAAAAACCCAACTCTGCTAGTAAAATCTCCATATCTAAACTAGAATATATACAGGTGGATAAAGGCTGTTCATAATTTTTGTATTGAACTTATCTGATGAGGAAAGAAAGACATTAATTATCTCTTGTGAGAAAAATCCTAAAGGTATTATCCAGTTTCACACAATTTGTAAAAGCTCTTGGAATCAACAGGAATTAAATCAAACAATTCTTCAATATTAGGTAACTTCCCTTCTTTTTTTCTTACTTAGCAGAACAAAACAAAAGTTGGGACCTTGAAATTTCCACCTTCACAAACATCTATAAATTCTGTGTAAAATTTATAGTAAATCCTGGAAATTGTCATTGTATGCCCATTTCATGTAATATTTTCATTGTGTTTATGTACAAAATTTCACCAAAATAACATACCGGTCAATTTAGAATAACTTTCTCTCTTCCTCAACCATTTACTGATTTCGCTTTAGACATACCTCCAAAGAAATAAAACTGTTTTAATAGTTGTCTAGACATACTTCAGTGAGTATTCTGTTTGAGAAAACTGCTTCCCTATATACTTGGAAAATACAATTTCTTTTTTTTGCTTCCAGTCATGCTCAAATTTACAATGTACTTACTCAAAGGTTTCTAGAGGCAATTGCTCATGTGTCTTTGCACCATCCTATGCTATGCACAGTGCTACCTTTTCACAGAAACCATTCAGCTACACATTCTGACACCTTCTCTTCCCTCCTTCCTGCTCTACCCTCAGATTTCACCTGCAGCTTCCTCAAAAATTCCGCCATACTGATGCACATCCTTTCTAAAATTGTGGAATTGCAAATCCTGTATGTTGAATCCTAGGTAATCTATGGCTCTTGAGCATAAGAGGCACAAGAACTGTAATTCTTATTTAAGAATTGCACCCCACCCAACTGAGGCAGTTTGTGGCACCAAAAGTCCAGTTTCTCCGGTTCAGGAAGGAGTCTTTGTATGGTCCATTCACATTGTTTCAGCTAGCGTAGCACCAGAAATGATATCAGTAACTATTGCCACATAATTGAATAACAAGAAATACTAGCATTTTCTATTTGCCTACAATCTCAAATTCAAGAACTTGAGTGTCCAGACAGTTATGCACTTCCAGTTTCTCTGTAAGGAGTAAAAGTCTAAAAAATTACTGAAGAGATGTTGCAGAAGTAATCTAGCACCTAAATTAAGACTGGGAAGCAGCTCTGCAGAGAAGGACCTTGGGATTCCTATGGATAGCAAGTTAAACATGAGCCAGCCATGTGTCCTTGGAGCAAAGAAAGCTAACAGCATCCTGGTCTGCATTAGGAAGAGTATTACCAGCAGCTCAAGAGAGGTGATCTTTCTCCTCTACTCAGCACTGATAAGGCCACATCTGGAGTTTTGTGTCCAGGGCTGGTCTGGCCTGGTTTCTCCAGTACAAAAAAGATAGGAACTTACTGGAGCGAGCCCAACAAAGAGACACAAAGATGGTTAAGGGACTGGTGCATCCATCATATGAGAAAAGGTTGAGAGAGCTGGGACCCTTTAGCCTGGAGAAAAGGAGGCTCAGGGGTGATCTTAGCAATGTTTACAAGTATCTGCTTTTGAGGGAATGAAGATGAGGGAGCCAGACTCTTCTCAGTGGTGTCCAGTGGCAGGACAAGAGGCAATAGGCACAAACTGAAATACAGGAAATTACATCTGAATACAAGAAAACACACTGTGAGGGTGGTGAAAGACAAACACAGGCTTTTCAGAGAAGTGGTAGAGTCTCCATGCCTCTATATTCAAAACTCAACCGGACACAGACCTAAGCAACCTGCTTTAGCTGCCCCTGCTTGAGCACGCTGGTTAGCCCAGGTGAGCTCAAGAGGCCCCTTCCAATCTCAACCATTCTGTGATTCTGTGGTTCTTGTACTGCTTCCTCCAGTACTTTCCATTCTCTCTTCCAATACCTGAACTTAGTCCAATCTCTGATTTTCTTCTGGCTTCAGCTAAATCTCACAGAACAAAACTGACGCTATGCTACAGGGAACTGTGATTCTTACACACAGAGAGGTAAGAAACACTTTGACATGAATTTGTGTTTTTTCTTTCAGTTTACTCTTCATAATCAATTGAACTGTATCTTCTAATTAGCCTCAAAAACGAGGCAGCCTAGAACATGAGCCTGAAAGGACTTGGTGTCAGAGGTTGCTGCTGTATAAAGCAATACAGTTCAGCTCCTCCAATTCCTCGGTGTTATCTTTTTTTTCTCACCTTCTTTGGACCCTTCCTGACAAGTGATAGTCTTTGAAGCAAGTGTCACTGTTGATCTGAGGACTTGTCACCTCTCAGGTAAATGAATTCTCCAGCAGCCCAAGTGCACAACGTTTGCAATTTTTTCAGCCCGGTTCTTGTCCGCTTGCCAGAGGCAGGGCAAGTGCTATCACCACTTAATGGGAGAAATGTATCTTGTGTTGAACTGTCAAGGATGCATTGTTTTAAAGCGAACAATTCCAACATTTTCTTTTACACATACTGCTCAAAGATGTTGTGGCATAGGAAACATCTTTTTGCAATCACCCACAGCAGTAACACTTTATGTTCATCCTGTGCCACTTCTATAGAATCTGAAGACTCTAACAACTAGAAACACTATGAAGATGAGACTACCAAATGTACTCAAATGTTTCATTTTCACAAACACCAGGTGGAACAACTTTTAAACCTGTTTTGATCAATAAAATTCTGTTGCATATTTTAAATTTTGCAAGATTTTTTGTTTGTTTGGGTTTTTCTTAGGTTTTTTTAGTGGTGATTTTAGGATAACTTTATCAGCTCTGGTACTGCATAGCACAAACAGGTGCTGGGCAGCAAGCTCTATATCTACGTAAGAGTGTGTATCTTAAATAAGTGTTAGATAACATATGTGCATTATTATTATTGAGGATAATCAGAACTGAGTTTAATTTGGCAGACTGTGTGGCATACCATTCATTCCCATCCCCCTTCACATCAATACTTCTACCCATCTAAATCAAGACCTCCAGAAGATTTCTTAATTAACAGGTTGAGATACTCATAAAGTTTTCCCTGAGCAAGCAGTGGAATTGCCAATTAGTGGTGACAGGTATTTTGAAAACATATTCACATTGGGTAGCATTTGCTCTTACTGCGTCTTTCCTACTAGTATCTTAGGAAAAGAAATCTCATTCTGCTGCTGTAGTATACGACTATTCAGCATACATTTTCATAAAACATATACCAAAAAATCTAACAGAGAACTCTACTTAATACTTCAGAAAAGCACAGCCTAAGTATATTGAGTGAACAAAGGAGAATTTTGCATTATTTTATTTCTTTATCCCAGCTACAGTGGTAATATTGTCCTTGAATCTTTGGATCAGAGCAGCTATATTATTTTAGGGCTCCCAGCCTGTAGCGTAGAAGTGTAGTTTGTGTTTCCTTCAGTGGGGTCCAGGATATTAATATGTCGATTCTGTTTAAAAACCTGTAGGGAGACATATTATTGATTATAGTGACTGTTCTTCTATGTCTCTGCTGACTTCTGTCCAACCAAAGGATCTGGGAAGCAATTATTGTCTGAGCATAAAGCTGAAAGTCAGAAGTTTTATTGAATGCAGTGAAGGGAAAGAGTAGTTTTCATCTTAATACTTCATCATTTGCCTGGCTAAGCAGAGCAAATATACACTTTTTGTATGGAATTTCAAGATGTTTCCAGATTAGAAGTCTGAGTAACATGAATAACTGCAGTGGAAGCGTGGCCTAATTTCAGTACTATTATGTAAAAACTAATGACAGAAATATGTCTTAATTTCATTATAGTAGATTTTTGTATAAAACATGCTTGACATCGCACATTTATTCCAATTTCTGTATTTCCCTACTCCTACTTTGGCAAGTTGTAATACAGTTCAGATGAAAATTAAAGTAATTTTAGTCTGCAGTAACAACTTCAGTTCGGTTACTATTAACTGCACTCTTGATCTATTAGAAATTAAGAACTTAAATATGCAAGTACTGAAATTAAATAATGCTGAGCTAAGAATCATCCAATCATACAAGGAATTATAGAACGGTTTGGGTTGAAGCGACCTTAAAGACCATCTAGTTCCAACCCCCCTGCCACGGGAAGGGACACCTTCCACCAGACAAGGCTGCTCCAAGCCCCATCCAACCTGGCCTTGAACACTGCCAGGGAGGGGGCAGCCACAACTTCTCTGGGCAACTTGTGCCAGTGCCTCATCACCCTCACAGTAAGGAATTTCTTACTAATATCAAATCTAAATCTGCCCTCCTTTAGTTTAAAACCTTTGTCGCTTGTCCTGTAATAGACCTTGTAAAATGTTCTCTCAATCTTTCTTATAAGCCTCCTTTATATATTGGAAGGTCACAATAATGTCTCCCTGGAAACTTCTCTTCTGCAGGCTGAACAATCCCAATTCTCTCAGCCTTTCTTCTTAGGAGAGGTGTTCTAGACCTCTGGCCATTTTTGTGGCCCTCCTCTGGACTAACTCTGACAGGTACATGTCTTTTTTCTATCCAGAACTGGACCCCAAAAATGGATTAAATACTCCAGGTGGGGTCTCTCACAAGAGAGGAGGGGGTGGGGGTGGAGAATTACCTGCTGGCCAAGCTTCATTTTATGCAGCCCAGGATACAATTGGCTTTTTGGGCTGCAAGTGCACATTGCTAGTTCATGTCCAGTTTTTCCTCCACCTGAATCACCAAGTCCTCCTCAGGGCTGCTCTCAATCCCTTCCTCCCCTAGACTGTATTGACACTGGTGATTGCCCTGGCCCAGATGCAGGACCTTGTACTTGGCCTTGTTGAACTCCATGAGGTTCACAAGTGTCTACTCCTCAAGCCTGTCAAGGTTCCTCTGGATGGCACCCTTCCCTCTTAGCATTATCAGTTGCATCACGCAGTTTGGTGTCATCTGCAAACTTGCTGAGTTTGCACTCAATCCCACTGTCTATGATGTTAACAAGAGAAGTTTTGACCTCTATACTGAAGGCCTGGTGAATTGAAAGGAATGTCTCAGGAAAGGAACCAGTTAGGGGAGCCAAGTGGAAAAACAGCACTTTTTTTGGCATAGCTGAAGGATTCATGCCAGCCCGGTATATCAGCAAGACAAAGGGGTTAAATCATCTCCCAACAAAAGATTTTTTGTTGGTGACAAAAAGGCTAGAGAAGAAAACTAAAGGAAGGTAGTACAACTGAAAATTATATTGCAAATTGATTTTGTTTCTTCTTCCTAATGAAGCTCTAAGGTTAAATTTTAGTAGCGGAAAAGGGCAATTATACTCACGGAATTTGTTCCTGTTATGATAACCAAATACAAATTGAAATTTTTCTCTTGAATATAAATAAAGATTATATTGTTAATGGGATTTTCTCTAAGTATTTAAGCTAATGACCAGCGAAGAGTTGCTTGAAGCATTTCAAAATTATTTGCAGTAAAAGAGAAACTGGCTTGTTATTTCAACTTTGCATAGTCAGACTTGGAGAGGTTTTGATGTAGCACATGACCTAGAACTTAAAACAGTTTGAGAAGTATTCATATATTCAGATATTCTTGAACCTTTCTTATATTAAATTCAATGTTCTTTAAATAAGAACAACTTATTTGTGGTTGCTTGATTATCTTCTCCTGACGCTTACAAAAAAGTCCTCATACGACTTAAGCATAGGTTCTGTCAGAATTCTTATGCAACCCATTCCTACATAAATGCTCTGCCTTCCCTGGGATGAAACTTGGAAGCTGCCTGTTAGTCCTACGTCTTTTTTAAACCTGCTAGTTTTATATTCCTCCATTGAGTGAGATTCTGGCTTTATAGCAAGAATAATTTCAAGTCATACCCAAGTATGAAAACTTGTTCTCCACATCTATCCAAATAGACTCATTATGTATAGCAACAAAAAGAATTACATCACATTTTTGTTAGCTCTCCACAAACTTCAATGAGTATTAAGTATACTATAATGAATATTAAAATAAACTTAAAATATACATCTTTGCATTCATTGAAATTAACAGAAGCAGATCCATCCAGCAGCATGGGAGTATACTAGGACTTAGAAGATGCAGTCTATACCTTTAGCAATTCATTAGAGGTTTCTAACAAGTTGGTACATTTAATCTGTCATGTTTATTCAGACTAAAGTACTCTGGAATATTTTATTATGTGTCTGTAAGTTACAGCAAATGAGGTCTGGTAAGAATTTCTAAAGTCATCAGTATTATAAAAAACCTTAAGGGGTAGATGACCTACAGAGAGACAGCCAATGCAAGATTTAGAATTAACTGAGGTCTTCAGTTTCAAAGCTGCTTCCTTAATGCCCTTGCCCAGTGCTGCCTAATCCTAGAAACACTTGGACACTTGCACTTTATTGTACACTTCCTGTGGGTTGTGATGTCCAGATTGGTGCAAAAGCAAAGACAGAAGATTCCTGAGGATGGAATTGGAGAAGACCTTGTGCTCTCGCATGGAAAGGGAGCTTGCTAAACAGAGCAGTGTGATTGAATGTTACAGAGTTGATTCTTTAGACTAAAATGGGGAGACATCACCAAGAAACAGCGAAAAAATGCACAGAAACAAAAAAGTGCCCATCTAGAAGTATGCCTGTAATCCAAATGGGTTCTGTTTGTATTTGGAAAAGACCAGGGATAAAGCAAAGCAATGATGCAGAGAGGACCCCGGTGGAGAAGACTGGAAGCAGTACTGAGAGTATCAGGACTGCACAGCTCCTGCCAGACCTCCCTAGAGTCATGACCTATACAGACCTCAGTCCATGAGTAACCTGCTATATCAAATAAAGAACAGCAGTACAGGAGAGAAATAGGGAAAACCATCCCTGGGAAAGGAGATGTGTGTGTGCATGTGTGGATATGCATAGGCATGAAACCTTGTATATCATGGTCAAGAGGATAGTTGTATTTATAATGTAAGCAGCTCTTGCATTTTTTAAAATTCTGACGTACCTCTATTACCCTTATTTGTTTTTTTTTTTCATTATATTGTTAATTAAAACTTGCATCTTTTGAATCTTACATCTGTAGCCAGACTTTTTATTTTCCATACAGTGACAAAGGGTCTTCCTCATCCCTCTAGCTTGTGATTTCATAGTGTATGAAAATGTTCTGTGCAGTAGCCATGAGAGAGGATTTCATTGGCTATCATCAGGCTCTCAGAGACAGGCATATGGCAACTTGGGCTGAGCAGCAAAAGGAGTGCATAAATATTCTTATCGTTGTTCATCAAGAAGCTATACTGTTCTTTTTCTGAGTGACTTTGTGCTCTTAAACGTCCACTGTGTGCAAAGCCTGCACAAGCAAGCATGCACACAGACATGTCCAAGCCTAGTACAGGATTTTCTGTTGAGAACTCTAGCAACTAAAACCCAGCACAACTGATTATAACTCGTCAAAACATTAGGTTCCCTGCTAATCACAGTATCTAGGATTCATACCTATAAGACTGTAACAGCTCAGTGATTGAAACACTGTAAGCTAAGGAAATTAAATAGTTCTGGTACGTGTCACACCAGATGAGATTCAGTCAAGATAGTTCTATGTTTTGCTTTCTGTTCTATGTTTCTTTTATGTGCTCAATGTCAGGCAGAAGTGTATAAATTCCTAGGAACAGAAAGAAAAGTCAACACCTACTTCTCAACTGAGTACCCTAACAAGACCTTGCTCCAATCCTCATCAGGGAGATTTGAATTTTTTATAAATTATGAACTGAGCAACAGTCCCTTGAAAAACAGGTGTTTGCAAACAAAAGCTGTGTGTTAAAGTCCTTCAAAGTAGAGATACTCGTGTCATTTAACTTCCCTCAATAGTTTGACAGTGGCACTTTTATTTTTCTGGTATCTGAAACCATTTTTTATAACTAGAACAGCCGGAAAATTTTCAGTAAGCCATAATTACATTTCCCAGTGGCTAGCTGTAGGCGCCTTTCTCTGTAGTCTAGTGTTTGGTTTAGATCCTTTTCTGAAATGAAGAATGACTCACAGGTACGTTTAAGTCACAAGAAAACCTGCTACTACTCCCAGCTAATCTCTAAACCACCACTCCTTCTCCATGAACCTGCTGTCATTACAGCAGCAATTTCTGAGCCACATGCACATTTCTTGGGAAACTTAGTCTGTAGCTAAATCGCAACTATTCCCTATTGTGGAGGTTTCGTGTCTGGCGGGGTTTTGGTAGCAGGGGAGGGGGCTACAGGCGTGGCTCCTGTAAAAGGCTTCGAGAATCCCCCTCAGCTCCAATTCAGACCCGCCTTTGGCCAAGGCCAGGCCAATCGCGCCTCTGCGAATAACTATTTAAGAGGGGAAAAAGCTGTTGAGCGAACCTTTGTTCGTGTTTCTTTGTTGGTGAGCAGAGGAGAGGAGGGGGATGGGAGAGAAACAGTCCCGCGGCCCCCCGGGTCAGCGAGGCAGGAGCGGGGGAGCTGTGCCGGAGCAGAGGTTCCCCCGCGGCCCGCGGCGGGGTGGCGGCTGAGCCCCTGCAGCCCCTGGAGCCCAGCGGTGGCCCAGAGGTCGCCCTGCACCCGCGGAGGGCCCCGGGCCGGAGGAGCAGGGCCCGGGCCCGAAGCAGCCGCGGCTCCGAGGCAGCCCGCGCTGGAGCCGCCCGTCGGTGGGAGGGCGGCAGCCCCGGGAGGGACCCGCCCCGGGGGGTTCTGGGGAGCTGCGGCCCCGCGGGAAGGACTCGCGTTGGGGCAGTGGGTGGAGGAATGTCTGCCGTGAGAGGGACCCCGCGGTGGGGCAGGGGAGGGCTGCGAGGGCCCCTCTGCCCGAGGGGGAAGGAGCAGCGGAGACCCCTTGTGCCGGACGGGCTGTGACCCCCATTCCCTGCCCCTGCGCTGCTGGGGGAAAGAGGGAGCAGAGCTGAGCCTGGGAAGATGGGAGGGGTGGGGGGAAAGTGTTTTTAAGACCTGGTTGTATTTCTCGTTATCCTTGGTGGTGGTGGTTGTTCGTTATATTGATGTTGTTTTCCCCAAGGTCAGTCTGTCTCTTGCCCGCGACCATAATGGTGAGTGAGCCCTCCCTGTCCTTTGTCTCGACCCTCAGGCCTTTTGGTTGTATTTTCTTCCCATCCCTCAGGGGACAGGGTACGGGTGAGTGAGCGGCTGCAGGAGGCTTTGCTGCTGGCTCGGTGGGCTCAAACCACGACACCTATCTCTGCTAAGGTAATCTAAAAATCCTCTACAGTTTCCTTTAATAGCGAGGGATGTAAAGTGAAACTGAAAGCCGTGATTAATATGCAGTTTAGCTATCTATTCAACCTCTGCAAGAGGCAACCTAAATAAAGGCTGGACTGGCAGTTCAAGGTAATGTCTGACTTGCGTTTGCTTGTGTTTGAGTTCTCAAAATATTGTGTTCCTAATGCATTTCTTAGGCATTCATGTCACCCAGGCTATAGTTCTGGTCTCCAGGTTGTGCAAAAAACATTTGAGTTGAGCAATGCATGTTCAAATCTTCCGCTAACTATGCCTATTAATATACACGTATCTACCATAAATATTTGTACAGTCGAAACAGAGAAAAAAGAAAAGCCCAACCCTTCAGAAGCCATACTCAGTCCAAACTGCTTAAAGAGTACCACCACAAAAGGAGTATGTCTGAAGAAATTTTGCTAATTTACTTTGGTTTAGCTAACATGCAAAAGAAGATGGTGAACTTAATAGAAAAATATTTTGAACTTAGGTTACATTTCTATTTCTATTACTGTCATGGACAAAACAATCTTGGCTTGGGGAATTTCACTTCGTTTGATTTGTTGACAAATAACATAATCTTTTAATTACAGCTTTGGATATTGAAGAAAAAAACCACATACAATTAAATAGGTGCCTAGGGTAACACCTTTTCTCCTTGTTTCACAGGCTCAAATTCAGTTCAACACCTCTCCTTCCCCTTTGCTAGTCTCCGCTCCCATAGTTTTCAGCAGTCAGCTCCACCATGGGCTTCAGTACCTCAGGATTGCCCCTGCTCCACAGTCCCTCAGACCTCTTCCAACATGGACCTTCCCCTTCCAAGAATGTGTCTCCAGCTGCATTCCCAGCAATATCTTCTTCCATGTGTCTCCTGCACTTCCTTCTCTGATTTCTGCAAAGCCTACCCCTTCACACCTCAAGTATCTCCTTTTTTGTCTCCTGTGACTCCCCATTTTTTTATTTTTATGTCTCCTACTCCTCACAGCTACTGTCCTTTCTTAATGATGTCTGAGCAGTGGTGCCATGTGCTCCTCAGACTGAAGTTTTGGTGTAGAGTGGGCTGTTTCTATTTGTTGCAGAGTTGGCTGGACCTGGCTCGACTGGCATGGGGTAGTTTCTGACCTCTTCCCACACAGGGCATCCTGCAGCCCCTCGTACCCAAATGCTGCCAGTTATGGCAAATAGTTGCCTGCCTCAGAAGAAATGAGCTAAAAAAATAATGTTTTTAAATAACTGGAGAAAGTATGAATTTGTGCTGGAATTATCAGGAAATTAAATATTCACCAATTACAGGTGCAGGTGTCTCCTTGAACAGCAATTCTTCTGACATCATTGAAAAGGTTGCTTATTAATGAACCCTAGTTAAATCATTTTTTCTTCCTAGATTTTTTTATTAACCTCTGAGGAAGGTTACATAAGAAAGAAGAGACAAAAATGTTTTGTACCATAGCATCATTACATCTTTCCGCTGCCTTTTGAACATATTTCAAGCCAAACCTTACCAAAGGCTTTTATATAGGTATATTTATCACCAGGCCTTAAACAGTTGATATTATGCCTAATTTTTATTAAACATGAAAGACTTTCAAATTAATTAGACAGCTGATTAGTTGGTAAGCCTGTTTGTCATTGCTATCACCCCCAACATTTTTCACTGCATAACTGATAAGTTAAATACCTGATTACACTGAAAGTTAATTGGTTTTTAATAGTGTCTGCAGGGAAAAAAGTGGTACGCTCTGAGGTACCTGCCAATCAAAATGTAATACAGTTTTTAACTGGAGAAGATTAACACATGCTACTTCATAAGTTTTGAACCTGCCTTTCTCCTCCTCAAGAGTTACTTGAAGTGAGAAAATTCTTGGCCAGGGGTGCACATTGTGAATAAAATGCATTGCTTCTTTCCGCTAGTACAGTTTCTTGAACTTCAGTAGAATTTTACATAAGGGTAAGGTTGTTAAGACTACTCTAAGACCATTTATTACACACAGTCTGTTTACTTTGGTACAGCTTTAGAAAAAAACCTCAGTCCAACAAGAAAATAGAGGAACAGGGAAAATTAGCTGATTACAACTTGAAAGAGAAGAACAAAAATCTATTGGTAAAGCTGTATTTCTAATTTCTGCTAAAATGAAAACAACACTAGTAAGTAATTTTTTACAGGAAGCAACAAAATGCAGATAGAATAGCCTTATTCTCTGAGAATAAGGGCAGCAGTCATAAGCAGTGCATTTTTTCAATAACTTAAAAATTATTACAGATCTCGGGAACTGATAGAAGGAATTCTATGCACTTAAAATATTCTTAAGCATAAAATTCACAATTCTTGTAAGATGATATGTTTATGATATAATTGTTACAACAATTCATTTCAGTAAGTAAAGGTTTTAAAAAGTATGCTGTCTTATGATGGATAGCATTCCACTGAAACATTGAATATAACTCCATGATACGATAAAGGCATTAAGGTTAAAGAACATCATATTGAGAATACAAATCTGAACATCAAATACTCTGTAGGAGTACCATTTTGCTTCATTCCATTTCTGGATCCACACTCCTACACACATTCTCTAAATCTACTGTGTGCTCTATCCATGCTTTGATCCGTAGTACAAGAGTTTAAAAATTCTGCATGCTTATGTATAAATTCTGTTCTACTCCTGCATTACCAGCTTTAAACTTCTTTAAGGTTCTGTCTGGATCACTGCTTTGCTCTTTTCTCTCTTCTTTCACATTCCAGAGCCCTACTTTTTCAGTTTCCTTAACTACTGCTGTTCATAGATTTTAAAAATGTGTTTTTACCTTGTTCAATCTTCAGAAAACCAAAATGTTAACTCTGTGCATTGCAGCATGCTTTCCTGTCTCATGCCAGCCCAAGATCCTCAGTCTTAGTATTTTTCATGTTATCTTGTTGGTAGAAAAAAATCTATTTTCTTGAAATCTTTCACCTGACCTTATATATCCCCAATTAGTCAAAGTTAATTAAACCATTAATTATTTTTATATGCTTATGCTTCATTTTCAAATACATAATATTTTTAGTTGTCCAAATGATCCATTCTTGTGCTCAAAAGAAAAAAAGTGTAGCCTTAAGACTACCCAAGTCTTTTCAGTGAGGTATTTTTTCACAGTATGGTGGATCTCTCTACTAAGAAAGTTTCATAGCCTTAATGGAACAGATATAACAGTACTAAGATGCGTGTTCAAATTCATTCCAGTGTTATCATAATAGTCAAAAGAATTGAAATCTTACTGTAATTTTTATCAGTTTCATCAAATCTCCTGAGTTCTGCTAACACTGCTGATGTTCTTGTCAGATCAAATTGTCTTAATTGAAAAGTTAAGATTCTGATATTCTGAAAAAGCTGATAGTTTTATGGGTGTATTTTGATGTCTGTGGATAAAAACTTTACATCATACAGATGTTCTTTCAGAAAATAAATGAGACAACAGCCTGTTTCTTACAAGCCCTTGCTTCTCTAACTAGTGGTTGACAGGATAATCACTATTGTTATGTAGCAGTGGCTTCCAAGAGTACAAGCACAAGATGATAGAAAGAATAGGCTTGAGAATACAGGTGATAACAGAGATCCCCATGGATATAAACATCAACCACAAAAAAAAATCAGTTTTACTTTTTATTAAAGGAATGCAACCTTGAAAGCTGGGATGATCAGTTTCAAGGTAAGAAAAAAAAAACCACCCCGTGTATCTAACTTGCATAAACATCCTTATATAATGACAACACAAAGGACATAATCAGAAACAGAGGTAGCTCTGCCTTAGGGGCAATGGTGTCCATCCCCAGCAAAACTTTTTAATGCTTATTAAGATAATTTTTTTTTTCTTTCTTGTGCTAAGTATGGATGGCAGACATGCTGGCACTAAGCCCGACACCAGAACAGAAAGTGTACAACATAACTGGATGTAACCTGTGCTTACCTTTTGAGATCCCATCAGTTTAGAGGAATTGGAGTCACCACTGAGAAGACACAGAAGACCATCCCAACCCCTACAAGAAGCAGATCAAAGGAAGAACACAGAGAGAAAAATTTCTGCAGCTTTATGTCACTCAGTCTCACCTGACCAGTGCCACTACTTGAGCACCACCAGGTCCTTCTCCCCGTTTTAATAGTGAAATCTGGTCCCTCTCCCGTTTTTAATAGTGAAAACACCACTTTTTGTTTTGTCATTCATCATATTTCACGTCTGCAACCCAGTAATTACTTTCTATTATATAACTGGGATTAGTAGATTGGAACTTTAAAATGCAGGGTTTTTTTTCTGTTGTGTGTACATGTGTGTATGTGAGTGTGTAATGTGTGTATTTCCTGCTCTAAACTTGCCATACAAAGTGTCTGATACTGCAGCACCAAGTCAGAGTAAACTCAGATGTAACATAGCTATTTAGTAAAATGATCAGTTAATACATAAAGGTGCAAATTCTCTGGTGAATAACCCTGAAAATTCTTCGGTTGTCTCAGGGTTAGCATTTATGCAATTATTCATTCTAACCCATATCTTTACTGAAAACACAGCACCTATTTCTTAGATATATGCAATTCATGTCTTAAAGGACACTGTAGAAAGGAAGTCAAAACGAGACAGTACTAGTCAGTTTGTAGTCAGTCAATACCTAAAAGTAGCTGATAGGAATTTTTCCAGCAGCATCTGAAATCCATATGTTTTCTGGAATTTACAGACTGATGACTGTAAGAGCTGATATCTATTCCTGTTAAAATTGCTGAAAGCACTTACCCTTTTGTTCTGCATTATACCTAGAGGAAAACAGGTTGACTGATTCTTTGTTTAGCCTCTGAATATTTAAATTTGTGGAACTGTGGACAGACTCAGGAACATGGCTAACAGAGCCTACAGAATCAGAGACAGGCAGCTACAGAGAGGGGTGGGAGTTGGGGGAAAGTTTTTTCATTAAATAAGAGTGGACAAAAGCATAATGGTGTTTTCTGATTCCATTTGCAGACTCAGGCACATGACTTCTATCTCCAGTCTTGTGCTAGGCAGCCTAATTCTTTCTGTCGTTTTAGTCGTAATAATCCACTCCTGCAGAGGATACACAAGCACGTCAGTTTGTACCTCACTATGATATGCATATAGTGGAGTACCAACATAACGTCTTGTGGCTCAAATTTGTTTATGTGTAAAGCTTATTTATGGTGAGGGTGACCAAACGCTGGAAAGGGTTGCCCAGAGAGGTCATGAAGTCTCCATCTTTGGTGATATTCAAAACCAAACTGGACACGGCCCTGAGCAATCTGCTCTAGTTGATCCTACTTCAGTAAGAGTAGTAGTCTAGATAATCTCCAAACATCCCTACCAACCTTACCTGTTCTGTGGTTTTCTGTGTGATTAACAGTGCCTGGTTCAGTATGAATTCAAATACTCTGTCCCAAACAGAGAAAGCATTGTACCTAGCACAACTAGAAGCGTCTACAGAATGTTGATTAAACTTCGGCTACTAGTGGACTTGTGATTTTTCCCATTTGAAAAACTGCGATCTGATTTATATACTGACACTACTGCATGGTGTCCTCATGAAGTCTTCAGCTTGCAATTGGAAGAGAAAGCTACAGCTGTTGAATCAGTAATTCTCAAAGAAGCTTATTCATTGACTTCAGTCCAGTGAGCGAGAATGAAACAATACATCCAACAAAATCAGTGTTTGGATGTCATTCTAACAAGACAGAGGCAGTGAGCTGACAACTTCAGAAACAGCAGAGTAAACCTTTGAGAACCTCCTGGCTTAAAACCAAACATAACTAATCACAGCAGCTGTGCAAATAAACTCAGAAGTCCTTTTTTTTTTTTTTTTTTCTTGTCATCACCCAGTAATCAAGAAATGTGGCAAAACAAGCCGTCAGAACTGAGAAGGGCTCACTGATATCAAACCAGCATTTCAGAATGACTGTCGGCGCCTTTCTGCCAATAAGGCTATAAAGGAAGCTGACATATGGACAGTTTCGTGCTTTGCCATAGCAAGACAGACTTTAGACAATAAACCAATTAACAGCTAAAAAATTAAAGTATAAAGTTGTAGAGTGTTTGGAAGGGCTTTTTTCTTTATTTTGGTTTTGGTTTTTGTTTTACCCTACCCCCCCCCCCCCCCCCCCCCCCCCCCCAAAAAATATGAGCATCAGCCTCCCTCACCACAGGGAACACTTCTCTGTTTTTACATTTTGAGACACGATGTTTCTGTCCCCCTTAAAATTATAATTTCTCTCTCACTTCCAGATTTTAGAAACAGGCATTGACGTTTTTTTTACTCTCTCTTTCTGCATAGTGAAATTTAGTCTTCTCTTTCGAACAAGAGGACTAGTTGCAGATGGAGTTGTAAGTGTCTGATGGCAATTCAGGAGGCTCCAAACCTTCCTACCAGTAGGTGGAGCAAAAATGTCATTAATGCAGAGACAAACTTCGAACTAGGACTCTATAGTCACCCTCAGGAGATGTTCCTTTTCCGTTCTGTTTTTTAACTGCTCAATCCAAGGAAGACAGCCTAATGCCTCTTTTCTTCAGCTCATTTCAAGAGTAAAGGGGGTGTTCTGTTTGATATAGCATTCAGAAACACAACAAGAAAAATTACTCTACCTGTTCTTGCCCTCCTGCTCGCTTGTCTTGTCTGAGTATGTGGGCAGAAGGACTGGGGATGTGGTTCAGCACAGCACTGCTGTGTATATATATTCACGGGCTTCTGCTTAGCTGGCGCTTTCCTTGCTTGTAGCCCTGAGCTCAGTCCAGCAGGTAAACTCTTTGTCCTTTAGCTCTTCCATGTACGTTGCTTCATTTCCCAGAACAGCATTGTTTCATGCCACATCGGAGATAACAGGCAACTCACTGACATTAAACTCCTTTTCCTTTTATTTAGTCAGGGATGTGCCTATGCTCATGACAAAAACATGCTACAAAATCATACATCTTTCATATATACAGCCTTAAATCTGAAGTACCTCGAGTGTGCTAAAATGTTGATAGATTTTTCACTCCAGCAGTACTCAAGAAGCTATTAGACAGAGTACCTTATACAGTAAAAGATCTTGAAAGCACCTTTCAACTTTGTTATGCTTTTGCAAGCTATGGATTAATGGGAATCAGCATGGGACTTGCTACACAGACAGGAATACCTACAAGAATTAACATTTAAACTGAAAACCTCACAATGAAAAGCCTTGTCATCTCCTGACAGAATCATGCCTGCTGTTTCCATCGTTCACAACAAAGCACAGCTTTACATTAAATCACAGCTGAGCACCAGGATGCAAGTATTCAAGATGGCCTTTCAAAAGGCCATTGCAGCTAATCATCAGGGTCTTGAACAAAAATGCAGTTAGAATTTTATTATCAATTGTTAGTAACTTCTCGCCTCTCAACCCAGGTACTTTTAAGCTCAAACATTTCCTGACCAACTTTGGTTCTTTTACATTGGGATCTTTAGATTGTTGTTGTGGTATTTTGTGTCAATTTGGGGTCAGTTTAGAAAGTGTTAAGTGGGGAAATTCACTGAATTTTATAGTGCTTTAGTTACTTCATCAGCTAGTGTTAATTTTGTCTTATAACATGAAAGCCATTAGTTCAATTTTGATTTGGCCTATTAACAAAAACATACTTTATAACTGTAAGGAATGATACTGAAAGAAATTATTTCAGAATTTTAATTAAATGGTGAAGGATAAATTATAGTGCTTCTCATTAGAAGAGCAACAAAGCTGGTGGAGATTCTAGAGCACAAGTCCTATGAGGAGCAGCTGAGGGAAGTGGGTCTGTTTAGCCTGGAGAAGAGGCTGAAGGGAGACCTTACTGCTCTCTGCAACTATCTGAAAGGAGGTTGTGGCGAGGTGGGTGTTGGTCTTTTCTCTGAAGTAACAGGAGGGAATGGCCTCAAGTTGCACCAGGGGAGGTTTACATTGAACATTAGGAAACATTTCTTCACCAAAAGGGTTATGAAGCTTAGGGACATGGTTTAGTGATGGACTTAGCAGTGCTAGGTTTAACAATTGGACTCAAAATTCTTCTCCAACCTAAATAATTCTATGACTCTATGATTATGAAATTTAGGGCTCCTAAGACTAAAAGTCTGAGCTCCAGTGAAGTATTATCCCAGCAAAATGCTAGAAATTTACACAATTGAGACCATCTTCTGTTTTTAATTTATTTTTTGGAAGCAGTACAGAAGCTACTAGATTTTTAAACATAAACAAATTACAAAATGTTTAATCCATTATATACAATGGTTAATACCATATAGAAAAAGGTGGTCAGCACCAACAGATGCAACCAGGCAGTGTATACAAAGGTGTATGTTCTGCAGCCTTTGCCAAAAGACTTACTACCCGCTATTGAGACAGATGAAATTGAACTGCACTTTTAGATAGAGGCTGACAATTGCAATTCAAGAGTTTATGATTTAGTACACAAAGAAAATAAGACATATTCAGATCAAGGTTCTTTCCCCCTCAGCACGTGTTGGTTATGTAAAATTATACACGGAGAAAGTGTCCCAAATAAATGTTTTACTGGCACAACAAAAAAAATCACTGAGAACTTTACCAGCTCTCTCCTGTCAAGACACATGTTTAAGATTCTAAACTTACATGCACAGATTTCAAAACCTGGTTCTGTAAAGGTTTGTATTAGTTTCCAGAGCTGTGAAAGAGGATAGTAAAGGGCCCCCAGGCACACTGAGTTGAAATAAATTGCTAATGTACGCCTTTTGACTTGCAGTGGAGGGGAATGATGCTTCCATAATTTTAATAGCAATTTCAGTCCTTATTTTATTTGCCTGTTTCTATGCCTTGGAAATATATATCTTGCCAGTATATTGCTCCCACTGGCTCAAAACAGCCGCTGACCATAATGCAACATCACTCACCTATATTTGACAAAGCAGTGACATTTAGCTTTTCCTGATCATAAGCAAGTAGAAAGACTTTAAGGGATTGTCTAAATACATCCCATACTCAAAATAAAAAAAGCCTCATTTCAAAAGGTTAATAAAGGAAAAATAAAAATATGAAATACTAATAAATTCTTTCAGAGTAGAAGGACAAAAGGCATATTTCTTGCAAACGGCTCTCAATATTTCTTTGAAACCTGACTTCCAGTCAGTATCTGGAAGTATGTTATAGTAAAAAGATTCTTTTAATAAGAATTCTTCTTATGTTTTCCATAGTTTTCAAAAGCAAAATGGCCAAAATTTCTCCTCAAATTTAGCCATAAAAATGTAAATTGTCAATTTACTAAATACAATCCTAATAAAACAGCTAGTTAATACATACTTCTGCAGTTAAAACAGTTAATATATTCTATTAATTTTTAAATCTAAAGGGATTTTGTTATGAAGTTAGATATTTCAGCAACTCCAGATACCTTCTATGGCAAAATTAATAGTCAATGCCTTTCATATGCACCAAAAAATACCAGAATAATACAAAGAAGCCCTGGGAGCACAATGTCTGGAAGAGTAATTATGATCTGAACTATAAAAGAAAGAACAGGTGCTTGTGGAAGCACGTGAAGGACAAGAAAGTCAGTGGAAAAAGCCAACATCAATTTATCAAAGCTAAGTCTCACTTGACTAATCTTGTTGCTCTGTATGAGGAAACAATTTGCTCAGAGCAGTGGATGTCATTTGCCTTGATTTTAGCAAGGCTTTTGACACAGTATCCCATGACACCCTCCTCACTGACAACTTGGTAAGATCTGAACTGGACAGATGGGCCACAAGATGGGTGGGTAGCTGGCTGGATTGTGAAGCGCAGGGGGTGCTGGTTGATGGCTCAAAGTCAAACTGGCAGGTGGTCAGGAGTCATTTCCTCAGAGGCCGATAATATATCTGGTACTGCCCTGGGCTACAAAATGGCAGATGAGGAGAATACCTTAAATTATCTTTTCACACCCTTCTCCTTGGACTGTTTATGTCTGCTCTCCCTCTTAAACAAGTTTTCAGCTGAAGAACTTTTGTAGGAATGAAAGTGTAGCTGTGGCAACGTTGAGATTATCACAATCTAGCAGCCCTGTTTTGTTTTAGTTTGGCTTTCTTTGGGAACTTCTAAAGGCATAGCAAGCTCTAGATCTGTCTTTTTAACCCAAGCTTGGCTAAATCAGCATGAACAACAGAACAGGCGTAGCATACTTTCTAAAAAGCATTTGGAGATAACAATTGCTTGTTATCATCCTCAAAGATTATTGACTTAAACTACTAGATCTGATTTCAGCAGGCCAGGAATTCATGCTTATCTGTAATTTAAAAAAAGTCCAAGGTTGTTCACATAATAGCAGTAGAGCTAGTGCTTAGAACTACTGGGTTTTATGCCATATTTCAGGGAATTGCCATAGAACAGTAAGACTGACTTCTAAAAATGACAATACACAACTGTAGCAACATTTTAAAATTTGCATCTTCTTGTGTTCATCTCTATTCTTTTTCATTAAATGTAGTTTAGTTTGATGTAATCTCTCAATTCCATCACTGTAAAAAGAAAAAAAAATAATCAGCTGATGAGGATGTGTGATATCTAAACAAACTGTTTGCTTGCTGCAAGCAGATATTTCTTTGTTCAAGCATCCTAGTATCATGTGTCAGTATGAGGGTAAATGTTATATTTCTAAGGTTGGCAAATGCTTGGTGTCTCTGTCATTAGTTACTAGTAGCTACCTCTACAGAAGATTTTGCAGCCCTTTAGAAAGTAATTTGATAGCTTTATTTCATTTGTGTTTATGACATGACCAAGTGAACAGATTACTCAATCTATGTTAAACAGCTCCTGAATTCAGCAAAATATGATTTGAACTGAGTCTTAGGGCTTCTGTCCATCAATATTTTCACTCCATTACAGGAATATCAATAGTTCACCAGTGGTGCTTCTGAATCTCACTTCATTATTTACTCTGCAGAGCCCTTGGATGGTCTGCTTCTCCTTGTCTGTGGTTTTGAATATCTAATTTTCATGTCTCTTTAACAGGCATTTGTTATTTACTGTAAAAGGTTAGCACAACTTCTACTGAATTAAAATTTGGTTGCCATGATTTTCTGTAAAGGCAGTTACTTCCTTTTTTCACTGTTTCTTTCTCTTTTCCACCTTATTTTTCTTGAAGTGTGTCAAAACTTTGGGTTAGGAATTGAACTGAACTCTTGGCTTCACTAACAGAAATGACATCCTCTTAATGATATCACCACATAGATCTTCAGCATTGTGGGGTTTTTTTTGTGTGTGTCATTCCCCCACCTCCCAAAAAAACCCACCCCAAAACAAAAATCCAAACCAACCCCAAACTTGTTTAAGAGTCTAACTTGGTGAACCACACAAGCTCATATTGCTGGAGTTTATAGAAGAACATTTAGGAAGGATAGCTTGCTATTTCTTTGGAATCATGACTCCTTGGTCATGAAGGAAAAAAATCTCAATGGCTACTTTTGGACTGTTCTTTGTACTGATTAGTGCCATTTTTCTGTAACTTAGAATAATTCCTTCAACATACAATCACAGCAACAAGTAAGTCAGTACATCCTAAAATATGATAATGTAAGCAAACACTTCAGCAGTTCTACTGATAAGGATGTTTTGGCTCTGATAATAAGTAAATAGAGTCTGTGAGGGGGCATGTCTATGAGAGATGCTTGTCAAGATGCTGTTTTAAAATATGAAGTACCATATTACCTTAAACTGCTTAATGTGTTGGAAATAATTTATCTGGCTCTTATTTGTTAAGATTGGCTGCATTTTTGGCCTTGCCTAGATGATGAAAACGTAGTTAATCTTTCAGATCTGAAAAAAAACACCTTACACTGTAGTGTATATTTACATCCTGAACACCTGGAAGCCTGTCAGTATATTGAAGCACAATTTGTTGCATGAACATTTTACGTATTTCCTTTTAGCATTACAGCATTTGTGAACAAATTACCTCAGGTATGGAACATATGAATGGAACATGAACCTTCACTGGGACAGAGGCTATGGCATTATCGTGCCAGGGTAAAATAGCCATGGACAGCATTCTAAAATATATGCCAGGATTTATGAACATATCACTTAAAAATTACTTCAGTATATTCTATTTAATTTCTTTCCAATAGGAACATTTGTCATTTGGTTTTGTAGAACCCTGACAGCAAACCAGAATGCTGATTTATAAACAAAATAATATTAACCAAAACTGTAGCAACTGTAACTAATAGTTTGTTTTACAGTATCATGAGCTACTTAATCTTTCTCTTTTTCAAGTTTCCCAGAGTAAGATGGATTTAAATCTTAGTGTTTAATAATTTGTTTTGTAAAAGCCAATATATTTTTAGAAAGCTATGAAACATGAAGAAATTAATTTAAAACAGATACAAGAAAGTGTTTCTTTAGACAGTAAGTAGTGAACTTCTGGAAAGTGTTACTGCAGGAAGCTGCGGAGGCAGATGTTATTGACAGCTTCAAAAATAATTTGTAGGCAATGACTCTATGATCAGAAACTAAAGGGGAGAGGAAAGCAGGTATCCTCTAAAATCCCTTCATGCTCTTTCAGCATCCACAATGTTATAGCAGTGAAGAGATTACAGAAAATGGGCAGATGGCAAAAAATGGAACAGGTGTGGGACATGGCCAGGGAGACAGACATTATTCTAGCAGCAGAGGTTGCTGTCCAGCAGCAATGGAGAAGCAGATCTCAGCAAGGGATGTTTTTGCTCACCTTGAGTCTCTGCGAGAGACTAAGGAGTACAGAGGACTGATAAGCTCTGGTCATCCAAGTTCCATCTCGTCTTCTCCCAGCTGCTGTTGCCCTTCAGCTCTTTCTCACAGGAGTGTAAAGGCTCCACTCTCTCCTACACACTCTTCTGTTGGCAAGTCATAACGAAACTACTAGCATGTTGTTCCTTGGTGAGAAAATAGGTCTGGAGAGATTTTGTTTAAAATTGGATATATTTTGATTTTTATACCGAGTATTACTTTAACAGGTGATTATTTAAGTGGGACTAGTAAGCGCATTTTCTATTGGCGCTCCCTTCCCTGGAAAAAGGAACACTGGTCACAGTATCACAAGTGAGTGACTCATCCCACTTCCAAACTTGAACTCAGCCAATAACATGTATAGTATGAGCTAGGATCTTTTCTAAAATGTCAGATGCAATGTACAAGCCCAGGACTTCCTTCACAAGAAGATGTTCTCCACACTATCAGCATAGGCTGAGCTGGGCCCATTTCTGCTCCCTCAGAGAAAGTTCAGCAGATTAAGTCCAAGATGAGACAAAGATAGTCAAGTAGAACAATACTACCCCTGAGTGCTGGGAAGCCCTCCACTGAGTACCCACTTGCACAGCTGTGGGTAGCAGTGGGTTGTGACATACTCCAGGACACACAGCCTGGACATTGTCACTACCTAGGCTTAGTTCTTGGACAGCTGGTGTTCATTTTCTTGGTGAAGGAAGGGGACTTCTGTGATCTGGAAAAAAAAATTATGTTCAGTATTGTGTGTAAGGTACAGTACATCCCCGCTGCTCATTTTACTTGTAGCCTCCTCTCTCAGTGCCCTACCAAAGCCACAGAATTGCCTTGCCAGATGCCTCCTGACCCTGTCCAGTCCAACTATGTCAAGGAGTCAAGGCGGGGGGGGGGACACAAAGGAAGGACTATTTCCAGTTGCTTACCTTATCATGTCTTTGTAAAAAGCATTTAGCTCTTCCTTGGCTGCTTTTAGGCAGCAACACATGCTGCCAGGAGTGTTTCACTCAGTGTTTTCCATTGGCACTCTCCCTTATACTTTTTTAACCATTTAATCCTTTGTTGGGCTTTTTGTTGTTGTTAGTTGTCCGTCACTGTAATTTTTCACCCTCTTTCTTCTTTTCAGAAAGTGCTTTTTGATTCTCTCAGAAGAGGTGCATCAACCCAGCTCTAGCAAAACCTAACACTAGTCATAAGCAGATGCCCAGTTCCAAGATGGCACTAATAGGCTTCTGCTCTCTCGTAACTCCCTCTAATATTTAGCCCTTTCTATAACAGAATTGCTTTCAGGTAACTAGCATATAACATTAATAATGTCCAGCTAACACTGTGTAAATAAAGTGGCAAAACCACAGAAGTCAGCATTGCCAGGGACAGCACTCCAACATATATGACAAGTTTTATTACTCAAAAATTACTTCAGTATAGTCTTTTTAATTCCTTTCAACTAGGAACCTATTGGGGAAAAAAGAAGTTTAGTTTCTGAGTCACAGTTGCATTTGATGTCCAGTGGCATGTCTGCTTTCCTTTCTTTTAAGGAAATTTGAATCACATAGGTGTCAGTAGAAATAAAGCTATGAATATCTAAGCCAAATGCAGTTATGATCAACATACAGAACATGAGTTCCTGATAGCAATCTGTATCAGAGCTAACCTCCAAAAGCAAACGCTTTTCTGTAGTGCATACATATAGCGATTACAAACCTCTCAAAAATGTCTGACTATAAACACCACTTTTTAAAGAAGCTTAGAGTTCCTTTATGTGATAATGCCTTATTTTGCAAACAGAAGTTTGAAGATAACCAAGAATAGTTATTAGATATCTTTCCCAGGGAAAGAAAAAAAAATCTATAGCTGCACATAGGCCTTTAACCATCTACTGCCTTATGATGGCACAGTGGTTTTCTGACAGTACATGAAACAGTCTAGGTGTAACAGATCTATATCAATTTATAATGTGTAGTCTCCAGACAGTTACTACATCAAAAATGTTTAAATATGGGTTAAGAACTTTTACTGTAAACCCATTAAAACCTACAATATCCATGTTTGTAATTTTTCAGAACTTTCAGCAGTCAATATTGAACAAGACCTCCTTCCATCTCTGTCAATGAGAGGATAACTTAAGTCATTGGTCATCAGCTACAAATAATTAATTAACATTCTGCAAAACAAAACACTTCAAGCTAATGCTTTTTACTGCTACAGTTAGAATTGAAGCACTGTTCAAGTTACCTCTAGTCAGCTGGCAAGTGTTAAATCACCAAGCTATGAAAATATGATTGCATGCTTCTCTGAAAACTATGGGAATTTTCATGGCAATCACAGCAAACAGAACATTTGTCCTCAGATATCCCTGCTACAGAGGAAGGAAAATAAATAAAATCCATTCCCTGCACCTTTTTAAGAGATTTATACTCAGTATATAACCCACAACCACCTTTGAAAATGTCAGTTAAGACAGAGTGAAAAAAATTCAAATACAGGAATGTAGTAAAACCTACACAGAACGATCTCTTTTCCCCTTGCTTTTTAGCCATAACATTTACTCATTTTCCTTCCTCTACCTTAGTTTAAGTCTCTGCCTCTTTCCACCTGTGTTCAGATTTCTTCAACAGCTTTCCTATACAAGGAGCTATTGAGCCTTACTGTGGCCCCAATCCTGTCTGTTCAATCCAGTTATGTTTCTGGTGCCATAAATTTGAAATATCTTACTCAGGCTAAAAGTTAACACTAAAACTCTAGAACGTCAAAATATCTTTTCTATGAATTACTATTGTCAGCTAATTAAGTCTGAAACTAAAAACCATTTAGTTCTAAGTATTGGATCAAACATATACACTAAATATGACTATCTGGGTGACTGAATATTCTAGCACTGTTGCAAAGAAAAGAAACATTGTTGAGAAAAATATACTAATTTTCCAAGTAAATTATTTGAAATAAAGTATCCATGGATGATTTTACCCCATTTTTCAGTAGTTCCTTGTATTTCTGGGTAGCCCTGCTGGCAATAGGCTGCAAACTGGTAAGCAGTGCTGATTCTGAGTACCTGGACCCAGGTAAAAGAAATTAATACTAAGAGTCCTTAAATCAAACTTGGTTTTCAGCATACATATTCATATACTCAAGAACTCTGGGTAATCCGATTTCAGAAGGAAACCTAATCTTTTCAAGGTTTATGATTTGTCATGCCGCCATAACACAATGAAGTGTAAGGGACTGGAATATTATAGCAGTTTGTCCAAACATTATTCATACGTAAATTACCCCACCTTCACCTCCCAACCCCCCTTGTATCAAAGGGTTTGAAAGCAAACCCTCCCTAGGAAACCTGCTGCTCTGTTACTCACTGTTTAATAAGTTCTTTCATTTCTTTAAGCAAATATTTTCAGAGGTGCCAACTGTCTTAAAAATTAAAGAAAACCTACCCAAAAGGTGTTTCTTCGTCATGCAGAGAAGAATGTCACTTCTGGATTTATTGCTCTTCAGAAAAACACACATCACCATCAACAACAAAAACATGATGAGAAAGCAGCATGACAGCTAGAAATTATTTGGACAGCAGTGCCAAAGCTCTCTACAGAAGGCTTCCCTGTGGAATTTTTTTGTATTAGCTGCATGCAAATTTATACAGCCACTAAAAGAAAATTACCCCTACTAAAAGACAAGGTAAGACATACAAAACAGGTAAGTCCCTATGAAATAGTGTGCAACAATATGGAAGAGATCCCACCTCCATCCTTTACAGTTAATCTAGATGAAGAACATTCCCTTACTCCTCAAAAGGTAGATCTGGAAATTCAAAGAGAAGCATAGGTATAATTTCAAGCTATTGGAGAATCCATTGAGACAGGTCAGTTCAGGTTGTCCTATTTAAACCAGCTATAAACTATTGTTAAGGAAGGAAAGAATAGCTAGATTGATGGGGTATATTATGCAGTTTCTGGAAGTAAACAGGTTAGACATAACTCTTCATAGTTCCCAAGACAGCCATCCTTACACTCAGCAGAGAACTCCAAGAAATGACTGCTCATCAAGGGGTAGAGAAACGGACAAATTCCTCACGCACTGAAGGGCAAATTTGGAAGCATTAGTGGTACCGCTGTCATAGCTCCAGGCTGACAGACAATTGTTCCCAACAGTCCCTCAAAACAACATGCACCAATCTGGCTTCACCCATTTTGTTAGCCTCCGAAGAAAGGCTGTTTTGAATATGCCTGTATGAAAGCTTGGAGGCACAAGAATACCCAAATACTACTGCCTTTTTTTTTTTTTTTTTTTTTCCCCAAGGACTTTAGCAGATGGAAGACTTGATGAAAGCACTTAAGCCTGCTTTATGAATGCCAAGATTTCTGAATAGGAGATAATATTCAAGATATAGGAGCTTCAAAGACCTTTGCTTTTTTGAGAGGCAATCATCCAATCTAACATCACTATGAGAAATCCTCATTGAGGCAACCCTGAAAAGCAACAGCATTATTTTAAAACGGAAGCTTTGAATATATGGTGGTGAATTTTCCAAACTTCCTGAAGATAGAACAGGGGTGATGTGTCAGAGGTAGTCTGATCAAGTCATCATTTAACCTTAACAGCACCTCCCAGACCTGCAAGAAGTGTAATTCTGCGACCTCTGGGATTATTACCAAACCCTGTTTTTCTACAGACACATACTCTAGTTTGACTATGCTCTAGCTTTCCCACTAATAACTTATTTCTCCTACCTACCTGGCTGCAACTGTCACTGAAACTTCGATTTCCACATAAATTCAATATTTGGAGACTGCTATCCTTCTACGTTGTCACGGTTTGAGGCTGGGCTGGCCCTAACGAGTGACAGACGCTCTCTACTAACCCCTCTTCCCTCCCAAAAGGGAAAAGGAAAGAGAACAAGAGAGAGACTTTACGGTTTGGAAAAGAAAACTAAAACAGCTTTAATGAAACAATAACAATAAAAGAAAAGATATTAATAAGAATAAGGAAATAATTAAATATATACAATATGTACAAATACATACAACATCAATACCGAACCCAACTCCCCCCACCCTGATGACGATATGTCACCACCACGCTGCAGGGCTGGCACTGGGGCAGTCCCAGGCTGGACTTGGCAGCAGACAGGGATGGGATACAGGAGCTGGACTCAGGCACTGGATTCAGGGATGCACGGATCGGGATCGACGACAGAAGAATAGACAGAGTCCTCCTCAGATGTCGGCCATCGAAAAAGAGAGGAAGAGAGAGAAGAGAGTGAGACCCTCGTGATCTCTCAGCTTTATACTGAATATGACGTATATGGGATGGAATACCCTGTTGGTCAGGTTTGGGTCACCTGTCCAGTTCGCTCCTCCCTGTAGGTGCGACCCTTTTCACTCCCGGCACCCCAACACGCAGTACAAGATTTAGCAGTGACCTTGGTCACCATAAGAACAAGTATAAGCAAGGGCCTCTCTGCATCCCATTCCTTGGTACGAACTATAAACATCAGGCCTTAGCATTGCTAGAAGCAGTCACTGTCTGGAAAAACATGCTGCTGTTTCAGAAAATGCCGTTAGTTAGAGGAGACTTAACTGAAAAGTTAAAGCACTAAAACAGAATTAGTTCTGATTTAGCCCAAACCAGGACATACGTGATTTGGCAGAAATGGCCCAAGAGCTTTGACAGTTAGTAAGACACATGAAGAAATTTGTTTCTCTAGGGAAGCAGCTGAGAGTTTGAGAGAGACATAAAGCTATTGAATGTTGTACAGAAGATCATTTAACAATTCATTACAGAAAAAGTGCTCTTGATAATAACCTACTTCACATATTTAACATTTATAGTTGGTATCTAATATGACCAAAAAATGTGACACCTGAGGACCAGTGACTGTCTCTGCCCTTTTCTAGATTATTTTTCCTCTGTTGAATCTATCAGATTCTTGGAAGTACTGGGGTGGTTCAGAGGATAACATATTAATTTTATGCAAGAAACTCATACATCTGTGGCTACATTTGCTACCACTAAATAAGCTAAAAAGCTGTAGGAGCAGATACAGCTCATTGGTACTTTGAGAATTATAACAGCCACTAATTTGTGAGGAGTGGTACCACCTTCCTGGCAAATGATCAGAAAGAACAGATGCAAACTTCACTGAGAATCTGTTCCTGCTGCGATGTAGTATTTTCTAAACTTAAAGGAAAAGGGAATCATAAATACCGGGAACTAAGGCAATATATAGTGGTTATATGAAGGATCGCTTAATGTTAATTCACTGTTAATGGTCTCGCTGGTGGGAGGGAGTATGAATACACTAAAAATGCTAAGTCTCTTTCTGATATAAGCTAAATTGACATGAACAAATCTCCATAAATATAGAGTGCTGGGAACATCACGTAATAACAATGGAACTACTAGTATCAAACCTATAATAATAAGATTAATTGAATATTATTTCCCCATTTCTTACCCCCTGTCACAAGAAAGGATTAATGTTGAGCCATTTTCTCCCCTCATTAGAATATTTGTCAAGAAAATGAGACACCACAATTTTAAATGACTCACTCATTGAAAAAGTCCTGAGCTATTCTGCTTTGACCTCTTCATGTTGAGTATTTCATTGGCCAGCAATTCCATTCCTTCTTTTGTTTATAGCTCTACTAACCTACCAAGAATGTCTGGCGTTTATCAAAACACAGCATCACCAGGTCAAAGAGAAAATATGGTATGAATTATAATTCCATGTTAATCTTGTAAATATGGTACAGTTCTAATAAGTAAGCATGTTTATAGTAAAATATGGTCTTCTATACTTACAAAAGCAATTTCTTGGAATGAAATTGCATAAATCTTTAGGAAATTAGAAGAAATAAACATCTGAAAAAATATATCAATGTCCAGTAGTATACAGACCAATGATGAGTTTTTAAAACCGAACAGAAATTTATGTCACTGTGTACAAATGTCTTATATGGTGAGGTATATTGGCCTTTTATCTTAGAAAGCATAAGTGAAAAGTAGAGAACTAAATTTACCCAACAGTATTGTAGAACATAAAATTGTGGGGTGGCAAATGCATCAGTCCAAGCAAATATATGTATTTCCCTGATTAAATACATTCTCAGATTGCCTACTCTAGATTTAATTATCACTTTAAAAGTATCAGAATTAAGATTAGGTTAACTTGGCTTGCTTTCCCACCCCCATCTGTTACAATATCCCATTTGCCACTGTACTTATGCATAACTAGTCTTAGAAATGCCAGTGGTCATTTAATTTCAGTATTTAATTTTCTATTGTTTATGGTAGGCTATATAGCTTTGTATAATTTTTATGAAGTCCAGTTTAGTAAGTTGTTTTGTTTATTGATATTTCTCTACAATGAATCATTAAACACCACCAAAAAAAAATCTTTAAATAGTATTATTAAGACAGAAAAAAGCAAAACCAGTCCATTTTGGATGCCCAAACTGAGACTAGTATGCTTTTTAATACCAGAAACATAATTGACTATTATCAAACTAGGCATTTCCTTTATGAAGTTTCTGTTGACTTCATTTGCAGCTGCGTTCCTCATATGCTGCCAAAGAGATTTCAGGAACTGAAGAACACAGAAACATCCTTCAAAAATCTTTACATGAGGTGCTATACAAAAGGAAGGGAGTCATAGAAAGATTTGGGTTGGAAGTGACCTTAAAGATCACCTAGTTCCAACCCCTCTGCCATGGGCAGGGACACCTTCCACCAGACCAGGTTGCTCCAAGCCCCATCCAGTCTGGCCTTGAACACTGCCAGGGAGGGGGCAGCCACAGCTTCTCTGGGCAGCCTGTGCCAGTGCCTCACCACCCTCACAGTGAAGAACTTCTTCCTAATATCTAATCTCAATCTATCTTCTTTCAGTTTGAAACCATTACCCCTTGTCCTATCACTACCCTCCCTGATAAATAGTCCCTCCCCACCTTTCCCGTAGGCCCCCTTTAAGTACTGGAAGGCCATTGTAAGGTCTCCCTGGAGCCTTCTCTTCTCCAGGCTGAACAACCCCAACTCTCTCAACCTGTCCTCATAGGGGAGGTGTTCCAGCCCTCTGATCATCTTTGTGGCCCTCCTCTGGACTTGCTTGAGCAGGTCCATGTCTGTCTTGTGCTGGGGTTCCCAGATCTGACCACAGCACTGCCGGTGGGGTCTCATGAGAGCAGAGTAGAGGGAGAGAATCACCTACCTTAACCTGCTGGCCACACTTCTCTTCATGCAGCTCAGGAAGAATCCAGATCTCTGTAGCAGGCTTTTTCTTAAAAAAAAACCCAAGCTAAACCACAAACTTACAAACAAACAAAAAAAAAAACAAACCAAAAAAAGCAAACAAAACCCCCCCAAACCCCAAAATCACCCCATCCCCTCAAAAAACCCTCAAAAACCTCGAAGCCAACACACCAAACCAAAAAAACTCCACACCATAGGGCATCTCTTTCAGCAGTCTTAAAATATGATCCCTAAACACCTTCTATCTTGCCAGAGGATCCTGTCTCAGTTGTTTCGATTTCTTCGGTAGAAACCCGATCTGAGTCAACATGACTGTAGTGTAAATCACATTGATCAAGTCACTGCACAAAAGTAACAACATATAAAATAAGCAACTTGATATCTTCATTGCACCTGAAGTAAAAGAGAAAATGAGATATATGCATTTTGATTTTTTTCTTCTCTTCCTGACAGCATATGGTTCTCTTTTTAAAGAGTTTTATGGTTCTGAAAGATTATAAGCAAATCAGACTTCTGCGGAGCCTGCAAAACATTGTAGGAGTTTCCAGAACATACTGTTCAGGAAGTCGGCCAGGAAATCTGCTTGGATTGTCAATGTACTCACTGTACCCCCAATCTAGCTTTGTTACATGCTTCCTTTTCCTCTGCTGCTATAAGAAGCAGGTTTTACTTTTTCATTCATTGTATGCCAGGCTTATTAGTAATATATAGATATAAGACCAGCTCAAGCTATTCACCTAAATTAATCTCTGGTGCCTTACAAACAAGAGAACCTCTCGCCAAATGATACCTTGATTATTTTATCTTTTATGTACAGCTTTATGCTGCTAATCAGTTGCAAGCAACAGTTGTTAATGGATACTGCTCTAGATATTTTACAGAGAATTCTTCTCTTTATAATAGCTACTATAGATGAAATATCAATTTTAAATAGAGTATCATCTTTGACAAGCATCTAAACTTCAGTTCAGCAGCGAAGAGAAGGAAGGTGATTGTGAGAGGGTGCTAATACACAGGAGGCTATGAAGATATTTCCTACATAAGTTCAACATGATGCCTCTCCCAGGTTATGCTGCTAAATCTGGCCTCTGTTTACAGCTTCAGGAGCAAGAATTCTGTGTTTGTAGCTGACAGAAAATTGAACTTATTTACCCAGTATTCACACCTGCTTTTAATTCCAGCTGCTATGTGTGTATATTTTGACTGTGTGATTCATAAATTATAAAGTTACAGTATAGGGATCTGTGCTTCACTCTTAGAAGTCCTGACTAGCTGAAAAGTGAATTGGGTTCATTCAGCATGGGACGAATACACTCCACAATATTTTTTTACTGAATGCTTCTTAAAGAGTGCTCCTGATTAACAGAAAAACTGGATTTCTGCTCTCATGTCTTAAAAGTCTTTGAACTTGATGGAAGTTACACAGGATTCCTGTTTTGCAGTGGTTCTCATACATGGAATCCCTTGGGGGAAATAAACCAAACAACAAAAGACCTCGGCAAAATAAGGAGTCTGCAAAAGTACAATGCCTTCACTGTTTTTCACTCCTATAGAAAAATCAAAAGTAATTATGTATTTTTGAAAACAGATATTTTTTCAGCTGACTTCTTAAGAAGTTTCTCATTTTAGATAATTTCTCATGCAGTTAGGAAGAATAAAGTTTGCCAATAAATTAGTGTTTAAATGTTGATTTAAGTGATACCCTATTTTTTTTATAGTTGTGCATCAGTTTTAACTTTAAAGCCTTGCCTCAGGCTTTGTCCTTGTCTTCAGTACTGTTAATAAGAAAAACAAGACAAAGTAAGCAGTTTGTCACTTGCAAAATGGATGAAAATAGAAGACCACGTTTTCCCAAATATTTCTACATCCTTATATTGGGGTTGATAGATTGGAAAGGTCGTACGGATGACTTTATATAGAGTGACTAATTGTAATTTTTCCCAACAAAGGTATCCAGAGCTTACCAAGTAATAGCTAATCAAACTTTGTTTGTGGTCTACTGAGAACAGATAGAACTACATTTGTGTCCTTACTAAGGAAAAAGTTATGCAGAAATCAATGAAGATAGATCCCTTCATGAACAAGAAAACTGATCATCTAGCTGTTGGAGTTTCTCTGGCATTATAATTTCCATGTGTATAGTACCAATATTTCATTTTGAGTATTGTTACTAACAGTAAGAATTTTTTTAAAAAATAATTAGACATGACAGTATTGTTCATTCATTTAAAAAGTGCACTTTTTGGGTGTGAAATGCTCTGTTGCCAGAAATTTTCCTATGAAGGCTATCAAATGCATGAGATAATCAGGCAGGACAGCCTAGCCTTTTATTATACTGAATAAGAGGATGCTACATTCTGAACTAGACATATCAGGAAAATAACATTAGTTATCTTCCTTTCTGTGTGCCAAGGAGAAATCTGAATTTGTGACTCCGTGCATAAAAGTTGTCAATGATGTACTGTGAAAACAATTACCTGCAAATATCATAAGGGAGATAACTGTTTTTCTAGAATTTTAAGGCCTCATAGGGCGTTTAGTTGGGTAGGGCGATCAGTGTTCAGTGAGAAAATTCAATTGAGTGTAAAGTCTACTTAGATACTAACTTTTAGTTCCTGTGTCCCACAGTCCCACCTAAGAAGGCATGGGCCTTGCCACTCCACAATACTTGACAATTTAGGGAGAATTTTGTGGGGCAGACAGTGAGGGAAGAAGTGGAGGAAAATAAAACCCTAATGACAACAAATTGCACACCTAGTCCTGAGTTGCTTTGTGAAGAGCAGAGGCACTAAAATAACTGAGTAATTAGGTATTAGTCTTCTATCCTTTACTCCGTGTATTTTGCCTTTCTTTTTTCCTGTTTAATAAAATACTTTTTGTAAAGTTAGTTCATTACTATTTATGAATCAGAAGAACTGAGAACCAAGTTTGATACATGGAGTGTTCTTTGGAATTTGCTACTTCCCTACTGCACTTCACCATTCAGTGCAGGAGTTTTGCAACATAAACTTTTTCCTTGAGTCCCCCAGTTCCACAGAAGGTTGCAAGGAATCTACTGTGCTCTATGTGTAATCACATAAGCTATACATTTTCTCTACATTTAGAATTCTCAAGCTTTGAGTCTTTCATATGAGAGAGGGAGTCTGACTTAAGAACCAGCTCTACAAAGGAGATGTTGTCCTTCTATTATTATTAGTTAGAACCCTTTCTGATTTGAGAGGTCTTTATTCCAGCTCCAGTTTTGACCAGTTTGAACCTTTATCTCCAGCTTGAGTTCCCAGGCCACAAAGATACAGAATAAATTTGTGCAGAGCTCTAATTTGCCCCAGGTGAAACCATATCACTTCTTTGCTCACCTCCTCCAAAGAACAACAACTGTAATAGGAAAAGCATTACTATAGAAAGTAACAAACCAAAGAATCTAGTATATTGGACAAAAGAACCTAAGAACTTTGAAGTGAAAAAAGTGAGTTCCATCCTAAAATTGAATATGGAACTCCACTGAGGTATTTCGGTTCAGTTTTCTCATCTAAATTAATCATGTGAGGATCTGAACTCAGATCTTGCATTGCAAGTTAGCCCTCTCTTCACTAGGGTGGATGTAAGAAAGCAATTTCTAAAAGTTGTTGGGGGATTTGTTGGATTCAGGATCTACCAATTAATATGGGCTTCATAGAGAATATAATCTGGAAAATGTCTGTTATTACTCAAATTGGATTAAGGCATTATGCAGTTTAGTAAACACTTATATGGGACATTTCAATATAAGGACATCAATTATGTAATTACATATTTATGTGAATACACAAAATGGTTACAACAAATAGCTATCAGTAATGGGCTAGCTGACCTGGTAAAAGCAAGGCTTCAGCTACTGGTTCAGTTCAACTGTTGTGCCCTGTAGAGTTCTAGTTCAATAGGACCAAGGTAACCATTATTTCATTACATGGAAACAGATTAAGTAATAATTAGTAGATTAAGAATTTTGATTCTGATTGAGCATCATAAAAAACTGGCCAGTTTCCAAAGTTTTGAGTTTCACTTAAGATTATTTGCAGAAAAAACCTCAGAATGTTAAGTACGGCTTTTTCTTTGTCTTCATTCTGTTTTTTGCTTGTTTTTACAATAACTTGCAGAATTATTTGCATAAGGATTTATTTATGGTAATCTTTTCAATAATCTGATATTATCACATATTAAGAATGCAGGAAATTTATGATACAATTCTACAAATATTGTGTGTCTGTTTACCAGAATAACCTTGCGCTCTTTGTTACATGACTTTGAGAAGCTGAATGCTTTCACCCAAGTGTCAAGACATTTGCTAAAAATGATCAATAAGCAATATCTTCCATGGACATATCTAGACTAGCCCGAAAGATTAACCAGACTCATTGACATATAATGATCTCTATCAGGTAATTTAACATACAAAGAGGCTGCCTGATAGAATAACTAAGTCTTACCAGACTTTTTGTGGATAAATAAGTTAAACACACAGCATTCAAGATGTCCATTTCTCCACACTTCTGCCTTTTTTTTTTTTTTTTTTATTTCTTAAAATGAACCAAGTTGTTCAAACTGTGCTCTTCATGAAAGATCATACATGAAAATGAGGATGCAGTACATAGACAACTGAATTTTCTAAAAAGCTATAAAGCAAGACTTCAATCATACTGTCAAAACATTGACTAGAAACAATGGAGGTGACTTTTTCTTACAGTTACTAAGATTTTTTTCTGAAGTGTCTCAATGGCTCAGTCTTGTCAGAGAAAGCTTGACAGTGCCCATTGTAGTCTCCTTCAGATGAGGATTGCCTTGTTGTGCCTGCTGGAACAGAGACTTGATCAACATTTCAGCCTTTGTATGACAGTGTTTATTGTCTATATTATCTGATGTGCTAAGCTTTGTTAGTTCTCTTAGAAGTTTTACAATATGCAAGGTAAGTTCCATTCCTCACTGAAGGAAGGATACTGTTACAGGTTATTTCATAACTATATTAACCTGGCTTCACAACAGAGACAGAAGCCAGACAGAAAACCAAAGCAGTTCCTCATTTATATCATTGAAAATCTAGCTTCCATCAGCAACGAGCAACCAGGGACAGCAACAACTTCAATGAGATCTGCTGTCAGCTATCATTCATACCATTGTGCTTTGATGTCATTTTATCTTTGTGCTTCCTCCTACAAGAGATCCTTTGAAGTCTTTCTCAAGTCTGCTTTTACTCATGTATGCAATATATCCCATTTTTATTCAAGCAAAGCATTAAGAAGCTGGCTATAATCAAGGCTAGTAGTCAAAGAAGTGCGTTGGAACTATAATACTGCCGAAGAGGATGCCTCATGTCATAAGGCATTACGACTACTTTTAAAGGAATGCTCTCAAAGCATTACCTGAAATCAGATTTTTACGGTGGAACTGGCAATTAAATAAAAAAGATACAATTAAAAAATCCCAATCAACCAACCAACCAACCTTGTTAAAGTACTTCAAAGATAGCTGATAAAGGTATGATTTAGATTTGTAATTTGCATGGAGTTCTCTGTTTTTCTTATAAATACAGAGACTTAAATTTTCCATCTCAGAGCTACAAATACAGACCTGCTTACAGCAGTCCCCAAGAAAAAACAAACCCTGAAGTAGGTCACCATACACAATTTGAAATGTGCCGGAGAAAGCTGTCTAAAGGCAAAATGCAAACATTTCTGCCTTCTTTTGTTTTCCCATATTTGAAGAAGTTTTATGAAATATAGACAAGCTCAGAAAGTGACAGAATCTACATCGCTTTTTTCTTCCATGGAGAAAGTGGGTTAAGAGTACAACTGAAAGGTCATACCACTAGTCTGTTACATTGCAATATACTGAAATACAGCAAAGCATTGAAATCAAACTGGATTATGAAGAACCTTCTTTTGCCCTGGAATGTGTCAGTGATCCTCCATCTCACAGATAAGTAGACAAAACTGCAAAGCTTTAGGTTGGACTAGTTGCCAGAGGAATAGTAAATGATACCATATAAAAGTGACCAGAGCTCCTTTGAACTACCGTGTTCGAAGTAAAGATTCTGATACAATAACAAAGTAGCACACAACCATGTAGTGGGCTGCACACGGGACAAAAGGATAAATGGTTTTAAGCTCAAGCTCATGAACTTGCTAGCTAAACCACTTTTGAGTTTAGTATGAAGTTGATGTATTGAAAATAAAATACACTTTATCATCTATATACATCTTTTCCTTTTTTAGTTTATATATTTATCTCAATAACCTCTTAAAAATGAAAGCCCATTAACTTCACTAAACTGAAAAAAATGCTAAATGCTAAATACTAAACAAGGATCACTAACAAAGAAGAGAAAAGGTTCCTACAGATAATGTGTATTTCTGTCTATCACCCAGTTAAAACACAGAAATATCTTAAAGATAATACAAGTATTATACCTAATTTTACACCAAAGTTCAGGTACAACTGTAATGCAGCAACAAACCATCTTCATCATCTCAATACCTTTTGGAAATGATCTTCAGTATTTCAAGTCCAGCAAAGAACCAATAAAAAAACCCCAAATATGCATCAAACATTTTAAAGAAAAAGTGTGTTTCTCCTAAAAGAGGAGAAGGGTGGGATACTGCCTAATAGTCTTGTTTAGACCTTATTTAAAGTAGGAACTGTAATCTATATTTCCACTTGCCAGCTTGAAGTTCAGAATCCAGTTGCATTCATCATTCACTGGACTGCTTCTATGATCTAGCTAAAGTGTTTAAACAGCTTGCATTACAATGGATTATGAAAAACACAAATAAGCATATCATACTAAGGACCCAGCAATATGGAAACAGATGTCTAAAGTAACAGTAATATCGCATTAATGGACCTTGGGACTTTTTGTGTTCCGGGAATTTTTTGACTCTTCTGGTCCTTGACGAAGAAACCCTGCTAAATTTGCCACTGCAAGTTCCGGGGAGCAAGACAAAAGCAGTTTCTGAATCACTTTTGTATATGTACTAAGGAAAACTGTAACATTGCATGTTCTGCCTCATAAGCACAGTGTAACCTCTTGCTGGTTTCAATTTAAACACTCAACATCCTAAAATATTAATTTCATAGAGTAATAGAACTAGAAGTGTTAAAAATAACCAGAAGAAAGAAAATACTACAGAAACAAATAAAGAGTATTTTAATATTAATTTTTCAAAACATAATGCCTAAACAAAGTGATCTGAGTACAGTAATTAAGGGATTTCTAAAGACTCAGATATTGTCATAACACAGAACTAAGTGCATAATTCCTTATATATAATAAACTATAAGAAATAAAAGTAATCATTAAAAAGTATACAAGTAAAAGCAAAGGTCAAGCAGAAGCAGCTGCCAACCATGTTTCTCTAACAGAAACACTTTGCAATGTATTAAAAGAAATTAAAAAATAAAGGAGAAATTAAAGATCCTGATATGACCCTGCTATTCTATTAAAATAGAATGCTGTTAAAAAACATTACTAGACAGAGGCATTTCATTCAATATTCAGACAAAATAGCCTATATTGGCTAAAAAGGTCAAGTTCCATAGACACTAAAATACTTAAGTAAGATTTTTCAGTGGCTAAAATAACTATATAATGATATGCAGGCTCAACAATATATCCAAGTATAAAATCACATGAATCTACGACTAATCAGATCTTAATAAAATCCTTAACATGAAAAAAAAAAGTACAAATGCATCCTTATGAAGGGATGATAAACCTTTTAAAACAGATGCAAGTTTATTGCAGAAAGCGAAGGATGTCACCCTCCTAAATAATTTTGCCAACTGCACTACCTGTGATAGGAGTGGCTTTGTCTCCACCTTGCTGTATCTGCTGAAGTGAATCAGCTTTCAAGCAGAAAAGATATAGAAAGTGTTTTGAATTTTAATTTAATTGGAAGATTAACTGCTGATGATGCTTCAGTTTCAAGTTCAGTATTATATGAGAAACAGATTGCTGCTTCACTGTGTAAGCTCAAGTTTTCAACATGTAAATACTTCAGCAAAAATCTGAACTCACAGAAGCAGTTTCCATTAGGTGAACTACTCAAATAGAGATTCATTCTTTTCCATGTCAACATGGTAAAGTCTCACATCATTACTCCTGTTATATTTTCTTTAGATCTCCTCATGTGGCTCCTGTTATGGTGACAGGATATGTTTGAAAGACTGTCACCTGCTTCATTGAAATGACTAAACTTCTTTTATCAGACAGGCACTTCAGACTGCTGTGTATGGACAGAGAAGCTTTCCACTACCTTGTCATATCAGCATTACTCTAACTTTGTTTACATTTTAAGCTGGATTGTCTCAACGTAGCTTCTAAGTGAGACACAGACATGACACAGATTATTTTATTTTCCCCTGGCAAGTGACATTACAATCAAGGAAATGATGTTTCAGATCTATTCCTAGCATTGTCATGGTCCTGATTTTGCAAGTGTATTCTTGCCTTTTTGGCTTTAAGACAAAATCCACATATCAGAAATCTGCTGAAATCTGTTAATGTGGCATAAAAGATTTCAGGCAAGAAACACAAATTTTTTCTGAAATATGTGTGTATATTTATTTATTTGTATGTATGTATGTTTGTCAGATAGCATAATAAAGTGAGCTACAGTTGATTGAAGAGTTACGTGCCAACTTACTTACTTTGGCTTTTTTTGTTAGATCTAGTTACTGTAGAAAGTATTCAAAGGACCTGGTTCCGTTGAAGCACTGGCTGTTCATCCAGGTACAGAATCAAGGGAGACATTTGTCTTCTGCGCTTGAAGCAGATTTCTATTTGCATTCTGTATATTTCTCTGTTGGAAAGTGTAGTAATGGAAATCCAGTAATGGGAGCAAGTGTCATAAAAGACAGTCATAAAGTGGACGCAAACAATTGGTAGAGTAAGGATAGCAATGCAGGGACAGTCAGAAAAACACACACACACACAAAATCAGTAATAAGCTACAATTGTTAGAATGAATAGCTAAAATTGCTAATTAAAGCCTTGAGGCAAGCACAGAGTTTCAAAATATTTTTTCACATATATACCACTAAACAAGTTGTATAGAGCTATTAGACAGTTTGTATAGGGCTATTAGAATGTGAAATAGGTTACTTAGGTAGCAACTATCATTTGAACATTGGAAAAGCAGTACATCTGTTAAAAATGGCTCAATTTTCTTAATTAGGTAACTCAATTAGTGTGCTTTGATAAAAGTGTATCTAAACACTTCCAGGGAAACAGGCAGTTCCTAGAAATGATCAAGCAAGGTTAATGGAGAGTATTTTCACACCTATTCTCAGGTTGCAGAGACTGAACTGATCTGAGTTTACTGAACTGCCAGAAAGTCCAATATAAGTCATGGCACAAGTTATACCGAACATCCATACAGGGAGGAGAACAAATGTCTGGAAAATGACTCTGTGTTATCTTTTAATCCAATTTCCTGAAACTAAAAGCCTGGGAGTTGCACTTAGTCATCTATGGAAAGAAAAATGGGTACTTCATACTACTTTTTGCTAGGCAGATTATATAGCAAGGAAAAAAAAAAAAAAAAAGGCTGAAATTGTTGACGAAAAGCAGAGAAGTGGTACTTGGAAATCTTCTTACAGTTAGGGAGCAACAAGCACAGGAATAACAGCTACATGTCCAAATTTTGGCATGGTAATTTTGCTTGAGACTTGAGAACAGAGAACTCAGCCAAGACATCAGAGTACTAAAGAAACCTGGCCTTTGCTGTTTAGTTTATTTGATGTTCTCCTCCATTTACCATTTGAAGACTTGATTCATCCGATGTTTGGAGTTAGAGCTCTCATACAGCACAGACCTATAAAGCTGACCACATGAAAAGTTTCATCTGGTATATAAATGTTTGGGTTACTATGCAGTATTCGATTATCACACTCCAATTCACTCTAGAGACTACTCTGAACACCCATGAAGTGCAAGTTTATTTTAATTGCAGAGAAATATGGGGGCATTGAAGTTCTAGGAAGTTTGCTGTTGATTCAGAAAGAGGATACTAAATCAAAATTGGGAGAAGCAGAAGGTGGTACAATTTGTATTACTCTTCATATTCAGTGTGTTTCCAAAGCATTTGTCTGTTTCAGGCTCCATTCATTTTCTGAGATACAACTTGATTATTCCATATAAACTCTATAACTGTGGCTCCACTTTACACTGGACTAATTTAACAGCACATAGCTGGCTGAAGAGCAAGGAGATTGCAGTTTGAAGACCCATATGTCTTTTTAAATGTGAGAAACCACAACCTGCTTTGGAAGATGTAAGCACTAACGTTGTTTACCAACAGTCTTTATGTATTTAACAACCTGTTTTACCCCAACTCCATAAAACCTAGAAACTTTGAAGCAGATCTGTTTGTGAGAGACCCTGCTTTGAAGAGAAGGAAAGCACAGCCATTGAGACTACTGCCTATTTTCTATTTTGAAGATACACACGTATGTTTTAAGTCCCCATTTACCTCAAAGGAAAAATGTAGTATTGAACCAAAGCTTATACAAAACTGTCTACTAATTTTACAGTAGATTTCAACAACAAAAGTACAAGTTCAAATATTCAATAAATCAAACAGAATAAAAACTAATTATTGCTAGAGATTTCCACACAACTAAAAAATGTCTGTGGAAGGGACAAACTACATCTCTTGCAACTTGTTTTAAAGACAACCAACACAGTTCATAACACAGAGTTGACCAACAAGCACGCTATAAATCCCTTCCACTGCTAATTAAGTTTCATGTTAGGTTATTGGAGAAAACAGTCAAAATCATCACTTGGATGTAAACAAACTTTATACTTTTGCTTAAAGGACTGTGCTTAAAGTAGCTTTGCACAGAATCATTTTCATAAGCAGTTATGTTGTCAGTATTACGTAGTGTTATCAACCATTTCCAGTAAAGTTTGCACTCATAATTAAGATTACACAACAGGAAACTGTACTATGTCTTTCAACCTAAACCTTATTTTCTTGTGTCTTCAGTTACAAAGTATCAGCTCAGATGTGTTACAGTATTTTCTCTTTGGTTACATCAGGATTAATTATGTTACAGTTTAAGAAGTTACACGTTTAAAAAAAATCTCCAAATACGGTGAGTAACAAGCATTTTGCATTGAAAGATGCTCTGTTTTCTTAGCACTGAGGTTTTTCCAGTTCAGAGAACATAATCTATTCTTTTCAGGGATATACCATCTATCTTTTGTTTCTTGTCTCAGATGTAAAATTACAAACCATTCTGACTGCCAATTAACTTGCCATATGTACATGATTTTCCTTTAAAATGCAAAGGAAACTCTAGAATAGCAGGATTTCAGATACTATTGGGACCCAGTTGAATCAAATAGACTAGAGATGTCATGAAATATAAAAACTGCATTATATTGAAATTTGTCATAAGAAAACAAAATTTATGAGCTGAGGATAGTTAAATTTAATCTAAGAAATATTGTTTGTGGTCTGTGCCTCCCTTCCATTTAGTCTTCTATTAGGGAAAAGAGAATTTACAACACCTCTCCCCCAAACTCGTGCTATAAAGGGTTAAAAAGGAAAATACAGTAGTGATAGCTTTCAAGGTATATATTAGGAGACAGTGTCATAAGAATGGTGAAACACTTTAGAACTTTTCCACCCATTTTGCCACATTGTGCAACATTCAGTTTTAGTCAGAAGTTAGTAGAATACAGACTGTGGATTCAATTTTCTCTAATTTGTCACCTTTCACCTAAGGAGGCAGCTACTTCATTTTTAGGAAAGTACTTCTTTAAGAAAAAACTGGTATTAATTTCTTAAACAGATGAATATCAATTTTTCATTAACATCCTACTATAGTCCTAAGTTGCACCGGTGGTTGCTCAGGCTGTTCCATCAGGGTTTTTTGAAGACTCCTTTTACCACCCACACAGAGCTTTGTGGCTACAGCTCTTTTTTTCAGTCCTTAACTTGAATTCAGTTTAAAGCACATCCTTAGGCACATCCTGGAAGATATCCTACTTACTTAACATGAAAGGGTATGTCAAGTTCTAATGAAGATTATGAGACAGATAAGCCAGTGGCCCATAATTCAGAATTTATGTTCTTCCCATTCAAAAGGGAAAACTGTTTCTAAGAGTATTCAGTTGCAAAATTACAAACAAAAATCATTTAATATTCAACCTAAGATTTCAGGGATGAAATTTTATCATCAAGAGAAAGCAGTTATAGAAGCAGCAAGCTTCCAAGTCTTATATACACCTGAACTTAAATTCAGAAGTATAATAATAGTTCATGTCATCTTAACATGTTCTGTGCTTTGCACTTCTCTAGTTTGGGGAAAAAAAAAAAAAAAAAAAAAAAAAGTCCCACCTGTCAGTTGGTGCAGACAGTCCTATATCTGGAGAAAATCATGTCATGCAGTCCTCCACTCTCACAATTTGAGTACAGGGTAGTAGATAACTGATTAGAGGAGCTCATCAAGAGCTGTACTACAGATAAGTTAACATTTTTACTTGATGTAACTATAGAGGCAAGTATCAGCTTCTTTAATTGATGACTACGATTCCCTGGAAAACAGGCAAGGCAGTTTTTGTGGTTAGAACAGACATTTGGAACACTGTCTACACTGTAAGCGCGCACAACTACTTTTGCAAAGCATTTTAGTTTTAGTTACAGAATCAGAAAACCATTTATTTCAAGAAGTGACTCAAGGCTATCTAGAGAAGGCAGTAATCCTTTAAACAATAATAAATAAATAATAATCTTTTAATCTTGTAGGCAAGAGACTATACTAAAATGCAGTAGTTTGAGATTTTAGATTGCCAGATGAGAAAGACTTCTTAAACTCTCAACTGCAACTGTGTGGAATGATTTTGGTTAACTCATCATGTGACAAAATACCTGCTGAGATACATCTGAAGAAGTATTTTTACCATAAAAGGAATGTTATGATCCAAATATATTACTTTCATAATAATTCACTCAATTAGAATAAAGAGTCAGATTTGAAAAATCTGACAAGCAAACTGATTTGGCTGGTAAAAGTTGGGGAAATGCTATGCTAGTAGTTAAGATCTATTGCTTCACCACTGGAATTCTAGACAGAGGCATTACTACACATTAGTTTTACAGGAAAAATACCACTGTTGTACACCCCATCCCCTTTTACCTATAATTTCTATTAGTGAAGTGGATAAATAAGATTTTTAAGAGCTATACAGACATTTCAAAGAAAATGGAAACATTGTTTTCCTTGAATATTTATTACCTTGTTCTCAAACTAAGATTAAAAAAATTTATTCTTCCTTTAAGTGCTAATTTAAGCCATAAAAATCGCAGGCTTATAATAATTATCACCTCAGTGTCAGTTTTCAAATATGAATCTACTATGCCTTATTCTTCTGGGCTCATTGATTCCTTAGGCAAGAAAGGCTACAACAAGAGAGAATACCAACTGCCTTCAGCTTTGGTTTTAGATTACTTCCTATTCTGCAGATTCAGCTGAGGTACTAACTAACTTAAATTGTAGTAGGATCAGTGAACCGTTAAATCAGTAGCAGAATGCCACCTTTCAACAAATATTTGAATGAAAGTAGCAAAGAGGCATCTGTACGTAGAAAGTAAAGTAGCAGTAAGCCAAAAGCTGCGTATTTTTGTATTTCATATTAATAAATGGAAAATATTATGAAAAAATAAGAAATTAAATCTATTTAATGCAAAAGTATAGGTGTCGGGGTCCACTGTTACACAATACACAGAAGAAAATAGACATCTCATGACTGAAGGATAGGAAAAAGAAGTTCATATACTACATTTTGGGGAAAATATTCCTCTTCCAGCATGCTGAATATAAGCCACAACTTCTGTGATTTTTCATTTGGATATTTTAGACTATAGTCCAATTCTTACCAGCATATCCTTTTAGTTCTTCAAGAAGTGTTTGAAACATGGAGTGGTTTGTCTTAAGCTTGTTCTTTGGTGACTGTTTTAGGTAGCTTACCTATCTACTGAAATAAAGTAAGCAAGTATTTTCTATTTGATGCAATTCCACACAGTGTGTAGACCTACAAAACTCCTTGCAGAGGACATAATGAATTGAAGAAGTTTACAAGTGTTCAAGGAGAAACTAGATAAATATCTGAAATAAGAATCTGAGAGTGACTGAACAGACAAAACTTTGCCAGGCATAGAAAAACTCCTGAAAATATTTGGGGGTCTAGGAAAGTGTGAGAGATGTGCGTTGCATATGTTGATTTTGTCCCTAGCCCCCTTGCTGCCTGTTTATGGATTCACTTGCATGACAGGTCAACAAGCAAGGCTACACAGATCTTCAGTATGAGCCAGCAAACCCACACATTCACAGGGCTAATACCATGAGTTCTTGAACTTATTTCCTTGTATTGCAGTAAGAGAAATCTCAAACATTTTCTGTGAACAGCTGCCTGGTCTGTATTGCTGGTGGAAAATATCCCTGGCAGTCACACTAGAATTTTACAAGCAAGTGTCAGCACGTGCACAAAACAGAATTACATACTGGGCTTAAATGCTGAAAGACATGTCATTCAGTAATTGAGTATTCCTGATTGGCTGAGTCTTCTTCCAAAAATTATTGCACTGCGTAGACCGACTGACGCATTTGAGAACATTTCTTTTCTAATCCTTGATTAGAAAGTACCAAAGGAAGCACTCCAAACTTCTGTTTTCTGTAGAAACACATAATAGTATGATGTATTGTGCTGAGATAACTAATTACATTCTTGATAATGTCGGTTCTAGATGACAGAAAATAATAAGAAAGATGTTCATTACTTCTGTTATCAAAGAAGTAAGTAAATAAAAATTGCAAAACATTTCCAGTGGTAAAAGAAGTAAGTCTAGGTAGGTCACTACTATTAAAGCTGAAGTACTTGTGTAGCCCAGAAAGTTATTTTGCCGTTCACAGAATCACAGAATGGTAGGAGTTGGAAGGGACCTCTGGAGATCATCTAGTCCAACTCTCCTGTCAAAGCAGGTTAGCCTACAGCAGGTCACACAGGACCATGTCCAGACATCTTTTTCACTCTGGATGTTGCTAGTGGTCTACTCTTGGAGGTACTGAATACTAAAACTGAATTGCAACCTTATTTTGTCATCGGTCTTTGAAATCTCCTTGCAAGCAAATTCGCATTGCTCTGGGCTTATAATCAACAAATGCATTTATGATTATCTATGTATCCACATTTATAACTTTAATTAGTTCTGGAAGCTGACTCAGCATTCCTAAATAAAGGTATTCACAAAAGATAACCAGTTAAATCCCTGATAAGCCCCTTATACATGAACTTTGCTCAATTTTACAGCACCATACTTCTACCATTTGAATCATTAATAAACTCCCAGGCCCCAGCAACCAACTGTAGAAAAGAATCTTTCTGCCATCCTAGTCTTAACTCTAAGCTCTAGATGAGGTCTCAACATCACATTTAGAGAGAGATTAGGGAGGGAAAAAAAAAAATACTGGCAACATGTAGTCAATGAATTCCTCCTTCCAGTGAGGTGAGCTCTAAACAAGACTCTCAGATGATAAACTTCTTTTTCTGCTCAGCAAAGAATAGAGTCCTACAGAAAATGGAGGCCACTGCTTCTTTCAATTTACTGGATACCAATAAGAGAATGTACAAAAGACTTAGAAAGAAAAGGCAAAGCAACAACTTTGTCTTCAGTCTGACACTCTTAACTGAAAAGGGGCTGATTATATTTTTGTCAGACTTAGCTTTGGTATCCTACCATAATACAACTTGAGAGTAGTTGTATGTCCTTGTCTGCTTTGCCACTTCCATTTCAGACAAAACAACACTCACAGCACTGATAAATTTGGCTGCCTTCCAGGGAAAACTAAATTATGCTTAACCTTATATTTTCAGTATGTTATTGGGATACTATCAACAGCAGAAGAGACTTTAGTCTATAATTTATTTATCCTTAAATATTGATCCCTGCTACTTGTAGCTGAGTGTTTTGCAGTACAGATATTTAACACGACGTATACAAGACTTACACAACTTCTTCCATGGAACTATCAATGTTTACTCTGGTTCTACATAATTGCTTTAGGAAATGAACTTTAAACCAAGTTACTTCTGACTACTGTTTCCTTTAATCAGATCCTTGATGAATAACAAATAAATAAAACCAAAACAGATCATATTGTTTCGTTAATCGCCACCCCTTCTCCTTCTCTTTTCAGAAGAAGTCTGAGCATGTATTGTTTAGTTAGCACTGATATCTGTGGCTAAATGCTGTAGAAAACAGCAGAAATCAGTTTAGCTGAAAACAAGAGAAACTAAATACAGAAGGCACTGGTGATCCCGTCTAAACTGATAACTTTGTTGGAGCAGTGAAGAGACTAGCTCCATCTTAATGACTTCCATGTGGATACTGGCAACTGTTGTTGGTCCTCCCTCTCCCTAAGGCTGAACAAGCTTCAGTCCCTCAGCCTTGCCTCATAGACCAAGTGCTCCAGCCCCCAAACATTTGCTCCAGCCCAGCAGAACTTTGACCACCTTTTCTGCCAGGACAGACCACTGGCTCATATTCAGCCTGTGTCTGCCAAGACACCAAGCTCCTTCCAGTAGAGATTGTCCACAGCTATGCAGTTCCCAGCCTATACTGTTGCAAAGAGCTCTTCCTCCCCATGGGCTGCACTTTGTATTTTCCATGTTGAAATTCATGAAGCTCTTCTTAAAACACTTATCCTAGCTATGAGCAGAATAAGATCATTAGCACGCTTTTTCATAAGACAACATAAAATAATTCCACTCCTGAATGCAGGCTTCTTATCCTTACCTACAAGTTAAACAAGGTATTTCAGATATTTACTGGTGGTACTAGCACTTACCCTTTCAGAACCAGGCATCTCTCAAATACCGCTATAAGATATAAATTGAATTATGTCTTTACAGCAAGATAGAAAACAGGTAAACAGGGATTTATTTTTTAGCAATATATACCAAACATCTAACTATTTAATTCACAAGCTTGACAGAGGATTTGAATACTGCTTCAAATACCACATGCTAGCTACTGTCAAGATTTCAGAAGTAACCCTTGAATATTATTAGGAATTACTTCTACTCTCAACTTCTCACAAGCCACACAATTCCACTGTACTCACAAAAATGGCCAGTAATGTGCGTAGCACTTCAATGGAGAGCCTTTGAATACACAGAGGTTAGCATCAAACAATAAATAGTGCCATTATTAAAATAAATAAATACATATATCTGTTGCCAGGCCACCAATGAAGTCTTGAAACATTGTGAGGCAGGAGTGGAAATAAGAGCCTTGGGTGGTGCGTCAGTACTTGCATCCTGCTTGGCTTTGCATTCCTAAGCAGCCACGAGATTGCTCCTTTGTTCCAGCTTGAGTGGTATCAAGGATGGCAGTTATTCACTACCCAATGAGATCCAGAACAGTGTATTACTCAATAACTTTAGCAACTAAGTTGTATTTCTTCAGCATTAGTTGCCAAACAGAGCTAATTGTGCAAAACCTGTCTCGAAGGAATAGATACATGAACATCTGCATCTGTCACACTGATGGCTTTTGTGTCAGATGGTCTGTTTTTTAAAGGAAAAAAAAGTATTTAGAAGAAAACAAAATGTTTCCATAGAAACAAGCTGCTTGTCTACCAGAAGCTTCTTTCTCACATTACTTTGTCAATATGTCTATGTCTTCAAAGAAAGGGATCTTTAGGAAAAAAACTGTCCTAAAATGACAAAAGGTCAAATTCTTACCAGGACATATAAAAACCATATGCCATCATATACTATGTATTTAGGAGCTGAAAGTTAGTATGTCATTTCGAAAACAAGTAATCCTAAGCATTTTTATTCGCAGGAATAAGAAAATAGATAACAGAAAGAAGATTTGATTCAGGATTGAAGGTCACTTGCAACGAATTACACCGATCACCAAAGTACACTGTACCTGAATCTTGGAACTGGCCAAGCTGACTGAGTATCATCTTAATAGCCTTCTACAACGTACACCAGAAGAAAACCCTTGTAAACTAAGTTATGCCAGAACATGGCAATATTGATATTTCATGGTTTATTTGTTTGTTTCATTATTTGAGGACCTGGTGCAGTGTGGTGATTCACAAGTTTGATTTCTTTTAAAGGTTTATTGAATTAGAATAGGGAAAAATCCTATTAAGTAAAACTAAACAATCATAACCATTGTCATGCTGATAAGTCTGAGCAAAATAAGGTAATTAAGCACTTGAACATACTATGACCAGGTGCTACATTTATAGATGACCCAAGATACTAGCATGAAGTTTCATTAATCAGACAGCATATACATACACCAAAGACCACAGTTTCTGAGCTTCAGTGTTTCCAGCATACCTTTAACTGTGACAGCTCACAGTTGTACAGTGAAAAGCAATCCTGATGGTACCCCAGCTTTTTGTAACTTCAGGATGTGTCATCGTGGTGAGATTACAGAAGCTGAGATGCTCTGGCTAAGTTTAACAATGTGCTTCCTGCTCCTTTTGTAGTCTTTCAGGACAAGAGACTCCTGAGCTACACAGGAGATCTTGCCAACCTGAAGCCCGAAGGCAGTTTTGTGCCTGTGTTAGGATCAAATTACCTTCATCAGCAAGAGCTGTGCTGCCTATAAGGCTGCTACATAATTCATGTCTGTAACTTAATTAAGGTGCTGCTAATGCTAACTTTGTACAAAACCCACCCACCACGCAACACTCACCATCTAGGGCAATAGGACAGAAAATTTTTCTGGTCTATGGCCTACTTCTAACTCTTCCCCAGAGCTTTCTCAGCTGACAAAAAGGAGATAATCCTGAGAAATTATGAAGGGAAAACAAGTAAAAAGAGGGAGTCATGTTATGTACGATGTTTGTCCCATTTTTATTACTAAGCTTGCAAGTTTTTATTGTGTAGAGGCGCTGTTTTCCAAATAAAAATATTCCCAATGCTAGTCCTTTCACACAGGGTCCTTCCCACTTTGGTCTATAAACTGTGTTTTTCACTTTCAGGTGCACACAAAACATTCCCAGGAATGCTACTAAAACAAAAATGTGCATCTCAACTGCACAATCTCTACTGTCTTTGCAATGCTGACTCTTAGAAGACTATCCACAGGAATACTGGCAACTATTATTCTTACTTGCATACTAGGAGAGCTCTATGGTAACTTTTAAAGTATTTTTTACACATGAGCAAGACTTTTTTTTTTCCTTCAGTGTTCCTCCAGGGTTTTATCTTTCTAGATATCTCTTCCTTCCTCCCTTCCTGGTCCTGGTTTGTCTGGGACAGAATCACAGCCCAGCCATGCCAGGCAGGCCGTTAGCAGTTTCAAGTCAGCCAGGGCAGCTGACCTGAGTGAGCTACAGGGGTAGCCCATCCTGTCATGGCATGGGCATTATAAAGGGGGAAGGTTTGAGGAGGAGAGAGCGCTCTTTTGGGGTTCCTTCTGCTTTTCATTGCTCCTGGGGACTGCTCTCCTGTTGATGGTGATGGCTGTGTGTTCATTGGCTGGGTATACCTTTGTTAATATTGGTGTTGTTTCATTAAATGTGTTTTCACTTCAACACATGGGTCTGCTCTTCTTTTCTTGAGTCCCCTTCCTGGCTAGTAAGGGGTCATCAGGTGATAGAGAAGGTGTTGTAGTTTAGTCCTGGATGTGGACTAAATGTAAATGCTTCCTGAAGTAACAGATAGTAAACTATACTTTCAAGAGCTCACAAGTCTGATCACCTTTTCATCTAGATCAGATATAGCTTTTTTAATACTGTATGAAAGTCATTAATCTTATCCAAATTTCTTTCCACAATCTTTTTGAAGCAGTATAGTAATATGTTATAGGTATCACTAAAGATAAAAAGTACTTGGCTCAACAGACTTCTGAACTTTATTAGAAGCCTTAGTTTATAAGGTGTCTTTCATGTTTGCACCATCTCAACAGTGAGAGTTTTGATACTGATTGTAAACAATAATTGAATAGTGCACACTTTCTTCTACAAAGTTTTGTAATAGATAACTTAGAAATTTCAGCAATCCATATCTATGGAGCACAAAAGCGTCTAGGGGTTTATATAATAATCTTTAAACTAGTGAGTATCTCCTACATCCCAATGCTCTAGGTCCATTTTGCCAACATTCTGAAAACTTTTGCTGGTTATGCTAATCAAAAAGTGATGCTACAGGTGAGAAACTTAGGAAAGGTATAACATGCCTAGTTTCTAGAGGATATTTTGTGGCTATAAAGCTCACTTTCACCCCTCTTCTCTTAATGTGTGTTTAAAAGGATTGTCTGCCAACAACGCCTCTCTTCTGAAGGCTGAGGAGTTTCTTGGCAGAATTATGCTGCCAGTACATTTGCTGTTGTTGTAGCTGGCATGGTAATTTAAGTATTAGTATCACTAGTCTTAATCTTCAAAGTAAACCTTACATACACAAGGATTTACCCCCCGCCTGCAGCAGAGGGAGCTATGAAGTGACCGTAGACGTTTTTCTTCAGCAAGAATATTCAGTTCACTACTATTGGTAGTTACAGAAAAGACCTTGTAAGAAAGTGATTAAATTCAGATATGAGCTTCATTTTTTTTTTTGTCTGTGTAGTGTTCAAGTCAAAAGGATGAATAGGAGAAGAGCATATTTTTTTGTTTGTTTTATGGGATGCAACTGGTAGTGAAACTCACTGGTTTTCAGATCAAACTGGCAATACTAATTCCCTCCAAAGAAACAATATCCTGTTACATGCTCTTCATAAGGTATGTTATTCATATTGCACTCCATTTTGGAAACTTGTTTGAGTGCTATATTCTGTTTCATATTTTAAGCGATTCTCTATTGGAAAAACAGCCTATAAGAAGTCAGCAATAACGTTTATTTTCCAGCTTGCAATGCTGAAAAAATTTTTTTGTTGTTTACCTTCATATTTTTTCCCCTGAATAATATCTTTGAATAACTGTTGTTCTATGCAGCTGTGTGCATAAAATTATGTTATCACATTAGCATGTGCCTATAGAGAAGTACACACTACATAGAGCTGTGGACACCTGTTCTATATTCACAGTCCCAGGTTGTAATAATTGTTTTAAGTGATATCAAAGTCTGAATCCAGTGAATTCCATACCTGAATAATCAAATATTCTTGTTCTCTGACAAATTCCAGGTTGATGTGAGCAAAGTTGATTTGTCCCATGCGTCAGCTTCAATAGGACATTAATATGTTAAATTATAACCCTCTCATCCTTCTACAAGCCCATTAATCAAGTTTCTTCAATCTTCAGTATCAATGAAACAAAGATTAATTTGGAAGTCATTCTAAATTAGGTACCATGTCCTACCAAATATCACTCTGCACTTTAAGATATTTCTCTTTGCCTACCATATATTTCTTATTCACTGGCAGTATTATTGAGTAATTTTTCCTGTTAGAAAATACTTTCCTAAAGAAAACAAACCAACCACACTAGGGATTCCTTTCTCAGGTCTGTTGCATTTCTTTTATTCTATTTATTATTCTATTTATTTCTTCTATTTACCTGACATTAACCTTATACTTGTGTATGCTTTCTTAACATCTGTGCATGGGATTTCCTCATCACCATCTTCTAGTGTAAAAGTATTAATTTAAGTAAAAGCTAAGAGTGATAAATTTATTTTCTGAGATACTTTCTTTCATACAGCTGCACTGAAGTTTCAAAACTAATCAGCTCGGACTTAACTGGAACTTAACAGTTACAGAGTTAAAACTTACAAAGCTTTTAATAAAAATAAGATAACATACACAGACATAAACCGCTGAGCTTGACCCTATCAACATCTTCTTGTTGCTTTAGAACAAATGTTTAGATGTAGGAACAAAGAAAAATTACTATTTTTTGGACAGAGATGCTATAAAAATAATTACAAAATGTTCCAATATAAAGTGAGTAAAAACATCAGAAAACTGAAAATGCATATGGACATAACTAACTAAACATTAAAAAAGTGGCAGCCATAGCAGTTTTTTCTGAACACATTAAAAAACCCCATTCTGCTAAAGTGGCTCCAATTGCTTATATGTTCAGAATTACAAATAAGATTGTAAAGAGTTCAAAAAAAAAAGCTTGAGACAGAAGAAAGGTAAAATTATTGCTATGTGTAAAACTGAGTTCATAACTTTCACAACATAGATCCCAATATTATAGAGCATCTTCAATATCCAGTGAATGGGGATCTTACTTTCATTAGTGGAAATCAGATATCCTTCAGGTTGCCCCATAGAGTGCTTGTGACTGTTTCATGCCTTCTGTGGAGCTTTTAGCATCTTGTTGGAATGGAAAACAGCTTAGCTAGGAAAAATTATTTCTACCAATTCATGTTACAGATTAACTTGTTCATATCTGCATCATTGCCTAACCAGTTCTCTGTATGTTATTAAACAGACTAAAGAATGTAGTACACGTTCCTTTACATTTTAACCCCTTCCTTTCGTTATTCTAAGTTTATTGCAGCTGAGTCTATCATAGTATCTGATTCTGCTAGAAATACTATTTTATTCATAACAAAATGCAGCTGCTCCTCCATCTAATGAGGGAGTTCACTTTTTGACACATACAGTTGTGATTTACCAGCAATCTGAGGTAAATGAGAAAGGTAGCAGTTACAGCAGCAACAGCAATTACATGTCATAGAAATCTTCCTACTAAACATTACTTTCTCTTTTTCAGAAGGGTGTCAGTGTTGCCCTCGCTACAATCTCTCTCGAACTACTGTCATTATTGCATTCCTCCCCTCCGTATTGCTATTGTTTTAAAAAGAGAGGAGCAACCATCATGATGCTACCCTGCTATGGAAGTATTTTAAAGGCTTTAAACATAAATTGAGATTGGACTGGAACCTGAAACCCAGTTATGTAAAGTCAGGTCCTTGAGAAAGCCCTCTATTCACTGCAACACTTCTTGACAAATTCTTCAATAGAAACTACCTGAAGTTTTAGTATATGTCAAAGAGTAAAATGGAAGGGGTTTTTTTTGTTATTGTTGAAGTTTTGATTATCCACCCCATGAGCAGGTGAACAGAGTTTAGGAGTTGAATGTATGAGAAGCCATTCTCTTGACTTTTTTTTTCCTCCATAATTTTTCACAATGGCTATGCAACCCAGAAAACGTGCTTCCCCAAGCCTGTTCTAGATGAAAGGAATGTATTGCACAGAAATCCCATAATTCTGTAGGAAATATTGTTTCTCAAAAGCCTCTTCTGCTCCGTCCCAACAGCCAAAGCCATCCTCTACAGGTTTTCCTGCAATTGTTGCAGTTGAACAGAAAGGTAACATCCATCCATTTTTCCCTTCTCCTCTCCACCTTTTCCCCAAGCCAGAAGCCTCTCTCACTAGGAAAGACAGCCCTCAGGAGCCCACAGGGGAGAAAAACAAACAAACAAAAAAACAACAGAAAATTACTTCATAAAGCCTCTGTTTTACCTTCCCTGTGGGATGCCCATAATTTCTTTCATACATAGTCAATCCAAAGCACTTCAGCTATTTGTGTGGAGTCGCATAGTTTAGTGAGTTAGACTCACTAAAACCAGACCTTCCCACTGTTTTGCACTCCTTATCTATCACAATTAAAATACATTTGAAGTAAAAGTGTATTAGGACCAGAGGACACCAGAACAGATGCATTAATCACACACTAGAAGGGGTACCTTAAAAAGGCTGCCTGAAAGTCTCAAAATACCTTATAAGACATTAGAAAAAACACCAATTCACACATAGAAAGTAAGTTATCTTTGTTTCTTCACCAGTTCATCAGACATGTCTTATACATCTTACATTAAAACAAACATCCAATCCCACACCTCACCTTTCAGGTGACTGCACTCCCTGCTAGCCTGGCCAGCTCCCTGAAGACTGCTTTGTTTGAAGAAGCAAAGGGAGTTGAAAATACTTTAAAAAACCAAGTGACTTCATTCAATAACTACACATCCCATGCCCCCAGAGCAAAGCATTATCTTTTAAATAGAAAAGCAAAGGGGCAAAAAAACTCTCTAGATAAATTTGAAATACCCTTACAATGTCTGTAAGATCAACTGTATTTTAGCTATTACAGCAACTTTCCCTCTATTCCAAAATCAAAACACAAACCACCAAAACAACACTCAACTCTATCAGTCTTGCTTCTCAATACAATCTGTCAGAAGAAGAACCCACAGCTTCTCCTCTTTGAGCTCTTCATGTACCTTCAGAAGCCTGAAATAACTACCAGCTTCAAAGTTTTCTGGATACTTCCCTAACCTCTCACATCAAGCCATGTCCAGCTGCTTCCCCAGCTGAAGGCTGATTGCCCCCACTGCCAGCCGAGGAGTGTATTCTGTGTGCTACATCACGTATTCCTGTCAGGATCAGCTCAATCCTAATGAATTAGACTGCAATTATCATTAATTAGAGTTAGCTCAAAATCTATTTTAAGCACTGCATCCATGTTTATTAGGGTATTTTTGGCATTCCCTTTATCTGAAATTCTAATGATGCTGTTCAGAATGTTTTCTAGTATTGATGAATTGTAATTGTCCACCCTTGAAATGTACCCTTTATGTAGCTGTAAACTGAGTGTACTCCAGAACAGGTTCAGAGGCTTCCCAGGCAGTAGTCAGCATCTAAAAAAAAAAAAAAAATCACATTCTGTAGTCAAAAGTCATGATTCATTTTTGCTGTTTCCACTTATGCATATTTGTTTTATTTTTTTACTTAAATCCAGACAGGTGACAGGTATGCTTACCAGAGGTATTTACAGCAGCTCTGGCTGCAGACTCTTCCCAGTGAGGCTGACAAGAAACACAAAAGTGTTTTAGGGACAGTGGAGACATTAATGCTTTGGGCTCAGTTTCATGAGCTCCAAGAGCAAGCTTTCAAAATCTTAACAGGCCTCCAGCAGGAGGACAACTAGTGGTAAAAACAGCAGGACACACAACTAATATTTTCTGTTCTGGCCCAAAGGCTCTGAAGAGATTCACATTTTACTGCTCCAGAGCAGGAAAAAAAGAAGTGGTGTAGATAAGGAAGAGCAAGCTGGAAACTGCTTGCTTTGATGCTTCTCATCTCAGAGAAATAGCGAAGACATGAAAAGAAAAATCCAATTATATATGGCTAACATGTGACAATCCCAGCACAATAAACAGAGAAGGGAAAACAAGAACAAATAAAAACGACATGAATCAAATACAGATTGTTTCTTTTTGTTTCATATACATACTGTTTCACAACTATTTATACGAATGTATGTAATACCTACAATGCACACTAGTACATCTAGAAATGAAAGTTATGCAGCTGGTTTAGACAGGAATTCTTGCACGTTTGTCTCAGGATACATTAAAAATGTATACTTTGTTTATTTCAATATTTTACTTCTTTATTGAACATTCCCATTTAGAGAATGCAGCGTAAGGCTACATGTTGCTGGAAAAAGTTCTCTAAATGGATTCAAGTAAAGCTGGCCCTTGGATTAATAAATTATTCAAAATTTGGCCATTATTCAATTACAATTCAACATAAAGAAAAGTTGCCCTGATTTTTGGAAATATGTATATTATTAAAGAATTTCACTGTAGAGCTTGGACAAATGATAATCAGGTAGTAGATTATTCCTGGACTGTTTTAATCAATTTTGGCTATTTTTTATTTATTATGTAATTTTTCTTGTAAATCATGTAACACTACTGTTCCCTGGGGTCAAGTGTTTTAACTGTGAGATTAAGGGCTAAAAAATGCACAATAGAAAAAATATACACCAAAGATTTCACATTTCTTTTGTGCTAATAAGTACATCTTCACATCAGGCAGATTCACTTTAAAGCATACAAGATTTGAATTCACCATTTATTTGCAGTAACCATTCAGTACTTTTTGCTATTCTATTTTTGTGTAAACATAAATTCCCAAATACATATGGTGCTTGCTATTTTTAAATCTACCTGTTCATTTTCCCAGAAAGAGCTTTTCAGGTTTCTTTATTTCTCACCAATATTGTTATTTTCTGCAAGCAGTTGAAATTATATGAAATGGGACACCGTCTACTTTGCAGCACAGTTTTGAAAATCTTGAGTGGCATGAGCTATCGTTCAGCTACAGGACCAACTTTTTTTTTCGTAGTGATAAGGGACAGATTGTAAAGGCATTCACAGCTAAGCCTGAAAATAGGATGCCGTGTGAGATTTTTCAAATACATCTAGGCTTATAATTTTTTTGAAGTTACTTAGAAAACTGCATTTTTCCCTATTCCTGTTTCCTTGCATGACCTTGAGCACATCATTCTGTGTCTCACATTCCTCCTCTAAAGTGGATGCAATAATATAATAGTTACATCTCAATTGGTAACGTCAGGACAAAATCATTAATTATGAAGTTGTTGGGGACTACTTCATTGGTGGTGACTTCATTGGGCATATCTGCTGTTGTGGAATGGGTGAGTTTGAGCACCGTGCACAGAACAATAATTTTACAATTTAATTGCATAAAATACTAATGGCTAAACCAGAAAATTGGAGAGATGTATTCACAGTACATCAGTGCCCTTGTAAGGTACGAATAGTACATTTCTATGCATTCTTTCCCAAGGATGTTTGTGGTGGTCTGGTCCTGGCAAGATGCCAGGTACCCACCAAAGCCACTCTATCACTCACCCCCTCAGCTGGACAGGGGAGAGAAAATATAACAGGCACGTGGGTCAGATAAAGACAGTTTAATGAAGCAAATAGCCACGCGCAGAAGCAAAAGCAAAACAAAAGATCTTATTCTCTACTCCCCATCAGCAGGCGATGTCCAGCCACTTTCTGGGAAGCAGGGCTCCGGGACGCGTAGCGGTTGCTCTGGACGACAAACGTGAAATGAATGTCCCCACCTTCTTCCTGTTTTCCTCAGCTTTTATTCCTGAGCAGACGTCATGTGGTATGGAATATCCCTTTGGTCAGTCTGGGTCAGCTGTCCTGGCTATAGCCCCTCCCAAGTTTTTACCCACCCCCAGCCTACTGGGGAAATGTTGGGGAAGCAGCCTTGATGCTGTGTGAGCCCTACTCAGTAGCAGTCAAAACACTGGTGTGTTATCTAGCTACCACTGCACAGCATGGTGAGGGCTGCATCTCAGGCAGACCCATTACAACGTTGCAGGAAGTCAGATGTATTTTAGGTTTACATGTTTCAAAATATTAACTTTGTTCTCATTTAAGAAGAGATATTTGCATGAAAAGAACAAACTTCATTCAGTTTGTGCTTCAATTTAACTACACAAATAGCACAGCTGAACAAACACAGTGACAAGCTTGTATTTTTTTTTCCTTTAAGCCACAATATCTCTTACTTTCTGTAATAAAATGACAGAAATTGTCACCCATGAACACTGTTTCTAGGGGAGCAATGTGCAAGAGTTTAATCCATTTTCACATTATTGAGGTATGCATCAGAAGAAAACCTGTTATAAAACCCACTAGTTCTCACTTCTACAGAAATAAGTGTGGCTGTGATTGCAGGTGTACTGTACTAATCTATAAGTACAGTGAAAATCTTCAGTTACTCGTCATTTTTATCTACATGGATGACAGAGATGCGGTACTGCAATGCTGTATTTAAAGTCAAAGTGGCCTGAAGAGCTCTTTTACTTCATCTTTTCTCAAGATATCTTTTGGGATTGACTAATTTTGAACCAGTCTTGAAAGAGATAACCAGTTGGCTTACAGAAATACAAAAAGGTCAACAAACACTTTTTTATCCCCTTTGGTGTGTTCTGCAACTCAGACATATCATTCTCTACAAAGAACTTATTACTGCTGTTTTGCAAAAATATTAAAAAAAGAGAAACCTACAAAAGAAAGCATTAAAATGTAATGTAGGTAGTGGAAATAACAGTCCAAAGAATAGAAGGATTTGCTTAGAGTAGTTATACATATGAAACTACAATCCCCCAAACTGTTATTGATTAAAAAATGACGAGCATGAAGGCAATAAGATCCATAAAATCGTAGTATATTCATAAGTAAGTGTAACAATGTATGTCATAAAACAGGCTGTGGCATGTTTATCAGAGTTTTGACACTGCATTTATTAAAATAATGAATGCTAATTTCATAAGGATTTTGAGGAACCAAACCTGCTCCTGAAAACAGCCCAGATTTTCAAAATAAAATGGAATAAAGATCTTCCTCCCTTTTTAGCACACAGCACAAACAAATCTCAGTGAATTTGTACTTTCAGATATTTCCAAAGGTGGACTTTTCTGAAGGATCCACTTGCGTAATCTGTCTCAAAAAAATACGTTTCATACCTGCATGAATTAATGGGAACAGCATGAACAAGCGTCTGGTTCCTGTGAAAGTTTTGTGAGAAAGCTTGCCACCTCCAGGCCACAGAACCACCACTGGGGTGGGACGTGGCAGCTGCGGGAGATTTTGGACCCCAAGATCAGCAGGTCGCATTTAAGAATACAAGCAGAAATACTTGAAATACTCTGAGAAATATCTGCTTAAAATTTTCTTTCCTTGGAAGCCTGCCTATTTCACTGGTTGATACTTCTCCTTTACCTCCAGTAACATAGTATATGCCTTTTAGGAAATCAGAGTAGAGGTAAAAGAGATCCTGAGCAGAAAGTGGGTTCAGTAGTAGGCTATAACCTTGTATATGACCATAGACTCATACCCATTTTTTTCTGAGTGTGTGCTTCCAAATTACGTCATCATCCCACCATAAAGCTGATTCCTAAATGCTTTTGTTGTATCATAATCATGCTCAGATAGCAAGTTGTTCAAAAACCAGCCCAATCCTTGTTACATAGTGAATGCTTTTTCCTGTATCCATTACTTTAAAATAAACTCATCAGACAAAATACATGATTATAAGTTAAATCAAGTCTCCATTTTCATCCTAAAGCTACTAGGAAGTAGAACTAAAGTTTATTATTCGATTGCACTGGACTAACTGGAAAATCACAACATATATTTGCTATGTTGATACAGTTGCCTGAGTCCTGTCAAACCGGCCTGTATTTCAGACACTTGCATCTTGTTCACAGAAACAGGAAGGATGTTGATTGCGTTTAAGCATACAGTCAAACTTTGTTATTGCCCTGGACTAATAGCCCTATTAGGCTCTTTGTTTGAAAGCTTTATGATTTTCAGATAAAATACTGTGGGCAAAGAAAGTTATTTGTTAAACAGAGAAAGGTAATTGGAAGCTTACTTTGACCTATCATTGTAAAACCCTGGTTCTCCTTTGAAAAGAACAGAAACACATATTTTTTAATTAAGATTGAGAAGATAATTGTTCTTAACGAAATAATTTAATTTGTATGCAACCATATCCATTTCTGTGCTGCAAAGTATGTAATTTTGTGTTAATCTGAAAGGAAGTTCATTTCAAGAAATAATTCTTAATAGTGGCCCTCCACTAGAAAGAGCAGTTGGCAGGTATTTCACTTCATTTAACATTGAGAAAATAAAGTACAGGATTTCTTATATTTGTAAAAGGTTAAAATTAAAATGACAGTAATTTAGTGTTTGATAGATAAGGAGCTGGTACCAATAATTCATATTATCCTTTTAAGAAATTGATTTGTTTGAAAATGGATGCAAATGTTAGATATACTAATAATATTGAGAGATGGAGAGAATTCAAACAACTTCTCTACTGAGATTCTGCTTTCATTTGAGTTCTTGATCTAAACTAAGAATCACCCCAGTAACGTGAATTAAAATATTATTCTTTACAGGAAAATAATAAGAAAAGGAATTTCACCATTTTCCTTATGCTATACAAGAAGTGGGCACTAGTTTTGGGGCTTAGTTTTGAAAAGAGCTGAAAATTCTTCCCAACATTCCACAAAGTGTGTAGTTGTGGTATGCATGGACGCACAGCTAACATTTTCAGTGGGATGTTTGGCATCCAGTGTGGCCAGCAGCCCTCAGGCTGATCTTTACCAGAGCACTCAGCATGCTGGATCCATGGACTGCAGGGCCAGCCTGCTCTGGGGAGTCACATGTTCCCTCTGACACCATTCATGGCTTCTCCATCACCACCACACAGCTGCTGTGAAAGCACTGCAGTGCTGACCACATTGCCAGCCTCAGAGCTGGATTCAGCATGCTTTTTCTAACATCCTGAAGCAATGCTGGACTTACAAGGAGAAAATGGCACAAGACCAGGAGGACAAAAAGGGTTAAGTGACTGAACTGACCGAAATTTATAGAGCTTCTGCCCAGCGATTAAGGTTAAACTTCAAGTGTTTCTTATTCCGTAAGGGGTAGTTCTCCACTGCCTTGCTTTAAAGTCTACTTTAAGCTCCTCACAGAGATCAAATAAAGTTTGTTTGTCAAATCTCTACATACAAAAAACTGCTCCTATATTAGGCCTAAAAGTGAGAGTGTGCTAAGCTCTCCAAATCCTGTTAGAAAGATAAACTCCTAAATCTTCTCCACTGTCTCTAGTGTCAAGCAACAGTATTTGGTATTCTCTTTGTGCTGTTACTTTCAAGCCTTGACTTGAATAAGATAAATCTACCTAATAAATACTTTGTTATACGTCCATTTCAGCTGAAAATGAACTCTTTCCCAACTCTGGCATCCTCAATGAAAATTCATAAATACTGCTATATGTTAGTACCTCCTACTTAATACATTTTTCTTTAATGTGGAAATCCACCTGTGCTTTTCTTCGCATGGAACGTTGTCTATGAAGCAACTATGTCTATGTATCAGTGTATAATATTTCTTGTACGCACTTATATAAGTATATATTTGCATACTTACATACTATATATAACTACTTATGTGTACTTATACCATATACTCATACCTATACTTGCATATTTCTTATATATACTAATTTCCCATTTCATACATATCACTGGTACAGTCTTTGGAGATTTCAGCCTAGAATGGCCGTATAAACTGAACTACGAATCAACAGGTGGGCATATCAAAACAGTGAGAAGTAAAAAGACAAATACCTAGTTATTAAAGCACCAGTAACCAAGCTACTGATCTTCTGTTGTGTTGATATAAACTAACTTGTGTTCAAAACATAGCTAAAAGTGCACAGACATACCAGATTTTTCGAACTTGCTGTGCAGTACTAAGGGCACATGTGCACACCATCACAGCTCATTTGAAATCCTTGCTACCTTCATACTAGAACCACCAGACTAAACTCATGTTTTTACTGCAGTATAGGCATGTATTTCTGGGAGGAAGGGGTTTTTCCTCTCTAGTTATGCTTCAAGAACAAGCCAGACTGGTTCACAGGTGAGATTTTTAGATATGGTGACACAGAAAAATATTGTCTGAGTTCACACTGAACTGGAACTCTCTGACCTGGGTGCTTCTGCAGCAAGTAGATTTTCTACCCACTCTGCAGTCTCTGCTAAGAAATCTAACCAACGTTTTCTATAATGTGAGAAAAGGACCAAGAAATCTACAAGGAAAAACGATCTGCAGAAAAAATTGTACCAATAAAAAACTGTAGCAACGTTTGTGAAGAGAAAGTGTATTGTGAAATTTTATATCCTTATAGTGCTACAACACTATTACTACTTTAAACTGTACCATTTTTCAAACTGTGATAAGGAAAGAAAGGTATGAAAACTGTAGAATAAGATTTTCTTTTTCCTTGTGGCAAAACCAATGTTGTTGTGATCACATAGAATGTCACTTGAAGGAATGATAGAAGTAAACTAATAAAAAAGTTTAGCAGGGGTTATTTCAGTACAGAGGTTCACTATTGATATATGTATCAACCAGTGCTAATTTTTTCCCTCCATTTCTGAACCAAAAGGGGGTTGCTTTTAAAGGTGTGTTACTAATTTGTAAGCAATATAAACACAGTTTTGCTCATAACTGAATTTTGAATCGTTGTGAAAAGTAAAGGATACATTATTGTAATACAAAAATAATGTCAGATTAATTTTACCATAACCTCATAGATTCCTAAACGTTTAAAAAATTACAAGTGATGCTTTTGTCTAAGTAGCTTTTCATGCTTTAAATTACTTGTTTTGAAATAGATAGTTGTTTTGCTTTATCTTAAAGGTATTTTGCAGCCTTAATTCAGTTTAGCAGCCGGAAACAGACGAACAAAAATTTAAAACTTGACCAGAAGTAAATCCTCCAGACTATGGGTTGAGAATTTCAGCCCTATGGGTCTGCAAGTGTTTGTGATTTATCAAAGGCCATCTTTAAGTTCTAGGGCAGTTTACAAATTGTGAGCTCTGTCTTCCTTAGAACTCCCAGTTCCTGTGTTGTTATTTATTAATCAGTGTTAACAGTGCCTTGACAGATTTTTAATTTCATTATACAGCAGTACCATGATGTCTGAATGATCATGAGCTGTGTGTTGTGCTGTTTACAAGGGAAGGTAATTATACACTAGGATATTGTTCACTATTAAAAATTTTTCTTTTTTTTTCCTTCACTAAACAATAAGATTTTGAAGACAATGGCAAAAGAAAATTTATTATGTTTCCCAGCTAGCAGCTACACCTAACTGCTAATGATGGAACTAATGTTCCATTCAAAGTAAATTTAAAGGAGAAACAAAAAAAGAAAAATCTCAATATTTCAGACTAAAAGTGAAGTACCAACCTCAATTCTCTCTACATTGTGACTGCTATGTTACAAGATGAGATTTAAAACCTACTTTTTAAAGTGGTTGGAACACTGGTCTCACAGTGCAAAATAAGAAAAAACACAATTTTAAAAGATGTGCTTGGATTAAGCAGCAGACTTCAAAATGAAATTAATACAAAAGTATCATAAGAATTTGAAGTTGAACTGCTTAGACACTAGACTAGTACTGGCATTATAAATCATGTAGACAGACTTGAAGTTTGGGGCGTTTTTAAGATATGAAATCAAATATTTTCAGAAAAGACTACTGGCTTGTGGATTTCCTATCTGAATTCTCATCTGGGGAGGTGATGTTTAAATAAGCATGGCCATCCCTTCCTGAAAAACATCTCTTTAAGCCTGCCACAAACTTGACACTATCATTAGTCAATTCTGAGCATTTTAGTTAGGAAATACTGCAATCTTTTAAGAACCAGAGTTTTGTTAGCAATGCAGTTCTGCTTAGACTGTCGATTGTTGACGGACAAAACATGATTAAAAAGAACGATTTGGCTTTGCAAAATCTCCTGAAATATAAGTATTTAAAAGTACAAATCCTATATCTTGCTGAAAAAAGAGACTATGACCTAAAGTTCTCTGAGATTAGATTTTAAGATCTATAATAAAATTGATGCCACACGCATGTACCATACACATAAAATAGCTTCCAATTCAATGATGCTGTATCAGTGGTCTATGGGTAGCAATACAAATTCTCACCAAAGACAATTCAGTCCTCTAAATGTTCACAAAAGAGTAAGTAATGAAGAATGCATAAACAATAATAAAAAGCAAGGTGTATTTATTGGCTAATATATGCCCATCTAAGACTTAAGCTATCAATGGTTACAATGGCCTGAATAGGGACTAGGTTTGGAACTGAAGCCACCCTCTCTTGCAAAACTACACTAAAGTGCATCCTGGAAGATACCAGTTGCCACTGGACGCATTATTTTTTGATCTTTTTAATGAAAGTATAAAAAATTAAATTTGCTTATATATGTAAAGTTCATCTCATTAATATCCTGAAGGAGGTGTATGGTTATAATTTGGAGGTATTGCCGATGCTGTGAAGAATGGGATAATACTACAAGAATAATTAGACCCTGCTTCCTAGTAGAAAAAGAAATAAAATTCTTAGTAAAAAAATTCAAAGGCATAGACTAATGGAATAATAAAGAGGAGTTCTACTATATAGAAATACATCATTAGTTGAAGCTGATAGAAAATGAGAGACACTTGAGTATATTTGTTTAGTCATAGGATCATTATAGCCAACAGCATAGGAAAAAAATCATGGAAAAGTGATGCTAAGATCTGTCAGACAAAGCATCTTCAGTAGAGAAAGGCAACAGATGAGTACACAAGACAGAGAACATCGCAATTAGCATATTCTGTGTAGTTCTGGTTATCTGTGTTCAAAACCAGGTTAACATGCAACAAGGGTAATAACTGGCTGCCATGATGATCAGGGAAGGAGCATGTGTTTTAAGAAAAAAAAAAAATCTTACCTAGTTCAGCACAAAAATGGCTGAGAAAGATATTGAGTCTCTTTAAGTGTGTTTGGGAGCACCAAGAAGGGAGGGGCAGGAATCATGTAACTATTCAAATGTGATTGTATGTGTTTTAAGAGCCTAGTGGAAATAGTTAGAAATAGGTTGTCAGAGTCCAATACTCACTGTCTGCGTTCTTTTAGATATTCCACATGTGAAGAGTACAATATTTAATGCCATTTTTTTCTTATTTGAAGTTATCTGTTATTACAAGGGATTTTGATGGAGTAGAATGATACACTAATGTACTTAAATCACAATTTGAGTCCAAATGACAGCAGAATATAGCAGTACCTTTATTGATAACATAGATTTCAACAGAGAATAAGAATAAAATTTTTTAACCTATGAATGAGTGGAGTGTTAAAAGATCATCTGAATGAAATGATAAAAGGAAAGAGCTTAAGTTAATTCAAGATGCAGTTTGCCTATAAGGGAAAGAATTTTATAACAGGACAGGAGTCATCTCAAAGGTGGAATACTAAGTTTGGGACAAGAGTATTTAGGAGGACAATTTACTGTAATATCAAATGGGTCACAGGAAAATTCCTTACTGTTTCCTGATGGCTTATTTGTGCCATAATTTTACTGCAACAACTCTGTGCTTTAGGATTCTAGTTGAATCCTAATCTTCTGCAGAAGACAAGGGCTCCCCCATCAGTGCACAAGCTAGGTGTTTTTTCTGTTGTTATTTTTTGCTTACCTGTAATCACAGTTCTGGAGTCTGTAACTCTCAGTCCTGAAGTTTGCTCCTTGTGTTAATGTGTTCTGCACTCTTCAGTGAAGCTGGTGCACGTGAATGAACTATTCTACAGGCTGTTGGAACTACAGGTCTAGCTGCCTGCAGCTATGAGCCAGGGGCCCTCTGAACCTTGCCTAAAAATCCTTTGGAGTATTAGAACAATATCCCTGTAAAGGTAAATATTTCTTATTTCTTGAAACATTAATTTTATGCAGAAAAAGTATTGGTAGGCATGTTTATATAATATAAGACATACAGAAAGAGGTTTTTCCTGTCAATATACTGGAAAGATTTTATCTGCCTTTTATTTATTTACCTTAGGAACTAGATTTGCATTCAAGACAGTGGCTCACAATGGTGATAAAAACAATTAAAAAAGATAATTGTGTGTGTCTAGATGGGAAGAAAGGAGGGAATTTTCCCTTTCCCACCAAATATTTGCATGTGGCTGATGAAAGAGTCACAGAAGACAGGGGATAGGAGAGACTGCAAGTCAGCTTGCTTGCCGTCTTTCGGATCCTGATTCCACTTAGTCATTCTTTCTGATCTATATTCATGGATTTTTCAGAGACCTAGCAGCTACATGTCAGAATGACAGGTCTCAAACTTCTTTCAGGACGAAGCATCAATCTGTTTGTGAGCACTGACCTGCCAGAGTTCCAGCGATTCTGCAGGCCCTGTGATTCCTGTGCAGAGGATAATTCTGAGCTCGGAGCACAGTGATGGACAAGATATTCTATCAAAGTTGCTTCTCAGATTGCAAGCAAGAGCTGTTGAAGGTGTTTTCAATCTATGTTTTACTGAATGTTAACAGCACTTTTATAACTGACCTTTTTTTTTTTATTATTTTCTCTGCTGCCTAGTATATAACCTCTTGCCATTTATTCTATTTGTTTTTCTGAAGGCAACAATGTAAGATGGGGCAGGCGTATTCTTCTCCCCACTGTGAACCTAAAAATACCTTTTCTTCTGTATAATATAAAGATTGCTTTCTCGTAGCTAGCACTTAAACATTTTGGTGGTTTTGTGTCAGGGCTGGGGAAGTAAACAAGAGCTAGCTGAATATTTCATGTTTCATCCCTCCTAAGGTACTGGGATTGAACTTCATTAATTCCAGACATACTCCATCACTCTGTGCAGTGAAATTCCCCAAAACTAAAGCTAAATGCAAGAATGCAAGACCTTGAATTTTTATTACCCATCTAGTTCTGAGAATGTCCCATTCTTCCAAAGTACACTGAGTGCTGATTCAAAAAGAAAATGAATTATTCTAAAGAGTAAGAGAACATATTCACAAAATATCTGTGTCAGTGCAGGGTATGCAGCAGAGTTATTAGTATTACTCTTAGTATTCGTAGCACACCATTTCAGAGGACAGAAATTGAGGGATGATTTTAAAGGAAGGACTTCTAAAAACTATGAGATATTCATTGAATACATTCAAGAATTACTGTAGAACTGAAGCAACACAGTTTTGAATAAAATTTAATCTAATAAAGCACAAAGTTAGATAAAGTAATTGCACAGAATAGATAAACTTTTAACCAAAGGACATGATATTAAGCTGACAATACATAAAGCAAATATGACAACAAAACCCTGCTCCGGGATTATTAATGGAAATTAGCATTATTAGCTTAACTTCATTTATTAAATAAGCAAACCAACATTTTATTTATAATAATAATTTTCTTAGAGGTACAATATTTCTTTTTTTCAATGTCGATGACAACACTGAGATTCAATATAGAGGTATATGACATATTGTATGCATCCTAACCTAATTTGTTGCCAGATATTTAGCTCTAAAATATCAACTATTTTATGGTAAACTCAAAGTAAAACAAAATACTCAAATGCCAAATATATCTTTCCTAGGCAGAAGATTTGTTTTCAGTTCTCACATAAACTAACCTACCTCAGGTTTCTCTCAAGCACTATTGTAACTTCTCCAGGAGTCTCAAAACCAGATTTTGTTTCACCCTTATTTAACTTGGATGGTCAGAAGAAAATTTCATATATATGCCCCTACAGCACTACTGGGATCACCTGCATATATTGCTTTTTCACTATTGCCTCAGGACAAGCAGTAGCTAGAAGTGGAGAACTGTGGGGATGTGGCTAAAAGCACTGTAGACATTTTGTAGAAAACTCAATTGCTTTCACAAACACCTTTTGCATGCCGAAACCCTTGGTTATCTTCACACAAAACTTAATTGCCGAAATTCAAACTCTTCAGGTAGTTAAATACCATTAATTGAAGGCATAAATACTTACAACAGGAAAATGATTCCACTACTAAAGAGGGAAACAATAATTTGAAGACATCTTTCAGAGGTGACACTGTCAGGTAATTTACAATCAAGCATGAACGACTTCATGTTTCACACCTCAAATACTGTGTGCAGTTTTGACACCCTCACTACAAGAAAGACCTTGAGGTGCTGGAGCGTGTCCAGAGAAGGGCAACGAAGCTGGTGAAGGGTCTGGAGAACAGGTCTTGTGAGGAGTGGCTGAGGGAACTGGGCCTGTTTAGCCTGTAGAAGAGGAGGCTGAGGGGAGACCTTATCACTCTCTACTACTACCTGAAAGGAGGTTGTAGTGAGGTGGGGGTCAGTCTCTTCTCCCAAGTAACAAGCGATAGGAGAAGAGGAAATGGCCTCAAGTTGCACCAAGGGTGGTTCAGGCTGGACATGAGGAAAAATTTCTTTACTGAAAGAGTGGTCAAACATTGGGAGAGGCTGCCCAGGGAAGTGGTGGAGTCACCGTCCTTGGAGGTGTTCAAAAAACATGTTGATGTAGCACTGTGGGACATGGTTTAGTGGGCGTGGTGGTGTTGGGTTGATGGTTGGACTTGATGATCTAGGAGGTCTATTCCAACCTAATGCTTCTAGGATTCTATGATTTTACTTCTTCTCTAGTTATGTCATCTGCTGGAAACTCTGCTGGAGTATTTTAACACTGGAACTCCAATTATGATTTCTATGACATCCTTAAAGTTTCTCAGATAAATGTTTACATGAGAAAGCTTAACGTCAAGTAAACCAAAGCAAAACAAAAAAATGGAAAATTCAACCAAAAATATTAAAGATTTCTAGAATATGGAGAGTCAGGAAAACAGTTTAGAAAGTGAACTCTCTTCACTCTAATTGCTTAGAGAACAAACTGCAAATAAGGAAGTAAAAAGCTTATGAAAACATATATTTTTGCTATTGTTGTTGTTGTTGGTTTTGTTTTAGTTTTTGGGAGTTTTTTTTTTGACCCTGGCCAGCAGCTAAGCACTCCCCTTCAGCCACTTGGTCTCTCCTCACCCCAGGAGGAATGGGGGAGAGAATCAGAAAAGCAAAAGTGACAAAACTTGTAAGTTGAGATAGAAACAGTGTGGGAGCGTAGTTCGCTGAAAACAGGCATGGAATGCTAGAGGGCCTGCACAGGGAAAACTCGGTTGAACAGTTTGTCTAAACTAATATAGTAGGCCTCAAGGACGCTTCGACCTTGAGGGTCAGAATAGAAGAATTAGAAGCTAACATCCATATGAGGCGGAACGCATTAGTATTAATAGTAAAGTGATAGGTAGAAGCAGATGACTGATATATGTATAGCACAATTAGAGTTTATGAAAAACTGCAAGTCATGATGACTTTGGAAAATTATGCTATATAAGAAAGTGCATCTGCACAATAAAACGAGTTTCCTGATATAACTCATATTGAGTCTTTTGTGGATTCTCCAACTCCCGTCCCCGCAAAACAGTTTAATAAGTGAAGAAAAACTGTGTGTGCAAGCAAAGCAAAATAAGGAATTTATTCACTACTTCCCATCAGGAGGCAGCTACAAATGTTCCTGCTTCCTCCTCATTTCCCTGAGCTTTTATTGCTGAGCACAACATTATATGGTATTGAATACCCCTTTGGTCATTTCTGGTCAGCTGTTCCCTTCTAACTTTTTGTTGACCCCCAGACTATTTGCTGGGGGCAGATAGTGGAGGTGCTGGCAGATTGGGAAAAAGAGAAAGCCTTGATGTTGTGCAAAGTCTGCTGAGCCACAGGCAAACCACTGCTGTGTTATCAACACTGTTTTGGTTACAAATTCAAAACACAGCATCATATGGGTTGAAAATCATGAACGATACGAGGGAATTTTATCCAAAACTACCAAAGCTCTATTGAAGTGTTAAAGCGTTGATTTTCTTCAAAGCTTTCCAAAACATTAGTATTAATCTGTGACTGTTCTGAAGGATTTAAAATGTGCTGAAGGTGGGTAAGGAGCAATATACTTTGATTCAAGCATAATCAAATCAGTTAAAAATTTTTAGAGCTAGTGTTTTCAGAAAGTAATGCTATGTAACGAAAGCTGGCTGTTAATATTTACGTATTATGTCTTATTATTCTATGCTAGGAAAAAAGCAAAACAAAGCAAAGCAAACCAAACATCACAAAGCGTTCTTATTCGCTCAGAATAAAATAGCTTTTGGACTATTACTGAACAGCAGTGTCTGTCTGAGCTGCCTAGATACTTATGTGGATCTGAACCTGTATACCTAACTCCAAGCTCAGAAACACTTAATTAAATTATTCATAAGTATTCAAAGTCAGCTAAAGCTGACATTATCACTCCAATGGGATCAAATCCACTTCACTTTTAAGTATATTTTCATATTACTACTAGAGAAAAATTACAGGCAATCTTAAATGCTCTCTTTAATCTGGTATTGCACTATCAACTCTTAAGACCACGAACAGTTTAGTGTGGCATTAGAAGCTGGCTGCCAGTGGATCACTTCTTCCTGTTCTTGACACAATCTTGTCGTAAGGAAGTGAGTCAGTATTTTGTACAATAAAAATGTTTCAAAGGGCTGTGAAGTCATTCTCTAACCACATAGCACTTCTTTAAATTAATTTTTACCCAAACTGCCAACATCACGTCAGTACAAAGAGTGACAACCACATTAATTTAAATTGTGCACTATCTTAGACTCCCAGGAATCATTGCAACAAGTAGCTTCTTAACAAATGAAAGAAGATCCCCAATCTAGTTAACATCTGCACTAGTGGTAGAAGATGTTTGAAGTGTCCAAAGCAAGAGACGAAAGGACAATGACAATGCTTGAAGTGTAGAGTCAGCTTTTCAGCCTCCCAGTTCTTACTCAGTTCATACCTGTAGCATATCATTCCTTATGACCCTCAAAAAACTTGGGTTCAGACTGAGACCCTCAACATAGTACAACTTTGCAAATGTAATTGTAGCATGCTGACCAGGAGAATGATTCAAACTACTTGAATTTTTCATGTGCATTTCCTAATGTAGTACTATGATATACTTGTTTGGTGCCTCAGCTAGATCATTCTTGCATATCACTTTGCTGTCCTTTACCTCATCCCCTTAGAATTATTTTGCATAGAAACATAGATTTTAATACACTGCATAGAAAATGTAGTTTTCTGTCAGGAAAATGGAGTTTGGTTGGGTCCTTTCCTTTCTCTTATCAATGGGATGCACTGTCATTCTTAACTTCAGGTAAGACCTCGACAAAACTAGCCAAAAAAATTGAAGCTGTAACTAAAATTTTCACACATTTAAGTAACTTTAAAAACATTTAAAATCAAATCCTCAGGATCATAATTATAAACCATGCTGTTTATATATAAGCAAACAATGTACTATTGTGTGGCAAAAAAGTTTGCCTGAGATGCTGTGTTGTTAAACCAGATGTCCTCTCCTCCCGCAAAAAAATATGCCATGTCTAATTTAGGCTAAAGGGACCTCCACAGGTCATCTGGGCCACACTCTGCTCAAACCAGGGTTAGCTTGTTTCATTGCTCAGGATGTTCTTCAGGTGAGTTTTAACACCCTCCAGGAATGGAGTTTTCACAGCCTGCCAAGGCAACATTTTCCAGCAATTAAGTGCCCCTTTATTGAAGAAGTTTTGCCTTACATCTGGTTGGAAATTTCCCTTGTTGCAGCTTGTGATTGTTGCCTCTGTCTTATTAAGGTGCTTTATGGAGAAGAGTCCGGCTCCGCCTTCATTATAACTTCTCTTTATCCTCAGATGAGGATTGTAATTAGATCTTTCCTTAGCTTTCTCTTCTACAGGCTAAACACATCCAGTTCCCTCAGTATCTCCTGGTATGTCACACCCTCAGCTTACCAAGCCATTCAATGACCTTCTTCTGGACTCTGACATCCTGTACACAGGGGTCAAATGTAGCCATCTGTAGGCACACAAGGGCTGCCTATCTTTCACGGAAGCTGATAGTAGGTTATTAATAACGCTACCTGACTTTGTATCTTGTTAGTTAGATTAGTACCTTACCTCCTCATTTGCTACATAACTTCTATGGTGCTCACATCGAGGTGTCAGAACATTTCTAGTGAAGAAATACTCTTTTGATAGTAATAGCACTGGTATCACCTAAGCAAAATCTCTGAAATATTGATGACTGACTTTTTACAGTAATAGTATTACAACTGTGTATCATGTTTAAACTAAAGATTTCCTCATAAATAGAAATTAGTGCAGAGATGTTATGTGTGGATGATGCTGCCTGACAATGGAAATAATGAAGAAACACAAGGATGGTGGTGCACAATCCTGGTGTAATAGCTGAAAGGGTAAGCTGCATTTGCATGAACAGCTGGAACTGGAAATATCAGCAGTGATGCTGTTGTGTTTATTCTGTGTCTTCCTGTTTGTCAGGAAATTGTTTACTTTTCTCAAGTGACTTCTCATGCAGATTGCATATTTTATGTCAGGACTCCTCGATTATAACAACTTAGTATATAAATATTTTTAAAAGAATTTACCAATAATCTCATTCTGTTTGTGAATTCTTCCTTTAAAGCTTGCCTTCTTTTCTTTTCCCCATTCAATCAAGAAACTTTTGACAGCAAAAACTTTTTGTTTCAAAAGTTTAAAGCTTTAAGGTGGATACTGTATACGTAACTTACACTAACTCTTCAGCTCCCCACCCCTACAAGTCTTTGAACTTAGTAACAAAACAAACAGACCAAACCAAAACAAAAAACACCCAACCCCAAACTGATTTTCTTATCATATACAAAGTAAATTTAAAGTTTGTTATACAGACCTTAGTGGTATGAGCTTTGAGGGACCTTGTACTGGCTTATCTAAGAGTAGGGATTTTCCCATCAAATCCATAAACTGCTCGGAAGAGGTACGAACAACTTTTGAAAGTGACAATGTCTTTTGTGAAGAAATTGAATGGATTTGAATGCACACAATAAGGTAATATGAATACGATGATCTTACTCAGAGTTTGTAGGGTTGAGTAAAGAACTATGATTGCATTCAAGGCAACATCTCCCACCAGTTCTAAAATAAATAATGCTTTTGTGCATTCAAATCAGTACTTAGTCACACTTGGGCCCTGTCTCTCTCCCTTGCATTTCCATCTACTTATAATGCTGCTCTTTACTCCCTATTTGTCCATTACTTCCATCAATCTTCTAAATTGCAAATCTCCTCGAAATGTTTACAAGGATGAAAATTTTAGACATGCCAATATCAACTACTCTACAATCTCTGTGGATTTGCCTTCTTAATAGCAATTTAAATTGAGAAGAAACAACTACTCAACCAAAAATCCCCACTTTTAGCTTTATTCTTTATAGTGTTTCTCGATCATCTTTTGAGAGCAGGGCCATCAGATATGCTATTCTGCTACAAGATATAGATGCAAATATGTGATCCATACTTTCATGTGCTAAATGAAAAAAGACTAATGAGTTGTTTAGGAATTTCCTTAAAACTCTAGAAGCTTTAAATAAAGTTCATTATTTAAATCTTTACATTATAACACTATCTTCAGTACCTTTGCCACATTTTTCTAAATGATTAAATTGGTAAAGTTATTAAATTTTAGAAAAATTAATTCTATACGTTGGACATGGCTACACATTTGTACAGATAGTATTTACAATGGCTATAGAGGTTTCTTTTTCCCCAGACTTTACAGTCACACATTGCATTTATGTAGGAAATCTGTTGAGCATTGTTTGTAGCACTAAAAGTCTACTGAAGTCCAGAATGATAGTACATTCTAAGACCCTTATTTTACTTGACATCTAGTTGCAGATAGTACCCCCTAATTTAATGCCCTCTGAGTTAATCAAAAGATCAGTGCTCAGAGATTTTCACAAATTTATTTTCTCACAACCCTTAACTCAATGTGTGTATGAGTATGTGTGTGTGCATGTGCGTGTGTGCACGTGCATGTGCATTAGCACATTATCACGTGTTCTTGTGCTGGGCAGGTTTTCAAAATGGAACTAGGAGTACAACAAGTTTGCAAGAAAGAGAAAGCTCAGCTTGCTATGGAGTGAAAAAGGAAGAAATAATTAGTTCCAAGTCTACAGGCCATTCAAACGGCACTTGAAGCAATACATTTATGTTCGTCTCCTGAGAGGATTAAATGGCTCTGTCGGAATTTTTCTGGCATATTCATTCCTTCTGTAAATGATACTTAGGCAGTATTAAGCAGAAAAGCATTTCAAAGATCTTATTGTCCTCTTTTTTTCCTTCTCTTCTAGCTCCTATGTGTGTTCAACAACAAGGGTTGTGCAGGGCCAACTAATAATCTTTAGATGTGTCTAGTTTTTCAGAGCTGTTTCTAATATTCCCGTGATTACAAACTATTAATTCAAGACAACAGTGTGCACAAGTTGTTCATGACAGACAGGATGCGTAAGTGGTTGATGATAGTTTATCAAATTCAATTACCAGTAGATATTTAATCCAAAAAGTAAAGTTAACAGGAAACTATGGAGATGAACATGAAAACCGTACCTAGATGTGTCCTGCACACATACATCTCTATCCATGAAAGTGAATATAGTGAAGTTGAATATCCCATGCTTAATACCATGCAATCTGGATTCCAAATTTGCCTTTCTGTACATGAAAGTATATAAATGAGAAAAAAAACCCAAACAATGAAGCATAACATTAATGCCAGAACACCAGTTTAAGATGATGGAGATCAAGGTAAGGACTTTTATATTTCATAATTCCACGAGAGATGACAAATATTACATAAGTAACTCTTTAAGACATTAGTTTACAGTCCTAAAATGCTTTCCACTACCTTATTGTAAAGCAAAACCAATGTCTGATTTAAGAGTTATTCAATCTTTCCCTGTTGAAGGATTCTTTTTTTGATTTGTTTAGATAGGTAAATTATCACAAAGTGAGTTCAAGTGAAACTTATGAAGAAGCTGTCTGCAATCATTTCACTTTTTTTGTTTAAATACTCTTTTCCTGGTGGGTTATAGTTAGTATAGATTCTGTATACTGCTATGTATCTAAGTGTAGCTCTATATCGCAAAGTTTTGACATGCTGTCCATAGCATTATAGGCTAAAACCTAGCACTTCTTTTATGTAAACAGATATCTCAGTGACCTTTTTGATTGTAGGGTCCTGCACCTGGGGAAGAATAACCCCATGCATAATCCCATGCAGGTTAGGGGTTGACTTGCTTGGGAGTCCTGGTGGATAGCAAGTTGACCATAAGCCAGCAATGTGCCTTTGTGGCCAAGAAAGCCAATGATATCCTGGGGTGCATTCAGAAGAGTGTGGCCAGCAGGTCAAGGCAGGTTCTCCTCACCCTCTACTCTGCCCTGATGAAGCCAAATCTGGAGTACTGTGTCCAGTTCTGGGCCCCCCAGTTCAAGAAGGACAGGGAACTACTTGAGAGAGTCCAGCAGAGGGCCATAAATATGATTAGGGGACTGGAGACTCTCTCTTATGAGAAAAGGCTGAAAGACCTGAGGCTCTTTAGCCTCGAGCAGAGAAGTCTGAGAGGGGACCTTATCAACACTTATAAATATCTGAAGGGTGGGTGTCAAGAGGATGGGGCCAGGCTCTTCTCAGTGGTGCCCAGTGACAGGACAAGGGGCAACTGGCACAAATTGGAGCACAGGAAGTTTCACCTGAACATGAGGAAAAACTTCTTTACTCTCAGGATGACAAAGCAGTGGAAGAGACTGCCCAGGGAGGTTGTGGAGTCTCCTTCTCTGGAGACATTCAAAACCCACCTGGATGAAGTCCTGTGTGACCTGTTGTAGGTGAACCTGCTTTAGCAGAGGGGTTGGACTAGATGCTTTCCAGAGGTCCCTTCCAACCCCTGCCATTCTGTAATTCTGTGATAAAGTTTGGTGGGAGAAGGAGAGGCTTGGTAACTTACAAAACTGCCTGAAGACTTACCAAGATATTGAATTATGCAGACTGTATGGATCAGGCCACGAGAACTGAGATGGGGAAGGCGTCAACCATACTCACAGTCTAGAAATAAACTGAACAACTTAGCTTAGCTGCTTGGTAAATACATTGGTGTTTGTTTATTTTAGGTTGGGATAGGTTTTTGTTTGGAGAAAACTTAACAGTGCTTTGAAGCGTTAAAGCTACTGAGATGCCTCAAAATTTCACACAGCCCCCATGCTGTCCTACTCCATGCCAGACAGCTTGTGAATCCTGGTCACAGGAGGCTTTTTCCATATTATCTGTGTTCCCATTCAGAATGAAAATCTAGTGACAGGAGTTCTCACACAGGATATTAAATGCATGGTTCTTATTTTATTTCCCAAAGTGTTATCTCCTATTCCTACTACTACTAAAGAATGCTTATAGCTTTTGGGGATGCCCAGGTGTAACCTGCATCTACTCAGACAGTAATCAGCACCTGCTAGTGATCAACCAAACATTTCAATTAACAGTCTGTTTATCACTTCTTCCTGTGAGGAAAACACTCTTCTATCTATTAGGTAGAGTTTGTCTTTCTTTTTGTGCCTATTTTTTTTTTTTTTTTAATGTCAACCTGCAAGTGCATTGATATATATGTACTTTGTATGAACCTAGATGACTGTAGTGGACATGGCTTATGCTTTGCTCTGGTTTACAGATTTACTAGTCTGAAAGCACTTTACAGTGGCAGAATATTTGAAGATCATGATTCTAATTTGGCCTTAGAAGAATATCAGAAAAAGCACCAATGTATTTTAATATCTTGAGTAGTTACAGCCAGTTTTTATCAGAAAATTCTGCAGGCATCATTTTCACTGCTTTTACTCCCTCTAAACTGAAAGAGTTTCAACATAGTTTTTTTTTCATTACCTCACCCTGGGATCTAGTCGGACAAAAATTGTATTTGGAGTCAGTGGTTAGAGTCCCCTGCTATTGTTAGGCGTCATGTCACAATTTTGATAAATGTGTTTTAGATGAACTGCAATACTGCTGGCCACATATTCTCCAAGCAACTGGTGTCTAGAAGCATCATCAGTAATAAATCTAAAAATGTTAAATTCACAGCTGCTGTTTTGTTTTCTCTTCTTCCCCATCCTTGAACAGAAGAGAAAGCAAGCTCTGCCACTAATACACTTACTCCACTGTTTGTGGGCTCTCTTTCCTGTGTCTAGCACTCTTGCCTAGTTTGTGAAATGAATGTATATGAAGTAATCTACCATTTCATAAAATATTCAAAGCAGTGACACTTCTAAGATTCAGACGCCTCAGTGGTTGAGATGTTAAACAAAATACAGAGCCACAGAGCTGCCCAGGAGAGACAGTGGCTGTGGGGCTGACTTAACTTTTCATGATACATTTCTAACTGGGTGTTTTTCCTATTGCTTCAAATGATTTGGAATCACAAGCAGCTATATTTTAGACACAGAGATGAGGAAGTGAAGTCTCTGCTTTCTTAATGCCCAGCCACTATTAAAAGAGAAAAAGAAGCAGCTGATCTTTAGGAAATTATGTTTGTAATCCTTCAAACCTTAACTCTCCTTACAAAATAGCTAAGTAATTGATAGCTATGAGCTACAACAGTGCTGTTAACTAGTTACACTAAAACTTGAGAAACTCTTTTAAAAAATATTTATTTTATTGTTCCAGGTTTCAGGAACACTGGCTTAAGGGTTTGGTGGTTTTTTGTTGGGTTTTTTTTTTTTGTTTCCTTGCAGCCTGTGCAGAAACATTATAGAAAACATTCTTCTGTGTAAGAATTGCCACCTCTGGCAGCCAGTTGCAATAAAATTAGTATTCTAGTTGAAATCTGGCAACTGGGAGTCCCTTGACAGTGTTTTCCAGCTACAGACTTCATAGCTTGTCCTCCCATGCATTGTGAGAGAAAAAACATTACTCTCACTTTGAAATAGCTGCTATGTTAAAAGCCTGAAGTATTTCACTCAGTACTGAAATGTAGCAGAGTCCATTGTTCTTACTGGTATGCCTCTTGCTGAACTTCCATTAAAGCACTGGGGATATGCAGGCTGCAGGATCTGGCATGGATAGGTTACCTGGAAGTATGAAGGCCACTGTAATTAAATTGGTGTTACACCTACTACTGCATGTGTGTAACTAATTAAGAAAAACAAAACCAATGCAGATTGTAAAGCACTTGAAAAGCCTTTTGAATCCCTTTAAATTTGGATTTTGATCGCTAAGTCCGTGAAGCAGAATTTTATACACTTGCTGTGGAAAGTTCTATACAGAACTAATTAATTCTTCAAAGTGAACTATTATTTGGTGTAAAAAAAAAAAAAAGATAATGATCTCACAAAAGTAAGTGGCAGCATTATTTTATTACCCACTCACTTATTCTCACTTCAAGTGTGTGTAGTATCTTGTGAAGGGCTAAGGTTTTGAACTTTTTTTCTCTGACTTTTTTCAAAATGACATACATATGCCACTACTTTTATTTTTTTTACTTCGGCAAAGTGTCAAGAATATAACGAGGAGGGAGTGAGGTGAAGCCTTCCATCCATCGGTTTGCTTTCTGAAGAGTAAACTGCTCTGATTTCATTTACGATAAGAGCGCACCTTCCGGTATTCTAGAAAAATAATTGTTAATTACTTTACCTATACTAATGGATGGTAGCTGGCTAAGTCAGTTGGTGGTACACATTAATCTGATAATTGTCTTCAAATTCACACTGTTTTTGAAAAAATAGTTAATTAAAAGACTATGCAAGGTTGACTCCAAATTAATAAAACACTCTTTGCATGACTAAAGCCAATTATCAAAACTTAAATATCACAAAACAGCAAGTAGTAAGTTACCATCTTGAGTATCTACTGTTTTTCTGAAAGAAAGATGATGAAAATACAGGATGAAAACAGGCATAAGAAAAAAAAAAAATTAAGAAGGAGAAAACCCCTCTAATTTGTGTATGCTGGTCTGTCCACCAGATGCTTCAAATGTTCCATGTAGATTTAGACATCTAGAGGAGAACAAAGTGCATGTATTGTGCTCCTGCATATTCAGAAGGTAAGTATTTTCTGCTTCGACCAGATTTTGGGTTGAAAAAGCATGAGAAACTCTGTTGTTTAGTATGCAAAAAGTCAAGCCTTGTATGTTAACTGAGTTACTGAGCCTCCCTATGTATAAGTATGCTGGTTAGAAACTCACACAGGAATCAGTACTCTTTCAGGGTCTAAGTATGTCTGGCTTAAGAACTTTACTTGGCCGTATATCTCCTCTGTCAAGCCCCGGGGTCCCCATGTAATATTTCAAGGTTTGTTGAAGTTGTTTATACCTGGTAGATGACTTTACTGTTTTTATTAAAGTGTTTAACCCTGTTTGTAACAAGCAAGCAGAATAGTCTCTCTCTACCATAGTGTAATTATATATTTTTATACATATTTTGTGTGTACACACACACACACACATGTATATATACTCTCTCTCTATATGGTATATGTACACTGTATTTGTACAGTGACCTGAATGTCAGTAAGATGGGCAGAAAGAAAGAGGGAAGGTAGCTGAGCCTAGAGGGTTTGAAAAGGTGGTATTATTTTAATGTATAGATATACACATATACAGAGAGAGGCATGTTGAGCTTGTGCTGCTGAAAGAGCACATCCTGAAAAAAATCAGAGAGACGTGAAAAGTATTTCAAGGAACCACCTTTTCGAAGACATTCAAGAAAAAAGCAAGTTATGACTAACAACAGATACAAAGATCTACTCTGTTATCCATTACAGATTAAGAGAAAGGAAGGAGTAGCATATTAAAATGTTTTTTTTTACTTGGTATCAGCCTAAAAGAAAAAAAAATTACAACATTTCACAGTGATTCACTTCATTTAAAATGTTTTGCGCTAATATTAGACCTCATAGAGTCATGGATGGGCTCTAAAAAAATGGTATTAGAGAAAAAATCCTGGTTTGGAGGCTGTTTTGGAAGGCTGCTATTTGTTGTTTCTGTTTTCTCTGAGGCTTACAATAAACCACCCAGTTTCACAGCATTTCTCAGTATCCCCATAATTCTTTATCCATAAAGATCTCAATTAAAATTCATTTATGAATCTCCACAAGAGTTACTTTAGGCTAAGAATATTTCTTATACTTATAAAGAGGAAAATGTTAATTCCATCCCTCCCTCACCCCCATATTTTTAAATCAATTCAAGTAAAGTATACTTTTTAAAAGCAAGCATCTCTTACTGCACCGCATGTTGTTCCATTGCTTTGGTGCCAGTGGTAGGTGGCCAGCTCTTTACAAAGCACGGAATCTGTAATACAGTTGTGTTATTCACACAACCGCTTTTAATGAGCTGGCTCTGAGCCAATGGTATCAGTGTCGCTGCTTGTGCTAGCTCTGTGATGTACACAATGACATAATTGTTTCTTGACTAATAAGCTATAATGTGAACCACATGGACTGTGGAAATCTAATTTACAAGCTAAGTGGTCATTTTGACCATGAATTGAAGATGCTGCTACAAGGAACCCAAATATCTGAACTACGCGGGAGTGACATGCTCTCTGCCTTGAACAGTAGAAAGTGTGTGCTGCTGACAATGGAAGTGCTTCTGGGAGACTGCTACATAAGAGCAATATCAGATTAATACTGTATATCTCCTTAGTACAGAAGCAATTTATCAGTGACTGTGACAAGATAAACTCAAATTTTATGAGTGTTTGCCTGCTGTTCAGGCCAGATGAATAAGTTAAACAAAATAAAGAAAACAGCTGTTTTAAAATGTGAAACAGGTATTATGAAATACTGAATTGCTTTCAGTATTACTCCTAAGTATGTGTAATTTAAGCCTGCTAAGTTATTGAAAACTCTTGGATTGTATGAGCTTTTTCCACCTTCATGTATAATATAAAAGTGAAGATGCAGTTGGATATTTAAGATACACAATTTTTTTAAATTACTTAGAGCCTTTGTTTCACTTGACAGTACATAAGAACTACCTTTTCTTGTACTTCCTTTTAAAACATTGCTAAGCATGTAAGAATACATCTTTCCAGGCACCTCCAGGCAAAATGGGAAGTATAACTCAACTAATTTTTACACACTAAATGTCATCACTGCTCAAGTGAATCTGAAGTTTACGGTTTTTTTACTAGGCAACATGGTGTTTTACAAGAGATTAGCACGGACTATTACAAGATGTGTGCTAATTGCATTTCCTTGCAGATTTGTTAACTTCTGAAAAAATATTAACAATGTTTAATTAAAACACAAATAATATCATTTTTAAAGTTTTTTTTTTGAAGAAGAAGACAACAGTGCAGTCAAGGGTATTACATTGCTTTTGCAGCTAGTTCTTTTGCTTGGCAAACAGAAGAAGATCAGGTTGCCTGCCTGTTGTGGAAGTCCAAGCTGAAAGTGAAGAACAAACACTGGAGATTGTGTGACTTTCTGCACCTAAAAGTGCGATGAATCTTCACCAGTAACTATGCTGCCTAACAGCCTTGCACCTCTTTCTAACAAGAGAGATGGGGGAGAGAGGACGGCCCCTTGTGTTGCCCAGTTTCATGCCAAATTAACTGTACTTGTAGGGAGAAGTGGTAGAGATTGGCATACTCTGCAGAGATTTGACCTATCAGACTGCACACAGGGTAGCCTTTTTTTGGGTTGTTCTCTCCAGAGAGGTGTGATAGACAGAAACTGAGTTTCTCATCACAGGAGAACTTCAGTTAGTCTTCATTTCTATTTCCAAATGAAAAATTCAGTTAATTTTATTTCAAAGGGAGAAAAACACGGTGAGTGAACAGGCTGGGCATCGTTTTTGTGCATCACGTTGTTTGAGTAGCATATGTTCTGCAGTGGCTAGGGACCTCACAATACTCTGCTGCTTCTCTTGCAGTAGAAGATCGTTGATAGTGACATCATTCAACAGGATTTTGTCACACATAGAAAAATGGAAGCATAAGGAACCCCATCAGAATTCTTGTTCTGACAGTTTTAACAAATCTTTGTTGGAAAATTTTTTCAGTAATGCTGAATTGTTTCTTTAAAAAAAAAAAAAGTTAATCACGTGGAAACTCTTTGATTTGTTCTATAAAGCTGCTGTAGTTATCCTAGCATTAATAAGTGCTGTGTTTCCTGGAGATGCAACACTACAAAGTTCCTTACTTGTGCTGTAAATCTCTGACCTAACTCTGCTTCTTGTTAGTTTCTTGATATAGATTTGACATGACAGATTTTTGTTTTAAAATCTTTACCACCATAAGATCATTGTACTATCATAGCAATTATTCTGCTATAACAACTATTAAGCCAGAATAAATATTTAATTGCAAACACACACAGCATGAGTCCTTAATGTAATTCCATCAAGAAGTCATGGTATGGCAAAAGGCTATTGTATGCTTTAGTTAAAACACAGGTTTATGGATCAGTGAAGAAAGCAGTTTACAACAGGATTTACAAAAGTATTCTAAGGAATATTTTTTAAAAATGCTGGGGTTTAGTATGTGGCTTTTGAGAACAGATTACTGTTCTAGAAGATCTCAGCTTCTTTATCTAGGAGCCCAAACAGATAGCAATTGCCCTGTTTTTTCTGGTTTTCACTCAAGTGTTTCCCGATGTTCAGAGGGAACCTCCTGTTTCAATTTGTGCCCACTGCCTGTGGTCCTGTCACTGAGCACTGCTGAAAAGAGCCTGGCTCCCTCCTCTTTGCTCCCTCCCTTCAGGTATTTGTACATACTGATGAGCTACCTCCTCCCTGAGACTTCTATTCTCCAGGCTGAACAGTCCCAGCTCTTTCAGCCTTTCCTTATAGGAGACTTGTTCCTTTAAACATCTTTATGGCCACTCATTTGACTCTCTTCAGTATTTTCATGTCTGTCTTGTACTGGGGAGCCCAGACTTGGACATAGAACTCGAGAGTCAGAACTGTCTGAGGGTACTGTTAGTCTTAGTTTCTACAAGGGCATGTTGCTGGCTCATGTTCAACTGGGTTTCCACCAGGACCTCCAGCTCCTTTTCTGCAAAGCTGCTCTGCTGTCAGTCAGCCCTCAGCATGTACTGATGCATGGGGTTGTTCCTTGCTAGGTGCAGGCCTTTGCCCTTAGCTTTTTTGAACTTCATGAGGGTCCTGGCAGCCCACATCTCCAGCCTGCTGAGGTCCCTCTGGATGTCAGCATGACCCACTGACATGTCAGTCCCTCCTCCTAGTTTTGTGTCATCTGCAGACTTGCTGAGGGTACACTTTGCCCCATCATCCATATTAATAATGAAGGATTTGACACAGTATTGAACCCTAGGTTATACTGTTAGTCACCAGACTCCAACTAGACTTTGAGCCACTGATCCTGGGCCCTGCAGTTAAGCCAGTTTTCAGTTTACCTCACTGTCTTTTCATCCATCCCGTACTTCGTCTGCTTCTCTAGATAGAAGGCAGAAAATGATGAGTTCTCTCCTCTCATCAACCAAGCTGTTCAATTCATCATAAAAGTTTATCAAGTTGGTCATGCATTGTCTCTGGGTCTTTGGGTTTTTGAAGGCTAGTCTTACTGCTGAAGACTGAGGTGAAAAAAGTATTTGGTACCTTGGCTTTTTCTATGTTTGGGTCAACAGGGCTCCTGACCCATTCAGCAACTGCCCTACACTTTCCCTAGTGTTCCTTTTGCTACCTGAGTACTTACAGAAGGCCTTCTTGTTGTCTTTGACATCCCTCACCAGATTTAACTTCAAGTGGGTGTTGGCTTTCCTAACCGTGTCTCTCCATGCTTCGACAGTGAGTATATAATCTGTACCTGTCACTGCTTCTACGTTCTGTATACTTCCTTGTTATGTTTGAATTTTCCCAGGAGCTCCTTGTTTATTGATGCAGGTCTCCTGGCATTTTTTACTTTTGCACATTGGAAGGGACTGCTTGTGAGCCTGTAGGACCTGATGCTGGAATTTCACCTAGTTTTCTTGGACCCTTCTTCTCTTCAAGACCTTATCCCACAGGATACTTTCAAGCACATTTCTGAAGAGGCCAGAATCTGGTCTCCTTAAGTCCAGGGTTTTGATCTTGCAGAGGTCTGCTTCAAAAGTCAGCATCTCCTCTGGCTGGCGAACCAGAATATGCTGGTTTTGCTGCTCTGTCCTCTAAACTGTATATATTGTTAATATATATAACTACATGTACATTTTAAGCTCTGGCACGCATTCCACTTCTAAATATCAAGTCCTACATAAAAATGGTTTTGTTACTTGCCAGATTCAGAGGCTAACTCCTCACTATGGATATGGAGGTTTTGTTGTATTAATTTTATGGGGTGATAATGTGTGAGGCACAACAGAAAGTGAAGGGAGAGTGGAAGGAACAGAAAATTATAATGGCTGCTCTACCTTCAGAAGTAGCAAAGTACCAAATCCTAAGGATATGGAAAACCTGGTCTCTTTCTTCTTTATACTTTTCCCCCCAGTGAGAAATATTGTTGGTATCATAGGGAAGCCTAAAACACCATCCTTCGGGTTTTGTTGGTTTGTTGTTTTTTTTTTTTTCCTAAAAAGAGTATTAATCAGAAATTTTCTATATAGTTACAGAATGCAATGTATATCAAGGTGTGTCTGTGGTCACCAAACTATTGTCCACATAGTGTGTGATACTGGATGATTTTATCATCTTGTCACGCTGTTTCCTGAGAGTCTTCTGAAGTGTTGCATCCTCGGTGTCTTTATTGCACATGGGTCCTAATTATTATTTATGTGTATACATGTCTTTGATATGGCAAAGAAGTAAGAAAAGTGTAGAATTCTTGCAGACTTCCAAATTTCCTGTGCTTTATGACTGTGTGTTTGTGATTGTGAATTTACTGTACAGAGCAAACCTGCTGGTGATGTGCTACTCCTTCTCACTTCTATTCATTGCTTATGCTGCACTGTAACTTTGTACGTTTCTATCCAGTATAGATGTTCACTCCCACAAGTAGTGACTATGTTAGGTTACTTAAACACCTTATAAACAAAGTATATCTGCGGTTTCTTTGATGCGCAATGTTAAAGCTAGAGGTGGATGTCTGTATACGGGGCAATGGCATGAGTCCACAGGAATTCATGGGACCAATATATTACTGTTATTCAGTTGGAAATTGCTAACTTTGACAAAGCATTACAGAGTTCCTTTTGCCACAAAAAAAAATAAGAGTTCTTCAACATACTGGAGACATTTTATTTCATCTGAGTTTCCTACTCAGCAGCAATGATTGTGATTGTTTTTATAATTAGTTATATCAGTTATTAGTATATAACATATCAAAGGTAAAAATTTAGCTGATAAGTTCACTTATGGAGTTTTTTTTGGATGATAAATGAAGGCTTTTATGTATGAAAGAAAAACTTTCAAATATCTAAATCTTAACTGATGAAATCTAGGCTTCATATGTCTGTTTATACTTGATTTTTCTCATCCTGCTTAATATCTCAATATGCTTTCAGTACACAGCATGACAGATGCTCTTAGAAGATGGTTCTTTTTGTGATCAATAAAGAGGAATTATAACCATGCAAGTCCCTGTAAATGAAAGCTGGTTCAAGTTTTACGCTAAATGCTTTAAGTAATACCTTACTTCCTGAAGAACTTAATAGGATAAATTAGTCTCTAAAGGGACCACACAGAGAAACTCTTTGAAAAGGCTAGAGAGAAACACTGATGCTGGAGTTTTGCAGGTATATACTACCATTAAAATAGCTGGACATTACTCTAGCCATCTCTAAGAGGTCAACAGTTCAATATGATGTCTTTTCTAAATCATAGAAGATCTATTTTTAGTTTGAAGATTATTAAATGCCTCAGTGGTCTCCTAGATTAGTTTTTCCTTAGTTTAATCTTAAACCTAACTGTGTTCTAATTTTACACATAATTAGTCTGCAATAACATGATACGTTGTTGATTTTATTTTCTTCAACGATCAAGGACTGAAACATCTGCTGAACAGAAGTTTCTTTTTTTTTTTTTTTAGTGCCATGACTGATGGAGAAAAAGCTGCTATGCATCTTGGAAATATTAGAAATAAACATTCAAGTACATGCCCCCTGGAGGGTTTCTAAAAGCCTGTTCTTGCACATCTGTTAGCCTTATAGCTCTGTCTTTGTCTCTGATTCTTGTTCCTACTCTAGTCTCCTGTTACAGTGGGAGCTTCTTCTTTCTCTCCCTTTTTCTTTCTCCTTCTGTATTCACTGCTTTCCAGAAAATTCTCCCAGATGTGCTGGCTTATTGTCTCATACAGAAACTGCTCTCCCTTCCCTGTAGAGGAGTCTGTATGATCCAGGAAATCAGACAGACAGCTCTTCTCTCTGTTGGTTAGCCATAAATTTTTAACAAAACAGAACATATAATATATGTACCGTAAGTGATAAACAGACAAACAAGAGTGCATCAGATTTCGTATCTAATGAGGATGCCTTTATGAAGTATGAGAACCAGTAATAACTTGGCCACTAGAAAGAAGTCCACTCAGCTTTGTAGGAAATGGGAGTTACACAGTTAGTCCTTGTTATAGAATCTCTACATGGGTGAGTATGCATATTGATTTGACAACCCAGGATAAAAAAAAATATGTTGTGTGTATCATCGTTAACTCTTTGAATAAAATAATCTGCCTGCAAAGCCCCACGTAGTACAGCTGTTGCTCAGTTAGCAATGGACCTTATTTATTCTTATGTTATGTTTAGTATAAAACCTGCTGGGGTTATCAGTTGCCACCTTTGTTAACGGGTAAGAAGCCTGTGCAACCAGTTTATTCTTTATATTTGTCACAATTTTTACACCTGATTTTATTCCTACAAGGATAAAAATTATGTGGACTATGTAATTGTATAGGGCTTCAAACTTCTCATCACAATTAATGGGATGTGACGTATTATCTTGACAAGCAGGTTGTTTGTCTCATTGTCTTCTGCAAACTCACCCATTACTTTTCTTTCTAGTTAACATTTCAGCTGTCAGGACTAGCACACTTGAGGTTTCTCCATGTGTGCTCTCACTCAAATGTACAGATTTTTCCTTGACAATATCTATTGGATGTCTTTGTTTTGTCCTCCCTAACTCCATCTCAGTTCATGTATTTGAATTTGTGTTTCTTTGGACCTGATGTGAGATCCATGCGCTTGCAGACTGGCAATTTCTCTTTGGTGTTCCTATCTGAAATTTTTATTTTACCATCTTCTTTCCCTTAAGCTGCTTGAATAATGACTTCTGAGAATTCCCTTCTGCATGTGCTTGTTTTTGTCACTTACTAAAATACATTATTCTCATGTCAGTTTATTTTTCTGCAAATGACCTGACCAAGACACTTTCAGAAATTTGAGGGCAATTTTATGCCTCCTTTTATTGTCATTTCTATTTGCCCTTTACTCCCTACCTGTCCATTCGCTAATACTTCCTTCTCTGAGGCAGCATAAATCTCCTGCTACTTGTTTTCACTTGCTCTTGAAAATAATTTTGCCCAAAAGCATGAGTTTCAATGTCTGTTTGGGTTTTTTTTGAGATCATGTTATATACTTGGGTTGAATTCATGTAGCTTCAGAGAATATTGCTTCCCTGATGCACACTCTGTAAGTCAGATATTTAAGCTAGAGCTTGTGATAGCTGGAATAGAAGACTTTATATTTGATTTTAAAAAGTCTCTGAACTCTACCTTTAACCCACATCCCTGGGATCAGTCTGAGATTATCAAGGTCTGGTCAGGCTGTTTCTTCAGTGTCTGATTGCACGTACTTACAGGGATAATCAAAGCAAAAGGCTGGAATGCATTTCTCCCAGAACGGGCACACTGAGAAACCTCTCCTTACATAAAATATGCAGCTGGCAAACATCAGAATGTGGTAAGGATAGCTGAAACCTTTTGTGTTCTTGAATCTTTTGCACCAACTATTACTATGATAGCTGCGCACCCCCTTGACAAAGGAAAGAAAAGTCTGGCAAGAATACATTCTATCACTTTATGCCTCACTAGTACCACAGAAACAGAAGTCGTCACAGTGGTTTTCTCATTCTGTCATGGCACAGAGTTCTTTTTTTAATAACTTACTCTCCCCATTTATTATGTAGGAAGCCTTTGCAGAGTGGGGAACTGTTTATAAAAGTGTAACCCATAGGTGCAATTGAACTACCTGAGTCAGCACCGCAGGCTTTCCGTGGGAAAACAAATCACTAACTGGGGTTTGATTTTTTGTTTTCAACTAAAAGTTGCTTTACACCCCAGGGCATGTACTGTGATGCTACTTGTAGTTGTTAGTTTCTTTGCATGTTTTTATGGTAGAGATTCTATCTAGGTTCAAATGTCTAGCTTATTCTGTCAAACTGAACCTTGCTATGCTGACTTGACCTTTTTTAGATTTCTGCTGTTACTCCCAGGTTCATGCAATTGTAAAGAAGAACAGAGATGGTTGTCTGAACCACAGAATACTGAAAAGGTCAAAGTAGCAATCCAGACTTCACTGTTTCTCCAGGTATAAGGCGTTGAAACTGTATCCACATAATTCTCATAATTAGACTTGAAATAAGCCTGGAAAATGGTGTATGTGAGGTCTTGTTTTTGATAGTGAGATTAATGAAAATATTAAATTATAAGAATGCTTTTATTCTGAAGAAGGCTTTAAGATTTTGATCAAAATTTTTAACCCCTCCCATGCCAAAATAAGGTTATAAGCAACATTTCACTAGAGATATTTTGGTCTTTCATATAGGTTTTCCACAGCTGAACCATGCATTACATGTTTCCCAGGCGATGGTTGTATCTTGCAGTCTGTGCTGTGTAAGACCTGTCAAAAGAATTTTATTCTTTTTCAATCTACCATGCTATCATAAAATTAGATGTATGGGTTTGGGTTTTGATTTTTTTTTTCGTATTACAACAAGCTTTCTCATCCTAAGAAAACTTTATTAAAAAAAATTAATACTCTTGCAGCCTTATGTGTGACTATTGACTAGTGTACAGCAAGTAGAGTCATTATTTAACTTATTTGGCACTCCGTATAATGGCATATAACCCTCAGTTACTACATGAGTTGTATCAGATGAATTACATGACTTTTGTTTTGTTTCATTGGGAGATTACTAGATTATTTTGATTTTTATAAATTGAAATTGTATTATGTTACACCCAAAATCCTGGTATGGGCAAAGAAACCCCACGCCTTATAAATGGAGACAATAATTTACTGTTAGTCCAACTAAAAATTTTATCAGGCTTGTCATAACACAGCAGTTGCTACAAGTCTAGGTACAATAATGCTAACACAGTAGATATATAGAAAAGTTGTAATATAGAAAAGCCCCTCTAATGATACAGGTACAATTGTTTTAGGTGTAGTTCTTAGTATCTACCCCTTTTCTCCAGTGCTATGTTTACCTTTCTGATGTCCCTCTGAGTCCTAAGTTTTACAGCATCAGTCTTTCTCAGGAAGAATAGTGGTGATGGGGGGGTTACAATAAGTCATCATTGTCCCAAGTCCTTCACCTGAAGGAATGTGATGTTCACAATGAGACTTTCCTCCCCTTCAGTCTTGTATTCATTTGGATTTATTTTTTTTACATCATCTAATATATTCTCCTTCCTTCTCTCTGAGTTCCAGCTAAAGTTCAAAAGCTCTGCGATAGCCTGTCCCAATTAACCCAACTTCTCACTCTTTTGTACACAATGACAACCTGAAGCAGACCTTATCATATGTGATATTCACAGACCGAAGCTGCAACAGGCAAGGTAAATGTCCATTGATTGCTACATGATTGTTAACACCAGTAAAGTTAAAACAGGCTCTGGCCAAGAAAGATCTCAAATCCTGCAACTTTGCACTGTCAGGTCGGTATGAAACCCATGACATTTTACTAGGAATGGCAAAAGATGTACTTGTTGGCTACAGTAAATATTAAATGAATTATTTTTTGGTAAACGAAAGATACATAAATCCACACGAACTTTTACCAGAAGAAAAATAAGGAATAAATTGTTGTGGTATTAGACTTAATAAGTAGGAAGATAGTTCCCTTTTCAAACCCCAGAACAGTGTCTCTTTTTACACAATGTATGTGTGTGGCTATGATGTGGATCTCCTCTGGTGTTCTAATTTAGTGTCAAGAAAGGCATAGTTAATTAGAAAACTGGATCATAGTTTTTCTGTGCCTAGTGGAGAGATAGAAACATGGGATAAAATTTTGGCTTCAGCTATCTCAAAACTGCCTTTAGGACTATTATTCTAAATCCTTCCTGTCTACTGAAGGTCACAGCCAGATTCACGAAGCGAACCGACAGCACCCATCACTTTTCCCAGCAGCCAGGCTTTTAAGGAACTCTCTGCAGGTACAAAACAGAAGTTAATTTTCTTCTTTGCCTTTCTTTTTGCCTTATTTTTAGCTGTACAGCAGGTACTAACTGTCATTCATTCAATCTGAGGTTAAAACTTTTCCTTGATCAAGGAGGACTGTAGAGTTTTATGATTCTAAATAATTTTAGGTGTTTTTTTTCTCAGTAGCTGAACCAAAATAGTTTGTGTCTGTAGTCAACCAAAATTGACTTACTAGCAATTTCCACTAAGAAGTATGAGCAACAGATGCACCTTAAAAGTATTGGCAAAGTCTTTAATCTTGAAGATAGAATGAAATCTAGCGGCACAAATCACTAAAGCGTTCATGGAGTATGGTTCCATTGATTTTTACCCAACCCTGTCTTTTTCTCACATTTTTGGTTGGATCTGCCAAATTGGGATTTCAGAGCCAAAGATGAGAAGTTAAGTCTTCCATATTGAAGGATATTCTAAACAGAATTTGGCTTATTTTCTTCATGGTTTAAACCAGCGATTTTGCTTGGGCAGAAGCTTGTTTTAATATATTGTTAGATTTCTATTCCTTTCGCTGTTCTGGAGAACATTAGTGAATCTGTGAAGACACATTGTCATGTGTGGGAATTTATTTCTTTTCCTTCTTAATGTTCACAGTCTAAATTCAGTTGCTGCAAGCTGAAGAAGCTTGAAGAAAGCAAATACAGAAAAAAAAAAAAAGCATAGGTAAGTTTAAAACCCCTCTTTTTTAATATAGAAACAGTTGGATACTTCATAGAGTGTCATTAATCATATATGAATTTCAAAAGGTTTGGAAGGTCTCATGTTGGTGTGAATCAAAAAAAGAGAAGAGACTTATGCAAGAAATATATCATTCAATCTTGTGCAAGTGAAAGCTGAACAGCTGAAGTTTCCATTAAAACATCTGGAGCACTTAGACTTTTAAAATCTAATTATATTTTTTTGAAACTGAAATATATGGAGTAGTGAACAAAAGAACAACAGACAAAAAAAAAAATCAAGGTATTGTTTTATTTTGACCAGAAAAAGTGCTAAGCTAGTGAGTTACACGCATATGATATTTTTGCCCCAACACACAACTACACAAGGTAGTGTGTAAAATAATATTTTGAGAGTGAGCACAGGTGTCTTCAACATTAAAAATAAGAGTTAATTGGTGCCAAAAAGGAATACTCATAAAACTCTAATTACATGAAGATTATAGACAGGAGAAATATAGATTTTTTTTTCTCCCTTTGAAAAATTGGTAATAAAAGATTGTTTTTTCAACAGACAGGCAGAAATTTTATTTTCATGGATACATGCATTGCAAAATCAAAAGGAAAAAAAACCATGATGAAGCTCTTCAGTCTCAATTATTTTTATGGAAGGATGACTTGGATATATTCTAGTCTTTCTTTTGAGGCTTACTAATATGGGTACATTTCCCCCAGCTTTCTGCCAGTGCATGGTATGACTTACCCCAGGAATACTTAATCTTAGCTGCCATCTTGACCTTAGTATTTAGATATATATAAAAGACCTACAATATCATTGGTGTTAGTGAGACTTGGTAGAATGAATCCCACGACTCGAGTGCTGGGATGGAGGGCTACAGGCTGTTCAGCAGGGATAGGCAGGGTAGGCGAGGTGGAGGTGTCACACCATACGTAAGTGAGAGGCTTCATTGTACAGCCGTTACAGTTAGTGACGATGTGGTTGAGAGCTTCTGGGTGAGGATTAGGGAGATGGAAAACAAAGGAGATTGGTGGGTGTCTATAAGTTATTGCCCGGCCAGGGTATAAGCACTTATGAGTTACTCTATAGGCCCTATAGGAGAAATTTCAAGATCAGTAGCTCTTGTCCTTATGGGAGATTTCAACTTCCCAGGTATCAACAGGGAATAGCATACTGTTGTGACAAGCATGTCCTGGAAATTCTTGAAGTTTGTAGGAGATAATTTCTTGTTACAGGTACTTGGTGAGCCAACTAGGAAAGAAGACCTCCTAAACTTGCTATTTGTGAACAGAGAAAGACTCATGGGGGACGTGATGGTAGGTAGCTGCCTTAGCCATGGCAATGATGAAAGAGTTGAGTTTAAAATTTTCAGTGTAACGAGAAAAAAGGACAGAAGAGTTGCTACCCTGGACTTCAGGAGAGCAAACTTCAGGGAGTTATTTAGCAGATTACCCTGGGAATCTGCTTTTGAGGTCTTAGGAGTCCAGAAGCACTGATCAGTTTTTAGGAACCACCTTTCAGAAGCACAGGAGCAGATAATTCCACTGTGTCATGAGTCAAGCAAGTGGGGCAGAAGGCCATCTTGTCTAAACAGGGAACTCTTCGTGCAGCTCAAGAGGGAAAAGAAATTCTATGATCTCTGGAAGTGAGGTCAGGCTTTGCAGGAAGAGTGCAGAGCTGTTGTTCATATATGCAGGGTGAAGACACGAAAGGCCAAAGCTCAATTAAGAGTTGAAACTGGCCAGTGTTTCAGATAACAAGAAGGGCTTTTATAAGTACCTTAATAGCAAGACGAGGTCTAAAGAAAACATTGGACCAATACTTGTTGAAGATGGTCATCTAATAGTGATGAGGAAAAAGCAGAGGCATTCAATGATTTTTTTGCTTCAGTCTTTAATAATACTGATAGATATGCCTTGGGCTGCCCAGTCTGCTGAGTCAGAGGACCAGGAGTGTGGAAACAGTGACTTTCCATTTGTGACATGGAAATTGTAAGGGATCAGCTGTATCACCTGAATGTTCACAAGTCCACGGGGCCTGATGGGATTCATCTCAGAGTTCTGAAGTAGCTAATGGACGTTATGGCAGGACAAGGTTTTGGGAGTCTGAGGACGTGCCTGCTGACTGGAAGCTAGCCAATGTTGTTCTCATATACAAAAAGGATATGAGGGAAGACCCAGGGAACTACAGAACTCTCAGTCTAACCTCAGCTCCTGGAAAAATTGTGGAGAAGATTATACTGGGTACTATTTAAAGGCATTTAAAGAATAATGCAATCATCAGGCACAGTCAACGTGTGTTCACAAAGGGAAAGTCCTGTTTAACTAATTTGATATCCTTCTATGATAAAGTCACCCACCTAGTGGATGAAGGGAAGGCGGTGAATGCAGTTTTTCTGGATTTCAGTAAGGCTTTTGATACTGTTCCTCACAGTATCCTTCTGGACAAGTTGTCCAACTGTAGGATGAGCAGGTTCACTGTGTGCTGAGCGAAGAATGGGCTGAAGGGCAGAGCTCAAAGGTTTGTGGTGAATGGGGCCACATCTGGCTGGTGACTGGTCACCAGCAGTGTTCCTTAGGGTTCAATTCTAGGGCCTGTTCTGTTTAACGTATTTATCAACAATCTGGATGCAGAGTTGAATGCACCATTAGCAAGTTTGCTGATGATACCAAACTGGGAGGTGATGTTGACTCTCTTGACGGGCAAGATGAGTCTATGTAGATTGCAGCATTGGGCCAAAATGCCAGGTGCCCACCAAAGCCACTCTATCACTCCCCCTCCTTAACTGGACAGGAGAGAGGAGAGAAAAAAAATAACAACAGGCTTGTGGGAGTTAAGATAAGGACAAGGAGATCACCCAGCTTTTACCGTCACGGGCAAAACAGACTCAACTGAAAGGAAATGTAATTCGTTATCAATTAACTCAGAGAGGAGTAATGAGAAATAAACCCAAATCTTAAAACACCTTCCCCCCACCCCTCCCTCCTTTCCCGGGCATAACTTTGATCCCAATTTTCCTCCCTCCTCCCCCCAGCGGCACAGGGGGAAAACAGGGAATAGGGGTGGGGTCAGTTCATCACACTGTTGTTTTCTGCCGCTTCTTCCTCCTCAGGGGGAGGATTCCTCACGCTTCCCCTGTTCCAATGTGAGGTCCCCCTCACGGGAGAAAGTCCTCCATGACTTCTCCAACGTGAGTCTTCCCACGGGTTCAGTCCTTCACGAACCACTCCAACGTGGGTCTCCTTCATGGGGTGCAGTCCTTCAGGAACCGACTGCTCCAGCGTGAGCCCCCTCACGGGGTCTCTGGCAGCAAACCTGCTCCAGCGTGGGCTTCTCTATCTCCACGGGCCACAGGTCCTGCCAGGAGCCTGCTCCGGTGCAGGCTTCCCACGGGGTCACAGCTTCCTTCAGGTATCCACCTACTCCGGCGTGGGGGCCCTCCACAGGATGTAGGCAGTCATCTGCTCCACCGCCCATGGGCTGCAGGAGCACAGCCTGCCTCACCGTGGTCTTCACCACAGGCCGCAGGGGAATTGCTGCTCCGGTGCCTGGAGCATCTCCTCCCCCTCCTTCTGCACTGACCTTGGTGTCTGCAGGATATTTCTCTCACATATTCTCACTCCTCTCACTCGCTGCAATTACTGCTGCACAACAACTTTTTCACTCTCTTAAATACATTATGACAGAGGTGGAAAAAGCTGTCGCTGATTTGCTTGGCCTTGGCCAGCGGCGGGTCCATCTTAAAGCCGGCTGGCATTGGCTGTATCTGACATAGGAGAAACTTCTAGCAGCTTTGTACAGAAGCCACCCCTGTAACCCCCCCGCTACCAAAACCTTGCCATGCGGACCCGTTACAGGTTGACATCTAAAATTGAAATAACAGATTCCGCACCTAGGATGGAGTAATGCTGAGCACAAGTATAAACCGAGAGAGGAGAGGCTAGAGAGCAGTCCTGCAGAAAGGGGCCTGGGGGTGCTGGTTGACAGCAGGCTCAACAGGAGTCAGCAGTGCCCTGGCAGCCAAGAGAGCCAACTTCACCCTGGGGTACATCAAACACGGTATAACCAGCTAGTCAAAAGAGGTGATTGTCCTGCCATGTTCAGCGTTGGTGAGGCCTCCCCTTGAGTGCTGTGTGCAGTTCTGGGCCCCACAATTTAAGAAGAACATGAAGGTCCTTGAATGTGGCAGAGGAGGGCAACAAAACTGGTGAAAGGGCTGGAAGGAATGTCCCGTGAAGAATGGCTAAGGACTTTGGCTTGTGTAGTTTGGAGAAAAGGAGGCTGAGGGGGACATCATTGCTCTCTACAGATTCCTGAGGAGGGGACATGGAGAGGGAGGTGCTAATGTCTTTAAAATCCTTTATTATCTGTTTTGATTTGATTTGTTTTGTTTGTTTGTTTGGAGATTTTTTCTAAATAATAGAATAGAATGATATTGTGGAAAAATTAACTAAGTGTAAAATTATGAAGACACTGAGACAATCCAAAGAAACAGACAAACAAAGACTTTCAAGAAATTGCTAGACAGATCAGCATTTTGGTTGTGACAGTTTTTCATAGTGAAATGTAAAAAGCTAAACTTTAATTAGAGACAGTTGTTTTCAAAATATGCCACTGAGACTGTCAGAGCAATATACATTGGGATTTCTGATACAAAGTTGGGAAAGAATATTTAGTAAGATTGAATGGGATTTTTTTTTTTCTTCAGGTTAATTCAACATAGTAATTCTGTTGGACTTGGAATTATCTCCATTTTGGTTTGAGCTGACCAAACTTTTCAGTTAGCTACAGATCTAGATAGGGAATTATTACGAAGTGAAGCCTTACTCTACTGAAAAACATCCTTTTCTTTAAGCCTCTCTTGGAAATCCTTTACTGGAAATATATCTCATTTCTTCTGTTGTAATATTTTCTGTCTTGTTTCCTCTGTTGTAATATCACCTTATTCTCTCAGCTAAGTGAAGTGCTGCTTTATCAGTATATGATTTGTCTTCTCTACCAGAACTCTTTCTGGTATAGGTATAGAATATGTCTCTACTTGTAAAACACTGTACAAATTTATGATGCTCTATAAATGATTAATAGCAATAATACAGCTGAGTAAATAAAGATGACTTTTTGAGGCTGGAAAATGCTGTTGCTTTATTAGAGAACAAAATTAAAAATAAACATTCTGGTGTTACTGCAGTGACTTTGGAGACAGTTTGCACGAAGGTCACCAATGTTTGTCTGTCTTGCCATTTTGAAGAACACTTCAGTTCATTCTCATTCTCCTTATGCCTGTTTCAACATGGTCATCTGTTCTGTTATCCTTTTTCCAAGCTTTGTATAAATAGGGCTTCCATTCCTGGCAAACAATTTTAAGATCTCACTTTGAAGTAAAGTATGGAGAAATATGAGTAAAAGAGAAGGCAAGAACCACTGGAAACAAGGTTAGAAAGAAGTCCTTGTGTTATAGTAGTCATTAATAAGTCACAAAATATTTTCTTTTACAGTGACCCTCCCTTTCTCTGTAAGGGTCCAGCACTCCTCCTTGCTAGCTTCTGCCTTTTTAAGCCTCTGTGGTGATAACTCTCAGAGGGGTCTAAGGTTAGAATATAGCTGGCTACAAAAGCTCATGTTCAGCTGGCTGTCGGATAACACCACCAGGTCTTTTTCCATGGGGCAGCTTTCCAGCCACTCCTCCCCAAGCCTGTAGCGCTGCATGGGGTTGTTGTGACTCAAGTGCAGGACCTGGCACTTGGCCTTGTTGAACCTCACACAATTGGCCTTGGCCCATCAATTCAGCCTGTCCAGATCCCTCTGCAGAGCCTTTCTACCTTCAAGCAGATCAACACTTCCACTCAACTTGATGTCATCTTCAAACTTATTGAGGGTGCACTTAGTCCCCTCCTCCAGATTATTGATAATGATATTAAACAAGACTGGCCCCAACACTGAGCCCCGGGGAACACAATTTGTAACTGCCCACTAACTGAATTTAACTCCATGCACCACAACTCTTTGGGCCCAGCCATACAGCCAGTTTTTTAACCAGCAAAGAGGACACCCATCCAAACCACGAGCAGCCAGTTCATCTAGGTTACAATGTAAGAAAGAGCAATTGCTGGAAAGTGCATTGTGAAAGAAGTTGATGTGAAGGAACAGGAAAACATTTTGGATTTATTTTTTTTTTCCAAGCACGTTATTAAAAGATTTGTGTGTGCTATTCCAAGGTCTGTGCAGAGAGTAGAGAAAATATTGGTGGATCCCGCAGCGTCCTGGGAAAGTCAAATGATTCCGGGCATATGATCAAAATAAATGACTACCTGGGCAGAAATATGTGGGCAGATGAGTGATGACATTTCTCACTTCCTTGTAATTAAGCAATCTGATACTATATGTGGTTGTTTCAGTAATAACTGCTCAGCATTTTATTCATATAAGCATCACTGTAAAGAGCACTATTCCAGCATTTACTCAGGTTAAAGTCTCTTGAAAATGTAGTGCGCTGCTTTTGCTTTTTTGTCTTTCCTAGCTAAACTTAACCATACAAAATTAACAAAAATGTAAAATGCTTGAAACCAAGCTATTAGCTGCACCTGCTATATCAAGTCAGTTATTCTTTCAGTTGCCTGGTGCTGCTACAGGGATCTGCAGTTTTCCTTTGGTGACACTCTTGTTCTGATTTGCAACAAATATACCTGTAGATATGGTCTGTCCCTGAACCCACTGGATACTTTACCTATCTAAAAAGACTTGTTGGCAAAATAAGTCGGTCTGTCCTTATCTCTCCTGCCTTAAAAGTAATGTTTGGGTAAGATTGTATTGTATGACTACATTTAACAGAAGAACATTGAAATAAAAGATTCATGAGGTTGCTTCCAAACCTTTATTATTCAGTGTTTTTGAAAAGTTGCTACACCTGTTCTGTAACATAAGGGTTTAACAGTGATCATTTTATACAAGAGTAGGATAACCTCCATGATACCACTATTTATGTCTGTGCCAAGAGACCAGCTGTGGTAGCAAGGTTGCATACCAATGTCTCAAATCTGGTTTCTCACTACGGTCTTTACAGAAGAACTAGAGTATCAGCTCCACTATAAGCCAGTTCCTCGCAGTAGAGAATCCTGTTTTCACAAAATTGGTGAAGAAACAGTTGACTTGCTCAGTGCATGGGACATATAAGTAAGCGTATGCTTTTTCTCCAACCCTGTAAACGTTCTCATCTTTAAATTGAGCAACTCTTTGAACCGATAGACAGTGGAAATAATTTAATCTTTTGATAAGATCAATTACTAGTTGGGTATTATGTGAGAGGATAACCTCTGTGCTTACAAGTTCTGTGAAAAATTCCTGGTTGGGTAGTTTCATATTGCCTCTAAAATTCCTCTTTTGATTTCATTTAGTCACTCTTAATTTCATTCTGCTTTGATATCTTACTTTGTTGCTGACTTCTGACAGAAAGATATTTGAAATATGAGACAATACTGCTTTTTTTTCTTCTCTCTCTTATAACTTCTGTAAGTATATTCTTGGTCTATTTGCTCACTTCAGTTTTGGATAACTTGATTAGTCCATGTAACTGCTCTGTGACTGATAATAATAAAAGCAATTGGGAAGCATTTTGCCACTTCAATGAAGTAAGTGCTTTTGACTGTCACACAAAAAGCTAGCCAACGATGGTTGGCTGAATTGTTTTTAAACCAATTAAAGGCCAAGAAGGTTGCTATTTTTTTTAAAAAAAGGGGATTATCCAGGGAGGAAGACACCAAAAAGCCCAGCAACTAGCAAAATAATAGAAGATATAGTAAAGAATAGAACTGGTAGGAATAAGTAAGCATAACTTCCTGCGGAAATGTAGGCATTGCTTGGATAAAGAGGAGTCCTGTCTTGAAAGGGTATTAGAACTCTCAGAACTCCTCAATAAACACATAGGAAGATGATGAATATATGCACCTATTTACCTGGATTTTCCAAACCATATTTGTTTGTCAGATTCCTCTACCAAGGCACTTAAAGAATTTATGCAATCATTCTTTAAGAGGGAAAATCTTGGCATAACTAAAAAGCAGCTTAAAACAAAGAACAGGGATAAACATCTTTAAAATAAAAGGAAGTCATCCTAAGCATTGCAGAGGAACTTTGGCTGGGAGCTGTGATGTTCAACATATTAAGACATTATTAGAAAAAGGACACTACTGAGATGATTTTGTTAAGAACATCATGTTAATTAAAGTGGTGAAGACAAGGGTTAATGGCTAAGAATTACAGAAGGACCTTAAGAGACTGTTGAGTGGCGTGCATGGTGGGGGAAACATTCCTAATTCACATATAAAATTATTTTCTCTGAGTTGATCATTACCACTCAGGAGTAAGATCTTGGGCTGTAATAGAAAGGCGTGTTATCATACAGAGATAATAATCAGCAGCAATTAAACCCCCAAAATTTCTGTTTGAAGTTATTGGGAAATGAATATAGAATAAACCCAAAGAACACTGTTACCCTACTGTACAAACCCAAATTTTGAATGCACCTTAAACACAGTGGATAGTTTTATTTCCCCAAATTAAAACAGATCTAGAGGACTGGAGAGAATACAGGGATTCAACAAAGATGGTCAAGTCTAGAAAACAGGTCCCACAGTAGGAGTGGCGAAGTAAGCAAAGACTTCTGATGGCATTTCTCAAACAGCATTTCTGTCCATAGTAATGCAGAGATAAAGCAGGTTGAACAGATAAGCAGTTTACAATTGTTGCAACTGAATATATATATGTGTATGGGTCTAGCTGGGGTGGAGTTAATTTTCTTCATAGCAACCTCTGTGGTGCTGTGTTTTAGTTTTGTGACTAAACCAGTGCTGACACCACACCAGTGTTTTGGCTGTTGCTGGGCAGTGCCTGCACAGCATCAAGGCCTTTTCTGTTTCTCATGCTGCCTCCCAGAGAGTAGGCCGTGGGGTTAGGAAGGGGTACAGCCAGGACAGCTGACCCCAACTGACGAAAGGGATATTCCACTCTATTACATCCCGCTCAGCAATAAAACTCAGGTGGAGTCTTTCTAAAGTAGCCATTGCTCAGAGACTTTCTAGGCATCAGTCTGCTGGTGAAAGGTGGTGAGTGATTATGTTCGCATTACTTGTGGGGTTTTTTTTCTTTTTCTTTTAACTTTTTTCTGCTTCACTTAATAATCTGTCCCCATCTTGATGCACAAGTTTTTCTTGCTCTTGCCCTTGCAATTCTCTCCCTCATCCTGTCGTGGGGGAAAGTAAGTGAGCAGCTGGTGAGTGTTTAGTTGCTGGCTGAGGTCAAGGAACCACAACATCTCTCTCTCTGTCTCTCTCATATATATATATATATATATATATATATATATGTATATATAATTATCAGATGTGGAATTAGAGTCTATGTGATGATGGGAGAGTTAAACAATATATCAATCATTGACTCTGTTTCAAACTCCAAAACACATTTAGATTGACTTTGATCAGTAATAGTATCAGCCAATGGTTAGTTCTTATTCATTATCAGTCATTATCATTACCTATCCAAACAATTGGCCTTTACCAGTTATACTCCACATCAGCTGTGAATGTACAGTCCCTTAGCGCTGGTGCTGTGTAATTTAGTACTGATGGTTGTTGTCCTTGATGGTCTTAGTGATAAGGCTTGAGAGCTCTTCAGTAAGGGAAGCCTGAAACAAAGCAAACATCTTCTTTCCTACCCATCCTTTTTATTCATTGCTGATTTTTTTATAGTCCTCTACCTTTCCACGAAAATAAGGAGGATGATCTTATCTGCTCCTTACGCAGACTACCTTATTTTGAGACAAAGATTTGTGTCTATCAGACATCTTTCCTACTACTTCTACAGAATTATTCTGGCCTGTTCTCATCCTTTGTTCTTACCTTGAAAATTTTGCTACTCACACATGTTTTGCCACACCCTGTTTGTGAAATTATACCATAAGCTTCTATTTATCCTTTTGTGATTATGTGATTATTTATTTATGATAAACTTCTGCTTAACTTTGGTACAAAATATATTTTGTCACTGGGTAATATATTTCAGTGTGCTTGTCTATGTCTTCATAAGCTCCAAAGAAAGCAAATATTAGTTATGTCCTGCTTAGTATACTTTGAATTTGTGGGTGCAACAAGCCTTTACATTGGCTATACAACTATCTCCTGAATTCCTGAACCAGCATATTGTCCTGTACAAGTAATGAGGCTGTTAAAACTTCTGACTTAATTACTCATACAAAGTGGAAAGCTAATCCACAGGTGTGACAGAAGAAGCCCCAAGGGAGAGAACTAAGAGTTGATGCAATTCTTACCACCTATGACAGCTCAGGATATCCATCGGTGAGATGCCTGAAAACAAAAACTTCGTCTTTCATCATTCATAGTGCTGAATGGAAACTACAGCTTCTGGTGAAAAATTAAACTACAATTATTTTGTAATTTGAATATGCAAGAGGCTTGATAAGTGCTGAGAGAATTAGCTTATAGCAACTGTGAGTATAAGGCCCTGTTCCACCATTTTTTATTTGCTTTGTTTAAGCTTTGAAAGGCTGAAGGAATTAAATGTTTTTCCTGTACAAGATCCTGTATTACAACTCAGTTTGGGCAATCTTGTATTCTCAGCAAAAGTTGATATCAAGCTTAATATGACATAGAAATAGGATCAGAAATTCAATCTATTTCTAAATGCTTGTCCACAAGCTGTATAGGCTGATGCATTTCCCAAGACCTTTGCTAGAAATAAAATAGATACTGACCTCAAAAGAAGTAAACTGCCACTATTGGTAGAGGAATTCCTGGAGGAAAACCCCACATTTTTCATGAAGTTACATAATGACAAGTTCTGATTTTCTCAGTTGCCAGATGTGAGTCAATAGCTTACATTTCTCATCATACTCTTGATGAGTGGGCTATAGAGAACGATTACCATCTAATGTCACTTAATGGAGAAATAGTCTTTTTTTGATGTCAGACTTCTTATGGAAAAGAAAAAAAAATAGTATTGCCATGACTATCCTCCAAGAAAATGAATCTAAAAGTTGATGAGCAAAATAAGAGCCCTTACTTGTCACAGAAAGAGGATTAGACTTTAACCAAGCTGCAAACCTCATATCATTGAAAGAGAGAGGTGATCTATCATGAAATAAACAGTGACCTAAACTGTATCTAATGTTTACACTAACAGTTTTCAATGAAATTGTTAATTGGCCATATTTCCTCCAGTTTCCTAAGGATTTTCTCCCACACCAAAGTTTTGCAGTTAAGAAGCATGGTAAAGACAATCTGTATTATCTCAAACACGCATGCTTGTACATTTGTTTAAACTCTTTACACAAGTCACTGAGATGGTAATTGGAGTTGAACAAGTCATACAGTGAAACAATAAATTGATATCAGGATTTTTATGATTAGAACAGAAAATGCTGATGGAATTTACATAAAAATTACTTGTATATATGTTAGGGTTCATTTGACATACTCTTGGGCTTTTGTTAACTTTTTTGAGTGGGTGTTTAAGTGTCATCTCTTATGAACTTTTACTGCAATAGAAAGGAGTAGAAGAGCTGTGGTAAAAGGCGTTGTATGTAACATGCTCGTAAGAACACGATTTTAAGTACAAGGATGTTCTCTGAATTAATGAGAGCAAAACCAGATTTCATTGTAATGTACTGTTTAAGAAAGGAAAATAGCAGATCCCACATTTATCAACTGTTATTATGTTCAATCATTTCAAAACAGCTAGTATGTTACAGCTGAGACAACTTACTGATTAATTTTATTCATCAGTTAAGTAAATCAATTTTGCTTATTTTCGTTGTTCTGTAATCAGAATTATTATAAAATGGTAAAACCTTTCCATTATACTTCACATCAGCTCCTGCCAGAGAGTTTTCTGGGCAACTGTGAATACTGGCATGCTTAGGTGATCAAGGGGGTTGGCTCTACACAGAAGCCCAGAATGTATTTCAGCTTAAGAGTTACAAACTGGGGTTAAGTGTGAGATACTCCTACAGGGCTGATCCTTCTATCACTTTCTTTAATCACCATTTATTTCTTCCTTAGATGGCTCACTGACTCTGGGATACAGAGGCAGAATTCTCTACATCTTTAATGGATAGAGCAGGTGAAAAAAGACAGACCATATTGAGTGTCTTCTAAAACAGAGCTGGAGCAAACAGAGGGTTAAGAAAAGTTTAACTAGATTCAGTGGGTTACCCACATCTTTCGAAAATTACATGTCAGCAGAGTTCCGGAGGTACTTCTGTTCCTTACCTCAATTACTGTGTCCAAACCTGGAAATCTGTTGTGAAGCAATAGGATGTCATTCCTCAAGATATCTACTTGTGTCCTAAGTCAGGAGTATAAGTTGTCTGAGTGTAAGAGAGTAGCTTTAGTATGCTTGGTTAAACAAAAAGAACTTAAGATGTTTCCACTCTTGATGCTTCTGCTGAATAATTTATAACCTCCCATGCTGGGTAAGATTATTTATTAGACAACAGGGATTCTTGTGGTTGTGTTAATTCTTCATTTATCATCTCAGCTGAATGAGATATCACTGTCTCCTCTTTTTTTAAGATTGTAGAGAAAAGGCAAATTCAGTGTTAGGAACTGCTAGGAAAGAAGAGAGAATGAAACTGAGAAAACTATTACATTACTGTATCTACTCAAATTCTGCCTATATTTAGAATCGGATGAGCAGTCTGTTTGCTGTCTAAAAACTTTAAATCAAAATAATGAAGGCTCTCAAAAGGGCAGCAAGGGTGATTATGAAATTGTTTACTATATGAAGAAATTGCTAAATAAACTTGGAGTTTTTAGCCTGGAAGTCATTAAAGAGAGGTAAAGGTGACTTATTGAAGAAGAAAAAGCATTAGTTATTCACTCTTTATTCCAGAAAAAGAACTAGGTAAAATCAAATTAACCTACCAAGTAACAGGTACGAACCAAATAAAAGAAGTTAACCTCTAATTAAGCAGTTGAATTCTTTGCCACCACTGTTGTGGATAAGTTTACTTACATGAATTCGAAAAAGCTTGGACAAATTCATGGAAAAGAAATCCATAGAGGCTCTTTTACTTAGAAATTGATGGTGACTGTTAAATACTTGAGGCTAAACTGCAAGTTGTTGAAGACAGTAAGTATATTGCACGGGATATATTTGTGTGCTTCCTTTGTTCTTTTACCCTTTCATAAGTATCTGCATTTGGCACAGTTGAAAATGGGATGCAGGCTGCACTGGCCTGCAATGTAATGCAGTATGATAGTTCTTAGGTTCAGAAGACAGATTTGGATTATAATGACAGATTCCTCTTCATACATGAGCAAGTATTCTTTCCCAAAACGGAAGCACATCTGAACAACATGGTTACTGCTAGCTTTTAACATTGTGGAATTCTCTTTTTGTGAAGGGGAATGAGGAAGAGGTCAAATAGAGGAGCTTCAGGAAAAGAAAGATTAGCCAAAAAGTAGAAAAACAGAAGAGGGCATTCATGTCTGGCTTTCAGTTTCTAGAAATTCTAGAAGCTGCAGCATGGAAATAATCTCTTGTTTTTATTTATGCTGCTCAAGAGGACAGAATTATAGGAAATACTTATTGATAATTACTTTACTGAACCAGTTTCACCTAATGGTGAACCTGCTGGTTCTTTAACATTGATTAACCAATTGAATTACAGAAGCATACACCATGTAATCTGGCTCAGATTACGAACTAATGTGTCTTCAAAACAGAAGAGTTACAAATTTTTGATTTATAGCCCTTCCTTTTCCTGGGAGAATCTTGTGCATAAACTTTGACATTGACTTTCTACAGTGCTTTGCGAACATGAATCATCGAAATTATTTATGAGATAAGTAATTAAGAACCAGGAAGTTTTTTTCTGAAGAATAAAACAGCTCAATCTCTAAAGACAATACTGTCTTAAAGAGAACCACATTGCGATGCCTGACAGAGCAATTTATAAGTGTTCTCCAGTGGCACATACAAATTTTCAGCTTGAGATTTTAAAGAATAGCAATGAGGTTTACTTAACTGTTGTAATCAACCAGCAATATTTACTTTTGTTTAATATTTTAAATTTACGAAGATCAGCTCCCTCCTCAAAAGAATCACATTTTAAAATCAGACTTTAAATTCTCATTTGAAGGCAATTCATAGTTCCATTGATGAAAACATTGCAGTACAGCACAATTTCTTCCCAGTCAGAAGGCCAAGCGAGCAACTTTAACACAAAATTTCAATCACAAAACTGCTTCTCAGTTTTCATCAACATAAAAAGTCATTTGGTAGCACACTGTTTTTTTTTGTGTTCATATTTTGTAAGCAACAGACAAATGAAAATAGTTGAGTAAGTAGAAGAGTTTGCAGGATTGTATTCTTTGAAATATTTTGCTAAAAGCATATACTGTTTATGTATTTAGGCTATATTTGACTTATCAATGTTGAGAGTTTCCATAATTTCAGAAGCCTCAGCTCAAATCTGTTTGAAAAGATCAGGATAAAAATTTTCTGTACTTCCTTTAGATATAAGACATTAATTGTCTAGGCATCCTGGTTTCACAGGGTTAGAATCCTAGGCCAGCCACGCTAGGCAGGCCGTTAACAGTTTCAAATTAGCCAGGGAAGCTGATCTGAGTGATCAGCTACAGGTGTAGCCCATCCCATAATGTCATGGTCATTATAAAGGGGGAAGGTTTGCTAAGGAGAAAGGGCTCCTGCAGGGTTCCTGCTGGGGTTCTTCATGCTCCTTCTCTGGCTTGTCTCAAGGGCTGCTCTCTGGTTGATTGTGACAATTGAATACTCATTTGGTTGAGTATATCCTTGTCGGGGATAGCCTGACTGAGGGAGATGAAATTGGCCTCAACAGCATCCCAGTATACCTGTGAGAAGATGAAAGAAGTGGATGAAGAATGTTGTAAACGGGTTTGAGGAAGTGATAAGAGACTGAGCAAGAAGAGACTAAACAAGCAAATACCACAGAGCAGAAATTTGGTAAGAGAACAGTAGATGAAGTGGGAAATACAGTAGGAGCTCCAGCCGATCAGTATGTGAGTAGAGGTGAATGGACAGAGGTATTGAGTGAATCACTTTAGCAGCCTTAGTGCATGAACCGGTGGACAGATAAGAAAGGTTATAAAAGGGTATGTTTTTTCTGCTGCGCCATCTTGGCTTTTGTAACTTAATAAAGACTGTCTTCTTACATATACTCTTGTTGTGTCCCATCCCAACCACGACATATCCTTCTTAGTTATAACGATGGTGTTACTATTGGTGGTGTTTTCATTAAATCTGTTTTGCTTCTAGTCATGGATCTGCTCTCTTTCTTCTCGATTCCCCTCCCTGGCTGATGAGGCGTTGTTGAGTGATAAAATGACTGTTACAGTTTAGGCCAAGTACAGGCTAAATGTAGACACTAGGTCTCAAAAAAATTGCAGTTGTTTGTTTGCTGGTGTGATGAAGCCATACCCTGACACTGAGAGACACTGGCATGCTGTTGTTGGACTAGGACTGTCTGCTCGCTCCTTGAGCATTTATGTGCTAAGGCAGGACTCTTTCTTTGAGCAGTAGCAGAAAAGGACACATATGCATCTCAGAAACAGCACTTGGACAGTATGTGGAAGAAAACTCCACTTTCCTTCGAACACTGGAAACTCCCAAGCATCATTCACTTCTATAGATGCCTAACAAGCTCTTAGATGTTACAGAGTTCTTTCCATTTGACATCAGGGAGGCTCTTGCAGCCAGCCACAGAAGAAGAGAGGAGTTCTTGGCTAGCACGGTAAACCACTCTCAGTGCAGAAGACACTGTTTCTCATTCTGCTGTCCTAGCTGCCTCCTTCCATAGATATATTCCTGGCTTTAAGAGGTTAATAAAATTGTTGATATGCTTAAACACAAAGAAAAAAAGTCAAGCAGAACTTACAGCCAGGTATTTGGCTTTGTTCTCTTTGGGAAATGTAAATGTCAAGATGTTTCATGCAGCTCTGTAGGGCCCAGTTCACTTCTGAGAAGCACCTGTCATCTAGTCTTGCTGTCTTTGAAAGAAACATTGATTTGCCTTGGAACATCCCTTACTATCTGAGTGTAAGATCATCTGTGTAGATTTCTGCAATCCCTACTTTTGACAAAAGAATCATGTCAGCCATCGGTTTGTCCCTTCCCCGCCTCCCTCATCCCCCATAGTGTTATCAATTTTTGTTAAAATTTCCAAACTGACTCATGCAGATGTGTTCAAAATGTTCCTCACTGTTCTGTGGGCTTTGGTTAAGCTAACAATATCCATTTACAGAAGGTAAATGTACGTATTCTAGCAGACAATATGTAGCATCACCTTGGGGTAGATGTGAATGTCTATATACCTAATTTTAGTATTTGAATTTCTTCAGTAACAGCTCCAGAATTTTCACTGTGTGTATGCATATGGGAATAAGTAAGTAAAATCATTAGTAGAGTCTGACTAGAAGCAAGGACAAATAAGTTTGCGGATGGCATTATGTAAGATGTGATTGGTGGCATGATGCTATGCCTCCTTATTTAATGGGACATTACAAAAAAAATCAATATGAAAGTCTACCACGCTGTTTCTAAGGACAATTATGAGACATGATTTAAACATGTGTCACTCACTTGACTGAAGAGAATGTATTTCTGAGCTCAGTCGTATTACCTGAGCTCTACCTTAAATTTTCTGGTCTGTATTTCCTATCAAAATACGATTTCCCAGTCTGAAGCCTAGAAAAATAGTAGCCTTTCCTTAGAGAATTGTATATATTAACTTCTTACTATGACAACTTTTCTGAGAAGTGTGCTTTCCTTTATGCCCAAGTAATTACAGCTTTTCCATTAATCCACTAGCTTTGTCCTGTTCCCAGGGTGAAATATGTCAAGAAAATTTTTCTAAACTTGTTTTAATTCTGATCCCTTATGTATTTACCAAGAAAAAAATATTTAGTTGTTTACTTCATCTCATGGAAACATCAAAAAGAACAGTCAGCAAGTTTAAAAGCTGAATTTCTTTAGCTTTCTTATCAAATATTAGGGACCCTTTTCTTTAATCCACTGTTCAATATCATCAAGTGTTTTCATCAAGGCAACAGCTTTAAAACATTTTTATCACTGGAAAAGAGAAAAATTCAAACTACTTTTGTTTTGCAGGATGAAGGGGGAAAATGTGGGTTTTTTTAAATATAAATATGATCTAAAAAGTCTACAGAGGAGTTATCATGGAAAGGTATAATTTTGGCCCTTTCTGACAGTTTTTCTAATAAAAGAGCTCAAAGATCTTTGTTCAGTAACTTTTAAGTGTGTGAATGTAACCCAGGTTTACAATTGAAGACTCACAGGAGTGCTGCAATCTGATTTTAAAGGCTAAAACATTCTTTTATCAGTGCTTATTTCTTCTTCAACTTAGATATTACTAACAAAAACCACAAGAAAAAAAAAAAAAGAGATAAAATACAAACACAACAACCCAATTAAATTGTGTCAGCTATTAGGTATAGGTAGAAAATAAGTAATCACAAATTGCTTGCAGGATAGCAAGTTGTGATGCTACTTTGAAATCACAATTTGCAGATTGACAAAGCTGTTTTAAAACTCAAATTTCTTTGAAATGTCCAAGTAGATCATTCATCTTGAAGGTGCCTGTGTTTGCTCTTAGCAATCTCTTCAGTACACAGCTACTATTAAGCTGAAAAGTAATAAACCCCATGCATAGTAATGCACTTTTCTTTATCTTTTTGAAAATATTTGGCTGTTGCTTTGATGTTGTTGCTAGATATTTGTGTCCAGGAAATGGTTTATTGCTGGGTATTTATCAGAGTGCATAGAAGAGAATGAGTAAATGTGCAAATATTTTTTACTCAAACATTTAAAATAGAATTAAAATAGAAAAGGATTGATGCCAAAGATAAGTCAAGGCACATTTAACTATGTTGTTAGACGAAAACCACATATTATAAAATACAGTTTCTTAATGATTCTACCTTTTTAATATATGGAAATCCAATGTAAGATTAAAATGTGCCAATTTGCACTGAAATGTTTATGCTTATTTATTTGCATTAATGGATAACAATAGGAAACAATCATCCATACACCTGGGAACTTCAGGAACAGACTAGTAGACATAACTGAAAGAAGGTCACAGACAACAAAAGATGTTCTGCTGCAGAAGAAACCTTAGAAACAAAGACTCAATGACCAACGAACCTATGTAATGTTTAAATACCCTTGTTAAAGAACTGTTAATTTCTGTTGAAAAGTATCTGACATTATTTTGCAAAAGAAAGATTGCCTGAAATCTGGGAAGTTGTTGTTCCTTACAGGTGCTTTAAAATCAGTGTAATAATGATTATACCAAATATTTTCTTATTGCTAATGATGCTACTGTACGTTATTTCCCATGGAACTTTCTGTGTGTGAAACAGTTACCACCTGTAATAACAGAATAGCTGTATCCTCTACAGAACAGTTCAGAAGGGATTGGTAACAACTGCTAAATTCTTGAATATTGTTACTTTGTCAACGTTTTCCAGGTTTTCAGCAGTATATTTTTTTAAAAGAAAATCTGGGAGTTTTTAAACCATATGTTTTTTTAAAAAAAATCTAACTCCTTCAGCCTCTCACTTATTTCTTTTTCCATACCAGGTACTAAACTGAAGCATTTAAAGGACAACTTCATGTCATAACATGTTTTTACAGAAATTAAATAATGCATCCAGGTGACAAGCACCTAAAATTAAGAGAAAAATCCCAAGTGATGTAAGTTCCTAGTTATTACAGTAGAAGAAAGGACAGTAGTGTCATGATTATACAAAGCAGTAATCTTGGAATTCAATGACTAACTGAACAGAGCTGTAAAAACTGACATCCTCTGGACCTCCTTTCCCACCTCCGGTGGACTCTTGAGGGAGGTTCTCGGGAGTCTTTGCCCTATTTATTCAATTAGGAGAAAAGTACTTGGTGCTGAGAGCACAGCATCCACAGTAGCTGTGTTTCACAGGGATATAAAGGACTTGCTTTAACCTCATCCCACAGACTATTCATACCCAAAAATAGCAATTTCTATTCCATGAGGACAAATTAAACACTTTTGCCCAACCTAAAATATAAAACAGGGTCATTTTAAGCATGCAGAAATATTTTTATATTTGTTTGTTGTCAAGAAAATTCAATGAAAATGGAAAATTTCAATGAAATATAAAAATAATTCTAACTACACTTGGCAAATTAATTCACACAGTAGATAACCATGTGTTGGTAAGAGAAAAGAAATCTCAACAGCTACATACAGACATCATTTCCATTGTCACCAGATTTTAAATAATAAAAATAAATTTCTGTCACTATTAGATAGGTGCTATAGGCCTAAATTATGATGTAGATTTGATCAATGATTTTCAGACAAGAACATAAATTAGGAAGGAAATAACATTAATTAGGTAGGAAGCTTATGAGAATTTAATTTTATTGAAAGACCATTTATTTGTTTTTTAGGGTGGGATTTCTTGTCTGCAGGCAGGTTCGACACTGCAGTAGTCTTAAAAAAACAATTACAGTGCAGGTAACTCATACGTGCTTTCCTGCTGCCTGCTATGTGAAAAGCTGTCCCACTTACTTGTATAAAGGATCATTATCTTTGAACAGATTGCATTGATGCTCTTCCACGTCCTGTATAGGATCCTGTTCTCTCTGTTTTTCAATATGCTTGTTTTTAAGTGATTTTATCCTCCCATGTTATAAGATTTTTACAGTTTCTGGAATCCATGTGTTTGTCCTAGTCAATACTGCTTGTTACCAACTTACAGTGAAAAAAGACAATAAAAATATATGACCCTTCTGAAAATTTAATCTATTCTATTATTTTCACCTCTTAATCCTTGGAGTATTATCACAAGGGTTCAGTACAATAAACTGGAACAGCATCTTGCAATAACACCTAAAATTTTATCCTTCATTGGGAGCAGGCACAGAAAGGTATGTGGAAGGAAAATCTTGCGTCGTTGTTTCATAAAAGCAGCACAGAAGCATAAAGTGTAATGAGGAAGAAGCTCAGAGGACATATAAGACTGCATTCTGAAGCTGACCAAGAAGTACTGAGGTATTCATGACTGGAGGGATCCAGACCATTGTCTGTGGGGGAACTGGTGACCCACATAACTGTCAACCCGAGTAGGAGCAGGCTTGTGCTGTGCTGCAAGTGCAGCCTGGGTATTCAGGCCCGTGCATTTGCCAATAGAAATGGTGAACAGAATTGTTCCACTTGAAGAAAAATCCTACAATAACTTGAATGACCAAAACAGGGTAACTCTTCATGGATAGGATCTTAAGTGTGTTGCACCAAGACTGGAGGCTCGTCTGATGCCGCACAACTTAGCATTCCCAGTAGCTGATGGGGCACAAGTTTACTTTTACTATCCTCTCTTTCTTTATCATGTTACTATTAAATAATAAATGCTAATAAATAGCATTTTGGATGATACTTCATAGAATCTCAGTGCCTTCCTTACTGGGATCATAATAAATCATCACCTCCTGGTGCAAAACAATGACTCACTCTACCTAACATGAAGTATTAAAGTAGAAAGCAATCAGGTTCATAATTATTTTTGGTAGCTACCTTGTCTTTTGGGAAATAGAATTCTGGTGTAATTCACCAAAGACATATCTTTTTCTACTAAGGGAGTAAAACTTTACTACAGAAAACCCCAATTAGTTATATATGTACACTGGCTAAATAACTGTAGAAATTAATACATTCTTATAAATATGATTGGGCAACTTTCAATGTGTCTATTCACGAAAAAAATCCCTCATTGTTTTGATTGTTCTGTACCATCTTTTATTTAGTTTAACAGTAGGCTTTTGTTTTGTTTTGTTCTGTTCTATTTTGGTTTGGTTTTTGGTGGTTTTTTTTCATTCCAGTGGTGTTGGCATAATTCTTTCCTTTTTTTGCCAACTCACACAAAACTATTATTTATAGTTATTGTATAGAAAGGTGCATGCATAATTGCACATTATAGCTGTTAATTAGCTAAATGCCTGAGACATCTGACAGTTCCTGGAAAGCCATAAACCTTTTGTTATAATTATTCTATAACAATATATCTTTGAAAATTCAACCTTATTTGTTTACAGGTGCTGGAAAAACAGACTACTACACCAAATTTTAAACTGATGGTGTATTTTCCTGATAATCGTAGTCAAAACAGACCATAATGGAACAGGCTGCAATACTGAAAATAAGACAGACACTCATGCTTAGTTTTTGGTGGAGGATTTTTTAAATGGGTTTTGTTGATTTTTCTGAGAAGACTCTAGTACCTACATTAAAACATTAATTTCTTTTCTGCCATAAACCAGTAAAAACTTACCCATTAACTTATTTTTATTTCTTTTTTAAAAAAATAAGATGTTATCCAAGCTAATAAACAATTCTGTGAGAGTGACTTTGAAAACATTCATTAAATAAAGGTAGATAAATTAATCAAAGTTCATTGCATTTCATGAATACTTTTCACAATCTGAAGACTTACCAGTGTTATGAGAAACCACTCTCTCACCTTTGAAATTAAACTCATTAAAAATAACCAAATTAAAGACCCAGAATTTGAACTTTAGTGCAGAAGCAATATGAACATATATATGAATTTAAAATCATCATGTGACATCTGAAATGTGATGTCATGTGATTTCTCAAGTACTTAATGCTTATTACAGTAATAATTTTTTAATGGCAAAACCTTTGAACTTGGTAGTTGCAAAAAAGTTCAAAGAAGTGTGCACTGTTTGCAGAGTTCTGGTAATATTTCACTTTAGATTTAAAATTTTTAAAAGGTTACCCAAACGTAAACTAACTTGTAAACATCCCATAGAACAGGAGCAGACATTATACCACTGAAGAATCACATTCCTAGCATAATATGTGTTTTCCTGCGTGGGTTGCATCGGAAAACATTTAAAAGTCTGTACATAGATTGGATCTGAACACAGAATAGGTTGAAGCAAAGCGCTTTTACTAGTGACGTGCAACTTTTCATCCCCTGACCAAAATCCTGGTTCATAACTCCTAAACTTTAACGTGCATCTTTTCACATAGTATTCAACTTGCCTTTACTTCATCGGATGGGATCAGTATTGGTTAGGACTGTCTATATCACTAAGATATTGGCAGTAGTTGCTTCTTTAAACTCTGACAGAAGTACCATTTACTTTATCTGAATGATTTAGCAGTACAGCACCTAGTATGAGGTAGAATTAAAATCATAATGAATTAGCTTTGATTTTCATGGTCAATGTTTGAAAGTCAAACTTTATTACTTTGAAAACAACACAGTTCACTGGGGATGACTGTACATTTCCTGTTCACTAAAAATTTGCTTGCTGGTGAACACATACAATGTATGTTTTTTCCTGTTTCAGATTTTGAGACATAGCTCCTGTCATGAAAGACACTGACATCTTCTGCTAGCTAAATTTGAGATAACAATAGTTAACTCTTGATTCCATCCTTCTTCTACAATGTCACTCAAAGAAACATTGTTTACCAATTACAAGTGATTGTTTGCTGCATGCATATATTTTCTATACTTTCTCCTCTCCAGACTTCTTTGGAGCTGGTGCACTTGCAGAAGCCCAGAGTTGCAAGAGCAGAAATCTGTTTTCCCTCATTGTTATATGTGTATTTGAAGGAGTCATTTTTTTTTCTATTAGAACTAGGACAGAGGGCAACATTCGTGTTCTGAACACCAAAGATTTGCTGATATGCACCAGGCCACTAGGAAAAGTCCGGTACAATTGCCCATGTACAGGATGAAGGAATTGGTGTGTATCTGCATATGTGCATAATGTCAGGATCTTTTTGACTTATACATAATCTCTGCTTAAGATATAATCATTCAGAAAAAAAAAAAAAAAGAGCAACTTTACTGCAGAAAACCCGTATGGAGTATTTTCTTTCTTTTAACAGCAAATACAACATTTGTAGCAATCATTCAAGTCTATTGTTGTTGGACATCTAGCCTGATTTTGTAGACCCAGATAATTCTAAACTTTTCCAGATATTTATTTATTCTGACCTGCACCAAATTAGAAATCCTTTTCAGCTTAGGATATATACTTCTGCTTTCATTTATCCTTCTATAATGGAATACTACAGCTTTTTCTTCTTGTTATCCACTGAACGAAAGATCAACTGTTTTGTTTACTGAATCTATTTTGGATACAGATAGGATTGAAACTATCTTTTTTTTTTTTTAATCTAAAAATGTTGGTGCTACTGAAGAAGTGTCTTTCAAGAACTCTTTGATTCATGTCTTTACTCTGAGACCAGAGGTGTTAAAAATATTATTATTCACATAGGTTTTGAGAATCTCCAGGGTACAAGCAGATTTGAGCCTACAATTTGATATGTATTTGTACTAAATTAAGTCCACAGGTTACATCAAGCCGTAGTTTTCCTTTACAAAGAAAATCTATACTTGAGGGGCTAAGACTAATGTGAGAGTTTCCAGCATTTAGATTGTCATATTGAAAATTCAACAAGAACACCAGAAGACTTCTTGAAATCTAATCCAGTTTGGTACATTTCTTGCTTTGAAGGCTCAAAGAGGTCATTAAAAATCAACATGGATTCTGGGCATTTTTTCAAATATACAAACTTTTCCCATTGTACAGTAAGTGTACCTTAAGGGCCTTTCCATATTCCAGTAAAAGTACTTTCCTATAAATCCACTCAAATTGCTTCTGTGAGCCAGATGTCTCTGGTCTTGCCTTCATCAGCAAAAGCAGTGTAGTATTTTAGTTACTGCTGCTGCTACATCAGCATTTGGAGAAGGAGGAAGAGAAGAGTTTGTATGACAGAATAGTAGAAAAGTCTTTGCCATTAGAAAGTGCAATAAAGTTCAGTTGAATTCCCTGGAAGGGGAGCCCTATAGTATTATTTGCAGTGCCTGTTAATCTCTGAGGAATCAAAGACCGGCATGCCTTGAAAGTTGAATTATTCAGAATTACACTTGGTAAAGTTATATATACTAATAGCAGTACTTGAGAAACCATTCCCTGACAATAGCAATAATCTGAATTATTCTCATGATCCCATCCAGTAATGGGAAGATGATGACGATATTGAAAACATCGTCAAACTCAGTGCATGTTAGCTTACTTTCCTGATTCCCTGAAAGAGTCCTGCTCTTTCTCAGCTTGCTAGTGAAATTGCTGAAATAAGAATTACCTCTGATTTTTGACATGAATTTTTACCTAGAATGCCACTGGGGTTTTTGGTCACTGTAGCTGCAGAATACACGAATCATGCACTATTAGAAAAATATAAATTATACTGCAGCCAATTAAAATAATACCCCTGTTAAAAATGAGAAGCAAATGGGACTCCATTATGTATGTACTATTATGTGTACAGATGAGGGATTTAAGGAAAAAATGCACTTTCTGATAGGGACAAAAAAAAATCAGACCTGACACATCCAAAGATTAATATTGTCAAGCTGCTTGCTTGGTCTGTTTGAAAAGGGACCATACTTTGGAACTGGAAGGCTCCAGTTGTATTTTTTCAAGTAACTGAAAACTCAGAAGCTATTTCTAAAGAATAATCTGTATCTATCCTTGAGAATATAAAACCTTGACATAATAATTTCTGATTTAGACTGCCAGGTCTTTCATCTCTCTTGGTTAGTCATTGGTTTTGTTCTTATTTTTTTTTTCCTTTTCTCCTTTAAGTTTGTTACAAAGCTTTATGTCAATACTAAGTGGAGTTTGTAGTTTTGGCAGTTGAAAAGCCAAAAACCCAAAGCCCCATCAATTTTTTTTTTCTTAAAATGGTATTAATCTTGACAACTGCCTCGCTGTTGCATGGCAGTTGGTAATAAATCCAGCCTACATCTCCTCACAGATCACCTTGTCCGGAACTACAAGGCAAGCATTATTTTTACATAAAAGCTATTGCTTCATTTTACAGACTCATATTTGGTGCCTACAGAAATGTGAGCAAAATTATGAAGAAAATTATTCTGTCCAGCCTGCCAGATTTTTGTGGTATCTTCATTCTCTTGTTCTCTCCTTCTAAGCAGATTCTCGCACCTGTTACCAGACTGTTATGCTTGTCAAAAACAGTAAAAGCAAATGGTTTTAATTGTTAAGAACAGTCCTCAAGGCAGGACCATTAGGGAATCCTACTCACCACCCAGTGGTTGTCCAAAATCCATTTGCTGCTGCAGTTTGTGAGCAAGAGATTCTTTTGCATCCAGTGTTTGAAAGCTGCTTTTTAATTTTGGCCTTACTTTTGGACCACAAATGTCTGTCGTACTTCAAGTGCTAAATTTACTACCTGACAGTGAGAAGCTGTTTATTTTAATGTTGTTACAACATTACTGAAAATAAATGAAATGTCAGTTTGCTTCTTATAATTTCTCTACATTCATAAATTTGACTGGCATGTTGAATAAAATCTTTTCCTCAAGAGCACAAACCGAAATTGCCACATCTTTTGACAAAAATATCAACATCTCTAAATGCATTTGGTGAAACCAAAATAATTTAAAAGCCAGTAAATATCAGTAAAGAAAGCCATTCATTGGTACGCCATAAAAAAAATATTTTAAAAGTGAATGTTGTAGTATTCCTACCTATTTTAAAACAATGACAAGTTTTTCTTGTTTACATGTAAAGGAAAACTAGGTGAGGAAGCAATTGGTGATATAGAGATATATATGAGAAAAGTACTTCCTACAATCTGAGTAGCTAAATATTCATATTGTATTTTAAATTTTTACCTAAAATATTTTTGAAATAAAATACTCTTAAATAGTTTATCATTGGCTAGGAGAAAGCATTTTTAATTGTTTCTTCTTATTATTTATCTTTTTAGTAATTTCTTGTCTACTGCTTTCCGAAAGTTAAAAAAAGAACGTGTGGAAGATCCTAAATGAGTCGTTCTCTGATGTAGGAGTTTTTTCACAATGACAAATACTGAGCACCCACAGATTTCTATTCTAATAGAACACAAAGTTCTATTAGATGCACTGGCCAGCTTCACAGAGTGCATTAGATCTATTTAACACTCCATGTGGAAGTGCTCTACACTAGAAAATGCTCCAGACAACATTTGGTATGATGTCTATGCTAGGTAACCAGCAATTCTACAGACTGCTATAAAACCCAGGAGTGAGCTGATAATGCTTATCACTTCCTGCTACTGCTTATTATAACTATAACCTAAGAATATGCATGACAGACACCAAAAGGACTTCTGAATACAGCAAAACCTATGCTGCTTCAGCTGGTTCATACTGAGTTGTATGCCCAATTGACTTAATAGCATGTTGTTGTCCTACTGTGCTTTCATGACAAAGAATTCTACTTATGTGACATGTGGAAAGGTATGACTTTTTGGGCAGTTGTTTAAGTGATTGCTTAAATACTATATCTAGTGGAGGAATCAAACTGCTGCCGTTCTTAGGGACCTGTACAGGCTGGAGGAGTGTGCCAAGAGGAACTTTAAGGGGTTAAATAATGACAAAGGCCAAGTCCTGCACAGGCAGGAAGCAACCTATGCAGCTGTGCAGGCTGATCCCTGCCTGGTTGTGAGCAGTGCTGTGGGCAGGGAGCTGGAGGCCTTGGGAGATACACACTGAGCATGAGCCAGCAGCTTGCCCTGGCTGCAGAGACAGCCAGGACATCAAAGGGAGGGATTATCCACTTATACCCAGCACATCTAACATACAACACCCAATTTTGAGCCTCCAAATACAGGAAAGACATCAGCAGGTCCCTGATCTGGTCCCTGACGTCAATGTTCCCTAATCATCCTAGGCCTCTAGGGTGGTCAGGTACTGGGGCATGTGCCCTATGAGGAGAGGCTGAGGGACTAGGACCTGTTTGTCCTAGAGAAGAGATGACTTTAAAGGGACCTAACAGCAATGTACCAGGACCTACAAAGGGCTCTCAAGAAGACAGAGCCAGGCACTTCATAGCAGTGTGTCATGGGGGGATGACAGACATTCAACAAGGCAAGGTCTGACTGGATGTAAGGAGAAACTTTTCACCACTGGGACAGTCAAGTATTGACCAGAGATTGCCCAAAAGGTTTGTTCTGTCTCTTGCCCTGAAGGCTTTCAAGCTGTGATTGGTTACAGCCATCTGTAACTTGATCAGACTTGACCTTTGAGTAAGAGGTTGGATTACAGTCTCGCTGAGATGCCTTCTATCCATAATTATCATAGGAAAATTCAAAGTCTTTTGCAAAGCATTGGATGTTCCTCTTTGCTAGAATATTTCAAGAAGTGAGAAGCTCTGGATGCCAGGAAGTTCTCCCTTACAAATGTCACCTCTCCAACAGAAGCTGGTGATTCTGCTTCTGTTACTCATGCTGACTACTTGTAAATGTTCTGAGTACTTCCACTGAAATTAGTACAGTTACTGTCAGAGTAAGATATAGGGAGTGAGAAAGAATGGCAGAGCTAAGCTGTCAGTGTTAGCTGAGCCTTGAGAGGCTTATCACTTCCTCTTCAGCTGTGAATTAAATGACACTTAAAAAGCCATAGCACATTTTAACAAAGTAAACTAACTTGTTTGCTTTAAATTTTAATAATACCTAATATTTGTCAGGATCTTTGGCCAAAAAAAGAGAAGAATGTTGATTCTAGTGTTTTTTCCCTGTTCAGAAAAGAATATGCAGTACAGAAGTACAGGTAAACTGAACAGTATCTAAATTGTAATTATTTTATTATTGTGTCATTTTGTTATTTAACATGTGCTTTCTATCATTATATGATTTGATATATAGTTAACAAAGTTAAATTATGCTACAGACGTATAAAATTCAGACACTCTCACATATTAATGTGCATCATAATTTAACTTAGAATACACATTCACCAGAGTAGAATGCTACTGATTAATTTCTGCCATGTAAACTGCAATATGCTGGTGAAGAATGAGTCTTACTGATTGATTGTATGAATGGATTAAATAGGAGTCCCACCTAGTAATTTATCAAACTGGTAAGTAGCTGTGTAGAGAATTTAGAAGTGAAAATTAATGTTTGCCTCAGTGAAAATGTGTTCAACAGGAAAGAGGAAAGACTGATCAGTGTTCAGTCCTCCTTCTGGCTTTTTCACTTCTTTTTTACTAGGGGTAAGGATTTCACATTCTTTGTTTAATTCTCACATTGTACAATAAACAGTTGGGTTTTTTGTAAGGTCTGTATTAAAATGAACTGCATTTAAGTTAGAGTGAAATCCTGTGGAAGATTTTTAAATTCCAAGTGTTGACTGCATGAAATACTAAGTTCGAAACATAGTTGTTTTATGTGATAAAATCCAGACAGTCAGTCTAAAAATTTAAATTCAATCTGCAACTTCTTAGAAGGACAGGATCACAGCCTTACAATGCTAGCCTTAGCTGTTGTTGTCCCACCACGTTAGAACTATCCAGGAGATTTTGTGGAACTACTCAGGTAATTTATGATGTCTGGTATTCAGTATTGTGCTGTAAGTAAAAGATTATTAGTGTAAAGGCTCCCTAAAAAAAAAAAAAAAGATTTGTTTCCACTGTTTTTGTTGCAATGTGTAGTGCTGTTGATGTAGTCATGAAGATGGTGATGCAGTCTCTCTCTCTCCTGTGTGACAGGCTAGATGCTATATTGCCTTTTAGTGAGTGAGGATATGAGTTTTTCCATCCCCCTCCTGCTTCCTCACTAGTAAATCTGTACCTGTCTGTATATAGGAAATGAGATTGCTACTCTCTTGTCTGAATTCTGAAAATGAGTTTTTAAAAAATTGCTTATTTTTTTGGTTTTCTTAAGCTAACCTAAATATTAAAGCATGTTTGCTACAGTTAAGACTGCATTTTGATCATATGCCTTCCACAAGACGAATCTTGTGATTCCTGTGAAATGTACAAATGCTTCAAGCAGAGGAAGAATAGTCAGCAATGTTCACTGCATTATCTCTTTAAATGCAGCAGATACTCCTTTCGATAGAGCTATCTGGACTGTGAGGGACGTTTATCCCCATGTGCTACACTGAAACCAATGGTGCTGTCCCTGAGATGAATATGTCCCTAAAATCTACAAAGGGTTGTCCCCTCTGCCCATGAGAAACACAGATCACCTATTCACATTTTTCATTCTTTTGATTGCAGGATCTCAAGCATTTATAACTTGCTTCTATATCAGAAAGAGAACTGATTTTATGTCGTAATGTCACTACACTATCACTCTTTATGATCTCATGTGGTTTATTGTTGAGAAGTGCAGCATCTGGAGTGGGTGATTTCACAAGGGAAAACTGTCAATTCACAGAGTTTAAATTTAATCAGGACTGCAGAGGTTTATTGCCACGTAACTAATTGCTAATCAGCAAACTACACATTGAGGGTCAGCATCATAATTGCAACAGATAAACCGCTGTCATAGATGCTTATAAAATGCCTGCATATACCTACGAATTTCTAAAACAACCTTCTCTAACTAATCCTTAAAAGTTCTGTGAACTCACAAACAGACATGATTACATTCATGCCCACCCCCTCTCAGAGTATATGTGGGTCAAAAACACACACTCTATCTCTCCACACCACCTCCTGCAGCCCTCCAATGCACACATACAATAAGAGAGCACCCCACAGGCTGACATACATACAACTGAAGTGTGGGTCCCTCTCTGCTGCACTCTAGCATACTCATGCCCCCGACAGGAAGCAACTCTGTCAGACATCGACAGAGGCCAGCAGGGTGACTTCTGGCAATGTCAAAACAGATTTTCATTGCTGCTCTGTTGCAGTCTCCTTTGTCTTCACCATTGCAACTCTTTATGCTCCTTTTATACATCTCAAGTTGAGTTTTCTTTGCTTCAAAAGGCTTTCAATGTTACTGTTTAACTAACATTTGTTGTTTTTTTCCTCTTTAGTATCACTAGGTTTGGGGAAAACGCCCTTCTAGAGAGTTTTGGGTGGTCCACTCAACAACACACTTGGCACACAAGTTTGTATCTTACCAACTGCTGTTATCCAGGCGATTTAGCACAGAGACTGTGCAGATTAATCTCTTAGTTTTTGTCAATGACAACAGTCCTGTGTCCTAGTTTAGGCGTACCTATCAAAAGTTGTCTCTCCCTGCCATAAGCTCTCATAAGTCTTTAGTTGTATGCTTTGTCATCAAAAGCATCACAACCCTACTTTGGACAGGTATGCAAAAGTATAAGAATGGTAACTGGTTCAGAGCAATGGCCTATGTGATTGGCAGCAGTTGCCAATAGCAGATGCTTAAGAAATAATATTAGAACCTGGCAAATGTAGTGATTCTTCTTGAAAATCCTCTCCCAGCCTCCAACATTTGTGGCTCAGAGAAATGCTAAGCCATAAATAACACCTTTTAATCCAACATATCTCAGTCGATTTCTCTTTCATGATGGTCCTTAGCCTCCCATGAACCCACACTCACTTTTATCACGTACAGCTTCCCGTGGCAAGGAGCTCCACAGTTTAATGGCACCTCCTTTTGTTGCATTCTTATGTTGCACAGGACAATGAATGGCTGATTGATATGCACCCCTGTCCAAGCAAATCAATAGACGTCAGTCAGCTATTTTCCAGGCTGAAGAATCCTAGTCCATTTATCACTTTTTAAATTTTTCTCATTGTCCTAGTCTGACCCTTTTCAGTTCTGTTGTATTCTTTTTGAGGTAGGGCACCAGAAAAGCACAAAATATCCATAAGTCATGACTCATGTGGAAGAAATTACCAGGTGCTGGCTCCAGGCACCTGATTCCTAATTGTTCTACACAGCAAGATAAGCACATGTAAAGTTCAATATTACTTGGCCACTGCTCTTATTTTCCTTATGTTCTGTTACTTGAGATGCAGAAAAGAACTCCTGTAGCTAGGAGTCTCCTTGTGATGGAAAAATCATAAACTAGCAAGAGGCATGTGGTCTGTAACCTTTCTTGGATTAAATACATTGCTTACCTCAACAGTATATCTTATTTGCATATGTTTAATAATGCTATCCAAAAAAACGTAATTAATAAGAAGTTTAATGTATCATCTGATTAATTAATGTTTGGGAGAAATACACATTTAATTATACATGTTAGCTTCACAGTACCTTCTTTTAAAAAAATAAATATAGGTGGAATTCAGTTGAGCAAAGGGTGTTGCAGAAATATTACAGAATTTCAATACAAAATAAAATAAACATGTGGTCAGCTAGCTCAGCAGGCATGAATCTTATGCTAGAGATCTCAGGAAATTGATTTCTGGTATGAACTTTTGCATGAGTTTTCAGACAAGCAATTTTGGAAGATGAGCTCAAGGGATCATTTTGATCATTTTCCATCATTTGGAATGTACATGAATGAATAGATATGTTTCAGAAGAGCGTTTTTATCTGGAGTGGCTCTTACATGCTGTCTTGTTTTTTTCCTTTTTTTTTTTTTACATGAAACTGAAGCTATTAAAGCTTTGAATACTAATAAGTGTTGGATAGAGGTCTGCCTTCTTCATATATAATAATGATTAAATTGTTAGTAAAAGCAACACATTCTTCATCACTGTCATATTTTTGGCTTTTGGATGAATTTGGCAATTCTCCTTGCCTTTTTTCATGTGGAATACTGGGAAATCAGACTCGATATTCACAAGTGGCCAGAGAAGTCCCTCTCTCTTTCTAAGCAGTCTCTTCAGGATGGACACATCACTACTAGAAAATACTAAGAATTCTAGCTGGATATAGTATTTTGTGTGGGGTATGTCCTTCCCACATCTATATATTTTCGAGTTCAGTTTCTTTCCCTTTTTCTTTCTCCACTGTAAACGGAAAACAAATATTTCTTTCCCATATATTTTTTTTCCCCTTGTTTCTCTCTCCAGAATCTCTACACATTTTTTTTAATTATTTCACTCACCTTACCTCTAAATGTTAAAATTGTCTAGTGTTGGAAGATATCTTCTTATCTTGAAAGAGTTTATGTGCCAACAGTCCAAGAAATACAAGCTGCCTGACAAAAAAATTTATTTCTCATGAAACCTTAATGTTGCATCCATCCCATAAGCAAAAGCATTCATTTGAGCAAATTAATAAGCCAGGGAGTATTGCTACTTATAATCTCTGTTCTTTTCTCTGACACTTTAGGATTCATTGTCACAGTTCTTCAAAGTATTCTGGTATTTGATAAGCTTTCAAGAGCCTACCCAAACAAATGGCTAAACAATCTGGCTCTTTTTTTTTTTTTTCATAAACGTAGGAAATGATGCAAGGTGTTCTGGTGGATGGATGAATATATATGTACAAGGAATGAGGCAGAGCATCCAAACTTCCATGATGGAGAAGAAGATAATACTAACTCAAGAGAGAATGGTCACCTCTACCTTCCAGCAACTCCACAGGCTACTGAGTGCAGGCTAAGTGAAGCTTTAGACTCCTGCACACCTAGTCATGGTCCATGTACAGGTATTCCATCTACACACCAATGGCAGGCAGGCATCTTGGCCTAGACCTGGCAATGCAGTATTACTAAAGCCATACTACCGGAAAGATAGGTTTCAGGGATACAACTGGTGGAAACTGCTGCTAGTGAGTCACTGAGAGATTTGGCAGAACCACTGTGGCTTCAACTGTGTCGATAAGTCTGTATTTGTGATTATCCTTGCAAAGCCTTTTCCCACAAAATACTTTCTTAACAGTGTTTGTTGGAAAGTTTCCGTTGTTAGCTCTCTAGTGCTATTATTAAAATCGTAATTAGTGTTCTATAATTCTGTATGTCAAAATGAAATATTGATCCAGCCTAAGTTGATGATCTGATTCCAATTTGTCGAATTAGTATTTTTGTGTCTGTTTACTGTGAATTCCTTTCACAGCTGGGATTGCTAGGAGGACGAGCTTTGTACTAATTTTTTATGCTGCCTGTATTACTCATTCATACAGTCTAGATCTCATTATGACTTTTCATAGTTTTAATTTGTAGCAGATCTTTCTTAAAATTATTTACACTACAGCAGTGATCCTATTTATCCTATCACCATAAATTATATAAAGATATCAGTACATGTGTATTGCTGTGATCTTATGGCTATGGGTGCTTATTCAGGTTAAATCTTAAATTCTTACCTGAATTTTGTAATTTTTATATGGTCCTCAGAAGGATACACTAATTTTAAAATTTGCCTTTATGTGATGCTAATTTGGAAGAGAGAATGTAGATTTGAGAAGTACATTAAACAAATTGGTGGTATTTGTTTTTTCCTCTGAAAATATTGGGGATCTATTGACTTTGTGCAAAACAATTCGCTACAATCAATTGACCTAATCTCACTACAAGAAAGACATTGAGGTGCTGGAGCATATCAAGAGAAGGGCAACGAAGCTGGTGAAGTGTCTAGAGCACAAGTTGTATGAGGAGCAGCTGAGGCAACTGGGGTTGTTTAGCCTGGAGAAAAGGAGACTAAGGGGAGACCTTATCGGTCTCTACAGCTACCTGAAAGAAGGTTCTAATGCAGTGGGTGTCAGTCTCTCTTCCCAAGTAGCAAGCAATAGGATGAGAGGAAACAGCCTCAAGTTGCACCAAGGGAGGTTTAGATTGGATATTAGGAAAAAATTTTTCACTAATATGGTTATCAAGCACTGGAATAGGCTTCCAGGGAAGTGGTTGAGCCACCATCCCTGGAGGTATTTAAAAGACTTGTAGATGTGATACTTAGTGACATGTTTTAGCGGTGGACCTGGAAGTGTTAGATTTACAGTTGGACTCAGTGATCTTAAGGGTCTTTTCCAACCTAAGTGATTCTATGAAATGGAGGAAACTGAATGATTGCTTTAGATCTCCAGTTTGACATTTTATCATAAACTTATAACTAAATTATCCGTAACTAAATTATCAAAACACATTCGTAGGCAGGTCTCTGAGTAGTGTGAAATTAACATGACAGAAAGGGTCAGACATTCTAGATCACACTGCCTTTATTTATGTGAGGAAATGTCTTTTATAAATTGTGATCCCAAGTAATATTGCTCTACATGTCTTGATCCATGCAGTATGTATTCTGTATGCGTGAAGAGGCATTTAGTAGAACCAGTTAAACATATAGGCCAGAAGTTCTTTGGCCCTTAGGTTCCATGGTTTTACTTTTTGTTTCCAGAAAACCATTTTTCTGCTAGTCAATTTCTTATCAGAGTGAATTGTGCTGCAGTTTAGTAACATTACATACAAGCGTGGGCTTTTCTCTTTGAAGTTCCTGGTATGTGGCTCAAGCTGTGGAAAGCTGTCAAAGAACAAACAAAGTAATCTTTATTTTTACCTCTTATAACATAATAACAACAACAACAACGTATTAATAATAACAATATATAGTAATAGTAATAATAACAATAATAGTAGTAATAATAATAATAATAATAATAATAATGCACCTTCATTACATTAAGTCTTTCTGTGGCTTACACTACATTACAACTGATATTATAGCATTGTTGTAATTCTTTAAATCCAAAAAGCAATTTATTCTGGATCCATTAGGATGAGTTTGCTTAGGAATTTGACTTTGGTTTTGCTATAAACCAATAGAAATTACAAATAATGTTTTTTGCTGATTATTTTTTTTAAGTTAGGTGAGCACATCAGAATCATAACATACATATGTTCTATAACACATTATAGATTCTGAATATCTGAATTGCCTCAAAGGTATTAAGCTAAATATGGTAGAGAGCTTACAATAAAAATTGAGAAAATAGAACTGAAACTTAAGACTAGATCCAGTCATTTCCTATCTGAGATTTTAGTCTTAATTAGTGTCTAAAGGTTACAGTTTGACCCTATATGGGGGTTAAGAAATTTACCTCCACATTTAATTTATGAACGTAGGTTAAAGAAAAGATTTTAAAAAGAAATGTTTATCATTCTAAAAGTGCAAATACCCTCAGCTACTTGTTAGCAACACTTTACAAAGCAAATAAATAAAGAAAAAAATAAACTCAACATGTTATACATTACTAAAGAGAATATTAATAATTTTGGTTACAGGCATTACAAATTAGGAGGATAGAAATTTCTCTGGGGAAAATAGCTTAAGGGGTCTAATAGACTTGGAACTTTCAACAGTGTGACTAATGAATTATCCAATTTTACCCCAAACTGAAGCACACATCTTCACTGCACAAAACTGATCAGGAAACACTAATTCCTTTTATCATCATGGACAGTAATGAATGGGGAATTTAAAATATGAAATGGGGATTAGACAGGGTTGAAATATTGCTCTAAAACCCTTTTATACAGTAATATCTGCATGTTTTGTGCCAAATGTTGATGTAGTTTTACATTACATAATTTTACAACATGTTAATTACCTCCTGCGTGAAGTGGGATAAGGAAGGATTGCTGTCACCCCACTTAGACTAAGCTGAGACCATGGCACGTTGCCTCCGTATGACGGCTGTGCTAGGAGGTGTAAGATCTCTAACAGTAACAGTGTAAACATAGGAAGAACGTCCTTCCCAGGAGCTGCCCCAGCGGGATCTCTCCCAGGGCGGCCGGGGCATCTCTGCTGGGGGCCTGGAGCCCCTCTGCCCCTCCTGCCGCTCTCCCCCTGGGGCTCGCAGGGCCGTTTCTCCCCCAGTTCCCCTCAGCCCTGGCTGCCGGGGCGATGGCCCCAGGGCCAGGGCCCAGGCAACTGCATCGGTACCTCCGTATACAGAAAGGAAAACTAATACTTTCTTAGATATCAATAAAGATAGTGTTCAGCTAAAATTTGGAGAGCCACTTATTTGTGTGAAGTAGCAGGCTTTGTATTGGATCTAAATAGCATAGACTTAGTTGGATACTCGCCTTTTTAAAAAAGTCTTAAATTGATTTTCGTAGGGTTATTTTCCCTAGACAACAAGTAGAATGGACTGTAGTTATGGCTTACCAATTGTCAAACTGCTGCCTGTGAATCTCTGACGGCCTGGGAGCATTTGCTATCAGCATCCAGAAGAGTGCCTGCAGCTGCAGCCCTCTCCCTACGGCGGTTCGGTTGTGCTGAAGAGAGCCCAGGGAACTGTACAAGGCAGGAAAAAGGAGAGTACCAGCTGCCTTCGAAGGAGGAGGGAAGAAATTAGGGGGACAGACTAGAACAAAACCTCACAACACACTCAACAACAAATAAAACTGAACCAGGATGAGGACAGGAGGGAAAAGACAGCCATAGGTAGTCAAAGTGAACTGAGAGCAGACAGAGGAGGGAGACAGCAGAGGGCAAAAAGCTTTACACAGACTTGGAAAGAAATAGCTAAGCATAGGTACATACTTGTAGTACTTTCCTAATATTACTTCTCATTGTAAGCAGTGGGTACCTTTCTCGAAGGACACGTTGCAATTGCAAACAGGAAGGAGTGTCCCACCAGGGGGCAGTTTTTCTGAGATGTTATGTGACTCCTGGAAACATCCAGGAGCATTTGGAAACTAAGGTCCTTGTAATAGGGAAGCAAAATTAATGTAATCCTAATTATTTGAAAAGCATGAAAGTTTTTAAATTGTAAGCTATTAATCCTTCAGGAATCTTTGCCACCAAGCTATAAGATCATAGAATCATAGAAATATTTGAGTTGCAAAAGACCTTTGAGATCATCGAGTCCAACTATAAACCTAACACTACCAAGTCCACCACTAAAACATGTTCCTAAGTGCCACAACTACACATCCTTTAAATACCCCCAGTATCATGTAATGATACTCATCCAATAAGCAGCAAGTCAAAGCGCAGAGGCGGGGTACCTTTCCAAAAAGTACAGAGGACATCTCATGTTGCCTGTCCGAACCCCCTACCACAGGAAGGCTGAGCGGTTTGACCTCATGAGAAATGGGCTCATTCAAGTTGTGCTGATGGCACATTCAGACAATGCAGCACAAGCAGTGCTGAGAAAAATCATAGACTTCAACTATTAAATGTATTTTCTTTAAATAACCTGAAACAACACATTGTACTTAATCACAGGGGAGTACGGAAAGATGTTGAAGTGCATGTGTCACCCAGTTTAGTGTTACATATGTGTTTTTGAAAATGTTGTTTGTAAAATGTGGCTTTTTTATTTCTTTAGAAGTAATTAAAATTAAATTAACTACTTAAAGTGCTTTGAAATGTTACTTCAATAAGGTTTCTACAATACAAGGGATTTTGCTAAGAGAACTCTGTTTTGAGAAGGTTGTTTCACAGAATATTACAGAGAAATCTAGTATGAATGGCTTGTTTATAGATTAGATAATTTTGAATAATGTCTTGGATAAGCTTGCTCTTGTGTACAGCCACAAAACGAATTTTCTGCATCTACAAATCCTGTTAATAGGATATTGATTACATGTTTTGCCTTCCAAATTTTGCATTACTTAGTTGTAAATAATAACATTGTATTGAATAATATCTCCAAATGGGGGGGGAGGGGGGGTGTGGTGTCACAAAACAATGTCCAGCAAAACCAAGCAAAAATTCTATCCAGTCAAGTGCCTCTAGCTTAAGGGACAAAACAAGAAATCAATTAGCTGAAATATTCAATCATCTTGTGTGTTTGCAATTTCTATTAATTTTATTACAAGCAAAATACATGTCTCAATCTTGCCTTCATTTTCTATGTGTTATTACAAGTCAGTGATAGCAGTGACACCTATAGCAAGAATATATTAGGAGAAAAATGTTATGTTTATCTTTGATTCTGCAGCTTGATATTTAATTTAAATAGTGTTGGAGCCTGTGTGCTAGGCTCTGCTGATGATTCACTGATGTAACTGAGAATCTGGCTATTCCATTCCATAATTAGATACAGATGTGAGTGTTCTCTTGGCCACAAATTGCAAACCTGTGTAGCTCCTGACCACTTCTTTGCTTGCCATCAGTTTTGAGCCTTAAGAGAGAGTACATGGTGCTAAATGCAGCTCATTGGCAGCTGGTTCATGAGGAATACAGGCTTGGGAAAGTTGTGTTTTGTGATAGCAATGGGCCTCATGCTGTCAGATTTCTTTTTGAGTTGAAGATTCGAAATTGTGACTCCAGGGAAGCAGCTACTGTCAGCTTCCAAAGAAGACAAACTTCATTAGTGCTGCTGTGACGAAAATGCATCATAACCAGTAGACTACAGAGGTATTTACTTTGTTCTTTTGTATATGGAGGATAGAGACTGAAATGGGAAGCCTTAGTATATGCAGAGTCTCTCAAGTATATGCTCATTTCATTAAGTTAGTGTTAAACTCCATTTGAAGAGTGATGATTGGCTCCACGACTTTTCTCAAAATGGTTATGTTTTGGCACCAGGTATTTAATTAATCTCATCTGTAATAACTTTCTAATTTTACATAGCTAAAAACAATTGCAGGGACTAATCAGGCCACCTATGTTATATAGTACTATGTGAAGATAATTTTCTTTTTCAGTCCAACAACATTCAGTGTTTCTGCAAAATTATTCAGAGCAAAACCTGACTTACTGTGGTACATGTTGATGCAGTGGGACAAAGGGTCTCTGCCTGGCTCTTGGCCTGGAGGAGCTCTGCGAATTTTATGTCCCGGAAATGCATAGCCCTCAATATACGTATACATTTATCCTGTGATCTGCTTGAATGTGATGGTAATTTTTGTCTCTGTGGCTACTGTTTAGACTGATGAACAGAGCTGATCAGCCGTGGGTCCCATACCTGTTTAATGGTAGCTTGTAATCCATTTATTTTATAGTAGCATACTTTTCTGGGTAGCAAAGCTGACTCTTGTATAAATGTAAGAATTCTGAGTTAGATGTTCCTCACAAAACCTCTGTTCCCTGTTGATGTGAACCTTATTCCTTTTTTCAGATAGGTTAACAAGTATTCCTAGACTTTGACAATAACTAAAAATTTTCACGTATAGAAGTTAATGAATTTCTGCTAGAATACACGTTCTGTTTGAGTCTTACGGTACTACAATGGTAAAGATGGAAGACTGCATTAAGTGAATTCCTGATATATTGAAATGTTTTTATAGGCATTGTGTAAGCTAACATCTGTTCTTTCCACACTGCCAGAGATCAGAAAAAATAACTACATCAAAAAAAAAAAAAAAAAAGAGAAAGAAAGATGAGAACGGTGTTTTCTTTTTTTCTTTTCTACTGTGTAAGAAGCAATGGTGAGAAAGGCTAGAAACCAGCATAGCATCAGCACAACTTCATGGGCAACAGCTTTGCTGAATATAGCAAATTTTGTCCTTTTGGTCCTTGAGCAATGCCCAGTGAACTTCGTGGACAAGGACTAAGCTCTTACAGCAAAGAGTAAAAGCCCATATTCTCAATGGACTGACAGCGGCAAACACTACGTTTGGTAGTGCGTTCTTAACTTTTGTTTTAATTATTTTTTTGGTAAAAATCTTTATAGGTTTTTTTCTCTACAATCTGAAAAAAAACCTGTGAATTGCTGTTAAATGTCCCCATTCAGAAAGCCACAAGTCATTTGTTGCTGCTGGTAACTCGTTAGAAGAAGGGAGCTACTCTGTTGCCATCCATTGATGAACCAAAGGAAATGACATCCATACGTTACCTCTATGTTTGTTTCTCCTGCCCTTTCCATTTCCAAACAGTATGGATATTTAGCTATTTAAGTGAAAGTAAGATTCATGGAAGGTAATATTGGTTTCAGTATCTTGCAGCATTGGGAAATGTTGGCAAGAAATAAAGAAATCAAATCTTCAGAGTCAGACAGCAATTTAATTTTCTGCAACAAAACCATTTCTTGCTTTTCTTTTGTCTTCTTTTTCCTTTTAATAGTACAGTTATTGAATATTAAATGTTGAAATTGTTTTTCCAAAAGAAAGAGTTGATCCTCAATTTTCATTTTACCTTGTGAAAGCCCTGAAAGCATATTAGGGACTCATGCTCTTTCTTGCTCCCTATCTGTTCCACGGTATTCAGTCTATTCCTTTACAAACCTGGATGACTAGAAGTGGATGGATTGAGATGGGCAGCTCCCAAGAATGGAAGGGTGTTTTTCAAGAGGGAAGATATTTCCAGGGAAAGGAAGTAACTGTACCCAGTCATCACCAGTCTTACAGGAAAACTCACTGGATGGGACACTGGCTTGGTCAAAACTTTGACTTTGGTCTGTCTAAACAGTTTCGTGAGGCTAATACCCTTAAAAGACTGGAAAAGCTTTTAAAGTAAAGAGCTAGGTGTTTGTCGCAGTAGGGACCGATGCCAACAGAAATATATGTAAAAAAGAAGGCAGCCTTTATTAAGCTACAAAAGCCAAGATGGCCGAGATGGCGCAGCAGAAAAAACATACCTTTTTATAACCTTTCTTATCTGTCCACCAGTTCATGCACTAAGGCTGCTAAAATGATTCGCTCAATACCTCTGTCAATTCACCTCTATTCACATACTGATTGGCTGGAGCTTCTACTGTATTTCCCACTTCATTCTCTTGCCAAATTTCTGCTCTGTGGTATTCACTTGTTTAGTCTCTCCTTGCTCAGTCTCTTATCACCTTCTTAAGCCTGTTTACAACATTCTTCATCCACTTCTTTCATCTTCTCACAGGTATACTGGGTTGCTGTCGAGGCCAATTTAATCTTCCTCAGTCAGGCTATCCCCAACAGGTGTTTGTTTGGAACAGAAACACAATGAGGCAACTTTTGAGAACTGGAACTCAAAATTACTAGCTAAGAGTACATAAATAAGAAATCATTTGTAAATAAAACTTCCCCTACCACTGTGTACTTGTGGGACAGGTCTTTCAAGTTTGTGCTCTGGTAGCCAAGACTTTCCAGCAGTTGTGAACTCTGCAGTCTCCTCTATGTCTCCAAGGAAAGCTTCTCCCCACTGTCACCCATAAGGCCTGACTGTGTGTCTACCATGTGCTGCACTCTAATTTCCAGGCTTTTATCTGTGCTGCAGGCTCGCTACTTGCTGGCCAGTCATTTTCTGCTGTGTATCTCCTCTGCACCTTTGAAATCTCTCTTCCCTGTGCACATGCAATTCATCACAGTACACAAAGCACTTTCTAGATCCAAACGCGTTACTCACTTTTAAAGGATTATCATATAGTTACAGAAACAAGCAAAGCACATGCCATCTTCATCATATCATTGCTGAGCTATTAAATACTGTTGGGTAGAAGGGAAGAGAACAGGAAAGAAGGGGGAAATAAAGGACCATGACAGTAACACAGCCACATAGTTCTTTTCTGAAGGGAAGTTGCCATGCAACTCTCTTACACCGTCATGTCCCACGATAGCTCTTGGTTTTGGTGGGATTTTTCTGGGTAGGGAGGCAAGGATATCTTAGGACCTTCTTAGAACCTATACTCAAGGCTATAAATCTTATGCAGAAGGGGGAAAATATTTAAAGAGATAAGGGCCTAAATCATGTCCTACTTTAGGACAGACATTTCCCAGGAGGTACACCAGAGGTGGCACAAGGTCTGAAGATATATTTTACACGTCTTCTTTTTTTTTTTTTTTCCCCTCTTTCAGATACTGACTTGTATATGGGTATGATTACTGTAGACTGCTAAAATTAGTTCAATGCTTAATTATTTTGACACAGTGATAGACGTGACAAAATGCTCCCTGGTGCCTCAAGCAGATTCTTGCCAGAAGATATTAGAGAGATTTGACTGTGCCCTTCACAACTAAGAGTCACATTTATGTTTGCACAAAATTGTTTGTGACAGACTGAAGTGAATGGTTATAGGTGTCAGACAATTGGATGTGCAAAATCTCAGTAAACGTGGCAAGTAACATAAAATGTAAGAGCGAGCTAGGGGTATTTCATTAATGTTTTCTTTAAACTCCCTTTAAAAGATCTAGATTTTACTCCCTTGCAAAGATTTGTTTCCCAAAATGCTATCACTTAAACTAAAAATTATTTCCCTAAGGCTACCATATATTTTGTTTCTGGGAGTTAAATATATGTGAAGAGAGTGGGGCAAATCTTAAACTTTTTAATTGTAACAATTTATGTTTTTTACAAGGACTTTCACATTCAGAGACATATCTTCAACTTTAGAGAAAAAACCTGAGTTTTATCAGATGTCGTCTGTTGGTAATACAGGTTCTGATTTGGTAGGTGATTATGAAAAATTATGCTCATCATTGGAATTTGTTACTCTGACAATTGACATATAAGTAGAAGTAGGGTGAACTCAATCATGTCCTAGCTCATCATGTGCAGGATGAGCTAGGTTTATCCCGAGAACAGTTCTTTCAGTAGAGCCATCTGTGTTGCTGGGTTTGTAAATGAGAAAGAAAGATAATTCCTTCTAAAAATCTGAAAGGAGACTGGAGGACTAAAGTGACTGCAGGCAAAATATTATGTGCAACGCTTGTGCTTTAAACGAAGAAAGAACTACAAAATGACTGCTGTGGAAATTCTGTCCGAATAAATTTTATTCTGGCCACCTCTTCACCGTTCGGGGATGTGGAATCTGCTTTCATATGATGGAGGACATTTCTATAACCTTGCAGAGGAATTATAAAGGTTAATACATTCTTTTTTATGAGGAATTCTGATACAGTGATGAGAAACCTCATACCTGTTTGGACATCTAAAAATTTATTTGTCATTTTATTTAATTATTGCTTATGGTTTTGTGTTCACTGCACAAGTCAGGCTTAAGCCTTCAAATGAGTACATTTAACCTGAATAATAATTGATGATTTAGTGGCCTTGAATGTTATCATTTGGTTTTACTTTAACGTGATAGTTGCATAAACTTTGCATCCCTCCAAGGGACTGAAAAGGAAAAGTTTTTAAAAGAACATTTTAATGTTTTAAAACAGTGCTAGATTAGTTTTCACTCCACAATATTTTCCTCACCCTTAATGATGACCAGAACTTCAACCTGCATCCTGCCTTTACAATTATGCATGAGATATGCTTGAGAAAGAAAACCATGTGAACACATCATTGAATCTTAGAATAGCAGTCATGGCAGATATAAGAAAAAATATTTATATGGATTTAACTTAAATTATTGCCTTAAGAAAAAGGAATTGCATTGTTTGCCGCAATGAACAGCTTGTAAGTAAATAACAATAAAAAAAAAAGGGCAAATTTTGATGCACCACTCCACCGCTTTTTATAGTTGTACAATGTTCAAAATGGAGCGAGATAAAAAGTTACCTACTTTAATTTCATGCATAGAGGATCTACAGTAACTTCCCTCTGATTGTTCAGTGTTGTCAATTGAAATATTTTATGGCAAAGAGTATTTGCAGCTGTTCTTGTGAAGAAATGCACAGTTAAGTAAAAAGAATAATTACCTCACAAGGAGAAGTTTTTGTGAGTGTTTCGGAGCAAGGGTATCAACTGCAACTACTGTTAGGTGTCTACTTCAACAAACTGTTAGTGACACTGACAAGAAATGGGAGGCTGTGACATCAGTGTGGCTGAGGGTTTCATTTTCGTATCGCTGCTAGTAAGAACAGATTTCTCTGAACTGCTATGCCCTGTAGTATAATAATAAGGGAAAACAAATTATTTACCTGTGCATCAAACATAGTCCCCTAAGACCTAGTAAAACCTTTCTATCATTATGAATGTTGCAGCAGAGGGGCACCTGGACATACAAGAACAGCGGGCCACTTGCTGTTGTTCATTTTGCAAAGGTGTTGGGTGTTGCCAGGAACATTCTTTTTTTATGGTAAAAGTTAAATTCAGTGTACTATTTTAAAAGAAAGAACATTATATATCAGTACCATAAATAAGAAACCGAAACGAGAGGGCCATGTACATTAGAGGAAGTGATTAGGGCATGCATGGAAATCAGGGGTCGGCCTCTTTACTTGCAAATACTGCCTGTTGTGGGCAAACCATTTAATTTGCTCGTCCCGCATTCTTCATAGAAATAATTCTGAACAAATCCCTGTGAATCCAATGATGTTAAAGAGTTGAAACAACAAAAGGTGAAGAGAGACTTTGAAGAGAATTAATCTGCAAGTAAGTATAGACCAGTATCTAATAAAGGGTAATGGCTTTTTTATTTGTTGACCATAGTGTTTCTGAAGAGTCTGCATTTTGCTTCATCACATGGAGTGTTATATGTATTTTAAAATTGAGAGTGCCTGATAGAAGGGAGGCAGATCTTAGAACTTTGGTAGTGAAATAATGGGAAATTTGCAAATGAAAAACTGTTAGCAATTCCTTTTATAGGTAAATGTTGATCTGCTTCTTGAAATTAGCTGTGGAAATCATTCTATGAACATCAAAATTGTGGAATATGAGTCGCCATCTGGTTGAGTGAATTGCCAACATATATGCCCTATAGTCATCAGGGATAAGATTTGGTTCTCTGAGGTGGCCTTCAATGCCCACAAGAATTATAGAGTACATTTTTAAAAACCTTTCCTTAAAATAAATAATTAGTTCAAATAAGTGTGACCATGTCACTACAGTATGAAATTTGATCTGTTTACTGATCAACAGTTTACTGGTTGTTTCTGACAAGTGACGACATCAGGCAAGAAACTTCCTTTTTTCACAGTTTAGTTTGCACAGGTATGAAATAGGAAACAATAATGCTCAATTTCCCTTATAGGCTATTTTTAAATCTCTTGGTAAAATCATTGGATAAAGGTATAAAGGAGAATAGCCTTCTTCACTGTGAAATCCTTTCCCATTTCTGAAAAACTTTCCTTTCTTTGCATAATCAAGACGCTAATGCTCTGGAAATACATGCAAGAATGTAATTCAGTTCTTTGTTGTACTGCATAAATCTGAGATGATAATTTTCAGTTTTCACTTTTCGGTCTTCACATTCCCTTAATGTAGGTTCTTCCTGAGTAATTTCCATACTGTGCAGATTGCTAAACATACTGAGGCTTTGCCAATGATGCAGCCATAGGTAACTAAATCAAAGTATAAAAATAATCATATAAACTAAAATTCCTCCACAAGTTATCCCCCAAATAAATGTGATCCCATTATTTTCTTGTGGAAAAAGAAACAAAAGTTAGGCCAATTCTCATTACAACATTGTAATTCATTAGCTTTGATTAATGAAACTTATGTTTCTTATAATCTTCAGTATTCAGTAGATCAGATAATCTTTTACAGTCTTTTGTAATGATGCTTCTTCAGTAAAACCCAGTTCACATACAATATACAAAGTTGGAACCAATAGTTCAGTCAATCATTCCTGTAAATGGAGAATTTATGCTAAAGTCAGATTCCCTTTAGAATATTTCAAGTTTAGCCTACCATCCCACTCAGAATATTTGAAGTTTATGCCATTGGGGTATTGTGTGATTGCTATGCACGCTTCCACTTTGGAAACTTCAAGGATAATGGTCATGACCAAGTATAAGTACTCATTCTGTCCTGGCATACGTGGTAGTTGTATTTTAAAGGAAAAATAAGGTATGTGTTATTATTCCAAACTTTAAGGCAAGTCGGCCTTTCCATCCTTTCTTTTTTAAAAATTTTATTATTATTTGAATAGTTGCTTTGCTTTTGTGTATCTAGCAAATAAGCAAACCATTTCAGTTTTAGTTAACATTTCAGATATTACTTGATAAAAGAAAGATACTTTTAAAAAACTGTAGTTAATTTATTCTGCATTAATATTTCTTGTAGGGAATTTCTAGAATCATAAATCTCTTCTTTAAGTATGATTCAGATAGAGGTTACAAATGTAAATACTGCTGCTAGGTTTTTTTAAGAAATGGCTGGAAGGGTGGGGTTTTATGCTTGTTTTGCTGAAATTGCAACTGTGCTAGAAGGTAGTTTATAGCTGTTCAGCATACATATGTGTGTATTCAAATATGTGACTAACAGAATACTAGTTGGTGGTAGGACTAGAAGGGAAGTCCTGATTTTTTTTTTTTTAAATGTTTGTTCTTTGATGACTGCAGCCTAAAATGTCTTGTCAGGAATAACTTAAATCAGTTAGGCCTGGGTTTCTTCTGTTTCTTTTGAAAAGCCATTTATTTATTTCCTTTTGCTGACAGCTGGAAGCCATTTTCTAATTTTCAGTTTGAATGTATCCATAGCTGTCTTGATTCTACTGGTCTGGTTACAAAGTTTACTTCAGTTCAAGTATCCTATTTCTTTCATTTGTTTTTAAACCCACCAATTAGTATAAAGAAAATACACTTTTCCTTATCGTTTACTCTTCTGATCTTTCCTGGGCCATTAGAGAACCTAATTTAGTCATCCTTCTCTGTGTTTGTGTGTATTTATTTTCATCTTTTTTGTTCTATGTGTAATTTCATTTTGTACAGAAATAAATTTCCTGATAGATCAAGGGACTATACATTCAGTTCTCCTGGTAGCATCACCTTATCATCCACATTCTGTATGATGAAAAAATATAAACTCATTATTCCCTTTTCTTTTACTTCCCATGTCATACCCCAAGTTATTTAATATCTAAAGCATGGATGAATCCAATTTCAGTTCCTTTACTCTAGTTATCGAGCTGTTCCTGTATGATAATCTGTTGCTCATCATACTGATGATATCTCCTAGGTTTTTTAACAGATGTAATCAGGAAGCTCCTACTTTTATGACCAGTTAGTTAATGAAAACACTAATTACAGTAAAGCCAATAGCTGAAAAATAACTTTCCACTTGCCAAACAGGTTCCCCATAAACTTTTATTGTTTCCTGTTAATCAGTTGCTACTTCATCATACTTTGGCTAATATTTACAGGGTGCTTTTTCAAGTGTTTTACTGAAGCCAAATGATCTCTTATATGCCCTTGTATTGACGAGGCATGAATTTCTCTACATTTTTATCAAGGAAGAACGTTATTATGAGAAGGTGACGACTGATTTCTACTTTTGTCTTTTACATGGCCCTTAGATGTGTTCCTTGAAAAGTCTTTCTTATTTAATTGCCATTGTCTCTCTGTGGCTGTCACAGTTTTCAAAGACAAACACTATGTTCTATCCAGTTAGAAATTTTTTTATGCAAAGTGACAACTTCTGCCAGACTTGAAAAATCTTTAGTGAACAGAAATTTCACACTCAGAAAAATTACTCTGTGCTTTGTCATGCTTTTAAAAATTACTTTAATAAGTCTTAGACTTCCTAACTGCCTTCCTATTAATCGAAAGAATTCAGCTAGTCCGTGTTACTCTAGTGGTTTGATACAGCTTTTCTGTAAACAAGCAGACAGCTGGTGAAGTTCTCACCAATTTGAAAATTTTTAAGGGGGGGTTATTATTTTTTTTATCTGCAGTAGTGAAAAGTTTCCACCAGTCAAGGAAATATAGACACTGAATGATAATTGGCACTTATTCAAGCAGTAGCACTCTACACATCTACGAAATAGTAATTCAGTTCCTATGTGGACAATGTACTAGACTCCATTGCACGCTTTGATGGTAAAAGTGTAACAGCTGTCACCAATAGACAGTGTAGATTTTCACAAATACTCTTGGGGAGAAATACTGGGGAGAATGCAGTACTCCAGAAGTGAAAATCTTGGCCAAATAGCTAACTTAAACTTATAAAGGATAAGGCCACTGGGTAATAGTGTCATATTCAGGTCTTTTAAACACTAAGCACTGCAACGCATATGCACCAGAAGATGTCTAGCATAAGTTTTTTGCACATTTTGGGTTCTGCCATAAGTTTTGTGTGCAAGCTGGCTACTAGTACAAGTGATACTCTTTAGCAAATCACGATAACCACTTCTCCAGGCAGTACCAAGAAATCTCTTGTTCACCGTTAAGTCAACTACAGAGAAGAATTTATGCCACTATACAAGAACTGTGTTTTCATTATTTTTTGCTTTTTGACTTGTAGGTTGCCAAGAATGGCATGCTCCCAGATGTTCTAGGCTAATATCTGCCCATTTTGTTGGGTTAATATGGCACTCAAAGGTTCTTGAGGGATGGGCTAGTATTTGTCTCTGCCCATTGAGGTGTATGAATCACTAGGGTTTTGCTCTGAATTTAGGTAGCTGGAAGTCTGAATGCACCACAGTGCTAGGCCAATGATAGAAATAATCTGGCATTGACATCTGGCAAGTTTATGTCCTTAAAGATACTGAAACTAGTTAATTGCAGATGCTTAGTTTACTGCTGGTATCAAATATTTCTTCTAGAAAAAGAACATGCAATATGTTTTCTATTGTATGTAACGCTTACTTGCTGGGGAAGTAATTTAGATTATGATATAAAACAGAGTTCTGTACACATTAGATTTGGATTTAATTTTTAGCTATCCTCCTCAGGATTCATTTACAAGGCACTCCTGGATGTTCTGTCTTATACTTTTAAAATTTACAATTTAAGGAAACTGTTCACAATACATTGGTATAGATACTAAAAATGAAGTTTTTCACTCAGCTCAGTTCTGTCACCTTTTCTTTCCTAATACCTAATTATACCCTCATTTTGGCTGTTGTGAAGTTGTACTTTGCAATGGAGTTTGTCTCCTCTGTCTAGTAAAATAAAAATCGTTCAGGAATTCTTCATTGAATATGAATTACACACTACATGTGTTATACATAAAAGAAGGTTAAATACAATGAGCATGAACAAGAAGGGCAATACAAGCAAAAGAGTGCCAGGAGAAAAACTGAAAAGAAAAACTAGAAGACAAGGGAAAACCCAAGATACATAGGTGAAAACTTGGGATCAGGAAGTAGTTCTCATTTGCAGCATCTATTCTCAAAAGCAGACATAATTTCAAGCATTAGATTGCTGTTCAGTGAAGTTATACTCTACATATCAAAGTCTCCACAGATTGAGAAGCAGCACACAGATACTGAGCTGACAAGAAATAACAGACTGAAAAGTTAAATTATTCCAAACTTTCATAAAAATGTTGTCTGTAAGGTTATATTTGTACAAAAATTTTTAAATCTTAAAAGTGATTCTCCTCCTAACAGACAGAACTTACATGAACCTCTTTTTGACTCAGCGTCTTCCAAAATCTACTGGCAAAATGAGTGCTTGATCTACATGTCTCTTCTCAAAGTTTGTAGTCTTTCTGTTATTTTAAAGAACAGAGAAGAAAGTTTAGTAATTTCAATCAGATTTTTCTAAGAGTACACTTAAAACAGTGAGATAAGTATCAGGTGAAGCTGTAGCAAGAATGTATTTTCAAAGACAGCTATATTTAATGTTTTTTCCAAAACTGTCCTAATGTTTTGAATTTGCTTAATAGCAAAAGAGTTACAGTTTTTGGGTTTGACCCTTTCTATTCTTCTATTCCTGTCTGACAATCAAAATATTAAATTATAAAAGCTTTTTATGTCACACTTGACATATTTAATAGCAGAACATGAACTTAAGTTTTTATAGATTGGATTGGTTATACTATAACTGCTTCTTGATTTTAATGAGTTTTACAGGAGAAGTTATAGGAATGTAATGATAATTTTCAGTCCTCTGTCAAATCTACTTCTGTGTATTTAGTTGCCATTCTTACTGTATCCTGGGGCAATGGAGCTAGTCAGAAAAAATTTGTAACTTCAATGCATGTTGAACTAAGTATTATATACGGAGCAGACTACCTAGCTGTTTATTTTGTGGGATATAAGTATTTCTTGCAACATAGAGATATATTTTTAAAGATGTAGCAAGGATCATCTTTCTTGGTCATAAGATGTTAACATAAGAACATTTCACTCAAGAGATAAAGAAAATAGTCATAACACTTTGGAGAACCAAGCAGTTAGTTTTTTCAAGTTGCGTCATTTGGTGGCAATTTGGCCAACAGTATGAACATCAATGCACATGGAGGAGGCTGTGTGATGAAAATTTAGAAGGAGAAATTTCTTCTGACCTGGACTTCACTGCAAAGACTAGGAAGTAACTAAGTAACATCTTACCATCAGCTCCTAGCCTTTATAATCTGTTGTTTCCATTTTTCTGGTAAAAAGCAGCTGAGTGGTGTTAAGACGTACAACCAGATACCCTTTGGTAGCCTAGCATCTGTGAACTTGTAGACCAAAACTAGTACTCTGTCCTTCTCACTAAAAAACACGAGCAGCCACCCCAGGTCGTAAAGCTCTGTTTTACGTAAAGCTCTCATCACTTTAATAAACAGTACATTCGATACCTGGAATGGTGTGCGTTTTGCTAACTTTTAGACAAGAAGTTTAATCTGGAGTTTGCAGTAGTAATATCATAAAAGAAACTTATTTATTCAAGAGAGACTATTTCAACAATGGACAAGTCATTGTTAGTAAAAGCTTTGACATGACTGCTATATTGTCAGTCATAATGGCTCAGTAGTACCTCCAGGGAGCGGTTACATCCACAAGATTATGAGTTGCTGTTCGGTAGATTATGAAACTTGAAAGCTTATCTGCTTAAACCGTTTTTGAACTAGGAGAACATACAACCTTAACTACACTAACTACTTCTCATGATGGTAGATTCTAATCCAGCAAAATGCTTTGAGATTAGGAACAGACAATTGTTTCAAAGGACATCGTATAGTTAAAGAAAAATTAAATGTATTTCACAAATGGAGCCTGAAAAAGTGTTATCTTTCCTGCTTGGAGAGGATTGCAAAGAATATAGATTATATTAACTTCCGCTTAATTGAAGAAGGGAATAGAAGGAAATTGTCTTCTCATCAAGCACCTTTGAGGAATACTGATTTAGTCACAGGATTATACAGTCATTAGTTCAACTTGGGGCATTATGAACTAGCTGAGCAGGCAACAAGCAGTGTTTTCAAGGCTGTGCCAGAGTAAGCGAAGAATTTTGAGCAGAAGAGGGCTTTTATAAATATGTAATGCTTAAACTGAGAATGCCTAGTCATTTCATCATGACAACAAGGTATTTATGCACTTTATTTCCCTATCCCTTTCATACTTTTCAATATTTCTTCTTTTTACTGAACAAAATTGATTGTGATGCCAGAGAGAAGAAATCATCAGTCCCAGTGGAGAGATGTAGAATTAGTGATGTGAGTCCATAACTACCTTTTAACATCCACACATGTTCATGATTAGAATAGCAAACAGATGTAGATGTCCTTTCCTATACTTCAAAAGGTTGTAGATGACTAAGACAGGGAAGAAACAAAAGACCTATGCTCTCTGAATTGACAGAGATACTTCTGAAGAAAAATGTCCTTCGGCTAGCCCTTCCCTCTGACACCACAGTTCCATAGTTGTATCTGGCACCACAGAAGATCAAACGGTCTGCAACTAAGCACCATGCAGCCGCTCACCCACAGTGGGATGGGGAGGAGAATCCAATCAATCATGTTAGGACCGTCTTTTCAGTCTGGTTCTCTGCTAGTTTCTTTGCATAACTAAATATAGAATTTAGATTCTTTAGTGGGTACATGTTTTGGAAAAAAATCTTGTGTATATATATTGTGAGAATAATTCTAATACTTGAGAAGGGAAGTACTCTGCTGGCAAATGTTGTCTAGAGAGTCAGAAAAGAAACAGAAATATCCTGTCTTATTCATAAACCTAGGCTTCCTAGAGTAGGCCCCTACAAGCTAGACTGCAGAAATAATATGATTAGAGATAGAGAAAGACAGAATTAAATGTTTTATAAAGTACATAAAGGGGTTGGACAGAATAGGAAAACTTTAGAGACTAGATGAAGGTACAGGTTAATAACACAAACAATAGTGAAGGAAAGCCATTACAAAGAATAATGTCTAAGAAGGAGAATATAGATCAGAGGCAAAAAAAGCGAATTTGCCAATTTCCTTTATTTTTAAGCTTTTTGGCCAGTTCTAAAGCAAAAGACATAGTATTCAGAATAAAAAAAAAAAAAAGGAATAAAAATAATTCAGTAGAGTCACTTTAAAAAAGGTGAGCTGGAAGCCCTCTGTTTTTGACTTCAACTACCCCATTTCCCATTTTTACCCATCTTATGAGTTATTTTGGGCTTTTTGTACTTTGTTGACTGATACATGAAGGGAGATGTTATAGGAACTAAGTTTGAGAGATAACAGAAGAGAAATGTCTATCTTCAGTAAAATAGAAATTTAAACATAATTGTTTTCACGGTTTAATTTCGTTCACGTTTTATCTGGAACCTGGTGTTAAATAATGCTTGTTTTGGAACATGCCTCATGCAATGCATCTGAATTGTTTTACTTGGTACATCCTCCCCTAATTAGTATCTTTTCCATGTGTGTGGGATATTAACATTGGCAAACGTCTAACAGTCTAACAAGGGACCTGTTAAGCTGCATTTAAGAATGTTCTGTTTCTACAGCAACTTTGGGAAAATAGGAATCTATATGACATATTTTAAATATTAAAATCTAACAGTATACCAATTTCAAGTATCAGCTAAACTTTATGAATGGAAGCGTGGCTTTATGACTAGGCAGCAATTTAAGGTCATTGCTGTTTTGACTGAGATAAGGCATTGTCCACACTTATTAATTGCAATCAGACTGTCACAGTATAAAGGTCTTTTCATTTAGAACAACACATTCTTAATTCTTTAGCACAATGTTAAATCATTGCTGAATCAAATTCTCATTCTGTCTAAAACTTTTTTTGAATTTTCAGAAACTCACTGTATCTGAAATCTATTTTCCGACTTAGTAGCACAACTGTTAAATAGAAAGTCTAACAAAGGGATGGGAAAGTACCTGTGTGTGATCTAGTTGAAGTAAATGTAGAAGCAATCTTCAATCAAGACAGTGACAGGAATAGACTAGTAAATTAACTTTTACAGATTTGCTTGAAAGGTATGGTGGAGTTGGTACCCATACTGGGAAGGCCATTTTCCCTTTTTCATACCAAAAGAAAAGTCTAAAGAATAGTGAAGTGTAGGTTACAGGGCTATTTTGCTAGGAAATAAAAGAAAAAGAGAAGTTTATTTATTTGGGTTACAGGAAGAGTTTGATCTTTAGTTTTGTTAGGTTTACATTTACTAAGTCATTCAAGGAGTGGCTTATAAGATATCAAAAATGTCTGAAAATAAGGTGTTGATAGGGAAGCTAATGATGTGTAGCAAAGTCTCTTGAGAGTTATATACTTAGAAACGACATCTGAAAGGACGTGCTTTGAATTTGACAGGTATGTAAAGGTGAGAGGTGAAGGAGAAACCATGCAAGTACAATAACACAAGAAGATCTATCCAAAAGACACCTGAGAAAAAAGCAGAGAACTAAACACAGAACTGTATATCCGTTCTGTGGGGGTAATACAGCAAGACAGAAATAGTTTTCGGTGATGTTTAAGGAATGAGCAAGTTTCAGAAGGAAGATAGTTGAATACAACACTAAGGCTTGGCCAGAAAGAAATGACTGGATCCTGTAGGCAGAGCAGTCACACTCCGTAGCAAAAAAGAGCATCCCTGTGGAGCTGGAGTGCAAAACTACAGGGAACTCCAAAGTTCACTTTTCCGAAGGTGAATTAATTCAGATAAGATTTGATACTCAGAATATCTAAAAAGAACTTTTAAATGAATGTTAGTAATAGAACTTCAGCGCTATTGACATTCTTCCTAGTGCTCTAAAATATTAAACTGCAAAGCAGAAATAACACAGGTGCAAAGGATGTTTTACATTCCAGTGCAAAATCAGTCACTATGGAAACTACTTGAGCAATGTTAGGAAGTCCTAAGTTACAATTATGTTAATACCAATTCAGAGGGGACTTTACATCTTCAACCTCTTCCTATTAAATATGGTTGCAACACTATTAGAATCTGTGTGCCTGTAAGACGGGTTGGATGTGTTGATTCATTTGAATTGCTTCATAGTATCAATTAAGATTTGGAAGCAGATCTTTTTTTTTTTTTTCATTTTCATGCTGTTACACTTCATGCATAATCTGAAAGGTCAGAGATTTCTGGTAAAGTCACTGCAGTCTGTTAGATATGTCTGAACTGGAGAACTGTAAATGTAATATGAAAGCTTTAGACAAAAATCCACTGTGACTCAAGAGGCTAGTATAATGTCAGGTAATTGTATTAATTTAACTGGCCATACTCTGGGTGTTAAATTCAGGACACTTCAGGTCTTGTATCGGTATTTGGTTTAAAATTTTGTTCATTTATTACAAAAGATTTCATTAAATGAATTCCTGTGAAATCATACTTAACTTTTTGCTTCAAATTACCATAATTTTTAAAATACTTTAAAAAATATTATTAATTACAAATTTTTCACTTTTAGAGAGCTGAATTCTAATTTTTGTCCCTTGATAAAGCAAATGAAAGTCTATCTTTCTCTTTTACATTTGGGTAATGTTTGGTTCTTAAATATGGTAATAAAGAGCAGGGGAGAAGGAAGTGAGTGAAATAACATTAATTATTAAAATATTCTGACCTTAAAGAGACTTTGCTTTTTCAAAAATCTGTTCTGGGAAAATCAGTTGGCTCTGCTTAAAAACCTAGCATTCATGAATGCTATGTTCAGAAAAAAACTCCACTTTTTAACATAGAAGAAAATGGAATAATTATGAAGTCAATTGTATCTATAATGTCATAAAAGAGTCTCCAAACTGTTCATTACTTCTTCTCCATCCTTTCCCAAATCTGTTCTGGTTCTAGCTAACATGATTAGTAAGACTAAGAAGACTGTTGCTTAAGCAATTTTTAGGGATCTTTTGGAAATACAGCAGAATATTTATATGAATGATTGTTATGTATAAAAGTTAAATTTCCTACTATATTTTAATTACTTTAAACTTTCAGTTATATCTCCAGAGTAAACAGAAGTTATTATGCTTTGTGTAACAAAGCTTAGTAAAATTTTCAGGATTACTGCAATAGAACAGAGTTCTCTGAAATGTTATTCCAAAAAATATGGTAAAAAAAGCTCAGTAAGACTTCATAGTGGGAGCCATAGCTGCTTTCTGCTGGGTGGTATGAAGATCTGTACTACTAATAGATTGCTTGGTCTCTGGTAATTGAAGTGTACATTTAAAAACCAGGGAATCCAAATGTCTCAGCCTCTAAAATTTGAAATATAAAGCTAAAATTTTCATCAGACCTGCAACAGCAGGTTCGCAAACAATCTCCTTTAGCAGTGTATATTTCACTTTAGGAAAAACAAGCAGAATGAAACAGTTTATTAAAGTGAAAGGCGCTTATCAAGTGCTTTTCAATAGTATAGAAGTGTATTCAGAACAGTTGGCCTCTTCATCATAGCCGTTCCATAATTATCCGTGTCTTTTTGCCACAAATTCTGTGCTTATGACAAATACTTTTCCTTACCGTATGATTGACTTGTGGTCCCATGATTACACAAAAAAGATCTGGAAAATGAGATAAACAAAACTCTTCCTGCCACAAGAATGTAGTATGTTATTACACCGACTCGAAGTAAATTTGGCTTTGGTACTGGGAAGCATACCTAAAGTACCTAGTGGCACATAGTGCCATAACAATAAACATAAGATAAAGTGGATGACTTCAGTGCCTGTTTAATAAATGCTTAAAAAATGTTTTACTGTGCCACAGATAGTGGCTTTCCTATAATATACCCAAAACCGACTTTTAAAATGCACAAGTGCTTTGTTTTTCTTTCGGTCCCTGGATTACATTAAGCATCTTGTCATACCGTTTGTTTTCTAAGTGGCTAACTAGTCTGATGCTTTCAAAAGAAATATTTAATTGTTCTGTGCATAAGTTGTTTGCTCACTAAACCCATCTCAGCTTCACCATCTGGTGGAATTTTTCTCCTTAAATCCTAAAATAACTTTCAGACTGATGTGCTGCTAGCCCTAGCTGACCTCCATAAACATGGGAAAACAATGCTGAACCTAAAATGAGAGGGGCTAATAGATCTTTTCAAACATTTCCTTGAAAACAGAAAGGAATGGAGCCAAATGAACAGAAACAGCACTCTTCCACAGCTTACTGACTTGGTCTTGCTGGCTTACTCCTTGATATATTGAAATGCTTAGTTACTTACACTGAGTGTAGGTTATGATCCTTTGAGTAATAGCTAAACTTTCTTCTAGTACTTGCTTATGAAGCTGAGAATTTAATGTTAATGTCTATCTCTTACTTACAGTCCCACAGTCTGTCTTTTAGTTTATTTTTATAATTCCATCTCTGTATTCCTTGTCTACACTTGCATTCTTCAAGTGTCGGGAAAGTGTTGGTAAACAAGTGCATCTGAACTTGTAGTTGTTCAGGATGCTCTTTCTTAAATGTTTATGGGTATATATAGCATGGTTGCAAGGTAACTGGCATACGGGATCCATGTGGGATGGAGTCTAGTTCTCCTTTCCTCTAACAGTTTTTGGGGACTCTGACTTTTTAAGCAGACATGACTCAATTTGTCTCTTCCAGGCAGGTTCCTTCACCAGGAACTGCTGTAAATGTCTTATATCTTTTCCCAGCTTTATGTTTCTGTGACTTCTCTGTTTGTATGACCCCACCTAAATGTTCTGTCTTGAAATTTTTCATTCCCCAAGAGCCTTCCTAAGATATAGAGGGGAAATAAAAGGCTTATCTACTTTTAAATAAATGCCTTGTTCATGTACAGTAGAGACAAAGGGGAGAATTTGAGTTTGTCAGGTGTGTGAGGACTAAAACAAACCTTGTCAGTTCTTATGCAGTGTTCTTGTAAAAGTTGTGCAGTGAATGGACTGAACTGCCAAGTTCGGTATCATTATTAGAAGTGTTTGTCAAAGACAATTTCTCTATAGAAACATTCATAACACCTACAAAAGCACGCATAACACCATCATTTGCATTAGAAATTTTTCATCACTTTGCAACATCAGTAAAATCATCAACAAATCACCTCGGGTGAGCTCATGAGACCACCCCCTTAAAAGTTCATGCTGCCGCTGGAGCTAGGTGAGTCATGAGGCATTGTACTCTGATGGCAGTCTGGAGATTCATGTGTGTTAAAGGCTGAACCTGCCTTCTCTTCTTAGCAGTCAGAAAGGCAGTCAGAGCAGATCTAGATCCTACCTCCTCAAATATCAAGTTCTTAAGAGCTCTACCAGTTTATACTCATTTATTTTTTTCTGTTTCCTATGCCCTATTACTACTGGATAGGAACAGAGTATAATATATACTCCAGATTCCTGTGTTGTAATTTTATTTCCAGTATAAATTTGATTTTCCAACTATCCTTACATTTTGGTTGTAATGCCTAAGTTTTGAAACATAGAAATCAACTTCTTGCTCTCTGCTGCTTGATTTGTTAGTGAACTGCAGTTGTTGCATGCTTGAATTAGCTAAGAGAAAAAAAAAAAATTAGTGCTGTTAGTCTCACCAGTACCACCTGCCAATGCCTCTCCTGCAGTGCAAATCAGATATGCTAAGTGGCAAGCAAGAGATTTCTCACTGCATGCATAAACCTACAGCAGTGCATTCCTAATAAAACTGTTGGCCAGTGTCATGTAGTATGAGTGGCAGATAAATTGGTAGTTGTTTACAAGCCTGTTGTGTGCTGTTTTCTGAAAACTGGCTGTAAAGCAGCAGCACTCTGCTTTGGAATTCTTTTATATGGGCCCTGTACCTCCACAGGGGTTTCTGTTTTGCACAGGAAGCAGAGAAGCAGGCAAACAGTCTCTGGGTCATCAGCTGCTCATCTGAGTGAGGAAATAAAAAGTCAGGGTGCTTTAAAGTGAAAAGAAATAGCTTTTGACAGTCCACTGTTGTGGAACACCAAAAATCTGTCATTCATATGACTCCTATAAACTGACCCAAAAAGCTAGTTAAATGCTCAAATGAGCCCTGAGTGTTATATTGCTGGTCTTGAGACACACTTGTGCTTTTGCTACATACTCATTGAAGCACAAGACAAATAGATGGAAGTAGTGTCTACCCTTCTTCAAAACAGATTATCACCTTGCATTAAAGGTTCTTCTGTTATAAAACAGTCTCACTGCTTTGCGGTGTTACACATTGCTCATTATTTTTAAAAGACCATTTGAACTAGCCATTGTCCTCTTTGCAGTCAGAAATGGCAATGATTTTCTATTGTTTCCCTGCAATAGTAAGAACTGAATTAGATGGTGGATTATTTTATTTCTGTTCTATTGTGAAATATTCTCTTAAAGTTTGAATTGCTGGAAACAAATGCTTTTCCAGGATATTAAACTCACTAGAAAAATCCAGGTAGGTGAGATTGCTTACAGTGCGATTTTTGGCATAGACGTTAAATGACTGTGGTACCACGAAGAAAGTAAGACGACAATTCACCTGCATTAATTGTCATTCAGTTTGCCTTTACTTCATATTATTGAACAACATATAAAGGGTTAGAAATACATTTTAACAATTCAGCAGATTTTTGACAGTAAAAAAAGGAAGGACAACATGGCCTTAATTTGAAAATGGACCGCAACAGAATTCACATGTTCCCTATTGCTATGTAATCAATCTTGCTTACTCCTGATTATACTTGCCGCCTCTTGTCATTTGCATATAGTAAATGGAAACAGCTCAACTTAGGGTGTTATACAGCAGTTCTATTTCATTTTATTTTGATGCTTCTCCAAATTTTTACTTTTCTGATGGAAAACCATCCTCCCCTGTAATACAGTTTGTGTTAGCAGCAGAAGAATTCCCCGGTGCAAGAATGAGTAGGCAGCTGCTAATACCTGTGCTGTTCTTAAACAGCTATGGGTACACTCAGAGAAGAAAATTTATCTGCCAAATCATTCTGCATATTTCTTTTCCCACCTCTTTAACAGTTCACTGCTTCACATCTAGCCAATGTCTCTGAAGAAAGCTTTTGAAAGCATTTTGAATTGTGAAGTGCTTTCAGTAATATTGAAACCTTGGAGTGCCCTGGACTGTAGCTTTGTCAGGCTGGAAACTGAAAATGCCGTCATGCTGTTAAAGCATTTCATTATATTTGAATTTTTATAGCTCTTGAATGAAAGTCACTATGCTACCAATGAATGTGTGTATCTATCTTGCGAGAGATGTCAGCTCTTACTATCATTGTCTGATTCTGCTGGTTTTAACTTGCTTGTGTTAGCTGCAAATAGTAAGCTTATGACAAACAAAAAATTGAAAAATTAATTAATATGAGGTGCATTTCAGATATCCCTGGTGTAGCACAGCAAAATGATTCAGAATAGTCACATAATTTTTCTTTTTTTCTCCCATGACTGAGTGCTCGTGACTGTAAATGTCAAAGGATTTGCAGAACTCAAAGGTAAAAATCCTATATTCAGTTACAAGACTTTGCCCTGTTCAGTAACTTAATGTAATTCACACCGTTGTTGAAGTAATTTTAGTTTTTATCTAGACAAAGTGCTGGTACTAAATTCTTGTGTTAGAGAATTAGGTTCGTTCAGCTGCTTGGGATATAAAGACGCATTTTTGCCTTTAAGACTGTGTGTCTGACTCTGAAGAATGATTGTGATTTAAAACCCCCAATGAGTTTATTTTCAGTAAATAACTTCAAACTCCTTGCAGATACTGATTCTTTAATTAAAACTATTTTCTTCTTCACTCAAGTCTTATACTGTTTTATACACGCAAAGTAAAATGAGCAACAATTCAATTTATCATTTTGTATTTTTTTTAGATCTTTATGTCAAAACTGAGATCCACAAGTGTATCCTGAAAGAGTTTGTGAAACTTACATGTCTACCTAATGGGGGCAGTATAGAATTGTACCTTAAATGATCAAACAACTTTGAAAACAGCCTCAGGCAGAGTGTATTCCAGCCACCTAGTTCTGGGGGATTGTGTGCACAGGAGGATATAAGGTGCTATTCACTACTGGGTTTTGACATCTTTGAACAGAAATGTGGCAGGATATGCTCTATACCAGGAAAATAGTATGCCCACACTGATTCAGACTAATGATGAATTTAAATGTGACATGAATGTAGTGACAGTTCCCTTTTTAACAACTTCCAGCTTTCAGCAAGTTATGAATCAGGTACTTCATGAATTGGATATCATCTCTTTGTATGTAATAGGCCAAGATAGATTTTTTTTTTTCCCCCCATCATTAATTTTCTTGTTTTCTGAATCCACGTACATTTTTGTCATCATCTACATCTGTGGTATTTTCTAGTTACATGTCGAATGAAGTATACCTTTTATTTTCAACTTGTCGCCTGTTAGTTTGTCTTGATGCCCTCTTTTTCTCCTATTATAAGAGACAATCAGTAATCATCCCTTCTTCAGGTTACTGTCCTGCCCTTGATGATTTTATAATCAATTATTGCATTTCCTTTGTCATCTTTTTACTTGGTAAGAGCTCTTGTCCCTTTTGTAGCTGTTCACAGAAACACATCATGGACTTTTATTGGTCCTTGTGCATTTCTGCACTTGCTCTTTTTCTACTGTAGCTCTTGAGGATGGGAAGTTGTAAATGTGTCATTAAAATATTTTGTTTTGGTTTGTTCTCTTATCAATAATTCTTAATATTTAATAAGTTGTTGACTGTTTTTCACTGTAAGATAGAAATGTAATAGTTCAGGCTTTACAAGGCAGATGAATAAGAAGTTAATTTATGATCATGCGTACCTTATTTGATGCATGTTAGTCACAGTCTTGAGACGTTATCCAGGATTCATATTGTGTTGTTTAGGAATTAATATGAGGAATTTACAGGCAGCATATGAAGAGAGTTTTTGAATTAGTGCAAACAGCACATATGAATATTTATGCTACATTCTAATGTTTCCTCACTGTGATGTATCAGTTTGCTAAATGCTTGTGGTTGGTCAGTGCACCGCTTTTGCCATTCACTTTTCCAGGCACAAATAGCACACAGCTAGACTGAAATGTGTATTTATACTAGTGAATAACTGCAGGTGCTAAGATACACTAGACTGTTTCAAGAGCTGTGGATAAAATGGGCCAAATTTCTCTCATAGAAACAATTTGTCTGACGAGGGCTAAGACAATGGTCAGAGAAATGTTTTTATAGAAGCTTGACTACAAACCCTATTAAATTTGGGAAAATTGTTAAGTACACCTGTTTCTTATGGGTTTGGGTTTTTTGGGTTATCTATATATCAAGGAACCTTTTCTTAAAGGTGGGGTTTGGGGTTAGTTTTTTTTCCCCTTGAAGAATTTATCTTTAGTTTTTCCTCAAGAACAAGGGTGACTGGGGCTTTCTGGGAGATTTGCATTTCACCTTCAGCCTGAGTCAGAGCATCTGTCATTTGGCAAAGAGAAGCACCTCCTTTGGAAACACTTATGACTCTGTAGGAGACTGGTGTTGAAAGAGAGGATTTTACGTGTTGATTTTTTTTTTTTTTCTCTCTTACTGATTGTGCTTTTTTCAATATTCAAAACTTGGCTCCAAGAAGGAAGAAAACTTATTTTACATTTATTTTCTCTCCAACTTTGTAATAGCTTCAAAATGGCCGTATTGTTGATGCTGATATCCAGTCCAAACAAATTGAAAATAAAACGAAAGCTCAATTTACAGGAGGAAACACAAAGTCTGTTACAGTACCATTCATAGTTCAGGAAAAGGTAGCTCAAAATCAAAGCCAAACATACAGTTTTCTGTTGTGTCTTCTGTGTTGTCTGAGTATGCTACACAGAAGGCGGATGTTTGAGGTTAGTAAGCACAGCAAAACTCATCTCTTACTTGTGTTGTTGTTGGAGTGAGAAACAAAAGGATCACAAATTTTTCCTCCTACTCATCTTTTAGCTAACTGGCACAGAAGCAGCACTGTCCAAGAAGTTGGACAGTGAGTTCAGTACTTTAAAAAAGTCAGTAGATCATAAAATCTCTTAGTAGTTCCCACGGAATACATTTTTGCCTCTTCATTTCTGAAGTGTAAAATGCATATGGACAGACTTTGTCTTATTTCTACTCCTGGCTTCTGCTCAGCTGTCAATTTTTGTTGTCATTTTACACTCCCACAACTAATTTTTATATATATGTGATACACAAATTGTGTTTATATGTATTTGTATACACAGATATTTAAACTTCAACACCATTAACTCTGCAATATTTGTGTAAGCTATTAAGATTCAGCCTACAAAATACTAGTTTGCCAGGGAATGTTTACAACTCATGTTCAAATCAGTTCTTCCTTAAAAGTCATCACAGTAAAGTAACAAGCTTTGAATATTTCAAAACTAGCACAACTCACTCTAGATCAACTTGCCTTTCAACTGGTCTTAATATCACCCATATTTATTTATTTTTTTAAAATGAACTTGAGATTAAGAATTGCAAATACTAAAAGACATACAGGCACGTAGGAAGGATTTGCATTCTTCTAAGACAGTGATGTATTTGTTCATGTAATGTAGCTATTTTTAGTATGACGAAGTGAATGCTACAGTTTGTAAAACTGTGCTATGTCAAATACTTTCTGTAAGTGAATTGATTGTATGCAATTAACAACATATATTTCAGAAACAGAATGTGGGTTGGTTTTTTTAAATTACCTGTATCTAGTTAATTAAGAAAAAACATTCAAACTTCCAAGGAACTGTTTTGACCTTATCCCATGTAAATAAATAAATAAATAAATAAATTTTGAATCTCTACATTTTCAGAGTAATCTGATTTTGATACACAATGACAGGGATTGCAAGGAGCCATTTAAACAAAAAGTTAGATGTAACAACTTGCAGTTTCCATCTTGCTCTGATCTTGAGCAGTTTGTAAACAGTACTTAAATTCTGTCTTTATCATTTGCCAGGCTGGACAAAATTGTCTTTTTAGGGTTTGAGCTCATTTATTCTCCCCTCATTTTGTGGCAACTCTTGTGGTAGCAAAGTCTGCTTCAAAGTATATAAAGGTAAACTACTTCAAATGAAAGAGGCAGACTACTAAAATCATGAAGAATGATACATTAAAGGAAATGCGGTTAGACTAAGAGTTCGCAATGTCATCATTTTTCCAGACATGAATATCTCCAATTCAGAATCTTCTTAAAAAGGAGAAAAATGTACTAGAAGTAGTCACCTACACAGGCAAGTGAATAAGAAATTGTCTTCTATAAAGTGAAAACTCTCCAGTATAGGAGAAAACATTGAAACATCCATCTCAGAGACTAAGAACTTTTTTTAGCTTATAGAGTACAAAATTATCTGTGTGAAGGAAAAAGGATTGTTCTCTATTTTCTGAGGTAAAGTCCTTAACTTTCAATTGGTTTTTTTTTACTCTTAAGCTGAGCTACCCTAAATAATAAAAACTTAAATTTATGTGTTTACTTCACATGAATGTATTCTCAGTTGCAACATTTCTGAAGGCTGCATTAGAGATTTTAATGTTTAAACACTTTCCACAAAATCAGTGTGCATGTACATAGACACAAATTTATAAATCTGTTCACTTTATCATGGCCTATTTTTTTCCTTATGAAAGCATTAAGGTTTGTGGCATAGATAATTGTAGGGAGAGTAATAATTTGAAGTCTGATAGATATCAACCTGTAAAGAGTTTGAATGGCTTAAATATTGTATTTATATTGTAGTGTTACAAAATACCTAGTGGGAAAATTAAGTACTGGAAGAATTAAGTATTCTGCATAAACTGGAAAATATACAGTTTGCTAACGTTTTCCGCAGAGCTATACCCTCAGTAATTTCAGGGGTGAAAATGAACTGCAGCTCTCTTTCCATCTTTTTGTTTGCAAAAAGGATAAATTAAATAAAATTTAAAAAAATATTTCAGAGGGAAGAAAGAGGGAGATAAGTTAAAACTATTTCTTGGATGCATTTTATTGATTTACTTTTCTTAGTTATGATGTATTTGACCAACTTAAAAGGATTTATAATATTTCACACCACAGGTTAGCACAGAATTCTTGTGATGGTCATTTTGATTTTGACACTAAAAGGATGTCGTGTTTATGATGATGATGAGAGGTTGGTGAGACAAGGGCCATAATGTTTGTGTGCAGAAGAGGAAAAGTATCTGACAATGAGGAACGAAAACTTCTATTATCTGGTTTTCTAATTGCTTTGCTTCACCTTCCTTCTTTTCAGGGGATGAGAGGGGGAAGGATACCATTAACCTCTCTTTTTAAACCAGGAATTCTCAGAGAATTCACAATATCGGTCCTTATAATTCAACTTGGAGAATTTTTCATGGATAGAATTATCTTAAATTTATCCTCTTTTGAGTGATATCTGTTAGTCGTGTCTGTATGGCTCACTGTCTGTGTTCATATAAGACTAAATTATTCCATCCTTAGTCATTGCACTCCAGTTTGTTGCTTTTACTTAAATATGTCCTATCTCTTGATCTGAAAGGTTTTTGGTAGGAATAGAGGCAGAATCTGTTTGATAATTTGCAAACTGCTTGGGTCACAGAAATTCCTTCCAGGAATTCCTTTAGCACTAGGTACATCTGTGGCAGTACCTAAATAATAGTAGAGCAGACTGAATTGAAAAATCTCTTAGTCTAACTAATACACAAATTCTTTTGTGTGGAATTTGGTAGCCCTCAGTGAGCAACATCAGAACGCAGCTGTCTAAACCTAACAAGAAATTTTCATGAGAGTGTGCAACTATTTCGTTAGACTCTTTCTACCAAACCATTTAATGAAAAGTCCCTCAGAAGCCTCAGTGGCCTAGCAGGTTTGAGATATCCACTTACACTTAGTAGAAAAGATGAAGACCAACAATACGGTGCTTTCTTCTTCTGCTTTTGTAAAAGGATAAGAGGATAAGTACAGATCGAGAGCAGAATGTTTTTCGCTAAGTCATCATGAGGAACAAAGAAATAAACCAAAAACAAATGAGAGAAGGAAAGTTTGAAACTAAGAGGGTCTTCCTCACAGTCCTTTTTTATCTAGACAAGAAGAGGTTTACTGGAGATAGGATTTCTGAGGAAACAGACTGTTGCATGAAATTACCTTGTTATTTATTCTTGTTCCATCATCTGTTTTAAATGGGACAAGGTGTTTCTATCATCTTTATCAAAACAGTCTCCTAGGTTTAGCTTTTGGGCTATGATAAATTGAGCAGCACAGACTAATTCCAGAGAATTTTCTTGGCGAGAAGCAGCCACGGCACTCCTAGAGAGGATGAATTCTTCCCCCAGCTACAGCTGGGGCAAAGGCCAAAGTGCCTTCTGTTTGCCTTTCAGAAGGTATGGAAAGGGTCTGAGAGGTTTTTCTGTAGTTCCCTGTCTAACAAGTATATAAAGTATCTAAGCATGATCAACCTATGCAAGTTTATCAGGGTAATAATATTTTTTTTCTTGCAAAACAAGAGATATCTTATAAAATATGAATAGGTTTCTAGTATTCACTGCCCCTCTGCTAAATGCAGTCTTTTTAGATTGTAATAAGAGGATTTATTTTTTCCCCACCATCCCTTTTCCTTTCTCTCTCTACTTCTTTTCTTAATATGGCATCATATTTCTTCCACTTTCTGTAGTCTCATTAGTGCTACTAATTTCTGAGATTAACTGCCTTCTTCATCTTTGCTGTACTAAGCAACTTAGAATTTTCGACTTATTAACCATTGCTGCTAGCTACTTTCTTCTACTTTTTGTCACCTTCCTTCTCTGTTTGGTCTTGACACATAGGAAACTTTTTATATTTATTCTTCTAACTTGTCACTGCTGAATGTACTCTTCTACTGAAGAAAAGAAGCTGGCATGTAATTTGCATGAACTGCTTTCAAGAACTACTTCTAAACATGACAGTCTGCTGAGCTGCTGCCACAGGCAGTGTATTGATACCTCTTCCCATTAAAGGCACAAAATGTGGAGGAAGCACAGAGAGGAGTGATGGGTCAGAGTAGTGATGAAGCTGCTTCCCTTATACTTCAACAAAGCAGAATGCTCTGGCAAAGCTATTGCCATGATTGTGTTCATGGGAAATAAATGTTCGAAACAGGCAAATAACCTTTTTTTTTTTTCCCCCAAATGTGTTGTCATCTTGGAGAATAATGAAATAGAAAACAAATTTGCTAGAAGCAATAACTTTCTGGATATCAGGATGCCTCTAAATTCAGGTGCTGCTTGTAAGATGCAGCCTCCAAAGACAGCTACTGTGACTGAGGTAATAATGACTCACCAAAAGTCACTTCTAGCTACCAGTTCTGCAAAACTAGAAGCATCCATTGTGTAGCAGTAGACAATTCAACTAAATAGATGATTTTGCTTCTTTCTGTCGTGGTAGATCTGCAGTTGAATCAAGCTGAGTATGACAAATAGGGATTTTTTTTTTCTTTTTACCTAATTACGAGCTAGCCTAAAGCTTTTGTCACAATATACCCCTTCAGTGAAGAAGGAGAGTCCCAACAGCTTCGGTGCAAGGAAGATAGTTTAAAATGTTTGTACTCAGAAACCACCTTCTCTGCCTTTTTCTTCTGTCAGGATGGTGATGACTAGCTCAAGACTACATTTTGGTTCATTCTGGGTCATTACAGATACACACACAATTTTGCTGTCACCAAGTTTGGGTTAAGCAGGTAACTGCCATACTGCATTCATCACAAGACACTGTTCCCTGTGTTCAGCTGGTTTAACTGTTCAGTTACTGTGATCTTATTAAGTCCTTATTCCAAGTTTAGAAAGAATATAAAATAAAAAATGTTTCTTTTTTTACCTAGTACGACTATGTCTATCTTGTGCTAATCTTTTCATGTGCGGATTCTACAATATGCTTACATTCTCCAAAGTGTTTTACTCAAGGCTCTCTTTTTGCGTGTGTCTCCTTTGAAATGCACAAAATTTTCCCAGTTTCCACTGAGTAACGAACTGTTAGGCGTCACTGAATGTGGCAGGCTCCATGACCCAGCTGGATCCCGTCCACTGTAGCCTCTATCCCATACCCTCTTCCTAGTCCACCTCTGTTTGTCTTCACCACTCATCACACTCAGTCCCTCCTAGCCCCTTCAGCAAGGTGGTGAGCAGTGTGGGAGATCAAAGCATAATGGTTTTGTTCTGCCACTTCTTGCTTCTTACTCATTTCCCCCAAGTTAAGGGTGGATTTCTCTACTCCGTTGCTACACTCTGACACAGAAATCATGTGGTCTAAGGATAGATGAGGTGGTTAGGATGGCTTTTTATTACTAAAATGGACTTCTTCTGAAATTTCATTCATCTCATGGCTCACTTAACATATAGATAAAAATGGTGATCTGTATAATTAATTTTCTAGCTATGTAACTACATAAATGAGAAATGTATTGTTTGCTCATTCGAGAAATGAATCCTTAAATGTACAATATCTGGCAGGTAAGTCAAGGAATGTTCTAAAACTTCTTTGTCTTCGTAAGTGAGCATAAGATTTATAGAATGATTGCAGGATGAGACTTCTGAGGAGAAGCTATCATGGATTCTAAGTGATAGCACCAGTGTGTAAGAGCAAAAGGAATTACATTACAGAGCAGAGCCTCAGTAAAGGAAAGTAGACAAAGCAGAACTTCATACAGAAAGGATTGCAGACAAAGAAATTACAAAAGCATGTAAATGCCAAATTATCCCTATAAATGATCAACTGCTGGCAGCTCTATAGAAATGGGGAAGAAATAAGCCTGATAATAATTTCTGTTGTAGATGAATTCAGCTAGAAATTCCTACCTTGTTCTCTATACTAAATGAAAAATTTTATTTTCTTAAGATTCTGGTACTGTCTTTTCAACTCTATGCGTCAGAACAGCTAGAGGACAGCTACACAGAGAGATAAGTACTAATGCGGAAAAGGAACAAATTTGGCCTTTCTTTCCTGTCCTAGTTTTTTTTCTTTCTATACAAGTTTTGGTTTTTTTGACAATGACTGTCTTTAAATTTGTTTCTACAGTTCGCTGTTTGTACCTCATATTCCTCGGGGGACCAGGACTGAAATGAACATTTGATGTTTCTCTTTGCTCTAATTATCACCAAGCTACCTGCTAGAAGAAATATTCTTACATTCTTGCTGTTGATGACTTCTCTGGATACTGCTCTGTTTGAAAGATTTCTGGGTTTTTTGAAATTATGTAGGTTTTAATTCTTTTGGGGACTAGCTAAACTGTATCCTGCTTTGGTTTCTTGAACATACTTTCACAGTGTCATTGTTTATTAATTTGTAGTATGCTGTACTTAAATGATGACTGTTCATTGCACACAGTCATTATATTTTGAAAACAAAAAATGTGGCTTTTACGCCCTTTCTTCTTTTCTGATTTTTGGTTGAAATAATTAACACCCTTCATGGGACTCATCAGTCTCCACTTCTAAAATCTATTCTAATCCTGCTTCTTCTCATGATGTCTAAATTATTTTGATATTTTATGATCATACTGTATTTCAGGATCTTGATCAGAATGCTCATGTGGTTCATTGATGCCAGTTTGGAAAAAGGCATCACTTCATTAAGCTGGATTACAGACCAGAGCTAAAAGTTTGATTTAAATGTAACAGAGCTCACTACATTATTCAAACATCAGGAATTTCTGTGTTAGCATTACTGATGATATTTAAGTGCAGGAGGGAGACAATATTTTTCTGATTGGGAAGTGGTTAAGGAAGACAGGGTAGTTCACCTAGTTACCTAACAGGCTTTGTTTCCATTGTCCCCAGTCAGATCTGCAATTTTTTATTTATTTTTGCCTTGCTGATGCTTGCAGGTATAGCTCTATTACGGTGACACCTACGCAATTAGTTTTCATAAGGCTTTCTACACCCAGTAAGCATCTTGACATCCACTGCCTAGAGACATCTTCACCTTTAAGCGAAGAATTGCAGTTATATACAGGAAACAGTGTACAGGATGAAATAATACCACATACTAGACCGACTATTACATTGTAAAAAATATTTCAGTTTTCAGATTGTTGTGTGCCATTAGGGTTCTCAGACAATCACAACTATGCATAAGATTGCACATAAAAATACCACCCCACGCACACACCAGCTAATGCAGACATAATTGAAATACTATTCCAGCCATATGAAAGAAAGACATGTAGATGATAGCACATGGAATTGATCTGCTCTTCTATAAATTTAATCTGATAGCTTGTCTACTCTAAGTGAGAAAAGATGCAAAAAGTATGGGCAAAAGATTTGCTTGGATTAGTCTTTAGATAGCATGACTGTGTGACTCAGTTTCCCTACCTGTTATCTTTGTGTGGCTCTTTAACAAAGAAACATGCAAGCCCTAAGATCTGTTTAGAAGCAAACCAAGGGAAGATATGATTTCTCACTTGGACAATCCAGAGCTGATGTACTTCTGCCTATTATCCACAGGTTTTTTATGGTTTTGAGATCAGGAAGAGATCAGCCTGCTTTGAATAGCTGCTCTTGTGAGATATTAAAAGAAATGGGAAATAAAAGCTGTATCGGGAAAAAGGTTCTCATAATAGATTACTGCAGTAGTGGAGCAGATATAAGGAGAGGTCAACATTAAGTAAAAACATTTTGAGGATGATCTGTCACAAAATATTAGAAATGCCTAAAACTACTGTGAATTCTGTCATCAAGGTCAGAACATTGCCTTTTTATTTTATGAAACACATATATTGGTAATCCAAATTAATAATCACCATTAAAATTTCCATTGTGAGGTGGTAGCTATTATGAAAAAATGAGTTAATTTCTTCAGGTCTGATATGTAAAGCCTGGTAAGAAGCTGTTTAATGCGAATTCCAGGGAGATACATACAGATTTCCTAGTGGTAAAAACAGGTTACGCCGTTATGTTGGATATTTGAAACAAATCTATATACTGATCAATGAAGTGAAATGACATTTATTTGTACTGCACAACAGTTACATCAACTAACAGTTACAAACTTCTTAAATCATAAGTAGCGGAGCATATACAAAGTGACATATTCATTTTCTGGGGGAAGAGAGATCTAATTTAGTTGATGAAGAGCAAGCTCTAGAAAGGGATATGTGCAACCATCCTTAATTGTTTCACAATGATCAAAAGGTTGCAAAGTGGAAACTGTTGATACTCAGCCTTGTAAAACCCAGTAATTATTAGAAACTGCTCATCATGCTTGCTTTGGTTTGCTTGTTAAATGATAATGTAGTCGTATTTCAGTACTGATGGGACAAAAAAGGTTTTTGGAAGTGGAAGTTGTCCACAAGCTTAATTTTACATGCGTTCTTATTTAGATAACTACAGTCACTTAACATCTGCTGTATTTACCATAGTTCTTAAAGACAAGGCAAAAGAAAATCATGAATGTATAGGACTAAGATATCTAGATTATTGAACCACAGATGACAATTGTCTCAGAAACAGTTTAAATTTGGTGTGAAAGTTCATCTCAATCTTTTATTCTAAATATGATTGTTATGAAGAATCTTAAGTACTGATATTTACTTGTATTTTTAGTCCAGCTCCTTCTTATATCAAAACCGAGATCCTAAAGCTACTCAAAAGTCTAATATGCTAACATGTTCTCCATCTTGCGTGCTTTTACTAGCTAAGGTTGTGCAGTGGTATTCAAGAGTTCTTGTGTAGTCTGTAGTCTTGATGTAGACCCTATATGATGCAGAAAGTCGAGAAACTGACCCTTCTGCTACTGTAGTGCAAGTCCCCTTACTTGCAAGCAGTACAGATTCTCCCCCTGGAATTTGAGTTCCTTAGCCTCTGGGTAGAACTCCTGGGCTTAATTTGTAATACTGTGATTTCTTCAGATCAGGGTCATAAGGCTGACAGTCACAGCTCAGACTGCCCCTTTTAGATATTTTTGTGTAGAAAAGAAATCAGGGTGGTCTATACTGTGCAGTGTCTGGAGACATGAGGTGTAATGCACTTGTTCCACACCCATCTTTTTCACAGGCATCCCAAGGTGACAGCTTGCAGAGCAGGTGTGATGTCAACTGGTGATTTTGCAGTCCATGTCCCAGGAGGACCGCATACACAGAATGACCTTCAAAGTACTGGCAGGTGTCTCTTATGTTGCTGGGCATGACAATGCCCTGGGATGCAGCTAGTGAGAGTTGCACATCTACAGCAAACTGCTGCCAAGACTAGGAATGGGAGAGAAGTGAAATAAATGTGTGCAAGGGAGGAGGGAAGCTGGGTTATATACTCTGTGAGAGGTATGTTTTCTTACTGGCATTTCTCTGAGAGGTCTTTCTTACTAGCTTTGAGCAGGAACAAATGGGGAATTCCCTGCAACTGAAGATGCTCCTCTGGACAGAAAAGAATCGCTTTTGAGAGCAGCCAGGAGAACATAATTCTTGTTTGCTCTGTGCCTGGCGTATGCCGTGTTGCTGATAATTGAGATCATGGCCTGCTATTGAGACTTTGTGGATGATTAGGGCCTGCTCCTCTGGCTATGCAAGTATTGGGGCTGCCTGCTGCTGTAGAAATGCACCCTTACGTCCCATATTTGGTATATGAATATTAGACCTCCTGTGAACAAAATATTCAGTAGAAATCTGGCTGACGAACAGTGGTAGAGAAACTTGCCCATGCCCAGCCATTCTGCTTCTGCCTTCAGTTTTCAGATTTTCAGATTTTCTTACACAGAACATGTCCGTTTTACACTGAAGAATGCCTGGAACTCTCCCCATCCTCCCCCATTCCAACCACAAAGTTATTCTGGAAAACTGTGGCCTGGATGCCAGAATGAGAAGTAGGGTAGGAAATGAGTGTATGTGGCTTTGTTTTTTTTTGCCAGTGAGGGAGGCCTAAGTATTAATGGGAGCTGAGACTGATGCTACAGTAGTGTGTCGTCATGAAATCCTAATGAACTGTATTTCAGTTACGGAAATTTTTTCAAAGACTTCGTGTGAGGTCTGGGAGTTATAATCCCAGTGTCACTACAAATTAATGTATGGTATCAGTTTTGAAAGTCGTGCATGTCCTTTTTTCACTTAGGAAAGCGTATATACATGCAAAGTCATACCTAGTTGACATAAACTTTCCATACTGAGACCTGAAACTCTCTTTGTGGTGATATGCTCTGCTATTTGCTGACAACAGTTGCCACGCAGACGTATTTCGGTGCTAATGCCAGGCTGCTCTTTCAAACTGACATAAAAAGCCTATTTGGTGAAGGGCTCACTTTTTGCTGCAATGTCTGTTTCCTCTTCAGCGACAGTTATCTAGTCTCACACAACATACTTTCTATGGGAATTTTCCTTCCATCTCTTCCATAAGTCTCTTTCTCTTGCTTCCAAAAATGTAAAGAAAGCATGATAGTCACCAGAGCTGGATTTCTCTTCTTTGATGGAGATACCAGCTGATGGTTTTGGAGATGATTGTGAAGTGAGGAGAAACGTTGACTTCTGTGAAAAGAATCCCTCCTCTCTATAGTCATTCATGCTCAGAAAATGGGGTTTCTGTGCTCCTCCTTCTCTCCGGTTTCACGGAAGTCCCAGTTTCAAACCCACACTTCAAGTAGAATTTACTGCCCAAATTTATTTTGATTGGCAACAAATTAAATTAATTTTCCCCTAGTCTGTTTTGGCAAAGATGGTAATTGGTAAGCAATATCCCTGTCTTTATCTCAACCCGCAAGCTTTTTCATCCTGTTTTCTCCCTTTGTCCTGTTGAGGCGGGGGAATGAGAGAGTGGCTGGATGGGAGTTTGGGCCTTAGCCAAGGTCAATCCACCACAATGTTGAATTTGGGTTTATTAAAAGTATAGTTGCGTATTCACCTAGTGTCATGTGTACAGGTTAACCTGAGATATCTGGTCTCAGGGCATTCCTAAGTATAACACAAACCATGTGAATCATTCCTGTAGCAGCAAAATGTCCCCTTGGCTTTCACATATGACTGATGCATTTCTAATTATTTAAGATAGGGTGCTTTGGGAATGACAACAGCTCATAACAAAATTCCTTGTCAACAAAGCAATTAGTTCAGTGTAGAATGAGGAAGTGCTTTGGAAGGATGGAAGCCAGCGATATGTTTTTTTCCAGTGGCAGCTAGCTCTTGACTGGTATTTTCCCAGTAGAAAGTAGGTTGTTGAAAGCACACCTGTGTATCCCATGTGTGACTAGTATTCCAGGGAGGTCTTGAAGATAATGTACACACAGAGATCACACGATACATGTTCAGCAAGATGCATGCCCAAAATGCTGTGAATTGTGTTTTCTAAAGCATGAGGTTTACTGCACAGATGCACTGTGTTCAAATACGTTGTCAGAGACTGTTGGTTTAGGCAGTAGGAATCTTTTCATCTGCTCAGGGAAATTAAGTTCCTTTACTGGTTGAATAGAGGCAGCTTAAGCAGCTAGTAGACCCTATTATTTGAATTCTACTTGATGTTGTCACATCTGTGCATATTAAGAAACTTTGCAGGAGCTCATAACGGACTGTACTTAGAAATCACCTTAGTATGTCCAAAACAAACAAATAGAAAATAAAACTCTAACTTATTCCAGAAAGCCATACTATAACGTTTAGTGAAGCCACCTTCTGAAGAAAGCAAAACCAAAAACCAACCAACCAAAAACCACAAACCACAAACCGAAGGACTTAACTTCCAGATCAGTTGTTTTGAAAAATTATGAAATTTATCTTAAAAATCTGTAGACTTCTGGCTCTGATGCTCTATCGGAAGACTGATTTGAAACTTCCCTACTTGCTGTACCTAATAAAAAGTCAACTCTTCCTCAGGCTTTATTTTGCTGTGCCAAAGTGATTGGACCAAAAAAAGGCTTAGCTTCTCCAGAATACGTTGTTTAGTTTTGTAGGCTCATAGGGTTTTTCTCTGCCTGTTCCTGGCATGAACAGACATACTCTGGGATAATAAACAGTTTTACCAATATAGCTGCATAGTTTCCAATCATGCTAGGCTGAAAGGAGAGCTTGCTTACATATGCCTGTGAAATACCACATAGACATGTATTTGTTCTCACAAAAACTCTTTCTTCTTCTCATCATCCTAATAGGTCTCTTCTACATCTGTTGCACATCAAATTCCTCTTTCCTAAAACCTGTGTAATTACAGAGTTCTCATTCTAACAATTTCGTTGAACATCAAGGCTATTTAAATGTTTTGCATATCAGTTTGTTTATGCAGAAGGCATGCCTCAGAGAGAGATTGTAAAGCCTGAACCTCAACAGTGTATTTGAATAGGTCTTAAAAAAATCTGACTTCTGAGAATCATACTGAGTCCCAGGAAAAGAGGTAGCAGATACCATAATATCAGCATTTCATAGCATCTTTCTACACCTTTTTCTTTTGCCCTATGAAAATATTCGCAATCTGCTTCTTATTTTTGCCTGGTAAACTAAAGTGTCTGTGTAAACTAAAGTTCATATATAAACTATTGGAAAGTAAGCTATGCTTCACATTTATTCACTTTTCTTCTTGAGCTGATAATTCTAAACTTTTGTAAATTTCTGTTGCTTTTTCTTTTCTTTTAATTAGATTAATTTAATGGATAAGAACTCAGTTGCATAATTAACTTTACTCCATCCTTTACAACACAGCTGTTAAGAAAACAGAGGAAGAAGGCTGTAATTCACTACAGCATTCAATATTTATTTTCCAAATACAGCCCAGGAATGTCAGCACTATGGGGATTGAGCTGAAAGGTTATTCAAGATGGCTTACCACACTGACCTTTATTTATGACTGGAGTAAACAAGTCAGTGAGGGTATATGCTATTCAGATTTTTATTCCTTCTTTCTTCTCACCCTGTAATTGTGACCTGTCCATAAGAAATTTCCTTAAGAGAATGATTGTCTTATAATAAGCATTAATAAGCTGTTGAACTGATTTTAGCATATGGTGCAACAGAACTTCCCCAAAACTGGCATGAATGGAATGGTGCCATCTGTCTGGGTTGAGTTCAGCTAACAATCTGTCAGATTTTGTTGGTTTAACCTCTTAGTAATTAAAGAGAAATTGGCATGGACTGCTTAGAAAATGGAACCTCCCAGATAACTACCGGGCTTCCAGTTTCTGTGCAATGAAGGGTCCTAGTGAATCAAAAACAGCTGTTACGTTTAATACTAGTAAAAACAAACTTTATGGACTGTTTTCTCTCTCATACTTGAACCTGGAATTCTGATGTAAATACAGAAGATCTGTCAATTTCCATGTTCCATAACATTGCCTAAAGCTGTAAATTCTATTGAATTTCATTTGCTTTATTTTAAGTACCTTATCATTTATATCAGTGGTAGCTAACTGTTGGGGAGAAACATGACAATTGAAACTTAAAATTCAAAAGTATGCTGAATGTTTGCCTCTCAGCAAACAAAACATGTAGAACAAATTTAGTTTTATACTTTGACAATATCAATCAAAGATTTTCAACATGAGACATCATGTAAGTTCCTTCTTTCCTGTCTGTATCAGAAGAAATAGGATAGGACTAAACCTCAGTGAGATTCAACTGAATTACATTACTTCAGAATGAAAATATCAAGCTTGTATTTTAGATCAATGCCATCACCCAGTATAGTGTTTTATGGTCTGTATTATGCATGCAGAACTGACTGAAAAGACAAAATTACAGGATTTAGCTTATTAAAGCAACTACTGAAGAAAAGAAAGACTTTTTACATTAACAGGGTAAGGGTAGAGAATTCTGCCACGCGAAGAAATGAGAATAATAAACTGGAAATGATAATTCTTTGATGATATTTTTTCCTTCAAATTAAAAGCAGCTTCAGTCATACATGTTTACATTCCTGGGGCAGCCAGCACAAGTTTTTAAATAGTTTACTAAAAGGAATAATTTTTGAAGTAGTATTTGCAGATAAGAAGCTCACCCTCAGAGATCATGTCTTCCCATATCCTTGAAGCATACTACTTCCCAAGGAGCAGTTCTATGGTGCTCATAATCCCAGATAGCCCTTCTTGAGACAGAACTAGCTGTCTTGATCTATCACTTTCTCTCCCATCAGAGCAGGCTGCTTAATCAGAATAAAGAGATATTGCAAATGCAGTCATCCTAAAACCCGTCAGATGATACAGCCATTAGTCTTAAACTTCCAGCAGTCTGCACAGAACAAAGTCAATAAAAATCATGCAGACCAGAGAGGAGAATGTCATCCTTAGTTGCTTTGGATCTCATTCCCGTGCATATCTAACAAGGTACAACAGCAGAGGCCTGACCACAGTGCTGACCAGGCCGGACGCTGGACACTGAGATATCTTCATTCTTGCAAGGACATCCCCTTCACACATGTCAAAGGTCTGATCCTCAAGTGTTCTGTAGCGAGCATTTCCAAGCTATAGAAAAGTGATAAACCTCTGAATCTTTCTTGGATTTTGATGTAAATTTGTATAATGAGAACAGAGAGGTCTATCCGCATCCTTCTTATTTAGTCTCTGGTCATCACCCTAGTATTTCCACTGTTGTAGTTTAGATATGTCTACGTATATTAGCTCTTATCTCATCCTTCTAAGCTGAAGTAAACTAATTCTAACTATCAATCTACCAAGAGTAGATTTTAGACTACTGTTTTATAATTTCTTTCAAATAGATTTTTTACAACTGAATTAGTGTGCTCCCATTCTAGAAAGTGTAAGTAACCATAATGAATTTAATCTCCCTATTTTCCAGCACTGGTGAGAGTACAATTACACAACTGAAATTTTATTTTTTGTGTCAAAAATAAAAAAAGATGAACAGGCCCCAGGGCTGTAGCCGTTTAGCCTTTTGTAAAATTCCGTTAAACAGAGTGTAGAATTGGCAGCATTATACTGATAGTGTACTTCTAAGAACAAATAGTTTTAAGACTAAATGAGAATTATAAGAATTTTTTTAGTTAACAACTGGTTAGTTTAGTTTCTTCTCAATACAGTGAAATACCTGAAATACCTTACAGCTAGTAAAATATTAAAGTACAAAGTTCATGAAAGTAGGTAACTTTGCATAACCTGATTTATTGAAAGTAAAATCTGCTAAACTGCTGGTTTCTGTCAAATATATCAAATAGTTGGCTACAATTTACATTAGCAGCTTAAGAAAATACATAAGCCTTCTCTCAGAGAAACATAGTATACAAAGAAATGATCAAGAGTAAGACAACAGAGAAAACTACAAACTGTAAAACAATGTTATCCTCTTTGGATTAATGAAAATCTTGTTGCTGACCTGAGAAATTGGAATAAAGGATAGATGTCAATATTATTTTGTTAAATTTGTCTGAAATAGTAACAGAAAAGGAATGGAATCTTTAAAAGCAAAGAGTGACTATTCCCCCTGCCCCCAAAATTGGAAACCAAAATTAAGTAGCCCTTTGCTACTTCATTATATAACCTGCAGTTGTTACACTGATCTACGTATTTGTTTGGAATCATCTCCCACAGCACTTTTAGACAGCAGTAGTTAAAATGAAATTGCAGCTTTTACAAAACTCAGTTAAAAACTGTGACAGATCTTTAGCAGGATACTACTAAACCAATTAAATATACAGAAAACAGCCTTTAATCTTAGCTACTGGAAAACACTGTAATCTCAACCACTGCCTTGAATGCTGGATCGTATTATGCAATATAGAACAAGAATTCTCATACTTGAGTGCCTCAGTTAATCGCCCAGTTTAATGAAGAGTCTGAGAATTAATAGGTTATCTCCATCTTTATTTGAGAACTTTTAATATTGCCTCAAGTCACATTTTGAGATATAAGATTGCTACCTCTTTTCAACTGTTGAATGAATTCTTATAACTGAAATGGTGCCAAACCAAACTGTCTCAAAAACGATTTCTGACTGCACTTCATTCCTTTGAGTGTAATGCATTGTTATTTGTACAGTTCCACCTGTGTACTAACGACATTGCTAGATATTGCCCTCTACTGACAGGTGATGATAAGACACTGAGCATGTTTGAACCCCTGCCTAGAAAACGAAAACTTAATTTATTTCATCCAGCTAGAACACAGATAATTCAAGAATACGTGAAAAGGGGAGGGGTGGGGGATTGGCAAAAAAGTCTTCTCTGAAGTGGTCTCAGGAATTATTTAATTACAATCTATTATGAAAGATATTATGAAAGTTTTGAGGTAAGCTAAACCTTATCCACATTCCAGATAGTTTGGAATTACAAATTACTCCTCAGAATTATGAATCTGAAGAATGCTGAACTGCTCATTGGTGTAGAACATTTGGCAATTGGAACGTACTTCAATAATGTTTTTTTTTTCTTTTCTAAACAGTGATCAGCAAGAAGTTCCAATTTAGACAATTAAGTAACCAATAATGATCAAGAAGTTGGCTATGTAGGTTGATAGACTTTGAATTCACATGAAGAAAAATCTAGGTTTGACCTTTTAAGAGTTACTAAAGTTTCGAAATGCCCAAATCAATCTTTCATATATTTTTCTTGTGAGAAAACTGCCCCTGAAAACTAGGGCCCTGAGCTGTTAAAATTTGCAAAAAATGGCTATTTATACTTTGAAATTCTGGTAATAACTTAAAGCCCATTTACTTCTTTATTTTCAACTTAATATTTCCAAATACAAATATTGTTAATTTAAAATATATAATAAAAATCTTTTTTTGAAGTGTTGTTACTTTTTACCTTATGGCTTGACTCATGGTATATTTTCTTTGACAAGATGACTTCTTTATATACAAATTTAAAACACTTGGGGACCAAGAAATACTTCAGACTCCTAAAATTCAAGTCCTATAAATATAATATGAAGATAACCTTGCTGATTCTGTGCTGACCTAGAACTATCAAGTTTTTCTAGATTCAGGAAGAGGTTGAAAATTCTATTGTTTGTGGTGGAAAATAAATTTCTGAGACAAAGTGAGAAATAGTGTTAGCTCTCAGAGTTATGTTTGTTTGCACTAGCTAGCTGCTGCATATCTCATCCATTACTAGAAATCACCACACTTTCTTGAACCTCATAGAGAACTGCGCAAGAAGACTGCTACATAAACCACTCAGGTTCCTTTTACATGAACATGATGAAATAGATTAATTCTCATTTAGAACTTAAGCTAAATGCCACCTTTGAGATCTGTCATGGTTCTTTTGAATCTCTTCAAGTAAATAGCTTTCCTTAAACTCTTTCCCCCCGTATTTTTTCTTTTCTTTTTTTTTTTTTTTTCAAACGGGAAAAATCACATTATAGAACACTCAAATTAATTTAGCTATGAGATACTAAAGAAATATAATGTACATATTTAAGCAATACGTGCGTGTATCTTTCCTGTAAAATTAACATTCCTGTAGAAGTGACTTTTTTTACTTAAGTATCCAGAAAATGCAATTCTGTTTCACATAAAAGTTCCAAATTGACCCTCTCAGTTAAAAGCAACCACAGTCTTGTGCAGTGAAAGCAATAAAATTAAGCATGCAAGATTCAAATCTAATTGATTTTTGGTCGCTAATGAACCTTAACATAAAACAATTTCCTCTTTATTCCCATAAGCACAATTCCTACGTGAGAACAGGTTTTTTACTGGTTTTGCAATGTTGCATATATATAGTGAAAATAGTGAAATGAACTCCATTCAAATTTCCTTCCCTGCATTTTGATTAAATCCAAACAAAATTTCAAGAAAGGGAAAAAAAAAAAAAAGTCAGAATTTCTTGACAATAAATTACCAGCATAATACCTTAGGAAAGGAGACTCAACTATTCTGGCTTAGCAGACGCTAAAACAGAGTTTATATCGAAATGAGCCATAAAAAAGAAGATTAATACAGAAGTTTTTTTATTTTTTATTTTTAAATTACCTCAAAAATATTTTCCTTTTTTTCATTCAGTATTTATTATGTGACACTAGTGAAAGGTGTTTTTTAATTTGGTTTATAATCCTGATATTATGTTTATTTCCTTTCAATCAGCTAATACTTAAATAAATACTACATGCAATTGACAAAAAAAAAAGAATAATAGCTTGGAGAATATGAGCTATACTAACTCATATTCTAGACTGGCCAAGCCAATTTATAAAACAACACAAGAGCACACTTGATAAACTAACAGAGGTCAAATTCTGCCAACTCCTATATGCATTGACTTACTTTGACAGGTGAAGCTCAGGTTGGATCCATCTTGATGAGCCTCAAGTATAGAAGAGAGCTCTTTCTCTAAATAATACTCATCAAACAGGCAATAAATCATAATTTTTCTATCTTTATGAAAAATGAATACTGCCAGCATTTCCTGTACTATTTTCAGTGCCCATTCAGATATTTGGATTTTAATGTAATGGTTCTTGCTTACTTATATAATTCAATGGAAGCATGTTGTTCTGATATTCATATATTGTAGCATTATTATTCCTGCCATCTTCTAATATTAATATTTTCAGGCCTTAAATAAGCACTTCTGTCTCAACCCTCAAAGGTCAGCCATGCATTTTTGAAATTTCTACTAAATACTTATAGGAAATGTCATTATAATTGGTTGGCTATTAAAAAAAAACCCAAACAATTTAAAACTACTTAATGAGCTATAGTAACATTGTTTTAACTTGCAGTGAACCCAGCTTCAACCAGTCTATAAAGAGAAATTTTGATATTTTTTCTCTTACAGCTAAATTCTTAGATTGTGACCAGGTGCTTTTAAACAGTTTATTTGGAGAATATTTATGCATAAATTCCTTAAGGATTTTGGTTTCCTAAGATGCTCTCACAAACCAAAAAAAGCATAGTTATAGAGACTATTATATAGTCTCTCTATATAATTCAGAGATTATATAATATATATAATAGATATATATATAATTAGAACATCTACAGTCCACATATAGTCAGCTGTTTGCTAATGTATTTTAAGTGTTTATCGCTTTCTAGGCAGAAGACTATTGCCTCTGCTGATGTTGTTTCATCTTCTAACATTGTTGCTATTAGTCCTGAGTTGTGTTTTGTTTGCCTGTCCTTTCCTCACACTGAGCATCTCAAAAAAGGCCTCAAAACTTTTAAAGTAAAAAAGCATGACTTTATTGGAATCAAAACTAAAATATTTATGTTTTTATATAAAGAAAGATCAAAGTGACTAGGTCAGATGGAATACCAATAATACGAAGTTTATAAACAACTCTTTCAGTGTGCCCTTGCATTCAGGCTGTCAATGGTCTCAGCAAACTCTATATAAGCTCCCCGAAGTGCAGAGGTAACTACTTTGCACTGGTTCCCTGTTGTTTTTTCTGTGACTTTCTGGCTCCTTTCTTCTGTTTGACCCCTCCTGAGATGTCTCTAAACTTCCTTCTCTTAAGCTTTCTCAGTCATACCTGGGAAAGACAACAATCACTTGCTTCTAGAGGGAGGACCTGCTTTAGCAGGGGGGTTGAAATAGATGATCTCCAGAGGTCCCTTCCAACCCCTACCATCCTGTGATTCTGTGAATCCTGTCAAATATTTACTACAGCCAACAAATCTATAAACAAATAAAGTGAATGTCCACCATGATTCTCATAATCCATTCCTCACTGACTTAAATGAATCTTCATAATTTCTCTTCTAAGTCCGCCCCTCTTGCACTACACTCATCTATTATGCCTAAAATCAAATTTCAAGCTCACAGTCACTACCTTACTATTCAAAAGCTCAAGTTTGTTTATTACTGTTGCGTTTTCATTTGCTTGTTTCTGATTATCAGTGTTTTCTGTTGACAAGATATTAATGTGAGTGGCCAGATTTTTCAGTTCAGGATTTTTGTTTAGGGTGATGATTGTGGGTCATTATTTTTGCTATTTCTAGGTGGCAAATGAGTCAATGAGCCAGAAGATTGCCCAGAGTGTCAGGCTAGTCAACACAATAATGAGACACACCCCCTTTCCCCTCTTCCCACTCCAAAAACAAAGTTTGAGCAAAGCTGCCAAAGACATAGAAAACAGTGGTTCTGTCTGGTACCAGTACACGTGATTAACCACAAGTTAATTGGAAATTGAACAGAAAAGGAGATGCATTGCCATTCTCATTCTTTCCCTCAAGACACAGGTACTTACCATACAACTATTTGTATATAATATAACTTTAAATATAAAATTTATATATATTTATAAATAAATATAAAATATATACTCTCTCGATGTAGAATATTATCTCCATTATTCTATATATAGAGAATAATAGAAAGGGCTAACTTTCAAATCTAAGTGATTTAACATTTGGCTGATTCAGAGGACAGAGCCAGGGCAGCCACAAAAAACAGAGAGAGTGGCATAGCCTGGGAGACTTCAGGCTCAGTTATGGGGGTCTCAGTCTTTCCCCAGTCTCAAGGGAAAGAAACACAGACCATCACTGACAAGACCCAAAGGGGTTTCCTCAGTAGCCTGGGGATGAGTAAAGCATCGGCTATGGGTCGATGAGAGCCCAGAGCAAGTCTGGTCATTCAGGAAGTTTTACAGGCTCCACAGTGTTCAGCTCAGGGCTCCAGACAGCCAAGTGAACTGTCAGGGACCAGGGCTACTCCTTATGGGATGGGAGCCAACAGGATTCAGATGGCCAACAGTTCAGTGTCCTCACCAACCAAGTCCCAGTCCTTCAGCCTGAGCAAAGGGAGCAAGATGGGTCCAGAGAGGACAGACACATTCAACCTAGAATCAAGATCAGACAAGTTTGTGATAAAGAGGCAGGTCCAAGGTTCAGCTGGGAAGTCAGCCTGAAGGCCAGGATCAGGGTTGAGATCAAGTCAGGAAGGCAATGTGTTGGACAGGATCAACATAGTACATGGCCTGGCCAAAGCACAACAGAGCTGTAGATGAGCACTCCTACAACACAGCTCAGATAGAGACTAAAGGTGAGGAGTGAGCTTAAATGTTGCACCTGGACCCATAGGCAGGGCCCTACAGGTATGTCCCAAATGAGGCTGGTCACAACCATTAAGGCTTGTTGGTGCACTCACAGCCCTGACAAACTCTTGGTAAAAGCTTCTACTCTTGGTAAAACTTGGTAAAAACTTCTTGGTAAAAACTCTTGGTAAAAGCTTCAGCGAGACCTGGAGAGTCTGGAGAGCTGGGCAGAGAGGAACATAATGAGGTTCAATAAGTGCAAGCGTAGGGTCCTGCACCTGGGGAGGAATAACCCCATGCACCAGTACAGGTGGGGGGCGACCTGCTGGAGAGCAGCTCTGCAGAGAAGGACCTGGGAGCTCTGGTGGACAGCAAGTTAACCATGAGCCAGCAATGTGCCCTTGTGGTCAAGAAGGCCAATGGTATTCTGGGGTGCATTAAGAAAAGCGTGGCCAGCAGGTCGAGGGAGGTTCTCCTCACCCTCTGCCCTGGTGAGGCCACATCTGGAGTGCTGTGTCCGGTTCTGGGCCCCCCAGTTCAAGAAGGACAGGGAACTACTGGAGAGAGTCCAGCAGAGGGCTACAAAGATGATGAGGGGACTGGAGCATCTTGAGGAAAGGCTGAGAGACCTGAGGCTCTTTAGCCTGGAGCAGAGAAGACTGAGAGGGGACCTTATCAATGTTTATAAATATCTAAAGGGTGGGTGTCAAGAAGATGGTGCCAGGCTCTTATCAATGGTGCCCAGTGACAGGACAAGGGGCAACTGACACAAACTGGAGCACAGGAAGTTCCACCTGAACATGAGGAAAAACAACTTTACTCTGAGGGTGACAGACCCCTGGAACAGGCTGCCCGGAGAAGTTGTGGAGTCTCCTTCCCCAGAGACATTTAAAATCCACCTGGATGCATTCCTGTGTGACCTGCTGTAGGTGAACCTGCTTTGGCAGTGGGGTTGGATTGGATGATCTCCAGAGGTCCCTTCCAACCCCTGACATTCTGTGGTTCTGTAATTCAAAGTATAGTATACATATATATATTCAGATAAGATTTTTTCCTGTTCATTTTGGAGTCTTTGGGACATACTCTCTTTAAATATTGTGTTTTTTCTTTATTGGTTACCTAAAGAAATCTCATGGGTTGTTATTTTTGTTCTGAAAACAAACTTCTGATGGACGTTGGGGATTATGTTGATTTTGGTTAGAGGGCAATTTTTCAATGTTTTGTTTGGTTTGGGTTTTTTTCCTTTTTTTTTTTTTTTTTTTTTTTTTGAATAGTGATATACCCTGAATTCTCTGATGCACTAGAGAGTTCTTGGTTTCTTGTCAAAGGCTGGAAGCTCTGCATGTTGTAAAGAATTAGGTGGATGCCAATTTATCACTTAGAGCCCCTAGCTTTTTAGTCAGGCAATAATATTACAGGTGCTCATGTAACAGTTGAGACCCTGACTTTCTTCTATGGGTGCTTCCACTGTGTTGGGAGACCTTTTGTCTTTCTGTGCTGTTTCTGTAATGGTGCAGCTGACCATTAGTAAAGATTTACTCTGCTTTAACTGAGACTTGAAAATAAGGCAAAAGAACAGTTTATATCATTGAGAAGACACTGGGTGGACTTCGGTGTTTGTAGAAGAATGTGTGTAAAAACCACGATGCTCCTAGATAAAATGCAAGTTCTTTGGGGCAGAAAGAAAAGAAAATCTCATTTAATTCTTATCAGTTACGTGGGAGATAAACTTTGATCAGGACTCTTCTGCACAAATATATTGGAGAATACTTCCTTAACGTTTTCTTAATAATAACAAGGGAAACTAACTATTCCCTAGCTTTGCCTTTATAAGTGAAGGAGGGAAAAAAAAATTTCAAAGCAAACAAAGCCACAAGCTGAATAATGAAAATCAATTCCGCATACACAGAGTAATCTTTGACTTGCCATTAAATGGTATTTATAAGTGCTTAAAGACTCAAATGGGATGATTGAAAAGAGATGATAAAATCATTTTGTTATTTATTTAACAAATGTAGGAGCAGAAAAGAAATATGAGACCTATAGGTATAGATTAGCCATTCTTTGAACCATCATCCCTGTTCAGTTGACGCATTTTTCAATGAAAAAAAAAAAAAGTTTTAAGCTGGAGAAGCTGTGAAGTGTTCTTTTCTGTTTTCATGTCATCAACTTTTAGTCTGTTCTGAATGGCTTCGTATTTTTGAAATCCATGATCTGTTTACACGACACGTAAGTATTTGCTTCTTCAAAAGGGAATTGGTGGAAATAATGGTGGTACCAGTAAGAGCAAGAAGACTTGTGAATTTTATTTAATAACAAATCACTTACATTCACTTTCCTAAACGGTGTAGCTGGAGAAAACCTGTTCACAATTCTTTGTACCTTTCAAATGTGGAGTAGGCTCCCAGGTATAAACAATTGTCAGGCAATTTTATTTCCAATGAACATTGGAACTGTTTCGAAAACAAACAGAGACTTTGTTGTACAGACAGGACAGACAGTAGGAATCTGATGATAGAAATCTAGGGCTGTTTTCTCTTTTCCTTTAAAATTAAATAAAAGCAAGTGTTTGCCTTGCAATATTTTATCAGGGGAAAATACACCAAATTATATATTTAAGGGAATCTATCATACCTCCACTACTTAAAAAAAAAACGTAATTCAAGAGAGAAGGTGTGGTTAGAAATTAAAAATGTTACCATAGTAGTCATGATCCTGTTTCCACTTTTTATAGTTATAGTGTAAGCATCTGTTTAGCTGGCAATTTATTCTTGGCTTCTAAGATAGCCTTGTTTGACCTGTGATGACTGCTGCTATATCCCATATCAGGTACTACCTTTCTGAAATTATTTCCTCATCATTCTTCTTAAACTGCATCTAAGATGTAGTAAACAGCACATGCATGAAAATTAGTACTTTCTTATAGTACACTGACCTGAACTACCACTGATTAAAGCAACACTGCTTGTTCTGCTTCTTCTTGCTGCTTAAATGGACAGAAATTTTTTCCGTGTGAGGCTAGAATGGAATTGTCAGGAAAGAAGAAAAAAAAAAGGAGAGATGCTTGAAATGATGATATTTAATATCATTGAACCGTATTTTGAAACAAAATGATACAGAGCCCAGAAGTTGGCTTTTAGTTATTCTGAGTATTTAATTGTATTTAAAATGTACTGTATAAGTACTTGGGTGGCACAGACCTAAACTTCCAGTCACTGGTTCCCACTAACCTTTTTTTCACACAGTAGTGCACTACTCTAACACCTATTTTGAGGGGAGTAAACAAGAGTTTAATTGAAAGATGTTCATCCTAGGTAAACCACATACCTGTATGTATGAACATGTATTACATAATGGATATGGATAGTCTAGAAGCTGTGGAATAATTATTTTCATACTTAATTAAATGCCACACAGTAATGAATATTGCAGACAACATTTATTTCCTCAGCATAATAATTTCGAAGTCCACTAGTCTACAGTCAAAGTAGGGATTTTTCCACCTTCAGTATCTAGCTTATGCTTTTATAGCATGATTTTAAAAATGTCTTAACCTTGTACATTGCCAGGATTCTGCTTGAATCTTTACTCATGAAAGTCCTTTGTCAGTCTCATTTCCCTTTTTTTAAGTATTAAAATTAACCATTTTTTATGATCTTTTCCTTTGCTAGGTTTAAGATATTTAAGTTTTCATTATGTATTTTTTCCATGTGACTTTATTTATATAATAGCTTACATCTCCCCTACCCAACTTATTTGCACTCTTTTGCTTTATCCCACTTTTTTACATTCTTTACACCACTACTTCTACCACCTTCCATTCAGAGAATAATTCCCAAAGGAGTTGTTGAACTTTCCTGGTACTTTGAAAGACAATGCTGTATTTAGAAAACAGAACAAGCTTTGTGTTCATGGCTGCTTGTAGAAGACTATTATTTGGAGCAGATGAAAATGACCAAATTAACACAACAGTGCTAAAAAGATATGTTTATTCCAAATGACCATTAAAAGGAGATAGAGTTTGGCTCAAATCCATGTAGTTTCTGTTCTTTATTTAAATGTCAGAAGTTAAAATATTTTAGATCTATTTAAAAAAAAACTTGTAGAATGTACTGTCTTTTTAAAGAAATCAGGTTTGTGAACCAGAAAAGAATAAAGTTCGTTGGAAAAGAGTCTCAATATACTCTAAAATTGCAAATCATCAGAGCGTTTGTATTAATACAGGCATGGTATTGTCATAACTGCATTATAGGGGGAGAAAGGTAGGCTCCATGTTAGTCTTGACCACCATGTATTTGAACTGTAGATTTGCGTATGAAGGTTAGGAAAAACTTCAGAGCATACGTCTAGTTCTTCATTTTTCTTTAAATTTAGGTTTCTTTTAAAGCTTGTAATGAGTAATACCGATTTGGAGAGCAAAGGTATTTTTATTCATGCATTAATTTTACTTCTAAATTTGAGAGGTCATTAATTTGCCTTTTTTATTTAGTGCAACAGCACTTTCATTTTTCTACAGTACAGGAAATGGAAAGGACTTCAGGTTTTCTTAGTTTAGCTCATTTATTACAGATTTATATATTTATCAAAAGAGAAGCATGGTTGTTCTGAAAGGCATGAACCTTGTGGTGAGTGAGCATAGGCTAATCATCCCCTCTTTATGAAAACAGCTCATCCTGACCTTTAATATTGGCTGACCTTACCTGCGAATGTTGAAGGTCAAGGACCTTATGGGGAAAAAAAATATTGTTCCTATTCAGCTTTTTTGTAAGCTTATTCTCTTTAATCTCATGTCATATTACTTTCCCCTCCCCCCCCCCCCCCCCCCCCCCCCCCCCACCTACTCTCTCTTCTTTACTCTAGATGTGGAACATTTCCTTCTATTTCTTCCTTCCTGATCCACTACCAGACATGATACTTATGTTACACTGCACAGTAAATACATCAGTGTTGTTGGTTTTGACAACCAAAATGTTATTTCACCTTCCATTACTTATTTTATAGATACCCACAGGTTTGAATTTGTAAAAAATTGAGTTCTGGTACAGCTTTGGTTTTTACAAGCTTGTGGCCTGAAGGAAAGAGGAACAGGCATACTTGAAATCATGTATTTCATCTCTTGTGTCATTGTCAAAAATTGCTAAATGTTAACAGTCTAACCTCAGTGCCTAGAAAATATTTTGCTAAGTCTGTTGGAATAGAAACTCAAGCTTCCAAGTAGAAGTTACGTTGTAGTCTCTGAATAATTAATTTGTACTTTAGGAATCCCTAGAGGAGAATATGTAACAGATACTATTGAGTTCTATCACTCTTGGGAAACAGACTATTCAATCTCCCAATAAAAGCATGGCAATAACACACACATTTCTTTTAGTAAGGTGTTCTCTTTTCTCCTTTGTACACAGTGGGACAGATTATACAGTCTCGTGACTCCATCCCACTCTTGCATCTCTAAGGAACTTTTCAGGTATCTGTTCTGGGGATTCAGAAATAAGATGCCATTCCAAACCTGTTTCTTTTTTAGATGACTGATGTCGTACTCAGCAATCCAAGAAATCCTCTCTGTACAGTGGGCAGCATTTCTTCTAAATTAATTTGCTAAATGTTCCTTCCCTCAGGCCCTGCTTTCTACAGTTCTGCTATCCCTTGCTAAGTGCCTTGGCCACAAAGCACTGTCTCTTAGACTCTGCTTGAACTTTTAATGCCCAACTGAATTATATTCATCTAATTCTCCTGTGTTTTCTATTGAATACATCAGTAGAAAATCCATCCCTGTCGAATCCATCCATATAACGTTACTTGCCAGTACAGCACCTACTTAGTCTTTTCAAGTTCACATCAAATTCCCCTTATGTGATAATGCCAAGTGTTTTACATCCGTCATTTTCCATTCACTTTTGGTGTAGCTGAAAACCTCCTTTTTTAATTACCATTAGGCATTTCTCCTCTTGTTGGAAAAGCTTTCATAATTGCAATTTAATGATGCATTTTTCAAGGGAAAATTGACACTTCAATCCTACCTGAAAAATTATCTCAGACACTCAGCAGAGCAATCTGTGGACAACAGAACAATGAGCCAAGCTAGCTAGCGGTGACAAGCACACTTTAAAATGAGTTTTCAGGTAGTGCAGGGAGAAACAATGGGAAAAAAACCTAAGGGGGGGGGGGGGAGGGGGAGGCAAAGAAGCTGCCAACATCTTAAGATCCTGAAACGGCAAGAAGTAAATCATGTGGGATGAGCCTACGTGATCTGTGCTAACAACACCTCCCTGATGTCAGAGAAGCACCTCCAAAGTCTTGGCCTGATTCTGAAACCTAAGAGGCAAAACCTGCTACAATTTCCTAAAGGCTTGCTGAGTGGCATGATGGCACTCATCGCACCTTTCCTGATGTCCTCCTTCTAGCTGTGATCAATATCTAATGCTTCTGAGGAAGTGAAAGAAACAGATATTGCTTATCTGACCAGTTATGAATGAAGGGGGCGGGGGGGGGGGGTGTGGCACTTCTGCCCTCTGCTGGCAACCACTGAATCCATGAATCAAAAGGTTTTATTTCTGTCTTACCTTCAACAAACACCATAAACCCAGCACGAGCAATTTCTATATCTGTTTCTTTCCATGGTATAGAGGCTCTGGCTTGTCCTTTTTTGCTTACTTTTTATTAGCTTACTAAACACGAAATATTCTCGCGGAAATGTTACTGTTTATTTTATTACAGTTGAGGGGATTCTAAAGAAACTAAATAACAACAGTTGATTTTTCTGTCTTAAGAAGAGAGAATTTAAATGGAAATATTTCTTAATGTTGGAAAAATTTCCTGCAGAATGTCTGGAAGGGAAGTTTTCCTTCCTTTGACATGTGTCGATGCCTGAATTACACTCTTGTTGTATGCTTAGTTAAAAATAAAATGCACAGAGATGATTTAGCCCTGTTTGATGAGATACGTTTTCAAGTCTTAATAACAGTTCAGTTCCCAATAGAGTCAATAGGAAGAATCATGAGCATGTAACTTCCATTGAAAACCATTTTTAGATGCTAGAGAACTTGTCTGTGTCTTCCTCAAGAGTCATGGGTCATAAATATTTATGACTTCCTGAAGAGAGTCGGAAGGAGGGTGAGTTAAAATATCAGTATGATAAAAAAAGTTGCCTAACTTAGAAAAGAAGCCTTGATACTAGAAGCAGCCAAGCTTGCAAATTAGGAAGAACACTCGTAATATTGTTCCCAACATGGACCTTAGAAGACACCAGCTCTGTCCTGGAAGGTTCCATTTAAAGATTGCGATCTGAAATTTGTCTTGTGGAGAGCAGGCAGATGGCCAGAAGCTTTGCTTGTTTGGTTTCCACTGTTTCTGAGTTCAACATGATTTGAAAGAGAATTTATCATGAGAAATTATGACAACGTGATCTTTCTTTTGCTATAAACAAAAAAAATAGTGTGAGGACATTTCATTGGATTGCTGAGAGGGGCTGGAGGTCTCGCACCCTCTTTGTGTTGGAGCTGCCTCATGGACACAGGGCTAAGTACTTTAACCTTAGTAAGCTGATTTTGCAAACCTTCCCTTGGAGGAAAACCTTACTACAGGACTCTCTAGCCCACCTGACATTTCAACTTTTCCTTGGGCCAGATAGCTAGGAAAATACTCTCACTTTCCAAACCCATAGGGCAGATGAAAACCCGTCATTTCCAAAAGTGAACTGGCATCTCTAGGCAATTATCCAGAATACAAAATAATTACCTGTCATAACCACCCAACATAAGCACCACAATGCGTACTGATAACATGGCTTGCCTTGGGTAGGTGCAAAATAATGTATACCTGTAATCAGTTGAAAAGAAGGGTGTTTCAGAATTTGGAGAAAAGCAGGACTGGACAAAGGCTAATGGCAACATATAAGGGCTTTAAAATTATATCATATTTTATTTTATTTTATTTTATTTTATTTTATTTTATTTTATTTTATTTTATTTTAAAACAAAGATAGTAAAACTGACTAAAGAGAAACAGGAACACCAGGCCAGTGTGGCACTGTTAAACTGAACTTTTTAAGTGGTCTAAGTGACAGGCTGCATCAGGAAAAAGCTTTGCACTCCCCCACACACATCCACAGTAACTGAGAACTGCTCTATACATCTCTCCAATGAGTTGGCATTGTTGAATCTGGTTAAACTGCAATACTTGACACAACCAGTCTCAGTGTCAGGCTCTGGGCAGTGGCTTGGCACCAATGTGTAGTTGCTCCACCTCGGGCAACAGGCTTCTACATGTTATCAGATGGCCAAGTAACAATGTTCCACCAATTTCTACTACTGGGGGCTTTCATAGGCAGATGTCAACACAAGCTGCCAATCAAATCAGTCCATGATGATGTCACAATACAAATTGCCGAAATTTTAAGGCATCGTTCTCTTGCCACTTGTTGATCTGTGGCCAGTGTCGATGCTCACCACACTCAGTTCTTGCTTTTTATACTCTGGTTATTATAACCTATTACTAAACTCATGACGGAGGCAAGTTCTAATGACAGGATCTTTCTTACCTATTGTGTGTCTTCTGTAATTCATGGAAAATGGGAATATTCCAAAAGTCTGCTGTAGTTCAAATATTCAGAAAAAAAGAGAAAATAATTCTATTCAAAAAACCCTATATCTCAGTTAGCCTGGGTTGGTTCTTACAGAAAATAAGACTTAACGTGACTGATTCTCTAGCATCAATCCTCAGGTCAACCTGTCTTAAATTTTTGAAGTCTACAGCTGAAAGTCCTTTGAGACCAACAGAATTCTCTTAATACTTACTGTTTATAAAGGCAAATAGAAATCCAGATCTGAATGTGTATGCAGAGGAGATGTAATAGGGACATTGGATGTTTCAAAGAGAAACAAACTGTCGCTTGCTGTCACTTGTTGAACAAAGACATTTAATAAAAAAGTGAATCCTCGCTTGCATTTCTGAGGAAAAATAAAGATTCAAATTAAGGGTAAAACAGAAGAAAGGGTCACCATAATCAAGTAACAGGCTGGAATGCCTTGTCTGGAAGGTAAGCGGGCTATTTTCCCCACTAGAAATTTTGCCCTAATGACAAATTCTGTATTAGGGATGTCCATATTTTTAATATTAATTCTAAAGCAGCACCGAGAAAGAATCAGCTTTGTGATGGCCAAGAATGTTCAGATTACTTTGGTTAATGTGGCAAAGAGATACAAAATGTTTGAAGAGTAGGAGCTGTTCAGCATAAAAAAGAAATAGTCTATGAAGTGGAAGGCGTTAGGAGCTCTGAAGTAGAATCTCTCTTCTACAGGGATGGATGTCTTCAAAGTCTGTACTCCATCAATGTTAGGGAAAAGCTCTGTGAATCCAGTGTAAAAGAGGAAAAACATGGAAATGCATGTTTTTATTTATAGTGTATGGCTTTAGAAGCCATTTAAGATAAGGACTATGTCAAATCTTGTGGTCATTTTTAAGAGTCTGTTTTTTTCTCTTTCCTACCCCTTTCCAATTTTTATTAATTTTGATCCCTTCACTTGGTATCCATGGGTGGAATTGACTGATGAGCTTATAACTGGTGCTTTCATGTCAGACAGAGTCAGTAAATTGGTGATTTAGTTACCTATGTTACTTGGAAGCTTCTTTGGTTTATGCAATGAATAACTATCCTTTTTTTTTATTGACAGGAGCATGTGAAGGAGTGGTAGTTTATCATCAGTCATCTAAGAATTATGTGAAGAAATTGCTGGTGTAGCTTGATTGCTGGTAATTGATGAGACAATAAATTATGAGGAAGGTGAAATACTGTTGCAGAATGACCTGAATCATAATTATGAAATAGTAAGAAAATACATATCCAACACAGTCATATGCAGTGTAGTACAACAGGAACCAAGAATGCAAGTACTCTTCTACCATTTATATCTCAAAAAACAATGACAAAATGGTGAGTATGTCCAAGGTAGTTTCCTCAACATGAATCCCTAACGTAATTATGAAAAAACTGCAAACTTTTTCCCGGATTCTTTGAAAAGACAGATATGAAACTGATCTTATCTCTGTAAATGGCACTGTCAAATCCATAATGAAATTGTTTCTCTGGTCTTTCTATTTGCTTTTAAAGAACAATTCAGAAATGTCAAAAAAGGTTACAAAGAAAGCACACCCCAGTGGCACAGAAGCTGTAAAACAAGTCTAAAAGGACAGAGTAGGAGAATGGTATGTTGCCTAAATAAACACATGGGAAAGACACCCATGAAAAGCATGATAATTTTCAAGAGCTCAAAGTTGGAATTTAGAACACTACATTCTTAAACAAAGTGCTTTTGCCTGTTTTGAGTATTCTAATCTCTGTTTTTGCCTCTGGCTGGTTTTGTTGCTTTATGTACTGCTGTATTTCCAGAGCCTCCTGGTCCACTATTGGCAAACAGGATTCATATGCTTGTACTGTTTGTTCCTGTATCCTGTCTTTCTGAAGAACCAGACCCACTTATCTTTTTGCCAGCACAAAGTACGGCTTGATGCTCAGTTTGGTCTTAAAGCTTTGGTGTTTGTTTTTGTGCAGTAAAGCAGCAGGAAATATAACTCTATTTTAATGCTTATCAGGCGATGATGCAGTGAGGTCAACTGTCTGGCAACTTCAATCTAAGGATTCAAACTACAGTTCTGCTCTTTATCTACTACATTACTTCCTCATGCACTTCCTACTGCATATAATTTTCTATAAAGTCTGCCAAGAAAGTATTCATAATTAACTATAACCATATGCTAAGCACAGAACTCAGGTCCTGTTAATAGTTGTGGTATGTGTTTGTTGATACTAATTCATACTCTGTGTCCTTTAAAAGATGTTTTAGGACATTTCGAAATCTGCACGTCACCATCAGAGTTACAGATGTTCTCATTAGTCCTTTGAAGTACAAACGTCTTGCTTGTTAGTAGTGTATCTTGCTACTTAGCAGTCATATACTCAAGCTCTTATTTCTTCATTTGCACAGCTGTAATAATCAGACATCATATTTTTAGGCCTTCTTAGCATTGCCTGTGCCTACAGCTAGGAGGATAGATCAATATTAGTACAACCTTTTAACACTGGTGTGCATCTGTTAGAAGATTTAGATGAAGCTTGACTCTCGCTTTGTAAGACTGCCTTAACCTCCAGAAATGAAACTTTGTTTATCTAGATGAAAGAATTTTAATTGCTCCAATAAAAGCAAAATAACTTCAGTGAGAGAGATAGGGAAACCCTACCAAAAATATCCCAAAACTCAATGTTTTGTTGAATCTCCTGCAAAGTAGGACCTGAGGGCTCAAAATTAGCTTTGGTAAAGGAAGAATTTGAACCTAGGCCCTGTATCTACTAGCTTGTTTTTCTAATTATTTGAGTAGTAACATGTGGAAGAGGGGCCATAATTTCATCTGATGGGCTTGACCTGGATCGTCCATCTTAATCAAGGCTGGTATTGCCCGTGAGTGAATTCTGAGGAGGTAATTATCACATTTTATTAGATGTTTAGACTGTTCGCTGCTTACTGTATTGTTTTTCTGTGTTCTTGATTGAATTTTGCTCTTTTGTGAACTACATTAATAGCTGAGGGAGTAAGAACAAACCCCCTATAGTAAGCATGTAAAATTCAGGCATTCAAACTTCTCTGTCTCCCTTGTGTAGCTCTTAGCCTTGGTTTCCTGCTAATAAAACAGCACAATTTGATTTAACGGAAACAATAACAATTAAAATTCAGAGGCCTAGTAGAAACTTACTAGGTGAAACTTAAGGACCTTAGGTGACAGGTGAACTGACTAAATGCTCCTGTGTCTGAAGCAAATTAAAGGTCATATGCAACGTGTCACAGGGAGAAAATGTTCTGAAAGATTTTGTTCTCTGTTTTGTAACATAATAACAAGATATTCAGTGATACTAAAAATGAACAAGCATAACTGCTAGTTTACAGAGCATCCATTTTTCAGGAAATCTCTAAGCCCGAGAATTTTGACTAAAAAATGGATAGATGATAAAATAGTCATGCGATGTTTTTGGGGGTGGATACCACATTGGACTTTGTACTGAAGCAAGTCTCTGTTAGACCTGTCAGGGTCCTGAGTGCACTAACAGGCCTTAATGGCCCTGACCAGCCTCACATGGTGTCTTCACCCATTGGACACCCCACCACTTGGCTCTCATACCCATGGGCTGAGGTGTCCCATTTCAGGTCAGCATTGGGCCTTAAATCCCTGCCTGAGATAAGTTTTTGGTCCATCCATAGCCTCTACCTGCCCCTGTCTATGGTCCCTGTTGATCCAGATCCTGACATGTGGGTTCCTTTTGCCTTTCTTGGAAGCATACATTACTGAATTGATAGTAAAAGAGTGTCACAAAGCCAGTACTTTGGAAAGATCAGAAAGGGCTCTGTCCCGCAGTTCTTGGTTTCTCAAAAAGATGAATTTCTCTAGAAGAGGATATGGAAGACACATTTCAGCTAATGTGGTTTAGATTGAAAGTGTAACGAACGATCTGCTACCTTGCCTTTTGTGTAGAGAAATACTAATCACTGTAGGATCTCACTGTTTCCAAATTATTTTTTTAATTGTGGGTTTAATCAGGGGCTCCTGATTGTTTAATCCCAAACAATCCTGATAGATTTACAACTGCACTGTAGATTTAAGGAGATCTGAAAGGTTAAGGTGGAAGGATGGAATTGGAGAAAGAAGAAGAAAAATTTAGGATGAACCTTATTTAAAGGAAGAAAGAGAATTAAAAGCACAAGAGGCTTTATCTTCTCATGAGTCAGGAGATGTAATTTAGACAGATGTGCATTCCTCTAAACAAAACTAACTCCTAGGAAAACCCTACCATGGGCAGTATTTACAATCAGTGAATCTCCTGGTCAGTCTCGATTGCTTGTTGCAATGCCACAGAAAAATAATGAAATCCCCCTGTAGACTGATTATCATTACACCTCATGCCTGGAGCCATTTACATTCTTTAATCCAACTAGTTTTGTGTTTTTCTTTCTTTAATTTTTTTGTTGGTGGTGGTGGTGACCATGAAGGTACTTGAAGGTACTTAAATTAGGAGAAAGGAGATACTATCATTATCTTTCAGAAGATTTCTCATTTATAGCTTCTGGTGAAGTTGCAATTCCTAGATTTATAGCCACACAGTTGAAATCCATTTACAAATTGCCATTACAGACTCCTCTATAAAACATTCTATACAAGGCACATTTCACAGTAACCTTTGCATAGCTTCTAATTATACACGAAAATGTCAAAAATTTGAAGTGCATTTTTACCTCAGATTTTCAGAAAGAACAGTAGAGAGTAATAAATTTGATTGTCATCTTTGATGTATTTGGTACATGCTATTTAAGTTTCATACAGTTTCTATAATTTGCCCAGAAGTATGATTGCATTAAACAACAAAAAATTGAGAAAGAAAGACCTTATATTTTCCAAGTGGCTCTGTGTAATGATGTGATGTAAAGTTTTTCCTAAAACACATTAAACCTGATCTTTTAATAAATCTTTCAGGTATAAATAATCAAATTAGTTTATTCATTCTAACAACAAGTTTTCATATCCCTTTATGTTACAAACCAATGGTGCCTTTCATTTCAAGTTACGTAGTTGATTCTTTGACCACTGATGTTCTTAAAATTAGTTTGTCTAAATGAACTTTTAAAGCACAGAGGAAAAAAGTGATGAGGCAATAGTTTTCTTTCTTGAAGTTCTAACGTACCACAATGTGATTTGAGATAACAACTGAAATGGAGGGTAAACTGAAGTTATTGTCCACATGGCAGTTCTGCAAAATCATTGTTATAAACCACATATTATTGAAATATTTCAATGGTAAATACTTGAGCTGTATCTGTTTCCCATTAGTTAGCTGCTCCCAAGAAAAAAATACCCAAATACCATTTTAGTTTATCAACTTGCAAGTGTATTGCACATATAAAAAGTAACTGCAGTTACAGATTCACAGAACCACTTTTCCCCTCCACTATCTAAAGCAGAGACTCTAAATAGTAATTTAAAAGTTGTGACAATGTTGGAATAATTATAAAAACTGTTCTCTTTCATCTTAAAAAAATGTGTTAGGCAAAGAATTTTAAAATATTAAATATGAGTATTTATAGTTTGTTATTTACAGCATCTCCGCAATCAGAAGTACTTTTACTGTTTTCTTGCACTTGGAGTTAGATGGAAGATTTAGAGGGGAAGACCACACCTTCCTTATGAGCCAACAAGTGTGTGAAAACCAGAACATCTTCTTCATTGTAGACTGAGGCGGGTAGGGACATAAAAGCAGTCCTTTCGGAGCCTGCAGCAAGCATCAAACTTGAGCCCAAAGTGTGTCGATACATCTGATGCATAGAGCGTGTTCAAAGCCAAGCCTTTGAGTTGGTGGAAAGGAGCAAATTTTGCTGTATACACCTCAAGGACTACTGGAAGCTGATTCAATTCAAGAGGTTGGGCCATTCTTGTATGAATGTAGGAGAGAAAGTCTATTTTTCCCCCATGTAGATGTAACCTGTAATTTAATTTATCTCACACAACAGTGCTGAGTTTTCCCTATTGACAGATTTGTCCAGTTCCAATTTGTGTATGTAAAACAGTAAAACAAGTTGCATTAAAGGCTTAAAAATTCTAATGTCTGTTGATATATTAACTTCAGAAAAATAGCAGAGAGCAGTTCTACCTCAAAATTTTGACTGACTTTGGATATCGTTGATCAAATACAGTATGAACCTTGGTCCAAAGTGTACGTAACTGACCATAGTAGCCAAGAATGTATAAACGCTTAAGTTATTAATCCTCTGAACAGAATATCACAAGCAGATACCTTGATTATGTTTATCAGATATGGAACAGGGCAAGAGAAAGATGGCAATGGTTTCAGAAGCAAAAGACTTGGGCCAGTTGCTCAAAGACTTTTTAGTATCTAGGGCTGTAAATGAACAGCTAATGGAAGTGTCTGTAAGGCAGTAAGAGCCCTGGGTTTATAATATACTCATCTAGACTTTTAGAATATCTGCCTTTTCAGTGTCTAACAGCATATGTGCACATCAAAAATGTAAGAGTGTAATGAGACAACAGAGATAAAAATTTTAGTAAGCTATAGTGGGAATCATTTCAGCTCCTACTATCAATGAGAAATTATATTTAAGGTCCTTTAAAAATTTTTGTTTACTAAGATGAGCAGTTTTGCCACTTTATTACTAGTGACTTCTTTCAGTCACTACAGTCACACTAGCAGTCCCCTTTGATTTACAGCCAAATCCCACATGAAATACAGTCTCACAGTATTTCAGAGACATGTAGGAGCCAAGGAATCTTGAAAACTGAGTCCCTTATACATATCTGGAATTTTTATTCACCTTCCTCTACAAACTGGATAAGAAACCTGGAATTTGAACTTAAATGTAAAGTCTAACTACTAAATTGGGCTAGCCTCTTACTCAGAACTACAAAGCCAAATAACATTCTACTGACTTCACTAACTTCCTTTTGTAGCTTGGGTTTTGCTTTCTCTCAATTTAACCAAAAATCCCACAGAATAAAAATCTAGAGTGTTTTCGTAGTGGCAAAATAATTAGGTATATACAAACCTTTTGTTTTTTTCATGTGTTGATTCATTTTGCGTAAGGAAAGTGTCTTTTCTCAGGTTCCCACAACAGATGTATATTTGTTAGTGTCACTTATTTATAATCATTGTTTTCTTGATCAAACACATGTTAATGCTTTTTCTTGGCTACCTACCTGAATATTTTCTAATATTTACAGATCACTTACCACATTTAGAGACTATTTTGTTGGAAGAACTGCAAGAAATTTAGTCTCCTCTGATGTGTTACTGAGAGGACTGAGTGAAAGAATTACATTAATTCTTTCACTACAATTACATTTCCTTCTTGGTTTTTAGCCTTTTCAGAAAAAAAGCTATGATTTTTTTTACATATTCTGTGACATAGAAAAGAAACTATGGGATAATCAAAAAAAAGAAGCCAATAAAGAAACACTTTTTGGTGGTCAACCTACCACTAAAAAATGTAATAATGTAAAAATCTTACTTTTACCTTGTCTCTTTTTTCAAAGCCACTGTGTTCAGTGCTCTTTATTATTTTTATTTTTACAGTGAAATATATTCATATTTTAAAGGTAAACTATTATTTGTCCATAAATGTGCTAGCAATGTTGTATTCACTGCTTTTTCGTTTAAGATGTTAATGAATGGTACAAAAGCTTCCCTTTTCTCCTAGGGATTCAATTTGTGTATGGTCAGAATCACAAGAATGAGAGGAGAGGGGAAGACTCATGTATAATTTGCTCTTTATTAACAATATTCAAAACTTACCAAGTTCTTTTCTTCTAAGCTGTAATTTACTTGAAATTTTTTGAGGCTCTGCTGTCCTAGGTCTGTGTGAAAACTATTAAAAAATTATATTTCTTGCCTCGTAAGGAAACGTCCACTTTATCTTAAAGATATGGTTATTCGCTTGCTATTACTGTGGGTTTCCCCTTTCTAATAGCAAAGAGGCTTTGATTCAGGAACAGTCTTGATATGGCAGGTTTTTTTACTTGAATACTAAGGAGACAAAATGAATACTTATGACTGAACACTGCATTGTGTAGGTTTTACATATGGAGTATATACCTTAGAAAGCTAAAACGCTATGATTTGGTCGTAAGAGATGACATATCAAAAGTGGGACTTGAGTTGTTATGTAAAAAAATAATTAAGAAGAATAATAATATCCTGTTCTTATGTTCAGGTTTGCAGCTTGACGGGGGGAGGGGGGAGAATATGCATTATGTAGATAAGTGTCTAAATTTCCCAAGACGCCTCATAAGTAAATTTCAATAGAACTGAAAATAATTACCACAGTAAGATTTCTTGTTTCAGTATTTCTTCTCCTTGCTGGAGTTTTTATCTAGAGTGTTCTAATATGCAAAATAGTACTTTGCAATGAGATGATCTATGATAATGAAATAGAAATAAGTTGATGTTTTTGTGTTGGAGTGTCTTAAAGAGGCCGCAAACCATATCAAAGATGAATGAGTTACTAGCACACAATGTTTTTGCTCCTTCTTATTTAGTTCTCTTCTGTCCTTGGAATTCCATTTCTCTTGTTGTTGACGTTATCTATAATATCTGACATAAATTCAGCTGTCAGCCTTGTTATGTACACTTGTGCTCTGGCCTTTCTGACCTCCATGAAACACTGAAGAGAACTGATTCCTTCCTTCCTTCCTTCTACTGCCTATCTATTTTTTAACACAGCAATATCTCATTTATTCTCCTGAAGTGCACATTTGTTAGTATGACTTAATTTTGTATTCATGGCTTAAATTGTTTTTCTTACATAGGGCATGTTTGCCTTTTTTAATACAGGAAAGCAAGGGTCATTTTTCATGGTTAGACATATGGTTTATTGTCAGAAATATATTTCAAAAGGAAGACAAAAACATTTATGCAACTAATAGGCAAATGGAAAATTATGTAGTCCACATGATGCAAATGATGGGATGTATCTTTTAAGAGCGAAAGATAGTGGAAGGATATGAAGCCTCCAATTAGAAGTGCATTATTAGTCAAGTAACTGCTGAACTGCAGAAAGCGTAAGATGATAGTTCAACATTTTAGATTACCTAAAAAATGTAAGTTTGGCAAGAATTATTTGTACAAGGATATTTTGACTGGCAGGAGAAAAGTTTCATCCATATTTGTTTATTTTTGTTATTGATCTCACAAACAGAGAAGTGTTTATATGAAACTATTTTTTTTCCACAGCAATGCTGGTGCCCAGTTCACTCAACAGAAGCAGCTCTTTCTGGTAACTGGAACAAACACTTTTTTTTTTTACCATTTGAGAGTTGTGGCAATTCTAAATTTGTATTAATATATAACGTCTGCATTTGAGATGCTTTACAGTTTTTACAAACTACAAATCTTTTATTCATTTGTTTTTCTGTAAGAAACATATATAAATAATGGTGCTTAAATGGGGCATACCCATAATGAGTTTCAGAGACCAAGCTGGAGACTGTTGCTAGGAAATATCAGAGCGAGCATGAACTATGACTTGGAGGATACTATACTAACAATGACATAAAAATCAGGGTAAGAATGCAATGACAGCCAACGAATGCTGTAATTCACCTTGCCAAAAGTTTCTGTCAAAGAAATCTGACACTGAAAGAACAAACAAAATGCAGGTTCATGTTTCATTCATATTACAAGGTTTTTTTATCAGTGAAACAGAAATTCATGTTTCAGAATTTCAGACCATCATCTGGAAAAACACATAAGAACACAGAAATGTGGTTGGATATTAAATATAGTAAATATTGGACAGGTAACTTACTTTATACCAAATGTAGGAATTTAAACCATTTAAAATTGTAAGCAGATATAAAAGTATTACAGAAATTCTTTCATGAACAGAATACCCATCCATGTACTTGTGTGTACACACACACGTGATCTCTGTGTCTCACCATGGTTTATCAACTTACCTATCAAAAATTTGCTGAGGAACAGAATAATTTGCAGATGATTGAAATATTTTCAAATTCAACTTTTCCAAATCAGACTAAAAGTCTAAAACTGGAAAAAGTGCAAGCAGAGAGCTCCTTGGAAAACCATATCGAAAGATTTACTGGAGTTCCAGAAAACCTGGAGGATTTATGTGTTGGTTCTTAGTCTGGTAATGATAGGTGATTTCACAAATAACCAGACCAAAAGAATAGAGAGTACAGGCCTAATTTCAGATGATGTCAAATTTTAGGACAGTTTGTATGGGCTGAAATACAAGATTAGAAATCCACTATCTTGAAAAAATCAGAGATAAGGGTTAAAAAACCAAACCAAACCAAAAAAACCCCACCACCTTTATTATATTTAGGACATCTTCAAAATGTGAATGTAGGAATGTTCAACTGTACTCAGACCATGACAAAAATGCAGGACTAGGTAGGAGTTCTGCGGAAAGGTTTATGAGGATTCAGAAGCGGTCATATGGTAAATGTGAATCAAAGACACAGTAATGCTTAAAAAATAGTACACCTCATATTTTGTTGCATGAGTAGGAGCATAGGCTGCAATGTGCACAACATCCTTCTGCTGTGCTCAACATCAGTAAAGTTTCTCCTGGAGTAATAGTACACTGTTGAGTGACAAAGTTCAGAAAGATGGGGACTGATATGGAGAGAATCTCCAGAATGAGAAAGGGAAGACTGAATTAATCTGGGCTTTTTTAGCAAAGTTTTGCCAAGCAAAAGGGAGTAGTCTTTTTTTTTTTTTTTTTTTTTTTTTTTTTCTGTGATGTATGGAACAAGATAAGATTGACTTAAATTGCAGCTAAGATGTCAAGTTAGACACAAGAGAAATTTTTCTATCACTAACGATAGAAAGAAATGTAATAGAGTGCCTGGGGAAGCTGTGGATTTCTCTGTCATTAAAGGCCTTTAGAACAGATGGTGAATATCTGACAGAAGTGATGTAGCAATGCCCAATTCTCTCTTGGGACAGAAGGATAGATTAAATGACCTCTTAAGGTTCTCTCAGCTTCCCCTGCCCCCTTTTTCTTTTCTAGTCTAGAATACTTTACAATACATCATCTTTTCCTATGCACTTTCATTATTGAAACTATGCTCTGTGTGGAGAGAAGCAAGGAACAACCTCTATGTTTCTTGCCATCCCATTGACGTAGAGCATTTTCCTCTCCCTGAAGACAAGGAAGGGGGCATTTATTTTCCCAGAAAGCATTGGATAGACTACAGGATGGGTGTGTGCCTATGTCAGGTCAACTAACGCTTCTCTGTCAAACAACTTTTGGCACATTGAGCCTAGGGAAGAGAAGAATACTTATTTGAGTTTGAAAAGCATGCCGTAAGTAAGCTTTTCAAAGTCTATGGTGTTTCAGAAAGCATGTAAGTACTATTATACTCCAGCATAAAGTGTTTGGAGCTACTCAGCTGGCCCTCCAAGGTGAGAAGAGTTTTTCTGCCTTTTTTTGCCAGGAGTTGCTTTCTGTCCTATTCTTACTAAGTCAAATGCAGGAAAGAACAAGCGAGTCACCAAATACCAGAGCAATAATACTCAGTCAAATAGGAATTCAATGAATGTATTCAGACTGAAAAATGGATTTTGAAGTAAAGGTAAGCTTTGGAGACAAAATAGTATATTTTGTATTAATAGACACTGACTTAACATTTTGAGCATCTTATATTTCTTCCTCTATGTCTGATGAACTGTATTCAGACTCCTCGTGTGAATATACTCTTTTCCTGGTGCTTACCTCAAAATCTGCAAGTGAAATTTTGGGTTGATATGTTGCTTTTCAAGGGAAACTGTAAAACATGAAGGTTGTCAAATCTTATATTTTTTATTGTCTTACGGTAGAGAAATTTCAAATTGCAATGTATTAATATGTTCCAGTACTTTGCTGTTCACTGTTTCAGTAGGTGGCGGGGCGGGGGGAGGAATTTTCTAGGTAAAGTTGATTGTAGCTTCCAGTAAGCAAACACAAGAGTTGGACTAAGCCTCTTATGCTTAGAAAGTTTGAGGTGTGTTTCTGAGTACTACCTCTATTTTCCTTTTGAAGTTTTTCTTTTAATGAATAATTCACTTGTCACTCAAGACTATTCAAATTAGACATAGGCCACTTTTTCTCTCTTTTTTTTTTTCCCCCTCTAAACAGCTTATAGCTTTTCTTCTTTTAATACTAATAGAGTATTTTACAAAGAGTTTAGTATCTTTGAGTCCTAAATTGTCTTAAAGCATTCAGTAGAAACACAAAATATGCCATTTAATTTTCAGGATAAAGAAAACTAAGTGCATAATCAGAATCCCTCTATGTAATTACACTGGGGAAAAAAATTCAGCTTAGTTTGAATGCTCTTTTTCCAGATCCTTCTTTATTCTATAAGGGGAAATATATCCAGTCTGTTACTGTAGACACTCTTTAACACTGTTGTATTTGTAAATTTCAATTTAATTTTCTACATTAATTCAATTTCTACAACCACAGATGGAGTAATGTTATATAGATCATGACCAACAAGAGTCAGGTAAAAAGAATACTGAAACATTTTCTTCCTCTGTCCTGCATTCTCCTTTATTGGCATCTTGTCTCTGTCCCAAAATTGAGTGATTGCATAGGGGTTTTGTAGAACACAGAGAATAGACTGTTACCCAAATTTTATTACTTATTTTATTTTAGAGGAAAATCTAACCAGACCCTAACAGAATAAAATATCAGGTAATTAGGAAGCAGAAAATGCAAATGACGGAGAATTGCTGTAAAGCAGTAATATGAGCTGTTGTTGTTAGAAAAAGGAAGTGTGATCTTTTTACATAACATTAAAAATTGTATTTCGAATACTTGCATCCAAATGCCACTGTTAAAGAGATCAGTCTGAAGAATATCATACTTATCCTATTATATAGACCATATTTGCATCACATAAATGTGCTTATAAAAATCCCATCACAAGAGCAAGAAAATAAATGATCCATATCAGTAACAAATATTAAGTAAGAATATCTATTTATAGATAGGGCCTTAATCAAGTGACTGATTACCCAAGTAAAATAAGTGTCTGTGGCTATAAGCACTGTGGGTGGAACACAGTGTGGAAGAGATTAGTAATTGTGTTATGGCAAATTACATGGACTCCTCAACCCACTTGCTAGTAGACAATGAAACATGGAAAGCCATTTATTGGGTCAGGTGCTAGATAAAGGGTTTTGCCATGGGAATCTCCCCAGTCCTTCCTGAAATGAATGCAGACGAGGTGGGAAAAGTGTTTTTGCTGTGGCCTAATCTTCTTCTCTTGTGGCTTCTATAGTCTCCTTGTGGTCTCTCTGCAGGTATTTTTGGTTCTTTAGGACTTTGGCAAATTGTTCTCACAATTTTATTTTAAGGTTTGATCAGCCTTGTTTTAACATTTGAGCTACCAGAATATATAGCTACTTTCTTGGAACTTACAATGATAACAGTACAAGTATTTATGTCCTTGTCTATCTTAAGCCTGTTTGCATTTTCATTGTAGCTATACTATAGCTAGACTGCAATTATCAGTCCAAATACTCTTAAAACACACGAAGGACTCCGTATTGCCAAGGTTCCAATTGCAGCAGTGGAATCTCAGCGATCAAACTTTCTTCAGTCTGTGCAATGACTTTCTATCAGTTCTGACAGGCCTATGTGAAAGGTACCCTGAGAAATCCCAGACTACTGAATTTGCCAGGTTTGATCTTCTGTTATAGTCACAAATACAGCACAGAGACAAATCTGTCAAACTCTTCACTGCAATGTACCTTACACATGGCATGAGATTAAGTTAACCATACTAGTAACTAAATAATTTTCAAAAAAAGTTTAGTACTACAGTGAGGCTATGGTGAACTCGTATTATGTTATGTTTGTGTACAAAATTCATTAGTATATTCAACCTTGTTTATCTGAATGTAGTTCTTGGCCTGACTTTACATTTCTCGTATGTAATAAAATGGTGAAAATAAACGAATATGGTAAATACCATAAGTAATGTACTAAGTGTGACTTTTAAAATTTTTAATTTCCTAGTCTCTCTTTCTTTTTAGCCTCAAATTTAAAATGTATTACATAATCGTGATGGTGCAGACTGAGAAATTTGTTCTGTCTTGTCTGCATCTTCTTAATTGCTGAAACGAAATACAGCAAATATCAGCCTCTCAGAGTGCTAATCTTTCTTGTAGAGATGGTATCTTCAATTGAAGTGTATTTACAAAGCTGGACACTGGGACAATTCCAATGACTGTCCAGTTTTGAGCTACTGCCACCAGAAATGTAAAGGAAGTATACCAATAAACTTTTGAATTTTATGGTTTTCTGCATGTAGTACAACTGTATGTCTGCATTAGGGTCCCTTTTCATTGGTCTTTCCTATTGTAATCTAGACAAGTGTTTATCCCTATTTAGCCTAGAGCAAGTTTCATTTTGAAGTACCAAACAGGAACAAGATGACCTCTGTATGTCATACACAGTGCAAAGCCATCTGATGTGCCCTGTCAACAAATTTGCTGATGACACAAAACTGGGATGAGTGGCTGACCCACCAGAAGGCTGTGCTGCCATTCAGAGAGACCTGGACAGGCTGGAGAGCTGGGCAGGGAGAAATTTAATTAAATTCAACAAGGACAAGTGCAGAGTCTTGCATCTGGGAAAGAACAACCCCATGTACCAGTATAGGTTGGGGACTGAGATGTTAGAGAGTGGTGTAGGAGAAAGGGACCTGGGGGTCCTGGTGGACAGCAGGATGATCATGAGCCATCAATGTGCCCTCGTGGCCAAGAAGGCCAACAGTATCCTGGGGTGTATTAGAAGGGGTGCGGTCAGTAGGTCGAGAGAGGTTCTCCTCCCCCTCTACCCTGCCCTGGTGAGACCACATTTGGAGTGCTCTGTCCAGTTCTGAGCCCCCCAGTTCAAGAAGGACAGGGAACTGCTGGAAAGATTCCAGCGCAGAGCCACAGAGATGATGAACAGGGTGGAGCATCTCCCTTATGATGAAAGGCTGAGGGAGCTGGGTCTCTCTATCTTGGAGAAGAGGAGACTGATGGGTGACTTCATCAATGTTTATAAATACATAAAGGGCAAGTGTCAGGAGGATGGAGCCAGGCTTTTCTCAGTGATGGCCGATGATAGGACAAGGGGCAATGCATGCAAGCTGGAGCACAGGAGGTTCCACAGTAACATGAGGAAAAACCTCTTTAGTCTGAGGGTGACAGAGAACTGGAACAGGCTGCCCAGAGAGGTTGTGGAGTCTCCTTCTCTAGACACATTCAAAACCCACCTGAACGCGTTCGTGTGTGACCTGCTCTAGGTGGTCCTGCGCTGGCAGGGGGGTTGGACTAGGTGATCTTTCAAGTTCCCTTCCAACCCCTGCCGTTCTGTGGTTCTGTGATTCTGTGCGTGATTCTGTGATTCTGTGATGTTCTGTGCCCTGGTAACTTTTTCTAGTGGCAAGTCTCACTAAGTAAAGGAATTTGCAGAAGTTTGCAGGACTTTTTTGAGTGTATACTTTCAATTCAATGTGTGACAAGAAACATTTGAGCTAACTGCTTTGGGTCAGATCCTCTTCTGCTTTAGAGGCATTAAGCTATTTAAGTAAATAGAATTATGTCAATTTCAGAAGTTAAAAAGTTTGTACTCTGCTGAAAAAAAATATGTATGTCACAGACAAAAAGAACTTACACACAGGTGACTATTTTGGACATTTGTGTATTGCTCACACGCAGCTACTGCTGTAAATAAACTTAGCTGCAATGTCTGAAGAAGGTAGTTGAAGGTACCTCCATCGAAGGTAGTCTGCATTTCCTCCTGCCCTATAAGAAACATTTGTATTTGGGAGAGCAGTTCAAAAGAGGGGATATTTGAACAAAGGGGACATTAGCTTTCTTCTCTGGGTTACTAAGTTACACTTTCCTGTGTTACATGATGCCAGTGGAGGCCCATGACAGCATAACCCTCTTAGTCATCAGAGTTGCATACACTGCTGCATATTATATTTAACTAATGTACTGTATTTAATATGAAAAGAAAGAAAAAAAGAGATAACAAGAGAGGAGAGACCATCAATGGTTTTGCCTTAGTTTCTCAAGAAACTAAATGAGCAATGGTATGAGCTAGAGAGCTGCTATGTAGCAAAAGAATTATCTAGCAGCTGGGAGAAGAATAAGCAGATCTGAGAATGTGAATGTTTCTTTTCGGTAGGGAAGAAGGAGTATATGCATTGAGAATAAACTAGACTGAAACTACTAATCTTTAACTGAAATAATCTGAGCCTCAGTATATGCTAATTAATGTTTAGTCAGCTATTAACAATAGCATGGGGGCATTTTGGTAAACCGGAACAGGAAACTGAAAACATACTGTAAAGACCTTTCTTCACAGATGATGCAGGCAGCTGTATGTGTGGTGATACATACACATATGCATCAATATTTATATGTATATGAAGATATTTGGCTTTCTGGAGTTGTTTCTATTAAATATTTACAAACAGCCAGATTCAGCATATTGAACAGCTGCCAAACTGCTGGTAGAATAGATGCAGTTACTGGTAATTTAAAAAAAAAAATCAGAATTTTCTCAGTACAAAGTTATTATGATTATTTAAGAAAATTGTAATTTTTCAATACAAAGTTCCTATATTCTTTGGAGGTGGGTTTACTAATTATGGATGTGGGAGTCTAACCTTCTTATAGTTTAAACCCAGACAGTAACTAAGCCCCACACAGCCATGCACTCATTCCCCTCGCCCAGTGGGATGGGGGGAGAAATGAGAGGCTAAAAGTGAGAAAACTTGTGGGTTGAGATAAAGACAGTTTAATAGGCAAAGCAAAAGCTGCGCATGCAAGTGATGTAAAACAAGGAATTTATTCACCACTTCCCATCGTCAGGCAAGTGCTCAGCCATCTCCAGGAAAGCAGGGCTCCATCACACATAATGGTTACTTAGGTAGATAAATGCCATCGCTGCGAATGTCCCCTCTTCCTTTGTCCTCCAGCTTATATACGCTGAGCATGATGTCATATGGTCCGGGCTATCCCTTTGGCCAGTTGGGGTCAGCTGTCCCATCTGTGTCTCCTCCCAACTTCTTGTACACCCCCAGCCCACTCACTGGTGAGGTGGTGTGAGGGGCAGAAAAGGCCATGACCCTGTGTAAGCGCTGCTCAGCAGTAATGAAACATCCCTGAATTATCAACACTGTTTTCAGCACAAATCCAAAACATGCCCCATTCTAGCTACTAAAAAGAGAATTAACTCTAACTCAGCCAAAACCAGCACAAGCCTTAAGAACAGTTTGTTTGGAAAGTGTTAGGCGTTTAGAAGCCCTTCTAGTATGTGAAATACAACTTAAATGGTATGCATTGTGTTACATAATATTATTCTGATGCTTTAAAATGTAAACCCCTTGATTTCAACATAAATCTAACCAGTGATAGCATGTATCTTTCCTGATTCGTTGCTCTGATTCTCTAAATTTCGACATTGGGCTGTCATGTTCTGCCTCCTGAATTTAAAACTGATATATTTCAACAGAGATAGAAACTATAAAAATTATCCACATTACTCTCTGGCTGATAGCTCTGCCACACTTTGAAACAGCTGAATTCCCAGAGTGCCAGTTGTCACTCCAGTCATCAGCAGAGGCATTTGTTTCTGTACTTGGGCTGTAGCACATTTTAATGATTCTGAAATGCAAGAAGACATGTAAAGCTGATTTTGCATTCCATGCCCTTAAGCAAGCCTATTATCCATGTTGTGAAAACAGCAAGTTAGCATTTTTGTTGTAATTATTTGAGCTGATTATGTATTATGTTTCTACTCAGAGGCATTTTATTCCAAAGCAGTTTATGCAATTACTAGCTGAGAAAAGGCAAAGAAGCGCTCCAGAGTCATCTGCCTCAATATAGCCTCATGCAAGTTTCCCCTTGACAGAGCTGACATGCTTTATCATTGAAAAAAACACACAATGTGCCTATTGAATGGTTCAGATAAGAGCAGTACAGGACTGCCTGTGAGAGAACACATTTTCTTTTTTTAACACTAAACTGATTATTATAATTCTTAAACTATGTATGTTTATGCTGAGCAGGAGTATGACACTAGTGTCAGCCAGAGATTTAAAAGGTAATGTTTTCATTAACCAGCAGATTCCCTACAGTAAGGACCGCTGCTTCAGTAATCCACATTTCCATACATGCGCATTTTGATGAAATAAAAAAGAATCCCCTGAGTGTCATTTTCATAAAGAAATGCTTCTACAACTGTTAGGAAGAGGTGAAGCTTACTGCAAAGCTTGTATTTCCTTTTTCAATTAGGTCAGTTGTAAGACTTTTATCCTACCTTTTCTTCACACTGGTCTAAGTGCAGAAAATTGCTGAGAGACCAGCAGTGAAGCTGGCTTGCTGAAAAATGCAACAGCTGCACTGCTAAGTGAAAACGGCTGCAATCCAAATATCTTAGGTCGTTGTAGCAAGTGCTTCTGATTGGGACCTTGAGCACAGGGATGGGGACATCTGATTTCCTTTCTCCTCCAAGGATGAGGAGGACTTGCTCACTGTAGAAGTAAAAAGCCCCCATCACTGTCATTAGAGAAGCAGAAAAGAATTGGGTGGATAGGTCCACACAAGGAACTGGCCCAGCTGGCCTTCTTCAGGCCCAATCCCCTGCTCCGGATGGGGGTCCTCCACAGGCTGCAGGAAAATGTTTGCTCCGCTGCTGATCTCCAGTGGCTGCAGGGGCTCAACCCACTGTCTCCCCACAGGTCGCAGGGAAACCTCTGCTCCGGCACACCTCATGCTCTCCTTCCTCACTGACCTGGATGTCCTCAGGGCTGTTTCTCTCACATCCCCCTCAACTCCTCTGCCCACAAACAAAGATTCATAAACAAAAAACCTGCCCAACAGCTTTTCCCCTTAAATAGGGCTGTTCACAGAGGTGCTGATTGGCCTGGCCTTGGCCAGAGACATGTCCGAATTTGAGCCGGGGGAGCTTCCAGAAGCCTCTTAGAGGAGCCACCTCTCTAGCCCCCTGCTGCATTACCAAAACCCCACCAGAGAGGCAACTTCCATGCTGCTGCAGAGCTTGAGCAGCTGCAGTATGTTACCAGCCACCCAGATAGAGCACAATGAATGAGGGAAGAAGTGATTGTGTGACTGCTGAACTGCTAGAATGGTGGATCCACAGGGATGGGTATAACCAAGGGTGAAAGGCAGCAGTTAGGAGCACTGGCAGGAGATGCTGCCATAGAGGGACTAATTTAGCATGAGGGAGACCGATGTTGGGACCAAGGGCCCAGTACTGACAAACACAAGACCATGAAAACAGCAGGTGAATAAGGATGAGAAGTTTGTGAATCAGGATACTAGAGCACGTGGATTATTAGTTAAAAGTTGATGTCCAATTTCTTCTAAACACAATAAGAAAAAAACAAAATGCAGTGCTCATGTTCTCAGGACATCTCTTTATGTGAGTTGTATCTTTATGTCAAAATATGTTTTGAAGAGAAGCCTTAGAAGCCAATTAATGATTATGATGCTAAATGAAAAAGAGTACCAAAAAAAATCGAGAACATTTCTCTAATGTATGCTTAGCTTTTCAGATGTTTAGCTCTTCTGCTGCTGTTCAGTAACTAGTTGCGCATCATAGCACATCTTGAGAGAAGAATGTGGTTAGAAGTAAATTGGGTGAAACATTTTTGCCTAAAACTGCAGATTTTGTATTTCTTATATGGTATTCTGTATTGAATACTAGCAAGAAATGTAGCTTGTTACACAATTATGGCACTTTCCCTTCCTCTAAACTACAAAATGTCAGGGGAAAAAAGGCAATTTTTAAGAAACAGAAACTGAAACATTTTATCCCAGTACCTAGAATTCTATTCTCATTCAAATAATATTTTTATAATATTAAAAAAAAAAAAAGTTAAGAAAATCATATTTGTATGTTCAGCTGAAAATTCTACGTTAGTTCAACCCTAAAATTATTTTAGTCCTAGCATAATAAAAGAAAGAATAGCATAAGGTCAGGTCCCCTAAGAGCTTTCTATACAACAGGAGAAATGTTTCAAATTTCTACTCAGAGCAATTTGTCTTTCAGTACCCCTCTGTCTTTGACAACATGTCAGGAGACAACTTGCTTTTATTTATGCCTCCTCATTGTTTTAAATTCATCTGCCGAAAAAGCTCCCACATTATTAGCTATTTTCCTAATTGTTTATGAAACCATATTGTGACTATAGAGGATTTGATGCTGTTTTGGAGTAGAATATTATCTCTTAAGTAATCACATTTAGCTCTTTTTTTCTCCTTTATTGTCAAAAATATTCAGATCCAAAAATTACCCTTCCCATTGGAATTTATGGGTGATTGTCACTTTTCTTTTTGAGAGGGAAAAGTGCAAGATTCTCCACAATTTACTTCTGCTTGGCTTTTTTATCTTTCTGTTGAAAATTTCCCTGTAGTACTTATGCTGCCTACTTCCTGCATCTCCAAAGATGTAATGCCTTTATTTTTTTTCAGTATTAAAGCAGCCACACAAAAAGATCTTTCAAAAACCTCTTCACTCCAAATCTAAAAGCACCAGCATTTATTTTTGATGAAAAAGTCATTCCAGTAAGGATAGAGCATTTAATGATACAAGGTTTAATTATAAATTAATAAAAGTTTAGGAGAAACCTGATTAGTGCAGCACGTAGTTTACCAGTCACTCTATTTTTCTCTAGAGCAAGTTCAATATTATTTATAAAGCTCATGGAAATATGTAAATAATCAAGTAAACTTTGACTAATAGAGAAAATATTCATTGAACAAAACCAAAAAACTTCTTATAATAGCCAGAGAGCACTTTTAAAAATAAAATTAATATATTACTGTTTTGGTTTAACCGCCGCCTGTGTTTACTACAAGCTTCCATTTTTGGAAGTTATTTTATTCTTTCAAGAAACAACTGACTGATACTTCACTTGTTTTGTTGCTTTTGGTAGCATGAGAATTTTAATTAAGCACGGTATTGCAGCAATCAAAGACAGCACTGAAACAACACAGCAGATAAAAGCTAGTAAGATTTTATGTCATTTAATCCAGAGACAGCACAACATCTCATTGCTTTGTCAAGCAGCAAAAATGTAGCTTGCCTTTAGTTGAAAGTACTCTACTAATTGGAAGGAATAAGAATTGATCACATGTAACACAGACTTTGTTGATTCCTGTGCACCACAGTAACTACATTACAGACTGGTTTACAATTCAGCTCAATTTTGTGCAGGTTTGTTTGCACTAAGAGACAAAAGTATGGTATGTGAAAACATTAATATAGCTGAATTGGCTGGTGAAGGAGGAATTCCTGAGCTCAGAATTCAGTTTCTGTTATCTGATCCCATTTTTGTCTTAGTTTGAATAGTGGATGTAGTAAATAATATGATGTAGTCAGATAGTAAGAACAAATAATGTGTGTTGAGTTGCTAATTCTAGAGGAGCAAAACTGACACCTGTCCTTTTGTCAGATAAACTTTAGTCATTCTGCCATTCAAGAAGATAATATCAGATATACAAGCCCATTATAAAGTTTCTACTTTTGAAGATACAGGCATTTGAGAAGGAAGGTAGAAAGAAAAAATACCCCAGCAACATACAAGATATGTTATGTGGGTGTTTTCTGTATCAGTAGGAAATTTTTTTTAATCCTTTTTTAGATTTTATCTTTTTAAAAGATTTTTACAAATTTATTTTATTCTTTTTAGTTTGATTTCTAGCCACTTTTTTTGTATTATATTTGATTGTACTTAACATTCATAGTTGCACTTGTGTGACAACCTACTTGGCATTGTTCCCATTCTCTGGATAATGTACTGTTACTACAGTCAAGAAGCAGCGAACGCATTGTTAAAATTCTGATGGAAAAAAAGAATTTTTTTCTTGATATTGCTTCTTTTGCTTATTGGAACACTCTAGGTAGTCCTCAGTTTGGGGAGCAGTGAAGGTGCTTAGCTTTTTTATACCGGAACATTTTTTGGAGCAGAGCTTTCTCCCAGAGGCGATGCAAGTAGATCAAACCACTAGTGAAAACATACTCATGTTCAGAAGTGGAAAACATCCTTTAGACAGAGAGACTTGTTGGAAGAGTTTGTATTTGCTTCATAAAACTGAACCAGTACAACAGCAAATACACACCCAAAATGTGTTCTATTAAAAAGGAGGAATGAAGAACTGCCTTCCTGCAGCTGCATATGAATTTGTGTGCTGGTAGTTCACAAGATCATCTGTCAGAACATCTGGCTGGGCTCAATTTATCCACTTAATATATTAAGCATTTTAAGGCTTCTGAAATGTAAACTCTTCCTTAGAAAAGAAATTCTCTTATAAAATTTCAAGACAAAAAGAAACATGACAAAATTTTATAGCAAATAGAAAAAAGGTAGAATCTGACAAGTTTGGAGCACCGCAAAGTATGATTATAGTTCTGTGACTGATTTCAGAGAAATCCAGTCAAACTCAGTGCAGATAGTCTCCAGGTTATGATGGTGTTTAATTAGTTTACAAAAGGCAACAGGTGAAATAGTGGCTGGTTCTGCATTATAGCAGGTATCATCTGTGACAATTTGGTGTGATGGTCTCATGCCTTTTCCACTGAATTCCCACAGAAGTAACAGAAATTCAAACACTGAAATTACTGTGATTGGAAAGATTTTGGTTACCTTTGTCTACCTACCTGTGCACTTGGATTCTAAATGGCCATACTTATATCTGTAGCATCTTTATATAATTCATGTGACACATTAGAGAAAAAGACCCAAACAATCAAATAAAACCCCACCAAAAAAAACTACTCCCACCAAAAATACAAAGTTATTGAAATATTGTAAGACCTTAATAAGGGGAAGAAAGCAAAAAACGGAGAATGCAGAAGCTGAGATATAATTTATGTCAAATTTTACACTGCATGGGACTCTTCTTCATGGTAACTGATTTATTTACTGAGAGATTTTTTTAGTCTCTTTTAGTTTAATTATGTCTGGGAATACATAAAAAACCTTTGAAAATAATTTCATATTACTCCAATGAGAAACTGAATTGACTGCCTTGAAATCAGGAAAACTAATTAATAATTGATGTGATATAAATGTATTTATTTAATTTAGTGACTTTAACCTTAGACGAGCAAGTAGTCCTGTTCTTAAAGGTGACTTTTCCTTCAGGACTAAATGGCTTAAGTTTAAAGTTATGGCCAAGTTATCTCAGTGTAATTTTGATGTCTTCATTGGACTTGCACTTAGCTCACTGATTTTTTTGATTAAGTAAGTCCTGTGGAGCTGGTGCTATGAAATAATTGACTCTTATAGTCTGAATATCAATATATACTGTTCGTGAGATGCTGTTGCCAAAGTCTTTGCATCAATCAAGTGAGAGCAGATGGAAAATTTCCCCTGTGGTTCTATAACTTTGCTTTTATCTCCAGTAGTTCTATATAAAAAAAAAACACCTTAATTTTTTTCTTTTACTCTGCCTGCTAAATACTTGTCTAAGTCATAACCCATTAAATTGCTAGAAAGGGTTTGAAAGGTACATGGTCTGTTTGTATTTGAAGCAAAGAAAAAAGCTATTCATTTGATTGCTTGCAGGGTGGTTTAACAAATTAGTCATCTAACTGATGGATATGATTACTGAAGATGTCCGAATGAATACTTGCCTTAGAGCCACACTAGTGTAGGGAATGTGACCCTGTGAGTGTCGTCTTCAGAAAAGGTGCACACTATGAAAGCATGCACACGCCTAGGCTGACTGCAATCTCAGTATTCCATTGGAGCAGCTGGCATACAGTGACCCAGTTCTCCACCCGTGTGTATCAGGGATGGGGACAGGATTGTCTTCATGTTTATGGTACAGCCTAGTCCAACACGTAATAACCACTAGACAGAATAGTGACTTCAGCAGTCTTTAGATACATTAGCACATAAACATACTTGACTGTACAGTGCAGCTTCTTTCCTATGCATTGGACTTGCACTTGGCGCACTTGCCTATTCTGGAGAAATTATGCCCTATTATTTTCAACTACATTTCCAGTATGTAGTTCTCAAGACAATAATGATGCTTCTTTTTTCTATAATGTATTTCTGCATAATTAGGGTGAAACTATTTTTCATCCCTGCAGCAACAACATCTGTTTTGTGATCTTTCAAGCCTGTGCATCTTTGAAGAATTTAAACATAGCTGTGAAATTCTCTCTGGTGAGATTCAGAGCAGAGGTATTGTTTTTCCCCTGGTATTTGTGATAGTGTGCATATTTTTATTTGCATTGAAATAAGTCATGAATAGTCATCAAACCACGAATTTGAAGAGGTTCTTTATAGTTCTTTAATTATGGATATTTCTGACTAATAAGTAGCTTAGATAAAGAAGGTATGATTAGCAGTTCAAATAATTATGGGACAAGAAATTTTCTTAAAACTTCTAATGTCTTTTTTAGTCAACAGTAATGGACAGTTTCATTGACATAAACTCCTGTTTCTTGCTTTTATTCTAAGGAGAGGAAGTTTCGTAATGCTGCATGGTTACATTTTCATTATTTGGGCAGCAAATATAAAGATGGAAGAATGTTTAATGTTATGGGGTCATATTTGCACTGAAATACAAGCTTTTAGGGATCTGATAAGCCTTTTCCTGATACAGAAAACAATGAATAGTTAGAGTAAATGGGGACGGGTGTGAAAAAGGAGAGAGAAAAAATATGTGAAAATAAAATGACAGATAAAGAGCTCATAAGTTAGCGGACATTCTGTAAAAATAAGGAAGAGACAAACAGATTGTGAGGAAGCTAATTGGTTTAAAAAAAGAACTACCAGGAAAATAAATGTAAAAAAGAAGATGGATTAATAGATATACATAGGTGTGTTTCACTGAAAGTAGATATACTGAGAAGTGAAAAAGTATAAATGTAAAAGTTGAGAAGTTAAAATGGAAATAATTTTAGTTTAGCCAAAACTTCTGATGTTGTTAGCACAGTTACAGAGAAATATTCTTACTTTAGAGCAGAACTTTTATAGTGATAGTGCTGCCAAACTGTTCATTTCTTTTGAAGAAAATATATCTTTTCTTCAGTTTCCAAGACCTTTGCATAGTTTACTTCAATGAAAACTAAAACTTCTTGAAGTTTCTAAAAAAATTAATGTTTCAAGCATTTCTCTGTTTGATAATTGAAGAAGCCAAGTGCACTCGAGTACAGACATGAAATGACAGATTTAAGTAGTATAATATGTTATATGGCCACAAATAAAATCTCTGATACATACAATTAGAAAACACCTAAAAGGAAAAAGGAATGTGGATTGTTGTTATCTGTAACTAAAGTCCCAGCATTAGGAAACTGAATTGTGCTTAAAAGGTCAATCTTTGTCCCCATAAAGAAGCTTAAATATTTTAGGGTATTTGGAGATCATTTAAAGGGAAGATAAAGCCTTGATTTGAAGAACTCATATATGGCTCATCTGATATTATTCTAAAAAGGCAGCCTTTGGAAGTCAAAGAGAATAGATTCTTAGAACTGGAAATGTACAGGTGAAAAAATTACTATCAGCACAGTGAGGCTGGTGGATAATTGATGGGTAATAATTTAATCATTGGCATGTTGCTATAAAGATGTCCAGTGGTTTTAGGAGTTAATCACATTCAGAAATCCGCAACAATTTGCTTAAGAACTTGTAGATAATGCTTGGTTTTCCCTACAAATACCTGCATATTGAAGTCGTATATCTCATACAGGCTGTCCCAAGAGGTATATGTTTAAATGTGCACATATTTCTCGGCTTCACTGTCATATGGTGATAGCCCCTGTAGGGCACAGACAATACTGTTACCAGCTGGGTATGATGTTGCATTTTCTCAACCAGGCTTCTTATTGCACCTAGGACAATGCAGCCGCAAAATGAAGTTTACACGTCAGTTCTTCTAGGCCTTATTACTGATTATTTCTTTGCTAGTTTGTGTATAACACCACTGTAAAGAACATATTAGAACTACGCCACGTCTTTTGTTGGGATTTGATGCTGACTGGAATGCTTGTTAATCAAGAGCAGACTCTGCCACAGATATTAACATGAGAAACTTATGTAAACATGGATGAAAGTGTCCTATCACTTTTTTTCCTGGTGCCATAAGTCAGTCTGAATATTCTGAGGTTATTTTAATAGCTTATGTATAAGTTGCTTTTTTCAAGGAAATCACTCCTTCAGATGCTCTGAGTAAATGTATTTTAAAATGAAAGTTATGCAGACGGACATCAGGATTTGATGCGATTCCAAGGCAAATAAGTTTGGTAATTCTAAAGTATCTGTGCAAGCTTAAAAAAAGCTTAAAAGTGTATTGGATAATTAATTTGAAAGGAGAGAAGTACAGATCTATTTCATACTGTATTCAGAAAGACAAGATAAGAAGTACAAAACTCTGTCTGTTTTGTTGTTGGAAACAATATGTTGGTCAATGAAGGCAACATTGTTTGTAACATAATCATTATTATTCCTTGTTTGCATAATTAATATAGTTGCGTGAACATCAATGAGTGATTTCTTAACCACTCCATCGCTTTCAGATTTCAAAACTCCAAGCCTTGTATTCTCACCACATTGTAAATCACTTGAGAATACTAACTCAAGCAGAAAAAAAGTTATTAAGAATCATATACTAACATTTTGCAAGGTTTCTGATGTTATTAACCAGGTAAGACATGACAAAGGATCTGTGCGGGCCAGTAAAGAAATAAATACAACTTGTTGTACAGACAAAAAGTTAGAACCATGTATCATTGTGTGGTAGGCAACAAATAGTTATGTCATGAGCCAAAAAAAAAAGAGAATGTAGAAAATGAAGTGTAGACACAGATACGTCCAGCTTTCTAGATATGAGGTAAATTCTAGCAATAGTATTGAAAAAATATTACCCAAGGAATTATTTTTCTTTGTTTAAACCTTTTCGTATGTTCTCTCCAAGTGTGCTATGATTTTGGCATGCTAATATACATTACCTAAAACATTTCCTGCACTAGCTCATCTCCCAAGTCAAACCCAAAACATTTGGCAAAAGTTTTTTTAAGGATTTATTTTTGATCTTTTCAAAGGGAGTTTTTCAATGTCAATAGCCAAAATGTCTTCCTACAATTATGAAGAACTGTGTGAAGAAGAAAATTTTGTAAGGGAAGCCTTAGCTGATATCTTGAAATTCCCTGTGTCACCACAGGCATTGGTGGGGTTTTTTCAGTACATATACCTCATTTTGCATACATATGTCTTCAGCACATTTGTATAAATATTTGTATATATGTAATCATTTCACTGATTTGCACAAGGTTGCTCATGTTAAATGTGGTTAGGTGTTTATACAATAAGGTACCTATTTTTTCCAGCAGTTGCTGTGAAGTTCTAAAATTCATAATGTATCACATATTTACGTTTAAAATAAAAGGCACAATGAAGTCTGGCCCTTTAGATCCAAGATCACTTTTCAGAGAGGCATTTAGGTTACTGTGACTACAGTACATTAGTGAAACAATTGATAGACACTCAGTGTTTGCATGGTACGTGCTCAGGTGGAGATGGGAGGAAGGTATGTTAATTTCAGACTTGCTTTTCTCTCACACCCAGGACTGAATGTTCATAAGTGACCGAAGAACATTGTGTGGGCTCCTGGGGCATATTTTTCAATTTATTTTCATCTGGAATGAATCCAGTTTGTGTAGTCTGCAGCTACTCTGGGATATAAATCAAAGCATTGTAAGCAGGGACAATTAGGAGTTTAACTTCAAAAGCATATTCCTGATGTAAATTTACAACACTAATGTGCTGTTTCAACTTCGGAGTATGACTAAAGCCCACTAAACAAAATGGAACTGGTGGAAGGGTTGGTAGTGGTGGTAGTGGGCTGGGGGGGAAGGATTAAAGGTATATCTACTCTGAGGATACAAAGTATCCCAATCTATTTCTGTGCAAGCCACCCATGGAGCAAGACATCTGGTGCAGAACTATTCAAAAATAGTTAAGAGTCTGTCTTCAGGTGTCCCTTCTAAACAGATCAATGAAAGCCACAGTCAGCTAAGACCAGAAAGCTTTTGTCCTAGTGCCTGTAAGTTATACCCAAGTTCCAAACACTCACCCAGTGGGAACACAGAAATGCTTGTTCTTCAGCTTTGCTCTGAAATATTTCAAAATTTTTGCATAAATTATTATCTTCACGTTATGACAACAAATAGGAGGTTTTCAGACCATATGGGTAATTATTTCTGAATCTTATGCTTTGTGGTTATTGTTTCTGCAATAGCTATTTCTTTGCTTGCTGTAATATTACATTTCCTCCCAAACTTGGTCAAAAGAGGGTCTTCCATAGTTTAGCCAGGAGAAATTATTAACTTGTTTCTTAAACAGGATCTGGGCTCTGCTTGAGGTTCTCTTGCCTACTGCATGAACAGTGATTTCTCACCTTCAGTGTGCTTCATCTATGGTTAACTACTTCATGTACTTTATCAGCTTCAAAATCTCGACCAGATTTTGTCTCATTACACTCACTGTGATAACAGAAGGCGGCGAGAGAAAAACACAAAAAAAACCAAAGCACAGAAATTAACAAAGCACAAAAAAATTAGCCACCTTCCTTGAATCTCCTGTAACATCATATTGAAATTAAAGGATCATGTTTCACACTGCTTTTCCACCATTTTCTTTTGAAGAACATGGTATCTCACTTGGCTGTTGTGTGCCACTTTGACGTGTCCATGATAGATACTTTTTAGTCTAACTATCTTCATGATTTGCCAAAATTTCCAAGAAAATGGGATATCTGATTTAGTTGTAGGCAAGTATAAATTTCTTCTTCTTCAAGTAAAAGTAAAGAGAGATTTAAAACCAATCATCATTCTATTTCTTTACAAGAGAACTGTCCTAATAAATTAAAATTTAATGGAGCAGTAATGCAAGCTTTGTTTCACTGCATTTGATTTTCTACACTTAACTGATTCATTCACTTCTGGTTATATTCTGCTTAGTGAAGATATATTTGAAAAACAACCTGTGTTCAAAGAACTGTTGGCATGGTAATTTATTCTCATTTAAAATCTAAATTATAGCTCGTTAGGGATCCCATATTCTGGGGGGAATGCCCATCATTGGTTTTGTTAATGATTCTCTAACGCTGTAATTCTGTATGAGTACATGCACTAATTTACATGTAAAACTACCAGTATGATTAATCTAGATTTGCTCTAATGTCACAATCTCTAGAACTAAATTTAGATGAAGACAGAAAGAATCCTGTCTTTAATATGGAAAAAGATTAAAACCTTAAATGACACTACCCTTGAACTGGAATGTTTTTACTCAAAACCTGGAGGACAAAACCAAATTCATCTACTACTTATTACTTTGAAAGCTTCCTATGGCTAGTATAACTTATAAATTACTGCAAAATATGCTTTTCAGCTATTGATTTTAATAATTATTTTACCTAGGTGAAGAGTTCGTTTTTTCTTTAAAAAAAAAGCTTTTTTTTGATGATTACTGAGGACAGCCCTGGTTGATTGTATTTTTAAGCTCATTTTGTGACTCAGAATTGAAGCTGTTAAAAATCAGTGTAATTCATTTCATTTTAAGATGTTTTAGATGTAAAAGGCTACTTTTTGCATAAATGACAATCCTTTGGAACTGTTGGTGTATCAAAGTGCTAACGAAAAAAAAGATGACTTAGACATTTCTAAAAATGAGTAGATCTGATTCTTGTGACATATTTTCTAAAAGAACAAGGATACAGAATTAAACATTTCACACTTACCCTGCTCCTCTGACACTTGCTCACTCTTGTACAGGGAGGTTGTGAATTCCTAATAATTCTGTTTTGTTTTATTTGATGCCCAGTTTAATGCTTTACTTTCAGGGCTTTAAGTCAGAAACAACTCATCAGAGAATTAGGGGTGTTTGGTCATTACATTATAATAGGTTTTTTTGTTTGTTTTTATGTCACATAAAGATGAAAGATGCACTATTTTACCCTGAGGTCTGTCTAATGTACCGTCTGACTTACAAGCAAAAGCATAGTGGTTGCCATGAGATTTAATTGTAGAAAACTGTATGTTACTATTTTAAATAAGATTAGTCCTGTGAACAGCTCCCAAATCAATTTTATTAACGCACTGGTCTTAGAGTGGAATATTAGTTTAAAAAATATTGTATGCATCTCAATAATGTGATTTTTAGAAGTGCAGTTCTCGTCTAACATTCTGTAGGGTGGCTGCCCCCTTCAAGTATGCTACAAGTATTTCTTTTGGCACAAGCCTAAAGGGCAGGATAAATTAGCAGTATCCAAACATGACTTGACTAATTCAACTGGATATCTCTGTACAGGGCTCAAATGTATAAAAAATATGTTTTAAAACAATGAGCTATGCACTGATCTGCAAGCCCAGAACTGTACTACTTGTTCCTTCCTGTTCTCCAGATATTCTGTAATATAATGCATGCCGGTCTCTCTATATATGTAATCAAAAGAGAGCTCTAAGTCTCTGTGCAGTGTAAATTTCTTTCAGTCTAAACTGAATGCAAATTCTAATGTTTCAGGATACCACAGGCTTTCCAAGGATCCTTTAGTAGGATCTTCACTTGAATTCATGGTTAAAATACAAATTACCAATGCTAAATTCAAAATCCAGCCTGCAAGGATCCTTGCTAACTGTCTATTGCTTTTCGTTTGCAACTGTAACGTTTGCATTTGTTCTCCATCGTACAGGAATAATAATGACTGGACATGCCGAAAGGAATTCTCAAAGAAAAGCCTTTGGATTTTACTTTGTGAAAAGGTTTAAACAAGACAAAATCTACCTGCCTTCAGAGCATGGGACGTGGGAAAATTGTTCGGACTTTTTCAAAGGTGCAAATGTCTGAATTATCTACTTATTTTTAATGCTTTTGAAAGAAAACCCTTTTGAATCTGTTCTTTTTCCCCTGAATGATAATCATGTACCTGGCACGTACTGCTTCTGACATATGCACTCGCAGATGTTTTGAAATACTAAATCCTTTAGTTATGTTTCCTTTTATACATAAAGAGGTGTAATTTGTGCAAACGCAATTTAATAAGCAGCCCAATTATAATTTACAAATTTACAAATACACTAAATTTTGTTTCTGTTTCATTTAAATTGTTGCCTAATTATTCTATAAACAGAATTAGTTAACAGAGAGGGAACTGAAAATACAAACAGGAATTAAATCATTCACTAAGCTGTTCAGCAAAGTGAAAGGCACAGCATGGTCTGTTCCACTATTTCAATCAACATGTTCTTGTTTATCTCCTGATTCAGCAATGTATTTCTGTGTCTAATCAATTCTCAGGGTGCCAAGGGCACCACCAGCCCTGATTATCCCTGCCCAAACTCTGGGGCTTCCACCAACTGCCCGTGGCCCAGAACCCCATTGCAGCCCCCCAGGGCCATCAGCCGCTGCCCCAGTGATGCCACAGCAGAGTCGGTTTCCAACTCTCCACACCATGCCCTGCCCAGCTATGGGCCCCTCTGAGCCAGGCCCACCCGTGCGCCCATTTCCCAGCCCAGCCTTGGCCTGTCCAGGGCTGGGACTGCCCTGGTGCCCCCCGGGTGCCCTGTTCCTGGCTGGGGTAGCGGGGCAGGTGCTGGCTGCCAGGCCCTGCCCTAATGGGCCCACGGGAGCCCCTGATGAGCTGGCACCCGGACCCAGGTCACTGCTAGCCCCTGCGGTGCCCAATAGCTTTTAGCGTGGGTTGTTGGTTATCATACAGCACTCCACTGGCAAAATTACCCAGTATGTTCCTGGTGAAATTAAACAGAGGTTCCAGATGTAGCAAAGCATATTTAAGCGGAAACGATCTGCAACATGCTGGCAAAGGGTGTCAGCCACATGAAAGGCAGACTAGCGAGAGGGATGACACAATTTGAGTGCCTGGAGTACTGTAGAAAGTCCAAACCATACTCTAGACTGGAGAGCTCTGTTACAGTGATGAAAGCCAGGAAAGACAAGCCCGCTGAGGGTGGCTGTGGACTTTCTTTGACACAGTTTCTGGACTGGAGCTAGCTTATGTCCCACCAGCTCAGAAAAAGGTAGAAAGACCTTATGTCTTCCTGCATAACATGTCCATGTGCCTCACCTGAGTAATGGGAGTGCTTTTCCCCTCTTAAACTCTGAAAAGTGTCTTGTAAGGGGACAGTGAGTCTGCCAGAACTTTGAGGTTGATCAGGTTAGATGTCTTCCTTTACATGAGTTCCCAAGAAAGACCAAAAAAAATTTTAAGGTAAAAAAATAATTCCTCATAACAATATACGTCTCAATATACATCTCTTCTCAGGTAGAGAGAATGCTAGGCAAAGTGTTTTAACAAAATAAAATGGGCTTAGAGCCATCTTGCCTCTTGGATCCTTTAATCTTCCAGGCTGGCTCCTTGTCTCCAGGCCTATGTTTGAGGTGGTATGGAGCTCTGTGCAACCTCCTTGTATCTCTTACTTTCTTTGCTGTCCATGACCCACGTCTTCTGAACCTGTCTTTCCTGGAGGAGGCTCAGGTTGATAGGGAGACACAGTCTCTACTAATCTCCAGAGGGGTCTGCCAGGGCAGTCATTTCCTTTTGTAAGGAATATAATGTAGGTAGAAAAACATTGATCCCATCCATCTACGACTCACCTGCATCCTTTCACCCAGTTTTCCATTCAGTCATTATCATTTTACAAAGTATAGTCAAGTTAAAATATTTGCAGTCTGTAGTGCGTTTTTCCCCATGTACCTCAACTCTCTTGCCAGTGTCTTCTAATATAGTGTGAGGAACTGTGCCCATCTGCATCAGCTGGTAGTTTTTCAGTGCTGATTTCAGCTAACTTGAGGGGATCCCTTGCCTAATTATTCCATGGGGACATAACAAATTTATAACCAGACAATTTTCTTCACTTCTTAGGCTAAAGCTTCCAGAATGTCACTGCCTGATGACCAGGTAAAATGCTTGCTACTGATAAATGGAAGTCAGGGTTAAGGTAAAGTGTTAAAAACATTCTAAAATGTTACTTTAAACTATATCTATTATTTCACCTTATTAATTTTAATTTCCCATACTTTAAAAGATGAGAATCAGCTTTGAAAAGACCTTGGTCAAGACTTACAATGTGTTTGCTTTCCTAATTACCTAAAGATTTACCTCTTCATATGCTGTTCCAGCATATGCTTTTGCAGACTTGTTTCTATTTGGTCACATAAATAAGGAATGTTTTCTTACACTGAATAATTGAGGAGTGGCTGTCCAGTAATGATATCAGGCTGTGAATACTTTTGTGGAAACCAATGGGGAAAAAAAAAAAAAAGATTCTACTTAATTTAAGGGACTAGATAATTAGATATTGTGCGTTTTCTAAACACTTTTTGTGTGTTCTGCTTCTGAATCGAAGTTTTGGTGTGTTTGGGGTTTTTTTAACCAAATTGCTGCTAAAAAGCCTGTTGTCAACTGGACAGGTGAAGACTGAATATTGAAAATGGAAGCCCTTTCGGTTAAGTTTTATACAATTCTAGTATTCCTAAAAGAAATCCTAGTAATCAAAGGTATCTTCAGTTTGGGGTGGATTCTAGCTCATATTTTCAAGCTTTAAAACTAAGATTATTTAGAAAATAGTCTAGGCAATGGAAGTGGTCTTTTGATAGGGACATTATGCAGTGAAAGTGTACAGGCCTGTGACCAAACGTACTGCAGAAGTTCTGTTACAGCATTTTGGTATTAGCATAGTGTTATCCAATAATTTCAAGATAGTAATTATCTATAGAAGTTGTGTACAATTAATATGAAGCCTTGCTTCCACAAGTAATCTGAATCTCACTTTAAGGTCAGTTGAAACTGAGGGGGTTTTTATTCAGTCTTGGGATTTTGGTATTTTGGGTTTTTTTCTTTTGTCTCATCATTAGCTGTCATAATTTGCAGTAATGTAAGTGTTCTGCGTCTGCAAATCACTTAATGCATTAACTAATGACAGCCTGAGAGTTAGAAACCCACCAGCAAATAAAACAGTGTTTCTATACCATTTATAGAGGAAGTTGTTTAATCTATGTAAGCTTTAGGTAAAGTAGATTTTCAGAGCTTCAAAAATCTTCTGGAAATACAAGATCAACCTACAAAAAAAAATTAGTCTGTTGGTTTCTCAAGTGTAACATATCCTGCATACTTCTTTCCTTTAAAATAGTATTTCTAAAAGCCCAGAAATTAGTAATATTTTGCAGTTACGTTTCAATCTGACTGTTTTCTTTACACGTTTTAATGGATGGTTGTAAGAGTACTTTTCAGATTCTTCACTTCCTGTAACTCAGGCACACTTACTGCTTTTTAAACCTGTGGTTTAAATGGTTTTCACTTTTGATTTGTAATATTGTCTTCTTTGCTATAGAAATATTAAGTAGTAGAGCCAGTAACAAATGAAACAATTAAATACAAAGGGGGGGAGAACACGGACACCAAAACCAAAGAAGTAGACTCCAAATAGTAATCTCGGCAGTTAAGTATGGAATGAGAAATCACTACTTCATGTTTAAGTATCCCTATTGAAGTAAATTGGATTATTCTCCTCAGTAAAGCAAACAGGATTTGATCCTGTTATGTATAAAATGCTTTGGTCTAATTTGGAATGAAAACTCTATTTACTGACATAGATGAATCAGGAGTTGCATAATGTTGACTTTTTCCATATCTGTTCTGCATTTTATATGGCAGACTGCAAAATACATGAGCAGGTTAGAACTAAAATGAAATGGGACATAGCTGTTAAAGAAGTGTCTCTAAAACTGCCACAAAACTGTATTTGTAAAAATTAATTAAATCTACATTTCTTAATGTTGCTGATTATCCGGTAATAAATATAAATAATAGAAATATATACATTAGATTTCTTCAAGATCTGTTTAAAAATAAAACTTTTATTAACTTTAGAGCTGATTGAACAACACACTTCAATGTATGTTTAGTTGTTTTGACAAGTTGAAGACTTTGATACAAACAAAATTATAATAACAAAATTAAATGATCAGATCATGGTCCTGATTCTTTGCTTATTCAGATTAAAGGCAAAATTAAACATAGTGGAAGAAGAACTTGTGCCCAATGACAGCAATAGTTCCTGCAGTTTTGTGAGACGTCATGCACTTTTGGAAAGAATTTTTCCAATTTGAACACTTTTCACCAAATTCACTTTTCTAAGAAGAGCTTTCTAAGCTTTTTATGTCTCACAAAATTTTTCCGTTAGAATGTGGTGAACTATTCTGTTCTGCATTGGACAAAATTCAAAGAATTGTGTTCTTCTCCTTTTTCTATTAGATGAAAGGTTACATATAATAGTTGCTAATTCTAATCCTGAGTTGACTCCCCAGGTAAAATTTCTGTGGACATTTTAGACTTCGCTAAATATAGTTCATGGTTTTTATAACTTTGTGACTAAGTTGAGGGGCTCTCAGCCTAAAATATCTCAGAAAGCACAAGCTATTGTTTAAGATTCTGCAGATTGGTTAAGGCTTGGAAGTAGATTTCATATCTTTTATTAGACCAACAGCTGTCCTTAAAAAAAAACAGACAAACTTTAGACACACAGCCTTTCTTTGTGTTTGAAATAAAAGAAACAGTTTTCAAAATCAAATACAAATTAAGAACAAGCTGCTCAAAGTTTAGTTAGAAACATACCACTTAGACAATCTTTCATCATAAACTTATTAATCATGAAGTAGAGACCCTATTAATATTGAGAAGCAACTGAGAGGAAAGAAAGAAAGGAAATGAGAGACAAATAATGCTGCTAGGATACCTCAGATACTTATGGTGAGGAAAAAAAGACGTGCAAGCAGCTCAGAAGAATTAGAGTGAAGAAATAGGTAATGCAGTTTGATATGAGTATTGCTGTTGAGGTAATAGTTGAGGCATTCAGTGTGGTTTCCGGCCTTTTCTTTGGGAGATGTTTGTGTTGCCCTCCCTTGAGGATCTGGGTGAAGTGATCAGGTGTATCACGACCCATTTTGTAAGATGACTACTTTATCCTTTATTGATTAGCAGTGTGGTCATTCTTGTGAACAGTAATTTTTTTAGTTTTCCTACATAAATAGGTAAGCATGAGGATATTTTGTGTGAAGAGTGAAGCATTATATTCCTGGAAAATACAAGTATAAATTCAAGAATGTTCAGGGTTCTGGTCTAAACTTATTTATTGCAGCCACATGGAGATGATGGTAAATACTTAAATTTTTTTGGTTAGGCATGTGTCAATGCAACAATTAGTGTAATTTGAACCATGGGGAAATTGCTGCTGAGGATGTGGCTGGGTTTGAGTGGGAATAGGGTGACACTTTCCAAATGCCGAGATGAGTAGTTTCAAAAAGACTTTTTTTAAATCAAGAGCTTTCATCCAGAATACAGCTGCTTTCAGTTACAGCATTGAGGCAAGACGTTATGTGAACACCTGAAGTGAGTAATCAGCAAGGATTTTCTTTTCGTATAGAGGCAATTTTTTATGTGATGTTCAAGTGACTCTTTCAACAACACGTTCTCTTTCATTAAAGGACTGCCCTTATTAAATAACAATCCTCTTGAGGTGACTGAAGTGAGCATTCTGGGTGTAATCTAAACCTCAGAGCAAATGCAGTGATACTGGATGGTGCGGTCATGTTACAGCTTTTGGAGTGTTTTTTGGAAAGTAGACTTTTGTATAAAATAGACACATTGATTGGTTGATATTCTATGGGGTTTTTAATAAGTTGTTATTTTGCAAATCGGCAAATTAACACTGATGCTTAATGCTAATAAAGAATATTCCAAAGACAGTCTGAAGATGTGATGATTACCAAATTCCTGGCATAACTTGAAAAGAAATCCCTGCTTTCAGTCAAGATGATGAAGTTGTTTACATTTCTGAGGTATAGCATGGGCTTTCTTAGAGTTATTAAGAAATTCTTCTTCAGAGTGGTTTGTAAAATAATGCCATATTGTGGACCCATTTTAGCATCCATTGGTATTCCCATAGATATTGCTGTAGTTTGAGGGAAGTGATGATTAAAGAAATTAGTTGTGAGTGAAAACGGAGTGCATAATGTTGGCAACACCTTTAAATGAGTACTGAGTGCTGGTTTTGGTTTTCTAAGTTACTCAAAGCAGGTTGGTATACAAGTTAATGGCTTCGAGGGCAGCCAGCAAGGACTGCTGTGTGGCAATGTTTACTGCGGTCTCCAAAGGAAGCATGTTATGTTCAACTTCTGGGTATTAGGGTATAAAGAAAACTGCCAATTCTTTGATAAGGGTTCTATATATGGTTATCACACACCTTTGCTTGTAGATCTCAGGAAAAACTAACATTGGGGAAGAAATAAATTCTAGACAGGTGCATTAGGCAGTACAGTTTTCCTGATAATTGATTTTGAGCCCCAAGTGAAAGGTGAGTGTAGAGTCTTCCTTGAGTTTCTTACAGTATACAATGTCAAATAGCTATCTCTTGGTCTTGTTGACAAAATCTGTGGGTATTAAAACAACTGTAATTTCTCTTTTTTTTTTTCTACGAGCTTTAGCATTATTTTGTCCTCGAATCTGAAGGAATTTATAGCGTTCTTATAACTTTTGACCTTTAAATTAAAACAAATACGTCTATGGCAAGAAGTCTAATGCTTTATGTGTTGAACTGCTGTGAACTCTGTTCCTAAGAGTCTGTATAAATTAAGGTCTCTTGCTTAATTAGTATATGCTTCCCGCCCCACTGCTAAATGAGAATAATTTTGCGCATTTTATATCGGCGGATATATTTTCTAATGCATGTCAGATGTTCTGATTATACTCTGGGAGCAGGTGAAAAAAATTGTAAATAAGTAGTTAAATGTAATTTGTTAGCCTATACAAGCTGTTCATCAGAGACGAGCACTAATTCTTTTTAATGCTCTAACTGCTTAGTTGCTAGCTGAGATATGATAGTAATTGAATAACAGTGGTGTAAACCATAATTAAGGTGACACGAATTAGACATCTACTGTATTATTATTTGAACAAGATGTTGTAGCTGGATCCATTTTATCTTCATCAAGATGAAGATATCTGATTTTATTAATGCACATAAGAACCAAAATATGACAAATTTGTCATTAAAATCTACACGTAACTATGGCATAAGCAGAAGATTTTGGCCAATAACTCTCATACTATTCTGGATTATAATCTCAGGTATGAGGAAGAAAATGCTTATTTGTTTGATTTGCTTGTCAAAGATCCTAATTTCTAGATGCATTTTCTTTAAATCATGTTCTAAAACTTCCAGATATTTAAAGAATGCATTATTTCAGTAACTGTGTTTTCTCTAGTCATTCTAAACCTTGATCTCTTTGCAATGATTTTAACACCTTAGTTAACATAAAAAATATAGGTAACAATTTTATTCAAAGTTCATGAATGTGATATCTTCGCATACAGATAATGTACCAATGTATATAAATAGAGAAAAGATATTGTAGCTTTTGTTAATACATCTGTATCAGATCAACTTGATTTCTCAACAGTGGTCCTACAATTTTCAAACAAAAAAGCCAAGATAAGTTATCCAATTTAACTAATATTTATGACAGAAAATTTCTGTGAGAGAGCTAACACTGTAACTAGAATATTTTTTTTATTTCTCCAGGCACAAATAAAAAATGCCAAAGTGTCTGCAACTCATACATGCAGGACCACTCTTTCTTGCAGACCCCTTAACTCTTTAACAAAATAAGCACCTATACAGAGACTCCGTCCTCTATTTTTGTTCCTTTTCATGTAACGTTTCATAGTCTTTAAAAAAGACAATGTAAAATGCAAAACGTCTCTTAGACTGCTCTTGTAAAATAAAATATAAGGCCATTTCAAAGCAAAGCAAAAAAATTCCCTGTACCTGTACTCAATATCTAGTCAGTAGAAGTTAAGTCAGCATAACCTCTGGACTGTCACCATCAATTACTCTGTAATCCTTGCGGCAGGTGTTGTCAGGGAAATGCAATCCACTACGTTCATGCAGTGTGGGTTTTGAAGACTAAATTAAGAATAAACATCAGAAAGGGCTAATTAGAGTCACAGATATTTCCCTGAGGACAGATACAGAGGAAAAGCTTGGATCACAGCCTTTCTTGTAGAGAGGGGCCTTTGCACACATTGCCATTCTTTTCTGTTCTGTATCTTTCATAAGTAAGCTAAGGGCAATTAGTGAAAGGCCCATGGTAGAGTGGATTAAGAATCCCTTAAAAGCAAGACTGTATTTAGAAAGAAGAGGCTTATCAAAACTGAATTTTGCTACTCTTTTGTAAACTTCAAATTGAGTAATAGTAGTAGTTCAGGAAAACTTTTCATCTGAACAACAAATCAAGCATCAGAGCAGTGACTGCGAAATAAAGCTTGGCCTCCAGCTGGTCAGTTGCCTTAGAAAGTGGTTGTATAATGTAGGCCATTTAAAAAAAAAAACAAAGGAAAAAATCCATATTATATTTCATTAGTTATTGTAAGGTTATTCTTTATTACCCCTGAGTTTGAGGAAGTATTATGTAGATTGAGAGAAAGCAATATGTTCTTTCCGACACTCATGAAAATGGATTAGTAGAAAACTACCAGAGAAATCATTAGTCATCACCATCACAGAATTAACATAGAAAAACAGGTTGGAAGGGACCTAGAGGATCATCTGGTCCAACCTTTCTTGGCAAAAGCACAGTTTAGACAAGATGGCCCAACACCCTGTCCAGCTGAATCTTAAAACTGTCCGATGTTGAAGAATCCAACACTTTCCTGGGGAGATTATTCAAATGGCTGACTGTTCTCACTGTGAAAATTTTTCCTCTTGTGTCTAACCAGAATATCCCCAGGAGTAACTTGTACCAATTTTCCCTTGTCTTTTCCTTGTGAAAAGGAGTCTCCATCTCCTTTGTAGCCACCCTTTAAACACATAGTGATAAGATCACCCCTAAGCCTTCTTTTCTCAAGACTGAATAAACCTAGTTGTCTCGTATGGCAGGCTTTGCAGTCCTTTGATCATCTTCGTGTCCCCCTAAGGGCCATTTGGAATTGCTGAGAGAAAAAGATAAGTTTGCTGAATGAAAAAGTATGCTTTTTGTTGCATAGCAGTTTGAACAAAGAAAAATGTAACTGAGTTGATGATTTGAAAAAAAGAATGAATTTATTTATTCTAGTGATAGTTTTTTCTATTTTTCCTGTTCCATAAAGCTGGTAGGTTTTAAATTTCACTTGTTCTTCAGTTGTGGAAGTGTAATGTCACTGTAGATGTAGTCTTGGAAACTAGAAGCCTGATAAAATATTTATTTGAGCTCGGATGGTTGAAACATCAGGTTTTTTTTCATTGTGAGCTACATCATAAAAAAAAGTTTAATGCATTATAATATTTATTAAATCCTGAGAAAATTCATTTTGGACAGAAGGAGTACCCTGACATTTCATAGTAAAATATATGTATTCATACACAAGCATATCACATCATAAGTAAGGGAAGCAGTCTACAGGCTTCAGTGGTAGATGAGATGCCTTTGGGAATAAAGATTTCATTTTGTTTAAAACTGGTGATTCAAAACTTAAATCTCAGTAATTGCGTATAGGAAATAAGAATTATGAAGTATGTCTTTTATATATCTCAGTCATATTCGAAACATACACTGTGACTGTACATAACTTACTTATTTTTAAATGATTATTCATGCACATTTTCCATGCTTTAGATGAGAGTATTTTGACTAGCTGCATCCATGTCCCTCAGAAATATATATTGCATGTTCTTGTGCTCCTGTTCTGCAAAGTGAAACAGGTCCAGTCACAGCTTTGTTCACTCTAATTGCCCATAATGCAAGATCAAATTTTTCAGCCTTGGTCTGTAAACAACCTTATCCATAGTCATGCAAGTAATTACACATACTTTAATGTTGCCTAATCTTTATCATAGTTCTGATTACCAGTGTTCAAGGAAAATTAATACTAATAATAGTCAGGATACAGAAGGACTTTTAGGATGCCAAAAGATTTACAGGCTAGCTTACAAAAAGATGTATTGGCTCAATTCACAAAATACAGTGTGTAAAATGATGTGATTGGTTTCTATGGTACCATCGAGAGGGCAAGCACTGGGGGAGGAAAAGTAATTAACGTATTACCGAAAAACTGGTTTTGAGTACTTTCCAAATTGAGGATATTTTTCATTATTGTCTTTTTGAGCATTTGTAGGTGTGGTGTTGATAAATGGGATTGTAAATGTTGTTTGCAAGAGCACAAAAGACGTTCACTACTTTTAACTTCTGTTACTTTGAACAAGAAGAAATGAAACAATCAAAATCAAGGATGCTTGCAGAATGCATACATTAATGTTTTTGTTTGCTTTCTTGATGTTATTAACCTACAATCTGAACAAAATCTGTGCAAGAAACAGAAAATTCATGTCTAAGGTTTTTTGTAATGCAAGAAACAGAGCTTTCTTGAAGTTTGGCTTTCATGACAATACCAATTTTAAGCAGCTACCAGCAGTATTTCTGAAATTAATGTAGAGCTATCTGGCAGAACTTGAGGGAACAATGTGTGTTGCATGACTATGTAGTTTATAATATCATTGAAACATTGCTCAAATTTTCCATCATATAGTTATCTTTGGAGTTACGGCCCATTCTTTCTCGTGCAAAAAACATAAGAGCAAATATCTCACATGATGATAAACCACTAGAATGAAAAGTGTGTGGGATTCTTCACTGAGAGCCTTTTTACAGAAAGTATCTTACATGCAACGTATTGCTCTGTCAAGTTGTTGGTTTGCAACTTTCATTTTCACAATAATGTCTGCTGGACATGTAATATGAAAGTGACTTCACTGAATCCAAACTAAGTGGTAATTGGTTTTCATTCTAATAAAGACTAAGAAAAATCAGGTCCATTCTGCTAGGCATAAAAATATGGAAGTGGAAGATTCAGGTTCTGGCCCAAAAAAACTTCAGCACAAACTAAGTAAGGCACAGATAGTACAATGAAGGAGAAGTTACAGTGTTATCATTAGTTACATGTTTTGGAGTTAAGAGTTAGTAATAAACAGATCAGCTAAGAAAGAAAAAGGAAAGAAAATAAGGAGTGAAACTCCACAGATCTCCATAGAGGGGGTTTGAACAATTAGCAATTAGCACATGACAGGAATCTGTGTTAGAGAGGTAGAAGATCTGATGAGTCAATGTCCATACATATTTGCTGGATTCTTTCTTCTCCTGACAGATGTCACTTCTGGCTTCTTCCTTTCTCTTGTCTCTTTCTGTATTTCTCTTTTCAGACTTCATACCAACATATAAAGAGGCATGTTCTGGATCTTAGGCTTTCCCTAAACTGTTCAGGAAGTGTCACATCTAAATAGGTCTATTATTCATTATTGATGCCGGATACTCAAGAGATATGAGGGACATCAGGTTTAGAACCCTATCTAAGAGGGTAAGAGCACTTTTAGAATTGCCCAGCATTCTTCATTGATTAAGTTTTTCCTATCACACTAAGTGTAAGTACTTCTGGGTTTGCTTTTCTTTTTTTAATTATTGTATTTTCCCTCAAAGGCCTTATTTTTTTCAGTCAGTCCTGATCCTTGAAAAGATACTACTCTTTAAATTCATGTGGCATTCTTAATTCCTGGTAAGGTAGATTTTCTGCCACTGTTATCCAGGAATATTTTATTGTGTTATTTATTCTATCTAATGGATTGTATAGAAGTGCATTTCTCCTACAAAATTCAAGTCACTTAACTGAAAGTTCTTTGTCCACTCTTTCTATAATAATATATTTGGGAATGCATTTATAAGCAACTTTTATAAGTTGCCCTCATCATGGAATATCAGGACACTTCAAAACTTGAAAGCAAACTTTGTAGTACTCAGTAAGAGGTGGTTAAACTCTATTTATTGTGCTGTGAAGGAACTGAGATGTCAGCTCTTTGATATGTAGTGATGAACATTATGCACTGATCTGAGTGGTGCTCTAGAGAAATCCCAGTCACTACTTTAATGCAGGATAATTTTGTAAGAAAAAGGAGAAGAGAAGGTCAACATGAAAATGTGGGTAAAATCAAAGAAATAATCCCCAGAAAATGTGAATTTCAGCTATAGGCTTTTGTCCAGTGCAAAAAAACTATGAACTGCGCAACATATCAAAGTAAGACTTAAGCAAGGGTTAAATGATTTTTAACTATTTGTTATGGCCCGTTGCCTAAGGGTGAATTCCATCCTTGCATGCACACTGCAATTCTAGCTGTTTGTTTTTGTCTGCAAGAAACATTTGAGACTTTATATTCACTATGAAGCACGATAAGGTACAGATGGGTGCATAATTGAAGGCTCTTGTACCTGAAATACAAAAGAAGATTTAAAAGCATAGGTTCAAATCCTCACCACAGTGTATCCAAAGTGACTCTAATCACTATCTGATTCAGTATGATTTTATCAGGATATACAAATAGGATGGGTACATCATCTTTGCTGTAGGTGTGTTTTGTTGGTATTTGTGGAATTTTATCAGTATTATGTTGTTTGTGCTCTGTGTCATGTTTCTATGTGAATTCTTTGCAGAGTATGCATCTTGAATGTAATTGCTCCAGTTTGCTTTTCTGGAACATCATTTCTTTTTCCCTTGTCTGTTTATATCAATTCAGATGTTGAATACCCACAGGCAAGGAACCAGGCTTCCTACATGATTGTAACATGCTCATATAGAGACTAGTTCTTTCACAAGTACTGTGCATTTTCATTCTAAAATTTTCTATTTTCTATGTATGTTACTGGGAAGGTTTTCAAAAAGCTGAAAAACTATGTTTAAGGAGTTAGTTAGAAGAAGAATATTTATTTTCAAAGCTAATAAAGACCATAGATTATTATGGAATCAAATTTATCTGAGGAGGAATTGAATACAGCTGATGGCAGGATTTTGCCCACTTTTACCAAAGTGCATTATCTTTACATGTAAATGTGTAGCAAAAGTATTTGGCAGCTTACGTTTTGGCATAGCATCTGTCCTCTCTGGCTTCAGCAGCTTGCAAGATCTAATCCTTAGTTAGATATAATGATACAAAAAATTTTAAAGTAAATCCACATGTATAGACTAATAGCCTACATAGTTGTGTCCTACTGCTATAGTCCCTACCTACTGCTGCTCCATGCCTATACTATAAAGAAACAACACAGCCATTAGCATTTCAGTACTGTCCAGCAGCCTGCTAAGTCAGACCATGCTGCCGTTTTTTCTCACTACATAGAGATTTTTATCTTGTGCCTGTTTGGATTTCAGTGCCTTCTCTGAACACCCATTTCTATATTATGTCACTAGCAAGGTCACCTTTCATGTTCCAACTCATGTTTCTGTGATTCATAGCCTCTTGGAGAGGGTCAAATTGCCTGCAAAGTCTTACAACTGCCTCTGTCTCAAATCCTCTCAAACAAAAGAAAAATTGAAAACTCAGCTTCTGGAGGTCCATACTCAAGCAACAGAGGAAGCCTTCTGCTGAGCTTGACTCTTCCTATGAACCCAAATGCCCTTGGGAATATCAGCTACAGGATCCTTGGAAAAAGACATTTTCCTCTTTGCCTTCTCCAGATATCACTAATGAGACTTCTAGCACTCTGCAACTCTCTGAGTCTTGCTCAGCTGTTCAAGCTCACCCTGAAGTCCTCTCTGGTGCTACTACACCTTGCCAAGTTTTAGGAAATATTCTGCATAAACAGAGCCTTGCACCTCTGTACCAGCACCAGTTCATCAAGTAGCAGCTCTGGCTGCCTCAGCATCATTTTCCTTTAGCACCACCTTGATACTATGCTAGTCTTCAAGTTCACAGCAGCAAACTTGTTTGGGGCCATCATCTGCTATCAAATCATCCCTTCCTGAAGCCAGTGAAATATCACAGATGGTTAGATCTAGATATTTCATCACCAGTTTCTACCACCAGATGTACGATTAAATGATCAGGGATGCTATTGACAAAGGTTCTCTGTTGATTCCCTTCATTGCCCACCTGCACCAGTTTTCTTCTATGTAATGAGAAGACGAAGATGACAGTGAATAATCTCTCTTGCTTAAAAATTCTCACTGATTTTATCTTGTTTGCCTCTGTGCTGCTGTTTTTGATATGTCTTAAAAGTCAAAAACCCTGTAGGCCAGAGGGCTCGGCAGAAAATGTCAAAGGTTTTCAAGTGGCAATTTCCTCCTGCCTAACTAGGAAGAGAGATAACACGCTGAATTTGTGCAAAATTAATGTCTGCACTTGAGTGTTCTGACACAGGTCTTTCCAACAGTGCAAGAAAAGAATTGGTATACATATATACCTCTTAATTTTAGTGATATGCATTTTCATGAAACCATTGAAGTGTTGTACTCTGCTTATATTGTCCAGGACATATTTGCTGTGCTGAAAGCCTCTTTCTAGGATGCTGAACCAAGGGCCCTTTACCAAATAGACCAGGTTTTTGGAGGTGTACTACTGGTCTCTTCTTTCCCATGTACTTTAACTCAGACTGTCTTGAAATCTGTCTTGGAGAAGAATGCTGCTTTTAGCAAACAGACAGATACTGTTCACTGGGACAGCTGTGCAAGATTTCTTTTGCAAGACTAGGACCTGAGTCCTAGTCACACATTCATTTACAGACACTGGGATGTCTGTAAAACACCCAGAGCTGGGACAACTTTTTTTTTGACAACTCCCTAGTGTTACCTATTATAAGAATGTATATGTGGACACTCTCTTCAAGAAAAGGAGGTATTTCAGCTGAAACCAGAAATTTTCCAGTTGAGTAGTCCACTACGCCCTTGCCTTCCATCTGCTTTTGATCCCTCTCTTTTTTGGAAACAACTTTTTATTGAGAGAAACAGAAGTAGTAACAAATGTTCTCCCCTATATATACAGCGCATCGAACAGCAGGAAGGTTTGACAGCAGCATGCATGCACTTTATAGACTGCAAAAAAATCTTTCTGGTTTCACATAACCAGAAGAATAGTCACTGTGTGAATATCTGTGTTGATTGTACATCCTGAAGAACATATCCTAGCTAGAAGAAACTCTCTTATCAAACTAAATAAGAATGGCTCCTGAGGCCCCTGATGTGTTGTATTTTGCTCCGTGGTTAAATAAAGTAAAACTGCTTTGCAAACTGATCTGTTTTGCTCACTTACCATAGGGACAGCTTGTGCTGGACAAGTATCAGCACATAAACATTTACATTTATTACATGCAAAAAAATAGTTAACTACTGAGCAAATGTGAATAACAGTTTCTTGTAGGGAACAATGGAGTATTTTAGCAGTAGACTGTGCAGTGGTAATGTTGATTGCACTTCTGAAGCGGGATCTACTCTTTAAAAATTCAAGAAATTTACTCCTGAATGCCTAACATAAAGTTATATTTTACTTCATCACCATGGTAGCCTGAAAACTATTTTCTTTATGCTAGGCTGACAATTATTGTTTTGAGTGATGCAAAACTTTCCATGAAATATTTATTCATCTCTTTGTGGGAGGGCAGGTTAAGGTCTGAATTTCTGTTTCCATCATTCTTCTGAAGTTTCCAACACACTTGTTTCTGCATTCAACCTTATTATTACTTTATTTAATGCTTCTGTTTCTTATAGTAGGGAAGAACTGGTTTTATAATCACAGACAAATGCTTAAACTCCAAAAGTATCTCTAATGCTCTACCTTTTAAACATTAATGTAAGCAATAAATATGTAGGGCTTTTAACAAATAAAAATTAACAAAATTCCTTTATGTTGATGTCCAGTTTAAAAACAGCAGATGAGCACATGTTTGCACAACAAAACAAACACGAAACATAAGAATGAAAAAATCTTATAGTAAGCAAAATATTTGGATCACAAGGAAATTCAGTTTCATGGTTACAATAATTGGCACATACTTTTTGGTTATATTCAGAAGTGAGTAACCACTTTACATTTTAGTATATGGAGCTAGCTTAGCAGTCCTGCAAAATAAAAGTGCTTCTCTTTCACACATGCAGAAAAGATTTGTAAGAGTAATAACGTGGAGGGGGTGCTTTTCAGAAGTTCGACAGCATCATCTCAGGCACCACCTCAGAAATTTAAACTAATTTAATCATGAACATAAAATTACACTCTTTCCAGTAAAGAATGAAAAAAGAAATTGAGTAAATGGTCCTCTATTATTAAAACTCAGATGGTAAAACTGCATTTAAGAAGCTTAGTCAATAAAAGTCTTTAAATAAATACATATAACTCTAGGCATATCTAGTCACAATGTTGATGAAGGAAAAAGTAAAATCTGCTTTAAAAAAGAAAAAGGAAAAAAAAAAGTTTAAACAAGGCAAGATACAAACAGGATAGCCCAATGAACAGAAACAGATGCTTTACAAAAATAAAATCCAGGGCTAGGATAACAAGACCTCCATCAAATTATTGTGGATCAGGGCCTAGCAGACTGTACAGCTGAACCAGGTGAGTATTCTTCCACTGTTCTGGTTTGGCTGGGACAGAGTCCCAGCCATACCATGCCATGCCAGGCAGGCCATCAGCAGTTTCAAGTCAGCCAGGGCAGCTGACCTGAGTGAGCTGCAGGTGTAGCCCATCCCATCATGGCATGGGCATTATAAAGGGGGAAGGTTTGCTGAGCAAGGGGAGCTTCTGTGGGGTTCCTTCTGGGGTTTCTTCTGCTTCTTCTCTCTGCTTATGGAGACTGGATAGTCATTTGGCTGAGTATAACTCTGTGTATCTCTGGCATTGATGTTATCTCATTTAAATCTGTTCTCACTTCTGCCTGCGGATCTGCTCTCCTTCTGCCCAATTCTGCTCCCTGGATGGTGAGGTGTTTTGGGGTGATAGAGCAACTGCTACAGTTTAGCCCTGGGTACAAGCTAAACACAGACATCCACCAAGACATGTCTTGAGGGGAAACCAATACATCTGTTCTATTCTGTGGTAAACCTGCTCTTGGTGTAACACATAGAAGAACATAAACCTGTGAGATGTAAGGGACCTCAAAATTATATTTAAAACCCACCCTTTTTTTTTTATAGCTGGAGAAGATTATGAAGAAAACAATTAAACTTTCTTAATGAATGTGCATATTTATCCAGGAGTAACTGCATGAGCTGTTAACATGGAATGAGGCATAGACACTTGTCAAGAACTATTAACATATTATGTCATGTATATTTTTATATATATTAATGAAATAAGCAATACTTCTCTTGGCCTTTCTTTTTTTTGTGATTTCTCAAATAAATCTAGGCAATAAATTGTAGTGTTTCGTAAGTTGGGAGAGAATTGGACTCTCTTCTCAAACAGTTACCATTTAGATGATCTGACATGGAATGAGACTCAATACAATTGATGGTAATGGACAGCAGAGAACTAGCAGACACAAGAGAATGTTTGTTTTCTGCTTGAGTAGAAGTAAACATGACAATGGCATCTTGTTAGAGGATTTAATATAGGCCTCCAAAATTGTATTTATAGTGTAATCATATATGTACACTGAGTGCATAGAACAAACAGCACATTCATATTGAAGAGATGAAACTGGCCTGTGTTTATGACACTAAACAATTAGCAACAGTCATACAGTGAAATAAGATCTCTCCATTCAGTTTCTGGAAATGTTTGAGGGGTGATCTTCGATGGGTGAAGGTGAATATCAAGGAATCAGTCCAACCTATGTATGTCTTCACACTAAGGGAAGGTAATAAGTGGTTTTATCTACAGATTGGTCTGAAGGATGAGTTTTGACCCAGGAATCTTTCATCAGTGGCTCCTATTTCAAGGAAATAATGTTTTTGTGCAAATGAGGAACATCAAAAATATTTTTGCAGGGACTGAAGTTAATGTTCATCCTGAGGTAAAACTTTACTTCCCATATGAGGTGCTTTTAAGTAAAAGAGTAAGCACATTTCACGAAAAAGGAAGACTAGATGGTTGATTTTAACAACTGGTGTTTTAACAACTACCCTCATAGCTAAGGCTGTTACTGAAGAGCTACAGAAAACACAGTCTTTTTTTATTTCTCTGCTGAGTAGATTTCAGTATATACTCTCTAGACTCCTGGAGGTAGTCTTGAAGGAAGTGCCTCATTTTTTACCTTAAATAGTAAATAATAGCTTAGAAAGTGTTCTTCTAACAAGTAAAATAATTTAAAACTAAAATCTATTTATTTGTACTCAGTAAACTCTTTAGTTGTATGGAATAATACTTGGAATTCCTCTTCAAGCTTGTAAACTAACTAGCTCCAATTTTTGAAAGGGAAACATTTCCAAATCCCTCTCACAGCTTTTTGAGGAAATACTTTGGTTTCCATAAAAAATATTCATTCCTACATAACCAACTTTTTTTCAGACAAGACTGTTTCTGACATTCTAACAAAGAGCAGATATATAATAATTTGTAAATATACAACTTTTCTCTATTCTTATATTTGTAAAAAAAAAAAAAAAAAGTTTCCCAGAAAACTGTTGAGAACATGAGTAATTTTTAAATTGTGTTCTTCAGGAAGCATAATTTTCATTTGTTTTTACATCTACCAAAATAAAATGTTATCGTACTTAAATTCATCTAACCATAGCTGATCTCCTCTCGCAAGGAATTCCATATGCTCTCAAAGGAAACATTTTCTAGACGCAGGCAAATTAGGAAGGCATTTTAATTCTCTGTGTGAGATCACTCATTCTGCCAGTATAGTACAATAAATCTCATTTACTCAAATCTACAGTTAGCAAGCATCACTGTCATTATGCAAGAAGTATGGTGACTACATTCCCGCTCCAGGCCTAGATGGTGATTTAAAAAATTTGATATCTCACTTTGCTTCACCTTAATATCTCTTCCTAAGTAAGTAGCTGATAAATCAATGTAAGAATTTGTTTTGCTCCATGTATCTGTACATCAGGTTGAGGGATGTTGCAAATCATGCAGAAGTTAAAGGAGAAGTATTCATACTTGGAAGGTCATTAATACCTGCTCAGAACTCTGAATCTGTCCTGTGAGCTCTACACAGGTGTGCGTTTTACTAGTTGTCATAGATAATGCACTTCTTGGCATTATTACAAGGGTCTGTTTGCAGGGATAATTTCTGTCCATGCATCTGGCTATGAAAAAAGATAATATTTGGACGCATTTAGGTTTTTTTTACGAAATGCATTTAGGATCCTATCATAGGACTCCATCCCGTGAAAGACTTGGAATTGTCACTGGGGGCTGATTTAGATCTGGCTTGAAGTCTGAATGACTGTGGTTTGTGGCTCCTGAAGAGTTAATTAGAGAACACCAGAACTATTCTCCTCTGATATTTAGATAACAATTTGATACCTTTATAAATTCATGAGCTGAAATTGCTCTGCACAAATGCACAATATCTTATTTTTCATTCATCACTGTTTCCATTTTCCAGTGCCCTGTTTGACTTTGCTCATAGTGTGGAGAGTAGTGTAATGCATCATTTATGCTGCCTTCCACCCTTATTGACTGATGGCCTTCTTTGCTGTCAATCATTTCATTGCATTTTGTCAAAAATAATGTGAAAAATTTAGTTACTGATATGACTGAAGTGCATTCACCTGTAAACTAGTGCTTGAGACGGAAATCAGAAAGAATGGTTAGCTAAGATCATTTCAGTTGTGACAAAGACCTAAATAGAAGTCAAATGATGGTATCCAATTGACAAAGTGACAAATAGTTTCCTTGTTTGATCAGAAAAGTATATTATCAATAATTAAGAAGAGTTTTTTTCTTTTGAAAAAGGTTCATTTTGATAGCATATGATCTACAGCTCTATGCAAAAGGCACTCACGTATGGTTGTTATATGACCTGACCACAGAACTGCCTAATTGCCTATCTCTTGCTCAAATCTAGAAGTGTTATATTCAAACACCAACTAGCCCATAGTAGATACATGTCAGAGAGCAGCAAGTTCAAGGCTGCTCCTCAAGGGAAGAAGCAGCAGCCATGAGTGACTACAGTACCATGTTCTTACTGACCAGGGCACTGTCTTGAAGCACCTGAGCTAGGTGGGCACAGCTAGGTGGTGGCAACAGCTCCAGATAAGGTGAGTGATTCAGGATTCATCCAGGGAGTTCGGTCAGGAGTAGCAGTAGACTCTACTGGAGAAAAGGCTACAATGTGGGTCCAAGGTTCATCAAGGAGTCAGGGCCAGAAACAGGCCTGGAGATGGCACAGCTACAACATACAACAGGCAGGTCTGGGAGCCCAGACCCAAGCTTAAATGGAGTTCCTGGGCCCATGGGCAGGTTCTGTGAGTGGACGCTCCAAGCAAGGCTGGTCAGGGCTGTGAAGGCCTGTTCATGCAAACAGGGCCCTGAGAATATGTGTACGATGTCAAAGGAAAGTTTCATCAGGCTTCTTCTAGTGGTGCAGTGTAAGGCTATACTGAGCCAATTTGCACAAGGATGCATTATATAGTTATCAAAGCTCAATGATTAGGCCTATAAGGAATATCTGAGGATATAATTTTCAAGTTGTATGCTTTTAACTACTATGTTTGACTATTGCTGCATTGTGGTTTAAACTTTAACGACTGTTCAGAGCTTGCACCTTTATAAACTGTGGAGTGCAATGGATCAAGTATGTTTCATCAAGCACATCAAGTATTTATAGAAGTCTTGGTTGCCCTTGACATCTCTTGCTAGATTTAACTCCAGGTGGGTTTTGACTTTCTTAACCTTGTCTCCGCATGCTTGGACAGCATGGGCAATCCCAAACAACATTTCATGAGACCACAGCCTGAGCTTAAATGGAGCCCACAGTGAGTGTGCGGGCTGGATCATAGGTGAGGCTGGCCAGGACCATTAAGTCCTGTTATTCATAGAATCATAGAATGGTTTGTGTTGGAAGAGACCTCAAATATGCCATGGGCAGGGACACCTCCCACTAGATCAGGTTGCTCAAGCCTCCATTCAACCTGGCCTTGAACACTTCCAGGGATGAAGCATCCACAACTTCCTTAGGCAACCTGTTCCAGTGTCTCACCATACTCAGGGTGAAGAACTTCTTTCTTATATCCAGTCTAAACTTGCCCTCTCCCTGATAAAGACATCCAGAGGTTACATCACTGAAGTTAGAATTCACCTTTTTTTAAACCTTAATATTTAATTGTTTAGATTTCAGTACTACAGTCTTCGGGAAGATAAACCTCCTGTGAAAGTCAAGGATAATTGTGCTCTCATCAGGTCTGGAGATCAGTGCCAGAGACTTTTGAGAAAGGCAGTTTATACATTGAGAACTAAAACAATTCAAACTTTCTCATTTCATTACATGGTTTAACTGTTTTATAGCAATTAAATGACCAAGAGTGAAAGGTAAATTTCAAATAAGTAAGTCTAATATCACTGCATTGTAAGAATGATAAAAAGATAGAAGTAGGATTCTCAGTATTTGGTGGTTTAGTTTGGTAGAAGCTTTTTATAAGCAATATCAAAATATTAAAGCAAACAGAATGTAGTAATAACATGACACCATACTTTTGTATCCCCAATTATTAATAAAAGTAAGGAACTTTCATGTAAAACTGCTCATCCCTGTGCCCTCTGCACTTACAGTCTCTCACAGTGAAGATGATCTTTGTTGAACCCACATAAATTTTTGAAGACCATGTATGTGGGGTCCTGTCCTGGTTTGGGCTAAATCAGAATTAATTCTGCTTTAGTGTTTTAACTTTTCAGTTAAGTCTCCTCTAACTAACGGCATTTTCTGAAACAGCAGCATGTTTTTCCAGGCAGTGACTGCTTCTAGCAGTGCTAAGGCCTGATGTTTATAGGTCGTACCAAGGAATGGGGTGCAGAGAGGCCCTTGCTTATACTTGTTCTTATAGCGACCAAGGTCACTGCTAAATCTTGTACTGCGTGTTGGGGTGCCAGGTGTGAAAAGGGTCGCACCTACAGGGAGGAGCGAACTGAACAGGTGACCCAAGCCTGACCAACAGAGTATTCCATCCCATATACATCATATTCAGTATAAAGATGAGAGATCATGAGAGTCTCGCTCTCTTGCTCTCTTCTTCGATGGCCAACATCTGAGGAGGACTCTGTCTGTTCTTCTGCCATCGATCCCAATCCATGCATCCCTGAATCCAGTGCCTGAGTCCAGCTCCTGCATCCCATCCCTGTCTGCTGCCGAGTCCAGCCTGGGACTGCCTCAGTGCCAGCTCTGCAGTGTTGTGGTGATGTATTTTCATCAGGGTGGGGGGATTTGGGTTCGGTATTGCTTTTGTATATATTTGTACATATTGTATGTATTTCATTATTTCCTTATTCTTATTCTTATCTTTTCTTTTATTGTTATTGTTTCATTAAAGCTGTTTTAGTTTTCTTTTCCATAACCGTAAATTCTTTCTCCCTTGGTCTCTTTCCTTTTCCCTTTTGGAAGGGGAGAGGTGTTAGTACAGAGATTCTGTCATTCATTAGTGGCCTGTCCAGCCTCAAATCGTGACAGGTCCAAAGACTTTGTACCTTTCCTGAGGAAAAGGGACAAAAAGTAGTTTTTGAAAGCACATAAAATCTCTTGCATTGCATGTGAAATTAATTCACAAAATATTCCACTTCCACACACTGCCTATACTTTAAAGTGTGAGTCATTTCAGTTGTACGATAAAAAAAATTTGTAACATTTTTCATACCCTAACAACACATTATATTTTCTCAAAAAAAAAAGGGGGGGGGGGAAATAAAAAAAAAAAAAAAAGCTTTACAATCTCTTATCCTCACTGTTCTTCAAGGAAATCCAACTGAACTTGTTGGAAGTACAGACATTTAAATATACAAAACTAGAGAAAACTTGTGGGGGGAAAAAAAGATCTGTTAAGTAATAGGAAGGAAAGGGTGCTACAAGAAAAGGCTTTAGAAAAAGGGGTCAGATGTGCAGGAGAAAAAGCAGCGTAAACTTCTTTTGACAAATTCAACATTGGATATTTATTGGATGATTTTAAATTATGAAATCACTCTCTTAATATTTCCTTATTCTTCATTGCTATTTTTTTATTTCCCCTCCAAAGAATCTGTGATTCAACAGATGCTTTAATGAAACTGAAGTTTCTACGGGTTTGTAGTCCAATATGGATTTGTGTACAATGTTTCAGAATACCTTCATAATCAGACAACTTCAGAAATGGTTGTATTTTTTTCAAAACTTTGTTTGGGTAATGCATAGTGCAGTCCTATACCTTGGAAGGGTCTGATGCAACCTGAGTGTCTTTTAACCATGCTAAGCAAAAGACTCTCCTGAAGATGAGAGAGGCATAGGAAGCCAACAGCAGACTGAAATATCTCTTCTCACCCTTCCCTGAAGATAATGAAAAGCAGGTACAAGAACATAGTCAAGATGTTGGTATGATTCTTAGTGACTTGTAGAAGGATATATTCTGAAGAATCTGCTATTCTAGCTTAATGTAAGAGTTGCTGTGAAAAAGTGACAGACTAGAATAACAGGAGTATATAGGATCCTACAATGAAAAACTGACTAGGCTTGTCTCCTCAGCAAGGGTTTCTGGTGGTGAATGTGAAGTGGTGAAATTGGTGATATTGTCAGGTTACCACAGGCATCCTTTTTTCTTTTGTCCCTGCTGAGAGGACTGGTTTTATACCTTATTCATCTGTATTTTCATAATCAATCATCACCTCTTTCTACCTTTCAACAGCAATCATACCACCGTAGATGTCATTCCATTAGGCAGCCCTTCTCATTGCACTTCCCTGTAGAGCTCTGCTGGTCTCTTATGTTGAAATGGCATCTGCCATCAGCTATGCTAAGATGTGAACGAAATAGAGGGGGAGATCACAAGGAAGTCACATTTTAAAAAGACAGAAAATCCAAACCTCAAATCATTCCTAGCACTTGAGACTGACTTTAGATCTACTGTCTTAGAATAGATGATCATGCAGAAGACAAAACCCTATGATTTTGCAGGTTAATACTCATGGATATGTTGCTTAAGGGCTATTTCAGAAAATGGAAAAACGCAAGCAATTAAGTATGAGTGATGTCTGTATATGAAAGAGATGTGAAGAAGAGGTGACCACAGCAAGCCATCAAAACCATCTGTTCCTTTTGGTTTGAGTACAGTGAAGTTTATGTAGAAAAAAGACATTCTGTGGGTTTGTTCAGACAGCTAAGCCATATCTTTCAAACAGGAAAAAAATGGGTTATACTGTAAAAAGCCAGCATTTAGGCAAGCACATGAAAGACTACTGGACGAACAAAAATACCTGAGGTCCTTCAAAGTAACAGAGACCACATGTTAACAAATGGCGAAGGAAGAATTTGCTTACAGGTAACTGGCGACAAAGGCATGCTATCATGATATTAGGTATGCATCCAAACAGATAAACTGTATTATCAGCTGAGAACTGAGGCTACACAGGCTTAAAAGCTTACCACTGTTGCTGACTATAGCATTTTTTCCCTTTACTGGATGATAATTATCATGTTTATTTCTCTTCCACACACTATTTTTTCACTTGTCCCCACTGCCAGACTGTAGCTCTTTTATGAAGTGAGAAGAGTAATAAAAAGGGTATGTTCACTATTCCAGCTTTTATCACATCTTATCGTGATAAATACGATACTTATCATATAATAAGCACTGGTCCTTGGGCTATTGGAACAGCATTGACAGAGCAGTTAAAAAATAGATCCACACAAATTGTGGAAAAGCTATATATTACATCACATTTACACAGGAGCTTACAATAAGATGAAGAAACAGAATTTCAGTACTTCACATGTAACAGTGTGCTGCTTTAGTTTGACAGAAAATGGACATTATCTTTATTTTTCACTATATTTACCCGTAAAAAGCAAACATACTTTTTATAGGAGAGCACCTGTGATTATATCACTATCCTTCAATTTACCTTCAAATCACTTCCCTATCATTGCTCTAAAAATTGCCTCTCCTTTTAATGCCTCATTTCCTAATCTGCAAAATAAAAATAGTATTATTCTACAAGACAAGATTTTTATGTCAAATGCTTAAATAAAAAAGCAATACAGGTGATATAATTATCTTATGTAGGTAAATTTTGATGAGGGAAAAGAGATATAAATATGTGTAGTTTTGAGACATAACTGTCTGTGCATAACATCTGGAAAAACATCAACAGGAACCTAGGAAAAAGTTGTTTAGGTGATATATTCAGCTATAACCATGACTAATATGATGAGGTTTTAAAAAGGAGCATTTAAGGTGAATATGTATACAAATGCTCTGAGACTGGAGTGTGGTTTCCTTTCAAATGACACCGATGGGTAGGCATCTTATTAGAGAACTGAATTAAAAAAAAAATGAATATACATTGTAAATCATAGTGTTGTGGGGTTTTATTGGACAGCAGCTCCAACATCTCTATCTAATTCTCTTTTTGTCTTTTTCTCAGACGATAAACTTAAAAACCCAACATATGAGATTTGTAGTAACCGTTTCTGCCCTTTAGTGAGATAGAATATGATTTAAAAGAGTATTCTCTACCCATTTTTTAATTTTAGGAAGTTTCAATTATAATGAAGCAGATTTTTTGTTTTAACATAATATTTTAATATAATATTGAGGTTTATGAAGTCATGAGTGTTATATGAAATGATCTGAGACTTTCACTGAAATGTTCTTCCAGTAAATCTTCAGCAATATAATCAGCACTTTAATCCTAATGATATGTAATTTTTTTTTTTTTTGCTTTACTTAACTAGTTACAATAAATAACGTGGACCTTTTATTTAACTACTATTCAGTGAAATCATTTATGTTTTACAAAGAGAAGGGAAATCATATAGCTACAATCCTAATTTATACAGTAGCCTTTATATGAGTTTCCCAGAGTTCTTCACAGACAAATCATACAGAACTACAGGAAGGGAAAGTAATCCATCTCTAAGAAAACCATTTTGAAAAGACATGTTGTCATTGTGTTTGTAAAACTATTCCAAAAATGAACACGGTGAATATTTGCTGGAAGCAAGCGGTACATCCAGGATACCATCAGAGAAATGCTGTTTTGAATCATTATTTTCTTTATTCAATGGCTGAAGTAGTACATTACAGAGTACATAAACTGACATAAAAATAAATCGTGTTACTGAAAATAGTGATGATAAAATACAAAAATATTACAGGCAAAACTTAGCATTCTGTGAAAATCATGGGGTCTTTTTGTCATCTTAACAGCTCTGAAAACTATGGTTTCTGGCCTCATGTAACTGCAGCTTCATTTTTGGTAGAAGATGAATATCCTTTTGTTTTAAACCTCAGTCTCTTAACACTGAATAGAAGTACAGGTATGCGAGTACTCCTTCGAAAAAGCAGATACAGTTTGGATACTGTGTATTTAATGAAACATGGTTAACTGATTACCCTATCTACATTCAAATTAAACTTTAAATTCTATATTTTCCATTCTATTGGAGTCTTCAAATGTAAGTTTGGCTAAAATATGGATGTATTAATTACATACAATTACAATAATGCATTAATTATGTATCAATAAAAAGTTCATGACATATTAGAAAAGTGACTAAGATTTCTGGTAAAATACTTGGGTGCCCCCTGCAATGTCCATGCTGATGTATAGCTGAATAACTTATTCTTATTTAAGTCTATTATGTGAAGTGTTTGTACTGAAAAACAGTTAGGATGAAACTGTGAAAACTGTGTATGAATTTAGGGAAAGTTACTGGTTAGTTAATTTTTTTAAACTAGTTGTTAAATCTGCCATGCATACTCACATTAGGAAACAAACTTCTCATCCTTTCAGAGAGAAGAACTAGAGGTGGTCTCCAGCAGAAAAGTGGAGGAGAGGGACCATTTTACTGTGTCTAGTATCACACAAATGTGTATGTTCTCCGTGGGCAAGTAGCAGATGTGTATATATTGTAGGTAAGTTGTAACTCTCACAGAAAAAAAACACATTTATCTTCTGAGGCTAGAGTGGTTGAACTGAATGACCTCAGAGTCTGAAGAGGTTCTTGAAGAGCTTTTTCAGATACCTAGTTAATCAGTCTCTTCTTCAAGCCAGCAAACCCAGTACTGCGGTGGAACAGCACAGAGAGATTCATATTTTCACTTCAGATGGGCACAGAGGGACTGAGACCAAAGCAACAGCTCCAGCTGGGGGGAAGGGTCTGGTGGACCAAGGGCAAAGGATGCCAGTTGGGAATCTGCCTTGCTGAAGGTTGCTCATATGCCATCCTGCACCAAGGAAATGCCTCTTTAAGCAGAGGCTTTATGGGAAGCAAGAAGGATATTGCAGTGGTGGGCAATTGCTATCAGAAAAATAGCAAGCTAGGTTTGCAACTGCAGGAACTTGCCAAGTGCACAAATGTGTCAGACCTTGTGAGATGTCTCTACTAACTGCTAGGAAACAACAGAGGGGGGCTATGGCTGATGTGCATGGGAATAAAAACAGCAGAGTGAAAGGCAGGAGAGAGATTGCAGGGGGTGGAGTGGAATTTGGGTTTTTAAGAATGTTTTAAAAATACCAAACCGACTAAAGTAGTGTTATTTGTAGTGCTCTCAGCACTTCATGTAGGACCAAAGAAGAAGGAAGAGACGTGAACTTTTAATGCCAGGCTGAGAAGCCAGTAGTAAGGATTCAGATGCATCAAAAGATGGGGACACTTCTAGTATAATGGATGGTCATGCAGGAGAGATGTATTTCATCTGAATGATAAGTAACACCTAACATCAAGGAAGTTGAGACTGAGCTTTTCCATGAAAGAATAGGAGAAAGCTGACAAGTACAGAACAACAGAGAGCTGAAGATGACACATCTATTATGGATGATGTTATGGAAATTTTGTTAGTCTCTGTAAAGGCTAGAGCACAGGGTGGCATTAGTCTAACACAGAGCATGATATAAACAGGATGCTGAAAAGAGAACCAAACTTGTACACTAACAATAGAAAGTCAGATTAAGGAACATGAAAATCAAAATAAGACACACCAGAAACCTAGTGGAAAGAGGACAATCTGCTAGGCATCATTCAGTGGAATAAAATTAGCAACAACAGTGATAAAATAAGAAGTGACAATTTGCCAGGATCAAATGATACGCACCCAAGAGTTCTCATCCTTCTACTTAAAATTCTCCTGGTACTTTAAGTACAGGGCAGGTGTGAAGGTACGTTTTAAATTGATTCCAGGTGAGATTCCAAGAAATAGGGTCTATAAGCCTGATACCTCAACATGAAAAATTAGCAGAGCCTGTAATAAAACATATTAATAAGCACATAGATAAACATGACCATTTACTGAGGAAGAGCCAATGTGAATTCTTGAAGGGAAATCCTGCCTTATAGACATACTGGAGCTATTTGAAAGTTCAGCATATGGGTGTGTTATGCCTGATACATCCTACCTAGATTTCCAGGCACAATTTGTCACCTGAAGCTTTAAAGAACCTAAGCAGTTACAGAATAAGCAGTAAAGTCCTTCATTTTATTTCATCATTTGGTTAAATTATGAAACAGAGGGTAGGAATAAATACTTTTTGCAGTGTAATCACCAGTGAATTCCACACAGATCTGTGCTGTGACTTGTGCAGTTCAAGATATTCATAGATCACCTGGAACAGCAAGTGATTAGTGAAGTGGCAAAGTTTACTGCTGATAACAAGTTATTCAAGGCAGTAAAAATGAAGGCAGACTATGAAGAATTGCAGAAGGACCTTAGGAAGCTGAAGAGTGGCCAATAAAATTGCAGATGAAATTCAGTATAGATAAATGTCAAGCCATGCGTATGAGAATGAGCAGGCCTACATTCACATACAACATAATGGGCCTTGAACTGGCCATTATCACTCAGGAACAAAATCTTGGGATGTAATAAATGGCTCTATGAAAATGTCAAGCCCAGTAGTGGCTAAAAAGGCAAATCAAAGCTAAGAATTATTAAAAAAAAGGAGTAAAGAATAAAACAGGGAACGTCATATCTCATTGTATAATTCTCTGGCGTCACCCCTTTCTCCATTTGAAACAGAATCTATGAAAACTGGAAAAGGTTCAGAAAAGGAGAACAAGGATTATCAAAGGTATGGAACTGCTTCTTTGTGTGAAAGAATGAAATAAGACTGTTAGGCTTGGAAAAAAGTGATGAAAGAAACAGGTTAAAATGGAGCTCTTTAAAAAAAGAGTGCCTGGGAGAGGTTGGATAAGGATTGATAGTCCATTGTAAATATAAAATTGTCCAAAATAAAAGGAGGGATAAATCAAGTTAGTAGGAGTCAGGTTCAAAACAATTTTAGGGAAACAGTTCTTTACACAGCACCTGTAGGCTGGTGGAATTGCTCCAAAAGATGTTAGAAACACTAAAATGAACATGGGCTGAAGGAGAGGCATGGAAGAGGAGTCCAAAGACATCTACTAAATGCATATATACCGTCTCGACATCCAGAACTGAAAATCATTAGAAAGAATATTAAGGAAAATTGTCACAGACGCTTCTCAAATTTTTATTCTTTCCTAGATTTTCATTTACAGCATGTTTTATTTTGGAAACAATAGGAACAGACTTTTAGTGTGACTCAGGATGGCCTATCTATCTATCTATCTACATCTCCATTGTTCTTGATTCTTCCAGCGACAGGCACTGCCTACATCTATTCTAGTAAATAAAACCAGCTCAAGAGGCATGGACTCACTGTTTATACATGCATCACAATGTTTGATCCTTATGTGACTCTAAACCCATAGTAATTTTGTATTAATTTTTCCTTTTCTATTCTAAGTCCCTCACAGTTGTTGCATAGCCTGTCCAAGTCTCCTTTCCACAAAGTGAATTGACAAGATGCCTGTATGCCTTCATTTATGATGCAAGTACGTTGAGGAGTGCTTCATGGTGTGAAGCCTGGTGAGGATAGCACCGGAGGAGGGTGGGAGGTAGAGAAAGCCACACCTGGTGCAATGTTGACCATCCTGCTTGTTAAAGTCAGTCCCAACGGTGCAGAGTTCAGCACCATTCTACGTGTCATTTCAAACCCTCACAGCCAAGGAGTGTAGCAGCATGCAATGCAGACAGCAGCAGCCTGGTGCTTGAGCACCAGCCCTCTCACACTACAGAGATAGATGATGTGTGGTCTAACAGAAACAGACAGTCATAGGCACACTGCCTTTTCCTGAAACCGAGCCTGTAATTAAGAGTGGTAAATGGTGCCTGACCCAGAAGGGATTTGGGCTGCCCCAAGAAGGAATTTGATCACTCAGATAATTTTGCTAAGTATTATTTTTTCACAAGCAGAGTCCATATTATGTCTGAGAGAAACAGGCTTCTCCCATATCCTTTTTCCTGGAGAACTGTTTAATACAAGATTTACATTCCAACCTTAACAAGAGCAACAATGATCTTCATAGCTATTGACTGTTGTCTATGTTTAGCTCATATCTGGTGCTAAATGATAACAGTTGCTCTGTCACCCAATGACCCCTCACCCTCAAGGAAGGGGAATCAGGAAAAGAAGAGACTGATGGGTTGAAGCGAAAACAGATTTAATGAAATAGCACCAGTACCAACAAAGGTGTACACAGTTATACTCAGCCAAATGAATGTGCAGCAGTCACAATTGACAGAAGACCAGTCCTCAGGAGCAGAGAGAAACCAGAGGAAGAACAGTAGGAACCTCAGGAGCTCCCCCTCCTCAGCAAACCTTCCCCCTTTATAATGACCATGACATGATGGTGTGGGCTACACCTGTAGCTAACTCGAGGCAGCTGCCCTGGCTGACTTGAGCCTGCCTAGCATGGCTGGGTTATTATTCTATCTCAGTCAAACCAGGACAACTGTATACATAGTAAGAATAACAATTATGAAAAAGCATTTCTCCTCATACCTACTATCCACCTTATCTCTTAGTTCATAAGCCACTACTTGTTATTCAAGGCTGCTGAATCAAAATGTTCTGAAGGTCAAAATGCCTCTGGTACCTATACTTTTTTGGGGACAAATCACTGCTTTCATCGATGTTTTATGCCTCTAATACTACTGTCTGAGATGGAGCCCTCATCATGTTGTGCTGCATAGTGGTATCTAGAAAGGTGTAGATAACACACCAGTGTTTTGACTACTGCTGAGCAGAGCTGTCTCTCCAACATTTCTCCAGTAGTCTGGGGGTGGACAAAAAACTTGGGAGGGGATATAGCCTGGACAGCTGACCCAAACTGACCAAAGGGATATTCCATACCACATGACGTCTGCTCAGCAATATAAGCTGAGGAAAAGAGGAAGAAGGTGGAGGCATTCATTTTACGTTTGTCATCCAGAGCAACCGCTATGCGTACCAAAGTCCTATTTCTCAGGAAGTGGCTGGACATCACCTTCTGATGGCAAGTAGAGATTAAAATCTTTTGTTTTCCTTTGGTTCTGTGTACAGCCTTTGTAGTTGCTTTATTAAATTGTCATTATCTTGACCCACGTGCCTGTTGTTATTTCTGTCTCCTGTCCAGCTGAAGGTGGAGGAGTGATAGAGCAGCTTTGGTGAGCATCTGGCATCCAGCCAGGGTCAAACCCCCACAACTACTTAATTACTGGTCTTTTCCATTTCAGATTGCTGTTCATGTCAGGTCTATGTGAACACTTTTTAATAGAACTGCATCATGTTTTCCTAATACTAACAAACCAGTTTGTCCCTAGTTTCAGGCTAACTGGTGGTTTGTTCTTGCACAGAGAGAAAGAATGCAGATATATAGGATTTAAACAAAGTATTTTTATATTTAGCCAGCACCGTGTTCTTGGAAAGCAGGCACCAAATCTTTGCCAAGTTTTTAGTGAAGAGACACAATGTTTCCTTCTCCTCCTATTTACTCATACACTTGGTACTTGAGTACTTAAAACTAGCCTCTGACTTCTGCTTCCCTCAGTGGCTGCTCTTTTCAGGATTTGGGGTTTCTTCTTAGGCATGTATCATTCTTGTTAAACTTGGCAAAAAAATTTTCTTCAATAGAAAGGCCACGATTCCCTCAATTGTCAACAACAGGTATTACAGGTAGTTTCTGAAGGCATTATTTCTTCTTTTAAAAACAGCTTGTAGTCTGTTGTTAGTTACAGATTGTCTCCAGAGAAGTATCACATGAGAGATGTAGAAATTTTAACTTTCTTTTTTTCTTCTTTAAAGCCAAGAATATTCTGCAGGATGATCACAGTTCTGGTCCACAGTTAGAAATACTAGCTAAATCTACTTCAAAATCTCTTTCTGATTAGTGGAAGATCTATGTAATAATTCATTTGAATTAGTGTATTTCACTGATTAAAGACTTCTGTCTAGAAAATAATTTTCCTCCAAATTTATTATGTTGATGTGAGTTTACAAAATAGCTTGATTAATACTGTAACAATGTCTACCAAAATAAATATATAATGATTTGATACTTATGGCAAGCTAAGAGAATAATTTATTAACATTATATACCGATGAATCATTGTCTATTTAGTTAATTTGTCAAAAACCTGTGCATTTATTTGACTTTTTGATCTTTTTCATTGACCAAACTATGGGGAAAAAATGAAAATAAAACCTTTTCATAATCTCTAATTCATTTGATATTGTTTTTATACTAATCATCATGAAAATATTTGACATTCATGTAGGCATATAATCATATAATGTCTTTATGGGAATCCCTCAGTATTTTTATCATTAATTACTGTGTCATAGAAACAGAATAGTAATTTTAAAAGAGAGTAAAAGGTAGGGTTTTGAGTGGTCAAAGTAACTCAGATAAGGCCTAGTTTGAGTCTAAAAAGGGCTGATCAGTTCAAAGGCTAAGTCAGCCTGAACTTACACAAATGCTTAGGGCTTCCAAGAAAGTAATTCACTTCAAGTTATTATTTTTTCATAAGTATATATTTCTAGCTGAGAACAATCACACAGATGTTTTCTTGGTTTTTTTTCCTGCAAAAATTCAAAAACATGTGCAAATACTTTTGTACACTTACATCCAGTTTCCATATAGATCAGACAGCTGATCTGACTTTAGCACTGAAAGCAAAACAAGGAAGGGAAAGACTATGTTCAGTGGAAAAGCAGAGCCACTTACCTTCGAGCAGCAATCCACATTTGGATTGCATAATCTGATCTCAAAACTGCATGACCATAAAACTGCAGCAGACTTCTGATCTGAATGGGATCCTGGATTCAGCTCGGTACTGAAGCATACACCTAAGTCTCTCTTAATCACGTATAATTTAAAGTTTTGTTTGCTGACTATTTAGTGAATGCAGTGTGTTTTAAACAGAACCTAAATCACTATAGTGTTTCTATTTTTTTCATTGTTACTGGAAAGTATTTTTAGTGGACAAGGTATACTACACTGACTTATTTCATGACTGATGTGCCTAAGCCTGGGTGCCTCTAAAACTGTTAGAGACAGAGAATGATCCATAACATGGTGACAGATGAGATACAAATATGTCTGTGGTATTACAATTCTAAATTTATGGCGCGACAGATGACAACAAAATTACAGGTGCCCACTGATGTTAAAGCATAACGATATCACTGTTACTGATCTTGTACCCTGCTCCTTTGTGTGTCATGTCCAAATTGTCACCATCTTTGCTATCTCTCCTTGCAGCATCCTCTGCCTGCCTCTCTGGGTTTTTTTCCAGGACAGCCTCAGAGTTGTCTGCGCAGCCAACCCTCTGTCACTGCACACAGCACCCTAATGAAGAAAGATTGTTCTCTTTCTTCCCCCCAGTAGTGACTTTTCTTCTCTCAAGAAAACTGTTGAAACATAACATGGTAGCAATATGTGGAAGATAGTTTGGGAAACCTTCTAGTATGCCAAGTTGCATTGCAGTGCTTTCCAGGTGAGTTTAAAGCACAAGGTCAAACTCATATTTTCATCACATCCAAGTCCTCCATAATGTCAATGCACCATTGCTAAAAACTGCAGTAATATTGCAGGACTATTTTTGTACTGGGTTTTTAGGAGACCTAAGTATTTTTTCTAATGTGCCCCTTGGATCCACTGTATAGGTGGGACATGGTAAATTGAATGTTTGAAGGTTAGTGTGAAAATCCTCCTTTAAATAATGTAGAAACAAAGTGAATGTTGGATCAGAAAATATACTTGTGATAATTATAGATCAGATGTACTACTACCCATATTTCGGTTTTATCTGCCTAAGTTATGTTACAGAAAACCTGTCTGACTGAGGTAAAATGATGAAGTATATTGCAGAATCATATTTCTATTATTGCTGTTTCTTACTTGTTAGAAATCCTAAAAGAAAGTGTTACGTTGAGTCATATAGAAACACATTGTGATTTAATATATGCCTCTAACTCATAGTAAAATACCAAAAAAAAACCCCAACCAAAAGCAAACCATGTCAGATTTGCAACAGAACTTAGATGAAACCTGTGGAGCTTTAGTGATATCTGCTGAAGTAGCTGAAGAATTAACCTTCTACTAACAAGAAAACTGTGGAGTCTTGCTACAATACTCTCAAGACAGCTAATTTTTTAACTAGTTCAAAAATAATTTACAATGAATAATTTGCTGTTTCAAAGACTGCATGTGTGAACATCGAAACCTCCACTGATAATAAACTTGGTTGTGTTAAAGGCATGCAAATATTGTTTATCTTTTCTAGCATTTGAATAATTCATAAGTGATCAAGAACTTTTCAAAAATTAGTTTATGGATCACAGATTTCTTGTAAATGTTTTCAAAAAATATTTGCATTATATACAGACTGACTCCGTGTTCTGCAAACTGCTCTTCCAAAGCTTAAAGGTGTTCTGAAGGACTCTGCATAAAGCATGAGAAATGACAGTGAAACCCTGGTATGAAATTATGGCCTTTACTAAACATTTTATGCTTCACTTGTGCTCAGAATTCACAGGATTTGCATAGAACAAAATGTCCAATGCGTCAAGTTCATTTCAATTTTGAAGGTTTACTGCTGCCAGAAATTCATTACTATAACCCGCTTCTCTCAGCACTGCAGCTGAGGTGTCTAGCTACCAGAAGCAGCCAAAACCCAAGGTTAGTAATTCACCTGAAAGTTGGGGACTTTATCTTTGTCTGGGTTTCAATCTGAATCAAACCAAAAGTAGGGATTTTTCAACATTTCCTGTAAACCAGATGGAGTACTTCAACTAGCCGCTGAGACGAAAGCAGTTTTAGCCAATAAATACATTGAGCAATTTTTAGCAATCTAAAAGCTAAAACCAGTAGTAAATGTGAGTTTCCCTGAATAGATATGAAGTTATTTGGGATGTTGGGCTCTGGAGTAACCTTCCAGGATGACAGTCCAGAGAAATTGACCTGGGCAAATAATTTTACATCAAGCTTTGTAGCAACTGATAGGTAAGGTCCATCATTTTGGCAAGAGACTCAAACAAATTATTCCCATGCTCACCAATTCTGACAAGACAGTCTCCCACAGCTGTAGTACATTACTGCAGCCTATCTCCCATTTTGTTACTCCATATGATTGCTGGTGAGTAGAAATGAGGTTTGGCCTAGATCTGCACCCCACTGCGACTGAGACACAAATCAGTGAGTTTTGTGACCTAACAATCCGGTTTATGTCCAAAAGCTTCAGATGTTCCCTATCACAGTATGATCTAATACATTGTTTCATATAGCAGGAAGGAATGTTCCTGAGAGACCTATGGATGCCTGCAAACAGAGATGTGGCTTTGTGAGTTTCAAAGGCCCCTGGAGATGCAGACACTGCAGCCAGTGGGTGCTGCACATAGCATTTGTATTTCAGATGCATGAATCCTGAAATCCTAGTGACTGTCTGGCTTCAAATTAGAAGAGCCGAATATGGCAAAAGTTCTTCAAACCTGAAGGATTTTGATTTTTAAAAAAAAAGCTTTCAAAAATTCTGATGTATTTGGAGACACAAATGCAGAAGGTTGCTCACCCACTCTGGCTGTGTTCCAGTCTTACCGGTGATTAACCTGGAAAGGATGGTACTCTGGAAGATGTGTTGCCATTTTAGCATGCAAGTCTACCACACTAACAGGTTGTGGAGGAGTGAAATTATTTTCACAGACAAGGCCTATACTACTTATCTGCACAGTAGTGGGGCAGGTTCATGTCCTCCTCGCTCCAGAAAGAATGAAGGGAAAGACCCCTTAACCCTCCTATTATGAATATTCAGAAAATTTCTCATGAGTTCTACTTGCTGTTGTGTTTTATCCCTGAACATTGTGTGAAATATACAGGAGAATGGACAAAATTATTTTTCTCAGTGTGCAGCTCTTTAATTAATATAGGAATTCATTACAGTTGCACACAAGTATGTTACTCAGCTGTATAATTAGTACTACAGTGTTAATTTAGGACTTAAGTTAATGTGTAAAATATTGCTTAACTTGATTTTTTTTACTTTTTAGATTTGTGGCTGTTGATAAGAACTATCCATAACTATTCTCATGTTAATAAATTACAGAGAAATGGTGTTAGAGTAGTACTGAAATTCCCAAGTAGTTTCTTAGAAAGCTTTTTTCCTCCTTATTTGTTTGGTTTGTTGTTTTTTTTTTGGGGGGGGGGGGGCATGAAGTGAAAAAGAAATTTAATGGATACAAATGACCTGTCACTCATCTTTAATTGTTCCTATAGCCGTTAACAACATAAAGCAATAATTCTCTTCAGATGATCATTGCAATTGTATACAGTTACCTTTTTTTAATATCAGAGATGATCTGAGAGCTAATAACTACAAGAGCAGTGGCTCTTGAATCTCTTACTGTTCAACATTTTGGCACAATATCATAAATCCTTTTTTTTTTTCCTCTAAGTAGCAATCTATTAAGTGATGTGAGCTGGATAAGATTTCAAGAGAAAAGGCTATAAAAGATATCCTGTATGTAGAAGAAGAGTTAGAGCTTGCTGTGATTCTTTACAGTAAATAGTAGGTAAGCACTGTCAGTCTCACTTCATGTTATGTTATTATCGTGGTTTAACCCCAGCCAGCAACTAAATACCATGCAGCTGCTCGCTCGACCCTCCCTCTCCCCAGTGGTATGGGGAGCAGTCTTGGAATGAAAAGTAAAACCAGTGGGTCAAGATAAGAACAGTTTTATTACTAAAATAAAATAAAATCTAATAATAAGAACAATAACAATAAAATATGGTAACGTTAATAATTATAATGAAAAGGAATATAACGAAATAGAGAAATAAAACCCAAGAAGTGATGCAAAGTGCAATTGCTCACAACCCACTGACCAATGCCCCAGCAGCGATCTGCCCCTCCCGGCCAACTCTCCCCAGTTTACATCCTGAGCATGACGCCCTTTGTCTAGTTTGGGCCAGCTGTCCTGGCCATGCTCCCTCCCAGCTTCTTGTGTACTTGCACACAAGCAAAACACGGGAAGTGGAAAAGTCCTTGATTTCCTAGCAACAACTAAAATCATCAGTATATTTTCAGCATTCTTCTCATACCAAATACCCACATAGCACTATTCTAGCTACTAAGAAGAAAAACAAATTAGCTCTATCCCTGTCAAAACCAGGACAATTACATGTATTAGATAAGGGATGAGGAAATAAGAAATGGCAAGGCAGGGAACTGATTGCAGCAGAAGTTTGAATTCTGAAAATCTATGCTTTTTCAATGTGGCATAAATTAAAACATCTTATTGCTGCCATACGGGCTTTTGTTTACCTCTTTTTGTCATTGTCCATGTTTTTCAAATTCTTCAGGTCTTAGATCTACCATAATATCTCCCATATTGTTGTATACAAACCTCTAGGCTTTTTAACTACCTTTTAGGTAGTCTGGGGGTGCACAAGAAGTTAAGTGGGGATGCATCTGGGACAGGTGACCCCAGTTGGCCAAAGGGATATTCCATACCCATGACATCAAGATCAGCATATAAAGATGGGGGACAAATAAGGAAAGGGGGACATTTGGCGTGGTGGCGTTTTGTCTTCCCAAGTAACCTTTACATATGACAGAGCCCTGCTTTCCTGGAGATGGGTGAACACCTGCCTGCTGATGGGAAGTGGGAAATTAATTCCTTGTCTTGCTTTGCTCGTGTGTGTGGCGTGTGCTTTACCTATTAAACTGTCTTTATCTCAACACATGAATTTTCTCACTTTTACCCTTCTGATTCTTTCCCCATCCCACTGGGTGGGGAGTGAGCAAGCATCTGTGTGGTGCCGAGCTGCCTACTGCAGTTAAACCACAGTAATTATTAAAAAAAATTTCTAGTGTGATTTATTTTTGTCAGCTAGTGAGAAGGAATACTAGTCCTGGAATCAATGCAGGAATTACAAACTGTGTTAACCTTAACAGAACACACACCTCATCAAGAAGTATCTAACACAATATTAAAATCAGTTTTATTCTAAAAATAACAATAGGTATTGTTCAATCTACACTTTAAAGAAAAATTGTCCCTGAAATGTATGGATTTCTGAGAAAAGCAATGCGCTTTCCTTGTTGATGCATGTTCAAAGTGAATTAGAGCAAATATTTTATATACAGCCAATGTTTTAATTAGCACTTTATATTTTTAACTGGTTTGTCAATTTACCTTATTGTATTTTTCATTTGTGGTCACTGTTCAATTGATTTCTGTTCCCATTTATTTTACTTAAAAAACCACATGTTCATACAGCACATTGACACTGTTTCTTCTCCCTGCATCCAGCTCAAAGACATTGAGAGCAATGCAGTCAACCTTATGAATGTTTTGTCCATCTGGACTTTAAGCATTGTTTCAGCAATTGATTTCATAGTGAATTCTGTGTTGATTGCAACAGCCTCTTTTAAGGGAAACGTTATGTTGTTATGTATAAAACATATATTAGCATAAATTCCAGACTTTTATGTTGCTTAAAATTACCCCTTACTAATTCATTGTCTACAATTGTGATAAGTAGCAGTGTTTTTGTAAGTATTCACATAAATCTGTGTAAGTTATTCGAAAAGCCAATTGCTTTACTTTGAATCTACAATTATCACAATTACTGGATATTGGAATCTAAAAATTGCTAAGAATATGCTTGCTATATTAAAAAAAAAATGTTACGACAGCTCATTTTTCAGACACTATTAGAAACCTGAGCTATTTTATATGATTATTTTTCTGTTTCCTCTGTGTAATAACGGATATGCATACCCACAAAGAAAGTTTAAATAGAACAAAAAAATTACTAACATAGGAGAAACAGTGAGCACAGAGTTGAACAGGGTCAGTGTGTTGTTAGAGATTTTAAAGACTCCTTTTCCTCCTGCCTGTTGCTTTAATCAGTAAACCATATGCCAGTATCATTACTAGGTAGTACCAGCAGGGCTCACAGCTACACAGAAGGTAGAGTAAGTAAAGCTACTAGCTTAGGCTGGGATTTGGCATCCTCAAAGAATAGTGGATTCTGTCACTGGCGAAATATTCACCCCTGTATCTTTGCTGAATCATATGGCTAAGTCTATTGCATCTGCTGCAGAATCTTGTTCAGCAAGTGAAGTAAGCTCTGCAACACCAAAATGTTTGATTTCACCTCCAAACCATGTGGCTCAGCCAAATGTGAAACAGCGCAAGACTGCATTCCCCATATCCCTATACATACAGATTTTCCATGTGGCTGTGTCAACTACCTCAGCACCAGCGTTAGATGCAGCTTCTCATGTTCACTCACATTTATTGACTTTTGTGGTGGGTTGACCCTGGCTTGATGCCAGGTACAACTAAAGCCACTCTATCACTCTCCTCCTCAGCTGGACAGGGGAGAGAAAATATAACAAAAGGCTTGTGGGTCAAGATAAGGACAGGGAGAGATCACTCAGCAATTAATGTCACATGTAAACTAGACTTGACTTGGGGAAATTAATTTAATTTATTGCCAATCAAATCAGAGTAAGGTAATGAGAAATAAAAACAAATCTTAAAACACATTCCTCCACCCCTCCCTTCTTTCCAGGCTCAGCTTTACTCCTGATTTTCTCTACCTCCTCACTCCGAGCAGCACAGGGAGACAGGGAATGGGGGTTGTGGTCAGTTCATCACATGCTGTCTTTGCTGTTCCTTCCTCCTCAGGGGGAGGACTCCTCACACTCTTCCACTGCTCCAGCGTGGGGTCCCTCCCACAGTCCTCCAAGACCTTCTCCAACATGAGTCCTTCCTATGGGCTGCAGTTCTTCACAAACTGCTCCAGTGCGCGTCCCTTCCACGGGGTGCAGTCCTCCCAGCAATGGACTGCTCAAGCCTGCATCCCCCACAGGTTCACAAGTCCTGTCAGCAAACCTGCTCCAGCAGGAGCTCCTCTCTCCATGGGACCACAGGTCCTACAAGGAGCCTGCTCTAACATGAGCTTCCCGTGGGGTCACAACCTTCTTTGAACATCCACCTGCATAAAGTCCTCCATGAGCTTCAGGTGGATATCTGCTACACCATTAACCTCCATGGGCTGTGGGGGGACAACCTGCCTTACCATGGTCTTCACTGTGGGCTGCAGGGGAATCTCTACTCTGGCATTTCGAGCACCTCGTCCCCTTCCATCTTCACTGACTTTGGTGTCTGCAGAGTTGTTTCTCTCACTCCTCTCTACAGCTGCTAGTCTGCAGCAGTTCGGGTTTTTTTCACTCTTCTTATATAGGTTATGAAAGAGGTGCTGCCATCACTGCTGATTGGCTCAGCCTTAGCCAGCGGCTTTATTGAAAATGAGAAACTTCTAGGAGTTTCTAACAGAAGCTATACCTGTAGCCCCCCTGCTACCAAAACCTTGCCATGTAAACCCAGTATAACTTTATATCTGACATCCAGCTTGCCGTTGACTCATGTCATCACCTGTTATCCAGCAGGAAGAGCAGCACAAGAGCATTCTCCGCTCCCAAGTTTCTACCACCATATAGTTGCATTTCTTTCATCATCACCTTGGTCAGAGCAGAAGGGGTCCTTTCCTGCACTGAGTTCAACCCTGCCCAATGCAAGAGGGCAAGAGCACATCTTTTGTTTTAGCTGCTGATAAAGATAAGTATCCATACAGGAACATCATCAGCCAGAGACCAAGACAGCACCTGCCTTTTCTCAAAGGTTGTGTGGTGCATCAGTCCAGTCCCTCCTTTCTTTCTTTAATCCTGTTAGGTACAGGGATCAGAAATGCTTCAGCCAAGTTAAAAGGCCTTTGCCCACATGATGTGCTATCAGCAATCAGTGCAGTTCTCTTAGCTTGAGTTTTTTGGATTGTCCTACAATCATTTAAAGACAGGTTTTCCATGATGTATCCTCTTTCTGGACTTGAAAAGGAGCTGAATGGAGTTATATGAATAAGCGTCCACATTTGGCTGGGACAGAATCCCAGCCCAGCCATGCCAGGCAAGCTGTCAGCAGTTTCAGGTCAGCCAGGGCAGCTGACCTGTGTGAGCTACAGGTGTAGCCCATCCCATCATGGCACGGTCACTATAAACAGGGAAGGTTGGCTGAGGAGAGGGAGTGTCTCTGGGGTTCCTGATGGAGTTCTTCCTGCTGCTTCTGAGGACTGCTCTCATTAGTTGTGATGTCTGGGTATTCATTTGGCTGAGTATAACTCTGTGTATCTCTGTTGGTATTGGTGGTGTTTTCATTAAATCTGTTTCACTTCTACCCACGGGTCTGCTCTCCTTTTTCCCTGATTCCCCTTCTTGGCTGGTGAGGGGTTATTGGATGATAGAGCAACTGTTATAGTTTAGCCCTAAGTACAGGCTAAACCTAGACAATAAGGCATTTCAAAGCCCTATCAGAGTCTCTAGTCTGCATTGTCTAGAAAAGATTAACCTTGTCATAGCTTAGTAGGTACAGATTAGTTGGTCCTAGCCAGTACTCTCTACCTGCCAGTGGAACATATCTGGAGCCATTTGGTATTATAGTTTTCAGACACATCTCAAGCAGAAATAATGGGGTGGATCAATAAGTATGGGAGATGATCAACATGCCCAGTTACACTGGTTATTTTATGCCTGCCTGTTTCCTCTGGTGCTGCTTTTTCTGATGATGAAGCTGTATTAGCTAAGAGGATAGATACTATGAAACAAAGGGTGTATTCTTCTTGATCAGCCATTGAGTGACAATTCTTTTTGGTATTCAACAAAGTTTTCCTGGATGTCTCTTGTCTTTGTTTTGTCTAGTATTTGAAGATGACATTTCTACTAGTCACAGCCATCCCTTGGACAGCTGGGGGAGACCTAGGTCCTTGGCTTTTTCACTCAACAGATTGTGCTTCAGCAGCCACTTTGCATTCATTCCTAAATCGATGTCAGACTTTCATCCTGGCCTGTTTCTTGATTAAGAGGTTATTTAACCTTCCTATTTACTTCTGTGACTTGTGCTTTTAAGTGTGATGCAACACTTTTCCAAATTCAAAAAGATGGTTTTGTTTTATTTCCACAGGAGCAGGCATTCCAAAACATCCCTTTGGCCACATGTTTCCCACTGAAGGAGGAGTCTCAATTCAGTCATAACATATTACACCTATAAAGGAGTTAGTTGCAGTAATACTGATTATGGTGTGCTTGACTTTTAGGTGTCCCACCACTCACTGGTCACCTTTATATGTGTTTGACTATACTATGAAGACTCTGGTCTCTTAAATACAAATGTCTCAGTTTTATCCTCCATCAGAATCTAAGTATCCCACTCCTCAGGGTTCTCAGGTATAGATTTTGCCTTTTTTTCTTTTTTTTTTTTTTGGAGCTGGTGTCTTGTCTGGACATAAGGGGAGAGCTTAATGTCATCTCCTATTTAGCCAATAGGTGACTAGCTAAATGTAGTTGCTTATGCTTACCTCCTGTGCCCAAAGCATAGGGAGTCCACAAGGTTTCCAGCTCAGGGTCGTACAGTACCTATACATACATTCTACAATTAAATTTTTGTTACTTCTCTGCAAGCTGTTCCATTTTGAATAATTAAATGTTAGGCTAGGTAGAGATAGAGAGAAAATGGTTATATTTTAGGGCTCAGTTGTAAAATAGGTGATTTTTAGATACTTAAAGGCAAAAGAGAGGTTTTCAGAGGGAAGTTGTTTGTATTTTTGTTTGCTTGGTTTAGTGTTAGGTTTTTTTTCTTTGTCTGGGTCTTCCAAAACACTGTCCAGTGCTGGAACCTTTGAGTAAAAGAAGATGGTGGCATTACACTGTTAGGTGCTCTTTAGGACTCAATGAATGTTCTGAACTAAGCCCTACAGGGAAGATAAGCAGGCTGTTGACCAAGAGAAAAGTGGTGACGCAGATGACACATGTAACAGATGTTAGGTACACATAATACCTCACGGTCTTGTGTAGCACTAAATATGTTACTAATAGCACTAAGCAACATAATAAATATCATAAATGTCTGTGCTATTATAGTATATGTTGAAACATGTTGAAAGCTGTTGCTTTGGTCCTGCCTTCTCCAAACATGTGGGAATTAAAACAAATGTGATGGACAAGTGGAGCTATTTATAAAGGAGTTCATGGTTTCCTACAATTTCCAAGAGAGTGATCGGATTTTTGTTCAGTAATATTAAATGAAGAGATGCTGGAAGCAAGGACTTTGAAAACAGAGTACATGCTGAAGCTCTGGTGTCTTGAGAATATAGTTTTGGGTATCAAACACTGAAAGCAGAAAAAATGCTAGCAATGTATATGTTGAAACAAGCAAAATCTAGGGTATTTTTTCTCACCACTTGCAACTCCATGTAGTTGTGAATACTTGGCACTTTCCAAAGAATCATTAATCATTGTATTTCTTCATTTTCTTTTCATGGGTAAGAAATGTGCATACTTTACTTTTTCTTTCTAAATATACCACACTGTTTGTCTCATTTTCAATGTATGTCACTGAAATTTTCTGCTTCCTATTAACACTTTTTTTGATTTGAATTGTATGCATAGATAAAATATTTTCCTGCATAAAATACTTTTGTATTAAGGTATACAGATCATTTAGGATCTACGTAGAAGAGTATTCCATATGGATTTTTTAACCATCCATTTTCTGGTATCTTTACTTTTTCACAAATGCTGTGCCTCTCTTCTCTTAAATACTGTGTTGCATTCGATCCTGTTTCTAAACTTTTCCATTTGCTTGTGACAGTCAGCCACGATCTCAGCCTTTGCTGTTTATGAAATACATCACCCAAGCTGAGAACCATGCTGAGAATTTGATGGAGTAGGAAGAGTGAAAGACTGAGCTATATGTCTGAATCATGCTTAACCCACTGGAAACATCAGCAATAATCACTGTTAGGTGCACCCTTTTCATGCTTCTGGCAGCTGGTGGAGTTCCTGTCTACTGCTGGAACTCTTTCTGGAGTTCTTCATAATCAAGTCCTTCACATTCCTTCACCATCACCTTCAACATCACCATTTCACTCCTGCTGGCCCCCGCTTCCCCATCAAAATACAACAGTATATGAAAGCTGCCTCAATCCTAACTGGAATAAGGTGCGGGGGGGTGTTCTTTTGGTGTTTGGGATTTTTTTATATTTCTTTTTTTATTAGAAAGATCTTTAAATGAATTTCAGAGATACTGTGTGGGCATGTCTGCTACACAAAAATAGGGTAAACTCATAAAATGTGACATTAACTTGATCCACATAGGATAAATGTTTGAGTGCACTTGCATAAAATGAGGGTACTCATGATGGCATAGAGGACTTCTGAGGTGATGGACATTGCTTAAGTCAGATGGAGCTGTTGCAATATCTGAAAATGTCAAGTTCTTCAATTTCCATTAACATTTATGTGCCTAATAAGAAGCGAGATCAATAGCTTTTTCACAGAAGGCATTCACTGTAGAACTAAAATTAATTACTGAAAGTGTAATAATTACAGACAATCTTATTTATGTTCTGGACAGCTAATTAGAAAGATCAAGATATAGGTCAACACTGCTTTCTTGTTCTTGCATTTATTTTACAGGCTGTGTCTGGGGCTTGCAGATATATGGGATACATTTTACCTAGAAATATCTATATATTATTCTGCATTGTATCATAACTGTATATAACTTTTGGTATTTCCCCTCCCTTCCTTTCTTTCTCCTTCTTTCCTTCTTTTTTTATTTCCTCCCTCCCTCGCTGCCTTCCCTTTTCCCTTCCTCCACTCTCCCTCCCTTTGCCCCTTCCTCATTCATTCCTTTCTTTCTCTTCAGTCTTCCTATAGAGCATCTTTTAATATACTTTCCCACAGAGTGTTAAATTAATATACCCATTCTATGCATTATATACATTTGCATAGCCAATAAATGGTTTCTCTGTTCTTCTGTTATTGGGGATAGGGGAAAGAAGTGAGTGCCTTTCCCTCTACCTGCTCAGTTGTAGAATACCGAACTGGAAAGGACTTTCAATTGATTTTGCCATTAGCAGTCATCACATTTGCGAATAAAAGCTCACTGAAAATCGTCAACTTACTAGGTATTAAGTAGGCTGTACATTGACCTCCAGCTGCTATCTTTAGATCTACATATATTGATAATGAATCACAAAGAACACCAGATACAAGCAGTTTTCCTCCAGAAGGGAGATAATCATTTGCCTGTAAAATTTATTTAGCAGACCTAACAGTCTCTGTAAATTTAACTGTCCTTCAGAGGAATTGTCAGTTTCATTCATGTAATTTTAGACATCAGACATATATTCTACTTTTTTTTTCTGCTACAATATAGATAAATGGCTATTGTTTAATAATTAGGTACTCGCTCTTAATGTGAGTGAAGGAAAGATAAAGGTGTTGTGGACAGAGACTTCTGACATGAGATTTAAATCTGAAAATCACCCCTGCTTGGAGATTTGAAGGAAATGCTTTTCCTTTTCATTTCTTTTTAACATAAATTCAGGAGTTACAGAGGAAGCAGAAAAAGTCTTGACTTCAGGAGTAGAAGGAAATTTAAACTTTGGTTTTGAGTAATAGAGTCTTTTTTCAGCTAGTCCTGATAGCCTCCAAAGCTTTAATCTAATGCTTGATATAAACTGAAACTTAAATAATCTTTTAAACAATATATAAACAATCAACACAAGAAGCAGAAAATTAAACAAATGTGTTTAGGCCTTACAGATTTTTAACACTTCATCCTTGACTGATCTGATGGACACTGATAAAAGCAGTGTCCACTTTACTTGTTGCTGTTCTGAAAGAGAAATATCAACATGTCTACTGTACTAATTGTGTAATTCCTGCTCTTTCATTAACTTTCCCCTTGGCAACATGCTTCTGGTTACTGCTAAATGTGCTGAAGCACATTGAATCAGTGATACCACAGGGGTTTTTTATATTCTAAATTAGATTTCTGCATTATTTACCTCCCATTCCCTAGTGGGTCTGGGAAGGTTAGAGGAGCAGTAGACATCATGTTGAGAGCAAAGTAGCATGCCTGCATCCCACAGTGTACGCTGAAGCAGGAGCTGCGTAACTACCACCACATCACTTCAGTCAGCTGTGTCCTCCTCTGGGGCATTGGTTTAAGGCCATACTCTGGCACAACATGCAAACTTCAGCTCTATCACCTGGCTACGTGATAAGACATGAATTACTGAAGAGCAGAAGGCAATGGGCAGACTAATGTCCACAGAATTGTTGGGTTATATAGCTAGCCTTCCCACTTACTTTTTATAAAGTATTTTAGAAGCCAATTTATCACTACTGCCCCAAATTTATTCATTTACGAAATAAGACTAATGATTCTTTAAATCATTCCCATAAGTCTCCATGTTATTTTCAAACTGTTTTCATTATTGGTTACCTTACATAATGACAGCAGTGACAATTGTTTTTAACAACCTAATTCTGTGGAGTATGCAGTTGATTTGCTCTCTATTGTGCATGTATTTTTAGTTGAACTTAATTTAATTGTCTGTGAGGCATGATACTAAAATAATAACTGCAGAGGTCTACACAAGGAAAAACAGTAGTATTTTACAAACTGGCAAATTATTTATCAGAATTTGAACATTTATTCTGATTGACTACGAAACGTTCTTCTGATTACTTAATATATTTGATCTAGTTAAAATTGGTATTACGATATTCTGTAAATTATTGTAACAAATATGTTTAGTATAATTTTTTCAGTTAGAGACAAGGAACATTTCATACACTGGCAACTGAAATGATGCTTTAAAAAGTAAATAATAAGAATCAATGAAGCTAAGACCAACAAATATAATTAATATAATTAAACATTTCCCTGAATTTTTGCTAGAGTAACAATTTTCAATATTTTTAAAACTACAGTCATAAATAAACAAAGATGAGACACAATGAGCTCGTACAGTGGCAGTTTTGAGCTTGGAATTTTGGAAAAACTTGAGTTTCAAAGGGCTTTGTCTCAAAGTTAAACATGAGTCTTTCTGAGTTACTGTAGCTTAGACATTTGTTTCTAAACATTAAAAGGTTTACAAGAGTTTAAAATCAAAATACCTCATTAATCTTTGCAAGTTTGTATACATTTTTCAGGAGTTTTTTTCCCTAGTCTAAATCATTTTTTTGAATCATATTATCATAGAGATATAAACTTTGTTTAGCAAAACTCCAACTTCATGTAAGACAATAAATTAACGTTAATAAACAGGGAAAACTCTCAACCATTTAACATTGATTCAAACAGGGGTTTCAGCAACCAGCTTTTCAGAAAATAAGTGCAGTCTCTGTAAGAAGACTTGTCTTCACTGAAGTGAAAAGTAGTTCTGAATTATCCTAGATGATCTCTGGTCAAGCACACTTTCAAGTGAACTGTTGCTTACCTATGATTCATGTCAGAGTTACTCATTAGTAAATATACACTACAAATCAGTATATTAAAACAATGTATAAAATGTAATGTTAAAAGTTTCCTATAAAATATACTGATAGAAAGGTCCCACATATTATTAATAATCATATTTCAAATTGTGTTTTGACTGTTTAGGTTTTTTTAATAGCTGTTTGTGGGCAACTGCTTGGGAGTTAATTTTACTTTTAAAATTATATGCTGTATTTTATGTAACTATAAATGTGTCCTTTACATTCACTATTATTATTATCCTGTTTTAACTGTGCTGTTAAGAACCATAAATAATGCCTTTTAGCTTTACACTAATGATTGCAGACTGCATTTACTAAATATAAAGCTCTTTTAAACACAAATAGGCATCCAGTGCTAGGTTTTCTGCAGCCACATCTCCTACTGACTTAAACTACAAGTAAATAAATGTTTATTGTATAATCAAACAGTTGCTAAATTTACTCCAAAAAATATTTTTTAAGTCAACAGATTATTTTGTGTTGTCAAATTTGTTACTAACCTGTTGCTTTTAAAGAAAAAAAGAGAATGTATCATAATATGTGACTAAAAGTCAAATAACCATCCCAGGCTGTGCACAAAAATACAGCCAAAAGGCAGAGGTTCTTTTATCTTCTCAAGACAAGAGAAACTATTTGAATGTCCCCAAGATACAGGGAAATCTGTTGGTGGTTTTTTTTTTTTTCTTTTTCAAATTGCCTATAAGAAAATTCTTACTAGAAAGCCTTGGCATTTTACATGCACTAGTTTCTGTTTGAGGAACACTGCTTTTGATTTCATTTTCTTGCCAGAGGGGGGAGAAAAGAAATGTTCATTTATATTCATCATGAAACATTAATACATAAATTTTACTCTCACTGTTGGTTTCAAATTCAGTACAGCTGCACTTAATGCAAAGTGACGTTTACATCCTAGGAATTCTGTATTAGCAGATCTGTGTGAAGATTCCAGTACTTCAAAAATGCTACTTTGTTAGGAGTTACCTGCAGCATTATCATTAAAAGTATAGCTAACATTTACATAAGAAACAACTAGTTTTATTAAGTGTTGTCATATAGCATAGAAAAGGTCTTTCTAGACTTTGGTTTTAAAAGACTAGAGTCTCTTTTTAAAAAAAGTTGAAAACTAGTGTTTTTCTGCATGTATAGCTAGGTTTGTGATGAAGTCTTCCACAGGATTTGAAGCATGTGATGTAGTCTCCTTGATATGTTTATATTCAAAAATTAGCAGTCATTTTTGCATCTATGCAAATGTGTAGATGAGACACTTAGTGACATGGTTTAGTGGTGAACTTGGAAGTGTTAGGTTAACGGTTGGACTTGATAATCTTAAAGGTCTTTTACAACCTAAGTGATTCTATGATTCCATGTTTTAATCCCAGTCTCAGTTTAGAGACAGTTTAGATCTACTACAGTGCCTATGTAAGAGATTTGTTTCTAAGCACACATCAGAGTATCCCATCTCTACAGGCTGGTGGTAGTGTTTCTGCTTTCCTGGTGGTCTTGTTCAGTCACAAAACATCATGACCAAATTAACTACTACTGACAAGTTACCTTTGTGTGTTTTGATAGCACTAAACTGACACCATGATGACCTTGTGGCAACAGAAATAGTAGGTATAAGATTGCAAAAAGTGTCTTTTTACGTTCTGAGGATGAAAAAACCTCTTATTTTCATTGATGGTATTCTGGAGGTAGGTACCTATCTTCTTGTAATGTCCGTGAAAGCTGGGAATGCACTTTTATATCCAGAATATGTTTTTTACATATCAAAACCAGAGTGAAAATCATATTTTTCATAAATCTTGACAAGTTTAATTAAAGTTTTTTCCTCTTGGTAAAATGGATTATAGACTCATTATGTGAGAATATTTACAGATAATTCCATATCAATTTTACTGACATTTTTAAAACATCTTCTTCAAAAGGTTAATTATATTCTAAGAGCTTTTTAATATTTCTGCCACTTTTTTGTTGTTTTTGAACAGAATCCTAGTTGAAATCACCTTCCTAAAACTGTGGAACCATCACAGAATGAAGAACTTTACTATTTTGAATGAAATCTAAGTTAAGGTGTAACTTCCTGTGTGAACACTTATAAAATTGGAAAAGAACCTGCATACCCCTTCTTCCTGATGAAGCAGATGAATTTACTCTTATTTGCATTTGTTAAGTACAGGTTTTCTTGCAGAGATCTACATCGACAATCTGTCTTAGACTTGATAATTGCAAATCTCATATATTTTTGTGTCAGCACAACAGTGTGTTTCCTCCAGGATCAGGATATGGATCTGAAATATACTCAGATAAAAGAAATATTTTCTTTCTTGTAAATGAGGAAGCTGAAACAGAAAGTTTAAGTGACAAGGATTGAGAGGAGGAAGAACAACAAGAAAAATCAATGTGTCCTAGGGGAGAAATTAGGATCTAGAGGTTCAAACCGCATTTTTTCTGATGTTTTTTTTTTTTTCTCTAATGGAGAAATCATTTAGAGGTCAATGTTTTAGAATCACGCTTTAAATTTCAGTGTTCACATTGAGATGGTAAGGTGCTCACAGCTTTTGAAACTGTGTTTCAAATGCAGTGCCACCTTGAAGTATGAAATCCTTTGATAGAATTCTGGTTATTTCGAGACATTAGGTTTATTGCAAGTTACTGTGTTAAAAAAATAATGACATTGATGATTCTCTTTACTACTAAATAACTACTGAATTTCGAATAAATATTTCTGGTAAGTCTTCAGTACTTTTTCCAGTAGGAAATGTCAAGGAAAGTGCGTTTCTATATGATGAGAATATATATCAAACCAGAAGATAATAACATGAGTGTAAATTTTGCATGTCTGTCCCAAATGGATCATGTTAAAGACAGTGAAATCATCATTAAACAGTAGTTTGTAAATTACAAAGAAACTTTCCAAAAAAGGAGTCAGATGAAAAAGAAGTATAAAAATTTGTAGCAGGGAAAAGACTCCTCAGAGTGGAAATAGCAGTGGGCAAAACCTGGTATGACGTTGTCAGAAGACACCCCACCCCACTCTGCCTTAGCCGGAGGGAGACACCTTCCCATCGAATGCCATGAGCTGCTGCAAAGGCTATACTCTGCTTCTCATCTTTCTTGCTCCCTTCATCTCCGCTGTCTCATGGCCACTGCCACCAAGGCTGCCATTGAATATCACATCCTCAATGAGTTCTTCCTCGGTAGTTGTCATGAAGTTATCCCTGACACGCTCTGTCTTCTTGAGTGTTTACATCCCACTATGTATTCCTTCTAGGAAATGTCAGAAGAGTTAAAACACCCCAGAAGAATCAGAGTTTATAAGTGATTGCTGAAAGAAACACCAATGAAGACAAGGAAAAACAAACAAGCAAATAACTGGCTTCTTTTAAAATGGTAATGACTAAAATTCTTTCAGACTCACTTCCTGATCTGAACCATTACCTATTTACTATTCCATCAAATCTCCAGTATTTGGAGCAGAGATTTGGGCACTGGTTTCTGAGAATGTTGTGGTGAAATACCAAAATCTTCCTTCTTTTTTGACCAGCTTTCTTCTGAGATCCCATAGCAAAAGTCATGGCACTCTCATAGACACCTCAACCAATACATGTTATGCTCTCAGTCTTTAAAGGCAAACTCTAGGATGGCTCACACGAGGCTGTACAGGCAGGGCTTGCTGAAGGGGATGGATATTAAAACTGAGCAGGTTATCTGGGCATCTCCAGACATGACAAACTGACTTGCTGAAAATGCAGTGATTTCTGAGACTGTGAGCATAGTATGGGAAAAGACTAAACAGAAGCTTAGCAGAAAGGCTTTAACACAGTAGGAGAGACTGTTTGTGAGGCAGAATAGGAACAGAAGGGACAAGTAGGAATTGGTCTAAGGAGACATGTAAAAGTTATTTTGCTATTGCAGTTCACTTGTGGCGTACCTCTTAAGTCTCATGCCCATTTATCATTGTTTCCTATATCCATTCTCCCCTGTCACCACATAGACAGAATTTTTAAGGTGTTTTTTTTCTGGCTAACATTTCACTTGGAGTGACTCCTCACTGTGGTAGATAATTCGGGGTGGTGGCTCTTGAGAAATGAGATAAAACTAATGATTCTATTTGGCAAGTAGTGAAAAGCTTAGTTTCTAAAGGAAATGAGACTAAGGCAAATAGGAACTGATCTGTTAAAAACAAGACTGTGAGAGGACTTGAACCCTACTGGGAACAGAATGTGAGTATTTGGGGACTAAAGGATTAGCAAACTTTTCCAAAAGTTCTCCTAATGTTCTCAAAGCCCACCATTCCTAACTGTCTCCCCCTTCAGTATCAGGACAACAAGGCAGCTGAAACTGTAAAAGTTAAATTCAGGTGGGCCTACCTTAAATGGAAGCCCCTTTATATTTTCTTCTTCCCTAGGCAGGAAGGAGACTTTCCTGCCCCTGCTGGTACAGATGCTCTGGAGTGCCAGTTACCTGTTAATAGTAAGCACTAAGACTGCAAAACTGGGTGTCTCCAAACATTGTAGTATGCATTCGCTTCAGTAAGTATAAGAATCATACTTGTATAGTGCCTTTTCTCTCTTCCAAACTACATTAATTTCTCACTTTTTCAAACTGCATTGCTTTGACCTGCCACAGGTACAGAAGACAGCTCGGTCTATGTCCCCCTGTCACGGTTTGAGGCTGGACCGGCCACTAACAAATGACAGACGCTCTCTACTAACCTCTCTCCCCTCCCAAAAGGGAAAAGGAAAGAGAACAAGAGAGAGAGACTTTACGGTTTGGAAAAGAAAACTAAAACAGCTTTAATGGAACAATAACAATATAAGAAAAGATAATAATTAGAATAAGGAAAAAAAAATGACATATATACAATATGTACAAATATATACAAAACCAATACCAAACCCAACTCCCCCCCACCCTGATGACAATATGCCACCACCACACCGCAGGGCTGGCACTGGGGCAGTCCCAGGCTGGACTGGACAGCAGACAGGGATGGGATGCAGGAGCTGGACTCAGGCACTGGATTCAGGGATGCACGGATCAGGATCGACGATAGAAGGACAGAGTCCTCCTCAGATGTTGGCCATTGAAGAAGAGAGGAAGAGACAAAGAGGGCGAGACCCTCGTGATCTCTCAGCTTTATACTGAATATGACGTATATGGGATGGAATACTCTGTTGGTCGGGTTTAGGTCACCTGTCCAGTTCGCTCCTCCCTGTAGGTGCGACCCTTTTCACTCCCGGCACCCCAACATGGAGCACAAGACTTAACAGTGACCTTGGTCGCCATAAGAACAAGTACAAGCAAGGGCCTCTCTGCACCCCATTCCTTGGTATGAACTATAAACATCAGGCCTTAGCACTGCTGGGAGCAGTCATTGTCTGGAAAAACATGCTGTTGTTTCAGAAAGTGCTGTTAGTTAAAGGGGACTTAACTGAAAAGTTAAAGCACTAAAACAGAATTAGTTCTGATTTAGCCCAAACAGGACACCCTCAAAGACAAAAATTGTAAGTTTTAAAGTTTGCATGTTTAAAAGTGCATTTTAAGTAGGAAAGTGTAAATCTAAAGAGCTGATGGAAAAATTTATATTACATTTTAACACCATACCCTACAATGACTGCAAAAATTTCATCTTCATCTCATTTATGCTGTAGAAGACCTGTTGCTTAAGCCAACTTTGCCCTTGGAGATGCATATTGATGAATATAATAGCTCTATTTCTTCAAAAGATAAGAAACATGCTATTGTGGTGCATTTTAATGGTGTGAAATATGAGGTGTTCACCCTCAAATTGATTATTGTGGATTGGATTTAGCCATCCTGGAAAGAAGGTGATTTGAAAGTTAGAATAATTAAATGTACCCACAGTTTGTCACCAAAGTTATATTAAATTGGTTTTCTCCAGTCTTCTTTAGAGCTTTATTTTGGCACTGTTCCTACACATTGAAAAATAATGATACAAATAAAGAAAGTGTACTGTTTATTTTCCCTTTGTCCCACCTTTATTCTTTTACTGGAAATGGTTACAGTGAATGTAGAGATGTCTAACCACTGTAAGACTGGATAAATTCACAGTATCTCCCAATCAGCAGAGCACTGGTTGTGGACTGCGCACACTTTTGTTCTATCTCCAGTTTTACAGCTGGCCTGCCACTTAATCTTAGCCAGTCTTTCACTTATCTGTTCTTGTCTTTGAAGTTGGAATAATGACACTGAGAATCTTTGTAAAATGTTGTGAGATATACTGATAAGAAGAAATATGGTAGAGTTAGGCAGTATTTTTAAATGTAGTGTCATCAGGACCCTGTACAACTAAAACCTCTCTGTTCCATCTTTGCTGATGCAGGACTAACTAAAGTTATCAGTACCACAGGAGTCTGCCTCTTTGGTGCCCTGTACTCATCCAGAGAGTTGTTAACAACCAAAGAATCAGAAAGTAAGTGCTCAAATTTTCTTCATGTTTTTGCCATTTATTTTATACTTTTCCCCTGAGATATTAAGAAAACATTTTAAAACACTTTAAAAGCCACATTTTCCCACCCGTTCTCCCTAATGGACCAAACAATGGTCTTTTGTATAGAAGCTTTGCCCCTAAAAAAGCAGTGTTTATTACAGAACCAACAAGTTATATTTGGGAATAATTTTTAACTCATGGTAGCCCTAAGGAGTTCTATATAACATGAACCTACACAAGTTCCAGTCGGTACTCATTCAGAGTCAAATTAACTAACATTTATACTACAAGCCTCATTAATCCAACACTTAATTTAATTTATGCAAAGAACATCTTAGTTTAGACCACACCAGGAGGATGATAGTGACTCTTAAGATTTATATAGTCTAGCTATTTCCAGTATAAAAATCCTTTGTATAACACTCATGACACCATTTCTAGTAGGGGAGTGTCAGTACTGAGGCTGAGGTAATCTCCAGGAAACATGACTTTCCTTTGTTTTGCTCAGTTATAACTTCCCAAATACTGCACGAAGATGCTGTGCCCCTCATGGCTGTTTGAAAGATATGGTCAGATTTTCAAAGTGACAGAGCAAGAAATGTACTAAGACCCTAGCTAATTCTTTGATTTATTGCCTACTTCCAGCTTGTCACTCTCCTTCTTTTCTGAAGAGGAAACAGAAGACTGAAGAGACATAAAGAATAAATACAACTCAGCCCCCTGGTCCATCCTTTTTCTCAGTCAGAGTAGTCCAATGAAATCAGTTCCTGGGAGCAGAGTAGAAACAGGACAGGACAGTTTTTCAATGTTGAGCAGGTAGACTGGTGTTACTGCCCAAAAAGTGACCTGTGCTATAACCAGTGAGGTTAATTATAATTGCTGCTTCATCTGAAGCATCACATGCTGCAACTGTGAAGGTTTAATATGAAAGTTTTACTGCAGGAGTGTTGTGTGTTGCAAAGTGAGAAAGTCTGTACCAAAAAACCCACCCAGTGCCCTGCTGTAAGTAGTCTGAGCTCAGAAAACAGAAGCATGCTTAAGAATTCTACTGAAATTTAACGCAGCCATTTTGATCCTTAAAGTCATAGAATAATTGAGGATCAGAGAGATCTCTGGGTGAAAATCTAGTACAACCCTCTGCTCAAAGCAGTTAGTGTTGCTTAGGGCTTCGTTCAGTCAAGTTGCATGCCTCCATGGTAGAGAGTCCACACTCTACTTGGGCAAATTTTTTCAGTGTTTTGTAATCCTTTGGGTTTTTTTAAGCTTTAATATCTGTACTGAGAGTATATAATATTTATAATTCTAAATAATTTAGATGATTGATTTCCCTTTCTGTAGCTTGTATGTGTCGCATCATGTGCACCTCTACAAAACCTGTCTGTGTGTTCTTTTTAGATGCCCATTACCTGAACACAGCAGTTAGAATAGTCCTTAGATCAATTAGAGGAGGTAAGATGCTAAAGTGCCATTAGCCCTTTCTTCTCCTAGCTGAACAAAACCAGTTCACTCAGTGTCTCCTCATACATCTAGTGCTATAGTATCGCAATCATTTTGGTGACCTTCCACTGAACTTCAGTGTGTCAGTACCTGTTTTTGTAGTGGGGGTGCCAAAATTGTATATGATATACCAGACATGCATCTTCACAAACTAAAGAGCCAAAGTCTTGAACTACTTGCAAGAGCAAAAATACATTTTAGGCTCATGCTTAGCAACTTAGGCTGCTGCTTTGAAAAGGAGAACCTAAAATGTAAGAATATGCATAACAATATGCATTATAATCTTCATATATATTAATAATAATATGCAAGCACAAATTAAAATATGCATGAATTCTTTTCTTTAATGCCCCCCAGCAACTTTTATGGAATAGACAAATAAGAACAGATGCTTGCTAGCACTCGTTATCAGACTTGACATTACATGTACACAAACCAGATTACATGGTCCAACTGCAGGTTATTATTTTTATGTTTTCTGTTCTGACTTTTTCCTCAATCATTATGTTTGATATTTTGCCATGCTACAACATCAGAGCAAAGGGCATATGGCCTGAACCACACTATAGAATGAGTAATGCTGAGATAAAGACAGTTTAATACAGAAAAAAAGGGGGGAAGGGAACAAACAAAGAAAAAAAGAAAACAAACAAATAAAAACCCAAAAGCCAAGAACAGCAAATGGTGCAAAAAAAAAACCCCAAACCGTTACTCACCACCAGCTGACCAAAACTCTGTCATTCCTCAAGCAATGGCAGCCCCAGCAAACTTTCTTCCTCCCAGCTTTTATAACTCAGCCCAATGTCATATGGTATGGAATATAGTCAACTGGGGTCAGCTGTCCCAGCTGTGTCCTCTCCTGTGCACCCCCAGCCTACTCGCTGGTGGGATGGTGTGAGGAGCAGAAAAGTCCTTAGCTCTGTGTAAGCACTGCTCAGCAATAATGGAAACATCCCTGAATTACTGACACTGTTTCCAGGACAAATCCTAAACAGGGCACCATACAAGTTAGCATGAAGAAAATTAACTCTATCCCAGCCAAAATCAGTACAAAGTGCCATATTTTCTAGTTGTTTGCCCTGCAGGAAACAAACAAGTCAAACAGTTGTCTCAAGAAGACAGCAAAGAAGTGAACAGGAGAGAAAAAACTGAATATAAAATATAAATGTAAGGAATTTATATTCTTATCTTTTTCTTTATTTATTGTTATCATATTCCTTTGGACAGACAGTCAAGCCCTCTTTCCTCTCTTTTGCTGATAATATAGAGTATGAAAAGATTGTCTTTATATCTCTCCAAGTAAATTTCCAACATGACATAGCAATAACTGAGAGCAAAGTAGTTGACATGGCAACAGCAAATAGCCAGAAGACCTTGTGCAGTCTCTCAAGATAGAAGTGCTGATTTTCTTCAGCAAGAGAGGGGAAAAAAAAGAAAGGAAACGATATCTCAAACTTTAGATACACAATTGCATTCTAATAGTGTAATAATTAAATTGCCTCACGGCTTGTTTTAGAACTAGCAGTGAAAGTATAATGAAGAGTAGTGTTAGCATTGTAAATGAGAAATTATTTACTTAGAGGGCTATGTTCATTACTGATGTTTGCTGCTGACCTTGGTATGTGAGATACTAGATTTGCCTTAACCTCTAAGGATATATTGAAAGTGTATGACAGGTGAAGGTATTAGTTTTCTGTGCAGCCTCAAAACGGCACTTATTGGACCATTTTCTGTTGTGCACTTTTCTTTCAGTAATGCATTAAGGGTTAAACAAATATCTTGCAAATATGAAAAAATGCTGTTTAATTCCTTTCCTGTCTGAACATAAAATTTGAAAGTCTACTCCTGAATAATGTATACCAATCTTACTGTATTAAAACAAACTTTTTTTGCCATAAGTAATATAGTAATTTAAACGCACTTACAATAAACTCAAGTTTTATATGTTTTATCATATGTTCCTTACAGGGCCCTTGTACATGGATTATAGTGGAACTGTGATTGAAAATGAATTTTAACATCATATGATGTCTCCCTTTCTATTTAATTAATTTAAAAATTAAAATAAAACAAATAATATTTTAATATCTCTAATTAAATCATTACCCATTGCAGGTTCTGATGCTCACATTGTGCAGCACCTCGCTTTTAGCTTGATCCAGAACCCACTTAAAGCAGTGGGATACTGTGGAGCAAATGTTTACTAAATAGTTCTGTTGATTCTTGAAAGGTCAAAGTTAATCATTAGTGAAAATAATATCTTAGACAGAATTCTGAGATTTAAATAGCATTATGGTGTGTAACAACCCTGCAAGTGACATACAAATCTTTTTCTCTTCCTGTCTTTATAGTGCAAACATATTTTAGTTATACTTTTTAATTGTTGGATGAAAGTACTTGTTTGTTGTTCTTTTACCTTTTTCTTCTCAAGGGAATAATTTTTAATGGTTTCTATTCCTAGATTCCTTTTCCTTTTAAATTGGGGCTGTTGGAGTTTACACCCCCATCTTTTATTAAATATGTTCGTCATTATGGCTAATTGCACTACAAAATTGGCTTTGAGAAACCAAAGGCACACTCCAGAACAGATTGGAATATCAAAAGAAGTGTGTTATGCAAGATAGGGAAGATAACTATTTTGCATTTTGTTAATATAGTGAATAAATAATGAAAATTTCAAACAATTTCAATAAAACATTATTTCAGGAAGACCAGCAACTCATATATTTTCTACTGCTGTCCTACTATATGCTTTGTCCATTTCCTCTGCTGCTGACAAGACTGATTTTTTGACAGATATTGGGAAGGAGAATCAATAGGTCCTGAAAAGGATATCAACTCCTGGCTATAAAATGCAAATTCATTTTGAATGAGAAATATCACAAATGAGGAGAGACTGTATTCACTGGACAACGGTCACTACAGTTCAGCAGAAAGATTTGTCCATTTCCATGTATGTATGAACTTTTGTTCGTTTCTTTGAATGTTGGTAGGAATGGGAGCTTCTGAATGTGTAGGACCTGTACCTTCAGGTCCCAAATTATTTTTGTTGGCATAGATAGCAACGGAGCTTCTGGAAATCAAACTCAGCTTGCGCATGTAGTTGCATTCCTAACAGTATTGGACAAATTTTTACTTGAAATCTAATAGTACCCATGTATTTCTTGCACTGGGTTGTCTATATGCATAACTGTAGTTATGTATGTATATATAATTATGTATGCATATGAATTGTGTATACAATTTGATATTTCTTTTCATTGTTCTACTAATTGGTGCATAAAACTAAGTTGTGTTCAGAAAGTAACCAGCTACTGACTGAAAATTCTTCTTCCACATCAGTATAAGCCATGCTTGACTAAAAGTAGAAATTAGTTTTATCTGTAGGTTTCTCCTCTCCCCTCCCCTCCCCTTGTTGTTGATAAATTAATGCTTCATAAGATAGAGTAAGTCTGTGCAGTTCATTTAGGTCTGATATCTAAATAGAAAATATATTAAAAATATGTTTTTAGAAATGGTATCAATAGTTCTCAGTATGTTCTAATGTTACTAATGAACTTGGTACAAAATGAGACAAAAATTACTAAAAGTCTTGGAAAGAAACATCTGTCTGATGTGTTTTCCTTTGGTCCTGTTTAGTCCTCCAATGACGTGCTGTGATGTAGGAAATTTCTAATTCATCATGAGGGTGTCAGTGATTCATTTGTTCTTTAGAAACTTAAAAGAAACTCCTGGCTTATGAATTTGGCCAGCTCTAACGCTTACAAGAGGATATCAAACATCGCAGCTTAATGCTGCTACTTTTTACTTCTTACTAAGGATTAAAGGGTCAGCTCCATTCAGCTTCAGTTACAGCAGCCACTGGCAGCTAAGTCAAGCAGATACTACTGGCATAAAAAGGACCTCATAGTAGCATACTCTTTATAAAATTAAGCAGAAGAAATAATAATTCTTTATGTTCATAACTGTTTATTATCTAGGATTTGTAGAAAGTGCATAAGGGAATTAAGGTATTGATATCTGTTACACAGTCTCTGGAGGGCAAACTGATTCTTGTCAGGATTATAATTGTACATCAGTCAAAAGCCAGGGTAAATGGCATTTTTTGTGCAACTTCTTTCTTCCTGTGCAACACGGTTCATTTCAAAGTCCTCACTGTAAGAAGGTACACATGGATCCATCAGGACTATGTGAGTACCCAATATCTATAAAGACTGTGAAAATCTGTGTGCTTCCATGATAACAGGAAGCAAATTAAACCACACTGTATACCGCTTTACATAATCCAGATTACAACTGGCAGAAAACAAGAGCGCAAAGTAATTCTATGGAAGAAGAAAATCTTACCAGAGCTTGATGGGCCACCTCCATGATAAGATACCTCCTTCTGATTTAATGAAATTGTTTCAAGCCTCACTTTCTGGCTGGTCTCTTACAAACCATAGCTCTGGCATCACTTGTGAGACGTATTTTTCTTGTCTCTTCAAGACAGCTCCACTCCTTTCCTCTCAGAAGACGACTCAGCGTAAAACCGTTCATGACTCAAATGGATCAGCTTCTCTAGATCATCATTAATGAAGTTAAAAGAGGAACATATGATAGCTGCAGAAAAAGATTGTGTTTTTCAGTGTGCCTGACCGCTGAGTGGTGCAGAGGTTGGATTGCTCAGAAAGTTGGCCTTCTGTAGACTTTTTGTCTCATTTTATTTGTAATGCTTTATATGTTAGGCATAGTGTGCTTGCAAAAGTCTTTCCTTAGGAGGGTGGAAGAATGGACTCACTCAGTGAAATCTGCTGCAGAGCACAGTGTATAGGCTGAAGTGACCAGAGCAGTGCTTTGCTGGTTTGCCATGATCCATGGAGGAAGGAAACAGATTGTATAGAAACTTATTTTCTGTGTTCCCCTTGTTTAATAAGACAAACAAGCAATTGACTTTCACCTCTTAACATGGTGATTTGCATTTGATGGCAGTGAGTTCCTGCGAACACCATAACTGAATCCCTCTGATGTCTTTGTGTATGTGTGTGTGTATGCAGCAGCCTTTGGCAGTATAAAGTTTTAGCTTAGTAGTTTTCCTGATGAGTTGGCATGGCATGTTTCCAGATGATTTACCACACAGCTTCCTGTACTGTGATAAGGCATCATCTGTTAGTCTTCAAGCAATTGCACTCCCTGCTGTTTGCAACTTCCTGCTGGGTTTTTTTGACCAAAAAAAAAAAAAAGTGAAGACTCCAAAAATCCCCATATATGTTGTCTTATTGCTTTATATCAGATTAAGTATTCTATGATTTATGAGTTTTTTACGTAGACTCAAAATGGTAGATGGGCTACCAGAGGAGTGAAGACCATGAACCTACCAAATAGTTTGGCAGTATTAGAACAGAGAGGACATAGACCCAGAAGTGAGGTTTCATCATAATAAATGCAGAATTATTTACAGTGGCAGAATAAATAAAATCCAAGATTTGAAATCTACAATTCGGAATGAGATAATGCCTCCAAGAAGCAATCGCAAATACAGCATTAAAGTGCCTCATTGACTCTTGTGTATTGACCTAATATTGACCTTGCTAAAAATTAAACTCCCACAAATTGTCTGGTGAGAGAACTGGAAGCATAAATGTTTCTGACTGGAGTATTCCTGTGTATGTACCAATTCAGCAAAACACTGAATGTTGTTTACCTTTATGCATAGTTTCTCTGAATCAATGTCTCAGCTCCTGAAGAACTGAAAGGGATCCTTTCTGAGCAGATAAGTTCATTTTGGTCTTTTGGTGTATACTTAGAAGGAAAATAGTGTGAAAGAGAATCCTGATTTTGAGAGATTATCTACACCAACATCTTCATTTGAATGACATAGTAAGGATTTTCAACAGCTCCTTAAATAACTTGAATGAGTCTTACATAGCACAGTGGAAGCCTCAAATAAAGTACAACATGACGAATACTTTAATTGAATAAAATTTGGGTTAATTTTTATTTTTTTTTATTTAGGGAATGGGTACATGAATGGTATGGTAGAGACTCGTTGCATGAGGAGTATACACACAGAAATTGAGAAGCACAGCAATCTTGTTTTGAACAAAACAGCCCTTTAAATAAATGCATTCAGAAAACCACTTACAAATTATTCTTTAAATATGGTAGACAAACGATTAACTTAGTAAAATGTTTTTATAGGTTTTTGTGGGCTTCGCACTACTGCAAGCTAGATATTCAAAATCCCTATAACTTCAGATAATTGATACTTTAAGTGAATTTTATAATTCAATTTATGATAACTTTTATTTATTTTATGCTTTTCCACACTACTGGAGACTTGTTCTTTTCTTTCTCAAGATGGTATTTTTCATATTTTGAAAACCGAACAGTATAAGAAATATTGAATGGCCTAAGAAACAGTGGTCACTGCTTCATAGTGGAAGGGTACTAGAATGATCAGTTAGTTTGCACTCTATTATTCCATTTATTTTAGGTAGGCATGGTTAACCAACGAGGGATTTGGATGAAGGAAAAGAGTGCTTTATTTCAGAGGGCGCTATGAATGCAATCCTAAAACAGAGAAGTGTTTTTAGAAAAAGAAAAGAAAGTGAAAAGTTTGATCAGCATGATCCCAAAATGGATCACAGAAGGAAAAATAAAAGTATTTGTATGGAAATTAGCTTCATTCATAGCAGAGAAATCAGGTTTATTTTTAGGCAAGACATATAAAAATGTGTCAGAAGAAAGTAGTCAGGGTCAAGGTGCAGACGTGACTCTAACAGAGCTATTGTTTACAGTAGGAACGGATGGCAGTAGGCCATGAGCACATTAGGAAAAAAGCATCACTGGAAACAGTTAAAAATACAAAGTAGATTGCACATTACTATCATTATCTGTAGACTTTTTCACATCATAAAGCTGTTGTTATAATGTACTATGTAATAATATCTCTACTGTAAACTCTACTGGGATTGCAATACACAGTTATTTTGCTAAATTTGTGACATTTAGTATTTACCTCTCTGTTGCCCTACTAATTTTTCAATCATATTTTTGTGCTTTCCACCTGTTTTTGACTCTTACATATGATGAGTGTTACCACAAATCACAATGCCTGTTACTAGTTTTAGCATGCTCCCTCTTCCCAAGACACTTTTCTCAAGGCTGGTTAACTGCTATTTCTGATTACATCTGGAAAAGTGTTTGGCTATCTGAAGTTACATATGTACACTACTATATAATCCAGCATCAGTGTAGTATCTTTGCTGGGATCTGCTTTTCAAAGATTTACAGCTTTATTTATAAGGTGACAGGAAGAAAAGCTATTTATTCAGCTTCCTCTTATTATTTTTTAATGCTTGATTAATTCATGAAGTGATGATTTTGACTTTACAATAAGGATAGCATTAAAATACCTGAAACTCTAGCAGCTGCTTCCACTAATTTAAATTCCACTATTATCTGTCCAGAGGAATGTTCATTACTGCCCCAGTAGAGACAAAACAGACTCAACAGCATAACACACCCCTCTTCAATGCTACTTCTGTCCAGCTATTTTGTTTCCTCACTTAGAATCATAGAGTCATAGTATAGTTTGGGTTGTAAGGGACCATTAAAGGCCACCTAATTCAACCCCCCTGCAGTGAGCAGGGACATCTTCAACCAGATCATGTTGCTCATAGCCCGGTCCAACCTGACCTTGAATGTTTCCAGGGATGGGGCATCTACCACCACTCTGGGCGGCCTGTTCCAGTGTTTCATCACCCGCACCATAAAAAAAAATCTCCCTTATATCTAGTCTGAATATACCCTCTTTTAGTTTAAAACCGTTACCCCTTTTCCTATTGCAACAGGCCCTGCTAAACAGTCTGTCCCCATGTTCCCCGTAGGCTCCCTTTAAGTACTGAAATGCCACAATAAGGTCTCCCTGGAGTTTTCTCTTCTCCACGCTAAACAACCCCAATTCTCTAAGCCTGTCCTCACAGGAGAGGTGTTCCACACCTCTCATCATTTTTGTGGCCCTCCTCTGTTTAACTGTGTGTTGTCAGCAAATATTAACAAGAGCATGGTTGGTTTATTACAGAGCCATAAAGCTAAATTCTTAGTAAAAATATTTAATCTATATTTCATCAGTATCACAAACAATCAAAACCTAATCATATCTAAAGGAACAGAATGCAGTTTTATTCGATGTTTACAGATACTCAACTCACCCATTCCATAACTTTGAAACTCGAGGTACTTCCTAAGATTTCTGAAGTGTACTAGATTCCTAGCCCTGTTTTTTGAAATCATGGTCTTTGAGTTTAGTCTTCTGTTTCGGAGAGTTTTGTGGGTATGGGGTTTAGGTTTTTTTGAAGCAGCTCATATATATACCTTGAACTACTGAATGGAGGCACTGAAACAAAATATTATATTATTGCTTAAACATTGTTTATACGTGCCTGTAACTATGTAATGAAGGGAACCTGGTAGCAGACAATAGACAAAATGACAACCACTTCTCTCCATCTTGTACTTGTAACCAGCTTGAATTTGCAAAGAAATGCTGTGTCCATTCATAATGAAAAAAAAAAAAAAAAAAAAAAAGAATGAAGAAATTGTGAGCTGTGTTTGGAAAAAATGTGTTTAACTGTTAGTTCATGTCAACTGGTAAAAACAGGAGGAGTTCTATTAAGGAGTAGTGGAATATCTGATATTCAGAACGTAGCATCAGTTTCATCTTCAGACATGTACACACAGAGGTACTGAAATATAAAAAGGAATTCCTTCAAGAAGCCTTTTGACATTCCTTTAGGTAAACATAATTCAATGGATTTGCTGACTTTAGAACTTTTGCCTTCAGGTATAGTTATTCTCTTTGAGAAACAAAGCCAGTTGCAGACATGATGTGACGTTGTTTGTCTTTAACAGAGTAAGTCCTTCTGACACTCCTGCAAACATCCTTTCTTGCTTCCAAAACACTGCTTTGATTCGTAGTTGACCTTTCCACAGGTATTGTGTCTGTATTCTTTTAAGCTTTGTGTAGCTTCAGTGTGCTGACATGCAGTGTTTCATTAAGGTGTCAACTTGTTCATTTCTCTCCTTTTCTGATGTATGTCAGTGAGCTCTTCGCAGAATAATGATTCCATTGTGGAACACCCTACCAAAATCCTAGAGATGCTTCTGAGGCAGAAAGTAACCATAATTGTTTTGTAACCAGTGACACTCTCAACAAAACCACGACCACAAATATAAAAGGACCTTGTTTTCCAACTGGCTTTTTTCTTTACAACCTACATACTGCCTTTGGGGCTAAATCGAAGAAAGCTGTAAATTATGTATGAAATAAAAAATGGAATTCTGGCAGAAAATTAGTTTTGGAGAAAAAAAGCTGATTACTAGAATCCTTTAAAAAGAAAAAAAAAAAAAAAGGCAAGCAACTTATTTCTAGGATTTATAATGTTGTGAATAAAATCATGGTACTGGGGAATACAAGTGAGAATTGAATAAATAAATGACAAAGAGAATTAAAGCAACTACTAATGAAAAAATATTGGAATAGATGACTTATTTTAATAGAATCGTCTATTATAAGGTATCAAAATATAAGTTACTAGGCATTGTCTGTCTTCATTATTTAGGTTACATTGCAAAAACAATCCTAGTGTGATGTAGATATTATTAAAAAATGTACCTTCTATTGTTATACAGCAGGAGTACTACTCTCTGCATTTTGGCAATGTCTTTGATACTCTGTTTTCAAAGAAATCAAAAAATTGATAGAAATTATTATTAATTTATAATAATTATTATAAGTAATTATTAATAATATAAAATATTTATTCTGTATTACTATAATTAAACTTGTTATAAACTTCAAAATCATTTGCATGTTTAGAAAAATACAGCATTATAAGACAAACACAGATGTCCTTTGAGACTATCCAGGATACCTTGACCTCTGCTGTTAAAACAGGGACTGTAAAAGAGAGCATATCTGAAAACACACAAGTGAAATACATGGACAGCACCTAGCCTTTTCCATGGTACAGACCTGCAGTCACTGAGTTCTTTTCAATGGTTTTAAAAAGGAACACACTGCTAGCTTCTCACTGATGGTTTTGCTGGAGAACAAGACTAATCTATGTCAACATTTTGCATGTTCAAAATTCAGTCATTTCAAAATATAATAATTGACTTAACTGTCTTAGCTTAGCCATGCTCCAATAGTGACCTCGGCCTTTTTGTCCTTAGCAGTTGCTGTCTGTAAAATAAGAATAATAGTGTTAACCATACCCCATAAACATGTGGTAAAAGTTACTTAATACTTAAGCATTGTGAAGATGGGGCCTACAGCCTAAAAATGGAGCACGCACTTACATAGACACATTCCCACCCCAAGTGTGGAACACTGATACTGATACAAGAACATCTTAGTTCTGTTCAGAAATTTGATTTGAATCTCCTGATCATCTTAATGAGCTCACCAGCACTCAGAACATGAGGCTACAGTAAGTCCAATGTAAAAATCTCTGAAATGTGTTTATGGCAGATTTCCACACTTTAACAACAACAATTCAACTCTGTAAGTTAGTACCATCTGATGTCAGAGCTGTGTAATTTAAAACCAGATCAGGTAGCTTCATACCTCTGGGTCGCTGTATGGGCATGGGCTGGCACAGCTCCTGGTGTTACTGAAAGCACAGTGAGTGGCCAGGTGTGCACAGAAAGCTTCGATGATGGCAGTAGCCAAAAGGAAATTGAAGCAGATAGATAGGAATCCTGTAGCTAGAGATATTTTGGATTAAGACCTTAATACAGGGAAAAATAACACCTTTTGCCAATGACTTTTGGGAATCATAAGTGCCTGCTGGGTTCATCGTTGTGCTCAACACGGGGAGCTTCTGGGACGGTACTGTCCTTCAGCTGCCTGGCCCCGTGGGCCCTGCTTTCAGGGTACATGTGTCTGGAAGAAAACTGCTGCGCTAAGGTATGAGGTTTGGTTTTGGGGGCTTCACGGCTGGGCACTACAGAGCCGTCACTTGCAACCTCAGGGCAGGTGACACCAGGCAGGGAGCAATGCACAACTTGCAAACTGAAAAATTGAAAGATTTTTTTTTTCCACTTATTTTTACAGGAAATATTTGATAGTAGAAACCTATTTATCGATTCCTAATAAATACTTGAAGGAGTAGAATTTCTGGTGCTTAAACACGGCCATTAATTTATAGAAATGTGTTTGGATCGGCATGTTAAGCATAGTCTTTCATGAGAGTTACAGTGACTGTTCGTTGAAATGTTGTTGATTGCCAGATAAAGACTGCGCAGATAAATCTTTATTCCATATGCCATCTACCATATGACGTATGTGTATGTCAAACTCACAGCTCGCTGCTTTGGCAGGCATAAGGTGAGATATCAGATTCCTTTTCAGAAAAGCAGACATACAGACTGTCATACAAATTTTGTTTTCTCTTCTAAAGCGTCTGATTCCCATTTTTTTAAATAAATGGTATGGCTTATGTGTCCTGCAGTATACTTGAAAGTTTTTCTATCAAGTTACACATAGCATTTACAAACTTAGAAGCTAGTGACAACACAGTTACGTTAACTCCTCTTTGCAAGTATCACAAAATGTGTGTCAACATATCCCAAACTCAAAACTGTCTTAAAAAGACAGTTAAATCAGTTTCATTACGTTGTCTGCACGTTAATTGAACAAATTAACATTTTAAGATTTGTTAGCTAATTATACCGTTGACTCAAAACTTGTGTCCCATTCTACACTTAAAGTAGTATCTTAAATTTATTTCTATTCCTGAAATAATAAAGCTTTAATTATCAAAGGTTCTCCATATTCTCATAACTTTCTGTGTGTGTAATTAAAATATTCATACAGGCAGAAGTACGATAAAATATTTTTTGCCATGTAATATACGTACAGTATCTCACAGTTATTCTTGGAGTGGCAAATAATGCCATTCAATGTCTATTTGTGTCATATGGTATAATCTACCCCTTCAAGTATTTAAAAAGTACAAAAAATGTTCTAACTTTAATTCAAGGGTTGGTGGGATAAATTGCTGTTTGCTGTCATTTAGAATACCATAAAACATCTGAAGCAGTTCACCATGTCTGTATACAATTTTCTTGACTTAATTAACATATGGCAAGTTAACAGATTTCAGTTTAATGCCATTTTGGCACAGTATGCTGACTCTTGGTTAAATTAAGGGGCTTGAGACAAGTCCACATACATGAAGATTTGTTAACAGGGTAGTCATATTTGAGGAAAATTAAAAAAATAAGAAGTGAGGGAGAGAGGGAGAGGGGGAGAAGAGACAGGAAGGTGGGAGGTGTGGTTATTGCTGACTGGAGCGTGCTAAAATCAAGGGCAGGTTCTGCATGTTTCTTGGCTGTTAAGGTCTCTGAATTAACATTATTGACACCCTAAACTAAACCAAAAGCTACAACCAAGGGCTAGGAAAAAGGTCAAAGGAAGGAAGGAGTGACCAGTGGCGGCCACTGCCCAGGACATCTGCTGTAGCAATGCTGTTGGGGTTTGCAGGTACAAGACCATGGGAATAGCTGCACAAGAGGACTTGCATGGGAACAGCAGGGAAAAACACTGCCACTGGGGCTCTGGAAAACCCTCCCAGGGCAGCTTGGGTGAAGGGGTGTAGAGCTGCACCTGGAAAGCAGCCCACAGAGCTGCCGATAGACCCTTACAATACAAACAGGAAAGCCACCTAAGGCAATGTGCAACACCTCTCAAATAGTGGGGATCGGTTTTTATGGGGCTGAACTTGTTCCTGAAATAATTTAGCTTATCCTTGTCTGCGTTTGAGTCCTGGCATTTATAAGCATATACAGGATACAGTGATTTTTGGCAGTGACCTTGGCTTGGAGGCTGTGGAGGAGGATGGAGAGGGGCAGCAGCACTTGCCTTTCCCCTGCAGAGTCCCACCTCCTCAGCCATGCCAGAGTGCCAGCCCGTCTCTTCTGGGAAAGTGGTTCTCACGGCTGTTACACCTAGGAAGCCTCAGCACTTCTGAGGGGGAAAGAGGTGGCTGATTCTGCCATTACATTCACTGTCAATAGATATCGTATAGAATATCTGATTTCACCCAAAAAAATCATGTATATAAAAAAATTATATAGATAAAATAGATTAGGCATAAGTGGCTCAGCTACATAATCAAACAGTTACAGAAGCCCCAGTGTTTAGCGATGTATTTTAACCATATTTCAGTTGTTTTCTGTTCGAAAGCAAAATTTTAGTGCAGCTTTCTGTAAAGAGCTGTGGGAAACAAATTCATTTTAATGGTCTTCTGGGAAAAATATGGAAAGACTGTGTTCAAGCATGACAGTACTCTGTTATTTTGGGCAATGATAAATCCATAAAAGAAAAATCATCAAAATGCTTTTGAGTCTATTTTCTTTAAAACACTTAGATATTTTTTCCAAGAACAATAAATATATATTTACAGTTACACATATATCTGAAGACAGCAGTAGTCCTGTCGTCTTGATTTCCAACAAGTCACAAGAGACATGATCAGGTGAATTTTCTATCTAGGTCACCGACATGAATGACTCAGTATTTCAGTAAATGAAAAAGCTGTTATACAGTATTTGTCCAAGGGGACATGAAATGGATTTCGAATGTTCAGTTCATAGGAGAGAGTATTTCTTTTTGGAATCATATTGAATGAAACCTTCTGTGGCCTGGAAAGAATATTTTGCTAGTAGCTATACTCTTACCTCATCACGTGAAGTGGAGGTGGGAGGAGAGAGGTGACTCGAACTTCTCCCACCGTCAAAAGCTGCAGCTTTGTGGAGCTGCTCTTCTTGCTGCCAAAGGGCGACCATTGGCACAAAGCATTGCTCATGTTTCCTCCCTTCCTCAAACAACCATAACCACAGCGAGATGCAAAACACGTGCCCAGCCTAGTGCCATGCTAGTGCTGACCCCCTCACCCCTAGGGAAGAGGTCCCCTGTGGAGGTGGTGAGACCTGTGAGGAAGGGTGGAAAAGGATGAACCTGATGTTGTTGAAAGCTGGACAAGCCTTTGGATTTTCTGAGCATTGTGCTGAGGCCATTTCTGACTCAGGACTGCAGAGGCCACCGACTCTCATTTTTCCACGTTCAAAGGTGTGGGGCAGGTCAGGCTGATAGAGAAGCACGGGTTCAGCTGCAGCAGACCACCAGCTTGAACTGTGGGCTTATGCACCTTGGTCACCTTAACATTTTCTGTTTCAAATGTCATTGCTCAGTGCTGATCTGCCAAATAAACAGCTGCTCAGATGTCCCCTGGGCAGTCAGTCTGTATGTAAGGGAACCTGAGGCCTCTATTGGGCTTTTGTCCGCGTCGTCTCAATGATGGGTGTATAATGAGGGCTGTTCCCAGGAATTCTTAACTTTGCTTTTATACGCTGCTGGATTGAGGACAGGCAGTGTGTGGGACAGCAGAGCCTGCTGCAAGGCTGCTTCAGAAAGAGAAAAAAATTGTGGTGATACTCATGTCCATGCTGCCTGCAGGGCTTAGGTTCCGCCAGCCACCCCTTTGTCTGCATCTGAGCTTCTCTAGTCTGGGGACTCATTGGTTGCTTTGTCTTAGAGAAATAAACTGTATTCATCAGAGAGTGCTGGGGTATCAGAGCAAAACAGCAGAGAAAAGAATTCCCTCAGAAGAAGAATTTGAATAGACGTTGCTTTTTCAAAACATAAGTCCTGATTCAAGGGAGCATCTTCTCAAAAGCATTTACGCAAAGCTGTAAAACCCATATATCGTCCTTCTGTTCCCTGCTGCTTTTTATAAAGGTGATATTTCTCCTTTAAAGACTAAGAAAGGAGACAAATAATTTATTTACAAATGTTAAGCATTTAGCATCTATCGTTATAGCAATGATGAAATGTGATGTGGAATTCATACCTAAAAGAAAATTAGGGGGCATGGATGGCACTTTTAATCCTCTCTAAAGGTCACTTACATTTAAAATTACATCATGTGTCAGACACTTATATTTCAATATCTGTCTTTTAACAAGAGCAATTGGCTTTTTGACAATGACATGTAAGCTGCTCCTCATTTTAGAGAAACTTGCTTTGCTCTGACATGGGGAGGTCAAAATTGTATCTTAAGAAATTCTGTTTGACAGGAAGTTGTTCCGCCCCCCCAATGTTACTTCAAATCTTAGTGCTTTTCTTTACACCTGTATATATTCATTAAAAAGTAACAGAGACTGCTTATTTCTCATAACTCACTGAATAAGTATTGGATAATGTCTTTTAGCTGGCTTCAGTGCTTGTTGAGAATAGACTACTAGTTTTCATAAACACTTGTTTAGAAATTGTCCAATGAAGAAACAATTTTAATTTCAGATTTAGGGATTATTGTGCTCGTGATGCTCTATAGTTTGATTTCCTTTAAAATACGGAATTTTAATCTGTGCAATAAATGTCAGACATCTTCTGTCTTAAGTATCCTCTAACTATCATAACTGTACAAGGTCAAATTCTTTCATTTAACGGATCTGACTTAATTTACATGTGAAATATTTTGGCCTAGCTGTAACCCATTATTATAGCTGAGAATAGGAATAAAAATGACTACATTGTTCAGTACATTTTAATAGCATCTTTCACACCGTGAAGTGTTTAACAGTCTTTAATTCCCTATCACTACTGACCTGTTCTGAACAGCCTTATTCCCCGTTTGCTACTTTAGTCCCATATTTGCTATATGCAATTTTAACATTTACCATGGATTTACATATCCGTACTTAAATTTCTCTGAAAAAAAATGGAAGTCATGCGTCACAGAAAGTTTTTTTATGTAATTTTTAATCATCAGGTGTTCTTTTCAAAGAAGATACCTCAGAAGTGGGTCTGTGATTTTGATGTTGTTTTGAAAACTGATAGAAGTTGTGATGGCAAAAATTATTTTCCATTGTGCCATTTTGCTTGTTATGTAATTTATTTCTTTTGCTATGTAAACCAAAGTTTAGTATTTCAACTGTTATTGTCTAAAATAAATGTTAATTATTCACCAATTATTTTAGTAGCAAGACGCATTTAAATAATACTGTTTATTTGTGACTGAAAATTGATATTGCAAAACAGAACACAGTAATTTGGAACAGTCTCGCTTCCCTCCTCTGCATCTTCATTTTTCAATTATGAAATGTGGCAATTGATTAAAATTTTGTCTAATTGCTTTTTATCTTTACTTTTGGAGTTTAAAAGGAGTGATATAATGCTTTGCCTACTTGTTCTTTGCCTTCAAGGATAAAAGAAGTTTTATTTCCTTTATAGGACCTCACAAAAGGAAAGCAGATAATTATACCAAACAGTTATGTAAATCCCAGTAGAAAGAGTAAATCTACTCTTATGAAAGTGTTCGATAAGTTCTTGAATTCACTGGAGATAGCGGGCTTTCATGTCTTTACAAGTTAAAATTATACAAATGTCCAATTAGCATTATGAAATATTATGTTTCTTTTATTTTAAAAACAGTTTTTAAGGTTTTTCTTGTCTGATTAAAATGAATGAGATATTCATGTAAGAACAATACAGTGTAGGTGAAATAAAGCAATTGATGTTATATGTTAAACATCAAAAAACAGCTAAAAGAAAAATAATCTTCAAAGATGTGAAAAGGAGCTTTCTAGCAATGCCCCTTACAATGTAAATATTCAAAATAATGGGCAAGGTAAACCATATTTCATTTCGGGAAATCTTTAGAGGCATTATTTTCCCCTTGCTATGAATACATACCAAAAATGTTACTCTGAGCTTGAACTGACTGAGACTTGCAGGAATCTGAGTTATATTCCCCATGAAGCTTGCATCAGAGCTGTTGTCACATCACTTCATCTTTTTATGGACTAGTTTTCTGCCTCTATAGAGTCACAGAAGAGCTAACACAGATAAGTAAAAATGTCTTTTAGGACTCTGGTTATTTTCAATACTCAAAGCTCTTGAGTAAAAATAATGTACTTTAGAAATACCACTGCTGAGCTGTGTTTCCACTTGCATAGTACGGAACGAAGGGGATGATTTTTATGTAGCTGAAAAAAAGAACTGTTTAGTAAAACTTACAGACATTCACAGGGAAGATATCTTTCAAAGAAATTTACATGGAAACACGGGATTGCTGTGTGACTTTACAGTGACACGTTTTACAATATATTTACATTTTAATCATTTTCTTCAACTGTTTTACATGATTTGTGACAAGGAATTAATGATCAAGTTCATACACATATCTGAGCCTCAAAACACACCTTTGACCGTTCAATCTCAATGATCATTCTACGAATTTCGTATTTTCATAATAGGGATAGAGACAAGAAAAACAGTGACTGACTTCAGAAATCCCTCTCTAGATTAGCACTGAATGTAAGTTTTGAGTAATTAGTGAAAATAAACCTGTACTTCAAAAGTATAAGAAAGAACTGAAGTTTCATTTTGTATAATCTGTTACTTCCTTGAAAAGGAGGACCAACAACTTCATGGTCCTAGTTTAATTCTTCAAATCTTAAATTTATCTGTTTCGGTAGTAAAATAGCAAATGGGCTCTTCAGCTCTTTTCCTGACAAGAAAACAGAAGTGTCACTGTATAGTGATATGAGATGGAAGAGGAGAAAGAGCTGGAGTAGAGAGAAATTTATATTAATGCTAGTAATATCAACATCTTATTTTTGTACTGGCAGCAAGTAAAATGGATGCTTTTAATCAGAATGATGACAGATTTCCATTCATTTTCTGTACTTAATGTAAATTGCAAGAACATTTCTGTGGGACAAGTGACTTCTGTATGAGTATCTCACATAATGCATTCACGTAAATGTTTTTGAATAAAGAGAAATAGTATCAAAGTTATTAAAGTTTTGTATTTTTTTTCTTGAGATAATGGCCCTATAATTACAGCAGTCAGTTATGTAATTATATTTGTACTTGAGCTTAAATTTCATGTGAGTGGATCCAGTGACTCAATTTCTCCTGTCTGATTATGCAGTATCATAAAAATTCAAATAAATATGCAACAAAGCTCGATGTGAATAATGTAAGTCATTATAAAGAGAACTTGTTCAGTCCAAAGTTGCTTAATCATCATATGTTTAGTTTATTACTGTATTTTTCCTTTTATTGCTCTCAAGAAATTAAAGCAAACTTTATAGGCTCTTAAGTCTGATTTATTTTATTATGTTAAACTACTCTACATTTCCATAGTCTGTAGATTTTCATTATTAAGCAGCTGACTCTCGGACTTAATAAGAATAATTTATCGAGAATATCTTCATCCGCCCTCCTGTTGATCATGCGATCACGTTGACCTTGTTCATCAGTATATTGCAAAAAGGCTGTACAGTAAAGAAAGATGATGAGAAAGTCGCACATTCATTAGACAACTGTAAGAAACCCTGGGGTATTCCTATATAAGCCACAGAAGTTTCCAAAAAAAAAAATTAGTTATACTCTGCAGAGAGCATTGGCAAGAATATCTCTGTTTCTACATCAAACAAAGTTATTTTCATTTGGACCCTGATTCCTGAAGAGGAATGGTTTGTCAGAGGCTCCACAAGCAAAGTAAACAGAGGTGAGTGGATTTCTAGGCATGATAAAAAAAAAAAAACAGACAGGATTTTTGGAGATAGTGCTTTTCAACGTGACAGTTTGAAGAAGCCCAGTTTGGTAAGACAAAATACTTTTTCCTATTCCCTTTCTCCTTGTCCAAGATGGACATAGGAGGAAAGACATTACAATTAAACAAAAACCTCACAAAACAAGAACGAGCAGAAATGGAGTTTGAGGATTCTATAAACAGATCAGAAAAAGGAATGCAAAATTCCTTTGTTCTTGAAATACTTTATCTAGAAACTGAGATAAGTGAAGTCTGTTTAGCATGTGAAAAATGTTTCAGTGTTCTCACCAAATCTCTATAGATTCTTTAGGAGATCTGCAGGCTCACAAAGGAGATAAATTTATTCACTGTCCCTTATGAGGAAATTTATTTGAAAAACAGAGCAATATATGTATTCTTAATATTTTGGAACTATAATGGAAACATTTTTGAAAAAAGCTAAGGCTTAATTCTTCTCTTTTATTTTCATTTCTGACATCTATGTTTTTGAAAAAGTCTCTAACTGACTTTGCTTTAATTTAGCTAGCTGCAAAAGCTGATCACTTTCAAGTGTGTACATTAGCCACCGAGCTGACTAGACTTTTATCAAAAGTTCTTCTGGTTGAGTATAACCATTATTCAGATGGAATTTTTATTCCATGTTAAGATAGAAGTTTTAAAAATGCTAATTAATACATATAAGGAAATGGGATTCTTACCATAAGAATGCTGGTGAGTGGTAAAGTCATGGTCCTTGTGCTAGGAAACGCTGAAAATAATCGCCTGTATGTTACTTACACTTCCGTAATTATTCTCAAAAAGTTCTTATCTCATGCACACATGGAGTGATGGCAAATGTCCCTCCCCTCACAGGCAACAGTTAGTTACCCACTTCTGGTACTGTAGTTTTGCTACTTGCATACGTCTCCTGTGGGAGACGTGGATGCTCCCATTTGTGTCAACCTATGCTATTCCCCACAACCCATGTGTCCTGAAGAAAGCACCCCAGGAGGTCACACTCGCATCCCTGGCTTCAGAGGTGCTGCCCTCCAGGCCATCTTGCCTAGGAAGCACCTCCACAGTTGATTCACAGGCATTTGCTAGCAGCAGACTAAAAAGGCTCTGAGTCCCATTACAACAGCACTCAGCTTGAAAACCTAGAGCCTTAATGAGAACAGCTGAACAAAGGGAACGTCTGACTATGAAGCAAGAGAATAAACAATCTGGATTTCTAACATAAAGCTTACAAGAGCACACTGGTCTCTGTGGCAGATCAGAAGTGGGTATTAGGGCCATTTTTATGCTGGTGACAGCTGTGGAGGAGGGTGGGGAATAGGTGGACTATGAAAGACATTGCGGTTCATTTCACTTGTGAACGTGGTGTGGACCTACCAATACAGCCTGCTTTTGAGAGAAAAACCCTCTCTCCTGGCCTTTGTTCTTGCATGCAGTCTGTCCCAAGATGGCTAGTCCCTGTCGTCTCCCATCCTGGACACTGCAGCGCCTCTCAACTCCTTCCCTTCCTCCCTGTGGCCCTGTCCTTGCCACATCCCACTGGACGCTTTAGGCCTAGTGCAAGCTTTGAATTGGGTGGTTTTGCTATGCCAGTTGCTAGGATATCAGGAAGGACTGCCTTATGGCGTTCTGCTTTCCTTCTTTTTTAGCTCTTTTTTAACTCTTTTTTTTAACTCTTCCTTTTTTTATTTTTTTTTTTTAGCCTAACCCTTTTAATCCCTTTCAAAGGATGTATGGGGTGGGGGCAGGGGTCATCTTCTGTGATGTTGCTAAAAAAGCTTTCACTTCAAATACAATTAGGTTGCCCTTTCAGCATTCCTTCCATTTTCTTTCCATTTTTTGAAATCCCTAGTTGTGTGAATGGAAATATGCATAGATGTTTTGTTTAATTTTTTTTTTCTTTGCTCATAAATATTCCTGTCATTTTAGGAATTACCTTCTGCCACTTTAGTGACCATCACACGTTAGGAAACACTGGCTCTCCTTTACCTGACATATCTGAGTAACTGGGAACGCTGAGCTGAGGTTCAGCACTTGCTAGTTTTCCTGTCCAGAGCAGAAACTGGAGGGAAAAATTGTTTTCCTGCTGTCACCTTATAGAACAGTGGAGAACATCGGGGTTTTTGGACTTCTTAGCACTGTGAACTGAGAAAAGCTGGCATGGGGTTCAGTGTGGACAGAGCCATCTGAGATTTAAACTGTTAAGGTCCAGGAAGCCATTCAGGAGGGTGATCTGCACTCTGCTCATAATTTAAGAATTAATTAATGATGATTGGGATTTAACGAGGTTAGCAATGGATACAAAGGCCAGTTCCTGGCAGGATTTCAGGTTTCTCCTTAGACTGCAACAGTACAGAAAAAAAGACATCACTTTTCACAATAAGAGAACAAACACAATCTTTTCTACACTTGGTCTTAAAACTGCAAGCCATTTTGGCTACATTTGGAAGCATTACACAGCCTTATTTGCAGGCAGTGTTACCACCTGTAATCACATGTAGAGTGTCTTTGTTCTGTTCTTTTTTTTTCTGTCATATTAACATCTCTAATTGGCAAACCAGGCAATTTCCTAGCTTCAACTGAATGAGCCGAGGAAGAAACATTGGTAGTGAACAATTTGTGACCCCTTACCAATAATTGGAAGTGCTGACATCAGTTAAAGGTCAACATTTTAACTTTATGAAATCGCCTGCGTAATTGTCAAAATAAAACGACTGAGCACTCAGTCTTTTCAAAGAGTTGTTAGAAATAAAGTACTATAAAGGACCTCTTGCTTCAGAAAGCACAGTCTCATGCTATACAAGGTTCATCACAGATTTTTTTTGCTTAAGTTACTCTGAATATACTTATCCATCCTTGTACTCATAGTGTAAATGTAACAATATTTTTAGAAAAACATTTCAATTAAATTATTAAAATGCTATTGAAACAATGTTTATTTTGCTTTGTTTCCAATTTTCTGAGTTATTAAGGTAATTTGAAAAAGAATTTTAAAAGGCCTGAGTCTTACTCTAGAGTAATGTTGCTAAAGAAAAGTAATTTTCCACATGCTGTATTTTACAACTCATTTGCTCACATTCACCTTATATACGGATGTATAAAACATAAATGTTTAAACATCAATGATTAAAACATAGACATTTTGCAAATGTGTGGGAAAATAAATTCCATTTTATCCCTATGTAGAACAATTTAAAATAAACACTCTTTTTACCAGACTTTATTTTTTCAAATCCATATATTTAACTTCCATTTGGGATTACAGTATTGCAATCCACTGCAGATAATATATAAAGATACATTTAAGAAGGATCTTGTATTGGCATTATACTGTAATAAAAGGAAATTTTAAAAGGGAATAATACCATAAGAAAGAGAGATGTTTGCACTCTTGCCCTGCTTGTTAGCATTAGTTTAAACAATGGGACTAGTTGAAGTTTGTGAATGTAAAGACAATACTTATTTCTCTTGCATCATTAGTGTTTGAATATTAAATTATATCAAATGTGTGAAAATGGCTAATGAAAAGGACATGAAGCATGGTGTGAAAACTTGGTATTACTCTCTGATTGCTCTCATAAAAGACGACTAAATAGAGTAACATTGTTGCAGCGCTTTTTCTCTGGGTCCAAAATTGCAAAATCAATTAAGTTTATACACTAGCATGATGAAATTTACTTAACTATTGCAATGGGTAGTGATTAAAGTGTAGATTAACCAATTAGATCTCATATATAACTACAGAGTTTGAATCTTAATTAAAATCACAGGTAAAAGTACAGATACAGTTACTATGCCTTTTTTACATCCTTTATGACTATGTTTTACTGGCACAATGCTGTCTCTCTACAAACAGGATGGGCATCTCTCTCATATTATTTTCCAAGATCTTTTCAGATATCATGTAATAATTATTTTGTTGACTGGTTTTTTTTAAAATTCCACACAATGCCTCCTATCTAAAAAAAAATTTCATAAAAAACATTACATAGTTGTATTTGTCACAGTACATACATGAAATCAAAGTGTTAAGGAATGAGAATTCAGTTCTGAATGGAACAATACTTCAAGACACACCTGGCAAACCCTTGCTGCTTTCTTCTAGTAGGAGCACAATACGATGGTGATACAATCCTATTCCCATTCCAAATTTACACAATACCAGGACACACTAAGATTACTAGCTACTATATTGGCATGCCATTATATGTTTTCTTCTACCTCCTAGAATTAATGTCCATCCATCATAAGGGTATTTATTACTATGTGACGAATGACTTTATGAGTCCACTGTCCCTCTCCTTCCCTATATCAATTAACCTTTCATCCAGGATATTTAAGAGTAGTACAATAGTGGTAAATAAAACAGATAGACAAGCAGACAGAGATATATTCAGCATCGAAAGGTAATTGATATTAACTCTCTCTTTTCCACTTCAAATGTGTTGAAAGAACTTACTTCTCAGTTGTCTTCTGAACTCAGAGTCAGGTCAAAGAATAGAGAAATTTTTATTTTTTTCGTGCCGTTATCCTTACATGATGAATTAAAAGTTGTTAGGACCATCTCTGCATTAAGAGTAAAAGTTTAGTTACTCACCATGCGTATTTTCCTTCTGCATCAGATACAGAAATGGAAATAGACATCAGCAAAAAGTTAGACATCCTTCAGGTGTTGGGGTTTGGGATTGTTTTTTTCCATTTCTATACATATCCACAAACCCATTTTAATCATATAACTTGATCTGCATTTTAAAGGTTATAGGTGAGGAAAAGAAAAATCATCCAGCCTATAGGTACACGCACAAAACTCAGCAATGGAAATGATTCTTAAGAATAAGAGATTCCATTTAAAAAATGCCAAAGCTGAAAGTCAGTTATTTGTGAGAATATAGACTGAAAAATTTCAGAGCGAAAAATTCAATCTTTACTAGCCTCCTAAATGTAGGTATCACTAGAGAATTTGCAATAGAGAAGCTGCAGCAGCTAAAAACATATGTTGGCTAACTTGAGCATCTTGCTGTTGTGGTGATTACTAAACACTTACTGTCATATTACATCTACTTAGTGCTTATTCACTCTTCAAAAAAAACCTTAAAATCTGAGCACAGCAGAGAACTGATTTTAAGGTGCTGTCCTCAGTGTTAAAAGTTTAAATCAGACAACTTTCACATGCATCTAGAGGTGCTTAAGAATTTTACTGCCAAGTAGCTGAGTGCTCACCAAATTACTGAACAACATGAAACAGCTATGGCAAGTTAATATGTTGCTTACTGATTTTAACTTAGACAATTTCTTAGCTTCAGTACTGGTGATGCACAAGAAAAAAATACAATAGATGAGTGATTGTGACAAGGACTATAGTAACAGAAAGGTAGATTACCATTAAGGGGAAAATATGTGTACATCACATCTTGTGAGTGTAATAGAATTTTATGTAGTAGACATACAATGTCTAGCCACACTGTAAGAAACTTGCTTTATTGCTACATTTAAAATTTGGAGGAAGAGAAGTCCTGGAGATGCTATTTCATTTATACTATGTAATAAATATGTTTCTAACAGGGCATAAAAGACTGAAATGAAGCTAGTTTTTAAAAGAAAACTGATTGTGGAGTGGTGCACTTTGCACCTGAAAGAAAATATTAATAGAAAAGAAACTGCAATCAAAGGCTGAAAGACAAAAAAAAAAAAAAAACAAACCAGAGGTATGGTCTCAGAGCTTTAATTGCTGTAAAGGAGCATGTTTCAACAGATTGTAATGACACTCTGCTGATTCCTATCCAGTAAAGATTTGATACATAAATTTAAGTGCCAGGTTGTCATAGAAAAAAGAAAAATACTTGTCTGTTCCTACAGCTTGCTCTTACAAGCAGTCAGTGCTGACACTGAGTCCTACCTGAAATATAACAAATAAATGATCTCTTAAGCTTCTTCTAAAGAAAATAAGATAAAAATCACTACTCTTTCAGAATTATGTTCTTTTTGAAACATATCCTTCTTGAATTTGAAAGTTTTAACATGCCTCATTGCTTGAAGGATACCAATAAGGGTAAATACAGTTTACATGGGGCAGTTGTTACAGACTGTTCAATAAGCAGTTTTTTGAGGGCACATATCCCACACTTTTTTTTTTCTTTTTCTAGTTTCCAGTGCATGTGGTTCTTTTCTAGTGATTTCAATATATAAACTTACTGAATCTTAAACAGTAGAGTTTTGCTGTTCTGAAACTGTAACTGTCAAGTAGCAAAGGGAAGCATAAGCATTACCTGAGAACCTTGATTTTTTTTTAAACAGAAAGACATTGGGGTTTAGTTTTAGTCTAAGATATGAAAGATTCTTTTGTGCCCCAGTTAAAGTCTCAACATACGTAATGCTCTGAGGTAATAAAGCATTTGTATGTATCTACCTGATAGGGGGTTTTTTAATACTTTTTCAGAGATACATCATTTCCCTTAACATGGCACGTTTCCTTCTCCTTTTCCTACTTATTACTGAACGTGTCTCAACAAGCTTGGGAAGTGGGCACATGTGGATCTCATGAGGATCAACAAAGACAAGGGCAAGGTCCTCCACCTGATTTGGGGCATCCCCTGGTATCAACACAGCCAGGGGCATAAAGGGATGAAAAGCAGCCCTGCCGAGGAGGACTTGGGGGTACTGGTGGATGAAAAGCTGGACATGAGCCAGCGATGTGTGCTCGCAGCCCAGAAAGCCAATCTCATCCTGGGTTGCACCAAAAAAAGCGTGGCCAGCAGATCAAGAGAGGTGATTCTGCCCCTCTACTCCACTCTGGTAAGACCCCACCTGCAGCACTGCGTCCAGCTCTGGGGCCCACAGCACAAGAAAGACATGGACCTGCTCGAGCGGCTCCACAGGAGGCCATGAAGATGATCAGGGGGCTGAGGCCATGAAGATGATCAGGGAGCTGAAGCACCTCCCCTATGGAGACAGGCTGAGAGGGCTGGAGTTGTTCAGCCTGGAGTAGAGAAGGCTCCAGGGAGACTTTATAGCAGCATTTCAGTACTTAAAGGGGGCCTACAGGGAAGACAGGGACAGACTTTTTAGCAGGGCCTGTTGCGATAAAACAAGGGGTAATGGTTTTAAAATAAAAGTGGGTCCATTCAGACTAGATATAAGGAAGAATTTTTTTTACAACGGGGGTGGTGAAACATTGGAACAGGCTGTCCAGAGAGGTAGTAGAAGCCCCATCCCTCAAAACATCCAAGGTCAGGTTAGACAGGGCTCTGAGCAACCTGATCTAGTTGAAGATTTCCCTGCTCACTGCAGGGGGGATGGACTAGATGGCCTTCAAAGGTCCCTTCCAACCCAAACTAAGCTATGGTTCTATGATATGATCTAAAATATTTTCTATAAATTTTAAAATATGTGCATACATCTATTTGTAAATCAACTAATAAAATTCTTTCATGTAATATCAACTAATAAAATTTCTTTCAGGAAATTTTAACTGAAATTTGGAGTTGAACCTTAATGGAAATCACAGATCAGCAGAATTTGGGAATTTGATAGTAAAAAGATTCTGCAGTAGAAACAAGTCATCTGAAATATAATACCACAATGTATATATAAATTAAAATCTCTATATATTTTAACAGTAATTTGGATATCTTTAAAAACATTACAAATTTCCTGCAGCATAATCTACTATGTGCAGTTTACCATAGAAAAATTATCAGGCAGGTCTAGAAATCACTTTCACCACAACTGAATAGCCTTAAGCAGGTCTGAATAATGCAATTCCGCAATTCTCTGTTCAGGTACAGTTCTCAGACAGTATTATAAATGAAAATTTTCCTCTTAATATTATAAAAATATGTCACTAAACCTCTTAACTTTTAATAACAATAATATCCCTTTAAAATAATTTGCAGCAAAGATATTTCAAACCTGTATTTTTTGTGGACTTCAAGTCAATAAGTCCTGATAGCATGACTAGAAATTATCTTCAGTGAACCAAAAAATTTTTTCCACTGAGAACAAAGTATCTTTCCGCATTATTAACCAGCATCAGTATTTTTCCCAAATGATTAAAAAGCAACAGAAGCCGTGACATTCCATACATTTGCAAATATCAGAGAATCTGAAGTGGAAATTTATAATCAAATCCATGACTAGCTACAGAATATTTGCCATAGATTTATAGAAAATCAGGTCTCAACATTCTTACGTTTGACAAAAAGAAAATTTGTCATTTCAAATGATACTTAGAAAACTTTTTTTTACACAATTGCATAATTCTGGTTAATAAGTTTCAGCATCAAGGCTGTTGGCTTTACACTTATGCAATCAATTTTCAGAAGAAAAGTTTTCTTGGGATACTTAGAGAAGCATATTTTCCTTTGCTCAGGAAACGAGGATACAAATCTAGTACTGTTATTTTGCCTGGTTCTTGCAATAATTGTTGTCACCACTCTGGGCAATTCCACATTCAGACATTACTAGCCCTGAAACTGTCATATACCTAAGGTCTGAGTGTTTCTTCTAGCTTGAAACACTGATTTCCTATTTTTCTGGGAACAGATAGCGCTTATTGCTATAATGAAATAAGCAAGTAATTTAAGATACACACAAATAATAAAGCATTGTTTATTTTATAACACTACAATGGTAAATTGAATAAATTCATCAAGGTAGGAAAAGGCATATCCCTTTTCATATTAAAATGTCAGCTGGCAAGTTCAAATCCACTGTGATATCTCAAAAAAACCTGAATTCTTCTGTTGTCCTTTAACAACAAATTGCCAAGAGCCTAACTAGATTTTGCCAAAATATTCCATTTATCACACATGGTAACTGTTGTTGTTCCTATTTTCTTTATGGTGTCAATATGCAGCTTTTCTCTTTGCCAAGGGATTGAAGAAGCTTTTTTGGAAACACCAGCTTTTATAATGCTGACTATTTACCATTTGACTTCTCATTTTATTCCAGAGCATATATATCTGCCATTACAATCCAAGTGGTGGTTCAAAAGCTTTCTTCTCTATCATGAGATACATCTAGACAAGCAATATTCTAGGAGATTAATATTAGAATGAAAACTTGTTATCAATTACCTTATTAGAAACTGAGACCCCTCCACACCCTTTTCTCTGTCCTTTTACATGAAACCTGTTATTGCTTTGCAAACTAATGGACAAGTAATGCAGAAAGAACATGAAATAATACTGTGAGACCAGACTCTAACATCTCCAAATGTAATCTGTCTCATAACAATATTTGCTGTTATCAGACAAAGATTTTTGCTCTTCTCAGACACAGGTATTTGCTCAAGGATTTCCAAGAGGATCCAGGATTTTACTATGAGAATAACCAGGTAAATACATGAACAATTAGGAAAAATAGCTAATCATATGCTTAACGTTTTTCAGAAGCAACAACTTTCATGAGTCTGGTAATAACGTGAAGACACCATTATCTTGATCAGTATGAGAATTTCCCAAGTCATTTCAAATGAATAGAAGATTTATCTGGCTGTAATAATATCCAGTCATAGCAATGCTGAAGCAAATAGTAAACTTGCATTATATTTGAAATTCAGACTTATACACTGGACTCAGTTTAATTCCTGTAATATGTATAAAACATGAAATACTCAAAGAGAAGATACTTATTCAAGAAAAAAATATACATGTCACAAATTGAAAGATTATAAAATAATAAATATTCAAATGAAAATGGTTTGCTGTGGAAGATCTTGACACAGTGGACAGTAGTATAGCAGAATGAGAAACTAGAAGGACATTGCAATAGTTAGGTATAACTAATAGGTTCAGACTATTGACTTTCAGATGGGAGAATAGTACTACCTTTAAGAGATTTGTGGATCACAAGCAGATTATGTTCAGAACACATAATATCACATGTTTACGTTTGTATGGGTATGAATCAGAAGTTAAGCATATGAGCACACTCAGAAGACTCTGTTACCATCCTTCATATTAAGAAAAGGAAACATTCTTTTATGTTTGGAGACACAAAGGAAATAGAGTTTAACAAAAATTAATTTCATACTTAAGGAGACAGTCATGGATCACAAAAATGCAGAAAAGGAAAACAGTGGAATTTGAAAGGCCTCAGCTTCACAGGGCAGTTTGGTATAGATACCGATGAACCTAAGCTGTTCTAGTTTTTGAGATGACACCTCCAGAGCATGCACCACACTGCAGTCAGAGAGATAACGTTCTATCTCCACCTGGAGTGGGAACTCAGAGTCAGCTCTGAGTACATTTGTAAAATGTCCAAAGCAATTGTTTTAGAAGTACCTTGTTTTTCTTCAACTTCCTCTTGAGTGTATTAACTGGGGTTTTTGCAAGTACGGACAGATACTTTTCGCATGGTTCTGTCTCTTGAGATTTGCTTAGGAATCATTTCATTTTCTACCTCCCTAAAACAGCAGGGTGCTATTTTTTTCCAGGCTTTCACTCTATCTTCCCTGAAATTTCCTTGAATTGCTGTTTATAACTCAAATTGTACAAGAACTTTATTTTCAAACTAACCCAGTTAAAACAAAATGGTCTTTTACTAAACAAAATGAAAAGAAATAAAGTCTTGTGTAATTGCACTCTGAGAAAATAGGAAGAACATAGCAAGCCTATGAAATGTGTTTAATTCTGCAACCAAAGTGCCTCTACAATGAGAATATGAGTGTGTTTTTAATATTAGCAGAATGCTTATAAATACTTACTATTAGAAAACCTTGTGATATTGAGTGTGAGGATATTTTGTGTGATATTGTGTGATATTTTGTGAGGAGATGAGTCAGAGTAAGGGGACCTGAAAGGAAATTGTTTTCATTGCTCTTCAACCTATGGGGAAGAAAATCTCTGTTATAAAATTTGTGTTTTAAAACTTGATATGTTATTTTAGTTGGATTTTTCAGGTTTTTTTTTTCTAATTTAAATTCATGTTTGCTTTATGCAGGATTACAGTTGTTCAGATTAAAATAGTCTTCTCTTTCTAAAGACTGGAGGACTTCTTAAAACATTATATTTCCATCTGTTTACATTTAAATTGAAGCAGCATTGACAACAGTACTAAAACCGATGCTTGTAATTCAAAAGACGCCATCGGAAGCAAGAGACTGAGGCTATACGGATAACAAAACATAACCGAGACAATTTCTGTCTTCATTTAAAATCCAAAAATATCCTGCTTTTGAGGAGTAACCTGTAAGCAAAATTAATTTATAAACATCTGTTTAGTACAGAACAGAAGATGAGTTTTGGTCAGAATATATTTCATTTTTATGTTTGTTGTGTGGTATTTAGTACAAGCTGACTCTTTAGGAAATGAATTGTGCTACAGCATTGGTTTTAAGGTAGATGTTTTATTTCTTTCTATTGTGCTATGTAAATAAAGGAAAACTATGATCTTAGTCAAAATTAGTAGAATGAAAAATTATGTCATTTCAAAGACATCTAACACTTAAAATACTGAGGGCTGCTTTAAATTCGGTTCTTTATAAAATTACTCAAGGCACCTAAAAATCTAGTCAGTCTGAAAAATACTTACTAGATATATCCCTAGCTTTGGCCTGGTATTTTGCAGGATTTAATTCTTACGAAGAAAAATGTAATTTGTCTGATTGTCATACATGTGTAAACCTAAATGTTAGAGAACTTTGATATAATACAACTCAATCTCAGTTACCTTTGTAAAATGACACTGGAACTAACGTAAAACCAATCAGGATATATTTTCTTAGGCCTGTCAATGTGAACTAATGAGTTTCTGCTACATCCATGGAAACAAATGGATTGATCCAAAGTTTCCACAGAAATACAGTATTAATTCCTTTGTCACTAAGCAGTGTCAACAGATTCTTTTGAACAGGAGTCAGTACTGATACGAATGAAATCTAATTCACCCCAGTAAACTAATTTTGTTACTTTCTGAACACAAAGTGCCACCATGAAATTAACGAGATAATTAACAAATTTAGCACTTTGCAGAATCACAGAGCTTTCTAAGAGGATCTGTTACTGCATTTGTCCAATTGTTAGTACTTTCGTTACACAGTCAGGAAACTAACACGATTGTACCAAAAGCATAGCCTCTTTAGTCCCCTCGGGGAATTAATTAACCTGTTTTATCTATGAAACTGTAATAATCTTCTTAAGTTATGAGTTGCTGTGTTTAATATTACCATGCAGGCCGAAAAAATTTAATTAATTATTAAGTTTGGAAAACGCAGTAACACATTTATCTTCTGTCTGAATGAAAGGAGAGACTTAAGAAAGTGAGTGAAAAAAACCCAAACAAACACATTTCCTTTCAAAGGTTGAGATAGGTATATGATTTTCTTTCCATATATTATTAAGAGTTTCACAGGCTTTTTTTTTACTTAACTCCAGCATCTGTCACCTTCACAAATCAGTGATCCAAATTCTCAAGAAGTGATTTAACCATGATTTAGAAGCTCTAGAGTGCAGCTGAAATTCTAATCATTTTGCAACATCAATTTTACCTAGAATCAATTCTTTCTAGATTGTTTGACCTCACTGGGAGCAGAGCTTAGGTAGGAAAAAAAGTGTAAACAATCACCGCAAAACTGAACTTTTTCTAGTGTAGCATACTATAACATCTCTCTTTTCTTCTGGGCAAAATAGGGCAGTCTGTCATGCAAAAAAAAAAAAAAAAAGTCAGGGTAAGCTTATCAGAGAATAAGATGAAGACTATATCTTTAGTTGAGTGCAGCATGGAGAAGTTCAAACTCTGAAACCTCAAACCAAAAGGAACACAGTCACATCAGCATAAAGATGCTCCTTCTGGTATTTAGTACTAGTAGCCTCCTGCCAGAGCTGTACTGTGCCACAGCCCCTTGCTTGGCACCAGCTCAGATGTCACCATGCTGTGCTTCTCCATGTTATGGTAAAAGCATGGCCAAAAGCAGCACAACTCTCTCCAACTGCAACACAAATGCTGAAAGAGATGTGGATCAAAAATAAAACAGGGAAAAGAAGAACTGAGCCAGAAGACTTCGTTGGCTTGTGAACAAATGACTGTGGAGGGTACAATGCATTTAGAGAAGAAATTAAGGTTTTGAGTATGGGAGAGCAAGTTTTGCAGATATACTCTGAACTCAGAAAATCAAGCTGTAGCCACGAGCTCATTACAGCCAAGAGGTCTATTGAGAGCTGTCACCTCTTTCACAACTGGTGATGAGGGTAGTGTTATTTGTTGTCAGTTGGCATGGATAAGGCTCCAGAAACTTTTTCTGGATTTATCAGCATCAGGTCCATGCTACAGGGAGCTCTTACTGTCTCCTTTACAACAGTTTTATGAAATAATGAAGTCAGTTTCATTCTGAAGCTTTCCCAGCAATTTTTGGTGGTCCATTTCTAAAGGCGTATGAAGATGCAATGCAGCACGTATTTTCTGTGACTGAATTCAAAGAGAAGAGCTTTGACCCTTCACTCAGACTAACATATTTATTGTCATATTTAGAGGCAATTCATGTTCACCCATTAAAAAGCGCGACTCCTTTTCTTCAAAACACACTGATATGGCATCATACATATGCAAGCTTTTCCAAAAATTTTGAGGTGTGTTATCAGTTTCTTAACTTGGGTATCTTCATATAAAAGTTTTAACTCAAGTTAAACACATATACATTAACATCAAACTCCCACCAAACTTCATTTTTTTCTCTTGTAAGAAAAAAGTCTTCTCATAACCCTGACAACTTTAAGAAAATGACATTTCTTCAGTACAAATGAATGGCAATTTCTAGAGTAACTTTATATATGCATAAATCTCATAAACTTATAGAACTGAGCAAAATATTAGCTATATAATGCTTTCACTGTGTTGAGTTTATCCTTAAAAGTATATTCAGGATTGCAGATATCTGAAAGAAATTATGTTTTCAGTTTAATTTCTAGAGTTAGTGTGTTTCAGTGCTGCAGCCCCAAAGCTGAACTCTCATCTGCAGTTTTTTCTGGATTTCTGGAGGTGAATATTCACATAGAGCAGAATCCAGCAGTGAGTGGGGCAGGGACAGCAATTTACAAAGGGAGAAACGAGCCTAAGCCGGTGTTAGCAATAAGCTCCATTAGCTGAAAAACTTTGTGCCATCTCTGCTACAGAGTTTATAAAAACAGGAAAGGAAATTCTGCGACTTAGAGTTCCATTGCTATTGGCTTTACATAGTAGCCTAAGGTAGTATTTGCTCAACCACAATCCTCTTCTGCAAAGAAAAATACGTGCAATAACTGTCCTCCCAACAAGAAGAGCGCTGACCTCTTCCAGGGTAGACTCATTTGTTCCTCATGAAGACAGCAAAAATAGCACCAACTACTTTGTACTGTTGCAAAAAGTAAAATTGTCATTTTAGTCATGGTCAGTGAGACAGCAACTGCAGCAATTATAATCTCATCTCAATAGCATTTTATCTGAGTTATCTACTTAATGAGATATCTAGATTATCTAGATGAGTTATCTACTTAAACAAGCAAGTCCAAAAGAATAGTAATACACATAAAAAGTAACACGTCGAACACCAAATACATAATGTTCTTAAGAATAACTATAATTTAATTCAGTATCCATTACTTCCAATAGAAACTTAAGGGCAAAATTAGCAGAGTTCAGCTTTGAGTAGCAGGTTTACAGGTACAATATAGAAGAGGATGCCTTACTTACACTTTCCCTAGCAAGGTCTTTGCCTTAGAAACTCATTCACACTACTCTACACTGATGATTTTATCTTTTACAACTCTTTTGGGAGACTGTTTAGCATGAGAGTGGGTGATGATATGCAGCGCTTTTCCCTTTTCGATTTCCTTAAGAATAAGAAAAACTATCACTTTGATCAATCTTGATTCATGTCCAAATGGCAGCCCTCTGTCAGTCAGAAGTAATTCATTCATATCACATCTTCATCTGCCCACTGACATTAATATCGCCACATTAACATTCAAGAAAACTAACACAATAATAGTGCAGGCTTTGTATGTGTCACATCAGAAATTTGACAATTATTAAATTCACTTAGATAAAAATGTTTCTCCTGCTGAAATTTAAATCTTGTTTGCAGAGCAAAATGCCCACTATCAGAGTCTTGGCAGATGTTTTATTGTCTGTAATACACACAAAACCAGAAACAGATAGCCAGCACCTTTTTCTTTCTGGCTGCTGCCCAACGAGAACAATGAAATGGATGTGATCCAAACTAATTCTTCAGGAACAAGGAACAACATCCCATGTGTGAAATACAGCATCTCCAAAAGAGCGTCAAATCACTTAAAGCTGCATGGCCTTAATACTTACAGGATAAAGTCTTAGTTGCAGCAGTGGATAAACAGCAGAAACTCTTGCAGGTGTTGTTTATGACAAAACTATAATCACTTCGTGCAATTTTGAGTGTAAGTCTAACAATCAAAGTCAGAAAGGTCTTTCCAAACAAAAACCCAATTAAAATAATACAAATTCCAGTTACTGCCCCCAGCACAACCTTGGAACATTTGGTAGGTCAATGTGCAGTGGTAAATGATACACTCGCTCGTAAGATTTCTCTACATCTCTACTGATTCCCAGACATCACTGTAACTTTTCTCAAGACTTCAATGTGAGAAGTTCAAGGATGTGCAGAAGATAATGCTGATGAAGTGATTCACTAAGCTCCATGATGTGCAAATAAATTTTACCAAAAAAAATCGGAGGTATTTCAATGGAACATAATTCATCACGGTGACATCAGTTAAGCACAAGAAAGGGTTGATGAGAGAGACTCTGAAACCCTTACCCAGGAGGATTTTCAAAGCTCAATTGGATGACACCTTGCACAATTGATCTAATACTGAAACTATGCTTGGTTTGAGCTGCAGGTTGCATTGAGTGCACACTCAGCAAGTTTGCTGACTTGTGCTGCAGTTGGCACACTGGAGGGAAGGGAGGCCATCCGGCGGGACCTTGACAGGCTGGAGAGGTGGGCTCATGCAAACCCCATGAAGTTCAAGAAGGCCAAGTGCAAGGTTCTGCACCTGAGTTGAGGAAATCCCAAGCACAAATACACGCTGGTCCATGAGTGGATCAAGAGTAGCCCTGCCAAGAAGGACTTGGTGGTACTGGTGGATGAAAAGCTAGCAATGTGCACTCGCAGCCCAGAAGGCCAGCCATATCCTGGGCTGCATCAAAAGAAGCACGGCCAGCAGGTCGAGGGAGGTGATTCTCCCCCTCTACTGTGCTTTGGTGAGACCCCACCTGCAGTGCTGCGCCCAGCTCTGGGCCCACAGCACAAGAAAGACACGGGCCTGCTCAAGTGGGTCCAGAGGAGGCCATGAAGATGATCAGGGAGCTGGAGCACCTGCCTTCTGAGGACAGGCTGAGAGAGTTGGGGTTGTTCAGCCTGGAGAAGAGAAGGCTCCGAGGAGACCTTATTGTGGCCTTTCAGTACTTAAAGGGGGCCTACAGGAAAGGTGAGGACAGACTTTTTATAAGGGCATGTAGTGCTCGGACGAGGGGTAAAGTTTCAAACTGGACTCCTCTGGAGTCTCTCCAACAGCTCCACGTCTTTCTTGTGTTGTGGGCTCCAGAGCTGGATGCAGTATTCCAGGTGAGGCACATGAGGACAGAGTAGAGGGGCAGAATCACCTCACTCGACCTGCTGGCCATGCTTCTTTTGATGCAGCCCAGGATATGGTTGGCCTTCTGGGCTGCGAGTGCACACCGTTGGCTCATGTTCATCCTATCATCCACCAGCATTTTCAAGAACAAATTCTAGCATATGTCTGTAGGCAAAAAAAATTCTGTTTGTATCTACAATGAGTCCTTTTCTATATTTAACTTTCCAGAATTTCCAGTAAAAATCCAAAATCAAAATAAAAGAACAGGGTTCAGGAAAATTAGAAGGCAGAGAAACAATTTCTGTAATCTACTCGCTTACCAAGATTTTTCTAATTTCTTTCCTTCCTGTGCTGGGTTAGATAACATGCCCTTCTCCAAAATGCCCAAAGTATTTGCTGAAAAAGCAGTACCAAACTCCTCTTCATCAGCTCACCAGGATGTTGAGCACCAGCTGATAAAAGTATCAGACACTGGGGTCTTGGTACTGCATAGCAGGACTTGTAGTCAAATATCTTTTCATCCATTTTCATGGTAAGGGTGCTAGCATTTTCCAGCCAAAGGAAAATGTTTAAATAAATGCTCCTTGAAAGAACTCTGGAAATCTGAAAACTTGACCGGAGGAGGACCACACAGGATGTGTGCCCAAGGCAATGGCTGTGTTTCAGCTATCTTGATCTGTGCATGAACTAATAAATGTTTATGTATGCTTAGCCTTGGTCTACTGTTACAGCAAGAATTTATACTGTATGTGAAAAAGAAATGTTATCAGATGCATCCACTTCTTAAATGTACATAGCCTTATTAAGGCTTTATTACCAGCTGCAAGGTAATAATCTTGAACATTCATTAGATGTTCAGGAGTAAATAGTTTTAAGGTATTGGTTAATTGCTACCAATTAGCAAGTTTACAAGGGTTGTGATTACAAAATTTTGAATAGGCATATTAAACTATTTCATGAGATTCGTAATTAGAGAGGTAAAGTAAGCCTCCTACCTAAACGGTTTAGTATTACAACTTTTTTAAAAAGTCTCACTCCAGTAGTAAGATTATCAGGTATTGCTTTTACTCAGAACATCCACCACACTGAGAAAATAGATGATGTTCTGCTGTTTTACAGTACTGTACTCATTCATAATATGTACTAAATGCTGCACTGAATGTAACGTGGGTATTTTTATTTGAGGTTTTTGAGGCTGGGTGTTTCTTTTCTCCTGCCATACCTGAAATGCATATATATGTTAAGGGAGATTCCTTTGTTTATTTGTTATTCACCTTCAGAGTGCAAACAAGCAAAATTTATAGACAATTTACACACAGGGAACAAAGTACAGATATTTTAAGCTAGTGTTTGCAGAACAGGTGTCTTCCACAGCTGGTTTCCAGGATGAACAGCTAGGCCTTGATATTTTGTTCTTTCTTTATTTCTAATACGTCTTATGCTCACCTGCTGCATACTCAATTACAATTTTAGGCGTTTAGCTTCAGCTGGTATAGCAGAATCTTACTCATATCACAAATCTGTCTCAAACAGGACCATTAGCTACAGAAAAATTAGGAATAAATCCTGTTCTCCTGGAGAGCACATGGTCCTTTGAATAACATGACAGTCCTTTCTTTCTCTGAAAGCCTGTGCTTTACATGATATGTACATTTCATTTTCAGCAAAGAAGGAAAGCAGGAGTCTTGCACTTATACAGGCTTCTATTATCCTCAAAACTGATCTAATTTATCCATTATAAATGAAGCAGGACCCTGACAGGAAAACATGACATCTGATGGTCTAATTAATATAATGCCTTCCTAATAACATACTTTTCAAGTTTAGAGTTTACATTCATCATCCTTTGTAAAAATAAATTTGATAGATCAAATGTTGACATGAATCCACAGCAATGGTGATCTAAGCAAAGCTTTTTTAGAAAGTCATGAATTTCCTGCTTGAAATCTAATCTTGGAGAAGAAAATCCTCATTTTTTACCCTCTTTTTGGACATGAGCTGAAAGTAAAATGAAGCAAACATACACAGGACTGTAGGCATCACTTTCAGCTGTCACTTTACTTGGTGCTCTACATTAAGTGAAAAAGTATGAAATAGCCTCCTACAAAACAGAGGAACTCCATTACTATTAATTCTAAATAGACTTCAATAGAAAGAGTTGTGCTAGAATTGTAGTGGGGTAATGTTGCAGACAGCCTTTCAAATTGCTTTGGACACAAACTTTACATGTTAGATTCATCTTGAATACCTACTCACCTTCCAAAACTTAGCTACACTAAATTTCTCTGCCCAGGTTTAACCAAGCAAAGTATTATGCAATATAAATACATTTCAGTAACTGAGGCAATTCTGAGGAGAACATTTACTTTGTTATCCATGTATCCTTTCGACTGTCCAAGCTCATCTTCTTTACTCAAAAAGATCCACATAGTAATTCAGGCATTAACAGTCATGAAATTAAGCTATAACCAAACTAATATTTTTTTATTCCAAGCAAGGAAATATATTTATTCTAGCTAGCCCTTGCTTCTACTGATTATGTATTCGTAAGGGTTTGTCTGTGTGCCTTACAAAATTATAATATTTGCATAATAAGATTTGCATTTAGTCAACACTGCCTATCTTTGAGCTGTTGTTATGGTAAGGCCCAAATTACTGTGCAATACACAGTGCCAAAGAGAAGATGGTCAGATCATGTTTTGTGAATGATGCCTCTTATTCTGAAAATCACTGCTTTTGTTTTTCACTTTTTTCTTTCTTCAAGGACTACAAATGAGTGTAACAATGCGTGCGTTTGCAAACAGCTTCTTAAAATAGTTGTTATTAAGACCAGATTAACAGTGTGAGAAGGTAAGATAACAAGATTTTCTACACTTCCTTTCTATGAAAAGTATCCTGGAGCTACTCTAGGTCACAGCTCTGCCTGCCCTCTCAGGACGCGTCCATTTGGAGTGCCCATACTTTGCTGACCTCTGTGGTAGGCCACTGGTCTTCATCATCTCGGCAATCAGATAAACAGAGCTGTAGTCACAAAATCTGTGAAGACAGTTGTTCAGCTACAAGAATTCATTTCTCAGATTTTGACTCTTCACACTCATTCTTTTTCATCAGTGTAGGTTTTCCTTGCCACAAGGAGTTAACTACAGATTCTCCAACTTTTCTTGAGTCTGAAATTTTTTGTATTTTCAGTCTTTGCCAAGACTTAAGTTTGTACGTTTTATGAAATTATAAACTATACATACATTCTTCTAGTCCTTGGTCTCCACAGTAAAGTTCATCTCTGATAGAAGCTACGCACAGCACTTTTGACTCCACTTATAATGCATACCATAGCACGAAGAATGAGTCACTTTGCTGAGAGTGATTAAATTCAGATGTGTCTTGGGCATTACTCCTCTTTCTAACTATTGTCATATGAAAACATAATATTAAATCTTGACTGTCTTTACGGATATTTGTAAAGGATGCATTAATACTTTACTTGTATGAAGAAACTAGATTTTGTACAGCACTATGTGCCAATATCTAGTTTTTGCTAAACTTTGGACGGCAGTACATGTCTCTTGAGCACTGAACTATGCTACTTTTCACTAAGGACCTGGATGGCAACAGAAAAGTATACCCACTAAATGTTTGTTGTGCATCTGTAAGGATGATTGCCTTAGAGAGATCCAGCAGAAAAATCAGAACAGACTCAGTTATTCAAACAAAGAGCAGTTTACAATGCAGAACTCTACTATCATACTGATAGTGTCTTTTTTTTTAATATAAAGAAATTCTGTTTTATGTCTAGTTTTCTTTCTCAAATTGCTCCTTTTGTAACCTCAGCCACATACTCTGGGTTTGCTGTTGTCACGCAGGTCTCACCTATACAACTTACTTACAATATGCTGTAATTGCAGAACAGTTGGGCTCAAAAGTTTGATTTAGACATTATGTTGTTTAAAAACCTCACATCCCTCTACTTCGCTTCTTTTTCTCTCAAGAGAAGAGCAAGGGAAAGACCAGAAGAATCTTTTTTCATCTTTCTATGCTGTGGTTCTATCCAGTAGCATTACATTGCATTAACACTGTTGTTATGTTCTCGATATTGATGGTATGTAATGCAATGGCATTAATTTCTAGATAACTCAGGTCCAGTGTTTGACTACCTAAAGCAGAAAAGGAACAGCATCAGTCCTAATAAGTAGGACAGAGTCAGACTAATAGGGAAGAATGATGGTTAAAAAAAAAAACAAAAAAAAATAACAATCTTTAAGGAAACAGCTGAAGAAAACATAAAAGAGCAACAATCAAAGATGTTGATATGCAAGCTGCCCTTTTCTTCAAACAGCTATTCTTGAGTATGACTAGACAAGTGTTTGCAGTCTACAAGGTTGTCTTGCACAGAAAAGATATTCAGAAAGATAAGAAAGCAACAATTCTAGTTTTCAATAAAGGCAAATAGTAATTTTATCTGTAAAACGCCTGACATTTCTGATTTTAGAATCCAATAGACTGGTGAAAAGAACTACACCTGGGCACTTATAAATAAATAAACAAACCCCAAAACCAACAACCTAGCTTTAAATGTTTTATTTAATGCATTCTATAGTCCTACCAAAAAATATTTTTTTTTTTTCAAACCCAAACAACATTATGGTATTTGTATTGCCTAAGTTCCCTAAGTTATAAACTAATAAAATGCCCACTGCCAGCCTTTGATCACAGAAATACTGGTCCTTAAACCTTTTTCATTCAAGGAATAACTTGGGATTTAGAACGAGACTTTGCTATGTGCTACATGACATTTAAAAGAAAAAACTAGAAGAAAAGCTTTTTACAGAAATTATTTGTGTAATGATCACTGAAAAAAATAATATTGTATCTAAGTCTCTGCACTTCAGGCTAATAAAAGCAACACACATTTACATATACAAGTACAATTTCTACTTGCTTCAAAATTGCACCAAATGCTGCATCACTCACATGTCACATTTGCTAATCTGTGATCTGTAACCTGTGATCTGGATATATTTGAAGCCATTGAATCAGAGCATCCTACAGTTCTACTTCTCAGTTGCAAGATATAACTTCTCAAAGTGGGAGAGGAATTTTCCCATCATTATCATTTGCAGCTGTTTATATTTTTCTGGATATTTGACTGGGTTCTAGAGAAAGGTTGATACAGTATACATATAAGGTGTTAGTCAATAGATGGATTGTAATTGTGGCGAAGTCCTTTAGCATAGAAACTCAGACCATAATGCTTTTAGATTATTCAAATGATACTGTCAGTAACACAAGTAAAATTTGTTCTCAAATCATTTGCACAAAAAACATCAGGCCATACTGTCACTCATGTCTGCATATATAAGACAACTTTAAAATATTTACTTTAACTCTTCATCATTTAATGTAAGTTTTAGCCCAGTAGAATAGCTAATGAAAGGGAAATAATGGAGTAAGTTAGACAGTTATCACTTACGACAATATTGACTGTAAGTCAGACTTGTTTGCCTAGTCAAAAGCTAGATTTTAAACCTTAAAACTACAGTATCCTGCAATTGAATTAGGAGAAATTATGTTCTCCAGCAAAATGTAACTGATGTGGATGACTTAGCAACAGAAAGTCACAGTGCTTCAATTTGTAGAAGGGAAAAGGACTTTGATTCTCAACAGAAAGGCTGCTAAGGAGATTTACTTACGTCTGGGTCAGGAGGCATAGAGGTCCTTGATAATTCAAGTGTGGTGTTTTTTTTTTCCCAGGTGTGTTAGACTATTAATCTAGAAGATGTTTTCTCCCCCACCTCCAATAATGGAAAGAAAGCACGCTGCTCTGAAAACAGAATCTACAGTTACGTTGGATACATAAGAGTGCGCAAGAGAAGAGGCTTAGTACCTAGCATGAGCATGGATGGTTCATGGCGTGAGAAACTACAAGTAAGCAGAATGAAAAAAACGTATGTCACAGCTCTGAATATATTTCAGCAGTATAAATGAGAAAATTTGGAATCTCCACTATCTTATATCACTAAAAGCACAAGAAAATGTACTAATTACCTGTTCTTTAGAAGGAAAAGAGTGACAACAAAAGTTTGTGAGGTTCATGAAACACCAGTTAATAACCAGGAAGTTTTTACTGATTAACAGCAAAACTTTGAGCTCCTGGAAGTCCCTACGCTAAGCAAGAGCAGGCAAACAAAGATGGGATAGTTAAATACATATTCAAGTCTATTTTTTTCTCTCTTGTTGATTACTACTGGGTGGGAGGGGAGGTGGTGTTTGGGTTTTTTTACGCCTACAGCTGTGAGGATAGCCAACTTTTAAGTCCAGTGTTAGTCACCAGAGCTACCTGTTGATTTTGTAGTAACAGACTGTTGTAACTGCAGTATTAGTGAGTTTTCCTTACTTATGAAGGCATTTCATACCTCACTGATTGGTTATCAATGACAATTCATTTCGGAGCCACTTGTAACTCAGTCCATATGTCTAGTTTTTAAATGTGGTTTCTGGACTTAGGTAGGGTTATTCTCCCCTTTGAACCTGCAGGTATGCTAAAGACAAATTGAAGTTTGGGGAGAAAACCAGATACGCCCATAAACCAGATATGTCCACAAATCAGATTTCCTTACATTTCAAGGTTCTACACATGCCTTATATTCTGCATATCCACATACTTCCTAGTGTCATCTGAAAAATGTTTTTAGCAACGGTAAGCACTAAGCAATCTTTAGTGAGTGCCTTGGCATCTAAAGTTGGACATATAATCTTTATGTACCCATTCCAGGGTTGTTGTCAGATGCTGTCAAGTTTTTTGTAGGCCTTTGTGAACTCAAAACCTTTGATTTGATGACCTACATGGCACACTGACTCACATTCCTGTAACATTCTTTTCTACAGGTGCCTTTTGGACTAGAACACTGTTTTGTACAAGGATATGAAACAAAGACATGGAGATACTACAAATACTGCAATAAAGTTTGCCTTAAGCAAGGGCAAGTTTCTACAATACATGCCAAAAAACAGAGGGAAGTAGCTAAACCAAGATATCTTTAATTTGAATGCACAGAGGAAGCCACTAATTATGTCTGATTGAAACAGGTTCAGAACTATACAGCAGACTACAGGGTTTATACTATCACCACTGGATTAGAGAGCTATACTATCACCACTGCCATTGAAGACTCTCTGCAAGCCTGTATCTAGTCTTCTGTTTTACTGACACTGTACCGCTTAGTACAGCAATTTTTGCGGTAGCACTTCATTAATCAGAAATGCTCTGACTGAGAATATTCTCTCTTTTACATATAAATGCAACTAACTCAACCTGATGTCCAGTTTATGAACAGGTAGAGTTTTTAGTGACTAATCCTGAAATGTCTGATTCTCACCCCAGCCCCAGAAAACTCTGATTCCCATCCTGTCCCCTTAGCTCTGCCTCTTACTTCCCCAGCTAAGCCCAAATAACTGAAAGGACTGTGTGCTTCTTTGCTATCTACAGTTTCCGAGCTGTTGGTTTTAGTCTCATGCTACTACTCAGTGCAATACTTCAGCCTCAGCATGAGCAAAATTGCTTCAGCATTCTGATGTCTTTCATTCCCAATACATGCCTATCCCACCAAAACTATCCTGTGACTGTCAGGTTTTCAATCCTTAGGATCCTGCAGTGCTCCAAAATGTCGTTGTTACAGATTATACCTTGCCACATTATACATAAGGTAGCATGCAGTCTGAACACAGTCAAAAGCCACATATATCCATCAATAGCAAAGGCAAGATTGACACCTAAACAGAGGACTCATGTTCAGGTAACACTGAATCCAAATTTTGTCTGACCATTAACTGAAGTGGCATTGGTGTTGGATTTGTCAATGTCATTTGTCAATGAGAGGGTACCACTGAATAAGGTACTGAAAAAATGGGCTAATCTGCAGGTGCCTTCAAACCCCTGTGCTCCAGCTATGATTATGGCTCTATATACAACTTACTTCACAATGGCCAGTGTATAAACTGAGTGCTAGCTATCTCTTGGTTATGCCAACTTATTCACAATCAGCTGGATGTTTTGCTATGTCTGCTTCAAGGGCACAGTCATCAGCACGTGCGATTACCTTCATGATTTTGTGGAGCACTGTAGCCCATTAGGATAATTGCAAGCACACCCATATTCTAGCATGCATTCCTTGCTAGCCAGTATTCCTCAAAGCATTTAAGAAAAAAAAGAACGGTGTTATATACCCATCAGACACCCTGACTCAGTGACTGGAAGAGGATCAGCCACCATACACTCTGACCTTGAATATCGAAGATGGAACAGACTTATTTTATCAGTATATTTCTCTTGTGGAACTGTAAAACACTGAGGAAAAAATATGCTATTAAAAAATCCTTTGTTTCGCATATCATCCCAACATGGCTGCAAACTGGGAATCTTTGTGCTAAAAAATGTATTGGCAGCTGTAAGAAGGGAGTATCAGGAAAGTGTTGTTCATTAAAGGGAGGGGAGCTGGCAGCCGGGGGTGACAGCGAGCCCAGGAGGGCAGCAACCTCATTGGCAAGGGCACAGACTCATGGAATTCACAAAAGCTATGCAGGGTGAGCCTGAGGATGGTAATGAATTTCAGCTGAAGACTAGTCATCTCCAGAGAAGTCCACTGTGATGAGGCAGGTCTAAGTCCAGCCAGGAAGCCAAGGGGTAGCAAGACACATGGCCAGACACAGCTGTAGCACTGCACAGGCAGTGAGAGCCTGCACTTAAAAGCATCACTGAAGTGAAGGGGACAAGTGCCATTTTATCCCTCTCTGTCTCACTATTAAGCTGAAAAGACTATGGCAACAGTTTAAAAACTATACTACAATGTTAATTTAAAATGTCTTCCTCGTCCCCTTCATCTTCTATAAACTACTTTTGCTATAGGGAGAAAGTGGGGACAAAGCCTTTCCATCACTCTGGTCTTTCCTCCAAACCCCTAGGCTATTTGTTGAACAACATCCGCTGTATCCGTCTCAGATTCGGAAGGACGTGGTATTTACTAATCAGTGCAGTGACTGTTTCCCTAACAAAAATGAGAAACATAATAACTTGGCTGGCTTCAGTGGACCACAAATGTTCCGTCCAGCACTTCAAGACACTAGAAAGGGAGACCAGCAGCTGTGGTTCCTCAGTTGTTCCTCAGACCAGCATTACTAATATTCAACATCAGCATTCAGTTAACATAAAACCAAATACTCTTTCTTACAGCAGAGATGACTCCCTAAAGCTCATACATATTGCAAGACAGCAAGATGAAAAAACACTTGCTTTCAGAACTGAATACTCTTCTTCTGCCATTGGAATCAATGTTAATGTTGTCCCTTGATTAAGGATTCAATCAACCTAAGAAGTTCCTCAAGCAGCAGCTTCAACTGTCTTTTTTATTACCTGCACAGTGTAAATGGTGCAGAGTGGTCCAGGCAATCGGTTCACACATATTGCTTGCAGCTCTATGACCTGTTCATAACAACTACTTAGGCTGTTATGCTTAAAATTTGTTACATAGTTGGTCTGAAACCTTAGATTTCCCTCCAGCATTCAAATTGCACCTAATGATTTTCATGGGTTCAGAATGAGGTTGTTATACATCTGAAATCAACCATCAAGGAGTTAATTTAATTCAGTCTTTACAGTCTGACTAAACACTATGTTTTTTCTGGGTTTTAAATTTATGCCACAGTAGAAACCTCAATGCTGCTTAAGCTTTATAAGCACTACCCATGATGAACAGAAATAGGATGTAAATATTGTCTCTAAATACACCTAGAATTCAAGCTACTCTGTCAAAGGATACAAAAAAAAACCAACAGCCAAGAATAAATTTAACATAGAAACTATCATACTGCTAACCATTAGTTGGTTTCTTTCCAGGGGAAGCAGCAATAACAAAATACCCGTTGGTTTTGAGAAGGAGACCAACAAATTTATGAAAACAAACAGACAAAACATGGCGAATACATAATAAGGACTGGACTTAATGGACAGGTGATATTTTTGAGTCTTATCTAACTAAAATATCAAACAATATAATTCTGAATTTCTGACAATTTTACTGGAAGACTGAGTCTTAAGAAAATGCTAGGCAAAGAGTGGGGGGATTGTCCTCTAACCATTTCTTCTGAGTGGCTAATGTTGATCCTTCCTCTTGCGTGCATTGAAATACTGTTAACAGTCTCATTTTTAATTTTCTAAAGTATTAAAGAAATGGCTGAAAGTTGTAGCTCAACGTGAGAGCAACTGTGAATTACCCTTCACTTTAATACTGTCAAAAAGACACAGTACTACACCACTGCTGGCTTTAAAGTATGACAGCATCTCTGAAAGAATTAAAATTTCCGGCCAGTTTCCTAACCCAGGCAACACATTATAACATTCCTCCAAATCACCAATTGCTTAAATAAGATAACCAAGGGGCACGTTCTGGTTTATTTCCATAAATATATGCAGTTTTACAAAACTAGCTCATTTCCGCTTAGATATATCACCACTATTTTTCTTCAGGTTTCAGTTCCTCCATTGAACTTCCTGTTCCTTTTTCCAAAAACAGACGATGAAGTTAAAAAATTACACTCCTAAACAATACAATATTTTTTCCCTTAGGAAATACACATCCTATGCAGATTCCATGTAGTTTATTAAACTACAAAAATCTTTATTGTTTGACTGCAGCTGACAACAATTTTAAACACTATCAATTTGTCAAAATATTTAATGTAGCCCATAAATAAAGTCATGCCAGTAGAATAGAACAGAGCAAAGTAAGAAGCAGCAGTTAATCATTTCACAAAAAAAGGTAGTAAAAATTTGTAACTTAATACAGGATTAAAACTGAAAAAAAAAAAAAAATAAAAGGTAATATGGCTATTTATTATTAAGGCATTGGACCACAACTTCAAAATTTCAATTTGTGATCCTTTACCTCACCACCTGAGTTAAGAATACAAACCAAAACCATGAGAAAGTCCTCTGCTACTCTGGTGAAGGGATAAAAATCAATAAAACCCTAGATATTTAAAATAATAATAATATTTTTAAAAATCAAAATAAGCCAGAACCTAAGTAGAGTTTGAGCAAAACCTAAGATTTTGCCATTTTAATTAGGGAGGGGAGGGTGGAGAGGGTCCGTGTTCACATATCAGACATTCATGTCAAACTCTTCTGAAAAAGCACTATATTTGCCAGATAAGTTCACCACTACTCATCTAGCACAAGGCTTATGGGAGCAATAGACTGCTAGAAGTTCATTATGCTGTCCACAGTGAAATGCTAACATCAGACAGCCATATGTTGCAATAAAAAGTTTGAGCGCCAACGAGCGCTGAACAAAACAGTGGGAACACAGAGCTATGTCACAGCATGCGTGTCACAAGATTCTGGGACATCGTGCACCTGCGATCTTGAAGAACAGTACAGGACAGAATAATTACATCTTTGAGCAAATTGTGTCGTGCCAGACGGCTATAAAGGAGCTCTTCCTCTCCTTCCTGAAATCTCTTCTTCCTTCCCTTCCCTTGGGAAAATTTAGCATTATCTTTCACATAAAACTCCAACTGTTTTATGCAATATACAGCAACAAAACAAGTTTCTCCTCTCATCAAAATGTATAGACTTCAGCCAGTATCTAGCAAAGAGAAGATGAAAACTCCATTGCTAACTACAGTATCCACATTTACTGGAGCAGAACCAGCCACAGGGCAAAGTTTATAACCTATCCACAAGAAAGCCACATTTAAAGCAAACCCAGCTGCTCTCTATTTGTGGTATTACCTCTAGCCCCAGTGTAATCACAGGGGTTCACAAAAGTTGCTCTTAATAACAAATCATTAACACTTGACACAGACACAAACAAGGCTTATTTTTTTAGGAACATTTCCCAGAAGATAGCAGGCAAAGCCCCATTTGTAATCTTCCTTTTAAATTGCAGTGTCATATCAGTCCATTTGACAAGCAATTAAGTCTAACACTTGATCAAAATAACAGAAAACACAATCTTGCTTCCTTTAGCTTAATTATTGAGAAAACATTTAAGTAAACAAACATGCTTTTTAATTGCTTACAAAATGAGGAGAAAGGGACAACAATCTCTATGTTTTGTGGTTCACTAGAAGCTGATATTTGAGGAGGATTTTTAAAGGTTTCCTCTTCTGGAGTAGCACATAACATTTGTACTTGGGCAATGTGTTGTTTGCCAAGAAATAACAGATCTTTGGCAAAAATGGGCAAGTTAGAATAAGTGTTTCAACTGTTCAATAAAACAAAAATCTAATATCTAGTGAGTCTTTTTGTAATTAACTGGTTTTGTTCTTCCAGGAGAGCATTCTTGAAAAAGTCCCAGCACTCGCTATCTCCTTTATCCTCCATAGAAGCTCCCCACAGAATCCCTCCCAACTGAGCTCTGAGCAAGCTGAAGTTTGCTCTTCTAAAATCTAAAACCTTTGTCTTAACTTTCTACGTGCTCAGCAGGATCCCAGACTCCACAGCAGCCAAGGCTATCCCTAACTGATATATTACAAAGCAGGTTTTCTTGGTTTGTGAATGACAAGCCCAGCTGAATCCAAGAAAACTCAATAACAACTCAGTGTTTTTAAGCAAGTATTCTTTATTGCGGCGCCGTGAAGCACGGGGGATAGCTCCCTCCATACGTGCGTGCCCAAGTGTTAGGATTCTTGCCTTATATTTACAGCTTTCATGTTTATTCATTACATTTCTGAGAAAAGGTTCGGTTATTCTAACTATTTCCAGGAATTCATTTACATAAGTTCCTCCCATAGTCCCACGTCAGTCTGCCCAAGTTACGCCCCCATCGGGGGGTCCTTGGTGGTCGTTGGGGATGAAGGTCTGAGTCTTCCTCCTGGTTGAACTTTTGAACTTGTCCTGCTGTGCATGCCCTGTACCATCCTGGGTCTTTTCCAATTTGCAGAACTAGCTCTTGCTAGCTGCTCTCCCTATCTCTAAAGGCTGGTCAGCAGCACTTTTCTAAAAGCCAATTTTCTAAAAGCCAGTTTTCTAAAAGCTAGTTATCCATTTTTTATTACACACCAGTGCCTCATTCCTTGTGGGCACATCTAACATTTGTGTGAGGCAGCAGCCTTCTGCACATTCCAGGAACTTGATGAAAGATGTGTGAGCTGCTGTATTGTTCTTCCAACAAACGTTTGGGTAGATGAAGTCACTCATAAGGACCAGGTTCTGTTGACTCAAAGCTTGCTTAAATATTACTTCATTAGCCTTATCATCTTGGTTTGGAGGTCGGTAGCAGATGCCAACTGTAAGATCCCCCTTAGAGACCACTGCTCGGATCTTGACCCACAGGCATTCAATAGGGCCTTCACAACTGCCATAGTTGACTTCTATACATTCAAGGTTCTCCTTAACATAGAACATGACTCCTCTACCTCTTCTTCCCTGCCTGTCTTTACCAAAAAACCTGTAGCCATCCATTGGGATCCTTCAGTCATGTGAGCTGTCCCACCATGTTTCAGTTATTCCTATGATATAACTTTCTGATTGGAGCTTCTCTTTGTTCCCCAGGCTTCATGTATTGGTGTGCCTACACTGTAGGTGGTTCGCTTCCCGGGAGGAACCTAAGGAACATTTGTCACTGCTCTAGTTGGCCTGGCTTACTCCGCAGTTGGCGTGAGCATTGCCTGGCTTACTCACGCAACGGCATGAGTGTTGCCACTTTGGACACCACCCCTCCGCCCCCCCCCCCCCCCCCCCCCAAGTCCTTCAGTTTAAAGCCCTCCTTACCAAGTCGGCCAGCCTTCTGCCAAAGATTCTCTTGCCTCTTCTAGACAGGTGGATCCCATCCCTCCCTAGTAGGTTATAGTCAGGGCAGAATCACAGAATGTTAGAGGTTGGAAGGGACCTTGAAAGATCATTTAGTCCAACCCCCCTGCCAGAGCAGGATCACCTAGAGCAGGTCACACAGGAACGCATCCAGCTGGGTTTTGCATGTTTCCAGAGAAGGAGACTCCACAACCTCTTAAGGCACCCTGTTCCTGTTGTCATAAATGCCAAAACCCTCACAATGGCACCAGAATAATACACTGTGATCTAATATCAGCAGCATAATACCTGTGAATTTATATTTGTGCACATGGCAAAAAATTTCATTACAATTCTAAACTTCTGTTTCATGTATTTCCTGGTAATCTGTTGAGATATTGATTCACGTTCCTTTCCACAACAGGTTTCAACAGGTGATCACCAGGTAATTTCACTCTCTCTGAAGTGCTGCATTTGTGTCTAGTATCCTTTTCTGGCAGTAAGTAGGATAAAATTGGTTTCTTTTTTACCTTTTAGTCTCTAAACATGTTTTATTAAAATTCACACATTGTTTGTATTCTTACTCTGTAGTTTCAAATGTTTTGTTGGTTGGTTTGTTGGTTGTTTCTTTTTTTTCTTGCAGGATATTAGCTTCATCAGTTTGAGTTTCCTATGTTATAAACCAGGATTTTGCACAAAAAGTGAGGCAGGCAAGATACAGTAACCACTACTAAAAGGAAATTTTTTCCATTTTGAAAATAAAACTCAAGTGATCTTGATTTAGCTGGGGAAGAAATTGTATCTTTTAGTTTATATGAAATGGAGTTGCTACTACTATTCTGCTTAGTACTCTGATTAACTTCACGAGATGCAATTTTAAATTTTACTGTTTAGGAAAATTCTTCATGTATCAACCCAAATCACTGCATTGATTGATCAAAATTAAATTAGCAACTTCTAAGGACTGCAATACTAAACCATTAAGAAAAAATAAACATAATTTGTAGAATAATCAAAGGTGATTGATGCTGAAATTTGTTATTGTCAACAAAGGTCAAGAGAAAGGCTCTACACAGAGGTGCTCTTTTGCAGTATCACCAAACCAATCTAGCAGGCAGATGCTGTGCAAAGTGGTGGTACTGCCCCCTCATTGTCCCAGACCCCCACCAGGAATGCATCCTGTTTTCTTCATAGTTGCATAGGTACCAAGTTGACTGTATGGGATGTGAATCCTGGAAGCTAAACAACAGAGAACTAACCCTACAAAAAAAAAATGCTTCTCTTCCCTTTAATGCCTTGCACCAGCTCACCATAAGATCAGACAAGCACTACTGATGACAAAAGAGTCAGAGCAGGAACACACAATTCCCAAAGAGGGAGGATGGTGGAAGCAGGACTGTTCCTGTGAAGAAGGCTAATCAAGAAATCATGTTGATTAGATTATGCACCTTCACCAGAAGAAAAGTTTTGATAGGTTTCTTATACAGTACTGTAAAAAATTCTACCTGTAGCTATCAAAATCTGCAGTGCTGCTGCATTGAATAATTTCCCATGAAAAAAAAATTAACTCACTTTTCTTGAGAAAATAATGGTTACATTGGAGAGATTGCCTTTGTAACTACTGGGAAGATTGTTCCAGGTGGCCAAATACAGATTTTCAGCGTGGTGACAGACTGAAGCTGACACCCATTGCTCTGGCTGGTGCAGTGGTTCAAGATCTAGGGCAAAACACCATTAATTTATCTAAGAAGTGAATAGCAAGCTCCAGGTAAACTATTTTCTTTAAGGAATAAGAAAACCAAGAATAAATATTCTTATAGTTTTCAGGAAAGAACTGACACAAAGAATGTCAGAAACCAAGTTCCAAGTTTTATGCAGCAGGCTGTTTTTATTAGAACATGATGGAGGAGTTTACTGAAAAAATGTGGAATTACAATGAGGAACATTTTAGCCCATAACCTTTTCTTGACATTCTGTTTGCTCTTAATCACCCATAAGTTCACTTAATATAAGAACGATGTTTTCTTAAATATCATCCTACATATTCAGGGAGGGGGGGCAGGGGGAAAAGAGAGAATGTACATTCTTAAGTGATCTCAAATAGGCATACTGGAATTTGCACAGAGTGTCAAATGTTGGGAGAAATCAAACACCGCATTTCTTCTCTAGCTGTCAGCCTTGCAAAGTGCTGTTGCTGTTGCAAAGATATCTCTAGGAAGAATACAATTCAAGAAGAAGGGAAAGGGTGAAACAATTTTAAAATATGAGAAGACTGTAATAGTTAGATACTGCTTAGGCTGAAGAGTCTTGCCTCTGACTTTAGCATGTCATGTAAAAGGCATAGGACATGCACTGATTGTCACAGGCACGAAGCTGCTGGTGCAGAGTACTGGGCAACAAACAAATCAGCCACTGTTTAGCTCACATCCATGCATAATAGGTGCCGATGAAGATTCTCTTGGCAGAGGATGTTTATCCTCATGTTTGTTGTACTTGAGCATTAGTCAGGTCATTAAAGTGACTGGCTATATTTAAGCTGCAGCAGTAGGGGAGGTTTGTGTTCAACCACTGAGATAGAATAGTAAATGAGCAAAGGAAGAGAAACAAGGAGCTGGTTTGCACAGACTACCACAGCACAGGTAGCCTGTTAGACACTGGATGATTTGCCTTATTAATTATTCATTAAGGCATTCAGAGAGACTTCATGGAAGGAAATTCACCTTGACAGACAGACAATCCGTACACGGTACCCGAAAAAAAATGCACCAAAATCCCATATACAGCAGAGAACTTAGAATCAAAACTTGTCACTTACATGCAACTTGTTTTACTAGCGATCTCCATGCCAGGCAGTCCACAGCCATTTATATGTTTACAGAATAAAAGATGATGTAGTACTTTCTTATGCTACAAACAATTGTGTATAATATTAAAGCAACAGAAGATAATGGGGCAATTTAAAAGATGGTTGTATTTGTTTTCTTCTTTAATCATGAGAGTATATACAAGAAATCTCTCACCTGTTTGAAGGTGTCAATTAAATTACTCTAGACTTAAGCAGTTAAATGGTTTCTTTCATTCTTCTTTCAATAATTCGGAAGTTCCATATTGAACTTTGAAAGATGGCTGCCAAGGAGAGGTTTTAAAGCCAACTTTATGGATGCTTTAGTACAAGTTACTGCAATATCTTAACTGCTGCTGACACAGATGACCAGGGGCAAGGAAGCCAACTTCTTTCTATTCATGCAATATTGAAATTTGAATATTCAATATTGATACTTGACTACTTTTCACGAGGAACAACTGTTCTGCCCTTAAGCCCCCAGCAGCTTTGCCTCAGATCTATACCCGACACCCCAGTTCAAGCTCCTGACTCTTCAGGGAATTGTAGCTTAATATAGATAAGCTGAAAAGCTGAAAAGCAAACATTAGATATGTAACACCATTTCTCTTGCAGACCCCTACAGCTATTATTCCATATGGTTTCTTGTTGCAGATTTTGAAGTGTATATTCTTTAGCTATAATCAGATGTACATGTACTAAAATAGTTGCTGAAACTGTTCTCAGTGCCTCAGCTAATTTTTGCATTAAAGCTTGTTGTTCAGTTCTATAAATAGCTAGTTCACTGGATACAAGGAACTTGCATTTCCTGTGGAATAACCTAAAGGATTCAGGCTAAAAAACAAAGAAGCAAACAAAATAAAACCCCAGAAAACACCACCCCCACACACACACCCCCTCCTCCACACATACAAAAAAAAAATCTTTAGCTATCTATACAAAACTTATATTTGGTACCAGTAATTTAACTACAAAATATAGAAAAGTTGCAGAAAGCGGTATCTTTCCATAAGAATACTTAATCGTATCTTCAAAACATTTAAAATGTCATCTGTCTCATACAGAAATGGTTTCTTTGTTATTTCCTCTGTTTTTCCCAACGTTTATGATGGTGGAGAGGGGGAGCAGGGGCTGAAACAGCTTTTTCGATTAATTTTATACCAGCATGTCTTAGGGCATCCCCTGATCTATTGAGTTCCTTCCTTTCTTGAGTTTAGCTTTGCTCTTGCAAATCATTCAGACACTTTCCACCAGTAGAATAGTAACCTTTAGCTTTTATAGAGTAACGCTGTACAGAATCAAAGTACAGGCGGCAGTCAAACACTGCATTGACATTTAGGAAGCAGATGACGCCAATGGGGAGCAAAGGGCCTCACAGCAGGAGTAACGTTGCTGAAATATCTCTGGAAAGTTTCCTTCCAGATATTTTAAACTAAATGGATAATCATTCCCAAGGGCATGGTTAGCTGGAATGTGGTTACTGCATATCTCTGTTAAATGATTATCACCCTAGCTATCTCTCCACAACACAGTGGTGGTTGCTGCTCCATCATATCAGTGTTACCATTCACTTGACAGAAGGCTCTGTTGGGTTTTTTTTCTTAAAATCAGTATATTTCACAGAAATGGTGCTGAGAATGGACAGACAAATATTCAAGCCAGAAAAAAACAAAAATATTGAAAGGATATTGTGTCCAGTGTAGTGCAGGGAAAGTAAGAGGACATGGGAAAGGAAAGAAACTGGGAACAGAAATTACTTTAACTATGTCTGTCTTGGGCAGAATAATTCATATAAGCAAGGAACTAACCTTCTAAATCTCTCCCATGCAATTTTGCTTAATATTCCTCACATTTCAGGGAAACTGCTGTGCAATACAAAGTCCCTTACACTTTCCTAAAAAAGATTATTTGTAAATGTCAGTGTTTTCACAGTATACCAAGACATAAACATTATAATGTTATTGACTGTTGTTCATCTCTCTAAGTGGTTGAAGAACTACAGCATTAATGGTGAACAAAATTTTCCTGTGAAAATATACCCTTCTGCTGCCAGTAGAAGGAACATGTTCTGTCCCCATTTCACAACCTGTAACTTTGCATGCCAGTGGCTCTTACAACAGTATGAGAGGAAGTCCTTAGTGACAGAAACAAAATTAAACATTCAGTTATCTCCTAAACTGGGAGTATAAATGCTACAACAGAATTGCACAAGAGTCCACAAAACAAACAAACAAACAAAAACCTACTTAGGTCAAAATATGTGAAAATGGCATCTGTACAATTGCCTGGTATCAGAGTGCCACCTCTGGTATTCCAGAAATTTGGAATACTGGGACACTTTCCCGCTTTTTTATTAAGGACAGCCCTGAAGTTCAGATTAAGCAGAAGAGGCAAAGGTTTTCATGTACAAGCTTCCTTGGGAACTATTAGAATAAAGTTCATGTAAAGATTAGCAGTCTACCATTTGGTCTGGGGCAATCAAAAAACTCTTGTCAAAACCTGTGTTCATTCAAAAGTTGAGTAGTAATGAAGTGGTCTTGCAATATTTATGTTACTGCAAGGCTGTTAGTCAAGTGAAAAAGGTTGGGCAGAATGATAAATTGTTTACGTGACAGTGGAGGAAAAAAAATTTAGAATAAATAAGCAAGTTAAGAAACAAGTGTTTCACGTGTACATCCTTCACATGCATGTACATATGAAGGAAACCTAGGATGATTTGCAGCTGCATTTGCAAAATCGTTGTCTACATTTTTCTTTTGTTTTAAAAAAAAGACTTTGGTGAAAGGTGGCAAAAGAGCAAATACTGACTAAGGAATATTATCTAACAGTCAGCAGTATGTGACTTTATCTTAAACACTGAAAAATTTAACAGAAACCTGTCCCTGGTAAAACCTTGTTTGATATTAAGTATACCAAATGGAGTGATCTCCAGTCAGATACCTGTGCAAATCTTTTGAGTTTTACTAATTATTTGAATTGTTAGAAATAAGACAATTTTTTAAGAAAAAAGCGGAAAACAGGTTTTCAAGTGAGCCCTTCTAGATACACTGTGATATGTGATTATCCAGATATATTACATTTTTCTGATGTTCCCATGAAGTGTTTAGGAAATTAAAATCTCAAATGGGGCAGGTATCCTTTTACTACTTATATATTAGACAGTCTTCTCACTCACCTTTTGCAGGTTTACCTTAGAGCTTCCACCCACAAAAATAACAGGCCTCTCCCTATACAAAGAAAAGCACCTTCCTAAAAGTCACATGCAGGAAGTCACAGACTGCATCCAACCCAGAATACAGAAACTCTTCATCTATCCTGTAAAAAGGCACTGTAAATCCCATTAGGTTACAGCTAAAAAGTTAGTTTCCAGCATCCTAAAAGGAACATCCACAGAGACAAACAGCAAGTTTTCTGGAGTCAAATGCTTCCTAACACAACCTCCAGCTGCATAATTAGTGCATGGAAATAGAGCAGCTCCTCTTTTGCACATTTCTTCAATAGCTCTCTACATCACCGTCTATTTCTCCTAACTCTTCCATCCACTGCTACATCAACACTTCATGGACTAAGCACAGGGTTCTCCTTTTGGATCAAGAGGATCAGAGTACTCTCTCTCTACTTCTTTGCCTGCCACCTTGCCTTGACTCTTTCCTGCCTTGTGAAATAAGGCTCCTACTTTTCAAGTGGATGGATCATTCATACAACAGCAAGATGAAGTTTTTATTCACTGCTTCCCAGCAAGACATTCACCAAAGTTAAAGCATGCATGCATGACCTACAAAGAACATGGTTTCTCAAGGATGATGAGTACCTAAACCTTCGCATGGAAGAAATTCGAAGTTGTTTCAAACTATCCCATCCCAAAAAAATGCAAATCTCCTTCCAAGATATTCTAATCCTTTTTGTAAAATGTAGGCAAAGGAGTATTACTGCATAAGATATGACAGCTGCAGTTGTGCCTTGCAAAATATGAAAAGCGGCGTTCAGCCTTCCCTAGCTGTTGACAGATTAAAAAGCAGCATGTCACATCAAAATGGTTCATTTCAGTGACCTTTCCTCATTTATAAAGAAAGATGGAAAAACCTATACAAATTACTCTCACAGGCAACTGACGAAATCAGGGTGCTCATTTTACGAAACTTTAACAACTTTCTTAACACACAGTCTCATCAGTGAGGTCATGAAACTCAGGGCATTTTCTGCAATCTCAAGAATGAAATGACAGTAACTGTAGAGAGAACATCTGTTTCTATACCTTGTTAAGGTCCAAATCTAGAGCTGACACACTGCAGCAAGTTCTTGACAACAGATAAAATTGCAAGACTGCACCAGCCAAGGAGCCATATATGTTTGCTTTATTTTTGTAAGGACAACTGCTGTCACGAGTAGGTTACTTTGTTCTCCTCTCAAATTGAGTGGCAGTGGGATGCCTGATTCCATTTGTGGAAGATGTGCACACGGGGAATACCAGCAAGTCAAGCCAAGAAAATATTCGCTGTTACAAATATGTGCGCGCAAACATGTGTGTATGTGTGTGTATACACGTACATAAGCACACCGTAACTTTGTTTTAACTAATGCAAAAAAGCCTGTATCATTCATTACAGCACAGGAACTACTATGAACAAGAGTTTCAACACCATTAGTAAATCAACAGGTCACACACTCTGTATTGGAGAGGGATTGTCCAGTACAAATTTCAGCTGCAATTGTTTCTAACCTGTAAAAGTCCATACATCCTCCAATTCAGGATCAAAAACTGTGACTAAGCTCCCCAGGAAAGACAACCATGTCTGTAAAAGCAAAGTGCAACCATCACATAGCAGAAACCTAGAAGTCATTCAGGAAAGAAAAAAACATTTCTCCTACTGCCCGAGAGAAAAGTCTCAATAGTGAGAGAACAAAAAGAAGTGCATAACTGTTTCCCTTTCCCCCAATACAAAAAGATTACTTTTATGAACACGCCCTTAGCGAACTTCTGTGTGAACATCTATCTCTAAACATTTGTTTGAAACTATAATAAAAAAATCTATTTTCTGCACTCTCCTATATACTTCTTCAGAAAATCTGACAGGAACAATGCCAAAGTTGAGTTTGCATGTCATGGTACCCATAGTTCAAGCATCTTCCTATTTTTTTTTCTTGTCACGGCCAGCAAAACAAGCATTAGCATCACTGCAAAAGCCTTTTTAAAAATAATGGCTAGCTGATGCGTTCTTTCTCTTTTCTTTTTTTTTTTTTTTTTTTTCTTTTTTCTCAGAAAGGAAGCTTTCAGACACTGAAAGCTGACCTCTGCTGCTCTCCTCTCAAGTTAACATGGACCAACTGCCATCTGGCTGTTTATTTTGATAGAACCAAAGATTATAAAAAATGCTCCATGCTTTGACTGGAAGTATACAGAAAAGGCAGAACAACACTTGGCATTTACTTTACCTCCTTGGATCCATTCTGCTGATCAGACAATTATTCCAGAGGAATTACTGGAACCAAGCATAAAATGGTTCCACTAGTCATTCAAAACCCCCTGTGGTTGCTGACTTGTTTAATTAGGTCACTTTGATCACAGGTGAAAAAATTGTAGTAATTTTGTCAAGATTGCATATAGCTCAGAAACAAGCTTGTATCCTACATGTTCTGTATAAATGTTACTTCACTGCAAGGAATGCAACCAGCACCACCATTAGGCTTCTGAAGGTATTGTGGGAAACACCGCAACACAAAGAAAAAAAAAAAAAGGCCAAAATATTCTCCTTACATAACTGAAAATAAAAAATTAAAAAAAAAAAAAAAAAAAAGAGAAGATGTAGGGGAAATCTTCAATGAGATGATGTGCAGAGTAATTATCATGTAAAACACCATTAAAGCTATAACCAATCACTAAACTCAGTTTTAATACACTCTGATACTTCTGTCATGTGCTGAGTGTACCTGTACCTCTGGGATGCCCCATCAAATATTGTGACCTGTAATTAATTATTCCTGCAGATGTTTTGGGTGTTTCTTAGCTCTGTTGTTATGGAAGACACTTAACGCAACACAATGCATTATTCTGAAGAAATTGATTTCTGCAACATGCAAGGAACCCTTATGCAATTGTAATTCTGGGTCTAGGGTGAGGATGGAAGACTAGGATGCATCTTTCACCATTCAGCAAGATCTGCTTTTGATGCATGGAATTGAAGCTGTACTTCCTCCTGCTCCCAAATGCAAATCTATGCAGGATGTGGTTCTAAAAGTTACATTTTAGTATGTGCCCCAGAGTTTGCAAAACAGTTCTTCAGCTTCTTCATTGGAATATCTATTAGAATGATACTAAATTAGGAGGAGCTGTGGACTCCCTCGAGGGTAGAAATGCCTTACAGAGAGATCTGGATAGACTAGAGAGCTGGGCAATCACCAACTATATGACATTTAACAAGAGCAAGTGCCAGATTCTGCATCTGGGATAGAGTAATCTTGATTACACTTGCAAATTGGGGGATGAAAAGCTGAAGAGCAGCCCCATGGAAAGAGATCTGTGGGTCTGGGTTGATGGCAAGTTGAATACAAGTCAATAGTGTGCCTCAGCAGCCAAAAGAGCCAACCATGCCCTGGGGTACATCAAGCACAGCATAGCTAGCCGGTTGAGGGAGGTGATTGTCCCACTTTACACTGATGTGGCCCCACTTCAAGTACTGCGTGCAGTTTTAGGCACCTCAATATCAGAAGGACTCCAAACTATTAGAGGATGTCTGTCCAGAGGAGGGCAACCAAGACAGTGAAAGTTCTCAGGGCAAGACTTATGAGGAGCAGCTGAGGCCACTTGGTTTGTTCAGCCCAGAGAAGAGCAGGTTAAGAGGTGACCTCATTGCAGTCTACATCTTCCGCAGGGGAGGCAGCAGAGGGGGAGGTGCTGATCTCCTCTCTTTGGTGACCAGCGATAGGCCATGAGGAAATGGAGTCAGGGTAAGTTCAGACTGGACATTAGGAAAAGGTTCTTTACTGAGAGGGTAGCTGGTCACTGGAAGAGGCTCCCCAGGGAAGCGGTCATGGACCCAGCCTGTCAGAGCTCAAGGACTCTCTGGATGATGCTTTTAGTCATTTGATTTAGTTTTAGGTAGTCCTGTAAGAAACAGGAAGCTGGACTCGATGATCCTTATGGGTCCCTTCCAACTTCAGATATCCTATGATTCTATGAGTCTAATTAATAACTAATTCAAAGTAATTTAAGGAAAGGACAGAGATTAGATTGCAACATAATATTAAGTCATTGTGATAGGTAAGGAATTCAAAAGTGGCTCAAATGAATTAGCACGACATTGTTTTCATCTTGATCTAACGTTCTGAACTTAGACATCTGCAGGGTTAGGATCCCACTCTATCCTATGGAGAAAGCAGCACATTCAGAGTGATCTGTTCCATCCTAAAACAAGTTAAATGAATCTCCATCAGGAGCTGTGTTTCTCTAGCAAACAGTGGATGACTGACAGTCTGGATGACTCTCTGATATTAGAAGATTAATTTTCATCAACTAAATGTAGGTAAAATGAATCCCACCTAAATGACAACTGGAAGCTGTGATAGTTTAGGACAGGACAGGAAATGTTAATGGTTCAGTGCAAAACAGTCTGGCTGTCCACATCACAGAAAACAAACTTCTTCAAGGTACATTGATATTAGATGAAGTACTTCAAAGAAAGGGCAACAGGACACAAGTACCTTAAGAGTGTGTTTACTTCATCATTTCAGAGCAGTTCAGGATTGTGCTTTTGAAACAAGTCTTCTGACTGTCCCCACTTGCTGTGCTTTGGTTCACACTGTAGAGCAGTCTCTGAGCTCAGGAGCAGCATTTCTTTCAGATGAGGTCAAACCAGAAGATGCAGTCCAATCTCTAATGTACATTGAGTCACTGGGAACAGACAAGAGTTAATCCACAGTAGGTCCTCTTAATGCATATAGTGTGGGTTTCCAATCCTCAGCTCCTCTTGTTTTGTTTTATAAAAGCACCAGTTGTTTTGCTTTATAAATCTAGTCCTATAAAGATGCATTAATGTTGATTAATGGCTCTTCAACTCAGTCTGAAGTGAGGGTGTGCTCACATGTTTGCAAAGGTACAAAAAAGTTCAGACTGCTGCCCTGTCTATTTTATAGTAGACATATGTGTAAGTCAAAGGTGACAAGACATAATTACAGAATAAAAGGAAAAGCTATCAAAATGTTTACTTCAGCTGTCTCATTCATTACTCACACTTAAGAAATAAGACACAGAAATGCTTCCATCTGCTCTTAGCTGTCTTTTTTCTGTAACATCATCTTTTCTATATAGCTTTAAGTCACTATGAATGGGCTGGTTTTTTCATAACAGGTTTTTAAGACATGAAATTGTCAATATAGAACATCATACTTAGGCAATCAATTTACTTCTCAGACTGTTAAAAATGGTTAAATGTGGCAAAACTATACTCAGACTTTATTTTTAATACCAGCTTATATGTTCCTCAAATAACACTGTGAAGGTTTAGAAAATATATTCATTATACATATTTCTGAAAACAGTAGAAAATATTAGATTAAATTCAACATATACACGTTTTAAGGTGACTGCAAAACCCCTCATATTTAGAAACAGACTGCGTTTTACTACATATTTGCCCAGGTAAATAAGTGTTGATTTACTACATATTAATGTATGCCTCAGTCAACATTTGTGTATAGTTATAACTGGGAAAAGAGGGAAATTACTGAACTTTCCATCTAGAGCAAAAGATCAAATCTCTTATGTGATTTTGTTCCAACCCAAACCTACCCTTCTAAAAAACTTCAGTCTTAATTTTGAAAACACTGAAACTCTACGTGTAAGGGAGGTGGATGTAATTCTTTTTTCCTCACAGCTTCTTAGCAAAACTGCTATGATTTTTTTACATTTCACATTGTCCATAACTCCAGTGATTAAACTACCAGTAAAGTTCAATTACAAAAAGGTAGGAATAGGACAACAACATCATATCAACTAGAATGATTTTATAGCCCCTAGTGCTGGGTACCCCAATCAGAAAGCTCTCCTGAAGCTGGACGTTTCCAATCTTTGAGTTTAGTGGCTATCATTTATCCAACACAAACAGTAAATGTGTCAAGGACCTACTGACACGCTTGGACCATAGCCCTAGAAATCTTTCCCAGCACTTCCACCACTTCCTCAGTACCATTTTGTGAAGCTGGGGTAACAGGCAGGATGTTTAAGCCCTGTTATTGATCATCCACCTTTTCTGATATTTATGTTTTATCAGCAAATTTCTAACCAGGTCTTCTGCTGTTTGATTTTTCATACCATTCTTTTGGGGAAGTTGTGGCTAATGTCGAAGTTATTAATTTGTTTCATTAATCCTTACCTTAGATTACTTCCAGCGAAGCAAAGATTGGTTCTGGACAAAAATATTTTAAATACAAAATAACCTCAATGAGCTTTCTACTGAACTCTGCTCCAAAGAAAATAAGAATATTTAAACTTTCTTCGTAAAGTTAAGACACGTCCAAGACTTGCTGGCATCTACTTGTCCAACAACAAAACAAGCTGCATAGGCCTTGATATTTGGTGCCTCTACTGCATGAAAGCCATGTTTGTTTTATTTCTCGTAGAAAAGAAGGTTATTTCATTGAAAAACAAAACCATACACAAATAATATTAATCATAGTTTATGGATGTTTTCACAAAAACACTGGAAAAATATTTTGCTTAAATTGTAGTATAGAACACTGTCATCTGACTGGCTTTGTGTCCCTGTCTAGTGCTAAATACACAGGTTTAGAAGTGTGTTACTGCTTAAATTTAATGATTGCATTGTTCAGTACAAGAGCTAAAGCATACTTTTTTATATCTTGAAATCTCATATTCACACTCTGCAATGACACAAGTGTAATAATTATAATGAAGTTTCAGAATGAGTTAAAATCTCACAATTAAATGGACTTGCAAAACCTGTTGTATTATATGTAGGGAGAGGTTCTGAGTTACACCTATCAGAAGTTAAACATCTTTCAGTTGGTTTCAATCACGTGGCAGTATGTTTTGCCTGTATAGTTCCAGTCTTAGAAAACAGCTGCTGAGAGTAAAGAAATGAGAAAGAGCTAACATTTATCTTCTAGTTTACTAAAGGCTAAATCAGCCGTCTGTTTAAATCGCACCTTGTAGAGGGAGAATACAACAGAACCTTGCTTCAGCATGGACACATAGGTATTGTATTCATCCATACTGCACTGTTAGTGTCAGCCGCCGGTTAGTGTTAACAATGTCCTTTCCATGAGAAGTTCAACTTATTTTCACATTACTGTTTTGCAGTAGTAACATCTCCTAGAAGGAACTATTGATTGTGTAGAATGAGGTTTTAAGAAAACGTTAATATATTTCAAGATTTGCATGGAACAAGGGTATGTTTCAATTCATCAGATGGCTATACCTCATCCAATGAGAAAGATGAATTTGGGGAAATATCAGTCTTTGATATGTTTTTTTTTCGGTATATATTTATAGTATTTTTTTTTGCCTGGAAAGCCAAGATACACAAGCTTAGTTTTTTGTCTGCTACCAGAAAAGTAAAAACTTTTTACAGTTCATTAGAGTGAAGAAATTCCCACAGATAATACCCCAGAGAGACCAAAAGCTTCTAATTTTTTTTTTTTTTTAAATAAAAGTGTTGGATTCTCTGTCAGTCCAAACCATTTATTAAATCTGAAATGCAGAGAACAGGATTAGATATTCAGGAAAAAACCCTGTGCAACATTAGGGATGACACCAGTCTTAACTTAATCAACCTCTAATCTGAGTATAAGGTTTATAGGGACTTTCAAATTTTACAACTATGACATGGGCAAATAAGTAAGTTAACTTACTGAAGCACAGTTATTGCAACTATGTATTTTTCTGGTACTAACAATGTGAAGGTCAGCAGATCGTACTTTAAATTAGACTTCAGCATTCAAAATCTTACTGTAGTTTCTGTTCAGGCATACAAAAGTTTATTGTCATACACTTGATATCAGCATTTGTCAGGGTATAGATTTGTTTGTTTGGGTGTTTTGTGGCTTGTTCTTAATTCAGTAACAAAAGAAGGACTTTTTCTATTTGCAGCTGTAATAAGCCTTTTACCCGCCAAGCCCCTATTCACTATAGCTTCAATGTAGTAACAGTAACAAGATAGCAGTCAAGTATCAAGACCTAAAAAGATACCCAAGTATAGCAAATGTTGTGATCATTCATGGACTTTTAAATCCATCACGCACAGAGGGATTTAAGAAATTCTGCTTCTAAATATAGAACATCAAGTATTCCACTTCCTTTTTCCCTGACTTGTTTTAGAGATGGGTTGTGTTATCCTCATCTCTGTTTTTCAATATCAATACACAAATATTTCTGTGAATTATCTTCCCTGTTGTTGATAACAACCTCTTACATACAGACTAAACAACACTTACGCACTTTCCTTAACTGATTTATGTTTCAGCTTCTTAGCAAAATCCTACACATATTGGGGAAAAAAATTACATAGTTAGGATTACTATCATGCCTTGTTTAATTTCATTTACCACTGAAACACCCAGGGAAAAAGTTGCCTGTGTCTAAAGTGCTGCATTCAGTTATTTCTTGCTTTTTGGTCATTATTTTCAAAAAGTACATCACCTTCTCTGTTTTAAGGGTAGCTTCTGATCCTACTAGTTTCAATGGGAAGAAGAACGCATTTTTGTCTACCAGCAGTCTTTTAACTCATTCTTTTTCTCCCCTTTCCTACAAATCATGCCTGGATACACACTCATTGATCATATCTATGAAACTGAAGCTTGAATGTGGGCCCCTTGTACGGTCTCCCAGCCTTTACTCCTGTGGCACATACCCTGCCCGACATCTTTCTGACTCCAGCCCCTTACTACATTTCAGAAGCTTGTCCAAGATGCAAGTTGTTAACACCCCATGAGGAAGGAGCAAATGATATTTTTATGCATCTATTTTGGGTAGATGGAGATTTTTTCACTGCCTGTGATACGCAAGATGAAACTGCTTGGCTGCAGTACGCATTTCCAAATTTTAACAATGTTGTCACAGAACTTCTCTGGCTGTTCTATAGAGTATATCTGAATGGTTACTCCATTATTTCTATATTCTGCCTTTCCTTCATGTGTCCAATATTCTGTTAGAGGTAACTATACCCACTGGGGACTGGGCCCAGGGGATTTCTCCTGTCCCAGTGAGCCTGGTGCAGTTCTGTTTCTCCAGCCTGTAGTGGGGTTGAGCACGTATTCCCAATAGATGCAAACACACACACAGACAACCCAAAGAGTGTACGTAAGACCAACCACGCAGTCTGAGACAGACAGAAAGCAGTGCCTTTACCTGCACCTGGACAAACACAGGACTCACATAAGCATCAGTGATGGATAACTTGATCCCGTTTTTCCTCTCCCTCTGAGCAAGGTTGGAGTTTACTAGCTGCAACATGGACGCACATATATATGTATGCATCTCTCAAGTAGCTAGTGTTGGACACAGCTGATCCAGTGGCTGGCACCCACACTCTGGTGTCCTGCAGTTGTTGTCCCATAGACCCTCAAACCCTTCAGAAACATGATCCAGCTCTGGTGCATGGTACTCAAACCTCTCATCCTAATTCTCTGCTGGTCCAACTGGATATTCGCTAGTGTTCACATACACATAAGCAGAGGATAGAGAGTGCATCCTCACAGAACACAGAATTAGGATTTAGTGAGAATATAGGATAAACTGCAGTTCAAGCACAAGATCTCTGTCACACAAGTTTATGGACGAGCAGGCTGCTTAAACATGACCAGACCTCTTAATCCCCTCTTCCTTCTATTTGCCTTTGCCTGTTCCTCCCCAGCCCACCTGGATCCTTTTCCCTGCCTTTGCTCTTTCCCCTAGGCATCCCATAATACACTACACATATCCCCCAAATCCCCTTACATAAAATCCCAAAAAATTACCATTGCCCCATTGCAAATTGCTCTTTCCCCTGCATCCTATGGTAAATCCTGTCCGCTGTAAGCAATCACCCCTGACAGTGTAAATGATACTCAAGGGAGAACATTTCTGTCCTTGTGCCATCCTGATGGGTTTCACACGAGGAGAAGTGGTCTGGTCACTCTCCTTGGCTGGCTGTAGCAGGAGCCAACTGGATGTTCTCCATTCTCATTAGGTGATATTGTGCCCCTGATCCTTCCTGGCTGTTTGTGTTTAATTTGCTTACTATATGGTCAAATAACTTAAAATATCTTACCGCCACTAAACTGTATAACTTTTTTCCCCACAATCACCAGCTTTAAATACAACTCTGTCAACCTTGCAGTTGGTGGAAGGTGCACTTGCTGTAGTCTGAAACGGCAGATGCTACTCCTATCTAAGCTGGTGCTATGGTGGGCATAAATTGACCGAATAGATTTTTTTTTTCCATGATCCTTAATTTTATTAATCAGATATTGAACACCAGAAAAGCCCACCATGTCATAGGACTTTACCAGCGTAGGATTGTTGACTCTGACATATCTACCTGATACACCACAACACTTTAGCTGCAAGTTTGGAAGGGGCTTATGAAGACTGTCAATACTGGCTGTGGCATTTCAGAATCACAACATTAAGTCCTATAAAACTTCAGGAGTTTTTTTTGAGTGTAAGCTTTACGGTTTGACTGGGCATGATTATTTATTTAAGATTAGAAATAAAATTTGTTCAACAGAAACTAATCTTGCATTTCTATTTTCAGTTTTGTCAAGTTTTGTACAAAAGGAAGATCAAACAGCTGAAGTTCCAGCACCCAATTGACTGTCCTACTCAGAATATTCCTCTTACACTTTGTCTTTTATTCCTAATTTACTTTATTGATCAGGATAATTATTTCATTGCTGAGGAGTCTGACTCTTTGGCAGAACATATATCACCAAAGCTACACAAGTTTACGGTTTACGATCAGCTAAGGGACTTTATTTAACTTATTCCAAGGTTGAAAAAGACATTGTGAGAAGGTCTTTTACATTTTCATGAACACATCCTGGAATAAATTACTGCTGTATTTATCTACTGCAGACAGTGATTCTGACTTGAAAGTAGTTCTTCAAAATGAATCTGCAAAGGCAAATTAAGTACTTATTTTACATGTTTTTTATTTTTAGTGGATTTAATAAAAAACAGTGTTATAAAAATGAGATTAAGTGCTATAAGTTAGGGTGTCAGTATTTACTGTCTCCACCAAAAAAATAATAATTAAATAACCATACTTTGAATAATGTATAATATTTATGATTCATTCAAGTGTAATCCTCTGTCTGAGTTTATATAGCATTGTATAGGCAGATTTACAACAATAAAAGTAACCAAGCTGCTGCAAAGACTGATATAATTATGTTTCACCAGGTTCAATGCAATACAGTGTCCACAGAACTCTAAAAATCCTAGGACTAGTGCTGAAAGTAGTAATTTTTGTTATGAAAATATTGCAGACATTCAGAAAATATTAAGAAAATACAATAGTAACTTAATAACGATTTTAAGATAATAAAAATACTAATTATTTGGGTAAAAAAAAACCAACACAGAAACCGATAACCTGAAAGACATTAATGTCAGGATATAGTTTGATATTTAGGTTTGTGTTATAAATACCTGTAGCTCAACTATTTGTCCTGAATAGACCAGTCATCACATTTTGTTCACAGTTATTTCACCTATAAAGTAACAATGGTATAAATGGTCATTCTCATCAAGTCTGGCTGGGAAAAATACTTCAGCTGGCATATACAGCTACGCTTTTCTAAAAATAGTTGTTTGAATTTGCATGTAATCAAGGATTAAAAATCAATTTCCACACTTGCTCTTTTCATATGTTTCTTTCAGGGGGTCCTTTTACTCAAGTATCTCTAGCAGTTTTCCTTACCGAAAAAATGCATGTATATAAAAAAAACAGTGGTACCTTCACTTCCATCCTCCATTTCACTAATGCTGTTGAAGACACACTTGCAAAACTGTAGAAAATTTTATTACTCCCTATAAAACAGAAACAATGCTACAATTAAAAAATTAATATTAAAAATAAATATTCCATACAGCTCTTAAGTAATCAACTGACCTGATTCAACAAACTGAAAGGATGTTTTTATTATTCTTGTTTCAATGTCTTAACTACTAACTCAAAAAGGGAAAAACTTCCCAGATGTGATTTGGAAAAATATCAGTCAAACTACTCTCACTGCAGAGACTTTGACAAAAACACCTGTACTCAGATGTTCATTGTATTCAATCCTCTACTGAGATAACTTGCCTCTCTCAGAAAAACAATGCAAAAAAATACTGATAGCATTAAAATGTGCATGCAGTTAGATTGTCTAACAAGGACTTACTGCATCAAGCACCAAGCACACATACACATTTTCATCTAGACTGTGCCATTTCATAATAATGACAGTGAAATGCACTAGGAGTTAGAGACCTCCACCAGGAGACTTTGTACTTGACTGGCAAGTACAGCAGTCAGTTGTAAAAGTGCTTACATTGGGGAATTCAGACGCAGTATTCTGCCAATTTTAAAGATGTCCAAGAACGGCTTATAGAAGGCATCTGTATGGCTACAGTCATAAGATGGCATTTTGGAGCAAGCTGTCTATGTTACCGTTATTGCACAGCACTCTGTTGGCAACTGCAATCTTGAATTTGCATGTTAAGATTCCAATATAGTCAAATATATTTAAGCTTTTTATGGTGAGCTAACAGCTGTTGCAGTTGAGAGGTGTGAGACAGTTCTCAACTATACAAACAAAATTTATAACATATAAAAATTCACCCAGTATAGCCTTCTGCAAAGACCCCCCACATGAATTGGGTGGTAGAACAAAAACTGAGTAAATGACATTCACATGGGCTTCCAGCAGGCCAATTTAAGATTAAGATGGTCAGGCCAAGAAGCTGAGTATAAATCCTCTGAGAAACCACTATAACTTCCTCAGAGGCATAATTTCAAAGTGTTTCTTGTTCCTGCTATCAGCTATGGGCAGGAGGTCATTTTACACACCATGTTGCCACTTTGGTGAGTGGAACAGCCTTAAGGCAAGTTGTCCCATAGAAAGTATTCAATGTTCACAAAAGCATTAAATGTGGGATCAGACCCAAACTAACTGAATCCAGAAAAGCTTCCATTCAGGTTTACCCGTTTTCCTAGTAACTGTCATATAGAGATTTTTTAATACATATGATTTTCAGATCTTTCATAAATATCTTTCTTTCTTCTTTTTCCTGTTCTGTTTCTTTCTGCAACATCATAACAAAATCTGTAGAGGCTGATAAGTAAAAGGAACATACAAAATTTCCAACTTTGATTATAGATTTTCCTACAGATATCCAAGGGGAAAGAGATCACCTTAGTTTTCATGTCAGTATATTATTCTTTGCAATCTTCCTCAGAAATCACAAATGGTACCTCACCACACGCCTGTGACACCTCATCATTTGAACCACAGATTTATTCAAGCCGTTCCCCTTCTCATGGTCCCACACTGTCAACAGCCCATCACAGCTTACACACTTTTTTACTCCTGCACAAATTCTGTAGCTAAAAAACACAAAAATAACCTATGCCAAATCCCTAGTTTTGCATGGCTAGGATTTGATAAAAACAAACACAAACAGTCCATAACTCAGTGAGCTCTGTAATATATTTCTCAAAACATACATTAGTATGTGCGCATACGCCTTGCAGTAAAGCTGCAAGTTCTAAAGATGTGAGCAGCCTCATCTCAGGAACCAGGAATAACAATTACAAGACCATACTAATTATGATTATTTTAACTGCAGTGTTGTCACTGCCAGAAATAATGTATAAAATAGCAGCTGTAAAACATCTTCCATTTATTAAGTGTACCTTTCTTTTTGCATTCTTTCTATTACACTGCTTTCTTAACATAAGATTGTCTTAGTTGGTATTAAGATGGTATTTCAAGTTCTCAGCAGATACAAGAGGACTTAAGCTCATTTATTAGAACACACTTATGACTTGAATTTTATCCTATAATATTGTCATTCGTCTGAGATTCTTGGATCTAACAGTCATCTATAATTCATGAAGTCCTCACTACTCCACTGACTACAGCTGCTGTAACAGTAAAAAGTACCCATTGAATATTGCACACACCATCCAAAAATAAAATGGGGAAGAAATAAAAAAAGGCCAGAACACACAAAGAAGAAAAGGCTCACAGAAAGAGAAAAGTAGAATGATGTACCCTTCACTGCCATTTATCACGAATCTGCCATATCTATAACATGGCAACAGAAATTATTATTTTTTGTGGGTGAGACTGGATAGAAGTTAAACACATGCACCACACTAAAACACTTGCACTGATACCTATCAGTTATTGCTTTTCCTGTGTGATAGGCTCAAAATCTTGTTTATGGGCAAAGATGAACAATATAAATTATAAAGCAAGCCAAGCTTATCTCAACACAAGGGGGACTGCAGGGTTACCTTTGCTTTGGATATATAGCTGTTCCAATGGGTCATCAAGTTGTACAAACAGCCTTGCCTGAGACAATTAGAGAGTAACGTCTTCCTGGTGTGTGACCATCCTGGTGTGGAGAGGAAAAGGTGTACATGGCTGAGCCCAACATAAAGCCAGACAACTAAAAAAACAATCTTTGAAAAACAAAAACAAAACCAAGTTTGAGCTGACTTCAACCCACGTACTCCTCCAGAGTGACCAGGGACACCCAGCATCAGGACACAGAGACCAGTAATAGGAACCACATTCATATTGTGATTCAACTATATACTGCAATTACTATATTATGAAGTATATTGCTGTATAACTCTGCGAAATAAAAGTCCCATGTAATGCCAAATATATCACATCAGTAAATTTTGTATTAAACATTAAACCCTCCTTGTGGAATAGCTAAAAGAACATGATTAGAGACAATTATCTCTGACAGACAACACCTCACCCCTCCCCTGAAAACATTCAGATCAAGAAAAGGCAAGGAGTCCTGACAAAAGATGGGAAGAACAAACATGGGTCCCTGGAACAGAGAATCAGCCAGCAGTTTCTGCTCAATAGGACAAAATCCTCAGGGAGAAGAAGGAGAGGGTATTCGTATCACAAGACTTCCCTTCTGCAGGACACTGTGCACCTATCTGCTGACCTGACACTCAGTCACAAAAAGTTTGCTGATTACCTGGAGCCGAAGCCCAGCACGTCATGAAAAGACCACCAAGGCTGATCTGTCCCACAGGCCTCTACGCTTTTCATCAATGTGAGCACCAATGATTCTGCAAAACATGAGCCAGGAAAAAACAATCAGGACAAGAGTCCCAAGGACTGAAGGAAAGAGGACTAGAACAAAGGTTGCTTTCTCCTCAATTTTGTCAGTGCAGGGCAGGGGTGCAGGCAGGGACAAGCATATTACCCGATCAACACCTGCCTGCGTGGCTTGTGTCACAGGAAGGTTTTTGGCCCCTGTGACCACAGGACACTCTTTGAAGAAATTCCGAGGTTTCTGGGAGAAATGGATTCTGCTTACCAAGAAAGGGCAAGGACATTGTCAATGGGCTGGCTAACATCAGAGCAGGCTTAAAACTCAGCCTAACGAGAAGTGCTGTCTGAAGCCTGGAGAGGAGTAAGGCCAGAGGGGACAAGATGAAAATGTGTGGAGCTGAGCCAATGGGGAGGCTCCTGCACTCCTCTCAGGGAAAAGGGGCAGACGGCATGTCATCTCAAGTGCCTATGCACTAACTCCTGCAGATTGGGAGCAAGCCAGAAGAAATGGAGCTCCACCTGCAATGATATTGTTACAATGCTATTGGAATTCGTATAATCATAGAATCATTATGTTGGAAAAGACCTCTAAGATCATCAAGTCCAACTGTCAACCCAACACCAGCATGCCCACTAAACCATGTCCCAAAGTGCCACATCTACACGTTTTTTGAACATCTCCAGGAATGGTGACTCCACCACTTCCCTAGGCAGCCTCTTCCAATGTTTGACAATTATTTTGGCAAAGAAATTTTTCCTAATGTCCAAACCTCCCCTGGCACAGCTTGAGGCCATTTCCTCTTGTCCTTTCACTTGTTACTTGGGAGAAGAGACCAACCCCCACCTCACTACAAACTCCTTTCAGGTAGTTGTAGAGAGCAATAAGGTCTCCCCTCAGCCTACTCTTCTCCAGACTAAACGACGCCAGTTCCCTCAGCTGCTCCTCACAAGACCTGTTCTCCAGGCCCTTCACCAGCTTCGTTGCCCTTCTCTGGACACGCTCCAGCACCTCAATGTCTTTCTTGTAGCGAGGCACCCAAAACTGCAGTCAGTATTCGAGGTGCGGCCTCACAAGTGCTGAAATTCAGCCAATTCCTCTTTAGAGAGTTTCTAGCAACCATTTGTCTGGTGCCTAGTGCACAGCTAACAGACACGTCAAATAAGAGACACAGCAGTTGGTGCAGGAGGGAACATCATTGGGGGCTGGAAACTCTACCCATGACAGGATACAAGTACTCAACAGTGGTGGTGTCACAACACAGAGCATGGTCACCAGCAGCAGCTGGAGCAGCTCCCACAGCACAACAGCAGCTGGACCCAGAGAGGTTTCTGAGGGATGTTGTGTCTACCAAATGCCTTGGGCCTCCGTCTAGGGTGGTGGCAAGTGGAGACAGTATCCTTGCTTGCAGGTGGTGTGGGCTGGTTGAGAAGCTGCCTTGCCCCAAGGTATAGGGCTGCAGGAGCAGGCAAGCAGTCTGTGGAGCACCAGCAAGGATGAAGAGATCAGGACCAACACAGAAGCCCCACAGAGATGAACACCTTAACCACAGATCCACAGCAGGAGGGCAGCCAGAGTCTGTGGCCTCAGTCCCTACTGGGGTTCCCGATGCCAACAAGGACATGACCAAGCTGCAGTGAGTGCCCAGGTGGGGCCCCCAGGTAAGTATATAGAGGAAGCATGAGACCTATGGGGAGAAGCTGGCATAGCTGGCTTAGGTCACTCTGGAGAAGAATGATCAAGGAGGTTTTCTCAGCTACCTGCCATCTTCAGTTACCCTGGGAAGTCCAGGAGAGACACAGTCAGTATCTTCTTTCAGCTTGACATTGAGGGAACAGGAGACATTGTGGTGGTTTGACCCTGGCCAGATGCCAGGTGCCCACCAAGGCTGCTTTATCGCTCTCCCCCTCCTCAGCTAGACAGGGGAGAGAAAAAATATAACAACAGGTTTCTGGGGTCGAGATAAGGACAAGGAGATCACTCAGCATTTACCGTCACGGGCAAAACAGACTCCACTTAGGAAAAATGCAATTTATTACCAATTAACTGAGAGAGGAGCAATGAGAAATAAAACCAATCTTAAAACACCTTCCCCCCACCCTTCCCTTCTTTCCCAGGCTTAACTTTGTTCCCAATTTCTCTCCCTCCTCCCCCCTGACCGGTGCAGAGAGACAGGGAATGGGGGTTGGGATCAGTTCATCACTCTGTTGTTTTCTGCTGCTCCTTCCTCCTCAGGAGGAGGACTCCTCACACGATTCCCCTGCTCCAGTGTGGGGTCCCTCCTCACGAGAGACAGTCCTCCATGACTTCTCCAGTGTGAGTCCTCCCATGGGCTACAATTCTTCATTAATTACTCCAACATGGGTCTCCTCCATGGCATGCAGTCATTCAGGAACCAACTGCTCCAGCGTGAGCCCCCTCACGGTATCTGTAGCAGCAAACCTGCTCCAGCGTGGGCTTCTCTATCTCCACGGGCCACAGGTCCTGCCAGGAGCCTGCTCCGGTGCAGGCTTCCCACGGGGTCACAGCTTCCTTCAGGTATCCACCTACTCCGGCGTGGGGGCCCTCCACGGGGTGTAGGCAGTCATCTGCTCCACCGCCCATGGGCTGCAGGGGTCAGCCTGCCTCACCGTGGTCTTCACCACAGGCCACAGGGGAATCACTGCTCTGGCGCCTGGAGCATCTCCTTCCCCTCCTTCTGCACTGACCTTGGTGTCTGCAGGATATTTCTCTCACATATTCTCACTCCTCTCACTCGCTGCAATTACTTCTGAGCAATAACTTTTTCCCTTTCTTAAATACATTATCACAGAGGCGAAATCACTCTTGCTGATGGGCTCGTCCTTGGCCAGGGGCGAGTCCGTCTTAAAGACAGCTGGCATTGGCTATATCTGACATAGGGGAAACTTCTAGCAGCTTTGTACAGAAGCCACCCCTGTAACCCCCCCTGCTACCAAAACCTTGCCACGCAAACCCATTACAGACACCAATCCTAGCTGAACCAAGGGCAGGACTGTGCTTCTCATGATTTTCCTAGGAGAAAGCTCCATTATTTGACAATTTTATAAAAATCACTCTCATCACAAAAAAAAGACACAAATGAAAACCATTAAGGTGTTTTATTCTCTAAAACATTGAATCAAGAAACTAACTCCCTTAATCTGAAAAAAATGGCATAGAGTACTCAAGAAAGAACAAATGTCATTAGCCACCTTTGGGTTTCATTCCCAAAGTCTTTTCTGTGCTTCATCTAGCTGTGAGCTGACAAGAGGGATTCTTTGTTTCTTAGATCTGAAGTCTGATTAATCTGAAAACATACATCCCTCTGGAACCATCTTCCAGATTGTAACCTCTAACTTGAAGAATCTTTGCTGGAATTCTACTTAATATAAATGTATTCTATAATCCAGAATACTCTTGTTAAATGTGATCAGGATATTGATTTACGAATCTCCTGCTGATGTAAGGCCACCTGAAAAGTGCTAGTGATATGCAGACATACTTTTGAAGTGCTAACTGCTTGGGTAACTGGGCTCAATTGTCAGTCATCTTGCCAGGAAAATTTTCCTATAGAGCAGATGTATTCCTTCTGGACAAACTGGTGAGAAAAGGAGACATTAATCACCTCTGAGTTTATAAGTCTCAGTACATACATTTTTCATGTCGTAAAACTCCAGAAGTAGTTATACAAACACATGACTGACATGAAATTCAGCTAATTACTAGTTTCATAGTGAGACTAAATATAATGGGATGCAAATGAATCACTGTATGGGGTGCCTGAATCATGGAAATCGCTGCTCAGGACTCCCCAGATCATTAACGAGCCATCTCTTTGGGAAACCGAGCAGGCTGAAGAGAAAGCTGCCTAGAAGCCAGGAACTGGATCCCTGTGTAGTTAGCTTCACAAAGAAACAGAGAGTTTTGGCAGAGCTTTCCTGTACCCCTGAGAGCATCAGGGAGTAGCATGCCATGAAAATTGAGAAACAAGCAGGCTGGCCAGTTTCTCCCAAAAACAGAGACAAAAATTAGTATGTTCCCATCAAAATATTTCCTCAGAATCAGAAAGTGTTTTCCTTGTGGAAGGTTTTCAGTGGTTCTTCCTAAAGTGCCAGGCTATTAATAAATTTGTCAACTATGTCCTTAGTACTTTCACAAAAACAAATTCCAAAAAGCCTTTCTTGGAGTAATTGCCTTCTCTCCTTCTATTTTTATGCTCCTTTCCTGGATCTTGAAGTTGAAAGACCACTACTCTGTGTAAAATGATTCGTCATGATTAATCAGAGGAAATACATGGGGAAGGAGAGCACAGTTAATGACTGCTTAGAAAAGGATATCTTTTACAGAAAAATTAAATTATTTTATGACATTATTATTATAAGTTATTAAAATTATAATACATTTTCATAAGTATTGTAGCAATAGTAAATTAATGTCAGAATGTGTTGGCTTTGCAGTTTTTTAATACAGAATAAGGACTATATACTGAGAAAATTGATCTCTTCAATATCAAAATGTGGTTTTTGTTAAGAACAAAAATTTTTACATAGACGATCACAAAAACACTATGATGTCCAATAGTTAGGAAAATCCTGAAAGTATATTTGGCTTTTTGCTGATGGAAACAGGGCACATCACTAATAATATAACAATTTGCCCAGTTTGATGCATAACAGCAGACTACAGCGTTATGTAGTTAGGTCCCAAGGGTGCTTTATTACAGCACTCTGAGGTGTGGAAGTACTGCAATTAGGGGTCCAGGGTCCCTCCACTGTCTATGACTGTACTCCAAATGAAAGAATATAATTATTACAATATTTATATATATTTTCTAGACACATATATATAAAATAATTATAGAAATAATTATAGAAATCATTAAACCTCTTGGGCTCTTGTTTGACGTATTATATAAGTAAGCTCCAAACATTGGCGACTAAGTTGAACACTCAAGGTGAGACGACTGATATGTTCCTTTATCTCCATTTTCAAATATAGAAATAGAGATGAATTAAGAGATTGGCCGAAAATATCATACTAACAATTCAGGGACCAAGACAAAAACGCTCATTTTGAAGTTGTACACTCAGTATCAACTACAGGGCCCACCACACAGTTCTACTATGAAAACTATTAAATAGTAGTCTACACAGTGAACAAAATAAAATCTCTACCAACATTCTGGAGAAGAAAAACAGTATCAAAAATATTATAGAACAAAGAAGAAAAAGAGATACAATATCATATTTTCATTTAATTTATTAAAAATGTTAGTTTGGAAATCTTGAGTAATAGAGGAAAAGTGTTAAACAGCAAGAAAGTTTTTTTTATTCAGTCAACCATTGTTCTCACTCACATTCTGAGCCATAAAGCCAGGTCGTATCTACAATTAGCAAGGACACATTCATCCTCATGCAACTACTGTAGCCCTACAGAGGGGAAGTGCTTTTTGTTACTGTACATGGAAAATAATGCTCATTTACATTGCCACGCACAATAACCCTGTTCGTACTGGGAAATTAATCTGCAAAGAATACATGTTATGGTGCACACCTAGAGAAGAAAGAGCATGACACACTAAAGAGCTAGTCATCCTGAAAGAGATCTATTTCTAAAGCTCCTCTCAGTGGCGAATAAAGACAAATTTAGGAAACTCATATGTATAGGTGGCATGGTATTCATTTCTAGACCAGAAAGTAAGAAGCATTTCTGACAGCCGCATCCACCCAAAATTCATTATTTCATTGTTTGTTGACAGAAAATACTAAAAGAAAGGGAAGGGAGAAGAGAACACAGTATTAGAATATGTTTAAATGTTTAGTTTGGGAGAAAGAAGAAAAAAACAAGAATGCAGAGGCAAAGAGAAGGAATGAAATGCATGGATGATTGTAAGGAAAAAATAACAGAAGGACAAATGGCAGCTTGTTATGCTACTGTAAACAGACAACTGTCAAGCATCCAGGCTGAAAATCCAGTTGTTCTGCCACAGTACATGCTATCTACGTGCATAGTTTGCATTTCTACTGAGATCAGACTCCGTTTTTTTCTTCTCTTTTTAAAAATTCATTTTAAAAACTTAAGTGTAATTCCTATGTCATACACAATTTTCCAAAGAAAGAGAGAATACTAAGGGAAAGGCTCATGTTTGCATATGCCTGGTTTGAGGTGGGTTTTCTCCAATTTAATAACTGAAAATCACCTTCCAGCAATTTCAGCACTGCAAAGTCATCTTATAAAATCCTTCACTATCTGTTAAAAATCTGATACGTGATTGGACATGTGGTGGGAGTACAAATGCAGTTAGTTTGGATCAGGTTCTGTCAGATCAAATCAGTTAATTCAAGTTCACAAGCTGTTCATCTGACCTTAGAATAGGATGACAGAATAGGGATGACCTTAGGATAGGGCATTTTTTAAGGTTTACTTCTGAGTGCAAAAGTAGTAGTGCATTTGAAAATGTACCAGCTTGGACATAGTATGCAAGGATTATTTGTATTTTGCATACAGTCCCTCTTACTGCTCTGAGAATGAACCAGAATTCAGCAGACAAATCTGGGAACAATTAGTCGCTGATGTGGAAGTGCTTACATCAGTAGCTGCAAAGACTTTTGTTACCAGCATCTAAACTTCTGTGACTTTTATGACCCCAAATGTATCAAGGATTCTCAATAACTTTTAGCTAAATCCAAATTGACTCCCAAAACTATCCACTCCAGCTGTAAGTGAAAATCCTACTGTTCCCAGACAGTGCTGAACCTCCCATTGGCTGTGAAAATGTACATTGGGCAAGAAAATACTTTTGAGACAGAAGTGTCATTTATACATTGTGTTCCCAAAGGATATAACAAGCGTGCTACCAATGTCATTTTATGATGGTGGACCCAGTTCCACCACTATCTCAGATGCTTAATGCCTATCCACCTACTTGATGAAGCAGGTTAAAGGAGTAAACAAAAACATGGAGAAAAAAAGCTATTTGCTCTGGACGTTTTTGCATGTTTGAGCTAAGCTAAACAAAAGGTAAAGAAGGCATTTTTCACTCGGGATTCTGACCATAAGAATTGTTAATCTAATTTTCTTAGAATTCAGGAGTTGAGAAAAATACAGTTATACCTTACAGAAACAGTGAATTTATGCAAATTTTTTTTTTTCTGTACTAAATACAGTGTGAAGCATTGAAACTATTAGGTTACTTAGACCATCTTAATCCACAAAAATTCCAAGGAGCGAGCTCTTTTTTCTAATTTCATACCTCCAAGCCTCACCAGAGCTGAATTCTTTAACCAGAAGCTGACCAGCAGAATTGTTAACTAAGTTAGATGTATTCTATTTATTTATTCTTGACATACTGCCAGAAGAAATCAAAATGAATGCAAAAAAAATGACATCAAAACAAAAAAAAAACTTTTATATTTAGAAAATGTAGAAGCTGAATTGTTAACAAGACTTAAATCTTCCTGTGCCAAAGTAAAATACTTGAGAAAACACATTTCAGAATTTCACAGGTCTAGAGAACTCCTTCATCAGAAATTATTTTAAAAAAGAAATTATAGCAGTAATCACCTCAAGCAAGAAAACTCCCACCACAATTTTGGGTTTAGCTTTAGATCTACTCTAAACCAGTGAAATTTTGGAGCGCTACAGACCTACTCTGAGTTCCAGAACTATACACGCATTCTATTTCAGTATCTCTAGAGTCACCTTTCACATGAATGTAGCAATACAAGACAGGAAAAAAAAAAAAAATCACTAAAAATACACTTTTACTTCATGCACACGATACCTTGATACTGCAACAAGGCAATGGCTTACTATAGTTAAATGGCTATCAGCTGCCTCTAATGTGAATCAGCTCCATTTTGACCCAGTAGAATGTTTTTGTTTTGGTTTTTAGATAAGTTCAAATGCCCAGAGGAACACAAAAGGCATAGAAGTGGGTATGCACAGAAGCAGACCACAAGAGCTGCCTCAGCTTTTGCTTTCAAGCTTCAGACCTTTTCAAGGAAAAAGCACTTTAAAGTTACTGTAACACATAAAGTCATTTCAGTTCATTGAATAATACCATTGTTTCCATTTTCTCGAAGTGATCTCTCATTACTCTACATCATCCAGAAGAGAATAATGGTAAGATTATCCACACTTCATTGTCTTTTAACCAGGAACATTTCAGAAATCTCAACAAGTCAGTTAACCATTTCACTGCAAAACCTGCAAGAGTAATAGTGAGCTCTTTGACCTGTCTATGTTAACACTTTACTCTCCCGAGCCAAAGATATTTTCTTCCTTCACACCAGGAGCTTGCAACACAGTTTCCATAAAGGATGAAGCATTATGAAAAAGGGTCCCTGCATGACAAACTGCCTTTGGAGTACATTGACATTATCTTGTCTGACTCAAAAGTAACCCACTGTTCAACATCCCACTGAAAACAGCCTTCTAATAGCCAAATGTATCTGTAGCCATTCCACAGAAGACTATTCTGCAGAGCTAAGAACTAACAACTTTCAATACTGTTAAAGAAACTTAAAACCTTTGTAATTGTCAAGGAAATAGAGCCAGATTTTGCATCCTTTTTGCATATAATTAGATGACTTAAACCAGTATTTTGGTATAAAGCCCTACTCAGAAATCTTTTTATTGGTATGATCAAATTGAAATTAAGATATCTGGGACTGACTCAACTACCAAAGCAGCAGAAAACAGGCCAGAAAATGGAGTCCCCAGAAAGCTGACCAGTTTGCTTCTAAACTTCTTTGCTTTTATACTGGTGTTGACACACCAGTTCTGCAGGAACAGATTGGTGTAATGGTTAATGGTTTTAGCTGTTTAATGGCAAGTTAGCATTGGAACACACTTGTCCTGCTGAATGTGCAGGAGCTTACCTGTCATTAATTTGAATGGCAAAAGGCTTTTCAGTTACTGAATGACAAAAAAATCCACAAAGGAGGTGCCACACAATGGCTAAGTGACAGAACACAGTGTTGATAATTCAGAACACTGAGCTTGTTTCTAATTTTCAGTTAAAGTTAAGTTTCTAAACAACTTTGTTCATTATCTTTTTCACCCCTATATTCCCTGGAAACAACAGTTTCCTTCCCAAGGTTTATATCCTGTAATTCATTTAAGAATTTTCTAACCCACAAGTGTAAGATGTTTTATTTCTTATTTGAAACAAGATAGTTCTCCCAATTCTTGCTAAAAGTCTCAGAAAACCATGGACAAACTTAGTTTAGCATATAGCAGAATATGCATCCAAGCACACTAAAGTTTTCTTGCTTTTATCAGTAAAATACGTTTCAATACTCAATTCACTCCATCCTTATAAAATAAGGTAATTCACAATATATCAAAATCTTCAGCTTTGTGTGATGACCTAGTCAGTTCAAGAAGGTAGAAAAATTTCTGTGAAGGTGAACCGGGTTTGTACGTAGAACATCTAGCAGGAAAGGAAAGCAGGCTGATACAAAAAAAAAAAAAAGAAAAAAAGAAAAAAAAAGAAAGATGTGGAGGGACTCTGCCAGAGAGTGGCCAGAGAGTGTAGTGATAGGATAAGGGGTAGCGGTTTCAAACTGAAAGTGGGTAGATTTAGACTAGATGTAAGGAAGAAATTCTTTCCTGTGAGGGTGGCTAGACACTGGAACAGGTTGCCCTGAGAAGCTATGGCTGCCCCCTCCCTGGCAGTGTTCAAGGCCAGGCTGGATGGGGCTTGGAGCAACCTGGTCTGGTGGAAGGTGTCCCAGGGAGGGTGGAACTAAATGATCTTTAAGGTCGCTTCCAACCCAAACCTTTCTACGATTCTGTGAATGTGACTAAATTGGGTTAGATTCAAATAAACAGACACTTATTTCCACTTCTGTAAAGCTGATCATTAAGCATGTGCTGGACATGAAGCAAGTTGTGCCTGAACAATATAAAATAATATGTAATATTATTGTATTTTATTCTTTATTATTATCTCTTATGTTGTTAACTTCAAAACCAAAAATATCTAATTGCGGTGCTAATATGTGCCAATATGAGGGCATGAACCCATGCATAATGGTAAACATCTGAAAAGAACTAGTGTAAAAACTGCTGTTACGGTTAGTTAAAATTATATCTAAAATTATTATAGAGAGTTTTCCTTTTGACACCTACAAACAAAATGTATAGCCTCAAAATCCCATTAAATTCAAGATGGGAGAATACTCAAATCATGGGGGAACATCACATTCTGGAGTGATGACATTCTTTTGAATTTTTTCTGAGCAAAGAGCAATCAAGTATCATTGGGCCAGAGAACAAGGGCAGAGTGTACAGACTGATTCTCTCAATGGGAGGTGGGATAATAGAGGTTCCAGTAAATGCTCCTCTGAAGAGTTCCATGCTGTGTATTAAATAGTAATTTCTCAGAGTAAAGCTTGACTTTTTAAATTTTTATTTAAAGCAAGTCAGAGGCATCTAATGTGAATTAAATACCAGAAAGAACATGGTAGCCCCACTTTACACTTGTGGCTGGTATTTATTAAATATATTTGCAGCTTGACAGTAGGTACTGAACACCAAGTATGTTTTATTTATTCCCCTTTGTTGATAAAAAAAAAATCAAAAATCACATCTATGCAAAAAGGTAAATTACATCTTTCAAAAGCAGAATAACAGTGGCTGCCTCATAATGGATCCTGACCTAAAAAGTAATACAGATGGCTATTTGCAGGCCATGTGATCTCCATAGTGAAAATTTCCATGTTTTTCCTACAACCTGCCAAAGCATTTCATCCTCATTTTAACCAGTTTTTCAAACTTAGGAAAGACAAGAATTGTATGGAAAGTTATTAACTGACTACTCAACAACAAATAGTCAATACGTGATAGTCACTTCCTGCACAACACTCCAGAAACACCACACCGAATTGTCATATTGGATTCAAGGTGGACTCGGCATAAGCAGAAAGAAAACCATGCCTTTGATTAGCCGTTAAAGTAAAGCTTTCACACATGCAGGACACTGTATGAGATCCTCAGTGTTCAAAAGACTGTTATTCTTTTCCACAAGCCAGCTAGCAAAGCCAATTCACACCTTGCATAGAGCACTAAAGCAGAGAGAGGAAATTGCATGACCTTACAGGAGAGCTGAACAACTGAGAGATTCAACCTACAGCAGGAAGCTGCAGCACTTTCTCCCAAGAGGAAATAATATATAAGAAGAAATTTCCTTTTAGCTCAGAAGTATTTTGATTAGGCCTGTGCTAACAATAAATACCTCACTGTGTTTCTCTGAAACAAAATCAGAGTGCAAAAATGTGTGAAATGTATAAAAATGTTAGTTTAACAAAAACTGCAGTCTTAACTATACTAAGATTTTACTGGAATTGCCCGGCTACCTCATCTTGTTATTGTGATATTTTAGCTAACTTCAGGGTGTGACTTAGCAGTAGACTCAGATTGCTTCTAATAAAACATCACTTTAGAAGATGACTAATTAGCTGACTAATTTGAAATGCATAAGACTTGTTTGCCAAATAATAAAAGCTGTAGCAAAATTTTGTCTCAATAGGCCTATTTTAAAAATTTGGAATAAGCCATAAATGGCACAGATCAACTGACAATTTTCTTTCTGCAAGGAAATAGTCTACTTAAAAACAATGATGATCTAATTAAAAAAAAAAAAAAAGCCCAAACAACAAAAAAATCCTCTAGCCCCTTCAAAGGCGGTCAAAGACACTAAAGGAAAAGCCAGAAGAGATTCACTAGTAAGTGTGGTGTAGTTGCTGATAGCTATACTGCAAACAGCAGACTGCATACAACGGAAGTATGAGGATGTATTTCAGTAAAGCAGTAGAGAAGATGCTGAGACAAACTGACAGCTGGTCTGTGCAATTCCTCTATGAATAGAAAGTGTGTATTTTGGCAGTGAATTAAGTGCACTCAAGTGCTTATAAATTTGAAGTGCACAGAAAAACTATTTTTTTATTAAATCAGTACTCCCAGAAGGAATTTCCCCCACTTTCTTCTTGTAAGCTCACTCCTGTAGTCTGTTATGTAAGATAAATGAGACAGTCCAAGCAAACCTTATGTGGTGATTAAAAACAGAATAGCAAATATAGAGCTACAAATCAAAGAAAGTGTGCCAATCTGTGCCAGACTTTTAAGTTGTTGATAACATCATGTTCTTTATGGGATGGGATCTGAAAGAAATGACACCTTAGTAAAGAGTTTTACTTACCTCAAATAACTGTAGTACCATGACCACTTTGAAAACGGGTAAGGGAGCAGGGGGGAAAGCAATGCAAGAATGTGGTTTGAAAAGGCATTACTTTCAACTCGAGATAGCAAATTTATTCATGCACTACACCTTTTGATTTTGAGGGATGTTGTAGGGAGACACTACTGAGAAGCTCTGAAAACAAGTTTTCAAAAAAATGGGTATGTGAATGTAAAATTGGAATTTAGAGTTTTTTACTTCAAATGGGCCAGATATTCAGGGGATTAGTCAAGTTGAAGTTCAGAAAGTTAAGCCTCTTGTCTGGACACACAGGCTGCAGCACAGTGCACAAATGTAACAGGTAACATGGGTTCAACCACTCAACAGCCAAAGTACAGAATAGTTGCTCAGTATCAACCATTTGGTGCATGAAGATTTTGTTTCCCATTGTCAACTTATATTACAGAAATACAAATACCACATCCCTTCATCCGTGCAGTCCACAGGAACAGTTTTATTGTTCTGATATCAACTCTTTTAACTATGCTTCTACTCTCAAGTCACCTCACTTCGCTTAAAATATGAGCTAAATCATACAATATTGTTTCATTCATCTATGCTTCCCTTAGACCACAGGGTTCTTCGTAGCCACCACAGAACAAGCCTAATGGCATGAATACGAGCTCTGTTTATCAGCAGCTTCTGCGCAACATCACAGCTGCTATTCTCAGCTCCTGTGTGACCCTCTTTCTCCATTCAAATACAAGTCAATGTTCACATAATTTAAATCTTCAAATGTGTATAAGCAACCAACATACAAGGTTCGGTTTTGCTTTCTAAATACTTCCTGCATGGGTATCTATGAAACTCCTCCAGAGATTCCTTCAGTTTCTCAAATGTCTTAAATATATTAGCATAATATTTTAGTAAGATGTATTTGTATAATAGTCCTACAAGGTCACTGACTTGGGCATATAGTTGATATTCTGAGATCATTACATCAAAGGAACCTTTGAACTGATTCTTTATCTGTCCTGGTAGAAATAACATGAAAGAAATAACATGAAAATTTCAGCTTTATTATGATCTAGCCATTAATTTCATTACAATTATTAATCTAAGTACACTTTTTTCCTAATAAATTAATTTATTTGGTACCAGGTTCCAAATTCAAATGAGTAAATGGCAAATCACCTGGTAGATTTAGTATTCATTTACTTCCTGATGCACAGCTGTCTACTGATTCACTCAAGGTCTTCCTCTCTGCCGACAGAGCTGCATCACAGTTGTCCCTGTTCATGCAATGCAAACACTGCCCATCTCAACAAGCTCTTGAAGAATAATTAAATCTTGCTTTTTTCTTTTCCCCTCAAACTCCAGGAAACGTAATAAAATGTGACAAATACCACATATAGCTCCACATACTACCTTTTAATCCAGTCACTGAACTGCTGGATCTCACTTTGACTCTCTCATTTTATAACATCTTATTGTATGATTTTGGGTTCACTTTACCAATGGCAGAACAAGGGCATCATGAGCTATCAGCAATTCCATCTGTTTTTTCACTGATTGATTATGGTCTTTCCAATATCCTCAGAATATTGTATCAGAAGCCTCCGTAACTTGAACTCAAATCAGCGTTCAGACCCTTAGAACTCTACCTTTTTCAGTCTTCTAACACATATGATATCATTTTTTTATATTCATTTTACAAACATGGAATACACATTGCATTTTTGCAATGCCCATAGCAATTCCCTTCACATCAGTAATAGTTTCTTTGCTGAGCTACCTGAACATTATTCACAAACTCAAGTGTTTCAAAACATAGCTCTTGCCAGTAATTCACCTTTAGGTTATTTTCCTTCCTGCTGATGCTTGTTGGTTGTAAATACAGAGTATTTAAATCTACTTCAGTTCTGATTCACATTTTAAGTGAATTGCTGTTCCAGTGGGACTTTTAAGAATTATATTCTTCTGCTTAAGATATTACTTCATTTATTTTATTAGTAATAATATATTTTGTTGAGAAATAATTCAGAGATAAGAAATCTGACGGGTCTGCTACACTATCTGGATTTTTATTGATTGTTTTTAACCTCTGCACAACAGAGCACTTTCCAGATAGCTCCTACAAGCTGCTTTTATAGATACAATGTGCAATTATGATGATTTTTTACATTAAAAAAAAGCTTAAAAAAAAAAAAGAGAGAACATAAAAGTAGGCTTTCACACAAGACGAAAAAGCAAGTGTTTCTGTATTTTGCTGCCCAGGAGGAAATAATGCAGGGGAGGCTGCTGTGGAGAAAATTAGTTAGAAATAACCTGTGTGCACGCTGAGTTTCAGCACAGGAAAGCCCCTTTTGCTGTACTGCTTTTGGAGAACTGCATAGACTCACAAATGGTGAGGAACTCAGGCAGTCAGTCACACAAGTTGTCTGCATGCAGAACAAGAACAGATTTTATACTGTCACTGTCCACATATATTCTAGAGGTATGATTTTAAAAATTATTTCATTAGGTAATTACAAAAAAAAATTGTCTGATACCTTTGTCTGCAAATTAGATTTTCTTAGTGTCTGAAAGCTAATTTTATGTTCCTCAAGGGAAAAATAGGATACTAGTAGGTTAAAGAAAGCCCTAAATACTAGTCAGAGTAAGTGCGGTGTACATAGGAATGCTACTGTCTAAGATTTTAAAATATTATAAAGAAATTCTCAAATTCTGTCACATAAAGTACAGTTCCCTAGATCTACAGTGTCCCCATTGATGAAGCACAATTCAACAGCCCCCATTCTGCTTTTATGCCACAAAGTTATTTGGAAATACTACCATGTTTGGAGGAGAAAAAGTATAGTTTCTCCTGAAACAACATTTTGTTGAGAGGTACCTTTTTAGACATTCAGGCCATACCTAGCTGTACTCTAATTGAGACTAATTTACAAGCGAAGCATGGGAAAGTAGCCAAAAGGATCAAAACATATATTAAATATTTCTCAGATTTGTCACACATTTATTAAAATCATACATACTCTGAGACAGAATGTATGACCTATTTTTGTAAATATTATTTAAGAAATCAATGATAATATTTAGCAGACATACATTACTATTTCTCTATCTTTATCTGTTCCCAAGTGCCACAGCATGAAATTTAGACAGCTTCGGAAAAAGAGACTATTGTAAACACACACAGACTGAGAATGTAGTTTCCCTGGTAACCAAAAGATCTGAGAACGACTCATTCCTTCAGGTTGCAATTCAGTTTATGAGCTTCCACATCTGCTTGCATGGGAATGAGACACCTGGGATTACATTTCTAGAATGATGAGTGAGAAATTAGAGAACAATAGACATTACATAGCTAATTTTGTGCTGTGATGAAAATGAGTCCTCTGATGTTCATTGTCACAGACCACACAGAATATCTGAGGACACCAAGATTCATACCCTGATTAAGCTTTCAGCCTCTTCCCTACTTATCCTGACAGGAGTCAAGACCTGTAAGAAAACCAAAGAGAATGCTCTCCTGCTTTGTATTAACACAGGTTAATCGACTATTTTATTAAACAGAACATAAGCATTCCTTTCTGTTAAGGAAGGATATAAGTCAAAGGAAGGAGGAATTATTGCATATTAGATGGTGATCAGGAAAGAGCAGGCACTTCTGATTGCTATTTCCAAAAACAGGTGCAAAAAAGTCATTTATTATACAATTTTATTTAACTCTCAACATGGACAAAGTTACATGTACTTTGTTGTCTTCGATGGAGGGAATTACTGCGGCAGGATACTCTTATTTCCTAATGTCTTCTCTGCAAATACTCAGTGTTTACATTCCTTTACTATATGCAAATGACTTTGTATGGATTCTGTCACTCCAGCAGGATTATTTCTTTCAGCCCGACATCTACAGGCAAACTACATTAGCTAGGCTGTGATTAGTATGTGTGAGAAGTAAGACACGTGTATTCAACACATTTTACTCAAGACTCAGGTAGATGGTCCTACGTTAGTTCAAATGAAACTATTTGGTTTGTTATTATTAAGATTATTATCATTAATTAATTTTGTGGACAAAACAATTTCTGAAGGGGTTGTGGGGTTTGGGGTTCACTAGGTAAAGTGAATGCAAAAATGACTGCACTATCGCTCCTTTCCCTTCTATATGTGTTCTGCTTCTGTCTGGACAGTTTTTGTTATAGATATCTAGTGCTCAGAAATGTGCAAGGAAGCTGTCTATTGCATGCATAATCAGAATTATACAAAGAAACTGTCTTGGGAAGACAAGTATCCCTAAAAATAATCAGGACTTCCTTTTTAATACCTTTTTCTTTTTTCACACAATATATAGAATTTTTCTAAGAATTTTTTAAAAGTGAGGCTCAAGAATATTCATACTTAGAATTATAGAAGCATTTACGTTGGAAAAGACCTTTAATATCATTGAGTCCAACCATTAGCCTAACAAACACGGCCAAGTCCAACACTAAACTATGTCCCTAAACACCACGTTTACATGTCTTTTAAATACCTCCAGGGATGGTGGCTCAACCACTTTCCTGGATAGCCTGTTCCAATGTTTAACAACTTTTTCGGTGAAGAAATTTTTCCTAATGTCCAATCTAAACCTCCCCTGGCGCAACTTGAGGCCACTTCCTCTTATCCTATCACTTGCTATTTGGGAGAAGACACTGACACCCACCTCACTACAACCTCTTTCCAAATAGTTGTAAAAAGCAATAAGGTCTCCCCTCAGCCTTTGTCATTGTGTTTCCCTCCACATCCGATAAAGGATGGAGATTCTCCTGAGCCCTCCTTTTGTTCTTAATGTCTTTATAGAAACATTTTTATTATCTTTTACAGCCGTAGCCAGATAAGTCCTAGCTGGTCTTTGGCCTTTCTATTTTTGTCCCTGCATAAGCTCACAATATTTGTAGTCCTCCTGAGCTGCCTGCCCCTTCTTCCAAAGGCCATAAACTCTTCTTTTTTTCCTGATTTCCAGTCAAAGCTTTCTGTTCAGCCAGGCTGGTGGTCTTCTCCACCGGCTTGTCTTTCGGCACTTAGGGACAGCCTGATCCTGCACCTTTCCTTCTTGAAGAATGTCCAGTCTTCCTGGACTCCTTTTCCCTCCAGGACTGCCTCCCAAGGGACCCTGTCAACCAGTCTCCTAAACAGGCCAGTCTGCCCTCTGGAAGTCCAAAACAGCAGTTCCCCACAAGAACAAGGGCTAGTGATTGTGAGAGTTCTCCCAGCTGCTTACAGAATATTTCGTCTGCCTTTTCATCCTGGTTGGGTGGTCTATAACAGGCTCCTACCACAATATCTGCTTTATTGGCCTTTGCCCTGATTCTTACCCATAAACACTCAACCCTGTCATCACCATCATTAAGCTCTAGACAATCAAAACACTCTCCAACATAAAGGGCTACTCCACCACCTCTCCTTCCTTGCCTGTCCCTTCTGAAGAGTTTATAGCCATCCATTGCGGAACTCCAGTCATCCAGGTCATCCCACCATGACGACAATGTCACAGTTTCCTGTTGCACAGTAGCTTCCAGCTCCTGTTTGTTGCCCATGCTGTGTGCATTGGTGTAGATGCACTTCAGTTGGGCTATTGTTCCCACCACCTTTTTGGTGAGTAATTCCTATGCAACCATTCTCAGGCACTTCCATGGTTTCTAACACATCAATACCCCTTGTGTCTTTGCTGCTGCATGGATTTCCATCTCCTGCCTCCGCTGATACGGCAGACAGAAGGACCTCACTAGCGCACTGTCCCATAAACTTTGACATGCCATCCCCAGGATTGTCTCTAGTGAGCCTGGTTTTATCCCTTTCCCCCTTTAAATCTAGCTTAAACCTCTTTCAATAAGCTCTGCTAATTCCTGTGCAAAGATCCTTCTCCCGCTTTGAGACAGGCATACTCTGTTTGTCACCAGCAGGCCTGGTGCCATGTAACTGACACGTGATCAAATAAACCGAAACTAGGCTCAGAGCCAGGTATTGATCTGCTGGCTCTTATTGTTTCTTCCCTCATCATCCCCTGTAACTGGAAGGATACAGGAGAACACTACTTGTGCTCCTGATCCCCTAACAAGTCATCCCAAGGCCCTGAAGTCTCCCTTGATTGCCCTTGGACTTCTTATTGCAACATCATTGCTGCCTACCTGAAAAATCAATAATAGATAGTAATCTGAGGGCCATACCAGGGTAGGAAGTTTTCTCTTGATGTCTTTAACCCAGGCCCCAGGGAGGCAGCAGACTTGTGGGTCCAGCCTGCCTATTGGGCCTTCTGTTCTCTTCAGAAGGAAAGCTCCTATGACAATTACCCATCTTTTCCTCTTTATGGAAGCACTTTTGATGCAGGACGTAGGTTGACTTAACCTCGGCAACACCTCCAAGCTAGATGATCCGTTAGCCTCTTTATTGTTTGGTTCCTCTTGCAGAGCCTCATACCCTTATTCCCTTATGCAAGGGCATCTGGGAAGGTGGGGAAGTCACAGAGGAGACATGCCTGCTGTGCTGGGCAGGAACTTGTCACCATTGCCCCCTGTCCCTTAACTCCCTGTGTTCAGCTAGCTGGAGAAAAGACAGGGAATCTCCCATATCATACAACCTGTCTGCCTGTTGGGACTGTCCCAGAGATGATAGGGAGCAATTCCAATAGTTTGTCTCTCTCTCACACTCCCAGATATTCCTCAACCTACTTGACTCCTCCCGGAGCTCTGTGACTAAGGGAGGAGTTCCTCCTCCTGGACACACCTCCCACAGCTGTGCTCACTGCTGCCGTCCCATACTGGTTTAAGAGCAGGGCACACCTTGCAGCCAGACATCTGGGTGGCAGTGTGTTCCCACCAGAGTGCTGGCTGGGCAGCTGCGTTAGTCTTGGTGGGTGCAGAGTTTAGAGAGATCATGGCTTTCTGCTGGGTGGACACTATTTCTTCCTGGTCGAGCCAGCAGAGCTTCACCACCCTTCCTACATGCCCTTCCACACCAACTGCCGTGCCAACTGCTGTGCTACGGCCTGGCTGACGCATCACGCCCTGGTTGCAGTGCTCCCTAAAGGCTTCTTTTATATGTGGAGTGGGGCTTGGTCACCATTGCTCCTGGCCCTGCCCAGGTTCCATCTCCTGCTGTCATGAGAGCTGCGGGTTCGTGGTGGGCCTCTTGGCTCCCCTGAGGTTTCCCTTGTTCAGTAAACCCCCTGTGCACCATGCTGGAGCGCTCTGCTGCAGATCATGCTGGCACCAGAGCTGCTTACCTCTATATATCTCCTATAGAACTTTAGTAGCAAGTTTTATAACATACACAGCCCTCGATCCACACTACCAAAAAACTGCAAACAACAAACCCTCAAAAAAACCCTCATAGTTTTACAGTCCGATTTAAGGTTGTTTTGAATTTGATTAAAGTAATAACATTCCCTCGGTTTTTCACCTACTGCATGCTCAAACTGACTGAAAAGTTCAGACTTCTCAAAGTACGAAATGCATTCAACATTTAACTATCAATAACTGGGTAAATTTTTAGGTGAAATACTGCTCTTAAACCCCTAACATGAGCACTTATATATGACCTCTCTTATCACTCTACTTGATGGCACTTGTAGAAGCTGAATACTGAGCTTCTTTTCATGCAGAAAATGCAGGTAGAACCTTCAACATAAAGCCAGGAGTTTATCCACCTGAAAGTGAATTCAAAGCAGTCTTTCTTTCCATGGTCATTAATACAAATCACATTTTTGCAATGAGAAGTACAGCTTCCTATTATATAGACTTTACATTAACACAAAGAGAACCAAGAAAAAAAAATTATTTCTTCCACAAGAGAACAAATATTTTGAAAAGTCAAGCATTTCACATTACACACCAAACCTCCCTGTACCTTCTCATGATTTGAATCTCCAGGACCTGTTTCACAAAACAATGTAACTCATGACAACGTGTGAGGAAAAATGCTAAATCCAAAAAACTGCATTTAAACTGATTCTTGAGAAAGAAGCTTCGAGACAAACAGCAATGTCATATTGAAATAAACCCTACATTTTGGAATGGTTTCATAAATCTGTTACTTTCTTATTTTCATCTATCAGCAACTTCAAGTCTTTCTGGAAGTTTCATCCTCCCAGCATTTTGAAGTAGTTGCTTACCTCCTGTGAGAAAACCCTCTATCAGAAATCCTGTTATCTTCCCCACACAAACACTCTTTAAAATACATTCCTTTATACTGTGCAAAATAAGTAAGTAAATTGTAACTCTTGTAATTTCTGTAGCAGAATGAGGCTATATATGTTCAAAGGGTAATGATAAAGTATCTTTCAATCCAGAACTGATGATTAGCCCAAGTTTGCCCCCTGGCAGTGCTTCTAGACAAGCCTGACCCCAAAAGTTTGTGGTCTCCCACACTGAGCCCTCTTACCTGCATGTTACTTAGATATTACCTTATAAGCTATAAAAACGAAAATTCAATCAACAGCAAAATTTAACACCCCTATACTTTATTTCCCATATTTGTAAGTCACAATTCTGGGCTGTACTGTCCACAAGTGCAGGTAAACTTGAAAGGAGGGGGAAAAAAATTTATTCTTAATAGGACTCTCCTTAAGGAGCAGCAAGCCAGTTATGTTGTCTTAATATATTAAGCAACTTAGAAAGAAGAAAAGCTCACAAAGCTTAGGCTGAGTAAGGGTGCTATCAAAGATTACATCTAAAGCAGGATATGTGTCTCAAGACACATGGGAAAAGGCAATCTTATAAGACCAAATGAATTAAAATAAAAAAGACTGCTTTTCAATGCACATATCTTTCACTAAGTCTGAAATAAAAACAGGGACATCTAATGCTAAATATAGATTGAGAAGAACTGCTCAAAGCTTAATTTGCTTTGTATTAACTAACCTGAGAAAAAAGATTATCGCTATCAGCAGGAAAGAAAAAGATGATGACAGATGATAAGATGCTTAGCACATTAGACGGATGGGCACCTGATTGCCTGGGGAACAGTGAGGTCTAAGTTAAAGGTGGGCAAAAAAACAAAGTATTAGAAAATCAATTAGGTGTTACGATGGCAAGAACACAATCACGTGTTGACTTGCCAGCAGCAGGGAAAGCATCCCAGGCCCCCCCAACCTTGGAAGAAAGTCATAGACAAGTATGGTTGGAACAAAAACAGGTTTATTTTCCTACTCCAAGTTGCATTTATCAGACACAGAGCTGCTCAACAGGGACTCTTAAACCACTCTGATCAAAAAATTTGCTTAACACTATAGTGCCTTTCCTCCTGCGTCTCAAATAATTTCCCCATATCTCCTCCATCTCCTCCCAACTACAGAGCATGCCTCTGCTTCCTCCTTCCTCAGTGGCCCCAGTTTGGTTGATTTTCCACCTGAACACGAGGAAAAACTTCTTTACTCTGAGGGTGACAGAGCACTGGAACAGGCTGCCCAGGGAGGTTGTGGAGTCTCCTTCCCTGGAGATATTCAAAACCCACCTGGATGCGACCTTACGCGACTGCTGTAGATGAACCTGCTTTAGCAGGGGGTTGGACTAGATTATCTCCAGAGGACCTTTCCAACCCCTACCATTCTGTGTGATTTTCTAGCATGATTTATTATTTATGACATGGATACCTCTATTAAATTCTGTGTTTGTTATTAATTCTGTTAAGCTCCCATTTTGCTGTCTACATTATCCTGACATTTTCATGTCACTGTCTTGTTAGTGATGCCATTGGTCAGGGTGGGCCGTCTGCACAAACACCACTCTCCTTTTGTAAGCCACAGCATCCTGAAACACCTCATGTTATTACTATGTTAGTGGTGCCACAGGTCAGGATTAGCCACCCTAATCCATAAATCAAGTAAGCTCCTGAATTTTAGGAACAAAGGCAGGGGCTTTTCAGTGCTGATGCTCATCTCTTGGTACATGTCCCTTGAAAACCAGGACTTAAAGGTCAGCAATGCAGAAGGTGTTTGTGAAAAATGCTTACTTATAAGTGAGTGTTCTGAGCATCATTAATAGCCCTATGCAGATGATAACGACAGGTTTAGCCCCTCAGTATAGCCATTCCAACTATTTTTTTTATTTTCCAGCAGGTTGGTCTTGTGGAAAATCTCTTCCCAGTTTCCTACTTGAATGCAGTTTCCCACTTAAATACAGTTTCCCTTAGTTATGCCCAGTACAAAGATCCCTCTAACACAGAGATTCATCTACATCATGTTGAATATGAAACATGCCAAGCAGTGGTTTTTTGCAGCCTTTGGGTCTAAACTTTATGGTGGTTGCTAGTATTTCAGTGACTGTAAACTACCTGCCTTAAAATTTTCTTCAAAGCATTTCATTTGACTGCTGATAACCGTTTTTATTAAAAACGTAGAAAATATTATTCCTATTATTTAGAGAGCGGGGTTTAAATACAGTTTTGATTTTCGTACCCATTTTTTAAGCACTGGTCATTTTAATCAGCTATCCCCACTCTCCAGCACCACGTGGATACAAATCTCTAACTGGAATTATAATTAGCACCTTCAAAACACTTGATAATAAGTAAACCAATGAAAATACAATGAGTGGATATCTTTCAGGTTTATGAAAGACTCATATTATACACATTTGGCATCAAAATAAAACCTCTTTAGCAAGCCCACCTCAGGATCCGCTTAGATCTCTTTTTCCCTGCCAATTTTTATTACCCTTTGTGCAAGTAGTATGAGAACTCCACAGATCATGAATATATTATCACTTCAATGTGATAAAAAATATTTTAAAAATGCAATTTAGCCAAATCTTGTGAGAAATAAAGAGTTGCTTCCACTCAATTTGTTGATTCTCTCCATGCTGAAAAGTAATGTATAACAAGTAATAGGTTATAAAGCTTTCCTTTCTACACTTCAAATAAATATGTTCAATTTGGTTAGTAGCAGAAAGTTGTTATAACCTATAGGTTTGACCAATAGAAATTGTACATAAATAGTTCTCAATCAGGATTTCCATTTTCAAAATTTATTTATGTTATTGTTTTAACTGGGGTTGACAAGAGGTATCAATCAATGTGGTTTCACTGCTGGGCAAGAAAAAGAATTATCTTGATACAGACCCATACCTGCCAAAACCTGTGCAAATTGTCATAACAGCTATTATTGCTGCAATGACTTTTTATATGTGAGTAGATTAATAATAAATGAAAGTGGAAAATATCTACCAATTTGCTAACCTGGGAAAAATGCAGCTCAGACTCTTAAGTGACTTTTTCTAGTCGGCTTTTTTTATTCAATATTTTTTTATAGCTATGTTTTGTATAGATGCCTTCCCTCTACCTTCTCTTATCTAGTCAGAGTCCAATGCTCTCTGGCCAGGTTCTTTTAGATATTCCATGGGTGAAGGTTGCAATGTTTAACATCAAATTTATTTGTTTGAAGCCAGTGGATGTTAGATAGGATTTTTGATTTAGCAGAATGGTACAAAATATACTGAAATCACAACATAAATATAAGTTACACTTAGCAAAAAACAGCAACTGCCATACACAATTCAATCATGATAGCAGTGTGGCCTGCATTAACAGCCTGTATAACATACTCCCCCTCATAAAGCTGGGTGTCCCTAGTCACTGGGAAGTCTTCCATGCCCATTGCCTTCTTCGAAATTCTTTTGTTGTTTAGTTTCCATACCCTATGTTGACCTGAGCCATGCACTCACTTCCTCCACGCTCATCTGGGTGACTCAGGTAGCCATTCACACTGTTTTAGTGAACCCAGGGAGACACATTTATACCACCAGTTGATCCACTGAACTGTTGATATCTGTTTATCTAAAACAAAGGCCTCCCTCTGGTCCCTGTTGTGTCGAGGTACAGTCAGCTTCTGTGCAACAGCTGTGGTCAGTCCTACCCTGCACTATTCCTGGAGCTTCATGGGCACATCTGCCTTGCCCATCTCCTCTGAGCCTTCTTCAATTGTAGGGATTTATTCAGGGAGTGATATTCTATCCCTAGGGATCATTTCTAAAGGGACAAGAATACCACATATGGTGGCAGAAGAAAAACATAAAATAACACCTGGAACCTTAAATCCAAGTCAGGTACCTGGTTTGAAGAAGTCCGATAGAAGCAACTTCCCCAAAAGGAGAGGCAATAAAACTAGAAGGCAAAAATGAAAATATGCAACAGAAAAGCATTGGAAAAAATACAGCTATATTTTGCTACTTCCATAATAAAAACCGTGAACTCCTGCACACATGTATTCTAAAACATGTTGCGGTAATAAAGAATATCTTGAAATACCACAAAGATACTCATAAACCAAAACATTAATGGAGCAATTCAAGGAACCTTGTCTCCACAATTCTTTGAGGTTTATGTAAGAAAATCTTACTTGTTTCCTTGTTGATACAGCTAGTAATCTTTCTTCTCAAATTTAAATGTCACAAAAAGAGGATTTTCCTCCATTTCCTTTGTGAAACACGGAACTGTCCATTTACTGGTTCTAATACAAATATGCATTTTTCTGTTCTAGACTAGATAGCTTCTAGACTAGATAGAGTGGTCCAAAAAAAGTTTCAGAAATAAACCATAGACAATTTTCCAAATAACCTAGAAGGTTTATTTGCATAGATATCCAAAGCTCTATATCAGCTAAGCATAGTATTTTTTTTTGCTGTTAAAGATGTTAGCATCTGTATTTTTTTCTTGTACACAGAATTGTTTTACTTATTAGAAATCTCTATTTCACTCAGAATTATTTCAATGATTACGTAGTATAAAAGTTCTTTCCAGAAATCAAATTGTGTCTTCGCTGTAAGTTGTTATAAGTAGGTATTAGACATATATATACATTCCACTAAATGACAGAAGAGGATGTATTGATGTCAAATATTAGACTGGAAACAAGCCTGAAGATGCCTAGAGAGAATCTACTCCACTACATCTGGGTAATCAGTCTGCTGAGAAGAGTTACTTGACAACTCTTTGATAGAATGGTTGCTGAAAACAGCTCAAAGTTATTAAGCAGAACAAACATCAGCCAAACCTCCATGGGACAGGGCATTGTTTTATTGTTTTCCCCTACTCAGCAGACATGGGAAAAGAAGCTACAACTTCCCAGGTGGAATACAAGGCATGCAGAAGAGAAAACATCTACCTGATACAGATTTTTGTATATCTGTACAAGGTAGGCATCTATACTGGCACAGGCATGGTTAATTTTACATATAATAAAAACTTGTAGGAAGAAGGCAGAATAGACTCTAACCAGTTTTACAAACACTGATAAATGCCAGTTTTTTAGAAAGACAGATTTAGATTCACAAAGCATGCAAATCAGAGTTAAGCGAAACTCTACCTACAGCAAGCACATCCTTAACTTTCCTGAAGGGAGTGAATTTGTTTTAATTTGCTTCAGTATTTTACAAGGCAGGTAACTGAAGCAAAGGTGAAATTCTTTCCTTTATCTTATTGATTTTTTAAAAAACAAAATTCAACAAGATTTCTAAATAGGAAGTGAGAGACTGATTCATATAAGAGTTTAATAGCCATGGGGCAAAAACATGCATGAATGCATGATTCAGACTGGCTTCTTCTACTGCTAAAAATTATGAGAATCTTTGTTTCCTCTTTCTCAGGAAACTGTCCAGCTCATCTTTCCTGGTGACATGGTTCAATTTCATATGAGCATCTGATCAATAAGTAACTGGATATCCAAGTCTCCCACTTCCTGAGAAGATAGCCTAACAATCAAACTTGGTCATACTCCTTTTTACCATTCAGATATAAGATTTTTATGAGATGAGGCAGAAACTTAATAAGACAGGTTGAGAGTTAACCTAAAATCCAAACTTAAAAATCTAGATGTAAAATGTGGTCTAGAATCTGCAATACATGTCTGAAGAAGGTTGGATTTTTCCTGTGCAGAAGTGAATGCTCAGTGAAATATCAAATTCCCATTTAAATTTCAAGTAGAAAAACTACAATTTTTTAAAGACTTTGAATGAAGTAACTAAGAACAAATTCCACACACACTACCCCCCACCACCACCCCACCACCACCCCCTGAAAGAACTATAGTTCCATACTTTTAGTAGATTCTTACAGATTCATGAAACAGCTTCAGAAACCTTCCACACTGCTGGTAGTTTGAGTTTGCAAATGATTAGTCCTCTGTTTTTCTGTCTTTGTTCTCATACAACCTCTCTTTTTAAAAAGCAAGGCTTTACAAACACAGTCAAGGGAATCACCATGGGCAAAAGCTGTTCAACTTCAGAAAATAACACTTTAAGTCAATTTGACAGGAAGTTCCAGCACTTTCTGGCATAAATTGTTGCATACATACAACATGACATTACTCTCAGAAAACTTAAAATCTGTCCATATTTAAGTGAATCATTTATTGATTCTAGTTTTGAAACTTAATTAGCAAACACACAACAAACAAGGGACTGTTATGAATATATTGTGAGGACTAAGACCATTTCTGCCATTTCTGTCAATGGAAAATCAGAGAACACAAAATCTCCAGTACACAAATGTGGTTTGAAAAAATAAAAGAAGCAAAAAAAAAATAATCATTGACTCAGGTACCAGTGTGTTTCTTCCTGCTTGTTTGGTGAATTCCCACGAATATCAAAATCAATACTGGAAGCATTCAAGAAAATATTATATTTTTAAAGGAAGAATTTGGAAGTTTTATTCAAAAAGACATTAGTTCAAAGTGGCCAACAGTGAACATTTGTATTTCTGTAAAGTTGCACTAGGACCTCAAAATCTGTTCTATTGGTCACATATTACTAATTCATTACTCACTAAAGGCTACAACGAAAATCAAAGGTTAATTGTTTCTCTCCTACTGGTGACATATAATCTCCACCGAGCAACCAAGTATGATGAATCATCAACTATGTTTGTTCATAGAAGTTATATTTAAGCAGGAACTTAAAAGTTATCTTTAGCTTTGGTAAGGTGTAAAATACAAGGAACATTAGAAAGGAGACAACAGTTACTGTGTTATCGTATGTCTTTGTAACCTCCTCCAAGGTTTACAACATGAAGATGGAAGACAGCGGGTCAGCCAGCAGCCAGCTTTCCTTATGTACGTAGGAATTGAAGGCTTTGTCAGTATGAGCACATTCATGCAACAAACTAACATCTTGCTATTCCCATCTACGGTGTGTCTATATATGCTCTCTATTTTGGCAATGCAGAAATTCAACCAGATGCACTGATACCAACTAATTCCACAAGGTATTTTTAAGTATTTCTAGGACAGCTGTGACAGAGCTGGATTCCCCGAGTCAGACATAGGCTGTGACTACAAGTGCTAATGTATTTTAACAAATGAACTGCCCAGAATGCAGTGTGAAACAAACAAGGGAAGCGTACGGAGAAAAAGGGATATTGTCCTTTTTTAGGCAACAGAGAGAGAAAAATATTGATAAAGTAGGAGACAGCATAATTAAATCTCAAAAAGTAAACAGGAAATTATGTTAATCCAGTTCCTCTGGGTGTTACTAATGAAGGGAAAAAGAATTTGAGAGACATCTACATTACTAGGAAATATAACTACATCTTGATTATGCGTCATTAGCTGGTCATATCTCAGGATTCACTCCCCAGTAACATATAATACTGTTCCACATGCAAGTCCTCATGGGAACCTGTTTTTCCCTATGGACGCTCTGGTCCCTCATGTCTTGTTAACTGGAGATATTTGGCCATCACTGACATATTTTATCTGCACCCTGCCCGTATCCGTTTCAAATCAAGGTTACAATAGCAATGAACTGTTAGTGTTTGTGAAGTGTGATTGTAAAAAGATGTTTTCTGAAACTGAAAGCGGTGCCATAAGCATGCTTATCTGAATTGTAGAAGCTACGAGGTCTTGAAGTGTTACATTCATAACAAATATAATATTCATGGGGAAATCATAACAGATTTTATAACAGTGTTTTTTTAATGGACAGTGATTAGTAACTAGTGTGGGACAACAAACATAAAAGAGTAGTAGCATCTGAAACTTCTATTATTTGACAATTGCCACATAAAGAAAGAGACTTTTAGGCCTTCCAAAGGCCTTTTCTATGTTCTCTGGTAGCTGGCCACACAAAGGTGGTGATTACAGTTCAGAATTCTGAAACCTACTTGTGATGGATTGTCATTAATATTACATTGACTGCTTGCAATACATTTTAGTATTGTATTGATAGAAGTCTGAACTGCTCAATGCTGTGGCTCACACTCATAGATACTATGATTGACATAAATAGTAAAGTTGAAATAACAGTGTTTTCCAGCATGTAGACTTTCCAGGTTATCCAGGAACCAATGCCGCTTGCTTTCACGTGCTCTGCACATTACAGTAAGAATGTCAAGTTCAAAAGGTGCCCTCCATTCTTCTAAAATTCATGACAGCCCAGAGGCAGGTTCATTGAAATACTTCCATACAGAAAAAATATGCCGCCAGCACAGTGGTAATGAAATTTAGCAGCTGTCTGTTCGGGCAAGTAGAGGCCTCATTTTACTCTGAAGAAATGTCTTAAGAAATTATTGGAGTACAGCTATAGTCTTATCTCAATAGAGTAGACTCTGCTGTTAGGGAGCCATGCGAAAAGCGTGCTGTATCCCGACCAGCAGCAGCACAGATCAATGGAAGAATTTTCGTATTGCCCTAGGATGTAACATTTACCATCACATAACTGTATTTCACCTTTTATGGGTTGAAACTTCTCTAAAGCAGTCTGCTTTTTTTTCTTCTTTGAATGGGCATGTGAGGTAAAAACACTTATATTCATATGGAGTGATCTGGTGTTTTATCTCAGTTTTTCATATTTCATTCTCTGCATCAAGCCTTCAGTTAAAAATGAACATATAAAACCTTTTAAAAGTTTACTTTTTACTTTTTTATCATGACACATTGAGCAGCTTGTGCCAAAACTGTGGCTTTAGTAAGTAATTCAGATTTAACATGACCTAAAACTGAGCAAGGTGGAAAAAGGGGAAAAAAGATAAGAAAGGGGGCACTTCACTGATTTCAGCTGCAGAGCTTTGTTCCTTTCATTGGCTTTAATATTAGACCTGGTTTGGAAAAAGTCTTAAAAAATATTACTAAATTTAAGAGATCTCAGATCAGAACCACGACCAATGTTTCCATGCCTCAGCTGACAACAAAGAGAAAGTTATCTCTCATTTGATGAGTCAACAGCACACTAACAAACAGAGAAAGCCTTGCCTAGTGTCTACATTTAGCCTGTACCCGGGGCTAAATTATAACAGTTACTCTATTACCTGACAACCTCTCATCAGCCAAGGAGGAAGAATCAGGAAAAAGGAGAGCAGACTGTGGGTAGAAATGAAAAAGATTTAATGAAATACCACCAATAGCAACAGAGATACAGAGAGTTATACTCAGCCAAATGAATATCCAGTCATCACAATCAACCAGTGAGCAGTTCTCAGGAGAAGCCAGAGGAGAAGCAACAGGAGCCCCACAGGAGCTCTCACTCCTTAGCAAATCTTCCCCCTTTATAATGACCATGACATGATGGGATGGGCTACCCCTGTAGCTCACTCAGGTCAGCTGCCCTGGCTGACTTGAAACTGCTAACGGCCTGCCTGGCATGGCTCGACTGGGATTCTGTCCCAGTCAAACCAGGACACCATGCAATACAGTAGGCAGAATTATCTCAGTTCATAAAATTTAAAAACACTTTTTTGTCATTGGGTGAAGTAGTAGTAATGGAAGCAAAATTCACATAATCATAAAGATATTATTTGGAAGGCACCTCTGGAGTCTCTAGTCCATCCTCCTGCTCAAAGTTGGTCTATCAGCAACAAAGGGCAGCCAGGGCTTTTTCTAGCAAAGTCCTGAAAAGCTCTAGGATCGTAGTATCACTACCTGTTCCACTGCAGCACTACTCTACCAGTGTAAATCTTTTCTCTTAACGTCCAACACGAACCTCCCAATGTGCAACCTGAGGCTATTGTCTCTTGATTACAATCTGCCACTGAAGAGAAGGTTTGCGTCTATCATCTTTATCAGACTTCCAAGTAGTTGTTGGCTGCCCTTCTAGGCTCCTCTTCTAGGCTCACTTTCCCCACACTGTCCTAAGGGACACGTCTACCCCGAATCATTTCAGTAGCCCTCCAATAGACCTTCTCCAGCTACTCAACACTGTTCTTGAAGTGGCAGCCAAACCTGGACACAGTAGTCCGTGTGTGTCTTCACCAGTGCCAAGTAGAGGAGAGTAACTTCCTTCAAATCTACTAGCCACCCTCAACCTAAGAAACTGCAGTGTGTTGTTTGCCTTCTTTTAGATGAGAATACATCCAGCTTGGCATCTACAAGAATATCCAGGTCCTTTTCAGCAGGATTATTTCTCAACCAGTCAGTAATGCATGAATTATTCTAACCCTGGTACAGACCCTTGCATTTCTTCTGTGCTGAAAGTAGTAGGTTTCTGTTGGCCCAACCCTCAAGTTTCCCCAGGTCTCTCTGGATTGAAGTTTGACTGTTTGGTATGTCAGTCATTTCACCTCATTTGCTGCCATCCATAGATCTGTTAAAAGGGCAGTCTGTCTCATGACCCAGGTCAGTGATGGAGATATTCAATAACCTGGACTTCAGTATTGACCCCTGGGCACTCTGCTTCTTAGCAGCAACCAAATAGTTGTTCATCCATTGATTACTACATTTTAAACATGAAGATCCAGCCAGTGTTCTGTCCACTTAATCATCCATATTTCATGAGCTTCCAAGTGAAAATACTGTGGCAGATGGTGTAAAAATTCTGACTAAAATTAAGGTATATTGCACGCACCAATCTTTCTGCTTCCTCATCCTCATTCCAATGTAGAAAACAATTACGTCAAGCATGATTTAGCCTTCATAAGTGCACGCTGACTATCTGTTTGCCCAGACAGCCAAAATTTAGACAGATATTAACAGGATGCAAAACTATTTCATGCAGAAACTTACTAAAACCAGGATGAATTTGCCACTCATTGCCAAAGAGTGGACAACCCAGACAGGTTCTAAACACTGAGAAGAGATAATTAAACTGTGAAATCTGTAATGGACTTCTGGGATGCGACTATTAATACAGGATTGTTAAAATGTATATCACCAGAAAGAATACTTCAATGCTAATTAAGTTTTATAGCACACCATAATTCTAATGACTCATGGCTCAGTTAGAAGGAAGAGCATTTGCTAACACAGGCATTTACTCAGGCTAGCTCCACCACTCAGCTTAGAATCAGAAATAATTTACCACTGCCATTAATTATACACCTAATTCTATCTTTTCACCCTAAAACTCTCTTTTAAAACCCAGTTTCATACATATGGCTGTACGGAAGGAAAATTTTTTCTAAACAAACACACTTGCTGCCATTTCCAGATACCGTTATGTCATATGATTGCATTCATATCCTTCCACATGAAAAGTTATTTTTGTCTTCAACCAGGTGGTCTACCCTGTAAGGCTAACATTTCTCCTATAACAGTGAAGTTAATGAGCAACAATTAGAAAGCAGGTGTTCAAGTACAGCATCCTGACTTTAAACATAGAACTTGCTAGCTTATGCTGCTCCATGGACTGTTCCAGAGATTTTGGTCTGATTTCACAGTACAGGCCCTGAAGCATCTTCATTTTTTGCACTATTCCATAGGTGAGACTGCATATGGCCAGGATTACCTCATAGGACAAGTTGATCTCCCTAGTAACTGTGGATACTGAGTTCTTTTCGGAACAGCTTAGCTGTTACTCTCATTATGCACACACTTCTCTACAGCTTATTGATATAATGCTCTGGCAGCTCACAGAGGAGCCAGCATTTTGCTAATTGGTGGACCTGGGCAAAATCTGAGAGTAAGCATTTTTGAAATAAGGGTGACAGCTTTCAGAGCAGGAATATGAAGCAAAATGAGAAGGAATAGAAAGAAGGATTACAGTGCAGGAGAACTACATTAATACAAAGTTGATACAGTCTTTTCTAAGGGGAGAAAAACCTATTGAAATAAAATGTGTATTTTTTTCATTACAGGATAGCAGCAGAGATTCACTGCACTGTGAACAGATGTGGAAAAGAACAGTCATGCATCAAACCTTCAGCACAGAGTTAAAATCTCGTAGTCTTCAGATCTGAGCAAAACAGATTTAAGTGACTACATGGCAAGACTAGCCAGGTCAGAATAAACATAACAACAGAAACAGCAGCAGAACAGCAGCATGCTGAGCTCCAGAACGAGAATTTGTAACATTTAGACAATAAAGGGCCTTATGGCAGAAGTATGGTTTTCACAATTTTTTACTTGAATAAATTTAACAATTTCAGACTTTTTTCTTGGTTGACAGAAGAAAGAAACTACGGGAATTTTGACCAGAGCCATTTCCAGCACTAACAGAAAGCTTTGCGGAATGGATTCTGGGAGCTTAGGGAAGGAGGAAAACATTGTATTTCAGAAACATTTGTACATTTGATCTTTTAGAATGTATAATAACAAACTACCACATAACATTTAATTTTCAGTTTTGTAATCATTTAAGAGGAAAGTTTTACACGTCAAAATGTGGTAGTTTCTTTTTAGAAGAAATCCAGAAGTTCGTTCATTTTTCTAAACATCCTCTCTAAGGATTTAAATATATAGTTTCACTAAAAAGACTGGCATTCCAGTTGCAGCAATTCTATAAGATGTTCCTGTGAACAAGCTGATTGAAAAAGAAAAAAAGAAAAAAAAATGTGTAAAAGGAGCAGAGGGATGAAGAACAACAAAGAAAACTCAAGTAAAGGTGTGATAAAAAAGTTTTGAGACAGAAAATGGTGCGGAGTTGGAAAAGCCCTTTCAAATATTAGTGTTCTTGTCAAAGACAAGGAAGTGAATAAAAGAATCTAAGTGAAAGTTTCACTGTTTGTTAGTAGAAAGAAGCAGTCTCCAGCAAAGAGCTGTATGTGACAGTTCATTCTGAAGAACAGAAAGACACAAAATTGTGTACATTCTACCATCTGATTAAAGTCATAATGAGTTGAGCATGAAATACCCTGTATCAATTGTTAGTCTGACAACTGTTAGTTTGACATTTAGATTTACATTTGTTACCTTTAGCGAGACTCCAAAATACACTGCAAAAATCAGAAAGATAACAGAAATTACCATTAAAAATTCAACCATGATGGTAACAGTGTTTACAAATTTAGACAATAATAATCCAATCAATTGCTTTACTGATGCTAGCACACATATTTAATATAATTGCCACCATTTACATGACTCATCAGAATGTCTACTAAATTTTCTAACAATCAATTACGGAAAGACACTATTCAAATAAGTACTTTCATTTCAAGTGGCAAAGGACATGGATAGCTAGTTGGAAGCAGATTCTCAAACTGAACATGTGCTTTTGGATATTTTTTTTCCCAAATGACTAAGAACCCCTGTCCACATCTCAAGCTGTTCTCTCCTCTCTCAGAACTCTACCCAAAAAAATGAAGAAATCAGTGGGAGATACTTAATGTGGAAAATTATATAATATTCCTTAAGATTTTCCACTATACCTTCTAACAAAATAGCTATATTCCATTGTAAGAGACACATTGGAAAACAGGACTTATCCTGAGTTTTGCGGAAGAGATAAAACCATTATTTCCTAGATACTACCATGCCAATTATCATTCCTTCACCATATTGTTCTACCTTGCTTTCCCGCAACTTATAAGTGACCATGACACGTAAGCACATCTTTGTATCACCTCCTTTTCAATCACATTTGAACAATTTCCTACAATAGTACCCTTCAAGTACACAAGCAGAATTTCATTCAACTGATAGTTCAGAAAAACTATTGCCATTCCATAGATACTTCTTCAGAGCAACTGCAAGGTGTGTCTACACAGGCCTATGATTTTCATCTCAGAAGCACATGCTCTAATCACACTAACCCTTTTCATACTTCATTGCCATACAAAGGACTTCTGTACTCATTTAGAAAAACCACTTTGTAAACATGGGTTTAGGATTACTTAAGCTTTCAAGTTCATGACAACTACGAATGACATAAGAATCTGGATGATTTAATTCTCTGTTCTGACATTAGGTTATCACAAAAAAATATTACTGCTAAAGCTAGCAAAATTCACACACCTACTCCTTTTTAGAGACTATAGTGATCAGATTAACGAGAACAAGACATTTTTATTATTCACTTATTAGAACTTTTTATTGCACATATAGGGGCCTTATTCTTATTCCTACTTTTATTCATTGTAACAAGTCATTTTCCTCTACTAAGTAAAAAAAAAAAAAAAAAAAAAAAAAAAGCTTAAGACACATAGAACAGGAACTTTTGAACAGTGATTTTTTTTTTTTAACACAGAAATATCAAATTTGTTAACATCTTAGTATTTTCCTTAAGAACACTGTTAAAGACTGGTTTTCCACAAACAAATGTTTTCAGCACTTACACAGAAGACTATACTTTTCCTTCATCAAAAGAAAGTTACGGACGAAGGGATGAATGCCTTCTCTCTTACATAATCATCCATCCACTTGCTATTGGTAAGCTCCCAGCCGGACTACTGTGTCCAGTTCTGTGCCTCATATGGAAAACATGGGCACGTAAGAAAGAATTTAAAATCCTAAAATTATCAGGAAAAGTAAAAACATTGTATAAAGAAAATATCTTCTATACTCAACAACACAAGGGATACTCAATATTAGATGTTAGTGCTTCGGTATTTTGAATAAATTTATATATACACACTAACAAATGTATAGAACATATGAGGACTGAAATAAGTTCCTGGTTGTCATTGTCTCCAAATGCTAGAGCTTTTCAAACATATTAGATAACATCTTCCGGGAGTATTGGGGTAGCCGACATGTCTTTAAGACCCTGCTGGACAGGGGGTTTTTTATTATTTCATTTTTTGCTTTCTTGGCTGCATGAAAGAACAAGAAACTTTCTTTTATGTGTTTTTCACTTTCACAGGGTCAATTGATCTCTCAGTTCACCTCAGAGATTACTTTGTGACACCAAAGCCATCTAAATAAATAAATAAATAAAACCAAAAAACCACAAGCATTTTATCCAGATCAAAAAGCAAAGTGCTCCTAAAGTGACCCATTTAAAGTGTTAAGACATTGTAGAAAGACTCCCATCACATGCATCAAATGATCCCTCACTTCTGAAAAACCAACTAAGTAACACTCTAAGCACTTCTATCCCAAATAGTCTCCTGTGGTTCCAGGTGAGCACATCAAAGAATCACTTTCACAAACTAATCAAAAACCATCCTAGGATTTAATATTACACCTATTAGTTCAATTCATTTCTCTCATTAAAAATTGATGAGCTTCCACTTGGTAATGTGCACCGTAAGAGCTCAAACTTTACCTTTTATACTGTAAAGTTCCATCCTTTCTGTTATTCCAATGCTTCATAAAATATACTTCCTTCCATATTAAATCCTAGCTTATTAATACGTCCTACTTTACTGCCAAGGCAGTAAAGTAAGTATTTAAAAAATGATCACAGACAAATTTTACTAATCACATCTTTCAATTCTGATACTTCCAGTTTCAACACAACCTGATATCTCCATTGTAGTCAGTTCAGTACCCATTTTAAGGCCAAAGTTGGGGAACTCTATATTCAAATATTAATTTGGAAGATTTAGAGTCATCCGTGGGACTCTATTAATTCATAGCACTCACATAGTTTTCCGAATGTTGAAAGAAAACAATAAAACTTAATTGTTCATAGATTACCATGGTTTGGCAATTTCTTAATTTCTTATATGCCACATGCTTTTTCTGGGTTATGTATTAAAAATATATTATGGAATCATAATATATTTATGGTCATTTGAGAGAAATGTAGTTATTCTGCTGATAACAGTGGCTAAATCCATTTGAGGTAGAAGTAACAAAAAACTAGTCAGCTGTAGGGAAGATGACAAACGAAACGGACAAATTTAAGTGTGAAGAAATTGTTTTCAAATATATTTACTAAGTTATACATCCACTGCATAAAATGATAGTCCAAATTTTTTTTAGAGAATAATGTTGGTAGCTTAAATTCATACTGAGGAAAAATCTGTTACACTTTAAGATTAGCTGCAAAAGGGCATATAAGTAGTTTATCAATAGCTCAGCCATTTCACTGGTGGAACAGATGATTTTATTTATTCTTGTTCTAAATTTCTGAACAAGTCTTCAGTCACTTTTAATAGGTCAATATAGTCCTGTCCTTTATTTAAGACTTAATTATGTCAAATTGCCCATTACTATTTTGAAGGAAATAGTACTCAAAGTAATTTTAACTTGTATATATTACTATAAAACTCTTCAAAATAAAAGGCCCTGTGGTTCATCACATACAATGCTGGAACTGATCATTGCTCACATTTCTATAGTTCTATCAGACAAATAAAACCAGCAAGTCCAGTGTCATGATGACATTAAATGAGTGACTCTTCACTCCCTATCTGTGCATGCTGTTTTCCCCACAAAATGAACAAGATTGACACATATTCACTTCCTGTCTATTTTGTTCTGATAGAAGCAAATAATTTTGAAGCAGAAAGGCCAATTATCATATCAAATATTTCAGCTATGATGTAATATTCCTATATTTACACAATATGCAACATTTCTTTGACAAACACTCCTTTATTTTTTTATTCATGGCTAAGTAGAACTATGGAATGAATCGTCAAGTTGATTAGCATACTATTTTTTCATGTCTTTCTGAACAATTTCCTTCTTAAGACAGGTAAAGTAAAAATTTAGGTAACAGTCCTAATCCAGAGAGCCCAATATTCTCTCTTATTTTGCTAGTCAGCCCATTTCCAATTTTAATTATTTTGTTTTACTTTAAAGAAGCTATAGGCTGAAAAACAAAGGAAATAAGTGGCTGTCTTGCAACCTCCACACTGCACCAAAGTAGCTACAAAACTTGATTTCAGAGCATTTCTGTCTCCATCCCTTCTTTTATCAGTAGAGCACTAAAGATGCCATCAGTTCACTAATTCCATTAAATCTGTTAATCCATACTTCTAGATGGCATTTAAGATTCTGTGTAGATGTGCTTGCATTGTTTCACTGACTTCCATTAGCTTTAAGAAAGTAAAAAAAAGACTCAAAAAAACCCATACTAAAACAATGAACGGTTACAGGACCCTTTCTACCTCCACCAGAAAAAAAGCTAAGTGGTGAAAGAAACTGAAGAAAGTTGTACAAGCAGACACAACTGATTAATAATAAAACAGACAAGAATGCTTAATCAATCTCATAGCCTTCTACAGTGCAGTGAATGGCTTGATGGATGAAGGAAAAGCAGTGGATATTGTTTAACCTGACTTCAGCAAGGCATTCAGCACTGTCTCCCATAAAGTTCTCATCAAGAATCTGATGAAGTACAAACTAGATGAGTGAATGGTGAGATGGATTGAAAACTGGCTGAACTGCCAGGCACAGAGTCCAGTCACTAGCCATGTGCCCCAGGAGTCATTAATGGGGCCGATACTGTTTAACGTCTTCATTAATGAGGCCAATACTGTTTAGCCTCTTCATTAATGACCTGGATCATGGGAGAGAGTGCACCCTCAGCACATTTGCAGATGACACAAAATTGGGAGAAGCTGCCAACACAGCAGAAGGTTTTGTAGCCATTCAGGGGACCTCATCAGGTTGGAGAAATAGGTCAACAAGGGTCTCTTGAAGTTCAACAACGGGAAACACTATGCACCGCCCCTGCAGGCCCCCAGCGCTACCAAAACCTTGACACCTGCACCCAATACAATGGTGCATGAGGTGTTTGACAGCTATTACTTCTTTCTGGAAGACCTCAGAAAACAGGTCCCCAAGCACTAACTTGCAGCTCAAGCCCCAGCATTCCTAGGGATTCATCACAACATAGAATAGGGTAAGTTTACAACAGAATATTGGCAAAAGCAACCCTTATTCACTTTATGTTGAAAGAAGTGATTATCTGTCATCTCACAATACATGCCATAGAGTCATTTAGTCAGCTTTTCTAATTCATAGCACCATATTGTGATTGCTTAACTTCTATGAAATGCAATATATTTCATAGTGGTAGATTAGAATTCCAAGACATTTTGGTCATGGAATAAAGCTTACTGCTTTCCATCCATAAATCCTTGTCAACTAAACACACACACCTTCATGGATATTCCTATCTAAAATCTGAAGAATATTCCACTTCAAACATTCATGTTGTTTCAATTTTTGCTCTCTTCCTTTAGCAGGTAGGACAAATTCAAATTACCTAAAAGATAAAAATAAGTTTTATCTAAATCCTGTATGTTTTTCACCTAATATATAAAAAATAAATGTGCTTTAAATATGTATGATGTTAAGGAAAACATCTAGACCTATAATATTTAAGAGGAGAAACATCAACTGTTATTTATCCTCCAATTTTATATACAATATAAAGGTGTAGCCAAATATTTATACGTAATTGAAGAGGGATTGCTTCAATGCAGTAGTAAAAATCATCGTTCAGGGAGATGTTATATTTTTCCTAAAGCAGATAGAAACATACACACAGAAATATTTAAGTACTGACCTAATGTTTAATCGTATTCACATTGCACTGCAGCTTTTGTCACCTCTCGCTTGGATGCCCTCTCACTTGAGGGCATCATACTTATCTCATTAAAATAAAAATAAAACAGAGAAAAGCTATTATGGAAATTCAAACCTTCAAACCTATAAATGACAAGCGATTTTCAGTATCCTTGCATTTGGGAGTCCAAGTTTATTACTTATTATTATTTTAGTCTGACACTTAATTACCACAGTTTATTATCCCTATTTTATGTAAAACACAAATACTCATCATATTTATTAACATATTATTTCATATGTACAGATATGTTCAAATCCACATATGCACAGAGAAAATTAAGCAACAAATGCCCTCAGCTTTTACAGAAAATCAGCTGGAATGTACAATCATATATCCGAAAAATAAAAATTTATGTACTCCAGTGCCAGGGTGATGAGGCTCTACATTGTCTCACTTTAGATAGCTTCAAAATCATAAAACATATAATATAAAAAACTCTTTGCAGGGAAAAAAAAAAAAAAAAAAAAAAAAAAAATTCGAATATGTCATTGCTAAATTGGCTTGGATGGGCATACACTTTGATGGGTGAAAAACTGGTTGGATGGCCGAGTCCAGAGAGTTGTGATCAATGGAGTTAAATTCAGTTGGCGGCCGGTCACAAGTGGTGTCATCCAGGGCTCAGTACTGGGGCCAGTTCTGTTTAACATCTTTATCAATGATTTGGACAAGGGGATGGAGTGCACCCTTAGTAAGCTCGCAGATGACACCAAGCTGGGTGGAAGCATTGATCTGACTGAGGGTAGGGAAGCTCTACAGAGGGATCTAGATAGGCTGGATTGCTGGGCCAAGGCCAGTTCCATGAAGTTCAACAAGGCCAAGTGCCAGGTCCTACACTTCGGCCACAACAACCCCCAGCAGCACTACAGGCTTGGGGAGGAGTGGCTGGAGAGCTGTCAGGCAGAGAGGGACCTGAGGGTGTTGATTAACAGCCGGCTGAACATGAGCCAGCAGTGTGCCCAGGTGGCCAAGAAGGCCAAGGGCATCCTGGCCTGTATCAGCAATAGTGTGGCCAGCAGGAGCCATGAGGTGATCATTCCTCTGTACTTGGTACTGGTGAGGTCGCATCTCAAGTACTGTGTCCAGTTTTGGGTCACTCTCTACAAGAAGGACAGTGAGGTGCTGGAGAGGGTACAGAGGCGGGCTACCAAGCTAGTAAAGGATTTGGAGCACGTTTCCTATGAGGAATGGCTGAGGGATCTGGAGCTGTTTAGTCTGGGGAAGAGAAGGCTGAGGGGAGTTCTTATGGCTCTCTACAACTACTTGAAAGGAGGTTGTAGTGAGGTGGGGGTCGGTCTCTTCCCCAAGTAGCAAGCGATAGAACAAGGGGAAATGGCCTTAAGCTGCGCCAGGGGAGGTTCAGGCTGGATATTAGGAAGAATTTCTCTACAGAAGGGGTTGTCAGGCATTGGAACAGCCTGCCCAGGGAGGTGGTGGAGTCACCATCCCTGGGGGTGTTTAAGAGACAGGTAGATGTTGTACTTAGGGACATGGTTTAGTGGTGTTGGTAGAGCTAGGACAAAGTTTGGACTCGATGATCTTGAAGGTCTCTTCCAACCAAAACTGTTCTATGATTCTATGATATCCAAAGCCTGAACCAGACCCTCATAAACTGGTGAATTTATAAAACAAACAAAACAAAAAAACCCAACATTTAAATGCTAATGAGGTATTAAACAGGAATAAGAAATAGTGCTTGGTTTAGTCTTACTTCCCTCACAGTTTAGCTGAGCCCAGAACATGTCATCTGATCCAAGGGCAGTTAACATAAACCCCATCGGAGAAGAATACTCTTGGCCAGGAAGAACCTTATCTAGTCTTCACTATTTCTAAGCAAAGAGAAAGTTTTGAATAATTGAAATAATTAATAGAAGCAGATAAAGCAGTTATTTTCAATTTAGCTCAGGCCACCAAGCCAGTGAATCGTATAAACAAGTTACTTCACAGTGAAAAACATATGTGAACTCAGCCAAAAACAATTCCAAGATTCTTATGTGGCAAAGTCTAGAAGGCCTTTCTAGTTATTTGCTTTTCTATAGTTTTTGGTTAAATTATAGCTTACAAACAAGAAGTGTGCTGCGAATACCACTTTGCAGAATAATGTTTTAAGATGAAAATAAATATTAATGTTTGTAAAAATAAGAATTTTTAACACAATCATTGAATAGGTCATCAAAATCAATTGGTAAGTGAAAAAATGCAAAAAGGTATAGCACATAATCAAATGTGTTTGTTTCAAATACATTTTCAATAGGGCACTGACATATCATACAGACCCTGACAAATACTCTAGGAAAAGCGTTAAGATTTTATTGTCATAGAGACAGCAGAAAATTTGAGGTACAAAGTTGCTTTTCTTTTTTCTCCTCAAAATTAAATGATGAAATGCAACATTAATCCAAATCATATTTAAAGCCTGGATTGCTACCAGACACTCCAAACGTCTGTAATAAAAGCTCCATGTTATGTGTGATGGCTAGCACATAAAAGGAGGAAGTAAAAATCAAAGCTAATCTGTTCTAGACTTTTATTCTTTCTGAAGGGTTGAGTGGCGAAGGTAAAGGTGTCTGGAAAATCTTAAAAAACAGAAATGAAGTAGTCAACAAATGTCAGATGTATATAATGATAAAGCACAATCTTCTTATACATAATTCAAAGTAGAGAGTCCCCTTCAAATATCTGTCTTCAGTTATTAAAAAAAAATGAAACAATAAAATCTAAGGTGAATTGTTTATCTAAGTGTCTTTAGTTATTAAAAAAAAAAACAAAAACAAAACGAAAAAAATTTAAGGTGAATTGCTATCCAAGGTTTAAGAGTACAGTAAGGATAGTTTAGGCTAACAACCCAGGCTGAAAATGCTGGATTTCATCTGAAGAAGAGAGGGAAAAAAATAACAAAAGCAGTATGGATCATATTCTGCTAGGAATACTATCTGACCTATTGTGTTGTGAGAAAAAGGGTGCATTTAACCAATGTGAAGCTAACTTAAAAGTGACAATCTATGGATTTCTTCACAGCAAATGTGAATGCTTTCCAGAAGAAAAAAACCCACATCTTTCTGATTGCCATATTAGCTATTTGCTGTGAAATGCAAAACGACTTAGAAATGGAAGTGTGTCCTATTCTTTACTTCTGTACTATTTTCTCTCCATTCACTTGTATTTAAGCATGCCATGCCCCAAACAGGCAGGATGTATTTTAATTTAAAGTTTGCACAGGATTTGTTTTGCTGTTCAGAGCAAAAAGCATGCATCCACTCCCCTCCCACCGAGTCTATAATTTAAATGTCTTTTCCAGGGCAGAAAGTTTGCAAAATCCTTGACAATATCACCATAAATATTTGACCTATCTGAATATTTCTACTGTTACAGCACATATAATTTACTTCAAGAAGAACGGTTGTACATTTTAGTTTTGTCACAAAATTACTCAATAATAGAGTTTATAAAGTATCATATATTCCATTTCTCTTCTTATGAAGATGCCAAAATAATACATATAATTAGTTGGAAAGAAAGGTAAATTTATGGAAAGTGAACTGCTAATAGTGTTCTAGATGCACTCACAGAGTTAATCTCCAGCATTTTTGTCAAGCTTCCTGTTTCTTGATATAGCAGCTTTCTACAATGCCTGCAAGAGTGCTTAGTACTCAAAGCTTTGTTATTTGTTCACACCTCTCCCTATCGTTCTTCATGACACAGTGAAGAAAAAACTTCTTTAAAAAATATTATTTCACACTGGGCTACTACAGTAGAATAAACCAGATTATCTCTTTTCAACCTAAATGACTTGCAAGAGTGGTAGAAAACTAGCCAAAAAAACACAAGTGTGTTTGCTGTTTTCTGTTAATTGATAAAGACTTAGTTCCTTAAAATAAAAGGAGAATTTGACAGTATTTCTAAATCTAGATGATAAGTTACATCTATTTTCACAACTTATGAAATTACTAATAGGCAGCTGGTAAGTATGCCAGCCTAAAACAGCAAAAACAAAATAAGACTTCCTCCCTGCAAAACACACTTAAATGCACACATTTTAATAAAAGACAATACTGTGTTCTCTTATTTAAATGGCATTTATGTACTCTTTGATTTTATAGTTTTTATGTTCAAACTGAACAGAATATCCTGGAGACACAGGAAATTATTTTTCCATGCATATTTGCGGGAGCTGCGTGAGGACACTGACACGATCAATGTGATCTAACAAGTGAACCTTTATTTCCATGTTTCCAGTGCAATTTATAACCCTCGACCACACCCAATAAATACTGATTGGCTTCATCGCAAATAACAGCCCATAGTCCAACTTGATTGGCCACATTGCGAGTCATGTTCAAGTCACATTCACAGATGTTCACACCCGTCTTCTTCAAGAAATTAAAACTGCATCATTAATGGCGGCTGTCTCTTCTCCTGCACCTGTAAGATGTTCATGCCCCCTACACCGGAAGTTGTTTATGTTTTCAGCAGTTCCGGTACATCCCAGCTCAGATTCTCTGGAAAGGCTGGATTGTTCACATGTCCCTTATTTCGTAAATATCCTTCCACACATATTCTTACCTTCTAATTTAAGAAAAATACACCAGTGCCGTTAAGTTTATTCCAACAAGATGACTAAGGCTACTGATATGAGAAGTGAGCAGTATTCCGATTTCTGTATTCTTCCACTAGGAAGAATGATGAGTTCTATTTCCCCATTTCTCAACATTGCTCACCTTGGAATTGGATCTAAAGTCTACTCCAAATGTGACTTCCAGATGAGCATTGTTTTCAAAGACTGGAAAAACATTTTAGAAATTTTGGAGTACTTTTTGGTAACTTCCACAGTTGAAAGAACTTAAGTGCACTCTAGTATATTGAACTTACATTATGTATTATATTTACACAGAGATTAGTTCATCATTCTAACAGTCATTTTTCACTTCTTGAAAATGTTAGATTTTAGCAGGAACACTGGTGTTGTTTCAAACTAAATATAAGGAAGAAAATTTTACGAGGGTAGTGAAACACTGGAATAGGCTGCCCAAAAAGTTGGTGGAAGCCCTATCCCTGGAAACATTCAAGGTCAGGTTGGACAGGTCTCTGAGCAACCTGATCCAGCTAAAGATGTCCCTTGCTCACTGCTGGGGGGCTGGACTAGATGGCCTTTAAATGTCCCTTCCAGCCCAAACCATTCTATGATTCTATGATTTCTTCCAAGAAATGCTTGTATAGAGATCTCATTCTTGTGTAGGCTTCTCACTCTTTCAAAATTACTTCAATAGCCACAAAAACAAATGAGTCTGCATTCTCAATACACAGCAGCATGACTTTGACTTGAAGTTGACCAAGGCAGGTTGTTTCTGTCCTAGAATTATTATTTATTATACTTTATTGATTACTGAAATGTGGTTTTACTTTCTTTGGGAACATGATGCAACAGTAAAAACGTTCCTTGTTTCCAGTTAAAACATTACTACTGCAACAGTACGAATGTTAGTTCAGATCATTTGGAAGAAGGAGTATAATTTTGTGCACATTTACATCATATATAACATATGATACAGACATAGTCTATGTCTCATCTCTTTGAGAACAGATATAACAGGTATGTACCTACCCTTACAGTTTGTTATGGGACCTGCTTCATTTCAGAATGCCCTCACACATGCTGCATCACCCCTTGACACATAGCTGGAATTAAAAAAAAAAAAAAAATGTTTCTACTGTAGATAAAACTTTCATATGGAAAAGGAGAAACTTCACTCCAAGAATTCCTCATCAAGGAGGAGGGAGCAGAGTGGAACGATCTGTGGCCTTCCAACTCTGCCTGGCTCCACTTGTCCCACCCTAACAGAAGGAAACCTTTCCATGGTTACCCCTGTAAAACGAAAGCTCTCAAGCATCATGAGATTCATTCAGTGGCACGTTTCCAAGCCCAAGGCTTGTGTGCCTCTCTCTGCTGTTCATTCCACTTTTTTGCCATGCTAAGGGATAGCTATTATTTTCACTTTTTCAGATCTTTTTCCTCTTCACCTCCTGCCCCTTTCTTTTGCAGTCTTCTCCTCTTTGCACATGCCCTTCATCATCTTAATATTCTCCTCCCTTGTTCTCCCTTCTCCTCTAGAGCAGCAGGTGTGCCTGGCCCACTCCTTGAGCACTGCAGTTTTGTGGTTTTGAAGTTAGAAAAATTAGACAGGAGACAACACCAGGCAGTAACTTCCCACACCTTGCTCTGCCAGCCTCAGAAGGACCTTAAGATTTAAGAAAATGAAAATTAGCACTCGGCCAAACACCACAGCAAGTTTCTTCAAACAAAGGCTTCTGCTTACTCCTTAGCCTCCCACTTCATCTTGAGTAGCTGCTACCCCCCACCTGCAGAGAAAGATCAACCGCCTGGGTAAAGGGTCTTCTTTCTAGCCTTTGTCCTGGACAAGTCTCTGGTCCCCTACTACAAGTTTTAACTACAAAATCCTCCCTTCTGCGATACACAGTTGGAGAGTCATGTGTGGATGCAGCAGAGCACATTCCTGTTCTTGACAGAGATCTTGAATCAAGACCCTCTGCATCCACGTGTTGGTGCTTTCTGCTCTAGCTCAGACACTCCTCTTAGCCCTGGAGGCAGATCTTTGCCACAGACAAAGTTCAGGACAGGCAACACTGGGAGATCTTAATCTTTTTCATCTGCAAGTCTTCATTCAGATGTGCTTGAAAAAGCTTTTCTTCACACACGCGTGCGCACACCAGTATGCTGTAAGAATATTTCTAGGTCAGCATCTGATACATGCCAGGGCTTCACATGTCAACCCCTGAAAAACATATACAAATGACTGTGGGGAGTATTGTGGTACTGTGAGCTACAGAACAGAAGCAGAGAGAGCAGAAAGAAACACCAGCGTGACTTCTGACGGCAGAAATGTTTTAGTATCACTCTTCTGCCGCAGGCACTGGTGTGGTAACCTCATATTTGCAAGACAGGTAGAAAGAAAACACAGCATTTACCCACTGATATATAGACAGCTTGCAGACAGCATTGCAACTAATACCAACCCACATATGAGGGCTGATATGAGCAGTTAGTCAATAATTTTTTTCAGCTCAGTGATTCATCTCATAAACGTATGAGGTAGATATACCCAAGAATGTTATAGTTGCTGCAGAAATATGAATAGGCTTGCAAAACATCTGCATTTAAATCCTGAAAGAGTTATTAATTTGTCAGCAGGCAGCATATGTGACAGAGCGAGATATGTCTGTGCTGAGTTACACTTTCTATTTGCATTCTGCTGAATACTAGTCTGACCTTGTCTAAAGAATCTACTATACTGCATTGCGGTCACCCTGCCTGGAAATTCATTGAAGGAGTATAACTAAGAGACTTCTGGGACTGTCAGCTTCGCTACTGGCCTACCTCCAAGAAACATTTTATTTTATCATCAGGAGGAGTCGGTAGGGTAGGGGAAAAAGAGAAATTATGATTAGTGGAGATGTTGTTTCTTAGTCTCAGCATGCAATACCAAGAAGACATCATATCTAAAAATATAGTTCTTCTACAACAGGGGCAACCATTGCAACAAGAAAAAAGACATGAAGGAAAGAGGGCAGAAGGACCAGCTCAAAACCCAAATCAGAAAAGGAAGTTATGCTAGAGGACAGCATCCCCCAAGATTTTAGTAGTTTTCAAGTGCACACATGAACATTCAAGCTCAGACAACTATCCCAATGAGTAGGAAACTTATTTACTAAGCTTTAAATTACATTAAGCCTGTCACACTGTTCCAAAATATATTTTACTACAAATTCAAAGTACCAACAGCCTGAGCAAAATAGCTTTTTCAATGTAAAGACTGAGTGAGGAGCTTGCATATCTTAGTTTCAGGGCCTGAGGTGACATTGGTGTTAACATCCAGAGGCAGATATCAGCCAAAAAACCAAAACTTGTGTATGTGCTATAGAGTCTCAAAGCTATCAACAGTGAGAACACTTTACTGAAAGGAAGTGAAAAAGTTGACAGGTTATACAAATAGAAAGATGAAAGGTGGAAAACGTATGAAACTAAGTACCTGAAGTATCCAAGTATGCATTTTCCAATGCAACAAGGGTAGAAAAGGAAGCGCTCTGGGAATATGATAGGATTGACCGCCTGAGCTTTTGAAACATTGGACTGGATGGAGTCATAGGGCTGGCAGAGGTGGGACTGAATTATGGAGTTTAAATGAGTAATAGTGGAAATGTATGTCTGGGAGACCTTACCACAGAAAATCAGGAACTCAGAGGTACTTACTTGCACCTATTAAGAAGCCACTGGATTTCATCATACCACACAATTTCTGAGATTCAGAAACATTTTTGATCCATTTTAATCTCCATGCCTAACTTCAGTTGGGCCTAATAAACAGTCTCTTCCATAATTCCCCAGCTATTGTAGCCTCTAGTGTCTGACTGTAGGCTCAGTTAGGTTGGTAATTCTGCATCTCACTAGTACGTTGTAGTTATTTAAGCCTGTAGGGTTTGTTCAGTTCTCCTTTACAGCACTGACTCTAGAACTGTGCAAAATAAACTAACTGACAGCTCAGCCCCTTAGCTGAGTGGACAATGTTCATGCACAACAAGGTTTTTGACTAACAGATGAATAACGTTTAAATTTCTCCTCCATGCATAATATTGCAATCTGCTGTATACCATTACAGGAATATCAGTAAGATTTATCCATAACATGATGAAGGGGGAAAAAAAAATCCCCAAACTGTAGACAGTAATTTATGGAGGAATGAATGCAAAGTGTACATTTCACAAAACATCAAATCCACTTGAAGGTTAACTAATGGCATAAATGAAGTCTGTGCTCTGTTCTGCAACAGAAATTCTGTGAATAGGGAGAAACAGTAAATGAAAGCTTTCTATCCATGTTTCCATGCAGGGAAATTTCACACTTGCAGACTTTCAGGCATTATCCAGTAATACAATACCTCAGAAACAAGGTTCACAGAAACCATCCAAAACAGAAATAAAATATTTGTTTTACAAAATTATAAGATTTTTTCCACTTCGTATACAGAAGAGAATAAAGACAAAATGAGAATCCCAAAAAATCTCTGTTTAGATGGTCAAACAAACTATAACTGACTAACAATTCTATCATCTGACGTAGCAGTCTCTGATACAGTTCCTGCACCAAGATTCAGAACAAGTTCTATAGAAGGGCTTGAATACTGCAGTGAGATATATCACACAAATATGCATCCCTTTTTCTGTCATTATGCACATTGTATTAATGTTTCTTACTTTACATTGTATAATACCACTATAGATGCCCATTCAAAATAAAAAAATGTAACGGTAGATGTCAAGGTAAGTATATTCCACTTTTATGCTAGAGGTGATCTGCTTCATCTAATACTTGATTTTAGGATGTAATCAGACAAGAACTTGTAACAAAATTTAAGTGTTTTCAAAAATTATTGCCACTGCCTTTTCGTAATTTGAGTGCTTACAGCATCAATGTAAAGCAAAAAAAAAATTTTCTTTTAAAAACACTGCTTACACAGAGAAATTGCTGTATTTTAATTTGAGGATTAAAGACATATTATTCTCCACTGCACTAGTTACCATTTGCACAACAATTCAAAAAAGTAGATGTCTGCAGATATGTTAGTTAGAAATTTAAGTATTAATATAGCACTACTCGTACATGCTGCTGGCACTTCAACAGGTGTCTCCTCTTTTTGAATACTGTCCTGGTTTGGCTGGGACAGAATCACAGCCCAGCCACGCCAGGCAGGCTGTCAGCAGTTTTGAGTCAGTCAGGGCAGCTGACCTGAGTGAGCTGCTGTGGGATTCCTGCTGGGGTTCCTCCTGCTCCTGAGGACTGCTCTCCTGTCGATTGTGACGGCTGCATATTCATTTGGCTGAGTATAACTGTGTACACCTTTGTTGGTACTGGTGCTGTTTCATTAAATCTGTTTTCACTTCAACCCATGGGTCTCCTCTCCTTTTCCTGATTCCCCTCCCTGGCTAGTGAGGGGTCATTGGGTGACAGAGCAACTGTTACAGTTTATCCCTGGATATGGACTAAACACAGACAAATAACAAGATTGGGTTTGCCATATTTCAAAGAGCTGTAAATACCTATTACTAAATCAACCAATTTGTCCATGTAACAGCTTGGAGAAAGAATCTGTTAGAAAATAGATTTTACATTCTGGACTAAGAGGTTGTATTCTGCGTCCTTTTCTGTGTCTGCTTCCCACATTCATAGGCAGAAATAGGCACCTATGTTAATATTAGTTTCCACAATTCTCTAAAAAATGCCATGAGAAAGTATTTTTGGACACTGCACTCTTAAGTCTTTTTGACACTGCTAATTCAGCGAGTCACAGAATCAGAAGCAGGGTTAGCTACGATATCTGGCATCATTTTGATTCCCCATCTGTCTCAGAAGGCAAATGAATTGTGAATTGATAGTATTCTTTCCTGTTTGTGTTATCAACTCAGATATCAATACAGTCTGTTTAAGCACATTTTAAGTACAAAGGTTAACTTCCCAGCTTCTGCAGAAGGCAAATCCAACTCCCTCTCATTTTATATGGCCGAGAGCCATAAAAGTTTTTCATCCTGTTTTGAAAAAAAAACAAAACAAAACAAAACAAACCACCACAAGAACCTGACAGTGTCATTTGACAGCAGTCTATTTCTCCTCGCATGTGCGTGATTTCAGGTATGCTAAATAATTTGCTTTCGTATCCTTATGCTTTATCTACAACATTGCAAGTTTCAGCACAATAAACAAGAAGCCTTCAAAAGGAACCAGTTCTCCAAAAGAAAGTAGGAAGGTGGAGAGAAAATAAAAAACCAAGCAGTTCATACAGTATCTGAAATACTTGCAATATTTGATGTTTGTGCTGTATCACATCTGATCCTGTATAGGGTAATGTATAATTTTTCTGAAGGCGGATTGTCAAGGCTGACTGCATTAACCTTGAAGTATTGTTCCCCTAGGTTATAAATTTCTGCAAATCCAAAGCATGAAGCTGTTTGGAAGAAAGGGAAAGATCCCAGAACTGTAAGCTATATTAGTAGTCAAGGAAACTGCTGTTTGATATCAGCCTTGAACAGTCCAGACAGAAATACAGCCTAGAACTAAACAGCTCCATTACAGTCTTGACAGTTAAGTCATACACTTTGCATTAATGATCTCCAGGTATTAACACCAATGTCAATTAATGCTACCTTTAAGATGCACAGTCTTGAATGAGAATCAAACCAAGCTAAAAATGGAAGGGCTCTCCAAAAATCAGAAGTCAAAGACGTGTTTGAAAGAAATCATTCAATATATGAGGACACTGAAGCAAGAACAGCCTTTATCTGGCACCTTCCCAGCTTTTCTGTAACATCATGAGCACTACAGGAGCAGACCTGGAAAGTATGATATCTCAGGAGTCTTTCTTCTTTTTTCAAGCTAAATACAAATGGATCTGCTCAATTTCTCTTAAGCTGCTTAAAGGTGTTTAACCTGCTCATTAGTACGTTTACTAAGCTACAGTTGGCTTCCAGTGACCTCTGGAATCCACAAATCTAAGGATTTTTTGTTGGTTGTTTGATTGGTGTTTAGGGGAGTGAGGGAGGCTGTGGGGTATTAAGGAATGCTCCTGTACAAAAGTTCTATCTCTTTCAGAGACTAAAGAAAATCTGCTCTCTGCTAGGTCAGCCAGCTTCTGGCAAATCTACTTATGAACTGCTCTTTTCTCATTTATCCCCACTACATAGTGCTATCCTTTCCCACCTAATTTTTCTGATCAAAAGAACAAGGCAAAAATGTTTGTAACCCCAGGCTCATGCTCAAAGTATTTACTTTCCTCATAACACGGAAGGATTTCCCGATACTTGTGACAGAACAGCTGAACCAGCCTCTCTGGGTTGTTTGTTGAGGTTTTTTCATGTTTATTCTCCCCTGTGTGCCAACCAGTAGTAATTATTAACAAAAGTTTCAATCCACGGCATGTTGCAGTGCACTAGAATGCCACTTTTATGCATGCCAGAAGTGAAACTGGCATTAAATAACTAGAGACAGGTTTTACATGCAGACTTAAACACCTGAAAATTGTATTTGGCAAGGGATTGTAATAAGGATTGTCCTTCAGAGACAGTTAATTTTGTCTTTAATCAGCTCCCTGTGTGTATATTTGTATTCCAAATGTGTTCATTGCACTTCAAAAAATGGATTAACTTCATTCACAGAAACGGACATAGCTAAGCAAGGATCATGCAACAAGGTGGACAGACGATAATCCTGAAAGAGGAAGCGGGAGACTAAGAATTGAGATTGGTCCAAGAGCAAGGAAAAATAGATCAGACAGGTTTTTTTCCACAGAAAAGGCTAGGGACAGCTGGAAAAATAAATGTAAAATGAAGGAGAAATATTACTGCTTTGGTAAAGAGGATAACCACTGTAATTCCCTGGAGCAGTGACTCAATCTGGATAGAGGATTCAGGGCAAAAGACACAAACAAACAGGCAGAGGAGGTAGTGGCTTGAGTATGAGTAGCTAAGGAACATGCTTCTTGCCAAAAACCCTATTTCTTCAGCTGCAGGGTGTTGTGCGGTCTTCCTGACAGTGAAGTACATTTGAGGAATAAAGAAACTTCTTACAGTAAACAGTGCACAGGATTTGGCTTTTCTGGCTTTTGCCATCAAGACCTTAATTAGATTTTCCACAGATGACTGGCAACTGTTCTGGGAGCTTGTTAGAGAGCTGTAGTATGCAGAAGGGTATCTGAGATGTACATTCAATGTGAAGTGTCACAGAACATTAAGTATTTTCCCAAAACAGGTTCCAGACTCTTCTGTTGAGCATTTCAATGAACTGGAATATTTTTAACTTAATTCCTCAGTAAATTGGGAAGGGTGAAAATTGAGATGTCATCTCACAAAACTAGGGTGTTTCAAATATATATTTGTTGATATTTGTGAAGCATTGGTTATTATAAGAAAAAGTGCCATAGAAAAACAATTAAAAATCCAGTTTTTAGAGAAGAATCTATAAACACTGCACTGCAAAAAAAAAATTAAAAATAGAAACTAGGAAAATCCTCTGTATAGCTTACCCAGTGCACTGTAACTGTCCACAAAGAGGAGGAGGAATAACTAACAGTATAGAATTAGTCTTCAATTCTCCAGTACATTTAGACTTCAGGAATGAACTCCAGTTGCACAGATCATCAATTGAAAGACATTTCTAATCTCACTCAATCTTGAAGTTGTATAAAAGGTGCATTCAGTTATATCATTCTATCTGATTCCCTGCAAGCAAAAAAAAAAAAAGCCTTTTCCTAAGTTCATCCTTGCCATCCCATTGAATAAATTGTTCTTCTTTGCTTTTATTCATTAGAAATTGCATTTAACTCCTCTCTCCCTCAACAATCAAAATTGCAAATTAAAAGTACAATTGTCCCGAAAACTCACACGCTGTGGCACCTAAAAAAAAAAAAAAAAAAAAAAAAAAAAAAAATATTCTGAAATGATTTGTCATTTAAAAGACTGAAACAGCTACAAAACATAAAGGGTAAAATCTGACTGTCATTCTTGTTCTGTGTTGTTATTACACCCAGCGCATAAATGGCCAGTAGTTTGTAGCTGCAGGACAGCCCATTAAAGTCACTCAGATAATTTCTTTCTACCTGGTAATAATCATTACAGCCTCAATTCTCAGAGGTGACAAGGATTACGGCACGTCATCATCAGAGTTCACTTCTGCTAGGTTGGCATGGCCTGCTAAGCCACTAGTAATTAAAGAATGATGCCAAAACTCCCAGGTATCACTCTGCCACCACACTTGTGCTCCACAGTAAAACTCTGGTTTACCCCCTAGGTTATTTAGCAACCTTGGGAATGGGAAGCGCAAAAAGCAGCAATCCAAACAAAGGCATCTGTATTTTTAATGAAGCATACTGAGACACTTTTCCCCAATGTCAATTGTTACAGTTCTGCATGCAATCTTAGATTGGTTATGTCCACAAGAATTTTGTCTTACCAACAGCTAAGTGTAACAATTCACTCTAAAATATGAACTGCTTTCTGAGACAGTGTGATCTAAACCTAAAAGACAAAAGTAATTTGTTTATAGTTCTCACTTAAGGAGAACCACTTTCGTCATCAACTACCAATTAGGTGGCTTGAACTTTTGGCAGATATTGCACAGACATTTAAAACTGATGTAGTGCATTCCTAAATGCATCAAATGAAAATGTAGTAGGGTATAACATTTAATGTTCGAAGTGGAAAACTCTGATCAGGGGAGAGATGAGTAACTGACCATGGAAAAGTTTAACAAGTAACATGAAAAGATGGACTTTGTCTTAAGATTTCTTTTTAAAAAGTAATCGGCATCTCAGGAAACCACAAGTATCTTAGAGGCCACACATGCAATAAAACCTTTGAAAAAATAATTTCTCCTCTGAAAATTAAGTATTTAAACCATGTAGACTCTTAAAAACAAACCTTCCTTACTTTAACCTGTAAGTGCTGGCTGAGATCCTATCACCCATGTTACACAGGAGATCCACCCAACTGATCAGAAAGAGACATAAAAACATCCATAAATTGCTAGGGCTGTTAAATCTGGAAGCCAAATCACCACTAGGCTGCCTACTTGCTAGCTAGTCTAGCTTGATATTCGCTGGTGACCACACATCCTGACATATTCCCACACACAATGTGTATGCCCTCTTTTCTCCCTAGTTGCTGCACCACAGACACATGGGCTGTGCAGCCTATGGAGGACTCACACCAGAGTGTAGGAAAAACAGGTGAGAGAAGAAGTAGCAGAGAGAAACCTCTATGCACCAACCACAACCTTCCTCTCTGCCTCGCTGAAGGGGCTGAGTTTGACCTGTGGCAAGAACAAGCAATTTTTATCCTTAAAAACTCACAATTAATTAAATCCAGAAAACTTGCTGGTTATAACTAGTATTCAATTTTTGTTATAAAGCCCTGAGTCAGCACAACAGGAAAAAAACCCATGTTTTGGACAAAAAAGACCCCAACCTTGGACTCCATATGGACACCACTGAAGTACCTACTGGATTGTACAGAAAGACTTTAAAAGAAATTGTTTATTAAAAGAAGACCAGTCAATTGATAAGTTCACTTTTCTAGTTAGAAACTGACCTGTCATTAATCCTTTGGTATCTAACAGAAACAAAGAATTAAATAAGCAGGTTAGACAAAAACATCCCATTGTTCTTCACTGCAATGAAGTACTGCACCCATGTTTTTTTTCACATAAGACCTAAAAAATAGTTGCAACCAAACACAGCTTAAGTAGAGCAAACATGATATGTTTTCTGTACATTGTGTTATGCAGATATATTTATGAAATAAATGCATTTGTAATGTTTCTGAATTTATATGATCAGTATTTTTAAGCCCGAAGAAAATATTTATTTGTTATACAATAGGACTGGAGTGTGCATTTATTGAACATTGAAACACTAAATTTTACAAGATAGTAATTTACTATTTTCCCATATTACTCTGTTGAATAGCAACCTAAAATTGGACCCTATTTTCAAATTGTCATAAAATGTTATTATTAAGCAAATGTGGAGAATTAAAAAAGTCTTGCCTCAGGGAGTCTTGCCTTCTTTTTGATCAGGGAAATCAGTTCCTTTTTTCCTTTTTCTTCTATTTCTGTACAGCGAATTTTAATAAAATCTTATAGTTCTGTTGGAGGTTAAAGAGCTATCTGTTGATGTATACAGTGCCTGGGCATCTTGCAGCTGAATGCCTAGAATTTGTTTTTCAGCAATGTAAAGGTAAAATGACATTTTGGGGATGTAAAATCAAGTGAGACAATGAATGGGTAATAAAGGGTTTCTACACTCTCTCTCTCAGCAGGCCCAGTCAGTAATGATCACTAATAAATCCCTTTCACTCTCAATGCTTGTAAAAAGCCACCTTCATCACTTCTTTTTTGCAAAACAATTACCTATTTTTTTCCCCACTGTTTGAAATTTAGTTCAGCCCAACATCCCTAGGAATCTGATTTACAAAGTGCTTAAAGAATCATCTGAGATCAAATACTGTTAGGAATACAATCAAGGTAGTAGTAATTCAGCTCTCTTCCCTGGTTGAGAAAGCCATTTCAGAGTCAGAAAAATAAGTTTCCTGTTCAAAATGAGGCTCATATGTCAGGGGGAAAATAATTAAAAAAGAATTATGACTTTACAGAATGGCTCCAAAAAAAAAAGAATTACCCCAACTAAAATAAAAAATGGCTCTGAAGTTTTAAAATCCAGCTAGTTTCAGCAGCTGTTCTGTTTTTAATCTTTTTGTATGAAATGAGATTAACTTATAATAAGGAACGCTCAAGAAAAAGATAAACCTAACTGAAATGCACTTCAGCTCTCATAACAGAGGCATCGTCAAATAAATGCTTTGCAATTATAAGGAAGATATTAATATAAGCATTTGTCAATGATTTGTCGTAATTTTTAATTCGAAACAACTGTAAACCATTCCAAAATCATCCACAATTCATATCATCAAGTAATCTTTTAATTTTTATTAAAATATATCACACATCAGACAAAGTCAGCTACCATTGTAGTATTATGTAAAACACAATTCACTAATAAAAAGGTAAAGGCTTATGAGCTCTTACATTTAGGAAATGGGGAAGCAACATTGGTTTTTTCCGCCAGCAGACAAGTAACAACTAAAAAACAAATCAATGACACAGATATAGGACCAGAACCATGCATATTTGTGCATGAAAATATGATCTTGCTTACTTCGTGCTTAGCAGAACCTCCATCTCAAAGTTGCCAGAGCAATTTAGAAAACAATTCCACCTCTGATTTCCAGCTGATTGTGCTAAGGATGAACGCACTCAGGGAGCAGCCATTTTAAAGACACCTGGTAGCTCCCTGCCTCACAGACATTTCCAGAACAAAATTTCTAACTGAAGTGTTATTGGTGAGCACGGTGTTACAGTGCAGTCTTAAGGTTAACAAGCTAATAATTCTTATAAAAGGACAGTTACTTCTCCTCTAGTAAGCCCCAGGCTAGTCTTTCACCCCTCTAAGTCCTTCAATGTCAAAATTAAATTAAATGTGGAAAACTATGAGTGTCTCATTTCCTAAGAATATTGGCTTCATCACAAGAGGGATTAGCACCTGAATGTGCTTTGGCTAAAATTTTATTTGTTTGCAACTATAGTTATGGAGAGAAAAATTGAAAGGTCAAAACTGTTATAACTAAGGAAGTTATTATTTTCAGTTAGCTTCTCATAACAGACTGGGTGACCTTTCCTAACAAAAATACCGTTAGGTTTATCTCATTATAGGTCATTGATTTAATAAGTTAGAAGTAGTACTTGGTCACTTACTGTGTCTCATCTGAAGAAAAAATGTACTGCAGACAGTGAAGCTAAAACCAGTAGCAATATCCAATCTCTTGAGTATGACAGAAACACTCTAACCACAATGTGTTTGCTCTCAAATCTCTCCATATATATATATATATATATATATATATATCATACATATCTGTGTGATCACTGATCTCATCTTCGATGATTAAGACCAATATATATGTGGAAAATCTCCTTCCAGCACGCACAAAATAAGCTCCGTTTCTCCAGTACAGTAAAGCATCTGTGAATAAATTAGAAATCCCAGCCAGTGAATTTCAGCTACTCGGTTAACTGATTTTTACATAGAGTACAGATGAAATACAGTACAAAATCTCATAATTAATGTTTTAGTCACAACTGGAATATGGTATTATTAAGATGGGTATCAGTCTTCAGCTGTTTGCAGCTTTGTCAAACTTGCATATCCTGCTGAACTTTAAAAACCACACATTCCAAAATTTTAGTCTGTACCAGATACATTTGAGCAGGTTACCTGTCCCTCTCAATGACACGCTGCTGAAGCTAAAATAACAAATACGAAGCTTCAGTATGAAGGAAAGTGCTAAACCTCTGTGAGAAGGTTAGAAGAGCTGGTGAGGATGAACAGACAGGAGGAATAACCATGAATCTAAAGGTGATGGAGATGAGGGAGAATGGGTTTTCCATTGTGAGTTAAGCCAACTGCAAATTAGTAGGACAAGAAAACAGATAGGAGGGAAGGTACAACTTACCTTGTGAAGAAATAGAGTGTAGGTGTACGTAAAAATATTACAAGATACCTGAAATCTGGGAAGTAATAAGAGGCAGGGTTTGAACATGTTGGAAGCAATGGAACAAAAGAGTTCAGACAAAAGGAGGAACGTATCAAAGAACATGTGTGCAGCAGTCCAGTGCCTCCAGAATCAGGGCCTCCTCCTCAGTCTCAGCACTCTGATTGTGCCAGCAAACGTCAGTGAAACCTACCAGCTGTGCTACTTTGTGAGAACTTTGATACCACTTATGTTTATTAAAACATTTCTGAAAAGATATTTTAGTTGTATTTAAGAAAAGGAAAAAAAAAAAAAGAAAAGGAAAAAACCCACCTCTTGTTTCTTCTCCAAATAAAAGACACTGTGTGAGAGGAAATGAAAAATTACATCATTGGACTTTGAGAGTTTGGGTGTCTCGTAGACAAACATCCTGTATATTTGACAAAAATATATTCTGTCACCCTATACTGTGAAGCAGCAAAAGAGGAAAATTCACTATGATTTTTTGAATTACACTGTCATGCCTACAAATCTTTGCAGAGTTCAAACATAAAGACCTTTTTTTTTAATTAACATCATAGAATTGTAATACAATTATAATTCTATGACTCAAGCTGACAAGATTAATAAAAACATCAAGAAGGTTATTACTATACCAGTATCTTCACCCTGGCTGCTCAGGTTTTGTCTTTTTTGTTCTTCTTTCAGCATTATAGTCTCAGAAGCTGCACTGTGTCTGTTACCATGGAAAATAAAACTGTTTTCAGTACTTTATTTACCTACCCACCCCTTTTATTTGTTTAAGTGTCACTAAATTTGCCCTCAACCTCATAAAACTTAAGTAGTGTAGAATATACTTTCTGAATGTGGCTACTCTAGCTCATATTTTTAATGATCTGTTTTCCACTAAAGATAGATGAAGATGAGAATTTGTTGATTAAGTCCAAGTCATGGGAGCTGACTGACTGAAGATAAAGCTAGCATAACCAGTTGCATAAGTGATAGGGTCTGTATGGATCTTTTTCAGCTATGACAGGAACAACGGAGGATTAAAACTCGAAAGCTGGGTGAGAAAAACAGGCAATTATACAGAGTTTTACAACTGTAGCACCAGACGACGCTCACGATTTCTCAAAATAATGTGTACACTTAGGTGCATATATTTAACAGCCCCTATGCCAAATGTAGACTTACTTTTCTTCTGTTGTTATGCAATAGTACATTCTGTATCTCAGAAACAGTGGAATAGTATTTGGAGTTTGTTTCTGTTTTTAATAAACCTAGAGGTTATTAATAGAGGGATTATTTTGTGTTACAGCATCATCTTGGTTAACGTCTGTAATGATTACAAAATCATTATGAAAAGTATCCCACTGGAGACTCAGTAAGACATTCTGTTGCAATATTTTGAATCTAAACTTTGAAATTGCTGTACCAGGTAAAACTGCATTTCCCAAGCGTGGCTGACAAGATTAGCATAGTATCTTTGCATCTTGTATACAGTGTAAGAGTTGACTACCCACAGAGATAAAGAATATCTTTCTCCTCTCTTTCTAGCGATTTAACTATTTGGGGCACACATGCAGCCAAACCCTGCAAACCGAAAAGAAAGGAATGAGAAATACCTTCTGGTCCAGTATGTGTAATTTTCTGTTGTCAAAGCAAAACGTGAGAAAATTTTTTTTCATTAACTGAACAAGTCTAGTCTTGATTCAGCGTTAACTTCTTCTCTTACGAGAAAGAATTTTACGAATCCATCCACTCAAATATCTAGTAACAATTTTCAGTTTCCAGACTAAAATTATTCATGATAACACAGATCAGTGGAGGCTGTAAAGCTGTCTGAGAAACTGAATTAATACCTGGGCTATTTTCTTATCCTGAACTCTGAGATGCTTCGACAACACTTACCTCTGACAATATTAAGATTTGCACTAACTAGGATGTACCTAGCAAAGCTACATTCACAAATGACAGAAGCATAACTGAATCTTCAGGTTCTCCATCCCTCTAAACCTTTCATGAACCTGTTCAAATTTTAATTCATTTTTTTCAGTATTCCAGATGGGGTCTCCTGCCAGTGTCTAACAGAATGTCATCAATATTTTGCAATTTCTCCCAGAAACAACTTTCCTGTTATAAACCAAGGTCATACTTGGTCACATTTTGAAAAGACATAGACAATTCAGACTCAATTGAATAAACGCACATGGATTTTTATGCCTTTAGTCATTTCTAAATTATAAGCTTCCTGCTTCTAGTAAAAATTCTCCTTGTCTCCATATGAATTACCTTGGATTTCATACTGTTCAGTTTCATCTGGTTTCTAACACCCTGTTCATCAAACCCATCCAATTCATCGTGTCTAAAATCCAGTCTCTTTCTTTATACATGAGCTTTCTAACTTTATTGAATCAACAAGTTTGATTAACCTACTTCTAATTTTATTTTTCTCCCTCATATGGTCAGCCAGCAGTTCTTAAGGAATTCCACTTTTAAGTCAAGTTCAAATGTGCCACGTGTTCTTTTCAGCAGACGTCACATCTTCTCACCCGTACCCACTAAAACAACTTCCTAACAGTCTTCATGTCATCGAACTTGAACTAACAGTTTTGCTTATTGATAGCACATGATATGACCTATCGAAATCTTTGATTCAGATCTACAACCTTTCCTCCAGATAATCAGTTATATCCTCCAGACAGTTATATTTCAACAGATGACAGATTAGTCTCATACAATCTACATTTCTATGTATTCCATGAGCTTCCCACTGTTCCTCTTTTTTCTCATTCTTCCATCTTATATTACACTGAATTTCTCCAATTCCTTTCCTGCACTGCTCCCGCTTAACTACAGTTACGTTATTTTGCATTCATTCATCACCACCTGCGACAGGATCTAAAAGTAGCTACAATAAGAACTATAATTTCACATGCTAGTAAATAATACATATGCTCAAAACATAATTCATTACCTAATAACAAAAATTTAAGTGTCTGGCAAAGGCATTTTTAGCATGATTTGCTGCCACAGATTGGCATTTCAACACTTGAAACTAAAAGTTGGGGAGTAGACTAAGAAGCAATGAAACAAATTTAAATTATTAAGATTTTTGAGGTAGGAGATTGGCATCCATTTTTCCAAGCTGATGAAAATAAATTATTGCTAATAAACATTGGGCCTTGTTGCAATTAGCATACGCTGAAGACTTAAGAGGCTTCGTAGCTGACACATATGCCAGTGTCACATGCAGGAACAAAGAAAAACTCCTTCATAAATATTTACCTTGAAGACCAAAATTTGTTTAATGCATTTCATGGCACAGTATGCTACTCTCAATATCTTATGCAAAACCTAGCAAGAACAGAAATTTCTAAATCTGCATCACTAAATACTGCATGCACCCAGTTCATGCAGGTGGGTGACTTCATTTCTTATTCAGATTTGTATTCATATCATACACAGTGTCTTCAGTGCTAATAAGCCCTAAGACCAAGCAATACTCAAAAGTTCAAGACTGGTGCTTCACGTGGCACATCAGCAAGGCAGGCTTAAAGACCGAAAAGCATAACAAACTTAACCAAGGTTAATGGTGTAACTCTTTAAGAATGTGTCTCATAATCACTTAGCTGATTAAAGTCTTAGTTGCACTTGTAGTTAGCTGCTTACAATTAAGCCATGGAATAGTGGTGTGGTTAAGAGCATGACTGAAACAGGCAGTTTAGCCCAGGCTCAATGCTCAGAATGTCTGTGGTTTGACCAGAGGAACTTTGTATAGAAGACAGATGTGAAAGTCTTCCCTTCCTCCCAAGACACCTGGTAAGTAAAAGCTCTTTGTGAAAGTTCTCTGCTAGGTCAGTCCAGACAATGATATTGTTTAAACCTTTCATATGTTCTGCAAATTGCATATATGTAGTAAAGTATATGACATAAAATGCACACTGGTCAAGACACACATAGAGGACTACAGCTTGAAGTAAAGAAATGTCAAAGTGCTGCTGAACTTATAATTTTGACTTTCAATTGTGAAGATCAATTTGTATGCCTCTCCCTTTTTCTCTTCTCTTGTGCCCATTTCCGTACTTTAAGGGAAAGCAAAAGGTATCAAGACTATTTCACTGAAAGCAAAGATATCTCACCTTGAACTACTGAGAAGGAATATGTCAGTGACGGCAATGAGAAATATATCTTCCCAGATGGAAAAAGCCAAGTGACATGAGTCAGTTTACATCTTTGACACACAATGAAGAAGTCTTTAGAAATAGTTCATATAGCTGCAGGGCCTGTTTCAAGCTTTTCTGACTTGGTACTCAATACCAAGGTCAGCATTGCATTTTCATTTCACAAATTCCGTTCCTAGCCTGAATGAACACTGAAGGTTTTTATATCCTGCAGTATGATCATGATTTATCCACCAGAGACCTCTTTTCTTATCTAGGCTCAACCTGGCAATGTGACTAAGCACTGTCTTTACAACTTTGCATAAATACACGAGACTTTTTGTCTCTAGGGCTTGTGGTTAGTGTCCATGAAGGCACTGAGGCTCTTGACAACTGACTGTGAGGTCTGATGATTTAGTCAAGTTTGAAGTAACCACCCCCATCCTAGAGACTGATGATGTACACAGAGATCCAGGTGATGCTGGCTTGTCTGCTGCCATTCTGGCTTTGACGATCAGTTTGGGGTCTGTGTTGACCCACGTACACTGTTACATGAGAGGTGGCTTGGCATAGTATCATAGGACTAGTATATTCCGAATGACAAACGTTTATGGAAATTGTACCTGTCTAAATTATGGCATGACCAAAGGCAAAACTAACATCCATTGTGTCCATTTTTCACAAGCGTTACGGTCTGAAACTTGCAGATTTTTAATTTACCTTGAAGTGGCTAAAAGTAACTTGCCATTACTGTACTTAGATTCAGCAGCATCTTTTCTTTTGGGTTTAATGGAAGATATGAGGAAAGGAGATCATGTTAATCTTATATACAGAATATCCTTAAAATAGTTTTGAAGACTGAGTAAAATCATCCAACTATAACATTTTCATTTGATATTTTGGCTAGAAAATTCCGTTACTATTGACAAGGGCAGATTGAACTACGAAACAAATGTTGGACCTCTTTATGAGATGATACAGACACAAACAAGGTCCCAACTGCTATTGAAAAGAAATAACAGTGATGTAAATACTGATGTGAAAATTCCAAGCCTTGAGTCAAAATCTCTGCCATCAAAACAAGGTCAGATATGATTGAAGTAATCAAGTGTTACATTGGGTTGATTTTCCAGAAACCAGCTTTTGGGAAGTACTGCATAATGCAAACAAATCTACAAGAAAATTAAAAAAAAAAAAAAATTAATTTGAAGGGCAGAGAACTACTAGTAGATGTATTTTGTATTATTATCAAAAGATCCACTTTTACAATTACCTTCCTAAAACAAACAAAAAAAAAAAGATTGCTATCATAATATTGAACTCTTTTACATGACAAAGAACAGGAACTAGCAAGGGAGAGCAGAGGGACAAATCTGACAGGCTGAATTCTACTCCAAAACATTGAGAGTGGATGATCAATGACAACCTAATCTATTTCTGCAACACTAGCTGATATCAAATTACTTTCCATTCATTAGAATAATTTACTCTCTTCACTTTAGTGACCATCATGAAAATACAACATACATGGATTTTCACTGAATATTCATCAGAAGAAAGCAGTGATACTACAAAATATACGGGTTGGATAATTTCCCCATATCTTTATTTCTCTCTTTGTGTTATATTATAGATTAATTTTTTTATTTCATGCTCTGAATTCACTTCCCAGGAAGTTTAATCTGTGATTTCTTTTATGTGCTAACAGTAGCACTAACGCTGGGCACACACCCATTCCCTGAAAAATTTTATGCCTCACTCCAGTTTTGTACTTCCCACCTAGCAGCACTGCTTGCTTATGACCAGAAATGCATTAACTCATTTTCCATTAATTGAAGGTCCTGTTTAGCCAGGTAAGTGGAGATGGAGGATCTGGTGGAAGAAATAGAAGAAAAACACCTGGATGGCAGGCAACGACTAATTATCAAGACTAGTACCATACACGGTAATAAATGTGTATACATTCCTTTTCTAAGTAACATGGATGCCAAGAAAGACAAAGTTGCTGGAAACTTCATAGCCAGCAGGGTATAGGCCAAGCACCTTTTTGTGTATCAGCCAGCACATCCATTTACAGTGAGTTTGACACTGCACTGTTTGAATAGCCTCTTATGTCACAGATAAATATTCCATGTTTGTAGTATGAGGTAGCCTATAAAGAGAGACTTATTTCCTCTTTCAGTGAAAAATGGCCAACTAAAGCCCATCATTCACCATTTAAATGGCCACCAGCCAGTGACTAATAGCTAGTCCATTTGATCACAGGGTTGTAGCTTACTAATATGAAGTCATATTTCATGGCAGCTGTTGACTGAAAAATAGAAAGAAAGCACAGGGCTCACAAGAGGGCTTTTGACAGTTGCTGCCATGAAATGTTTTCATTTGTCACTGTGACAGTGAACAACAAGATACTGAGTGAAAAAGAAGGCATGAGGACACAGCTGTCTTCAACTAACTTCCACTGAGCCTTGATACACAGACGCATAACTTGAGGTTACTTAAATTTTCCTGATTGTCCTCAATAACGTTATTAACCACTTATATTTTAGGCATAATATACAGCTAACCAGGTATCACTGATGCTGCAGTCACGCATAACAACAACGGATGCAGTCCCAAATTCATTAAAATACGTCTAAATCCAAAAGATTAATTTTATTTTTTATCACATCTTTTCTCATGACTTTTGCTTTAATTATTTCCCATGGACAACAAAGTTTTCCGTACTTAACACTAGTTTTCCCTATGTCCTGGTTTGGGCTAAATCAGAACTAATTCTGTTTTAGTGCTTTAAATTTTCAGTTAAGTCTCCTCTAACTAATGTCATTTTCTGAAACAGCAGCATGTTTTTCCAGGCAGTGACTGCTTCTAGCAGTGCTAAGGCCTGATGTTTATAGCTTGTACCAAGGAATGGGGTGCAGAGAGGCCCTTGCTTATACTTGTTCTTATAGCGACCAAGGTCACTGCTAAATCTTGTACTCCATGTTGGGGTGCCAGGAGTAAAAAGAGTCGCACCTACAGGGAGGAGCGAACTGGACAGGTGACCCAAACCTGACCAACAGAGTATTCCATCCCATACACGTCATATTCAGTATAAAGCTGAAGGATCACGAGGGTCTCTCTCTCTTCTTCGATGGCCGACATCTGAGGAGGACTCTGTCTGTTCTTCTGTCGTCGATCCCGATCCGTGCTTCCCTGAATCCAGTGCCTGAGTCCAGCTCCTGCAACCCATCCCTGTCTGCTGCCAAGTCCAGCCTGGGACTGCCCCAGTGCCAGCCCTGCAGTGTGGTGGTGACGTATCGTCATCAGGGTGAGGGAGCTGGGTTTGGTATTGGTGTTGTATATATTTGTACATATTGTATATATTTCATTATTTCCTTATTATTATCTTTTCTTTTATTGTTACTGTTTCATTAAAGCTGTTTTGGTTTTCTTTTCCAAATCGTAAAGTCTCTCTCCCTTGGTCTCTTTCCTTTTCCCTTTTGGGAGGGGAGAGGGGTTAGTAGAGAGTGTCTGTCATTTGTTAGTGGCCGGCCCAGCCTCAAACCTTGACACCCTACTATTCTGAGACATCTCTCAAGCTTCTTTTTTCTAAAAAAAAAAATAAATAAAATAAAAAATTAATTTTGCATTTCTAAAGAAACATCCTTCCCATTCGAGTCTAACAACGTTTTTTTTCTACACCTGAAGTCATTCCTAATACAATTTATTCTCTAGGTAATGATTAAATCAATGAAATAATCATGAAAGCATTAACTTTAACCAGATATAATAAGCCTATGGACTTAAAGATGAAAAAACAACCATATTAGCTCTTAAGTATCGTTAGCATCATGCCGACAGCAGTGTAATGTTTATAAGCTGTCTTACATGCTCTTTCCATTACACTTTGCATTAGGCAAAACACAGCAATTTTAACCCTTACATTTTCAGTACTATATAGCGCTGGAAAAACATGTCATGGTAGCAATAGTCAAGTCTTATTTCAGGGGAAAAAAAATAGTGATTAATAAGCCATCCCTGTCCTGAAAAATTGCAAATAACAATATACTTAATTTCTAGTGTCTGATGTCATGTTGAGGAGCCATACTTCTAGAATAGCTTTTACCTTTATTAATCTACCACTAAAAGCAAGCCCTTACCTACCTCCCTACCTTTTTTTTCCTTTTAAACTTTTTCCTCCAAACAGGATACAATCCTGTGCTAAAATTGATGATCGTACCTTACAAGCATCCATTGCTATGTCACTGCTCTTCTTGAAAGCTTAGAAACAGCCTGCTTTGTTTTCCTGAAAAACATTCGAAACTGCCATGTGTAAGCCTGGTAACAGAGGCCTAGGAGACAAAAACAGTTATATGCAGAGTCCCAGGGAAGAAGGGAGGAAATCAACTGAGGCGGTCATGATGACATAAAAGGGAAATGAATGAGACTAATGAGCAGGTCTGAAACATGCAATTAGAGTTTTGTTTACAACATCTGAGGAAATTTCAGTTTTAAAAATTTAAATTAAAAGGAAGTTGTCACTACTTTGATAATTGTAAAGATACATGAACAGCTGAGCCAATTAAGTATGCCCAAATATGCCTAGGATCAATATGTGCCCTAATCTGTAATATAGCTTGCAGCTATGAAAGACAAAAAATCAAACTGAAAAGCAGTCTGTTTAAGAGAAGTGGTTTGGAGGAGCTGAGGCTTCTTTCAGGTGGGGTTTTCTTTGACGGGGGCATATTATCAGGGATTGTACATGATCTTGTACACCACAGCAGCTATTACTAACACAAAATAACTGAAGAACAGGGGTCGTAAATGCTGTCCAAGCAGCTAGCTGAGCACGGTCACAGCTGGAGAGTGACAAACAGAGCTCAAACAGCAGTGGCTAGCTGAGCACGAGTGACCAGCTACCTCTTGGTGCAAGCGACACCTTAAACAAGTGGTAGCACCAGTCAGAGGCTATAGATCTGACAATCACAAAGTTTTGAGTGAGAGCCTGCTTTGTAGATAAGCCGTAGAGAAGGATTTTAAATAACTGTACACATACTTAGGGAACAGAATATTTATTTATTATTCACTAGCCTGTTTATCTAACTGCTAAATTTATTGAAACGATAAAAGGAAAGATGTCTATCAAGCTATTTGACTTCCCTTTTGGAGGTGGTGATGGGGCAATATTATCTCACTAGAATCTCACAACATTTCAGCTTTCCCAGGATGCTGAGTAGGAGTGCAAAATGGTGTTTATTAGAGACCTCCGTAATCTGTACCTATCTCTTGTTGCTCCCACTTAAATCCTGGCAGAAAAGTAATACACAGAAACTCCCCAAGATTATAACATTCCTGAGCCTACAGCTCTTTCTTGAAGTACTCCATAAGCTGTAAATCATCATTTGCCACAGGACAGAAACACTGTGGATAGAAGAGAGACAGAGTAGAGCATACTGTTAGGGTACAAACTCCACTGCTGTCCTGCATGTCAGCAGTTCTAGGAGACCTTGCTTACCTAGTCATGGTCCCAACTTCAAGCTGAAAAATAATGACATGAAAAATAACGAAATCTCACATTTGGTGTAAGATTAAGCATTTTTCTTAATAAAGAAGACATATCTGAAAATATTACAGATCTCAAAATGTCATATTAATAATACTTTACTATTTATAAGTTCTTCTCCTGAGCTCATCCAGCAGACTTCAAGTCACACCCCTACAGTTAAGCTTCTCAAGAAGTGGAAGAGCCAGATACTCTCTGCAAGGAGCTGATCCCCAGAAAGGTCAACATACAAGTGCCTAAAATGTTGCATGTCACTGGCCTAATCAGCTTCTCAAATTATCATCATTACTTTGCCAGTGACAAATGTGGTCATTTCTATCTCTTCATATACTTGCACTTCATGTACTCATTTCCTCAAATGATTCTACCGTCTGTCTCCTGTGCCTGTCTCTCCCACACTTTCATAAAAAACTCTTTTGCTCTGCACTCTTCGTTTCCTTGGGTCATTCACTGTACTTTCCATTCCAAATGGAGAGAATATGGGGAATAATTTCTCCACTTCAATAAACACTTCAGAGAAAGCCATTTTAGAATACCAAATTGCTCCCAGGAACACAGACCGCTTTTCCTTCAAATGAAATCTGGTTTAGTAAAGGGACTGGAATTATCTTTAATAACTTCATTTAGCAGCTGATGGGGGGGGTGGGGCGGGAATAAGAGGAAAAAAAAGAAGAGAGAGAGTTATGTGATCAACTAAATATAACTGTATCTTGATTTTCTCTTATCTTACCTCCATAAAGAAACTGGAGTTGGTGCCCACTTTACTATGTGAAATGACTTTTCTTCACATTCAGAAAAAGCTCTCTTGATACAGTGTCCCAGAAGAATATAATATTAATTCCTCAGTTGTGTTACTCATAACCTGCAGGCATTTTCTTTTAAATAGTGTCAAAATCCAATAACTCTAATAAAATATGTAAATTCTTGCTATAAACTAATATTAAGTTTAAAACACACACACAAAACCAGCTAACCATACTATAGTGCAAGTTATGATCCACCACTCAGAGTCTGTGATGAGTCAATGTCTTCCTATGAATATGGTGCTTCTCTCAGTTATGATTATACAACCACAAAAGCACAGACAACTATTTGAGATTTTGCATCCTCAGGCTAAATACAGGTAGATCTTAACAGAGAACTGCGACCTCACTTGCTGAACTATCAGGGCTGGGGACAGAGAGTCAAATTCAAAACAGTCAGAGAGCTTTGTGCTGCTAATGTGACTGAACACAACCACTTAAGTCTACCGAATAGCCAATGGCCTGATTCAGAACCTGCACTCCTAGCGAGCAGCCTGAATGGCAAGCCATTGCCCTGCCAGCCAAGAGCCTGCCTACGCCAGTAAAAACTAGTCCTGTGTTTCGCAGTGTCAAGGTACTGCAGTAGGCAGTGGCTCCCTGGGACCAGGAATGCTGGGGGATCCCCAGGGTGGGTCATAGCAGGGCCTGGCAGCTGGGATTATAATCCCACTGGGATGTTTTAAATGCTGACAATTCAGTAACTATCTCCCAGTTTTCCTCCATCTTCCTACAAAGAGAAACTTTGTCAAAGTTTACCAGAAATTATGAGGTAACAATTCACTTTTTTACATTACCAAGCCATAGAAAATACTTAAAATGTCCCGCTGGTACAACTTCAAAACAGATTCAAGATCTTCTGTCATGCAAAAGCTGGATATTTGGATCACAATGACAGTTTGTGCTATCTCAGCACCAAACCACATACTTGGAGACTGTGAATGCAGGTTGTTTGAGACCAGGCAAGAGTCACGTTTCTTGCTGTTAACACACCATACTTCAAACTTCTCCAACTTTACCTCTAGAAAATTAAGCAACAGTCACTAGCCATCTACAGCTGCCTAACTTCAGTTTATACCCTTGCTTTGTTTGCTATTTTAAAAATTTGCCTTATAGTTTTCATTATCAGTGATGGTAAAAAAAAACAAATCAAGCAAGTACTTCATCCTCAGAAATTAGCTACATAGATGTCATCCAGCTGACAGCAAATTGAAATTGCTTCACTAGACTTACCTCTGTAATATAATATTTATCCAGTCGCTATATTCTTTGTGTTGGCCACATGTTCTGAGACACCTACATCTGCACATGAATAAAAACAACACTTTGACAAAAGACACCTTGAAATAGAAGGACTGAAAAGCCAATATAACTGTAAGGAACAAGTGCAAAGCACAGACTTTTTACCTAAGTGTTTATCACTAGCTACATAATTATAAAATATTTATTACTGTTCATGATTTCTTTTATGTTTATAGGCAGCCTACTAGGCAATGATAACATTTTTATTATTTTTTTACTCTAGTGTTTGGGTTTCATTTTAAAATACATATGCCCCATTTTTGGTGTTACATGAGAAGTCCAAAGTGTCAATACGTCATTTTTAAAAGCTATAGTTAAATACATACTCTGTTCTTTTGGGGAATGAAAGATTTTTGCTTAAGCCTCAGCTAATGCTACTTTTCTTCTGCACTAGTGTGTAGAAGCAATACAAGAGGATAATCTCCATCACAGCCAGAAGCATGACACTTAATACTGACGGAAGTACTTTTCTTTAGCTTCAACAACACAACCAAATGACAGTGGCAGAATTTCTTTAACTTCTGATTCAAAGATAGGATATTCAGAGCAGTCAGCCTGGGTGTTCTAGACGTGTGAACATGCACCCTGTGTTATAAGCAGAAATGTTAAATCAGGAGCTTAATGCTTATAGAGGGATTTCATTCACTTAGGTTAGATTGTTGAGCTAGATATATATAAGCTCTGAGGTTAATAAATCTTGGAATGAAGCTCCGCATGACTCGATAGACAATACTGTGCCTGTTAAAGCTGTATAAGCAATTTCTTCAGCACATAGCATGCTTTTCCATTTTAGTATGTTTTATTACTGCTGAATGAAGATGCTCATTCTTTATTGTTGGTCACTCTTTCCTGTTGCAACTGATTATACCTCTATTTCTCTGAAGTGATGGTGCAGCTCTCAGAGCCACATGAGACTCCACATTTTGTCTCTAAATCTGCATAGCCCAAATCGTCAGAAATTCAGCCATCCCCCTCTTCTAGGGTAACGATAACAGCCACTGGTGAAACTCAAGCATACATACTCTCATTTAGCACCTCCTCCTTGATGAGGTAAACTTGCAAAATACTCTAGCTTCTCTCCTTCAGAATCTCTACCGTTAATTATGTCTGTCCTAAAAGCTAAATACATACCAACTGCTTTTGCCCCGTCATGCTGGTTTCTTCATATTCTACTGATAGTGAAAAGTGAAAAGATGAAACCTTGCAGAAGACAAGTAAATACAGGCCAGCTCAAATCAAAACATCGATATATAAGGAAGAGCATTAAGCTACTGAAGAGGAAGCTTGTGAGAACTATTTCCTCCCACTCTGCCTTGATTTAATGTGCACATAATTTCTCAGTCTTGCTCCCACCCTTTACTTGCTTTTTGCTGCATCAGAGTTATGTAAGCAAGATTAAGCCATTTTTTTTTTGCTGCTACTCCAATGAAGGTTTTTCTGTGACTAGTCTGCAAGACAGAGTGCATGTTTTCATTAACTTTGTACTAAAAAGGAATTGATGCAGCTATTTCCCATCTTTCTAATATAATCACACACGTAGCCACTCACATACGTGGCACCTAATCAACCAGTGCATTTGATCATAGCATTAATCACCAGCTTTTTAAAATCCCTATCTCACTCCTGATTTAATAATTAGTGATTCTCATGATAGCTTAATGCATATGTTATAAAGAGTGAGCAATGTAACTATCCCAAACCTTCCCTTCCTCCTTGTGGCAATTGAGGCTGTCATTACAAATTAACACTCAGCATCTGTATCAATGTTCAGCGACACAAACAGCAGAGGTATGTGTCAGCAGCATCTGATTTTTGTTACTGCACACACCATTACTCAGTTTTTGTACTTGCATCTAAGCCTTTAAATTTGCAAACTTGACTTTCCCACTGTGCATTCATTGCCTTTTGCTGCCGCTTCAGCCTTGTTTGGTAACCCTCAGCACCAGAGAATTGATTACTCTCTTCTCTATCTCTTTGTGCAAAGAGTTACACTAAATCGAAACTGCCACCTTTAAATTATTGTGCAGCCTTCACACTTACGTATTAGCAGCATGCTAAAGTGCTATCTCCAATCTATACTGTAAAGTTTATTGTTTTAATTAAAATGTTCTCTATGCTCTCTAAAGGAGATAATACTTGCTTTCCACTTGCTGCTTACTTGTAGGTCATAAAAAGTTCCTTATTATTCCATATGAACTTTAAAATGAATTCACATAATTTGACTTGCTCTGTGTTACAATGACTTCATGTATGTAGAGGTGTGCAGATGGATACATTCAATCTGTGAAGCATATTTAGTGGAATATGCCATAATTTACTTTTCCAGATGGGACATCAACAGAGTATGTCACCAATATGTGCTGGCATTACAGTGACCATAATGATTTTTCACTTTGACTTTTGTCTGGTGCTAACATTCAACTTGCTGACCAAACTGAGTGAAGAAAAAAAGGTGGGATCAGAATTTAGAAGAAATATTAATGGTAGTTATGATTATTTAGTACCCAAATAAGAACCAAGTACCAAAATGCCTGATGCAACCTTAGTACAGGAAGGAAACACCTTTCATCACTGAGGACTCATATCTCGCTTTCCAAAATGACCGATGCAAACTCTAGCCAGCTGTTCACATGGATGCTTGGCTACGCAGCCTAAAAAAGAAAGAGGGATTACACACTTATAGTAGGTTAAGAGTCAGTTCGTCTGTAGTGATGAGTCCATCAAGAATAACCATATATGCTCACTGCCAGCTGCTGCTGTTTACCATAGAACTTGCACAGTGAAGATCCAAAACTGACCAGTCCAAATCTTTGCACCTAATGATTTTGAATATTAAAGTTGCAAACATTAACATAATGCAAAGACATTTTGCTAAAACTGTTTTCTCCAGAAGGTATCAAACACATACATGTAACAGCCTTGGCTAATGTATAAATTTTATTCTGACTGCTATTCCTCATCTATTTTTAAGCACTGTGTCTTGTTCCACTCACTAACTTTCCAACACCATGTTGTACCAGAGTCACAAGCAAGCACCTGAACATCAAGCCTTGTAAAAGCTATTCAAGTGTTTCCTCAACGTGAACACAAAGCCTCACCACTGCAAAAAAGAAGTAGTTTTAAGTTTAAATGATGCAACATTAGATCCCTCATTTAGAAATATTTCCGCTACAGATGGCTTGCTTTGTTGTGACTTACTCTCAAGTATTTAAAAACTAAAACTAAGCTCCTGCTGAACATAGTGAACCATTTATGCCATAAGATAATTGTTCCAAATGGAACAGACAAATCCAAAACTCTGCAGAAAGATGGACATGTATTTCGTTTTAGAGGTATCATTTTAGTTTCACTAAGGACCTATCAATCAATCAAGTTTGGTGGGTTTGGTGTTCGGGGTTTTTTAAGGGAAAGAACACTATATCAAAGTTATAGTATTTAATGATTGACAGAACTTAAAACTTTCAAACATTTGAAGCAAATTGTGAAAATTGAGTTTTATTGTAAATACACTTGATAATTGAAATTCTGCTAGGTCCTTCTATCCAGTGGCGTATCGTGGGATGTGGACATATCAAACAAGCCCCTGGCCTTGAAAAAAATACAGGCTCGTTTATTAATATAATCTCAAAATATTACCTTTTCTGTAGTCTAATTCGAATTATATCTTCCACTGGAGAATCAACAATACTTATGATCAAAGAATGTTTACAGTTTTTTCATTTTTAAAAAACTTTTTATAGTCTTTGTACTTTTCACCACTCAGTATGTGGCTCGTGCTATAATTCATGAAAAATCCATTAATGAATGAACATACACAGAGAATTTTTAAACTCACTTTTATTTAAAATATTTCTCAAAACAACAATTGAATTCATTTACAGTTTTACAAGCAAAATAAAATTAAGCTATTGTCTTCTAAATGAAGGAGAATTAAAACAAGTGTTAAATCCAAATTATCAGGATTTTATTTTGGATTTATGAGTATACTTTTAGATAAACAGAAACCAATGTTTCCGGAATTGTTAGTATTCTCGTGTGCTTCTTTACTGCCCGGCCTTCCCAAACAGACTTCTACTTTCAGCTGCAAGGGTGAGTGCTCCAACAAATGAAAATCCAGGATGCAGAGTCAAGCATGCAGGAATGAGAAACAGGCAGCAAGTTACTATCTCTGCTGCTTCTGGTCTCGGTTAATCGTCCAGTGTCACGAAGACCTTCAAAAGCAAAAGGAATATCTTCGCATTTCTCAAATGCAGAACTGAGTTACCTTTACACATCTATCCTTTGTATTTCTACATTTCTTCATCTTGCTCCAGACATGGTCTCTAGCTTTGACAACCAATAAGACCCATACACATCAGTCACCTCCATGATAGTATTCCAGTTTCTTCTCTAAACACTGTCTGTCCTGAACTGTAAATAAAATCAAAGATCTGAAGAAAAAGACTGTGTGCTGTGTGCTAACATAAATGTAAGGTCTATCATACACATACTCAAAGGGAAAAAAATTCAAGTCCTTTGTGTAAAATATATATTTCGTATATATGTGTGTATATATATATGAATGACACCTCTTATTTTGAGGTTTTGTGCCTACAAAACAATAGACCAAACTGATAGTAAAGATTTGCTAATAAGTCTGAGGTAATACTAACAATGAGGACCTGAAACTTAGGATTCAAGGACTGACCACTGAGCTCACTCACAGCATAGCAGTGGGAGTCACCCCCATAGTGGTGGCTAGATAGATGGTGCTGTTAGTATGCTCAGTCCAAAAGAGCTTTCTGACACTTACCTAGAAGTCTTCCAATCCTGTGCAGAGGTTAACATTCTCACTCTATTTTTACACGACTTGGTGGAAAGATAGAAAATGGAGAGCAGGACAAGCGGTAAAGAAATTACTGGCATTCATATCACCCAAGACATTTAAGTTAAGCTTTGGGGTTTTGTCACTTGAACACACAATCTTCTAAACATAATTTTGTGTGCATATTCTGAAATATGCAAGTACTTTTTTTAAAATAAAAAAGTGGATCATTGGCCTTTCAGATCCTCCTCATGTTTAATAACAACACTAGGAAAAATTCTGGAAGGTTATGAAGCACCATCTCGCAAAAAGTAAGGCTGCTGCTGCACAGACTGTTTCCACAGTTTGGAAGTAAGGAGCAGTCAGAAAATGTTGTATTTTAAAAGTGCTTCTATCAAGATATTTTTGCTCCCTCGGGAGCACTTAGTGCTGAAAAGGGATTCCAGCTCCCAGAACAATGAAAGTGGGTTTTACCGGTTATCTTCACAGAGACAATCAAAGGTGGAAAAGCAGTCAGTGATGCCATTGAACAATTTACAGTACAAAAGACAATAGTACCAAAATTAAGAGTAAAAGGAATTTTAACCCCATATGTAGAATTATGCTCAAACCAAAGCCTTTTCTGAGGAATAGAGTTGCTTGTTTCTTTCCTGTTGTTTTTTCCCTCCAGCAGTTTGGTGTACCAAATCAGACTTGTACGTAATCAGTGCTGCCATGAAGTTAAATACAACAGCACACTGTCATAACTTACGAAATCACTTGATTGAGATTGTTACACGCACATCTTACAGTTTCCACTCTTTTCCTAGTGTTATGCTCACCCTTCCACTGCTTCTCTGTGTCCTAAAATTGGAAGCAGTCTGGTAGGGATTGGGGAGCTATGGCAAGGTGTCAGCATCTGGTGTACTTCATAAGTAGTAATATCACTTTGATGACTTACATGAATATGACGACTTCTTCCTCACCTAGAATCCTCTTGAAGTCCCTTCTATATGTTTGTTAAGACTTGATTTGCATTTTTTTCTTTACCAGTCTACAATTCCACATTTCAAACATGTTAACTACATTTTATGTCTGTTAGATGCTATTTCTTTGTTCTCTTTGTTACCTTTCAAAGCTGTTTTGCCCAGCTGCAGGTCTGCATTGTTTTAGCTGACGACTGGTGAGTTGTTTGCAGCCACAAGCAGTGTCAGTCTATGTCCCATGTCTTACTATTACCTGTCTGTACTCCTCTGCAGTGCACTCGGTCTCTCCAATTCTTAAAGCCTCTGCTATCACAGCAGGCCTGTATATCTCTAAACTATACCGTTATGTCAGTCACAAATATCTCATTCTAAACAGAATAACAACTTCTTACTACTATCTCTATAAAATTGTGGTTGTACCATGCAAAGATAGAGGAAATAAAATAACTGGCCGTAGTCACCTATGAAGTCAGAAGAGAAATTGCTATTACAGCTAAATCAAGCCAAAACCAAAGCTCCAGGCAGGTCAAGACAAACTCAAAAAGAGAAAGCCTGGCAACTTCAGAGAGAGCAAGCCTCAGCTCTGAGGCCTTGCAAACTCAATAGCAAGCTTGTGTCCCGTTGTTAGCAAAGGCATCTCTGTATTACTAACCTACAGGATATTGCACTATTTATGGTCAAATTAGAACCATAGTAGTTTGTGCATGTGATCATCTGATATCTCAGAGCAGGCCTGATTTCCAGGGTTGTTCACTTTCTCCTGTATCAATGCCATCTATGCAAGCCAAACCGTATCATTAAAAACAAACAAAACAGAAAAAAAAAAAAAAAAACAACTTTAATTTGTGTTTCACTTTCGCAGTAGATCTCCAAAAGATAAGGCCAAAACATTACTGTCAACATGAGGAACACTGTGAAGTCTTTATATCATGCATGTGGCTGGTAGTAGCAAGATATGGAGACACGAATTAGTGCCTATATAGAAAAAGCTTTTAAATCCAGCCCCATCAGAGCAACAATCCCTATCTTCAATCTCTTACTCTCATTCCCAAGCTTACAGCTATGAAACCAAGTACCAGCAGTTTTAAACTTCCTTTGACCTGGTGAACTAAACCATCATGCTATTATGACTCTATAAAGAAGACACTTTTGTGTGACATGCGACAGAAAGTAAATCATCCCAACACACTAAAACTGAATGCTTTCTAGGTGTTAGCAACAACATAATAAGATCCTGTGGTTAGAAATGGCTATAATAAAAAAATAGGTCTGTATTCTGCCAGCATTGAGTACCTAAACCAGAAGGAGAAGTCCTCAAGTGAGACAAATTACTTATTTACAGAGGGTCTAAATAATGTACCAGTAGGTTCTAAAGTTGTTATTACCCAATCAATCTGAAAAAACTGGGTGATGAATTAATACAGCAACTTCATGTTTTTCAAGGACAAGTGGAAATGAAGAAAAAGAATCAGCATTGGCCTGGAATTTATCAGTTTAGAGAAGTTTTAGTCAAATTGCTTTCACAATCATCAAGTATTTTAATCTTCCCTACCATTATTGAAGTACATCTTTTTCAAGCACAATTAGGTTTAGCATTGTTTTGATCATGGAAATATTTTTAAATAAAGGGAAAAGAATTAATTCCCTTCTTCAGAAAACATTGCTTGAGCAGCTTTATGAAGCTTCCTATCACTGTTAAATAGATGATAGGACATTTTTCTTCAGATAATTAAGAATTTTGTTTGAATAAATTAAATAAGTCACATTAAGGAAGTAGAACACAAATTTTCCTAACTCTAGGCTTGTTGTTCTTGTGTATTCCTATAGAGGATGCTGCCTTCTGAATTATTACTTTCTATCTTCAAATGTAGTTTAAAAGCTGACTAACTTTCTTAAAGTAAAGACAATATTTCCTAAAGCCTTTACTTTCTTTGCTCCATTCCTCCACCCTCTCTACAGTCCCTCACTGCAGCAGGACTCATGCAGGTGAGAGACAACCATAAACATCACTGAAGTTTTCTTTTACTTCACAGTCTCTGCAGGTTCTTCAATTTGTGTAGTACCCCAACTTGCTTCAAAACCTTGCATCTCTTCCACAAATGTTTTTCTTTAAGAATATAAAATATCCCTGCTTGGCCGTTTGATTAAATATTATCATGATTTGGCTGTCATTGACATCCCGATAACTGAAGTCGTGTCATTTCACACTACTTTCCCTTCCAGAGCCTCAAATACATCTGATTCGAAACCTGTCAGGCTGCCTACATTTCTCCTTGCCCACTCACCCTGGGACTTTGTTTGGTTAGATAATTCTGGTTGACTAGCATTTGGATTTGATTTTTCCTGTAGTCCAATTTATCTCAAGATTTGCAGTGAAGAAAATTTAGGTTTTGCATCCAAACCTCATCCCCACAACTTACTTCTATTGCTATTATTAATGTGCCAATGCATATTAATAGGGTGCCTCTTCTCTACCTTTCGTCCTAGTTCTGCAATAACTCATACATTGGAGAAAATTTCATATCTTAGCCATTTATGTGCACAAGAAATCAGCTGTATGCTTTCCAAAATGCCAAGTTTTATTTAATTCAATTTGCTGAATCATTTTTGTGTCTATGATCAGAACAGAGAAGTCTTCTCACTAGTTTGACTAGTCGAAACATTTGCTTAACCTATCACCTAATATCACTCAGCACACCCAAATTAACTTGTAAAATGCTCAGCATTAGGTTAACATCTTAAATCAATTGTCAGAGTTAAAACTCTACATTTTCAACAGCATGATATATAGGCAAATTCACTCATTATGCTATTTTGATGAAAAGCCTCAAACTAATGGAAAAGTTTTCCTGAAGTTGTTAAGAAAAATTTCTCCAGTGTTTCCTCTGGGTTGGATATTACATGTATCAGAGTCAATGGCAAAAAGGTTTTCTTCCAATTGAGAGCATCTCTAGAGTTTTGATTTCTTTATATCAAACACTAATCTGCTAGAGACTGCCACCAGCAAACCTCTTCTGTGGCCAGTAATAGACATTAGAAGAAAAACATGATATTACGATTCACTTTTAAATAAATATCACTTTGCCTTGGTCATAGGTTTCTGAGTCAGTAATATTGCAGTGAAGATCAATTACACATAAATATGATGTAAATAGTACATCTCTTACCTGCTTATAATTTCATTTTTCATCAAACATCAGACATTCTTCAAGTTTTTAAGACTCAAGGAAAGGAAAGATGAAAAGACAGACAAATGCAGACATCTTTGTGTGTTAACTGTATAAGCAATTATAGATTTTTTTCTTAACAAGCAGTAGTATAACACCTCACCTGGCAAAACTGTAGCCATCATGAATTTGCTCAGGAGTCTAGGGATATTGCATGACAACTCAGAAAATCTGGCTTCATGCACCATCTTAACCATGCTTTTACTTCAGAGACAAAGGTAAGTCATTGTCAGTGTTCCCTTGTTTCTTACTGTATTTCAGAGTAATGCTTTATTACTTCACATAGGTTTTACAAGGATAAAGACAGTGACAAACAACAGTGACCTTGAGTTTAAGCTTACAGTCATATCTATTGCTGTACATTTTATTTATTTTACAGTCATTTATTGCTGTACAGCCTCTCATGCATGTAGAGGCTACCTGGAAAAAAAAAAAAAAAAAAAACTCAGAGATATCTGGATTGTTCTGCATCGTTGTTCTTGGCCAGATTCTGCATCTCTTAGAACGAAGAAAAACAAAAGAAAACTTGGCAAAAAACTCCTGCCTCAAGAGGTATCTTTCCCCACAGGCTTCAGTCCCTGTGACATTTTAGAATATAAAGCAAAAAACATACACACAACAACTTTGTCAAAAAGAGTAACTGTAGACCTCTTCCCCTCAAGCTGCACAAGGTCTTCACAGGGAAAAGTTTTTGGGAACATCAAAAGTTTTCAGATCAGCATCATACTTCTGATTCCTCGGGCACAGCTCCTGTCTGGTAAATCTTCCTAATATAAATAGACAAAAATTTTATGTTACATGAGACTATGTAGTTTCAGTAGCAGATGCACAGTACATACTTTTTGCCCTGCCTCTTTTGCTATATGTTGCAAAGAGACAAGTTAAAATAAAGAGAACATCCATAAAATTGCAGAATCAGTTGAAAATAAAACCTCATTCGCTTACATCCCTGGCACTCAGGTTTATTTCTAGCCATTAGGAATAAGTGCAGCTTATCTCGGATAAGAGGATGTAGTAGTCCCACCTCCATCCAAAAGCTGACTTTATCACATGACTTCCCTCCATGCTGTCACAGAATCACAGAACGTTAGGGGTTGGAAGAGACCTTGAAAGATCATCTATAACTTAATCATAGCCCTACTTCTGCAGTAGCACAGTCTTGTCAAAATATACTTTTCACCTTGCTTCCATTACTAAAAGGCCCTCACAACACAGTTTGTCTTATTCTGTCCCTGAACAGAGAGCAAAATACAATTTTTTTATTTTTTGGGTTAAACATTGTACTGACTTCATCTTCAGCTATTCTAATTTCTGCTCTGTAAAACCTGGGTAAAGGGAGCCTCAAGTAATATTAATTTTGAGAAACTTTTACTGTCAAGCATTGACTCTACCAACAATTTAGGAGTTCTCTGTGTTTCTTAGTTTAAAGACGAAGTTATTGAACCAATTTCATGACTGTCCTGAATCTTCCACCTACAGCAGGCCCTTTACTGTTGTGGAAAAAAAAATAAAATTCTCTGTTCAGTACTGATTTAGTTAAGGAGATATTCCTGACAAAAAATAGTGCTGAAGGTAACTCTACCAAAGATAGTAGCTTCACATGGCCAACAGATGGAAACATGAACCAGACGTATGAAGGCTGTTGTCCCAAACTGTCTCAACCACAAATGGAGACATTGCTGTACAAAGCAAAAAAGCTTTTTGCTATCAAGAATGGCATGTGACTCTCCATTTTAATTATCATCACTCTGAATAAAGGTGCATAAACCTGACATTATTACTCTCACTAGGATACTGCTATTTCCAAAAGGCAATCATTTTAGATAACAGTGAAAGATTTTTTACTGACCTTACTTTAGCTTCTGTATGTCAGTTCAGGATTCCTTTCACGGCTTGTGCATTTCTATTCTTTTCAAGTATTTTCTGAAGAACACTTCTATCAAAGTATGATCATGTCTTGATAGTGATTTCAGTTTTTCTGATTAACGTTGAGGTGCCTTCGTAGTTACTGTATATACACTTCTTTTCACAGTATGTCCAATTATTCTGGTTATATAATGCATGGTGAGGGTCTGTCTTCAATCAAGATTTCAGTTAAGCTGTATTTTCTTAGATTTTCTAACTTTCTAAACAAATATCTGTCATCTCTTGGTTTACAGCAGCTAGGAGCTATGTGTATTTACTGGGTCCATAACACTATAGCACATTTTTCAACATCTTCTGGCAACACATTTGTTCACATGTGCCATGATAACAGGCTTGTCCATATTACAGTTTCTTCCAAGCTTAGACCTCATTTGAGAAAAGCTATCAAAATATTGAAGTTGTGTAGCAAATTATACCTCTAAAAAATCTAAAGGTCACATTGTAGCATTTTAATAAACTTCTAAGTCCAAAGCAAACAGGAAGTGATAAACAGTGGCTATGGAGTATTCACAGTTTAATAACGATCCTCAGATGCCCATGATCTCAGTGCAACGTGATCACTGTATCGCCAGGAGTTCATTATACGTTTGGCACAAGATGTCATACTGGCAAGGCTGGCAGTGAGCATTTGTTTCAACTACTTGCTGATGCTCCATAACCCTGTTATTCCTCATTGATTTGACACAGTCATTTTTGTGTAAAACTTTGTGCAAACATCTGAGTTTTCATCCTGCTAAACATTCTGGGCTATGAGCATTGTTGTCACTGAGATGCTTACCCTTCAAGCTCTACTCCCTGCTCTGAAGTGCTATATTTTTATTTTACAACCTCTCTGCAGAAATGGTGGTCTCTAGTAACTCAGAGGCAAAACTGGTTTTGCAGAAGCCTTCATTAAAATGAATGCTGCAAGTGTGAATTCTTTCTGCTGACAGGAAATTCTTGACATCCCTGAACTTTCACTAGGCTGAAACTGTCCCTGCACGGGGGTCAGAACTCAGCTACAGCAGCACTTGACAGAGCAGATCAGCTGCTCTTACCTCTGAGCTTCTTCATCTCTATACTATATTCTGTCATGGCTCCATTAGGAATTTTCTTAAGCCACTTTTTCTGTCAGCATGATATTCAAGATGACAAAATTCAGTTTCATGCTCAAGCACGTTCTAAGCTGCAAGGCTGTGGGACCTGACTGACTTAGACATACAGCAGCCTGTGAAGAAAATTGTACAAAAAAATAAGAAGCACAATATTTCATTTTTGGTAGTTAGATTCAGCATTTCTCAGAATGATGAAAGGCAACATATGTGGCCAGAAGTCAGTGGCTGAATACAACAGAGAAAGTGGGAAAACAGGACATAACATGCCAGTTTTGCTGGTGACACATTCTTAATTTCTCTTCCTCTTGCACCTGTGAAAAGCAACCCACTAACTGTTAAAAGTTTCGTGACTCAAAACACATCCCAAAAGCTTCCTGACAGGCATCTCCATGCCCTTCAGGTGACAGTGCATCCATCTGAGCACGCCCGTGAACACAGACTGAGACGAGGTTCTTTTAGTCAAGCTTATTCAGGCATGGTAGGTAACTACTTAACCTGTCTGACTGCATGGTATTGATTAAAATAATTAAAGGATCACTGCTTCGTTGCTCTAGAAATTTTTGATTGATATGCATAAGTGCACACTGTGTAGTAGCAAAGCTCAGGACACCATAATATCGAATATTGTTCAGATTTACTTCCTCCCCTGCCTTTTTTTCCAAAATAAAGGTTGTTACCTCATCACAATTAACCGTGCCTTGTTTAGATAATTACTTTTGATTATGCCATTGCTAGAGAAATTTAAATATTATAGGGATTTTACTAACTCAGAAAGCTGTTTCTAAATACCTTCTCTAATCAAGCAGCAATTATGTTATTCCCCACTAACACCATAAGCATTTTGACCCAGCTAGTCATGCTCAGGCAACCACAAAGAGAAAAACTACATAGCAACAGTGACTACTCTATAGAAACAACAGCTGTGGAACAAAAGGAAAATCCACAGAAACATTTTAAATGCTCATACTTGGTCATTTCACTGCTTTGAGTTCTATCATTTCAGCAAAAAAAAATTGTAGAAAAAAACCTGGTTTTGACTGAAACGATAAATACATTATTTGAATTAAAAAGATGTTTAAAATAATTATTTTTTTTAGAGCTTAAAACTGTAAAGCCAGATGATAATAAAATGGGAAACTGCCAGGGATAGGTTGTATGAAAGAAACAAAGAGGCACAGACTCATCACTGGCTCCAAATTGAGACTGCAAAAGACAGGAAACACTTCAGGGTGATTGACTACACAGAAAATAACTTTAGGGAATTTTGTAGTAATGCCAAGATATGGGGGAGTACACATAACTACTAAGTCTCACTTCCACTCTTCTTCCAACAAATTAGTATCAAGATACAGGAATCACCAAAGCCATGCTTTGCAATAAAAGCCTATAGCTGTTGCAAAAGGCTGTTCCTGTTTCTAGGCTCCCTAACACTGATTTTGTTACTCATTTCTCCACCAGCTTCTCCTCTGTTAGTTATCTGCTTCCCTGCCCTCGTATCCACATTCCCCAATCAGCTAATATCCATTCCTTCTTCCCCTACTCCCACCTGCTTTTAACTGTCCCCCAGATCTTCCTTATATTGTCCTCTACCTCTTCCATGTGCCAGTCTTGGCTATATTCTCCAATCTTTTATTCTTCTCTTTCTTTACATCCTCAGCTGCACCCCTCTCAGCTGGTGCCTTTGTCCTCCTACATGTGACCAGGGCACCCTGCAAGGAAGCAGGACCCCAAGGAGATTTTTCTGCCCCTCAAGCAGTCAAAAGAAATCATTGTGGATAAAACGTCTCCAGTCAGCATATTGGAAAGGTCAGAGGAAAGCCGATGACTAAATCTCTAAATGCTAATGACAGCCCTGACAGCTCTCTGCGCTCCACACATAAAACAAGTTTCATCCTCAGCTGTAAAAGTTTGGCCAAGATACCAGCAACTGCAATAGTATCCTGCATAAAGCATCAAACAAATTTTGCTGTCAGCTATGTTTGTGTGTCCCCTATAAGTGGCACCAGCTGGAAAGGAATAGGTTTAACTGCTACATTACTTTCTCAGGCAAGGTAGTTCAGAGAATTTCTATCAAGCTTAAGACTTGTTGTGCAGCCTGCATTCACTGAAATAACCAGTTTCTACTCAAACATTCCCCATGTCTTCTGTGGTCAACTGCACTCAATGTCTGTTTCCTTACAGCGCTTCTCAGGGAACTTATATATCTATTTTCGAGAAAGTACAACTTTCCCGTTGTTAATTGTAGTTTTTAGCATATAACGTTCAAGACTGCATCTAAAACCAACAGCATTTTTCTTCTAGCTAGTGTCCATTCAATACATAACCATTTTCAGAAGAATTGCACTAACTTGGACTTTCCATTTCTTAATGTCACTTATAATTTTCATTAGAAATATCTAAAGAATAATTCTATCTTTCAGGTTTTCTACAGTTAAATTGCCAGTGTCTTCAAAATTTCCTATCAGCCAATACAGTAGCATAACAAGCCCCTCAAAGATAAGCTGAAACTCGGCCATACTACACTGATTTGAAAACCATATAATATATTTTTTATTGATCCAAATACATATCCCTCGATTAGAGACTATTCAAGACAGAAGTTGGGCTTGTTTCGATGTATCCCTTGAAAATACAAGCTACTGTCTGCATACAGCCTCACTGTAAATATTATCCATTTTCAACCATATTATGATTAAGAACGTTCATTTTTTAAAAACGCTTCCCCATGTGCCTTTCAAGCATTCATTCAAGAGATGGTTGTACCAAGGGGTTTGCCTTTTTTTCTTTTTTTTACATAGCAGCCATAAAATCATTTTGAATCCTCTATGCTTCTTTTTTTTTTCAAGCTGTTACTATATTTCCTTCTGCACTCTTGTATCATATTGTCAATAAAGGGGAACGAGAGAGACATAGAACTCTTACACTTTGCTTTAAAAATAAGATTTCACACTAAACATGCTGTGTGCAAAACAACAATGTACCCAGAAGTTTTATAAACCAATAACTTCAAAGAAACCTTTCAGGCTATTATCTTCAATGCAAGCAGGTTTTGATTATTTTTTTAATTCACTTTTTTTCTCCAGAAACTTCTATTGCACTCAAAGGTATGCATGATTTTCTGCATTTTTTTAAACTTTTTTTTTTTTTGAGTGGGAGGAGTGTCTATAAAAATGAAGTTAACAAACTTTTATTATGCCAAGGAAGCAAGCGGCTATGTTGCCGGTTCAGCCCTAATTATCTAGCTTTACAAAACTCTTTTACAGACAATTCGAAGAAATAGCAGCAGAGGCCTGAACCATGCTCTTAATTCACCTCAATAAATGCTTTTATGAGCAGAGGTACACAAACCCCAAGATTTTATTCATTTTCCATTATGACTGTTTAGCTAAAACAGCAAAATAAATTTGAAGATTTCAGGAAGCCAGAACATGCAGCATTTAAGACATATTTTGCATACAAAAGTAATGTTGAACAAATTAAAGACATCAAGGTTACTAGAGACAAGTCAATCCTTTATGACTCACTAGTACTACCAGCCTATCTGCAGAGAGCTTTTTCCTTTGTTTTCCAAATCCTTCCTGCTACAAAGTTACACATATCAGACCAAGCCAGAGTGCCTTTGGCAGCACAAAAACCCTGAGAGATGATGGAAGGCTGCTCACCTCAAAAAAATAAAACACATTTTGTAAGGGATGTCCTTCTGTTTACCATATTCCTGAAGCCAAAGACTGCTTCACAGAATGCATACAGCGAAGAACCAAATCCTGAGTCCTTTATGAGCTCTGTCCGTGAGAAACTTCACTAGCTTGGTAGCCCTGGTTTCAGCTAGAACTATTCTCCTGCTTGGATACTCCTGCCCCTTCTGCATAGTTAATGATACTACCTTCGACACCATAGCATTTCTATGCATCGAAAGCTGAACAGACATCATGCAGCAATAATGATACACGTGCAATCTGCTGCTCTCGTTTTCCTTTTGCCAGCAGAATTGACTTCAGACTTCTACAATAACCCCTAGGACATTTCTTAGAATATTAGATATTATTTCATATGGCATTCCAAAGTTAACTATGGGAAGATAAACCGATTGCATTGTCACTGCTATTATTCAGGGCCCTTGCATAAATAATAGATTTTAAAATATCTCTTTGTTGTATAATGAGCAATGCCAATATTATTTGAAATCTAACCCATATGCACCTCACCCTAGGCCACAAGAAACACTGTGCTATACAGCATTTGAGAGACCTGCAAACAAGACTGTTAATGATTTTTATCACTAGCACATGTTCTTTAAATCTCATAGAGCTTAACTTGAAGGGTACTGAAAATAGATACACTAGATTTAAACAGAATGCAATATGCTACATACAGCTCCTTGATCTTATTTGTTAAGTCTAAAGCACAGAGTGTCCGTACACTAACGCCAAACTTGACAATTTTATCAAAAGTTAACGTAACATAAAAACATACCTCTTGATAGCACATGCTTCTGAACAAGCCAGCCAGCATGCAGTCAGTTATGGTGACCTTCAGAATATTTAAAAGCTATTTTTGGAAAATTATACAGATTTTTTTATTATTATTATTGCCCTATTGCCTTGCACACCTAAAGCCATGAATTTATAAGAATTCCTACAGTTCTTAGAAGCTACAGTTATCCACTTATTCAGTCACAGCTTAAGGCCTAGAAGATTCCCTCTCTTGTATTATTGACACTGAAGTTCACACTATTTTTACATTCTCAACAATTACATCACTAATTTTTCATACTATGTTGCTTATTTTTAGCATAGATCTTATTTTTGTCAAAATAAATATTATGCTCCTTCTCCCATGTTAAAAACCAAAAAGTTTAGATCATGATAAACAACGAAAACAGAAAACCCGAATGTTTCTTTACCGAATTACCATCAAAGCAATTATTGCATCTTGGTTTTCTTAAGTTTCTGGAGAAATGTTCCAGATATGGGAAAGGCAAAAGACAATATTTATTCTCTATCCTATGTACATCAGTCCACTAACAACAAAGCTTATATGTTCCACAGCTTTTAAATAGGTCAGTTCCCTCTAATCCAACAGAATTTAGACATTGCAGTAGTCTTGTGGAGCACTGCCTTCAAAACTGTCTCTTCAAAATTAAATTTACGGCCTTAAATATCAGGAATTATCTAAAGGTAATAATAATTAACTTCAATGCTTTCTTTTTCAGAGGATGCATCCTCATGAACATTTGCGGTAGCTTAAACAGCAGTTTCACAGACCATATTTAATATTGTATAGCCTTAGATTTGGCCAGCTAATTTTTATTGGAGTTCTTTCTTGAGTCTCAGAGATCATTATTTCTTGCCTTATAGCATCACATGTATCTAAGTCAACAAATTTCATCAGACACAGAGGATGAGCTTTTCAGCCTTCTCAATAAGCTTATATATGCTTTCCTGCTTAGACAGAGGCTGAATCAGTTCCATAAATAAATACAGAAATAAGCTCCACTTTCCACAAACAATTCCCTAAGCCACTTAGCAATTGCTTCTAACATGGATAGCAAAGCATCTGGTTTAAAAAATAAAGTTTAAAAAGCTGTTTGAGAGAATGTAATGTACCAAGTATCTCAAAATCTTAAAAAAAAGCATACTTCTTATCTACATATAAGTGTGTACGTATTGAAATGTAAGCAACTATTCACCCTACATGTAGATTGTATCAGTTACATTTTATTGAATATCATGTAGTAGAAGCTGCTTGTTCTTCAGGTGCGAGCTATGGCTAGTGCTATGAAAGCTAATTTTGTGATGATTATAAAAAGGGCTTTCTGAACTGTTTGGTTCTAATCTGTTTGAGTGGCAAGGCAAGCCTTTGCAAACACCCCTAAAAGTAGTCCAAAATGTTAAAAAGGCATTGGGAAATAAAAGCAAAGTTCTCAGGGAGGCTGATCCATCAGATAACGTTTGCCAAGGAATAAAATAAAACCCCACTGTTGAGCCCAGCGTTAGCCAGAAGGAAGCATGCCAGTGGAAGATGACATCTGAATGGCTAGCAAGCACAATTGCCTTGAGCTGAAGGTAGGTGCTATCTTCTGTGGCAAAAGCTAGATGAAAGCCAGAGAAAATAATGAAAGTTTTGTCAATTAGTGGAATTGGAAAAAAAAAAAAAAAAAAAAAAAGACAGAATTTCTGTGCATCTTTAGAAGAAACCACGGAACCTGATAAGACACAGGAAATGGAGAAAGTTATTAATAACAAACTGCGCACCTCCTGTCTGAGTAGATAGGGTATTTTGCAAAGTTCACAGAGCAATCACTTCTCTAACTCATAGTCTTACTCATTTCCTGCCTGAAATGCGTCACGTAGTCACTGTTCCCTAGACATGCAGATGATACTTTCTATGTACAGAAAGCAGTTTGACTATGAAAACAGAGCTAATGGCATAGAAAGCACAGTAACACTGGTTTTCTAGGTTAGGTTAACATGAACTAAAACGACAACCTAATATGCTTTAAAATTTCTGCTACATGCATGAAGTTTTAACTGTCACTTCCCCTTTCAATTCTCAGAAAAAACCTTATTTGTGGACTACTTTGCTGACACCTAGTGAGTCTCAGCTCAAACAGCTTCAGGCACTCAAGCTCCTAGGAAAAGGGAGGTGGTAACGGAGCAGCTGTTCTTTTCATTCCACTTGCCGTAAAATATTTTATATGGCCACATGTGTGATTCTGCAAGTGCCAAATTGTACATCAATTCAGAGAACACCGTGATACTGACGAGATGTAAAAATGTGGAAAGATGGTAAAGAGGAGAAAGGGAAAAGCAGCAAAGGTCAAAGACTTTCCCTCACAGACTAACTACCTTTTACAAGGATGACTGACTCAAAGAAACTTGCCACTGTTTGTGACCATAGTCTTTTTCTGCCTCACATTTAACTGGGATATCTCAGTGCCTGTAACTTCCAGTCAATGGCTCCTTTTTTGGTTTTTATTAATGTAAAATATAAACTGCAAGCAACTCATTATCATCTGAAAATTAATTCAAATCTAATTGTACCATTACAATAGTATCAACATGTCATTATTTCGGCTTAGTTTGGGAAAACAGCAATTTCACATGAGATTCTCACCTTCATTGAAGTGGCTTGATATTGCCTAGGAAACAGGCATCAGTTAGATGATATGGCATTTTCCGGTGTCAAGGAATTCTGCAGCTCACAATGGACACAAAAGCAATTTAAAAAAAAAAAAATCAACCTCCTGTTTTAAACAGAAATTGAACAACTGAACCTAAGTGCTGACTACCTGTGATAACAATGATGAATAAGATTGCATTTTACTTCCCTGAAAAATAGCTCCAAGAGGTCATAATCATTAGTCCTGCATAAAAAATGGGTGAACACACACTGCTACCAACTTTCATGTAAGTTAGCCTCTTGAGAGCTGCTCATGAGGAATTTTTAGATTTCCTTAAAAGAATTTACGATGTCTTTCTAAAATACATGGTTTAGCTAAATAAAATCTTACAAAATGCACAAATGTCTGGATGCTTAAAAAATCCTATGCAGAGAGAGCTGTACTGCTCTAAACTTTCAGAATAACAAATTTAGGGTAATTAAACTTGTATCATGAATATAAAAGAACCTCTATGTAGCTCTTTATATCATAAATGTAAGAGAGACTACAAACAGTAGAGAATACACAATTCTGTTAGTGAAAGAAATTAGCTAGTGTGACTACAGGGTGTGCTTTTCTTACAATGCCTATGACAGTAGACGAGCTTCGCTTCTCAGACACAGCTCAAACTGTCCGCCGTGGTACCAAACAGTCACCGCTACTTTCACTCCCCGTCAGTCTGTTATCTTGGCTTAGGCACTTCAGCCAACCAGAACTTAATCCCACCTTCAAATAGGAACTTCAGTCGCTTGCTTGCTTTCTCCAAGGCACAATAATCAAAATAAATATTTCCAGCTAGAGAAGAGAGTGCACTCAGAAGTGCTCTGGAATTATCATCTTAACTCTCACATTCTGGCTGCTGAACCTCTGAGACTAAAAAGCAGATTATGTCCAAACACTTATATGTCTGTAATTTGTATTTTATGCATATAAGATTACCAGTTATAAGTGAAAAGATAAAACTGTTCAGACAAAATATCAGCTTTTTATATAGTTTTGCCTTGCAAGTGTATTAGGAATAGTATATTTGAGCATTTAGACCCAGACCGTAATCAAAACCTCAGTGCTGTGGAAAGCCTCAGCTTTTTTAAAGTTGCAATTAATTGTCTAAGTGTAATATACATTTTATTGCTTACATTTAAGTGCAGTTAACTGAACTTTTTGACTTATAGGTCAGACACTACCACATGATATATTTCACCTTTATCCATGATAAATTTCAGACTCAAACTGTTACACAACTCAATAAACAATTACCTTAAAGTTCCTAAGTGATTTTTCTGTTGCTTAATTTCAAATTCAATCTATGTCATCAAAAGCAAATTAAAATTTTCACTTTGTGCAAAAGTTTTTTTATTTTTATTAAAACTATGCTATTACTCTACACATACTTAGTATTTTTCATAACTCAGTTTGTCCTGAGCTGCAGAAGATTGTTGTTATTAGTTCACGAAAAAAGTGGACCATTTAATATGTCATTCACTAAGATGCGTATTAATTGTAATTGATATAACCAAAATTATTACTTCTGCATTCACCCTTTACAAAATAATTATGGGCTTTGAATAGTATAATCATCGAAATAATATAGTCCCACTGGAAAAAAAAAAAAAAGAAAAAAAGAATGTGGGAAGAGAAACAGACCAGGCAAGATAATTTTATCAAATAAGTTCAGGACAGAGCTGCTTTTATTTCAAAATCTTTCCCCCCTTAGCCTTAACCTTGTTTAGATGAATGGCAGAAATTGCTTTGTTCTCATTTCGATTGTCTTGATCCCTCCTCAGATCTCTGTTATCTCCACTTAATGCGAGGAACTATTTCTTCTTGAGAAAAAAAGCACAAAGATGTTTTTTATCGACTGTCCCATTATCATAGCTTGGCTTGTAAAACCCACAAGGTGCAAGATACAGTAACATGCACCAAAGCCCTGAACCATCTGAAAATAAAGACATTTGTACTGTTTCTGTGCTTTTCAATGTCAGTTTTTTTCAAATACCAACAATTTAATCCTTGTAACACATCTGATTTCCATATTCCTAATGCACCAATACAAGAAAAAGAAACAAAAGTGGTGTGACTAAAATCACTGAGAACTGCATCCAAATTCCAGATGCCCCCAGTTCCTCGACATAAACTGCTAAATGCTGCCACTTTCAGTATAGCCATAAGCACTGTGAGCCATCAAGATGATTTGGAATGGTAACAGAATTCTCAAAGATTTGATACGATAATTGAAAACACAATATATGCCAGAAACTTTCTTATCTCGTGTGAGAAAAGCAGAAGTACACTATACACGTCTAACATCCAGCACCTGCGTAACATATTGGCAGGCTCAGTAACTGCTTAGTAGTTGAATTCACAGCTGGTATTGGGGACAAAGTAATGCATTTTAATTTTAGATCAAAAAAATACATTAGAAAATTTACCAGTTTTCATTACAACACAACATACCAGCAACACCTTAACCAGACTAAAGAAGCAGGTACATCACTTTTTCATACAGAATATATTTTTTATTCATTTGAATAAGTGCTTCTGGTAAAAGCACAACAGAACAAAAACTGGAATAGCAAGCCAGTTACCCCGTTGTATTTAAAATACATGCTTTTGTGACACATGCATGGTTAGGAACCAAATGTGTGCCAACTCTGGTAAAAGAAATCTGCCATAAAGACCCCTACAGAGATAGCAGAGAGAGCCCAGTGAAGGGCCACAATGATGAAGGGACTGGAACATCTCTCCCATGAGGTAGGTCTGAGATAGCTGGGACTGTTCATCCTGGAGAAGGCTGAGGGGGCAACCTTACCAATGTGTACAAATACCTGAAGGGAGGGTACAAAGAAGATGGAGCCAGGCACTTTTCAATGGTGCCCAGGGACAGGACTAGAGGCAATGGGCACAACTGAAACACAGGAGGTCATGGAGTCTCCTTCCCTGGGGATATTCAAAACCCACCTGGATGCAGTCCTGTGGGACCTGCTCTAGGTGAATCTGCTTTGGCAGGGGGGTTGGACTAGATGATTAGATAATCTCCAGAGGTCCCTTCCAACCCCTACCATTCCATGATTCTGTGATCAGTGAGCAGTTTTTCACTGTGAGGGTGACGAAGCACTGACTCAGGTTGCCCAGAGAGGTTGTTGAGTCTCCCTCCTTGGAGATATTCAAAAGCCATCTGGACACAGTCCTGGGCAGCCTGCTTTAGGTGGCCCTGCTTGAGCAGGGGATTGGACCAGATGACCATCAGAGGTCCCTTTCAGTCTCAGCCCTTCTGTGATACTATAACTAACATCCCTAGTTAGTAATAGACCTAGAAAGCATTTTTCCTAAAACTAAAGTAATTCCATAAATAGAATGTACAATAAAATATTGAGGTGATTTGATCCACCCCAACTTTCTCACTTGGCCCTCCCCCTCCCCTTTTTCCTGTCTTTTTTTTCTTCTCAAACACAAAAACTCATTCAACACGTAGTGCAAAAGAGCGTCCTATTCATGAAGTAGTATTCTGAGAAGATCTCTGACTGTACAAGACTTCGTACACCAAACATATGGGTTGGATATTTCTGGGGCCTGGTTTTCCATCTGGCCATTTTAGTATAATAGAGACCAGAAACCACTGCTTATCCAGTGAAAAAAACTAGCTCCTGTAGCATTATTATTACCTTTTTAATTTTTTTAAAAGGATAAAGAAGGAGAAGAAGCACTCAAATCAGAGTAAATCAAAGCTCAACTCAGTATTAAATTACTCACTACGTAGTGATCAAGCATAATTCTTATTGTGCTGACATAACACAGCATAATACTAACACCAAATGATCAAATACTTGGAATCCAAAGATCACCAACCAACATTTTTCATCATAAGGATTTCATTTCCATTATGTTCTGTCGTATCTCCTCCTACTGTGAAATTTCTCCCATTACACATAGACCATGTATTTCTTAATTAGCTTCTCACTTTATCCAAATAACAAACATATTTAACTTCAAACATAACTCACCTGAGACATTTTGCTTGGAAGAATAAAGAACAGGTTTATTTGCCCTTGGGAAGTAAGGATTACTATGCAGAATTTGGAGACCAAAATGCAAAAAGAAAAACATACTTCAAGTGTTCAGTGATTTTTTTTTTGTTTCCTTTGCAAAAGTTGTTTCTTTGTTGGCTTACTTTTTTTCAGAATGATAAAATGTCTTCTTAACACTTAATATGAAAACTGACATGTAACTGTTCTATATTATACATTTTTGAGCTTTATTATTCCACAGCGTAGTGTTAAGAAGAAATGCAAAGCAACTAATTTTATGGACAAAATGAATTAAACATTTTTCTTTTAAGGCACAAAGTCATTTGAGCTTTGATTATTTGTTGCAATGATTATTATTTTTTCTCATCTGCACATTTTATGCAGAACATTTAAGTTGAAATAATATTGATTTATGCAAGTTACAGAATCATAGAACTCTTTGGGTATAGATGTAATTTTGAAAGAGTGAGAAGCCTACACAAGCATGAGATCTCTATACAAGCATTCATGGAAGGAATCACAGAATAACTTGGATTGGAAGGAACCTTCAAAGGCCATCTAGTCCAACCTCTCTGCAGTGAGCTGGTACATCTTCAACTGATCAGGTTGATCAGAGCCCAGTCCAGCCTGACCTTGAATGTTTCCAGGGATGGAGCTTTTACCACCTCTCCAGGCAGCCTGTGCCAGTGTTTCACCACAACCACCGTAAAAAAAAAATCTGTTAAACCACAGTAAGTTCTTTCCACAGAAGGTTACATTTTCCTAACTTTTTTTGGTGTGTGTGTATAAATTTTCTTGTTTTAAGATAACACCTCTGGAAAAAAAAAAAATCATGTTTTTACATCAGCAGTCAAACATCTGTTGTTTGTCTTGCCAAAGTAGGATATCTCATACCCTCTAACAGCAAAAACTGAAAGAACTACTTCAGTACTCAGAGTGATTGCAACACAAATAACTTGAATAAAGTTAAAAGGCAGCATCCATTTCAAATAATAGCTTTAACTGAAAAAACATTTTAACCACGTTGTTCTTCCCACTCTTTCTCCTGCCAACTTTTCTAGTATTGGTTCAAGAGTTGTTCTTTGTTTTGAATATTTGTTTAAAAGATTGGATACACAAGCAAATACCAAGAAATTTCTATTTCTATATGCAGACTTCATAGATAAATTGAGATTGGCAATATGTATTCACTGTTTAGTTTTAAAAGACCAGATATTAATTTTCCTTTTTCTGTACTAATATACAGACACACATAATACATTATCACTTACACTGGGTGTTTTAACTTTATTATAAAAATAAATGGTATAGAAAAATGTAATGACTTGGAAAAGTTTAAGGGAAAGATTATTATTGCAGATTACAAGATGTCAGAATTTCCAGTAAACAGCACATCTTGGGAACCACAGACAAGAACTACATCTTTTTTTCTTATCTGTTTAACAGACCTTTAATTTTACACAACTGATAAGCAACTTCTCATGTAATCCGCCTATGCAGCTTTGGTTTTTAAGCCTCGTATATGTTCCAAAAGTCTTCAGATATTTGCTTATACAATGCAAGCGTGATGGTTAAAAATTAAAACATTGCACATGAGCACTAGTCAAACTCTATTTCAAGATTCATTAAGGAAGCCACTTTGTAGGTCCAGCTCCAGGTAATTAGAACAGGATAACTTTCCAAGCAAGGAAAGAAAATTTAAAAAATAAATAAATAAATAAAAATAAAAGAGAGAGAAAAATTGAACTGTCTTCAATATTGATTTCATTATCAAAAGAGTTTAATGAAGGATAGTTGAGAAAAAGAAATAATTTCTCTATTATCCAGTTTGTACATATACCGTAACAGCCTACTTTTGATTAAAAAAATCCTTTTCAGTGATGACAACTGTACTTACTGTTAATTTGGAATTATGCTGCCTACTGTGATAAAAACTTGGCTTTTTCTTCTTTCTTATAGTCTCTGAAAGTGGAACAAATGACAACAGTGACAACAAAAAGTTCGATATGACTGTAGACACAGAGCTCAGGGAAAAAAGTATTTCTGAAGAGAAGCTCAGAAGACAACACCTTTCCATGTAGTAAAGCCTACACAGCATAGTGTATATTTGAAAGATTATATTGGTTGCTTTACAGTACTTATAAAATTTATGAGGAATTTCAAAGGATTCTGATGAAGCTGTAATATCTCCATCTTATTCAGAAAGTTATTTTACCATCAGTTTCTAAGCGAAACATCTATAATACTTGTTTTTAAATATTATCCAGAAAAAAAAAAGGGGGGGGGGGAATAACTTCTGTAGTCCTACATTTTTCTAGACCCTCAAATTTATAGTGCTGCATGCTTAATTACAACACAATTGATATCTGTGAATGGTTTTTCCTGAGTAATCCATTCAGTACCAACAGCAAAGGCAAACGCAGAGGAAGTACATTCCATTCTATAATAAGTCAGGGCTGGTTATTTTATTGATATTCCTTTCCATGGAAACATTTTATTACCTGCTTCTGCTACGAAGATGAACAAGAAACAGTTCATTTTTTCACCTGTTTGAAGCCATATGTCAGGGAGCAGCAAGGGCAGGCTGCTTGGAAAGGAAAGTGGAGCTGGGAGCCAAGAGTCACAGCAGGCTGGGCAGGCTAAGGCACTCTGACAAGGGCACAGTCCCACAGCACCTGAACAAAAAAGCAGTGCAGGTCCGTGACAGCAACCAGGGCCAGCTAACGTATCAGTGACTGCCAGATGAGGCTCTAATAACAAGGAAGATCTGAGGTCACACCAGCAAGTTGAGACAGCAAGGCAGGGCCTGATCCGATGCGGGTAACCAGAGCCTGCCACAGATCAGTGACTGCCTGGCAAGTCCGTACTCATGAGGTAGGTCAGATTCCAGCTGCGCCAAGTTGTCCCCCAGCCCAGGCAGCAAAAACCCTAGGAGAGCAGGGTTATGCACTCTGGCCCCTGACATGATACTCTATCTCAAAAGAGCTTTTCATTGAACTTTCCCATGCTTCATCATTCCATTCCTGCTGGTAGCTTTGCAGACACCTAAAGAGGTAATGCTCAACTCCTTAAGAAACAGAGCTAACAGAGCAAATATAACAGTGACTGCCAACAGCAATTGCTTCACTGATCTAACAGCCTTTGGCATAACTAAGATCACCACTGTGCATTTCTTTGGGGCACTAGTCTTTTCCTTACCACCCTATAGAAAACCACACTCTGAAAAAAAATGTGCTTTTTTTTCTGTGCACTGTTCACTCGCTGAGAATTACCACAACGTTCGACATCTCCACTGTGTCTACAGCAATAATGGTACAACAAATCCACTGTTTGAAAGGCGGCATATGAAGTGTATGTGGCTTGAAAATTCTCAGTGTGAATGACTTGTACAAGGATGACGTATGTGCATCTCCTTCAGAGAGGAAGGTCTTGGTGAAAGGCAGAAGTCCACAGCAACTTAGAACTCCAATGAGTGTCTGGAGGATCTCCTGGAAGTCTGAACATGGTGTTCCAAGGTCCAGTAAACACAATTTAGCCCTCCCATCTTATATTCATTTATTGCCATGTCTAAATTAAAAATATTTCCTAAAGGGGATTTTCATACATTTCATGTTTCACTGTGAGTTACTTAAAAGGAAAAAAAAAAAAATGTAAAGATGGAAAGACAATGGAAAGACCTCTAGACTTTCAAACAGAATCATTGTTCCACTTAAGTTTCATAACTGGTTTGACAGTAGAAGTGAATGCTGAAGTCTCCACTAAAATACAAAGGCAACTATTCTGTCTTCTAATAAAGTCTTTTATTTCTTTGAATATTAGCTTTAGGCAAGAGATATATTTAGCATGTTTATTTAATAAGCTAATTAATGCACCCTTTGAATTCCATGTACTGATTTGACATAAAATTGGAAAGTTTCTCCATTGCAGCATTTGTGTAAGACACATGCACAAGAAATATTGGTTCTTTATGTTTCCTTTTCTGCAGCACCTGTTACAGTGAATGACTAGTGGACCACTAAGATACATGACTTATTGGACTCAGCAACAAAAATACACTGGCTTTTTGATGATTAAATAAGTGTGTTTGATGTGTGAAGCCAATAGTTTTCAACTAAATGGAGCCGCTAACATTTCTCTTTTAAGATGGATTCCTACATGAAAAGTTTTCTATCTAGCTGAGACACTATAAAGGCTGTAGCACATCAGTAAAAAAGGAGAGAAAAAAAAAAAAAATCACAAGATTGCAAAGTTAGAGCAAAAATAAAGTTAAAATTGATGCAATAAAACTAATAACCTTGATGATGTTTGACTCAAATCTGGTGTACTAGCATATGAAAAAATATCCAAGTACTCTTATGGAACTATTTTCTTTCTATGTGTTATGTATTTATAGGTCATTAACCAGACAGTAAGAAATTGTGACATCTGTTAAATGCTTGTTTTCCTAAGTAACACAACGAAATTGTTCTCCAAGTGATGAAACAGGTGTGACATTTTTCCAGTCTCACCTTCCTAATTTAGACAGCACGCAAACGAGAAACTATCAGCTAGGAGATAAATCTTGGAACACCATCTTGAGGGATATTAACTAATATGAATGAGCAACTGGACTTAGCTTTCCACAGATACACACACACACAGCTCCCCCCAAAAAAAAGCTTTGCATTTAGCTAGTTGAAGGTAAGCCCTGATACAAGCATATTTACCACTGAAAAGTAACAACGTTTCAGTTAATTAATCTTTATTCAAGGTAAAGTTAAGCACACAATAGTGAGATAGGAACACTAAATATTTATCATGATTTGTCATGACATCAAAGGTAGTACTTCAATTTATTTACCAAATTTAATATCACTCTAAGATTTAGCATTTATAACCCTATTGTAGAGGTTTATGGAGAACAAGTCTCTAAAAATACCATAACAGACTCTATGCCTTAGAAAACATATTTTTAGAAGTGTTCCATTGTATAGCTAACCACATATTGATGTTTATATTTAAAAACAGAAAACAACTCTTAGAAACCTTTTTTTTAACATTATTTGACATCACATAGAAGTGCTACCCCACGCAGTACCCAGTGCTCTGGAGGCTGAAGGGTTTTAAGATCCACAGCAGCAATGTAATTCATATCTGTCCGAATGGCCTTTTTGTAGACTGGACATGAATACAGACGTGGATCTTTTGAAGCTGAAAAGACAGAAGAGACATAAAAAACAATGAAACTGAGTTGAAAAACCAGGGCCTTAAGGGACTGGACATAAGGCAAAAGTAAAACTGAATCGAAGTTCAATAGCACACAGCTCTCTGACACCACCAAAGAAAACTTACTTGATTTTCACACTATTCTCTACTGTGTCATTGTCAGCTGAAAGCCACATATAGCTTGAAACTCCTATAGGCTTAAGATTTAACATCAGCACATATGAACTGGATGTAGCAAGAAATGTAAACGGGCACTCTAGCGGGATTAGTGTTATTATTCAATCTGCCCACTAAATATTACTTCTTATCAAGATATCATTAATGTGTCAAAATAAAAAAATGCCCTATTCTTCACAACTTCTTTTGAAATGCATTTAGTATTTCAGAATATAAATTGTCAACTTCTTCACTCCAGAATTAGAACAGTAGTCTAGTCATGCTTAATACTTCAGTGTTCACTATTTAGGATCTTGGCTGCTTTCACAGTGATCATGCCCATTCTAAAAGATCAGCTACACAAAATCCTGGCAAAACAGCATGTAAGCAGGCTTTGCTTCAGAGGTGGAATGCTTTTTAACAGAAGTTTCCAATTTCACATTCAACAGTGGATAGCCCTATCCTATTTTACATCCCTATTCAACAGCATTTCCTATTTCATATGCAAAAAAAAAACCCACATCAACCTAAACTATACATTTTCACAAAACAGCACTGTCCTTCAGCCCTGTAAGTTTCCTTTCCATTCTTACAGTCTTTTTCTGCCTCAAAGACAAAACATCTTCCACCACCTCACTTTACCTCTTGCTTGCTTCTGTTAGGTCAAAAATAGCCTTTTCCAGAAAAAGAAAAATGCATTTTTATAAATATGCATGTTACATATATAACATACTATCTATAAAAACCTTACATAAGATATACGGGTTTTGTAATATATGTATGTTGTATATACACACATATAAGTTTTATATTTATATATAAATTACACTGGGTTTTGGGATGGGGGAAAGGTTATTTGGGTTTAGGTTACAGAGGCTACAGAGTTTATGTGTATAAATGTTGATCTCAATCTAGGACACATATAATCAATGGAAAACTGAACGCAAACATGTTTCTCAGAGGAGGCAGAGAACAGCCCATCTGTAATGGGTTTTAAAAATTAACACCATCAAGATCAGAATGTAGAGACCTATCTAAATATTAGGGGGAAAAGTGCCTATTATCAATTATCAGGGAAGGCTGAAAGCTCATTTTATATGGAATACTGGGAAGTCTCCCCCATTGAAAAAGATGCAGTATGTGTACAATGAATAGTAACAGCCTCATGAAATTCCTAAAGCCCAAAGGACTTCCATGCAGTTGAATAAAAATTTACACCAAATTCTATAAAAATACCATCCTTTAAAATACAGTTACTTACTGTTATTCTCTGCGTATATCCTTATAACTGGCATCATCTCAAAGAGCACCTTGGGCTTAGATTCAGTCAGTCTCATATTTCTTCTGTCCCAACCAGCTCCTTCCAAATACAGCCCATACACATAGACACCTTGCAAAGCAGGGCTTGTGATATCATCCTTCATCCATTTAGTGACCTCACTGCACAGCACTACACTGTCAAGAGCCCATCCTTTGTTAGCCCTTGTTATTTCCTGCCCAAAACAGACGAAATTATGGAGGTTACATTTTTACATGTACACAGAGCCACTTGTTCCAAGCATTTATTAGAAACATAATTGTATGGTCATAATTTATGCTCTTCAATGCAAAAAAATCAAACTTTTTGTTATACTCATCTTTACAGCAGTTCGACTTCTCTCTTAAGCTAGTGATGGCATGGTACTACAAGAAAGCTTTCTGTACTTCATCTGCTATATTTGATTTTCAAGTCTTTCTGTTATATACAATATCTTAAGACCGTACCAAGTAACACAACCACTGAATACCAATGGTAACTGTCTCTTGTGAATATGAAAATTTCACAGCTTTCATGAGATGAGAAAACATTAACTGCATGTGCTATGTAAAACAGTCCCAGTGACAACAGAAAAATACATAATTTGCTGCATATTTTCTGGGGTTACCTTTCTTTTCCTGTACCTATGCTCTGCATTAACTGTATTCTTAATAACGAGTAAGAGCTCACTCGGCTCTAAAGCTACGTAAAGAGACTGAAAAAAACCCAGAGAACATTTGAAGATAGACATGCTTAAGAGTCAACATATGCTTTAGTCAGTTAGTTAGTGCACTGAACAACACTCCTTTATCTTGCCCAATTCCTTACTATCCTGTGCCATTAAGCTATGTCAGATCCAAGTTTTATCGCAGTCTTGTAAATGCTTTCCAAGATCTTTGTTTGAAGTAATGGGAATTCATGTTTGTCCCATACTGCATTTTATTAGATGCTTTAAAAGGGCAGAAGGGTTCAATGATCATTTTGGTGCTTCATCTTTGTCATGTCTATTTGTTCCACCACATAGCAAAGCCCAGAAAGTCACTTTGGTTTTCACTTGGACATTAGGTCATTATGTACGTACATTTACTTTTTAGGGAGCAGGAAAAGTTCTGTAGACACCAACTGTTTCAGATCCTGCTACTAAACACTTTCCACAAGCTTGAGTCCAAAAGAAAATCAGTTTAGGAATGTTTACTCAAAAGACATATCTTGTTATATAATTCCAAGGCTATATGCCTGCAATTTTGGTAGCAGTAGGTCACCAATAGAACTTCAGTTTGACAGCCGATGATTACACTACCCAGACCTCAGAGCAACAGGGGAGATTTTCCTTCTCTGCAAACCTTCCTTCTCTCCTCCAAAAGTCAGCTTTTTTCTGAGGTCTCACTGGAATCCCACCTGAGTATTCTTTCCTGGTTTTACAGATTCCAGACAATTATTGTCTCCAATGTGCCCCTTTATGCCAACCAACATAGGTATTTATTACCTCCTTGTAAAATAAAAAGTATCTCACTTGTCAAATGCAACTAGCATGCTGAGCAACCAGCACAATCATCAAGAGATACATACATTAACAAATACATCAGGCTTCACGCTTAGTACGCATTAATAAAGGAAACTCTTTCCCAGTTCATGAAGACAGACTCAATCAGCTACTGAACTGCAGAAGTGTAATTTGAGACTAATCCTGAATAACTGTTCAGGCAAGTCCCCAGCCAGGTAAGTACTGAACACAGATCAAAAGGGAGGGGAAAAAAGGAAAATAAATTCATGGGCTTAACACCTCTTCTCAGGGATATCTCAATGGTAGCATGAGACATTACTTCTCCAGTCTACCTCCATTATGTTGTAAGGTAGCCCCTACATACATGGGGCTCAGTCAAAGTAGGAAACATTTTCACACATTAGTGGTTGATATACTGAAAAAGAATGCACAGAGGAGGAACACTTCACTCAGGAAATGTTAGACAGTTATGCAGTCGTGTATATTCCCTGCTACATGATGCAGCCATGTGTGTAATTCAGCCTTCATCACATAATATTAATTTTTTTAAAAAATATACCAAAAAGAATAAACAGAGTGAGACGTTAAACACAATTTACCTGTCTCATTGCAGTTAAAAATCCTTGAGGATTAAAAAACCCCGTCATCCAGAAGCAGTTTGGTCGGCTTTCAAAAATCCAATTGTAAAACTGGTGGTTTCTTTCTAGAAGCTCAGTAAACCAGAAACCAAGTGTACTGGAAGCCCAAGATGCCTAAAAATAGCAAACAGCAAGTTCATTTTTTTTATTTTATTCAGCAGTTTTAAAACATCATATTCACACCAAGAAAAGGTAGTAAACAACATAAATTAGCAAAGCATATTTAAAGCTCATTTTTCATATCTTAACTTTTAACCTGATAGATAAATGTTGTGTCCCACTGAAACCTGAAGCAAATTCTTGCCCTGTTCACATTCATGCCTACCATTCCATTTAGACATGCATAATGCTTCCTGTGGTAATTGTTCATTTTATGATGTTTTTGAAAAATTAGATAGCTGTGGAAACTAGGAAGAAATATTGTATATATGTCTTTCTAAAGCCAAGATCAATGCATCAAGGTAACAGGATTTCTGCCAAAACTATTCTTCTTTTTTCTGGAAAAAAATTAAGGAAAACTAAGCTTGGATTATGTGAAGATTTATGACAATTTTTCTCTTTGAATAGTTGTATCATACTTGCATCTGCTTCAGTCTAGGTTTTGTACCTTGAAAACACTTCTTTAATAAAAGCAAATCAAGCAAATACCTAAAAAAAAACCTCCCCATTTTTCTTTCCATCAGTTGCCATTAACAGCTCTAGTTGTCCCTGAAAACAATTCCTATGGGGAGAGGATGAGAGAGCTGGGATTGTTTAGCCTGGAGAAGGCTCAGAGGAGATATTTTCAATGTTTATACCTCATGTGGAGAGTGGAAGAAGGTGGAGCCAGATCCTTGTCAGTAATAGGAGAAGCAGCAATGTAGAAGAAGATGAAATGTAGGAAATTCTATTTAAACTTAACGGGTTTTTTGTTCGGTCAGTTGGTTGGTTGGTTGTTTTTTACTGTGAGTGTGATCAAATGCTGGAACAGGTAGCCCAGAGAGGTTGTGGACTCTTGATTCTGGAGATTCTTAGGAAACCTGCTTTAACTGGACCCTGCTTTTAAACTAGACTATCTCCTGAGATCCCACCCAGCCTCTACTATTCTGTCACTCTACGACTACAAGTCTTAATCTCAAAGAACAGCAACAGTGTAGTCCACTATTTCTTAAAATCCATCATCACATTTGAAACTACTTTGTCTCTAGCTTTTTATTCTGCCAATACACATGTCCTGGTTTCAGCTGGGATAGAGTTAATTTTCATCCTAGTAGCTGGCATAGCATTGTGTTTTGGATTTAGTATGAGAATAATGTTAATAGCACACTGATGTTTCAGTTGTTGCTAAGTAGTGTTTATACCAAGTCAAGAATTTTTCAGCTTCTCACACCCTGCCATCAAGAAAGCTGTAGGGGCATAAGAAGCTGGGAGGGGACACAGCCAGGACAGCTGACCCAAACTGGCCAAAGGAATACTCCATAACATATGATGTCATGCCCAGTAAGTAAACTGGGGAGAGTTGGTTGGGAGGGATGGATTGCTGCTCAGGACTGGATGAGCCTCAGTCAGCGGGTGGTGAGCAATTGCATTGTGCATTACTTGTCTGTCTTGAGTTTTATTTCACTATCTTTTTATTATCTTCCTTTTCATTACAATTATTATTATTACTACTAATTATTATGTTTAATTTTTATGTCCACTATTAAACTGTTCTTATCTGAATCTATAAGTTTTACTTGGTTTTGATTCTCCTCCCCATCCCACCAGCAGAGAGGGGTGGGGGGGGGGGGGGGGCAGGAGGAGTAAGAGAGCACTGCGTGGTGCTTAGTTGCCAGCTGGGCTTAAACTATGACAGTACAATAGGCTGTTAAAATAGGAAATACCTGCATCTCCAACATTCATTTCTGGTTTTATAAACGAAAGAGGGCTTTTTTGACTCTGTTTATTTTAGCCCAAAATCTACTCCAGCAGTTGCACAGTCCTGGTTAACATTTGTGTTTGAAAAAATTTCTTACTGTATGTCTGGCAGTTTAATCTAGCTCTACAGAAATATTTTTTTGCCCCATACAAAACAAGGGACTTACACCTACTTTTTTCCAGCTAGCAGGAGACTTTCCATCATACATGCAGTCTAAAGCGTCCCTCAGATTTTCATTCATAACGATCGTCCCATCAATGGCAAGTTTTAGATCAGTCAGAGTGCTTCTCACTAAGGAAATAACTCTCTGCATTCGTTCAATCTCCTGTCGCAAAAATATGTTCATAGGCTGAAAAGGTCCCATGTTCTTTAGTTTCTCTTTTACCTGTAGGTAGAAAATCAAAGATCCTTCAACAGAAGTAAAAAATGAAGGTGGCTTCATGTCAAGGCTAGGCCCAAATACAATTTTTAAGGCATAATACTTTTATTTTGGAAGTTAAATGGACCTTTTGACATCTTCCTTGAATCCTCTGCAAGACAGAAATACAGGATTTGTTCCAAGAGAAATTGACGATGCTGAGACTGACTACGTTTAGTCTATATATCATTTTATGAGATAACGTCATTTAAACAGCATGTAGGCCATACTCCATTTCAAGATTTCAGCTTTAATTCCCACAGACAGTTCCCAAGGTTCACTTTGCACAAACCAGCCACTTTGCCTGAGCATAGTAGTGCTAGTTATCAGTAATGCCTGGGAATTATCACAATGCCAGGCAGTCTTGCATCCCAATAAAACTTGCCGATATATTTTTAATCAAAAGCGTGAAGTTAACAAATTAACAACAACTGTATGAACATAACTAGAAATTTTGTACTCAATATGGTCCTACTGAGAGATAGGTGAAAAAAATTATATATAACAGGTATTGAATCCTATACAGGGTAACAGCCCTGTTCTTAGTAAAACACATAACCTTTTTAAGTTTATCAGTATTTTACTACACAAAATAGTTTTCTCCATGTGAAAAGTTTAGTACTGCACGTTCATTTTTATTAATACAAACTATATATCAATTTGTTTTTTCTGATCAGAGCTGATCTGCCCAAAAAGAGCTCTTGTAAACTTAACAGGGCTACGTGTACTTATACAATGATACCTTATAATATATGTCTTTATTAAGCCACATATCTACTCCTGGAGACATCAGGTAGAATTCAAAAAAAGAGTTCAAAAAAAAGAGTTGGACTAACAACTGACAGGAGATTTAGCTCAACACTAAAGCAGTACCCTTCTACCCTTTGCAGATCTCAGACACCTGGTTTAGCCTTTTAGAAAGTCATAAAGATCAGACTTCTAGAAAGACAGTAGGTCAGAAACTTCATCGAGTGCAAACTTTTGGAAGATTGCTAGATAATCAGTATTCCAAATTCAAATACATATATTCATCTGTTCAGATAAAATATATTATCATAATTGTGTCATTTGAGGGGAAGGAAGATTATGTAACACAGAACAGGCTACAGAAGACATAAAACAGATGGAAGACATGGGTACCCGAAATGAGTCTATACTTATGAGCATAGCCCACATATGGGAAACTTATCACTGTGTAAAAACAGGAAAGACGGCATAGATCGTACAAGTCTCCTTGCTCCTCCTCATAGCTCAGTATCCTTACAGGAGAAATTTGGCATTCATAGGCCACCTAGCTTTGTATCAGATTTTCATGCTAACTTCCATTAAAGAGTAAGTAAAATGGCAGAAGACTAAGGATAAGAGATTTCACTCTCCTCAAGGAGATGGTAGGCACATTATCTAATTAATAAAATGTCTTACTGCCTAGATTAACAGATTCCCAACGTAGCCACGTGCTTAAGTACAAACATGGGTGTGAACTTCTTCCTGATGACGTATTGGGGTGGTTCACATCCATGTCATAACAAAAGTGTTGTAAATGCTTTATTATGGACATAACCAATCTTACTTGCTTTTAATCTTTTGCAAATATAATGAAACACAAAAGTTCAGCATCCCTTGATACAGGAAATATAGGAACCTTAACTATTTTACAAGCATTTTCCTCTCATTTATTTGAAGTGCGTTAACCAGCCTCACCTGAGAAGAACTATAAAGTGAGCATCTTAAATTCTGGGGCTCTAAAGGCCAACTAAGAACTACGGAAACACCCAGAAACAACATAAATTGTCCAAACACTCAAACTGTAGTCTCCAGGGTGGGGACTCGGAACACAGGCAATTGGACCATCTATGTATCTAGTCATCAGTAAATGTTTTCTAACTGTAAGAAAACCCTCTCACCCTGCAAGTCATTCTGTCTTCCACATAAAGAGAAAAAAAGTTGCTATTTCAGAAAAGAAATGGCTGCGAGGCAGCAGGTGTCCTACATTGGCTATTATGCGTTAATATGGATACTGAGATACTAACACTAGGCTTCAATCAATGAAACCTATCACTTGACAAGCTTTTCAGAAATCACTTCACTGAAGAAGAAAGCAACATAAAAATATCTTCAGGATGCAAGCTGAATCCCAAAGTAATACATATGTTAAGACTGTAATACTTTTAGAAGCATTAATATACTTGCAACACGACCTCAGTTCTCTATAGTGTCAACCACCTTAGTTAAAAGCTGATGATCCTACATCCCCCATAGTGCAAATGGCAACTTAAGCATCAAGTGGTTTTCTATTTTGAGAAAGCTCTTACAAAAGCACTTCAGTGCATATTTAGTGACTTCTTAACATTTGTAATGAGTCTGGTCGGACTTCTTTAAAATATGTTTTTGAAGTATTGCCCGCATGAACGAATTCAGACATGCTTTTAGAAGAATTAATATGGCTTTTTTTTTTTTTTTTTTTTAATTCACACAAAGGAAGATGGAGCAAATGTTTTCGACAGAATTTCATTAACTTACTTCAAATGGTACATAATCTGCAGGAAGCTTTTCCAGCATATCATCAGCCAGTCTGGCTACAACTGCCTCTCGGGTTTCACCTCCTCCATCAGAGCTATCTTTAGGCTGAATACTGAGGATAGTGTCCAATACATCTTTGGAAAGTTTACTTTGGTAAGTGATATCCGCATTGGGGTGCAAACCAAACACCTCTGGTGTGTCATAAGCAGGAAGACTCTACATAGTAAAATACAAAAAAAGCACAACTAGAGATGAATTTATAAGCTAATTATTAAAACACAAAAACAACCAAGAACAAAACCAAGTAACACAAAAAAACCCTTACATTGTCAGTCAAAAGGCTTGATCTCTTCAAACCGCCTTAGGGCAAATAACTTGCTGTGATCTGTTTGTCATGTCACAGTCCAAATCACACCAAGGTTAACAACAAATTCAGTTTTAACCTCTATATGCTACTTTAATAGTCAGCTTCTACTTTCATATATCTATGCCTTTTATTTCTATGAGGTTGTACCTAATGTCTGGACTCCATTCTTTGCCCTCTTTAATAAGTGTATGTCTTCAGGTAGGTCCCTCAAGCAAATCACATGAAAAAGAAAAGATTCCTGTCATGATGATGATAACATTGATGACAACAATTAATTGTCACTAATAGATATGCAGACTGTTAGAAACCAACACAGAATCTGTGAATAAAAGACAAAGTACAGGTACCCAGAAGAAAAGACAAACTATAGGGACTCAGGAACTTGAGAACTGAATTGGGTTTTTTCTGTTGAAAAGTGTTCATTTACCAACCTGTATGTACTGAAGGTATTGATCCACCATAGTACATTTGGGTATGCTGTATCCTTTGTAGAAGCTGAATTCCTGACTGAATGTGTTTTCACTGAACCAAACCTTTACAAAGGTATTCATGAGTCTTTTGTCATAGTCATCTGTCACACGGCCACCATACTGGATCTCACCTATCATGTAACAAAGAGTACTCCAGGAGATTCCCTAAAAACAAGCAGAAAGCACTTTAGCTAATCTTCTTCTCACCTATTTTCACCTCCCTTAGTAAGAACAGTCAATATACAAAGTCCTGCATCTCTCCTTTTTGGAAGAAAGTTATTTTCTTACTACTCTTTTTTCCTATAATCCTGCGTTCTCAGAACACCTTCAAGTATTTCTCAAAATAGAATCTGTTGACAACTAATTCAAGAGGCCATTCTGGCATCTAGGCAAGAGGGATACAGCTACATTCTAATCATGCTTTCAAACTTCTCTTAAAATTCCAACCACAAAGTGATCTGCCACAGGCCTCTATATGACAACCAACCATATGAAAGTGAGGAATTTAAGAGGAATTCTTACACAGACATTTAAAGCCACTTTCAACTTCTTTATGCTGCCAAGATTGGTTGGAGGAACCAAATCTTGGTTTTACGCAAAATACATTTAAACAAAATAATATTTTAAATGCAGTGGTCCATTTTTAACTGTATGACTTAATTAGCACTGAAAAGAAGGTCTATACTTCTAAGGTTTATATTTCTGAAGTTGTTGGAGGGGGTGTCTCGGAGGGATTTTTTTTTAATGTACAAGTTAACATAGAAATTTAACATGCACAGCATTAAAAGCCTAATTTAAGCCTGCTGCTCTACAAACATGTATACCTGCAATGTTGAAAGTTTGTTGAAAGAAATAAAAGAATAATTTCAAATCATGTTTGTGTTTCACTTATTGGGAACCATGCATATACATTCCACTACTAGAAAGATCCATCACCCTAATCCACCTTCCCCTCAAAAACATTAATTACCTTCTTGGCATCCGTGGCATCCAAGTGGTTTTGAATGAACTGCACAGTAGCTTTGAAATCAGCTTGATTAAACTCATAGGGTACATTCCAACCCAGAGATCCAAACTTGCGTCTTTCTTGAACAGCGGAGTGTAGAAAGGCTACAGCATACAACATTGGTTTCCATTGTACCATGTCACTGACATCTAGTAAGTCCTGGCTGACACCTATTGATTGTAAGCAGGCTTTATAAGAAACACAGTAACAGTATTTTTCAGAACTACTTCAAATCAGAGCTAAAACATCACTCCTAGGGATATTCAGTTGGTTCTCTGCCTCTCCCAAGAGTAAATTATCATCCTACAAAGTGTTCTATTCTACAGACAGTTTATAGCATGTTATTAAGTTGCTCAAACTAGAAATGTCAGAAAAAAAACCCAAACCACGATTTATTAATAGCTGAATTTACATTAAGTTGCTTTCTGCACACTCTTTGACATTTATGTTATACAATATAAAGAGCACTTAACAGCCAAAGATTAACATGTCACTTTTCTGCCAAAAGACAGACGGAGATTAAAATTTTAAACATTTTGAACTGAGATAGTAGAAGCCAACATTTAAGAAAAGAAAAAGCATTTCCTGTTTTGCTGTCCAATAACTTCTGGCAACAGAACTTCTGCAGATCTTTTCTTTTTTGTTTTCACAACTTCTAGCTCAAACCAAGGATCAAGATGTGTCCTGGCATTGTTGCAATCAGTTCCTCATACTAGCTCACACCAACTACCAGTGCCTACAATGCCACCACAAGATAATACCAGAGAGTGCAAAAATGAGCCAAATTAATTTTAAATCATCACCACTCTAGCACTCACCACTGTATGTCCTCTTTAGTCCAGCTCTGAGCCCTTGTGGTGGCTCATTAGTAAACTTAATAGACATTTGAAGAAGAGTGATGGGGAACTGTTTGTGAATGTCAGTTGTCATCCACAGTCGAAAGCTTTCATGGACAGTCTCTGTCTCTATTACAGTGTCCATCAACTCGTCCAAAAAGTCAAGTCCAAGGTGGCAGTTTTGCAGAAGTGCCCAACCTCCCTAGTTTAAAACAAGAGAAGATAAAGTTATCAACATTGTTTACAAAGTGAAGTCACTAAAATCACTCTTTGTTTATGCTGTAGGTTAGGAACAAAGCCAAATCATCTAAGCTATAGCAAAATATAGCATGTTTAAGTGCTTATCAAAGCTGTTGAAAGAAGAAATACTCCACAGTCAGTTCGGCACCACTGGCTCACCAAATCAAAACTAAGGCCTTAATCATTTGATTCCATGTACATTTCATGTACAGAGACCAGCATATAATAATAAACAAAGGATTGTTTGAAATATAAAATATAATAATAAAAAATATTTTAAAATATAATAATAAACAAAGTAATTTTTCTCCAAAAGAAAGCTCATGTGAACTAAGTTGTGGGTTGTTCCTTCTAGAGGAATTGTTAGCTTGTTTGGTTTTACCTAAACAAGTGGTTGCTACTTGCCCAGTGTGGTCTTCTCAACTAGTCCCTACCTTTTCCATTTCAGTACGTTTCAAACATATCTGGACATGACCATAGTGCTGATAAACACTGATAAATCTCGACTTATGTGTGGGAGCTCGGAAGTAGCTCCACAGATCTACACCTTGCTCTCACAAAGATGACAGGCTTAGAAAATGACAAAACATACAAGCTTACTCTAAACTATTGCTATCAATCAGTAGATATCAAACTTTCTCATATGAACTACCATACTTTATACAGACTTCTCACATACCTCTTCGTTAAGATGGTATGCAAGACGAGACAGTGAGGGAAAGTAACTGCATTTCTCTTACTAAACAAAAGGAGCTTTTCTTCCCTAGCTTTTGAATGAGTTTCTTCTCATCTGATTTGCTAATTAGCTCTTAATGTGAAGTTGTCAAACAAGAATCTGAGGCAAAAGTCAGAGGAAAACAGTTAAACAGCCAGGAAAGAAGCTCATAACGCAGGAGCATGAGAAGTTTAATCTGTCCACATCAGCAGGCATAGCAATACTACCATCTGATAGGCAAAGCATGCTAAACTGGAACATCTCAGCTCTTCTTTCTCATACAGGAAATTTTATTCTTTAATTCTTCCATGTTTCATATGTAAAATGTCTGTGCTACAAGACTATCCATCCCAATTCAAAATCCAGACTACAACAATATAAAATATTTTGCCATACAGCCTTGTTTTTCTCAAGGTTATGTAACTAAAATTGTATATTTCAAATTAATCTTCTTCATTTAACAAAATTTGTTTGTATTACTAAAAATACAAAACTGAAAAAACGTTGTGAAATGTTGGCTGAAGAATATTTAATATTCATGCAATCCAAAGAATCAGTTCAGCTATGTTCATCAGTACAACCTACAACAAAAACTATTTTATATGAAAAACACTGATCTCTGCACAGTTTCAAAAAGCTTGTTATGGACAATTAAATGACTGTGAAAAGGCAGTTCTATTCCTTAGGACATTTATTTATACAAATAAATATATGTTCTTGCATCAGCATTAACTACCCATCAAACTACTCTATTTCCTGACAAGATTTTCATTTCAGTGTTTAATACAGACACAAAAACCAGATTTTTGTCTCTCACATGAGCCATTGTCTGCTGTAGAAGTTTACGAGCATGGATTTCTTGTCCCTGGCCCATGGAAACACAACGTGTCTCTGTCTTCAGTCTTTTTCCCAAAGCAATAATTGAGTCTGTAGGATCAGAGCCCATGGAAAGAAAGCATATGAGAGGAGTACGTGGATCTGACTCTTCCCATGTCTTCTCCAAGTCCAAGATGACTCCCTCTGCATACTTCTCCCCCATAGTGTCAATGATGTATTTTCTAGCCTGTATTAAAAAGGGTAAATTTAACCTGTGATGTAATCATTTAATATTGTTTTCTTCCCAGTGTAAATACAACCAACAGGTAAACTGAAGAGCAAAGGCTGTTATAAATTTATATCAGAAATACATATATGCCACAAATTTATTTTTACATGTTAACATATCACACTGTCTTTGAAGGTGTTATTTCTTACAGCCTTATAAGACCAGTTAGAACTTAAAAAATAATTACTCTGTTACATACATCTGCATGTAATGTTACATGTAATAGCTATAACTACAGTATAATAAAAATAATCATATTACTAAGCCTTTAGAAATATTTTAATTATTTAAAGATGGAATCTCCATTAGACAGCATAAGTCCTAGCCTTAAAATCTAGCTTTCCTTTCCAAATATTAGAGAAAAAATGAGGAAATAATGGAAGATATGCTTCAGAGGCGTTAGGTCTTTCCCACCTTCATGCTTAAACAATGAATTAATAGTAGTAATGATGAAAATAACTGTCACTAAGTAGAAGATCCAGAGAAACAGATGAAGACCATCTCTGTTATTCCTTATTTATTTATTTTGAAAATTGCTAGATTATTGTTCCTTTTTACTAAGAACCAGAAAAGGCTCTTTCAAACATTCTGAGATGATCTTTCTCGTGTTCTTTCCCACTACATAAAGCAGAACTGGATAAACACATGTTTCCAGATGTAATCCTATCTCCATAGTAAAATCATTGGTTAATATTTGTTCAATATATTGGAATAATTTTTCTAACACTGATCTTGTAGGAAATGCATAAGTTGTCTGAAAAGAATTTCAAAAAATGCAATGTAAAGGTCCATTACAAAAAGGAGTTTAGCATCAAATTAAAAAAAAAGTACTAAACCACTATTTAACTATAATTCTAATGGCACCTAAATAGACTATGTTGGCTATATAAATGTACCTGAGCTATGGTCCTGTCAGGACACCAAGACCTGATAAGAAGAAGATGTCTGAAGCAGTCCAGGGATTGACCATAGCCACTAGGAATCAGTTCTTCTTCAGGATTGTCTCTATCAAACCAGATTTTCCACTGTTTTTCTGCTCTGGAAATCTGCAGTTATACCATCAAAGGGGTAAATTTCACTAAACAGACAAGTCATATTTCAACTGCCGCTAGGTCACAAACTTTTAACAAGGGTCACAAATACATAATTCACACACAGGCATTTGTTTAATAATGTTAGTACACAGAGAGGATAAGCTTTCAGACACTGCTCCAGTGTCTCACCACCCTCACAGTAGAACAGGTTGCCCGGAGAAGCTGTGGCTGCCCCCTCCCTGGATGGGGCTTTGAGCAACCTGGTCTAGTGGAAGGTGTTCCTGCTCACAGCAGGGTGGCTGGAACTAGATGATCTTTAAGGTTCCTTCCAACCCATTCCATTCTATGGTTCTGTGATTCTATGATTTTAAGTACAAAATTGTAGAAGGCAACAATGCCCTTAGGTATTCTTATTCTGAAAAAATTAGCTACTATTCAGTATTTTCCATTAATGATAAAATGGTATAACAAGGTCAAGACACAGATAGCTAGGCTCAGACATAGCTTTGGGAATGCTAGGTACATATCTGCTCCCTGCATGACTGTACAGAAGTTACTCTTCACATATATCAATTGCTACTTACTCACTCCATCAGCTACCATTATTATCCATTAACACCATTCATACAAGTGTTGAATTTACTGAACACCCTTTCCCTAACTCTTACTCCATGTAATCAGTAATATTGGAACAAGCATTATAATACATAGTGCAAGAAAGCAAAACAGGTTTGCAAGAAAGTCTAATAATCAGAAGATTCAAATTTCATTATGTGAATTGGATAACAGCAAGTTGTATCCCAATCTGAAAGTATTATAATTATATAGAGTGTGAAAAGTTCTACTTTCTTCTTATTTTCCTGGGTTTTTTTATAAATACAGGTTGCTAAGCAGTCAGGGCCACAACTGTGGCTATCTGCAGTCAGTTTCATGCTGTTCTATCAGATAAAAAATTTTCCCACCACATGCCTTGATCACTACCAGATAATCACTATAAAACAAGAGATTTATTTTAAATGCTCTTACTTGATCAAGAATATCTGAGAATTGTTCAAGCTTACTAAGCTCCACCAAGTTTAGCCAAGTCATATCCAGAATCCATTTAGCTGGCTTAGGAGGACAAGCTTTAAGGTCTAGGGAAGCACCACCTGCAAGAAATTAGGAATTAGTTATATACTGCAAGACTATTTCACATGATTAATTTTTCCCAGTTTGCAGAAAGACTACTAAGGACGGTCATAAAGAAATTTCTGAGTTAGGTAACATGCAAAATTTATTTTCAAATCTTATTTTCCATCTTACTTTAAAACATAATTTTTTTAAATCTCTAACAGCTTCCCATTACAAGCTAAACCTATTTTTTACTGTAAAAGAATAAATTTGCGTTTATGCAGAAAAAAATGAAGAAGCTTAAATTCAACGTTTTCTTGTTGTTGTAGATAATGTAATAACTTTGCCAATATGTACATTTGTCTTCTTTCTAACCCAACTGAAACTAAAAGAAAGGAAAAACAAAATAAAAAGAAAGAACAAGCTTCAAGAATCCAGATTTTTAATCAAGAGGTTCCAGGGGTTTTCTACCTTATAAAGACACACCATCTTTGGTGAAACAGAGTTGGTAATTTGGTTCATTTACATTAATTTTTTTTTTATGATGTACCTTAAACTTAATATTTGTTAACCAGTTTCTCTTTTGAGGATTTACTATTTCTTTGTGCAATGTGCCTGGAAATAAATGTTTGCTAGGAAAAGATATTTTGAAGATTCAACATGGAAAAATTAAGAGTTATAATCCATAAATAAATGTTGCCTGGAAAATTAAGTATCTTGGAAAGGTAATACAAAATTACTCCAAGCTTTCAAGTGAAGATACACAGTGCTTGCATGCAGTTAAGGCTAAAGCCATGAACTTGCCACATTCAGCTAAGAGTCTGATACTTTTTTAAACTGTTAGCATCACTTTCTGTTCCTGTTTGCTTGCTTGCCCTCCTGCAGTTACGAAATAAACTAAAAGTTGTTTAGTATTATAATAATTTTTCTTAGTCAAACACACACCTGATGGTATTTGAGCAGCAGACAAACATCATTAACATTGGAACAGGCTGCCCAGGGATGTGGTGGAGTCACCGTCCCTGGAGGTGTTCAAAGAACGTGTGGATGTGGCACTTCAGAACATGGTTTAGTGGACATGGTGGTATTAGGTCAATAGTTGGACTTGATGATCTCAGAGGTCTATTCCAACCTAATGATTCTATGATTCTATCACCTGAAAGGATACTCAACAATTTTCCTTTTAAATTCTCACAATTCTCAGAGCTATATTTATCGATATTCAGTGTGCTGCTATAAATTAGAACTACCATACAATGTTGTCTGTCACCAGAACAGTATGATAAGCATGTATTCTGACTGGCTTCTCATGCACAAAAGGAAGCAGCAGGCTGGCTAGGAGATAACACTACAGCTCACAGATTTTCTACAATAATATATGTTGCTATACTTAAAATTGTTCTGTAGTTCCAACCTTTAATAAGTGTCAGAAATTCTTCATGCTTCACCCTGTTTCTTTGTATATCAATCTTCAATGTAAGTAATAACGTGAAAAGAAATTTGTGTTCCTCATAGAGTCCTCGGGCAGCATATTTGAACAGTTCATATGTCATATGTTCAATAATATTAGTAATCCTCTTGCTAGTTATAGGGCTCTTCATAGACCTGTTAGAAGAAAGTTCTGCAGTTGAATGTTGATTTGCATAGGATTTATTAAAGGCAATACTATTTTAGATACAAAAAGCCATAGTTCAGAACTTTCAAAACTTGAAAAAATAATAGATCACAAACACAGAATATCAGACAGCAGGCTAGCAACTACTTACAGATTGAAGGAATAACAAAAAAAAAATATTCCTTTCTAATCAAACCTTTCTGCATAGCTGAAAAATCAACACAGTGTAATGTTTTTTAATCACCTAATGCCTAAATTTTAAGGACTGTAAGTACATTCGAAGATTCTTTGCCTTGGTAACTAACAGGAAAAGGCTTATGGGCATTTAAACTCACAATTCCTGTCAAGATCGTAAGAAGCAACACTCTTCTTTCCGACATTAGGTTACAACAAAACTTTACCGCACTACAGCCACCTCCAGGACTGGGTAAATACAAATTATACTTATTGTTAGCTAAATTACCTGGCTAGGGAGCAGTCAAAAAGCCCCAAAAACTGCCGAAGTGAAGTCTGATACATCACATTGACCATGCTCATCTCAGTAATAAGGAAGTATAAGATGCTACCTCGAGTTGCAACTGAAGGAGAGGAAACAAGACTGTGTTCAAAGTAGAAATATAGAGCAGAAAAATTTAACTTTCTACAAGTACAGTGAGTAATACTAATGCTAACTGAAGATCCTGGAGTTGCTCTACTCTTTACTGGCCAGGAAAATAATCAAAGCGTAATTAACACACGCTATGTAAAGACCAGTTTGCAAATATGAGCATATTTGGAGAGCATCTGGATGGTATACTGCAATATCCAGATCATCAGTAGAACATACCAAAAGTAAGATGATTTGAAGTACTGTTTGAGTATCCAAACGAATTTCTCTTTACAGACTTTTACACCGGTCATATAAAAGCCAAATGAACTATATTGATTTAATGCACCCAGCACTGATTTAACCTACCTTCAGCAGTCATTATTTTTAAATACAGAATTTTTACAAAATCTGCAATTATTTCTGGTACATTAACTATACCATTTTATACACTTCCTAAAATACAGGTATAACAATTCCAGAGAGCTCCCACACACACACTTTCTTCACATATTTTCACCTGTCAGTTAAAAGTCAAAAGACTGACAAAATGGGCTGACTATAACAACTTAAGGATCTAGGACAGGATAAACAAAGCATTCGTCCAAACAGATACAAAAAGCATTTACAATTATACTGGCCCCCTAAAAGAATGTCAACATGTTGAACTCAAACATACAGTTACCTAAATACCCTAATGACTGGTCTCATTGACAGTCCATAAAAAGTGTCAACATTTTAAAGTTAAGAAAGAACAACCAAGTCCTGTCAAGTTTCTCACCCAGTAGACTAGATGGATGAGGACACTTGTATATAGAGCAATGGGAAGTCTAGGGAGAGAATAGATCATTCCATTTTATAAATTCCACATGGAGCATAACATTGACTATTTTCTCCAACACAGCTCAGTATGACATTTCCTATACAGATTTTACTTACAGAAAACCACAGATCCTTCCCACCCATTATGGTCTTCTTGATCTGATCCCACCATTTCTCTAAGCATTGCCATTTTAACCATACGCAGTCATTTGTCTTTCATCACTACCTTCACTCACCCGGTCTGTACTCTTCACGGGCTGAGTTGATCTGTACTTCAGTTTCAGCAGAAGTTTGCAGTTTCTGTGTTACCTCCTCAGCAGTCTTCTTAGTGTTATTCAATACAATTATTAAACTCTCATCATCTGCCAGAGAACTCTTAGTGCTTGTAAGTCGGAACAAAAGGTTGTCTTCTAGGTCTTTAATCCTCCTTTTGTTCATAGTCACATCTTCAATAAGATCTGTTCTTTCTTTCTCTAATTCCTGTTGGAATACATGGCAATATTTGGAAAACAGAAGAGTAATCAAAAATAAAACCAAAATAAAATAAGATATTTAGTTTTAAAAGTACTGATCCTACTAAAAGAGTACAGGTCAAGAATAACTGCACTAATTTGGGGAAAGAATTCCAGTGGTATTTCTGACAGTAGGTCTAGTGCCAGGTTTCTGAACATGCTGCATAAATATGCATTACAAATTGCTTCAAAAATACTATGGAGCATGCTCATATCACTCCCTAATAGAATTAGAAGTTCAGAATAGTAATTGTGTTTCTTCTTTTTCTGGTTCAGACAAAGACAAGTGCAAACACCATTCCAGATGTAGGATTTTATTTCACCCCATCTAATGCCATCCTCATTTATGCCCTGTTTTCAAGCCACCATATTGAAAATACAGTCTCAGGAATAATTAGCATCCTTAGCCAACAGATCAAGCATCAAACTTTTCAAGAAGTGCATCTAAAAATTCTCCACCAAATGAGGATAATTTCAGTCTCTCACTAAAATGCTTCCTTAATTAAGACAAGAAAGCATGTAGAACTCAATTTGAGTTCCTTCACTGGGAGTATTTACCTGATTACTTTTAGTAATACAAGCTGGGTGGTTTATATAACTATTTTGTTTTCCAGTGGTCATATATAAAAGACAGATATGTGTTGATTAACAGCTTTACATTTAAAGAAATATATTTTTTAAATATCTAGAAATAAATATTCTTTAGAGATAAAAGAATTTATCATTCATTCATTCTTATACTACTCTTAAACTTTAAAAACTTACTACAAATGAGTCCTCAGAGATAAAAACACTCCATTGAAACAATACAGAATGTCCCAATACAGTGAAGTAAAAAAAAAGAAAAAGGGAGAGGATGGGTTAGAAACCTTTCATAAGTATAATTTGAATCTTATGACTCAACAAAAAGTGAGCCAGTTGGTAGAAATATTAGCTACGTCTACAGAAGTACTCCTTCTGTTTACGAAGGTCTGGTGGATAGTTCTAATAATGTCTCTCCAAAGTTGGGAGCTGTGTGTTCACTCCACCTTTGCCAAGTCCACTTCAGCACTACACACCAGCTGCTCCTATTCCAGAGAAACAGGGACAACACTAAGAAATACATGAGCTCTCTTATAGCACTAGAGGCATTATGAACCCAAGACCTTAGCAAGACTTAAGCAAACATTTTACTCCTCTGTTTGAGTAGCCTTCATTTATACAGATTTGCAACGCTGTTACAACTTTTGAAATTGTTTTTGTTTTCCCATATTTCTAACTTGTGGTCTCCTCATCCTACTGTCTGCTAACATTCCTAAGTATCTCAAGCACCTAGTTCTTACGAAGAAAGTCCTTTTGTCTTAAAAAGGAAAATTAAAAAAAAAAAAAAAAAGAAAATCATCTTCATCTTAATATCAGATTTAGGTTCTTTTCTCGTCACGGTACAAAAGGCATATTGAAACATTATTACATTATTATCATCAGATAGAAAACATTTATTGGGACTGTTGTCATAGAATAATGTAAATTTCGTATAACTTAGAAGATGTGCATACCGTTTCAAAAGATTCTGACAAAAATGGATGAAAAAAGACAAGAAAACGACAGTTAACTCCATTTCGATCAACTAATGCTTAACAGATCTAAGGAAAAGCAGGTAGCAATTTGAAGCAAGACAAGCATTACGCAAGTTTGATGAAGCATAAACAACTTCTAAAAGCACAGCGTTAAAAGAATGTTAGCATCTATTTAAATATAATAATTATCATACTGAGATATCATTCTGAGCCAAATTAAATTTCATGTTTTTCTGAGTTCCATTTCAAAGGCTAAACATTTTGGAGTGCAATGCATTTAAAAAACAGAAAGCCAAGTTTTCCTCACAAGAAGAGCCTGAGAAACAAGTTGGAAACAGAATGACCAAACTAAAGCAAATGAAGTAACCTTAGATGAAAACCTTAGCGAAAAAAATCCTTTGTTAAGTTTTTAAAATAGTTTTTTGCAGATCAGGAAGAGAATACAATTGAAAGTTTTCTGAATGCTTTCAAAAATTTCCAGTCGTAACATCAAGGATGCAAAAAGCTAAGACAGGTTACCATATATGTAATTTCAAGTAACTTGCACCAAAGAGGTTATTTCAAATACAGCTTTATGGAATTGCTTTTACAAGCTGACGTCATTTTGCAGACTGTACCAAAGAATGCTAGATCTTGTTAACAGCCATAAAATATAAAAGCTACTACATAGCTTATATCATTCTGTCACAAAATGATTCACAAGTGCAAGAATTCACATCAACTGTTCCTTACAAAATGAGCCTTTTTCCACCACAAATCTTGAAATATGAATGTGAAAATTCAAAAAGACATAGATAGTTCTAACTCCACTACTAATCTCTTTCTATGACACTAAAGAAGCAAATTTTTTGTCAAATTATGTAACAGCCAATGTATCAAAACAATCACATCATTAAAGCAGTGTAAGTTATACTACATTCGGATATAAATCAAGTCTCTCAAATCTAATTATTCCAAGAAAAAGAGAATTAAATTTACACAGAAATACCAGCTACCTTCTTTGTAGCTGGTAGATGTGCTTAGCTCACATCTTGCAAATTTGTTTAACATTCTGGTGGAAAAGAAGAAATCAGTACTAGTATTCTCATCAGTAATCGATCAATTCTTTGAGACATATGCCACACAGATTCTACCAACTGGCATATCAGACATCACAGGAATGGAGAGTCAGCTTTGCAGAATCTTTAAGTGATGAGCTGTAAACCTTCCTTTTCCTCGGTGCATGTCTAAATCTCATTCACTCTAAGTGCAGAACCATATTAGAGACAGTGGAATGGCAAGAAAGATACAAATGTACATAGAAATCTCAGAGAACGCTAACCTCAGATAAACAACCTCCTCTCATTTGGTGGCAGAAGTTCCACACGTACATTCTAACACTTTCCCAGTTAGTGGCAACAATACCACAGTAAAATAATGTTAGTTTGGAAGGGACCTCCAGAAATGAACTCGTCCAACCCTCTGCTCACAGCAGGTCTAAATAGGTCAGTTCCATGTCCAGTTGAGTCTTGAACCTCTCCAAGAATGTTGATTCCACAACATCCCTGGGTAATCTGTTCCTGTTTTTGATGATGCTCAATGTAATTATTTTTTCCTAATATCTAATCAGAATTTCCCACGCTCCTACTCGAGTCTGTTACTTCTCAGTCTATTGCTTTATACCTCTGAGAAAAATTAAGCTATCTTTTTTGTGTCCTCCAAGGAGGCATACAGCAAGTGTGATGACTGGAGGAATTTTCTGATAAAATGACAGTCATCTGTATTGCAGGGCCCAGAAGAGAAGTTTGGCATAAGGCTTTCTGAATATACACATCACAGTGTCTTTCAGACAGACATTAATAATTCCATTACACAGTGGGTTGACAAGCTGTCACTGGTTGAAGCAAAGCTGACGGAGCAATAAAGCTGTCTGACAAAATATAAGCCTTCATAGAACAGGTATGATTTCTCTCTTGAGATCTATGGACTGACCAGGAAAGAAATGCAACTACTTGACATTAACGAGATGACTGAGACCATTAAAGAGGAATGTGTTACATTGAGGGGAGGTGGGGGAGGAGAATGGGAGGACCTCAACAGATGCCACAATAAGGGAACACATTCCAGGTAAACTGGAACTATTGCCAAAATCTTAGTAAATACACAGTCACAGATGCACAGTGTTTCATCAGACTTCAACATTGCCTGACCTTACAGTTACAGGGATTAGCTGTCACATAGCTCAAAAGACACCAAATAGCCTCCCTCCAGAACTGCTGGTGGCATGTGTATTGGGATTGGCACCCCAAACTTGGACTTCCTCAACTAATAAATCTGCAATGTCAAAATAGGTAGTTAGCCCGTTTCCCCTTGGAGCAAGGAAGTAACTAAGTCTGAATCTTTGCACCAGGTTATGTTGCCATGAACTACACTGTGCATAGACAGAAGAACAAGTTTTTATTCCAGGCTCTTCTCCTTTTCACAGGCCATTCTCATGAGGTTATAACTCATTGAGGCAAGAAAAATAAGGTATGGCACAGTTGCGACAATAAAGACAAATAGAAACTTCCACATGAATGAGTCAATTTCTTCTGTGCCACTTTTAAGCCATCATAAATGGCTTATATTAAGAATAATCACAATAGAAAGAGCCAGAAAGTTACCCTGCAATATGGGAATAGAGAGTAATATATTTAAATTAAAGTAAAACCTTCTAAAGGTAAATGTAAGACATATAGCCAGGAAAAAGATACAATTAATTCTTTTACCTGTTTCTCTCTGAGAATGACTCTGCCTAAAAGTTGATTTTCAAGACCTTTCATGGTCACAGTAAAGTCAATGATGGAGGTTCGAGCGCTCATTTCAGGAGAGTAATTGGGATTTGGCAGTTTTGTGGTAATGTAAAGTCTGAAGCCATTCATAACATCCACTTCCTTATCTCCAACCTTCACCTTAAGAAAAGTATTGAAAAGAAGTCTTGACATATCAAGAACCAGTATACACTCTTTCAGATACTCCATGTAGAACCAAAGGTTACTTTTTTCTATTCAAAGACATTAAAAAACAGCTTTAAATTATATGTCTGATGCAAAGAATTTGTTGAGAATATCTATGGAACACTTTAAATTACTCATTCACAGATTATTTAATTTTTTTTTTTAATTGTCATAAGAAAAGGTACAGGGAACTCTATAGGTTAAATATATTAATGATTTCATCTTAAACTCTACTTTTTTTTTAGTATAAGCATTAACAAAATTTATATATGAGTTAATCTTTATAGTCATATATTTATTAGGTGTTACTCTGTTGAAGGCAGGGTTTGGGGGCTGTTTCCACTTGTTTGTTCATTTGTTTTATTTTTACCTTGTTGGCTGAACCTGTTTTAATGAAGTTTCTTTCCAAAACATTATCAAGTGCTGGGTCAAGCTCCTCTCCAACATCTTCTATCAAAAGAGGTCTTCCCAAAGAAAGGCTGTCTTCTAAGTGGTTTCTAAAATACTTGTGATTTAAAGAAGTGATCTAAAAATGCAATCACAGACCTATATATTATGCTATGCCCAGTTACCAAGCTTCTTTTTGTTTTATATTTATAAATTATTTCATTTTATTTAAATTACTGACAAAACCAATGATCCTATGGTTAAACTAGGATTAAGGCAAAGACAGTGACCAGAGGAAAAGGTAGCTTCAGTGTATCATATTCTCAGATCTCACTGAATGCAAACTTCTATTTTTCAACTACAAAAATAAAAGCAAAGCAACACTGAGCACTTAAAAGTTTTGATATCTTATGAGTGCAATGAGACCAGACATTCACAGGAACCTTTTATCACCTTCAATTTTATCCTAGATAACATCCCAGAGTCAAACTGTAGCAAGGTCAATTCCAAGGTTAGGGTTCTTTTTTGTTCTTTTTTTTTTTTTCCCCTTGAAAATTAGGGGGTTATATTGAACAAGCCATTAAATAGTCTTCGCTTTAAAAAGTAGTCCTCAGTACAATTGTGATTACTTTTCAACAAGTACACAAAGTACATTCAGCTTAGTTTGTTTTTAACTCCATAGTTAAAGACTAATAATAACTTTTAACATAACTAGCTAGGCAATTATTAATGGGTTCTGCACCGAGATAACAAGTGTTTTCCTAGTAATACTCTCAGAGCCACTCTATCACCGTCCTTCAAACTCCTCTTTATCTTTTTCACGGATATATTTTTTAAAAGCTTGTTTATTTGTGTAATCATAATTGTAGCAAGCAAGGACTTGCTTTCTCATATTTTCCCATTTGTATTCAATTGGTATATCTTGCCTCAGACTGTATGTCATCGCAATACTGTCTTCCCTGTATATTTTCAGAATATTTAGCACCTGACAACCATACTAAGAAAAACCAAATTATCAATAATTTCTGATTAAAAGATGACAAAATATCATACTGTGCATCTTCATTTTAAAACATTTATATGAACCTGTGTTAATCACTTATTTGGGCTTTACTTCTAACATTTATAGTATTCCACAAAAATGCTTCAGCCCTTATCAGACACTACCAATCCAGACTATTTTGCAACAGTTTATGTTTCATTAAAATAAATTCATTAAACAAATCGAGTCACTGGTACTAATAAGCTTCAAATGTACATTTTCATATCTAGCCAAATCTCAAATCTACCAAAATATATCTGAGCTGTCTTTTATATCCAGACTAGGCATTTTATATGAAAGGTATTTGAATCACTGAATTGTAATGATTTGTGAGCTAATAGTTTCTAGGGATTATGAAAGCATCAGCATTTCTGTTACCTGAAGTTCATTTCTGCTTTCCTTATTTTTAATCCAAATTTTACCCTGTGCCTGTGGATCAATTAATAAAGGATAACGAGATGCTTTTGTGACAATGATTCCATTCTGTATGGACAAGTCATCATTTGGCAATCCTTGCAGGTTCCATTCACTAATAGTTGGAGCATCAGTCAACATTTCTATGAGGTTCAAGTTGTTATCAAAGGGGATTTTCCGGCTTTTCATTTCTTTTTGCCAGTCATTTAACAGCAGACTGCGGAACTCTTGGTTAAAAGGACCCGAATAGGACAGAAAAGCTGTAGCCAAGAGTACATCACCTTAAAGAGAAAAAGGAAAAAAAAAAAAAAAAACCAAACAACTTTGCCAACTCTATTCGTGGATGAACTGCTTCCTTCTCTAGTTGTTAAATGGTTTGGCTGGTAACTGAAGAACACACTTTGACTGAAAAAAGTTATTACATAGCAAGACAATGCTACATTTCAGTAGATGCCATGTTTACTTTGTCTTTACAATGCAACCATAGGAATCAAGAGGTGGGCATCTGGCAGCCAGCCAAGGTCAACCCAACACACACAAAACACTATTCCAAACACCAGATCCCGCACAAGCAGGACATGGCAGAATAAATTTACTCATAAACTTTCAATTCCGTCATGTCCTTGCACAATCATGAAAATAGGCTTAAAGAGTATTGGGGTGGTGGGGGAAGAACCTTTATTTAGGGGTACTAATTAATAACAAATCAAGTACCATTATTACTAATAATAACAATAAAAAATTGTAACGGACATCATTATGGAGATATTAAGTGTGACAAGTTCTAATCTTACGGTCAGCTTCAAAATTTCCCCCCTAAGTTTCATGACACCATAGTAATCTGGGGGGGTTTTGTACCTCTGAAGTAAGAACGCAGGATTCGAACCGGAGAAGATACTGTACATTTATACTGAGTGCTAATATTTTTCAGACTTTTTCAAGTCGTCTGTAAAAAGCCATGATGAGTCTGTGGGGAAGTTATCCTGTATTTTTAGTAAGTTAACAAAACACATACATACTATATCAGCAAATAAAATATAACCTACCTACTATAATACAACCTATACAACTGGTTTTTACAAAATTTCAAGGCAAAAGTCAGAGAAGAAACTCCAGACCACAGTAAAGGACAAGATAAATTTCATTTACTTGATCTAACTAATAAACTAATTCTTTAATCTGAAGTACTTACATTTCCCAGTGCATATTAATAAAATAAAAATTATATTCTAAGAAAAAAATGTTTCATGAACATTAGTAACGGCATTTAAAAATATTGAGTTCCCCATATAAATGTCAGTGCCTGAATATCAGTCTTCCTCTCCTCCATATGTATTCTCAGTTATAGACATTTTATTGGCACTTGCTAACACATGACTCTCTTTGGACTGCTGCCAACAAACATCAGTCAAGTTAAAACAAACTTCGGTGTCCCAAGGATGCACTGCATATTATACATGTCAAGTAAAAGCCCATGCACAGCATATACAGCTACTGTATTTTAATTTCTTTAAATATGTATATTAGTCTCATTTCATATTTTTTTGCCTATCAGTGCTTTAGTAAAAGAATTAACAACTATTACCCTCATTTTATCAACAAGGAAGTGAAGCTACAAAGGAAAAGTTTGAAATTTCAAATGTTTTCAGTTTCACTACCCATTACAACCCAAGTGACTAACTTCCAAGTTCAAAGGTGTGGACAAAAGCTTACCTACTAGTCTCTTTGTTTGCACAGCAAATTCTTTACTCTGCTCTGTCCACCTCTCCTTTTCACCTGCTAAACCACTTATAAGACTTGAGGCAGTTTGCATTTTATGACGGCAGCGCTCAGCATCTTCAAGCAAAGTCTAGAGAAAACGATATACCAAAAAATATGATTTGCAGTCATGTATCTGATAGGCCAGAAACATCTCTACAGCTAATTAAACCAGTAGTTAAACAACAGCTTAAAAATATATTCTCAAACACTTTTATCACCGTTCAGAGGGGGAGGGAAAGTGGGATGGAAAAAATATATCAGGACAAAATATGATCATTTGTCATAAATGTGATTCAACTTTTTAATATTTCTGCTCTTAACTTCCATGTTGGCATACATGTTAAATGATATGCAAAATGCCTGGTACCTATCAACTCTGGGGAATTCTGCCCAGAATTTCAAATACATTATACCCAGATAACATACATAAATGAAACTTGATGTTACAGTACTAGGCTTTAAACAAATAATCCAACTAAAATACTTTTTGAGAAAGTAGGAGGAAAGGGAGGGGAGAAGATCAGTGGAGAAGGAGACAGGTGGGATCAAAGACGCAGTATACAAATAGTATCTCTCTCATCCTCTGTCCATCAGCACTCTTTCCAAGCAATAATAGTGAAATTGAGAGAATGCATTAAGTTTTCCTTAAAATAAGGGTAGCAATTTCTTTTCTGTAAAGAGTAGTTCACCTGTTTCTCTCTCATCGCTTTTTCATACTCTGCCTGCACAAAATCTAACTCTTCTTGCTTGGCATACAATTCTTCTTGAGCTTTCTGCAGATCCAGCATAGCAGTGGTTAGGCGATTCTCCTGGATTGCTAAATTAGCCTATGAAGTATACAAATATAAAAGTGTATTCATACATCCAACATCTCAAAGCATGTGCTATAATGTATGTCAAAGAGTTTTACTGTACTACATTTCAAAAATCAAACTGCTCAGTAGAGATTTCATCCTTCTTTAAAGCCTTTTATTTTAATTTTACAACAAACTAACTTATTGCAGGTAGCTGCAGTTAAGCAGTTGTTCTAACATCAGTTAGAAAAAATAATCAGGAAAATTTCTGGGAATACCAGCCATTCTCCACCTGACACAAAAGTTAGTCTGATCTGAGCTGCAAAAAAGACTGATGCCACTAGAAGCCTTTTTGATTTCTCCAACCAATATGCTTTGTCTAATGAAAGATACTACCTGTAACTACAAATCTTGTTTCCCTCTAGGTCATTCCTATTATAAATACAAGCTATTCTGTGTTAAAATCATGTTTGACCACGTTCTTCCTGACTTTCATTCTTACCTTTTAAAAACTATTTAAGCTTCTAAATATCACTGATGAACAGAGTTTCTGTACAGTTTTCTTACGAACTGAGATCTGGAACACTAAAAGAAGCAGATCTCGAGTTTTTTCCTACTTAATTCTTAATTAAGGTAAAGCAATTGCAATAGTGAATTAAACTAGATGACAGCTGCTTCAAACTCCATTCAAAAGGGGCCCAGAAGAATAAAACTGCACAATCTCTTTCATAATTTTGACAACTTACAAGTGGTAGTACGTTTGAAATATATTTTACTGTAGAATTACTATTTTCAAGATAATAAATTCCTACAGAGGCATGCACCAGTGGGAATAAGGCAGCTGATGTTTCCAGCAGCAGAAACACATGCACAGGTGGGGAGGAGAAGCAGCAAAGGATGTTTGTGTGCCTCCAACTGATTAACAGACTTACCTTTAAAGGTAATACTTCTTTGTTGATGGAGAAAAATACAGCCATAGCTTTTGTCCATGAGCAAAGGCCAGCAACATTCCCACATACTCTCTTAGCTGTCTCAATATTGTAGTCCACCATTTCAAAATAAGGGCTCAAAAGTTCTACCACTTCTTCATTAATTGTGTCCTTTGGAAATTGCTAAAAACAAAAAAGTGCAATACACATAATGTACGTAATATACGTAAACTATATATATGTATATGAAATACATACGTATTTCAGCACACTTGGAACCCTACCAAGATCACAAACATTACTTACAAACAGCTAATATGAAGTTCTCTGTCTCATGTATCTTTGAGCTCTTGCCAAACTCATTCCACTGTTCTATATTCTTACAAAATGGAAGAAAGTTTGCTTTCATGTGTGATCTTTGCTGTCTTACACTACCCATTACTATTGCACAGCTAATTGTTGATACAAAATATCACTGATATCGTGCTTCAAATTCTGTTTTCCTCAAGCTGAATAAGTAACTTAACTGTCTTCAGAAAGAAAAGGAAAAGCTTAGCTCTGGTTCATAAACATATGTTCTACAAGACAGTCCTTTCAAAGGGCAATCCAGCTATGTTCTCCTTAAATTACCTTATCATTCGTGGAATGTGTTTCAATTTTGAGAATTTACTTTGACCCTCTCTTTTCTCCAAAAACCATCTCTTCTATTTTTCATCTCCCAGAGCTCTCAATTTTCTCCCTTAATTTATTTTGATGGTCAAATATTCTATATAAGTTTGGTCTTTTTAAAAGATTTATTTACAAGTATAATGAAAGTCCATCACTGATGAACTTGAACAATAGTTGTTCCTGGAAGCACAAATAGGTTTATTTATGCACAAGCAATGAAATGTTGAAGGACTTCAGCAAATTAAAAATCCTTATGAGTAGATGCAATGTGAATACTACACAAATGGCATCCATGACGCTACCAACCATACCAAGCTGGTCAAGCCTGCCATCTGTTATTTCCCATTGGACCAGAGACAGATTAAGTAAACTTGTCAAAATGCACAAATCTGAGATAATAACATCCAGTGGGGCAGGACAAGGCACAATTTATTGTGAGCAGATTCATCATAATATTATTAGTTTAAATTAGGAGCAGGGATTTATTCACCAGTTACTCTTCTCACTTCCCTAGACACATGCTGTAGAGCTGAAAATCCCAAATTTAAAAAAAAAAATTGATTTTGTATATCCTAATAATCAAATTCTTTTGCAAGCCACTGCACAAGCTGCAATGCTGAAAATTAATGAAAAGTTAAGTACCAGAAAAAAGAGGTTTTCTATTGGCTTTAATGAAACAGATAAGTAACGGCTATTCAAATCAAATGCTTAAACCTTTGAACCATTTGTCAGTGAAAGTAATTTCATTGTCTTACGTAGGAGAAACTATAATTGATTTATGACCTAACTTTGGCAGAAGGATTCAAGTTTATTTCATTATGACGCATTTTTTAAGCCCTTAACATTTCAGATCTATTGTGTGTCTGATTCCACTTGCACATTTGTTTTTCTATGAACACCAGATAAAACATTGCTTTAAATTAAAAAAAATATGAAAAAGAAGGCTGCACAAGCACCTGTAGGTTCTGTAAGAAGTTCCCTGCTGTCATCAGTTTCAAAGATTCTTGCCATGATGGGATGGTACAGCATTTTTCCTGATCAATTTTCACATTATTGACTTTTCGCTGGAAGAGCAGTAACACACAGTCCATGATACGCATAATGAGGTGAGGAGGTCGACCCAGTGTGCGAACAGTGGCAATATCTGCAGGTTTTATTGTCTATGAATTTAAAACAAAGGGTAAAGCAATTACTGTTATTGTTTATTTAATAAGACATAGAGCACAAGCTCACCAACAGCATTAATCTGCTGGAGAAGAAAAAAATTAGTATTATTGTCAATTGAAAATAACTTTAAAAAGCATGAAGCTAGAAGGACCCTCCAACCAGATTTTTACTACTACTTCCTAGCAACTACTAGAAAACCTCCACTCAGACACCTTCACAGCAGCACCTAAAAGCTTAAAACTACCACACATATTTTTGACAAAACAAAGAGCAAAACAGAAACATCTTGAAATTTTACCTATTCAACCTATCGACCAAAAACTGAGTCTAGAAAGGAAAATACATTCTGATCATGTTTGGCAAAGGAAGGTGAATTAAGGAAACTGGCAAGAAGGCCTGATACACATAGACATTTGCACCTTCTCATTCATCTTACTAGGAATGTTCCTGTTGCAGAAGCAGGCCTGTGAGAAAAACAAATTATAATAATGTATGAAAACCTAGGTCCTATTGTAAGGCCAAGTGAGCCTAGGGTGAAAATCTAATATTGTACTTGTAACTCTAGTGTACACCATGAATCAATAAGGACTACCACAAAAGTATACTGAAGACATCTCCTTAGAGAAGCACCAATTTGAGCATTACTGCATATTGTACCACATACCGAGTAAAAAAACACCAAACAATGGTAACTGCTGATGGACAGGCCTACAACAGACAACTTGGATCAGAAGCTTTGCATATTCATAGGCAGTTTAATCAGCCTGAGTACATGACAGTTTCAAGCATTAAGCAATAGGTTATTGCAGGTGTTATGACACCTTGCTTCTAACCTAGCACATGCCTCACAGAGGATTCATAAAGGAAGATTTTAATTACTCATTATTATACTTCATGAAAGGGATTGCAAATTATTGCAGATTATCCTGATCATCTTCCTTCTGTCTGTCTTTTGTTTCTCTTTAATATTTTGCTTCTCATCAGGTTCAGTGGGAACCCGGTAATTCAGCAGAGTTTCTCCACATATCTGTGTGGAAAATTTAACCAGTTTTTCTTAGTGACCTTTAGGAAATTCAGCTCAGCCTTTTTTGCTGCTATCCAAATTCTGGCAAAAGACTTGCATTTAATTTCTATTTATTTACTTTTTTACTTCTAGTTGTGCATTTAATGTGCCATTTTTATTGCAGGGCATAGTGCAACTAAGTTTTATTGAACTTTGACAATTCTTACTCAAACTTTAACAAATTAATCTCATTATATGTTTAAAAATGCTTACAAGCTGTTCTGCACGTACTGTCTCTTAATGCAGCATTTAGCAGTCCTGAAATATGTAAAAAAAAAAAGGAGTGAAATAACCAACTACAGATTATTTTTATTTTATTTTTTTTTTTAATCTGGGAAAGGACCTTTATATTTATCAAATATTTTAATAGACATTTGTCTACACTGCAAGCAGAATTCCATTACAGGAATCCCCAGCTGAAAATCTGCAAATCCGTAATGATTGTGATTCATTTTTTTGAAAGATGCAGCCCTACACAAACTTGTACAGAGAATTTTCTTGCTTAGAGGAGTTTCTGAATGAATGAATGCATGCTGAGAAAACAGATATGCATGCTGATAGGATTGCTTTTATGATAGTTTTCCTTTCCCCTTTAGGCATAAACAAAGAAATTTACTATAGCAAACGCAAGAATTTCAAGATTAAGTCCAACTACCTTTCTCCATTGTGAAGTCTCACAAAAATGCCAGTGTAGCTTTTCCTTAAAATCAGATTTTCATTTATTAGAATCCAAAATTTCAAGATGAGCAGTTTGGTTTTGTTTTGATAACTTCAGCCAAAACCAGAGAGTAAGCTGTGATAAGATGCAGGACAGGACACAGGACACTGGTGCTCTTTTCATACTTCAGACACTGCCCAGTTAGCATTGTTTATTTGCTTGTCAGAATGCTTGCCCAGTTCTGGGTTGTTTTTTGAAGTTTTTTTACCTTTCTCCTGTAGTAAAGTACCAGGATCTTATGATCCAGACCTGCTCTCTTATTCCACTCTTATCAGCTGTCATGTCATCAGCCTTCATTTAGACATTTCCACTCTGTGCTTCAAGAATCACGGCAGTCAGAGATTGTTAAGCACCTCTCCATCACAGTGAAGTCATACATTCAGAACATCCATTAAAAGTTATTTATACTAGATTTTGAAGACTTTGGTTTGAAGGATGGTCTTCATCATTTGTTGGCAGCCTCTCAAGTGGAAAGGGAAACCTTTCAGTAAATGTACATAACAGCCTTTGAGGTTTATCTATCCTTCATGTTTTTCCTTTATTTTTTTTTTCTACTTCTTGTGATGCCAGCCCCTTCTAGCCTCTAGTATTAGGTTTACTTTAGATCCTACTACTGCTGCTCATGACAGAAATGCTTTGAGCGACATCCTCTTATACAGTCAGCTGAACAGACATTAAAACAAATACTATGTGAGACCAACAAAAATTAATCTTTTTTCATCACTAATCGTGATGTAAAATATGGGCAGAGCGTTATCGCTCTATTAAAAAAGCTTTACAAAAAGAATATATTGAAACACATGAAGTCCCAGGGTGAACACCAGAAATCTGGGTAATGCCACAACTTGTAAGAAAAAAGACGTTCTTTTTGAACAAGGCTGAAGAGAGTGGATCAGCAAACTTTTTCAAAATGCAATTCATTGGTGAAAACTTAAAATAAAACAGAAGGTTTAGATTTGCATGGAACTATAACTGTTTTTAAGTGGAAGGCACTTCTTCACTCATTGCACACAAGCAGTTTCACAACTGCATCAACATTCAGTTACCGGTCTAATACCAACATGCAGCACATCATATGTAAACCATACTTTCAAATGAAAGTTAAAACTTGCCCTTTTCTGAAAAACTGCCTGTTTTGGGTTTGGTACTCAGGTGAAAAAAGAAAAATAAAACTGAAACCTAAAAAGCCCTAAAATATGTATATTTATTTGCATGTATTTTCTGTCAATTGATGAGTTATGCAATGCATCTGCAATCTTATATTTGTTTTCAAAGAAGACAATCATCTTTGCAGTAAAATAATGTTATACATTGTCCAAGTACTAACCTGTAAGGCTGCTTCTGCCTCTTCCAAAGCAGGCTTAGCAGCTTCCAACTTCTCTTCAGCAACAGCTTTGTCAACTGAGATGCTGTCTACAATAGCTTGAGCTTTGTCTTTCACTTTCTGAACTTCACCCTTCACCTTCTCAGCAGCCTGTGCTTTCACAGTAACTTCTTTCAATACCTAGAATGTGAGAAAACCCACATGCCAAATATTACAGAAAACACCTAGTTGGAAGATTGTATTAATTTTTGTTGTAAAATTTTCAGAACCAGAAAACTCAAAATTACTTTCATTACTGTTGTAAGTTTCCAAGATCCTTTTTCTCCCCAACACTTAACTTCCTTTTACTCTATAAATCTTTTCAAAATAGAAGAAATAAAAAGAGAAAAAAAAATCAAACAACAATACACTTCGAAGGCTGTACATACCATGTCAGCCTTTTCATTGGCAATTTGAAGCTCCTTTTCTTTTACCTCCAGCTCTCTGCTTAGAGCAGCCACGGACTCAGAGGCCTCTTTCAATTTTTCCAGTCCAGTATTCATTCTGGAGTTAAAACGTAAAATAAGCAACATGTAATTCCCTATGTAATTTACAGTCTGCTTTCCAAAATATTACATCAATCGAATGATTCACATCAATTGGAACAAATACTAGCAAAAGATGTTTTACACCAAAACCAGGGGTTGGGCCCATGCAAATCTCATGAAGTTCAACAAGGCCAAGTGCAAAGTCCTGCACCTGGGTCAGGGCAATCGCAAGCACACACACAGACTGGGTGATGAGTGGATCAAGAGCAGCCCTGCGGAGGACCTGGGTGTGTCAGTGAATGAAAAAAATGAGTATGAGCCAGTGTGCTCACAGCCCAGAAACCCAATTGCATCCTCAGCTGTATTAAGTGTGGCCAGCAGGTCAAGGGAGGTGATTCTCCCCCTCTACTCTGCTCTGGTGAGAGCTCACCTGCAGTGCTGTGTTCAGATCTGGGGCCCCAAGCATAAAAAAGACATGGACCTCCTGGAGCAGGTCCAGAGGAGAGCCGTGAAGATGATCAGGGAGCCAGAGCACCTCCTCTGTGAGGGAAGGCTGAGAGAGTTGAGGTTGTTCATCCTGGAGAAGAGAAGGCTCCAGGGTGAACTTAAAGCTGCCTTCCAGTACTTAAAGGGCGCCTGCAGGAAAGGTGGGGAGAGACACTTTACCAGGGAGTGCAGTGACAGAATGAGGGGTAAGGGTTTCAAACTGAAAGAGCGTAGATTTAGATCATGTATTAGGAAGAAATTCTTTACTGTGAGGGTGGTGAAACACTGGCACAGGTTGCCCAGAGAAGCTGTGGCTGCCCCCTCCCTGGCAGTGTTCAAGGCCAGGTCGGATGGGGCTTTGAGCAACCTGGTCTGGTGGAAGGTGACCATAGATGATAGTAGTGCAGTGGATGTGGTTTATCTTGATTTCAGTAAAACATTTGACACCATCTCCCACAGCATCCTCGCAGCTAAACTGAGGAAGCGGGGTCTGGATGATTGGGTAGTGAGGTGGACTGTGAATTGGTTGAAAGAAAGAAGTCAGAGAGTTGTGGTCAATAGGACAGAATCTAGTTGGAGGCCTGTATCTAGTGGAGTCCCTCAAGGGTCAGTACTGGGACCAGTAATATTCAATATATTCATCAATGACCTGGATGAGGGAATAGAGTGCACTGTCAGCAAGTTTGCTAATGACACAAAACTAGGAGTGGCTGACACCAGAAGGCTGTGCTGCCATTCAGTGAGACAGGCTGGGAGAAATTCAATGAAATACAACAAGGACAAGTGCAGAGTCTTGCATCTGGGAAAGAACAACCCCATGTACCAGTATAGGTTGGGCACTGAGCTGTTAGAGAGTAGTGTAGGGGAAAGGGACCTGGGGGTCCTGGTGGACAGCAGGATGATCATGAGCGAGCAATGTGCCCTCGTGGACAAGAAGGCCAATGGCATTCTGGGGTGTATTAGAAGGGGTGTGGTCAGCAGGTAGAGGAAGCTTCTCCTCCCCCTCTACTCTGCCCTGGTGAGACCACATCTGGACCCATCCTGGGGAGGGACTGTTTACAAGGGCACGTAGCAATATGGCGAGTGGCAATGGTTTTAAACTAGAAACTGGTAGATTTAGATTGGATATTAGGAAGAAGTTCTTTACCATAAGGGTGGTAAAGCACTGGAATAGTTTGCCCAGAGAGGTGGTGGAGGCCTCATCCCTGGAGACATTCAAGATCAGGCTTGATGAGGCTCTGGGCAACATGATCCAGCTAAAGATGTCCTTGCTTACTGCATGGGGGTTGGACCAGATGGCCTTTGGGGGTCCCTTCCAGCCCAATACATTCTATGATTCTATATTGTGTCCAGTTCTGGGCCCCTCAGTTCAAGAAGGACAGAGAACTCCTTGAAAGAGTCCAGCACAGAGCCACAAAGATGATGAAGGGGGTGGAACATCTCCCTTATGATGACAGGCTGAGGGAGCTGGGTCTCTTTATCTTGGAGAAGAGGAGACTGAGAGGTGACCACATCAATGTTTATAAATACGTAAAGGGCGAGTGTAAGGAAGATGGAGCTGGGCTATTCTCAGTGATGTCCAATGATACGACAAGGGGCAACAGGTGCAAGCTGGAGCACAGGAGGTTCCACATTAACATATGGAAAAACTTTTTCACTGTGAGGGTGAACAGGCTGCCCAGAGAGGTTGTGGAGTCTCCTTCTCTAGAGACATTCAAAACCCACCTGGACACATTCCTGTGTGATCTACTCTAGGTGGTCCTGCTCTGGCAGGGGGGTTGGACTAGACGATCTTTTGAGGTCCCTTCCAACCCCTAACACTTTGTGATTCTGTGATCTGTCACTGTCCCTGTTGAGCATCAACCTGATACTCAAAGGACTGTGTTCTATAGAGCAGAAAGCATTTTCTGATCACTAGAATACTGAGAAATATTTCAAATCACTGTTTCTTGTTTGAAGAGGACATTGAAAAAGCTAATAAAGTCAAAATATTGAAATCAAGGCAAATTAAAAGAGAATAACAGAAAAATAGTATTGAGATAACAGTTTTCTCATTCTGCATTAAAATGTGCCTTCAACAGTGCTTTTTGTCTATCAGAAAGACCTCATATTTTATTTCAGTATTACTGACATAAAGAGCAATCTGCAAATAAACTTCACTAGTTTAATAAAATATCTGAAAAGGAGAATGAATATATCAAAATCACTTTTATAATCTACTAGTAAAAAGCTCAGAAGCCTAAATTAAACTCTATGATCACAAAACCAAAAATGCCAAGGGTATTTCTTACATGTTCATATCAGGAAGATACAACTGTTCAGCAAGAAAACAAAAGATGCTCTCTGCTAAATTAAATGCCATTGTGAATTTATTACAAAATTATACATAGATACTTTCTTTTACTCATTAAAAATACATGGGAATAATTTCTTCCCACCATTTTTCCAACCACCTTGCTTTTTCATACAACACTACCCTTTTTCCTTGTCCAAAAATTTATAGTCTTTAACTTATATGCCAAGAACAATTATAATATTTGATCAAGTTATATCTTTACACAATTTTAGGAAATTAAAAAAATAATAAACCTTTTACTATGCAGACACAAGCCATGCATCGAAATTCAGATTATCCTTATCTGAGGAAGAATACTACAGAAAGGCAGTAGTAAACTGAGCAATTTACCTGTTTGCTAATGTCTGCACTTCAGCATGCTTTTCTTTGTATGTGGTTTTATACCCCTGAATGAAGGACAGGTAGGATTTGGGAGTCACATGTGTAGAACGCCTGTATCTTTGAAAGTAATCAGAACACTTCTCTGCCACTCCATCCTGGAAGGAGCCCATACACTGCACAATTTCCCTCTTTGTATCAGCAGTGCAGTCGATATCAAATGAGGACAGGAAATGTTCAGATACTTAGGAAAGAAAGAAAAACATAAATGTAAGTAAACATTCAGGAAAAACTCTTAGCTTGTAAATAAGGCAATATAAAACATGTCAGCATGTATTATCTCAGCTTTCACTCAGCTTCTCAAACCCCAGTCATCTTTACTCTCCACCATCAGATTCTTAACATTATTCCACACTTCTCAGTAAAAATTATAGCCAAGGATCTGGTATTCTTTCACCTCCAAAATGTTTAACTGCTTTTTCTCTCTGAACCTGTCCAGCTGCTAGCTACTAGGGATTGGATAATCACAGCCTTCCTCTATATACCTCATCCCAGGCACAGTCACCAGCAATCTCTTTCTTTAGTAGTATTTTGCTTTCTTTACTAATGCCTTTAAGCCATCTCCAAGGGGAATTTTTCTTCAAACTGTGCTCAAAGCCTTTCCTCTGTTAGAAATATTTCAACAGTTTAATACATGAAGCTTTAAAGAAGAAAACACCTACATCAAATTTTAGAACCAAGTAAGTTTCTTCTGCCAGTGTGCTGGTAAAATTCAATGCAATTAAAACAACTTCATGACCACTGATCAGAGAATTAAGTATCTGCAAAGACAAAACCTACACCTACCTGCCACTAGAGCATCCTTAGGCCATCGGCTGAACCAATCTATAGTGCATCCAGAAATGAGAGCAGGGAACTTCAGGGCCCTATTTCGGAATTTTTCACCTACTGGTGAAAAGCAAAGAACCACATGAAGGTTCTGACAGACTCTGGTCATGAAGTAGTCATACAGAACCTCACTGGTTGGAGGTCTACGTGGATGTTCTTTTTTGAAGCTGGGTACGAGGTCACTAATGATCTCATCTACTTCATCACGTGCAAATAGGTTTGACACCTTTGAGAAAAAGGAAGATTTTTTCATGCTTTATTAGATGATCAAAAATAGAGTATATAGCATAAAGTTCATTTAATGCACAGCATTTCAGGAAGGGATATACATTTCAGACACTGAAGTTTTTAGGACCTGCCCCACTCCTTTAAACCAGAACTTTTGCTGAAGTGACTCCATTAAACACACTGATATCTAACTTGCTGTAAAAGCAAAATCCACTCTCGTGTGTGAAAAACAAGGAATTCATGTACAATGGCTTTGCTTTCTTCTCTTAATATCCTAACAGCTAGTAAAAATTACTCTGAAAATCACCCCCAAAATAAAAAAAATAAATAAATGCCATCCCACCCATTCTGGACATAAGTTTACCATATAAAAACAAATTGTACACTAATGAGATATTTAATTTAACAGACAAATTTTGTTACATTTCAGTAATGTTCCCCAACTCATTTTTTTTTAAGCTACTCTCATGTTTCTGACAGCTTGTCAACACATTTTAAATGGTCTGACTTAGACAATTTCTTTGCATGGAATGATGATGGTTATTCTTAATTTTACAACAGCTTTGTCTAACTTAGTATAATGGATTGTTTCCATTCTTTATAATATTCTAATGATAAAAAGCACTTGAGTTTTAGTTTGTGAAAGTGTGCCCCTTGACATACAGAAGAATATTCAAATAAATTGTTGTTTTACTTCAGGATTATAAAATTGAAAAAACAATCACAAGAAGGCATCCTACCTCTCCTGATGATAAAACATTATTCAAGTATTCCAAGAAGGACTCATCTTTGATCTCATTGTCTGTAAAAAGAAAGCAGATGCCTTTGCCTTGCAGTCCTGCTGTTTTGTACAATAGTTTCAGATCTTCCATCAAATTTAAAGTGTTGTATGATCTACAAAAAAGGACAATTGTACTAATAGTCATTCCTTTTAAAAAGTGCTCCCAGTTAAAAGAAAAAGAACAATCAAATTTAAGTAAGAAACAGTCTCTTGGAATTAAGGCAAAAAGGTGCCAAAGTCCAGGAATTTTCATTTAGATTAGGAGGAAAGACATAGCTCATTTCAAAGTCTCACATTAAATACCTAATGTATTCTTTTTCCTGCTCTTTCTCACCTTCCACATCAATTATAAATAAATAAATAAACACACCCCCGCAATCCTGCATCCCAAAGCCATCAAAAAAGCCAAAACCAACAACACAACAACCCAAACCTGAAGTCTTACCATGCTATCTATTTCCCTTTTGCTAGAAAAAGTGAACAGACAGACAGGTGTTGTCTCACAGGATTTTGCCACATGCTGGATGCAAGAAGATACTTTAGATTTCGTTGACTAATTAAAAACACTCAAATTAGTTTGCCCTTCTGGTGAAGTCATCACCAATGGTGGCACTCACAGTTTTACAAAAAAAAAAAAAGAGAGCAGCAGCAAACTAAGAGATTAAAAAACGTTAAATATTGTTAGGCAAGGTGTGGTGGATCGACCTTGGTGTCTGCGGAGTTGTTTCTCTCACATATTCTCACTCGTCTCTTCCAGCTCCTGTTGCACAGCAGTTTTTTCTCCTTCTTAAATACGTTGTCACAGAGGCACTACTGCTGTCTCTAATGGGCTCAGCCTGGGCCAGCAGCAGGCTGTTCTTGGCTGTATCGGACATGGGGGAAGCTTCTAGCAGCTTCTCACAAAAGCCTCCCTGGTAGCCCCGCTGCTAGCAAAACCTTGCCACACAAACCCAATATACAAGGTTACACTGTAATGATCTCTCTGGCTGGGCAAAGGAGTGTAATAAAAGCTGAGGTTTCTAAGATCCCCACTGGGAACTAAAACAGAGAAGTGGTTGCATGCAACTTTATTAAGAGTTTCTTATGTAGCCATTATGATTTCATGTATGACTTGAAAAATCAGCAATTGTACAATAGTTCCTCCTTACTAGGGAGGAGCTCAGGAAATAAATACATCTGTTTAACGATTTTTTTCTTCATGATTAAGAAGACAAATTTTTGCGTTTCAGCAAAGATATCACAATCACCAATATAAGGTTCCATACACGTGTTTATAAATAAGACACTTCAAAAGCAAAGACACCACTAAAATTAGAAATGAATGCACAGAAGACACAAATATTCTATGCCCTTTTGTTTCAGCTGCAGAGGGAAATAATGATTGGAGGAGTTACTCAGTTAATTACCCGAAATTAGACAAAAAGACTGACCTGAAAAAAATGTAAGTTATACAGCGAGTTAGCAATATAGATATCAACTACCTTGGTGAACTAAATGAAATCATTTAAAATCCAACAACTATTATCTTTAAGAACTCACAGAACAGGAAATTTTGGATTAACAAAGGGCAAATGATTCTATCCAAGAAGGGTTCAGAATTTTTCCCAGAGCTAATTTGGCACAAAATATTAGATGTGTTTTAGATAAACACTTAAGGTTAGAAAAGCATGGAGTTTCACTTTATCAATCAGATCACACTTCTACACTTGCTTGTTGACCCACTTGAACTCAAAGGGGTTTGTAAGGTAGTGTGGTGGGTTGACCCTGGCCAAAATGCCAGGTGCCCACCAAAGCCACTCTATCACTCCCCCTCCTTAACTGGACAGGAGAGAGGAGAGAAAAAAAATAACAACAGGCTTGTGGGGTTGAGATAAGGACAGGGAGATCACTCAGCATTTACCGTCACGGGCAAACCAGACTCAACTGAAGGGAAATGTAATTTATTACCAATTAACTCAGAGAGGAGTAATGAGAAATAAAACCAAATCTTAAAACACCTTCCCCCCACCCCTCCCTCCTTTCCCGGGCATAACTTTGATCCCGATTTTCCTCCCTCCTCCCCTCAGCAGCACAGGGGGAAAACAGAGAATGGGGGTTGGGGTCAGTTCATCACTCTTGTTTTCTGCTGCTTCTTCCTCCTCAGGGGGAGGACTCCTCACACGTCTCCCCTGCTCCAATGTGGGGTCCCCCTCACGGGAGAAAGTCCTCCATGACTTCTCCAGCGTGAGTCTTCCCACAGGTTCAGTCCTTCACGAACAGCTCCAACGTGGGTCTCCTCCATGGGGTGCAGTCCTTCAGGAACCAACTGCTCCAGCATGAGCCCCTTCACGGGGTCTCTGGCAGCAAACCTGCTCCGGCGTGGGCTTCTCTTTCTCCACAGGCCACAGGTCCTGCCAGGAGCCTGCTCCGGTGCAGGCTTCCCACAGGGTCACAGCTTCCTTCAGGTATCCCCCTACTCCGGCGTGGGGGCTCTCCACGGGGTGTAGGCAGTCATCTGCTCCACCGCCCATGGGCTGCAGGGGCACAGCCTGCCTCACCGTGGTCTTCACCACAGGCCACAGGGGAATCGCTGCTCCAGCGCCTGGAGCATCTCCTCCCCCTCCTTCTGCACTGACCTGGGTGTCTGCAGGATGTTTCTCTCACATATTCTCACTCCTCTCGCTCACTGCAACTACTGCTGCGCAACAACTTTTTCCCTTTCTTAAATACGTTATCACAGAGGTGAAAAACGCTGTCGCTGATGGGCTCGGCCTTGGTCAGCGGCGGGTCCGTCTTAAAGACAGCTGGCATTGGCTATATCTGACATAGGGGAAACTTCTAGCAGCTTCTCACAGAAGCCACCCCTGTAACCCCCTGCTACCAAAACCTTGCCACGCAGACCCGTTACAGGTAGGATTGTGTTTTATCAGAATCTTTGATGAATCTTTCCTAAAAATGTGTTTATTCATATCTTCACTCAGGCTATTCTTCATGCTAGTTTCTCTAATTCATCTGATACACAAGTCAGGTTTACAAGACTTTAGGTGTAAAGTTTCTCCAGATCTTTTCTGGACTCTTTTTTACATGGGCTTTATACAGGCCTTCTTGTGATCCTCAGGTACCAAGGCAATTTTATGTGGGAAGCTGCACACCACTTGAATTTAGTATTTCACCCTTTAGTGGCTACATAATTCTTTGTGAATGATATCCAGCAATTAGTTACTGCTTGTTTTGTCAACTGTACTGTAATCTCACCTAAAGTCATTCCTACTTCAGATAGATTCTCGGATGAGATTCTCACCAAGAGGCGTTCCCACACACAAATCCTCAATTTCTTCTGCACCCAACACAGTTGCAAAAGAATTAAAATAATTTAGCTTTTCTACAATGGCATCTTATTTAAGTGACAAAAGTATTTCCTGACTATTGACTTGTCCTACAGACACTCTGGGAGGCACTCATTCTAAAGTATTCAGAGAAGGATTTATAGTGGTTTTTTAATAACTTTTGTGAGTTATTCCAAAAGAAGCCACATTGAGTTGAACAACATGAAATAAGGCAAGTTATACTTGTAAAATACTGTCAAAGTACTGACGCATACATAAAAACTAACAAATTAATGGGCAGGGATGAGGATTCCTCACACAGGCATTATTCCAAATATTACAAGATAAACTCATAAAGGCATTATGGATATATACTACCTACAAATACTTTCAGTACAGTTTAGTGTACTGTATAAAGATAAAGATAACTCGACACTGCCAATATTTCTTCTCGTTCTGTGAAACACAGGAAACAGTTTACTACTCCAAAGATGGTAAAAGCTCAGACTTATTGTAGAAAATCAAGCAAATTTAATGAGTCTCAAAGGATTTCCATGTCTTTCCACTCCAGGCGACAGTGCTTAGCCTATGTTAAGCTTGTTCCTTCTCCCACTGCAGAGACTGGGAGCCTGTTTTGTTTATAGAAAGAGGTCAAACACAAAGTACTTATTTGCTTAAATTTTAATTAATGCTCACCTTGTTAACATTATCTGGAACGTATCATAGCCAGCTATGAAAGATGCCAGTCTTGTCAAGCTCTGCTTTCCTGAGCCACCAACTCCAACTAAAAGGGCATTTCCACGAGGAGTACAAATCACCCGAGAAATCTGTGGAAGATCACAGTCATTTATTGCTACAAAGTGTAAAATTTACACACTCAAAAATCCTATGCTACTGCAGTAATAATATTATATTAGAAATGCAGAACAAAGGAAAATTTTAAGGCTTAATTAAGGGATAGTATATTACTATTAATATATTCTATGGACATTTGCATTTTGCAATACTTTCCATAAACCTTCCAATAGTATAGCAATCCCTTGATTCCATCACTGTGAATTTTCAGTTATCAGTGGAATTGCATCTCTCACTTCCACAAAGCTGTGATTTGTTAGTCATGTGCTATAATAGCATGACAGATTATTAAAACTGGGAAGGAAATAATAATTTCCCTAATACCATACATCTGGAGAACTTTAGTAAGACTCATCTCTCCAGGCCCCTTCATCATGACCAGAAAGACAAGTTGTCCCAGGCATGTAAAATTCAGGACAAACGGTCTCCACTATTCTCTGCAGTAGGTTATAATACTGCCTTTATAATCAAACTTGTTGAGCTTCTAGTTTACTTGATTATAAAAATGCATAATATCAGTACAACTATTTGGTCACAGTGGAACATCTCCCAGGTAGATCTCCCTTTCTTTCTCATTTCATTAGTTACCTTTTACCGCAAAAGGCGGTAGTTACCTACTACTCCACATTTCAATTCAGGACAGTGCAATGTAAACAAACAGACCCTTGTAATTCAGAGCAAAAAAATTTTCAGCACTAACTCTGAACTGCATGCAGCACCTGTCCCACTGTCCACAGCCAAAAAACAATCCCAGGAAATCTGGAAACAGGTAGAAGATGTTACCTGACACTGAGAAAATACACCTTTAAGCACAGGAGGCAAACTTGCCCAACACCCCATCAGTTGCATGTGGACAGATATTCATAGTATACAGAAGAGCCTACATTAATTTCCAGAACAGCATGGAGCCACTTGCCTCTCAAAGAAGTGAATACAATCAGCTGTTAGCAGCTAGTCTCCTCTGCACAAGCAATGATGCAGAGTATTGGCTCCTGTTATTACCTTGAGAAACCCTCTGATGCCCCTAGGATTCTGTCATTCCAATAAGCAGCTTGGGATACCTATTTACTTGCCTTTCCTCTAACATACTTTTTTTCAAGTTATTAAAAATAGTTATGTCAATTTCCTGCAGTTTTAAGCCCACGTATTTTATTTATTGAGTGCAATGTACTTCTTATTTTTTGTAGGTTAATGTTTTATAAACAAAACCAAAATCAAGTATGAAGGTTTAATCTAAGCATACTTAGTATTCAATCAGAGGAAAAAAAAATAGATTTGCACACCACCCTTGGAATATTGTTGATCACTTCAATTATGGCTACTAGATCTTCTCCAGGCAGAGGCACACAAGCTGTAAATTGGAAGCTTTGTTCTCTTTAAGATACTCCTCAGCTTTAACTCATTCAAGTCATACTACGTCAGATCAGATTAGGGATTACCTTAACTGTGCTTACCTAGCTTTCACTTGGAAGCTGCCGCCTCAAGTCTAGCTAACGCATAAAGCTCAGACTCGCACAGCTGTAAATGCTGCTTTCAAGAACATGGGATCAGAGATGCACTATATTTTCAGTTTATCCAAGTGAAAGTTAAGATAACATTTCAGGTATTTACCATCTAGCTACCCAAAGAAGAGATTCCTGACAACAGGTGGCTCTACAGTGAAAAAAAAAAGGGGGTTTTTTGCAAGATCCCAAATTTAGATAGTTTGGGGTTTTTTTTACTAGAAATAAACCAGTAATTTGTTAGTGACTGCGATGATGATTTAACTATTTTTCTAAAGAAATCCATAGCAGAATTTCATCCATTTTGCAGGGAAGACCTTAAAAGAAAGGGACTAATTTTGTGAAATGACAAGCATCCACCCCAAAATTTTGAAAACTGCAGATACAATGTGTTTGTCAAATATAACTAAATTTAAACTGGTTTTAAATTTATTATATTATTTGTTAGGATGAAACAATCCAATAGTGAGTTCTTAATAATTTATGATAAGAAATACAGATAATTTCACTGTGCAACTGAGAAACAATAGGCGGTTTAGTTTGTTTTTTTTAAAAAAAAAAAAAAAACACACAGAAAAACACCTTCTCCTTTGTATGAAATCTATTCTGTGTGCACAATCTTATCAAGCTATGCTGTGCTAAAAATTATGGTCAGTTCCAGTGCATATTCAAAGGAATTTTAAAGGAAGTGAGCATAATGTAGATCTACAAAGGAAGTTCGGACTACATTTATTCCTACTTTGTTGTGCCTACTCCTTCATAAGCAATGAATTATGTCCTAACATGAATTTCATTTGACTAATTCCAAGCACAGGAAGGGCTCTCAGAAGAATTAACAAGAAAATTTGAAATAGAGTTAGAATAGTTAGGACCATGATTCCACCAGACATAAAGATAGATATAAAAGAAGAGTTCCATCCAGTGCATTTTCAGAAAAGTTGAGTTTTAATACCTAGTCACAGAGTGACAGACAAAATATTTGCTAGCAATAAATTACTTGCTTCAGTTTTAGAAGTAATTTACCTTGATCCATGCATACCTCTCGCTCATAGGAGCTGAGGGCAAGTGAACAACAACAAATAGCAATCTGGTAAGACTGTACCTTAACTAAATGAATCATAGCATCATCAAAGAAAACCATGTCCATTCCAGTACCACGGATGTTCTCATTGTATTTTTGTAAAAACCTATTTAAACGATTCCGTAGCTGATCGAAGGAGTAAATTGGCTCATAGATCTTGGGAATATCTAAATTAACTTCCTCTGCTTTTTCACCTAGAACAAAAAGCAAGTAACAAAACCTTAGCAGTTTAAATGATTGGCAAAGCCCCAATGTGGGGAGGAGTACATGAAGGTAATAGAAATCTCTTTAACCACCTAGAAACAGTTTATTATGTATAATATTACATACTAGATGCACATATGAGAGTGCTGCCTATACCCTGCCTACAAGGAACGGTAAGTTCAGCTGAATTCTCAAAGACGAAACCAGCAAAAACTAAGGAGCCTTCCTTCTCTACATCTCAAACTTGAATGATGAAAAACTGAAATTAACTTAGATGCTAGAAGCAAAATTAGCACCAGAGAATTAAGACAAATACTGCAGTTAAAAATTGCAAATAATCTTTTTTGTAAAAGAAAAACAGTCTAAGTTGATTAAAACATTGCACTAGTGAAAAAAAATTACTAAAAATGAATCATTACCACAACGATAAAAAAAGTATATTCACTGTGAAAAGGCATACAGTTGTTTCATCAAGTGATCTGAAAGCCACAAGGTATTGTCAACTCTTCCCCATCCAAAAGAAAGGAGGAATTAGTGCTGCTGTCTCATCTTTCCATTCATAAGCATTAATCATGCTTAAATGTGACATGCCTTCATTAGTAAGAATTGTCACTCACAGCAAATAAAATCACAGGAAGTTTGAGGTTGGCAGAGACCTCTGGAGGTCATCTGGTCCAACCCTGTGCTCAAGCAGGGCCATGTAAAGCCAGTTCTCTAAGACAATGTCCGGACGGTCTATGAATATCTTCAAGGAGGCACACTTCACAACTTCTGTGGGCAACCTGTGCAAGTGCTTGGTCACCCTCACAGTAAAAAAGTGTTTCCTGATGTTCAGAGGGAATCTCCTGTGTTTCAGTTTGTGTCCACTGTCTCTGGTCCTGTCACTGGACACCACTGGAAAGAGCCCAGCTCCATCATCTTCGTACCCTCCCTTCAAGTACTTCTACATCTTGAGGAGATCTCCCTGAGTCTTCTCTTCTCCAGGCTGAACAGTCCCAGCTGTCTCAGCCTTTCCTCATAGAAGAGTCCTTTAGTCATCTTTATGGCCCTTTGCTGGACTCTCTCCAGTATGTCCATATCTTTCTTGTACTGGGGAGCCCAGACCTGGACACAGCACTCTGGGTGTAGTCTCACCAGTGCTGAGCAGAGGGCAAGAATACCCTCCCTCAACCTACTGACAAGATTTCTTCTAATGCAGCCCAGGATACCACTAATTTTTTTCCTCCAAGGACACATTGCTGACATGTTCAACTTGCTGTCTAACAGCATTCCCAGGACCTTTTCTATAAAGCTGCTTTCCAGACGGCTGGCTGCCAGTATATACTGGTACATAGGATTTCTTTCTCCTCAGGTGCAGGGCTTTGCACTTCCCTTTGTTGAACCTTATGAGGTTCTTGTCAAGGTCCCTTTGTATGGCAGCACAACCCTCTGGCATATCAACCTATCCTCCCAGTTTTGTGTCATCTGGGAACTTGCCGAGTGTATGCTCTACCCCATCATCCAGATCACTAATGAAGATGTTGAAGACGACTGGACCCCGTATTGACCCCTGGGGTACACCTCTAGTTACTGGCCTCCAACTAGACTTTGTACCATTGACCACCACCCTCTTGGCTCAGCCATTCAGTCAATTTTCAACCCACCTCACTGCTCATCCAGCCCATACTTCATCAACAAATAACCGACAAACTTAATTGAAAGAGTGCCAGCAAGAAAACAGCATGGGGGTTTTGGTTTGGTTTTCCTCAAATACCAGACACAGTATAATTTTGCCCTTATTTACATACAGATAGCTTCATTCGTTTCAAGATTTGACGATCTATATGCTGCAGGATATATTTTTCCAGTTACCATAGGTCAGTCATTAGTAATGATCAGTTTTGCTAAGCCTCCTCTTACCTACCAAATAAATATATTATTCACAATACTATCTCTAACTGAGGGAATTAAAAATCGATTAAATAAGTAATTCCAGTAAAATAAGTATTTCCTTAATGCTTAGTAAAGCACTGGAAGTCAGTGGAAAGGGAAGTAAATGTGGGAAAAAAGCAATCAAATGATACTATATTTAGAATAGTATCTGTAATATTTTTCTCATTTTATTTTTTTTCTCCATTTCCTTCTTGTACATTTTGCTTTCACAAATTAGCAGTGGTCCAATAACCATGTAGCTTCCAAGGAAAAGAACAAAACCACCCAAACAACCAAATAACCCAAACATACATACATATACATATATATAAACCAGGTTAAGGAAATTGCCTTTTACCACAGAACCAAACCTCTCAAAATAAAGTGATGATTAATTCTCATTCACCTGTCTTTTATATTGCGTTCTATGTATGCCTGAAGTCACCTTAATTCCAGAATTCTCTAGTTCTGTATTGTTTCTGCATATACGAACACTCCTTTAGATTAAGACCTAATTAAATTAACCAACTTCTTATTTTAACCTACAAAAACATTGGTTAAGCAGAAGGAGTATTCCACGTCGAAATAAGTTTCTTATGTGTTGAATGAGACATTTAAACATCTTATCTGCTGATAAAGAACTAATAAGGAATACAGCAAGGAGTTCAACTGTAGTGATGTTTTTACAGTTTCAAACCATTTAAGAGAATTATATCAGCTTAATTCTGTACCTGCGGTCCTATTATTAATGCCAAAAGACAGCATGATCAAGTACTAAACCTAAGAAAGGGAAGATATTTACATTATTTGCAGAGGCAGCTAGTGTGGTATATTATCTTAAATCTCTCATCTCAAGATTCAGAAACACAAGTACTAAATAGCAATGTCAAAACTGACTGATAAAAAACAACTTTGAACAGTTTGAGGGTCTCCAGAACACTAGCACCACTAACAATTTCTGTGAAACTAAGACCTAAAAGTTCATGTTTGAGCTACTTCATCTCAAGTCTTTGTGTATTTATCTCAGGGACAAATACGTTGTGGCTGTGTAACACAGAGATACAGGGAGTATATGTAAACGTATCACTAACCCTGAGCGTAGGGTTATTTGAAATTGATGTCAGATGTATTTTTTTATATACTTAAGAGCTCAGAAATACAGTTCCTATTCTTACACTTTCATTATAATGGACAAGACTAAATTCTATTAAAGGGACATTTAAATTAAAATTACACTTGTTATTCTTTTCACTTAAAGACAAAACAGGAAGGGGTTCTCGTGGCTCTGACAAACATACTGAAGACAAACCATACCCTTTCTAAATGAGGGCCTCCTACTTTGTGTTTAGATGAAGTTTCATGCTAAAAGGAAGATCACAGGGCAGGTACATTTAAACTGTCACCAAGAAACAAGTTATTCTGAGAATTACATGTTTCTTTTTGCATTTATTTTTCAGTTCAATATAATAGTTTATAATATGCATTCAAATTTTCACTTTAAAATTCAATGTTCACTCTCTCAGTCTGTATTCTGACTTATGTTTCAGTCCTCTCTACATTGCTGCTGTTTAGCAAGTTACTTAAGAACGTATTTGACTACTTTCTCACACATTTGCTTTCTACTTCTATTTGATGCCTTCCAACCAAACATTTCCTATCCTTTACTCTCGTTTTGGCACTGTCTTTTGACTACAACAACTATCCAAGAGATTTAAACGGCATTTGACCACTCATGCCAACCTTTTCTTGCCTCCGCTATCTGTCACTACAATGACATGAATACAGGTGACTGAATCATCCAATGGTTTAAATAATGACCTTCCCCAAAACCCAAACAACGGTTTTCTGTTCTTTTGCATCAACTAACAAATATTCCCAGGTGATTTAGCAAAGTTAGTGATGCAGTGTTTTTATTTAAAACACGCACATTGTTATAAGCCACATGAATAATTCAAGAGGTTTTACTAGCATTCAGGAGATTTTGAAATAAGACTCATTTGTTACAAAAACATGTACTGGGTGTTTCCTTAAAAGTACTGGATTAAACCAGAGCCAGTATTCTTTCACCAGGTTTCTAGGGGATGGTAGCTAGAGTGCTATCCTTTACCTAGGATCGCAATCTGACAATTTCAAGTAATTCATATCACACTAGAATAATACAGTCATGCTCACTATTTGGCAGTTTTGTCTATCTACCACATCAAAAGAAAGAGAAGCAAGGCTCTTCTATACAGATAACCTGGATATAAATACAGACTCAAAAATCCCATGAATAGAAAGATGTGTCACAGATGGCAACATAGACTACCTTCAGAGTCACTGGACAGTACAGCCACTCTGGATGCATAAACTTACTATGCATTTTTAAGACATAGTTCTGTTAGCATCTACCTTATCATATCCCCTTCCCTATTCTTGCCATCTCCATGGTTATCAGAATCCATCTTTACCAGTTCTTTCAGGTGCATCCCTTAAGAAGTCAACAAAGAATGCATCAATTTCAGGATCCAGCAAAGCTTTTGTTTCTTCAAATTCCTCCTCAATGAGTTTTGCCACAGCTGCGTCAAACCAGTTTACATCTTCTGCGGTTGTGAAACGATCAGCAATAACACACTTACATTCATGCTTCCACAGTTTTATCAGTGCCTACATAAAAAACCAAAAAGCATTTCAGTCAGCTTAGGCTTGCAACAAAGCTATGCCAATTTCAAAGCCATGCTTTTATGTATGTATTTATTTATTTTAAAATCATATAACACTAGAAAAGAAACAGTAGTATTTTGGGGTTTATTCAGGAGAGTTACCTTGAGCTTCTCATTCTGCCCAATGGCATTTCAAGCTTACATTCAGTTAACTGTGCAAGAAGCCTTAATTTAGCATTCCAAACTGGAGTGTATTTACCAAATAAAGATTTTATTCCCCTAGCCCTAAAACCGTACCCATACCTGTTTACACATGTTCATGCATCGATAAATCACTTTTTTAACTGGTCATTAAGTAGAAGGTGGGTGGAAATAATAGCATCATGGCATGAATAATTTCATGCCAAACACAGTTGTCACTCCCAATACTATTATCTAAAGCAGTTAGAGGAAAAAAAAAATGTGTTTATATTATTCCTTATCCAAATTCAGTATATCTTTAAAGTCCTTGGTCATAGGATGAAGAAGGAAAACCTGCCAGGTTCTAAATCCTAACAGCACTAGTTTTAATACTACACTGTTACTTACACCATAGGAGAAAAAATTCCTCGTGCTCCTTGAAGACCTCTTGTTTGAGCCTACAGCACTTTGTACAAATGACACATACCATGTCAAGTCCCAGAATTAATATGTAAATTTATTGTCTTGGTTTGAAAGACAGGTGTCTGCTGAGGAAGGCAGGAGCCTCCCTTGAAATGGAAAATGCAACCCCCTTCCCTCCAAATTATTATAATTTTGAAATTAAGGGGTCTTTGGCAAAGATATGGGGAACAGGAATAACAGTTCTTTACTAATATATATATATATATATATATATATATATATATATATAAATCAAGGCAGAAAAAAACAACCCACTGGTTTACACTGACAGAGTCAGAAATACAACCTAACAGCCTGTTAGGGTGGCAGTAGCAGTCCGATAAGATGGTGGCTGCAGTCCTCCTGAAGTGATGGGTGTAGTTCTGTTGGAAGCAGCGATCTTGTAAAAGGGGCTGGTCTTCCTCTGAAGGTTCAGTGGTAGGTAGGTAGCTCTTGTCCTCTGGAACTCCAGTGGGGGAAAAACTCCTCTGGGAATCCAGTGGAAGAAGGCTGCTAGGGTGTTTGAAATCTCAGTTTATATTTAGCATGGACTGCTTGGCTCCTTCCCCCCGGGCGGAGCATCTCACAATGGGATGGGGAGTCGTGAGGCAGTTCCTTGATGGGCCATTAACAGGAGATAGTCCAGGAGCCAGTTATCGATGGGTCAGGTGATAAGGCATTGTTGTGCCCATTAACAGAAGATAGTCCAGAGGGGGGAGGCAGGGAGCACCGCCCCACTTGGTCTCAACAGCTCCTGAAGATGGTAATAGAATACTTTTTTGGGGTACATTTTACTCTGTAACCTAGGACATAATCCACCCCTTATTCTATTACCATCTACACCATACCCAACTCAATGCTCCCTTACAGATACATATATACACAATGAAACCTTACACAGAGTTCTCACTTTAAATTAGGTCTCCTTGTGGTACACAACGGGTTTCCCCATTTTTCTGCATTATCCACCAAATGTAACCAGGTCCTTGAGCAAAAACAACCCCACGGAGGGGTGTGCCTTTGCCTGACATGGGATTAATCCAAACAGTCTTTCCTAACATACCTCTCGTGTGTACCACAGGGACTTTATCTCCATCCACTGTGTGCAAGGGTCCAGACTGGGCGGGACCAGCTCGATTGATGGACCCTCGGGTATTGACCATCCAGGTGGCCTTTGCTAAATTCAGTTCCCAATTTTTGAAAGTCCCCCCTCCAAGTGCTTTTAGGGTCGTCTTAAGTAGCCCGTTGCACCATTCAACTTTCCTGGCAGCTGGTGCATGATAAGGGATAGGATATATCCATTCGATTCCATGTTCTCTGGCCCAAGTGCTTATGAGGCTGTTCTTGAAATGTGTCCCGTTGTCTGACTCGATTCTCTCAGGGGTGCCATGTCTCCAAAGAACTTGCTTTCCCAGGCCCAAGATGGTGTTCCGGGCAGTAGCATGAGGCACAGGGTAGGTCTCCAGCCATCCAGTGCTTGCTTCCACCATGGTCAGCACGTAGCGCTTGCCTTGGCGGGTTTGGGGAAGAGTGATGTAGTCAATTTGCCAGGCTTCCCCATACCTGTACTTCGACCATCGTCCACCGTACCACAGAGTCTCCACCTGCTTGGCCTGCTTGATCGCAGAGCAGGTCTCGCAGTCATGGATAACCTGGGAGATACTGTTCATGGTTAGATCCACCCCTCGGTCCCGTGCCCATTTATAAGTGGCCTCTCTGCCTTGATGGCCTGAGGCATCATGGGCCCATCGAGCTAAGAACAACTCTCCTTTATGTTGCCAATCTAAGTCTATCTGGGACACCTCTATTTTTGCAGCCTGATCTCCCTGTTCATTGTTACGATGTTCTTCATTAGCCCGACTCCTGGGGACATGAGCATCTACATGACTGACCCTCACAGGTAGCTTTTTTACCCAAGTGGCAATATGTTTCCACCCGTCAGCAGCCCAGATTAGTTTTCCCCTACGCTGCCAGTTGGCCTTTTTCCACCTTTCTAGCCAGCCCCACAGAGCACTGGCTACCATCCACGAATCAGTATAAAGGTAGAGCTTTGGCCACTTCTCTCTTTCAGCAATGTCCAGGGCCAGTTGAACAGCTTTGAGTCCAGCAAGTTGACTTGATCTACTTTCTCCTTCAGTAGCTTGTGCAACCTGTCATGTGGGGCTCCATATGGCTGCTTTCCACTTCCGGTTCATCCCTATGATGAGACAGGAACTGTCAGTGAAAAGAGCATGTCGTGTTTCTTCTGCTGGTAGTTGGTTGTACAGTGGAGCTTTTTCAGCCCGCGTCACTTGTTCCTGCTCCTCTTCGTCAGTGAGGCCAAAGTCTTCACCTTTCGGCCAGTTCGTAATTATTTCCAAAATCCCAGGGCGATTTGGGTTTCCAATACGGGCACGCTGTGTGATGAGGGCAATCCATTTGCTCCATGTGGCGTCGGTGGCGTGGTGGGTAGAGGGAAACTCTCCTTTAAACATCCACCCCAGCACCGGTAGTCGGGGTGCCAGGAGGAGTTGTGCTTCCGTGCCAATCACTTCCAAGGCGGCTTGGACTCCTTCATAGACTGCTAGGATTTCCTTCTCTGTGGGAGTGTAGTTGGCCTCAGACTCTCTATAACTTCGACTCCAGAATCCCAGTGGTCGGTCGCGAGTCTCTCCAGGCACCTTCTGCCAAAGGCTCCAGGACAAACCATTGTTCCCAGCTGCAAAGTAGAGCACATTCCTCACCTCTGATCCCACCCTGACTGGGCCAAGGGCTAGTGCACGAGCGATCTCCTGCTTGATTTGGGCAAAGGCTTGTTGCTGTTTAGGGTCCCAGTGGAAATCGTTCTTCTTGCGGGTAACCAGGTACAGGGGGCTCACAATCTGGCTGTACTCAGGAATGTGCATTCTCCAAAAACCTATGGCGCCTAGGAAAGCCTGTGTTTCCTTCTTGCTGGTTGGTGGAGACATCGCGGTGATCTTATTGATGACCTCGGCGGGGATCTGACGCCGTCCGTCTTGCCACTTTACCCCCAGGAACTGGATCTCTGGGGCAGGTCCCTTGACTTTGCTCTTCTTGATGGCAAAACCAGCCTCCAGGAGAATCTGGATGATCTGCTCTCCTTTCCCAAATACTTCCATTGCCGTGTTCCCCCACACAATGATGTCATCGATGTACTGCAGATGTTCTGGAGCTTCACCCTTTTCCAGTGCAGCCTGGATCAGTCCATGGCAGATGGTGGGACTGTGCTTCCACCCCTGGGGCAGTCGGTTCCAGGTGTACTGTACGCCCCTCCAGGTGAAGGCAAACTGAGGCCTGCATTCTGCTGCCAGAGGAATGGAGAAAAAAGCATTGGCAATGTCAATAGTGGCATACCACTTTGCTGCCTTGGACTCCAGCTCGTACTGGAGTTCCAGCATGTCCGGCACGGCAGCGCTCAACGGTGGAGTCACTTCATTCAAGCCATGACAGTCCACAGTCAATCTCCATTCTCTGTCAGACTTGGGCACAGGCCAAATGGGGCTGTTGAAGGGTGAGTGGGTCTTGCTGACCACCCCTTGACTCTCCAGCTCACGGATCATTTTGTGGATGGGGATCACAGCATCTCGATTCGTCCGATACTGCCGGCGGTGCACTGTCGAGGTGGCAATTGGCACTTGTTGCTCTTCCATCTTCAAGAGTCCTACTGCAGATGGGTTTTCTGATAGTCCAGGCAAGGTGTTCAATTGCCTAATGCCCTCTGCCTCCACAGCAGCTATCCCAAATGCCCACCTGAGACCTTTTGGGTCCTTGTAATAGCCGTTCCGGAGGAAATCTATGCCCAGAATCCACGGGGCCTCTGGACCAGTCACAATCGGATGTTTCTGCCACTCCTTCCCAGTAAGACTCACCTCGGCTTCCAACAGAGTCAATTGCTGGATCCCCCCGTTACCCCGGCAATGGAAACAGGTTCTGCCCCCACATGTCCCGATGGCATTAGGGTACACTGCACACCAGTATCAACTAACGCTTTGTATTTTTGTGGCTCTGACGTGCCAGGCCATCGGATCCACACTGTCCAAAATATCCGTTTTTCCCGTGCCTCTCCCTGGCTAGAGGCAGGGCCCCTCTAGCACTGGTTATCATTTCCTTCCTGGACATACATTCTAGAGGTTCCTTCAAGGTGATCTGTCGGATCATTCTCCCTTCTGTAATATCTGGCAGCTCGGTCCTGGGAGGTTGAGGCTACCTTCACTTTAGTGTTACTCCCCCTGTTAGTGTTTCCCTCCTTGAGTTGACGCACCCGTGCTGCCAGGACAGAAGGGGGTTTCCCATCCCACCTTCCCATGTCTTCCCCATGGTCGCGCAGGAAGTACCATAGCTCAGCTCGTGGGGTGTACCCTCTCCCTCTAACTGGGGGACGTTGGGCTCCAACTTTGGGGCCTGTGACTTGTACCGGTGCCAAATGGGAACTGCTCCTCCTCACCTCCTCCTTTATTTCCCTCATCTCCTCTTGTAGGCTCTTAATCACAGCAGAGACATTAGCCTGCATTGGGCCATGGATCACGCTTTCAGAATTTCTAAGCTTGCTCGTGACAGAACCCACTGTCTCTTGGTCATTATCCGCATTAATCATTGCAATGAAGGTGGCGTATTGAGATGGCCCTAGAGTTGCCAGATTCCACAACATTTGCCCTGTGCACCTGACTTTGTCAGGGTCGTTACCATGCTGTCCATCCCTCCCAAAGAGTACCTCCAATACTGCCACTTCTCTCAGCTGTTGGATCCCTTCCTCAAGGGTCTTCCAGCGCATTCTGTGATGGTGCTCCTGCATTCTCTCTCTGTGGACAAACCTCTCTCTCACACTCACTAAAAGCCACTCACAGAGGGAAAGGGTCCCTGCCTCCCTTACAAATACCAGATTGACACCTCAGTCCTGAGTCAATGGTCGCAAATTCCTTGCCTCACTGCCATCCAGTTGCACACTTGTACCCATGAGGTCCCAGACCCGAAGTAACCAGGTTATAAAAGCCTCACGCACCCGCCATACAATGTCTTTGTGCAGATTACGGAGACTGTCGTACATCAGGGACTCGGTGATTATCTCAACCACTGGCTCGCCTGCAGGTTGTGAGGGCCCTCCTTTCTTAACTGGGCTCTCTGATTTCATCTTAGATTTCCTCGTTTCCACAGGGGCGACTGCTGCTGGCTGTGACTGCCCTTGAGTTTCAGCTGGGACTTGGACAGTTGTAACATCTGTGGGTTCTACTGCTGCATCATTAGACTCTCCCTCTTCGAGGCAGGAGGAGGGTTTCCAAGCAGCTGAGAAAATGCACTCCTTCAGCATCTGGCCCATCTCACGTATCTCATTCACCCAATCCGGGTGGTTCGTTTCTGATGTGAGCTGTGAGGCAGGGTCAGGTTCCGGAGCAGCATTCCTAGTCAGGGTGGTTATCCAAGTCAATCTCCCCTGATCTCTGAATACTGAATAAAATAGGACTATCAGCAACACCAGCCACTGTACGATATCATTAGCACTTAGGGAAGATCTGAATCCTTCGAAAACTGGTGGAGTAGACCCAAAGAGCTGGGTTAAGAGTTGGGAGAAAGTTTCTCCCGGTGTCATTTCCTCACAGTAAGTACCATTATTAAACCCACCCCAAAAACATACGGTTAGTGTGTGATAGCTCTGAATCCATGTGCCCACCTTCCAGAGGAAGTTAATAAGCCATGAATTCCTCACCTTATTAATCCATAGAAGAAACTGGATAACAGTCACAGTAGCCTTAGTTACAGGACCCATGTTTAGATAAGGGCCTGCAAATGGGAGAAATATAGCCACGACCACATGCCACATGAATGAGGATAAGCTAGCCCACATGACGCCACCTAACGAGGAATCTATATCCAACGCACAAGAACTGTTATTCCTTTTTCTCTCGATGCCCTCGTGCCCCACGTTGGGCACCAAAATCTGTCTTGGTTTGAAAGACAGGTGTCTGCTGAGGAAGGCAGGAGCCTCCCTTGAAATGGAAAATGCAACCCCCTTCCCTCCAAATTATTATAATTTTGAAATTAAGGGGTCTTTGGCAAAGATATGGGGAACAGGAATAACAGTTCTTTACTAATATATATATATATATATATATATATATATATAAATCAAGGCAGAAAAAAACAACCCACTGGTTTACACTGACAGAGTCAGAAACACAACCTAACAGCCTGTTAGGGTGGCAGTAGCAGTCCGATAAGATGGTGGCTGCAGTCCTCCTGAAGTGATGGGTGTAGTTCTGTTGGAAGCAGCGATCTTGTAAAAGGGGCTGGTCTTCCTCTGAAGGTTCAGTGGTAGGTAGGTAGCTCTTGTCCTCTGGAACTCCAGTGGGGGAAAAACTCCTCTGGGAATCCAGTGGAAGAAGGCTGCTAGGGTGTTTGAAATCTCAGTTTATATTTAGCATGGACTGCTTGGCTCCTTCCCCCCGGGCGGAGCATCTCACAATGGGATGGGGAGTTGTGAGGCAGTTCCTTGATGGGCCATTAACAGGAGATAGCCCAGGAGCGAGTTATCGATGAGTCAGGCGATAAGGCATTGTCGTGCCCAGTAACAGGAGATAGTCCAGAGGGGGAAGGCAGGGAGCACCGCCCCACCTGGTCTCAACAGCTCCTGAAGATGGTAATAGAATACTTTTTTGGGGCATATTTTACACTGTAACCTAGGACATTTATATAGTCAGATTTCAAGGAATTGTTTGTTATACTTCAAAAGACATTAAATAAGAATATATATAAACACATAATCATCTTAGCACTGTTTATTTTTAGCTTCAGAAATTAAAATCAATTCTAAAATTTAAATTTTATATGTAGTAGAATTCAGGAGGTTTTTCAACAAGCAGGGAAGCACATTAAACATGAAGTGATTATATAACCCAAAATTATAACAAATTTTCCATTATTACCATAAACATTGCTTTTCCAGCACTTCACATTTCAGTGCTCAAAACACTAAATGCCTTTTCCTTAAAATAATTAAAAGATAAGTGTTGCATGAAGTATTGAGTTTTCTGGAAGAAAGGTGGAATATGGGGGGAAAAAAAATCATGGCTCGTTATTACTTCTTCCTTTCAAGCCGTAAGCCAGAAATAATTTGTTAGACAGGTGTTAGGCAGTGACTGAAAGCCTCAATACACCAGTGGAGAGAGGGAAACTGTTTATTTTTTTTAATCAATATACGCATTTTCATTGGGTTAAAATAAATTCATTGTTTCTCATAATTTTCTTTGCTTGCTTCTTTCAAAAAAACTAGCATTTGTCAGTAATAAAACAAGCACATAGAAGCAAACCCTCTGCTGTCAAAAGAAGCAGGTGTTGTTATATTTATGAAACAAAGTTATTTCAGTTGGCACTGTACAAGCTGGACTAAAACGTCTCTGCCTCAAAAAAAAATACGTGGAAAAATTTTTTAATGAGGAATTATGTTTTTCTAAAGCAAACTCAAATGCCAAGAAGTTAGACTATTCATCCTGTTTGCTACACTAATTATAACAAAGCACTGATGTGCACTTACCTTTGGTTCATTGATCACTTCCGATGTAGCATTCAGCATTCCTTGCCAAATCCTTGAGAGATCTCGAAGGTTGAAGACATAATGGAACTTGGCTGGTGTGGGCAACATTTTTAGCTTGGTTATCTGCCACAGCCTGCGTGTCAGTGGAACCAATTTGGCTACTGTTTTCTTCACATCTTCTGAAAATCCCCGCTCACTACAATAGTGCCCTTCTCCAATTACACCTGTGAAAAAAAAAAAAAAAATGCCAAATGAAAAATTTTTCTAAGACATGCTAGCACAACAGCAAGAGTTACAATCTTCTTAAGTTTCGTTTTCTTTTTTTGATCCACAAAACCTTTTCTAATTTGTTGAAATGGCTTTCTAGTCCTTATTCAAATTTTGACTCACCTGGTGTTAACACCATTCTGCCACCAGCTTACTGCGTATTTGGCTCTTAATTAACTGTCCATTAAAAACGTTCTACCAAAATGGCTTTCACAGCCTTTGAATAGCTAATCTTTTCTGAGACCAATATGATCCTGTCATTTGTGAAAGTCTAGACATCAGTCACTCATTCTTAGCACCTCAGCAACTCTCCAGCACTGTCACTAAAACTAGGGATGGCCTTCATGCTGTTCATCTTAATACTTTGCACAACAATAGATTCAGAGATGTAACTGGACCTGAAAAACTTACAGATTGATGAAATTACAGGTGGGGAGTGGTTACTGAAGGAAAGTGGGCTGATAAGCAAATCAGAGCAGGTTTAAGCCTCTATTTTAATCATAATGTTTATAAATGGAGGGATAAAGAAAAATCAACTATCATTTTTTTAAAATGGGATGGATAAAGTGCTGATTTCCCTTTACCGAAAATTTTGTCAATGGATGAATTAGAAGGCAGAGTACAGTTGAATACAGAAAATTGTCTCTTGAGTCTCTGTGGAATGTCATTGCGACCTCCCCCAGGGTGGATCATGGCAGCCAAAAACTGAATGTCCACAATGTTGGTAAATTCACCAGGCTTTTCCAAGTTATACAGTCCATTCTGTTCCATCAACTGCCTAACTATCTCATTGGTGACCTGTAAAATAACCAGGTATTATAGAACAGAGTATTATACACACAACTAAATAAAATACAAAACATGCCTATGTACTTGGAAGACCTAATAAAGAGTATACCATTATTTTCTCCCCCAAACCCCTGCTCATTTGCTTCAGGAGAAAAATGCACTACTAGGAATAAGCATATTGTATTCTTCTCATTGGCAATATCTATGGACAAAAATCATGGCAGTAGAGGGGAATCCCTAGCTTACAATTAATCCTTTCTTGAATACTTCAATTCATTCTTGCTTGAATGCTGCATGATTTCCAATATTGTTGTGTTGGAGCTACTTCTCCCTTTTAACAGAAAATTTCCATTTTGTTCTAATCAAGCCCAAACTGATGCATCTTCACAGGTTGCATATGCTACCAAAAATTTGGATGAAATTCCCATGTGTAAGAATCACAAACATGGTTTTTCAAGCTGCAAAAATAGAATTGCATCTATACAAAAGACTGAAAAATCTCTTTCTTTAGCCACATATGGACCCCCCGCTTTTCTATTTGACCAGCTGGAAACATCCCACGGATGGGATTACATTATAAAACTATACTTCTTTAGAAATTCTAACACCAGTTTCCAAAGCAATGTACTTCAGAAAAATCTTGCCAATGTACATAATGATTAGTTCCATCTTTTCTAAAGCAGAGGAGTCAATTCTTACCTCTCAGCATTCACAGTACTTTAACTATTGTCCACACAGACAGTTTGCTAATCACAATTTGTGTGCCAAAGCTTTTTTCTAATTAATGTCTTTTATTTTTTTTTTAAATAAAATAATAAGTATTGGTAGAAACCTTGTTAAATTATATAGGCATATTTTAAGGAGTACTCAAACTGCTTCTTGTAGTCAGTATATTTACTTTCAAATAATTCACGACAATATAAAACTAGATGTGTTCTTGTAAAAGACTGCTTAAAAAATAAGCACTACATGTCAAATTTACCCCCTACTGCCTGATTGAGAAAAGAAGCCGGTTCTACAGAGTAGCAAGGAAAGAAATAAAATGTCTTTTGCCTTATTTTTCCTCTTTTACAAACTAACCTGATCTCCCCATTCATTTATTATGGGCATATTGACATCATCAATGAAGACTGTCATCTTTTTGCCTCCAGGCGGACCATAAGTTGTGCCCATGCGCTTGTCTACATAACTTTCTATTGTACGCTGTTAAAAAGAAATTAGCATAGTTACAGAGAGCCCTTTCTTTCATTATATGATTCAATCATTTAAACATATTAATGGTTTTGTTACACAGAATTTTACTAAGGAAGGTTTAGATGACACACCTGCTGGAGGTAATTGTACTAGTTCAACTAGAATGTCTGAAATTTCACACTATATAGCATTAGGTTGCTATTACATACAACAAATGTCTAGTGTAGACAACCATGCCTAACAGCTTCACAATTTTGAAACCATTTAAAACTGTTCTTTCATTTTATTCATTTATCAGCAATATAGATTAAACTAATAATCTGTCAGATCTGAAAGATGTGATTCTTGAAGAGTTTTTCAGCAGATATTGATGTACTTCGTAAAAGCATACAGTGATAATTAAACTCACATACATAAAAAGACTTGATGAAATAATTTTGCTTAATAGTGGACTAACACTACTTTTCTTCCCATCGCTCGATTCTTCCTAAGGTCCAATTTTTATTTATTCTATACCAAGTGAAAGCTCACTTAACCATGCATAGCTATTCTTTAGTGCAAATCTAAATATGCATTCTTACGTTGTGCCTAGACTCCTGTAGAGTAGCCTGGAAAGACTTGTTACACAAATGGCAACAGTTAGTCCGAGATTTTAGAAGGTCAGAGTAATTGAAAAGCATGTGTCGCAACAGACAAAGCTTTGGCTTAGATTGTTATCGGAGACTTGACTGTCAGACATCCATTTCAGGTGTCTTGATCGTCAACAGACCATCATCTATCATCAATAAACTTGACGTCTACTTTATAAAAACAGATGTACCAACACTACTTTTGTTTCTATAGCCTAATCAATAGAAGGAAAAATACTAAGGAAAATAAGACCAAAATTACGTACTTGTATATTAAACAGGTTAATAGCTTCTGCTATGCTATAGAAACAGATAATCGATGATGCATCAAGCTTATAGACAGCACTTCTGATTACAGCACAGACAGTGCTTCAGTTTGGCATACCAAACCCCATTAAAAATATTTCCCATATATATTGTCAGCAGGTCAAAGAAACTTGAAATAATTCAAAGTAGCTCAGTAGAAATTTGGACAGGCAGAACAGTTCAGGATTTAAGTATTCGTAATTCTATTTAGAGCACCTGCGCTGCATGTGTTACTTTTTTAACAAGTAATTTAATTTACTGAAATTTAAATTGCAGACAGCACATTTCTTATGACAGATTGTTGTGGGTAATGCTTATTTTACTCACAGCTTTCAATGAAATCTGAGGGAAGTCATTGACAGCACTATCCAACTAGTGAGAACTGATACATTTGACATAAAAAACATTAAATGTGAAGAAGCAAATAATATGCATGATATTGTAATAGTCTGAGACAGCTCAATAACTACCGAAGAAGTTGAAGGGAACATGGTTTTTACAAAGACTTTTAAATCATGTGTTTGGACACTTAGTCCTTTTGAGTAGGTGCTTTTTTGTTTCTGCACTCATTTTCAATTAAACCGTTTTCAGAAGCATCCTCCTGGCAAATTCTCTGAACAATCTTTGAATCCAGTCACATTCTATTAGAAAGTGAACGACTACTATACCTGAAAAATTAATGGGGTAGTTGCAGATGAAAAATTCAAACTCTTAGCCATGTGGCTTTCAGGGTTATATTTTGACATAAAACCTTTGATGATAACAGTCTTTGCAGTTCCTTGCTCACCAATTAGTAGGACAGCCTAGACAAAGACAACATTGAAATAAGGCAAAACACAAGAGCTAGGTGTCTTGGCAAAGCCTCAGCAATCCCATTTAGCTTTTGAACTAGAATGAAATTAGAAAACTTATGTAAAGTGAATTCTCAGCAAGGGACGTGTGGAAGCAAAATAGTTAATATCTTAGATTTTTGCAGGCCTCACAAGTTAAAAATGTTTGCAGTTAATGGTCATGTCAATCAGCATGATTTAACAAAAGAAGGGATTATTTGTAAAAGGAGTTGATTATTTGAAAAAGGATGAACCGTCTAGATTTCAGTTCCTGTTTTTATTTACCATATCCTGCTTATCTGACACAGTTTTGGTGAAGAACTGTGGGCTGTGTAACCTAAAAGTACATAAACTCTATAACTGCCCCATGTGGACAGAGCTCATAGCAGCAGAGTCTGGCACTCTGCTGCCCTGTGTGATGCCCGCTCTCCAACAGCTACATGAATAAATTGCTTCTGTTCTGACCTGATCTCAGCTGTAACTACAGTTATTTCCACTACAGAAAGGATGGGTGATGGGAAGACAAAAAAGTCTGGAAGCAGTGTATATTTAAATGAATGTAGCTCCTGGAATCACTATTTGATATTAAAAAATGCAGTTCTTCCTTTTCAATAATATAATATTTCACTTCCAACTCAAAAACTTTATCATGTGTACGGTTAGCACTATTCAGATGTGAAACATAGAAAAAGTACCTTGCCCTGTTTCGCAATGGTTTCAATAAGGAAATCCGTTCTCACATTGTCAACATTAGGCACAAGAATGGAGCCATACTCTGGAGTACTGGTACTGGGATATACATACTCTTCAACACGTGTATTCCAGTGCATCCATTTACCTAGTAAGAAAGAAATTTACTTAATGTTTTAGAAATACAAGGCATCATTGCTTCTTTGATCTTCCATTGAGCTGACTCATATGTTGGTGCCTCTCTCTCACATACAGTAATCCCACTCTGTAAATTCAGACCAAAATTATAGAATCATATAATCATAGATTCTGTAAACTTGGATCTAACTGGCTTACTCCTCTTTCTTACATAAATTATGACAAGGAGAAGGTTGGTCTATTTTTGTTCACATAACAATTCATTGGCACAAAGTCCATGCAGCTTTCTGTAGTAATATATCCACATTCTGATTTCTCACATGGGACAGGGAAAAAGCTTTCTGCATCACTAGTAAAACATAGCTGTAAAACAAAACTTGCTGCAGGAATTTTCTAAAAGCAGCATGATTTTAAAATCACTTTTAAGCTTTACCCCATACCACCCAGCTGGGTTACTAACCGTCGGATGCTACATAATAATCAAACATGGTATCTTCACTGCCTTCTGGGATACAGGGAAGATCAAGTTTTATTGTGGCATGGTTTCGAAGCCAGTGTTCCATTTTGCATCTGTCTTCCAGTTCTAGTAATGCTCCTACACTCCACATAAGAGAGAAGATGTACAGCCTTTCCAAGTATTTTGCAGTCAATTCCCCTCCTTGCTCCTGAAGAATTGAGTTAGGTTTTTATTTTCAATAGCCTGAAAATTCTATTTGATAATCATTAGTAACATCATGTTAAAAGCCTTCAGGTTAAAAGTTTAAATTTACTGACGTCTTTATCAATGAACAGACTGAATCAATATCAAGAAACCACAAAATATAGAAAAGCACCTTGTAAATATGTAAATTAGGGCATTTGATCTGTTTAGGTTCTAGTTTATAATCTGATAACAATCCACCCCCCCAAAAAAATGAAGAAAAACTGTCTGATGCATGCTACATGTCAATGGTTAACATCACATCCAAATGTGAAAGAGGGCACATCCTAGCTATTTTCTAAAGAAAAAGAAGGTATTCCTTACTAACCTGAATCTTCATTTACATTCCAAGCCATCAAAGAATCTCCACTCTACATAACCTCATGACTTAAAATTATTTCCATTAGATTGGGTAAATATAAACAAATCCGCAACTTTACCTTAGGTGGGATAAGGCCCTGCAGCACATTAATGCTCTGCATAATCACGAAGGCTTCCAACACCTCAGTCTTGCATTGCAGAGACTGAGTGCTGAAGCGGTATAAGTCTGGGAATGATGAAGAATACAGCTGACGTAGAATTTCAGCTTCTTGGAAGGAACGTCTTCTCAAAAATCCCTATTACAAAGCATGGAGAGAAAATAAATTTAGTTCCCAATGCAGATCTCAGTAAACTGAACTCTAGTAATTCAAAGTGTCCAGCAATCATGGAAAGTTGATTTCTTGGGCGGGTGGTGGGGAGGCGGATTCCCTGACTGTTGGGCATGGTATGGCTAGCAGAAGGTCAAACTTTACCCAAGTATGCATAATTCCTACTGGATGTTAAACATGGATACTGAAGAAAAAAAAGTGCTTTAAAGTTTTCAACAGCACAAAACTCATTCTTTTCAAATATTTTTTAATCAAAGTGACTTTAGGGTATAAAACAACTCTGCAAAGAAATGATCACGTGTACTGGACACATTTGATTTATTCTGCAGAACGTTAGTTTCTAGCAGTGATATAGGCTACATGTCATTTGCACAAAAAAAGTTAGGATTTCAGCAGAGGATGTCTAGTGTGTGTAGGGTTTTTATTGTGCATCTCAGCATATGCAGAGCTGGATAAACAAAACCTAATTAAAACTACCTGTTTCTAAGATCATAGAACAGGATTTGTTCTTTGATGCCTTTAGCTCAAAGTAGTAACCTGCTTTGAGTTTACCCAGAAGCTTTCTCTCACCTATGTGGCAGAATGTTTCTCATTTACATCCCATGAATCTATTTCCCAGATAAAATAGACTCATCAGCAAAACTACTTGCAGATTCTTCGCCAAAATTCAAGCTAAAATTTGGCACAAAGTGAAACAAAATAAATTCAACTTAAATGGAAGAAAAAACTTTGTTGTTGTTGTTGTAAGGGTGGTCAAACACTGGAACAGGCTTCTCAGTGAGCTTCTGGAGCCTCCATCTCAAAACTCAACAGGACACATTTCTAACCAACCTAGTCTAGTTGACTCTGCTTTGAGCGAGGTGTGTTCAATTACATGATCTCCAGAGATCCCTTCAAACCTCAACTATTTTGTGCTTTTGTGATTCTTTTACACACTTCTACCTTCACAATCTTTTGAAACTCTATCTTTTACAGCCCAAAGTAAATAAACTCTGGGACTGATTACAAATAGGTAAATACATGAAAAAGCTTTCTAGAAACAGGTGGGTAGAAAACAAAGTGCTAAAGATTAAATGTCAGAACTACTTAAAATAGATAACTGGAACTTCACCAGCTGTTCCAAAAATATTAGGGATAAGTAGGAAAAGTTGGTAAGGTGTTTTTCCATTGCAGGAAGTTGATGAGTAATGGACTAAATACCTTTGATCACTTTGCAAAAGCTGCTTAAAAAGCATGTTAGACAGGAACAGCAGTATGAAAAGTTTGAAATCTACTTCATTGAATTTGGAAATTGCTTATGTCATGATATTGTATCCCAATAGGCTGCTATATTTAGTTGTTTATAAATTGTTTAAGGATGGGAAATCTAAATATATACAACTTCCTGAGCTATTCAAAACAAATATAAAATATGGTTTAAATTATTTTTCAAAGTTCTTCTGAAATATCCACAAATACTATATTTCATTCAGCATTCAAGAATTATTAACTAAAGAAAGAAAACTCCATTTAATTCTGTTACAAAAGTAGGGAAATCCTCTAGTGAACAATGCGAGATTAACATCTACCCTGATCTGCTGGAATATGTAGTATATTGCACTACAAAATAGATTTAAAGGGAGATGTACAGAAAGAGTCACCAAGATATCTTATTTATGAGGTAAAACCAAACCAAACAAAGAACAAACAAATGCTATTGGCTCAAATGATAGATAACTATAGGTTGCAGTTTTAGAACAAATTTTTGGGAAGGGAGAGCAAGGGAGGTAGGAAGTGTTGTTTCATGGCTGAAATGAACGTAATTTGCTTTGTGTTATCCACAAACAAAAAAAAAAAAAAAGTCAAACATGCCCTTGTTTTCCTTTTAACTGATGCTACCACTGAAACAAATTAAAAGCATAAGGTCATGGATTAAATGAAACTACTTTCATGCAACACTTACTTCAACACAACTAAATTTAGTCTGCATATCACTTTAAAGTGAGGAGGTAAATCATGACTGATAAAGCAAAACAAAATGTTTTTCTTTGTTTTTGCTGTCTTTGCAGCTGAATCTATAGCTCAATTTAAACCAAAATGTTCAAGAAGTTGTTGTCTGAAAATTAACCAGTGCAAGGATGAAGAACTGAGAACCACAGTAGGCGCTATGCAGTGCTGTGAGTACAGAAAGGAACAACACAAGTGAAATCTCACAGGATCCACTGTCCTAGATGCATAATTTACACTTACATTTTCTGAACATTAATTTAAAAAAAAAAAAAAGCCTTGCAGTAATATACATAAGGCGCTTGTGTTGACTGCACATATTTGCATTGGTAAAACTTCAATAACAGCCAAATTTTTGGGAAACATTCAACACTTCTTTTTTCTAATCAGAATGCAAACATTTTGGACTTTGCAAAGAAACCTATCAAATGAATTAGTGATGATTCTCGAGTGTTGCTAACTAGCTGTGCTTGAACAGCCAGCTTCATATGATTTAATATCATTCTAAAAGGCAAAGGCTTTAGGCACTGCTAGAGAAATATGGTAATAACCCTCTGTAGCAACCCTTAGTCCTCCACAAGCTGCAAATCTCCATAGGCAACAAGCCACAGCACATGGGTGCCTCCCATCTGGCACCCATGCGAAGGACAGTTGTTCTAGGCAGTGCCACCCGTCAACTTTTTCTCCATTGTCAGACAAATCAGGCATTTATGGCAAGGAATCTGGTTACAAGCTGCAAACTGTGTAAGACTTAGAAGCATGAGAAGCTTTATGGGATATAATAATAAGAAATCTGAGAATAATTCAGACTAATCATTACAAAAGGCTTCCTCAACTACTAATATCTGAAAGTTAATATGAAGTTAACTGTATTTTCATTTGTCTAGTTAAGGAACACCGTCAACATGAGTATTAGTGTATTTTCCATGGGTAGTATACTTCATCTGTAAAATGAAATGAGTGAATGAGACTGTGAAATATTAATTTTAATAATTACTAAAAACACCTTGCTGTGGCCAGCAGGTCGAGGAAGGTGATTCTTCCCCTCCACTCTGCTCTGGTGAGAGCTCACCTGCAGTACTGCATCCAGCTCTGGGGCCCCAAGCATAAAAAAAGACATGGACCTGCTTGAGCGTGTCCAGAGGAGAGCCATGAAGATGATCATGGGGCCGGAGCACCTCCTCTGTGAGGGCAGGCTGAGAGAGTTGGGGTTGTTCAACCTGGAGAAGAGAAGGCTCCAGGGAGAACTTACAACAGCGTTCCAGTACTTAAAGGGGGCCTACAGGAAAGGTGGGGAGGGAGTCTTTACCAGGGAGTGCAGTGATAGGACGAGGGTAACAATTCTAACTGAAAGAGGGGAGATTTAGATTAGATATTAGGAAGAAATTCTTTACTGTGAGGGTGGTGAGACACTGGCACAGGTTGCCCAGAGAAGCTGTGGCTGCCCCCTCCCTGGCAGTGTTCAAGGCCAGGCTGGATGGGGCTTTAAGAAACCTGGTCTGGTGGAAGGTGTCCCTGCCCATGGCAGGGGGGGTGGAACTAGGTGATCTTTAAGGTCTCTTCCAACCCAAACCATTCTATGATTTTTATGAAATTTTTAAATTGTTAATCCTGAGGAGCCTACTTTATTGATAAATTTCTAAGGCAATATAAGGATTAAGAATAATAAAAAAAAAACAATCAGAAACAACTTTTTTTATGGCTATTGTCTCCATTGTTTTCTTAAAAGGGAAGAAAACTGGAATTAAATGCTGAAACTTTTGTTGAAAAACATTACTATGGAACATTAGATTGATTTTTGTGAACTCATATTTCACCTTTACCAAGATACTTGCTACATGAAAAAAAATGTAGTATTACATAGTAAATGTATTATTCACTATATCATTACCAGCATTCAACCAAGACAAGGATTTATTTTTTCTGGGTTTTGGAAGATGAAAGATGACATAAACAACAAAAATTTCAGTTTATAAGTCACTTTGAAATTTGAGTATGTTATATGCTGTTCTCCCCTCCAAAACACACATATAACATGTTCTGGTTTTCTATATGATTCATTCCATGCCAGAAAGATGGTAACCACTCCTTGGTTCTTCAGACATTTTGCTTCTAGAATTGTTAACAGACAACCTAACTGGGTAAGAACATAAATTTAAAAATTACATCATTTGGTGCTCCATTGACTTTATTTCTGGTTCTAAATCCTAACTGCAATTAGTTTTAAGAAATATCAAGAGAATTTACATTTTCTTGGGGATTTCTAGATTCCTGAATCAGTCCGTTTACTCTGTCTTCTTCCTTGGTCTGAAGCTGTACTAGGGCCTGCCAGGCAATTGGTATTTCGGCAACCAAGCTGTTCTTCAATTGTATAAAATATCCTGTGTTACAAATTTTTTCCAAAGTGAAATATCCTTTTTTTTAAAAGTGTAATATGTTGATTATGTTCCTGAAAAAATTACATTATTCACTCTTGTCTAAACTACCAACAACATTGCTATATTAAATATTGACCTATAAGTTTATACAGTGTAAAATCTATTTCATAGTAATAGTCACAAAATTATGTCCTAAAGTAACAACAGAGAAGTGTTGAATAAGTAACCAGTAAATCTTTAAATACATGAACAATCACTTAGCTAATGTACCTCAAGGATAGGACTCCAGTTGAGAACCGACGAGCTCATGAATACCATCCCATTCCTTGAAACTGTTGCTGGAGATGCATTATCAATATTATGAGGTTCAAAGACTATTTTGCAATTTGGTGCCATAGGTATCCGATCTCCATTTGCTAGTGTTAGAGTCCTGTTATCATCCAGGACAGAATTTAAGTTCTCAATCCAGATAGCATCAACTGGACCATCAAGAACTATCCAGATGTGGTCACCTATAATCCAAAATAACAGATAAAACTGTCTGTAGACGAAGTCCTAGTTTCTTTCACGGACCAGTTTCTTCTCTCTGCAAACAAATTTTGAACTAATTCTGAATTCACACACACAGCTGAAATCTCCATTTTCAATACAATTACCATTTCAGTCACTCAATTTCAATTAAGTACTGAATTTTATCACCTATTGATAGTAATTATCCATTGCTCAGTATACAAAGTGTCATCAGCAAAAGTCATCAGTTTGTAATAGTCTGAAACAGTTTTATAGATCATTCTTCATCATAGTAACTAATTAGGTTTATTTCAATTTACATAAAAAACAAAGAAGATAGAAATAATAGATCTATTTAAAACCACCACTCATTTCCAAAGAGTTTGTGTAAATGTAGTGAAATTAAATAAAAACACTTGAAAAAATCACCCTTTCAAATAGCATTCTCACTTTCCTAAGTAAAAGAGGTCCATTAGAGGAAGATTCTGGGTTTTTGTTCTGCTTCCTGTAAACTTGATCCAGGCCCCTTTGAAGTTTTTCCAGCTCTTTCCATTTAGTAACAGAAATGTATCTTAAAGCCTGCATCTCTTTCCCAGGAGGGTGTGGGTCTGTCCTGCACTTGGGTACTGAGTAACAGGGTCTGGTTGGAAAGGGATTGCCCTTTAGCATCTGACTCCCTGTCCCTTGAGGAGTAGCCAGCCCTGCTGTGCATTGCTAGATAGCCTTTAGTCAGAGATGGGCCCATTCTCATCTGCCTTCAGAGTGAGTCCTTACTATCTAGGCCTACGTGGCTTGGTCCATTGCTAGGTATGAACCAAGAAAGTTCTGGATGAGAAACTTTCTCACCTCTGAGGCAAATAGTTTTATATTTAGAGGATTTCGTAGCTACAGTGAAGGCATCTCAGGCATGAGGCAGTCTGGAGTTCACTTCATAAAGAGACATTACAGAAGTGGTGTAAACAGTGAATCTGAGAAAGTAATGTGAGCATGATAATTCATATTGCACATTGAGGGGAAAAATAGAAAAATCAACAGTTAATGCTATGCTACATTCTCACATGTGCTACATTTCTCAATTTGAAACAAAAACAACATAACGAAATCCAAAAGTATTTTCTGTTTTTAAAGTATCTATATCCTTAAAGATTAAGAATTTTTGTATGAAATTTCACAGTGCAAATGTCAGGGGTTTCTTTTTTTTTTTTTCTTTAGTCCTTAAGGCCTAATGATAAGGTCACGTACTAATACTCAGATAAAACCAGGAAGAATCCATCTAGCATTAAACCACCAAGGCCTCTCTTTTAGTTAATACAGCAGTCTAAGAATGTATGCTAGCATTAATTTAGGCAGAAATTAGAAATTGCCTAAATAGAATTATCTAGTGCCATTTGAGATGGATTATGGTACGCGCAAGGTTAGTAGGTAACAAAGGAGATTCACATCCTTCTAGTATGGCAGCTGGAGACAGAAATCCTAACAGCACCAAAAATTTTTATAGTATATCAGTGTTGGGGAAACTGAGTCTTACCTTCCACTTTTCTTCCATACAAGGGCCTATCATTTGAAAGAGAGGGATCAACAAATTGAGTGACAGTATTTGCTACACTACAGTTTGAACATTTAGAACAGAGACTATACAATAGACAGAAGTTCTTGTAGCAATATTGCAATGCTTCCTTGTAAGTAAAAAAAAAAAAAAAGTCTGCTAATGTGCTTTAGAGAGATGTCCTGCAGTTTGTCTCATTTCGGAGGGAATTGTTTTTCATTATACCTTTCTTGGCTCTTAAGGTTTTTCTCCAGAGTGTTGAAAATATTCCATCTGTCCAATCATTTGTTGCCACATCAAGACGACCAAACATTTGCGAAGCAGTTATAGCTTTAGGATTCATTCTCATTTCACGATGTGGCTGTCCACAATCTAGGAAGGGAGATCATCAGTTAGTTTTGGTATTTCTTTTCAACAGTCAGAGAACTTCAACAAATTCAAAATCATTACTCCCAAACGTACAGTTTAATATGCGTTCACCATGATAAGAAGTTGTGTATTTACTTGGAAAACTTATCTCTTGTTATACATCAATATTTGGTATTAGAGCCATCAAAATTTAAAGCAGAACATAGTTCTGAAACTTTTGAAAGCACAATTCACATTTCATAAATTCATCAGAAACAGAAAAGCAGCAAGATAAAATTTATTCAAGGTTTACTTTAATATTTTGATGGCTTATCAAAAATTAGAGCGCGAAAGCCTTTGGTTTGGATGGACTTTTTTAAAACTCAATGACTAAATACCAGACAGATGCTCCACATTGGTTTGTTTGGGTTTTTTTTTCCGTTTTCCCCATTGTGCACTTGCATGCATTTCTGAATAGTGTACTGGGGTTGCATGGCAAGGTTTTGGTAGCAGGGGGGCCTACAGGGGTGGGTTCTGTCAAAAGCTGCTAGAAGCTTCCCCTATGTCTGATAGAGCCAATGCCAGCCAGCTCCAAGACAGATCCACCGCTGGCCAAGGGGTAACGTATTTAAGAAAGGGAGAAAAGTTACTGCAATTGCAGACGAAGAGAGGAGTGAGAATATGTGAGAGAAACAGCTCTGCAGACACCAAGGTCAGTGAAGAAGGAGGGGCAGGAGATGCTCCGGGCACCAGAGCAGAGATTCCCTTGCAGCATGGGGTGAAGACCTTTGTGACATAGGCTGTCCCCCTGCAGCCCGTGGAGGTTAACAGTGGGGCAGATATCCCCCTGCAGGACCCCACGCCAGAGCAGATGGATGCCCAAAGGAGGCTGTGACCCCATGGGAGTCTCCTGGCAGGACCTGTGGACTTGTGGAGACAGAGGAGGCCACACTGCAGCAGGTTTGCTGGCAGAACTTGTGACCGCATGGGGGACCCACGCTGGAGCATTCTGTTTGTGAAGGACTGCACCCGTGTAAGGGACCCACGCTGGAGCAGTTCGTGAAGAACTGTAGCCGGTGGGAAGGACTCATGTAATGGAGGACTGATCCCTGCTGGAGCAGGGGAAGGGTGTGAGGAATCCTCCCCCTGAGGAGGAAGGAGCTTCAGAAACAACAAGCAATGAATTGACTGCAACCCCCGTTCTCCATCCCAGTGTGCCACTCAGAGGAAGGAGGTAGAGAAATTGGGAATAAAGTTAAGCCTGGGAAGGAAGGAGGAGTGGGAAGGTGGTTTTAAGATTTGGTTTTATTCCTCATTATCCTACTCTTATTTGATTGGTAAGAAATTAAATTAATTTCCCCAAGTCGAGTCTGTTTTGCCGATGATGGTAATTGCTGAGTCATCTCTCCCTGTCCTTATCTCAACCCACGAGCCTTTCATGATATTTTCTCTCCCCTGTCCAGCTGAGGAGGTGGAATAACAGAGTGACTTTGGGCACCTGGCATCAGGGTCAACCCCATCACAAATATGCAAAGTTTATAAGTATATGGTATTGGCATATCCCTGTGAAATCTATTAGACAGTTAAATTCTACCTAGCCATACCATGATCACATAACCTTTGTTTTCCTCATTAACAACCACTCAGAAACTCCTATGCCAGACACCTTCAGAAAACCCAATATTAAAACTTGGTCAGGAGCCAGTAATAAGATGTTGAAAGAAAGAGCTAAAAAAGGCTTATCTTAAATCTTAATTATAATCAGAGTTCGTTAACATGTAAGATAGAAGCCCGGCAAATCATGCAGTTTTACATTTCATGAGGTTATGTCAGAGGATCAGCTCGAAAAAAGTATTGCAGCAGCTTTATCTTGGTAGTAGTTCATGCCTCAGTGCTATAGAAGTATAGGAAAATAGCAAAATGCACCTATCTGTTCTGCTTTTTTTCCTAATTGGAACAGTTATTTACGCTGCAATGTAGAGTTTACAGTGTTTCTTAAGCACACTAAGGTACTGCATGGATGAAAGACTGGCTGAATCATTTTTTACAGAAACTATCCGTTTCTGGAAAATTGTATAAGCAGCCTACTGAGGCCTGGAAAAGAGGTAACACAAGCTTACACCAAAAGAGATGTTTTTTCTCCCCCAGCTATGAGCTTTTAGTTTAATAAGATCAATCCACTAATATTTTTGTTAGAAATACAGAGGACAAAAAGACACACTTAAGTGTCCAGCCAGGACAAAAATTAATAACCTTGAAGACATTGTCACTGCCTAAACCAGCAACTATCTCCTAGTAGCAGCAAAGATAGAAGTAGTTATTTTATACTGCAGATAAAGACCCCGTCTTGTGGACTGTTTTCAAAAAGGACTAAACATTTCCCATTAGGGAAAGGTTTCAGCATTACCTCAGCCAAACCTGGGACATGCTTTAATTACTTGCCCAAGCTGTCTACCCAGACAGTACTGCTCTTTCTCAGTGTTTCTAGAATAAGAACTTCTGACATAAGTATCAGAAAATCAGACATTATATGACTTTGAATGTCAGATATTTTTAAGTTTTTAAAAGATACTACCACAATAATTATTATCACAACACATAAACTGATTCTTCCAGTAATATATTCTCACAGTGAAGTAATTGAGGCTTTCTATGAAGGAACAATGTGGTTTAAATTTTACAATATAACAGTTTCATAACAGTTTACAATATAAATACCCACATACCTGTCATGGCTTTCATTAAAGTGTGGATGCAAGCAGTTTTTCCTGCACCACTAGGTCCTAGTGTCATCAATCCATGCCTTACTCTCTGGGTTTCAAAAAGTTGGATAACTTTCAGTTTCCAAGGAGGATGACAAACAAGTCCAGCTTTGTCCACCTACAGATAGTGACAGAAAACCAAATTACTACTAATTCATGCACAAGATATTTTGACGCTTTTTAAAAAAAAAAAAATCTTCAGCAGAGACTACACTCTTTGTGAAGGTTTTGTGTATCTAAAAAACTGTTTGGAAAAAGAAGGGTTATTTGGTATTCAAATATGTATTCAGAAAAATAAAAAAATATGATAAACCATTTTTTATGTAGCTCTTCTCAGGGTTAAAACATCGTTTTAAAGAAAAGCCAAGAATTTTAGAAACAGTCTTGCTAGCAATCCTTTTCATAGCCACACACTGTTTTCACTTGCCTCTCAGAACAGTTGCTTATTTATGATGATGATGCCTTCTGTTTCTAAATGCTTACAATAGCCAAAAGTTTTCCTGCAAAACATTTTGTTAAATATTTCTGTGTACAGACAAACCTTTGAGTAATTTCTTAATATCATTTTTCTAAGGAAAGACATGATGTATTAGAATCAAATATCACATGCTCATTTACTACTTTTTACTAGTTATATGCTTAAAGAAGTTCTCACTGTAATGGTATTACTGTTGCTTGGTAAAGTGACTCACCTGGAATTGAATAAGAAATTTTTTAACCAGTAGAGAAAAGCTAGAACAATTTCTTAAGGATTCATAGCCCACTATACTTTTGACAGTCAAAAAACTTTCTAAGAACTCAAGATCGTGTTATAAAAGTGAAGCTCTCAAAATAATAATCAAATTTAATTCAAGCATAATTTCTGTTTTTAAATTATGTTTCACAAAAAATCTCAGAAAATATTATCAGTAAAAAGAGGACTAACTTTTTACTGATAAGATAAAACTCAGCTTTTACAATTATTGTCATGTACTCAGTCAGAACCATTGAACTGGTACAACCGCTTGCTGTATTACTTGCATATCAAATCTCATGTCAGTTCAACTTATTTATCTCGCTCTGCAAGGAAGCCAAGAACAGAAGGCAGCACAAGATGAATTCATCAACAGCAATCACAAAGTACATGCTGCCACCAACTCCTTGTTGCCATGAAGAACACCACTGTTGAAGCAACGGAGTTTGCAAAGCACAATGAAGACATCAGATGCACTGTTTTCATGGATACACAACAAAATTTTGTTATCATTTACATCTTGACAGCTCTCATAGTTGACACCAACCGAGTCAAGCTGCATTTCTCTCTCTATAGAATATAGCCTTCTGACTTGTTTTGAGAGTCCACGTATATACAGTAATATATCCAAAATCTAATGATGCACCAGGAGAATGTATCTGAACTGATTTCTTTCTTCACATAAACCAAGACGGTCATGTTAGCTATTCCTTCACTCACATATAGTGTCATCAGTGGAGACTTATCTTTTCTTAACAATTTCTAACACTTGTGGATTCTTTAATAATCTTGTAGACTAGGTATTTCCCTTATTGAAAAAGAAGTATGTTCAGAAGCAGACTTGACATGTTCTCACAAGACCGTCTATTAACAATTGTACATATCTACTGGTTGGGACGAAGTTAACTTCTGTTCAGATAGCCCATATGGTGCCATGTTTTAGATTCGCGATCAAAAAAGTGTTGATAACACACCAGTGTTCTGGCTATTGCTGAACTGTGCTTGTTCACCAAGCATCAAGGCCTTTTCTGTTTCTCACATTGACCCATCAAAGAGCAGGCTGGGGGTGGGCAAGATGTTGGCAGGGAACACAGCTGGGACAGCTGACTCCAACTGACCAAAGGGTTACTCCATACCATAGAATCATGGACTAGATGACCTTTAAAGTTCCCTTCCAACCCAAACTATTCTAACACCCCTGCAGCAGTAAGATTATGCTCAGCTATAAAACTGGGGGGAAAGTTTCTCCAAAGTAGCTGTTGTTCAGAGACTGGCCAAGCAACAGTCAGCTGGTGGTGAGCAATTGCTTTTGCATCACTTGTTTCTTTTTTTTTTTTTTCTTGCTTCATTTATTAAACTGGGCATATCTAGACCCATGCACTTTTTTCTCCCCTCTCTTTTCCCTTTCCAAATCTCTCCCCCAACCCGCTGGAAGAAAGTGAACAAGTGACTGGGTGTTGGCTTAGCTGCCAGCTGGGGTCAACCCACTACAACATATAAAGATAGAAAAACACTTTAATTCAAGTGACAACTATTTCTTCATTATGATATTTTCCCAACTCCTGCCTCCCTTCCCTAATAAAAATTTTCTTCTTGAACTTGATTCTGTCCTATCTTATTTTCATTGTACTGAGTCATCATAGCTCTGAAAACACCACAAAGAGTTCTACTCAATAAAATCCTGATTCACCTCCAAGACAACCAAGACAGCCTACCATTTCTGGTTTCTCCAGATTTTAAGTTCTAGCGATATGAGAAAAATAAGCCAAAATAAGCAAGTAAAATTTCCAAACACTCTCATAGCACTAAAAAGGCACCATGAGATCCCTAGATAAGAAATTTTACCAATTTTGTTTTACTTAAGATAATCATGGTGCCTAACACTTTTCAAGGTTCCAACACTGCTTCAGCATAGGCTGACATTACACCCTACTTACAAGCAAGTAATAATGGTTTGTTGATAAAAGGTATGGCGCTTTCTATGTCTGGCTTCACAGATCACCAACAGTAGAGCTATGAAGACAATGTTATTAAAATCACTTTTTAATTTATTAGGAAATAACAATTTAAAGCATGATATTCCAGTTATTTATAGTGTCTCCTAATAAAAGTTTGATTTGTGAGTCCTTTTTTAAAGTTAACTGTATAAACTATAGAAAGCAAAACAGTTTTATAAACATTAGCTGATGATTCAACTCTTCCTTGTTAGGAAAGCCAGAAGCAGACCTCTTTACTTGAATCTAATCATATTAAATATAAGTAAATGAAAAGTCATATACTCAATTTCTTCAGAAATGCACTTCTGATTTTCAATTTTTTTCTTTTTTGGGGGGGTTTTAATGGTGTTTTTTAGGTTTTTTTTTTATTTCTCTGTTTAACTATTAGATAATTACCTGAAGAATTATTGAAATTCTGGAGGAAAGTTTAATAGAGGTGATCATTTAAGTGTATACACTTCATTAGCCTTCTATATCTCACTGATGTTCTTAAGTTGGCCCTATTGAAATGTTCCAAAAGATCTAACGGTAGATGAAATAGAGGAAATGTCATTTTAGGTAAATCTTTTCTCAAGCTCATGTTCCAATATCAGACTTTATACAAAGACGAAATCCCGGGTCACGTAAGGCAAGTGTATATACATGCATTTTTCAAACTGGTCACCACAAACGACTCACAAGAAAACCACAGGACATCACAATCACAATTCAGTGACATCCTTAAGAATAAGATAAATAATAATAATCCAATGGTAAAGATTTATGGAACAGCTTACTCTTCCTCTAAATAGTAAAACATATTATTACCAGCTGGGTAGATTCAACACCAATAATTTTCTTAGATGTCATATCACAATAGTTATGCCATAGCAGCACAGATCAAGAGAAACATTACATGTCTGTCAATGGCGGCTTCCAGTTCAGGATAGTCTGCTTTATCAAGCTGGATATCTGGAAACAGATCCTCAATTAGACTCAGAAATAAGGGTTCGTCTTCATCAATCTAGTGAAAATTGGGAGGGGGGGGAAACACACAGATTAAAACCTATTTTATTTATTCTAGCATCTTAAAAAATCATCCCTAACTCTTGCAGAGCTAAAGAAATATTTGAAAACATAAGGAACCATCTATGGTAACCCTCTAGGTGCTAAGCACTCTAACAGGACACAACAGAAGGAGATCATGTGATGCTTCCAATAATCAAAAATTATTGAAAATAAACTACTAACGTACAAACTCAGAATTTATTAAAGTAGATTTTAGCAATAACATTTATAGAAACAGCAAATTATTTGTCTAAGATGTAAACAAATCTAATAAAGGAGATGAAGTATTACAGCCACAGAAGAGGTTTTATTGGGTAATTAAGACAGATGAGATAGCACTCATTACTACAAATAACAGCGTATTTCAGAAGAGTGACTAGATACTTTAGGTCAAAAGTTCTAAAGAGGTTACTACATAGACTTCTATTTGGTCACTTTTTTCTATAGGTGGCAGGGGAAAACGTAAAAAAAATTAATCTGAACAGTTCAAGGTGGTGTGGTTTAACGCAGGTAGGCAGGCAAGCACTTCACAGCCCCTCACTCACTCCCTCCCCAGCCCCATACAAGGAACTACAAAGAAAATTAACTCTATCCCAGCCAAAACCAGTACACAAGACCATCCAGAGAATGGAACATTTCCAAGCTACCTTTAGTGTAAAGGCCACATTCAATCTTGTAGTCATCACCTTAAGATTTAAATTGTATTTCCAAAAAGAAACACGTAGCTCCAAAGTACAGTTTAATTAATTTACCAGGCCCTTGGAACTTACTAGTTTAGACAGGTTCATGTCTCTCAGCACACGCATGACAATGGTAGATTCAGTATCTGTGGGATTTGCTCTTTTTGCTGCTCCTAACGTACGTAGCACTGACAATATATTCCGCAAGCCAAAATCATAATGCACCTAGAAAATATGCAAAGTTTCCCCAAATTAACAGGGATGAATCAATTCTTATTTATCATTTAAGATATTGATTTGTATAAGAAGTGATAATTGTGGCACAAATGCCTCCTAACATCCAACGACAAGTCTTTGGCTCTGTGACTACGGGCAACTTCATTCCCCACCTCTTCTACCATCTACTAAACTGTAAGGTGTGACAGAAAAAAAGAAATGTAATCACAAGTCTTTGAACAAAGATAAGATTCCTGATGACTATTAAAAAATAAATTAGTAGTATAATTTTGAATTCTCTGTGGACCTTGGAAAATGACTTTATTTGAGAAACATTTAAATAAGCACAGGCAGCACAAAACAAATGTCTCTCAATCTACTCTATAAAGCCAACTAATATATAAGCCCTTTATGCCTCAATCATCACCATTCATTAAAGCCAAATCTTAATAATAAGCAGTGCTCTGAATAAAAGTCCCATTCTTGTGCAGATAATCTGTAGCAGGAGTTAATCCTCCAGGACAGCAGAGGGTTGCACCACTAAATCGCAAGTGTCATTCAGCTTACTTCGCAAACATGAACTTTTCCATTTTCTTCAGATATTAATAATTTGTGACATCATATATAGTTTTTCCTCATATGAAAATAATGACCTGCTTTGACAGTTGTTCTTCACACAGCTTGTACAGTGTAAAGAATTTCCTTGCTAATACAACATTAGCAATGAAACCACAACTAGCCAATTTGACGCGAATTATGATTTGACGATCAGGCACCATCATAGCCACCGAACGGAAGTTGATCTTCAAGTTTTCAGGAAGCTCTTGCCGTCCAGCATATCCTGGATTCTGGAGAGAAGAACAGGTTTTGAAGTTGACTGCCCCTTGCACAAACAGAAGAATCAGCAAAGGAACATGTAATCTGGTTAGACAAAAATAGCTTTTTGGCTTTAAATCACATGTAAAAATGAATTGCCATGCACATTTACCGTCATATCACTACAGTATTTTAGCCTCTCTTACATCCATAAGGTGTGAAAAAATTTCCACCTAAACATTTCAAATCTGTATTTGTCTTACAAGTACTGTTTTTACTGGCTACTTCTACCTATATCTCTAAGGCCATTTTTCTGTACTTGTAGTAAAAAGCATACTTTGGGAATCAGAATGTAGCATGCAGAAGTAATCTGACATTGAGATAACACTTTGTATTTACAATGCTGGCTGCACTTCTTAATTGCGTGTGCTTGATGTCATTGAGACAAGACCCTGTAAAATGGTCTTTGTAGTAATACTCAATGTTCTCAACTTGTCAGTGAATTCTGAGACAAGTGACATAAAAGTTACCAAGTACATTTAACATACAGGGTTAGAGGGTATTATTATCATCATCGGCATATTAGAAACCTACTGAATACCTACCATAGTAAGAAAGATGCCAAATTCTGGGTTCATTTCCACATTATCTCCATCAGTAAAAATAAAGCTTTTTTTACGTTCCTTCTTACATGTCAACACAATTGCAATTTGCTGTGCAGCTACTGATAGTACTGGTAAATCAATACGATTGAATTCATCAAAGCAACCCCAAGAGCCAGACTGAGCAAGACCTTAAAAGAGAAAAGCAACTAAGCATCTGACCATTATGTTGTTAATCCTTTTTTGGTGCAATTCATAAGCCAAATATCAGGTTAATCTACCTCAGGAAAAAAAAAAAAAAAGTTTATTTTTGAGGGTTGGGAAAGGGTCAAGGAGAAGAGTTTAATTATTTTTCAAGCAAGAATTCCCAAAAGTCCTCAAGCTTGTCTAGGATATGACATACATCCATTTCTGTTCCTTCTTGCACTATCTTGAATGTTTTCCTGTTCCTCCCTAACCCCCAAAAAGAATCCCTGCAATAAGCTTATGAAAATATGGTTGGTTGTCAATAGCTTATTGATTAAAATGAACAATAAAGTTGCTTTCACCTGGAAAGTAGTTAGGGGTCAGTCTGTGCCAGAACTGCATTTTTCCTCAGATATTTTGAGGAAAACAAAACACAAAGTGATCAGCACAGTCACCTGCAACTATACAAGAGTCAAGGAGCTCCACTTGATCACTAATTCAACATCTGCCATGACTGACAAGTATCAATTTCAGGTGCCTAAAAAAAAATGTTGTCTCCATCCAGCCTTCAGTAAGCTGTATCAATTGCTTTTAACATATATAGTGGTATTCATGCACTTCCTTCAACTGACAAGAACTCTAACATTTGAAGGAGACAAAATACCAAAATCAGTACCCAACACATTCCATCAGTTCAGCAACAATTTGCACAGCTTTTTATTTTTGTAGTGGCAGTCCTTATTGATTACTTTAAGTGTCTTTTCGTATCATTTCATAACCTATTATAGGTTTTCAGACATTTCTGTTTCTTGGAGACAGTGTTGCAAATGTCTTTTACAATTACAAAAATATATTAACTACTTGCATTTATTAAAAGGCTGAAAAACACCTGCTGATTATGTGTTCACCTTGTTTTATAAAGATGTTCTCTTAGCATTTGTAATTTTCACACAGTCCATAGAATCATATAGTCACAGAATATCCTGAGTTGTAAAGTACTCACGAGGATCATTAAGTCCAACTCCTGATTCTGCACAGGGCTACCAGATGTTAAGCCATATACGCAAAAGTGCTGTCCAAACACTACTTGAACACCAACAAGCCTGGGGCCCTGACTACTTCCTTGGGCAGCTTGTCCTGCTGCTTAACCGCTCTCTCTCAGTGAAGAACATTTTCCTAATAATATCTAATCTGAATTCCACCTGAATCAGCTTTATCACCAGATAGGAGAGAACATATCAGCACCTCCCTCTCCGCTTCCCCTCATGAGAAAGTTGTAGACAGCAACGAGGGCACCTTGTCTCCTTTTCTCTAAGCTGAACAAACATAGTGTACTCAGCCATTCCTTGTAAGTCATGCCCTCTAGTTGTTTCACCATCTTTGTTGCTCTTCTTTGGATGCATTCTAGTATTTTTATATGCTTCTTACATTGTTGACCCCACGCAGTACTTGAGGTGAGGCCACTCCAATGCTGAGTATAGAGGGACAATCACTTCTTTTGACTGGTTAGTTATACTGTGCTTAATGTACCCCAGGACACAGTTGATCCTTTTGGCCAACATCTTACCTTTGGTCCACATCTTACCTTTGAAGATCCTCCCAAGTCCTCGGAAATCCATCTGGTCTGAACAGTTGAAGACGACTACATATTTTCCAAGGCACCGTCCCATGTCTTTGATGGTTTCAGTTTTTCCAGTTCCTGCAGGTCCCACAGGTGCGCCACCCATGTTCATGCTTAAAGCTTGAGCCAAAGTGATGTAACATCTAAAAGGCAACAGGTTGTCATCACTTAATGGGCTACAGCGCAGAGTTTTCTGTATAGTACCAGAGGAACTCACTCAAGTGTGTTACATGAGGAAGGGCTGATTTAAGGAGACAACCGAACTGCTGAAATGACATATCTCTAATTACAATTTAAATCAGGAAAAAGGAAAACTCTTCACTCAGCTTCTGATGCAGGTAATATTAAGGTTCGCCTCCTGACACATAAAGTGGAAGAACAGATAATCCTCAATAATCAACAACCTTAAAGGTCGTGAGAAGGGAAGAAAGCAGATACAGAGATGCTGCCTAATCTAGTTTGGTTAGCTTAGTTCCTGAATTACTTTAACTGAAGTAGTTCCAAACTACATTCTACTGTGGAGCACAATAATGAATGACAGCTAAACTTTCCTTTCTCATCCACCTTTAAAATTTGATCATACAGTATATCCCATTTTCATAAATGAAACTTCTATGTGTAATGCAGCTAACAATTATATCTAAAGAGAAGCTCTAGCATTTGCTGTAAGGAATAGTTAAAAAAAAAAACCACCAAATGCCCTTATTTTGCCAATGATAACTTATAAAACATTCTTTCTGTTATTCCAGTCAGGTAGGTAGACTTCTGTGCTAATAGGACTGCAATTCTTTCAACATCCTTCTAGATCCAAGATCTCCAATCTATTTCAGCTGAATAAAATTAGTTTTCATGTCTATTCTTACTTAGTTGTTTTCATCAGCTTGCCTGACTTATTTCTGTCCTGTATCTCTCTCTGCATATTATATCTGTTGGATGTACCTGACCCTCAAGTATACTAGTCTCACATACATGAGAATCAGTCCCATACATCATATATGTGGGGATCATGCAAGTATGTGGCAGAAATTAAGCTGGAAGTTATTCATATTGTAAGGCAGAGAAACAAAAATATTCATGTATTCCATGTAAAATTATTGACTTTGATAAGACTGTGAAGGATAAACTCTGCATAGATCTATTTTGCATTCAGTAGGAATAACTAAATTGCTCTTGTAAAAGCCTAGGTTTGGCATCAAAGAATAAAGGAATGAAATCAGTCTTTTTCACCTGTCTGTAAGAGGGGTTATGACAAGTCTGTCAGTACAGCCCAAGAACTCATTCTGGTATGTGAAACCCACATCAGTGATCTTAATCACCATTTTATCAGAGTCTTCATTAAAATAAAATCTACATTGTTTCAGCCACTCGAAGTCTGTAGGGCTCTTGATGCGCATGCAACACTAAGAAAAGAGGGAAAAAAAGGCTATGGTATTTATGGTTAGCATTTACTTTTGCGTTTATATTATCGCATTTAAGTAGTACTGCAATGGCAGCACTGATACCAAAAGGCACAAAGAACAGCCAGTAACACAAGAATAGTGAAAACTGTCTTGATTTTTAAACACAAAATTTGCTAATGTGTTATTGCCCTGAAACTACTAAGGGAAAGGAACCTCAGGCTTTAGACGAGTGTATCAAAATTCTACGTGCAAGTCAATGGTCCACAAGCCTCAAACAAAAGTCATTGTTCAGTTAACATTAAAACTGCCATTTCTTTTAGACATCTCTATCATTTTATTTTTATATATGAGTAGAAAGCACATAATGTGATACTTTATTTTAAAAGATGTCATGAGAATTGTATGAACACATGCAAATTGGAAAAAAGATATTTCAAGACCATGTCATGGTGCAGATATTAGTTCAGCACAGCTGGGAGTAATTCAAAGTTGACCAATTGAATATTAAAGCAGGATTAAAAAAGATGCCCTGCAGATTCTAGCTAAAAAGTATACTTTACATAAGATGATTACAACGAGAAACAATTGGTTCTACAATTAAAAGATATGTGCCTGCCTATCAGCAATGGGTTAAAACTCAGTAATTCTTTTCACAGACAGCTTAATTTCAACTCGGGTCCAGAGCTTCCTATAGGTAAAAGGGTATGCTAGCTTTTAAGTAGCTTTCATTTTCCTAATTTTAGTATCACACAGCAGCATGAGAAGGTGTGAAGTGAATAAATAAATCCCTAAGTAATAATTAGGTATACTATTGAAACTAGAACAGAGGGGATAGCAGCTTCAACCAGCTCCAAACTTTTTACTGCATTATAACTCTACATTCGTTCTGTTTACACCTCGAAACTCACAATGTCATCCAGAGAAAGGACAATTACTTGCAACACAATGTATGTGGAAAAAGAAGTTGATCATGCAACAGAGGTGTCTAACTTAAGTGGGTCAACACAAAGCATTATAAAATTTTGCTATTGCTTGTGGGGGAAAAATAACACTGAACTACTTAAAGGGAAACTAAGATGTGGATTGAAGCAACATCAGCATTTTTATAATACTCCAGGCCATATAATCATTAGAGTCCTGAAATTAAATGTTTAGCTTAAGAGGCAAGAGTTCATAGGTATAGTAATATTTTCTTCTTGTCTTTTCACATTGTTTTACATGGAAACCACCTCATACCTGATTATAAATTTTTCAGTACTTACCAGATCATCAAAAATGTCCCTCTGATGTACATGAATAGTGATTAATGTCTCATACTTAACTCGCTCGACTGGGCTAAGGTCTTTTGTTGTCATATCTATCAGCATGTTTAGAAGATCCAGGAAAAACCGGTTCGTCTTTCGCATGATTTTTTTATCATACCTGGCATTAGTCAAAGCTTCTTCTGAATCTCTTGTCCAAATCATTTGGATCCCCAACAACCCAACCTTAGAAAACATAAAAGTATGTTTCATAATCTTTTCTCTCTCGCCTGAAATGTACATTCACAGACAGAGTTGAAATAAAGAAATGGTTCTGCTACTATTTGTATGAAATTATTTTTTCATGCATTCACACAGAGGTCATTCAACCCTTGCATTTCTTTGTGTCCCAACTCCCTTCATAAACCTATGGTTAAGTCCACACTTCAGTCTCGCAGATACTGCCTACAGTGCACTGCTAATACAACTGTCCAATATAATTTACAGCATATATATAAATACTATATTAATGTACTTCATATATATAATTAATAACTAATCAGTGAATAATTAATGCTTTGATTTTTTCAATAATTCACTAACTCTTTATTCACTCTCCAACCTTCCTGATCAAAAGTGAAGAAGCTTCTACTAAGAAAATAACTTTCCCTCAGCACTACTCTCAGCTGCAAATCTTTAGCAATATATAGTGTTTTCCTGAATACATGAACAAACATTTCACTACTTTTCCTTTAGTAGTCAAGCATTAAGCTTGTAAAGAAATAGTGTTAACTCCATTGCATTAATTTATTGCATTCAGTACTGGTTTTGAACAAGAACTTCAGGGTAAGTTTTTTCTTTTAGTTTCAGGTATGTAAAGTGTAACTTAAACAACTGAGGTGATTAAGATAAATTTAAGTGTCAGTTTTGCATTTGTAACACCAGCTGCAATTTTGATTGCAAAGACAAGAAAAACACATCAATGTGCTACATATCTGTGAACAAATTTTCATTGACTTAACAATATTACCTGGGCTGGGTAAGTAGAAAGAAATTCAGTCAGCTGGAAACCAGTCTCCTGGATGTGCGCAGCTGCCTGGCGAATAACGTGATGCAGTGACAGCTGGGATTCCTTCAACAGAGAATTGAGCCAAACTTCCACATTACCTTCAGCCATTACGGGTCTAATCAGCTCTACAGTCTCACCCTCTTGTGAACTAATCGACAATATACGATCATATATCTAATAAAAAAAAAGCAAGAACGTTTTGTATTTATAGATTTACTGTTATATTTACCATAACTGTCTGATTTTCCTGCTGTCACTCCATTAAACTTATTTAGGCAACTAATAAATGATACCAACCTGTTAAGTGAAATGTAAAAAATATTAAATCATCACTTTCGGTGTACAGAAAGGCTTTAAACAAAATACTGTCATCTGAACAAAGAGACAAATGCCAATGCACTGACAATTCCTGAATTTCGCTTAAGTTTCAATGACAATACTCACTTTCCAGTCAATAAAGGAAACCTTCCCCTATTACTGGTGGGTTAATATCCTAACAAAATTTACAGCCTTACAATCACAAATAATGGAAACACAAAAGTTAAGGTACATGATCAGTCAAGCGAATTTCAAATGCATGCGGAGGTAGTGAATTTCTAAGAAAATGTATACATACACGAATGCGTACGTATAAAAAAATTTGTTGCTATCTGTTCTTGTAAAGCATATAAGAAAATTGTTCTTCAAACTATGTTTGAAGGGATATTAAGGATAACTCAGGTGAAAGACCAGATAAACTTTTTCTTACAATTGAAAAAAAGAATGAAAAAGTAGAAATACAGGCAATCTGAAGGTACAAATATGCCCATAAAGCATCAGGAGCTTATCTGAGAGGATGCTAGCCTATATTAAGCCACAGAAGACATTTCAGTATCTGGGTGGGTTTTTTTAAAACTCAAGTACTAGTGCAAATTTTTGTTTGTTTTGCTGTTCTATATAGAGTTTTCATATTACATAAACAAGGATATGAAACAAAATCTTAAATTAAGAAAGTCTATGCAGCATCAAATAGTTGATGAGCTTGGTAAAACAGCTGAATGCCTTATGCACCCAGCTGGCTTTCTGATTTAACAATTTGAAAGAATGTAACGTTGAGGTGTGGGCAGTACATACCCTTTCATGGAACCTGACAGTTTTAATGTTGTCAAAGACATTCAGCAGATGTGTCTGTATATTGTGAGAGTCTGATGCCTGGCCAAGAATTTCTAAAAGAGCAGGATCTGACACAAAGAAGAATCGTGGAAATAGGAGGCGCTTTTTCTCCAGGTACCTGCATTTAAAAAAAAATGGGCAGGGTGGAGGGGTGTAGATGGTAAGTGATTTCGGTTAATTTATACATCCTTTCCTCTTTAAAGGTGGCATTTCTCACAATGTATCATTGCAATTTTTAGCAGTGACAACAACAACTCTTATCCATCATACCTTCATGTTGAGCACCTGCTTTAAAGCTGCTCTTTTAGCATCACAAATCATTTCATGGAAAGCTTTTCTTATTTGCTACAATCTAAGCACCAGTAAAAAGAAAAGAAACTAAACCAAAATAAATCATTTTTACATTAAGTCTGTTACTTGCTATTTAGGTCTCTCATACTGTATTTCTCCCAGATTTGCAAAGGGTCTGAATAGGACATACAGATCTAAACTGCCTTCTGGATCGAAACTAGGCTGAAACAAGCCTTGGTTTCAACAGAGATAGACAGTGAGTGACAGCTTAGTCACAAATCAAATACTTATCAGTGACTTGCTAGCAATTTCTTTGGAGGTGTTGTATCATTCTGCTAACTTGTTTGGTCGGTTCAACTGAATCCGTAGTAAATAAGAACATGGTCTTTGCAAAGTCTGTGGGACAGTACTCAAACAATTGTTCTTTCCCTGGTTATACAATTCACAAGCATCTGCCCAGGACTGTGGTCTTACCCTGTGAGTGATTTTTGACAGATTTCCAGCTGTTCTAGTAAATGTGGTAGTAACTGTCCCATGACTTCATCTCCAATGCAGCACTGAACAACATTAGGTGTTTCGTGAGCTCGGGTCATGATCCTCACCCAGGATTTATCAATGTTAGAGAAACGCTTTGCTTCCTGTTGAAACATGACGATGAATGTGGAAGGGAAGAGATGGAAGAAGGAAGAGAAAAGAAGGAAAAGGTACTTGCTTGCAGAATTGGCATCTAGTAATCCTCTCACTAGTAATCCTGTATCCAACTTCTAAAGATTTTTCAGCTTAGAAAAACACAAATTTTTCTGTTTACAAAATACAGCTTATTTTATACTTGACTGTCTAGCCTGCTACCTGCTTTTTCTTTCACCCATTCTTAAGAAAAAGACAGAAAACTCATTATGCTTGAATTGCATGCTTAAAATTTTTTCTAAAAACTAAAGTTAATTTTTAGTTTGAAAAGCTATCTAGGAAAGTTTAAAATAAGGATTCCTAGATACTACTAGGCTAGTGGTAGGTACTACTAAGCTAGCCTCGCTAGGCTAGCCTACTACTAGGCACAACACTTAAACACATATTGGTTAACAGTTTTACCATCTAGAAATAAAAAGATTGACAAGCTCACTCAACTTTATTATTCTTTCTAATATGATACTTCTGTTGGCATTGTTTACCTAATTTCTTAGCAAGACTAGTTTTGTCCAAAGTACCAAAAAAAATGAGGTTTATGTTACAGCATCAATTATGGCATCACAGTCCTATTCTTAAAACGCAGAAAACCAAACTGAAAAAAAGGCATGTCTGAAAACCTTTGGAAGCTGCTTTGCTATGTCACCACCAACAAAAACAGCTTCTAAGTAAATCCACAGGTTCTGCACAGTCATCCAGTTCTCAATGATATCTGTTGTGTTGGAAAGATAGTGCACCCATTTCTGAATCTGTGTCTTGAAGGGTGTGTTGTATCTAAAATAAAAAGAACATGTTTTATTTCAAGAATGAAACAAGTCTCTTGAAAGCCAACACATCACTCATAAGGATGAGGAACAATTTTGCTGCTTGAATCTTTGTCAAGTGAAAGTATTAAAACCTATACTTGACTCATTTCAGCGAGTTAGTAGCTATAAAACAAGTCAGCTCCAACTTGCTGCTTTGTACACACGGCGCACACCTTTTTGAAAGTGGTTTCATAAAGGGATTATGCAACATCTTGAAAGCTGCAAGACTTCCAGAGGTCCTTATCAACCGAATTCTTGCTTTTGAACACCTGTCTGATGATCAGGTTCTGTGTTCCTTATTTTATCTGCGGGCTTTGGCATAAGAAATCAGACAAACTGAAGCTTATTTTAACTGGGATTTTCAGCACCTTTGGCATGAGGCTATTACGGGGCACAGTAGCAGTGCCTGTAATGCCCATAGTTTGCCTACCACAACCAGGCAGTGCTCATGACCACTTTCTTGCATCGATGAAAACTGTCCAGTTAGTTATTCAGGAAGTCTGAACTGCATCCACATGCTTTCAAAATAACTTACTGGAGGGATACAAACAATAAGAACTAGTCCATAAACAGTTCAAGAACAGGCAAGGTCTTAGTTGTTATTTTCCTCCTCCTTTGTGAAAGACAGATTTGTTCAATAAAAAAAAGCCTCTTGCTGAGGCCCACCCCCACCCCCCGCCCCCTTTCCTGTTACCTGTTACTCATGAGAGCACCAAGAATCATCAAGCTGTCCTCCATGGTAGCAATTGTTTCTGATGTGCTGTCACCTCTTAAAAGAAGTTCCCCCCGGGTTTTAAAGTTTGCGAAGATAAATGTTTTGTTGTCCCATTCAGCTATCACTTGTTTTAACTTCTGCTCAATGTCTCTCTCCTTCACAGCACTTATGCAGATATCCTTTTAAACAAATAGGATGTCAAAACAAGCAATGAATGGTTCAAGTCTCCGGTACATATATCTAATTTGTATTTCCTCTAACCCTAGTAAGGCTGATGAGCAACTATTTATCAAGTGGAAAGACCTAAAGACATACAAACACCATAGCTAATAATCTGTATATCACATCACGATATGGCTAGCTTTGGGGGAATAAAAGAATAATACAGTGATTACTTTTAATATATTTTTCATTACTTTTCACATGTGCAAACCAAGGCACCCTTACTAACTCCCAGGCCTAGCTGCATAATTTAAAAAAGAGGAGTTGACACTAGAATATATTGGTGTCATTATTTTATACAGAAAGCTGAAGTGATAGTCCATTTCTCTGCTCTTTCTTTAGAAATTCTCTGTTTTCCTTCTTACTACTGTTACTCCTATACCATTTGAGCACATTGTTTTGTTTCATGTATCCATTTCTCTTCCTTCACAATACCTCTATTTCATCCTTATATCTTAGTAGTGGAGCTTCCATTATATTCCTCAGTTTGAATGTTTCACTTTCCACATCAAAGTTGTGTTCAGTGACATCCATAATCCGCTTCCAGTGCCGAGGCATCATTGCTTTACTTGACATACGCTCAAGCAATGGGCAACACTCACTGAAGTCCTCAATGATCTTCTTTAGGTCAGAAAAGGCCTGCCATTCCTTTACGCCACGAGGAAGCTTACGGCATCTACATAGCAATAATGCAAGCTTTTTCAGTTTCAAATATTCTTTCTGTCACGTATTTAAACCAGTATATGGTTTTAAGAGCAGACCACATACCTTCCAAATTCAGGTTACCTGTATTTTGAAGATTCTGTATGTGATTCTGCATGTGACAAAATCTGTTTCCAGTCTATGCCATTGACTGATAGCTGGGCATGCACCTACAGGCTCTCCTTAAGGAGTGTCGCTGCATAATTCTAATACACTTTGTGCAACTGATCTTCAAAACCAAATGAACCGTTTTACACCTTGATTTCACCTTTGGGTGAGGTTCATGATATGCACTGCTCTGTGCTCTAGAAAAAGCCCTGTTCCTCAGAACATGCAGGTTGAATTCCTTAAATCATTTGATTGTGGTTTGATGAAAAGTTCAGCGTCTATGCATGCAATATTTCCCATTTTGTAGGAAAACTATTCAGCAATTCACTAACTTGCCTTAGACATCTAGGGTGACTCTGTTTCTCATAAATAATAATATTACAACAAACAAGTGAAAATTCCCTTTGTGAACAAATAAATAGCAATTTTAACATAATTCCAATCTTATAAAAAAAGCTAACCAAGAAGCTCTCTAAGGAGCAATAATCCTCAACATTTAGAGTCTAAACCAGCTCCTTTATTTTATGAAGTTGGTAATGGATATATTTCTCAACTAAAATTCACATTTTTCATGTTTCAATGAACGAATACATGCTCAGATATAATTATTGTTGCTAATCAACTATAATCATATTTAAGAAGTAACAAAAGTATTTTAAGCACCTTTACCACAGCAACAGTTTCTCACCTGTTCTGAAACTCCAGAAGTTCACTGTTAATTTTTCCAGTGTCTAATTCTGACCAAAGAATATCATAGTAGCCATTGATTGTGTCAATTACATTGTTATATAGATTACAGAGTTTCTGTAACAGATTCAATTGCTTCTTTATTTCAAGCAGCTGAGGATACTGAGTAACAGGCAAACCAAAAAGATCTTCCCCACCAGTATAAGTAATATATTTCCGAAAAAGATTATCAAACCGATTCTAAGAAAGAAAAAGAAAAAGATTAAATTAAATAAAATCATATAACTAAATACTCAAGATCTAGCATTATGCTTAAAGCTGCATTAGTGATTAAAATCTAGTAAGTACTAGAAAGATACACGGGAAACTAACAACTCACACTGTCAACAATTTTCATGAGAAAAGTAACTTCTAGTCAGCTTGGAGACACATCTTTGGAAGTTGCCAGGGAGGTCACTTACTCCATGTGGCACCATGATAGAACAATAAATGCTACACTTGCAATTGAAAGAGGTGGAGCATGATATGCAAAACAAAGAAAGGTGGATGAAGAAAATTCTACCTCTTTAAGTATTCTGTGCAACTCTTTTATTGACGTGTTGAAGTAAGAATTACTACTGTTTAAGCAGCAAAGAAAAAAATTTTGTAATTGTCAATTGCAATATAACTGAGGGAACATAGGAAGCCAAACGAATAGCACTATGGGAAAAGGAAAACCATTAGAAGTCATCATTACAGGAAGAAAAATTAATCACGGTACAAAAAAAAAAAAAAATTTCAACAGGAAAAAAAGTCAGTTTAAATGGAAAACTTCAATAGTATTTAAAAAAAATAAAAGGAGGAGGGGGAAGAAGATTGGGTAGGATTGTATTTGTGAGGCAAAGACGATAATGAGCACAAGAACACCCTACAGCCAAATATACTAAACTTGAGAGTAGGCTCTCATCAGGATACTTGACTCTAGTAATTATTACTCCTTATCTATGCAGCCTTTCTCTTAGCTCCTAAAAAAAAAAAAAAAAAAAAAAAAAAAAAAAGAGTCTAATTTTAACCAGCATTTCTTGCAAATGCATAGAAAAAATACCAACTCAGCTTTCATTAAGTTAAAACAGTCTTTGCTGAATCAGCAACCTTATGTATCAACGAAAATTAGTTCAACTACTCTGATTCATTCTCAGAGCCTTCGGGTGTTAGTTTACTTGCAATAAGCATTAAGCAATGTCTTAGTATTCACAGTACCTGAAACATAGTAAGCCTGTCACTGGCTTCCTGAGGCTCTAAACCAACCACCATTGGCCCATTCTAAAAATAAATAAATAAATAAATAAATAGATGGATAGATAGATAGATAGATAAAAGTAGTGAATTTAGAGGGCAAAAATAGCCAAACATTTTGAGTTAAACAGACATTTTTGCAGCTGCAGAATGCCATCCCTATGTCAGATAACAACCAAACCAAGAGATCGCATTTACCTACCCAGCTCCTTATCTAAAAAAAAAAAAAAAAAAGGCAGCAATTAATTTTGGTTTTAATACAGTAGTTTTCATAATAGTGTAAAAGCTAGGCAATGATATCTCCTTTTTCAAGTAAAAATCAGATTACTTAGAAGATGATACAAGACTGGTTCAGCTTGACTCATTTACATTCTACAGAGGAAGAATATGAAAGCTTAAGTAATTTTTACCTATATAGAGAGATCATTTAGGCAAACTGGACACCCACAAACCTATGGGCCCTGGTAGGGTGCACCTGTGAGTGCTGAAGGAGATGGCAGATGTTATTACTAACATCTCCGTCATCTATGAAAGGTCATGGCAAACAGGAGAGGGAGCTGGGGACTGGAGGAAAGCCAGTGTCAATCCAGTATTCAAAAGAAGGATGACCCAGGAAACTACAGGCCAGTCAGCCTCACCTCCATCCCTGGAAAGGTGATGGAACAGCTCATTCTGGATGTCACCTCTAAGCATGTGGAGGAAAAGAACGTTATCAGGAGTAATCAACATGGATTTACCAAGGGGAAATCATGCCTGACCAATCTGATAGCCTTCTATGATGGCATGACTGGCGGGGTAGATGAGGAGAGGGCAGTGGATGTTCCCTACCTTGACTTCAGCAAGGCTTTTGACACTTTTCCCTTACATCCTCATAGGTAAGCTTAGGAAGTGTGGGTTAGATGAGTGGACAGTGATGTGGGTTGAGAACTGGCTGAAGGACAGAGCTCAGAGGGTTGTGACCAGCAGCACAGAGTCCAGCTGGAGGCCTGTGGCTAGTGGTGTTCCCCAGGGGTCAGTACTGGGTCTGGTCTTGTTCAACATATTTATCAACAGCCTGGATGAAGGGACAGAGTGCACCCTCAGCAGGTTTGCTGATGACACAAAACTGGGAGGAGTGGCTGACACACCAGAAGACTGTGCTGCTGTTCAGTGAGACCTGGACAGGCTGAAGAGTTGTGTAGAGAGGAAGCTAACGAAGTTCAACAAGGGCAAGTGTAGGGTCCAGCACCTGGGGAAGAATAACCCCATGCACCACCAGTACAGGTGGGGGTTGATCTGCTGGAGTGCAGCTCTGTGGAGAAGCTGGTGGACAGTTGACCATAAGCCAGCAATGTGCCCTTGTGGCCAAGAAGGCCAGTGGTATCCCAGGGTGCATTAAGAAGAGTGTGGCCAACAGGTCGAGGCAGGTTCTCCTCCCCCCTACTCTGCCCTGGTGAGGTCACATCTGGAGTGCTGTGTCCAGTTCTGGGCCCTCCAGTTCAAGAGCGACAGGGAACTACTGGAAAGAGTCCAGAGGAGGGCCACAAAGATGATGAGGGGGCTGGAGCATCTCTCTTATGAGGAAAGGCTGAGAGTCCGTGGTCTGTTCAACCTGGAGAATAGAAGACTCAGAGGGGACCTTATCAATGCTTATAAATATCTAAAGGCCAGGTGTCAAGAGGATGGGGCCAGGCTCTTTTCAGCAGTGCCCAGTGACAGGACAAGAGGCAACGGGCACAAACTGGAGCACAGGAAGTCCCACCTGAACATGAGGAAAAACCTCTTTACTCTGAAGGTGACAGAGCACTGGAACAGGCTGCCCAGGGAGGTTGTGGAGTCTCCTTCTCTGGAGACATTCAAAACCCATCTGGACACAATCCTGTGCGACCTGCTGTACGTGAACCTGCTTTAGCAGGGGGGTTGGACTAGATGATCTCCAGAGGTACCTTCCAACCCCTACCACTCTGTGATTATAGCCAACATTAAAAATACTTCGTACATTCTAACAATTTGTCATTAATCCAAATCTTTACATTTGCTCATGTTTATCAGAAACCCTAAATGTCTCAAGTCTTAATCTTTAAGGGCTGATTACCAGCATTACATACTTTAGTCACATAAAAAAAACCCCATCAAATCCTGCTCTGCACTGAAGCTCAAATACCACATTAACAAGAATAAACATATTCTTCAGGCACATCCCGGTAGAGGCACATCCCATTAATTAGTTCAACTCCACAATCTTTCCATGCTCCCACTGCTACTCAAGAACTCCTCTAATACAATACACCACAAACACTTGCCTGATCATAATCTGAATAGAACTGTGCACAGTCTTCAGTAAAAGTCTTCACAGCACTAATAAGCTCTCCTCTGAAGTTTGGCTGCATAGCAATGAGCTCATTCTGCACTTCATTTGCACGGACTAGCAGTTTTTCCCAAGTGTAGTGCAAAGTGTCCACTTTCTCTGTCTCTTCCTTGGCCACAAGTAGATCATATTTGTTTAACATAGCATAGGATTCCTGTCAGAAGGTTGGATCAAGATGCACAAAATGGTAACTGAAGTTAATTTTACACATATATGTATGCTAACATTTCAAAGTTTCAAGAATGGAGAGTGATTTGTTAGAAAAAGAAAATCCGTTCTTTTTGTATAGCAATTATCACAACCTGGAATACCAATACCAAACTGGAAGAAGCGTCAAAATGAAAACTAGCTAGTTCTCCTCAACGCCTTACCTTTCACAAAGCATTCTGCTTTCTGACAGATTATCTGCCCTAGTGAAATCTGCCTCTCTAAAAAAACTATTTACAGTTAAAGTACTTAAGTCTACGAGTTTTATTTTCATTTTAATGAGAATACTTTTCTGATCCATGTCTTCAGTCATCTGCTATGACCTAAGCCAAATATCATGCTAGATGAGCCATAAGAAAGCATCTAAGCAGAGGCCTTCAAATAAGTAAATCAAACAAACCTCTATTCAGTAAAGACTTTTAAGTCTGCCTTCATGTATTCATCAAAAAAGAATCAGGAAACTACATGAAAAGTTACTACAACTAATATATTGCAACTATTTCAAGTGTTATAACTATTCATCATTGAGAATAAGGAAACTACTTAAAAATCTACTTAATGGTCCTTTGTTTTCTCAGAACATTGAGCTCCACTTTTACCATCAACGTATAAACACTCCACACCATGAAACCCTTAGTCAAGTTTCACAAAAACACAACCGAAATTCACTTACTATAAATTAGCATAGAGTAGGTTAGCAATGAATCTTGTGGCATAACAGGTTCATCTGAAAATCTTTGTATAAAGTGGAATTATTTCCATAACTATCTGTCTGCCACCCCACTATGTGGAAAATAGATCAACCTCCATTTCAAATAGCTGAAGCATGACTCCTTATGCCTAGAGACATGAGGCTCCTATTTGCAGAATTGGAGACTTGGGAATCTTTGGCTACCATGGCTTTTGCCTTGACTCCACGTCACATGGCAAACCAGGATGAGTCTTAGCAGAAACTTCCAAAATGTCATCTCCTAAGAGATCCCATTACCTATGACAATTTCACAGAAGGTTCCAGCTGCAGATACGCTTTGCCTTTCACCATAAACTACTTGTCCTATTTTTTCTCCTTGACACAACCAGGGAGACCCTCGCAGCTTCTAAGGCTAAGAGATACATTCATTTCTAGCTGTATTCTGCAAGATATGAAAGGGCTCCACACTTATTTCCATTATTTGCACATATGACTACATACTGCAGTCCGTAATTTACCTCAGCTCATAGAAAACAGAATCAGAAAACACAGGCACAAGACATTTGTCTGACAGCAAACACAGTTTTTGCATCTCCAAAACAGAATATTAGAGTTGTCATTATTTGGTAGATAAGAATTCTGTGTTGTTACTTTAATTTAAAACGATAAGGGCATAACCCTGACAATAAAATTGTGTGCAATCAGGAATCATGAACATATCTTAAGAAAAAAAAATAATAATTCTACTAAACATCTAGTCAATGGTGCACTTTGCCAAATTATAGCATTCTTAAATGCATAATCTGGTAAGGAATGCGAAGAAACAGTTACTGTTTTTAACTCTGCCATTTGACCAGAAACTCCTACATTGTCAGATGTTCAATAAATGTATTCTAATAGGTGAACTTTTTTAAGGAAATCAATTGTTTGTTTATTTCAACCCATGATATAGCTGATAAAGCACTCACATGTTCTCATATAATCTGCCTAACACTAGCTTTCTCCTCTTCTGTAGGCTAAGCTAAAATAAAAAAATAAAAAAAAAAAAAAAGGAAAATCAATGCCTTTCATACACAGAGTTCTTCCACAAAGTAACAAAAGCTTTCTTGCATTAAATATCTGTATTCTCTTACCTAAATCACTCAATTTCTGCACTATTCACTAAACCACCTCTTGCCTCCAGAAGTGTTCATTTGTCCAAATCAGCATTCCACACAAAAAGATCTACAGGAAGACAACAGGTCTGCCACCCAACATTTAACACATATCAAATCATACCTTTTCAAAGCACACTCTTAAGATTTAACCCAGAAAATAATTGTTCCATTGAAACACTACCCATACATGCAACATTCCTGTTAACTACCTCAATGGGCCCAACTTGAGAGTCTATGGAGATCTGTAGTCCTCTGATCTCTTTTAAAGCTGACATAGCTATTCTAATATCATCCAGATCCTTGATGCGGCGATTTAACTTCTTGCCAGTTTCCTCTACAAAAGTGAAAATGGCTTCCATCTCTGTTCGGTATTTCCTGTTACAATGACACCCCAGCAAAGTCATCCAGGCTTTGGTTTCTGCTCTCAGTGCTATCTTCAGATCAGCTAAAAACATTGAACAATAAATAGAGATTTAGCTATTTTGTGTAGATTTTTAAGATGTACTTTTACTCTTTTTTCAATATGTGTTCGCTTTACTCACAGTTCTGGTTTTTGAGTCTGACCATCCATGTACATCTTTCCTACTGGAAAGATGAAGCTGGACTCCATACAATTATCATCTTGTTTGTATAACATTGTACACATTTCTGTTCTACAGATCACTAACAAATTGGTTAATACTCTCATCTAAGTCTAAAATCTTTCAAAAAATTGATCTTTAAAAAAATAAGGTGGGGAAAAAGCAAGAGTCTGATTACAGAAGCCGGAGACACAGAAGGTCTGATCTGACACTTAATGAAACCACATGGCTCATCCACCATGTAATTTTTGTAAGTTTTATCTGTAACATCAGTGGAACCAAGTGGCAAATATTTAGAGAGAAAATTGAAGTCTTGCTCAGTTGCTGCCCAATTTTGCAACAATCCAGTCCATTTCTCTAAAGCTCCACAATTAAATTCAAATTTCTTCTTTACGGTTCCCCACAGAAAAGTCAAAAATAAATACCAACACAAGCCTTACATAAAAATTTAGCTGGATATAATTTCAGTCCTGTTACCTAACTCATTCCCTGTGCAGATTTCACTTGTGTGCCTTCCTTTTTTACACAGTGCCATTTCCCATGCTTAGCTCTCATACCTGATGGTATTTTTTATTTAAACCACCTCACCTTCGTTGAATTTCAACAGCCAGCTTGTTTCTGTAGTTCTTTGCCTTATGACATAATCAAAGACATTTGGTTGACACTCTTTCCTAAAGAGGAAAACAGTCTGCTTCCTCAGATTTGACATCCATTGCAAAATCAGTTGCATGCATTTCTTACAGTCCATCATAGTTCCCAACTGTCCTTTCTGTTATACTCATGTATGAAAAATTTAATTAGGTGATGTGGAACCTGAGCTACAAAAAAGTAAAGATACCCCCATAAAATATGTACCTATGGGCATTAATGACAGAAGGACAGGAAAACATCTACCATCCACCCCATAAGTGAGCAGAAGTATCCAGATGGGGAAAAAAAACTCCAGCTGAGCCTCAGAGATACCCTTGCATTAGTGTTTTGTTTGCAAAACAGCAAACAGCCATTCTTTCTCTTTCTCCTTTCCACTTTAACCTAGTTCACCCATTCAAAACCAAGCACCATCTCTCTTTCCTACAGGACTCAGAAAGTATGTGTCTCTACAAACAAGTAGAAAGCTGAACTCTACCAGTATACAGTGCAATAGCTCCCACGCAGATGTATTCAGGCTCAGAATTGATTTTCAGCTCTAAGTCTTGGAAATGCAGAATTTCAGATTCAAATTCAGAGAGTAATGGGTTCCCCATCATTAATTTATCAATGGTTTCCTCCTTGTCCCTCTGCCATACATGGTGGTAACAACTAAAATTCTCCAAAGCTGTAAGAACTTCCTGAAACACATTACAAGTTCACAGAAAGATTCTCAGCATTGTATGTATAGCATGCATATAATTTCTTAGGATCTGCTCATTAGAATACATTAAGAACTCCATAGTGAAGCAGGCTGAACCACCCCACTAAACAGAAGACTGCCAGTATATTTACGCCAAAGCAAGTTACATTAGCAATCACTAGCCTTGCCAGGAACTGTATGCTAATCACATTCAATTTATCAAACCAGTTTCAGTATTTTCCAACGAAGTGATTCTTCAGTCAATAAAATTCTAGGAATCAGTGGGAAGTAAAATCATCCTTTAAGACTAGGATACTGTACACTTGTTCTTTCCTACCACTTATTGGACTAGCAACTGAAACCTGAGCTCCAGGGCCCAACATAACAACAGCAGTAACTCAATTCATTCTCAAACAATGAAGTTATGAGACAATTTTTTTTACATGTATGACGTTGGTGATGTTAACATTACATTCTACATTCAGTTCAGGTATCTTTGATTTGAACATCATTTAAGGAGTGCACACAGAATCATTTGTCTGGTTCTCGGGAGTTCAGGAAAATGTCAAAGTTAAATCATCATCACTTCAGCTAATTAAACAATTAAATAAGAGGTGACTGCTACAAGAGATAAACCACATCATGGCTTATGATAAACATAGTGCTTGCAGGCATTCAAACATGGCTAAATGATACAAGTTTCCAATTACAAAATATTGAGTATCAAAATACCAAGATAACTATCCACCATTATCAACTGCACCTTAGTCTTCAGCACAAGCCTGTATGTCTTTGTTCAAGTTATGCTTTAGTACCACCGAAGTTAGAAGTCTTTGAGTCAAAAATTTCCTCCTGGTAAGGTCCCATTGTAAGGCTGGACTGGCCCCAGGAGGAACTGATGCAGAGTTCTCCAAAGAAATATCTGTTCAATACCTACAGTTTACTAGAGAGTGCATAGAATAAGAAAAGGGCAAACGCATACCCCTTAAGCTACATCCTAACTTCCAGCAGCAAATCCTATGCAGCACTTTACAAATGCCAAGCTTACAGCCAGTTCTCTTCCAAAGAGAACTGTAAACTCTTTGTAATGGGCCGGAAATCATGCTGGAGTCATTATAATTTCTATGTGAATAAAACTGTATTTAACACACTGGTTACTACCAGTTCTATATTAAATACATGCAACTCAACTATACCTAGAGTTTTTTATGATCTTTTACCAATTGGAGATATGTTTTTAATCAGACCTAAGTTTTATTTCACGTAATATTCAAAACCTCATAAATTTTTGAATAGAGTACACTTATCCCATGTTACTCTTTCAAAGCATATTTGCAAATTTGCAGCCACATGTTTTCCACCCACCATCCCACACTTTTCCATTCATATGTTTCATATGTTTAATCACTGCTTTAAATGCCTACCTTATTGCCCAAGGATATTAAAAGTAGTACATGAATGTCTCTTGGATAGTGACAGTAAATTAATATTTTCATTGTCTTACCCTTTTAGTAGAAATAATAGCAGTGCTGAGTAAAGATACTAATTTAATAATTTCTTTGTTCTCTGAAATGCTCTTGAAGTAGTTCTGGCTTTGCACTGGATCAGACAAACTGAGTGATGCTGCATCTGATACACTATCTGTAAAGGCAGATTCAAATACAAAAGTAGTTTTAGGATAGACATACTGTTTAGGCCAAACAAATTCCTATAAACAAAAACTAATGACCTATTTTTCAATAAACATGCATTTTTAAAGTTAAGTGTTTTTATTAATCAAAAAGGCAACTAGAAGTTTACGTGGCAAATATAACTGCCACAAATCCATAAACCTCTCTGTTTTAGGAAACTTGCTTCATCTATGTTCTCTGTCAAATCTGGAACAAGTTCCACTTCAATCTTTCAAATATAATCTTTCCTTTTCCCTCACCCCTCCCTAGGGTTTATCCTGTACACTTCTTCTAAGTGATTTACTGATACGTCAGCCTTGAGCATATATGTAAATATTTTTATTTTCTGAAATAATGTGGAGTAAACCAGATTCAACAATTTAAAATAGAAATTATCATTAAATCTGTGAAGATGATCATAGCCAGTCCTCAAAAGGAAAGAAAGATGAAAGGAAGATCCATTAGTCAGCAAATATCCACAAGCTTGAACTTACCAGCATTTCTTATTTATCTCAGGCAAAAGAAATTCTTAGTTCTGAAACAATTTCATTTCTTAATCAGCCACTGTTCTACTTTTTAGGTGTATAAGAGGGAGATAACCTAAAAAGACTCAATATATGTTTTGAAATACCTAAAGTACAAAGTAGAACAATTAATTTGTCTTGATTCTAAACTATTTCAGACCAAAAAATAGTTACCGTCTTAAATTTCCTTGAATTAATGCCTTCAACGAACTTAATTCCTTGTCTGAAACAAAACAAGTTAAATTCTTGTCTTGTTAACAAAACAAGTTAAATTCTTTTTAGAAATTTTAGTCTATTCAATCCTCTACACAATCTTCCGTCCACCAATACCGCAATTTATACAGACACTTCTATTCAATACCAGGTTTTATTTAAGTTCAACTTACCCTTCTTAAAGGAATCTCAGTACAAGCTTTAAGATGCCATTTGAACACGCTGAGTTACAAACCACACTGGCAAACCATGAAAGATCTTTTGTGTAGCAATAGTGATATAACTGTTTTCCAAACTCATTCACAATTTCTACTATACTGCCCAAGGTGGCAGCACCCTAACAGCTTTTCACATGCTGCAGGCAGAACCCAAAGCCGTGCAACTCTCTGAGAGGCAGAAAAAATCCTCTTATGCAAATCCACACAAAGACAAGTATCTTCAGACAAGCCTGGTTTCTAATCACAAAGAGGAGCTCTGGCATTGTTATTATATCCTATTTCTTCTCCAACGTATTTTAAAATCTATGAAGTCTTCATTCTACCACTTTTGATGCATTTTGTGTTTAATATCCTTCAACACATTCTGTATAAATCACATTTACCGAACATTCAAATTGAGAGATGTCAGAGTTTATCATTACCATGGATGTTTTTCTTTCCAGTCTCTTTCGTTCCATCATCAGAATCGCTGTCTCTGCTCTCACACTGCAACACAGTCATTGTTCTCTCTAACATTTTCTTCTGCGGAAGAAACAAAATTCCACTTTCTATTTGCAGTAGTTTTGAAACATAAGTTTTAAGTAAGGCTGTTAAAGACACAAACCTTGGATAGTCTCTCCTTACTCCACTGTCCAACTCCTTTCATTACTTTCACAATACTGTCTACAGCTTTATTAAGTGTCTGCTGTACCTCATCCAAAGAGGGTGTCATGACGATATTAGGGATAGATAGGTTAATACTAGTTCTAATTATAGGATGAGCATTTTTTTTCCACTTAGAAGAATTGTGATTTTCTAAACGAAAGACAAAAAAAGAAAAAGGTTGACAACCTGAAAAAAGCGCCAACAAACTAGGCATTGCAATGATAGAAACCAATATATACATATACACACATCTTAGTGTTGAGTATTGAGTGTAATTTCTTAAAGGAAAAAAAAAGATTCCCGTATAATTTACAAGACATATCAGTAAACTCTATAGCAGCACAAGCGAAAACTAAGTGCCACACTATTTCACTTCGTGAAGTTCCACTTCAACTTGTTCTGTGCAGCTAAACTCTGTTGAGCAGAAAATTTTGATATCTGCCTTGTATTCCCAGCCAACATATTAAATTGGGTACAAAAACTCCTTAGAATCTCAGAATATTGTATGCTTTATAGAGACCAAACACAAATGCCTTTATTTTTGTTTTATAAGAGTATGTAACAAGAAAACACTTCAAAGGTGTATTCCATCATAATGTATAGAAAGATCTGAAGGCAAATTAATAAGAGAAAGAGAACACACCTCTTTCTCTATTGTTTTTTTCATACAGTTTTATGCAAAAGCCAAGGTCAAACAGATAAACACTTATCAAGTCCAGATCCAAACATAATATCCAGCTTCGGAACATACAGTCAGTGCTAAGAGAAACAGCATCGCAATGACACGTTCCTACTGTCACAGGAAAAAAAAATCCTTTGGAAATATACCGTGTTACCAACTGTGATTTAACACGACAGCTTGTTCAAACTCCCTTTTTTTTCCCATCTTTTACATCTGTGGCTCTTTTTTATATAGTTCTGGGATATTACTATTACATATTTCTTTTTATAGAAAGAAAGCAAAGTAGTGCAGTATGGCCACCTAAGAAGTTGATCACAGAAGATGCATGGATGCGCTTGCGTATGGTCTCCAGAGTGTTTCGAGTGACTTTCAAAAGGGCGTCAATATTACAATGGTTGAAGTAGGAAAGCAGTTCATTGGCTTCTTCCTCTAACATTTCTAAATTCATTCTCTTCCTCTTTGCTGGAGGAGACAGTCCAGCCCATATCTCACTGGAATTGTGGGAGGAAGTCAAGCTTTTTGATCTTCTTTCCTCTTCTGTTGCTAAAACATCATATAGCTAGTTAGTGAAATTCACTTAAGGGTCTTGAAAACAGAATAAGGCAAAACCTCCACAGGTATCTGAAATATAGCTAAATTTTACAGAAGTGCAGATTATACTCCTTTGTAATCTGTGCCTCAATGTAACTGTCCTTTTACTCCTATCTACATTCTCTACTCAGTAAAAACTAGCATGATTACCACCAAAATTCAGATGTTATTTCTTACATTCTTTCTCTAGGAAGCCGAACAATTAGCCAAGGCCTGCAAGAAGCTGCTTCTATGGCATTAACATTTCAACATGCAAGTTAGACTGATAATATTGATTTACTTTGCAGATGATGGATGATTGTTAGATGATCCATTATTGAGGCAAATTCAAACAAAAATCTTTAGACATTAGATACTGATTGATACTTCAGTCAGCTAAGCTACAATATCCCCCAACACATACTATCAGCATGCAAAAGAAACATAAGCAGAAGCTGCAATACAATCTTCATACCTGTATTTTTTCCCCTTATTTCACCAGTCGGTACAACTGACTTCTCATTGTCTTTTCTGACCTGTACCTCGGTGCCAAGTAACGTGTTAATCAGCTCATTAGCAGCGTCTTCCACCAAGGAGCTTTTTAAATGTAAAGTCCGAGAACCTTTTATACAGAGTTCCTGTTATCAAACCAAAACAAACATATGTTCTTATCTTCCTCGTTCTCACATCTATTTCATGGTCATAGCAGCCTTTGTTAACACAAATGGCAAGGCCTCAGATTTGTGAAAAACAGGATCAATACACAACGTTATTTTTAAATTGGTTTGTTTCAAATTATTTAGTGTTCAATTCTTTGTTGTGCCAAACAAGACATCATAAATGTCTTTCAAATTTGCTATGGCTTTTTTCCCAAATCACATGACTCATCCATAGTTAGTATCATGAATCAACGTTTATAAAGCCTTGTTCCACTAAAAGGCTCCCAAAAGCAAATTCTTCTTAATTTTCTTAACTTTCCAGTGTAGACATGGAAGATTCAATCTTTCTTTTAATCACTGCCATTTTATACTACTTGGCTGTGCCATAAGGAGTATTAGCCAATCATATTTCCCATTTGTAGCTAGATAGGACATAAAATTTATCAAAAGCTGTATTTATGATTAGAATAAACAAGAAAATTCTTAACTGAAGGCAGAAGGAATCAAAGAATGAGATTTAATAAATTTCAGAAATATAGTAAAGTACTGTGCAGTTTTTTCTGTAATACCCAGGGTAAAACTGACTGAGTATGTTTTAGCCAACTGTAATTTTTAACTATAATTGCCTTTTAATTTTTTTCCTTCTTTGTTATCTCCTATTTCTTTAAGCTTAATCAAACCTGGCTACCTCTGTTTAATTAAAAATCAGTAATTGGAAAAATTCAGCCATTAGCAAGGTTCAGTCATTTCCAAATTTTAAGACACAATCTTTCATCTTCCTAGTGATTCAGTCTAGTTGAGAGAGAAGCTATATCTGATTTGCAATATCACAGCAACTACTAAACAAAGTACTTCAGGGTTTTTTTCATGGTATAACTACTTTTGTTGCAGCAATTTCTTTAGAAACTTAAAGACACCTGTTAGGTGATAGAACTTATTTCTAATCCCTTCTAATTAAAAACCACAATAAGCTTACAAACGCTGTTACTATTTTCGTTGTACTTATAACTGGGGCTAGTATAGCACCTAGTCTGCTAACTCAAATTGATTGGCTGTTGTGGTGTGGTAATTGCTATGCAGCAGTTCAAGTTTTCTTGCAGAAGATCAACATTAAGCAATATTAATTATCACACTGAGATAGTGCTGAGAAGTTTTTTGTGCTCACTCTCACATATTTTTACTTTAGTAAATATATGTTTTAGTACCAGCCCTACCAGGAAAGCAGCTACAGGATTAACAAAAAACAACTATGGATTGTGAGGCTTACAAAATACCATTCATTCCATAAAATATTATTTTGAGTTTTACTTTGTATTTAACAAAAAGGTCAACTGTTACAAGGAACAAAACCGGAAAGGCCAAAAAGTTAAGTACACTAAGAGAAACAAAACTTTAGTTGGTAGTATTTATTGCTACATGAGGCCAGGGATGGGGATTATTTACATGTTCTTCTACAATCTTTTCCAAAGCAAATCTTATTTCAGGAGAAAACACAAGTTAGACATTATATCCTAAAATGCCAGAATATCTCATTGTTGCCTCATAAAACCCATTCTGACAGCCAGTTTTGTTACTAGCTTAATCAGCTTTCTAACTGGCTAACAACTTACATGCTTACAGTTAATCCTCCTCCCCATAGAAGTATTTTGATATGGTGAAGGAAGGGGCTTTCCCCAGAATACCTTCCAAGTGTATTTTGCACATTCCATTACCAATTCAGGAGAGCTTGAGATTAACAAATATATTCAGTACACAGTCATTTGCATAGTGTTTACTCTCCCAGGCAACGAAGTGCATTTGTTATGGAGCTATTCACAGGCATCAGATGGGCAATTCCCTTATTTAAAGGCACTAACAAGCTACAATGACAAAAAAAAAAAAAAAAGATACTATCACAGAGGAAAAGCATTTAAGTTCAGTGATATCAAAGCATAAAAGAAATATCATACAGTTGTTGGCTTGATATTAATAAGCTGTGGAAAGAATATCTCAGGTCAGACCTCTTTGCATTTGCAACTTCTTAAAGTTCCAACCAAATAAGTGGGGATTTCCTTGCTTCAGTTTCCCATGCACTGGTCATTAATTCTGCACTGGTTTTGTCTCATAAAAAATGGAAAAATATCTTAACTCAAAGTCATTGAACTTTTCTTTATGAAACTTTTATCTAATAACCTTAGTCTTCTGGAGAAATTCCTCACAGCTCACTGGTTCATCTTCTGGCAACATACAGAGTGGCACTCTATGCATTTCTTGAAGGACAGCATCAATACGAAATTCAACCAAGTCATTCACTCGGTCAAGCAATAACTCCAGCCCAGCTTTTGAAGCAAACAAAAGATTCGAGACAAGCTTAAAAGTTTGAAACAATAGTCTTTGCAGAGTCTTGCTTAAATTTTTACTTCCACAAACTCATATTCAATTTTATATGAATTTTACACCTTAACCAACTTACTTCACTTCAAACATCTAAACTTTTATGGCAAAGTTCACCACTGAAATCACAATTAATTTTTTGCATAACATACACTTATCTAGCATATGTTACCCATATCCTAAAAGATAATAGGCAAAATATTATAAATATATACAAGATGAGCTTAAAGTATACACATTTCAAACACAAAGACATTAAAACTCAATTGAGGTCCAGGAATACTTTTACTCCTATAGTTTGAACTAGTTACCACTTGGAGAACCTACTAGCAACAGAAACTTCTGACTAACAGAATGCCTATCCTTCAAAAAAATGTCAGAAGTCAAATAATAGTTAACAGAAAACAACATTAGAATTTTCATAGTTTAATAGCAATTTTCTTTCAATGCTGAAATTGATATAGCAGCAAGGTGTCTGTTCCAGATTATAACCACTCTTATTATTCAACATTAAATTAAGTGTAATGTCAGGTTAGCATCCAAAGTGCATTTTAATTTGCCATTCAACTAAAGACATCTCCCACTATAACTACTTACATCATTTCAAAAAACAAAATCTGTTTGATGTAGTAATTAAGCTGAAGAAAAAGGAACTTGGTATCTTCAGAAACAATACACATCTCAGCGCAATCTTTTGATAATCTTTTGAAAAGACTCATCTGTTTTCTAAAGTTGTTGCCCAAGAGGTGTGTGTGTTAGTTTTAAAGCAACTGATGTTAAAAAAAAAAAGGTTACTATGAAAAGCTATTGAGCAGTGACAGTGACAACTCAGCTGAGATATTATTCCCTGAGAACTTGTTTTGTACATTACAGAAACAAAATGCAAGATTAGGAAAAGTCTGAAACCTAGGAGCTCTTTTAAAAAGTAGCTATCATTCTTTGAATTCAGAATACAGAGAACCTTTTGCACACTACTTCATGCTTGGTTTAATCCTAACTGCCATCCCATGCATATTAGTAAAAATTTGATAAATATGTGAGACAAAAAGAAGATGTTGTTATAAAGCAAAGGTTTCATGAAATACAGGACAGGTGAAAATTCTAATTTCTTTCATGTATAAGTCAGCTCAGTGCAAATCATATAAAGGATAGCAAGCTTAATAATATATCTTGCATTTGTATAGAAAGAAATAAGCAGAAGTTGATGGAAGGGAGCAAATTACTTACCTAGCTGATAAAAAACCGTATTAATATATTTCTCAATATTCAATGATGTCCAGGTCAGTAACATTAGACCTGGCTGGATAGCATCATCTACATTCGCTAACCAAGGAGCCATCAGTTGTTCAACAGGGTGTCTTATTTTCAGTTTAATTCTTTTATATTCTGCCAACATAATCTGAAATAAACAGAGAGTAATAGCATTAGTGAACATACAGTGATTTGAACTTCTTCACACAAGCATATTCATCATAAATTAAAAAAAAAAAATCCTCTGGATGTACATCATTGAAATTCTTAAGAAACAGTTAATTTTTTGGGAAAGTTTTTCATTATTTTTGGCAGAAATTCATTATTTGTTGCTCTTTATAACAACGCAAGTAATACTTCACATGGAAATTCACTGTTGCAGATTGCGCTGGTTTTGGTTGGGATGAAGTTAATTTCTTTCATAGTGGATTGTATGGTGCCAGTTTCAAATTTGTGACCAAATAGCCAAAACATCACTGAACAGCACTCACGCAGCATTGAGGCTTTTCCTGCTTCTCACACTACCCCACCAGTGAGCAGGCTGGGGACACACAAGAGGGTGGGAGGAAACACAGCAGGGACCACTGACCCCAACTGACCAAAGGGATATCCCATATCTATGGCATCATGCTGAAAAGTAAAAGCTGGGGGAAGAAGGAAGAAGCAGGACATTCAGAGCTATGGAGTTTGTCTTCCCAAATAACCGTGATACAGCCTTGCTTTCCTGGAGATGGCTAAACAGCAGCCTGCTGATAGGAAGTAGTAAATTAAATCCTCATTCTGCTTTGCTTGCGCGTGCAGTCTTTGCGTTCCCTAGCAAATCCCCTGTATCTTAACGCACATGTTTTCTCTTTTAACCTTTGAATTCTCTCCCCCATCCCACCATGGGGAGTAAGCAAGCATCTGTGCGATGCTTAACTGCCGACCAGGGTTAAACCACAACATAGAAAAAGGTTTGCAATTTTCAGTCTCTAAATAGATGCTCCAGAAGAGAAAAATCCCAAGGAAAAAAGTGCATCTAAGTCAACTTTTCAGCAGTTTTATTGGTCCAGCCTTACCATAACTTTAATATGGTATTTGGTTTCTAATGCTTTAACCTGCTGATCTAGTTTCAAATGTTTTGCAAAAAAACAATCCCTGCAATAACTTTATGACCTAATATGACACTTTTTTTACTCATTTCAGAATCAAGTACCCTTTGAAGCTATAGTTTTCTGGACACCTATCTTTGAAGCCTCACCATGAGTTATCAAGAACCTCATCTGTTCATAGGCAAAGTGATCCAAAGAACTTAAAAGATAAGAGGAAGAGAAGTTTTAGCTTTTATTTTTTTCTTCCCCGAACTATTCCACAGACATCTGTGTAAAACACTGGTGTAGGAACTATGCTGCTACTTGCTGGATGCTTTATACTTTTTAAAGGCATACCATCTGTTCCTCCCTCCCAGCTATGCTCCCAAAACAAAGTGTATCCAACATTGACTCCCATATTGGATGAGAGATAATTGCTTATCATTTAGAAAGCAGGCAACAAAGCGAGGCATCTTGCAAGCCTCCTTTCCTCCCCATCCTCATCTCTTTCCCAATCTCTGCTGACCTTCCCTAAACCCATGTATCTTTGAAGTGACCACAGAAAATACAAAGCCAAGAAATTATTTTTAAAAGTGCCTCAAGACAGTCATAAAGATAAAAACCAGATTTCCCAATCTTTTCTTACTGTGTAATAGTTGATCTTCAGTTTTCTCTTCCTTATATACAGAACCTAGACATCTTACTGTACACTACACACGCATAAAATAACTAAAACAAACCCACGTGCAAATTGTTGACAATCTTCTTATACCAGTCCTTCTTCTGTTGAGTAATACTTGCAAACGGTGGGATTTCAAGGCACATGTGAGCCATGCAATCTGTTTCTCTGATTAAAGTTAATATTTCAGGGTCAAAATTCACAAATAATTCTCCTGTTTCTGGAGCTTTAACCAACAGAGATGCCTGAAGTCCTCTTTTAGTTAATTCAATCTGCAGGAAACAAAGTCATCATTCCTGGTCAGACAAGCCAGTACAAGGAAATACTTTGTTTTGAACACAAATATCACTTTGGCAGATACTAAAATCAGGCATTGCTGACAATAAAGATTGATATGGTAGGAATCAACAATGACACTTTATTAACACAATCTGTATGTACCCAAATGCTCAACAATAAATTAACTGCTCTTTATTTGACAGACATTTTTCTATTGGTTCTAGGATATCATAAGCTGTGTTCCACGGTACAACATCAAAAGCAGAGCTATAGACTTTCTTACTTCAACCCTCTTAAATCTGAACTCTCATTTCCTTAACCGTTATTGCATATTCTGCAGCAAGGCTGCACACAACACCCTTGATGTACTGAAATTATCCTTGGAAAACTTCTTCAGATATCTTTTGAACAAACTTATCCTCACTTCTCCTTTTGCTTGTTTTCCACTACCTAACAGTTACATCCTGCGCCAATCTTAACAGAACTCCCAATTATATCCAACCTCTGGGCAAATTTTTAAAAAGACTAAAATTAATGTTTATCATAGACTCTTTTTTTAATTCTTAAAAGGGAAGCCTAATCACACTATTGGTTTAACTGCCTGATTTGAATATCAGAATACCATTTTGTCCTCCATGTGATTAGAAGGGACAGCGTTCATAAGGCCACCACACATGAACAATTTGGCTGATACCAGGAAGAAGTCATGCCTTAGGTAGGGAAACACTTCCTATACGTAAAACTTTGCTGTCATTCCTATTTTCCAGCTCTTCTCTTACTGACATAATTTTATTGTTCTTTATTCACTTCTCAAATTTCATGTATCACATTACATTGAGATGGAGCTTGTTTTTAAGCAATAGTTTCACAACCCATTCATTTCTTTTCGTGTACTTTATTTCTTTTTTTTTTTTTTATGGAACACACACTGAAGATTTGCACGCCCTTTCAATGTCTAAAATATATTTGACTACACTGCTTGCTTTAGCTGTATCCTATATTATCATGACATTTTACAGAGCATTTTTCAAGAAACCATCTAATCAAGTTTTGTCAGTAAAGTTGTCATGCCCTATCCACTAGCACCAAAGTCACTCAGCACAGCTACCTTAAATATGGGCTGAATTTTTTTCTGCAAACTTCACCAGAAAATCTTACTGCCCTCTTCTTTGGACTTCACAGTCACTGTTCCCACTATCAATCTCTTCTTCTCCCATTTTATTTTTTTTTCATGAAACTTTCATTATTAAGGTAACAGAAATTGGTAACAGAAATAAGGGGTACATTGCAGGCACAAATCTTACGCTGCCATAGAATTAGAGTAACTTTCACACTTCCTGGTATCTTGTTATTTTAATATGTCCAAGTTGAACATCATTGGCTACAGCACAAAAGGTAATAGCTTTAAATCTTATGCTATTAAAAAAGCGGATAAACAAGGTGGTGAACATCCAATAAAAAACAGGCAAAAGGGGGGAAAAAATGTTCAAAAATATCAGAAAGTGCCACTAAGCTTAACTATTTCCACACTACAGAAGAATAAAACTACCAGGAGCTAAAGCCGTATTTCCGTTTCATTTGTATTCCCCACAGGATACTTGCCCCCCATCTCGTTGTCCTTTGTTCAGGAGTAGAGCAGGAGCTCCACCTTGTGTTCCGTGATACTCATGTCCACAACTGTCTGCAGTCTTGCTGCCTCGAGAGGAGACTACTGAACAGTAGTCACACTTTTTTTGCCATGTCCGGTAGAGAAGTGCACTGACATTAAAGTGGATATACTTTTCATGTAGTTTCACGCCATGTTTGCTTGTTTCAAAAACTTGAAATTGTGTTTCAAATCCACCTCCCTTTGTTGCCACATAATGAGTACAAGGTTGGAATAGGTTCAGCAAGTTGATATGGCTGCCAACTGCAATTTGACTCTGCTGTAGGAGACACCAGATGCTTACTTTCAGCACAGACCAGAGTCAGATCATGGATCACTAGAACCTCACAAAGAAACGCACCAGTTCAGGGGAGATGCCTTGGACATTACAGTCATTTTGTAAAGGATGAAAGGAGAATATACTTGATTGCTCCATCAAGGCATGGTATATGTCAGAAAATCTGATCACTAGATTATCTAGCCAAAGGAGACAGATGTAACCCCACAAGAAGCATACATCCTCCTTAGTCTTTATAGCTGAGACCGGGAATATATCTTAAAAGTTCCCAGGCAAAGACATGATTGCAGCAGCAGGTCCAATTCAGTGAAAGCTATCATCACTATACTTGGAACAAGGCAGGTATCCAGCACAGTACTGGTATCAAAACAGAAACTGAGTCCAAGATAGAAACACTAAGCAAATGCCAAAGGCTTCCTGAAGCATTGTAATTCCTCTTCCATAAGACACAAGGAATATACATACCACACCAGCTCTCTGCGAAGAGCACATGGAATGAAAGATGGGTTTCTCAAGTTACCAGAATAAGCACTTGAAGTCAAAGACATTTCTAACAACAACAGCAATTTTCATTACTGCCCAGGAGGAGGACCAATTATACAGAGGTCAATAGTGCCAAACTTAGATCTGATGTACCTGAAACACAATCTATATTGAAAGAACAATTGAGGTAACAGTCTTCGGGTTCCTTGATTCCCAGCTGGCAGACAACACCAGATTAATCATCAGTAACACATACTCATCATCAGAGCCAAGGCAGTCTGAACACAGCATATTATATAACCTTTAATATTGTAGACACTTCTCCTGTTTTAGTATACCAAATTGACACAAACACTCACAGTATCAGACAATCAAATATGATGTCCTTTAAACAGTCATGGTAAATGCAAGTGTGAAGGAGGAAGGAAGAGTCAGGAAATCTTAGTGTATTCAGATTGGACAAGAGACAGCAAGAACCTCTAGTCCCAGGTCTGGTGTAAGACTAGCTTTGAGAAGACTGATGTTTATCAGCACCAGAGATTTTCACATTGTAAAAAAGTTGGAGCTGAGCTCCAAGAACAACAGGCAGATGCTCTGCTAATTGTGCCACCACCTTCAAAACAGTCACCTGGAGATTCTGATTCTTCTTTTTGAGATTTACGAGGCTGAGGCAAATTTTTCTACAATGTGTTCTTTGACAAAGCAACAAAGAAACTGGAAGTATGCCAATAGGATAGTAGAAACTTGCAGAAATTTCAAGGCTATAAAGTAGTTCCTGCAGAAGCCATCTGAAAATATGAAGGCATTCAGAGGGTCTATGTACAAAACCCAAAAAGGCAAAAATCAGTCAAATGAGATTTAGAACTTAAGGTAAACCATGTTTTCTGAAGAATATTCAGACTACAAAGTGCTCTGCTGTACCAAATAGGTTGATAGGAAACAAAATGGCTCTGTACTAGGTCTCACTGAGATCAAGTTAATTTTCTTCATAGTGGATTGTATGGTGTTGTGTTTCAGATTTGTAATCAAAACAATGCTGATAACACACTGATGTTTTAGCCACTGCTGAACAGCGCTTTCACAGCATCGAGGCCTTCGCTGTTTCTCACTCTGACCCCTGCAGTGAACAGATTGGGGAGGCTGCACAAGACATTGGGAGGGGACAAAACCAGGCAGATGTCCCAAAATAACCAAAATGATGTTCCATGCCATATAATGTCATGCTTATCAATAAAAAGGGAGAGGCAGCAGTTGAGGGGGTTAGCCATCTTTTGCTCTGAAACTGGCTGGTCATTGGTCTACCCATGGGAGGTGGTGAGTGACTGCCTTGCAACATTCTCTTCCTCCATTTCTCCTTCGCTTACTAAACAAGTTCATATCTCAAGCCACAAGTTTTCTTGCTTTTACTTTTCCTTTCCTCTTTCTTCTCTCACTGTGGGTGGGTAGGGGGAAGTGAGCAAGCGGTTGTGTGGTGCTTAGCTGCCTAACAGGGTTAACCCATGACAGGCTCAAAACACACTTGTGCACTGAGTATGCTATTAATTCTACAGAATGCTCTATCTGTTGAGACTGGATGTTTTTTTACATGTACATTCACTCCGACAGCACCCATAGATTATCACTCAAAAAACAAATCCATATTGCCAGACCAGAGGAAACCTCTGGGTCCGTTTTTACTTCAAGCTAACCAGCTGACAAAACTTCTTTCCCCACACACAATGTTCTTGCACCAGAGTCAGCAGGATACAGCAGAGACAGAGGGTCAGCTAAGGCTACCACTGAATCTTCATTATATGTTTCCACAAATATTTTTCATTGTAACTTCTTAGTTATAATGAAGGTCTTCCAATTGCTCCTAAATTCAGCTACAGGCAGTACAGGCATTTTTATTAATAGAAACACTTTCTTACAAATTACCTGCTCTTATTCCATCCCTCACTTAACAGGCATCCTAAGTTTACAGCTTAGCATACTTGACTACTGCTATTAACCAGAGATCCCTTCACACTGCCGTAACCCAGTGTTTCATTAAGGCCTGAAATAACAGAAATCTAACCTGGTCTGTAAAGTTAGATGTTATTAGTCTACCAACCACAAACACTTTTTTTTTCAAGAAATATCCTAATCAAAACCAGCTGGTTTACCTGCTGAAGCCATCCCCTGTGGTAGATCACCTCAAACTCCATAAGAACTTTTGCTACTTTGTTGTAGTTGCGGATTATGCGCTTGCCATCTGGTGTTTGCAGAACAGCTGGGTGCCGCTGGAAAGACTCCATGGGCTCCTGGATCCTACGAAATAGGTGACGTGCCCACAAGATCTTACCAGCTATTGGAGGCACATTATGAGCCAGTGGAGGGTCCTGCTTCTGCCTATTGTAGATTTTACAGACTGTTTCTATGTCACGACCATAGTTTTGAAGTATTTTCTGATACTTTTCGTCAATGCCAAGATTCGGGATCTGTAATCTGCTTAGAAAAATAATAATAATTACCAAAAAAATCCTTCAATACTTCTGAAATTCTTCTGATTGTTGGAAAATACAGTTGTTCCAGATTCCCTTGCATTCTTCAGAAAATATCTACTTTAGCAGCAGAGTTGTCACTAAAGCTTGAACAAATGCTGTCACAATCTGATTCTGAGCAACCAAGATTTAGATCAGATGATAAAAGTTTCCAAGTAAGCCTACACATTTTCTGTTTTGTCATTTTTCAAACACTGACCTAAAATTATGTGCAAACTGTAACCAATCTGCCACTAGCTGTCTACTCCACTAAACAGAATATCTTAAGAAAACTGATGCAATAAAGACTGAGGCTGCTTTGCAATAATGTGAATTTATCAAGGCAAATTTCACTGTTTCCTAACACAAGTATTTTACTCTCTCCTAACCGCACTGTGGTAAAAAATTAATGTCATTGTTCAAGGACAAACCTAAGCAAACATGCTAACAGCCATAAAGTATCCCTGTACTTATGCTAATTTTGAAAGATTAAGTTCAAAGTCCACTTGTATTTTGCATTTTCCAGTATAAAAAAATATGGTTTCCACACTGCTGAGAAGATACCCCTTAACAGAGCAGCACAGCTGAGTGAGAGGAGATTGAGTTGGGTTTTGTTTGTATTTAAGGAGATGCCTCCTGCTCTTCTCCCCCCGCTCCCCACTATTCTCAAAGTGTTATTTCCACTGCCTGGCAAAATTCTAGCAATCTAGATAGGACATAGTACCTTTCAAATTTCTTCAACATACTCAGTGCTCTTTCAGTGTTCAGAATACTTTCAATGGTGATGTCCATGAAAATCCTTAATCGATCCTGAAGGAGAGCAAATAATTCTACAGCAGAGAACTACGTAAGGCACATACCTCAAATATGCCAGGTATTATTTGACAAGGATTTATCATGCACTATAGTAGAACACTTGGTTTTTTATGTGAAACTAACATCAAATTGTTTATGTGAAACTAACATCAGCAAATATCAGTTTTCCCTTTCTTCTTTCCCTCAAGAATTAAACAAAATACAACCAACTTTCAATGCATTTTTGTTCCAAGTTCCCTCTAGCTGTGCAACCAACAAAAGCCTTTGTACCCTCAAATGTTCCACCATGCTGAGAGCCACCAAAGAATGCTTGTTTACCAATTTGGCAGGCAAAACAACCCAAGCTTTTATTTTAATCTTTTTCTCCTACAGATACCCTTTCCTTCCACAAACTTGTGATTTCAGAACTATGAGAAAGTTAATTATCTGATTTATTTGTGCTATGCTCCCATCCACCCAATGAAATAAAACATTTTTGTGTATTCTTGCTAGCATGACTTCCAAATGAAGTACAGGAATGAAAAATCCTTTCATTAGAGGCCCTCAAGGCCCTTTCTGGCCTATTCCAAGTCACTGGTCTGAACACTAGATAATAAATGCAAGATTTAAAGTGAAGATACATTAGGATAATTTTTCAATTTCAGAATACAAAGTCTGAGATTTGCATAATTTGTTTGGTGGTAACTCAGAGGTATTTTTGTTTTCAGGAAGATTCATCAGTGAATTAAATTCTTATTATAATCATAATAACCTACATGAAGATCATTTCTCTCTTTGCAAAACTCTTCGTAGTCTTGGTCAAAATCAGTATTCCGTTGATCCAAGAAATTGTAATGCCTTTTCTTCATGATGTCAACAATGCTCTAAACAGTTTCACAGAAAAAGAAAATTATCACCAAAAAAATTGTCTTGTCAAGAAGTTTTACCACACCAAAATATTTAGCACAATGGGCTGTGCACATTCACATTTTACCTTTACCGTTAGTTAACAGTATTTGCTGAGCAATACAGGCCAACCACTTCAATGACATATTTGCAGGAAACAAGTTGGTGCAATGGCCATATGAATTTCATTTATACTATTTACTTCTGATTTAAGTCAATTAGAACTGACAGAAAATTCAGACTCTTGCTTTCTATCAAAGAAAGATATTTGCTACCTATTAAATATTTTCTTATGCAGCAGAGGTTCATTACTTCTATTCAAATGTTAACAAAGTTCAACATAGAAAAATATTTTCACATTAGTGTTTTCCATGCCTTTAAATTAACTGATTCCATAGAAGAACAGACTACTCAAAAACCACAATAAGATGCAACACATCACCAGCCCAGGACTTATTGTTCCTGACTTCTCTTACATAGCTGCTGTCCTCTCAAAAGCACATCTTCATCAGCATCTCCCTTCAGCTGTACACACAGTTAAACAGTTTCTAATGATGAGCCACTGTTCAACATCCCAGTAGTTTACGGCAGTAAAGCCATTAAGCTCAACATATTTTCAGCACAGCAGACTTCCACTATTTTAAGTCAACTGAACTTCAGTTTTATTGCTTTGTTGTAAATAAAAAAAATCCATCTTTCCCTCTAAAAACAAGCAAATCCTAGATAGCAACTAAGTAGTAAAGCGTAAAGAACTGCAACATACCAACTTCCTATTATAAATATTTTTAAGTCATATAATCAGTCATATAACTATAGATATGATCCATGACAAACACTTCAGTACCTCAATTTTGTCACTGTTAAAAAAGTACAATCACTTTCTGACGTTTATGCATACTATCCAGAATCTTCCATGTAGTATTTTCTACCTATCACCCCCTCACCCCACCCCCAAATGACATTGACTTCACAGTAACTAGGTTTCACACAAAGTTCTTACTTTAGGACTTGAGTGCTGCAACGGATAATGCAGTATATCTGTATAGAGTTTGCAGACTGCATCACCGCCTGGGCTAGTGGTCACAGGCAGCTTTTCAAATATAAATGCCCCAAATAAATGAGATGTCTGTGTTCCAGCCTACAAAAATAGTATCTTCATAGCATGAACCGAAAATTCGCAGCATCCTCAGTTGCTGAGAAGCCTGCTGGCACAGCTTTACAGAGCATCTCTCAGTGAAGGGAGGAAAATTTAGAGCAACCCACACCTATACTACCCAGGTGGAACAGCCTTGGACCAAGTATCCTTCCAGCTGCACTCAGGTTTCTTCTCAGAAGACTATAGAATAGAACAAAGGAGACAACTAGCTGCTGTGAAGGATGCAGTCAAGGTATCAAAACCCCAGACTGCAACAGGGAGTGAATCAAACCAGGATGGACCATAGAATGCTCACATTTTACCCTACAGTTATTCAACTAAAGCAAAGTGATTTACTCATGGTCATAACAAAAAGGAAAGGGACAGTGTAAAGCAAATTCAAATGCCACATTTGCCTGTACTGCCACTGTTTCACATGTGATCTCTAAAAGCAGTCTACAAACTCCACACATTGAATACTTCTGATTTATTTTAATATTTACAAGTGCCGTAATTATGATACTGCACTATGAAAGATATACAATAAGGCTTAGTAAAAGCAGGGAAGACTCTACTTGCTAGAAAAGAAAGTTAATCTCGGAAAAGAGCATGATTTAGCATATTTATATTCTTAGACAAGCTCCTTGTTGTTCAAATCTCACTCCTACTAAATAAAAGGACCAGGAAAGAAACTTGAATAGTAATACTAACAAGCAAAGGGATTTTGCTGTTACCAAAGAAAAAGCCTAAACTTGAAAAGCTTTCCAGAGGGAACAAGTCATTTCTCTTCCTCCCTCACCCTAAAGATAGACATCTGTGAATTAACTCTTTTTTTCCTCATGAAACACAAAGCTGATGATTATACTCTAGATCTAGAGTACAGATTTTAAGTAAACCTGCTGGAATTAAGCTTGCTGTTTCCTTAATGAAACAAGTTCAAGTTGAGTTTTTTGTTTGGTTATGTTGGGTTTTTTAATTACTTATTTCAAGAGATCAAAGTTAAATTTGTTTGTATTTATGCCAGACAGAAATGGAACTGGGGCTTGTTTCACCCCAAGCTGCAACGAAAATCTGACTGCAGCATCAGCAATCATGGCAAAGGAGACAGCCTCAGTGGCAGGCACTGATGAGGTACCCCTAGAAAAATGGGCAAGAGGTGAAGACAGTCTGCAATTTTTGTCACAGTACACTTTCATAGCTAGCAAAACATTTGTAAAGACAAAAATGTTCCACTTCTCACTTTCTCTCCTGATCATGACACAAACCCATGGTTCCTATTACTCCTGCTACAAAGCTCTCACATTTTGTTGCTTTTTTCAATCGACTTCTATTTTAACATACCTCTTTCACGTCCCCTTCCCCTTTGCACCTCATCTGCTCGCTTCCGCAGCAATCACATATTTACATCACTATTACCCAGTAATTTTAGCACAACTTAGACTTAATTTTTCTGTTGACAAACACTTTTCTAATTTTCATAATTATTTATTTTTTAAAGATCAAATCAGACTGACAGGATATCCAAAATTTACTGTGTACCTCATATTTTGTGATTATTCCTTCCAATTCCTCTATCTTAGACTCCTGTAGAATCAAGCAGGTTTTCATAGTATTGAAAACATCTATTATCTTTATCAGACGTCGATGAAAGGTTTCAAATTTTCCAAAGATATACACCTCACTAAAGTCAAACTGGTTTTCAGTTGGATTTTGTTCCAATTTCTCTTTTATCTTATGAAAGCAGTTTTGATACTCCTAAAAACAAAGAAGAATTTAAAAGAAGAATGTCAAGCATATAATAAAAGGCACTGTCATCAGCTAGAACAAAATTTATGCAGACAGATAATATCCTAATTTGACAGCAAGTAGAAGTTTCATCAATAAACAATCATGAACAGTATAAAGACAGTACCAGAATTTGTCTCTGAAAACTAACTCAACAATACTATTTCAGGATCACACATTTCATTACGTGAGCGAACTGCACATATATGTATTTGTACAGTCCACCCTCAGCTAGCGTGAAATTTTGTTCCTTCTATTTTATAGCAGGGTTTGATGTTTTTACTGAATATCCAAGATGACAACCCAGATTTCAAAGACTGCAAATAATGATTGTGTGCTCAGTAATTTTACTGGGTAATAAAGTTTCAAATTTTCCCAAAAAAACACTTTCCAGAACAAAAACCCTTCTGAAGTTAGAATGCTCCTCCATAGCAGATTCCATTTTTCATTCTGCTTTCTTAACTGGGCACAAACCTTACTCCAAACATGTTAAAACTAAATTCTTCCCCAAGTCAGATTACACAGTCAACAAATTTGCTTGAAATGGTTTCTTTAGTTCTCTTTAAAATATAATGTTCATTATTTTTCATCACATATGTGTATGAATAACCCCACTTAGCTATACTAATACAAAGAGCCCAGTGTTTCCTAAGTTGTTAATGATTCAAATTTTAAGTTTTAATCTATTGATTTTCTGAAAGCTTGTAGAACTCACAAGACTCAAATAAAATCTTAATCCTTCAACATATTTTAATGCAACTGGATAATTTGCTATATCCTTATAGAAATATACAAATCTAATACTTGTTTCTGATGGCAAGACATCATATAAATTTACATGAATTTGTGCTAGAACCGTGCAAGATTTATTGCTTCAGAAGGTGTCAGGATAAATTTCTAGTCTTCCAAGTATATATTATTAAGGAATAAAAAAATAATAATGGAGAAAATCTAATATGAACCTTGTGATATCTACAGGGAAGTTATCAATAAGACAGAACTAGGCTCTTCAGAGTAACACATGGACAGAGGCCAAGAGGCAATGGGCATAAACTGAAACATAAGATGTTCTGACTGGATATAAGGAGAAAAATCTTTCACCCTAAGGGCAGTCAAGCAGCAAAAGAGGTTGCCCAGAAAGGCTGTGCAGTCTCTCCATCCTTGGAGAACTTCAAGACAGGACTGCATAAAGGACCGGGCAACCAAGTTTGATCTCATAGCTGCCCCTGTTTTGTCTTTGAGCAGAAGGTTGAGCTAGATACCGGCTAGGACCCTTCCAAGCTGAATTATCCTATAATCCTGTTCTAAATGTTCTAAATGAGGGGGCGGGAGGAAGAAAAAAAAAAAAAAATCACAAAACGGTCAGAGAAATGTATGCAAAAAAATAGAGGCTATCTTCCCAACAAGCCTACACAACCTGAACAGCTGAATTCTTCTCAGTTCAATAAATTTCCCTTTCTAAAAGTATAACTTGTCTACATATCTTGAGAATATATTCAGCTCAGTAACTCCCTCTGTTTTCATTTCTATCATACATCCCTCCCCATCAAGTGAGAAGAAACTTTCCAGAGAAACTGAATGAAATCCAAGTAATTCTCATATAAGTAGCATAGTTAAGTTAGACTAAGCATTGAAATCGTGTTTCCACAAGATCAACAGACACTGGACTAAACTGTTAGTGCTAATATAAACGCTCCAGTTCCAAAGGGTATTTTTCAGTTGCTTCATTTTCCTTCATTATAACATTGCTTCCTCACATGAAATAAAGTTGTCCTAATCATGCCTTCCTAAATCTCACGTTATAGTGTGTTTTCCACACGTTCTTCCAACTTACCTGTTTAAGTCTAATGGTTGCTTGTAGCTTTTCCATAACTCTTTCTTGAGGTTGATTCCAGATGGTGACCGTATTGTTATTTGTAATGTAAGATTTACATGCTGTGATCATCTGGTTGGTCACCTAAAAGCAGTTTTACCTTGTGAAAAAAAAAAATTCAAGACAAAGCAGACCTTGCCCTTCTTTCAGTCTCATCCCATAGCTCTGACTCCACCAGCCTAAATGCTGCAAAATAGCAATGCCAAATACCATCCACATAGACAGACTGTCCTCCTTGCAAAATCCAGCCTCCAGACCATTACACTACCAAAATGTTGTTGATTAATTACACTCATCCTAAACCTAAACACCTTGCCCCTACCTTGAAAAGACATTGAGGACTACAAAGTCATAAGACTTTGGCACTTCTGAAAGCAAAGGTAAATCAAGGGCACATGAGACTACAATCATTAAAGAACAGGTTCTTCCAACTCAATTTTCTTCTTTATGCAAACATAAGGAGGTGTAAGGGCTATACAAATTTAACATAATTGGTTCTACAAAAAACAGATCACCACAGAGAAAATCCGTAACAAAAAGTTCCTCGATCTGTTCACATCAGGGTTGAGATTAGCCCTGATCTTCAAGAAGTCTTAAAAAATTCTTATAACTCCAAATTACAGACAACAAAATAGGTTCTAACTTTGAAGTAGTTTTATCACTGTTTCCAATTCTCTATACGTTCAAAAAGCAGCATTAAATTTACCAAAATGCTGCCTCTTCAAAAGCTTGGTCCCTTTGTGTTCTCTCTCACTTAAGCAACAATACACAAAAAAATCTGCGAAAATTTCCTTTCACTCTGTAGTACTGACCTTCACAAACAGTGAGGATATCTTCTCAGATGTGTTGTAATACCGAGAGATACTCTGAATCATTTTAATTGCATGTATGAGTCCTGGAATAGCATCCACCATGGATACCTGGAAAGAAACACACAGTCTGAACTCTGCTCAGTACTTCTGTTACCATATATTAGCTCGACACCTAATTAGAGAATGCAGTAGCATTACAAACATGGTCTTCCTAATGTTCTGCCTCTGTTTCCCTGGGTCTCTTCTGCAGAGCTGCCTATCCTACCACACCCTCCAAGCTCTACAATTCAATTTTGGGCAAAAATTTTCACTCTGGTCAGCCAATGAAATTTGATAAAGACTAAGGCCTCTTCAGAAGTACTACTTATTTTCACAAAAATACGTTTGTACAGTCTTTTGCTAAATGTGATGTAAGCTTGCGTGTAAAGAGAGCCCAAAAATTGCATTAAGCCTTATGGCATTCATTTGGATAAAGGAGCTACAAAGAACAACTTTCCTATAGTATTAGCATTTAGATCATAAAAAATTATATACAATAGGTGAAGTGTCTGGGAGGAGGTGATCTTATAGCCCATTCTTTGGGGTGCGGGGCCCAAGCGCTGGCCCCCGGGGACATCTCTGCTGGGGCAGCCCCTGTGCAGGGTGGCCCCATACTGGCCTCAGCCAGCTCCAGCAGCCTCACCGCAGGGCACAGCTGAGACCCTCAGCCACGGGCAGGCACAGCACGGAGAGCTCACCAATGGGCCAGAAAAAGATTTTTCAGTCCTCACATCTGCATTTCCAAAGCAATGACATTTTACTCTATTGACAAACATTTCTCAACATTTTACAGGCAAATTATCAGTAAGGGAAAGTTTCACACTCCATGCTGCACTGGCTTCTACCCCAAGTGCTACACCCTCTCAAAACTAAACACCTCTGAAGTTGGCACCACTTCCTCCTTGGTAAAAGCAAGTATGTGGAGCACAAAGCAGATCTTGCATAGCGCCGATAGCCAGCATATTCACTTTAACTCTGTTTTGTAAGGGTATCATACCAACATTTCATCAGAGAGACTCAAATATCAGATTGGGAAACACTGAAACAACACACTGTTCTAATACCACCCAGTAAATGGAAACAAACAGCCACACCGTGGTTGCCCAGAGCACTGTTGGGAAGTAATTTCACTTCAGGAAAAGTATGGGGGAGAGAGGGAAAGAGGGAGGGAGGGAGGATGGTCAAAGCTTCGAGTCTTCACAACCACTCATCATATTTCTCTGACTAGCAGGACACATACAGTCAGCCGCAAAACCAGTTTTAATGAAATCAACCATTTGCCACCTACTTTAGCAGGGACGCTGAGAATTCTTCCTCCTATCCCATATTTTAGGTTGGCTAGTTTTGTTTACTAGTTGTTATGCTTGCATCATCCTGTTACTAAGGTGTGAAAAGGTGATTTATATTTACACCTTAATATTTACACAACCATATTCATGCTTTCATAACACAAGAAGCTGAAAATTGCCTTATAATTGCTAGGCTAAGCATGACCTGGCCACCAACACAAAGACAAAAGTCCAGCCATTGCCTTTAGCATAGCACTAGGTGCACTTTCACACGTGTGTATGTCCCCCCTTTTCTTTTCTTAAATTGCAAAGATTTCACTTCCTCCTGTAGCACAGAATCCAGCATCATCATCAGAGCAAAAGCTTCACAGATATCACGGCAAGAAAATAACAAGTACTTTATTTTGCAGCCAGAAGTTCCCACTAGGCCACTTTTAGCGTAACTGAACAAAGTCTCAAACTGGAGATGCATACATAAAATGCTATCTATGTCTTTCCAAACTGTTCCTACAAAATACATTCCTTTTAGTTGTCTCAAGAGAGTTATGTTAAGAATTTAGAAGTTTTGCTTACAGGATCATTATTGTACAATGGGTCACAATATTTTTCCAGAGAATATAAATACTTCACGTTATCTTTAGCTTCATTTGCTGCATCTGTGATGCGAATATCCAATGCTCGCCAGATCTAAGAATAGAAAGTTCAAAAAAATATAAAACCACATATTTCAGAAAAACTGTTGTGAGATCACTCTGTCATTAGCCTTCAAACACACTTGAAAGCACAGATCTGTTACTTCAGAGTTACACTTCTTTACCCAAGATGAGGAACAGGTCCTTGTTTTGCTTCAGTAACTTGACTGTGAACATACAGTTAAATTAGTTAATTAATACAAGTTATGCCAGTAGTAGTGTCAAGTCAAGTTGTTGTAAAATATATAGACATTGTCTGTTAACTATTTTTGCTTGATGGACTGATGAATATATAGCCTTGTATACGTTTTGCGTGTCTCTCATTTTGATGAGCCAAGACTTTTTTATTCACTTATTTTTCTGTTTGAGATGGGTCTTTAACTTTGTTATATCGATGTGAGAAGTTACGACCCATCAACAGTTTTGATACCGTAACAACATGAGAAAGAGGTTTTTAAAAATGGGTTTTATTTTCTTTTCATAAAATACCCAGTTCATAAATTCAATTTTCTGATTTCATAATCAGTTTTTCAAAGATAAGTATTTACTTCTCTCGAGCCATGTGGATGCAGCACATTATCAGCCATTAGACAAAGGGGATTCCCAGTCTTTTCCAATAAATTAAACTAGATTTAAACTTTGTCTACTCAAGGTGAGGAATAGGAAAGGACAATGAAAAAAAAAAAAAGCCACAGATGTGTCAATATTTTCCTCACCAGCAATGTTACATACATCACCAAAATGAACTAAGGTATACTGAACATTTCTAGTGTTTACATCCATCATAATTCAAAATAGAAACCTTCAGCAGTTTGGATTTGGCAGCAGTGAGTACTCCAAGCACTGCCTTAACATCTGGGCTCTTCAGCTGGTCCATAAGGTAGCTGAATTTTGACAATCTCTTTTTCCAGTAATCAAGCTCTACTCGAGGTCCAAGGTCATCAGCTTCCTTTCTCAACTGGTCATTTTCTGCAAGAACCTTTTATCATACAGTAATATTAGTGAATGATGATAATACCTTTTATCTGCATGGATAGCATAGATCAATTCATAATTTAACTCATAGTATTAACCTCCCGTGATAAACTACCAAACTCAGCCACCACCTCAGAGACCTTAATTTTATTTGGCCTTTTTAGTTCTAAGTTAAAGAAGGAGCAACATCTCAAGAGCCCTGTTATAGACAATTTCATTTTCCGCAAATAACCTGCAAAGCATGTTTCAAATTACAATTTTGACCACTGAGAATAGTATTCACTGAAATATTGTGTTCTTTTTGCTCTCATTAAATCCACTGGGAATCACTAGCTGTCTTCTACTTTAAGAACAGGCAATTATCAAAAACAGGGGTCTAAGCTTCCAAAGACATGTGCATGCTCTGTTTAGTAGAAGATGGAAAAAGCTCTCAATAGTATTCTCACTGAGAAGCACACAAAACATGCCAACAGTGCTTTAAAATATAGGGACTGATCACATTTAACTTTATAGAAAGGTAGCTATATGCCAACAGGATTAAACTCATGATCTGCCAATATGCAGACGCTGTCGTATTTCACAGTTGTCCAGAGTTTATCACCTGCTCAATTTGTTTGGTCCATCCTTTCATGCAGATTTCTATTCTTTCAAGAGAATCTATGCTGTTGGCAACCATCAGATAATCTGAAGGTCCACTTAAAGTTTTCAGATCATATGTTTCACATTTCTTCAGATTGACCTAAAACACAAGTTAAAAAAAACTGAAATGCTGAAAAGTTCAGCATTGAAATGACAAATAAACCAAGAACTTTAAAAAGTAACTGGTTGCTTCACTTGGGGTATCTCATTTCATATTCCCACTTCAGTTTAAACTAAACTAGTTTGAGCCAGAACTGGAGTCCAGAATCTGGAGAATTCACCAGCCTGGCAGCTGTGCTGTCATGTCCTTTCCTTCACAAAGGCTGAGCAGAAATTAACAAAGCAACTCTGTCACTGATCAATCATTCTCAGTTTAAGAGTGGCCACAGTTATTGGAGCGTCAAGAAGTTAATAAGATCTAAAGAACCGGTGCCAGAACAAACAAGAACAGAAGCACCTGCAGAATTGTTAAAGCCACAGATTAACGTATAACAAGTCACTGATGACAACAAAAGCATTATTTTTTTCTCCAGTTGAACAAAACAATTTTTATGAGTATTCTACAATAGCAGCTAATTCACAAGCTCCTGAGCAAGAGACATTCTACAGCTAGCTCAATTTCTATTTGCCACGTGAACATACTACCTTTTCCAACAGACTTTGCTGAGTTCCTGATAGTACACTAACAAATGCTTCAAGGGAACAAAGGAAGTCCTGCTTAATATTGGAAGCTTGTTGAGGTTCACCAAGTTCAACCCAGCCACAGTCCATAGTCTGTAAGGCTGGGATGAAGATTTCTGATATCAACTGCTCAATACTTTTTAGTAAGCCATCTCGACCCACATTCATCATATTAAAATTCACTTCCTGTAAAAGAAACACAACAAGAGTTAAAATAGAAAACAAAATTATGCCATCATTATATTTATTCCAGTCCTATTGCCTTGAGCATCTCAAAAATTACCTGTTCGTACAAGTGCTTTTCAAGCAATAACAGCACAATTCTTGCTAGCAGGGGCAGCAAGATTTGTACAGGGACACAATTTGCCATACAAAGCTGAGGAAACGAAGATCTGAAAATACTTCCAAAATATAACGAGTATAAAAGAGACTTCTATTTATAAAGCTTAATTTATATGGGTTAGAAAAGTGATTCCAGGCCGCCACTTCTAAATTTATCAGAATAATATTTTTGAATATATTCATACATATATACATATATGTATATACACACACAGAGAAAGAGAGAGATCAATGCACTTAAAAGGCTTAGATACAAAAAGAATTATGAACAGTTAATTCTGACTTGCAGTTGCACAAAGATCCAGGAAGAATACCTCCATCCAGTTTGAGAGAGAACAAATCACAGAGCATCTGCTTTTTAGACATTGTGAAAAAGACTCCGAAGACTTCAAAGGTAAATTACATTAAACTGCCCTTTTTTGCTTTATTAGAAAGTACCACAAGAATATTTTACAGCAACATAATTTAACACCAAACAACTTGTATTTAAGTATCGTATATTAGATATGTCTTCAGACATATCACTTTTACTTTTCAACATGTCTTTCCTGGTTTTAAGGTATTACAAGGGCTATATCATTACTTTACACATCTTTCAGCAAGTCTGCTTTACTCATCCTTCAGTTGCAATTACCAGCTTGTAAGCATTATTAATAAACAAAAAAATCTTCAAATGTTAAGTAGTATATAATTGACTAAAATCATCATAAAAAACATTAAGAGGTTAATCATGAAACTTTAAAACATATATCTGTAGAAACCAAATAATACTCTGGTGATGACAGCCAGCTCACCCAACCTTTGCTCTTTTATTTCTTGCCTATCTGGGAAAAATAGTTTTAAAGCTTTTCCTAGAGGAGATGGGGGAAGTTAAAACTTGCTGGCTTAGTAGTTGTACTTGAAAGCTGCCACTTTGAAGGTACAGAAAGTTTTCCACAACACTATATTCTTATTTAGCCCATCATTCTTATTTTAGCACTCTAGTTTGTCCACAACTGTAAGACTCCCCACATTCTACTCTGTGCTTATCAGTACTGGGGCACTTGATCCAGCTTTGTTCACAACTGTCATAGATTTAAGGAGTCTTTCACCAGTAAAAACTTGTTTATATATAATTTGTATATATGCTGTCAAAAATAAAACCATTTTTATTAATTATTTTAATTGATTTGCTAGCACTTACTGAAATTTAAGAGCTTATTATTCAGGTATTGACTAATTACTCTTTGTCATTTTGGATTGTCATAAATTTTCTTCCTTAGCATCATTTCTTCATAACAATGATAAACTTCAAGTTGCTGCCACTAGATACGTTGGGTTTTCCTTTCCCCTTCTTTTTTATTCTGTGTTTCATTTAGCCAAACTGTGTCCTTTTGCTCATTCCTCTATGTCAAAAGCTTTCAAATTATGTACTGACAGCAAACATCGCAAGATGAAGATAAATTTTAAACAAGATTATGTACAGTGATCGGCAGTACTGTACTCTTACCTGATATATATTCTCAGCTGTGATGGGTTTAAAAAGACTAGATCTAATGAAGAAAATGCATACACCAGTTAAAGCAACTTCTTTTCCCTCTGTCACAAATACTTTGGGTTTCTTCTTTGTCAAATGAGAGTTCATTCCAGTTCCCAGAAGGCCATAGTGCTCTATGGATTCGAATAAAAGAAACATTTTTAAAACTCTGATTATTAATTAAAGGAAAAGTTTTCCAAATAAACAGTTGAGTCATTTGTGTATCTCTGAGTCCCGGTCCCCTGAAGCCACCCCATGAGACTATCCACACACAGTCGCAGCATGCAGAGCCCTCACGGCATAGTAAGAACCATTTCATCTACTTTTGCCATTCTCACATCAAAAGCCTTTCATTTCTATTCATTTGTCTTCTATTACTTCTAAGCAAAGGTTATGCCTCAAGATCCTCTTACATGGTGCTCTATCACACAGTGGCAGACAATCCTCTACTGCTTAAAAAAAAAAAAAAAAAAAATCAGCAAATGTAGTTTACCTCAGAGGAGCTATTACCAGCTGTCTTTCCTTAAAAACATGTAGACATAGGTCTAACATACAAAAAACAAAGAAGAAATAGAGTGCTTCTGGAAACAAGGAGAGAGCTACCACAGCAGATTCTTTGAGAGGGGGGAAACAGTTAAGGGAGCTATGAGGGACTTCCCTCTCCTTCTTTCTTCCCCCGACATGAATATGCTGTTCCCATGTTTAGGCTGTTGGTAACACTTGTAAGGAGTCACCAAAAAGTAGCAGCATCTTTGGGGGAAAAATAACTCTTTTAAACTATGCTTTTGGCCACATTACCTCTCTTTTATTAGTTTTCTAATGTTACCTCAGAGTAAAATCGCACACATACACATCGCAATGAAACACTGCAACAATAAAAAAAGATCAAAAAGCAAATTGTTGATACCAGTCACTAAAGGACAACATCCAAAAAATTGCAAAAAGTGGCAGGTCCCTTGCCCTTTTTTCTTTCAAACACATGACCATGTGCCCCAGAGATCCCTATTTTGGATCGTGTGGCCACCCATTAAGTCCCCTCCCCACCCTTTTGCTCACATCACCTTTCCCCCTTCTCTTTTTTACCCCAGCTCCTGCAGAAGTCTCTTTTTTGCTTAAGTCAGAAGTACATCAAGGGCTCTGTGACCAGCAGAACAGTCTTGACTGAGAGTTTTATTTGATTTATTGCTAATTAACATAAACTTCCATTATCTTTGTACTTCAGTAATTACAGAGGTTAGACCAGCAACAGTCATCCCTATTCAGGGCATTCCCACAACGTATGGAGGTGGATTAGGTATCATACTCTGCAGTCTCTTTAGAAAAGATGTATTGGTACTGAAAAGGGTGCTAGAAGTTGTTAAGCTGCATATTAAAAGTGCCATTCAAAACACTGTAAAAAAATCTACATGTGAGGGTGGGCATAAAACCAGACTTAGAAATGACCCCTTAAGGCTTTAAAGTACACCTTCCTAAACTCTGAGAGACTGAACTCAAGTCTCCTGCTCTGCAGGGACACAAAAAACTTTGTAGGCACCCTTCATGGGGTTATCTTTTGCCCTAACAGAAGTGTTAACTGATCCACATCAGGATCACAAAACCAGTTTGTATTTCAGTGATGTGTAGTTAGTGCCCTTGACAACAAGATGCATGTAATACCACAAAAATTCACTTAACTTTATGGATTTTAACTACCGTAGCCATCACTATGACTGAGATTTTTTGCTTTGCGAGCCTCTGAACCACAGCCCCAGAATGATCAGCACAGAAAATGCTTTTACAATCTCTGCCCCACCTAAGAAGGAAAAATGTGCAGCACAAGCTGCACAGTGTGATGGTGTTACAAGTAATTGTGGGCAAAGGAAGGCTCCAACCCACTCACTCCGTCCCACACTCACCTGTCCTCTCCTCCTTCACCACCAGGGTTTTGGGGGGGGGGTTTAGTTTTTTTTTTTCCTCCAGTGCACATGGTCTTTTGGTGGACATTTGCTCATTCACCCAATACACATATTGCTGTGAATCTGTTTGGGGTTTGGATTGGCTTTTTTGTTCTCCAGTTTTCCGTGTTGCCTGCATCTAAAAACACATCCCAAAGACCAAAGGCCACCACAATCATACTCTAGAGTCATCTGATCAGTTTGGGGGTGAGATGGACTTTGATTAGATTCCTAGGCTTTGCCCCTTGCCTCACACTCTCTCCAACATACTTCTACCACTTCAAATCAGGCATGTTAAAACTTGCTCAGCAGATTTTGAAATTAGTGGCTAAGTTTGTGATTTAATTTAAATTTCTTTCTATGTATATCTAAATTTTAATTACTAAAGTTGCTTATATGATATTAAACAGTCTTTTCATACATTTTAGGTAATATACAGATATACTGAAAATACATAAAGCATAAATATGTATTTGTACACTCATATAGGTACATGTTTACATATGTATAAACACATATATTTATACAGATATACATAGATATATTTACAAGGCCCTTCTTGTACATCCAGGGTAAACGAGTGAGGTCAACTCCCACCAACCAGTCACCAGGTCTCAGAGGTCACGTAGCACCTGGCTAGTCCCAATAGCAGCAGCACTAGAGGCTCTAGGACAGAAGCCATGAGCAAAAGGAGGACATCCTTGTCACAGAGGTCCTGAGCTGCCTCCAGGGGTAAGTGAGAAGGAGGCTTCCCCCAGAAATGTGGCAGCATAGGGGCACTGGGGACAGGAAGGGTATAAGAACAGAAGGGGCTTCTGGGATAATGGCCCTGTTACCCATAATGCAGGCCTCCTGGGGCCATTTGTCATGTAACAGGATCACCTGGATGGATGGTCATATGCCAAGTAACATGAAGAGCTTCCAGAGCAGACTGGTGACATGACTGGAGAAGAGAGGGCGGAGTACCTGTCACTGCTCACCCTGTGTGAAAGTCTTTTTTTAACTACCAAAGCCTGTTTCCCAGCCCCCCAGGCAATAGCTGCTGGGCTCACCTTGCTGCCACATAGTAGCAATATGCAGAAGTGCACTAATAAGCTTCAGTAATTTCATCCATCCTCGTTTCATGAGCAAGGGGCGATGTCCCAATATGACCAAACTTGACTCGTCTTAAGCCCCAGTTTATAAGAACTTCACTATTTCCTTTTTCCCTGCAGACTTGCTCAGCACAACTATAAACACATTGCAGGAGAACTTAAGTTGCTTTACCTGTATCCGTTGCCTCCACATCTTGATAGTAGAACATCAGATGATGCAGACCTCCAGGGGCCAGGAACTTGTCAATGCGCTCTATCTGTTTGAGATCATGTTGAGATCATCATGCATAGCATACCCACTATGAAAAATTAAACTTGCTTAGATTTTTAACATAAAGGGCTGACAAATACTCATCACATTACCATTGTTCAATAATAAGGTTATACCAGGCCCAGTTATGACCCCCAAAAAATTATTGAGTTGCCTTGTCCTTTAGCAGCACACACCTACTTAATCAAAACACTTAATTTTTTCCATGCTGAACACAATTGAATATAGTAAGGCCACATTTCAGTTTACTGAAACCACTTACTGTACACACTGTGTATCATCTCACAAACTGAGGGCATGAGGCATTTCTTCATTTACTGAAGTGCAGCAGCACCTCATAGAAGTCCCTCACCCATGTTATTCTTACTGCCATTCAGCTAACTAGCTGAAAGCAGAAAACACACAGCTGCAATTACTTCATATCATAGCAACAGAGGAAGCCTTTATTTATTTATATTTTAAGCATCAGGAAAATTTCACAGTTCTCCATCAATTTAAGGCTGCCATCAAGCATCCTTGAACCATGTATTGATAGTGCAGCTTGGGAATCTCATGTATAAGCCATACAGGCCTAGGAAGAAAGTTAACTGCTCTATGCTAGCATGCTGACTTGAAAGTCTGGCCTAATCCATTATTTTCCTAGTCATCGTTTCATATAGTCCCTAAATACATAGCAACATTCCAGTCAAAAAGGCTTACTACTTTTAGAAGTTCTTCTTCAGAAACATTTGCTGGTACCATTTGTGCTTCCTAGTGCAAGAAAAAAAGAGATCACCAGCAGCAGGAAGAAAACCACATTTATCCCTCAGTAATGGGCCCCAGTTACACCAAGATCACATAAACTGCTATTCCAGAAAATCTTGGCTGAGCACTCCAAGACAAGTGCAACTATTACACTTTTCTCTTTCCAAGTATAACAGCTGCCAATATTTTCTTCATCTGACAATTATTCTCAGGCAATATAGTTTGCCAGGAAACTCATTTAGAGATAGAATGCACAAAGGCTGAAACAAGTTCTACTTTTTAATTTGCGTGACAGTGTTAAGCACAGCTTATTTTCCTATATCACATGGAAACACAGAAATGTTGGAAGGGACCACTGGGAGATCTTGAGGCCAGACTCCTGTATCATCAACTACAGCTCAGGCCATGTAGAGCTTTGCCTAGGCTGAGTCTCAAAAACCCCAAGGACAGAAATTCCACAACTCATTTGAGTAACCTTTTCCCATGCTGCATTACCCTCCTGGTGAAGAAGGGTATCCTAATGTCCAATTTGCAAGTTGTGGCAATTATCTTTGTCATATCATCTGTAACCACTGAGAAGAGTTCAGCTCTGTCATCTTTATAACTACACTTCAAGCAACCACAGGCTACTATTTGACTGCCCCTCAATCTCTTATACTCCCTGTTCTCATACTTTACACACCCTATATCCCTCACTATCTTGGTAGTCTTCCACTGGACTTCTTCAGTGTCTCAACAGTGTTAGCACTGAAATGGGAATGCACAAATTGAAGGTACACAAATGGAAAGAGAATACAAGACAAAACAAACCCAGAAAAATCCAACAGCCATGTTTACTTTAGTGTCAGTGAATAAAACAAGATCTACTTGCTGTCTACCTAGGTTTTAAAAAAAAGTATTTCTTTTCAAATCACAAAATGTGTATCTGTTGCATGTAATACTCACCATCAACTTTGATGAACCATTTCCTCAATATACGTATTTCTAACTGCCTACCCTCTGCATTAACCCTCATGTAGTCAGTCAGATCACTTTGCCATTCTATTTTGTCACATGGTTTCCGCTTGATTTGATTTCCTAAACTAGGTCACATTGTAGTCTCACAAATGTTCGTGGCAGCCTAACAGAAACAATAATAACATGCAGCCTGCTGTGGACAAGACTCTTGAATCTATATGTTATATATATTCAAGGATTGAGAGACTTTATACTGTGGATACAGTATGAAATACAGTCACAGGCTTTACCATACTATCTGTAACCATTGGAAAGCAGAAATTCTAATCAATTTCTAAATCAATATTGTTACAGTATGTCCTGAAACTGAGGAAAATTTTGTTCTTAATTACAAAATGTTGAGAAATATTTTTTTCTATGAGAAGACTCGAATAATCTCACACATGAAGTCTGACAACTATCTCACTGAGTATTTAATGGTAATATCCGTTCTAACACACCCTATAAGCTTCACTGTCAAAATCATCTGATTACCTGGTTACCGTCAAGTATAGCATCTTCTACTTCTGCTTTGTCCAGGTTCACACAAGAGGAAATGGTATCCAGTAAGTAATCATGCCTGCCATCCAGTCGAGCACGTTTAGCCTCTCTCTCTTCCTTGAGCTTTTGCTGTAATAAACCACAAAGTGGATAATTAATAACTCACAATCTATTTTGAAGACAAAAAATAAAGAAAATTCTAAAATTATTTTTAAAAGTAAAAGCTATTACATTCTTTCATACTTGTGGTTTATGTTTTCAAGGCACCCAAATTTTTAGAAGCGACTCCTGTTACAACTTTACAGTTGATTTACTGTATTCTATCTTCAGATTTAGCACAAAACCATCATTCTGCAAGTCATCTTCAACAGCCTAAGTCTTTAGCCCCAGCTTTTCAGTCTAGTCATATACGATCATCAAGTCAAGACAGTATTCTGACCCAGCTTTGCTATTCGTGGAAGACATTGTAAGCATTCTCTAATACAAATGCTGCTGGAGGAAGCAAGGGTTTCATACATTATCTCTTTAATATAATGAGAAGTAAAACAAGCCATAAGCCTCAAGGTACACAAGTGTTTACAAATGTGCTTAACTATAGCTATTATACCATTCTTCAAGCAGTATGCTTATTCTTCTAATTAAATTGAATTCCCACATGTAATACACCTCATTACATTATAGACAAAATAGCCTTCTGGAATAGTTATTGGTATTATTGTGCTTGCGGATTACAAGATTTAATATCATTTAATTTTCAAAAGAAATTTAGAATTATGTTTCATTGGTGGTAAATTCAATCTTTATTTCCCCAGTGATTCTGAAAAATCCAGTAACTCTATAGAGTACACAAAAGTGATTTATCCACAAGCTTCTGGAGAGCCAATAGGACTTGCGTAACACACATTATACTCTTACATAAATATCTTTCTGAAGGAATTTTCAAATATTTGGTAAACTCATAATTACTAGCATGCCTTCATAAGTGCTGAATGCACTGGAAATATTTTTCCATGTAAAAGACAAACATATAAATCCTGTTCTTTACACAGATAAGTCTGAAGAATGCAGTAGCAGGTTGATTTGCATATGTACTTTATGTTATTTTACCTCTGTCAGTCCCTAACATGGTCTCAACTTTCACAAAAGTGAAATGTCATCACAGGACTGTCCTTTCCCACATGTCTCAAATCATGGTGGAAATTTCCCCCCTAGTTAGACATACAAAAAGCAACCATTTGGGGCTGAATTAGCTTCACACTAGATGATAACACTGGAATCCTAAAAACAGTTGCAGTAATTTCAGCACAACTGATTATGCATCTTTAACACAGAAAAATACGACTAATACTCTGCCAATGAGTTAGTTTCTTTTCAATTCAGCAAAAAGCAATTTCTGCTTTACTTAAGCTACAGAGAAACTACTTTTGTAGTGTTTCTGTAGTGTTTGTTGTGTTTCCAGCATAGAACTCCAGATACATTGCTACACAAGGTATTCCTCTTAAGTTGGTTATCAGTTCCCAACTCCACCTATACAGATGGCCCTTGATATGTTCATGGCCTCCATTTCTTCTACAAGTTGCTGTTTATGTAGGCTGAAATCATGAGCACCTTCTTCTCAAGCTGAGCAATCATGCCCTGATGTTTGTTTCAGCTCTTTTAATGCTTTCCAGCCCTTTGATAGCAGTCTTTCAAGCCCTATAACAAATATACTAGCTATTGTGTAGCTATACGTAGCATTAAGCAATATTTGATGTCTAAGTGCAGTAACAAGAGCACTTGTTAAGATGTCACAAAACTTTAAAAGTCTAGTTAAATTCTTTTAATGAACTGTACCTAGAGAAAGGAAGGAATTATTAACTAGATAGTAAAGCTACAGTTTTATGAAGATTAAGACATTCACCTGCATTTATCACATGTCACTTCTGGAAGGTATTTGCATTGTTTTGGTGAATATCTCTCCAATTAATGCAAGTTGCATGCATGTTTTTCCTGGTAGTCACTACAATGAAGTTCAAGAACACACCCTGCCTGTTATGCTTCCATATTTTGACGATCTGCCACTTCCAAGAACTCCTCCTCCACAAATGAAGTGTTCCCCAATCACAAACTCTCACTTCTCAATTGTTACAGTCATCACAAGATACTTCTGCCTCATTTTTAGGTTGTACCAAGAAAAGTGGAAGAAACCTAACTTCGGTGCTTCCAATAGCAAGTCATTAATTTAAATACTTAAAAACACTCAGAAGCTAGAGTGGAAACTGATCAAAATATCAGTTTCTACCTGCATACTCTTAAATAATAAATTTTTAAGATTTTCTTTACTTAGGATTACATATGTCAGAGAATAAACTGCAAGAAAATGCTGAGCTTTCTACCTCTCATTCTTCCCTTCCCTGCCCTCCCGGCCCCGCTTCATCTTTAAAGGCCAGAAATAAGTGAGAAAAAGGCTCACGGAGGAACAAGAGGATTTCTATTCCAGATTTGTTTCCTTCACGATTTTTGCATAGGGATGAATTTCAGGTCCTCAGTCCTTTCATATCAACCAGGATTTCAGTGAAGGAATTCACTAACTTGTTCCAAAATTCAGTCTTTGGACTTCAAGATGCTAACTTTAACTACCTTCCCATCTTGCTTCAAATCAGCAATGTGGTCATGGCCTAGGAGTTTTTGTGTATTTTACATCCTGAAGGATTCACTACAGAAGTACATATCCCTAAATAGCTTCTATACAAAAAAAATATCGAAACGAGGCAGGTTTATGTAACTCAAATATACGTCATTTAATGGAACACTGTAAGAGTAAGATTGGAAGATGGAAGGATTGCTAAAACACATAAGCTATCATTTTGTGAGTAAGAGAGGAATTGCTGGTATGTGCAGTAGCACTTACATGCAAACCCTGGAAAGTATCAGCAGCAGTTCTGATCAAGGTCATACAACAAAGCCTCCTCATGAGACATGAGGAGGAGGACCCAGATGGAACAGTATTTACAAGAGGCAAATGATTTCTCACTTAAATATCTGGAAGGATTGCCCAAGTTTTTATATGATACAGCTTTACCTTGGTTCTTCATTTAAAGAACAGCAGCACAGCCACATTTAGTTTTGGGTTTCTCCCCCCCCCCCCTTAGTTAGTTACAAAGGTAAGAAAGGCCATATAACGCAGTCCCACAACAGATACAGGTCCAAAGCTAAACTAATTAAACAAAAAGCCCTTCTTTGATAATAAGTCTGGTTATAACAAGCAACTTGTTTCATGTTACATAAAATCTTAAAATACCTAACGCCTAAATACCAAAAATTTAGCACAGGAAACTAACAGCAGTAGACATCTTCTCCTGAAGGAGAATAAAGGGCAGATTCTTAAATCCATTTTAACATATGCCTAAACCCAAAACCATCACACCATTAATCTGAAACAACAAATGGGGATCAAGTTAATGTTAAAAAAAAAAAAAACAGGTGATTTACAACTACCACAAGAGTATATAAGTATATATATTTAAGCAGAACGTGCTAAAAGACTAGGAGCCAGAGATGCCAGGGATCTTTCCTTTGAAACAACAGCCTCAGAAACCAAATATTTACTATTGCAAACTTCTCATTAGAGTGCAGTTGCTGATATGCCTGTAGACACTCCAAACTGAATGTTTAGTATGCAAGTCATAACTGCACAAGTTAAAACTTGTTTCTGAGCACAGCTTATCCAGCAAATGATGCATTTCGTTGTCAGACTACTGTGCATTACTGAATTTAGACACACTCAGATCAAAGTCTTATGGATGAGCAATACAGTTTAAATTTACTGGGAAATTCAATAGTGAAAGACTAAAAAAGTAAGCGTTCCATTGTTTATTTACTGTCTTATCCAAAACTTATTTAACGAACATAGCATTCCTCTGACTCTCCTTTAACTTGCTAAGGTGTTTTATATTGTAAAAGCATTGCTCATGGATTTCCCTGTAAAAGTAAACTGCGAACCATTTTACACTTTCCAAGCATCCTGAGTTTTCAAGACACACACCCTTTTATTTGCTCCTCTCCAAAAAACACATACCCTACAGAATTAGGGCAGTCCCTTTAGCTGACTCTTATATCACAAACATCAGTCAGAGCTTTCCCACATTTGTTATAACATTACATTAACTCAGGAACAGTTTGTTCAAACAGCCAGCTTTTAAAATTAATCTGAGTCTTAGTTACTTCTGTATTTTATCATTGTTTCTCAATGCTACATAGTGTCCCCAAAATTCTATTCCCATTTTACGAGTATGGGAAGACTGAAGCTAAAAGTCAGTTTTCCTTGGTAGCAGAGCCCACCCCTGATTTGTTGTCATGTCTAGCATCAAGCTCTCTGTTGAACTGGTATAACATTTGTGAATGTCTACCATTACCAGACCACTGCAGCAATCTGGACAAGATAAAAGTACCAGTAGTCAAATGCATCAATACCTCCCACTGCAAATTTACCTTTCGAAACAAATCATGCAACTAACCCTTGATTGATACCCTACCAATTAACTTATAAGACAAGTTACATAAAAATACCTATCGCAAATACTATGTTTTGCTTTAAAAGGCAAAGTTTATCCATTTTATATAATTAGAATGTTTTGTGAAGCCAACATCATCCACTAACACCACTTCAAAACATAGATTTTTCTAAGCCCTCCCCCCTCAATTCACACCTTTATTCAGACTATACAGTTCCTCATCTCAACTTAGTCCAAAGTTCAGTTTTCCTTACCTTTATAACTCTTCCAATGCTCTGTTTCCAAAGTTGCTTTCTTCCAGCTCTAAACATTGTACTATTCAATATACGCATCAAGTACCATTTTTCAGTAGTAAGTCTTAAACTATGGAGCAAGCTTCTTGATCCATCATTTTGCACTCTGCCCCTAACCTTTTGTTCATATTTCTTTCATTCCTTATCTGTAGGAACACCAAAAAAACTCCAGAAAATACACTAAGGACCTAAAAAGCCAGCAACTATTAACCTTAGCTCTGTATTTAAAACTCAGTTCTAATGTGCATTTAAATTACTTGAAAACTAAATTGGACTACTTTAGAAACTAGAAGTGTCTAACCACCAGAATTTACTGTCTATAGATTAGGAGTTCAAAATTACTGCTACCAACCACAGTGTTGTTAAGGTGATATTGTTTATATACAAACACCGCTCAACACTATTCATCACACTCAAGGGCAACATAACCATTCACAAGAGTCAATTTTATAACTGCTTACCTGATTTCTGTTTACCCTTCTTAAGTAAACCTCATGTCAACAGACATTTTGTTTCCTTGTCACAGATGACTGTTTAAACATATAGCAACAACAGCCAGGCAGCTTTCAAATAGCTTTTACCTACAGACTACTATATTACTGGGTTTTCTATTCATATTTTTATACAAGCACATTCAGTCTCAGTTATTTTTCAGTTCTACAATGGTTGCTTAATAGAGTAATTTTTCTTTAGCAAGGAATGTTAAGTTTCTTCTTCCTAAAATAGACTTAATTTTTTCCACTTCAGTGACAAAATCTAATCCGATGTCCTCTTGAATATGCCAAGAAAAGTAAACTAACAATCTAATATTAGGAACAAGAAAATCAGGAAATTTTTTAAGCTATTTCAGGCTTAGAATGCCCCTAAATATTTCTGCTTCCATTCATATCAATATGAATCATGTCTAAAATAACTTGACAACCTCAGTGTTGATAAAAATCGCATGAGTAAAAGCCATTTTCCCTATATTATCTGAATTTTCCATACAATTTCCCCATGTACTATAGCCAAATCTGATTGTGTATACAGGTTTGAAAGAGAAAGACTGAAAAAAATGTTATTTAGTGTAAAAGTAAATATCCGTAGCTTTCTCTGAACCCTTTACAGCATTCTCTTTTAAAATTAAACATGCTATTAAATACTAAAAATTGAGTTAATTCATGGATATATTCAGAACACTGAGGAATTAATTACTTCTTTGAGGATGTATGTGATTTCTAACGTAACAACTTAGCCCAACAGGCTTAACTCTCCGTGCATCCATAAAAGCTCTTTTTTTTTTTTTTTTAGTATCTCAAAGGAGGGAGATTCCACAACCTCTTGGGCACTTAACAGCATTTGGCCACCCAACATAAAGATTGCTCCCATCTAACTGGAATCTCTGATGTCCCAGCTTGTGTATATTGGCTATTATTACCATACACCCTCATGAAAAGTTCAGCTCTGTCCTCTCTCTGCCCTCCCATTAGACAACTGTAGGCTGCAATAAGATCTCCCCTTAGCCTTTTCTTCCTAGCGCTGAACAAACCGAGTTCTTTAAGTATCTTCTCATCCGCCACACACTCTGGCCTCCTGACCATCTTGGTGACGCACTTCTGAACTTGCTCTGTCAACCTGCTGGCTATGTCAGCCTGCCTGTGGTCAGCATTCTTTGTTGTGATGTGCAATACTGGCTCACATTCAACATGGTATGGAACAGAACTCTTTAGTCCTTCTCTGTGAACCTGACATCTAGAGAGGTTGTCACTGGCCTGTACTGTCATAGAAGGTTATTCCATCCTAACTGTAGGACTTCACATTTGCTTGCATTGAATTTATTGAGGTTCCTGTCAGTCCATTTCTCAAGCCTGTCCAAGTTGGTTTGAGTATCAGCCCTGCCCTCGACATATCAACCTCTCCTCCCAGTTTATCATCAACAGCCTTTCAGAAAGCACGCTCCCTCCCATCATTCAAGTCATTTGTAAAGACACTAAACAGTATTAGCCTCTCTGGACAGCCTTGACTATGTTCAGTGCCCTACAAAACATTAAGTCAGACTGGAGTTAAATCACCACTATGCAGGTCAGTAAAACCGTGACGCACACAATCAACTGCATTAGAGAAAAACTTTTCGATGAAAATGTTGTCATATTAGTTTAGGAATTATAAAAGTTCATTTCACAATGTCAAACTGCACAGCTTCGGCAACGAGGTTTCTTTTACTGCAGGTGATTCCAGACAGTAGTTAGCTACCATCTAGTGGTTAAAAGCCGAAAGCATACATTACTTTTATGATGTTTTTCACAAGACCACAAAATACAGTTTATATAAAATTTGACAACTGAAATTGTCCTTTTCAGAGATGAGCACTCATAAATCACAGATTAAAATCTACATAGAAGTGCAGTACATTAAAGCAAAGCATATCCTACTCTGCTGCATTCTCTTCATACAACTGCAATGATAACAACCAAAGCTAAAGTTGGAGTTTCTTACCTTGAGCTGCTTTCAAAGTCAAATAACACTGAGGCTTTAATACCTTCAATTAAGGCAAGGTTTTTTAACTGCTTTGCTAAGAAAAACTAAAGCCCAAGCATATTTAGTAGTAGGCATTTGGGTTGCTTTTCATTCCAAAAAATGCTTTTGTCCTTAACTTCTAATGAGTGTACAGTTTGTCAGCCACTTAATGTCTTACTTTAGCTCAAACAAAGAAACAACAACAAAAAAAATGGCTGTCACAGCTGAAAAATACAACTTCTCTTCATCTTACTTGTTTGATGAGGTAATAGGTACGACTAAGATTTTAACCGATAATAATGTCATCTTGCAGCCCAACAAGCCTTTTATGGTGAAAGATAATACTGCTTAAAGAATTAACGTACCATGTAGGAAATCCTAGTGTAATTCCCTGTTCTGCTTTAGGCAAGACATTCGTTCTCCAGGCTGTGCTTGCCTATTTGATTCACTGCTAAGAAAATGAAATTTAAAGATAAAACACTGAATATATTAAGTAGACAGATACAAAATTAGCCTTCTGTTTACCAAGGCAGACAGGATATGTGGGTGTTACCAAAGGAAGAGACATTATTGTGAGGACAGACAATTTCAGTTCAAGTAACCATGCAAGTAACACATTTTCCATTTTAAGGAGCTACTTATCTCACACCTTCTCTGCCCATTTCCATTACTAATTATGTGGACATTGTGCCCATCAGCTTCAGCTGGAGTAAGGATTCAAAGACAAAAATACACTACCTCAGGTTCTTCAGCCATCTCCAATAATGCGCAAATGTTCCAGATATCTCCAACAATGCAGACTAAAGAGCGTGATAAATTCTCAACATGCAACTGAAGACCAAGAGGGAAACAAGGTCCAGATTCACTGGAAGCTGGGGATAACTCCTGAAATGAAGGGAATGGTTTTGGAAGAAACAACTTAGGTAAACTGTGTGGCTTTTACCCTTAAAAAAAGATTAGAGGGATGTTTTTAAACCTAGCCTGAGGAATAACTATCAAGCCCTAAAGATCAGGTGGTCTAAAAATACATATCCACTTGTATGAAGTACAGGGAGCCCTAACATGTGATAGAGCAGAGGCTGCCATCTGCCACACTGCAAACCATAGCAAAAGGCTGGAACAGATATTGTCCCTTTGATCAGGGTGGAAGGAAACAGAAAACCGAGACAACTGCATACCTGCTTCTACCTAAGTAGAAGAAGTCCTAGAAACAAAGTTGGGGGAACTGGGATGCTGTCTTTGAACAAAGATATTGCTGTAACAATAGCACTAGAAACTCAGCATAAGGAAGGTATCACTGGTACCTCGTGCTATACATCAAGGTATTTACTATACAGGAAGCAAGGAAAAGCCTACACCACTGTAAAGGAGCTTAGTGTTCGAACAACTTAGCAAGCCAACCAGAGCCAAATGGAATGAAGTTTCAGTCATAAACAAGACAGACAGACATAGCATGTGATATTACTGACTGCCTGACTAGGACGGAAGGATTGACTGTGACACACTGACAGTGATGAAAGGGGCTCCATGGCAGGGAAGAGTATCAGCAAGAAACTTCAGCTGTCTTCATGTGCACTAGTGAAATACCTGCTCAGATTATGATGCTAATACTAAATTCTTTAAATATCATTAACAGTCATAGAAAGATTATCACTAAAAAAAAAAAAAACAAACCCACAAACCAAAACCCATATACAAGAGGGCAGGAGACTCCTACCTCAATCTCTAAAAGGCCACAATATCAGGTTCAAATGTTAGTGCTAGAGAGAATAACATACAAAATTCAACAACCTCACAGCAGTAATAAAAGTATAAAAAAAAAATGCTATGCAGCCAAGTGCTACTCCAAAATGAGGAACCACTAAAAATAAGAAGGTAAAAAGAAGCAGTCAAAAGAATAGAATCTTTGCAGACAGCATGCAAACTATTTAAGAACACCATACTGGAAATGCAGAGCAACCGCACAGCTTCTACCAAAAAAGACTTGAGGAAAAGCGTAAGCCAGCCAGCATAGCTAAACAGTAGAGTAAAAGCAAGAAGGCATCCTCCAAAAAGCTGGAATAACAATGATACGGAAAAAATCCAGATTAATTAAACCCTGGCAGCTTAGGCAAAGGTATAATAAGGCAAGGCGAAGCGGTCTGAATACAGCTAATAAGAAGCACAAAGTGCTGATGATGGGGTCCCTTTCACAGGGCATCACAGAGGTAGGAGAATTCTCAGAATGTCTTAAAAAAAATCATAATATTGCAAGAACACAATAGAAGATTACTAAATTTGTATACATTTTTGCTGCAGAAGAGTTCAATATTTCCTTCATAGGAACCTGCCACCTAAACAGCAACACATTAAGGCTCAGAAGACAAGTTTATAAGCTGACAAAAAAAATACTAAAAATCAATAGTAATTAATGCATCAGATGGGTAGTCACCCAAAAATTCTAAAGGAACTCAGAGACAAAAGAACAAAAGTGCTTAATGTGACATGTGATTCTATGTACTCTGCATCAGTATCAGAGGACTGGTCACTGGCTTATAAAATGAACATTTTCAGGGCTAGCTTAATAAGAAGCAACTGATGAGGAAGCCTGACTAGGTAAAATAACAGGCATTATAATAAAGAATAGAATTAAGGGGCAACTCAAATAATTTCATTTCCCAAGGAAAAGTTAATAAGATTTTTGTGAAAGGGAAAAAATCATGAACTGCTAAGGTTCACCAAAGGATTTTTTTGGAAAAGAGTAAAGGAAATGACCCTTCAGAGATCAAGAGCTTGACTAAACGTTGGAAAGCAGAGGATAGGAATAAAATGAATAGACATTTTTTACAGCAGCAGGTACAAGGTGTAAGTGCAGCTCTCCAGGCATCTGCACATAGTCAAGAGGAAAAGGGAAAAGCTATGAAAGTGACAAAGTCTGCAGACAAAACTAAGTTATTCAAGGTAATAAGGATGACCACAAAGAATTACAGAGCCTTCCAAGACTGAGAAACGATGTGTTAGAGGGGCAGATGAAAATTCAGTGTAGGCAAATGGAAAAAGAACAACCCTAATCCTAATTCCACATATAAAGTGACTGTGTCTGAGTGGATCATTATTACCATGAAGTCTATTTCTACCTTTGTAAACAACTGGCTAACATATAGAAATTAGTGATCACCCTGGATAAGAGCTCAATTAGATAAATGACATCACATGAACTGAAAACCAGGCCCCACACTGTTCACTAAGAATTAAGGCAGACAATTGGCAGACAACCGCTCACTTTTAAAATAATAACTAGAAAAAAAGGCAAGATTTTTCTTCATCTTATCATCTAGCTCACTGAACACATTTACTCCATCACCACACAACCACTAGGCCTGGGACAAGGAAAGCACAAGATGCAGACCACCCTCTCTGGTTTCAATAAAGCATGAAACAGGATCATTCTCAATGCAAAACTTCATCCTGATGCTCTAGAAACTAGGAGCTTGTCTGGATTTCTTTTCTTTGTGAGTAGTAGTTAAAGCATACGTTCAACAAAGGTTCTGGAATGCACTGCAGATTTTGCACCTATTCTTCACATTTGCATAGTTGGATTGGTTTATCACATAAAGGTTCACGAGTTGGTTAGCATTTCCTGAGAAAGTGTTTCCATTCCTTTTCTTCCTCATACCACTGCCTCAGAGGAAAAACATCTCTGAGGTCCTCATTCTCTCATTCCCACATTTCTGAAGCAGAAATACAGCCCTCCAGCATAAATCCAAGGTTTCTTATGGAAGAGGATCCAAGACTTGGACTTCTCTTTTTAGAAGAGTTCTTCAGGATTACTTGCCTTGGAAGCAACATTTGCCAATTAACAATTCAGTCTTGGGGACTTTTCAAACTACCAAAAATTACATTTCAATTATGAATGCAGCAGCATCTACTTTTTCTTTCTTATAGCAACCACTAGCTTGCCCCCCAAATTTCTCTGTCACTGCAAAAGTTCTTTGCAGTCTACGTCAAAAAAAGAGGATTCAGAAAGTCTTTGAATATAGTTAGAAAAATCTCTAACAGACATTTGATACATATATGTGTATACACATGTGCGTGCATACACGCCAGCCATTCCTACAGCAAAGCAGTTTGCAGGTTCCAATACAAAGACAGCACTGTGATACCATCTGCAATGGAAATGCAAATGATGGTATTCAGTAGTTGTTGTCTAGCATTAAACAATCAAGACTCTCTTTCTTTTCAAGCTGTTTCATGGCAAACAAAATGTGCTGTAATAACAGCTCATGGACTAATTAATATTTTGCTCATTTAACCTTAGAAATAACATTTTTCTTCCCTGCAGACCCCACCAGAAAGCTAAGGTAGGGTGTTCTTACTCATTAACTTCGCAGCATATTTTTGAATTCAGCATTTTTAATACTAAAGCAGTTCTGATTTAATCGTAAGTCATGCATTTTAGAAGTGAACTCTAAACTCAAAAGATTCACACTCATCCATCTCCATGGTTTTTTATTAATCGGTGATAATTTATACCGCAAAAGTTCAAGGACCAGTTCTTAAGAGATTTCACTGGTGTGTTGTCTTTCTTAGGCAAATGCACAGACCAGCTTAGAACCACTGCCTCTGCAGTCAGCAGGGCAGGCTAAATGTCTTTTTTCTTTTTTCTTTCCCTACTGTCAAAGGGGAATACCTCCCAGGTCAGATTGCATATTAACCCAAAGCTTACTCAGAATGGTCCTGAAGTTTAATCTGTTCTTTAGCTCAATTACATATATAATCTTGCTTTGGTTTAGTATTATTACCACTTCCTTTACAATGAAATGATCGAGCCTCTTATGGCTGTATACGTCTATATATTCCTAGAGAAATATTAGTCAAAACAAATTGACTTGAAAACTCTCACATCTCTGAGAGACCGGAACTAGAATACAGCTTAACTTTCTTTCCAGTTGCCTATGCATTGTTTTGGAGTTTCATCAAACCATGGTTAAGTCCCCTGTCCAAGGAAAAAACCTCCGAACTCTTGCAGTTCCATGCAAGAAATCGAAGCCACCTGCCTACTAAAATGCTGCACAGTAGGTATTCTTCCATGAACTTCAAGGGGTTTCCCACTGCCCTAAATTCACACTGAGCAAGTTAACTATGCCTCCAGATCACTATGTATACTTCATAGTAAAAATACAGTCGACATTTCTTTTGACTCCTAAGAAAAGTATTCCCTTGCCTGTTTTACAAAAGGCCTAACATTATGGCTATTTTTAGGACAAGCAGTCATGCCTACACAGCTGGGTAACTAGCACTACCAGAACACCAGATCCAAACAGCAACAATGAAAGTGTGTCAATCATCAAATATGAGGTTTTATAACAAATTAGGCTTCTGCTCTGACCTGCTTTTCCAGAACTGCAACTACTCTGTTCAGTCCATTCAGGATTCCAAGTCATGTTATTTTACTGCCTCAGTGAGTCACACTGATATCTTACTAGTAACCATCTCCAGATTAAAAAAAAAAAAAATATCGTTCTTGAAACAACAAAGTACCTGGTTCCACCTCATCCTTTGCTACCTAAGCAGCTACTAGAAGCTGCTAAATCAGCTTTCTACAACAGGGTGGAAATAACTGAGATGAATCACTATTTCTTTGAAAAGTTTCTAAAAAGTTTGCCAGCAATCACAACAGAGGACATAAGTCCTGGAATAGATAATATTGGGAAGGTGGGGAATATTGGGAAGGTGGGGAATGTGTTTCCTGTCTTAATTGTTCTGCGAGGTTTTTCCCATCTAGATGAAGAAAAGACATATTTATACGTTTTATTTCAAAACTATCAGAAGATTACTTTTAATAAGTTGATCTCTGGCAATTAGCTAGCTGTAAGAAGGCTGCATATTCACATGTACATTTTATAGCATCTCGCATGTTTTTACCTGATACTCCAGTCCTGAGACTTTGGTCAACTGCATTAGATATAGACCTTTCAAAGACACTTGCCTGCAGCTTGGTTACCTCCCTTGATGGAGCAAACAGCAATCTGTCCACTTAGCTCACAACAAATGCACTAGCATTAAGTGTGATTATATCATCTCTCATCAAACTACATGTTCTGTATTACAGACATCTCTTTGTTTTTATATTGAAAATATAATTTTGCTATTAAGACAGCAAAGCCTCCAAAAGTCAAGGCAAATATTTCCAAGTGAGTAAGAATTTAAGAAAAATTTTTTTTTAATTGCTTGTAAACATCCTCCTTGTTCTGTGTTCACGAGCATGGATGTAGAATTAATATGTAGTGTTACAACTATGCAAATTGTCTAAGCAGGAACGACAGTGTTGAAACCCAAACACTGAATTCTTGTGTTCATCAAGTGGTCTCAGCACAGTTACCTTAATGTTTACATCAAACTTCATCGGTATGCAACCCCTTTACGATCCTTGAGGACTCCTCCTCAAGGAAAGGATGAAAACTAAGTTTATTTCAACTACTGTGATAAGAGTTCATCAACAAGAAGAAACAATGAACACTGCATGAACCTATCTGTAATCTACACAGCAGTAAGTACTATACAAATTGATCCATGATGGCAAAATTTATCTTGAGAGTTACTGTATCAGAGCGATTGCTACTTATACAGCAGCTGAAATATATGTCTCTATTTCTCATACAGCCTAAGCTTACTTTCTGTCTGCAGGAACCTCCTTTAGATGCACTGTTCATCACCATTTCTCTATAAGAATTGACCATCTCACTCTATGACATTATCCTGCAGACAAGTTAGTACATCATCATAAAGGTTTTAACTACTTCATTATACATCCAAGAACTAAAACTTCAGCTTCTTAATCAGCACAACAGCATAAGTTGTAATACTGTATTTGCAAAGATTGTTTTGTCTAATGCCACATGGGGTGTAACGGGTTTGCGTGGCAAGGTTTTGGTAGCGGGGGGGTTACAGGGGTGGCTTCTGTGAGAAGCTGCTAGAAGTTTCCCCTATGTCAGATATAGCCAAAGCCAGCCGGCTTTAAGAAGGACCCGCTGCTGGCCAAGGCCGAGCCCATCAGCGACAGCGTTTTTCACCTCTGTGATAACGTATTTAATAGAGTGAAAAAGTTGTTGCGCAGCAGTAATTGCAGCGAGTGAGAGGAGTGAGAATATGTGAGAGAAACATCCTGCAGACACCAAGGTCAGTGCAGAAGGAGGGGGAGGAGATGCTCCAGGCGCCGGAGCAGCGATTCCCCTGCGGCCTGTGGTGAAGACCACGGTGAGGCAGGCTGTGCCCCTGCAGCCCATGGGCGGTGGAGCAGATGACTGCCTACACCCCGTGGAGAGCCCCCACGCCGGAGTAGGTGGATACCTGAAGGAAGCTGTGACCCTGTGGGAAGCCTGCACCGGAGCAGGCTCCTGGCAGGACCTGTGGCCTGTGGAGAGAGAGAAGCCCACGCTGGAGCAGGTTTGCTGCTAGAGACCCCATGAGGGGGGCTCATGCTGGAGCAGTTGGTTCCTGAAGGACTGCACACCGTGGAGGAGACCCACGTTGGAGCGGTTCATGAAGAACTAAACCCGTGGGAAGTCTCACGCTGGAGAAGTCATGGAGGACTTTCTCCCGTGAGGGGGACCCCACACTGGAGCAGGGGAATTGTGTGAGGAGTCCTCCCCCTGAGGAGGAAGGAGCGGCAAGAACAACTGAGCGATGAACTGACCACAACCCCCATTCCCTGTTCCCCCTCTGCACCGCTGAGGGGGGAGGAGGGAGAGCAATCGGGATCAAAGTTAAGCCTGGGAAAGAAAGCAGTGGTGGGGGGAAGGTGTTTTAATATTTGGTTTTATTTCTCATTACTCCTTTCTGAGTTAATTGGTAATAAATTACGTTTTCCTGTAGTCGAGTCTGTTTTGCCCGTGACAGTAAATATTGAGTGATCTCCCTGTCCTTATCTCAACCCCACAAGCCTGTTGTTATTTCTTTTTCCTCTCCCCTGTCCAGTTGAGGAGGGGGAGTGACAGAATGGCTTTGATGGGCATCTGGCCAGGGTCAACCCACCACGTGGGGTCAACAATTCAATACTAATAGATGATGTTACTGTATATTTTCTAGAAAGCCACGAAACACTTCCTTTCTGCCACCTGCAGAATTTCTGTACAGTACATGAAGCATTTAGCTTCATGAAAAAAGCATAAATAACTATGATTTTTATTTGTAAAGAATTGCTAATTATCTGTGTAGCATGCAGTGCTAAGCCAAGCAGTGTCTCTGTTCTGTCTGCTTCATGTTTGGAAGTTACAGACTCTCCGACAGGCTGTAACCAGGCCATGCCAACTCAAACAATCCTGCCTTACAGAAACGCTGCCTTTGCTTTTCTGTTTTCAAGGGCTCTCAGAGCTGTCCAGAGAAACAGTGTGTCATCTTTACAGACAAGAGCTGAAGAACTGTTACAGCTTTGTTTTGGATCATGTCTCTATTCCACAACTTTCCACATATCTTACAGTTTGAACAACCTTAGCCACCTTTTGTAGCTCCTGAGTATGCTGAATTACAGAATGAGAGTCATTATCTGAGAAGACTTTCTAAGACTTACCATTGCATCACTAGTTAAAACTTCTCTCTTTTTCATTAAGCCTAAGAAGACACCAACTCTAAGAACTACAGAAGATTCCAAGAGACCAGTTTCTAAAGTTACAACATTTCCATTTTAAGCAAATTAGATGATGTCCTGGTTTGGGCTAAATCAGAACTAATTCTGTTTTAGTGCTTTAACTTTTCAGTTAAGTCTCCTCTAACTAACGGCATTTTCTGAAACAGCAGCTTGTTTTTCCAGGCAGTGACTGCTTCTAGCAGTGCTAAGGCCTGATGTTTATAGGTCGTACCAAGGAATGGGAGGCAGAGAGGCCCTTGCTTATACTTGTTCTTATAGTGACCAAGGTCACTGCTGAATCTTGTACTGCGTGTTGGGGTGCCGGGAGTGAAAAGGGTTGCACCTGCAGGGAGGAACGAACTGGACAGGTGACCCAAACCTGACCGACATAGTATTCCATCCCATAGACATCATATTCAGTATCAAGATGAGAGATCACGAGGGTCTCTCTCTCTTCTTCGGTGGCCGACATCTGAGGAGGACTCTGTCTGTTCTTCTGTCGTCGACCCCGACCCGCGCATCCCTGAATCCAGTGCCTGAGTCCAGCTCCTGTATCCCATCCCTGTCTGCTGCCGAGTCCAGCCTGGGACTGCCCCAGTGCCAGCCCTGCAGTGTGGTGGTGAAGTATCGTCATCAGGGTGGGGGGAGTTGGGTTCGGTATTGGTTTTGTATATATTTGCACATACTGTATATATTTCATTATTTCCTTATTCTTCTTCTTATTTTTTCTTTTATTGTTATTATTTCATTAAAGCTGTTTTAGTTTTCTTTTCCAAACTGTAAAGTCTCTCTCTCTTGTTCTCTCTCCTTTTCCCTTTTGGGAGGGGAGAAGGGTTAATAGAGAGCATCTGTCTGTCGTTAGTGGCCGGCCCAGCCTCAAACTGTGACAGATGAGGAAATACAAATTTGTGAAAAATGCAACATTTTTGCTGAAGTTATCACAATAAAAATAAAAACTTTATTAAAAAATATTAACTTATTTGTACAGATTAGCAACATACCCATAACAAATGGACTTAACTTCCAGATTGTTGCCTTTATATTTAGGAGGATGATAGCCTCCTCTATTGATGCAGCCTATCAAGACATAATTGACAAAAATTTGCCAGATCAGTGTGTCATTTATCTCTTCTTGAGGTAGTAAATACTTTCACAGGTTTTAACTGCTTTTTTACAAGCTGCTTTGTTACCTTTTTAAGTGAAGACAGTGATATAGTGGTTCATCTTTTCTGTTCTACTGCTCTTTATTTACTTTACGTGGAAGGGGATTCAGCAGCATAAGCCTTAAAGATTCACACCTGATTTTTTGCTAATATGCAAATCACATAACGTAATAAGTAAATCAATAAATAAAAGCTTGATTGCACTAATCCAGGATGTTTCCGGGTAGCTTAGTAATAATAACAAAGAGCCCATTTGGAGAATTTGTTTTCCACAGGATAACCAACAAAAAGATTTTTCAATTAAAAACTCACATTTTCATTTGGCTATCAAGGGCCATCAGATTCAAGCCCTGCAAGTTGCTCCATGGCCCAAATCTATCCTAAGCTTAATTGCCAGTACATAAGTGTAGTTTGATCCACACAGAAGTGAGTAAAATAGTTCCAGTGATGGAATTTCTACATTACTTTTAATAAGTAATATTAACATTTTGAAGTCTTTATTACTTCTGCTGAACTCAAGCTTTTTCATTACACATTTAGCAGTACTTTTGTACTGCAATCAACAGCTATTACAGTTGTGCACACACAGCTGAACTAAATTGCTTTAAAGCCCTTTAAAACTCCACTGAGTTGCACTGAGCTCCCAAGAGTAATTCATCTGACCTATGGGTCGCAAGAGTATCACATCTTATGCTGCAGATACAGATGTTAGCTATGCAGCTGAGACATGCTGTAATCATATCGGGTAAGTTACAGAATTATAGAATCATTTAGGTTGGAAAAGGCCTTTAAGATCATAGAGTCCAACTGTAAACCTTAAAGTTGGACCATATAGCAGTCAGCAAATAACCCGTGCACAACATATCTATACTATTACAGATTTCAAGAAAAAGTTATTTCCATTGTACTCTATCACTCCATGAGTAACATGTTCATTAAAACAGTGCAGCAGCCATGCTGAGCTTGGTGTTTTCTTTCCGGTCACTTCAAAGTTATTTAAACCTTCAGCTGCACTTTGGATCATTCCTATCAATCTTCGTTTGAGATGGGCCTACCAGTCCATCTTTGAAAAGAGCTATATGCATTAGCTAAAAATAGAAGTTTCATGGTACTTCTTCCACAGTAACTCAGAAAGAGCTATTTGTTCAGCTGTATTACTAGCTCATGTAAGTTTTTAGTCTGAAAACCTTGCAAATAAAACGTCTTTGTTGTTTCCTCTCCCTCCCCATATCTTACTAATACATGTACAATTAAATTAAATTAAATCCTTCAGAAATACATTTGTAGAAACTGATGGGGGAAGTGGTTTTTTTAATCAGGTTATGACCTCCTTAATTAACATTTACTTCCAAGTAGACTTTAAGAAAGTCTTAGCATTTTTCAGTCTATACATTTGGAGTTATTTACCACCAAACAAGATTCCATTTAATGCAACTTTTACCTATTCATTTCCTTACAATTTAAGTATGATAAAAATTCAGTGAAACAGAGCTGCAACAACTAAGTATATTTAACCTAAGCTACCCACTTCTAATAACAAAAAACACCCTCTTGGCAAGTATCAGTAGCAGCACCTATGGCATGAAAAACATAATGCTTACCCAATCAGTCAATGTACTAGTGTCTGTTAATAATCACAGGCCACAGATTCATATTTCTTTTCTGCAGTGTAATTCATTTTTTTCCTCTCTCTGTTTGGTAAAAAATTTTGTCTTTGCTTCTTTCCAAAACCAGTCATCTTCTAACAAGGCACATCTTGCTCTTAGCCTTTAGAGGTTTATCTGTTGATTCATTAATCCAAGATTTAAATTGCTACTTTTACTGCACTTTTGGTGGCTGTTCCCTAGCATACCATTGTATCAAGATTCCTTATTTACTTAGCACTTCCATGTGACCCTATGACTGCTGTACAGCAGTTCAGGGCCAGGAGAGGTTAACATCTAACCCCCACTATTCATATTTTCCTCCAGCTTTAAAAAGACTCTCTAAATTGAATACTCTTGTAACAGTGCTCCTGAGAAAACAAAGTAAGATTCCAAAAGCTTTTCCCTGAAGTTCTGCATTGTCTGCATGCAGCTAAACCAATACTCATGAAACCCCAGCTTCTCAGCTTTTAGCAGGAGTTCCCTCTCCGCCACAGTTAAATAATTGTCCAGAAGCTAGTCGGTATCATCTAGGGGGAAGATACAATAACCCTGCCACACATAAAGTGAAGCTCATGGAATCACACAGTATCAGAGTGCTAGGGTTTGGAAGGGACCTCTGGACATCATCTACTCCAACCCCCCAACTAAAACAGGTTCACCTACAGTAGGTCACACAGGACTGCATCACCTTTTTCTTGAGGCTGTAATTTCAGTAAACTTCAGTTTTTAAATCCCAATGAATGTAAAAACATCTTGCCACATGGTACCTCCAGGTGTTTTCACCTCACTAATGCTAAAGACCTGCTGCTTGCAGCTCTGTAACCTTGCACCCAAGCTGCCAGGGGGATGTTTTACAGAGCCTCTGGCAGGTTTTTTTCCTTTGCTGTTCAGGTGCTGCTGCTCTTGTGCTGTTATTCCTCACGGCCTGCACCTGCAAACCCCGACAGTGCTGTTACGGTGCTTCTCCTGGGAAGCCGTTCCCTCTGGCAAAAGGATAAGCCTTCCTCATTTCCTCCTTTCTTTGCCTTTTGTCTCTGAAGATTTTAGTTTACATGAGAGAAAAGCGAACATAATGCATAACGAGTAGAAAATAGTCATAAAGATGCTTGATAAGCATTACTGGAAAATATATGTGCACAGAGATTTAACAACCAATGTGCAATATTTGCATTTGATTAGCATACTCCTATCAGCAGTAACAATCAACAGGGAGTTCAAACAGGTGCCAAGGAAAAGACAGGGCGGAGAGTCAGCACCAGCATCCTCATCTTCACCATTGCCACATGCTGCACTGGAGGCACAGACAGGCCAGCCCAGGAGGGTGTTCAGCTGGGACCCATCGTTGCTCTACCTGACCACACTGGGAAAGGCACACTCTCTCCCTCCCCCTCTCCCCCCCGCTCCTTCTGTTGTTACTTCTGCCCTCCCCTCCAAAAAAAAATAATCTTTCACCACTACAGTCAACATATGCCATCAGCTACAAATCCTGTCAATAAATCCTTGTCGATTAGACACCCTTTGTGTAACACTCAAGTTTCCATAGAAAATGAAAATCTAAAAAAATGAGTAAAATAAAAGAAAAAAAAAAAAAAAGAGTTCTGTGCTTCTTGACCTAACTTATACTAAACAATTCACTACACATAAACAGTGTTTTTCTTGAAGGGGTCAAAAACTTTGAAAATAGAAAACAATTCAGAGCTGGAAGAAGGCAAGTTTTATTTCTTTTTCAAACTGATGATTGTTAGAAATATACATGAGAAATCTTGACTTCCCCATTTTCCTGTCTTAAAATGTGTCAAATGAACTCCATAAAAATTAGGATTTATGTTATTTTCCCCATGCTTGATGCTTAAAGTGGTTTTGGTATATAAATTTTTAAGAATCAAATGGTGATGAAACAGAAACTACATCCTACAACCTCCAACTTCTGGCACCTGATCACACACCCAAGTTATGACCTCATAATCCCTCAGCAGTTCTAGCTTGCATACTCCACCCACTATTATCTGCTAAATAAAATGGGATTTTTTTTTTCTGTAGCAAAAATTTGATGGTTCTTCAGATTCACTGTGTTGTGCTATGGAAAAATTCAGTATATTTTGTTTATAAACTATTATCCAGCACACAGAGGGTCAAGTCACATATTTCTGTCATAAAATATCAGCTTCTCCTGCTCATAAAAGTAAAATAATTTAAGTTACTCTAAAAATTGCAACTTAGGCCATTCTTCAACCTGACATAACAACACTATCGGGTTCATGGGTGCAAGGCACAAGAACAACAGTATGGGAACTGCAAGAGAAAATCTGTTGCAATGTACAGATTAGAAGACACAACATTCAACATCATGAAGGATTTATTGCTTTGGGAACCTGAAGTTTCTAATATTCTTTATATTATGTACTAATACATTATTTTTCATCATAATACATTAGTAATGTCTTCATCTTTTCTAGGAGTCCTGAACACCTCTGACATCTTCACAGAGGGCACCTCCCTTCTGTTTCTTCAGCCAAGCAGGAAAGGCAGCTCCAACTGACAACTGATTTGAGTAGAAATGGAGTAAATACTTGAGGGCAAATCTGTACTCAAAATACTGAGGAAAAGACAAAGAGATTTTTGTCTTGAAAGAGCCCCCAAGAAGTTTTCCGTAACTCAGCCTGCCCTTCTTACCCTAGAAGACATAAGCAATACCAAGTGCCATTCTGTTCGTTTAGCTTTTTTGTTCACTTTTAATCCACTGCTCATAATACCCTACAATCCACTGGGTATCCCAGAAACACAGCATGTGAGCTGCACTGTTATTTCCCAGAACTGTTGGTGTTATTCTGCCCATTTTTGTTATGCAGTTAAACTGGACCAGTTGCAGCCTTTGGTCATCATTGGTTCAACTGCACAGAGCCAGAAGGCACCCAGCACTGTCCCCTGCTCCACTGTTCAACCCTAGGTCCTCACTGAACACCCTTCAGGTATTTAATCATCTACTCAGAACAGAGTAGGAACAAAAACAGAACTGCAAGCATTTCCCTTCACAGAAGTTTGGCATTACAGTTAACAAAGATTTCAAAATCACACAAACAAATGCCAAAACCATTCAACTCTGCAAAAGTGGCAATAACACAAAGTTGTAAGTTATCCTGGGCTTTCAGGGCTGTACACGGGCAGCCCATGCCTACATGACATACCATCCAGCTGTGTCAGAGAGGAATCCATTCCTTGGCGAGAAATAAGACCTTTCTGGAGACAGCACCACTGCTACTGCCTGCATACATACATACACACACACTGTAGGGAGCTGGAATTGTTGCTGAGCAACCGGAGCTGTGCAATTGCTGCTGCCTCGGCTTGCCATCTCTCCTCTGCATAGTCAGAGTGGAGGAGGTTGACCAAGACGCAAAATGCCCTGTAGCTGCTGGCCTTATTAAACCTCTTTCTGCTTCTGTGGTATATGACTGTTACTTGTCTTGAAGTGTTATCATTCTTGATATAAGTGTTTGGATTATGACACATTGTCTGATCTAGATTAAGCAAGAGGTCTTTCCCTACCTGTAACTCTTCTGAATATTAATTGTAACAATGACATACTCCTTCATGACTGGTCACAGTTCTTTGGAAATGTTTCCTGAATCTATTAAGCATTTTCTAATACATTATTTGACTACTGAGAACTGAAATCAGTAAGGACCCGTGATGATGTTTTAACCAGTCACAACCTGATTGCGACTAAGAAAAATCCTTCTTTCCCATCTCATTTGACATCATGCTTTGTCCAAACATACTTGGCAAATGCAATCCATATGGATATATTGGTCGACTATCACCGTATTCCAAACAAGACAGTGTACTTGGCTTTTTGTTTTCTTTTGATTAGAAATGCCTGTTAGAAAATTAAAGAAATCTACCCATAATTCTCCTGCTACTGCATTGGTTCCTCTTTCCACTACTGCATATTCTTTTAACTTCTTGTAACATCCTACTGGCAATGAAAACAAGAAACAGCTTTTCCTCTCTTCCAGCAGGTTATCTATCATGAGCCATTGCTAAGATTACTTCAGCCATCTTATACTACAGTAACAGCTGTTTCATGCAATTTGCTGCATGCTTTGATATTCAGTAACTGTATTCAATGGCTGCTCTGCCACCAGGTAGCAAACGCATACTTTTTAATCTGATCAAAGATATCCAATCATTGCTTTAAAAAATACAAGCACAAAAGTAAAAAAAAAAAACAAAAAAAAAACACACCACCACAAAAAACCTCTCTCTTCATTGCACATTAAAGAAGTGGTTCCATCTTTTCATCTACTTTTCTTTCCAGTTCCCACACCTTAAACCATCTCTCCTTGCAACGTTGCATGCTTCTTCCAAAAGACACAAACTCTGCAGCTTTCTGCCCCTGTTCATTTTGATGTACATCACTGAATGCAGGATTTTTCTTAGCAACGACTTGCTGGGTTATAACTGCTGCAGCACGTGTACATGAACTCAGTGACTTACCAAAGAGGTCACTGGTTCAGCTGCTGCCAGAGGCAGATTGCTGTATTTTGTTTGTTTCGGAACAGAAATACTAATGAAGTTGAAGCATCATTTCCTAGCAGGACAATTCCAAAATGATGGTATACAGGATTAGGCTGAAATTTCATCTTTTGTTGGAGAGGAGGGCATTTTATTTATTTCGATAAAACTAATGCCAAACAGTTATCAGTCTTAAATGTTTTTACTTATTTTTGCTGATACATCAACTGTGTTTCCCTATTCACACTACACCTGGTATTGAGCAATTCTTAGTGTCTTAATTTTGTTTTCCTGGGAAAGTGCCAACACTGGAGAGGTGTTCGTTACGTATCTCCCATTATCATTTTACAAATCCACTGTACATTCACTGGGGAGAAAGCAGAAAAGGCATCTTTCTTTCCACATGGACTGCTGTGCCTGAACATCCCCAAATTTAAGGTAGAAGTGAAAAGATTAACAATTATTATGTTGCCCTGTTTAATAAAAACTCCTATCAGGGCAGGTCACACTGCACAAGAGTAACACAGCTGCTTTCTTGTACTCAGTGGTCAAACTGAATTGTTCAAGCGTGAAAGGAGTCCTCCTTCATCTCTCTCATCCTCTACCTCACTCCCTGCAAAATATAGGCTGCTAAAACATAGGAGGATATTTTTTGGTCATTAAGAAGTTACATCAAACTCCATTCTAGAAAAGAGACAAAACAAGACACACATACTAACTAATATAGACTTAATAATTCCCAAGTTGCACAAGAGCAAAAGTTTCCAGTCCAAGAAGGTCTTAAGTGATAAATGTAATCTAATTATACACTTTAAAAAAAAGTTCTGACTACTTAATCTCATAGCCACATAACCATGAAAGCAAAAGGAAAAAGCTGCAGTCAAATTCTCAACCGAATAATACAATCAAATTTTAAATTGATGTTAATAAAGAGATAGTGGCTTCATTTTTATCCTTCCTCTACACATAAACTAATTAATTAATTATATTTTCTTAATCAATCTCTTGTAAAACAAATAATGTCTTTTTACAAAAGTTTAGAGTATTCTAGATGGTGTTACCACCACAGCATTAGTCTGATTCTCTTGTCTTAAAAGTTTTAAGTTTCAGCAGGACAGGCTTCCTAGAAACAAGTTACTCTTACAAGAGATGGGCACAATAATTTGTTATATTTTAAATTTTGCGGAAATAACAGCCCGAATGGTTTTGGAACGTGCCTTGGAAACTACTGTGAAAGTTAAGAGTGAGGTGCATTGTATTGCTTTAACATTATGGAAATCTAATGGAATCCAAACATCCCTGGGATCTATTACGTACACACCCCTTCCAGGAAAACGTAATCGAGTTTGCTGCCATTAATAGGGAAAGACCATACTGCAAACTTCCTTGCTTTTACATACGTTGAGGGCTCAGCCAAAAAATAAAGGGAAAACAAATAGTTTACCAAAAAAAAAAAAAGTTTCATTAAACACTTGAGAAAGTGTTGTGTAATTAATCGAGTCAACAAAACTAATAATACAGTAATCATCAGAGTAGAGCCGAAAGCAGGGAACAGGATGTGTCAGTGTGCGTTATGTTATTCCTCCTCTTCTACAGCATCCACTGCCACTGAAAGAACTTTGTTGTCCTACCCGAAGTCTTGTCGCAAGACAAGCGATTAACACCAGAAAAAGCTGCCCTCTTAAGAATACAAATATAGGTATTTTGTTTATAAACAGCAAAAGTTTGTGAATTTCATCACAGACAAAAATACCGTCTCAGAGGAGGCAACAGGGTAAATTACCCCTAGTTACCGTCTTTGATCAACGCACACAGGCACCTCGGCAAGAGGAAGAGGGCACCAGCCATGCTGTGCCGTGCAAAACGAGCCCACCGCCGCCCCAGCGCTCTAACGCGGCCTGGCCCCACGGAAACCGCACGGGAAAAACGTTCCTAAAGAAAAGCCGCCCTAAAACTTCATTTTCCACGGGCACGCCCAGCGCTGGGAAGTTCATTCCACCCGCACGACCGCCCCTAAACACGGCTTCTCCCCCCAGGTCTCCGCCAGACACCGGAGCCCCCTCTCCCGGGCTCCCGCCCGGCCGGGGCAGGGCAGGGCAGGGTCGAGTCGAGTCGAGTCGGGTCGGGTCGGGTCGAACCTCCGGGGGAGCGGGTGGCCGCGCGCCCTGCCCCGGGACGTCGGCCACGGCCGCGCTCCCTTTCTGGCCTGATTTTCGGCAGCCAGCCGAGCCGAGCCGAGCCGAGCCGAGGCCAGCCCAGCCCGGCCCGGCCCGGCCCCGCCTCGCAGCGCGCCCCCCGCCCCCGCCGCCCTGCACCTCTTTCCCGCAGCTCTCCGGCGAGGCCGGGGGTTGGCCTGACCCGTCGCGGCGGCGGCCCGACCCGGCGGGGGGCTGTGTCCCGGGGCCGGAGGCGGCCGGACCCCGCCGCTGCCCGGCCGCTGCTTCCATCGCCCGGAGCTGTTGCCATGGCGAGGGGCTCCCGCCGCCGGCGGCTGGTTTTTAACTTCCCTTCGCCGCCCGCGGCCAGCCCCGGCTGCCAAGGCCAACGAGCTGCGCTCCGGCCCGGCACCGCGCCGCCTCCGTTGTTTTTTACGGAGAGAGACCCGAAAAGTCGCACCTTGGTGCTGCGCTAAAAGCTGAACACTTGTGTCAGGGGCAGCCTTAGCATCCAAGACACAGCGAAATTATCTGACCTTCAACATCTCACGTTCAGCCCCTCCCCAAGGCATGGATTTATGCAGCCCTTACACCTGGCATTGCTGGGGGAGGCAGGAGAGTGGAAAGCTTCGAACGCTGCTCTTCTAACTGCCCTGCAGAAGGGCAATGAAATTTAATGCGCTGGGGTGCTACAGGTACACATAGTACCTCTTTCTCCTAATTGGATAACGCAGGGAGGGCTGCCCTCTTAAATGGCCAGAGAATCGCCCTGTCATCAGGTTTCCCCACAGTCCTTACTCCCAGAACACAGCAGTGAAAAGTAAGATCTTGCTGACGCTCTGTGAGACACACTGATTGTCTATGTATAAATCATTTACGTATAAATCATACTCCAGATATGTTCATAAACAAATCTGTCCCCAAGGAAATCTCTTTCTCCTTAACTTCTGACAGAAGATAGGAGTCAGGATGGTAATCACACTATAGAAAATTATTACAATACACACACAAAGGTACTAAGAGCCATCTGAGATTAAATATACATGAAGGACAGACTAAATACGTACAACCTGACACTGAGGCATCAGCAGCTTTTGTTCACCCAGAATCTACTCAACACATCCATGGGAACATAAAAGCTAAATATTAGGAGTAACGCATAGATAATTCAGAAGCAGAAACCCTGAAATTCTTTACAGAAATGTGTAAGAAACCTAATGCCCAGGCTTGAGGTATTTCACCGTGAAATGCGAAATACTGCTCCTTTTGATGTAATTTGAACTCTGGATGAGGGAGCCTCCTGCTAGTCTTTTATGGACACACGAATATACAGGCTGCAAAAGACCTGCAGAAACTCCATTTCTTGGCCCAACAATTCCTAAACGTTCCCCAACAGAATTTTTCCACCTACTCTTAAAAATCTCTGGAAGACAAAGACTACATAAACCTCCCAGGGGCCATGGTCCAGTTGTCATTTATGCATTTCATTACTTTTTTCTAATACCAATTATCACTTCAAAGTACACTTTTTCTCACCCATTCTTCAGTGACTAGGCAGCAAAAATGACCTTTATAATAACTGGTTTTAATGTGTTTGTTGTGGATTAACCCTGATAGACAGCTAAGCTTCACATAGCCACTTGCTTACTTCCCCTCAGTGGGAAATGTTTTCTCCCTTAATTTTTTCTCTCCTAGAAAGAAGCTAGTTGTTTCAGCTAAAAACTATTTATTTCATCATTTCCCTGTAAATGATGAAATAAATAGTTCTTTATGATTTTCCATTTCGTTGGTATTGTTGCCAAAATGTGACATGCAAATCTGGACATAAAATTCTTCCAATGGCCTTAGAAGCCACAGAGCAGAAAAAGAAGCTTTCTATTGATGGCTGGAACATAAACTTTTAAAATGCCACCAGACAACTTTTATTCTTTTTATTCTGGATTGTTTCAATATTCACTTTGACACCCATGGGATCTCACATATCATTTTCTGATAGACTTCTGCATATTGATATTTATTCCCTTTTATACTTGTTCATTTGACTTTTCCTTTCTCAAGTACTTTACTGAATTTCCAAGCTTTTATTTCATGCTCTTCTTCTTTAATGAAAACAAGTTTGAGTTTCATTCACATCCTCTGATCCACACCTGGATCAGCTCTCCCAGCCTTTATGAATACAAATTCTCTGCTCCCTTATGAACAATGCTGTGGAAAATCAGGCTCCTTTGTGACCTCGTATAGAGTTTCCCTGAAAATAATTTACAGCTTGTCTTGAGCAGAGTCTTTCAAATCATTGCTGACCTCCACTATAGTAATTTAAACTAGTTCATAGCAGTCTTGTTTCTTAAAAAAAAATGCACAGATGGAAAAACATACAAATTATGAGACTTGTGTCAGAAACTGCTAAAAATTAGGGGCATGCTAGAGGTATTAGTTCCCTCTAGGTGAATACATGCCTGTCAAGCAGCTAAACTATCAAAGAAAGTAATTGTATTGATTTGAGCTGAATTACTTTTTTAAAATTCGTGTGCTATGTTTTCTTCCCCATTCTTGTCCCCTGAACGATTGGAAAATGATGCGGAAGTCACGGACACAACATGTACAACCAATGTGATCAAGTTAATGCCACTTTATTAAAGGATACACAGCAATTTATACACTAGCACAAGGCACACGCGCTACATCCTGATTGCTAATAGGTTAATGCTGCTTGTCCATTCGCCTTCTGCCTTCTTACGATTGATCCCGGTGTGGTGTCCACCCGCCTTGCTCTGTTTTCTTGTCTTTGCAGTCCAACTTCCTTGTCTCTTTATGAGGTATGCAGTTTCTTAATCTCCCTGACCTTGCCTATGTCTGTAACAACAGCTGCAGCCTGTTGTTACAGTGAGGCCCCTCGGTCTGGATCGCTCATAATATGTCCATTTTCTTTTCAGCCACTCCACAAATCCCCCTTTTTTGTTTTTGAGTGATCCAGACCCTGTTTTGCATTTGTGCTAAGAATATTGCACTGACAGTCTCCTGCAGGGCCCTTTGCGGGAGACTGATGGCAACATTAAAAGCACAATTGTTACAATCAAGAAAGCCAACCCTGCAGTTTTGATCAGTGAGATTAACCATCCTGACAGTCCCCATCCTTTAAATATTTTCACCAACCAGTCCAGGTCATCACTTTCTGTTAATAGTTTAACTCCATCCTTTAACTGTTGAAGGCTTTCAAAAATGGGCTCCGAATGATCAGATAGATTCATATAACACATCCCTTCAAACTCATCACAACCATGTCCTTGTGCTAGAAGCAGAAAATCAATAGCAGCTCTATTCTGCAATGTTGCATGCCTAACGCTAGCAACATTAATTAAAAGACTGCTTAGAGCTAAAGAAGTAGCATTAGTTTCTCATTAGTTTTCTGTGTCATCCTTCCTGACTTCCTTTTTCCAGGGCCGTACCCATCGACTTGGAATCCATCTGATGCCGGTGTCTGTAACAATACAAGCATATCCTCGACCGGTCTTTTTTAGTTCCGCTGTTCCTTTCCATTCCCCCGTAGTGACATCTTTGTATTGAACAAAACCACTATTTCCACACTGGTCTATAACAGATTTCAGACCCAAACTATGTATTACTACTGGTGGTTCATTCCTATCACCTGTGAGTCGTAAATAATTTAACACATATACCGCTTTTGCAAGTCGCTCTGCAGTAGCCAAGACCTCTCCCCCTTTTTGTTTTTGCAAAAGTGCTTTCAAGGTTTGGTGTGCTCTCTCCACGACGGCTTGTCCTGTGGGGGAATGTGGTATACCTGTAATGTGATGTATACCCCAGAGTTGGCAAAAATGAGTAAATTTTTTAAGCCTGCCAGATTCTGGGATATGCGTTACATCCATCTGCCAGAGTTGTAGAGGCTGGAGTCCCCAAAGGTTCACCCCCAAACCTAGGCCAATCCCTACCTCTTGGCAGTGGAACAGGATTGCACAATTCCTCTAGCATCAGCTATAGGAATGTGAAATTCCTTAGCCAGTACCTTTGCTGACTGGTGGAAAAACTCATGTGATAACCTGGCCTGCTCAAAGGTTTTAACGACAGGACCTGTCCAGGCTGGAGCCACAAGTTGATCAGTCCGTGCACTTCCCAACCCAAGACCTCCACATTGTTGATGGCTGCGAATATGCACAATAAAATATTCTTACTGACGTTTGTTCAAAAGCATCAGCAATTGCAACAACAGGCTATGTAATACAGGATTTCGTACAAGTTTCACCATGCTATGTTCTAAACATTGCACCGTACCCACAACATACAATGAATCTGATACTACATTAATAGGTTCTTGATACCAGTGTTGAAACGTCCAGATGACAGTTCAGAGTTCCAAAGTCCGTAAGGAATCTCCAGACACCCCAGGGAGTATCTTGTGTTCCCAGGTCTCTCCTTCCTTCCAGGTAACTGCAGCTCTCCGAGATTTGCGTCCAGCATCAGTGAAGACAGTTATCCCTTTAACTGGAACCTTTGATCGTGTAGGTATATTTTCTAAGTGTTGATGGGATAGTAATGATAATAGCTTGTCCGAAGGATAACTATTGGTGATAGTCCCTATAAAGTTACTAACTGCTATTTGAAACTCTGTTGAAGCGGTTAATAGCCAGTCCAAATATAACTGAGATACAGGCACATATATGACTGTTGGTTCGAGGCCTGAGATGTCTAAAATTCGGTGTCTCCCTTTAATGATAAGCTGTGAAAACAATTCAGGGAGTGTAACAACTGTTTTTCTGGGCTGGAAGGGGAGAAATATCCATTCTAAAATCCGTAAATTTGTTTTTTTGTCACTCAACTGGATAATAAGCCCTAATGGGTGTTCACAGTCACCCCCAGAGTGTACTAGCATATAGGAAAGGGCCTTATCATCCAGTAGCCTGTGAGCATAAGATGTCACTATTTTATTGGTGATCACTTGTAACGCCTGCTGCTGATCCTCATCCAACTGACGGCGCTCCTGAGCTTCCATAATTCCACAGATATTATGAACCCACTGAATGTCCCCCATTAATTTTTGCACATCAGACAGTTTTTCTATTGCTGTGTTAATTTTTATTTTCTGGAGTCGAATCATTCCATTTGTAATAATCCAGCCCAGATACAACCATGGTTCCTTTTTCTGAATTTTTTCTGGTGTTACCTTTAATCCCCTCTCTCCGAGAGTATGTTCTAGCTGCCCCAAAATTGTCTCCGAGTCCAGCTGCTTTCCTGCTACCAAGATATCATTCATGTAATGATAAATAAGTGAGGATACAGTTTTCAAATGGGTTCTAAAGCCCATGCAACAAATAGCTGACATATTGCGGGTGAATTTTTCATCCCTTGTGGTAGTACCACCCAATGATACCTTTTTGTTGTTTCGGCTTTGTTTACTGACAGTACTGTAAAGGCAAACCTTTCAGCATCCTCTGGATGTAAGGGGATTGTAAAGAAACAGTCTTTTAAGTCAATAATCACCAAGTCCCAATCCTCAGGTAATATAATCGGGGAAGGTAGCCCAGGTTGTAAGGCCCCCATATCACACACAACAGCATTAATTGCTCATAGATCATGTAACAGACACCATTTCCCAGACTTCTTTGGAATTGTAAAAATTGGAGTCATCCATGGGCTAGTCGAGGGCATGATATGTCCAGCATCTAGCTGTTCCTGCACCAAATCATCAATAATTTGCAGCCGATCCTGTTTTAGGAGCCACTGGTCAATCCATACTGGATCATCAGTCCTCCAGCTTAATTTTAGGATTGGCTGCTCTACCATGGCCGCCCCTAAAAAGGTGAAGTAACCAATCGAGCTCCCACCTGACTGAGCAGATCTCTCCCTACTAGTGCCACATGTAAATGCATTACATAGGGACGTGTAATTACTACCTTGCCATCAGAAAACATAAATGCGATTACATCCCTACTGATGGACGTGACCTGAGTCCCTCCGACTCCCAGAATTCCTGTACTCGCTGGCACTTGGGGCCACTGTTTAGGCCATTTATAAAAGGGTACAATCGTTACATCTGCTCCAGTATCTATAATCATCCGTAATTTGGTCATCTGTCCATTAGGGTGTCTCATCTCCATCAGCTCCTCTGGTTTCCCTCGACTAATGTCCATGGCTAATAAGACATCTGGTTGTCCGGTGGACCCAAAGCTCTTTTCCCCTCTCATCCTTTGTTCTGCTTTGAGTACTTTTGATTCAAATGGGACCAATTGAGCAATTTTAGACCCTTCCATCATAGTTAAGGGGGGAGTGAGTGTATATACCATTATTGTAATTATTCCCTCAAAGTCAGCATCAATAAGTCGTGGGACAACAAAAATACCTCTTCTAGATGCTGAAGAGCGTCCCATTGATAAGGCACTTAAACCGTGTCGCAGAGGTCTCATAAGATTTGATTCGACCAGGTGCACCGAGGTATCTGTAAAGGTAATAGCTACTGCTGTTGCCAAGTCCACTCCTGCACTTCCAGAGGTGGCGGCAGAGCAGCGGTCCAAGCACTCTGAGCTTGTGCCGTAGCACGAGGGTTGGGCGCACTCCGCATCCCGTTTCCCCTCTTCCGACATTCGTTAGTACTACGGTTATTTTTTTGGCACTGCTCACACCATTTTTTCTGCCGTGGGATATTTACCACTCTGTTACGTGGGGGATTCCAACATTGTGCCTTAAAATGCCCTGGTTTTCCACAATTAAAACACTTCTTATCTCGTTTTCCTCTACTGTTTTTCCCTTGCACAATTGGCTTCACCGCCGCTCCTACCGCAGCAGCCATAAAGGCAGCCTTTTCCTGGTCGAGCATTCACTCGGCTGCTTCTAACAGCTGACCAGCTGTGCATCCTCGCAGCAAGAGACGTAAAGCTCTTTTTGTTTTCTCGCTAGTGTTGTCATAAGCTAACATATCAAGAAATTTAACTTTCATTTCTGCACTCAAATCCGGGTTACTGTTAATGGCAGCATGCAACCTGTCAATAAACTTTGAATAAGGTTCTGTGGGACCTTGCTTTATACCTGTAAATGCCGGCGCCGTTTTCTCATCGTGCATGGCTAAGATAGTTTTCAATGCTAGTTCCTGGGCCAGTCGCAACACCTCTGGTCGAAAGCTTGCTTGCCAATCAGGGTTGGCAAACGGACCTGACCCCAGCAGCATCTGGGAATGTACCCCATATAGGGGATCGCCTTGCTGATGGGGTGAAGCTGCCACAGCTTCACAGGCTGCTTGCCAACGTTGAAAAAATTGTAATTGTTGAGATGTGGTTAACAGCATCTGTACAATCATGCGTACATCATATGGGGTTAGTAAGTTTGCTGTAAAGATATGTTGAATCAAAGAATTAGTATACGGGGACTTCAAACCATACTGGGTAACCGCTAATTTTGCTTCCTTTATCATTTTCCAATCCAAGGATTCCCATACATTGTCCTGTGGAGTCGCTACCACCGGGAAAGCCATTGGCCCAAGGTGATTAAATTGCCCCTCAATTATTGCATCCCGAATAACTCCCCGCCATCGATGTGCTGAATTGTTACTGCCACCCGCGCCTCCCAACGCTCCCCCCGGTGGCGGCGGCCCAATAGCAAATGTTTCCCCTTGACCACCCCCCCCCCCCCCCTCCCCCGGTACCGCTTTGTAAGAAAGGGTTAATGGGAAAAGTAGGAGGTGGCGGCGCCGTAGGAACAGGCTGAGCCAGTTCCTGCATTTGCACTTCAAGCCGCGCCAGTCTTTTCGTTAGTTCTCTCGGCTGCGGGTCTCCCAAACCGGGACGGTGTTCCTCATGCAGCGATCGGGGTGACGGCGGCGAAGACGGGGCGGCGGAGTGGGGGGAAGCGGCGGCGGGCGGGGGGGCGAGGGCGGTGTCGGCGGCGTCGGGCAAGGAGAGGGGCGGATATATTCGTTCTGGCGACCGGTTCCTTGAGCTTGGTACCGAAGATTTGGGTGGTGGCGAATTCAGCGGGGGCGCGGGCGGTGACGGATCTGTCGCGGACGCCTGCTCCCAGTCCTCCCTTCGGGACGAAGGTGACAGCCCTGGCGCTGCTCTCAGAACGGCCCCGCTCCCTTTTTGGGGGGCTGCTTTTGGAAATATGGGTCCCGCAAACGTCATCAATGTGGCGGATTCTTTAAAACTTTCTGCCTCTTCTGACAAGGCGGCAAAACCGGAGGCGGTGGCTCGCAGCTCTGCTTTCATTTCTTTCAAGGTTTCTAGTACCAACCTCCACACTGTGGAGAATTTCAGACTCTCCTCGGAGCCCTAGCTAATGTCCTCCCACAGTGCTGTACCAATCTTGTCCCAGGTCGCTAGCTCAAAAGCCGCGCTCACTGAGAGGATTAATCCACGCTGCCGAGCTCATGACAGCAAGTTCCTCAGGATTCCCTCATCATAAGATAACCCTCTCTTACAGAGGATAAGTTGGAGGAGCTTAACCACTGCCGCTTCTTCTTTGCTTAGTGTGGACTCCATCTCCTCCCCAGCCGCTCACCTGATCAGGGCAAGATTCCGAAAAGGCTCCGACGATTGCGCTAGCGTCTCCCAGCATCGACGAGAGGGTCCCTGTTCGGGCACCACTTGACGCGGAAGTCACGGACACGACATATACGAGCAATGTGATCAAGTTAATGCCACTTTATTAAGGGATACACAGCAATTTATACACTAGCACAAGGCACACGCGCTACGTCCTGATTGCTAATAGGTTAATGCTGCTTGTCCATTCACCTTCTGCCTTCTTACGATTGATCCCGGTGTGGTGTCCACCCACCTTGCTCTGTTTTCTTGTCTTTGCAGTCCAACTTCCTTGTCTCTTTATGAGGTATGCAGTTTCTTAATCTCCCTGACCTTGCCTATGACTGTAACAACAGCTGCAGCCTGGTGTTACAGTGAGGCCCCTCGGTCTGGTTCGCTCACAATATGTCCATTTTCTTTTCAGCCACTCAACAGGAAAATGATAGCACAATAATTTACTCCGATAATCTTGAGGATTCTTCTTCCTTCATTTTTAAGGAAAGGTGCTGTGTCCGATATCTGATATTCTTTAAGACCCTGAGACTCCACCCCTCATGAAGTAGTGCTTCAAAAAACAGATCTTATTTGGGAGATTATTGTCAGCATTCAAAAGTATATTTCATTTCCTGTTGTCCTAAATAGCTCTGAATGACATGAATATTTCACAGTATTTCTTTAATCTGATGCTTTTTTTTTTTTTTTTTTTTTTTTTTTTTGTAAACAGTCATCTCATAAATAGCATTTCATTAAGACCAAAGAAAAAGGCACTAACCATTGTGGTCTTCCCTAGGCTTCCCACTGTTCCTTTACTCTATCCTTTGTTCATTCTGCATGACTCCTCCTGATTTTATCCCTCCACAGTTTGCTTATTATAGACATCTCTATATTTTGTGCTCAGCCTTAGCACTAATATTCTCCATATTACTATTTTTAACTTTCAGGACAAACATATCTTCGCAAAGGCACCTCACTGAGATTTTAATGTCATTAAGGATACTGAAGGTGACACTGTAACACAGAATCACAGAAGAGTTGAAGCTGAAGGGGATCTCCAAAGATAGTCTAGTCCAACCCCTGCTCAAAGCAGGGTCAGATAGAAAACGTTGCTCCAGACCATGTCCAGTTGAGTTTAATATCTCCATAGATGGAGACTCCACAACATCTCCAAGCAACTCATCCCACTGCTTGACCACCCTCAAGGTAAGAATTTTTTTCCTGTGCTTTAGTGGAATTTCCTGTGATTCAGTTTTTGCCATGGCCTCTTGTCCTAGGCACCACTGAAAAGAGCCTGGCTCCCTCTTGTTTACACCCTCCCCTTGGGACTGATAAGATCCTTCAGCCTTCTGTTCTCCAGGCTGAACAGTCCCAGCTCTCTCAGCCTCTCAGCCCCTTCACCTTTGGAGCCCTTGGTGCACTTGCTCCACTATGTCCATGTCCCTCCTGTACTGGGGAGCCCTGAAATGCACACAGCACTCCAGACATGGCCTCACAGGTGTAAGTAGAAGGAAAGGATCACCTCCTTTAACTTGCTCTTGACACTAATGCAGCACGGGACGCGGTTGGTCCGCTCTGCTGGGTTATTCCCCATGAGCAGTCCAGGTGCAGGACTTGCTAAATCCTTTTTCTGAGTTTCAGGAGATTCCTATTGGGCTGTATCTCCAGCCTGTCAAGATCCCTCTGGCTGTTAGCACCTCCACCTGGTGTATCACTCCTCCCAGTTTCGTATAATCTGCCCATTCATGGAGGGTGTACTCTGTCCCATCATCCAGATCATTAACAACGATGTTAAACAGTATTTGACCAGTGTTGAACCCTGGGACAGACGGCTTGTGACAGGCCTCCACCCTGACTTCATGCTGCTGATATCTAAGCCTGGCAGTTCTCCCAGTTTTTGGTCCATCTCACTTTCCATTTATCTAGCCCATACCTCATCAATTTGTCTGTAAGGAACTTACAGGAGACAGTGCCATAACTAAAGTCTATAGTGAAGTCAAGATAAGTAACATCCACTTCTCTGCCCTTATTGACCAAACCAGTCATCTCATTGTAGAAGGCTGTCAGGCTGGTTAAGCGCAACTTCCCCTTCTTAAATCCATACTGAAACACGGCAAAGGCACAAAAACATCAGACTTTCAGAACTGATAGACATGTAATCAGGTAACCCTTTTTCATTAATGTAAAAGTACTTGCATTTGGTATATAGGATGCTATATCAGTGTGTTATGTCCAAGAATATCTCAGAAGGCCTGAGCCTCCATCGCACCTGAGTCACTACAGTCATCTCAGTCCCTCAATTCACTTGTGTCACTTTTGACTTCAGTCACATCAGTTATTTACTTGACACTATTCACCTCTGTCACTTGCCCAAGCCTGCCTGTCGCTTGATCAGCTCCTTTCAGCAGTACTTCACTCATGCTGACTCTCAGGTTAGTCAGCTCCTTCAGGTGGACCTGCTGGGCAAGTCACCTACTGACACCATTATCTCCCTCAGCTCCAATAATGACAAAGTGTATGACGAAACTGATGTCTAAAGCAACTTGTACAAAAATTTCTTTTGAATTTCAGATTGTTGAAAAATCAGTACTTACAAAAACAGAAATTTCACTGAAATAGTTACTAATCCAATTTTCTAGAACTGAAGATTAGTGTGCATTTTTACAGGTATTAGCTACATGAAAGTTTAATCACAGAAGTGTTTTCTGTTCCCAACTTAATTTATAGAAAAAATAGCAATCCAGCTATTGCTTTAGTAATTCTGGGTGGAATGAAAGGATTATTTACACATCATTCTCTTACTTGTGTCTCTAAATAAATTCAGGAGAGTTTTCGGGAATAACTCCAGAGCTCGATCACAGAATCACAGCTCAATATTCTGTTTCCAAAAGTGGTCACAAGACTCCTCGGGAGAGAGAAGAGGGCAAGCTCATGTGATATTTCTACATAATTGTCCTGGGTTACAGTGTAAAATGTGCCAAAAGGAAAAAAAAAAAATAAAAAATTCTATTACCATCTTCAGGAGCTGTTGAGACCAGGCGGGGCGGTGCTCCCTGCCTCCCCCCTCTGGACTATCTCCTGTTACTGGGCACAACAATGCCTTATCGCCTGACCCATCGGTAACTCGCTCCTGGGCTATCTCCTGTTAATGGCCCATCAAGGAACTGCCTCTCGACTCCCCATCCCATGGTGAGATGCTCCGCCCGGGGGAGGGGGGGGGGGGGGGGGAGGGGAAGGAGCCAAGCAGTCCATGCCAAATCAAAAACGGAGATTTTGAACACCCTAGCAGCCTTCTTCCACTGGATTCCCAGAGGAGCTTTTCCCCCCACTGGAGTTCCAGAGGACAAGAGCTACCTACCTACCACTGGACCTTCGGAGGAAGACCAGACTCTTTTACCTGATCGCTGCTTCAACAGAACTACATCCATCGCTTCAGGAGGACTGCAGCCAGCATCTTATCGGACTGCTACTGCCACCCTAACAGGGTGTCAGGTTGTATTTTCTGACTCTGTCAGTGTAAACCAGTGGGTTGTTTGTTTCCCTGCCTTGTGTTATATATATATATATTAGTAAAGAACTGTTAATCCTATTCCCCATATCTTTGCCTGAAGGCCCGTTAATTTCAAAATTATAATAATTTGGAGGGAAGGGGGTTGCACTTTCCATTTCAAGGGAGGCTCCTGCCTTCCTCCACAGACACCTGTCTTTTCAAACCAAGACAATAATACTATCCCAGGCTCTGACCATCTTCAGTTTAGGCAATTTTTAGAGCATATTACTGTGCCACCAGGGCTTGTGGCTCCATGGGGCCAGGACATCAGGGGCTCCCCAGGTGGGTGATGGCCAGGCCTGGCAGCCAGGGCCCATCCCACCACCTCAGCCAGGAACAGGGCAGCCAGGGGCATTGGGGCAGCCCCAGCCCTGGCATTTGACACCTTCCTGGGGACAGGGGTGGGCCAAGGCCAGGTTTTATCTGTTTAGGAATTCACAGTGGAAGTCTCTTTCAAATCCCTCTCCAGCCTCCCTTTAACCCCATGAAAAGTTGTTGAATCCACAGCATTATTCAGCAAAGTGATCCACAGGTTTTTTTACCTGTTGCATGAAGAATAACTTTCAATTATTTATTTTGAACCTGACTCCCACTAGCTTCATCTGGTGGCCTAAATACTTGTATTTGGAAAACAGGTGAATATTCAATCCCTGTCCATTTTCTCCATACTACTCATAATTTTGTATGTCATATCTTACTCTGCAGAAACACCTCTTCTCTACCCAACTCAATCATTCTCCCTATAGAAGCCATTCGAGTTCTTTGATCACCATGGTGCCTGTCTCTTCCCTTTCCTAGTTCTTATGTATCTTTTTTCAGGTGGAAGAACCAAAACTGCACAGGATATTCAAGGTGTGGGCAACCAGTTTATGCGGTGGTGTAATTACATTCTCCATTTTGCTCTCTGTTCCCTTCCTGACAACTTCTTGTGTGTCATTTGCTTTGCTCACTGCTACTGAGCACTGAGGGGATGTTCTCATGTGATTCCTTATAATTGCATGGTCTCGCTTCTCAGTGCTAGTGTTTTAGGATCCAAATGTTTTTAAGAACTGATCTTGGTCAGGGGATAAGTCTCCAGGCATAAGACGACAAAAATAAAACATTAGTGGATACTGCTTCACTTGGGAGCATTGCAATCCATTCACCTGTCCTAGCAATATCACCAGCAGTATTAATTTTTCACCCAGCATGGGTAAAACCCATAACACCTACCATGGCTTTGTACTGCACTGAAGTTAAATTTTGAGCAATGGCAAATGAAAAATTGTAAAATCAAAGTGGGACAAACAAAATACAGGTTTGTACACATCCAAAACCAAGAGTTCATAGTTTTGCAAGTTCGCCTGTGATATATCCAAATCACTGTCAAGCTTTTAAGAAAATCAAGAATTCCAAATCTTATTCTAGTTTACATTCACACCCTTTTACTTGAATCCAGCACAGTAAAAACAAATAGCCCACTTCGGTCACTTCTATCTGACCTAAATGGTTCCATGAGTCTATGAAAACACTCTATCCCCCTCCCACCCCCGCCCCCCCCCTAAATGATGGTAAAACTGGATAATCTCAGGTTTTTTATTTTTGCATAAACCAGCCACTAGAGGGGGAGATAATCCCAAACACTCGAATACATCTAATCCTAGCTAGCAGAAATTCTACTTTTGAGTTTACTTTCCAACTATCTCCATGACCACAAGTCTAAAATCTACTTTTTTTTTTTTTTACAGTACAATACAAGTATTCAACTACGATGAATTACATTTAATTTCTTCTCATTAGGTTGCCCAGCAAATGAATCAGGAGTGCTTTGACAGAGAAAAGGCCTTTCCTTAGAAGGCTGTTTATTTATTTATTCAGTAATTGACAAGTAATTTTTAAATTGTAATTTCTCTGTAAAGGTGATTCAATTATGAGTCTGTAAGGTTCAGTAGTATTGCTTTAAGTAATCTTAAATTTGTAAGAACCTCCGGAATCTTAGATTCACTAATTATAGCAGACCACAAAACCATGACATGTTGCACTCATACAGTAGTACCCTTATTGAGACAACAAGAAAGCATATTATCAATTCAAGCACCCAGATTATGACACTTACAGCAAATGTCAATGTATTAACCAAACAGAAAATCAAGCTGTATTATCTATTGTGATCATGAAAAAAATCCCATTGTCCTGGTTTGACTGGGATAGAATCATAGACCAGCCATGCTAGGCAGTTTCAAGTCAGCCAGGGCAGCTGGTCCAAGTGAGTTACAGGTGTAGCCCATCCCATCATGGGCATTTTCAAGGGGGAAGGTTTGTTAAGCAAGCAAGGTATCCTTCTGCTGCTCCTCTAGCCGATTGCAACTGCTTGTCTACATTTAGCCTGTACCCGGGGCTAAACTATAACAGTCACTCTATCACCTGACAAACCCTTACCAGCCAGGGAGGGGAATCAGGAAAAAGGGGAGCAGACCCATAAGTGGGAGTAAAACAGATTTACTGAAACACCACCAATAGCAACAGAGATAGACAGGATCACACTCAGCCAAATGAATAACAATTTGTCACAACTGACCAGAGAGCAGTCCTTAGGAGAAGCCAGAGGAGTAGGAGGAGGAGCAGGAGGAACCTCAGCAGGAACCCCACAGGAGCTCCCCTTCCTTAGCAAACCTTCCCGCTTTATAATGCCCATGACATGACAGGATGGGCTACCCCTGTAGCTTACTCAGGTCAGCTGCCCTGGCTGACTTGAAATTGCTGATGGCCTGCCTGGCATGGCTGGGCTGGGATTCTGTCCCGGCCAAACCAGGACACTGCTGCATATTCATCCAGCTGAGTATAACTCTGTACACCTTTGTTGGTATTAGTGCAGTTTCATTAAACCTGTTTTTGCTTCAACCCATGGGGCTCCTCTCCTTTTCCTGATTCCCCTTCCTGGCTGGTGAAGGGTCATCGGGTGATAATTTAGCCCTGGATGTAGTGTAGATAAATGTAGATACCAGTGATTTGTTAACGATGATAGTGACACTACCCACTTCTCCACCTCTATGTGTGTCACTCAGATCAGAGCATCTCTATAGCTGTTGCTAGCTAGTAGTCAAGGTAAGGAAGATTTATACTTGTATTACAAAGCAATCAAGACCAATGGTTCTCCATAGGAGACCAATGTAGTAATTATCCACATCTATGATGTTAATAAACTTTATCAAACACAATATAGCTATGATAAAATCTTCATCTGATCAGCCCTGGTCACACTTGTTATGGGAGGAATTACTTTGTATTTTATTGCAACTTGTTAGGCAAATTTGTGAGTCTGATGTGAGTATGTTATTATAGTTCTGGAGAGGCAATCTGTCAAGCAAAACCAAGATGTGCCCTAGCACAGACCTGTACATCCACATACCAGCTCCAGGAGTTCCCCTGTCTCATTTGCTTCCCTAGCAATCAAGGAGAGGAAATGGCACGCCTGCAGACACTGATTACCCACCACAATAATGATTTTAACCAAGGTGAAGAAATGAAAGGACATTTTGTGTCTTTTAGCATCCCACGCGAGTGGCCAGGAAGAACCATAAACTGAATTGTTTGAGGTTTTTTTCTGACTTTTTGCCTGGATGATGCGAGCACCAGGAACTATTCTATGTTCTACCTGGAGATAAACCAGCAATTTAGAGGGATGAGTATTATTAAACAATACATATATAGAGATATAAACATATATTTAAAAATATATATTCCCTTGCGCATGACTGTCAGTTAACAAAAATTAGTGTACATTTATTTCTCAGAGGAGGAAAATTAAATACTGATGAAAATGGCACATTGAGACAGGAAGTCTAAGCAGTAATTATAAAGAGGAATAACTGTGATAGAGATCAAAAGGTCAAGAAGTGGCAACTGGAAAGAGAGGTTGTTATGATCAACCTCAGAAACAGATAGGAGTTTTTCAATGAAAGTTTGGGCTTACAGGGAGGTAAATATCTCATGAAACATGCTTTAAAGAAGAGAAAGGGAAACTAACGTGTTGGCATTAAAAATCTGATCTCTTTTTAAAAGCAACAAATGGAAAATTTATTCTGAAGGCAGAGGACCAAGTGACTAATTTCCTCAGGCCCTTTGGTGGGGTCGTGGGCTACACTGAGTAAATTTGATACGGTAGGAGTGTGGATCATTGATAACAATTTAAAGAAGCAGCAGTGCTGTGGTAATATGCTCTCCTGTCTCTCCTCACTGCTTCTCTGCAAAGGAGGAACTAACAGCTGGAGGAAGGAGATGTGGTAGAGCGATGGGAGCGGCAGAGAAGTGCCTGGAGGACTGATCCAAAAGTGTCCATGCTGAGAAAGATGAGAGGAAGCCCTGAAATCAAACAGTATTGCTCATGAGGGGTGGAGATTTTAATTAGGAAAGCCATGTAGTAGCTGGAATGGCTAATGTTATAGAATATGAGTCTGCATGTGATTGCTTTCCAGGTGCTAAAAAGAAAACTTTTAAAAAAATGAAATGTATCAAATTTTAACAGAGGAAAACATACTTAAATGTCTACATGGATGTGACCATGCAAACAAATCCCATCACTAAAATCTCGGTCCTTCATTGCCAAGAAAGGTCATACCAAAACAAAGAGAAGAGGACAAAGTACCAGCTAGAGTGAAACTGAAGAAACCCCCAGGAAGTTAGAATTTAACTGGAGATAATTCACACAAAGTCACAGAAAGGAGTTCATCTTTGACAAATAAAACTGCTTTTGTAAATCATAGCTGAGTAACTGTGCTCCTAATTTACCTGGTCTTTTAGAACACTTTTGCCTTACAGCCTCTTTAAAAAGTCTGTCAAAGAACTCATTACAAAGTAGATAACTAAATATTATAAGGGTCAGCTAATTGCACAGATAAAGGAGTAGGTTGGATAGCAAAGGCAGAGAGCAATAGTGTAAAGTAAGAGTTTAGGCTACAGAAATTTGAAGAGCCATGTGCCACAGAGACCAGTAATGACTGGGAGTGACTTCATTCTTTGCATGCACGTCTCCGGCCAGGGTGAGGGAATATGGCTGTAAGGGAGTGGAGTCTGCTCATGACACATAACTGGGCAGAGATTCAGCACAAGGGAAAAGAGTCATAAACATCAGAAGGTCTCAGGCAGAGCAAGAGCAACAGGATATGAGTTACTGGTGTGCTCTAATTGGGAGAAATGGTGGTATTAAAGACCAGACAAGTAAAAATGTTGTAGCACTGCCCTGACCTTGTGCTTCTTACAGACTTTTTACTGACCAAGTACAGTGAGGGAGCGAGACTATTGGTGCTAAGGTAGGAAGTTCTCAAGTGTTTAGCACAACTCAGGGCAGAAGCAGCCATCTCCAGCAGCGCTTCCAAAACTTGTTTGAACAATATTACAGATGTAAGCCTGATTATTTTTTTGGTAACAAAGGCCAGGACAAAAAAAGAACATTATGCAGGAGTCTGAGCAAGTTCTTATTGGCTGCTTTGGAATAATATGTTTAATTTATCTAACATCACTTTTTTACACAGAAAAGGCTACACCAAAACTGAGCAAGATGTTAAACTAAAAACTTAATATCAAGGATGCTACCTTGAGGTTGAAGAATCTATAGCTTTGTCTGTTTAAAACTATTTTTATTTAGCAATTTAATTTTGCTGTATAACAACTGCATGTAGCACATGCTGAAAGCTTTTTAAGGTTCATTGTTGTGCCACAGAAACCTCTTTGTTAACATTTTTAGATCTTCCAAATATTTGTTTACACATTTCCTGTGGAGAACATACCTTCTATAACACTGCTTCTGCATCGGCCCACTCCTGATTTATTTTAGTATCCCCCAGCTGATGGGGGACAGATGGGTGAGGGCTGGGAGCATAGGAATGCCACCCTGCCTCTGACGGTCATGGAAGCTATGCAGCTCACCTCCCCCAGACAGCTCTCAAACGCCTTTTGGGAAAGGGGCCAACATTACTCTCTTGGTCACCAGAAATGTTAGAGACCTACAAAAGGCTTGAGGTGAATCAGCTTTCAGTCTTGAACAGCAGGGCACATGTCACTGAGAAGCTGTTGCTGAAGATTCCCACCCCAGAGAGGCTGTTTAAGATCAAGGGAACAGGCACACTTTAGTGTGACGACGCAACACTAATTTGAAAATTGGTGTGTAGTATGTGCTGTTCATAAGCTTTTCCTACAGTTCCCATCTTCACCTTGTCTGGCTATGGAATTATAAATGCAATTCTTCTCTCAGCAGACTGGGAATTACTGTTTGGATTAACACCTTGTGAAATTAACAGAGTCTAATCTGCACCAACGTCTGCTATGTTTTGTGTGTGCAATGAAAACCAGTTTGCGCCATAATCCCTTCTCACTTCTGACCAGGAAGCTACAAAATCCCTCTGTGCTGGGATATGCTCAACTGTGTCTCCTGATCCAGAAGCCACATCTTCCCTAGTCTTGCAGGAGGCTGGAGCAGCCATCTGCAGAGCCTGCTACAGAGCTGCCCTGATCATGTCATGCAGAAGCCACAGGCAGCAGTGAGCAGAGGAGAGACCTCAAAGCTCTAGTCAGTGCAGGCCATCTAGACATGGGCCACTGAAATCCCTTAGTGTAACAGAAGTCAACCCATAGGGTAAGACTAACCCCACAGCCCTCTTCGGGAAACGTGGACGACCCCAAAGATAAATGCTGTGGAGAGTTGTGGGTTTAGAAAACAATGAGTTTTAATGTAGAAATTCTTCTAAAGCACTGTTTGCAAACTCAGTTTATATTCAGTGATTCATGTAAGTATTATGCTTCCCAATGAGCTTTTCACCTACAGTGAATATAATGTATCGTTGTATTTCCAAGTAGCAAATAGAAGGATGGGATGATTCTCTAAGGAATAAATCCTATTATGAGTGCAGAGAGATGTTAGTTCCCGGTATACGGATGTGCACATCATGCCTGACTCTGTTCCAGATCATGGCACCCACCAGTGATGGTAATCAGTATAAACCCAGCCTACAATTAGGCCAGGTCCACTGGGAGGGTCTCATAATACTGAACTTTCAGACCCCTCAATAAATCTATTTGGACTCGGACAAGCTCCTGGTTGACACCTCCCCTGTTTCTCCTGTATCCTTTGGAAAGCTGGCCAAAAGCAGCTGTTTCCCTGCTATGGTGGCTTTGTCCCTCCACTAATGACTCAAGCTTCCTGCTGCCTTCTCCCCTTGCATACAAGATTTCAGGACTCAAACAGAATCTCCTGCTGGCTGTGCAGTCCCACACCTCTTCCTGGCTCCTCCAGGACTGTGCTGGGAGTGAAAACCTGCTCTACTTTCCCTCACAGCTTCTTCCTTCAGCAAACGTGTGGAGACGGCAGTAGAAGGACCTGAGAAGAGGCTGAGAGGTCCGGCAGAAAGTAAAGCTGATGGGCTAATGACAGCCACATGTCTAGTGGGAAAGGAAATTTTATATAAAATGTTTTGTGGGAAACAGGAAGACATTTGGGGAGGGAATAAAAGATTCAAAATCAGGAAAAAATAAAGAATCTTTCATCATTCCCATTGAAAAGAAAACATCTTAGAAGCTCCACACCAAACTATAAACATTGGAAGTCAACCATTTGCTGATACGTAGTTCCCACACTCATAGGACCTTTTTCTATATCACGAACATAAAAACACTGCCTCAAAAGGTAAAATTGTGTATAAACCTCTTACAGTTTGTGTTTCTAGGATTTTTTTTTTTTTCCAGAAAGCTGGGTAAGTATGAAACCGTACTGTTATTGAGCACATTTCACCAATCTCTAATACTCAGGATTACAAATACAAAGCACATAACCATAAAAAAACAAAGCTTACATGAATAATAATTGGTGATTCTTTCTGCTATTTTGTCTGTTGATTTGTTCCTTCAATTTGCCTTATAGTTGCTGTTAACATCGCTTCCATTTTTCTACTTCAACAATTTGTTATTCCCTAGACTAACACCACTTTGAAAATAAAAACTGAATCTTGGTAAGTATAATATTCATTCCTTATTATTAACCAACTAAGATCTTCTTTATTCGTCTGGAATACAAATGCATATTAATAATGCCAGTATACCTTTAGGAAATTACTATTGTCACAATAAAAGACTCCACGAAATATAACAGTATGTTTCATGTTCACAGAATAGAACCTGAGGATAAAGTATAGATATTTGATTATATTAACATTTTATATAAAGTGTTTATAGGACATAATTTTTTTTAATGTTCTTGAATATTAATGAAGTGTTGAAGGCTACAGAACTGACGAGCAACTCACATAAAACACTAAAGCAGAACTGAAATCCATGGGCAATTACTTTTCACAATTCTCTTTGATTTTCCAGGAGCAGACCTGCTTTCTCAGTGCACATGCAAAGCTATTCACTGGGCAGCCATATGTCAAACTGAGGGGCTTTGAATACAGGAACACTTAGGGTTTATAAATACTTTTATATGAAAATAACTATATATAGTACGTACATATCTTGACCATACAAATAAAAAGCTGATTCCAGTGTCTGTGACTGACAGAAATATACTGTAAAACAGAATTATTTTGAAGCCTGACATCTGTAATACGTCTCTGTGTGTCGGTCTGACCAGAAGCGCTGTTCCAGAAATCCCATCACTACATAAAGCCCCACCCAGTGATCTGATATATTCTGAGAACCTCTAACATGCCGGATTAAGAGAGCACATCAATAAATAATACAGTTATTTTGACTCAGTTCATATAAATTACATTCTATTATACTGGGTTATTTCTGTTATGCAGCAACAGAAGGATAAAGCAGTCCAAATTTTGCTAGGCTTCTGTTAAGCTTTCCTTATTGTTCTTTGTTTGGGACACGAAACAAAAACTAGTAAGCTATCGTCTCAAATTGTGCGAGCAATTGCATTCTTTGAAAACTATTATCTGCATGAAATCTTTCATGGCGGGAAATTACAAGCAGAAAGAAATTCCTCCACAATGAGAGAAAAGCCCAGACTATTCTCAATACTTGTTTTATAGTACAAAAGGTGCTGCGAAAATTGATTCAGTGGTCACTGCAATTCTTGATACCTGTCCTGACAGCCGACTGATTCCTTTAGAAAGAGACTAAGGGTATTAGGTAAGGAAAAAGAGATTTGTCTGAAATCCTAATAGCTAGATTTGCTATCAGACAATCTGTAATTTCTCACAACTGATGACCAAAGAGAAATACAGAGAAAACTGAACAGGCGATCATACATGTATTTCTAGTTCAGATTTAAAAACAGTGCTGTGAAACAGTGGGGAAAAAATGCCTGACCATTCATATCAGCATTTATGACTGTTTGGAAACATTTGCCTAACAATAATATCGGGGTAGAAACTTTGGTTCACACTGACATAGACTACAAGCCAAGTTACCAACAGATATTACATTGTGACTCACTGCAAGTGATGTTAAGCAGTAAAGCAAAATTTAGAAAACATAATGGCCTAGATTCTAAAAGTTACTTCTTTTTCCAGTGGACTTTTTAAAACCATATGCTTAAAATGATTCATCTATAGGCCAATGATTCATGTTAAGAGAACAATTTTTGTGAAAAAGAGAGAAATACAATAACTAGCATTTTACTATCTTGATAAGAGGCACAACAGAAACACCTGAAAGGAACAATACAGGAAGGAAATCACTGACTGCTTAAATGCTGTTAGTTTTTAACTGAACCAGATCATGTTTCTTTACACTAACTGGTAGGGTGGTACATATTCACATCTTTTTTCAACTTTTATCTTTGCTTGCAAAATTCACATTTCACAGTGCCAGCTCTGGAAGCTGCTGAAATCCATCAGTAACTCCTCATTTCATACAAGGATTGTATGTTAGTGCGCTTAGCCATGTGAATTTGATGAAGAGCAAAAATCACATCAAAGTATTATCAAAGTTATTGTCCATACCTGTCTCTAGATGACCCCTCCCTCCCCAAAATATGCAAATTTTAGGTCTATTCAAAATGAGTAGACAAGCCTGCAGTAAGAGAATTGGTGAGGAGTTCAGACTGCTGCAGACTGTCAGAGGCTGTCTGACCTTCCTGAGCTCAAGTGGGATATCCCAGGAAACTCTGCATTTCTGAAGAAAAAGAACTCTGCCATCTTCAGAGCTGGATCACATCCTCATCTACCACACCACAAAGACAGTTACAGCTACTCACATGATACTTTTAAAATAATGATGAACAATAAGAATGCAACCTCTGTAAGAGCTCATGTATCAGCTCCATAACATGGCTTTTTCTTTTTCAAAGTTGAAATATTCCTTACTGTATCAAAGAAACTTACATATTTTAGCTCTTTTAAGCCTATTCTCTAAAGACAATAAAATGAGGAAGTCACCTCAATTTGCAATTTTCCTTGGCATGTTGCTTTTACATAGGACTCCTGGACAACCTCACCTCCCTTCCTGGCTGTAATCATCTGGCTCTGCTCTTTCTGACCCTGTCTGCCAGTAGCTTTTTTAACAGCACTACAGATTTCTAGTAGTCATAAATTACAGTCTTTACACTTAATCGTGACTTCTTTGATTCATTTATGTCAATGGCATAATTTAAATCACCCTTTTTTACCACTGCAAGGGTGTCTGTGTTTAGCCTGTATCCAAGGCTAAACTGTAACAGTTGCTCTATCACCTGACAACCCCTCATCAGCCAGGGAGGGTAATCAGGAAAAAGGAGAGCAGCCCCGTGGATTGAAATGAAACAGATTTAATAAAACAACACTAAAACCAACAGAGATACACAGAGTTATACTCAGCCAAATTAATATCCAGTTGTCACAATCAACCAGAAAGCAATCCCCAGGAGAAGCCAGAGAAGGAACCTCAGTAGGAACCTCACAGCAGCTTCCTCTCCTCAGCAAACCTTCCCCTTTATAATGCCCATGCCATGATGGGATGGGCTACACCTGTAGCTCACTCAGGTCAGCTGCCCTGGCTGACTCAAAACTGCTGACAGCCTGCCTGGCATGGCTGGGCTGTGATTCTGTCCCAGCCAAACCAGGACAAAGGATTGTCTCGGTGTCCAAAGGCACAGATATTTTGCAGGCTTATTTCTTAACCAATCATCTAGCTAGGATACAAATGAGAAAATGGTAAATTTCTATGCCATTTTTTCTTTTTTCTGCTATCTTCCAGCATCCTTCATACCTCTTACACTGTATAGCAATTCTTCTTAATCATTTATTCTGTCAAAATTCAAAGTGTGTCAACAAGTTGCAGTGAAGGTGACTAAGCTAATTTTGAAGGAATGCATGGCATCTGCTTGGTCAAACTCTGTTGGCAAGAAATGTCTCTTTCACACCTGTATTAATCATAATTTAGACATATGTGTCTGCCCTCGTATATCAGGAGAGGTATATCTTTCCATGGGTGTAATGAACTCAGTCTTGCCTGTGGCAAAGCTCACAGCAGATATGTCAATCTATAAGTGACTGAGCTGGCTAATTCTTGTCCCTTCATGATTCTTCCTGGACCTGGGAGTGTGCACTCGGAAAATACTATATTTTCAGGTTATAATTCCGGGTTTTCTTAGAGACAGCAACCTCTGAATTGACACCAAGGCCAAAATAAGAGCTTATTTCAGTGCAGGTAAAGGTATTTAAATGCTAGGCATACTTAAGTACTGAATGTGTAAGTTATCAGTTACATTTTTTGGTTTGTTCCATACAAGCTTCCATACAAGAAGAATATTGAATTAGAAGTTTGTACTCATTTTATGCTTGGAACCTCCTTCTGTATAAACACAAAATTACCCCAATATTTGGAAGTTAAGGCAGTAAATAAATAAAGTCCTGAACTTCTCATCATGAAGTGTTATGATACACAACTATTTGTGCTGTTAGATATGCTTTGTTATGACTGATCAAAAATGTTGGGAAAAGTGTAAGTAATAGGTGAAAAAGATAACTATACTGAGATGGCCATTTTCTTCTGTAACTATGTCTATACCTCTGCTGTTCTTTTTGCTTACTCCTGAGGACCACAGCAGCACGGACGTGGCAATGTGAAGCATCAAGAAGTTCATAGACTTGTTCATCCATTCGGTCCAGAGTGTGGCTCCAGAGATGGCTGGCATAGCCCAGGGGACTGAATGGGGAAGTCAGTGGGTATGGGTGGGAACTGGCACCATTACCAAGCGAAAAAAACTTCCTGGAACAAATGCTCTCACTACATAGACTTAACCAAAATGTGACATTCAGCCCAGCAGTAAGGAAGCAAACATATCTGATTGTGATAACGCCCACTAGGTATAAGAAAACTTGAAAGAATCGTTTTGCTAAAAAAATGTTTGAGTAGGGCAATTAAAGCCTTGTAATTTATTAAGAGGCTCAAAAAAAACGGAGAAGTTTCTGATAAAGGAAAGCATGAGTGGTTTTCAGAATTACATAGCTCACTTCTCTGGCTCTGCTGTCTTCTGGGCTGCAGAGAAATGCAGCAGAGGTTTTAAGTAGTAGTAACTTTGTACTGAGACTCTGGCACATCAGTGGGGACACACAGGTACAAAGGTACTTTTTGTCCCACCTTCTCTGTACGTTAAGCAAGGCTGAAGTGGTTATTTAATTTGCATATTTAGGAAATTATTGTGTCCCTATACAACTACAAATATTTCATTTATAGAATCATAGAATCATTTAGGTTGGAAAGGATGTTTAAGATCATCATGTACAACTGTAAACCTAGCACTGCCAAGTCCACCACTAAACCATGTCCCTAGGTGCCACGTCTGCAAGTCTTTTAAATACCTCCAGAGATGGTGACTCCACCATTTCCCTGGGCAGCCTGTTCCAATGCTTGATATCTCTTTCTGTGAAGAAATTTTTCTTAATGTCCAATCCAAACCTCCTCTGGTGCAACTTGAGGCCATTTCCTCTTGTCCTGTCGCTTGTTACTTGGGAGAAGAGTCCAACCCCCATCTCACTACAGCCTCCTTTCAGGTAGTTGTAGAGAGCAATAAGGTCTCCCCTCAACCTCCTCTTCTCCAGACTAAACAACCCCAGTTCCCTCAGTCGCTCCTCATAAGACCTGTGCTCTATGTACAAGAAGACCTTTATTTTAACATCCAGAGAAAGATTCCTGTGGGACTCTAATTCCACAGACTGTAGAATATTGTTAACAGGGTTAAGCACAACTAAGAAAGCTTGTTTCTTTTTTTAAGATGTTAAATTAGATGTATATGTATCACGTATTAAGTATCATGTAATATAATTTGAAGAAAAAGGGGAAAACTTGTAAAAGGGCTATACATTCAATACATATTTTTATTTCAGAAAGGCTTCCTAGGCTGAAGGAAAACATGGAAATAAAATAAAAATTTAAGTACAGCAATATTCATTTATTTAAACAGGCATCTCATGTTGTAATTATACTTCAGGCCATAATTACTGGTTTTAATATCTAATCTTATCTATCATTCAGGGAATTATGTATCAAATATTATGACCACATACTTTTATGTTATATTGCAAATATCACTTAAATTGTCTGCTTGCAAAAAGAGAACAAAACAAAACTAAAACTATGAGATAGATAGATAGATACATACATACATAGTACTTGAGATCTATCAAACAACACGTTTTCTGAAAACACCACAGACAACTTCCATTATTAAGATGTCATCACTTTGTAGATCATATATTTGGAAAAAAAAAAAAAAGGTGCAGAACTATGTAATTCTGATGGTTCACCCATCAACTTACGCATGTAGAGCTGGGCCAGTTTGCAATCTCTTGTTTCTGGGGCCAGAAGGACCCACTTGATCACTTACCAAGTAGGGCTTGGCTAGTTCCTAATCCATGAGGGTACATGAATGCTCTGGATGGCCCTCCAAGTTCAGTGGGGCAGGATGAGGATGTGCAGGCATTGACTCAGCTGAGTATGAGCAATTTTGTCTCAGTGCTGTAGCAAGTGGACCTCCACACAGCAAAGCCATTGCTTAGATCCATGGCTGGAGTTGAGAAGTTTCGTATGGCAGCTGTGGCAGCTTGAGCCTTGCAAAAACCCATATGTCCTCTAGACCACTTGGGGACCCGGAGTGAAGAGAATAGGTGGTAACCCAGAGGTATGATCTGGACTCTGGAAATTTGCGTTTTGGCTATGTGTTGAATTTTTGGACAAAATTTGGTCCTGCCACATCAATGCCATAGGAAGTATTTCTGTCACTCCTTTGGCTATAGGCAGAGCTGGTGTTGTTAGGTGTAGTAAGTACTGAAGTTTTATGCTGAATGTTTTTTCTTCAGTTTTTTCTTATTTTTCTGTGTTTGTTTCTTTGGATCGCTAGCCCTCTCATGGCAAGAATCAGCAAAATATTTAAGCACTGGCCCTGACTGAATTCACTGAGATTTAGCATTTGCTTAATGTCAGGCCCATCAGAACAGTTCAGTCCAACAGCAAGCTCTGAGCAGAACCCCAGTGGCCATGTCAAAGAGGAGTCAATGCCTCTGTGGTGTGAATCACAGAATTTTATATTTCCACTTTCTGCTACACTGAGACCCACAAAGAATTTAATTCTGCAGTGCTTTTACAACAGAGTTCTTTGCCTGTCTTTTACTGGAACCAGAACCTATATTCATGGTTACAGAACTAAATATGAGTTTTCAAATGTATTTAGTTCAACGAGTATGTTCATGAATAAAAAAACTTCTGACTGTTTGCTACTGCATTCCAATGCACAGTGTAAGCAAACAGACAAATTAAAGTGAATTTGAGGGTTCAGTCCCTTCTCCTATGCAGCTATCCCTGGTGAATTTAACTGAATAAATGAATAAAGCTCTTCTTTTAAATGAATGTTGGAAAAGAGAAAATTTTGAAAATAGTACCAGTGACCGACTGTAGTTCTCTATTCAGAAGTTGTCCCTTAATGAACTCTGAGGGTATAAATGGACCTCTGTATGTTTCAAAAAGGGCCCTTTAAAACAATAAGGAATTCACACAATTCTATGAGGTCTAACCATAAATGCAGAGAAAGATATATGGGATGGGTTCTCACTTACTCTGTTGCTCTTTTACATCCTTCCAACATTCAACAGTGCTTGGGGAACTTTGTACATCCGTTGTATGTGGCAGCGTGTAGACCCTCTTAATTAGTCAGATTGTCATAAAGGGAATTTAGTGTAATAATGAATAAAAAAAATTAACTACATGACAGAGGCACACTGTGTTTCGGAGTTGTAGGTGTTGTGGCAGATCTTCAGTTACAACACCCAGATAATTGTTAATGACAAACTGTGTACTCTGAAGCTGCTGCACTCCCACAAAGGGACCTTTGTTCACCCCTGTGGATGTCAGCAAGACCTCCTGCTGCTCTGCTGCCAGCACACTGCCATCACCCAGCCCACAATTCCAGCGAACGCTAACCCACCCTCATATGGACCAAAAAATTAGAAGACCTCACACCGAGTATGCACAGAGAGCAGCTGTGCACAAAACTCTAAAGAGAAAGTTTGCTGGAGCCCCACAGTCCATTATTTGAAAAAGATAATGCAAATCTGCCTGGGCGCTCACGAAGTGATGCTCTACAGGTAATTCCACAGCAAGGAAACGCAGTATTCTCCATACCCATCGGTGCATTGCCTGACTGCACTTAAGAGGCTGAGCCCGTTTCTTCCAAGTCTCACTTCCAGATAGCATTGTCTTATCCAGAGCGGTGTCAGAAATAACCAACATTTACAAAACCAGGAGGCTAAAGGAGAATTTCTTGCTGAACAATGCCATGCTGGATGTCTCTCATGTGCCTGTTTTAAAGTGGTTTGATTTTCAGAATGTTTGAGTGTATGTCAGTTTCTATGCAGGGGACTGTAGTGTATTCTGCTCCTCAAAAAACAACACACAGACACATATATGTGTGCGTGTGTACATATATATGTGTGTATATATATATATCTACAGAGATATACACACTTGGAGTCTAATTTCATACTTCCAGGTGCAAATATCGTGTCTCGTGTCTTTTGTATCCACATATCCCATGACATTTATCTACATAACACATATACACTAAATAAACACATGGTGCTGCTAATAGCCCAAAGGTGTTATTTCCCATATAATAGACACTATTTGCCACGCTGTATAGAATGCCTGCCCTAAACCCCACTGTTCCTTTGTATCTGTGTTGCAGTGAATGTATCTCACAAGGCTGAGGATGGGCACCACGCCATCCTAACAGATGGGTCTGACAGTCAGGAGACCACGTATGTGCATCTAGTGTGGGTGAGACCAATGGGATTCTTTGCCAGGGAGATCTAAACAGCTGTCTGTTTTGGCTGTACCTACTCCAAGTAGAAGGATGTAGGCTTACATTACATGAGGTCTACGCAAGCACAGAAATTGGAGGGGGAGTGTCATGTGTGTGAAGAAAAATCCATTCAAATAGCTATGAATTAAAGACATCCACTGAGAAAAATTGAGGCAGCATTATGGCACTCCACACCCCTCTGCCTCTCCTCAGGAAGACCAAGCAAAACTCGTCATGACAAGTTAATTTGTCTGAACAGGTCGGCAAGGCTGCAGAAACCTGTTGCGCAGGCTTTCTTCCTGTCCCAGAGGCACATAATATTTGGTAAAACAAAGGCTTAACTTTCAAATACTGTGCAGACACTGCTCTTCTATATGGTATAAAAATCTGCTGAATAAAGGAACCAGTCCTTTCAGTACAAAGAATATGAATTTAGCTTGTGTCTTTTAAAACATAATTTAAAATGCCATGTGACCAGTTAGGTATTTGCATGAGTAGAAGGTAAAATACTGCTTTCAAAAATTATCCCCTTATAAAATTTGCATCCTCAGGTCAGGCCTGTGTGTTAGAGAGCTGAAGAAAAACACAGTATAAGCTGTATCTATATTCAGTGCTCTGAAAGGTTGAAGCACAACCAGTGCTGTTTTCTTCATTATCATGCATTACATTCATACCCACACCCAGAAAAATCTACATAAAAATAAAGTCTGCCATCTAAAAATAACTAAGTGATACTTCAACTATTGTCTTGAACTATTTTTTTAATTGAGATTTAGACAGAGATCAGAGATTTAGCACAGTATATGGAGTTACCAGTGCAATCAGGTTAAGGAAAAACATATTTCCATATAACATCCACATTTTTTTAAAACACTTATCTGTTCAGCAAACCAACTGAACAGTACAAAGTAAAAATTGCACACAGAAAAAAAAAAAAAAAGAAAAGAGGGAAAGCATAGCCATACAAAGGCGAATAAGATACATGAATAAAGCGATAAAAGTCCTTCCTATACACAAGCTTAAGTGCCTGGCAGAGCAAGGGAGCTGGAAAGCATGAAAGAAGTTGGTATGAGGTGGTAGCAGTTTTAAAATACCCATCAGGTTTTGCTGTAAATTAAAAAGCCAGATTCCTGTCCTTACAGACCTTAAAGAAAATGTTTTAAGCAGGTTGCTTAGGATTGGTGTTTTACTCCACCCGCAGTGATCACCCAAGACGGATGCTATTTTCAAAGGAGCGTCTTCCCACCATGAATGCATCAGCAATAGAAATCTTCAGCCCCCTCCTCCTCCATGACAAGGGCTCATGCTTTTAAGTCTTAATTCTTAATTACACTTAGAACCAAAAAAAACCCAACAACAAAAAACAAACACCCCCCCCCAAAAAAAAAAAAAAAAAAAAAGAAAGTTAAGTTCTAACCCAGCTTGTTGAAAATGGCCATTTATTACACTGGCATCATGTGAAACCAAGAAGCACTAAGCCAGCTTCCTTCCTGCTCCAGACTTTTCAGTAGCTTTTGTTGTGTTTTGTTTATTGAATTAACCCTTGAGAACAGTGAGGAGAGTGATGTTTTTGGAACACGCTTAGTATTAAAGAACTCAGTTACAATGTGAACATGGCACCAATGAATTTGGATTTGTGCTTGGCCTGAAGTTGTAAGAAGAGGGCAAAGGTGGTGTAGAGGAACTTTATGCCTTCTTATTTGGTGTATCGATGTAGCCACCAACACAAGCTACCCACTGCCTCCAGGGCTGTTCTGGCATCTGAGGACAGCTGAGATGTTTATATATTGCAGTTGCTCTTTGGTTTTTTTCATCGTTGCCTGCATTGTGAGGTATAGAGCTGCCACAGGAGTCCTGCAGGCTCACTTATTCCTTCTATAGGAAATCTTCCCAGGAAGATAGTTGATCTTTATGGATTCAGTCTGTAGCTTCATCAGGGCAATGCAGTCACAAGTACGTATGTGCATACAGCGCCTATTTTTAAGTACACCTTTTAAACTATAAAATATACTTGATAACTTTTTGATACCTGAAAAATGCAGTCATTTTAGTTTGTGAAGTTTCTGAAAACTTCCAAGTTCAGGAACATACTGTATTAGTATCCAGATGATATCAATACATTAATATCCTGCCTTTTCTGCCCTCTCAGATATTTTTTATTTGGTCTTTGGAGCCATTTTATTATAAACTCAATTCATCAAATAAAAAGTGATCCTCTCCATGTACCTTTCAAAATTCTTAGCGTTCTTTTAAAAGAAGGAAAAGCACAATCTAAAAGGCATTGCATTTTAAAATATATTACTTTATTATATATAGTGCCTTATTTGTAATTACAGAACCTGCTGTCTATTATAGACTTTGTAGACATGTGAAAATCATTTGAAATGCTAATATTTAACCATGTATTGTCACTTAAATTGTAAGTTAATCGTTACATTGGAATAGACAAATGAGAAGATACTTCCAATCAAAATAAATAACATAGGCTAGATGATTGTACCATTTAAAGATTCAGATAAATTGCTTTTCTCTTGTACATGGACATGCTCTATGAATTACAAAGCAGACATGTTAAGAACAAGCTAGTGTGTAATTCTTTGATGTTTGATTTAACCCTGCATACCTAATTCCTAGAATACCTTGTATTACTCAATAAGCTCTACTTTAAGGGACTGCTCTTTAAAATGTAAAAAAAAAAAAAAAAAAAAAAAAAAAAGGCAGATTTTTTAAAATTTCACAGTGATTCCAGTACATTATTTCCAGCAAGAAGAACCTAATTAGCAATGGGCACTCTCAGACAGGCATCAAGATACTCCGATTTAAAGGATGGACAAGTTGGCAAGCTGTGAAACAAAAAGTTACAAAAGTTGCCTGGTAGAAAAATAGTTCTTTGCAAGGTAGCGAGTCGTCCGTAACACTGTCTTTGCTCCCCGAAAAAGGAAAGCTTGCAGTTCCTTGATACATTGCTAGTTGAATTGCAGTGGAAGCCTCAAAATGTAAACAGTGTTAGACCTTGGTCCTGGGTGCACTAGCACCTTCCTTCCCTCCCTCCAGCCACAGGGATATGCTTGGGTGACCTCTGCTAACCAGATTAGAACAGCTCCTAAGATTGTTTGTTTCTTGGGCAATAAACTAAACTACATCTCCTGAACTGATTCTAAAAAAGTCAGATTTTGAAGGAAATCTTTCTTATGTTTGCAAATCTGGATTTTTTTTTCTATTTCTCACTGTGCTGCCTAAAATCAAAGATGAAGCAAATACTAGAAGATAAGAGAAAAAAAATGTCAAATACTGGAAAGTGAGTGATGTCACATGGTATTCTCAAGAAAAACATTAAACATTATAACTGCATCAGTTCATGAAAATAAGAATAGTGAGTGCATGCGTTTCATGTTTAACAGAGTTTCAAAAACCTTAATCTATTTTCTGGCCAAAAATTGATGTGTGGTTTTTTTTTTTTTTTTTTATGTTCAAGGGATCTATGAAAACAGATCTTCACTCTTCTGCTCAGCAGTTAAGTTTTGTTTTTTGTTTTGGTTTTTTTTTTTTTCAGAATACATTCTGCTATGGAAAAGAAAGAGAGGAAAGAAGCTGGAGTCAGAATAAAAGTGAACATTATAACTTAGAAGATAATTTGTAAAAACAAACATATTTATTTTAATGTTTTATTTTGAAAATAGCCATATGTTCATATTAATAAAAGGCAAAATCACCAATTGAACTTGTTCATAATTTTTATCCTGCTACTCATTTTATCATCTCCAGTTGCCATTTCTCTGACAAGACATTGCATGTCAATTAAGAATGGTAGTAATTTTGGGTGGAGTGGAATAATTTGTAAGAGGAGCAAAACTTTAAATACCATGTTAAGAGTATCAAAACTCATGAGGTACCAGATGTTCATCAGTACTCCCTGTGTAGTAAACCAGGATCTCATTATAACATCAGGAAGTATGTAAATAATCCCAAAATGGTGAAAAATTTAATAAAGATAGCTCATCAACACACTGATAGGAGTGGGAGTAATGTTATGCAAATTAAGCTCACAGTTCTACATCAAAGGAACTATCAAAGCCAAATCAGAGAGGAAGGAACCATTACCATCTGCAATTCAGATCATCACTTGTGGTCCCATCATTAACTTAAGAAACATTGGAGCATCCTACTACTAATTCTTAACAAAAAGTGAAGCAGCACCACTCACCCTGTTGCATGTTTTGGCTCACATGCCAGAAGTTATTGAGAGCAGAAGACACAACAGGCTTCTTAAGGCTGGGGTCTAACTTTTAAAATGGCACGACTACCCCCTTCTGAAACTGTAAAGGAGAACAGATGCAGGCAGTTCACCCCTCGTTCTCACTTGCCAGGTAAGAACAGACAATGCTTATAGTTGCTTTTAAACTCATGTGTAAGCATAGCAGCATCTTCCCAGCAAAGTACTCTGTCATGAATTCCCAGCTGTCCAGGAACGCTATCACATAGCAGAGCCCTCCTGCAAGCCCTGAACTTGTAGAAAACAAGGGTGAAGCCCCTGCCCTGCCTGACACACAGGATAGTATAACAAGGAGGTGAAGTATCTTATGACTCGTAAAGCACCTGAAGTAGATCACCTGAAGAAAGACGGGAACCTTGCAGGGGAAACTAGTAGTTGGTCAAGTCTGCACAATTGACCTGCTTCTGGGGTTTGACACTAGCTTTCAAGTTCTGTATCCCTGCATTTTATTTTTGGATGTGCATTGCAGTGCGTCACAGGGACTAAAAAACTAACAGCTATTTGTTCTGGAAGGGTCCTTACCATGTAACGTCAGTTGGGTAGGTAGCTACTGTGAGAAAGCACTTCTTTGCTGCAAGAGTAGTGTGGACTTGTTTGTCAGAGTGTTCCCATTTCACAGAGTGGTTGAGCTCCTCCCCGTTGCCATCAATTACTTAGTGGTATTGTATCCACATGAGACTAATATAAGGAAGCCTTTGTTGTGTGTTCTTAAGTTAACAGAACCTCTCTTCTGGCCATGAGAGAAAGGACTGATTTATATATTATGGGGCAAGGTCTCAATGGTGTCAATAAGAAGTAGCTGAAAGTAAGACCCATCTCTGGGATCTTTTATTAACTGGTAGAAATTGTCTCTGCCTGAAACTTTTACCTGTCCATTTGATCTCTACCTTATCAGATGTCATCTAGCTCTATTATGAATTCAGATATTAAAAACTCACCAAGGAGTCAATTCTGACAACTACTAACTCAGCAATGAAAAATCTATTCAAATATTAATGGCAAACAGTAAGCAAGATCACCTCTTATATGGTACTCTTGTGACCTAAAGAAGAGGCAGAAAAGGGAGGAAGTCATAGAATCTTTAAGCATATATGGTACTTCACAACAGATTATGTTAACCTCTTTAGAAATCTTTTTTCAGCCTGCTTTCAAATATGGCAGCTCACTAGGAAAAGCCAAATGTGTCCATGAAACCACCTAGAGCTCCTAACTGTCTACATCTAGCCTGTACCCAGGGCTGAACTATAACATTCTATCACCTGATGACCCCTCAACAGCCAGAAAGTGGAATTAGGAAAAAGGAGAGCAGAGCCATGGGTTGAAATGAAACAGCACTAGTACCAACAAAGGTGTACAGAGTTACACTCAGTCAAATAAATATGCAGCAGTCACAATCAAAAGGAAAGCAGCCCTCAGGAGCAGGATGAACCCCAGAAGGAACCCAGCCAGAATCCCCAGAGGAACCCCACAGGAGTTCCCCTTCCTTAGCAAACCTTCCCCCTTTATAATGCCCATGACATGATGGGATGGGCTACCCCTGTAGCTCACTCAGGTCAGCTGCCCTGGCTGACCTGAAACTGCTGACAGCCTGCCTGGCACAGCTGGGCTGGGATTCTGTCCCAGCCAAACCAGGACACTGACCCACTGTCTCCTCAGTGCCTTGAGAGTGGACAACTCACAGAGCCTTCCTCAGCCTCTCTTCTCTACTGATGACAAGAGTCCTTGCAGATTAGTGGCTCTCAAATTGTAGCAAGAAGACCACAAGGCATCAGAACACGTGGTGGAGTCACCATACCTGGAGGTGTTAAAAAATCATTCTGAAGTAGCACTGGACATGGTTTAGTGGGCTTGGTGGTGTTGAGTTGGTGTTTGGACTAGATGATCTTAGAGGTCTCTTCCAACCTAATGATTCTATGATTCTGAGATAATCTGGAAAAAAAGTAAAACAATAAAAGAAATATGAACAGACTATGCATGGATTCCCAGACAAGCAAACAGAACAAAATAAAGTGCTAAAATGACATGAAGTTTAAACTCATTTAATTTGGTTGTAACTGAAGATCAGTACAGTCTCTTCATAAGATTGTCCATGGAATTAAAAAACAAACAAACAAACAAACAAAACCCAACAAAAGATGATTCTACACTTTTCAAATGTTGAAGAACCATGGGCTGGAGAACATAGATACACAACCCACACAGACGGATTTTTGGCTTGGAAATGTGCATCCAGCTTAGAAGTTTTCTTCCTTCATAGTATTTAGGCAGAGGGTCTGATAGCACATGTACAATGGATGGAAAACAGCTCCTCCCAAATTACTCAACAGTTAAGACAGAAAAATAAACAGTACAGCTCACTGTGAAACAGATCTAGAAGAGCATTAAAATTAGCAATGGACTTTGAAAGAACCAGAATGTACACCATCTGGATTTACCTATACCCAAAGCTTGATGTTTCAAAGCTTCGTTTTAACCTCTTGTAAGGATCTCATTGATTCTCATAAGGAACCTAGAGTGTTTTGTTTTGTTTGTTTGTTTGTTTAACAGAGGAATGCACACATAAAGGCCTGCTGAAATATCTATCCATTTAAAAATTAACGAAAACACATATAGTAATATACTATTTCTCAAGGTATGACTAGCTTTCTAAAGCTAGCTGAGCCAAAGAATCATATAAAAGAGAAAGGATCTGTCTATGCTGGAATATTTGACTGTTTCTATAGGAACAGTTCTATCACTGTACATATTACAGTGATATTGTTAAATCAATATGCAGTCATTAAAACGGCATCAATCTTTGCATGGCTATGATTGTTCTAGATTAAAAGAAGCCTTTTCACTGTAATTAAAACTCCTTCCAGAGCAACATAGTATAAAGTGAAGAAAATACTCTAATTTTACAAAAGGAATCATGTTGATAGAAAAATTACTGTATAAATTGACATGTTAGCACATGCAGTATTATTTTCCGTGTGAAACAAGTCTTCGACAAATTCCTTTGAAGGAGAAAAGAAGCAAGTCACAGAGTAAAGGGCAATTAGAAAAATGAAAACGGGAGAGGGAGAGGGAGAGGGAGAGGGAGAGGGAGAGGGAGAGGGAGAGGGAGAGGGAGAGGGAGAGGGAGAGGGAGAGGGAGAGGGAGAGGGAGAGGGAGAGGGAGAGGGAGAGGGATCACCATTCAACTTCTGTTGTGCTCATATTTTATTTGAATGAGGAAAAGTACCATAATAAGACCACCGCTACCTACTCAATTTACTAGTGATTTGAAAGAGAGAGATTAGTAAAATGTAAATATTTATAAATTACTTAGATTAATGCATGTGCAGGGATGTCTAAACATTTTAAATATGCATTTCATTCTCTGAAACTACAGGTCTGGAAGCTATGTTAAGAGGTCGTCCAATTTAGAACACCCTGCCAAGGCAGGAAGAACTAAATCTGACCCACTGCTGATGCTTATTTGTTCAACATTTTCTCAAACTTTATACATTTACGGAAGTACAGATTTATGTCCATACTTCTAATCAAATTAGTTCTATTTTTTTAAATTTTATTTATTTCTAAGCTTTCTTATTTTGTTGGTATTATCATAACAGAACTAAAAAAAACCTATTAAAAATATTATGAAAATGTAAAACTTTTACATGTAAAGCCACCAAGCTTAATGTAATAAATCCCCATTTTTGTGCAAGTGTTAAGAGAAGGATAGTATAAAGGTACAACAAATGCATTTCTGTTACATGTACTTTTTAGATGGATTGACCTCTACTCACAGTTTAGACTAAAGTAAGGTTATGTCACCAATTTATATAATACTAATACTAGAACTTACAACACTATTGCATAAATACATAGGAAACCCTCAGCTTGAGATGAACAATACATTCAGCTTCTAGTACACCATCTGATACAAAAGGTAAAGGAGCAACAGAGTCCAGAAAAAATGAACAAAATTGTATAGAAGCATAATATCATACACACAGGAACGCATACAAAAAATTAAGACCATTTAATATAAAGAGAATGATAACTGCAAATGTGGTCAAAGTTTAATTCGGTAAATGGCATGGAGAGAGTAAGAAGGACTCATACATCTATTGTTTTATCTAATTCAAAAGGGAAAAGAAATAACCTATTTAATTAAAAAGCAGCATGTTCAAAGCCAATCAAAAGAAACAATTTGTGAACCTCGTAACATTTTAAAATAAGATTTTTGTAGCTGTGATTTTCTAAGGATGTAAGAGAAACTCAAGTTCTAGTGAGAAGAAAGCTTTTTAAGTCAACTAATGTTGCTAGCAAAAAAATGTTAAGACATACCAGACTACCTCAGCTAGTCTGAAGATCGCGTGTATCTAAAAGCTTGTCTGGCTTTTCCAGTTGTACCAGCTCATCTGATCAAAGACCACCTTTTCCTACTTAGTTTTCCAATTAACTTTTATCACCTACAGGTGAAATAGTCACGATGCATATATAAGTTAAAGGATAGCAGTACTTGTGGTTTAGGATTTATGATAGCAGTATGAGGCCAGAAAGAAACTTCCCATATTGGTAAAACTATTTTTTTATTTCTCTGTTGCATCTGGTATCTATTGCTTTCTGAAACAAGACAGGGGACTACATTTCAGATCAGCATTTTCACTCTTTATGGCACATGGCCTATGTTTAGTGAATAGAGAAGAAAGCTTCCATTGTAAACATACTGCTCACAATTTCATATGAAAGTCAGCAGTCACTGAAAAACCAGACAATTCTGTCATTTATAACCATTCATTTTACAGAAAACACGAATGTCAGTTATTTGCATGTTTATCCCAGCACAGCAAACTACCCTTTCTCCCCATTGCCTTTCCCATCCACTTACTCAATTCGCTCAGTAAATGTGTTATGAAAAGCCTGCTGACAGCCTTCTGAGGCAGTTCTGCATCTCCACTGAGGGTCCTCAGCTTCAGCTGCCACTGCATTCCTCCACTGGTAACACTTTTGGGAGTAGTTTTGTTTTGTCTGTTCATGGTGTTCCGACCTTGTTCACAAAACCCCAATGTTAATAAAAGCAAAATGTCATTCTTTGGGATGTTTGCAGTATTAATTATTTTCCAGAATAGATTATTACCTCGTTTCAAATAATATAAAAATCTTGCAATAGGTGAAAATATTAATGCTCTTAGATATATTAAAATATTAATATTTAGGATATAACTATTTTGTGAACATCATTTAGAAAGAAAAATACTGCTGATGAATCAATGAGAAACAATAATGTTTCTAAATATATTACAAGGAACAAACGTGCCTCGTGAATGAATGACGAAGGAGTTAATTCGTTTCATTACATATGGAAAAGGAGGAAACTAGATTTTAAACCTGCTGAAGCAATCGCATTGGGAGAGAACTGATGACTTAAAGCAAGTATGGAAAAAATAGCGTAAAAGGAGCAGGAGCAGAGGCTTGATTACTCTCACTTTAGTAAAAAAATAAGCAATATATTTCTGAAAAACTCCTTGCATACAAATCTTCATTAACAGATACAGGAAATTATTTTGAACCCTTCATTGTGGGGCTTGATACCACATTTTGGGAAAGCCCCTTAGAAAAGCCCAGCAGGTGTTTTGAAAAGTCGGTGTAAGTATTTCCGTCAAATACAGAACAAGATATAACAGTGAAGAATGAAACTCACAGTGAAGCATAGAATTTGAGAGATTGTGAGCAATTATAATCCATGTAGTAGATGTTATTATGGGGTGAAGTGGTTGGAAATACAATTTTTTTCATCTCAAAAGGATAAAGCCACATGCTTACTCCCTTGCATGCTATGAATTATGACAAAAGTTAAGTCAGTGAATTACAAAAAAAAAGAAATTCATAAGTTAACTAAAGTACTCTGTATTGCTAGTTAATCACAGAGTGACACTCGCTGGTGAAAATAGGATCACAGTAGGTCTTCTCCTAAAGGTCTTGCAATCCTAGCTTCTTACAGCCTACCATTATCTTCATTTGTAAAAAAGAAAATATTTTTATGGTATGATACATTTGTCAGACCTGTCATATCTTTTGATATTTACCCTATAAAAAGGGCAATCACTTTAATCAGAAATTACTACTTCTAGGTGAACTAAAAAGTTAATAAAACTAGTACCACCCCCAAGATGGCTGACTTGATTTACTCCTTTTCTGCAGCATAACAGTAATTTTTATATCACATTGCTGTTAGACCTGGTGTTTCATTATTACAGCTTAGAAGTTAGTCACTGTAATCAACAGCAGAAATAGACAATAATTCAAAGTGACCAAATTCCACACAACAGACATGAATGGAATGCAAGCAAACTGACAAAATGCAGTATGTGTTGCAGCAAGCTCCAAAAGAATGGCTTTTTTCTGACAAAATGTAGGGGCAGGTTGTAATAGCAGTGGTATTGACTCACAGTTCAACCCGGCAATCAAAGTCTATGAAGAATGTTCTAAATGAGCAGACAGAGCTTGAAGCCACATGTTAGCTGAAATACCCAAACAAGGAAAAGTTGCTTTTATAATGAAATGGTTGTTTGTCATGCAGTCTCCATAGTGTGATGAAGATGCAAAAATTCCGTATTTGGCTGGAGGACACAATTTGGTCCTAATCTGCTCTGCATGCTGCAAAGACTAGTCATCACATGACCTGCTGTATTTCCTATGGAAGGCACATTTGTAAAGCCCTTGCAGACACGACGAATCAAAAGCTTCTTACAAGTTGTGCAAATTTCCAAACCTATTGGACAAGTGTCTAAGTCTAGGGGAAACCTGGGCCAATACAGATAGTAGGTGTCACGAAGGAAATACTTCTTTTAGGTGAAAGCAGTAAATAGGAAAGAAATTTAGGTACATAATTTGAATAGCAAAATTTCAAGTAATTGTTTCCTCAGCTCTAATACGAAATCTTTCACTAAGAAGTATTGATAATTTAAATTTTAGGGCTTAAGTAAAAACACTAAACACTTGTTTAGTAAATGAGTTGAAATGCGTATCTATGGCATCCCACTTGCTGCTGCTCTGGCTGCTCTATTGCTAGAGATTTATTGTCAAAAAGTCATTTCCCACCTCTTACCAATACGAACAATTGGCGAAACCTCAAGGCTATGCACTAATAACAATGACAACCAGAATGACTGGATGTATCTTTCTACCTGTAAAAGGATTACTTTGGGTTATGATTCTGCACCAAGGGGCAGAATCATTTTAGCAAAATGCAAAAAGATCTTGTGTCCTACAATTATGCTAAGCCCCAGAAGTTTGTAGGCATTTCCTGGGAGTGCTGCCAACTGAATACAGCTCCTGTCCCACATTATCTGCTCCTCCTCTGTGAGAACTGAGAGGTAAGGATACAGCGTAAGCCATGCTGAGGACGCGATCTGTAAACTCGCTTCATGTACAAACTGCACAGCCCTTTATTCTGCAACAAAAGTGTGCACAGATGATGTCTTCAGTCTTGTGTACAGGTATTGGCAAAAGGGCTAAGGACTAGAAAGACATGGAAGCTGAAGTCCTTCTGTATTTCTGTCTTTAGAAACAGCAGCTGAGACCCTGGAGGGAATGTGGAACACCAAGTGACTCCATGGGTCTTGAATGGTCTTCCAATTGTTGAATCTCTAAGGAAGCAGCTGGCTGTAACTGGGGTTGACATGCCAATAACAGTGTGTGCCGGATACCTTTCAGGGTTAACATCAAAAACTTACCACTGTTGTGCCCAAGGGTTCCACTCCAAGTAGCCTATTCAATCAAAAACAGGAAACTGGGACTAGCCGTGAAATTAGCTGCTAAATAGAAAAGAGAAGAAAGCAAGCACATGAGGAGCAAAACGCTGGCAATAGTTGCATTTTGCTCAATTAGCTTACTGTGGTACAATGGGGAAAAGGGGATATACCAAGTAGGATGAAGGAAAATAAAAGAGGACTTGTCTTCTAATTGAAAAATTGGAGAGGATAGAAAAAAATAAAACCAGTTTATTTACTGTCCTCTATCCACACAGCATTGCTGCAGCTGCTGCTTTCTTGCTGCTGAAAGCCAAGTGGCTTCCCAGGTGTGGCAAGGAATTTGACTTTCTCAATATGAGCAAAGGAAACACTAGGAAACTTTGTTCCACGTTGATCAGTTCTTTCCTGTCGCAGCAGCTCCTGGAAGAAGGTAAGGCTGGCAATTCATGTGCACCCTCAAAAATTCATTAAAACTAAGCAGTATCAGGAATAACTACTGTTGCTACTGTCTAGATAACAGCATAATCAACTAGGGTGAAAATGTTGGCCAAGCAGTGCTAGGGAATGATAAATCCTCAACTAGAAGTTGACCTCTCTAAGCACAACCATTCACTAATCGATCTGAACAAATCACATATTACGTATAGAGACCACAGACAATAGTGAAATATCTGCAGAAAGTGAAAGATAGGCAAAAAAGACCAATCTGGAGACAAAGCCTTGATAAAACCAAAGGGAAAGGAGGAATCATTGTAAACGTATATACCTAGAAATAAATAAACCAGATAGCAAAATGTGGCTTTGCAGCAGCAGGTGGTGATGGGGAACCATGCCATGGGTCTCAAGAAGTCTCCCTGGGAATTTGGAAAGCCTTTTTCTGAGCAAATCTGTTCCTTCCAAACGAAGCAAATCTGGGGGACCATGCAGTCTAGATCCACTGCAGCAGAACAACCTTTACTGTTACCCTGATTGAAAATCCTGGATGTCTTGGATGTGCCTCTTTATTGAGCTCTCAAACGAACCTGGAAAACCTCAAGGTCCAATTGTAAATAACACCTGGCTGAAAAACCTATACTCCTCTTTCAAAGCAGTAAAGTCAGCAGGGATCGAATGCATTCTTGGGGAACCGTCAACCTATGAAGCCTTAAGTCATATAAAACCAACAAACTTGTAAGCCACATAAGTAGCTATCAAAACTAACTCCCTAGCACCAGATGCAAAAGTATCATAAATATTTTTTTAAATTATCAGGTTTTAAATGACTTAAACTGCAATTCAGTTCTGTGTATAGAAAAGGAATTATGCATTTTTGGTTTGTTTGTTGCATAAGCAATGACTCAAATTTCTTCGATGCCTGTTACAAGATATTGATTGACAGAAGTGATACAGACACAGGCATTCAAGATGCTTTCCAATCTGGGCAACTCTATACCAGCAGGCTGATGAAGTTATATGCATAGAAGTACACAAGCAGAGGAACTGATTTAAATGCCCTCTTCTAGGAGACAACTCTTGAAGCAGGATGCCATTTGTTTTAAGCTTCACTTTTGATTGACTTTTCACTTTGTCTAGGCTCATAAATTACAATTCTATTTTACGCATGGCTCTTGTGTGCTGCTCTATGCCAATTCTTGCACTCTATTTTGACAACCAATTGTAGCAAGCCAGTACAATTAACAGACTATTACTGTTAAAGCAGAAGGATAATTGTCAACTGGACTTAACACCGCTTTGATACTAAGTGAACAGTTTTCTCATAAATGTAGTATGGGGTGTGTCAAAATGCTTGGTATAAATAAGTGACATAATGTAAGGCTCTCTGCTGATCTATTGGCAATTATTAGTGTAATAGCATAGCTTAATTGGTGACCCATTTTTCTGAGTTTCCATCATGATGATACAAAGCAGTGGTTTGTGTTTAAAACTACATACAGTACATTTTTTTCTGTATGCACAGTGCATTTTTTTCTGTGGACATGCTAGTACTTTTTAGGCATGAAGGCACTGGTTGTTCTGACACAAGTCATCTGTATATCATTACCAAATAAGATATCACTGATACCTTCAATGCATAAAATGTCATGATGTCAGAAATACTGTCCAATAGTAACCATACACACAGAGATTCTTGATAGCATTGGTAACATAAGCTTGATAGGGGCACACCTTGCTGTTGGCAACCATTCTGTAACATCCCCTGAACAGGAGCAAGAAATGGGCATAACTGGAGGACGCCAGGCTTGACATAGAAGCTCTTCTTTAGGGCTTAACACAGTTTGTATATAGAGTTTTTTGGCAGTATGGTACATTCAGAACAAAGAAGGGAATGATATGACACAAGCCACTAAGTAGGTTGCACCATTCAGCTGCTCAGTTTAAACAGCCAAGACTAGGAAAGCAAGGTTCTGGAAACCTAAAAAGGAAATATATACAGTGTTAAGTTTTTTACGGTTTCTGAAGTGTAATCAAAAACTGTGTTACAGCTTTTGCTTTGAAGCCAGACATGCTAACTCTTCATTGTTTCAGTTGATCTAGATCACTGAAGCCCAACTTCTTAACTTAAACATGAAGACTTGAAAGTGGATGGGCCAGTCGTAAACCTTGTAAGGACTAACACCTGAAACAGCAGAAGGTGGAATCCAACAAGAAAAGGAAAATGCTGATTCCATCTCTTGAGCTTTTTTCCTAAAATGCTCTGTCCTGGTTTGGCTGGGACAGAATCCCAGCCCAGCCATGCCAGGCAGGCCGTTAGCAGTTTGGAGTCAGCCAGGGCAGCTGACCTGAGTGAGCTGCAGGTGTAGCCCATCCCATCATGTCATGGGCATTATAAAGGGGGAAGGTTTGCTAAGGAAGGGGAGCTTCTGAGGGGTTCCTCTTGGGGTTCTTTCTAGTCCTCCTCTGGCTTCTTCTGGGGACTGTTCTGTGGTTGATTGTAATGAGTGGTTATTCATTTGGCTAAGTATATCTGTGCATTTTTGTTGCAATTGGTGGTGTTTCATTAAATCTCTTTCACTTCTACCCATGGGGCTGCTCTCCTTTCTCATGATTCCCCTCCCTGGCTGGTGAAAGGTTGTTAGGTGATAGAGCAACTGTTATAGTTTAGGCATGGGTACAGGCTAAATGTGGGTGTGAACTTAAAGCTGAAGAAAGACTAAGGAGACATATTAACTCCTTATCAATTAAGATGAACTCATCTAGTGCTGTCGGTTTCCCTACCTAGGGGGGAAAAAAAATTCACGTCCCTCTTCTTTAGTTATCTGGAACCATACCCTAATCAAAACCTAGTCTTTAAAACTTCAGTGATGATGATGTTAAATACCCAGGAATATGTAATTTGATCTGTTATGGAGTGAGAAACACATTGCAGAATGTCTAAAGGAAAGGTTTTTCTACAAGCAGAATAAGGGGTCATACCACCTTGAAAATAACCAATTAAAAAAGGAGTAAATCACCCATAGAAGCTTTAGCATGCATTGTCCTACTGTTAGGATTTCTGGATATGATCCATTTAGGCTGTGACCTTGTAATGAATGTGCATGTTGTTTTCAACCAGGCACAGTAAATTCAATTCTTTCAGAAAGTCCCTGAAAGCGCACACACTTCTGCCTAGGAAATCTTGGACAAATAGGAGAATACTCTTTGAAAGTCTGGTATGGTTTCAATGTTAATGCTGGTGATAGAAAATCTGAAATTAGGGTGTGCATGTGTGTGTCAATTTATGTGTATGCATACCTCCTCGTGGAGAGAAAAAGCATTTCTGAAAACATGGGAAGTGGAGGCAATGGGATGACTTGTCTGAGATGCAGCTGAGTGGTTCAGCTGCCAGTAGTTGTACAATAACGTAGAATTATGACTGCCTAAGTGTAAAAGGAAAAACCATCACTTCATTAAGCTGAGGTTAGTCAACAGATGGCGTATGGACCACCAATAGTCTATAAAACATCAGACGGCTGGTGTAATTTCTACACATAACAGAAGTGTCCCTGACATTGACAAGTCAATACATGCCACATAGCAGAACTGGGAGCTGGATTTTCATAGAGATATCACATCGTTGAAATGGTGAGAATTTAAAAAGTGGTTTGGTTATAAATAAAATCAGGATGGCTAACATTTTTGGTAAATGATCCGTAAAAAACCACGTTGGTCTGCAGGTTCTTAAAATCTTTCTTGATTCTTTGCTTAAGACTTGACGGTCATGATCACATAAGCAGGAAAACTTTAAATGCAGTGACCATCAAACACTGGCCCTTTATGGTTTTTTACTTAAGTGTACTAAACCTCTCTTGCAGGTGCTAAGAGTATCTGTGAATGTTACATCCTGGTGGGTGCTGGCAGTGCTGCTCTACATTTATAAGGAAATATAAGAATGTGGAAGGTCTTACCAGTGGAAGTATGGAGAAAATATTTTTCAAGTAGACTGGCAATATTTTACATAGGTTATAGGCAGTTCATCTGCCATCAAATACTAAAAAATATTATTGTTTTTCAGAAAAGTAGAAAAACCAATGAAGACGCAAAGGCAGAAGCTCCAAAAGTTGCCGGAACTTGTACGATGAAAAGAGAACTTGATTTTACAGTATAAGGAAGTAGAGCATGTAGGCTTAGTACTGTTCAAGATAACATTTCAAAAAGCTGTGGATGCTTCTGCAGAAAAGAGGGAGATGATAAAGATAACGGATGGAAAATGCCTCAGTGCTAGTCTACAGATAAGAGATGCATCTTGTGCTTGGGGAATAATTTGAAACGGACAGATGTTGCTATAACACAAGCACTATTTAGATCAGAAACCAGATAGTAACTGGGAGGTGGCACACATTAACAACTTTGATTGCTTTTCTTAACTGCTACAAACTTAAAAGAAGCCTTGTCATCTTAAAAGCACAGTAGCAACTGGTATGGCCTTCTCTACTACTTATCGCAAGTGCTTCTGCCTTGTTTCACAGATTCATTTGGAATCCCCTGAAAGCCTGCTGCAGAAAAGTAATGTAAGAAGCAGACATTACAGGCTAGCTAGGATGAAGAGAAGCCCATGTGCATTTTCCTTCAAGCATTTTCCATGATGGAAGTTTTGTCCTCACACTATCTTTTGTTCTGTGTTTTGGTTTGTGAAATGAATAGTGAAGATAGTGAACAACTATGAGAGAGAACTCCACTGTGAAAACCTGGTTGTTGGGTGGGTTTTGTGGTTTGTTTTTTGGGGGGGGTTTTGTGGGTTTGGTTTTTTTTGTGTATGTTTTGGGTTTTGTTTTTTGGTTTTTTTAATAATTGAAGGCTTTTTTGGCTCTGAGACAACTCAGATTGACTGCCCAGGTCAGTATCATCTCCTGTCGGGTAGCTTGTCCAAACTACTGAGTTTATAGTTTACTTCTTCTGAAAGCTTGTAAATATCAGTGATTTTAAATCAAGCTGTTGCCCTGCTTTCTTTAATGTCTTATAGAAATGGAGTAAACTTGGGTTTTGCTTTTGTCATTAAGTGGACAGCAAATGCTGCTGGAAAAGCACTCAAGCAGTATCCATTTTGCATATTCCTTTAGGAATGAAACGTGAGTTGACAAGTGACACTTCTCAGCCTGGACACTGAGGGCTAGGTACTGGGCAAGCTTCTCTCCTCACAACAGACCTCTTTGACAGAAATAAAGATCTTTGTGCATTGATAAACTGATTTTTGGAGTGACCATTCAACCACAGTAAGACACAATAAGAGTTAAAATAAAGGACATTCAAATGAAACAACACTTCTCTTAGGGCATTTATTTTACTGGGGTGTAAATCTTCTTGCACAATTTGCTTACAGAAAACGAAATGCTTTATATACAAAGTAGGTACAGAAATTAAGCATGATTTCAACATCTTTATTTTTACAACTCCTGGTGTGTGATTTAAATAAAGTCTAATTTGAATCTTGGCCCTAATACTACTGATACTTAGCAGGTCACAGCACCCTTAAAATATCTTTTACATTATCAGTATTTTTTCCTTTCCTGAATTTACCATTGCAGTTTGTGCGAAAACACTCAGAGGTTGACAAAAAAGACAAGCAAAGTAGGAGTTGAGGCTGGAGAATATGGCTATTCCTAATGACAGGCTTCCGAAGGTGGCAAACTCACACAACTTTTCAATGTGCCATGTTCTCCACATAGACAATTCCTATCTTGTTCGTTGGGGCCTTTTTTTTTTTTTTTTTCTCTGAGTTTCAAGCCTAAAATGATCAAGAAAAACCGGACTAGGAAACTTAATTTCCTAATGTCAAAATACTACATCTGGTATTTGATATCTAAGGTTGATAACTGTGAATTAAATCCTTGTTTTATTACAATATGTTAAGTAAGTTTGTCATAAAGTCATTTTCCTATCTTTGCCTCTTTCTTTTGACTTACCCTTCAGTAAATATTACATCCTGAACATTAGTGTGAACGCAGCTGTATTGCTATTGAAACTGCAAAGGATATGAGTATATTTGGCTGTTGAAGGTTTCTCTGTGAGGGCCATCTTTGCTGCAGGTGAAGAACACTAATTGCAACTAGTCAATCTCAATTACTTTCAGAGTGATGAGAGGCTCTTGTAGTGAGGGACATGGCTCAGGGCATCCACGTGTTAGAGACAAACAAAACCAGCATCTCCTGCAATTCACCAGATGGAAGGAACAGGGGAAGGAACAAACTTCAGTCATACGGCCTTCAAAAGTGTTCAAATGAACCTTGGTTTTCTAGCACCCACTGACAAATTGTACAGTATGTTGGATGAGCAACTAAGTGGAAATAGACGGTCGGTATCTGATTTCTCAATAGCCGATGAACAGCCTCCCGAAGCTTTTTCCAGTGTTGCACAGCATATCGAAGTCTTAATTCAAATTCAGAAAACAAATAATCTTGAGTACATCTTGTTCTCCAGCCACTGAAAACTCAAATTATGGAGATTCCATAAGGGTGACCTTTTTTCTTTACTCACATTAACTTTTCCCATTCACTTATCCCATTTTCTCATATTCTTATGCAGTTTTCTCTGTGCTCATGTACAGTCGCCTATTCCTACTCCCAGGTCAACTCACTGCTTGCTAGAGAACAGCAGCATTTGTCACAGTTGTGTTTTTTGCTAGGTGGATGGTGCTAGGCCAGCTAGAAAGGAATTCACATTGCAACCACTTCTGCCAGTGGGGTGCTAATTTGGAACTCTTTCCTGTGCCCGCTGCCTGAAAGCACAACATTAAAAAAAAAAAAAAAAAGAAAAATCTTTTCAGTCAAACTAATCTCTTCTCTGTAAGAGAAATTAGGGCAGGGGGAGTTGCACAAAAGCTTTTTCAACAAGCTATACAACTTCAGATAAATACAAATCTTGGGAACCTTGTGGGCGACTTCCACATCATCCGACTATGATAAACGAACAGAACCACACTTCTCTTGAAGTTACTTTTGCTTTTAACATTTATCAAAGGTTTGGAAGTTTGATTCCTGAAGCTGTACTTCTGCGTTTCGAGGGCACTAATAAGCAACGTCTCTGACCGTTTACCACAAGCATTTGAGATGTGTTACGCAGCTTTATCAATTTATGCATTTGAGATGTGTTACGCAGGTTTCTCAACTCACGCAACTGCTGAACTGCCTACTTTGCCACTCTCTCTTCAACCCGACCCGCACACCCACCGCCTTATCCTGGCAGTTTGACACGAGGAGCACGACTGTGGGGTGACGCACCGTATAACCGGGCACCCCATCGCACTTTCCGTCACGAGCCGTTTGCTTATGTTGCGGTAACGGCACCGGTCCGTAACACAGACCATTCCGAAGCGTCTCGGCGCTCACTGCGGAGAAGCCAGCCGCCACGCCGGCGGCCATGCGACGGGCCGTCCCGATGCCTTTTGCAGGCCCCTTGCTGAAACGCCCGCGCACCCTTTTTCCCCTCGGACGGTGCGTGCCCCCCGCTGCGAAGCCAGGGGCCGCGCAGCTCCTACCGAGCACCCCCCGGAGCGGGACCGCAGCAGGCGCCGGCCACGCGCCACCTGCCACCTCCCGCCGCGGCCCCCGCGCCCCCCGCCCCCCCCCCCCCCCCCCCCCCCCGCGGGACGAACGGGTTGACTGAGATTTTTAGGGCCGCCGGCTCGACCTCCGCGCACCGGCGAGCTGGCAGCGGGGCCGCCTACAGCAGCTGCGTGCGAGGGCGGCAGTCACGCGGAAGCGGCTACAACCCCCCCAAACCAACCCGCAATCCCCCCGCCGGGCCGCGACCGCGCCCCCGGCAGCCGCCGGGCAACAGCCGCCAGGGAGCCCCGCCCCGCCCCCGCCCCACCCGGCGGGCTCCCCCGGCGGCCGCGCCCCAGCCAATGGGCGGCGGGCTCGGCGGGAGCGCTGACGTCCTGCACCGTCCCGCCCCGTCCCGACCGGTGCCGGACGCAGCCGGAGACTCCCGAGCTCCCCCCCCCATCGCTCCGCCGCCCTTGTTCCTCGGGCGGGGACTCGCTTCCTTTCCCGACTCCCCCTTCCCACCCTCCTCCTCCTCCGCCTCCCAGCCAAGATGGAGGACGACGGTTGCTGCGGCCACCGGCACCACGGCGGCTAGCGCAGCTGCTGCTTCTCCGGCTCGCTCCTCGCTTCCTCAAAAAAAAAAAAAAAAAAAAAAAAAGAAAAAGAGGAAAAAAAAAATCAGGCTGGAAACGTTCCTGGTTTCTCCGCCCATCGGCTGCTGGCTGCGCGGACCGCTGGCCCTTCCCATGCCGTCGTCGTCGTCGCCCTCCTCCTCCTCCTCCTCCTCCTCCTCCTGCGATTGTCTGCGCTCCGGCTGCCGCCCGCCCGCCCGCCCTGACTCCCTGCATGCACACGCCGCCTCCTAGGTGGCTGCGGGGGGTGGGCGCTCCCGGAGCTGCCATTCCGCACATACCTTCATGTCCCTGCGCTCGCTGTGGCCGCCCGCCGCCGCCCCGCATCGCTCGCCCGCTCCGGCTGCCGCCCTGACGGCCGCTCCCGCCCGGAGGTGAAGCCGGGACCGGCGGTGGGGTTGGCGGTGGGTCTCGCCTGGAGGAGCCGCAGCCACACGCAGCAGCCATGAGCAGCGCCGCTACCGCCACCTCCGCCGCCACCACGGCCGGCAGCGGCGCGGGGGAAGGGGCCGAGGAGGCGGCCAAGGACTCGGCGGACATCGCGGCGTTCTTCCGATCCGGTGAGTGCGACCCCGTCCCGGGGGCGGGGGGGAAGGAGCAGCGGCGAGGCCGCGGCTGGAGGTGGCGGCGAGCAAGGTCTTCCTCCCGGCGCTGGGAGAGGGGGCGAGGGCAGCCGGCTTTGTCAGGTGGCCTCAGGGAAGGCTCGCCCTGTCCTCGCCGGCGGGGCCGCCTCGGCAGTGCCCGTCCGTGCGGGGCGCCGCCGCGCTTCCTCGGGGAGGCGGCGGTGCGGGGCCCGGCCCGCGCAGGGGCGGCCTGGCCGGGCGGCAGCGGGGAAGAAAGCCGAGCCCCCTCGAACCGTGCCGGGGGTCAGCGGGGCTTCGTCTGGGGCTCAGCAACTTGCGGGCGGGACGCCACCTTTGCCGGCAGAAAAGAGGCGTGAAAACGGGTGCGGCGGGCGGCCCGGCCGGGGCGGGGGCTGGCTGCTGCCCCGAGGCGGTGTCGCCTGTGACAGGTGCGACTCTGCCTCCGATGCCGCCCCGATAACGGGCGTGTTACCGGGGCCGGGCGGCACCACCTGGCGCCGAGCGGACCCCTTCCCCCCGAAAAAGTCCCGCTGGGGACTGCGCGGGAGGACGCGGGCGGAGGACCCGCCGTGGGTGCGGGCAGCCTCGGTGTGGAGGGGCGGGGAGTGTGAGCGGGGGCAGGGGATGGCGCGGCGCAGGGCTGCGGGGAGCGGGCCGCGCTGACCGGGCCCCCCCGGGAGGCAGGCAGGGACGACACCGCTATAAAAGGCAACGCGCCTCCGGTCGCGCTCCGCCGGTGCCGTGCTGCTGGGTGGCGGCCGAGGGCAAGGGTGGGAGGGGGCAGCATCGAAAGCGGGGGTGCGTAGAGGGAAGGGAAAGGAAAATACAAAAAGCGAAGCCCACGTTAAGGGGTGTCCCTGCCTCGGCTGAGGCGGGGCAGCAGCGGCTCTCGGGCGCTGCCGGGCTGGGAAGCCAGGCTCGGTGCGGAGGCTCGGGAGGGGAAGGGGGGGAGCCTGTTGACAGGCTGCCGGGATAAAAAACATGGAGGCCGCCGGCTCCCTCGGTGTTTACTCTCGGCACTCAGCCGGGCGGGGAGGGCGGCTGTCCCCGCCACCGAGACGTTACCCCACGGGGAATGGCGGCGGGGACGGAGGGGAGGGGAGGGCAGGGATGCCCGGGCCGCAGGAACCGCCGGCGGCGGGGACGGAGCCGTGCCGGCAGCCTGGGCGGCGGCGGCTGAGCCTCCCTCCGGTGCCGGCTGCCCTCCTCCGAGCGGCGGCGGCTCCTCCCCTCTGCTCCGCTCCGCCGGCGGCTCCGCGCCCCACCGGGCACCCCCGGCCATCGCTCCCGGGCGGGGCGGCAGGGCTGGGCACTTGCTCCGTTTGGATGCCTAAAAAGGAGCGGCCAGCAGGGAAAATGCAGACTCACCGCCGGGAAGATGAGGGGGATTGCCGATTTCGTGTGTAAAAAATAAAAATAATAATGATGGCAGTAGTAGTAATAATAATAAAAGCGGTGTTAACTGGGATTTTAAGGAGGGTCCGGGAGGGAAGTGGGAAACAGCGTAATCGGTGCTGCTTGCGGTCGGTGCTTGCTGTGAATGTGTTTGATGTAACGAGGAGGTATGATTTGTAGCAGGCATCCCTGAAGCAGGGTTCAGAGCTGCGTTTGCTTGGACAGACGGTCCGAACAGGGGGCTGCGAGCCCTCTGAAGGGCCTGATGCTCCTTCAGCAACCTGTTTCACGTGACAGCAATGGATCCGAAACTCCTTGTTGAGTCGAGGTGCTGGCCTTGTTGGGTTTTGTCATGGAAGGACTGAGCTTTGTCTTTCTCAGGAAAAAAATTCTGTTGAAAGCAAAATGACAGATTACAACAGTAGACTTACAGCCTGCCTACTGCAGTTACAAACGGGTACATGTGTAGTAATCTTGCAGTTTTGGAAGACCCTGCCAGCTGTATTAATAGTCAACTTTCACACTTAAGTGTGGGTGGAGGGATGACACAGAGTTGATAAGCTCATAAGTGGTGCAGCAGTGATTTCTGATACTGATAATGGCGAAGTTGCACTGAGCTTAGTCTTGCAGCAGCCAAAAATCTTAAAGCAGTAGAAGGACATGTCAAATGCTTATCGAAAAACTCTCAGAGCATATTTAACAACTGGCATTTGTATTTCCGTATTTACATGTGGAGGTTATCTGTTTCAGGCTGGGCTGTGACATATGCTGGAAAATGTTCTCTTGTGGGTGTTTGGTACTGGGAAGAGCTCTTCAAACTCTGCCTCTGTACATGATCCACTCTTTTATAAGGAAAGGGTCTATTAAGAGATCACTAGTGCTTCCCTTTGTTTGACTAGGAGGCACAGGTTTTTTTCGGTGAAACACAATGGACACAGCAATCAATGAACAAGCAAAAAACTTTGGTGTGTGTGGGAGCAGACAAAATACTTTTTACAGTATTTACAATGACAAGTGTTTCCTTTTTCCTGTCACTTGCAGAGAATGTCAGCAAAGCTGTAGCTATTACTTAAAAGAGAAAATGAGCAAAAAAGTTACAGTGTTTTCCAGGAGGGAAAAACAACAACAACAAACCCTCCCTAAACAATCAGTTCTAATCTTAGGTTAGTTAAATTGTTTAGTTGAGCTGCCAGTGGGGTTATTGGCTCTCCTCCTGTCTTTTTGTAACAGTAAGCCTGAATTAGAATTCAAGTAGCCTAAAGAATGGAGTTTCATTATTTGGAAGATGTTTTGTTAGAATATTGAACAGCAGCTGGGTTCACATCACTTGAAATGTGTATGTTTCCAGTTTTCACTTTGGTTATGTAAATGTAAATTCTGAGTTGTTGTGGAAATAAGTTGCAATTGAAATGTGAAGAAAGCCGCTGAACTGGAAGTGAGGTAGTAGTATGAAAACATAAAGATTGTGTGTCTTGAATTTAAATCAGGAATCCCATTATTGGAATTGGAAGAAATTGAGGCAGCTTACTTTGTTATCTATTTGGTATCTAAATCCCATTATTTGGAGTTGAAAAGACAAGAACACCTTGTTAGATCTGTCACCTTCTTTGTGACAGGATTAAGAGTAAAACTGCTAAGCAGTAGAGTGGAGTGCCAAGCAAAATGACTACATTTTGATGGAGAAAATACAGTGGTTGTAGGAAATGCCTTTCTGTGCTTTATGTAAATTGGAGATTACAGATGACTGTAAACTGAGAGAAGGGTTATGTTTTGAAATTATGGAAAACCAGACTATTACTGTATGAAAACCCAGAGTTCAGATGGGTGGGTAAAAGGGTGTTAATGCATGTGTTAAAGATACAAAATCTATTCTGTTTGAAAAGGTATTAAGATAAAACTTTTCAAAATGCATTCTGTTTCAACTTAAAATCCTCTGTATTCCTAAGGTCTGAAAATGGCATGAGCAAAGTTGAATTTGAGGGACTGCCATCAAGTCATGGCTTACAGGGCAGTAACCATACAACGATTTTGTTTGAGTATTGTTCTTTTGTGTTGTCATTGCTTGAATCTTCATCTATGCAGCTTTGAGTCCTCAATGCTTTGGGAAGGGGACTGTCAACTGACATCTTTAAGATGCAAGAATGAGGATTGTCTGTTAAGTTTAAATCATGCTATTATAACAGTGCCTTCCAAACCAAAGAATTTTTACTAGTTGAAGTTCATGAATTTTGGTTTTGAGCATAAAGAACAAAACTTTTTTTGTCTAACTAAGAGAGATATTGATCGTTCTGTAATTAAACTCACCTTTCTGGGATGACGGAGAAATTTGTGTACACCAAAGAATGCAGAGAAAAAGGCTTATAAGCACTTCAGTCAGCTCCTGGCTAGATAGTATAGCAAGTGCCTTTATAAATGGCTCTGATTACTCTTAGTGGAAAAAAAGCCCAACCAAGTTATCAAGGGGTTTATCAATTGATAAATCTTCACAGTTTTGTGATGAAAGGGATGTAATGTAGTTATTTCCTGTAAGATACATTTAGTGTGAGTGGCTTCTGCAAACTGTGCAGTAGCTTCATTCTTGTATGGATGAATGATGCAGTCTTCAAACCAGTTGAGGAGATCCGTGTTGTCACCACCTGTTTATGAGAACACTTTCCACGTTTCCAGAAGGAGCACAATTTACATACTGAGCAAGGGGCAGGGACATTTTGGAGAGACAGAAATGTTTGAAAAACAAGAGGCCCTGGAAGTCTTGTCACTAGGGTGAATAACTACCTAAGCTTTGCCAGGTCAAATCTGAATACAACTGTTAATCTACTTCATCACTTCATCTGGGAAAACAAAAAAGTGGAGGATTTTCCAGCTAAAAATGAATCTATGCAGGTGGCAGCAGCCCTTTCTCAGGAGGAGTAAGTATATAAGATGAACATGGGCCTGGAGGAGAAGGGTGTCCCAAGTAGAGAATGCAGTGTGCCACCTGTCCTGAGGTAAAGTCGGGGAATAGGCTGGTAGCCAGAACAGCTTTGAAAAGCACCTGGTTTTGGCATCGTACACTTACACTAAGAAGTACGTACACAAGCAGGAAAGAGTAAGCTTAACGATAAGAGAATTTAAAACTTTGTTTTGAGATATATGTAGGTACCAGAATGTCCATGAGAGTATTTTTAGGAAAATGGGATGCTGAAATCTATTGTGATTACAGACATGTAGTTGAAGACTTGTGCAAGTACTAGTGACTTGAGACTTGGATCAGTCTAAGTTCAACCAAGTCTGCCTGTAGCAGCCTAGGCTGATAATTGCTTGAGTAGCTGAGACCATATAGGAAGAATTAATGGGTGTCATGAAAAGATGATTGATTTTTTTCCTCTTAAATAATGATCATGTGGTTTGCTTAGTTTTCATGAATATCACTTAACAAATAATACTGTAAAGATAAAACCCAAAAGATTTATTCAGGTTATAGGGAGGACCTATGTTTTACTTCCTCCTAATCATATTGTTTTATATACTGTTGCCTTGCTTGCTTTACATTAGTGTCCTGTGTGACAGTGGCTGGGAAAGTTAACTGCCTGTAGTAGACAACGTTGAAAATGCTGCTGTAGTAGAGAAGAGGGGAAGAAAAGAAAGTGGCAGGGGAAAGATTACATTGACAAGAAAAAGCAAGCATACTATTAAAAGGCAACAAATTTTTTTTTTTCATGAATACTGCTAGTAAAAAAAAATGCAAGCTTTTAGATCATGGGTAAAATAGCTTTCATATTAGGCACCAAACGTGAAAAACAAGCCCAGTTTTCAGCTTAAATCCATGAAGCAGAACACTGTAAAGTTAAGAAAGTGCCTTTCTAAGAAGGTTCATCCATCTCCTGCTGATGTGTAGTAGCTTATAGAGAAGGTAGTCAGAGCTGTGGTTGTGGCTTACTTGGTGTGGCAGTTGGAGTAGCTACAGGGTAGTGACAAAAGTCTAACAAAAATAGTCTAGTAGCGAAGCCAAAAGCGAAGTGTTGTCAGGCAGTACTGGTGGTTCCCCACATTATATCTCCATGCTGTCCTCTGCGGGTATTGATTCTTGGCCCTGTGGCTGTCAGGAGCTGAGGTGTGTTTGACGGTTTTAAGAAGTGGTGAGCATACAGAGAATGTAATGTATGAAACAAGTTGGCCATTCTGTCATGCAGTTTAGCATGGCAACAGCATTTGTATTAAAAAATAAACACAAGAAAAAAAGGAAGGTGTTGTGTTGGCTTTTCAAGAATATGTTGCTTTGTTCTTTGGGTTGCTTTAGTCAGTGATCAGGTTGCAGCAGTATTGCTGTCATGAGTGCTGGTTCACTCGGTACGAAAAAGAAGTGAGTCCCCTTGTGGAGTTTTGGATCCAGTTCGAGCAGCATCTGTTTTAATAAGATGGGTAAGGGTGGGGAATGATGTTTTGAAAAACACCATAGAGAAATGTCATAACTTGATAGTTCCTGATGTGCAGCATACAGAACAAAAATAACTATAGAAACAATGAAGTTACAATGGAGAAGTTGTTGGATTCACATTTCTTGGAACACTGAAGACGAGGGCAGAATGCTTCAGTGTGAAATGCGGCAGCTGTTGTGCAGCTTGGCTTAGCGTGGAACAGCCGAACTTCTCTGGGGATAGCAAAGGATAAAGTTAGGGGTCAGGGTGTGTTTGAAAGAGTCAGAGGCAGAAGTCATGAACATTTTTAAGAGGGGACAGAGAATTACTTGTAACATCTGTGATAGCTGATAGTTGATAAACTAAATGCACATTTGGAGTGGAAGGTAAATGGGAGTCAGAGAAAAGCCAGGCCTATTCTTGAGAGGAGTATGTTTGAGCTGGTGTGAAGTGCTGGTGTGCTTAGAAAGGAGCAGACAGAGGTAGGAGGAGACTTGGTGCAGCTGAGGCTTTCATTAATTGCGGAGCTTGGTCACTGTGCAGACAAGGTGGGTAGTAAATCTTAAAGAAGTGGTTTCTCTTCAATTAAATGTGTCCCACAGCAATGTAGCAGAAACAGGTATGAAATTTCAACCAGGAATATCATGTAGCTTCCCAAAAGCTTTTCCATGTAAAATGACCATCTAGGTAAATAAAATCTGAACAAAGACTGGAAAGACTTTCCCTACCAGAATATAAAGAGAAAATACTAATGTTGCTCTACTGTTTTTCAATTAAAAATTGAAAAAAAAAATTCTTGTGTCAACAAATGACCGTATTTTGATACAGACTGTTAGGTCAGTTTATTAGTAGGGTGAAGCTGCACTGTGATTTTGGTCTGCAGCTTGAAGAAGGAGATGAGATCACTGAAATAGCTCTTTTTTTGTCAGCAAAAGTGTTAAAATAGGAAAGACACATTGAAACTTTGGAAATGCACTGATAGTTGAGGGATATTCTTCTGAAAGTGGATAATGATTTTAATGAGAACAAAGGAAACTAATTTTTCTGCTTGATGTTGGTGAGAATCAAGTCTAATCTTAAAAAAAAAAGGCTACTGGATAAAATAAAAAAATATTGAAGGTCATAGCAGGCTGTTTTAAATCTAGTGACTAAAATGGTTGCATCTACTTGGTTCTCTTAAAGAAATTTTCTTGATTTGGAGAAGGATCTTTGTTTAACTTAACATTTTTCTTGGTGCAGCGAAATCAAAAAGTAGACTCCTGGTGAAGTAATACTGATGATCTGCAAAGCTGAGTCATATTCCTTCAGGAAGGATACTGCTGTTTTGAGAAAACAGATCACTTACCCAGTAGTGAGGAGGAGGAATTGAAATGACAAGGAACAACTCAAGTGCTTTTAGCAGTAGACACTACAGTACATTAAAGCATCCGATTTTCAGCTTCTAGAGTGGGTTGTTATATTGATATACAAAGAGGAGGGTCATAAATGAGCTGTGTCCACAAAGTTTCAGCAGTGTGAGTGACAAGACTCTGCTTTAAAGATACAAGGCCCTTCCCAGTGGCTTTGCCGAATAGCTGCTTTAACTCATCTGAAACTGGAGCTGTTGATCCTAGCCTCTTGTGGCTGCACAGAGTAGGAGGAGATAGCCTAGTTGTCATTGTGCATTTGTTTAAAAAATAGGGGTGTTTTCCAGGGTTGTTGAGTGGAGTCTTCTCAAATCATTTAGCCAAATTTATTTCATCTCCTCTGTCTGTTATCGCCATGCATAAGTGGCAGTAACACTGATTAATAAAAACCACTGCAAATATGTAACAGGATTTCCTACTGAGCAGTGCTGAACTGTGCATCTTGCTGATGCTCTGAATGTGATGTTTTATACCTGGACCTTACTGAATAACTCAAATCAGTATTACTGTTCTCTAATTATGGTGGGTTTTTTTCTTAAGAGGAAAAAGGAACCTTTACAGGGAGAGGGGAAAATTCTTTGTCTCTTAGGGCCTAAGATGATGAGGAAGCAAAATGTAAATGATAAAAAGAAAAGTGTAGGCTTCCAGCACTCAAAATATGCCAGTAGTTTGTTTTGTTAGGTATGTTTTGTATTATGGTATTTCAACAGGGTGCTCAGATAGTTCCTACAAGTCTGTAAGAGACTAATGTTAGTGGCTTGTGTAAGAGCATCAGAACATGAAGCTAAGATTCAGGAAGGTTTGTTTTACCAGAGTGCATGGGGATATATGTGTGCATGTATACACTGTCAAACTGCATATTCTGTGTAGCTTGAAAACTGAGTTTGCATGATGAATCTTTAAGAAAAACTTGGAGAAAGTATTCTGGGCGGCAGGCACTGAATGGGGCTATTGTGAGTAATCCCAATGTGTTCTAGTCATCTGTGAAACTAAATGCTTAGACACTAGAACCAGAGCTTAATTACTCATGTTTCCTTGTAGTCTTAGCACGTGTATGAGCAGTAATAGTTATCTGTGAGGCGTCTGCAGACTGTGTAAACAATCAGTAGTGATTTTTGCGGTTAGCTTCATACGTAACTGTTTAGCAATTAGAGGCTGAGGATCTGGGGTCATAGCAAAGTGAGATTTCATAAGTGCTAAAAATGAACAGGGAAGTGTACGGCAGCCAGTAGGGCTTACAAGGACATCTTAAGCACCTCCTTGTTTTTATGTAGTCCATACCTCACTTCTTGCATAAAACAGTGAATTAAAATTAAAAAACTTAAGATTTTATACTGAAGTCTTGCATTTTTGTGCATCAGTGAAACTTGCAGCCTTATAAGATACTTTGTCAAGACATTTGGTCAAAGGCTTTTCACTAAGCTTTGTGTGATGGTCACGTAGCTGGTAAATAACTTTGAGGCCATTAAACAATGAAAAATGTTATTGCTGAGATCTCTTGAAAAAACAAAGGGCTCGAACGTTGAAGTCTTAGAGACTGCTTGTTTTCAGATGTTAAATGATGGGATGAAATGAGGTGATGTTTCTTAAAACTTGGGCCAGATAATAAAGGAAGGATACATCAAAAACAGCAGGAGAATACAAGAACATCCCAAGAAGTGAGTTAGAATAAATGGGGTATTTAAATTCTAAATATTACTTGGCTAACCTTTTAGGCTACACAATGGGCTTTCCTGTACCCATTGTGTAGACCTGGTTGTGTGTACACTATTGGATATACTTTTTTTCTACCAGCATTAAGGTACTAAGTCCTACACTTTACGAATGTTTATCATGCCAGTAACTTTCGGAGATGCTGGGTTATGCAGTATTGGGTGTAAAAATGCTGTCATTTTCTGAGGTCATGAAAATGCTCCATCCTCTTCTAAAAAATGTAGGCTAAAGTTGAAATGTCTTGGCCTTTCATAATTCTTCTGGAAATTCGATATCTGCAGGTGGAGGCACAGAAAAAAAGGTAGAAAGCTGTCAGCAAATCAAGGTGAATTGAAATATAAGTTGACTGGATTGTCCTATTCTGTGCAAAAGCTGATAGTACATAGTGTGGTGAAGATCAGACTTTGAGGATGTCAAACGCCGTCTTTAGAGGCATCCTTCTGTCTGTTACTATAGGGAAATAAAATAGGATATGATTCCTCTGCTAAAGAAACTGAAGAGCCATGATTTTTATTTTTAAAAAAATAAAGCTTTAATCTGTAAGTGTTTATCCCTGTCTTCATCTATTTATTTGTTGATGTTAGTTAGCATATTGCACATTAGGTTGATCCTAAAAGAGTGGAAGTGCGACAGTTACAGCAGTAGCTTATGCTCTTGCTTTGCACCCCTTAAAGTCACACTTTGTTTGCCTCAAGTACTTGTTTTCTGCAGTTAAGGACAGCTGCTAGGCTTGAACTTGCTATGGTTTGCAAAGTTCAAAGAGGAAAAAAGAGGAAATTGGTGCTGTGCATTGCTTAACTGACAGGGAATTATGCGAGCCAGGCTTCTGTAAAGACAACAAAGGCAAGCCAAACTAAAATTTATTAGGACAGTGGCACCTTTTCAGAAGGAAAGGTGAGGTCAGCCATAATAGCTTATCTAGTAACTTGATTGGCTTGTTAATGTTTTATATTAAATAAGTAAAAATTAAGATATCAGGTTCTCCAAATGTAGTGGAAGGCTTTTTGGAAGGAAAACAAGATGTCTATGTTTAGCCTATACCCAGGGCTAAACTATAACAGTCACTATCGCCTGACAACCCCATACCAGCCAGGGAGGAGAATTGGAAAAAAGGAGAGCAGACCCGTGGGTGGAAGTGAAAGCAGTTTTTAATGAGATACCACCAATGCTACAGAGATATCCAGAGTTATACTCAGCCAAATGAGTATCCAGTCATCACAATCAACTGGCGCAGGGAGAAGCAGGAGGAACCTCAGCAGGAACCCCACAGGAGCTCCCCTTCCTCAGCAAACCTTTCCCCTTTATAATGCCCATGCCACGATGGGATGGGCTACACCTGTAGCTCACTCAGGTCAGCTGCCCTGGCTGACCTGAAACTGCTGACAGCCTGCCTGGCACAGCTGGGCTGGGATTCTGTCCCAGCCAAACCAGGACAGGAGGATCACTTGACTGAATTTCTTGCCTTGGTGGCTGAGCAGAATGTTACAAACCTAAACTTGGTTTCTGTTCCCATTATGGGAAAATTCTACTGCTTGTCTATTGAATTATCAAGGCAGCAGAGCCAATTCAAGCCTGTTTATAAGAAAGTGATAAAATATGGTTTGGCTAGTGGTGATCCTTGCAGAGGATAGCCATGACATGCTGTCACCTGTCAGTGCAGAAAGACCAGTATCTTTTGTAGCGCAATGCAAGGACTGAAGTGAAATTTGCCTGTCCTTAACTCAGAACAAGGGTACAATTCAGCCAACAATAACCACTTGGTGTGTGTTAACTTTTTTTTAAGCTTGGAATCAGATGCATCCTTCCCTAGCCAAAGGGAAACATTTGAGAAGCTGTGACGCATTTACACAGTTGAAGGAAGGAAATGTCCAAAAGAGTCAAAAGCTAAAAATAGATCAGTTTACTGAGTTGAACTCTGGGTGGGAATTGAAGAAGTAAATATAAATCTAAATTTAAACTTTTGTGGCTTACATAGCTGAGTAGCGTAACCCTTTCTGGATATTTTTGCATTAAGCTTTATAGTGGACAGCTTCACCTGAAGACTTTGTCAAGCCTTTTGAGGTGAATTTTCAGTGTCTTAGACAGCACTGAGAAGTCTGATAGTCTCTTGATGATTATTGTTGTAGCACAGTTTAACCCTGGAAAAGTGGATTGTAGGTTAGGTTTCTTTGGTTTATTTTTGTTTTGTTTTGAAGAGCTTTTCTGTGGAAATGGTGTCTCCTGACTCTACTGAACAGAAGTTTTAATCCAGTAGCTGTTAGAACCAGTATCTATGAGGTTAAAAAAAGAGGATTAATTTCTTCCCCCAAGCTTCTTCAAGAAGCAGTAAATTTGCCTTTGTCTGACCCATATATAAAAAGTGGTGATAACTTGAACATTTAAGAATTGATGTTTGGCTGTCCAAAAAGGTTTGCCTTCCGTCCTGCCACAAACCCCAGTTTGGAAGCTATCAGCTTTCCTTTGTGGTAAAGAAAAAAATAAGCTTGTCGGTGTGTTTAAAATCTGTGTAATAGAAGAGAATTTTGGAAAAAACCTTCATATGTGAGAATGTTCTAGATTACTGTCCTTCAATGATGACGATAGTGCCATCAAAATAAAGATAAGGAAATTTTCTTTCTTTCTCCCTGGAGCAACATTATATGGTTTTGGGGGAGCTGGGGGCAACCCACACAATACTAGTAACTAAAAACTGGCCTTTTCCAGTCCAATGAAGCAGGTGCAGTGCAAGTGAATCCCTGTGGTTTAGTGCTTGCCGGCTGCCCGTGAAGATGGATGATGCTATGCCTAATTCTAAGCTGTGCATTGGAGAAGAGAAATACATCTAGTTAATGCTTTGACTTTATCAGAAAAATGAATGTTACTGTTAAAATATATGTATTTACAAATATAGGAAATGTAATAGGAAATTATGGGTTAAAATGGTAGCATTGATTAGATTAACTTCAAGCAGTAACTGTCTTCCCTTCTACCCCCCAAGATGAGATGGTTAGTTTTTAGGTTTAATATCTTCCCTTTTCTGACTATATTGTCTGCTGTAGAATCTTTGCTTGGCAGATGTATAAATAGTTGTGCCCTTGTTTGCTTTTTGTTTGGTTTTCCAGAGGAGCTTGAGAATGTTTTTGCAAGGTTGTTTTGAACAAATTTGGTATCTTTGATTACTAAAATAGTATTTGTTCCAAGCAGCAATTTATCTGTTAAAGCAATGAACAGTTTGTAGAAAAATTACTTGACTATCTGCAGTCATGGGTATAGACCAACAGGCCAATTTAAACTTCATATTTATGGAATATATTGTTATAGCAAAGCCTGAAAACTACTATTTTTAAAACCTCATTTTTCTAGAATATGCTTTTGAAGTGGGATTTGACCATGTTGCTGTCCCCCATGTGTTACTTCACTGTTACAAAGTTAAAATTATAAAAACCTTTTGAAAGACCAATTGGTTAGCTGGGCAGCTACTTTGTGATGTTTCTGCTTGTAGGCAAGTTCATGATGTACAATCTGAGCAGGACCTGACTTGCAGTTCATGTCTGCTGAGGCAGTAAGTGTGGGTTCAAAGAGCAAGAAGGTGCTGGTCTCCATAATGCTCTAGATGGCCTCTAGGCAGTGAAAGGGAAGTGGCAGAGCCCTGTATTTGAGTGTGGGAGGGTAAGGATGGATAAACCTTGATACTGAGGCAGAGCACTTAATGGGCAGTCTTTAAGTTGTCTGGGCTTGGTTCCCTTCTGTGCATATGCTGCAGCTTTTGTATGTGTTGATACAATAGAGAATAGAAGTGGGTTTTTTGTGGTCTTGAGCAGACAACATAGTATTCTAGGCTTTGTTTCTTTGTGGAGTGTTTTCAGTACTTGGGTTAGGAGTCTTGCTCCACTTGCCTCCTTTGCTAATACTTTGTGTTCTGGCTACTGTTCTAGCTACAAAGCTTCAGAGGTGGGGTACAAAAGTGGCTGGTTTGGGCTCTCCTAGTTTAATGAGACTTGCCTAACCATAGGAGAGAGGAGTGTTAGGGGAAGGATAGCTATCTTTTTCCAGAGGGGCTTTTTACTGTCTTAATTGTCCTCTCTTGTGCAATTCCTTCTTTTGTTCCTTTTCCTCAATAAATAAGACAGAGGTCCAACAGACAATAAGCTCAATCACTAGGCATCAGCGTTCATCTCCACAGGAGCTCCATTATGTGTACAGAGATAAGTGGGGGGTCCTATGGAAAAGCACTGCATGCTTTGAGGGTTACGGCATGTGTGCTACACTGACAAATAAGGGTTGCTCAGGCAGCCTTAATGCTGCTGTCTATGTTTAGCCTGTATCTGGGGCTGAACTATAACAGTTGCTCTATCACCCAATGACCACTCACCAGCCAGGGAGGGGAATCAGGAAAAGGAGAGAAGACCTACATGTCAAAACCAAAACAGGTTTAATGAAACAGCACCAACACGGGTGTACAGAGTTATACTCATCTGAATGAATATGCAGCAGTTCCTCAGGAGCAGGGAGAAGCCAGGGAAGGACCAGGAGGAACTCCTCAGGAGCAGAGAGAAGCCAGGGAAGGACCAGGAGGAACTCCACAGGAGCTCCCCTTCCTCAGCCAACCTCTCCCTTTATAATGCCTGTGACATGATGGGATGGGCTACACCTGTAGCTCACTCAGGTCAGCTGCCCTGGCTGACCTGAAACTGCTGACAGCCTGTCTGGCATGGGCTGTGCTTCTGTCCCAGCCAAACTAGGACAGATACATTACCTAGTTTTTGAGTGCTTTTTGTGGCAGCTTCAATCAAGGCTGGTCCTGGCTTAAGTCATTGTTTTGCATTTATGTAAAGTTTTCATTAAATGCTTTAGTGGATGACAGTAGGTGACATTGGTTTTGACAGACTGCACTGGATTACTGTGTTACAACAGCTATTTTGGGAGTAGAAATGCATTAATTCACTATATGATATTAAGCAAGGTGGATGTGTAAGCTGCTTTATTACTTAGACATGTTGAGGAAAGCATCTCTTCAAACACAAATTAAGTACTTTTCTTGGAGGCTTTTTTTTTTTGACAAACTACCCAAGTACACTCTACTGTTAAATTTCTTAGGGTTCGATTTGTCACTTGAGCATCACGTTCTCCCCTACTATTAAAAACTAAATGAAGCAAGATGTAAAAATTGTCAAATATCAAGGAGCAGAAAGGAACCAAGTGCTAAATTACCTTTTTGTAAGCTTATATGTAATTAAGATCTGAAAGACAAAGTGTGCTCAGGTGAGGGAAGCTTTCCCCAGCATAATAGTCTAGGTTTCACTTGCAGAACACCCATGGAAAAGTAGATGACACTGAAGGACTTAACTGGAAATACATATTGATAAGTTACTTAAGTTACTACACTATTTTTTTTTTACCAGCTGTGTGGACTGTATTAAGCACACAAGTGGTAAAGTTGCTGCGTTAAGCTTTCTGAACTGAGCTGTCATGTAACCTCTGAGGAAGGACCCAAATGGACATGAAGGGGTGACTCTCTTCATGGTAGGAAAGAATTATGTTGCTGTGTAAAAGCCATGTTCCTCTTGTTTTGTGAGACAGAAATTGGCTGAATATGTGAAATAACTGTTTCCATAGTAAGGTAAATCTCTTAATGTAATGAAATGGATTCCTTATTGAAAGGTGACTGAAAAAATAGCTAATTATCAGAGACAAAATAATCCCGTATCTACATAGTGGAGCCATATGTCAAAAACGACAAACATCTGGAAATGTTAGAGTTATATTTAAAACTTCAATATTCATTGATTTCCAAGTCCTCTTGTAGGAGATTGGTTCACTTAGCTTTTGAACAGCACACAGCAGAAGGGTAGTGTTACCATCCACATTAAAACAAAGAATGAATTAATTCCATTTAAGTGGCACTTTTCTCATCCAAGCATCCATTCCTTTTGAAGAAAACTTGAGAATAAGGCCAGGATCAAAGTAAAAATTCATGTTTCTGTTGTGGTGTTGATATCGCAGGGAAAGGGAGGGAGAAAGGAGCAAAACAGTTGCTCGCGCTGGGGACCAGTTGAGCAATTTTAACCAGTGAGGCAAGACTTCTGTGTGAATTGTTGAGCATGTGGTAGTTGAAGTAGAGCTCTGGAAAATAAGCTCTGTTGTCCTTATCTTGGTTCTGCCCAAATATATTAAAGTTTGGCACTGGTGTGAGATGTAGTCTTCAGAGAAGGCAGCCATACTTGGCCTAGGGGCAGGCAGGAGCATACCTAAGATGATGAAGGATGGAAGAGAAAATTGGGGAAGGAGAAGTTAACTGACAGAATCAGGACGTGGAAATTGCTGCGCTACCTAACTGCTACAAAAGTTGCTGTTTCTCTTATAGTAACACTGAAACAGAACTAACAGTTCTACTGATGTACACAGGCAGATTAATAGATGCAAGGGAGCCTGAATTTTCACAGGCCATTTGACAGGAAATGTAGTGTTTCCCTGAAGCAACTACTGATTTCAAGGCCAAAAGGAAGGTTTTCTTTGTTTTAAAGCAGACCATGAGAAGGACAAGCCTAGTCAGAAGAATGGGAGGGATATAATGGGTACCTGGTGCAGAAGATTTGGGATTACAAATGCGTGAGGTCTTAAATAGAACTGACCCTTGAAAGGAACAGGGAGGTAGGCTGCTTTTTATGTACCATGCTGCTCAGATGTTTGCTTTACAGGGATAATGTGCTCAAATCAGAGAGAAAAATCTGTTAATAGGTCCTGCCCTAGATAGATCTAATGCTTCTTTATTCCCTGAAGGGAAGAGCAACAAACAGGAAAGGAACTTACATAGAATTCCTTAATTTTGTACTGCGAAGTACAATCTTGAGGACATAACTCAAGACAAAGTTACTGTTAACATGTTTTTTTAACCTTAAGATTACCTTTTTCTATACCACTCTTCCTCAAATTCCTTCCACTTACAGTAGAAATGTATTATTTGGGTTTCTGTGGAAAGAGCAGTTCAGTTGTTCCAGGATGTCACCGACGCAGTCTTGGCTCCGTAAGGGCCCCAGCACATAAACAGGTTCGTGGTTATTGCCCTTGCTCTAGCCTCTGATCTGGCAGGAGTACTGCAGAGGATGTGTGTGAGAGGCTGTACTGATCTCAAGAGATTTGTTGAACCTTATCTCTAGGTAATCATCTTGTTGTGTTCAGATGAGATTACTAATCATGTCTTTTAATTGGAGAAATGTCATAGCTGTAGGAAAATAAAGCTATTTGGGAATGTTGGTGGTTATTTTGCTGACCATCTCCCCTGCTTAAGGGGGCTGATCAAAACTTCCTGCATTGGCAAACGTTTGCTCTGAAATAAAAAGGAACCGTGACTAATTTCAGGCTGACTTCTTCCCAGGGACTTTTTCTTCTTTGCGGTCAAAAGTTGCTCTTGGTGAAATAGTGAGAGATGTGAAGCATAAATTACCTTGTATTGAACCTGTAAAGAGGCAGCTAAATCACCTTCATTTTGATTGTTGCCTTCTAGTAAAGTATGTTGAAGGAAAAGCTGACATTATTAATGTAAAGATAGGTTTCCAAAAAAGGGCAGTTTATATAGCTGGAAAACTGAAGCAGAGTTAAGAAAAAAGAGCTAACTTGAGTTTACTCCCTGGACTAACAGTAATTTCAAAGTGAACACATTCTGAGATGTTGCTTTGACAGCAATCTTGGATCTAATCCTGTAGTATGCAATTAGAGTTGTCATCCCCTGTGATATTTAAAATGCTTATAACTGGCTTCAGTTTAGCACAGAAAGTGAGTGTTGTTGAGCTATTTTTTCAAATAACATCTACTTCAGTAGTTGCTATCTGTGCAGTTTATCTAGTGTTAACAGCATTCAAGTGTCTGAAATTAGGAATATATTGCTGTAAGAAACAAGCAAACCACAGCCCATACATTTTGCTCGCTACCTTTAATTTAAGCATGGTGTTACTATTGTGTGTCCTGCTGTTGTGGCTTATTTGGTCAGAGTTCTGAGTCCATGGAAAGTATTTTGGTTGGTGTGTTAAAGATAAAATAAAAATTGGTACTGTGACCTTTCAAGCTGGTGGAGGAAGTTGTCAGCCAAATGTATGAAATTACTAATTGGTTGATAGCTTGAAAATGGATCTTAATTAAAAGCCCAAGTTTTATAGAGACAGCTATGTATTAATGAGGTAATTTTATTTTTTCCTTTAAAATTGGCCTTGCCAAAGGGAGGCTTTGTGATGGCATCCTATAAAGGCATGATTGGAAAAAAAGGTTACTCGAATGGAAGGACAGGTAGAAAGAGGCTTGTGTTTATGTAAGGTTGAAAAAACTAGACTTAAAAATGCTGTAACAGAAGAGCCATACTGATAAGAAGGAACAAAAGTATGAGGGAGCATATACATACTGCGCTGTTCTAAACAGGATCACAGAAGTCCTTAAGAGCCTAGCTTAGATATAAAACATGAGCGTAGATGCTGTTGCACTCCTTGTGCTGCCAGTGGTTCTGTCTGTGAATGTGTTCACATCTGACTTTTAAGTTGTAGTTTTTTCTAAGGCTAGAAATGATTAGTCAAGTTTTGCTGAGGCTTGCTGTCTGATAATACTGCGCTTTTTCTGGCTCTTTGGATATCTGTGGCTGGTTGACTGTTCCCCTGCTTCTTAGAAGTGGTGTGAAAGTTTTTCCTGAAGCAGTGGCTGTATGCTGGACTTTGCTGTGCTTAGTACAGGGAACCTGTGGTCTGACTGGCTCCTGTGTGTTGAAAGAGTTGAATGTAGGCTATACAACTTGAATTCCTGAGGAGAAAGAGGTCGTACATGTGTTCTTTAAAACATTTTTAGTTATTGCATCTCTGCCTTTCCCTTAAGCTTTCAGAGACGTATCTGAATATAGCCTCAATTAAATTCCTGTCCTTTAATGAAGGAAGTCCTTTGTTTAATGCGTAGCTGATACACTGGGAATGTTAGGGCATCAGTCAGGATCCAAAATTAATTGCCACTTGGGACTGATAGTGCCACATGGGCACTGTAAAGAACATTGTCTCTTTCAAAAGCCTTCTGAAATGATCAGCTTTGAAAATGAGGCACATTCTTATTATATTAAAGAAAGTATTGTGAGTACTGAATCTTGCTTTGCGTTTTCAGTTTGTAACAACAAAAGCAAATAAATATTTTGTCTGTTGAAGATGGCACAAGTTGAAAGAGGAGGGCAATAACTTCCTTACTTGCTGCCTCCTTGTGCTCTCTCTCCCCTCCACCAGCTCCCAAACATAGGAGGAAAAAGTGCAGAGCTGGCGCAAAGGGAAGAGGGCATCTGGTTCCAAACCCAGTGACTAATGCGTCAGTCTGTGGTAGAACAATATTGTTTGAACGTGGCTAAGGCCCTGTTCTTTCCTTTCTATTGAATTCCTTCCTGTTTAAGAACATTGTCTTTAAAATACACTTATATCAGCTTGAATGGTAGGAACTTGGTGCTTATTGCTATAGGATCTGTGTTAATTGGTTGGTGGAGCTGTTTCAAGTAGCGAAAAAAAATGTTAAGCAGGCATTGGCTGTGGGATAGCAAGACTCTTTGTTAGCAGAGCTGTTAAAGCATACTATGTGCATGTGGAGTTAAAAGAAGGCAGAAATAGGGAGGAGCTGGAGCTCAACTTGCCTTTGGGAGCTCAGCAGGGGTAGAAGATCCAGCAATCAGGCAAAACTGTGCTAGCTGACATGGATCCAAACACACAACTGTCAGCTGAATATCAAGTTAAGTAACTGATGGGTATTGAGGAACTCAGTGGCAGCTTTCATGGTCCATTGCATTGTATCAGTTAATATAGAAGATCAGGCTCCATTTGATCAGTTAAAGGAAACGCTTAATTTTCGGTAATGCTTGAACTAATATCCAGGCATTTCTGTGACTTGAACTTCAAAAGTAAAATTGGAGGTAGCTACTCTACATATTCTCTCTGACTAATTTCTGTGACTTGTATTGGACTGGTTGTGGGCAAGCAGGGAGGGGAGAGTGCTGTGTTTTTTCAATAATTGTATAATTAAATTCATTGATGGTAGGCCAAGAATACTGATCACAAGGGCTGGTGCTGAATCAGAAGGAATACTTTAAATGGTGCTCTGTTGAACAGAGACATAATTGCCCTCTCTTTCCCCTTCTTGGCTTATTGGATAGCTGAATTGCTCATTTCATACATGACTTTGAGTGTGACTAGAGCTGTGAATCAGTGTTTGTTGGAGTTCTGCATCTGGCTTATGTTCTGACTTCCCTTTTATGAGCTGGAGAGGCTGTCTGTTATTACTATGTAGTGAAAATCCTCTTAAACTCTCCGTGTTATGAGTGGGTGAAAATGTTTGGCAAACACACGAATCGATAATTGCTTATTTGCCTCACTGCTGCTTTTCAGAAGCTTCACTGGCCTTTTCTGTGTTTGCACAGATAATCGATTTCTGTCCCCAAATGATAATTACAAAGGATAGATAACTTCATTTACAAAGTCATCCTGCAACTGCACCTCTCTGAAACTGCTCTTGCTTATCCCATTTCTGACCTTTTGTCACCAGCAGCAAGGCTTCTATCAAAACTGCAATCGCTTTTGTGAAGTTAGAAAAACTTGATTATTTTAGTTACAGGTGTTCACTGGTTTACCATGCTGCTGAAATGCTCAGAGCTCTGTGCATGACAAAAGGAGTAAGTAAACTGAATAAAGACTATTAAAAGAGAAATAAACACTTGTCTCAGTATGAGGAAGAACACTGCATGTAACTTGACCTGGTAAGGTTTCATAAAGAAGAGACTGGCTTTTTAATGGCCTAACATGTCCATTTTGTTTTGCTGTTGCTGGCTGAAATTGAAAATTAAAATGAGGGAGAAATACTTTCATGATTACAGTTTTCGCTTGGGAACTATTTCAGTTGTGGCTTTCTCATAAGAGAGATTGTGGCTTCCTTTCTGCGGCATGAAAATTGGGGTTTGTGTAGCCTGTTTCTAAACTTAAGAACATTCTAGATGCCACTCTTGAAAGATACAAATTCCGGGTGCTTGCAGTTTGAGGAAGTCCCTAGCTGAATCAGATTGCCATCTTGATGTGACCTTTGCCAAAAATAACTGCAGTAGTACGTGTACAAACTGTCTATACAGTATGGTAAGGAGAAGATAAAGCAATCTATTTTAATGTACTAGATTTGTTTGCTTTTTTAGATTTGCATTTCTATAGTGGAAAGGCAAGCTTTCAAAACTGTCTAGTTTACTTTGTTTGCTGTTTGGGTCAGTGGTATCTTATTCCACTGGAGGACTGCAAGATAGACTTGAGCTGTTCACACCGTCCCAAATCAGTGGGGGCTCACTGTCACGAGGTGACTTGCTTCGTTCCAGCACTTGGCTTCGTCATCCACTGAAAAACTGCTTTTGGAACCATAATTTCTGCTGCTGAAGAACTACTTTTTGGTACTGTTAGATTAGCCGGATAATAACACAATTAAAGCTTCAAACTGCATTGTTCCATAGATCAGATGAAGCCTAGGTGCAATACCTGTACCTGCCCAAACCTTAAAGTATGTGCAGATTGTTTGGATCTTGGTGATACAGTGTAATGGCAAGAAAGTTTCTTCAGTGGACAGAAGGTAGGGGAAAAAAGATTATTCTACCCTACATTCTACAGGCCTGGAACTACATATAATCTGGTTATCTAGAGCCTTTTAGTTTGCCATTAGCAATTTAGTTCAGATCAAAGTGTGCTTTTGAAGTGCACCTCTTGGTTTTCCCACTTTACAGTTCTTGTCTCTCCATTGTGGAGCATATCAGGTGCACAGATAGGATTTCTTTCAGATTAAATTGAATTGGGAGATGTGCTCTAGTTACAAAGAGATATTAAGTGTACAGAACCAGACAACAGCCAGTCAAAAGTAAAACTTCCTGCAAAACAAGTAGTTTGGCCACTGAGACCTCTGCACCAAAGTTTTGCTGTGCTGACCCTCTCCTATTGTGCTGTGTGACAAGCTAGTGTAGACTCAGCCAAAGAGGGCTAGCAGATAAGTCCTAAAACTCAGCAGATGCTCTAATGAAGTAACAAAGAGCTTGTAGTGACACAGAGTTAATTTGCTGTGTGAATTGAATGATCACTCTAAAGAAGTGGATCGTGCTTCATGGGAAGGGCAGCTAACATTTCTCAATACCAAAATAGTCCTGGGACTGCAAGGACTTGGACTGCTGAAGGAAAGGAAGAGATGGCTGCTTAAGTGACAGGTATGAGATGAAGGGCTTGGTGCAACTGTTACAGTTGTGCTTTCTTATGTGGTAAAGCACTTAGATTATGTGTCAGCACCACCCTAATGCAGTTTTGACTGGGACTTGTGCTTCAACTTTTGAAGAGCTCTGCATGTCTAAAAAGCACAAGTTGGTTGCTAGTGCTCTAGAGAGGAACAGACGTTCAAGGTTCCTGTCTACCTCATGTGACTGGATGGAAGGTATTTTCTTCCTCCACACATTCACTCCTAGAAAAAACATGGTTGAGGTGTGAATGGGAAGATAACTATGCACTTCCCACTATTGTGTTTTTTGGAAGTTGTGAGTTGTTTTTCTGTAGAGCTGCTCAAAGCCAAGAAACAAATGAAAGCTGTAGGAAGAAGACAACCAAGAGGAGGCATGTGAACTGACTCTCAGATGCAGATATGCTGGAGAAATCCTCACCCAAAAGGTGCTCTGAAGTTATTTATTCAGAAAGGAGTTTAGTAACTAAATTGTCTTTAATTGACCACTGCTTATACCTTTTGAAAAAATTTGAAATGTTGTTGTAGAATTCGTCATTAGTTCAAGTATTTTTGCAACAGGATGGAGAAGTATGACTGTGCAATGGATAATATTATCCTTTCATTGTGCCCCTTCCGATGGGCATAAATTATTAGCTCCTAATACTTGGATAAATATTGGAGTTGAATGCTATTAATTGGCCTAGCATCAGGGTAAGACTTAGAGCTCAAGTAGCCTTGCTGTGATAGCTAAATTTGACTTCCTTGCCCCACCTGCCAGAATTTTCATCTCTGTAGCAGAGTTATGTGAGAAGAGAATTTCCTGAATTCTCAACTGCTTGATTGCAGCATCATTGTAGCTCAGTCCAAATGTTACTGCCTCATGGATTTGAAAGGTTGCACTTCGGTGGAGGTGCCAGCACTCCCATTTGTCTTCCCTGTGGGTGACTTCTGGAGCAGGAACATGTCAGGATAACTCCAGAGGAGAAGTAACGTTGGAAGCTGTGGGGCAACATTGATCAATTCTGATTAAAAATCCTGGTATGGAGCCCTTGTACTTAAGGAAGATGTCCTCAAGGGCTTAGTGAAGGTCACTGCTGGCAGTAAGGATTTGTTGAGATCCTGGCTCTTTAAGGGCTGCTGCCAACTTAAAAAAAACTTCCAAGACCTCTGTTATTTTGGCTGCTGAGTGTGTTTGCATTGCCCAGGAGGGGGTGACAGGAGGCTAAGGTGAAAATTTGAATTTCCGAAGACCTACTGTGAGTGAGTTCGTTTGCTTTTGCAGACTTGTCTGAAGAGATGGTAAGCTGTGGCAAAGGAGCAAGACACCTTATTTTTTAATCTATCGTGAGTTGTAAGTTGACACTATCACATGAAATTAGAACAACTTTTTTAAAAAGTTAATTTGATCTCAAAGGCTTGAAGTGATGACTCCAGACAAGTCCTTTAGTCCCTCAAAGCTCCAGGTTTAAGTTTTATATTTAATTCTGATATAAAAAGACTTAGCATTGAATTGTCAAAGTCTTTGGCACTGTCAGTAAGATTGCCTGCCCAGTCAGAATTATATACATTCTTGGCAATATATTTGCATCTTTCAAATATTTTTATGCAATATATGTCTTGCTACCTTGTGTTTGATGCCTTAATATTTTTTATGCAGGTTAATGCAAACCTTGGTCCTCTAGCAATTCTTTTGGTGCCTGTAGACTGATGCATCAAAACCAGCAACTATCTGTTTCTTACTGGACTTTAACCCTAACCTGTCAACTCTAAGCAGATCTGGTTGTACAGCTTCGTTTGTTGAGAGGGAGGCTAAAGTAGTGGTGTGACTTAGTGGGTATTTGATACTTGTATTGACAGTCTAGATTTTGGCTAAGTGAGTATCACTGAATAGCATTTGTGAAAAGAATGTTTATTATGGTTAAGATGACAGCATTACCAATGATTTTGTGGAATAAAAGTGGCATATCTTTTTCATCCCAGAATCAGAGGTTTGAAGAAAAATACATGAAGAGAGGGGGGAAAACTTGTTTTAGGAAAGGATTGAATTTAACCTTGCTTTTCTTGGTTGCATTTACAGATTGAGCTGTTGGTTTCCTAAACCTGTTTGTAGAACTCAACCTGGACTTTGTGTGTGTTGTCTAACAGCACAGTTACAATTTGAGGTGACGGGGAACTTCAGGAATGTCTTTGCCTCTTCAGGGAAAGGAAGAGTGACCTCTCGGGGAAAATGACTTGTGTAGATAAACATTCCTGGATCTCCTTCAGAAGAGAACAGACTGTCACAAGAGAACAGACTGTCACCTGGTCTGTTACTGCACCTCTTTGTTCAGAGAAAGTGAAACAGAATTTCTAAATATGCTTAAATATCAAAGAAATCTGTGGCCTCAAAAGGGTGCCTCAGTGTGCAGTGTATTTTGGCTTCCTTGTGTGGCTCCCCGTGTCCTAAACTTTGGTGTCTTTTTCTCTCCTCTGATGGATACTTGTAAGGAGTTGTACCCATTTGCATGACTGTTAATAGACCATTTGTAAAATCAAAATGGTCACGCATGATTGAAAACACTCCCTACAGAGTCAGAATTGCTATATTTGGAGTTGTGTCTAGAAAGAAAAGAGGAGAGTGAGTATTTGTGGGGTAATTTTCTTCTCTCCTAATCCAGCCTCTTTCCCACACTACCACTCCATCTTGCAGTCCATGATACAAGGGCAGAAGTTCCTTGGTGACAGATCTACTGAATTCTGTGGACATGTATGTTGATACCGAGCAAGAAATCTCAGAAAAGGTTTTACTGGAATACACAGAGCTCTGGTGGGAACATTGGCTCAGTTAGGCTGAATTCTGCCTCTCCCCTGCTGTAAGTTCTGTTACAGAATGGCCAAGAATTCAGTGTTGTCCCTTTCAAAAGTATGCTTTATCCCCAATTGCTTGTTTGACTAATAAGTTCATATGCATAAAAGACCACACATTGCTTTCATATTAATTACGATCACTCAATTGGGGGGAGCAGTTGTTCCTCTAACTTGAATACTGCAGCACAAACATGTTTCCCAGGTATGTGCAAAATTAGTTGTGAAACCTAATGATGTATTAAAATACCAATGAATTGAGTTTTAATAGTCTGTAGACTATTTTTATTACATAGAGGAGAAGCCAAGCAATCTCTTACAAGTTCTTATCTGAATCCAGGGGTTTTTAATCTACATCCGTATTTGGTGATAAAATGAGTGCTTGATTAGCTGTAGATACTTAAAATTCAAAGTGAAGTTTGCTGTCTCTTTTTTTAGTCAAGTATGTCACTAGCTTTAGAAAGTGCTGTGTCTTTAACTGTACAATACAAAGCAAATGAGAAAATACACTTGTAAACTAGTAGTAATTTACATTTAGTTTTGAGGGGAGCGGCCCTTTTCACAGGAAGTTAAATGGACAGGTTATGTGGAATTTCAGAATTATAGTCTTGTAAAAGAATTCAGAATGCATGCATAAAAGTACTACATTGGTTCATACTTTTGTCCTGGATGTAGGACAACATGACTTAATGCTTTATGAGGAAGATGCAAATAACTAGCTGCTTCTACTTTTAAATACTTGTTCACAAAGAACTTTAAAAAAATTCATTATTATCCTTAATTATACTGTGGTCCTCATAAAATAAGCTTAATACCAAACCTACTGTTCTGGTTGCAGAGGGATATTTTTGGATTAAGCTTGAGTGCAAATGCACATAATTACACAAAGGGAAATGCCATCTCTTTGGTTCTGTGGAAATTGGGAAAGCTACTGGTCATGTAAATGAGAATTGTTAAGGCATATTCTAGATTAGCTCCTATTAGGCTTGTGGTTTAATCCTCTTGAGGCTGCCTTTCTTTGGAAATACTTGGTGCTAATGCTAGTTGGACTTCCATGTTGCTCCTAGTAATAGCATCCTAGAAAAACTTGTTTATGCCCCTGCTGAAACGTGTACATACCCAAACAGTTAGATCTTCTTAGATTTCACTTTAGTTAAGAAGCACTTATATCCTGAACTTGAAGCAGATTAGGTGTCATTAGTTAGCACAATTATAAAAGGAGTCTGTTTTATTTATTAATTGGTTGTGTTGAGTTGTTTTTTTTTCTTAAATATTTGCTTCAAGTTTGTAGTATCTGTAGCTGGGTTGGAATTAGCAAGGGGAAACTCAGCATTATTTTATTTTGCATCTTCTTCACTGAAGTTCATATAAGAAGGGATTTAACTAATTAGGTATGCCAAATAGCTCAAAATAGTACAAGTAGGGAAATGTCTGGTTAGAATAAATGCTATCAAGCATTCTGATTAAATGCTTTTAAAGTGAGAGAGCTGTTCCCAGATCCTCCAGAGTAAAAGTGCTTTTTAGGCAGTACATCAATTGCTTGTATGAGCCATGGTTGTACATAAGTTATCTGGTTTTGTTGGTGGTGTTTTTTGGGGGGAAGGGGTCTCCCCCTCCCATTTGCAGTATTTCTTGGCAGGGGGTGGGGGTGATATTTTTTTTTTTTTTATTAAAACAAAACTGAAAGATGAAGAAGTTCCTTCTCAGAGGAGGGCTGTTATAAACAACTCAAGAGCACAAGGATGAATAAAAACTTGGTATATGTGTAGTTCTACATAAACTGTTATTTTGGATGTTTCAGTAACAGAACTACTGATTAAGTCTCTATCTTCACAGCACTCTGACATCATCTTGGTCAGGGTTTAGTTGTTAGTTGAACTTCTTTGATGCCCCTAACTATACTTCATGAAAATGTAAGCAGCTTTGTTTAAATTAAATATTAAATTTAAAATACCAAATGAAGCTAGTCATTTGTTGACATGGTTGAGTGCTCTCCAGAGGCAATAGGCAGTCCTGTAGTGATATATTGGCTAGTTCTAATTGTTGAAATCAAGTAAAGTAATTAAAAGCTTGTTATTGATCGAGTGCAATATATGTAGACCAATTTGAATGTTATTTAATTAGAATAACATCTGTACTGTCTTTAAAGCATCGCCTATTAAAGGGAAGTGTCTTAAATGTGGGTGTGCCATGCGTCGTGGTAAGCACTTCTTCATGGCTGGGAGGAAAGAGCACCCCTTTTGTGTTGCCCAGGCCTGGGGAGAGTGGGAGCATAGCAGAGCGCACAGAACAAGTCCAGAGGCTGGATGGTTTAGTGAAGTGAACTAAACGCTCAGTTTTTAAATGTAATCAGCCTTAAAATTGAGATCTAAAAGGAACAAATGCATATTTAAATGGTAGATCTCCAAAGGGAAGGGGAGCAAAAGTCACTGGGATGAAGACACAGAATTGTGGAGCTGAATGTGTCCTGCTCAGTTATGTAACAGGCTTTTTGCTTGGAAATTACATGGGCATACTGAAAGCTGAAAAAGTTAAGATTGGATAAAGACTTCTGTTTATTTTTACTAACAAGTAATGCCCTAAAAACTCTCAGAATCAAGAAGTAGTGTTATTTTTGTAATCTGTTACTAAGTGTTCTGTGTTACAGTGCAAGACGCCTTAAACTTGGTCTATAGATTTTAATTTTGCTTTAATCAACCACTAATGTTTTGTGGTTTGTTTTTTTTTTTTTAATTATGCTTCTGTTAGTTTACATCTTATGACACAAGTTAGTAGTAGCTTTGTCACACTATTAAAAAAAAAAGGGGGGGGGGGGGGGGGGGGCAGGCAGGCAGCAGCAAGGGGGAGGAAAGCTGTGTTGTATGTCCTGAAGTTACAAACTTGTCTTTTTTTCATGTTGCCAAATGTGGAAAAACTAGGACATCCTTAGCACTTGTCCTTGATCCACTGCTTAGGATGTTAGCAGTGGATGTTAATAGTTGATTGTATTAATTGCACAGTGGCTTAGTGCAGCCTGTCTGGCAATAGCACTGCTATAGCCAGCATGCAAATAACATTGCTGAGTGGATAAGTTCTCATTTAATGGGAGTGACTTAATCCTCTCTTCCAGTTTGCTCTAGCGCTTGGATTTGTAGCAAAAATGCTAGTTCTCAGAGCTTTTGTAGTTGGAACAAGTACTGCTTTTACTAAAAACTCAAACTAAAAAAGTAAATGTGTTTTATAATGAAGTTTTAAAAGCATTTGGTAACTTTAATGTTTTAAACATTACAAATTGTTTCTGTTGTTAGTAAGACAATTTCATTTTTATATATGATAGTAAAATTATTGTCTTAAACGTGAAGGTTTAAGAAACACAGAAGTGATTTCAGAGCACAAAAGAGAAATTGTATTCAAGTCCAAACCAGAAATTTACTATCTAATTATTTCTTCTTGTTCTAGAATCTATATGTTGGGTTGGCTTGGCTAAAATATGTATTGTACTAAGAAGCGTATGTATACTTACCATCAATAAAAGCAGACTGGCCATAACTGAGAACTTTAGTAAAATGAATATAAATAAGTATGTGTTTCAATTACTTTTCCAAAGATTCAATTTTAAGACAGACTGGGGGGGGGGGGGGAAATTACGTAAAAACACCCACCTGAATATTTTGGATTGCAGGCTAGATTAATCCTCAGTGATTTCATATGTAAAAGTGAAAGCACCAAAAACCAGCAACTGGTGCATAACCACTGTGCGATTTGACTGCCAAGTAGTCTAGGAGTTGGTTTTCAGTACCAGCTATTTCATTGTGGTGTTTGGAATACATCTGAGTTTAAGGCAATAAAGCAAAAAAGTACCACAGGATACATGCAGGTGAGAAGGGTACAGGCTTTGAAAGGGCTTTGGCTGAGGGAGTACTACAGCTGAGTGAAATAGCAGCGTTTTCAAGTTGAGAGGGGAAAAAATTAATACGGACAAGAACAGAGAGAGGTAAAAAGTAAGCCATTTCTTGACTTGGTGTTAAAGTGTAAGGGGCAAATGTTTAAAAAGGGATTGCATCTGAATTGTTTCAGACTTGATCTGTTCCCTAAGCAGCTTTGGGATTAAACAAAAACAGGTAAGAATTATTGTTTATTATTGTTAGAGAGTTTGCTTTTCTTCTGGGGCACTTGAAGGTTGGGGCGAAAACCAGGGTGCACTTAAAGATACTGCAGTGTTCCTGAAACAGTAAATAAATTTGAAATAAGTTGAAGGTTGAATACTGTATCGGGAATACCAATTTGTGGTGTTCTCCAGGAAATAGCGTTTAGAAGCTTGCAAGTTTTAGTTAAGATCCAAAATACCTACTGAAAATAGGTAATTCCCTTAAAGCACAGAATGAGGGCTTATTTGCATCACTGGAAAATGTGCAGATTTTGAATGCCTTATCTTTACTTTCCATTGGCAGACTTGATGTTCGCATTACTAACATACTGCTGAGTAAAGTTTTAAAACATCTTTGTAAGTGCTTGAATCCAACAGCTCTGAAAAAATAACAAGTGCACAGAATTTTGGTAAAAGCTAAGCCATATTTTAATTTAACTTCTAGGGCAGACAAATACAATATAAGATTCTGAAAGTTACTTCAGTTGTTGTAGCAAATGGCTTTATGTATGTATTTATTTTCCAGATAGTCTGGTGGTAAGCTTTAAGACGACATTTTTGCTTAGTCTAGGCTTAGTTACTTGAAGTTGATTAAATTTCCCACCTTATTTTTTTTCCGTCTTTAGTTGTGCAGTTGCTCCATGAATATAGTATTAGTAGCTGACGTAGAACTTACAGTCACTAAATGATTATCAGTGTTTTGAAAATCATCTTGGAATGGAAGAGGCATTTCTTTAAGGTGAACTGTAATAACTGCACAGTTCATTTGGGTTTAATTTGTTTTTTGGGGGGACGGGGCAGGGATGCTCAGAAATTTAATTGCAGATAGACTCGTTTCAAAATCTAATGTTAAAGGACAAAATAAATGGGGGGGATTGAGTGAGAGGCAAGATATCTGTGAAGTGGTGGAGGCAGCTGTTTAGTGGAAGAGAAGGGAGTTGTATTATCCAGAATAGAGATTGCGAAGAAGTGGTGAGCTTTGAAACCTGTCTCACTTAAATACTTAAAAGATCAAAAGCATATAGAAAATAGTTAATTTGTTAAGCTTTGACAAGTGATGAAGTGCAGATGTCACATTTTATGTTTGAGCCAGGACTTTATGTAAAAGAAGGAGCAAACCTAAAACCAAAGTAGATACACTAAGATGCTTAGGGATATCTGGATCGTCTAAGATAAAAGAAAAATATTTATGTATGGTGTTCAGAACAGAAATTAAAAGAAGCATATATGTGTATGTTGGGGTGTAGTTTGCTTTCTTTAATATGAGAAATGTGACAGCTGATGAATTATGAGTTTGAGAAGTTGGAGGTTATGCTGGGTTTGTGTTGTGGGGTTTTGGTAGTGGGGGAGGGACTACAGGAATGGCTCCTGTGAGAAGCTTCCAGAAGCTTCCCTGGCTCCAAGTTTGACCTGCCTCTGGCCAAGGCTGAGCCAGTCAGCAATGGTGGTAGTGCCTCTGTGATAACGTATTTAAGAGGGGAAAAACCTTCAGCAGAGGGAGGAGTGGGATGCAAGAGAAACAACCATGTGGACATCAAGGTCAGTGAAGAAGGAGGATGAGGAGTCACTTCAGGCACTGGAGCAGAGATTCACCCGCAGCTTGTGGTGAAAACCATGGTGAGGCAGGCTGTCCCCCTGCAACCCATGGAGGTTAACGGTGGAGCAGATATCCACCTGCAGCCTGTGGAGGACCCCACACTGGAGCAGGTGGCTGTGCCTAAAGAAGGCTGTGACTCTGAAGGAAGCCAGCACTGGAGCAGTCTGTTTCTGAGGAATGAACCCCATGGAAGGGACACACACTGGAGCAGTTCGTTAAGAACTACAGTCCATGGGAAGGACTCAAGTTGAAGTTCATGGAGGACTGTCTCCCTTGGGGGGGACTGCATGCTGGAGCAGGGGGAGAGTGTGAGGAGTCCTCCCCTGAGGAGAAAGGAGTGACAGAAACTATGTGTGATGAACTACTGCAACCCCCATTCCCTGTCCCCCTGTGCCACTCATGGGGGAGGAGGTAGAGAAAATTGGGACTAAAGTTAAGCCTGGGAGGAAGGTATTTTAAGATCTGGTTTTATTTCTCATTGTTTCACTCTGGTTTGATTGGTACATTAGTGGTGGTGTTTAGATTAAATTGATGTGTTTTGCCTGTGACCATAGTTGGTGAGTGAGTCCTTCCTGTCCTTGTCTTGACCCTTGAACATTTTGTTGTGTTTTCTCCTCCCCATCCCACTGGGGTGGAAGGTGTGAGAGCAGCTGCGCGGTGTTTAGGTGCCGGCTGGGTGGGCATAATCCATGACAGAGTTGCTTGCAGACATAATGATGAACTTATGTTCTCCTCGGACTAGTAACCAACCATGTGCAGAAGGGATTTACTGAGGATAGTCTTAACTTGTGGGACAGGATTTGCTTTGGGTGTGAAATGATGTGAAAGAATAGAATGGAGGAAGTTGACCCTCAAGTAAGGACATTGCTTTGTAAATGAGTTTTGTAGCCAACAGGAGAAAAACTTTGATAAAACATTGAAGAATCCCTATTCAAAGAGAAGGCTTCGTATGTGCCTGTGTCAGTTACCCAAAGGAACCACCGTACGTATTAAATGGTGGGTCATCCTTCTAAGTTGATTCCCTTGAGCAGGTGAAAAGTAGAGGTGAACAGAGACATTGTTTGTAATCATGTAGAAAAGGCACTTGGAGATTTACTTATACTGTCCTTGAAAAACATACTGTAATGTGTGAAGTCAGTGTTTGCCCAACTTGGGCTAGTTAAACCCGTGAGGCAAATGCTTGTTTCTTTTCCTATTGGTATTGAAGTGAAAGTGGTGGGAATGGGTAGCGTTCAGAGGGGGACTTCACATATAGTAGGTCTGAACAGTATTTATTTTAGGTGCTGCCACAAATATGTCTTTCAGTCATGGGCAACAGAAGCTGGGTGGACTCATTTAAGATGGATCTGGCAATATGTAGTGCCTGCTCAGGTAGATGTTGATTAACACAAATTTCTTAGAATTTACAATGGCTTTTGGGAAGAAATATGTTTTTTCTTTGTGTTTGTGCAAAAAACTGTTTCTATTGTTCTATTATGAAAAGAGATTTTTGGTATAACTATGAAGCTGTACCATTAATGGAACCTGGATAGAATAGGTGATATGCAATGTTTTTTGCTTTTAAAATAGATTACTTCAGGGGTAATACCAACTAGCTGAAGTTGCTTGGGAAGTAGCTTTTATTCAGTTTTAACTAGTTGTTAGAATACATGCTGGCAAAATGCGGACATTCCTAAACACAGGAATAAGAAGAGACCAGATCATAATCAAAAGTGGTTCGCACAAATCAGGTTTGTAAAAGGTAACAGAGTAAACTAAATGTGTGCAAAGAGGTTAAGAAGTAACCAGAGATGCTCTGGAAAAGCTAGGAAACAGGTTTGGGTGGGTCTGAGAGATGCTTCAAAGCAGAATTACCACTTAACTGAATTGAAGAATTAATTCTTCTGTGAAAACACAGTGGAATAAGAATAATTAGACAATATTCCTATGACTGTGTTTACATGTAAGGACATGTAAATTGGTATTGATAGAAATAGAGGTGAACTGACAGAGTACAGATAGATGTATCCTTGCAATGACTATTTTCTTAAATCTTTGCTGGGTGAAAGTGTAAGAAAAAAAATGTGAGCAACTTTGATTTTACAACCAAAATAACTAGAGCTGTATTTTTATGACCAATTTTGGAGTTTTGCATCATTCTGTAGCGTATATTTTTCTGTCCCACTGCAGGAAAACACTGTTTAAGGAGTAGGACTGTAGAACACCTGATTATAGTGGGGGTTTTGTTTTGTGGTGTGGTCTGGGTTTTTTGGTTTGTTTGGGCCTTTTTTTGGACTTTCTCCCGCCCCCCAGTTGATATGCATGGCAAACATGTGAATTAGGGCCAGTGCAGCCAGTACGCTGAAGTAACATGTAACTGAAAACAGGGCTGATGATTACTGCTGAAGAATTTTAGCATGTTAAATGTCAGTTTGAGCAGCTACAGGTGACATTGAGGAAGAAGAGTCAAAGTTGTGTGTGAGAGTTTTTGGACAGTCTGTGAGCGAAGAATAAACACATCAGAAGGATTTTTGTTGTCATTAGGAATTAAGTAAAATGGGGGGGTTTTGATGAGTGCTTAAAAAAAAAAAGTCTTGACTTCTCAAACTAAACCATTTGGATTTCATGATGCTGGGGTGTGTAATGCCTGTCACTGACTCGCCAAACATTGGCAGTTTTTTGGGCAGCTGTTGGAAGGGGAAGGAAATAAGTAGAAATTTGTAACAGACTTCAGTAGTTCATAGCCAGAGAAGAGTAAGTATATATTAATATTAAAAAAAAAAAAAAAAAAAAAAAAAGTGGTGTTATTGCAGTTCATTAATAATTTCTCCAAATTGCTCAGTCATGGCCTCTGATCATAGTATTAGCTATGAAATGAATATATGGGGTATGTCAGAGTTCCCAGACTGCTCAAGTTGAGCTGAGACAGTCGTCTGGCACTTTATGAGCTACAGAAAGCAAGTGATTAGGTGCTTCAAAGAGAATAGTTATTAGTGCTTATAGGGATAGTTTGATAGCTCTTACTTCTCCTTGGTAACTCTGTGGCTCAGTTAAAATGACATTTTCAAGCAGTGTGTCCCCAGTGATATACTGTTTCCAAGCCATGCAAGCTCTTCTTTTCCATCAAGTATCACCTGGGGGGTGCACAACGTTATTGCCAGGCACTCCTGTGGTGCTGTTCTTTGTCTTCTGCTACTACGAGCATGTGATCGATGCTTGGTGGTATTTTTTTCCACTAGAGAGACCAGTAATTTCTAGGAAACATAGAAGCTGCTTAGTGATTCAGAAAGCTGTAGATCAGATGTTGTTGAGCTAGCCAGAACATAGGGAGAGGAAAAATGGGAGAAGAGGGTTAAATTTTGAAAGAGAAATTTAAACATACATGTGAATGCATTTCTTGCAGCTCACAGCTATAAAGTATACATGTTTTATGTCCAATCTCCCTAGCACCTGATTTGCTTGGACTTTGAATTTGTAGCTTAAATATGCAGTTTTGTGGTAGATTGAACATTAAAATATTGTTGAGGTTATGTCAGTTCAAATCACCTATCCTGTTCCTCAGAATTTAAAATCTAATTTTGAAATTGTGCTAAAGCAGAACAGTGTACACTGGTGACCTGCTGGTTGCTCGGACACTTGCAGAGGTGCTTCGTGTATATCTTACTAATCAGAGATACTCTTCATATGCAGGCATGGCCAGTGGAGAAGAGAGATGTTTTGGCCGAGCGCGGAACAGTGGGGAGTTGTCTCCAGATTCTCAAGAGTTTAAGAAGCAATGGAGCCTTACAGGCTTTTAAGTGTTTCTGATAATTCGATTCAAATTTTAAGTTACATGAATTAATGATGACTACTTATTGTTTAATGAGCTCTTCCTTGTCTCTTCAGTTAAATATAAAATAAGGGAGGGGAATTTAAGCATAGATAATTGTCTGTTTGGCACATGGAGAAATGAAAGTGTAGACCTGACAAGAGGATGTTAGAACAATTTCTTAAACAATTTGTCTCAACCGGAAAGCAAAGGCCATAATTTAGCTTGGTGGATACAACCTAATTTAAGCCATGTGCTTTTTTTTCCTCACCTTATATGGAAATGCATAACACTTCATACAAAAGACTGCATGAATTTGCTTCATACAGGGGAAGTGGGTCTTGCTAAGGATTTGTTTTGAGCCATTTTTCATATTGGTAACAAAGAGTGTTTGGTCTCTTGAAGAAACATTAACTCATTCAAGCTGGATGTGATAGTGCCTTTTGAAATTGTCACTAAGAGCTGCCATTGAGGCAACAGAAGCTGCACAGACATCAGCCTTGTGAGTTGAGGATACAAATGATACAAGTTGTCATTGGAGGAATTTAATTTGACTGTCAGTAACTAGGAGTTAAGATGAGTAGTGGAAAAGTGGAGGTAGTTTTTTAGATCAGGAGATTTATGATGAGGAGCTTTATTTTTATTTGTAGCCAAATAGCTAGCATTTTGGTTTCAAGCGTATGGATTCTCTGTCCCTTGTCATGAGACAGTCTTCTGCCCACCTCTCAATTCGGCTGCTTTTGATTGTGTCAACAGAAGCTTGAAGATTGTTGGCTGGTAGCCGCTAGAGCGCTCTCTAGTAAACTTGCTTGTGATTTAAAGACACTTGGTCAAATAGTACAAGTTGCTGGTATTTGTGGCAAGCTGCACTCAGGAGCAGTCAGTAGTGTTATCGATGCACTTATGAGTGCTTTCCAAGGGGATTTTGTATGACCGGGAGGGTTATCTTGTGAATTGTTGTTAAGCATGGGCTAATTGTACTATGGTACAGACAGGCTACTGCAAGTAGTGATTGTGCACCTAAGTTCTGTCTGACAGAAGACACACCAGAGCTGAAGATGCTGAGTAGGGTCATCATAGCTAGTGGCTTTACAGGAAAAGAGGAGCAATATGTGGGTGTAATGAAACATATGGTCAGGTCAAAGTACCTTCAGTGGCTTTATTGCCTTAAGATAGTTGAACACTTGTAGAATCAAGTGTCATTACATATTATCTTTGATTTTTTTTTTTCACTTGCATCTTCCTGTGGTAGTAGTCTGGTTATGAGACAAAAGTATATGCCACAGCAACCCCCTGGAACGGCTTGGCAGGGAATGAAGTAACCCCTATAAAAGTAGGATTTGGGTGGGAGTAGTGTAGTATGATGATTATGCAACACAACCCAGAAGCCATTTTCCATCTAGCAGAATTTTATTTTCTCTTGTTTATAAACTTTCTCAGCAACCAGAGGCTTAGGGGCTATTGTGGGTCTTTGAAACTGGTTGAGATCCAACAGGGTTGAGGTTGAGTCTGTACTAATTAACATGGTTTGTTTTCGTGCAAGTGATATCTTCACTCAAGGTGCTTAGTCTAAGAGCACAAGGTTCACACAAAGTTTGGCTTTGAATGGAATCTGCTGTGGTCTGTAAGCCATCATCAGACACACATTTCATAACTTAAAAAGGCTGGTATTTCTGCATCTAAGCTGACCCTTGAAATAACTGAGCACCATGTGCTTGATGATGCATATATTTCATCCATTCTGGACCAGAACTTGATCATACGCGTTTAGAGCTTGTTCTCTTATCTATGACATAGTTCACCTGCAATCCCCAGTAACTCATACACAGTGATGTGAGTTACTGTTACTTTGAAAATGCTGATTGGCACAAAAACTGTTGATGTGACAGTAAATAAGGAGGCTGACTTCCTTTATCTTTAAGATTGTTTACTGCTATCAAAGCCTGTGAAGGTCTCCTAGTGGATACTAGAGAATGTTCTGACCAAGTGACAAAATGGGAAGCATTCTGTAGGTAGAAATTGCATGTACTTTGGGAGGCAAAAGCTGGAAGATACTCAATGGTTTAGTTTGTGGAAAGAAATTTAAATCCTGAGTCTTGTATCTTAAAATTACTATAATTTGGAGTGTGAAGGTTCAGTGCAAATCAGAAGTTACTTGGAAAAAATTCTAAATTTTACTGGCTGAGTAGAGTTGAGGCATAAGGCTTGTCATGGAAGTGTTGTCACATTGAACCTTGGGTTGCATGCTGGATGAAGGCACATAGGGATACGTAAGGTCTGAGTTAACTGGCAAACAGCATGTTAGAGCTGCATGAAATGCTTTCCTAAATCCAAAGAGAAGGCACTATTCAGCAGCAACAGGTCTACTAAATTTTATTAGACAGTGGAAATGTAACTTGGGCGTTGGGGGGAGGGGGAAGCTATGCATTTCTTGGCTACTATAGAGTTCTCTGAGATCTTTATGTCAGTGATAAGCATAGTCCAGGAACAGCTGTTAGTGTTCTGGCTGCAGACAGCATCTCCTGTCTCATGATCCATTGTATAGTTAAACCTGGAAACCAATTGAACACTTTAATAACTAGCAGGGCAGTATTTGGAGTAAAATTAGGTCTGAACTGTTAGTGGTTTAGAGTGAAGTGTTAGTGTGTGGGGAATCGCTTTCAGTGACTCAGCAACGATTAGTAAGTCAGCTTTTCTAATCTTGCAATTGAAATTGTAACAGGGCAGAAAAACTGCTAGCAAATGGGTAAAATTGTTTAAATTTTTAGCATTAATTCTTGTAAAAGGGTAATGAATTCTTGAAGGAGGGTAGAGGGTCTAATTTTTTGGTTTTAAAGGTCTGTAGAAAGTAGGTGTGTAGTTTTGCTGGTGTAGATTGTTTGGCTACTTGGAGATGCTTTAGATTGACTAGCAGCCTTCCTTGTTCCAGTGGGACTAAAGATTTGGCAATGTGTTCAAGAGAAAACTTTTTTTACTTTAGGGCTTTGAGAAGCCTTCCCCTGTTAAATGACTTGAATTGTGGAGAACTGTAGGAAGAAGTTAGCCACGGATCAGTTCTTCATGGCTAGAATAAGGTAACTTTTTATCACGCATTGAGCTATTTGGAGCTTACTACCGAGTGATTTGCTTGATTTATTTGCTAAGTACTCTTACAAAAGTTTTTTCTTCAAGGCAGGCTTACTTGAATGAATTGCCACAGCTCTTCATTTCAATGCTTTATTGTGCATATTGCTATTCTAATAGGGGAACTTTCAGGTTTTTGGCTGAAGATGTTTGATGTGGGGGGGGTCCCCCCTTGTGTAACCCTGCTGTTTGGATTTGTTTTAAACTTTCTGTTCTTAGTCTTATAATTGAGTCAGGATAGTGATTTTTAACTGGGACAAATTAGCCTTTTGTTGCATTGAACAGGCCAGGATACTGAAGTTCTTAAAAAGACAGATTGTGTTTAAATAGATACGCTTGCAAGGACAAAATGAAACTTGTTGAAATCCAGTGTATTTTGTCAGTGAATTTCACCTTGTTCCCTGTGGTATAATGAAACAGCAGAAATAAGCACAAGGTAAGTTTTATATTTCAGTTTTAAAAAACCAACCAACCAAACAAAAAAACCCCAAACCAAACAACAAACCAACGAAACAAACAAAACCCCAAAACCATTGTCAGTTGAATTTCTGCCATTACTGGCAGTTCTTAGAATGCACAACTGAAATGGGAATTTATGAATAAAATTAAGACCGGAGCTATAATTTATTGTAATGGAGGGGAAATCTGAATATGTTATACAAAAGGTATTTTTAGAGTCAGTTGATCCTATAAAGCTGACAGCTTTTTCTACATCAAGATTATTTAAGTCTGAAGAAGGAAGTAGTGTCTTTTGGTAGTAGAACAAGCCTGGTATTTAACTCAAATTACTGCTGTAAGGAGTATTTTCTTCTTCTGCACTAAAATTTCTCCATTCCTCCAATAGGGAGATCTTCTCACAGAGTAGAGTTTGTGTGAGAGGGATTTTAGATTTGATGGAAATAAGAAGATATTCTGAAATGTTTCTATCCAACCTTTCTGAAATAGTTTTCATGCAAAGCAGAATACAAGTCTGAGGTCAAGTATTAGCTTGCAGGGTAACTTGGAAATACAGGAAAAATGAAGAAATACAATAGCACCTGTCCAATAGTGAAAATCACTAGTTTGTGAGCCTAAGATTAGCTACAGATGTGGCAGAAAAGCAAAAAACGCTCAAACCAACTACACGTAACGATTTAACTCTTTCTGGTGACACTATGTACTGTGCCAAGCAGCAAGAGTGCTGTGAAGACTTGACTCATTTGCCATCTGCTGTCACCCCAACACCTTCAATTTCAACGTGCTTCCTTCATGCTTGACCTGATCTGCCTCTCTCCTCCCATACTGCCTCTCCACTACCCCACACCTCCACTGTTTCCATAGCATATTCTTCTCTTGCCTGGACAGAGTCACAGCCACAGCCTTTGCTTTGGGTGCTGGTGATTGTTTTCCTGGCGATGAACAGGAGCACAGCAACTGGAGGTGGCTGCCCTAGTTAGAGAGGTTAACCGCCATCCAGTGCTGCATTATTCTTCTTCCATCTCTTACTCCTGGCTCTCCATGCTTGAGGGGGACAACTTCTGCTGCAGCTTCCCTCTCAGCTTGACAAGCCATTCAGTACTTGCTGGCCTCATTGCAGCATGGGGGATACACGTGTAGGTAAAAGGACTATAAGGATCTGCTAATGGTATGCTGGTTTGAGGGCTGTGAGGCAACCCAGGGAACTGCATGGGACACGGCCTTGTGATGTGCAGGCTTTATGTAATTCTGTAAAGATATGAAGAAAGCATATGGCCCAAGATTTTATGCTTTTTCTGCTTTTCCTGTAGGTCTTGAAAGAATCTTATTTAAACATCATTGTTTTGAGTTTCTTACAAGGTGGCGAAAAGTTGTGCTCAAATCTTCCCAATAGTTCTTGGTTTTAATTGTGCTGCCCTAAAGTTGTATGCTGCTCAGCTCTAGTGGGCTGCATGTAGATACTATTTCTGTGATCAGTTTTCCCCAGCCTCTGGTCATCTACTCTTTATCTTTCAGAGCACTATTTGTTTCATGCTTACAGGAATAAAAATGATCTTTACAATTTTTATTTGCTACTTGAAAAATAACTTGGGTTAAATACAAATTGTTAAGATTTCTACTGACTAGTAATTATTGCATCTTTGTACCATTAATGTATAGTTCAAAAAATTAAGTTATAAATATTGTAAGTTGAATACTTGCAGTCATTTGCCAGGGAGAGCTGCAAGTGCATTTTAAGCATTGGTTTTGGATTACTGTTGAGTTAAGTATCCTAGCTGAAGTCACCTGCAGGGAAAAGCATTCCAAAAGCCTCCTTTTGTGATACTGACAGGAAAGCTGTTGGCAGGATTTGGTTAGTGTAGGAGACAAGAGTGGGGACTCAACTAAACCAGCTCTCATAATTTAGGGTGGCAAGAGGACTTAAAGCTGATTTGGCACTCAGCAGAAAGAGCCTGCTGAGAAAGAGGATAAAAAGGATCTTCACCTTAGGCTATAATTCAGTTTGCAATTTGGAAACAGTGCCAGGTTGAGCTTCCTGGCCGCTCACACTGGTTCCTATGCACACTGGATTTGAACAAAACTGAGTCGATGTAAGACCTTCCCCCCTCCCCCCTGTCTTTTCAGCAGATTGCTCTTTGGCTGGATCAGTTCCCTGCTGCTTTTCATCATGCAGCTGCACAAATACTTCTGTTGGCACAACAGTCGGAGCAGCGTAGGGGCAGGAATGAGCAGCTGGGGACATGGGCCCTTTAGATCAGCTTAGGGATCCACCAGCAACGTTCTGTATCTTCGCTCTGTTTAAGAAGAAAAGTCTCATGATGGGGCTTATCTGAAAGCTTGACACCCAGCTCTAGGTGGCTGCATGAGTAGTCTAGGGTTTTAGCTTGCACAGGCTTCTAAAACATCGGTGTGTTTCAGCTGAATCCCATTTTATCTGGGAGGCTGGACATCTGAGACTGCCATACTATGTCAGTGGCTTTATTGTGTCTTGATAACCGGTTGAGATGCCTTCTGTAAGCATTGCTGCAGCCCTTAAATGGAACTATCTGTGGCATGCAGAGTATTTCTAATTCAGTCTTGATCATCTGCAAACCATCCACAAATGCTCTTAGTTCCTCTGTAGATAGAAGGGAACATTGGCTTCCTTTGGGTGCTTTCGTTTTGCTTATCTAACTGAAAGGTGAATTGTTTAATTGTGTGGACAGCTTAACTTGTCTGAGCATTGACAGGGAGTAGAGGCTGTTTGGGATTGGAGCACCTTGAGCACAGCGAATAGAAGGCATCTAATTTCTTTTTGCTTTAAAACCCTTTAAGCCACGCCTATTAGGGTGAGGTCCTTCTGGCTGAGTTCAACTAAACAAGCTATCCATTACTTTATCAAATGGTGCATTCAGATTTCTTGATAATTGATGTCACCAATAACTTTATCAGTGACAACTGCCATTAATTGGTGTCCAAATGCTGTTGCCATTTTGTTTCTTTGAGTGGCAAGAGTGCTGTGTAGGGCTTTTTCTATTAGGGTGTTGTTGCTTTTTGCAGTAACTAATGAGTGGGGATGCATCAAGGGATGAAGCTGAAGTTGGAACAGGTTGGTTTGTCAGTGGGCTGGTTGTGGAGAAAGTGGCATGAGAGGACAACGCTGAGGTATGGAAAGTAACATCAGGGCAACTGACAGCTTAGCAGCAGCAGGTCAAGTGAAAGTAATGTGGAACATGCAGTTGGGATGAATATGGCTAGTCAGGTACCTAGTGAAGAGGCATCTTGCAGAAAAAGAACCGTTTCCAGAACGTTGCTTATGATCTTCAAAACATGAATGTCTTGTTTAATTGCCTGTTGATGGCTGAGTTGTTGCATCGCTTTAGCTGGTGCTTAGGAACTCCTTGAGAGCCAGTAGCTGGAACGCTTTTACTTCCTTTGCTCTCAAAGGGCATTAACTTGCTGGAAATATGTTTTAGAAAGAGTGTTCCATGTAAATTTTAAGTGGACTCTTGAACGGTATCCCTATAGTGATGCAATATATATTTTAAGAAACTGACTCACTTTTGAAATACTGCCAACATTCTGCATAAAGGAAGATCTGAGTAATATTATTGGTTAGAAAATATGTCTACAGAGACAGTTAATAGCAGAGAAAATGTTTCCCTATAAGATGTATAGCCAATAAGTAGGGTGTTGTCTGAGGATGAAGCTATATCTACCAATGTATTTTGCATTGTTGAAGAAAATGAGCAGATTTTTTTAGGTTGTTTTGTTTTGTTTTGAGTTTCTTTTTAAGAGATTTCAGAGCTTTTTAAAAATTAATTTTGAAAGTGAGCTGTTGCTGAAAAAGTATGGAAAACATACTTGAGAAATCCCATCTGTAAATGTAGTCTAAGCAGACTGAAGAATTACAGATGAAAACTAATATGAAAGCTGTTCCTTCAGGAGAGAAAAGCTGCTAGGGAAGGAAAGTGACAGGATCTAGCTGCAACACAGTGCGCACAAGCTGACTGGACTCCTTAGCACTGCTGGAAAGCTACTCAAGTCAGTACATGAAACAAGAAGAGCTCTGTCAATTAAGCTAAATTCTGAAATTTAGCTCAAATTTTGTATTTCTGCCAGCCTGAAATGGAAACAAGGGACAGTTTTGTTTTGTTTTGTTTTGTTTTCCTGCGTTCCATATTAAAGCAGGAAGCATAACTAAAGCTATTACCACTATGTGTAGTTTTAGGTGTACCCACTGAGTACTTGCCTTTTGCGTTTACCTGAGCTCTGAACTGAAGCAGTTTGTAGCTCCCACATCTCATTATGCTCTTGAGTACTATGGGAAGAAAGTTTTGGCTTTGTGTCCTATCCAGTGAATGGTTCATGGACAGTTTTTTTTGACTGTGAAGTGTCATTTTCAGTTCAGAATGGGAGAGGGAACTGATATTGGTGCTGTACTTAGTGACCCAGAACTGTACCCTAGTTGTTACTAATAAAAAGGAGAACTGTGACAGCCTTATTCCCTCTGATCAGGTATTTTCATGTCTTCCTCATTTCATTTTGTGCTAAAACTAGCTTAAAAATCACTCTAAATGAGCAAGCTTTCTTAGGCTGTAGATCAAAGAAAAATAGGTAATAGCTATTTATAATAATTGAACTGGTTAGACAGGAGATGATGCCTGCTGATGGTTAGATATGTATTGGTCAAGACAGTGAATATCGGGGGGGTGGGGGAAGATGAGGGGGGGCAAAGGGGTGTTCTTATTTTCCCTGCCTGTTTATTATACCTGCAGTTCATGGCCTCTATAAGTTCCTTGAAACAAGAATAGTCTTCATGGAATTGTTGACATTTTGGCGTTGAACTTCTTGAATTCTTATGCAGTGGTATGGAAAACTGAAGAGATAGTAGTCTGTATGGCAAGATTTCCTCCTTGTACACAGACGTGTAGGTAGGGAGGCAAATAGAAAAGCTGGACTGTGGTGTTGAGCTTCTGCACCAAGATGCTGGTTTTTCAATTTTGCCTGTTCTTTAACAGTTTGCTTGTGTGTATCAGCCTCCTACATAAAATTCTTCAGAATCTTTGCTGTATTTGGAAGCTTATGTTAACGTTAGGTTTAAGCCTGTTATCGTGAAGGAAGCTCTGATTCTGTTAAGAGTGACTGGTTTCCGTTAAGAGTGACTTCAACATGTTAAATGATCTAGGACCACTGTTGTGAATGCTTTAAATTGTCTGGCAATAGTAGAAATTTGTCTCTTCAGATGGGCAGGCTGACAATAATAAGGAAGGCTTCCAAGAAAAACCAGATCTCAATTTAATTGTTTGTATGCTTCTTTGATTGCTTAGGTGCCAATATATAGTTTGGTAGTGTAGGCCTTGTTTTACTTGAAGTATTTCCGTTTAGCTTGAGTAGATAGCTTAATTATGTAAGCCTTTGGCCATATCATGAGAATGACAATAAAAAGCTGTTCTTAGGATCTTTTAAGTTGAAAAAGAAATCTTTTTAAATTGAAATAGGATGAACTAAACAACAGTGGCTGCTGCCACCTGAAGAATTTCTGCGCTTGGTGTATAATATTAAGGTGTAAGCTAAAGCCATAGAAGATGCTAACAGTTCAGAATGCGTTGCAGTGTGAAAGATGTTTGAAACCATAATAGGAGGCAAGGACTCGGGTCTCTGGTTGGGCTTCACTGTGTGCCTGGTGGGTTTCTATTTGCATTGTTAAACTTAAGTTTGCTGCTGGTCCTGCTGACTGATAAGCACCTGTATGACAAAGCTGGTGTTGAGTCGAGCTCATGGCTGAAGGCTACTGAGATGTTGGTAGTCTCTGGAGCTGTCAATATTAACGCTGTTGAGTAAATAAACGGCCAGCTCTGGAAAAACAAGAAAGGGTCAGGATCCCTTCTGTGTGGTTTGTGGCCTGTCTTGTAGACAGACTTTTGAACGAAGGAGAAACAAATAATGAGGTGTGCAAAAGCCAACTTTGCCCCTGGCAGAAATATAGGTAAATAATTTTTTTTAAAAATTATTTTTATACTGTAGTTCTCTGGAATAACTGGCTGCTATGTCTCTGAATTCTAAGATCTCTGTTTAATGGCAAACAGAAAAAGTATGAACCTTCTTACTCTGTACACTACATCTATCTATTTCTGCTGTTACTAATCATCAGAGTTATTGTTGGGACTTAAACAAAATAGCTTAGAATGCAGTTTATAAATCAATGTTGTTTATCAATTGAGTGTAAGAGTGTGTAAGAAGGAAGAACTTCGTGAATGATAGATACAGGCAAGAGGTGCAAAGTTGTAAGTTTATAAATGTGCTTTCTACCTGTTCTTGACTGGTAAATTCAGTTTTAACGTGCTTAAACTTACAACTAGGCTTTAATGTGTCCTGTGTAGCTTGTAACAAGGAGCTTTTTCATCTTTGCATACGTCAGAGAATTATCCATGTAATCCCTTGGCTTAAAAGGAATTGTTGGCTATTTAGCTCAGTTGGGAGTTTATATAGATTGACTAATGATTGTCTTGAAGTATAGCAATGCCTAGAAAGGCGCATGATGGCTATAGGTGGATAAAAATGCAGGTTAACAGTTGTACCTGTTTTACGAGTTTTCACCAACCTTTATAAGTGAAAATTCTTGCAGTTCTAGTATTGTATGATTATTTTTTTTCTTGGTGAAATTTCAGAAATTTTTCAGCTACAGTGGTAAGCCAAGGAAAAAAACTTGCTAATACTTCAAACAGAAACTACTAGGGGGTGGAGGAGGTGGAATATATTTGGGTGAAGCTCAAAGGTAGATGTTTGATTTCTCTTTACATCCTTTTTCTCATGTGAGCTCTTTGTAATGGAGTTTGTTTTAACTCGGATGTATCTTTCTATAAGAATTTGTCATGTTTAAATGCCTTTGTGGATTGCTTTTGATCAGGTCTGACCCTCTCAGTTGACTGGTGGAAGCTGGGATGTGGAGTTAATATCTCTGTTCCAGTAGTTAGAATATTTTTTTTTTTTCAACCCTCAATTTACATTAAGCAGTCTTGGATTCCACAAAGTCTGGGTATGGGCTAAACTAAACCAAATTTATTATTTATTAAGTGAGCATTAAGAAAAAAAATCAGTCAGTCCAACTATTGACAATTATTTTGGAGAAATATGAAATCTTTTTTTGACTGAATATCCTTTTCCATTGATGCAGGGGCATGAGTGAGATGCTCTGATGTGTCAGAAAGAAATGAAAGCATCTTTCAGCTCATGGCAGTATGACTGCATGGCTGTTAGCCTGTCTAAAAAGGTTTGCTCTCTGTAGGTTTGCTTACAGTACATGCATCATTTCACAAATTGGTGCAACTGGCACAACTGCTTAAGGCATAATGTAGGCCAGTAGCTGAGGTGGACATACAAGCTAAACTAACCTCTTGGCTCTTTATGTACTTGATATCACCAGAACTCCTATTTAAGTTACGGGTTGTACTGTGTGCTTAATTTGTGAGTGTGGAATGAATCTGCATAGTTGTCAAGTCGACCTTTTTCTGGATGGCTTAAAAAGTCCTTTAAGTTGATAGTTCAGAGAAGAGCCTGTGCCTTATAAAAATAGAGATCCTTTGTAAAGGTTAGGAAATGATGGCAAGAGTACATAAAAGTTCAGTATTTGACTGCCATGAAGACATAGGAAAATATTGTAGATTCTAGTTGAATTCCTCTGCTTAAAACAAACAAAACAAAAACCCAAAACAAAATCGGCAGATCTTTACACTGTGAACATGACATCTTCTTGAACATGGGCTAACATTTGATAAGGTAGAGGATACCAAAGGCATTTTAGCTTAGAAGTTTTTTAATTTAACCAAAGATTAGGTTAAATGTAACAGAAAATTTGCAGGTGTGTTTGCAGAGAATTTTGGCATGCTTGAGAAGCTTTCCTTGAAAAACTGGGAAAGAATTATGTAAAGCTTTCTAAGTGTACACAGAATTGTTAAGCATTAGTAATACATGCTGATCTGACATGCAGAGCTGAATGTTAGGTAGCATGGATGTTGTGGTTGGGATTTCACACTTGAAAATTAGTCTCTCAAAGATCTTTTTAAAGTGTTCTGCATGTTCAATGTTTCAAGACATTGAAGAGTTTGCTAGAGGTAATGTTCACCTCTAGACCTAAATTAATTTTCTCTAAGTAGCAGTTTAACACAAAAATATTTGTTTAACTTCATCTCTGTTACAAAGTATAAATTTTGCCAAGAGGGTTTTTTGGGATAGGGGTGGAGGAAGAGGAGAACTTCCAAATCATTTTTAGACTACATCTTATGCCCTTGCAGAAAGTAGTCACTTCTAAGACATTCCTTTTTTTTTAAATCTCCTTATCTGCTTAAAACAAAGAAACCAACCTTCCTGATTTTTCTGAAACATATGGAAACAATCTCTTATTGCAATTTGATCTGAAATTTCAAATAAAAATAGTTAAAATGTTAAGCAGAAGAAGCTTTTAAGGCAAGGAGATCATTGACAAATGCAACTGCAGGGTTACAAAAAGCACAGCTATACTGGCTTTGATTTTCTTGATTCTGCAGCACTACTGTAAAGCATGGTCCGGTGGCTGATGTCAGTTTCCGAAGTTAAATATATTTCATCTGAATGGGATAGAAATGAAGTGCCCGTCTCAGCTGCATTAAAATCTTTTGTGAAGGTTAGATAATTGTTCTATATGTATAGAATCATGTCATGTATAAGTATAATTAACTGAAGCTTAAACTTCAGGATGCTAGAAACACAAAATGCAAGAAACAAGGTCATAATTTGTAGCGTTCTTAGAGTTGACAAACACATTTTAGAGAATGAGTTATCAACACATTTTTAAGTCAGGTCTGATACTGAAGTTTGGAAATATTTTAGCTGGACAGAATTAATATTTCCAGTTATATAACTTCTGCAGAAGAGAGATGCATTTCACTGGCAAGTGAAATAGATTATTTACCTTTTTTAAAAAAAAAAAAAAAATTAAAAAACGTTTGTGATTGATTTGGTGGGCTGAACTCCTTAATGTAGATCATTGTGGTTTTAATGGAAAGGAAATGAAATAAGGTTAGTTGCAAGTGGATGAGAAGGAAGCTAGATAGTGAAGTTTCTGCTGAAATAGAAGGTTTCAGGTATCTAGAAGGTTGAGGTGCCTAAACTGAAAAGGCATTTGAGGGGTTCTTAATTTAAAAAAGAAAAACAAAACAACAAAACAAACTATATATTGCAGGCAGGTTTGTTGTGCAGGACTCACCTGGTAGTTTGCTGTCTCAAGGAATGCAACTAAACTAGGTGTTTAGTCCTCCATCAGATAAGCATTATAGATGCGGGTATGGTGATTTGTTGGTTTGTCGCATTTAAACTTCTATGGACTTGAAATGTGTTGGTTCCTGTAATCATGTAACTAGAATGCAGATACCAGCAGTTTGATGTGGCTATCTCTGTTGAACTGGCAGTTTACAATTGAAAAGTCCCTGCAACAGAGCCATTGGTGTCAGTGAGGTGAGCTCCCTTCCTTTGCTTTGGGCCAGTCTACAGTTGCTGCATTGTAGGGGTTTTGACATATGATGAAAAAAGCTTCATTTGAAAAACTAAACTGAGACATTTTAATCTATGATGATCTCTTGAGAGGGTGGAGAAAGTTGAGTAATGAAGGGAAAGGTGTGTATGTTCACAGCTGTAATAGTATCGCTTCATGGACTTAAATTCAGATAAAAGAAGTCATTTCTCATGGGTGGTTTGTTGAAGGGGTTTCCAGCCTGAAGCCCATTGCTATGTGTTCTCTGTGATAATCAAACTTGCCAGATACAAATTAATTCAGGTGTTTGCTCACCTACGATGAGGAAGGATTTTCCCGATACTGAATTGCAGTATTTGGAAGACTGAAGTCTCTCCCCTGTGCAACTTGGCAAGAGGAATATGAAGCTACTGGAATGAAGTGCAACTGAACCTATCATATTAGCTTAAAGTGAGTGCTGTGTTAAGCAGAAGCGTCAGTGCAATTATGCTTTCTGTGATACCTGTGCTGATTAATAGCAACGTCATTAGGAGTGACAATATCAGAGTTGATCCAGCTTGGGCTACTACTGCTGTTTTACTTATAGGAGTAGTAGAAGTAACTGTGGTCAAAACCAAAGCAAATGCTCAGTTTAGCACCCAACTTCAGTTGTCTTTATTTAAAGAAGAATGTAGTTTCACCTATTTGTCAAATCCCTCTTAGAAGCTGTTTTTTAACTTTGCTTCCAGTCAGGGAAGATAGATGTGTTCCTAGAAAGATGATTTCTTGTGGGCTGCAGTTTGCAAGCATAGCATTTTTGATCTAACCATTCATTATGTTTATTGTATTTCTCAGCCTCCCAAGTAGAAAGCCTTATTTGTCTAAAAATTCACTACAATTTCCCCAAACAGGCTATGACTGTATCTGTTGGATTTTTGGCTCGTTAAACTTAAATATGCAAAAAGAGCACAAACATTTCACACACACACCCCAAGGATTTGTCTGTTTTCTTGGTCAGAATGTTTGAAATTACAGAGAGCCGCTGTTCTCTGTTCTTCTGGCAGAAGTTTACTAAAGGGAGGTGGATGCAAATGGCTAAATTATTTGGTTTGCTTCGACAGGAGTGAATAATCTTATTATAATTGTATGATGTTTTATTACAACTTCATATATCACAGGTTGACCAGCCATGTTTTTTAACTCAATGACTCTGTAGTTAGCTCAAGATTTAACTGTTAAAAACATTGCTATGATTTAATGGTCAATAAAAGACACTTTAGATCTAATTTGTATATTTACAATGCTAGTGCTTTACCTCTGTAGCTTTTTCTTCAGAGATCAAATTTTATAGGCCTATGATATTCTTGGCTTCTTTTCCTATTTAACAACTTGCTTGCTGCAGTCATCTGGATTTGTAACAGGAATGGTAATAGTGTGATAAATAGATGGCCTTTTCTGAGATGATTCACTTGAAGAGGAAAATAACTCAGAACTTTGGATGCCAATATGCAATCCTGACAGTGACTTTGTTAATATGTTCATTTAATTTTGTTTGCATAAAAAAGCTGCAAGTTTGCTTGCAGACAGTCCAGTCAGAGAGGCTACTCCAGCAGAATTAGAACTGAGTTATTCCATCATACTGAAAATAGTGGTATTACTTATCCCACCATTTCCTGTAATTGTTCCCTTTTTTAAGGATAAGCTGCATTCTGGGTGTTTTTCAGTTCGCAAATAAGAATATAAGAATGTATCTTTTTTTAGGTAACTGTACAAAGTAGATCATATTTTATTTTGATTTAGGTAATTGTACAAAGTTGATCTGTAAACTGTGATTTTTGGAACAGGTTGTGAAAACTAAATGGTAACAAGGAATGTCTTGGTGCGCAATGAGATGATCATGTTGTGCTGTCCTCGCCAGGTCCAATGATAAATTAGACTTTAGGAGCAATTAGTTCAAGGGGAAAGCTCTTGAGACAGTGAATTAGGTGAAGTCCAAGAAAGTTCATATTATCAGTTTATCTGCAGGAAAAATGCCAAGTAGTAACACAAAGGAAAGCAAAAGTTCAGCTAGAGTTGAAATAAGAGATGGACATCGAGGGCAACAAGAAGAGCTGCTGCTACTACATTAACAGCAGAAGAACAAAGAAGGGAAAAGTGTGCCTGCTGCTGAGTAGGGTAGGTGATTTTATTACCATAGATGTAGATGAGGCTGAGGTACTTAATACCTTCTCTTCCATCAAGAAGATCTACCAGGTCTTTGTACCTACAGACAGGATTTGGCGAGGAGAGGAACAACCAGTAGTGAACAAGAGCTCCCTGTCTTGAGCCTCTAAGTCTTGACCTGTGCAAAGTCCATGGAACCAGGTGAGATGCATCTGAGGGTGCTGCAAGATCTGCTTGACATTAGAATAGCCACACTCTGTTGTCTTTGGAAAGTCATGGAGATTGGAGGAGTTTCTTAATGACTGGAGAAAAGCAAATGCTTTACCTGTCTTCAAGTAGGGCAAGAAGCATTATCCAGGGAACTACAGGCTGGTCAACTTCACTTTGTTCCATGGAAAAATCATGAACTAAGTCCAATTGCAAGTCAGTTGGGGGGACGCGAAGGTACTGTTGTTGATTGGAAATAGCCATCGTGGGTTTACCAAAAGTAAATCGTGTTTGACCAACTCAGTCACCTGATGAAATGACTGGGTTTGTGAATAAGGCAGAGATCAGTGAATATTATCTGCTTTGATTTCAGCAAGGCTTTTGGTGTGGTTTCCCCACAGCAATAACATTGTATTCAAGTTAGGACACTGTGATCTAGATAGGTGGACTGCTTGTTGGGTGAAAAACTGCCTGAATCTTCAAGCGCAGAGGGTAGTGGTTAAGGATTCATCCTGTAGCTGTTACAAGTGGAGCTCCTCTCTTCTGAGCTCTGTTCTGTCTCATATCTTGATCAGTGGCCTGGAGGAGGAGACCTTAACAAGGTGTACCCTTGTTAAGTTTGTGGGTATCACCAGACCAGGGAGTATAGTCTGTATGCTTGAGGGCAGGCTGACATTCAGAGAGGCCTAGACAGGGTAGAGTTATGCGCTGAAGTCCAACAAGGACAAATGCAAAGTCCTGCATGTGGAATGAATTAGCTCCGTGCATTGATACAGTCTGGGTACTGAGTGATTGATAGCAGCTCTACATAGAAGGGGTGGACAGTAGGCTAGATGTGAGCCAGCAGTGTGCTCTGGCAGTGAGGAAGAGTAACAACATCCTGGACTATGTTAACAAGAACATAGATTGAGATGGTGAATTTTCACCCCTGTACTCAGTATCTAGAACATTGTGTTGAGTCTAGCTGGTGAGCCACCAACATTGTCGGGTTGGAGCCATTGTCATGAGTGGGGAACCGAGGTAACTGGGTTTGTTCAACCTGTAGACAGGAAGGCTTCAGGGGACCTAGCAGATACCTAGAAAGAGGGAACTGAGAAGTCGTCAGGCTCTTTATGTGCATGGTGGCAGGAACAAGGGATAAGTCATGAACTGAAACATGGCAGGTTTTCACTGTCAAGGTGACTGAGCACTGGGAAAGGTTGCCCAGAGAGGCTGTGGAATGTGGCTTTTGGAGGTTTCCAAGACCCAACTGGATTAAATCCTGAGCAACCTGGTCTGACCTCAGAGCTGATCCTGCTTTGAGCAGGAAATTGTACTGTGAGCCTCCCAAGGTTCCTTCCAATCTGAGCCGTTCTGTATTTGGAGCCAGCATCGAAGTTACACAGAGCCAACAAGAGCTGCTTTGTCTTTTAGGGTCCTAAAATGTTTCAGTGCCCTTGTAGTACTTGCTTGAGAACTTTAAGATGACTTGAAACAAGTTACAGGCTTCTGTTATTTAAAGGGTGTAGAGAGAATCTTAATATCCACTATCATCTTAAGACCTTAAAGTATAGTTAAATATAAGTCTAAAGATAGCAGTAAGGACAGCATAAAGGACTGGCTGATATTGGAATTTTGTTTCTGCAACTGGGTGGGTGAAGAAAATTTATCACTTGGAAAACTGAGGCAGAATAGGGAACTTGCGTCTATGTTGGCATCATAGATGTAGCTGCAGGATCACTCCTGGAGAAAGGAAGCAATCTTAAGAAATGCAGCATAATTTCTGCTGCAGATGGAGAGGAGATCATGGGCTGTCTGTTACGTCAGAGAATTCCTGTATAGCAGTGAAGAACAGCAGGTGAAGACATAAATCTAAGTATTTTGTTACATTAAAAGCAAATGTCGTAAGACTACCCAGTTTAACTGCTACAGGTCCTTGTTGTTATTCTGTAGTCCTTCCTGTACAAATTTAAGCTACAAAGTTCGATGTGTATACATTAGCTCTGAGGGCAGAATACTAAAGCTGTAGTTAACAGTTGTGACAAAGGGGTACTAAAAATCGCAAACACAGGCAGCATCATAACTCAGCTCAAATTCAGGTGGCTTTATGCATGTGGCCCTCTGTGGAGTTAATTCTGCAAACTGCCTGAACTTTAAGTGTGAGGAACTTTCCTAAGATGAAGTGTGAAATGTGTAGTACTGTGAGTTACAATTGATTTTCATATGTGCCAACACTGAACTAGTAGATTGTTTTTGAGCAAGAATATACTGATAATTAAATTTAAATGAGATTTAATATTAAAAAAGACTTGGACAATGACAATTGCTTCTATGACTAGGGAAAAGTTTACCCCTTACACCCAAATCCAAATCTCTCTCAATTACTCATGTAAACTAAAAAGAGTAATTTAGAAATTTAATTAGGAAAAATAAAGCTGTAACCTCTAACTCTGTGAATTTAATGCCGTGATACCTCAAGAAAAAATAGAAAATAAGCATGGGGATGAGATTATATGAAAGGATATGGAAAATGAGGCCATGGTCAGTTTATAACTTTTTTTGCTCTACCTCATGTACTTTCGCCTTCTGTAGGTATGTAGGCCGTTAAACCACCGTGTGGTTTTGTGCCTTTGTGGGGTGCTGGGTGTGCAGAGGAGCGGGTGACCTGCTGGTGGTAGTCTCTCAGGGTTACAGGCAAGCGCAGCTGGACGCTTTCCTCCCTGTCCCCATGGTGGGAGCACCCAGGCTGTGCCAGGCAGTTGCTGGGGAGAAGTCAACAGTTGCAGGCCTGGCCCAAATGTGCCTGCAGTTGCGAATGAAAGAGTTCCCTATGTAGCCTGTGTTTAGCTTGGAGTTAGGTGGTGTGTGTAGACTGTTGTTTGGTTCCCCCCCTCCCGCCAATTCTTTGGGGGATAATTGTTTCTTTGATAGGTTTGCCCACACGATGTTGGAGAGGCCAGCATGTAGTACTACACAGATACTTACTGGACTGTGACAGTGAGCTGCATTCATATTCAGCAGTAACCCTGGCATCCTGTTATAAGTTGAATTGCTTAGATAGTTGGCATAGTCTTACTGAAGTAATTGCTGATGTATGGAGCAGTGTTTCATGGTAAAACACTTTCAAGTGCCTGAGTCATGTTAGAGGCATGTTGTCTGGAAATGGCTAAAAGAGATTCCTCCTTGGTTTCCTTTGTACTCTTATTTCCTGAAGAAGAACAGAGGGGGTTAATAATTTTCTTTTTGTTCCACTGACATGGAATCACGGTGGCCCTCAACTAGCACAGCTCTGTCCCTAGGTCTGCCAGGAAAGGTATCGGTGTGCTTGCTGTGACCCAGATCCAGTGTTTTCCCATTTGTACAGCTAACTGTCAGTGACAAGCTTTCTGATACATACATCAGGGAGGCATTCTGTTACATGGTGAGCATAGGCAAAATAGTAGAAGAGGATCCTGTCTGTCTTGATTTGATTAAAAAAAGCTTTTCTTAGTCATAGCACTTTTTTTTTTCTATGAGCTAATCTGCTGTTAGCTGCTTTAACAAAATCATTCTGCTTTGTTTGGAAGTCCTGGAAACAAAAGGCAAAGGTCATGAAGTATTGGCAAATGTATGCAGAAATCTGGACATTATCTGTCTTGCTTCTAGTTTTGCTGTACAAGTTGTTAAACAAGTCTGTGGAAGACCAGTATAGACAGGGAAGATGGAGTCATTGTCTGCCCAGAACAGCAGTGAGTAATACGCCAGATTACAGTGAGAGAGAAAGGACTGTCTTAATTTGGGGTCATCACCTTAAATGTCTTTGAGTTCTTTAAACACCAAAGTGGCGATGTCTAATTTAAAGCAAATAAGCTTATTCCTTTTTCTTTGGTGTAAACTGGGTAACTTAGGTAATGCAGAGGCCAAATTTGAATTCTGCTTTTGCTGAAGCATTAAGACAACAGTCTGTGAATAAGGCATAAGCTGTAGTCTAATAAGATGTGGCACTTCACCAGAGCTGTCATGGAGTAGAGATGTTGAGTCAGTTTGCCTAGAAGTGCTCCAGTTATGGCCTGGATTTCTTGTGCTAGCACGTATGTGCCTTGTGTCACTGTAACACACTGTCAGTCAGTCTTGGAATATGGTCATTAAACTGAAATTTTTACATTGCTTTTAATATCTTGTCTTTGTCAACCCAGCCCAGAAGAGCCAGTCTCTTTTAACTGAGTGCAGTAATCTCTCAAAATCACAGCTGGCATTAAGGAGTATAAATCCATAGGTCTTATTATTATTCAGGTATGTTGGCTTTTTGATTAGAGATGATGAAATAATGGAGCATTAGATATCTTTAAGGTGAAATCAAACAGAATATTTTGTTCTTCTTTACTGTAATTTATCTTACGTTTTATCATCTGGTGCTATAGGCACCCTACTAATGCTTAGTCTGTTCTTAATTAAATTGTTGATATAGTGTGTTATCTAAATCTTAGGTATGTGTTACATTGAAATGATAAATTTATCAGACAGGTAATAATTGTTCAGGTTCTTTGTTTATATCTGTAGAGTAGTAACTAGTCAGAATATTGGGCTGTTAATAGGGTTTTTTAGTTTTGTTTTGGGAAGGATTTTCTAGTGTTTTAGAGATCAGGATAAACTTTAAATATATCACTTCAGTTTTAATTTTCTAAGGCAATGTGTATGTTGACTTTTGTTTAGATCATGGCAATGTCTTCAGGAGGATAAGCATTTCAGAAACTGGGATGTGGATGTTCAGGGATAATTGAAGGATTCTATTTCATGTAAATATAAGCAGAGATGAAATGATTAAGGAAATAATTCTAGATTTTGTTATATACTTATGTGGAATCTCCTTGCTAGCAAATTCTGATGTACATTGAAGCTTTTTATGTAACAAATGTTTATTATTGTACCATGATGATTAGATAGTAGAATTCATAAAAACAAAGCATAGGATTAAGTTTACAGATCATCCAAATAAAAAAAGATTTGCAGATCCTTGAAATTGACAGCTCTGAAGGTGGCAGTAATAACTGAGAATTGCTGGTGAACGTCCAGCTAGTGTTCAACTTCTACAGTTGAAACAGCAGGTTTGTGTAAGATGAGTGGGCAGAGAGAGGGTTGACTGTTGAGTGACGTACTATATGGAGGGTGGCTTAAGTCCAGACACTCAAGTGGTGAACCCTGTTACTCAGTTTTCTTGGAATGTCATTGCCTAATGTACAAACATTAGAAAGTTCAGATTATTAAACTGAAATTTTAAATAAGAAATTAGAAGCCTTGTTTATAATCATTTGCTTGACATAGATACGCATATAAAAGATTAATAGCTTTTATTTGCAATAGTGCTCCTTTCTATTGTTGAGTTTTGCAGCTAGAAGATTTCTAGTGCATAACTCAAGACTTTTATGTAGCCAGGGAGGAGAGACTGTTTTTAAACTGTCTTCCAATCTGGGGACAGTTGCATCTGGGTATTACATAGGATTAAATAGCAATCATTGTCAAAGCCTATTTGGTAGTAAATTCAGGCAGAGCAACTGTTAAGCAAACTGACAGTCAAGCAAACTGTACAGGCAGAAGATATGCATTGACAAAGATGACTGGCTTTTGAACATGTATTGTACCTTTTTTTCATCTGACTGTTCAAACAAGACTAGTTGAAAAAGGTTTTGACTTGGAAATAGAACTTCTTGGAGAAGATGGAAAACTAGCAGTTATGGAAACTGTATCAAATTCACTGGGGTCTTGAACTCAAATCTGAGTTTTTGAAATCAGGATTCATTTTCCCTGATAAAGGGATAAGGATTTAACTTGCTGTTGTTCCCAAGCATTGTTTAGTTTATCCATTCTGTCAGCCATAGACATATTGAGCCTCTGGGATATGAACAATGTGTTCTTATAAATGGGTTACAAAACAGAAAACTGGTGTACTGATACTTCTGAATGGTAAGTCACTTGAATATTTCTTGAACTTTGTCTTGTAATGGCATGCTACTGTATAATATTCAAAATTAAATTGATTGTGTAGTTATAATATGGTAGAATCCTCTCTACTCTTATGTTAGTTAATGACCTTGTAAGATGGAGAAACAGAAAACATAGCTGTGGTGGGTGAAGCTTGACAGTGCTTCTTGACAACGTGTCAAAGCAATTCTGTATTCTTTTACTCTCCAAATAGATGTGGGTAACACTTCGTGTTTTAGCATGATGTAAGTGATAATGGCAGCTATGGTATTAGGTGTCAATCAAAATAGTGTGCTTGTAATATTAGTCATCTGCTGAAGGGAGCATAAATGCAGATACCGAGCTCATTATGAAGAAGGAACACGTGGTGTGTTCAGGGCAAATAGCACTTCCAAGTAAATTAAGACGATTCTGGAGATAAGGATGTACACAGATAAGCTAATGGCTGCCTGTGTCAACATGGCATTGCTCACCTGACAAGTATTCATTCAAAGATGGTCTTTGAGCCAGTAGCAACACAGTTGTTTTCTTGCTCTAAAGCTGCTATTCTGGAGAGTAAAAATTCAGAGGCTGGCATTGTAATGCTGACTAGTGTAATGCAGTGATTCTGGCTTTTGTAATTTTATCCATAATCTCCAGTGGCTCCAACAAGTGTTCTTGTCTGCTTTAGGTTAATTTTATTGTAATGCAGGGTTTCCATGATGCTTCCCTTAAAAATTTTTTTGGAAACAAGAAGGACCACTGAACATCTTTCCCAATAGAAGACTAGTTGGCATTTGACATACAGTTAACTTTGCTTGAGCTTAACTGCAGTATGTTAAAATTCAAGCTCACAACTGAGCTTCTAATGTGTGGTACCCTTGAATAGAAATACATGGGTGCAGTTTATCTAACTTAGCTCATCTTCTGTTTGTTTGGTGGGCTGGAATTTCGGAACTGGGTCAGCTCCATGGTCTGGTACTAGAGCCAGCTCTTAGTCTTCACTAATGTGCTTCTGTTCTACTGTAATTTATAAGTATGCAGAGATACCAGGCACGTATTGAATGAGTAGATCATATTTTCTCTTGTTTTTTGATTGTCAATTTAAGTGTAAGGGACTTTTTTTTTTTTTTTTTTTTTAGTTCACATTGTACATTTCTTTTTCTGTGTGATGTATTGATTTCTGTTAGTTACAGGCAGTCACTTTCTTAGAAGTGCAGTAAGTTAAATGCTTTTTTTGGATGAAATACAGACTCTCCTTTCAAGACTATTCCACAACTGAAATCATTGAACTGGTTTCTGTGTACTTTACCAGTCAGTTAATTTAACTTCGATTTTGGAAGAGAACTTGTAGAGTTTCACTCAGAGGTAAAATACTGATGGTTCCCTAAACAATTTCTCTACATGCTTGTTTAAACACTAAATTGTATTTCTTTCATTTAAATGTAGATCTGATTTAAGGTAACTTCTTCAATCATGAATTTCTTGGTTAGCCTTAGAAAGTTGTTTTTTCTAAATTCAGTTGTGTTTCTTACAAATTCGTTGTATATCTGAGAGATTTTTCTGGCTGTCACTATAAAAGTATTTTGTATTGTTTTTGCCAAATAGCTGTCCAACCAGCTTATTCAGTGTTTTAAAGTTCATACTGTTTTGCTCTTGATGGAGCAGTGTGTTAGCAAGAAGGATGCTTGTTGATGTCCCTGTGTCTTCATGTTGGAGATGCATATGCCTGTGTGGATGTAGTGCCTTGTTGTTGACCAGTAACTGACAGTCAGTCATCTTTTAAGGAAGGCAAAGATGAGTATTTCAACTTAATTTTTTTTAACAATAGCCAAAATTTGCAAAATCAGTTACAGATACCTGACTTACACATATAAGTCTTTATGCACTTGGCTTGAACAATGGATTGTTTTCTTTCACCTTCTACTTAGCTCAACTGTCTGTCCTGCTTTAAATTTGTATTTGGAAGTCTGCGTACTTGCCCGCCTTGTGTGTTGGGTTGTGTTTGTGAAGAGAGTCTCTTCCTGATAGACCATGGTAGTTTTAATAGCCTTTCTTTTTTGAGGTCATGGAGAATTCTATTTATATTGAAATTTTCCTATATGTCACTTTCTCTCCTCCCTAAAAATGAAACTTCCCTAAAATGTTTTTCTCCCGGATGACATGTCCATTTCAGTGGGGAAATCTCTATTTGTTCAACTTTTTCATTTTTAACCAGTTTGTCAATGGACAGCTATAGTTGATAGACAGGATTTAATGCATGGGAGCCTCTGTTCAGACTGCTGATATGGTGGTAGTTAATCAAACTAAGAATCCCCAGCCTGCTTCTGGTAATTATCATCAAACTCTGGCTTAAGCTGGCACTGCCACCAAAAGGGAATATTCACTGAATTATGCCCTCGATAGTACGGTTGCGTGGAACCTGATAGAACCCATTCCTTGGATTTTGCTGTGTGCCAGTGCACGTGTGCACATGTGTATACCCCCCGGCAATAATTTAATGAGCTATCAGTAACTGTTTGCACAAATATTTGTACCAGAAAAGTAAAATATTTTAGTTTCATAGTGGGATTCTGAGTTGGCACTTTGATTAAGGGTTAGTGCCTAGCAATGGAGTATGTCCTTTTTGGAAAACTATAAGTAACTAGAAGTAACTTTCCTCTAGATCTTCATGGTTAGTCCACTGGCTGCCAGTAGCTACTTCCTGCCTACTCTAACTGTATCATACTGCATTAATATGTTTGATAGAAAAGTTACAATGCCTGGTATAATTAAGCCTTTAATTCAGTTGTAATCAGTTGGTACGTGCTGATAGACTAACAAGTAACAACACCAGCTTGAGCTGGTAAAGTGGAAACAGACTGGAAAGCTTTACTTCCTCTCTAGAGGCTCTGAAGCAATTCTTTCTTGCTGTAATTGTAAACTAAGAGTGATTCAGTTTATTGGATATTGCGAAGTAAATATTCAGTGGAGGTAAAGGGCTATTGCTCAGAATCATCAGCTATTTCAAACCTTAGTTAAAAAAAAAAAGGAAAACACAATAAACTTGACTGTCCCATTTAATTGGAAGTCTTTGTGAGAAGTCAAGTTTTTAAGTAGCAGTGTCTTTAGGGTGGAATAGTATGCTTTAAATTGGAAAGATCAGAAAAAACCTGATAAGGTCAGGGAGCTTATGTCCATAAAAAGTCATTGAGCCAAGAACTTGAAGAATGACAGTTCAAAAAATCTGGACGTAAGAATAGTCATTTGAAAAGTAAGTTTAATGGCAATCAATTACCCGAAGAGGTCAAAAGCAGGCCTTGTGTAAGGATGGGATTATCTCACGTCTGCCAGCGACAGGCTGCTTTGGAAGGCAATTTAAGCAGGCCCTGTCTGAGAGGCGTTTCAGACTAATTCAAAGTATTTTCTCATATATCCAAATAAACTTTAGCTTTGTTGATTTTGAATTCTTAAATTAACTTTATAAAATGATTACTTAATAACAAAACTATCAAGAAGGCAAGCATAAGTGACAGAGTAAGTCCTTGTTAGTTCAAAATTTTACTTTTTATGAGTCTTCACATTTGTTTTCCCCAGATGTTGAAATGGTAGTACAATTTTTAGTCTGCTTTGAAATCAGGGCAGTTTTGTTTCCGCTAACAGTGTTAGCATTCTGACAAATACATCCTCCTAGCTTGCTTGCAGCTCCTTCTTTGAAGAGTTACAAGCTGTGGAGTTTGTGTTTGATGCTCAGGTGCCAAATTCAGAACTAAGTTGGCATTGGAAATGTACTGATTTGAACTAACTGGGATAAATTCGTATACAATTGAGTTGTATATAGTAATGGTTTAAGCCTTGCTTCTGAGCCTCATGAGAACAGAAATACACTTAGTCAAAGCATCTGCCGGAGGAAAGGGTCTCCAGACATCTCAAGCTGGTGTATCTGTACTTCAGGTTCTGTTAAGTAACATCTGAAGAGGACTAGTCCTCCTGCTACATGCTGTGAAGAGTAACTAGATAGTAGATAAAACGCTCCATCTACTTTTATTACTCTTCTAGTACCAATGAACTGACCTATCATTAACACGAGTAAGGCTGATACAGTGGTAGTGGGGATACAATGTGACAGGAAAACTGCGTGCATGAAGGACAGTAAGAATGTTCTTGTGTATCACGTGTACTAGGTGATCACACACACTCGTGCTTAGTTAGAGAAGCATGAAGGGAGGCTGTTGTGATGTATCAGCTATCAAAACTTTTGGGGAAGTCTTTTATGGAGAAGTGGCAGTCCAGGTCTTTCAGTCTCCTAACTGGATGCTCTGTAACACGACATTGGGCTCCACACGCTTTCCCCTGTGCTGAGTCCAGAATACATCCATTGTCTGGCTATACATGTTCAAATACCCAAATGACTCGTGCTGGAAAAGGACTTAATACTGCTTCATGTAAACCTCTGAAGTGACTTAATTTCTCAGGGTTTTTCTTTTAAATAACAGTAGATATGACAGTTTGGCAATTTGAATGGGATGTCAGGGTATGGGAGCTCAAAAGCAAGTAAGAATGTTGCCGCATGACTTATCTACGACAAAAGTGGCTCTACACCAAAAGTGCTTTAGTAGAGAATGCTTCCCATTTAATAACGTGTAAAAATAAAAATATGCCAAACTAAATAACATATCAACTGTTGCCAGGTTGTGCTACTGCCATAAACTTCTGTTTTAACCTGATGAGGTGGTATAAGAGTTGAGGGGGGGAATAATAAAGATGAAAACAGCTAAAGAGAAATCTAATTTCACACTTGTAACTGTTCTACTCTACAGAAGTTAATATTTCTAATTCAGCTTGCTAGGTCGTTTAGAAGTACACCCTTGGACTGCTAATTGGTGGTAGAGTTTAAAATCTTCAGAGACAACTTTGTTTAATCATGTCAGGAACCAAAGGCATGAAGGCAGAGGCATTGTTAAAGTCTTACCTAGTGCTTTCAAAAATACACTGTGGACTTCTGAAGTAATACATTCATGTACATGCCAAAGTACATTGTTGCTTTTTAATGCAATTAAAATGTTAGCTCCTATTGTTGTCTCAAAGCACTTTTCCAGGAAATCGTATGCATTTAGAATCTTGTGTAGAGTGAGTCAGTGTTGTAGAAGACCAACAAACCTATTTTAATGGAGCTTAAATTAGGTCAGTTTTGTGAGCTTAATTAAAATAATATAACTTAGTGTGCTTGAATCACTGTCGTTATCCTGATTTGCAGATGGTATCACATGGTATCTATACCGGGCTACATAATGCTTGGTAAGTCTGAGCATGTTCTTTAAAGGCATGGATCAGAGGTGCTAGAACATGCCCATGTGACGAATGCCCTCTTGAAATAAAATAATACAGAAAACTTTTGCTAGTGGTGATATCTTGCAGGTACTGAGGTGGATGGCTGGATAGTTTGGGCATATAACATCTTTGTATTGTCTATGCTTTAGATGGCTGAAGAATAAAGCTGACAGGTGAATACTTGCTGCCTGTGCTAACAGAAGAGCTGAATCGGCTGTACTTTCTTGTTTTAATGAGTGCCACTATAACAGTGGCTCCCAAGTATTTGTTAGACTGGATTTATTGTGCTGGCAGGTAATAGGAAGTGGTAAGTTGCAGTCAAGTTTAAATAGCTTTTGTCTAATTTGGTCCATAAAATAGGCAAGGTTTCATATGTGATTTATTTTTTTTGTAAAACTGAAGGCCTTGATTAGCACGCTTGTGAGTATAATGCAGTGCCCCTACTTCAAGTAACTGTTGTTCCCAAAGAAATTTGACACTATTTTGTTAGATATCAGTTGTTTGAATATGCATGCAAATATTAAAGCAAACAGTTGTGTATTGGAATGCCTATGAGACGTGATGTCTACAGGCTCCTGTCCTAAACAGCATTAGCAGCTGCTTGCTTTGTCTTGTCTGTCTCCGCAGTGCACGTGCTACATATCCGTAACAGAAACAAGTTTGATGCTGATTTAGTTATGACTGGAGGTTAGGCGAGCTGGTGAGAAGTTCGTCCCTCGTTTTGAGTGCGGCAATTGGGAGCGTGCCTCTGAGTGGAGCCGCGTTTGTAGTAACGTGTGTCCCTTTACAGACGTGGATGAAAGTGGCGGCAAGATGTTGATCTCGTTCTCATTACAGTGACACAGAAGGAGCTGAGCAAGTCGAGTTCACGGAGAACACCCGGCCTTGGTTTAGGTCAGTAGCTGTGTGCGATGTGGCTCTAATGAGATTCAGGCTGCTTGCCTTTGTCATCCGAAGGAAATAGCCTGCTAGAACAAATGTGGTGAAGGAAGACTGGAACCTTCCTCGCTGAGCCGTGACGACCCGCCGCAGCAGCCTTTCTGTTGGCTCTCGGTGGAACGCGTCCGCAGAGCGGGGCGCGGTGGGGGGCCTTTTCTTTCTTGGGGCGTGCCCGGGGATCGGAGGGGGGACATTTTGGGCAGGGCGGGGGCCAGGAGCTCCGCGGGGCTCCGGACGCCTCCTGCTTCGGCCCGCCTGCGGGCGGGCGAGCAGGAGGGAGCGGGGAGCCGATGACGTAATGCACGCTGCTGCGGGAGGCGGGCGCGGGCGCCATGCTGTCAGCGGCGGCCGGTGGCGGCGGGCTGCGCGCGCCTGGGCGCGGCGGCCGCTCGCTCGCTCGCGCTCTGCCTTCCCTGTCTCGCACCGCGCTTGTGGGTAACACGGCTTGTGTGCTAAGGCGGCGTACGCACCTGCTCCGAGCCGGTCAAGCTGTGGTCTGTGACGTAATCCCTGAGCAAACGGGCCGGGCACTGGCCGTCGCTGTCGGCGTTTCGAGCCGATCTGGCTCTCCCTGCGGAAGGCGGGCGGGCGAGGGGGCAGGCAGGGAGGTTGCTGAGAGCAGCCGCTCCCGTGGTAAAAGTGAGGTACCCAAACACCCGAGCGTCGGTTCCCTGCGCGCTCCTGGCTCGCCGCTCTCTCTTTTTTTTTTTTTTTTTTTTTTTTTTTTTAAGAACTAGTTCATTCTAAGCAGCCGCCTGTGCTAATCAGTGTTCCTAGTAAAGCCGGCTCCAAAAGATGAAAAAGGAGAGCGGGGAGAAGTGCTGATGCAAAACTTTATTTGCCCCCCCTCTGAATGGCTCCCAGAGCCACAGCCCCGCAGCGAACGGCTGCGTGAAACCAGCTGCGGCTGCTGCTGGGTCTCTGCTGCTCGAATCAATACGGACTTGACTGTTCTTATGATGCAGGATGAGGAAAAGTGTCTCCCCCTTCCTCCTCACGGTGATCCTTTGTACGTGCGCTGTGATGCAGCAGAGGAGCTCGGATTCATCTCACATTTCCTGCGTCTCGGTGCTCTTGGAGCTCGACCTCCTTCAGCCGCAAACTAATAAAAGGAGAATTTGAAGGAAGGAGCGCTGTGCACAAATGAAGTTACATGACATACATCTTGTTGCGAACCACTAGTTTTTGCCACAGAATGAATATAAAATGTCGTGCAAAATAAGGAAGGGGGGAGGAAGGACTGTTGAACAAAAAAAGGTGGTTTAAGTACTAATGTCTGCAAGTATGAACGTAACCTAGGCTAATTTTTGCATATGAATCTCCCTAAGGTGACAGAAGTGTGGTGAAAATGTGTGCATAATTTTTTTTTTTAAAAAAAGGGGGAGGGATGGAGAAAAGGAAAAAAAAAATATAAACCCAGCAAATGCCTAATCTTGGCATCTATGAATGATAGGAAGCCCAAAAGCAATACTTTGTGCTATAAAAAGGCATTTCTTCTGAAATAACATGGAGTCTGGGTTTTTTTGGTATTTTTGATTGATGTCAGGGCTGATGGAAATAGTTCTTATTGTTGCTCAGGATAAAACAATGCAGGACAATTTTCAGTGTGTTATAACTTTCTTGTTTGTACTGCCCTCGCTGTAGTCTTCATCAATTTCAGTGTGGAAGGAGAGTTCTCCAGGTGGTGGTTTGGAACAAGAGCCAAAGGACATAATCTAAAATGTTATGTTCCAGCTGTTGCTGCACAGAATTTAGAAGCTACTGTCTGTACCCGCTTGATCTGGGTTTTGAAGAGAAAAAATAAGTAAAATTGCTTACAGACCTTGTTAAAACAACTGCATGTTAAACCAATCTTCTATAGGAGACTGACAGCCCTGCAGTGTAGACCCCTTAAGCCATGGGTGTCTGTAGCAACGGTCAACAGGGAAAGTATCTGACTGTGGTGAGTGCAATGTGCTACTGCTGTATTTGAACACCACTACAAAAAGGTTTGCCACCTCAGCAGGGCAGTGAATTGGAGTATTGCAGTGCTTAGAGATGGATGAGCAGTTCCCACCAAAACAAATGAACTCCCAACAATGTCGGTAGGACAGCAGGAGCTGATTGAACATCCCGAACGGACAAATAAATTGAAGAACAGTTCCCCTCACTAAAAAAGGGAGGGAAACCGGTCAGATTTTGATTGTCTCATCTTAAGTTTCAATTGAAAAAATGGGCGTTTGTGCTTCTGGCTCGCACATTTCATAGGATCAAAGGGTAATTCAGGTTAGAAAGGACCTCACTACAAAATATGGTTAAGTCTAAGGTTCCACTTACCAATTAAAAGGAAATTGCAGATTTTTTTTTTAACAGAGTGATTTGGGATTTGGAGTTTTCTTCAGCTTATGTTCTTAAGGCAGCTCTTCAACAAGTTTCGCAGTACACACCTGAGGCAGCTAGTTTCCCAGTAATTGTTCTTTCTTAGCTGAGGAATAGGTACGTATGTAAGCTTCCAAGAAAAGGAGGGTCGCTCAGTCAGTGAATTTCTTCGTGCTTGATTATCTGCTATCAATTACAGTAGTAGCCTTTTCTTGTCCCACATCTCTCTATATGCTACTGTGCTCCCCCCATAATTTACAGTCAAGAGAGGTGTGTCCTGGTGTCAGGGCAAACCACAGAGCTGTTAAAAATGGTGAGAGAGAATCTCTTACACTTAGCAAAAATGCCCAAAATTGAAAGTGGCTTAAAGAGTAGTAATGAATCTCATCTTCTTACTTCAAGGCAATTTCGAAGCTGTCCATTTCTGTGAGGCTCTGGTGTCGTGTGGTAGCACTGCACACCAGCTCGGTACTGGTGTGGTGCTATTCCCTGCAGCAGGTATGGAGGGTGCACAGGATGCAAAAGAAACAAGAAGAGAAGGGACATTTCTGTGAGCTGCTGTGTTAAAGTGAGGGTTTGAAGGTGTAATGTTTTCTGATGAGTGGATCTTGAGCCTGATCAGAGCTGAAGGGAGTCAAAAGTGTACTCACATCGTACTCCTGGAATTTAAATTCAGGACTGGGTTCTTGATGTTAAGTGAATAGATAGCTATTAGCTACAACTAATAGTTTGTTTAAGCTCATGACTGTGGCTACTGGAACAATGCTGAAATCACGCCCCTGTGGTTGTGTGCCTCTAAGCTGTGTCCTTGTTGGAGTCACCTGGAGGCTTTAGAATCTGCACTGAGGAAAAGTGGATGAATAGATGGTGAATGACAAGGTTACTGATGTTGCCCGGTGATCTGTATGTCATTTAAAAAAACCCTGCTGATAGTTCCTCCTTTGCTCCTCAAAAGAAAGATGTATGGTCCTGAAGATGCCATGGCAGGCAAGTTAGTGTTCCTGAGATGAATTGCCATTATACCTTTTGAAACTGGTTATCTGCAAGCTCAGGAAGCTGAAGAGAAGAGAATTGCCCTCTTTGCCATAATTTCCCTGAATTCTCTTGCTTTGTTGCAATGTGAAAGATGGTATGAGATTGCGGAGCAGCAATGAATATAGGCAATGTCTATAACGGGAAGCGATAACAGTGCAGTTGGTGAATTGACAGCTCTGATTGCTCTGTGAATCCTTCACTCGCGTACAAAAGTATGAATTTATAGATAAGCCTACTATAAAATTGAAATTGACACTTAAAATACTTGAGTTAAAATCAAGAAAAGCTATCAGTAATCCCATACATGCACTAACTTTAGTTGCCTTTTGCTTCCCTCTGCCAGCCCTTTGGGTTTTATTCTCAATTAGTGCTGGTTTTTGCCATTTTCTGCTTTGTGAAAGTTCAGTTTTCTTTCTCACCTTTACCTCAGTAGTCTGATTTCATTTGTAAACCAAAGAATCTGTGGAGTTCAGCCATCTTTTGCAAATCTGATTGAAGGAAAGAATCAAATGGCTCTACTGACTTAATCTGTACTGGTTTCTATGAGTAACTTCGGAGTAAGGATGTAAAAGGCTTCACAATGGCTGCTTGTCCGTCTCCTTGTATCTTGTTTAAAATTATTTTTCATTAAATAATAGAAATTATTTTTTCATGGAATAATAGGAATTTGCCCGCTCTCCTATTTTAAAAACCTCTGTGTGGCAATGGGAGAGGAAACATGCTTTGTGCTCTTTTTCTTTCTGGACACTTGAAAAACATGGGAGGTAGCGCATTAATTAACTTGCAGTTGAGTTTTATCATATGCACTTGTTAAGTGATAAGCAAAGTTGAATAAACCTATGGATTTCCAGGGTTTAAAAGTCAATGTCATCATTTTGTGATCTGGGGGAGAAAAAAGGACAAATAATGAAACCTTAATCAGTCTAATAATGCACTGATTTTATTACATTTGAGCTTCTTTATTCCTTTTGTTTTGCTTTTTACCTTTTTACTTAATTAACTAGAAGGCAATTTATCTTGAAATGTAGCTAGGATGGCTTTACAATTAAAGGGAGGAATAGCTCAGATTTCAGAGCAGCATAGTTGGTATCATTCATGCTGTGAAGTAGAGGAAACGCTAAAGACAGCAACATCTTGGATTCTGTTTCTTAAATGTTGACTAGCTATGGTTTTGAGATTTTCTGTTACAAGGTGAAGCTTAATCAGCACAAAGGGACCAGTGGATGCAAGGAGTTGTGCAGAATGGTTTCCAATTCCTCTTGCCTTGCCTAGATGCAGGAGGTTGCTGCTTGGCTACGAAATGGTCTCTTCCCCACCCGTGGAAGCTGTTTTGTCTCTCGTTTTCTACCAAATACTTCTTTTCGCTTACAACTAACGTACATCAGTCCGATTATTACCTAACTCCCTGATTACCTGAACTGTGGCATTAACATAGCAGTTCTGAGTGCTGCTAACACAGCTTCTATCTGGATTTTTCCATTTCTATAGAATTAGCATAGTGTGTGGATTTTTGAGCAGAAGCCTATCAGACCAGGTCCTTTGAAATGGATAGGACTCTCTTGGAAAATAACTCACTGAAAGAGGTTTCTCTGGTTCAGGATGGGATTTCTGTCAAAGACTATGTGGGTATTAGAACGCTGGTGCTGGAGGGAGCAGCCTGGCAGATAAGGTGCTTGCTTACTGTCGATGACAAGACACATGGAGTCATTCCTCTGAAGTCAAAGCATTGATGTAGTCTGGCTTTTTTTTGTTTGCTCTTGTGGAAGGGTCTTGCTTGGGTTTATGCTGCAAGGTGCAAAGCAGTTGTGTTCTTAAAGGCACGAGTTTCCAGGATGAGAGTATTCCTTTTTTTTGTGTTTTTCCTAGCCATGTTTCAGAAAAGTTTCAAGTCAGTTGTGTGTGACAGCAACGGATGAGTGTTACGTCAGCCTCGTAGCAAAGAGATGCTGCTCTTAGCCTCAATTTCCGAGTATTTTTGTTTTAATTTCTGTTTCCATTATTTATGTTTGTTGCTGTAACTGAATGATGCACATCACCAAAGATGCCTTCAAAGTAACAAAGACTTCTGTGTTCCTGGGGCAGCGCTGCATCTTTGGGGAAGCTGTTTGCAACTTTGTTTTGTATCGCAGTTCTGTAATCAAATTGTTAACTTCAAAGTTGTGTTTAAGTCAATTTTATCAGCTGCCTTTAATTGCGTGTCTGACTAGTTACTGATCATTGCAGTGCGACGTGATAAACGGTTGTTTTGTTTCTTGTGTCTGAAGGATGCGTAGCCTTAGACTAGTACAGAATTTGTCTTGGGTGCGTGAGCTACCACACAGGGTACCCAGTTTCTGTTACTGCTCTAAGGGTGACTTGCTCGACGTATTTTAGTGCCCATGGAAGCTTCAGCAAGTTGGGTAACACAGGGGAGCAGCAGAGTTACAGGGACACTGTGATTTTTCAGGTGAAAGGTGCTCCTTTATTCTGAGTTATTCTCCGGTCTCCAGGGCAGGTGGGTGTGCAGCTCTGCAGCCAGGTCTTCGCCATGGGATTTGGGAATGCTTGCAGCCCAAGTGAGAGGGGCTGTCCTGGCTATTTGGGTAAAGGGCTCTCAGAAACCTCCTAGGAGTGATACCTCTACCTAGGAACGCTGTCTTTTCATGGATCTTTCCACTTGGATAAGTTAATACATTGCTGCAACATATCTTAGCTTCATAATGAGAAAAAGGACCAGTACAATTTAGTTTAATTTTGGCTGGCTGATGGTTTCTTCTGGCTCTGAAGTTGTGGGGGCAAAGAGGAGGTGGTGTGTTTGTGGGAGAGACTTATTAATTTTCCAGTGTACACATCTGTATAAAAAGTTTAGGTGACTTTTGCTTCTTTCTTGTTTACATGTTTTAAAGATGTCTAGTTGTGTAATACAATGCTTCCACAACTGCTTTGTGATAACAGACTGTTTTATTAGAAGCCTGTATTGCTGTAACTCAGGGGATTGTGTAATTCTGAAAGCTTCATGGGGAGGAAAAATCTCTTAAATTGAAATGGTCTACTTAGACATGTATTACTTAATCTACTAAAGTTGGATATTGATTAGCATCATTTGAGCTTCTTCCCTCTTGACTGGTAGTTAGGGAAAAGTGTCTGTGTGATGTATGAGACAACAGAAGGGCATATACTACCTGTTAAAAATGCGAGACTGTAAAATGAGTATTCCTTTAATAGTTTTTGAAAATATCGAGGGTGTTTTTCCTGTTTAAGACTAAAATTATCTCTAAAAGATGCGAGCGTAGGATTTATTACTAAAAGACATTTTATTTTAAAAATGTGGTTTATTCGGTGAACTGGGTTGTGAAAGAACAGCATGAATATGTGCCACGGGTGCATCTACGTCGGGCTTTCACGAGGGGAGCGCGTGCGGTGGGAACGACCGCCCGTCTGCCTGCGGCGCTGCCGGCTGCTCGCGGCTGGGCCCGCCGCGCCGGGAGCCGGCCCCGCCGCGCCGGGAGCCGGGCCCGCCCCGACCCCGCCGCTCGGTGGGGTGCGCGGCGGGGGGTGCGGCGGGGCTGCGGGCACTGCGGCGGCGGCGGCGGGAGCTGCAGCGGGCCGGGGAGGGATGACATCACCGCCCGGAACACGTGATGCAGCCGGCTGGCGCGGGGGCTGCTGAGCTGGGTAGGGAGGGATCGGTGCGGATATTTATGGCATTTCGTTGGAGTGCGGTAAATGCCGCTTTTTTTTTTTTTTCTTTAAAAAACCAAACCAAAACAAAACAAAACAACCCACCACAAAAAAAACAAAAAAAAACAACACCCCCCCCCCCCCCCCCAAAACCCAACAAAACCCACCACGAAATCCTCATAATGGCAAATGTTTTGTGCTGTAGTGGCTTTGAAAAAGGGAGGGAGGACCCACCCCAAGCCCTTAAGACCTGCTTATATTGCTGTTTTTTTTGTTTTAGCATTGCTCTGTTGGAGATAAAAATACGATACTTTCTTGCCGTATTCACCCTCTTTGCTCCTCAGCATTCTTTCGTCAATTGTAATCCCTACAGTCTTTTCAGTTAAGCTTTAACACTGCAGAACTGGAATAAAAATAGGCTGTTTAGAGCAGCAGGAATATGATAATCCAAGGCAGTCAGCCTTAAGGATATGCAGATCCAGAACATGAGCCAAGCACTAACGTATTTGCTAGGGTGTTTACCTTGAGCAGCCCCTTAATAGTCAAAGAAATGTTGTCTTGATGTTTCTCGCTTCTTACGTGCCACAGGCAAAGTAAAATGCGCAGCTACTGTGCATCGTCTGAGGTGAAGTAGTTTAAGGGCTTAGAAATCTGAGCAAGCAAGTTGCGGTAACATCAGTGTCTTGGGTAATTTTGAGCTAAGATAGACAGCAAAGTACAGCACTAGTTTCTGCATGCCTTTTATGTGAGGAGAAAGTGTTTTCTACCTCTAAATTTACTGTAAAGAAAAGGAATTGCCATGGTTGATATGAAAGCTGAGCGTGCTAGATTGGCATTAAGCTTATGGTGGGTACCTCAAAGCACGTTTAAGAAAAATTTAACTCTGGAAGTGTGCCTGTAAGCCTTAGCAGACAACTAAAGCCCAAATATTTCAAGGTAGAAAAAGGCATTTGCTGTCTTTTTAGATGAGTTATTTAAGCCCCAGGTTTTTCTTAAAGTCCTGTTTAAAGCTTTAGTCCATACTAAATGAAAACCTGGTAGGAACAAAGCTGTAGGCAGTTTCAGTAAAAGGTTGATAACCCATAGCCAATACTCTGGAGGAAGGAATAGTGCAAAAGGTTCTGTTGGAGCTGTCTTAAGACTCCTGAGAGTCTAAGCGCCAACATGAAAGGAATAGCTGTGTCCCTCCGCCGCTTTGTCAGTCTGGAGTTGTTGTGTAATTGCAGAATACTGTCCATCGTGTATAAAGCCTCCATGCAGCATGGTTACCCAAGGAACCGGTCCTGGTCTAGCCTTTCTGGGAAAGTGTATCGAATTTTGGGTTTGTTTATGGTGACCATGGAACAATAGGGACTAACCAGTGGCTAGAAGAAGAATTGTTTAGTTTTCTTTTGTTGTAATCTGTGGGTGCTGAGACAATGTCCTGGCTGAATGCTTCAGTTACAGTGAACTGGAGGGACCCATTGCTGACAGACATTTATCTAAATGCATTTTTTTTTAAATTCCCAGTCATGGGTAGTCCATAGTCTTCCACAGGCAGTCTGGTGTGCTGCTTCACAGTTCTTTCCTTTACAAAGCTTCCTACTGTCTAAAGTAAACCTATCACTGTAATTCTAGCCAGCTTACTTTTGCCACCACTAGACTTCGTGTGTTTTGAGAACTAAACAGTGTCATTTGGTTTTATCCTTCCTCATAGCTCATGATGTGTAAACACCTGGCCAGCTTTGTCCCTTGGGTGTTCTGGTTGGTGTGTCCTGGGTCTGTTTTGAAGGGTAGTGTCCACAACTAGATACTGTAGTGGCACAGAAGTCTCAGTATTGCTGGCTGGAATGAAAAACCTGTGGTGTAATTTACATATATGATGCCTTTATTTACAGATCTTGTATTACTTGATGACACCAGTATTATACCTTCAGGTTTTAGTTCTGAAGTGCACAGCTCTTTCATTAAAGCTCAGAGCCTGGGACCAAAGAATATGAAACATTTGGATGTTTATGAGGAGGGAGAGAAATGATGGCCTCCCTGCTGGGCATCAATGACAGCCTCTGCTACCTTCTCTAGAGGGATTGTGGCCCTTTTGCACAGAGGAAGAACAATGTATTTTAGAAAAGACTACAGCATTTACACCAGAACTTGCTCTTGTAAGATTTCCCTGAAACTGTAAATAATTAAGAACCTAATTTCATCTTCTAAATAGCTCAAACTGTTGCTTTTAAGGAACAAAAGTGCTGTGTTGTAGCAGCCTGTTTGGGCTGCCTTAACAGCACTTCTGGGCTTCAACAGTGATAGAGAAGAAAGTGCTTCCCACTTACCCCAGAATAGTTACTGTCTTCAGAAATGAGATTTTTTTTAAAAACACATGAATCCAAAGAGACTGAGAAGGATCACACAGACAGTTAATTGAAGTGTGGGTACAAAACCATCCAAGTTCTGTAACATGAACAAGGTTGGCTCAAAAGGGACCGATACTGTATTATACAGGTTAATATGGAACATAAGGTCATAAATTAAGTGCTTCCTAAATCTCTCTTGTTAAAGAAGGGAGAAGTTTAGAAGCTGGCCACAGAAATGTAATGGGAGGAGGGACAAGCTGGTGGTGTGCTGCTTTGCAGCATTGACTGTAATCGCTCACCTTGGGACCATTTCAGACTCCATGAGTTAACATGACACAATGTGCTCTCTGTTACAAAACACTGCTCCTGTCAGGCAGCAGAAAAGACACAGTTGGAAGCTTTATGTCCCAATTCTACTTACAGAAGTGATGTAAGAAAAGTTGCATGTAAATAGTGTTGGGGTTTTTTGGTGGGTCTTTTTGTGTGGTGTTTTTTTGGGGGAGTGGGAATTTTTGGGGTGGTTTGCGGTTGGGGTTGTTTTGAGGTTTTTTTTTTTTGACTGGTAATTGTTCTGAAGGTACATACTCATACTAACTTTAATACTACTACTCCTCTCTGCTGGAACAAAAAGTGAAAGTGGGATTTGGAATGTCTAAAAGCAACAGGATCCAACTAATAGTTTTTATTTACTGATGGAGAAGGCTAATTCCGGTATTCTATTTTCTACAGAGGCTTGCTAACAGACCGTAGTATTTGTATTAAGCTAGTCAGTGATGACTTGTTCGTTAATATATTTTAAAAGTTTCATTTATTTGTTTGCAGCCTTTTACTGTAAGGTTATATTAATTCTGTAATCATAACATTCAGATTATATTCCAAAGGTAAATGTTTTACAGTACATTCATTAAATGTAGAAGCTGAGCTTGTCTGAATTTCTAATTAATTATCTTTTCCTTTTTTCCCAGGGTTTCGCAAAAATGATGAAATGAAGGCTATGGAAGTATTGCCAATTTTAAAGGAAAAAGTTGCATACCTTTCAGGTACAGTTATTTTCTTCTGTTGTGGAATGCATAACTGTGGTGTTAATCACATATAAAGCAGTATTTTAAATACTTCAAGTATCATTGCAAAAGTCATGGAAAGCTAGGGTAGCACCTATTCCGGTTGGATATCCCAGACATAACATGACCATTTTGAAAGGATCTGTAATAAAAAACATATATATTTTGTTCAATGTGGCACATACAAGAAGCATCTTGTCATCCTGATGGTGTCCTGTCCCCACTGCATATCCAACAGCATTACTTAGAACAACCGGCTGTATTGTAGTCATGTTCCTTCGCTTACTTCTAGTTCTTCTGCTGGAAAATGTTACAGAGACAGCTTTGTTAGTGGCCCATCTAAAGCACTGGAGAAATATTTCTGTTGCAGAGGTGAAATTTCAGTGCACACTTACTATCTTCATGGTGAAATGAGTTAGCATCTGATTTTAGCTATCTCTGTAGTACACCTTGAAGTTGGTTGGTTACTTAACAAGGAATAGCAGAGAATATAAAAGTGGTGTTTAGATGAATGAATATCATAACATATCCTGTGACTTGATAAGTAATTTTACTTGATGGAATGATGGCCAGAGTGCTTATTCTTGTGAACTGCATTTTGATGTGTCTTTCTGAAGTAAGTACTCCCAAATCTGTTGGGTTTAAACAACATTAATTCTCTTTGCCATAATCTTAGTGTCAAATGATTTAGAGGACAGTCTCATGTTTGAAAGGGCTTTTTTTTTTTCTTATAAATGATTTGTCAAGAACTCCAAAAATAGCGCTCTTATCTGTAAATATTAAAACATACAAAATGATCCGTATAATTGCACGCTTTAGAGATTTGCTGTGCGTGGATGCTGATGCTTGCAAGTACAGGGTGTAGCTCACAGTACTTCATCCTGTCCATTCTGCTGAGTCAAGTAGAGGTGTAAAGCAAAAAAGTATGGGTTTTTTAAAAGGTCCTGTCAACTGTAATGAATATATAACAGACTGCCCAGAGCCAGTTTCACTGGTAGTGTGAGAAATCCTGATTCTTCTGCTTATGAATTGTAATGCTTTTGAAAGCTTGCTTAAAACTATTTTCAGAGGGAAACAAGAGGGGAAGAGGGAGTTAAGCACAGTATTTCAATCCCTCATTATTGTTTTTTGGACTTTACTTTATGGCACTTAATGAAAATGTAGTCAGTTTCCTAAACTTCTGAATTTTCAGGTTGTCCAGGATTTCTTTAGACCCCTTAGAAGGCATTTGAAAGATGATAGGTGTTCTCTAACGTTAATTTATAAACATATGACGTTCTCAAAAGGCATTAATTCAGTGAAAGCGAAGTGGGCCAAAGGAAAGCTGAAGATAAATTTAAGGAGAGATGATGGATTATGAACCAGAGCAGATGAGGTGCAGGCAGGAAGAAGTGGTTGCAAACTTGCCTGTGTGAAGGTAGCAACTTCTGACAGAAGAATGGAGGAAACAGCTGTGGGCAGCAAGACCGGCCAGAACTGATCTGCCAAAATCTGTAGTTTCACATTTCCATTGCAAGTGGAGCTCAAATAAATGAGATACATTAGTAGCGCAAGTTATTTAAAAAAACCCAAACAACAACCCACAACAAAACAAACAAAAAACCCCTAACAAAAGTACCACCACCGCTAGGGCTTAACCATTGTGGAACTAGAACTGAGAAGTTTTATACCTGGGAACACAAAGGTAAGGAAGACTGTTGGATTGCTGCCTTACAGAGGCTTTCAATGCACCTCATTTATTTTTTTTTTTTTTCTTCAAAAGTACAACTTTTGCTGAAGTACTTGGTTTTAAAATTTGTAAGTAAAATAACTGGTCAAGGACTGTTGAAGTAGGACAAATTTATTGGGGATATCTCTACTAAAATTACCTAAAAATAACTCTTAAGTTATCTCTACTAAAAACTCGTGATAGTCTCATTAAGCCTAAGGCATCCACAAACGTCACTATAGTTTTTGTATTTTGTTCTCTCTCATTTATGTCAGAGTTCTCATAGAGTTGTTGCAACATGTTCATTGTTGATTGTCAAGTACCTTCTCAAGTGGAAATGAAGTATGACAATCAACAGTGCAAAGAAAAGGTTCTTTTTTATAGAGCAGGAAAGTTACAGAAATAAGAGTTGGGAAAAAAAAAATTCGAGTGTTTGAGATCCTGAGTTCACTTCCCCAGTCTTTTCTCTGCCCTTCTCTGCTAAGACCTTCCTTCTCCCAAGTTAAATGAGTAAGTATGGAGTATATAGCAGTATATTCATCTTTATGTTCTTAGAATACTGAAGACTGATCTCTCCACAGTGCTGACTTTCTTAAGCACTTCTCGAGACCAGCTTGTGAGATGGACATATAAGGGTGAGCCATCTTATGGAGAGACCTGGACAGGCTGGAAGAGTAGGCTGGCAAGAACAGTCTGAAGTTTGAGACACAAGTGCAGAGACTTCCACCTGGGTCAGAATAACCAAAGAGACCAGTACAGGCTAGGGTCTGTGTGGCGGAGGAACAACCTTGCTGAAGGGGACGTGGGGGTCCTGGTGGACAGAAAGCTGAACATAAGTCAGCACGGTGCTGTTGTGGCAACACAGACAAATATGACCCTGGTCTGTATCCAGAGGGGCGTTACTAACAGGGCTAGAGGTGTGGCTGGTCATCCCAATCGACTTGGTGCTTTTCAGGCCACACCTGCGGTACTGTGTCCAGGTCTGGTCCCCACAATTAAAGAAAAAAATGCAAGCAGACTGGAGAAGGGTCTGCAGGAGGGCCATGAAGATGATCAAAGGGTGGAGAACCTGCCCTGTGAAGAAAGACTGAAGGAGTTAGGTCTTTTCCCCCTGCAGGAGAGAAGGCCCAGGGGTGACCTTATCATAGTGTTGCAGTACTTAAAGGGCAGCTACAGAGAGGATGGAGGTGCTCTCTTCACAAGGAGCTATATAGAGAAGATGAGGGGCAATGACTGTTTCCACCATAGGTATCTCCTAAGCCATTCTTGAGAGGATGTTTTGATCCAATCAGAAATCTCAGTGTTTTAATCAAGTTAAAGCTCTTCATAACAGATATCTCCCACTGAGATATCACTTTTACTCCAAGTGTACTATGTTGTGATTAAACTTATTTATAAATGAGAGTTTCCCTTTTCTCCTCCAACAGGTACCTCTTCGACCTGTGTTACCCTGAGTTAGACTGTAATTCTATATTGCTTTGTTTCGGTCCTTGCTTTTCATTTATTCCTTTTAATTTGTTTTCAGGTGGATGTATTTAACAGATCTACTCAACATAATTTCTTTTTCTTTGCACAGTCTGACTACTTCATCACTTTGAAAAAACTGTTTCAGTGGTTGCTTTTCTTCTGCCAGAAATCACAGTAGATCTGATGTGATTCACTTTTGCTTTCTCTTCCATCATCACAATTCAGTTTAGCCTTCTTTATTGAGCTATTAATGATGTGTTTTTGTAAACTGGGGCGGCAGGTGAATTTGAACTAAATTTTGTACAACAATATGCAAATGAGGACTATGATGCAGATAAGTCATCTGAACTTGTTAAAATCTGTGTGTTCCTTGCATATCTTAAAATATGTTAGTGTAGCTATGGTGTTCAAACTGTTAAAGAAAGGTAAAATCATTAGACTGGGTGACAGTTGGAGTGAGGAGGAGAGATGTAGTCTCTGAGAACTCAATTCTGAAACAGATCTTGAAGCAGGTATTTTTTTTGCTAGGGCAGGAGGCAAGGAAGTACAGAAGAACAAATACTTTTGTGAAGTATTGTGAAGTACATCTTGCTGTATGTAGGTTGATAACTGCAAAGTCCCAAAGGTCACCAAGCTAGCTTGAATTCTGGTATCTGTACATATTGCTTCTGGAGTAAATTCTGTATTGGAAATACTTGTCCTTCACGAAACCAGTGTGACAAACTGTGCTGCTTTGTCTTGTATTGGTCAAAGTAACAAAATAACTTGATGTGTAGAGTGCAAATGCTTGGGTTCAGCTTCCCTGTGAATCCTGTGTTGTCTTTCTAAAATTGCCAACAGAGTGGTTCTCAAACAACAAAAACTAAAGGTGGAGGGTGGAGCTTCCTTGAACTTATCTTCACCTAACTGGGAAATAATCTCCTGGAGAACTGGGTGTCTCATCACCTGAAATAGAAAAACCTCTCAGAGATGTAATGATGAAGTACGAATGGAGTCTTGGATGCAATTTTTTGGTTAAGTTTTAACTGAAGTCTGTTGAAGTACAGATACTCTTACATATCTACACCTGCTTACAGGAGGAGAGCATTTTCTTACAGGACGCAATTATGTTGGTTTAATGTGAGGAAATAGTGCTTGATGACTTGTCATGCTTTTCAAACATGCCATAAAAGTCCTCTGTTCAGCTTTTCATAAGTACTTTGAAACTAGGTAAAAAGACATTTCCTGAAAAAACTGCACAGCAGCCTGTTGGATTTTGGTGCCATTTGAAGACTGTTGACAAGACTGCTGTTAGTGATGTGCACCAGACAGAAGTGATTCATGTTGGGTGACTCATGTGACTTGATCAGCTACTCATATGACACATCTTGGCATAAACAGAGAGAATATCTCAGTACTGTGAGGGTTTTATATAAAAGGGGTAAAAATGGAAGTCTCACTGCTGAAAGTAGTAGCTTAATATGTTGTTGTTAAACGGAGTCAAATAGGGGGTTGAGTTGGATAAAGACTATTGTGAGACAGGAAATTCCCACCTGATGGCTCATACATTGTTGCTTTTAACATTCCTGTTTGTGTATGACACAGGAGCATCAGGAACAAAGGAAATGAGAGTTATTTATTGGAAAAGGCCTAAGAAAGCTTTCAGTGTAGCTGATGAAAAAAACAAGTCTTAGACTTTTTTACTTAATATTTTCAATTTTGGTATCTGGTTTAAGACTGGATAGGGAAATTCTTTTCACGAAAAAATCAAGGCTATAATAATTTCTTCATCACTCATCTAGACCTGAAATTTGTGTGACCCATTTTTGTCTTCAGTGTACAAAAATTTCAGGGTATGATTTATCAGAAATTTAAGCACCATACTTTAAAAATGGGTTTTCTCTGTGCTGTATGTGGAGCTGGGAGCCAACTGAAGTGGCATCCGCAATGACATAAAGAATATGGGTTTCTTTCCTCTGCCACTGCATGATACAGGAGTTGCTGTGTGGGTAAGGCCCGGAGGACTGATCTGAGGTGACTGCATGTAACAAGGCATTTGTTTAAAATGCTTAGGGAGTGTTAAAGACAGTTCAGCATATGCTCTTCCCTGCGAGCTGCTGCTTTTTAAAGAAGAATTTCCACCCTGAGCGATCAAGCATTTTTTTCTGGGGAGTTGGAATCAGTAGCGTTTACCAGTTGAAATGTAGATTTTTTAAGAGCTGTAGCTGATGGCCTGTGGTGCACTGAGGAGACCATTAAGTCTGCAGCAGACTTTCAGCTAAATTTGGTAGCGTTGGAGCCCAGAGTGATCTCTGGAGCTGAGTGGAGGCCTGGGCTGTTGGACACTCAGTCTTGTCATTTGTCCTTCCTCTCTCTTGTGGCTTCTGTCTTGTTTTTATCCTGTCACTTGCTATGTAAAAATCCTCAAAGCTCTCTACTTGGCAAGTGGATCAGGATGGTCAAGACCAGAGTTGCCTGTCTCCGTCAGAATGAGACAACTCAGTTGTTTTTAATCTCATGTCCCGCTTAAAAGGGTAGTGGAAGATAGGAATATGAAATTAATTTTAAGTTTCTGGTTTTTGGCATTGCAGCTTGACAGAAATTCATAGCTGCTTTTTGCCTCTTCTGAGTTTCATTTGGTGTCTCATGGGGGACATATCCAGTGCAGACAGTCCCTGGAGACATTGACAGCTAGATTTAGGTCTCTAGCAAGCACGTGCAGATTGCATTGGGGAGAATAGTGATGAATTTCTGAGTGACTGGTTTTATTAATTTGCTTTTGGCCTTCCTTTCTAAGGAATTTTTTAAAAACTTAGTTTAATAACATGGATTTACAATGAAGAGCTGATTTACAATGAGAAACCGTTCAGGACAGGGTAGTGTTTTTCTGCATTTCTATGGGACAGCAGAAAACAGTCCACGCATCTGTGGCTGGGAACATATATGTGAAATTTAGCTTGTAAGATGCATCTGTACTATTACGCAAGTGTTGATAAAGATGGCCTACTGACTTGAATTTAGCATTTCGTAATGGTAACATTTTCTTGTCACTAGCAAGGATTTGGATATAAAAAAAATTTTAACGTTCAGCTACAGTAAGTCTGTGCAATTTAACAAACGCACACATTTGTTTATCATTTAACAAATGGATATATTTAAATGGAGCCAGTTAGATTTTTTTTTTTTGCCTTACATATTAAGTGGATTCAGAATTTTCCTGCATTGCTAACAATTAAAAACTATAAACTGAAAATTCAGAATCTGCACATCAGAACAGCGTAAAAATAAAAATTAAATGCTTAAATAGTATCCATCTACTCATCTAGTATATGCACTGGATGTGAAATACTACACGCCTAAACTTTGTGCTAGTAATGAAGTTAATGCTGAGTATCCTCTCAATACTTGCCTACAAAGTAGCGTAACTCTATTTAAATTTAATCTGTGTAATTGCTGCTTCAAACGTTAAATACATAAAAAAGCACCGTTTCTGGAGATGTCACATGGCCAGTCAAACTTGAATGTGACTGTAATATATAAGTGTAATGCTATGGTTATACTTTATTTCAATTTTTTTTTTTACATACTTCCTCACTGTAGGAAGTGTGACAGTATGCTGATTGATACACCCAGAATTCAATTTTAGGCTGGTCTTTAAATAAAAATGTTGGCATTTAACTTGAAGTCACTTCTTTTTTTTTAAGTGGATATGCATGAAACAGTGTAGGATTTGGGTTTTCCAAAAGTGTTTCCAAAAAGACTAGTTTTGCAAACAAGAATGGTGTTATGCTGTGGGGTCTATTAACATGTTTAATTTTTCAGGTGGCAGAGATAAGCGTGGAGGTCCCATTCTAACGTTTCCAGCTCGTAGTAATCATGATAGAATACGGCAGGAAGACCTTAGAAGACTAATTTCATACTTAGCGTGTATTCCTAGGTAAGTGGTGGTCACTTGATAAGCTGTGAAGCTATAAAACAAAATAAATTGATTATGTTGCAGTAGACCCACAAGCTAGAACACTGAACGGGTTAAGAAAATGAGCAAATTCATACCAAGTTCTGTCAGTTACTGTTTTCAAACTGCTTTTTGGAAGAGACCTAAATAATTACTCTGCCTTGTAGAAGGAGGGCTGTTGGCAGAACGGCTGGTGTGCTTTAGCTGGAAGTAGTTTGTCTTGGAAGCTGCACTGCCATGCCATATTGCTGTCACTGTGTTGAAGATTGTGAATACAACTCAGAGGCTTTCAGTACATCAATAATGAGAAGCATGCTGGTCATCATTCACAATATGCCTTGTGTGGAGTGAGGTCAGCACAACACTCCTAACTGTTACTTGTATTGGATGAGTTATAGTGTCCTGATATAGCAGAGGTGTCACCAGGAGAGAGACATGTAAGCTTGCTTGTACAGGTCTCAGATAAACCTGTGGAGAAATATGTGAAAGTACTGATACCATTTTATTATCAACAATTTAAGCTATGAATTACGATGTGTTATTTAAATCAACAGAAGTCAAATCCAGTGCTAGTGTGTGTGTATATATACACACCCACATATATATATATATTTTTATATATATTTTTTAAAAAGTTATATATTTTATATATGTAAAAAAGTTTGTTCACATAGGACTTTCTTAGTAGTAGTAGCGGAATTGGGGACAAAAATGATTGTAAGACCCTGACTTTAGGTCCATCGCAGAATATGCCAGCATTTGGTGCAGACTGGAGCAATGCTGACTGTGCTTGAATATATTTGCTTATGACCTCAAGGAGCAGTTGTCATTACAGTTGAAAACAATCCCTTGGACAACATCCCTGAATGCAATATCTTCCGTATTTCTGTAACGTATTAATTTATAGGCAGTTTTCTTTGCACCTGACTTAATCAGGCAAAAGTATTTTCATAAAAATAACTTCAAGATATCTAGTTGACCGTGTGTATGGCCTTCCTTAAGAGCAGTTGTTGGGAATCCAGTTATTCTAGTCTTTATTTCGCTTAAGTGTAGGAGTGGTTAGTACTTTTTCCTTTTTTTTTTTTTTAAATGGAGGATTTTGGGGAGGTAGCAGGAGGAGGAGGGGAAGAATGCTTGAGATTTTTTACTTCTGAAATAATTTGACTTCACATTTGAATGCTTGAGATGTATTCTAGTCCTCTATAGGTTCAAGTTACTAGAGAAGTTAATAGATAAATATGCATCAAAATATGCCCAAGAGTTTTCGTGAGATAATCTGGCAAAACAACAGTGGTCATCTGGCAAAAGAGGTATGTTAGTTTAGCGTCAATAGATTTAAAATTAATAGAAAGTTAGTGCAGGGTTTATATCTGTAAGCATGACGAAGCTTTAAGAATAAAGTGAGCTTTATTAAAAGCAAGACTCATTTCCATACAGGTCATGTTTTAGGAACTGATAATGCAACTCTTGATAATTAAGAAGTCCTGGTTGGTACAAATAGCCCCGAACACTTGGTCTGTCTATTAGTTATTGCAGTACTGTTACTCTACATAGCTGAAGATTCAAAGGTATCGGTTGTTTGGCAAGAGATCTAAACACTTAATGTAGTTCAGTCTCACAATTTTACTAATTTAACAGTTTATCTAATTTAAAAATATTGCTAAACTTAAGTCACCAACATGGACTGGACCAGGTATTAGTGTAGTTCAGGTTTACCTAACAGATGACCTTGGCTGAGTTAAGCCTTCTAGAACAATTTTTCCAATCCTTTTCCGATTCATCTTTTGTCAGATAATGGGGCCACATGACAGGACACATCTGCATTGTATCACATGATGAGGAGTCGCTTTGTACACCTCAGTAGATGTATACCTCGTGAATTAGTGGTGAGCACTCCTCCTCACAATGCTCAGTTTGTGTGGCAGGATAGGGATGGGCTGAGCAGCACTTGTCTAATAACTTGCAGCCTTTCAATAATGGGTGCGTCTTTGTAACACTAGTTGATTTTGTCCTTTAGTCCTGTGAGGCTGTTAGAAAACGTTTTCACTATGATCAGAAAAATCATATGTTGCAGCCTACGTGTATTCCAAGGTAATAAATTTTAATGTATTTTCCTGCTACTGTTGCCATTTTTGGCATTCCTATGGGCAGGTGGGAGAGCCAGTATTTATCTTGATAAACTCCCTTTTTAAATGGTGGGTTTGGTGGTTTTTTTTTAACCTTTAAAAAAAACTCTTCTAAGGAACCTGTGTTATCACTTCTTTCAGAAGTTCTTGTGCTCTCCTATATCACTCATAACTCATCTTTCTACAGTGTGGACAATGAGACTGTGCAAAGTGTGCCAGTGAAGCTTCCCTACTTCTTGGACACTCTGAAAACCTCACCACATGAAGTCCAGAGTTACATTTACATTAGTCATATCCCTGAAAGTGACTCATGTACCCAAACAATGGACATTAGGTCCCTTTTGATAGTCCATTGGCTATGATGCACTGGTTTTGAAATATTTTCCTTTTCTGTGTCAACAAAGTCATGTAGCAAATTCTACTGGAACAAAATCAAAATTTCTGGTGTTGGTGGTGACTGCCACTTTTGATCAGTGGCAAGCATTAAGTGTACAAAAGGTATGGAGGAAAATAATTTAAATCTGCCATTCTCAGAAGAGTTGCCAGAGAATTTGGGTGTAACATCTGTCAACTTTTGGACAGCAAAATTGATCTCAAATTTTTTAGAAACAGGTTGATGCGGTTTTCTTCACAGCTATGAAATGCTTTCTTATCCAATAACTATCCACAAACTGATCCTGTTCCAGAAGGAATTGTCAGTAAAGGTTTTTTCCCCCTCTGCAGACACTTTACCTCTCATATCATGTGGGACTAAATCTGAGGCAGTTTTAAAAAGTTACAGAAGTGGTAGGTAAGAACAGTATGCCATGTCCTGTCTTTTAGAGGATCCCCTCAGTCATTAGAAAGGCATGAATATTGCCATCAGTGAAGTGTGTGTGTGTTGTGAAGAGTCAATTGTAAATGAATTACGTATTGCTGCTTCAGTAGATGGTGTGTTTAATGTGTGTGTAGCGTGAAGGAGAAACAAGACTGAAATATGAATCATCGTGAATGTAAACAACGACAATGAAAGAGGAGATAAAGGCAGATTATCAAATCGGCAACAGTTGTAAAGCTATCACCTGCAAGGAGTTTGGCAGGGGGGTGAGAGAAGCTTCCTGAGGGGTTCATGGGATCTGCCGTATGTGTCAGTTAGTCAACTGTGAGACCCTAGGGTGTTAACAGTTAGCTGAGGAGACCGTGTTCATTAGTGTGTTTGTGCTGTGTTTGAAGTTGTAACAATTGCTCAATAACCTTTTCTTCTTTCTTCTGCAGTGAGGAAGTATGTAAACGAGGATTCACCGTCATTGTAGATATGCGTGGGTCAAAATGGGACTCCATAAAGCCTCTGCTGAAGATTTTACAGGAATCGTTTCCATGTTGTATTCATGTTGCACTGATAATCAAGCCAGACAATTTCTGGCAGAAACAGAGGACTAACTTTGGCAGCTCTAAGTTTGAGTTTGAGGTAATTTCCCCTATGGTATTCAAATATACATTTATTTCATGGGTTTAGGTGTGCTCACTACTGATGAGCATTGTGAAAACTCTCAGATAAATTAATGTTCTAGATGAGATGAAGGTTACATTAGGCCAGCGGTGCTAGAAGGAATGTGGTTGTGTTCATGTACTTAGGCTAGGTAGTTGTGCATGTTGTCATTTATAGTCTTATTCTGAGCGTGAGAAGGATGGAATTAGGGTTTTATCCTTAATAGTAAAAGGTTAGGTTTCATCTGTTTGTTGTCTTGATCTGCATTGTGGTAATCATGATATCATCAGCCTCCAGAGGAAAGCAGCCAACTGAGCCTTGCCGTTATCCTCCTGCTGCTTTACAATACACAAAGTCAAAACTTAATCAAAACAGTGGCCAAAAGAATTGTTGCTGTTTTCTCCTTAGGTGTACTGAGGTAAGAAAGAAATAAAATGTTTCTCTTATTTGGGGAAATACCTGCAAGACAGGAGGCTGATCAGAATTGATATTTGAGAAGCGTGTGAGAAAAGTTAAGGCACGTGGACTTCATGAGCAGAATGATCAAGTCTTAAAAAGGGAAAAACAAAAACTTGAAAGAAAATGTCACATTCATTTCAGCAACAGCATTTTTTTTAATTTTAATTTTTATTTTTTAGACAAATATGGTGTCTCTGGAAGGCCTTACCAAAGTAGTTGATCCTTCTCAGCTAACCCCAGAATTTGATGGCTGTTTGGAGTACAACCATGAGGAGTGGATAGAAATCAGAGTTGCCTTTGAGGACTACATTAGCAATGCAACCCATATGCTGTCCAGACTGGAGGAATTGCAAGATATATTGTCAAAAAAGGAAATGCCTCAGGACCTGGAAGGTGCTCGCAATATGATAGAGGAGCATTCACAATTAAAAAAGAAAGTAATTAAGGCCCCTATCGAGGACCTTGATGTGGAAGGACAAAAGCTGCTCCAACGGATACAGAGCAGTGATAGCTTTCCCAAAAAGAACTCTGGGTCAGGGAATGCAGACTTACAGAACCTTTTACCCAAAGTATCCACCATGCTGGACAGGCTGCACTCAACACGGCAGCATCTGCATCAGATGTGGCATGTGCGGAAACTGAAATTGGACCAATGTTTTCAGCTCAGGCTGTTTGAGCAGGATGCTGAAAAGGTAAGGGATTGGGGGAGGGGAGTACAAATGGGCACTGCTTGATGGACTTGAAAGAAGTCTCAAGGATAACTGCAAATAGTAATTTTTGTCTTTGGAGTTAGTCACTAGCCATTTAATGAGAAATAAGGATTTCTTGATTGAGAGTGACTCTTAGTCTTGTGGAGTAAAGGGGATAGGGTAGTAATTCTAAGCTGTAAAGAACACAGGTAGCTCTCACTGAAGAACATTTTAAGTGGTGGTGACTTTATAGCTTTTGCTTTGGTAGGTTTTTGTTCCAGACAGATGCTTTTGCATGCATCAAGTGAAGATGAATACTGTATATTTTATAAATACAGATGACTGAGGACCTGCATTGGTCTCCTTTTGAGTGACCCTTGGGATTTGAGTGACAAGCAGTCAACAAAGTCTGAAGAGGATGACACGGGCAACTGCTTAATTGATGCAGGATTTACAGTTCCAGGCTAAAAAATGATGAATTTCTTTTGACAGTGCATATGTCGTTTACAGAGGACTGAGTACTATCTCAGAATGTTTCGGGCTAACCAGTCCCTTCAGATAAGAAAGTCCTTAGTTGTCATGGAATTTGAAGAGGAAATGTGGCGGGCAGTTTTCACTTTTTGATGAGCTCAAATAAGATCTGTTTTCTATAGAATAGTTTTGCAATCACAGATTATTAACTTGTTACCATGGAACAAATAGCTTTAAGGAAGGGTGGGGAGTTTTTCTCCAGGAGAAGTAGTAACTAGACTATGCAGTTAAGTAAGGTCTTTGTCAAATTTCTTAAAATATTTTATGTAAGAATGCCTGAACTGGATGAGACCAAAGGTCTGTGTTAAACCAGTATCCTTCTGTCCAGCAGTAGCCATAACCAAAGGAAGAGAAAAAGCAGAGCAAACATACATAATACTACTTCTTCCTCCCTCTTCCTCTATTTTCTTCCCTCATCTTTCCCTTACCATCATCATTTCAGCTCAGGGACTTTTCTTTGTACTAGTCTTAATGTTTTTTGCTGGGTTTAAAAAAAAAATATAAAAATTAAAAGTACCATTTAAAGTGTTTGCTGAGTGGGTGTAGCTGAAAAAGGTAGGGACATGTAAAGAGTTGAAAAAAATCTGGTCAAGTCAATTTAGAGTTATAAAATTATTTAGAAAATAACAAGCTGTTGGTCTAGTATTGCTCTTTCAGGCCCAAAATGCTTTTTAGCAACCTTTCAGACACTTAATTACAGCATTAATTATTGTTTATTACAGCATGAACATAATATATTTTGATGGTGCTCACGTGGTGTTGATATTTTCTCATCTAAAAGTTGTCTACATAACTTGAGATTTAAGAAACTCCTTGTGAAATACTTGAGCCTGCGGGAATGATCTGTCCTGCCTGTTGTATAAGCTCCTATCTGTGTTTCCTAGGTTCCCTCTTCAAAGAATAAGTCTATATTAAATTAATGCGTCTTTCTTTCAAAACAGAGGGAGATGTTAGGCACCTCAGAATGGGGTTGACAGCAGCTGGCATACCTGGGACTTTATTCTCTCGTAAACCAGTAGAAAAAGATTAAAAAGAGGTTTCTGTAGTATCCCAACTCACTTTTGAATTAAGGCCCTTGCCTTAATCTATGCGCAGCCTTTATTTCACTGCTTGTGTCAGATTAGATTTCACAGGTCAGAGCTTCTTTAGTGTATGTCTATGTGGTTTATTTAGGTGTGGGAAAGGGCTGGATCTTTGTTGGAAAAATAAAGGATATTGGATGGGGACAAAATAAACGTGTATTTTGGAGGACTTGCACAGTTCTTAGCATAAGAAATCTGGGTTGGTTTAGGAGAAGAGAAGGCAAAACAGGGGTGAGGTGGGAGGAAATCTGATTGGAATTGCCTTGTACGTATTAGAAGGAAGTGAAGTCAGACTATCTAGAGAAAGGTGGTCGTGAGCAGGACCAGTGTCTATTTTGAGTGATGTTCTAACACATCTTCACTGTAGTCTAGATAAGAAACTGAAAATTTCAGGAGTATGTGATCAGCTGTGTCAGTTGTCTAAGCTCTCAAAACTTTTTTTTTTTGTTTACAGTCCTTAACATTCTGTGGTCTACTTATAATTCCATTTGTCATGTACCTGGGTGGAATAATGGATAATATTGCTCTGTTAGTTAGTATATTTTAACAGATCTTACAATGACTACGTACTGCTCATTGCTACCATTTTTTTTTCTGAACAACCTTTTTCACCTTATCCAGAGAGTAGGTGCGTCTTTTGAGCTGAGATATAGCAAAGATTTCAAGACCATTGCGGGGGCGTGGGGGTGTTAAACTTAGCCTTTTGCTGTGTTGCTTGGTGTTTGGAAATTGTATCTTCTAGTGCCTCTGTTAACACACCTATGTACCTCCATTGATGGTCATTGTCAGATAAGGTCTTTGCTAAAATTTCTTTGAATATTGAAATACTTTAAAAAAAAAAAAACAACCCACAAACAAACAAAAAAAACCCAAAACCACAAAAAACCCCGAACCAAACCCAAACGTATTTAAAGATTATCCTTAAGCTTGTCTGGAAGAAGGTAATGCGTAGCTCTGCTTAAGTATGATTTTTTTAAAAATTTGTTTAGCAATAGAAAAGTTGTTTTCAAATCTGCTGTAAAGTTATGAACTAAAAATATTAAACTTGCTGCTGAAGTACTTGATCAGCAAGAATGAATTTATATTTCATTTCCATGAGTTGCTATTTTCATTCTAAATTACTAAGCTGCTGGCATCGTGGAATGCTGACACTAGAGAATGTATAAGCTTGGTAACTCAGGGCTGTGCTCCAAGCCTGTTTGTTTACTATGACTAGTAATGAAGTTTATAACTTTATGATTATGACTTTACTGTAGCTTGTGTAGATAAATGCCTATAGTAAAGATTTAACAGCCTCAGCTGTTTGGTCCAAAAGGCCAGATTTCAGCAATGATTGGGTTAAAATGTACGGTAACTTACAATCAGAAGAACATCAGTGTTAATTTTCATGGCCTTAGACACTTTGTCTTCTGTGTTCACAGATTTCTCACATTACATGTCTATGATTTCTGCCATAACAAATTTAGTGATTTTTTTTTTTCTTAATATTTTCTTGTAGATGTTTGACTGGATCACACACAACAAAGGTCTGTTTCTGAACAGCTACACAGAGATTGGAACCAGTCACCCCCACGCAATGGAGCTTCAGACACAGCACAATCACTTTGCCATGAACTGTATGGTAAGAACAGGCCTCACTTCACAGCACTGAAAAATTGTCTGTTTGCTCTATGTTAAGGTAGAATTCATAAATCACACGTAAATCATTCCTTCTGTTACAAGTCATGCAAATTTATATTTGACCAGTGAAATTATAAAACATAAAGGAGAAAACTAAAATGTAGCCAAGTACAGAGGTACTGTGATAAAGCAACAAAATTATTTTGGCAAATGGCAGTATTCAGCACAACCTCAGCACTTCTCAGGTCTAAGCGTCCAAACTTCTAGAACCTGGGATGCATGTTTGAGTACTACTGTGGGTCTTGTAGGAAATTTCAGAGAATAGTGTAATACAGAATTTAGCGCTCCATATGGAAAGAAACACTCTCAGGATCTTCTGAATAGATTGCAACTCAGACAAAAAGTTCTGAGAAGTAGTGATCAGCAGCTGATCTTGGTGTAATAATTTTCCATATTTTTGAGAAAACACACTTCTCATTTCTGGCACAGTAGAATGGAGCCAAAACAAACAATTTTTTTTTTGTCAAATATCATCTTAGGATGAGCTATCAGTAGGGTGCAATTAAAAATCTGAGTTTTAACTGACAGTGAGTGACAGCTTCTTCTTTTCAGTTTCATGAATTTCTGTTTGAACATTGGGACTAAATTCTCAAGTACATTTTAGGTCCTTTTCACTAGGAGGATTGGAGGTGTTTAAATAACTGGGACTCTGGGCCTAAATCCAGTCCCTGGCTGTCAGCTCAATGAAGGATGAACACTACCAGTCTTATTAGAAATTAACATCCTTGGCAGCCCAAGGATGGGAATTGAATTAAAGTATGGTCAAAAGAATCAACTCCTGCAAGAGGGTGTTTTTGTGGGACAGGACTACTAATTGTGGAAAAAGAGTGGCAAAGTAAACTTTCCAAGGTTATGAGTCTTGCTGAAACAGCGGCAGGACTGGTAAGGTAGCTCTTGTGTATGGTATAGGTAGAGTCAAGGCAGTAGAAGATGCGAGTGGAGAAGGTACATTTTCTACTTTTGCAACTCAGCTATGTTTGCGAAAGGTTTTAAAAAAATAAGAACTTTTTTAAAAGAGTAAAGCAAATGCTGGAGGACATTGTAATTAAGTTATGTAACATCATATATGGATGTAACCTTGACCATTACGTTTGGAAGGTGTAGGTTCACTCCACAGTCAGGGGGAATTGCTCCCTTATGGAGTACCTCGTTGTTGCCTATTGCTCTGCATATGAAGTAGAGCAGAAAGAAACTCACAGAAGGACAGTAGATATCATTGACATGAGATGACTTTTGGAACTTAGTAATTTTGGATGGCCTTCCAGGCAATTCTTGGCCTTGTATTTTAAAGATTAAATTCTTCTGTCAGCCTGTCCTGGTATTGGTCACTGTTGTCCTCTTTTTCTTTTTTCAAACTGGATGACTGTTTTTTTTTTTTTCTTGCTGCCATACTGTTCAGATGTTAACAGTAGGAAGCACTTCAGCAATGTAGCATAATCCCTCCTGCTCTGCTTTTGCTGGTAGTCTTTTGCTATTAATCTCTGTTCTGTCCATAGCAGTCAAATGAAGTAATTACACAGGACTTTTTCTCAGCCTGTACAATGATTTCTTGAAGCATGCAAAGAGCAGCTTAAATTTGGGGCAAATTAAACAGTCCAAATATTTAGTAGGGGAAATACACGCTGCAGCTTTTCAATGTGTTTCTTTAGCACAGACCCCCCCCAAAAGTGATTCTTTGGCACAGAATAGGGAATTACAAATTCAAAACGATCAGTCTCTGGTTTTGATTTAAGCACCATTCATATTTTCTGGGGTTTATTTGGTTAAATGGAAAAAGCCTTACATGTAGATTAGGACAAAGATTAAACTGAATGTGACATGAAAAAATTACTTGAACCAATTGAATTTTGTCAGGCTTTTTTTTTTTTCCCTTATCTTTTAACTGGAAAAATGTCAGGCAATCTTAACTCTGCAAGCATCTTCTCCCTGACCACTCTTCACAGACACTCTGTGCTTAACAAGCTACTATTTGTTCACTGTTCCCGTCAGTGTAACCCTTCAGTAATCGGTTAATTGAAGATCTTTTATGTGAATGCTCTAACACTAGAGATGGAATTTAACTTTTAACCCATCTACAACCATGCAGATTTATTCAGTTGGATGGGGTGGAGGAAGGAAGAGTGTCAACCACATATAAGTTTTATTATATGCAGGAGATTTTGAAGGCTTTTCGTTGTGGCCCTAATTGGACCCTAATAGGTCTTGCTTTCCAGGCAGTTTCCTTAAGCTCAGTTTAGGTGGGGGCTGTTCAAAGAATTAATGCTGCCTAAGCAGCTAAATGCAACCTCTTGCACTTGCTCACAGCTTAACCCTGATAATTGATGTTGCAGCTGCTTTTCCCAAGCATTGTGGTTGCCACAGGGCACATGCTCCCTTCACAGCAGATGCTATCCTATGTCAATAGCTGGCTCTCCCATCTCCCCTTTCTTCCCAAGCAGCAGCTTGGCTTTCTGAGAGGTGCAGGAGGGCAAGTTCTGCAGCTGTTTGTGCCATACTTGGGTGAGAAAGAGCAACAGCCTTTGGGTGAGATGCCAAATTTTTAATCTGGTCTTCCAGTCTGAAATGAGGAACCTGGATGTAAACCATTGTGAAAGTTACTTAGTTCCTGTCATGAACAGGAGCTGGTTACATCAAGGACAAAGAGGATTTGCTGGGTATTTTTTTTCCTTGTAATGGCCTTCTGCCTTTTTTAGAATCTGATTTTCAGTATTACAGCACAAAGTAGTTGGAAGCTTAAACCAAATACTGTAAAACAAAAAGGCAAATAATACATTGTGGGAGGAGATGTAAGTGCACATTCAGCAATTTCATTAGCAAGTGATATGTCTAGGAGTCTTGTGTATTCGGTATGTGATAGGCTCATGTGGTTGCACTTCAAGGTAACAGGAATAAGTCCATGGAAGTCTTAAGCTTAATACACAGACTGGTTCTCATAGCAATGAAACTGTCCCAGAGAAAAGCTTGATAGGTGCAGTGATGCACGTTGAAGGTGGACATACATTTGGTTACCATTGCTTAACACACGGATTGATGTGGCTAAAAAGGCTGCTGTCTGAACCATAGCTCACACATGCAGCTGTAGGTATGTGACGTGCTGTTACTGAATTCAAGAGGCTGTGCACTGATAAATGTCAAGACTCTGTCTTTATGGGGCAAGTAGATCCCATGTTCCCTAACTGTGAGGAAAAATAAACTCACAATGATTCTCTTCTCTAAAGATGAGGATGGATTTTCAGTACAATTTAAAAGGCCTGCTTTCAGCAACAGTAAATTGCTGTTGTCAAGTCCTGAGATTTTAGTTAAGCAATACTCAGTTTCAGCTTGAAGTTCCTCTTTGGGCAACTAAACCAATGTTTCACTTCTCAAAACAAGTTTTTAGTCCCTTTTAAGGGAGAAACTTGCAAATAAGGCATCATAGCATTTGCAAATACAAAAATTGTCTGTTGAATTTTTGAACTGCAAAAGCAAAGTACCCATGATTATACAATTAGTCAGTCTTGCATGCAAGAGTGGGAGAGACTGATTCTGTGTCTGTCCATTCTTTCCTGCCATTTTCCGTATGTCTGCTGGGACACAAGGGAAACAAAAGGAGTGATGTGAAATATGGGGGAGGTGGAGGAGGATGTTATGTACTTGAATATTTTCTTCTACTCTTCTTGCTAGACGAAATGGCCTTGCTTTCGTTACAGCTTAACTGTGCTCCTCACTGCACTGGTGAGGGTCAAAATGATTGGAAAGTGATGTAAGCAAAAGAAACTTTCTCTGGAGAAAGCTGACACTGGCTACTGTTAAAGGGCATGCTATGACTACTTGTCTTGGGACTGATAGAACCATTAATAGAAGCTGTGTTTGTTAACCATAATCCAAAAAGTCCTGTCAATTATAAGCATATTGCTAAGTTGATTAATGTTCTCAGAATAGGTTGTATGCATGTGCTAAACCATTTTATCAAGGTAGTAATCAAATAACGTCATCTAAAAAGAGAGTGTCAGAGATGGGCACTGGAGGTTAAAGTAAAAGTATGAACACAACACTTGAATATCGCTGGGTTTACAGAGTTAAAAGTTACAAAGATGACTTGCTTGGCATGCTCAAATCCACCCACAGGGATTGGTACAAATGAAAACATTAAGAAGGTCAGGTGAGGCAGAATCAGCTTAGCTGATGGCTAGTGTAACTTTCCTCTTCCTTTGTACTACTTGATATTGAGATTCTTTTTATTTTAAATATTTGTTTTGGTAACCATACTGAGTTGTTGCTTGAGACAGACTTAAGCACCATGTGACTTCTACACCACCCTGGGTCCTTTGAGACTTCAGCAAATGAGAGCAAGACCACAGGTTGTGAATTGTGCATTCTTCCTCAGATTGCTTTGAAGTGCAAATTTTCATGAAAGACTGTACAGAATGGTGAACAGTAGTAAGCTAGCTCTTCTATCTTGGGGGGCACATGTCTGTTTTGTGGTTGGGGGGGTGGGGGTTGGTTTTACTTGGGTTTTGTGTTTTGTTTTGTTTTTTTTAACTAATAGATTGCTTAGGCAAAGCTTTCAATAAAAATAAATAAATAAATAAAAGTCAAGTGGTAAAATCCATCAACTTTCCAACCAGTCTAACAGTCTGAGTAGAGATGGGGCAGTAGAGTATGTAAAATGTATTCAGTCAAGTTTTTGGTAGTTTTGAATAATCATAGTTTAAGCAAACCATGAATTTATGATGTTCTTGAAGTTTAGGAAATGCACAGCTGTAGATCCTGATCAGACTGGGAGGATGTTTTTTTTGAGTGCACATCTGTAAAGGAATCTTTCTGGTGCCAGAGCAGTTAATGCTTGGACATGATGTCTGGATGTCACCAACCTGAGAAGAGACTGAAAAGGCAAAATGAGTTCAGGCTATTTCCAGCTTCTGAGGAGCGCTTCAGAGTCAACAAGGTTAAATAGAATAGGCTAGATGTGTGACCCTTAAGAAGAAAGAAGCAAATAAACAGATTTTAAAAAGCAATCAGCTGATGAGGTGTTAAGACAGCAACAAGTATGTTCATGTCAATGGATCATGAACTAAAGGAATAGACAGTGATGTTACTGCAAAAAGCAAATCTTACTTACTCTTGATACTTAAGGGAGTACTGAACTTAAGATTTGTAAAGGAATTACTCTGATTCAGTTGAACCTACTAGAGAACTAGGTGCAATTTAGAGCCCCATGCTTACTGTTCTAATGGGGAACATCCAGATGAAAATGACACGGCTGTAAGGAGAGGTTGAAGGCATGGGCATTTACTATGAGAAAGTGAAGGTAAGTGAAAAATATGAGAGGAAAGAAGGTGATGTTGGTTTTGGACTGTATAGTCTTGCAGTAAAATTCCTCAGGTCCACCATGAAAAAAGAAGGAAAGAGAGATGATAAATTTGAAGAAAGTTAGAGGAAATTACATTTCACTCATTCCAGTGCTGATAGCAATGGTTAAATAGTTACCTGAGAATGTTTTGAGGATCCTTGTAGTTGAAGAACAGGTTAAAGACTTTCCTTAGTTTTAGTCTGGATGTTGCTGAGTTGGGTCTTTAAGGGGAGTGAACAAGTGATACCTCATCTTTGGAGTTATGATTCCCAAACTGAGAGTTTTACTGTTGCTGCAGGAGTGAGAATAGAAGAGATGTTAGAAAACATTTAAATCACTAAAAGAGGTGTTATTTCACACATTAATGCTACACCTTGTCTTGGTGGCCATTTGTGTGTGACGTGGCAGATGATTTGGAAATTCCATTGCTAAAATATTTCCATCACAGCCAAATAGTTCAAACTCTCTGTATAGAGGTGCCAGTTACGACGCTTATGGACCGTGTCACTGAGGTGGTTGTTTTTAACACTGTGTGCTTAATAGTGTCTGTGTCAGAAAACTACTGTTTGAAATCTTAGGGCTAAACAAACATTTTCTAAATGGGTCTGGGAAAATCAAGAAATAAAATAGAACCTTCAGGGCATCTGCCAGCTTTATTTTGCATTGAGCGTCATAGAAGTTCAGTTAAGCTGGCAGGCTGTCACCTATATTTTCCCCTGTGTATCTGCCTTTCAGGCACACACCAAAGAACCCCACAGTGCACTACAGCTTGTGTTAGGCTACTAATCTGTGTTGCCTTGCTGAGCAATGCTTTTTTATATGTACACTTCCTTTAGGGAATAATTCTGCAATGAGGAGCTTTCCAGATATTGTAAGGTGTCTTTTCAGCTTCTGGCTAAAGGGCATTGTGAGAGAAAATAATCATACTAAGTACACTTGTGTACTTACTGTATGTACTGTAATGCAGTAACTTGAATTGTTCCCTTTTTAGTTTTGTTATAATAGTCGTATGTAACACGATGAAAGAAATGCAGCATCGCTTTAGCCTTTCACTTTTTAGACAGTTGATAGGCATTTAGAAGCCGCAGATGTTTCATGCAGAGTCATATGATGTAAATGAGATGGCTGCATAAGTCTTGTTATTACCTGATAGCTGTTACTTCTTTAACTAAAACCACAATGTAAATCCATGCAATGAATAAGATGTCAGTCCCTTGGGAATGAGCACCAGCTTACTTGGAACAGTGCTTCTCAAACATTTGTCGTATAATAATGAGAGTGGACCTGCCTGTCCTTTTAGAAAATTGATCAAAATTTGTTAACCTTCAAGGATCACTTAAAGACAGTCCAATTTTAGTGAGCTGCTACTTAAGATTCTTTTCTTCCTTAACTACAGCTGTCTCTTTTGGGTCATTGCATTCTAAAATACTGAAACTTAAACTAGTAGATATATCAGGTAGTGAGGGATACGATGGTGGGGGGAGGGAAGGCTGAGATTATTGTAAATTTTTTTTTTTGTGGAAAGGAATGTGGTTTACATAGCTTGGAAAGTGTTCAACTGTCAGCATATTCATATTTGTACTGCAACAGGGGGTATTCTCTCACACTTGTGAAGCCAGATTGCCATGGGAAAACAAATGCGTTTTAACCACAGCTCAGTCTCAATTTGTTTAACTTCACATTTATGGTGCCTTGTCCTTCATATCTAACTGACGTTCCAGATTTTCCAAAATTCTTTTATTATAATACACAAACAGTTCAAATGGCAGTCTAATACAGCTTTTATTGTTTTCTGGTTTGACACTTGGGTTTTTTCCACACCACTGTAAAGACCATATAATGACTTTCTGGATTCATTTAGCCATCTCATATTTATGCTACATACACTTTAATAGGCCTAAATGCTCTCCAGTCTTTTAAAATTTGTTGGAAATAGCAGTTTTGTTCTCTTCCAGTTGTTCAGCTATGCTTAAGAGGAGAGCATAGATGCGTGGCATAACCTAAAAGATGAAAAGGTAGTATTGTACATGAAGGACAAACAGCCAACATGACAGTGCTGTGCTCAATTTAAGTGGACAAGCTGAGGCGTAGGCTGTCACGTATGCTTCTGCTTGCATACGTGCATACAGTTACAATTAATAGAGACCTGTGCCAGTTACCACTCAGGTGAGTCAGCACAGTGAAGCCTGGAAGAACTGCAACACTTGCTTCAGTCAGTCTATGTCAGGCTCTGGGCAGTGGCTCAACACCGACAGGTAATGGTTCCACCTCATATGCTCAGCATCTTCATGACGGTGGGTATCCACGTGCCAGCGTTCTCCCTGATCTCTCTTACTGGCAGCAGTATAGTCAGATTTTGGCACAGGCCGCTCATAACATCTGTCAGTAGTAATATAACCGTGTAGTTTTCCAGGAATTTCAGGCTTTGTTCTTCTGTCACTTGTTATCTGTGGCCTTTACTGAGGCTTTTTGCAGTCACTTGTGTCCCTGGCTCACTGGACTCAATTCCTCAACCCTTGATTGGGGAAGGTTGCGATGCTGCTGCTGGCAGGTAGCTAACTGCTCCGTAGGATTTCCTGCATGCTGGCATTCCAGAAAGCAGTGCGTGGACAAGAGGGAAATGTATTTCACTGCAGAGCGTTGAGATCTTAATGGTGTTTGTTGTTTTCTTCCCAACTGTTCTGTATGACAGTGTTTGGCAGTTTGGCCTCACATGTAGATTTCTAGGATATAGGCAAGAATGAGTGCAGCTAGCAGAAGTAGCCAGTGGATGCTGCAGTTCATGCAGAAAGTGCCAGTAACTCTGCCCAGGACAGCATCCATGTCCTTGGCAATGATGGTGATGCGCCTCAGGGCACAGTCCCCAGCTACTGCTGGACCGACTATCCCTGTAACATCAGAGGCCTCAACCCAGAGGGAGCTGCGGAAGGAGGATGCAGCTCTGTGGGTCCGGGCCTCTGGGGAATGTCTGTGGTCCCTTGCCAAGGCTGGGGCAGCAGGAGATGGTTTCCTTGCCCACAGGACGTGCAGTGTTATTAAGGATCTGTGTCACCAAGTAAAGGAGCTGCAGGAGGAGGTAAGCAGTCTGCACAGCATCAGAGATAGTGAGAAAGAGATTGACCAGATCTTTTCCAACACTCTGCAGCAGAGCCCAAACTACCAATGGTACTGAAAGAAGGAGGGTCAGGCAGAGTCTGTGCCTGTCTGTTTGGGAAGTGGAAACTCCCATGATGGTGAAGGTTGGAAGACAATGGCTTTTACCTCTAGGAGGAAGGTTTCTGCTCCAGCTGAAGACTTGCAGCTACAGAATAGGTTCACTGACCTCGTGGCTGATGAGGAGCTGGGAGCTGTCAAATAAAGGATCTGTGCCATCTGAGTCTGAGCCACGCACGAGCACCGAAAGGAAGAGGCGAGTGATAGTAATGGGAGACTCCCTTCTGCAGGGTACAGAGACCCCCATCTGCCAACTGACTCATTCTCTGTGGAAGTTTGCTGCTTGCCAGGGACTCTGATTTGGGACTTCGTGGAAAGACTGCTAAAGCTTGTCCAGCCTTCAGATTATTGCCCCATGCTGCTCTTCCATGTGAGCACCAGCACTACTGCCGGGGTGACCTGGAAAGTCTCAAGTATGACTATGTGGCTCCAGAGGCAATGGTCAAGGGCATGAGAGCCCAGCTGGTTTTCTTCTCAATCCTGCTGGTGAGAGGGTAGATGGATCCTGCAAGTCAACAACTGTTCAGACAGCTGATGTTGGCAACAGGGTTTTGGTTTCTACAATCATGGGACCCTCTCTCTGAGGATCAAGGATTGCTATTTGACTAAGTGGGGCACAAGTATCTTTGCTAGCAGGCTGGACAACCTGATAACAAGAACTTTAGGGTAAGAATGATGGGAGAGGGAGAAGAGGACCAATAATAAAGTGAGAAGCGGTAGGCTGGGTTGGCAAGCAAAGGGTTTCCTGTGATGTGAACAAAAGGGACACTAATCAACAAAACAGGGCTGAGCTGGGGTTGCTGCAAGTATGCACACAAATTAGGATGTACCTACAGACAAGATTATGTGGAAAGCTCTCATTCTCTTTCTCGGAAGTCACCATGACAGAGTTCTTCTCTGAAGTACCTGTATGGCATGCTTGTGCAGTACACAGAGGCTGAGAGATCTGGGATTGGTTACCTTGGATAAAGGAATGCTTAGGAGGGATCTTAAGTGTATAGAATTATAAATAACTGATGGGAGGGAGTAAAGAAGACAGAACCAGACTTTTCTCCGTGGTATCCAGTATCAGAACAAGAGGTAATAGGTACAAGTTGAAATACAAGAAATTCTATTTAAACATAAACCACACTGGAACAGGTTGCCCAGAGAGATTGTGGTCTCTCCATCCTTAGAGGTTCTCAAAACCCCACGGGCTATGACCCTGTGCCAGCCTGCTGTGATTGAACCTGCTTTGAGCAAGGGGGTTGGACTAGGTGGTCTCCTAGAATCACAATCCTGTGATTCTAAGAACTTCATTCTAGATGCATGAGAGTTAGCCCAATTAAAAGAAGTGTCAACTCAGCGTTAAATACATGTAGCTCTGGAAGAGCTACTCAGAAACCTTTTGGTGGAGGTGTTCTTGTTTCTGGCTTTGCAGGAATCAGAAACTCTTGAATGAAAATTAGAGTGACTAAGATCCGTCTGAGTAATGCCAGTATGCTAGAGAATCTTTCTGATCTTTGACTCTATTTGTCTAGTTTTTAGTGCTAGCTCTGAGGCAATGTAGTGGCAGGAAAACAAAATCTAAAAATGTTGAAATCATTAGAACTCAGGATTGTGTAATTTGCTACTTTAAAAGTAGAAATATTTTCAGAAGTTGATGTAAAGATTTGTAGAGTGATGTTGCACACATGCATAATATAGATCAAGTACTTACTAATTATACCTTGATTTTCTTATATTGTGTGTGTCTGAATATCTTGTTGATGTGAGCATCTGTAAACCTTCTTCTTGAGTATACTGCAAAATATGATTAGCTGCTTCGTTGTAAAAATAGGTCTTCATAGAATATGACTTTAAGCTGACCGTTAACATTAGCTTGGGACTCTGGTCATTTCAAGTTGGCTTTTCCCTTGTCAATAATACAGATAGGCTGTTACATTATACACCTAGATGCTAAAGTTAAGCACACACAAACTTGGATAATAAATGCAGTCTATTAAGCAGTGCTGTAGTAAAGAAGAATTTTATAGAAGTATACCTCTGTATTTAAGTGGTCTGCTAACTTCCACTAATTTTTCCTTCCTTCTCCATAGAATGTGTATGTAAACATAAACCGCATCATGTCAGTTGCAAATCGCCTGGTTGAGTCGGGCCATTATGCTTCACAGCAAATAAAACAGATTGCTAGTCAGTTGGAGCAAGAATGGAAGGCATTTGCTGCAGCCTTGGATGAACGTAGCACGTTACTGGATATGTCCTCCATCTTCCATCAGAAAGCTGAACAGGTTAGTGAATGGGGAGGGCACCAACAAAAGTGTCTGTGCTGGAATGTTGAATTGTACTGTTTGCTTTTGATTTAGAAAGAAGTACAAGAGTGATTGAAAAGGTTGTCAAGAAGGCCAGAGCATTCATTTCTGCTGATTTCAGCTGATACTCAAAAAACACTTCTCCTCATGACAGCCCGCTGCCCTTATATTCTCCACAAAATGCCTTGCCCATGTCAATGCAAGGTAGAACTTAGCCAAATTAACTATATGAATCAAAATGAATTTGACATAAAGGCTTAACTAGATGAAGCTTTTAAGTGGAAAGAAAGGGAAGAAATTGGTATAGTCAGTATTAATATAATGCTTTTCCTACATTCAGAAATCATTGCTTGTGCTATTGTCCTCACCATTCCACCCCAATCGGTCCTTGACTGTCAAGATTTAACTCACAGTAATTGCTTACAGAAGACTAAGTTGAACTGGCCTGAAAGTTGAGAAGTTAATTAACTGTCTTCTGAATCTGAAATTGTAGTGGGAGATGTTTACTTAGTATCCCATAAGAGATTCCTCCTATATGAAACAAAACTTTTTAGCTTTAGGCCTATACCAGTTATTTTAATTAAGTCATTAACTGTGTGTAACTGTCAGAGAAGAGGTATATGTAGGGGAAATAGGAATAAATATCCCCGAGTTAATAGTCTTGATGGTGAAAGCATGTTTTCCCCTAGAGGGAATTCAGTTCTGAAGAAATTGCTACGTGTGTGCTGAGTCACTCATTGATATTATAGACTGCCCTGTACATCTCTGGTGAATTTGGAGAGCGGAGGTTCTTGGATGGTTATGGCTGACTAAAGCCCTGGTGTACTGTATGGCTGCTGCAGATACTTTTCTTTCCATTTGCCTTGCTAAATTGGATCCAAGAAAAGGTCTCATGTTTGATATAACTCTAATTTGGAATAAGTGATGGAACCACTTGGGAGTTGGTAACTGCAGAAATAGAGAGAGGCAGCATACTTTATTTTGAGAAGTTTTTTTCCCGATTTCTACTGCACAGATACTCAACTTCATAAATGTGCAGAAATTAGGAATGTGAACATCCCAAGATGCAAGTACACATTGCTTTTCATTACATGAGTGATGACATTGATTTAACTGTCCTTAGACAGACTGAGGTAAAGTATATAGACTGATGCCGCTATCATAAGTATTTTTAGCAGGTTTTACAGAAAAGCCACATAAAAAGGAGATGAAGGAATTGTTTTCTGGTATAAAAGTAACCAACCCACTTGAAGCATTTGATAGACACAGTGTGGTAACTTATCAGTACTGATGCTTTTCTAATTGGTTGGGTTATTCAGGTTTACATTTAAGTACTGTCAGCCCTGCATGTAGGAGAGAGATGGTAAAACATGAACAGATAGGTATACTCTGACTTAAATGCTGCACTTTTTCATAAGAGCGTGAAGTTTATCAGAAGTCAGGGGAGTAAATTGTATGTGTGTGCGTGGGGCAGCTGTGGTAAGGGTCGGTGTTACCTTTTTCAACACTAAATGTGAGTGTAAATGGGAGGAAAGGGAATAATGAGAGAAAATAGTGCAGCATCTGCTGGGATTAATTTACTTTTTAATTGCTCCTTCTGTGGTTTTCGTTTTATGATTAACTGTGATGGATTGTCCTACTTGCTTTGTAAGATACCTAGCTGTGATATATTAGCTGTTTCATTACAGTGGAGAGTGAGTTCAAGGAAAGAGGGTTTGGAATGAGAGGAATGGCCCCTTTAGAGACCGGTGACGCTTGACCTACCTAAAAAGATGATTAAAAAATAAGCAGCCAAAGAAATAACACACCCTTCTTGAATGCATGTCTTGTCTTGCAAGTGACAGGTAAGTGTCGCTGCCTACTGTCAGAGAAAGTGAAGACTGCACCCAGCTGTCAGCACCTGCTGACCGGTGCAAGAGGTTTAACTCTGTGGTCCCGCATGGAGTTTTTTTTTAGTGTTCAGGGCTTAATGTTAGAGATTTTTGAACTTGTCCCTTAATGAAGTGAGAATTAAGTATCTTAAACTTTAAGTAATCTATCACCCTTTCTCGCAGCTTTCAAACAATAATGGAGTACCAGAAATGGTCTATGGATTACTTTTTCCTCAAAAAAAACTACATGTGCTCCAGGAATTAAGATATGTGTGAGAGAAATGGCTTGGTCTCTTGAAAATTTCTGAAACTTGAGCTTGACGTGAATAGAGGACAAATTTAGTTTACAGATTCCACATGTGCTTGGCTGTACTGTGTTTAACAGCTATGAAAACTAGAAAAACAGGTTATTTTTTCTTTCCTTTCCTAGTGTAACAAGGGTGTAAAATTCATGCCCCCTAGCTGTCGAAAGTAAGTTGACACAACTTCTCCTGTGCATGACAGAAGTTTCTTGTCTGTCAAGACAGCTTAAGCTTTAGAGATAACTTAGATTGTCTTCAGAAGAGATTCTGTTGCAGTATCCTCAATTTGCCCTGAAAGACTTGACTTCAGCAGCTATGCTGACATAGCTGTATGCTCAAAGTTCAGTGTTAGTCCTAAGAGAGTCCTGCTTAGGTTGTAAATCCTTTACGTGCTTGATGCTGTAGTAGCTTGCCAAATGGATTTAGTGCTTCTCTGCATGTAGAAGTTAGTGCTTTGGGGACTGAGATGTGAATTTGCTGTGCTCTAGCACTGCCTTGCCTCCCTTTCCAGTAAAAGAAACGATGGAGTGTTTCAGTGAACAGTTCACCATTAATTCTTTGTGTGTGTGTGCGCACACATGCAAAGTAACTTGGTTTTCTCTGAAGATTTAAAAAAGGTGAGGTGATACCTCATGAATATCTGGGTAAGAGCTCTGGGTCTGGACTGAAAAGTTGTAGCATGTTTTACCTCTTTGTGTAGACAAGATCTTAATGGACTTTCACGCATCTGAAATGGTAGGTGCAGGGTGAAGTAAACTTTTATTTAGCTGCAAAGTCAAGAAAAGGAGCAAGAGTAAACTTGAAGCATCAGTACTGCCAACAGTTTAATTGATTCTGAAGGCTGCCAACGTGCGACTAAGCCTGCCTGTCTGTAAACGGCTCAAAGTGTTCCGTATAACTAAAAGGACAAGTATAGTCAGACTTGAGTATTTGTTTCTATTCTGATATAAGCTTCATTTTGGTCAGTTCAGAGAGAAATACATTAAATTTTTTTCCTTTAGAAAAAGTCTTTTCAGTTGCTGTCACACAGATGCCGGTCCTTTTGTATATTACCAACATATTACCCAAAATCAAGCAGGATGTTTTTTCTCTCTTGCAGTACATGAGCAATGTGGATTCATGGTGTAAAGCCTGTGGTGAGGTGGAGCTTCCCTCAGAACTGCAAGATTTAGAAGATGCTATCCATCATCATCAAGGGATATATGAGCATATTACCTTGGCTTACTCTGAGGTGAGTGTCCTGTTTGTTTCCTTAGGTTGCTGACTTGATAAATTGGTGTAATGTTAAGTTTGGATCATGAACTGGCATCATTTGTTGCATAGTGCATTAGTTGGAAACTCAAGTGCCGGGCTACTTTTAAAATTTTGTGTGCTGGGCTTTGCTACTGTTGTTCAAAAGTTAAGTGTTAAAGTCTTCTTGATCTTCTGAAGGAAACTTAAAAGGCAAGGTGGAACCATGTGTGGTACAAACAACCCATGCAGTGTGCTAAGTATGTTTTAATTTACATTTGCATATACTGCCTTTTAATAGCAATATGATACTATCATTTAAACACTTGAAGGGAAGCTAGCTGGGGACTCTTTGGGAAAGTATTCTGTTGGCACGGATTGCTTTAAGTGTGTTTTGAAAATCCATCTCTGAAATTGCCTCACAAAAAAGGCTTAACCATCAAAGGTTGTCCCTTGACAAGCTGGAAGGTAATATACTTAGTTCTGCCAGCCTCAAAGACTCTTAAATGAACCAGTGTGCCTATGTAGTCAGCATTCGTAAGTAGAAAGCATGTCCTATGCTGCTGCTGTAATCTTGGATATTGCACACAATGAAGTAATAGTATTTCTCAGTATTTCTAATAGTTGTATTTGCAACTTAAGATAAAATGCTTATTCTGAAGGTGGCCTGGAAAACAATGACTAGTGTCTATTGTTTTTCTTCAAATTTTGTTTTCTCTCATGTGCTTTGGTTAGCTGAAGTGAGAAGTCTCTATTTCCTGTATTTCCTGTTGAGCTTTTCTTGCTTTCTTTTTCAGGGGTTGTTCTCATCATGGGGTTAAACTATTTTTGCTGTTAAACTGGACTGATGTTATTCAGGATTAAATACAGCAGCTTCTGTTCTTATAAAATTGTATAAAATTATGCATTGTATCGTGGTAAAAAATGGTCAGTGGACACAGGATTGCTTAGGCCACAGCTTGCACCTTCTTTTAAAAAAGGTCATATAGGATTGAGTTAATGGTTGTGATTTATACATTACATTAAAGATAAAACTACTTTCTGATGAACCAGCTCTATTATGGGCAACTGAATCGTAAGTCTGGTCACATTTAATTTAGCAGTAAAGGAAGGTAAGATTAGTGCTGATGATCAGTCCTATTGTTAGTATATCAAAACTGTTTTTTTTAAATACCTGCCATCTTACGGCCTGCATAAACTTTATTACCTTGAGTCAGATGTCCAGAGTTCACATGAGTTGTTGTTCTTTTGTGTAAAATACACACTGGTATCCCCATTCCTGCTGTATGCCACCTTGCTATGTCAACTGATCTAATGACATACTGAAGCATACTTTTGGTGATAAAACTTGTGATCTTACTACATGTACCTATTTTGACTCATTCTTGAGAGCATGTTTTGTAGGAAGGTTTCTTTTCTTCATTATAACCTCTCTTCATTGGTAGGATCCCTGCGCAATACAAGGAACAGATAGGTAGCACGTTAGTAGTAGATTTATGTGAAGGGACGCAATCTGGGGTGCATGCTCTGTGAGAGTGCAGTGAGCAATAAGGAGGCTAGGGCTCTTCAGAATAATGATTATAAAGTATTGAAGTTAAAATAGTGGGATTTTTAAAGTTTGGTTTTGTTTGGTTTGGATTGCATTTTTTTGTGTTTTTTTTCTTCAGGGATGTGACTGGATTAGAGCCTGCTGTTAAGTGTAGATAAATACAGTGGATTACCATGTTAAATACTGTTTGCTTCCTGGTGATGCATAAAGAAAATAAATTAGATGGGTAGATTATAGGATTGCTTTGGCAAATACCTTGAAAAAAAGTATTTAGTATTTCAAAGCTGGTTTGTTGTTTGGTTTGGGTTTTTTTGACTTTGGGCTAGCAAGAGATTTTTAACAAAATCTTGATTGGTACTGCTTAACACCCCCACCCCCCCCAATAACATTTGATTACTTTCTTCTGATTTCAAGTCATTACTTTTCCCTATCTGGTAAAGCAATAGCTTCGTCTTTAGCAACCAGAATTGGTGCAGAAATAGTAGTTGTATGTGTATGTACAAGTCATGTTCCTCCTCTGGACAGAAGGTTTTATTTTGCCTTAGTTAAACACACATTCCTTTTTGAAGATTGATGGAGTTGTCTTTCTGTGTAAAGATATTACAGAACTATTGCTTATCGTTATTAGATGTATGACTTCATTTCTGTTACAGCACGGAGCTCCTTTCATTTTGTGATGAATGAACAGTGGGGGGAGAGAGAGAGAGGAACACTGGAAATGACAACACTTTGTCATTCATTTTAGATTACAGTGTCTTGACAACACGACTTGGTTGCAAAGTAGAAGACAGTAATTTTAAGAGAGTAAATGCTTTTAAGACTAGACAGTCTGATTTTACTGAGGATAATTACTGTATATTACTAGAAATGTAACTTACTAGCTTACAATCTTAGATAACTGGTGTGCTTGAAAATCCAATAGCTGTGCCTTAAATGAAGTTATATATATAAATGAAGTTATGGATCTCACTGAAATCTTAAGGTAGTCATGCACTGAGAAGGAAGAAAACTTTGTGTTAACTCTAAAGAGGAAATGTGCATGATCATTTGTTTGTAAAGCTAATAAACTAATCAGACCATGGGGCTGTCACAATTAATTATTTTTCCACCTAAATTTCATGGACTCCGGTTAGATAATTGAAGTCCATTATCTTGAAATATTTGGAAGACTAGATAATTGCTTTGGATACAGAAAAGAAAAATATCATCATTATAATAACTATTACGGACTGTACTCTTTTTCTGCCTGACTTGACTTTGTAGAAGCTATTTTTCCAAGTGAGCTTCATTGTCTATGTTGATGCTTATTACTAAACTGAAAAAGCTTAGATTGGAACTGAGAAATAAACTAACTTATGAACTAATTATTAGAAAAGAATTTTCATTCAGATCTGTTTGACTACTGAATAGCAAATTTAAAATGTGCCTAGATTTAGTGAAAATTCTTGAAAATAGCCACTGGGGGAAGGCCTTGACAAATTTTCTGTTTCTGACATGTCGTTGATTTGATGGATTCAGACTATTGTTTACACTCCAGTCTTGTGGGTTTGGATGAATTTTTCCTGCTTGTTAGATTAGCTATTAGAAAAGTTCTTTACAGATAGTTGTATGATACTGAATTGTAACAGTTCTCTGAGCTTCATGCTAAAAGTGACAGAATAGTTAAACACCAATGAAAAGTGCTTTCAGCAGCCTTGGGAAGTGCTAAATGTTAACAGTGACCAGGTAAGACAGGATTATTGCATTTTAATTAGCATGCAAGGTAAATCTGAATATTTTTGCTGTGATGTGAATCAGAGAAGGCAACAATTAGAAATTACTAATATTACTTGTCAGCATCAGTAGTTAAACACATTTTGGGAAAAGACTATCTTTCTGTGCTGCATGGAAAGGTTTTAAGTGATTTAATCAGGTTTAAGTTTGCCATAACAACAGTTTGCCTTTGGCTTACCAGTATCGGTAATAATTTAGAAGTTATGTGTCGTGTCAGATCAAATAATGTCCGAAGTTTGTATCTGTTGGTCTAAATGTATTCATCAAACTAATATTAACCTATAGCAAGTAAACTCCATGTTCAACTTTACAGCAGATGAAGATGCTCCTGGAAGGATAATTCTGGGAAAATGCTTAATTTTAGGTGCTTTGTGGACTTGAGAACAAGCTGAAGAATATTTATTCTAAGTTAGACTTGACCTGTTTAAAAAAAAAAAAAAAATCACTTGAAAGGAAAAGCACTGTTAAGGTAATCGAAAAACTGAAAGACAGGCTGTTATTTAGAAGAGTGCTACTTCTTAAAATTACCTTACATAGAGGGAGAATATACATTTATGGTTTAGGTTTTTTTTTTCTGTAGTAGCTGCGTGTAATCGTGCCTGGAATAAAAAATTCTTCATCACTGCTCACTGAGTTCTTAGACACTTGAAATGGGGAGAGGGGGTGGGGAATGGAATAATATTCTAACAAGCTTTTGGCAATACAAGTAATTCTTCGTCCTTTCTGGTGGTCAGGTGAGCCAAGACGGAAAGTCACTGCTTGACAAACTGCAGAGACCTTTGACTCCTGGGAGTTCTGATTCCCTCACTGCTTCTGCCAACTACTCAAAAGCCGTTCATCATGTTCTGGATGTCATCCATGAAGTACTGCACCACCAGCGCCAACTGGAAAATATTTGGCAGCATCGAAAGGTCCGCTTGCACCAGCGACTTCAGCTATGCGTTTTTCAACAGGATGTTCAACAGGTAGGTTTTATTTTCTGTTGTCTAAATACCTTTGTACTCTGTCAGCCTGTGATTTGAAGCTGGTTGCATTAACAGGTGGGTTTTGATTGCTGAATCTGGTGTTCCTTCATTCAACAATTGAATAGTTGCATGGGATTGACTGACTGATTCCAAGTTTTGTATGTTATCAGAGGATATTGGCTGTTATGGGGAGAAATTATATTTCTAAGTTAGCTTTACTTCATTTTTTTTTTCTTTTTTTAAATCAGTTTTTTATTAAGTCAGGATGAAAAAGTTTTTTATTATTAACAGCTATTCTGAGCTCGTGCTGGAAGCTGGCATTTATATTGTAAGTAAAATTCTGGACTCAGCATCAGAAAGACTTGAAGGAGTAACATGCAAAACAATAACAGTGTTATTCTATAAAATTATTTTAGTTTCGAATCCTCAGTGATACTTCATTGACTTAATCAAGTTTGTTTAAAACCTGAGAGTAGTATACTAAAGAGGTATAAAAACTCCAGAAAAAATTACTTTCTGACAATGATGCTGTTCTTGATTTAATAGTTATTAGCTGCTGTATTTTTATTATTATCATGACATCCATAAAAGTTAGTAGTTAAGTAGAGGCATTAATATCTCTGACATGGTTTTAGCTTAAAAATGTAAAGCTGTACAGAATTCCTTTTTTGATAGATTTATTTTTTTTTTTAATAAACAGAAAATGTTTGCCTTAAGCTGCAATTGACAGAGACATTAGTAATTTATCACTTAATAGCGATAAAAAAAGTAAAGATGTCCGGTATTTGCTGATCTGTTCTTTCATTTCAATATAAAAGCGTTCACAAATTGGAAACTTCCAAACTGGGTTTTTGGATAGCCAGTCATATATTCTGATAAAACGTATAATCCTGTTTTTTCCAAATTATTTGCACTCTAAGCCAAGTTTCGTTTACTTACCTGTTTCAAGAAGATTGTAGATGTGAGCAGTTGTGAGTGAAATAACCTCATTTCCATCATTTACAGTAGTTAAAAAAGATATTTAATTCAGGCAGATGGTAGGGAGAGTGAGCAGTCTTGTTAGCTCAACTTTCATCTATATGCAGTGCCTATCTCTTCATGTAAATTAAACAACTTTAAAAAAATCCTTAAGCAGTAAATTAAGTGTAAAATTATTAGAAATAACAGTTGAATAATCATTGACACCATTCAGTGCGTGAAATTACTTGGTTTTGAGGTAATGGTTAAATTTATATGCAAGACATTCTGGAATGGTTTATGTAGAGCTCCAACTTTCTAAAATACTTTAGTTTTCATTTGCACATTCTCTCAGGCTTCTTAGTCTTTATTCAAACCTTAAAAAATTAAATTATCTAGCATGATTTAGAAACTAGCATGAAAACCTTTTTTTAATTATTGTCAATAAAGTTAAATTTTATTCATGTCAAAATAAGCTAAGTGTGGCTCTCTTCCACCGTTTATAGTTAAATTGCACATAGTGGCAAGCAACCAAGTACATGTTAAGTGAACCCATAACTGTGCTTCAGCATGAGTCTGTGATTTCTTCCTCCTGCCTCTGCTGGCATAGTTTTATGCTGTATTAATGAAACAAATCAGTTCATAGAAGTGTTAAGTGAGTGACACGGTGAGTTGGAGGAGGGACTTGGCTGTGTTGAGCTGGAGCTTCATTTTGTGTTACTTCCACCTTAGAAAACCGGTTGGAGGGTTTTTTTTTTTCTGTCTTCTATGTTCACTATTGGGCAAGTGTTTCTAGTGGAGCTTTCCAAATCAACAAAAATACTGTGGTGCTAGGTGTATACACCAAGAATCATGTACTAATTTATTGGAGAGGGTAGTAAGGAAAGTAGTGGGTGAAATATTAAAAATAGTAGATAAAATGTGAATCACAGCAAATCTGAAATTTGAACTGTGAAAACCTATGACAGTCTTAAACTGCACAAAATTCTGAGTTTGACCTTAGCAGAAACATGCCAGGAGATCTAGTTCCTGGTTAGTTTGTATATTAACACCAAAAAAGAGGGTGTTTATTTTAATTTTAAAAAGTCAGGTCATTGGCTGTTGCACTGAGTTGTTGAAAATAGCATCTTTTACATTAGATGGGCTAATAAAAGCATAATGTTATGCTTCAGAATTAATGAGTTTACCAAGTGGATAGTAGAAGCCAGCCTTTTGCCTAAGGAAAGGAGCTGGCTCTGATAATTCTGATATGAAGCAATAAAGCAGACTTGGAATAGCAATGTGGGGGTTTTGAGCTGCTAGGCCATGAAAGGTCAAAATTGGATGTAAAGGTAATGTCTCTGGTAGAATGTTACTATTCACACTCATACATTCGAAGTTTTGGGGCCTGAAAACCACTCCTGATGGCTTGCAGAGATTAGTAAAATATACTTGTAGGGATTTTTTTTTTCCCCAAAAGTTACATTACTTAAGTATTACTGACCTTGGGTGTCTTCTCTGTCCATTCTGTATAAATGTACTGCCTCTCCTTCCTTGATCTGCCTCCCTCAAAGACTACATGGGAGTTTTTGTTGTAACAGTCACTTGTTTCAGCCTTGGCTAACGAAGGGTGGGCCAAGGATGCCTGCTACTTGCTCAGCATTGACATAATACTGATTTCACTGGGTGATTCCCTTGTGGCTTTTGGAGGCAGTTCCAGTGTAAAATGGTTCTTTTTGGGGAGAGACTATTTCCACATTTTAACTATCCAAAGATCAGAAAAGCAGACATTTCAATCTTCTGCTTCAGAATGTCATGTCAGCACCAAGTAAGTGGTGGAGATCAGAAAAGTGAGTGTGTGCAAAGTAGGTAAAGCGGTGGGAGGTAAGGACTGGATAATAATGTGGGAAAAACTGCTGAAAATGAGCGTGTTGAATCTGCAAGAGATCAGATTGTTTATTTCTGCAAGCTGCATATACAAAACACATATTTTTCAGCCATGAGCAATGAATTTGTCAAAACGAAGCTATCTTTTCATAGTAGTTTCTTCTGTCATATATTCAGTATTGGTGCTAGAAGAACAAGCATTTTTCTAGATCCTATATTGAGCATAAGGATGGTTCTGCTGAGACTGCAGTTAGAGCTTAATTGCATTGTTAAAGCAACTTGCTGCAGTGGAGGATAATATTATTCACCCTTTCACTGAAAAGTATTGAGCCTCTTAATCCATTATGTGTTACTGAACTACCAGAGTGAATTCCATGTGCTTTCAGTATTAGTAGAAGAGTCCTTAGTGGGTTGGTAGGATGGTTTCTGTAACTCTTACCTCTCCCAGGAAGAGGAAGAAAATGTATCGATTAAGATTGCTAAATGGCTGATATCAGTGCCAGCTAATGATATTGTCCTTTGGTCGAAGTGGTATGCAAAAGTTCTCACTGATAAGCAAGAGTGTACCTAAACTTTGACTCTGCCTTTATATGCTGTGAAATTCCCAGATAAGAGTGCTTCTTCAGTTTTGTAAGAATCACTGTAAGGCAGCTGACCGCTAATAAGGCTTGTATTTTGTACTGATTTCACTTAGAAGCAGCAGTATTTCTCGAGTTGACTGGTTTATGTCATGGTCTGTGTACTGGATTTCTATGACAATTTCTTCTCTTGAGAAGTTACTGAGCATTATTTGGAGCAAAAATCATTCTCCCTTGGCTGCTTTCTGCTTTTCATCCCATGCTCTCTGGGGCAGATCTTGCTGTTGATTTCATTTGTTAGCTTATAACTGTTAGTAGTCTCCAGAGTCCAGTCTTAATTCTCTCGTCCAAACATGTCTCTCTGTAGCTCTTTTTACAATGAGAAAAGCAGAGTAGTCTCCTGAAAGTAGTCAAAAGCACTGGCAATATAAACTTTACAGATAACTGAAGTCATGTTTGGATCCTCGTTCTGCTTTCTCTGATCAATACTTTTCCTTGAAAGAAGCAAATGAAAACTTATATTGACCGAAAACATAATAATATTCTTTTGGCAATACTTACTAGGAAAAACAAACATTGCATAAGTTGAAGTATGAAGATTTAGTGAAGTGTTGGTGATTTGAGATGACTGTATTATGTGGCATTATGGGATTGCTGTTTCAAAGGTGTCCAGTAGGAGAGAGTTTGCAAATCAAAAAAAGATTCTAATGGTCAAGAAAAATGAGAAAATCACACCAGATGGTTTCAATTTTCTACTAAAGAAAGCATGGATGTTTGTATGGGAATAGTGGGTGGGATTACGTGTATTGAATGTAGCCATGAGTGATATTGCAGGAATGGTTCTCCAGTCTGTTTGGAACAACAACAACAAAAAAGGGGTCTTTCTCTTTAGTTACACTAAGTGACAAATGCCTTAAGTACAGGAAAAAAGGAAAAAAACCTCACCCAACTAAAGGATACTAGGAGATAAGGAGAGAAAAGGTACAGGTTTCTGGCAGGTATATTAAAAACAAAACAAAATACTTGGGTTTTAAAGAAAAAATGAAAAGAATGCTAGAGATAAATGTTAGGTAAAGTATTCCACACCACTACGTAAGTACTGTATAAAAATGGTTAGCTGACATAATAAAGTTGCTTATGTTCAATTGTCCTTAATTATGAACACCATTCTTGAACCTCTGAGTATCTTCCAAAGAATTAAATACCATATGCATGCTAGCTAATGAATGAATGAAGATATGGCTAAGATATCTTAGTGTGGAGACCAGATGTTTTGTTCATTTACTCATCAGAAACTTGGTATGTGTGCAGTAATGCAGGAACTAATTAAATGCACAGTTTTTACTATTTGTAAAGCTGTCAACCCAGTCATTGTGGTAAAAGCTTTAATGTCCTTAAAATGTCTTTCCTTCCTTGCTTTTTCAAGCTATAAAGTTTATAATACACAATTAATGTCCAGCTGATGTTTTGAGGAGATGCTTCTTCTGAATTGGGGCAAAATCCTTCATATGATCTGAATGCAGACATTGTCATTCATCTCATAGTAATTTCAACTCAATTTTGATGTGTTAGTTAAGAATTCTACTACTGAATCTCTTTTCTTGACTTAATAATATGTAGTACAAGCAGCAACTTCTTATTTAAAATAAAACTTCACTGTGTTATTCACCAACATTGTTGGGGAATGTACAAACTCCATTAGTGTTACATTACAAAAAATGTCAGCTGAAGGCATAAACAGATTACAGAGACACCATCACAAGGGGTCCAGCCACTTGGATCAGATTACTGTCAAATTGATGAATGTGTAGAAATGAGGTTGTCCTTGGTAGTCTTCAAAATAAACATATAGTCTTAAATCATAATGATTTAGCTAGTTTGAGGTAGTTATTGTCTTGAGTAGTTAATGAGATATAATTAATGTCCTTCAATGGCAATACTGTGTTTTAATCCAACAATACAGTTCCCTATAAGCAGTTCCTCTACAGCTTCTTAGTTTCTTGAATAGTTGTCTTTTTGTTGCAACATTCAGTACACCCACTCAGAGGTTTTGTGTCTCTCTTCTGTACCCACAGGTATTGGATTGGATTGAAAACCACGGAGAAGCTTTCCTTAGCAAACATACTGGAGTGGGAAAATCCCTTCATCGGGCTAGAGCTTTGCAGAAACGCCATGAAGACTTTGAAGAGGTTGCACAGGTAAAAACAATCACATGAAGGACTGTACATTTGTCATGGAAATACATGAAAAAGTCTTGCTCTGGGACCAAAGGGTTGGGCAGAGGCAGCTTCACTACAAAAAAAAAATTCAGTTCCAAGAACGGAGTGTTTTGTTTCCGTTGCAAGCTTTTATTTAATTTCTCCTTTGTGCTCCAGCTTCAATAAGAAAAAGACAAACTTCCACAGCCCCACAGAGAGTGGGAGCCTTGAAGCCCAACAGAGGTGCTGCTGCTATTATTATTTATTATTATCATTTTCAAAAGCATTGCAATGCTTTCAAATGTTGAGTCGCAGAAGAATGAAAGTTCTCCTTTTAGAGTAACTTAATTCCATGGGATTCTAGGATTTGAACTTTTGTGCAGCCTGTAAGAGATGATGGAGATGAATTGAAAGCCCTGCTTCTTGACTTTAAGTTTGGGGAGCTCCCAAATCCACACAACAGTCTGATGAGGGAGAAGGGGGGAACTCCTAAGAATCCAGGTGAGCCAGCAAACTGGTCAACCTGGCTTTGGATTTTTCCTTTAAATACAATTGAGTTTGTATATGCCCTCCTGTTCTGAATTTCCTGATAACCAACACATTTTTCCATAGGAAGACTCTAGTTTTAGCCTTAAGTGGAACCGATGATAGCACACTTTTCTGAGGAAAGAGTCAAGCTGAAAGAAATAGGTACTAAGGAATACAGGGAGCATAACAACAGAAAGTTGGTTTGGGTGGCATCCTTGACAAGGGGACGTGAGGTGAATAAAATGTATGAGAAGCTGAAGGCTAGAATCCTCCCCATTAGTAACATGCACTGTCTGACCAGTCTTAATGATTGGCAAGAGTTAATGTCTAAGATTTGTCAAGAGATACAGTGATCCTTCAGTCAAAACCAGAAGATGCATTATTAGAAAATCCTGAAGTGAAATGCAGGAGCTCAGCAGTGACACCTACTATGGCGGATGCATCAGAATTGTGTTTACAGATTGCCTGGTTAATGGATGATTAAGCTCTTAATAAAATTTTATTGTAAATACAGTCTTAGAGCACTCCAGTGACTGAGGACTTGAAATAGCATCAGAAAGCTTCCTCAATATTGATTTCTTATAAAATTTTCCAAAATAATAAGCATTGTTAGTTTTGTATATACACATGCTGGATTACTTTCCATATGCATGCCCAATACTTCATTTTTAGTAAAATCTGTAATATTTTCCATGTGGAAATACTTATTTTTCTGGGTCAGACAGCAAGAATCTATTTTTGTAAGACACTTCACAAAACCTGAGTGATCTCATACTTAATACTGTGCTATTTGAGCAAAAAAAGAAAAAAATGTTTGAGTAACCAAAGGGGATGAAGTGTGTAGAACTGTTAGCGGGATATAAAAAAGTATCTTGTGAATTTGCATTATACTTTAAAGTAGAAAGTTGAGAAGCAAATACTTAGCAAAAACTTCCTAAACCTGAATGTTAGAGTTTGAAATGTTCTCTTTAGGGGATGGGTGGAAATTCTACTTTTGGAGATACTGAAAACTTAGACTGGTCAAAGAACTTTACATAAATATACTACAGGGGACTATCTTCCACTGACAGAAGGATGGACAAAATGATCTAATAAGTATTTTTTTCATCTCTAACTCTTGAATGTGTAGTGACTGCCAAGAGAGGCACACCCTCTTGAGTTTTTCCTCTTACTTGCTCTAAAACTGAATGTAAGCAGGTCCCAAAAGGCATTCCTGTTGTTGGTGTTGTAAAGAAGATTATGTTCAAGTAGAAGACACCAATCTGCAGTCATTGTTAAAGCCTGAATAACTTTGAGCTGATTTCTTCTCTACCTACATTTCTGGTTCATCCAGGTCTTTGTTGTGTTTTGGGGTTGGCTTTTTTTTGTTGTCGTCGTTTTTTGTTGTGTTTTGTTTTGTTGCCTTTTTTTTTTTTAATAGGATCCTAAGCATAAACAGGGGTTTTCAGTCAGCTTTAGTCAGAAGTTGAGAGGAAGCAGTGTTGAGTGAACTGTCAATGGCACGGCAATGTTTTATCAAATGCAGGCAGCCAACAATGTTGAGATGTTCCTGATTGAAGGCTAACTCCTGATTTTGAGCGGAGTGAAATTTGTTCTTTTTTTATTCCCTTCTGCTTCTTCCCTCATTCTTTTTTTGATGTGAATGAGGTGCCAATTCCTCAGTAGCATTCAAAAAGATGTTAGAATAAGCTGTGTGTCAAACAGAAAACATGTTCCAGAGTCAAGTTACCGCTGTCTTACCACTACAGAAACGCTTGATAGTCTAAAGTCAGCTGACCAATAGTCCTCCCTAAATTCTGTTGTGTTGATATTCATGCTACACAAACACCTTTAGACTTGCACCCACAACGGTAAAATTGTGTGGCACTTTTCTTGTGAAGCCTGTCCAGTTCACTTTCTACTTATCTTTTTTTTTTTTCCCTTTCTTTTTCTCCCCTCTCCCCATGGTCATCTTTGTATCCATGACACCATTTAGTCAGTGTCAAGACTGCAAATTTTGACATAACTAGTTCACTTATGGGCATGGATTTTCAGCTTAGAAGCACTGGATGCAGATCAATAGTATGGTTGTGCTTCCCCATGCATTTTTGCATGAAATTTTAAGTCATCTTCTCATATTTCAACTATGATTGACATCTGCTTTTTGCCAGTAGTCTATGCTCAAAAAACATGAAAGGTGTATGGCAAGAATTATTAGTGGGATCTTTTTCCACAGGTAAGTTCTTTTTTGCATGTGCAGACTGCATCTGAGTAAAGAACTGATGTCATCTTGGTGTAAGAGACATACAAGAAAGATTCTTCCAAACCTTGTTTGAATATACCTATCATTTCCTTACTGCCTCCTTTAAGGTTATAAAACAGTTATGTATTTGAACTGGTTCTTAACTTTACCTGTGAGTGGCTGTAATACATCAAACTAAAGGTCTGTGTCTTAAAAGGACTGTATGCTTGAAAAGTTACCTTTACCCTCCCGGTTGTCTGGGCCTATTTGATGTCTGGAACTGAAGGATACATCAGAACCAGTTTAATAGTCACTGATGGACCAAACCCTTAATTAGGCTAGCTACTTTTTGAACCCATTTATGCTTTTGGAATGTGTGCCAGATCCTGTGGCAATGAGTTACACAATTTAATTGCTCCTTAGATGAAAAGTACTTTTGCTTTTTCATTTTAAGTGTGTTGTCTGATGCTTAAATGTGATAGCATCCTTTGTATTTAATGAATAATCTATCTTAATTTTTTCTACTTTTAATGATCTGTATACCTGTTAATCTCCCTCCATCCGTGTGTGTCTCTCTTCCCCTCCTACTGTGCAATAAACTGAGTTTCTATGAAATTTCAGTCCATACCTCCACTCACTTCTGTTGCTTTATTGTGAGTAGTACTCATTTCTGCACTAGTCTCTTAAATTTAACCTTTGGCTTTTCTATGATGTCTCGCTTCATATGCCTTCTAAAAATACGGTGTTTGTTTTTTCTGAAGAATATGTAGAGAAGGTTTCTCAACAGGAAGACTAGGAAAGCGATGGGTTATGTTGTTGGGGAAGGCGGTAAACTCTCTGTTATGGACAGTCTTTCAGCATTTTGGAGGAGAATGCCTGTTAAAGACTGGAATATACTTGGTCATGCCTTGAGGCACAGAGGGATGGACTAGAAGACTTCTTAAAGCTCTTACCAGGCTGATTCTTTTCCCCTGGGATTTGGGGAGGGTGTGCTAGTGGAGATATTCTGAGGAAGTGTATATATTCAACTCTGTTGAATTTGTCACTGTGAAGGCTCCTTTGTCATTTTATGAAACTGGCACAAGCAGCTTCAAGGGCGAACTCCTGTTCTTTCTGCCTAACCTGCTGTTTTCTAACTGCTCTCTGGCCCTTGAGACCAACACTTTCAAAATCTTCACCTTACTACTTTTTTTAACTCCAAGCATTGTTTAGAAGTAAGCAGAGAATTGGGGAAGGCAGTAGTTAGTACAGCGTGCCTATTTGCTGTGATACTTATTCCAAAGGGCAGTTATTATCTACCAAGATAAGTATTTATATTATATTTTAGCTCTGCTTGGAAAGGACATTTTAGCAATAAGGCATGTGTCTGCTGTTAAGGTTTGAGAACTGCAGCTCCTTTTGAAGCAGCATCTGGGTTGTGATCATTTCTAAGTACAGGCAGTTCACCATCAGCTTACAGAAAGAGAAGTCTGATGTGCCTGGGCCTGTGTTACACGGAAGATACTCCTGGAATTCATAAACAATGCTTCACATGTGAGATAAAGTTTTCATTAAAATGGGAAACTTCTGTTTCAGCCATCTGCAGCTGGGTGTGGCTCTTGGGGTTGATGAAGTAGTTGTTTGAGGAGTGCCTTAAGGCTCTTCAGCCTTTCTCCTTGAACACGTGTGAGCTGCGACCGTGGAAGTCAAAACACCAAAGCGCAGATCAGAGTGTGTTCTGGGCCAGCGTGGCCTGAGCCAGTGATTGGGAGCGTCAAGTAGTGTGCTCCCCACTGAAAAGGGTAGGCTTATGTTAGTCTCTGGAGGCCTTGCCAGGGAAACTGGGGAGGAGTTCTCTACCTCTCTGTGCAATTAAAAAACTGAATGTTAAGGAAGGGCCAAGATGCTCATAGTAAAATTCAAGGAGCAGCATGGATTTAATTCCTTACATAAATAGATCATAATAAATGAAGGGGGAACTCCCCCCAAATACAAAAGCTGCACTGCGTCATGTAATCTGTCATGGGTTGTGCTTGGTAATTTGCTTGAGACCCTGGAGGGGAGCTCTTATTTCCTGCCCCGTAGTTGAGTTTTGGGGCTGGGCTTAGATTTAACTTTTGTGGATATTATAATGTTAATTAGAGGTGTGATACTGTATTTATGGCAAAAAAAAAAAAAAAAAGGCACACTTAAATAGGCTCAATTTATCTTGGCAAGCAGTGTTTTTACCTGACATAATTGATGCTGGGAGAAGATGGAAAGGCAGAAGTGAGAAAAGTGTAGTTTATATTATCAATAATTTTTTTTTTTTAATAGTCTGTGGTGAAGACTTATCAGGAGACCTGATATGGTGATATAAGCAAAGCTTCTTTAGTGTAGCCTTGGCTTCCGTCTGTTTTCTCTAGAGGTTAACATTCTTTTGTGCTTTCTTGATGAGAACCATTCTAAAATGTGAAAACCCAAGGTTAGGCTCAAAAAGAGCATGCAAATTATAGCAAATCTTTGGAATCTCTGTTTTGAATTAATAAGAAAGATACAGATGCAGGCTGCAAGTTCTAAGCTTTATGAGTTGTTAAACATCTCACTCTCCTCTGGACCATAGCACTCTCAGCACAGCAGGTACCAGACTTGTCCCATTCTGTTTCCTGCTTTGACGCAAGTCTCTTGTAGGACTGCTGATCTGCATTTGTTAATCCTATGACGTATTGGAACAATATTCCACTCTGACAGTCAGCCATAGCTGACTTTTAAATCTTTCTCTATTGTTGCTGTTTGACAAATTAGGATCTGCTTGACACGTGAATTTTGGGTACCTCACTTCTGTAAGGATGGAGAGAAATTTTCTTCTGTGCCTGGTCACTTTCCACCTTTCTGCTGCATGTGTGGATTTGATGTTAAGTGTTTTTACCAGCAGCTAGAATTTTCTCACCTCTAATAATACACATTTGAAAAGTCTTCTGACCATGACTCTAGTGATTTTTCCAATATTGAAACAGGCGGATTTGCAAGTAATTAGACATTTAATTTAGTCTGATTTTTATTCTAGTGGTGAATATAAAATACTAATTCCAAGGAAGAATAAATAGGCTCCCAAGTTCTGGATTGAGGAGACATTTGAATAGACATAAATAAGGAGCTGAAGAATGAATTCATTCACAGTAAATTAAAAAGTATCTAGAAATATTATGAAATCTTTAGTAAGATTATATACTACTACCTTTAAAAAAAAGAAGAATGAAAACTACATTCCTTTGTCCTTACATTTTCATTAGTGGAGTGGCTTTAAAATAATTGACCGAATTTTCTTCCATTTAATCCTGTGGAACTAACTTATTTCTCTACAGAACACATATACCAATGCAGATAAGCTCCTAGAAGCAGCTGAACAGCTCGCTCAGACTGGAGAGTGTGACCCAGAAGAAATTTATCAAGCCGCCCATCAGCTCGAAGACCGAATACAGGATTTTGTTAGGCGTGTGGAGCAACGCAAGATCCTGCTGGACATGTCTGTGTCCTTTCACACTCATGTTAAAGAGGTAAAACTGCTGCTACGTCATGGTCATAACTTTAAGCCTTAAAACCAATAATGTCCAATGTTACTTTCATTGTTAGAACCTTGCCATACAAAGTCATGAAATCCCTATTGTACGATGAGTTTTGGGTTGTAATTCACTGCATATTGGGGGCTGCGTAGGGTGGTTGTTTATGGAATTTTTCTCTTTTTCTTTTTCCTTTTTTTTCGTTTTCGCAGGCAGCTTCTACCTCCTTTGTTGTGCAAGTACACGTACTCATTCAGTCAGGGGGAAGGGTCAGATCAGGGAACAGATACAGCTAAAAGACAGCATTGTAGGGGGTGATGGTGTGCACTTCTGTTTCTTTTTTCTTTATCCAACCAGGCTCCAGTGGAGTTAACTGAGTTGTCAGACACGTGGTTAGACTGACAAGGTTCAGGAGACCGAAGTGCATGGCAGAAGCACAAGGCTACTTAAAGCAAGCCTGCTGCCCAGAAAGTCTATTTTCTTTCTCTCTTTTACACATTGCGTTTAGATCTTGTATGTTGATGGTTCTTCACAATCTAAAGAGCGTGTGTGATACTGACAATGGTTTGCCTCCTGTTTAGCCTCCTTCAAAGGTTGAACTGATACACTAGGAAAAAGACAATTCAGCCAAACACACTTAGTTTTCAGCCAGATCAGTTTTCTTCCCTGGTTCGGAACACAGATCATGCTAATTTATAAGCTCATGGGAGAAGGTGGAATAGGCTAGAGAAAGAATAAGGACTTCAGTAAGGGGTTTTGGTTAAAGGTAGTGGCAAATTCTGACAACTGTAGAATAGTTGTTTTCTGTTTAGAGCTCATGTTAAATCTTTCACTGCTCAAACTAGGTGAAAATATGAAAGGCTTCTGGATCAGAACATGTCAGAGTATGTCTTCCTTCCTTCACCCTACATTGAGAAATGGTCTGTTCAGGGGACAAGTACAGTATTCGAAGTAGCTTCTTCAGCAAAACCTTGTAGAGTATAAGGGTGGGAGTTTTTGTATGTGAAACATCTGCTTTGCACTTGAAACAAATGCACAAGGCAGTTGGTCTTTGAAGGAGGTCAGGATTGAATTACGCTTTAGCTCTAGACATGAGTACATAGCTCCCCCATCAGTTTTCTGTTAGATGCTTCCTTGACGATATTCTCCCAGGACTCTGCTTGTTTAAACAAATTATAAATGCTGTATCATAAGCTATTCTTAGGGGGCACCTTTTTTGTTTCACTTTTCTGAAGCATGTAGTGCTGTTCCATTACATATTGTGAGGCACAGGAGCAGTCAACTGCTGAAACATGTTCATTGTTTCTATAGATTTCTTCATTACCTGTTTTTCTTAGCATTGAGAAGAACAGCTGGAATGGTATTTAAATGGATACAATTGGTTGTAGTGATGAAAGACAGAGACCGTAAAAGGATTTGCAAGGAAAAGGCTTTAAAAAAATCCAAAAAAAAAAACCGAAAGGCAGACTGATCTGTGAGTCACTGTTGAGTAATTCTGGGAGGCTGATCCAGATGTGCTGGAATGTTGCCACTGCTCCCCTAGATAATCATGTTGTATTGAAAAAAAAGAAAGATATTCTGAATCTTGATTTATTTCTTTGGGAATATGAGTATTATTGTGACCCTGTAAGTGCACACAGCTGTTACTGTGGCAGCCTTTTTACAGCCTGGACTTTGGGGGGAAGTACTGTAGCTGACGTACACATGTTGATTTTTTTGGTTTTGTCGTGTGGCTGACCTTTATACCTAATAAGGCAAGGAAAATTTAAAAGAATACTTATTTATGTAAGCAAGACTATCTTTTTATTTATTTGCATTCTGCTTGAAAATACAGATGAGTGAGTGAGGCAGATGGTTCATATTTAGTAGACTAGTCCTTTGGTTCAGGTGCAAAGAAATTACAAGCTCCAAGCTGTCTTGTGCTTTCTGTATTCTGATCTGTTTTTGAGAGCATGTTGTTTGTTATCAAACATGTGTGTGGAGTGCTGAGAAGGCATCACAAAGCAGATGGAAGATAAAAATGCCCTAAACCTGAAAGTCATCCATGCTTTGTTGGCAGGAGAATTGCATTTCTCCTGCAGGATGTGGGAAGTCACTGAATAAATTAGTGCATACCTGTTGGCACGTAACCTTTCTGCTGTATGGTGGAGTGAAGAGATTCATGTGTACACTTAGCTAGTGAAGGGAGGAGTTCAAATAGTAGGATAATCTGCTAGTTGTTGAACTGGAAAGGGATGCTTCAGTTTTTTTAAAAACAAACAAACAAAAAATGACAAAAAACCAACCACCCAAACAAATCAAAACAAACCACCACCAACATGTTTTGCTGTTCAACTGTCAAGGATGAATTTTGTTTCTTGTATCTTTTTTGTGTTTTTCTGGTCTATAAAATAGGCATGAAGAATAAAAACCTTGTTTGTGTGTGGCAGTTTGGAGGGAGCCACAGAACTGAGAAGATCTGGTAATCTGAGTTGTTGGCTGTTTTGAGGCTTTGAAATCTGGCTCCGATATCCATCCAGTCCCTTGATATTTTTGAAGTAGGATGTTTTGTGTTTATTTTTTTCCCCAGAAATACTTGATGTCAAATGAGTGTTCTTCATCTGGATGAGAAGATTCCAGTACTGCTTCTCCCCTGTAGCTTTACATAACCTTTATACTTGACACAGAATTTGCCTGCGACTTTCCCAGCTTCCCTGGGAAGCATCAGCCCTGCAGTGTCTGTGCAGTACTGTTACTCTGTTCGTGCTTAGTAAATCAGCACAGTTTCTGCTTTCAGAAGCAACGTGCTTGCCACCAAAGCAATAGATCGGCTTGACATGTCGTGGAAGTAACAGACTCTTGCTAGACCTGAGCCCAAAGCAGCTGCGTAGTATGTGTGCAGCAGCCTGTTACAATGTACATTGGAAATGCTGGCTGTCTTTAATATTTCCAGGAGTTCCTTAGCCAGGTGGTTACAAGCTGGCAGAGGTCCCTGTGGCTTACAAACATTAGAAAATGACATGTAAGTTCTTAGAGTTCTCATAGATTAACCTCAGTAGACCACATTTCTCATTGGGGAAAAAAAGGATGTATTCAGGGAAGCCAGAAATATGATGTTAGATAACAGTATCACCATCACTCACTTTGCTTAATGGCGATCCAAGAAAATCAGTTGCTTGCTATATGTAAATTGTGATTCCATGCTGTTATGTTATTACTAGTTTTAAGTTTGTAAGGTTGTGAGTACTGATTTTTAGCTCTCATGCAAACAGTGAGAAATTTCAATCTGTAAGACAAATTTTTCAGTAAGTGGTGTACTGAAGTTAAGCCATGCACTGGTGAGCTTTAAAAGTGTTTGGGATCATAAATATCCCTATCGGAATCTTCACATTGAAAAATACTGTGTCCCATCAGGTTGCCCGCCTGAGGATGGATAAAATGCAACTGAACATCTGAAACTGTTGACCATTGCAAGACAGTGTATCTTTATGGCTTTTGTGCCTTTTGACATAATATGGGGAGGGACAAGGTGAGAAAAATTTGCACAGATAAAAGATACGTTTCCTAAATAAATGGTTATCATAAAAGGTTGTGTGCAAAACATAGGAGCAAGAGTCATCGTAGTCTTTGCTGTGAAATCTGTCATAAAGTAGAGATGAACAGGATTTTGCTGTGAATTAAAATTCTTCTGTACACAGACATACAGACGCACATGCACACACTCTCTCTGAAACGGCTCCCTCAGCATCTATGAGTGGGAAGGCTGAAATCCTGGCCAAGCCAGGTGTTTGTAGTAGTGCCAAAGTAGAGCAACAGATATTTTCCTAACTGGAGTCAAGTGTGGGAATACAGATCAGGCTGACTGTACATGGAAGAGAATGATCTTTAAAGAGCCTGTTGGCTTTTTGCATATAACCTTTTGTGTGTATTCTGGCAAGTTGATTATAAAATAGCTCAGAGCGCTTTTTATGTGTACAGAATGTGCTTAATGGTGTTACTAGTAAATGTCTTTTCTTTTTTTTGTCTTACTCAAACTAAACTTTGCACTAGAATAGACTGAGGTTGAAACAAAGAAAAGGGAAGTGGAATTGGCTAAGAATTCAAATAGAAAACCTTGCTGTTCCTGAACAGAAGTAATGAAACAGTAGTCTGTGCAAGCTGTTGAAGGAGGATGGCTTCGTTTTGAGGATGCCTGTGCATGGGAAGGCTGAAGAGACCTTGCTCTGGCCATAATGCTGCCACTTCATTCACATCTAGCTATGGGGCATATGTATTTGATTCAGTAAACCTTGTTTATAATAGTCTTGCTTTGTCTTACAGCTCACTGCCAGAAATACGCCCTCCTTTGCGTTATCCGGTATGGAAGGGTGTCCATCTGTGATGCCTTTCGTTTGTTTCATCCCAGGGTAGACCCTGAGGTGACAGACCAGCTCTTCTGTCACTCTTGAGTTTTTGAGTCTTCTGTGCTGGTGGTCTACAGGTTAAATTTGGATGTCATAATAAAGCTGCGCTCTGCAGCTCTGTCCCTTGGGCTTTTGTGCATCTCTAATATTTTTATTGTGTCATTGTAGTACAGCAATGCACATATAATGGGTGATGGGTCTGGCAAAATACGTGAAGTGCAGTACTTTGGTATGCCAGTCATCTTGAATCTGAAAGTTGAGGAGGACAATTTTTAAATCTGGTATAGGAGAAAGACATTCAGTGATAGCACACCAAAGTGTATTGTAGTTTACTGGTTTGGTAGGACTGGAATCCTGTTATGCAGTACAAATTTTCTCTCGGGTTTTTCAATACTGGTAGCTACTTTGCTTGAAAAAGGGGATCAAATTTAAGTCCAAGCGATATTGAAATAGCAGTAAGTGCTTTAGAGAAGTGAGGCAGAAATAGGCCTTCAAACTGTGTAAAGCTAGGGTATAGACATTCTTTTCTTGTTCAATTAAGAAATGGGATGAATGCTAAGAGGGTATTAGTAGTTGATGTAATTTTAGGCAGATGTGAGAAACTTGGTTTTGCTTCAAGGATTAATTTATTCTGAATAGGATATTGATTCCATTATAACTATAGAATAGATAGGCATATTTGAAGCTTTTTAAGGTAATTATATTTAACTTTTAAAAAAGTGCATGCACTTAAAATCTTAAATGGCACTGAAAGACCCTGGAAGACAAACTCCGGGGGGTTTAACATCTTACAGGTTTGGTTTTTAAAAAGATGCAGTTTTGTCCACTGCATGTCCTGAAAGCCAAAGCTTACAGGCAGACACACACACACACACACATCAGCCCCTTTCCAGATACACTTGTTAGGGAATACTATTGCAACACTGGGCCTTGTACAAATAGTAGCTTCTTCAACAACTGTGCCTGTGGTAATATACGTAGTGCAACACTGTGCTGGGGGGCAGGGGCAGAAAGAGGAATTGGCAGCTTTTACATGCAGAAACTGTGCACCTTTCTTTGTCTTAGCCTGCTGAAAAGGCTGACTGCATATCCAAAGCCATTGTTATAAAAACGAAAAATAAATTGTGGAAGAGTGTAGTAGATATTTTAGCCTAATAAAATAACTCCGTGCACTTAGGAAGGTATTTACTCAAAAATAATTATTCTCTGATTATATTCAGCAAAATACAGTAAGGTCTTATTTAGCTGCAGTCTTTCAGGAGATTGCAGGGATGGGACTTAAATGGACAGAGGCCTGTGATGGAAACACTGAAACTTCCAGGATGTTGCAGACAATTAAAATAATACCATCTCAGTGACTAATGGCATGCTCCCAAGAACTTAGGAAAGAGGTAGCACAGGATGCAGGCTCATTCAAGCAGATGTTTCTTAGTCTGTGCTATATTTAGATCAAGAAAAAAAAATGTGCTGGGTGAAACATTTGCCTGTCAGGGATTCAGAATCTGATTTCCCTTTCCGATTTTAATTCCGATAAGATGTGAAGAGCTGATGAAAAGAGCAGAAGAGCGTCCTTGTGTGACTGGCTTGAATTATTTATACGGGTTTCTCGCTGTACTCTAGAGCTGTCTTGTTGCTGGATAAAGTTCTTACTGAGGTCACAAGACTTGGTGGTTTGTTTAGGGATCTTCATGCTGCATCTTTTACAGAGAATAGAAAAAAATATGCCTGGAGGGTTACTCAAAAGTTCACACCAAAAGTTAATAGTTTTTTAATGCTGAGTTTGTTTGTGGGTTTTTTTTTTTCCCCTCTGGATTTTATGGAATAATGCGTTACTTCAGAAAATCATTGCACTATAAAATCTGTAGTTCTGCACTACTGAATGTGTGTGGGTAAGCTCCAGTCTCTCTTCACGCCGCGCTGTAAACTGTTCACTTTCTTTTGGCTTTGCTGTGCAGTCTTTTACTGTCTTCATCCTTAGTTTTGTATCCGAAAACAAGGTAATTTATGTAATTTCCAGTATATCCAGTGCTCACTCTGGTTTTAAAGCTGTATACAAGCCAGCTGGCTATTGTCACCCATTATGAATTAAGCTCCTGTCAGTAAATTGCGTGAATTTCTATGCAGCTTTAATAACCTGACAGTTTTCTTCGTATGTGATGGCTTTATGCTAACTTTTTTTGTCTGTAAACATCAAGCTTATTTTGAGGGGAAGCTGTTTGTCAGAAACTTACTTGATGGAAAAGTATAAAAAGTTTATTTGATAATGTACTAGAGTAACTTTTGCTATGGAAGTGTCACAGAGCTGTTTAGTAACTTCAGAAATGGCTTAAATTGTTCCCCTTTCAACACTGTATGAATCACAGCTAGTCAAGTAATGCATACTAATTACTGTGCTTCTCTTGCTGCACACTTGTAAAATGTTTTTCCTTTCCAAGTGGTAGGCAATTCAGCTAATAAATTAGGCAAACACAATGTATTTGTGAGCCCTTTGGTACCCTGGGATCAAGGTAGCATGCTTACAGCCACGCTGTGCTGACCAGGCACTAAGCTGGTCAGCATAACACTTCATTGTGCTAGTGCCCATGACTTTCTGCTCTAGGCACGTGGTGGTGCTTTGAACTGGCTATGCAGAAGGAAAGGTGTGCTTGTTCTGGTTGGTTTGGTGTCCAGCTTCCAGGGTGAACTTTAAGGGAAGTACTCACATGCACATCACCAGCCCAACGCTTACAAGTTTCATTGCTCCTGCCAGGTCCTCTCCACCCAGTCGTAAAGTGGCTGAAGTGTGTGTGAACAATAAGAAACGCAGAGGTGAGGTGTCCCTTGTACAGGTCTGACGCAACCCAGCTGCAAAGGACATATTGGAAAAAACTGAAGTGGTTCTTAGGCCTGTCTTGAGCTGCAGTACAGGTGCTTGTTAAGGGAGCCTAGGGGTAAACTTGATACAGTCCAAGAGACTCTAAATGGTGTTAATTCCTGTGTGGTAAACATCTCTGAAAATTAGGCCTTTTATAGACAATGCAGTAAGCATGACGTGTACAGGTCTTCTAGCCAGCATCATAGACATTAGATCTGCAGGCAACAACTCTCTCAAAAGTGTTACTCTCAAATGAATGTATTTGCAGACTTGCAAGCTGCACTGGCTGTGTGCACACACCAGCTCAGTTGGAAGGGCTCTAACGTGGTGCCCTATTATTACAGTTCAGACATAAACTTTACATGCTAAGAGAGAAATAAAAACACGTCCTCTGGGCATTGAAACCTGACTAAAGTTTTTCAGCTTGTATTGTCAAGCTTCTTGCTTTTAAGTTTCACTTGTCTCTATGAAATTTGCATTCCTAAGTAAGCATTTAGGGGGGAAAAAAAAATTTGGATGGTGCATTGGGTTATGCTGGAATGAATGTTGATGAGTGCTTTTAACCCATTTGGTAAGTTCTGTTGATTTGTGCTCCTTTCAATAAGAAAGACTGCTGTGGCTTGAACTTGTGGTGTTTACAGCTATGGAGTTGCATTCAGATCTGTGACAGGCATTGTCTTTGGAGCATATGAGTAGTCAGAATAACTGTGTATGAATAGGCAGTTCCGTTTGGGGGGATGGGGGGGAGTAGATTTGTAGAAAATAGTCTGGTTGAATATCATTAATTCTTCCCAGTTGTGAAAATTTAGCTTATAGCTTGGGTAACTCAAAACCAACTTCAGGAGGCACATGAGGCTCTAAGATACAAACACTAGTGTTTGGTTTTAAAATAAAGCTTCAAAGAAACCAATTAATCAACATCTAGAATCCTTCACTGAATTTTCTATTTTAATGTAGCTCCATTGGTAGTTAGGAAACCTTTATGATCAGAACATCATACAAACAGCAGCATGAAATGGGACTTCTGTAGAAAATGTTAAGTGAAAAAATATGGGAAACATTTGGTTTTCTGTCTTTTGAAATTAAGGCAATTTTGATTGCTTACTGTCTGTATTTTAACTACATTAACCTTTTAATTAGGTTCGAAGTTAATAAAGCCTATTTGTATCTCTAAAATGTATAAAGGCAGAGATTAACATGTAGTCAAAAGACCTTAATACCTTCAATCAGATCAGAGTTAGTCTTTCAGGATAAAAACCAAACTCTAATCCTTGTTCTCGGAATCGCAGCATTTGGGATGTGATGGTAAAAGAGAGGAGGGCCGGTTTGAATGCTTCCTGTGCGAGCAGCTGTTTCACAGTGCTGTTAGTGCTGCTCACAGGGGTGTTGCAGGAAGCAGCGTGCGCCCTCTCAAGCAGTGTTTTTATCAGTGGCACAATAGATGGCTCACGGTTTGCTGATGAATAATTTTCGCACAAGGCTTAGGATGCAACAGCTTGCCTCATGAAATTGTGGAAAAGAACACAGGAGGGTTCAAGTGACCATGGTGATACCTAGCGCATACCTAGGGATTTTTACGTAAGCTGCAGTGTGTGGGCAGTTCTGAACAGGGATGTGTGCACATGTTAAGTGGGAGGGGAAACGTTGAATTAACTGGTGGAATTACTTGTGATGATTTTTATTGTAATAGTGTGAAATTGAAATCAAGAGGGTAAACACCATTGCTGTAGAGATCATGATAGAAAGTAACTTCTCACATGTGACTTGTCTCTGTATTTTGTTTTCTGAAATACCCTTTTCTTTTTCCTTTTTTTGAAGGCCACTGAAAAGCGTTATGTTGTCTGTGTGCATGTGTCAGCCTGGCAGTTTAAATTTGATGGTGGCTACAATACATCTCCCTTCCTTCCTTCCTTCCTTCCTTCCTCCCTTCTCTTGGGGAGTGTTACCATAGCATTTCCCTCCCAGGGACTCTCGCACAGAGCTGCAGATGGGATTCTCGCTATGAACTCAGTGCTGCTCAATCGGATACGCTCAGTACTGTAGAAGGAAAATGGGAAAGAAAGGGTGACTTAGCAACACGGATAAAGCCTTCCTGGTATTTCCAAGAAGCGAGAACCTTATTTGAGACAAAGGCTCGTTTTCATTAATTTGAGGATGGGATTTTTCTATGAAGAGAAACAAATCCTATTTCTCCCCCTGCCTCAGTCTGTTTTCCCTTGTCCAGGGAGATTGATTTGGAATAGTGACTGCCTGATCCTGGGGCTTACGTTTCTTTTTTTTTTCCCCTCCCCTTTAGCTGTGGACATGGCTTGAAGAGCTACAGAAAGAACTGCTTGATGATGTCTATGCTGAGTCTGTGGAGGCTGTCCAAGACCTGATTAAACGATTTGGTCAGCAACAACAGACCACTCTTCAGGTTACAGTCAATGTCATCAAAGAAGGTGAAGATCTTATACAGCAACTAAGGTAAAACAAATTTTTATTTAAATCCCTTCTGGTTTGTGTCTGATATTCTCTGAGGCTCTTTCTGTTTTGAGGGTAGAGATGATGACCACAAGATATGACCTGTAAATAACATTTGTAAACGTTAGGACTACAATGACGTTTCATGCTGTACGGATGGTCTCTAACTCTCTGTTTACAGGAAGCTCAGCTTAAACACTACCTCTAGAAGGAGATTTTGTTTACATAAGCTACCTTTTTGATAGGAGAAATCATTTGTCTTTGCACTCTCACATGCAGGGTTTCACAGCCTTTTGAGTTCTGAGCAGCAGCCTTTTTGTAAAAAGACACTTGAAATTGTTTTGCAGACTGATAAGTAACTTTATTGTAGTAAAGACCATCAGTTTGCAGTCTATTTCATTCAGTAACAATCTAAATAAATCTGGGCCCCAGCTGCCCTGGTACGTGTCCCTTTTGCTGCATGAGCTGATATTGTCATATCTGAACTTGCAGGTTTTATACTAAAATAAAAGATTTTTTTTTTAAATTATCTATTTTGATTTTTTTCATTGCCAGGAAGGTTCAATAAAATAAATAGTTATAATATGCCACTTCCTTTTCACAACAACAGGGTTTGTGTCTGGTTTTAAATTTTATTCTTCCTGTAAACAGAATGTCCTTAAATGTGGAATTAGTCAAAAAATGAAAGTAATGTAATTTCCTAATGCTTTTTCAGGTACTAAAACATGATTTGGACTTTTAATAACAAAGATGTACAGACTTAGCTTCATGTAATATGGCTTGGTCTGACCTTATCTGGAACAGACTTACATTTTGTGGTTATGTATAGCATCCAAATGATATGGCGTGTTTTTCAGTAATACTCTTTTTTCTCTTTTTTTTTTTTTTTTTGAACTCTTCCCCTTCTCTCTGCTTTGAATAGGGATTCTGCCATTTCTAGTAACAAGACTCCCCATAACAGCTCCATCAACCACATAGAGACAGTCCTGCAGCAGCTGGATGAGGCACAATCTCAGATGGAGGAGCTTTTTCAGGAACGCAAGATCAAGCTTGAGCTGTTTCTGCAGCTCCGCATATTTGAAAGAGATGCAATAGATGTGAGTGTCTGCTTTTGGAGCTGCACTGCGCTTATTTCCCCTCTTGTGTAGGAATGTTTATGCTGAGATTGTTGTGTAGTTGCATTGGCATGTGGCTCAAATGACTGATAGACTTAGTTCTTTCCTGAACTAAGGCTTTTTTCTTGTACATGAAAGTGTCAGGAGAGTGCAGAGCTGAGCTTTTTGCTATTAGCTCAAGCTGTGATTGGTTCCCAGTGCATCTTTAAGAATGTATCTTGTAAAATCCTAATGTACCAGTTGCTTCATCTGGTAAGTTCGGTTTGAATATCAAGCTACCTTGATATAATTAGTATGTTTGCAGTTAATACGAATAAGACTTGCGAAATGGTTTAGTACAAGGCTTCTAAACTGCTGCTTTGTAGTAACACCTGTCTTCTCTTTCAATCCCAAATCACCTGTCTCTTCTCACTTGGCAACTATAAGTGTTAGGAATTCTGTTTTAATCTTTGGGGATGTTGTATGGGCAACATCTGTCTTTTTTTTTTTTTTTTTTAAATAAGGTTTTTATCCACCTCTGAAAATAATGCAAAAGTGGTTGTAGTGCCACACCCCTGCAAAACTTCAAGAACTTTTGAGGCTGTCCGAATTTTGGAGGAGGGTTACAGCTTATCAGTTGGAAAGTTTCTGTTTGTGTGCAGGGACATGTATAGAAACAGGCATAGAAACTCCACACGGAGCTTAGGTTAATAGAATTGCATTATAAAGCTTCAGCTAAGTTCACATGACTATTGTAAAACCAGTAGTGCTGTATGTACACAGTGACTGAAACTGAGTTGGTGCCTCAGAAGGTTCAGGGCTATCCATTGGTAAATGATCCTGTTTGAGTATGTAATGATAATGACTTATCTCAAGACTCTGGAAACGAGGACTTACAGTGATAATTTTGCCCCTTCGCTTGTATGTAGTAAAAGCTGCAACTGTTGGTTAGGTATGAATTGTGCAAGGGCAAAGAGGCAGTTGGCAGAAGTGATAGCTTCTCAGGGTTTTGGGTTTTTTTATTTTATTGGTTTTGTTTTGTTTTCTTAAAATCAGGATTAGATATCATTGCTGAAATCTGGTTTAGCTGAGTACATTGTTAGGTGCAGTGCAGGAATAGGCAGACATAGTTCCTTGATCCGTGCCCATAGAGGAAGTGAGAGTGGGTACTCTACAGTAATAACAACTGTGGTGTAAAGGAAGACTAAAAAGGTTCTCTTCTCTATTTTGCAATTCACACTAGTCTGCAGGGAGTTTGTTACTTTGATTGCATGAGAGTAGCTGTCTTGCATCTGCAAGGGTAAGATTTTGGCAGAATTGTGCTTGTAATAATTAGTTGGATGACTGGTATATGTGGAGGAACATAAAAGGTATTCCCTTCTATAGGATTGTCGGCAACTTTCCAGTGTCTGCAGAAGTGATCTGCAGTGCTTGATGTCTGTGTGATGTTCTCGGAACACTTTTACTGAGGAAATGGCAGCTATGGGGGCAAGGCATACCAAGAAAATTAATGGAAGAATTAGGTTAAAGGTTTGAGTGAAGTTCATGATTAAGGTAATTGCTCTCTGCTGTAGGTTACATAAACCAAGATTCTACAACAGCGGAAGGCTGGTTGCAGGAGCCTTGTGTTGGAGTTGTGTTCTAGTCCTTCAGTGCGGGACAGCGTCTGCATAGATAGTAGTTCTGCATATGTTGTTTGGTGATGCCCATAGGATTTTGCATTGGAAAGCTGCAAACCCTAAGTTGACAGGTCTTGCTTTTTCTAAAGCTGACATTTGGCATGCTTTACAGTTTGGCACATACAACATAAAGCAAAGTACCAATTATCCTATTGAAAGAGGTGGTTGTATTTTGTTTATATGGCTTGGAAACAAAAATCATCCTTATTTAAGATTGCCAAGGAACCCTCGAGGGAACAAAATGACCCTGGCTGCAGAGTGTCTTCAGCAAAATGTTGTTTGCTTTGCTGTCTCTGTCCTATGTCCTCTCCCTGCTTCCTCAGCAAAGCACGCTTCTCTTTTCCCTCTCCCTGAAGGCAGACAGCTGTTCGGAAACTTCCAGGAAGAAAATGCAGGGTCTAGTTCCAGGTCAGTTGTTTGAAAGCAGAAGCTCAGCTGAAGTAACATGATAGTGAGGAGGAGCCAGATGCCAGCTAGGAGCTTGCAGACCTTGCTTTGACCTCATCCTTTGTGGAGGATTTGGTGTGACTGGTCCAGTCAATTAAGACTTGGCTGTAGGGGCAGTTCAATCGGGGGCATCCTGTGAGGACAGTTTTTCTGGAAGGCGAGTAGTGTTTCTAGCTTGTCTTACGGCTTGCAGAATAATACAGGCTAAAATGGGATAAAGGGATCCCCTAGCACTGCAGGATCATACTGTGCAGCTATGCTTCTGGGAACAGTGGTGAGATTTCCTGGCAGGGTTAGTCCTCCCCTTCTTATCCTTACTCTTCCCTTATTATTTGCTGATACAATACTCTTGTTTCTTTTAGTTGCTGTCTTTTATCCCGCAACTTTTCAGATTCTCCTGCTCTTCTGAAGTTGTGGTAACTGCAGCCCTTTCTCTGTTTTACCCCTTGCTCTTGGCATATAAACTCAACCTTCTCTGTCCTCGGTAGGCTTTTAAGTGCCATTAGTTGTGAGCTGTTTGAAGGATTCTGTTGCGAATGCCTGTCTTAACTGAAGGCAAGAAGGAGCAAAATAATGTATAGAGTCCTTTGCTAGGGTGATTAGTAGCATAAGGAAGATGTGTATGGAGCTAGCTAGTGGGAAGGTAACACTGGTGGCAACGTATGCAGCCTAAAATGTTTGTGTCTCATCTGTGTCCATGCATTTTTGCTTGTCTATAACTTAAATGCCTTGAGGCCTGTGTCAGGGCTCTACACAAAGCATACCACACACTTTTCAGCTCACAGCTTTATCTCAACTCTATTTTTGGACCATACTTAGAAGATGGCTGTTAAGTCATACAGCTGAAAAGGCAAGGATGCAAAGTGCTGGTTCAGAGAGACCTAACTGTTGTCCCTTTTTCTTTCTCCCCAGCACGTAATATTTTCCAGGTTGTGGTTAGAACCCAGTTGGTACAAGGAATGCTAGTTAGACCCTTCTGAGAAGAGACCTGTGATTCTTTATTTTGTTCCCACTCAGTGCAAAAGAGTCGGAATCCCTTCTGTGTTATACCCTACCTTGTTTCTTGTCAGTGTTACCTTTACATTTGTTAAAACCTAGGAATGTCAGGCAGCTTAGGCTCTGCACTAGGAACTTCTTGAACACATGCTATGGTAAGTAGTTACCCTGTGTTTATGCCAATTTCCTGAAAGCAGTATTAATGTGTGATTGAGGTACTTTTAGATGTCTGTTAGTCATTCATCTTTGTTCTGTTTGTTTAATGCTAATTGTCTTGACAAAACTTTACAAACAAAATAAGAGCCTGCTCACTCTAAAAGTGTTGCTTGTAAAGCAGAACTTCAGGGAATGCACTGAAGAGTGTGGGAAGAGAGGGCTTAATGCCTTACCGTTATTTTTGTTTTAACTCTGCCCTCAGTGCATTTCAGATTTGCACGGTGAATGCAATGGCTGAAATAGATCACTTTGTACCACCTAATTACTGCTGAAAAAAATGTAAGGATTAATGCCCTTGTTAGGAACCTCTGCTGTGATGTTCACTGACTTCTTATGTTTTGAATGAGTGTGGGACCATGCTGGCATTATTTATTTGAATCGTGGGCTTCCTGGTCTTTTGAAGGGTACATACTGTCCTGCCCTTGTACAGAGTGTTTCAGACTGCTTTAAACAATGTGTGGGCCATGATCTTAACCCTTGAGGTTGTGTGAAATAACATGGGAAAAAGTTCTGATTCTTACTGTTGTTCCTTGTTGTGCTTTGGAGGCAGTATGACTGAAACCTCTTGGCTGAGGTGATGCACAATGTTGACCTCTTAAAACTACCTGTTGTTCATACCTGGTACAGTAAATCTCAGAATAGTCTAAGAGGACATAGTGACTACAATCTACTTAAACCATTCCTTTATTATAACAATACTGATAGTTAGCCACAGCAATGTCCTATTGTGAGCTTATTGCTTTATTTCCACTCAATTTGCTAGTAAGAGGGGTAAGGTTTTGACATCTATTCTGAAGGGAGATGGACCAGCTTTGCTTTTAAAACAGTGGCATAAATGTGCTGTGTTAAATCTTAATCCACTTTTTAATGGTGTTTAGAAAGACAGAGAAAGATAATGTTTTGACAGTGGAATTTCACAACCTTCTTTAATGCTCAGATTTCTCAGTTTGACCAACTCTAAATAAAATTACTTCTTGAGGATAACTTATGAATGTTTTTAACTGAACTGGATGAAAATAAGATGGTAAATCTGATCTGTGAAATTTCCATAGTGCAGTGGATGGTTTGAAGAAACAAATGTGAGATGACCTCCACTGCTTTTAGTAATGAATGAACACAGAGTTTTGAAGACGAGCTGGGAAGAGCAGGTCTGAGGTGCATGAGAGCACAAAAGGGGGGTAAGCGGTTTCTCAGGCTGGACTATCAGGAAGATTCGAAGTTTCTGAAATATTTCAGGTCAGTTGAAAGGAGATGAAGAGCAGAGAGAGGTGATGAGACATGCTGGGCATGGATGAAGTAAAAGGGGAATAAGCGGAATAAAGGGAAGTTGTGAAGGATTTTGTGGGAGGGGAAGCCTGTGTGTGTATTTAGAGGGGAAATCATAGAATCGTAGAACAGTTTTGGTTGGAAGAAACCTTCAAGATCATGGAGTCCAACCTTTGTCCTAGCTCTACCAACACCACTAAACCATGTCCCTAAGTACAACATCTACCTGTCTCTTAAACACCTCCAGGGATGGTGACTCCACCACCTCCCTGGGCAGGCTGTTCCAATGCCTGACGCTCCCTGCTCAGAGGGGTAGAGCTGGCTTCTTTGTAAAAGGGCTTGAGACTGGCATAATTGAAAGCTAAGCTGGCTCTTGATGTATGAATAATTACTTGGTGCAGCCTGAAGGACTGAAAAGATGTTTTAGATCAACATCTTCCTTTGAAAGTGGAGATAAAAACATTTGAACTTCATCTGTTTCACAAGTTATGTGTTGATGCAGTACCTTAAACATAGCAAGAGTACCCATAGTATTGCAAGTCATGGTAGAAGGAAAGCTGTAGTGGTTCTCAAAGAGATTCTTCTGGATTTTTTGCCGATATTTAAAATCCATGCTAAAACAGCCTGTGTCTGAACCATGTCAAACGTGATCAATGAAGTCAATCAACAATGAGCAGCTCAAGTTCCTGACCTCCGTCGTAAGTGCTACATTGGGAATAAACATATGTTTTGTAATGAGTAAGTGAACATTGTCTTCCTCCTTTTTTGACCAGATAATTTCAGACCTCGAGTCTTGGAATGATGAGCTCTCTCAACAGATGAATGACTTTGACACTGAAGATCTTACAATTGCAGAACAGAGGCTCCAGCATCATGCAGACAAAGCCCTGACCATGAATAACTTGACCTTTGATGTCATTCACCAAGGGCAGGATCTGCTGCAGTATGTCAATGAAGTGCAAGCATCTGGTAAGAAAGATGTCTCCTTCGTGCTGTTCTGGGCAGTGGCTTTGTAAGAATTATCCAGTGGTCTCTCCCTGGGATGTGTGAAAATAACAAAGGTGCAACTGTAAACTGGAGACGTGTAGGTATTTTTTTTTCCCTTTATACTCGAATAATTTTATAGCTTTGAGCATATACTGTTGTTAGGGCACATTATTTTTCTCTTAAGAGTTGGCAGCACCTGGAGATGTTTAGGTTTTAAAAAAGGGATTCCACTCCGGAAGTCAGTAAAACTAGATTAAGTAGCAGGGTGTTAATCTTAGGTAGTCAGAACACTGCAGTCAAGCCAGAAGTTTCAGCTTTCAAGCAGTAAGTCTTCCTTTTCTGTTTCTTATGCCCCTTCACTCGATGTTTTTAACTGTGTACAGTCACCCAGGGTAAATCTCGGGCTTCTTTAAAAAAAATAAGTTAGTACTGTGTTTTTAGAGAATGCAAAAACTTGGAGCAAATGCTGTAAGGGTTTAAGTTGAACTTTGAGCAGGAACTGGAGACGCGAGCGTAGAGCGGCGGAAGCGGGCTGTTGGGTTTGCCTGGCCGGCGGTCAGTAATCGGGTGGCCGATTGCAGGTGTGGAGCTGCTGTGCGACAGGGACGTGGACATGGCGACGCGGGTGCAGGACCTGCTGGAGTTCCTGCACGAGAAGCAGCAGGAGCTGGACCTGGCGGCCGAGCAGCACCGCAAGCACCTGGAGCAGTGCGTGCAGCTGCGCCACCTGCAGGCCGAGGTCAAGCAGGTACGGGCGCGGCCGGCGGCGGCCCAGCGCGGGGCGGGGCGGGCACCTCGGAACCTCCGTCTTCTGTCGCCGTCAAGTGCCGGCTCACCTCCACCGACAGGCCGCGATTCCGCCCGGACACACGTCAGGTGTTTGGGGGGTGGAGCGGCGTGAGCCGGTGTCACACCCACACTTGTACCTCTGGGCGGTGGGCAGCAGCAGCGCCCCGCCGCCGTCCCTCCGGGCAGGCCAGCCTGCAGGTAAACTGAGGCAGCTACAGATTGCGGTAACGTCTGGGAGAAGAAAAACAAAGCTTTGCTTCTCCTGGCAATAAAGTGGCAAGCTTTGAGGTCCTCGTCTGGTAAACACCTACACCTTGGGTGAATTAGAGTGGGCAAAACCTCTGAAGTAGCTGAAAGTTTAAAGAAACCAACCAAACAAAACACTAGAAAGGTAAGAGGTTTTGATCTTGCTCGCACTTGGCAGCATCACAGAGGTCTGCTGCAGTCTGTTGTATCAGAAGGTCCTCCAGGGCCTCCCAGTGCAACTTGTCCTTTTTCCATCTGTCATAAGCCCTTACAGAAATTCATCTCCCTCCTGTGACTGAGTGAGAACTCCCAAATTATAAAGTAATATAAAAGGGGTCCAGCTAGCGCAGGAGGTGTATAGAAGGTTCCCAAAGTATTTCCAGGCAGCAGTTGGTTACTGTGTGGTAGCAGACCCAAAGTTTCTGTGCAGTCTTCAATTAAAGGAATGCAAGGAGCTGGTAGTGTCTGCTGCCAGTACAGTCTAGGCATTCAATCAAATACTGACCTAGTTCAAGCCACTACATACTTGACTGAACTATCCTGTGTCCATCTTAGCACTTGTTCATCTTCATAAATGCAAATTACAAATGACTCCTTTCACGTGAGTAATGGTTGAGATAAACTATACTGATCTCAAATAATTTTCTGTACTGAGTTGATACTATCCTGAGGATGAGGGAAAAGAGTGCACATTTGCAAAAGAAAGAAAAAATGGAAAGAGAGTGTGCATGCCAGCTGAGACAGTCTCATCCCACATCAGTGGGTTAGGGTGGGATGGGTTAGTAAGAAAAAGAAATTCCCATGATACTGAAATAATACTTAGTTACAGAACAGACTATAGCACTTTGGTAATATTTCAAAGACACACCATTAAATAGTTATTTATACATGTGCTCCCACAATAGAGTGAGTACCTTGCTCCGCTAACTTTGTTTGTAGGCAATTGTAACAAGAAAGACACGTGTGTTTCAAACCTGTGTTTGCAGAGCAAATGTTCTGTGTTTTGGCAGATAGGAGCAGACGATGGTCATCATGGATTGTAGAGGAATATCCATGTTGCACTTAGTATGTGGTTTGTAGGTTGTTCTGTGAGATCTCTAACTTTTTTTGAACCACTGCTAGCCCTGACTGAAACTGAAGCTCAAGTTTAGATTTTTAAGAAAACAGTGTAAAAAACTGAGTTGATCTTACAATAAAGATACAGGTAGTATACTATTCTAGCCAGCTGCCATTTCTTAATAGACTGAGATTCAGGAGAAAAAGTGGATTCTATTTTGTATTTGTAGAACACATTTTATGTTGTATTAAATGCCGTAATAGGTGTGAATTTTCAAACAAGCTTATATGAACATGTAGCTGACAGAATGTTTGTGTGTTACATACTCCTCTTCCATTGTGCGGATTAACCTGCAATGCTTCCCCATCCTGAAGGCCTAAAAATTGAATAGAACTAAAAATTGTCTCATGGGATTTCTTTTGATCCACTTTGGAATGCTTTAGGGCTAATAAGTCTTAGTTTTGTGATTTCAGTTGCCTTTTCAGAAAGCCACATCTGATTTACTTTAGTTTTTGTTAAATATCAGGAAGCATGATCTTATGCTTCCTCTGCACTGGGGAAAACTTCATAGCTCAGCAGGTCACAGCAGGTGTTTTACCTGAGAATAAAATGGCATGGTAAACCTCCTCTTCAGTCTGTTTTGTTTGTATTTTGTTGTGTGAGGCAGTGAACACATGGTTCTCCAGTTCAATTACAGTGATTTTCTGCCAGATTTATTGTTGATGAACTGGGTGTAAGCATACTTACTGTGTAGATGGGATACTGTCTCCATAGCAAGGGTTTTAACAAGACTTCCATTTGAATTTTTCCTGCCAAACTGACATGTCTGCTCTTGTATTTTCTCACACGCGCACACACACACACACATACATATATATATATATATATGAAAAAAAATACATGGCTTGTAGTCATATGAAAAGGTTAGACTGGAACACTGCAGGAATTTTTCCATAGGGTTGGTCTCTGAGATCACTGTAATGGAGACCAGCAACCTGTCTTCTGGCTTAGTTTTTTAGCCAAAATACTTGCAAGGGGTCTCTTCAGTACTAGGTAGTGAAACCTGGCACTTAGTGAATTCTTATCTGATAAGCACAGAAAGCAGATCAGAACATCCAGTGTTGCTTCTCCCTTAACCACCGTACTAGTTCTGCGTTGTGGCATTCAAGTTCTGTAGATCAAGCCTCAGGACTAGGAGGAAGCAGAAGGGCCAGAAGACTAACAGCATTTTAAAGAAAACCTGCAAAGAATTTGCCTGTCCACTTGATGTGTAGTGGGTGCAGAAAAGGCAAAGCCAGATAGAAGATTACAGTGTAGGGAAACCTCAGAAGGCAGGAGGAAGAGGATGCTCACTGAAATAAGAAAGGACAGCTGTATGTGGGAAAAACAACATGGAAAGGAAAATGTGACCATTTTATAGAGGGCAGGGACATAGGGAGTAGGTAGGGGCGGAGAAATAGTTAAGAGAATATTTGTCCCATCCAGAATTCCACTTGCATGTTTGCCAGACAAAGTTTTTTTTAATCGCCTAAAATACAGATGCTGGATTACTTATTGCTGCCTTGACTCCCATGTACTCACTTTGTAAATTAACGCTTTACTCTGCTTACCTTGCAACATCTGCCTGGGTCAAAATCTCTACGAAGCTCCAAAACCAGTCCAATTGCTTTTACTATGCTCATGAAGCCTTTTCAGTGCAATATTGTCTGCGGCTCTGGTCATGGTGTATGTTCTTGGATACATACCTATGTATTCGTATCTGTACAACAGCGTAAGCAAGCTTGTACCATCAGGAGTACCTTGAGCTGCTTTATGTTCTCACATGCAGATCTTTTAGCTTTTGGTGCAAACACAGTCCAGTGCTTGAGCTCTGATTCTCCCAAAATACTACTCAGGAAGAGTGTCCTGGCACTCCATGTGGATATGGCCATATGGATATGAAAACGTAGCTAGGACAGCAGGCTGAGGCAAGTGTGTCTCGTGATCGTGTTTAGTTAGTCAAAAATCGGTCCAAGAAACTAATCTTAAATCAAGCATTCATCTCTATAACTGGCTATTTGACCACTTCAAGTGTCCCAAACTCTCTTGCATTTCCACAGTTTTGCTGGTGCTCTACTGATGCTTTTCTAGCCTGCTGAAGGCTGCGAGGGGAAAGATGGGGTGTGTGGTCTCCCCAGACAGTGAGGTGATGGGAACATGCCAACGAACACTGGAAGGTATCAGCCCTGGAAGAACAGTCTTGCTATTTACTGGTGCTTATATTTTCCCCTTGAGTCAGAGCAGAGGGAAGGGGAAAGTGCTGCTGGCAACTTTCCTCCTGTGAGTTCCACCAGCTTCTGTGCTTGCACCCTGACCTGTGACAAGCAGGAGGGCGAAGTGGTGTGTTTGAAATGTCAAGTTCTGTACCATCTGTCTCTGCTGTGTACGATGGGATGCCAAGTCAAGAGGAGCTTTGAATTGGTGCTGCTTAAGCATTCTCCTTCATTATAAATTCTCTGGAGAAGGCTAAATGTATTTTAACCCTAAGAAGGTGTGTTTCATTGCGCTGTACCTGGAAGAATTATTTTGTAAGGCAGAGGGGGAGCTTAGGACTGCTTTTCTAGGACAAAGTAGAAATGAAAAAGGGGTTGAAAAAATCTTCGGCCTCCCATGTTACAGACAAATTCTCTCCTCTAAGTGTAGTTTGTATCTACAGCCTGTTGGACCCATCTGGTTCCCTCGGAAGTTGCCTTTTTTCTTGCTCTTGAGGCTTACCTTGGCTTGCCTCCCTTGAGTATTAACAAACCCCAGGTGTCTTAACAACTTAAAAACTCTCAGCTCCTTTCATGGTCACTTTCACGTGTAAATACATGCTAAGGGGGTGAGGGGAGAACTTTGTTAGCTATTTGTTGTGCAGGCAGAAGTGGGGAAAAAAACCTGCATTACTAATACAACAATATTGTAGTCTGGATAAGTGTAAGACAGAGGGTGGGATTGTGATGCAGATTTGAGAGAATGGATGTTGTGTCAAGATGGCTAGACCTTTGTGTCAAGATGGCTAGACCTCAGTTGCTTCAAGCTGTAAAAGAATGTTAGAGTGTACTTTGGATGTAGACCACATGTGCCTTTTGGTTTTAAGGATTTGGGTTTTCATAAGTCCTCTTCCTGCTTTCTGCCTGTGTTTTCAGTCTATTGACTACAATCATGTCATCCTGTTTCACTTTGTAATAACCTGGCACAGTAGCATTAATGGTAGTGTCTTATGTGGATCACCAGATGAGAGTATTTAGTGTTAAAAGCTAGCTGTGATTTGGTAGTTAATATATTTCTTACTAGTGGTTAAAAGTCTAAAATCAATTAATAGGAAAGGTTAGCGAAGGTATGCTTAAACTGGTTATTTTCAAATCAAGTGGGCCCAAAGGAATGCACTCTAGAATACCTAGAAAAACAGCCTGAAATAATGTCATAGACATTGGTGCTTACCTTCTCCAAGCTTCTGGATACTGGAGGCCTGTAGCTCAATGGGAGAGGATTAGCTAAGGGAGGGTTACAGGTCATCTAGTTTAAAGTAATTCCCAGGAAAAATACTGAAAGTAGAAGGTTATTAAGCCAGAACAGTGATGAGGAAAGGAGAAAGGGCTGCCACAGATTAATTAAGCGTAGCTTCCCGTTGGTAAATCCTGTTTCTTCCTGACAAGGTAACAGGTCTTCTGGGTAGAGGTGAAAAAGCAGATGACAGATCTTCCTTCTATTAAAGCTTTTAGAATAGTTTAATTCAGTCTATCTGGTCCTAGCTTGCTGTGAGAATGTGATCTGAAACTACGTTCCCATGAATGATAACTTGCTGGAAAACCATACTCAGTTACAAAAATTGTTAAGAGATTCACTGGGTTGGAAGACAATTTTCAAAATTTAAAAAAAAAAAAAAATCTGTAGAAGTCTGTAATTGGATAATAGTTCATCATTTTAGTCAGAAAATCTACATGTTAGAGTAGAGATTATACTTTTAAGTTTGAAGATACAGGTGAAAGAAGGTGGAAAAGGGATTTGAGTTCATCAGAAGACACTGGATTACAGTTCAGAATTACCTTGATGTATGGGAAAATTGTGCTGCAAGAATGAGGTGAATTTTATTAGTGACAAATACAGAGCATGATGTCCTGGCAGGAGTAATCAGCTGGACAAATACAGCGCACAGGTAATTACTGGCTGGGCAGCATTTCCACAGAAGAGTTGTACAGATGACAGTGAATAACCTGAATTGTTACTACTCGGTATTTGAAAGATTTTGACCGAAGTCATGGTTATCAACTGAAGAGAGCTCGTAAAAGAGCAGTGAGAAAAATAAGGCAGCTAACTTCACATGAGAGAGATTGTAGAGGCTGTGATCAACAAGAGAAAGGAATCTAGAGGAGGGAATTGAGTAATATTCTTGATGGAGAGAGGAGAGGGACAAAGCACCCCATTGTGGGTGGGAGAAATTAAATGAGCCAAAATTAAAGTGAGAGAGATTTGAGTGTTAGACATTAGAAAGAAGACTTACGGTGATAAAAATTTCTGGATTGGAGTCTTGAGCAATGAACAAGGCACAGATCTTTTGGGAGGGGCCTTAAGGTTGCATGTTCCTGCTGTTGGTAAGGAATCCAGAGGCTTCTCCCACCCAGGGCTTCTGGTTTCAGTGGATGTGTCAAAGGCGGCAATTAGAAGACGCTTAATGGTCACATTTTTCTCAACATTAATATTCAAAATTATTTACTTGCTTTTTACTAAGCTGTGTGTCGTCAGTTTATGTTGCTGACACTGGCTCTTAGGAAAACACTGCTTGTAACTTGTTCCTGTTGCCCAGGTGACAGAAATGGTGTTTGGATAACACAACCTTGTTCAGAGTATAAACTGAAACCACAAGCAGGTAGTAGTTGACTGAAAGATAAGCATTGTCAGCTAAGTGAAATTATAGTGAATGTCTTTTGCTGTGTTTTGTGGAATACATAGTTCACTGTAAATATATAATTAATAAATTGTTTAGTTATCCATTCCGGTACTACATGTGACCCTAAATGTTTTTGTCCCTAGCAGTGGTGCTTTTCTTGCTGGTTGGCAGTGGAATTGCCTATTTCATGGGCTTCTCTTTTGTTACAGGTTTTGGGCTGGATCCGAAATGGAGAGTCAATGTTAAATGCTGGGCTCATCACTGCTAGCTCTTTGCAGGAGGCGGAACAGTTACAGAGGGAGCATGAGCAGTTTCAACATGCAATAGAGGTAAAAGCACCATTTCAGTGACCATAGCCAAGAAGTCCTGTATTGCAGTTCATGAGTCTCTGTAAATAGCGCTGTTGGGTTCACGCTACAGTATTTTGGGTTTAGGAAAAGCTATTGAAATCATCTTATGGCAGAGAGATAAAAAAACTTACTGGGAAGGTGGGGTTTTTGTTCTTCTTAATTTTGGAGCTACAATTCTAGGTGAACGCATCTTCTCAGTGACTCTTTGCATCTTTGTAAAGTGATAAATGTTCACAGCAATTTTACTGAAAACGGTGTTTCCCTTTGTTAGAATACCACATATAATACTAATTGTTAAAGTTAAGAATAAATGGAACAGCAAACATCAGTTTTGTGTGTTCCGATATCATCCTTTAAGGTTTCCATTTTTGTTTGACAGTAGGTTTCACTGAAATTTTTGTGTGGTGGTGTGTCCATCCTCCTGCCATATCTTCAAATTAAACTGATCAGCTTGGTCATATCTCTACAAAAAATAGGCAGAGATCTTAAAATTGACTGAAATGCAGTATTAGTAGTTTATATGCACTATTGAGGGACTTATGGTGATATTGATTATATATAGCATACATTTTTTTTAAGAAGTTTACTTTTGTCGAAACATTAACCAATGTTATGATTGTTTGGGAAAACGATTTTCAGAAGTACTCTGTCTTGCAGTAACTCATGTTTGTTCGCTATTTGGTGAAGTGTTAGGCTTTGCCCCCCAGCCCTCCCTTTTTTTTAGGGGGGTGAGGTTGGTTTTGTTTGGGGTTTTTTTCAGTTTGCACTAAATGTACCCTCATTTTGAGAGTTTTTGTAACTCTTAAGTATAAAAATTATGAGACCTCTAGGTGTTCGTCAATTTAAGAATAAATGACTAGGAAGCTTAAATTCTGTGTGTTCTGGATCATTCTGTACTCAGATATAATAACACTTTATAGTTAAGGGTTCCAGATTTTAGGCAAGTATATGTTTATACAGAGAACTACAGTTAAAAATTTGCGTACAGTGAATGGAGAGTTGTCTTGGGTGGGTCTGCATGTCTGCACCTTCATTTGCTCACTACTGATGTGCAAAAAAACTGCAGTAAAGCTGTGAGGACAGTAATAGCAATCAAGCCAAAATAAAATGCCTGTTTTCCATCATCTTTTTCCTCACCATGAAGGGAAAGAAAATCAACCTGAAATTCATCATTATAACAGTGTACTGCAACATAGATATGCCATGGGTGGCTTAATGCTAGACAGTGGCTATTTCTTACAAACTGCTAGTCGTTGTTGATTTGATGATAAATTTCTACAGGATTTATTTCCTTTGTATTTGCCTAGTGAAGTCATGCCGTGACTAATATTAGACAGTTATTTTTAGTCGATGGGTGTTTGTGCATGTGTATAGAAGTGTCATTAACACAGTGAAAGTATGAGCCTTTGAGATCTTCAAGAAAATGGAGAAAGAAATTCCATGATCAACTGAACTCCTGAATTTTCGCCTTTTGTCAGAAAACACATCAAAGTGCCCTGCAGGTTCAGCAGAAGGCAGAGGCAATGCTGCAGGCTAATCACTATGACATGGATATGATCCGCGAGTGTGCAGAGAAGGTTGCTTCCCATTGGCAGCAACTGATGCTGAAGATGGAGGACCGTCTCAAGCTTGTGAATGCCTCTGTTGCCTTCTATAAAACTTCTGAACAGGTACAGAAATGCTACATGATCTGTGTCTGCCTTGGTTAATTCTTCAGTGTAGCATGAAACAGCATTACCTAAAAAAATGGTTGACTGGGTTTGGATATGTGTACTAATTTGATAACAGCTACAGTCACACAAACAATGAAGAAGACAAATCCTCTTACCAGCTGCCTTAGAAAGAGAAACCATGTGTTGCAGCCTTTCAATATCTAAAGAAGTGTTATAATACAAAGACTTTTTACCAAGGTCTGTAGTGACAGTACAAGAGGCGGTGGTTTTAAACTGAAGGAGGGTAGGTTTAGATTGGATGTAAGGGAGAAATTTTTTATGATGAGTGTGGTGAGACACTGGAACAGGTTGCCTAGAGAAGTTGTGAAGACCCTATCCCTGGAAGTACTCAAAAGTCAGGTTGGATGAGGCTTTAAGCAACCTGATCTAGTGAAAGATATCCCTGCCCATAGCAGGGGAGTTGGACCATAGATGATCTTTAAAGATCCCTTCCAACCCAAACCATTCTATGATAAATGAATAGTAGACAAATTGAACTAACTGCTAAGAGACTACGGTGTAACTGGTCTGGCTACACTTGCTTCAGCTAGCAAACTTCAGAGAAGGTACATTAGAAATCTTTATCTGTCTCCTCTATCACTGTGCCCTTTAATATTCCTCAGATTCTTATTTTCAGCTGAGGAAAGTCTTGCAGAACATTTTCAAGATGAAACACTGTACAAGGGCTTAGCTGAACTTCTGCTTGTTTCAAGAAGTTTTTCTTAAAGCATAAACAAGTTACACAGAGGTTTTAATGGAAGTACCTCAGATGGCAAATTCTGTTTTTTTGTGTGGGAGTCAGAGAAAAATCAGCTTCATCTTCCTTGTCCACAGAACAGTAGGGAGAAGGTTGGCAAGGTTGCTTCCTCAGCAATTGTATCTTCAGCCCATTCTGAACTATGCAGGCACAGAGGCAGAGGAAGATAAGCAGTTTTAGGGATAGCCCTCTGAGCCATTCCATGTAAGCAAGCTAATGCTTGCAAACCTACAGCCAAAGTTTGTTAAGTTGCAGTCAAAACATGTCAGAAGCTAAGGTATATGTAAGGAGTAGATAGGTTTTTCTTTTTTTTCTTTTTTTTTTGCTTGTGTTTTGGAATTTTTGTCTTACTGAATTATATTCGAGTTGGACTCCTCTTTGCTGATAGGTGTGCAGTGTGCTGGAAAGCCTGGAGCAAGAATATAAGCGAGAAGAAGACTGGTGTGGGGGAGCAGACAAACTGGGTCCCAACTCTGAAACAGATCACGTTACTCCCATGATAAGCAAACATCTGGAACAGAAGGAGGCGTTCCTAAAGGTAAGGTTTGCTGTTTTTTGTGGTCCTCTGTGTCTTGGAAAGCGTGCACTCAAACACTTACTCTTACCGTGCTGAAGGGTATGTGGAAAGCAACAATGCCCATTCAAAAGCTACAGGTATGTCCCAAACTGCAAAGGTGTGGGAAGTGGCACATTAACTGCTTCTGACAGTGATTAGGAGAATACTGCCAAGTGCATAAAATTGTAGCCAGTTTTATAAATATATTTCCTGTTGAACTTCAGTAGATGTCAGGTCTCCCACTGTGACTGAAGAGGAATTGGGAATCACTGCTTTGAGCAGCTGTCATTCTAAAGAATGCTTAAAGGCTGCTGCTTTGGAAGAGAAGTGACAGTCACGTAGTGCCATTGCTGCCTTTGCATCAGAACAGCTCTCAGATGTACTTGGACTACAGTAGAGTACAGAAGGAGGAAATTGGTAGACAAGCATCTGGGAGTAGTTGGGTTTGGGTAATAGTCTGCAGATAAATGAAAGGTTTTCGTTCCAACTGATGTCCTAGTGGAGGAGGTGGTTGATGATACTGAATAAATGTTGGGGGTGCTTGCATAGCAGTGTAACTAACCCTGTAACCAAAGGCTTTTTCCAGCATCACTTTGAAAGACTACTAGGAGTATAAAACATGCTTTGTTAAAAGCCTTTTTGTGCTCAATGCACAGATGAGAACATTCAAAAAGATATTAGCATAGCTCTAAGTATACTGTCAAATAGCTCTTTCTGTGGCTGGCATGTGAGTTACCAGTCTTTGTTTTAAAACAACGTGAGAAGTGACTTAGTGTCTATGTCAGTATATTGAACCATGCTAATTACCTAACCTTTTAAAGTAGCATTTCCTGTTCTGCTTATTAAAAATAAGGCAGCCAGCCCATATGTAGTAGTTGGTGTAAATTAAGATGAAGGCAGCTGAGCTGAGTGTTGGCAATACAGCAGCGAGGACTGAAAGCTCTCAAGGCCTTGTCTTAGTATTTTAAGGTTGTGTTTTAACATTTTAGCACTTTTGGTTTCACTTCAGTGGAGCGTTTATTTTTTATTTAAAGTATTGGTGGAATTTTTTGGAATATCCAGGTGAATACATAAGCATGTGCACTCTGTTTACACAATTAATAACTTCAGGTGGCACATGGCACATACACGAAAAATTCTCTGTGAGCTCGGAGTCATGCGCTAGAAAGCTCTAGAGTAGGTAGTTGCTTTTCAGGATCTTCAGATGAAAAAGAATAGCATTTTGTTTGGGTTTGATCATTGGGTTTTTTTTTCCTGCTGGGTAAGTAAGGATTAGCTGCTATTTTAATGGTTGGGTTGGCTTACTTGTAGAAGGGTTTAACAAGCAGTACTTTCTAAAGTTGGAAAGGTTGGGAAATGCACAAAAGTGGGGTGAGGAAGGTCCTTCATCTCCTTCTGGATGTATATTTGTGTATCTTCAAGTAAAGTAATACCACTGACTCTCTAGGCTTGCACACTGGCTCGGAGAAATGCTGATGTCTTCCTGAAGTACCTGCACAGGAACAGCGTAAACATGCCGGGGATGGTGACACACGTCAAAGCACCTGAACAACAAGTCAAAAGTAAGGGGTTTCTTTTTCTTTTTTCCTCCAAAGACCGTGATCATCGTGTCTGTGGTGTGTGTGATGATGGGGGAGTGAAACCTGCCCAAGTGGAAAGCATCCTGTCAGACTTAACAGGAAATAATTAAAATTGCTCGCACACATTGAAGCAGCTGCCAGTCATCAGATTCTCTTATACCCAAATGAAATTGCTTTGAATTTATATATCTCTTGCTTACACTTAATCTTCTTTCAATTTGAGACTCAAATGTGCTGCTTTTGTTGAGACAATGAGGTGGTAAACTTCCATGTGATAATGTTTGGTCTGAAGCCAAATGGGAGCTGATCACTGTGAACTTGCTCGGTGGGTTAGTGTGGTGCATTCTGTGAGTTCCTTGGTAGTGCCAGCGTGATAGAAGACAATCCTTGAACAACGCCTTTGGGCTCTTCAGGTGGTTGAATCAGTATTAAGGATCTTCATAAAGTATAGGATAACTGACATCATGTTTAAATTAGGTGTGTAGATAGGTAGTAGCTGAGGTGAGGCAGGAAAGATCTATTACATGGGGCTTGTCTTTCGCTAGGATTGATTCAGTGTAGCGCAGCTTTAAGGTGTAACATGCACTGTGAGGAATGGAGTAGAGAGAAATCTATAGGGTTTTCAGGGACAAAAGTACAGAAATTAATAGGGTATGCGTAACCCTATTATGGGTGAGGTAGACAGAACAGAGATCGTAGGGATTCAGAATAAATATTGAATTTTACTAATTTATTTGTCAGTCGTATTCTGCTCAACGCATTTTGAAGCTGTGACTGAAAACTCAGGCCATGCTACAGACTCAAAACCAGAGAAGTCTAATTGTCTAATTAATTGCTGTTTGCAGCTACCCAAAGGGGAGTTATGCAGAGGATGGAGCCAAACTCTCAGGAACATGGCAATAGGACCAAAGGAAAAAGTCGCAGCAAGGAAAATTCTGAATGGATGTAAGGAGAAAGTGTTACAGCAAGAGTGAGAAAGCACTGAGTAGAGCAGGTAGCCTAGACAGGTAGTAGAATCTCTGCCCTTGGGAATTTTTAAAACTTAGTTAAACAAGCCCCTGCAAAACTTTGACATTAGTCCTTTTTGAGGAGGAGACTGGAACAGATGGCCTCCAGAGGTCACTTCCACTCTAAATTACTTGATGACTCTCTTAGAAAAGGACATGCTTGCTGCTTCACTTTACTACAAGGGGAAAATAGTTTGTGTTAAACTTACCCATGTATCCAACAGTACTCAAATTGAAAATCTCCCTGTGTTGAATTAGGTAATAGGGCATTGGCCATGCTTTTCACCCTAAGGAAATAATTGGATTGTGCCAGTTGAAACTTTGAGCATGTAGAGCTAAGCATTGTTTTTCCTCTGTCCCCAACGCATCAACATTTGTATAGCTGAACAAGACAAAATATCAACAGAAATCCTGGCAATATCAATAACTGAAGAAGAGTTGCTGCATTTGTCATTTAGCTGCTCTTTTAGTAGTAGGCAGAGAAAACAAAAGCCAAAGCAAGCACGAAGTTGTAGCTACTGCACTTACTGAGTAAGAAAAAGATGATAGGGCGTTTAGACAAACTTTTTAAAAACTCAGTTTTGAAATCTGTGTAGAAACAGTTATTCTGAGAAAGGTAAATATGGTCAGGTGAGGAAAAGTCTCTGCTAATGTCCTTGAGAATATATCAGAACTGTATGTGTTCTGTGTACAGAATGATACGTTTGGTATGGATGAATGATACATGTTTAGAAATCACAAAAAAAGCAACAAAAATCCTCAAGCAGGGAAAAGATAAGCTATGTGCTCTAACACTTTTTCTCTTATAAGCCATGTAATATATGCTTCTGAGAATTAAACATGAGTCAAGATAAAACTGGCGAGGACTCCTTCCTTTGGGGTCTCTCTATATGGTGGTAGCTGACCAAGTGATGTAAAAGTTCACTTTTCCTCTTCAAATATGCATATAAAGAAAAAAAAAATTCTCTTTTCATCTCATCTATAAATAGATATAGAAAAAAAATAGTGTTTATTTCATTTTGGTGAAATAAAGGTTACATGTGTTTTACTGGACCATTACACACTCATGCTCAAGTGTATGCTTGAAACTGTGTCAGACTGTGATCAGGATGTAGTATATAAACGAACACTTAAAAAACTTGAATAACCCTTGAGTTTCTGCAGAACTGCTGAACATTTTTCAAAAACTTCATTCAGTGGTATAGTTGATCCTTATTCGCAGCTGCAGATTATGGTATCTAGAAAAGCAATGTCTCAATCTAGGCAAAGTTTAGCTAAGCACATGCTTATTGGGAAACAGGAATCAGAGTGGTACTGAACTCTGAGAGGTGTCCTTCATACCAGTGTAAATAGTTTCCTTCACCTGCAGTTAAGACTATCCAAATACTGTATCAGACATAATGCCAAAGCTGAGTTTGAGGAAGGAGTTGTGGCCTGAAACTGTGCTGTGGCAGATGGATTCATCGACAGTTGTCTGTAAGCTCAGAAACGGCATTTTTATCTTTGCTTCTGCTGCTAATTTCATGTTACCTCATTCTCTGCTGTACAAGCTGCTGCTGAACATCGTGCAGGAACTTGTTTAGTGGTGCTTATATTTTTAGATAGGTTGATAGAGAGTGCAGTATGCATAGAGACAGCTGAAAGCTCTCCGAGCCTGGAGAATAAACTGAAAGTTTAGGAAACAATCCTAACAAATTTTGGCATCAAAGAAAACAACAACAGGGACTATAGTTCAGAAGGCTTGAGGTGGAGCTGCTCATCCAAACCTAGTATTACATATTGATGTTCTATAACTTTGAGTATTTTATAGAATATTTTTTTCTTCCTTGGCAGTCCAAGAAATTAATGACAGTAACACTAATGGTACCCAGCCAAATATCTCTTACTGGCTTGCCATCTGTATCATGTCCTGATGGAACAAATGCTGTTCCAGTTAGCTAAATTCACCTTGCTTGCTCTTTGTTAGAACTACTTCACTTGTGTCACTACCAAGATATCTCTTTATATGATGTGTCCAGTTGGGTTATTGCATTGTATAATGATAATTGTGTCCCACGCCTCCACCCTGCCCCCTGAAATCTGGCATGTGTTCTGAGCAAGCATTTTGGAGGTGGTGTAAGGCAGAAATAAAACTGAGAAAACAGGTGAGGCTCATAGCAGATCAGCTCATGGCTTGGCTAAGGGACAGATCAGTTGAGGCATGTTTGAGGGTAGCCTGCCCAGCAGGAAGAAAACCTTGGCTGCAATGACCAGATTCCAACCAAAAGCAAGTCCTGAGTGATCTCAACACTCTGTGGCAAGTGGGAATACGGTGCTTCCAAGCAGGAGGATGTTGGCAGTGATGCAAACAGGTTTCATAATCCTCAGGGGGGACTGTGACAAGTGGTTGTAATTGGTCCCAGATCACTGCTAGAGATGCTTTTCCCCTCCAGCTTCCTTTATTTGAGCTTCTCTATCAAACTGGTTCTTGGAGTTGTTAGTTCTTGGGATGTAAGGCATGGTGGACCTGCACAGTGGGCCTTAAGAAGCCTAGCACCTGATAGCCTTTATTCATAATTATGGAAAATAGCCTGCTGTGGGTATAAGTAGAAAAGCAAGTAAAGTGTTACTGTGAAGACTGAGCCTTTTTTGTAGTCTCTTCTGCTTCTGGTAGACCTCCGTTTGGGTTCTGTGTACTTTCAACAGAATCATGTGTCAGAGACATTGAGTGTCCCCATTTCCATGTGTTTCAGCTTGTCATCTGGGTTTGCAGTAGCTACCAAGTCTGGTAGGACTACTGCTCTGGAAGAAACAGTGGGTAAAGTAAGCTTCACTGGAAACTGCTAGGATTTCTTTGCTTGAAGAAAAAAAAAATCAATCAACATTAAAGAAGCAGGGTTCAGATTAAATCTTCTGCATGTTGTAAGTAGTCCAGGAAGAATTTATAAGCCAGACACGTGGAATTGCAGGTGGAAACTGGATGTGACTTCTCAATGGCAGACAGTTTCTGATACTCAGGAAAGGAATAACAGATTGTGGAGTTAATTATTTGATTACCTGGAAATTCTCTCAAGGGTCGATGAACACTCATATTTGAACGAGTTGACTTACTCGATTATACTGCTATTGGTTTTGATTGTTTATTTTGAAGGGGAATTACAAACTTAGTAATTGCGGTTTGTTTTTTTTAATTACTTGGGTTTCTGTGCTTAATATCTACTTAGGTTGCATTTGTTCTTATAGTTCCCTAAGGTTATGTATTTGCCCATATGTATTAAATTATTAAAATATTTTCTAGGAGACTGGTATATTCAGAAAAGGTTTTCTTATTATAGTTATCATGTTGTGATTACTTGTGCATACTCATTCTTTCTGAGGAAACCCTGTCAAAAATCATCTTTATCAGATTACATTTTCAATTCTATTATAAGCAGTGGCAGTCCTTGTATGAAAAATATTTGAGAGGAAAAAAAAGATGTCAGTAGTTAAGTTGTAATTGTATCTCTAGTTTCTTTAACCAACATGTCTATAAATAATAATGAAAAAGGAATGCTGTGTGTCATCAATATCAGGGAAAAAGAGCAAAACAATGAGTAACAGGAAGAGTAAGTGTATTGTAAATTCTACAATATAAAGTACTTTATTCTGATGATTTTGTGTGATATTTCAAATTTGGTTGTCATAACCTCTGTTGAAACTATTTTCATTTCTTCAGATATCTTGAATGAACTCTTCCAGAGGGAGAACCGTGTGCTGCATTATTGGACCATGCGTAAAAGACGTCTTGATCAATGCCAACAGTATGTGGTATTTGAAAGAAGTGCAAAACAGGTGAGGGTTTTATATAAAAATCCTCTTCAGTGTGTTTGAGGTTTAGTATAAACTGACCTGTCCCACAATAAGAAATTTGCCATTGACTTCAATATTTCAAATGGCTGAAAGATCAATGATTAAAATAGAAAGTAAGTGAAATTATTTGCTTTTGCTTTAATACAAAGCAATTAAATCCATCGAGGCAGGCTGTCTCTAATGCTGTGACTTAAAGGTAGTGTTTTGCTTCTGCCAGCTTGACCTGTACTGGCAAATCTCATTTCTGCAAGCTTGTGTTTGACGAATTGTTATGCTTGTTAATTTTACACACACTCCTAATTTGGCCAGGGAAATAACAGGCAGCAACATTTTTCTCAGATGTTGGTGGGACACACGACATCTAATTAAGTTGATCGGCAGTTTCAGAAAACTGACAAGTTGGATGACTCATTAAACAATAACAACTGAATGACTTTGGTTTTGCAATTCTGCGTGTGTTTCTTGCATGGTAGATCCACCTCTTTGTATTTTATTGAATTTATCAGTCTGAAAGAACTATTAAGTAACTCATACACACACTGAAAGATCCCTTTCACTAATCAAAACACAAGCCATAAAAGTAAGTAGGGGGTTCCAAGTCAGAATGACTGGAATGATCTGCAATGGTTATTTACTACTTTTTTTTAAAAAAAAAAAAAAACTGGATATAGGACAAAGAGAGGAAACTATCTGTTCCTGTTCTGCAGAAAAGGACACAACGCCCATAGTGTGGAATATAGTTACACCTACTTGAAAGGACTCAAAAACCTAATTTTTTATTTCTTTCTGACAGCCAATGTAGACAGAGGCTTAAATACTAGTGGTCTGTTTTGGTCTCTTGAAAGATTTCTAAAGTCTGTCTTTCATGCTTTCACAAAGAAAGTAATGAAGGATAAATCTTGGAGTTAAAGATTAATACCTCTTTAAAACAATAACACCCCTTCCCTGCCCCCAACCCTACTTACGAATAACCTTAAGGCCAACCTCTGCCAAGCACATGACCTACTTGCTTTTGTATAGAGATTACTAACAGTCAAACACCGTCAGCGTTTTCATTGTAAATCACATTTTTCAGCAACCACTAATTCAGTCATTGCAAACCAAATCAAACCATATATGGACTCCACACTGTTTAGCCAAAAAACGGAAATGTTGCTGTCTTCATTTAAATTTTTGTTTGAAAGGTGGAAGAACTCATTCTTTGAGCTTCCAGAACTTGATGCCCTGCAATGGGAGCAGATACCATAGTAGTTTGCGAGGACACATAGTTCCAGAGTTAAGGGCTTACCTGATCACTAAATTGATTTCTTCAGTTTTTGTACAGTTGTATGTGTCTCCAGCATACAGTCCTGATCCTCACGTGAAATGAGAGCTGATCTAAACTGTAGGAATTAACATCAAGATGAACTTTCTGTCATATTGTGGTTCTAGTAGCTGCCAAAAAGTTATGAAAGGACAACATTTGGGGAGGGGAAGGTTTTTTCCCTTCATTCCAGCATTGTGTAATAAACCCACCAAAAAAAGGTGGAGGTTAAAAAGCAAAAAATATCAAAATCAATGTTGTTTGTAATATCAGCGATAGCCCTGCTGCTTGTCTGTATCAGTCTTCACTTGCAAAGATTGACATTAGAATGACAAGGGGTATTGTACAGGTGATTGGTTGAAATGTCTGTTTTCTTGACAGTAGTCCAAGAGTTGTTGGTTTGTTTTGATCAGCAACACATGAAAAGTATAGGCCCATCTCATCAGGCTTGCATCTGCACTGATATATGATTACGTAAACAGCATCCTGGTATTCACATTCAGTGTTGAATTTTGAAAGCTTTCTACTCACTTTAGTTTTTGTACCAAGAGGCAGAAGCATCCTAAGTGGAAGGAAGATAATCTTAAATTGTTCAGTCACAGCCTTGATGAGTTTAAATTGTTGGTGGAATTACCGTATAGACAATGCCTTTTCTGATTCAGTGTAAGGTTGTGCTTTTGAAAAATACGTATCTACTGTCCACCAAGATAAAATGTTTCCTGTTCTTGGTAAACTGGAAGTAGAAGAGATAGAATGAAGAATGAGGACCCACTAGCAATATATTACTTTTTCTTCTGGGCTATTAAATTTTTGTCTAGTACTGTATGCATCTACTGAAGACACAGAAGATACACATGCATTAGTAACAAGACAGTTCTGAGCAAGCTGGATTAAACTCTCTGAACATTGATATTAGCTTTGTCAGAACAAGAAGTTTCTAAGTTCACGTGCCTCTGCGTACTGCTGTAGTAGCCTGTATTTAGAGCTGCAAAACAACTTGATAATGTCAGTCTTCAGTTACATTTTTTTATTTTTACTGTTATGCAGCAGTTTGAAAGGGCTCTCTTTTGTTTGTTTTTTTTTCTTCTTCCCTCTGGTAGCCAGAGAGTAGGATTCCTTGGAACAACTGAGTTATGCTTAAAACGGCAGCAAATTTTAATGTGAGTTACATGCATCAGCATGGTTCATAATAGTGAGAGAGTAAGGTGCCAGGATGTGGAAGGGAAACAATTTTAGTCTGCAGTTCTTAGTTCTTGTCTTTTACAACCTATACATACATTAATTGTTTTAGCTGATACATCTCACCCTTCCTCCTCTGCTGCAGGTTTAATTTCCAGGACTACATGTAACTACAGACCATACTTTGTGAGGCTGGAATACGCATCAACTAGAGTGTGAAATGATAGTTAAATCTTATGTTCTTGGAAAGTTTAGCCTACACATTTGTCAGTCTTATGTGTATTTTTACAAGTTTGAAAATGCATATTTCTGAGTACAGCTGTCCTGTGTGATTTTTTCTTTCTTTTTTTTTTTTTTTTTTTTTTACTTAGTTGGGCAGTATACTAACAAAACTGTAGATGCAGTCAGTTAGAACCATTTAATAGTTCACTACTATAGTCCTGTGGACTTCCCTGAAGTATTGAGATTCATGTGTCAGTTGTTTAATTCTTTAAGCATTGCTTCATAGTCTAAGTGAATTCTTTTAGTTACAAATTGTTTGGTACTGTATAGGCACTAGATGATTGCCACGAGTGACATAAGAGTAAAATTTACCTGTGGTCAATCTGTGTTTGCAAAATACTGATTACACGTGGTTTCTATTGGGAAAAGAACGTTGCCGCCTTACTTTTTCTTCATGAATGCTTTGTTTAGGCTCTGGAATGGATTCATGACAATGGAGAGTTTTATTTATCCACACATACTTCCACTGGCTCCAGTATCCAGCACACTCAAGAGCTGTTAAAAGAACATGAAGAATTTCAGATCACAGCAAAGGTAAAATAAATAAATAAAATTATGTAAGATTTAAAAAAACCAAAGCAACCCAAATTCCCCCCCTCCCCCCCCAAAACACCCTGAGGATGTGTCCCTTAAGGTTTATTTACTTGCAGCGACTTTCTCTGTGTATTTCTGCTGGGAACAGAATAAACCAAAAGATAACCAGAAGATAATCACTGTTACTGGAGCTCCATCAGCACTGCGTGCTGTGGATTTCTCATGACAGAATCGTAGTGAGATGGCCTAAAAATGTTTTTAAAAAACCTACAAACCTTGCAGGGCCTCTGATTTCCACTTTTATATCCTCATGTCTGTGGATTACTGCATGCTCATTTAGGATGTAAAATACAACAAGGCGTATTATTATTCAGCTGTGATTTAATTAGAACATAGTAGAAAAATTAAAGCTTTACTTCTTAGGTTACTCATCTTATTAAAGTATTCCATGATTCTGCTGTAACTTTTTGAGCCATGGCAGCATTATATTATTCTGCATCTCTGGAGTCCTATACAGAGATGCAGATGTCACTTGTGAGGCTTTCCAATTTTCTCATACGAAAGATGGGCAACTAGTGCGTGACTGAAGTACCTGAGTTTACGTAGCCTTGTCTGTTTCTGCGTTTCGTTTTGTCACCTGTTCAAAATGTCACCTGTTTCCACCGCTTGGCTCATAGAGCCCAAGAAAGTAAGCAAGTGTTCATTTGTCTGAAGGACCACCTCATAAAGAGAAAGAGACTTGGAGATGGAGTTGGTCATGGGACATGTGGGAAGGGAGAAAAGAGAATCTAGAAAGCACAGAGATCACTTTTGCTTTTCAAACCTGGATTTTCTTCCTTCTGAGCTTTGCTCCAACCTTTGTTCTGCTGGATCTCTTCCAGCATGCAGAGCACCTCTGCCCCCCTTGTTTCCTCTGTCAGTCAGCAGATGATGTGGGTGCCGCTTTTGAAAGGATGTTGTTAGTGCCACTCCCTTGGCGTTTTGCTACCTGTTGAGAGGATGTGTTAGCTTTTGCTAGTTCCATAGTGAAAAATGCTTGGAGGAGGGACCATTAGGAAAGAAAAAGAATTTTTTTAAAAAAAAGGGACAAACGCTGTTGATTTTCCAACTGACATAAGAGTCAAATTTTTATTGACTGTTTTGCTTAACTCTCTATTACCAAGGGCCCTGACAGTACACTTTGCTCTGACATGGTACTGGGGGGGGGAGGGGGGGACAGGGGAGGGAGGGGGGAGAGAGAGGTGGAGGTATAAACTCATCCATTGTGGATGATTTGTGATTTCCATGAAAGAAAGTGCGTTTCTTTCATGTAAAAAGGCAGCTTGTTAATTAGGAAAAGCACTTAGTTACAGATTTGGTTGTGGCTGCGTGTTCTCTTAGTTTCTCTCAAACAACTGTGTGACAATAAAACATAATATTAAAAAAAATAGTCTGAAAAACCAAAGCGTCAAAGTGTAAAACGTATAACAAGACTTATCTCCATCTCAACACCTCGGTGATGTCTAAAGGAGGTAGGTTCTTGAGACCGTGGGCCTGCTCCAACACCAGTGCTTCAGTGGTAATGAACAAAATATCCTCTTTGGCATCAAAACCCCGTCGTATTGATGCGAGGAGAATACCCATGCTCTGAAAAGCTTGCCTAGCAGAATTTAATCTCTGGGTTAGATATGGAGCACTTCTTGAAAGAAAAATAAACAACCTGCTTCTAGTCATTTAATAATAAAACCTAAGGAAACCTATATTCATCTAGTGCTGTTTTTATTAAGAAAAAGGTACCTGTTTAAAGGAGTTCTGGGAAGAGAGAGAGGAGGCTTCTCCAACTGCACTTAGTAGCAGGTTATGCAACACGACCCCTTTCATGACAGGTAGGACTAGTAACTGTTCGATATTTTCCTGTTTTCATAGCAAACCAAAGAGAGGGTAAAGTTGTTGATACAGCTGGCTGATGGCTTTTGTGAAAAAGGGCATGCTCATGCAACAGAGATCAAAAAATGTGTCACAGCAGTGGATAAGAGGTACAGAGACTTTTCCCTGCGCATGGAGAAATACAGGACCTCTTTAGAGAAAGCTCTGGGTATTTCCTCCGATTCCAATAAATCGGTAAGAGACATTTGAGTGTGATGATAGACAAACAAGCTTTGCTTGCATTTGATTTAGCTGTCGTTTTCTCCTGTCTCCTTCCTTAATCAATTCTTCCTTTCTTTAATAAAGAGCAAAAGCTTGCAGCTGGATATAATCCCAGCCAGTGTCCCTGGGTCAGAGGTGAAACTGCGTGATGCTGCTCATGAGCTTAATGAAGAAAAACGAAAGTCTGCCCGCAGGAAAGAGTAATATATTTATTTATTTTTAATCAATGAGAATGCATAAATCAGTCCTGATAATGAAGCAACTATCATTGCTTGTCTGGCAGCTTAGAAACTGGATAAATCGTGAAAAGAGAGTGATATTACTTAATAGCTCCTATTGCCTTTTATTCATATGCTTGTTCTCAAAGATAATTGTAGCATGTCAGAATCTTAAACTTTCAAAACTATGTTAGACTTCTTTTAACATGCTTTGTTTCTTTTTAGAAATAATATGAAATAAATGTGTATGGGGAGGAAGAAGGACAACAGTTAAATGACTGTAGCAAGTGAAAAGCATTTGAGAAAAAATTCCATCTCCTTCCCCATTTCTTTTCGCGGTGTTTAGTAATGGAGGGATGTTACCTCTTATGCTTCCTTCATCTGTTCTCTCTCTTCGCATTTCAGTTCTCAGACTTTTCTTGCAGCAGTGGAAAAAGCAAAAGCTGATGAGGAGAAAGATGTATTCTGGTTATTATGCATTCATAATTATCTAACAGACTGAGATTTGATTATACTTTCTGTTGTCACCTAAGGTTCATAATGGCTGAGCTAATTCAGACTGAAAAGGCTTACGTAAGAGACCTCCGGGAATGCATGGATGTAAGTTTTCCTTTTTTTTTTTTTTTTTTCCACTAATCTTTGAAGACAGGATTCAATCTGTTGCTTTCTGTTTCTTTCTGGTTTTAACAGCTGATAATGATTGGTTTGCAGTCATAGGACCAAATTAAGTATCTTTTCTGCCATTAAGAAGAAACTTAGAGTTACATCTGAAAACAGCCACTTTGGAATTCTTCCTATATGTTTCGCTTTTGTCAGTACTGAATTTCAACATTTGCTCCTTTCCCATTTCATAAATGTGTGGGGTTTTTTCTTTTAGAGAGGGGAGGAAAAAAGGAGGGGTTTACTTTATTTGCTTTGCTGGCAATAGAGAAGAGCTTGTGTTAGTTCTCTTGTTATCTGCATCACATGTTCTGCTACTAGGTGACTTTTTGAATAGAAATTCAGAGAGGTTCCATGGAAAAGTGCCCAGTAATTGTTACACTGAAGCAAGTAATGTTCATTGGTAGCTGTTGCACAAAGCATGAACTTCTAGACTGCAGACATGACCTTGATAAGGAATATCCTGAAGCATTAGAGGTTGTCAAGAACACTATGCATTTTAAATTATGAAGTCTCAAGGACTATGTTAAATTGTCATTTTTAGCACTTGGATTTTACTGTCAAAATCACAAGGTATATTTGACACAACAGGTACTGTCACAATTGGAGATGATGCTGTTGCATGATCTTTCCCTGATTTCTTTCCAGGAATGCATGCTTACAGATAACTGCTTCTGCTCAGAGTTTTTGACTTTTCGTGCATCTTTTTTGTTCTGAGCAGACATATCTATGGGAAATGACAAGCGGAGTCGAGGAGATCCCACCTGGTATTGTAAACAAAGAACACATTATCTTTGGAAACATGCAGGAAATCTATGAGTTCCACAATAAGTGAGTGACTTATCTTCCATTTCCATATTACTGCTAAATCCAAATGATGACCTGAGGGATTTCCTAAAGAAAATATTGTGGGTATGCATGATGTACGATTTTCCATTAAAAAAAAAAAAAATCTAAAGGATTTCTTCTCACATTGCTAAATTGTTTCAGTTGTTGCTTTTTGCAGCTGAGTAGGTATACCATTAGAAACTGTCTTTTTCAGTCTTGGACATCTTTCAGCTTTTGAGAAATGGTTTGTACACTAAAATTTTGCTGTAGGTTTTCCAGTTGTTCTAAAGAGATGGAGACCACTGAACTGAATAGAATGCAGATATAGCACAAACATCAGTTTAAGACTCTGTCATTCCTTCAGAACCCTCATTCCTGATTTCCAGGTGTGAATGCTAGTGGGAAACAGTAGGGCTCCCTGCTCTTTCTTGGCTCTTCAAAGCTTCTGTGGAGATGCCCCACCATTGTTATGTTTACCTGAGTGTAGCGCGTGAAAGAGGCTTGTCCACTGCATTTCTTCTGAGTGGAATGGTTCCTAGGCAAATCTGTGTACAGAAGTTTTACTCTGAATCTTCCCTCTTTGTTAATTCATCAGTGTTTGTATTGTGTTATGATTCTTTTAAGTAACACAATACACCTAGCATATTCCAGAACCTGATTTTACAGTCCTTTGTATGCTTTGTGTTAACTTGAGCATCCAAAAAGGAAGTCACTTTCTTTTGCTCTTGAGATGAAGGCTAAACTTTTCTTGAAACTGAAACAGTAGGAAACGTTCTTGATGGAGAATAAGAGCAGTTATTAAATTTTTGTGTGCTCTTATGTGTTAACTGCATGTCCGCTGGATCAATTTCTGATCTTCACATCAGAATGTGTATTGAATTACGTTTAATATTAGTTCTGTTACTACACATTTTTATCCATTCTCGTTATCTTTATTTCTTTAACTCATGCTGTTGGTATGAATTACAGCAAGTTTTCTAACTGCCTTTATTCACAGACAATGGATCAATACCAGCTGCTTTAATGAAAATGTTTCATGTGCCTTGTACTATTTGTTTCTTTCCTACCCATAGTATATTCCTCAAGGAGCTGGAAAAATACGAACAATTACCAGAAGATGTTGGACACTGCTTCGTTACTTGGGTAATGAAGTCAGATTTCTGTTTAGAAGTAACAAGGGAAGCATGAAGGGATGAATTCATGCTCTCAGGTCCCTTTTTAGTTTGTAGAATTTGTGAAAGTACCACCTCCTTCAAATTTGAGTAAAAATGTGTGTATCTTCAGCTGGGGGGGTGGAGGGGGGAGGGAATGAGGCAGTGCTGTCAGATGGCAGTGCTTATTTGCTCTTCAAGTTTATGCAACTTGCCTAAACCTGCATTCAGGTTTAGTTTGGTATTTTTGTCTTACCTATGAATAATCTACTTTTGCATACATTGCTATTGTTTTCAGTCTTACTGGTCTGATGGATTCTCTTATGCTTCCAGTTTGATTGGGAAGATAATTCTGTATAGCTCAGTTTCTTGAGAAGGAAGATATGCTCGATAAAAAAGCATATAACTCTGTAAAAACTTTGAGACAGAAATCGTGCTTTCTGATAACCTGTGTAAATTTGCATTTTGTTCTGCAGGCAGACAAATTCCAAATGTATGTTACTTACTGTAAAAATAAGCCAGATTCTACCCAGCTGATCTTAGAACATGCAGGAGCATACTTTGATGTAAGTACTTTGTGTCCATCATAGAAGTATGCTTTGGCAGTTTGAATCATGTACTTGCAGTTATGCTGAGTGCCTAATTTCTTAAGAAAATGTAGATTTCCTAGTATTAATGCAGTTTAGTATCAGCTTAAGAAAAATCGATCTTATATCTCACATGATTAACTTATATTGCTCTGTTAGTCTCAAAGCTCTCAAATCGAATGCAAAAAGTTGCTGTCATGTATAAGAGCAGTTCAGAACTGGAAGCATATTCTGGCAGCAAAAACTGAGAGATGAATCCTCAGCTCTCACAAGCACGTTCTGCAAATGTAAGCATTTTGATGTGCTTAGTTTGCATTATATGTAATAAAGATGGAAATCTTTGTTAAATTTTTGAAGGGCCTTTACATTGTATTGTAGGTAGTGGTAATTACGTTGACTGCCATTGATCAGAGCTGCTAAACCAGCCACCTTGCTTACTCAGTCCCAAGGTTACTTGGTCTACATGCAGTATTCCACTTAAGAATGAACCAGAATGTAGCAGCTGTTAGAGGTTCTAGGGAGGAATTTTGGCCGCATTGAATAGGTTTGGTTCAATGTGTATTTAGATGATTTGATTAGGGTGCGCTCTGCACCTTTTTGTTTCCTTCTCCACTGTGCTGAGCCACCAGCTGTGTAGTGACACCACAAAGCTTTTTAGCTTTATTGAAGTTTGTGGAAGTAGAGGGAACAACGTAATAAAAAACAAATAAACAAAAAAGCGCTGAAGTTCTTGAGGTTAATTTCAAACCTCTGTCACTGAGGTGATAAGAATTCTAAACATTGTAACATAAAGCCTTTTTGTGAAGCCTCTGTTAAGTCTTCAGTGTTTGAAGAAGAGTAGGTAAGTTACAAGAAGTCAGGCAGATAGAACAAAAAAAAAAAAGGCAAAGAAAAATGTAGTAAATACTATTTTTTAAAAAAAAAAAAAAAAAAAAAGGGAACTGATAAAACTGTATTAAAAATAAGTTCTTGCCACCATCTCCAAAGGAGCATCCTTTCATCACTCTGTTTTAGCAGTGTATCCAGAGCTCTCCATCCCCTAATCCACCTGAAGTGGATTAGAAGTGTGAAGACCTAATTCTGTGCACAGGTAGCTTCAAGAGCTTCCATTGATGCCACCACTGGACCATGTGAAAATGTCATGTGTACCCTGTCTTGGGAATTTCTGATACTGTAGTCATGGCTAGAAAGCACATAGCTCCGGTGCATAACTTGTTTGAAATTGTGTGGTTAAGTAGAACTGATACTGTGAGAAATGGCAAGCACTGACTGTGAAGTTCAGCCACAATCAGGACTTGAAATCTGTAATTATCTCATCTAATTATCATCTAATTCTGTCTTCCTCCTTTAGATTTGTGGAGGTCATTCTTTTTTTTTTTTTTTTTTTGTAAGTGGCTGTTTTCATTTTAGGTGTTCAGTAACCTCCTCCCTGCAGTTAGCAACTGTTTCATGGTGCTATCCTCATGCGGGGTTAAACTAGCAGGAGATGCTGAGAAACCTCCACCTCAGCCTTCCTGTGAGAGAGCTGACTGTTTCACGAAACACTGAAATTTTTTTTTTGTTTCTCTTGCAAGTAACAGAAGAAATACAGTTTTTTATTTTTTTTAAAAAAGTCATTGCCACATGTTCAATATCCCTAATTGTTGCTGCTTGTATTTAGGTTTGTTGAAATGCTTCACAGGTACCCTTGGAGGTAATAAGCCTTCGTTTGTACAGAGGCAGCAGGCAGATGCACAACATAACTATTTGCTGTGGCTGGAATATCTTGTCATCCTGTCGTCTTTTATTTCTCCTTGCTAAAGCAGAATTTGTAGTTAATGTCTATTATTGCATAGCCTTCAAAGCAGTCTATATCTGAGTGCTGGTGCTCACAGTCCTCAAATGTTTGCCTTCTTCATGTAGGAGATACAGCAACGACATGGACTGGCCAACTCAATCTCCTCTTACCTTATCAAACCTGTCCAAAGGATAACAAAATACCAGCTTCTTTTAAAGGTCAGTATTAATTCAGAGTTCTTCATGTGATTCTGGTGTTCTTAAGAGGGCAAAACTCTTGCTGAAATCAGAAGGGCTGTTTTACTCTGCACTCTGAGACTACAGCATCCTGGGCAGCCTCAAATATTGCTGCAATGTTTTTTAGGCGGTGGCTGAAAATGAATGAAGGTATAAACAAGAAACTTTTTGTCCAGATTCCTGTAATTCAAAAAAAGATACCTCTACTAATGTTTACTTAGAAAATATAACTTGCATTTCCAGAGTAAAGAAAGTAATTAATGGCCATATAGACAGGCGCATTTTTGTAGAGGTTTCTGCAACAAATTTTGGCAAGCCATTAGCTATGTTTATGGTATTATGTACTGTAAAATATATACATTTCTATATATTTATATATAAAACTAGACTATAAAATATCTATAAAATGTAAGAATATATATGTGTATGTGTGTATGTATGTGTATATATACACACTGTGAGTACCTGTGAAGCGGTTGCACAAACAGTTGTTAACTTGTAATGTTGCTTGGAAATGTCAAGTAAATAGTAGCTGTTAAAATAAACAAAACTTTTGGAAACCTGTAGTTAGAGCTTGCACTCAGTGCACGGATGTTTTGCTGACTGAGCAGCAGTGTTCCTGAACTGTGCTGGGTCTCTGTTAGGTGGCGTTACTTGTTTGGTAATAGCTGCCTACAAGAGCACAGTAACTGATCTGTCTCTCCCCTTTTTCCCTGAGAACTGCCATGGATGATTGTTTTTAAAATTTCTGAAAAACATTGCAGGCTGTTTCAGAAAACAAGTTTGGCATTTTTAACTGAAATATATTGTCTGTTTTCCCGTTGCAAAAAGGTGCAACTTGATTAAGTTATAACTTACAGAAATACTCTAGGCTGTGCTGTTTCAGAAATTTTGGGGTATTGATTCCAATAATTATTTTTTTTTAAATCTAAATATACCGTAGCCGCTACATTATTGGAGTGATGGGATAGATCAGTTTCGCGAGTGTTTGCAGAGCCAGATGGCTTTGCTGCATAGTAAAATGGATTCATTTGGTTGTTGCTGGGTTTTCTTTTTCTTTTTTTTTTCCCCTTAAAAAGAGAGGTGTGAAACATAGAAGGATGGAGAGCTCAAAACTTGAATGATAGCTGAAACAATTTACAGTTCTAGAAGTTCTGCTTATTTTTCCAAATGATATTGAAGCTGCTCATCTTCTGTGCCTCCTGGAGGACGTTCAGTTACACTCACTTTTCTGTGGAGATGTCATGCAAAATTTAAGTGTGATGATGTAGTGTTTTGCTATGATGGTGGTATTGGCAGTTAAATAAAAATAGTGTAATGATGATAATAAGAATCACCTGGCTTTCTCTTTAAAAAGGAAAAGGGAATTTAACCTGAGGAAATGAATTAAGTGGGCCTTTTGAATAATAGAAGGAACATAATATGCCCTTTTGGTTACATAAGCTATATTTTACCTTGATACTGTTCAAATGCTCAAAGGGTGTGAGGAAATTTGAATGTCAGCTCAGGTGCTGTTATGTTAAGATCTGTGGGATCTTGAATGGGCAAGGAACTGCATTTCCCTAAATTCCACTACAACACTTCAGCATATTCTATTTTCTAACTTCTGTCCATTAGTTAATGCTTCTTTGTACTCAAAAGTTCTGTCTGTAGGATGGTTTTAACTGTATAAAAGCAGAATAGAGTAATTAATGGAATACTTAAGAGGATTTACATTGTTTCATTTTATCAGCAGTAGTACAGAGGTCTTTGGTGCAGTGGAGCAATGACTGACTTGGGGGAAGGGGGGCCAGGGTGGGTCCTTTTGGGCTGTCCTGCTTTCCACCATCTTTATGACTTGGCAGCTGCGTTGTTCTGAGCCTTGATGCAGGGCTGCATCCGATAGCTGAGTCTGTGCTTATCAGAAGAAATGTTGTCCTTAATGTAACTTTTAAAGATTTTTTTATTAAGCAGATGGTCCTGTTTAAATTAGAGGTGGTTAACTGAAAGCTTGGGCTGCTCCTTGAAGAACAGATCACGATAAATACAGAGTATGCTGTCATCTCATTGGCAGAGTAAGAAGTTCAAAAAGATTTTACATGCCGAAAATGATTTGTTGCTTGTTAGAAGTACTATTTGGTTGTCTATCGTATTAGTGTAGAAATACATGATAGAGAGTACTCATGTCTGCTTGTCTTTTGCAGGAGCTGCTCACGTGCTGTGAAGAAGGTAAAGGTGAGATTAAGGATGGCCTGGAGGTGATGCTTAGTGTGCCAAAGCGAGCCAATGATGCCATGCACCTCAGCATGCTGGAAGGTAGGATTCAAACTGGCTTTTCAATTCAGTCATATGCTGTAGATTAACTTTGTTTAATGACTTTCTATATTACGATATGTTGAGAAGATACGAAGAACATTTTCTTATCTCTGGGTTTGTATTTTATATACCTTTTATTTGGAGGTGTATAAATTGCAAACTTGTGTAGGAAAATTAATTGTGACAGGCAAGTGGTACAGTTTTGTTAATTTTTTTTAAATTTTGAGGTGATTTTGCTGATTTATGTATCAAATAATTGTCTCCAAGAAGTTTGTCGTTTTCACATCTGTCTGCTGCCTGTTCCATATGAGACTTCTGGATGAAATGAAACATATCTTCTGGCAGTAAAATGTCAGCATAAGCCAATTTAGCCTGAGCCTTAGCCAGAACAGCATAATCATGTTCATGGCAAACAGCGCAGGTTGGATGTAATTGCTTCTGTGTGCTTAGAACAACTTTCTGCCAAAATCTGTTTTGTAACTGACATGCTAGCATGTATGTGCCATCGTACGTTTAGTAATACAAGTGTTTTTCTTTAGCATTTAAGTTTTTTTGAGATAAAAGCAGAGCTGCCTTACCTTGCAGTTGCTGAATAAAGACTTACAGGTGCTTTTAGTCAATATTGCTTTTCCTCTTCCTTCTAACAGTAAAATGGAGCTTGTAGTGGAATTCCCAGTATGGTGCAAGTTACTGGAAAACTCGTGTTGGTTTGACATGTGATCTTTGGTCATGTGAATGGTCAAAGTCACCTCTTCCCTGATTTTAAACAATAGCTATGTTGGTCAGTATGCAGGATCGGTTCCAAATGCTTTGTTCAGCGATAGTGTTAGTATAAATGCTGACCAGCTTTGGTAATCATCTTTAACACTGGGAATGCAACTCTGGAGAATATCCTAATCTTTTACATAAGTTGGTTTTATAACAAATCATGCGTGTATTGTTGAGGCATCCCAAGTTAGACAAATATAGTGAGTGAGCACATTTCCTCCTTGTGTCTCTGGAGGATTTTGAATGAACATCCTGATGCAACTGGCCTCTGATGCTCTCCATGCTGTTCCCCTGTTTAGAACAGTGAGAACTGTTGTTTTCTCAAAAAAGATGGTGCTCTTCTGTTCAGAGAATATTGGCAAGTAGTATCTATTTAAAATGCAGTTTAATACCATGCAGAGGAGTATGGCAGACTAATTTCTGTTACCATGCAACTCTAAAGCTAGCTGTGTATTAAGCTGGGAGAACACCACTACAATGGAAGTTGATATTCTCTATCTTCATCTTTATATTATGTCTCAAGATAAATAATCCAGCTGCTGTTTCTTTGTGGTGGATCAATGCTGGAGTGACACAATGGCAAGCCGATCACATGGCCACAGCTCCAAGCTGCCATCTTTTTTCATCCCCTATTGGAACATGTTTGTGTGCTCATTGCATACGTGGTAGGGAAGGTGTACCACCAGAAGAGGTGGCATTTGGGAGCTTGCCAATGTCAGAACTTCCTGATGTAGTCTCTGTGTCTTTGCAAGTTGCTCACTCTCTACAGTGCCAGAAAGCTTATGAGAGAAATAATTTTCATCCCTGAAGAGGTAACCAGAAGCTGACATAGACGGATCTGTCATTTGTTGGTGAAATACTGCCAGAAGAGTTGGATCTCTAAATTTAGACATAGATTTGAGCTACAGTTACATTTATACGTTGAAATCAAGTCTTGTTTTTATAATGGCTCCTTTGGAATCCCATCTTTTGCAAGCTGTATTTGGGGATAAAAAAAATCATATTGCTTAATAAACAGAAGCTGTGCTTTTTAATTTCCTTGTATTATCAACTTTTCGTGGTGAACCTTTCCTCTCCCTGGGTTTTTAGGCTTTGATGAAAATATAGAATCTCAGGGAGAGCTCATCCTTCAAGAATCCTTCCAAGTGTGGGACCCAAAAACTCTAATTCGAAAGGGAAGAGAGAGGCACCTTTTCCTTTTTGAGATGTCCTTGGTTTTCAGTAAAGAAGTAAAGGACTCCAGTGGAAGGAGCAAGTACATTTACAAGAGTAAACTGTTCGTAAGTATGGGAGAAAAAGTGATCCTATTTAGAAAACTGCCTAGATTAGACTGTGACTAAGCTCAGATGGTTTAAATGTGCCTGAAGAACTTGAGCAACTATTATAGTGCACTGAAAGATCAGCCTTAGAATGTGTAGACTGAATCTTGTAAGTTTACTGCTTTGTCATGCTTTTGAGGAGAAATAGGCTGAAAGCAACTGCTGAAGGCTGTGTGTCAGGACAAAGGAAAATCAAGATTGGGCTGGACTCATTTTGTCTTAATTGTGTGTGTGATTGCTGGTTCTTTAAGGCTTATTTGTATAAAGCAGAAGGATGGAAGGAGTTGACAAGCTGCTTTCATCTTGCTTGTTTGCTATCACTGCTGTACATGTTATTTTGGTCAATATTCTGCACATACTGATCTGGAAAGGCAAGAACTCTTTGTTATGGAAAAATTCATTTCAAAATGTCTACAGAGACTGGTAGTCTTAACAATAATGTTTTGTAAGTAAAATGATAAGCTCTTATGGTCTATTGAAAGGATGTAAAGATGGAAATATTTTTCTTCACATTTTAAAAAAAAAAATCTAAAAAAAAAAAGGAATCCATTCTTTCTTTCCTCATCTGTAACATGTATGCTTTACAAAATGTGACCCTGGAATTTGTATCCTTACCCTCTATTCACACTCCGTAAATTTAGGTAGCCAAGTAAGAAGACAATCTCCCATGGCTTGCTCTGCGTTTGTCAGAGGCAAGATTAGCTTTTCTGCCAGAAAGTTTAGAACAAGTTCTCAGAATCACACTCTAAAAGACATTATTCTGATGTTGATCCTATTGGGGTATATGACTAAGTCTAGATAGTATAAATACTGAGCCTTTTCTCCCTGCTTCAGCTCCTTTTCCTTTGTTCTTTCCACCTTCCCGCTTCTGTTTCCAAACTCGTAAAGCAGGTTCATTCAAAAAGCATCTTTTTTCTCTGTTTTACTTTGCGTATTCTGTCACTTAATTTCCAACACTTGCTCTCCTTCCTGATACAAGGTAGCTGGCAGGTAACACAGCTGCAGCTGTTGTGTTGATCACACTTTTCTTTGGTGCTCTCAAGAACTTCAAATACAAAAAACTTCTGGTGTACTATGGGTAACATCAGCTGCCAAGGCGTTACGTGGGAGGGGAGACAGAGCCGAAAAATCGGTCCCATAAGCTTGTCATGTCAATTCCTCTGGCAGGAATTTAGTAATAGCCTTGGGTCCTAGAGAAGCTGCTGGAAATCTTGAAGACTCTCATTGTGTTTCATTTTTAAAACGCAAGCATTCTTTTTGTCTCCATATTCTATTTGGCAAAATATCCTGTAGTGCAGGTTACTATTATAGCAAGTCTTATATTTTGATCTTTAGAAAAGGCATTCATACAGATTTTTGAAAGCATGCACGTTGATTTGAGCTGAAGATCTTTTTTGCATATTATCCTGCCTCGTGGCTCTGAAAGGTGGTTTTACAAAAGTGAGGTCCTTCTCTTTACTTTGGGCATGATGACCATCATGGTTTTCCCAGCATAGGATACTCAATGGCATGACTTATATTAGTGGAAGAATGTGTTAATGAACTCCTTTGGCAAGAGGTTAAGTGTCCAAAGGCAAATGCCTAAGGAGGGCTATGGGAACAAGGCAAGCAGGAGTAACTTTGCCAGAATACTCTCCCAGTCACCAGCAACTGGCAGTTCAGGGGCTTCCTCACCTGAGTGTGAGCAACGGATTTCCCCTCTATGAGCTTACCCTTGGACCTCAGGTAGACTTATAGCATTTACAGTTTCCTTTGCAAAGAGTTGTGTTGCTCAGCTACGTGTTGGGCACAGGTCAATGTCCCTGTGTTGGGTTTTGGACCCTCCCACATTTGATGCCTGCCAGCATTGAAAGGGAGAGTGAACAATGTATGTCTGCTTTGCCATTCCTTACTGTACAGACCTCTACTGCGTTGTCCCTCAGTTGTCCCTTGTAAAGTTAATAATATTCAAAAGTGTACCAAGGTGTCTAAATTTTCTGGGCTTTAAAAAATAAACAGCATTAAATATTGTACTGTCTTGCTCATTCAGACTTTATTTTGGGCAGTGCAATAGGGTGTATTTTCTTTGAATCACATAATGTAATGTTGGATTAAGTATTTTACAAGCTTTTTAAGACTTAGGAGTTGCTGGTGAGTCAAGTTTAAAATCCATCACAGGTTTTTAATTATTTCAGTGAAGAAGAGTCCATTTGACCAAAAAGATGACAAAGGTGAAAGGGTGGATGTGTTGTGTTGGGCTTTTTTTTTTTTTTTTTTTTTTTTTTTAGGAAAAAAACCCAGACCACCAAACAACAAAACAAGTTGGCATCCAAGTGAGACAAGAAGAAAAATAACCTTTACTCTAGCTCTGTATACCCAGCATCTCTTGTAATGGACTGTGTATGTCCTAGTGGTGATACATATGAGGGGAAAAGTACAGCTTTTAATAATGTAAGAACGCATAGCAGCTGTCTTTTTGCAGTGAGGGTTCTTGTAGTTTGAGCTATATTTCTTAGTTTGTAATTTTTTGGAGCAGAGCCTACATGAATTACTTAACTGGAAGCCAGTTCCCATGATTGAGATGATGTTCCAGTTGGAAAGTGAAAGCATTATGGATGATAATTAGCTATTAAGAACTGACACTAGAACATTCACAAAGACTGATCGTCAATGTAGTTGTCCCACGAAATTCTCTAGGGAAATGGCATTTCTGAATTATTTAATCTGTTTCAGAGGGAAGGAAATACACTAAGAAAGGTCTCTGGCAAAAAAGAGATCAGATGTTTAGAAGATATCAAGAGAATTATTAAGCATATCTTATTTGAGAGAAAACATAATAATCAATAAGTAGTAAGTGTTCCCTGATGGAAATCAACAAGGAGAGAAGCCAACACTTTTTTTTTTTACCAAGCACCTTCTTTTAGAGTTATAAGGTTTTTATTTTCAAGTCAGAAATGTAAAATAAGCAATTTTGTATTCAGATTATAAATGCTATTGTTTATTTTTACTCTACAGGAAAAACTGTTTAGCTTGCAGCTCTTGCTTTTTTGAAGAAATCCCACCGCTGCCAGCAGAATAAAGGATTCTCTGTATCATATGAGTTAGCCTTAAGCTTCTAAAAATCTTTACATAGCAAAGCTCAGTTAATATTAGCATCCCTTTGTGGCTTCTGAGAAAAACAAAAAAACAAAAAAAAAAAACCCACCAAAAAGCTGTGTCGTCCTAACAAATTTTTCTTAATTCTAGACTTCTGAACTGGGTGTCACTGAACATGTAGAAGGAGATCCCTGCAAGTTTGCTTTATGGGTTGGAAGGACACCAACTTCAGACAACAAAATTGTTCTCAAGGTAATTTTAGCAGATGTGCTTGTACAGTCTATATTTAGTCTTGTAGTTATTGTTTATACTTTCTGGGAAGGCAACAAGTGATAGCTTTTCCTGCTTTGAGAGGAGAGCTGCTGACAGATAACTTTCTTTTGTGTGTAAAGGATGTGATATATATCTAATTTAGGGGTCTTGACAGCCAAGGGGGATCTGTGTGGTCTACTGAAGGATTAAACAAACTTGCTTTCACAAATCAGAGTGGGAAGAGGTTTGATCCCATGGACCTCTATAGCTTGAAGACTTCAGCCACTGACAGAGCAACTCATATGTCACAGACAAATCATGGCATCAGTGTTATGTTCCATGCGTGAGTCACTGCTGCTTGTTGGTGATGCTATGTTTCATGGCCCATATTTTTATGCAGAAATAGAAACACTTCAAAAGATTTTTACGTCTTTCTGTGGGTTACAAGTTTTTCTGAAGATACTTGTCTTTGGGTGAGAGTGTGTGCAATGCCTGTAAATTTTGTGTCTGGAGAATTTACAGGTGTCAGTAGCATTCTTTGCCTAGCTAAGAGAGAATGGCTAAATCCATTTTTCCCGTGACTCTGGTATGTAACCTGGGACTTACTGTTTAAACTGGAGAACTTTTATGTAATACCACAAGGAGCTAATGGGTGATTTCACATATTTTGAGGACTGTGTCAGCTTTGAAACTTTTATTTTGTATCTCTTAGCTGTGTTGAGCTGAAAAAAAGTTCACCTTCCCATTTACAGGTTAATGCATCTACTATTAAACTTGTTTATGTTTTTCACATATATTTTTGGTGATTACTCATTAATGCCACTTAAAATTGGTCACTCAAATTTACATGTTGCCAATCAAATTTATATGTTTTCCTAGGGAATACAGGGTAAGAAGAGCTCACATTAGTTTTCCTGCAGCAGTCAATGAGTGCAAGAAAGTGAAATGTAACATCACTGAATAATACAATTTGTTCAGTTTCAATACTCAACATAATTTCACAGATAGTGCTTTGCAGCCTGAAATGATCCTCCCAGGCTAGAGCAGTATAAGGGGTTTCATTTAAGGGCTCACTTTAAGGTGTTCCTGTTCTGTTCTGTTCTGTTCTTTTCTTGGAGCACAGGATATTTAGATAACTTGTGTGGTATATGGAGCTTTTCCACAATTGATTTTTTTCATTTGTTTCGTTTTGAAGGTTGGAAACTAGCACTTCCTTAGCTCATTAGAATTATAAGTAAATTCCATGAAAACCTAAATAAAAGATTTGACAAAACCTTGGGTTTAGCTTCTTTTCCTAAATGTTTTTGTTTGTAAAAGAAAACAAAGATCTTCCTAACAGTTCATCTGTTCCTCCAACTTTCTCCATCCCTTCAGAATTCCTGGTTATTAAATATTTATAGTATATTAAATATTTATAGTATATTCTAAGCCAATTATTTTAGGAGACAGCAGTTAAGAGAAGTAGAAAGTTATATATAATTTTTTTTTAGATCTGCAATAATGTTTACATTTAGTAGCATTTCAGGTATGGGGTTAAATTGGATTAAACAATCAGATTACAGGTTGGGCAGCTGGATATCAAGTCTTTTCCAGGGTATCTCAAAAATGTAGATGATATGTTGAAGGCAGTTATTAAAATACAATCCCTAAATTAGCTTTCTGCTTCCAGGTATGTTTCAAAAGTGGGAAGAGTAATACATGAAATGTGTTGTGGAAGCATATGTATTGCAGTATAAATTGATTTTTCTTTCAGTGTTAGTCAATTATTATATGGAGTTAGAATTGACCTAAAATGAGTTTAAAATACCAGTGTTCAATGTATTATTAGTGGAATTCTTTAAGTAAGTCAATTCACCTTGTCTCACATGAGATGCATACAGGGCTTTAGCCTCCAAGTTATGAAAGAGGAATCTGAATTGAAATAAAATGGTTTTTAAATTAACAATATTAATAATGTTGAGAAGTGTAGACTAGTGTTGGCGATTCAAAGTGAAGACAGCTAGCTTGAATTTCCATTTTTCTGTTGAACTTTTCAAAAATTATTCACAAAGTCATTCTTTATGCCTTCCTCTATTGTGTTTATTAGCTGACTGTATGTGTGGATCTTCTCAGCTATAATAGTCCCTTGTGGGGGTTTTGTTTCTTTTGCATATCAAAGGCATCCAGTATAGAGAATAAACAGGACTGGATCAAACACATACGGGAAGTGATACAAGAAAGGACCATTCATCTGAAAGGAGCATTGAAAGAACCGATCCACATCCCCAAAACCGCACCAACAACAAAACAGAAAGGAAGAAGGTAAGTAGTATTTAAAATAATCAGAGAAGTCCAAGTACTCAACAGTACTCTTTCCTCTACTGTGCTGAATTTCTAATGACTTTCAGTGATTTGGACAAAAGCAAGAGTCATTTTGGCCAGCTTTATCTTATAATTAATTTCCAATTTCCTGTAATACTGAATTTGTTGAGATTTCTGCTCTGAGCAGTCTCTGAGCAGAATATACTTGTGTATATTCAGCTGTTACAGAAGGGATTTGGAACTGCGGTATAGGATAGCAGTACACTTTAGATTTTTACAGTTATGCATGTGTTATTCAGGTCCTTGGTTTCCTTTCATGGAGCTTAAAATGTGTGACTGACTGTTCTGCTTGCTAGCTTTGGCTAAGTGGCTGTGCAAGTTTCTTGCCATAGTTCTGGCTGGTTGGTTGTTACCTTAATTCTACATGATACAGACCTTGAGCAAACAAATCTGTTCTCTTCAAGTGTAGAACAAAGTATTGAGTGCTGAATATTTTTATTTTTGCATCAGTTTGTCTGCCTGGTGTCTGTTGCCATGCTGTGTAGGAGCCCCTTCTTTAGAGTTAAAAGTACGCAACTAACATGTTACAAACACAGTGCTAATATTGTGATGAAAACTGAATTATTTACAGAGACGGCGAGGACTTGGACAGTCAGGGAGATGGTAGCAGCCAACCTGATACTATTTCGATTGCCTCACGAACCTCACAGAACACGCTAGACAGCGATAAGGTAAGTTTCCCAGGTGTTGCTCTGTTCTGAGATGAAATGATTCATCCCTTAGTGTGACTTAGCACCCAAGATAAGTCCTTAGTACCTTCAGAGAGGAAGTGTGGAAATATTCAATCTCTTTAAAATAGCTGTATGCAATATAGAAAATATCTTGATACCATGAGGGAGCAGGGGTGGTTGTTTAAATTCAATAGGTCATGAAGGAATTACGTTTGTTCCAAACTGAAACCATTCTGGTCCCTTCTTTTCTGCAGTTTGTTCAAAGATTTGACCCAGTTTAAAAAGTTTTCTTTTCCATAAAATTTGATTCTCATGCACAGAGTTTTTCTTGATGTTGGTCTCATCCTTTCTGAAAGCATTCCATCTGCTTTTTATATTAGCTTGAGGTTGGTGACTGCCACGTGGATACTTTGGTGAAGTAAAAAGATGTGCAATAGAGAGTAACAGTGTTTAGTTTCTGCATGAGAGCTGGTGGAAATCACCATATTAAAGAGGAGTAACCCACAACACTACAATGATACCAGTGCTAGTGTTTGCTTTCCTTCATCTCTGCCTATAGATTCTGGCTGGGTTATCCCGTAAGGACAACACAGCCAGAGTTTCTCATGGGTGGGAGAAAGACAGGCATCTAAAGACTAAAAGGTCTTATGAAACATGTGTGCTACTTTGGCAGGGAAAGAAGATTTCTGGCAAGTGAGAAGTGTGAGGACCTTGGTGGGAGGTAGAGATGGATAATAGAAGTTTGTTAAACAAAAGAATGAATAAAAACATAGAAGCTGCGTAGCAAATTTCTTCAAAACATGGTTAGAGGTTTCTGGCCTGTTACTTCATTGGGTAAAATTGTTCCAATAAGCCATTCAAACTACATAGGTAAATAACCAGTCTATTACAGGGCAGCTAAGTGAACGAGTTCTTGGAGTAGTATTTTGACCATTGCCATTATCACCTAAAGGAGAGTTTTCTGTATTTTTGCATGTGACTTAAACTGTATGGTTTTGGTTTTTTTTTTTCCGTGTAAAGAAGAGGAAGACAGAAGGGAGGTATAAGGTGATTAGAGTTGCTCGTGTTTGTCAAAAATTGCCTATGTTTTGACCTTGTGCGTTTGTAACAGAGCCTCTGTCATTTGTTAGTGGCCAGTCCAGCCCTAACCCATGACAGTACTGAAGCTGGTCTGTAGTTTTGGTGATGGTTTCTTCTACAGATATCTGTGAGAAAAATTGTTGGTTAGAGAAAGAAAAAAAAAAAAAGTCTTTCAAAGACTCTTATTTTGCTACTTTATTCTTTGCATTCTTATTTAGCTATTTCATGATTTTCAAAAATTGTTGCGTATACTAGCAAACAGTTTAGTTTAATTTTTTTATGCGTTCTTAAGAGTTTAGGTAATCTATCACACTCAAAAGCAAGAATTGCTCTTGGATTTGCATGATTGTTGGGTGAGACACCAAGCTGTGTGCACACAGCCTGGCTGGAATGTGCTTCAATTCAAATGGAGGTGATGCAATCCATCCCTGCCATGCACAGCCATTGACCCTCTTCAGTTGTTTGTGAGGTATTGTTCACTGGGGAATAGCATGGGTTGTTTCCTGTTGCCCCTCACGGTAGTATTTCATGCATCATGTGAGAATTGCTAAGAAAGTTGGCCAAGTGAAATGGCCTCAGTATTATCTTCCAGTCTGACAGGAGGAGGAGTCTTACCGACAACCTGCTCAACAGGAGTTATAAGTTAAAAGAAGGAGGAATGGAGAACACTTTTAAATATCTTCCTGGCAAATTAAATTTTAAATTTGGTTCGTAAGCATAGTGTTGTTTTTAAAGTATTTTTGAGTTCTCACGTTAGTGTATAAAATTTTTGTTAGACTGTTCTTTGACAAGAAAAACAAACTGAAAACTGGGAGACTCCCTGGAAGTTACTTGCTCTGTATTGTATGTCCAACGAAGGAACTTACTGTTTGCGCACTTCTTAAAAGTGTGTGAATCAGCAGAGTAGCATTGTTTAATGTCTCTATTACATGTTTTTGTTTGTTAAATACATTAAGAAAAGAAAAATTTTAATGTGTTTAAAAAATAGAAAAAAATTATTAAGGAACAAGAACAGGCAGAAAGCCTGTAAAATCTGTAGGACAGCTTAACACTCTTGCTAAATCTGAAGTAATCTCTCATTTTGTATGTTGAAAATTCATTAGCTGCAGTCCATTCAGGGTTTAAAATTGACTCTGTTTTCTCAGCCTAGAATCTTGACATATGTATGAATGTCTTACAGAGGTGGAGTAAAACAGTTTTACGGATTTTAGGTGCTGTTGATGTGGTTAGCCAGATGGAACACTGGAACTCCTCAGTCGAATTTGGAGCATGTCCCAAACTGGGCTGGGATTGTAAATTGAGAAACGTTAAAAATATCAAGTAATTTAAAATAATTAATCAAGTGGTAAAAATGTTCAGCACTATATTACTTACTGTGCTGTTGGTGAACATTTTTCTGTTCACATGTATACACTATTGTGATTGAGAAAAGACAACAAATAGCAAACGGCATACTAATCAACAGCCAAGTAAAACCATTATTTTATTTTCTCCAGTTATCCTTCAGACAGTTGATTCTTTTAAAATAAATGTTTTGGTTAGAAGTGCTAAGCTGTTATACAGGGAGAATATAAAGAATGAAATCCTTTATCCGAAAACTCAATACTCTTTCTCACCCCTTCGGAAACACACTTTGAAAGAGCTAAAAAACATTAGCCTTGGTAGTAAGTGGTTGAGTGTTGTCCAGGTGAGCTTTTTTCATTGCATCCTGTTTTCTGACATAATTTAAAATGCCTTAACAACAGAGAATAACTTCATGATTAGCTGTTTTCTTCTCCACCCTGGCTTTTTTGGCTAGAATTGTAATTTCTGCTTGTTGGCTCCACTGTTGCATGTTGCTTTTCAGTAATGACTGGGATGATGCAATAGACCATATGTTTATAAAGATGACATCCTTCCCAGCTTCGTGTCATCTGAAAAATATATTGGAAGGCAGAATTAGAATTCAGAATCATCTGGGCAAATGGGAGAAATTAATTGTCGAAATGCCATGCAATCTAATAGGAATGCATTTGAGCTAATGTGAATAGGTGGAAGTAGTTAACTATTAACTTCTAACGTGTACAATGAAAGTATTGAACAGTTTTTGGGAAGGTGATCTAGAAGTTATAGAGGCTCACAAGTTGTTTATTTTAACAGTGAGATGCAGTTATGGGCTGGGGAGGGAAGCAGCCCTATATTAGCTTGTAGAAATAGGATGCTGAGCCACAGGACACAAAGTCCTCATTCTTTACCTAGCATTCGTAGGGCCTTTGTTAGATACCATATCCAGTTTTGAGTACAGAATTTTAGCAAATTAGTGGTCCGTTGGAAGAGTTCCAGGGCAAAGAAGAAAACTACTGATGAGACAAGAGGTCTACCAAACATGACTTACAAGGCAAGATAAAGAGTTGGGACTAATGAGTCTAAACAAAAAAGGCAGGAGGAAGAACTTCAGGTCTTCAAGTGTGTAAAAAGCTACTACACAAGAGTTACAGAATAGTCTGTTACCCTATTTTCAGTGGATGGGATGAAATCAAAGGACTTATCTTTAATAAAAGATTACAATAATATTTTTTTAATGGGTATGAAAATGTGAAGCCCTAGAGCAGAGTAATTATGAAGGGTGGGGAATCTCCATAACTGGAAATCTTTGAGAACAGTTTGGATAAATGTTAATCATGATTCACATAGATGTAGTTGATCATGCTCTAGAGGAGGAGAAAGAAGTGGACTAGGTAACTTAAGATCCCTTTCCAGCCACTTTTTACTATTGTGGGGTGTATCTTCATATTGCAAGACATGCTAAATACATCCATAGCACTGGCACATCCTGAAGTATTTGGAAGGCATAATGGAGTACAGAGTGAAATATAAAATTTTTTCAGGGGGAGATTTCTACTCCATCAAAGCATCTCAGTTTTCTGAATGAGTGCTCTTATTGTACCCTTCTCAGTAAATATTTTGCCCTTCACCTTTCACAGCATTCCTTCCATTTACCTTCCGGAGCTGAGTAGCCAGCATTTTAGGTGGCTAACAAATAAGAGATAACACTTGTCCCATTCATTCCACCTTTCAACAGTTCCTAGCGTCAGAGCTTGATTTGATTTTAACATCATCTTTTGAACTTGATCCAATGCATAGGAAATGAAACAGGGTGGCTGAAGGAAACAATGTAGGTCTGATAGGTCTTTTCATGGTTGTATTAAGTGATCTGGTAGAAACATGAAATAATCCAAACTACTATTTTGGTAGCTGAGAAGATGAGAGGCTTTCAGAAGAGCAGCTGTCATAGGGTGTTATCCTAAATAGTAGGAATCATGCTGGCTGCTGTGGGTGGTCAGTGGAGCAATATTTTATTTTTAAGAAACTGTCTTTTGTGCCCAGCTGGTAACACTTTGTAGTGCTGTCTATGTGAAGCTGTATTTCATTCTCATGCTTCTTTAAGCTTGTGTGTAGTACTTTGGAACACAGAAAAAGGACTGAAGCAGCAGGAGAGAACCACGTATTTAGTACTGCCAGCTGAGACTGCAGAAGAGAAAAGGCTTCCATCAATAGAAAAAATGCTAGTAAAAAACCAAACATGGCTCTGAGTATATGCCTGTTTTCAGAATCAGAAATCAAGCCTGGGCAGCTACCTGGTCAAAGCAAAGTATGCTTTGTTTGAGACAGAACTTTTGTGTGTCTCCCATTTCTTTTCTCCCACAGTGCACTTGTTTCCATTTTTAAAGGGGATTAAAGATTTTCATGTTTGAAATAATTGAGAAATCTTATTAGCTGCTCTCTTTCCTTTCCCTTCTCCTTAATGTAAAATTACCATGGGACAGTAAATTTAATTTGCAGTCCTGAGAGGAGGTTTTATGGTCTGATGTAAAGGCTTGTACGTGGCAAAACTCTTGTCAGTGGTGATCTTCCCAGATACTGGTGGCAGATGAACTCCTGCTGTGGTGTCTCTGACTTCAGCAAACCTACACTAAGAATGTATGCAGCCCAGCCAGTGAGTGTGTGTTAAGGTTTTGTTTTGGGTGGATTTTTTTTTTCTCTCTACAAGCAACAGTGATTAAAAGGCCCCAGAGAGATGAACATAGATGGTTAACATTAATTTCAGCAACAGCAAGACACTATGTCCCATGATAAGCTGTTTAATTAAACCTTGCGCCTTTTTTAATCTGCGGTTCTATTTCTGTCTGGCTTTTGTTTCTCATCTCGTCTCTCCAGTTTCCATGTTTCAGACATAGCCTCATTTATTTTTATGATGCATGATTAATTCAGTTTATATAAAGGGTTTCTTGAGAAGGGTGGATAAAGTATATAAAGCCCTTGTTCCTAAATTTGGATTTAGATGGTTTGTAACTCTCTTCTCTTCAGTGCAAGTTAGTCTCCTGGTTCTGCTGTGCCTCGTGCTCTTCCCTCCAGCTAGCCTAGAGAGCCTTGCCAAAGCTGTCCAACAACAGCTGTTGAGCAATGCGCTTAATCACAGACACTCCTTGCTGTCCAACTGCATTTAATCAGTGCGAAAGATGAAACTGCTTTCAGAAAGTGTGTTATGGAGAGAAAACAAGCAATGAAACAAAGAGGAAAGCAGCATTTCCTAACCATTACTGTCACAGGGAGAAAGAAGCGTTGTTATCCCAAAGGAGGGGAAAATCAGTATGTGTTTTTTTGGTCAGTTCTCTATAACGACGTAGATGTGTGTTGGGTAGAGAACACCGCTGGTTTTGGTGTGTTAGGCAGTAGTGGAGAAGTCCTGCACCAAGTTGCATCTAACAGTGCTTGTTTGAAGATGGTGTGGAACTAAGAATTGCATGCAGGAAGTGTCTTACATGCTGTACTGAGCTGTGATTGAATATTGAATTTCAGTGGAATACTGACCAGGCAGGATATCTGATTCCCACACAGCCTGAAAGACTAGGATTTTTTTTGTACTTTAATAGTTTCTGACATAGCCACTGACGGCCTTTGTTTGCTTTTTCCTTTAGCTTAATACTATATAAAATACTTAGTGAATATAAAATCTGAGATTTTTTTTTTTATTAGGGGAAAGAGAAGAAAGAACAACTATATTAAAGCCAAAACCATGTGGCCATTGCACCAATCACAAAGTATATTTTAATCTCTATTTGTAGGAAGTGAAGGGTCAGGACAGCAAGCAGAGCACCAAAGCTATGCTCTTGTAGGTATTTAGGAGAAAATAGAAAGCCTAAGTGCAGTTTCTGGAAAGTGTCAACTTGTTACTGTCTTGGTGCTGGCACTGACTGGGATATGGACTCTCCTGAGAAAAATTTGGTCTACATTGGACACCTTGTGAAGTCATACTTCATCAGCTTTTTTGTTAGTCCCCATCAGGCATACAGATGGTTTCAATTGTTTCTGAGTTTGTGTGAAGAAGGCTGTAACATAAATCAATACCAGAAAATGAGGGAAACCTCTTTACTTTTTCCCCTTTGGCATAGTTTTGCATGGACTAAAAACTAATATAATATGGAGAAAAGAGTGTAAGGGAACAGGAAACTTTTTAATGAGGGAGGAGGTAGAATGTTTTGAAGATGTACACCCTCTCTGTAATTTGGGTATTGAGGCTGTCTGGAGAGATGTAGTATAAGCAATGTGATTAATTTTTAGCCTGGATCTAAATGGGTGCAACCTGATTTATCTTCCTTAAACACTAGATGCATAAGGGTTTCCTGCCCTTCTTGGCCCCTGCATTCCCCCAAGAAAACTTTTTCTTCTTCATATGCACACACAAGCAAGGATAGTTGGTGAGATTAGCAGAGATACCATGGGAAAGCTCTGGAGTTACTGCAGACCAGCTGCTAGGAGTTATGTCCTGTCGTTTGTTGCAGGCTTGAGGAAGAGAGGATTTGAATTAGCCTTTGAGTCTGAGGTTTTGCTGGTTTTGTCATTGCTCTAAAATTCTTGCTAGATAATAAATAGTGTTATCCTAGAAAAGTTTCTCTCTGGTGCTTCATTTCAAGGCTTGTAATGAAAACTAATAAGTAACAATGCAGTTTCTTATCTCCTTTTCCTAAAGCTCATGGGATGTGGCTGGCAGCCATGTAACTGCCTAAATGTAATAGTCAAAAATAATGTGGCAGGAACCGTGCAGTATGTTGGTGTAGCACATGCTTCTATTATTTGCTGCAGTTGGGATTCTCACAGGGTGTTTGTCCTCCTTTGTCAGCATCGAGCATTGCAGGATTACGTTGCTGAATTGAAGGAGTTTATGGGCTTGGTCCAAAATTACTGAATTCACAGAAATTGCAAACCAGCTGAGATCCGATACGAATGTTGCACTGAGGCAGCCTGAGGTATACAGATGTTCACAAATGAAAAGCTGAAGTAGCCTGGAACACCATTGCCATATGGAAGTAGAAGGAATTCCCAAGCTGTTTGCTTAAGTTGGATGGGTGCTCTGGTGCTGAGCAATCTTGGGAACTTTGCAAAGTTCTGATGATAATTTTCATTTCACATCAAAGCAGATGAAACAATCAAAGAGAAGAAACTTAAGCTTAGGCAAAGTAATTCTAATGAAGTGTTTCAAAGAGAGGGAGGAAAACCCTGCACTCCCATGCTTTTAATTTAAGTTTGTGTGGTTTTATTTGGGGAATCAGCAAAAATGTGAAAGTTATAAACCTGTGTGGATTTTTATCAAATAGTTATTCCCAGGTATTTGGGAATTTTATGTGAAGAACTTTATGCTGATTTTTGTAATCATGTATGATGCATCCTAGCTGATTTTGTGATCCATGTATGAAAACTGAGTGGGATGGGACTATGGCAAGTAAGCTCATTTGAAAAAGGTCCTTTTTTCTGCCTTGAATTTTCAAGATAACACAGCTCATGAGTGATTGTATTTAGTAATACCTGGCTTTTTGGTGCCTGTTATCACAGAAAATATATTCTGAAGCAACTGCTACTTCAGCTTTCGGGATAAGGAGTAGTCTAGCAAGAAAAACTGCTTAAATCCTCCGCCCAGCACTGTCACAACTGGTGTGCTTTGAACATAGGCAGAGACAAGCAGAGTTAGAAATCTGTTCTAAAACTCCAGAACTGCCTGATTTTGAAATGATCTCTTCTTGATGTGGAACGTCCCAGAAGCTTGCTGTCTCATCCAAAATACGAATCCTGCCAGGAATCCTAAATAGGTAACGGTCCGTGACGGATGGTTTGATAACGAGCGTTCATCTGGCTTCTTGTTTTTCCCCTCACAGTTGTCTGGTGGGTGCGAGCTGACGGTGGTAATCCACGATTTCACCGCCTGCAACAGTAATGAGCTGACAATCCGCCGTGGGCAGACAGTGGAGGTCCTGGAGAGGCCCCATGACAAGCCCGACTGGTGTCTGGTTCGAACCACAGATCGGTCCCCAGCTGCAGAAGGCCTGGTCCCCTGCGGGTCCCTCTGCATCGCCCACTCTCGCAGTAGTATGGAGATGGAGGGGATTTTTAACCACAAAGGTAAGAAACAAAGTCTAGTTGTCAGTAGCACTAGTTTGGGGTAATGGGGAGTACTGTGTAAATGGGAACTTTGTTGTTCTTGTGCTGTTTTGGTTTCTAGGTTTTAATTAGATAAAACAGAATGCTTTTAGCAACCTGCAGCCACGCTGTCTGTTCCAAAAGAAGCAGTTTGCAATTCTCAGTGTTAAGTGAAAAGGTGGCTGAAGACAGGGAAGAGATTGAAGCAAATTACATCTTGGTGAACAGAGTTATGTATCATGTTAGATCAAGCTGCGATGATAGGAAAATCTGTATCTGTCGTGTGCTGAAAGGGGGGAGGGAAAAAAATCTCCAGCATGCATTGTCAATGGTTCCTGAGAAACCCTGCAGTAAGAAGTCATGACAACATCAGGTTCAGCAATGGAAAAGGTAAATACACGCATCCATATGCCCTGGTACAGGAATTGATTATTTGGACTTCTGTATTTTACTTAACTGAGTTTTCCAGAGTAGCAGTGGCACACTCATCCCTTTTTCCCAGAGCAGCTCTGAAATCTTACTTTGTTTTTTCAGATGCATGAAAGAATGTGGCCCTGAAGGGTGCAAAAAAAATCTGATAACTTTTTGAAACTTTTTAAGGTTTTTGTGTGCTTTAGTCTTTTGGCTCTGTAAACTCCCCAGGCTCACAGAGTAGTTTGTATTAGAGAAAATGCTTGCTTGCTTCATTTGAAACTACTTGAGTTTGCAGCCTTTGAATAGAAAGCAATGTGAATTTAAAAAAAATTTTGGGGGGGAAAAGATGCATTTCAAAAAGGTCATTACTGCAAGTAACAAGATTAGCAGGAAAGTGGTGTTGGGGAAAACTTGTTTTCCAAAACACAAAATTCTGGTTTTGGAGAGTTTTACATAAATATAACCACAAATTTTTCAATTATTCAGTCCATCCCAGCTATCAAATTACAATTTTTCCTAGTTGTTTCAGACACCGTGTAAATATGCTTGGCTAAAAGAGGGGAGAGTTTGTGTTTCTTACATTAGGAGCATGCACAGCAGGAACTTCCTGAATGCAGGGTGAAGGGGGGGGATGTCTGAAGGTCTGAGCTCTGTATGGTTGGAATGCTTTTTCATCCCCTTGTGTCCTGTAACAATTTCGATAAAGAAAGTTTGCAGTTGTTCTGATAATAAAATTGGAAAATGTAGTTAGGCAGAGTTAGGTATCTCTGAAACATTTCTTCCTTTGACTAGGGGGTGAAATCATAGAAATGTCAACAGGGTTTGTTTTTTTTTTTAACAACACTCATAGAATTGATAAATCAAATTTCCTTTGCAGCTAAGGGACTTCACCTTTGAATGCAGAGAATTATATTAGGAGAGGTAGATTGTACTGGACCATATCTGTAATATGAAGAACACTGAGCCTGTCAGACTTCTGAGGGAGAGATAGAGCTGGTTTTGTCTTTGAAAGGTTACTTTTATTAATCAAACCAGTGGACATAACCTGTATTGCTTTTTTTCCTTTAGTGTTTTTTGGGGGAAAATGGGGCAGAGTATTGTAAAGTTACTTTAGTTTCTGTTCAACATGTTGCTTTGAAATAAAGAGCATTAATTTATTATATTGATCATGGAGACTGAAGAAGAGGAGGCCATTGCTAGAATAAGCATGACTTGCAGGGTTGAATGCAGCCTCAGAAGTGACTTTTGTTCCTGCCTCTGCCACAGGCTTCCTGTGGGATGTTATGGCGTGCCATCTAAACTCCAGTTGATAAGAAGCAGCTGCTGATTGTTTATTCCCACATTGCTGGTTGTCAGGCTTTAGGAGCTGGATGTTTGATTTGTAAAGTTTCCTGTGCATGTGACTGTGACTTGACTGAAGTCAGTGTGAACTGTCTTGAACATAATGTTAAATAATCTGGGGTGGGGAAAAAAAAAAAGGGGGGGGTCAAAAAACCAAACAGCTTTAGACTGGGTACTTGTAACCACTGGATACATTTGACTTCAGTCTCTACCTCAACTTCCTTTTGCTTGAAAGAGGTTGATGGTGTTGATTTCACAAAGGGATTACAAAAATTAAGACGAACTAGTGGAGTGCTTTGATTTTATTTTTCCCCACAGAGTGAAAAGTACCTCAGACAATCCCACAATGCAATTATTCATTCTCAAGTGCTGCATTTGATTAAGATCTTTAAATAAGGCATTGGGGAATATGCTAATCAGAAGAATGGAAAAACAATTAGATTATCTTCTCAGAATTGTTCACTGTGGGCATTGATTAAGGCATGAATTCCTAAAAAAAAAAACCAAAAAAAACCACCAAAACAACAACAACAAAAAGAACCCCAAAACCAAACCATTACACCTATAACAAAGAACCAAGTGAATGACTTTACATATTTTTAAGGCAGTCCATGTACTTGGGTGGACAACTTTTAAATGTTCTATTTCCTAGATTTCTGGTGTTTGATTCTGCAACTTCAGTCTTTTTAATACATATTTTTTCTTTTTTCCTTGTTTTTTTCTTTTTTTTTTTTTTGACCAGCAAAGCTTTCAGAGTTTTTGAATGATTCAACAAATTAGGATATTGCCCTCTGGAGTTTTAAGGTCTGAAAAGACAGGTTATATGTCAGGCTTGTAGTGTGAGCATCAGGTCTGAGTAATTCTGTACGGTTCATGGGCTAAGCCATGTGCAGCAGACAGGAGTCTTGAATTTGTGCATGCCTGGCATCACAGGCTGTTGTGAGAGGCTCAGGGAAAGAGAGTGTTTATGTAATTCTGAAGGAATAAGGGAGGCGATCACCATCAGAAGTGGTGGGGGCAGCTGCTTGGATGTTGAGTGGTTAGCCTATACAAATGGCCTGTTGAAGCGAAGAGTTTCGCACTCCTTTCAGTATCTATGGACCTTACAATTTTGATATTTTCAACAGTGTTTCAGTACTGTTTGCCAACTAAACAAGCTGGAAAGCCACGGAATATCAAAGTTTTGAAATGGCAAACCTCTTCTAATTTACAGCTTGTTCTTAAGTTGTGTAAAACCACTTTTCATCACTAAGCACAGAAATGCTGGGTGATATTTAATGCCTTAAATAATCTGAAATCGTTATCTGAAGTAGGGTAATATGAAGGATTATTAAAACAGCAAGTATGTTCAGTGCAGCCTAGTTCTGACAGCTGATCTTGGTCATTCCTTGTCTTTCTACATACTATCTGTCAGCCATGAAAGGTAACGTTTTATTCTCATGTTAGACAGCCTTGAAAATAACCTCAATCACTTGCCTCTAAGGTCTGTACTTTAAATATCTAATCAGTATCAATGGGTAAAGAAAAAGCATTTACAGTGTCTTCTTTATAGTAATTAAGATAACAAACATTTTATTAAGAGTATGGGGAAAGCATTACACAGAAGAAAGACATTCACTAGGTGGATAGTCATATAAGGGGAGGGTTGATTGCAGGTTCCAGACCGCTGGCTTGCTCTGCTGGATATCAAATCTATTTTTGTAAGTTATTTGGGTCACTTAATCAATTTGACATGCAGTTTACAGATGAGTACATTTTTAAAAATTTAAATCCCTTTTATAATGGAGGAAAAAAGAAAAACAAGTGGGTAGTGAAGAGGTTGAATAACAGTTGGTGCACTCTACAAAAAATAAATTACTGGCTTTGGAAGAACATGTTTTTCACAAGTAATACATAAGGCAACAATTTTTTTTTGCAGTGATACCCCACATGTTATTGGGCATGGGGGAGAAAGAATGTTCCTGTTTATTTGATGCTTCTCTCTCTTTTTTTTTTTTAAGGTTTTATTTTCATTCTGTGGTACATCTTTTTATATGTGCAGTTCTCTTTCCTTTGCTTGCAGGGCATTTACACAGCCGCAGAGCTTTGGGTAAAGGGCAGGGGACAGGATTCACTATAATGAAATTGAACTTGTAAGCTCAGAAAAATTGGTGGGTATTTAAAATTGTTTGTGAATATCTTGCCTAATTAGATCAGAAGTTCAGTGGCTTTTCCAACTTAGGAGTACTTCTGAAGTCTGAAGAATTTGTGATAGTCCATGATATCTCTTCTGTAGATGCTGCTGTTTAGAGACAAAGGCTATAAGCCTTTGCTCATGAGGCTTGCATTTACATGTCTCTTTTAAGTTACGGGGGTTTTTTGGGACCATGTCCAAGTGCGAATTCTTGTTACTATCTGTTTGGTTCAAAACTTGGCCACAGTATTGGTTTGTTCAGATCTGAAAGGCAGATGATATCTTAGTAACACGGTGACATACCACGCACCACTACAATGCTGAATACTGGCTTTTAATTTTACTGTCAGGATACTGTCCTGACTGGTGTCATAAACAGAAAAACATTATTTCAGCAGTCTTCCTTTTTTTTTTCCAACTATTATATCTCTGAAGAGTCTACTGTAAGAAGGAGGATCAAATGGCTGGTGCTTTCCAAGACAAATGTTGGCAAATCTGTTTAAAAAGCTCTGTGGTAAGCCCTTTTCTACATCTGCAAGATGGGAAGGAGTGGTGTAGGGCAGGTGTTGCAGGTGACAGAGCTCTTCCTGAATTGGTATGGGGACCTCGTATTCAGCAATTAAGAAAAAGAAAAGTTGCATGGGTGATCTAGAGAAATGTCCTCTATTTTTTGAGGCCACAGAATGGGGCAAAACAGTCTTGAATTTGTTACGTTAAGTAAACTTGCTCTTGCACAACTGGAGACCACCTACTCAGAATATTAATTTTAGATGGAAGGGGAAGGGGAGAGAGTAAAGGTAAAATGTATTACATATAATCAAGAGCTTTAAAAGTTGTGACTGAGAAATTGTTTCCATGTTGAGTCCAAATACTTTTATGTAGGAAGAGGAAGCTCTGGATAACAGCAGCAGAATTTGATCCAGTAAGATGGGAATCTAGTTTGAATAGTTGAAGGACTTCTTGTTTGTAGTGGAAGAAAAGAAGGGTGACTTGGGCAGCAATTGTTTGCTTGCAAGCAGAGGGAGGCTGTAGCAGGGGAGGGTTTGCTGTTTTGAGACTGCAAGCAAGCAAATCACAGGCTCCGTATGAGGAAAAAGGATCTCCACCCGTGGCTCAGAGCCAAAGTGCTGCCTGTGTGACTGTCTGACAGGGTTTGCAGCTGCAGGAAATGAGTTACAGCCCAGGTCAGCAGGGAAAGTAACCCCTAACAATGAGTACGGTGCTTGCTGTGCCTTGGGGCCACGTGGCAAAAGGTGGGGGCTGTAGTTTCCAGGGCACCACACAGAAAGGGATCTGCTGCTGCTACACAGCCAGATGCAATTGCACGCAGGAGGTGCTATAGAGGGCTATGTTCGGGTTGTACAAGACACTAAATGTTAATCTAAAAATTCTGTTTCTTGATGAATCAATCGCCTCTTCATTAAATTTCCTAATAACAGGCTGCCCATCCAAATAACAAACTGATACAAAGCCTTATGAGGAGCTCACAGGAGGCAAAGTGGAGCAGTCAGTTGGATTTCACACTTGTTGGTCTAAATTAGCAAAAATTGTAAAAGCTGTGCTGCAGTGTCTGTTCAACTTATCAGGCAGACTTGAGCTTGAACAGAGGTGCAGGCATTTTAATAGCTGAAGTTCAACTTCACAATTACCAGTTCTTTTAAAGCCTAGTAAATCATAAATTTCCATGTAATCACAAATATTTTGCCAAAAATCATTACTAGTCTAATAGTGGCAAAGAAAGATAGTTTGAATTCAGGTTTTGTGGGTATGTGTGGCTTTTCAAACATGTTCTCATGCTTTAGTCCAGGTAAACAAAATAGCTGCAGTATAAAGTGAAACAACAATTCTCTATCCTGACTTTCCCACCTTGTGGTTTTATTTGAGTTCATAGTTAAAAATGTGATTTGAGCATAAGTAAATTTAAATAAAATGTCAGCAATTGACTGTGGTCCATGAGTTCGTAATTTGCATTGAGCTTTATAACCAAACTATATCAGATGGTCAGAGTTAATAGCCAAATTCTAGTTCAGCCTTGAATAAACAGTAAAGTCTGTATGAATTAGTTCCTTGTGCGGTCCTAAACTAGGTAAGATCAAATGGATCTCACAATTTGAATTTCTGGAAGAGTTCTCTACGTTATTCATAGGTGCTCTGAAACACCATAGGATTGATTTCTGCATAAAGCTGCCTTTAACTCCTGCGCTATTCTTTTATCATAACCCAGCCCAGGAAGACCTATCAGATATATCTGTATTTCCCATGGTGACTCTGTTTGTGGGAATAAGCATATAGTTAATTTATCTCTGGACTTTTTGTTCATAGGTAATGAAAGCTTTTTGCCCTGCTTGGGAGCTCAGTATTATAGCTGAGAAGAAGACTTTTTATAATACTGGCTCGAATGTACTTTTGGTCCCAGATAGCTGCCAAATATATTTCTCTTATATATTGTATTTGGAAAGGAAATCAGTGCGTTTAAAAAAAAAAAAAAAAAAAAAGTCTTTCCTTCAGAACAGATGTATTTGCACAGCTGATTTTTGGGAGGTAAAAGGTGGATATAAACCAGCAGTTCTGAGGGCTTTAGATTTCCCAAGAGAGTTGTTATTTTGCTTGCAATTAGCCTTTCTCTGACAGCAGTTTCTTTTTCTAACCAAGGTATTGAAGTAGAACAGAGTACAAACTAAAACCATATCCTGCAAATGTTGTTCGTATGTTACAATTGAAGAAAAACATCCTGGGGTGGTGTTTATTTTCCTTAACTGTCCCTCTTCAGGTGCAACAAACTGTTGAAAAAGTCACTTCAGTGTTGAGAATCACTTCTTGAGGGTGTCTGTTACCCATATTTTGCTTTGGATTAAGTAAATCTTCAGAGCTGGTGCTCCAAAGAGCACCTGAGAGCAACCCAAAAGATTTGTCTTCTATTTCAATAGGTAGCTTGGCAGGGTGGTGAGGGACAGGGATGGTGAGGCTAGGGACACCTGTTTAGGCAGGAGAGTGCTCTTAGAGACACGGAGTTGTCATAGCTGTGTGGTAACTGCCTTGTTCGTGACAGATGACAAGGAGCTGTTGGTGTATATTTTTCTGCAGTTGGGGTGACTGTTCATTTCCAAGGACGATCTGGGTAATTTTACCTTATGCATTTTCCTTCTGTCACAGAACTGTCTATTACTGACAATATCCGTAAGGTCTTCTCTTCTTTTTCTGACTCTAGTTTTCTGGCACTTCTGCTGCTGTGTCTCATATTCTTAAGCTTGGTACTGGGAGGAGTATTTATGTGTTTTGTGTTTAGTGGAGAGGAGAGAATTGTTGAGGAGCAGGCTAGAGCCTATGTTCTTGTGCACCTTTCAGGACATCATCACATTATATCACATCATCTGTTGTCATCACTGCCTGCAGCTGGAATTAGCGGTATTTAGTGTTCCACTGACTTCCTCCAATTCTGTTTTTGTGAGGAGACTGCTGAAAGTCCGTGTATCATTGACTTCATTTCACTTTTCCTGCCATCAAACAGTAAAATGCTAGTCTGTTATGCATGCTAAACCAGAAACGTTGCATCACTTTTAATACAACTCTAACAGAAGCTTTTAAGCAGATGTCTTTGCTGTCTCTTAAGTTGTTGGCATTGGTTTCAAATCACTGCTTCATTATGCAATGTTTTGCTACTATTTTGAGTGCCTATTCACTGGTACAGGTATAGTTTCAATTTAGGATAGGCTTGTGTTTTCTCCTAGCTTTGAGTTGAGTACAAAATAGCAAGATATTTTTCTCTATCTGGGACAGCTACTGAACTGAAATTCATCATTCTCTGACATGGAAGTTACACAAATAAGTGATGGAATTCTTAGAGCAAACTGTGTAAAAGAGGTTGGCCAAAGCCCCAAGTAATCTGGTCTGGTCTCATAACTGACCCATCCTTCTGAGCAGAAGGTTGGACTATATGGATTTTTGAGACCCCTCTCAGCTTCAGTTATCCTGTGATACTACTCTAAAAGTTAGAATTGCAAGCGTGGATGTTATAAGTGTTTCCTGGAGTCTTGGACTTCCCTTACTGTCTGTGGGGATATCAGAAATGCTTAAGATTTTGCCCCAAAATATATTAATTCCATGTGAAAAATGGAATGGAATTGTGAAAAGTATTTCTGATCATGAACAGCGCTATTCTTGTTGCACCGTGCTGGGTGTGATCATAGCTTTATTAGGCATATGTTCATTTGTTAATATAAGCTTTAAAGTATCAGTGATATGGAGATTCCTTAAAAACAGAGTCTAGGGAAGTGCAGCTGCATCTAAGAACCTACAAATATTCTGAAGGAAGGAAAGCTGCTAGGGAAGCCACCCAGAAAGGGGGACCAGTAAAGCAGTATGTTCATCTCTTGCTTTCTACAGAAAAGCTTAAGGGACATGGAAGTAAACGGGGTCACCAAGGTCTAAGTTCAAGCTGTTGCTCTTCCTCTTACAATAGGAGGTGATTCTTAGAAATGTTATACGTGGGGAATTTCTAGTGAGGAAAAAGATCCTGAAAGAGAATGAGAAAGAAAGCAGGGCTTGCTAGCAGAAAAGTAGATTAAGTGAAAGGGTTTATTAGAAGAAACAAGAAAAACCCAGAAGACTGAAGACTGGTTGAATGGATTGAAGTATGCTTTAGGCAGTATTAAACAGAAAAGCTTGATTGGTGAAAACCACCAAATTGTTAACCACATATCTTAAAATTTTTATGTCAGTAGCTAATCTGTGTTAGAGAGTCTATTTATCATGGCCTGACTTGGTCATTGGTCCATCCTAGCGTGGTTTTTGCTAACTTTTCTCATTGCCTCAGGGTTGACAAAATACATGCACTCTAAATACTGGTTGATTTGGTAGAACAGGCTTAGGTGTGTTCATCCTTTCATCCTAAAGATGTAGCAGGACTAAATGCAATCGTACCAGAATCGGTTTGGAAACCACTGACTTTCTGGTTACAGGCCCAGAGTAACATCTAAAGAGAAGGTGCTTACAGATGGTACCCTGGAGGTACGTGCTGTGTTCTCTTTGTGCCTTGGTTGCTTGCTTAAGTGAAAGGCCAAGCTGTGGGATCCAGTGCTTGCTCACATCATCTTCATAAGACTATGCTGAGATTAATAGCAGTAGTATTTTGCTATCTTCTTTTGCTGTTTCTGGAATAACAAAGCCTTACTCTGTTATTGAAGTTGTTGGGGTGATGACAAGCATTTACATTTCTGTAACAATTTTTATTTGAAAATAAGTTTTTTGTCTATTTTGACAGTCTCATCTTTCACGTAGAAGCATTGTATTATTTTTATAAAGCAAAATGCCATTCTAAATTGCAGAAGGAAATAGCACTGTTTTGTCTGAGCTTTTGAAAGACAGGATTGCCTTTTGAAGAAGTTTAAGTTCTTAAGAATACTAACCTCCTATTTTTGTCAGCAAGAGGCGTGCGTATTAGGATATAGAGTTTGTTTAGGTCTTTTTGAGTGCTTCAGGAAGGTAACGTTATTACCAGTCTAAAACTTCAACCATGACAGCATGCTTTGTTCAGGAGGAACTAACTGGGGAAAGACAATGTGCAAAAATTCTGTGTCAATTAAAAAAATTTTCTTGCATCTAAATTTTAGTTGCTGTCCTAAAGGAGAATCATTGTCTTAACTGAGTGTAGTTACTTTCTGAAGTATCTAAAACATATCTAAAAATAGCCACTGTAATTCTGCATTTTCACAGTTCTAGTAAGTGGTGATGATGTAATTTGTAGGAAGTATACCCTTGTCAATTTTGTGAACTGTGTGACCATGTTAACTTTTTTGGTTCAGAGCTAACTTTCTTTTAAATGGATGTAAAACATATACTGTGTTACCCAAACGGAAGTGTCTTATCTGTTTCAGGGCTGGATGAATCTACATTTAAAACTCAGAGTAGATACAAAAAATGTTAATTACAATGTAGAAACACTCACATTTGCGGAATTGTTTGGCAGTAAATTTTTCCTGGTGTTTCTGAGTTTTAACCCCTGTCCATTCTGCTCCCTTCTTTCTCTTCTCCCTGTGGAAAAGCTAGCCTCCAAATATACTTAACTCTGTTTAGTAACAAATCTGTGTTTATAATTTACAAAAATGCAGCATGTGAAATCCAGGCTCAGAGAGAGACAGAAAATGCCCATTTCTGATTTTGCTTTCCTGTTAGGTGTAGGGCAGAGGAATTGCAGAGGTTGCCTAATTTTGCTTTAATCTAATAAAGGAAGATGTGAAGGTATGTAAGTTTTTTATGTTAAATGCTAATGTTTGAAATCCAGACGAGTGCCTTCAGTGCCCGTGTGCCTTTCCTGCTTCCAGAAGCAGCAGAGTGTTGGGTCATGGCAGGGCTCCAGCTGCCATACCTAGCAGTGCCGTGCAACTTAAGCTGGTCTGTTACATAGACATGACTTCTGGTAGGCAGTCCTGAGCAGAGACAAAAGGAGAAGTCTTGATGGTAGTAGCCCTTTGTAGCTAACCAAAATGTGTTTGTACAATTTGAACTTAGCAGAAGGGGAATAAGAAGTGTTTCAGTCAGTAATACCAACCAGCAAGTAGCCCACGCAGCAAATGCGCGTGTATGGAACTTCAGCATCAGTATTTCTTACAGGAAGTACATGTCCAGATTTGAAAGCATTTCTTTTATTTTTAATGAGCTAGTTTGGTTACTAGAACTGTTCATTTTCCTTTTAAGTGACTTAAAAGAAATGAATTTAAAGTCAAGAACCTGATTCAATATTCTGAACGCTTATGGTGAATATATTCTTACCCTTTCCTTTTGTCTTTGCATGCATTTCCAGTTAAGATAGTTGGCTAAGAGATTTAGGTTAAAAAGAATCCCCACTCCTGTATGTTCAGTTATAACTGATTTGGAAAATCAAACTTTGTTTTGAACAGATTTTTTTTTTTTCCTGCCAACAGCCTGATTCCTTTTTTCTTTGGAGAGGGAAGGGAAGAGAAAGGGTGTTTCAAATATAGTTGAGGAGACTACATCAGAAAATTCAAAAGAAGAAAAAAAAAAAAAAAAAGGCATGATAAAGGGTAACTTGAATAATAAAATTATTGTAAAAAAAATAGTGTTTCTTTAATATGTCTCGTTATGACAGCAAGTATTTCTCGCTTGGAACAATTTTTGTGTTTTCTCCAATGTAGAGATGAGGCATGGCATATTTCGTCTCCCCTCCCACCCCTCGCTAAGTCGTGAATGTATGTGGAACAACATTCCTTACACTCATCCAAAAGACTTTGTTTGAATTATCTGAAGCTGGTTTGTTGTGGTTTTGCTGACAGTGGCTGGGATCCTTCAAGCTGATTTGGCATGCTGCAGTGGTGACTGTGTTGAGGAGTCAGAATTTTCTCAAAGCTTTTCCAGATAAACAGAAGACCAGGGACACTGAACATCTCATCATTTCTTTGAAAGACCTCTTCATTCTTGGGAGTGGTATACTGGCTCCAATTCCTTGGCTACAGCACAAACAGAATTAAAATCTCAAGAAAATAGTAGCCAAACTATTAAGATGGGAGAGAGTGTACAATGTCATCTGCTTTTTGATATTCTTTCTTGCTGTAGGCATGAGCAACAGCTAGGGCATGTTCTGGAAAGCTGGAGACAGGAAGGACTTGTTTAGATCCTGGCCTTCGTGACTGAATAGTTGGATAAATGTTTCATTTCCCAATATTTTTAATTAAAGCCTGAGTACTTCAGTGTCTTGGTATCAGTTGCTCTTGACAAATGCTTTACCCAAGATGTAGAAGGGAAAGCTATTAATCACCCAGCTGAAAATATCTCTTTACCCTCAATCAGAAAATACTTCTCCCAGGTTTCCCAGCTAATTAGATAGCCTGCATGTTTTCTTACAGGTTGTTGTTGGTTGGTTTTGGGTTTGTTCTTTTTCTGTTTGTTTGTTTTGTTTTGTTTTGTTTTGTTTTTGGATTGAAACATGCCAGTATTTTGAAAGGAGTTCTTGGAAATCTCAAGTTAAGGATGTTCACACAATTCATTGCAAAATACAATTTCTGACTGATTCAATTTAAAGTATTTCTGGCGGCTGGTAGTAAAGAACAGGAAACGGCGTGCTGAATGTAAGTCCAAAGAGCCACTGTTGTAATGATTCTGCTCCTTGCAGACCGGCAGTGTTATCTGTGAGACTGAGGAGCAGCGAGCCTATTTTTTGGGAACAGGATGATCTTTGTTTGTGGGGCTGAAGAAACCAGATCCTAGTGGCGCAGCTGTGCTCCAAGCAGTTAAACTGTGGACACATTGTATGCTGAGGAAAAGGCAGTTAGGCTCCTTTCAGAATTTTAATCCTAGTGTGAGAGCTCACCTTTGAAGACTCAACCTCAGATATATTTAATGATTCATTTTTGCTGTTCTACAATTTCTTGGTTGTGTTAGAGTATTCTGCATGAGGCAGAGCCTCTGACTTGCCAAAGATAGGATTTGTATGCAAAGTCTGCCTGATTTATTTTTTATTTTTGTTAATGGGAAATGCATATTGTAAATAAAATTCCTTTTGGTTTGTGCAATGTTAATTTAGTTCAAGAATTTTAATAGTTATGGATTTAAGTCTAATGTTTGCTCCTAGGTCTAGGTGGTCTTTGGTCCTGCACAGTTTTGGAAAAGCCTGAATCTTTTCTCTCCCACATGCAGAAGCACAGCTCAGAATTGTGCACTTCTAAACCATGAAAGCATTTGTCTCATAGATCACTTCAAAATAGTTTTAAAATCATGACATTTAGATGCAGGCAGAACTGAATAAAGAATTCGCTCTCCTATTCATTTCAACTATCTTGTATACACTTCTTCACTTTTAAAATTCTTTTTTTAAGAATTTGTTTAAATAACTTTGTAGTACTGATTTAAGAATACATGAATTGCTTTTGTAAATGGCATGTCTGGAATACAAGGGGGGAAGATTCCAGAGAAGAAGATTTAATTTTGTTTGAGAACAACATTGAAACAACACTGAATTTTGAAACTGGGTTTTTTAATACTATAATTGTTTAAACTTTTTTCTTTTTTTCACAAAAGGTAGATACCAAGGAAAAAGGTTGGCTCTTTGGCTCCTTTTTCAGGCTCTGAACCAACTCAAAATAGGTGTTTAAAAATGAAATTTCTGGGTTTTATTAGCTTCCCTTTCTTGTTCTGCTTATTTTCTCCAAGATGGTGTAAAATGTAATGGGACCAAGGATTAGGTTGGAATGCTGTTTATCCTTGTTTTAATGTAAGCTGTTATTTATATTGCCATGCAAATATCTTGGAGTATGAGAAATGCAGTCAGTTTAACTCCAGTTGTCCCTTTAAACAAAACAAAGGATGAATGTTTCCATTCTTACATGCAAGACTAGTAATAGTACCCTCAGATGAGGTAGCACTTCCATGGGGAGGTTAACGCAGTGGCAAACGGTGATTGCAGATGCTGCAGTTAGGAGCTGGTACCCGTGAGAAGCTGAAGCTGTAGCAAGGTAATTTGCTGACTGTCAGTGGCAGGGACTGAGGAGCTGTTACTTCTGCGCTGGGGTGAGCTGGCAAAATGTATACCCTAAGATGGTTTTGGCAGTCTGGCATTGTCCCTCAGTGAGCCTCGAGATTAATTGCAGAAAGTTGATCCCATTTCTTCGCCATAGTCATAGATACGGGTGTGTGATGCTTCATTTACATATATCATACAAAGTATGTGCTACCTTATCTGCTGAGGATGTACAGTGCTCTTCTAATTGGGTTTTTTTTAGTTTCTTTGCTTATTCACTGGGATGTAGTCTTTCTAACAATATGCTGTCTTAAAAGTGAGAGGGCTCTTTTGCCTGGAATTTTTAAATCTTTTTGAAGTAGCCATCAACAGAATTTTCATCTGGACACTTATTTTGTCACAGGTTTAAGTGACTGAGAAATGTCATAAATTGCTAGGGTCTGAAGGGCCTTTTATCAGTAGTTTGCTTTCAGAAATGAAGCTGATAACCCTACTTTTTTTAAAGGAAACAACATAAAATGTATAGCCAAGTGAACTCATTTCTGCTTTACACAGGTAAGGTGAAAAAAGGAATAGTTAGTTTTTACTTTTTAAAACAATACTATTTTAAATGCTGTCAAAAGGCATGGGTCAGTATGTGAGCTTTTTTCTTTGCTAATTTAATCAAAGTTTATTGTCCCATTGGGCTGGGGTCTACGAATATTTAAGCAGCGGATGAAGGGGGGAGCAGCTCAGTGCTGCTGTGCAATATGCCGTGCAATTCAACCTCTTCTGTGCTGAGCTTGTGTCTGTGCCCAGCTATGGTTTTGCCTAAAGCTCTTTCTCCACATAGACGTGATTGTTGGCTGCAGAATTAAGATTACCTGACTGGTTTCTTATTACTGAGGATGAGTACCTACAAAAACTTGCTGATGCAAGGAGCTGCAGGAAGAGCTGTCTAGCAGACAGGGAGAGCTAATGCGAGATGAGGCGCTGGAACACAGAAAACCTGATGGAGCTAAAGAACAAAGAGAGCTTTGTAGTAGAGCCTGAAGTAAACCATAGAAAGGCATTAATAGGCTGCTTGTTTGGTCTTAAAATTACGTATATTGATACAGGTCACTGTTTCAGATGGTAGTTGAGAATTGTGATACATCTTCAGAAGTTTACGTCTAATCTCAGATGATGGTGGTACTAAATAATGGTCCCAGCATGTTAAATTAAGAATTGTTGGGTTTATGATGTAGAAGTCCTCTCCCTTTTGCTTATACTTCAGTAGGAGAAGTTACGGGTCTGAGCTTTGGTCTTGGACCATAAGAAAGTTGTAGCTATTGGTTTCAGTTGATGCATTGAGATGTTTTTCAATCAAATTCTTACCTAATACCCACAGTCACTCTGCAGCACGTTCATGTGGAGTCTGCTGTCTCCACCCCAGTGTTGCTGTGGAGCAATTGCTTTTTACAACAATTGTGTACATTGAAGACAACTTCTTATCTGTGATCCTTTCTTCTTAACCATGTAACCTCTGAAATGTGCTTTAAGTAATGGTTCACATAGTTGTTCTCTCTCCCTCACCACCTTGATTTACTTGTCAGATTTGTCTTCTGAGAAGAGAAAGGGCCAAAGCAAAACCGAAAAGTAGTGGTGTTTGATTTGAGTAGGAACAGAACTTTTTGCAATAGCAAGCTGCAAATGATGTGGTTCACAGAGCATTTAAAGTATCTTCGTGCAAGTATTATTGGTGTTACAATGTCAGTCTGTGCAGTTTAAAAGCAAAACAAAACCAACCCCAAACCAGTTTTATGTATAAATTTTGCTGTGTTTTAGTCGGAAGCTTTCTTACATGTGGAAGTCAGTATTTCAAAGCTGTATAACTTCGCTAACTTTGTAAACGTTAAAGACATGAGAGTTTAACTACAATAGCAATGGCTGGATATTCTTTAGTATGCCTGATGTGCGTGGGAACTGTTGGGGAGTAGAGGAAAGGGATTGTTTCATTTATTTTTTTTCTTACTCAACTAGAAACTAGAATCATTTTCAGATGTTCTACAATTTCATGAAGAATAAACTAGCCTTAGTGGAAGTCTCACCATAGGTGGCAAACTGTAAAGATTCAGTTATCCTGAAGAAAGAGGGGTTTTTCTTCTGGTTTGTTGGTTTTGGTTGTTTGGTTTTTTTTTTTTTTTTACACACCACTCAAGCACTTAGGAATTCAGTGTCATTTGAAGGTCGTCTTGGGTCAGAAGAAAAATATTCAGGAATCAGAATTAATGGTTTCAGTGCAGGAGGCTATGAAGGAGAAACTAATTCAGAATTTAGGGTGTCTTTCCTTAGAAACACAAAGAAAGCAAAACTGTAGTCTCAGGTGGAGGGTGAATACAGAATACAGCTCTTCAGTAGTGCAAACAGGATAACGTGTGTGTACCCAACTTGTGTTCCAGTGCTAATGATAAGCTGCCTTTGACTCCGGGACCTTATAAGCTATCAGCTCCACATAAATTTCCTATTTATCCTTGCATTACATGTATTTGTTTGTGCTATTATCATTGGCAACTCCCTCGCTGCTTTATTTTCTTCTTTCCCACTACATGCTTGTGTATTTTACAGTACTGTTTCTTCAGTCTCATTTTAGGGCTCTTTTCATGACAATATGATGAAAGTATTTCATTTCTGTTTTTACAGAAACTTAATCCTTGCTTTGGCTTCATAGCTGTTTATCTATCTAGTGAATGTAGGTTTTTGTATGTCCTTTAAAATTAGATGATGAGTTCTTCAGGGAAGAAACCAAACATGTTTTCTAAGTTTGTAAAGTGTTTAGCTAAAAAAAAAAAAAGCAACGCAACCATAAATGAGTATTTATGGACAAATACTTGTGTGGCATGCTAGGTGAAGAATGCATAGATTACCAAAAAAAAAATTACATGCAGTTTCAGTTTACTGAACAGGAAAGCAGCTTGATGAACCAGAAATTTGTCTTGCAGTATATCGGTTTAGAGGTGAAAAGATTTGAAATGCAATTTAAACCAGGGCAATATCTTAAATTTATTTGTCAAAAGGTGTGGATTTTCTAGTGTTCGGATGTTTGGTTTTTTTTTTCCACAAGCAGGGCTCGAGAGAAGATGGAGATAAGGGCAGAATCTGTTTTGGTACAGATTTTGTTAAGGAACATGGAAGTTCCAGGGCAAGTGCTGTGTGGTTTAGCTGACCAGAAAATGTCTGTCTTTTTTGTATTTATGGCTTTAGCCAAAGCATTAAAACCTAACTGTGCTGTAAAATCAAAAGGAGTGTTACAGGTTGGTTTTCTGTGTTCCAGTTAATATTACTACCTCTACTACTACCTTTGTGGAGGTACTAGACTGCATCTTTTCTGAAGGCTGAGAGGAAAAATAGCTGGTTTGCTGTATTTATAAGATCATCTTGAGCCTCAATTAGGGTAGTTACGGTAGAGTGTAATCTGCTGCATCTGGCTATTCCCACATGTGAATTTAAAGACTGGAACTGTGCTCAGTGAGTCAGAGGAGAGCATCCCTAGAAGAGCGGAGCTGCTCTGACAGCAGGGCAGGGGCTAAACCAGACTGAGAAGATAACAGCGACTTCCTCAATCTGATGGCATTGCTTGTAATGTTACCTGCGTGAACATCTTCGGGAGAAGCTGTAGCACATCCCTGGGGTGCGGGCGAGTAGGTTATTTGTAAGCTGTGGGTATCGGCACAGCTGACTCCTCACCATGCCAAACAGGATTAAACAGATTGACACTCTGGGATCGCTTCACTCAGTAAATCCTACCTGCTGCAGCAATGGGCAGCCGAGTGGCTGTAAATACTGGATTCTGGATTTAGGTACAAATATGTGCAATGGAGATATAATGGGCTGGGGGAGGAGGGTGGGTTGGTTAGTTGGAGGTTGTTTTCAAATCATAGGACTTTAGTAGGATGCTTTCTTTTCTCCTTCTCTGTCTGCCTCTACTCTCCCCTCCCGCTGACCCCAGTCAAAAAAATGCAGAGTATGACTGAAAGGACGTATATGGGAAAAGAAGCAGTTACAGCATGAATCTCTGCTCTGTAGGCTACTGGGATGCTGTACAGTAAGCTTTTTCAGAAAAAGCATGTAAAACGCATGTGCTACTTTTTTTTTTTAGCTGAACTGTGGAAGTGAAAAATGGTAAATAACTCTTGCTCTGTAAAATGTTATTAATGATAGTAATTTGTTTTAAGAGTTCAGCAGAAATTTTCTTAGAATGTTCCTGCTAAACCAAAAAAAATCACAGATTGGTTAATGACTATCATTTCTGTTAAATTATTGTTGAGAAGTAATGTTTTGGGGAATAGCGTTTGACAAGAAAGAGCAGCTGGGAAAGAAGCTGGTCTGTATGAAATTAATTTAGAGACATCATTGATTCTAAAATGTAGTATGGAGGAAAGCTGTGCTGTTTCAGTCTTAACTGGGTGAGCACAGAGGTAAGGCTAGGGATGTTCATGTTAAACTCAGTTATTGTTGGCTCTTCTCCCCTTCCTCTTTTATAATTTTAACAGGAAACAGTACTTGTCCTTGGCATTTGGACTGTTGCAGAACAAGTTCGATTCTCATATGTAACAGTCTGAAATGTCTGCAAGACAAAACAGTGCTAACCTTCGGTGTCTAGAGCTGATGCCCTGTGGGGATGCCTCCTTTTCAGATGCAAGTTGTTTGCGGATAGGTTCAAGTCTGACATACCTGTTGCTGTATGCATATACTTAAAATAAGCAGCAAAAGGCAAGTTATAATCTGTGTTATTTGATAGCATCCAGACTGCTGTTACGATGGACTGAGAGGAAAGGGAGGATGGTAAAAGGTTTGCAAACATGAAATCAAGGATGTAATGGAAAGTAATCTTATAGGGGACATCTGAAGATAGGTCACATGTTAGTGGAATGGTAGTAATTCTCAGTAGTTCCTCAAAAGATAACGAGGCCTTGGAGTACCAGCCAGAGGGACTTAATGTTGGCAGGCTATAGTCTCTGATCATGCAAATAGAGCTGTGTTAGAAAGCTGCTCCGTACACCCCAGTGCTGCACAGTCACTTCCTAAAACAGCAATTATTCCAATTTTTTAGAAGTAAACAAGTACAGAGTGTCTTGGAGGGAGGTGGGGGTGAAAGGCGACAATTGCAAATAATAATTGATTGGCAGAATGCTTTGCACCAAAATATTTTACAGCAAGTGCTCACCCAGAGCTGTGACTACCTAGGTCAGCTGGAGGTCTGTTAGCAGCACAGCAAGAGTCTTTTTCCCTTTCTGTTGCTTTGCATTCTCGTCTTCACTGGAGCTCATTTGCTTAATTTCTGCTCTTGTTGCTGCAGTGGTAAGCTGGGCTCGTATCTATCTGGTTTTTACTTCTAAAGAATTTTTAGAAAACATGTTTTCTAAAGTGCTGGGTGTAGTCAATCCCAATCAGCGAGATGCTTTCCATTATTACTATAAATTAAGGTCGTAGACATGTATGAAGTCTTGTTTGGCAAGCATACATGGTTTCACAAACATTCTTCATTGTTCTCTCTCTCTGTCTTAAAAACAGATGTCCATGTGTACAGAGAGTGTTGTAAGGAGGCTCAATAGCCTTTCCTTTCATAACAGGGGAACAAAGATTACTTGCATGCCTCAGTATAACTGTAGCTATGCCACCTCTTGAACTGGAAGGAACAGAAATTGTATCTGTAGTATTTCTGGCCACTGCAAACTTAAAACTGGCAATTTGGGATTTAGGCTGAATACTCAGAATGTACTCTAGTGCATGATTTTACTCATAGAAGACTTTAACTGAGGCTTCAACTTTGCTGAAAGAATTTTTAAGGAATTAAAAAGTTTGGTTCATTCTTCATTAAAATGTTAGCATATATGTGCATTTAATAATTACATACTCCTGTGTAATTAAATGATGTGAGTTTTTTCCCCACTTGTTCTTGAAGTCTGAAGGAAAAAAATGCATTCAGATTTAGGGAGAAAGAAAATAGTCTTTGAACAATGAATTGGCAAGAAACTACTAAATAATAAATAAGTATTGTATTTTTGCCTTTGTCTGACATCAGTTGGAGAAAGCAGTGGTGATGGTAGGAGGAAACCAATTCTCATGATAATTCCACCCATTCCTGTAACTTAAAAATGCTCTGCATTTGAGACAAGTGTGGATAAATAACAAAGTTGTTTATGGTTATTTGGCTGGAGTGAGTGTTGAGTAGTTTCAGTCCGGAACTGAACGTTGGAAATAATAACATCTTTTTTCAGTTACCTCATGAGCTAGAAGAAACAATAGGATGTATATGTTTCAGTCCCTAAGTGGGTCATGTGAGTCTGTATTTCACTTGGGAAATTTGAGAGGCAAATCTCATGGATAAAATCCAGGGAATAAATCTACAAAACCAAAATTTATCCTGAAGTTATTAACCATGTGGCAGCTGGGTTTTGGACGAGGAAAGGTGATTGTAGGAGTAGAGAGAGTTCTCATTTGGCTTTGAAGAAATACATTTATTATATGTGAAATAATTTTTAATATTGCTTAAAAGAATTATAGGAATCACACTAGCTTTCTTTTTCCTCTTTCACAACATTTTATGGTATATCAAGCCTCAGAAATAATTCATCTTTAAAACAGGATGCTTTTACTATAGAGTAATTGTTAGCAAATGATGTCCAAGAGAGGATAAGAGGTCTCTGAGGACTGGACTCAGAGGATGCGGTGGGAGAGTCCAGTATTACTAATGGGTTGGTGTAATTCTTGGCATAGATCCACCTCTACACTTTGAAAGTCTATTCTTTTAGAATACAGATGGAAGCTGTTAAATATGTGCTCTGTGTGCTTTTCCATCTCTGTGAAGAGCGTACAACAAAAATCCTCCCGAAACTGAGCTCATGTATCAGCTATATAGTTACATATGCAAAGATAACTACTTTCCTGACCTCTATGTCCTTCCTCACTGTTCTTGCAACACGGCTTTTTCGAATCTTTAGGCTGCAGGACTTGCAAGAGTTAGCTGAAGGTACTGTTTCATGGTTAGTAAAAACTGAACTACATGTCAGGTACTGCTGGCTTATTTACCCTTCACTTGCGCATGTGATCCAGCTGCTTCTCTTGCATCCAACACTGACATCATGCACGCAGCCAGACCAGGGAATTGAGCCGGCAGAAAATGTTATACCCCTCCCTCCCAACCTCCCCAAAAATAAAAGTTTTCAGGAGTAGGAGCATATGCAAGAGAGATACTGCTGTCCTTTCATAACTGCCATCCCTACTCATGAACCTGAAGTTTTGAGGTTCATATTTTTTGCTCTGAGTGCATTGATAAGATCCATAGTTACCCATATTTTCGTCTGAACTACTCCTAATTTTTGTCTCCTATAATTTGAATATGTCTTTCAGTCACTTGAAAATGCCCTGTTTTCACTCATGTAGCTCTCAGGCAGGTTACTTGCTTTGTGAAATAAGCCTAGACCGAGCAGCAGTGCAGATCAGATGTACGTATGGAGTTAGCCCCAGGCAGCCTTCTGCCTCTAATCCTTGGAAGTCTGCTCCATCCACTGCAGTACTTTCCGCTCTGACCTTGTGTAAGTACTGCATGAAAACAGAGCAATTTAAAATGGGTCTGGTAGCCCCAGCTCCTTCTCAAACCAGCTACTCAGCTCCTAGTTTTAGAGGTTTTTTTGAAAGATGTAGAAGGAAAATGTATGCTCTTCTAAGGGAAATATAGTTAGGTTTATAATTCAGCCTTCCTGTAATAAGGACTTGCGACTCCAGTTTTGTAATACAAAAAAAGCATTTATGTGTAAGAATTTCTGGATTTTGCCAAGGTGACTGTATTCCTGTTTATCACTAGTGAAGCATATTCAAAATGTTAAGTAGCGAAGAACTTCTAGACTTAGCTTCAGAAAGATTATGGGAACATGAGTAGTCAATACCAAGAAGGCTTTCTGGAGAGAGACACACACCAGAAGGAATACTGATAAAACTTGGAATAGAAGGATGGAGTTTGATTTCGTACCAGGAAAAATGTGGCTGCCTATCTACTTCGTGTCGCATTTCTTGGAGAATAGCTGTAACTAATCATCCGATGCACACAGTTTTGTATCATGGTCAAAAGTCTTTATTGAATGGATGGGCTTAAACTGAGCAAAGCAGAACCACTTCAACTCGTATTTCAACTTAATTTCCCTTTTGCTATAGTACAGCTGTATTTTAAACAAATTGCTTCAGTGAGGCAGCAGCATAAGAACGAGCTATCACCTTACACAATGAAAGTTTCCTCTAGGTGCTCACTGCGAGACTAGTAGTGAACAATGCGTTCATAATCTACCTTTGAACGAGGCTACAGGCAGCTGTAACAATCCATTGAAGTTGCTCATCTAGGCTTGCGCTGACTCTCCTTTCATGGAGGTAATGAGAAGAACAGAATGTAGGTGGTGGAAGTATATTCCACCCTGCTTTGAAAAGACGACGTCAGTGATGTTAATAATCCTTCCCTGTAAAGGTTGATTTTCCTCACAGAGAATAGTAAAGTATGTTTATTAAACTACTTAGATTTTGTTGTTGTTGTTTCCTTGCATTTGAACATGGGATTGGACACCTCCAGTCAATTTTGTTGAATGAGTCGTTGAAAAAAAAAAAAAACCACCACCCGACATATCAACAACATGGTATAGTTTGCCCTAAGAAGAGAGTGTCATAGAGATCAGCTGTCTAGATAGATTGAATGAAATGTTGGGGACTCGACGGAAAGAAGGAATGGGTTTTTTCAATAGAAAAAGGAATAGAAGTTAATTAAATTTCTTGTCTTGTTTCATCCAGATAGCTTAAATTCAGGGGCCAAATAAGTTTACGGTTGAGTCTAGGTGATTTACTGTAGCAGTAATTATTGTTGTGTAGAAGTTGTTATTGATACAGATTTCCACCCCACCCCCCCCCACCCCCCCCACCCCCCCCCCGGCTTCATGTCTAATTAAATAATGCAAATTCTACCTTACTGTCTTTCAGAAGAAGTTTGTTTGCTCTTTTTCTTTCCCTTTTTGTTTCCTTTTGATTCCTATGTCCAAACCAGTTTTGGACAGCTCTCCCATGATCCTATCACATCATTTTCCTGTGGCCACTGAGGTAATACTAGACGGATGAAAGCTGGGGAATGATTAGAGGAATCAAAATTTAAATGACTGGGTGGACAAGGATGACATTACCTTCCTTCTGAGCCTTTATTGGGAATAATTGAAGGAAAGAAAAACAACTGAAAAGCTGTGTGGCAAAATCTGGCGCTTTTTTTGGTGTGTTGTGCGAGCTTGATCATGCCAAAGGAAGTTCAGCAGTGCCTGTGTTATTCCTGAAGAGACTGTAATCAAGTTAGTGAACATGGCGATGATGGGTTCTGGTTTTAGTATTTAATGTATTTAAATTGCACATTGAGATGAAATGTCACATCTTCCATTAATTTATAGTTTGTTTGTTTGAAGATACGTCTTTACAAAGGAGTTATCTTTCCCCTTTTAACTCAATCTTTATTCAAGATTGATGAATTTGTGGAGGAGTATCTTCCACTTTTCTAAGCTCTTAACATACTTCATCATGAAAAGACATCTCTGCAGCAGTTTGGCATTATGACTTTCAATAGCCATCCACTAGTCAACCTTGACTGTGAGTCTGGATGAAAAAACCTTACATTTCCAGTGTGACTGACCTTTATTAAAATCGTCTGTGCTCTCACTGCATTGCTCAGATTACAATTCCTTCTGAAGAGAAAAAGTTTAAAACCAGTTCAGTTTCCAATCACTGTCATCTAAATCTGCTCTTGATAATGCAGTTATTGAGGTGGGACTGAACTTGGAGGAAGTTGTCTGTCATCACCTACAGTCATCTAGTTATGTGGTGTGGAGGCTGAAAGCAGTGGCATGGCTGCAAGGCCTGACTGCTCATTAATACTCCAGGTAGTATGTACACTGAAAAGGTCAACATTTTACGACACAAAGCAATGTTAGTACAATTAGTTTCTATCACTATCACTAATATTAATTAATTGGATAAGGAGGAAACATTTTTTTCTGTTTAGGTCCTCCAAAATTCCTATTTTTGTCACTATTTCAGCCATTCCATCTTCCCTCCCAGTTCCTTTCTCCCTCACAATTACTTTCTTAATTTTTTTTTTTTGAGGGCTACAACAGTATAACACTGGGAAAGATAAAATTACCAAAGTTATTGTAATAGCCCCAAAGCTAAATGATATGAGTATATTATTATTATTAAGCTTATGGCAGAGTTCCTAACTTGAAATTGATGTGTTTGTACAGCTGTTGCTAAAGCTGTGGCTCTAGACAATCGCTAGTTGTTCTAATGAGCTCTTCTGCTTTGAATCAAGAGGATGGAGGGAAAGAAAAATAGACTGTTAAAATTGCTGTTGGATTAGTATGTGTATTTAGGGTAACATGTAACTGCAGTAGGTGAAGTGGAAACAAGTATTGTTTTAGTAAAAGCAGTCTAATAACTTGGGGATTTTAAACAAATAAAATTTGATAAACTCATTATCTCCTGTATCATTTGTTCCTGTAACTCAATGCCAGCACTTCGTACTGTCTCTATATTTATGAACTTTACTAATACACTTGAAGATATGCTTAGCAATTATTAGTAGTATCTACCCTTTGTGTTTCAAAGTATGTGTATTGATTTGTCATGTATTCTGTCAGGTTTACTACAGAATTTTTGGAGGTTTTCTCATGTGTTAGAACTTTTTAAGGTGTTTGGAAAAGAGAGAGAATAAAATACATCTACTTTCATCCCCTCCAGGCCACTGGTGTGTAAATACATGGCAGACATTATACTTGCTCAAATTTTTTCACACTTCTGGACAAAAGAAAAAAAATATGTCAGATCAGCATTTTATGCCAATTTTATGTATGAATGGTTTTTGTCTTCGTAATTATGAAGCTTGTTTTTATCACTTATGTAAGGTGGTGGAAGCTAATTTCCTCTCTGTCTGTGTTTATATTCTCAGTTTCGAAAGTGCACCAGTAGAACTGTGCATCCCCTACTTCCTTTTAAGATCAGACTGGCTTGAACTTTCTTGCAGTATCTTAGTTAATATGGAGCCTTTTTTGTTGGAGTAGTGGAGGATGTTTTAAATTCTGCATAGGGTAAATTCCTTCCATTGGGATGTTCTGTGTTGCTGAGCTTTTGCACAGGGAAGCATGACATGCATTGCTTTAAATAACATCTGGGACCGTGATTCTTCCTATGCAGTTTCTGCAGACTTGCTTCTCTCCCTCCCTTCACCCATGGCTTTCTCTGCTTTCAGCAGAGCTGAGGACTTGCTGAATGCATCTTTTTTTCCCCTTTCGTTGTCCTTTGTTATGGATATTGATAGGGATTTTTTGTTTCATATCTGTTCATAATCTTCCTCTTCTGGACTGATGCACACAGTCCATCAGATAAGCTGCTGTACTGTTTCAGACCTGTATTTCTAGGACTGGAGTTTATTTTTATCCATTTCTGAGGGGAAAAATTAGTTTGCAGCAAAAATTAAAGTAGCAGATGATAAAACCCTACAGCTCAGTAACAGATGAGCAGAAATTAATTGTGCAGTTGCCCCAATTAAAATCTGAAACTGCTTATCGCAGATCTTGTCAGTAGTGGTTCCCATTTGTAGTATGTGACATACAGCTCTCCACCAAGAGCAGAGCCGCATCTTTGCTGCTAACATCACGCAGCATGGCTCTTCAAAAGCAGGTTGCACACAGCATGCACGAGACAAATAGCTTGTCAACAGTCAGCAAAACTCTGTCTAGTGTCTTAAGTGCCAGCACTGCCTACAAGGCCCAAGCCCAAAGCTTCTGCCTTTACTCTTTTCCTTCTTTGGCTCAGACATCACTTTCCCCACCAGCTAGCTGCTTGGTGTTGTCAAAGGCGGGAAGTGCTGTGACTTGGAGCAGTTGGAAGGAAGCTAATTCTGCCGGCTCCTGCCGCTTCAGGAACCATGTTGTGCCCTCAACCAGCTTCTTGTGCTGAGATCTTAGCAGCAGTAGTGGGGAGCAGGCTCGAGGCAAGGGCTGTGTGCAGCTCTTCTACAATTCAGCCTATTGTGGAGGCAATGGCCCTGGGCCTGGAACACAGTTGTTCCTGAAATTCACCTCTCCTGTTGCATCTGTTCTTCTGGAGGGAGAAGTGGATGGACCATGCCTTCATCTGATCTTCCACTTCAGTTATCTGAAAGTAGTTGGACATTGCTGATGCTAAGTGTCTGGCAAAAATAGCGTATTAAGACTTTTAAAAATGTATATGACTCTGTAGTAAAGCTCCAAATCATCCACACTTTGAAAATGGATGATGTAGTTGAGACTTTGTGATACATCTCACTTGAGAAATTGATCTTAAAAGCTACTGTATTTAAAGGGAAACAAGGAAATTACATTGGTGCTGTGGGAAAACTTACTTTCTCATACCTAAAAGCAGTATTTCTCTTTCTTTCTCTGTTTGCACTGAGAAACTTGCACAACTAGTTAATGAAATAAAGGTGTCACCTTAATATTCTTAATTACATGGTGTGTGTCAGCCTCTATGAGGCAGTTGTTAGTATGTAACTTAAACTTGTCAGTGAAAATCTTGGGCTGTTGTAGGTCTGCAGAGCAAATGATGTTATGTGCTCCTTCATAGTGGTGTAAAATGATGTCATCTCTAAGGAGGCATGGGTGAAGTGCAAGAGATAAGTAGCTAACTGATGGCCCTAGTTGGCCCAAAGAAACTCACTGGAGATTGTGCACGAAAAGGAGAAAACTTTCCCTGAAAATTAGAACACGGGCTTCTGTTCATTAGCTCTTATGTAAAAGTGTGCAAGCCTCTGTGCAGTTAGTGGTTAGTAGACATACACACACACATCCCCCTTCTGAGGGGAGAAAATCATATTAAAATTATCAGGGCACTTGCTTTGGTCTGTAGAGAGGTAAGAGAGGGTGGCTCAGTGCATTGACATAGACTGACATCTTGGCTGAGAAACAGTGCTAAATGACATAAACCTGTCCTTGGCATGTTGTTCCGGGCACGTGGATGTAGCAGTCTTTAAATATGAGCAAACAGGTGGTCAAAAGAGTGGAGCTGAGATCAAGACATTGCCTGTTAAAATATAAGCTGCATACAGGGAAGCTGAGATTTAATCTATTAAAAGCTTGTGACTTTCACAAACTGTGAAGCTAAACTTCAGCAGTGTGAGTAACTTTTAATACTTCCTACTTGTGACACAAAATACATTTCTTTCCAGAAATAGGAGAGAATAACAGCTTATTGCAAACAATGAAATGCCCCACAAAGTCCACTCTCCCCTTCTGTAGTACTGCCTTGCGCTTGTAATAATATACGAGATTTAGGTTTGGGGGTTTATATCCCTGTGGTCTGAATTCCAGGGAGCACAAACAGAACTACTTCTGTTAACCTGGGAAGGTTTTTTCTGGCACAGTATCACGCCTTCTTCCTGCTTAAAAAAAAAACCCAACACCTTGTAAAAAAAATAAATAAATAAATAAAGGAAAAACAAGTGTGGATGCAAAACTGTCCAGCGGTTGTAAGGGGAGGATTTTTTCCATCTAAATTTTGTTGGTGTTTAGTTCCTAGATAGCGGTTGATGTGTTTACAGGTCTCTCTGTGTGCAAGCTGTAATGCATGTGAAATTATTTAAAAGTTTAAATGTAAAACCTTGATTTTACATTTACGGGATAGGAAGGCAGGAGAGGGTATTTAAAAAAAAAAAAAAAAAAAAAGGTGATAACGTAAGTTTATTAAATCCTTCAGGCACATGCCGCTAATTTTCTAACGCAAATGAACAGTATATTCTTTTTACCCTTAATCAGAGATTTTCTTCGTTCCTTTCTCTTGTGCTGTTTCAAATACAACCATTGGATTACTTTACTCAATTTCTGAAAGACCTTTGGAAGTTAAGATGACAGTGTCTGTCTTAGGTGGAAGATTGGGGGTTTTTAATTGCAGGCATGCTTGTAGGCAGCTTAGTATCTCATTAAGAGAAGCTGAAGAGTATCTAGCCTCAAGCTTAGAATTCCCTCTATCTGATAGTAACAGTCAGCTTTTTATGACTTGAAAGACTTAATTCTTGAATAGATTAAATCCAAGTGCTCTGGACTAGTGTCTGTATCAGTCAAAATTAATACAGATCACTCACTAATCAGGGAAGATATACAAAAGGAGATGTTCACACACTGAAAATACAACAAATTGTGTTGCAGCACAGTGTGTAACTTGAAATAAAAGGCAGGAAAGGTTTTCTGACCGGAGAGGAAGAGTGTGTTTGTTCCACTCCAAACACAAATGTGATTAAAGGATTTTCTTTTACGTATTGCGCACTAGCTTTCTGCATTTTGTGAATTTTTAAGAAACAAGTTTCTTGAAAATTACTGGACTATCTCTACATCATAAGTGAGACTCATGCTTCCCAAAGGGAGTTCCCCAAGGAAATTCCACATTTGCAAGCCTGGTTGCAAGTTGTCTTTAAGCTGCATTGTCTTTAAATGGTAACTGCTTTTATGGTGGCTTGTTAAAGTTGAAACACATCTAATGCCTTCTGATGTATTTTCCAGTATTGATTTACAAAAAATACACAGCGGGGCTAGTCTAAAGGGGATACCCAGCAGGAGAGAAATAAAGTTCCTTATAAAAGTATCTGAACTGTCTTGTACATGGCAGATTAATAGCTGCCTACTTCAAAAGCAGTTCCCAGTCAGAAACTCTGTGTGTGTTTGTCCACGAATAAAACAAGCCTTGCACTCTTTTTCAAGCTTTCCCCATCTCATCTAGTAACAAATGATGACTATGTATGCAGGCGAGGTTTTATGGGCTTTTGTCATTAGGTGTTGTAAACTATTTTTGCTTCCTCTGATGATACATTGACTTGGCTCTGATTGGGGCGTATTTGTAGGTAGGTAGGCTTGGGAGATCACTGAACTCTAGCTGTTTCCAATTTGCATATTAAACTTGCAAGTGCATCAGTGTAGACTGTGCTGTCTCTGTTTTGAACCAACAAGCAGCTCTCATCCCCAAATACTTGTAATGTACCTGCATCAAATTCTACTGATCAGCTGGTTAATTGCTCTGTGTGATGGGTTTTCTGGGCTTTTTCCATGGTGGATGGCAGGTCTGCAGTGGCAGTGTGACATGCCAGTCGGAGTTACTAGGTTTGTTTTGCTCCATTTTTCGGTCCTTGCCCCATCCCTGTTTCATAGTCCAGAGATGGTGAAATGTTCTTATTTTTGGTTTTGGAGCATTTTGGGTTTAGAGGTGTAGAACAGGCATGAGAGTCTGTTTGATTCCCTAGGTAAAGGAGTCAGGTTTTTGTAGCCTCCTGCATTCCTTGTAAATACTAAAACTCTTAAAAATGGCAATATGGAAATAGTTAATATGAAACAGAGCCTTTCAAGTCATCAACTAGCTTAACATGGCTGATTTATTTTTTAGAGGGGAAAAAACAGTTTATTAATCACAGATGTGCATGTTTCTAGTGTTAAGAAAGCTGGGACTAGAATGAGAATTCCCATTTCCCTTCCAGTTTCAAAAATTTGCCTGTTAGTTGGAGGTAACTTTATCTTCTAGTTTGAGGGGGTCAGAACCCATGCTGCCTGTCCTTTTTCTTTAGCTTAAAAAATATATTTATGGACTCTTAGTGAACTCTCTGACCTCACCACCAGAGCAACATATGTGGTTTTTACTTTGAGAGAAATGGCAGTTAAATGCCTTCTTTTCTTATCGTGGCTATGAATTATAAAACAAAGCCCATCCATTAGTTTTTTTTTAAAAATACTCCACTGAATTACAAAGCTGTCTCTACTTGAGCAAATAGCAATTTTTATTAGATTTGATGATTTCTTGTTGGATTGGTGTTGCTGTGTATGATTGTTACATTGTGGTGGTGTTTTTTTTTTTCTCAGAGATGGCCATCTGTTGCATTTATCTTTTTCTAAAAGGGAATCTGACACTCACTAGAAAGCTTACTGTACTTGAAACACAGTTGGGGTTAGCATACCCCAAATTTATTCCATCTGTTTTGTTTTCAAAAGTCCATGTTGTTCTTGGTTTAATTTTGAATACTCCCTTTTCCTCTTAGAATGTTTCAGTGATAAAATATTCTTGAGCAACCCTAGAAAAACAATTTGCTATGTAGTCATAAAGGAAACAAAGCCAATTTAGTGTAAACAGTCCCAAGCATGGTAATCAATCAAACCAAGTCTGTATCCCTAACTATATAGCTAGAAGTAGTATATAGTGATGGGATAGGGACAAATAAGATACACCCATGTGGCTCTTCCCATAGTGAAGGTGAAAGGTCTTTCTGTTTTCTTGAAAATGCCAGTATTGGATATTGATATTCCCTAATGCTTGGATCTGGCAATGCCTGTACATACATACATGAACTGGAGCACCTAGGTTTTTTCATGGCTGTGCTGTAGTATTGTAAATGGTCTCCTGAGGCAGTGGATAGGAGTAAGAATTGGAGAATCTGGACTCCTGTCAGCTGCGATGGGATGGGAAGGCGGATGGTATAGGGTCTTGCTGGGAAAATACTGGCATGGAGTATTTGTAGTGAGTATTAACGTTGACTTCTGAGGCTGTGGGGACGTTTTCTGCAAATTAAAGGAGGGGCGAAAAACCAGGTCTGATCTCTGAAGAATCTCTGAAGTGGGTTGGTATTCTGTTCATATTAACACTGGTGATGTTAAACCTCTTTTTTAACGCCTTTTTTTTAAATAAAATTTTGTATTTAAGCTGATGCTTTTATGGCAATGCAGTATTTTTATTCATTTTAAGCTTTTCCCTCTCCCCTGATGCTTTCATGCTTTAAAGAGTAAAGTGGACCAGTACTATCATTTTGGTGTACTACTTACGCTTTGTCCACTTTTATGATTCCCTGAAGCCCTAATAATACTTCAATAAGTACTTCATATTAAATCTTGCAGAAGATGAGAAGCAGTTACATGCTGCATGCCAAATGAAAACTAATGCTGTGTGGGAGGATATGGCTAAAGTATGTGCTGTGAAACACGTCTGGCTAACATTGTTTTGTCTCTTAGATCCTCTCCACTTGAGCAGAGTGTATGTATTTCTTCCTGCTCTCTTCCCTCCTCCTGCCCACAAACTCTTGGCCAACTTGAGTTAAGAGTAGGAGTGGTACAGCAAAAGTGCAGTCAGACAAAAATACTCGTCTCCCACAGATTCAGGGCCTCTGCATTGTACTACTTTGTTTTACAAGAACTTTGGGTTGATAAGTGTTGTCAAAAGGATGGGTGAGAATTTGAGGAGGTGGAGCATGGGTTATATAAAAAGAAAAATGAGTTTATTAACTGCAGGCATGTTTATGTAAATCTTACACAATCAGTTACTGCACCACGACGCTGCCTTTTTCTTAGGAAGGAGTAATTGTAAAGGAAAATAATGCAAGAGATACAAAAATACAAAACAGTCCATGGTGAACTTCCACAAAGGCTTAATTGCCCTTTTATTTTTTTTAATAAATGAATGTGCTCTTTTTTGTTTGTATGGAAGGAACATTATTGGGAAGAAAAATATATACAAATGAAAGAAAAACTTGGCTGAGTGATTATAACATCTTCAAGCCTGGGAGTCTTGAAAACAAAGCATTTAGTTTGTGCTTTAAGAAACTTGTTTACAAGAGCACCAGCACTGTTTTCTCCTCTTCTGTGTTCCAATACCAGAGTGGCAGAAGGTTATTTATTGAAATATCCATCAGCTGATGTTTACTATGATTTCTGAAATGCAGCATCTGATAAAAATGAAAGGATGCATGATACAATAAAGGTAGAATTGAGTTTAGTGAAAGAGCAGTCAAGCTAACTTCTTACAGAGGTTTAATAGGAGATTGTTTGGATTCCTGTGGAGAGCTTGCATATGGTTGCGAGTTTTGTTTGGAATTTTTTTAATAAGCAGACCACCTTTTTTTTTTTTTTTTTTTTTTTTTTTAAATAAAGTAAAAAATATGTCATGATGTGGATGCTGATGGCTGGTAAGCTTGCTTTTCTTATGTATGTGCTGAGGATCCTCAAGCAGTAATCCAGGGGCCTTGAGGGATACTCAGATTGCAAGTTGAAAACCGCTGTTAAAGATAATTAATTTCTTCCTTATGTTCCTGCTTCAACAAGAAAATAATGTGGTAATTATGTAGCACTGCTATCCCGAGATGTAGAGACAAAGCTGACTAGTGACTCTGCATCTGCTTTTTGGTAGTACCCATTACTTAAAGCCTTGAAACCAGGTTAATGGCATCATCAGAAGTCTCCTTACCAGTATGCGGCATAGCTACAGCTGTGGCTAGAAGATATTTCTTTAGATAGAGTCCTGATTCTAGATGACTTGCTTTAAAGTGTTAGCAACTAGCTTGTTGGTGTGAAAATATGCTCTATAAAGTTTTTTATCTTCTGTTTTACAGAAACATGATGAAAGTGGTGGTTAATATAAAGTATTATGTATGTGTTCATACAGTATAAGCCACAGGAGTTCTTGGTGTCAGAGCTGATGTATCTTAATGGTCACATGCTGTTTGGGTTCTGTTAGAGTGGAGAAAAATCTTGACAAACAGCCAGATGACAATTTTGGATTCCAAGGAAAGGATGCCCTTTTTGGAACAGCTTGAACAGTTTGAGAAATAAAAATTCCTAACTTATATTCACATTTTATGTCTCTGTTCCCATCTCAGTTCAAAGCCATAATTTGCCCTTAATACTCCATGGACAGAGCAGGCTGACATACTTGTGTGTAGCTCCAAGGCATTTGGGTGTTTACAGTGAAGTGTATTGCTACATCAGTGCAACTGTATTATTCTACAAAATTCAAACTACCTCTGGTCAGACTAGCAATACGCCTCTTATGGAACAGCTGCCAGAAGTGACCTGAACACCTGTGTCAAGCTTGAAGAGGGAACACAAGCACTGCATGTAATTCCCAGCAGTAGAAGCATTCAACAAAACATTATTTATGTCATCCTTGTATAAACTGTCTACAGAAGTGCACACGGGGGCGGGGGGGGGGGACACAGACGACACGGACAAAACCATATTTGACAACCTAGGAGAGTCTTGTTAATACCCTAGTGGTAAGTAATGCTCATAGGAGTGGTGTTACAAGAATGTGACCAAAATAAAAGTATGTTTTTAGGAGAATTGCTGGAGGAAAAGCATTGTGCTGCATGGGGAAAAGACAAATGTAGTCTCACAATAACTAACCACTGGGTCTTCATAAGCATACGGTCCAGTTCAAATGACAGGAGCGTTGGTGGAAAAGTAGAATTGACCTCATGCACATGTAACTACAGCTGGAGAAAAGCGTGTCATTTTTTTACTACAGAACTTCAGGCATTGTCATGCTGAGAAATACTGCTGCTCCTGAGATTTGAGCAAATGGGCTTTTAAATGTTGATGCTCTGTGTCTTTTTAAAAACCAAACAAAACAGCCAAAACTCAGAAGATTTAAGCAAAAGACAGATACTTAGCTGTTTTATGGATTCTTCATCCCCCTTTCCCAAGGGTGGGGGAAATACTTTCATTATTTATTTAACTGGAGCATTTGTAATAAAATTTGATGCTTGAAAAATAATTTACATAGCTCATTGAGGCAATTATTTTTACTCTTCATTCTGTGCTCCAAGCAGTATACGTTAAAAGATAAAACAAGCATATCCCTCCATAAAGTTAGATGACATGTGGAAAGTATAATCCACTATCAAATGAGTGTCAGGAGTGGTATGAATTATAATTGAGGCAGGAGCGACTTAATGAAGCTGTACTGTTCTAAGCATATAAATGGTGCTTATGTGTGGGTGGCCACGTGCAGCATGAACGCTGCACATTGTGGTGTCATTAAAGGCCAGGTTACTTCAAAATAATCTGGTCAATTTGTCCATAAATCCAATCTTTATATCCATTATTACACGTCATTTGCCTTGTTTCTCACTTAACAGCGTTTCAGCCTTAAAATGCTCCCCTCATTCTTTTTCCAGACTCCCTTTCAGTCTCCAGCAATGATGCCAGTCCTCCTGCTTCAGTAACATCACTTCAACCCCACATGATCGGCGCACAGAGCTCCCCGGGCCCCAAGCGCCCCGGCAACACTTTGAGAAAATGGCTTACCAGTCCCGTGAGGCGCCTTAGCAGTGGAAAAGCGGATGGGCACGTCAAAAAACTGGCCCACAAGCATAAGAAAAGTAGAGAGGTTCGTAAAAGTGCTGATGCAGGCTCTCAGAAGGACTCTGATGATAGCGCAGCAACCCCGCAAGACGAAACTGTTGAAGAGGTAAGTGTTCAGGGCAGTTTCCTGAGACTTGTTTTTATGTTTTTTGAAGAACTAAATGTTGTCTGGTGAAGGTTGTCTCCTCAATTGATTGTCCAGCAGTTGAGCAAAGTGGCATGTGCCACGTGCATTTCCTTTCCTTTTCTTGTTGATGGACCAGAGAGAATACAAGGAGAGCTTGCTTAACTGCTTAAAGCTGTATTTACACCTTAAGCAAGAGTTAGAGCACAGAAAAATTACTGGCCCTTCAAATCAAAAGGTAATTACTATCACTCAAATAATAAACATGGCAGTCTTCATTGGAGGGAAGGAAATTGGGAACTATTACAGATTTTGCCGCCAAGGTTATTTATTGAAGGTTTCCCTTCCTCCCACAAACATGTGCCCATCCTTCTAAGCGTGGAACTCATGTTTGAGCAAAGCCTGCCTCCAGTTAGGTGCAGACAGAGCCAAAATCTCTTCTGTTACAAACCTATGGTTCAGGCTGAAATGAATGACATCTCACTGCTTCCAAGGGCACAGCCACTTTCATGCTTTACAGTTATTCCTTTTTACCAGGTTGAATCTGACTAGCAGTTTTTGTAGTTATCGTACAGAAAAGTGGTCTCAGATGCCCAAGTATTTCTTTAGTACATATGTTTTTTCCTGCTCCCAGCATATTTTGCTGCAAGCTTGGAACATCAGTGAACTTACACAGTAAATGTAGGGGAAAAAAAGACTAGACTTGACAGCATGGTGAACTGGGCAATGTGGTTTGGGAAGGCATATTGGCCTCTGTCCTTTAATGTCAGGCTGTAGAGAGACACCCTCTGTGATGCAGTTGTAGCTTTGTTTTGGAAGTATCTGTTATTCTGCAGTTCTGTGAGTGAGGAAAAACCGGAGGCCAGTGCCTTCAAGTCAGGAAAAAACAATAACCATTTATGCTGTCTTTAAAGATAGTTAAATTAATCCTGTGAGATCAGTTACCATAAATTTTGGCTAGTTGAAATCATAGCTCCTTGGAAGGACTGTCTTTCAACACAACTATAGAAATTATAGAAGCAGTCTGCTCTCACTACTTTAAGGGGAGCAGGCAGAAAGGATAATTGACAAAATACTTTATGTTGTAATAGTTTGGTTTATATCCTTTAGAAGTGTTGCTATGATGGTTGGTACTTCAGATACAAAGTTCTTGAGTTTCTAAGTTAAAGGAATGTGGCTCTTTACAGAACTGAACTTGGAAAGCAAACATGGCTTTGATAACAATTTCCTGTAGTAAATTTCAAGATTCATGTCTTGTCTCAGTATCTCAATCCATCTGCTTTTACCAAACACTGAAAACTATCTTTGACATCAGCTTTCTTCTCCTGCACTGTGTTTGTGGGATCGTCTTGACTCGTTGGGAGAGAGGTGAATCTACAGAACAGACTTAAGACAAGCTTGTGATGACAAGCTTATGATAACAAACTTCATGCTGTTGAGGAGGTAACAGGGCTTGAATGTCCTGATTTTATTTCAGAGAGGTCGGAACGAGGGGCTGAGCAGTGGCACTCTCTCCAAGTCGTCCTCTTCAGGCATGCAGAGCTGCGGAGAGGAGGAAGGCGAAGAGGGAGCAGATGCTGTACCACTTCCTCCCCCAATGGCAATTCAGCAACACAGTCTTCTCCAGCCCGACTCGCAGGATGACAAGGTAGGAGCAGGAAGTGGGAAAGATTTCACATATTGAGATAACCTCTTTGCACAAATCTTTTTTCTGTTTCCAAAAGTCTCTGTAATCTATGTAATACAGCTTTATGGTAGACAGAAGTAATCACTATGCCACTTTAGACAACATTAAAAGAGTTTCCTGTGGAAAGAGTATGAATTAAATGTTTCTCTATTTCAAAAGCACAAGTGCAGAAATTTTTCTGCTAGCACTTTAAATGTGGAAATGGGACGCTTTGTGTGTTTCCAGGCCTATTTACATCTGTTTGATGCCATATTTAGTGATTCCAATGTAATCATTTTATAATGGTAACTTTGTGTACTGAGGTTAAAATACTATGTGCAAATAAAGTTTATCTGGAGAAATTAATAGTTGTACATAGCCTTTCTAGACCATAGGCTGTTCACCAAGCTCTAGTATTTTGAATAGCCTCAGTTCAGGGGGAAAAAAGTTTCTATGTATATGCCTTAACAGAAAGAGCTGTTCACATCAACTCTTAAGGGTTTTTTTTTTTCCTACTTGTTTTTTTTGCTTCTTTTTTTTGGGTGCTTAAGAAAAGGTGTGCCAAGAAGTTAATATCCAAATAAGGATAATAATCTGGCTGGTTTTTACAAACAAAGGCATGTTCAAATTGAGGGTAAAAATTTTGCATCAGTAATGAAATTCTGGATGGAGGTAGTAACTGCATGAAGGAGATCTTATTTGTTGTGCTGTTGATACATTGAGAGGGTTTATTTCAATTTTCAACCTGGATCAGACATTTAGGGAACCAAGTATCAAGCCTGGAATTAGAGGTTTTTAGAATGGAAACAGTCTGGACTTGTGCAGCAAATATGCACATTACTGTTTTCTTCCCATTTTGCTGCTTAAAATTTTTAAACTTTGTGATCTATAGCACTGAATATAGTTAATGAATTTTGTGGCTGGTTACTCACTATTCTCAGCAATGCAGATGTTGTTAACTTTAGCTGATCTTACTTGTTTCCGTGGTTTTCTTCTTTTTAAAAACACTGCCTTTCAGTGGGGATCTCACACCTGAAGCTATCATTTGTAGGATCAAAGTGGCTGGGCCCCATGCTCTAGGTGTATTTAATTCCTGCATGTTTTCTGAATTGAAATATGTGAGTTGGGGGGTTAATATATTGGGACATATTCTTGAAACAAAACAAGGAAAAAGAGGCTAGCCTTTAGACCCGAGAAAGTATTTTATTGCTAAAAAATAATAATCTCAATTTGAGGCTTAGAAATAGAATAAAAATAATGTTGGTGAAAATATGTTAAAGTTCTTGCTGATAAGCTGCCATATTTGCATGTCCCTTCAGTGATAGAAGAAAATTGATGTGCAAGTCTTATGAAAAATTCCCCAGAGAAAAATGGATTTTGCTTCTATAGTTTTCCTTACACAGCAAGAGCAGTTATGTGAAGGGATATGCTTGTAAGTTAGTGTCCGCTCACTTTTGTATTTCTGGTGCAGTCAGACCCTTACCACAGTAGTGTGAGAGGCCTTGAGTAGCTTTCAATCCCCAGTAAATTTTTCTTTCCCTTCTTAAGAGGTTAACATGCACCCCTGCAGTGAAAACATGTTGGCACAGTTTTTAAAATATCTTGAACTGCATTCTAGAAAAGACTTCTGAGAAGTTAAAATTTGGTAAAGTTAATATTATACCATATTTTTTTAAAAACGTGTAAAGTGAGTCTTCTGTGGTGCATCGTTTTTGTCCTACTGCGTGGTGGGAGGCAAAAAAGTCCCCTCATGTGGCAGCCTGGGAGGTTGTGCGTGCGTCCCTGAAATCCACACACCAAGACATACCACCATTTTCCAGTACCTAAAGCAAAGGCTTTACTGGAATGCCACAGTGAGAAGCCAGAGTAAGTTTTACCCAGGAGAAGTCAGTTGGCTCTATTGATGGAGTTACTGATTAATAAAAGGCTTGCAAACAAATTCCCAGTTGTCTGCCTTCTGGGTGGAGTCCTCCTTCACATTCCTGCCATGCTCAGTGGTTTCTTGGGTTGCTCAGTTCCTCTGGATCCCAAGGAATGTCTCCTCCTTTCCGTGACCTCAGAGGCTTGGCTTTCATCTGTGCCTCACTGCGAGCATTTCTTCCTCTCCGAGGCTCCTGGTCTACACTCTGCTAGAAACACCCTGCTCACTGGCTTTCTCCCTCCCTACCCAGCCTGCTGTGGGCTCCAGCAGCATCTCACACCTCTGTATGCTCAGTGGTGCTTTGCACCTTTCCTTGCTTTCTGGGCAAGGGCTGTATTCTGCTCCCAGAGTACATCATCAAGAAGGTCAGCAGGCAGACTTAATCTATGCAGCTCCTTCTTTTTCAAATAATGTGATATAACCACATGAACCGGAAACCAACCCGTTCTGAAGTTTTACCAACAGTCATGCCCCATATACTCCCACAGAGCAATAACAGAGAAGAGAGACCTTGACCAGAGTCTGATTCCAACATTGACAGTGTATTGTAAGGCTAAGCTGAGCTCCACATCCGAAGTGAAAACTGGCATACAAGCACAGCTTTGGAAAACCTCATCAACAGTCCGATGTCAGAAGCATACAATTGTCTAAAAGACATGCTAGCTGTGGGATTCCTCAGTTTTTGGTGTGCATGCTAACATCATGTGCTAGGCCGTGCTGATTTGTCTGACGTCATTAAACAACAGAATCATTTTCTCCCCTAAAAGCTCATCTGCACAGTATGCATTCTTCCATTCAGTAGAATCATTGCACACTTCATGGATTTGCATTTAATGGTAGTTTACAAGTTGTTTGCATTTAATTTTTGGATAAGCAGTATTAAAGTTTCAAGATCAGTTATGTGAATATGAAACTAATTATTTTTGCTTTTTGTTTTCTCTTTTTGTAAACTGATGCAGCATTATGTTGACTTGTGTTCTGTCTCTGCTTTGGCTCAGTTCCCATATCTTTCCATTTAAAGTTGTCTGTATTTCCTTTGCTTACCCAACCCTTGTTTTCCTTTCAGAATAAGGCAAATACAAGGCAAACTACCTAGAATCGGGGGGGGTGGGGGTGGTTGTTGTTCTTGTTTGGGTTTTTTTTTGTACTGACTTATGGGGAGCCTTGGTACACCCATGCTTGATTTGAGCGAACCTCTTGTGTTAAGTTATACGTGCCATTTCTTTGTCCAGTGTGGTGGAAACATTTGCAGGACAGCTTACCCTGTGCTACATGATGTTCACTGTGCTGTTTGTAATATGAAGTAAGGTTCATATTACCCCCTGTTTCCACTTTCCAGTTATTTAATGATAAATGTAATATGCAAACAACCCTGTTTGCAAATTACTGAGGCTGAACTTAATGGCCCTCTCCCAGAATCCTTTACTGTGAACACCTTTTACCTTCAGTTGTATCTATAAACTGGCATTTTATAGCTTATGAGGCCAGAGATCTTCTGTGCTCTACACATACCATTGGGGAAAATGGATGGCACAAGGAATGGTGAGCTCAATTTCCCCTCTGAATCTGGGAAATATACCCCAGCTCCTTTAGAAAAGTAAATGCCCCTGAGTTACTGGTGTATTTTTTCTTAGCTTAATGATACTTGCTCCTTTATTTCAAGTCGTCTTTGTTCCTGTTACTGTTCCACAGTTGTTGCTTTGTTTAACCAGCAATAAAATATGTTAACAAACTTTTTGTTGTCAATTGGGTCAGCTTAGGCAATTTTTGTAGCCATTTCTCAGGCATTATCATAATCAGCAAGATGAAGACTATTTCCCTGATTTCTATTGCATGCAGGAACAGGAATTTTTATCCCAGCATTTAACTTCTGTAGGGGTTACTTATAATTTCAAATTCCAGCTGCCCGAATTAGAGGGGATGAGTTTAGTGTGATAGTACAATGACAGTTACTGTTGGGTATCTTTGTCTGACAGAGAAGTGAAGGAAGTCTCTTGATCCCTAACCAAGTACCAGGCTAACTCTGGGATTCTCCTTCCTTTGTGTCATTGCACAGACCTCTTCTCGATTATTGGTGCGGCCCACCAGCTCCGAGACACCCAGTGCTGCAGAACTAGTCAGTGCAATCGAAGAACTCGTCAAAAGTAAAATGGTGAGGCTGACTGGCAGATGCCTCTGTTTAAAGAAGTTGTGTCTTCAAGTCCCGACTTCCTGTTCAAAGAAAAGCTACATGTGTTTGACTTGTAAAACTTGATGCCTGTTTCAAGTGTCACTTTCTGGGTTGCTGTACAGGTCATTTTGTACACTCTCTTTTGTAAAAGAACTTACCAAATAGGAAAATGGCTAAGCAGAGAAGCAAAAAGCAATGCAGAAGAGGGAGAGGAGGCGGCAGAAAATAGGTGTCCTCTTAGTAAAAAGAAAACGTTCCATTAGTAAAATGAATACAAAGGCCAAGGGTCTTGGCCTGATAGACCTTTACAAGAAGAATCCCAGAAACTATATTTATAGCAAATCTTGCAAGGTTCAACAGTAAAGCAAATAACCCTCACACAGAAAGGTTTATGCTATGTAGATGCTCTTTAGGCAACATGATAATGAAGAAATAAGTAAAAGAGTAAACCGATCATTTTGCATATTAGTGCCTCCTTTCTTGCTTGTTAGTGTTTGCTAACAAATTAAGTAGGAATAATTTGTGTCAGCTTTTTTAAGTTTCTGTGTTTTAAAGTTTCAGCATTTCTGAAGACAGAGTAGGGTGTATAAATAATTCCAGGAAGGCCCTCCTTCATATTCAAAATCCAGCTTCACCCAGTCCTGGAAAACCTAATCTAGCTGACTCTAGCAGGGTCAGATTGTGGTCTCAACGGGTCCCTCTGCAATTCTGTGATTCTCTCAAAACCTTTAAGTCTGACTTTTGCAACATAGACCCTCTCGGGCTTAGTAGAAATGCCGTTGTGAAAACTACAGACAATTGCAGCATGGCAGCCCCATGTTACCAGAGGTTGATATTTCCCAGGTTCATTCTAAATTTAAGCAGCTTTGAATTTCAGAATGAGAAATTTTAATTTCTATTTTATATTTCCTCATTCAGAATGACTTGCACTCACTTACATTACTGCATGAAATAATTACCGCACTCTCTTAGAATATTAACTTTGCTTTTTACTACTTATTCACCCTCCTGGTGCAAGAGAAGTTATCTATGGGAAAATTCAACAGAGTGTTTTGTAAATGGAAAGTTTAATAGCCCATGTGTCTTTCAGGCAGCCTAACAGTGGATGTAACTTAATGATCCATGCATGTAGTCCCTGGTGGAGATGTTCTCATTTCACAATTTTAGCTGAGGGTCAGCTTCCCCTGTTTTTTGAGCCAGTCATATCATTATTGGGTTTTTACTTTCATAGGGGAAGAAAAAAGATTACAGCTGAACCCCACCCTGGTGAAGTAAATGTGTCTTGCCTTAAAGGCTGTATCACATGCAAGGAAAATGTGATACATAACTGTAGCTTGATCCAAGATTATGGGCTTGAATTGAAGTAGTCCAATAAATACTTCATAGAAGCTTGTTCGTATTATTTCTCCTGTGGCTTCTCCATCTTTTATACAAACAGAAGCCTGTGGAGTCCATACAAGGGAGACAGTGTATGTGGCAGAAGAAACAGGGACTCTTTCCTAGCATCTGAACTGTCATGAAGCTCCAAAGCAACATTAACAGTGTAGAAGTCATTATTTTCTTCAATAAATGGGTTGGTATTTTGGCTAGTTAATATGATAAACAGAATGTCTGGCAAAGAATGCCACTTCTGTTGTGTTTTAAAAATGTAGCACCAAAGAATCGCCTTTAACGATATTCTGTTTACTATTGCAAGTAACTTGTGTATGCCACGACTAAAGAATGATAAATATAGTTTGATCCTTGGCAATAAGCACAGGTCTGTGTAGCTTCCACCATAGAATTACTTACATCCTGAGGAGGACAGCCTGACTTTTAGCCCTTGCTGCTCAAACCAACTGAACTCCTTTCTTTTCCTGTGAGGCAAAGACTGACGTATCTTAAATGTGCTTCTGTAAGGTTAGGTTATCTGTCCTGGAAAGCCAAGTTGTCAGGTGGTTTCTTGGAAGCTTGAGACCTCCGTTGTCAAGATACATTACAATAATTAGTCTGCCATAGGTTCCCATATACAGCTGCATGTAAATGTGTCTTGTGAATAAAGGAGAAATAAATCATTGTTGCTGTCTGTCTTGAACACTTTCTCAGGCCCTGGAGGACCGTCCAAGTTCCTTGTTGGTAGATCAAGGTGATAGCAGCAGTCCGTCCTTCAACCCTTCAGATAACTCGCTTCTCTCCTCCTCATCCCCCATAGATGAGATGGAAGAAAGGAAATCCAGCTCCTTAAAAAGACGACAGTAAGACCACTCTTTCGCTTCATTTTTTACAATGTTTTGAAGAGACAAATGAAGTGTTTAAAAAATGTCCAATTTTGAACTGTCAGCAGAAGCTGTTATTCTGAAAGAGGGATGACTTGTGTTAGGTGTGAAGCGTGTAGTCACATTATGCAGAGAAGTATTTTTTTTTTCTCAAACATTAGTTGAGTTTTCAGTTTCCCGTGAATTTTAATTTTAGTTGTGCCTGTGTTTGACTTCTGTCACATGTCAGTCTCAATTATTCAGGAAGATGGTGATTTTTGAATGTTCAGAGGTCTATTAGGCTTCAAAAAACTGATCATTCCCCTTGATCTGTTCCACCACACTCTTTAATTTCTTTATGTGGTAGTAAATTGTTACCGTGGTAGAACAAAAACATGTCTGGTTTCAAAATTATTTAAAACTGTGGGTAGAAATAACAGTGCATATACTTCAGAGTCTCCAGACCAGAGACATAATAGCATTTTATTTTAAACAATAGTTAAATGTTTAATTTTAATGACAAATGTAAGGAAACATCTGACTTGATCTAAACAGAAGCAAGCCTGTCCAGTTCCAAAGTCAAAGCAGCATCTTGCTTAGAAAGAATGTGCATTAATTCTTCCGTTTCAGCTCCACTTATCAAGCATATGTGACTGCAAATGTGTAAAACGTTGTATGCCATTAATCCTCTTTAAGAGTCTGTTTCATTTTTAATTGGAATATGTGTTCATTTTCTTTCCATTGTAGCTATGTCTTACAGGAATTAGTGGAGACAGAGCGAGATTATGTACGAGATCTGGGCTACGTAGTTGAGGTATGATGTTTTTCTTGATTTTTTTCTTTATTTTAAAAAACGTGGTACTGACCAGCTGTGTAGCTTGAACCTCAGATTTTTTTTCAAAACAGAACACAGGAAGAAACTGAAAATGTGTTTGCATTCTGAGTTTTCCCTCCTGCAGGCTTTTAGCGTGTTAGAAATACTGCATCAAATCTTACTCCCTTTCTTCCTGTTGTTGTGTGCACCTTATTGGTCTTCTGAGGAGTATAGTTCGTTGTCATTTTTTAAGATCACTACCTCTGGCCTAATGGTATCTTATATTTAGCACACTAAATTTATAAAAGCATTATAGCTCAGCATATAGAGCAACTAGCCTGGATTTGAAAGACTTGCTGCTTCTCCTACTACTAGACTTCTCTTAGACTTCCTAGTTTCCCCTTCTGTAAAATGAGGTAACATCACACATCTTCCTTCAGTCTTCAGCTACCAACAAAATGCATTTGGAAGAGTAGAGAGAATTGAGCCTAACAAGGTTCAGTTCTTGCACTGTGTTTTAAAGGGAGGGAAGAAGGGAAAGGTTGGCATTGTGATAGTCTTACAGTAATTAAAGGGTGCATTAGAAGGCAATGCAACAGGTGTGTTTCTGTAACTAACAAAATAATTCCTGATCAAAATGCTAGGCGTCAAAACATAAACTGCAAACTACAACCGGAGCTGGCTAATTAGGAACAGAAGTTTAGGAAAAAAAATAGTAGGAATAGAGTTGCATAAATATTACACAATTTAAAAACACTCTCAGCTCTATGTGATAGGATTACACAGTGAGACGACTACATATACACTGAAAAAGAGAAGACAGGACTATTGGAAAATGTAAAAGGAACTTAATTGCAACCAGAATGCTTGCTAATAGAATTGATGTTCCGTTTTTTTGGTATTTGGTTTGCTCATACCGCAAGTAGTAGTCCATGCAGTGCATCCCACGTGCAGTACAGCTGCTTTCTGCCTCAGCGCACTTTGGTTTAAGGTGAGTGTGGATGACTGAAATAAGCAGCACTAAGCAAAGGAGTGCAGAAGCGAGTTCAGTGGCTCTGGCAGGTACTTGTTAGCAGCCCTACCTGGCAAAGCGTTGCAGCTGCTTCAGACAATAGAGTGAATTCATCTTTCTAGCCCTGGGCAGTGTTGCGTAGACAACCTCAAGCCAATTTGTGATATTTTGTGTCTGTGTTATGCTTTGTTATAGAGCAGGTTTTTGGTGGGTGGTTTGTTGTTTTTGGTTTTTTTTTTTTTGTCCCAAGCAAGCTGCAGTTATGGGCAATTTGGAAAGCTTCTGGGAAAAGGGAGATTAAAAGACAGGTCACTTTTTTAAGTTAAAATGTTCATGGTGAATTTTCTTGGACTGTTGCAGGGTTATATGGCACTTATGAAGGAAGATGGCGTACCTGATGACATGAAAGGCAAAGACAAGATTGTATTCGGAAATATTCACCAGATTTATGACTGGCACAGAGAGTATGTATTAACTTGAAAACCATCTGCTGAACAATTCTACCTAAAAAGTACTAGACTGACTTTAAGAACTTTTTTTTTCCTCAAACATTCAGATACAAGGTAAATACAGTTGGTCTAGTGCTTTGAGATGTACATACCATAGACTCAGCTGGCAAATGCTGGTATGAAGATCTGCTTTAAACAAGGATGCTTATATATAGCAAGTGCTTCGACTGAGAATCTGTAGTATGGATAGTTTTATATACAGAAGTTTGTACGTTACTTGTGACAGTCTTTTGAAAAATGTTTTCTCTAAGAATACTGCCTAAAGAATTTGTCAGAGGTTAGCGTGGCAATATGAGCACCTCAGGCCTTCAGACTAGGAAGGAGAAAAGTTTCAGTCAGTATATGAAATTAAAGAATTTTACTAATGAACACCAGTATTTTTTCATCTTGGCATGGTCTCAGTGTGTCCTTTTGGAAATCTGTATTAAAATATTACACTGTTAGCACTGTCATTTTGGACATTTAATATCCAAAGCTGCTGATAGGGTACACAAAGTGGACCTTACAGTAAGACCACTTTGCCTTGCAATTACCTGTTGTAATAGTGTGTGCTATCAGAAAAAAGTACTTACTGTGTTATGTTCAGCTTCTTTTTAGGAGAGTTGGAGAAGTGCCTTGAAGATCCAGAAAAGCTGGGATCCCTGTTTGTTAAGCATGTAAGTGCAAACATCTTTGTTGGCAAACCCCTATTGCTGCTGCTGACCAATGTGTTTGATTATTAAGGATTTATCTATGGAACAACACAGTTAAATGCTGGAAAACATTCTTCACTGTAAAAGTGGAGAGATAGCGTATAAGAGCTTATAAACAGACTAAGTAAATGCTTTAGTTTTTGTCCCAATATCTTCCCGTGGAGAGGAAATAGGAATGAGGGCCCAATGTCTCAACTCAGTTCCAGTTCTGTGCAAGGGAATTGTCATTTCATATCATACCTGCCTTCGAATCCCAGGTATCCATGCAGTACATAGCAGTGGAACATAGGAGACAAAAATAGGAAAGAGGCTCGTTCTTCTATGCGGTTTCAGTGCATCCTAGTTCTGTATCTTCTGTATCCTTTCCCCTTTCTAAGAGTCACAGTAGTGGTTGAGATTGTGTCCGCTTCATTTGGGGAAGGAATTGAAAATGCCAGAAATTCATTATATTTAATTTTAGTCCAACACAGTACCCTTCATAGCTTTATACAAGTCCCTGTTTTTCCACTTTTCATTTATTTATTAAAAGGAATGACTGTGATACACATGGATATTATAACAGTTCAGAAGGAAATCAGACAAACTAGTTATCTAGAAACTAGGTATCAAAGTTCAGGACACATCAGATGTGCCACTAATTAGTCATTTTGGTGTCTCTTTGTGTAGACATACAATTCAATATCTGTTTGAAATGAGGTCTCAAGGTACTTCAATTCACGCAAGACAGCAGAAGGGAAACTTGTCTGCTAAATATGATCACTTGCACAAGCGTGCAGAGACTGAAGACAGACAGGATTAAAGTAGATATAGTGGGTTTCAGATTCTCCCTGTGTTTGAACTCAGTACCAGGGTAGCAAAAGAGCAGAGAACCAAACCCTAATGGAACAGTAACACTGGAAGCCAAGCCTAATTCCTGGACTAATGATGAGGAATGAGGTGTTTCATCTCTGAGGGATTATTTAAAAAAAAGAAGAGGAAAAAAAAAGGCATGGGGAGAGGGGAGAATTCTGGCACTAGTAAAATGGGAAGCCTGGAGGAAGTAACTGTCCCTGTTTCTGGTTGCTGTTTTACTTTCTCGTGGTATATTTGTGACTGAGTTGTCTTTGAAAGGCACCCTTACCACTCCAGATGGAAAGGCAAGCTGTGATGCTGTTACAACATCCTCTAGCAAAACCCTGACTATCAGCTAGAACATGACGATTCAGTTCCTGCTCTTAATCTATGTTCTGTGTCCTTCTCAATCTCCATCTTGTTTTTTCCTTTTTTGCTTTCCATTTGTCTTCACTGTTCAGTACTCCGTAAGTCTCTGAGCAGCAAAGCCTCTAACAGCAAACCAATCCTAGCAAAATTGTAAGAAAGACTTTGGACTAGGTAATAGACACATGTGGTATGTCTGTTTCTTAACCAGCAAGGTCAGTAATCAAGAAGGAATCTTAAAGGCTGAAGTTATGCTCGCTCGCTTTTTCTTTGTTGCCTTGGTGTTAAAAGCACATGCACAAAATACAAAATCAGCATTAAAAAATACTATGGCCACCATTCACAGCCTACAAACACCGTTTCCAGACTACATCACCTACATCCCCACTCAGATTCCAGTAGGACAGCTAAGACTAAATCGAAGACTTCAGAGGTTTTTCTTCACTACTCTGCACAGCTAAACATGAGGAGGTCATTATTCTATTATATTAGAATAATAATCAGATTATTAAAATCAAATAAAAATTATGGTATTTCAGAGGCTCCATCCATTGTTCTTGCTAGAAAAAAAGAGATAACCATTTTCATACTTCATTTTACTGTGGGACTTGCTGAGCTATTATCTCTAAACACCTGTATTGTTCAGCAGCGTTTGTAACCGTGGCAATTTTTTACTTGCCTTTCTAAAATCATCATGAAATTCCCAAATAAATGTGTTTTCAGATCTGTAATTTCTGCATATGTAGCTGCTTCTTTTCTGCAAAAGGGCCTTTTAAAGTTCATACTTTTGAACAGCTGTACTTCTTAAAATAATACTCTGTTTCAATCTGGCATGTTTTTTTTCTCGATGATGATGTATCATTCTGTATCTTTGTTCTTCTAGGAGAGAAGGTTGCACATGTACATAGTTTACTGTCAAAACAAACCAAAGTCTGAGCACATTGTCTCAGAATACATTGACACGTTTTTTGAGGTAAGTTCCTGACAGAGGATATATGCAAGGTGAAGGGTGTGTACAAGTCAGAATCATTAAAACAAAACGAAAAAGGCAGCACATGTTGTTATTACTGTTTTAAATTATAATTTCTTGCCATTTCTGTTCTGATTTCTCAAGTGCCAATACAAGCTCCTAGAGATGTATTAATCTCTAGGGGAAGAAAACTAAAGCTTAGGTATAAGCTACTAATTAATCAGTAGAGTCTCATCCTTACTAGCCGTAGCCCAAGCAGTTAACAGTGCGTATCATATGAAGTGACAATTTTGGATGAGCAAAGATCACTGTTGAAAATAGACTTACATACAACCTGTGACTGAAAAATTACATTTCACTGTACAGCCTTTCCATAAAAGGATATGGAAGGTGCTTGGAGAGGAAAATACTTTGGAAACAAAGCTGATACAGATAAAGGGGAAGGACTCCAGCTTTTGCTAACTGAAGATTAGATTCTGCTCTGACTTTTGCCAATTTCTGCTCTGACAGCCATTAATAGTGATATATCCTGCTGTGTTTCTAACTCAAGAAAACAGAACAAAGTTGTTTCTAACTGAACAAACAAACAAAAAGTTTGTTTTGTAACCCTCAGGATCTAAAGCAACGCCTGGGCCACAGACTCCAGCTCACGGACTTGCTAATAAAACCTGTGCAGAGAATTATGAAATACCAGCTGTTACTAAAGGTAGAGTGATGTTGAGATGAATGGTGTAATATATGTGTTAACTGATATGTTTTCTTTTTTAAATATTGCTGATACTTTTCCACCCTCCTCCCAAACAGAACTCAGATTTGTAAGCAATGTCACATGATTATTTTCTGAGCATATTCAGATAATTATAAAAATTGAAGTAAATAGCTTGGGCAGAATTTTGCTTTTTCTTTTAACAGTTAAAGACCAAATGAACTCAAGTTAGTGGCATGGAAATGTTTAGAATTTGTACCAATGTCATATGAAGGGAAGAGGGATCTCCTAACTGTTTTCAGATCTAAATGTGATATGAGTTGTTGGGACTCATCCCAGCTTTTCCATCTACATCTGCAACCATTTTAATATCGCATGTTTACTGAAGAGCAGCCCTGTGTATCACAGAGGTCATTGCCTTAATACATGTATGAGCTAGATCAAAATAGTGAATAAATCTTAAAAAAATAAGAGGAGGAAAGCACTGTAGCAAGAAGCTTTAAGAAGACATTTTTCTGTGTGTCTTCTCCAGTCTCATTCTGACAGAGGAGAGCAAATTCAGATTTTGTAAGATTTCTCATTGCTGATTAATGAGAAAATAACTCATTTTACTGTTGTTTTTTTTCCTTTTTCAGGACTTTCTCAAATATTCTAAAAAAGCTAATCTTGACACAACGGAACTAGAGGTACTCGAGACATTTTGTCTTAGTGATTTGAATGCTCTTTACTCTGGCATTCTCTTGTTTTGACATAGTCACTTTCCTTTTCTGATCTTCTTGAGAATGTGATTATAAGTGTTTACTTTCTGCATTTCTGATCTAAAGCAACCATAGCAAATTAAACTAAATTTTATGCTGCTAACTCATTTGGAAAATAAAGCTTTGACTTTTTATTTGTCTTGAACAGAGAGCTGTAGAGGTCATGTGTATAGTACCAAAACGGTGTAATGACATGATGAATGTTGGCCGCCTGCAAGGATTTGATGTAAGTTGGCTGGGGTTTTGCTTAGGGGTTTTGTCAGGTTCTTTAGAAATTAACCATTAATGTTGTGGAGAGAAAGGAGGTATGGTGCCCCCTCACTATCTGGTTAGCTGGTGCAAAAAGCAGTGAATGAAAAATCAAGTCTTAGCCCTGCCAAGGACTTTTCCTGGGAAACTTTACCTGTTGTGTCAGTCATACTAGGTAAGTGCTTCTGCAAAATCTGGGAAGTGCTGGTGTTATTACAGTTCCCTTATTGACTAATAACAAAATAGTGAAGTAATCAGTTATCAACAGGTGAGCAGACTTTACTTCGGTAGTGTAGACAAAGGAGGAGTTGCTAAGGTCAGTAAAGTACCTGAGGCAACTGTAGCCCTTCTCCTTGCTTTGCTGAGTCTAGCAGTGACGGAAATTAGCTGTTGAAGCGGTATGCATCAGCCAGACCATAGTCACGTGTTCTGCTTGCAAAGCCCTTTCAGCTCTGTGATGCAGGTATGAACTTGAATTCTTCCCCTTTTCAGCACCCTGGAAGACATGAGAAGAATATATGAGTTACTGTGGGAGTTACTGAGAACAGAGAGATGAAAGCCTTAATGTTACAAGCCTCAAACTGCAGTATGAATTGAAAAGGGTGGGGTGGATTTTTGGGGGGTTTGTTCTGGATGATGTTTGGCTTTTGAGAAAGGGCACAAGAATGTTTTGTGTATAGGAGGATCAATGAATATATAATAGTTAGTGACATCCAGAAATTGAGAAATATACAAAGCTATTTTGGCATGAGCATCTGCTCAAAAAGGTTGATTGCGGAAATTAAGAACTGCACTAAATGTGTTTCCACTTACCTCTGTGTTTAGGGTAAAATTGTAGCCCAGGGTAAGCTCCTGCTCCAGGACACATTCTTGGTTACAGACCAGGACACGGGACTTCTGCCACGCTGCAAGGAGAGACGAGTCTTCCTGTTTGAGCAAATTGTCATTTTCAGTGAGCTGCTAGATAAAAAGAAAGGTTTCTCCATGCCCGGATTCTTGTTTAAAAACAGTATCAAGGTAACTGTTGTGTGTGAGTCTTTGTGTCCCCTGCACAAAACTCTGCTAAGGTAACAGTTTCTGATTCAGTGTGGAGTCGCTCATGACATCTAGATCTGCAATCATAATGCACAGTGAGGTGTCAGTCACTTCCTGAGAGTACTTCCTACCAGATTTGTGCTCACCCTGATGATAAATGGCAATCTTTGGTTCCCTGTACTCTGATGCTTCCCACACGAAGCATACCAAAATAGGTGTTCTTGTAACAAAGCTGGACAAGCATTCACGAAGAGTTTAGTGTTCAGCTCTGTGCTGTGTACACAGTACATTGCGAAGTCATTACAAATAAAGGTAACTCTTTACGTCTCCCTTCTTTGAGTGTCAGCTGAAATCAGTCCAAATGTGTAGGTAACATTTGTAAGTAGTGCCACCTTCTTAGACGTGTCAGCTCTTCCTCAAACAAAAAGCAGTTACCCCCACTTTAAGCTTTCTGTGAAACAAAACCTGAAAATATTAGGGCCCACCAGCCCTCCTTGTGAAGCACTTTGGGTGGACCCTGCTTCCCTTAATTCACCTCAGTGCTATGCCTGCCACCTGAGCATCCTGTTCAGCGCTGGCTGGACAGCCTCTTCCAAGGCATTGCTGTACCTGCAGCAGAAGCCTTCGGTGTGGGCCAGTGGTGGAGCTCCATAGCAGGCTCAGTATTTTAAATGATACAAAGGGAGAGTGAGGGATGGTGGAGAACATTGGGCCATGCTGACTAGCTGGAGTTTGTTCAGGCACAATTCACGTTACAGTAAAATAATCCTTAGTTTACTGTAATCCTTCATTTCCTGGTATTATCTTACTGACAGAAAGAATGGTCATCATTTGACTCCCGAGTAAGAGATTTTAGAGGTATTTTTCTCTCAAAATACATGAAGTAAATCCTCTTTTTTTTTTTTTTTTTTTTTTTGTAATCAAGGTGAGTTGCCTTTCCCTGGAGGAAAATGTGGACAGCGATCCATGTAAATTTGCACTAACATCAAGAACGGGCGATGTCACGGAGACCTTTATTTTGCATTCTGCCAGTCCAGGAGTCCGCCAGTTATGGATCCACGAAATTAACCAAATTTTGGAAAACCAGCGCAACTTTTTAAATGGTAAATTGTTTCCTCTCACTGAAAGTTCATCATTGAATGACTTCTCTTTCATCTGTTTCTTCTTTGCTTTGAAATGTTTTGCAAATTTCCTTTTTCCTGAGCTAGTACAGAACAGTTGGGGCATATGTGCCACATTTCTGCTTCAGAACACATGCTAGCATTTATTATAAGAGTGCTAGTCTGAATTTACATGGTGTTCTCTTAGTGAAATTTTCCAAATGTTTTGTAGGAGTGAATCAAGATTGGCACCATCCATTGAGGTGGAAATCTTGTGTACCCCTCTTAAGCAAATAGGAGCCTTTAAAGGCTAAACCCAAGTGGAATTCTAAGCATCCATTCAGAATATGGTTTGCTGTGTTATTTTGGTGGCCATTTTTTTCACATCTTACTGTGGCAACAACATTCAGATTCTGCAGGAGAAAAGTAGAAGACAGTAGTGTCTTCTGTGACACTAGAAGGTTCTTGCTGTATTTTTGTATCCATCAGTTGTTGCCCCAATCTTTTTTTTTTTTTTTTTTTTTTCCAAGAGTTGTAATGGATGGAACAAGCTGAGAATTTGGAGTGAGACCTGGTTTTTTTTCCAGCTTTGCTGCTGACTGACAGTGTGATCCTAGAGGAAAACGTTTCTCTCTGGTTTCAAATTTTTCATCTTTAATAGAGGTACATATTAATGTACCTTTAATGGAGGTCATGAAGGTGTGATATAAAAAGTGACTTGAGATCTACAGCATGGATAGCATTGCTAAGGGAATTTACATTATTTGAACAGCACTCCCCTTTTGTCAGTAAACATGCCTGTTTTAAACTGTTCCTGTTCCCTTTCCTGCCCTCCTTTCCCTGATCACCCCCCTCCCACCCCTGTTGCAGCCTTGACGTCCCCAATTGAGTACCAGAGGAACCACAGCAGTGGTGGAGGCGGCAGCGGGAGCAGCAGCGGTAACAGCAGCGGCCCCAGCAGCTGTAGTGGCATTCCCAGCTCCAGCCGTAGCCGGCCATCCCGGATCCCCCAGCCTGTCAGACACCATTCCCCAGTCCTGGTCTCCTCTGCAGCCTCGGCCCAAGCAGAGGCAGACAAGATGTCAGGTATGTCCATTCACAATCTCTCCCTGCCACACTACAACACCTCCCTAGAAACTGGCCTGAGCCAGCCAGACAGGCACCCTCCCAATGCAGAACTGGACGGTCCTCAGAGAGAAGCTGAGCAGATTCCCAAGATGAAAGTTATTGAAAGTCCCAGGAAGACAGCGGGAAACATTTCTGGCTCAGCTGATGGAGCCCAGAAAGACTCACGTGGAAGTTCAGAGGACAGTCGATCAAGAAACAGCATAGGATCACTGACGCTTGGGAAGCCAAGGCCAGGAGCCATCTCACCAATGAACTCTCCTCTCTCCACGACTTTCCCTTCTCCTTTTGGCAAAGAAACCTTTCCACCCAGCAGCCCCCTGCAGAAGGGCTCCTTTTGGAGCTCCATCCCAGCATCCCCTGCTAGCCGCCCTGGCTCCTTCACTTTCCCTGGGGACAATGACTCCCTCCAGCGGCAGGTCCACCGCCACTCTTCACACAGCAAGGACACAGACCGCATGAGCACATGCTCCTCGACCAGCGAGCAGTCAGTTCACTCCACCCAGAGTAATGGGGTAAGAGCGGAGCACCTCTGTCCTGCGAGCTCTTCTAAAACCTTCCCATGCTCCCTTTCTGTGCGTTACCATCACTCTCCGTACTAACTTCTGGCTCTCCGGTGCTGTACTGCTCTGAAATAATCAACTGTTCGAATATCTTCTGCACATTGAAAACCCAAATTGTCTGCCTGTCTGTGTATGTATGCATACAAACACAGATATGTATACAGACACAAAAGCAACTGCTAACATTAGATGCAACTTCTGCCTCTGCTGAAAACATAGATCACTAGGCTGATACTTACTAACTTGCTGTCCTTGCTTTGTCTCTAATTTGAAGGCACATAATTAACATTCTCAAGCGTGGCAGCCAGAGCACCTTGGGGTATGCATTGCACCCAGCACTTCAGTCTGACTTCGAGATTTTGGCAGATTGCCTTGGGGCTTTTTTCCCTTTCAGCACAAATCCGCCACCATTGTCCTGTTGAGTTTTAACTTCGTGGAGACATCTACAGTATATTCCCTGGGCTGTTTGATTTTTATTTTTTATTAGTGTATTCCCCCCCCCCCCCCCCCCCCTCCTTTCAGCCTTAGTTCATGTACAACATTCTCTTTTTAAATACTGTGTCTGATCAAGGAAGCTTCCTGCAATCCAGTCAAAATAGGCCAACAAAACCTCGCTAAAATAATCCTTCTTCTACAACCAAAACAAATAGCGGCTCCTCTTGTCTTTTTCTGCCTTGTAAGAAGAACTGGATTAGGGCATCTGGAGATTCAACTTTTTAGTATGCACTTGATGCGTTTGTTCAGAAAGCTGGGGTATCGACAGAATCCACATTCTCTGTAATAACGTCCGCCAGGAAATGCAACACAGCAATCACAGGGGCATGTGCAAATATAAAGCAAAAATTTCAAGGCACTTGCCATGGATGTGGTAGGCAGGCTATGGTGCCTTTCTTTTTAAACTCACATTTGATTTTTCTCTCACTAAGTGTTGTGTTCATGAATGTTTGTTTTTCCACTCTCTCATGAATAGTATGCAATACCAATTTTGCAAATCACCTAACTTGCCAGACCTTTTTAAAATGCATGCATTTCTTTATAGAGCTGTTTAACACACAGAGCTTTCTTGACTTCTTAGTTCTTACACTTACTTTTATAATAGCTTCAGAAGAAAAAATTACGCTTTGCATGTATTGTATTTTTATCCCAGTCTTCCTTCAGCTTTTCGTTTGGTTTAGCTCTGTCTTGTGTTTATCTTCACTCTAGCAAAATGTGATGATAATATAATATCTGGGATAATTTCTTGCAATTACTGCACAGTATGTGAATCAAGATAGTGGTACTTTTTATTTGCAGAGAAGACTTGCATAGTATTAACTGATGTCATTCCATTAAAGAGAGGGAGGGAGAGACGGGATGACACTGAGTTTTCAAAACATTTCAATTTTGATACTACCTCAGCAGAGACACCAGTGTTTTACTGTAAAATGTAGTAATCTGAATACATGCCTTCTGCTTCACAACTCTGTTTCTTTTAATTTGGTAATTGAGAAAGGTCATAATTCTTCATTTATAACCTCATTTCTAGACCCTACTTTAGCAGGATTTCGTACCACATTCAACAGGCTAGAGAAAATGGGTTGTGAGGGTTTATTTTGATGTAACCATTTGTGTGTGTATATTTACATGTGCATATAGTTAAGGTTGGTTACTTACGGAAAAAATACTTCTAACAAGAAGAAAAAGGAATTGGTTTTGCTAGTATCTGGAGGAATTTTTTTGTATTTTGATTGTAAATCCTCCTCTAATCCCATAATTGAGGTCAGTGATGACCAGCAGAACTTGCATTAGAAAAACATTAACTGTGCAAGAATAATTACTTCCTTGCAAGGCAAAAGGAAAGGCTATCTTTCTGTAGTGAGAATAAATTCTGTTATAAACACATAACATAAGAATGTTTGTCATTTCATAGTTACCAGACAGTTGGTTTTTTAACAGATTTATTTGTCCTTATTGAAAATAAGAAATATTCAGAGTTTATGATCCTTCAAGACTTTAATATTTAAAAGAACTGTTGTGTTACAGGAAGGTCAGTCCTGCAGTTATACAAATTCTGCTGCATGCTAAGAAACTGTATGTTCAGGAATAGTATGTGGGGCAAGGTTTGGGGCTTAGGTTGGTTTTCCAACTTCAGCCTTCCCTTCATCTCCCCCTGTAAGTCTAACAGAAGGAGTTAACAAAAGCAGCTTTCTCTGAATAGAGTTTTTTTTTCATCTAGCTAAAAGAATCTAGCAAGTTGTAATCTTAATTTAAACAATGACTGAAAGTGAGACTGATTTTTTGGTTCTACTATTCCTGGTTTGCCTGAATCATGGAAAGGGCTTGCTAATACGAAAGACCATGCAGACAGTCCTGTAAGCCAGAAAAAATGAGTTTTCTCACTGGAAATACTGCATCTGCAATTAACTTAAATATCCTATAGTAGAGGTGCAGTCCAGGATGAGATCTTTCTCTCTGTGGTAGCATTTGCTTCTTCACCCAGCAAACAGGGGGAAAAGACAGAGTGGACTTGAGCCACCCAGTTGAACAAAACAGCCCAGCTAGAATAAAATGTACAGGCTCACTGGAAACCCCAGCATCAATGTGCTGAACATGCTATGAATGAGTAATATGAGACTGTTCCTTTCCAAATGTCTTGGTTTCTCAGCCAGAGCGCTCATGGGGAAGCACAGGCACTGAAAGATGGAGTGACTTGTTCAAGGCCATTAGCAAATTGGAAGAGAAGGTGATTTTCAGGGCTCCCAGTGTACCATGCTGTCCACTGATCCCTGCTGCATCCCCTCAACACTGAGGGCAGAAATATTTGACAGGTTTGAGGAAAAAGTTGACACTGTTTTAATCCTGTGTGCCAAGCTTTACGCTCACTGCTAGCACAGACGTGGTGCTAATGTGTGGTTATGCTATGTAAGTGATAGTAGTCTCTAGCTACAGCTGGGTGCCGATTTCTTTCTTCAACTCAGCTACTACTGAGCAACAGCAAGGCCTCGCTGGTAGTGACCTGAAAGAGTTTGAAGTAAGAACAGAGACAAAAGACAGGCACACACATGCACGCCTCGTGCCACATCATTAATAGGCCATCCGCTTTGGTTTTAACTTGTTTCAAGAAGGAAATTACTTATTTCAGGGAATAGGTTGCGTAGTCTGATAATAGATTTCACACTTCCCATTTATTAAACCTCATAGGAGAAATGCATGCAAATGGACAAAGTGAGTCTTACTTTTAAAAAATAATAATTCCCAGTGGATTCATGGCCAGGAGAAGGCTTTTTGTTCTGAGAAGCAATATGACTTCTAATGTACACCTGATCAGCCATAATTAGCTTTCTGAAAGTGCTTGGTGGGGAAACGAACAACATGCATGAATAGTAGTTGAAAGTGTATGATAAACAGCTAACAACACTCAGCTATCATAGTCAGTAATCAGTTAGAAGTGAGATTTCCAGCTTTGTTCTGATAGTTCAGTGGGCCTATTTTGCCCAAGGAATTAATAATTTCTTACTTTAGTAATTTACCTCATCCTGTGTGTGTTAAAGGAATAAACCTTATCATACAGATTTAACCAGGGACAAGCCTTGTGGTTTTGAGACACACTCTCAGAAGCGTATTTTGGTTTTTTGTAGCTTGTCATGTTTTGTATGCGGAAGGCTGGTGTCTTGAGATCTGACAAACAGTGCTAGGAAAGACTGTATGTATTTTTCTTTATTGGAATTTCCAGTGTTTATGAGGTAATGATTATGATTTTGAAACTGCACCTGTGAGACCATGAAAAACTGTCCTATGTACTGTGCTGTAGTTTTGTTGCCTGATAGAGATGCAAGGTTCAGTGTCTGAGCTTGAAAGGAAGACCAGTGGAGATCTATGTATAAACTGACTCCTAGTTAAAGGAAGTAATCTTGAGTAAAAGTAACGGGAATAAATTTCTGCAGCAGCTGTACATGAAGTTATTCAAAGATTTTGCATGAGATAAATAGACACAGGCAGCTGTAAAAGAGAAATTGTAGCCCTTTTCTTTGACTGCAGCTTAAGCTATGTGGATTATGCAGGTAATGTAGCAGGCCAATAACAGCCTGTCTTCTTCATGAACTTTAAACTTTCTTTTTTTTTCCTCCCTCTTTCTGCTTTCAATTGACACTTGCAGAGTGAAAGTAGCAGCAGTAGCAATATCTCCACCATGCTGGTGACACACGATTACACGGCAGTGAAGGAGGATGAGATAAATGTCTACCAAGGAGAGGTCGTGCAGATTCTAGCCAGCAACCAACAGAACATGTTTTTGGTGTTCAGAGCCGCCACTGATCAGTGCCCCGCAGCCGAGGGCTGGATTCCCGGCTATGTCTTGGGGCATACCAGTGCAGTCATCATTGACAACCCTGATGGAACCATCAAGTGAGTGCCTGGGTGTATGTAGAAGGGGAGGAGGAAGAAAAACATCAAATGTAGACAAGGCTTTGAACCTTTTAATCCAAAAGTTGATATGATCTTTGAGAAATAGATTCTGTGATCAAGCAGAATGAATACTTGAGAGGTCCCTTAGCAAACTTCAAAATACAAGCTGGTAAGAGAGAGCTCAGAAGCACATACTCATTATTAAAAAGCTGTAGTAATGCAATCTTCTGGGAAAAGATGATGATACAATACCTGATCTAAGAGCAGCAATAGTTACTTGTTTAATGAGCTATCAGGCTAGACACGTTTGTTTAGGAAAACAGTCAGGGACTGTTTGTTCCAAGTGAAACAAGCTTTCAGAGTTCCTAGATCTCTACTTTGAGCCACAAACCTATTGGAAAGTACTGGTTGTGCTAAGAAGATGTCTCTCAGATCTGCAATGGGAGAAATTATATCAAAGCTGTTAGCACTAAAGCTTTATGTGAAGCTTCTATAGCCTATATTTGACACAGATTTCATATCGATCATTGCTCAGTTTGATTGACAGTTTGTATTTTCATATAGAAAGTTTACCATTCAAGCAATGATTTCAAGAAATAATGAACTACAGACTAATCTTACTACCTTGCTTACAGGTTTAACCAAGGTAGCATCTCTTATGGCATAGTTAATGTATTTCATACTTTAATACAATGAAATAACATTTCAACATACTTTTCCAGTGAATACCAACTGAAACTAAAGGGTATTAACATATAACTTGGAGTTGAAAAAAAATTAATTAAAGTTAATGTCCTGTATTCAGGAAGTCAACATCTTGGCACACAGCACTCCGTTTAAGGAAGAAATCTGAGAAAAAAGATAAAGACGGCAAAAGGGAAGGCAAGCTAGAAAATGGTTACCGCAAATCTCGAGAAGGACTTGCCAACAAGGTTTCTGTAAAGGTAGGTGTTACAAAGATGTAGTCGTTTCCGAAAGAAGTTGTGTTGGGATTTCTTTAAAAGTAGCTTCTGTCAGAATTTCTCACATGAAGGAATTGGAGGCAACAGTGGTTTTAATGGACAGTGCCAAATCGGAAAACAGGAAGATACAATCTTTGAGTGTGCAAGTATGATATAGCATAAGGATATACTGCAGAAAGAGTAGAGTGGTGAAGAAATTCTCATGTTCAGGAGTTTCTTGGATCTTTGTGGGTACAGATGACTAACCCATCACTGTGCTTTGTCTTCTACCATTCTTTATTATAAAGTTAACAGGACACTAATTCTGTAATTTCTCCTTTCCAGCTTCTCAACCCCAATTACATTTATGATGGTAAGTTGCTTTAATTTTTAAAAGTTGCAGTAAATATAATTTGATTAAAACATTATTTACTTTGTTTAAATTTGCCTGGCATTAATTGTGTCAGGAACTGAGTATTTTCTATCAAAATATACTTAGGCTCTTTTTGGATAAGGGAGACAGTTAATGAAACAAGTCATATTTATTTTTTAAGATGCATGGAATACATTTTTGTTCACAAGTCCAAAACAACATAAAACACAAGGACCACGTGACATGTTCTGTAAGGAGACTGTATGGAAGTTGGGCCTTGCTGAATTTGCAAAATTACAAGGCCAGGATTTGGAGCTGCTTCGTTTTTAACCTTGCACCCTAGGGAACATTCAGGGCCTCTGCAGCGCAGAGGCTGATCAGCACAAAGACAGCGGTGCTCTCAGGTCAGAGCCAATCTGGGGTTTCATCTTAATGCGTAGAACCAAACTTGTTGAGTTTCACCTGTGAAAAAGGGAAACCACCACAGTGCCTCAGGGGACGAGTGAGGTGTTTTGTGTTCCCTTTCACAGACTTCACTGGGCATAAAGATAAGATAGCTGAGCACGTCCTTAAATACTTTCCACTGCAGGGTCTCCCCAGCTTGCCATAAACAGGGTGTTGGGTTCACCATGGTAGGCCTCAGGGTTATCCTTGGCTTAGCAGTAGTGTTGTGTCCACGTTCATGTGGACAAAAATTCACTAGCTCTGCAGAGCCTCAGCAAGTGGCCTAACCACGGGTGTGCTCCAAGGATAGACAGGTAGACGCACCTTGGAAATTTAAAGTGCCATACTAATTTGTCTAATAGAAAAGAGAGTGTGCAAGGAATAGAAAAGCAAGTTTATTAACTTCATTTGACCTAGTGCCATTAATTTTCTTTTTCCAGTTCCCCCAGAGTTTATAATACCATTGAGTGAGGTAACATGTGAGACAGGAGAGACCATCGTGCTTAGGTGTAAAGTCTGTGGTCGCCCCAAGGCTTCAGTTACTTGGAAGGGTCCTGATCATAACACACTGAGCAATGACGGTCATCACAGCATTTCGTACAGGTACAGTAATTTGCATGATGTTCAACAGGAACTGCTGTTACATTTTTCTATTTGCACCCTTGGTGCAGGATAGCTAGTGGGTTTGAGACAGAAAGATAGGGTTGCCCTCATACACAAATATTTCACAGCTGAGATTTTCTGGAAATGTTGTGTAACATGTAGCAGTGTCGCTGTCTTCATTGTTGAAGCACAGAAATTAACACTTTTGTCTGGTTTTAGCTTTTCTATGATAGAACCTAACAGCCTAGCTGGTAGCGCAAAATATCTGGTTTCTTATAAGAGAAAAATGCTGCATTTTGGAATGTGACACCGCATGTTGGCAAAGGTTTTTTTTTTTTCTGGAAAAGCATTCTTTTATGGACGGAAAATGTTGTTTAATTAGTAATTTCAGTGTGAAGAAATGTCTTATTTATGGATTAAGCTCTCAATTCAGAATGAAGGGGCTTTTTGTGAAAACTTTCTCATTAATAGGTAGAAGAATATGTCATCATCTCAGAGGTTGCGTGGTATAGCCCAACTTACGCGCAAACTTGGTGGTGTGTTATACTGTTCTTTTTTACCTCCTGCTGCTGCCGCTTTTTCCTTTTCACTGGGAATGATTTTTTTTTTTTTATGGCGAGACAGATACATTGTGGCAGCATTGCTACTGCATCCAGGACTGTTGTGAGATAAGTCAAGAATTAGATTCACGAGGTTTAATTCGCTGTGGTTCATTACTTTTACAGAATTATATCCAGTAAATTACGTTGGCTGTGGCTGACAGATTTTTAGAAGCAACAATCATGAAATCATGAAATGTTCTTTGAGTTGGGGAAGGGGGTCATCCTCCTATGTTCTTAGAATTTACATTCTTCTTTTTTTCCCTGAAATTAAGTCATGTGGTAAAGACCATGGCATATAGGTTTTAGTTCAGTTAGTCAAATGACTTGCAGTTACTGGGATGAATCCAAAGGAAAATAATGAGAATGATAGAAAATCTTGAAAAGACACCTTATTGTGAAAGAATTAGGGTTGGTTTGTGTTAAGGTGTTAGGGTTGTTTTGAGACTAGAGGTGAAAAGTGTAGGGAGGACTTGCCAAGTATTCACATTTGAAAGAGAATTTTGCAAATAAAATTATTTGCTGTTCATGTCCATGGCAGATGGTCAAAAAAGTACTAGAAATTAATTAGACAGAGGAAGATTTAAGTAGACATTTAAAGACAAACCATCAAACAAAGGATGGTTGAGCAGTGAGAAAGATTAAGGAAGAGTCTGCAGAATCTTTCTCCTGTGGTCTTACACAGCTTATTGCTCTCTCTGCCATGGAGCAGAGGGGAAAATTAGGTCCGTTGTAGTTTCCTTCCATCCTCATTTTCACAGATCCTGAGGTCTCCAAAGCTGTGGTGAGGTGTCCCTTTTCTACTGAAGGGGGAGCCCTCTCTTAGAAGTGGTGAGTGCTCTGAAAGTAGAAATGTTCAGCTTATATACGCTGGGAGTCAGGGATGGAGACTAACCTTTCTGAAAGGGCAATGATGGTTGTCTCCATGCAGCTTCTCATAATTTGAAGGAAGTAGAGGAAGCGGGAACAAACAGGGGAAGGCATTTGATTTTTCAAACACAATGAAGCCTGGGACATGCTGAGACAGGGTGAGTGAGGATGTTTTCCTACTAGTCTGTAGGACACTCGACGATACTTGATGGGCACAAAGTGCTCAAATTCTGGTAGATGCTTCTGAAATGGCAGGGACAGGGTTAGTAATGTTTGTCCAGAGAGAGAGAGAGAGGAGAATAAGAGGTATTAATAGTATCAATCTAACTTCGATTTCCATAGCTTAAGGTCTTTAAAATGAATATAAAGTTAACGGATGCCATTGTGTTTCCCAGTGACTTAGGAGAGGCTTCACTGAAAATCATTGGCGTCACTGCAGAAGACGATGGTATCTACACATGTGTAGCTGCAAACGATATGGGTTCAGTTTCATCTTCCGCCAGTCTACGAGTTTTAGGTAGGCCTGTCTCTTTGCCTTTTTTATCTAGTTACATTCAAAGTGTCTTGTCCCCACTACAGGAAAAAGAAAACCCTGTCTCTTGGGCATCCCTCTGTTAAAGGAGTATTATAACTAACCTTTTCGCCTGTGATGTATTACTTGTTGCAGCAAGAATAGATGCACGTTCATGATGTAACTAGAGGTTCATACAGACAAAATGCCTACACAGTACTGGCAACATGTGTTTACCTTGTCTGTCAACACCAGTTCAAACATACTATGATAAAATCATATTTTATCATCTGCATTTTTAGTTTAGTCTCAATGAATGTTACGATGTTAACATGTATAATTTGTCATTTCTTGCCTTTGCATCATGGATCTACACTTAAATTATATTATTTCAGTACCTGAAGTGAGGCAACCTGAATGTTTGTGAGAGAATGAAAAGGAGACCTGCAAAGATGAAAAATGCCTCTGTTTTGGAGGCAGACAGCAAAGGAAAAAAGTTTTTTACTTGATGTGTTTGATGGCATAGTGATAAGTTTCAGTGTTTCTGCATTCAGTTATTCTTAAGTGTTCAGGATCCTCCCTTTTTTAGGAAGAGGGAAAACACAAGGAGACAGCAGGATAACAGGCTTTCTTACGTCAAATTTATAGCAATTGATGCTATCTGGGTCCTTTAATCTATTGAGGGACTTATATATTTATCCATTGGTGAGAACTGATGAATAGATTTTAGGTGGAATGGCTCCGTCTCAAATTGACTCATATCAAAGAAAAGATATCAACTGCTTGCACAGTTGGACCTCTCCAAAATATGTTCTTCGTTTTTTCAAAAATATTTGCCATTTTTTTGGAATATTGAAAACAGACTGCAAAGATGTGCCCTTTCCAAAACCTCATCTGAAATTTTTTGGGGTTTATAATCAGTGCTGCCACTTCGAGTTCTGCCTGTTGGCAGCCAAAGTAAGTGCGTTACTGCCGGCATATTGAGGTGGTGGTTACTCCCGGCACTTCCTGCTTGCTGACCCAAGACAGCCAGTAGTTAGGCCCTAGGATGGGTGTGTTGCACTATGAGAGGCAAAAAGTAAAATTTTGGTCTTAACACTAATGTTCCCTGAAAAATAGAGCTGCTTCTTTCAGGTAGTTGCTATACTGTCTTATCACGGTGGCAGGTGTATTGTTGATAAGCAGACATAACGTAAGATAGCAATTCTTTTTGTGGTTTCCTTCAACTTGCCAAGGTTACTTATTCCTGTACAGATAGATCCCACTGCACCTGAATTAGTTCCACTGTAGAATTTGTTCTGCTGCATTGAGCAGGCTGCTTTGGTGGGTAATCCAGTTTGTCTCGCTGCCACCCCCTGCCATATGGGGATTAACAGGACGGGGCAATTCCACTGATAGTATCTCAGCCAAGGAAACTTTCTAGTCAGGGGAGTAAAAAGCTCTTGATGGTCAAGAATCAGTGTGAAACTGTGCACTTTAAGGAACTAGTGTAGTGAATGTCCTTCCTATACCAGTACAGAAGCCCAAAACTGTGATTTGGCCAGAATCAGTCACAGAAGTCTACTAGACTAAACCTCTGTCTTTCAGCCACCGTCCTTGGTCTTACTGACCTTGTCCAGAAGCAAGTGTTGACTTTTCAATCAAAGCTGAACCAGAATTTGTATGTCTTTGTTATTCTAGAACTAGACCCCAAAAGACTGGCAGCAGTATTTTCATAGCCCTTCTACCCAACTCTACCAATACTTTCACAAAGAAGTTTTGGCCCCAGTTTTTCTGGGGCCATCCTACCCTTCATTTCCCCAGTCCATAAGAGCAAAATGAAAACTCTAAGGCTATAGCACAAAGTAAGGTTTCAATGTCAAACTATGAAATCTTTGGGCTTGAAGGACTTGCCATTTGATTATAGTCAATTTTTGTGCGATATCTATGATCTTGTGCAAAGACTAAAGAGAAAATTCTTTGCCTTCTGTTGCTGTAGTAGTCTTTATAAACCATCAGTGAAGTACTTGATTACAGAAATAATTTTCTTTCTGAGCTGCAAGATGATGGATAATATGAGTCCATGAGTTGCTTTTCAATACGGACGCACTCGACTTCAAAGGAAGGATGATGGGCGCCAGTCTGAGGAAACCTTCCTGAAATCTGTTCCCAAACTGAATATGAAGTCCAAATATTTCTCCTTCTGCAAACATGTAAAACGATACATTGTTTATAATGACAACAATTTATTTCTGAGGAGGATCCGAGTATATTAGATTTTGGGCATACTCTTCTTCTCTTTTTCTGTAGGTCCTGGAAGTGATGGGATCATGGTAATCTGGAAAGACAACTTTGATTCCCTCTACAGTGAAGTGGCTGAGCTTGGCAGGTGCGTTTTATTTGCTGAACTCCAAAGCTGACTATATCAAAATATTAACTTCTTTTTCAAAAGATTACATTCTCTTTGAAAAATACTTATCATGTGAACCTAAAAGGCCAGAATTACATTGGATTAAGTAGAAATGAGAAAGCAAAAATTTTACCAGCACTAGATGGCACTGCATAAGCAGAACGTATTTAGGCTGAAGGAGTATGATAGATCATAGGGGATTTTTTTTTTTTTAAGCATGCCTTACAGTGACTGATGCTGCTTCTGTAGTGAAAGCTTTTTATTTAGGGTATGAACATTACAGACAGAAGACATCTGCAAATGGGCAAAAATAAGTCACGTAGAATAGACATTTGTCCAACTTAACAATGGCCTTTGCAAGCTGATACTTCTCTGGCTTGAGCTGTCTGCAAATGCGATAAAACAGATCTCTATCAGGAGATAATTATTTATACAGGCACGTTTTGTGGAAGATGCATGCACTGAAAACTCAACTGCTCTGTAAGGGTAGTTTATTAGAGATCTCAAATTAGATCTCTCTCAGGATGTCTTTCAAGGTAAAAATATGTCCTTAGTGCATCTCTCTGTTAATTCTTTCCTTTCAATATTGTATTCCAGGGGCAGATTTTCTGTCGTTAAGAAGTGTGACCAGAAGGGAACCAAGCGAGCAGTAGCCACTAAGTTTGTGAATAAGAAATTGATGAAGCGAGACCAGGTTACCCATGAACTTGGAGTCATGCAGAATCTCCAGCATCCCCAGCTCATTGGCCTTCTCGATACCTTTGAGACCTCCACCAGCTACATACTAGTGTTAGAAATGTGTGTGGACTCTAACGTATTATCTGTAAAATGCAATCCCTACAGCTGACATTTTGGGGCATTTGTAGTGGTTTACAAATAAGGAACTTTTAAGATTTCATACAAGTTTGAAAACACCTAAGTAAAATACTGCAGTTGTCTAATGCTGTTACTAAAATGTTGAATTTAATATTCAGAAGGAAACAAGTTGTGATATTAACCTGATATGTGGATGATTATGTTAGTCTGAAGGTCTAGGAATTACTTTATATCAGGTGGTTGCACAAGTGAATTAGGAATGTTGTGATCTGGTAGCTTGATATCAAATCTCTTTATACCTCTGTCTTGTAGGTGCTGCAGGCTACAGTTATTCCTGTAGTCTGTGGCCTGTTACGTTTTTGTTTCAGTTCTGATATATGGATTAATCCAAAATATAACCCTTGTAATTCCAATAGGGCTGACCAGGGTCGCCTTCTAGACTATGTCGTGCGATGGGGAAACCTCACAGAAGGGAAGATCAGACTCTACCTGGGAGAGATTCTGGAAGCTGTGCAGTATCTTCACAACTGCAGAATAGCACATTTGGACCTAAAGGTGAGGAGTGAATGGGATTCCTGGCAGTGTGCACCATTTCAGGCGTAGAAACCTCTCTCTCCTAGGAAAATTGCAGCTGGGAACATAGAACTGTGAATTACTTCAAGACTATGAACAGTATGGGTCAGGGCTCCATCGCCAAGTGCTTTAGATCAGTCGTAGCCAGCAAAGCTTTGAATTCCCTGTGCTTTCTCCTTAAAGCTTGCTGGCCCTGCGTGGTCCTTTGTGCTAATTGCTGATAGCAGCAGTTTTGTTTTTGGTTTTTGTTTTGTTTTGTTTTTTTTTACTTTCTGAGCAACTTGCAACAGAAATCTTATTTCTTTCTCAAGAAGCATAGCGTTTGTTGTGAAAACGACTGCTTTTCTACTGTTCCTGCAAATCTGTTTCTCATCTTTGCACTTTGAGGGCTGTGATGTGGATGGTACCTCTCTGGGCCTCTGTTCTAACCTTCAAATTTTACTTGAGCCACAAGGATTTGATGCATTCTAGTAGGAAAAGCTATGTAAGAAGGTCTTAAAGTTAATATTAATTAAAAACTTAGTCTTTTGTTACACTTTTTTTTTTTCCATCTGTATTTGAATAATAAGGGATTTCAGCATTGACAAGTCACCTTTGTAGGCAGGGTCTCTTTAGCCAGAAGGGCTTATGGTGAGAAAAAGCAAAAAGAGCCTGCATCTTCCCTCCACGTACTTCTGGCTTCCAAGCAGAACCAGTCCGGTCTGCGTTATCATGGAGACTCAAAATTTAATTTTTTTCTAGTGCTATATGGAGTTCACCAGTACTTTTTCCAGTCTCAGGGTACATACAGATGAACTAATTAAAAACTAGTTGTAGGCAAGTCACTTTTATTTTGCTAAGATCACAGCTATAGCAGCAGTACCTTCAGAACTAAAACCATAAAAATAATTCCACTTTCAGCTCACCAGTAGCAGGGAAGTTCTCTTGAAGTCCTCTGCTGCCATAGTCTTGTAACAGTGCTTAACTTGCATCTGTACAGCCACATTACATTAAAGTAAAGCTGAGTGTTATATCTCTGTCATAAAAGAGTAGTTGCTTTATTCAGCCTCTGTTTGTAATTGCTGTTCTTTAAGCTTAAGTTCCCAAACACAGGTTCCTGTGAAACTTTGCAGAGCTGCTGTTGTGAACATCTGCAGTATTATTTGGCAAAAATTATAGTGCCAGCGGCTAAAACGCATTCATTGCATGCTGTAGTTGGCAAGAAACTGCCTGCCGGTTGGTGTGGGGGAGGCCTCTTCAGGACTGCCTAGGAGCTTTGCAGAGCTGACCTTCAGCAGTAATCCTTGCAGCTGTTCCTTACGTTCGTGAGCTGACAGCACTGGCTGGGAAACAGTCAGGTTGGAGCATTAAATGTGTGTTGGACTGACTTGAGAAAAGAGATTTTAACTTTTGCTTTTATGTTTTCTAGCCTGAAAATATTTTGGTGGACCAGAGTTCCACTAAGCCAACAATAAAACTGGCTGACTTTGGAGACGCAGTCCAGCTCAATACTACGTACTATATCCACCAGTTACTTGGAAACCCAGAGTTTGCAGCTCCTGAAATAATTCTTGGAAATCCTGTTTCCCTCACTTCAGATGTTTGGAGCATTGGAGTGCTCACATATGTCCTTCTTAGTGGCGTCTCTCCTTTCCTGGATGAAAGTGTAGAGGAAACTTGCCTGAATATTTGCCGCTTAGACTTTAGTTTCCCAGATGACTACTTCAAAGGAGTTAGCCAGAAGGCCAAAGATTTTGTATGCTTCCTACTTCAGGATGACCCAGCTAAGCGTCCCTCGGCTGCACTGGCCCTCCAGGAGCAATGGCTGCAGCTGGGGAACAGCAAAAGTGCTGACAGCATTGACATATCCAGACTGACTTCGTTCATTGAGCGGCGAAAACACCAGAATGATGTTCGACCCATCCGTAGCATTAAAAACTTCTTACAGAGCAGGCTCTTGCCAAGAGTTTGACCTTGCTTGAAGTTCTTTCTCATTCTCTTTCACCTGCCAATCAGACTGGAGATGGACTCCTCCTGCCAATCAATCAGACTGGAGATGGACTCCTCCTGCCAATCAATCAGACTGGAGATAGACTCCTTCTGCCAATCAGCTGTTGACTTGAATTTTGAGGAAAGCAAACCCCGAGCCAACCAGCTGCTAGCGAATGTTCGTGTGCAAACGCATTCCAGGGGGACCCACGCGGGGCGGCGCGGGGGACTGGCGATGCAGACTTCACGGGGGTGGAGGACGATAGCACTGTACTCTGCAAAAAGCAGTCACAAGCGATACAGTAACAGTATTTTATTCAGGTTTCTGCAAAAAAAAATAAATAGTTTTTTTAATAAACAAGAGTTGAATTTTGCAAGTGAACTTAACTACCGTTTTCCAGATTTATTCAAGGAAGAAATGCCTATGTTCAAAGCACTGGTGTTAAACAAAAATGAAACCATGCCTGGAGAAGACTCACCAAAATGGCTGCCCATTGATACAGCCTCCATTTATAACATCTGGTTTTCACTTGGTCCTAGAGCTTTCCAGTTGCCTCGCCTGTATGTATCTCACGTAGCAGTGCACTGAGATCAGACTCTGCTTTTAAGTGCATCCAACCTCAAAGTTTTTGCATACAAATAGAATGAATCGTTTTGCTCTGATAAAATGTAGGCCTTACTTGTATATAGACTGTTACCTGCCTTCGGTCTGTAATTTTTTTTCCCCCCCTCCCCTTATCCTTTTTTTTTCCCCCTCCTTCCTAAATGGTGGTATACCACTGTGCGGGTCTTCAGTTTGGGTCAGTACTTGCTGTCCCCTTAGAAAAGGACTTTGGGTTGGTGCCCAGCTTGCCAGCCCGATTGTCCAGCAGTATACAGCAGGATGAAATACTGTAAATGCACTCATTTGGGATTTTGTTTTCTTTCATATCATGTGCAATGTTGTGGCTTTAACATTTTATGCAACTATTTATGAGGACCTCTGTTGTAACTGTAATAAATATATAGAAAAAGCACATACTTAGTACGGTGAGCTTTATGGTTTTGTTTGTGTGTTTGGGGGTGCTGGGTGGGCAGGGGCGGGTGTGTTGTACCAACCACACTGTCATTATTAGTTTAAGAGGAGGGGTAGCATAGACTTTAGTCAAGACTAGTCAATTTTAAGGATTGTTCAAAAAAAAAAAAAAAAAGAGATTCATATCCTAAATCTCAAACTGGTGAAGAAGTAGGGTGACACTTTTTAAAATTTGTTAGTGTATTCAAAATGCCAAAGTCTGACTTTCCAAAATCAGTCTCAACACTTTTTAGGATTTTCAAATCTGTGTTTACTTCTTTCTGTGAAATGAACAAATGAATTTTGTGCTCTTTGGTGAAGAATACATTCAGAAAGTAGCAGTCAGATGAGGAGAATCTGACACGTAATTGTCTTAGTGTTTTTAAGGTTGAAGTAATATTAACGTGAGCTATTTAAGAAGACAGAGATGGTTTTCTGTGCATCCCTGAGTTCATATGGGTGTGTTGTCATCTATGTTTGTGTGAAATGCCATGTTTAAAGAAACCAGGCCAACATCCCACCATAGTTAGATATATGGGTCTTAAGCCATAACCTAGCTTGGGTTAGTTTTGAGGCTTCCACTGTATTCTATTTATTCCTTTTTTGGGTTTTGGGGTTTTTTTTTTGTAAAGTTGTACAGAAACTTTTTAAAAAACAACTGACTTCGAAACTGGATGTGTATTCGTACCAACCTCATATCATTATGTTTGTGTATTATTTTCCTTTATTGTTTTAGTTAAATTTTTACTTTATTTTGCATGTATATTTCTTTGTACAGTGACGTTACATGTTTACACAGTATGACGTGATGTAAATATTTTATTTTGCCATCAGTTATTTTGAAAAAAATTAAACATATTTGACATATTTGTCTGATCTCTTGCTTTAAGGAATTTGAAAGTTTAGGTTTGGTTATATTTTAATTGGGCTCTATTTAAAAAGGAAAAAAAATACATAACTTTATTGCCATAAAATTAATTTTAAATTGCAAAAATGTATCTTTCTTTCATGCCTTACAAAATAATACTTGCCTTTGCTCTAAGTGTTGAGTGCTTTGTAGTGTCATGATTGCTTTTATATAAAACATGCATAACTCTCATAACTGTGGAAATTCATTATAGTCTTTATTAGCTAGTAAATTCTGAGCAGTAGTTTTCTACCAGATGTTCCCAGTTAAAGACCAAAAGATCATATTTCAGTTTAATATTAAACTGGGGAACAGATTTCCCACATCTTTTAGGCATTCCAGATTCATTATGAAGAAAAGTTACTTTCAACCGTGAAGACTTGGGTTTTGCAGCTAAACTCTGTTCACATCCTATAAGGGATGAAGCAGAAAAGTTTTTTCCATTGTGTACATTTATCTCTCTCCCTGTTCTGCTATCGTTAATCCATTTGCAATTCAAAATGATGTGGAAGGTCAGGGAACAATACAGAGTGTTTATGCTTGTCACTGTATTGTATACATGTTTCTTTTCCACTCTCTCTTTCTCCTATTACCTATTAAGTGATGAAACAGTCCCTTTATTCTTCACAATGTACTATTGAGAGAGACAATTGAGAGCACCATTTTACATTGAGAGAGAGAGGGAATATTCAGGAAGGATGTATTGCCAAGGATGAGCCACTGGAAGCTTTTTCCATGACAAGGAAATAGATGGCAACATGCTCCAAGGAAGGGTTTGTATCCTTGAGTTCTCTAAAATACTTTTTCTTGACTGAAGATACACTAAACTGGGGAGAAGTTACCCAAATGCTATACAGAGAAATAATGCACTTGTAGGTGTCTTAAGTAGCAGAGATAAGTTCTTCCGCTCATGTAAACGAGAGCGCACTGTTTCTGGCCTTCTCAGTGAGCCCCGTCACTTGGGAAAGCTGACATCTCTTGACGGAGTGGAGTTCTGCACTAAAAGCTGCTGTTCAGTGCCAGAGCTTACAGCTGAAGAAAGCTTGAATGACGGGCTCCTCAGCCCCAGTGCACATGCTGCTTGGAGTCAGTTGGGCACAGTTCTTGGGGACTGTCCTGCACACAACAAACTAGCACCGCAGGCTGACGGAGTGGAAACCAAAAGCATGAGTGAGAGCAGCTGGTATACGATAGGAGGTTTCTGATGCAGGAACACTGAAGAGCACAGGGAATGGCAGTCTGCATCGTAGCTGAAAGCGGGGAAAAATAGCCAGGGAGGTTCAGGAGGAGAATGTGTCTAAATATTTCTTTGTTCTAACATACCAAAACATACCTTCTTGCTGATAGTTTAGGAAGAAGAGAAGAGGTTGCCAGACTCTAGTCAGTGCGTGTGTCCGTACTTTTCAAGCAGGGTTTGGGAGGTCAGGAGTTCTGCATTTCACAACTGATGAACACAGTGTAACTTGAAAACCATTGTGCAGCTGCTAGGCATGGCTAGATAATATTTCCGCGGTCAGGGAAGCAACCTACATTGTCTTTCTAATGGGCAGAGACCTAACATGTACCTGCCTGTGCTCATGAGGAGTAGGATGGGAGAGCCTGGTTTTCTCTTGTGTGAGTACAGAAGTTACTTAACTGTAAGTCATCCTCATTCTCAGATCAGACTATTATGTGTTGATGAATAGAAAAAATAATTGGGTTTTTATTTCTCCAAATCCAAAAGCATGTTCAGGCCAGGGTGGAACAGAGATCCTTCAGAATGACACAGCAAAAGCATGTGGCTTGCTGAAAAGATCTTGGTACCTGTGCAACCTGATTGGTAGTAGAAGATGCCTGAAAATACAATTAGATGTTCTTTGCATATAACATACTGCATGATCTCTCAGGAATAAGCCCCATTGTTGAGAGAGTCAGTGTAGAACACATACCCAGCACCCCAGGCTTCACGTGCCTGGTGGTCACCTCAGTGTTTCCCAGGGAAAAGCACTCAGTGGTCCTCTGTGCCGAGCATCAGACAAGAATGAGATCTCCCATTTCACTGACCTGCCACAGGGACTAAGAGCCTGATGTGTAGGAACAGGTGAATACGCTACTCTCATGATGTCTTTGTCCTCAAAACAGGAACACTTCTCACCTCCCCTAATTCACTCCCCTTAGCCCTACCCAAAAAGCTTCAGGGTAATGGGGGTGGAGAGCAGCCTGATCTCCTCCTATTCCCCTAGGAAAGCCAGCACAAGCCTGCTAATAATAAACTGTCATCAGCCAATTCTGTCTTCCAATTAAAGAAGCCATTATGAACCCTAGTATTAGAGAAGAGCACAGAGTTTCCATTTTTCCCCACTGGTTGTACATTAAAATGAGGAAAGATGCTAGAGATACATCTAAAGTTTAATACGTGAACTCTGAGCTGTTTTCAGGAAAGGTGATACTTGGGATGTTTTCATTGTCTAATTCGTAATTCCTCTTGACTGCTGAAGAGACTTTTCATCCTTGTTTGAGGAAATGTGTAGATGAGGTACTTGAGACTGCATAGATTGCAGCAGATGAAGCTTCAGATTCTATCATAATGCCTGTGGTGATGTGTTGGTTCTCATTGCTCCAAATTTATGGGTTTCTGAAGGAAAATATCTCCCATCCAAAGAGGATGAATATATTGAACTACAGAAAGGATGAAACCTTAACACCAAAGCAACACTTTAATCTGCAGACTGACTTTCCAGCCCCCCAAGGACATTCTGTCCATTACCACCCCAGTGAATTCTCCTCTGTCATACCAAATGGTCTTCCTGACAAAATGATGGCTTTGCATCTCATGGAAGTAAAGTCCATTGAGGATTACTTACTACCTAATTACTGGTTTAGAATGGCAGTACACCATTGATATCCATAACTTTGGGTGGCAACAGGTTATGCATTTGAACTCCATACTATGTGAAGAACATCTTCCTTTGATGTCTCTGAAACTTTGTTTTGGAAAAGACAATGAGCAGTTCATCTTCCCCACTTCTGTGTCCTACCTTTGCTTTCACAGTCTTCTACCTTACTTTTCATTTGGTCATTTGTTTACCAAGCTAAAAAGTACGAGTCTATTTATTCCTTCCTTGTGGGGAAGGAATCTATCATCTTAATTGTCCTTCTCTGAACCCTCCCTAGTTCCAAGTCGTATATTTTCTCTGATGGAAGGCAGCAAAGCTCACACAATATTCATGATACAGGTGCATCATGGGTTACACAGCTGCAAATGGCACTTTGTTCTCTATTCCTTTTCTAAAAATTCTGAGTGTTCACATTGCTTAGACTTCTTTTGAGCTGATACTTGTTAGAATATTAAATCCTGAGATCGTGTTCCCAAGTTGAGCAGCAACGGTCAGTTTGGAGCCCACTATCATGTAAAACTTGGATCCTCCTTTCAGCATGTCCCCCATGACCATTAATTTTGTCTCGTTGAACTTTCTCAGCTGCTTTGTTCCCAGATGAAGCTGAGGTATAATGATTGCCTTAGGGAGAGATTGTTCTGGTGGAACTGAGCATGGAGATCTCTCATATTAAACAAATAGAAGCTGACTAGTGCTGGCTTTCATTTTATTAAGATAGTCAGCCTAGCTCCCCTGACTTTTTCAAGAACTCCTGTTGCAGGAGTTTTCTTGCCAGCTCCTATCAAACTGATTTCCTCTCATCCTGAGGGAGGAAATTGTGGCCTGCCTTGGACTTGATTAAGCTGAAACTCTTCACTTTTAAATTAAATTTCAAACACTGATTTTGGTGAGGCCAGCACCCTCACTTCAGCAAAAGGATTTACGTGAGTCTCAAGCAAGAAGCTTGTTTCCACACTGAAATCATGATCAGGAGTATCTCCAAAGATTGCCTGCAGAAATTTCACATTAAGCTTCCTGAAGGCTCACCTGGCAGTAGTCAGCACCAGGAGTTCACTCAGCACACCCTGAACTCAGACTCTGCGGGTTATCAAGGGTTACTCCCAAATACTGAGGAAGAGCTGGCAGCAGCTGGAAGTTTGCCCTGTTGTACCATTGGGAATCTGCCTAATCACTGCTGGCCAAGTAGCAATTTACATCACGTACCTTGCCTGCTTTTACGCATCTTGCCTGTGTGTTGCTGAAGACCACGTGATCCCTTGAGATGGACGATTCTTCAAGCTCTCAGACTTTCCCTTCAGTCATGCCAAGATCCACTGAGTAGTTGCAGAATGGTGTCATTTAATTTGCCAACTCTCGAGACTTGATGGTGAGAGAATACTTCCTTCTTCGGTGATGGAGTGCTCTCCTGGGACTTGGGGGGTTCTGGACTCTTTGCTTGCCAGGAAAACTCAAAGCTGGGAATCTGTGCTAGTGCCAGTTACAGGAGTTAATGCATTCATTGGTTTGTTCTGGTTTTGTCGCTGTTGTTGGGAGCTTTAGATGCTAGTGGACAGTCCTGGCTGGTTCACGCTGATGGAAAAAGAATGTCATGATATGTCATGAAGTATTAAGGGGAGGCTTTTAGGATGGGGTGTCTTGAGGGTAACTTGATCACTACCAAAAAGTGCCTGAACATCAAAATTACTTGCTGCTCTTGGAGTCTGATGGAGGCCTAAACTTGTTTCTTCCAAGGATCTTTCACATAATAAGGTGGGGTGTAAATCTGGTGATGATTGCTGCTTTTACCTTGGTTACTGGTTGTGGATGACAAGTGGGGATCTTACCTCACTTTTCAGACCTGCTTGCAAAGAGTGTAAATCATGCCGTGGTACTCCATCCCACAGCTTGGGTGTTGAATGGTTCTCAAGTCTAAAGTGAGTCTAGTCTTTGTCTTTTTGGATTAAGTACTGATTTTTCTAAGTGGACCTGATTTTTCACTTAATGTTTAGGCATCCATTTCCTTTTCAAGACCTCCACCTGCTTCACAGTCTGTTACTTTTTAACATGGAAATATGATACTCTCTATTTTATGAAGTATGGCTATAGTATCAATATTTGATACGTGATAAAGTATGAGGTTGCAATAGGGGTGAGCATCTCTACTGGGGAAGTCATCTGCTTGCTGTAAGAGGCTCTGTTTTTTCTCATTCCACTGTCTAGGGAATTTTAGGATGAAAATCCTAGCTAATTCCCATTACACTGGTGGTCATGATATGGATGAGGCAATCGTGAGTTTGTCACAGCTTCACCTTTTGACAAACTTTTTTTTTCTTCCAGGAGCATGAGAGAGATTCAGGTGTAATAATTGTGTTCCTAATGTTGTTTTCTTCCAAGTAATTTATAGGGGTGTTTTAAGAGCTTATGCTGGGCCAGTAGCTGTGTGTTGTTTCTGCCAGGAGTGAAGAAATTAATGTCATTGTTTTCTTTTCCATCTAGCACATTTCTGTGGTCAGGGGGTTGCTTCATAACTCACATAAAACTTCAGCTTTGTCCTTTGTTCTGCAGAAAATCAGACCTTTCAGGGCAATCTTCATACAAGGTGATTGCCAAGACTAAATGATCTGGTGGTATGACCCAGGGGTAGTCATCTCACTGTTAGCTGGTAGTTTCATGACCTGCAGCAAGACTATCAAGGTAGATCCACCACCTTTGCTGAGAGCATTCTTCACTGCAGCTGAGGCAATAGCAGTGAAAAATGTCCTTGTGATTTGCGAAGTGATTGTTGGGGTGTTGCATTTGCACAAAGGCAGTACGCTGTTCCTCGCTTTCCCTGCATGATGCTTCTGTTGCTGCACAGTGAAAGTCTCAGATGCACATTCAGTTACTCTGTGAACATGTACAGGGTTGCCTGGATTTGTCACACAGTGTGGGACATATATGCAAGTACTCACAGGAGAAAAGAAAACTGGTCATTCGCTTGCACGCTTTAATACATGTTCTCCGTACGTTGCTGTTTCTCCAGCTACCTTACTTCCGACAGATCGTCAGATGTGAGGAAATGCAATACATAATGCCTGTAGCGCTAAATTACATTGCACACATGGATAACATTGTGCTGTACGAAAGGGGGCAGCTGCAGTGGAATGCCTGTATGCTGCAAATACTGCAAAAAAATGTATGTATGTGGAAAAGTGTATAGATTTCTTCAAGGTATGTTGACCACACATACAATTCTCGGTGGTTCTTTTTTCTGAATTCAGGTGTGCAAACTAATGTCATGCATAAAATAATATTTGCACTTCCTCTGTTTTCTCTGTAAGTAGAAATACAGCAGTGAGGAAGAGAGACAGGCGATTATTTATATGCACAAAGAAAGGAAGCCTGGTTTCCTAGGGCTTTGCCTCAGAATTGATTATGTGGTAGTTCATAGAAAGAAATTAAAGCTTTTCCCAAATCTGAGTTACTCCTGATACTCGTGACATGATAACGGCATGACATGATAATAGTGTGAGCTTGTTCTGCCTGATGTCTTGGAGGAGCCCATTCAAGACAGTCAGCAATTCAAAAAGTACTCAGGGAGGCCAAGACAGATGGAGATTGGGGAGAAGTAAGACTACAGAGAGAAATAAGTGAAAGACTGCAGGTAAACACAGAAGGGAAGTGACTGCTCATGACTTACTGGGGTGCCAACGCTAAGTTAGCCTCCTTAGGAGCAGGCATGGACAGCACTGGACTTTTAACTGTAAATCTGATCCCTGCCACCACCTCAGGGTCTGACCAAGGGAAGGATGCTGCACCTACAGAAACCATGGCACGGCTGCCTTGCATGTTCTGCTTTTTGTCATGGAACTTTACAACAAATAGCTAATTAATGTCTTTTTCTCCACACTGATACAATGCTATTTGCTGCCTCTTCATACTGGCTGTCAGTTGTCTGTTACTAGGTCACATCTGGCTTTGGAGAGGGCACTGCCTCCAGCACTTCAGCCATGAGAAATACATTGCAGCCAACTTTCAACATCTTTGGGGCAGGATGGGAGAAATGCTGAAGGGGATGGTAACCCGTGTAGATGGGAAAGAGGAGGATTGGCTTGGAAACGTGTTCAAATATGCAAAACAGTAATCGAGATTTTTTTAATTTAAAAAGTATTTCTAGTGATTTCTGATAAGCTAATGGGTCTAGTGAAGGCTAGATAAGAGTATACTGAGAATAGATGGAATCCCTTCAAAAGAATTCACTGTGCAAGTTAAAAGCATTCCCCTAGAAGTATCTGCCACTTGTCTTGGAAGCCAATATCCCAAAAAGATGGCAGAGAGAAAGGTCAGAGAGAGGAAAATATCTTTATTTGGTATTTAACAAAGATATTATAAGTATCTTTGAGTAAGAATGTTCTGGGATAGTCAGTACATGGCTGATAGGACTATGATTCCTTTTCATCCTCTGAAGGATTTATGGACGGGTAGGGATGGTATTTGTTTGTGAAAGTGACCATCTGTTTCTGTTTGCATGCTGTGACTTTTTCCAGTTGTATGTGGTTGGGTAAGTAGTGCAAGTAGTTAATTAAAGTTGAATCTTCCTCTTGAGTCTGTAATGTTTGGTTTGACAAATAATCAAGAAACCTATTTTTCTCTGTTAGTCAACTGCAAGAGTTGAGAGGGGTAACCTTTTACAAGGCCTAAACACCATCTGTTGGTTTTTAAAGAATGAGGAAATGGTAACACTCTTTTCCATTAGTTCAACTGTGAACTGTTTCTGTACCTAAGTGCTCCACAGAAACTCTCTATCTGCTTTACAAATCTATTCCCAGATAACTTGAGTAGCGTTTTAGCAATCTTGCTTTTCTAGTTTATAATTTATATCACACATCAGACCCTGTATTAGCAAGCATGCATTGTGATAATCTATTTATATTTGAAGTGGCTTTTTTTTTTTAAAAACAAAAAGAAGTATTGAAACTACATGTGCATGCTGTGGAATCTAATAGCGTGAAAGCTGCAGTCGAAGTTGTAAAGGTGGCTTTTTTCAGAGCCTTGGTCGTACGTATTGCAGCATTTTATTTTTCCATGGTTAAGTTTACTTAATGTCAAACATTGGCTTTTTGCCCAGGTGAGGCAGGGAAGTATCAACTTCTACCACCTTATTTGAGCTTCCCCCTCTGTTGTACTTTAGAGGTGAAAGGGAAAAGCTTTCCAATTGGATAAGGAGGTATTAGATGAAGAATACATCTGTGTGTAAATGTTGAAGTCCTTCTATAACAAAGTAGTATAAGGGTGCATTTTCTTAAGTATCAACAGCTCAACAGCTGTTGTATTTCTCTTTTATGCTGTGGTGCTGTCATGGGGCATCAGCCAGCGTGCCTTAGTGCAGCTATTTCTTGTCATCAAGGTTTTGTTTTGTTTTTTTAACATTTCAGAGTTTCTCCAGCCACTGGAACTGAAAGTGATATTATTTCATTGTAGAGAACTGTTACACTGAAAGGCATTACCTTTAGCAGGGATTGCAGTTCTCATCTTTCTGCTGAAGGACACAATCCCCAGAGCTGTGTTTGTACCACTCCAGGGACCTCTGCTGGAGCTGCTGTCCCAAGATGTCTACTCATATTTCTCCAGGTTCTTTCTTTCTGTGCATACTTATGGCTTTCCTACACCACTCTGTGAGAGGGAACAGTTAAAAAGGTCTTTCCTAGCTGCTCTTGGCAGATGTAGAAATGCTTGTGTTGGGGAAAAAAGAGGCACAAATGGCAAATCGTGAGAGCTGTGTGGCAATTCATGCTCTTCTGCTGACTGCCTATCCTCAGTTACGGTGATGGACATTGGACGGGCAGGAGGGATGTATGCACCACACAAGGAGGTGGGGATGCACACACCACAAGGACACAGCTTCATGTCCGAAGTACCCTGTCCTAGAAACAAAGCGCTCAGGTGTTGAGAGTGATTTTGTTGGGAAGAATCTATGCACACGGAGATCCAGCACTTAAACAAGTCATGTGTAAAAATTTGTATGTACCAATGTTGCTGCCTCACAGTGTTTTAAAGCACACTGCATGTCCTGGCCTCCTCTTCAGGCGACCGAGCAGACGTTACACCCTAAATCTGTCATTGCGACGGGCATGTCTCAGCTTCCTGTTTCTAGCAAGACAGCTGACTCCACGCCGTGAAGCTCCTATATAAAAAGCCAAAACTGCTTTAACTGTTCGTGACAGTGGTGTTCGGCCTAGCAAGTCTGTCACGGCAGCTGGGCGATGGAGAACGGTAGCAGACGTCTCTGCTCTGTGAAATCCTGTCCTTGGCTCTAATGAGGAAAATGCTGGCTAGTGTGTGTTTGCCATTCCCTGAGCCACACTTACACTGCTTTTTTTGAAATGTTTCTATTAATTCCATAAACAAGACAAATCTAATGTTACACTTAGAGGGGGGAAAAAAAAGCTTTCAAAAACTACAGATCCATGTATGGAGACCCAGGGTGTTCAGTGTGCAAAACCTACTACCATCTGCAGCCAAAAACTTTGGCATTTTAGGCCTCCTACTAGTTTGACTATACAAATGTCTCAGCTTCTGTTGAGTTGCTCATTTGCAGCTGACATACTGCCACTTAAGAGTAGTGGCTCATTTCTGGCTGAGCTCCGTGTTGGACTTTATAACAGCTCTCTCTGTTTATTGAGCACAAATAATTTTACTATTGGGTGTAGCTCTCTATGAAGTCTATCTCCTGGAAATATTGCCAGTGAAAGGAAGTATAACTAGATGATATTTACCTTACCATGATACTGTTGTAGTCATACTGTTTGACTCATACTAGTACGTTCTGTGTTTGAGTAATACCTGAAGGTCAGTGGAGGAAGGACTGTTCCTACATTTGCTTGGAAAAAAACAAATGTAGCAAAGCATAAAGAATCGTCTGCTTGGATTTTTTTCACTTGTAATACACAATTGATGGCAAAATAGAGTTGTGCATTTGACAGTTACCTTGACCTAATAAAAAACTTAAAAAAAAAAAATAAAAAAGAAAACCCAGCAACATTACATTTGCTTGATCTGTAAAAAAGTGCTCCTGCACCTTCTGGAATAACTTACAGTAGATGGAGAAAGAGGCAGAATACCTTCATCTGACTCAACTTTTTGAAATGTCCTGAAGGTGAGGTGGTTTGGGGACACTTGTCAGCAGAAGAGATCCCAACAGCAATGCTCTTCAATGTCTCAGAGCTGAGGATCTATATTTAACAGCAGCAATGGTTGTACATTCTGTTCCTCATTGGTTTCCTGCTGTGCCTTCAGCGTGTCAGATTCCTTCCCTCACAAAAATGGCAGTTTAGACGGTCTTCCTTTCATTTCTCCCCCCAGACAATTTGTCATGCATTTATGGTCTCAGTGCTAAAATAAGTTTATTAACATATGCAGGAATCATTTGAGCTTTTCAAAAAAAACCTGTAACATACGGATCCAATTATGAGATTGTATAGTTAACGATCCTTTTAAACGTAAAATTCCCCATAAAAGTTTGGTGGCAGCTTTGAGTATCTTCCAACTGTCATCTGGAAGTGCCACAGAAAGTAGCATTATTCTGACATAATGTAACCCCAGATTGTTCAGAGTACATGATTAAATCTAGAAGTAATTTTGAGGAAATAAAGGCATCCAAGACACAGTCTTCTTTCTCCCAAACTTAGGGGGAAGATTTCTGCTTTGTTCTTCTAGTGCTACTCAAAACCCAACACCTTCCTTGTGGAAAATGGATGCAAGAAGCTGAAATGAAGCACCAGCTCCTGACTCCTCTAACTTGTAGGAATCATCCTTGGGAGTCCAGCCTACTGGGGATGGACCAGACCACCCGAGCTATGCTGCACAGGCTGCTTTCTGCATACCCATGGGCGGCATCTGGGATTTCTGCATGCCTGACACACTGAGGGAGCAATTCTTGCAGGGCAATGGGATATCCAGAAATCCTATAAACATCCAAAGCCGAATTTCAGTGAGACAAAATTTCTGTGGTGGAAGGTGGGTCCAGGGAAATGTGTGTATGTATATATTTCAGAAGAAGCCATATGGGAACAGCCAGGAAATTTCATTTTTACATTCTCAACACGGGCTATTTTTTTTAAAAGAAAATGTATGTCATTTACTTACCAGAAAAGTAGAAATCCTAATACTTGCAGTCTAAATAGTAGAATGTCAAAAGGGGCAAGATCCATAAAAAATTACAGAAAAAGAAATCATTGAATCCTTTGTGAGGAAGGTGCTGACATCCCTCACAAGTAGGAGAATTCTGTCTTTTTTGCCACTGACTGCAAAGGGAGATGAGAGTGCTGCTTGTCATCACAGCGGGGGCTGTATGTTCAGCTGAAGAGTCTCCATCACCATGGTATTTTCAGCATCTCTCAATTTTAATCATCAAGTTTGCTTTACAGATGGAGAAAGCTTCTTATTTCCTTTCCCCTTTTTTAACAGGTGGTAAAAGGATTTGCTGAAGATGTGTAAGATTTTGGCAACTGCAAAAATAGACTTTCATCCTCTGAATTTCTGTCCTGTTTCCTAATTAAAAGAAATTAATGTAATCCTTCCTTCTGTGTTGTGAAATACACAGAGAAGTATAGCGAATATTAGCTTAGCAGTAGGTTGTTTTGACCTGCTAAATGAAGAATCGCATATAGTAATTTCAGCTATTGGCATAGACAGTGATTCTATTAGGAAATGGGGGAAAGAAAATGGCAAATAGAACCAGGATGTTTATCTTTGCAATTCAGAATAAGCAAACTATCAGGCACACAAAGCCTCTTTCAGAAAGAAACATCTTCTGTTACTGTTTCTATTAATCTAAAAGTCATTTAGATCAATAAGCTGCATTATGAAAGGGGGCATGTACAAGCTCAAGCCCTTGTCTTTCCGTGACTTTTTCATCAGCACTGTTGCTCCTCTGTGTACAGGCTACTGCTTTCCCTTAGTGGTCTCAGTTTTTACATCTGTTTCATTTTCCTGCTTGTTGCTAAGTCTCCCTCTGAAGAAAGTTTGTTCTTTTCACTGATGACATTTGATGTTTTGGGTTGGGGTGACTCCTTCCTCCAAAAAGAATGCGCTCCTTTCTTCCCCTTAGTGATCCTGGTTTGCTGTTTCAGTACAAAACAAGCCATCGCTGATGACTGCTGTGGTTCTTAGCGGAGGTGGCAGAAAGTGGCTCGCTCCTCCTACTTCAGAAGAGAAGCCGGGGCAAGGGGGTGCTCTGTTCTTTGGGGCTGTAGTATCAGCGAGTCACAGCACCCAGGTCTTAAAATGCTTATTTTGATTTGCTGCTACGCACTTTTGACAGCGAAACATAAATATTTAGTCAGTGTCACAAAGCCAGGCACTGATACTAGACAAAAAAAAAAAGAGGCAAGTGCCTATGAATAGGTTGTGTCTTGTTTCTTCTGGCTTTAACATCTTACAGTATGAAGGAGAAACAGATGAATTCTGAGTATTTGCATGTTGATTTATAAAGAAAAAGAAGCCATAATATGGACTCTTATTCCAAGTATGAAGTATCTGATTTACAAAGAATTGTTCAAAAGCAAAGCCAGCCACAGATTTTGTAACAGGGATTCCTTTTCCCAAAGAGGTTGATCTCCTGTGCCCGTGCCCAAGCCCAAGCAGTAGGACGCAACTCTGCACTAACAACTTGCTTGATGCTTCCAAAATCCTTATCTGTCCAGAAAGCAGATTGTATTGATGCTAGTCCCCTTGTAAGTCTACAGAAGGAACAGGATAACCTGGTGACCCACTAAGTGGTGTGTTGTGCACCTGCATAGGACAGCACCTCTCCTGCCCCCAGCCTATCTTGCTGCAGCAGAAAGTTGCCAATGATCAGGATAATTGTTCCTAAAAGGGTGATCTTCTTCCAGGTAACAGAAGAGAGGGTAGGACAACTTGTTACAGCAGAACAAAAGTGACTACATGCCATCAGAGGTTGGGGAAATTTGTCTCTGTAACCTTAGTCTGCTTCCAATAGAAAGGGAGAAAGCAGAAAGAAAGGAAGAAGTTGGTTCTAGAGCTCAGTAGTGGAGACAAAACTGCCTGCAACTCTGGGACAAAAGCAGGCGGTCATTGCATCTCTAAAGCATTTGTGCTTAAAGCTTTCAGATAGCTGGATGATGTTGTGCCGTGTCACGTTGGGGTTTCCCAACTGCCGTTAGGCAAGACCAAGAGCTCTCCTATCGTTGGTGAGCAGGGAAACAGGCCTGTTGAGCCGTGGTGAAGTCAAATGCAGACCTCATTTTCTACATCTCACAGAACCACAAGGGAATGTCATGGGCAGGAGAGGCTGTCTGATAACGCCTGCCACAGAAGCATGGGGGGTGGACAAAGGAAATTTCCTCATCAGCTTGTGAGTGTGATAAAGAGTGCAAACAGGCTGGCACGCAAACACTAGCTACTTAGTAAAACACAGTTGTTCTTAGTTTATGGACTGTATCAGCCCAGGCGGTCACTGCCTCTAGCACACCAAACTTGTCATCTTCCTTTTCAGGTTTGTCTTTCTCTCCTCCCCATGACATTGCCCAGTTCTTTCTAATTAAAAAAAAAAAAAAAAAAAAAAGCACAGGGGGTGTGTGTGTGTGTGTGTGTGTAATTTATCCTGTATTTTTTGTAATTTAGTCCAGTTCCAAAGCTCAGCTGAGGCTTTCCTGCAAGGAAGGGGTGCAGAAGTTCCTGGTCTGTCCTCTTCTCCCTTTTGGAGCCCTTTTTTGCCTGTTGCCTTATCCTGTTGAAGCAAAGACAGCCTCACTTTCCAAAATGCCTCCAAGTTCCTAGATCCCTGCCACACGGAGTGTTCAGATGTCCCAGCATTTTCACCATGCTCCACAGGTGGGGCTATGGAAGAAATGCAGAGCTCAGGCAAATAGTCATGCCCCAGCACACCAGGGAAGTGAGGTAATCCGTGCTCTTCCCACTAAAGAGTTATTAAAGAGTCATCCAGGTGAGCCAGCTATGCTTGATTGAGAAATATGGTATATGGGTTAAAGAAGGTGGAAACTGCAAGAAAAGATGAGTAGGCAGTGCCAAACACCCAGAAGTGTTTCTGGCCAGAGCAAACCAACCTACCGGGCAAAAATAGATTAAGTACAGTGGAGGAATTTCAGATGATGAAAGGGGATTCAGTGCAGTGAATTCAGTTAATTTTCAGTGTATAATTTAAACTACTTTATTAAAAAAAAAAAAACAACAACACAACAGTGCTGAGCGAGTAAAGCAAAAGAGGGCGTGTGCAGTGTTTCTTTCTTCTCTCCCTTGGAGATGGACTGGTCCTGTAGCCAGACCACTGTTTTTCCCCTCTCAGAACAATCTTGTTCTGCCAATGAACACAGACAAAAAAAAGCCATGCATACATACATATAAATGTGTGCATATACATACACACACACACACACACACACACACACTGTCTTTAAGTGTTCGCTTGCTGCCTTTGGATGCTCACTGGCATGGAGCATGAATATCACGAGAACATCCAAAGGCAGCAAGTGAACACTTAAGGACAGAAAATTCTTTACTGTTCCTCTCCTTCCTCCACAGTAAATGGTGAAATAGGAAGGGTTTGCAGGCTTGCAGTCATGGGGCACAAGCCTTGGACTAGAGCAGAGAGAGCAGATTTCACCTTCAGCTCCTGAGGTGCCAACAAACAGAAGAAACAATATAATACAAGTATCGGTTATCTGCCCCTCAGTGCCACCTTTCCAAATCTCCTTAATTTTATTTAGCAAATGTTGCTGATCCAAGGGTGATAATGGAAAAATAGCATTTTTAAAACTAATTTAACAAAAATACTGTAATAAAAGACGTAGAAAGGGAAATTGACATTCCAGTGAAAGGGAAAATGTGAGTCAGTAACGTACGAGTTCCAGCAATATTTTTTTAAAATCCATCTGTAACATGGAACAACAGTCAACAGAAGAGGAATCTGGCAGGGCAAATGATTGCTTCCACCTCTGAAACAAGAACTTGTGGGTATTTTCAGAGCAGGAGACTGGATTTAGTGAACTTGTAAGCTATAGTACTGGGATATATCTTCCAACAGTGTAATTAAGAAGCAATTAGTAGCCTTAGACAGTAGAGAAACCACTGGTCTCATTTAACTTAAGACAATGAGCGAGAAGGGGAGAGGAAAGAATCTCTCAAAGGACCCTTTGCTTACTCTCATTCAAAATCCTCTATCTATGAAGTGATTTAATCACATCTGTGTGAACTTTGCTTTTACATAGCACGGTCTGTATCTTAATAGAGAAGGGATGCTGGTGTGGATCACCTGTTTCCTCTTCCTGGTCAGAGTGTTTCTACAGAAAGCACATTGATTGCGTGATAAGTAATGCTAAATGCTCAGCAATCAAACGTGACATTGGAGTCGAGGCTGTGACTCTCTGAGGGCTACCACTAAGATAGAGACCACGCATGGGTGGTACATCACAGTTTGAAAATCGCCCTGCAATCTCCAGCCCTCAAACAGCTTGGAAGATGCGGAGGGAGGTAGCAATGTGACCTTTATAAATAGCTGAGTTATACTCGATTTTTTTTTTTCTTGCGGCTTGGATATGGAGAAGCATAGACAGCCCATGTCACTCTGAAAACTTTAACGGAAATGAAACAGGAAGCCAGATCCTTTCACAGCTTGTTGATCTGTGAAGACAGGCTGAGTCTGTGGAGACTCATTTTCTACCCCCAGAAAAAGAAGTCAGTGGAGAGAAATCCAGTTGGGGGGAATACTCTGGAGAGGAGATGCAGAGGCGACATGACAGAAAGACAAGTAAGAACAGAGGCCAGTTCACTGACCAAGAAAAACAAAGCAGAATTAACCACTCAAAGAGAAGTGTTGGTAAGTTTGTAGAGCTGTGCTCTAAATTTTGGCATCTCACCAAGCTGGTGATCAGCTATAGAAAGGTCCTGTGCTGCAGATCACAGCTGCATGGGCACTGCTTCTGCCTATGCTTTGGATGGTACCTTGGTAGCAGCAATAAATGATGATAAACAGGGAAGGGTTTCCTGACTGTTAATAATGCACTCGAAAAACTGAAGGGTGAAACTCTCACCAGTTCTGCATCTAGGTTTCCTGCTTTTACTGGGTTGGATGCTGTTGCCTTTGTCTCAGCGGACCCTTTTGGCACTCCTTTTGAATTATTTACGTTCTTTGGGCTGTGGTTATAATCCTGCTGCTCACCTGCAGATGGGAGCGAGAACACGGCAGTTGCTTCTGCTGCTGATTTGTGGGTTTAAACAGAGATGGTTAAAATGTCTTCACACTTGCTTAGCACGGCTTTCAGTATCAGCTTTTACTGTAATTGCTATGCAGTCTCACGTGAGCACCAGCGGAGCGAGGTAGTCAGTTACGTCTGCAGCTTGGAGATGCCATGACCTGCAGAAAGCCTGGAGGTTCACATCATGGGCAAGTTCATAATGCTCCCCTAAAGGAAGCAAGTATCACAAACACCCCTAAGCAGTAGAAGTTTGCCATCGCACATAGCCTTGTCTGAGTATCACAAAGGTGTGCAAAAGGCCGTGACCAGGAGGAAGTCTGGAGGAAGAGAATCAAGCTGTTTCCAGTCTGAGCTCCCAGGAGCTCTCTTTCCCCTTGTCCCCACGGAGCTGCTGTCTGAGGCGAAGCAGGGGATATATTACTTCTGCAGAAACATGTTGAAGGCATGCTCTAAGTAAGGCCTGCTCTAGCTCTCTACCTTGTTTTCCAAGATATTTTGGGGAAGTTCACACTTTCCGAAGCTTTCTGAACCCTTGTAGCAGCATGTTTCAACTTCTGCACAGTCCGTAGCAGAAACTGCCTTCCAGTTAGCTGCTATTCCCCTTTTTGCAGTTGATCCCAGTTCAGACTTAGACTGTGCTTGCTCTCCTTAGGATTACCCTAACTCATACTCGGCCAACAGGAGCGGCATACCCTGACCAGACCAGCAAGAAGTGCAGGAGGCCTGTGTGGTACCCAGCTCAGTCTCAGCAGAGCTGCCTGCATCCCAGGCCAAGTAGGAGCTTGCAAAGGAGGGAGGCGGGTAGAGGCTGTCCTGTCTCAGCGACTTGCAAGGAGGAGAGACAATATTTTCCTGCCAAAGCCCACAAATGGGAAAAGGGAGTAGAGAGCTCTCCATCAGTGGCTCAGGGAAGAAGTCCAGAAAGAGCTTAAGGAGGAAGAAAAGGCATATGGACAGTGTTAGTCAAAAAAATACCTCAAGATGTTTCAAGTAAGTGATCTCTGTTTGATTGATTGCCCCAGGGCTTATTTCCAGCAAAAGCAGCCATAGAGGGGCGTAGGCTATTCTCTAGATTGCACTGAAGTGCTTAACAAATGCCCTGAGAAGAGAGCAGAGAGCCAGGAAGTGGGAAGGGCTCACTGATATGGGGGCTGATCTGCAGCATTTGTACTCTGTGTGTTTCATCTCTTCTCTCTGAGTCAGCAGCCAGACAAACATTAACTTTCAGGCCTGTCTGCTCAAATAAACCACCTGCTAAACCCTAAGATCTTAACACAGGTTAGAGGAGGCAGAAAGAGGCAAATTGGATTTGGCTGGGACACTAAACCATCAAGCAGCACCGACACTAAGGCGAGAAGGAAGCTGGAGCATGTGATAACTGCAGGAACGACATGGCTCAGAAACAAATCTGAGTACCTTGGAGCCTTCACAGGTGGATGCTGTGTGAGCTATATCCTAACAGCATCTCTCTTGGCTGTGCCTCCTACAGTAAACCACAAACTGCATGTCCGAATGGAAAGCACCAGCTAGCTGATGCTGCAGAGAGGCAAAAAAAAAAAACTATTTTTTTCCAAAACGGATTTTTTGGTGGAGCAGCACACAGTGATAAACAACTGACAGCTTTAGGCCTCTTAAGTCAACTATTTACTTTTGCTATTTTTAGCCGTTTTTTAAGCCTAGATTTGCCTTTACTTGGGTAAGTAAGTGAGTTCGTGGCCTTCTGTGAGTGCACCTAAGCGACCACTTGGCACACTGATATTTTAACAGGCTCTGTCTGTTGTCTCCCTTGCCCAGACTGTCTGAGGTGGATGGAGAAACAATCTGATATTCATGGCAGACAGTACAAATATCTTCACTGTTCATGAAAAGTGTTAATTGCCTATCTCCAGCCATTTTAATATCCTATGATACTTTAGACGAACAACAGAACAACCCTGTAAATTTGTCCCAGCTCTGTACTGGAACAAACTGCTTGTAACTCTGTAAAAGATTTAAGTCTGCGTCACTTGTTCAGACCATTACAATTCCCTTCTGTTTTTCCTGCAAACGCCCTAGGGAGATGAAGAAAATTGTTCTTTAATGTGTAACCAGAAAAGAAACGACACCGATCTATGCAAATTCTCTGCATACAGCTGGGACAGCTAAAAGGCTGCTATAAGGGAATGTACTTGGCACGGGGCGGGGGGGATTTCTTTCCAGATGAATGCACTTCATCTTGTTAATGAGTGAATTAGTGAGGAAATCTACTTTTAATGATGGGGAAAAAAACCAACCCACAACTGCGAAGTGACTCAGTCGTGTTTGTTTCACGGCTGGCTTGCAGGCAGGTGCTGGTCAGGTCGGTCTCCGTGAAGGCACCTGCTGCTCTATAACGTACAATGACGCCGTGCGACACCAGAGCGCCCGGTGTGCCCCGCTGATGGAGGGGCTGCTGGGGAACGGGGCGCTCCGCCGGGCTCTGGGGCTGACGACAGGCCCAGAGGTGGGTGGCGGGGCTCAGCCCTCCTCCCCGAAGCGGGTCCGCCGCCACTGCCCTGCCCGCGTCACCCCTCGGTTTCTGGGGGCGGCTGGGAGGTCTCCGGCCTTCTCGTCGCCCAGCAAAGAGAAACCAAGGCCCCCGACCCCCCCGAACCCCGGTGCCGGGGCGGCGCGGAGCGGGGCGCAGCCGGGCGGGGGGCGGCCCCGCGGGATCCCCGCCCCGGGCGGTGCCGGCGGCGCGTTCGCAGCCGGGGTTTGGTCCCCGGGGCGGCGCAGGCGGCGGAGCAGGTGAGGCGCGGCGGGACGGCCGCCGCCGCAGCGAGGGTTCGCCTTTGTTCGTCGTCGCTTTGTTTTTTAATTTAATTTCCCGCTTGGACTCCTTGGGGGCCGTTTATCCCGAAGTGGCAACCCTCGGGAAGCTGCTCCGAAGGTCCCCGCGGCGGGACCGCCTCGGTGTGGCACCCCCCGCCCGCGGTGCGGCCGGCCGGGAGCGCGCACCTGCCCGGGGGCGGCCCGGGAGGGGCTGGCGGGGCCGAGGGTGCCCGGCGGGGCCTGCGGGAGGGGGTTTGTGGTGGTTTGGACTTCGTTTGGGAACGGGGGCGTTCCGAGCGCCCCGCGCTGCCGGAGACGGTCGCCCCGGAGCAACGGCGGGGGCTGCTTCCGCAGGAGGGGGGGGGGGTGTGGGGTGTGGGGGTGGGCTCGCTGTTTAGTTCTGGGGTTTTTTTTGTTTTGTTTGGGCTTGGGATTTTGGTGTGAGGTTTTTTTGCTTGGGGAGGGGGGGGGGCGGGAGTGTTGTTTGTTTGTTTTTACTGTGTGGAATCTGGAACCAAATGTTGCAGGCTGGCTGCTGTTCCCATCAGAAAGGTGAAGGTTTAGGAAAAAGGGGCTAAGGGGATCAGAAATGAGCACGTGATTCGGGAAGACGGACAGGCACCCCTTCTGACCTGCTTGCCAGCTGCCTGTAGCTCTCAGTATTGCGCATCTTTAAGCCGCTGTGAGTGGTCTCGTCGGTGTGGAATGCCCTGCCGGCTTGCTTTGCTGCTGCACGCTTTAGGATACGTTTCTGCTCTGCTGGTCTCTGGTCCAGCTGCTGCGCTGCCTCTCGTACTAACCAACTAGTTTGCTTTTTGGAGGAGTTGTACAAATTGTATTCCGCTTATACTTTCATTTTCTGCAGTGGAGAAAGAGCCAGATGCCTGTGGCATTTAGTAAGTGAGTTCTAAGCAAGCGCGGTGCTGACTGCTCTGCTGCTAACACGTGCAAGCGCAGCGATTCCCAGTTCTGTCCTTTGGCCCATTCCAGTTTCTGCAAGTGATGAAACAAAGAGGGAAAGTGTGTGAAACAGGAAGAAATGACCCATTTTGGTTTTAAGGCTCAGAAAACGTCTTCGCAGTCACTGAAGTTTGCTGCTTTAAGAATTTTGTTTCTTTACTGCTCGACAAATAATATAATTAGAAATCAAAGGGGACATCATACAGTAAGAGAAGCTGGAACTTTGCATATCTGTACAAAATACTACAGGATGACCGGTGTTAGAATTGATTTTCAAGGGCAGAACCAGCATTAAAATGCTGGTCAGCATATGAAATGTAAGTGTTTTTATGGACAAGCATCTGCATTTGGATTTGGAATTCTGAAAAAAATACTTCATTTTCATAGTTCTGAGTTTTTTTCCCATTGGGATTTAAGTCTTTTCAAACTGTTTAACTTTTTGGACCAGGTTGCCTGACTAGATGTCAATCAGCATCAGGACTGTCTGTCCACCTTGCTTCTTAGATATAGCTTCCAGGTTAAATCCTCACTTCCTATCTACCAAGGGTATAACAACAAACATTAAAGGGTATTTCAGTAATGTCTGGCAGTTTTTCCTTGAGCTTAATGTCTGAAAATGATTGACCTTGCATGATTACCCAGGCAAATGAGTTTGAGAGTTCAGAAATACCTCTGTGGTGTACCTCATGACCCCGTGCAGGTGAACCGTGGGAGTCAATGGTGCCAAACTATGCTAGGGGAGATGAGTATGGTTATAATTTAGTTGTTTTGAAAACACAGGGGACTAACCAGTGCTCAGGAGTCAAAAGGTGCTATACTTAACGCTGGTTTCATTACACTTGCATGACGAAATTTGTGGGTGTGATTAGAATTGCACAAAGTTTAATTTTCTTTCGGTTTAGGCTGTGAAATTATTTTTTAAAAAATTACCATTGGGCCACATTAGTCCTATTCTAATGACTTTTTTTCAGGCATTCTAACTTCTGAAGGAGTATAATGTAGTCAAATGCTAATCTGAGTTGCTGTCTGACATCTGACCCTGAATAGCTTCAGGATCTTTCTGCTTTGAGGGAATTTGGGAAAGCATGGTGGACGCACGGCATCCTTTCTGCACTCCTGGGTTGGTACAGCTGGCGTGGTGCTGGCACGTAGTGTAATGGGGAACTTTGCTGCGTGCTCTGTTGCTGGGATTCCTGGCATGGCAAACACTGGTTCCTCTGTGCATGGGTGCAGTGCTGGGGATTGGGCATGGCAATGTCATGCCTTCCAGAAAGATAGAGAAATAGCTGTTTATTAACTAAAATGTCAGTGTTTTGTGATAGAAATCTGTCAGGACTCATGTACTTCAGCCACAGCAACGCAGAAGTGGTCAATGACAATTTTAAGAGTGGTTTGTAGCTCGGTATCTTGTATCTGTTCTGAGGTGCTAGAGAGAGTTTAGTTTGTATGTTACAAAATTTGGTTTGATGGAAAGCTTGGGTTTTTTTTCCCATGAACAGTCTAACTCATGGTTGGGCTATCTGTTGCCTGATCATGTAAAATAATGTCAAAGTTTTGCCCCAGCATAAGTGAGGAAAAAAAAGGAGGTAAGAGTGTTACTGTCCACTTCTTGAGAAGGCTCCAGTGAAGGCAAACATGTTGTAAAATACTCCAAAACTGCTGCAGGCTACTTCATGGATATTCTGAGAAATTTTTAAGTCAGCAGCTTTTAGTGTCTTTTCAGCCTTATTCTGTCTTTGTAGCTTCTTCTCATTCTTTCACTGCTGAGGAGTGATCATTTACATTTTTGGCATTCTCGGGATCCAGGCCCTGGCGCTTGGGATTTCTGTGTAGCCTGTGTGGAGGTGCTGGAAGCTCCTGACAGAGAGAGGAGATGTGTCCATAGCGCCTGTCCCCATGTCACTGGCTGGGACAGATGCCACTTACACCACGTACCCGTGCAGAGGGATGTGGCTAACAGGGTAGCTTGTTTGTTGAAAGAAATGCTTGGGCAGCATATTTCCTTGAGGAGATGGCTGTGGATGAGCAGAAGACTTGTATTATTTGAGCCACATAGCATTAAGGTGGCGGGCTAAAACTATGGGTTGATGTGGCTTTATATGCTCAGTCTCTAGTCCTTGTGCTAGCTCTGTATGGCCTCTCGGGCAAGACCCCGTCTCTCGGGCAAGACCCCGTCTCTCGGGCAAGACCCCGTCTCTCGGGCAAGACCCCGTCTCTCGGGCAAGACCCCGTCTCTCGGGCAAGACCCCGTCTCAGATTGCTTGTCCATAATATGTTGCTGAGATTTTCCGGATTTTTTTTAGCGTTTGGCTTTTATGTTTCCAGAGTGGGGTGGTCATCTTTGGTAAATGGTGCTATGAAAGTGGGAAATGCGTACCTTAGCATCAAACTACTGCCTTGATGTGATGTGGTGTGCGTGGGGCTTTGACTGTCATCCAAGCCTGCCCTAGCATCTGTGCAGCGAAGCAGCACCACGGCAAGGTGCTTGTCATTGCCCACAGATCAGCTGTCTCCAGGGAAATGCTGGCAAGTTTTTAATTGGTGAGTTTGTGCAAAAATCAGCCTTTCAGCAAACTTAAATACTTGTTTCAGGTTGGTCTGTGTGACAAAGAGAGTTCCCATGGGTTTACCCTGGTTTTGCTCTGAGCACAGCACCGTGCGTGTGCCTGCTGCGTTTGTCCGGGAGCGACCTGCAGACGTGTTCGTTGTCCTTCAGTTCTGGTTTCATATCGTGTCGCTTCCTGTGCAGAAATTTCAGCTGTGACATGCTTGCCAAAGGCTGAGGCCTTAAAAATAGGGGATTTCATATCATTATAGATCTTTAAAAATGGCCCTGCTGGGTTCCAAGGTTAGAAACTGTCTGGTGCTCTGTATCTCATTTTCTTAGTTTAAAAGTAAAAGTAAGTTGTGCCTCTGCCAAGTGCCAGCCCCTCAAGAAGAGCTCGATATGTAGGCTCACACTTAACCATATTTTACAGGGCTGCATAATTTGTATTTTATGTAGACCTTGCCGTATAACTGTCCAATTCTTAGGCAGTTTGTGCAAATGCAGATGTGTCAGGGAACCATGGCCTCTCGGTCCCTGCAACCAGTGTCCAGAGTTCTTTGCTTGAAGCTTCTCTTGGCATCCAGATGTCTGTAACAATACCAAACGTGCACTAGCAATAAAAATAGTAATGTGTTTTTGCAAGCAGAGAGCTTCCACACAGAATATTCCGAGTCCAATAAGCAGCTTGTTTTCCTCTATGCTGCTCGCATTGAGATCTTTGCCATGCAGGTTTCTGTTGACATTCTCTCTTCCTCGATCCAGGTGTCTTTCACCCCTCCTTGCGTGCAGCTGGGGGGCTACGCTGCTTTGCCACTTGCATCCTTGCTGCAGTGGTGGCCTCTCCTGTGGGTATTTTATATATATATATATATAATTCATGTTGCTAAGGGAGACTTCAACTTTTTCTCCTGTAACTGAAGCTTCAGTTCTGCAGACAAACAGAAAAACCCGCTTAGACTATCAGCTAAGCCTAAGTGTAAGAAGATATTCGGGAGGAAAATATTTCCTTTACTGTGTCGGCTTGGATTGAGCAAAGCAACAACGAAGAAGGGGGGAGCATTTTGAGAGTTGTGTTTGCAAATAGATAAACCAGAAACAAACATGAGCAGCATTAGGGATGACTCATGCAACTCAGCAGCAGGCTAATAAGAATCCTTAGACTGGACTTCCTTCAAATAATAGATGTCGTGCATTTACATAACTTCTGTTTGAAGTGTACAGGCATTAAATAGCAATTCTGAATGAGGATGGATTTTTTTTTTTCCACATTAAATAAAAAATAATCATGGCAGCAGAAATTTCTGAGGCTCCTTTTTTAAAAGGAGGCTAGGTTATTTTTTCATTATTTTTTTACTCATACTTAGGAATTAGAGCTTTAAAGAGAGAGATACTTGGTTTTTTTGTGGCATGAAATGCTTTTCACGTATTGCTCTGGACTGTAAATTCTCTGATGGCTTCTTTCATGTTTTTTCTTATATAAATGGAAGTGTAGCTGAGCTTTATTTTCTGAAGGTGCTGGATAAAGCACCCTGTACCTTAAAAAGGAAGCTGTATTATACAGGAGATCAAAAGGAAAGTTCAGTTCTTGTAGGCATTTGGAGAGAGGGAAATGGTATGTGCAGGCTAGGGTATGCATTAATATCTTGATTATATAGATGAAATTGGTTTTGTAAAGATAACTGTAATAGGGTATACTTTAGATAATCACACAGTAGGTAAGAATGCATTATGCTTGTTACTACAGTGTAGGAATAGGTGTCACAACTGGATAGGTATGTTAACAGCAGGAGATTGGGTCCTGTTGATGATCAGGGAGTCCAAAGAAGGCTGCTAGGCTTTCTACTCTATTTTTTCTGTAACATCTTTGCAGAAAGAGGACAAGGGCTGAGAGAGCACTTGAGACTCCTACGCAGGACAGCTGTGTAAATAAAGACTTTCTTGCAAGTGACGGGCCTCAGTGCTACCGAAACTATTCCATTTTCTAGGTAATTGCATGATTCTAGTTACAGTTTGGGGCTAGGATTCTGTTCTGTTATTTTTTTTGGAGTAGAAGTTGAGATCTGATCAGCGGACACGGTTGAACTTTTGGTAAGTCACTGATGATTACCATCTTTGCCTGTAAATGATTCTCTTTTCCTTCTTATACCAAGTAGAGATCATCTCTAGATGTTAAGTTAGAACAGGTGAAGAAGGTTTGCTTAACAAGTTGACATGGCTTTGTAATTAAATAGTTATTGAATTAAGCAGTGCTTCCCACCTATCTTGGTATGTGTTTAATCTGTTCTGTTTCAGTAGTTTTGCATTTTTTTTGGTGTGGTGCTGATAATAGACAGAGAAATCAAAGACTTTGTAATCACTTGGCACTGCTTCAAAAGGCAGGTTTCTCACTTCGAAGCTGTTATGGGGTGTAATCTATTGTAGGTATTGAATTTGTGTAATTAATAACTTTTTGTCTGTGACTCCTTGGTTCAGTCAGTTGAGGTGTATGTGCATCTGTGCATCATGCTGATGCCTGCTTTGTAAGGGTAAGTTTGCTTGTTTTCCCTTAAAAGAGGGACTTAGCCTATTTTATAACATACCTCAGTACTGATACTACATAGTCTGGAAAAAAGTGATGTGGAACTGTGAATAGAGCTCTGCAGGCACATACTCAGTGCAGGCAGACATGGACCTCCATGCAAAGCCTTGCATCTCTCAGTTCAGGGGTCTCTTTTCCTAGCTCTGGATCCAAGAGAGGAGGGAGAAGGAGGGGTACAGGTGGGCAGCAGAAGGGTTGTAACAGAGGGATCCCAAATTCTGTCTCCCCCTTTGAAGGAAGGGATACCTGCTTTTCAGGAACTAGGAACATAGTGTTGTGTGACGAGAGTATGGAACTTGGCAACTTTATCATAACAAGTACTATGTCCTGCTTCCAGTACCAAAAAGACTGTGCAAAAGAATGTAATGGAAAAAAAAGTCACAGAGCGACTTTAATTTTGGAAGACACTCTTATCTTTCTGATGGCCTTGTTGTGGGGAAGAAGGAAAAAAGTGGAAGGGTAAATGTGCCATCAGACACGGTGGAATATTGGATCGTACTTCAGCGCTGTGTGCAGTGCTGCCCGCTAGTTCCCAAGCTGTTCTCTTACATTTTGTATTTTATCAGTTACGCATTTTAAGGTGGCAGCCTCCAAAAAGGTTGTGAAAGAGTCAAATGTGGAGCTGATCCTTCAGAGACTCTTCTTGAGTTACCTGTGAAAGCAGCAGATGTTGTAGTTGTCTCTTACTCATCTTTTTTCTGGCCTTTAGTTTTTTTTTCTTCTTCTGCGTGTCTCTCCTGGTGACTTTGTGGGGTGGTAAAAACTTAAGGTTTGGTACAAGCAGGAAGTTGATGTGGCATGAAAAGAAAACACTGTGTTCTACTTGCATTGTAAGATAAACACTGCTGTCAGCTCCAACTTCATCTGTTCAACTTCTGTTCATCCCCGTGTCTGCTAGGACCTGTGTTAGAAGTCCCAGGGCTGTGTTCCCCTGTGTGGGAGAAGAGTCAAGCCTCCCTGTCCTCGTGGTCAGTCTTCAGAAAGATGTGAGCCCAGCAGCTGGTCGCAGCACCAACAGTTGTCATGGTCTCCTGAGGAACAGGATGAATTGTGTCCCTATCCCAGGGAGTGGATTTGGTTTAAAAATCTGTGGGTTTATTTTACTCCACCCACCAGTGTGTTATTAATGTAATTGCTGTTCGGTTTCTGAAGAATTTTGGAGGGGGTGGAAAGATCTATTTTAAATTGCCGCCTTCTTTAATTCATGTCTTGTTCGTGATGTATCTTTACCAGCAGCACTTTGTGATCCAGCTGCCACTTCTAAATGTCATTTACCTGAATAAAAAAATGTCATTGCATTTCTAAGTGTGACATAAGCACTGAAAGTAGTAACCGAATCACAAGGTGCTGTTTGAACAGCAGCTTTCTCATGACAGGAGGGAAAGTTTTTGAAGTCCGGGGGATGCTGTAATACAAATGTAGCAAAAATACTCAAAATCGCTTGTTTGCAGGATTTCCCATCTCCCGTTAGGCTTTTTATTAGGGAAATACCCACTTATAAATCCACCATATTAAATAACCAAATATTGTTCATCTGTTTTTATCTTGTATTCTCTGATATTGATTGGTGGTTTTGAGTGAAATCAGTAAGCCAGTGCTTTCCAGCCCTCCTTGAAGAACAGTTGCTCATGTACCTGTTAACCATATGCCTTGAAAGAGGGTTTGTTGGACTCCAGTAGGGTTTTTTCAGGATTAATACCATCAAAAACATTTTCAAAAGCTCGCTTGATTCAGCTTAAAAGCTGATGCAGACCTCTCATCTTTTTGCCTGCAAAAAGGGTAAAGGAAGAAATTTTGCATTCACATGTATTTCTGGTATTCCGTAAAGCAAAGTTTGTAATTTTAACAGGTGGACCAGCTCTCCTTTTTATAGTCCCAGTTAGTTCAAAATCAAGAGGGACCATTTTAAGTAATGAAAGTCTGCCGCGTCTTCGTTTTGATACTGTATGTTTAAATTGCTGTTAATGATTTTCATTTGAATCATCATTGGTTTTTGTACAACAGCATGACAATATAAATCCAAAATACCCACTGATCCATAGGCTGAACAACATTTATAAGCCTCCAGGTTCCATTCCAGTTAGCAGAAGGTTCAGTTGTTTACAGTCTACTAAGGCTTTTTCAATGATGATGCCTTTATCCTAAAGAAGAGAGAGGGAAAACTGCAGTGGCTTGATTCTGCCATGACTGTTGTCTGTTACTAATTCCTAGTTGTTGTTCTGTAGGTAGCAGTTTGGGTGCGTATCAAGAACGTGCCTATTGGTGTCCATCAGCAGCAACTGCGTGTGTGTGTGCTGCAAGCGGGAGTGTCCTGGTGTTTCCATGAGCTATGCCATTTTCAAACCTTACAGCTGATGTTTTGCTGCCTGTTACTTGGCATCAGTAATAAATGCTTTCTGCAGCTTCAGATTTTTGGTCTTTTTGGTTTTGTGTGAAGGCATGTCTTGCTTTTTCCTACTCAGCATGTGCAGGCATAAACCCCAGTCGTGCCAGGGGCGCACACGTCAGTGCAGCCTACGAGTAGAAGCTGACAGAAGACCTATCCATCGTCTTCTGTGTTCACAGCATACAGGTTTTGTGTGAATGGGAACTAGCACCCCAAAAGCTTCTCTGATTACCTCTTTAAAGTTTATTATCACCCTTTCATTTACAGCTCTTAACCTGCCTTTTGTCATGGGAGAGATGACATCTGGGTCTTGCCTCTGGAGAACTTGCATATGACATCCTGTAATAAAAATTCTTCAAACAACAGAATATTGGAAAAGGCCAAATATCAGCAGTGCTCTGTATATATGCAACAGTGCTTGTAAAAATGTGTGCATAGCTGTTTATCTCGTTGCCAGGAATGGGATTCATATGTAACTCTTTGACTGGATAGTTGTCCACAGTGCATGGGCTTAACTTCCTTGGAAAACTTAAACCCCTCTTAAATTTCCTGTTAAAGTCAGGAGAGGCAGAAGTTCAACTGACATAAAACTATGCTGAATGAGTAATTCCCTTTATGGACTCTCTGGAGAAGGATCTTTTCAGCCTTCTCTGGGGATGCCTTTATAAAAAGCTGAGTTCTCTTAAAGTTTTGTACTAAATCAATGAATAAGTTAGTAACAGAGCAGCTGTTGATCGTAAACTCTGGGAATTTCCTATATTCAGATTTCAGAGGGTAATTTCTCACTTAGGGAGCAGATACTGCCTTGACCAACTATTCAGCCTCCAGGCCCTCTCTCAATTCTAGGTTTTCTTATGAACAAAAGACAACCGAAATCTTCCCTAATCCTGCCTGTAATGCCAAGAGAGTGACAGAAACATGTCCTGGTTTATGTCTGTAAGGAACAGTGAGAGCGCATCCTCTTTGTGATGATCTGCTGAGCTTTCCACCAAATCCCTGGGGAGGAGCTTTCTCCGGAGTTTTACATTGACCCTAAACTTAACCAAATTGAGGCAGAAACATTTGTTTAATTCCCCGGGCAGTGGTATGATGCTTAGTCAGCTAATATTGCCTTATATGGTCTGTTTGTAGACTACAACTCCCAGGAACCCCAGGTCTTTAAAGCCTGGCCTTAGTCACAAAGTAATGACTGTACAGGTCTCTGGATCAGCCCATGCTGAAGCAAAAAATATAAATATTTTTTTGGTTATTGAACAGTTACTTTGAGATCAGTCTTCCTGTGACTCCGTTGTAACTATATATCTAGCCTTCACTGTGTGGAGGAAAGCTTGGAAATATGAACCACATGTACCCAAAACTCAAGAACTTGAAAAACTAAGTATATTAAGTATATATATTAAGTATATAAAAATATACTCACCTTTTATATTTCACGTTTTGTGTTTTATTTGGAGTCATATCCTACTTGGATGATTTTTCTTTTTGTAAGAAAACAAACAGAAAGGAGTATTGCAAAACAGTGACAAGATTTTTTTCCTGTCTTTGTCCCTATTTTAGGAAGGCATGAGGTGCGGTCCTGGACAACAGCCACCAAGCAATCCTTGTGTCTCATGTGGCAAAAAGTGAAAGTGCAGCTTATGCTAAGCATGTCTTTCCTCGTTGCTGTTTTTTGGTATTGCAGAAGGCTATACAGCTTTTTAGCACAGCTGCTGAAACGGTAGGTTTTTATTAGGCAGACTTTAATCTTCCACGCTGTTGCTTATTTCAGTAAATATTGACCTTTGGCAACTCCATTTACACCTGTTTTATCATTTGGATTTCAGGTGGAGTAACTACCTTCAGAGAAGACTCATACGTAATCTTTTTGTTGTCATTCTATATTCATTGACACACCCCCCCACCCCCTGCAACTGCCCTTAGATGCGGAACAGCAGAAGGTAACTAATCTGTGAATTAATCTTGATTTAGGGAATCTCAGCGTGCTGACAGAAGTTGATCTACTTGGTTATAGTGCGAGAGAATGGAAAGGAGAAACAAAGCAGGCCAAACACATGAGGGAGGTAAGAGTTAAATGTTAATCTCTGTATGAGGATGGAGGAGAAGTACCACCTGGGAAAGGAACAGCATGCCCCCTGCAAGGTCCTGCCCAGCTACCAGGGCCTGCTATGCCGGCTAGGCAAATGAAAAGCAAAAGGAACAGCATGAACATGGCTCTAAATAAAGACCTCAGCAAAGCGGGTCAAAATGTAGATCAGGTTTTAGTCTTGCATCTTCTCCGAATTCCCCCCTGTAGCACCAGCAACCCACCCACACAATAGTTTTAACAGGAAAAAATCATCCCCCGTGCTAGAGCCCAAGTAACTTGGGTTTAGGTGCTGTTTCTTGGCCAGCCTTTGATATAAGGCAAAAACTCTCATTCTGGGGAGGAACAGAACGCCACACCCATTTGTCTTCCAAGCTCTGAAGGTCTGTGCTACAGCAGCCAGTGCTTGGCAGCCTCCCCAGCAGCCCCTGAGGCCCCTGTCTGGCTGTCTCAGCCACAGCTGGGGACAGGAGCTCACGCCCGAGCTGTGCCAGGTTAGGTGGCGCTCAGCGGGGGAGGAGCCGGTGTGCTGGATGGTGGCCAGCCCCTGCCTTCGTGCAGCATCTCTCTGCTCCAGCTCGGCACCCCTGGCCACACGGCGCGGCTGTGGCACTCCCCGGCCGAGGCACTTCTGTGCCGCCATCTTCTTCTGTGCCGCCATCTTCCCCTGTGCGAGGTGCTGCAGGCAGGGCACACGCGGCTCAGCTGCGCCCAGCAATTCCTGCTGCCTCATACCACATGTAGCTAGGACTAACAAGCTACTGATCTCACAGGTCATGTCCTTGTCATCCTGAGCACCCCAGTCAGCCGCTGAGTGGTGGCTGGAGACAGCCCTGGGCTGCGTGGTGAGGTGGCAGCCTCCACTGCTTGTGGGCGTCCTGGTGGAACCTTCTCTGAGCCACCTGAGCTTGCTGAAGCAGCAGGGAGCTCGCCCAGCAGGATGAGTTGAATAGGCTTGCTGTCACAGCCAATGCAAAGTGACAGTAGGGGAGACTGTGCAGCTGAGAAGTGGTGTTGGGATGGGGTGAAGCAACCGAGATGGAGGACTGGGAACTGAGAGCATCTTCCTGCCCCCTTCAGGAAGCAAACTGTAAATAAATAGCCTGTGGAACTGTAGCATTCTCTTTGTAATTCTCTGCCAGTTTATTGCTCTGAATTGTCTCAACAAGGGCTCAGATGAGAGCCAGAGGAAATGCAGGGAGTGTGTAGCTGGAAGAAGGGCCACCTACTTCAGCACAGAGCTGCCAGATCTGCTCAGTCTCAGGTCATCATTGCATGATGGATTCAGGTCAGCGCAAGGAGATGTTTTTGCCAAAAGGAGTTTTCGCCAGACGCCTGTTCCTGCCCTTTTGCTGCTCCATCCCATGTGTCAGCACAAGTTGTGAAGTGGTTGAGGTTAAAGCTATTATGGCAAAGAAGTCTTCACTGACCGGCTCTGATTTGGTTGACAATGCGGATGTTTACGCTAGCAACAGTGCAGACTGGAGCAAGTTGCTGGGTTTGGAGAGAGTGCAGAATCACTCTTAAGGGGCAGTGCCAGTTTAAGGTGTTTACAAAAGCCACAGAGTTGGAACATTTTTGTTTATATAAAACTTAAAAATATACTTTCTCATCCCTGTAGCTCCCTCTTATGAGTAGTTTGAAATTGGACTCAAATCTACATGGGTTTTGTCCAAGATTTTAAATTCTTATTGCTATTTTTTTAAAATCTTTTTTTAGGCATATGAAGAATTATTTTGGAGCTGTCATATCAAATACCTGCGACAGGTCAGGAGGGACAACTATTGTGTACTAAGAGCAGTGCTTTTTCAGATATTCAGCCAAGGCATTCCCTTTCCATCGTGGATGAAGGAGAGAGATATATTGAAGGTAAAATTAATTTCCTAAATGAACATGATTAAGGTAACCTTGCACTGCAGAAGGAATCTTTGTTCAATGTGAAGACTGGTGTGTCTGCTATGGAAGTAGAGTAGAATCATTATCAGAATTTAAAGGGAAGTTTTTAAAACTCCTTGAACTACACTTGATTGAAAAAGTGGCCCCGATCTAAACATACCAATATGAACATCAGTCTAAATTGTAATAAATAATGTGGATGGGTAAATGGTGCTGGCACCCTGCTAGATGTCACTCCCTTGACACAAAAGCGTATTTGCATCCTCCTCGTCCACACCTGTGCAAAGTCCAGTGGCTCACGTAAGAGCTGCTGAGTGTGTTGCTGGAGCAGCAGGAATCCTGCCCCGGGGTCTGGGACCTCCAGTAGGAGACAGCAGCAAGGAGGTGGGGAGCTATGGCTGCTGCCTGTGGGGGTGTGCGTGCAAACTGGAGGGTGTCTGTAATCCTGAGTACCACAGTGAATTCGGATGTTTGCAGCTTTTCCAGAGTGTGGGTTTATATATTTTGCTGAGAGAATATTTTCTTCCTTTTTTGGCTGACCCTGTATGAAAAGTTTCTTAAGTCAAATGGAGCCTCCTTAACATTTGAGTTGTTCTGAGGCCCATTTTTTTTGTTGTTGGTTGTACAACCAGAGGGTAGAACCACATTGTAAATTATAATGTGTGTAGACAAGTTTATGTAACTTTATATTCTACTTCTTGTTATGCTTATGATTAGCTGCCTTTTTTTTTTTTTTTTTTTTTTTTTTTTCTCCTACCCCAGCTCCCAGAAAAGCTTTTGTATTCCCAAGGTTGCAACTGGATTCAGCAATACAGTTTTGGGCCAGAAAGATACACAGGTCCCAATGCCTTTGGTAAATTGCGCAAATGTATGGAGACGTTAAAGATGAATGTGAGTATTTAGGAAATGCTTGGGAGGAATAAAAGCACTGAGAAATGGGTTGAGACAGAGTTAGGGAACTGCTCCTGATTATGTATTTTTATGGCAGTTAGCCTCACTCTCAGGTTCAGAGAGCTGAGCTGCTGGAAAGGCCATCACCTGTCCTGCAGGGGAATCCAGCTTTTGGGGATCCACTAGGCTAAGTACTCAGGGGTCCCCCTGCAAATTAGGGAGGGCAGCCTCCCCACAGCTGTTACTGTGTGGCAAGTTGCCCTTGCCATCAAGTGGCTTCTGCAGTATCTCATAATTTCAATTAAAAATTACTACATGCTGTATGAGATCCTCCTGGATTCCCTCCCCCAGTGGGAGGGAACAAACAAACGGTTCATTTTCTTCTCAAACTATTGTCTTTCCTTTGCTCCCATCTCCATAAAATGTTTTATTTATCCAGTTTTGCAATAGTTTCTCTCTGTAAGCTGAAGCACTTGATTACAAAGACCTGTCAGCCTCGCTGCCCCCTCTGCTCAACATAGCCAGATTGCCTGCATTCCCAACTCTTATTTACATGTTTAAAACCTGGGGAGTTTTAGTGTCCCCAAAGCCTTCTGAAACAGAGTTAAAGACTCCTCTGGGGTTTCTGCATGTCTGCAGTTGCGTGAGGTCTGGACTGTTCCTATTTCCTTTGCCACAGGCTGTCCCTAGCACACCCACCACCCTCTCCTCCCCATCTTCCTCCTGCCAGGCAGTTGCTTTGTATGCTCTCATGGGTCACAACCATCAGGTGGAGACTGATATTTGCTGGACTCCAGGGTTTTGGCCAGTTAGCTTGAAACACTTCTCTGAAGGCATCCATTATCCAGTATGTCAGACTTTAAACTGTCATTTTTAATTCTACAATACACCATGGTTCTGGGTTGTCTTACCACAGCCACAACAGCTTATTTTACTGGTACTCATTTAAGCTAGTTCCTTTTATGTGGCCCTGTGTATATGAGCCACAACTCTGTAGAGTTAAATGCTATTATCAGTGATAGTAACTGCTAGAGAAACAATAAACCACAAATAGATTTATTTAGCTCTAGAAACAAAGTATGAGTAATACAAAGAGGGAATTAAAATAGAGATCTGGTCCTTGTCCCTTGCCTGCACCCTTGCTGTGCCACAGTGACAACTGCCTGTCTTCTTGAGACATGCCTGGTGGTTCTTGTGTGCAGTTACCATTGTGTTCTGGTTGCTCTTTGTGTTTGCCACTGTTGGATTGTTTGGCTTTTATTTTTAACTTCTTGTAGTTCTTTTAAGTTGGTGATAGTCCCTTAGCATGAAGCATTTAAACTGGGTGTTTGTAGAGAAAGCTTCAAGTCAGCACAGTGAACAAATCCATACACTTAACAAATTGTTGTGGAGCAGCTGTATGATGCATTATGCTGTTATTTGGCATGAGGTCTAGCTCCCAACTTCATTTTATTTTTCTAAAGATGCTGTTTGGCAAGTGAGATGGATTTTTGCCTGTTTTCACTAACAGGGTTCTCTGCCTTTCCCAGCTCCCTCGTCATCTTGTGGGCTGCTGCCTGTTGTGCCTGGGCCGTGTTGGTTAATAGGTGCTTTACGCTTAGGACAGGCTTTTCACTCAGGTAGTAGAGGTCCTCTAGCAAAGGGGCATTAGTGGTTCATCCACTTGGTCTCATTTTTAACCTGTAAGGAGAGTCTTCAGGAATGCATGAGGAGATGGGGATCTGTTTCTCCATAGTATTAATGGGCAAGTTAGATTTACTTTTTTTTTTTTTAGTTGCAATTCACAGTTTATGGCCACTTCAACATATAAATGATACGAGCACAGAATTACTGAAATGCATTTGAATCCCAGTCATTGCACATCATCTCTTATCATAGTCCCAAAAATCTCTCAGTTCCAGACGACTCTTTTTAGCCACTGTGTTCAGGACTGGGAACTTTAAGCTTTCTGATTTGGTACCCAGTCCAGCATTGTCTCCTGGACGGCCCATTTTCTGGATGTGATGAGAAATTCCTATCCCATTCCTGTCCCACCTTTGTCTTTGTCTTATCTCTTCTTGTGCAGCCAACTTACCATGACCTCATGAAGCAGAAGACACTAAAGACATACAGATGTGTACAGTTCATAATACCATGCTGGCTTGTCCAGTTTGTCTATATTCCTTTTAATTGACATGCTTCTGAATCAGGCTCAGTATCTAAAGAATTCAAGCCAGGACAACTTTTAATGTAAGGGGTACTACTTACTTCAGAGGAAAACCACTGAATTTTGGAAACTGTAAGTTAAAAACAGGTCAGGAATCATCACTTAATGTAACCTTTGCTTATGGCTTAGTGTGTATGTCTGATGCACCCACACAGATTTCTTGTAACTTTCTGAGGTCCTTTTGATGGTTACGCTCCTGTCAGACTCTTTACTGACAGTGATACCTGGATTTTCTACAGTGGTCATGGGTGGCTTTTGTGTAGGGGAATTAAATTTGCTTTCTCATAGACTGTCATTAGCATCCAGATGCTTGGAGCTGTCTGTAGCAAATAGGTTCAGGTGGATAAATGGAAACTGAAATGTGTAAGGCTTCAAATTTCACTGTGGATCCGAAGGAGCCACCTGCTTATCTGCACCACCATTTGGCCACACTAATGGTATAGTAGAGACTGGCAATTGTTCCTTTTGGATCCTTTCATATTAAATAGACTTCTTAATAATTTTATTAATATTCTTCTGTGTGCTTTCCAGTGGGCTGAGATAAGTGCTACTAAAGATCATGAAGAAAGAGGAAACATGTGTAATACACTCTTTTCTGATGAGAGCAAGGAGCACAAACTATACGAGGCCATAAAATTCATCATGCTCTATGAAGTTGTCGAAGCCTATGAGCAGATAAAGAACAGGGAAGAACCCATACACAACCTTTTTAGCCTTCTCCTTGCTCGTGATTCTTCGTCTGACCCTTTGAGTTTCATGATGAATCATCTGAACTCCATAGGTGACTCTATTTGCCTAGACCAGGTAATGATTTAAATGAAAATTAAATTCCACCTCTGATGGGATTGGGTGTATATATCATACATCATCCGTGATAGCTGGCCCATTTTTTTTCTTTGGGATGTGGGAAGCAGACTGAGGATAGTCATTTATCTTCCAGGAAAAAGACTGTAGCAGAGTAAAATGGGGTGGTCATTTTTCTTGCTGGGCCAGAAATAAATGCTGCAAGCTATCAGTGAGACATAGTGTAGTACAATGATACTTCTGATGTATAAAATAATTTCCGATTATGCAGATTTGACATGTTGTTTTGCTTTTCCTATCTGTTCTACCATGCCAAACCCTCTGTCATCACTCTTAATTTTTTTCCCCTCTTTGGTTACCATTACATCTAATGTCTGTTAAGAGTACGTAATGGGAACTCTATTAACTGTTCACCTTTATATGTTAAGTCAACTGTTACATGTTGCAGTCACCTTCAGGAGCAGTTTGATTATAACTGAACAAGTTCTGCCCTGTCTGGCTGTGCCCAACGATAAAAGCTTTTTCCAAAAGATTTTTCCAAATTAAGCAATCCTTTACAAGAAGAGTCAATGAAGAGGCCAGTTCTCAAGTTTCATATACATGAAGTACAAGGAAATTTTTTCCTTTTACTATTATATTTCCCTCATGTAGCAAATGATCACAAGGTGGCAGGCTTCCCATTTTTCAAGGTGTATCAATCTTTTAATACTAGCTAGTCCCTTCTTGCTCCCCACTAAGCTGTGTGAGCTGGCTTTGGGAGCAGGTTATGTATTGTGTCAGGTGGAAGAGGGATGTTTCCAGAGCGTCAAGCATTAACCACAATGTCCTGTACATGCAGAAGAGCAGTGGAAGGACTGTTGGAACATTGAGAATAACCTCAAACTTTTAATTTTCTTACTCGCCTTATAAAAGGGCCACTTTTATTCCTTGTCCGCTATTTTGAAGCTAGATGACTTGCCTTAACTTGGATTATCTTTGGTTTAGTTTTCTAAGTCTAAAAATAAATGTCTTACAGACTTCTTTCATCTTTAGGTTGAACTGTTCTTTCTTGGATACTTACTTGAAGTAAAGATAAGAGTTTACAGACTGCATAGGTTTAATACTGAGGAATTTCAAGTAAACTATCCAGACGAATACAGAAGGGAATGGAATGAGATTTCTCTCCTGACTGAGGATGACCGCTACTATCACATCCCCCTTTTCAGAACGTGAAGGACTAGTGACTTTTTTCCTTTATATAATATAGCGAGTGACCAGTTCCAGTGAATTAGGTTTCTAATCGGCAGCAGTAAGATTTTGAGAATGCTCGTTAATGATTGCAAAATGATTTACGGTTTATTGTGTAAAATTTTTGCTTTCCCAATGCAGCTCAATTTACCATCAGTCAGCCATAAAAACCATAAACCTTTGCTATACTATCTAGGGGGAAAAAATGTCTTATTTGTGGGTTGTCAGACAAGAAAGATTGGACTGCGTGGCAAAGGCGGCAAAGGTAACGCTGGCTTTTCCGTTGCTAGCCTAAGGGTTTACGCCGTCATCTCTGGATGGGTTAAACTCAAGTTCCTAAAGCAATTACTTGCCTCCCCAGGAAGCAACTCCCAAGGTCCTACAGTTTATACTCCAGGCTGTTAAACTTGCTCTGACTTGGGGCTGCCTAGGATGAGAGGACATAAGCTGGGGCCTCTGCATAGCTGCTTCAAATCCCATTTGCCTTCCCCACTCCCTGTTGCTGGAACACCTCCCTCCAGGGACTGGCAGAGCAAGCAGCTGCAGGCGGTACTTACTTCAGACATGTGAAATGACGCTGTCTGCACTCGGCGCTGGTATCTGGAGGTGAAGAAGTGTTCCATGGAGGGGGAAGAAACCAACACACACAAGAACACTGTGCCAGATGAACAGATCTACATTGTAACTGAGGAAAGTACGTAAGCTTTCTCAAAGCTACAAAGGGCAGTATTAATTAATGAGTAACACGCAATAGGGGTATACCCCTGGTAGCTGCCTATGCCTATTTACAACTTGTAAATCCTGTAAGAGCTGATTTCAGCATTACCTGCCAAGATTTCTTTTGCAGTTCATCCGAGAAAGCTGTGCACAGAATACATTCACAAACACTGCATTTTTAGAAAATATTATTTGTCTGTGCATTATGTGACTTTACCAGTGTGCATACATTTTATTCTCTGAGTATATATTAATCTCCTTGCATAAGATTGCTATCTGTAGTTTAGACCTCACTGTTTGAAGATGTCTGTCTGGGACAACTAAATGAGATTTATCTTATTACATGGAACATTTTGCCCAGTGCTGTTTTCTAAAAGAATCAATTGTGTTTTGATTATCTCAAAAATAAGAGACCTTTATTTGAGGAAATATTAAAAAAATGTAGCAAATTTAGCAAAATATTTGTGAAAAGCTTACAGTCCCATAGGCATATGGTTGTATCGAAGAAAGTGGGATTTAATAAGAAACAAAGCCTCTCCTTTCCTTATCCTAGAGATATGGGGACAGGCAGGTTTGGTTTTTAATTCCTGCAGGAGAAAATACAAGCCAGTAACCAAAATGTGAACAGGGCCTGCAGGAGCTAAAGCAGTGGGATGAGGTAACTAAATGGTAATGCTTGGAGTGCAGAGAGACCGCTCGATTCCTTTGTGTGAAGGAAAGCAATTTTATCCCTTCCAGTTGTTTTATTTGTGTATGTGTGTGTGTGTATATATATATTTATAAACACCAACACCTGAGTTGTGTATTGTAACAGTTTTGTTTCCTGAATGTTTTTCTAAGTTCAGTTTTGTTCAATAACTTGTAGCTTTTAATTAAGGAGTCTTGATACCCTTAATAATTTCATCTCATCAAAACCTGCATATCAAATACTTTATTTATTAAAAGAAACTTTTTTTTTCACAGAATGAAATAATTTGCCTACTTCAGATTTGGTTCTGCTCTGCACAGGGAAATGTTATGCCTGCGAGTAGGGTATTGCTATCTATTTTGCATCAACAGTAACTTCTGCAGCTATCAATAAACCTGTCTGCATTTTATTCTTGTTTTGGTACAAACAGACATACCAAAAAAAGGATGTATTTTTATAGTGGCCTTTGTAATGGTTTGTGTATTATTTATGACTAGGAATACAAAAGCATTACAGATGAAAGTATTAAATTGTCAAAATGTACATTTTTGTAATCTTGAACATTAATAGAAGGGGGTTAATAAAGATCTAACACAGACAGTGGAGTTTATCTCACTGATTTGGATGTTTGCACCTGCGCTAAGTCACTGTGGGCGCTCTGCCTTGTCAGTGGAGGGCAGTGGCATGCCGTCAGTCAGAGGAGCGGGTCTCTCCAAGGGTCTGGTTTTTCCCACTGACTGTAGTGGGAGCTGGCAGTGATCAGCATCAATCTCTGCTCTAGAGGGCTGAAGTTAGGCGAGATTAATTTTGTCCCAAGAATCCAGAAAGGACATGTTGAAACAGATCTGCTGTCTTATCAGATGTCAGACGTACTCGCTGAATCATGACCGGAACAGAAATGGGATGTGAAGAAAGAGGAACTTCAGGTGAGGATAATCGCAGCTCTTAAAGGTAAATGCAGAGGGAGCCCTGCGCAGGAGCTTGAGGAGCACTGAGGCAGGTTTGGGGCTGCACTGAGTTTTAATTGGGTTCTCGGAGACCTTTTTTTTGCTTTACAGGTATGTAAAATATATTATTTTCTACATATAAAGAAATGTATGTATATACATATATAGTGTGTGTCTGTGCATATATAATATAAAAGAAAAATACATAAAAAATAATCCTGAATAAAGTGCATCTGGAACTAAGCAGTTCTATGGCAGTGACAGGTGCTGCAGCATCTTTTCCAGTCAGTGGCACAGACAAGCTTGCTGTACAAATCCAGAAGCACACAGTTACTACAGTTTTGGGGGGGGTTTGGGGGTTTTTTTTGTTGTTTTTTTTTTTTTTTAATGCAGCATTGCAGGCAGCTGAAGTTTCAAGTCAGGATGTGTTTATTATTTATTGCTGCTAGTTTAGCAAGAAAAAGAAAACATACTGAAACCTCAGCAGTGGGTTTGGATTTTTCCCCAAACTTCAAAATGTGTGTTAAGAATGTAAAAAAGCAGCTGAAGAAATGTATAGCTTTTATTACAATGCAGAAAAAAGACATTTGAATGTCATCTTTTTTAAAAACTGTGTCTCCAAAAATAAACCAGGATCCATATTTCATTTTAACTCCAAAGAAAAATACTGGCAATCTCAATTCTTCAACTCAATACTGAAATTGCTTCTTGTCTAGATTGTGGCTACTAAATTGATTAAAAAGTGTAGTTGTTTGTCGCCACTAAGTTGACCTTTTAGTCTCAGGGTATTGAGTTTAATGTCTATGAAATAGTTTTCAAATGCAGTTTGTAATTTTCCTGAAGCACAGATTTAAGGAATATGTATGATTTTAAATTAGTTTAGTTGTCCAGAAAAATAAAGATATGTCCATTCTCTTCAAAGCACAGAGAAGACCTATGTTGGGGTTTTTTGCCAGTAGTTGGATCTCCCTGTCCCTCTGTACTTCAGCAGTATTACAGCAGTCCCACCCATGACCATTAGGTCAGTGCCATTGCAGCACTACTGTTTTTAGAGTCCATTTTTCTGAAAAGCTCCTGATTCTGAAGAAATGGTAGGGTTGGGATTTTTGAGCGACAGAAGCCCTGGTCCTTCCTCTTGGCTTGTGAGGGTTTTGGGGTGCTTGAAGTTCTCCCTGGCAGGAGAGAAACTTTCACTTTGGGCCTGAGAGCAGGATTCGGGTCTGTGAGGATCCCTTGAAATCATTTGGGAGAGAAGTCTGGCAGCTGGCAGGGCAGCTGGGCTGGAGGGGTGCTGCTGCCGCTGCCTGAAGGGGCATTTGTTCCTGTTCACAGCACCCTTCACGGTGTTGGTCCAACCCTGATCTTGGCCAGGGACGGAGCACGCAGCAGAGGCTTCTTTACAGATTTGTCCGAAAATTTCCAAGAAAACCCATGTGCCCCAGAGACAGGAGGTGACCTCACAGGGAGAGGAGATAAGTGTAGAGAACTTACCTCCTTAGGGCTCGACCGATTTGCATCTCTTTTCATGAACCACAGAGCTTTGTGTCAGCCAGAGCTCGTGGGTGAGGAGGATGGCTGAGGCATTGCTGGGACCTGTGGCACAGGGTTGTGCGTGCTGGTCAATGCTGGCGAGAGGGAAAAATGGAAAACATAAAAGAAACAGGGTGCATCCTGAATGCTTTCATCTTCTGGCATATCCCAGCTTTGCATACTTCAAAGGTTAATACCTTGGGCATGCATTTAACCAAAACATCTACCTGTTTAGTGAAGCACTTGGCCGTAGATCAGCTTGTTATTGAAATGTGGAGGCAACTAATTTGAATGCACTTGTGCACGTTTGTGTGCAGCAGCTGCTGAAGCCCACAGCACACAGAGCAGCTGGTAACTCCCTGTGTCTTTTAAGCCAAGCTCTCGCATTCAGCTGAATGTTTTCCCCATGGTAGTAATTTTCAGGATTGTGACACACTGCATCTTACAAATGTTGAAAATGATCAGCTTTTGAGTTTCAGATGACAAATTTAGCATTTAGCTATGAAGGATTTTGTGTTCTTTTTATCTATCCAGTAGATGGCTTCCAAGTGTCAGAAAATGTAGTTCAATAAGCTCAGTTCTCTGGCAATTCTTTGATTGTCACATTTGCCCAGATGATAGTGGTGGGTTGGCCCCAGCCAAATTAAGTGAATTAAACCCATTCTCTGTGAATGTAAGTGATCTTTTGAAGAAGTGGTATTTATCAGTAACTGGAAGTTCTCTGAGATCCTGTCTCTCTGCTCTTCACCCCCCCCCCACCTTCCCCTCAGAGCCTGCCTGGACACCATGAGACTCAGGAATGGATGGAATAAGGGCAACTGTGGCTCATTCAGGTCCATGCATAAAATGAGAAGGGTGAGGAAAAGCACTTCTAAAATGAAACAGTGTGACTCAAACTCTTGAAATTACAGACCGTTTGTTCAGTTTTTCTGACTACAAGATAATCACCATAGATTAATTTTAAGCACCCAAAAGGAAGAAGTTGAGCTGTCTTTTAAAAGAGCAGCTCAATTTCTTAATATATTTGGATCCCACCATATCGCCTCCAAAATCCATTTAGAATGCAATCTGCTACTATTACTCCACAGTAATTAGTGTATTACCTAATAAAAACCAGTGTTATTTGGTGCTCAAATGATGTTACTGTTGTGCCTATCTAAGCTAGCGTGCAGATCCTGCCCAAACCTATGCTCCAAGATGACAACCTTCTCAGGTCATATGTCAAAGATCATTTTGAATCAGAACAGCTTTTTTCCCAACTGTCAAACTATTTTCAGTCAGTCGCTGAAGCGGAACAGCAGTCCTCAGTCTTCTAACCCCAGCGGAAGGGATCATGAACAAGAGATTCAAGGCCAAAAGGAAATTCAGACAATGGCACTGCCTTTTTAAAATAAGGGCAGACACACCTGCATATCCTGATATTATCAGACTGCTACATCAAAGAACAGTTTATCCACTAAATCACATAAATAATGCAAGAGGAGATGACCAAGGACAGAAGCTGAAAACAACAACACTTTAGAATTTCATTCAGCATTAGCCCTGCAAACACTCCCTAAATCACCGAAACGTAGATTGTGGTAATTGCCTATGGTCACTGGTAGTAGCCTGGTATTGTTAAAATTACTCACAACTTTGCTGTTGATTTCTGCTGGATTGAGGCCGAGACGTAACTCCTGCCTGAATTCACATATGAATTTAATCCAGTGCAAATAATTTCCAAATTATCTCAAGTCTCCCCAACGGTAGTTCTCCCTGCTTTCTTTATGGGACTTCAAATGTTCAGAGCTCCGGAACTTTAAAGTACCATGTTGGTTCTCTGTAAGCTCTCTGAAATGTGGAAAACTACGTGGCACTGAGCCACAGTCAGAAAGTTTATCTCTTAGCGGGTCTTATGCTGCAGGGAGTCTTGCCAGAACGACATTATGCAGCAATAGCTTTGCTCTGCTTACTCCTTCTCATTCGAATGCACACATCTGACATTGGATCTGGGTGGCTGTAATAACCTGACTTCACTGTCTTCCCTGTTTATTTTACTCTCAAGAATTCTCAGCAGTAGTGGAGTAAACCATGCTGCCAAAGGGAGTTACCCCGACACTTCCCAAGAGAAATGCCATAGCAAAATAAGACAGGGAGAGGAAAGTGAAGACTGGGAAGATGTTAGACAAGACAGGATTCACTGGCGTGGCAAAGCAGTGAGTGAACGATACACACAACTCAGCCTTGTATTAGACTGAAAATGGAAGCAGCTGAAAGCCTATGCAGGAGCAAACTCAGAAAAAACAAGGTAAAAAATGCCTCGTCTTTAATGTGAGAAACATACATTTTTTTTTTGTTTGAATAGGATGTCCAATTGTATTCAGCTGGCTTGACTAGGAAACGCAAAAGTTGACTGTATTACTGCAGGTGGGAACAGCTTTTTAAAAGCAAGCTATTCTAGCATCAAGTAAGAAATTAACTGGAGATACTTTTTGAGTTTTCTTGTATTTGAAGCCACAGCTACAGTTACGTGTCCTAACAAAGGAAGGTATTTGGGAAATATTAAATACAGGGAAATGCTATTTTACAATGGCTGCAAGTAATTTATAATCTAAATGCATAGAGCTTTCCACGTGAGCTCTCCAGCAAGAAATCCATCACCTCAAAAAACAATTACAGAAAGTTCATCTGTGAGAATTTCCAAGGAGCTACTTGCTATGAAGAGATATATGAAAGGCATGTGAGGTAAAGTATGCAACCACTTTTCTTTAAGAACACTCTTGATAGGTTTCTTGTCTCTTTCAGTAATGCTAAACTGGCCTTCTCCCACTTCCTTTCTCTTTTCTACAGTGCTTGTGGAGAGGGTCTTGAATCCAGCAGTAAGAGCTTCCTGTTCTGACTGGTCTTTTTTTTTTTTTTTTTTTTTTTCCCCTGATGCTGTCACAGAGGTGGTTCTGCTTAATTTGTTAAATTTGGTGGTGGATATCATTATCGCTTACTGTAAAATGGGCTTTTTTGCATTTCTGATATACCTCTTCCTTTGCTATTCCTCACATTTTTTTGGGGGGAGTGTAAGGAAGGGAGCTGCTGCCCAGAGACTTAATCCTACTGTTACAAACCCCCAAATGATCTCTGTTTTTAGGATCTCGATTTCAGTTCAGCATATCTTACGGTTCAGTTCAGCTTCCCTATAGAGAGATGATTTTTTTTAACTGATCCGTATGCACTGAGAAGGTTTAAAAACAGTACCACAGTAAAGGGTTTATGCCGTGGCTGAGGCTTACGGTTTACTTCTTGGTGAAAGCCAGTGCACGTTGCCAGCTGCACTCTGGGAAGAAACAGGCTTAACCCACCCACAAAGCCAACTCCAGTACCACAGCTGGCAGAGGGGTAACGGACAAGGGCCTCAGTAACCTTGTTCTTCCTCGCTGAGGAAAGCTGATGCAAGGTCAAGCCAGAAATGGAGAGCCTTGTCTTGTCCGGGAGCAGGAATCAAATGCAGAAGACAGGAGCTAGCATCAACAAGTGAGGGAGCTGGACAGCAGTTGCAGAGCAGGCATAAATGTATTCCTTGCTTCAAGCAGGTATTTGCAAGGGCAGCCACATCTGAGCAGCTCCAAAGGCTTGTTCGTTACATAGACTTACAAACATCAGTTGAGAGGGATTTCATCCAAAGGAATGGATGTGGTTCATTTGATTAATGAACTGTAAAAGGTCTTCAGGCTGATTTGTTGACTCATTAGAGTAAAAATGCCACTTTTTTTCTTTCAGAAAACAGTAAAGAAGACTCGTGAATTTGAGCACTTTAATAAAAGCCACTTGATTTTTGATACTACAATACAATTTTTATGGTGGAGCTTGCATACTCTGAGAGTTCTTTGGGATGTTTTACTATTTCAGTAACCCAGCTGAAGGCTGCTTCTCTTGATGGCACACCACATCACAAAGTACATCTGACTACAAAAACACCTCTCATGAGACCTGAAGCCAGGCTTGCAGGTTTGCCACCCGTACAGCTGATGGGGGTGGTGCCTCCGTGCTCCTTGGTGGGTGCGCAGCTGAGCTTTCTTCACATAACCTAGCAAACGCGATGGATACAGACACCTCAGGCTCCCTGGGCAGAACGTTACAACTCTCACTTGACTTCGTCTTGGTCACTTCTCCTGGTGACTCCACATGGTGGCTTTGCTCCTCACTGTTGGTTTTGCATCTGCCTCATCACTCTCAGGTTGTCAGGCAGATTCATGACCTTCCTCACTAAAGAGGAGGTCACAGCATTTGAAAGGAGAAGCTGGTGGCCCTGTTGACCTGTGTTGACAAACCCTACTAGGAAAGATTTTTCCCTGAAAAAAACAGCCTCATGTTGCAGGCCAGAAGTTGTGCAGTTCATAGGCCAGGTACTTGCCTTCATCATGTCACCCAGCTCATGGGCTGTTTCACGACTGGGGGCAGGTAACTTCAGAAGTCTCCTGATAGCAATTAATCCATTCACACTAACAGAGTCAGTTTTAGCAGCAGCAGTGACCACCAGTGCTACTTTTTGTTCTGCTGTCTTAAGAAAACAAGCCCCAGTTGTCGTCTTCTTTACGGTACAATGAAAATGCATATATCTTTTGCAGATTTAATGTACGATCTGGAGCAGTAACCCTAATTCTAAACTTCCTCTGTAAGCTGAAAGAAAACTTCAAGCAATCAATAAAGGAAAAACATATTGGATACTACGGGTGGGGAAGGTGGGGCAACCCACATGTGTATGTTTTGTAAATTTCTGCCTCATAAAACCGCTGGAGTTTTGCATTTAGTATCATTATCTGGTTTCTGCAGACCTCGGTTTCCTCTCCTTTTTTTTTTTTTTCCATTTAATTTCATTCCATTTCCTGGAAACTGGAAAGGAAAAAAGGTGTGAGACATACACATTGTTCAGGGAGTCTTGGTTAATTAATTGAGCCACTAAGAGTGTTCTTGGTCTGGGCAGCAGTCAGCAGGAAGTGTTGCTGGCTTACCCTGACCTACTAATTGATAAGGATGTTCATTTATTGAAAGCACTCAAAAATTTTTTTTCTCTCTATTATTTTCCAATTAGGGAAATGAGCTACTCTTTGTTTAATAATGAAAAAACTTAGCTACATCATACTGTAACTTCTTTTAATAAATACTTTTATCAAATGCATAGACAATATATTTGTGCATTTTAATCTTCATGCATTTTAAATGTGCAAACTAAGCTTGCTCAGGAAAAGTATGAAGCAGGTTTTTAATCTGTGTAAGTGGAAAGCAGCATGTATATATACCTGCCTTTAGGTACATAGTAGGAGATATATCTCAGAACACAGCTCCAAAAACTCTTAACAAATTCAGGGATGCTAGAGGGAAAAACCCCCACAAATAATATGTAATGACAGAAGTACGTAATGGGTATTGTATGGCCCGTTTGGCTTTTACTGGTGGGTTTTCCCCATCTATTTTCTTCTGAACGACATTCTCCTGGAGTCACAAGCAGAACGGATCACCCCAACGTTTCTGATCATACTCCTGAAATCTTGGGAGCCACTTTCCAGTAGCGCCCAGTAATTAGTCTAGCAAAGATGACAATGGCTGACAAGCATCAAGATGCATGAAATAAGGTAAGAACAATCACAGTATTTTTTCATGGTGTTCGATGGGTTCTTTTTGTATCAAAATCTCAGTTACCAGTGTCCTTTACCAGAATACCAAGTGCCGAAATATTTCAGACCTGCAAAATGCCTCTCGTATTACACTGAATGTCTTTGTTATGTATTTTCATGAACTTTTTAAAGAATGCCAGAGTTGCTTCAGCTAAAAATGAGTAACAAATTAATCCAAACAGAACCATACATAAGAAAAAGTTCTTCCTTGTAAACCTACATTAAAAAAAGACTGAACATTCCAAACAATGCTGAACACTCCGCCTCCTCCCCACACGCAGTGACAATAAAATAGAGCAAAGTCATTCAGCAGAGAATAAGGTGTCTGTCCGCCGCGAACCACGGTCCGGCTTTCTGCACAGTGCTGCAGGCAGAGAACGCCGCAGCGTTCCGTCACTCTGTGCACACGTCGCTCCTTCAGAGTTTTCCAGGTAAAGAGGTTTTGCTTTGCAAAGACCCTTCACTCTCCTGAGGAGCGCAGGGAACAGCGAGGGGTACTTCCAGAGGAGCGTTTGAACAGCAGCAATCCTGACATGGCCGCCGTGATGCAGCAATGCGTTTTGAGACAAACCTGTCGGGCAAACAGTTGTTCAAAGTGGCTTTTCAAAGGAGATGTCATTGTCAAGCCGACACAGATGCAGCCACAAGAAAACAGTGATTAAAAAAAAAAAAAATAAGGTAATGCTTTTTTTTTCCCCCCAAAACATTCATGAGCCTCATGTCTCAAGAATAAAGAAAATGGGGAAAACTTGTTTACAAAGATGTCCACCAGTTTTATGTGACGTTGCAAATTACTTCTCATTGCCATTTTAACCTCTTACAGGTTTTTACGACCTGACCTCCACCTTGAGAATGTTCTCCCTATACTGTTTGATACTCTAAATACGTACTTTTTTTAATAAATCTTGTTAATTCGAATTCCTTTAGTGTCAGCATGTTTGTCATTGTTTCCCCCCAGTCTTTGTCACCACTACCACTGGCGTTGCTCAAAGAAAGCGTATTCTTATGAAGGAAATTCCACAAAGAAGACCAATACTTTTCTCGTCCATTTTCAGGCCCCACCTCACGGTGAACACCCTCCAAGACGCTCAGGCTTCAGGGGACGTTTTTCCACCACAATTCAGCTCTTTACTGTTCAGAGCGTCCCATCTTTAATAGTACTGGGTGTGCGGGACCCCGGGTAACAGGCGGTGCTGTACAGGTCTGTCACTGGCAGGTCCCCCCCGCACCACAACTCGGTCACGTACTCCTCGCACCCGGAAGAAGCTTCCAGGCTCGGGCACGCGCGCCCTCACCGCGCGGGGATTCCCCGCCAGCGCTGCTACGCGCGCCCCCGACAGGGGAGCCGCAGCCCCGCGCCCCCGCCCGGTGCCTGACGGCGGGACTCGCCGCTGCCTCCCCGCTGGGCGACGGCCCTTGAACGCCCTTCACGTCACGCGAGTTCAAGGGCTGGTTCCGCATTCCAGCGGAGACTCGCCGCGCCACAGAACGAAAATAATTAAGAAAAAAAGGAAACCAAAGCACAGACCCCAAAACCAAACCACTCGAGTAAGACCTTCCCACCCCTCCGCCGCCCATGCGCATGCGCGAAGGGCAACGCCCGCCCAACCCCGCCGCTGTGCCCGGCGCTTTTTGTATGACGACAAGCAGGTGGAAGGAAGGAAGCGCGGGCACGTACAAACGCTACTTCCGGCGTGATGACGCAGGGGCGGAGGATGCCGGCAGCGGCTGGCGACGCGGAAGCGACTGCGGAGCCGCGTAAGGGCCGGGCGGGCGCTCGCTCGCTGGCGCGGGGCGGCGGCCGCGGCGATGGGCGCGCCGAGCGCGCGCCGGCAGCCGTCGTAGCCGGCCCTAGCGCGGGCCCGTGGGCGGGGCCCGGCGGCCCCTTCCGTGCCGCGGGGAGCCCGCCAGCATGAGCGGCGAGCGGCGGGCAGGGCGGGCCGGCCCCGGCCCCGGCGAGCGGGTGGCCGCGGCGGGGGCGGCCTCCTCCGCTCGGCCGGGCGCGGCGGCGGCGGGTCTGCGGCCCCGCAGGACGGACGGTGCCGGAAAGGTGAGGCCTCGGCTGCCCCGCGCGGTGCGGGTGTGGTGCGCGGGTCGCGGGTCCGTTCCTGGGGAGCGGGGCTGGGAGCGATCGGGACGAGGCATGCGGCTCTCGTCCTGAGCTCCGCTCCGCAGCGGGGCTCCAGTGCGGCAGGGCAGTGACGCCCGGGAGAGGGAGGTTCGCGGCGGGTGGGGGACTTAAACCTGACGGTGGAAACGCATTGTACAGTGTTAAGGTGTATGTGGTGGAAATTAAGACTGTCGGTTCTGCGGCGACCTGCTGGGCAGCAGTGGTAAGAGTTGTCTAGAGACGTAAGTGTGGCAACTGCGAAGCAACGCATAAGTTTTGAGGAGGGCTGCGTATTGGTTTGAGGTCAATACCCTTGAAAATTTACTGTACTGGCACCTCCTAAGCCTTTGGAGGACTTGCTAGAATGGGTTGCAGAAAGTCCTGTCGTAGTAACTTGGAAATCATATTGGAAGAACCAAAGATCAGAAGTTTTTGTATCAGGCAATAATCCTGGTGCCGTGGGAAGTTTCATGGAGCACCAGCTGACTTTGTAAACATCCTCCTCTTGCAGGATGGAAACTTGTTTCTGTGGGATTTCTGTTAGTTCTCAGGTTTTTAGGTGATAGTGCCCCCTGAGAAGAGCAAGCGTTCAGTCAGGGTTCCTGATTCTGGGGCGGGTTTGAGGAACTGGAACAGATTAGCCTCACTAAGAAATGGGATTGGCTTGCCAAGGAAATGAGTTTGAAAATAGCTTGGGAGCTGTGTTATCTTGCTAGGCTGTTCTGGATTTTGTTGCTGCTTTTGAACAATGTAGGTACCCTCAGAATACAAAATAACTGGAAGTATTGTAATTTTCTTAAAACATGTGCTTTTGTTTTTCCATGAGAGATACTCTTCATATATTTATCCATTCTTCAAAGCCAGGATAATTTTCAAGGGTGGATGACAGAACCAACCAGCCTTTCTGCGGGCGCAGAACAGACACAGAAAAAAGAGAGTGTTGCCATACAGTGGATGAAGGATGAAAAGGAAGTTGGCGTTCCTCCTAATGAACTTGGTTCAGCAAACGCAGCTACTGACCAGAAAGAGCGATCTACATCGGAAGTAAGACAGGACTATGTGTACAGAAGGACTGGGAGACCTGAGGAGACAGATATGATTAAATCACTCCTGACAGATCAGGATGCAGCTAGAAACTGTGAACTATATCTACCTGTGTCTAGTAATTGTTCAGCAGTGGAGTCATCTGAGGACAGGTGAGGATTTTTTTGTGTGTGTGTGTATATATATATATATATATATATATGTGTTAACAGCTTTTCTGTAGAAAGGGAGGGGGACCTTCAGTTCATGAAAATGAATTTCTTGGGAAAATAGTTCTAAATGTCAAATCTTCAGCCTTTAGATAAATTGCTTATTTTTATGGTTTATTAGTGGCCTTCTTTCCCCATCTAAGGGAATAACTGATGTGACATTAAGCTCTTAAGGGTAAGATGCAGAGCACAGGAAACAGAGAATCAAGGGCAGATACTCTGGTAGCTTGGTTTTATTTAACTTTGTGTACACTGTTAGGTGCAGTGCATGGAAGGCTTTTTTTAATCCTGACAGTTCAGCTTTTTGTTTGGTTTATTTTTGTAAACCTCCTGCTATACGCTGAAGTAAAAATTTAGTTGTGTGAGATTTGACAGTAGAAGTCTCTGCAAGAGTATTTGGTATCTGGAGGAAGAAATAAGTATGAAGGTATTAAAAAAGGATATTCCAAACTTCTGAAAACAAAATTAGTGCACATTAGGAGTGCCTTTATGTTATTGAAGAATGCATCAATAAAGTAAGAGAAGGAAGTGATTTCTAATTAATCCTTTTTCTATAGGTAGCCAGTGGACTATTTTAGACAAGATCCAAAATCTCCAATGAGTGCTGACTTAGTGAAAAAGTCACTAAAAATAAGTACATGTTTTCAAACATGCTTTAAAAATCTTATTTCATCTAATATGTTAATGTGAGTTTTTAGTATTAACGCACATTTAACATTAACACACAGATTCATATAAATATGTATTAAGTGTACTTTGTATGTTGTTGAACGTGCGGTACCTAAGGAAGGTTCTCTATCCTTCTGCATTTTAAAATTATCTGCTACTTGGCATACTAATTCTATTTGATCTAGCATGTCTTTACATTAACTATTAATAGCACTGACTTTAATCTGACATTAAAAAAAAATAAATATCCATCCCTTCATGATAACAAATGGAAGACTTTAAACATTGGTTTTGCTTTCATACGGTATCTTCTAACCGCCCCCCCGGCCCAAGTCCTTTCACTTCTCTCCAGCTTAGTTTTGCCTGCTGCCATCTTAACCTGTTGGGGTTTGGGGTTTTTTGGTGGTGTGGGTTTTTTCTGTTGTTGTTTGTTTTTAAAATGCAAAGCCCGGGATACTCTTCAGTAAAATCTGACATCCTGGGTTTTTTTTTTCCTTGCTGTTCTTTGGTTCAGCAGAATCTGATTCACTGTTGCAACACTTGAAGTGTTTACACACAACGCTACGCACTATTTTTTTTCTTTGTGTATGCATGTTTTCACTTAGTGATTCTTTTTCTGTCTGTTACTTTATTTTCACTCTGTCAAATATTGATGTGAAGATTAATGGGGAAAGGGTTTAGTTTCCACAGACTTACTTAACAGTTGCTATGAGAGAACAATGTTAAGATGCACTTTCAGCTCTGAGATGAGAGTGCCTGTGCAGATGGATTGCACCTCTTGGCTACCTTGATTTCCAAACAACTCAGTTAAATTGCAGTACTTGTTTATGCTGGATGTTAATCTTTCCAGGTTCTGGATCTGTAGGTCCTATTTTGTCAGCTCCCAAAAAGAAGATGGGGTAACACCGGCAGAAGGAATATGGCACTGCTCACTCTGTACCAAACTTCTTTTTTGAGCGACCTTGCTAGTTTGCAGCTGAGCTTTTTTTTTTCTCTTTGTACATTATAACCTAAATGTATTTGAGGTTGTATCCCAAAGTGACACTTCCCGCCACCTTCAATGAGATCCCTTGTAGAAGTAGGTTTGTTCATGCTCGGAGGAGGAGGCTGTTGATTTATATTTGAAATGCTTTGCTTATAGATAAGGTAAGCTGGAGATCACTGCTGCCAGATACGGAGTTGGTGGGGTTTTTTTCATAGTATTTTCAAGGTAATTAAGTACTCTTGAAACTCTTCGCAAACCTTAGTGGACCTTAATCTCTGCTGAGAAATAAGATTATGTGTGGAAATCGGGGTTTGTCCAGTGCCACACTGTAGCTGGAATAAGGACTTGATATAAGTATTTCTGTGATTTATCTTCTCAGCAGGTAGTACTCTTTGCATGGAGTACTGTGTTTAATATCTACTGCATCTATTGTTTCTCTTTTAATTAATAATTTAGTATTGTTATGAGTAAGATTTTAAGCAGCTACTTGAGCACCCAGGAAACTCAGTTTGAAAGTTAAAGGTTTGAAACTTGAGTAAACACTGAACTGTAGTTTTACATGACTGTGCAGTAGATGGCAGTTTCCCAGTATTAACCTGTATTTGTCTTTATACGAAATATTTTTTTTTTGTTCTCAAGGGAAATATGTGCAAATGGGTTAGAAATATTACTTTTTTAAAGTAAGCTAGTTTGGATATAAAGAAAAAGAAATACAGAGCCATAATTTGTCAGTGTGTTCTTTCACCTTGAATGAGAATGATCTTAACTACCAGCTGGCTACGTTAAACCCTTTGTTGCGGTCTTCCTAACTGCTTGTCTTCTCTTAGCAGTGTAAGATGGGGCAAGGTCACTGCCTTAATTTCTTGCTGGTCTTTTGCAAGCACACTGTAGTTTGGGATTGGGTTTTTCTGAGTAGTGGATTAGAAACTACTAATTGTGTGAATAATAACCTCGTGTAACAAGTGGGCAGTGAATAATAACCTTACACTTTTTTTTTTCTGCACATGTACTTTCTTCAAAATACAAACTTCTCTATGTAACCTTCTTCTAGTGGTAAACCTAAATGATTTACTAGTATCTTTGGTGGTGGTATATGGGGTTTTTTTAATATATATTTTAGCTGTGAAACTGATTTTAAAGTTTATTTGCTAGATATAATTATATGACAAATGCCACTCAGAATCGTGTTTAAAGGAATGTGCAATTTACTGTGTTTTTTGAACACTGCATGGACATCCATTCTCAACAGTAATGTTCACACCCTAGTTTTGAGACCTCTTCTTGATAATGCTAGACTATGCTTAGAAACAATATCCTTTTAGGCCAGCATTTCCTCTCTCATGGTCATAACTTGAGTTCAGAATGTCTGTATACAGGCTCAGGTGGAGACATTTGGCAGCATACCTTGACCAAAAAGCCCATATTATTTAAGGAAGAAATATTTGACTGGATTTCAGCTAGCCTGTAGGCTGCAGTTTGGATCATGCTTAGAATTTTATTTTCCTTGAGTTCATAACATTCAAACCAGCTGCAGATAGCTGGCTGCTTTCCATCATGATATTCTGTCACATATTCTGCTCATTACTAGGCAGGTTGCTCAGCCCCAGTGCACCGTAGATGCAAAGCTCTGCTGAGTAATGTGTGCTTAGGTTGCAGTATTCATATAATCAGCAAATAAGGCATTTTGGCTTTTATCTTTTGCAAATTTATCCTGTAAAATTTACAAATACAAAGGGACTTCGGTATTCTACAGTCTGCATACAACCAGCAGAAGAGAAATTCAGGCAGTGATTCATTGCAACTGTAGGTGTCATAAATAAGAGAGGGAAAGTGTTGAGAAGTTTTTTAAACTTCTTTTTTTTTTTTTTTTTGAGAAGCCCTGTTGGTTTTATGAAAACATGTAAGATGGAAGGCAAATGAAGTTGAAAAAATACTTGGAGAAAGACTCAAGTACTCGCCTGTAGTTTTAAACACAGGAAAAGTTAAATAAGGTTTGTGCTGTTACATGAACTATGGGTTGATTTTTTTATTGCAGTGAGGAGGACATGTATCGCGATGCAGAAGAAATAGAGAGAGAGAAAATACTGCTTTGTGAGACAAGCTCTTCAGGTACATTCCAACTTTGTTTGACATTTTAAATGAAGTATTACAATTCATTGTAGCACTTAGTTTGTGATGATTTGACACCCTCTTTCCAAGGGCTTTTGTGCACAGTTGTCTCTGTGCAATAGAAGTTACTTATCGTGACTGAGTACGTTGTACAGTTTAATTCAAGAGAAGATCAATTTTATGTAAAACTAGTTGCTCTTAGTATGTTTCTTCCCATGTTTCTATAGTTACTTTACAAGAGAATGTAAATCCTTTGGGAAGCAGTCATAACGTATGTTAGGAGTGTCGAGCTTGGCAACTACTGCTTTGTAGTTATTATAGCAGCACCTGTTGCTGGGGTCCCTTGATAACTGTAGTACTATCTGTTTTGGAATGAAGGCTGTTGGGATTCCAAGAGAAAACTGTGCTGCTACTTTCTGCCACTGTTTCTGGCTTATTCAGAAAGATCTGTTATCTTTCTCTCTTATAGTCCAGCTGCTAAAAGAAGAGGAGAAACTTTTGTCAAGTATTTTTCTGGTTGCTAAGAAAACGAAGAGTGCTTTACTAATTTCTGCTCTTTGCCAATTAATATTTTCCACAAGAGAGGAGCGGGGTGTTCTCTATTTTTGTTGGACTGCATCGCTATTTTTGTTCACTTCTCAGTTTTAGAGCAAGCTGGGTTTTTTCCCCATCTGATACTAATAATTACTTAGTAGCTATAGGTTGTGCTGTCTGTCTTGTTTGGCACCAATGTTATTTTAAAGTGATGGAGTATATTTAGAAATTCAGTGCTTTTTCTATGTTGTTCTGTTTTGCAGTTCTGTGTATAATGTTACGTATTCTATTTTGACAGAACACAAACTAAGTGTTGCACCTGAAGTGGACATCATGGAGTATTGCAGAAAAGAATGGAGAGGAAATACACCCTCAGCAAAAAGGATGAGAAAGGTATTGGTTCTCTTTTTTGTTGGGCTTTTTGTTTTCATTTCCGTGTTTAGTAGGTGATTTCCTGTGGGAACAGTCTTTAAAACAGGAAATGCAACGGCAGTGTTTTCCAGCGTCTGGTCTTAGAAGTGGCTGACAACTGGAAGATCGGTTCATTTGTACTCATTCAAAATGTGTTTTTTAGTAAGGCTACCTGTTGATAGTGTAGCGTTTTTGTTAATGCTGTTCTTCATTATGGTTTTCAACTGAAGTATTAAATTTACTTTATTACCATAAAATGGTAATTTTGTGGTCTGTTGAAATGGCAGAGCAGGTCACCAGACTTTTTGGAAGAAGGCAAATAACTGAAGCTGGTGAATTGCATGATTTTTAAGGTGGGGACCTTTAATGAATAGGCTCAGTTTTTCTTAAATTTTTCCTGAATTCTGTTTTTTTGTAAGTTTTGGACGAATTTTCTTTTATTAATCTTGAGCTAGAATGGTAGAAAGTAAAGCATAAGGTTGGTTGTTTGGCTGTTTTTTTTTTTTTAATCACAATTTGAAAATGTGGTGGTATGTATGAGTAAACCTAAAAAATACTTTCCATAAACCAAAAGATCCAAGTGTCACCTTCAAGAGATTAGTAAGAGAAATACAGATGCACAGGGCTTTGGCTCTGGCTAGGTTAGCTGAAGAGATACAGTGAGCTTCAGGAGTTATGTTTCAACATTGCTGCTTCTGCTGAAAGCGTATGTACAGGAACAACAGGGAGGGGACAGATGTGCTGGGGCATGTGTCAAGATATTTCAGCATAAACACAAATTTTCCCTGAGGCAAAAGCAAACTACATGTGACACGTTGGGTAAGTGGAATAAACTATTACTGAAACTTCTAAGCATGATGTATTTTTAGATTTACGGTCTTGTGTGTGTGTATGTTTGTATGCTTGGATTTGTTTTTGAAACTTAAGTAATTTAGCTACCTGCATTTCAGTGATACTTCTGCACGTCAGCAAATAAATACCACACCAGTTATCTGCTTAGATTTCTTTGGTTTCTTGTTTGTTATTTAGCGGAACTAAGGACGTTGTTTATTTTCAAAGCATAATTTGTGACAAAAGCTTATGAACTTTCAAAATGGGTAGTGGATCAAACACTTTTTTTTTTTTTAAGGAACATTAGCATTTGGATGGTAATATTCCAGTATTTTTTATGATACCAGTGCATGACCTTAAAACATTTTATTAATGCTTTCATGTTGTTTGGATTTTGTATTTTTCTAGGGATACGAAGCGGTTGCCCAGAAATTTGCATCTATAAGGAGAGTACGAGGTGACAACTATTGTGCTCTCAGAGCAACTCTTTTCCAGGCACTAAGCCAAGCTACCCAGTTACCAAGCTGGCTGCAGAGTGAGGATTTTACTATGGTACGTGTCACACTCTGATATTCTGACAGGAGGAATGTTCATTCTAACTTACTTGATAATTTTGTGATCTTATTTCTTTATTATGCTGTATATCCTCACTTCTCAGTATCCCTTGAATTGAGACATGGTAGTGTTCAGTTTTGCTGTACATTTACAGGACTTCACATTGAGTCCAGGTCCCCTTAGTTTCCCATTTATAATGTCTAAACATTACTGTAGTGCTCACTGGGATGTAACTCGTCTGTCTTCATCAGGCCCTCTTGGTTCTTCTTACTGCGTGTAATGTGGCAGTCAGAAGTTTCCTACAAGACAGCTGGTAATAACAAAAAAATATAGACAGCTTATTCTAAGCATATTTGAAAGAACCCAGCTTTTCAAAATTATCATATGTATTCTTGTGTGACGTACGTGGTTTCTCTAGAAAGTGGGTTAACAAATTGGATGCTGCAGGCTTTTTAGAATGCGTGTATTACCCGTGTATTAAATGTTACTTAAAAATAAGTGTAAGAGCAACGCCAGCCTGCGTGAAGAACAGTTTGTAAGGAGCATTGGTGGGTAAGAAACGCAAGGTGTCTTACTAAGAGCAGAAGAAAAATATTCCAGAAATTGTCTTGTCAGCAAAGTCCATGTGGTGATAGCAGTGAACATGTAGCGAACGTGTAAGAAGCTGCCTATGCAAAAGTGGCCCATTTCAGGAGAGGAAGGTTCCAGTTGTCCAGGCTGCTGCTGGAATGTAAATGATGAGTGTCTGAAGCAGACCCTGTGTTGTAGGCAAGCAGTCCAGGTAGAATCACAATGCTCTTACTGTCTTTCTGTGTAACTTCAGAGGCCATCTTAAAATTTCTCAGTGGTCACTTGTCATTGTGAAGTAAACTTCTACTGATATGTTTTTGTAATTGCTGATAAAAGTACTTCTATGAAGTGCTTCTTCCTGCAGTAGTTGCATTGTAAAAAGATTTCCTTTTTATAAATAAATTCCCCGAGCTGACAACTATTGCTGCAGTTTCCCAGTGCTCCTTTAAAGAATGTGCAAACTTTGTAAAATGGTGTACTTTGCTGTTTTTAATGACGGTCATCTATTTTTATTCCTGCTTTAGAGAGAAAAATGTCATATGGTAATTAACATTTTTTTGGAAAAGGTGTACAACTATAAAACGAACTGGTTGAAATGATAAACTGTTAATGCACCCATGTAGAGGGCATGCAAGAGAAATGTGTGTGGTGACAGCTAGCAGTACAACCTCAATAAGCTCTGATTTTTGTTTGAATTTTTTTTTTCAAATTTAAAACTATGTTTATGTGCACATTTGTAGTTGTAGAAGTTACTGGCATACAATCTTTGATTATTTAGTTCTATATGTCCGATTAGCATAGGATGCCAGCCTGGGGTGGGCAAGGTCCATGTGTATCGGACCAATACTTGGTTGTCGTTAAAGAGAACATGTTACTGATTTGCAGCCCTGATAAAATGGAAACTGGCTGGTAACAGCTCGTGGTGTATGTGCTGCCCTAGCCAAATACACGATCCATGGTGAGACACAAGTTGCTCTTCCAGGTCTAGTGGCAAAACGGGTAATAAATGAAGGTAAAAAACCTGGGCATGCAAGGGCCAGGATGTCCTTCAAGAGAAATGTAAAATCTCCTGGGTGAGCAGGTGTAGCACGTGAGCCCTACAAGAGGCAGTTCAGAGGCTACAGTATGATCTGATGTGTCAGCTAATCCCCAGGATATCAGGTGGTTGTTTTCTTCTTTGTAAGAAAACCCGTCCCATAGTGTGTTAATTGCACTCCCTGAAAAGAAAACAGCTTCTGTGTTCTGGACAAAGTAGTTTGCACTCCACCAGGTCTTCTGGATTATCTGGTGCATATCATCACATCTTTAACCTTCTCTTGGTTCAGGGATGCTTTCAAACACACTTACTGTCATGTGCTGCTGGAGGGGTGTTTTAATTAAAAAAAAGAAAACCAAAAAAAGCCATGAATAACTTGGGGTGATTAATTTTTCCAGTACTTATGTATTGGTTAGGTCTGGAAATAGTAATAGACCAGTATTCTGACTGTTATCCAGTTGTGTTCAATTATGGTCATCTTAGTACAACATTTGTTCAGAACATATGAGGGATTGTTTTAAGGTGCAAAATGTTTAAAAAAAAAAAAATCAAGGAAATAATAATGTGCAGGTTGGTGGCTTTTCCTTTCAAGACTTTTGACTTACGCTGCCTTCCCTTCTCTCAACTTCCAGCTTCCTGCAGACTTGCTGAGCAAGTATGACTGGATCAAGCAGTGGCAGCTAAAACAGAAACTGGGCAGGAAGACGGGAGAAATAAGTGATGAAATTAAAGAGTATTTAATACTTCTAAGGAAAAAGGTTGGAAAAGTATTTGTTTATTCTTGGTCACTTGCAAATATGAAAAATTACATGGTTTTGAATATGGTGAATTTAGCATAAGTATGCTTTCACTAGTGAAAGTCACTTTTCTGTATGTATACTGCAAAAAAATCAAGGAAAGATTGTCTCTTCAGATCTGTGTGAGTTTTCTGATCTTTCACTGCTTGCATTAGCCTGATGCTGGAAGTAATTTGTAAGCAGCTCTGCAGAAAACGACTAGTTAGACATGTTTCAGTGAAGAAATGAATGTTAACATTTTGCCTCTATTTCTTGCATTTATTTGAAGGAGTGATGTATACTATAGATAAATGCTGTTGCTACCTTGGACAGGTCATGGAAAGAAAAAAATTACAGAATAATGCTGAAGTGATTTCAAAGGAGTAGTTCTTGTTCCATGTTTATATGGTTTTGTTCTAGTTTAACAGGAAAATGGTTGTGCCCTTTCAGCGTTTGTACTACATTACCTAGCCCCATCTTCCCCCTCCTTGAAACTCTGGAACCTGTTTAAAAACTCTTCAGTTGTTCCTGTCTTACTGTTTATGCATATTCTCTTCTTCTGAAGGCTTTTAAGAATATTTTAAAGGCTGCGTCCAAGCAGTTTGAGAGCTGGAATGAAATACAGATTCTGAGCAACTAAAATGTAGAGTATGAGTTTTGTAGGATTTATGATACAGGAGACAAAAAGGTTGTTACCTTATTGCTTATGAACCATGACAACATTTATTTTGCCACCTTGCAACAATTTCCAGCATCCTTCTCTTTTGCTTTGCTTAAGGACTAATTTAAGCAAAATCAGATTAACTCAACTTGACCTTGATAGGACTACAGCTGTGGAAATATTCTTGATTGTTTTTAAAAAGGCACAAAGCCTGTCATAAATTAAATTCTGAGTGCCTGTTCTGAACATCTTACAATTCACAAGTGGCTTTTTGCAGCTCTTGCACAGTCATGGCTGTTGATACATGTTGTGTGTTGTGGTTTTTTTTGCAGTGGAAGAATATAAGTGAAATCAAGGGTCCTACTGAGAAACAAGAAGCTTGTGATAAGTTGTTTAAAAATGAAGAGGAGGAATATAGTGTCTATGAAGCATTGAAATTTTTGATGCTTAACACTGCCATCGAATTATACAATGATGATAAAAATGGAAGGAGAGTTCCTGTCTTCTCATGGTTACTGTTTGCACGGGATACATCTAGCAACCCTTGTCAGTTAATGCATAATCACTTGAATCATATTGGTCACAGTGGCGGCCTTGAACAAGTAAGGAGAGATAGTTCTTATAGTGTTGTTTTTGTGTTTTGGAGATTTTGGTTTTGAGTTTAAGAAATCACACAGCTTTTGTTGGTCTGGCTAAATGTAATGGTGTAGTGTCTGGTCTTTTGTTGGGACAAATACAGCAGAACCATTTACTTGTAGTAAGAGTGTGTAAAGGCCTTCCTTTTAAACATTTATTTTTGCCTGGTGGCTGACACTTAAGTAGCATTCTTTGGAAGTATGGTATTCTATTAATAGTAACATTTGTATTAGTCTTTTAATTGTTAGCTTTTTAAAACACTGTCACGATAAAAGCTAATACTGAAATTATGAAGAGAAGGGCATGTGTAGTACATACACTTGGTGAATTCTGGTAAACCAGTGACAATGACTGCCCTATACATTGCAGAAATGGTATGCATGTTACAAAAAAGCCCCAAAACAAAATGTAGTGTTTAATAAGCTGGATAGCCTGAAAGATTTTTAGAAACATCCATTTTAAAAAATCCCATTGAATACATTACAATTGTGGTTCTGCAGTTAAATTCACTACTTACAGACACTAGAAACATGGAAGTATTATGTTTTGTTTCTGTTTATTGGCTTAAAAATCTGACAATTGTAGTATAGATGAGACAGGTTGCTGTTACTGTTAAATTAGCTGATTCATTGGTGGCTTTTTTTGCTGCCCCATTTAGTCAGTAAGTAATGTTGCTTAGTTTTGTGCTGACTAGATTTATTTCAGTGATACTCTTTGTAAATTATTATTTAGAACAGGATATGCTTGCAATTGTAGTAGGCAAGATAGAAGACTTTCCAGCTTCTTTCTCAGAGTTCCTTCTGATACCAGTGGGATTTGTCATCTACTTTATTTGGCTAGAGAGTTTAGAGTACCCTCTAAGAGGGAAAGGATTGCTGCCTGAAACCCATTCTTGTCCGATTTAACAGGGTGAATACTGATACAAGAGAATGCCTTTCCTACCTGTTTGTGGCAGTAGGGAAGTGGATTCTCTGTATAAAGTACTTTTCTCTAGGACTAATATCCTACTATGCTGTTGTTGGGTCTGAAGAGCTTCATATTAAAGGCGTGATATCTTAGGGGTATATGATCAAGATACTGAACTAGAGGTGCTCGTGTGTGTGCATTCTCACTTTATATTTTTTTTTCTTTGAAAAACCACATCTGATAGTTTAGTATTTTTATGAGAAAAAAAATCTTGTAAAAGGTGTATTTGATTTCAAACATCGTATTTCTGCTTTTTTCCAATGTAGGTGGAAATGTTTCTCCTTGCTTACGCCCTGCAGCATACCATCCAAGTGTATCGACTGTATAAATATAGTACTGATGAATTCATCACGCTTTATCCCAATGACCCGGTGGAGGACTGGCCTGTGGTGACTCTCATAACTGAAGATGACAGACATTATAATATTCCGGTCAGAATGTGCCAAGAGACTATGCTGTAAACAAGTGATTTTTTGGTAGACAAACCTGTGCTGCTTGTTGAGGTTTCCAGTGCTGTTTTGAAACGGGGTGATGACAAAATCTGTGCTATTAAATCTTCAACAACTTGAAATCTGTGTTTTGGAAGTTTACACCTGAAATAAAATACCTAATAGGTACTAGCTTAGAGTAAACAATTTTGCAAGTATGACTTTTGTTGCCCATAAAACAGAAAAAGGAAACTTCTGCAATCCTTTTTTTGAAGGGCTTACTCTGAAGAGGAATGCAAAAACTATAGCTTTACTTCTTTTGAGGAGAGGTGAGGCTCTGTGGTAAGACATGAGCTGACCTTCTGCTCCCTGAAATAATGAGATAATGACGAATTGAAACTTCTGGAAAAGTAAGCTGGCAGTGTCCTGACTGATATTTGTCATGCTGCTGAGAAGCAGTTTGTACAAATCTTCGATCTCAGGAAGCAGTATAATTCTTTTGCAGTTGGAATTTAATGCCTGCCATGGTTTATGCTATAAGAGAGTTGTTACTCAAAGTTTTCTAATGCTTTGTGGTTTTTTTCAGACATTAATATCTCTTATTTAGAAGCCAGTCATCTGTTACGCTGAAAATGAAGAGCTCTTCCCCTTTCAACCCCTTGAAAGGATCATGGCAAAGAGACTTGGTTATAAGGGAGTGTAAAAGTGTTTGTTAGGAGGCCAGAAATTCAAAACATACAGAATTCCCTCTGGTAGCTGGTATGAGGTAACCACGTGCCCACCAACTTCCGTGTCTGTTCATATTCCTGTTCCTGTAATGTTAATCCTCACTGGTAGCTGCTGTGGAGAACATCAGGATTTTAGTTTTTTTCAGGGAGTGCAGTAGATGGAAGTAAACTTCTGGTGCAACTGCTCCACTCTTGGGAGGAATACGTGGGAGGTTCTGTTTCTTCTTAGAATTTTTTGTTATGCTCTAAGTTGAAGGCATACAGAATATATTAGATGCTGGGAGTGCTGACGTACCTACAAAAATCAATTAAATAATAAAACCTTCACCTTTTGGCTTAAAGTGGAAGTGTGCCCTACAGATGATTCTTGGAACAAGAGAGTGAAAGTTGATATAAATGAAATGCTGGTCATACAAGGAACACTTGGCTTCTCTTAGAAGGCTGCCATATGTAAAAGGGATAAGATCATAAAAACTACTTTTCATTCAAGTATTCTGGAGGAAATGACGTGCAAAACTTCAAATTCTCCTGTTCTGTTCTACTTAAAATGTTTTTGTTAACTTTTTTAATTGGGAAAGGTAATTACACAATGAGAATGTGTATTCACTATGTTGTCAAATGTGTTTTAGACACATCTTAATGAGGTCTATCATATACTCAGTGTTATGTTGTCTTTGCCTTTTAAAAGAACTAGTTTCATCTCTTACTGAACATTTCTGGGAGCTACAAGAGAATAAAAATAATTCATCTGGCAGTGTTTTGTTTCTTGTTTTGGAGCCTGTTTCCTCTCTAGCTTTGTATTTTTGAGTTTTGGACAGCAAAAACATTACTATTACTGTTATCCAAGCGATGCTTAAGGGGAAACTGACTTTTGTGACTCACTGAACTTGTTAGAAAAGTTGTAGTTATGATTTAAGTAACTGAAATTACTTAAATCTTGATCTGTTTTAATTGTGATATATTCTTGAGATTAAAACTTAACATCTCTTTGAAACAGACATCTTTGTCATACATTTACAGCTGTGGCTCTGAGTGTGTGGCAAAAGCCTCTTAAAGCAGAGGCTTTTCATGGGCTGAGTTAGCAGCCATTAGGTGTGTAAACCATTCTCATAGTGGGCTTGTATGTTGAGCTGGGAAGTGCAGGACTGAGCACAAGCGGTGCATACACCTGGAGCAGCGTATCGTCACTGCAGAAGTTGTGTAACAAACACTAGAAAAACTGATGCTTTGTCTTTTCATCTGTATTTTGGAGATAAGCAATGAGGCTGTACTGTGGTGTGCAGTATATTGATTTAACTTAAATTCCACATATAAAATTGACAGCTGACCATTTTTAATCTAGGCTCGTACAATGGAGAAATACTGCTTTTCTGTTGGGTCCCCACTCCCCCATATTCTGCTGGATCAACTGAAAGAATAAATTAAATGAAGTGGAAGCGAGGGATGGAAAAGGAAGAGCAATAGCGGTCAAATTCTGTCTCCTGCCCCCATGTCCACAAGTCTTACATGTGAATAGATTTATAATAGCTGCTGTACTTCAAGATCAGTGTACTAAAGGAAGCCGATGGCTTTGCTCGACACCTGGCATACTTTGTTAGGTACAGTCAGATTCTTAATACTGTAATATTTGAGCTCCTAGGAAGTGAAGAAAGTTCACTCTGACTTGTAGACAGTGTGCTTTTTGTGTAAAAAATATGGCCTCCACTTTAGGCCAATCCTTTTTTTATCCCTACTTTAACATCATTGTTATCATAGAATCATCTAGGTTGGGAAGGGCCTTTGAGATCATCAAGTCCAATCAGTAACCTAAATACCTTGAGGGTTGTGGCTCAACTACTTCCCTGGACAGCTTGTTCCAATGATTGACAACCCTTTTGGTGAATAAATTTTTCCTAATGCTCAATCTAAACCTCCTCTGGTGCAACTTGAGGCCATTTCCTCTTGTCATGTTGCTTGTTACTTGGGAGAAGAGACTGACCCCCACCTCACTACAGCCTCCTTTCAGGCAGTTGTGGAGAGCAGTAAGGTCCCCTCAGCCTCCTCCAGACTAAACCACCCCAGTTCCCTCAGCCGCTTCTCACAAGACCTGATCTCCAGACCCTTCACCAGCTTTGTTGCCCTTCTCTGGACACGCTCCAGCACCTCAAGGTCTTTCTTGCAGTGAGGAGCCCAAAACTGCACACAGCATTCGAGGTGCAGCCTCACCAGTGCCGAGTACAGGGGCACGATCACCTCCCTACTCCTGCTGGCCACACTATTGCTGATACAGGCCAGGATGCTGTTGGCCTCCTTGGCCACCTGAGCACACTGCTGGCTCATGTTCAGCCGGCTGTCGACCACCACCCCCAGGTCCTTTTCTGCCAGGCAGCTTTCCAGCCACTCCTCCCCAAGCCTGTAGCGCTGCGTGGGGTTGTTGTGACCCAAGTGCAGGACCCAGCACATGGCCTTGTTGAACCTCACACAACTGGCCTCAGCCTGTCAGTCCAGCCTGTCCAAGCTTGTCCAACTTCTGTCCCCTGTATGCTTTTTGGAGAAGGAGGCGCATGTTCATTGTGTTCTTCAGAAACATTTTAGCATACTTTCAGGTATTAAATAGAAACATCCTGCTTCTGATCATAGTGCTTTGACTTGGGCTATTTGCTTGCTTTTTAAAAAGCATTTAATATATTTTTTTTTTTTCACTAAAAAACAGTTACAGTCTACACAAAGCTTTTATTTTGTCTTTCTTTGGTCTCCTAATAAGAAAGATGTTACAGAGTTAATGGATACTTATCTTCCAGCTTCCTTTCTGTTGGTGGAAGTGTACAGCAGAAGTTCTTTGTGTGAAGGAAAAAGAGAGGTTCAGGTGATCTTGTTGGGTTGGGAGGAGGGGAACACAATGGCTTTGTACCATGTGGGAGTAGTTGGCTGTGGGTAGAGAGTTGTGATGAGCTGGTGCTGCAGCAGGCAAGGTAGCAAAGCTTAGGCTGGGTACACCTCTGAGGACCTTGTACTGGAACCAGCCTGATAGTGTCCTGCGGGAGCTCACCCCATAACCCAGCTGGCTGGGGAGATGCAGGTGTGTTTGGTTCAGGACTGTAACTTTGTTCAGATGATTGCCTCAAAGCTTGACCAAATCTTGGCCAAGTTTATTTTTGTGTGACAGCGACAGCTCTATCAACAAAAACTAGTGAAGGAGGGTGAAGAGCAAGGTGGGAACGTGTATCTCACCAGAATGGTGGTCATGGCCATCCATCCCACTTTAGGTGTTAAAGGAAGTGGGGAGAGAGAGCTCTTGCATTGTGTATTGCATGCAGGACTTGATTTGCGCTCTCATGTCCCTAATATTTAATAATGTTGGTTGTGCAGCACCTGCATCTTCTTGTCTTGTGGACATAATTGTCATTTCTCCTCCCAGAATGCTAGCTGGCAGGATAGGATCGAGAATGTTTGAAGATGGCCAAACATATGTTATGAATGCTCCTTTTTTTGGTATCAGTAGAAGATGACAGGCAGCACATTCTGGAAGCTTGTTGCTGATGAATAATTGTGCTATGACATCGACTAATCTGCTTCAAGCCAGACAGATTCAAAGGCTATTTCCACTTTTATAAATTTCTTGAGGAGGTGAACCTCAGTCTCAGAAATGGAAAGGAAATGTTATTAATTCCACAGAGCTGAAAGTGAAGTAGGGAAGGTTTAGCACAGTAGAGGCCTCTCAAGGAAGGTGGCGCTCTAGTCCCTTTTCCCCAGAACACTCATTTCTGCATGGGTGCTGGCGAGTTGCCCTTACTTCTGTTCACGACTAATATTTAAGTCAGTTGGGTGGCAAAAAAACACTGCGAGATGTACTGAGCCACTGCAGAACTAGTCAGTACAGTCTAAACACTGTTTTATCAGGGCTGCCAGGTGAATACTGTGGCATGCTGAGGAAGGAGTGGCACCTCAAATGTGATCGCCAGCTGTTTCCTCCAGAGGATTGTTTACCCCTTTTTGGAACTGTGGGATGTGGGGTTGTTTTTTTTTTTTTTAGACACCTGCCCACCAGGTCTTTGACATGGTATATTTCCTTTGGGCTATTGTGGCAGACAGCTGCTGCAGGGACTGTAGTAGGCAGCCTCTGCACATGCTCTTCAGTGTCAAGCTTTCAGGCTGGCAAAAAAAAACCCAATCTTTTTTTTTGATTGAAAAAAACCTGGACCACTCATTTTATAGAAATTATATTATGTAGGTGGAATGTGGTAGGTACTTAATTTTGGTTTTTTTTCTCTCTCACCTTTCCAGAACCAGGTAATTCTGCACATGTTTGTGGCTTGCTGGGGTGGGGCAGAATTTAGACACTGCCCTTCTTGGCTCAGTCGTGCAGAGCCAACATATTTATTTAAAAAAAAAAAAAACAGCTGCCGCAATAATTATGACACCAGTCTCGTCCTTCTCAAACAGTCCTGGTGCATTTCATGGAGTGTTCACTGCAGATGTGTGGTCCCGGTGCATGCCCACGGTGTTGGGGTGGCCCAGGCGGGTGTTTGCTCGCCGGTGCCAGCACCAGCTGGGGCGCGGGGCCCACCAGACCCAGCCCAGCCTGGGGCTCAGCTGGCTTTGCTCTGCTCCTGGGCACCTGGTGAAGGCAGCGCCCATTTCAGGACGGAAACAGCAGTTGCACTTAGTAAATGCAGTGTGACCAACTGCTTTTCCTTCTGATCTAGTGGTCTCAGATCGCAGTTTAGCAGCATCAGCTTACCTTCGTAGACCTATGGGAAGGGAGATATTAGTTACAAGTACTAGTGTGTAGGAGGTGAAAGACATTTTGAAGGTGTATGGAACATCGTGAAATAAGTGGTAAGAGACTTGAAATTTTTTATTTCTGTAATTTTTTTATCTTTTTGAATATGTCGTGGTTTAACCCCAGCCAGCAACTAAGCACTACATACCTACGTAGTGCTCCTCTGTGTGCAGTGGGATGGGGAGGAGAATTGGAAAAAAAAAACCCTGAAAAACCTGATGGGTTGATAAAAGAACAGTTTAATAACTAAACTAGAATAGAATAATAACAATAATAATAAAATATAATAATAAAATAATAATAGTCATGAAAAGGCATATAACAAAAAGTGAGAGAAGTAAAACCCAAGAAGAGACAAGTGATGCACAGTGCAATTGCCCACCACCCACTGACTGATGCCTGAGCAGCGATCTGCCCCTCCCGGCCAACTCCCCCAGTTTATCTACTGGACATAATGTTCTATGGTATGGAATAGCCCTTTGGCTAGTTCAGGTCAGCTGTCCTGGCCATGGTCCCTCCCAGCGTCATGTGCTCCTGCTCGCTGGCAGAGCACGGGAAACCAAAAAATCCTTGACTTAGGGTAAACACTACTTAGCAACAACTAAGACATCAGTGTGTTATCAGCATTGTTCTCATATTAAACCTAAAATACAACACAGTACCAGCTACTAGGAAGAAAATTAACTCTATTCCAGTGGAAACCAGGACAGAATAACAACTAGTTCATCCGTTTATATTTTGAAAAAGAATCTGCTAGTAGGGCTTGAAATATGTAGCGAGCCCTCCCTTTGGTTTCTGAAGTATCTGATTTTATTTATGTATTCATGCAAGGCTTCAGGTGATGTATTGACACATGCGAGTCTTCACAGCCAGACTAATTTCTGTAAGAATTAGAATCTTAGCTGAGACATGCTATGTTAATCCTGAGCAGTGTTACTAGATAGCTTACTCTCTTTACACAAACACAAGGCTATATACAGTGTCAAGAATAATGTATGTTGAGAAACAGCGAGGTTGGATTCTCAGATTGTCCAAGAGCAAATCAAGTAACTTTTAAAATGTATAAACCTGTTTTAGTTTCCAACCACATTTGCAGGTGCACAGCATATTCTATTTTTACTATCCTTATTACTGAGGGCAAAACCCCAGTTCTAGCTATAGATGTTTTATAAAGATTTAAAGTGCTTAGAAAAACAGGATAAACCTTACAGTAATCTTCTATTACTACCTATAGTGTTCTTCCTGAATTGCTGAGATGACAAAAATTATTTCTAGCTGAAAGAAATGTATTTAGTGTAAAACATTGCATCTATAGACCAATGGATGTAACTATAACAGGCTATATCTTTGGAGGTGGAACACTTGCTGGACTGCTACTTTCTTCATGTTTCTGGATCTTTTCTGCATTATAAGATTTTTCTTTTGCATGAAAGTTTAAGAGAAATAGTAAATTATATTGAAGAAGGAGGAGGTACAGGATGGGCCATAAACCTGCAAACTGCAGCTGTTTCACTCAAGCTTTTCCAGATAGATTTTTTGGTTTTAAGTATTGTATAACATTTTGACCTTTGTTTTACAGCAGGAGATCTGGATGGTTTGCTCAAAGAGTGGTTCTGCAGAGCTGAAAGCAAGAGCTTGGCTGAGAGCCTGCTCCTTGCCACTTCTAGGCAGGTTCACCTCTTGCTGACAAAGTTCAGCTTCCGAGCCCCGGTGTAATGAACTGCATTGTGAGTGCGCTTGTGTTTTAGAGGATTGTGTTCCTTTCAGCAAGCCAGCAAGCAGGAGTTAACAGCAGTTTCTGTTCTCTCACCTGAGCTTGTCTTTTCAATTTATATTGTTGAGGGGGGGGGCAGAAGAATCAATAATAAAATTTCTTCTCTGGGGTCATCGTTGAGCTGCTCAACTAATAGGGTTGAAAAGAAAGGGGAGTTTTACAACTAAAACAAGAAAAATGCCAAACTTCAGGGAGTTTATTTCCCATGGATGAAATAGCACATGCACAGTGCCAGGCCATGCTGTCTCCTGCTGTGTGCCTCAGACTCTCATCTTCCATTCAGGTCCCCTAAGATCATTCCCAGAAAACACCCAGCTGGAGTGTCTCCGGCCTCCTGCACCTCCTGCAGGTATTACCACAGGGGGCTGGCACGTGGTGCTTATGTGCTAGCTTTTAATGTCTAATATTAATGTTACTTTTAGACTATCAAGTAGTTCCATGGTGTTCATTTACTGATGAGCCCTCTGCAGAGCTCTCTTCACTGAGACATGCTGGGTTTTGTCTCATCAAACCATGCTACAAACAAAGAACCTTTTAATGAAACAAAAGAAATGAGTGCCTCTTTTAAAGGCAGTAAGTGATATTGGAAACATTTTAAAAAAATAAGTTGGAGTGATGCTTAGGGCTGTTTAAAGCAAATCTGTGATGGCTTCCATGATCACCTGGTTTGTAAGACACCCAGATGAAAGGTCCAGGTGTTACTATGTCCTCTCATCACCCCACCCCATGGATGCTCCATTCCCATGTGTATGCCTTCCCAGCAAGAAGACAGAAAACAGCAACACGGAAAATTCAAAGGAAATGATGGTATGAAACTTCCTTCGAGGAACAAGGATAAAAGGTGTAAGTAGCTGCAGTTATGAAGGCGGTCCTGTTGCAGCAGGGGCTGCGTTGTCATTGGTGGGGCTTGCCACCAAAACACCTGGTTCTTGAAGGAAATGCTGCACTGGATGATGTGCATTAACTACCTGCTTATGGCAGGTGGGCTTGGCATGGACCAACCCATTTTGGCCGTAGGTTTGGGAGCACTGGCTCCAGCTGCCTGGAAAGTGCTCCTCTGCTCATGAGACATGGGAAGATGCCACATCTTTTAAGTCACCTGGAGGAAGAAGACTAACTTTTCACAGCTACAGAACAAGCTGTGTAGAGTGTTAATTTCTGCTTTACTTTCTTCTGGGTAGTATCTTCCTCAGCAGCCACTCCTAGGCTTTGGTTTTCCTCTCTGCTGGTCTCTTTGCTGTGTCGCAGGGACCAGGAAAGCGTTCGCTGTGGTCATCTGACACCTTGCTCAGAAGTGCTGTTACAGACAAGCCCAGCTGAAAGATAACAGGGGTGCTCCTGCTCTCTTTGTGCTGTGCCTCTATTAGTTTCAGGATTTTTTCACCTGTCTGTTGTAACGAGCCCTTTTCTGTTCCTTGGCACAGAGCAGATCTTCCCCCCAGCAGCACGTACCCTATAGACCTGCAGCAGAGCCGTGCTCTCCCACCCCTTCCTCCCTGCCTTTATCATCAATTAGACACAAAAGCAAATGCTGTGCAGTACCGCCTGTCAGTGGGAAGGTTTCTATCTGTGCTCAAGCACTCACCCGTCTGAGGTCTATGTGTTCCCTTTGGGGAAATAAAAAGGATTATATTTCAGTATACCTCGTCCAGTGAAGAGCTAATTGTCCTCATTACTGATGGAGGAAGAGTCAGAGGAGGGTCTGCTTATGGGAGAGAGGGAGAAAGAGGAAACTTTCAAGACCACAAGTAAACAAGGTGAATTAATAATGCTATTTGCTGTCATACAGCATATCTTACTTTTTACCTGCTTGCAAACTGGCCCTTTCTTGCTTAGAGAGAGAGAAATAAATGTGTGGTCCCTGAAACAGAAAGCTTAGTGTGAGAAAGCCAAACTCACCGCCATGTGACTGTTTACACTTTTTGGCCTTGCTCCGTCTGCTTGAAATGAAGCAGCATGGCAGCAATCCTGACACCTGTTTTCAAACAGGCTCTGGCCTTCCACGCGGTGGGGATGTTGGCTCACTTGCCCCTGCCCTCATGAGTGGAGGTGAAGGACCGGCAGGCACAAAGGCAGTATCTCTCTGAGCCCTACCAGAGCCCTCTTCCCCGCACCTCCCCCCCCCCCTTTTTTTTTTTTTCCTCAGCATGGCCACCTGCTGGGCCAGTGGTCTGGGCAGGGAGAGCTGGAAAAGGTCAGGCTGTACTCTTTGCAAGCAGCCATGGGAAGGCAGCGGTGGGTGCCAGCAGATAACAAGTATCCGCCTACAAGTGGCTAAGGGAGTTATCGTTTGCTGATGTAGATGCCTTAATTATGTCCTCTGCGCCACTTGGCTTTCCTGGTCTTGGGCAGGAACGTGACCATACATGAGCCGATCCCTTCTCCAGCCATGGCTGCAGAGTGGGAAGGGGGAGCCAAACATGGTGAGAGCCACAGCCAGTTCAGGGGTCTCTGAAGGCCCCTTGGGCAGCCTCGCACCAAGGGCTAGGTGTGAGCCTTCCCAACCCTGTCACAGGGAAGACAGCATGTGAGGCAGTCATTCTGTGGGCTGGAGAAGTTAGACTTCTCTCCGAGACCATCGTCTGGATCTCTGCTGTGGGCCAGCGTGAAGAGAACTGAGGCAACAGAGTCCCAGGACGGGTCAGTCGCAGACATGAGCAAAGCCCTACCATCGTAATTCTCCAAGACCTTTCTAAAAATAGTGGCTGCTTAAGTGTTGCATCAGGAGAGACATTTAAGGCTGTGGTCCCATAGTCGGCCTTCTTGCTGGCTCTGGGTAGCTCAGATTCGGTCATTCAGGAGTACCCAAAGGACATGTTGTTCAAAATCAAACACTAAACTTTTTTGGTTAAGGAATGCTTCCACAGCTTCGTAAGAACAGCTTTGGTGGCTTGCCAGATGGACGGATGAAACATCTTCTCATGACATTTGAGTTTGCCCTGGCCTGATGAGAATAATGCTCTCCTTTTAAGTACTAAGTGTCTAACAGGAATGATAAAAGTTTTAGATTTGGTGTGGAAGAAGTATTCTGACCATGGTACTTCCACACCAACAACACTTGGAGGCTTTGTAGAAATAAAAAGCTTGTCTTGCATAATTTTATGGATACCCTTGGATTTCATTAACTTCAAGTTAAGACCTTGCAGTTGGCAGCATCATGCTTATAATTCAAAAACAATTTGTGTGTTGGATTAATTTCTCACCAGGAGGTATATTTTGCTTGTTCCGAATGAGAAGAGCACTTTAGACTATGTCAGATTATCAGAATTAATAAAACAGAAGCAATCAGAGCCATGAATCATATGCAAACTGTTAGAACTTTACTTAAAGTAATTAGAATATGAAAGCTATTGGACAATATTGGAGCACAGATTTCTCCCCTCCCCCAAGAAAGCATAGATCATTCTTTTTAACAATGCAAAACCATATATCTCTGTTAAATACATAAACAGCACTCAGTTTTAATGCAACATGTACTTTAATACTTTTGACCTTAGCAGTCATTTAACAAATGTACAAAGTTGTAACCTTCATTGGTTTCTTTAGCGCTTAAAGAAAACCCACATGTTTAAAGCAAAGCAAAATGGTCATTGAAAAAAACAAACCAGTAGCATGAGTACAAATTACAGAAAGCAATGTTTATTTTGAGAGAAATCAACAGAATTCTACAAGTATGACATAAAATGATGCATGAGGTAACATTTCATTTAAAATCTAGGATCCCTGTACTGTAGTCCCAAATGGTGCTCTGGCTTGACATCTACAGTCCTAGCAAAATAGACTTAAGTAGTCGAGGATGGCTATTAGGCACACTGCTTTGCATAAAGACAGCTTTATCCTGAAAGAAAGGATCTGAATCTGATACTGAAAGACATTGTGAAAGAAATTAAAAACAAGTGATACCTCTCAGGTGGAATATGCATTTGCCTAGTTCTCAGATTTACCTTCAAATTACAGAAATTGACTGAAAAAATGGGGCGTTTTCTCTACAGAAAGGTGTTTAGAGAATTGATCTTAATCCCAATGCAACTGCAGCATGCCCTAAAGTGTGGCCAGCTACTGCTTTTGTCTCTTTCAGTGTTGTAAGCCTGCTGAAAAGAGAACAAGATACTGTCCTGCAGAATACTCCATGGTCAGAGGGCCAGGTTGGGAAAAGACGAGGCCCCCAAACATCCTTTCCCCTCTTTCCCAAGCAAGAGTCTTCAGACTTTGGGCTGCCCCTTTTTAGAATGCTGCTTCCAGACACTACTCCCCGCTCCCAATTTTAAAAGTATTTCCATGAAACTAAAATCAAGTTAATTTTAGAGAACCCGAAGGGACAAATAAAACATTAAATATGAATTGGGCTCATGGACAGTGGGATTGAGCTCACCCTCAGCAAGTTTGCTGACGACAGTCTGACCTCACACGATGTGGCCAAAGCTATCTTGAACATCTGTTCAGAAACTGGATCTCCTTTGAGAGATTTTCTGGGGGTTATCTCTACACAATTTGGTTCTCCTCCGTGATGATTTCATGCTGTGAAGTCAAAATAGGCCTTGTCTATTGCTCTGCCCTTTAGGTTTTGCTCAACATTTGTAGTGTCTTTCTAGAGTGACCTTGTGGCTGGCCCTGCTCAAGTATGCAAAGATGGAGAGAGCAGGATGTGTGAAGCTTGCTTCTTTCTCCATTGCAAAAGGTGCGGCAAAGTTTGCTGTCTTTTGTGCTCCTTGCAATATAAAGTTTGGCTTTACCTAGTAAATAGTAGCACTGCCTGATAACCTTTAAAGGTTAGTGAACCCTTCACTAAGGATGACAAACGAAGGGGTTAAGGTTCTCTCAGCCCACCAGTATGGTCCTTGCAGGGTAATGCAGTGCGAAGTGCTTGCAAAAGACACTACAACTCATTCATTTGTGGCCACCTCTCTCTTTCCACATACACACACTCCCTGCTCCACACTCACTTGCTAACAACGTGTTCCTCCTCGGGTACTCCCAGCAGCAAGGCTTTCTCAAAGTTTGGGAACACTGCTTGGTTGTCCTGCCCAAGCACCATTAAACACATTTCAGCCATTCTACCATGCCAAGTCATCCTTGGTCTCCAGTTTGGATTTCTGTGGCCTGTGACAGTAACATGCTCTGCCAGTGTCGCAGAACAAACAACACAAACATCATAGGGGCTCCAACACTGCCTGAAACCCCAACTTCAACATCACCAGCAACAGGCAACGTCTATTTTTTTTCTCCTCGTCCGAAGAGCCAGCTCTGGTGAGGATCACTGCCACCAGCTCACACCCAGCAGTGGAGCCATTAAACTGCATCTTTCTGAAGGAGCTCTGTGCTTCCAGCCTCAAGCCATACTCCCTCTTGGCTGATAAGCTCTGGGGTCCTCCAACCATGCCTGTGTTTCTTACCACAAACCCTCCATAGCTTTCTGGCTTCAAGAAACAAAAGCAGAGGCAGCAACACCAAAAGCTGATCTAAAGTAACGGAGCAGTCAGAGCTATGTTCTGAAAGATTGAAACCTGACATGGGCTAAGCTTGATTGCCTTTATGATGGTCCTGGGGCTTTCTGCCCAGCTTAAAAACATAGGTTGAATCTTGCATCTTGTGTGTTTGCTTTTTAAAAATATACAAGCTACTACAGGTAGATTTTTATTAAACCTAAAGTAAGTGAAGTGCACTTTGAACTATGTTAGATTTATTTTAAAAAGCTTGTTAATGGCAATAAGGGTGCGTATGTCATCTACAAAAATGCCTATGTACCTTCAACTTTTTTAGAGGTTTTACTGGCAAACTCTATGGATAAAATCAGTTGGTCTAAGTAACCAGTAAACTTACTGCCTGTTGCCTTCCAGTTGTTTCATTATAGCTTAGGAAGGATTTTTTTTGTCTATCGTAACAGGCCACAAAATCAGAGTTACATTAGTGCTGCTTTGGAGACCGAACCGCAAAGTTGAGCAATGCATGTTATTTCCAGGCTCTGCTGTTTACTGCATGTGTACATACACTTTACCTTCCACCCAGACAGTATTCTCACTAAAAGTTAATGCAATTAAAATTATTTTTTTTCAGTTCTGCAATTTTTTCTTTGCTTTTTCTGTTGTGGTTTTTTCTGAATTATAGATAAGGCTGTTGTTCTAATTTTAAAATACATCCTTTCCTAAGAGGGGATTTATATGCTCACATTTGTAGACAGGCCAAGCTGTTTGATTATGCAGATGTAAATATTTACTTTGTATTACCTTGATTCAAAGGGGAGTTATCAGAAAGTGTAGCTTTTTTTTGTACATGCTGGATGATGCACATGAAGAGAGATGGGAGGAAGCAGGTAATGGATGCAATTGCTTGCTGATTTCAGGTGCTTTTGCTTGGAGAGTTAACTGAAAAAGTGCAACACAGTACTCAAATATTTAATCTGCAGATACAATAGCTTATTTTTGCTTTGCCCTCCTTGTGGGCTCCCAGAGGGTGGGAGGGTACTTTACAGCTGGCTCTGCAATATGGAAGTTTTGTCATCAGCAAAAGAATTTGTGCAGCTCAGATTTTTGCTTAGATATCTACATTGTAGAGCCCTAGTGGACACTGTCTCTCAGCCCTGAACTAGAAACCTAAAAAAGGCAAGCAGTCTCAAGTCCCTTAAGATGAAGGGACCTCTCTAGGTTCCTGACTGAATCAGAGAACAATTTAGGTAACTATTCTGCACTGCTCTGGGGATGCAGTGCTAAATTTGCTGAAAAAGTTTGGGTTGTGGTCTTATGGATCATTAGAAAGTCACAAAGTTGCTGGAGTTAACTAATGGACTTGAATCAATTCTTTTAATTCTTGATCTTAAATAAAGACACCCCCCCAATTCCTACTTCTTGACTCCCCTTTTCAGCTTAGCAAACGAAAAGTAGAAAACAGTCCATCAAAGAGTAGTTTTGCTGTAAGCTACTTTTTAATCACAGCATTACTTGACATTTAGTCAGCATGATGATCACATTTTCCTTCTCAAAATATCAACAGATAAAATAAGCCTAGCAGGAGTCTTCAGAAGAAAATGAGGAGATGTCTGAAGATGCTGAACTAGGAATGACAGAAAATAATGACAAGGTAAAACTAATAAACTGATTTGAGCAGTGACAAGGCTTGTTAATACTAAGGAAAACTTTCCTAAACTTTCCCCTCAGGGTGACAAAGACAAAAAAGCACCTCAAAATGTATCACAGTTCTTCTGTTTTACTGAGATAGGGTGGGTATTTTGATTATGAAATACTGAGACTGAAGCTCACTCTCTAACTGTACAATTAACTTGCACAAGCTGCAGCCAAAATGCCCTTCTGTGTGCGTACACGCTCCAAGCCCAGCTTAAAGCTCGATCTCTCTGCCCACGTATTTTGTCTTTGGCCTTTTTGTTCAGAAGGTGCCAATTACTGAGAAGTCTGGCAATGGTTTTGCTGAGGAGTGCATCTACGCACTGACAATTGAACTTGGCTCTCCATAGCCAATCTACGCAAGCTGCCCAAACCCAAGTGGCGAGCCAGGGCTCCCCCTGCACCCCCCCCCCCCCCCCCCCCCCCCCCCCCCCCGCCCTACAGCGCTGCTGCAGGTCGGGACCATGCTTGGACTGAGTTTGCTGCTAAGCTGACAATTCTGTCTCGTTTCACAACGCTGTCAGGCTGGAATTGAATATAGTGTGTTGCAGGGCACAGAATAAATTTGGAGATCCTCTGTCACAAGCCCCCACAGCTTGCTCTGCGCTGCACACTGCCCCCCGCCTCCCCGCAGGAGGTTGCTCCCTTCAAGAAAAATACAGTATTCTGCACTTGAATTCTAGTAAAAAATCAAACATGATGAGGAAAGGGAATCCTATCGTTTTATGATTAAGTTGGTATTTGGGAAATGCCAATTTGATACCAAAATTGTGATAATTTTGTCTTGTGTTCAGATAATGTTTATGCGACATTTCCCCAATGCAGCCCTGCCAGTTACTCAGGAACAGCCACCTATGTAGTGCCCCCTCTCTGCATGTTGTAACACCTGCGTGCTGGTTTATCTCTGCTTGAATAATCTTCTAAAATATTTCATATTCCTCTCTCTGATGGCTCCTCAGAAACCAAAATACTTAGAAGTGGTGTCTTATGGACGCATTGCTCCTCACCCTTCAGTCCCTCTCCAGGGCAGCTGGAAGGGAAATGGCAGCAGCCAGAGCTCTGGCGTTTTCTGCCCTCTGATTCACTCATCTCCACACCATGCCGTTGTCTTTAGGATGGATATACAATATCCATAAGCTTTTCAACATGCCCTTTTTCTCTCCCATTCCAGCTTACTGATATATGCTTTAGCTTACTGGTATAAGGTCTGCTAAAAGGGTGTTTTATTTACTTTTTAAGGTAGCTTTAAATTGCAATTTTTTAAAAAATGGCTTAGTATTAGTCCCACATTAAGATCATGTTTAGACTTGAATCCTTGTTCCAATTAACTACATAAAGGTCGTAACAAAAACGCCTGCACAACACTCTCATATACACACCTATATACATAGGCATGGTTTTCCAGTACACTAAGGGCTACTGCAACTGTGCTCAAGTAACACCCAGCTGCGCTCAAATCCGTGCTGATCACATCACAATCACAAAATCTCAGTGAGAGATGGAGCTGACGCTGCCACTTCGCCATCCCCTGCACTGTCCTGCATTTCACTGAGGATGCCGGTGGCGGGGCCGGGATGCCAGAGCCGCAGGACGCCTCGTTCTCATTGCCACCTTGCAGCTCAATGCAAAAATATGCCCAGCGACTCTGGGCACCCAGGCCTGAAAGCATCCTTTCTCCCTTCTTTTTAAGCACGAGGCGCCATCCCACAAAAGAAGGCGCTCTTGCCTTCAAAAGGTTTCTGTTCATGAGTCGTGGCCTGCCCTGAATCGGCTGCATTCATCAGCTCGCCCTCCATCGCGGGCTGCTCCCTCTCTGGCTGCAGCTTCGGCAAAACACCGAGCAAGAGCCAGATATAAATCTCTCCCGCTCCAAGGAAATATTTAGCAGCAAAATGAGTAGAAAACAAAAGACTTCTCTGTTACTCACCCAATCCTCTCACTCAGGGTGGCTCTATCTAACAAGCGGGCAACCGAACGCTCCTGCCTGGAACGGCTGTGCCAGGGGGATGGGAGCGGGGCTGCCCCACGCCTGGGAACCCACTGCCGCGCCCAAATGGCCTCAAGCACTGGCTGGGGAATGCAGAACCTTTTCCATCGAGTTCACTGCTTGGTAAGTGTGAGAGGTCTGCTTAGGGCAGTGAGGGGGAAAAACTTCCCAATGTTTCCTGTTAATTCTGCAAAAGGAAAACTCAAGACAAGTTAAAACAATTTTATGTACTTATTAAAAGCTGAGGAACATTAATCCACAGCTATTGGTGTTCCACTCTTATTTCCCGTTATGTAAGCTGTTCCGAAATCTAAGATATAGGATGCAGATCAGCTTTGTTCCTCTTTACTGTGACTTTGACTTTATAATTCAGTAATTCTCAAGAAAGCCTGGAAAGGCCAAGTCTCCACATGAATTTATTGAGATGACTGCACTCCAGCTCTCTGACACAGATACTTAACAGGTTTCTATTGTAAAACATTTATCACAGAGGGAGATAGCCATTTCATAAGCAGTAACACAAGAAATTCAGCTAAGCCATTTTACTAGAACTCAGGAAAGTCCTTTTTTGGGAAGGAAGAGGTGCAGGACGGGCATGTACCAGCATCTGCCTCACAGAGACACAGGAACCAGTAATACTCTGACTGGGGCTTCAGCCAAGGAGGGCTGCTGCTCGCTCCCAGCATGTAACCCATCAGACCAGCTGCTTCACCAGCCCAGCTGAATTTGCCACCCACCGGGAGTCGGAGCAGCAAGGTTCCAGGTGGTCGTTGAAGCTCCTGACAACAGTTCCCAGCAGCAGAACCAGAGCCTGCGAGGGACCCCTGGGCACACACCTTCCCTCTGGGCACCCTGCCTGCCCACGCAGCTAGCGACCGGCCCGGCCTGGCCGGCTGGTTTGGACTCGCTCATGGCAGAAACGTCGGCCCATTTTGTTAATCCAGCACAGCAAGGTAAAGAACTACATGACCCGCAGGAAGAAGAAAGAGATGCGAGGCATGTGTCCTTATGTTGCTGCTTGAATCCTTGCCCAAATCCCGCCACTCCTGTGCTCATTCCGTATCTTGCAAAGTGAAAGACTATTAAGCATCACCCACACAACTGAAAATTTCTTTACAACACCACTAGTTTAGCTCTGTATGAGCAGTAATTCAGTCTTTTATATTTGTTCATCTTCTATCTAAAGCAAAAGCTTCATTGTTTCATTCAGTTTGTTCCCAAGTTTTTACTGTTTGGTGCAATTATTATCTCGAAACTACATCAGTAATACTAAAAACTCTTCAGAAATACTGCCGTTCGAATTTTAGTCATGTACCAAAAGAAATATTACACAAAAGTATTTTCTTGCTTTATCTCTACAGTTCCTGACAAACTGCATCTCGAGGACTTGGATACAAACGTACTGGAAAAACCAAAACTACATGAATAGAGAAAACCTCAAATGGCCACTGTAACAGTCTATATACACGCTATACACATATGACTTTGAGAGACTGTATTCATGAATGGGTACAGTCTACATACTGCACACAGTTAATTTGTCTGAGGGTTGGGTTTTTTTTTAAATCTTCATTTTTTTAAACTACTGTCAGAAACTAGGAGCACAACCTCATGGTGGCACAGAAAATGTGGTTACTGGATTTAGTCTTACCCTCCGAGTGCCAGGGCTCATTAATCATGAACTGATTTTGCAAATCTGCCATTCAACACAATAATTTCTCCATTTTTTCTAATTGCATTTGTACATCTACAAATTGGTACAAACGTTTACAATAAAATGTAAAGTTCATTGATACAATGCCTTTAATGACAGTCATAACTGGTTACTAGCCAACTCCGTAGTTTTTCAGAGACATTTTTAGATGAACTTGGAAAAATAGGAAATGTATTATAGCTTAAAATCAATGTACGTAATATACAATATATATATTTATACACGTGTATGTATGCATACACATATATTGATATAACATTTAAAGTAATGTTTAGTTTTGATCAGTTCTCTGAGTGCTGGGACTACCTGGCAAATAAATCTAGAAACAGAATTTGTCCACAATTAAATAACCATTTCCACAACTTAGAAAAATATATTTTTACTAAATAAGGTTTAAATTAATGGATTTATGGATATAGCATGGAGGATAATGGTTTCCAGACTCTGACGTGATTAAATCTGGAAGAACCCGAGCTACTACAAACCAGTAGTGAACGCTGCCCCGCAGCCAAACACAGAACACCGAAATACAAGCTGCTGCTGCAGCCATCACCGGTGGCACCCAAACCCTCTCGGGTTCGGTCACCTCCCACATAGGCTTCATTTCCACCTAACCCAAGTCGCCCACCTGACCTCACACTCTGTGATTCAAGGCCCACTTCAACCACAACCACACAGCGCCTGCTGCCTTCCCCAAGCACAGCACCTGCTGACTGAGGGGAGCAGCTCCCCACTTCCACGCAGCTCTTGCCTGGAGAGCTAACATATCTTCAAGGTCCCTAATTAATGACTTGGAGGACCATCAGTACTTGAGCTTCATATGGATTTTGATCTACTGCATAGGTAAATATATTACAGCAAAACATACATATATGTGTGTGTGGTGTGTGTATATATATGTATATAAGTAAATATACATATACACATGTGTGTGAGTATGTGTACATTTCTACATAAAAAAATTCATGGAGCTACGGGTAGTAATGCGACATACCATGGTATCCTGCATATATTATCTGATGTTTTTTTAACTATATAGGCACCAGAAATAAGTATATAGAACAAATCAACCTTTAAAAATTAAAGTTAAATCAGTGGACAAGAACTTTGGTAAAGCTTGTCAATATTTATTTTTTTATTCAAATACAGTCAAAGTCTATCAGTTGCCATCACCCTCTTCACAAGAGGAAAGTGCATGTTTGGGTTTTTTTTTTAAAGAAAATTACACGTAAGGTGGGGCTCAATGATTCAAGGAAATTCTGAATTAAAGGTTTACATTTTTCAAAAGATTACTATCTTTCTGATGGAACGAAAGCTAAATAGAGTTCTTGTCCTGTATTTTATTTATTGTATGCATATATATATAAATATATATATATATATGTATGTCTCTGTTTAAGTAGCTGTGTGTGTATATACACATCCACACACTTTTAACACAAGAGAGGAACCCGTTTTTCTCCACTTTCTATGTGGAAACTTACACATTCCTCCCTGTCTTGTACCCTGTGCAGTATAAGCTTTAGTGATGAGGCCAAACAAAAAAGATATAGCTCACCATAGTATATTAGTTTATGTAGCAAAGTCACTTTTCAAGCAAGTAAAATAAAGCTCTGTATTCCAAACTTCTTTTCCTTTACATTTCTCATAAAGAAAAGGAAGGAAAAGGAAAGAAGGGAGGAGTAGGATTATGGCAGTAGCATTGAGCCAGTGGCACGTGTGCATGTGTGTGTGTGTGAGTGTGCAAGCGCACACACACACACACTCACAAGCACAGAAAGCAGGGCTTTGGTTGACAAATGCAGATTGTCCGGAGAAGGTGGATGCATGAGTAAGGAAGACTCTACAGTGATGCAATTGTATCTTTTATGTTTGCATGGAGTGAGAAAACAAATTCAATTGGGGGGTAAAAAAAAAAAAAAGCAAAGACCTCTTTTTAGGTCCCTCATCAGTGAGAGCATACTCAGTATGCTAGAGAATTTATCTGAAACCTTTTAAATCAAGGCCTCTTTATTACAAAAATAAAAACAAACAAACAAAAAAGTATGAGAGACGACAAGATGCTGAAGTGTCACTCCGATCGTCCCTGCAGAGAACAATTGCATCCCATTTATTATTCATTCTCTTCTCTCATTTCTACGATGTCTGTCATTTCCTCTGTGTGAGGCATGTCGGTCATTGCAGAGTCTTCCCCTTCTGTAGCTGTTTCATTCTCATTCCGCTTCTTTTTCTAGATTAAAATAAGCATTCAGAAACCTATCAGTAAGTTGTGCATGAACATAGTCCTACAAACTTTGGGCACTGGTAGAAGCGAGGTGGAATAATTTTTTTTTCCTAGAGTATGTTATTATATTATAAAAGCCTACAATATTTGTGTCATATTTGTGGCTTGTCACTAATAAGTTGGCTTAACTTAGAAGGTTTCCACAACCTTCCAGGCGTTCAGCTTTCTCCTTTCTAACACAAATGCAATAACAGAGGCATTTATTATACTAAGCAACATCCCAAACAGGCTTCAGTGTAACTGGAGGAGCATCTGGAGCCTTTGACATCATGGACTTTTATTTAAAAAAAAAAAAAGAAAAGCAAACAAAATATGAGAGAAGATAAGCTGCTCTAGGAGCAGAGACAGAGGTGGCAACCTAATTTCTCGAATGTCAAACTTCAGGAATTTTAAAAGACGTAAGCATTCTGGCTTTTCTTGCTATTACAGATCCACTGTGATCCCCTACCCCACCAACGCCAAGTAATCATAGAGTAACTTTGCCTAGCAGGAGCAGGAGGGCATTCAAGAGTCCCATGATTCATCCAGGATGTCCTGGATTAGTAAAACTAAGAAGCATTCAGCCCCACTACAAAACAACTTGAAGCATCTGTTCCTTATTATCTGTTTCTCAGCAGACTGACTAGTTTTACAGAAAACACTTGTACAGCTGACAAAAATTCCGCCACAGGTTTATTGGTTCAGCTGAGTTGGGCATATCGGAGTTTCAAAATTTCAGAGGTGTCTACACAACACTAGATTTGCAGCTTTCAAACACCACCCACTTATTACCACTGTAGATGAAAACCAGCTGCTGTACACAGCTACTGGTTGGCTCTGCCACTGTCACATTGGCTGTTGAGACAATGCTGCCAGCTACGTACTAATTCTGGTAAGGGAATAAATTAGGCTGGCACAGTTGTTATTACTACTACCTGCACTCATCACTGCAAAAAATAAAGCACCATTTCACTGGCCAGAAACACTCTATGAGCTACTACTGTAACAAACAAATGATGAGGAGGTTAGTCCAAACAGACATATGTGGTGAAACCACAGGCCAAGAACAGTCATTTCAGTGTCTACAGGTTCTCAAGAAAAATGTGACAGACTAATGATGACAGAGATTAAGGTCTTCTATTTTCTTATGAACCTTGTACACTTTAGTTTATTGCCATGGCCCGCACTGTTAATACATATCAAAACTGCACTTAAGGCTTTTAGATATTCCATCTTCCGTATTTTTTTGCTGAAAAATAGAAGCGGCAGGTATCTTCACTTGACCCTTAGTAAGAAGTCTAATTAAATTAAAAAAAAAGTAATTGCATAGATTATATTTTCTGCTCCCATCCACAGCATCCTTCTGCACTATAGTATGATGTACACACTGTGCCGTTTCTGCTTGGAGCTGGACCTGGTGCCCTACACAGTGCCTTCAGCATGTAACTGGAAGGACACCACATGCAGGTACTGCGAGGTACCCAGTCACCCAGATGGTATTTATCTTGCACTTTACTTAATTTAGTGGAATATTCTTTGAAATCCACGTATCACTGCTACTCTGTACATGCAGGATTGTAGTGTGTGAAATATATAAGAGCATGCCTATGAGAAATCCTCACCCATTTAAGTATTTGTAAGCTCTTATCCTGTACTGCTGCAGGAATGTATCTTGTTTTAAGCCACTTCTTCAGGTGGCAAAAAAAAAATAAGGCAACTGTACTTTTTGTCCATTTTCAGCAGAGCTGGTTTTATAAAGAAATAAAAGTATACATATAGACACACATATACACATAATAAGCTTGGACGAGTAGTTCCTATGCCTACACAAAGAAGCTATGTTGTACTGCAGTGGGAGATCTACAGTGCAAAACAGGTGGTGGTAAGGAGATGATAACCATGATACACGTTTTGAGGAGCAAGAGGTTTACTTCAGATCAGCGTGTCCCATGGCCTGAGCACCCACTAGCAGCTGGAGGGCACCTTCTGGTTTTATTTCAACCCAAAGAATCCCCAAGTTGCACATGCTTGAGATCGCACAGGGAAGCAAACCAAATTCAGTCAGTGGGGATGCTGGGGAGTTACATTTCAAAAGTGTACTCTTTAATCTGAACTAAACTCCATTATATTCATCAACTGCTTTCACCAGATCCTGCAGAGCCTAGTTCTTACCTGTTTCCGATAGACGTAACAGGCTGCTATGGCAACCATGGTGGATTCTCCTACAAAACCAGCCAGAAGGGATCCTACTCCAAGAGTGGCTCCATGAACTCTGTGGGTGGCATAAAAAGAAAGTAGTCATGGTTGTGTGAGAATGCGTGATTCATAATTATATTTTCACTGACATATAGAACCAATTTGTTGTTAGAAATATTTCCTTCAAAGACATAATACACTGTCAAAGAGAATAACCGTTATTTTAAAGGACTTTTGTGTTTCTTAACGGCTTCACTGTTTAGTAAAAGAATCACATTCTGAAGCAAATTAGAGACTAAGAATTTAAAGTCTTGTACAGAGCGCTGTAGAATACATTACTTAACTTAGAAACAAGATATTCTTCCATTAGCTTTCTTAACAGTGCATTTAATAACATGGAAATAAATTCCTCTTAGGACAGTTTTGCCTCTGACATTTGCATATTTTTTCAAAAGGGACATCACTATTGTGCCTGCCTAGAGCAGTCACACTTGCAAATTTGTAAATGTTTCATTTCCAGATATTGACACTATTTAGGCTTTATATTATGGTTAGTGTTCGGGGAAAATGTTCTGAGCTACGCAAATTCAGCTGCCAAGTGACAGAGAACAGGAATGAAGAGGAAAGTAAACCCATCAGCTCTGTGGAGAATAATGATTTACCCCAAGTAAGGCAGCACAATGAGACTAGTGATGAGGACGATAATCCGCAGCACTGAGCTGGGCGCCAACACAAATGTCTTCTTCAGAGTCATCAGCCAACCAGTCAAGTGCGCTCTGACAGTCACTGTTCATAAACAGAGGAAGGGGAGGGGATGGGGAGAAAGGGAGGCAAGAGTAGTAATAAATAAGTCAGTCATCTCATATGAAGCTTTTTCACGCAGAGAGCACTGTTCAGAAATAACCCTGGTGAAACCTGTTTCTGGTAACTGCACACTGGGAAACACTACCAGAAACGAAGTAGATCTTGTATCCAAATTGCTTTAATATACTGATTTTTGAAAGAAAAAAAAAAAAAGAAGCCAGTTATGGACAGCAATCTTTCCTAAGAGCTGCTCTCTTACAACCAATGTATTAGATGGTCCATTCTGTTTTCCTCATTAAAAAAAACTTTCCCCTTCTCTAAAGAGAAATCATACCAAGGAAAATTTTCCACCTAGCTCCTGTGTGGTATACGGTGTAACAGCTAGGCACAAAAAAAGATGTCTATATGTACCTATTCTTGTATTTGTAGTTCACCTTTATTACAAAACTGTCCTGTCATAGAAGCAGAAAACACTATATGATGTAGCATTTAATTATGGAAGATAGAAATGTTTTGAGGAAAAACATTTTGATTATTGCTGTCAAGTTTGTCTCTCTCTTGAATAAGGGCATCAACTTTTATTTTTTATTATGCTCTGACGATTATCTGAAAGAGCCACTGAGTCTGGCAGCAGAAGGGGAGACTAATGGAGGTGATGTTACTGTGGAGGTGGTAGTAGATGCTATTCCAAATAGCTAACTTCAGTCTTGGCAGACAGGTATCACTACTGCCATTCATGCGTGTGTTCTTGACCAAGTGTAACAGACAGAATTCAGGCTTTGCTTTTGTCAGTCAGAAATCTGCTCTTACTGCAACATTTGTATCTTGACTACCAACGTAAATAGACTTGGTCTACATCAGCTTCAATAAAAGCAGTGTTACTTATGCTAGGCATGCATTTAGCCTGTCTTGTATGTACAGCCATGACCACATCTATGACCACACCTCACAGCTGGTTTGGTTTTGAGTTTTTATTTTCTTGGTTTTTACCTGGAAGTGGAAAGAAGGAGAAGATGCGCAAAGGAACAACACACAGCTCCGCAAAAGCAAAGTCCACTCCAATTATGTCAACTAAAATCTTCTCTGACACGTTTGGCGTCCAAAACATCACAAAACAGAGCTAGGAAGAACAAAATTAAGAAATGTTTGTATTTCAGAAGTCAAGCACAATAAAAGATAGGCCTGGCCCTCCTGGTCTAAAACATTTGTTTACATACTGATGGGCAGATAGCTCTACTGATGGTAAATTATAATTGGCTTGCATTCAAATATGGAGAGCACACATGTGTACGTATGGGAGGCATGTTAACCTCAGAAGCAATTCCTACTCTTCATGTTCCTCACATACCAAGACTGATGCATACAGAAAGAATTTTTAAGGTGCTTGCAATTGCTTGTACTTGAATGGTTTAATTGTTACAAGAACAGCGAGAAACTTGATTTTTACTGTACTCGCTCTGGTTAAGACACCCATATTCCTAAAAAGATTATAAAGCATTTTAGCAACTAAAGATTTGAAGTACTCCAAGACTTACAGATCTGACCTAAATCTAAGACAAGGGGTTTAAAGGCACTGCTGATACTAGTACTGTTGGTATGCAATAAGCCTGATAGCATGGCAAAGGTGTTCAGCACAGCCCTGCAGACACGGTGCCCCGAGGCCACAAATCCACAAAGACTTGTTATTTTTATTAAAGAGCGTGCTGTTTAGTCCACACATGAAAGGAAAACTTACATAAAAAAACCCACAACGAATTGTACAGCAGTAGCACCTGCTGCTAAATTTTTTGGTCAATACTGAGGCAGGGCTTCTGTCTGAGCTGAGGAGGCTGTTGGCAGCTGGCAGGTCCAGCTTCGGTTCAAGGTACTCACTGAAGAACAGTGCTGGCAGCCCTTACAGGACTTTTCCTGTAAGAAGGGGTACCTGACATCCTTTCAAGTACAACTACTTTGTTATTTAACTTGGTTTTGTGATATTAAAAAAGTTATTTCTTCCTGTTATTCTCACAACAAAGCAGATGTTAAGGAATCAAGTTGACTGAATGGGGCAAAACTTGGGACCTTAAGTACTCTGGCACTCCTCTTGTCAGGTTACAAACCAGTGTACCAGGTACATTATGCGCACTGGCTGTACAATCTGATGGCTCTCTAAGACTCTGTAACCACTCTCTTACAATTTAGCCTATACGCTAGTATCATAGTATCTAGCTCTTTTCTTTTTATCCAGTTGTCACATCCCTACATGTTCAAACAGCTTTTAAAGCTAATCTTTAAAGTCCTACCACCTCCAAGACAGTTGGGATTTCACTCTCATTCTTTGGTTGTGTGCCAAAGATTGTCCTTTCTGTTTAGGCTACAAGTACCCAAACCACAGGAGTTTGCCAAGGCCTGCGACTGAGTCGCCTGTGGGAGGTCTCACATTCTGACTGCCTGTGTGGTGAACAAAACATTTTGTCTTCCTGCAAAAACGCTCATCTTCAGTTTTCTTCTCCACTTCTTACGGTAAGAACGACTATTTATCTTTCACAATTGAATGTTTTACTTGACTTATTAGACGCTGTCTTGAGGTGTATCTCCATCACCCATACAGAGAATAGTAAGTGGAGGAAGGGAAGACCAGAAGACAAACCAACTGAGCATGGATTTTTTTCTGCTTTATCCAGCACTTCTCTCTTCCTGCGAAACTACTTGTACAGAGTACAACTGAAGCAGAGGGGACAATCGAGAGCAGAGAAGGTTGTGTGGTTGAGAACCCAGTTATTAAAAATTAACTGTATAGTGGCAGAGTAAATTCCTTCATTGTTGCAGACACCATTAGGCAGACTGCAGTGATTTGTGCTCTTACTGTCGATGATCTGTAGAGCAACCATACAGGGCATATTTTGTCAAATCTTTCTTCAAAGTCCAGCAAACAAAATAAGAAGCAAAGGTGTCCACTCTTCAATTATAATTTGCTGTTTTCATGAAAGCAAAGACCTTCACACTGCTTGTACTGCACAATGCCATTACCACCCTACTGAGCAGTATAGTTACTGCTGCTGCAAGATTCCATACATTTATGCTAACAGCAGAGTCTGCCCACTGCTAGCAAAGGCAAATAGAGCAAACTTTCCTTCTTCAACAGCCATTTGAAAGAGTATTCTAACATGGTTAGACAGGCAAGCGATTAAGTGACCAAAAGCACTGCATTCAATCCTGTTCTCTTTGAAGTTAAATTTTGATTGTGGCCTTAACAAGAACAGACTCAATCTCCATCGAGCTCCTACGGGAGGAAGGTCAGTTTGCAAATCAGGGGTAATGACTTATAGCCAGGTGGCATGCAGTTACTCCTCAGCTGATGCAAACTGCAGTCTTTCCCACCCCCACCCCCCCATCAGCAGTGCTGACAAATGTCTTCAAAGAGCACTTCTTATAGAGCAGCTGGTAGATAAAGACAGCAGTGACTGCTAGGCTCAAGAATATGCAGTTTGAGGAGGTGAGGCATAGCAGCAGAAGGACCTTCTATTTCTGTCTCAGCATGCTTCCATCTTTTTTTGTTGCAATATTGATAACTAGTTTAATTTTGCTAAGATACTCCTCTCTGTTATCTTATAAGCAGATGATACTCTCATTGCCCACAGGGAACAAAGCCTGAGGAAAAGAAATTAATGCTTTGCATCATGCAACCCCTTTGCAATTTAACTTCTAGAGCACTCGCAACTTGGCAAATTTCCATATTATTTCAAGACAAATTCAAGATGTAGTGGAAAAAACCAGGCTTTACTTCAAGTAAACAGTAACACTAAATATATAAAGGAGGGAAGGTATTTTGGCTACTGATTTTATAACAGATAATGTATACTGAAAACAGGATGAAGTCAGCTTTTTTGTGATGCTGACTGGTCTGTCTTAAGTTTGTGATTACCTTGGTAAAGGGTGATGACTGATCAGAAAGAAGACTGGAGAAGACGGTAACAGATTAAATGATGCCAGTAGTCCAGCAAAACAGGGAGTGTGGCACATGCAATTAGAGATGGGATCTACCGGAGTAAGCGGTACTAACGTCCTGGGGCTCAGACTGGGAAACAATTTTAGGAAATAGATTCACCTATAGTACGTCTCTTATCTTTCTTTTAGTTAAATACCGTTTGCTTCCCCCTCCCTCTTATGTCTTTCTGTGTGTCTGCAAGGTTACAGCACAAATAGGCTTGGGCAGGGTTACAGTTATACCTTCATTTAATTTAATATCAAGAGGTGGAGTTGAAACAGTAAAAGCCTCCACACAGGCTAGCAACACGTATGCATAATGGCACTGCAGCTTCAGGTTGCAATTGCAGCTGGATGCAACGGGTCTATACAGTAATGAATATTGTACTTGGCAACTCTCCTGAGGCTGAAGCATTTTAACGCTTTGGGAGTAAGGATTTTGCTTGTGGAATTCTAGCAACAGAGTTGATTTGATTTTCTGTTACCTTATGGTATGAGTGCAGCATGATATTAAAGGATAGTTTTGTTAAAGCCTTTGGTCATTTATCCAGAACTTCAACTAACAGTGATGAATGTTTTAAAAATACAGGAAAAAATGAAGATACAAACAGGAGAGTGGAACACTACAGAGAATACACAGGCCTGAGTAAAGGCAACAGTATCTATTATGGTGGTGTTATCTCTGTATAAACAGTAGCCTAAGCATTTCTAGAAGTGTCTTAATCATTTGAACTGATCTGAAGAGTTGTGCTATTGGGTAATGTGTCTTTAACTGATCTACAATAGTAAAATTTGAAAGACTTTACTGAATATGTTAATAACTTGCAGCACCATAAGAAAATCAGTACAGCTGTACTAGATCAGACCAAATCTCCAGCTAGATTATCACCATCTCCCTGCTAAAGGTCACTGGGGGTTGCCTAGCAAAAGGGCACATAGAGCTGGGCAAGTGCAGAGTAAGAGATGCCCTTTTGCAGCTGCATGGTCTGAGCTGCTGGGAGTTACGGCTTCACGAGTTCAGTAACTGTGGTGCACCTTCATCCCATGCAGCATTATGTTATGTGTACAACATCTAATAGTGATTTTTTTTTTCAATCCAGCTGTGCATTAAAAAAAAAAAATCAAACCCCCCTTCCCTTGTGGCTTAGATGCTCTCTGTAAGTAGGTGTGCTTGCTTTCACGTGGAACCTTGCTGTTCTCAGCTAGCAAATTCAGTGTCTAGGCACATTAAAAGGTCACGCACCAAAAAGTTCTGCTGTCAACAAGCCTGAGAGAATGCACCAAATCTTTGTTTCAGTAGTCAAAATATCAAACTCCTAGTGCTCAGTCCAACTTCTCTTTAATCTTTTTTCTTAAGTCAAATGCATGAAGTGTACTTTCACAAATGATTGTGACGAAAGACAGTTCATGAGATTTTGTTTCAGATGCTGCATGTGTGAGCTTGAATGCTGGTAGTTCTTGGAAACTAAGAGCCTTTTCATAGGCCATGCATCTCCTCGAAGCTACTTCCATTTATTCTGGTTGCTGACAGGGATTACTAAACCTCAGAGACCCAGTACATAATGCATTATAATACAGTGTGCTAACAAAGGCGACTGTCATGTGTATAGTAATCTGCAGGGTGCTAGACTGATTTGCTTTTTGGAATTTGTAGAAAGCTGCCTGTCTTTTGGGACATTCCTTGATAAATATAAGGCACAAAGGAGTATTCCAGTGAGCTACGAACAACAGCACAGCATTTCTGGACTTCAGTGCAGTCTCCAGTTAGAAGAAACACTGCCTGATGACAAAGGCATGATACGGCTCTATGTTCCTCAGAAAGAAGCTATGGAATCCAAAACGGATGCTTTTAAAAAAAAGGTTAGACCTATTTTTAAAGCTGGTGCCTGGAATGAGACTGGACTAACAGATTCTACCATGGGGAAGGGTACCATTAGCCTGTCAACAGTTCCTCTGTGATGAAATGCAGTTCGTATTTTTTTCCTGCAAAATAAGTCTCAGCAGATGTTTCCTATCATTTGTGAACTTGCTGTATTTGCAGAGTTATGGCTGTCCAAGAGAGGTGTTTTACCCTCAAAATGTCATTCATTGTATTGAGGATTGTATCTCAACTAATTTAACCCATGCCTTGTCCATGACCTCTCTATTCCCATTTACACTACGTGGTGCCCAGTCAGGGCAGAGGAAATCTACACTTTATTACACATCACAGCTTTGAATTGCACCTCAGATCTTTGGGATAGTATCACTTCTATTAGATAGAAGTTTGTCAGATAGTTTGTCACTTCTATTAGTATGGAAGAATAGAAGTCATAATTTTGCCTTTTGAAGTGTGCAATAAACAAATAAAAAAAGTAGCCTGAGTCTTACGTGGTCTGATCTCCTGATTTGTCAAACATCTCCATGGCCTCTCTTTTTCTCACATAAACATAACCCTGTCTCCTTTCAGAGCCTGTATCACACTTAGAAGATGAGCTGATCTTGAGATATGTTTGTAAATCAAAATAATATCTTGTTCTAACTTGCATCAGTGTGAAAAACTGAATTTGACTCCTCTTTTCAATATCCTGTTTTGCAAGATGTTGGGGGGAAAAAAGATGTTGAATTTGTTAGTGCTGTTCTTATGGCTATTTCAAATCCATACCCTGAAAATTTAGTTCCGTAAATGACTTTGTAGTACTGGGGCTTGTCACTCAAAAACTTACTCTAGCATCTTGATCTTAAAGGAAACTGCACTTCTTCTGTATTTTTATTAAGAAGAACAAAAGTAACAATAGTTTTGAACTGTTAACTACTAGTACTGAAACTATAGAAATAGCTATTAGGTACACTCCAACTGTAGTCCGAAAAAGGGGTACGTTTCCATGTTGAATACAGCTGTGCAACAGAATACAAACTGCTAATACCTCCTGAAGCCCTCATTCCACTATGCAGTCTCTGAAGCAGTTGAACCACATGGAGAATGTTCAACAGGGTTCTTACGAAGGAAGGAGATCCAACTACTCATCCATTTACACAAATAAAGGATTTTGTGGACCAAGAAATCAAAAAGTCTAGGTTTTATCATAAAATTATTACTCCCCATTGATAGGAAATCACATGTGAGTTTAACATGAAAATAATCAAGTGAAAAACTTCTTGCCTTTAAAGACTTGGGTTTTTTTTTTGTTTGTTTTTTTAAGCACAGGGCTACAAACAATCATAAAGTTCTTTGGAAGCTGTGGAGAAATTGCAGGGTATGGTATGACACTAGAAGCCAGCATCATTGGCTTGCTAAGGAAGGTTGCTGCATACCTGCACCACAATGGACCTGGAGAATCCTATCCTATTTTTGCTGTAAATCATGTCAGAGAGCAGTCTTTGCACAGCCACCCCGGTTTTGGCAGTTTTGAGGAGTTTTTGATACACGGCTTTTAAGACAAAAAAAAAAAAAATTATCAGCCCAAACAGAGGTATTGAAGGTTCCTGCAGTCTGATGTTCTGTTGGGATATACCGTGATGACGTGTTTGCGTGTCCTGTAACTCTGAAGCAGGCAGAAAGCAGGTCCTTTTCTTGTGTGGGAAATGTAAGGTTTTCAAGACCAGACTGGACAAAGCGCCAGGGAACCTGCCCTGACCTCTCAGCTGACCCTGCTCTGAGCCAGAAGCTGGGCCTGATGAACTCTCAAGGCCCTTCTGACCAGAATAACCCTGTGATCCTATGAAGCAAAAAGCCCTGGTCTGGGTGCAGCAAAAATGTCAGACTGCAGTCATATTCGAAAGTGGCTTATCACAATGCTGATGACTTGAATCACAGGGACATTCTCTTCTAGCAATTATCCCTCAGGCACATGCAAGTCAGTATAGATTTCTGTGATCTTTGTGTTCTGCAAAGGGTGGTGTAAAGCTGAAAACAGCTGTCATAAAATCTGTCAAGCAGCAGGGGGAGCAAAAGAAACCAGAACCTGCCTGCGGGAAAACTCCCTAACTCCACATTTATCACAGAATCATAGAGCGGTTTGGGTTGGAAGGGACCTTACAGATCACCTAGTCCCAATCCCCCTGCCATGGGCAAGGACACCTTCCACTAGACCAGGTTGCTCAAAGCCCCATCCAGCCTGGCCTTGAACATTTCCAGGGAGGGGTCATCCACAGCTTTGGGGAACCTCTTCCAGTGAGTGTCTCACCACCCCCACAGTAAAGGCTCTTGCCCTGAAATAATTGGTTTCTACAGATCTAAGTCTCCTCTTGCCTCCCCCAGCTTTCCTTATAGATCACAGCGACCCAGCATTACATTCTTCAGAAATAAAGTTAGGTCCAGCAGCTGCACAATACACTGGCTCTCCGACAGCATTAACATGATGCCATACCTGCTTTCCCCCAGCTGCTGCCTAAAATACTTAGGTGGTACTTTTCAGGCTGGGTTATCACTAAATTGAGATAATCATTATATCTTCCCATTGAATTATGCTGGTTTATTTTTTTACAGAAAGCAGGATATTTTATTTGGTACATCTTCACTTTTAAAAAGCTCAAATAAATCAAAGCTGGCAGATTCCTAGGCGCTCTTTGAAAACTGTAGACCTCCTTCACAGCTCAGTCATTTTCTTCTGCAGCCCTTGCTGCTTCCTATTGTGATTTCAGAGTTTGAGCAGAAACATGCTGCAGTGACAATCTTTTACCCTTCCTTTTTTGATTGCTCCAGTCACTCGTGCAGAATAGACCTTTGTGTGAAACCTGAACAATCATGAAGGAGACTTTAGTCTCCACCCCACTGGAACAAAGACAAATACTTTGTTCCAAGAGAAAGGCTCAGTGCAGTACCACAGATGGGACAAGGCCCTCATGAGGATTTTATAAAGTCAGCCTCTGGTGGTCCAGCACCTTCTTGAACAGGCAGGAATGCTTCCACTCGTGTCTGAAATAGTTTTTACTGAAGTGGGAGCTAAACCTGACCTTGAAAAGGTAAAAAGCTTCTTGAACGATTGTCTGCCAATATGTCTTTTTCCAATTGTTATTTCTGTGCCAGCAGCCTGAAGATAAAAAAAAAACCCAATCTGGGAGTTCAGAGGCAGGCAAAATCAAAGCAGTGAAAATAAACTCATCCACTGGATAGGGAGTATTATTCTAAAAGCTGTCTTTGGTGTCCCTATAGTGTATGAGAGTAAAGTCCAAAGAAAGTGGATTTAGTCTTAAAAGTTAATGCCATTTTTTAAATGTGGATATCCTAGGCAGGACTTGTGAAATCTCCTTAATATAATGAGGCTGTAATGAAGCCATGGCTGAAATAAGACTGGGAAATGTGGGGGAAATCTGTTCCTCACTTTTTATTTCCTTTTTTTGTGTACTCATGAGAGATAATGACACTGAATTCGGTCACTCAGGGAATTTGAGATACTGGCACTGTCGGCAGCTGAGTCTGTGTCCTGTGAAAGTGACTGGTTTCTTGCTGTGACATTTCTCCCTGTGGATTTTACTGCCTCTCAGTCCTATTATCCCATGACTCTAATAAAGCCCAGTTGTAACCCTTGATAACAAAGCAATGCAGGGATGTAAAATAAAGACAGGAAAAAAATGAATGAATTGAGCACAAATCCAGTGGCCTTTGCAATGGCTTAAATTTTTGGCTGCTTTTTGACCTGTGACACTGAATGTCACATGTATATAAAGTGGCACCAAAACATGGTTCCTATGCACATTTCCCTTCATTTATCTTTAAATGTGTGAGGAAAAAATACATGGAAGGCTAAAGAGTGCTACACAGTACTTTGATTCCGAAGAAAATGCAGTTCGTACTGTTTCTTACAGCCAACTGCTAGCCGGGCCTAAGCTCTTCTTTGTTATAAAAAGGTATTCCTGAAAGCAAGCAACAAATACCAGGAATGGAGAGATACACTGCAGTAGCTATGCTGGGTCTGAAGCTCTTCAGCACTACACAAGGGGAATTATTCTCACAAGTAGAAAAGGAGATATTCAGGGAAAATCTGCTGTTGAGGAGAGCTGTAAGCATGACCTTGGACAGGGAAAGATGAACTCCTGCTTGAATCTGAATGAACCGGACAATGTACCATAAAGTATGATTGCTTTAAATTTGGTAGAAGGGGAATGAAGATAGCCAGTATTAATCTGCGATTTGATATTGTGTGATGCTTTGACAAATTTCAATTATTATTCAAACTCTAAAGTTCCATAGTCAGACTTAACTTCTTTAAAAAACAAACAAAAAACCACCCACAAAAATCATACAACCTTAGTCAGCCTTAGAAAGCAACAAAGGCTTGCTCTAGTTAACACAGTAACAGAATCGACTTTAAGAAAGTCGGCTGTTAAGTAATCTTCCATTTATAAATTCTAGTGCAGGGGCTGGTAACTGATGTGCTGGAACTACAACACTGCAAAACTCTAGCTCATGTCCCTGGCCACATTTGTTGAAACACAAGCATCTCAAAAACTGTTAAGCATCATTGCCATCAGAAGTCATGTTACCTTTCTGATCTGGAATTCAAATTTTTGATTTCTACAGAGTAACTTAGTCTGTGCAATGTTATAGTCTCACAGATTTCATTGTTTACGTGAAATAAATCAACATGACGAATCCTGTTTTCCATGCTGTGGCTAAGCTCTTTCTTCTAGTAAGGCAGAAATGCTACAGCAGCCAAATCCTCAAGATAGATGAGATTAATGAGGTTTATAACTGGCTGTCATATTGCATTCCCCCTCGCAGGAAAGATGTAGAGTATCTGAAAGGCCAAGGAAGTTAAAGTATGACTTGCCCTTTTCAGACCCTGATGCTATTCCCTTGCCCATGAGTCACAAATTCATGAAAAAATTAGGCTTTGTAAGCTTCAGCCCATTTGTAACTACTTGTTCAGCTGCTGGGCTCACCTGCACTGTCACCGCATAAAGACTACATCTTTTGCTCTCTCTTTAGCATTAAATGCTCTCATATTTCACTACACTCCCCTCCAATCCCTCCCCCTTTCCCAATTCCCAACTTGGCCCTGGTGGGCCATCTTCTCAGTATCTGCTATCAGTCATCTATGTAAGAGTTGAGATGGGCAAGTGGGAAGGCTTCAGCATTGCCTGCAGGTTAGGTGTAAAGCACAGAGAGGAATGCCTACATTAAGGACCTCAGAAATCACTACTTTGTTCCAAAAATGCTTTCTTCAGCTTGTGAACCAAGAATGAGCACTAGCAGTCTGGAATGTAAACAGGTCTCAAAGCTATACAAGTTGTAATAATGGGCTGATTTTCCCTGGTAGCACCCCTCTCTCAACACACAAAGCAAAACTGTGGCATCAGTCACAAGGAAATAGAAACAGTATTTTTTCTTGTTCCCCTTTCCAGCATCTGAATCACTTGAAACCATGGGGATGAGGTGGCAGATGCTTGGCTAAAGGCGTTTTAAGTGAGAGTAAAGGGGAGATAATGGAGTAAAAGCCCTGATAGTCTCTTGCATTGGTCAGAATTTGCAAATCACTTTGCTCTACTCTAGGCTGATCTTTGCCAAACTTAATCAAATGTGTACACGGAAACTTTCTCACTCTGTCTGCTCAGATGCACGAAGCTGAGGACAGAAATTCTAGTATTCCTGTATTTTCTTGATACCTGACAGTCTAATACTGATTTCACAGTAGTAGTGGTAACTGACGTTATTTTCTTTAGCAAAGGGGAAAAAAACTAACTACATTTTTGTGAGAGTATGTTCACATATACTGCTAGTGGCAAATTCAATTTTAAAACACTTCTCTGCATACCCTCTGCCTACAGTGAAGCTGCTTAAGGCATCTAAAAAAATTAAAGCTAATCTCCTGTTAGGTCCTGAATGCAATTTAATGTCTCTCAGCCTTGAAGTAAGACCTTTCAGGTGTTTCATCTCCAAAGATGGAAACAAAACAAAGCACATGATACTTCTGTAGGCATTGCAACTCATTAAGTGCATTCATGGTGGCTAAATGTCAGCCTGCGTGGGACTGCAGACACCAACCAGCTGACACCCAGTGAGAGCTGCATACTGCAGGGAACTGCCGTGCAGCTATTTCACACTATGGACATGCCTCTTCTGCCTTCAAGAGATTTCATCAGTGAAACAGGAACACGTTCCTTGGCATTTCTCAATGTGCAAGCCTAATTCATATTGCCCTGAATGCAAGCTAAGGATACCTAGTAAGACAGCAGTCAGTCTTGCTGCAGAGATGCAAAGAATTCTTTAACTTCTGTCCTTTACCAACAGTTGCTTTATGCCTCATTGTTTAGTGGGACAGCATAGCTGAAAGCATCAAATACATTAGCGTCTTACACATGCAAGAGCTTTACTCAGGATACTTTATCATGTGAAAAATTAACTTATTGGCAAGTGCAGAAAATGATACAAAAGGGCATATTTATTAGACTAGAGACTGAAAATTTGAGAGCAAGCGGGCCTACTGAAAACTGGATTTTCTTTGGTGCCCTTGAGGGGAAAAATCAGCTGCTGGACTGATGGCTGGGAAATAAGATTTGCTGAGTTCAACTGGAAATTAAACAGGTATTGAGCATAAAATGTTTGCATAGCATTGGGGAATACCTCAATAAAGCAATGCTATTGCAATAATATACTGATCAGGCTGGTAGGAATAATCTGTCTTCACTTACAAAGGCTCCAATTTTATCTGCCAGTGCCTACACTTCACTGGCTGGTGAAGCCTTGCTGACCAACACGACAGGAGAGTCAGCAGATGGTATTCACTTGGCAGTCCCTAGTTTGGCATAACCAAATCCAAAGCAGAGCACAAAAGCTTGGGCATCTGGAGTTGCCTTTTAAACAGACAAGGCTTCTCAGCCTGAATGAAACACAGCTGCTTCTCTTCCAGAGCAACTGACTCTAGCTCTTACAGAACTAAGAAATAAGTAGAAAGCAACTACTGAGTCCTATATTCTGTATTTTTAATTCTTTCATATAGGGAATTTTCCCTGTTACACTGGCTTCCTTGTTCTTGATCAGGGTTTTTTTATCTCCTAGGTGCTTGATGATCAGTTACAGAAGATAACCAAGCAGATCAAGACTGGAGATTAGGAAAATGATGGGATGGCTTGCAGTAAACTGTCATCAAATGGAACAAAGATTCTTCTGCTCCTCTTCAGGTCCCATCACAGGGACCCAGCAAAAGAAACCCTGTGACTCTGGAGCCCTCTCTACTGTTTTAAGACTGTGATGGGGTCCCTCTATTGAATCTTGCAAGATCAGTTAAACAGTCTATGGTCCCCAGCAGTCTGTCCCACTTTTCTGCCCGTGGTTGGGGGGAAATAAGAGATGCACAGATAAACATGTTAAACGCTTTAGCTTAAAACTTCTGATCATTATAATACAACATTAAAAAACCCCCCACTTACAATAACTACACTCTGCATATGATTATATACTTACCAGATACATGCTTATAATTACATATACTATACATAAATATGTAAGATGAATATAACTGCCAACTGATGGTAGCTTATGCTGCTGTGCTGCAAGATGTAAGCACTAGAGAGCTGACACAATGTCTGTGTCTGCTCTTCCTAAGGGGCTGGTAACTTCCAGCAAATGAAAGAAACAAGACAGTTGACAATAGTAATTCCTTAAACTATAGATGTTCATCAGCAGGAGCCCTTAGAAATCAAGATGTTCGTTCCCCTGTCAAAGGAACGTGTTCAGATATAACCCTAAGCATTACATTCTATTTACAAAAAATGTACTATTTTATTATAGAATATTAAAAATGGCCTAATATAGAAAGTAATATTTTAAGTATTAGAAATATTTTAAAGCTGTCATTGGACTCTTCAATTACAGACAAATCTGAGTGTAAAGCAGGTGACATTTTGGCAAACTGACCAGCTGTTTGCTCCTAAGTACATTAGATTTAAACTTTCACTGAGATTTAACTCTAATGCAGGTTACCTGGCATTTGAATTTCATTACCACAGCACAACTGATGCAGGTCAATTTGTTTGGCTTGAGTGCCTGAGCCTTCACTTTACTTGAAACTTCATGGCAATGTTTTGGGTCCTTTTTTTTTTTTTTAAATAAAAAAAAAAAAAAGGGGATTTACAGTTTTTACTAGTTTGTCTGTTGTTTGAAACAAGTAAATCTGCAATTTGAAAGCCTTGTGTAAACCACACACACACATGAGTGTAAATGTGAAAGCCTTTCCTCCACTCTACCTTTCAGTCTCCTTTTGGAATAGAAGGAATGAAAAAATCACAGGGCAAACTTGAACATCTGGATTTTGTTTCTGAAGCAGTGTCCACTAATTAAATATAAGATAGCATTCTACACAATTAGTTTCTCCCCTTGATCAGTTTGTTTATCCATGAAAACTGCTACTTTCCCTGTTTGTCTGTAACTACGTGTCCATTAAAAAAAAACAAGGCAAAGCAGCATTGAAATTCCTTTTATAATAGCACTGGTGCTATTATACTTAAAGCTGGAAAGAGCTTTTGAGCTGTTTCTAATAGAATACATGTGAAAACTGAGGAGCTCTCCTGCTGTGCGTTAACTTAGCGAGAGATAGATGAATGTGGCATGGTGTGCACAGCATGTCACCCTTCGCACCTTAAGCCTGTCTTATTGGTAGGGAAAACCTGTTGCAACGCATAGAGCACTCAAGAATATGAAGACACAACTGGCCACACGTCTTTCTGACGCTTTAGTCAACAGGAACCATGCAGCTGACAGGAGCTGGTGTTTGTATCCCTAAAGCACTGTGGTCTGTCCCAGCTGAGGCTGCTTGAGAAGGAAGCTGAACTGAATAGCGCTGTTCACTAACTACTGCTGTAAGAACTGATTGCTCCTTCCCTGGTATAAACAAACAGGTAAGCACAGACTATTCTGGGTCATTTCTAGTAATGGTGAGCTATGGAGCTTTCACGGTGGTTTCTGAGAAATCGCTTTCTCTGATCAGCAAGCTTGTATGCTCCTCATGCAGCGATCTTGCCACACAGAGCCAGCCATGCTTTTATCCCAGTGGCAGGGACTTAAAAGAGGGTGCTCATGGCTCTTGTTAAATAAGACATCACTTGCCTTCCAAGCCAACTCCGAGACATGAACAGACGTCATCGCTCCCAGTCCCCTCAGAGTTAAATGTCGCACCTTCCCTAGTGCTGCTTGCTCAACTGATGGCCTGCTTTCAACTCAGGGCACGCAACTTCACTGACCTGCACAGGGTCTGCACATAGATGTGTGCGTGAGGGCCCGGCTGTGACCGCCATGGGGAGGGGGCAGTAGCAGGTGCAGCAAAGGAGCTTGTGCCTTCCTAAAGGAGCCCTCTGATCATCACTTTCATACAGCAGGCACTAACTAACATGAAATCAGCCTGGAGAGCTTTGCAGCTCAGAGGCAGATGACCAAACGCTGATCACATGGCTGCCAGCAGCTAACACTGGCCAGGGAAAAGGATCTTAACTGACTACAACATCTGTGTCATCACAGAAGACTTAAGGAAGAGCTCAACTGGGAAATGCTGATAAATGTCCAGAAGGGTTAAGAAAATAGTTCAGAAAAAGCTTTGAGACTCAAATAGTATTCTCAGAACAATTTATAATGAGGAAAGCTTTCCCCTTTGTGGGTCTCTAACAACACTGACAGCCTTCAAGGGAGGCTCCGCTGTGGAAAACATAACCTTCACTTGGCACAGCACACAAGAAAAAAACCTCAAGGTGTGTGATGGCAGATAACATGAGAGCTGTGGAAAGCCTCCAGACAACGGCCAATTCGGTGGCCAATTTCCTACGTGCTGTAGGAAATAAGTCAGAGCAAGAGCTACTGGCCTCCAAGCTGCATGAGAGGGAAAAAAAAAAAAAAAAAAAAAAAAAAAAAAAAAAAAAAGAAAGAGTTCTACCTGAAAGCTAGGAAATGAATAGACAAAAGTGATGCCACACTGGCTCAACCAATCCTGTCTTTGATAGTGGCCAGTTGTAGCTGTTTAGGGAAAAAAAATACAGGAAACAGAGCAGAAGAAATCTCCTAATTCAGCTACTGATAGATTGAATTGTATTATTTCACAGTTGAAAATGAAGCAAAGTCCCACTTTCTCAGACTGGGACACGGGGTGGGGATGGTTGCAAATACTGGAAGCTTGTGTACTGTAAGGTTTCCTTTGATGTAAATTAGTTCCCCTTCATGCATAGGCCACGTGCGACTGTCAAAAGGCTCTACACTAAAAAGGAGAGGAAAAATTATGTCAGCCCTCCATTACTCAACAGTTAAGTTTGTGAACATGGGGGAAGAGGGTTACAAAGCAGCTCCATGGAAGAAATATAACACTGGGGATACAGAGAAAGCCTGCCTGGCATATCAACAGATTTAGTTTTAGGACTCTGAGTGTTATATCCTAAAACAATTGCAGCATTTCCCACTTAATTTTCTAGTGTGAGGAAGGACTTTTTTCTTTAAGAAACTTATTTTCTTGGCTTTTGCCCTGCTAGTGCAAATACTGAGGAGCTGTCATGGCCCTGAAGGCACCAGTGGCCCTGACCGCCCCTGCCCAGCCCTCAGGGCTTCCCCCCACCTGCCACGCCCCAGGACCCCATGTCAGCCCCACAGGGCAGTCAGCCTCTGCGCCAGCAGGGCCGGTCTTCAGCTCCCCACAGCCCTGCCCAGCCACGAGCCCTGCCCAGCCAGGCCCAGCTGTGGGCTCACGTCCTGGCCTTGGCCCGTCCCTGTCCCCAGGAAGGTGCCCGATGTCCTGGGGCCACCCCAGTGTCGCCGGCTGCCCTTCTCCTGGCTGGGGGTGGGACGGGCCCTGGGTGCCAGGCCCGGCCGTGACCAACGGCAGCAGTTCTGGCACCTGGCAGGGCCCTGACAGGAGCCAGCCCAGGACTCCTTAGGACGCTGTGCACAGATCTGCTAATGGCTGTCATGGCCAGAGTTATGGTTGCTAATGCAAGTCCATCCCAAGTGGGAACAGGGTGGCTTGACCAGCTCCAAGCACTAATGTAAATCCATTCCATGTAGAAACAGAAGTTGGGTTTACCCCAGTCATCTGCTCCGTTATTTGCCATGATCCCTATCACCTGCATGTGTTTTCTTCCACAACTGCCTGTTTGTTACTAAGACGACATGCAGAAACAGCCTTCTTGGGGAAGATGTACTGTTTGTATGTGTGCAAACTAGTTGTTTTGAAATGTTGCAGGCTCAGCAAAATTTCTCCCTGAATGTCAGCTCCTCGCAATGCTTCCCAGCACAGACAAGGCTTTAGATGCTTTTGTCAGTGTCAGCACTGTCTCCAAGATTGCCCTTTTTAGTTAGTTTTGACAGTGAACAAAACCAACATGCATGAAAGTATCGCCAGCATGGAAGACCAGTGCCATACGAGGTGGCAGGGAACAGCTACTGCAGTTTTGACACGTGCTGCCTTTCTCACCGTTGACAGTAGATGAAGGATGACCAGGGACAGGCTGCCATCCCACTGCATATGAGCCAAACGTGGTTTTTCATTTCCCTGACATGCTGGTTAACAGAAGTTTTGTTCATTAACAAAAAAAAAAATAAAAGCAGATCTCTGATATCTACTTGCATGTGTAGGCTGACTTGAAATGATAAGTAGTGAGAATTAAACAAAGTAACTCTAGCCCTTGAGATACCTAGCCTGAGTTAATGATAGCTGATTTTCTTTGTACTCCAGTACTATGATCACAGTCCCTCCTCCAGATAAAAGCAACAGAGCTTCATGAGAAAAGACAACTCACCTTTCTTGAGCTGCTAGTAATTTTAGCATTAAGTTGAGGAGATAATTTTCTGGTTCAGATGAAAGCCAGAGAGTTGAACAAAGATTTCTTACCGTTAAGGACAATGCCATGCAAACAAAAGTGAACTTCTTGATATGTGTCGCTGTGACAGTGCTGTTGGTGTTCACCAATTTATTGCTGGGGTTATTCTAGAGAAAGAGAAAGAGATAACGAGCATTAGCTTGGCTCCAGACTACTGGGAGGCTAATGGTACCAGGGTCATGTGTTGGACCTGACTGTCTGTGCTCATGCATGTCTGCCTTTGCTTGTTTGCTTTTTAACCTAGAGCTTTCCGAGTACCACCACAGAATATTTTCCGCTTAAACTGACAGCAACTGCTCCTGTGGTCACTGAGGGCTGAGTAATCTCCTTAATCTTCTAAGAAATAAGTCCTATTGAAGAAATTGAAAAAAAAAAAAATGAAAAAGGGTGGTAGTTCTTTATAAGGAAACTCCACATGACTTTTTTTTTTTTTTACCTTAAAGTTTGTAGCATGTTTTCACAGGAAAAATAGAATTTCATTCCCTTTTACCACAGAGTGGTACCAAATCCATACACCAATGCAAGCACCCTTACTGATCCAATTAGACAAGTAGGTAATATAAACAAAGCTCCTGGAACAGCTGGCTCCATTAATGCAGTTTAATGAACAGAACATAATTAGGGCTATTAGATGTTACACTCAAACATGGGCTCCGCACTCACATGGCAGTGAAGTTTTATTTAAAATAACAAGAAAAGCTCTCTTCCAAATGTCTAATATAACAAATGAAGCTGAAGATTTAAAGTTGCCCTTGGGGAACACAAAAACAAACTAAATGCTCCATGAAAGCAGAGGATGCCTATCAAAAGCAGGAGACCATTAGGAGCCCTGTAGCAATAGGCTGTTGGGTCATCTATTGCATTTACCCTGGAGCTGTTTGAAATACCCAAGAATGTGCCCCACACTGTCAGCCTCCTTTACTGAAGTCACTCGTAAAAGAAAAAGAAACTTATGCAAACATATCTTGGGAGTGGACAAACCGAACGTGAGCTCTGTGAAGGGCACATAATTTCACACACATTCAAGTAGTTGACAGAATTTTGCAATTTAAAACTTTTGTGGTGATCAGCACAGCAATGGCACCTGGACCCCACGCTCCTGCCTAAATGTCTGCTTGGAAGTTTGGGTGAAGGAAGATGCACGTAGGCAACCCAACCCTAAAGCAGGAAGCTACTCCCACATTTGCCCTTTTGGGAAACAGGTTATGAAAACTCTGTAAACATTTTTTTCATGCATCTATTCTTATTTCTTGTGTTTCTGAAGAAATACTTCGTTACCGTTAGCTTTTCATATATGTGAGGATAGGCCTTCCCTACATTGCTCACCACTGTTTAAATGAACTCTGCTGCATGGCTCAACTTTCTAACAAGGCTAAAATAACAGAGGAAGGAAAGCACACCCAAATCCAGCCACCCAAAAGGTCTGCGAAGAAAAAGGACTCTCGTTCGTTCCTACCTCACTGCTGCTAACTCTGCCCTTGCTCTACCTCTTGACCATGTACTCTATTCCTATCTCTTGCACACTATTTAGTTCTTGGATCAAAACACTAGGCAGATTATGGAGCAAAAAGAGTATCCACTCTCATCTATTAGTCAGATAAACAGCGTTCCCACGGCCTCTCACAGGCGATGTTGTAGCTCCGAATAAGACTGCACAGTCCACTACGAGTAATGGCATTATCACCATATAAAACAGCAAACAGAGCACAGAACTACGATATACCTTTTTTTTTTTTTTTCCCAGAAAATCAGTAGTAACCCTTAACCTGAGTGTAACTGCTAGGCCATAAGGTTGCTCTGGACAGAATCTCATAAAAGACTGAAGCAGGACCCTGCATCTCTCTTACAGATGTGACAGAGATAACGATTTCCCTGTGAAGACAAGAATCTGACTCTCAAGTAGAGACACTAAGCAGGGGCATACTATCTGGACCCCAAATCCCATCAGTCACTTAAGGCAATGCAGTGTGCTTCTGATGGCCACCAGCACTGCCAGCTTTCTGAGTAACTCACAAAAAATAAAATAAAATAAATGGGAGTTTGCATGCATGCAAACTGCTTTGCATCTGAAAATCAGATGGAGGTTTTATAGAGTCCAGAAATAAAAAGTGCTTCTATCTGGATTCTTCTGAGCAAGCCTTAGCTTAAGAAAACAAAGCTTTTGAGGGGCACAGTGACATGCAAATGATGTGTGACTTGAGGGTAAAGCAATTCTCACAACAACCAAAAAAACCCCACTGTAGGTTTCTGGTTTGGTATTTATTACCTGAAAGGTACAGTGGAGACATTTACACACATGGTTGCCAGGATGAGATACCCCTTATACTGCTGCTACCTCACTTCGCATGTTTTATGCCAAACTGCTCTTAAAAAACGCAACTAAAATCCCCATTATATACTTTTTCAACAATTAGATAAACTGTACCTACCTGTTCCTTACCCTAGCTTTTTCTTCCTCACATTTGTTTCACAAGAGCTCTATGACACACCTTTTAACTGAAATAAACAGACAATATCATGCTCTAATCCTGTCACCGCTAAAGTTGTCAGCATGTCTTCCACCAACTAAATGAGACCTGAATTTAGGAGTCTTAATTGCTGTTAATTTTGCTTGGCAATAGTGCATTTGATTGTGGCTCATAACAGATGAGGTTAGCAGGCCCTGCGTTTCCTGTCCCAAACCATTTTTATCTTGCAGTTTATTGGTTTTGCATCTGCAGTTCCTTTCAGCAGCACGACCTCTGAAAAAGCCTGCATGCTGTATTTTATCTAACAGGGCAATTTAGCTGCACACAGACAGGTTAGGAAGTTATGAGTGATTTGACTTTAGTTTGGTTTTAATTTCTCCTTGGAAATACAGTGGATCATATCAAACAAGGCTTGCTTCAGTTAAGTACATCCCAGAGCAAGCAAACATTTTTTCACCGGTATTTGGAACCAGAAAGTTCAGTTACTAATTGGTAAAAAAAGGGAAGGGCAGGATCTGGCATTTGAATTAAGAGTGTCACAGGACATGATGTGTTCTTCGCACAACATTTGGGCTAGTGAGTACCAGTTTAAAACACAGGAAGAAGAGAGTCAAAACAAAATTAATTTTGATTATATATTTACTCCGTGCTCAGTTCCAGGAGCAGTCCTTGCATTCTATTGTAATTACATGATTTACCAACAGAAATCTTCATAGTCTTGGTCACCTAAGTCAGTACTACCAAAATAACGTACGTCATCTATGTTACTGTCAGTCTTTGAAACAACCTTTGCTAAATATTAACATATGCACACAAACCCAAACTCATTTGGGAGATACCACAGAATCTGCAGAGACATGAGCTTGCTCACTCACTGAGGACTTTGTGAGAAATCACTTCATTAGCTAAGTAGCTATATTATAGTGAGTAAGTGAGGATTTTTTTAATCCTTAAAGATACAGCACCTATCTATTCAAAAAGTAGCTTAATACCTTGTAACATAGAGCTAAGGTTAAAATCACGTATCGGACAATAGCTTGAAGCAACCAAAACCCAATTCATTTTAACTAGGCTTTTAAGAAAACCTTATCAGTGAGACAAAGAACATTTTAACTAGTATTTTAAGAAAACCTTATCAGTGACACAAGGAACATCTTTTGATAGGCATCAAAAACAAAGGTAAAGAGAAGGAAGACAATAGATGGCCATTAATACAGCACTATTTAATCTTTGGTTGGTTTCTTTTTTAAAGAATCCGTTACACTTGATTATGGAACCATGAACTAACTTTCTTCATATTTGTTTGGCAGAAATTCCTCTGATGTGACTGAAACTACACCTAAATTAAAATATTGTAACAAAAAGAGGAGGATCATGCATGTGAAACCACGCCTAACACGGGCACTCACCTTGTCAAAAGCAGGGTATACTGCTCTAATCTCAGTCAGCCAGCCATACGGCATGTGTCCCACAGGATATGTAGCTGTCAGAATTGCCACTGCCTATGAAGAGAGACAAGGAAACACGAACTTCAAATCTTTGAACAGAACAGAACTAACATAGGGTGCCACTGCCCACCAATATCACCACATTGACTTTTGACACAGTGAGAAACCAGGCAGGCAACTGGAAGCTCTTTGTTTCAGAAAGACCATTACAGCGGCCATCATTTGGCCTGGTGTTTTAAGCTTACAAAACCTTTCGTGCCATGAAGCTAGGCTACGCAGCTTTGTCATTTCACCATCACTCAGATACTTTGCGATAACAGTTAACTTGACCTGGTGCCTGCCCCTCAGGCAGGCGAATAACTCTCTCCCACATTGCTCCTGAGTTATTGTACCTACAGATACCTGAGTAGCAGAATGCCTTACAGCTCATGGTAGCTTTGGATCATGTTTCATAATTTTAATTCATATACCTTTTACTTAGTTATTCATAATTAAAGCAGCATTAAGACAGATAGACTACAAAACAGCAGACCTCAGTGGCTGACTGACTTTGGACATCTAACTGACCTCTCTGGGGCAGAAGGCACTTCTGAGAAAAAAAAGCAACCCCTCCCCACCTTGATGTTCATCAACAAAAACCAGATAAAAGTAACTCTAGATGACCATTTTTATCATGAGAAACAACTCGCTGCCTGCAATTTAAAACTAGGCCCTTTTGCACTTCCTTGTGAAAGTGCACAGTCCAAGTACAGTCCAAGAGGTACATCAGAGACATATACCCCCCTACATATTAACGTATGAAAGATGTTGCTGATGTTTCTAATTTCTGAAGAAGTCCAAATACATGTACTGCATGTCTTTCATGTAGCGAGGGTGTTCATGGAGCTCTTCCTGCAGCTGCTTGGCAATCCACTGTCACCCCAAGTTTTCTAGTCCTCAGAGCCAAAGTATGCATCTGTACCAATAACTGCCTGGCTCTCTTAATTCCGGAAATTGAAGTGTTCGACTGCCTTTTGCTTGCAGGTTCAGATCTTTTACAATCTGCCTAAATTCAGATTCATCTCACATCTGGCAATTGTAGCATTAAGAAAAACCTTTTTTAACTACTGCTGTCTCTGTTCCACTCCTAAAATTTCTTGGTTATCTGAGCCCATTTTCCCGTTATAAACGTAACTGCTTTCCTTGTTTGGTTAAAAGATCTATACAAATACAGGACCATGTAGCAAGCTAATTTGTTCCCTGTGCTGTTTAAAAACACCAGGGAAAGTAGTGATATTCACAGAGAAGAAGAGAAGGGGATAGATTCTTTCCTGCTAATAATAATGTTTAATGTTCTTTGAAAAGGAAGTTGGTTCAAAGAAAACAAACTGGAATTCTAAGACAGCATCCTTTTTAATTGCACTCCCCCCCTCATTATTGTATTTTCAGCAGAATTTCCATCTGCATGAAACCTAACTAGGTTAAATCAAATAAGGAAATGTCTATGTTTAGCCTGTACCCAGGGCTAAACAGTAACAGCTGCTCTATCACCCGATGAACCCCCAACAGCCAGGGAGGGGAATCAGGGAAAAAAAAGAGAGCAGACTCACAGATAGAAGTACAACAAATTTAACAAAAACACCACCAACACCACCAGAGATCTACTTAGCCAAAAGAATATGCTCTTGTCACAGTCTACTGGAGAGCAGTCCTCAGCAGAAGCCAGAGGAGGAACAGAAAAGACCCCAGTATAAACCCCACATGAGCTCCCCTTCCTCAGCAAACCTTCCCCCTTTATAACGCCCAGGCCATGATGGGACGGGCTACACCTGTACCTCATTCAAGTCAGCTGCCCTGGCTGACTTGAAACTGCCTAGCACGGCTGGCCTATGACTCTACCCCAGCCAAACCAGGACAGGAATATAAAAGATATTTTGCTTATTTTCATGAAGTCCAAAAAGACTGCAAAGACACAGTAACTGTAAAAAAAAAAAAAAAAAAAAAAAAAAAAAAAGTACTTCACTACCACATTTTGTATGCTAGATTCCACTTGGATTAAAATATTGAAGTTTTTAACAGTGATTTTTCTTCCAACATTTTTCTTCAATTGGTGGGATCCCAAAACATGTGCATGAAACCCTTCCTAAACGTCTAGAACCTTGTATTTGACAAGTGAAAAAGTCCCCCATCAAAGCCAACACAAAAAAACCCCATCCCAATCACTATAACCATGCTGGCAGTCCAAATGGAAGCAGTGGGAGTTGGCCAATGCAAGTGGACTTGCTGTCCTCATGAATGTGCTACAGCCTAGTCCTTCACAGGGATATCCTGTCCACACTGATATTATTGAACAGGGGACCTATAAAACTCCTGTGTACACTGATGGTCCAGAACTGATGTTATCTGTGTTGCCAGCACCTCTCTTTTCAGAGGCAATTATTTCAGAAATCAGAGAAAGCTGAGATGTGACCATTACTTTTAGTGTAAAAAGGCCAGCAAACCACCAGCTATGACACGTATTTGGAGTCATTCTAATAATAGCAACAAAATGCAATTGGCTAGCCATGAAATGTGATGCATCTAAAATCACAAGTCACCAAGAAATGCAAAACTGATCTCTGCTAACCTATTCTGGCTCCCCTTGTACTGAGACTGCTATTAAGATGCTATTAACTAGTAACTGCTATTATTAAATCCCTGATTTATGCATGTGAAACATAACAGCATTATGTTTCCTAAATTCCTTCCCCTCAGATGTTTATTTGCAGTCACTGGCAACTCCTGAATGAGTGAAATACACAGTATCACATATGACAAATTAGCAGTGCTGGGAGAACATTTGTTAGGCATCAGCTGTTTGAATTTTCCTTTCCACTTAGTATCTTACAGCTTTGTTTTTCCTATAGAAAAAGCATAAGAGATTTGCTAGTGACTACATGAATCTAGACATCCTCCCACTGAAACTGGCAGCAAAGGTTCCCCAGACTTCTTAAGAGAATAGGTCAGCTTATGGTGAGCATTGGTGAAGGCTCTGCATTACAATCACAAGCATGCCGCCCATCAGCTGTAGGAGACTATTGGAGTAATCTGAAATCCCTCAAGAGAAACAGGGTGCATTTCATATTCTAGCAAGGAGACAGGGGTTTTTTAATGTGCTTCCTTACATCTCTACCCTATTCTGTGTGATGCACTGACTGCTAACGGTAGTTTCACATCAGTTTGCACAGCCATAAATGTACATGACAGGAAAAACAGCGGAACATGGGACTGCTGACAACTGGCCTAAAATCTCTGGGATCTGAATGCTCCAGAGCATATGTACCTATGTGTAGAGCATGAAAATCTCATGAAAAAAACGCAGGAACTGTTCAGTGAAAAAAATTCTACTGGTCTTGTTGAGGGTGAGGACCCACTAGGCCTGGCAGAAATGCTCATGGTAAGAGTCCAAGCAGTCTTCTTTTCAAGCATAAAGACAGCACTAAAGAGAAATGTACTTAAAGACAATTTTTTCTTGTCAGCATGGCTGAGAAGAGAGACACACAGCTAACTCCATGCAAATGATAATTTGCAGTAATGGAGAGCACTGACTTTCTTACCTCTGTGGCTGCAGAACTGCCACCTAGGTCCCGGGAGACAAAAAGGTTGACAATGGGCCTACTTATTCGCTGAGTTGCCAAAATTAATGCCAAAGGCCACCAGAAACTCAGCATCTTCCTTATTGTAGCCTCTCCCTGCAACACATAGGAAAAAACAAAGAAGAAGTGGGTTTGGAAAAAAACATGCAGAACTGAAACGAAAACACAGAGAAAGGATTTTCACTTTCCCACACACTGGCAGTTTTGTACATTAATTTCAATAGTTTTCAACATGAGGAGCCTAAAATATTTTTACTCACGCTAGTAATACTGATTCAAAAGAAGCAGTGTCATGGTTCTCAATAAATAATGTATAAGGTACCTATCTGCATAACTTGCTCTGGCTACCAGACAAAGATATGTGAAAACCAATATGACATTTGAGGAAAAAGAGGAATTTTGGGACCGTCTTCTCTGTGAAATAAGGTGTCCACTTAGTTCATGCTGTGCTGTCTTATAGCTCAGTACAGAGCTCGGTATAGAGGTGCTCAGTAGACAGCACATCCATACCATGGGAAGCATTGCCTCACGTGTACTGCTGCTGGAACAGTTTTTTACCATGCCTCTTTTAGTGAAAATGTTTTTTCCTGCAGGACAGAGAGAGCCAGCCCCTCATGCGCAGTGGTTTAATACAGTATTATAACTCAAAAAGAAAGTTTAAAATTATTGAATTTCAAAAAGTACAAAGTATTAAGACATACCCCCATTTCAGGCCCACTTCTATCAGGAATGACATCATGTATGTTCCTGTAGTATCCGAGGCATAACGTGGTACATCGGACAAGTGCTCCCATGTATAAGGACAAGATTGGGATCAAGAGAGGCTCCCTGCACTCCAAGTGACTGTGAAGCAAAATGGCTACAAAAACAACCTGCAGGGCAAACAAATAAATGATTAGTATTTTGCCTGTGTGTTTCTTTAGGGTCAGCATATTTCCTGTCTGACTCCAAACTAGTCCATCCGAACCAACAACCATGTGTGATTACAGTATCTATCTGACTTCAAACTTGTGGCATTTGAAACTTCAGTTAGGACTCCTCCTGCATTTGGTCATATAAATGAGAAGAACAAGAGTTAACATCATACAGAAGCTCTGTTAAACAGTACTTGAAGGTATGGGCAGGTGTCAGACTAGGAGCCATAAATAGAAGAAGGTTAGCATGAAAGTCTGGCAAGGTCTGCCAGCAAGCATGTGGCTGAATGTCACCCTTCCCAGGAGAACGTGCTATTCTGACATACACTGAGGTTGGACACATGCTTCTAGGGTCAGCTTCTAAGCCCAATTTTTTTTGGGGGTGTGGGGGGGGTGTGGGGTGTGAGCAGTGGCAATGAAAAAGCCAGATGTTGTAAGGCATTCACTTCCACATTTAGAAGCAGAAGTCTAATGTCATCCTAATTTTCTACTTTTCTGAGTGAAATTTCAGTATTTCACCATTCTCTTTTCAGCTGAGTGCCACATTGATATAAATGAAATGGAAACTTTTGGGTAATGAACAGCTTATAATTCAGTTTCTAAGATTAACTGCTCAATCCAGAAAATGAAAAGGAATTGATTAATATGATACCATTCTCTTTGTTAAGTACAGAGCTGATGGCATGCCTGTTAAATCCCGAATGTCCCTGGATGGAGGGCACAACTGGAAAGCCAACTGTGTTTGGTGCTGTGAACAGCAGAATCAAGGACAACCCCACCGGGACGTACTTGCATTCAAGTGAGTTACAAGAAATACAAAACACATTGTTCAGGGGCAGGTTCTTTCCTTCATTGCTAGAGCTCAAGAAATACTTAAGAAAAATCACACTGTGCAAATGTTTATTAGGCCACACTGTTTATGAGCATTTGCAAAACTGGTCTTTCGAACCCTATAAAAGAATTGGTTTTCAGCAAACAGAAGCAAAGTCAGTCACAAAAGTGTGTATAAGAAGCTACCCAAGGAGAATTAGCTACTGCCTGTGCACCTATTGCTTGTGTAGGGAGCAGACCTAGGTCTAGAGAGTTCCAGGGTATGGAGAGGCACAACTTCTGGTCTTACAGATTTGCTCTTGCTCTGTGTAGTATTTTGTTGAGATAAGATGCCAGGTGTCTTACTCTTCACAACCCTGGCATCCCACTCACCAACCATTGTGGAAAGGGCATGTGTACCACTGCCAAAATAGGAATGTGTTTCTGTATTTAGCTGTATATGACACGAAATGCATGCAGGGTCAGCAAACTTTGTAGGTCACATCAGAACAAGAGCAGATCCTGAGGGTTAAGATCATTCACAGTAATTGGTATTATCTTCAGGGATTTAGTCCAGTACTGTAGAGGGGCAGACCTGCCCAACATAGAATAGCAGCTGACTCAATGGTTCAACCTGGTTTATGGTTTGCTCATATTTAGTGGGAAGAAAATGCTATGGAAAATTGAACTAAGTGCTGTTGACTTCATATTTCCTTTGATGTTGTACTGTCATTGTCCTCTTTATTACCTGGCCATTACACCATTCATCTAGTAATGGCGCAGTTTTACTGTTTTACAGGTGCTAGGACTCGTCATTTCATCATTATTACTCTCCATTTTATATATGCTTTAAAAAGAGAGTGGTATATTGCTTCTCAAATGCTACAACACTGGCCATCAGAAATATATACGAATGTTGTTTTTTAAGTGTGTCTAGTACAAAGCAACAGGATAGTTAACACCTCCCTCGCAAATGAAAGTTCAAATCACATTTGGTCTTCTCTGCATCACCCAGGGGCTATCACCACAGATCCCTTCTACTGCAGTTCTGAGCCCTCACCTTTTGGACCAGTGACAAGAACAGTGCCATGCTGGCTCTCAGAAGATGGCTTACACTACTGCATTTCAGCAGTAGGTAGACAGCATGTGCAAACCTGGCAAATGAACTGGAGAACGAAGCCTTAACTTCCCCACCTGCAAGCCCCACTCAGGATTTCAGTGCAACTGTGCGAAGCGTGGGGAGAATGCATGCGGGGGAGAATGCATGCAAGGGACTCACTTTGAAAGCACTCTGTCAGCCTCAGGATTGGTAGCAGCCATTGCTCTCTTTGCCTGACCTTTCTTTTTCCCAGATGTACACATGTATATACAACTTGTTTCTCAGCCATTCTAAACAGGGTTGTGTAGGCACCGGAGAACATGGCCCTAGCCCAAGCAATCCTGGTTCCCTTCTCCTGACATTGGTTTGGGACTGACTTGATCCAGTCAAGTGAGACCAGCCTAAACCACAGCTGCCAGCAAACAGCCTCCACATGATGAGGAAACACCAAGAGAACAGCACACAAGATGACGTTCTCTGATGTGCTGTTAACAGTAGAGAGAGAAGGCAGTCTCTGTGCAACAGAGTTTCTGCTTAGGAAAGCATCCAGTCCATAACACAACAGAAACAGTGACTGCTAAGAGGAGTCATCACCTGAGCTATGACATCTGAGATGGAGGCACATCCCACTAGGAAACTGTATTTGTGTTTCAGCAGAATCCCAGCATGGGTCCATGCCTGAAAAAAGGCAGAGAAGAGTTTGGGAAGTTATTATGATATTTGTGAATAACTTCAGGTCCCAGAATGCTGTTTTCTGGTTGTTACATTGTACACAAACAACTTATGAAGCTCTTTACCACCAGCAGTACCTGGTGTGAACCTGGGCAAATGTTAAGCCAGTAATGCAGAGAAAGCACTGTTGCATTCAGTTCCTCACTGCCAAGGCTGACAGGGAGAATGGAAGTAATTTTATAGATAGCATAGAAATTTCTGAGCAGGTGTAACAAGAAACTGCCCCTTCCGAATAAAACAGATGCTGAACAGGATGGATTATCATACTAAATAATCTGAGGGGAAAAAAATGTTTATTCTCATTCACCAGCTGGATGCGCCTCTGAAGTGCCCGCTCATCGGCCCACTGAGTTATAATGAGTCTTGTCTGCTAAAGAAAACTTAATGATCCAGCTTCTTTTTATTGCCAGTTACTGTTTCAGGCAAAGCGGTAGAGAAAGCTTTACCTATTTTACACAAAAGTCGAGGCATTAAAGAGAGCTGCCATACTTTTATGTTGTGCGGGCCACAAGCAGTAAGCCTGGTGATGTGGCAAGCAGCAGCCCACCCCACGTGTGGCTCTCTTGCCCAAGCATTTGAGATATACTGGACTTAGCTGTGCTCACAAAAATTGATGGTAAAAAAACCCTTTTCAACAAATTTGCTTTGAGAAAATATTGAGCTTATTCCTTGTGAGCTCTGCAAGTGATCTGGGAATGCATGGCAAATCCAACTCTTTCACTACAAACTGGAATGAGAGGACACATACAGACAACAGGTGCAGCTCATCACAAGACGACCAGTGCTTTCCAGCATGCACATACAGTAACTGTAACAAGGCAGCTGAGGTTTTTTACATTTGTCATGATCTCTGGATGTTCAAAGTCCACCCAGATGCTTTTTCCAGGCAGCAGGAGATGATGTGTCCAGAGCTACCACTTGCAAAGGACATACCTTCCTTCTGCACACCTCCAGCTTCCCATCAGGTAACAGACTTTGTGAACTAAGGTCACCAAAGAAAAAAACACATTAATATTGAAATTCAGTTCTGAATCAGGAACTCACCATGGCATCCATAAAAGGGAAGGCAGCAAGATAAAGGAAGGCCCTCCGAGTTTTACTTCCCACTGACTCATCCACATGGTGCAGCTTATTAATAATGTAATACCCCAAATCACTATATGCTGTAGAGACAAAAGAATAGGAATGAATAATAAAGGTTACATACGGACTGTTGGTGAGATACTCAGAAGTACGTGAAAGACTGTGACACCCAGGAGCTCAGACATACATCCACTTAGCAACAGCTGCAGGGGCTTCAGCATATTACAGCCTCACCAGCTGCTGTTTATGACTAAGGAGTGCTCTCGCGGTTCTGTTACAAGAAACCTTTGGCAGAGGAGTGATAACAAATGGCTGGGTTGGGAGATGGGTATAGTAAGTGCCACATCTGTTTGCTAAATGAACACACTGGTACTCCAGAAAATCTACTGCTCTTTCATTAACTCAAGGCTCTGTTAGAAAAGCTGTTTTCACCAGGCACTGTGTATTTCATAGGATGTAGTACTTCATAAATGCTGAAATCATCTATTGTCACTGCATTCGCACGACATTACCTGTAAACCTGCCCAAAGCTGTAAAAGGATACTATGAATTGCAAAGGCATGCAACAAAACATACTCATTATGCCTCTCCCTTACTCTGCCTAATGATCACCTCTGCTAGGACCTGTCAGGGCACTGTGCCCTTCACTATACAGTCTCCGGGCAGCCTCGACCAGCCTTAGTTTCCTTCCTTCTCTAGAGCCAGCATCTCAGGAATCACAACTCAGAAACGAGCACCATGGGAAAACAGGGGGTCGTCACTTCCAATCACCAGTATGTTATTTCCCCGTCCTGTTTCAACCTGAGACAAGCATTTTGGCATTAAGCAACATACCTCTTGTCAGGTCTCTCTTCCCAAAGCGTTGGGTTGAAGACAGCACAGACGCCAGGGACTCTCTAAAGACACACAGCTCTCTAAAGAACTGCTTACATCTCTGCTAGCACCCATGTCATCCAGCTGTTTTAATAACCAGGAATAACGAAGGGCTAGCTAGGACTGGAGTCTCTGAACTAAGGAGACTTACATAATATGCATAGTTAAATAACCCAAATAGTTTTTAACCTTTTATAAACTATGTTCTAGACCTGCATATGATTACTTAGATTCCTCTATACACTTGTAATAGCTGTTAAAAGAATGATAAGGTTGTAAAGTCAACATCCCAACAAGTAATGGCAGAATTACTTGTGCCTGGGGAATCTTACCTCAGTTCCCTTCCAACTGTGTGTTTTCTAAGATAATTATTTCAAATGTGAACATCTATTTGATTTTCCATTTATAACAACTCTATTGCCATAGAATCACAGAATCATAGAATGGTGGGTTGCAAGGGACGTTAAAGATCATCTAGTTCCTGCCATGGGCAGGGACACCTTCCACTAGACCAGGTTGCTCAATGCCCCATCCAACCTGGCCTTGAACAAGCCACAGTTTCTCTGGGCAACCTATACCAGTGTCTCACTACCCTCACAGTGGAGAACTTTTTCCTAACATCTAATCCAAATCTCCCCTCTTTCAGTTTGAAACCGTAACCCCTCATTCTATCACTGCACTCCCTGGCAAAGAGTCCCTCCCCACCTTTCCTGTAGGTCCCCTTTAAGTACTGGAAGGTTGCTATAAGATGTCCCTGGAGCCTTCTCTTCTCCAGGCTGAACAACCCCAACTCTCTCAGCCTGTCCTCCGAGGGCAGGTGCTCCAGCCCCCTGATCATCTTTGTGGACCCTTGTGGACCTGCTCCAACAGATCTGTTTCTTTCTTGTACTGAGGGCCCCAGAGCTGAACACAGTACTCCAGGCTGGGTCTCACCAGAGCAGAGCAGAGGGGCAGAATCACCTCCCTCGACCTGCTGGCCATGCTTCTTTTGATGCAGCCCAGGATGTGGTGCCAGTGACTGGCTTTCTTGGCTGTGAGAGCATGTTGCTGGCTCACGTCCAGCTTTTCGTCCACCAACACCCCCAGGTCCTTCTCTGCAGGGCTGCTCTGAACCCACTCATCGCCCAGCCTGTATTTGTGCTTGGGATTGCCCTGATCCATGTGCAGGACTTTGCGCTGGGCCTTGTTGAACTTCATGAGGTTTGCACAGGCCCAGCTCTCTGGCCCATCAAGGTCCCTCTGGATGGCCTCCCTTCCCTCCAGCACATTGACTGCATCACACAGCTTGGTGTCACCAGCAAACCTGCTGAGGGTGCACTCAATCCCACTGTCCATGTCACCGAAAAAGATGTTAAACTGCACTGGTCCCAGTACTGACCCTTGAGGAATGCCACTTGTCACTGGTCTCCACTCAGACATCGAGCCGTTGACTGTGACTCTCTGAGTGTGATCATCCAGCCAATATAATTGTACAGACCTTCACACAGGGTATTTCAGGAAGGTTATCCTTTTCATGCATGCAGGTCACATAATCGGATTGACAAATGCTAACACTAGCTGTCCAATTCAATCTTTTTAGTCTAAAGCTCTCTCTCATAACTCATAAACAGTGTTTGGAAGCAATTAAAGAGGACTTTTAAGTCATCATTGTTTTGTGATGGCGTAGAGACACAGCAGTTAAATGGTTAACAGGACTGAAAGGACTTTTTCACTCTGAACAAGACAGCGTAAACAAGGTAGTAAAATAGAAGGAGGTGGTATGACAGCACTGGGAACAGGCATGAGCCTCATTCCAGACAATCAGGAGTGCCCGAAAGATGTTAAAATGTTAAAACTCCCCTTTTCCCTATGCTGGTCCCTATCTATATGTCTTTCACCTAAACTGCGACTGTCAGACTCTCAGTCTCCCAGTTCACCCAGTAATCCCCAAGCTGCTTAATCATCCTCATGAGGCACTCCCAGCCTTGTTTCCTTTTGAAGGGTGTTGGGGAAGAACTTTAAACCAGGACTCCAACCTTCCCTCAGTTCAGGGAAGCCAGTTTAGTTCTTGAAGTGTTCTTGTGCTTTTTACAGTCCAGTCACACATCAAGCACACCCTCTTGTTATTTTTGCATGAATACCCACACACCAATTTTTGCTCAGCATTTTGAAAACTGTGTTATGCATGGATTTTTTGCATGGTAAGTCCATGTGGAAAGCCGGTTTTACGGCAGGGCGGCATATGGATGTTTCTGGATCAACTTATTTGAATGAAGAAGTAGTTTGGAAGGCATGTGAGGCAAGCTGCCTGCAAGGGTCAGATTTATCCAGCTGTCTCTTAGGTTCCATTGAAGTTGCTTTACACTTCTGCACAAAAACTTCAAAACTGCTGCAGGAAACACACCAGCCTTATTCCCTACATGGGGACTGACAGAATCAGAGTCGAGGTGCTGAGGAATCTGCTGCTGCGGAGATGCTGAGAAGACAGCATGCCACAGAAGTCCATGCTCTCCATGCACTTCACCTGCTTGGCTTCCCCTGATTCAAGGGAGTCTTCTAAAGTGTTTAGAAAATGAGTAATGAGTAACTTTTTTTGGCTCTAAAAGCCATTGAGATTTTTTGTTTGTTTTTGAAGTTCACTACCACAGAAAAATTCATAGAATCAGAGGGGTCAGAGGCTGAACTACTCTTACTTCTAGGAACAGACAGTTGACCACAGGGTTGTAGTTTATTGGCAGGGCACTCTCAAGGGACTAACACCACCACAGCTCACAGGGATTCTAGGGATATCAGCACTGTGCTCTGTAAGATTTAAGATTCTTTTTTCTCTCCCCCATCCAAAAAAAAAAGTCTAACTGTAGTTTTAAATGTGATTTTGATTTTAAATGGTAACAGCTAAGCTTAAAAGCTAGTTTTAAAATAGTCAACTATTCCACATGCCAGTGAAAGCACACAATTGCTTTTGCTGATATCCATGAATGTTTCCATCCCCAGAAAGAAGGACTCAGCAAGCTGAGATTTACTGACAAATATACAGGCATGTGTCTCTGAGTTGTGAATAAAGCAATTGCTGATGCAATTAGAACTTAACCTTGGCCAACCTTACAAACTTATGATGAAGCATGGTACAAAATTAATAACACAGACAGAGCTGAAGAGTATTACATGAATCTAAAGCAGATAGCTCTTCCATTCCTTCTATCATTTCAACCAAAACACAGAAGTCCAACTCCAAGAGAAGCTGCCTGTTTGCTCTCCTCTAATACCTCATTTATTTTGATGTCTATGGATTAGTTTTGCTACAGAATTTAAGCAGGAGTTCTTGCTTTTGCCTTTTCTAGTTGAGTTTTAAGACCCAGAAGCTTAAGAAATGAGACTGAAAGCTGCATACCTAATTGGATCTCCTCTTCCCTAGACTTCTAAAAGCCAATTACTACCACAGAAACTTCAGGCATTCTTAAAACAACTGAACACACTCTTAATAATGCCAACAGTCTCAAACAAATAGCTGTAGCATAGGCATTTTGGAGCTGTCTACCATCCAGCATGCTATACTTACATCATAAAGAAAACAAAAAGAAACCCTCATAGGAAGCGATACCATTTACTTCCAGACACAAAGCTACATAGGTCAATATTAGCTTTACTGGAGGAGAAAAAAATCCAAAAATGTTTTTGGGTTAAAGTGTGTTCTTCTTAGATGCATTCCATTTTCATACTTTGCTGGCAGTTTTAAAAATGAACTTGAAGACCTGAGGTAAAAATCTATTCTGCTGCTTGTCAGAAAGATGGCTCACCTGGTCAAAAGCGGTGCCGGTCAGGAGTTTGTTCAGCTAAGTATTTGGGCAGATAGAAAAATGCCCATTTGGAAAAAAAATAAAAAACAAATGGCAAATCTTCATTTGGAGATGACAAAGGGCACACAGATTTAGGTCTTTCATTAGCCTGACTTAAAGCAGCAGCAAAAGCCTGTGTCCCCCTCATGAAAGCCTGGATGACTGCAGTGTTTCAGGCACTGTGATTTTTTTTCTTATAGTAATAAATTAAAAACAAACAAAACAATAGCTTAGGATCATCTCAATGCAGACTGATTACTGCAACCACCTTTTTCTGTGCTCAGGTCTAGTTCAAAAATTGCATTACCTGATTTTCTCAAATCTATCAATGACTGTTAGTCTCTGAAATATCTTTAGGTAGGCCAACATGTCATAAGTCTCAAAATTAGACAGTTTTAGCTAAAACCCAATCATTGCTATCCTTAAATCCACAAATGTTTTGGTCATTGGTTTTCTTCCTTCTTCCTTTGCCCTGAATACCTTGCTGATAAGAAAATGCCCCTGTTGTGGGAGAACGGTTGGGGCAGCTGGGGAAGCATGTTACTGCTTTAGCAATGGTCTTCTGAAGATGCTGACACAGGACACATTTTTAATGAACAACATATCATCTTTTAGAAAGAAAGAAAAAAACCAAGCCTGGATTACATTCTGATCTGTATTCCTGTGCTATCATCTTTTTCCTGAGCAAAACATTTAGTACAAGCCAGTACAGTGGGCACATCAGAACAAGACAGACTGGAAAAAATAGCTCAGGTTACCATAAGCCACTCCATAACTCTTTGCCTATAGAAAATTCCAGTAGCATTACACTAGAAGTGGTGGGATTACACCTGTGTCTCACTTCTTATACAGATCCTTCATGTACACACAGTGACCATGCATGCGGGAAGTTCAAAAGAATCAGTGGAACGACTAGCAACTGCTGAAGTTTTCTCCAGGCAATCTCTGCAGGGAGTAGCCCATGCCCACTAGTCTGTCAGTAATAAATTGACACAAAACAAATCAGTTGTGTCTTGACCATCCAGACTGCTATAGGTTTGCCTGGTTACTGAAGTTTCAACTTTTTTTTTTCCTGGTGATGACAAATGATCCCTCATGTAGTTTTTAATCAGGTGTAGTGGGAACCAGTTATGAATGTCTACTTCAACAAAGAGGCTTGTTTCTCCAAAGTAACTTCTGCTTTGTCATTTCCAGAACAGAGAGCTGTAAAAAGTAATATTAATACTGAAAAGGAAATAAACTGTCTCAGTATAGTATTTCTCAGTAAACTAGTGAAATGATGAACAATGCTGGTTTATTGCCACAGAAAATACGCATGTCTTTCATGACATTGGTGTTTAAAGGACCTACTTAGTATGAAGAGCTTACCAGCAACACCATGAAATGCATTATGTTGGCATATTGTTATACAAATGATTTCTATCTGTCAAGCTGGCAATTTACTAAGATGTCAAAAATATGCACAGACAGGCTTAGCATCTTGAGTCCCTCCTCTTACAGCCCAGTATTCCCACCAGAAGTCGATCTCTGAAATACTGAGATGCTTCAGACCTTGGCTACACAGCAATCTTCCCACCAGGAAACCCTAACTGGTGGCAGTAGCTGCCCCCAAAACAGTACAAGGGAAGGAAGGCAGCATACTATCTTCTATTTCCAGTTCACAACTGAAACAGCAAATCCAGGAATACTGTACTGATCAAGGCTTGCAGCAGCATTGTAAGTGGGACAAAAAACCATAGTTTCAAAACCCCTTGGTCAAGGTCAACTTGTTTCTTGGTCCTTACTGCTACCTGTACAGAGGAGTGATAGGAAATGCTGGTGAGGACTTTGTAGATGTTCATGGGGATATGGTGGGGTGATGACTTCAGGACCCAGAACTTGCAGCTGTAAGTGGTTTGGCTCAGCTAGTCACTGCCACAGAGAACCACATTAGCCCCAGTGGGGAAGCAGTACTGAGGAGCTGGTGCTGAAGCAATGAAGCAGGAGTCAGGTGGGTGAAATGGTCTGTTTTGATATTTTAAATAAGCAGAGACTGCTCTTTGTGAGGACTTGTCTGTGCAGACTGCAAACAGTCTCCGTCACAGTTGGAAATGTGGTGATTCATTGTGGTCACTGTGTTTCTACCACCGCTTGTTTTCTTCCTTCTGACTTTTGGTACTCCTCCTTATTTCACCGGGCTTTTTGTTCCCTTTTCCTTCCTGGGCTTCAACAGTCCATGGCAGACAGTCATTTAATGTTCCTTAGCTCCATACACACGGTATCTGGAAGAAATTCAGTCCCCCAAGCACTGTTCGTTTCTTTTTCATCTGCCAAACATCAGTAACCTGTATTTGTGTCTTCTGTAGGTAGCCTGTTATAGGCTTGCAGCTGCTGGTCCTAGGAGGTTGCCTCTCACTGGACTCCTCTTCCTCCTCCTAGGCAGGTTGTGCATCTGTAGGTCAGAGAAGAATAACCAGGATTTGAAACAGGTTCAAAGGAAACTTGGAACATAAAAGCTTGGCAACATTACCCAGGCAATTGGTGCTAGAATCTGACTAATTCCATTATCTCAGGCACTTTGCCAGTCTCTGCTGTGGCCTTTGCATATTTTCAGGCATAGACAAGTTAAAATACTGAAAAATATTTTCAGTCTGCCACCATAAGCAGCTGAAAGATTGTGTGAAGCCCATTAATTCAGGACTTAAAAGCACGGTTAAGTACAGCCTTTTTTTTTCTCCTAGTATCTGCAGAGAGGTTATTTCAGAGGTTCTGAACTCAGCAGGGCTCTACTTCCAGGGAAAGGCAAGAAACTTCTGGTGTGTTTTCCAACGGTTGCCCCAAATATCTCCCTTCAATAAGAAGCCCCACACGGAAAATCCAGCTATGTCTTTCACCTGGAAATTTGATAGTTATGCTTTAAATTTTAAGCTGCAATAGATTTTAAGAAAATGTTGGATGGCTAGAAAGTATTTCTTTATCCAGCAGGCAAAGCCAAAAACTTTGACCAGTACTGGCAGGAAAACAAGCAAGCAACCAGAAAAGCAGCTCTGGGGGCTGAAGAAACATTCCAAGCAAAGAAATATGAGCACCAAATGTACAAATGGCCCAAAGTTTTTAATAATGACTCAATAAAGCTGCCTCAACTGTAAACATATTGAGGAAGTGACCAGTTGATACCAGTGAATTAATTTAGTTTGAACACATGGATTCAGTTTATAAAATTAGCAACAGCTTATCCCTGGCACAGAGTTGCCACAACTAATGAGCCATTACTGTAAGCATTTATTGTGACCCTAACATGGAGTAAACACAAAGAGTACAGGGCTGCCATATCAGTGATGGAATGAGACATGATGGTCAAAAAAACTGGAGTGCTTGGGAAGCACATAAAACTGGTGAATGTAGCTGGCAGCCTGTTAAAAGATAAAACCAGGGGGCATTCACGTTTACCAGACAGCTCTTGTACCTACTTGGGCAGGAACTGAAATGGTCTATCCTGTTCTGTTCTATAGGCTGACCAGCAGCACGTGCTGCTCTTGACATACTATAAGCCTCATCCTGAATGGTACCTCTCTTCCAGGCCACTCCAATCTCACAGCAATTCTGGATACTGCCATCACATTCGCATTTCCCATCTTTCTGCAATGGAATGACCCCCTAACTGCTGGTCACCCAACTCAACCCTACTGCCTGTCAACCAACATATGCCTCCATAGGCTGTTCCATTACCTCCCTCCTCCCACCCTGTAGAGCTCCCAGCTTTTAGTATTTTACCTGTTGAATGCAATGCATTCTTTGCTTCTTCCTCCAGTGTCTCCTGTTCCTTGTTGCTGAGGTCCAGGGGTTTTGGCTCTGTAGAATGAGCCACAAGGTGCAGAGAATCTGATGTAGTTCTTGGAGAGGATGAAGTTAACGTCTTCCAGGTCACATGGCTTTTTATTGCTGTGGCTGATTCTTGGGTTGATAATCCACTTCTCCAGGCTCTCAGAAACTGACAAATCCTGTGGCTGCCTTACTCATCTGCTTGTGTATTTTCTTTCAGAGTACACTCAGGGAGCTGGTCTCAGTTTGGCATACAGTGCTCTTAGTAACTATTTCTCCTACAGATTAATTATTCTACAGAAGTGGATGATGACTAGCACTAGTAGAGAGTAATACCCAATATTTTAATGAGGATGCTGGCACCTACTTGCTTAGTTTTATACTGCAAGATAACTAGCAAAGGAATAGGTACAGAGGGAGTACACCAACAATGCCACCAAGTTCTGACAAACAGCCCTACCAAGCACACCTTGAAGTCCTGCTAAATGCATTTGGGTAGATACTGCTAGTTGATCGTCACTACCTAACAGCAATACTGAGCTATAAGCTTCATGCAACCTGTCAACCTTGCCAAAGTTCTGCTTGCACACCTGACTGAAAGATCAGCAGCATGTTTTGCTCCCAGACAGGAGACCATGGGGGTGGAATCTGCCACTTAATCTGTTTAAAAAGTAATAAAAATTGTGTGGATGGGCATGATACCAGCCCAAGAGATTTAATCTTTTGCATCTCTTGTTGCACTTACAAATGAAATCTTAAGCCTACAGATTAATCAGTTTGCAGAACAGGCAAGGAAAGCAAGTTAAAAGACATTAATTAGACATGAAGTGACCTTACCTATTAAGGTATGAAACACAGCAGCTACAGCACCAGCCACAACCATGCACAAAACTGCTTTGGTCCTGTCTCGCTTGCTGTTCACAAACACCAGACCTACATTTTTGAAGTCACTCATCGGACCTGTGAAGAACTTCATCAGGGAGTATGCCAGCCCATAGCTGGCCAGCATTTCCACAGCATCTTCCTTGACAGCAGCAATGCCTCTATTCAAGGCCTGTTGAAACACAGAAAGAGCAAATAACATAGTACATGTGGAAGTGCATCAAAAACAATCTTCTGCAGCTGGTTTCTGAAGGAATAAGCAAGCTCAGCTCTTACTGTTTTCACACCAAATGGGACCTTATTTCTCTGCGTTCAGCAGCAGTAACTTGTGATACAGGCAACTTCATACTTTCAGACGGACACTAAATTCAAGTCAAGTAGACTTGAAAATAAGGTAAATTTTCTAAAGTATATAATGGAACTCCTGCTATACCAGAAGTCAGTCTTTTTCATTTTTAGACTAATTTCATGACCTGCTAATAATCATGGATGATACAAGACCATTTCAATACCACTTTGAGGCCTCAGCCCTGAACTGAGCAAAGCAGTCCTTTCATGCCAACTTTACAGGTAAAAACTCTGACATCATTATATGCTGAAATTTCAGAAGCTCAAACTTTTTTCAGTGTAATGAGCTTTTCACTACATACCATGTAATCCTTGTGTATAGCTGATCTTATCCTACGACATTTATTATGAAACTAGGCCAAATATGCATGTGACTAAACATAACTGTCCTTTCACGTATTTCACAAGGTTCTGATCCTATATTCATCCGTATCTCCTTGTAACATTCAAAAAGAAATACAGCACATATATTTCAAGGCATACTCAGGCTCAATTAACCTACTAACTCATTCTAGGTCTATATTTAGGAAACATCTGCAAATGAATCACTGAGAATTAGATGGATCATTTTCATAACCAAGATGAACCACAGAAAAATGTGTAATATTGCTTCAGATTCCAGCTTGCAGCAAAATGCTTCTAAAATATTGAATAAAAATGACAGAAAGATAAATTTTATCTGCAGTGTGACAGCATCAATCAACTGGTACACACAAACTGTTAAAACAAGATAGATTCAAAAAGCATGAAGGATGAAATAAGACTTGTTTTCGCAAGTATTTAGTTCCTATGCATTACAGCTGATGCGTGCTGACAGGGCCATGGCAACGAGGCCAACCAGGAACATGTCACTAACCCACCATCCAAGTCTCTGTCTATCCACTTACACAGCAGTTCTAATACCACTCTTCCTGAATGAACAAACAAGGCAGAGTATCATCAGGTAATCATGGTAAAGTCCTTCCATTTGAAATGTAAGCATAGCCTTTTTGTTACAGTCTTTTGACTTTTTTTTTTCCCTTCCAAAGACCATATAAGCAAGCAACTCACTGAATTCAAAAGAAACCATATCGCCATAGCAGAAACAAGCATTTTTCCTACTGTTCTTCTCCACTCTTTCTGCTAGATGTGCTTAAGTTTTGAAACTAAAGCTGCACTGACAACATAGCAAAAATCTGCAGAAAATACCAACTTCTCCATCCTTGGTATCTACGAAATCTCTCTTGCAATGTGCTCTGACCTGAACACCTGAGGATCCAAACATTTTCACCTGTCTCGCTCCACTTCGCCCCTTCCTGCGAATAGGATGTGTTAGATATAGAATATCAGCAGCTGCTATATGCAGCCTTTTCTGAGGTATAGATAATTCCATTTATTGCATTAATAAGAGTTCAGATTATATTTAATCTGCAGATGCCAAAATCACTAGTGGGTGCATAAAACTGTACTCACTTTGTGGAAAAGACTGTGACCTCTAAAATGAATAGTCAAGTTTAGCTGTCTTTTGTGATGATGCTGTAATCAAGATCAAGGTGTATACAGGGTTATTTAAACTTCCTAAAGATGCTGATTCACCCTATTGCTGTTGCCGGTAATAGGCAAATAGCCTTAAATTATGCCATATAGAGGGTTCTTTGATCACTGATTCTTCCCCCTTTTGTCAACAGTGAAGTATTTCTGGCAGCTTCAATTTAAAGAGAAACAGCTAACCAATTTCAGGTAGTTATGTCCAGCACAGTTTCAAAAGCAAGTGCTTCCTTCCTGGTTTGGACAGCTACTGAAAACCAGACTCTGTGGAAGATGTTAATCCACTTCTGACAAGGTCCCTAGGATAAACTAAGAAATCATATTTCATCAAGAGGCACAACACTATGATTCCTCTGCAGAGAGATAAATCTTTGTTGAGCATAGTCCTCAAGCCAGTGAGAGTAGCTCTGTGTGACTAGACCCAGTGTAACTAAGTTTTCAACCCAAGTACGACAGACAGAAAGACCTGAGCACTCCTCTACCTCTCCTTCTGGTTGTCTACATTTAGCCTGTACCTGGGGCTAAACCATAACAGTCACTCAATACCCAACAACCCCGCACCAGCCAGGGATAGGAAGCAAGAAAAAGGAGAGCAGACCCACAGGATAAAGTGAAACAAATTTAATGAAACACCACCAATACCAACAGAGACACATAGAGTTATACTCAGCCAAATGAAGCTCTAGTCCTCACAATCAACCAGAGAGCAGTCCTCAAAAGAAACTAGAGAAGCAGGATAAACCTCAGCAGAAATCGCACAGGAGCTCCCTCTCCTCAGCAAACCTTCCCCTTTATAATGCCCATGCCATGATGGGATGGGCTACACCTGTAGCTCACTCAGGTCAGCTGCCCTGGCTGACCTGAAACTGCTAACGGCCTGCCAGGCATGGCTGGGCTGTGACTCTGCCCCAGCCAAACCAGGAGACTGGTTTTACAGCCTGAACTCAGATCTGTTTTGTATGACCAAATGACAGTCAAGTAGATACTGAGTCATTTTCCCCAGAGACACACTGTGTACCAGGTCAGGTAAACTGGCAAAATCCAAAAGGGACTTTTGTAAGAAGTATGTTGCCATTAATTTATACTCCTGTCGAACAGTTGGCTGACATGAGGAAATACTCTAGAAGCTAGCCCTGGAAAAGAAATCCTCCTAAATGCTTCTTTGGAAAGATCCTTAGGAAATGAACAGTCAGTAGGGCTGTGTACAGATGGTTTACCTTCTGTAGCTTTTCACTTTCCCTTTCCACTTCAAGATGACAATGCAAAAGGTTCTTCATCCTCAGCTTTCAAACACTATATGAGAACTTGTATAGCTTTTCTACCCCATGTACCTTAGAATATTTTTTGCTACTGAAACTGCTGATGTCATATTTGATATCATTAAATCCACAAGAAATCCCAGATACTTGATAAAGGTGCTTTGGGGTGCCATAGGAAAGACACAGCCACTTGACTGTTCATAGCATGCCAGTCATGCAGTTGGTAATCTTGCAGTCTAATTTCCTGTTAGATTTCAAATTAAATTTCTCATAAAGGAAGAAAAATATAAACAAGGGCAAGATCTCTATTTTTTTACCTGACTATTTCACACACTTTTTGTGTGAACAAAAATCAATAACAAAACTTCATCAGTAGCATCTGTATTCCATGTTTATTTCACACACAACAGAGCATATCTCTACAAAGATTTGTTTAGCTTGTCAATGAAATCACACAGAACTAGGTAGTAATAATAATGACAATATTTAACAGGAGAAGTTAGCTTGCTCATACACATTTCAGATACCATCCTACTTTTGGCTGGCTTATTCACACCAAATTTCAAGGGAGAACTAGGAAATCCAGATGCTGGAAGAAAGGCTATTGGTGATGACACCTTCTCCTGAGTTTTTAATGAACAGCTAACCTAATACGCTAGTAGGTGAAAATGTCCCAGGAAATCACTATTCATCAAATGTTATTAAAACAAAGCCACTGACATTGCTGACCCTTCTTTTAGAAACAACAGGAGAAAGCACAGAATACTTAAAGGCTGAGCATAATCTGGTAGGTACATGAACAGGTTAGTTGAAGTAAGTCATACTCCTAAAACACTTCTCAAAAAGGCAGGCACCAGATCTACACCTATTTCTATGCAATGTCTTCTATCGAAAGATGAAACCTTTACTAGAGGGCCTGGTAACAACCCCTTGAGCCTTTTTTAATAAATAATTGTGTGCTGTCTCTAATGTTCACTAAAATCAGAGAAGACTAGCATTTTTAAATTCCCATCCAAAAGATTCAAGTCAGAGGAATACCAAATAATACACTTAATGACATTTCAAGACAGTAACCACATGTTTACAATTGGGTACTGCAGCTGGTTTTATCCTCTTAGAAGTAACATATGAGACCTCTATCAGATTTCTAGGACATGCATAATGGACGAATCCAACAAATTTTGCATGCAAAGGCAGTGATTTAAGAAGCAACAATTGTGAGAAAAATGGCAAGGGTTTAACTTATCCTATTTTGCATGAGCTTTCAGCACTATTCCCTAAAGTTGGCAGAAAAGGTTTGGTTCCAATCTACAGCTACATACCTCTGCTGCCAAAAATTCAAAGTCTGTCTCTTAAGCTGGTTCTATAGAGTTTGACCATTTCTCATATGATCATCCCTTCCCAGAGACCACTGGATGACTGATGTTTTATTTTGTATTGGATTGGACATAAAAAAGCATAAAAGAATCCACTGAGAAAGCCATGTCTATTATACACATTTTCTTCTGCTTTTAAAAATGTTTTATTACCTACATACTGCAGAGAATTTCAACTGTCTATATCTAACTAGAAAGGCACACTTTCTACTTCATTTGAAGTTAACTATTGACTATGCAGTCAATATTTGACAAGTGCACGTGTTTCAAATAAGAGCAAGTAAAATCCAAGAAACATAATTCTTCTCAGTCCTCAATTTTTCTTATCTTGGAAACGCAGACTGTGACATAGTGGAAGCCGGCGTGTTCCTACGGCTTGTTTGAAGCTGGGATTCTGCCCAAGATGTATTCAGGTCTGTTCTAGCTAGTTATCTACCTAAGGGTGACAAAAAACCTGCTCAATTTGGCAGTAACTTGGCCAAATGTATGTTCAGTTCAGCGAACATTTGTAACATGTTCCCCCTCCCCCTACATCTTTCTTCCTACCTGCCTTCCCCTGAGAAAATGGAAGAGAGCCAAAGTATCCAGTTAAAGAGCAAGCTGACATAGGGGACAGTCTTTCTCCTGTGTCAAATAATCTCTCTCTTCATGAGTGTCGGCTGAATTTTCATTTACTAAATCCCGTCACATTGAAATATTCAGTATCAAACATACGAGCTGTCCCTGGCTGTTCTGCCTCGCCCTGTCACCGCTGCAGGAACTGCACTGCCAGAAGGACACCTGACACATCTGATGCTCTGCAAGCACGGCATAATCAGACAACTGTGTTGGTGCTACTTGCTCGTTATCGCATCTGCATCTCTGCCTCTGGCTGGGTTTCTTGTAAAGGCAGGAGACACTGGTAGGCAATTTGAAGGAAATAACTAGTGCTCTGACACAGGTCTGTGGAAGACTTCATGGACATAGACATAGAAGTGGGTGAAAATGGGGTAAAAATAGCACACACATATTTATTCTGGTTCAAGAAGATTGCCCAAACACAGTGTAAGAAGAGATAGCCATGAAGGGGTAGAGGGAGTCTGACCCTCTAGCTTGAAAATGATGACTGCAGAGTGTTCATTGCTTTGGGCCTTTTTTTTTTTTTTTCATTTTAGGGCTTGGTTTGGTTTGGTTTGCAATGCTTTGACTCTAATCCAATATCTCTAATTTTGGGTCAGCATCTGTTGTAGATCATGTCAGATCACTGAAATGCCACCTGAGGTCAATTCATATTAGCCCACTATTAAAATACTTCACTTTCTCCCTGCCCTCTTACTAAAGCTGGCTGTAAGAAAACAGCTAGTCACTCCTGTCCACAGCGCTGCAAATGCTGACATTGGTTCAATCCACTGAAATAATCCCAGTCCCCAGCAAGAGACTGTAGCCCCAAAACCCAGTCTGAAGGAAGAAGAGATGCCTGTCCTGAGAGAGGGACACCTAGACACTCCTATGGTATGTGGCTTATCTCTGGAGAGGCCATCCTTGGAAGAGCATTAGGACTGCCCTGAAAATGAGAGATGAAGTTGTTCTGTTTCTTGCTGCTCCGCAATCCAAAAGAAACTGCAAAGGTGGGGCAGGTTTCATATAAAAAAAAAGTTAGTGTATAGAAATTTCAACCAAATTTACTCTGCTTGCTTAATTAACAAGAACATGGCCTGGAAGAAAGCCCATATACCCTGTGAAACAAAAAACAAGCCATGAAAAATAGAATGCAATCAGTAGCAATTTATCCCCCATCCACAATCCTCAGCAGCAACGAAAAGCAAGAACGATCATTTCCTACTCTTACCCAAAAATGCCTATTACTCTGTGACCATGATCAGGATCCCAGTTTTACTTATTGACACTATCCACTTACCATCCAATGTCAAGGCTGTATGAAACTGTGTCCCAGGAGAAGTTTAAATAAAGACTCTAAATCCAAAATAACAAAATTTTAGAGTACTCACAGCTTTCACTTGACCCGGAATACATCAGGGAACAGCACTTTTTAACAGGCATGGCCAGGAGGTGTAGGAATAACTAGGGCAGCAGCGGCAACATTGAAGTTAGTGAAAATGGGAAATCCTTCCCACTGCCAAGAACCAAGGCAGAGGAGGACATATCAAGGAGCTGGAAGAGTAGCTATGACACACTACCCTAGGGCACCTGCTGCCTGTGTGTGCAGATTCATGAACAAACAGCACAACAAGGCAGAGAATAATACAGAAGATAATGGTGCAGGACCGCAGGAAAGAAACCAGACTCAGTGAAGCCAAAACATGTCTCATTTAAAACTACATTTGACAAAGTGCCAGAGTATTTATGGCAGGGAGCAACCTTGGAGGGGTGAATCAGTTGCTGCAGATGGTTGCCTCCCTGTGGGATGTGGAGAACACTGATCCCGAAGCCAAGAGAGCCACGAGCCATGACGGTGGGAAGCCCTTCAGGACACATTCCCCGCGTAGTGTCTATTGAACAGGGATGGCTGACACCTGTATGAAGGAGACCTAAACCACTGCCATTTTCACTGATGGTTGTGGAGGAACCCAGCCCCTGAGGTGACACCATAACTATTAACTTCTCCTGGCCTTTTTTTAGGCAAGCAGTGCTTGCAGGGGCACAGGACAGAAGCAAAATCAACATGTCAGAGATACTCCCCTGCATTATGACTTTCTGGTATCCTCTGGCTGATGCTAATCCGTTATCCAAAATGTATTTACGCTGAAACTTGCAAGGGAATGCTTTGCTCTCAAAGCAGTACACAAGCTTTTCATTCAGGTTTCCCTGGAGCTCATCCACAAAGGTGAGAAGCATTTGTGATTATGTTATCGAAGTACAGCAAACTCCAGGATGAGGTTATTTGTCTTCAGATCTTCTTCAGAGACTCATTTTCTCTCAAAAGCTATTTCTGTTTCTAACTCTATGAGTATAGACAAATAAAATTGAGACATAAATTGAGACACACAAAACTAGGCGCCCTGTCCCTTCACGATGCCCTGCGGAAAAGCTATCATTTCTTCACCAAATTCCATTTTGATTACTTTTAAGTGGTAGAAAACACTGAGAGGATACACATACATATCATGTGTATCGACACACAAAGAATATTTGCCTTAATCACAAGGGATACAGTATTTGCAGCAGTGCTCCTTCTTTTGTTTTTTAATTTCTCACAGAAACAGGCTCTGTTCTCTTCCTCACATTATGGCCTCAAAGTAAAAAGTAAGCTGATTTACTATCAGTTGCACATTTAATAAAATCACATTTTCTTATGTTTATAAATCAAAGCTCTGCAACGACTGTTAGAAGACCTGTTTGTACACACACAGCAAATTTAACCTACTGAGGTCCCATACTGTCCATCTCTCACAACTCTGGCATATTGCCTTTTTATTAGCATTAACTCAGTCTCTGCTGAAATACCCCTCACAGCTCTCTCCTCCTGAAATGGAGATTGCCACTTTCTCCATAATCACACCTTTTGACTAGGCTCCAAAGCACACAGACAGGTTTGGGTTGGAAAGGGCCCTGAGGGGCCAGCTCAGACCACTGCCCTGGGCTGAACACTGGGGAGAAGCTGTGGACGAGACCCTACACCTTCCCTGGACAACCTCCTGGAGAGGCCATCCTTGCTCTGAGCCTTAACATGTAACCAGAACTGGCATCTGAAGATCCACGGCCATCTCCCTTGCACATTAAAACACACTCTCCTGCCAGCAAAGGCCATGCTGCTAGCATTGGCCTGAATCTCCATCTGCCACATTTCCCCTTCCTTTCCTGAAGGACTTTTTGTTCATCACTCTGTACCACTTCTCCTTGCTGCTTCAAAGACCTGCTCTATACCACTTCTCCTCACTTTCACCAAAGATCTCGTCCTTGACAATAACTCACCTACATTTTCACCTCATGGTAAGCAATTCTTTAGCTCCACTTGCCTTCCAATTTTCACCCTTCCTGTTCTTGGCTTTTTCATAGCTATAACTTACAGTAGAACAGTATTTTTCAGTGATTTAGACATATTTGTTTCTTTTGTATTTCGAAGTTCATGCACTGCATACGAAGCTAGGCTTTTGCTTTCTCATTTTTCCACATACTGGAAAACATACTGTAGTTCTCTTACAAGGTATTTTTTCACATGAGGTCACCTGACACTCCAAATTACAAGATCCTGTATCTAGCCTAAGTCCATTTTTCTCCTTCCAAAAATCAGTCCAGGCAAAGATCCAAATTGAAAAAAAAAAAAAAAAAAAATCCAAGTGAATACTTTAACATATCTGCAAAGATACTTCTGCCAATTGCAAGAATGAGGCTTTGTAGATTTTTTAACCATTTTCCTTAAACTTATCATGCTAAAAAAATCTTAATGCATGCACCATTTGGTGAAAACGTCTGAAATTTGGCAGAGGCTATCAGAAGTGCCTTTAAAACAGACCAAAACTTGGCCAAGCATCTGCAAGGAATGAGTTGCACAGGTTCAGTAGAACTTGCTAAACTACTTCAACTGCACAGAAATCTTAAGTGTATTTCAGCTGTGTTGAGTGTGCTCCTGGGCATTAAGCTTACAGCAGTGAAGGTCAAGCACCACACAACAGAGACCATATAGGTTCAAGCCCTTAAGGTATCAGGAGACAAGGACACACTACCTATATCATTCACTCAAAACAAAAGGGGAAGTATTTCTCTTTCCATGGACTGAAGTTCCAGTACGCTACTAAGACGTCTTTCTCTCGGGAATTGTGCGGTGGTTTCTTCTCCTACCTTGGCTTTTGTGGTAAGGACCTTGGAGGCTAGATCTGTAAAATTTACTTTTATTGCTTCAGCTCTCTTATTCCTGTACAGCCTCCACTCTTTGTTAGTGATTAAGATCTCATGTCCTCCTACTTGGAAAACAAATAATTGGCATTTCCTCTCAATTCCCTTTCCATGTGGAATTTAAGGGATGTAATAATTACATCCAGCAAACTCTGCAAGAGCCAACAATCAATATAAGGCTGTCAATACTACAGCAAAATACTTTAGTATCATCACATGTACTGTCCTACCACTTCATGGTTGCTCTAGAGATTATCCTACTGCTGCTATTGTCTAGAGTTACTAATTTTGCCACAGTCAAAACTGGTAGTCAGCTAGGAGAGGTGGTTTACTTTGTCGGAGTATGGCCATGCAAGCAGGTATTTTGGGGTTTGGTGTGACAAAGTGGAAGCCTCCCAAGATGGATGTCCTGAGGGCAACCTTCTGTTAAATCAGCAGCTGATCCCTTTGGGGAATAAATCCTTGAGACACTTAGTTCAGTGGCAGATGAACTGTTTTGATTGCAGAAGATGGTGAAGCTCAGCCTCAGTGACAATGTACAGGATGGGACCAAAATGCTTTCAGATAAGGGGGTTGTAAGGGAAGACACTTGCTGTGCAAAAATAGATCTTTTCCTTAAATCACTTTTAGACCTGACTAAAGCGCAAGTTAGTTACTCAAAGTTGAAAATGTCAGAAATGGGGGGGGGGGGCTACCTTTTGTTGTCTGCCCCTTGCTCCCTCCCTCCCCCAGTGTTGTTCAAATTCATCAGTAGCCAGCAGCAAAGTAAGTGCAGCTTGCAAGCTGCAACCCCTCTGTTGCCAGTGAAGCTCCCCTAGTCATTCAGAGATCCCTGGAAGTGTCATCACATATATCTGCTAGGCAAAATATCTAAAGTGACCGAGTCTGCCATTTAATGAACATTACTTGCACATGATGACAGGTTAAAGCAAACTGAAGCAAGTGTCTGCAAGTTTTGTTTATTCAGCTTGGGTAAATGTTCTCTCTCCCTGCAGACAGGAGAGGTAAGGAGCCTGCTGAGCAAACTCACAAAGCCCTTGACTTGTCATATGGCTGGGCTTAGGAAGAAGAAAGACAAATAATTGTGGTTTGGTCTTTCACCCTCCTCAGTACTGCACTCTGTCAGAAAAAAAAAAAAGAGCAATCTATAAAATACATGTCAAAGCTACTATGATTACAAAACCCACACATAACCATCAAGTAAGGCTTCTGGCCTAACTTGAGAAGTGGGACCTTGCCCCGCCGTCCCTCAATGTGTAGTACAGCCCTACCTTTATTGTACTTAGTGCACTATGCCATTATCTGCTGTCCATTAGGTTGAAGTATTTACCTCCCCATGTGGCCCAGCACAGACTTGCTACTTATGTTCTAGGGCCTTGCTCAACTTCAGAGGAGCAGAACAGATTTCAGGTCTGTGATTTTCATCAGCTGTTGTGTCAGGGGCAGGGAGCACGGCTGGTTCAGGTCCATCACTAAGCAGCTGTTCCCTCCAGCACACTGTTGACCAGGCAAAGCACAGTTTAGGCTACACAAAGACGAGCTTGTTAGATGTGAGTGCCTGCGACTGCAAGTGTAGAGCTGCCAGATTAGCTCATGTCTTAATTGCTTAAAAGCAACAAATAGAGGGCACCCAGACCACCAGCCTAAAGACAAACTTGGTGTTCCCGCTGCTGGAAACACCCATCATAAACAAATTCCATAACATTGGTAAGAAAACCTTTCATTTGTATCTGTTTTTCTTTCCCTTCCATTCTTATTCTCTGTACCAGCTTTATTAGGATGAGATTAAAGGTATTCAGTCAAATTGGAAACAAACTGTGGATAGCGACAATGATTTCCTTTCTCTAGGGCCAGTGAATTTATTGCAAAACATGCTTTGAAGCACTTCCAGTTATTACAGCACTTTCCAGTACTCCAATACCTGCAGAAAACAACAGTCCCACTAAACCGGTAATTCTGCCTCTAGAATTTGACCTAATGTATCTGTTTAAAATAAATGGGAAGTGGGTGATAAAGCCATGGGAGTGGAGGAAGACAGAAAGGCGAACGTGCAGACTTTCTTCAAAGTAAATTTTTTCCCTCAGAAAATCTAATCTTCTATGCCCCCAGCCTAAGTTTTGAGAACATTGAACTTCCCTCCTGGGTTCTTGCAGGTGATGTTGACAGGATTGGCTAACATTTCCTTTTAAAAATAGCTCAACTAGTCCTCTCGGTATCCAATGACATGAAGCCAACAAGACAACTCACAGTGAAATTGTTGCACATGGGTTTTTCCAGGCAGTGGGTTTATGGAGCACAGATAACTAAGAAGCTTCTCTTGAAATCATGCACTCTTTCTGAAACCCTCCATCTTTCACAAGGGGAAGCACAGTAATGTTTACACACAAGCAAGGCTGAAAACACACTCTCTGACCTAGAAGAGCAGGAGGCCATAGGAGAACCTGATTACTACCGCTTATGTGAACTCATGTCAGCTGAGAGCCCAGTTGCTGCTGTTGTAATAAATGGCTTTCTGTCGTATTGGAAATACAGGTGAAATACCAATTAAACTGAAATGCCATCAGGCTAGATACGCTTTGTCCATACTGGATTTGATAATAAAAAGGAGAACTGGAAAATGTATCAATCACAGAATCACAGAATGTTAGGAGCTGGAAGGGACCTTGAAAGATCAATGCTTCAAGCTCTTCCTCTGTACCTCTTGGGAACACATAAGTTACGGAGGGAAACAAAAAAGCATTCTTTCTGAATATACTGGGACACAGAAACCCACAGAGCCAGGGGGTCACTGGAGTAACCTCTAAATGACTGGCAATAATTAATCCTGTTACACCTTCACCAAATCCTTGGCTAATGCTTCTATTCAGAATTCCTTATGCAGTACCTAGGCAGCCTTCTCCTCAGGGAAGAAGAGACTTGGAAGCACTCGTGGAGTTGCAGCAAGCCTTGTAACTTTTATTTCTATGTGTCTGGCAGGGATGAGTCTTAACCAGCACAAGTGACTTTGTGATTGTGCCAAATACGTAGTATAATTTGATGCTTAGTCTAATTTCAGAGGTGTCTATCCATGGGTTCACAAAATCCAAATTAAAAAAAATACATATTTTTAAATCTCTTCCAGCAGATGAGGTGGTCAGACACACAGTGGATAAGTACCTCCACTAACTGAGGAACTGCAAATAGTGCCGCAGTAATTCTTAAATGGCTTCTGCTGTCTAACAGAATCTCTACAGACACCTTCAGCAACACAGCACCTGCCATCACGAGACACTTGACATGTAAGCTCAATGCTCTCTTAGCCTTGTGCCTAAACCAAACTTAACTCCAAGCTTGAAACCATCTTTACTGACAGCCTTTCTCATTCTTGCATTCCTTACGACCCGATGCAATGATCCCTTCTTATTAAAAGTGATTCTTTCAATAGCAATGAACATTTTTCTACTAACCCACTCCCTCTAACTCAACTTGAATAGCAAGTTAAAACTTAGTAGGTCATCTTCATTTGTTTTAAACAAGCACAAGACCCTGACTTGTTAAGTTCAGTAAAAACACTGAAGGATTCCCAGAAGGTTAAGTGAGACTGATGCTGAAACATCACAGTGCAACAGGTCATTTTGCCTACTAGGTTCTCTATTCGAGTCACTGGTTTTAAATAATGATTTCCTTACTCCTGGATTTCAACAGTGGTAAGAAATACAATGGACTACCTACCATTCTTTCACAGCAGTACTCTACACTGTGCAGAAGTTTCACTGGGAGAAGAGCCTCTCATCACAGTCCCCCCCCCAGTCTTGCTCTGCTTTCTGAGTTATTTAACACCCTATTTCCACAAAGTCAGAGGAGATGCAAACTCTTTTCTATCTTCTCCATACCTGGGTTTTTTTGGCCTCTTACTGATGCAGGATGTAAAACAATTATTCAGCACAGCTAAAATTTACTTCTGAGCTGTTTTAATACAAAACACAAAATTGGCTTCAGATGGGCATCCTGCCAAGATTCTTTCCAAGCAGGACAGTGTCGAGTTGAGTGTCACACTATTGTCGGTGTCGGGACTGAAAAATTGAGCTGGCTTGCTTTGATAGCATAGTATGGCCTATAAGCTAGTCTTACTCAGTGAATCCTTCACAACACTTCTCTGTCTACAAGAACAACAGATTACAATTCATCCTTTACTGAAATCTTCAATGCCAGAGGACAAAATACAATACAAGGTACAAGGCTGAAAAAAACAGAAGAAAAAAAGACTCTTATTTGCAAAGCCCTGGATGCACGGGTAATAAAAGGACCAACGTAACTATGGACAACTTGACGGTCTCTGTAACTAGCTGTATTCTTCCATAACAAAACTTGAAAACTTGCAGGGGGACACACAAACCCAAACACAGTATTTTTCTATGATAATCTACCCAAACTGCCTGCATTCTGTCTGGCTGTACTGACACTTCTGGTAGGGCTTAGCAATAAAGCAGGAAACAAAGGACATGTTTCAGCTTACCTTTGGTTTCTGAAACTCTGGGTGTAAATAGCTTATGTTGTATTTGCAGGTCCTCAGAAAAGTGTAGCATAAGAAACTCTAATGGCTTCATCCTTGGGGCTTGACAACAGGGTTTAAAACCCTTCTGCACATATATGCTATTCTCATTCATCTGTTGATCTAGAAGCACTGTTTTTCTACTGAAAATAATATCCGTGGTGGGTATTTCCTTTTTAAAGCGTGATGACATGGACCAATAGAAAGCAGTGGATGCTCTGTTCATCATCACGCTTCCACGGACTCCAGCTTCTGCGCTGGAGAAACTCTAGCCCTTAGAAGCTGCTGGGCTTTCTTTGTTCAGGCTTGCAGGGCAGTCTGGCAAAAGCGTTAACTGCTCCCAAACCAGCTTTCGAGATGTGATGATGCTAAGGCCACCAGCTTGGACTGCAATGGGCATACCATCTTGGGGTAAATATAATGCTGAAGCTCTCGTAGGGGTGGTGCGTAATACTAGAATACAAACATTGTAGATGCATGCATGAAGCCAACGGTGATCCTGACAAAACTCTGGTTTTTAATTGCATGTTAGAAAAACTGAAATGAGGATATCCACAGCCACTGTGGAACACTTCTGGGAAGTAAGTGCTAGGAAGGCACAACCACTGAGTCAGGAACAGATTAATCTATGCTGGTCTTGACAAATAAATTATTTTGGACATCGGGGAAATCAGGTCCTGGAACAGACCTTGTAGAGTGGTAGTGGAAGCAAACATCTGAAGTATTTTGAAGCAGTCAATGCTGGTTCATGTCTTACAACAAAAGCTGGAAGGTATGCTTGCAAAGAAAATTAAAATTTCTTTGAGATAATGCTGCGTGATGCTTTAATCACCACTCCTCTGGCCATGTTCCTGCTGATAATCTAGTATGTTTGTTCTGAGCAGGCTAAAATAAGAAATTTGTTCATACTAGTCACAGGTCTCAAAGGAAAATTTATAACTGGAGCTAAAACCAGGTTATGTATCCAAGAAGTGCTCTAGCTTAGGAATGGCAATCTGTCCTGGTTTGGGCTAAACCAGAACTATTTCTGTTTATTTAGTGCTTTAACTTTTCAGTTAAGTCTCTTCTAACTAACTGCACTTTCTGAAAACAACAGCATGTTCTTCCAGGCAGTGACTGCTTCTAGCAGTGATAAGGCCTGATGTTTATAGTTCATACCAAGGAATTGGATGCAGAGAGGCCCTTGCTTGTACTTGTTCTTGTAGCGACCAAGGTCACTGCTAAATCTTGTACTCTGTGTTGGGGCGCCAGGAGTGAAAAGGGTTGCAAGCACGAAAAAGGTCGCACCTGCAGAGAGGAGCGAACCGGACAGGTGACCCAAACCTGACCAACAGAGTATTCCATCCCATACACGTCATATTCAGCATAAAGCTGAGAGATCATGAGGGTCAATCTTTCTCCTTCGATGGCCGACATCTGAGGAGGACTCTGTCTGTTCTTCTGTCGTCGATCTCGATCCGTGCATCCCTGAATCCAGTGCCTGAGTCCAGCTCCTGCATCCCGTCCCTGTCTGCTGCCGAGTCCAGCCTGGGACTGCCCCAGTGCCAGCCCTGCAGTGTGGTAGTGACATATTGTCATCAGGGTGGGTGGAATTTGGTTCGGTATTGGTGTTGTATATATTTGTAGATATTGTATATATTTCATTATTTCCTTATTATTATCTTTTCTTTTATTGTTACTGTTTCATTAAAGCTGTTTTAGTTTTCTTTTCCAAACCGTAAAGTCTCTCTCCCTTTTCTCTCTCCTTTTCCCTTTTGGGAGGTAAGAGGGGTTAATAAAGAGTGTCCGTCATTCATTAGTGACCGGCCCAGCCTCAACCCATGACACAATCTAAGAGCTGTAGGAGTATTGTGGGATAGTCCTCCAAAGTACTGTCATTTGGAAGTGGTGATCCTAAAGAGATGTTCAAAACCAGCTTACTAGAACTGTAAAAGCAGTTCTCTACTCCAGGTAGTTAAAGACCTTAGTGATGCTGCACAGCACTATCTTTTCTAAACTCTCTATCTGAAACTGTTTGTCCCAAAGAGTCAAAAATACGACTGCTAAGAACAAAGTGAAAGCAGGTCTCATGACACCTCTCTTGAACAGTCTAACATGAAGGTTTGATGATCTAAAAAGAGCCTTTCTATTGGGTAAGGGATTCCCCCATATTTACTGTAGACAGTGAATTTCCTGAAATTGGTTACTTTACCATGACAACAGCATAGAGCAGGTCTCTCAACCCCCAGTGAGCTCTGGAGCCACATCCCCAGGAAAATATACCTCTATGCCTGTTGCTAGTGGGTAACATACAAACCCCAATGGGTTTGGACCCTGCGGGTTGATCTAACAGCAACAGATGCAGCTTTCTTTATGTCGTCACGCACTTTACCAAAGAGCAGTAGATGGTGTCACAGAAAACAGCTTCTCTCTGCTGCCCACTCTCAGATGCTTTAGATCTTCTTCACACTCTCCTCCTCTCACCCTCTCCATCCTCAGCTGCATCCCTGGCAGCTCTGGCTCAGGCATGGGGCAGGTACGTACATGCTCCCCCGCATGCCAGCAGAGCTGGACCCTGGTGGGCTCCAGCTGTTCTTACATCTTGGGTCTCATCACAGATAGCCAAACTAGCTTTGAAAGTGCTGCAGATTGCGTCCTGCCCTGCCATGGGGTAAGACCAAATTGCCTTAAACATCAGAAAAGGGCTGTATTTTCATAAACATAGAAATAGAGGAAATATATCTCTTCATGTCTATTTCATTCTCTATAAGGCAACTCTTTTTGGAATACCTGACTTCATGTTTCAACTTCATTTTAGTGTTTGATATTGGAGAAAATCCTTAGGTTACACTGGAGGAGAACTGTTGCTGTCACTGCAAATTTAAGCTACCAGTGTGACTGATCTGTCAACTCCAGGCAAGAGTGCCAAAATCTTATTTTACAATAGGAACTGAGCTGCAATAATTGTGTAGCTCAATTAACAATCTCTTAAACAAATACAGTTAAAATCTGGGTGAAGAATTTAATTTCTTTTTTTTAGCTATATGACTTATATTACTCTGAACAAAAGACAGGCCCACTCAATTACATATTCAAATACTATAATCTCTTTTTTTTTGCAGCCAGTAACAAAGCTGCTGCTGTTGATCAAAAGGCTTTAAGGAAAATAATGTATTTCTCTTTATTACACAGCTTTCGTGATGCCTTTCCCCCAAGGGGCTAGACTATCTTGATTCCTTTTAATAAAGATTCCTTTGAGGAAGCAGATGCTTGTCACAGTGGAATCTAGCGGCTTAAGCCTTTTCTCCCTGAAACTGAGGGGATTTATAACCAAAGAGCTTGAATTACAGGCATTGTAAAATTAAAAGGCCATTCTACTTTGAAACTGTTGCATGCTTATCTTAAAACCTGAACAGCACAGGAAAAAGAAGAATAGTTTGAACCTTTTTCAGTCATGGCATTTATTTGACACCGAATTTAGGGATCAACTTTTGAGCCCCAGTTTGGGCTAGCACAACTGTGTTCCCCCTCTGCTCTCAAACTTCTGGAGAAAGATCTACAGCACCAATGGATGTACTGCCGACAACGGTAAAACACAAAGTTCTCTGCTAAACCCCAGACGGCTGTGGCAGGATGAACTGGTACGTTCTTCAAGCTTGTGTAATGAGACTCGCAATGGACACACTCAGCCTGGACCACATCCCAGCCCTGCCTGAAGCATTCCAGTGACAGAAGACCCTTCCTAACAGACCTGGGAAGTAACAGGGCAGTCACTCAGCCAGGACCATCCTTGCTGCCAGCAGTGGGAAAGCACTTGCCCTTGCAACCAGCACAGGGGCAGGCGCCAGCTGATAGGCAGGGAAGGGTTCTGCAGGAGTCAATGGAGCTACATTAAATACAAAGCCATGTTGTTAGAAGCATCTTTGGGAAAGAAACAAGGGCTATAAAGTAAAAAACAAAGGGAAAAAAATTAAAGGCCTTTGAAAAAGGCCATTATAGTTTTTGGTTAGAATTTTATAATAGCCACAAGGACTTCTTGAGATGGGGCTCCAATTGGTACTATGGTAATAACCTGAAATATAAGTTTCTTTTTGCAAATTCATATTTCATGAATGGTAAGTAAATGCATTTAAAAAGACATTTTATGCAAGTGGTAGGACCTGATCCAGTAACCTCTGAGCTCTGTGCAACTCAAAAAGTGTTTTTTCCTTGAGGAATAATTTTCCTTCAGTGCTTTTGCTTCTTCATGTATCTTACCAGAAGACATGGAAGGATATAATCATCCTGTCCAGCCTCACAAACTTAAGCATATGAAATTGTATCAGCAATGGAAGGAAGGAACGGTACAGTTCTACATGAAGTGGTGATGCTAAACTCGGCTTTGTTGAATTTAACATTGCTTTTAATATTCCAATGGTAATACCTTTTAAAGGGTGCTATCAACTCTCAACACTGCTACCCGTGATCATGACAAAAGTTCCATGTCTTGTTTTGTATGATTTGGACATGTTTCTCTTATAGCTGTTAGGTGAAACAGTCTTGAAGTTTCAGTTCAGTAGCAGCCTTTGCTTTCTGTCCTAAATTCCTATGTTGGATATTTGAGGGCTGTTCACAAAGGTGCCATAATCTTCCAGGCAAGTTTACATTTCAGAGCAATGTTGATTTGGAGTATTTCACAGTTTGCATTGCGCTATGATGGAAGAATTGTATAAATGCCATTTCTTTATTTACTTCATTTTAAAAATACTGGTTCAATTAGGATTACCATTGTTCTCTGGAGATAAAAAGAACTTTTTAGAAAAAAACCTAACCACACTAAAGTAGCTTAAAGCACCCAGGAACTCAAAAAGGCTTTGTACCATATGACTGTATGCCATGTGAGGCAAGCCACGGTGCCACAGCTGCAGAGGAGGGCTGCGCAGAGGCTGCTGAGCGAGCTGCTGTCCCTGTGACTCTGGAAGCCCTCACCAAGGGGCTCTCCAACTTTCTGATTCCAGGCTGGGTTGTCTGCCTCCAGAAATTAATAGAGTGCAAAGCAAGCCTATAGTGAACCTAGACAAATATACTTTAGTCATATTTGTACTAGAGGGCATTTCAATAACTTGCCTGTAACCAGAAGTCTTTTTTTTCCCCTGCTCCTAGAGAGCCTGATGTTAACAGTATCATACATTTTTTAGTTATTTCAGTGCCAGCTTTATGTCATGCCATAGAAGATTATGATTTCCCATCAGAACAAAGCAGTCTGGAATAAACAGATTTTTGAAAGAGGAAAGTGAAATCCAGTGCAAGAATGGATATTCCGTTTTGAAGCTGTACATATAGTCTAAGCCCTTATCCTTCATGACATTAAAAACATTTTTGGACACTAAGGTTTATTGACTTGGTAACAATTCAGCGAGTTCTTTGGGACGCTCAGCAACATGAATTCAGCGTGCTTACCAGCTTGCCCGCTACCAGGAACCCTGCGATAAGAAAGCAATTTGTTGCTAGCAGGGAGGCAGCAAACCATACAGAAACATACAGGCAGTCATGCCTGCACTGGTAGATGTGGAACGGAGGGAGAGGACAGGTTTGGAAGATGCCATGAGAAAAGGCTTATTAGGCTTACAAAGGAAGAGACTTGAAGACATCAGCCCAAAAATTACTTGCAATGTATGGCTTTGGCAGAGAGTTACTATCTTTCCTTTTTCCACTGTGGCAGAATCTCCACCTCTGCATCTCTACCAACAACAGTAGTGTCTCAACCAACAACAGTAACGACAGAGGAGACCATGAAGTCAACTGGGGGAAATAAAGCTGCTCGCCTATCACAAATGCTCTTTTGAGCAGCCTATTTGGCTGTAAATGCACATTTTATTTTCAAGGCAATGGTGGATTTCATGGTGGAACGCTACCAAGTCAGTGGGAAGCAGGACTGCTGGTTTCAGCTCACAAAAAAATCCCAGTCTGCTGCAGGCGCCTTTGCACCGGTCTGTGGGAGTACTGCTGGCGCTGGTACTCCAGTGCATTCTGACCACGTTACATACTTTGCCCACATCAAGTAGACAACTAAGCTTGCATATTGCAGCACTCAAAACAAAAAAATGGGAGGAAATCTTCAAGCAGTGATTACATGTAAGAAAAAGTAATGATGAACGCTTCAGAAAACGGCCAATGAAGTAGAACATTCTCCTCCTCTTATCATTACTTAAAATGGTTCAAACTATAATAAACATCATTCCAAAATCAAAAGAGTATCTCACCACTGTATTTTTGGCAAATACAGCGATGTTGAACATAGGCAAAGCTGAGGATCGAAGCTATACTCAGTAAGCTTAAGCAGGGTCCAGACAACAGCAGCTAGGCAGTCTACACTGCAAACCTTTGAAAGAACCAGTGCATGAAATTGCAGGGGGTTTAATTAATTTGTCATGCTGGTGTTTGTACAATCTGATTAGGTAACAGCATCTGATATGGTATCACATAGGAGAGGACTCATCAGACTGAATAATTACATGGATTAGAAGAGGACCTCTGAAATGCTTACGGGGCTGGCTCAAAGAGAAATGTAACCAGCACTGCTGAAAGGAAACGCACCGGCCTCAAAGGAATTTACTGGTGGCGCTCATGAAGATCAAACTGATATTCTTTAGCATTTTCATTAATTTTCATTCACCACATGACAAAGACTGTAAATATGCAGATTACATATGCTAATAATGCAAATCTAGTAAGCACCACTGACACAGATGACTTTGAGAGTTCTGTAATAAAAATGGGATGAAAAAAAGTAGAAAATGCCAAGCCAAATACTGGGGACTAATAACAAGAACTGCTGCCACGAGCCAGTGGCAGTTAGATTTGGTGTACTAACATGCTGCCAAATGACTGACCGGCAGTGCGTGGAAAAAGGCAAATGCAACTGAAGAATGGGTCTGGTAAGGCATTTCTGTTAGAGACTGAGAAATATTTTTGCTGTTTCAAGGCCTTGTTAAGACAACAGCAGGAATAACTCTGCACCGGATCAAGAAGGCTTTCAGAGCATCCCCAGTTCAGTGGAAGGTTACTAAGCTGATCCAGGAGTACAGGGAAACCTGATCAAGTGAGGGGAAACCAGAAGAGCTTGTTTTCCACAGCAAAGTGAAGGCTGAGAGGCTGCTCTGTTTCAACATAACCGTGATGGAAAAAACAGGGAAGAAGAGCCACTTAATTCAGAAGACTCTGTTGGCATTAGAACAAATGGGTATAAACAGGGCTTGGATACAATTTGGCTGTAGTTTAGAACACAGCTCTCTAATCACTGAAACAGAAAACGTTTTTTCCTCCAGAGGTAACAAGGGCAAAAAGATATGTGGCATAATGCCTCTCAGCAATATGTAACTTGTCAAAGTCGGGAAATACGACCTGGACCTGGAAAACCAAAGAGGTGTCTGCACCTTATTTTTTAATTATTTCCACAGGCACTAATGTTGCTTAGATGTCTGGTCCCATTTCACCCCTTCTTTCAGTACAACATGCAGCATGAGGACAAGAAAACACCCCCAAAAGCCAGCTTTCAGCCAAGGGGCCCTCACCTCCGTTTGTGGAGGATGCTCCCAAGGACAACTTCAGCAGAGGACTCTGGCTTAGATGCTCCAGGTCCCATCCCAGAGGTGTTGTCCCCTCCTTCTCCAGCTGTTTTCTAACACAAAACAGCTGGACCAGCCTCTGAGGTAGCATGTTTCAGTGCTGCTGAGAGCCCAGTATGTGTGTGCAACAGCTCTGTTATATAAGGAAAGGTTGTTGAGGGAGGTTTTTTGTTAGTCCTGCTTTTTCCTGCCCGTCACCCCACACTATGGCTACAGCTTCCTCTTTCTTTGCCTCCTCATTTCCTTTTTCTCTTCAACAAGTAATGGCAAATTTATAGTCTTTCAAAATAAGCTTGTAAGGGAGGGACAGATCACAACCACATCATCCCTACTTTCCTGTGCTCTCAACTACCACAGCACCCAGCTCCTCTTTCTCTGTACACTGTGTTCATGTCACACCTGCCTGCCAGCACCATTCAACACTGTTATACCTACAGGTATCACCTCCTTTTTTCTTTAATCATGCCGGCTTCAGCTTTTATTAGCCTTGCCCCAAGTTATCTCTTTTAGCATCAGTTAAACCAATATTTTATCAGCATCACTGTTTTTACTTGACTACATGTGCAAACAGACAAAATAATATATATTAAAAGATCTAATGAAGATAACTGTATGTGCACTGCAAGCCAAGATAATGAGAAATTTGATTAAGGGCCTTTTGTTGTATTTTTTATAAGTGAAGTACCATGAGGACTCTGCTTTCAATAAGGTGCTCAGGCTTGGAAGGCTGCAGGCTCTGAAGTTTATTTTCATACGAGTGTGACAGGATCTGTGTCCTTCTTTCCCTGCTTAGATCTCAGAAAGACTTTAAGTAGGTATAAGATAGGGAAAGGCGCGAGACCTCCGACACCAGTTAGGTACAGGAACCAACTGCTCTGCCTCAAAATGGTTTCAGGCTTGCTCAAAATCACTCTTTAGGCTAGGAACTAAAAAGACTCTGCTTAGTTTGGTACCTCAGTCCACTGGAAAGAAATACTTTTCCTTAACACCACTCCCGCCCCACTGTTTTTTTCACGATTCGGTTTAGCTGGACTTTCTTTTGTTTACATGACACTTTTTGAGCATCAAGGGCTACAGAGCCTGCCCATCTCAAACCACAGTCCCTTCCAATCCATTTACCTGCTGTAAAGTATTACTTTTAGATATATATACTGGGACAAACTTAGCCAAAATGCCTGATCATAAAAGTGCCTTCATTTGTTTTCTGGAGCAGCTGCAGAAGCTTCAGAGGTGAATCCCAAGCATCCTCCCTGACTTCAGAAATCCCCTCCAACAACTTTCTGCGTGAAGAATGAAGCAGGAGGAAGCTTCAGGAAGAATTCTTCACTGCCTTCTACTTTCTATAGGTATTTTTATGTGGATAAAAAGAAGGAAGCTCTCCTCCTGAGGTTATAAGATGGAGGAGAACTGAAATGGAAAATGAAATAAATCTTTCTGTTTTGACTTGTGAGTAATAACTGCTGAAGCCAACCTTTCCACACAAAATGCTCTGTTGGTTTATGTGGCCAGGATGTTTTGCCACCAAAATCTAGGTGGAGTCAATTGAAATCTGTCCTGTGGGTTTTGCGGTACGTTAATATGTTTTCTAAATTTAATATACTCCAGGGCAGAAGGCTTGAATTCCTGAAGATAGCAACTCCTGTATTTTTTTCCATTTTCTTTCTTGCCAAATAGACCTAGATGGAAAGGTTTCTTACAGTTTTCTCTTCTTCCTACCACAGGCTAGTCAATGAAACAAAGTTTATTCACTTTGCTCCTTTGGGAGTGGTGTTCATCTGCACGTCTGAGAGAGCGAATGACTGCTAAAGTGAGGATAAACATCTTGTAAATGTTTGGAATAAGGAGGAGCAAACTTGGACATCTTTCGAGTAATTAAAAACTGACTGTATCTCCTCCATTTTTTCAATCCTTTGAAGAAATATGATGAGCGGTAAGCAGTTCACTGGGGAATCATGAACTTTATTCCCCTGCACTCATTGCTGAAAAACTCACCAGCACATGAATAGTTCAAAGAATGGTACTAAAAAGTGACAACAGGAAAGGCAGAGCTATGAATTGTCTGGCAGTGTACTTCCTGATGACTAAGTACTCACAGCACACGAGTGGAAAAATCTGATACTACACTTGAAGGCCAGAGGCCATGGTCCAAAAAACAATCTTCTATAACAAGCAAAAGGTCATCAAGACTAAGATTTCATTTAGCCTATGAAAGTGTCTTCAGTTTTTCATGGGCACGAGGGCAGGCATGACTTCAAATGCCAGACCTGAAATTTTGATACAGTTTGGCAGAGGATGAATGAAAACCTACCATTCTGCTCCCCAGAGATGTAAAGCCTAAATAGATTTAAAGATATCTGATAGAGAAGAGAGTATTCACTTCTACTAAGTGAAGACAATATAATGATATAAGCAGTCACATGGGTTCTAGAGAAATTGCTTCCCCCTTTGGCTAGAGAACTTCGGTGTTGCTTGTCTTCTGTTCAGAGGTGGCGCTGTAATGTACTAATAGCGAAGAGACAAAGGATGATATTAATTAAAAAAAATATATCCATCAACATTTAAGTAAAAACTCGCCAACGGAATACATTATGGATTCTGACAACACTTTCAAGGTCATAATCTGGGAGCCAAACCAAACAGCGGGACTTAAACCACTGCTCTGAAGTTTTGTTTAACTAAGGCTGAAACTCAACTGAACAATTTGAGCAGATCTGAAATGGAAAATGAGGTGGTTTGCCTCTTTCCCTAATGAACAGTCATACCTTTACAGACTTTTCTATTAGAGGTTAACATCTCAAACCTCTCTCCCTTATTTGCCAAAGAAGAGTGAGGATACAAGCAATTCCCTAGAAAGCTAGTAACAATTTTTAGGATGGTGAACAGAAAATAATGCACATACACCGTGTAACTCTAAGGAACTGGAAGCCAGACCACAGCCTTATTTATAAATACTGCAGTGTTTTCTTCTAATCTCCTTGCTGCTCAAGGACCAGCCCTATTAAGACAGGGAGTGCCTGCATATTTGAACACTGCTTAGCACCACTGCACATATTTATTTTTAATGAAGACATCATGATAACTGAAAATACTGGTCCCAGACTTTTCTGATGATGGAAAGGAGAAAAATAAACTAAGGATTGTGACCATGATGATCCTATAACCAGAGATGTATCTGAATAGTTTCATGTGCATCAGAAGTCCTTTTCAATCGCTGTATTTAAAGTATTAGTAGGTTCAACCCCGATCATGACTTTTTCAGCATTTATTATTTCCCTCACCTTGAAATAGGAACAAAAAACCCTCAGATAAAAAAAACCTGCCACACTACAGCTTTGAAAGGTATCTTCACATGGTTTTTCAAAAACGCTTATCTGTCACTTGCCTACTATCCCATTCTATGGTGAAGTATAACAGATAACATGATGCTTCCTTAAGGCAGCAATAAATGATTGAGCTCATTTTACTTGTCCACTACTGCACAGTTAAAACAAAGCACAAATAGTTGCTATATTTCAAGTTTAGCATACCGTGACAAAGCAGATCCCAAGCCCTTCCATGTAAAGTACCTTAACTGAACTATCAGGCATTTTGTGCCCAATGAAAAAGAAAGAGCACTTGCTAATGAAACTACCCTTTTATTCACTCATTGTTCTCACGCATAACTTTGGTAAGAAAGCTGGAAGCAGAGAAATGAGGGGGATTTTTTATTGACAAGCTCAGCCACGCATGGAAGAAATGGTTTTGCCGAGTTTTCTTTCATGTTCTCTTTCAAATTCGGTAAATTCTTTCAACCAGCATTACCTAAAAACTTGCCATACCTGAGTTAAAAGTAAAAAACCATAACATACAAGCCCTAATGCTTTAGAAGCACAAACCCCCCCCCCCCTACATCTGATATAAAAATATCTGCTGATTAGCTTAAAAATTAAAGTTTGTATCTTTTTAACCCTTCGAGGTGCATGTTCTCAGTTTTTGAGTCTGGAGAGCTGTCAACTTTGAAAAGCTAAACTGTTGGTAAATCACAAAATTCAAGAATTAGCATTTTAGGAAATGCCAAATTAATAAAATTCGAATACAGTGAATGCCCAAGCAATTTTTTTTATTTTTTACTTTATTGTCAACAAGCCTAAGTATGACATAACCCTATATTTATTAATTTAATCAAATTACTTCACCATATTGCTTCCCTGAAGGGCTGAACTCCAGTGCTAGAATAATTTTATACCTTCTGACTGTGCAAAGATATTTCACTTCTATATTTGTATTTAACTCAACTGGCTTACTTGCCCTAAGCCAAATTCTCTCTTTCAGTCTGCACATCAAATGAAAAAACAAGCAAGTACTCCAATGCTGTTATTAATGCCATCAACTGGACACAGGTCTGGAGAGGCACTTTTCTTCTTCACAGGCTCCGTGTTTCAACGGCTTCTTATGGAGGTTCTCAGCTGTCTAATTAATTTCAAAGGTGTCTAGCAGTGCTTAGGAAATCTGACTTAAGTGTGTTTTAAGCTGACTCTTTTGATGCATTTCTTAGCAATGTGCTCAGCTGGGATTTTCTACTAAGAAAATAATTACTTCTTTTTTTCCTGCTTATAGCTTAGATGCTTGGTAGAGGCAGATCATTAATAACTAGCTGGGCAGTATCATTACTTTCTGCTGCTGGCTCACTAGGTGATTCACCTACCTTACCAAAAGAAGACAATCCAAAGTATATAATGACGTGATGTTAATTCCCTTCAGTGAGACAGGTGAAATGCAGAGGCTGAAGGGGACCAGCTTTGGGAAGTGGCAGCTATCCAAACAGCTACCACGGCTGCCCTTTTTCAGACTTTAAAACTACTGCCTTGGCAGAAGGCAATGCCCTGAGCAATCCCTCCAAAGCTATGGTACGTGCTCCACAAGGTATTGTGCAGCTGATGTCTATATGGTGGATATAAATTTTCCTCCTGTGAAAGGAATAAATCTTTCACAAGTAAGGGGAAGGGGAAATATGATTTCTAAATAAATGATTCATTGTTGGAGGGCGCCGTCTTGATTTGCTGGAGTTGCTACGATACCACAGCAGCAATGCCAACTTGTCATAGCCCTTAACGGTCTCTGGAAACTCAGCAAGCCAAAAAGCTGAGAGAAATTGTTTATTTTTAAACAAGACATGTATATTTACCATGAAACTACTTTCAGTCTCCCACCTTTCTCCATAGGTCTTGAAATTAGTTGTAGCCTTTCCCCACTCCCTCCACCCCCCGTGGGTTCTGGGGGAGTGAAGGGCATAAACAGGAAAGCAGTGTACACTAAGAACGATGGCAGGATGCCCCAAAATGGTAATTTAAAAAACTTTCTCGCTGCGCCTGCTAAAACTTGGGTTTGGGCCTTTTTTTGATAAAAAAAGAAAAATATTGTCAACAACTTGCTGTCACATTGAAAGCATATGTGGCTCTGCTCATTCATGTTTATCTAGAAAAAGTATGAAAGCTTACAGTGTATCTTCTTTGTGAAAAAGCACAGGAGGGCTATATAAGAATAAAGTCAGAATTTCTTTTGGGAATTCTCGCATTTAAAACTGCAACTGTAGTAGCACCAAATCTGCCTTTCAGGGGCATAAAAACTGCATCTTATGCAAGCTGATACCTTAATAGGGCTCCTGCAGCAATCTAACAGCACAGAACAGGGAACTGGCACTAATTAAACACCAAAGCATCTTACTTACAAAACGTCAGCAGAGATGGGAGTGAGGTTATAGGCAGGGAGAAAGAAATTAAGTACCAGTATGCAGTATGCAATGCAGCAAATTGCCGGGAAAATACAGAACTGAATTGCCACTGTTGCTGAAGGAAACTTGGCTTCTATTGCAGAAGGGCCTGGGACTGTCCTGGGAACATGAAAGCTCTGGAAGAGGAAAGACTTATCTCACATTCTTCTCACGGGCTGCAGACTTTCAGAGAAAGTGAAACACCAAAAATAATTTAATAAATAAATAATGCCAGCAAGTCATTTCATAAGGATCATAATGACAAAAAGATGACAGCCTCTAGGTAAAGATTACCTAAGCACACACATCTCTTCTGTTGCAAAACCAACTCAATTTTCTACAAAGCGCTGTAGCTCATGCTGCTGCCTCCTTTCTTTCAAAGTTCTCCTTAGTTGTCTTGAATTCAGAAAATAGAGAGTACTACAAAGGTGGGAAGCCAGAGAGGACTGCTATCAAAAAGTCTTCTGGTCCTACATCTTGCCCCTGCCAAGTTACAAAGTACAAATAAAGTAAGCAGGATGGAAACCAAAGTAGGAAATTGCTTGCAGAGAAGAGACTAGATCAGGGAATGGATACCAGGCCTCTACTACCAAAAGCAACTGAAGTGACTTTTAGCTTAGCTTTTTTTTTTTTTTTTTTTTTTTCATTTAGAAAAACTAAAGTTTTTACTTTATTTTTAAAGAAAGGACAGATTTCTTTCTGAATTAATGTCTGACCTGGTATCAGAACCATCTCTGGTCAGCTCTTCACCAAACTGAGTATGTTCTTACTTAGACACTTAGAAGCACCACTCTTGCCTGCTGAAGTCTGGTAAGGGGTGTCTCCTTGACTGACAGCTCTGTCTTATTTCACTTTCAGTGCCTGCTGAGAAATGACACAGATTGGTTTTGTAGAAGGATAAAGCTCCATTTTGATATCTTTTTTCTTAAATAAAACATATAAAAAGTTGCCATTAAATCTCTCTTCTTCATACCACAATTAAAAAGTCTCACTAAGTTACAGTAGTGGGCCCAGAAGGACACACATGAGCTTACTCATGTATATGACTTCTCAAAAAGTAATTCACAGTGCCTGCTCCTTTCTGGTTGTTCTGTAGGACCTTCTGTTCTGATTTTCATTAAGAGATTTTCACTATGCTGACCAATACTGGCTTATTACATAGAAAAGCCTATGAAGATAATACTATTACTATTAATGTCCACATCGGATCCTTGTCTTTAATTCTATGGGCCATTCCTGAGCCCTCATCTTACTGTATTTTGTTCAAAGCAAGAGACATTTCTCCCTTTATTGCTGTTTTCTACCGGTGACTGACTGTTCATAAATATCTAATTAAAGTTGTACAAAATTACCCAACTGTAATGTACCGCTGGCTTATGAACTTATGAACTATATAACTGGCTATGAACACATAAGCTTTAAAAGATACAGCTTGAATCTAAACATATGGAACCTTGGTGACTTGGCTTGTCATTTTGAAGTTTGCTTCTAAAGCTGAATAGGTGGATGTTTCATCCTTGGGCTGAGGGAGGATATTCTTGATAAGTCCTGTTACTTCTCAGTCTTTCCCCCTTGGTACTTCAATTTCTGAAGAAACTAATGAGAATTTCTATTCCTTTGCTGCTTGATAGTAGCAAGAAAACAGGGAAGTTAAAAGAGCAATAATACTTGAAAGGGACTTAAAAGGATACTTAGAAGGACTTGAAAGGAAGTACCAGCAGTGTCAGGAGGAAAGCATGCTCTCTGAATGAATGCACTGCTACCCTACGGCATCTCCAACCTTTGATTAGGCTCAGCCCCATGGAGAATCCTGGAAGGATCCTAAAGGCTAATTAGAAAAATTATATGTTACGATGAGAGTCTTCCCAGCTGGTCTTTATCCTTTGCTTTCCTTCTGAGGGGGAAAAAAAAAAAAAGCAAGAGGAGGGAACACTGTACACACCAGTAACAGTAGAAATGGAGCTACGTTTATTCTGTTGGATTTGTGTTGCAGTTGCAGGGACTGAGCTGCATGAAAGGAGGCCACAGTACTAAAAAAAGGGTCATTCCTAAGAAGTCATCCCTTGGAGTGTGTGTGAAAGATTACGGGAGGAAAGCAAATCTCAGGCAAGGCTATGCTGTTGCCACACCTTTTCTAAGACAGCCTGAGGGGGGAATGGCATGATTAATTCACCCAGGAGACTTGCTAGATTGAAGTGGCAGAAAAAGAAAGTAAATTTCCTTCCTCTGCTGCCAGTATTCACAGACTCTACCTTGCTTTAGTCTCCCTTGTTGGTAATTCTTACTGTTCTCCTCTGACACTGGATTAATTATGAGTTTGGCACAATGTCTGAAAAACAGAGCAGTGCAGTGACACACCAAAAAAAAAAAAAAAAAAACAGGAGCCAAAATTGATCTGCCTGCACCAGCAGCTGAAATACAAGTTATAACAGAAAAAAACAACAGCACCTTCCATGCAAGCTGCTCAGACCATGGAGTTTATACCTAAAGGTAGCTCCACCTAGAAATAGCAACTGCTGTAATTTATGACATGACACTGTCCATCATTTATCAGCAGTCCTGGCTTACTGGGGAGGTCCCAGCAGATTTGAAGTCAGCCAATACAACACCCATATACAAGAAGGGATGGAAGGATGATCCGGGAAATTACAGGCCTGTCAGTTGACTTCAGTGCCAGGGAAGCTGATGGAGCAGATCATCCTGAGTTCCATTATGCAGCACATGCAGGACAAGGTGATCAGGCACATGCAGGACAAGGTGATCAGGCCCAGTCAGCATGGGTTTATGAAAGGCAGGTCCTGTTTAACAAACCTGATCTCCTTCTATGACAGGGTGACCTGCTTGTTGGATGAGGGAAAGACTGTGGATGTCATCTACCTGAACTTTAGTAAGGCATTTGACCCTGTTTCCCACAGCATTCTCCTAGAGAAATTGACTGCTTTTGGCTTGGATGGGCATACGCTTTGCTGGGTGAAAAACTGGTTGGATGGCCGAGTCCAGAGAGTCGTGGTCAACGGAGCCAAATTCAGTTGGCGGCCAGTCACGAGTGGCATCGCCCAGGGCTCATTACTGGGGCCAGTTCTGTTTAACATCTTTATCAATGATTTGGACGAGAGGATGGAGTGCACCCTTAGTAAATTTGCAGATTACACCAAGCTGGGTGGGAGTGTCGATCTGCCTGAGGGTAGGGAAGCTCTACAGAGGGATCTAGATAGGCTGGATCGCTGGGCCAAGGCCAATTGTATGAGGTTCAACAAGGCCAAGTGCCGGGTCCTGCACTTCGGCCACAACAACCCCCAGCAGCGCTACAGGCTTGGAGAGGAGTGACTGGAGAGCTGCCAGGCAGAGAGGGACCTGAGGGTGTTGATTAACAGCCGGCTGAACATGAGCCAGCAGTGTGCCCAGGTGGCCAAGAAGGCCAATGGCATCCTGGCCTGTATCAGCAATAGTGTGGTCAGCGGGACCAGGGAGGTGATCATGCCCCTGTACTTGGCACTGGTGAGGCCACATCTCAAGTACTGTGTGCAGTTTGGGGCCCCTCTCTACAAGAAGTACATTGAGGTGCTGGACAGATACAGAGGCGGGCTACCAAGCTAGTAAAGGATTTGGAGCATGTCTCGCATGAGGAATGGCTGAGGGATCCAGGGCTGTTCAGCCTGGAGAAGAGGAGGCTGAGGGGAGACCTTACTGCTCTCTACAACTGCCTGAAAGGAGGTTGTAGCGAGGCGGGGGTTGGTCTCTTCTCCCAAGTAACAAGCAACTGAACAAGGGAAATGGCCTTAAGCTGCACCAGGGGATGTTCAGGCTGGTTATTAGGAAGAATTTCTTTACTGAAAGGGTTGTCAGGCATTGGAACAGCCTGCCCAGGGAGGTGGTGGAGTCACCATCCCTGGAGGTGTTTAAGAGACAGGTAGATGTTGTACTTAGGGACATGGTTTAGTGGTGTTGGTAGAGCTAGGACAAAGGCTGGACTCGATGATCTTGAAGGTCTCTTCCAACTGAAACTGTTCTATGATTCTATGACATCTAGCTTAACAGGAACATCCTTTGACAACAGCAAACGTAAGAATCAATTTTCCTTGGTCCGGCATTTCTGTGCAGTCAGATCGTGGCTGCTGGCTAACTAAGCCTCGTTACTGGGTACATGACAAAGGAGGAGAGAAAATAAATTACAGCTGTGACAGCTGTCCTGGAGGAAAGAGCTGCACCTTTCAGCCAAGCATCTTAAATCACTTCTGTATACACTGAAACGGCTTAGAAGCATAATGTTGTAAGAAAGACACAGAGTAAGATGCTACTGGTGGTTGTCACAACTAAAAGCTTTAGCATGATATGTCCCCAGGTTACTGATATGAATCTCGAATATCACAAGGGGAACCATCACATAAACCGAGTTAGGTCCCATGTACGAAAGAAGAGCTCTGTGTCTAAGGTCTATTCTCCACCAGAAAGTGACATCTGCTTCTCTTAAATTTAATTTTAACAGGTAAAGGACTCTGTCGCTCTCTCACTGCTGAGAAAACCACAAGTCTCAAATAGTGGCCCACAGATAATACAGGTGTAATAGACAGAGATGTGCCTATTTGTAGGGATGTGCACAATCGGGCGGCAGTGGGAAAAGCAAAGACTATTAAAAAGAAAGATTAGCATGTGACAGTATCTTGCTGAAGGATGAGCTGTTTAACAGAAAGAAAACATGGCATGGAGTTTTTAAGGATGTGATCTGAAGTGAAGAAAGTGGGTCCTGTTTCTTGTCTGGCCATGAACTCATATGATGTTCATTACAACAGTGTCTTTGCAATGTGCACTGAAAATTTAACTATCTAAAAACCACATAGTGGAAAATGCAATAGTAGTATAGAAATAAAGAGCACCCCATGCTGACCTTCACTATGTGGTTTTAGATATCCGATTTCCACATGCAAAAGCTGTGATTTTCAGAGAATGAGAGAAGGCTTTGCACCCTGGCAGGAAGAATAAGGCACCTTCACGAGGAAAGACAACCAAGTACAGTCTACAAAAAAAAAAAAGGTCTGTGCAAGCCTCTGCATAATACAAGTTTAACAAAACTGGAGTTCATCAAATCTGAATCCTAAAAATCTTTTTTAAAAAAATATTTTACAGAATAAAAGGAAACTGATGCTAAGCAGTATGAGAGCTTTTACACAAATACACCTCATTACTATGGTGGCATGTGAGCCCCCATGCCCATTGTGGTTTCACTGCCGAAGACAGACAAAACCTCCTCAGTGGACAAGTTATTCCGCAAACGTCCCTCAGAACCAGCTTCTAACAAATGTTATCAACTGTCAGAACGAGTTGCTAGACTAGATGGATATCTAAGTGGACACTCATGGACAACCAGACAGACACTCACGGACAACCAGCAGGGCTGGCTGCTCTGGTGTTAATAACATAAATTTGCTCCTTATTCATACCATTTGAAATACTACTAACCTACCTCAGAGGACATTTACTGATATTTGAGGTGTGCTTTGAAATAAGACTTATGCACAAAATATGCACCTAAGTTTATGGGAAGTAATCGTCTTCTGTGAAGGTATTTAAAAGAAGAAAACCTATACATGAAACACCAGTCTGCTTAGAAACAATGGCGACAAGAAGAATGACAAGCCCAGATCATTCAGCATTTGCAGGGTTAATTTTCATTTAAAATGACATTAAGTCACACTCTTACACCTGTAAACCTTCAGATACTTTCTGAGGTGGCCAACCAAATAATTTCTATGATATGCATACAGAAATTAATAAACTGACATCAAACAAATTGCACTAATTGATCTGGGGTTTTTATGTATACTGGAGCTGACACTCCAGTTGGTGTTTTTCCTCAGTGCAATTAGGAGAGGTTTTTTTCCAAAAATCCTCCAGAGAATGAGGCACCCAGCTGCTATGGGCTCTCAGCAGCAGCAGCAGGCAGCCTAAATCCCTCAGCCGATGCCGAGTCGGGGTATTTATTACCTTCCCAACCTTCTCCTTATTGCTGTGCTGTTGAACTCAGGCACGGTGGGTTGTTCTCCTTCAGCAGGCAGGAGAACCAGGTCTCTTCTAAAAAGCTGGCTTCTCACCTCAGGTCAACAGCAGGAACCATCCCAACAAGTTGTCCACCATTACTTTTGCTCATCTCTCCTTCAGCTCCCAGCATAAATCTTACGTGATTTCCCACGGGAAGAGCAAAAGGCACACAAACTAAACATATTGCATGGGCAAGCAGTCCAGAAAGTTCAGGACAAGGAACTACCTGATAGAAATAAGCTTAGGAATAAGCTTAGAAACAAGCCAGGTCCTGAGGGAAGAAGAGACCTTGCAGTCTCTGTGTCCCAAGAGTGAGGCCTCTACCGGCGGATTATGTTTTGCTGGGTACCCTATTGGGACAGCATGTGAAGAGAAATCTCACAGTGAAATCGATGTCATGTCTTGCTCAATAGCTTTTTTGGCAAATTGTAGTATCGTATATGAACCACCATTGCTCTTTTCTTTAAAATGCAGATTAAAAACCCCAATGCTGGTTGCAGAGATGCTGGAAGCTGCCCACCAGCAGGCTGGCCTCGCCAGCCACACGGCCGAGGGCAATGCAGTTGCCCGACACAGCCTCCGCCATGTCAGCCTCCCTGGCACTCCTCCTCCTCCAACCCAGCCTCCACTTCAGTCAACGGAAACATTTCTTTGGCTTCAAACGATACTGGACCAGGCTCTCTACCACTGAGTGAACTTGGTTGTTTTCTTCTGGAGTGGCTTCTGCATTTGCAGAAAAAGCGATCACAAGAAACCTAAATTCAGGGGGAAAAAAATAATAAGCAGCATGGACGGCGCTCAGGCCCCGTCAGGCTGCGGGCTGCAGGGAGCTGCCTCCTCCAGGACCACTGGCATTGAACTGGTGGGAGACACTGGCCCTCTGCACCTCTCGGCCTGTGCAAGAGGCGGCCAAGCACAACACCCAGCCTACGCAGAGGAGGGAAGGAAGCAGACTGAGGCGAAACACCGTAATGTGGACGCTGTAATCGGTTTGGGTCCAAACTGAGTCATGTGGGGGGGTTAAAGAGCAAGACTGGAAAAACACACTGCAGAGCTATGCTGTAAAGAATTACTCATGAATCAATCCTAGCTCACTCCTTAAAAATAGTAACTCAAGAGGACTGAATTTGGCTTGAGAAGCCTACATAAATACATACATATCTGAATGAAGAAATGAAAAATGCTCTCAAAGGCATCCCGACAAGCTCTCCTTACTTTAAGTTTGCTAATCTTTACCTAAAGTGAGTGGACATGCAGCTAACTTATTACCATGGTTGCATGTTCCTATGGTAATTCATTAAAACTTTTTTAAAAAAATATTTTGGAAGTATTTTCATTAATAGAAATGTCAGAATCTTTCAGGTCCTCCAGGGGGAATTTATGACTTGTTATTATGCAGCTTTAATAATGCAAATGACAGTGTAACAATCCAGGAATGGAAACAGTGTATTCCATGAATGCTGCAGTAAGTTAGTTATCGTGATCTTCTTGTAATTGCCCATTATCCCCCTGAACTCTATGCACACTAGTAGAGTGAATGTTTTTTTACTGATGAAAATAGTATTAACTTAACAAAATTAACATCAACAGTGGCTTACCTTGTTTCCAACAAGGTTTTGACTTTCTTCATCAATCATATAAATTGAGGTTCAGTGTATGGAGCGAGAGCCCCTACTCCTAGAGCAGGGTCAGGGCAAGAGTCGTGCACTGCTGTACATGTAAATACGGGATCCTGTTACCAGGCACTGCCATTGCAATGTCAACACAAATAATGTCGCTGGGAGAAGGAGAACAGCCAGGGGGGCTAGAGGGGCAGTCAGCTGGACAGAAGACAAGGTAGCAGAGCCATGTGTCCTGGGCAGTTTTTGCATATGCCAAGAAGTATTTTAATGATATACAGGATACACTGAAAAACAGCATATGTTCATTTGGGTGTGCTTTTCCTACCAACTGTCTCACTGAGCCTTGTTCCTCCTTTGACAATATTTATTTTGAGAAAAGAATTATGGTTTGGAGGGGGTAATAAATACAGCATCAGCATAGATTTGAATGAGCAGATGCTGGGTTTCTTGTGTAGATGGCTGAGAGGTCAGATGCACAGCCATCAGGCAGTACCAATAGGAAAGCCTGTGAAAACAGGTATGATTACAAAGGAAAATGTTAAAAGAGGAGTCTGAGATAACAGACAGTTACAGTAAAATAGAAAATGAATAAATGAAAATTGGGAAGGAGACTAACAAGGGACAGCGTATGCAGTAAAGAGTGGTGAACTGCAATACAGATGAAAGGAAAGAAAAAGGTAAAAGCAAAGCAAAGGCTTTAAGCTTTGCCAGTGAGTAGTCATTGTAGATGATGAAATCAATTTCACTGAAACGAAACAGATGTCAATAGTGAATCTAAGAGATTATTGATGAACTGAAGACATTAGACAAGTCAGCTCTTACAAATAAGCAGTTCATAGCACTGGCAGGCCAGCAGCTTGTCAAATTGGTACCCAAGGGCCATCAGGCAAGCGGAAGAAAGATAGGTGAAGGTGCTGAAGGAAGGTGAACAACAGCACAGATAAGTAGGAAGTACCAGGCTGCATGGAAAAAGGAAAGATGACTTTAGTAAAACTCAGTCCAGATCATGTTGGACAAAATGTGCATTTTGGCATCCTGGGCTGTGACACAGGAACATGCTCACCTGAGACTGGATCCATAAACCACACTTGATGCCTTTTGCTGTTCTACCTTGAGCCACATTCAACCACACTTGATTGGTACCGAGTGTCTTCAAGCCTGACCATGAAATAATCTGGAGGCATCACAAAGCTGCTTTGAAGTCAGCGGAGCACTACAAGCATCTGCGCATATGCGTCATGTGCCAGGACCAGACTGACATTGACCATGACAGTATTACTTGCAGACTACTTGTTAAGACACTGCTCGAGCACATAGTGCACGTTGGCTTTCTGTTTTTAAACTGATATATGGAAAATCTAAATACTTTGTAAAGTTTATGGTTATTGCATTGTGTGGAGAAAGCTGTGGACCTGATTCACCTTTTAGAAGTATTTATGGTATCATTTTCAATTCATGGCTACTGCTGAAATCAACAGTAAGTTGGCTATTAGCTGCGGTAAAAGACAGAAAATTGTCTCATAGGTGTTCTTTAAATGACAACAAAAAAGAAATACTAAGACTGCACAGAATGCTGACTCTGGCATTGTGAAATTATGACATACGAAAAACTTTTCCTCCATATGAAAAGCAGTAACACCAAGTGAAGCTATTCCCACACCTTTCCAAATTACTATGGAAGCAAAAAAGTTAACTGCAAAACATCCATGCTTACATATGAAGAAGTCTGTATGTTTAACTCAGCTTGTGCTGTCACTCGCAACCAGTTTGGCAATCATACAAGCAAAAGATCTTTGTCTTTCCTGTGTTCTGTTATGCAACTCAATGTATTTGCCTAATCCACCGTTCATTCAAATCACTGAAGAGGCACAAAAAGTTTGGTAGGACTAGGAATCCACTTTTATCCCAGTGCATACTTCCAAGTATGCTAGACACATAACCGTTTCTAAGCACATTTCTATTCAAGTACCAGCTATGAGAACTTGGTATCCTCTAAAATTCTTACTGATGGCCAATAATAGGACAAGGGGCAACGGGTGCAAACTGGAGCTTAGGAGGTTCCACATTAACATAAGGAAAAACTTTTTCACTGTGAGGGTAACAGAGCACTGGAACAGGCTGCCTAGAGAGGTTGTGGAGTCTCCTTCTCTGGGGACATTCAAAACCCGCCTGGATGTGTTCCTCTGTGAGCTGCTCTAGGTGGTCCTGCTCTGGCAGGGAGGTTGGACTAGATTATCTTTCGGGGTCCCTTCCAACCCCCACCATTCTGTGGTTCTGTGAAAAAAGAATAATAATGTCTGGCTTATCCCAGAACTGAAAGAGGCAAAGACCATATTCTTTCTTTACCACTTTTCCCGTCTTCCTCAGAGTTTTAGATGGGGACATGGCATATGGCAACATGGACTACAAATTTAGCTACTATGAAGCAAGAAGAGAGAGCTTTGTCCTGCTTGTAAATGGAAAATACCTAATTTCTTCTGAAGGGAGTGACCAAATTGTCAAGAAATAGGTGAAGTCACAGGAAACTGTCTATGAGAAAGGCAGGAAAAAACACTCCAGAAGGACACATGAGGCAGGATGGACTTGATACTTGGGAGTTAAAATGAGAAATGCCACATAATTTATCAGATTAGACAACTGGCAATATTGGGAGGTTCTAGATGTGTATTGGGATATTTCTACAATTGCAAGTGTTTTTCCTCACTTGAATGGAGATGCCCAATAATATCAAATCTGCTGGTGGCTTTGAGGCAGAAATCAAAACACCTCACAAATGGGAAAACTTATAGATTCTTGGAGCTGAAACTCTTACATTTACACTGAATGACTGAGTTTTCAGAACCTTAACACAGTATATAAAATTGCATAACCTTGCCTGACAGACACTAATTCAGCTGCAGGTTGTCCAAAGAGACAAAGACAAACCAGAGACTTATGAAAATCAGCTTTAGCCAAGATGGAATAGGAATTAAGGTAAAATGGAAGAAATAGTGTAGACAACACCTCTATCTCCTGCAATAAAATTTCACAAGAGGGAGTAGAGGAGATCATCCTTAAGTGATGTTTACACTGCCTAAATCATGCCATGCAAATAATTAGTTTGTTAACTATTGAGAATGACTTGTTATTTTGAACATGTAGGTTTGCATATTAACAAATACTAACCTAAAATCTGACTCCCAAGTATCAGCCATCATTGATAACATCAGCGTGTAAAAGAGAGATCAAATGAACAGGCTTTCAAATTTGGATCTGCTTCCTGCTACCACAGAGCTCCTGTGTGTGCAGTCAACTTCAGTGTATGAATTTTTTTTACGAGGTGATGATCCAGATTTACAGAGTTTCCAGAGTTTTATGCTCACCAGAAAACGGAGTTTGGATGTGGACCTGTATATTTTTACTTCCCCTTGGCCTGGGGTAGCTCTAAGTGTGAACCTTTTTCCCTCTCCCCAGTGCCCCGAGACATGTTTCTTTCACACAATTCAGTATGTTAACATATAAGAAAGTAAAATGTCATGGTCCAAGTGTCCAGTCAGAGCTATTCCTATTTCCATCCAATCCCACATGCCTTCCTTTACATACACACACATGCACAACCATCCTCATCCATTGAAGCACTAGACTTTCCATTTTCTATGCATTCGCCGGTTGGTGGTTTGCAAGTGCAGAAGCAGATATGGCTGAGATATAGCAAAGAGATTTTGCAAAAGTTTCTGTTAACAGTTGCACAAGAAGTAAACAGGATTAGACAAAACAAAAATTGCTGTTTGCATTTTCCAGCTTTGGAAATTTTTCCTTTTGATCATTGTTTGCTAGGGAATTTGGGGGCCTTTAATGTGTTCAGGGACCTTCACTAACATAGCTTTGCTTTCTGCATCTCCTCTTGAAAATGGCTGGCAAGATAAGTTCTTCCTGATAACTAAGGGTCATTGAGGTTTAGTGACCTTCTATGGACACCCTTGCGACATCGCTGCTTGCAACTGCAGCCAAATGTGGACTGCGGAGGTAATTAAGATAACAGAGGTAGAGACTGGGCTTACAAACAAAATGGAGCTTGCTGTATGATAAAGGTGCTTACACAGGGCTCATAATCTCTGAAATGCAGCTCACAAGTTGCACTGTCCCCAAACAGCCACAAGTGAGAAATCCTTTCTCCAATCTGCAGCAGCCAGCACTCATGCTCGTCATGAGGAAAGCACAGAAATAGCAATGGTGCAACACCATGTTCATCTGCCACAGTCAGCCTCAGCAACGCAAACGCTGATCTTTCTTTTTGGCATGGTGGGGAAAGGGGGCAGGGAGGTATCTTAACATCATGTATTACTTTGTAAGTTTTCTCTTTAGTCTGAATGAGCCCAACAGTATCACCAGGTGCTGAATGATGGCTTCTGAGCTACCTTATTGTATCAGGTTTGGTATGCCAAATCTGTGGTGAACTCCGCAGCATCAGATGCACATCTCCAAGGGTCCACCACAAGACCCTGGCCCACTACAGGACAGTCAGGCCTCCTAGCAAACGATCACATCCACAGCAGGACATCTGTTGTCAAGGTGGCATATTTTCCCAATTTCCTTGCTTCTTCAGTTCAAAAATGCTGACTTGAATTTTGGTAAAGGGTCGTTCTCACTGCTTCAGTGAAGAGCAGGCGGCTGGGTGTCACAAACCATAAAGTGAAACTTGAGAGGAGAAAGGAGGAAGCAAGACTCATCTCCTTAGGCACATTCCAAACATCTTATTTATATTCTACCTTTTAAAGTACAGTTCTGTTGTCAGATACAGCCTCATTCTGCTATCAGCAGCCAGAAATACAAAATGGCCTGGAGTTCAAAGCAGTAAAAAATCAATGCACAGATTTCATTTTATCACACATACACAATGATTGGCCGAATTTGTGTCTACCGAAGAGCCTGCAGCTAAAGGGTACTATTTACAAACTAATTCACATTTATGGTTAGATCAGGTAAGTATTCATTGAACAGGGAGGAAGAAATTGAGCAAACTAGCAAGGGACTTGCATCACACAACTCCATATACTAGATAGGACAGGTGAAACAGCGACAGTCATTAAGAGTGAAGAAAAATCTGAAAGCAGAGTTCTTAACTGTGACAAACATGCAGCAGTGGATTATAATTATTGTTTTGTTTGTTTACAGCAGTCCTGTCCCTAACTTTTACTTCCTCAGCTGATGACCTAACAAGTAAACCAATTACTTAAGCAAAAATTAGTTTTAACACTAATGAGCATTTTTCTGAAAGGAAGTAGCTGCATGGGACTGTGCTGTCACTAAGGCCTCTTGTTTGTCACTGCTTCCCAGTTCACAGGTGATCCAAGTTCTGGCTTGGTTAGCTGCACACTCTGGCTGAAGTTGCCAGAGCTTTGGGACCCAGGTGGGAGCAAGAGTGTCAGCAGTGCAAATATCCCTCAGTGGTTCCCAGTGATGGCTGGGGAAGGGAAGGAAAGAAACTCAGGTGCCATTTGAGAAAGAAGTCCTGAGGACCGGCAAGAGGAGCAGGTGTCTGTGGAAGTGAGGGAACTTCCTTAGGATTGTGAGATTTTCTGAGGCATGTATTTCATTCATCTTTCATCTTAAAGGATACTGACCACAGGGCTATGAATCACCCCAGTGCTAACATCTAAGTGAGACTACAGCAGCAGCGCTGAGGTCAGTGATACCCCAGAAAAGGAAGCAGTGAATAGGTGGTCATTCAGTATAATATCAGGTCGACTTGATATTTAGAGGATTACATATGTTTCCAGAAGAATCATGACTTGGATACATGTGATCAAAAGCATCTGCATAGAAATTGGAGGCAGAAGTTTGATAGCAGGCAAAGTGCTTAGAAGCAATGAGCTCCATTGAAAAGGTAGGTCTTTGGGTTTCTGGAGGGAACAATTTTTTTACTACTTCTGTAACAGCAAATAAGGGATTACAGTTGCTGTGCCATACAAACTAGAAAGAACATTAGAAGAAAACAATTAGTACTTTCTGTGGTTCATTTTAAACAGAAGATGCCAGGTGTTCAGATACTAAGAAACTAGTCTAGGTGATCTAGAATGAAATATGGCGCTAAAATACAGAATACTGTAACTGAACTATAGCAATGCTTATTTAAACACAGACACTGTCCTGTCTTCAAAGTTTAAATTCTCTGGATGCAGACACAGTAAGTCACCCAAGGCATTGTAATATAAAAATCCCTTTCACTGCATAAGCACACTTAACTTTTATGTTAAGCTTTGCTTCAATATATCTGTAAGTCTGCATGTTCACTACTGATGAGATACTGAAAGTCTATAGTAAAAGGCTCCCTAAATGTGGATGAATTGAGTAAATCTCTTGTACTGTGGGGGATTTTTATTTTTTTTTTGAGTATGACCGTACATTTGTGCAGGATTATATCATCTCATCATCTGCAACTTTTTTCTCTGAAATGGTGCTACTTGCTCTCCACAGCTGTTGTATAGCCGTCCCAATTCTGAGCTGTCTAAGGTTTGTCCACTCCTTTTAGTGAATTTGGCTAGACTGATACTGTTTTCTGTTCCTGCTATTAGTTTCATAAACATAACTAAGCCAATGCAATATTGAAATGTTGTTTCTTTATCCATCTTCAAAAAAGAAGAGGAGTTTAATGTATTGGGTGTAGCTACAGAGCAGCCTGCTTCACGGCCCTAACTAGCCATCCTCCTTTGTTTAACTGTGTTAAGAATGAGTATAGTCAGCTGTACGTTCTGTTGCTCTCTAATATGAGCATTTATCTGCACAGAAAATTGTGGAAAATAGAACTATTCATGTAGAGTAGTTCTCAATTTAGAGTTTCAAACAGAAACTACACACTTGCCTGAATCGCTGCCTTAAATTTAATTTGCATGGAATTAATGCTATGAGGGATCAGCTTTATCTGAGCTTTATTCCCAGAAAACATCTCATACTTCTGCATAATGAAAATCAGCTTTTTGCTTGTTCAGGTCTGAGCTTGTTCCGCCCAGCAGCCACCATCCAGCTCTGCCAGTGGGCAAGAATGACTTCCAACAGAGGCATCGCAGACAACACTCCTTGAGTATCCAGTGAAGGCAGATGCAGTGTTTTCCCCATCTCTTCTGGGAGCTCTGCATCTTACTATAATGATATTACGAATTTCTTCACAGAAGTACCCTTCAGTTATAAATAAAGACCAGGTTATTGGAGCAGTAAAAGAAAAGAACATCTTTTGCCTCATTTTGTTAGTTTCATTAAAATCTGTGAGATTTCGCTACAGCTTTCTACAGCTGACAACCCGCAGCCTCATTAGGATTATTTGGTGATAGTTGGTAAGCAAAGATGCTTTTTCACACATTGCTGCTGTCTCTTTTTCTGTCAGTGACAAGTGCCAGCTACCTTCTCCTTCATTGCTGACTTCTCAGGCAAACAAGCCCTGGTGATACAGTAAGTACAAAACAAAGGTATTTTTGAGACAGTAATACAATAATAAGTGTTTCAACTACTAACTTCTCTATTCTTTGCTCTTTCTTCTGAAACACCACTAATACACAATAAGCACTCAGCAGTGATTTCAACTCTACATTATTGGAAGCAAAAGAAGCTGAATCATGTTACATGAACAAGCAGGTGCTCCTCACTTTTACACTTCTGACAGAAGCTGTGAAATCATCAGAGCCACTGGCTTTGATGTTACAAGAGAAACTGCAAGGGCACAGGCAGTGTCATTCCCTGTAGGTGAAAAACAGGTGGACCTTCATCTTAAATCCACATTGGTCTGACGGGTTAACAGACTGCTGTTTGAAGACTTGCATTTGTTCCTCTCTCCTGATCTTTTAATTTATTGTCTGTGTAAAGGGAGATTTGCTTATTGGCATATCCCAGGCTCTTGAGTTTTATTCTGCTTTTTACATAATAAGTTCTTTGTCCAGAAAGCAAAGAAATGTGATGACTATAGCTTTTGTTCCAAGGTCTGGGTTGAGTTTTGGGCCATTAAGACTTCTTCCAATTGTACGATCTTGTTCCCTCAGGCTTTTTATGTAATGGCTGATAAAGGAGTTGGAAAGCAAATTTATTGCCTCTTTTTCTTAAAGGCTTTCCTTTTCATCCTTGACAGCGGTAACGGGACCTTTATTGCTGATGCTATTGGGTTTCTCCTGAGTGTCTTATTCTTCAGTGTCATTAACAAGATAAGTTATCCCTTCCTAAATCTCCTCCTCCTGTTCACTTTCAAGGGTCATGTTTTTGCATGGCTTCAGTGGTAATGGGCAGAAGGTTCCCACTGAGCATATGGAAACTCTACAGATCATCTTGGATTAGAAGTGCACTTATTTGCCATGGATCTTCACGTATCTCTTCTTTGGGTATCAGATATTACAGGCAGCCAAAAACCCCCATTGAGCCAAAAAAGAACTGGAGCTGCTTTAACGTCATGTGATATTCTTCTTCTTTGTTTTTCCCAGACTTCTGTCTATTTTCAGTTTGGAACCCACCATTGTGCCTGATATTCATGTTCTCAGTGAGGATTATTTCTGATGACTTCACAGTTTCATAATGACATTGAGCAATGGCTGACACCTCTCTGCACACACTGCAGCAATTTCTATTTACAGACTGTCTTTATTCCTAGTTAACAATGATACAGCAAATTTCTAATTCACTACCAACAGAGAATGAAAAAGATCAGTCTTTTAAACTAGGGAAGAAAAAAAATCAGTTTACCACTTTCTAAGGACATTGCTACCTACCTATGGCTATGGGGAGCATAATAATTATTCAAGGAGCAAACATATTCAGGGAAACACCAAATCTGCACCCATTCTCCTATGCATTAGTCTAGCAATGAAGATTGATCATTAGAGATGAAAAGGGAATAGCTACACTGCAGAAAGATTTCAACCTTTCTGAGTCTAGGATATAAGTATAAAGTAACCAGATCTGCCACTTTATTTGTGAAAGACTGTACGCTGCCATGATTAAAAAAAAAAAAGTTCAACAGACTTTAAAAAGGTCAACAGACTTTATAAAAGCTGGAGGATTCACCTCTCTTTGTGTCCAGCACTGGCAGAGTGAGAGAAGCCTTTTGCCTCCCTCTCTCACTGGCTGCCCCTCCTCAGCATGGCTGAAAGAAGGAGTAGGGTCAAATGAAGGCTGCAGGTCAAAGCAGGTACAACACACCTCATGGTCTTGCTGTTTGATTCCATCTTAGACCTTGCACAATCAGTACTCAGGCACTCACACCTATGTGGTGGAACTAAAAAGACTTCAGAAGCCCTCAAGTCAAACAAAACTCCCTTTTCCCTCAACCTCAACTCAGACAGATGAAAATGCTTAATCTCTCAGACACAGAAGTAAGCCTTTCGTGTTTCAGCATTTGCTCTCCCTACGAGATTCAATGTTCTGGTCACATGACGAAAACATCTTAAAATCACATTTTTAATTAACTAGAGCAACGCCAATATGGCTTCTTAGCTGCTGCATTTATGCAGAGGTCAATGAATTTAATGCCCGCACTTCTAAAATGCCACAGTTCTGAAGGTACCATGTCCCATAAAACTTGCGATGGATTTTTTTCTTTTAATATCTCATTATTGTCATAATGGTTGCTTTGCCTTCAGAAGGACCAAAGCAGCCTAATTCAAATGGATGGAAATACACAGACTGAGACCTTCACAGTGGTCAACGGGAGTTAAGCATTTCTCTCCTGATGCTCTCAGCACAGTCTGGATGCTTCCGTCTCCAGCGCAGTTTTGGCACTCTTGTCTTTTACTAAGAATACACTACAGCAGCAATGTTTAAAACGATTTTCAAATCACAGCGCCAGCCTGCTATCTGGAACATTGGGAGAAGACATATGCATCGAGAAAATAGGAAGGTATTTCATGTTTTGAGATTGTCCTAAATCAGGGTCAATAGCAACGACAAAGCAAACACCGGCACTGGGCTGACTTATCATTAGCATGCAAAACAGAAAAAATGTACAGATAAGGTGTCCTGTGAACAGTGATAAAAGGGCATTGCCAAACCCTTCTACATTTTGTTTAACATGTCATCACTGAAAACACTTCTTTACAAACCTGAATATACTTTGTTTTCTCTCATTATATTTTTCCTCACTCGACTAAGCAACCTCCATCCCCAAACTCATCCTTCTTCTGTCCCGTCCCCCGCCCCCTGCTCATTCTGCTGGAGCAGGAAATGAACAGAGCTTCGTTTGTTTGCTGGTGCCAGCAGGAGCAGCAGCAATGTCAGCCCTGCAGGAGCAGTCACCCTGCCTCCGTGGCCCTGGGTGAGGGGGCACCTTGTGTTTTTGGGAATCATGCATCCCAATGAACTGCTGTTCCTCTGAGAGAACAAGGTTTGTGGAGGTCTCAAGTAAGCAATTAACTATTTTTTAAAAAAAGGAAGACAGATTCAAACCCGAGTATTTTAGAATGATGGCATATTTAGAGAGATTAGAGAATTTGCTACAAGAAAAGAAAAGTATTCAAAATTAGGGCTTAAACAGCAATAGCAGGTTCTCTTAGGTAATCACTGGACAACATAAGCTGAAGCCAGAGCATCTGCTTTCTTGCAGCTCCACTCAGGGCCTCCCATTCCTTTTTGTGTACATATGGATCATATATTGCAGAGATATATATACAAAATAATAGTTGTCCATACCAAGTTCTGGTTTCTCTCTTTCTTCTCATCACACAGGGAATGGAAACAGCTTCCAAAGGTTTAGGCTTTGGTCCTTTGCTGTGCTCCAGGCACGCATGCAATAGCATGACTTTCATTAACGCAATCTTCAAAACAAGTAGATCAGCTTTCCCACCCTTGTTCTTTTCAGAGCCTCATTCTTCTGGTAGCCTGCAGCCTTCCTCATTTCCAGCTTAAAAGCACTCAGTGTCTGTTTACAGTCAGCTGTTCCTACCCAATTTGCTCTTTTTTTGCAGGTAGGCTAACATCTTCCCGTACCTACTTAGAGAGAACAACTTTATTCATGCACTACCTGCCTTTGCTGGGATAGAGAAATCAAAATCTTTCGCTTTCTCCTTCTCATATAGGATGATGAAAAAAATGGAGAAACTAATAGCTGGGGTTTCTTTTGCCTAATCTTTTGAACAAATTTGAATTGACCTGCCTTAAGTATGTATGGCCAGAACTGTGCAAAGTACCCCAGCTGAAGTCTCACTTGAGGCATATATTATCTGTATTGGGAGACAGGTCAACAGATAAATCATCCAAGATCTCCCATGTTCTCATATTTATGTCATCCTCATGTATTTCATATTCTTCTTTTTTTTTCCCCATAAAAAGGAGCCCTTTGTGGCAATACTTCAGGCAGCTTGCAGTGCTTAGGTAGGGAAACACCCATTTGTATTCGTTAGGAGATCACTCTGCTGGGAAACTTAAAGAGATTTGCAATCTGAACTCTTGAGAGTGCTAGGCAAGTCAAAAGCTATCTGCTACTGAACTCTTGAGAGGGCTAGGCAAGCCAAAAGCTATTTGCTGCTGAAACTGTTATTTCACTAACTTGCTTATTCAGAATACCTTCTCCTAGTTGCATGCTTTGATTCTTTCCACTATACAGTTGGCTTGTTGCTTGTTGCTTCCTTACTCTCCTCCACGCTTCTCTTTATTTTTTTCTTCATTATCAACCCCTGTAGAAATGCTATCAGCAATTTCTGTAAGGTGGGGAGACTTTCAAAAAGAGTCTTAAGATCAATGTTGGCTCAGCACAAGTTTAATTTAGAACATGTGATGAGTCTGACTCACACAGTGCTATTCATGCCATCCATCCCTGATTTGGAACAAGCCTAGTAGTTCAGTTATGACCTGAAAATGTCTGAAGCCAAATTATATATAGCATTTTAAAAATATTTATAACATTAAGAATGGTTATAAACATCTCCAGAGTCCCTGAAGTGATGCACAGCTTCACAACAGGCACGTTTGTGTCTGAAGCCTACAGTGAACACCTACTTCACAACACCTGGACCTCTCCGCACAATACATTCATGCCCATGTACAAATGACTGAGCTTAACATGCTTCTCCCAGGTTTCCTCAAAGGATTGCCTTTGAAAGAACACACCAAAGAGCAGAAGTATTCTCTGATCCTAAAGAGGCTTTGCTGAGATTAGATTCTCTCAGCACTCCAACGTCTTTATCTCTGACCTTGCAGGTAAGAAAACATCACTGGTCAGCTACAGCTATGAGACCTATATGGCAGGATGAACAGGCATGTGAGGAATGCAGGCAATGTTATTCTCGTCTGTGATCCAGAAATTGGCTTTAAGACTTAGTGAGAGAATAATCACCCTGACCTTCGTTTGCAACATCTTGAAAAAAACCACCAGTGAGGACATTTACCACGTGCCACCAGATGCCAGCATACAGGCAGAAAAATTTCACTGCTTCTCCTCCAGAGCATCGCGCTGAGCAGGAATTCAAAACAAGCCACTGGGGTGAGGACAGGACACCAGCAGTGCAGAGCAGTCACAGCCACGTCTCGCCAGCACTGCGACATGCCTGCTCCTAGAGAAAAAGTATCTGGACCAGACTGGCCCTGACACGGTGGGATGTGAAAGGAGGAATACAGACAGCTGGGCAGCACATTCCCTGGTACTGCAACTACGTGTCTGGAGGAAGAAGAGGCGAGCATGGACCCTTTGCTAGATAAAATCTTGCAGCTTTATGTCTCACATTCTTCACTTGAAGCCTGGCTGCCTCATATGAGATAAATACCTGTGCATGAGCTTAACTCAGGCCTAAATTTAAAGCACATAAACATAAAAAAAAAATTGAGTTAAGCATTTTGCTTGCTGAACTGGGCCTCTCGTTTGCAAGGAAGGAATCTGCTGGGGGCAAGCGGTGGACACCTTGTTGTCACGATTACAGTGGGCTGCTTGCCTGCACACAGCAATGGGATGTGCTCTGGAGGCAGTCCCTGGGTAGGCATAGAAAAGGAAAAGTAGAGAGGACAGAATGGAAGCATATATTTGAAGATTATAGACTACTTTGGAGAAAAAAAGGGCAGCAGGTGGGTGGCAGAGTGATGAGGAGGAGGCAGGGGAAGAGGGTCAGGAGGTGTCCAGGGCCACACACCACAGCAGCGCATGGGAGGCCCCAACCCAGGGCCGAAACAAAAAAAAATCCTCAGTTTTAAATAAATATGTACAAACAAAGAGCCAAAAAAAGACGTAAAAGGTGAGACTGATGATGCTTGATCCTTTTGGGTTCAGCTTGGCAGGCTGCAGATGCCAGACTGTTGGTTATGGTGCTGCAGCAGTGCACTGCCACGCAGGGATTCAGTGGAAGGGAAAAAAGGATTGAATTGTGTGTGGCTCCCTATTTTTGTATCCTGTTTCTCTCTTTCTCAATAGGATGTTTTATTTCTTTCACAAAGGAATCACAAGACAAAGGGATATACACAGAAGATTTGAGGTTATAGAATCTTATCTGGCCAAAACAGAAAGAAGAAAAGAGTAGAGGTATTTGATGCTAAATGTCAAGAGACTATAGAGGCACTATTCTTTACGGACAGCAAACGAGAGACACTGATGCTAGTAGTTGCCTTCGAAACCAACTCCCAGAAGCTGCAATAATAACCTCTTGCAAAATGGCTACTGATCCTTTTTTGTAACTGTTCCAAGCTGTCTGGACATCCCTCACCCCTATGCTGTGGCAAAGTAAAACAGTGCTTTAAGTGTGTTAAGAGTAAAAAAAAAATCAAATATCCTTTACTCTTCTTGCTGTAGACATATCCACTTCCCTGGTTATGTCTGGCCAATTTGCTTATTTCTTGCCATAGCACTCCATACTTAAGAGTTCTCAAGAGATAAGGCAAACTCATCTAGAAATCACTGTATTCATATCTAATGGTTTCAGGTGCTGCTACTATTCTTATCTGCTCTTGAAAAAAGGTCAAGGATATTAGTGAGTCATGTTTTTTCCTCCATTTATTCTACAGTTCAATGCAGGTTATCCTTTATCGCCAGCTGGACAAGTATTGCTTTAACATTCTTCTCAGCGCTGGTCATAGAGAACTTGATTGCCTTCTTGTTAAGCTAAATTTACACTGGCATGCCTTCTTTGTCTACTTTAGACTTCCAGTGGGATGAGGGAGGAAAAAATATCTGGTTCGTTATTCAGCAAGATACCAGTGATGAAATTACGGCCCTGCAGCCGCTTTGTCTGTAAGCATCCTAGTCTCTCCAGTGTGGTGGAAAGCTTTCATGACCAAAGACAGGCATTTGCTGGACATTGGGACTTCTGGGATGTGATGGCACTTCCAAAGCCAAAGTTGTCAGGCTTTTCCCTTTCACGCAACTTCGCTCTTGATCTAAACCCCTCTCTCTTACCACTTATTTAGCCTTTCAAATCAGTAGATCCACACAGAATACAAGAGACTCCACATCTGTAGATTCCTGCAAGCACGACCAAACCCTTGGAGCTCAAGTCACAAATACTCAACTTAACATGAGGTTTCCTTGACGAAGTCCCAAGGCAATGATTGTGCCTTTGCTAGCTATTTTCTCCTTAGTGATGCAACCACCCACAATGCGGTAGGAGCTCGCAGCTAACAAAAAAGGCATGCTGTGATTTGGAAAAGCTAGCCCACAACTATACTGGCCTTTTCGGACAGCGATTCAAAGCTCACCAACAGGTCAAGCCTACAATAAGAAAATGTCAAGCAGGCTACCTGCTGTGATTTCTTATAAATTTATTAAAGAGAGAAATGTTGCCCTCTGCACAGTATTAGCAGAAAAAAAGCACACTACTTACATATTAGATCCAGAAGGCATTGCTGACGAAAGCTCTTCCCAAGACTATTAGAATGCTGGAGCATGTCCTAATCAGTAGACCGTTGACTGCATCTCAGAGAGCTCATATAAGAACAAGACGGTGAATGCTGAAAGGTCGTCATGCTTTCATGATTTGAAATAAAACACTCTGAAGCAAAATGACTGCCCACAAGTATATACAGAACAGTGGCAGTGGTGCAGTGACCAGGAGTGCTCTCAAGGTCACATTTTGAAAAGATGAAATCCATGTACAAAACCTTTGATTCAAAAATTAAACAGTATTTGTACATGTGACCACCATAATAGCATGTAAGCAGAGGTGGCTTAAACTATAAAGGACGCATTAGGTGCATGCACAATTACCTAAGTAGTTCCATGCACAACTCTTGTCCTTATTTCCTCAACCATTTTGCCTCGCATATAAGCCAATAAGTAATGAAGAGAGTACTTTAGCACCACTCAGTGTATAATTCTCCTCTAAAGACAGTTTCTACGTACACATGCCTGTGTATGGGTGCACCTTTTGAATTAGAGAAGTATTTGAAAAATGTATTTACCTGTGGCAAAGAGAAAGCTTTTTGTAGATAATTACCTTTGCTGTCTTAAGGATCTGAAACATGTTTTGTGGTTTGGACTTCCTTTCTTTCTTAAAGCAAATGCTTAAGATTGCGCAATTGTTACGCCACAAACATAAACACAGGGGAAGCTGAGAGTGCTGTCATACTAAATTTTGGAGCCCCACACTATCAGCTGTTTTGTACTGATGAAGTGCAGAGAAAAATGACCAGATATGTCCCCGTGACTATACAAAACCAAGGACAACTGGGCCTATTTTGATGGGCTTCAAAAAACTATGAGCAAGAGAGGGCAAAAATTAAAATTTAACGAAGGTGATCCAAATACTCAGATTGGAAGATTTATTCCCCACCACCACAGGCCATGTAAACGGGGAAAATCAGCTACCCTTCCACGTACATCACCCGGTATGTTCACTTCTGCCAGGAAGAGCTGGTGGCTGGTTTGAACTCATCTCCTTAGCTGGTCTCTTGGGCTCAGTGGGTTGCAAGTAATCCTAACATTCAAAGCCATCTCCAAAATGCCACCATGAGGGAGGAAGTGGGATGGACTGATGGAGTAAGTTACCAAAGCCAGTAACAGGATGAGGGCGAAATGGATGGGCTCCCTGGCAGCAATTAGGGTGAGAAGCTGCACTGCAGGCTCCAGCCTAGTGACAAAGCCACACGAATGTCTGCATAACTAAACTGCTCTGGTACCCACAGGACAGCCAAGCAAAGGAAAGGACCCACAGAATCAAACTGGAAAGACAGTAAAGGTGCAGGGCTGGGCACCTTACTTCCACGCTGAGGACATTTCAACACTCCACTTCTCTCATACTGGTAAGGTCCCCGTATTTTGTTTGGATTTTTTCCCCTCAGCTCTGCCGGGGAGTCCCCAGCACTGTGTACTGCTCACCCAGGCAGCAAGGGGCATGCCACTTCCACTACACCCTTCTAAAAGGAACAAGACGGGGTTCACAGTCAATACTTCCATTAGCTAGGTAACTCTGGTTTCTCTCCACAGCTCTCTGTATGCTGAATCTGGGAGGCGTTATGTGAAAAACAGAGTGCTGTAAGAAAACAGTATCATGACCAGTAATCATTAATAAAATAAAATCTGCACTTCTGAGTTCCAACTTTTGTATATTTTACCTTAGTGTGTACAACGTAATAGGAAGAGGCCAACGCTAACAGCCCATAACTACATCACCCTTCTGAACTGCACTGAGTGTCTTTGAGGAATATGTAGTTCCCAAGCTGCTTGTCTCCCTCACCAGAAGATGTGGTCTTCAGGTTTGACCCACCATGTGCAGCATTTACAACGATCACAACACACTTTGCTTGCTGTGACTCACTGAATTTGAGCCTACATAAAACACCATCAGCACCACCTAACACCATCTAAAGCACAGCACTCTTCATGCCACATCTTAGAAGGAAGTAATGTGTGAGAGTGAACAACTCCTGCTTTTTACTTGGAAAATCATCTGGAAACCTTTTCAGTCTAAATTGTGTTTAACCACCCCAATCTTTGCCATTGCTCCCAGCCACGTTCTCCTCCATGGCAGTGACCTAGCTAACCCTGTTTCCTCTCCTTCATGACCACACTGCAGTTCATACAACTGCAGACGGTTATCAAATTCCCTTTTATGTCCAAGCTATAAATGCTTCATTCCTATAATCTTTCCTCTTATGCAACTGACATTTTTTTCCCCCTCTCATCAGAAGCAAAAAGGTGAAGTGTCTTCCTGCCCTGTAATGCTGCTAACTATTCATTTTCTTTTCAAACAGGCTAAATGGTTTTTAATTGGTAAGATGCTGACAGAGGAAATGGTAACGATGGACTTGTGCAAGAGTCTTTCATCTGCAGGATGGCAGATCTGAGATCAAAGGCTGCCAAGTTCTTGGAGCATGTTGGTATGCTGCAGCAAGGAAAGCCTTTGCAATGAGGGATCTGCTGGAGGTGGATCAGAGCTACCTCATCGTAGCTGGCCATGGCTGCAGGACCAGCAGCTGCCACTTGCTGACAGAGAGGTTATAAAAATAAGCTACTGGTCACTGATGCACAGCAGAACGAAGGAGGGGTAACACGGTGTGAACAGGAAGTGAACAGGAAAAAAGCCAAATAAAATCTAAACATAAATCCTGCATTTTCAGGGAAGTAGGTGTCAAACACCATCATTAAGAAAACAGGGGAAGAACAGTGGGTGCGGTGTGGCTGCGACCCTCATACCTACACACACTGCCCATCTGACTTGAACAAAAAAAATCAGTCCCAGTTGGCGCACGTCAACGCTTTCTTCGGCCAGGGTAGTGAAAGCCGTGCAGCCACACAGATCAAAGGCCAGCCCATGAAAGCTCAGGCACGGCCTGCATCTGACTTCACAAAACACAGGTGAGAAGGCCAGAAGATAGACCGTCTCCTGGCCAAAAGCCTTTCAAATATATTTGTCAGCAAACGTACTAGAATGTGCTTTGCTGCAGTGCTTTCAGCCTCCACAGAACCCTGTACCTTAGGGAACATTTAAAAGGAGTCGGAGATGGGTAACTAAACAAAACGTAAACACTAATATGCTCTCCAACTTGTATGGATGTGAATTTTCTCTCCATCTCCACTGAAAAATTTTCTGGGCTATGAAAATTGAAAAAGGTTGGAAACAATCGCCTTAGTGATCCAATAGCAATGCAGAAAAGCTACGTGAAGGAAGCCCCTTGAAAATAAGTTGCATCTTGCAGTTTATTCACCTCCCACACTAAAAGCTGAACTCTTGCTGAACCACTACCTCAGTAAAGCAAACTGGGCATGCTGGCCACAGTGACCACCCCTTCTCCAACAGTAGCACTCATGCCAAATTAGAAATAGTGAATATTCTGCATCATCTTGGGCAAAATAATTAAATCGGCACTTGAGATTTCATGCCATTATTTTTTAACAAACCGCTCTTAACTCTCCAGTATTTTGGCTTGGTCCTTTTCTAGAATGCTTTTGGAAAGGCTATGGAAATCAATCATGTTTTTGCAAATAACAATGCTGTACTTCGCCCTCTTTGGAACCAAACACGTGTTTACACCTGGAATTATTCTTAGTTAATGTTTCATGTAGGCACTGTTATTCTGCACTACATCAGAAAGGATATAGTCTAGAAAAAACTGCATATGCAGACAAACTCTAAAGCAAGGTAGGAAAGTTCTGTGGAAAATCTGAAAGAGAAGTGGTACCATAGAGGAAACAGAAGACAGGGGAACTGCAGAGCTTTGCTGTTTCCCACACTGAAGTTCATGGGTCATTTAGATCTCCTGTTCTTATGGCAGTTCTTTTTTAATTCTCCAGCTAACGGTTATCTGAAAAGGCAGCGTTAGTGTCTAAAACCATAGCTACTGCAATATCATGTCAGCAGAAAATGAAGCAATCAGAAGGAAGTGTAATATCTGATGATCTAATTGCATATTAATACTCCTATTCCCCTCTCCCCAAAATCCACAGGTTTCCAAGTTCGAATAGGATGAGGTCCCAATAGCTAGTTAGATTAGCTTGTTAAAATCTAAGGTCATTACAAATTTTTCATAATTTTTTTTAAGCAACACACATTATGATTTGCCATTTAAACTGGAATTGAGCTCAGCAGTAATACATATGTTATTTAAAAACATCAGAGATTTCTGAAAGTAGCTACAAAGCAAAATCTGTTTGGAACTGCTCAGTTTTATGCACGGAGGTTTCTGCATGAGCTGGCAGATATATTTAAATTTCCTATTTATACAGCAACTTACATCCACGTTTTACAAACACGAAGGACTAAACCTCGTAACTGGCTTGTGAAACACATCACTGTTTTAGAACTGACAAAACTCACACAAAAAGAGAGACAAATGTCTTGTCTAGGATCAAGATAGGAAGTCAATGAATAGCTAGACTCTGCACTTTCAGAGCTGAAACCTTGTGTATATGCCTTCTTTGCATATAAAAAGTCACTTATCTTCAAACAGTCATAAGACTGGTCATGTCATATAAGCCTTTGTATACAACCAAGTTCTCCCTGCAGCAGCAAAATGAGTGACGACTGAAAAGAAATCAGTTCAGACCAAATCAAACGCAAAGAGAAATCAGCTTTCTTGTTTTTGTGAAAATGCAACCAAAAGAAATGAACAATAAAATGCCTTAAACAAATCAAACAGTCAGTTCAACTCCAAACCAAAAGTCTTACTTTGGGAATTTCTTTCCATGACACACAATACGGTAGTTCAAACCCCTTTCAAAATTTCAGTTTTGAATCCATGTTTTAAAATTAGGCTTAGGGTATTTTCATCTCTCCTTCCTGATGCTGGCGCAGGGAGGAGAACCCAATCCCCCTATCTCTGAAATAAGCACCAGAAGCATTCAGCTACCCCATGACCCTTTCTCAGTGAATATACAGTGATACTATGACTGGAGTATCTCTGGAGAGGGCCCTCTACTCCACAGACTCGAGCTCGGGACTGCCTGGCAAAGTGGAAAACACACCTGGTCTCCCACCGCATCAGTCACTCTTCTGGTAGGGAGAATCATTTCCACCCCACAGACCTCAGTTTTATTTTCCAGCAACCTGGTGGGCGAACATCATCTGAACTCACAGTTTTGAGATGAATCAAACTACTTCAGAAACAAGTAAGTGGCTGGTTGGTGCTGCGCAGGGATGTTTCTCCCTCCCTCCTTCCATCCCTTTCTGGAAAAAGGCTATCTCTGCAGCTACATAGGTAGCCAACTACTTCAGACATGCTTAATGGGTATCATCAAGAACAAAACCTGCCAGTTCTTAACAGTGAAGCCTAAGAAAGTCTGGAGAAGTCCTTAGAGCTGAGCTGACACAGCCATAGGGGATGGGAGGCAAACTGAGTGGGAAGCAGGGAACTGGAGGGTTTTGTAAGGGAAGGAGAGGGTACAATGAAAAAGGAGTAGGCACTGACAAACGAGGCATACCACAGATCCTAGCTCTAGATTATGTATTTCACACTACAGCCACATGGAGCACTGCACGGGATGGACTCCTCATTTCTCATAATTTCCAGCATCATCTGAAATCTTCAGCTGTGATAGCCCCATTGCTCTTCATAACCTGTTTATTTTGTACCTTATGTGCTACAAAATGCAAATATATATTGGTTTAGCTGCCGGGAGTATGTGTCTCTGTTACCTTTAAGAACATTAGTGCTTTGTTGAGATTTGGCTTTTATCTGCAAAAGTTTCACGAGGTCTTTAACTTCTTCCCAGATCTCAGCATGCACTGCTTGCTGTGAAACTTCATCAAATGCTCTGCATGACTGGTGAATGCAATGCCTGGTCTCTAGTGCCCGCTGCAACTAACACAGACATATAAGCTAATTAATGACTTCTGTAGTCTCAAGAATTATCTCTGTGGTCTACAGGCCACTTAGCACTGACTTGAAAACCCCCAGCACTTGGCAGATAACTATCAGGAGGTAAGGCATAGGGCTCAGGCTGGCATGCAAAAGGAAGCAAAGCTGCACTGCCCAGGTGGTCTCTGGAGTCAGTACTGAGGTACAAATTCTGAAAACTGCTACTTCAGATGTGTGTGGTTTGGGTTTTGATCCTTCATATAAGATCTCACTTGGATTTTCTCACTCTGAACAGGGAAGTTAGATGTCTTTCACCGATCTTTCCTAGCCGCTTCCCTGACTATTTGGCTTGTGAAACCTGCAGGAGAAATCAATTTCTTCAAAATATTACCACAGGTGAAAAAAAAAAAAAAAATTCTGTTGATAGTATACTCTGTAGATATTTGCTTCTTCAACACAATTTCATCTAAATTTAATTTAAAATGCTGTGTAGTCACATTAATTTAAAACAAATAGGGCAGTTCCACCAGCATACCCTACTGGTAATATGGTTGTGGTAATAACATACAGCCATAGTCTACACCAATTATAAGACCTTGTTACCTTTCTTCTTTATATGGTACTAAAGTCCTACATGATTTAAATGAGTCTCTGACCTCTCACAACAGCAGTAACAGGAGTACTTTGCACTCATACAGCACCTTTCATCTTGGAGCGCTTCTGACACATGAAGTTTCATTGCATCTCTGTGACACACAGGTAGGCGTCTAGGCACACTTCAAAGGCAGGGGAACTCTGCCACGGAAAAGTTACACAACTTGGCCCAAAGCCCCAGGGAACAGCTGGGAATGTGAACTCTCCCATTGCTTGTTCTGAACATCCAGACAATAACACTTACCCCAAAAATGAGCTTCATAAAGCATTAATCAAATTGTTTAACCCCCTACTAAGTTTGCAAATGGCATGGGCAGACGGTAGGTTCACTAATTCTTTTTGATACGTTATTCATGACTTGTTCTCCTTTTCTGGCAACACTTTTTTTCTTAAGGGAAAAAAAAGGCAAACCAAAAACCATTCAAATACAAGAAAAAAGTTTGTTTTTCAAGCAATTATTGCAAAATAATCTGGAATCCAAAACATTTAGGACTTCCTTTATGGCTCGCCTGTTTGATCCCAAGCACTACACGGCATGCAGTGCATAGCAATTTCTCTGCAGGACCAGAGCACTCGAGTGACCTCAGGAGAAAGTGGCAGCAGGACTCTGCTTGCTTGGTTTTAGTTTCCAAGGACCCACAAGCTGTTGAACAACGTTATGCCTGCGTACCTAACTGTTATGTTGGCAAATAAAACTGCCCAACCAACAGCTGGGGACAGCAACTGAAACTAATGATTCAAGGGCTGGCTATACGATAGCTAGAAAGGAAAAAAAGCCTCCCACTGTTCCCATTGATAATTAAGGGACGACTGCAGACAGGCCCTGAGTTCAAAATATGGTTCTCCACCTGGCCTTAGCCACCCTGTGAGCAGCAGAGAGATTTACCAGCCATATTTGCAAGTTGTATTTAATGCTGCCTAGGGCTGATTCTGCGCTTCTGAGAAAGTTAGTGAACTAATGTGCACCTCAGTTTTCCCCCTTTATAATAATGCTAATGCAAATGTACACATACATTACAAATCAGGCCACCACAATATATGTGAGCAGCTCTGAAACTGTGTTAAAAGGAAAACTGATGTGGGTGGTGATGGATTTTTGAGTGCACAGGTTAATGGTGGTATTATCTGCTGGCTGAGTTGTTCGAGGTTGTATTGCGCTCCACCACATGGGAGTAGTTTCTTTATTTATTTCCAAGCAAGTACATCCAACAGCATCTTTCACGAGAGCTGGGATTTTTAATGCAAATTCTGCTCTCCAACAGCTGAGCTCTAAATAAAACACTAATTATTGTGAATATCAGGATAAGAGGTTGAGTCTCGAATGCTCTCACTAGCAGAATGAAAGGCAGGATCTCTCTTCTGGTGGTGTTAAGCTCTTGGGATGAAAATGCTCTGTTGTGTATACTTGTGTGTGCGTGCGTATACCTAGAGAAAAACAAATAACTAAATACATGCGTGCACACACGGGCACACACACACAGAGGCACATATTTGTGTGGAGAAGAAATATTCAGCCAAAATATTTGGGACTATTTTCCTGAAGGCCTTACTCTAAGAAGAAAGCTATGTAGTATTTTATTTCATAACGGCTATGTAGTACTGTAAATAAATTCTAAGGGAAATGGGTTGCAGAAGGAAATCTTGGATACAGGTTAGAAATGACTTATTTCTCTGATCTTCTGGTAACTTCCCTGGTCATACATCAGGACTACCCTTTTTAGTGGGGTGGGAAAAATCAGGTATTTGTCTAAGAAGATTTTATGAGGTGAACAGATGAGGTTAGCTCACCAGATCGGAGTATCTCTGTAATACAGCCTTGTCCTAAAGCGTTACTGGATCAGAGTCCAAGTGTAAACAAGAGGCTCTTCACTGGCTATAGCGGTCCTGGAATTGACTACACGAGTTGAGCTTGTTAGTTCTCAGGAGCATTGCTCCAGCATCTTTTACCTCCTACAAACGAAACAGACTTGCCATAGCAAACATCTCACATGGGGCAATGGTGACAGTCATAAATAATGTTCTGCAAATATCCCCTCGCCTTACTGTAAATTTCCCTTAAAGCAGCAAGAATTCTAGAGACAGCCGCACACTGAGGACCTGGCAATGCCCTAGTGATAATTTGCTATTGAATAAAACTATCCAACACCTAGAAAAGTCTCTCAAGGCAAAAAAAAAAAGGTGAGATTCCCTTTGTTTCTCACTTTTCCATCTCAGGTACCTCAAAGTATTAGGTTTTGCTAAAAAGGCTCTGCTTTGAACATTCCAAATACTCTCCCCGCTTGAGACAGCAATGTACGAATACGACACATCAAAAGGATTTACGACTTACAGCATTTCTTAAACACCTCTTCTTCCCTTGTCAGGCAAGGTCCTGTCCATTCTCTCCCTAATTTTCTACAATCATCTCTTATTTCTGACCTATAGTTCTCCTGTCTCTATTACAGTATTTTCCAGAGCGGGTAACATTACTCCATGCAAATTTTACTTCCCTTATCATTCTTAGAAATCTTTTTTATCTGCAGTATACATTCACAGAAGGAGGTATGGCAGCCTTTTCAGAGCTATCTGTTGGCACACCCATTCTTCTATGTTGCTTCCATTCAGCCCTGTCATTAAAATTATTACAGTTTTGAAGAGCAGAAAGGTGACTGGCTCAGCAAGTCAGTATATCTTCAGCCATGCAAGTCTAACAGTACTGTCCTACAAGTGTAAAAAATAACTTCCTGTATCATATACAGGAAAATAAACCCCCTGTCCTTTTGTCTGTAAGAGGACCTCTTCAGACCTAGAGTAACTTTGTCCCTGCCTTGGTTTCCCGACTTCCATGCAGATAAGCCTTCCACTAGGCTGGTGCAGAAAGCATCTTTCCAGCTCCCACTCCTGAGCTGGGGTTTTCTGCAGGAGTCTCCCTGCCTGCAGACTTCTCCCTTCTCAACTAAGCACCTCCCCAGGCTGCCATCTGAGATGGGGGATAACCCCATCTCTCCTGGTAGGCCAATCCTGTGACTTGGCTATCAAACAAAACACAGTTTCTGAGATATTTTGTCCCTAACGCTGTCAAAGTTAGTTAGGTAAGTGCCTACATGTATCATCCACATGTTAACATCCCTCCCCTGTCACTGGTACCCAGCCAAACACAATGCTCCTCACTTATAAAATTTTATCTCTTCCTTGCTGATTTTTGAAATCCTAGTCCAGAGCACCCTGAAGCCAAGGGGATGTTTTTTATGGGCCAACATGGGTTTTGAGTCAAGCTGATCTTGTATGAAGCAAACTGTATACACACACCTGTTGGACTGAGTTCGCTGAGTGAACTGCTTTCAATTTAACTTCTGCTGTATTTTATTAACATGGCACAGTCATTAGCATTTAAATCACCTTTTCCCTTGTCATTTCTATCTTTAGTTTTCCCTTTTCACCCCCAAGGATGATTTATCGAAGACCGACTTAGTAGGAAAGTACGTAGTTGTTAGACAAGGATGGAACTGCATTTTTTAGTATCATGCCTTATTTAAATTTAAAGGACTAGGAAGCAAAATGTGATTAACACTGCCACGACAAACACATGATTAGTCAGCTACTATCTTCCCACTGTAATATTTTTCCTTTCACTTTCTTCTTTAAAAACAGGTGAAAGTACCCACTAATTTTCTGGTATCTTTGCTCAAGGAGCAGGGGAGCAAATGACTATTCTGCTTATAAAACAAGAACTTCTCAGCAAAACTGAGTGACTTAGGACAAGGATGCAATACTTACTGTGGCTGCACAGCTTAACACTTGTGATTAAGTGTATGCCATCCTACTAAAAACGTAATGATAGGCCCCATACAGTGCAGCCTGACACAAGACTCCGGGCTTACCTGTCAGAAATACCAAAACGAGAGAACAGAGATTTCCCCACACCACAGTGCTGTGGCAAACCAGAACCTTGCGTAGAAAGCTCGGCCAAAGGAGGAGTGGGTGCGTCAAGCACAAAACATGTTTTCAGTGCAAACGCAGCTCGCGGGGGTTAGGAGGACGAAGCAGGAGGGCTGCACGGACGGCCAGTCAGGGGACACCGGGGTATTCTCCTGGTACCCAGGACAGGGGACAGCCTTAGGTCACCAACACCACCAGAGATTTTCAGCACGGCTAAAGTGTACACATCCGTGCACGGCTGAAGTGCGGTGGCAGCAGCTCCTCCTGCCGTGCCCCGATCTTTCCGCCCTGTGCCCATCACCGCGGACTCCCGGCTCGCGAAACACCAGCGGAGGAAGGTGCGCAGCCAGAGGTTCACCTGCCCGGAGCCCCGCCGGGAAGCCGCCCCCTCACCCGCGGGATGCGGAGCGGCCCTCCGCCGCGCTGCCGCCCTCCTCCCGGGATGCCGCGGCAGGGGCTGCCGGCGGCGGGGCCGGGGGGGGGGGGGGGAATGAGCCGCTGCGGCAGCGGCAAGCGGCAGCGCGGTGGGGCGGGGGCGCGGGGCCGGGGGGGCCGCGTCGCCGCTCGGCAGCGGGCGGCGGCAGCCGGGCCTTCCTCCCCGCGGCCGGCTCCGGCACGCCGGGTCACCGAGCTGCGCCGGCTGCCGCCGCCTCCGGGCGTGCTGGCCCCGCCGCCCAGTTGCGCTGCACTGCGCCAGGGGCTGCTGCACCTGAGCAGCCCTGCCAGCGGGGGACAAACCGCGACCAGCCCTGGGCGAATGCATTATGTAATTTCGGATTATATAATCCTAAAATAGAAGGGGGAGGAAAAAAAAAAAAAACAACCAAAAAACAAAAACCAAAACCAACCCCAAACCTGCCGTCCTTGCCCGTGCATGTAGCGGGGGTGCGGAGCAGCCCGTGCTCTCGGGCCGCCGCCGGGGCACGCACGGCGGCACCGGCCGCCCGCCGCCCCCAGCGGCGCAGGGGCCGCCGTCCCCGCCCGCCGCGATGCGCCGGAGGAGGACAGCAGGGCCCTGCCCGGCCCGGCCCGGCCGTCCTTCCCTTCCCCGCGGAGGCGCCGAGCCGCGCCGGGTCGGCCCTGCGGGAGGGCGGGGGTCGCCCCCGGGGGGAGGCGCTGCCTTACCTGCTCCCCGAAGTCGATGGCGATGTTGGTGATGCCGAGAGGGACCAGGAACCGGATCAGGGGCCAGTAGTTAGTGAGCGCTGGAAATTTCACCATAGTCCCAGCTGCGCGGTGACCCCCAGCGCATCTGCCGCGGCAGGAGACGGCGCGGGAGGACGGCGGGGGGGCAGGCTGAAAGGGCAAAGGAGGAGGGTGCGTGCGTGTCCCTGTGCGTGGTGCGAGCGGAGCGGGGGGGTGCGAAGGCGAGGGAGAAGAGTCGCAGAGCCCCCTAAAAATAAAGCAGCCGGGGGAGCGGGTGGGGGCCGGTCCCTCCCTGCCCGGCGCGGCGCGGCCCTGGCGGTGCTGGCTGGGCGGCGGGGCGCGCTGTTCTGCCGCCTTAGCAGGAGACCCGAGAGATCAAGTCCATCCCCGCCGCCCTCCTCCCACACAACAATGATCCGCCGCCGCCGCTGCCGCCGCCGCCGCTGCCGGAAAAAAAAAGAGGAGGGACACCGCCGCCAGCCACTCGTGCGGGCAGCGCTGCCATCCTCGGGGCGCGGGGGCCAGGGGAAGGGCCGGGCCGGGGCCTCCCCCCCCCGCCTGACGCTCGCCGGCGGCGGGGCGACGGCCGCGGCGCCGCGCAGGAAAACGCCGCCCTCCCTGCCGCCGCTGCCGCCGGGACGGTGCAGGCCTCGGGGCCGCGGTGCGGGGCCAGGCGCAGCCGCCGGCGGAGGTCCCTGCGCGGGTCGGCGGAGCGCGGTGCGGGGCCGGCGGCGGTGCGGCAGGGCCCAGCCGCTGGGCGCCGCTCCCCGGCGCGGGCTGCCGGAGCACGTGGGTTTGACACACGCTCGGCAGACGGGCCGGCTGGCGGCGGCGGCGGGGGAAAGAGCGGCACCGAGCGGCTCCTCCTGAAGCCGGCGCGGCCGCGCTGCGCCCCCCGCCCGCGGCGGCGGGGCCGAGGGACAGGGGCCGGGCCGGCCACCTGTCCGACCCCCCGCGCTGGGCCCCGCTGGGCGCAGTGGGGGTCCCCCCGCCTGCGGGACCCTCGCCCTCCTCGTGCAGCCGGGGCAGGGAAGGCTTTTCCTGGCAGTGGGCTTCGGTCAGGGCACTTACGGGCACCCATTTTTGGAAAGGGTAGAAAGGAGAACCTTGGGAACTTACCGACCTGTCAGCCTCACCTCTGCCTGGGAAGATCATGGAACAGATCCTCCTAGAAGCTGTGCTGCGACACATGGAGACAGGGAGGTGATTCGAGACAGCCAGCAGGACTTCATCAAGGACAAGTCCTGCCTGACCAACCTAGTGGCCTTCTGTGATGGAGTGACTGTGTCAGTCACAAGGGAAGAGCCACGGATGTCATCTATCTGGAGTTCTGTAAGGCCTTTGACACGGTCCGCCACAACATCCTCGTCTCTAAATTGGAGAGATACAGATTTGACAAGTGGACTGTTTGGTGGATGAGGAATTGGTTGGATGATTGCATCCAGAGGGTAGTGGTCAATGGCTCAATGTCCAGATGGAGATTGGTGACAAGTGGTGTCCTTCAGAGCTCTGTACTAGGACCAGTGCTGTTTAGTATCTGCATCAATGGCATAGTCAGTGGGACTGGCTGCACCCTCAGCAAGTTTTCAGAGGACATCAAGCTGAGTGGTGCGGATGATACACCTGAGGGAAGGGATGCCATCCAGAGGGACCTAGACAAGCTTGAGGAGTGGGATCATGTGAACCTCATGGGGTTCAACAAGACCAAGTGCAAGGTCTTGCCCCTGTGTCAGGGCAATGCCTGGTATCAATACAGGCTGGGGGATGAAGGGATTAAGAGCAGCCCTGCTGAGAAGGACGTGGGGGTAATGATGGACAAAAAGCTGGACATGAGCCAGCAATGTGTGCTTACAGCCCAGAAGGCCAATCTCATCCTGGGCTGCATCAAAAGAAGCGTGGCCAGCAGGTCGAGGGAGGTGATTCTCCCCCTCTACTCCGCTCTGGTGAGATCCCACCTGCAGTGCTGCGTCCAGCTCTGGGGTCCCCAGTCTAAGAAGGGCATGGACCTGATGATATCTCTCCAATTTAGAGACGAGAATGTTGTGGGGGACCATGTCAAAGGACAGAACTCCAGATAGATGACAGCCGTGGCTCTTCCCATGTCCACTGATGCAGTCACTCTATCATTTTTGTCCAGACAAGGGCCACAAAAATGATCAGGGGGCTGGAGCACCTTTCTATGAGGACAGGCTGAGAGAGTTGGGGTTGTTCAGCCTGGAGAAGAGAAGGCTCCAGGGGTACCTTATAGCGGCCTTCCAGTACTTAAAGGGGCCCTTTAAGAAAGAGGGGGCAAACTTTTTAGCAGAGTCTGTTGTGATAGGACAAGGAGTAATTGTTTTAAACTAAAAGAGGCCAGATTCAGACTAGATATAAGGAAGAAATTTTTTATGATGAGGGTGGTGAAAACACTGGCACAGGCTGCCCAGAGAGGTGGTAGAAACCCCATCCCTGGCAAAATTCAAGGTCAGGCTGGACGGGGCTCTGAGCAACCTGATCTAGTTGAAGATGTTCCTGCTTATTGTGGGGGGGTTGGACTAGATGGCGTTTAAAGGTCCCTTCTGACCCAAACTATTCCATGATTCCTGGGAGCTACCGTGTCCTGGTTTGACTGGAGCAGAATCATGGCCCAGCCATGCCAGGCAGCCTGTTAGCAGTTTTGAGTCAGCCAGGGCAGCTGACCTGAGTGAGCTACAGGGGTAGCCCATCCCATCATGGCATGGGCATTATAAAGGGGGAAGGTTTGCTGAGGAAGGGGAGCTCCTGTGGGGTTCCTGAGGGGTTTTCTTTGCTGGCTTCCTCTGAGGACTGCTCTCTGATTGATTGTGAGGACTGGATATTCATTGATTGGCTGAGTGTATCTCTGTTGGTATTGGTGGTGTTTTCATTAAATCTGTTTCTCTTCTACTTAGAGGTCTGCTCTCCTTCTTCTTGTTTCCACTCCCTGGCTCGTGAAGGTTCATCAGGTGATAGAGTGACTGTTATAGTTTAGCTCTGGGTATAGGCTAAATGTAGACACACAGGGAAGGTGGGTGTCCTTAATGAGGCATTAACTAAGATGTCTGACCCACAGCTTTTCTGCTAGTCAAAGACACGAAATTAGCAAACATTCACCATTTACTTCTGTGATGTCCATTTTTCAAAGTCTCTGCCTGAGTCCTGGACAAGGAATGCATTTGTGGCCCCAAGGCAGCTTGTAGGAGGGCCCTTGCTGGCTGGGAGCACAATCTGCTTTCTAACCCATGGCTTTAACAAACCCTGAGGCTCTGTCAGTATAAGCACTGTGGGAAAGAAGAGAAAGCAAACACCTTCTGAATGAGTTATGGAAGTTTCTCAATATTTTCAAATTTGCAATGGGTTTTTAGGGGTTTGTTGTAATTGAGTTTCTCTGGGGCATTGAGGTTTGTGGTGTCACCTTCACCTTGCCACCTTCAAGGAGGGTTGGTGAATGTTTCAGGAAGGTGGAAGCCCTGTGAGGAATCAGATACCTGTATCTAATCTCAGAGGAGCAGTGGCCAGCAGAGGAGTGGTGGACAGCCTTCCTCACACAAAGACTCCTGAACTAAAAATGTTCCTGTGACCAAAAGCCATTTGATGTGTCTTGGAGAGTCAACAGGAGCTGAGCTCTGAAAAATCCCTGACAGGCAGATGACAGACTGTGGGTGCAGTTGGAGTGGGAGAGTCCCTGGCTTTTGAGGTGACTTGGCAAAGTCAGCCCCAGCTGTCGATGGAGGTTTGTTCCCTCCTGCAGCTGGAGTTTCTCACCTAGCAGCCCTTAAGCTGGTATGGCCTTCCTTATGAGCACACAGGACCAAAGTCAACTGCTTATCATAGTGTGAACGTGCCTTTGTCCTGTAGGCTATTTAAAATGCCATGGGCATGGTATCTGAGGATGGTGGAGTGGAGCAGTGCAAAGCAGGAGAGGACAATAAACTGAGAAGAGGGAAGCAGGAGTTTGTGATTGCCTGAGTATGTCTTTGATTTAACAGCACCAAATCTTCATCCTGAGGAAGATCTAATCGTCTCCAGATGGACCAGTGGTTGGTCTATTGGACAGCTTCAAACCACATCTGCAATGGGGAACATTTGTCTCCACCCAGCCAGACTAAAGTTGGACTAAAGTAGAAACTCTAATGTAGATGCAGGGGCCTTATGCCAGCTGCCTTTTTACTTGCTCACTTGCATTAAGCTGAATTACTTGCCAATTTAGGTGTAGTCTGTGTGTGTACTTACGTGTAAGTTGTAGCAGATCCGCGTAGTAGGCGCCTTTGAAGCAAGTCTCATGGTTTTTGAAGACAAGGCTGGATATATTTCCAAGCATTAATTCAATACTAAATTCTGTCTTCTGGAGACTGTATTTGGTTTTATATAACTGTATTGCCAGTAACTAATTTCTTCCTGATAGGACTAGATTTTATTGGGAGTGAGGCCATTCCTCCTTGCCATTGGTCTGAGAACAACTTTTAGATGAAATTACAGAAGAATATTATTTGCAGTTCCATATTTTGATATATTTTCCTGGTAAAGTTTCCCTATTTTGTTTCATTCAGAGGATTTTTTTTTTTTAGGGGAAAGAAACCTTTAATGCTGTTCTTCAGTCAGAGAAAAGTAAAAGGGAAGTCCCGAAGACATGGGTAAATATGATTTTTAACTTGCCATTTGAAATTTCAGGTGAGCTGATATTTGAGGACTACCTCCTCTCATTCCTGGCAAAAACAAGCCACCACAAAATTAAAGCTTCCTTAATCAAAACATTTGGACACTGAGCATGTGGCTCACAGTGCTAACTATAAAGCATACATAGTGATTAATTACTTTGTCACAAAATTGTGTTCAGTCCTGGAAATACTGAGACACCAGAGTAGTTTAATGGAGTGTAAGAGAAGCACATCCATTTGGAGGTTTGGTGTGTGTTCATAAGGTAGTTGATACTTTTTAACTCCAGTAGATAATGAATCGGGCCCCTTACATCTGTAACTAATTTCTGTCTGATAGGTCTCTTGAGAGCTCTGATTAACTTTATCTTCCTGCTGCCCAAAGCAATAGTACAGTTTTATATTGAGTAGTTTACATTTTACTTTCTAATGTGTACTGGAATGTCCTGGGCAAATGTTAACTGAATGGATGCTCTCTAGAGTCTCCTATATTAAAATAATTAAACTTACGTAATAAACTGTTAGGCTATGTTTTAGGTTAGTCTGCTTCCCATTCATGTTGTCTTTATGCGATGAATGTAGTCATTGTGGCTTCTCTTTCAGCCCAGGTTGTATTTGCTCCTCAAATTCGTTACAGAAACAAAATTGTGTTTGGAACTGAAGCACAAGGATGGTTTCTCAGATCTTGAAGTCAGTAGTTTGCTCAGCTGATGGGCTGAGCAAATAGGTCATTTTAGCTGTCTTGGGTAAAAAGCAGTGATTAGTAATCATTTCCTTTCTAGCACACTTTCTGTTACACTACATTTCCTACTCATACCAAACACTGTCTGTTTGTTTAATGGAATAAAAAAGACACAGAGAGGACAGGAGGAAATAATTAGCCATAATCTCTCTGCTTTTGGCAGAAAAACTATCTAGTCCAGGAGTATCTTGAATGGAGGCATTTCACTGGAGAGGTCCGTATGAATCAGGTACAGTGCTGCAATGTGTTACAGTATAAATGATGAAACGTATCAGAAAATTCCCTTGTGCCTGGTAACAAGATATGTCTGCAATCACTGCTTAAGCAACAGGGTCAAAGTCTGAAGGTGTTCCCAGAACAGATCATATCAGGGCAGAGCACTCATGCAGTCGGAAAACCAACATGCAGATCAGCACATGAGCTTTAACATGTATTAGAGTAGCCATCCTTTCCTGAACTTAAAGGAGGCCACTCACCACAACTACACGATGGGAATCTTGAGAGGACCCTGCTGTGGTATTGCCTTGCTTCAAAAAGATGCCTGTCTTTCCTTGTTGAGGCTGCTGATAATTAACTACTAGAGAAAATAGGTGGTGGGTTTTTTTTTTTTTTAAATAGCTGTGCTTGGTCTTTCCAGCCCCAGCTGTGCTTGGTCTTTCCAGCCCCAGTTGGCTATTTAACTGTCACCTCTGATTTTTGGAGCTACTGCCTCTCTTCCAAACCTTATCTTCTACCTAGATTTTTTTCTTAGATTGGGAAGCACTTATTGTATAAAGAATTCAAACTAGTGCATAAGAACTTGTGAGCCAGTCATTCCATAAGAGGACAGATGAACTGGATTTCCCAGCCTACAGAATGGCCAGATTCTGTTCTCTGAATGACCTTGAGCTGGGAGAGAGCAAATGATGAGTGTCCTTCCCTGTGTGGTGTCTGACAAAGTGGAAGGATATCTCCACAGTCATATTCTGCTTCTATCTTGAGTTATTCCTCCCCCTGCAACAGACATAACTTTTAAGTTGGAACTGACTCTGATGTCTATTTCCAGCTCTTTATACAACAGTAATTAAAACAATAAGATTGTCATTTGAAAATGTTGTCAAACTATGAATGTTACTGCAGGAATGCTCAGAATGTGAGTCTTACGTACTTAGTGTAAAAAATACTCATTCCTATTTAGTATTAAGAAATAAAAAGCAAAATTCCTCTACCCAGTAATTCTTTTAGGGGACTGGCCAGACACAAAGCTGGGTCTTAAGGAATACTTGTGACGCAGCTGAAGGTTCCCTTCTTTCCCCTGGACCTCACTTCTGCAGAAAGCCTATTCCTAGGAAAAATGTATGTTCAGCCTCTTACTTTCCTGCAAAGGAGAGCTGTATGCACAGCACTCTAGCTTCCTAGGAGTAAACTAAGCCTATGTCACTGCAATCACTGAGTTGTGCAGAAAGCCTTCATCTCGAAGTGTTGGTGGAACTCTCCTTGTCTTACTCCTCGTGCATGAGCCTTAGGATCAACGGACACTATGTTCTTGGGCTGTGTGCCTGACTATGCCTTCTAGGCTATTGCAGTTCACAAGACTACAGAAATGCTGCAGGAAAAGTCTGTATATGATGTTTTATTCTGTGAATGGGTAGAACTGACTTGAAAGATCGGAAAACAGCCAAAGGAATTGGGGTTGTCAGTCAGACAAGTGTCTGACTAATCCAATTCCAATTTAGCCACATCTCTGTGTGAAGAATAAAAATGGTCTTTACAATTGACCTGTGTCCCCTCCCTAAGGCCAGTCTTCTCCAGCTGCAGCTGGCTTGTCAAGTTAGATAAGGACGGTGCCCCTGCAGGAAGCCCATGTCTTTCTTTTTTGGCTGTCTGGCACAAGTGCACTAGCAGCTTCAGGCAAAACTGTTTCCCAGCAGATGAAGCAGGAGAAGCTTCCTATTAATGCTTAATAGACCAAAATAAAAAGAATATTTGGTTTCAGTGGCACAAGGAGACCCAGGTCACTCAGAAGTGCCCGACTCATTATTCAGGTGAGAATCAGAGAGCTGTCTCTGGTCACTTGCAGCAGGGGACCAGTCCAAAGCATGCCTTCTGTCCAGGGCACCTGTGAGTGTTGCCTGTTCACCCACCGCCTTCACAAGGGTGCCTGCTCACTCAAGGTTATGTCCTGGGGTAATCCCAGCTGTATGTATGATTTGTCATTCCGAATTTAATAACCTTATTTGTCTTTTGGGCTTGTATTCTGAGTCCAAAACTATCTTCTTCTGAGGTGACTAGGGGCATGTGACTCTACAGCAGCTCTGAAACGAGGGAGCTGGTGGGAGCACCTGGTCTCAAGCTGCAGTCTGCCAGTGGGGTATGTAGTGATGCCCAGCTGCAGCTCTACCCACTAAGGTGACGCTGTGCCATTTCTTAGCAATTTCATTCCAACAGCTTCTTCCTCAGTTTTGGAGTTGCATAAATGTGAGTAATGCACTGCGGGAGGCTCGTTGGACCAGGCTCTGCCCGAGTTAAAGATTTCTCTCGGGTGCTTGTAGTGTGGCATCTGCAATCCTCAGGGACTTGAGTGCTTATGAACCTTGAGTGCTACAGAGGGGCTTGCATTGTCCTCATATCAGGCCCAAGGCTCTGGCCTTGTTTCATGATCAGAGAGAGACAACCTTTCTCATCATCAAAGCATGATGAGAAACTCCCTCAGCATGGGAGGAGTTAGGTCTTTAAACACAGCATTTTTGTGTGTGGGGTTTTACCCCTCCTAATTTCTAAATAATGGTTTATTTAATGATTATAGCATATGCACTCAAACATCTTGAAAGAAATACAAGTAATAATTTAAAATATTTTCCAGAACTTATTTCTAGCTAATAAGTTAAAATGTATTTATATGCTTAATAAGCTTTGATTTGCCTGGAATTCAGATTCCATTTTTTAATGTACATTTGGCATTTTTGCTCCAAGCATTAGGACATAGTAGGACTTTCTGCAGCCTGTTTGCTTATCACTAAAACATCTACATGTAATATCACTTGCTGTGCTGTATATGAAATGTAATAAGCGTGCAACCTTACCAATAATGTAAAGTTGCAAAGGTCAATCTTTATGGCTTGGTATATCATTAAAACAGTAACCAATATTGGACTTTAGTTGTCTGTGGAGATTATTGGTATAGCTGAACACCATTTATCTGAAACTTGTAGAAGGTGGTAGTGAATTTGTGTTCCAAACTCATATTCTATGTCCTTTCATGATGTTGAGCCCAGTAATTACATTAATTATTGAGGATAAATTTAAATGTTTCAGAAATAGGCATTTATGAGCTTGGTCCAGTTTTCTTTAGAAAGGGGTCAGTCTAGCCTAAATATGCGTCTTGCCAAATACTGCTTCTGTGTTACTGCAGCAATCCTAAAAATAGCCTCCGTACAGCACCTGTAGTAAAGTAACAAGTAATCTAACATATTTGTGAAAAGCTAGTAAAAAAGCCATTATTCCCAGAGTACTCTAGAACTTAAATTAGTAGTAAGTTTTATCTTTAAAAAGATGTCTTAAGGCACTGCTACTGTCTGGCATCTAACTATAATATTTGATAAAATTTGCTAATTTTAGAGAAATGAGATTTTGTTTGTAACTTTTACTCACTGGGAGCTTTAAAGAAATACTTGCTTTTTGGAATGAGCATTCTGTACTTTTAGGATGAGCATGTTATTCAGCAGGATATAAGGAAATGTTAAGATGCCAGGGCAGCCAATTTATGAAACTATACAAAACCACTTTTCAGCACTTTCATTGCCTTTGCTCCCTGCTGGACCCAAAGTGCTTTAGAAATCAGAGTTGTCCTTGTGATAGATGCTGCAATACCGGAAGTACCAAGGGCAGGAAATGCCCCTATTTCACAGGTGGGCAAAACAGAAGGAAATGAATGGCTTGTGCACCTTGGGCAGGGGACATGTGTCCCAGACCTGTAACTGACCCTTTTGCATTTTCTGATTTATTCCAAGTTTTTCTGCTGAACCTAAATGAAGAGAAAAAAGGATTGGTTCACAGACAGGGAGTCTAATCTGCCTGGTTAGTTTACAATTATTTAGAGAACAAGCAGAATTTTAAAGCCAAGTATAGTGTGTTATTTGTATGTGGATAATGTCCTTATCCAAGGTCTCAGACGTTTATTGTTCTTTCATAGATAAAGTTGTATCATTGTCTTCTCTTACAAAGAAATAAAAGAAGAAAAACAGGACCAGCTTCATCTGAAAGTTGAAAATATTTCTTCCAAGGCCTGTATATTTTGTGTTCTTAAAAAAAAAGCAGCCTGTGTAATTGATAGCAAAATGTAAGCTGCTCTCACAGCCTAATTAGTATCTTGCATGACTTTTCAAAATGCTTACCACTGAAAAATGAATTGGCCCTTGATCATGTCTCTCTGTCCCTGTTCATCTCTTCTAATAAGGGAAAGATAGATACTGGATGACTGAAGGAAGTCTGTTCAAATTTCATGCGCTGGTTAGAGGGACGAAGTCAATATTGACCTATCCAAATCAAGGCAGTTGGTGGATTGATGAAAAATAAATGGTAAAATCTAAAAGCAGTTCAATTCCAGCAATACAAAAATTTCTCTTTTTTTATACAATTTATAACTACCCAAAAAGGCAGGATGGTCAGGTCCTCTGAAAAAGGAAGTAGTGATGGAAAAATGAAAGAGACATAACCCTTTAATACTGAAATCACCTAGTAGCTGATAAAATTCAGCAGATCTCTTGGTGTTAAATTTTGTTATTTTGATCAAATGTGTTCCCACATATAAACATGAGTTTAAAAAAATCTCAAGTATTTTCTTGAACTTACATTCAAATCCAGAGCACCTGTAAACCTATTCAAGGAGCATAGAAGTTGTCTTTTATTCTGTGAAGGATGATGAATGACATAACTGTTGGCATTTTTCCTTTTTGCTGTCATTTTTTTTCTCTAGTTTCAAAACAGTATTATGAAGGGACAGAAGAGACTAGGCACAGCACTGGCTGTCATTTGCAGGTGGACACGAAATATCTTCAGTGGGATTCTTTCAAAACTCCCCAGTTTTCCATTCTGGAGATTCATTAACAGGATTCGTGTTCTTCCTAGGACATGGACATCTAAATATTTTGAGTTAGGTTATCAAACTTTTAAATTGTTTGCTTTTTTTTGGTGCGGTGCAATCAGTTTGCTAATCCCCTCGGACTCCAGATTTATGCTTATTTTCTAAACAAGGGTATTTGTATCTGGTCATAGTCAAAGAATTTTTTCAAGCACGCGGGTGTAATGAGACTCTGATTAGCTGAACCACGTTGTGCTAAGAGAGGACTGAAAGAGCACTATGGCATAGTCTTTTCTGCCTATAAGGATTCAGATTAACATGTTATCTTAAATTGCAAGAAAGATCTGTCATATCCAATAGAATAAAAGAGAATTGATCTACTCGGTTACTACTGAAAGGAAAAATTGCGTGCTGAATGGATTCCTTACTAAAATTCTAACAAGTGTGTTGTCTCAGTTGGTGTAGACAAGCTCCAGACCCACCAATGTGTTCAGCAGTTGATCACTACATTTTCCTTTCCTTTCTAGAAAAGAGCTTTCCAGGAATAAATAAATGCATTAAGAACTGTGTTAGACCTGGGGCAGTCTTGAACAAAGACTGATTTGATGAATAAAATCCCCTAGCAGTAATCAATCTCCCTCACATCCAAAACACATCACCATCACTGTTTAAAGTACCACAATATGTCATAAACTCTGTGAATCAGGGCTCCTCCAACCAGAATTAACAAGTTTGAGCTGCCAAGCCTAGTCTAGAAGAGGGTGGTTCAAGTTGCCCTAACCCTGCAGGTATGAAGGATGAAGAAAGAGGGGAGACCTGTTGTTCCATTTTGGTCATGCACCGCTCTTTCTGACATTTCAGCATCTCTTAGCAGACTGGACAGGGCTTTCACCTGTGAAAGTGAAGCACAGATTTTTCTCCACCCAGCAGTCATGCTATGGATTGTTGGGAAGAGCAGGTGAAAGGAGGCAATAGAGAATCCACATGTGGGCTTGGTGTGTTTGGGAAACCCTTGTTGTTATGGAAATGGGCTGGGGGTGGCCCTCTTGCAGCTTGGCAGCTGGATCAAGCTGGCCAGATGCATCCCACCCTGCAACACCAGAAAGCTGCACAGAGAGCAAGTGCTCTCCTCTGGGTACAGGGGAATGGGGATTTGCTGGAAGGGGTGGGGGGGAGCACAAGGGAGTTAAAGCAAGCCCTGCCCTTAGAGCAGGGCTCATTGGGTCGGTGGCAACGACAGCAGAGGACTAACCTTATCTTCTGCCTGTGCAGGTGGAGCTCGGTGGTGAAAGCAGCCTGTGATGTGCTTTCTTGCTTCTGCTTGAGGAGGCACTCGTAATGGGCTGTAAATTTATGGCATGACACCAGGGTAAACCTTTGATTTTCCCCAAAGGCTCTGTCCTTTACTGGATGTAATGGCATTGCCTCTCAGGGTAGGGGAGCAGCAGCGTCTCTCAGGGGTGTAGGGGAAGACAGTCATTTGTGGGCATCTGTCCAAGAATGTATGAAAGCATCTGCAGTAGGTCAGGCTTGCTTTGGTGGTGGGTAATGGCTTGGGACTTTGCTGTTCAAGATCAACCCTGCTGAGAGTTTACTGAAGGAAGGTGTGGTACCTGCCGTAGTCTGCACTTTAAAATGTAGAGTTTTGTTGGTTGTAGGAAGGTTTTTTCCCTTGTTTCTTAAAGGATAGGAAAAGACTCCATGTAAAAGGTTATCTGTTTTGAAATACAGATTCTGTGAGGATGCTATCTGCCCTCAATCTCCTGATGAAATGGCTGTATGGTATTGCAGCAGTTGCTGTGAAAAATAGCCAGAAGTGACTGCAGCCAGCAAGGACAGCTGTTGATTAGTGTCCTGGTTTGGCTGGGACAGAATCCCAGCCCAGCCATGCCAGGCAGGCTGTCAGCAGTTTCAGGTCAGCCAGGGCAGCTGACCTGAGTGAGCTACAGGTGCAGCCCATCCCATCATGGCATGGGCATTATAAAGGGGGAAGGTTGGCTGAGGAAGGGGAGCTCCTGTGGGGTTCCTGCTGAGGTTTCTCCTGCTCCTCTGACTTCTGCTGAGGACTGCTCTCTGGTCGATTATGATGACTGGATATTCGTTTGGCTGAGTATAACTCTGTTTGTCTCTGCTGGTATTGGTGGTGTTTCATTAAATCTGTTTCACTTTTACCTGTGGGTCTGCTCCCCTTTTTCCTGTTTCCCCTTCTTGGCTGGTGAGGGGTCATCACGTGATAGAGCAACTGTTATAGTTTAGTCCCAGGTACAGGCTAAACATGGACAATCAGTACCTGTAGCAGACATCCCAGGCACTGCCATTCAGTGCCTGAATCGCATGGAGGCTGCTTTTCCCAGATGCAGTAGATAGTGGAATCCTCAACCCCAAATATCCATCAAAGGCAACAGATTTACTTCCTTTTCACGTGAGATCTCCTGAGTCTGGTCTCCTTCAGCATGATCTCATCAGAAGGGGGAATACCTTTCTAGCTACTCACTGTGGATGGAGGCAGACTAAGTCAAGATTTTTGACAACGTACTCTGAAGGATGTCAGTCTCATCTGCTGATATTTTTTAGATTTTTCCAAGTTTGTGTTTTCTCAATAAAATTTGATTTTCTTGCAATCAGGAAGCTATTTGTCATTTTTGAATGCCCAGACAATAAAATTTGGTATATCAGATGCTCCTACGATCCCCAGATGCGTAACTGCTGATGCTTGGAGAACTTGGAAGATTTTCTGAGACTTTTCCTCCTCTGGCAAAAATTAGTTGAAGGTGGTCAGATGGCTTAAAGAGTGTCAGGCAAGAACAAATGGATGGAGCAGCAAACAGCAGAGTGGTAGACTCATGTGCTTAGGAAACACTTGTTCATACTAAATATGACCTGTAACAGCTGTGTTTTAAGGCTGAAAGTTTTATTGGTCCATAAAATGGGAGGAAAAAAGTGTTTTTATCAGATAATTTTTGTCAATTTATTGACTTATGCAAAAGCCATTTGAAAATTTGGGTTAGTTTTTTATAAAGGTGTCGTGGATCCTTATGACCTATTAATGCAGATAAAAGGCGTATCACTAAGATTTATTAGTGCGGGTAAAAGGCATGTAGGAAAAAACCTCATGAATGTTGGCTGACATGAATAAAAAATCAGTGCTATTTGCCTAAAGATTAATCTTCCTGTTAAATTTAGGCATTGTTTGGTTCACTGCATGCCAACTGTCCAAACGATTTCTTTTAACTCGGGGCTTTGGTACGGGAAGATGTTACGAATACCATGAGCTAATTTTCCAGCCCCAGGTTCCTGCCATGTGATCTTCCAGCTCTGGGTAGAGCTCCTGGGGCTTCACATATCCTTCGGACAAAGTGACAAGGTTCTGTTACGTGCACTGAACTGAAACTGCATGAATAAAGCACTGTCTTTAATGTTGTAGTGCTGTGCTTATGTATTTTGACAAATTTAATTGAATCTTAATTATTTCTATAGCTCCAGAATGTAAAGGGATTCCTTTTTGCAAAAATAATTGCTCTTGTAGCAGGAGAGTGATCACGTCATTTTTGCTAGGAAGTCTCTTACGAATTAAGATGTGTCACCAACAAGCCAGCAATTGCTGCTTGTTTCCGCTGGGGGGTATCTTAGTCATCTAAGTTTTAGTATAGAAAAATCACTCTTTATCTTATTTTATCATGTAATTTTATAATGCATGTGATATTTTAATTATTCACTTAAGAGTTACCGTGCTACAGTCATTTCTCTGTGTGTGAACTAGCATGAGTGGAGGAAAGCAACGCAGTGCTGTGGGATTCCTCTCTCACTGTGTGTTAGCATCCTGCTGCTGGTGGGTTCTGTGTCATCAGTGGGAGGCAGGCTGAGCAGGGTGAGTGTTTTGTCTGGTGCTATTCGCACAGATTTTCTAGACTTGAGCATTTCTCCTGAGCTTGAAAACAAGGACTAAACTGGGCAAGGGGTGTTCTGCACTATGAAGCAGCAGTGTGACAGAAAAATCCCTCTGGTAGCTTTGTGCTGAGCTTTTAGGTTGATGAGAAGCAGTTATGTTAAATTTAGGGCTGGTCATTTGCCCATAATGGTCAGAAGCTCAGGATCTGCTTTTGGATTCTGGCTGATGGTACAGTTCAGTGCAGACTGGTTTAGTGATTGTGAGGAAAATCCATAATTATGACACTTTGGTATCTGTATGTATATAGGTAATTCTCAGACAGACTTGCTGCTTGATTGTAGATCTTGTCTTCCAAGGAAAGATCAAATATTAAACTTTTTAAATGATTGATCCTGAACTGTTTATGTGCAGAACACATTATCACTGAGGTCATTGGAGATACAGGTATACAAGTGCTCTGAAGAGACAGAGTTAAGAGATATTTTCTGCATTTTTGCTTCTTACCATACCCCATATCAACCTAACTAAATAATTCTTCAGAAATTGATATTTATTTTGTCATTCTACCAATAAGTATTTTTGTAAAAAACTAACATGTATTTAAGATTTCATTTTCAAGAGCAAATAAATTGAAGCTGATAACCAGTTCTCCATTAACTGACTGTAAATTCTTCACTTTGTTTTGAGTACAGATGTGTGTACTAACATGTACCAAACCATTCCCTCTGAGATTCCCACTTATTCCAGATGTGGATGTGGAACTGGTTAGGTCATTCAGAGATGCCAGATTTCATGGAAGAGTCTTTATTAATGCTCCATGTGAAACTTGACTTAACTTTTTTGTATGTTTTTCAATAGGTCTGACAGTTCTAGTCCTATCACAATTCATTGAACAAATCTTGATGTTTCTTCTTAACATTTCATTATTCCTCATGCACATCTAGAAAGCTCTGGAATGCAACAATAAACAAAAAAAAACAGAATACTTTATTTTTATTATCACATGTATATTGAATTGAGTTTAATTCTTTCTGGAACTTCTGGTATTTAAGCAATAGCACAGATTAATTGTAGTCTATGTTCAATTGTTAAATGACAAAATACAGATGAAGATATTTACATGTTTTCCCCTGAGGGATGCTTTTGCTTTATTAACATTAAGTTAAGGTTTGATTCTGCTGTGATCAGCAGTTAACTTGATTGTGTCAGTGTTTTTACAGCATAACCAGGTACACAGTATTTTAAAATGAACTTCTCATTTTATTACTAAATTTGGATCACTTCTAGGACAAACTGCTTTTGTTGAAGGATAAACATGTTTGTAATTCAGTTTGCTAATGTAGCATATGGGAAATTCTGTGATAGCTCTTCTCCCACTTCACTTGGTGGTAATCTTCCAGTTTTAGTTGCAACCCCAGCTACAACTGGAGGCTAGACCTCTTGTGGCTGTCTGGACCAAAGATGGTAATCTTTCCAGGATATGGGTGAACACAAGAGGTGTGGTTCTTCTAGTCCATGAAATTGTTCATTTAACAAGGAAAACACCATGGACTGTTAAAACTGGTGTAAGGATGTTTGACCTGGAGTTGTCCTTCAAGTGTTGAAGCTGTTCCTAACCTTTCTTCCATCTAGTTGTTGCTGATGAAGTGTCAGAGCGCACTGCATTTTTCAGCCTCTTTTGCAGGCAATACTTTTTGTTTAAAGGTGGTGGAGTCCAGTGGATAGGATGCAGAGGTGCTCCCCCAAGGTGGGGTCCTCTCTAGTTTCTGAGAATGGAAGTCCTTCCCAGTCACAGAAGTAGCCCCTAAAACCGCTGAGTTAGTGGAAACCTGGTCTGAGTGAGGTCTGTAAACATTTTGTACTGTACAAAGAGGGTCTGTTGGTTCAGTTACCCACTGTTTCTCAGGGCAAGCCTGTCATGCTTCCAGAGCAAACAGGTATGGGATTTGGGGAAGAACATGCAATACCCATCTCAGGTTTAATGTAGATATGTGCAATACAACCTCAGATACACGGCGAAGGGACCGAAGCGGCTAAATTCAGGTGGTAGGTGGATGAGTGCAGCCGGTTTTATTTCAGCCTGAGGTCCATCCTGCACACAGGAAGCTTCAGCCAGTCAGACATGATGTTTCTCTGCTGGCTGCAGTTTTTTGCAGCAGCGTTTTAGGTTTCTTATTTGACCTGTGAGGATATTAGGCTGCCTGAGAACTTTTTCAGGGGGGGCACCCCCATGGGAGTGGGTGGTTGGCAGCACTCCCCCAGCCACCCACTGTGCAAATGGGCACCTTGTTGTAGTTCAGCAGATCCCTTGTTCCAATGTGGTATCCCCCAAGAGTCACTTATTTCATGTCTCGGAATAAGTGAAAATACTAATTTTTCCAGGTGCAGTGTGAAAAGTAACGCATTCATTAGCGATGGACAGCCTGTGGCTGCACTGGCCCTCAGCCTGGGGAGCCAGCCCTCCAGGAGGGTCCCCAGCACAGGACTCTCAACTTGATGCTGCTTTATCAAAGGGAAATAATCTGAGATTTGCTAGTTACTGAACATGCTTTGTGCATATCAGTTAATTGAATAGAGATTTAAATGTGATGCTAATTTTTAATCTTTTGCAGGTCACTATTAATCCATCCTGTTTACACTTCCACACTCTGAGCAGAAACAGTTTTTAATTAGTCAATACACCAATTTGCTGTTTTACCTAGGAAGGAAGCAAGGATTTGTTGCCTGTACGCTTTCTGCATAGGGATACCAATGCTGGGATCCCACAAGCCTGCGTCGGAAGGTGTCTGGGAGCTAGAGAAGACTTGCAGTTGAGCAGTTAACAGTGATTTCTTTTCTTCAGTCTGGCAGCAGGTGTCTGTAACGGACTCTGTGCTTTGCATGATACTTCATTGAATGAATAACGCTGTCGAAGTTAATTAGTTAGATTTTATTTTGCAGTTTACCTCCAAGATGACATTCTGCCAGTAGTGAAAAGTGCTCAAAAAAAAAAAGGTCATTTGTGCTCTAGCTGGTGGATTTTCTGAACATGAGAAAATGAACTTTTGGAAAAGGAATATGAAGGCTCGATGTTTGATTTTGCTTTATTGGTTGGTGTTGACAATATAATTGCTGTTTAAAGCTTTTGGAGATAATGTTTCAGGAGTCTGTCAGCTGTCTTCACTTAATATCTCCTGCTCTTGTAGTGAAGCCATGAATGCACGGAAACCTCTGAACTGTGATTGAACTGATCTTTAGAAGGGTGACCATCATTTCATGTACCACTTGTGAGGCTACAGAGGAATATTATTCTTCAGAACAATCAGTGAAGTATGTCAGAGTGGTTGTCTCTTATTCTGTGAAATTATATAAAAATTTGGGGCTGAAGCAATGTCAGTGAATGAAATTAAGGTGCTCATCCATCTGCCAGATACCAGTTCTAAGAAAAACAGCACGCTGACTGTTATTTTCGTAGCTGCCAAACTGTTTGGCAAGGGGTTCAATACAGAAACGCCTGCATATTCACAACGATTTGGGCCATCTTTCTAGAGATGGAGACCCCATCAGCTCAAGGAATGAGAGAGATAGGTAATGCCTATAGGAAAATTCTCACCAATGCAGCGGGATAATTTTTGACTTTGTGTCCCAGATACTGACTAAAGACAGCATTCATTGAAATACTCAACAACAGTGCAAGAGATGGAAAATACATAGCAGTAATTATTAAAACAATTGTAGCATTATAAGGATTACACTGTATGTTGCTTACCTCTCAGCAAAATAAAAACCAATAAATGTAGAAATGCCTTCTTTTAGCAGGAGGATGCAGTACAAATCTACTGGGACAGGATAATTGGTTCATTTTCTTTAGAAGTCTGAAAAGTAGCTTATACTAATAATCATCATCAGCTGAATTGCTGAAGAATTGTGTTGTGCTTTAATCTGTAGCTAAAAGCAGATGTGCCATTTTACGATTGTGAAACCTGGATTTCACCTACGCTGCCAACAAAGGCTCTTTGATACTGCAGGCCTGTGAAGTTATTCCTTGACAAACTAGCATCACATTGATGCAGATAATGTCAAATAGTAAATAGATTTTGGGGTGTCTGGTATGTTTTAGCCTCTTTCCCTTTATTCCAGTATCAGGAAACACCTAGGCTAATAAATGCCTTACTAACAGAATAAGAGGATTCATTGAAAGTTTGTCCTTAGCACTCTCAGGATCTTTCAAATATTCTGGTCAGAAAACTTCAGTGTTATCAAGGTGCTTTTTTTAAACAGCTCTGTTCCAGGAGGCATCTGTGCCAAAATATCTCACGTATTACTGACACTTGCATTTAAAAGCAATTGGGAAGAGAATCTAGCCAGGGCTTGGCTGTGATATCAAAGTAATAGATGAGCTTCTGTCCTCCTAACTGAGAGGCTTGTCTTAAGATGAAAATTGTTCTACCGTTCTCCTCAGGTGGTGGAAGGACATAGGCAGTTCCAAGATATGGCTGAGAGGGGCTGAGTCACCTTTTTGAGGTTCATGCTTCACCGTGATGATTACCTAGACATAAGGGAGTCTAGTTGTGTAAATCATCAAGGATGCAGTCACGCCTTTCTGTGTGTAGTAGGGCATTGCACCTACATTCAAAATCTGGACTTTCTTTTTATTTCTGTTCTTAATCAGCAAGTTCTTACTCTATCATGGGAAGAAAATTGGTTGGGGAAAGGGTGGGTATGGCACTGCATACCTGCCAATTCCATAAGGGAATTAAACTGGGCCCTATGGTGAATCTCAAAAGCTTGTCACTGCTTCTGGGAAGCATCCTCAGTCAAGTAGACAGCTTCCCACCGCTTTGTTTTTTAATGGGGTGGCCACATCCTCCCCATTTACCCCCCAACGCCTTCATCCCTTGCAAAACTGCTGTGACAGTGTAACCCACAATTACCAGAAGCAAAGACCCATCATTACATTTCCGTCAGACTGTGCAAATACTAATTTTAAAACACAGGAAGTCCTTGTGTTGCTGCCTAACTACATTCTTTAGGAAGGAAACAGACAGGCAGGGGTTAAAATGTAGGTGACTGATGCTACCATCTTGACAGGCTTGGGTTTTGTACCAGTAAATTTCAAAATGCAATAAGACTCTGTCCTCCTGCCTCTCCTCAGACAGTGAGGTAACTGTCATGAAGATCAGCATTCAGTAGGAAAAAAACGGGCTCTTCCAAAACAAGCTGTAAATTTTGTTTTGTAGTTTCACTATTAAAAAAAGTGCATTTATAGATCCTTGCAGGTCGATTTCTTTGGTTATGATTGCTATCTACACATGCCATTAATGTTCAGCCCTGAAATGCTGAGTCAACAGCTTGCAGTTAAAGTAAATGCTTCCTCAGTGGAGTGTTTTCTCCACTATTTTTTTTTTAATCAAAAATCTTCTTTTACAGGTCTGTCACTCATCAACATATGGCCATAATTAGCTGTTTATTTAGTCAGAATTGATGAGTGGCTTCAACTAAACTTCAGGAAGCTTCAACCTTGTAGCTAGGGACAGAATCTGGATTGATTTTTGCCTATTACAAGACATATATAATTGTAGAAGTCTTATGGTGGATTAAACACGCAGGCCCTAAGCATGTGTGCTTCACTTTCTGTCCCACAGTGGCTAGAAACAGCAATTCCCAAAGACACTGACCTTTAAGTATTGGAATATTTAAGCTGAAAAAGCATCCTATCAAGTCTGTGCGATACTCAGAGTGCCTGTGGAGGCATGCTCCATATGTAAAAGCTCCATAACTTGCAATAGCAATGAAAGGATAAATGTATAAGGTGGCTAACCAGGGGACCAGGTGGGGGAGAGTAATATTTCCTGAGCTTGGCATCTGAGAAGGTGTGGGTTTGTTTTTTTTTTCCTTTCTAATTCAATAATGGTTCTAAACTTACTATTGACCTAAGCATATATGTGAAATCAGTGAAAGAGGTTTTTCTGTGTTTTTGCAGTGATGAATTTTCTCTGAGACTAAAAGCCAGCAAGGAAAACAATCCAGACCAGAACAATATAGTAGCTGGAGCTGTTGGTAGAGCTCTGTGATCAGTAGGTAGAATATTATTTTCCTTTGGGATGTAGGCGTGGAAGAAGGGTAAACTACTTTGTTTTTCCGTTGTGATAAATTTTCGGGAAGACCTGGGCTCATGGAACTTCTTTTTTTCACAGTCACTTTTTGGGTTTTATGGTAAATTTAGCAATCAGGAAGTGGAGTCATCCTTCCTGACTTATGAAGTGCAAATATCAGCTCTTTATTCTCCTGCAGGTCATATGACTTGAGAATTGCTATGAATGTTGGCTGCTTACACCAAAAAGAATAAGCAGTGTGTTTTCAACTGAAAGGCCACTAGGTTCACAAGATGCTTAAGCTCAATACAGAGTAAAACCTGTGGCAGTCATGTCTCTTTGCATGACTGTATGCCTCGTATGGTCTCTTAATATGTTGAACGCAAATAGATTTTATCAGCTCTCAGTAGCATGATAATATTTATTTTTCTCTTATTAGTATAGACATTATAATGATTTAGCACTTTTAGTTATGTTCTGGTAAATGTTTCAGATTCAAAGAAAGTTGCTGACTTGAAGAAAATGGAGGAAGCCTGTTACGAAGATTGGATATCTGTGCAGGGTATGGGAGAGTCATAGCTGACACTGGTGTAACAGTGAAATGGCCATCAAGAAGTCTTCGTATATGACAGTACTTCAGTAGTTCCCAATGTTTGGAATAAGAAATAAGGGCAATGTATCCAGTAGGATCTGCTAGATAAGTGTTGAGTTCTTAATGGTTATTAGTGGACCATCCACTTAAGATCAAAACCTCTAACCTCTCACAACCAAACCTCTTCTAGGAGGATCAATTATACAGCTCTTTTTAGTAGAGGCAGCAAAGTTCAGTGGCAACTTGATCGCTGTGTAAATGTCTGGCATTTCCTTCTATTCAAGGAAAATTGTATGGTACGCATTTACTCTCAAGACAATCCATCTAGAGGCCTGCGTAAGCAAAGGAGTGTATGCTCATGTCAAATATTTCACCCATAATTCTTATTTTTTCATCCTGAAGTTTGCTTAAGAGTAGCACAAAGTGGATATGTGTGGGTGCTTAGGGGAGGAGGAGGCTTTCCTAGCTGAGACCCACATGTCTGGAATTCTGTCTCCATAGTCATCAACTGGCCAAGTAAATATCCTGTGTGGGATCCTTCACAGAAAAGCTCAAGATCTCTTCCTTTTCTCTTTATCATGGTTTCCCTATAATTGTTGTTTTGTGTGGTTTTGACATAAGGGAAAAAGGGGACAGTGTTTTGTGTTCAGAGTATCTTTCAGGTGCTACTCTGAAGTCTCCTAATGCAATTATTTTTAGGTTATGCAGTTTGATTAGTTGTTGATGAGATTCTAGTCAGTAGTTATTGAGGAAAGAATTTTCCAAGAAAGGTTGCTGTTAACTATTTGAAGGAAACTACAACAGTCTGAATCTTCATTAAGTTTTGAATGGCCATCTCAGTAATGTCTCTTGCATTCTTGTTCCCTGAGGACATCTGGAGAGTGTCAGTTGGTCATATGATGACCTCCACTTCTGCTGGCAAAAACCGGGCATACAATCACTGACTGCATGGTTATGCAGTCTGTGCTGTTTAGATTCTAAATCCAGTCTTCCGTGTATATTTGCTTTGAAGAGGAATACAATGAGAAGAAAATCTTATTCTTCTAATGTTTTCCAGTCTGTTGTGCGAATGATATTAAGACTTGGGATTCAACTACTGACCTGGGGTTGGCTAGGTTGTTTTTCCTCTTGTGATTAAGTGGCAAGGTGAGTTTGTATTGCCAGAAGCATAGCTGCAGCACAGGGAATGGACTGAGACAGACTAAGAGTTTTGTTTTGCAGACAAGCCAGACTTATTTTTGGTGGCTTTGGCTTGGTCATGTTTCAGAAACCTCATTCCATAAGGGTTTTTCCTGCCTTCAAAACCTCAGTTGTTTTAACAATAACAAATTATAAGTGTCTCCGTCTGTCAAAGAACTAACTTGATCAAACTGAAACGCTCGTGTTGCCCAAGACATAGGCGACAGTGTGCTTGAGTGCTCTGCAAACATTGTCCAGAAACACTGCTTTTAGGCCCTGTGGAGATTTCCAGACAGCAGAGTACCTGCAGGTACAGAATTTCACAAAATATCTGTCTTTACAAGTAATGTAGGAGTAGTATTGAATCTAAGCTAGTTTCTAGGCTTCTGTTCTTGGTTTCCTTGCAGATGGATAGGTAGCTTAAATATAAACCTGCCATTCCACCTGGCATGGCAGAAAGGCTGAAGAGTAGACTATACCACCATTTATAGTTTGCTTCCAAAACTGGTCTGCAATTAATTCTGTAGTTCTATGGTTTATTTCTTGTGTATGCTTATCTGGTTAATCCTTATCAGAACCTGAGTTATATGGCATAAGGTCACTTAAGCCCTCAACAGCTTGTTTTCTCTTCTTTACATTAGCCTGCAGTGAAACCACATTTGCTTATGGGACAAGAAGAGATGTTACAGACCCCCCCACTGCTGACTTGAGGCACATGACTAATATGCCTTAGTGAACAGAACCCTTTCAGTGGCTTAAAAACAAAGGCCTTCAGGCTTAAAACCTGTCAATCTGGTATTCCTTTATAATGAAAAAAATGGAAATTCTTTGATCTTGTCTAGGTTTGTTGTAGAAATGACAACTGCCACAAAGGAGTTGGTAGGGAAGGAAGAGGGATGAGGTATATTTCGTATTAGAATAATAATTTAAAAACTGAAGCAAAAGCTACTTAATTCTGGAGCTCTGTTTTCATTGCATTTTACTGTCTAATGAATCATAAAGAAAATGTGTAATTTTATTGAAAATATAAAGTAAATCCAGATGTTTATATACAGTAATGTCACTAGAATCTACAAGGAGCATGTTATCCTGTTAGATTTGTTCCTCCGAAGACAACAAAACAGCTCATGCTGAGTAAGACTGGGGCTTCCGTTCAAACAGCAGTGGTAAGACTGTGGGACTGGAATCTCCTGTATGAAGGGAAAATTTTAAGACTAATACACAAAGTCTGTGGAAACATAATACACTGGCCTCTTTGTGATTTAGAAACATGCAACGAATTATTGGGTTTTTTACTTTGAGAATTTGATTGTGTTGCGTTTGCAACTGTGCTAAAGACTTTATATTAACTTTATCTAAAAGTGCACCAAAATATTGGTTAGAGAAAGTTGTTCACTGTCTGGGAAAAGTTTTTTATTGTGATTCCACCTGGATGGGATATACATTTGGCTTTTAACCTGGTGATCAGGTTGTGGTAGCAATCTGAGAGTCCTCAAAGCTGGAGACATCTCTCAAAAGGAAACTGATTCTTTACTTGAATAGGAGAGTGAGATGACCGAATCTAGAGCTTCACTACATAAAGTTTCCCCTGTTATCTTTTCTGGGCCAGACTTTCATCCCTTGGGTAGATGTTCACCCAGAGCCTGTTTCCAGTGACTGAGCTCTTTCTGTGACATACCCTGGCCAGCCATAGGCTCATACTGAGGAGTGGCTTTCTGGTTAGTCTTATGGGATGCCAGCTCTGAAAAGGAGAAATGACAGGGTCCTGCTCTTTCAAGAGTCCCCATCCGGGGCAAGCATTGACAAGGAAAATTAAGGCAGCCTAGCATGAGTTTAAAACTGTTTGAAAATGCAGTGCTTTATATTTAATCAAATTGAGCCTCATGGATTAAAGGAGGAATTTATTGGTAAGAGAAGCCTCATAGTCTTGAGTCTATGTGGTGACAAAGTAAAAACATCCAGCATAATCTATTATTTGTAACTTTTGGTTCCTCTGACCACTGTGATTTTTTTTTTTTGTTTGGAGGTGTATGGCAGTTAAACTGTTTGAAACATTACAGTAAGTGAAGTCATTGGGGTAGGAACAGAGGTATGGAGACTGTTCAGACAGTCTTTTTCCATTCCTGTCTACAGTTCTAGTTTGGTTCCTTGATTGTGTGGATTGATGCAGTCTTTAATTAGATCACCATATACTGTTTTTCGTTCAGAGGCAAGATTGAGGATCAGCCCTTCCAAGACTGTTCTGATTCCAAAGTGGTTAAATGCTGTTTTGTCTGAGGCAGTAATGAAAACTGCATGCATTTATCCTGTATTATTGACTGAATTACATATTATGTTCATATACATTGATACATAATCTCCACAGTGAAACACTTTTCACACAGAAAAATGCCAGCAAGTCGCCCCCCAAAAAAAAAATCCCTCATTGAGGCAGGAAGTTCTTCAATAGCCAGGCAAATTATGGGACATGACCCTGTAAGATATCTGAGTGTATTGGCAGACTTTGCAGTCTCCTCACACTCCCTTGGGGCCTGAGTGGGGAACTGGCATGGTGGGCTAGGGGGAGGCAGCTGTGTCTCCCAGTTACCGTTAGCAGATAGGAGGGTCTTGGGCATACAGCAAGATGTTGAGGTGTGTCTGGGCAATTCAGGGCTCATAGGAAGATGTCACATAGCTGCCTGAGGTTCTCTTATTCCCATTCCTTTCATAATGCTAGAGCCCATTTACAGCATACTGTGCCACACCTGATGACAAGATCTTTGAGAACATTTCTGTTGTGTACTTTGAACAGTGTCTGTTCCAGAAACATTCTTATAGATACTTGTATGACCTGTGCAAAGTGCGTTGCCCCAACTTTAAAGGTGATAATCAGAACACAGAGACATTGAAGTCAAAGCTCTTTGATAACTTGGAGTACCTGTACTGAGATGCCTAAAACCTGAATGTTAAAGAGCACGTATATACTACACGATATGTTCAAAGCATGGCTCCCCCTCTTCAACTTTGTTTGTAACTCTCTATGCTGAGGATTTTTATGACAGACTGAAGGGCCCCTTGTGAGTGCCTAGAATTAACATTTTGAAAATTCTGTTTTGGATGATTGTCCTGCATCCTGGGGACTGTTTCAGAGATGGGCACATCATCTCCTTTTCCAGCACCAGTATTCAGTTGCCTGAGGCAAGAACACTCAACCTTAGCGTGATTTTCCCTGCAACTGCATCTTCTGACTGCTCATCATTCTTATTTCCAGGGAACAAGTAGAATCACTAGATATGTCTGTGAAAGATTCATTGTACACAGTACAGATAAAATCTTTGGGGAAATACGAGTTTTATGGTTAAGTGAACTGCTCTGAATTCATGGATTATGATTAGTACAAAGGCTTGTATTTTGTCTGGATTTCACAGTGATTGTAAAAAGTGCATTCCTTTTACCCCTGTGACTGTAGTCCCACCGCAGCAGACCTCAAATCTTGCTGGAAAACACTGAGCACTGAGTATGATTTTCAGAAAGGAACGTTTTTCTTTTTCTCTTTAAATCAGGAAGAAAGACTGAAAAATACTCTTCCTGCTTCTTAGAAATGATAGAATTTATTCTGTTGCAATCTAAACTGCAAAAGTATGCAGGTTGAGGAAGAACACAATGTGGAAGATGTAGTTTAATTCTTTTGGCAACTGAGGAAAGACTGTTAAAAGGGAGACATGTTGGCTAACTTACTAGCTATACAGTATGGCTATTTGCTTTACAGTGCCAGATAAAACTTGTCTCTGTTTAAAATCTAGAAAATGATGGAGTCAAGCCAAGAACATTAAAGGATATTTCTCGTACTGCACCACCAGCACTATGAAAAAACAGAATTAAGTGATAGCAGAACAGAAGAAGGCAGAAAACTTACAGGGATCAAAGTAGAGTCTGAACAAGAGCTCCAGGTTTATAGTAGGGATAAGTTGGAATAAGAACTGTGTCCTAAAGATCTGCTTCTTGCAGTTTAATTACTTTAAGTTCCTTTGGCAGTATGATGGCAGAACAAAACATCAGTGTTTTGATGTTTAGAGATGTACAGTCCTTTGTTTTGAGATTTTTTTGTGCAAGAAATTTCATTCCAAGTTTACTTTAGGGCTAACAGGTGATTTGACACTGATCAGTAGTGGTATTTTTTCTTCTACTGCTGGTTCTTGCCCAAATCAAACATTTTGTGCTTGGGAGATTACACAAGAAACAGAAGATGACTCTCCTCTTCATCAGTAAACAGAAGTCTTCTTTCTTTCACTCAACATGCTCTTCACTACCCCTGTTTTTCTTGCAGTACTTAAGTAATTGGTAATTATGTTGCCCCTGTCACCCTTACGTCCCAAGATTCTTTCTCCTGTGGTCAGGTCTTTCCTGCCTTCTTTTGGAAAACAGGACTGTGACTTCATCACATTGTGTAATAAAGTTTAAATTAGTGCAGGAAAAGATTGTACAAAATAACATTTTTTATTTCTGAAATAAGCTTCATAACCTGAGGGTGAAAAGAAATAGAGGTCATTGATCTAAAAAGCAGTATATTTGCAAAGCATTCTACGTAACTGCTTAAAAAAATGAAGCATCTTTACCTTAAAATTAATAGTTTGGTATATAGATTGGCTGCATATAGCATTTTTTTGGCAAACTACTGTTCGTTATCTTGCAGCATAGTTCAAAGTATTTTGTGAATAGATCAATGTTTGCATACTTCATCTGGGTGGAAGGTTTTGTTTGGGTGTTTTTCACCAAAAAAGGAAGGCCTTTGTTTTAAAGTTGTACTGAACAACAAATTTCGTTTGTCCAACTGTCATGCAAGTATTGTTAAGCACTTTCTTATGTCATCTAATAAGGCCCATTACAAATGCCATAAACAGGTAGGCATTACAACCTGCTCTTAGGAAAACATAAATCAATTCAAAAAGTTTGAGTTACTTTCATGTGATTGCACCACAAGTCAGCATGCTTTTTGAATTCTACCTGAAATGCTCTTCCAAAAATTATAGTTGTTTTCTTTTTCAGGAATCCATTATAGCTCTAAATATACAAATACATTTTCCTTATTTTAGGTTTAAACTAGTTTTCAGATTTATGTTCCTCACTTAAAACTCCCATACTGACATTTTGTACAAGTTGGGGTCTTTTGACAGTTTTACTAGTAAGGCAGTGACTGATGATGTGACATATTATGAAAATCTGATTTCTGGTTATAACAAATGATCCTTGAAGTGGTGTAGAAGTAACTCTTCCTTCAGTGTTTTGGAAGAAATTGGTCACTAGTTCTCCTTTAGAGTGAGAAAACTGTGATTTGCATATGAGTGCTATCTATTTCCATTCTTATGGTGCTATCCTCTTCATTTGTGAGGGAGACGTCTCTCCCTAATTTTTTGTGCACTTTTACCACAACAGAAGTGAAAAGCAGCTACTGCCATAGCTTCATCTAAACAGCTGCATACCCGTTACTTTTCTTCAGTTAAATTTAAATTCTTAAGTTAAATTCTGGCTAAATCTCATCTGTTGAATTTCCTTTCTAGTGGAGCGATTAGTAAAATAATTTGTTTTAAACCTTGTGCAGGGCAGAAAGATCCAGTCCCAGAACTGGGTCAGCCAATGATGTGCTACGCAATCTACAGCAAGCTACCTTTATTGCACTGCAGGAAAGAGTCTTTGACTAAACCAGGATTTGGGCATTGAACTCAACATGAACAAGTGTGACTTTCAGTGTCATGAGCTTCTAAAGGTCATTTTACTTAGTATTTCAAGTGGATGCTGTCTTCAAAAAATTAAGCCAAATATGTCTAATATGCACAAAGATTAGACATGTGATGAACCAGCTTGACAATGTTGTCTCTAGGCAAGAAAGAGAAGAAACCATGGAAATGTTCAAGCAATCGCCTCTCAGTCCCTGTCTCTTTTTCTTCCAAAAGGAAATAATCTTTTGATCACCTTTCTAAAAGTAGGCTTTGCACCTACTGATCATCTCATGTTTGCACACAGACTGTGTCAAGATCAGGGCTGCTTCCTAAGGGATGGGGAGACTGGAAGCCAAGGGTGATCTCTGTACTGGCAAGACAGGGGCCTTGCTGGCCAGGGCCCGTCCTCCAGTACCCACATCACCCAAGCAGGATAGATCTGGAGATGGCGACCGGGTCCTACCAAGAGTTTGGATCATGAGACAATATAATGACCTGTGGGTCAGGGTTAGGATTAGGTCCAATGATCACCCAGCAGGTCAAGCTAGGAAGCCGGTCTGTGGGTCAGGGCCTAGATTAAGGGGCTTCCACGGCCATATCTGGCCATGGAGACCAGCACTCCTCTACCATAGCCCAGGCAAAAAGTGAAGGCCCAGGACTGAGCTTGAATAAAGCTCTTGGGCCCAAGGGTGTGGGAGCAGCCTCAGGTTTAAAGGAAATTGCTTTACATTATTCCTTTATTATCCTGGATGTCCCTTCCTCCATATTGGAGCCATCAATATATGAAAATAGCATAGATAAGTCCTTCTTCTTCTTTGAATATACTGGATTCTTAATAAAGCCTCTCCTCTCCAAAGACAAGTAGCTACTTCATTTTAGGGATCTTTGTGGTGCATTTTCATTAGTCTCCTTTTGCCATGCTGCTAACATATTCCTTAAATATCACAAGTAGAAAAATCAGATATAGATAAGATGTTTCATTATGAGTTGAAGGTGACTTATGAAAGCCAAATTCTACAGTCTGCAGAGCACCAGATGCTTCTTGTTTCTTAAGAATGTCTTAAAATTCATGAGGGAGGTGTCTGTGGAGAGGAAAAAGTAGAATTGCTGTCATCTTACAGTGGTCTGGTGGGAGGAAGGAGAGGAAGAGTCTTGACTCCTATATTTGAAGATATCCTGGCAAGACTGAACGGGAGAGTGTTTTATGCTGTAAAGCTAAGACATTAACTGTGGCCCTGGGCTGCTGATGAAATGTGTCACAGAGTGAATGGGAGAAACTCCTGTTTCTCTTGATAAGAGACTTCAAGTTGAGTTGTGAGCAGCTGAAGTGGAAAAACCTGGACTTGTTGGTGGATAAATGCTCTCCATGAGTCTGGTCAAAGCCTTCTGTAAACATCTTCACATTTCTGTAGATGTGAGCCAAGCGGTTTTATGGATTTTTTGTGCTTGAAATTGAAGCTTTACATGAAACCCCATGTGACATTTTCCTATCTTTTGCTGTCTGATCTGCCTATCTTTGTGTGGTAATAGCTGTACAATGACTTTAAAATAACGTTGGTGTTTGACTGATACACACATGCTTCAATTTATACCCTACCTTCGGGATGCTGTACAGTCATGAACCTGATAGAAACCTGTAAGTGAGCACTTGGTGGAGAACTAATATAAAAAAGCAGTGTAGAGTTGGAAAAAGGGGATTGCGAGAGGTGCTGAGCAGTTTCTGGGAAGAGAAACAAATCTTAACAACTTGTTAGGGGTTAGGTTTCTGATTCAATGAGGTACTTCAGTGCTATCTTGTATGGTAGTTTATGTTTTGAGGTTAATGGAGAACCTGTGCAAATGTCTGAATTCTTTAACCAAATGAAAGTTAAAATGGTCTCTTTTCTGTACTGCTAAGTGTTAAAATAAGAGTAATTTTTTTATCTGTGAAGTTTTGCTGGCTTATTATTTTAGTGAGTTGACTCTACAGTTGGATGAGTACCTGACTTGGCAATGTGTCATGAAGCATATTGTGTTCATTTTTTTCCAAATCCTCATTTTTTTCTCCCTTATATTGTGAAATTCTCAAAAGCATAACTGTCAAACCAGAGATTCGTGCTGGGAACATGGATTGGCAATCATGAAACTCTCTTTAAAATGTTATAAGATTGCCATTTGTCCTCTGAACAAAAATTTATACCCTGTTCCTTGCTTAACTGGAGTTTCCAAGGCCCCTGTGATATTTGGGACGGCACATAACAGCTATCTTCTCTCACCTTGGGTACCTTACAAAATGGTACCGGCTCTCTCATTACAGTGTTCTATAAGGATCCAGAAAGTTGCTGTCCAGAAATAGTGCTGTAATTAGCCTGTTATCCTGCACAATCACCAATGACTAACTGTCTGAAACTCTTCCCTGGAAAATACTGTTCTGTTGACATCAAAAGACCCATGCTATAAGGGTAGTACTCATGGTGATTTCTGTCCTCCTGACTTGACTCTGGTAGTTTCCAGAACTCCCTCAACTTAATGGAAAAGTAATGGAAAAAACCTGCAGTGTAAAACATTTCATGTGCTGAGCAACCTCCCTGATCCTGTGAATCCCATGCAATGCAATAAGTGTGCAGTGGCATTAACAGTGCATAGTTTAATGATAGCCTTTATCTTGGGATGATCTGACTGGGTGCTCCTTCTCCAGAACCGAGTCCTGCTCCCAGTGATGTCCTTTTTCTCATGCTACTCCCTTCCTCCATCTTGTGTTTTAATCTGTGCCATGTTCTTTTGTTCCTGTTGGCTCTAGGCATCTGGCCCGGGACATCGGGTGGGCATAGCATAGAGATAAAGTAAGTTCTTGTGTGGTGTTGGGAGCAAACAGTTTAGGAGAGTGAGGTTTCAGTTTGGTGAATAGTTTCTATAAAGGAAAGAAGTACTTAATGTTCTCCACTCTATTCTGCTGAAAAGCAATGATAGGTTTTGTTTGAAGTCTCACGATAAAACTCTTGAAACTAGAGAAACTATTTCACTCTGAAAAACATACATAGGATGAGAAGTAAAAAAAGTTGGTAATCTTTATATTGGCCTACTTTTAATCTCCATTTCTCGTTTTAAAAATGCTGCCTAAAATCATTCTGATTTGGATTCTGAAAGCATAGTCACATTTTTAAGTGTCCCATCTTATAGTGTACTGTGAAGTTTTCCCCGTTATTGTAAATAGCATAATTGTAGAGGAAAACAGCAGAGGTGCTCTCTTCAAATGCCCTTTGGTTTTGTTTCCTTATTCGACACTCTTTGTTGAGTTGAGTGAATCTCTTTGCTATTTTTTAAGTTTCTTGAACAGCTTTGCATGTTTAAAAAGTTATTTGTAGGTAAATGCTGTTTTCTGCTCGATAAACCCTTTCTCCCCTCCTCCTAACTATACTTTGAATTTAATCTAAAATAAGTAAAGCTGTCTGTGTTCCAGTCACACTGCTGGACTGTGGAGTGGGTACAGGTATACGTATTCTAGCCAGAAGAGACAGAACATACAAATATGTATTGTTTTACACATACTCAATGCACATGTTGTTTGCATTTGAATGAAGGACTAGAATCTTACAAATGTCTGAGTTAAAGCCTTCGTTCTGACTCCATATCGATAGTTTGGAAATATTGGTCCACAGTTTCTTACTATTGCAGAGTTAAATAACTCACTTTGGGATCTTCTGTTTGTAAAAACTCTTTCCATGTTAAGAAACAATCCATTTTGTAGCTCCCTCACTGTCTCATCATAGTGTTTTACCATGTGACTGCAGCCTTTTAAACTGTCATTCACTAAAGTTGAATGGAGTCATGAAATACAGTAAATCCCAGAAGTACAGATTGCTCACTGCTTTATGTTGAAGCCTTGCCCTCCAGGTTTGAACGAGCAGTTTTACATGTAAGGATGAAAACTCTGAAAACCCTGTCCTTGATTCATGTGATTGATAGGCATGATAGAGTTAGACAGTGCATAACCCCTATGCATATGCCAGTGCATGATCTTACATGAGCTTGTTGGGAAGTAAAGAATTTCAGGTTTGGATTAATTTTTTACTGTGGTGTTAAGAGAATAATTGACATTTGGAATCGATAAGACTGTTTTCTGTTGTGTGGCTTCTATGTAAATACATATAACAACAACTTTAAGAAGGTATGTCTCTGTGCCTTGCAGCAGGTAACCTGTAAATCGCGTGGGTATTTTAAAATCATTTCTTTCCCTTGAAAAACTAAAGGATGACTTACTTCTTGGTGTGGTCTTTATTCGAGGTGAATAAGTGATGATCCCTTCAAGTGCTGTCACTGTTTGTGAAGAAATTGGAGTCTGCAGAAACAGTGCTTGGCACATTCACAAATTATATTTATCAATAGTACGGCCTAAAGAAAAGCCAATTTAATTGCAGTAGATCTCTAGTTCAGAATGACAAACTAAGGAAGTTTGGCTCAAAATGATAGATAGCTTCTTGCAGAATAAACCTTTCTCATTCATTTTAGATATTTCATGGTTTTATCTTTAGGCATAGAGAACAGGTTTTTGCTATGCCAAATTTTATCACATTGAACAAGACATGTTTCTATGGTAGCTGACTCACAGAAGATGATGATGGATTGGACTGGGATTTCAAGTGTGGTAACCTTGATTTTTTTAGACCTAATTTTTTTCTTCACTTAACACTTGAATCCAGCTGATCATCCCTTAAATGAGAGTACAGAATTATCCACTTAATACTATCTGCTTGATAGTATCAGTGGTTTATTTTGCCTTCTTATCAACCCCTTTACAGTAAAAATGGTAACTTCAGTTTTGAGGTTGCTTTAACCACATAGGCTGATACTACTGGTTAAGCTGAAAACTAGTAGCAGCTATTTTGAAAAGAAAACCAAACCTTTGATAAATTGATTTCAATAGCAGTGTAGGAACCATGTAGCTGTGTTCTGCAGTCTCAGCACAGGGTGAGGAGCACTTAATTGCTTGAATAGCTGCTTTGTAATCTGCAGCTGTTCAAATCTGTGTAACTTTTACCTGAGCTGTCCATCAATGCCTCTCCTACATACCTGTGCTCTGCATATTGCTCACAATGTGTGTCTGCTCAGCACAAGCACAAGTGACCAGTACAGAAGCCTGTAATTCAGTTCTGATTTGAGATTTCTCTAGTTGAGCATTCATGGGTCAAATTGATATGACTCAAATCCCCCCTCTATCTGTTAACTCGATGCCTCTGTCCTGACAGAGTTGATTGATTGATTGTGGGATTGTGCTCTGGTTAGGTGAGCGGCAATTGAGCTGACAAAGCAGTAGGTTACCCCTGCTGGCAGGGAGGCTTATTAGTCAAAATCATAATGAGCTCCACTGAAGGAAGACAATGGCAGTAAATCACAAATTTTTTTGTGCTGCCTAGAAGTCATCTGAATACTCAGCCCATGTGCAAAAGAAAATAGGTTCTTTGTTTGTCTTAAAAGTCACATTTCAGATCACCTTTACTGTTAGGGTGCTTTTCAGCACCACTAGAGGGATAATGATGTTGATTACCTTTGCTTTTTTTCCAAGGGATTGCAAACTACTTGCATAAAAACATTTCTGTTTTTGTGGAAGTATGTATGCCAGGGCCCTATTTTTAATGCGGTTTTCCATTTTTTGTTTATGATAGTGATGTGTATTCTGTCAATTTGGAGTCATGGTGGGAGGCTGGTGTAGCAATTAACACTTGAAAGACGAAAAAGGGAAATATCAGTATTTGTGACTAAAATCAGAAGTCTCTGAGTTTACCTGCTTTAGCATGCAGACTGAAAATGTTAATGAAATCCCTGCAAGTAGGCTTTAGTAAGATCTGAACCTGTCCAGACCCTCCATTTGCCTAGGAAGACCAGCAAAGGCCTTAGCTATGACTTTAAGTGCATTCAGATGCAAAGCCTGTTTTGTAGTGCAAGTGTTCTTCTTTCCTTGCCATGCTGGCTGCAACAGCTGAGCTGAGGAGAATCCCTAGGCAAGCTAAATGTTGGACATTTTCAAGAAGTGCTCCCGCTGTGTGAAAGAAAAACAGAAAGGATCAAAATATTCAAAACAACAGGCTGAACCTGCATGTTTTTCAGAGCTTTTTCAGTAGCTGGAATGAAATGGTAATATTCAATACAATTTGCTAAGGGAGGATTCCAGTTTGGGATATCGTAGGAAAAATGAGTCCAACGTAAATCTGATTACAGATCCTGAAGTTAAGTATGCAGGAAATTGGTTTCCTTTCAGACAGTTAGGAACCAACCCTCTCTCCTCAAGATTTCTAATTAGAGCAGCCAGTTATAGAATCAGTGCTGGTTCGTCACTAAGACCCTCAAGTTGTGCTGTTGGTCAAGGCAGCAGAGTAACTTTGTCAGCTCACAGAGTGTGGGCAGGTGCCATTCAGAGAGAATTTTCTCACCTGCCAAGCAGGTTTGAGGATGTAAGCTGAGAAATGAGGTTTCTGGTGTTTTAAGCTTAGTGACTTACATGCTGGTAAGGAGTTATATTTAGAAATATGACCCAACATCTCCTTGCTTTTCACTTCTTCAAGAGCCAGTCATGAATCTTATATTCCTTGGACTAAGAGGGGAAAAAAACCACCTTGAAAAACCCAATAAAAATAGCTCTGTGAATACCATTTCTGAAGAGAGAAGGAGAGAAAACAGACAGATGCACTTTGTTGACCCTTCATTCTCTTCCCCCACGCACTCCTCCCACAACAGCTTAGATCATTAAGCTCCTGTATAATTAAAACTTGGTCCAAGTCACACTAATTCTGTTTACTGGCCACAGTGAAGGATATAAATACCTAATCACTTCCTTACACAGAGGCTGCTTCCTGCTGGTGGTTTGCAGTTGTGAAGGACTCGGTCCCTCAGCGAGCTCCCTGTACAGCTGCTTGCCCTGTGTGAAGGAGCCTTACTCCAAAGTGGTCCGCTGCCATGGCACATTTATTTCCACAGATTCCTCCCCTTGTATTTTCAAAGGGAATGATGTCACTTTCTATAAACAAACGGCATAGAGAGGCTATTGTCAATGCACATAACAGCTGAAATTAAATTCACAGAATGAAATTAAAAGGGGAAGAAGAGACTGTCTTTTGAGGTTTTCCCAATGGATGGCTGTTCTAATGGGCAGCTGAAGCCACAGCACCGAAAGGCTTCACAGGCAAATAAGTCCTGAGCATAAATCTGCTGAAGTCATAGCAATGGTTAATTGATGGCAACGTAATTAATACAAAGTGTTCTCTCCTTAACATGGAATGCAAAATGTCCATCAGTAATCTTTGGAGCATGTAGAAGTTAAAGTGCTGTCTGCAGTAAGATTTCATGAGCATGCTAGCTCCATCCAACACCCTTCTCTCTCTGTAGGAAGGAATAGCTGGGAGAGGGAGGGTAGAGAAGAGGGAGAACCTTCCTAATTCACATCATCATGGTCTTGTGGAAGTTGTCATAAGCAGCAGGTTTGAAATAAGTAGCTACCCTTGAGCTCTAGTAGGATTCACGTGGCTCTGACTCTTTGGGGAGGAGGGGGAGATGTTCTAACCGTTGTACAATGTGCTTCAAGACTGCCTGTGGAGAAAGTCTGAAAATTAAATTGATGGTCTCCTCAAGATGCTGAACACCCAGAGCTGTTATTCTTGCCTGCCTTGGGCCCAGCAACTCCAAGAAGTTAGTCCATGAGGTCCTGATTCCCCTGTGCAAGCAGAAAGAGCAGAATTGCAACCAAATGTAACTAAATAGATGCACTGCAGTCACAGCCCTTCGCCTTCACTGGCAATTTCAGGGGTGCCCGCTGTTTTACTGAGTGTTTAGAGTAAATTATTTATTTCTGTCTTTTCTCTCTCCTTATTTATGAAAGCTGAGTGCTGCTATAATCAAATAAGGTTGGACTGTATTTTGGTGATGTGTTACCTATGCAACTAAGTGAAGTGCCTGAGGGGGGGAGATGCTAGTTACATGAACAAGACCTTTAAAGCTCTTTAATGAAAATTTCCAAGTAGTAGTGACTAATCTAGTGTCTAAGCTATACTCAGAATGACACAAAATACATCAGTTCTGTCAAGATGTACACAGGCTTACTGTGCTTTGGTGTTTGAAGTGAATCTGCTTTCACTTGGAGTGTTTTTAATAGTTTTCTAAGCTATGTGGGGATGAAGGCTAGTAGTTGCACACTTAGTCTGTGGCATTTGATCTGCACTGATGCTCCAACTGAATCTTTTATAGAAGCATTGGCTTCTAGTTTTAGTTACATGAGATTTTAATGATAGAAGGAACCTCAAAGTAGTAGCCATATTAATAAGACCTTGAAATTTATAAAAAATTCTCTGGGATACAAGCTAAAAACAGGTCTATTTGAACCAAACCTGTGTGAAGTAGAAGCAATTTTACAGATGTGAATTTAAAACATATGTCTGTTTTGTCTTTACTCATTCTCTACAACAGATTGATACTGACCGATAAGTCCCACTGCATTTAATTTCTGGCTAATGTTGCTTTGTTGTAGAATTAATGATTGAAACAATTTTATTTGAATCTGGACCACTTAGTGAGCATTAGAATTGATTTGTCTTGTTCTCCTGTATTTGTGCCTTTGCATGTCTCCCTACATATTTACAGTCTGTTCATCACCTTCTGCAAGGCCACCTAACATCTGTCATGTTTTTTCCTCCCACCTTGTGGAGGCAGAAATGCAGTGGAATGCCCTGTGGGTGCTTTTTTCCTTTATTTTTAATTATTACGTGAAGTTTTCTAGAAGAGACAAAGCAAAGTAGTGGGGATGAGGTTTGTGTCGTATATTTATTTAACTGACTGAATGTGAGACTTTTTGTCTCCTACACAGCCAGCACTTCTTCCTCCCTGGCCCCCTCCTTCCTTTCCCCAGGAGATACCCACGAAGTCAGAAAGGAAGAGCGACGTACTCCAGCTGTCGGTTAGAAGTTGCAGATGGTCTTTTAAAATAAGCCATCTGAGCTGTGGTGTGCCTACTGTTTTACCTACCTCAGCTTCAGTTTTAACTGGCCTTCCTTCATCTTGTAATTGGTCTTCTCCAAATACTGAGTCATTGGGTGTAATAGTAATGCTCTGTCAATAAAGAGCTGTATGTCATCTGAGTATTGCTAGTAAGTGTGGGTTATCTGGCTAATTTATCTAAGTGTTTAGCATTGGAAAATGTGTGTTTGCAGGGTTCAGTGGATCTGTGATAGAGATACTGTTCATCATCGTAAGAGTTTAAGCCCTTCTAGTATACAGCCATAGGACCCTTTTGACTGTCTGATGGGAAACAACTTCTGCTTAGATGATGCAGCATGGACCAAAAGACAGAAAAATGTGTATATCCGCCAAGGAGAGAGAAGTTACGACTAAAACAACTCAGAGAAAGACAGTGAGACTTCCACACAAGCTCCATTTTGTTTTCAATGTAAGCAAGGCTTGCTTGTATATTAAATCAATTTAAAAATTTCAGAAACTTTATGTTAAAAATCCACAGTTTTGAAGCAAATACTCGATTCAACCTTAAGCATGGTACCACGGCCGTTACCTCCATAATTAACCATTGCAGAACAACTGTCTGTATAATGACAGTAATTAGCTTTCTTGGAGCTTTTCCCTCTAGTTTCAGAACTTTCAGGTTCCACGTTTAGTTGTCTTAATGTGTTATTTAGTGAAAATAGGAGACAAAGTGGTTCTATATGAATAACAAGATTTTTCAAGCTGCAAAGAATGGGAAAGGAGGAGTGAGAAGTTATTTTCTGAGCATTTTTTAAAGTGCTTTCATTATATTAAAGACATTGTGCACAACCTCTAAAAAGAGGGACAAATGCTGTTTCTGAGTCCTTAACTCCTGAACAGGTTCACGATAAAATTCAGAGACTCAGAGATCTTCAGAGATGATGTGGAGTTTTTGTGGCCTTAAAATGAACCCCAAATCACTCTCTCTCCTTTTCTTTAGCTTCTCTGGTAATTTAGAGTACCCTGCATATGTAATCCTGGTTGGAAACAGGAACATGCTTGTAAAGCTAGTTCTAAAAAAGCTGATTTTGTTTTAATTACGTATCTTAGCAAAATAAGAAATATCTTCTGAAGATGAAAGAGTGAACTCAAGCTAAATGTCTTGCCTGGAGTCCTAGCACCAGGAGCTCACTGACATGTTTATTTGTGTGTTTTCTTGTTGCTTGTGTGGTTATCTGGGATTTATATGCTGCAACAGGTATATAGAAGTCACTGTAAGTTATGAATCTGCAAATTGCACAGGTACTTCAGCTGTGCTGCTTACCTGGTTGTTGCGAATGCCATTATTCACATGGATCAGGCTAGTGTGATTATGATACTATGCAAAGCCCATGACAGTAATCGCAATATTCTTTGCTCCATCCTCCTTGCCAAGTCTGGATGATTTACTTTGCAGGTCAACCTATAGCTCTTGGCTAACTTCCAAACTCAGTATCATCTAATCTACAAATTGCTGCTGTTCCAACAGTTCAAGTCAAACAAACAAACAAAAAAAGAACTTAAATAAGCAATGGAAAAATTTTGCCCAATTGAATGAATAATTGAAGATGGAGTTTGGTCCAGAGAGAGAGATATTTGAATCTGGGGAATAAGGAGCAGAAGAAGAAATGGCAGCTGCCTAAATAATTGATGAAGTCTCAGCAGATTTGTTGTTGTTGCTGAGACTGAGGGAAATAAGGAAGTGGTGCTTTTCAAAGCAATCTGTGTGAAAATTAAAACTTTTTTCATTGGGGTAGCACTACCTAGCGGTCAAAAAAACTGCCTGCAGATTTAAGGCTTACTACGTATCAGTGAAGGCTAACCATGCCAGACAGATACAAAAACTGAATGTTTCCTCTGTGAGGGTTTGATAGCTTAAATCAGTTCATTAAGTCACAGTGAATGTCCACCATATGTAATTTCTCCCTGTGGTGGAAAGACAAAATTGTTGAGTTTTCACAGCACATATTTCAAGTGTTTTCCAGGACGGTTCTGTCCCAGCAGGACTCCACTGTGTAGGATGATAGCTTTGCATTTGCAGGGGGCACATACGTTCATTAGGTTCTTAAACTAATAAACTTCTTTTATTATTGGTTGAAAATACATATTTAAAAAAAACCCCAGTTTTCTTGTCTCTATCGCTTTCTAAGACAGACAGGACCAGGGCTTATGAACTGTACAGTGATTTGATAACCATAAACCAGCAAACTTATAAGATCAACTTGGAGAAGTCAATGTATTAACAATCACTGTTTGTATGGCTCTATTCATACCTCAGTGATATATACAAGAGGAGGTGTTTTGACTGGAAAAAAATTAGTCAGCATCTGAAGTGCTGTCTACTTTTTTACTGAAAGAAAGGGGAATGAAACCCTTGAGTCAAAGCCTTTTTATTGCTGTATTTGTGGGAACACTCCAGCATGGAGAGAAGTGGGCACAGCATTTCTTATCCTTCAATGTACTCAAAAACTCAGAAGTGGTCAGGAGACCAGAACTGTTTAATTAGGCTTCTTGTCTAGGTCTAGGGTTGAGCATTCTTGACAGTAAGTAGTTTGTCACCCAGCCTGTTGACCATTACCAGTATTACAGAAAAGCTATCCTTTTAATTGTTTTGCTGCTGACACCATGGCATTCAGGGTGTAATAACCGAAGCAGGCTGTAAAGAGTTGCAGAATAACCTCATGGCACTGAACAGCTATTGAAATTCCATGTAGACAGGCATGAAGTGATGCTCAAGGGGGCAGGTAGAGGGAACAATTGCCATCTTGAACACATGGCACTGTTTGTCTTCTCATATTTCTGAGAGACAGAATATAGATGTTGTTATAGTCACCTGTATCATTGTTAGCTCCATGCCCAGTAAAGGTCAGAGTCCAGAACGGACAGCAATGGACCAAAGCATAAATCCATAGTATGCTTATATCTGGCACATTGTGTACTGTCATGGTATTGCTTCTCCCCCTGTACTCCTCTTTTCCACTTAGTCGTCCCCCCAAGCCTACCTCCAAAACAGGTAATAAAACTGAAGGAAAAGAAGGTCAGAGGTGTGTAATGACTTCTGTACGAGGAAATCATCTGATAGACATCAACGGTTCAGGCTAGAAGGGAGAGAGCTCATGAGAAGTAGACCTCACATGTGGTATTTCAAGTGTCAGACAATGTGAGTGAGGTTTGATCACTTAGTGACCCCTCTGATGCAGAAATAAGGGACATTGGATGAAATTGGTAGCACTCAGCGTTCAAAACTGCTTGTTAAGCAGGAGAAATCCCAGCCACAGGATGCCACTGATCCAAGATGTTTTACATAGGTTCAAGGGGAGACTGGCCAAATTTGTGGAAGAGAACTCTATCCTCTGTTATTAAATATTGGTTATCTGTTGCTCAGGAAGTGTGTCTGAGCTGCATCATTGGAGACTGCGTGTGTGTTACAGGTAAGTATCACTCCCTGCTCATTGTGGTTGTACACTTTTCCTTAGGTGTGTACCTTTTGACTGCTGTCAGTGGCAGGCACTGGGACAGATCCAGGTCTAGCCAGTGTGACTGTCCCTGTCTTCTGAGAGGTCTCTGCACCTCAACCTTGTGTTGTCAGGTGGTCTTTCCTAAAGCAGGTGACATGTATTAGAGACTCCAGGTAAGAGCAATCACCAGTAAACCTAGATGATGATTTGGCACATCTGCTATTGCTGCACAATGTATTTTGAGTTGGCTTCCTGCTGGAGAAGTAACAAGTGGTATAATCCACTGGCCTCTGTCCCTGCCAGTGCCCTTTTTATTTAGAATACATCCTTCAAGGCAAATCATTACAGCAAATGTACAGATCATTATTTTGTTCTTTCAGTAGTCCAAGCAATACCCGCTGCTTTGCAGTAGGCAAGGCATGGGAGTGTGCCCCTAGGATTACCTTCAACTAGATAGCCTGTTACCGCTCTTTCTGTCTACCCCCTTCTGTATGTGTGTGTGTGTATATATATATACACATACATACATATACATATATATACACACAACTTCTTTACTAGAATCCCATAGAACTGCACGGTCACAGTGTGTGATTTAAGAAGTCCTTCCAAAACTTCACATTTTCTTATGTGCCAAGAAAATACTTTCAAATATTTGAATGCAGCCTGTTTGTCTTGCAGGCACAGCCAGGCTTACCAAGAAATAAAAGATTTTGGTGAGGTTCTAAGTTAAATTTATGCAACCTGCTGTATAGGGGCATCGATATATGAGCACAGGTCTCCTACCCAGCAGCTTAGATATATTCAGTAGTAGCTGCGATTTTAAATGTCAGACTATCCATTGCCTGTAAGTGGGTGTTTAGCTTCAAAGCTCAGCACAGTGCTGTAAGCTCTCTTCCTCAGAGACTGCAGCAGTAGGTGTAGTCTACAGCCCACTGGTTCAACAACACAGGGGCAAACTAATCTTTTTAGTTTGGCCTTAAGATAAAACCAATGCACGTAAAATATGCCTCTATTCATCAGATGGTCAAGGAATTTGTCAGATTATTTTTGTTTCCAGAGAAACCTGTTATAGCTGTAAAGGGTATATTTCACAAATGCACTCTGTGAAGATTTTCACATCCTCAGTAGGGAATAAGATATTAGACACTCCAGTCCTGTCACAGAGCAGAGACTTACGTAGCATGTGAGATGTGTGATTTCAAATTAAAATCAATTACATTGCTAAGTGCCATAAATGTATAGCTAGTATTTTATTCTTTTTCCCTTTAAAAAATGCTTAACTCATTTTTCACTGCAATTTTGAGGAAGCAGAAAAACAAATGTTGGTTTTGATGAGCTGAGGGTATGAAAAAGGCTTTATAATAAACAAAACCAAGCTTTTGCATTGTTATGCAAAACTACCTAAATTCTAGCACAGGTAAAACAAAGTAATGAGCCAATTTTCTTTAAGTTTAGATTGCTTGTTGGATTGTCATTTTCAAACCCAGAGAGTAACATTGCTATGTCCTCATATGATCAAGTGAGTGAAATAATCAGTGTAGATGTTGCATTTTCATGCTAATGAGCTATCACAAACAGTGATGATGCTTTGAAGGGCAAGTTTTTCATTAGTCTCAGTAAAAGGTACCATAGAGCAAAGAAAAGGTTAAAGAATCATGAGCTAATCCCACTATGGTGGTGGCACCATCATTCAAGGAGAGAGGTATATGCTGGGAATTGCCTTCTAGTCAAGCTGCCAGAGGTTTCTCTCTCCTCTCTTCCCCACTTTTTAGGCACTTCTGGTACACACTTATTGCTGCCCTTTTTCTACTTTTATTTCCTTCATTTTCCTGCTCCACATAGAGTATTGGAACCACTATAACCCACCAAATCCTTCATTTTTACTAAGATAGTTGGTTTCAAATTGTTTCACAGTATCCCCATACCTTTGTTTTCTGCATAACGAAGTAACACAGTAGTCTTTTATAACCCGGGAGTCAAGAAAGGAAAAATTAAGCTTTTAAACGTTTTGCCTTTACCCTTATACCACGTGGCTGCAGCTTTTTATAGCCTCAGTCATTGCATCACCTGGGCCTTTTAGTGCACTGTCTTTAGGCTGGATCAATGCTTTTTAACCCTTTCTTACAGAAAATCTGTCCCACAATTTTATTTGTTTTTTAATGCCAGACTCTGTAGAAGTACTATCTGGTTTCTGGTGTAGTATAAACCCAGAGTACTTTGAAGTTTAGGGAAAACTGTATTTTGCTGCAGAACATCACAGCTAACTTTCTGGTTGCTCCTGAGTCTCTGTGTTACAGGATTTCTCACTAGGAAGAGAAAGATAGTGCTTTCTGAGGGATCCTTTTTTTTGCAGCTGGTTCCTGAGGCTGGTGGAGCCAAGCATCTGCAGTCCTGATATAGCCATGTGGTAGCAAGTGCTGTGGCTGAGGTCTTTCCAGCTGGTCTGTACAAAATAGCCATAATGATTCTTTTTCCTTACAGCTAATGTGTCATAATGCTTAGAAGCTATGATTTCTGTCTTCCTCTGGCATATCCTAAACTTCCAGATTTTGGGCTGCCTGAAGGAGGTTTTTCTTTGGAAAGGTAAGTATAGCCTAGTCAACTTCTTACAGCTGAAAAAAACTAGTGCTAAATATATATTTGATAGACAAAATGAGAACCAGTAATTTGGTTTAGTATCTTGATGAAAGGGAACTACTAAGTACACTTAGACTGATGAAATTGGGGTGAGGCTTCTGTAACCTCCCTGGTAAAGCCCTGAAACTCATCATAAAGGTGCTAATTCTCAGGAACAGACAGGTTGCTAATGAGCACTGCAAACAGAGTAGATGCTTGTCTAGTCTTTATGCCATCCAGTGAAAAGAAAGGTGTTTGAAATGTACCCAGCCAGGGTCATACTTAATTACACATGTGTCCTTCTCTTACAGAAATTTCCATATAAGTTTAGCATTATCTGCTTGGCCTTTTCCTTGAAATAAGAACACAAGAAGAGGGAGAAGAAAAGGCTTTTATTAATTTTTTCCTAGGAGCTCAAGTGGAGCTGCATTTGTATCAGGTGAATTTAACCTCTGAAAGAGGTTCCAGGCTGCAGAATTATGGTTCCCTTATTCATAAGACTTGTTTTGCCTCATACAAACAGTCCATACTGGGGCCCTGGGGGCACTAATAGGCCCTAATGGCCTTGAACAGCCTCACCTGGGGCCTCCCTCTGCCCATAGCCCTGGAGCTCCATTTCAGTTTGGCCTTGGGCCCTCAAGTGCTGCTTGAGCTGCTCTACAGGGCTCTGTTATGCTCCTTCCTGGCTACGGATACTGTTGGTCTTGACCTGCGGACTGATGTCCCAGCCTCGCCTTGGCCTGTCCCCAGGGAGATGCCTGAAGCCTAGGGCTGGGTCTGTCCCCCAACCTGCCCTTCTCCCTGAATGGGGCCCTGGGATGGCCCTGGGGAGCCCATGGTGCCCTGGCCCCAAGGCAGCAGCCGGTCCTCAACATGCTCCAAAATCTTTCTTTGTGGATAAGCAACAAAAACGTTTGTTTAAGCCTATTAGCATCCTGATAGCAGGGGTGTTTGTTGGTAGCAAATCACCACCCACTTCCTCTTGTGCAGGTGAAGTTACTGTTTCATTTGTATTGATGTGTACATGATGAATAATGAGCAGTAAAATAAAAAAAAAGCTGCATAGAATACAAGTTAATTATGTAGTTCAGATTCACTATGTTTGCTTACATATGTGTATATGAAGGTACAAAAGCTTGAGAGAAGGCTATTGATCTCCAACAGGTAGGTGATCATAGCTATTTTGGGCTTAGGCTTCTTTAGATTGTCATTTTGATAGCTGATCTGTAAAGATCTCACAATATCTAGGACACAGGTGGCAGGAAATGCTGAACTGAGAGTTATGCCTGCCTTTCCCTGGACTTTCAGTGCGGGAGGTCTCTCTGGGTGTTAAAGCACCTGTACTCCCATGGGTCCTGAAGCCTAGACCCTTCTTTGGAAAGCAGGCCCTGGAAGTTAGGCGTTCAAGAAGTCTGATATTTATTTTCTCATATTCCAGAAATAGTCCCTGCAGACCGGAATCTAGTGTTGTATTGCCATTGCTTGCTAAGGTATGCCAGTGCATGGCATCATTCATTTTGAACGAAAGCCTTCTCTTGCACTGCAGTTCAGTCTCTATTTAGAAGGCAGTCATCGACTTTACAGTCTCTGCTCCCAAGGCTGTATTATAAACTGAATAATAATAATAATAATAACCCGAAAGAGCACATCTCACTTGATGGCTGAAGGTAGAGTTTGAGGTGGCCCTTAGCTTGGTCTTTTGGATTGACTTTTCTTATCATAGCATTTTGTCTTGGTATGAGTCCGCTGTAGGTAAAGTTAGGGTTAATTAATTACTGGATACTTTTAAGTATTTTGGCTTTCTTGTTCAGCTGAAGTGGTCTAGCACACCGCTTCCAAATAAAAGCGAATGAAACAATCCAGTGCTGCTGAACTTCCTGTAAGGGGATGACTGGGGCCTGTCTGCTCGCTGGAGGTGCTTGTGGCATGTGGTGGGGAGCCAGGCAGAGGTACAGCATCCTGGCAGGGGCAGAAACTCAGTCCAGTGTTGTTTATCCTTTCCTGCATGACCTCAGCTGTTGTTTACACTTATTTGAACCAGCACATGAGTGTCACTGTGGTGCAGGTTTTGTAAGACCTGGGCACTTTAGCAGCTAGTCCTGTAATTTAGTGCTTGCCTGCAGGTAATAGTCCCAGAGAGATGGGATTAGACTCCATCTACAGCCATGCTTGTGTAACCTTGGCCTGAGTACGCTCATGGCTTGGCTTCAAAGGGGATGGTTACCCAGAAGTGTCCTATATAGGTCTCTTAATGCTCAAGATTAACAAAGGTGGTGGGAAGTTACTCTTTGTAATGATCCCTGTTTAGGGGAAAAAAGCTTACATTTGCATTATCTTGCATTTGTGATTTTTTTAAAATATTTTCCTAATATCACAGTAATCTGCCTATGAAAATTAATTCATTTGTCTTTAGTCCCAGCTTTTTTCTTCCCTTCTTTTAATCCTCTGCATTTGGGCCCCAGCCCTTGGCCACTTTGTTGAAAACCACTTCTTTCAATCTGATTTTACTTCAGCAATTTTGTTATTCTGCATTCATGATACCGGTATTTCTGTCAGTTGTTATCTCTGGCAGTCACTGGAGTAGCTTAAAGATAAAATGTCTGACAGCCTGGTATAGGAGTTAGCATTACTGTTATTTTAGTCTACAGGTAGCTTCCCTCCTCCTTCAGTCTCGCTATGTATATTGGAAGATAAGCAAGAGAATCTTGTTTGTAATTGTCTTTTAATTTTTTTATCATTTATCACTGATAAGACTTAGGAAACAATGTGCTCATCTCTACTACTTTCCAGCAGTACTGACATGGCCTAGAATAAGCGGTAGAAGTAAAACGTCGTTGTTGAATGGGCTGCTTCCCTGCATTTGTTTTCCTCCTCTTCAATACTGTTTTCCAGGTTTTTTTTTTTCTTCTCTGAGTAACTGACTTACAGAAAAAAAGGTTGACTTTTATTTTCTCTTTCTGTTGCCATCTTTTTTTTTAATTTTTTTTTTTTAATGAACCTACATAAAGCACTAACTGAGTGAAAAACATTTTGGTTCACAAACAGCCAGGGTGACCAATGCTACTTATTTCTTGTTTTTTTCCAGAATTTTATTTGGCAAGCAGGATGGGTGCCTGTGGGAGGAAAGAAACTGAATTAAATTTGGGGAAACACAGGATGGAGCTTGAAGGGTGTATCCTCAAAGATGTGTGCACATGTGTCACACTTGCAAATTGGGTAATTGCATATTTAGTTTCCTGTCTGTATACATGTGTGGGAGCAAATGTACGGTTTGTCTGCCATACGGGAGATACATACACCAAAGATATCATCATTTTCAGACTGTTTTGAACCTAGTGCACTGAAAGAACTTACACTATGGTGTAAGCCACTATGGTGACTCAGATTTTCAGCCCCATTTTTACATCTATCTAGCAAATCCTGGTAAAAATTGTGATGTTAAATATGTTTTGGAGTATAGTAGCATCCATTAAGCAAGCATATGCTGGTGTCTCTTGAAAGCCTGTTGTCCTCAGGCCCCAGGAGACCTTGGCTAACAGCAGCCTTACTCCACTGTGGTTTATAACTACCAGTATATCCTTGGTACTGCCTGTGTCCTTCTTGTGGAAAAATACCCCTACTGCTATACTTTTCTTGCTGGTACTGGCGCTTGGATATGAAGCTGGAAGTGTAGGAACTGAATGGAGGAAGAAAGAGAGGGCACATACAGGTCAACATTCAGTGACAGTGATGAAAGACATAGAAAGATGATTAAGTTTTCTTGTAAACAGTTTGTATTGGTGGTTAACGAAAAGAATAAATTTAATGCTGGTTTTCATGTTTCTATTCTGTATCTCCAGCCTCCCACCTGGTGATGCTCATCTTCCATTTGGAGTCATTCTGGTTATAACTATGAAAAATAAGCTATTTCTGATATGCCAATAAATATGCTTGCTTGCTAGTCCTAAAAAAAACCCTCCCTGCAATTATGATTGTGGTGACTGCACATAATGAATGATGGAGTTAGTGGTGAAAAATTTTGCTGTCATAATCAACCTTTTAAAATGTAAGATTTCAAAATAAGCACCATATTTTGTTTGCAGTTTGCATTTCAGGTACTTCAAAACATATAATAAAAGTTTAAATTTCTGCTGTGAAAATGGATGATATGGCTATTCAGTGCAATATCACTGGAGTTTTATCTTTGCTGTGTTTATTTGTTGTGCTTGGAAAGCATGGAGGACTGAAGTTAACATCTTCTTTCTCTGTGTCTGCCAGATTTGAAATTAACTTAGAAGTCAGTCTCTTTGAGCCCTGATGAAGGGTTATTATTGTCAGAAATGCAGATATAGCTAATGTGTGTTAACCTTCTCTTGCTTTTTATTGCAGAGTTGAATTAGGATGTGCTACCCGCAGAACTTACTTGGCCACCTAGGCATGCATTGTCTTTCGTCTTTCCCATCTGAAATTAAAGTTTAGAAATGAGCATTTTTATTCTAATATACAAGCATCCTTCCCTGTTAGTTATGGAGATAACTTCATTAAACTCTAAGCTAACACCCTAATACTCCTCCGAGGGCTGTGAATTCTTTGAAAAACTAGGGAACATACAAAACTGTAGTTGTGAAATGACTGATTTTCTGGAAGGGTTTCCAAGCTTCTGGAGAGGTTTTGGCAAGCCAGTAGTCTGACTCTAATACACTTAAATTTTATTATTATTTTTAATAGAAACTCTCTAAGGATCGGTAAGGGGGACTAGTGCAGGTATTCCTGTTGTTGCCTGCTACATGCTTGCTAGGTTTGATATGGGTCCTAGAGGGTTTTGGCTTTGGACCGAGTCTCTGTTCAGACTTAGCATACCTGCCTAGAACTCCACAACTCAAGGGCTTAGGCCCTCGTCCTCAAGATTTAAACGCACACTGGGAAAGCTCCAGTCTTACAAACAAATGTTTTATTTCCCATAGGAAGAGGTAATCTGCAAGAGGGCCATTGGGTTTTTTTTCTTTGGTGCTTGTTTTTTTCTAAATATCTTTAGTTTAAACTTTGAGAAAGGGATAAGAAATTACTGCACCCAGGGCCTGCCTCAGTTTTTCCACTGTTATACGTTCAGTTTTGAGCTGTGCCCCTTCGGTCAGCCAGAATAAGGATCATTTTCCGGAAAAGCATGTGTAGCCTGTGCTTTCTGGTAGGGTGACCTGTAGCTCTTGGAGCCTGCCAAAACTGAAGGAAGGTGACTGTAAGAAGCGTCTGCTAGTCCTTCTTGATTCCTCTTAACTAGTACCTTGTACTTTTCTTCCACTTCTGTGAAAATGTTGCTGCTTTGGTAACAGCCTGGTGGCTAAATTCAACTGGTCTCGTTCCTTTAAGTCATCCTATCAATATGAATTGATCCCCCTTTTAATCAAAAGCTGCCTGTGTTATTGTCTCTGGTCTTACTGAGGCACAATGGTACCCTTGTAATGGATCATGAAGTGAGGGGCAGGGGGAAGTTACCTAAAATAACCAGTCTACATCATCTGTATGCTGTACTAAAACGATCCAGGTGCAGGTGTGATGCTCCATGGTGGTGCACTGTTTGAAATTCTGGTAAGTTCAGAGGAAATGGATCTTTCTGGGCTCAAAAAATGATCTTCTGGCTAGGTAATTGTGCTTTTCAGCTGAGCAAGAGAAAGGACATAAGAAGATGAAGCAGGCAGGCCTCTGCACTGAAGCAGTTAATTTGGAAATGAAACCCAAGGGACAGATCTTGGGCAATGCAGCCAGTCCTAGGCACATCCAGCTTCAAACTGCTTGCTACAACTTAAACTCCTTTAAGATTTGCCTGTTTCAAATGTGGGAGATCTGAACCTCATCTAGTCAGATCCTGTGGATTTTCAGAAGGATAGATTCCGTGACTTCTGGAAAATGTCATGTGCAATGCTTCTTGCAATGTATGATGCCATGGCTTTTCCTGGTTTGTTCCCAGGTGGTAAAACCTGCTCTTCCAGTGGTTCAAAACTTTAATGTAGCCAGTGCTCCTGACTGGGTGATAGTGGTCTCTATTGAAACTCCTCAGGCTTAAATTAAGTACAACTGAGGCAACCTCCATGTTAAGGTGAGGCCACTTCTTTGCCTGCCATCTCCTTAAATTCACTATGATGTGGTGGTAAAAAAGAGTAACTGTGAGTGAGTCTGCTTGTAGTTCTAGTCATATATATATATGACTTGAATATGTGCATGTATGTTTATGCATATATGAGTGTTTCGAAGGGTGGGTGTGTAACTTTTCTTGTGCACTGAAGGCAGGAGTTCTGTATCAATTTTAGCCCCTCACTACTGTCCTAATTGTTTTTATTCTGGATAGTACTGGTAGCGTGAGACAGCAAAATGAGGAGAGGAACCTGTCGATTGTCTTGCTCTGAGAACCTTGAATTAGAGCTGAGAGATGACATTTCATCAGCCAAGTGAGGTTTTTCCTCTCATCTTCCCCCTTCCTCCCTCCCCCTTGTCTGCACTGGACTGAGATGCAGCAATCTCTCTGCTGATCGCTGCCTTCTATGGTGCACTGGTCGTCTTCTTTTCCTTTTTTTTCCTTCAAGTCAAAACACAGTCTTGCATTGGCATACGGCTCTTACTCATACGGATCTATAACATGGCTTTAGTATTTTAAATTCCTTAAAGAGAAGTGGATTCCTTCAAGCAAGCAACCTGTTTTGCACTCCAGCTGGATGCTTCCCACAGGTTTAGACTGTGGGTTTCAACTTTGTCATCCCATATAGCACTTCTTCCCAAAAGCATAGACCTGCAACTGCTTTCTCTCTCCTGGGAAGAGCAGGACTGCCTCTGAAACTCCCATAACTTAATTTTCCCAGATTCAGCCTATATGGTCTTTAAATCTATGTATGTTTGGGGAATGGATAACAGGAGAACGGAGATGCAAAGGAGCTCAGTAAAACTCTAGTATTTAGCATGTACAATACACAGACAGACCAGCCACTTGGCACGGTTTTCCTGCAGCTCTGAAGAATCAGTTGGATTGGGGCAGTTTTTTTGAGTCTTGGAGCTGTATTAGGAGATCTAGCTGTAGCTAACATTGGTGGTGTTGAGGTGGAACCAAATCTCTTTACTACAAAAACAATATGCCACTTCCTCTCTTCTGTTTAAAGGAGGGGTTTGTTTTTTCTTTTTTTCTTTCTTTTTTTTTTTCTTTGACAGGATTTTCCATTCTGTTGCTCCTCTAAGTCTTTCAACAGTTATGGAATGTTTACCTGAATCTCCATTTCTTAAGCCTGATGAAAGGTAGGAGGAGATCTGGTGAGTGGATGAAAGAGCCAGAAGAATATTTCTTAGTGGAGAAGGCAACTTGCTGAGGCTTAATAACTGACTACTGCCTGCAGTTTGAAAGGGCAGAGTTTGTCTTGGGCAGTGAGGGACTCTGTGTTCAGGCCAAAAGGTTTCTTGAAAGAGAAACCATTAAATGCAAATGACTGACTGGTACACATTACGTGGCTATGCTGCACACGTTCTCGCTATATGTGTCCCGGAGTAGAAAAGTAAAAAATGGCAATCAAATATCTTAACTTTGTTACTGAATTTCTGAGAAGCTAGGAAGTATTTTGTCAGGACCATGAGACAATTATGGTGGTATCTGACTTGGAAAATGCTATACCAGTTGCATTGCTTGGAGAGGAGGTGACAATAGCAAAGCATGAGCAGCGCTGCCACTGTTTTGTTTCTTCTACATCATGGGAAGGAAGAAAACTGCGTTTGAAGTTCCTTAATATCTTGCTAGTGAATTTTGGTACTTGCCATAATCACTATGTGCTACGTAGAAAGTAAGAATTTATCAGCAGGGAATATTTTCCTCCCTCTCTTAAATATCAAAATGCTTCTCAATCAGAATTCACCTCTGTCCTTAGGATAGCTGCTATGTTGTTTTGTACTACTGTGATTATTGGTAAGGAATGGAGGAGTTTTATTAGTTTGAAATTCTTTTTCTGCTCTGATGTTGAAGCAAAATGAATGTAGTGTGTGAAATCTTGCCTGAAAACTTAATGAGACTTTGTTCTGGCTTTGGTCAAACAGTTTTGACAGCTGTCTTCACTCACGTTGCAGAAGTGCAGGAAGAAATATAGTCCTGTACAGAATCTTAAGCCCTCCTGGGAAGCCCAGGCACAATGCCTCTGTGAGTGGCAGAAATCGCTGTTGGTTAAGAAAACAGTACTTTGTCACTTGGCTGAGAGTGAAGTCAATGCCTTCAGTCAGCCTGGTAAGGCTGTTGATAGTGGCCATCCAGGTGGGTTAAGCTCTCTGGAAACTCTGTGTGTGTGGTTCTCTAATAACTTACCTTAGCTGATTGGTTTGCCTGAGATATGGTTTATCAAAACTAAAACTTTTGTAGGTATAGTGTTGTTTCTCCTTCTTCCTCTCCTACACAACAAAATGCAGGGTTGTATTTATTTTGAATGCTTTGTGGTTGAGAACAAAGCCTTTGAAGTAACCTATGTGGTTGGTTGCTAATTTGAAGTGTGTCACTTCAAAAGTTTCAGGTATCAAAGGATTTTTTTTAACAGATACAAGTAACTTATGTTATGTTGTAGTTGTTGTCTTCCAGCAAGCCTTATGGAGCACATGAGCTACAGTGGGTGTTGGTACAGAGAAGAAGGTCCGGTCCAGCACAGCCATTGAGGAGGCTAGGATTTATCTAATGATCAGTGACTTTGGGAATAGAAGCACTTCTCAAAGGTGGTGTCATGGCTAGTTATTTTTACAGGGTGGATGGTTATAAGAACATCTAGAATATACAGAGAATTCTAGATATATTGTCTGTTAGGGAAGGGGGCTGGGTCCAGTAGCTGCTGCAGCTCCATGCCCATGGTTCCAACCCCTGGTGGGGCTAAGTGTGTGTTCCCTGAGTGTGCACGCACACACCACCCCACACGTATACAACACACATATATCCGTCTGATCACAGAGATCAACACAGGCAGGCATGCAAATGGCACCGATGGCCTCATCCTGTTCTCTCTGTCTGAACAAGATGGTGTCTTAGTGTGAAACATTAATACATAATTATATGTCTGTCTCTCTCCAGACACCATTAATTATATATTATCAATATATTAATTATTACATCATTTATATATTAATTACTAGTAATTATAGAACTACTGCCAACAGTTACTATTAACTATTACTAATTATAGTTACATATATAATTATGTATGCACACACACATGTACAATGTGGATCTCTCTAGCATCTGGGCTTAGGCATGCAGACTACCAGGTTGCTGCCCCTGGACCCCAGCCTCCCTGGTTTCTGGCATGTGGACATATGAGCCCGCAGCCTCCCTCCTGCTGCTGGTCCAGTCATTTGCACACACACACCTTGCCAGGACCCCCTGGGTTCTTCTGATAGCCAAACCCCCCTGGTCTTGCTGTTAGAGAGGCACAGGCACATGAGGGAGGTGTCTCTGATGGATCCCCAGGCCCTACAGCCTCGTGAGCAGCTGGCTGGGACCCCACTGACCCTTCCAGCTCCTCCAGTGGTCTCACCATTGGAGAGAGACAGACCATTGGCTCTCAGGGTGCTTCACCTACTCACCAGCAAGTTCTGCTTGATATTTGCTGATGACCACTTGCTCACTTGCAGACTCGCACTTGCACCAGTTGCTGGTAGCTGGAACCCTGAACACACACACACATGCACGCACCCACCCAGAATACAGAGTCACCCCCTCAAGAAAAGAGAATTTAATGAGAAGACAGGACAGACTGTGCTGGTCAGGTGCAGGACAGGGCCAGACATGTGTACTGACATGTGAATGGCCCATTTGGTTACCTTGTCCCTACATTTTTCCATGCTTGTTCCCCCATCCCCCCAAAAAAACCATAGTAAGTCCTCTGCAATCCCAAATTGTTCTTCCCTTGCATCCCATAATGCGCCCAGTACTCCTAGGCAGAGTCCAAAAGATGCTCTGGAGAGGTGCTCCTGTTGTCCCTTCTTGATGGGTGAACTCGTGGTCAGTGGGGCTGAGGCTCTCCTGAGACTTGCAGAGAGGGGCTTTTGATGGGCTGACAGCTCCTGGGATGAGTGTGGGAGTAGCTGGGATTATTTGGGATCCCCCACTGCCTTTGTCTCTCTGTGCTTCCCTTTGTGTATGCAGCTGAGCTTTGTCACAAAACCTAAGGCCGCATGTAGAACATGCAGAACTCCTGGTCTGCTGTGTCAGGACAGCAATGATTTTGCATGAGAAGCTACATTCTCTTTTATTCTGTCATGAGGCTTCTAGTGCAATCAGGTTAATTAAGAACAACTTTTGCATTCAGGATCCACAAGGCTGAGAGTGCTTAGAGAAGCTGGAAGAGGAAAATGAAATTACAGAATACCCCTTTCAGGCCTTTGTCCCAAGCCTGAGAGTAGGAGAAGGAAAAAAAGGGAAGAAATAAGGGGTTGGGGGTGGTGTGGGGGAGGTGGATGGTGTGTGTGTGAGGATGGGCATGTAACTGTCTTAATTATATGATTTTTTTTTAATAAATAATATTGTGGCCTGTACACAAGAGATATAAAGCAACTTGGCTGATCTGCAATGCCAGGAGACCTGTGCAAGGACCAAGCCTGTCCTCATTCCAGAGCTCTTAGGGGCTAGCTGCTCCTGCACACTGTTGACAGTCCATGCCTCTCTCTCCGCTGTTCGTGTAGGGACTGAATCCCAGCAAGAAAATAAGACTGGCATTGCTATTGTATAAGCATGTCACACCAAACTACAGAAATTCAGCTTCTCTTCTGAGTGTTCTTCTGGGCTAGTATCAAACCAGGCTATGTTATGAAACATGCTTTATGTTAGGATTATGAAGATCCTCATTAACATTTCATCCATTCCAATAATGTTTAGTAGCAAATGCATATTACACAAATATTCCATTAAAAACCCTTAATAAATTTGTAAGGCAAAATAATAAGACATTTGAGACAAACCAAATTTAAAATTTTGCTCACTGTTTTGTGCAGTCTTTGCTGATAATATCACAGCGTGGTTCCCCACCCTCCTTGGGATGCCTGCCTCCATCCCTTCACTGAATGGGGAATGTTCATTAGATGAACTGACACTAATATTTTGTATTTTATTGAAATGGCCCACCTTCACAGAAGAGTCTAGACCAAGTTAATTTTTCTATGGGTTTTTAGGTGGTTAGCAGGTTGTTGCATGTTTCTTAAATAGGTTTTTTTTTTGTAGTACTTCTGAGTTGGATAAGGTGGATGGGAAATGGAGGTGGGCAATGAGGTGAAGAAGATAGGCAAAATAGGGGCTCACAATTTTTTTCTGGCGGGGAAAACTAATCTCAAGTAGAACCTCTTTGGGGTTGTTTGGTTTGGGTTTTTTTTGCTAGTGTGTGTTTTGGGTTTTTTGGGGAGTGGGCAGCTAGGGATTTTTTTTTGTTTGGTTGCTTTGTTGTTTGTTTTTTTTTTTTTAAAAAAAAAGCACATGAAGTGCTATAAATATCCATGTTTAAAAGGATCTATCATCTCTCATCACAATTGCAGGCATTTAGCTTTTTAATGACTCCCACACCAGTAACACCAGGCACTTGAGAAAATCTGATGTATTCAATTAGCAATTGCCTTTGAAAAGCTTGACTTGTTACTCAGCCACATTTAGCCAGGATCTCAAGTAGCAGAAGCAGAGGGTTTGGTTTTGCCTCACAAAACTGAACTGCTTTGACCAGCAGACTGCCTTTTCATCACCTTCCTCATCTTACTTCTCCAGAAAAGGAAGAGGACCTGTATAAAACAGCTGCCTTCAGTTACATAGCTCTGATTCATCTGAAGAGCAAGTCTCCCTGTGCTTTGACTAAGACAAAAGTATTCTGGATTAGAAGGGTAAAGGTACAAGGATGCTACAGGATAATTAAAAATTATGTGTTTCCTTCCCCCCTCTCTTTGCTTACTGTGTTTTCTGGCTTATGAAAACAGGTCCTTGGAAACTGTCTTTCTAAATTATTTTTGTAGAATTTATCAACAAATTCCCAGAAGTCTTAACGGGAAAGTAAATGCTGTCATATAGTAGTGCTCTGATATCCACATGGGGCTGCTTCCTAAGTTGCAGTGTTTACCAAAAAAATCACTGCTGCTTGAACGAATGAGGTGATTGACACTGTACCAGAGGTCTGTGATCAAGGCAAGATGTGATGGGTCACTTTACCAGCAGACGTCTGGTGGCAAGATGTGGGTGTATTGACTTCCCATTGTAAGGTGTTGGAAGGGAGTCCTAAGACTCTATCAGGAGAGTGTTGGTCTGGTTTGATACCAGCAACCATGTTTTGTTTTAAAGTTGGTAGTAGCCACTGCAGCTTTCTTTTCCAAAAGTAATTACACCTGTACTTGTCTTGGGGAGTAGAGACTACTTGAGCTCAGGCTCAAAGCCTTCCAGTTCAGACCTGTGCTCACCCCTTTGTTCTTTGTTAGAATCTGGTACTTGTTTCATGAGCACTATATGTACTAAATGTAGGCTTAGTTCATTCAACTTCAAACTTTCTTTCTTCACCCACAACTACAGTTCTCAGTCCAGGCAGTTCTTTAAATGATGCTATCACACTTAACTTATGATTACGCACCATGAAAGGTCCTTTTACAACTTTCTGTCCCATCTGGGGACTGTTACGTTTCTTAAGAACTGAGAGATCCTGTTAAATTGTCAAACACTCAAGGAATGGTCTTCCCAGCAGAATGGGATTTATCCTGTTCAACTGGTATGAAAATTTTCAAGTTGCAAAACTATGCCCCCTACTAACCTGGGACAAATTTAGCAAATAGTAAAAGGGAAGGTTTGCATGCAACTCGTTTGTCTAATTATTTTTCTTCTTTATCTAATTTCATATGAAAATTGGTAGGTGAGTGACAAGCTCAACTGTCACTTTTTTTCCTACCCTTTTTGGAAAACAGTATGTTCATATATAAGCAGAAGACTATTACATTTTTTCTGTGCAGGATTATTATCGTGAAGGAGTGAAAATGGTTCATGGGAAGATCGTATCAGGGCTTAGAGTGAATTTATGAAAAATCATAAATCCATAAGATTATTCACTAGTGTTAGAAGAATACAGCAAGGAAATCAGCCCAACTCCTCCTTTCCCCTCTCTCCGTTGTTAAAATGTTAGAATGCACCTCATCAAGACTTAAGCCTATCTTGTCTTAAACCAATTATTTCCAGTTATGGATAGTACTTTACTATGGCAAAGTCGATAAACAAATACACCACATGGAAATGATTACATTTTATGTCATTGAAAGATGTGGAAGACCCTTTAATGGGAAGAAGGAATAGTGGGGGGAGAAGGGTTAATGGGAAGGAAAGAAGTTGGCATTCAATGAGCATACACATTCTCATGTAGCCTGGCTTACATGGTAGAATATGCATCTCTATCGCACAAGTTTTGAACTAGAGCTTGAAATCAAGGAAGGATAATATTGCTGTCAAAAGTAAGGGACCAGTTGTTTAACACACCTGAGGGCTCCCTTAAGCTTATTAAAGGGCATCTGTTGCCCTCTAGTGTCTCACCCCGCACATATGCTTCCACTTGCCAGTGCCTCCTCAGAAGGCCTGGGGGAGAAAATGCGTCCTGATGTGGCTGTAGCTGGAGCATTCAGTGGCATCAGATGTACAAGAGACTGAGAAAGTAACTTGTTTGCATTACTTTTCATATACCATCGTGGATGTGATTGTGTACACAGAAACTGAGCATGAGGACAAATACAAGGTGTGCCATCCTTGCTGTAAGAAGTTGCCCAAATGCTGCAATTGGCTTACGTAAATTTGTAGCGGCCAGGTGAGTGCAAGCTCTTAAATATGATCCTTCTTACAGCAACAGATGAGTATGTACTAAAACGCATAGCAAAACTATGTGGGAAAGTTTACCAAATATACGAGTGATTTAATTTGGCAACTAGCTGGCATCAAAAGCCAAGGTAAACCAGACAGCTCTTTTGATTTCACTGAAACTTTTACTGTGACTGGAAAGTTGGGGGTGTTACAAAGACTTTTATTCTGCAGGACAGGTTCAGTTCAAGACACTTAAACCAAAGCTTTTTTTGGTGTGCAGTTGAGTGATTTCCTCTGCATTTTGCTTGGCTTCTGCGTTTCCCCTTCAAAGGGAGGACACAGTGTGCAAACAGATTTACAAAAACTTCTGAAATACTGATACTGAACTCTGAAATGTCCTCTATGCACAGAAATCAGAAGAGATATGTGTCACTGAAGTGGGTGATGAAGCTACGCCCAGGTCACAGCTGAGAATCAAAAATGTGTGAAGTTTTTTAGGGTGCTAGCAAAAATCTCAATATCAAGAAATCTTGCTCTGTCATAATCTTGAAAAACTGTCTATGTGTAATAGGTTGAGGTTGTTTTGTGAACCACCACTTGAGATGCTGTGCTACACTCGTGAGATGTCCAGTTCAGCCAAGAAGCTTTGTGTCCTGTTTATTCTCCACCCTGCTTATGCAGCAGTAGCCAGGATAGTTACAAGGGGACCTGTGGTGTGCACTGCTGACCAAGCTGTATTTATTTGCTCTTACGTATTTTGACCCTAAACACTCTGTTACTTGGATGCAGATGAAATTTTCTATGATATGTTATCAGAAACAGACTTTTTTTTTTTTTTGTCTTGTGATTGAGATCAGTGGGTGGGGATCATTAAGGTATATTCAAAGTGACAGTTTAACACAAGCTGGAGCTTTAAAAGCTGATACTTGCTAGGTTCTGATCAAAATTCACCTAGAAAACAAAATTGAACTCTTGCATATCACTTGTCTCATCTGCTTTTCAATTATGGTATTGATATATATTGTCCTCCTGAGCTATTCTTTCTGTTGAAGAGAAGGGTTTAAAAAAAAAAAGAGAGGGTCTTAAACTGTAGTACCAAGTCCTACCTGTGGGCTAGAGTTACTATTCATAGTGTTTAAAATAAGTCTTTTGATTTCTCTAAGTGGATGATAAACTGGCTTCAAAGTCTTTAAGATGACAAAGATTCTTGTGCCTTAGAGAAAATGTGTTCATCAAAGATGTGATGGGAATATGTGACAGCCAGTCTAGACGGTCCCTGAGCTATTGCTGTTTCAGTGACTGTGCTGATGAGGAAGCAGCAGGACTCATTAGTGATGGTATTCAACAGTAACCTCAAGGACACTTAGCAGCTCCTGAGGGGAGTGTAGGTCTTGGGCAGCTGGGCAGATTCTTACCCAGCGTGCAATGACCTTTCTGAAATAATGGAGAGAATGGTAAGTGTGGGGATGGGCTGCCTTTCCTGACCATGAAGGTTGTATCTGAGAGACTGCTCAGCAGAGCTTCACTAGTGCTGCTATAGCTTATGAGCTTGTTTTTGAGCAACCTATACAGATACAAAGTGCAGGGGTCTTATGAGCTATCAGGTCTGGAGTTCAGGATGCACGACTGACTTACAATTTTAGGGCCATGTGCACACAACCCTTTTGGTAAACTGGAAACTAGAGATGAGGTGAACTGGGAGACTTGTGGATCCCAATGTGGGCAGAACTTCAAATTCAGGAGCTGAAATGGACCTTTCCTCAGTCATAGTGGCTATTACTTCCTGAACACTTCATGCTGTGTTGGAAGACCTTTACTTTTTAGCTCTTTCAGTATTTTATCTTCATGGATCAGATGAGTAACTGAACCTGGACTGCATCCAGGGCTATGTGTAGGCTAAGGCCGCTAGACTAATTTGCTTCTGTAGTGGGCAATCAAGCTGCTAACAGAGAAAAGATTGGAAGAGAGGCTAGGGAAGATATTTGTGGGAGAAACCTGCTATTATTCTTTATTTTTAGTGTATTTTTGTGAGAAAACCCCTTGAAAGAAGTTAACTTGTATCCTAGAGGCAGTCTTTTGTGACCCCTTGAGAGAGGTATAGACATCGCATTGCTAACTCTAACTGTAAAATAGTACTGAAATCACTTCTGTTATTCACTGACTACAGGAAATGAATGTTCAGAGCATGTGCAAAATAGACACCTAATAAAATAATAAAATATCAAAACCTAAGTCCTCAAATTCTGATGATTCAGTTTTCTTGGGGGGTAGGGGCGCTTTTTTTGTTTTGTAATGAGTACAAGATGCAGTAATGGTACTTGCAGATCAACGAAAACTGTGTAATCTGTGTCTGTGAGCGTGTTTGTTTGTTGGTTTTGTTTTTTTTTTCATTTGCTGGAGAATGAATCCCAGAACTGAACCCATAAAGACCTGGAAAGTATCTATTTTCACTGATGCAGTGCAATATAGTGTGTAGTTGCTGCCATAGCAGAGTCTATAAGGATACTAATACAAACCTTTATAGTTTTGTTGGTGTCACCTGTTTATGAGCAGTTGTACCAATGAAAGGAACACAATAAAGCTTTTGGCTTCATGAAGGACTCTTAAAAGGTGCTGGAATTTATTTTCTCTCTTAATCCATTTATACTGGTCTGCGATGCTGGAGAGGCTATTGGATTTTGTTTGGGTTTTTTGGGTTTTGGTTTGGTTTTGTTTTTTCCTAAGATCAACAGAGCTTAGTCAAAATTGAATTCTGGCTTTTGTAGCTTGCTAATAGAGACAGTGATGGCAGTGATTTGCAGATCAGATTGATGACAGCTTTATTGCAGAACCCTCAAGGGGTGTGCGTGAGTTCCCAACTTGTAGTGAACTCAGTACCGTGTAGTTGTGGCCACATTGACTATACCTTGAACGTGCATTATGATTACATGGCAGTTTGGTGTTGCAGAAACAATCTTGGTGCTATTTGCCAGTGAGAGGGCTTGTCTTTGCCCTAACAGCCTGATACAGGTATCTCAAACTAAGCTGTGATTTTAGTGTGAACAGGGAACCTGTACATGCTCTGTGTTACAGTACATGGTCATAAGAAGCACATACTTGAAAAATGAGGCTTCATAGCGCTGGCTTTGCACAGTTGGTAATAGCTATAGTTATAAAGTTTTCTAGATTTTAAGAAAATAAACCTTTTTTTTTGGTGACTATTTAATCATTAACATGCAATACTGCCTGTAAGTTGCATAAATTTTTTGGTCTAAAATTGCCTTTTTTTTAACACAATCACATGAAAGATGGAGTGAACCATTCTACTTCACATGAAAGTTTGCAGTATTTACAGTACTTTAGTAAGGTTTAGTTATCTTGAAAAATATCATTGTTTTGGAGTTGTAGGTAAGTTTTTTTTTGTCACAGATGGTCTCTCTTTCTGCATAAACTTCATACATAATTCTTTAGAAATGTTTGTTCATACCTAATCCAGTACTGTAGCAGTCTTTCATACACAATTATGTTAAATGAAATGTTACATTTGACTTGAAGCTCAAGTTTCAAGGCAGACTAGCTTTTCTCTGTCTTAGAATGACAGAGTATTTTAGTAAATCTTTAATGTGTTATCCCAGGACTACTTAGGGCACCAACTAATACATGAAAGCAAGAAAGAAAAAACAGCTATAAATTCTACTTGAATCCTACTGGGATGGAATTTTCCTCTGGGTGAAAAAATACTAAAAGTGAAAGCCAAGCCAGGCTTTTTTCCAAGGCCTGAATTTCTCGAGGTTTTTTGTCCTGTCCTGCCATCTGTGGAACTAGAGAGTCAACTGACAGGAAAACTTTTTCAAGTACAACAGAAGACTTCTGGTCAGGAAAATATAGGTAGATTCTTGATTAACAAATGGAGATACCAAATACTTGGTCCATGAAATGTCTATTCGCAATTACTGGTTCAACACAGTTCAGTAGAGCTGCTCTCATTGGTAGGGTTTGTTCATGAGCAAACACTGAGAGACTACTTGTGCTTCTACTTGTCCAAGTAGGACATGTGGTTTGGTTCTAATTCTAGCATTTCTGAAATCATCTTCTTGAAGACAGGTGTGAGTACCCAAATACTTTTGGCTTATAGTCACACATAGAAGGCAGTTCACTCCACTGCAAGAGTAAGGATTGCAAGCTGTGTGTGTGGACACTGACGTATCTTTCGTGTTAATGAAAAATGTCTGACAACTGCCTGTTACATCAAGATGCCTTTTTTGGGGGAGGAAGAAATATTTTCAAAGCAGTTCATCTTAAGAGGAACATTGTGGTACAAGGGTCTGCTGGTTGCATGCTACCCTTCCCCTTTTATGTGGCATTTTATTCTCGGCCCAGACACAGTGACTGAGCAAAATATTGCACAGAGAAGAAATTAACCACGTAGTAATGATTACAAAAACATCTGTTTGCTGTGCTTCTATACCTATGTTTGGCAGTGTGGGGATTTATATAGCTATGAACTCTTGCATGGACTGCATTTGATTTATTGTTCCTTTTTTTTCAAATAGGCAGTATCTTTTCCAACCGATGTTTGCAGTTATTTTAGACTTTTTGGAGACACCCTGGCTGCTTGCCACTTCACGGAGGAGCTATAGCTGTCCATTTAGTCTTTTGTTCCCTAAGTGCACATACATCAAGTTTTGCTTGGGTGGGAACACCGTGCTGATAGCAGTAACAGTTTATATTCAGGCATTCATATGTTAAAATCCAAGAATTATTTTTAGAATATATTTTACAGAAAAAGGCTGTCTAGATATAAACTCTACAAACTAAGCTTTTTTATATTGACAATTTTGTTGGAGATTTCTTTCAGAAATGGTTGGGCTGCAGAGCCTTGGGAGAATGATGCAAGTACATGTGTAGAATTCCCAAAAATAATTGTTTTGTGTACTTTTTTAAAATAGGGGCATAGTTACCTGAATCTTCTGTGGTTGCATGTCCTTCTGTGGCAGTGTACTATCTCAAGATACACCAAAAAAGGCTGTTGATTTAAACACAAAAATGACAAAATCATTGTGCCAGCTGACATATTGATTTACCTTAATTCATTCTGTAATTTTGCCTTTAGTTGCATTGAAGCCTCTTGTAAAATCTATAGAATCTATTCAGTTACAGTGTGTTGGTATTTGCAATACTGCTTAATGTAGTTGCTCAGTAATGCATTGTACTGAAATAATGAGGATTTAATTTTAGATAATACATTTATGCCAGCCTCACTATAATGTGAACTGAAAACTTAGTTGTGTGAATAAATCATGGATGATGCCGAATAAATACAACTGCAGTAAATCCGTTGTTCTGATCTCGTTATTTTTGCTTTGAAATGGATGGATATAAATTAGGGCATTTTTGCTAAAACATGAATTGATAGTTTTGTTCTGGGCACTTTAACAAGTGTAAAGCAACTAAAAGCAGCATGTAGTTGTAGCAGGCAATGATCAGTTCTTCAAAACAGCACATCTATAACACCATTCCTGTAGAAAGCTTTTACCGTTTTCTTATCTACAGCTATATAAATTTGTCCCGTGCTTTTTTTAAAGACAAGAGTCTGAAATGCACTTCAGTAGGTACATTCAGAGTACTGAGCTGTTACAAGGATAAGCAAAATTTATAGAAACATGTAAGTTTTCTCAATAGACAGCTGTGCATGTAGACAGGAACTGTGTGAAAGCACTTGAGAGGGAATAGGAACAAACCGTGGGACAGAGGAGTTATAGGTAGGAGGTAAAGCTGGTGTTTCCATGTAAGTGAGGCACAATGCCTGGCTCTTGTCAAGGTTTGTCTTGTGGCTCACATGAATAAGAGTTATTATCCATGTGAATAAGCTAAAATGCCCTATTTCCTTCCCAGTCTTTAACAACAGCCTGACACATTGTTTCAGTGGAATAATTTTACAGTTTCTTTGGAACACATTATAATCTAGATATAAATTCAATCCTGGATGAGTTACCTTATAGGGGAAAATGGTGTCTAGTAGGACAGGTTTGGAATTGTTCAATGACATCACTCGGAGCAATCAGACTAGCTGCACAGCTGTGCTGATGTCATGCAGCTGAATGCATTTAAGTTTATAGCTGTGCTATTAAAGTGTAATGATAGCAACAGAGACCACAGGAGGTGGCTAAACGTTTTTCAGATAAAATGATGAAAGAAGACATAGATGTTTACTGCAGTGCTAGTGCCTTGTGCTTTCCAAGGAACACAACAATAATTTCCCTCCCTTCCATCTGATGTTGTCTACAGTGGTATGTTAAATAGCACAAGTGACTTGCCGCTATTTTGGTAGTAGGAATTATGAACATGTGCCCTATTTCACAATTTTAAAAGCACTGAAGTACCTAAGGTCTAGTTCCTGACAACTAATTGACAATTTGTTATGCAGAGGCTAGCACAGGGCAAGAAATGTAATGAAAGCATTTACCTGGAGTGCTCGCTATATTACTTGATTTATGAATCATCTTACATTAGATAGAATGAGAGAAAAAAGGCTGGGCTGTCATGCACACAGCTATGGGATGGAGCAGTTGTTGAACTGAGGCTGTAGTGACATGAATGGGACCCACAAGGACTCTGATTCATGTGAACACATACTTCACCAGAGCAAGTCCTGTTTTCAACAGGTTATGAATTAAGGAAGAGCTGTGCTGTAGGATATTACTTGGAATATAATCTATTGCAGAAATGTGAGGATTTTTTCATGTACTAGGTGCCACTTAAATGTTAATAAAAGTGCTGTCTGCATTCCTTACACTCGGTGTTTCCTGCAGCAGCCTTGCCCAGGCGGCTGAATTCTGCCTCTTGGCTCTTTAGTGAAAGTACAGATGTAGGAGCCCCATGCGACCAAGGGAGAATTTATTTGTTCAGTTATTATGAGAGAAGAATGTGTCCAGTGGGTCACTCTGCAGCTGGTCTCCTTAATGTAAAGATTTATTTTTTCTTTCTAAGGGCCAATTAGTCAACTTCTGGACTGGTGCTTTTGCACAGTGTTGCAGCTCTTCTAGAGACAGATCTAGAGAAAAGACTGAATGCAGATTGTTGGTATGTTCTTGCCAAACTGAGCACCTTGACATGCTAAACAAGCTCCTTATCCTGCCTTCCCTCTCCAGTGGAAATAAACAGTCTGTCAATAACTTTAACCATGTCTGAAATGTGTTTTGAGAGTGCAGAGAAAACCCTTCTCCTCTACAAGAGAGAGAACATGGCTTGTGCTCAGCACGGAGTGGGACTGTCCTGTGAGTTGTGTAGGTTTCATGAATAACGATTACCCACGTTGTCTCAAGTACAGAAATTGCTGAAGGTGCTCTGGGAAAGCTGATTGCCTACAGCCCTGCTTACAGGGGAAATGCTGACAATTTTGGCAGGAGGGAAGGTGAAACTGATTTCCATGGCAGAATCTAAAGAAACAAAAGAGGCTTTAACTTTTTCCCCGTCATATATCTTGTTGGTCACAGTATAATGTAGGTTCCCCTAAGAAGTTAAAGCTGTCATAAGTCCAATGCTGCTATGAGACTGATTTGATTTACTTTGCAATTGTTTTGAGACTTTCAGGACTGTGCTTTAGTGACCATGCTTGTCGGCAGAGCTTTTGAGTTGTTGTGGTGTTCGCTCCTACCTTCTGTGAGCTGCTAAGGGTTGGAATTCCTGGGGATGGGTGATGTCCTCGGATGGTTAGAGCAGCCCCAGAGGACTCCCGCTGAGCAGAGCTGCCCCATGCAGAGGAGGAAGCATTCCCTCAGCACCTGAAAGGAATGGGAAGCTGTCTTTTGGGAGGCATTTTCTTTAATTTGCTTGAGAACCATTTAAGCTGTGGCAAATTACAGTAATGTTTGGAAGGTGAGGTGCAGGCTGCTTTTTCTGGTCATGGTTAATATAAGGTAATGCTGCAGCTGGGGAGGAAATCCTGGACAGAACTGAATGGCCATCCAGCCTATCTCTTCTGAGCTGGTGCTTATTTTAGAATCTTATGTGCCCCGCTGCCATTTTAAAGATCTTAGATGCTGCAAGATGCAATTGTATAAACTAGTAGTCCAGCAAGGGAGCAGGTGACTGGCTGATTGACAGACCTGTGCACTCACCCGGGCTAGTAGGAGGAGCTCTTACAAAGGTTAAAAAAATTAAACAAAATAGAAATATTATAAATGAAGGTTTGGGAACGTGTGGCAGTGGTGCTGAGAAACCTGGCTGGTTTGAGAGGGAGCCTGCTGGTTGGTTTGAGAAGCAGCCTGCTGGCTGGTTTGAGAAGCAGCCTGCTGCTTATGTGGATTTCTGCATGTATTTCGTAATCCTCTCTAGTATGTGAAGCATCAGTCCATAATTAAGGTACAGAAGTAGGCTGGAAAGAGGCTGAAGCAAGATACAACTTGCCAGCTTTAAACATCATCACAGGTTTTAACCCTTTTGTAGTGATAGTAGTCACCTTGCAGAGACAGATGCTCTGAGCAATTTCTTGGCAGTGCTGAAGTGTCTTCTGTGACACTGAGCAATGTCTGACTCAGCCCTTGGCATTCCAGAGCTGAAGTGACACTACTGCTTTTTGTGATGAGCGTGGCAACAGATGGCTAGGCAAAAAAAAACCAACACAAATAAAACTTGCAGTCACTGGTTATGAGAAGCACGTATCTAGTGTGTTGGTAACTTGTGGATCACAAACTCTTCCTCACTGGAGAAACTACGGAGTAGAACCCCCCAAGAACAACCTTTTTGGCTCCATGGAAGGAGCAACTGCTTGTGAGGAGTTGTAGGTTGTCTCTGGTCTTTGTGCAAAACACGTATAAACTTCTATCAGACTATGGACAACTTCTGTGCTTGATCTTGCAGTGTACTTTTGGTTGGTTGTCATTTCAAACTGTGTTTTTGCTGAATTTTTTTGTGCACTCATACAGATTTGTGGGGTTTGTGTTTTTGTTTTTTGTTTTTATTTTGTTGGGTTTTTTTTTCCTTCAAATCTGACTAGAAATTAGAAACTGGTGTATACCAGTGTACTCATCACAAACTGTGTAATGATAGTTCTGACTTTGGATGGGAGATGCCTCAAACATTTGGTAGGCGGTAAAAGCTGAATTTAGTTGTGATGTCACAGCATAGAGTTAAAAAGTTTGGGTGGTTTGTGGTTTGGTTTTTGTTTTGTTTTGCTTTCTCTTTTTATTCTGTACTGCATTTGAATTGGCTAACCAGAGAAATTTTGCAATACGGGTCATGTAAGTGACAGTTCTTGCTATCTTATCTATATTCCTGACTCGTGAATGAAGACAGCGTTTGACATTACTGTGCAGCCAGGAGAAGACATGCATATTCATATACATCTTTTTGCATATGAACATCTAGTTCAAAGGAAAAAGGGTATTAATGCAATATTGACATCATAATACCAGTAGCAGAAAGCCTCAGTTGTGCTAAAAGAAATTCCCTTCTTCACTCACAAGAGGTGACTGTGGCTCCTCTTGTTACCTGAAGTCTAGATGATTCCCAGGTATCTATTTTCTGTGGGAACCTTCCGCTGCTTCTGTCACATAGCTAGGTTGTCAAGGATTTCTATCCCCTTGGCTATTTACCATGGTTGCATGTGGTAAATCATCAGTTTTCTGTGCTTAGAATACTTTCTACTGCCATTATAACTGGTCTGTTCTAGCTTTGGCCTTCAAAGTCACTGCCATAGCACTCAGTCCATGGCTTTGTCCATATGATGGTTAGAAAATACCCGAAGCACAATCTGATATATTTCATGTTACTGCACAGCCTTGGCAGAGACTCACTAATCACTTTCCAAAATATTTCTTGGAATTATCCAAAGGTTACCAAAATTTTTTTTTCTGAATATTGTTCTTTGGATCATTTGTTGTGACTTTGGTTGACTTTCTTCTGTACTTTTTAACAAGGGTAGGAAAAAGAAGAGTTCAGTGGTATGTTGAGTGAAGCAGTAAAGGTCATCTTCTTCTTTTGCTCAGGTTTATAGCCATAGCAGAATTTAGAGTACATGACCCTGTCTCAAATCCCCTCGTTGCCCTATAACTTTTTTACTGCTCATTTGCTTTCTTTGGGCAAAAGTAATGGGTATATCCTTGGTCCTTCGTACAATTGTTTGTATTTACAAAGTCTGTGACAGAAGGAGTTAAATATTTTTGCTATTTTGGTGTGCTCTTAAGGCAGTAAAAATTATTTTCATTTTCAATGAAGGCAAAAGATCACAAGCGAAACCCTTCTAAGGACAGAGACCAACCTTTGCAAACCTCCTGAACGTTGCAGGTGGTACTAAACAAAAAGTAACTTGTAGTGTTAAATAAATTGCTGACTATGAAATTCTGATATCGTGCTAAGCAACAGTTAAGGATATGACAGTGAAATAAGTGATAGGAGTGATTAGTTAGACAACAGGGGGTTTTTTTTGGTTGTTACTGACATGCATGTCATCTATTAGAGCTGGCAACAATGAGTTATGAAGTACACTGCTGAGGAATATCTCTTGGCCAAGGTTTGCCAGAATGAGGCAAGTAGAATCATACAATAATTTATTTCTATGAAATGAAGGACAGAAGTTCATGATCTTGGCCTACATGGTGACCCCATGCCTGAAGCTTTCCATGTGTGTAGATGTTTCATCTGCCAGGCACAAAGCAGATGTTTGGAAAAGAGACATGCACAAGCACTTTCTGTGTGTGATTATTTGTTTAAGTCGATTTGGGCTAGCTATCTGAATGGTTAATCTTAAGGAGGTAGAGTTTAAAAGCTAATTGTATCTGAATTGATGTCCTTCTGGTTTATAGGATAAATTGATGGGTTTTGGACACAACTATTTCCTGTAGGTTTGAGAATTTAAAGCTGTAATGAAAATTTATTCCATATACTCATAAATATGCATGTTTGCAATATTGAAAGGAATTTTTGCCTGGAAACTTCTGTGCTTGAAGAGAACAGAATTATCTTCAGGATATTTTGGAATAAAAGAAGCTTCTGGCATTAAGATACATGCAAATATAAAACTTTTGAGAAAGACTGCTTATACTATAGGCAGTATTGTGCAAAACAGGAGATACAGGCTTGACTCCTAGTTTTAGTTGTCAGCTGTTTAATGAAAAGAATGGTTCCTTGAGGAGACTTGATCTTGCATTCTTACTATACTTATAGTCTTGTTTTGCCTGCCTAGGTGGGGTGAAAATATTTTAAAAACAAAGCTACCGTAAGTTAATAGCTTAGACTTCAACGTCCCCCACAACTTCACAGAATGCTGCATGCGTTAGTGCACTTGAGAGGCAGCCAGCTGTGCTGATATACCAGAAAAGGAAAAAGAGCTTCATCCATAATTCTGTCTGTTGGTCACTTGTTTATGTGGATATGCTTGTGGTAGACACCCTTCATAAGGGTGTACAAGGTCCCTACTGCTTACATCACCCCACAAACTTTGTCAGTGTGATTGACAACTTCCTCAACTGATTGTTGGTCATCATCTTCCCCCCACTCCAGTCATTCTTAATTTAAAGGTCTCCTCACGAAGTTGGTCAACCCATGGCAAAGATGCTTTTGCCCCACTTAAGTGGATCCAATCTCTACCTAGAAATCCTTAAGCCTCAGAAAGGGTCCTATGGTCATAAAACCAAAAACCCTGTTACCAGTACTACTGTGAAACCAATTGTTGACCTACAGGGTCCATCCGTTTCTCCTCATGCATTTTTCCCTCACTGGCAGAGCCAAGAACATCATCTGGACTCTGTGTGCACTTGACCATCACTGCCAGGGCCACGTAGTCAGGCTTGAAACTTTCTTGGTCACCCTTGGCGCCTACATGAAAAAGCAGCAGCAGGTAAAAGCCTGAGGGTCTGACAAGCCTTGGCAGTCTTTCTGCAGTATCCCAGATCATCATAAACCTTCCTAGATAATGAGTGAGGTAGGCAGATGGGGGCCTTTGTCTCTGATGGCAGGGAGTCTCCCGTTACTATCAGTTGCTGCTTTCTTCTGAGGCTTCTGCATGGCCCAAGTTTAGCTGGCTTCTTGAAAAGAGCTCACAGACTCTTGTTGGCTATGAGGACATTGAATCTATTCTGTAGTTGCAAGTCTTGAGGTGGAGCAGGAACCTTACTCCTGGTGCCAGAAGTCACAAGCTTCCAGCCTTGAGCATCTTGGGATTATCTGCTTCCCACCCTGACAGGCGTAGACTGCCTGACCCTTCTTCAGGACACTTGATGGCTTGAGTATTTGAAGCTGCTCTGTAGGAAAAGATCTGGTCAATCTCTTGGTAGCTTTCTAATGGTGCTGTTTGTTAAGAAAAAGCAACTTCTTCCCCTGACTCAAAAGACACTGGATCATAATGATGGATCATGCTGAACATGGCCATTCATTCAAAAAACTATAGAACAAAAATCTAGGCAATACAGTGAGTGTGCATTTGCTTTCTGTGTGTGGTTACGGGTAGTCAGAAAGCTAAGGTTATCCAGCAGAAACCTGCTTCAGAGTTCAGCTACTTCAATCTGGAACTCCATCAATCTATTGCAGTAGTCTGGTATGGTGAAATATGTATTATGTTGTTCAGACCACAGAAGGTTAAAACTACTTCGGTGTCTAGAACAGGAAACTACTATTTTTATCAGTATTGGGGCTGGAAGGAGTATGTGCTTATCACTGTGAGCTTAGCACCACTATGAGGTCTTTCAGAGGAATCTGAGCACAATGACCTAGACCTGAGAGGTAGTTACAATATTCCTTTGTAAGCATAATACTTCTGTGTTAGGATATTTGTAATATATTCATATGTTAGGATAATTCAATGTGGAAAGGACATCAGGAGCTCATCTATTCTAACCTTCTGCTCTATGGGGAATGAAGCAGGAGATCAAAGCTGTAAATAGAGTGGTATGGAGTTCAAAAGTAATTACAACAAAGTTGGGTAAAATACAGGACTATTCAGAGGAAACTTTCATTCCTTGCTTAAACATGAACTGTGATTACTTGCTGTGTACATGTGCTATATACGCTTGCTTTATGTTTAAAAGAAAGTGGTTTATCTGTGTATGATCCAACACAGCTTGATTACAGAGTGATAGTGATGGAAAAAGAGTTCTGTAACTCCACAGAAGCTTCCATGAGAACTCAGAACTTAAGCCAGAGGTTGGTTTGTCTCCTTTGCTATTGGCAGCTGGAGTGTTTATTTTATTATTTTTTTTAATAAACTGGAAAACGCGCTGGGTTTTAGTTGCTGAAAACAATTCCACTCTTTCCACAAGAATATTTTGAATAAGGAACGACTTAAGAAAGGACTGAGAAACTGAGAAACACATTTATTAGGCAAATTAATTTGCTAAAAAAAATTGAGAAAGTTGTATTTCCTGACCTCCCTTAAGTACTTATGTATAAAGAAGACAGCTCTAAAAAAAAATCACTTGTGTTAGTACATGTTGCTGCCCAACACTTGCAACTTCTCTGGTGTGTTCCATTTCCTTGTGAGTCACAGCTGCTTTAGTTTCCTGAATATCCTGTTTCTTGTTATCTCTTTTTAAGCTACAATGCCCTATATATAAACCATCTAGATAAAAATCTGCGCCTTGAATGCAGTTAGTTTTGTTGTGGTGTTTGTAGAAAAATGACAGAATGTGCAGCGAGGCCAACAGGTGAAACCAAACCATGCCAAATACTTCCTTTAGGAAAGTTTATTTTAAAGCTCTTTTAACACACAACTAGGCCATCTCAGCAAACCATGCACTTTCTAATGCAATTGTGAGAAAGCTGTTTAGTTAAATTGCTAGTGATGGTCTAGACATCCTGCTGGAATCTTCTGAGTTGGAATTTAATTAAATGGAGGGAATTTCTATGGTTCTAGACAGAAGTATTTAGTTCGAGTGACTTCTCATTGAAGATGAGAACCTACAGTTCCTGTGGGGATACGAGAAGATATCTTTTTGTGGAATTAGATACTGAATAGAGGAGAGGAATTGAAGTTATAAAGAGCACAACTCTTGCTACCGCTTCCAGGGATGATCCTGTTCCTGAAAAGAAGCTAGGGCTGTACCAATATGGCTTGGCAATAAATGAGAACTTCAGGCAGATGTTTGCAGTTCCCTGTTGCTGTCCAGCTACCCTGCTGCTTTTGCCTCAGCAGCATCCACAGGTGTTCAATTTTTAACCCTTCAGGGTTTTTGGAACATAAACCATAATATTTAATAGAAACAACCTTTTCAAATCTTACGATGCAGTTCAGAATGAATTAACCCCTGTGAGCTGTTATTCTCCATTTGCTTACATCTCTGGGATGTCTTAGCAATTAAGTCAGTATTCATATCATCTGCTCTGTTAGTTTCCCCACTATTGGCTTGCCATGCAGATTTAAAAGCTGGGTCCTTGGAAGCAGGAGTACTTCAGGAGTCCTTACCCTGCTGGTGCAGTACCGAGCACAGAGGATGCTGATTTCACTTGGGCACTCAAAATTCTACCTGTCACGTGTAATTACTGAGATTCTTTTTTTAAAGGGGGGTCCCCTTGACTTAATTAATTGGGAAGTTAAAAATGATTAATATTTTCTTGATTTGTGTCTTAAACATGGAAATGTTGGCTGCTGCTTTTTTTGAGACTGGGAGTGAAATTAAATACCATGTTAAGTATTAGCAGTGGCTATATGCTATAAGGGTGGACAGAATAGCAAAGGTACCTCTTTTATGGACAAATGGCGGGATTTAAAGCTCAGCTTTGTGTACACACCATTATCTTGGCAAAATGGCTGGTTTTGCTGATGAGGCTCTTAATGTCTTTCTGGAACACTGTAAACCAGACATAGCCTGCCTTATTAAAGTAAAAAGTAAATAAATAAACAAATTCCTGATGTCCATCATCCTTTTGAGAAATAGGAAAAAAGCAACTCTGGATATATGAATGACATGCATATTTGGTATATGTTTGCAGTAAAACGAAATAGCAAGGTTGTGGGTTTTGTTGGGTTTTTCTTTTTTTTTTTTTTTTCTTTAAACAACTACATGTATGTGTTGCTGAAGCTGCAAACTGTTCCTTTTATGTCAGTGGGAGTTCTTCCATTAGTGTGATACTGAGTAAGGACTGCAGCTTTTTATGTTGATCGAGTAGTTTAGTGGTTGAAGTCAAATTAATCTTAATCCAGTAGTTGTTCTGCAAAATTCTCTAATCTTTATAAGGATTACACGCATCTTAGGTCAGTGACCCGTCTTTTGAAGGAAAAGATGTATCCACTTAGTGGCACAGACCAAATCACAGAGGTGACTTCACTTCAAAAGTGTTAATGGGTTTTTAATAACCTTAAACTGCTTCTCACACCATTTGCAGGTTCTGAAACACAAAATAGGATCAAGTCTAGGGCTATCAGGACACAGAGTTGGAATATCTAGTTTTGGGTTTCAGTACAGAATAGATGGGCTCTTAAATCCAACTTTCATTTCTATACATTTTCTAAGTTCTCTATTTATTTTTTTTTGTCTTATGAAGAAGACACATTCCTCCCGTGTTTCAGAAGCAAGAAGGTGCGTTGTGATGCTAGGAGAACTCATGATCTCAGACACTGGGTGTGTGTATATATGTACATATATATATAAATAAAAATATAAAAAGACACTTTTATCTTTGTAGATGTGGAGCAGGATTTATCAGTGCAGTGGTGATGAAGATATGTGGGCACACAGACTATGATGCTACTGGCAAAGACAGCAGCTCTGGAGAGTATGAAATTGCTTTCTTATACACTCCAAGATTCCCATTGAGATATATTGCATCACTTCCTAGAGAGCATATTTGGAAGAAAAAAGTATCTGTAGCCTCCTGTAGGCCTTTGCACTTGAGGAAACAGTGAAAAGAGTGAGATAAATTAATTTGGAGAGTTAAAGTAAATCAGTCCATAGTATAGTACGTACCCTTAACACCAGAGCAATAAGTTATCCCAATACCCTATGGTATCTGAATTACAACCTATCCCCAAACACCAGCAGGGCAGTGTCTCCATTTTGTAAACCATATTTCCACCTATGGTCTTGTATCAAAATCTGCCTGTTCCTTTGAGGTCTCCTCTCTAGTCTCACAATACTTGCCCTACTGCCCTGTCTGAAATACTTCAGTCTCTGTAGGTACTTGTGTACTGCAGTTGAGCTGAAATTCAGCCCAGGGCCATTGTTTTTAAAAGTGAAATAGCTAAAACCTCTTCTACTTTCAACAGGAGTAGGGTCAGACCCATATTATCTTATAGTTGTTCTACACCACTAGAAAGGATATTTCAATATCTTATCAATATTTGTGGGGTTTCACTTAGGCAGTTTCTCTCCCATAGGATCATCTTATTTCTTCCCGTAACCCCTCAGCCCTGACCAGGTAGGACTCCAGAGAGAGGATGCCAGTTTCCAGGTCTGGGGCTGGCGGGAGTTCTGGGGCCTTTCCCTGGGGTCAGGTCTGCTGGTGACAGTGGTTTGTCTTGTAGGAGACATGCTGTGTTTGAGGCACTGAGTTGTAAGCTTAGGGAAGAGATGAGCAGGCTGCACACCATTGGAGAGGACAAACAAGAGACTGACAGGGTCTTCACGGAGTGTTTGCAGAGGTGAGAGCCCAAGCCACACAATACAAGGAAGGTGGCACAGGTAGACACCATGCTTGAAGGAGTGATGGGTAGAGACTTGCAAGAAGGGGGAGGCTGGAAGCTTCTGGTTTCAGTAGCAGGAGGAAGGTTGGTTCTCCTCTTTGGTCTGAATTTACGAAATTGGTACTAATATTGGTGCCCTAATAACCAACACAGGAGCAAAAACTCTGTTGAGACATTAGAGACAGCTGGACCTGGACAGAGCATTGGTACCAAGTGGAAGTAATGGGCGTTAGTGGTTGGAGATTCCTTTTTACATGAGATGGGAGCATCCAGCTGCCAGTCAGACATGCTGTCATGGGAGGTTTGTAGCTTGCTGGGGCCCAGATCCAGAGTGGTTTGGAGGTGAAAATGGTTACAAGGGGCCAACCACAAGCATTGGCATGAGAGCAAGGAAAGTGGGAAACAAACAAGAGGCACAGGAGTTCTGTATGTGGATACAGGGCTGTGATGATGTTGCAATAACTGAGACACTGTTGAACAACTAGCATGACTATGTACAGACTCTTCGGTAACGACAATTGAGAAGAGAAGGAGTGGCAGGTGCTTTAAATGAAGGAGTCTTCCAAAAAACATATATGAGATCCTGATGTGAAAGATGCAGCAGTTTGGGATGCAGACTTGTATTTAACTGACATTGAGTACTGGCCCTTCAGAATGAAAACCAGACAAGTTTTTGTCTGCTAATACCTAGATGCTTTAACTGCCAAATGTAATAATGGCAACATGGCTTTTAGACCATAACCATAATAATATAGTTGCTTGTGAAAACACAGAACCTGATGTGCCTCAAGTGCCATATTTAGGTTCTTAACTCTGTTGTTCTTTCCATCTACAGCTTGCTCACATTGCTCTTCAGAGCTGGCTGTCTGCAATGCCATGAGGAGAATCCAGCCATGGGCTTGGGAGTGAAGTGCTGTTGACAGCAACACCTCTTGTGGGTTATCTAAAATAAAGACATCCTGATTTCACACTTTCTTGGTTACGTCTCTTTGTGAAGCAGAAGAGGGGAGTCCTCTTGCCAAGGCAATGCAGGAGTTGAAATAGGATCAGAAATCTCTCTGTTACTTCCCCTCTTTTCATTCCTACAGAGTTAGTGTAGGTGAATCTGCTTCATGAGTTGCTGCTGGTTAAGTAGAGCTGGCTCTTAATGAATAGAGGTCATAGTGCCAAAAAACCATCCTGCTTCACATTAGGGTTTTTTTCCCCACTCTTTCTGGAAAAAGGAGGAAATTTCCAAGCAAAGGGGATATTTGCAGAATGTTTTGTAGTTTATGCTATGCCTTCCTTTTTGGAATATTATAACAAATGTGTCTAGCAGGTGCAGACTTTAAATCAAAAGGTAAAAATGCAAAGAAAAGCTCTAGTAACTAGTAAATATATATTTCAGTTTACTTAACACTTGCTCAAATCTCTGACAGCTGGAATGAGAATGTCTTATGAGGACAAGATGTAATTTTCATGTCTGTCTCAGAGCTGAGGTTTGTTATAGAAGCGGGACCTACTATTCAGTCTTTCTTCAGTCTCATTTGCTTTTAAAGGACTGCAGCTTACTCCTATAGGTAGGAAAAGTGAAGTACTAGAATACATTCTTCTAGGAAAAACTGGCAATAGAGGATTCCGATACAGGATGCTGAAGACTTCTCCAAGCAATCTTTTTAAAAAAACATTTGTTATAGTCCTGCCACCAAAGCTGAGGTGGAAAGATCACTGAATAAGTTCAGTTATTTGCATGATCAGCTAGATTGGAAAATTAGTAAGTTTTATAAACAGGAGAAACATGAGAAAAGCATGTTTTACTGTGCTGTTTCATGGCAAGTTTTCTGCTTTTATAGATTGCTTTGTACGTTGGTCTTGCCTTTGGAATAATTGGTATTCATAGAAAATGAATCTTCAATAAGAAACCACTTTATTCTATGACATAAATTGGCTTCTACAGCTACTGTGGCTAAGAGTTTTGAAGATCCCTTTGCTTCCTGACTTGCTGACACATACTTCCAACCTGTTTATGCCTATTTAACTTTGGAATTACACTCTCATTTCATATTGTGTTAACAAAATGTTTTAAAAATAAAAGACATTCTGAATCACTTTCTAAATGAAAAGAATTAGCAAGAATTTTCCTAGTGAATGAAGCCACAGAAGTCTAGTTCATTAGTAAGAACTTGCCCTGCTAATTAAGTGTATTATTTCCAAAGTATCCAAACCAGTAATTTTTCTTCTGTGTCTCTAATTGTGCTTGCAAGACTTGCAAGAAAACTTTTAAAATATCTTTCTCTTTCCTGAAACATTTTAGTATGAAAGCAAAACGAGGATGTTCAGTTTCTCTGTAAATCACAGGCTTTGTAAGTCTGTTTCTTAAAAGGGGCTCAAATATGATTGCAAATATTTCCTAAGATAGTTCTCCCACAAAAGATGTGAGAAAAGACTGCTAAGAAATAATGCTGAAGTTTTAGTAGTCTAATAGTGAAAAGGAAGAAGCATTGTAAAAATGAAGACAGTAAATTTCTTTACAGTAATGATAAAGTAATTTAAAAATGGAAGACCAGAATTGTTGCCATATGACTGCCATCCATAATTTGTTTTAAACAGAATTTTAGCACTCTATAAACAAGTCTTCACCATTGATTGTACACATATTTGGCAATGTTGTAATTTACATTATATATTACATATTTATAAAACTTCCATTGTTGCTACAACGGAGTTTGCCTTTTATTTTAGAGGACATGAATATTGGTGGTAAATTTGTATAGTTGATTTTTATATGTATAATTGTAATTGTAAGCATATGTATTGCTATACGTGAGTGTACTTGATAATCCAGACCACTCACTAATGTGATCTACTGTTCAGTCTGTTTTCATGAATGCTTGTTTGGAGATAGACTTGCAGGAAGTCTGCTTACCCAGACACTGAGGGGCTTAGGAATACAAATATTCACCATTTAATTTTGTCTCTTTGTAATTATGACAATCTGATAAGGCCAACAGATTCTCCCTGGGGGTGGTGAAGAGCCAAGGCAGGGAAGCTGATTTATTTTTGTCCTGTGGATTGTGAAATGAGGCTGTTGAAGCACCTCCTCTGAGAAGGGTGACCAGTGTGTCCAATTATTATCCCAGGAAGGAACACACTGAGGAAATTCAGGATGCTGCTTTTAAGGACGCTTCCTTAAACTTAAAAGGAAGCAATTAAGGTGGATAACAGCAATGATTAAGCTGGAGTCGGATTTTATGGCCTTCCTGGCCTTATGTCTGGGGTGATGAGAGAGAGAAACCTCATGGATGTAGAATTAAGTTACCTTTCCAGTATCTTGTACTGTATTCAATAAAAAGGAATTTTCTGATATCCAGCAATGCCTCAGGTTTACCTATTGAAGTCTGCCTCAGTGTGTCCCTGAAATAAAATTGCTGTCCAAACTCCTTTTGGGTTTGCTTTGGGTTTTTTTGTTGTTTTTTTTTGTCCTCACTGAAATGCTGCTTTTGAAATTTAAGTGGTGGCAAGCTGCCAAATTTTGTGCTGCCCACGGACTACCACAAGATGGCAATATTATTTCTGTGCTTAATGAGACAGGAGTTGATTTTTAGCAAACGATCACCCTTGTATTAAATGCAAAAGGTAACGAGATTACTTTCTTCTTGGTAGAGGCTGACATGTGTTAGGCTCACATCTGTTATTAGATCAATTAAATTTTAAATAACCCCAAATTTATGTTTTAACTGATTTTGATGTTGCAGTCAAATACTTGGTGTCAGGTGACACCATGCTGAGTTTGGGTTCATTTGGTATCCTTTCTATAGAAATAACATTGTACCTTTATAATAGCATAATATGAGGCATGTGCCAAATAAATGAAAGCCCAAACCACTCTGCCCAGTTCAGTCCATATTTCACAGATGTAACTAGACTTCAGTTTTGAATTAAATAACCCTTTCTTCTATCCTCAGTCTAAGTGCTTGTCTGGTTATCTGGGTTGGCACTCGATGCTGAGGTGTGACTTCTAAGAATTTTGGTGACTGCAGGGTGCAAGAGTCATAACCTGTGAACAGTTCATAATTTTTTTAATAGTGCAGTTTTTGACTGCATGTTGCAAAATTAACTGTGATGTCACCTTGCCAAAGTCTAATGCAGAAGTTCCAAGATGGAATAAAGGAAATAAAATATTACTGGCTATGTAGTTATCTTTGGACAGTCTCCAGGCTGAAGACATTTTTTCATTGTAAACTACTAGAGGTCTCAATGTGAGACCGTTTCTTTGGACCCACCACAGGGACCCCATGAGTGCCAAACCCAGAGGGCGAGGAGAATTATTGTCAAATACTCAAGGAAACCCAGCAAGTGTGGTCTCATCACCACATAAATCCCCACTTAAGCCAGTTTTGCAGCATGGTTTCTTTGTCAGGGCCTCTCTTTAAATCTCCAGTGTCAAAAATTTGAAGTCAGAACAAAAATGTGTGGAAGATTGCCTTGGGCAAGTGAATTTTCAACTCTTAGTCCAAGTGCAGTACATTCTTGCTCAAATGGATGAGCGTTTTGTAATTAACGTCATTATTTTCCTATTTAAGAATAGCTGATTTATTCTCGGTTATTCAAAGTATCATATATCAGCATGCATGTTGTTCACAAGTAGAAGGTCTCACATGAAGAATATCGGTGTTGTGTATGAAAATAGAAAGAGGAGGAAATTATTGATGAACTGTTTTGTTTTGTATATGCTACAAGGATCAGAAGAACCTCTGAAACTGGTTGTATCTGCAACATAAATGCAACATTCCTCCCCAGGAACTGATTCTTAAAGAAGACTTGATGTCTTGCTGTGGCCTGCAGGTTCTTGGTGTCTTGACCCTGAGAGCACCAAAAGGTGCACCCTTTGCCTGTGGGTGTGGTCCAGGAGATCCATTTTTGAGTTTAGGCTCAGGCCATCCTTTTCTGAATTATGTTGTAGGCGTACCTGCAACAACCCTGTCCTCAAGCCTGCCTCCAGCCTTGTCTCCTGGATGGATCCCAGACCTACGTTGCAGCTTTGTCTCAGGCCCTGTCTCTTGCTACTCCTGACTAGACTGTGTGAATAGACCCTGAATGTGGTTCATCACCTCAGCACATCTGGGACTTTCAATGCACCCTGCTACCAGCTCCTGGCTCCACTCCACCAGTTCAGGTGCTGCAGGACTGTGCCCTAACCAATGAAGATCCTGCCCTGCCTGTGCTGTGGTCACTCCCCACTTGTCCTACCTTGTAGAGCAGCCCTGCTCTTGCTGTTTCTGACAAATTTCTGCCGTTTTCACCTTCATGTCACTGCCATTTGTAAGCTGCTCAGCTTGATGAAAACTTGTTTTCACTGGTCTGTAACAAATAACAATATCTCTAAAATTGTTATTTCAGAGGGAAAATAACAAGGGAAGGGGAAGCAAATTTTCTATATGCATGCTATTTGCTGATAGTAACAGCATCTAGGTCTGAGTCTCGCTGTTTTTTGCTCAGCCGTTGCAAAACAAAAAATGTTTGATATGCCAAAGAGTAGAGTTTTCAAACTGGGAAATGGAAATGAAATAGACGTTCTTGGTTGTGAATACATCTTGCCTTCTAAATTTATTCAAGATGAAGTTTTGATAAGGCAGGACCCTTCTGAGGGCTGTCAATGTTAGGTACTTCCACAGAACTTTATCTAGGTAGAAGGTGAAAAAAATGTTTATAGGCTTATTCTATTGTCTGAATGCATTTATGCATCTCAGTCGCTTTGAAGTCTCCTGGAGCTTAGCTGTTTAATGACTTCAGTTCCACACGTTGATCTCATTAATGCACATTCTACTTCTGATGTCCCTTCTGAGGTCTATGAAATGCTATAGCCATGATGCAAGTACCACAGTTGCTTTGTTACCTTTTTAGAGCTTTAGATGGTAAAGAAATGAGTAAACACGATGTCATCAGGGCAATGACACAGCTTAATCTGTAAACATGTTGGTGATCCTATCGAAAGTGTGTCTTGTCTTTGTTTTCTTTTGCTGTTGGCAATAAGAATAAACCATTTTGTGGTCCTACCTTTAATTGTCAAACTGAAAAGATGCAGCTTTTTTCAGCTTTTAAATTTCCCCCTCTCCCAATTTCAGACTAGCTTTAGGTAGTTTGTCTCTTCTCTTAGTGTGACACCTATGACCATTCCAAAGTACCAGTTTTATCCACCAGACTTGAGGAGAAGTTCAAGCATATTTGTAGTCCTTCTTATATGTTCCCAGAGCATTCCCCAGAGTCAGTCTCTAGAAGGTATAGGATAAATGCATTCATTTTTTTAAAATAAAATAGCATTTTAACTGATTTTTTTTCTATTATAGTATGTATCTATTTAGCATACTCTGCCCTTAGCAAGTTTTCTCAGTATACTCACTCTGAGGTGTTCTATGTTTATTATGCGTAGATCTAAACATGGCAATCTTTCAGTCAATAAGTGCTTTACTGTTGAATCTTGGGACAAAAAAGTGGGTATAGATAACTGTGTACTTGGTTTGCAGAACTCAGACTAATACAATCACAGAATCACAGAATGGTAGGGTTGGAAAGGACCTCTGGATATTATGTAGTCCAACCCCCCTGCTAAAGCAGGTTCACCTAGAGCAGGTTATTCTTTCTCTTCTTGCTCTCATTAAGTCTTTCCAATTTATCCTTGAAAATAAGAAGATAAATGCTGTTATGAGATCAGTGGTTAGCTTAAAAATTGTGCTTGCAATCAGGTTTGAGTGATGTCATTTGTAGATTCTGCTCTTTTATTGTTTTTCAGCTACATTTTCTCCAGTGTGAGTGACTGTGCAGAAGCAGGTGAAAGAGGGATAATGAGTGCTACACTGAGGTTCTTACCAGGTATCTGATGGCCTCTTCACTGTGAAGAAAGAATTTTGCTCGCCTAAAAATTAAGGCCAGTATGTTGCAGCAAACGGAAGCTGGTATGGTGTCTCCCAAGATACCTGCTAAGTCCCATTGTAGAAAAGCTGAAGAAAGAAAGCACACAGGGAGAAAGACATCGTTATTGGTTCTGTGTGAAAACTTTTCTAATTAATGAAAAGTGAAGAAACTAGAAGTGGTAAAAGCAGTAGGATTGTTAATACAGTAGAAAAAACAGAAGCACTCAGTGGTGACTTTTGATTTTGTATTTGAAAAGGGGAGAACAGAGTGATATTCTGTGGTAACTGGCAACCTTCTGTTTCTCTCTTGAAATGGAAAAAATGAGATACTGAGTAGGCTGGTGCAGACAGCTTGTTGGTGCAAATTGGAAATGGGGTACTTTGCCCTAATGTTTTTAAAAAAACCCACCAAAAATTCTCAACACCTTAGTGTGATGAGACACTACTGTGATGATAACCGCATAACTCCTTGCTTAGATACCTGCTTGTTGATTTTGGGCCAGCAATGCTGTGGCCTTCTGGAAGAAAGCAACCTTTACATTATCCTGTCCAGGTCCACGGAAGTCTCTTGGCATCTCTCAGATGTGGTTTGTTTATTCCTTGCTTTTTAACTGTACCGTAGACTCCTCTGGTAGTGGTCCTTCTGTGTCTCTTCTCCCAAACAGCGCCTGCCCTACCAGTCTGGAAACTTCCCTCATCTGAGGGAATTAGACCATAAAATTCTCATGTACAACTCCTGGATTTAGAAAACAGCTGTTGAAGCTCCTAGGTAGAGCATCCCAGGTAATTACTGCCTGTAACCATTGTGTTTGAAGCAGTGAAGTGGCTGGCAGTGACCTTTAACAAGAGTTTGCTAGAACTCTGTGTGAGGTATCTAATGTGAGTTAAAATAACTCAATGGAAAGGAGACTGACAGGAATATGAAGATAAATTTTGGTAAGTTGACAAAACATGTTCATTTTAAAGTAGTGAATTTCTCTGACTTCTTGGTTTGGTGTAATACTTCCTTTCTCCTAAAGGAACCTAAATGACAGAAGATTAGCTACATTTAAATCCACTTAAATGTTTAGTTCTTACTCATTGTAACTGCAACTTGTGGTTGTTATGGTTGGCCCTCTGACTCGTGATAGCATTGAGATTATGGATTTTTCTTTTGTACAGCAGTTCCTGATCATCATATACCTCTTAGAGCAGAGTATCAGCAATTGCAGTTACTGGCAGCCCTTCATGAAAGGTTATGCTTTGCTTTTGGTTTTTTTGGGTTCTTTGGGTTGTTTATTTTATTTTTGTTTGTTTGTTTTGTGGGGTTGTTTGTTTGTTTGTTTTAGGGATGAGGGGATGAGTCTGATCCTGATAATCATCAACTGATGAGTATTGAGGATCTGCTAAAAGCCCCTGAAAGTTTAACAAAGGAACAGAAAGCAGTGGGTTGCACTATGTTCAATGTTCTCCCTGGCTTGTAAAATGCTTAGTGGCTTCAGTTGCTTTTAGGCTCACAAAAGGAATGAAGAGTGACTTGCTAGCTAAAAAGTAAGTATATGTGCTTGATAAATGGCTTTTGATAGTATAAAAAGATACTGTAGGATGCAACAACTCAAAACTAAAGCCATACTACTGCAGATTGAAATGACTCTAACAGCGGAAGAAATTAACATTTGGAAAAAGTGATGGAAGGATAGTGGTGACTTCCATACTGACAGACCTGTCCATTCAAGACTGGATGCCTGTCTGAAAGACAGGAGTTTTCTAATTTTCTAGAATAAGCCTTATGTCCCTTACTTAGGCATTTTATTGGACCAGCCTTTTCTGGCCTTAATGCATGAACACCAATGTCTGAAGAAAAGTGACTGCTCAGTACATCAGCTTCATTTCTGCTTTTGATTCTGTTAATGTTGCTCATGGCCCCTAAGCACAGTGCTGATGGAGAGAATTGGCCTGCCATTGCCAGAATTTATGGTACTGGTTGGATGTTGAACTGACATTTGACATTCCAAAAGTGAAATTTGGAAAGGTGTGCTTTTTTCTGTAACATAGATTCTGTATTTGTTGGCTCCAAACATAACTGGAGGCAAATTACTGAAGCCAATGCTTCCTTGTTGTGTTTTTGATGAGGAAAAAGATGACAGTCATAGGGGTTGGGGTCAGGATATTGTGTGTTTTTTTTAAGACCTCTAATGAGTAAAATGGTCTAAAAAGAAAAAGCTTGGATGGCAAAATTTTCTAGCAATGCCAGTGACTTAAAACAAACTGTCTCTGGAAAAAGTCTTCTATGAGTGGTTAGCATTGGGATTTTGCAGCTGACAGGATGGTTTCTTTGTCTCTGTTGGAGATCTCACCTTCTTTTCCATTTCCCTCCCACTCTTCCAACTCACACACACCTTTTCTTAGTTTTACTGGCATTTATCCAGTAGCCAGTTTGTATAATACTGCACACAAGCACTTCTTGCAGAAGGTAGCAGAAGGTACAGGTGGTGCCATGTGCATTATTCAAGTCTCTGTTTTCAGCCTTTCTCTATTCCAACAGACATCCCTGTTATGCTGAAGATGGATGGGAACAGTTGAGAAGTTACATTAAAAAAAAATTGTATTTATTATGTACAAGTGATGATAATTGTCTTCTCTAGCCTCCAGTATTTCTCAAAAAGTATACAGTAGAAAAGTAGAAGCAGTCATCTTGAAAGCACTGGGTTTTGATACTTTTGGCTGAAAATCTGTAAGTGGTTTAACCTTGAAAAATATTAAAAGTTGAAAGGAGAACTGATGGAAACAAATATTAACCTTCCAATTTGGATAGCCTAAATTTGTAATACTAGTGATTTTTTCAATGATCAATCTTAAATTAAATGGAGCCCCTGCATTATCTGTGGGTAAGTGGTTTTCTTTCTTCCGAAATATAATTTTAGACTGGACTGAGTTGAAGTTGGCATCATTCCCTGTGCTCCCCATGATATCAAAGTGCACCATATATTTTAACTTTTTAGTAGCTTCTGCCAATGAAAACAAAAGTTATAATTAATAGTCTCAGCAGTTTTGCTGCCAAGGCTTCCTGGCCGCAATTCTTAGTTTGTTTTATGCTGCAGATGCATACCTCTGAACCTTGTTAACATTTTTTTTTTCCTCCTTGCCAATGATTAAAGACTACTTCTGTCCAAGGAACTAGCCCTACTTTAAAAATAAAAGAAAATAAAGCACAGCTGTTAAAGAGTTAATTTGCTCATGAGAAAATATTTTTGAGACAAAGTCTTTAAAGGAGTTAAGATTCTTGTTAAGGCTAAAACACCACCTCACATATCAATTAATTATTCTAAAATAATTTTGACTGTAGAGTTACATTGCAGATGGGATGTGTCATGATACTGAAAAATAACTCTACACAATATATGTATGGGTTAGCAGGTTGAGGTCTTATCTCTTTGCTCTCAGGAGCATCATGTAATTAATTGCCCTAATAACGTCAGCCCTGTAAGACTGGTAAAATCTCAAATGGTGATATGATACTTTTTAATTATTCAAGTATATATATGTTTCTAAATATATGATCTGATTTATGACTGTAGAGGTAGCTTGGGAAGTGCAACTCTAAGACAGGACCTTTAGGAAAAGGTGATTTTTCTTGCCCAAAAAATAGGTCCAGTCTCCTAAAAATGGATATTTATTTTTTTGCTGTTCTTTACTTGTGGAGTTAGACCACACAATCTGGTTTTATATTATTGACAACTGAAATTGGCTGATGAACTCGCTTCTGCTGATGGTAGACAAGTTCCTACCATGTAAAAATGTTTACATTTTTTTTAGCTTCTTTGCCCTCATGGTAGTCTTGCTACAGTAACATAAGCTGGATATTGGTGTGGCAAGACTCCTAATGTCTCGTTCAGCTCTTTGTTTTTCTTCCAAAGAAGCTTTTGTTCTTGTATAATTTTTTGTGACCGAGTGTCCTGTGGAAGCCTCCATGTGGGTGGTTCAAATACCGTATCTGATCAGATGCTGTTTACCTAGAGCATCTGATTAATGAGCATGTGTCCGAGTGGGACTAAAATCATAGTAAGTGTCTTGGACAGACAAATCTAAGGAATGGGTTCAGGCTGTCATCTTATTCTGTAGTGCTTAGTGACTGGGCTGAGTGAAATTTCAAATGGAAACCTCAGAGCTAAAAGATCTGTAATTTGTTATGTCTCTTCCAGTATTGTAATTTCTATACTTTCTCTATTTTTTCAGAACTATAATGATTTGAAGATAGCTAATTAAAAGTCCTAGAGCTATTGCAGTATTCTGTGAGTACTTGAGATGTCCAAGTGGGCAGTGTCTAAATGTGTCTGAAATTTAGTTTTGTCTCCTTTTTAAACATGATTCTCCTCCCTTCTGTATGTGTTTGCTCACCTGGTGATATGCTACTTTTATAGAATCTAAGTATTCCTTGTGTGCATTTTGTATTTATTATACTCCTCTGTACTATGTCAGCTTTTCCAATAGGAGAATCTGAAATGCTCATGTAATTCAGGAATCTCACTTTGCTTTGGTCTTTTAATAAATTTTACTGTATTTCCACCTCTTAGGAGGGTGATGTTTCCTATTTTTAGAAACTTTGCTATATTTGATGAGTCTTAGAGCTGTCTCCTTAGCTATTTCTGAAAACCCTGTGCTTAAATGGAAGAAATCTTCACAGAAATAAGCTTCCCAGATCAGTTTGCTAGATGCTCTAAACTCAATTTCTGCTGTCAGGACAAGTTTTTGTATCTTACTTGAATTTCAGAAGTAAGTTTTACTATATCAGGGGTGCTCTATTGAGTGCTTGCCTGAGGGTCAATGGCTTGTTCTTATCACTGCCATAAACCTGAATTGGAGGAGCAGAGGAAAGGTTGCCTCTTGTTTAGCAACCAAACGATGTGTACATTAATAAAAAATTCCTAACTTGCTCACTTCCAATACTAAGTGGACCACTCATCCTGCTGTAACAATTGCAGCCACAAGTAATTCCACCTGTTCTGAGAGTAAAAAATGATCTGTGGAACAGCTGTCCAGCTGCAAGGACATAATACAGAAAAGATTATTGATCTTGGTCTATTATGATTTGTAAAGCTTGAGGTTATCAGTTGCTTGCAACTTTGGCCACATTAAGCCTCCATGCTTACTCACCCCCCTGGACTTCCATCAGTAGAGATCCAAGAACTAATGGGATAGAGGGACTGAATCTCTGTCAGTGCAGTGCTTGACACCATATCTTAGCATAGTTGTGCTGGCTTAGGTGCAATAGCAATAAACTGGTGGTGTAAAACAATGTAGGTAGCCTTCATTGAATGCTTCAGTGTCTTCAAAATTGGCATCTGAGCTTTCCAGGTGGAAGGTAAAGCTCCACAGGCTGCAGTGTATTTCCAAATGTGGGAACTGGGGTGGTGAATAGAGCTTTGTGTGGGTCCATTTTATTATTGCTGTCTTTAAGAATAGGGATTAAAGTCAATGTTTCTGCAAATGGAGTTGTTAGTGCTACAACATGAATGTAAATTGTGGGAGGACAGTAGGGTGTGGGTTACCACCTAGGGTTAAATTCGGCTTGAAAACATAACTAGAGATGAAATCTAGGTAGAATAATGGAGAGGTTCCTGCTCTTAACTATCCTTTAATGAGTCCTACCTCTAGGGCTCTTGTATTGCTGCAGGAGGAGCCTCTGCGGATAGGATGCCTAGGAGTACAGCCTCCTCTGATCAAGGCTTTCATGAAGTATTTCTCAGCCTCTGACCTGGCTATGGAAGATACTTCAGGACTGCTGAACTGCAGAAGTCTGTGTCAAGAACAGGAAACTACTTATTTTCCATATCATAGTTTGCTTAACAAAAAGCAGGTTTTTGACATCTTGACAGTTTTCCATTGCTGGAACATTATTCTGATCAAATAATCACAGAAAAATCTTAAACGCTTTTTGCTTTGCCCTGTTTGGAGAATAGGAAAAAAGTGGAGAGAGAGAGAGAAGGCAAACATATTGTCTTCCATAATAAAACACTGAAATCACTTGGAACAATAAGTTTTCTGTGTTCCCGCAATGTCTTGCTATAATTCTTTTCTGGTTTAGTGGTTTACCTACAGACACACATCCATCAGGACTGTGCAACTCTGTAGGCAGGAGAGCTGGCAAGCAGAATATTCTGTCTAGAGAAATCTCTCTGTGTTTGTGTGGGAGAACTGATGGAACATGCTATGCTATGAAAAGTAAAACTGGAAAACTAAAACCTTACTGTCTTTAAACAGAAATATAATCTACTAGCTTTCTACAAAAGCTCACTAGATTTCATAAGCAGTGGGATCTCTTTGCTCCTGCTCATTGCTGTAATTTGTCATCCAACAAGAGCTGATATAGTCCATAGTGAACCCAGTATCACTGCAACTACCTTATAAACTCTAGTGGAAGTAACCATATTAAAAATCTCTCAAGTATATCTTGCAAGATGCACTTGCTGCAGTGTATGTAGACTTAAAACTGTGTTCCTGAAAGCTTCAGTCTACAGCAGATACTATGCCAGAAAAGCAGACAATCCCTTTCTTGCCCATGGGTTAGCATCCATGTGGCAAATGTATTATTTTCTCATTACAAAATTTATAATAAAATTATAGGCTTTTCTTCTCTCCCAGACAGAGTCACAGAATTATTTCTCTTAAAAAGGATCACTGGATGTCACCTGGTCCAACCTCCTGCCTAGAGCAGGGAGAACTCAGATCAGGTTACCAGCACCTAATGGAGAGTGAAAAGCTATTATTTAACTTCTCCATGAAAAGAAGGATGTAATTTTGCCTATTGCACCCATAAGTAATTGTTAAGGTTGTTCTGAGTTATTAGCGCTGAGCTGCTTTAATGACAGCGTGCTCAGCTAGTCGCTATGTGGCAAGCAGCTGCCAATGCAGCTTTACAAAGTGGCAGCTATTGTTTAAAAACAAGCAAGCAAAGAAAACCCCTGAAAAATAGTTTGTGTTTGGCTCTTTGAGTATATGCTTTCTCTGAGGTGGCACAACACATGGGCACAGGTAGTGCTGTGCAAGTACAGCAGCATGTGGTAGCACCTAACCAGAGCCTTCTTGGATAAAAGCTATGCCCCTATTGAATCTGATGAACTATTTGCAAGCTCTTTCTGAAGCCAGCATATGGAAAAAATTGCAAGTCTTATGTTGGAAAGCTTTTTTTCCCTTCTTGGGTATGAGATCTTCTTGTGAGTTCTGAAAGGCATGCATCTGCCACCGACTCTGCTGGTCTGAACGAGGGGAGACCCTGCCAGTCTATGTAAAGCTGCTTTTCACAGCAGTCAAGTGGCTGGCAGGGTGTGGTAACGACTAATAAAAAAGGCTTAGGAGAGACTTTATAATTAAAGTAAGAGCTCCACTAATTATGTTTGAGGCTACACAGAGGCAGCCTGACACTGGATAAATTTTTCAAACTTTTGGAAGAGAAAAAATTAATTACAGTCCCAGTCACAAGTTGAGGTCATTTATTTAAAGGGAAACAGTGCTATGGTGCTTCATAATTTATATGGCTGGGTATGCTTTACATAGCTGGACTTGTAATGTGATATTTACCTTTATGCGTAACGTTATGTTCTTAAAAGGAAACCGTACTCCAAAGAGGTAAAATTAAAATTCTCTTGTGGAAGGTGGTGACACTCTTCACTGACAGCAAGTAGTTTGATTTCCTTTGCTGCTGTGCATCCTGGTGGCATTTTGAAAGCTGTTCAGCTCAATAATATGGGTATTGCTTATTAGTTCCTGTTTCGGTCTAAAAATGAGAAAGACAGAGCAAAACGTGGTTTGCTAGAAGTGCCACGACTTGTGGAACAGTACAGACAAAACTTTGAGCTGCTCTTATTTTTGCGCAGTATTGGCAAATTCCTCCTGTAAAGACAGCAAGTAGAGAGTGAACCTGCCCTTATCTGTGGGCTAATGATCTTTGCCATTCTTTTCTTTCTTAGATTTCTCAGGCTTGGGTTGAATTGCAACACAGATGAAGCAACCAGCTGCAGTTACATTGATCTTTGGTGAAGGAAGCAGCTTGTCTGAGGCCAAACATTGAGAGATCCTCAACTACCATGCTGGGTATGAGATTTTAGGAAAATAAAGATTTAATTTTTTTCCTAATTTTTTGTGTACCCTAGGGAAGAGAAAGCATTTGCTTTCCCTTTGATTAATCTTTGTCTACATTTAACCTGTACCCAGGGCTAAACTGTAACAGTGGCTCTATCACCCATTGACCCCTCACCAGCCAGGGAGGCGAATTAGGAAAAGGAGAGTAGACCCGTGGGTAGAAGTGAAACAGATTTAATGAAACAGCAGCAATACCAACAAAGGTGTACACAGTTATACTCAGCTAAATGAATATGCAGCCATCACATTTGACAGGAGAGCAATCCTCAGGAGCAGGGAGGAGCAGGAGGAACCCCACAAGAGCTCCCCTCCCTCAGCCAACCTTCCCCCTTGATAATGCCCATGACATGATGGGATGGGCTACACCTGTAGCTCACTCAGGTCAGCTGCCCTGGCTGACTTGAAACTGCCTGGCATGGCTGGGCTGTGGTTCTATCCCAGCTGAACCGGGACACTCTTTTATAGTATAATAAAGTAAGAAAATTAAATCTGAAAAGGAGAAACGAACAGACCATAAATTTTTCATAACTGGATGTATGTGTTCTGTCTTTTTTTTTTTTTTTTTTTTTTAAACACAAAACTGGACACACTATCCTAGATGTGGGCTTAAAATAGCAAATAGAAAGACATAACCAATTCCATTAGTCTGCTGTCATACATCATGGTATGTAGTTGTTTTTCTCCATGCAAAGGGCACACTGCTGACTCTTTTAATTTGCCATCTATCAGCACACCCACATTTTCTCTGCATAAATAATATCTAGATATAGCCCCTGGCCTGTACTGTTGTGTGGGGTTATTCCATTCCATGTGCAGGCTTGACATGAACTTCTCAAGCTTCCTTGCCAGCCCAGTTTTCAAGCTTGTACAGGTTCCTCTGAGTATCAGCCTCCTCCAGTGTATTTGCTACTCCCAATTCGGTATCTTACACCTCTTTGCTGAGGGTGCACTCTGCCTCCATCCAGGTCATCAATAATGACATCAAGCACTACTTGCCATGTCACCATTCTTTAAGGGATGTCCCTACTATACAGCTGCCAGTTGGACTTCATGCTGCCAATTTTCACCCTTTAAGCTGCATCATTCAGGCAGTTTTTCAGCCACCACCCTGTTGCTAGCTGATGGAGTCCATATCTCCCCAAACTAGCTCCAGGATTACTGTGGCAGACCATGCTAAAGACCATACTGAAGTCAAGGTACACAACATTCACTGCTCTCCCCTTGTCCACAGAGTCGGTTGCTGCCTCCTGGAAGGCAAACATACTGGTCAGGCAAGATTTACCCTTGTTACATCTGTGTTCACTTTTCCTCACCATCTTCTTATTCTCCATGTGCTTGGAAATGGCTTCCAAGAAGATTTGTTCAATAGCCCTCTCAGGGACTGGAGTTTGACTGACTGGCCTGTGGCTCTCAAGAGTCTTTTGATATGCTTCTTTAAAGTGAGTGTGACATTTGACTTTTTACAGGATTGGGAAGCTCCTCTAATCATGATGACCTTGCTTTGAGTTGCTATAAAGTATGATTATGCCAATTCAAAAGTTTTAGAATCCTCCTTGTCAGCACAAATTTATGTCAGCTTCTGCCAGAATTACACTGCTGAAGGACAGCAACAGATGGAACAACTATTACTGAGTTGCCGTTTCCATCACGAAGAGATGTCTGGCAGCAGTAGAAAAGGAGAACTCTGAAGGGCTTTCCGGGTGAAAACATTAAAGCAGAAAAGTGTAACTGGCATTTTGAGTAGTTAGAAACACTTTGTGTGTATGCCTGTAAACAGAGACATGAAAAAAATTGCATACTGATGAGGTTTTTTGGGTTTGGTTGGTTTGTTTGTTTTTAAACTGCTCAGTAGTTGCACAGAGTATTTAAATAACTGACCAAGCATTTAAAAGCTGTTTTGGTCCATTGCAATTGCAAGTGTGAAGCAGACAAAGAATGTGTAAAACACTTCTCTGTGTTCCTCTGCATGGTATGGCTTGAGTGCCAAAGCAGAGGTGTTCTGGGTGGGTTTTGGAGAATGTGCATTGGAGAAATGTCATGCACTGTCCTGTCTGGAATAAGAGCATGTGGGGAGCTTTTCAATTGCGGTAGGAGCAGCACAGTCCCAAAGTGTTAGAGTGTGGCTTAGCTTGGTTTGGCTTAGAAGGTTGCCTGATGCAATTTGATATTTCATAGAATTTCAGTAGCATATACTAGTTGTATTTATCTCTGGCTTTGGATTCAGAACAGGGTCAAAGAGACTTAACCCTCCGGTTGTTATAATGTTAAGTTTTAAAGCTGGTATTTTGGAAATGATGCTTGAAGCATGCTATAGAGAGGTCATGAGGACTGAACATGTCATTGTTGATGGCTAATTGGATTTTACTACAGTTGACTTTAACAAAGCTGCCATATCATGTTTGCATTAAACTGTGAGAACTGGAAAGGCTTACAGACAGATTCGCTTCTGCAAGATACTACAAACGTGAGAGATCCAATGCTTCAAGCAAAAACACAAGCAACTTGTTATTGTAGTCTCTGTCACTGTGGCTTACTAAAGTCCTTCCTTGGAAAGGAAGTAGCTGAACTACACTAGCTGACCATTATGCTGGCGTTTGTCAGCCTTACGACTATGTCAAGAAGATGCATTTATTTAGGACAAATAGCAAGTTTATAGGTACTTTACTGATCATCTTAAAATATTCTAGGTTATTCTTCTTTAAAGAAAAGCCAAAATAACGAGTTCTTGAATAAGTGAATGTGGGGAATAATTCTGCCCTGAACTGCGCCAAGTGATCCAGTCCATCTCTTCAATTTCTAACTTCTGTGAACAAAGGTAAGCTAAGATTGTGTCATGGAGCAGATTGAATCAACATACCATGACATTATAATGAGTTGAAAATGTGATGTCGTTGTGCTTGTAAATTCAGCCAGCAGGAGCTGTTCATGGTTCATTGGCAAATAATAAGATAATTTAGTCAAGGTGTATATCACATTACAGCACAGGATTTAGGTATTTTGCACCAAAAGCAGAACTTACAGGGAAGCAAAGCTACAAAACTACTGTTACCAAAGCACATGCTGGGAGGGCTCTCTGTAAGCACTAAATATGTAATGATGTGCATATACTCTTCAAGCCTAGGCAAAAAAAGCAGGAGATGTACTTATCTTGAATGAAGCCAACTGGCTGAACTTTTGTAGCGGGATCTGGCATGGTACTTGTCACTGCCATTAGAAAAACTGCCTGAGCCTGTGCCTCTGTTGCTCTTTAACACAGGTAACACTAACATATACAACCTTCTGCCTCTGTTTGCTGTTCTTCCAGTGTTGTGTTTCCTTGGCTTAATTAACAGCAGAGGTTGCCAGTCAGGCAGTCCATATGAGTAATACAGAGCTATATTAAGTAGTTACCCCAACACAAGAGGAGCAGGCATAGGACTCTAATAGTCAGAAGACATTTGTCTAAACGTTAGATATAGCATATATTTGCAATGTTTTTATTTGCCTGCCTAGGGAAGGCTTAAGGTATTTGTATTTTGCTTTCAGATATGTCAGGAATACTTCAGTAACTGTGCTGTTTTACTCCTGTGACATACACGTTCTGTGCTCTTTGAGAAACTGCTCAGCCTTGTTCGCTGAGCTCCCACACTTGTGTTAAGAAAGCATGACTTCTCTTGTGAGTCCTTGTGGCTTGCATTGATATCCTCAAATAAGATGGACAACGCCCTTAGTCATAGGGTTTAGATTTAGGTAGTCCTCTGAGTAGCAGGGAGTTGGACTTGATGATCCTTATTGAGTCCCTTCCAACTTGAGATATTCGATGATTCACCACTGATACTTGAACTGCATCCAATACGATGAGTGCTCCCAGAGCATCAGAATGGGATAAAGTCACCTACCTGTTTTTGGAGTGGCTGGGCCATCTGGGAACATCAGCTTTAGCTAAGGCCCAATTCCACTTGGATTATTGTTGTGTTGTACTCCTTCATGCTCCCATGGCAGGGAAGTTAATGTTATCATCCTAGAAAGACACCTCGGGTCTAGTGTGACCTCAGCTACCAAAATCAGTTGTATTGTTTCAGCTACAGAAATCAGTTATGAGCTGACATTTGGATATAGGTAGTTGCTCACACATAGCGCTATTATTCAGCTGATGATCCTGTAGGCACTCAGCCTGGTTTTGCAGAGCACTAGTTTTGACTGGGCACCTTACAGAGAGAGTTGACAAGGAATGTCTGGTCACTGAACTTCTCTGTTTCCACGGTGTTCCCTCAGGAAACAGTTAATGCTTGGCTAACTTGTGTTTTCTAATTTTTGAGTACTTAGAACATGCAATTAGAACATTCTGTCGCTTCTTTCAGTCTCATGATGAAAACTGAGGTAATGTAGGTGCCACACATTATAATGCTGTTTGGATATATCTTAATTTTATTTCAGCTGGAGGACACAAAAAGCATTGAAAGTGTATTTGCAAGAAAGTTATTTCAATTGTTGAAAGGGTCACTGTTGGATGGAGTGATAAAGGTGAAGAAATAAACCCAAAAAAGCCCAAAAGCACAAACCAACCTCTTTGGTGTTCAAAAGAGTAGGGATTTTCTCTTGCAGTTGTACAATGTGCACAAAATGTATGGCTCAATGTAATGATTTTCTTAAAACCTGATAGCTAGTTGTGATCATCAAAGAACAGAGTTAACAGGCAGTTGTGAGAAACTGAATGGTCCTGCTGTATTTGATTTAAGATTGTAGATCCATCTTCTCATGTCATACATGTATAAAGAGAAGCCCTCTGCAGAAGGCAGCCACTAAGGATTTACTTAACTGGCCACTGGATGCCAGTATTGCTCTGCAGAAACTGGTAGTGAAAAGCCCATTTTCCTGCCTAATATTGCAAAGGCTGCTCCAATGACAGAAGCATTTTATCACTTGTTTTCTGAACTGGGATAAAGGGTGGATAAAGTGTTAGAATGAAACATACATGTCACGTTACTTTCTTGAGAGGCTAACTACAGAGGGATTATTGATTCATGTTTGACCTGTATTAAAGTACATTAGATTTCAGAATCATCCATAGCAGCATACATTGTAATGAAAATAACATCATATTTGCGGTTGGCCCTTTTCAAACTGTCATTAATCTGTTTTGCTGATGGTCTTTGCTACTTCGAAATAGTTTGTAGAAGGAAATTTTCTTTGCTAACTCAGGGCTGAAAATCCTGATACTGACCAACCAAATCTGTAACAATTTTGAAAATCCTCTACTTGTGGGCAGAATGCCAGGATGTGTAGGACTTCTGAATCTGAAGACAGCGGCTTCTGTCCTTATCTCTAGTGTTCATACTTGAAGACACAGTGGAGAGTGAAGCTTATTCACTGCCCTAATAGTACTAAGATATTTGTCAAGGAGATGCTTCTAATCTTCTAGTGGCTATCAGAGGCTGAAATTTACATTGTTTGTTGTCGTGTTTTGTTTTGTTTTGTTTTGTTTTAAGGAATGCCTTGTTCTGGTGAAGGCTCAGAAATTATGAAGTTGCCAACTAGGTCACTATTGCCACAAAGATTAGTGTTCAGAATACTCAAAGGAGCACAGCACTGTTCACCTCACGCTATACGTTCATTCAACAAGGCGACACTGGATTTGGCAAACCTAACTGCCATATTGAAACACTTGAGTGGGAAAGCATACTTTCTCCATTTCATGTCAGTCCAACATGCCATCTCATGTGCTGGAGCTAGCATGAAAAATCATTACATCCCAGAAAAGCAGACTCTGGGTAAGTAATCAATGGATGAAATGGAAACGATGGTGACTTCATTATTCAGCCTTAGCCTTGCCATGCTTTCACTTTGTTCCTAGAAAAAGTAACAGCTTTTCCCTTTAAGTATGCCTTAGAGATAACATTAACCTGGAAGTAGCTGGGTTTAGTACCATGGGAGAGGAGAATCACTAGAATCACTTCAAAGTTTTATTAGCTGATATGGAGAAATGAACAAAAGAAGTTTCTGTAAGATCCTTCTGTTGTAGGGGAAGTCACAGGATTTTAACAGCAGGGTCCATTTTTGTGTTAAAGCAGGCGTTATAAAAAGAAGCTTGTGAGGCACTACTCTAAGTTTAATTAGGATTACTGTGCTGCTTAGCTGCCTGTCTTTAGATCACAGAATGCTGGCAGGGATTCGGAGGTTGAGGTAACTGGCTCATACTCAGAGACCAAAACCATTGTCCTGTTCACTAGCCAAGTACTCTGACTTCTGTTCCTGGTAGTCTTAATGTGTAGTGCTTTTTGTGACTCCCTGTGAGGGGTTGAGAGCCCTCTTCCTCTGGGAGATGTGGCTGCTGAGGTTCATGGCCAGCTTAGAGATGGTGCGGCTGAAGGCAGCCTCCTGGGTGTGATCCCACCTTCTTCTTAACTGCAGCCCTGGCAGTAGGAGCTGCAAGTTCCCACCAGCTGGGCTGTGGTGACAGGCTTCTGCTCACAGCAAGAGGCTGAGCCCAGAGTTTGCAGAGTCCAGAAGTGGTGCAGGCAGAGTCCTCCTTGGGGCAAAGCAGCAGGAGGGCTCTGGGGGACAGGGTTTGATGAGCAGCATGTTTTCCACATGTGCTGCAGGGGGTCTGAGCAGCCTGTGGTGTGAACCAGGAGTGGTTCATAACCATGACATGCTCTCATGAAAGCCTGGGATCCCTTAGTTCTGGTTGAGAAATAGTTGAGAAATGGTCACAGGAGCACTGCGACCTTCCTGTCTCAAAGAAGATCTAAAGAGCAAAGCAAAGTAGGTAGGCAAGTTTTTTCTCACACCAGAAAACCAAAAATGAGGGTAAGAATTTAAATGTACAGAAAAAAGGAGAAGGAAAGGTGGATCTCTGCAGTCCAGACAAAAGCTAGAGCCAAATGCAGGAAAAGGGCTCTCTGGATTTGGAGATGCTCTGACTTCCTGGATCTTGTGCAAAGGAATTCCAGAGAGGGTGAAGAGGTGAAAGCCCTGCAGAAATAGCAGCTTTTTGTTGTCGCAATGTCCCTGATGTTCAGAAGTTTAAGTTCTTTTGTAAAATAGAGTTGAGATTGGTTCCTAACCTGTGTGAATTTGGGGCAAGGAGAATATTCTAGCCAATGCGTATGTCCAAAATTTGTGGCATTTTTACCCATTTGCTTTCGAAATATGTTTTATTCAAAAGTTTTAGAAGTTTTCCTTACTGTGTGTGATTTATTTATTTATTTTTAGAAATACTTTAGGAAGCAGAGCAATTGAAAATCGATGAAGTGCACGGAGTGCACTGGAGAATACAGACATTCTTCTTTAATTCTTTTCTTACTGTCATTAAAGATGTAGACAAAAGTAAACAACAAAGAAATACGACTTCAAACAAAATGCAATCTTTTAGTTCTTGGTGTATTTCTTCTCTTTTTCAAAAAATTCCAGTTCAAACAAATTCTGTTCTTGACTGGCAATAGACAAAAAAATACTTTTCTGAAGGAGCAGTCAAGAGCTAATCCAGCTATCTTTGCTACGACTCAAAAAGCAGAAATCCTTCAAATAAGCCCCAGGTCACTCAGCTTGTTCACAGAAACTAAAGGCTCTGCTAGCTTGTGTAGTATTTCCCCAGAGGCCTGAGGCTCTGAGCAAACATTGCTGTTCAGCGTCAGGAACCTTCGGCTGTGCTGAGCAGCACTGTGGTGGGTTGATCCTGGCCAAAATGCCAGGTGCCCACCAAAGCCACTCTATCACTCCCCCTCCTTAACTGGACAGGAGAGAGGAGAGAAAAAAATATAACAACAGGCTTGTGGGGTTGAGATAAGGACAGGGAGATCACTCAGCATTTACCGTCACGGGCAAAACATTCGATTAAAGGAAAAATGTAATTTATTACCAATTAACACAGAGAGGAGTAATGAGAAATAAAACCAAATCTTAAAACACCTTCCCCCCACCCCTCCCTCTTTTCCTGGGCTTAACTTTGATCCCGATTTTTCTCCCTCCTCCCCCTCAGCGGCACAGGGGGAAAACAGGGAATTGGGGTTGGGGTCAGTTTATCACACTGTTGTTTTCTGCCGCTCCTTCCTCCTCAGGGGGAGGATTCCTCACACGTTTTCCCTGCTCCAATGTGGGGTCCCCCTCATGGTAGAAAGTCCTCCATGACTTCTCCAGCGTGAGTCTTCCCATGGTCTACAGTTCTTCATGAACTGCTCCAACGTGGGTCTCCTCCATGGTGTGCAGTCCTTCAGGAACCAACTGCTCCAGCGTGAGCCCCCTCACAAGGTCTCTAGCAGCAAACCTGCTCCGGCGTGGGCTTCTCTCTCTCCATGGGCCACAGGTCCTGCCAGGAGCCTGCTCTGGTGCAGGCTTCCCACGGGGTCACAGCTTCCTTCAGGTATCCACCTGCTCCGGCGTGGGGGCCCTCCACGGGGTGTAGGCAGTCATCTGCTCCACCGCCCATGGGCTGCAGGGGCACAGCCTGCCTCACCGTGGTCTTCACCACAGGCCGCAGGGGAATCGCTGCTCCGGCACCTGGAGCATCTCCTCCCCCTCCTTCTGCACTGACCTGGGTGTCTGCAGGATGTTTCTCTCACATATTCTCACTCCTCTCACTCGCTGCAATTACTGCTGCGCAACAACTTTTCCCCTTTCTTAAATACGTTATCACAGAGGTGAAAAACGCTGTCGCTGATGGGCTCGGCCTTGGCCAGCGGTGGGTCCGTCTTAAAGCCGGCTGGCATTGGCTGTATCTGACATGGGGGAAACTTCTAGCAACTTCATACAGAAGCCACCCCTGTAACCACCCCCCCCACCCCCCCCACCCCCCCCCCGGCTACTAAAACCTTGCCACGCAGACCCGTTACAAGCACTTTAGCTAAAAAATTGTTCTAGCATCAGTCAAAACCCAGACAGTAACGATGTTAAAAAAAAAAAACAGACCAACGATGAAAAATTTGCTTGGATAATAAAGTGTCAGATTTATTCTTCTGAAATTCAGGATGCAAAGGCTTCCATATATGACCCTCTAAGCATCAGAGAAATTGAGAACTTCTGCCGCACTTCGAAAGACTTGAAGATGTTTTGTCCATCACCCCCCAAGGACTGGAATTCATAGGTATCACTGTTAGGTTTTGTGATACAAAGCTCATCTGCACACACACAGAGGAGCACAGAGACACAATGGCAGTGGGGGACCCCAAATAATCCCCTGCCCCAGCTACTCCCAGGCACATCCCAGGAGCCATCAGCCTATCAAAGCCTCAGCTCCACAAACCCAGAGGAGCACAGGGGCCAAGACAGTAGCCCATGTTAAGGTCTCAGAGGAACCTCCTCTCCAGAGGAAGGTGATAACCTGTCAAGGCCCCTTCTAGGGCTGTTCCAGGAGAGTGTCAGCCCCAGTGTCCTGGTGTGAAATCTGTCAAGACAAGTCAATGGGAGCTGCTCTCCAGATCACTGTTGCTATTGGTCATACACAAATTCCCAAAAGATAGAAACCCAGGGATGGCTTTTGACACCTGAAAAGCAAGCAAGAGGGGACTGTTATGGGGAGTCTGAATGTGGCAGCTTGATAGTGGGGAAGCTGCTGCAGCTCCAAGCCCCCAGGTCTGGTCAGTAGTGAGGCTGAGCATGTATTCCCTATAGGTATACACACATGGACAAACACCCATATGCCACACATATATGCACATGCATGTGGCTGGTTGCACAGATCAGCACAGACAGACATGCTCAGCAGACACAAAACCACAAACAGCACCAACGTCCTCATCCAGCTCCCTTCTTTGGCAGATCACGGTGAAGGTCTGTTGGTGGGAGCCACATTTGCAGCACTCAAACAGCCATTGCCCACAGCCGCCTGGTAAGATGGACCACATAAAAAAGGAAGAAAAGGGAAGGCTTGGCATGGGCCAGGGCTCTCAGTGTCATAGCGGAGAGCAAAGGGAGAAAGTCAGGGTCACTCTGCAAAGAAACAGGAGGACTGGGCTGAAAGCAAGCTCAGCTTCGTGCAGAAATGCACGCTTTTTCTCTTGACCCCCTCTGATCTTCTGGAGGGAAGGAAGGAGCTGGGTTTTTTTTAAATCTTGCAGAGATGTGACAGGTGTGTGACTTTTTTTTTTTTTCTGCAGGACATCTTTACCATTGCAAAGTCAGCTATTTGCTCTCGTAAAATGGTAAGAAGGTGAGGATGAGCAGGTTGCCACTGGACCATGCAGCGTCTCTGCACATGGGCTGGGGCAATCCCCAACATCAATTGGATAAAGGAATTGAGAGCTGGGGGATAAAGGAATTGAGAGCATTACTGCTGAGAAGGACTTCGGGGTACTGGTGGATAAAAAGCTGGACGTGACCTGGCAATGTGCGCTCGCAGCGCAGAAGGCCAATTGCATCCTGGGCTGCATCAAAAGCAGCGTGGCCAGCAGGTTCAGGGAGGTGATTCTGCCTTTCTGCTCTGGTGAGACCCCACCTGCAGTGCTGCGTCCAGCTCTGTGGACCCCAGCACAAGAAAGGTGTGGACCTGTTGGAGCAAGTCTAGAGGAGGGCCATGAAGATGCTCAGGGGGCTGGAGCACCTCCCTTATGAGGACAAGCTGAAAGAGTCGGGGATGTTCAGCCTGGAGAAGAGTAGGCTCTGGGGACACCTTATTTCAGCCTTCCAGTACTTAAAGGGGGCCTATGAGAAAGATGTGGCAAACTTTTTAGCAGGGCCTGTTGCAATAGGACAAGGGGTAATGGTTTTAAACTAAAAGAGGCCAGATTCAGACTAGATATAAGGAAGAAATTGTTTTACAGTGAGGGTGGTGAAACACTGGAATAGGCTGCCCAGAGAGGTAGCAGAAGACCATCCCTGGCAACATTCAAGGCCAGGTTGGACAGGGATCTGAATAACTTGATCTACTTGAAGATTTCCCTGCTCACTGCAGCGGGGTTGGACTTGATGACCTTTAAAGGTCCCTTCCAGTCCAAACTATTCTATGATTCAGTGATGTCCCAGCAGTGGGCCCACACCAACAGCCAGCAAGGCTGGTATAGGAGTGATGCACAATTGTCATGTTTGGCCACCATTAAAAGCTTCAGCAGTGGCGAGTACTGGGAAACGGGAAAAAAAATTGAGCATCGACATCTGGCAATTTCCTGATCATGGTGTTTGACCTAAAGAAATGTGCATACATGGTATGCACAGACTTGCCCACGGTGAAAAAGAACAAGGAGAGCTGGGCCAGCGACTCCTGTTCCACTGAGGAGGAAATGAGAGCAAAATGCTGCTGTCTTTTCTTGCAGGGCCCACAGGGAATCCACAAGACCTGTTGGTGGCTGGATGCCCCACTCTCATGGGCGCAGGGTCCTGGACTTGCAAGAGAAGATGTGGTAAAAGCTGCAGTGAGCAGGTGGAAGAACAGTGAAGTACACATAAAAAACTGGTGGAAGGAGGGAAACCTCTGCATAGAAAACAGCCCAAAATACTTGGATGCTGACTGATAACGTGAAAATTACACCAATTCTGGCTTTAAAATCGCTAGAAATACACATTTCGTCATGCTCAGAGAAGGCCATTCAGTGGCCTCCAACGAAGCAAAGAAAATACGAAGAAATGAAACAGGTTGGGTTTTTTTTCATTAAATTTCTTTTCCTTTTCCATGTTTCTGTAGAAGTACTGTATGTAACTGTAGTTTCATTGGCCATCTGTAGTAATTAAAAGCTCAACCAGCACAGCTTTCAATCCTGTTCATCCTTTCCTAGCACAGATGGTCTAGGTTTTGTTTCACCTGTGCTGTAAAATAAAACAGGCTTTTTGTGGAGTTAGTTTAGATTTTCACTGCAGTCAGCTGAAATGCTTGGTTTTCCTTTAGAGATTTGAGTAACTTCCTTCTTTTTGTTTAAAGCACTGTCCCTTTCAGAAATTACAGCTAACTCGTATTGCATTTCAGTAGAAACACTTAGCTTTGTTTACACTTAAGTGCTAAATATTTTGTTCTTTTAAGCTTAAGGAAATGAAGTGGGCTATATATTTGGAAGAAAACAGTTTTAAACAAACCAGGCAAACAGGTATGTTGATAAATTGGTTTATGATTAATTCCCAGATAATGTGAACCTGTTAAACACATATACTAGAGAACTTGAGTGTGTTTGTAGAACTGACCACACTCCTTCCTTAGAAGTACCGTTTCAGCCCCTGATGTGTTGATCGCTTCAAAGTAGCAACTGGCAAGAGGTATACTGTGCTAACAGTCCTACTGGGAAGGGAAAAAAAATGTTTGTCCACCAGATACTTGTTTCTTCTTTTCTGGACTTTCTGTCCTCACCATTTTGTTGTTCTATTTAGATAACTACTGAAGATACAGTTTGGAGAATTTTAAATATAAAAATCAAACTTGCGGAAAGAGATGATATAGCTGAAGGATGTTTTCCCCTCTTCCCATCAAATCTCTTTCATCGTCTTTCTCTGGTTCTATCAGAACATACAAAGTAAAATCAGACACAATGCCACATGTACTATAACAACAGTTTCTTTTTAGAGGAATTTTCTTCTTTTAGTGTGAAATTGAATAGGAGAAGACTTTTTTTTTTTTCATATTTTTAACATGAAGAACATGGGATTTTAAGTGTGATTTAAAGTGCGTATCCTATGTTTAGTCATCCTATTTCTTGCAAGAAAAAATTGATCTTGATCCTTAAGCCCATGCTGAGACACGCTAAGCCTTTTTCTTGGTCACTTTTCTCTTAAAGCTCATCTTTAAAGCACTCTTTTTCAGGGTTTCAGTTTGTTGGGAACCTTTTGTGAAAGGCTATGGAAGAAGCATAAACTTTGTGTGTAGGCCAATATGCTTTGGAGATAGACTTGTCATGCTTACGGATAAAGGAATGCTTGGTTTTGCTCCTTTGAACGTACGTTTGCTGTCCTTTAAACATAATTTTTCTAATGGTAGAACTTTGGATGGTGTAAGTTAAGTTACAATTCTTGCATTAGTCCTCCAAAGTGGGTCAGTCATGATAGAGATGCCTGTGTTCAATTCTTGAAGCTGCAAAATAATCTTATCATCAAAATATGCCACAAAATGTCATTTACCAAGACTTGAGACATTATACAGAACTCCATTTTCCTGAGAGGCTGTAGCAGAAGATTTTAGGTCCCACTTTTTTCCTGTAAAACCTACAGGTGAGGAAATTGGTTTGTTCATGAAGCTTTGGGGAAGGATGTTCTCCTTCTTTCTTAAGCGTCCTATTTCTTTAATGTATTAAGCCTAAGAAAATTATTGTTTTTCTGTTTAGCATGCTTAGTTAAGCTGTTCTGATTCCATTCAGATGCAATGCCCACTCTAACATCTTAACTGTGTTGGCAAATGCTTGTAAAACACTAGTAAATGTACATGATTCATTTGTTTAGTCCTTGCTAGGGAGCATGTTTTCTATGAGTTATAATTCTGGGAAAGATGCAGTAAGTAAATAATTGTGAGGAAGTAGTGCACAGACTTAGTTGAGGAATCACTTTGTCCTCTGAAGCCAGTTGGTGTACATTGGCATAGCTCTGACTTCAGTGGAGCTATGGGTGTTGATTTATATTATCTGAAGTTCTCGTGCCTATGTTGTTGCTCTATTAGTTATAAAGGAAACTAGATGACAAATCTAGTAGTCTACTTCATGTGACTAATTGAATACTTGTTTGGGTTTTGCTTCATCAATTCTTTTATTCTTGGAGTATAAAACCATACCAAAAGTTAAATAAACAACACAATGTGTTTCCACACTGCTTTAAAGTGATGGTTAACCTTAAAGCAGGAAGAGTTACGATGTTCTAAGCCTTTACAACCCCTTAGCATTTCTTCCTTGGAAGGCAGAAAATTCTGTGCAAACCTATGCTTGTCTTTACTTTTTCTATCTTCTGTTTAACAAGAGCTGCATCCACTGGCTCCTATTTCTCAGATACATGAGTTGGTTTTTAAGGAACAACAGACAATGGGCTGTCTTTTTTTCTTTCTCTACATCAATTTAATTACATATGTTTTCCAGACATTACCACTGCTAATTCAGCAAGGCACATGTGCACGTTGAAAAAGCTCTTGTAAAAGAAGAATGATTGAGATTTCACATTTCTGCAGAAGGCAAACACAATAAAATCCCTGCAATTGGCCCATGTTTGCTCTGCTGTTCTAAAACTGTAAATGTTTTATGGAAACGCTGGGATTTATATGTACATTCATCCTTTAAGGAGAAGAATAGCTCTTAATCCACTGGGGACTTGTCTTACTAGAGATGTGAATCCTCTGGCCTTTCCGCTCCTGCTGAGTACAGCTTTCTGGAATATGGGACAACACTCACACCAGAGCTCCACTGAGCTCCAAGGCAGATGGGTAACTGATGGGTGATTGCTTTGTCACTGAGTAGACTGCTTAAAAACACCAAATAGTAATGTAGTTACTGCAGTATGTTTCTGATTTAAAAAAATGTCCATTTTGCATTCCTCACCCCAAAACCACATTTAGTAATGCCAAAAAAAGCAATGAAGTGATCTTCCTTACATAGCAAAACCACAAGAAAACCTACCAGTGCTGAGAGGTTAGCATCCAAACTTTGATACATAAACACTATTACCAGTCACCTCATTACTGAAAGATTGACCTGGCTTTGTATGTCAAACGATCCACTGGTAAGAGTGAAATCCATGCCATGATTTAGGTGACCTAATCAGATCATGCCTTCTGGCTTGGAAATATTGCATTGGTTTTCTTTTGGGGGAGATTTTTTCCTTTTGCTTTTTGTCTTTTTCTTTTTTTTCCCCTTTTTTCCCCTCTTTGCTGGAAAACTCTTGAAACAACTATTAAATAAAGACAAACAGCTGACAGTCTTTTTCTTCCATCAAAGCATGGAAAAATGTAGCCATCTGCCTTTCTGTGAATTGTAAGGGAAGGAGAGGAAAGCTATGCTAAATATCCGAGGAATGATGAAGTAAGGCAAGCTGTGCACTCTAATTTTCTGTATCAGCTGCATAACTCATCCATCACTATTACAGTTTGCAGCTGGGGATGTTGCAGGGCTCTGACATGAACTGTAGTGGGAGATGGAAACTTCCTGGTGAGTTGTCTGGCTAGTGTAGTTATGAGGCCTCTGCTGTTATTTCATGATATAAATGCCTCTCTGTCACTGTTAATAAACTAGTATAGTTTTAAACAAAAAGCTTGAGTGACTTCTGACTCTTGGAAAGGTCTAGACTGATGACCTGCAGTTCCAATTTTGGTTATGTTTGGTTTTTAAAAGTTCTTGGGAGTGGCATGTACGCTGCAACCTTCTCTGTGTTTTCCTAACCATTTTCTTCAGCCCACACACAGAGGAGAACCTGTAAGTAGACTCTGAATTTGAGAAGAAAGGGATGATGCATTATTGCCCTCCCCCACTAAAATGGTCACCAGTAGTTCAGGTAGTCCAGCATTTTAATTTCTTCCTTGCTCTTCCTTTCTCTTTTGCGTGTACCCACTCTTTTGAATGTTTTTTTCCTGCCTCCTTTTCTTCCCCAAATTCTTCATCTTTGCTTAATCCCCTGCCCTGATGAATATTTAACTTTCAGTTACTGAATTCCAACCTCTCCTGGTTTTAACAGTCCTGGCAGTTCTCCCTACCATCAGCCTTCTGGATACTGTCAGAAGAAGAGTCCAGGTGGTGTTAGCTCTGGAATCTAGGGAGTAGTGTGACCGTCATAGAGGTAAGTGAGCCCCATCCCTCTTGGGAAAAGTAGAATGACTGAGATGTGGCTGTGGTGATGTCCTTACAAGCCACTAGTGTGAAGCAGCTTTGTTGCAACACAATGGCAGTGTTTAGAATATAAGATGTATGGTTTTAGTAGAAAGAGATAGCCTAAACGGAAAGAGTTCTTGGAAACCTTTCAAGCTAAGTTTTGAATTTCAGGGTTTTAGAAAAGTTCATAAATTCCTTCCCTAAAATTCAGATATTTAACATTTTAGTTACAGTTCGCATAGTATCTATTAAGTTTTGGTAGCTGTGTTTTACTGAGAAATCTGCTGTGCTTTTTTTTCAGGGAGCCTTTCTATCCCTACGCTACTGTAAATACTTGCTGTCTGTACCAGATTTCTCTGCTGTTGTTCTCATGACTTTCAAAAGCTTCTGAGTAGGCTTCAATGCTGTAACTTTATGATTTATGTTTCCAGCATAATAGGATCCTGCTTTAACTGTAGGACTGACAGACGTTTAACGCTCCTATTTTTTTCTTAACCTTTTGAATACTAGAAAAGATAGTTGATGTATCTTTTGTCAGCTTAAATATAGGAAGCATTTATTGGGATGGCCTCACTGTACTAGCTAGTGTAAAAGGAAGATAATTTTCTTTCTGTCTTGAATGTGAGGTATGTGCTGTACCTGTAGTCAGTGGTTTGTTGTCTTTTAACCAAGCCTCCTGTTCAGTCTAGCACTTGCATTACCAAGAGTATCCATTTTCCCTTTTCTCAAGCCTTGCAGCTTAACCACAGTACAGGCTGTTTTCCAAGGATGTAAGTTCTTGAATTTGTCATAGCTACTAGTGATAAATTACATTTCTCATAAAGACATAGAAGGAGGTCAGCATAATTGCTTGTGTCCCATGGTTAGTATCCTTAGAGCAAGATAAGCTGAAGGAAGGACCTGAGGGCTTAGAAGCCTCACAGAAGGTCAGGTGGCAAATTTGACTATGAACCATGTTTTCTCTTTTCATGACACTACTTCCCCTTGACCAGGAAACCCCATTTCATTTTAGAGATTTTATTTTTCTATCTGTTCTGTCGGTGTAAGAACAATGTTCCTTTTTTAGAAAGCTTTTAGTTTTATTTTTCTTGGCTTAGATTTGCAGTTAGGTTTACAAAAACAATAAGCTGCTCAGTTTTTATGATAGTTATAAATATAGAATTGACTATTCATAAATCTAAATAAGGCTGTAAAATACAACCTGATTGTAAAATAAAGAATGGAAGGGATTTTTTAGTTTAAGCATGTGGTCTTTGTTTCATATGTGCTTACATCCCCTACTCCATAAAAAAAGCTCAGCTGAGCCACTGTAAATGATTGAGGTCAACAATTCCACCCTTTTGCATTAGGCACCCTCAGTGTGACACAGTGCGAAAAGCTACCTACTTGGCAGTTACTGGGGAGTGGTATGCTCATGAGGAAGGTCCCAGTTTTGATTTAATGACTGTTGACAGAAGGCATTAATACTTTTTAAAATTTTCTGATAGTTAGTCAATGCATGCCAGCAGATTAAGATGTCTACATCCTGATGCAGTCACAATATGGGAGGTCAGAGAGCTCCTCACTGCTCTGTGGTGACACCTCACTGTGTGACTGCGAGGGTAGGGGCTATGTCTCCAACACCAAATGCTTTTGTGTTCACTCCTACAAGCTTTTGAATACGGTATTGGTGACAGATCTATATCCCCTTCCAGTGTACTGCAGATTACTGGGAATATGTCATTGGTAAGGAAGTGTAAATTTAGGGTTTCTTCTCCCACAGGCCTGAGTTGGGGGTTCTGTTGACTTCTGCTACACCCAAAACACTGTTATCTCTAGCAGAAATGTGATACGATGGAATTTATTTCCTTCAAAAGGATTTGGCATGTGACATATGTAGCGGCTTGTCATCTCTCAACGGCAAGATTTAATTCATTGCAATGTTTTCTAATTATTTTAGAGTACATCATATTATGGAGATTGGTAGCCAGTCTAGACTTGAAGCTACAAATCGCTTTTATTTGTAATAAAGTTCCACTTCATTGTTTTGTGCTCCTGCCCTGAAATACTAGTATGCTTTTAAAAATAGTCTAAACTTGTTTGATGAACTGCACCCTGATTATTGCAGTAGCTGCATAAAGCAGCTTCACAGCCAGGGTGAAAAGAGTCTTTTAAGCCTGCAGCAGGTCTCACTAAATCTAGCTACCTACAAAAGAAAACTGAAATTATGCGCTGCATACCTGGTTGCATCTGTGTTTTGAGAAGATATTACCCCAACAGTGTAAAGATCAGATCAATCAAGTTTCCATCTGTCGTCTTTTTACTGTTGTTATCTCATTTCTGTTAAAGCTCTTTTGTGACTGTGACAACCCATCCTGGGCCAAAGGCCAGCGTGGCGACCCGGCACTTCTGCAGATAGACTGTATTGCATTCCCAGCTTAACAGAGAGGGGTGTATGCAGCAAAAGCCTTATCCAAGAGCAGTGATTGCTTTTGTCTCAACCTTTAAAAACACCGACATCCCAAAAGAAGACAGGGTGTGGATAGAGTGCAAACTCCTCTGGGTAAGAATAAGACAGTGGCGATGTTCATTCTCTACAGAGGCCTGAATTATGCCTCCGGCCGGCTACATCCTCAATGATACCCAACACTCAGCTTTCAGATTCAGGCTCCCTCTCCCTTGCAGTCACTCTGATTATGAGTGTCTTGGATTGTCTAATGTATGACGGCACAGTCACAGGAAGATATACGAAGTTTCTGTGACCTGGTGATCTGAGCCTTCTTTTTACAAACATGGGTGTTGAATTTCCCTATTTTGAGGGAATTGAGCTCAAGTCCTCCATCTGCTGGTGGGTGCCCTATGTCCCACATCATTTTTGTAAGAGGAGTCTGCCTTTGGGGCCATATTGCAAGGGAATCACAGAATCATAGAATGTTAGGGGTTGGAAGTGACCTCAAAAGATCATCTAGTCCAACCCCCCTGCCAGAGCAGGACCACCTAAAGTAGATCACACAGGAAAGCGTCCAGGCAGGTTTTGAATGTTTCCAGAGAGGGAGACTCCACAACCTCTCTGGGCAGCCTGTTCCAGTGCTTTGTCACCCTCAGAGTGAAAGGGAAGGGAGTTAATGTGTTGCTGCAGATCTTGTGCACAGAAAGGTTTGGGTGTGTGAACATAGGTGGCATATGTGAGCACACGACTTGGGGGTACAAGAGATGTTGCACGTAAAGCAGACAATTAAAAATGTGAAGCAGGCTAAGCAATCCCCTGACTTCCCTTCACAAGCTTTTTCTGTGAATTTCTTTCCAAGGCACCTGAGGCACGACTGGTTTTCTGCTCTGGGATTCAGTTGCTTCAAAGGCATGATGATACTCAGTGTAGCTAATGCTAAGTCCCTCATCTTTATCTTAGAACTGACAATGCTGGCACACTTTTCTAATGCATACCTTTCCTCATATCCAGAAAATGTGTTTTTTCTCTTCCACAGAAATATGTACTATTCTTCTAGGAGATATTCTGCATATATTCCCAATCATGCCATGACAGACTAAAGCAAGTATCACTCAGGTGGAAACTCACTAAACTTGGGCAGTTTCTTTTTGTCTGGAAAGCACCTGCTATTTTATGTACATCTTATAAAAATTATTTTACTAACCATTAATTTACTGCTGCTATAAAATATTTAAACTTACTCCCTTTCGCATAGATGGGCAGCATCGGTCCTTGGTTAAAGGTAAACACCAGGTAATACAGTAATTATAAATTGTCTTTAAGCCCCCGAATTGATTCTTTTACCTTTCCCTGCAAAGTTTCATCCTGCTCTGTAATGCCCACCCACACATTTGTATATGCATTTGGGAAGCTCAGCTGCAGGACCTGGGCTAATGCCTGTTTTGTTTTATATGCACATACACACACACACACTCACAAAGAATGCTGAATATCTTGGTGAAGAAATGCTTAACAGTTAAAAATGTGGTTTAGATTACATAGCTTTCATATGTTTCATCCCCATCAGAATAGGCAAAATTTTCAGGCTCTTCTATAGGCAGGTAAATATGGAGTTTATAGTTACTGTATTCATTTGAACAGGAATACTGTTGTATGATAATGAAAAAAGATGCCACAAATTTGCGATGATCTAGAAAAGTTGTGGTGTTGGACTCAAATGGCCTATGACAAAGATCATGAGAATCCTCGAACTATCCGCAAAACTGCATCTCATCAGCACTGTTGAAACAGTTTGGCAGCAGACTTCTGCTCTCAGGTCACCTTCCAGCTTTCTGACAGCTGTGTACTCTCTTCATCCAAACTCATGAAAAAGACCTGTAATTCATTGGCAAGCTTGTTAAATTATTTATATGTGTTACTCGGAGTATTTGAAAGGTAATTTTAGAGATGTGCCATTAGCCTAGGTGATAACATAATCTATAATGCGCAGTATTTCCCATCATAAGACTTTGCACTCAGTTTTCTGTAGTTTTTGGCTAAGCTTTAACATTTGAATGCAAATTTTCTGTTTTGGACATCTGTCTCAAGTGTAGCTGGGGGTGGGGAAACGTGCTAGAACTTCTTTGATGAAGACTAAACAATTTCAAAGAACAAAGGAGATGATATCTTCTCTTATCTTAAAGTTTAGCACCTTGCATTTTGAAGAAATGACTTGATGTTTAATAGGAGGCTGCCTTTGTATGAAGTATTCTCTTGCTCATCTAGGCAGGGTAAAAAATCCCAGCCTGGTTAAGATACAAGACCTTTAAAAATGCTATGAAAACTGCAAATAAATCAAGAGCAGACCCTGGCAAAAGTTAAGTGATAATGTTTCATATCCACAACATAGTTCACCTGACTTTGAATTACTACACTGTATGAAATACAATGGGAATATGAGCACTGAGAGTTAACTGGTGCTTACAGTGTTGATATGGTTGTACCTTGTCTTTTCTTCTGGAAGGTGGGGATAAGTCCACTTCAGGATATGCATACAAATTAATTTTTCATGAGCCACTCACGTGTTTTAGAAATAATATTGTAGAATGTATCCTGTATTAGAAAAAAAATTTTTAAAAAATCATCCTGTGCAGTAAAGAGAGTCCAGGACAGTGCACTGAGCAGCCAGAAAAAGGCAAAATGTTGAGTAACAGCTCTATAATGGTCACCCATGGCTGGTCTGGTGAGCATCCTGTGAAAAAAACAGTCAGTGGATATAATGCAGTGCAATATGAAAATACATACATACATCTATATATGTGTGTTGGAAAACAGGATAAAGCAAATTAAGATCAACTTTGCAACCACACTGCCAAATAAAAGTATTTTTGCCTGTATGTATACATATGTATACTGCAGAAATATAGGCAAATATTGTATCAGAGGAAAATTCCAATCAGAACGAGGATTTTTTTTTTTAAAAGCCATGTTAATGCTGTTTAAATTTATCTCTAAAATTACTGTGTTAAGCTCAGAACAAAGTTCTACTGTAGGCTTATTTTCTTGCAGAAATATAATACAAGCAAATGTAATAACTGCTGGTAAGGCCTGAATTTCAATGCACTTCCAAATGATCCTAGGACAGATGCTTCTAGCAATGATGAAGTGAGTTCTCCATTAATTGTAACACAAATTTGTGCCCTCAGTAGGCAGGCAGTGTTTGAAATATTCCCACTGCTTTACATTGCCATGCATGCACACTGACCGTTAACAGACTTTAGTAATCTTTGCTACAAACAAGGTTCTGCTTTGGCCATAAGAGATCTGAGCTGCTGTTCCTAGAATTTCTCTGCCATTCAAGATTTGTTTGAAGTCTAAATTTAATATTTCTTTTTTTTTGTGAAAATTTATTTTGGTGTAACAACCAAGCTGATAACAGTAACCAAGAATGTGTCTGATTTTAGAGTTTTGACAATGTTTGTGCTGGAAGCAAGCTTCTGTTACTCTGGTTTATACGTTAGTGATCTTTGTTTTTCTTTTGTGGCTGGAACTTAAAGATCATTAAATGGTGAGATTTAGGAACACCTGAGTCTTTTCAATTTTTGACAGAGCAACATTTTTAAGTCAAAAAGTTTTTTGATTTCCATTGCTAATAATTCATCTAGAAATTTTAGTTTTATCTTGTAGTTTTAGGTTAAATTAATAAAGATTTATTAATGTTGCTTTGATCTTTCGTGGGAGCTATTTTTAGCAAGTAAAAGAAATGTAAAATGTTTTTATCATCTTAGATTCAACAGTGCATGTTCTTTCAATTAATATTTATTTTCGTTAGTATTTTGTGTGTCTTGTCACGTAGCTCAACATTCAGTGTTTCAGTAATACAGTGTAACATCAGACACAGCTGGAACAGGACTGATAAAAGCTCTCATGTACTGATTCTACTGTTTACCTACCTAAGTATGCATGCTAAATGTAGCAAAGCTTTTACTTATATTTTCGTACGGACTTGAAAACTGGAGTTCTCAATAGGCTGCTTTTCTCTAACGCAGAATGTTCTCATATAGACTCTTCAATAAGAAACTAAAAGTGGATGTTTATCTATTGTAATCTATAGGATCTATTTATCTCTTACTAAGTGAAGGAGTTACACATATACACCTGTAATTTATATGAATGTTATGCAACCATGTGTGTCTTACAGAGAACACCAATTTTCCAGCCAGGTTATCCTTTACAACTCTTATTCAGATGACTCTTCATATGCACAGTAAGATACTGCTCTGGTGTTTTTCTTGGACCAAGTAAATACAGTTGTATGAAACGCAAAGCAGTAGTCCTTCTCAGGGCCTGTGATGAGTGAGGAAGCATGAATGTTATTGCTTACTTAAATTTGGAATTCTTGTCAGTAAGTCCCTGGTCTGCTTTGATTGGTATGACAAGATGGAAGGACACTAAGCGTACTTCCTGGTTTATTGTTTGAACAGTCATTGCTTTTTTGTAAAGACATAGCAAAAATAGCTTGTCTAATCCCATCATTATCAATACAAGCAAAATGAATGCCACCTTTGTCTGTTCTGCAGCCCCCGTTTAAAGTTAAGTTCCTGTTGGAATTTCCTGGATCCTGAATTCAATTTTAGGTGGAGCTCTCAATATTAAATGGATTTATTGTTAAATGTACCAGGACATGGTGTGTCCAAAACTAATGAAGAACTGCCATCAACAGCAGTAGTGCAGATACCTTGGGAGACAGGTGTTACAGGTCAGTGTGAAAGGTGAGGTATTTTGAGGGTAACAGAACACTGCCAGCTAACTGGGTAAGAAGAATATGAAGTTTCACATTAGGTTAATGCTTGCTAGTAGTTGCTGGGTTTGGCTGGAAAAGGGAGATTTAAGGAAATGCATATCCAAGATTCTGGCAAGAGCCACATGGAATTGATTAACCGGAGCATGCAGAACCTTACTTAGGCAGTGATGATCAGTTAAAATTCAAACTGTCAGTGAAATGGGCGTATATTCGGTATGTGTGCACTCACAGCTGGCAACAGGATGTGTGTAGCATAGAAATGTTTTTTCAAAACTGGGTGCAAAAGGTAGAGCAACACATTAAATAAAGAGGCTTATCTTCTTCTCTTAGCTTCACTCAACGCTCCCTCAAGACTGTTCTTAGGGCTTTATCTCAATACCTCTTTTCAGCAGGAGAGATCAGGTCTTCGAACAAAGCTGGTGTTTGATCTCTAGGCCAATGCCCTCCTTGCAGTGCCCCCGATATTATGCTTACAGAGTTTTCCGCTATTAGACTGGTGTCCCTTCATCTCCCCGCAGTTTGTTGGGATGTTCCTTATCCTTTTCTACTTTGCTGCTGCTGACAGTGTCTGTTTGGTCTAGTTCCATGACAGCTAACCAGCTGTAACCATGTAGTCATGCACTCGCTAATCACGAAAGGGATGTTTTGTTCTCCACAGTGGCTGGTGTGGCAGGTGCCCCTGCCCTGATACAGGCAGAAACTTCTCGACCACTGAAAGGAAAGAGATAAAACTAGAAGCCACAGTATGGGGGTCGAACAGCCTGGCTGCGTGGTCACGCATACACCTCAGCTGGTGGAGGGATAGGAAAGGCAAGGCCCTTTGGTAGACAGACAAGGCTCTCAGCCAATGAAATGCCTCAGTTGAGAGAAGTTTCTAGACTGCTGACCGTATATAACCACAGATCAGATTTGACTGGGGTATAAATGGAGCCCCATCAGAGGGCAAATTAAGCCAGTCCTCCTTGGAGCAGCAGGTCTGCAGTTGGGAACTCTCCCCTTGGATCGGGATGCTGCCCAGGGTAACTCCTTCGAAGGCTGAGAGCCCTCATCTTTTAGGTGAGTGATATTAGCATTTTGGGTCACCATCCCTCAAACTTAAGCTTAAGTTGGCTGTGTAGTATTAAATTCTGTTTGGCATCCTGAGCTTGTAGCTTACTAATGTTTGTTGGAGTGCTAAACAATTTTGATTAGAATAAACCTCATTTTTCGAGTACCTGCCTCATCTATTTTGAGAGATTCCACAACAGCTGGCTGGAATTGGGGTGTTGCTGTTTCTTAGCTAGCAGGACCATGTTTTTCTCTTCCATTTTATTGCTGAGGATCTGAGATTCCCATGCTGTGGTATAACCCTGTCATGAAATTCTGCAAAGGAGTAGTTTCTGGTTTAGGATATCCATAGACCTTCACTGCACTGAAAGTTCTCAAAAGAGTAAGTCAGGTTATAAAACTGTATGTCACAGATATGAGCCTGCACTAGACTTACAGTTTTGCCTCATCTCATCTTTACCTTTTGCTTCTGATTTTTTTGAGTCTAACAGTCCAGGAAAAATGACATGTTAAGAGTTTAAAGTTCAGTAGGTTGTTAATGCCTAGCTTCCTGGTACTCAGGGCTTTTTTGGAAGCTTTGATAGATCTCGTTCAAAACTTCTTACAAACCTTACAAACAGTGATGAGAGATTAATATTGTTTGGTGTCTTCTGGGAAAGTGGTTGGTGTCTGAATGAAAAAGGGAGGACTGAGAAAAGTTTTGAGTAGGAGATTATTATCTGCCTTGAACAGAGTCTTCCATCACTGCTCTGTAATATATAATTTGATATTAAAAAGTGAAATGCTAGACTGAATATAACACACACTAAAGAACAAAAAATTACCAATGGGCTGAGAACACAGTAAATGCTTGACTTCAGTGTCAGGTTTCATGCTTTTGTTGAATATTTTTCCTGAGATCAGTTATGGTTGAACTAAACCTACTATATATAGACCAAGCGTTAATTCCTTGTATGTAACAAAACACAGTCAATATGTGTGTGTTAACACGGATCTGTCCCACACTGTCTTAAGGGCTGGAGGAAATTGCACGTGCTTCTGAAAACAGCAGGTATGGTTTAAGAACCTAGTGCATAATTCTCTAGGGAAAATAGCCTCCAACTTAATGTGACTTCTGTTGTTTAATATATATATTGGCTTTTTGTCTTTTTTTAACATAAGCAATGAGAGTGGAAATGTCTATCTTCCCTGCCTAGCATGCACTTTCTAGTCCCTTGAGCAGCATTTGAAGTAGGCTGATAGACCATGATAGTCACTTTTGGTTGATAAACTCAATTAAAATGATGTTACCAAAATAAAAAATAACTTCTTGAGTCACAAATATTCATGGTGATATTTCAAAAAATGAAAAATTCAGAAATTTGAGATAGATCCAAATGAATTTGAGAGCTTCTTAGGAATCAAATGATTAATAGTATTGGCTTATAAATTCTTTTCTTTTTCCCACAGTAATAACATGTTTTTATATAAGGAAAGAAACTGCTGAGGCTGGGGGTGGAGAGATGGTATCCTAGTGAAAGCATACATAAAATTCAGTTGCTGTTGTTTGGAGAGAGTGAATAAGTGAAATATCTCAGTGCATACTATGCAATTTGATGTCATGTGGTGACTGAACTTTCACATTTAAAGAGAAATAGAAATATTTTTTCCTAGTATCCATTTGTGCTATTCTGAGAAGCAGTAAAGCTGGTGGCTGGACACGTTTATCAGATTGGTTGAAGTCAAAAGAAGGTTGTGGTCACCTCTGATGAGCCTGTCCGGGGTGCAGTTGGATGGACTAGTAGCATGCCAGCAGTACCTTCTGAGGAAGGAAATGCTTAACATACCCGAGACATGATTTTATTACATTTTTACAGCACTGTTGAATGGCATCTTGCATTTCATGACACAGCTGTCAAAAGTACATGACCCCAGTACTGCTACATGAAAGGGCAGCCCCTGGGTCCTGGCAGGGCTCACTGACTTCAGCTGCGCTCCATGCAGCCCCTTGTCTGGATTGACTGGCTTGTGGAAGAGGATTTCAAGTACACATTTCTCACTTGTATGTCTTCTGAGAACCCATAAAAAGAGAAAGTTATTCAGAGGCACTCAAATGCTGGCTAGATCACTATAATTTTCTTTTTTTTTCTGTGTTCTGCAGTTCCCCACAAATGTCAAAGATGGGCACAAGAATCAGTGCAAGGGTTCAGTGGGTTGTCAACAAACGGGTTTTGGTACTTGTCTTAAATGATGCTGATCTTGGTATATTAAAAAAGAAATCAACCCTGCTGCTTCCCTCCAATGAAAGGAAGAACATAGGGGGCATGCACATTTTGTGCAGTTCCTCTCTAATTAGTGGTTTGAAGGAACCGTACATGAAAAGCTCCCCACTGAGCTTACTGAATGTTATGTAACAACCTTATTATCTGGTATTAGTGTTAAATGTCCATTTTCTCTCATTCCTCCATACTAGTAGATGAAAACTTACTGTTTGGGCTTCTTATGTGTTGGCTTGATTGCACATAGTGCTAAGGGAAGACAAAAATCCTTTTAAATGGGCTCAGAGCAAGAAAAATCTGTTCAGCTGGAAAAGTGTTTGGGACTATTTTGGAATGTGTTGTTGTGGCTTTAGCAATAGTTAAATAAAACTACTCTGTAATATTTTAGCTTCCTATGGGACTCCAAAAAACAAAACCTATGATGTCATTTCTCCCATCTTCCCTGCTGTTTTGGGGGAGAGAAGAGGGAAGATAATCAGAACAGTCTCCAAGATTCACTTCTGTTAGGATTACAGCTTGAGGATACTTGAAAGTTTCTTTGCTTTGACAAAAGTCTGTTGCTTTGTCTGCAACTTCTCACATGCTTTATGTTCCCCATATATTTACATAGTTTTTGATGTTTATATGTACGAGGCTGGCTGCTTTAAATATTTAAATTGTTATGAAGTAGAGAGCTTCCTTGAGTTGTGATTTGCTAATTGAATTGTATGACCAAAATATTTAGTGTGAGATAATGTAGATAGCCAGTGCAAGACATGTATAGCAATACAGTAGAAAGTCTGAAAAAGCTGATACCTGCCCTCGTTTACTTCCTCTGGATTCTTGTGGCATTTTTGGCGTAAGCATTTTGGTGTAACAGAAGCTACTAACTATATTTGATAAATCTATGCAGCAAGCTAACATTGATATCCTGCTGCGTTGCTTTGTTGTGGGTACATTTGTAATATAAACATTCAATATTAGACACTGCCTTTAAAGGAGAACCTGAGGGAAAAATAACTTGTGCTTATTCTGAGCCCTTTTATTGTTTTGCTAGTATTTGCAATAGAGATGAGAGGTTTCCTACTATGGGAAAGTCAGGAGCGTTTTGCACTGTTGAGCACCTACTACTTTTATTCCCAAAGATGATTACAGATTTTTGACTTACACCTAGGAGCTGCCAGCCAGGTTTGCTGGGGTAGCACTGTCCATGAGCGCTCATGCAGGAGAACATATGCTTTCATCCTGGCCTCTTTTATTCTCTTAGCAGACACTATGATGTACCCTAACATTTTAATTGATTCAGGGTGTGAGTATGAGGCTGCACTTCCTCTGCACACTCCCCCACACCCTGAATCAGTTCAAATCTGTTTCTTTGCTCACTTAATGACAACCTGTGTCTTGTCAACCCCCATCGGCAGGTGGCTTGTGACTACCTGTGTGGCCTGTAAAGCCAGTGCTTCACACAGGCGATTCAGAGCCATCTCCTGCCAGCGTTTCACAGGCCTTTTCAGTTATGTCTGCTGCTGACTGTATTTTCTGAGAGAAATATTGAGCCCTATTTGGTTTGAAAATAACTTTAATTTCACTTCTAATCACTAGAAAGATTTAAATCCACTTTGGGAAGGTCTTCCACTTCTGAAATATTTCCTCCCTATGTCCCATGCAATGCCTATATTGCCGTGAAGTGGCAGTGTGTGCCCTCTGTGTCTGTTGCTCTATGCACTTAGCCTCTAGGTAAAGGAATTGTGGCTGTTCTTCACAATTTTCACTATTTACCTCTTCAAGTATCCTTCTAAATTGTCTCCAGCTTTCTTCAAAGGCATTTCTTTAATCTCATCACTTGCGATTACTTTAGCCTCTTCACCTTTTCTTTTCCTCTCTGATGTTGGTCCTGCCAGTAGGCTCCAGCTTTACCCATTCAGCCCAGGAAATTTCTAGTTTAGATGGCAATGTGGATCTTGAGATTGTTTTGGAAAACGATTTATTCTCAGATGTTCAGTGTTACCACAGTAAAAATGCACCTACTGTCAAGAATTAGAACAAGAAGATTTCCTTGTGAATAACTATGTGCTTGGGAAATGTTTTCTCTCTGCATGTTTGCAATATACCCTGTTACTTCTTACCTTCAGTCTCTAAAACTTCTGGGAACTGGATACTGAGCAAAATGATGGGACATATGGACTGCCCTAAAGGGTACTTCTACATTTAAAAGTTTCATTGTAAACTTTTGGTGCACAGGTAAACTCATCCAATGAATTTAAGCACATACTACTTTATACAAAAATCTAGAGTTTGGGAACAATTATGGTTTTGGTGATGTAATTATGAGGTCTGAAAGGAATCAAATATAGTCCTCTGGTCCTGAGATGAGTTTGCACTGCTGGTGTTTGAGAAGAAAAAACTCCCTAGATAACGCTATCAGTGAGATTCATGTTAGTCCCTTAACTTAGTTAATTACTTCTCAAAGCTGAACCACACTTAGTCATATCATCAAAGCATAATTTTATTTGCCTTATAAAGTCTTTTGCATCATCTAGGAAAGCTGACTTGAATCTTAGAACTAAGGTACTGAAACGACTTGCCTTTTGCATTTGATTTTAAAAAAGACATTTCCATTCAATGTGAACTTTCAGTTTCTATTAACAGTGGAAACAACAGCATCTTATAAAGCTTAACACTTGTCAGTCTGTAAATGAAATAAAGCTCCATTATTATATTATCTATACCTGTGAAAGGGGAAATAATTCACTGTGATTGTTGCTCTCATACATTACCATTACTGTGAATATAGTCCATAAATAGTCTCCATATGGCTTCGGGTATTTTCACCAATGTCCTACAATCTGTAAGTCATTTTTCCAGGTGATGTCTATTTAAAAATTATATATAATTTTCATTATTACATCCACAGTATAGGTACTTCTTTAAATGAACATTTTAAAAGTAAATGGACCGTAACCACTTTCCTAGTGGCATGTGTGTTCACATTTGGACACTAAATAATAGTTTCTCAGACTGACAGAGGCTTTGACACTGTAAAATATATAAAGCTACAGAGTTACAATATGAAATTTTGGGACACTAACCCAAAACAGTAGGTTGAAAGTTAAGCGAGAAATGAGCATGTAGATGCAGAGAGTTTTTTCTTCAGCTATGACTATTATGAGTTTCTTAAGACAGAGAGATCTCTTAGGCTCAAAACAAACACAGTGCTCCCCAGTCTCCTTCGCTATTGAATTTTGGGCTCAAGGAAAGCTAACCTTTAGATCTCCTTTCTTGTTGAGTCTTTTTAAAAAACTATTATTTTCTGATGTTTGCCTCAATTAAAGTGATATTTTTCACATTTAAAAATCACATGATGCTTTTCCATGTGAAAAGCTTGGTTCCTTAGCTGCTAAGCTTTCCAGGCTTCCCCATAATCTGCTGTAATTTAAGACAATCAAAATGGAGATTTTTAAGAGGCTATTTTCTTTTAAAGTATTTAACTTTTTCTGTTCACCCTGCTTGAATTTGAAATCACTTAAGATAAATTCCAGAGAGTGTTTTCAGAAATTTTCATGTCTTAAGATGAAGGCTAATCTGCGTACAAAAAGCTGATGCACGCTGTGAGCTGTTGTTCGCTCACTTATCTGCCTTCTCTCTCCTCCCCTTCACAGCAGCCTCTCCGGTGCTCCTGGTAAGCTGGTGACAAGTAACTTAAGATGCTAGATTTCTAGAGCATGCTTAATTTTTCTTTCTCTTCTCAGGTTAATTGCATCACATATAGGATGTTTGCTTGTACAAATAATTTTGCAAGATCATTCAGAGAAAGAAAAATAATCAGTCAAACTAGTGAGGTAAGGTTGGTGAGAGGAATAGCTCTGAAGACAAACAGAGGAAAAGGATTGCCTTTTCCAGGTCATCCTAAATGCTGAATGCGGGCTGTACTGCTGTTGTCAAGCTTTTGACATCTTTCAAAATTGTAATGATAAGTTTAAAACTCTACTGGTATCCTTTTGGGGAAAAGCTGTCAATGAAATGTAAGCTACCAATGTAAAATAATAGTATATTTTGAACTTGGGAGTCCAGTTGAATTAATATCACCTCTAGAAGACAAATACGATAATCTTTGCTGTTGCTCAGTTTTTCAATTGAGGCATTTGTTGCTTAATTACATTTGACTTGCATGCATAGATAACTTTGCAAGGTTAATAAATTACTTTCTAGTAAGTATCTGGACCCTTTCCCATTTAAAACTAGTCAGTGTTCTCATGATGCCCCTTTCCTCTCCATTCTCTCTCCCCAACTTCAACTCCCCCCTGCCACCCAAAATGCCCTGGACTATTGTTCGGAGAGGAAAGGCATCGGTGTATCCACAGGCATCAAGATTAAGGAAATAGCTTCCAGATTTAATGCCCTGCGAGGCTGGTGCTCAGCTGATAAATACAAAGCTTCCAGTTCAGCATTTCAGCCCAGATTCAGAAGACACGGCTTTGCCTTGTCACAGTGCTTTATTGCATATTTTAACAGTAGCGACAGAGTTACACCAGCCAAACGGGAGTTGCACTACTTTTAACGACGACCAGCATTTGCCATACCACCACACCGCAGCCGGGGGTGGGAGGGACCCGCTGGATCAACCCCCCCGCTCAGGGCAGTGCCAGCAAGAGTAGCCAGGACCACGCCCGGCCGAGTTCCGGGTACCTGTCTCCAAGGTCGGAGGCTCCTGCAAATACAGCGACCTCGTACGAGCAAGTGTGCCGGGTTTATGGCGAGGTTTGGGGGTGTGGGGAGGGCAGCGGCCCCCGGGCGGCCCCGCGCCGGCCCCAGCCGGTTCCCGCCGGCTCCAGCGGCCCCAGCACGGGGCACAGCCGAGCCCCTCGGCCACGGGCGGGCGCCGCGGGGCCAGCCCGGGTCAGAGCGGGCACAGCGCTGCCCGGCAGCCGGGGCTGAGGGGAACCGGGGGAGAAACGGCCCTGCGAGCCCCACGGGGAGAGCGGCGGGAGGGCCGCACCCACTCCCCCCCCCCACGTGTTACTGCCTGTATTTGGTGCAAGACAGTGAAATGATTAACTTTTTTTTTTTTTTCAGGTCTGTTCAGGTCTAGGTTCTCCTTAGACATGAACTCCACACATCCTCGATTCCTCTCTTCAGTGGGTATCCTGTCTGGAAAACGGGATGTTTGGCCCAAACGCTGTAGCTAAGGCGTAGGCTGTGCTGCCCGAATAGCTATGGACGGTAATTCCCAGTCTCACTCTGCAACCTGCGTTCCCACGCAGGAATGCAGAGGTACCAACTTCAGTGATTTTTGTGCTGCAGGATGACTGATCAGGCCCACCACATCTTTTCTCACCGTCTTTTTAAATTATGGCTGTTCACATTTACATCATGCTGTCTAATTTTTTGCCTTCTCTGAGAAATTAGTTGAAAGCTGAAAACAATGGCAACAGGTAACCTGTGCAGGAGAAAGAGCTTTCTTTAAAAACAGAGAACGTGAATGCTAATTCTGCCCCTAGGGTATGTTTTTGGCAAAGTCAGTTAGCTCAAATGCTGGTTTGTTTTTCTTTAGTGGGAATACCTAGACATCTTAATCCCGTCCTTCATACTGTCAAAGAATACCTGGAAGAAGCCTAATAAACATGGAAATACTTCAGACATTTTAATTTTTTGAATAACAGTGTTAATTTTAGAAAACATTTTAGGCCAACCTTGGAGCAGGCTCTATTGTGAAGAAATCATCAGTATAAATTGTGTTCTGCAGGGGAAGAGAGACATAAACATGAATTATTATTTATTAAAATATGTGCTATGTCTGTGTCATTCCCATGTCACCTTTAACTACTGGAGGTTTAAGAAAGAAGATGGCTGATTGCTGCTAGGTTTCTGTGGGGAAAATCACCACTTTCACGGGGATGTATTAAATCATTTCCATGATTTAAGTTGGCATTTTGCGCTTCAGTCTTTGTGACGACTATGCTTTCCTCACCACCCCATCTTCTGAACTTTAAGCAGCTGAAAGCCTCATGCAAACTGAAACGAGCCTGCCCAGCTGAGCAGCCATGATTGTGTCCTATGGTGCAGGAGCAGCTCCCTTTCTCCAGCTGGTTGTAGTATGGAGCTGCAGTCAAGAGAAGTGTTCCTTGGTTGGCTCCTGAGCAATGTGCCGTGTTTTCTCCTGCCTCAACGCTCACAGATGCAGTTGGCTGGTGGACTGATCAGCTGCATCCAGCCTCTGTTTTTGAGTTGCTGAAGAGAATGTATGTGCCATATTTTTTGTGATGAAATATAGCAGGTAAGGCATCATTAATTATATTACCACACTGTCAGTTACTGTGATAACAAAATTTCTTTGTGAACCTTTCAAGCATCCTCTCGTGTGTGCGTGTGGGTTTTTAGTTTATTCTTCTGGTTTAGGGTATTTACCCACAGCAGAAGGAATACTATGTTGCTCTTGCATCAGGTGGTTGGTGTCCTCCATCCTGGCACAACATGAACCTATTTGAACAAACAAACCCTTCTAGCTTGAGACCAGCTTAGTACAGTTCCTGCAGGTCCAGCCTGTTCTCTCTGTGCATCAGTGCAAGATTAGATGTCTACCTAAAACATCACAAGACTTCTAACCTGCATTGTGAGCTGTAGTTGCCACTACCTTCTCCCCACCCACACAGACTTAGTGAACTTGGATGTACAGCTGGTAGAAAATGCTTAGTTTCAAAAATATGAATCTGCATACAATATCAAAAGCAAGACGTATTTCCCTCTTTGCTTGGGGTGAAGTGGACGTGTGAAGCCCTTGGCACAGGGTCAGTGTTTCTACCTGTCATGTCTCACACAAATTGATAGCCTCACCCATGTAGTAAGGTAGGTGTAATCTAGTAGTTGGGGTCGATTTCACTCCACACACACTCATGTCTGTGACTGGAAGTCTGAGAACCTGCATCCCACTTGTGAGCTAAAATGAATGTGCTGCATTGTTTGTTGCTCAAGGCAAAGAGCCTTTGCCATCCTCCAGTAGGTTGTGTCCAAGTCCAATCCAACTGCTACAGTAAAAAAAATACTGGTATCTGGGTAAAGTAAAGGTAAATGTGTTTCACAGCGAAAGTCAAAGAAGATTATCACTAATTTTTGCTGACCATTATGTTTATCCAAATGTAATAGTCTGTGATTGCAAACAAGACAAGTCTTTCCAGTACCTGCTCATGGCAGGAGGGGTGGAACTAGGTCATCTTTGAGGTCCCTTCCAACCTAAACCATTCTATGATTCTATGAAATCTAGTGACTTGCATGTGTAAGCAGTTCTGCTTTCAATTCAGATGTCTCACTCCCAATGTTGTGGGGACAAGGCACTAATCCTGCTGCTCTGACAGAGGTATTTTATCACTATGTAACCTGACTTTGTGGCTCTGTTGAATCCTTTGTATCGGGGAGCTTGAACTTGTTTTGCCCTTTCCTTCACTCCATTACAACACTGATGCTTTTGCCTGTGTTTTCCCCTTCTCGCCTCTTTCCTCCTGCCAGTTCATTTTGGTCCTGTTGTCCCATTGTTTAGACCTGGGTATTGTCCTTCTCAGTAGCCCTAACTTCAATGTCAGAACTCCCTCCAGTTCCCTTTCAACCCCTAACCATGAGACTCACATATGTAAAATGGATTAAATCTCATCCTTTTTAGAAAAAATAAAGGCATGTTTCTTTTTTATTAAAATAACCGGAAAAAAAAAAAAAAAAGGAAAAAGAAAAAACTCGCCTGTTCTCAGACCAGACTACTTTCTGTTGCTGTTTCCACTATTTCCATTGCTCACCCACCACAAAGATACTGCTGGGTTTACTTTTTTCTTCCCCCCCTTTTCCTGTGCCGGATGCCAAGCACACAGGAAGGAAGGAGAAGGAGAAATAGTAATCGTATTAACTAGGATCTGAACAGAATAAATTTCTGAGTAATGCTGGCACCTCCCTTCCACTATGCTTGAGTGAGTGAGGCAAATGCTTTGTAGAAGTGATTGAAAAAGTTCAAGGAGTTATGTACACACAGATCTGAGTTAACAGAATGTCTTATCATGTCTCAAACTGTTATAAGTTAATACTAAAGTTACAGGAACTGTAACTGTTCATGTGCACAAAGCTTGGATAAAGTTCACTTGCTGAATTGAGGGTCCAAGTTTTCTTCCCTATTTATAATAGTTTTTGAAGTAAAACAATACTCTTTCGAAATGATAAAATGAAAGAACCCAAGAAGGAACAGCAGGAACAATGAGTACTTTGTATCTTCCCCCCCTTCTCCCTTAGATTTGGCAGGATCCTTCAGGAATGGAAAACATACCTTAACATTAACCAGCATACATGAAGGGATTTCTCAAAATTTCTGCTGTTAGTAATCTTGAAGGCAAACTTTGAAAGGGCCTTAAATTCATGGATGCATACAATGTTCATATTCACCTTCCTGATGTTTATCATTAAGTGTTTTAATAAGCCTACAGTGCAGACAAGATGCTGCTAGGAAAAAAACCAGTTGTACATATAAATGACTCGCATAACCAGGCAGTTGCAAAGATTATTCTTTCTTATGTGCCTTTGCTCATGTGAAACTCAAGAACTTCAAAAATGTGGCCTTGAAGGATATTTTTAAAGCAGCTATTCTACTTGGATCCAGTTTTGTATGCATAATTATATACATACATGGCCTGATGGTTATCTGACACAGGTTTTATTGCCAAGGGGCACATTCCGTTGTTCATAACACACACTAGTATAAGTCTACTGTGTCTACCCTTGGATTTATGTTGCTGCGGTGCTTGAGAGCCCTTGTCACGGATGAGGAGTCTGTTGTGTTAGGCTCTGCCAAATGGACAACGAGTAGATGTTCCCTGCTCCCAAGAGCAACCCCCCCCCAATGTATTTGGATGCCTGATAGGATTTCTTTTCTTTTTTTTTTTTTTTTTTTCTCAGCTGCATCTCAGACTTGGGAGGTTTTTTCTCAAACATTAGCTAAGTGTAATGCTTTCATTTTACATTGATGACAATACAGTGTAGTATTTTATTCTCCATCATGAAGAAAACTTGCAGGGAAATTCCATGTATGTAACATGGTTAAGTGCTGTTTCTGTTTGTTAGTATGTGCAATAGAGTTGAATGAAGCATGAGTATGGAGTACTTGAGTTAATAAAAGAAGGAAGGTACATACAGGGGCCATAACTTACTGGTCTATAGTGGTCACGTTGGTGACTTCACAATGTCTATGGGCAATCTGTTCCATTCCTTCACTGTTGTCATATGCAGTTCGCAGTTTTCTTGTTTCCGTTTACAGTCATTGCTTCCCATCCTCCCGTGATGCACCACTGTGAAGAGCCCGACTCCATCTTCTTGATGACCTCCTTGTACGTATTGGAAAACTGCTACCAGTTCCCTCTAATGCCTTCTCTTCTCCAGGCTGAAAAAGCTCTGGTCCCTCAGCCCTCCTCACAGGACAATGTTCCAGCCCCTAAACACTGAACTCACTTCAGTTTATTGAAGTCCATCCTGTATCGGGGCCCAAAACCAGACACAGCTGATGGAAAATGAAGTCTCACAAGTGCCGAGCAGAGGGAGGGAATCCCTCCCCTTTCAGTCCAGGCTGTGCCCCTGTTAACACAGCCCAGGCGCTGTTGGCCATCCCTGCAGCCAGGGCACACTGCTGGCTCCTGCCGAGCTTGTGGCTGCCAAGGCCCCCAGGTCCCTTCCCCGAGAGCTGCTCTCAGCCGGGCAGGGACCAGCCTGCACCTTGCCCAGAGCCTCCTGCCCAGGGGCAGCACTTGATATCTGTCCTTGTTTTGGTAACCCAAGAGAAATCAAGTTGGAATAGTCTCTTAGAGCAATTTGCATGCAATTGCTGCATCATTCCTGTAATGTTTGCTGATCAAATCATCGTGACTGTATGTGTGTTAAAATGTTATATATGAAACTGCAGAGATTTTATAGTGTCATCCTAGCTGTGTTGTGCTACTTAGTTAACATTGATCAGTCCTTAAAATTCAGATCCAAAAGCTAAAAAACCTAAGTAGGAGGCAGGAAAGTGAGATAGTGAGGTGGGATTGAATGTTGAAATGCAGATCCAGATTTGCAGCTGACCGTACCCAAGGTCCAGACAAATGCAAGCAATGCATGTGGAAATGCAAAAGCAGGTCTTGGCCCAGGTTCCCTTTTGCTTATGCATTTTCAGCTGTTTGATTAAAGAGGATGTCTCTTGACACCATATATCAGTATGCATCGGTTTATTGCTGTAGCCGAAGGTGCATCAAGCCGCAGAAGACAATGAGCAGAGACAGTGAAGTTCTGTAGAACCTGCTATAGATGTGAATCTAGCTTTATCTCCTTCAAAACCTCTTACAGGACTTTTTTTTTTTTTTCTCTTTAATCAGCCTCCAGATCCTATTAAACAGGAACAAAAAGAGGAAAAGGAAGTACACTGTATCTGCTTTCTACAAAGCAGACTATATTTATTTGTTTAAGTGAGACAGAATCTCAATGTCTTCAGTGTTTCTTGAAAGCAGATTTAAGCAAATCAGGCAGGCAGCCAGCCAGGCAGAGTGTGCATTTTTAGGCACTGACTCAAAGACAGTGTCAAGACATATTAAGCTGGGTGCCTAGAAATAATATAGAAGAGATTAAAAAAAAAAAAAAAAAAAAAAGAATACTAAAAGATCATCTTGCCACAGTTGTGGCTGATTATTTGATACAGGATAAACAGAAATTGCATTGTAAGCCAGAAAAGGGTGATGAAAAATGCTTTGAAATATTAAGCTAATACAGTATCTAGGGCTGAATGCCATCTGGTTGCTACTTCTCAGATGCTTCACTATCGTGCGTCACCTGAATCTACAAAGAAGCTGATTCAAACCACTGTCTTCCCAGACAAAATGTAGTTTATTTATTTACTTGTGTGGAAAATTTGCTTAAATTATTGTGTATCTCAGTAGGAGACTGCTTTATATTACTGGGATGGAACAACTATGTTGATTTCCACCTTTGTTTTACTATGTCTGTGCAGCAGTACAAATTAAGTGTCTTACCCACGAAATATCATTTACATGATGAATAACTGATTTTGTTCTTAACCTGGAGTGCTGAGATGGGAGTAGTGTTTTCCTCAGCTCTGAGAAAAGCAAGAATCATAGGTAAAGTTTAACAGTTTTTACCGCAAGATGAAATAAGTTTCCTTTTGCTTTTTACTCAGCACATTGTAACTAATAACACAGTAGTTACACCAGCTGAATGTACCTCTTATCTGACGTACTTTGCAAGGCATACGGAGGTTCACAGAGGTTGGTCTCGGTAGATGGTGCTGTTGTGTCTTAAACTACTTCCTAGGACGGGATGCAAACACCGCCCTAGGCAGTAGAGGCACAGTAAGGGTTCTGAGGCGATTACGGACAGCCTTAAAGAAGTGTGTTTGTTATTTTTGTTGGGTTTTTTGTTTGGTTTGTTGTGGGGTTTTTTGTTTGTTTTGTTTTTTTGTTTTGTTTTTTTGGTTTTTTTTTTTTAATTGAGATGGGCAGGAGTGATTTGGTGAGGTTTTGTGTGGCTGTAAAACCTGTACCAAAAAAAATAAAAAAGGCTACAAAGTAGGTCATATGGTTTAAGGACGAAACGGACTGTGCAGGATGAATCAATTGCACTACCAGTCAGGAAAGAAAACTTCGGGTGTCTACTGAGTTATGAGTGCTCATGGCCTTTAATTGCCCGGAAAGGGATAAGACCGTGCCTTAGCTCATGCTGCACTTCTCCTGAGTTTATTTGAACGACAACTCTTGCACGGGTTACATAAAAAAGGGAGTTGTACAGAAGGGTTCTGCTCGCAAGTGCATAAAAAGAGCACTGCGCTACACTGGAGTACTCTGCTGTTTAATTCAGTACCTGACGTGCAGAAATCAAAACAGCAGATTGTCTTTCATGCCCGGAGAAAGACCCCGAAGGCATGTGTGCTTGCAAACATGAGTTTGGTTTTTTTTTTTTTTTCCTCTTAGCTTTTCTTAGAAGCATTTCCTCACTGGGATCTCTGGATTTCAATAGTGCAACAGACTAGTGGTGCAGTCAGAGAGCAGCTCTGGTCACCTCTGTTATGTTCCCCAAAGCTATTTTTGGCTTTTGCACAGTAGATAGCAATTCCTGGATCCCAGTTCTGCTGAGCCAGCTGGGCTCTTACAGCCTGTTTACTGTTGGGAGCTGTGCTGCTGAGAGACTGAGGACAGTAAGAAATATAGGCTCTCTTAGGATAGTGGGAGGTAAGGCAGCCCTAAGACAGTGGAAGATTAAGGCAGCATTAACTTACAGTTCAGGTCTGGGCCAGTCTTAGCCGTGTAAGTAGCCTACATGATGGATAAACTGAAGGGATTTCATCTATTTAATGAGCAGCATTGTCTTTTTCAAACAAACAGATGTAATTAAAGTAGCAGACTGCTGCCCCACAGCATGCTCCCAGATGGCAGCACAGTCTTTAGGCTGAGGTTTCCTTCTGGGTTTTATAGGCAATCCCTGGAGCAAAAGAAGTCGAGTTACTGCGGTGATTTAATGCAGGATGGGTGGAGAGCACGAACACAAAATCATCCCTTTTGTCGAGTCCCTCCTGGACGCATTTTTTGCGTCCTGAGCAGCTGATAAAGTCTAGCCAAGCCAAGCTGTCTTAGATACTTGGTTTATTCCTAAAGAGCATAAACCAGTTTTTTAATATCACATCTGTCTGGCTACCACTTCCTGTCACAAAATCCTCTCTTTGCTATGTGCTATTTAGTACACTCAATCTCATAAACATTTTTTAAGGCCAGAGAAGATTGTTGTGATTCAGAGAGAACACTTCAAGGAAAACCATAGACCTAGCTGGTACCCTCAAACTGTAAGAAGAATATCCTGTTGTGATGCATAAGAATTTGCACTGGAGAAGTGATGACATAAGAAGATGTTTTGCTCTTATTACATATTTATCATATGATAGACTCTTACAAAACCACAAACAAATATGTAGATTGTGTCAGGAGAAGTATGTGGACATGCAGGCATGGTATTAACCTGAACACTTTATTTCTTAAGTAGCTTACATTTTTATGGAGAAAAGCTGCTTTACAACCCATTTAGATGAAGATTAAGTTGTTTAATGTTTAGTTCATTCCCAGTAGAGCAGTGACTGAAATCTATTTAGTCCGAGAGAAATGCAAGAGCATTGTAAGTGCTTTGACTTAATTCGAATATTGCTGATGATAAGGGACAGAGACTCTTGAAAATGAGGCCAAACAGTCAGCTGTTTACATAATACTTGAGTCACTTGGTCAGACTGCCATCTCTTTATCTTCACATGCACAAGACTATTCCAGCCTTCTCAAAAGTGATCCTAGGAGACTGGATCCCAGCCTCTAAGCTTTATAAGAGACTGAACATGCTTAATTAAGTGGCTGCTGAAATGAGACTAGCCACAAACATCACAGAATTTATAAATAGATGATTGAATCTGAGCCTGGGTGTAGCAAATCCCAAAGTAGACTCTGGGCTGTATTACATCCACAAGTCTTACAGGAAGCCTGCTGACATAAAGCACAGCTTGCAAGTAAACCAAGTTTGCGGAGTCTTAGAGCCATTGGTAAAGCTGGCAACCCTCATTTTTCTGGTCAATATATTTCTTTCCATAAGACTCAATGCATCTCCCAAATATCTGTGACTCAGATAGGGAACCAGACTGTTCCACCTTTAAGCAGTTATTCTCTGTGCCCAAGAGTGCTTTTCTAGAGGGATGCTTTGGTCCTTGTGTCCTTGCATGCTGTTCTAGCTCATGCCTGTGCTTGTGATTGCTCTGGTTGCCCCCCTTAGCCACAGACACCAAAGTTGAGTAGGGCAGATGAAATCACTTGAACTAAAGAATTTTCGTTTTTATTTGCTGAGTGTATGGTGGACTTCTTCCTCCATTTACATCTCTGCAATTCTAGAGTATTTCTACAGAGTCCTGGGCTTTTTCATAGAAACTGCTAAGTCTCATCCTGGGACTTACTCTTAAGGACCAATCCCACCAAATGTCAGGTGAAGGCAATCTCATCCACAGCAGTTTCTCTGCCTGGAGGTTGTGACCTCCAAGAGGAAATCAGGAAGAAGCAGATGTCTGCTTTCAGGAGGTTGTGCCGCTATTAGGAGCCACCAGCTCCTAGAATAGGTTTCTACTGTCAAATACGTTGCTCGCCGCACTAGGAGCCATGAGCAGTGATAGTCTGAGCCCCACTCTGAGACTTCCTGCAGGATGCTTCTGTCTAATAACCCAGCCCAGCTGAACTATTTCTGAGGAGTCCCAACCATCCTGTGCCAGTTCTTATTTCCTACATAAGGAGAAAAACCCAAGACTGCAATATTTTACGAATTTCTGCTGAGTCAGTTGATAACCTAAGAAGTGTTTCCATCGGATGTCATGTTTCTTTGTCGGTTGTGTTCAGCATCTGTTGTGCTGTTGCTACCGTGATGGGTGTGGTGAGAAGGCAAATGTCATTGTTCCCTTTGTGAGTGTCCCCGTGATCACTGCAGACAACACTGGAATGAGCAGCTGGACCTGTGCTTTGAGTTACCTAACAAGATTTGTGATATATATGATTATTTAAACGCCTAAGGAATTCTCATATAAGGTAAGCAGCAGCACTGGGGTATTTTAACCTTAATTTACTTCTAAACCATTTCACTGAATTTGGCACCCTGTCCTCCTCTGGTTTTATTGCTCAAGAGTGTTAGAGAACACCTGTGTGTTTGGTGTCCCACACTAACGAATGGAGCCCTGTAAACAGCTGAAGGCAATCCTCATTTGTGTTTCTACGACATATTTGTACAGAGACGAACAGTGTCATCTCATTCAATGACAGGCCACAGACTTTTGTCTATCTTCCCTGCCGAAAACATTCTCTCGTCCCCATACTGGTGTTCCTCTTAGGTCCCAGATCTGCAATTTGGTACTTGCAACTTCTCCTTTCTGCCTCTTTTCCCAGAGAAGAGATGAGTAAAGGGAGGGAAAAGAAAGGAAAAGGTATGGGTGTACCCAAGAGGTGACTGTAATTTACAGGCTGAGAATATTCAAAAGTGTATCCTCGGGAATCACTGATGTTTGAAAACCTAAATAACTCTTCACTTTCTCTATTTCCTATTCATTTTTCAAGGCTGATCTGCTGTGCTGTCAATTTGTAAAAGGAGCAGCCTGGCCACTACTTCATTTTGGTAGCCAATCTTCCAAAAGAAGTCTTTTGAACTCAAAAAAACCTCCGTAAAGGTGGGGGGAACAAAGCTAGGTGTCTCTCTCAAGGAAATTGAATCTGTTGGAGCAGTGAATAAAGTCATCATTTAACTTCTGTCTTCCTCTTGCTTCCTTTTGCTGCTTACCACAGGGAGGCAGCTGTTGAGTTCGCTTGGCCCTGCCATCCCTATGGCATAGGCTAGCGTGTCCAGGTGTGATCTCCTTAGTCCAGAGCAGGTGATTCTTTCTGGTGGCTGATCCATGACAGGCTGCTGGGCAGGCAAGATGATTTAAATCCTGCATCGAAGGGAAGGTATAATTCAGGCCATATGTCAGGGCTGTGTCTGTAGAAGCAGGCGGGTGAGGGACCACGGTAGAAGTGGAGAAATAAGCACTGAGTCAGCAGCAGAGATGATTGAAATTTATCCAAAACATATTGCCAAAGATTTTGGTAGCGCCTCCAGTATTACTAATGATGAGGCTGGGAGGTTTGGAGTTCCACTGATTGGCAGCTGCGCGCTCAGAAAGGGACATGGGGAAACTTTTTCATCTGTCAGGATCTCATTATTTGCAACGGAGTCTGACAGCTCTAAGGTTATATGTGTATAAATCAGTCAGGCAGAAGAGGAAGGAGACAGTAATTTTATTTTGCAGTGGCACAGGGGGAGAATTGTCATCCCGGAGTCTGAGCAGCGTGACCACTGCCACTGCCATGTGCTGAGCAAGCATATAGCATTCCCGAGTCCCTTCTGTCCCTGCTCCCTGCTGCAAGCACTGGAGCCTTCCTCCTCAGAGCTGCCCTCTTCCTCCTTCCTCCGATTCCCGAGAGGGACTGAGACAGCCAGCAGCACTTACCTGTCCCCTTCCTGAGCCTGTGTGGAGTTGAGATTGCAGCCGCATTAATTTCTCTCTAAAGTGGGAGTCTAAATGCAAGAACAACATAACTTTTTTAAGGACAAAATGAATCCCAGAACACTAGCCCAGGCAGCGCTGGGAGTTGGAGATGAGGTTACCAGGATCTCATGACAGGCTCTGCTGCCAACATCTTCACTTGGGTGTCAGCTGGACATTAAAGCAGACTCAGTTTGGTTTATATTTGTTTAGTCAGACTTGGAAGAAATAATCCAGATATGTATCAACTTCTAAATGTTTTTTTCTCATTTTCAGCTTGTGAGTGATGTGGATTCAGGTTTCTTGTTTGGATTCAGATACTGCGGTGAGTTAGACGTGCCATAAACTGCATGGACTTTCTGAAGTGCCTGATCCAGTTTACTTATCTGGCAACATATGATACTTCTGCCAGGTCTTTAACCTGGGTTTCTAAGCATCAGTTTCTAGCTACATGGTGAGGATGCATAATACCTTCTCAGAAATTAGGCAGGATCTGAGATTCTTTTTTAAGCGGTGAAAGTGATGTAGGGAAGCAGAGGAGATGGCAGAGGAAAACTATTTGGGTATCTACTATTACCAAGCTGGGAATAGCTTCTCCAAAGAGAATCTAAACCTCCAGTTATTTAGAAAGCTTTTAAATGAAGCATTGCAGAAGATGTTTGGGGAGGGGAAATAGTCCTGATTTCTGAACTTTCTGTAACATGGACTTGTTGATTCCCCCTGCAGGTTGGCCTAAGGTGAGGCCCAGGGCAGTGTGTCAGTTCACTTGAAACCATAGATCCACTTAGGAAGCTTCAGGTTGTGATCTGTGGAGGGGGTGCGTGACTCTCCCATGTGGATAAATAAAAAAATAAGCTAGAAAAAAAGTGCTATCTTCAGCAATAATGCTGTAAAACATAACCTCTAGCATACACTGTGGATAGGCCTCTTAAGAAAAAAAAACTCCACTGGTTGACCACCTCAGAAGCTCTGGAGGTGCAAAAAGTATTCTGATTTTGCATAAATTTACCCAGGAAGAGCTTGCCCCTGTTATGTGCTCTCCCTCTCTCTCCCCTTATCTCCCTCCTTTTCCCTTCCTCCTCCCCCTCTCCCTCTTAGTGGTAATTAATCTAGGTACATTACTTATTGAGATGGTGTTCTATTTTTTCCTGTTTATAAGCCAAAAGCACCTAACACTTGTCTTTACCAGCCCTGGGGTTCATAAAGTGCCAGAGAAAATGAGGAGTTTAGTAGCTTCTCTCCTTTTCCTTTTTTAATGCACAAAGAGTGAGAGCTTTTGCATCTGTGCACAGCCATGTAGCCCCATCCTATTGTTGACAGCTACTGTCTCCTCGGGACATCAGGGACTTAGCAAATGGAGCTGAGACCAACAGACATGGCATCACCTGCCCACCACCCTTACGTCTTCCCTGACATTTTTGTGTTTGCAGTGCTTTTCCTTCCAAATGAGAAGCCATGGATCCATTCAGCATCGCCTCCTCTATTAGCTTTTGTAAAAGAGATTGAGAAGATTTCATTACAAGCAAGAGGGAAGGAACGGTGAAGAGGTCTACGTGGAAAAAGCGAAGCAGGGATGGCAGGAGATCAGACCCTGAGTGTTGAGTTGGGATGGTGTTGGGATGGTGACTCTTCAGCTCCTGACACAGGGCTGTTTTGGCTAGTTCCCCCAAGCAGGTACCATGCTCTTTGATACCTGTGCTGAGGGCAGTCACACAAGAATCACATGCAATGAGAATGCATCGCTTTTCTGGGAGAAACAGCCAAGTGCTCATCTCTTCCCAGTCCTCAGTGTGGCTTTGACTCCTTCCACACCATTATCTAAATTTGTTCTGTTCTTCTTGGTACTGTGTTGTGACAGGGCTTTCTCAGCACTTTGCTTGACTGGTCATTACTTACTTTTCCCAGCACCAGACAATGAAACATTCTGCTCTCACCTTTTCTACTGCCCAGTGTCCTGCCTCCTGAAGTCATGCACATTATGTATCTTACCTTCTCACCTTCTGTCCTATTTTCTGTTGTAGCTGTGGTCAAAGACCCCGTTCATACCGCTCCCTCTTCTCTGCTGTGGGGGGCATTTTTTATTTTTTCTCAGGTTCTTGGGCTGAGCAGTCAGGAGCACTGCTGTAGAGGACCTGGATGGCTGCAGAAAATGTGATTTACGTCAGCTTATTCTCACTAGGGAAATCTGCAAGTTGAAATATATATATATAAATATATATATATAAAAGCCTGCTGGTTGAGGCCTAAAGTGAACATTAACCCCTTGCATTGCACTTCTCAAATACCAGAGGGCAGAGAAACCTAAAAAAGTAGGAGCGTTCTGTCTCTAACTTGAGGAGTGAGGGGGAGACAAGGGGGACCAATGGGAAAGCCTAAAATACATTGGGTTTGCATGCATTAGCAAGTTTGGGAGGTGTTTCTGCTGAAAAGGGAGCAGAGAAAGGCTGTATCAGTATGCAGAAGTCCAGGCCAATTAACTCTAGCTGTGCCTGAGAAGAGCACATTCCCTGGTGTGCAGGAGTTGCTTCAAGTGTTGGTGTGCAATGGTTAAAGTGGACAGAGAAGAGAAAGGGACACAAGATGTTATTCCGGGAGTATTCTGGCTCAGAAAAGGCTTCTTATGAGTTTCCTGGGAGCTGAGAAACGAAAGCTGCTGAAGAATCACCTATGAGGGAGATTCTTCATAGACTGTGTTTAGCTCTCTATGTTACCAACACTTTCTAAAGAGCTGAAATAACAAACTGTGAGCAGAGCAGCAGGGAAGTTATCTTCCCTGGGTGATTGATGTGTGACTGGCAAAAGGAGGAACAGTTCATGGCAGGTAGGAGGACCTGCTACAGGAAAATATTATGGCTACAGATCCTCTGAGCTGATGCTGGACCTTGCTACTCAACTGAATGGCAACTAGATTGCTTTAGCAGTTGTCTTCAGCAGAAAAAAAATTTAGATTGTCATTAGAGTTATACTTGAGTCATTTTCCCCCTTCCCCAGAGGAGGGTCAAGCCAGTACTCTTTTAAAAACTCCTTTAAATGTGAACTGTATCCTTGTTGCTGCTAGTTGCATTCTGGCAGGAGTGTCACACACACATTTAACTTTGCAATGATGTCCAAAGATTTCACATGCCAAACCCCTCTCGCTGTGCAAGTGAAAGGGAGACACTTGCACTACACATTAAGTCCATAATGAGAGAGGTGTGTTTGCAGAATGGGGGGTGTATTTGAGGAAACTACAAAAACAGTTGTTTATGAAACACTTCAGTCAGGACTACTTGTACACCAGTGATTCCCAACCACATTCAGCCTGCTTCATAGCATTGCATGCTGCTTTCTTCTGTCTCTCATCTTGACAACAAACCCCAGAATATTGTTGCTGCCCCTGCCTTCCTCCACTGCTCTCAGTTTGAGAAAGTGCTGGTGGAAAGACTTAGATAACCAGCCAAGCAAAGCATATTAGTTTGGTCTCTCATCTCTAACATTGGTGTTCAAGCCATAGAGGTTATTTTAATTGGGACTCAGTATTACAGATAAAATTATTTTTTTTCCTGGAAAGTGATTGTGTTAAATTTGAGATTAAAACTAAGATTGATTACATTTAATCTGGACCCAAATTTAACTTTCTAGCACTCAACAGCGGTTTCCACAACACAGAATAAAATTTAAAGCAGCCAGAGCATGGGAAATGTCAATCTCAGCTATTCATTTTTAGGATATTACAGGAGACTAATGTGTTTAGACAGTGAAAGGAGAGAAACAGCCTGGTTTTAGCAGTGCTAAGTATCCCAGAAAATTCCTGGTACACTTATATTTTGGACGCTAAAGCTTCCTGACCATCAGATCTGTAGACTACAGAGTATGGCTACATTACTTGCAGCATCAGATGAAAAAATCTAGTGTTCCTATTCTCTTGCTGATTTTTTTCCTATTACTTCATTGTAAATGATTAAAACCTACTGACAGTATCTCCTCTCCCCCCCCTTTTTTTATTAATTCATGATGAATTCTGTTTTCTGGCTGACATCAGTACCCTGTCATGGTTCAAAACTCTTCCAGTGCTTGGTTGGCTTGTTGCTTGCTTGCTGAAAAAAGTGTTTATAAAGGATTTTTGGAAAGCAACAAAATGTGATGTTATGGGGTGGGGGGAGTTATTTTGTTTTGTTTCTACAGAGCTTGAACTTTGAGGTATTTACATTGTCTAATATGTGACTCTTATTGGTAAAAAATAGTGCAAATTGTCCTGGTCTGTTTTTTCTATTTATTCTTTTGTATACCTTTGACAGTGTAGTAATCTCAGTAGGATGTGGCATTCTGTGCACACACTGGGGTAAGATGTCTGGCAGATTTGCCAGAAAGTACAATATCTTTGAGAAAACTCTCAGATATTCCTGTGTTCCATTTTTGTTTCCCCATTTGAGTTTCGTCCACATCTCACAGTCACCTGCCGCTGTATGCAAGTCCTCTCCGATTATTAGGTTTGACCTTAAAGACACCTTCTGTTACAGTCTCTGTATCTGAAGTAGTCTCTCACATGTGTCAGAGTTTGATCCCATAAGCATTCTACATAAGGAGTTAGCTCTCACCCCAGTGGCAGAGTTTGAGAATTTAAGCCTTTTGTCAAAAATCTTTCTACTGGAAGAATGACCTCTCTATTTTGTGAATGCCATGAAAGCATTGAAAAACTAAGAATTCAGCAACCTACAAAACCAGAGACTATTCTAAATCACAGCTTTCCCTACAATTCCATATGTTTGTTTAAAGACATCAAATGTCAAACTGGTAATCGTTTTGCAAGCAAAGAAAGGTAATATAGTTATTGCCAGAGACAGGTGCGAAGTTTTAAGACAGGAAATGATGATTTTCACTTACATACTGCTTCCAGTGCCAAAGAGGAGGTTATTCTCTACCAAAAAAAAAAAAAGAAACTGCTGATTTGAGTTCCATCTGTTAAAAGATGTTCCCTCTACAGTGCTGTTTGTTTATACTAGAAAAGTGACTGCATATATCATTAACTTAAACTAATCATATGCAGTCTAAGAAAATTTCCAGCAAGCCAACAAAAACTGTGGTTATGACGATCCATGCACTGATTTACATTTTGGTCTGTTGCACACAGTGCCTAACAAGAGAACACTTAGAGGAATGTTGTTCTGAATAACACTGTTAGTAAATCAGGGTCTTTTGCTTCATATGTCATATGAGAGTTTGGTTCCTAAAATGAAAAATAGAATAATGGGGAGTCCTGCCTAGTTTATAACACTGTTCTCCTTTCTGAGTATCTTCTCAAAATGCTTGAGCATCCTAACTCCCTATGGATTTGATGTTGTTTGGCACCTAAGTAAAAGCAACTTGCCTACTGGATAGCCAACTTAATTTAGAATGCACTACTTACAGTCAAGTTATCTGCCACATGTTGAGGTTGGTAGTTGACTGTATGGGCAAATAATCCAGAAAATTTGAACTTTCAGGTCTTTGGAGATTCACTTTCTGAGATGATCTTGTAAACAGATACTTTCATCTTTGGGTTTTCAAACCAAGGGTCAAATGGACTTCATTGAATATCTATCTTTCTTTTTCTTTCCTTGCTTAACAGAATGCTATCCCTGTTTTACTGTGTCCAGCTGGCACATCCTCAGCATGCTGATTCCATTAAAAAAATCACTACCCATTGTAGAAGCCAGATGTAGCTGAATAGCAGCGTTTTGCTCATCATATCACTCTGCTGGCTGAACTGCTCAGAGCACCATTCCTGCAAGCAGTGCAGTGAGTACTTCTAAAGTAGTGAGAGAAGACATGAAGTGCTGCATCTGTGATGTGCCTGAGAGTGGGATTGTGCTTTGACAGAGCATCTGTCATCCCATGGCTCTAGGATTTGAAATGGTTCTTCAAACATACTGTTACTGGGGTTCACTTAAGCTGTAGCAAATTCCAAGCCAGTAGCAAATTCAACAGGCTTGCAGGCAGCCTCCCTGCCCAGCCTCAAACTTGCAGGTACAAAGTTGTACCTGGGGAGCAGACATTCTTCCTCAAGGCTATGGACAGCTTCCTTTCAAAAAGTATGGAGCAGCCATCAATATTGTGATGATCCCTGTAAACTTATTTTATAGTTTCAAACTGCAGCACTACCAACTCAGACCTGATAGCAAAACTACAGTGAGTGAAGTACCACTTGCATTAGATACACCACTATGATTTATGAGCATTGTTCATGTTGTCCTAGGAAATGAAATCTGGAAGGATGATTGTCACCAGATTACAGGAAACCTGACTACTCGATTGTTCTGTTTATCCCTTGCCTACCTCACCTTTCACAGGTAGGCTTTCTAGCTGTTCTTCGCACTGTTGTTTTATTGGGAAAGAAATGAGATAGCTGGATGCACATAATCTATATGAGAATAAGAATAATTGGAAAGAAAAAACCTGATAAGTACAAAAATAAAACAGTCTCATGTAACACTTCCACAGGAGAAACTTTGCTTTATGTATAAAATGACAGACATTCATTATCTTCCATTCAGAAAGAGCCTGTCAGCTAAACAGTATAGAGAAAGTAATGGCTACAGGCGAGAGCATGGGACTGACCATGGAAAGGCTTCAATTTTGTTTTAGGCCTTCCTGAGCTGCATTGGACAAGTCACCACCTCACTGTTTCAATCCCTTCTCTGCATTTTAATCATATGTAAGCATCCAAAATCGCTGCCTGTCTTGGTTAAACTTACCCTATACATTTTGAAGGTGGTGATGGCTCTTTCTTCCCTGTCTAAACAATCTCATGCCTTTGATCTTTCCCCCATTTCCTATTTTCTAACTGTTGTTTGATCATCCTCATTGCCCTTCTCTGGACTCCTCCAACTAATCCATAAAAATCTGTAACTGCAGTGGCTATAACTAGGCACGTTAGTCCAGCTCAGGCCTTTTCTGTCTGAAGATGGAAGAGCACTTTCTAAGGATGCCAAAGTGCACCAACTAGGAAAAAAAGGAAAGACTGTGTGAAGATACTCTAAGACCTGATTATTTTCAGTACCTCCTATGAAAGTCTTGGCCACCAGATGCTAATATTAAATAATCAATTGTAAGTGTTGCTGTATCCTCATCGGTGCCTTATTTGTGTAGCTACAAGCACCCTTCATAAGCTTCCTTTTGCCTTGCTGTCATCTTAATGTGATGTTCTATACATGACTTCTTTTTGGAAACACATGCAAAAAGTAAATTTAGAAGACTCTGTAGGCTACATTAGGATCTAATGAGATTGTATTACCTTATCTTGTACAGAAACAGTCCAGAGATGGACTACTTCATCTTGTAGTGGTCTCCCATGTGACAGGAGGCTCCTGGAACTGTAAGGGAACAGATATCAGCGGAAATGCTAATGAGCTGCAGGGCCCATAGCAGTGCTTGGCTGCTTAAGACACCCCATGTATACTGTTTCCCTCAACACTATGAGTATAACCATTCATTCTAAAATTTATTGATGACTGTCTTTTACCAGATTGTCCTGTGTGTTGTATTCCCTGTACCATATTAAGCATGTCAGGCATTACAGTCATTGCTGTTTGCTTGAGTTTCATCTTTGAGATGCAACACACAGTTTTGCCCCTGACAAAAAAAAAGAAAAATTGATCTGAATTTTTCTGTCTTGGTGCTTTGTGCTGCACTGTTTCAGGACTAGACAAAACTTTAATTATATCTAAAAACAGAACTTATGAAGAATAACTTCATTGTGGTACCTTAGAATTATGGTGAGGTTGGTTTTGTGTTTGCTTTTTTTTCAGGTGGGATCTGCCACCTTTGGAAAAGCATCTACCAGGCTTGAGCCTTGCAGAAAATTGTCTGCTTGCTCCTGGTGGATGCTGGAGCTGTTCTGCGCTGCCTTTTTGGCCTGGGTGAAGCTGGGAAGCAGAGTGGCAAATAGCAGCCTTTTCCTCTGCTCTTAAGTGAACATCCAACCAGCACTGCTTTGAACAGTGACAGTGAGGAGAGAGGGACTGGAAAGAAGTTCCTGGTGCAGGAAGAGGATACAGCACTGGCTCAGGAAGCAGACAGGGAGCCAGACCTGTGGAGAGGGTCTGGTAGAAACACAGGCTACAGATGGTCTGTGGGGTCAGGATGGGAGCTGGTGAAGAAAAGGATAGGGGCTGGAGGGGAGTGAGCTCTGAGGAGGGAGAAGGAGCTGAAGAAGGTTTCATGGCTGCAGCAGGGACATAGCATTAGAAAACAAAGCACCAAGGTGCTCTTTCCTGCTCTTCTTCTTCCCTTTCCCATTTTCTTGAATTCATCACCTGAAAACTGAATTCAGCATCGGCTGGTGTGAGGTCTGGGTAAGTGGCATCCCTGCCTTTCCCTAAACTGCTTGGGCAGGTACCCTTAACTAAGTCTGCATCCTTGTGCACTGAGGGACAAATCAAGGTTATGTATGAAGGTTGCACTCAGTGTGAGCTTCTTCATAAAAAACAGCAAAACTTGTCATTGCTTAGCTTTAGCAGGTTTAGTATTTATAAGGTATTTGAGTGCAGAGTATACTATATCTGATAGAAAAACAGCTGTTTTCATGCTGTGAGTACTTATTTTTTTCACTTGAGATACATTTTATGTCTATCATTTGAGTAAGATACTCTAGTCTCCAGTCCTTACTGAGAGAGAGAGTCCAGCATTTCATGGTGTAAATAGGCATCACTAACTTAAGGTTTGCATTTCAAGGTTTAGCTTTACCACAAAGCACTGTATATTCTTCTTTTGGGAACCTACATTCTTGTTCATATATGCAATATGTAGCCTCTGTTCCTTAAAAATAAATCTAAACTAGTTGTGATCATGAGACAAACCCTAATGTTTGAATCTCCTGGCTTTGAAAATGACTGGTAGCACATTTTATACCTCAGTACATAGGTATGAAACTGGACCACTTGGAATAATGAAAAAATTAAATGATAGCCCAACTGAAAAATTGTCATCTGTTATTTTGACAGATTATCTCTGTTGGGAGAATGATTAGTGAATGGAGGGAAAGGAAGATGGCAAAGATCAAGACAAGTAATTTATCCTAGTGTTCTTAATTTTCCTACCTCTTACATAACAGTGCTGTACAAATTAATGTGTCAATGAGATGGAGGAACTTCCTTCATCAGCAACCAATACAGTCCAATACATCCACAGCTAGAAAGGGACAATACAAGGGGTGCCAGTTATGCTGCCTCAGGTGAGAGGGAATGTAATTTCAGACAGAGAGCAGGGCAAGAGGACATCAGCACGTAACTACCTTAGCAGAAAATTGATATGTTTCTGAGCACAAAGACATTTGCAACTTTTAATATTGAGGCTGCCAAATACAGTGGGATGTTAGCTGCTTTTGATGCAGCAGTCAAAGGGTCAAATTCTTTCCCCTGCTGCTTGAGCGTAGCTCTGTGGCAGTCTGCTGGGCTCCGCCAGTGAAACTGAAGAGGAGGATTTGGCTTGCAGCCTGGTTTTAATCTGCACGTATGGTATCAATTTTGGAAGCATTTTCTGGTTGTCCTCACAGTTATAAAAGGGTAGAAAAATATATTTATTCTCTTCCTCAGTTAAAGACCAGACTTTTGTTAACTCATTTGTGTTAGTTCTCTACCTGAAAAATGCAATACTTAGCTTCATCTTCAGTTTTGCCATAGGATTGGCCTTTCTATTAATAAGTACCTCTGCTGTCTATCCTAAGTGAAAGGCTGCTCTGGAGAAACCAGCTTGCCCAGTGGTTCCCAGTTCTCTCCTGCGTGCATAGCTCATGCTGAGTCCATTGGGACACTAATCTACAGGTCCCCCTTCTGACTGTAGGCACTGGAGTCTCCTGCCCATCAGCCTTCTTCCCCTTTTTTCTTAGCACATTCATCCAGTTGTTTGCATTGGAGATGAGGAGCATCACAGAGCATGGGATGTTGGCAATAATTGTGTGCACTTACAGCCAGCTGCTGGAGAGGGAATATCTCATCACACTCACTGAAATCATCAGCTTTTGTGGTAAACCCAGTAACCATCAGCCATTGGTAAGTGTCTGGTCCCATTAATGAGCTCTGGCCCTCTCAGAGCTCTATCTCAAGCACGGTCATACCTTTCCTAATTGCTGGTTTACTAAAGGTTTTTCCTGCGATGGTCTCAGGACACATTCCTTTGTTTTGGTCTGTTCTGCAATGTTTTATGTCACCCCTTTCTTTGGGGTAGACACTGCTGCCTCCTGCATCTGAGAAAGACCAGCAGCTCCTGGCTCTCCCTGGGCACAGGACTCTGAGAAGCTGCCTGTAGCAAGGATCTCAGCTTTCCTGTGTAATTGCAGATAGCATTCACATTTTGTTCAGAATCTGAGGAAACTTATGTATGAGAGGCAATTAAGCCCTTCCAGTATTTTTTTTTTATAATTTTTGTTGTTTTCTCATCTAATTTCTAATTTTTCCTCCCTCCCAATTGCTTCTTCCTTTGTCTGTCTTTCCACCCTCTATTTGCACTCTCCTCCTTTTATTTACCTCTTTCATCTACCTTGACACTCAGTCAGCACCCCAGATCGAAATTCCCATGTGGCTGTAGAGGCCTATTACTTCTTGACTCTTAATAGGCCTAAAAATCTTATTTAGTATAAAATACTTCAATTAATAGCGTAAGGTAACTAGTTAAGAAGCAACCAAACAACAGTTTAGTTATGCTACTACGAAATAAAATGAGAAAACATAGGAGATGAGAAAATTCTGAATTAGTGAGATGAGCCAAGGTTGTTGGGTTCAGACTCATAAAGGCAGCCCTATTGTACACCAGCCAGTAGATAACACTTGCCACCTTGAACTTCTGCTGACAGTTATCTTTGTGTACCAATACTATTATTGTAGGTTAGCAGATCATTGGAAGTTCTCAGTATTTCCAGCAAATTGGCACTGCAATTGCTTCTAGCAACTTTTCCTAGACTCCTTGACCCTGTAATATCAGTAGTTCATAATGATTAGAATAGGAAGCAAAGCAGGAAGTTCATCATGCTTTCTAGACCACAGTGCTGCTCTGGTCCTTTATATGGTTCAGTACCAGCACACTATAGTTTTCATGTTTAATTTTGGGTAGTGGTAGCAACAGTGGGAAATCTTAGCTAATCAGGCCATTGAGCACAAGTATGCCAGATGCCTTGTGAGTCTGGGGTCTATCATGGCACCATGGGACAAGCTCTGCCCGTTGTGTGCATCAAAATTTAGATCTGAATGACGAAATTGACAATAATTTCTGAGTAACACTGGGATGGGTCCAGAACCTAAGGCTGTGTCATACTGCATGACACACTGTCAGTTTTTAAACACACATTTGCTAAGTCTCTGCATAACTCTTGCATTGCTAGTGAGTTAAACAAGGCTATTGAAAGTTTTCCTGAGGTTTGAGGATTTTTATGCAATATGACAGCATATTTAAAATTTTATCTTGCAAAAGACTGAGGGCCCATTAAAATGTAAAGAAACACATAGAAAATAAACTTTGCTAATGCTTTCACACATTCAGGACTAGATTAATCAGGCAAAAATTATTTGAATGGATTTGTCCAATGAAAATGGCATTTCTGTACACAGTATGCTTTGACCTCTTTTTCTCTTGCACCGTCGAATAGATTACAAAAAAGTTCACAACTGTGCTAAACAAACACAGTTGTTTGGTTGTACCAAGTTTTTGTTCCAGCAGTGGAATTCAATAAAACAGCATGTTCTGTATATTGCCAGCAGGTCATCAGTGCTTGCTTAAGTCAAGTTCCTGACCTTTATTTTCTCTCACCAAGTCTGCCAGATTGTTTCATTTGGGGGACTGTTAAAATTTCTAGCATTACTAATATATCTAGCATTATTTTTCTCATAGCTGAGAATGTCTTCACAGGAATGTTCACTGGTCTTCTTTAGTAATTATCAACAAGTTTATTTGCTATGGAGTCAAATGCTTAATTGTAAATAGCTGCTAAACAGTATGAAATGAAAAGATTTTTCCTTTACCCAAAGGAAATTTAAACGCATTTGGAAACCTCTTTAGGATTCAATGGGACTGTTGCGGGGATCATCTCAAGCAGCTACTCAACTGCATGTGTTTCCAGTGAATTATGTGGACTTGTAATTCTCTAGTTTGATGTTCTAGTTGCTTTTATAGGTGTAACTGAGGTTAAATTCATCTACAGTGTTACCCTACCAACATCTCCAATAAAATGTGTCCCTACAGTCTACTCAAGTTGGAAAATGGTAATGAATGCACAGAGGGCCAGCTCAGCCCGTCCCTGACCTCTATGCTTAAGCGCTGTATTTCACCCCCTGTTTTGGTTTTGGCCCTGACAGTAAGCATCTCAGTCCATACAAGTCTAAGTGTCAGGCCAACTCCTATGTTAGGGTCACTATCTAGGATCAAGAGATTATACCTTCTTTGCCTGCCTCTCTAATTTTGTAGATGTTCTCAGAACAGACCTAACCCACGGGAGTCTACAAATGCAACTGTGGTTGCTGTTCTGTCTTTGCTGAGCCAGAAAGAGGGCCAAGATAGTGAGTACCACATTTCTCCTCTCAGGAAGTGGAAAACTGATTCAACCCTTCTTGGCCTGAGGGGGGTCTGAAACCTGCCTTTCCTAAGTAATGTGCCAATTGTTTTAGCAGTCAGGTGTGCTGCAAAGTGACAATTCCGACTTCAGTCAACACCGAAGAACACCAAATAATCTGAACTGCAGTGTAAGAGGTGGGCATGGCTGTCTGTGGAGGAGATGGGCATTCACCTGGGTGAGGGGAATGGTGTGTTTGACTTCCTAGTCCTGGAACCACTTGGTATTTTGTGTAGTGTGCCACCTCTGCCATGCCGCTCCTGCTAGGCACCTCCCTCAGGTGGTCAGTTCTTGGGAAGAGGCAGCCATCTGTTTCTAATGCCAAGCTATCTGAGCAGCAAAGAGCAGCCAATTTGACCTCCTTCTCCTGCTCCACCTCTCCATTTATTTCTTTCATGAGTGCTTCTTTTATCCGGTAGTTTTAAGTGATCTCAACTCAATGTCTGATTTCAGGGAGGCTGACTAATTTGGTTGCCTTGTCAGATCTTTACCTCTCGCAGTGTGCTGTGAAAGGAGCCTTAATATCTGAGTTTTAGATTTTGTATCCCTCCTTGGAAACCAGGCACCTGCAAGTTAGAGGCTGTCATGGTCAACTCTGTGGCATTTGCATCGTTTTGGGTTTCATCTTCCATATCTATTCATGTAAAGAATAGCGCATAATCTTGAATGCTGGGCTATTTTATGGAAGCAAGAGCCTGTGCTGAAAGCAAACGCACTGATTCGAGGACATAAATTTAATAACCTTCCCACCACCGGTACTCTTTGAAAGATTTGGGGCCCTGGAAGCATGAAAGGATGTCTTCCATTCCAAATGTGCACTAACTCCATGGAAGTCAGATAACTTACAGCAAAAAGATCTGCTCCCAGAGCTTTCTGTTGATAATAACTAGCTTAATGATATATTCCTAATTGATGGCCACAGACTGCAAAGAAAGATGAAACAAATGTGACCAAAGCCTTTGCCTGTTTGTGCATGCTGTTTTGACGAAACAAAAATCTTGTACATGGTTGAATCCCCCAAGTATGTGTTGTTTAATCTGAACATTTTAATGAGTCCTGTCTCCTGTTGCTCAGGCTTTGGCTATCCCACAGCAGACGACTACACAAATGTCCTTTATATGCTGGATGCACCAAAACATCTTTGCTACAATAACTAATTTTACTTTAATGATCAATAGGGCATGAGGAAGAAAATACAGAGAATTTTGTATGAATAACTGACGAAGGAGGTGCTTTCCTCTTTTTCTTTTCATCAATGCCATTCTCAAAATTTCAATAGACTTAAGGCAGGTTTATTTCTTTCAGTGATTAAAAAATACCTACATGTATACAAATTTTCTGCACAAATTTTGTCATGGTTATTGAAATATGTGACAGCATATGTATCTATAACAAGATCTGATAGATAATTTGCAGTGTGCTTGGTATGTGGCATGTGTGTTTAGAATTCATCTAAGAAGAAAGAGCTGCTCAAAGGAAAAAATTGTTCATGAGGAAAAATAGTAACTTGTTCTTGAAACATCCATTAGATTTTCCTGATCTCACTGTGCTTGGATGAAAATTTCTTCAAGCTGGAAAACAGTGGAACAGCAGTTGACTTACCTCAGACCTATCATTGTGGGAACAAAGGAGGGGTTTCTCCTGTTTCCATGTTGCGAATATTTTGCAATTGATTAGAGTCAGTGAGGAGGCTACAAGAACCTCGCCAACAGGTGGGTCTTTTAACAGTTCTTTTCTATTCACAGGGAAAGGTGATCCTGTCAACATGGTAATGACAGAGACAAACGTCATGCAAAGGAATTTTGCACAACACTGAGTATATGCAAGGACCCAGTGAGAACACTGAATATATGCAAGGACCCAATGGTGAAATGCCAAGATGTGTAGCAGTGTGCTAACTCCGCTGTTCTTATGGTGAGCAGGCTTTTACAGCATCTAGATCCACAGCATTGTAAATACACACCAGACTCCCCTGAACAAAAGTGTGATATTGATTTTGGTGTACTCTGCTGCACTGTTAGGGTCCTTAATGACATGCTGTTGCTTCAAACAGCGTGACAAAAACTTAATCTATTTTTCCTCACTGATTAGAGGCAAAGCAAAAGTTAGATGATCCCAAACAGTCTCCTATGAGAATTTCTCTTAGTGCCTCTTTTGATCTCTACTGCTCCTGCTCTGAAGTAAAGCATCTAGGTAAAAATAAAATCCTATTAATTGGAAAGTTTTCTGCTTCTAGACAAATTTTAAACATTTTGTCTCATCATTGAAAGGGACTTTGCCACTGACTGTACCAAGATAGGGTTTTTTAGTTACACCTAGTGGCCTCTGGAACACTGGGTCAAGGTAAAAACCCAATTTTTGGTTTTGAAAAACAAAGGTAAGGTACCACAGCAGTGATGTAGCTCCATATTTCCTTTCTCCATTCTCTCCCATCCTGTCCATCTGAGCTGGCAACAAAAGGAATATACAGTCTGCCTGCACTGGGTGATGCAAAGAAGAAGTTGAACACCTTGGACCTGTTCTGAGTTTGGTGTAAAGTTGTTAAATGTCCACCATCCCTTTCTTCAGGGGGACCTTTCTGTCCAGCTCCTGTGTGCATTGAATGACAGATCTGTATGTTGCCTCTTGAGATCATCTGCCAGTAGTATTGCCTGAGGTTATTTTTCTATGGAGATTGTTAGTAGTGAAATGAGTTTAGGAGTTTAATGTTGGGTAAAGGAATACAGGATGTTAAATAGCAGCATGTCCCTAAGAATGAAGCTACGTAATTTAGAGGATCTATCTTTTTCAGGCATTTGTTATTAGCACAGTGAATGCAGTTCATTTAAATGTGATTTCAAAAGCAGATAAGCAAGTATGTGCATTACAGGAATCACTGAAAGAAGATGGTTTGAGTTTTGAGACCATTCACCTCAACAGTGCTTCAAGAGTGCAGAATACCACTTGATAATTTAAAATTTGCCTTAGTAAGGATCTATGACATTGGCATTTCTTAGAGATGATTTTTTTCTTTTCATGGAAAAGAAGCACAATACAATTAGAAGATTCAGATCTATCCATTACTGAGATCATGCCGTGTCCTTGAGACCTGTGATAGAATCATAGAATCATAGACTGGTTTGGGCTGGAAGGGACCTGTAAAGGCCATCTAGTCCAACCCGCCTGCAGTGAGCAGGGACATCTTTAGGTAGATCAGGTTGCTCAGAGACCTGTCCAACCTGGCCTTGAATGTTTCCAGGGTAACAGAAGTTGTGATGCAGTTCTGCAGTGCTTCTTCACTCTGCTTTGCCTTCTCCTATGTAGTGTGTATTTGTAAGCCCATGAGAGGAGTCAGACATAGCCTACAGCTTTCACACTTAAATTTCATAATGGTTATAGTAACTTTACTTTGAAAGAAGACTATAACTGGTGCCTTCCCTTTTCCAATGGACTTTTGTTATTTTCCCCTTGCCCAGTACCACTTTCCAAATAAATCTTTTCCCTTTCTTTTCATCAATCATTATGTAAGACATTGTTCTTCCATCCCTGAGGACCCACGAACCAATGTTAATCACATACAAACTATTTCACACAGCCATACTGTAAAGTGACTTAAGTGGTGTGCATGTCAGGAAGTAACAGTAAACGTTCAGTTACTTGCCTATACAAGGTTATTGAATTAACCTAGGTGTGATTAATGGTAGAATTACCTCATTAAAGGTAGCTGAAGGAGAACCTGGTGTTTCGTTGTTCAAGATGTACAGAAATACAGTTTTAATAAAAGCAATTGCAACCACAAGTAACTTCCAGGAAAAAAAAAAAATTGATGAAAGATTATCTGTATACAGAATTATTTGGTTAAGTTTCTTTACTGGCCAAGTAATCCATCCTGCAGGTCTTTGAAGTGAAATTAAAGGAACAAAACTTCACAGAAGTTTAGGAATGTGGTAACTACATTTGAGTGCTCGGCTCAAGATATGTGTGGAGCTCCAGAAGAAACTGCCCATACTGACCCCTCAGAATGGCAAACATGGGACCTAAGGCCAACTGAGGCAGGGAGAGTTGCATGTTCTGCTCTGCTGGCGTTGGTACAGACCTCTCATATAGCAAGACTATGCACATGCTTTTGCTGTGCAGAGTGAAATCTGCCATGACAAAGACTCTCTCAGTCTGCTAAGACTTGTATTCCTCACATGTTCTTGCTGATGAGCAGTAAATATCCTCCAAGCTAGTTGTATGGTATAGTATGATAGTTATGATGGTCAGGTTTCTGTTAAAAGTACTGTGTAAAAGAGCCGAGAAATGTGAAACAGGTGAAAAAGTTGTAAAACAAGGATGAGATATAATGGCTGATCTCATGATAACTTCAGAAATTGTCAGTGCCATAACGTGATGTGTCAGTCTACGGCTTTAGGAGAAAACATAAATGCAAAACAGGTTTTCTATTTTTCACGATTTAGCTAATGAGAATTTGACCAGGCTATGGGAATTTCATCTTATACTGACCTGCTATTTTCACTCATTTTGGAAAATAATTGAGAACTGGTTATTTTGTGTAATGGCTTTTGTAACCCAACATGTACATCTAATTGAGCAAGTTGCTGGATTTTTACATCCTTTATGGCACTGTAGTCCCTGCTGCACACCGAAGCAGGTGCCTGCTCTGTCTTGACTTGATCTGAGTTTCCTGCTTTGGCTGCATCCTGTTCCCTCTGCCCTTGGGTCAACATTTTCTGTGCAGCATTCCCTCCAGTAGGCTGTATGACAGTATAATTTTGTGCTGCAGCTCATCTGAGATCAGCCAGTCTCAACAGATTTGATTTGCTTAAAAGCAGCACAGTAGCATCCAGTCCAACAAGAGGGGTTGCCGTGAGGGGCGTCTTAAAATGGGTGGACCACTAATCAAAAGATAGTTAAAATTATTAGCAAAATATGATTTTGAAAGTGTATCACTTTCAGTAGTGGCTTTTCCCAGCTTTCTGTTTTCTTGTACTGTTACATCTTGTACTAAGATGTAACAAGAAATAAATATCCTAAAACACAGGCCCATCTGCAGCCTCAAAAAAAGCAACTAATATGAAAGAACAGTAACCCCAGCTCTGGGTTTTTGTGGTTTTTTTTTTTTTTTGGTGCTGTTTAAAGCCCTACATAAATCAAGAAGAGGCCCACAAAGGGAGGACTGTTTGGTTTCAGGGACTGGTCTTGATTTTCTGCTTAGGATAATCAAGATCAGGAATCCATCTCTAATTAAAGGCAAACAGAAAATATGCAGGATTTTCGCATACATTCTTTTCATACTCATAGTTTAACTTGTTATGTATACAGTATTCTTTTCCTTTAATTCAACTTTCTCAAATTATGTGCAGACAGCTTCAGCTGCAGGGAAAGGTGGGAGTATTTAGGATATCTAGAATTTAACTGTTTCACTCCTTCTACAGAAAGACCTGTTTATCAGAGGTATTAAACAGAAACATGGTTTCTATTTCCAACAGAAAATCTTAGTGATTCTGTGTGATTCTGTTTTGTGTGGCGTTTTGGCGGGATTTTGGTTTTGGTTTTGTTTTAATGAGTAGATCTTATTGAAGATGTTGGTCTGGCTTCTTTGAAGAAAGACATGCTTTTAGTTTTAATAAACATAGTGCTTTTTCTTTGTCTGCTTCTGTTGTAGCTCTGGTTCTTTTTGCAGTGATTTTCCATGGAAATGTCATTCTAGTGAAAGAAATCTAAGCAGGATGTGGGTTTTGTCACTTTGATGGTGATGTAGTTTCCCAGATGTAAGCTTTTCATTAAGAAATTAATATTGGCAGATTGGGTATTACAGTAAACTGAACAAGCTCGAGTATGCGGTAGGACCACATCATTTTGCATGGTGATGTTCAAGTTCCCCTCTCTGCCCGCACACTGAAGCCTGGCCTTAATTTACATAAATTCTTATACTTCTAACAGCAGCACCCTGTAAGTTGAACTATTGCTCATGCTTTTGGCTCTCTTTCTGAGACATATTTCTGACACTTCCATCACTGAGTCAGTATAGCCCAATGAATCAGTCTGATGTCTAGTTTTTAACAGAGGGAAAGGTTTCTGATGATATATGTGGTTGTATTTATTTCTGTGGCAATAAGATGGATGAAGATGAAAGTTTGGCTGAGATAGTTCTACCCTGAGATCCTCTTCACCTAATGCTCAGAGAACACTTACCCACACAACTTGACTTTGTCCATTAAACATGCTTTCCATAATTAAAGAAGCTCTGTGTGTTGCACTGCATGCCAAGAGCCAGCACAGCCTTCTGCTAGGCCAATTGTCCAGAGTGGTTTAAATCATAAAGTCTTAGGAGAGGTATTACCGAGATAATTTCCAATCAAGCAAAAGATTCAGTATCTCCGGCAAAAGTTTTCTCAGGAAAAAAAAAAAGCATTAAGAGCCAATTTCCTTGAATAAGAGTGAATGCCCTTCTTCCCTGATTTAAGAATAGTAATAGCTGTGCAAGGAATACTGGAACATTTTTTTGTAATGACTATTTATTTCTGTGGGCTGTTGGTCTAGTAGTTAGAGGTTTCCCGTAAATCATTTGTATTAATGTGGGTATCTTGGGGGTATGTATTTTTTTACAAGTTTATTTAAAATAATAAAAGCAAACATGCACTGCCCAGTTGGTTAGTCACCAGTGCATCCTTGGTTCTGCCTTTTCCCTTTTCTTCTGTTCATATGGACTCCACCATTTACTCCTCTGAAAAAAAAGTGAATGGTAAGAGAAGGCTGACAATGGAGAGCAGGCAGCTAGGTCTAAAATAATTCATAAGGCTATGACTGCAGAGGGAAATTTAGCTTCACCAAAATGCAAATAAACTGCCTATTCTTCTTGCAATGCTATCGAATTGCATACGTTTTGCTTTCTGACTATTCTCAGCCCTGCAGCTGTTGCAGCACGCACCTATTCTTACTCAGATTTGCTGAGTTACCGTGACTTAACCATGGTCTGCTTTCTCAGCCGCACTGACGGCCTGCGGTTCTTCTCTGTAGCCATGACCTCGCTGCAACTCCTTCGTTAATTTTGCTGCACCACAGCCTGCTTTCTTCTGGCAGGATGGACTCCCTGCAGGCTGTGGTTAGAGGCACCATCTCATGAACAGAGATGACTTCAGCTGAAGCCCGATGCTGTTCATGCGCTGTTGCCTGCCTAACTCCAGTGTATGGATGCTCTACCTTTTTGTAAAGCAGATCCTGCATTGCCACAGGTCATAGCAGAGTAATATCTAAGTGGCATGAGAATGACCTCATGAGTAACTCGGCCTGCATGGGTGGTGGATGTCAGCAACTGTGCTGGCAGGACTAGCCAAAGCTCTGCTTGCTTGCAGGCCAAGAACCTCACAGGTGTTCAGGCTAATGGAGGTAAATAAATGTGACACTAGCTTTAGTCAGAATAAAGGCTAATTTTATTTGGCTTTTTTAGAGGTGCATTTTATAGCTAGTGGTTTTTTACAGTAGTACTCATCAATAAATTACATAGGCCAGGGGGTAGAATTGAGCTTCTTAAATTTGACTCTAAGCAAGTTTCTGATTTACAATTTTTTTTTTTTAAAATTAAGCCTTCTAACAATTAACATGTTACTCTTTATTTATATAAGAAATCCTATTAATATCTTCCTTTTAACGTAGTGGAAAAGTTTAATTTAAAAATATGTAAGAAATCTTTTTTCTTTAACTTTAAAATTGGCAGTGAAAAACCACTATAATTTTAAAGTGGCTGTTTTGTATTTTGTAAAGATTGTTGCAGATTTTCTCTTCCAGTTGAAGAATATTTTTACTTTCTCCTTTTCCTATTTTCAATATTACTAACAGTCCATTTTTCCTGTTTATGTATTATAAGCAGTATTATTTTAATTATCAAAGAATAGTTTAAAAACAGGCCTAATTTTTCATAGTATCACTTTTTTCAGATATCCTTCTTTGGATTACTCTCTTCTTTTCCTTTCTTTTCTTTTTTTTTTTTTTTTCTTTTTTTTTTTTTTTCTTTTTTGGTAGTTTTGGACTCTGAAGGTGTTTCCTGAGCTTCTTAAGACTATTCCTTCCATACTTGTTTCTACCTGCCAAACAATTGTCAATGGTTTCCTAGAAACATTTTCATCCCAGTACCTTTAATGCTGTCCTCGTTTGGCTGGGACAGAATCCCAGCCCAGCCATGCCAGACAGGCCATGAGCAGTTTCAAGTCAGCCAGGGCAGCTGACCTGAGTGAGCTACAGGTGTAGCCCATCCCATCATGGCATGGGCATTATAAAGGGGGAAGGTTGGCTGAGGAAGGGAAGCTCCTGTGGGGTTCCTCCTTGTCTTCCTCCTTGTCTTCCTCCTTGTCTTCCTCCTTGTCTTCCTCCTTGTCTTCCTCCTTGTCTTCCTCCTTGTCTTCCTCCTTGTCTTCCTCCTTGTCTTCCTCCGGCTTTTGCTGAGGTCTTCTCTCCTGTTGATTGTGACTGCTGCATATTCATTTGGCTGAGTATAACTGTGTATCTCTGTTGGTATTGGTGATGTTGTGTTAAATCTGTTTCACTTCTACCTACAAGTCTCCTCTCCTTTTTCCCAGTTCTCGTTCCTGGCTGGTGAGGGGTTGTCAGGTGATAGAGTGACTGTTCAGCCTTGGGTACAGGGTAAATATAGAAAGTTGTGGTAGTCTCTGGGTTTGGGAATTTAAGCTTAAAGTGTGCTAATCTGAAGTCACTTAGTATGAGACCAACTTTTCATTCTAGTCTTCAGTCTGCTTCTACTGCGTGTTGCTTGATGTGGCCAATTTGCTTACATAACTGAGATTGCAATTTGGTCTTGAGTAGCTGAACTCCTGATGAAATCTAAGCCTGCTGAGTATTTCCAAATAAGAAAGAGGTAGTTATGTGTCAACTGTATACTCTTGAGGGCATGCATACTGTTTTTCTGAGTACACACACATGTAGGGGTAAGCATTGTCCTGTACAAAGGAACCCCACTGCCTGACCTACACTTTTACTTAAGTCCAAGAAGGAAAGAAGAGTCTGTGGAATTTACACACCCTGTGGAGTTTAAGTCTGTTGATAAAGTAAAGAAGAAATAAATGAAGTACATGCAATTTTGAGTCATCTGCTAACTGACTATAAATGTACAGCAGCATATTTATCACTTCTATCAAGGCTACAGCAATTCAAACAGTCCAGAGAATACAGCTGCCTGTGCCTGTACACTGAGGCTACAGACAGATCAAAAGCTGAACGTAAATCAACAATATTGAGGTGCAGCATTAAAAGTAAATCCCACAGTCTGTGGGAGAAATGGAGCAGGGGCTGCATGCAAAGTAGCCCCCAGCCCTGCATGGGACAGTCAGGTTCTGGTAAGGTTTTATGGATATTGTGCCTAGTTCTGGGTGCTGTGCTTAGAGACACAGACGAAGGAGAGAAAACTCAAGACCATTCATGAGGGTGATCGTGGCTCTTAACAACATTTGTCTCAAGGAAGGACATAATGAAGTGGGTTTTTTTCATCTCTGAGATGGGAAGACTGAAGTGGGGCTGATAACTGTGCTTGTGTACATGAGCACTTCATGTCTGCAGGGGGTGAGGCAAAACCTGGTGAGGTGCAGCAAGGAAGATTCAAATTTGATATTAAGAAAAAGTTTCTCATGGCAAGCCTATGGAAGTACTGGGGAAGTTGTCTTCATCACTGAAAGTCTTTGCAACTGGATTAGATAAGCATGGGCCAGGAACTGTTTACGTAATTCTGTCTTTCCCGGGTGACCTTCTGAGATTCTTACCAGCCTTGACATTTCTGTTGGAAGACAACCTAAGTTTCTCTGTTCCTGTATCTGAATAATATAGAATGTTTTGTTTTCCCAAACCTTGTAGTGACATAGCCTAAAAGCACTGGTATGTACTTAAGCACCCAGCCTTACTGTAATTGTTAACTGTGCGCGGTTGGTATTTTGTGAGAGCCTCTAAATTTTACAAGAATTTTATAAATGGCCTATCTAAAGACATACAGTTATCAGAGTTTTAACAACTTCTTTGGAAAGGCTTAGAGCAGGGACAGCCATCCTGAATAAGAAGAAATGTGTCCCTTGGTGTAGGTGTAGCTTTCCAGGGCATGCCAGTCCTGAGATAGCTTGTGAGGCCAGTCACTTTGCCTCCACCAACCCATCTGAAATAATGAAGCACTTAGCAATAGCTCTTGACTGTTAAGCTTGATATTTTATTATTTTTATATTCCCTTGCACTCTTCTAACTGCTTAAATTCAGACTTGTTCTTTTATTTTTCAAGGCAAAAGAGCACACGTACTTCAAACTAATAATGATGCAATAATAAAGCTGAGTTGCACTGTTCTGACAAACACAGGGGGCAAGTGTGCAGGGTTAGGAGTCCTGGGGTATTTGGGGCACTGTTTTACAAAACTGCAGGGGCCTCACTGTAGGCTGATAACTCAGGGTGCCAGGTCAGTGGTGAGATATCTTCTTTAAGTGTTAGCCAGAATTTGTTGGCAGGCAGGAGGGAAGTGGATAGAGGACTTGAAGGTCAGATGTTGTTCCAAGTTTGTCACAAGTATGCATTAGGGAACAGCAATGTGGGGGCGGAGAGGGCTGAGACACTAGATTTAAGCAGGAGACTGGTGCCTGACACCACTGTTGTTGCAGACAGGAGCATGGATGAAAGAACACAAAACTACAATGCTGGTTTTCTTCAGACTTCTGAAATAATGAAATAACTGTAGGACAGCCCAAAATATGTCAATGTTAACCCAGCTCTGTCCAGTAACGAAAACATGATCACATACTTCAATAGTTCTGGGGTGTGTCTGCTGAATGTCATGTAGATTCCTGATAGTGTAATTGCAAGTAGGACAAATTAAGTGCCTACAAAGAAGGATGTAAATTCTACAAATGCTCTATAAAATCAGACCAGCTGTCTTGCCCAGTACGCTTTCTCTTCATCAGCACGGATAACTATAGTTGCTCTTCAGTGAGGCTGTGCAAGTTTAGTCACTTCCTATTGTCCCTTCTGGTTGCATTGCAGCAAATCTACCGCTGTTGGATTAGGGATGTTACAGGGTGCATTCCTTTCTGTTCATGGACATACTGTCCATAAATTTGTGTGATCTTTTCTGAGTCTTCCAATGCTGCCTGTGTCCACAATCTCCTGTGGCAGCAAGTTCCAAGTTCCACAGAAGAACTGACATGAGGTATTGCATGAGGTATTGTGTGATTTTTTTTTTATTATTTATTTTTTTTTTTTTGTGAGAGGGACTCCTGACCCTGACTTTCTGATTTTCCTTTCTAGAAATTTTTGGTTCCTGCACCATGGTCACTTCAAAATAATAGCTTTGAAGTGTGTGGAGCTGGGGGTGGAGTTTTCCTTCTGCCCCTTCATTTGCACATACCTGTAGACTTTCTGCTGGCTACCAGTGGGACTGCATGGAGGTAAAAGTATCCTTATACCCTTTTATCAACTTTCTTCCACACAATGTATCCTTAAGATGGTGTGCGTATTAGTTTTGGTACTACATGGTGAAATATGGTACTAACTAAAACTGATGCACTCCCATCTTGATATCTTTAGATATCTGGGTTTTAATATTTAGTGAGAAGTGTTACGTGTGCCTATAGCTAATTCGGGTCAGGATCACATCCTTCTGCAGGAAGATGGGTAGTGTAGGAGTAGCTAAATAATGAGGAAGAAACTGTGAAGAGTACTCCTGGTATACCTATACTTTTTGTAGAAGTGTTTGATCTAATGTTCACAATATGGGTGAGGATTATCCTTCATACAGGCATATCTTTGGTCTCCTGTGAGTTGAAGACTGCCCTGTTCAGGACTGCCCTGTTCAGACCCTGCCTTTGCCACTGCCCTGAGTCTGTGGCAGGAGAAGCTGATGCTGGAACAGCCGCTGGAGCTTTCTGTGTCTCTCCCAGATCCTCCTTTCAGAAGGATTTGAGTGCATAGAGGTTTCTGCAGACAAAAGGCCAGTATAGCCCAAGGCTTCCAGAGTTTTCCAGGTGGCTTTTGAATGTTCACAGGATGACTTTACATGCAAACTGTTGTCAGTCTTTCTTCCCTTGTAGTCCCTATTGACACAGAAATGCAGTCTGCTGCTCATCAGCCACGCTGAATTTTGTGACACGGGAGTGAAAGAAAAGGAAAAAGTCTTTGACCTTGTTAATTGAGCAAATTGAATTTTCTGATATTACATCATCTTCATGTCGTTTTACAGCACCTTTCTAACCCTGAGGATACTGTAAACCATGGCCAGAGGTGCATTTTCAAAGCTGAGATCTGGAGCTTCTAAACAATTGTTTTATTGAATTTGAGAGTGGTGATGGTAGCTTACTGGGTATTACTGCAGCCAGAAAAGATGTTAAATCTAGGTAGAAGTAGAAAAAATGTGAACATTTGTATATTTTCTGTAATAGCCTCTATTTGACTAATCTGAACACATTCATATCTGGATCAGGGAGGCAGGATATTCTTTTTTTTTTTTTTTTTTGCCAATCATTGACAGCTCTTCAGCAGTTTTCAAAAAGCTGTCGACAAAAGAAAAAAAAATGTTAGAATGTTAATTTAAAAAAAAAAAAAATCCCTGATCTTTCGATATGGGCTTGTCTTTTTTTCCCTATAGATGGAAATCTCTCAGAAACCAGGAACATAACAGAAGCTGAGATGGGACATCTTAACTTAATTACTTCAGGTGCAGTATCCTATATTTGGGGAAAAACTTTTAAAGCATTTGTTAAAGTTGTGAAAGTTGAGGGGGGGGGTGTAAGTATTCAGAGGAACACCCATACCTTTAACCACATACAGAAAAACTCTAAAAGGAGTGTCTTTGTGTTTGTCCTGTACATACAGATATACTTATGTGTATACACAAACCCACACTTCATTTAACCTTCTTGTTGATAATGGCCAAAGGCCAGAAGAGTAAAATTTTGATTTGCTGCACCTCAGAAAGCAACCTCCTCCTTTCAGATGCCTTTGGCAAGAGAGAGCACAGTTAGTGAAACAGAGTACTGCTGGGTTGAAAACGCTGCCAATGCAGATGACAGCAGCACTTCGTCTCAGTGGAAATGCTTTGTAGCTTGAGTCATGCCTTGCCCCCTCAGACATGCTCAATACAGCTCCCCCTGTCCCCCACCTCCTTCTCATAGCCTTCCTAAAATGCCTTTCTCTCAACAGGGAGGGATCCTATGTTGAGGGTAAACATAGCTCCACCTATTTCCATCTTTGTTTTACTTCATTTCAGGTTTTCAATATTGTTTAAGCATAAGATACAACAAATTGCAGAAATGGCAATTCATCCAACACTTCTTTAAAAGTTCAGATATTCAGAAACAAACATAATGCTTTCTTTTGACCATATTCCTACTGTGCAAGTCCACACAGGATGCAGTAAGCTATAGTTGTTGCCATAGTGAATTATTTTAATAAGATCACTTCAGAGGGTTCCTTCTCTCCTTAAATTCTTTAAACATCAGGGGTATCAGAGAAAAGAAGGAAGTGTGTGATGCCAGTTGCGTTGCTTATTTATGGGCTCACCAGTTTTTGTATTTTTATTTTCATTTTTATTTGCTCTCTCCTAGCTCCTTCCTGAAATAGCAGAAACATCTGTCTGCCTTCATTGAGGAGAATCATTTATGAGTCCCAGATTTACCAACAGTATCATTTACATCCAGCAAACCTCACTCTTGGTCTTATTAATTACTTTCCATCTGCTTTTCCCTCAGGCATCTTGGTTAGCAGAAAAATGCTGACAATCAACAGTAATGGCTTCTTAAGTTAGTTAGTTATTAAGTCAAGCCTTTTGCAGATACAGTTTCAATAAATAAGTGGGTTGGTTGTTGTTTTCTTTTTAAGAAAGAGTCATCTTTGAACTGGACCTAATTGAAAAAAAAAAATGCAACTGTTTCAGAAGCAGTGGACAGTATGGAAGGGGGGAGTGGTTTGCTTTTTAAAATTTTTTTGTTTTATTTTAAACTGACTTACAGTCTTAGTCTCTGCTTTGAACTTGTAGGCTGAAAGAAGTGCCACTTGGATTCTGTAGTTCTATCCTCAACTCGCAGAAAAAGTAGAGCTCTGAGAGTCACTGTTGGAAGCAGTTACTGTGGGCAAGAAGGGATGGTCCTACTAGGGTTTGGGGGTTTTGCTCTAGTTGTCTTTTTTTGTTGTTGTTTAAGTGAACCTTTATATTTTTCTTTTCCCATGAATTTTCCCTCTTTTGGCTAGGTTGCTCTCTCAGTCTCCTACTGGGAAAGCAGCATTGAACTTGCAGTGCTGAAAAGATGATTAATGATAGGCAAAACTATACACAACATGCAGTTTATTTGGGGGGGGGGGGGAGGAGTGCACAGTGAAATGCTGCATTGGAGAATTCTAGGCAAATGGTGTGTGAAATTGTTGACAAATTGCCCTCATTAAGCTCACTAAATGAATGCTTTCATGAGAACATTGGCTTGATATCACCATGTACAATGTAACTTCTACTTGAAATTGCATGTGCTGCTATTCTTATCTTTTAAACCCTTGTAAGAGCTTTACCGTTTGGATAAAGCAAGCCATTGTAGCTGTCTTCACTGTTTAGTACATGGGATGTGAAGGAAAATTTTTTGAGGGTGACTTCTATGAGTAGTTCTGAATTATTCATTATAATGTACCATTCTGAGCCCGGTCACAAAAGTTCATAAATGCCAAGAAATGGATTAGAAATGCCTGAAGTTCCTCAGACTCTAACTTGATCCCTGTCAATGAAAGGACAACAGTCACAGAAGCCTCTGTTTTAGAAAATGCAATTTTGGATACTGTTAATCTTGTTGATGGTAAAAAGCTTTCAGAAAAAAATGTCTTAAAGGTGATGGTCCAGCATGTTCACTGGCATTCGAGTAAGGTCAGTGTGCACTACACACTTGCCCTATGAAGTTAAATTCTGGCCATCAGCCTAAATATGCCCCACTGGGGAAATAATGATATGCAGAGCCATCACAGGGAGAACTGTATAGACTTCTGAGGCCTTCAAAGATGAAGGTCAGGCCATGGCCTAGCATCCAGGCTTATACCACACACAGTGTGTGTTTGTTGCCTGGTTTTACTATAGGAAAAGGGAAAGTATACACGCAAAATGTACCAGTGTGAACTGTTTACCTTTGATTAAGCAGTTACTTTAGCTGCTGCAAAGGAGTAGGAGATGACAGTCAACCTGTATTGAAAAATGATCCATACAATGAAAAATCCCTGTCCTAAACCAACTTCAGCTTTGAAAGCAAACAGTTGTTTAAGTTAAAGCTATTAATTCTGATATTCCTTTAAGCAGTCTAATATTTCTAATATTAGATTTTAACATGTAAAGGGAAGGCAGTGGTGTGGAAAAACACATCTAAAGAGAAGATATCCAGAGCCTTAGTAACAGACAATATTTCAATATAGGATCTAAAGTTTTATGTCACCCACTCCTGTACTGATTGCTATCGCTAGCTGCTTGATCTGTTTGATTGTCTGTCCAAGGGAAAGGAATGAGTTCAGTACTTGATCCCAGCTCATGTAATCTGCTAGTTGATAATGAAGGCCTCCATTGCTTTCCATCAGATCCTGAAGACAGGATCTACCCTTGTTTGTTGCACTCTTTGCACTGTCATCAGGTGTCTCTTTGAGCCAAGCTGTGTGGCAATGAAATGGCCAGATGACTCCTGGGGCCATCAATGAGGGGCATGTTATGTTTGGGGGGGGGGGGGAGGGCAGTGTCTCACAAAAGAGAAGTATCAATGAAAATCAAATTGAAAAAGTAATGCTTCAGCTGTTGGCTCACTTTGTAAGAAGATCCCTATAATATTTCTCTTAACTATGAATGACATGTGCAAGTGATTTAATATGTATGAGCAAAAATATTTAGAATAATAGATCTAAATGTTAGAAATGAAACAATTGAGACTGATTTAATGAAGCCAGAAATTAGCCTGTTAAATGATGGCTCATAAAATTTCTGGAAATATCAAATTCATGCTAATTGGGTTGGCTTTACATGTGGTCACTGTCCTTATGGCAAATTTCCAAATTAGTCACGGACATATGGGACAAGGCAAGCTGTCTGTGGGGGGATGAAAACTGGAGGAGGCAGGGAGCATTTTCCCTGAACCTGAGGCACTGCATGCTAGAATCACGCCACTGGAACATTTGCCATAGGCAGTGTAAAACCTCCTAGCAGAGCACACAAACAAGACTGTCCTATTGTGCCAAGTTCTGGTTCTTGACCAAGAGTGCAGGTGTCTAAGTTTAGTCCATACCTGGGGCTAAACTATAACAGTTGCTCTGTCACCCACTGACCACTCACCAGACAGGAAGAGGAATCATGAAAAGGAGAGCAGACCCATGGGTTGAAGTGAAACAGATTTAACAAAACAGCGCTCGTACTGACAAACGTACACAGAGTTATGCTCAGCTGAATGAATATGCAGCAGTCACAATCAACAGGAGACCAGCCCTCAGGAGCAGGGAGGAGCCAGAGGAGGAGCAGGAAAAACTCCAGAAGGAACCCCACAGGAGCTCCCCTTCCTCAGCAAACCTTCCCCCTTTATAATGCCCATGCCATGATGGGATGGGCTGCACCTGTAGCTCACTCAGGTCAGCTGCCCTGGCTGACTTGGAACTGCTGATGGCCTGCCTGGCATGGCATGGCTGGGATTCTGTCCCAGCCAAACCAGGACAGCAGGACATGGTAAGAATGGCATTAACGTTACTAACAATAGAGGCACTGTTGGTTTTCTTTACCTTTGGGAGAAGGCACATAGCTTGCTTTCAGTGGGCGCAAGCTGCCTCAGAGGAAACCTAGTTCAGCTCCATCTGTGAGTCAGGTGACCTAATGACTGGGCAAGATATGATTCTTCCATGCCTGTGAGGAGATCTAGGGTCATCAGAGAGACTTGCCCCCCCCCGCCCCCCCCCCCCCCCCCAATAGGCCTTGTGCAGAGCTATTGGTGAATTCACTGAAGACCAGGGCTAAGACCTCCAAGCCAGGATCTGAAGGAATTCTAGGCTGGCTGTGCAGGGAGTGACACCACCAAGGGAAAAGGAGGCATTTTGGCTGCAGACTGGGCAACTCAGGTGTGATGTCTCAGAAAGCCCTGAAATACAATAAAACTTTCCAATAGAAACTTGGTGAAACTCCTTTTCATTGTGCTGCCTCTCCTTAGAAAGGAAGAAAGACCTGGGAGGGAGCCCATTAGGGCTGAACAATTCAAGAGCCACTGCCTGTGAATTTTCTTAGGATGTCTTGCATTAACATCAGTCTGAGGCAGAAGAATGGAAGTGGCAGTGGCGAGAGACCAGAAGAAAGCAGTTGGTTCAGGGAACACCGATGAAAACTGAATATAGAGGGAAGTTAGTGGAGATTAGTGGTGAGGAGAAAAATTCTACGGAAATGTGAGAGGTTACTGGTTACTGCCTTTGGAGGGAAGACCATAAGGGTGGAAGGGAGCTTTGTTGAGTGAGGTATCTGGGATAAATAGGGCCAGAGAAGCTGAGACTACAGCTAGCCAGATGTGAAGAAAGAATGTGAAATGAGGTGTCAGTGTGCGTGTGCTGTGGCACTGTTCGTATGGGTAGTAGACCAAGGTCTACACAGAAGGAACAGTGCTTATAGAGATGCAATGGTCAGAAGCAGCTCTGTCTAATGCAGTGTTCTTTGTCCGGCACCCTGTGATCCCACAGCACCTGGGGGTTCTTGGGAGAAGATACACATTACTGAAAAAATGCTTCATCTTTCCCCAGTGTTGATTCCTGCAGGTTGTTTCTAGACAGAGGTTTCCAGAGTTTGTCCATAGCTCTGTTCGGGGGGTGTCCACAGTGTGAGTGCCCACAACATGCAACCCAGGCACAAATCTCACCCTGCTCTGTTTTTCACAGAAAGGAAACCTGGCCATGCCAGCTGCACACTGTGTTGCAGCCAGGGTCCCAAGAAGAATGACAGTGTAGACGCAACCACAGTGCTTGGAAAATCTTACGTTGCCATCAGTGCTTCTCTTAGTCCATCTAATAGTCTGTTTAGCAGAGTTTAGGCTTCCAACCTTGCAAATGATCACGATAGATGTCAATGATATGAGGTATCTTCTTAAGTTCGATCTTTGCTTAGTTCTGGGAGAATACACCAGCCAACTGTGTGTTTTAAACCAAACAAAAACTGCCTACATTAGAATCACGAGGTCAGACATAAGCTATGAAGAGCCAGAATTAATTTTGCCTTTACAGTCCTACTATGTCTCCATTGTGCTCATGCATTATAATGCCATAATTTACATAATTGCAAACTGCTTCTGGGAATTAAGTGCTTTTGCAGCATTGGTTGTAGGCCCCAGCCTTGTCTGTTATGGAAGGTGTATTGTGGACAAGTCAGGGGAATTCAGGATGGTGGTTCTGGATTTGCACACAGTCTTCATTCCTGTGTTTTCTAACACTTGAGACTTAGGAGCTTGACTTTGTGAACTCACTGTTCTTTTCAACAGATTTTACATGTAATGTAAAACATGTTTCAACACAGTTTGAACTTTATTGCTTTTGTTGTTGGAAGGAGGGAAAAATCATGTCTCGGTGAGGATTGGATTGTCTTCTGTAAAACTGAAAAAAAAATCAGCAAAAATATCTTAAAATCTCAGGTGGGTTAAAATACTTTTCTTTGAGATTTGAATTACTTGAGCTTCTGAAAGAGGCTTAAAATAAAACTGGATCTTTATTTGGTAGAACTGCCTGTACTTCATCTGTTCTGTGACCCTATCAGCACCTATCATAAGACAAACTCATTAAAGTCCAAAGTGTCCTAGAACTTGAACACCACCTTGATTTAATGCATTTTAACCAGAGCCTTTGCTTGGATGGAGCAGCAGATGGATGACCTCATGCAAGGGGATGCGATGAGAGTTACCAGCCAGCAGAACAGACTCCACTAAAAGCTACCCCTTAAAATACAGTCTGAGCTATCCTTAGGTCCTGCAGCTTTTTAGTCATGTAGATCAAGTCACTCATAATTATACTAAGGCTACTAATGATAAAATGGCACATATTCTCTGATCATATGGCAATGAGGCCATAACTTTTATCTATAATGATGAAGATAATCTAGATTTTTTTTTTTGTTTAGGAGGTAGGTAGTATTAATGGATCATTTTGTAGTTAATAAAACAATATGCTTTTGATAATTGTTTTAAGTTGCCAGTAACATGTTAGTCAAATTACTTTTGGATTCTTTTTCACTTTAGAATGCCCAAAAGCAGTCAACACAGATATTATCATGGAGCGTTCACAAAATATATGCAGCCATATGAACATAGTGATGTGAAAGTAGAATTAATTAGAAAAATATTACTTGGCTTCTGCTGTCTTTAAAAGGATACTAATTTTTCCATAATTTTATTTAAATACAAAGTGTGAAAACAAATGCTTAAAATGTCTCAAGTATGAAAAATCAAAGCTTCCTACTCCAAATAGGAAACTAGTCTTAGTTTTGTTGCTGGAATTTGAAGGCCTGGGATACAAATGGTGTTTAAACTGAAGTTTGACATAAAGCTAGTTGGAAGTAGCTGAAAGTTTTGGGGTTTGTTTATTATTATTTCAAAGAAGAAAGCTTAGACTAAAACCGAAGGGAAAAAACAAAACAAAACACCAAAATCAACTGTGGCAAAAATTCCAAAGCCAAAATATTTAGTCTTGGAATTGCTGTGATGATGCCTTATGGAAATAGTTCAGTTGCTTTCAATTATTTTTTTTTTTCTTTATCCAGAACCCTTTGTTTGGCTACCTCTTCCAAAATCACTGTGGTTTTATTCATGGAATAGAAAAATGGTGCATCATGAGACATGTAATGCACCACAGAGGGAGGCCCATAATGAATAGAGATGTAATACAAACACTCCCAGGAACGATTGTAGCAACACATCCAAATAGAAACATTTTGGCCCATTGCTTTCTTGTTCTTCCCCAGTCCTAATAATTTCTAAGTTCTTCTCTCTGAGACAGGATACAAATCTAAGAAAAATGCATTGATGTCTCCTCATGAAGAAGGAAAACAGCAATGGCTCGTATAACAATGAATCTTTCCCAGTCTTGCAAAACTAGGAGTTGATAGCAGTCCATCTCCTCCCTTCTTAGGTGGGCTCATACTGCTTATATTAAGAGTCAACAAACCTGAAAGTTGTTCTTATCCTTACAGAAAGCACTTTGTGTCCTTTGGATCGTTTAAAAGATGGCAGAACTGATGTGCTTTCAGATTCTTTGCACCGTTTTGAAGGCTAGGGTATCTTAAAGGGGTTTTGTAAACAGTTTCACAAAGGGATTATATGATGTGGTTCAGGCAGCTTAACTTGGTTATAACCAAGTGACTCCTACCCGTCCTTTGAGTTTATATATAAATACACTGTTTGTAGTTCAAGTTGAATAGTCTCAACATATAAGGCACTGACCAACTGGAAGATGACAAGAAAAAAAGACTACTACATAACTTTGCCAAGAATGAGTGAAACATCTCTGAAACTGTTAAAAGAAAATATCTTCTTAGGGCACATTCACAGGCACCATAATGGTACTAAGTCCCAAACCATATGGCTAGGCATAATAGGCCTCCCAGACTCCCACAGCGAATCCCGCAATGAAGCAAGTGTTTGGTAAATACTGAAGGGCTATAAGATGACTCAGGCCTAGTTGAAACTTGTGGGTCCTCTTTGAACTAGCATTTCCCAACTTCTCTGTTCATGCTGACACTTTTGGGCTTATGAAGCTCCAAGACTGCCCTAAATGCCTTGCACAGAACCATTACCCATTGTCAGCAGTATCATCTGTGATGGATACGTTTCTGCTGAGAGTTTTATGTCTTTGAACCAAAATGAGTTTGGTACTTTGCTGCTTCTCTATGTGCCCTCCATTTCATTCTCCTCTAGAAAGAGTGTAATGGGATGTGCAGCAGAAATACTCAGTCCATCATGTGAAAGCTGAATACAGATCTCCTAAGCCAAAGTGTTCTTTCCTTTTTAGGCTTTTTTTTTTTTTCCCTGTGGTGGGTTGGGTTTTTTCTGTTTTGGGGTTGTTTGTTTGTTTTTTCCCTTTCCTTTTGGTTCTGGTCATGTCAGAATATTCCTGGGATTTATGCCATAAACTTGATGGAGTGGTAACTTGTTTGTCCAATTACTTTATTCTTTACAGGGATCCCTCAACAGCTGAACTTCCTCTCTCACAAAGCACCAGCCTATGCTATTCTTGATGAGCAAAAATACTCCTTGGCAAAGGGATTCATTTTAGTTGTGGTGCATCGAATTTTGAGTTTGGAGGGAAGTTGCTATATTCCTTCTTATGGAGTCTCTGTTCTTTCTGAATCCTGTAAAATTATTTACATACAGCTATGCACTTGGGTCTATGTGAGATTATGTTTCTAATCAGTCTAAGAAATTTCTCTCTATATGCGAGAAAGGTTGCTGCAACAAATGCACAGCCTTCCAGGATTTGGAAGTGGGATCACTCGCCTTCTTGGCCCTATGACCCACACAGGGAGATTTTCAGGAGGTTGGCGGCCATGGGACGCACAGCACACAACGCGGCAGGAGGAGCTGAGAGGTTGCCTAGGGAGCCGTTCGCAGTGGCTACTCCCATCGCTGTATTTCAGGCTAAGATCAAGCGCAGCATGGCTGCACATGGAGCCAGGACGCCTCTTGGTTTCAGCCTGCCTGTGCTCTCCCACAGCTGGGGACGGGCATTGGCCTGCGGTGCTTGCTGGGGGAGGATGGTGTGGCTGGGCATGCTAGCCCACAGCTGCCTGTCGCTGAGTTGCAGGTGAGGGCTTGAGTGACAAAAGTGGTCTGCTGTGCCATGGAATGCTCTAGGTTTTTTCTTTAGCATCCTACTGTCCCTAGGTGAGTTCCTAGCAAGTGTTTGGGGTGGGGTTTTCAAACCCTACAGGCCATGTGTCAGGAAAAAAAGTAGTTGGTTGTATGTGCTCATTGGCAGCCTGTGTGCCCGCACGTGAGGCAAACATTAACCTTGCTCCAGAACATTTTACTGTTTTACAGAAGGCAGATTGCTTCTCCCCCATCCCCTGAACAGGTAACTCTGAAAGAGAAAATAGAGGATGTTAAAAGCAGACCCTTGTGTCAAAGCCTGCCTGCCTTTGTGCAGTGCAAAATTTGTTTAATATCTGCGGTTAGAAATTAATCTTCAATTACAGAAAACTATTTTTAGAGTATCTCGCATTTTCTTTTAAAAAACCTAGGGTAGTCATTTGATGAATCTGGCCCCAGAAGGCAGTATTTTCTTAGACCTTTACTGATTTTTGAGAATTGAAGAATGTGTGTAATCATCTTGAAGCAGGACCGAAAGTTTTTCACAAGGAGAAGCATTAATGACCAGTATCTGATGGGATTAAAACCTAATTAACGTTGCCCAATTACTTGTCAGTCATCTGCAGTTCCATGTGCCATTTGCATATGTTGACAAAGATGTAATTTGTGCAGAATTATCATTACACGCAGTAATCGTTTTGTGTGTGTTGTGACATATTTAGGAAGACAGGCTTTTTCATACATAAGATCATAGTGTGGTGCAGGGAAAACTGCTCAACTCATGGTTTAAATCAAATCAGGATGAAAGCGGTTTTGTCTGTTTAATAAGGACATGTAATGACCTGGTAATCAGTGAGCAATCAGTATCAGCAATACAACACATAAACCACAATAGTAGATACTTGCAAAATGTTAGTAAACAGCTATAAACTTCTAAAAACCCTTCTATAACTAACCCTGAAGAGTCCTAGTCTCACACACGCACGGCTGTGGGCACGCTCCTCCCCAGGCTGCGTGGGTTACAAGCACACACCCCTCTTCTGAGGGTGGGGTGAGGTGCCAGTGAGGCGACTTTTGGCAGTGTCAGACCAGGCTGGACTGCTGCTCTGTGCCTGCCCTGAGGTCTCTCTTCACCCGTCACAAACTTTCATCCTTTTTTGCTTCTTTTCAACCTCTTTCCCAAAATCCCTTTGGTGACCCTTGATTACCACTTAATCTGGGTAACAGTATCTTGAGCAAACTTCGTTGTTGTTTTTTGTTGTTTTAGCATTAGCCCTTTAGGCAAACATCCTCTCAGGTCTGGCAGTTTTGGTATTAACCTATTCACCCACGCATTTGGCAGCATTTGGCAGCATCTCTATTGCCTTTTTCTGGGCAGAGGCAGTGTGGACTCGCCCGCGGTAGTGAAAAACCTGGATTCCCAATTCTGTTGTTAGGGTAGGCTGCCCTTGGGAAAGGCTCTTACCCTGCCAGTGCTGTCCATTACGCCACTGAGCATAGTCCACCATTTCAGATACGTGAGGTCCTGTTAGATGACGTTGGTAGCGGTAGGCGAGTCCGCATCAGGGTTTGTAATAACAGTCCTAACGTTTGAGCTGATCGGGCACATGCTGCTGCTGGTTTCCTGACAATCCCTGTAGGTCTTGAGAGGTAAAGTCTGACTTCCGGGGTGAAAGAAGCAGTAGTTGTTTTTAAGAAAGCTGAATTAAATAGAAACATCTCGTCTCAAAGCACCAGCCCTATAGGACACTTGGAGAACTCATTGGGGGATGTTAAAGAATTGGGTTTTTACCTTCGGTGTAGTGACAAAGGCCAGGAGTGATTCACTGCAGTGGAGAGTTCGTGGGAAGACTGTTTGCAAGGGAACAACAGCTGGAACTCCGGCGAAGCCGGGAACGCCAGGGAAACCGACGCCTGTGGCCTCCTTCTACACACGGGGGCTTTCTGACAGCCCCTGAGAGCTGCACAGGGCCGCAGGGTGCCACGAAAGTGCCCGACCCGCCGGGCTAACCATCGGACGGACACCGGGGCGAGCGGCTGCCGGTCCCGCCGCGGACCTCCCCTGCGCGCTGTGCCGCCCGGCCCCGAGGCGGGGGGGGGAGCCGGGGCCAGGCCGGGCAGGGCCCGGCAAACCCTCGCGCCGGTGCACGGCCGGGGGCGACCTGAGGCGGGCCGGAGGGCTGCGGGGCTGGGGCAGACCCCCCGCCAGGCGAAGGGCAGGACGGCCGGGCCGGGCGGTCCCCGGGGCGCTCCGCTGGGCTACGGCGGGGTGGCGGGGGGGAGCCCCTGGGCTGGGCGCTGTGTCTTTAAAGGCCGGGGCCGGCTTTCGGCTCCATCCCCCCATCCCTCCCCCCGGCCCCGCGGTGCCGGGCGCCGGGAGGAGGCGCCTGCCGCTAACAAAAGTCTGCGGCGGCGGCTCTCCCCTTCCTCCCTGCCCGGGCAACAAGTGGCTGGAGGCGGCTTCCCGGGGGAGGCAGCGGTGGCGCTGCGAGGAGGAGGAAGGCGGAGCGGCGCTGAAGTACCGGAGGAGCCCCGACGCCGGCCGCGGGGCGGCAGAGCCAGCGCCCGGGGGCCGTCCCGCTTGTGGATTATAACTGGAGCCGCCTCCCTTGCCCCTGACACTCCGGCTGGAAACCGGGGCGGGGAAGGCGCCTCGATACATCGCATTTTTTATTCGTGTCCTTTTATTTTGTTTGCCTTTTTTTTTTTGAATCCGCGGTTGCTCGGCGCCCCGCGGTAGAGATGCTGCGCGGCAGCGTGGGGAGGCGGCGGCGAGCATGAAGCCGGCAGGATGGGCGCGAACAATGGCAAGCAGTACGGCAGCGAGGGTGAGTCGGGGGAGGGGGGAAAGAGGGGTGCTGGGGTAACAGCGGGGTCACCCCGGCCCGAGGGAGGGGGTTGCCCGGGCGAGAGGCGCCGCGGAGGGGACCCCCCGCCGCGGCACCTCTCGCCCGGGCACCCTCCCCCCCCCCCCCCGGGCCGGAGCGACCCCCTCCGGGAACCGGGACATGGCCCCCTGCACTGAAACCCTTAAAATACCCTTAATTAGGGCTTTTTGTAATAGGTGGGAGGTAACTGCTGTCTGAATTCATGTTGTAAGGGCAGCGGTGTGGCTTCAAACGTGGAGGTAGCCGAGGGGTTGTGGCAGCGAATCTTTGCGACAAACTTTTCGAACGCTCTTTGTAATCCTTTTCTACTTGTCTTTATATCCCAGGATCCTTGTATTATGCAGTATGCTATATGACGGCTTCCTGTCTGAACAAAAAAAAAAAAAAAAAAAAAAAAAAGAAAATTAACCCCAGGAAAAAGGGGGGGGGGGGGAGAGTTAATGTTCTCCAGCTGTTATCCATGGATTGTACTCCTGCAATTTCGCTTCAGTGAAACTTTAGCGGGTTTGGTTGTAGATATACAGGGCCTGATTCATTCTTGTGCAAACCTATTAGTCTCGCTGGACTTGCATCAGGGATGAATTTCAGCTGCTTTTGCTGCTGGTGTGAAGGACTACTGGAACAGTCAGCTGGTATCAGGCAAACCAATGGCAACTACAGACAGTTTGTCTTCCTGCCAGCTGGTTTTAGGGTTTCTTTAACTTTTAGCTGTCTTGTATATGTCTTGCCCTTATAGTATTTAGGGAACTATATAGGACATATGTTTTCCCCTCATAGTATTGGACAACTATATAGGATCACTATATATCCCACGGTTTTTTTTTTGTTGTTGTTGAGGGTTTGTGGGTGGAGCGAGGGAGATGGTGCTATGGTCTGCTCGATTCTTTGTGAGTCCAGAAGGCAACTGCCAAAGAATACACCTCTCTCACATCCAAAATATGCATAAAGATTGTGAAAAGGAAAGGGAGAAAACACCGCTTCTCAAACAGATTCTGTGGTTACTTTTGTGTATTGCCAAACGAGCTCTGGCTTCGGAAGAGTTGAAGAAGTAGAAGCTTTAAGTTAAAGATATTCTCACTGTTGTGGGGTGTCGCTCACTTAATACAATCACTAGAATTACTTCTGCATAAATGATGTGAAACTGGAAGTTGCAATCAAAGCCCCTTTGGATTCCTCTTGAAAGGGGAAATCCTTATTTGTCTCCAGAGACGAAAGGGTCAGTGTTTATAGTTTTGGTCACTTGCAAAAAATCACGTTGCAGAGGGTGTTTAGCTTGATGATAGGAAGGCATGGCTGCATCCCTGAGCTTTCCGGTGAGTTTGGAGGAATGCTTACTTCAATTAATGTATGGTTTTGGGGGAGGAATGTGATGGACACCGAGTCTTCTGCAGCCCTCAGTAAAGTGAAGGAGAGCTTAACTCTTCCAGAACTACCTGATAGGAACTGTGAGGAAGAGGAGGATTGGTGAAACTAGGATATTCTTAATTCACCCCTTTCCTCCAGTCAGAGTGGACACTGGGTCCTGGGAATGAAAGCTACATGTGGCAAACTAATCTTTGCAGTACAGACCATTGCCTGGATTGAGAAATGGGTAGAATACTGGTTTAAAAATAAAAGAAAATCCAAACCCCACAGCCAAAACTTTGATCTTTCAATTTAGGTAACTTGTCCCATGTGTCGTTAGCGTGCTCATGGATTTAGGTTTCCTGTCAGCTTCTAGGCATCATCAATTACTGTGAAACCTTGCTAGTTTCTCTCTGGCTGATGCAAAGGAGAAGAAATCTAAATCTGATGAAGGGAGGCCTTTTTTCATAAGCTGCTGGGAATTTTGGTGACTTTGACAATTGAACTGCTTAATTGCCATAAAAGGTTGCTTTTTAATAGGGTGTGATTATGATCCCGGGCGGAGGGGTAGCATGCTAGGGAACACCCAACTGCCGTGTGCTTCAAGAGCAACCTGAATAGCTGGGTTGAGGTTCATAGTGGCATCTGTGGTTAGGTGTGTGGTACATAGTTTCAGCACAGTGGGCTTTGTAGACTGGTGTTGTATTGTGGTATGTCTTTTTAGAATGGAGAAAAGTACCTTTGTTAGCTGAACTTCTTGAATGCTGTGTTCTCATTTAATGCTTGCTAATATCTTAGATGGGATTTCAGAGAGACAACTGCAAATGATTTTTAAAATGGCTGTTTTCCACGCAGCCTTCCATCCACTGTGAAGCTGCAGAACATCGGGAATTTGCCCAAAGTCCTTCTCATCTCAAAGCTGAAGAGACGCATTAGGGCAAGGATAATTCCTGCTCAAGATATCACTTCTAAAAAACGAGATAACCTTTATTGCTAGGAAATGACCTTTTGCATGAATCATTACACTTATCTGTACACAATTTCTTGAAATTCACACATATACTGTGTATATAATAACCTTAGGCAGCTAAGTGTTTGTGACTAATCACATACACTACTCTGTACTGCCTTTATTCATGTGTTTGGTTGGCCAAGGCTTTATTGAATAGAATTTTATTGGAAGCTACAATTGTCGTGTTAAGGTTGACAGGAGTTGCGTGTTTGAGTTGTCTAAATCAGTTTGTTTACAGAGTCTGGTGAATAATTCCTGACACCTTTGATGACTATATATGTTTTCCATAAATTTGATTTTCTAAGACAGGGTAAAATTTGCTCTGAATGAAGCTTAAATGTGAATAAAATTGCTTCTCTGAAAAATCATGTCATGCAGATGGGATATGAACATAATACTTATTTAAAAAAATAAAATTACAACAAACCAAATTTTGTCTACAGGAGTTTACCTCTTTTAAAAGTAAATTATTAAATAAAAGTTTATTTTCCTAGTTTTCATTTGTCCTTTAAAATGTTTCTGTAAGGGAGATTATTTCTGAATGCTTGTTCACCTAGAAAAATATGGAGCATGAGATTTCAGGCTTATCCTAGTGTGCAGTAGATCCTGACTGAAGCATTAAAGCTTGAAGTTAGTCTTTCTGAATGTGTTCCAGCAGTCATGTTTGAATAGCACGACTGAAGCTAATAGATTACTGGAGCAAGAAATCCATTTGATCATGGAGCAGTTCCTGTAAGGCTTGCACCTATGCAATGGAAATGTATTGTCAGTTACCTTAGCAAGAGTGCTTACTGTCCTGCGCTTTCTTGCCTAAGGGGTAAATCATTCACCTTCCTGTCATTTAGTTCTTGGCTTGAATTTTAAATAAGAGCAGGCATGCCTACCTCATGTCTGATAGCTTCTACAACAAGCTGGTCCTTTCGCTATCAAAAATCAGGGTTTTTGTTCAAGGAGCTTTGCAAAAATGTATTGCTGAAGAGAATTGCAGCTGACCAAATACAAAATGATTCATCATCACAGATAAGGATGCTGAATTGAAGTATATTGCCGCTTAACTATTGTCGAGTTGATTAGACACCTAAGCAGTTGCTGTTCATGCTTTGTTGCACACCGATTCTGTAACAGTTCTGTGCAGAATAACCTTATGTGTGCTGGGCATGAGGCTAGACGGGCGCTGGCTATAGAGCCTGCTGGTGGCGTGGGGAGCAGCTGACAGCTACCTGCTTTCTTGGGGAAAAGGTGGCTGAACGCTGTCCCTCGCACCACCTGAGACCATTTTCTATCCCCAAGGGGAGGACTTTAAAATCGCAGGATTCGGTTTTATAAGGAAATTGTCTTTGTGACATGACCTGGAGGAGGAATCCGTGTTCTTACATATAAAAGGAAGCTGTGGCACTGAGGTGGAATGGCTGCTTTGCAAAATAACTGTGCCTTTTCAACAGCTGTTGTCTTCCCAAGTGAATTCTTCATTCAATTGTGAGACTGAGAACCAGTCAAATTTGAGAGCAGCTAAATAATGGTACAACATTTTGACAATACCATTGTTCAGACCTTATGAAGGGATGTCTTTTTAATGACTCAACTGTCCAGATTGCTGCAGTTGTTGATAAAACTTCCTTTGGGTATCTTCTGCACTTTCTCCTTCCAGAAGCTGATCTAGAGAGGGTTGGTGACAGTGAGCAGCAGCTCTGGTTGATCAGCTAAAACATATCATGAAAGACTTGATAGGACAGAGGAGCCTCATACTGTGGAGAATGGAGCATGGCAAGGGAGAAATAGCTGGAAAGGCAGCTTAGGCAAGAAAATCAACATCCTTCCTGAATCACAAGCCTTGCTGACAATCTGATTTTTTTTTTTCTCTTTTTGAATCTGAATATTTAATTTTGAAAGATGTAAATGGAAACTCTTAGGGAATAACTTTAACTCAGTTCTAGTTTTGAAAATGTTCCTTGTCCAAACTTTTTATTTGTGGCATTTTCTATTCACAAACCACTTGGCGGGATGATTCTTGTGTAGGTCCCAGTGTCCTGCTAATGTAAGTGCCAGTGCAGAAACATGCCTGTCATGGGATGAGGCTGCCACAAAGCACAGGCAACATGGTTCACAAAAGTGGCTTTAACAATGATGTTGTGTGAGCTGGTGTATTGTAGCTGAAGCTTTCTAGGGATTGCCAGCAAGTAGCGCTGTGGTGAAATAGGTCACTGTTCATTTTGGATTAGGTTACTCTCTTAAACCCCTCCCTTCAGCAGGGGGAAATAGTTAAGATCTGCTTTACAGATCTAAGATTTCATACTTGTGTCTTCTTTCTTGACACAGTAACTGGACACAGTAACTCCTTGTGAATGCTGCCTTTGATTTCCAACTAGATCTCTGCTAATTTAGTGGTGGCAAGTATTCTGACACGTCAGAAGTTGTATATGGAAATCTTTTAAAACCAAAAGTTCTGTTATTCAGGACCTATAGACTTTTACATATGTTAGGATTTGTTTCCCCACAAAGTGTTGGTAGATTAGCTTCTCACACAGTGCTCATGTCATGTGTGAAAAACCATATAACATGATGGTCTTCCACTAGAGAAACAGTACTATTGATGGGTAAGCTGTTTTGTTTAAGGAGTTGAATCGTCATTGTTTACCAATGGTTTATACTGGTTGTTAGAATCTGTGGAGCCTCACAGGATATTTTAATGAGGGTAAGGGAATGGGAAAGACAGTAAATTAGCTTTTACTGAATTATTTAATTACAAAATTGGGACCCCCACCCCTTCTGAGGTATCTCCTCTGTGCACTGCACCTTCAGCAGCAAGGACAGTTTTTGATTCTGGTATTTATTTTTTTCCACCCCGTGAGATTCCCAGAGTCAAGTGAAAAGTCTCATTAAGTTAGGTGCTAAATGGCTGCTAGGCTGTGCAGTTTTTTTCTGCTTTGTTTTGATGTCTGAGTCGCACTTACACATTACTATCTGATGTGTTACACATGAAGTTTAGCATATAGCCCTTACTACTGTCTTCCTTACTGTTCTGATCCTTTCCTAGGTGATCTGTTGAGGTAATGTATCTTGCTGCTCTTGTAGAAGTCTTTTTCATTCTGGTTTGGCTTTTTTTCTCTTGTACGCCTCCCCAGTGCGTAATAGCTGCAATTGAACCTTAACACCCTCCATAGGACTACTGTAAATATCTGCTCAATGGCACTTTTTGTGTTGCACTTGCTTATGTGATTGTGTTCTGTTTTCTGGTGCTTGTCCAGGGTTGATTCTTACATTTTACCTGTAGTTGGGTTTCACTCTGCTGCATTCAGGGAGTTGAGACCTGCTTCGTAACAGCAAGATTGGAACTTGGAAATATGGCAACATTCAAAATGTCAGTCCTTCAAGCAATGTTGATTTTTAAAAGTGAATTTGCACTCTGACAGTGGCCAACTGCTGCTAACCAGAAGTAACCATCATAAATGCTGCTTACGATACTTTTTTTTTTTTTTAATGTAACTTTCAAGTGAGCAATGCAAAAGGATTGTGTGTGTGTGTGTTTACTCAGTTTGTCTCCAAAAAGTAAATTTACTCTAAGCTCAGTGCTTATGTTGCTTGTTCTTGTCCAGATCACATGGCAGGGGCAGGAGGAGGGTCAGACACAGCACTTAACTGAGCTGCTGTGTTGCTTTCAGTTTCTCATGGTACGGTATTTTCTTTTTTTTTAAAAAATGAACTGCCTCTGTGTCTGTGTGTATGCAGGCATGTCTATTTATACACAAACACACAAAGTAACATATTTGTGGGGGATTTAGGCTTTAAAAAGTTACTAATGTTATCTGTAGCTTTCTAGAAAGTAATGTAGTGGCTCACATGCGTGTTATTTCATAAAATACTACTAAAATTTTATTATTATTTTCTTAATAGGTATAAGCTAACTAACTGTACTCTAGGGAGTTACCTTGTGCTTAGATGGTCCCTTCAGCCTGCTGCAAAATTAACCGGATGCTCTTTCTTTTGTACATTTAAAAAAAAAAAAATAACCGTTAACTGGGTGCCAGTCAGAGGCCTGAGTAAGCTTTGGTGCTGGTGATGCATGACATGGAAAGCTTCCAGCAGACCCCTCTCAGCTAAGGTAGTAGGAGTCTAGGACTTGCACATCCTAGTCCTTCTTTTACCCACTCCCCACAGGCAGGGAAGGAAATGAGATTGCTTTGGTAACTTTCCTAAACTGAAACTGTATTTTTGTGTTCTTGAAAGAAAGTCTTTCTACCAAACTGGACTTCATAAAATCCAAGCTGAAGTTGATACTGTGTCATTCCTTGTGGAAAAACATCAACATGTATTCAGAATTGGGTACCTGGTTTTAAGTCTAAATGGCTAAACCCAAAAATCTCTTCTGTGAACTTCGTTTTCTGGCATTTTCAATCCTTTGGCTACTTCTGGATTCCTTGCTTCTGTGAACAATTCCTAACTAGGAATTGGTTTGCTTCTTTATGGGTCTTGTTTGTGCTAGTGAAGTGACTGGCAGAAGGCAACGGATGACATGTGAAGGCTGAAATGCACAAGTGGTTTATTTCTGCTCTTTGTTTTGTAGTCAGCTATGTCTGTATTCTTTAATACAGCACATGCACTTTGCTAAATTAGGGCAACTGTTTCATTAAGGAGTAAAAACCTTCGAAACTTGAAAAATGGGTGGTGGGCTGCCAGTAGAATCTGTTCCTTCTTCATAAGGAAAAGCAATACTCAACACTTTCTAGGTATATAGACATACAATTTGTGATTGGATAGACATTATGCGGGTCTTTGTTACTGAAGTAGCATTTAGGTTGAGTACTAGTAGTGTTGTTGTAGCTGACCTTGGGGAAAAGCTATTAGCCTGATCATACCCCGCCACTTTAGTTCCAAGTCTACCTGTGTGCCTTCTAGCATAGACATCACGTTAAGGACAGTTTTATGCTAGACCTCCTTGGAGGAGTTGAAGCACAGAAGAGGTGCTACCATCTTGATGTTATGCTGTAAGTCATTAAAGAAGTCCCCTTTATCCTAGATCACACTTCTTTCGTGCTTGCCACTGTGGTGTCTGTATCTGTAGATGTCTGTTCATACGGAAGGAGAATTCAGCAGGGACCATGGCCATTCTTCTCATGAAATTATTTAGGTCTGCATATTGACTGAAGTAAGGGTCTTTACTCCAAGAAGCTCTAAAGCAGAAACAAACAGGACTAAATTGTGCTGATCAGACAAATGCTCTCGTATATCATCTACATGGAGGTGTGAAGAAGTGCTATTGTGATTGTGTTACGTAGACTGAACTGTAGGAAAGCCTGGGATAAGCACAAACAGTTTCAAGTACTGCCTTAAAGGAAAGGCTTGAGTTGGCAATGTTTGAACAGATATTTAAGGAATAGGCTCCAATTCTGTGCCAGTATCCAAACTCAAGAAAAGTAATTTCTTGGCAAAGTAGGTCTCTCTACCTTATACTGTTGTGACCTCTGCCTTAAGTAAATTGGGGGAAAAAAATTGTTAGGGGATTTTTTTTTTCTTTCTTTTTTTCCTATATGCATTTCCCCCACCTCACCAAGTTGAAACCCATGTTGTAAGACTACGTGTCCATGCAAATAGTTGTTTAACACATGTATCTGTGTTTATTTGAACTGGATGATTACTGTGAGGAGCTGCGTGGCGCTGGGAATCTTTTTCGTTCCTGTGTTCAGCAACACTATTTGATGAAAATGCAACCCCGGGTTTCATTTATGTGCACGGGCTTTTAGACAGAGGAATCTATAGTGGCATATCAGTTATTGTTCTGATTTTAGTGGATCTTTGCTCAGTGGGAAAGGTTTGTTTTCTAACATATCTGTTTTCAGAATTGAAATGTGAAAATGCATAACATACAGCAACTTGCATTCAGAAACAGGTGGCATGGTGACTCTCTTGAGCTGAAGAGTCATGTGGTTAGTCTTATGTTGCCATCCTTTCTTTGCTTTAGTAGTGCGCGTGGTAATACAGTACTTAACCTGGAGCTCTGTATTCCGGGCAGGCTGTGCTAATAAAACCTTTCAAGGACCATTCTTGGAGTAAAGAGAGAAACAGGAAGCTCTCTTTCATGCCCGTGTTTTGAATCAGGAAATTCCTGTCTACAATACATAAATTTGTCATGACAACATCTTAAATCATGTGACACTTTTCTTTCTTGGGGGTTTGTGTACGAATGTGTATAATAGCTGCGGGAATATTATACCGAAGTCTTCTCAAACAGCATACTAACTTGGAAGAAGGTGTGTTAATACTCTTTTCAGCGAATCTCTTTTAAAAATTATCTTCCTTGATTGCCTTCTTTGTTTCTGTAAAAACAATAACAAAATTTGCAGATGATACTATAAAAGGAGCAATTATAGAGTCAGATGTTTGTTCTTTTAAGAAAGAAAAGAAAAAGAAACAGCCAGAAACACTGGCATAATATCAGTGATAGTTAACTAGGAAGACCTCTTTCGATCAAGAGACACACAGCTTGTTTGACAGTGAAAGGAGAATTTGGATCATGTCAAGTTGTCACATTACAAGTGTAGTCTTGTCAGTTTGCAGGAAGCTGTGACTTTTATTGCTTGTATGACTGTGCATTATGGAGAAGCAGGCCATCTATTTAAGGCTCTGATACTACTTTGTTGCCAGATTGCACACAGATCTCTTTCTGTGTGACTGCATGGGATAGAGGAACTTGGAGTTTTGGGGTTTTCTCTCAATCTGTGTAACAGTTACTTAAAGAACTAATATTTCGTTTAAATCCTGTCCTTGAGAGATAGTAAAGCTATTGTGGGATCTGATGAACAGGAAGTGGATGCATTTGAGTTTCTTATGGTGCTCATGGCTCTTACCATGAAGTACCTTCCTGTTTTGTCACTGGTGCAATGATGGGAGTACTTGATCTAGCTCATCGCTGAAGTGCAAGGCAAAAGGGAACAGCTGGTCACCAACAGAAGTACTGAACATACCATCTTTTCTGTAATACCTGTTTCTATTCTCCACATTCCATTTGCCTTTTCTCTGACCATTCATAAGGAAGTTGCTTGTGGCATCAACATAGAATCATGAATGGTTTGGGTTGGAAGGGACCATTAAAGGCCATCTAGTCCAACCCCCCTGCAATAAGCGGGACAGCTTCAACCAGATCAGGTTGCTCAGAGCCCCGTGCAACCTGACCTTGAATGTTTCCAGGGATGGGAAACCACCTCTCTGGGCAGCCTGTTCCAGTGTTTCACCACCCACATTGTAAAAAAATTTTTTCCTTATATCTAGTCTGAATCTACCCTTTTTAGTTTAAAACCATTAACTTCTTGTCCTATTGCAACAGACCCTACTAAAAAGTCTGTCCCTATCTTTCTTGTAGGCCCCCTTTAAGGGCAGGGCAATAAGGTCTCCCGGGAGCCTTCTCTTCTCCAGGCTGAACACCCCCAAGTCTCTCAGCCTGTCCTCACAGGGGAGGTGCTTTAGCCCTCCAATCATTTCTGTGGCCTTCCTCTGGACACGCTCCAATGGGTCCATGTCTTTTCTGTGCTGAGGACTCCAGAGCTGGACACAGCACTCTAGGTAGGTTCTCACATAACTTTTTTTTTTTTTTAAACTAAGATGATGGAAACAATAAGCTATTGCTGAAATATGTGGTGAAAATTGTTGATATTGTACTACTACGACTCATGCTTTTAGAATTTTTGGAACTTTAGGATTTATTAAAAGAGGTATAAATAAAAGCCTTGGAGCAGAAGGATTTCAATTCCAATTAGCCATGCTGTCATTAAGTTGAAACTAACAATATGCTCTTGTATGTCAAGAAGATCTAGTAGCTGACCTTCCTCCCTGAGTGCATGTTTGATTGTACTCTTTTGTAGCCAACAAGCTTGAAGGTCCTCACCTGTTTTTAGCAGGGTTTGAGAGCATAGGTGCTCTTACGGCAGAGCCTCTTTCTGAGGAATTGTTCTCTTGTTCTGGAATCCTAGACTGCCAGTGGAGATCAGTACAGGCAGTAAAATTACATTAGGACATTTTCCAATCAGCCCCGGCCATATCTCAGTGTCTGCTTTAGAGCCTGAAGTATACAATGTCACAGATTGGAAGTGACATCTCTGGAGATCTCTAATCCAACCCATGACTCAAAACAGTCAACTAGAGTAGGCTGCCCAGAACCATGTGCAGTCAGGTTTTTGAGCACCTCCAGAGATGCAGACATTGCAGCATTCCTGGGCAGCCTGTTCCAGTGCTCAATCACCTCTAAAGCCTGCCCCCCCCCCCCCCCCCCCCCAAATTATGTTTAAATGGAAGTGCTCATATTTCAGTCTGTGCCCATTCCCTCTTGTCTGTTTACTGGCTGTCACTGAGAAGAGTCTGGCTCTGTCTTCCTCATTCCATTCTCTCTCCTCTCCAGGTGTTTATACACATTTTCCAGGGTAAAGTGTCCTTGCTCTCTAAGTCTCTCCTTATGTGTCAGGCACTCCCATCCTTTAATCATATTTGTGGATCTTTGCTGGACTCTCTTCAATGTGTCTGTGTCTCTCTTGTACTGAGGCGTCCAGAACTGGACCCATCACTCCAGATGTGGCCTCACCAATGCTGAGTAGAAGGGAAGGATCAACTCTCTCAATCTGCTTTGCCCAGCAATGCAGGCTGGGATACAGTTGGCCGCCTTTGCTGTGAGGGCACATTGCTGGCTCACATTCAACTTGATGTTCACCGCAACCCCCAGATCTTTTCTGCCAAGCTGCTTTCCAGCTGGTTATGCCTCCCCAGGTGCAGGGCTCTGCATTTCCTTTTGTTGAACTATCTTCCCAAGGCCCTTGTTGGCCTATTTGTCATCCTATTGATGTCTCTCTGAATGGCAGCAACCCTTCGGTGTATCAGCCACTCCTTCCAGTTTTCTATTGTCTTGTGAACTTGTGGAGGGTGCTCTCTGTCCGTTCATCCAAGTCACCACTAGTGATGGGGCTCCAGCTGCACTTCATGCTGCTGCTCACAACAATTTGAGCCCAGCAAGTTAGTTTTCAGTTTGTCTCACTGTCCATTTAGGTAGTCTGTACTTCCTCAGTTTGTATGTGAAGGTGCTGTAGGGAACAGAGTTGAAGTTCATAGTGAAGTCAGGATAAACCATGTCTGCTGTACTCCCCTTATCCACTGAACCAGTCATTTCATTATTGATGTCTGTCAGATTGGTCAGGCATGACTTCCACTTATAAATCTACAGTAATGACTCCTGATCACCGTCTTGGCTTGGAAATATTTTCCAGGAAGCCCTGTCAGTTTTCTGGATTGAGATGAGGCTGACCAGCCTGTGGCTCCTTAGATTGTCCTTCCTCCCGTTCTTGAAGATAGGGGTGATTTTTACTTTTGTCCGGTCCTCAAGAACCTATCCTGATTGCCATGACCTTTCTAAGATAATTGGGAGTGACCTTGCCATGGCCTTGGCCAGATCACTTAGCCCTCAGAAGTGAATCCCATCAGGTCTCATGGATTTGTGTCTGTCCAGTGTGTTTAAGTGTTCCCTAACTTGATCCTCCTGTGCTTCTACTGGTTACTTGTGTTTAAAAAAGGTACTACCAGGCTTCGAAAGCAATAGAGTTCATCTGTAGCAAGTTCTGGCAAGTGTTAAGGCAGTCTTACAGTAGTTGAGTGTCTCTGTAATAGTGCTCTTTAAACTTGTGTCTACAGCTGGTTTGGAGTTTTTCAGTTATAATTTATTTTTATCTTATATTATTAAAGTAGAACAAAAAAAAGTCTGCATTTCCACTGTATAAAGAAACTCACTCTTTCTCAATGACTATGCTTTCTCTTGGCAGAGAACAGATAAAATAGAAGAATCCTCTTAAGAGTTGTGGTGGTAGAATCTGGCTCTTGTTTTTTTTGGTTTTTTTTTTTTTTGGTTGCTGTTTCTGGCAGTATAAATGGTCTGTGCTTTTATGAAAAGCTTCTTCAATGAAGTTTTGCTTGTTTCAGAAGGAACAGCTAGCCCAGGATCATGTGTGTGGTTGTTGTTGTTTTTTTTTTTCCTTTTTTTTTTTTTTTTTCTCTCCTAGAAAATGAAGATTGTTGCTTTAATTAATGAAGGAGTTATCTTTGTATTAATCATGGTGGGAAATAATTTCTGTGGTTTTCAAGTTGATGTAGCCGTGACTGGTAAAAATACTTGACAGTAATCCATATTCTCCTGGTGTAAAAATTTGCTTCTTTCCACGTATTCTAGGATTGGATCAAAAAGAATTTAAATCCTCCATTTAAATTACGGTGCAAGGAGTAGGTTAATATTACAGTTTAGGAGAAGCAGCTTATTTTTCATAAGTGAAATAATGAAATATGATTGTCTTAAATTTTCTTCTCAAAACAAAAAAGCACAATCATTACCAGATGACACACTTAATTTTTAATGCTGTGAAGTGCTAGTAGATCCTTCTCAGTTTAGAATCATCTATTTAAAACTGAAGCCATATACAATGCAACACGTTTTGGGTATGGCTATGTGTTATGCTACTTGGCAATGGAATTTCCATTTTGGTTTTAGTACTGAAAAGCTACCTTTAGGTTAACCTGTTAACATGATCTATTCCTTAAATGTTTGTTCTGTGTGGGAGAGGGGGTGACTTTCCAGAAAGATGGAAGGTTAAATGCCCTGTGACGTAATCAGGTCTGTGAAAGATATTGGGATCAGAATTATATCCAGTCCCTGAATGAAAATATTCAAACCTGAAAGATTTTAGGGGTGTCTTTTTTTAAGTAGTTTTTCTTTCCATTTGTATGTATAGACTATACAGCATAGCCCAGTATGTAGTTTTCTTTGGCACTCATTAAGCACGAGCAGAATATTTTGCTTATGTCTTAATTTCTCTTGGGAAATTATTGCTCTTTATTCCCCTGTGGGTGTACCTTTTGTTGCACCGTGTGGTTGTCTTTATGGAGAAGCATGAATGCTTGTTGTGGGTATTTATTTCTCTTGCCAGGAACTGCTGGAACAAAGGTGAATGTGAACTTCCTCTCCCCCAAACAATTACTAATTTTTCCTGCTCTGACTCTGGTTTCAAGAGGCTTAATGCAAGAGAGCTTTTCTCGTATCTGAGAAATTACCCAACTGTGGATGGCCTTACAGTTTATCAAGAGGTAGAACAGGAATTGTTAAGAGGAAGGGATAGTTTCTGTATGATTGTCCAGGAATTTATTGATTGAAATATTGTGTTTTGATTTAGGGCTTTGGTAATGATGCAATTTACTTCTCACTGTGAAAGTACATAGTATGTCAAGCTGTATTTCTGTCTCTGAGAGCTGAACTGGAATGACTGCCCAGCATTTTAAAAATGGTACGTGTTTCTCTAGTTGTGGTAATGAAGTGGAATTGAACCACCTTATTGCTTACCGTTTTCAGGCACAGGAGGGAATGTTGGCAGAAGTTCGGCACAAGTGGACATTGCAGACCTCCTCTCTGGGTTTCCCACTTTCGTTTTTCCAGGCCTCATTTTCTATAGAAAGTAAATTCATGCCCTTCTGTGGATCAGATCTCCTTCTACCCTTCCTCCCACTGTGTCCTTCACTGGAGTGTAGGATTTCTTCATTAAGTCCCTACATGAGCAAAAACATTCCTAGAACGTGAAGTTTGGCTTCCACAGGATTAGAATCTAAACCAGAACAGAATTAGAATCTAAACTAGTCAGACACAAGAGCCTTTCGTGGAGCAGAGTTGGCTGTTAGTGGTTGTGTGTTTTTTCTGTTTGTGCCTTTTAGGCACTGATTAATACTACCTGTGTTTTCCTCAATTTTCTTCCTAACTGAGGTATCGGCACTTGGATGAAAGAAATGTCATGCAGGACACAGAGTTGTCTTGTGAATTGAGTCATACTGGTAACAACTGCCTTGTTTCTAACTCTAGCCATACATGGTTTTGAGGAAATGTAAGACAAGTTGCGAAGGATTCTGAAAATTCAGGAGGTATTTTCAGGCCAAGGCCAGGTCTCTAACTATGCACTTGAGAAAAGAAGGATCCTCACACAATCTTGTTTTAACTCTGTAGATGCTGGCTTACAGGTAGCAAGTGGAGTGTGGATGAAATCCCTATATGATCAGTAGAACTCATTCCTTGTTAGTTGAACAAATCTGTTATTTACCAAGGGCTGAAATTGGTAGTACCTGGCCATTGGGCAGCCCTGTGCGGAGAGCCGTTGAGTCTGCTGGCTCATACCCAAAAGCAACCGTTTTGTATCAGATGAGTCCTTTATCTCACATGGTAAAGTAGGTAGGTAGCATTCTCCAGAAATAACGAACACAAGCCTAGTGTGAAAACTCCCTGTAATGAATAGGCTACATCAAGCTCACCTATTGGTATGTAGTAATCTAGCCCTGTAGTCCTACATGGCTGATGAGGAAGCCTGTTCTGTGTACCCAGGTAAGGAAAGGTAGGGTGGGGAAGGGGGCAGTGTCTCTGGAGTTCCTCAGTCTTCCACGGAAATCCTTAACTAGTAGGCAGCATGACTGCACTTAAACAGTGTTGGTTTTACATGACAAACCTGCTTTTGGTCTTTGTGTTTGTAACCTGTAGCAATGTTGGAGGTACAGGATGAGCAATGTGAGAGCTCAAGGGCAAATGCAAAAAATTTCTCAGGGTTTTCATTGATTTCTAATCTGCTTTGATTTAGCATACGCTCTAGAAACTGTATGATAACAGTGCAATGCTGCTGTGTGATACCTTTGCACTCAGCTTTTTCCAAATGTCCCTTAAGCCCTCCGCAATTCCTTCCATCTCTCTAGAGCTTTACCTTTCCACAGGGCGAAAAAAGTATACATAGTTTCTTCTTCATAGTTCTTGCAGGTGCTATACTTCACCTGGTTGGGATTTGATCTGTTTGAGGTTCTGTAGTGTCCAATGAAAAATCTTTTTGTTATGAGCAAGAACTGCAGCTATCCCTTTCCCATCCTTTTACATTTGAATGTGTGTTGCTAATACATATTATTGCTACTTAAATCAAGTAGTGTTGTAGGAGAATTGGGGACTACTTTTTAGTTGGTAGCAGTGAACATCAGAACTAAGACTAACAAAACTGTTCCACCTCCAAAAGTGGGCACTTTACAAATGGTAGCTACTCTAAGTTGATTTGAAGATGAAGATTGGTCTGTCCCAGCATTTATTGCATTGTAACAATATATGCTGTCCAATGTGAGGGTTTTTTTGTAAAACTTTTTCTTTGCTGTGGACTTGACAATAGGAGGTTTCAGAAAAAAAATTCAAAACTCAGCTACGTATTCTAGAATCTTGAATCTTACACCTGAAAGCACAAAGAGGTGGAGTTGCAGTGGAAAGGTGTGTTTGGATGATAGCAAGCAGTGGAAGGTTAGCAAATTACATGAAGTGTTCTCTGCTGTTCTCTTCTACAGCAATATCAAAACTGAGTTTGGCTTCAGTTTTGGGAAAGGGATGTTATCTCATGGTATGGCTGAGCCTATTGCCTCTGGGCAATGGCTACTGCTTTTTTAAAATGGATTTTTTTTTTTTTTTTAAATAAGGACTTAATTTTTTTTTTAAAATCATTCTTCGTGATGGAGCTATGAAAAGTAAAACGGTGACAACAAACCAACAAAAAACCCACCCCAAAAACCTTAATAATAATAAATTCTTGTATTTGGCTTTTGAGTTTGCCTGCCAGACAACTGAAGTGCCATGTTAGTGATACCAGGACTGCAGCATGAGTAACACATTTTGGACTTCTGCAAAGCTGTATGATGAGAATAGAAACAGCTGAACAACAAAATTCTTTAGGAAACTGGCCTTAAAATTTTAAGTACTATAAGGTCAATGTATATAATGGAGGTATTGTGTATTCACATTATGCAATGCTGTTGATATTCTGGCCTTTTAGTTGAACAATGTGTATTTTAAAAAAAAATTGCATTCACAACTTGCTTCAAGCTCTATTTCTTCTTAGTATATGTGTGAAGCTAATGGAATTTCTAAAATTTTAAGCTCTAGAATTCCAGTAGGAATCCTCAAAGTAGTTTTAAATCTTGTTCCAGTAAAATGGCTTTGAAGAGTTAAGGCTGAGAATAGGATTTTCAGTGTTCTGTGATCAGCGTTGACTTCTGTGATCTAAAATGGATGGCTCATTTCTGAAATACCTCCCTTGAGTAATGGAACTGTATTCTTACATTTTTCTATTAAAATTATGTTCTGATAGGGACAGTCACATCTATGAAGTTGTGCCTTAAAAAATGCAAACAGCCCAGCACAAGTAATGCGAGAATGAAATGTGTTAAGGAGACTGGAAACCAGACTCACTGTACTTTCCTTGAGACTCTCTAACGCCTACATCAGTTACACAGGAAAGTAATTAAATCCTGGCTGTCTTCTGAAATGCATCAGCTGAGTCCTGATAATTCTAGTTGCCAGCAGACCAGAAACCAGCTAATTGCATTTTTCATAAACAGTTACCATAACATTTTCATAGCTTCAGCAAACAAGGAAAGGAAAAGAAAGGCCCTCTGACTTTTTTTAGGTGAGACTGAGAAACAAAAACTGTGGCAAAATCTGTACTCTTCAACAGATACATTCTTCTTCAACTCTAATCAGTTTTATGTAGGTGTTGTTCCTTTCACCAGTGATGTCTACTTTTTAAAAACAAGTTTATGTCCACACACTCCCTTTCCCAGTATTAAAAGCTTTAACAGTATCTTCATTAAAAGCAGAATGTGATTTTTATTTGAATGTATTCAATATATACAAACCATGCTAACACTAATGCTTTGTGTTATTATATATTAATGTAGTGCATTGAACTGACCCAGTCAAATGAGACAGCCCTAGACTTTTTTTTTTTTGATAGGGCTATCTGCTTTGGAGAGTTGGGGAATTAAAATTCTTTTATTGATGTAATATGTTGTTAGTTTGCTCTTTTGGTGGAGATGAGATGGAACAGCAGATGCAATAAGCAGGGTATCCGCCAGGACTTTTTGGTAGGGTGTTCTGTGATGGAGGAGACAGGGATGCTGCATCTGAGCATTCTTCCTATGAAGTGGAGCTTTGCAATCATAAATTTTGTGAACTTTAACAAATTTGTTGCTGTCTTCTATTTACTAAAGGATTGAATTTAATCTTTCTCTTTCCCAGTAGGTAAAAAGAACTAGAGTATCTTAATATTATCTTTCCTGTTTGGTCATAGCCCAAGACACCTCCAGGTTCTGGCACATCAGGCAGTCCTTCAGTGCTTTCTAACTAAGTTTGGAGGGGTATCATAGGTTTGATTTTTCTTGAAGATTGACTCTTTACAGTAGACATAAGAAAACTCCTCTGAAGAGATTGCATCAGTTGAATGGTAAATTCTTCCTGTCTTATGTTTTGTGGTTACTTTGCCACTTACATGAAGATTTATTCTGAAGTGTAATGGATTTATAATTTGATAACATTATACAGATAGATAACACCATTTAGGTAAGTGACACAAAGGCTTTCAAAAGTATTTTTAAAGAAAGCTTGCCACTTCAATTATTTCCTGTGCTATCTTGCAGTGTGAACTGCTACAAAGTTCTGCAGCAATGTTGGAACAGTTAAGATTAGGTAAGAAAGATGTTCTCATTTTTCCAGATAGAGCTTTGAATGTTTGAATGAAGCTGAAAACAGGACAGGTAAGGAATCCATCCAGAAGCTGCCAAAGGAATTTAAGATTCTAATTTTGTGTCAAATCTGGTGTTGCTCCTTCTAGAGCTGCCTCTCAAATTGTCTCTCTGCAGCTGAAAGCAAACTTTGATCTAAGATCAGGCTGGATTCATCATACGGTACTCTGAGAGACAAATATCACTGGACCTCATTAACTTTTATACATACGTGAAGGGTGAATGTCAGGAGGATGGAGCCGGGCTCTGCTCAGTGATGTGCAATGTTAGGACAAGGGGCAATGGGTGCAAGCTGGAGCGTTGGATTTTCCACATTAACATAAGGAAAAACTTTTTCATTATGAGGGTGTTCAGACTGTCCAGAAGTGTTTAACATCCTGAAGAATTTTCCCTTGCATCTCCTAATCCCTTTTGAGTAGTTTGTGATGTGTCTAAGAAGTGATTCTTCCTTTGCTTAGTGGCATAGTTCTCTCCTCAGATGAGTATAAGTATCTGTCCTGCTCTGTAGTTTGAGGAGAAGTGTGGGAGAGTGGGCTGCAAGTGCTTGTATTGTTTTGAAAACACTTCTTGGGATCCAGACAAAAAGTAATGTCTGGAATATTTCTATTTATTGTTTGTGAGAGGCACAGGAAATACAAAAGCCCAACTAAGTTATAGCAGCCAGCAAACTCCTCTGAAGCAAAGGAAAATTTAGGAGTGACAGAACTGGGCCTTACTGCCCATTTGGTCTCTGTTGCACATTTCTTATAAATCCAGTGACAGAACTGGATTAAGGCTCCTTCATTTCCAGAAAAGCAGAGGGGGAAACGAAGCCAGAGGTTCAGAGCCAGATTATCAAGTAGAAAAGGGAGAAACCTCTCTTCCTCTCCCAAAATCTCCTAACTCTCTAGGTGAGTTCTCAAGTAGGTACCAGAGCTGCAGGCAAGTTTGTAAGAAGGATTTTTTTTCACCGTCACTTAGCAGAATAAATGGTCTGGATTTTCTTTTGCTAGTTACAGGTGCAGATGGTAGTGGAGGATGCTAAGGACAGATATTCATTCTAAGTGTGAGGAAACGGAGGTAAAATACTGGTTGATCCTGTACCACCTCAACTAATTGGGAATCTCCAGTCTTGGCAAAACTTCGCCTATGTTGCTGTAAAGATAAATGACCTGGCAGGTTTGCAAGCCCCGTCGCCTCAAGGCAGAGTTGTTTGCATTTCTGCCTTCTGCTTTCTTGCAGCGTAAACTGTCCAATCTTTAGGTTAAACAGATGCATGAAAAAAAAATTTAAAAATTTAAATCTGGGCATTTGTCCATAGTAAACAAACTAGAGTTGCTGCTTCTTTGCATGCTTAATGACAATAAAATAAATTGTTGCAGAGCACTTTATGCCTCATTTGTAGCAAAGTACCACTTTTATCTTAAAATGTTGTTGGCGCATGTGTGATGTAAAAATGCTATTTAGACTTGAGCATCTTTATTTTTGGTTGATGCTAACCTCAAATGGTGATTGATTCCTTGGGATTCATTGGCATGCTTTCTGCTGAACCAAAATGTGTGCTTGACCTGTGAGAGTGTGCTGCTGTGGGAGTGCTTGCCTTTCTCTGTAATGTGTGAGCGTCTGAGCGTTTCTCTTTCAGAGCAGTACTTTTTTGTATGGGTTTCCATCAGGGAGAGACTCTGTGTGTTTGTGCTATTATCTGTCTGTCATGGAGTTTAATACTAATTCTTATCCCAAGAAATGTGCATTGACTGTGCAAGTGATGCTCATCTCTTAAGGCTGAGAGCTCAGCATTTGCATAATGACTGTGTGTCCAACAATTCATGATTTAAATTAAAATCTTAATGGCAGTTATCAACAGTGGTAGAAGTAGGAATTGGAAGAAAAGGGCTGTATGGGCAAGATTGTTCTCTCTAGAGAAGTTCCTGGAAATACCTTTGCACAGAGCCTGAAATACATGTGCTGGCTGAAACAAGAGAGCCCTGTAGCCCTCCGCAGTACAGTAATCCCTAGTGAATCTCGAAAGAATATTTTAATTGAATCACATGAAGAGTTATGTGACACCTGTAAGCTAGAATTGTTTTTAGGGGTGTTACTGATATCTGAAGCAGGAATGAGAGACATGGGTGTGCTTTTCTTGTTAGGTCTTCACTGTTTCTTATTTGAAAAATGACAATGCTACTGACAATGGTAGTCAGTAGAAGTGAAAAGCTGTAGTCATATTTTGTTTAAAAATTAAATCCTGCAAATTGTGATCATGGATCACTACAGTTATCTGAAAATGTCTGTTTCTGACACCTTGTGGTTGAGCTCCAGAGCAGCAGCAATATGAGAAATCTCACTAGAGAGGGTGAGCCTGTTTATTCCTTGCTGTATAATGCTGATTTTCTAGCTCCACACCAAAAGTGCAGCCTTGTATGTGACAATGCATTAACCTAGTTGTGTGAAAAACTACTCTCAAGACGATAAAATTAACTGAAGCTCCATGAATTTTTGTTGAACTATGAAGGACTGTTCTAGGGTTCTGGAAATTCAGTTTTGTCACAGGTATAGTACATCCTTAACTACTGGATTTATGGACCAGAAGAAATAAAGCTGCCTTTTTCCAAGCTTTTTATTTTTCCTGCATAAGCTTTTTTATTGTTCATCTGTTTTCAATAGCTCTCAATAAGGGATGGGTTTTATAAAACATTTTTACAGTAAAAGCTTTGAAGCATATCGTTGTTTGAGTTGATCTTACCCTGAAATAGCTTTTTCTTAAATACTTTGCATGTATCACATGGGAGTGCTGTAGCTCCAAGTCCTGGCGTGGACTTGATGGGTCTAACTGGGACAACTTTCACTGAGAGCGACTCTCTCTGCAAATCTAAGCCTCTGTTTGCATGCAGAAGGTATGCATGTTCTTCTGGGAGTCTTTACTTCAGAACAATGGGGTCTACCTTTAAAACTTGGGGTAAACACATAGTGAGAGCTAATCTACCAGCTAGGTATAGCTGTAAGCTCTCTTAGTTTAGTTTGGCTTATACAGGGAAAAGAGCATTTTCAAACGTAGTCTATGATGGTTTCCTCAGATCAGGTGAAGTACCGTTGGGGAATCCATTTATTGCTGGTATAATTGTCTAAACTGAGATCCTCATCCATGTAGAAGCTTTGCATGGGAAGAAATGCTGTTGATAATGGACGCTGCTTCTTCAGCAAAAGCTTCTTGAGTTGATTTGGTCTGTGAATTTCAAATAACTTGTGCAGAATTCCTTTATGGATTTGAAGCCATTCCAGGGGTTTAAGAATAGGATTGTAGGGTCTACATTTCCTCCTTGGGTAAGGATAGAAGACAGACAAATGGACACATTTACTATCTGTGATTATTGGCCAAGTCCTACAAAAAGCAGATTTTGTAGCTTGATAACAGCTCTGACTCGAAGCTGCGTAACTTGCATGTCTCTGTTTGTAATTATCTAATCCTGCTTAGGCTTGCTTTTCCTGAATACTGTTTTTTGTATAGTGAGTATTTCCTGCAATACAGGACTTTGGTTCTTTCTCATCACAAGGTAGGATACTCCGTATCTAAACAAATGTCTGGTAGTAACAGCTTAATTTTTTCTGACTTACTCTGTAGACCTAATGAGGACTATTGCTTTCTCTTAAAAAGGATCGTAGAATAGTTTGGGTTGGAAGGGACCTTAAAGATCATCTAGTTCCAACCCCTCTGCCATGGGCAGGAACACCTTCCACTAGACCAGAATGCTCAAAGCCCCATCCAACCTGGCCTTGAACACTGCCAAAGAGGGGGCAGCCACGGCTTCTCAAGGCAACCTGTGCCGGTGTCTCACCACCCTCACAGTGAAGAACTTCTTCCTGATATCTAATCTCAATCTCCCCTCTTTCAGTTGAAACCCTTACCCTTCATCCTGTCACTGCACTCCCTGATGAAGAGTCCCTCCCCACCTTTCCTGTAGGCTCCCTTTAAGTACTGGAAGGCTGCTATGAGATCTCCCTGGAGCCTTCTCTTCTCCAGGCTGAACAACCCCAACTCTCTCAGCCTGTCCTCAGAAGGCAGGTGCTCCAGCCCCCTGATCATCTTTATGGCCCTCCTCTGGACCCGCTTGAACAGGTCCATGTCTGTCTTGTGCTGGGGGCCCCAGAGCTGAACACAGCACTGCAGGTGGGGTCTCATGAGAGCGGGGTAGAGGGGGAGAATTGCCTCCCTTGAGTTGCTGGTCACACTTCTCTTGATCCAGCCCAGAAAGCCAATTGCATCCTGGGCTGCAGAGTGCACATTGCTGGCTCATTCAGTTTTTCATCCACCAACACCCCCAAGTCCTCCTCAGCCGGGCTGCTCTCAATCCACTCATTGCCCAGCCTGTATTTGTGCTTGGGATTGCCCTGACACAGCTGCAGGACCTTGTACTTGGCCTTGTTGAACTTAATGAGGTTGCATGAGCCCACCTCTCCAGCCTGTCAAGGTCCCTCTGGGTGGCATCCCTTCCCTCCTGCGTGCTGACATCACACAGCTTGGTGTCATCAGTGAACATGCTGAGGGTGCACTCAGTCCCACTGTCCATGTTGCCAACAAAGATGTTCAACAGTGCTGATTGCAATACCAACCCCTGAGGAACGCCACTGGTCACCACTCAGACATGAAGCTGTTGACCACAACTCGTTGAGTGTGATCATCCAGCCAATTCCGTATCTATGGAGTGGTTCATCTGTCAAATCCATGTCTCTCCAATTTAGAGACAAGGATGTCATGCAGGTCAGTGTCAAATGCTTTGCACAAGTCCAGGTAGATGACATCAGTTGCTCTTCCCTTATCCACCAACACTGTAACTTCTTCATAGAAGGCCACCAAATTTGTCAGGCACATTTTGCCATTAGTGAAGCAGAGTTGGCTTCACTCATTGTTTCCCATGTGCCCTAGCATAGTTTCCAGGAGGATCTGCTCCATGATCTTGCCAGGCACAGAGGTGAGACAGATTGGCCTGTAGTTTGCTGGGTCTTCCTTTTTTCCCTTTTTACAAATGGGGATTATGTTTCCTTTTTTCCAGTCAGTAGGAACTTCACCAGGCTGCTATGACTTCTCATATGATGGATAGCGGTTTAGCCACTTCATGTGCCAGTTCCCTCAGGACCTGCAGATGCATGTCATCAGATCCCGTGGACTTGTGCACCTTCAAGTTCCTTGGATGGTCTCGAACCTGATCTTCTTCAGTAGGTGGTTAAAAGAATGCAAAGTACTTGAAATATTTTAGGCATTTTACTAAAAGCCAAATACTGTCAGTGTCTACTGCTCTTCTCCAAGGAGTGTTCTTGTACTGGCCCATTTATTCATGTTTTATGTCTACTGGCAGTAACAGCTTCTTGTAGCTGGATGTCAGATACCCGCAGGCGTGTCATCAGGGCTCTGCTTCCCATGTTGGGGAATCTGTGTTAACGCTCTGGATTAAACAGAGCAACTAGGACCTGGAAACACTGACTGTTCTGCATGCCATGGACCTCCCCATCTTAAATTAGCAAACAGCTGTGAAAGGTGATTCCAACTGGGGGAAGCCCACTTCAGGGAAACTTGTTCTGCAGTTTCCTAGGCCTGAGGAATTTTTTGATCTACATGTGTTGAATTTTAGGTATGCTGTTGATTATGTAATCCTGGAAAAACATAAGCAATCCAGTACTTTTTAGTTAAATGTCAGGTCTTTATTAAAAGCTAAAGTAGTTGCATCATTTACCATTCATTAATTGAGTAATATAAAAAAAAAAGTTTTAATAAAAAACACTCCAAAAATGTAATAGTAAGATGTGGTTCTCCCTTCATACACAAATCCAAATTATTAAGAAACATATGGAAAATGACAGCTTAAGTAGGTATAACAGTGTGCTCCAAGTGTGGCTAGGTCTTCAGAAATTTTTCTGAGCAGGCATTCAGACTTCCTGCCATGAGAAATTCAAGGTAAATATTTTGCTTGTTTTTAACAGCAATTCATATATTCTTTGTGTGTTATGCTCAGTTATGCCTTCTGTTAGGGGCTCCATGCATTGAGGTTTGCATTTGTCATAAGTTTTCTGCTTCTGTTCATATTCTTTTCCAAATCGTCTGCAACAGGCACAGGACCCAGAAGCTTAAGCAGTCTGTCTAGGCTGTTTTAAGACCCTTACTATTTGAGCTAACAGCAGTCTGTGTTAAGCTCTGATAAGTTGTTGGTATTCCCAGGGATTTGCTTATTCAGTTGCACAATTGAACAACGCATCAAATATTGTCTAGTAGTCATGGCTGCCTCTCTTTTTTTCATAGAGTTTTGCCCAAAGATCAGGATGGTGATAAGGGTAACTACTATTGACCCCAGTATTTACAAATATGACAGAGAGCTCTATCTTAGTATACATTTTTCTGAAGCAGGTCTGCTAGGCAGTCAAAGTAGTTTACAGGGAACATTTAGCATTCATTGCAACAGTTTTCACTTCTATGCGGGTATTCTTGGGTAGCTTTTAATGTGAATGTTGTTGCAGAGCTCCTAAAGGCTATGTGGACTGTGAAGCATTTGTAATACTAATTCTCACAGTAATTGGCATATGGTAACCCGGTTATGGTTTAGAAAGGTCTGGTTAAAAATTGCTGTCCTTTTATGAAGCTATTGGAACTTTTGACATGAAAGAAAAATAAGCATATAGATTCTTTATGTTAAAAACAAAATCTGACAATGGAATGCAAAGAGCAACTGTGACTGCTTGAGTGAGTTTGGAAGCCAAGTGGGGAATGCCTGACATTAAGCATATATGGTAACCCATTATGAAGTCAAATTGTAGTTAGATCTTTCAATGTTTCTTTGAGAATCCTGACTCAAATGTAAGTACTAATCAAAAGAATATAGATATATTGTGAGGTACCCAACCAATGCGTATCATTTACCAGTACATACTTTTTTGATGAAAGGAGGTTGAGAGGAGGAACTTTCTGAGATGACATCTGACACCTCTACCTTGCTTGGCCCTAAGTGGCATAAGTTTTTGAATAAGCGAATGTGTTTCTTTGTTTTAATTCAGCTGTGCTCTGTTTTGCCTCCCTGCCACAGTACTTCCCTCTACTCTAGACGTAGCAAGTTAGTAGTGGTCTTTGGTAGAAACACATTCCAGAAGCCTCATCTAAAATGTGGGTGTAGAGAAAGAGGTGTTTGCTCAAGGTCATCAGGACTCCCACTGCCTCCTGCTTGGGTAGAATGGAAATTGCTGGCCTAGTCGTAGCCATGACCCAGGAAATACAGTTAGTATTGGTTTCAAACAGATAGAGAAAAATAATCTGCTGTTATTAGTCTTGACAGTAGAAATTGCATTCACAATGCATACCAGCTTTCAAGGTGTCTTTAATTGTGTTTTGAAATCACTGTAGTCATATGAATTTTGACAGCCTTTAGGCAGCTGGATTTTTGTGGAGAATTTTAGCCTCCATTTTTAAAAAATGTTTGTCTGTTCAGAGCTAAAATGACTACACATACAAGAACTTAAAATCTGATATGTCATATGGGATTAAATTTGAAATTTAGTGTTTGCTACTATAGAAATCCAATCTTGGTATGAGAACAGTTTATCATACCATGCTGCAGCTATACAGTAGAGAAACTTTTAAAAGGTTCCAAATTCCTGTAAATTTTTGTTTCAACATGCAATGTGCTTGTAAAGACTGTCCAACCTCACATCTTCCTTGTAAGATACTCTGTGTGGAAACTGCTCAATTTAATGAGTTCTCATGCTCAAACATACAAAGTTTTCCATACATTTGGAGCACTACAGTGTTTGTATACCAAGATCAGGTATTCTTGAAAACATGGGTTAGACTTAAAGCAAGTAGCTTCACTTTCATAGCATTTCATTTGTTTTAGCTGCAGGTATTATTGCTGTCATTGGCTTGTTGGTGGGTTTTTTTTTTTGTTGATTTTGTTTGTTTGTTTTTGTGGGAGGTTAGCTTTCAATTTTTACATATGCAAGTATGAATCTTAGTTGACTAACTTAGAAGTCCAAGTTCATTTTTATGGTGTTTGACCATAAATCAGCCCTATGAGTCTTCACTTGACCTTGGTGGCAACTGTTACATTTTTTTTGTTTGTTTTTTAGATTGAATAGACTGAAGTTTGGCAAAGGGCGATGAGACCTTTGAATGGGTTGGTCATATATTCAGTGTCTTATTCTTCCTTTTCTCTCCAAATGCTATCAAAGTTTAATGATTAATAGCTCACAGATTGGAAACTGTAACATTTTTGTAATGCTTGTGGTAATGGTTATCATTATGTTGAACATGATGTTTCTAGGTTATATATTCAACTTGTCTTTTTGTCAAGCTGAATTTTAGTGTAAAATTGTATCAAAACCAAACCTATGTCAGTTTTAGTTCCTTAACAAAAGGAAGCTCTGCCTTAGGTTATGTTTAATGCTTACTTCAGAAAGGGCACGCATCTTCCAAAGGACAGTGTCTTTTCTACTGGCCAGTACCTACAGGGTGACTGCAGCTTGTTGCAACCTCGTCTCCTTTTCCCCTACCACCAGAGGTCCTTGCAAACCTGTCCCCTGAGATGAGGCGTTAGCCTCTGAGCATGCAAGTAGTCCGAATTTTCCCAAGTAGGGAGGCCAGCCCGTGCAGATCCTGCCTGTTACAGCCCTTTCAAGGGCTTAAGGAAACAAAATTCACATGCAGTGTAACCCTTCAGCCCTCTTTCAGAATCCCCTTCCTGCCTGGGGTGGTAATCCCCTGTTATAGAGGGCCAAAGATTTCTTTACAACTGCAAAGAAAGCAAAACTGTACAGCAGCAGTTTTCTGGTAGCTTATTAGGTTGGGAAGCAGATGGTGGTGATTTGAGTGGAGAAGGGAGAAATTAAGTATTCGGTGGGAAATAATTGATTCAGGTAGTTGGCCTGATATTCATCTTCTCCAATTCTAGGAATTTTTGAAACAGAGATCAAGCACAAGATTAAATGTGAACTAGGACGAGAGATGCTATCTTGGCAAAGATGGGTTGTTTCTAGTTGAAATGTAAGACGATTGATTACATCTACTGCATTAGCCTTGCCTGTGTAGGTTTAATTAAATCCTTTGATATAGCTTACTGTTGGGGAAAAAAAAAGGGGATTGAAATGAGACTTGGTTTTAAGTGAACAAAAGCTTGGCTGATGGGAAGAGTATAAGAAGTTGTTTTCAAGAGGGAGTTACCACAATGGAGATGTTACTGGTGCTGTTCCCTCAGAGCCCTGTCTTGACTAACATTTTCATAACTGACTTTGAACTAGATGAGCTCCAGCAATTTTTGAGTAACAATGGGAGACATCCCTACTGCAAAAGGCCTAGAACATACTACAGTGACAGAACTTTGTGAAGTGGGAAAAGTAGAGATGGCATGAACTCAGTGGTACAAAATGCTGAGGAGGAGACCATTACAGTAAAAATTTTAATAGGCACCTTGTTGTTTGGAGGCAGCTCAGGGGACAGATCAAGAATGTATTGCTTGAGTCTTAACTGACTGTGTGTTGTCAGCATAGCATATAGCTGGAGGCAGGGCAATGGCTACTGTACATCACAGAAAGTATTTTTGATAAAAGTATACTAGAACCTGTGTAAAAGATCCTATTTAGAGGACCAGAATGACAATATTGATTTAAACCAGAACATCTGCAGGAAATTGCTATTAGAGTGCTTGGAGAAAGTGGGAACTCTACCTTCCATGTAGACTTTCTTTAAGACTGTTATGTTCAGGACTGTGAAACTAGAAACAGGTCCCAGAGGTGGAACAGATGTTCTAGGTGGATGTGCTTACTCACTGTGTGCTTCTGGGGAGTCATCCTTGGTTCCTCTACAAATGTTCAGAGCGATATAAATCAGTCATGGGGAAAAAAAAGGCTGAAACTAGAACTTGTAATGCTTCATCACAGGAATTAAAATTATCTTTCAGACGTGGCAGCAGGGCTAGGGATTCTATGTTAAAGCAAAATATTTTTAAACTGTTACAATGGTGCTGGCCTTTCTCTGCAAGATGGGGAAAAAGTCACTTTCTAGGTAAAAATACGTAAAAAAAGTCCTGTCAGGCTTCCTATTTTGTTATCTTCCCGTTAGGCCTGTCTAGGGAAATGTGGTGGCGTGGCTACTCTGCGGACCTTTTCTCACAGGAGAAGGCAATTTGGAAGGACCCAGACCACGTTTTCCTAATACTGGCTGTACAGCTTTCATTTGCCTGGAGTCAGTCAACAATGGTTTTCACTGTTCTCAGAAGATCTGTAGCTTTTGTACTCCTGGGTGTAGACCATCCACTTTAGCCTGATTTTAGGCACCCAGTGATCCGAAATGTTATATTCCTAGTAGAACAGGACTGCTCACAAAGTTGGTACTGGGCCATAGGGAAAGAGCTGCTATGAGGCACATCATCAGGCCTCTGTGTCTCTTGGTCTGCCCTACTGTGGGCTTTGCTTCAAAAAACAGCTGTTCAGTTAAATACCAGGACTCTTGCCAAGTTCCAGCATGATGTAATTAAAACATTCTCCACAGGCAAACTGACTGAGCAGTCAGTGTTGATCGGAAACCTGATGCACCCTGGGGATCATGCTCTTCAGAGGGTGTTCTTCCAGTCTGAACAGAGACTGAAAGGGGATGAACAGATGGGGAGCAACCAGGCTTATCTGCAGTACTGTAAAGTTTTCAGTGAACTGAATCTTTTCTTTCTGCCTGTGCAGAAGTAGTAAGTAGCCATTTGCAAGCACACAGCTCGGTCATCTGTCAGTTACCGATACTTTTGTAGATTTTGACAATGATGTCGTGAAAGTCAGCCTAGTTCAGTGCACTGTATCAGTGCAGAGTTGTTAGATGAAGAGAGTGACATGACCACCTACTTTTATCCTCTGATTTTTACAACTTTTTTAAAGGAATAAATCATTGTGGAAGATAGTGTGTGTCATGACCCTGCATTCCTTTGCAGGGATCCTGTTATATGTCACTTGGCAGTTTGTTTTACCCACTGTGGTGGGTACTTGATCAAATTGCAGAGAAGTTTTTATCCGCTGCTGTTCTTTTCAGTGAAAATTAGAAGATTAACTGCTTGTCCTTGCCAGCAATAAGAGAAAAAGCTTTCCCTCGACTCTTCTAGAATTGAAGTGTTGGTTGGATTGGTTGTTTCTGCTGCTGGAGTGCAGCAATAGAATAGAATTCCAGTCCTCCAGAGTGTTATCTTGTGAGTTGGATATAGAAAGACAGATTTAAGCAAACAAATAGTATTTAATACTAGTTGGTTTAGTAGATATTTGCCTACCTCCTGGCTGACTGTTCAAGTTATGGAGAACTTCAGCTGAGAGACTCAAAAGGGGGAGGTAGCTATAAAGAGATTTGATGAGCTGGAAGGGCACCTTGGGAAAGTGCCTGTGGATGTCACTATGGAGTTGAAGGCTGTGAAGGAAAAGCAGTTTGGCTGGTTTGTTTCAGTTGACCAACAGGCAGGGATGGGTACAGTAAACTGTGAATAAGTCTGAATCAACCAGTTGTATTGTCCCTTGTGTGAGGTAGTGCCTGGGGATAGTTTTCGTTGTGTTGATTTTTAAAGTGAACAACACATGCAATGTGAGTTCTTGCCCTAAGATGTTTTTTACCACTGGTGCCTATTTTGGAAAAGGATACTGCCAAAATGCTTAAGAAAGGTTATTCTGCACTATTGTAGAACAGTGGAGTGGGGTAATCAAAGTTGAGGCTGAAATTTATCCCTCTAAAATAGGGATAGGTTTATGTATTGAAAGGTTGCCTGGTGACAGATCGAGTTTTACTTAATGGATTCCTCAAAAAAGGTTCCTTTTCAAACAGGTATTTACTAATGGCTGTTACATGGTTTTATGGTAAGAGAAAATAACAAGGGCATGATAGTAGTCCTTTCTGAGAGGTGTGCTTTTCTTCAGAGTCAGATATGATAACTGTGCCAAAAAGGCGTCTGCTGTCTGGCATTGTCAGCCAGAGCTTGGAGACAGATCAACCTTTCTGTCTGACCCACTCCAGTGGACACATGCCCAGTATTCATCTTTTCCTTTGTGTGCCAAAAACAGTTTGGCGAAGGATCTTCAGTAGTTATGTACATTTTTAAATGCTTTAGATATTAGATTCAAAATGTATTCGGTCATTTGTGAGTGGACTTACTTACTAAAGATGTTTGTCATTAATAGATGCCTCTGTCTAGAGCTTCAGATTTTATAGTGATGCTTTCTGAAGTTAGATTTTACTACTGTAGCTCAAATTAGACTGTTTTTCACGTCAACAAAGTGTGCTGTATTGCAAAGGAAAAAGTCAAGGAGTGCTGCATCTTAAGTAGTAATCTGTGAGGAAGCTTACTGTGAGGTGTTCACTGACATCTGAAATACAAATCATGAATTTCAGAGTAATGCTGGTGAAGTTGTTGCATTGTACAACTTCAGTTTCTGAAGTGATCTTAAAAATGGAAGCACTATTACATTTCTTATTGATTTTATTCGTCTCTGTGTGTGCATTTATATGCAGAAGTAAAGTCCCTTGCTGGGTTTTCAAGTCATGTGGGTGTTCAAATAGCATTTATTCTTTGGTTTAGCTATGAATTACTAGTTGTGCCATGCTGATCGGTTGCAGCAGGAATCTTTCTTGAAAAGAAACAGTGGTGTTTTACTGTCTAAAACTCTTATTTTCCTATGGCAACTTCCTTTTGGGTAGGTTTTGATTTTTATTTCGGAGGTGTAGTATGATCATTCCATTAGTACAAACGTTTGTTCCACACTGCTGGAGGCATACAAGGCTTTTTAGAAGATATCATTTATATCACCTCACCTCTGCTATGCAACATTTTACATACATTCCTACTTGTTTTATGACACAGGCATAGGATAATTTCACTTCCTTCCTTCCCCTACAGACTGTCATTGCTTATGTTTGAGCAAGTAACATTTAATAAAGTTTTCTGCTTCTTTTCACAAAGGCTATGACAGACAGTGGAAAAACAGGTGTGATGGTTTTATGTATTCTTCTCAGGTCCTCTGGTAACGCATTTATGATGAATGCGCAATTATTGGTGCAAGTGGAAAAATCAGCCTGTTTGGTTTAAAATGCCTCTGGAGCTGCCTTGAGCTAATATAGCAGATTTTTGCACTGAGGCACATACTGTGCAAGAATGTGATCTGCTCCACTTACGTTGCAAGCGTTGCTTACCACCGGTGTGGGTGAGGCAATAGCTGAAGGGAGGGTAATCATAATACGGACTGCTGCTGCACTGGGACCTGGTGTGCTCCCTGAACAGAGTTAGTGGGCTTGATTGTTCCAGTCTGGCGTAGGACTGTGAAGGTCTTCCTGATGCTGTAGGGCTTGTACCAATGTTTAGAAAAATGTCAGCCTTAGATTTCTGTTGATGAAAATAAGGACTACCCCAGGAAATACTCTCATAATGTTTAACTGAGAAATTAGTTTCAATATGTTGCATAGTTTTGGAGGAGTTACCTGTAGTAAATGAGTGCTTGTATTTCAATATTAATACATATCTCATTGGCAATTATTCCCTGATACATGGAATTATTTTTGCATTTCAAATTGATGCACTACATACTAATGAACTGGTAGAAGAGTATCTCAAAACCTTCTGAAGGCCCTCTCTTTCTTAGGGCAGTGGTTTAGCTCATAGACTTTTCCCTGAATGTAGCATGACTGCTCGCCGGAGAATGAGATAAATCAGCAAAACTTCTAACTGGGCTGGACAACCAGTATTGCTCCTTGTTGTAACAGTACAGATGGTTTCTGAAGACTACATTTTAAGAGGAGTAAGTCAGGTTCTTGGCATGGCATACAGCGTTTCTCAAACTGTAATTTTATAGTGGCATTTAGTTAAAACATGTGTTATGGAAAAAAAAAAAATTGTATGAGCAGTTAGCAGCTCTCCTAAGTGTAGTTAGCAAAGTATAAGCTGTCCTTTTAAAAGGATATTGTGGAAATGAGCACCAGAGCAAGCTTCCTGCACCTGTGTCTCTTTGACATCAGCTATGTTTTGATCTGATATGCAGCCATGGGCATACCGAGACCAGAGAGATGCAGGTGTTTCCCTCCGGCTTGTGTAAACTATATGCTTCCCTGGAAATTAAATGCAGCTTGCTGTTGCCTACAACTACAAAAGTAGATGCTTACTAGTTAAGGAAGTGCTTAGGTATAAAAGGTGCCAAATAGCATTACACAAGATTTTTTTCAAAAAGAAGGGAGTGGGAGGAAATGCACAATTGTTGTCAGTTCCCAGGATATAACTTCTCTGCTCCACGCTCTGCTTTTGCATACAAAAGCCCAGACTTGCTCTGTCTGCTAGCAAAAACTTACTAGCATGATTGTAAATTTTATTAAGCTTAGTTGCTAGAAATCATCAGACAGGTTGGAGCAAATACAGGAAGATGCAAAGTAAATCCCAAATGGCTAAATCGTCAGACATCTCTACTCCGCACTTGAAAGTTGCTTTGAGAATGTTTCTTGTCAGACAGATTGTGGTCAAAGAGTTGGAGTAGTTCTCACAGAAATGAGTTAGCAGTGATGACTGCTTTCAGCAAAATGGAGCTAACCAGAAGACTGAATGGAAAAAGTTGAGTTGTATTTTGTTCAATGACAAAAGTATTCACTTAAGTTTGGATTCTCTGGCCTAACAGGTTTGCCATAAAGGCTGCTGTTCTGGACTCTACTTAATTTCATTTGTTTCATCAGGTCGCATCTGTTGAAGTAACTAAGAATAAGGTGCTAACCCTTAAGTAGAGCCAGTTGGGCTATCTCCTTTCATTGCACTGCATAGTAGCATAGTTGGTTTCAGGATGATGCAAAACCCATTAAAATGAATAATTGAGTGGAAGTTTATGCAAGGAAGGAGCTCATAGATAGTGTGCTTGGACCTTAGCCTGTTGACCACAGAGCCTGGTCTGTGTTTTCCGTTAGCCTCAGACTAGTTGACAGCCCCGTTTGGATTTCTGGTTTCATTCCCATGTTACCAACCCAATTCTTGACAGCATTTTTTGAGATAATGAACTGTTTCTTCTGTAATTGTTGCAGTTGCATTGCTATAGGCAATTGTGCCACTTTATATGCCCTCTCTGTACTTGTAACACTCCCTCAGTTATTACAAAGCTTAGCAAGTTTATTGATGGATCATTTTAGAGTTTTTTTTCATATTTTTTTGGTGTGGCTTCTGTTTGTTTTTACCAGTACTGCTTAATTAAAATACATGCATTAAAGTGAGATCAAGAAGCAGAGATGATTTACTGAGGTTACACTGAGTGTTTCATGGTGCTTACATGACATAGTAAGTGTGGTGAAGATCTGGTGTCAAATGACAGAATATTAATGCAAGCATAGTGTCCTCCTCTGTCCCCACTCCTGCTCATCACCTGTACTGGGTCAGAGGAAGAAACTTAGCATTAATAAATGAACATTGCAAGGATCAGTGTGGTGCAGGGCAGGGTGGTGAGGAGCTGGAGACCAACCCTGCTGCAGCGTTGCTGAGGCAGGGAGTGATGGCCCTGGGGGGCCTGAAATGAGGTCCTGGCCTGTGGGCAGTTGGAGGGAGGCCCAAGGGTGGGGTGAGTGGGCATGGACAGACAGGGCTAACAGTGTCCTCCAGGCCATTAAGTCACTAGACTTTCCCCTGGTATGCTTTTTGGTTCCCAGAAACCATCCAGACAAGACCATCTTGAGCAAGAGATTGTTTGGACTGTCATATGTAATGGTCACCAATCTATACCCACTGTGTGTAAAGTTGGTTAACCCCTTTGGCTTCCACTGTCCCGGGCCAACTCGTTCTACACCTTTGCCAAAGGCTCTTCTGATTTTAGAGACCTGATCAATTTCTCGTTATCTTTTCTGCTTTTGTCTTAAATGCAAGAAGTCTAGGCTGGTTAAAGTTGAACTGTATGAGCTACTCTGGCTGTGCCGAACTAAGGTTAAGCAGTTGCTGTCCTTATCCTTCTTCCAGCTGCTTATCTTGGCTCTGGCTATTAGTGGCTGTCCTGTTGTTTCTGCTCTACTTCTGCTGCAGATGTATTCTAGTTTCAATATTTTCTTCTTCTAATGAAGTGCTAATACTGAATACTGCAAGTATGATTTATCATACCTAAGAACAGAATTATTTCTTGTCTGTACTGTGGGAAAGAGGACTGAAGCATGTCTTTTCACAATGATATTGGATAAAACGCTTTTGAAAGCAGTGCCATTCTGAAATTCTTTCATAATTACTCAGTTCAACCTAAGCTTCACAGATACACTTCAGAAATGGGTTTTTTTTTTTAATCCACAAACTATAACCAAACAATCTTTATGCCAGTGGCACACATACTACTAAATAGTGAGAATGAAAAAATTTCAAAATGAATTGCTGATTGATCAACAGGGTAGATATTAGTTGCCTTGATTTTTGCCTGAATGTGTGCTTCGCCCACTAAGTACCTGTGTGGGTTATAAATAACAGGGCCCTGGTGAAAGTCATAGGGCAAGCTAAAAAGTTTCCTTTTGATGCTAGTCTGTTGGGATACCTTGGAGTATGCTGTGCTTAAAAAAGATGGGGAAATTCTAATATCTTGTTGCTGAAGCATTTATATTTAACTCTTCTGAGAGTTTCCATGCCATGTTTCCGTGTCCTCCGAGAGGAAGGTTTACATGCAAGACAGCTGAAATGTAGATACTGCTGCAGAAGAAACAAAAATGCTGAATTGGCACTGAAAGCCACATTATTTCTATGAAGAATTACTATCCTGCTCATATTCTGGAGATAGATGAGCCTCTGTGGTGTGTTGGATAAGCATCTATTCCCAGTGTTCAGGCAGTGACTGCAGCAGCAAATTGTAGTGTGCACAGTCTCTGTACAGAGTTAAGACCAGAAGACAATTAAGTTATGCAATTGAAACTACAGAGTGTGTTCAACAGGTATAATAGAATTATTTATATTATAATAAAATGATTGGTTAAAACTGTGGGTTTTTTTTTTTTTAAAAAACAACAACCAAACAGGCAGATACTGGGGTTTTTTAATTTTATTTTATTTATTTTGCTTGCTAACATTGCCAGATATCTGTGGTTAGTGCAGCATTAGAGCTTTACTTTAGATTTCTTCCTCCTTTTTCTCTGAATTCGGTGAAATTCAGAGTTGGTTGTCAAATGTACAGTGTGAAGCCTTAATTTGATTAATTTTTCTTTTGTAAGCATAGCTTCTTTCATACTCTTAATTGTTTTTAATTTGGTTGTGTGCTGATGAGTTTGGTTTCTGAAACTGCTAGTACGTGACTTGTAACTTTGCCAAACTTGATGGTCAATAGAAAAAAGAGACAGATTTCTCAAGTGTGCAGGTTATCTTATTTTAATTGCCTTTAAGATACCACTTTGTATCACTATATGCCTTTTTCACAAATTTGTTTTATTTAGTTTTTGTAATCCCACAATTTTTTAAAGCCTCCTTTTACTTGCATCCTTGAGTCAGCCACTTCCCTTTCCCCCTCTCCCCCTCCCTGTATCCATCAGTGAAGAAAAGCTGGAAGTGACTGTGCTTATCTAAAGGAGTAAAGTGATCCTTGTCTGTTTTTCCTTAGCTGTCAGATTCCTTTGTTCTTCTTTATTTAAAAAAGTCATCTTAGGCTTTCAGATCTGTACTGTCATCTGAAAGATTTTCACATCGCTTTTCACAGTGTACATTGATACCAGAGTACTTTGTGCGCTGTCTTGATAAAGGTATTTCACTTCCTCACCTCTTTACTGTGAACTCTGGCTTAATCAGCTGTCAACATTCAAATTGAAAATTTGGGGGCTATTGTGAGGTTGGTTATTGTGGTGTTACTATGTACTATGCCAAAAGAGCTGCCTCCTGCCCCCCAGCAGTGCCACAGCAGCCACCTCGAGCTGTGGATTCCTTCTGCTTCCACTGCACCTGACTTAGCAGTCATGCAGTTATGGGAATTACCTGTTTAGTTTGCTGATCCAGCTCAGGACTGATATAGAGGAAAGAGGAATTACTTTTTTTAATCAGATTTGGAACCTATGCTATACCTTGTTGTGCCAATTTTGTATCAGACAGGAAAGTAAAACACCTTTAGTAGAAACTTCTGTGTGAATATTTTCAGCATGGTACCCAAACCGTATTAGATTTCAGATAATAGTATCAAAAGTAGGCTGTGGGAATACTGATACCATGGGAGAGGTTTTGGAGTTCTATTACCTGACTTAAGCACATGCAGAAGCTCCTATTTGGGTGGAAAGACTTCTATAAAAATCTAGCCTTCAGACAAGCTTGGCAGAGGTCATACCAATTGCCTTATGCTTTGTGCTGCTGCTGTGTTTGTTTTGGTAGGCTGAGAATTTGCCTTCAGTTGTCAACCTTTCCCAAGTGGTGTTCTGCAAACTAGTCATGCTAAGAACCAAGTCCACAAGGGAGGCTAAGAGCAGTGCAAAGAGCAGGTGAAAGCTTAGCCAGCCAGGGAGAGCTCTGGTGAAGTTAACAAAGAGTAATGTGTAGTAAGGTTTCAGTAAAGGAGATAAAAGTCAGCTATTGGAAATGGGTTGAGAGCTGGGAAGTGGATGGGGACCAAGACTTGCTTTGGGTCCCCCTCACAGATGAGTGAGTGGAGTTGTGCAGCCAGACTGACTGAGTGACTGTGCTTTTAGACTTCCTTTTGGATGGAGAGATGAGGCATGACTGGGGACTAAACACTGTATTCAAGAAAGGGTTCTGCATGCACTGTAGTTACATCTTTAAGTGATGATTAAAACACCATCTGTGAGATCGGTGATGGCTTCTAAGCTATAAGTAGGGTAGATGGGCCTTGATACCAGAACTTTCACAACTACTTTTGACTGTGAGCACAGGGCGTTTGTTCATGCAGGCACTTTGCATTTTGGTGCACGTATTGGATGCAGTTCTAATAAATGAATGAAAATTGTCATTGAAAATATCGTAACTTTTGTGCTTTAAGTGAAATGAGAAGTAAAACTGATAGTTTAATAAGTTTAATATTTTAAGTAAGTTTAATATTAACCTTTTGTGTTCAGATGCTAGGGCTAGTTGTTTGTGAAAATCTAAATACAGACTTCAAGTGTTAATAGTATTGTTGTGGAAGACAAACATATATTTGGTGGCTTTGATTCTGGTCTTCTGAACAGTATTTTAATACCTAATGAAATTCAGACCTATAGCAAATACCTGATGCGTTCCAGTGCAATGGTAGGTTCTGCAGCTGTTTCAGAATCTATATTGGAGTTTGTCCTCTCGGGCTGCCTCCCCTCACTGGCATGTCTCATGCTAACATGCAAATGAAGCCTCTACCAATTTATTTTGTATTGAACTGAATAGCCGTTGCCTTTTCTGAATATAAAGGATTAGAATTTTGTTTAAATTATAGTGGAGTTGGGGAAAACCAAATTTGAATCAGCCATTAGTGGAGAACTTGGCTCAGAAATAGTATAAAGCCATAAAAAGGATTTTGTTTAGTTCTGACACAGTTGTGTTTATTAATTTCTTGTGGTGGTTTAATAATTATTTTTGGCTGTTGGATTAAAATAGCAAAGGTTAGGTAGTATATACTAAGAAAGCGTTGTTTCTAACTAAAGTTTGGAACATCATATCTTGAGTAAATACCCCTCTTAAAACACATTGGTGGTTGGAAGACAATTTATAAATAAAAGCCCAATATTGAATGAATGTAACAGTTTCTTAGAAACTTCTATGATTAGTAGGAAGGCCAAAGTTTTATTTCCCTGTTTCTGTGGCTCCGAGTAAGAACCACTTTTGGAGTACAAGCTAAGCCATTTCAGTGAAAGGTAGTTTTTAAGATGCAGTCGTGAGATGTGCTAGTCCTGTTAAGTAATAAAAAGAGGATGTTACAGATTTCTCATCTTGTTTTCTCACTTCGAGTTCAAGTAAAAGACATACTTGCATTCTTTCCTTCTTGGACAGCATTACTTAAATAATATTTGCCTCCTAGACTAAATTGTTCATGGGCTTTTACCAGTGTTTGAAATGTAGAGCCCAACACTTGGAGTGGGTGCAAAGTTTGGCTGCAAATTAGCATTACCTTCTGGCGTGCAGGCTGCGTAGTAGGCTTTGAAGAGGAGCCTTGTACCAGAGTAGTTTATAACACATTATTACTTCTTTATAAACGCAGCAGTAGTATGTGCTCTTCATCACTCTGTATTGTGAAATGCTTTTATAAGCAGACGTGTACTATCTTAAAAAATGATGGCGACTTCAGTAGTCCCACTTAGCAGTGCTTAGTTAACCAGCCTCATCAGTGAGTGGTGAAATTCTCTGGAAAAGGGATCAGGATCATCAGCCATTACATGGGGGAGGCAAAGGAACAGGCATGACACAGGTTACTTGAGAAAACTAAAATATGTGCCCTACTTCTTTTTTAGTCATTAGGTTAGATGAGTCCACTTGAAGTCTTCGTTAAATAAAGTCTTCAGCCATTCTGAAATCTTAGTGAGTTATTGGGAGGCAAGATATGAGTTAAGGATGTCACGACTACAAAGGCAGCAGGCTTCCAGCATGGCACAGCAAGCAGAGGCTGTGTCTGTACAATCTTACTTAAGCTTTACGTTTTTAAGCCAGCCTTTCTGAATGAGCTTGCCTTGCTGGCAATAAACGTCATTCTGCTAAACAGCTCTGAAAATTTCAATCCCACGTGTGCGGTTTTATGTAAGTTTTTCAAGCGTGTTGCGTTATAGTGGATTGCATTGTGTCTTACTAGCTGCAGAACTTCCACAGTTGTATTTACATCAGATTTAAATCAGTCCATATGGCCCTCGGTATTACAGCATCACCTCGCAAGTGGTTTGTTGGGTCTTGTTGTATTGCTGATTAACCAGTGGCAAGCCAGTGGTTGAGATAATCACAGAGTCCCTGACGTATGACAGTCTCCGTAATCTGCACAAAGACATTGTATGGCGGGGGTGTGAGGCTTTTACAACCTGGTTACTTCAGGTCTGGGACCTTATGAGTACAGGTGTGCAACTGGATGGCAGTGAGGCAAGGAATTTCGGACCCTTGACTCAGGACTGAGATGTCAATCAGGTATTTGTAAGGGAGGCAGGGACCCTTTCCCTCTGGGAGCGGCTTTTAATGAGTGTGAGAGAGAGGTTTGTCCACAGAGAGAGAATGCAGGAGCACCATCACAGAATGCGCTGGAAGACCCTTGAGGAAGGGATCCAACAGCTGAGAGAAGTGGCAGTATTGGAGGTACTCTTTGGGAGGGATGGACAGCATGGTAATGACCCTGACAAAGGTGCACAGGGCAAATGTTGTGGAATCTGGCAACTCTAGGGCCATCTCAATACGCCACCTTCATTGCAATGATTAATGCGGATAACGACCGAGAGACAGTGGGTTCTGTCACGAGCAAGCTTAGAAATTTTGAAAGCATGATCAATGGCCCAATGCAGGCTAACGTCTCTGCTGTGATTAAGAGCCTACAAGAGGAGATGAGGGAAATAAAGGAGGAGGTGAGCAGGAGCAGTTCCCATTTGGCACTGGTACAAGTCACAGGCCCCAAAGCCGGAGCCCAACGTCCCCCAGCTAGAGGGCGAGGGTATACCCCACGAGCTGAGCTATGGTACTTCCTACGTGACCATGGGGAAGACATGGGAAGGTGGGATGGGAAACCCCCTTCTGTCCTGGCAGCACGGGTGCGTCAACTCAAGGAGGGAAACACTAACCGGGGGAGTAACACTAAAGCGAAGGTAGCCTCAACCTCCCAGGACCGAGCTGCCAGATATTACAGAAGGGAGGATGATCTGACAGATCCCCTTGAAGGAACCTCTAGAATGTATGTCCAGGAAGGAAATGATAACCAGATCTAGAGGGGCCCTGCCTCTAGCCAGGGAGAGGCACAGGAAAACCGGATATTTTAGACGGTGTGGATCCGATGGCCTGGCACATCAGAGCCACAAAAATACAAAGCGTTAGTTGATACTGGTGCGCAGTGTACCCTAATGCCATCGGGACATGTGGGGGCAGAACCTGTTTCCATTGCCGGGGTAACGGGGGGATCGCAGCAATTGACTCTGTTGGAAGCCGAGGTGAGCCTTACTGGGAAGGAATGGCAGAAACGTCCAATTGTGACTGGCCCAGAGGCCTTGTGTATTCTGGGCATAGACTTCCTCCGAAACGGCTATTACAAGGACCCAAAAGGTCTCAGGTGGGCATTTGGGATAGCTGCTGTGGAGGCAGAGGGCATTAGGCAATTGAACACCTTGCCTGGACTATCAGTAAACCCATCTGCAGTAGGACTCCTGAAGGTGGAAGAGCAACAAGTGCAAATTGCCACCTCGACAGTGCACCGCCGGCAGTATCGGACGAATCGAGATGCCGTGATCCCCATCCACAAAATGATCCGCGAGCTGGAGAGTCAAGGGGTGGTCAGCAAGACCCACTCACCCTTCAACAGCCCCATTTGGCCTGTGTGTAAGTCTGACAGAGAATGGAGATTGACTGTGGACTATCGTGGCTTGAATGAAGTGACTCCACCATTGAGCGCTGCCGTGCCGGACATGCTGGAACTCCAGTACGAGCTGGAGTCCAAGGCAGCAAAGTGGTATGCCACTATTGACATTGCCAATGCTTTTTTCTCCATTCCTCTGGCAGCAGAATGCAGGCCTCAGTTTGCCTTCACCTGGAGGGGCGTACAGTACACCTGGAACCGACTGCCTCAGGGGTGGAAGCACAGTCCCACCATCTGCCATGGACTGATCCAGGCTGCACTGGAAAAGGGTGAAGCTCCGGAACATCTGCAGTACATCGATGACATCATTGTGAGGGGGAACACGGCAATGGAAGTATTTGGGAAAGGAGAGCAGATCATCCAGATTCTCCTGGAAGCTGGTTTTGCCATCAAGAAGAGCAAAGTCAAGGGACCTGCCCGAGAGATCCAGTTCCTGGGGGTAAAGTGGCAAGACGGACGGCGTCAGATCCCCACCGAGGTCATCAATAAGATCACCGCGATGTCTTCACCAACCAGCAAGAAGGAAACACAGGCTTTCCTATGCGCCATAGGTTTTTGGAGAATGCACATTCCAGATTGTGAGCCCTCTGTACCTGGTTACCCGAAGGAAGAACGATTTCCACTGGGACCCTGAACAGCAACAAGCCTTTGCCCAAATCAAGCAGGAGATCGCTCATGCGCTAGCCCTTGGCTCAGCCAGGACGGGACCAGAGGTGAGGAATGTGCTCTACTCTGCAGCCGGGAACAATGGTTTGTCCTGGAGCCTTTGGCAGAAGGTGCCTGGAGAGACTTGTGGCCGACCACTGGGATTCTGGAGTCGATGTTATAGAGGGTCTGAGGCCAACTACACTCCCACAGAGAAGGAAATCCTAGCAGTCTATGAAGAAGTCCAAGCCGCCTCGGAAGTGATTGGCACGGAAGCACAACTCCTCCTGGCACCCCGACTACCGGTGCTGGGGTGGATGTTTAAAGGAAAGGTTCTCTCTACCCACCACGCCACCGACACCACGTGGAGCAAATGGATTGCCCTCATCACACAGCGTGCCCGTATTGGAAACCCAAATCGCCCTGGGATTTTGGAGATAATTACGAACTGGCCAGAAGGTGAAGACTTTGGCCTCACTGATGAAGAGGAGCAGGAACAAGTGACGCGGGCTGAAAAAGCTCCACCGTACAACCAACTACCAGCAGAGGAAACACGATATGCTCTTTTCACTGATGGTTCCTGTCTCATCGTAGGGATGAACCGGAAGTGGAAAGCAGCCGTATGGAGCCCCACACGGCAGGTCGCACAAGCTACTGAAAGAGAAGGTAGATCAAGTCAACTTGCTGAACTCAAAGCCGTTCAACTGGCCCTGGACATTGCTGAAAGAGAGAAGTGGCCAAAGCTCTACCTTTATACTGATTCGCGGATGGTAGCCAATGCTCTGTGGGGCTGGCTGGAAAGGTGGAAAAAGGCCAACTGGCAGCGTAGGGGAAAACCAATCTGGGCTGCTGATGAGTGGAAAGATATTGCCACTCGGGTAAAGAAGCTACCTGTGAGGGTCAGTCATGTAGATGCTCATGTCCCCAGGAGTCGGGCTAATGAAGAACATCGTAACAACGAACAGGTAGATCAGGCTGCAAAAATAGAGGTGTCCCAGATAGACTTAGATTGGCAACATAAAGGAGAGTTGTTCTTAGCTCGATGGGCCCATGATGCCTCAGGCCATCAAGGCAGAGAGGCCACTTATAAATGGGCACGGGACCGAGGGGTGGATCTAACCATGAACAGTATCTCCCAGGTTATCCAAGACTGCGAGACCTGCGCTGCAATCAAGCAGGCCAAGCAGGTGGAGACTCTGTGGTACGGTGGACGATGGTCGAAGTACAGGTATGGGGAAGCCTGGCAAATTGGCTACATCACTCTTCCCCAAACCCCCAAGGCAAGCGCTACGTGCTGACCGTGGTGGAAGCAACCACTGGGTGGCTGGAGACCTACCCTGTGCCTCATGCTACTGCCAGGAACACCATTTTGGGCCTGGAAAAGCAAGTTCTTTGGAGACATGGCACCCCTGAGAGAATAGAGTCAGACAACGGGACACATTTCAAGAACAGCCTCATAAGCACTTGGGCCAGAGAACATGGAATCGAATGGATATATCCTATCCCTTATCATGCACCAGCTGCCAGGAAAGTTGAACGGTGCAACGGGCTACTTAAGACGACCCTAAAAGCACTTGGAGGGGGGACTTTCAAAAATTGGGAACTGAACTTAGCAAAGGCCACCTGGATGGTCAATACCTGAGGGTCCATCAATCGAGCTGGTCCCGCCCAGTCTGGACCCTTGCACACAGCGGATGGAGATAAAGTCCCTGTGGTACACACGAGAGGTATGTTAGGAAAGACTGTTTGGATTAATCCCACGTCAGGCAAAGGCACACCCCCCCGTGGGGTTGTTTTTGCTCAAGGACCTGGTTACACTTGGTGGGTAATGCAGAAAAATGGGGAAACCCGTTGTGTACCACAAGGAGACCTAATTTTAAGTGAGAACTCTGTGTAAGGTTTCACTGTGTATATATGTATATATGTATCTGTAAGGGGGCGTTGAGTTGGGTATGGTGTAGATGGTAGTAGAATAAGGAGTGGATTATGTCCTAGGTTACAGTGTAAAATGTGCCCAAAAAAGTATTCTATTACCATCTTCAGGAGCTGTTGAGATCAGATGGGGCGGTGCTCCCTGCCTCCCCCCTCTGGACTATCTCCTGTTCATGGGCACAACAATGCCTTATCGCCTGACCCATCCATAACTCGCTCCTGGGCTATCTCCTGTTAACGGCCCATCAAGGAACTGCCTCACGACTCCCCATCCCATTGTGAGATGCTCTGCCCGGGGGAAGGAGCCAAGCAGTCCATGCTAAATAAAAACTGAGATCTCGAACACCCTAGCAGCCTTCTTCCACTGGATTCCCAGAGGAGTTTCCCGCCCCGCACCCCCCCCCCCCCCCCCCCTCCTCCCCCCGCTGGAGTTCCAAAGGACAAGAGCTACCTACCTACCACTGGACCTTCAGAGGAAGACCAGACCCTTTTACAAGATCGCTGCTTCAACAGAACTACATCCATCGCTTCAGGAGGACTGCAGCCACCATCTTACCCAACTGCTACTGCCACCCTAACAGGGTGTCAGGTTGTATTTCTGACTCTGTCAGTGTAAACCAGTGGGTTGGGTTTTTTTTTCTGCCTGGTGTTATATATATATATACATATATATATATATATATTAGTAAAGAACTGTTATTCCTGTTCCCCATATCTTTGCCTGAAGGCCCCTTAATTTCAAAATTATAATAATTTGGAGGGAAGGGGGTTGCATTTCCCCTTTCAAGGGAGGCTCCTGCCTTCCTCAGCAGACACCTGTCTTTCAAACCAAGACAAACTTACAGAACTGCTGCAGAAATAAGTATGCTATTTCATAGCTAAGTTTATGCCAAATTTCCCAGCCAAATTAAGTGGTCCTGGAAGTTTGAGTTACGATTTAAAAACTAATGTAATAAACGCTTGTAGAGATTGTATTCTGGAGAGTTTTAAGAAATATTGTCCTGAAGTGCCAGTGCTACCTCATATCTGCGAGCTCTTCAATCTTCAGTATGCTTCCTGTGAAACGCTCGGGTTTTTTTCCTTTCTACAGGGTTGGAGTTTGTGCAGATTACTGTTTGTTTTATCATATCATGACAAATGTTGGGTGGAGTGAAATTTGGAGCCTGTGTGTGTTGTGTTGGTACATGTTTTAATTTGATTTGAAATAAAAAAAAAAAAATCTTGAGAACCCTACTCCTAAGATTCTAGGGGAGGACAACATGTATTTGTAAATTAATGTATAACCCATCCTGAAAGCAGTTCAATGAGCGACACCACCTGTAGATAGGTATCTTCAATGTTAAATCAGTGGTAGTTTGCTCAGCAGTTAAGAGTTAACAAATGGAAACCAGTTGTATGACATATAATTTCTATTGGTAGAAATGTAAAGTCCAAGGAGAATGATTGTCCAAAGTGTGTAGTCCAACTTTGCTTTTACTTTGGATAAATGAGTTGATATATTGCATCTTTAAAGGATGCCATATATCCTCAAAGCCCAAGTATCGCAGTGGGCTGCTGACTTCCATGGGTATACTTAAAAACATACGAGGAGTCTGTGGTCTCTGGAGGTGCAGATTGTAAAGAGATGCATTTGAGGTTTTGGAGACTTGGACCAGCATAATGTGTGTCGTGGAAACAGGAGAAGGAAAAGAGGTTTTTCTTTCCTCTTGGATGATCTTTGATGCTTTGAGGTTTGGATTGTTTTCTTTCTGGATCTCTTCTTGATGTAGTTGGCATATATTTGATTAAAAAAAATCTTGTCTGAAGATATAAAAGAGAAAGTAATGATCATCTGGCAGAAAAGCCATATATGCGTATGGCCTTTCATGTTGAGAAGCTGAATTTGACTAGTGTAATTTGTATAAGAATTGATGGCTTAAGTACACAAATTTTTCAGACTTTACATCGAAGTCATAAAAATATAATGCTTTTGGACAATTAAAAAGATTAATGGCTCTTATTATTCTGGGCTTTACTACTTTTTTCTCTTTTTTTTTTTTTGGAAGTACTATTTGTTTTTCTGTTTTGGCATTTTGTCTAATGATTCACTTCAGCATGGCAAATGTGGATTTGATGTGGATTTGGCCCTACTGTCCGTTTAACTCCTGAGGTAACTGTCACTGCTTGCTGAAGGCAGGTGTCATTGGATTAAAACTTGATGTCACGAGTAATACTGCTGTTACTTTCCAGGGTAGCTTATAAGAAGTCAGCCTGTTTGTATGAGATTTTAGAAGGGCATGTAAAATACAGCACAAAAATGCCCGTACATCAGAATCCAAGAGCAAATGTGCTGCAAAAGAACCTAGTAAAACTATTCCAGAGCAGAGTGAAAGGGACTCGCTGCCAGGACACACCTTAATCTATCACATAGGTCAATAAGCCTTTAGTGTCTTATGATTTGCATCATACAATTCAAGCAGCCTTTGTTTATGCTGGCTGGATGTGCAGTAACAATGAGGAAAATAATAAAATTCAACAAAAGAGGTGGCAGTCATACAGTCAGAAACACTGTCCATAATAGGATAGGCTTTGCATATGTGCTTCTGAAAATGGTTTTTCAGTCTTGGATAGTTATAGACTGTACTTTCCTGGGTGAGTTTAAATTGTACTGCTTTTGTCCTGACTTGTGATGTCTTTGACACTTTTCAGCAGTGAGTGTGACTGGCAGAATCCAAAGTTTGCTTTTCACCAGTTCATGCAATTTCCTTTCCAGGGTTTATCAAATGCTTCCGTTTGGCTATGATGCCTTGTGTGTGTTTAGTCTTACTTCTGTCCTGCAAGTTTTTGACTGGAATACATTGGTAGAGGTGTTTGGCACTCTAATCAGTATGCTTTTGGAAAAAAGATTATAACTAGCTATACAAGCAGCAGGGAAAAGCTATTGCTTTTTTTGCAACAATATTGAAATATGGAGTAAGACCACCCAGTTCCATGCACAACCTTCTAGTAGTGTTTCACTGAATAGTCTGTAGCATCTCTCTTATTAATATAGGTATTTATTCTGTTCTGATAGCAAAGCTGAAGATGCTGACACTTTTATAAAACAAACAAACCTAGTGTTTTAGTCAGTATAGCTATCTGTGATAAAAAGAAAATGGAACACATTATTTTAAGAGCCATGACTCAAAAAGACACCAGGTAGATTTAACAGGGCTATAGGGCTATTGAGTACAAAGACATCTATGACTAAAAAAAATTCCTTGGGCTACAAAGAGCTGGAGGCAGAGACAATGTTGAGGGGAAGAATCTGTTATATGCTTACCTTATTCTACTTTCCAGCAGGATCAAAATAAAATGTGTAGGAAATAGCATACTAGGTTAGGTGGCTGGAACTTGTTCCTATGACTATTGTAAGACTTTGGCACTAGTAGATGGAAAAAAATATCCATACTCTTGCTTCTTCAGAAGCAGGTCAGAGACGTGATTTGAATTGCAAGTGTGTAGCAGTGTGATTCTTTGCAGGTGTCGTGAAGTCCATGCTACCTTCACTCCTGGTGGGAATTATATAGTATTGTAGGAACATTGCTTTCTTCTACCATATCTACCCTGAGAAAAGCACTGCAGAAGAACCTTGCCTCAGATGGGCTCAGGTGAGCGTGTGGCCTGAGAATTTATGCTACTTGCTCAATGTTTGGCAGCACCAGTCCCGTACACTAAATCATAATTTGCCTTTTTCATTTGCCTTGCAACATATTTCTTGGAAGGAGTATGTGAGCATCAAATATCGCATGGCAAAAGGCTTCTCTATTGAGTCGGGTGTTTTCTGACTTGAGGACTAGGTGATGTCTCCTCTAACACAGAACTTCGACTTCAAAAATCGTTACTGAAAAGTTCCCAATTGTAACAGACCCTTCTTGATGTGGTTTGCAGAGAATGAGCCCTGGATGATGGGCCTACTTTCGTTCATGTTTGTTTAGTTTTGAGTGTTTAACTTAGTGTATGTTGAGTATCATAGAAGGTGTCTACTACTTTTGCTATTATTCATTACTAGTGCAGCTGCCTACGGATCTTTGTTAAAGAACTTGATTAAGATAAGCTGTATAAGACAAAAAAGGCTATTTTTGCAGCTATTTTGGATATATATTTGCTGGATATATGTTTGTAGTGAGTTGCATAGTAAGACCTCATACTTTAATATTAAGTTGCTACTAATAAATGTAAAAAAATGAAGTATGGTAAAACCTGGTGTACTCAGTTAGAAAGGCATATGTGTAGTTGTCCTGGTTTGGGCTAAATCAGAACTAATTCTGTTTTAGTGCTTTAACTTTTCAGTTAAGTCTCCTCTAACTAACTGCACTTTCTGAAACAGCAGCATGTTTTTCCAGACAGTGACTGCTCCTAGCAGTGATAAGGTCTGATGTTTATAGTTCGTACCAAGGAATGGGATGCAGGGAGGCCCTTGCTTATACTTGTTCTTATGGCGACCAAGGTCACTGCTAAATCTTGTACTCCATGTTGGGGTGCCAGAAGTGAAAAGGGTCGCACCTACAGGGACGAGCGAACTGGACAGGTGACCCAAACCTGACCAACAGAGTGTTCCATCCCCTACACGTCATATTCAGTATAAAGCTGAGAGATCACAAGGGTCAACCTCTCTCTTCTTTGATGGCCGACATCTGAGGAGGACTCTGTTCTTCTGCCGTCGATCCCGATCCGTGCATCCCTGAATCCAGTGCCTGAGTCCAGCTCCTGCATCCCGTCCCTGTCTGCTGCCGAGTCCAGCCTGGGACTGCCCCAGTGCCAGCCCTGCAGTGTGGTGGTGACGTATCGTCATCAGGGTGGGGGGAGTTGGGTTCGGTATTGGTTTTGTATATATTTGTACATATTGCATATATTTCATTATTTCCTTATTCTTATTATTATCTTTTCTTTTACTGTTATTGTTTCATTAAAGCTGCTTTAGTTTTCTTTTCCAAACCGTAAAGTGTCTCTCCCTTGTTCTCTCTCCTTTTCCCTTTTGGGAGGGGAGAGGGGTTGACAGAGAACGTCTGTCACTTGTTAGTGGCCGGCCCAGCCTCAAACCATGGCAGTAATTTTCATAGAGGTGCTGAAATCATGGGATGATTAACACAGCTTACTGGTCTACAAAATGCTGCCCTCGCAGAGGTACCTGAATTATAAAATTACAGAATTGTTGAAGTGGAAAGGGACCTCTGGATCATCTGGTTCAACCTCGATGCTCAAAGCAGGGTCAACTAAAACAGGCTACTCATGGCCATGTCCATTTGGGTTTTCAGTATTTCCAAGGATGGAGACTCCATAGCCTCTCTGTGCACCCTGTTCCAGTGTTTGGCCTTCATCACAGTAAAATAAATAAACAACTAAATAAATCTTAGGTTTAAATATAATTTCTTATATTTTGATTTGTGCCCATTGCGTCTTGTCCTGTCACTGGGCACCACTGAAAAGAGCCTGGCTCCCTTCTCTTTGCATTCTTCCTTCAAGTATTTATATACATTGGTAAGATCCCCCTGGAGCCTTCGCTTCTTCAGGCTGAATGATCCCAGATCTCTCAGCCTTTCCTCTTAGGAGAGATGCTCCAGTCCCTTCATCTTCATGGCCCTTCTCTGGAATCTCTTCAGTATGTCCCTATTTATCCTGTACTGGGGAGCCTAGAACTGGACCGGCACTCCAGATGTGTCTGAGCAGAGGTGGGGAAGGATCACCTCACTCACCTGCTGGCTATATTACTCCTAATGCAGCCCATGGTGCTGTTTGGCTGCCTTTACCAGAAGTGCCCATCACTGGCTCATGTTCAACTTAGTGTCCACCTGGGTTGCCAGGTCTTTCTCTGTCAAGATGCTTTCCAGCTGGTGAATCCTCAGCATGCACTGGTGCGTGGGCTTGGTTATTCCTCCCCAGATGCAGGACTTGGCATTTCCTACTGTTGAACTAACTTCCTGAGATTCTTGTTGGTCCAGTTTTCTCAGCCTGATGATGTCCATCTGAATGGCAGCAACCTCTTGATGTATCAACCATTCCTCCATGTTTTGTATCATCTGGGAATTTGTTGAGGGTGCGCTCTCTAGCATTATCAAACCCAAGTTGTTTGGAGGATACTTAGATACTCTTACATGTTAGCTCTTGCAAGTGTATATGAGTCTGCAGTAGCCTATTAGAAGTGAATGGTTTTGTTTTACGTGAAAAGAATAGTTGTAGTGTCTTCTAGTTTACTTTCTAGTAAAATTTCAGTGTTTTTTAAGTATCTTCTGCTTCCCTCCATCTGAATGGAGAGTTTCAGAGTGAACAGTGAGGAAGAAGGCTTGTTTCGGGGCCATATACAGGAAGAGAAGACTAACAGTATCATAAAATACTAAAAGTATAACTGAAGGAAGAACTGGAATCCAACCAAAGCACTAACCACTATGGAGTCTTTTTTCTTAGTTTCTAATTTTAACTTCTCATGAGTTAAAATGTTTTAAAGCTCAAGTAGATTTAAATGGTAAGTATCTAGACTTATATCTAGCATTTTGCAGTTCCTACAGAAGTGTGCAATTGTAAATAATATGCTGCTATTGGATGTACTGGCAATCAGCACCCTACAGCGGGTAAAACATTTCTGTAGTGCTCTTGGAGGCTTGCTTGTATGTGATGTAAACAGAAATTTTATTGATATTAATGGGGGAGATATATAGCTGCAGGAAGCATTCACTTTGTGAAAACAACCTATGCCACAGATGACCAGCTAGCAACTCTGCAGTTGTGTGGTATCACTGACTTCCTTTTCCCCAAAAAAGATTGGTTGGGGGTTTTTTTGTGGGGTTTTTTTGTTTGTTTGTTTTTTGTTTTGTTTTGTTTTAGAGGAAATCCTGTTTATTTGCTTTGAGGAAATAAATTTTTCCACTTGGGCTTTTTTGTTTTGGTTGGGTGTTTTCTTTCTATTAATCTGTTAAGGAATGCTGACACTCCTTGGAAGTTTGTTTTCTGCCTCTGCAGTTGCAGCGCTTGGTACATGAGAAGTTGCTGGTAGTGGCACTACCATCTAAACACCTTTCTTGTTGTTAATGATTTGATTATCGGCTATTGCAGGTGTTTCAAATTCTCTGGCCTCTTCCCGGAAAAAAAGCGTTTTACATTTATCCTTCTCTTTTCTCATCTAGCTTTCTTCTACCACAGCCCTAGTTGCCTAGCTGGAGAGCTATTTTGGGACAGTCATTCCTATAAAGACCGTAGTCCATTACTCCAGCTCATGTCACAGCTTGAGCAACTGAAGTGGTATTCTAGAGGCACTGCTTTTTGGGTTTGCTTAACTTCTTAAAGGAATGTGAAAAGCAGTTAATGAATCACTGAAAATACACTTTTTCTTTTTCTCTTCACCATGCTCAACTACTAGCCTTAGCCCTTTCTTTTTTTCTTCCTTTTGGCCTTTTTAATATCCTTTCAGTCCACAATCATCTCTCAAATCTGAGCATGTTAACTTAAGCAACTTCATGCGGAGAATGATTCTCTAGGGCTGGCTGACAGATTAAGTGGCAGTACCTTGGTTGTGAAGCAACCTACGTTTGCACATTCTCCAGTCGTTTCCTATTAAAACTTAAATCCTTGTTCTGTTGTGGCACCTTTAAAAAGCAGGCCTCCTCCTTACATCTCAATGTTATGAAAACCAGGCATACTGTAACCCAGAACCCCAAGGAACGCTTGATTGAAATAACAGATCAGAAAAGTCTCTTTCTAACATTCCTATGATTATAGGTTTACTCAAGTGACAGAAACATGGTGTCTGCTAGCTTTCTGCATACAGCCTAATTTTGGTCCAAAAACCAACATAGCTCTTAAAGGCCTCACTGATGCAGTGTTTGTGGGGATAGATAAGTTCTTAAAGTGTAACAGTATTCCTTACTTTCCTCTCTCTAGAATTATCTCATGTATTGCTGATTGGGTGTTGGTCTGGTTCCTGCTGCAGAGCAAGAGTGTATTTGCTGCTAGTAGTTACTGAGATTGAGTATAGTGAGTGAAGGGTAACAGAAGTGACTCGTTCTTAGATCCTCACAAGTAAACAAAAAGACAACTTTGTTTTAGCTCCCTCTGCTCCTCTGTGGTAACTGTCTCAGTTAATTTTTTCTTTGTATTTGGATTTCTTCTGTTGGTAACTTGTACCTGATTTGACATCATGCATATAGGTCTGAGGGATTGATGCAGGAAATGCAGGAAGAAGTCTTAAGAAAGAAAATAGGAGTAGAAACATCGGTTGGTTCTGATTTACAGTTAAAAAGTTAAAGGTGAAGAACAGCAACTGTGGAAGTTAGTTTAAAAATGGTGTATTACATTAAGCAGTGAGCATGGCACAGGAGGAAACAGCAGATACCTTGCATCCATTTCCACTTGACCAAGTGACTTGAATACATGATATGAACATGTAAAACAGAAATCTAACCTCATTTAACACATTTTTGAGTTTAACCCTTCATGCTGATGAGGGTCAGTGTCCGTTTGTCCTGATCTGTTAGAGGAATTTGAATTATAAAACTGATTGTTAAAGTTCTCCTAAAGTTGTTAATCACAAACTTTTAATTTACGATGTAGCTTAGCAAGTATGTAATGAGAACCCCTGTGACACAGGAGGCTGTTTGCAGCCTTAGTATGTGTAAAGATGCACATGCTGTAAGTTACAATGCAGTTAACTCCTAGCTCGGTGTGTACAAAATGAACATCAGCTGCTTTAAACTTAGTTTAAAGCTTCCTGGAATTGTTCCAGGTTCTGGTATGGAAGGTCTTTCTGTTTTGCTGTTAATACTCATATTTGGTCTCTCTCCCTCCCACTCTCTCCACCTCTTTCTCCCTTTGCAGGCAAAGGCAGCTCAAGCATCTCATCCGACGTGAGTTCAAGTACAGATCACACACCCACCAAAGCCCAGAAGAATGCAGCTACCAGTGAAGGTAGGCAGCTGGTACTCATTACCCCGGTCAGGCCCCGCAACTTAAGCCTAGCAGTTTTCAGACTTCTGTGGACAGTACCATTGGTGTACTAGAAATTAAAAAGCAGTTCTTCCTGTATACAGTTTCTACTCCTACTTGCTGTAATTTCTGATTTAAGCTTGTGATAAAGGGTTTAAGATACTTCTGCAGAACAAAAATGTAGAGGGTTTTGAGTAATTTTGCATGTTACTTTTTCAGCAAAGGCTTTTATACTCAAGATTTGATGCAGTCTGATTTTGAACTACTTTTTGAAGAATATACTTAATGGAAGGTTTTTGGCACATGTTCTAGGTTAAACCAGAACCGCTTATTTTCATACTATGAACACCATGAAAATGTGAGCTGTTCGTGCCAAGTTTTCAAAAGTGTAGCTATGGACATGAAAAGCTGACAAGGATTTGATTAGATTGACACGCCTCACCTACAGTTACTTGAGTGTGTGATCATCTGGGACTAGATATTTAATGTCTAAGGGAAGGAGATGTCTCATGTGTCAGTATTAATACAGTGTTGTACTAACTGGCCTATGAATGGAGAAATGCTGATCCTTCCCTGCTGCCTTCTTATATGTGAGTAGGTGTGCTCAGTTAAATGAAAATATATTGGCCCTAGTTTTTACAAGAGTGTCTTTGAAGGCTGAGAGGAAGTAATTAAATCTATATGTAGTTTAATGATGTAAGCTGAAAGGATTTTTTCAATGATAAATTTATGTACCTTAACTAGCATTTCTGCTCAACTCTGTTGTAATAAGTTGATTGTACTTGGTAATTATCAAATAATAATTCTGATTTCTTACACTTCTGTCATTATAAATTGAGTTACAAGGTCTGGTTGCTCTCTGGCTTTATTCCTCATGGTTAAAAGAAAGCATAGACTTCGAATAGTTCTAGTTTGGTAGGTCTGACTGTAGAATCTGTACAGTAAAAGCAGTACATGTAAGTGATAAATGACCATATAAATCACAAGAGTTTATTGTTAGGCATGCATAATCCCATATCAAGAATGAAGATCTGGCACCTGTGAATCATGAGAGATACTGGTTTAGAATCTCTGCTTTTTAGTCTGGGTGATAACTTTAACAGTAAATTAATAAATGGTTAATGAAGTTAAGTTGAATAGTAGATTTCATGTTCCTCTAAGCCTTAGATTCAAAAGTTTTGAGATACCTCAAGGAAGTGACTTGGCAAGACACGGAATAAATTTAGGAAACGTATAAAAGCATTTTAACTTCTCCATATGACAGCCAGGGAAAAAAAATAAAAAAATGAAACCGCAAAGGAATAGTGGAAACTCTGAAGTCAGTACTTAAAAATTGCTTTAAATTTCTGTTTTACTTCAGTAAAGCATTTTTTTCCCTTATTTTCAAATCAGATAATGCAAAATAATCCTTTACTAATCTGTAAGTCTTATGTTCTTAATCTAGCTTGTTGTAGAGCCAGTGAATACCAATGTTGACTGTGAAATCTTCACTAGTGGTTTGCAGCTGATTAATTCATTAGTGAGGGAGACTTAAATGCAGGCCAGCAGATGCTGTAGTAGAGATATATTTTTGAGTTCTTGTGCAGATCCAGAAAATGTTCAGAGCAGTGGAATTATGTATTCTATACTTGTAGGCAATTTCAGATTGGAGCCTAGTTTTTCTGTGCCCTAGAAGAGTGTGGTTTGACAAACACTTACTTTGACAACAGCAGAAGTAGTCTCTTCCTCAGCCTGTGTTACTACTATTTTCTTACCAAGTTTTTCTGCTGAGATGTTACTAATGTGGATCAGGTTAATATAAATTGTCTTACTGTGGATTGCTGTATAGTCTGGCAGATATTTTGGATGTCGTAACCAGGGAGCATAAGAGTTCCATGAACGCAAGTGAGCACAAAGACCTGGAAGTGGTGTTGGGGAAAAACACGGACTGTTGAAACCAGTGCTGTTACTGGAAGGCGCATTTATCAACCGATGTGCGTCTGGATTTCTTACTAATGCTGCCTCTTTTCCCCATGTACAGTAGACCTATGCTGTAGGAGGATTCAAGTGAACAGAAAGACATACCTTCTGCAAGACAAGTAGAGTTGCGTACTTACAGGACTGAATGCTTTTATGCTGTTCAGTTACAGAGTAGTGTCTAGGGACTAGCTAAGAACAGGAGCCTGATTGTGTTAGGTGCTGTCCAAACAGTGGCAGTTATGTCTTTTCATTGGAGTGTTTACATAACATTTTATGACTGTTAGTTAAATTTACCTTCATACTTCGTAGCACTCCATGCTCTAGTATTTGCTTGCCATGATACAGTAGTACCTGCCCACCCGAGAAATTGGTAAATGTATTTTGCTCTTCACCGTGAGACTGGTTTATCACAGGGACAGAATACTCCAATTCTGCCCTTTGCTTTAGCCTTGTATTGTAAATTCATAGCACTGTGTGCTGTCCTATGAATGAGCCACTGTGTGTGGTGAGATGTATGCATCCTAGGTGTGGAGTGGGTAGGACTATGAAGCTCTACAAGTGAACTCTTCTTCCCCTTCACTGGCATGTGAAATGATCTTGATTGAACAAGAAGCAGACAGCTTCTTTGCATCCCTTGAATTTCTGTTGGCAGCTGAATTCCTGAGTGCCCAGCTCTGTGAAGAGCGTAGAGTTTGTGTTTAAGGCTGGAGGCCTATATAGCTCCTGCTTCAAGCTTTGCAAACAGACCTAATTCTTTCCAGTTCTGCACAGCATGTCTTCTCTTCTGTTTCTGTAAGACAGTTGACACAACGCTTGTTGGAGTTGAATCAATGAAATGGCTTGAAACAATGAGAAAGGAAATCTGTGGGACTGATTCACACAAGCTCTGTGATACTCTACAGCAGAGCAGCAGTACATCTTAGATGGGTATGGATTCCCAAGGGCTGCAGAAAGGTGTCAAGCAGGGCTCTTGCTTGAAAGAGCAAACCATCTTGGGAAGTATCTGACAGCAGATGTTATCTTGCCATCAGTCTGAACAACCAAATGAACCACACTCTTCATCTTGTTTACTGCAACCATTGTATTTGTCAAGTTTCAGTGTCATGATGTTTCTCTATAGTACGGATACCAGAAATGGGTAACAAGCTGCTTGAAATGGCTTATGCGGTGTTCCAGTCCTAGATATGCTGTTAAGGCAACATCAGTTAAATCTCTTGATGGGAATGGGAGATGCCGTTATGGCCAAAATACAGTACCCACCCTCATGTTGTGGATTATGAACATCTGTAGAGTTGTGGAAGGAGATCCTATGTTTCAAAGAGACAAAACTCTTGTCATGTTATTAAATGTGCCTGGGTGAACTGCACATCCTCTGTCAGTGAAGAACAGACAGTATGTGTAAGTAGCCTCAGTCAAACCAGCTTCGCTCAGGTCTATACTGGGGAGGTAACTACTACCCAGTTTCTGTTGTGTAGAGGAATGCAGGCATAAGTGGCAGACAACGCAACTTCCTAAATTCAAACTTGAGATACCAGTGATGCATCTGAGAGGGATGCAGAGGTGGGGCTGTACTGGTGCAGAAACTGAAGTCCCGTTGCTTTTATTGTGGCTTTCACTTTATGTACTTCGGTAAAGGGCAGGTGGCAAAAAATAGCTGTCTGGTCCTCTTTGAAAATCAGAGAGTATGCTGTAACAACTGTTTGGCTACAACTTGGCTCAGAAAGAAGCATGGTAGACTGTGGATATACATGCACAGTGATGCCTCCACACTGTCTCCTTTTCTGAGGATACAATTTTCTTTAGCTTTGAATATACACTGCCTTTTACTTCTTTTCCAGTCAGACATTGTCTGCAATTCTTTACTCCATCAATCAATTACAGTTAGAAACTTGAGAACACATGAGTTTTTGCTGCCCCCCATTGCTCTTCTGGCAAGTGAAAGACTAAATAGATTTTTGTGGACCATTTAAATGCAATTTGCTAGACATAGTCTCAGCTGGAATATTATTATCTAAAACTTGATTTAGAAGATTAGGCTGAATGTTTTTGTATGGGCTTACCTTGATCAGGGAGCTTTCTTCTAACACTTACCTGCAGAGCATGGAATGTTATGACCAGGCTGGATGCTTCATATTAGCTTGACTGTTTTTCAAATAAAAAAATCAATACTGTTTGCACTTCATGTGTATGGCTGTTAAGCAGTAATCCAGAGGCAGCTTTAAACTGAGAGCTCATGTGTGAGCTCCATGTGTGAGTTCTAATTTATTTCTCAATTTCTATAAAATCAAATTGAAGGATTGTGTCTAAAGCAAAGCACTGTTTTAGCAGAGGGGCTCAGTGCTGAAATATCTCTGAATATATCCTGTTAAATGTTTGTATTTTGAATTTTGTGGAAAAAGAGTTAATTCAGCTGCTGTATTCTGCAGAAGTTAAAATTACATCTGCTTTCAGTGATGTTGACTTTTAGGTACCTTCAAAAATCAAGTATTTAACTTTATTTTTCGTTCTGCAGTACTCTGAGAATTCTAGTCTGACTTCCTCATATGATGTTCATGTACCTTAAGTGTACTTAAAAAAGACCGTGTTTGGAAAACAGACAAGAGAACACAGCTTTTCACCCATTAGAGCTGTAATCTGTTTAGTGTGGAAATCAAATGCATTTGTTTTGGCAGTACCTATTTGTATGCATCTTAACAGAAGAGGTATTTCTTCTGAAGATTAGGTGTGTACTAGAAAAGTCCCCTATTCTCATATCATATCCTCCTTTCTTTTTTTATTTGGGCTTTTTTAGTGTTTCTGGTGGACAAAAAAAAAAAAAAGGCAATGAACAAACAAACAAACAAAAAACAACCCAAAACCCCAAGACAATCAGACAATCACCCCCCCCCCCAAAAACAGACAAAAAAAAACAAACCACAAAACCAAAACCAACCAAAGACAAATAAACTAATCCACCAAAACCCAAACAATACTACCCCCAACCCCCCAAAACCAAACCCCACCACCCCAAAAAACCCCAAAACCTGGAGCTAAGAGTTACAGCTGGTGGCAAGTTTCATGAATTTTGGAGTTCTCAGAGGACTTCTGCTATTCTGAATATAGAAGTACAGATGTTCACTCAAGTTTTCTTTAATTATAAAAATACCGTAGCTGAAACTGGATTTATCTCCAGTTTTACATAAAAAAAAAATAAAACCCAACCAAAGTTGGGTAAGCTTTTCTAAGACAAGTTAGCCTCTATTCATGTAATAATAGCGAAAGTCCTTCATGCATTTGCTGTAGTCTTTTAATAATGTCTTAAGAAAATAACTTTAAAAACCACTGGAATTTGACTACTACTACTGCATCGCTTTATTCTACAAATTGTAAGTGAATTAATGTGTAATTAATATCTATTGAAGAAAGCAGGTACAGGGTGTTCAGCCACACCATTCTTTCTTTGACACTTAGCATATTAAAGTAATTTTAGAAAACTACAGTGAATAGTGAAACGAGCAGATACTTTTGAAACTTTTTTTTAAGTGAACTATGGAAAGGCACCTTGAGCTTTATTAATACGTGAAATCTCTCAAAACAGTCATTTTCCTCTCTGATTTTCTGTGTCTAAGAATGATAGACACTTTTGACCCTGGCTTTCATACTCAGAAGTATAGAAAATTAGTGATAACTTGGCTCTCTATATAGAAAAATTTATTTTCCAGAAAAATTTGAGCTCTATATCCGAAAATGTTTGTCACTCTTCTACATGGGAATATATTGTGACATCTCTTGAACACAGAAAGATTTATTTGCGTTGTGTGCCTTTCACTTCACCTTACAAGTGAGAGAACAAAGTACACATTATAGGATATTTTCAGGCAGGATGTCACTCAGTTAATTTCTCTTGGCTTCATAATCACTTTCTTTCAAAAGGCTGGTTGTCTTTTGGATCTCCAAATAATTCTTAATTTATTCAGTAAATTTAAGAGGAGGGGTCCTGGCGTTGTGCATGATGGACACACGAAAAATTTAGAAAGATGGAACGGGTCCTTTGCTACCGAATGCTTTTGGTAAAGATGCTGTTTTCCACCCAGTTCTTCTTGATGATCCTTTTGGCAGAAAGAGCTCTTTTGGTCCCTTCCTACGTCTGATACTTGTTAAGAAATCTTTTTTAACTTTGGTTCTTTAATATTTTTCCTTTAATTTTCTCTTTAGAATTAGAAACTTACTAACCCCGTATCAGAATTGAAAACCTTATATATGTTCTTTCTGGACTCATGCATATGCATAACTCCTAGTTCTTTTGGTGGCCGTTCTCTTCCTCTTTATCTCTGTCCTTGTGTCTTTGCAGTGTCTCTTACTGGGAATTTGGGCTCTTGGTTCTACTGTTGAAGTACTATCTAAGCAGACTTTCTGTGCACCAAATGATTTCTGAATTTGATATGAATGCCTGAATTTGCCCCTGCTCACTTGGAACTGGGCTGAGATTCAATTGGCTTTGAGTGAACTGTGGCTGTTTTGAGTTGGTAGTGAAACTAGAGACCAGGTGAGTTTCCTAGGGTTTTGTGTTACTTTTCTAGCAGTGGAGTTTTCTAGAAAAGCAAAATGTTGCATTACTGAATGTGCCAAAACAGATTTATTCGAAGCCAAACAACTGGGGAAGAATAAGAGGGGGTGTGTGTGGGGGGGAGGCGTGACAGTTAATAAATCCAAAAATATAAACACTTTGGCAGAATAAACATAGCTCACTATTTAAATTCCTTTAACCAACATATCTGAATGCATACACAAATATAATCACCTCAGGCAGTATGTGGAGGTACAACATAGTATAGAGGTTGTTCTTGGGCACCATTTTTTTGTGTTTAACCACATCTTGTTATGCTTTTGCTATCTAATAGGCAGTGTTCCTGCAAAGCTGTTCTGCTAATTATAACAATACCATTGCAATCAGCATTTAAATCAGAGTTCAAATACAAGGCAAAAGTAGTTGGGACATTGGCAAGGTTAGAGCTGCAAATTGAAACCTTACGTTATTCTGGCTAATTTGTACTGAAATGCTATAGCCAAATGTTTAAAACTTGCCCAAACAATTCTAGGAACAAATTGGAAAGGTGCATAAAACTGCAGTCTTATTTGATCTGCTGCCTGAAATGTGAGACCTACCAGAGCAAATGCACTTACAGTACAGTTAAAGAGAAATGATCCCAATTTAAATACCTGGCATTGGCTTTTCCAAAGTAAGGTCTGATGTTTGGTAGGAGTGATTACGGTTTATTCAATTACCTGTAAATCTGATTTTAAGGAATCCAAGATCCCAAATGTAATTCTTTCTGTAAAATGCTGTGCCGAACTACTTAAATACTGTTATCACAGGGAGGTTCTGACACTAAATTGTTCCTTGTCTCTTATTGCCTATGCTAGCTACTTGAAGTAATTTCCTTCTCTGAAAAGTGAAGAGACATCTTGAACTATCTAATGATAGCCCAACATTTGCTAGTCTAAAAAACATCTTTCTTGAATGGTAGACTGTCTCCTAAGACTGCTTGAAGAATATATACAACCTGATAATGCATTTTTAAGTATGTTGGGCTTAGCCATTTTCCAGAATTTATGAACCAACACTAGCAAGTTCCTCCAGATTAATTCTAGTACTTGATTGAAATAATGAAATAAAATTGGAACAGCAAGTTTTTGCCTTTAACTTGACAATCCCTGTTAAGATGCTGTAGTTTAAATTTTTTGCACAAAATATCCTGCCTTATTTTCCTGTATCTTATCTTTTTATGTCAGCTTGTCAAATGACTGTATAATTTTTAAGACTGATACTGCCAACAGTGCCAGAACTAGCAGCATGCTTGAGAAATATCCACTTAGAGTGCTGACTCATTCTGTTGTTCTTTTCTGACTGTTGTACCGTAGTGCCTGCTACTGTGTCTTTCTCAAGTTACTGAAGCTGGCATCTCCTTGTTTCTGCCAGCATTCCTCAGATTTCCCTTGAGCAGTATGTACTGAGATTGGCTGATGAAAATGGCAGTTTAAGAATGGATGATGGTAATTCTTATGTTCTTGTTAATTCTGACTGCTGGATCAGCATTGGTTTAGGCAGTTACAGTAGACTAGGCTGGAAGTATAAGCAGAAGTTATAAGCATGAGTGTAATCTGGTGATTAGCTGTCTACGTATTCCTCTAGCCTTAATCAGCCACACCAGAACATATAACTTGTGGTGTTGTGTCTGCTGCATGTTTACCAACTGTCCATTGTGATGTTTCCTTTCATATTTAAGGCCAGTTTTCACCTTGAACTGTGATGATGGATCAGGAATTTGTATCTCTTGGACCTCAAAGTATAATTGCTGTTTTAATGGTTTAAATAAAAGAATTCAAGTGGCCAAGCAGCCTATCAGCTACACTGAGCTAGGAGACATACTCACCTACTCTGGCCTCGTGTGTACTTAGGCTTGCTGGAAGGAGGCAGGATTTCTTCAGAGATGCATTCTAAATGCTTGTTTGTAAGATTTGGTCGTCAATTTAGATCAGCTAGTTTGAGTTAACCTCCAACAAAGTGAAGTACAGAGACTTCTCATAGGCATGTAGCCTACCTGTGATGTATTTATGCTGCTTTACAGGTGTGAATCCATGAGTGGGAAGAAGCTTGTTGGCTTTACTGGATGAGTGTAACCTGTCATGCTGCTTGCAATGGCTCAGATATATCATAAATCTTCATTGTAAATCATTATCGGAGTCACGATAGCGGAATTTCAGTTTGTACTAGTGCCTGATCTAATCTATAGTGCTTTCCCTAACATAAAGTCCATTTCCATCTTGTATATCCAAGAGAGTGAAATTATGCAGCACTATCAGGCATTCATTGTTTGTGGGAAGCCTTTTACTTGTTGATAGCAGGAAAATAGTGCTGGGTGAGAATCTCTGAGAGGTAAACATTAATGTTATGAGGTCTCAGGGATGTGAGTAGTAGGAACAAATTCTTCCCAGAAACAGAGGCCCTATTTCTTCAAATTTTGAAAGAGTTCAGTCAACGATTCAGGAGGTCGTGGAGCCTCACAGATATATCCCGTTGAGAACTTTCCTTAATCACTGAAGTATTTGACTGCTTGAGCCATTTTTGAAAGAACTGATTTGCACTGGAATAGGGGTCTTACAGATTTAAAAATGCACCCATCTTCTTAAGAAGTTGTTACTGCACTGAAATAACTCATCAAAAAGTTATTCCTTAAAGGGATGTAGAAAAATAATATCCCTAGAGCTAGTATACAAAGCCTCTATAAAAACAAAATAGCTGAAACTTGCGTGAAAATCTGACGCATGTTTCTCAGCTGCTTTTAACCTCAGGACTAAGGTCATGTTTGGTATGAAATGGACAGCCATCAATGATACTGGTCTCCATTTATGTCCTGACATATTTCTCTCTAGCAATAAAGATATGTGTATTTTAGGTGCTAAGGTGCTATTTGTGTTGGGTTTTTTTATTTATTTGTGTTTACATTCATTTGCTTGTGTCCAGGAAACTAAATTCAAGATTCGGATGAGCTTCAACTTTTCCCATCTGTGCGTGTATTGGAATTTTCAAGAAACTTGACATGGGAGGATGCTCAACCAGAAACATGTCACCAGTCCTAACCTCTTTACACACTCTATTGCAGTAGTTTGCTATGTGTGTTTAGTCATTAGAAAAGCTAGAATAGTTTGTTGCCTTGGTTGCTTCTTGAAAATTAAACAAGTAACATCAATTCTTTATGACTTTATTTTAATATTAATGTGATTCAAATATCAACTGAAAGAATTTCTTTCTCCTTGGACTGTAATCTTGTCAATTCTCACCCAGTTTTGTGGGCACTCTTGTCATGGTCTGTAAATAACTTGCTCAGCTCAGAATTAGATCTTCTACCAGGCTTGGAAGTCTTTAGGTGCCTGTGCTGTTTTATTGACATAGTAGCTTAACTTCCTCATTTGTACATCATGTCTTTGTTAATTTGGTCCAAGTGAAGGACACTCTTGCTCCCAGTTTTTTGGAGCATCATACACAGAACTCTGAAAGTGTGACGTGATGCCTTTGCTCACTAAGTCAGATAGATTTAGGATGATTCATCTTAATGTGGATGTACAGATTAGCTGAAGCTTTTGAAGCTTCAGGTATCCTGGTCAGAGCTGTTGCCATTTGACATCTGGAAATAGTAGAAAAATCAGCATTTTCTCTTTTTGCTCAAGGAAAGAATTGTAGGGTGACAGAACAAGGCCAGGGAAAAAAACAGATGTTTGACTGTGTTGCATCATCTTCTAAATGCTGTTGTCTTAAACACCCAGAGTATGATAGTCTTCAGATACAGGTATTCAAACCAGGAATCACTTGATGACAAATGTTTAAAAGGGAAAAAAAAATATATATAGGTCTTCATACACTTGGTCTGATTCTCAGTGTTTGAACATTGCATGTTGTATCTTGGGCCCGGGTGAAAATCCATGTGGGAAACTTAAACACTGATTTGTAATGGTTTTTATTCCCATCTGCCCCCTGCCTTTTTTTTTCAAGAGTGAACTTTTGACTGTGGAGTTGAATCAGATAACTCATGTTCTTTTGTGTCTAATTTTTGTTTCAGGTTTCATATGTAGGAGTAACACACTGCTAAGCAGTGGTGACAGACTTTAAGGCAGATATAGGCCATTGCATTCCTGTTCTTGTGTCCCTTTACAGAAAGCTTCTGGTGGAAGAACCAACATAATCTTGATAAACTAATATAGAGGTCTAATAAAAGGAACCTTGCCAATTCTAGGTGAATGGAAATCTGGAAATGCTGGAAGACTAGTACACTGCTGAAACAGTAATAGCTTGTGATGTTGGGTAATTTTGAGTTTGTACTCACTGAAGTATCCTTATGTGATGGGCAATCCTTGAAACAAGGTGGTGTCAGGGTGATTGGATTGTTTTTCTTCTTCGTGCACTGGTTAGAGCTTATGGCTGTAGGTATGTACCACTGAACTCAGCTGAGCAAATGCATTTCAGCTATGAAAAATGGCATGATTGAGCTAAAAATCCTTGTGTTTACTTGGAATGAAGTAGAAGGTCTTTTCTGTTGTGTATAGAACATTACTGGTTCAGTGTTATAATCATAATTTTATGATTACATAGAATGGAATGTTATATACATAGAATAGCATATTACACATGTTTTTAGCTTCTTTGTGAAGGACAACTGATGGAGTAACAGTTGAGACTGAAATATGTGATGTTTAACTGAAGTTTGCATTGGAAATGGTGCAGTTCGGAGTTTCTCTCATTGGCAAATCTTATAGAAAATGCTTAATATCTTCTGTAATCTAGCATAATGCTCAAACATGTAAGTCAGACCAGCAAAATCCTTTTGTTTCTGTCTGCTTTCCTGTGGCAACAATATCTATTCGCATCGCCCTGGTTTTACCATTGCTCTGGCAAGCTTTGGAAGACATCAGTAACTAATATACTAGAAACCTGTTGGATGATGGAAAGGCCAAGGGTTGAGAGACCTGTATGCCTGCTGCCACCTCCTCTGTCATCATCAAAGCTTGTTTTGCTGGGCGCTGTGTTTCATTGGTCACGTGGATGATACTGGATATCATCCCTCTTAAGTCCAGCTCCTGGAAATGTCTTGCTGTTTCTTATGCCTACACCAGTCTTCCACTTTCTAAATGTGAGATGAAGCTGTCCTTGCTGCCAGCCTGTTGTTTTCCTAAATATGCAGGCTAGGCTGAGATGATATACATCATATTACAGGCTGCTTGCTGCCAGATTTTAGGCATATATATATATATTGCTCAAGCTGCAAACCTCCAAAGCAAACACAGAGAGGAAATCGAAATTAAATTAATCCTCTCCAAGGATGTATAAAGTATGGCTGCACTGAGGTTTACAAGTTGAGAGTGAGAGGGACCATTGGTCGTGTGGGAGTCGGAAGCCGCTGGTATGCACGACCCCTTTCTATTGCATTTCTTGCCTGGGCTGGAGTTACTTAACATGAAGACCTTAAGGTGTTTTTTAATGATAGGTAGACAAATGACTTTGCAAACCCATGGTTAACTATAGAACCATAGGGCATTCTTGGCAGCTTAAATTCTCAGGGTTAAAGGCAAATGAGTCACCAGTTTCTCTGGAGCCCTCAGAGCTGTGTGTTTGCTTCACGTAATGCAGACAAAGCATCTTAGCGGAGACTGAACAAAGCTCTGGAGTCTTCACTTTTGGACATGGTATGAGGGTTAAGTTGGAGGCCTACTTTCTGTTCTTGGTTGAGAGGACTGGTTTAGGGACTAACAACTTAGTTCTGTTGTACGGCTGCTTTCCTTCTTAATGTTGGGTTTGGGCTTGCCAGCAGGAGGAGTAAGTGTCTCATGAAGACTTTGATACCAGCTATCTCTCAGATGGCATGAGGGGCAGAGGTGTGAAATAGTGGCTGATGCCTTTCATGAAACACCTGATGCCTATACCTGGTCCATTTTCATGTGGAAAACATGGATGAAAGGTGTGAGTACTGCCTGCAGGAGATGAAAATTAAATGGAATTGCATGGCAGAACTTTGTGCAATTGCAAAGTAGACTTGAATGCTGTTTCATCCAGAAAAATGTTATGGGGCTTTTGTTTGGCTTTTTGGGGTGTGTTTTTGTTTGTTTATTTGTTTTATTTGGGTTTTTTTTATTTATTTTTTTTTTTCCTGGAGTTGCAGGCTTTGGATTTTGATAATCTCACCTGAAATGAAATTATATCCCATATTTTATAGTTATTCAGAAAAAAATGCTTTAACAAGCAATGGCAGTCGTAAAGTAATTAATCTCCTTCCACAAGCAGAATAATAGGCTTGATTGCTGAGGTGACAATCACGACTATTCTTCACCAAATATTGCGCACAGGAAGAAGGAAATAAAAACCTTGCCTGTTTTTTCTATAAGCTTAAAAGGGCTTCATGATTGAAACTCAATATAGAATGTCATCACTGATCACAGTGACCTACCTGCTGCTTGCTCTGAAGTTTATTAAATTATTTGGAGCAGTTAAACTGTTGTCTTGGATAATGGGGGGGTGGACATGACGACACTTTGAAAATGAACACAACTGAAGTAGGCGAGTTCAAGGGTTGAAAATATGCCCTGTTTATCCTGCTAATGCAGAGGAAAACGTCTGCTTGCAGTCTTGCGATATTATCTGTTACTGAGACTTTGCTACTACTCCCTGTTGTTCAAAATGGGACTTGCAGAGAATAGTAAAGCTTTTCCAGAGACTTTGCTACTACTCCCTGTTGTTCAAAATGGGACTTGCAGAGAATAGTAAAGCTTTTCCAGAAGAGCTTCTGTGATGGTAAGGTAGTGCTGCAAATTATCTGTCACATCTTTCATAAACTTAATCTTTACACAAATCCTGTATGATTTATTTCTATTAATGGGCCAACAATTTTCCATGGCATCCCTGCTAAACATGTTGATTTAGGTTACTGGTGAAACTTGGATGTCACTACTCGAGCACATAGTGTAGACCTAGAAGGAAGAGTGTAAACTTCTTGATGACTGTACAGAGATTGACAGCTTCCCAAAATGGTTAATAGAATTGAAGTAATGTACTGTAAATGGTAGCTTCTTGATGTGCAGACCTCAAAATTTTTCCATGGAGTACAGAGTGCAATTGTGAACTTAAGCTTGCTGACAACAGGTTTGCTTTTTTTTTTTTTTAAGTAATTAATAGTAAAAGTTCTGAACCCTCAGGGAGAAACTTCTGATGTAATGAGATCTCTGCTGAAAATGGAGCTGTTCTGGGGAGAATCGAGGAACTTGTATGTCTTGCATGTCTCTTGAAGCTCTCATTTATCATTTCAGTGGTATATAGAGAGAGATATATAGATATAGATATAGATATAAAATCATTTATCCATTTCCTCATCACAAATGAAGCAGGGCACCTATCTGCCATTGAAGGCAAACTTCAACAAGATGTAAAAAGCTGGTTGTTTTGGCTTTTTTAAAATGGTGAATTTTAAGTTATCTTACTGACTCATTTACCTACACTTTGTTTTGTCTTATGTGTAATAAAATAGTTTCTAATTTGAATAAACAGGTATTAAGTATCCATCAGTTTGATATTTGATGTCTCCGAATCAAGTTAAGGTTCTGATTTGAATTGTATTATGTAGCAAAAGTTTGGAGCACAAGACTGATTTAGAGTATGTACTCTACTTTATTGTTAGCTGTGTAGCACAGCAGAAAGTACGGTAGGAAGAGTGGCATGTATCTTGCAGTAGTACTTAAAAATGCTCAACGGATTTGGCAAAGTTGCTTTGGCAATTGCACGATCGTAAGAATAGAGTTTCTTCTTTAAAGGTCTGTAAACTACACCATTAAAATTATTGCAAGATATGTTCATCAATGGAGAAAAATTTTAAGATTAAAAATGTCATGCCAGTGGGCAGTGCTTTCTCAGTGCTTTTATATTCTTGCTCTTGCCATGTTGTAGGTATGAGCTTCTGCCAAACTAGACTGGTTTGTAGAAGTCAAATGCATACCCTACTAAAAAGGAATTGTGTAATTTTAGGTAGTATATTTTTCATGATCCGTTAACTTAATTAAAACTGATTGGGACTTAGTTGTGGTTTACTGAAATGCCTGAGAATAAAATGGAAGCTGAATTTCATCTGAGTTAAATTCTCAAACAGAATAAGGATTTTGCTTTGATTTTTTCAAGTTCAATGAATGACAGTGGTTAGCCATTTTTTTTTTTTTCTCTAAGCTGTTATACAATTTTTTCTGCAACTGGAAAGCTGTTCTTTATATGAATAGATACGCAAGTGTGCATATTTGATGATTGTTTTCTGGTAGTATCTAAAGGAAGCTTTGGTATTGTAAAAAAGAAGCTTCCCTTGAAAGACTGTAAAATGAAGCATAGCATTTTAATCACTGTACCTTTGCTTAAAACACAGAGTAATTTTATATTCCTGTTTAGTGGAATTGTGCTGGTTATATAGTATACATTTATTTATAGCATAATTTATAACCATTTTATTAATATATAAATAAAAATGTACATGACTGGAAGCTCTTAGGTCTTACAAGAAGTGCTAGCAACTGCTTAGACAGTTGTAGTAAAGCCCTTAAACTATGGAAAATAAGCATATTTCTCTTTTATAGCTTAACTGAAAATTATTCAGAGATATTATTTTTGTATGATGACTTTTTCACAAAACCAGGTTTCCATGTTTAGCTAACATTGTCTTATGTTAAGTAGCATGGCTTGAAAAGTAGTCTTTTGAGTCTTCAGATTTCAAATATTTTTTTTCCCCTGTCTGCCTTCCACTTTTGTCCTGCATACATAGAACTACAGTGACAAAATTGTTAACAGTATTGAATTGCATTACTTTTTCCTCTTTTTCTCCCTGTCTTATTTTAGAGGCCAACTTAATGCTCCATCTAGGTAGACTTGATAAATGGAATTGTTCCAAGTCCTGTGTGTGAAAACAAGGCAAGGATAGACTAGGGAGTTGAAAATCTGCCAAAACAAACTTGAGTGGAATTAGCTTAGTTTGTCTGGTGCTGCACTTTCTAACACCATGGGGCTTTTTAAAGGTATTTCCGTTCTCAGATATATGTGGTCCATAGGGTGTCGCGAGAGTCAAGTGCCTCTGTAATGAATGAAGTCCGTGTCCTGCAGCACTGCGGTGGGATTTCAGTCATCTTGGTAAGGAAGAAGGGACTGAGCTAGGCCCAGCCATACTGTTTGATGCCATAAAAGATTGAGGTATTTGAAGCAAAAACTGCTATCATGTATATAGGTGGCAACGAGTACTACAGGGCCTTAAGAGAAGGCAAGCTAATGTAAATGAAGTTCTTCCGGAGTTCTTTCATGTTGGCCTTTCAAATGCCTTCCTTCAGCTTGCGAAGCACTAAATTAGAATAGATGAGCTTCTCTTTACACTGAATTGGAAATACTTTGCATTTAAAGCTGCGTGCTTGTTTTTGAGAAGCATCTTGGTAGTTGATTTGACGGTTTATGAGTGTATTTCATTAGAAGTGTAATGATTAGAATAAGTTCAACAGAAAATAAGAATGAACGGAAGTCCAGAAAACCTGAGTGATTAGGGAGATCACTGAAAAATCTGTATTTCCTTGGTCTAGGATAAGGTTGGGAAGGGAGAAGGAAGTGTGTCTTTGAATACAGAAAAAATTATTGCAAAGAAGAAAAGATTAAGATCTTGTCCACACTTGCTATGGATGAGAGAATTAGATTTTAATATCAGATCAAGCTTTCCTATGTGCGTTGAACTAGACCGTGGTAAGTTCTGGTCTCTTTGCTGAGATGTGAAGGAGAGAAAGATTGGCCTAGATATTTGTAGGACTTACGCTAACAGCTAGTGCTGCTGTGAAATAGAAGAACTAAAGATCAAAAGGGACTATTGATGACCTTTTGCTGACTCTGTCCCTTATCTGCCATCATGTTGGGCTTGTTCAAAAATGACCATTTTCCTTATAATACTACTAGTTTTACCCTGTAAATTGGAAACGGGTTGTCATTTATGAATTAAGAGTGTATTCACACTGTGGACAGGCTCTGCCTGCCTATGTGAAAGATAACAACCTTCCAGCTTTACTACAAAATTCTGGATTGTCCCATTAGAGAATACTAGCCTAAAGAAAACAGGGATTTGAATTGCCTCACAGGCTGGAAAAGCATCACTGACAATGTCACTGACAACTGGGAGGTTATTCTCCCCCTCTGCTCTGCCGTGGTGAGGCCACATCTGGAGTGCTGTGTCCAGTTCTGGGCCCCCCAGTTCAAGAGGGACAGGGAACTACTGGAGAGAGTTCAGCAGAGGGCTACAAAGATGATGAGGGGGCTGGAGCATCTCTCTGATAAGGAAAGGCTGAGCGACCTGGGGCTCTTTAGCCTGGAGAAGAGCAGGCTGAGAGGGGACCTTATCAATGCTTATAAATATCTAAAGGGCGGGTGTCAAGAGGATGGGGCCAGGCTCTTTTCAGTGGTGCCCAGCGACAGGACAAGGGGCAATGGGCACAAACTGGAGCACAGGAAGTTTCGCCTCAACATGAGGAAAAATCTCTTTATTCTGAGGGTGACAGAGCACTGGAACAGGCTGCCCAGGAAGGTTGTGGAGTCTCCTGCTCTCGAGATATTCAAAACCCGCCTGGATTCAGTCCTGTGTGACCTACTCCAGGTGAACCTGCTTTGGCAGGGGGGGGTTGGACTAGATGATCTGCAGAGGTCCCTCCCAACGCCTGCCATTCTGTGATTCTGTAACTGCCAAGGTAGTTTTTCTTGGAAATGGCTGAGGGTTTTGTAAAGGGTCTCCAAGAAGCCTTCAGTACTTTTGATCTACCTGTTCTGATGTTGGATCAACTTTTATAGGCATTAAAACTATAGTAAAATCTAGCAGGAGGGCACACAGGGAAAAAAATTATTTGGCCTCTCTCTTCCTAGAAATAAGTGAGATAAAACAGAACTTAGATGTTCTGCTGTGCATGGGAAGGAGTGCAGTATACAAAACTGTGTTTAGGGAGTTCATTGAAAGCATGATGTATGGTAAATGAATAAATTATTTTGCTAGAGCAAAGACGTGTAAATAAAAGCGATGACTATTTGCTATAGATGTGAAGGTCATGAGGTACCCTGTTATATTCTCCACTTCAGGTAATAAAATGTGCTTAGCTGCTGCATCAAAGCTCGTAGGCTCTGACTAAAATAGAGTATGTCTTGGGACATTAACCTCACTGTAAACTTTGATAGAGTTAGAATTTACTTCCAAATTCTAGATGCTGAATGTCATAATTTCTTTCTCTATTACATTAAACTCCTTCCTTAAACCTTGGGATGAGAGGATAATCGATGTAGGAAGGGACAACAGGAGGTTGCCTTTGGTTTCTTGTATAATTCTCTTGGCTTTTTTTTACATGATACTTGCTATCTCATAGTAGCTTTTTTCAAAGCATATCGGTTCACTAAGAAAACTGATAAGACTGTAGGCTTAGAGTATTTTTTAGAGGTGAAATTTTCCTCCAAATCCCTTCTCCAGCTTGGACGTAACATGTATATATGTGGATTCACACTGATGCTATATGCACATGACAGTGAGTATGATTAGCAGGTAGGGCTGAAAAGTGTCTTTCCTGAAAGTGAAATCAGTCAGCACTGCAGCGTATGAATAGTAAATATGGAAGATCCCTGAAGGTAAACAGAACAAGCTTACTTTGAGGAGAAAAATAGGTAATAAAAACCATAGAGATGTCCTTCTATTTTTCAGTCTAGAGAAATGTTTAATAATTTTACGAAGTTTACTTCTTGCAAAAGTATAGCTCTGTTGTCTAATTTTGAGACTGCTAGGCCTGCTAGAAACCAAGAAGAGGTTTGATATGAAAAAGTAAAATAATAGATGAAATTAAACTTGATTTTCTTATGGGAAAGCACTAAGTGTTTTTGAAATATTTCAGGTACAAAATAATACGGTGCTGTTCAAAAAAACCTTTTTTTAATATTTGGTGATCTTATAACAAAATAAAATATAATTCGTTTTAGCAAATAATTTTGGGCCTTTTAAGAGGAACAGTTAAGTTTCTTACAGTTTGAAGCAGCGCTCTCTAATGTGCATTGAAGCTGTTCACCCATTAAGGTAACTTGCACAACACTTTTACAAAAGGATGGCAGAAGTTAAATCACATCATTTCTTGGTGTGTGTGTCTGCGGTATGGGCGGTTGATCTTCAACTTTTTTAGCCTTTTTCATTGCAGCAGATTAACTGTTTCTGTGAAGGTTAATTGGGAAAAATAGTTTGTAATCATATTATGATGTTTGCTGGAGTTTTATTGTTTATTTCTCTAGCTGTGGAATACAGAGTTCCTGGTTTGAGTTAAGGTTGTGTTTGTCAGAAGTATGTACACTTGGGGTGCCTGATCTAAATTACGTTGAGTTACAAACCCTGGAACATTCAGTTTGTCTGTGTTTAATGAGACTTGTTAGAGCTTAGCCTTTAAAACCTTAGGTGTCACCATGAACATGACCTGGGATCATTTGCACAGGTACTAAAGCTGATAAATAAACTGCTTCCTAATTCACCAGAATCATCCGTCTGCTGCTTGTACAGATGCTGTGGTTTGGACTGAGAAAGCAGAGAAAGAAAAAAAGCAAGGGTGAGCAACTTGTGAAAAACAAACAAACCCCCACCCTCCCCACATTCACAGGCCAAACCTCCAAACCCTAGAAATTAGGGGAGACACAGGATGAGGAAGTGTTTGTGTTTTCCAGCCATCTGTGAAAAGGAAGCTGGACAGGTATCTAAAGGGGTAAGGAAGGTAAGTATAAAAGTCTGAACGATAAGAATCCTTGCCTGGTCAGGAAGAGTGGAACAGGGTAGGAAACCTCCAAAGTACATGGCTACTTAGTGTCTTCTGTTTGTAAATGCCTATGAAACCCATTGGTCACCTCACAGTTCAATCTGCTGCCCTCCACAGTGATATATGACAATTGCTATTTTTAAGTCTCTGCTTACTTGAATACTCGAGGTTTGTGAGATGAGAAGGAGATCAACAGTTGTTGAAACAAGCAGGTTTCAATGCAAGACTGCAACATAAAATTTTATTTTAGGTTAGATTTCTTAAAATACTCTTAGAAGTGGTATATGACCTATATGACCTAAGTTCAAACTAGTCAGAGCTTTGAACTCAAGCACTTTATAATTAGGGAATTCCGTAAAACTTTAACTGACCTTCGTCCTGCTTATGAATTCTAACAATCTGCATTTCAGAGCTTTTCTGCCTCAATTGATATTAAGACTAGAGGGTGCTTGTTCGATGGCTACTGTTCATATTTTGCGGTCATTCTAACTGTGGTACCAGTATTTCAGGTATAGCCCTCAGAATACTTTGGATAGAGTGGTATTTGCCTATCTTTCTGATGTATCAAGAAAGCTTTGGGGAGGGTTGTGTGAGTTCTTGGGGCCACAGTGATGACCTGTCTAACAACTAAGTAATTTTTGTCATTGTCAAGTATCTTACATTTTAACCTTAAATTTTACCTTACATGCAAGAATATGTGAAAGCACATTCCATGTGTGAAAAATGATGGCCCACAGCTTTAGGGACTTTGTTAGGGGGATATCTAGAGTCCTGGTATTGGAATACTGAGCATCACAACAGCAAACTCCTATTGTGGATTTTGCTGTGAATAAAATAGCCCATAAATAATCTTACCACATAGTTCTTTTTGGGCAGTCTGCCTTATGCATGTCATGTGTGGGCTTCTCTCTTGAATGAAGAGTGAAAAAAAAAAAATAGTATTTTGTCTTGTAAGTGATTACTGTATAGTATATGCCCACACAGTTAAAAAAAGAGGAAAAACTGATAGGGCTCTTTATTTCCCAAGTCTGGAGTGCTTGACTTTACAACCTTACTAGTATTTTTAAATGCAAAAAAAGAAAGTGTATGATTCCAGTATTGTTCAGTCCAGTTGCACAGGCAACTGAATAGAAGAGTTAAACCCAAACTTCTGGCATCTAGATTCAGCTCTCAGTTTTGCTTCAGAGTAATTCATGTTGCTTGATTTCTGTGACTCTTCCCAGTTTTCACGTGGTTACAGGCTTAGGTTTTTGAACTAACTCTTAATGTACTTTTAAAAAATACATATATTCTGGGTTTCTTAAATGCTACATTTAAAAATTTTTTGGCTACCAGAACCTCTGTGTCATATGAGTTCCTATGACGATTAGGTGCTAGTGTGTGTGAATGCATTCTTATGCTGTTGTAAACAAACAGAACACAAAGTTTATCTGTAAGCTTTCACAGCTATCTTCCTTCCAGTTAGCTATGATTTCCGTAAACCTAGGATCCCATTTGGTGTGACCTCTCTAGGTAAGAGAAAAAGTTCGTAGTTTGCCTTGCTACTGAACTCAGGCCAAATAGTGACTAATGAACATAGCAGATGTTTCTACTTTTGAAGGCTTTTATTGGGAAAGAACTTTATTAACCAATTTATCCTTCCTCCCAGGAGATAACAGGACAGCAGTGTAGCTGAGATCTGACAATTCATTACATAAGTGAAGAAAATATTAATGTTGACCCTTGCTATGTTGACAGTAGAATTTGAACCTAACCTTCTGCTCTTTGTGCTCAGAAAAACACATCCAAGTAGAGTTTTCTTCCAGTCTTTCAGCTACTGTGCTATGTTGTGATGTCAGACACATTTTTAGCAATTTGGAATATAACGAGCCAGATTTTGTGTGCAAATCCAGGGTAGCTGTATTGACTTAATAGCATTACTTCAGATATTTATTCTTCTTACTGTGAGATTGTAATTTGACCTCTGTCTTTGATGAACAAACAGCCCATGTTTGATTTGGTTTGCCATTGGGATAGGAGGGCTGTGGAGCTGAGAGGTTATATGAAGTTCCTTCTCCCCCTTTGTTGATCTCTCAGAGGCGTTCATCTGTAGTCAATTATGTTATGCATGAGAGAGGATGGCTGCATCAAAGTTTCTTACTAGAAAGTGCAAGGAACTTTTTGCAGGCAACCACATTTCTAAAGTTCTTTTTGTGCTTTGGTGGGTGTTCTCCTACCTACCCTTCCTGGCAGGAAGGTAAAGGTAGCGGCTGTGAGGGCCTCTGTGCTAGGTAGCTGGTGAACAGGAGATGGTTGTAGTTGCTTTAGTCATTTTTAGTAGTAGTGTAAGTTATGCAAGATCAGGAAAAAGAGAATACAAGCATGGATATATCCTCATAGTCTTCATTCCTTGCAGCTCTGCCCAGGGACTCCCTCTCTGGCTGAAAGGAATCTCTGCTCCTTTAGTACCTGGTCCTGCTGGGCCCAGGGGAGTGAGTGGCAGCTTCTGCAGACAGAGTAGGGTTTTGCGTGGTTCTTCTCCCTCCATTTCTCTCCATTATCTGCAACCATTCCCCTAATGCCCAGCACCCAGCTCTTACTCCAAACCACTTCAGTTACCTCATCCTGCACTCAAGAGTTCAGGGTGCAAAGATATTTTGAACACCTCATGCAGGTGGTCTGTGTGTCAAGAACTTATGACCTTGAAAACTGGTTTCCTTTGATCATCCTCTGTTCCATTGTTCTGGAATTATGTTTAACTATAAGGGGTGAAGTCAGGAATGATGTAGTCATTATCGAGCCATTAATCAGTACAGTCACTGTGCTTTTCCAGGTGGAAAATACTAACAACAGTTAGTTATGCTCACATCTGCATAAAGTATGTACAATAAGTTATGCACAAAATCAAATGTCTTCTGAGTGAGCAGCATTATTTAGGGCATGCTTCCAGAAATCAGAAAAACCAAACCCACTCGATAAGCAGGTGGTTGCATCATTCCTACTGATTGCTTGCAGATTTCTGCTGAGGCAAAAGACTGGAGCCATGTGGGTTCACAAACCAGTTTGTTCTCCTGAGCCACCCAGTTAATGTAAGAATAGTCTCATTGGAAAGCCTTTTTCTGTGTGTATGTACATCATGATCTCTCTAGCTCGTTCATTTCACTTACAAGATTCAGGAGATGTTAAGCTTAAAGGTTAGTAACTGTTTAGTGCTGATTTCTCAGTTTCAGCAAATCCCATGCTGAGATGAATGTAGGAATTGAATGCGAGCATGAGCTATGCTTAAATTTCTTCTGAACATCAATTTTTAAACGATAGGCTCACACTTATAAAGAGACATTTTAGACCAAAAAGAGGCTGTTCTTGATGTTCAGGTAAATCAGATTTAGTCCATACAATCTATCCATATCTCTGTGAAGCAGTGTGGATTTCAGGTCAGTTGGAAAAAACACTAGGGCACTTAAACTTCATTTCTAAGCAACAAGGGCTGCTTTGCTTTTGTAACTGGACATGTGCTATCCTGTAGTAACATCCCTGTAATGATTTGTGTGTGTGGTGACTGGTCCCATACACAATGTGGGCCAAAGTACTTTCTAGCTGAAAATTCAGGAGTTTCCATCATACCTCATTGTTCTTACATGCAGTGTAGAAGCTTCTTACAGAGCTGATATGTGCCCTGCATAGGCTTGTGGAAGGGCAGAGACAGTCCTTTTAATCTTCTGTTTCTGTGCCAGGATGCTCTGGCTCTGAGCTGGAGAGGGGAAGAACAGAACCAGACCTGGCAAAAACTGAATCTGGTGTTTCAGTCTGTAGTCATTGTAAATAGAGGCTGTTTCAGTTTAATACCTTATGCAATTGGACAGCATATCTAAAAGTGAGATTTTTTTTTTTCCTCATGTTTAAACTTGTTTTGTTCCAGAATATGGTGTCTGCTTATAGGTGGTCTAATAGTAAGATTTAACTGTGGTGCTTCTTTCTTCTTGCTCATACATTGGACTGAGTGTTTATATCAGAGTGTTAAACTGTAATTCTGAGCACCTCCAGTCTGATATGGGCCTTATTTTATGAGCTAGTATATGTATGGGCCACATAGTGATAACTTAGCGTGAAGAGTTTTTGAGCTGCTGCTATTCTTGTGTGGCCTTGGTTTGTTTCATGTGACTTAAGGTGGGAAGGAGGCTCTTGACCTAAATACTGTATCAATATTTCACTTGTCATCTTGGTAGATGTTTTCATGAGGTTGTAAGCATACTAGAAGACAAGAAGCTTAAAGATGAGTTCTGAAGTTGTTTAGATGAACTTGGAATATCTTCCTTGGAGCAAGACAGAGAAGGAAAGAATAGTGGGAAAAAAGCAGCAACTGAAGGGGGGAAAAGCTGGATGGGTTTTACAACCATAAATGGTAAAAGTAACCTTGCTCTGCTGCCAGCAAGCAGAACGATGGAATAAGGTTTTGATTTACAGGAACAGCTCAGCAAGGGCCTTGTAGAGTGCTTCATGCCTGCTATAAAAATGTGATTAGCTATAAAATGGGAGAGATTTAACAAGAGAATTTAAGCATCATCAACAGCGCTGTTTCACGCAGAATGTGGATGCCTGCTTTTAGAGTTCTGGGAATACAAGCTAGTTTGGAAAATGTGAAGTTTTCCAAGAGAGAATGTGGATCATTTTGACTTACTACCTGAACATGTTAGATTTTGGTTCTTTGCCCATTCATCATGAGGTCTCTAAAATTAAGCAACACTTATCCTTGTAATTCTTTCTTCAGATAATTGTCTCCCAGGAGCTAGGCTTACAGTAAGCTGCCTAACGACATACAGGTAGCTGTGAAATGCTTTCCTTTATTTCCATATTCTGTCTTGTTACATAGCCTGTACGGTCTCTCCCTGTCTGTATATTGCAACTTTATTCAAGAAGGTAAATTTGTCAGCTTTAAGCTCATGTGATCAGTTGACCAGTAAAACTTTGCAGTTGTGAACAGCAAAAGCCTCTCCCCACTTTGCTATTCCCCAGCTTCCAGCCCTGGAGTGATGGAAGCTCAATGTTTAAGGTTTCTTAACAGAAGGCTCGTGAGCAAATGACTTATCACCAAATGCACCAAGTGATGTTTGAGGAATGTAGCGGGGGGGAACAGTAGCATTTTTCAATGCCCAGTTCATTCCTTGTGAGGACTCCATTGCAGGGGAGAAGAGAGGAAATGGGAATTTCTTTCTCAAAAGTGAAGCATCAAGTTGACTGAAGAATTAGCTGTCCCTGTTAAAATCTGAGGCCAAATGTTTCCTTTAAAGGACTTGCTTTTAGTCCAGGAGAAGGGGGGGATTCAGCTGCGTATGACTGTATGACTTACGCTGAAACTGAATACTGAGGTTATCTATCACTCTTGATTAAGCCAAGTTAAGCCTTCATAATTTGTTTTAATTGCATCTCAGTGGTATTTCAGATAGTTCAGAAAAAAGTGATGTAAGAATAAACATATCCCTGAAAGTGTGCAAGAAGGAGGATTAAATTATTAATGCCAATTATTTTCTTTATGTTAAATTGGGAAGCAACTCAAAGAACACCAGTGTAATAGAATGTATAGTTGCCTATAAACTTGTGGGTATCTTAAGGTATTATTTAGTTTCTTTTTAAATCTAATAGGAGCTTGCTTGACATCTAATGAAAAGCAAAAGAGGTTTTTATCTTGGTTGTTTGTATGACTTGTCTGAAGACCGTTGATATGAATGCCATATCTTGATAGAAACTTCAAAGATGATTTGAATTTTCATTTTTGTGGTTGGAGGTATCAGAATTACACAGCTGAAAAATTTGATTTAATCTGCCATGCATAAATTCAAAACATCAATGTGCTTTCTAAGTGTGTATAACTGCAAGCTAATAAATACACTAATTTAAACTTAAACATACAGTTTGTGCAACTATTGATATGGTTCTGCCAGTATTTCAATTCTAAACTCTTCCATTTCAAGGTTTTGAAACTCTGCACAGTAGTAAAACTGTGTTCCAAACTGTCTGGAGGACATTATCCTCCAGAGGTCAGGGATAAAAGCCCAGTACTAGAACTATTGACTTTTTAAGTTTTGAAGTATGCACAAAAAACAAATTCAGAGATCCTGAATGCGATCATAGAATCATTTAGGTTGGAAAAGACCTTTAAGATTGAATCCAACTGTAAATGTAACGCAGCCAAGTCCACCACTAAACCATGTCCCTAAGCACCACATCTATGTGTCTTAAATACCTCCAGGGGTGGTGACTCCACCACTTCCCTGGGCAGCTTGTTCTAATGATTGACAACACTTTCAGTGAAGAAATTTTCCTAATATTCAATATAAACCTCCCCTGGTGCAACCTGAGGCCATTTCATCTTGTCCTGTCGCTTGTTACTTGGGAGAAGAAACCAACCCCCATCTCACTACAGCCTCCTCTTTGGTAGTTGCAGAGAGTGATGAGGTCTCCCCTCAGCCTCCTTTTCTCCAGACTAAACAACCCCAGTTCCCTCAGCTGCTCCTCACAAGACCTGTTTTCCAGACCCTTCACCAGCTTTGTTGCCCTTCTCTGGACACGCTCCAGCACCTCAAGGTCTTTCTTGTAGTTAGGAGCCCAAAACTGCACACAGTACTCGAGGTGCGGCCTCACCAGTGCTGAGTTCATGGGAGCAATTACTTCCCTGCTCCTGCTGGCCACCTATTTCTGATAGTGTGATATTACACGTTCTACTAATTTGATTGGAAGAATATTTGCTTAATAAAAATAAAATGGTTTAAAACTTACTTTTCAATATATCCTTAAGAAAAAAATACCTCCACTTTGCACGAGCAATGTCCATTAGAAAACTCCACTAATGAATAAATGAATAGAATAAAAAGAAAAAGTCACAAATGTCAGGCTCCAAATTGACCTAAAATCCCAGAGTCAAACTGCAGATTTTAGTTGGTAATCCACCACAAGAGAGAGTCTCATCATTTTCATTAGTAATATTATCTGGAGAGGGATTTGAGAGAGAACTGATGACTTCCAGACCACAAAGCACTTGACTCCCAAGAACCCACTATTCTGTCAAATCTCTTAGTCTCCTCTAGGAAAGATGCAAGAGCAGAATAGCTTATTGTTCCATGTCAGAGCTGCTCAGAATTTTTACTTTTCCTGGCATGTGTATTTCCTGCTTAGTTACACTCATGGATCTGAGTCTAATCTGAATGGGAAGCACAACTCAAGCTGACAATGTAATTGCTTAATTATTGCAGCCTGCTCACCTTCCAAAACAAACTAGTACAGAAGAAATTAGAGAAAAACAGAAAGCAACTTACTGTATATCTCGTGAGCCAGAGAATGGAAAACAGTGGAATAACACAAATAGGATAACGATCAAAATAAATTTTTATTATAATATCAACCAGTGCCATAGAATTCATCAAAAGTTAGAAGAAACTTTCAGATTAGTATTTCATAGTTTGTGCTCATGTCTTCATTTCCCTCCCCCATCTTGCTCTGTGGCAATGATCATCTGGTTAAGCTTTAGCAACCATAGATGTTATTATTCACCCTTTAAAACTAATAGCGAAAATACAACGTTAATAGTCAGTGCTGTTCTCCTGCAAGTCCTTGACCACAGGAGAACACATCAGGAGTGGTATCTTTAGCTCCATCCTGAAAGAGAAACATTACAGCTACTCACCATTTTTGGCCAATAGGAATGCAAGCTAAGTTTGAACTGCTGTTTTAAAGAAAGAGTAAAAAAAAAAAAAAAAAAGGCAGTAGCTTTCACCATTTCTTCAATTCATGTTAAACAAGGAACGTAAGCCCTAAAATTAAAAACTAGACTCCTTATGCTTTAATATGCAGGACCATACTGTGCAATGTATCTTGCTTCTTTCTTTCTTCTCCCAGGATGTGGAGGGCATTGCTTGTAATAATATTCTTTTGAAGTGCTGTTGTTTACTGAACCATTCTCATTTAACATTTTATTCAAGTTTCTGAAAAATGAAACCATGCTGAGTAATGCCCCATTCTCTTATCACTCACATAGGTTTAAGCTTTTCAAACAGTCAACTCTGCACACTAAACCTGCTTGGACATGAAACTACATTTGGTTTTTATTGTACATCACCTTCAGGAATGGCCAAGGAAGCTAACATTATGCTCTGAGTACTACTTCTGCAACTCCTTTGAAAGCAATAGTAGTTGGCTATATTAAATACATTTCTGTAGAAAATTCTTCCTTTGGCTAGTATAATTAAAAAAAAAAACCTGCTAGCATATATCTGATTAAAGCATCTTTCACTAAGCTGTACTTTGGCATGAGACTTAAGTTATGTTTGAAAAACACGCTATGGTCTTTCTTTAGAGCAAAGCCACTACCAACACCACCCAGCAACCGGGAGATGGCATAACACCTGCTTGTTCAGTTTCAAAACAGCCTGTTCGTTAAGACATTTCCATCCTTGTTGCCCGAAATGATCACAAAACCAGTGTAACACTGGACCTTCTTGCTTGAAGCCCATCCTCCCATGCAGGATAGCAGATTTCCACACTGCAGTTGGAGGAACCAGCAGGTAACACTGCTTTTGGAGCAAGGCACTCAGCAGAGGTCTCAGACTGAGTTGGAGCCACTTCTGTGGGGGGTAGAGGAATTTGATGAAACCAGGCAAATGGTTCTGTGGCCTTTGCTCTTAAAGAAAATAGAGAAAACCCACAGAGGCCTGAAATTCTCACTGGGTGGCACATGTAGCCCCTTTACACAAAGCTTTGTTTTTCTGCTTCAGTAACACTTGAATGGTCAGAGAAAGCAACATGCCAGCAAGGTTTATTGTCCAGCTATCTGATACCCCACACTCACTGAGCCTTCCACTGCGATTACCAAGTCGCATTTTGTTGAGTCTGTAAGATATCTGACTCTACTTGGAAAAAAGCCTCAACAGCGGTTGTTCTTGTCATAGAGAAAAGGTACCATGAATAAATGCCAGGCTGCTTTTTAGGGAAAGTGAGAGATATGAAATGAACCTGATTGGCAGTGTTTTGAAACATCACATCTTCCAATAGACTGGCAGTTCTCACTCAAACACTCTCCAAGCACTCCGCAGTTAGCCAGCCCTGAGATAATTATTCCTGCTAGCTTATGTCAGTGCAACCAGTAAAATAACTTTATTTGAGGCTTCTGTTTACATACAGCCCCTAAGGTATTTTCTTTTACGAATAGGTTGCTCAAAAAGGGCATCGGCACAGCTTCAGCATTAAGAGCTCCTTTTTCAAGCAGGGCTTCTCTGACCTGACCTAATGAAATAACTCATCCAAAAATGCAAGCAGTTTTTATGGAATTCCTGTGTGATCCTAACACAAGAGTCATTTTTCCGTATTTGTAAAACAGAATTTATATTTATTTTAAATGCTTAAATGTATCCTCCCTCCCTCTTCTTTTTGTTTGCAGGAAAAGCCTGTTATTTTCACAGCTGAAAGCAATAAATTCTAAATGGGAAAACATTTCCAAATGAGAAACTTCTGATTATCATTGAGATGCTCAACTTACTTTTGTTTGGGTTTTGTTTGTTCCCCTCCCCCCTTCCCCAAACAACCATCTGCAAAGAGGATGAAATTTAAGGGTGGGTGAGGACACACATTTACAGGAAAGTAGCTCTTCAAAGAGTTTATGGTCTGTCCAAAAAGCACCATTATTACAGTTCACATTTGACACCTCTTCTAAGCATGCTCTTCTAAGCCTAGGACAGAAAAAGCACTTTCCTCCTAGCACTTTCAAAGTCTTATCTGCCGTGTAATAGTGACAATCATACAGTTCTTAATAAAAGTCACAAATCAGAGGCTAGTTTCTGCAAGAACAATCTTTCCCCTAAATGTTCTTAAAAGCTGAATTCTGTTAACTGAAAAGAGTAGTACTGGTTTTACATAGGCTTTTCTCCTCTGCTTATCCCAAAGCCATTCTTAAGCAACCACCAAGCAGCAACCATACAGTTAAAGATTACCTTCAATAAACCAAATTTCTGTTGACAATACTTGTGCCTATACAGATGTAAATATTCTGAACCCCATTCATATTGGAGCAATTGCAAAAGATTCTTGCATTAGTCTAATACTGAAAAGCTTGAATAACTTGGACAACGGGTATCAGAGGGAAAGACTCGAATATAGATCAGTTAATATCATGGGGAAAGCAGAATACATGCAGCTTTCCAGCAAATAATCAGGAGATTACATTAACTACAGTCCTCTTCTCTCCTTGGCATTTCACCACAAAGCAATGACTGCTTTTTCAACTGCTAGTAGGACTTAAATTACATTTCCCTAAATTCAACAGAATGCTAGCAAACTGAATTCAGGTAACAGCCTACATAATCAAAAAGTGTTGGTTTTCCACTAGATATCAGGGAAGAACACAATCCCATTTTCAAAAAAAGATGTTCCAGGCATGGCTTTCCAGATGCAAAGCCTGGAAGGTGGAAAAGTAGAAAACCAGGATGGGCTGTTACTCCCTCCTTTCTAGGAGCATTTGAAGGAAAGAGTTCAAGGATTCCTCCAGCAGAAAGCCAAATTAGAACCATTGTGGTGAGGTAACACTATACTTGTTCTTTTGCTGAGAAATCTGGCTTTACGTAGCTTCACAAATTCCTGCACAAAAAGAAAAATGGATGGAGAGAGGCAAGGAGTAAGAATGGTACAGGGGAAAGACTCCCTCTGCTCGAGTACCAGCAGTGACTAAACTTTGACTTTAAAAGTTAAAAAGCAATCTTTTTGAATGTTAGATCACAGTTAACTGTTTAAATGTCTGTTAAAGGAGGGTTGGTTTTGGGGGGTAGAGGGGATTGGGTGGCAGGGAGTAATAGTTACGGGGATTAAGCCCTCTCTACTTTGTAAATTTTCCCAAAGCCTCACAGCAAAGGATAATCAGAAACAGCACAAAGTTGCAGATTGGGGGAAGGAAAAAAAAAGGGGGGGAAGGTAGGTATGCACAGGAAATTAAATTAATTTCTATAGGTATAAAATGGAATGCAGACAAGAATAAATAAAGTTTGGAGTTTTAAGGATCCAAAAGGGCACAACTAAGTACAGTAAGCATATGAGCTTTAAGGGAGGGAGAAATACAGACAAAGGACATGAAGACAGAGAGAGCAATGTTACATTCTACTTCTCAACACCAAGCTTAAATACCTGAAAGCAAGGGTATGCTTGCCAGAGAGAACGTTTGGTGGTGATGTGAACGACACGGGAAAGGAAATTCAGCATGTGGAACCACTCAGTAGTTTTTACACGGTTAGTAACAGTTTTCTCCACCCTAAGTACTCTGTGCAGGTTCCAGTGGAATTAATTCCAATGTATTTAGAAGCAGGTTACTAGCCAGAGGACACATCTTAACTGGGTTAGGATAAAAGCTGGACTTTGGGAGAATTACCAGCAAGTCTCCCCCAGTCTGTCCTGTAACAAATTCTCTGTAGGGTTTTGGAGCTCTGCAGAAGCAGCTCCATTCACTTCAGGTTCATATTCCTGGGTCCTGAGGATGATCATCACTCCTTTTCTCTCCCTGCATACTAAACAGGAAAACAGGTTTGCTAGTGGGTACCTAGCCATACATTTTGTGGCCCAATTATAGTGGTACAGTTACACACACAACAGCAAAGTAACTGCTTTCAGTAGACAAGAGTGTTGATGGACTATCCCCCACCCTGAGATGTAGCCATAAAATGGGACATTCCTTACACAACTGTTGACCCTCATATCACTGACTAGGTTTGATTAAACCTATGACAGAAAATCTGTATTTTACACTGAGCCAAGTCCTGTGCCTGCAAATAAGTTGGTACCAGTGCTTTTTGCACTTCCTCCTAAACCCATGTAGGAAAGTAAAGAACATGTTCTCAGGAAGGACAAGTACTTTAGCTGCAAATGAGGCACTGACCCGCTACTACCTACCAATGGGACCTCCTTCAGACTGGAAAATGTGGAAATTCTTTTTTTAACCCAAATGGTTGAACTCGATGATCTCAAAAGTCTTTTCCAACCTGAATGATTCTATGATTCTATATATGTATATGTGTATACGCACCCAGTCCACCCCTCTTCTCAAACACAAAGCCATCCTCAGGTGGTTTCTTCAGATCCTAATGGCATCAAAATACAAATACACAGAAACTCCAAAGTTCAAATACAAGATAGTACACAGCCAATACTGGAAAAAAGTATTAAATTGGAGCAACACAGCTGAACGTCTCTGATCATCTGGACTGATGAATCATTAAGTCCTGCTTCAGTCAGTAGGTTTCTCTGTTCAAATACTGTGTTGCAATTATTCAAGCTTTCACTGGTGATGAGTTGTCTTTGTCAGATAAGAAGGAAAGAGAGCAAAGGAAGCATCAAGCTCTCTCCCTTTTTTAGCACAGGAGGAGATGCTCTCTTTTAACCCCTGAGAAAAATGAGGAATCATGAATTAGTGCTACCCATGCCCCTAGTGCATTTCACTAATTTATATGAAATGTCAAGTATGTGCTATTGCTCACAAAACATTTTAAATATTTTAATTTGCAACATTTTAATATGTTGCACTATGAAGCAGTATGCTATGTTCAGAGCAAAAATCTCAATCCACAGTGCTAAATACATTAATAAATTGAGGCAAATTTGTTAAAAGAAGAGCACAAGACTGAGTCCTAACACTGGGCATTTATGCTGTGTTTTCTTTGTGTGGGATGGCATTTTCCATTGTCTGAAAAAAATTACATTTAATCCTTTCTAATAAAAGCTTACAAATATCTTTTGTCTTTTGCATTAATTCAGCTGACTACTAGGCAGATCACTTAATACAAGCATGAAAAATATAGAGATTAATGCTTGTGTCCCTGAAACAAAATCATTAATTAAATCCTAAGCAGGACTGCTATGCCAAATAGACATTTTTGCCTGTGCAAGATATGTCGAGTTATTTTTGTCTACATAAGTAATGAACATAATATAATGGGAAGTCAGTGCTATTTAAACCTTCACTGCAGTAGAATAATTCTGAACTCTCTGAAACAGTGATTCTCTGTACTGATACTCATGTTGACAAGGATTAGTCAGAACAATACATTTAAGACATCAATTTACAGTTGAAAAAGCAGACCCAAAACATTTGACAACACACCTGCAAAGATACAAAGAACAAGACAAGTTCAACTTACCACTAACATTGGAGAACAGCATAAGTCATGCTTTAGACTTGATGAGACAACCATCAGCTAATCAGAACATGCAGGAGCACCTCCTTGTCTGTAAGTAACCGTCCATCTTAAAGTCGAACAGTTAATTATTGTTATTTCAATATTTCTTCTGTATCGAGCAGGGTTGAGATTTGACCATACATTTATGGAAAGAAAACTGCACCAGTGTTAAGAAAGTGCTGACAAGGAGCACAATCTTAAGTAGTTGTCCACACTGCAAGATTCAGCTCTGATATTAATGACTTACATTTCCATTTTGCATAAGTCAAGATCAGGGGAAAACCATTTACTTACAGAGCTACAGATAAAACTGAGAAGATGCAAAATCTTTTTACTCTACAGAGACAAATCATCTTTAGACCCTACACTATGAATACCAGAGAAAAAACAGCTGTTACCATAGTATGACTATATGCTTCTCAGCCAGTCCTGGACACCAAAATGCACAAAGCTAACTCAGAGCACTAGTAAATCTGAAGTACAGGTGTCAAGCTTTGAATTGCTTTGCAGCTTTTTATTTCTTGGCACAAAAAAGAATTAAGGCAAGGAGATTTTATCACAGTTCAGGAATTGCATTTTCTGTTTTCCACCTGTGTAAACCTCCGAATTTGGGTAAGGCCGAAGTTTTTTAACAGCTACCTCCTTAACCTGAAGTCTGACCTAATGCCACTTAAGGTCTGTAACTCGATAGGGGAAAGGAAGAAATCACTGCTAAGTAACTAGATATGCTTCTTAACCTTGGGGAAGAGGTTTTCACATTCCCCCTGGGGAAGCAAGAGATCAGAACAAGAACATGGCAGATCAAACTCATGGTTGCATACAAGACACTCACAATATAGCGAGGAGTCACTTACTGTAATGCATAGTAACAGTATGACTGTCCTTTTCAAGGTACTTCTCCATTTAAAGGCAAAATGAAAAGTATAATTTTCCCACCACAACATCGTGATCAGTGGGGGAAAAAAAACAGAGACAGAGCTATGCATTCCTCTCCCTGGAGATGTGACTAAACTAATATGTTGTTTGAAGTGGATGCATCCTCATTTAAGATTTCAAGTACAAGGCCACATGCAAGATATGGGGCGTACACTGAGATTTCAGTTAACATACAGCAACAGTGCATATGCAGATGCTGACAGGATTAATCTGTCATCATATACAGCCGTGGGATCTTGGCTCTACTTGGGATGTACCTTCAGTTTTGGACATACTGATGCAATTTTGATTTCTTTTCCAGTTTCCAAGAATTACTTTCCTCGATAGGTAACTAGCTAATCGTTTGGAAAAGCCAACCATTCATCTCAGTCACCAGTAGGTTAAATCTTCAGAGTTAGCAAACTATCCAAATTTTTAACCTCTTTCTACTTCTGAACTATCAAGAAACGTCACTGACCTTGAAATTTGAACTGGTTAAATACTTCCCTTTTGTGAGGGTGAATGCACTGCATTCAATCACAATTTTTCTCCTGGTTAAAACCAGAATTGTATTCAGAGCCTATGTAAAATGGTGCCCTGGTTTGGCTGGGACAGAATCCCAGCCCAGCCATGCCAGGCAGGCTGTCAGCAGTTTCAGGTCATCCAGGGCAGCTGACCTGAGTGAGCTACAGGGGTAGCCCATCCCATCATGGCATGGGCATTATAAAGGGGGAAGGTTTTCTGAGGAAGGGGAGCTCCTGTGGGGTTCCTACTGAGGTTTGTCCTCTGGCTACTTCTGTGCTTTTACTGCCTTCTCCCAAGGACTGCTCTCTGGTCAATTGTGATGACTGGTTAGTCATTTGGCTGAGTTTAACTCTCTGTAACTCTGTTGGTGTTGGTTGTGGTTTGTTAAATTTGTTTCACTTCTACTCATGGGTCTGCTCTCCTTTTCCTGACTCTCCTCCCTGGCTGGTGAGGGGTCATCAGATGATAGATCAACTGTTATAGTTCAGCCCTGAGTACAGGCTAAACGCAGACAAGTGGCTTTTTCGGATTAAAAAAATAATAATTGCTCAGCAACCAATTTCACATCTTTGGGCCTAATTTTAACTTTTCAAACCTTTGGTATTTAATGAGTACGTAATCCAGGGAGGAAAGCTATGCTTATGCTTTTGCCAAGGAAAAGGTATTCTAAATTCAACTCTGCGTTCTGCATCTGTATCATAACCCCGACTCTGATGTATGCATACTTGGAGAGCCATAAAATTGTTACACTGTGATAGTTTCTCAGTATATCATGATACTAATGAATAACACAGCAACTGCAGTGGAGAAAAAAAGAAATCTTTTTATCTTTGAGAGATTTGGGCAGTCCTTTTCACCAAAACTGGTTGTATGTTAAATGTAATACTACAGAAAATCAATACTTTCACTATATGGATCCTCTCAGTCTTTTCAGTTAAGGAGAATTTTTATTTAGTGGTTTTTAAAATAGTGGAGTAGTGTTGTGTCATTATTTGGGTGCAGATATAAATGATAATTGTAGTTGACAAATGTAGTTCTTGAACCACTGGAAACTGGCATGTTTCACTAGAAACTGTTGCAAAGTGTAATGAGAACGTTCGTACCATCAATTGAACACAACTGTTAATGAGTGTAGGGTGAAAAAAAACGCAAAGAATTCCAATGATATGGAATTACTTTACAAAAATTTCTTAATATGACAACTCTTATTCATGAGCACCCATCTACACACTAGATTCAAAACAGGCGTTGTACCTGAAGACTCCCAACTCGGACGCAGGGCTTTACGTATTTGTTTTGAAATCGTGTCTTAGTTGTACAGCTAGAAAACTGTTTTGGTTTAAATGAACAATATTGCTTTAATAGATGAAGTGCTGTACATAAAATGTTTGATGTGTGGCTTAGCTTGGAACCTATCTTTATACTTTCTGGTGTGAAGTTAGCATTATGTGTTTTCTAAAAGCACGGCAGCAGCTTGTAAGTGTAGAAGAAATGCTGTTTGGATTATTATTGATGCATTTCTCCTATGGTGCACAGCATAACAGATGTTTTTTGAGTATGACAGCAGATGATGGTGCAATAGCTTGGTAAGAAATAAAATCTGCATATGTTTTAAGCAGAAGAAATAGTTGAAAATCTTGTGTATTAGTAAGCTAAACTCTGATTTTGGATAAAGATTAAAACAATTTAAATGCAGTATTGTCCTTAAACAGGTTTTCTGCCAAACATGATACATTATAATGTAAAAAGTGTTGCTTGTCTGATTTCTAGCTATTGGTGTGATGCAGGTTTTGTTCTGGGGATGTTCAAAATATTGGTCCATGGATTGGGGGGAGGTCTATCAACGGAATTGGTCAAAAGGCAGTATCTTGAGTTATCTTTCACTGTAAACGTGGAAGCTTAGGAAAAAGGAAACATCATGAAATGATTTGGATTATTTTGGTAGGATTGGTTGTGGAAATGTGAAAGAAAAGTTTAGTGACTATGGTTGTTGGTTTTTCCTCTAAGATCACCTAGAAGTTATGAACTCTTCTCACCCCCTTCTTGCAGAGGATTGTTCAATATTTTATAGAAGTTGCTGTACAAGACCCCACAAAGACCTGTCATGTAGGATTCAATCCTACTTGGAATGAAGTGTGCCTGTAAATTCATTGGTTTTGGTCAGTGTTGCTTCTAACAAAAACTCTTTTTGTCTTAACATGGAGACCTATGTTACTGAATGTGCATCAGCCAGATAATGCTTTCTGACCATATATAGTCTGCCTGAGAAAATGTACTTTAGTGAAGAGTAGTATAGAAGCTATCTAAACATAATCCTCTGGCTTCAAGAGTCTTAGCTCTTCATGTTGAGAGTGCATACCTGCTCAAAAATTGGCAGATAACGTGTTTTCTTCCAGTAGCACAGCTGGCAGACTGTTGGCTGATCACCAATATATGCAGTTACTTGGTTCAGCTTTGTTCATATTCTCCCAGTTTAACTCTGGGCTTCCAAGACATTGCTTTGATGTGAGAGCAGACCTTGACCCTTACCCTCAGGATGATGGTGTTCACTCTCCTTAATTCTGCTTAGAATTAAGATGTACCTAAACATTGGCTATGTATTTCATAACTGTATGAGATAAATATTAGATGGAAACCATGAGTGATAAATACAGTAGTGCAGAAGAAAAGTACTGTTAGGCAGAGAGATTTCTTTTTTCTAGCACATGACATTTTTGTTTCTTACAAGGGTGAATGATATGACTCAGTAATGAGCTGTGATTTATTTAACAGTGATATATAACTTATTCTCAGAGGGAGAATAAAAGAATATATAACTTATTCTCTTGTAACAGTCAATGGGTGGTCACAAGAGGAGGATTCTGTTTGTGTAACTTTGTTAATACAGAAATTTCCCAATGAGATGTTGGTTTATTGATCTTAGATCTATCTTATACCTAAAAGAAAGTACAGTATGTTTCAGGTTTAGGCACTGATAAGCGCCAGCCTTTTTTAAGGTCTAGATCTGATATTCCAAGTCAAGCACTGCTTTCTGTGTACCGTGATAGTAGTCTGTGTTCATCAGCTGATGCAGTTTTGCTGTGTTGTGAAGTGGTGAGCAATGCATTGCTAACATCTTTCTGTACATGTAAACTATGTAGTGACTGATGGGTCTTACTTCACTCACACACCATAGTATTTCTGGTTGTATTTATTGAGAAATAGACTGCTCTCAGTAGTTTCTTGTTCATGGAGACTGGTCTGTTGCAGACTTGAAGAGTGATACTTGGGCTTCGTAAGAGCTTTCTGTAAATACCTTGCCTCTTTATTGGGAAGAATGGATGGTTTTTCAGTGTTGACATGGATGCAACTAACATTCGAATTTAGTCTCTTACAGGTTGAGCGTGCATTTTGTTTCAAGTTCTTCCTGACTCTAGGAGGAGTGAATTTTGCAAGGCTGCCTTAAGGCAGGAGATGTTTTGACTGAGTCAGTAGGAAATGTGACGGAAGACAGCGGCATTACCTGCACTCCTGGTACTTCTAATTGATGTGGGATTTCAAGGAGACTGGATGCTTGAGGACTGCAGTACTAAGCATGACTAAAGGTTGGAATCTCCAAACAAGTCTTGAAGTGGCCTCTGGGAGATCACTGTAAAACCAGATGCCCAGGGTAACAGGACGCACACTGGCAAGTTGCCTTGTACAGATAATATAGACCTCAGTTTTAGGGTGAAATCGTTACTGGTCAAAACCTGCTTGCCATGTGAAAATGAGTCGGTCATAGGAATGCTGAGTGAGCACCATAAGATCTCAACATTAATGAAACATCTAGTGGACAGTCTGGAAGTGGTTGAATTTAAGAATTCTAGGAACTGAGCCTTGAAAGAGAAAATAAAACTGTAAATCATCTGAGGAGAAAAGCATTCAAAATCAGCATAAACACAGTAGATCATAATTCTCAGTGAGTATGTTTGCTGCATATACAGTATTAAAACCCAACACTTAACGTTGATTTAGAACAGTCTTGTGCAGTATAATCATATTTTTATGACCTAACAAGTATTGTTATGTTTCCTTATGCTGAAATATTTCTCTGCAGTATTGGCTACTCAGCCAGAAGTGCAGGTGAGTGAAGTCCAAAGTCCAGCCCCGTTCTTCTGCTCTGGTTAAAGAAGCAGCAAAAAGTAAATGAACTCTTACAGCACCAGTATATTTCCATTTCAATACATTTAGATTGATCAGCTGTTAGCCTTGATATTGAGTTTCAAAGTACTTGGTTCACTTATCTATGCCAAAAGTTAAGTCCTTGACATATGTTTGTAAGCTCAAGCATCCAAGCATCACTTACGATATTTTGCCCGTTAGTTAAATGTTATAAAAACATCTTTACAAGCATTGCAATTAGTCTGCTTAAAAATTTGGTGATGACAATAATTCACCTGTGGGCTTGTTTTATTACAGAATTTGGCTATTTAATGACTTTAGATTGCTTTGAAAATTCTAATGTAATTGTGCTGCTGCTGTGTGGAATTAACTCAGGTTTTAAAAAGCACCTACTGTTCTCAAATATGGAAACATGGTTTGTTCCAGCCCCCAGCACACCCATTTTTATTTATCCTAGAAAAACTTTTCTCTGAGTTTAAACCCATCAAAAGCTAACCCTATCTGGTACATCTAGACAGAGCATCCTAGAAATATGGAAGGCGAACTAAAGGAAGGATTCACAGTCATGTTTTTGACTGCCATTGTCTTTGAGTGTGTTTGATTTCTGTGTGAGGTGCTCTGGTTCTGTTGCCTGTAACTTTAAATCTAGTCTAGTCTAGGTCTACTTCCGCAGCTGGTAAACACTTCTCTTTTACAGCACTGTAGTTGTAATGAAATCTTCTCGAATTCCTTCTTAATGCTGCCCTACATGATAAGGGATGGAGCTGTGGTGCAGGATGGATGAAATAAAAATAAATTCCATGTGTCTGTCTTACCCAAAGGGTGAGTTTTGTCCCTGATAGACCTCAGCGTTTTTACTTGCCCTGTGCTTTGAGAGGTTTCAGGAAGGTGCTCTCGGAGTATGTTGCTGCTAGTTAAAATTCAGCACTGTGTTCTTGTTGCAGAGCTGTTGAATATAGTGAGGGAAAGGGGTGAATTTGTTTAATTGGCATGGCTTTTTCTGGCACACTAGCATGTTCTTGATGATGCTATATATGGTTGTCCATTGCCAGAAATAATGTTCATGTCAAATTACACTTTATGCTTGACAAAAAATTATCTCTCCACCATGTTACCATACTTAAGCCATTTGTTCGCTCTCTGCTGTTATTTGTTGTTTTAAACCCCTTTGGTGAAGCTTTTAAAATCTTTTGCTTCTTCTGTATTTTCTTTCACTCTTTAGAAAAAAAAGTTATAGAGCTATAATTCAATATTGGAAGGTTGGTTCTGGCAAATGTAAAATAAGAATTCTAATTTTGCAGCTGTTTGTTTTCTAGATCTAAACTGCTTTTTCTTTCTCTGACATCAGTAACTCTGTAACTCTCCCACTAGTCAGCTACTGTTCCTTTTGTTATATATGAATAGTTTTTCTGACTAGGAGCATGCATTTTTCATGGAAAGAAGAGAGTTCTTCTTTGTTGTCCAAACCAAAAGAAATGCAGATTTCAAGTCTTAAAGCACAGATTTATTTTTTTTATCTGAATTCCCAAGTTTCTTGTCTAGTGGCAGTATTCAGCTGGCACCTGTGTTGAGCAGCATGTTCTTCTGTGCTGTTTGAGTGGCCAATATCTAGTCTCAAGATGCTATGGATTGCATGTAATTATCAGGTTTTCATTCAAATCTTGTAGTTGAATTTTGATGGGGACTGTGTGTTTTTTGTGAAAATGAGCATCTATTACAGATAAGCTGAATTATGATGGAATCTTGTTTTTAAAGGGAATTATATCCCTATACACCTTTCCAGATGTCATCCTGGGCATATCTGTTGCAAATATGTAAGTTTGTAAGGAAAAGTAGTGTTCTAACAGTCAACACCACCAGCTGCAAGCAGCTGTCTTGTTTTTTCTATGTCTACAGCTGCCTGTATTGGGTAACCGGATGATTTTTCTGTTCTCACCTGTTTGTGCATTTAAAAGTTCTGGCTCCCATGCTAATCTCAGCCTTCTTTCCACCCCCTGCAGGGTTTGACCATATGTGGTCATCAAATCATAGTGGTCAGCTGCTGAGAAGGATTAAGTCATTTAGCTCTTCAGGTCTGAAATAAATTAAGCAGCATGAAGTTAGGCCACTCTCCCCTACACAGTTGTCAGACTTGCATCTCTTTCCAGAAGAAAGACATGTTATTTGCTTACATAGTACATCAAATGGCAAATATGCTAAGATTTTTGTGCTTGCCTTGGAACGGCTGCAGTCTTGGAAGGGCTGGAAGAACAGTGGGAGCCAAGTGAATTACCCAGAACTCCGTGGGACTCATTTTTTGCAATTCATCTAGGAACTGGAAATCAGATCTGCAAGGCAAGAGAAACTTTCATTGCATGACAAGACTCTTGAGGAACAATGCTATGCCATGGCAATAAAGCTACCCATAGCATTTTTTACTTACAATATGTTTCCTAGCAGTTTAGTTTTGGTTTGGTTTGTGGTTTGTTGGTTTCTTTATGTGGGGCTGTTTTTGTTGTTGGATTTTTTTTGGGGTGGAGTGGGGTGATGGGGGTGTTGTTTGTTTGGACTTTTTTTTTTTTTAGAATAATGGGAGACATAATCTTAGTTCATTAGGATATACAGATACAGGTATTCTGTGGCAGATTACCTCTATCTAACCAAAACCATATTAATAGCAAAGCTTTTGTATCCTGAGGCAGACTTTGCCTGTTTGTTTGAAATGGAACAGCTGTCTGGAAATGTGCAACTCATTGAAATCTGAAGTGAGGGAAAGATTCTTTTTGCTTCACTGCATGCCAGACAGTTTGTATTTTTCTCTCCTTTTTTTTATTTTGTAGGTAAAATGTGGAGCTGCTTCTAAACTTTACTCTTTTGTTTATTCAGTGTTTGTATGAGTTTTTACAAAGAACAGTTTTGTGTCATGTTTTCAAGAAAAATGCCATTATCTATACTGTAGTATTATCATGCTATCCTTTTCTCCTTTCTACAGGGGAAAAACTAGCACATTAATACATTGAAATACCAGCAATAATCCCATCCACTGATATATCACTGAACTGAAGGGTAGGTCGAATGATCATAAGAATATAGAAATATACGCCAGAAAGATGCCTTATGTGTCACAAGAAATTTGGTCAAGAGCGCACCAAGCTATGCAAGTCTTTCACAATTGTTTTTGTGTTACGAAAAAACCCAAAGATAAATAATTTATGTAATCTTAACTAATTTGTAGGGTAGTTAACATCTCACTACTACATAATATTTACCCATCATGACGATGTAACTTGCAGGGATAAAATAATAAAATAGTATGGTTGGAGATGTGGTGGAGTTGGAATACATGGCTATATTTAACTCCTTTTCAAACTCGCTGTTAGTATTTCCTAATGCACTCTCATTTGTGGCAGCAATATTTTAAATAAGTGGCGTGCTGTTACTGATACCTGCACCTCCTTGGTGGCAATTGCTTAAAGATTAGCATTGTTTACTATCCAACTTCATTTAATGTCCGAGTGGAACAATGGCAGCTCCACAAATCTGATGATAAAATATATTATAGGAAAGCAGACTGGGTAGTAAGTAGATAAATGAAGGACTTAAATTTGCTAAACAATTTGCAGATGCTAGAAGCACAGGGGACTAAAATGAGAACAGCAAACTTAAGACTAACAAGTATGCACACTGTGGGCCAAGTTTGCAGAGGCCTCTACTTGGCATCTTACGTGCTATTTGGTTACTTCCACCCACAATTGACTTGTTGAAGCAAACTTGGAGCCACAAAAAACAAAATGTGAAGTCCTCCTACCATAATGTGCAGAGACAAACAGCGCCTGTACCCATAAATCAGGTGTTTAACTATCTGCAGTAACTTGAATCTGCAAATGATTGAAAGCTTCCCCCTCCCTCCCATGTGATGGAAGTAATGCTTTTTGAATGTTTTTATGCATAGAGTAGGCAGCTCAAATAAAGGCACCTTGTCACCTTACAGAATTGCTAGATGTTATTTCAGAACTGCAGCTACACAGTATTAAGCTTGAATGCAGTTGTGGCAAAAAAAATAATATTTTTTTGCCGTTCACACCTGCACTTAGAAGTGCAAGTCAAGTCCTGTTGCAGAATAAAAATCTGGAAACTGGCTTTCATAACCCTGATTCTAAAAGTACTATTGGGGTTCTAGGAACCACCAGTGGGGGTGTGCTCACTGTAATGCTGAGCAATGTCAGCTGTTTGCATTTCTACAAATTCATATTGTCAGATATGGTAAGTAGAAGCCTTCTCAAAATTGAGATATACTGATTCCTTGAGCCAAGGGACAAAGTGCATTTATATTAGCAGTATCTTGAGACTTGCAATAAAACTGAGTTACTCGTGTGATGTTTTCTGGCTGCAGATATCAGACTCTTGCTAAAGTGTGTTCATTTGTTCAGACATCTTTCTGGAAGATTAGTGACAGCTGGAATATTCCAAAAGTGACTCATTTATCTAGATAGCTTCCAAACTGTAGTGGTTGGTCGAAGAGTACAAATGATGGAAGTGGAAAATCTGTGGATTTAGGAATCTTTTGGAAGTCCTTGGTCTGGATCTTTTTCCTTCCCCCCATTTCCAGTAAAAGTAAAAGATTGTTCTGTCCCCAAAAGGCAACACTTTCATTGAGAGTAAAATATGGTTTTCTACATTTATTTTCTCTTTTAAGGTAGCACAATGTATCACCAAATGCTATGGTATAGGTCTGTTGCTAAAGGTTGTAAGAATCAAAAAAGCATAGAGTAGTACAGTAGGATGATACCTGGAACCAAATGCTACAGTCTGTTTTAATCTCTTCCAGAATAATTTGGTCTACTCCTTATGTGTTCCTAGTTAACTTCCAGAGTGTAGACTTATCCTTAGTGACTTTGTGCTTAATCATGTGTGCTGTAAGCACTTTTAATTCATGGATGTTGTAACACTTGTAGTGTGAAGTTTGTTACAGAGTTTTTTTGTGGGACCAAGACCTCAATAGTCAATAGTTGGCAAACTGAAGTACTAAGTTGAGTCCAGTACTGCCTGTGTGAGGTAGTAGTTGCCTGACCTTAACCTTGTTGTTAATAAAAGCAGACAGGAGGGAGATCCTAAATGCATCTCCTGATAGGAAGCCTTTGGACAGAGCTGACTGTAATGCAGCATAAAGGGTGGAATCTAGTGGGCTGGATGGGACAGACCTTGGTCCTGTTTTTTGATCTACAGTATGATTGGGATGGCTTGTTCTTTTCATATGAAATAATTAGCTGGTTTTTATATGGGGCAATAGTATGAATGTTTTAATGTCATGAGGCACTCCTGAGTTTGTTCTAGATACTTCTGGGAAACTTAGGTGGTATTTTTTTTCGTTGGTTTGGACATAGGTTGTCCATGCTGGGAAGAGCTGCTTTGGAAAAGTGTGTGAACATGTAGCTAATCTCTTTCAGGTCATATCTTTCATTATAGTGATTGCTATAAAAATCAATAGTATTTTCCAAAATTACAGAATAATTCAGGTTGGAAGACGACTTCAGTGGACAAGTCCCAACTGCCTGGTCAGAGCAGGGTCACTTATGTCACACCAAGTTCCCAGTTCTTTATCCAATTAGGTTTTGTAAACTCCAAGGACAGTGGCTGCACAATCTCTGAGCATCCTGTTCCACTGCTTGACTTTCCTCAGTGTAAAAAAAAAAAAAAAAAAAAAGGCTTTCCTTCTATAGCGTCTGGACTTATGCTCATTGCCTCTTGTCCTCACAGTATGCACTTCTGTGAGGAGCCTGGCTCTGTCTTCTTGATGACTTTCTTTCAGGAATGGGAAACTGCTGTTACCCCTCTCCCCCCCGCACCTCTCCCAGCTGTCTCTTCTCCAGGCTGAAGCCCAGGTCCCTCAGCTTATCCTCACAGGGTAAGTGCTCCAGTACCCTGACCACCTTGGTGGCCTTCTGCTGGACTTGCTCCAGTTTTTCAACATCTGTCTGGTATTGGGGAGTCCAAAACTGGAAGCATGGGAGATGAAGTCTCATGAATGCTGAGTAGAGCTCTTAACTGGGCAGTCTCCAGCCTGTACCATTGTGTGGTGTTAATCCTACTCAGTGCAGGACTTTGCACTCGTCCTTGATGAATGTCATGAGGTTCCTGTTAGCCCATTCCTCCAGTCTGCCTAGGTCCCTAAGGATGGCAGCGCTCCCCAGTTTGGTGTGATCTGCAAACTTGGTGTGTACTCTGTCACGTCTTCTATATCATTTATAAAGATATTAAACAGGAGAGGTCCCAGGATTGACTCCCTCTGGTGCTGGTTACTAGCCTGCGTAGAGTACAGCCAGGGAGTCACTGCCTTTTGGGACCAATCATCCAAGCATTTTTTTGCCCATCTGACCTTGATGTACCAATATGGATACAAGAGTATTAAAGAAGATAGTGTAAAAAAGCTTTAAAAAGCCAAGGTCACTGAAGGCAGTCAGGTGGGTCAGACATGATTTCCTCTTGTTAAAGCTGTGCTGACTGTTCCCAGTTACTTCTCACATTTGCCCAGAAATGGATTCCAAGAGCAGACCCACTTGAACTCTGAAATCTGGGTCACCTCTCAGATGGGAGAGGTAACTTGAATAGGATTTGGATGAGCCCAGTTCAAGAAGTTGTTAATTGCAGGACAATTATTCTGCTGCAGTTTCTCATACCAAGGACTTTCCCATGTAAAGATTTTCATATGGGTCGACAGAGCTGAAAACTCGATGAATTCTTCTGCTTCCCATAGCTAATACAGATTAACAGCACAACAGGATTGAATACTGAAATCGTTTTGACACAAAGCATCACTCCAATACCAGACCCTAGGCTGACCAAAGTATTCAGTGGAATGTCTCATTAGAAGATTCTTTGTGGGGTGAAAGAAACAATCTTTTGATGAACTTTCAAAACAACTATTGAATTGGCTGGTGGTTTCCTAACTGCTAAGTAGGTGTTAAATATCTGGCAGAGATGTTCCTACTGCCTTTCAGGAGGCATGAAGAATTTCCTCAGCAATCACTCCATTGCTATTACTTATAGTCAGTGCTTGGCTTTGTCAGCTTTGTTCACCCTTTCTAGGTCTAGCCTTACCACTTGCTTGCATGGGGGCTGCTTTCCTGCAAAGGCATCCAGGCTCACCACAGCTTCTGCCAAGTCTTCTCTCAGTGCTCCCCTGTGGCTTTGTTCCAGCAGCACTAGAAAGGGGCACTATTCATTCTCCTCTTCTGTTGGTATTCTTGTGTTTCAAATGCAGTACAAGGTCCTGGAAATGATAGATTTTGGCTGCTCAGAAGCTCCTTCCTCCGCCCCTCTCCCTGGTTGCCTGTGCATCAACTGCATGCCCGTGTGGGGTGTCATCCCCATTCAGCTGTGGCACCTGGCAGCTGGTGCCCCCAAATCCTGTGTCAGCTTTCCTGCCTCTCCCGTCTGCTCTGTCAATCAGGACTCTGAGGCTGATGCCAGTTTTCACCATGGTGCTTGTGTGCCCAAAGTGGGACTTAGTATTTCCAGCAGGGATGAGTGATTTATTCAATTTGACTCCTCTACAGGCCCTGTAAAGTCTGTTGTTGGTTGTTGGGTTTTTCTAAGCATACAAGCAAGGAAAGACTTAGTTGGGGTTTTTTTTAATGCTTTTGATTGCTGTTGGCTGGCTGTATGCAGCTGCCTAGACACTGCAGTTTTAATTTTTGCTGTGGTTTATACAGATTGACGTATCCCAACGAGGAATGTAAGCCACAGAAAGCTGAAGACGAAACCAAGCAGGGACTATTAAACTGGTAGCAGCGAACAACTTAGTTGCAGTTTAGAATAGTATTTAATGTATGGAGGCTTCAGTTGCATTGTTCTGGTTTTCAGCAGCTGGAAACTTTACATACATGCTGCAGATCCCTAGACTCAGCTCTTCCTGCCTATATATGTATTCCTTGTAGCATTTTTGCTGCAACAGAAAAAGTGGTACATTCCTGAAGACTTACTCCATTTCTGCTTTTCTTCTGAATTCTCTATTCAGTTGACTAATTTAAGTCTGTATTTAATTGACCGAGAGAGTCAAGTTTCTTGACTGTAGGGGGGAGAGGTCTTCTCTATGTTCAATTTGTGTTTTCATTATAATACATCTAGTAAACTTTTACAAAAGCAACCTTCTGTCTTAACTTTTTACAAAGGGTTGAGGGATAGTACATGTTTAGAAAAATGTGGGGTTTTACACAGTCTGGGAATGTAGATAATAGTGAGACACAGGTCAAAATTTGCTGTAAAGATAGTTTACAGTATAAAACTACTCCAAACAAGAAATATTTTTCATTTGATTGTCAGAATTTTCAGTTGTTTCCCATCAGTTGAAACTTTATTTCTATTTTGACTTTTAACAGTGTTTTCCTAATACTTGATGCAAGCGAAAGCATTCATTTCACGATGAAAAAAAAGTGACATTTCTTTCTGAAAATCTTCAACTATTATGCTGACTTCTTAAAATTGAGTAAATGATTGGCCATTATACCAGTCTTCTGAAAGACACTCACTTCAACAGAAGCACATCTTGCCAAAGGACTTCCACTGAAGCTTTTCCAGCCATTTTTATGTAAAACTGAGTTGACATTGACACATGTTAACAAACTGTGCCCTGAGCATGTCTCAGAATTGGGACCAATGTCATTAGGGATGGAGGAAATGCTTTTCATCGTCTTTTCACTTGTAGAGTAATTTGGGGTTTTAGCAACCTTGATTTACTCCCATACAGATCAATCAATTTTTGGAGAAGGATTAACTGTATGTGGGGGAGAAAAAGCTGTGTAGGACAATGCTTCAAGGCTTTTGTTCTTTAGCACTAACACTCATCATTTCTTCAGCTGGTGGTTTTTTTTTCTGCACATAGTGATGAAATAACACGAGGTTAAAAAAGGTTTGCAAATCGTTACAGTGTGTGAATGTCATACTGACTATTATAATAAAGGTGGGCAAGGATTTTACTGGTTTTCTCTGGAGGAGAACAAAGGATTTGAAGGGATTCTTCGGACACTGGGACCAACTGCTTTGCTGTTGGAGCAACTGCCTCATGCAATCCCTTTCATTAATTCATTGAGCCTTTCTTAAAAGCACTTTGTCCCCTCCCCTCCATTTCTGTGGGAGATTACTTCAAAGTTTTATTTCTCTGAGGATCCAGAATATTTCTTTCATTCAAAGGATAAAATTTTTCAGGGCCAAAATGCCTATTTGCTCTTAAGCAACACCCTGCAGTTAAAACGGCTCTTTTCTTACTGTTGTATCTTAGTTATCAGGCTGCTCCTGAATGATCTTCATCTGCAGTTCTTTCCACATAGCATCACTACTACTTAACTTTGATTTTCTTTTTGTCTTTTTTTTTTTTTTTAATATAGCTAAAGAACTTGATTTTTTTGGCAGTACCTGTCTTATCCCTGTGCTTCTTGACTGACCAGTGCTTCCTTTGTTTCCCTGTTCCTTAACAGCACCCTCCTGTATTCCAAGCAGATGCCTAGATGTGCTCTTTCAAGGAAATCAGTGGTCCCTTCTTACATACTTCCTTCCCTCCAGGGCATCCGTCATGTGGGATAACTTCCTGCATTCAAGCACTTATGAATCTGAGCCAGCCCTCCTTCTGCTCTGTCAGCTGTCTGAGTAGTTCTCTTATTGTGTCATTGTGCATTTTCAAACTGAGCACTGTCCTTCCAGGTTGACTCATGGCATATCACTTTTTCTTGGGTGGCTGTAGGAGCTTGTTGGCTCTAGTCTGGATGGAGTATCACTTTTCCAGGGACCTATACTGTCAGAGAGCTTTGGGAGCTGATGCAGATTCACTGGGATTTTCAGCAGAGTCCTACTATAGACTGGGCATGAATTTGATGACATCAGATGTTTCAAACAACATGCTTTGAGCTCAACGTCAACAAATGCTCTTTTCCTATGGTACTGAGTTAACCAGAAAAAAAAAATTAACTGGAGTTGTAAAGTTCATTCTGGATTTATTGCATTCCCAACTGCAAGTTCTGAGTCTTCAGCACTGGAGTTCAAGCCTAGTCTTACCTGTTCAGGTGTCTCAAGAAACTTGTGGCAGAATGATGTGTATCATAAGTATAAAGATATGGCAGCTTTTAACTACTTTGGACTCACCCCTGTGTGTGTTGCCTGTCTTCAAAGAGCAATGTTTAACTTTCATTAGAGTTCAGCTCAAAAGGCCTTTCTTTTCAGTTTTGTATTTGTCAAACTGAGAATGTTTTTCCTGCTAGCTTTTTGTGGATATTGTGGTAACTTGTATTTTTACCACTTAACCATTAGGATACTGCCAGAACCATTAGGTTAATCTTATTAAAGATACTTTTTTGAAAAGCCATGTTTTGAGCTTGGACTAGATGATCTCCGGAAGTCCCTTCCAACCTCAATCATCCTGTGACTCTGTGATCTGAGTGTAAGTAATATCCATTTTATTTTTCTTACTGTATCTGTTGGTTGTTAGAATGAGTTCTCAAATATATTGCTTCTGATTGATATTTCAGATGTCAAAGTGGCATCCCTTGCATTCCTTTACAAATTACTCCTATGATCAAATCAGCTATCCTCTTCTGATTTTAAAGTGTAATCAGTGATTTTCTGGTATGCTCTTTGTGGATTTGTACTTTCCAGTTTTATCCATTGTGTAAAAGCTACTCTAATAGTGACTTGATAGAACTAAAGGTCATTCTAGTGTCCTCTGAAATGAAAGCCAAGGACAAGAGACATGTTTCAGAGGACCAGGTTGTTCACACTGCTAAAGACAGTGATTGTATGATTGTTTGGGGAGGTGAGGGAATATATTGCAGTCCTTTTTTGCTAGAAGGCACCATTATAGCAAAAATCAAGCAGTAACTTAAGTTGCAAGCGACCTGCATACAGTCCTCCATCGTGCTCAAAGCAGGTTCAGCTAGATCAGCTTGCTTCAAAGATGAACAACCACCCTATGTACCGGTATAGGTTGGGCACTGAGCTGTTAGAGAGTAGCGTAGGGGAAAGGGACCTGGGGGTCCTGGTGGACAGCAGGATGACTGTGAGCCAGCAATGTGCCCCCATGGCCAAGAAGGCCAATGGCATCCTGGGGTGTATTAGAAGGGGCGGGGTCAGCAGGTCAAGAGAGGTTCTCCTCCCCCTCTACCCTGCCCTGGTGAGACCGCATCTGGAATAGTGTGTCCAGCTCTGGGCCCCTCAGTTCAAGAAGGACAGGGAACTCCTTGAAAGAGTCCAGCGCAGAGCCACAAAGATGATGAAGGGGGTGGAACATCTCCCTTATGATGAAAGGCTGAGGGAGCTGGGTCTCTTGAGCTTGGAGAAGAGGAGACTGAGGGGTGACCTCATTAATATTTATAAATATGTAAAGGGTGGGTGTCAGGAGGATGGAGCCGGGTCCTTCTCTGTGATGGCAAATGAGAGGACAAGGGGCAGTGGGTGCAAGCTGGAGCTTAGGCGGTTCCACATAAACATGAGGAAAAACTTTTTCACTGTGAGGACTGGAACAGGCTGCCCAGGGAGGTTGTGGAGTCTCCTTCTCTGGCGTCATTCAAAACCCGCCTGGATGTGATCCTGTGTGATCTAGTCTAGGTGGTCCTGCTCTGGCAGGGAGGTTGGACTAGATGATCTTTCGAGGTCCCTTCCAACCCCTGACGTTCTGTGATTCTGATTTCACAGCCAGTCCAATGTCTGACCACTCTCATAGTGGAAAAAAAAAAACACATTTATTTTTCTGTTTGAAATTTCATGTTTTGCTACTCGTGCCCATTGTATCTCTTCCCATCACTGTGGGCTTTTGATGACAGCCCATCTGCATCTGCCTCCTCTGTCAGCTGCCTCTGTAGGTCCTGTGCTCCATCCGCCTGTTTACTTGGGGGGTCTTCCTGGGTGCTCATTGCAGCTTGGTCATGTCCTTGTTATGGGGAGCCCTGAAGTGAACCCAGCCCTCCCAGTGGGCTCTGACAAGAGCTGGGCAGAGGGAAAAAATGGTTTTCCCAACTGTGCCAACTCTGTTGTGGCTTATACAGCATGATCTGTGAGTAACCACCTTTGCTGCCAGGGTGCACCTCTGGTGTAGAACTGGTTGTGCATTGGGCTGCCCAGGTCTTCTGTGAAGCTGCTGCCCTGGCCATGTGTGGTAGCATCCCTGGGACAGGACCTGATGTTTGTACTTGATGGCATTTGCATTGGCCCAACTTTTTTCAACCTGTCAAGATCCTTCTGCATACCAGTACTACCCCCCAGCACGTTGGTTACTCACTCTGAACTGGTACTGTCTCAAGACTGGCTGAAAGTGCGCTTGCTCCCATTGTTTGATTCCTTAGTGAAGACGTTGAATGGTATTAATGTCAGTATTGACCCTTGAGAGTTTTAATTTTAAATTATTTAGCTGAGGAATTGTTTACTCTTTAATTAATAATTAATTTTAAATAATTTAAAATGAGAAATCAACGTGCTCCATGTAACTACAGGTGAAGAATAAGATGAATATAAATTGAAGGATTAAACTGCATGATGCCCTCAGTCAGAGCCAGCTGGTTGCCCAAAATATTATCACATTTTTAGTAACACTGCAGCAATAAGTGTTTATAAGGAGTGGACAAAAGCTATTTCCTGCCTATGCAAGGCTAAGAGGAATCACTTAAACTGTGGCAGGTGCTGGTTTATATTTGCTGTTGCATTGGATGAACTGTGACGTTTCCTTGTGGCTTACTGGGAAAGTATGAAATTGGATTTGATAGGGCGCTGTGCACTTGAGGTTGTTCTCCACTCTTTGCTGCCTTCTGGGGAAATGCTGGAAACTAGTCATCCCCACCCTGCCCAGCCATTTTTCATTCTCTTGGAAAGAACACAGACATGCATACACATACAGTCCTTTCAACTATTAGGCAACAACTTGTTGCATAAGATACCAGGCCGAGTTGCTCAAAGTTGCTTAGAGGGTTGAAGTGGCACTGTTTCACACACAAAAAAAAAAAAATAAATTTGCAAGCTTTTAAAATGCAATTGTTTTAAACAAGTATGCTACCCCTGTTCTCTGTAAAATCCTCTGATAGAAAATCCCTCCACCCATTTCCACGAATTATTTATACAAGCTTCAAGCTTCGTATTTAGCTTTGGACAGAAATGGAGCTGCAGCTGTTCACAACTTTTGCTCTGGAGATGCTGCTGGTTTAGCCCGCTCCAGGCTTAGACCTCAGTGCCAATTTCACCTGTATGAACAATCCCTCCTGTAAAATCCTAGTGAAAACTAGGCAATTTTGTTGTGTAGTCTCAAATCCTACTCCAGAGCTGGTATCATCCAAAGAGCTGCTTATTGTTGGTTCAATAAGCAGCTACCTGGACAAGGTGAACTTTCTCCTTTCTGTTCCTTGCTCCCCATTCATTTTTTCAAAGGAAGCAGGGAATGTGCAGAGATGTCATGAGAAAATGTAAAGTGCACAACTGCAGATCATGCAAGCAGTGAAACAGAGTTGGTTTGTATGCGATTACATATCTCCTTCAGAATGTTGGAACTGAAAACTGTATTACTTAGTTCAGTATTTTGGGCAGGTACACAGAAGGTGCACACAGAGGGAGTAGGCGTTATGAGAGGTAGTGTGTTCTTGATGTTGAAAGGAACATGATTATTCAATTTCCTTTCCTTTGTTCCAGTGTGCTGCTGAGTAATAAGCAGCATTAACTTTTTAGGAAGGTAATTTCCTTTTCTCTCCTTTTTGAAATAATTGTTGCAGAGTGTGCACCAAAAATATTTCAGCTTTCTGTCTGGAGTTGAGATGGAAAATGGCACTGACCTACCACAGCTGTCCAGCACAGTGGCAGCAAGAATTACTTCTGTTGTGTGTAAATGTAAATGGGACTTGGGTTATATGGGAACTGTTTTCTACATCAGAAATAGCTTGAATTATGTGGAACGTGCATGCAAACATTCATTTTTCTAGACAGTGAACCCAGTTGACTTTGTAGTAAATCAGTAGCCTACTGCAGGTTGTGTCTAGGTATGACTTTGGCCCACTGCCTGAGAGCAAGCCCTGGAATGCTTCAATTTATGTGTGCGCTGAGCAGTACAAGTTCCTATTATTTCTCGCATCTGTGTGAGGCTGCACAAAGCTTCAGGAAATCATTTGCCTTGCTCAGAAGCAGGCTTACAGGCTGTTAAAAGCAAATTCAAGTAAGGCATTGGTCTACATCAGTCTACTCTTCTGTAGGTATCATGCACTTTTCATATCTGTTTAAACGAAATGGATATTCCAGGTGATTTTCCTTGTGTTAATAAGAACTAGGAAACTTATCCTTGAGATTGCTACTGATTTTTCCTGAGCATGGAGGGAGAATATTCTCAGACTTAAAGGAATATTATAATTGGGATTCAAAATGAATAATTAGGTGTCTTATTTGGGTTTTTGTTTTCAGCTTTGTTCTTACCAAATAGTTTGCAGTATGAAGACAAGAACTCCAGATGTTAAAAACTTGAGTTCCAAGTACACTGGGGAAATTAAGAGTGATCAAGAAACTGATGAAAATAAGGGTTCTTCGTAGCACTGTCATAAAAGATGAACTCTTCTTTGGTAACACATAATATATTTAGTTGGTGAATAAAAGAAGCCTTTCCTAATTTTGAAAGTCATCTGTGTCTTGAAATTTGGTGAATCCTTTTCATAACATGAGGTAAGCATGAAGGCCTCTGTATAAATTAGTTTAAATTATTTTTGTTCACCCAAACCGCTTTCTGCATTTTTTTCATCAAAAGGCCAAAATGAGTAAGCCTCTCCCGAATCAAGAGTGGCTGAAGGGCTGAGGTAGCAGATTACAATGTTCTTATAAATACCTTTGTTTATGCATGGCCTTTTGCTCGTATGTGCTCTAAAGGGTGATTTTGAGGGGAAAAAATAATGTGCTCCCAGGGCAGCAGAAGAAAAACAAAAGCTGGGAGTAAAAGATTTGCTGCTGAGTTAGTGTAAGCATTTGCGATATTCCTTTCATGTGAATTTTCTGCTAGCCAGATGCATCTAGAGGATATACTGCTTCCTGCTGCCAGGGTGACTGTTATAGTCTTTGCATCTCTTAGGCAAACAGAGATAACTATTGCTTCAGGGAGACAAACTGGTGGTGTTCATCTAAGTAGGATGTTCATAGAAAAACTACCAAATACCTGTGTTGTGGTATTTCTGAATGTAGGGTAGAAACTTTGTTGGGGTAGGTGGGGGTATCAGTTATAGTTTAGAGGAAAACTTGTCCTGATAGCATTATAATTCTGGAGTGGTCTATCAACTCTGATCATGTGTCAAATTTCACTGTCATCTTTAACAGGATTATTTCAGAAAGGTGGAGTTAGGATGAGGGTGAAGAATAAGCTCCTGATGCCAAGGTAACAGTTGGCAGCTGGCCACCTTACTTGATGTTTTATTTCCTTCATGACCTATTGTCTGCCTTGACCTCGGTTTGAGCTTTTAGGCCCTGGCAACAGTGAGATCAGACTAGGTTAACTACTATATTTAAAAATCACTAGACTAATAAATACAGCAGTCTTCAGTGTAGCTTTCTAACTAAGATTTTCAACCAAAACCCAACCTGACAGGTGGTCTTCATCATTTGCTTCATCATTTCACTCCTCACTGCTACAATAGTGTAAAACTTTCAGTGGATTTTAGATTTATACTTCAAAGTTTAAAACCCCTTGATTTTTGTCCTAAGCACCACTTGTTAGTGTCAAGGGTTTCATAACTTGCGTCTTTATTTTGTTGGTTGCTGGAAGGTAATAAGCTCGTTTTTAAAAAGATGTGGTGTAGAGATTATTCATCTTACCATAAATTACTATCTTGCCTGTAATAAGTGTAATTCTTCATCGTTAAGCCAGAAAAAAATATATTGCCAAATTCTGCTTTGTTATTCCAGTGCAGTTACAGGGTTCTGTTGCCACGACATAGCTGAGAGCAGAACCTGGGTAGCAGCAGCTGCTGTCACTGCTTAAAGAAAGAAAATCCTTGAATTTCCAGTAGCACTTCTTTTCACAATACATTTTGGAAAAGTTACCCAGCAATCTGGGGGGAAGAAGTTAGTAAACATAGTGATAAGAGACAAGGGTGTATTAATGAGAGATGCATTTCAGAGTTTGAGAGAAATTTTTACCAAGTGTTAGTGTCTTCAGTGTCACTAAAAGCAGAGAGGAATGTTTGAAGACTAGTTTAAAAAATAAACAAACAAAAGCCATTACCAGGCTCTGTGACCAGGACTTGAAAACACTAAAGGCCTGTTGCTAGAGGCCTGATGCTGCTGTTACAACTTCAGTCTTGCAGTAAGCTTGGGTTGGCAAAGCTGTTTAGCACTCCTAGCCTCACCCTAAAAAATTTAGCAAAATAGACATCTTGAGTAATGAAGCATTAAGTCCTCTTCCTTCCCCCTAATTTTTAATTTTGCCTGATGCTTCAGAACTGATTTTTTTCCCATGTGGTCCCTCTTCCTGCTATGGGTTATGTGGTAAGGGAATGCTGTAATTTAATTAAGTCTTGAATGCACTTTCTTTTCAGCTGAGGCTGCCGTAACATTCCTTCACTAGTAGGCAGTGCCTTTTAATTGATGCACAATAGACTCAGGATCTGAAGTGATGGAAATTCTGTTGCCGATTCCGTTATTCATCATGGGCTAAAGTGGTAGGCTGAGTGCTAAGACCCGATGACCTCACATTGTTGGGATGTAGATTTTTTCCTAATTAATAGTTTTAAATTTTTTTTCAGTATCAATGACTGGACATACCTAAACCAAGTCTAACTCCTGTCCAGTGATAACTCCTTAACAGATTGGATGAAGTAAATGTTTTTCCCTGCAAGACTCCAAGTGTTGCGTGAAGCATACACGCTATGTTTTGTACTCCTTTGTTGGGGTATCAGCACTTCACATTTTCTGTGTTGTACTGCAGTTTCTCAGTGTTGCTAGAGCGTAGACAACCAGCTCTGTGCTCTGTGCTGGAGATTGAATGTAGTAAGCTTTCCTGACAATTTGCGAAACCCACTTAAGTATACAAATCAAGTACTGATCAAAAAGTTAATCTATGCAACATTATTAAGGGGTGGTGTACACTCTGGGTGCACTGGCATTCTCTGCTCCTCCACTTTGAATGCTACGCCATGCCAGGAAATTTCCCTTCTGAGATGGTGCTAAATGCACTGGCTGTCAAAGTAAATGATTGCAGAGAAAGGAGTTACAAAAGAATCTGATCTTATATTACAGAGAATATGATTGGACACAGAGTGTGTAAGGCCACCAGCGTAGGTACTTGGGACCTGCCAACATTTCATGTGAAAAACAGCACAACACTCGTTTCAGTCAAAGGCCATCCCTGCAGGATCATGGCTGGTTACGTGGTAACTTGGCAGCGTCAGTATGGTCCTGGTTTGCCCTGTGCTGTTAAACTGTTAAAGGCTGTACAATTTCTCATTGTCGCTAAGAACTTTTCCCATTGTATTGTTATTCTTCATCCTCTTTGTTTCTCATGGTGCACCTCTTGTTTTTATAGCTCTTTAATGGAGAGGTACTGTGTCTTCTAGTCTGTTTCTATAGAAACACCCAATTAGAAGAGTAATTTCAAGAGACACAGCTGCCAAAACTCCTAAAGAGAAAGGAGGAGGGGGAGGGAAAAGGGGAGAAGATTTGGGCTGGCAAAATGCAAACAACATTGCCTGTCTCCTGCCAGTTATTTCCTAACACTCATCTGTAAACTCATATCTGACTGTTAATCTTGTGCCCATTTGGTTTGAGCTACATCTGTAATGCATTTTAAAAGTATAATTGAGTCTGGTGCTCAGCACATCTGATGTTAATGCTTGGAAAGTGAGAATTTTTTGTTGTTGCATTACTTCTTTCATATGTTTTTTATCAGGCAGCGGCCAAGGCATTGAGATCAAACAGGGAGGGGCAAAGAATTGAGGCATCTCCCTCTCACCGATGCCTCGCATATATACACGTTGAAAAAGACAGTTTTCAGTCCTTGCTTTGAAGCAGAACAGGGTAACCCACGTATCTGTGATTCCATGGATCTCAAACTATTTATAAAGGGAAAAAAAATCCAAACATGTTCCACTGAGTCATTTTTCTGGTGGTCAAATGATTAGGTGATCTGCCTCTCTTCTTTTGGCCAGCTGGAAGCAGTCAGGGATTGAATCGTACTAGAAAAGGAGAATGGAAAGCAAAATGAATGAAGCAAAAATAGAGAGTATTTTTTTCCCGTATTGTTTGCATATATAAAAATGTAGCCTTACCCCAAGAATTGTCTCTATATTTAAAGTGCAACTTGCTACTGCCTTTCACATAGGAAAGAGGATGAAGATTTAAATCTGTCATGGAATGTTAGACTCTGCTCATACATGTTGAAATCAGTACCTTAGCTTGCACACATCACTTTAATTTTTGTTTTCTCATACAGTGATGGGGCTCTTTCAATATTTTCTTTACTAAGTATCATCTAGACTGACCAGAAAGTTCCTCGCTTTCTTTCCCGACTATAGGTCTGCCTTCCAAGACTCGCAACAACAAAGACAGACCACCAAACCAATTAAAGAAACACAGAACACACACACCCTGCAAAAAAAACCCGACCAAACAAATCTATATAAAGCCCACCCTCAAAACCCGGCTTTTATCAGAGATGCTTTGGCACAGGAACATGTTAGAAATCTGGCCATTTTAGGGAAGGCAGTTGCAGAAGTGAGCTAATACTCATGGTTGAGTCTACTCAGATCTTCAACAAGATAACCAGGGTGGTCACTTGAAGACTTTTGGCACTCAGACTTCCAGCCTCCTTTGGAAGCAGCAGCAACTTCAGCCATATTCCCATTTGCTCCGCCCTTTGTGCAGCTGAGCAATTAGATTGGTGCTATCCAGTACCTTTCCTTCCTCTTCTGGTTGTGTCTGACAAGTTGTGTACAGCTGGATTGTCAAAAGTTTGCACAGTGACTGATATATCACCGTTTGTGAGGAAGTGGATTTCGGAGTACCTGACATGGGGATCCCATCCCAAATAGCCAGCGTAGATGCCACCTACTGGTTTCACAAGTCTTGCTGGCAACCTTTAACGAAGCCTTGTATGGTCACGTTGAAACGGTTTGCCTTGCATTCCCTCTGTGCTATCCGAGTACTTGCTAAGTGATAGAAGAGTTGCATGTAAAGCGTGCAGATTGAAGTCAGTTAATGACAACACCCTTAGATGCATAAGGAGGAGAGTGAGAGCTTCATGACCTGTATGTTGAAGTGTCTCAAGCAAGCTGAGTGTTCTTTGATGCTTACCTCATCCTACCTCTAAACCTTCATGAGAATGAGGTGATTTGAACAATATTTTTAAAACCTTAATAACTTTTAAAAATTCCTGACTGTTCAGGGAATTCTGAGGCTCATGAGGGAGAAGGGCCTTGGAGAAGGAGGCAGTGGGTTTATGATGGTTCTTAACACTCGAGTTAGTATATGTTAAAGAATTTATTTGCAATTTGTTTTGTTCAGCTGGTGGGGAATCAGGATGGCTCCTGGGTTAAAATAGAGTGGGGAGGAGAATGTAGAAACCTCAGTAAAGTGACTTTGTCCTGTGTTTGTGTCCTTATAGAAAAATGGGCACGATGTTGCCTAAGAGCATCACCACCTCATGGCATTGTGAGGCCTATGTAGGACCTTAACACTTAGCAGGTCAACTGCTGCAGTGCCTTCTTGGAGAAGTTGCCACTCTCTTTGCCATACTGTCAAACTGCAGTGTTTGTGAATATTTTAGATCTGATGGGTATCTTGTAACTGATAAAGTGTGGTGGTTTGGGCCTTCAGGAAATGCTTTGTGGGTTACTAAAACTTCCTAGCCAATTTCATTACGGAAAGTAAAGACAATATAGTTTAACATTTGAAATTCATTTGAACGGAAATGTTTCAGGATTCTCCTGTGACTACCTTTTGCCAACCAGGTACATGTTGCATTTAACCTTAGGGGAAGCAAGGATGCTCTATGAACTTAGGCAATGTAGTATTGCAAGAAAGCAAACACTTTGGGTTGCTAACTGAAGATTAGATTAGAAAATTGCCGTTCAGGTTGAGTGACAGGCGGTTTGTGATGAAGATGTTGCTGCCTTTTTGCTGTAGAAAAGATGGGAGAGCAGTCTTTTTCTGTTTAGGTTTACATGCAGATTTTCCACAGAACAGTTTCTCAACATTATCTTGGTGGAATGAACAGTCTAAAACAAAGCAACCAACCACCCCCTAAGAAACAAACCCCATGTGTGTCGTGTGTCCCCATCCCCTTGTCCCACCCCCTGGCCCGCCCCCCCCCCCCCCCAAAAAAAACCCTATAAAAACCACTCATTCAAAAACATCTGCAAGAAATATGGAGTCATGGAGTGAACTGACAAACTTAAAATCTTCTCTTAAAGGAGATTGACAGTATCATGTTTAAGACCACATGTTTATATAAATGTGGATATGTATGCATATATACCCTCATTAGCCAGCAGCTCTGATTAATATTGAGCACTTGAGCAAAGTGTTGACTAGTGTGTGTAGTTAATTTTATGTAAGCATCTAATGGACCCCTGTCAACAGTTGCTTCCTATTAAATGGTTATCTCTATTACAGAAACATTTTGCTACAGTTTTCTTTCAATGCTAGAGTTAGAATATATGTATTAAAATTCTATTTGTTGAGTAAATTCCAGGTGTACTTTGCTAAATGCTACCTGTTTTGAGAGAAGTTGATGGTATAAAGTTTGGTTTAGTGGCTTCCAATAATAACTATAGCTAATGCCACTGGTGTGTCTGGCAAATGGTGATTTTCCTAATGCGTCGAAGTCTAGACTGGACATGGAGAGACTGAAGTGCTACGAGCCTGAGCAAGTAACTTTGCCTTTCACAAAGTTTCTTTTTGATATCCCTACATTCAGTATGGACAATCAATGTAGCTTGGCATTAGAAAAGCTTTTTGAAGGAATTACCTTGTTATACTCAGTTTTTTTGTGATGCTCCTTAAGTACTTCTAAACTTACAAGAAAAATATGGTTTCCGATCTTGGTGTCGCACCTGTAGCAAAGCAGGAACTATGAAATAGTTTCTTGTAGTTCAGCCAGCCAAAATTTGCAAAAACACACATCTTCCACAAACAGCCAATTAAATCCTAAAAAGCAAGGTACCTGTTATGACCAGACCTTTCTAGAATGCTACTGTTCTGTTTGTGTGATGTATCTTGATAGAAAATACTTATTTTTCTGCTTGTTGGTCTTTAAGTCTTTGCAAACGTATGGCTTAAGCCATATCTCATGAGCTGCCTGCTTCCTGCTCCTTCCTTTTTATCAGCAAGGGTTGTGCCAGTGTCATTATTCCAAGTTTGCTTTTTCCCTTCCTGGTATTCTGATTAACTACAGCTCTGCTGTTTTGGGTTGGGGTTTTTTGTTTGTTTTTTTGTTTTTTTGTTGTTTTTTTTTTTTTACAGCAGTTATTACTGATGTTTTCATAATGGAAAGTTTATGGTCTAAAATTAATTGTTAGATGATTTTATTTGCTAACAGTGATTTTCTGCAAAGTTCCCACACAATTTTGGGAGGCCCCAAAAAAACTTGATTGTGCTATGTTCATTAACTCTTTCTCTGTTGTACAGCTGCAGTATTCTTTTATGGGTTCTTTGTTATGAAATAATAAAGTGTCTGTTGTTATGGAATCAGTTTGTTTTGGTGGTTTTTTTGGTAATAATATTGTATTTAAACAAAAAGACTGCTTTATGTAATAGCCTATAGTAATGTTTTTTTTAGTCCTCACTTCTAAGGACAAGTGAGGAAAGCAGCAGGAGCCAGACTCTGAGTTCTAACTTTGAACTCATTTTCAGCATCTGGTTTTAGGATTTGATCCCAGTGACATTTCATGATGTCCTTCTCCCAAGCTGCCTTTCAAATACACCTTGTGCTGGTTTTCTTCTATTCCCATTGATGGGACTGAGAATACCCTTAAGCCTTCTCTGAATCTTGAGTGGTATGAGGAAGTAAATTATGAATGAGACTTGTAGGACAGGAGTCTTAAGCTTGTTGCAGCCATTTTTACACCATGTACACACCCAATTTATATCTAGAATGATCTTACCTAGTATGTGCCCACTCTTTGCTTACTGTGGAAAAATAAAGAAATTGCAAAATGCATTGTAAGAAATTGGCTGATACAGTCCTACGCACCAACAATAAGCCAGAATTATAATAGTGAAAAGCATGAAGTTTAAAACTGCCTAGAATGGCTATTTGAAGGGGAGTTTATAGATTGTCAATTCTTGAAGTCTATTTTTTGTCTTCAAAGCATTTCTTTTTGCAGGTGCTGGAAAAGACATTGAGTTTATCCGATGAGTGACCGTTATTTAAAAAAAGTCACGTGTTAGAAAAGCAGGCGCCACTAAACAAGAAGACTTGACAGTTTCATCTGTAATGTTTTTGCTGGCAAAGTAAATCAGATGTTGTTCCAAGGTCTGTACAACGCATGCTGCAAACCTCTAACACTGGAAAGAACTTGAGAGTTTAATGTGTTCTGGCTTCATGTTACATAAACAGGGGTCCCCATGGTCCTATATTGATTGGGCTTGTGTTCCACCACTGTTTTTGCGGGTATATGCTAGCCCATAAAATCACATTTTTGTTTCTGCCTGCCAACTCTCTTCTATTGCTTTGTCTATTAGGCTGCAGTGGTAAGTGCTACAGCTGGTGTGCTGAGGGGTCCAATGCAGAACAGTCAGACCACTCAATTTCAGCTGATGAGCCTTGGAGAAACCCTTGCAATTTGATAGTACAATTAAATGCATGTCATGAATTGTCAGAATTACTTTATACTATTTTGAGGATGACAGTGTATCCCCTGGTATCAGCACACATCACAGGCCCTACAGATACTTCACAGCACATCTCTAGCAGACATAGCCTAATAAAACAACTACTGTTTGTAACTCGGAGATAGTCATATGAGGAGAAGACCCTGAAGTGAAAGATCACATTTAGTATACTCCACTTATTTACTCTGTTCCCTCTCTTACCCTTCAACTTTTTTTTTTTTTTAATAAAACTTTGTCATCCTTGCATGTGAGTGTGGAACATAAACTTTTAGTGAAATCAGGAAGCATTCCTAACTTTCTTGACTGGTTGACATTTGACTACACAGTAGCATTTAGGAAGTCATCAAACTTCTAGGAAATTAATTTTTTTCTTTAGCAGGCAGCAGTCAAACTGACTTAATCCTTGTACAAAGGAGACTGCAGCTTCCATTGTCAGCTTATATGGTTATGTGGTGTATTTAGACTTCATTAAAATACCAACTTAAAATAATGATGTCTGACACCTGTGTGGTGAAGGACACTGCAAACTGGCATCCTTAGACTCAGGATTCAGTTTATGTGGCTGCCTGCTGCTTTCTGTCCCATACATCTCTACATCTACATGTACATCTCCCTCTCTCTGATGGGAACAGTCTTTTTAGCAGGGCCTGTAGGTATAGGACAAGGGGTACTGGTTTTAACTAAAGAGGGGAGATTCAGACTAGATAGGAAGACTTTTTTTACAATGAGGGCGGTAAAACACTGGCACAGGCTGCCCAGAGAGGTGATAGAAGCCCCATTCCTGGAAACTTTCAAGGTCAGGTTGGATGGGGCTGTGAGCAACTTGATCTAGTGAAAGATGTCCCTGCTCACTGCAGGGGGGGTTGGACTAGATGGCCTTTAAAAGTCCCTTCCAATTCAAACTATTCTATGATCTCTAGAAGAGTAGTGTAAAACCTTTGCTTAGTTTTGCACTGGCTTGCAATCCCTCTTTGACACACATACTTAGTTGTATTTTCTTTCTTGTTTTGCTTTTGAGCACTTCAGCTGCAGATCTTCCTGTGATGCGCTGTGCCTGCACCGTTAGTTTGGTGGTGAGGATCAGGCTACATTTGTATAGTAGGGTTTAAATTTAGTAGGGAGTGACAGGGTGAGGAGAAAGAGCATCTTTTTATTAAACCTTCATGACTGTCACTAGTGTGTATGTGAGCAAGGTACTTATAACCTTAGTTTTCCTGCCAAGGAATGAATAACAATGAGCTTAGTTTTCCTAGCTAGACAGTGAAGTCATCCTCTGACCTTCAGCTGTTGGTGATAGAGAAGTCATTATGACTAGCATGCTTATTTCTCTGTAAATTTCCCTGTGCCAGTATCACTAGGACTTTATCCCTAAATAATCCATTCTCTGTCTTCTCTTTGTGAATGGGAAAAATGCACTGATTGGGGAATATGATTATTTTTTCCCTATCTGCAGCTTCTGTCCTTACTATTCGTTCCCTTTCATCTTTTTTCACAGTGCTCCCATGTGCTGTGCCATGTGAAGGTAGTGATTACTTGACAGAATTGGACAAAATTATGCATGCTGTTCTGCCACAAGTTAAGCAAAGATTCACCAGGGCTGTCTGTCTGGAAGTTATGAACAGCGCATCTTAGCACTGTGTAGTGTACCATCCCATGAGGTCAAATCTTTCTTAAACATCTTCTGCCTCTTAAGGAAAGAGGATTTTATTGACTTCACTGTGGAGTTAGTGTAACCTTACTAGAGTGAGATGATGTCTATGCAAAACTGAACTGTTATCTGAGTGCAAGAGGCAGCTGCTGAGTCTTTGGGCCTATTAGTAAAACAATTGCTTATGCAAACTGTAGAAACGTAAATATTGGAATAATTTAAAAATAAACTAGAGGGTGTGTTTCCAGCATATTTGTGCACTCTGGACTTCTAGTATGATGATCATGCCATAAAAAGCCTTTCATTCAGTGACTGTCATGAGTTTTATGAAGCCAATAGTTGAGAGGCCGAGAACCAGCATGCATTTGGTCATAAATTCTTTGAATTTATGATAATTGATTTTATGTTGCATATAGCTTTCAGATTTACTTACTTATAACTGAACTTCATCAAACTAAGTCTGCGTACATTTGCATTGCAATATTAATTCAGAGTGGGCTGACAGAGGAAGCTATGTGAATATTTCCTAGGTCAACTACCACTATTTATAAAGATGCTGTTTGCTTTCTGGTTATATTTTGTGCCAAGGATTGCATTACAAAAGTCATCACTGTAAGGAAAATGGCACTTTAACAATATTTGCCAATGAGGAACTCAAAACACTGGAACATCATTTTCTGGTGAGATAAATATGATCCCTATAATGATTGCTGTAGTTAATAAGTACTGTGTTTGTCACTGAAGGGAACGCACTGCGTAAGGAACAACTAACCATTGCCAGGTTTGCTCGTCTAAGGCAATGCTTTCACTCTTCCTTTCTTACCGCGGCACTATACTGTCACAGGATCAGAAAGTGGCAAACGTACCGGGGTCCCTACTGTGGTAAGTGCTACGTAATACTAGTGAGACTGTTCCCCCAAACAGTTTTTAATTCATCTGGGAAAGGTAAAGCTGAGGCAAGGAAGCTAAAATATTCACAGTTAAACCTCCATTGCGTATAGTTTCCTTAATGATTAGCACAAAGATCATGTCTTCTGGTTGTTGATTTCCTTGTAGCAACTCCTGTTGCTCCCTGCCTTTATTTGTCAGATCTTAGATGGGTTTGCGTGTGATGATAGCATGGGGTTGCTGAAGAAGACAGGCCTCCATGTGAAACACGCAGTCTGAAATCTGGGACTCATTCAGGTCTGAGGGGCTTTAAGTGTCTTATTTCTGCTTTTAGCTTCCTTAACTTTGCCAGATCAAGGCTTTCTTTAATTTCTGTAGGAATACTGTAAAATAATTTTTAACGTGTAATTTTACTGTAATATAACTTTACACCATTTTAAGAGCTGTGTCATTTTTGGACACTTCATCCACCTGAAATTCTCTTTGAACTGATTATTTTGTGTATAGTCCTGACATGCTTTCTTTTATTTTTCATATGCATCCTATAGCTGATGTCTAAGGTGTGGTAGTTAATGTCTACTGTAATGCTGTAATTCCTCATCTGTATGTTGCCTAGAAAATAACTGGATGTTAAATTTGAAAATCAAAGTATTTTACAATTTCTTATCATCCTCATAATATCTATTACTGAAACACATTAAAATATTTTGTTAAGCAGTTTTATATAATAACTGGAAATACATTAGTATATAAACAATCATTTTCTTTAACAATATTTGGGGTTTTTTTCTGGTGTTTTCAGTTAGTTATGCCAGGCAGGTTAAGTCTATTTGTAGTTGAGTAAATGCTTAGCAGGACAAATTCTATCATTTCATCATGATCTGAAGCAAATCTAGGGGCTCCTCCTGAATATGGACTGTTTATTTTTACCTCTGTGCTTGGATTTTTGTCTCAAGAACAGTGGTGTGTTAGAACTACTTTAAATACACTTCTGCTCCATGTTTTGTGTACCAGATCAGTAGCATATTTTATATGAGGTATGATTGAATAGTTGAACATCAACAATACAAGAGGTAAATGTTCCACCAGTGTCTTGCAGGGCAGGAGTATTGCAATGTAAAGAACTGAGATGTGAAAGATGTGAAGAAAATACTAGCCTGTTCCTCTTCCTTTTTTAATTTTTTTTTTTTTTTAAAGGAATGGGAGAGACACATCACCCCACCATCACCCCCCAAGATACAACGAATACAGTGTGGAGTTCAAAGAACATCAGTCAGACTGAGGTTGAGTGATATCTATTGCAGAACTGTACTGAATTTAGGGTGAATCTTCTCTTCCCCAGCATGTGAGTCAGAGACTGCTTCAGATCACCTGAGCTGTCAAGTTAGAGCAGTGCAAGTTGAAGCAAGCCTCTTGTTTTCATAGTATATTTGGGTTTCTCACTGGCCATTTAACCTGTATGGCTTTGCTGAATGGAACAGGCGGTCTTTAGCATGCTTGGTCACCATGTGCAAAACAGGCCTTGCCTAAAATGATCATCTCTTCATCTAGAAATAACAGATGCACTTTTCAGCAAAGGCTTATATTTGTGGTGAAGAGTTTCACTACTGAGCTCGGTGTGTAGTTTACTTTTGCAAAGTGAAGGAGTAGGGCTTCTAGCAGCACTTGGCAGCCCTGCTGTGACATTTGGTCAGTTAGTTGCAGCATAGCGGTGGTAGCAAAAAGTTGTCTAAGGTGGACATCATCTGGTTCTCCCTTTATTTTTTTCAAAGCGGGACAATTTGCTGTTATGAACTAACACCACAAAAATTTCCTACTTGCTTGTGGGACTGACCCACTGAAAACAAAAACACAAGCACAGCATATTATCATTATATCTGCTAGTGTGGTTGAGTGAAGCAGCTAGTTGAAATCCTTTGATGCTACAGAGAACAGACACAGCTGTAAACCAGCTGAAAATCTGCACAGAGACTACTGCTGCTGCATACCCAGAAGGCTCTAGTTGTATTGTAACCAGACAAAAACACTTCTAGAAAAGTGTCTCCATTTCTGGAATGATACTTCTGCCTTGGCTTGTAGAGTAGATTTGTTACATGAGCGTCCTCCACGGGGACTATGTGATCTGGAGCTCAGCGCTTGTAGGCTGGACCTACCTCAGAGATGCTGAGCAGGGCAGCATCTGAGTTTTGGAGCTCAGGCAGTAAACTGCTCAGTGTCTCAGACCTTCCTTCATGTTCAAGGAAATAAAGTCATGATTATTATTACAAATGAGTGTTCCTGATCTAGGTCAGTGTTCTCATTTCTCCTAAGAATATTTATGGTCAGAGTAATTAATCATTTAAGCAGTCAAAATTGACAGCAGTCATTTAATGAAGGAAATTGCACAAGGAAAGAAGAATTGGCAAGAGATTGTGGGAATACTGAAGTGGCCTTCTGCATTGTTGGAAGTGACAATTTTGTTCATTGTTTCCCTTGGACCGTCCTTTATCTTCTCACTAGTCAGCTGGATAGCTTTGTGCCTGCAGTGTTTCGGAAAGGTTGGGACACAGGGTTGTGCGATGATCACACAATTGTGCACGGAGCTTCGGCTCCTGTATTCTTGCCATAGAACAAAAAGGCTATTGTTTCCAGCCTAATAATAAAGCAGGAAAAAAATCACAAAGGTCTTTCCTCTAGATAGGAGGCTGGCTTAGCAACAGGCGGGATAGAGCTAGCAAGGAGTTTATCTGCTGGAAATAGCTTCTCCAGTTTCCATTTTTGTTTCATCTTGTTTTACTGATGGCTGGAGAAGACACTTAATAACACAACTGCAAAATCAGGTAGGGTAGATTTCTGACTGTGAGCTGATGATAGGAGTGGTCTAGCACTGGAAACTGGGGGGGGTTCAGGCTGTGTCACAGTTTAGTTTTTAGAGTCATAAAATCCTAGTGGAGGAGCAACCATGCTTTTGTGTATGTGCATTTCCCTGTCACATTGAGGGGCCTTTAGACACTTGTTAGGAGCAGCATACATCAATAAGAAAATACTTAGAGACTTGCCAAAGTAGAATAAATAGTACACATTAGTCCTTTCTGGGAGGCACATTCTGCTGAAGTAAACTAGGATATGAAGCCTTTTGTAGGAAAATCCCCTCCTGGAAGGTATTGATGAACAAAATACCTCAAATGTCAAATTAATTTTTATGGGTCAGCACAACTCTGAAAAGAGTGGCTGGACCCCATTTTTTTTTCGTTTAGTGTCAGACTTGGCATGCTCTCCCTCATCTCCATCTCGGTTCAAAGGGGCTATGTGGCAGGCTTGAGTAGTGCTACATCTGTGGAGAGGTATGGTAACTTCTAGGGTCACCTGTAGGCAATGGGACTGCAACTTCACTATTGATCCACGTGTTGGAGGAAGCAGATACAGAAACTACCTTCCTGTGGGGGGTTGACTCAGGCTGGATGCCAGGTGCCCACCAAGCTGCTCTATCACACACACCCCCCTCAGCTGGACAGGGGGAGAGAAAATAGAACAAAAGTCTCGTGGGTTGAGATAAGGACAGGGAGATCACTCATCAATTACCATCAGGGGCAACACAGATTTGACTTGGGGAAAAATGTAATTTATCACCAATCAGATCAGAGAGGAGTAATGAGAAATAACACCAAATGTTAAAAACACCTTCCCCCCACCCCTCCCTTCTTCCTAGGCTTAACTTTACTCCACCTCTTCCCCCTTAGCAGCACAAGGGGACAGGAAATGGGGGTTGTGGTCAGTTCATCACACATTTCTGCTGCTCCTTCCTCCGCAGGGGGAGGACTCCTCACGCTCTTCCCCTGCTCCAGCATGGGGTCCCTCTCATGGGAGACAGTCCTCCATGAACTTCTCCAATGTGAGTCCTTCCCATGGGCTGCAGTTTTTCACAAACTGCTCCAGCGTGGGTCCCTTCCAAGGGGTGCAGTCCCTCAGGAACAGACAGATATCTGCTCCACCGTGGACCTCCATGGGCTGCAGGGGGACAGCCTGCCTCACCATGGTCTTCACGATGGGCTGCAGGTGAATCTCTGCTCCGGTGCCTGGAGCACCTCCTGCCCCTCTTTCTTCACTGACCTTGGTGTCTGCAGAGTTGTCTCTCTCACATATTGTCACTCCTCTCTTTGGCTGCAATTGCTCCTGCGCAATAACTTTTTCCCTTTCTTACTTAAATACGTTATCACACAGGCGCTACCACCATCGCTGATGGGCACGGCCTTTGCCAGTGGTGGGTCCGTCTTGGAGCCAGCTGGCATTGGCTGTATTGGACATAGAGGAAACTTCTAGCAGCTTCTCACAGAAGCCACCCCTGTAACCCCCCTGCTACCAAAACCTTGCCACAGAGACCCATTACGCTTCCTACCTCTGGCCTCCTGCCGTTGCCAGTTTGGACTCTTAGTAAGTCTTATTCTGCTGTCAGTAGCACTGTCTGGTGTTGGCACAGTGCTTGTATTAGCAAAATGTAAATCTATGTTACTGTTAATATATAGATATATAGATACACGCACATATATAAAATATGATATAAATAACAAAATAATTATTCTATAATTTCTGTACAAACACTTGCATGTAGACGCTTCCCGTTCTAGATGAGATCACTTGTGGCTTTAATCAACTGCCCAACAGGTAATACAGTCTTCAGAAGTGCCTATATTTAAGAGCTGTTAACAGTCTGCCTTCTGGCACAAACTGAATTTTATTGAATGTCTTGAACTAACATGGTAAGAAGTGACTTGTTCCTAGAGATGTACAATATTGAAAGCATAAGAAAAGTACTACCACATGGGGAGTAATAACAACTTTATGGGGAGTCTGCAGTCATCAGTGATTTCCTAGTGAAACTGAACTTCACTACTTCTAGAGTGAGAAAAATTAGGAATATTCAATTATCAGATAGAAAATATTGCTTGATAGGTTTAGGAAATAAAGGTGACTTTTTCTTTTAAGTGCTCTCAAACATACTGATTATTGCAAATAGTCTTGCATTGCCAAGTAAGTTAGAAACATGTTATTTTTTTCCCGTGTTAATTTCTCTAACAGAAAAATAGAAAATATTCATTTTGATACTAGGTAAATGAGCATTATATGCGCAAGGCTCAGAAATGCTATTTAAATGTAGTCAATGTTATAATGGCACAATAATGAAGAAATTTTAATTTCTAGAGGAAAACCTGGAAAATGGATATGCCCTATTATACATAATGATGATGGTGATAATACTTAATTAGAAGCACTTTATTAAGACCATCAATAACTTGGCCTATTGCACATAACAAAGTTTTACCAACACACTTTGTTCAAGTATCACAAACAATTCCTGCCACTGCACAGGGAGAAAGTCTTTGGCTATTTAAACAGTACCTACAGACTGCCTCTTGGCAGCACTGCTTTATAGGAGCTGCAGCTGATGAATGCTATACCTTGAAATAGAGTAATACTTCTTGAAATACCCACTGCACTAAAAATTTGTTAGCTTTTTTTTAGTGTGAAATCTTTCAGAACAATTTTTCCAGTGTTCCAGTTCCTCCAATTTCCTTTTTCTCTCTTATTCCCCGCCCCCGCCATCAATTTAATTTGATTAGGGAGTGGGTTTGGACTCCCTAATCTCTACGTGCTGCCTTACCTGAATATTCCCAACAAATGTGGTAGAGCTGGCGTTTTTTTAGGTAACCGGTGGCACGCCCCAGAAGAAGGAAACAAAGTAGCCAAGACAGGGAGAAAGTTTATCCTGAAATTTATATTCAAACACTGTAAACTTGTAAACAGAAAAGCTGAACCCATTATAGGAAGTAGTCTGAAAACCATTTGCAAAAGGAATTTGAGGCAGAGATTCACAAATCTACCCTTGAGATGGTGCAATGAGCAAAGGAAAGTCTTCTGAAATAGGAAATGTATCAGAAGGAAGAGTAAGGGTTTTCTTCTGGAAGGAACCAAGACTGCCTCTCAGCTTGGCATGCTGTCATCTCCAGCCCAGCTGGAGAGCAACAAGCACTGTACAGACAGATGGAGGGTGCTGTGGCTGGCTTACTGCAAACATGCTGCCCAGGCTGCTGGGGACTCCTGGTCTGTCCCTCTTGGAATGTGATAAGTCAAGTGATGATGGATTCCTGTTGGTGCTGTTTTCTGGAAGTAAAGTCATTGATTTACTTCCCTTTGTAAGCAGGAGGCCAAGTCACCTGATACCTTCACATGGCTGCTTGCTTTGTTGCGCTGCTGGAGAGGTTTATGCAGATGAGGAGTGAGTTCTGGCATCAATTCCACCTTCATCTATGAAGTGACTGGTCTGTGCCATTGGCCCTACTGACTCTTCAGGAGAGGCAGAGCCAGTTTATGGATAGAATTTCTGGCAGTTCCCCTATGGACCGAGGGAGATAACAGGACGGCCTTCCCTTTGTCCTGCTCTGTTACTGTGGGGTAAGACTGGGCAAACTTTCAGCAGTGCTGAATTCCCCTTTGAAACAGAGATGAGAACTGCTGCATATGGACAGCAAAACACTGGAATGTCTGCTTATTCACTTCCTCCCAGAGAGAAATTATATCTGCCTATTTTTCTTGGGTTTTTGACAGTCATTCAATATATTGAACTGGCAAAGGGACAGCGGCACAAACTGGGTACATGATGTATTTTCCAAAGAATCATAGAATGGTTTAGGTTAGATGGAGCCTTAAAGATCACCTAGTTCCAACCCCCCTGCCATGGGCAGGGACACCTTCCACCAGACCAGGTCACTCAAAGCCCCATCCAGCCTGGCCTTGAACACTGCCAGGGAGGGGGCAGCCACAGCTTCTCTGGGCAACCTGTCACAGTGTCTCACCACCGTCACAGTGAAGAACTTCTTCCTAATATCTAACCTAAATCTACCTTCTTTCAGTTTTAAACTGTTACCCCTCGTCCTATCACTATACTCCCTGATGAAGAGTCCCTCCCCACCTTTCCTGTAGGGCCACTTTAAGTACTGGAAGGCTGCTATGAGGTCTCCCTGGAGCCTTCTCTTCTCCAGGCTGAACAACCCCAACTTTCTCAGCCTGTCCTCAGAGGGGAGGTGCTACAGTCCCCTGATCATCTTTATGGCCCTCCTCTGGACCTGCTTGAGCAGGTCCATGTCCTTCTTATGCTGGGGGCCCCAGTGCTGGACGCAGCACTGCAGGTCGGGTCTTAGGAGAGCGGAGTGGAGGGGGAGAATCACCTCGCTCGACCTGCTGGCCACGCTTCTCTTTATGCGGCCCAGGATGCGGTTGGCCTTCTGGGCTGCAATTGCACATTGCTGGCTCATGTTGAGCTTCTTGTCAAGCAACACCCCCAAGTCCTTCTCCACAGGGCTGCTCTCAATCCACTTATTGCCCAGCCTGTATCTGTGCTTGGGATTGCCCTGACCCAGGTGCAGGACCTTGCACTTGGCCTTGTTGAACTTCATGAAGTTTGCACAGGCCCACCTCTCCAGCCTGTCAAGGTCCCTCTGGATGGCATCCTTTCCCTCTAGAGTGTCAACCACACCACTCAGCTTGCTTATTCGCAGGCTCACTGAGGGTGTGCTCAATCTCACTGTCTGTGTCCCTGACAAAGATGTTAAATAATACTGGTCCCAATACTGAGGGACCTGAGGGACCCCAGTCATCACAGGTCTCTGCCCAGACATCAAGCTGTTGACCGGAACTCTTTGAGTGTGACCATGCAACCAACTCCTTATCCACTGAGTGGTCCACCCATCAAATCCATATGTCTCCATTTTAGAGATAAGGATGTTGTGTGGGACAGTCAAAGAAGGTGATATGGGATGGTGCAGGATGTAACTAACTCAGTATCATGGTTTAACCCCACACTGAAACCAGGACACTAATCATTCTTGACTGTTAAGAAATGATGTTAAAGGTGCCATTTAAAAAAATGATGGCAATGCAGAGAACTGAAGTTATTCTTTATGCATGAGGTTAACCCAGGAGTTCTGAAATTTTGTTCAAACTTAAGTGGTGAAAAACAACGAAACATGTAAGAAGCAAGATGCTACCTTTGATGCCTGATGGGTAGTGTTCCACTTCCTTTTGAAAGAAGGAAAGGTAAGAAATGAGATAACTTTACTTTGTCACAACCAGGTTACCGAGAGAAAGTATTTTGATTGAAATGTGGTATACCGCAGTGTAGTGGATTGAATAATCAGGCTGTAACCTTAATGCTGTTACACACATAAAAATGGAAGTATAGTGGGCTATCTGGAGAAGGAATGGCTGAAGGATGCATCAGATTTAGCAAGCAAGGAATTTAGATAATGCTAGCAATTTCACTTTGGAATTTAATTAAATGGTAGTAATATGTCTTAATTCTTAATTGAATTACTTGTTTCACTTCTTCCTTTTACTTTGTATGATACAGTTTGACTGGATAAAGTGGAATAGTTAATACAGTATATTGAAAGATCAGGATGAAATCATCCATATTTTTCTAAATTAAGTTATCAGGACTTGGTTTAGACTATTGGACTGTTTAAGGCAGATGATTTTCCCATGTTTCTGCAGTTCCTTGCACACTGCTGTTGTCATTCAAACATCCTGTCAATTTAGGTGATGCACTTAATTTGACATAGCATCCAGTTCTCACTGGTATGACATGTGGAAGCAAATGTTTTTGATTTGGCATTAGCATCTTATCATCGCAGCCAGCACTGCATTAACATTGCCTGTTGGGTTTTGAAAAACAACTGTGGAGGTTTTGCATAGAAATGTTGTTCATGAAGGGATATGTAAAGAGGTTTGGGCCTTGTCTCCCTGCTGTTTAAGCAGATTTTCTGTTTGGTTTGAGTGTGCTTATTATTAAGATGGCTAGGAGATTGAGCTGGTTATTCTAACTTAATGGATCACCATTTTTCTATTTTTTGTGGTACCCTTTGGAAGTTTTCTAATGTCAATTTTTAATCTCATCCTCAAACATCTTTGGTGTGGGCTGGACTATGCAGTGGGAACCTGAGGCCAGTCATGCGTCATATGCACGTCCTCCTGAGCTGGTTGCTAGGAAAAGGAATGAACATAGCAGCAGCGGTTCGTAAGTGGCTGCTGTTTTGGGAAAAGAGTGCGAAGAGACTGTGTGAGGCTTGACAGGGCTGTCATAGGCACATGTGAATACAACTCCAGTGCAGACAAGCAATGTCATTTTTGTGAGATACCTAGATATCTGGAAGAGTTGGACAGAGAAGAGAATGGCCCACAGGACACACAGTCCAAAAACTCCAACCTAGTCAGTCTCAGAGTAGTGGAGCAACTGTCAAATAACAGTCACTTCCTTTCCTGCTATTTGTTTTCAAGTTCTCAGAGTTTTTTTCTTTTAACTTTCAATTTTTCATCCTTTACTGCTCCAGCCTCTCTTAAGTTTCATTTCAAGGACAACAAAGTTTAGTGCATCAGCAGAGGTTAGCTTACCTACTAAACACGGATGAGACAGGCAGTTGCATTTTTGTTTGAGGAAAAGAAAAAAGTTGTTATAACAGAAGCAAAGACTTTCTGATAATTCTGAAAGAGTTTCTCCTACAGCTGAGTTTCATGGAGGGGCTTTATTGTTAGTTTTCTTGGGTTTGTCTGTTTTTTGACAGATGACTAGCCTGAGCAATGTAGTTGGAAAGAATTGGTTAGATATCTTACGCTGCTTTACAGCAAATATTTTACTTCTAACTCTGTTAGAACTTACAAAGGCAAGATGCTAATATTTTGTCCTGCCTAGTTCTTTCAATTTGGATGTGGACTAATGAACCTTGTCTGTAGTGGTGCTGAACTGGCCTTTAGTTTCCTTTAATAGCAGTTTTCAGGTGACTGCTTACAGTTTGTAACTGAACAGACTGCACGCAGATGCTGATCTTCTGCTCTTTTGTCCCTGAAAGACAGTTTGCCCATATTGTGCTATTACACCAGCAGGGTTTTAACAAGTTTTTAACATGGTTTAGCTGTCTAAAGAAGGCCCTTGTCTTTCTGCTTTGTGTGTCTTAATGGAAAATTTCATCTGCTTTCACATGAACTTTGATATAGTCGTGGACAGGAATTAGGTGGTATTTTGGTCTCCTTAAGCTAACAATAACTCCAGCCATTTTTACCTTTTATCACCTTTGACTATTTTTAATTGATCCTGTACAGGTTGACCACGCAGAAACAAAAAGACTATACTTAAACTAAGAGTTCATGGCTTGTAAAATGATAATCAAAGCAAGCCAATGAATATGAAGAGCTGCTAGATTTGAAACTTCCTTTTTAACATGCTCTTAGTATTGCTGTTAAAATCTCTTCTGCAGTTTTTTGGTTGGTTAGTATTATGTTGTGAGAAACCATAGCATTTCTTTGTACTGTTCACACAGTAACTGTTTTGATAAATTATTATTTTATTAAAGGCCCCGGAGTTGAATACTAATGACTGAAACCTTGTGGGTTTTCTGCATGCGTATAACAAATGAATTTATCAGTATATAGTTTTCAATAGCTAGGCAGGCAGTTGTTCCACAGTGAGAAAGTGAAGCAAGCAGTTGAACAAAAACCCTGCTGTCATTTGGCAATGCTATCGTGAGCAAAACCTGTAGTTATGTTAGAGACCACTAATGTTTGGTATGTTGTTGGCAAACTTCTCATTTTATTTGTGATGGCAGATCCCCAAGTGTCTGTGTGCTGCAGCAGAAAGCAGTAGATGTAGCCAGAGTTCACATACACACAATTCTGCCTTAAAGCACTTTCTCTCTGTTCATAGAGGGACAGTTTAGGATAGGAGCTCTTTGGTTTATGCTTCTTTTCATCCTGTCATATTCCCTTCCTAGCTCAGTGTATAATTCCCTGGCCTTTTGTCTGCAGGTAACAGACATCAACACCTCTGCATTGTTTTAGTCTTAATTAAGTACTGTTGTTTTTATTTTGGAGGCAGGTTTGTTATTTTTAAATGTTTTCCCAGCATCACTGCTTTTTTGGAAGGTTTTAAGAGCCATTAGTGACCTGTGATAGCAGTGGTTCTGTAAAATGCTAACTGCAATTTTCTTTTCTTTTTTTTTCTTTTTTTTTTTTTAATTTTTAAGGTAGTTGGGAGTCTTGAAGGTCACACAACAGCACTGAGAGTTTGCAAATGTCAAAGCTGAAATCCTGTAATTATCTTTGTCCTTAGATGGTAGAAAATAAAATCTAGGGTTTTTTTTTTAAATTAAAAAAAAAAAAGGAAAGGAGCTTTTTCAATTTGTAGCAATTCATAGACCCAAATTCTGCTAAACTGAAATGTGGTGGTACTAGGTGTTTTTGTCTCTCCTTGCACTTGAAAGAAACTGCATAGAGGGGAATGAATACAAGCATCAGCCTGGTCTCCAATCTTAACCTGAAACTTGGCCTAGGAACAGAAAATCCCCATTTCTCCAAAAGGATTTTACAGGATCTGTGCCTCAGTCAAGCTCTGAGAAATTAGGTGACTAGTTCAGTTTCCACCTTAACCATACAAGCCTGTGCATTTTCACGTCTCTGTGACCCTTAAGTCAAACAAAACTAGGCATTTCTGGCTGCTGCTTTTGTGTTGTAATGCAGGTCAGAAACCAACAAACTTCTGGGAGTCGCAAGCCTGTGAAGATAAACCTTGCCAAGTTCCTCACAGTCTTGATATGAGCTGCATATGTACACTGGTGATCGAGATAAGCACAAACTGTCCTGGGATGCTTGTAGGAGAGGAGGGAGTTGCTGCTTTGAGCATGTAACACTTTGTAGTTGCAAGATTCTCTTTTCATGGCTTTTTGCTCTAGAAGAGAAGGAAGACAAACATAATCAGAAACCTGTGTTTATAGGGAGGGAACAAAACAATCTAATTTTCAATAACCATATGTTGAAGATCATGGAAAGCAATTGCATCTAAAAAGCCTTCCTTAGACACTGCTCTGAAGTTGCATTTAATCCATTTTCTTGACAGTTCATGGAAACTTAGTATGTGGCTTTGCATGGTACTGATTCAGCTGCATAGCTGTGCTCAAGCTAGGGTTTTGCCTTTGTTTTGATCCATAAAGTCAAATCATCCTAATCCAGCTATGTAAATTGCTCCTTTTTCATCCATTGCATACCCAAACTGTCTATGTTCATCTTTTCAATCTAGAGTATCACAATATGTTGTGTAAAGCAGCATCCTTCTACAAATTCTTTGCCAGTCTTCCCATATGTCTATTGAAGCATCGTACACCATTTTATAGCCATACAGGTTCTTTGTCACGTTCCCAGTTATTTTTCCCCATCTCGCTTCATTGTGTCTTGGCTAAAATAAGAGGACAAATTCTCTGGGCCAGAGCCTGTGTTTATCTACTGCACTAAAAAGAGGTGCCATAAAATAACCTAAATACCTGAATCAGGAGGGTAGGTATAGATGGATAGCTTACGGGACAAAGGAGACTTTCAGTAAAGGAATGTTTTTAATCGCTTCCTTTGTTTTAGTGGAATCAGAACAAGTTGGGAGCTCTTCTGGAAAAAATGTGTGATCTTAATAAGGTATCTCTCGATTTCTCTAGTTGGCTAGTCATTTTTTGTTTGGGAGGCTGAAACTGCTGCAGATAAGAATTTGTGATTTAGAAAGAGTTGGTCCTCTGAAAAGATTTGAAAATTGCTTGGCTGAATTTACAGCTCACCAAGGACTACTGCAGGCTTGCTGGTACTGGCGAGGGAGACCCTGACAAATGAGCAGGCTTCCAACAGCCTTGATCTATAGCTTTAGCTTGAGTATCAGAAACTGGTGCCTAAATAAATTAACAGTGCTTTACATAGCCTTATCTTTCATCAGTCCAGGAGAGACTTGTTGCGATATTAACAAATTCTTTTAGGACACTGTTTTGTTATTTAACACAAGCTTGGCAGAGCATCAAACAAAACGGTTCTTCTGTTCCCCCTGAACTATTGTTCCTTCCCTCTAACCTTCCTCAAAGTCTGTTACAGGATCCCGCTTCTCTTCTGCAACTTCTGTCAGTCATTTCTCAAAAAAACCACAAAGCCAACTACCCAAACCAAACTAAAACCAGAACACCCTGACCCCTAGCCTACCACATCTCATAATTGTGTGGGCATGGTGCTCAGTTCCATGCATCATTCCCTGAGATGGGGTCACTCTGAATATGCATGTGGTTTGGTCATCTTTTATTTCATGACTTTGTTCTTAGATAGCAATAGAAGTGTGTATTTTATGTGGCTATAATTTGCACCAGTGCATACACTTATCTAGAAAAGCTATGTGTAGTTTGTCACTGCAGCGTCTTTCTGCTAGTGGTGCTGGATGTGCCCTTTCCATTCCTAGACCCTCACCGGTTCTTTTCCCCACCTGTAATGGCTCAAGACACCACCTTGTCTTCCTTGGTATTCAGTACCACTGCAGCTGCTTATCTCATTTTGTGAATTAATAGAAATGGATGTCAGATGAGGGAAGAAAACATTAATTAACAGCACTGAGTGCTTTTTGGATGAGGAATAACTTTGCTCCATGGAAAGCACATTCCTCAGTAACTCCATTATATATGCAAACTTGTTAAGCTCTTTAAAAGGCTGGAGCCTGTGAGATGCCTAATGCTGTGAATTTCTGTGGAAGTCATGGGGAGTTACAGCAGGTGTTCCTTGCTGGCAGGAGGCATTAAAGATCCTAGTAGATGAGGGAAGGAGACGCTTGCATTTATTAAGTCAGTTAACAATGTTCAGGTGACTGTTGCATATTAAATGCATATTTTAAGCAAAGCAGGAGATGGATTAATCTCTCCTTAATTACAAATCTGGTTTGGGAGGGAGTGAGGAAAAAGGTTCTTCTGTTGAGTAGCAGCAAGTTATGCTGTTAGCACAATTTACTATAGAAGTCTGGTAGTTAAATCTCCCAGATCATAAAAGTGATAGTTGAGGCCACAGAAGCAGTTGGAAGACTTCTTACAGATCCTGTATTTTCCTCTGGGTGCGGAAATATGGTCGTGTCTCTTTCCAAGCTGTACAAAGAGCTTGCTAACTTCTGTTAGCTAAATGCACAGTAAATGGGTTTGTTGACTTAGTATATTTTAAGTGGCAGTTGCCAGCAGGTAGTATAGAAATAAATGAAGAAACAAAATGTGGTTGTGGTGAAGGATATGAATTTCATGTAGCATTAGGTGAGTGTGGGAACGTTTGCCTGTAAGATAGCCACCAATAAGAAGAGAAAGTAGGGCAAGATCTAAAACTGATCGTTTGATGCTTAGCTCCTTTCCCAGCATTTTGGGCACTGCTGGTGAGGTCTGCAGGAATTGCTGAGCCTTCTCTCAAGCTTCACAAGGTGTATAACGTATCCACTCCTAAATCTGAAGGTCTCCAGTGAGCTTGAAACTTGAGTGCTCTAGGAAGTTTGTGCTGGTGTTTATGCTCAGCCCAGGTCTTCCTATAGTGCTGCAAAGGTGTGGGCTTTTTTATTTTTAACTTTTCTTTTCTTTTTTTCCCAAGTTCTGAGCAAGAAAGTTTTCTGTCAATCAGCGTGAAAGTCAGGTGATTGCCATAGATCATCTGTTTATAGCAGGCAGTGAGTTAAGCTGCTTGCAAATAGTGTTTCCATTGCCCTCTCCACATCTGCCGTGGCACAGACAGATAGAGGTAATGAATTCGAAGTCTGTATAATCCAGTTTCACATCACTTGGATCCATGCCCTCTAAAAACATAGTGTATTTTAATTTCCCGTCTTCCTGTTTTTTCAAGGATTTTTTGAAACTGTGTATACGTGCATGTACATTTAAAATAAAAACTACATGCACACGTTGTATATGTTTAATCACCTGTGCTATCAAAATTCATCACTAAGACTTGTCAGTAATATATTGTGAAACTGGAGATGGGAGAGACCAGATGGTTTGCACTGAAACACCTCTTGCCTTCTGGATGGACTTAACAATACAAGATTTGGATGCAAAGTTATGGTGCTTGATCCTAGGGCTTAACTCAAAGACCTGGCCACAGATAAAGCTGAGCATCTCGATTCAGAGAGAGCGTGTCTGTGTGTTGCTGGACCAGGCTCCTGTTTTTCCATTCCCTTCAATCATCTGAAATTTAATAAGGTAAGATAAAGCACTTAAGTAGCCTAATATTTTCAGAGATGGATGTCAAAGGCACTGTTCTGTCTATTGACACTGAGAATGTTTCTGATAAGAGAATTTTTTTTTTAAAATGCTGACTTGTTGGAATTAAAGCTTTTTAATATGAATGCATGCATCTGGGGAAGCAGAGGTACCATCTGTTCTTGAAATGGCCAGAAGTTCAGTTACTAAAAGCATTTGTCTGAGACATGGGAGACACGCACCCAAATCCAGTCTCTCCTTCAGTAAGGCAAATCCCAGTTTTCAGGAAAACATCTTTGAAGATACAGGTTTTTATCTTAGTGAGAAGTAGAATATTCTGTTGACTAAACTGTTTGCTGCGACTGCTCGGTATCCAGGGCAGAAAGCGCACCTTGCAGGAAAACAGACACTGCGATATGCCTCAGCAGAGCTATGCTGTGCATGTTTGACATTCTGTGGGTTTTCAACCAGCCTGCAGACATGCGGCTGCAGCGGAGCCAAGCCACTACACCACACGTGCAGTGCCCCGGAGGTGCAGCACTGCACAGTACCACTTAGCCGTGATCTGTTTCAGTGCTGCCACGAGCTGCAGAGATGCCTGTACCCATTGCACGGATCAAAAGAGTGGTTGCTGACTGCTTAAAGGTGATGGACTCTCAAAGGAAATCTGTCTTCCTTGCAGCTTCCTTCTGCTGTTTCATAGCCTGCAGAACCACAAAGACAAATACCTTTTGTGCGCTCCTGCTGCTGGAGGCACAGGCCTCGCAAGTCTGTCTCTGCAGTTTGAAGCAGTGGGTTTGCTAATAGCACAGGTTCTCTAGTGTTGTTTGTACACAGTGGAAGTGTATTTCTGTAGAAATATCCACTATAGGTAATAAAGTTAATAGCTTTTCATCCCATCAAGAAGCTCTCTGGCAGGATAAGCATATGAGGGGCTGGATTAGAAAATCTAATTTAATACTGAACTGGAATGGCTTTGTATTCTAACCAGGTAATTCATAAGTTCACCCTAACCCTTGCAGGCATGGTCTGTCAAATTTTTGAAGATTAAAAACTTAATCATTATTAAATTAGTTTCTTCTCAGTAAGAATCTCTCATACTGGACATCAAATACAGGTCTCCCAAGCAATGTTCAATGGCAAACAGAACTGAGTGGGAGTAGGTTTGTTTGCAGCTGAGAGCAGAAGTTCTGCATGTGTAGCATCCTGCTTGTAGAGAAAAAGTTGTGGGTCTAGACAGTCAGGATTTCTGTCCTATGTACTCCACTGTACTGGCTTTGGGGGGTGACTGTGAAGCTCTCCATCTTTCTGTGGTAATTGTGTCAGACCATCCTAGAGCTTGCACTTCCAACAAAGCAACTCTAGGCAGCTCTTAGTGTAAATCATTCCCTGCAGTATCACTGAAAGTATCTGCTACTTAATGGTTAACTTAGAGCAACACAAAGAACTGAACTTGTGCCTCGTGGACTAGTAGTTCAAGGAAACAAGCTTCTCTTAGGATAGGCACTGAGTGGTTGTTTACATTCCATTTCTAGGGCTAAACTATAACAGTTGCTTTATCATCTGATGACCTCTCACCAGCCAGGAAAAGAAGAGCAGACCCCTGGGTTGAAGTGAAAACAGATGTAATGAAATAGCACTGATACCAAGGTATACAGAGTTATACTCAGCCAAATGCAGATGGAGCATGAGGAACCCCACATGAGGTCCCAGTCCTCAGCAAACCTTCCCCCTTTATAATGACTATGACATTATGGGTTGGGCTACCCCTGTAGCTCACTCAGGTCAGCTGCCCTGGCTGACTGAACACTGCTAACGGCCTGCCTGGCATGGTTGGGCTGTGATTCTATCCCAGCCAAACCAGGACAAAGGTGTTTTCATAAAGAAGGTTTTTTATGAACTTTATGAAAATTTTTTTTCACACTATAAAATGCATTTCAGAAGCAAGATTATCCGTTACAATATGAGTCAGCAGGTGATCAGCTGCACAGAGTTCAACTAGCAACCAGTTACAAGTGGTATCTCTTGGGGGTTGATACTGGGGCCAACACTGTTTAATATCCAAGTTAATAACCTAGATGGTGGTATAGAGTGTGTTCTCAGCAAGGTTGTGGACAACACCAAACTAAGTGGAGTGACTGACATGCTTGAGGGCAGGGGGAACATCAACTGCCTGGAAAAATGGCCTGAGCAGGACCTTACAATGTCTAGCAAAGATAAATGCTGAGTCCTTCAAAGGAAGAACCCCATGCAACAGTACAGGCTAGAGGCCAAATGACTAAAAATCAGCTTTGCAGAAAAATGCCAGAGCAGAAGTGGAGGACACCAAGTTGAACACGAGGCAGTAGTCTGCCCTTGCACTGAAGAAACCCAAGAGCATCTTGGGCTGCATTAGCAAGAGTGTGGCCAACAAACTGAGGGAAGTAGTTATTTTTCCTCATTTGGCACCTGTGAAGCCACGCTTGCTGTACTACCTTTGGTTGAGGTCCGCAGTCCAGGAAAGATATTGGCCTAATGGAGTCAGTCAAGTGAAGCACCATCAAAGATGGTCAAGGGCTGGAGCACTTACCTGTGAGCAAAGGCTGAGGGAACAGGGCTTGTTTTGCTTGCAGAACAGTCTTGGGGAGATCTTATTGCTGCTTACAACTATTTAAAGAGTAAAGACAAGATGGAGCCAGACTCTTCTGGACGTGCAAAGTAAGGTGGGTTAACCTCAATGTGTGCTGTTGCACTGTACGCTTGGCTCTGCTGTTGTTTCCTCAGGAGCAGAGGTTAAATCCTGCTGCCCGACTTTCCATCACTATTTCTGATAATTGTAGTACTAACTACCCCAGAAGTACTTTGAGCTGTACCAAAAGGTTTATTCAGTGACAGTCATAAAAATAGCAGCTATATAACATCTTCTGATATTGTCATGCTATTCAAATGTGATTTTGTATATTCAATCAATGGTCTAGTTAGTTCCTAGGAAGCTTTTAACTTTTTGACCTTGAGTGAAAAAAATCTATTACACTTGTGTATTTGTGGCATGAAAGGATAGCTCTAGTGTAAAATCTTGATTAGAAACAGAAGTCTTCTGAAAACACTAAAATAAGCTATAATTGATCAGTCCTTATTCAGGTTAGGTTAGATTTAATGGATAGAGGAAAGTAATTAGGCTATTTGCATACAGCTTGCATTCTTGTAGCTAAGCATGCTGAAGCCAGCAGATTTGCGGAGACACGAAGTGATGCCATTTTGTTAATGAAGGGGGAATAGAAGACCTTATCCAGCAATACACTGAGTGTACAGAGACTATTCAGGAAAAATCTGATATCCTTCATTGCTTCTCAGAAGGGATTTGGCACCTCGTAGCTTTTGCTGTTCAATGAGCTCAGAGGCCATGAAATTTGCAGGCTTTGAACCTCTGGTACCAATAGTATGACCCAAGTACTGTATATCAGGCTCTAAAAATTAGAAGATACAAAGAGAAAGATTCTGGCTAAAATTTAATCCAAAAACTAGCTTGTCTTTACTGAGGTTCAGATCTGTAAATTTCCTTGTGAAATACCTATCATAATTACTGACTTCTTTTTTTTTTTTTTTTTCCTATGCTAATTGGGATTCATTCTGGAGTTTTGGCAAAGGGTTCCTGTCACTGAAAGCTTATGTGCTTTGATTCTGATTCAGTATTTATTGTAGTAATTATCTGGGTGAGTTTTGGGGCAGAGGGGGAGGTTTCTGGTTTGTGTGTGTGTGTTTTTGTCTGGTTTGGGTTTTTTGAGGGCCTGGGGTAAGGTTTTTCTAGGGTTTTTTTTAACAGAACTTTCTTTCTGGCTCCTGTTCCAACAATGTGCTACTGCTGTATAGTTATGCATGGAAAAAAAGAGAATGAAGGAGATTTGGGGGAAGGAACAACATCTAAACATAAATTTTTGTAGGACCTTCAAGCGAGACAGCTTTTACCCAACCCTTGGTAAAACTGCAGAATTGTAGAGACGAATCAAATGGTAAAGGAGCAGCAGGAGTGGTGCTGGAAACATTATTAATAGCAGAATTGTCATTTAGTTTACAAGAAAGAGAATCTTGCTACCTAAAGCTGTCCAAGCAACACACAACTATCAACTTCTTTTTCAGTCACAGTGATACCACTGAGTATTATTAAATCTGCCAAGTAAATTGATTGCGTGTACTCAGTTAAACAGTAATTGCTTTGGGTAGGAACAAAACTCAGGGCAGGAACTTGGAGTCAGGTCTGGATTTCTTCTTTCAGATCAGAAAGATGAGTGTGAACAATCGTGTGGGTAGGGTCATTTCTAATGTATTAGAAATGGTTTAATTTCAAACCTGTTTACATTTGACCTATTAGGCTGAAGACATTCTTTCTTCATTAGTCTTGGCTTAGGAAGATAAGGTTCTCTGTTTAGAGATTAAATGAACTGGAACAAATGAGACCAAATTGCTTTTTCCAAATATTCGTAGACTGTAATAGTGCATGCTGTCATCTAGAGAACATCACCTGCACTTTTCTTTAGTTTGAGTTTGCTTTCTTCTACGGGTTTATTAGGATCTTGAAAGTAATGGTTTTGTTTGTGCTTTGAATGTTTCAAGTGTCAGGGCTCTAAGTAGTATTTTTCAACAGCATTCTGCTTCAGATAGTTCTGTAAGACCCTTCCTATATTTTAATTATTTTCTTCTTCTTCTTCATCCTCACAAGTTTATTCCCACTTCTGAAAAGCCTTGTGAAAGTTCTGGCAATTCCAAATTCATTTTTTGGATCAATTCTTCCATCTTAAGACTTTGGCCCTTTCATGTCTGTTCTATTACCCATCTACTTCATAGCATATCTGTTGTTTCACAACTGGAAGGCCTCTTTTGGTATCAGTCCTCCCAAACTCTCAGGAGTTCCCACCATATCAGTCCGGGGGGGTAAGGGTAATATTCTGGTTTAAGTTATACTCCCAAGATTTTTCTTTTAGCTAGGGGAGGGAGGATCAATTTGAAGCATGTGTGTGGTGGAAATTTCATAGTCACTCTGCCTGTGAAAGGTCCTTCCCAGATTGCTGCTGTTGCTCTTTTTAAAGCTAACCAATTGGCAGGAAGCAGGTGCTGTAGGAGTGTTGATGAAACATGGAGGCTTTTGCCTTTAGGTTGCAGGCTCACATTCACAACTTTTGTTAGAACCAGGGGGTGATGACTAGTGTCCCATGTGTTGCCTACCATATTTGTTGGCTACGCGTTCTCCTGTCTGATTTCTGGTGGAAGGATGGCCAGAGTGTGGAGAAAGATTGAGCAATATTTTGCTTCCTTGGCAAATTGGCATAAAAACTATGGGAACAGAGATCTAATATTTGTTGGATAACTCAACAATGAATTTATGGCAGAAATACCACTGAAGAATTTCAAGTTAAACTGTTGTACGCTGTCCTTTGATTCCTTGCTAAATCAGATTACCTGAGGTCATGGTTGCTTTACAGAGGCTTCTTGACTGATTTCTTCTTAGAAGTTCTTCAGTAATTGTTAATATACACAGTACAGAAAGCTGACTCAGGAGAGCTCTCTTGTATTCTCCACTTCAGTAAGAAAACCTGTCAGTCTCTCTGCTAATTGGAAACCTAATTGCCCTTTCATTCACCTTATTCCTTAGCATCTTCCTCTGGATGATGTAACACTGGAATAAGTATGCAACTAGAGCAGGTAACAAAGAAGTAAAACATAGAACATGCATTTTCTATCATGAATTGTCTGAAGTTTAATGTCCGTAAATTAGCTGCTTCATGTAATGCTAATTCTTTCTAAGCTTTCTTAATTGAAGTGCTGATCACCTGTAAATGACAGAACACCTTGAATTCTCACTTAGGGGCTAACACTTACAAAGTTAATCCCTGTCCCTGTGTGTATGCTTTCTAGACAACTTCCAAGGCTTCACAGGTGCATTATGCAACGCACCAGTCATATTTTGGCTTGGAGTTGTTTTCATCTGAGATACTTACATTTGGTGCCTTTTGCTGAATTTAATTATTTTCCCTTGCTGATTGTCATTAAGGTTGTACATGTCAGTTGCCTGCAGTGGGTCGTAACACAAATTAAGAGGACATGACTCAGCTGCCAAACTGCACAAGCAGCATGAAGGAATAGAAGGAGCTTTCAGTTCAGTAACCTCTACTGACTTGGGGAAAACATAGCTTGCTTCTGGCTCTTTGGTTTTCAGAGTGTTGCAAAAGCCTTGCAAAGGTTGTTTTGCTTGTTCTGTTCCAGACCAACGTTTTGTGATTGGTGTTCTCTTGCCACCGTTCTCCAAGTTCAGGTATTATAGCAGAGGAACATTAGCCATAGAATTGTAAAGCTAGTTGCAAACTCCCTGAAGTTCAGATTTCTTGACTGGGCTTTTGGTTCAGGTCTGCTAATTTGTTAAGGTCTACTCTTGTTTTAGGAAAAAGATTCCTGGAACATACGAAAACACATTACGCTAGGAATAATGGCAGGAATAAGACTTTTCCACTCGCAAATGAGCATGTTGGTTACTCTTGTCATACACATGGGTTTAGATGCAAAACAGTTTTAAGTTGCGCTAATTCTCTATATATGAAGTATAATGAAACTTAAGTGAAAACAAAACCCTGCTGCTGTTTGTTTTGTTTGGATATTGGCACAGTTCGAAGCATGATTTTTCTTCCTCCTTTCATAACTATTTCAATAAAGTGCAGACAAAACTAACTAAGAATTACTCTGTCCCCATTCGTAAGTGAAAACAGGCATCTCTGAATACTCTGTCTATTGTTAAGGTATGCACAGTATTAACATAGAATGGAATATTTTGTTCCTGCTATGGAACTACTTTTTGCAACCTCATTTTTGGGGAGTTGAACATGGAAGAGTGGTTTCAGGTTTTTCTTTAGGATAAAGAATTTTGGTTTAGAAAGAACAATTAAAGTAAGTGTGAAAAGGCTTTGAAGGTAGCATATACATGGTCAGATGTCTGAAGAACTCCAAAATAAGAGTATTTTATCAGCATCGTCCACGTTTTTTCTCTTTTTCTTTCCTCTGTCCTACTGCATCCTTACCTGAAATCTCTGTTCTGAGTGAAGGGAAAAAAATCTGTCTACACTACACGCCGACAGAACCTGAGAGCCTATCGAGCCAAAGTGTGAAAAAACTTCAGGTGTTGAAAATACTTGCTTTAGTATTTTGCCTGTGGCATGGTGTCTTCACAATAGTTTTCATTTGCCTTCATACTCTCAATGTCTGGTTGCTCTGAGCCCTCTGAGATGGGCCCTTTCTGCTTTAATAGCGTGTTCAGTGCTGCCTTGCATTACCAGTAGCTCACATAAGTTTCTTTCAACTTCTTCCAGAGTGGTGGATCGGCAGTTGAGGTATGTCATTGCTTAAACTTTTTGATGATGAATCTCTCAGTTAAATGAGAAGCTATTACCTTGAGTCTTACCTTAATGGGGTATCATCAGATGAATCTCAAGGTGGTGAGTCATCTCACAAGCTTGAAGACGCTATCTTTTAAACTGCAAAATCTTCTTTCACTGCTTCTGATATCTTTTGAATTTCTGGCATTATTTTTGTCTGGCTTTTCTGTTAGTATTTTATTTCTTTACTCGTCACCCTTATGTCTGTCACCTTATAGTTTTGATTCCTTTGAAGTTGCAAGTAAATTCTTCCACAAATGTTTTATTTTCATTATTGTAGTGAGTAAGAAGATATAAAAACAAGGTACACTCGCTGCAACTGCTGGAGCCTAGTCTTGAACCGAATGCTGTGCTGGAATGGTGCAGTAGAGAATCAGGCCCAAAATAATGATTGATTTTAATTTATTGTAAACATGGGATTTTTTTTCCAAGCAGCAATTTTTTTTGGATGAAAAGTACCCAGAATGTCTGAATTGACTGTAACATTACAGCCATCCAAAACATTCATAATAAAATCCAAACCAGCTCAAACGTACTTGGTTTTTAGTGTTTCATTATAAACCCTTAACTCAGCCAAGGTTAGCAACCCCCAGAAAACCTGGCCAGAACCGTGAGGGAATCTAAGAATGAGAGAATCTAGGTCAGTTTATTCTTTGTGGATGGAAATATGTAAAACTTGACAGTTTTACATGGTTTCAGCTTTTTAACCAGGCAAAAATTCAAAGTTGCGTTAAGCTCCAAGTGAGCAGTACAGCTAAAATGAGTGGCCTTCTTCCTACAGTGTGCCTACATGGTCCTCCCCCCATGCCTGAGCTGATTCAGGTTCAAGTGCCTTACATTGGGTCCGTGAAGAAGAGGATGATGCACATTGCTCATCTTCTATGTGGCACAAAAGATATCTGTAATTGTAGTCTTTATTTGGGCTTTTTGGGCATTATTTCAGAGCACAGGGCAAACGGGAGAGAGAACTAAGGGCAGATTTTCCAGGAGAGGACAATGGGTTGACCCTCCCATTGGCAGTGCTGTCTGTTGCAGTATGTGTCCTCCAGAATCACAGGATATGGGAGGGAACATTTCTTGGAGCCATAACTCTGACTGTATAAGCAGAGTGCACTAGCCAGGCACATGAGAAAAAGGATTTTCTGTTTCCAATACAGAGTGCTCATTTATCCCCAGCCTTGGCATGTTTCTGGTGGGTCTGAAGAAGAGGGGAAGAGTGTGCCCAGTATGTACACTTAGCTGTGATCTGGGGAAAAGGCTGTTCCTAGCTGAGGTAGTGGAACATTTGATGTCATCAAGCATAGGATTTGGTAGTGTTTCTTGTAGTCTTCATCTTTAAGTGTCAGGTATGCTTTAATGGGTAGGTAAGTTCATTCCCAGAAGGATTAAATTCCAGTGATATGGGGCCCCTTTACTGCTGACAGCCTGTTGCTGGTTCAAAGGCTAATCAAAGCTGAAACAAGCCTAGTGTGGAAAATATTGGTGGAAAGGGTGCTGCCCACATCTTGCCTCATACCTGTTTGGTCCTCTCCTGTATGAACAGGATGTCACAAAATTTCTAAATGCAATGTATGCTACTATGTGGCTACCCAATGGTTCTCTTCCCTGGCCTCCTAGACATGTTGTGGGCTATGTCATGTGGCCTCCTGTGCAGAGATATTTTCTGTGCCAGATTCTTAACAACTGATAAATCTTTGCTTTTTAATAGCTTCCATTGTAGCTGCACTGTGGCTGGGAGAACTGAGGAAGTTTCACAACAACAAAAACTATGATTATGAAAGCAGCCTTTCAGCGGGATCTAGACTTAAAACCATCCCATATCATAAATCACCAGGCTAGTAGACAATTCAAAGTACCAATTATATCCAGAATTATTTTGGGTGTTATGACATTATTAATGCTAAACTTGATCTATTGCCTCAGCCAGCAGAAATTCTGAACAGGTTTTTTTGTTTGTTTTGTGTGTGAGGGGGTGTTTGGTTTCTTTGTTTGGTGTTTTTTGGTACATATGAAGCAAACTCACCTTCAGTGTTTGTGTCAGTCGTAGTCGTCTGCAGACTCATAGGACAAAATGAACATCTGGATAGAAGTAAAGAACATGAAAATGAAGTGTGACTACAAGACATCCTGGAAAAGTAGTTTGTTTTATCAGATGAATATAAATATTCTTCATAATGAGAATGGTGATTTTACCCTTCTCACAAATATGGTGGAGGAGAGAAAGCATTAGAAAAGGAAAGTATAAGAAATGAAAAGTCATTGAAACAGAGGTTGGTCTTTCTGATCTGGTTCTCAGTATTTTAGTAGCTCCTGTGTAACTGTAAGAATGGTCAGAACAGAAGTTTGTTTCTGTAGGCAAATTATAAAGAGAAGAATATACTACATCTTCTTTGCTCAAGTACTATTTCCAACTTAAAGCAGCTATCCACAGAATTCAATTCTCCTTAGTGAGTATTAAAATTATTTTAACAAGGCCATTTACATCTGATTAGATTGATATATAAGGTAAAAATACAAGAAAAAGAGAAGGTAAAGAGGCTAAATAGCAAAGTACTCCTGTCCTGACCTTACCTTGAGAAAAAGGAACAGAGCTGATTTTCATTCAGTCCCTTCAATTAATTTTATTTTAATTTCTTTTAAGAGATTGCTATTTTATAGAGGTGGGTGCCAGATCTATAGGTTGTAGTCAGCCTCCAGGTTGCTGAGGCAGTGAAGGTGTGGACAGAGAGGACTGTGAAGTCTTCTGAGGTGTCCCAGCCTGCCTTTTACAGAGGCCCCCTGTTCTTCATGGAACCCAAAAAGCAGAATTTTCTCTTGTGCTAGAGGAGCCCGGCAAGTGTGCCTGCTGATCCCCGGGTTGGGGCCTGCCTGCTTGCCCGGTCATGCCCTGTCAAGCACTCACAGCTTTTACATCTCAGGGGACCGAGCAACAGTGCGTTACTTCTATGCCAGGTGCACAAGAGTTGCACAGAGCAAAGGGACTAGCTGTTGTGTGCACGAGTCTTGAGAGTCACTGTAAGAGGCTGTGTGGGCTGAAACTTGGGTAATTCAGCTTAAACATCAAACTGGTGGTACCACTGCTGAAGGCTGTGAGTGTGGGATGGTGCCCTGAAGTGAAATGAAACTTTGCTGCATCTTTCTGTGCTGTTTGGACCATTGAAGTACGTAATGAACATACTTTTCACCTTCTAATTCATATATGAAAAAGTGAATATTAATTCACATATGAAGAAACTGAAGGTTACTGTTTACACTTTAACTAGTGATGCTAATTTTCCTGAAATGCATATTGAAAAAACTCAATGGGAGCTTGAGAATGTGGTTTATTTAAACTGCTGCTTTTCACTCCATGTATTGTTTTTGATAGGGGGGAGGGGCTGGTGTTGGCATTCAAGTACTATTGGCTCCCTCTGGTGGCTAATTTAAAAAAAATACATAAAAATACATCAGTCTTAGTTCTATTGTTGGGGTAATTTTACTGTGCAGGTTTTAATGCCTGTTAGAGACAGTGATTTTTCTGTATCTGAAACCTTTCTAAATGCTTCCCCTGGATGTCCTTTAAATGTTTAACATGGAGAGGGAAGGCACAATGTAATAAAAGGCTGCAATTAAGTGGTAACAGTTTAGTTCAGGTACAGGTGGTCATCTGTGTTTAGGCAGGTTTCAATGCAGGGAACTACTTTTCTGGGGAACGCTGGCTCTTTGCAAGCAGATACTCTTTACCTCTGCTCTGTAACCTAAGTATTTCTGTATTTCAGTGTTTTCACATTTACCATATATAAATATGTATGTGTATGTTCGTGTGTACAGAGTTACATAAGATTGCTGCTTACATTTCTGATCATGTTTTTAGTACATCACCAAAATTTTCACTTCCACAATCACTCAACTGATGAGCCTGCAGCTGCAATAGAAAGTATAGTTGTGTGGCTAGCGATCAAAAGATTTCCTTCGGATTTTTCTAATGAAATAGCATCTTCACCTGTGGTTCAGTGGCCAATATCTACTTCCTTTGTTTTCTGGCTCACTTTTTTTACTATCCAAATACTAGCATTTGAAGTGTTCCATAATAGAGTCGCAGAACAGAGCCTGTAGATACCACCACTCTATGTATGAGGCTAGCTTTTTTTTCCTACATGCTCCATTTTCATTCACTTCAGTTAACACTGAAGGGAAAGGTCTCTGAGGTTACTGTGCATTTATGATGCTTCTCTGCCTTGTTTAATTTTTTCTTCTGTCTAGTGATTTACCACAAGTATTTTAATTGCTAATATAGATTCTGTAATTTAGGATATTCTGCCATCAAATCTCTGTTGTTAAAGGCTTAATTTTTACAAGTGCCTCTTAGTGGCCTGGCATGTTTTTTTTACTCCATCACAGCAACATGGGAATCTTTGCTCTTGCTAGCACATGTTCCCAGGCTGTTCCAAGGCACTTCTTTCTCATGTCATTAAACTGCATTATCAGATAATTAATGAATAGATTACACTGCCTTTGTTCTTAAAATGAAGGATTAAAACCACTTTGTTCATCTGGTTTTAGAAACAGTTGTCCCTGTGACTGAAGAACTTGTATGCTTAAAGGAAGTTGTTAAATGAAAAGTTACATTGCTTGTTACAGGACTTTCAACTTTTTTTCTGTGTGCCAGTTAAGAGGCATTTAATGTTAAGTATGAAAAGAACAGATTTTTTCCTGCTTTCTTAAGGACTTGTTTAAAATACAAAAGACGGAAAATGGTTAGTAGAACTCAACTGGAGTCACTGCATTTAGCATAGTTTAACTGCAGGCTTAATCATGGAAGTACTGAATTGAAAACATGGAGGTCATGGTCCTTATTTATCTAAGATCATAGAGTCATAGAATAGTTTGGGTTGGAAGGGAAGTTCAAAGGCCATCTAGTCCAACCACCCTGCAGTAAGCAGGGACATCTTCAACTAGATCAGGTTGCTCAGAGCCCCATCCAACCTGACCTTGAATGTTTCCAGGGACGGGGCTTCTACCACCTCTCTGGGCAGCCTGTGCCAGTGTTTCACCATCCAGTGAAGATCTGGTGATCAGCAGACATACAGATGTTTCTTAAGGCCACCCATTACTTTAGTTTTAGTCTGAAGCCTGCCTGCTGAAGTTCTCTTGTTCTGTTCTATCAGAGCACCTCTTCTCTTATGTGCTGTGCGCAGGTGCTGGTTACATTTGTTCCAGTTGGTGACTGCTACTAATCTGCCTCGTTCTGAAAATTGTTTGAAACACCTGGTGTCCTGAAACACATGCGAAGCTGGTGGGAGCTACAAGAGGAGAGGGAAGCTAGGAGCAGACATTTACTCCTCTCACATACTTAGGTATACCGCTGTTCTGTATTAAATACACCAAAGCACTACATGGCTTGGACAGCCCCTGGGATGTGTCTGTAGGTACCAACATCAAAAACTTAATGGCTTAGGCAGGAGGGCACAATGCAGTAAAAGCTTTTATCAGCTTTTACTTTGATTTTTTTCACAGCTCAGTAGTAGCACCAAGGAAAGAACATCACCTCAGTTGGTTTAACGCTTCAGGTTTTGCCTCCCTGTCAGCTGAGTTAGGGATCCAGCTGAAAATCTTCCAACTCGTTCCAGCTGGCCAGTGTCTGCCTGGAGTAGAACCGCAGGTCTGTTGATTGATTTTGGAAACTATTGATTCTCCAGGGGCTGTAGGAGACAACTGCTTAATGATTTTAAAGGATTTTGGATGTTCATTTATTTGCAAGAGGCCCAGTTGTTTAACCTCTACAGCCCATAGTCAGACATATTTCAGCTTCTGAAAATGCACAGACTTACAGTCTAAGTGTGAGCAGACACACTAAGATGAGTAGCAGTACTCACTGCTGCTGCTTAATGAGTCGTGAGGCCTCCTTATCCTGGCAGGGAGCAAACCACGTGTTCCTCTAAAGTGCTGCTCTGACTGATAGATCTGTTCTCTGCTGGAGAACGCTGCTCCCTTTGAAATCAAGATGCAGCACGAGATGCTGGTGCTCCCCCACCTCTCACTTCAATTTGGGAAGCGAATGTTTCGAACAACAATGAAAAATTTACTTTTAACCATATTTGCCACCCGCAAAATAGTTTTTGTTTTGGAATATCTTTACAGCTTTTGTTGTTCTATGCTCTAACGCATTATCAACATCAGAACTAAGCCTATAAAAAACTGCTTTAGACACCTTTCTTTAGAGAATATTTTTACACTTTGTTAAAATATGAAATGAAGCTGAAGTTTAAACTCTTAAAAACTTGTATTTGTTTTACCACATATTTTTCAGGGACACTAATTTTCTGTATTTTACTGTATTCTAAAAGTAACTGGGATTAAAAATTTAGCACCATTATATCTTCAAAGGATAGGTGTTTATGCCTGGCTTCTATGGAAAATCTGGATATACATGTATATGAAGTAAATTCTGACTCATCACCCCGGCTTTTGATAGTGTAATGCTAGATAAGCCATTTAAATGCCAAGCCAAGTTACAAAGTGGGCTTTGTCGTATCTGGGATTAGAATGAATGTTTCTGGCTTTTTGCTGATTATACCATCAAAGTAAATTCTGAAGCCTGACCCTGGTTAATAATTTTCTTATGTCAGTAAGTACTTAATGTAGCTGTCTGTTGGGCAATAATAGGGAAACATTTATTGTGCTTTCCATATTTTTTATTTTCATGGCACAATGTTTTTTTCCTCACATTGCTCAACAGTATCACATACTGTCTCACACTTTGGCATGTGTAAATGCTATGGTAAAGGAACAGTCTAGGTTTTAACAGCATGTATATTTTTTTTATTATGAACTGCAATGCATATGTCTTAATTTCATGAATCAGGCTGTGTTGTTTTTTCTTTTTTCTTGCTCCTTTGTAAAACTCTTACATCATTCTGAAAGTGGTCAATTAAAGAACTGCTCTCCCTTTTGCAAACAGGCTTGTCCTGTACAGATTTGTTTCATACAGAGCACAGCTTTTGGAGCTATTAGACATACAATCAGCAGGGATATGTTTCTCCCAGCTCTTTCTTGAGCAGAAAGCTGCCAGATTATTTAATAGTCTTTTTTTTTTTCTTTTTTTAGTTTGTATTCTTCAAATTGTCCATTGGATTCTGAATAGGTGAAGTAATTTCCACATACAGATGGTTCATGCCTTCATACATGGGCCTGCTTGTCTCTTCTGGATTCCTACAAGTGAATTAACAAATGAAGCTGTAAGCCAGTAACTAGCCAGCAGTATGCTCAGCTTCTCTGGTCTATTCTAGACTCCTCCTGCTTTGCTCAGTCAGTGGCATCAGGCTGTGGTCCATGTTGTGCTGGTGGGGAGCTGGCTTCGCAGGGCTCCTTTTGGCTTTGCATGACACTGGTGGAGTCTCCATTTATCTTTTATAAGAATGCATGTCTTCAAAGACAGCCAGACCTCACCAAGTGATGGTATTTTCTCTTGTACTTGGGCAAAGAAGCTCCCTAGATTGGAAGAGAGTACCAAGCTGGGTGCTTTCCCCAGGTGTTGGGAAGAATGCAGATAAGCAGCTACATCTTGGCAGTCTCATTGGTGTGGTTTCTGCCCTGGGTGCACTCCGAGTCTCGGGGGAAGGTGGCAGGAGCCTACAGCCCATCTGAGAACAGGCATGCAGCAAAGCAGAGCCTTTGTCATCTTCACTTTTCTTCCTTGTACTCCTTTGTGTTATGAATAGATTCCAGAATTTTCGTTGGGTTAGCTTGATGTCTTGGGTACAGTTATTAATAAATTTGTTGCTGTAAAGGAAGTCCACTGATTAGATGCTGTGGACATTGTGGAGCACCGTCAGGGGTAATGTCCTTCTTTTGCTCTAGCGTGTCAGTGACCTCTCTGATTTTTGCCAGTATATTCTGTTAAGATCTAACAAGAGACTGATGAGGTGGTACTGTGTGACAACAGCTAGCCATAGGGGCGGGAGTTTCTGCTTTCATTCTGAGACTTCTTTTCCCGTTGAGCTTAAAACAGGTTTCAGCTGTTGATAGTTAGTGCCTCTGAGCCATCTATTATACCTGTGAATATAATGCTTCGAAATTTCCCCTCCAGGGAGGACATATTTGAAGCAAGGAGTGCTTTTGGTGTGCCAAGGGGCTGCAGGAGGCCAGCACTGCGGCTGTGGCAGCAGGCTGCCTCTCAGGAGCTGCTGTCTTGCAGCCAGCCAGTCCTAGGCACATCTTTTAGCAGCAGCACCGTTTCCTTCCCCGCCAGAGGCCATGGCAAGGTGGCTCATGTGCCGCACACATGTCATGGCATCTCAGGCCGTGGAGGAGGGAGGCCTGTTGGCAGTCTGCGGTGTGGTTGAAGAAGATCAAACCAGAAGAGCACACTCCTTTTCTGTGGGTTAGTCACCAGATGGTGATGTTGCATGGCACTGTGCAAGAGCAGGGACATGAGCAGCCAAAGCTCTTCAGATACTCCAAAGCAGCAACTTTGCATTCACAGAGAGGAAGTCAGTGCTCTGCAAGAGCAGATGAGAGGATGTACACTGGCTGCAGAGCATTTGTGTTGGGGATGTTTTGGTTCCTGGAACCAAAGGCTCCAGCTATTACTGAGCTATAGTGTGAATTAAACGCTACTCATTCCTTTCTTTGGAAAAGTTAGCAAATTAAATGATTTAATGATATGGGAGATGCCCTCCTTGTATACTAGCTCTTGCATTAGGCAGTTGGATAATAAGGTATTGGGGTTTTTTCCCCAGTCCATCATTCCTGTTCATTCTTTGTAGTTACTCAGGGATATTGCTGAAGTGGTTGCAAAGATGGTGGCAGAATAATTTTTCTTAAAAAGTTGAAACTGAATTCCAGCATAATGGTAATTATTTCCAGACCTAACTGGTGGTGATTCTAAAAGAAGAAAAATATCTTCAAAGATGTTGCAAAATATCTTTCAAGTTTCTGTGAATTTAGTCATTTCTCACACCAGAAGGGGCTGTCATGAGAGCATTTTACCTCCTGCATGGACAGCAGCCACAGACCTTCTTTATATGACAGTTGTCTTGGTTTGGGCTAAACCAGAACTATTTCTATTTTAGTGCTTTAACTTTTCAGTTAAGTCTCCTCTAACTAATGGCACTTTCTGAAACAGCAGCATGTTATTCCAGACAGTGACTGCTTCTAGCAGTGCTAAGGTCTGATGTTTATTTTTCGTACCAAGGAATGGGATGCAGAGAGGCCCTTGCTTGTACTTGTTCTTATAGCAACCAAGGTCACTGCTGAATCTTGTGCTCCGTGTTGGGGTGCCGGGAGTGAAAAGGGTCGCAAGCACGAAAAAGGTCGCACCTGCAGGGAGGAGCGAACTGGACAGGTGACGCAAACCTGACCAACAGAGTATTCCATCCCATATACATCATATTCAGTATAAAGCTGAGAGATCACAAGGGTCAATCTCTCTCTTTTTCGATGGCCAACTTCTGAGGAGGACTCTGTCTGTTCTTCTGTCATCGATCCCGATCCGTGCATTCCTGAATCCAGTGCCTGAGTCCAGCTTCTGCATCCCGTCCCTGTCTGCTGCCGAGTCCAGCCTGGGACTGCCCCAGTGCCAGCCCTGCAGTGTGGTGGTGACGTATCGTCATCAGGGTGGGGGGAGTTGGGTTCGGTATTGGTTTTGTATATATTTGTACATATTGTATATATTTCATTATTTCCTTATTCTTATTATTATATTTTCTTTTACTGTTATTGTTTCATTAAAGCTGTTTTAGTTTTCTTTTCCAAACCATAAAGTGTCTCTCCCTTGTTCTCTCTCCGTTTCCCTTTTGGGAGAGGAGAGGGGTTAATAGTGTCTGTCTGTTGTTAGTGGCCAGCCCAGCCTCAACCCATGACACATTATGTTGGGTTTTTTTAGAACTCTAAAAATCAGCTAAAAAAATGAGTAGAGGGAATCCATCTCATAAGTTGTTTCAGAGCTTCATTGGACTTGAAGTTTTTTTAAAAAATATAAAAATCTTATTTTCAATGAGAATGTCTACTGCAATTTCCAAACGTTATATGTAATTATATGTTTTATATCCAAAGTTAAGTGGTCCTCTGTCAAATCTGCCTTTTCCTACTGGAACTTACAAACAGTTATCCTGGACCTTCTCTGTAAGATAAATATCTTGAGCTGCTTGAATTTCCTAGTCTGATGAAATAAGTTTTAGTCATTCTTGTGGCTCTTAGTGATCTCTCTCCAATTTTTCTGTACTATTTGTGTTGTAGACAGCGGAACAGTGTGGTATGCTAGCAGAGGTTACATTAGTGCCAATAGAGACAGTGTTATCTTCCTGCTTGGTATTTCCTTATCCAGATACCAAACCACAACTCTGTTGCCGTTACTCATGGAAGATGCTAATATTAGATTATATACTTTTTCCACAAAATGTGAGATAAAAATCTAGTACCTTTGCCGTTGCCTTCTGATTGAACAGCAGATCCCCTTAATTAGAGTCTGTAAAAGATGCTTATCTTGTATGTATTGTGTAAGGATATTTTTAGGGCTTCTTTACTAGGTTGTATTTCATGGGCATCCAAAGAAGGGTATTAGGATATACGAGAGGCAATGTAGCTTGAATCCTTATGAGGACCACCTGCAACAGCTGCCACCTTGTCTGATGACAGAGACTGGGAACTTTGAGAATTAAAACTGATATTTTTCCTGCACTGAAGAGAGAGGCTCTGTGATGAGCTGTGGAGGTTCTCTGTGGAGGTGGCGGGCAGGGAAATGTAGACTGTTTAAAACAAACAGACAAACAAAAAAAAAAAACCAAAACCCCACAACAATGACAAAGAGAACTGATTGCATCCCATCTTGCGTGTCAGAGGGTATCCTGGTGTGTGTGGTGCTTCCATTTCCCATCTGAACATCTGAAGACAACTGCAGGCAGCACTAAATTTCCCTTACGCCTTTTAGAAACATTGTTGGTTTTGACTGAGTGGAACAGACAGTGTCTTGGTACTCACTTGTATCTGTACTGCAAGGGCTCCAGAACAGAGGTAAACCTAACAACAGAGCAAAGGTGCCTGAGCTGGATCCGTGGCAGCACCTTGGCAGTATCTCACTTGGGCCCAGAAGGGCCTGCAGCACCTGAGAAATGGGTTACATTAGCTTTGCCAGGTGGGAGCTGCCTCTCTTGCTGTCACAGTATGATCCTCTCTCTTCTGGGGTATGTGGATACTACCTCAGTGCATCTAAAAATGCAGACATTCTGAGCTTAATTATTAACAAGTGAGATAGACATGGAGCACAATAGAACAAGGTAATAGATAATGAGGGGAAGAGAATTGGCAGAATATGTCAATTTTTATTTCTTTAAACCATCAAATTGTTTTTTGAAAGGTTAAATGAAATGAAGCAACCATATGAATACCTTTTTTAAAAATTAAAATAAAAAAATATTTATTACATTTTTTTCAATAAGTCATGTCTTCCTAAGAGATTTAAAATCTTTCTTACCACAGACTTATTTGACAGTTCAGTCACAGTTTGGCCACGGTCTGATCAGTATGGTTAGCCAAGAGCATCACCAGCCTGGAGGATGTTGTTGATATTTGATGCCTTAGTAAACAGTCTGGGGGCTATGAAAGGAAATGTAAACAATAGAGAAGTTTTTAGTGTAAATATAAGCACAGAGAATAACCCACATTCCTTAAAGACCTTGTGCCCTTGTGCAGGATGAATCATTAGCATTGCTTAAGTAAATCACATGGAGTTGAGGAGGGCCTGCCTGGCAGCATTAAGTAGTTAGGGATGGAGAACAGTCAGAAATGACTGTTAGCAGATGAAGGTAAGGATGCTGCTGGCTTGGAGGGCAACACTGAGCTGCGTCTTCCTGATGCAGTTTTGGCAGCACCCCACTTTGCTGTGGGCAGTGTGCTTCAAGTTTCACAGGCAGGATTTGCAAGGAGAGGTAATTTATTTTTTGGACCAAATAATATAATGTTAATAGGTGGGAGGGAATACAAGTTTTTGGACACACAAGCTATTCTGTAGATCCAAAATAGCTGCAGCAGTCTTCACAGCTCATTAACAGTTTAACAACTGTTTGGAGTGTAGATAGACTGCATTGGTCCAGCCACCTGACAGCAGAAGTGATGGGTGACTATAAAGCAGGAGGAAAGGTGGACAAATGCTGGGCTTTTACGGAAAACAGCATGACCTGAATCTTATACTGCCTGTGGATTGTGGAGAGTCTGTCTGGGAGGAGGGAGGGGAGTTGGAAATATCTTAAGACCAGTATTCCTGTTGAGTCTGTAATTTTGTTTATTTTATGTTTTGGTGTCCAGTAGAACCTATATGAATTTTTGTTTCCAGATTCTTTTCCAAAGGGATCTTATACATTTCTTTAAAGGATCCAGACTGAGCAAACACAGTTGTTTTTTTTTTTTTCCTATGGTAACTGGATATTTCTGGCCTTTATCAACTATGAGTTCATTCAGGCATCTACTGGCTGCAGTTTCTTACCCGCACAGTTTCCCCGAGGGCATTTTGTCCACCAGATGACATGTGTTGCTTATTGGGAGGCATAAGCCTCTGCTCCCATCATGTGCTGATCGTGTTGTAAGGGGGTTTACCGCCATGGTTGTGGAAATATGTTGGAAAAACATGTTATCCCAGGCACAGGTTAGTTCCCTTTTGTACACACAATTTAAAAGCATTAATACGTTCCTGATATTGTATGAATTTAGCAAATTGAAGGCTTGTTTAAAAGTGTAATTAGAGATAGGGGAAGGTTTCTAGGGAAATCTTTCCTTGAGGCCACTATGGGTTGTGGTTGCCATTCAGCTTAGCTGAAGCAAACTGGCAGTATGTCACCACTTTGCCAGTCAGGGGTGAAATGTTCAGTCTGCTTCTTCTCGGCCATCACCTCTTTTGAGTTACCCAGCAGACTGTGCAGGGACCATACCTGTATTTTGGCGAGCAAAACGTTTAAACTCCATCCTTATTCCCTCATGTTATGTTCATGTGGATATGACCAGAAACTTGTCCCTGTGTTATTTTTTGTTATGAGCTCCAAACATTTGTCTTCTGAACAACGTCTTACAGCTGTCCTTGTTCATAAAGTCTTCATTTTCGTAAGACATGAATGCGTGTCTTATGAACTAACTTGACTGATACAATGTTATTGTACTATGGAGTTGAAAAACAAAGCCAGCAATCCTGCTTCTGTGCTGTAGACAGAATATTATGATGTTATAAATTGTATTATGAAATTATATTATTTAGAAAATTATGTTTTGTCCTGTATTCTGTTCAGTTCTTTGTAGGTGTGTTATCCGCTTATATGTCCAATCCAAAAAGTTCATACAATGGACCCATTTATAGGGCAGTAAAGATTATTTGGAAGTAATGTGAAGCTTCATTCTGGAACTCATCCAGCAGTGTAGAACATGGGCTCACTAATTAAGACTGGATTTAAGTGGTTTGTGCTTAGATTTTTATGCAGGTTTTCTCTTTTAATTCTACTGAAGCAATTGGGATTTTATATACCATGTTTCAAGAAAAAATTATGAATATAATTAGAATTCTGTTGTAAACCATGTAATTTTCTTTGCAGTCACATTCAACATGGGAGCGTATTTTGTACTAAAATGAGAACGGAGCAGGAGGGCAGAAGACTTTATAAAGATTTAAAAAAAGGTGGCAGAAATGGTTGCTCCTAGCAGTCATCTAAACCCATTAAACAATTGAATTCGTTTGTGAATAGCAAGGATAGTGTCTGGAGTAGTTATATGGCAACAGCATGAGTACTTAGGCATTTATCCCTGTGGATAGTTCTCAATGGTTCTATACTATTCATTTGAAAGACATTTGCTTGGGAACAAAAGTATATTATTTCATATATCTTACAAGCCTGCAGAGGCTGAGTGGTTCAGAACCTATACCTTCATCTCTTTCCCAACGTCTGGGTATTCTGTTTTTGAAAGCAAAGGTTAAGCGCTGGAAATCTTTTGCCAGATGTCTCTAAGTACCTTCATGTTACAGTTTCATTGTCATGAAGTTAGCTTTCCATAGGTCTCTTCAATTAGTTGATTTGTGGGTCTGGCTGAATCCTTTTTCATTCTTGCTGCCTATATCCCAATGGCAACATGCCTCACTAGTGATGAAGGCACAGTGGCTGTCATACCTTGCTTGAGCTTATGATAGCAGAGTTACAGATCATGTCTCCCTGCAGCAAACCTTGGGGTTTCGTTGTGACCCTTGGAAGAAAACTCTCCAGTGTGTGAGATGATGTGGAGCGTCGCATCTATTGACATTTCAAAGGGCTGCTTTTGGCCTCTTAAAACTGGCCTCATTTTGGCTGCAGTACAGCACATCCCACCTGGGGTTCACTGATCCATTTCTTCTGGCATGCAAGAAAAGAGACTGTGGTGCTGCCTTCCCAAAATGTGAGCTAGAGCCAAACTTCTGAGAGGCAGGACTCAGCTGTGCGAGTCATGCAGTGCTGTGACACAATAGGATGCTCTTACGACTAGAGCATTTCGGCAAACCAGTGAATGATGCGGCTCCATGTGGAGTCGCACCAGCCCAGCTGACAGGGTGGAACCTCCTGTGTCTGGCTTGGCACTGAAGAAAATGTATCTTGTAACTGTCCTGCAGTGTGACAGGTTTGCAATATCCAGAAGAGCAGAAACAAGCTGTTAATCAAGGGCAGCTGCTATTTTGGTGCACTAAGAAAGTGTTCTGCGAATAGTGAGAAATCCCCTGGAACATTTCACCTTGTCCGTCCCTGGGAGCTTGCATTAAATTCTGCAGAGTTGCGTTCTCTAAGAATAATTACTTTCTGTTCCTTAACGCTCCTGGTTTTGGAGAGCCTTTCTGTCCCCACGTGTGCCTAAGTAATACCGTTGCAGTTCCTTCAGCTTGGCATGTAATTTCTCTAGTCTGAGTAATCTTAAGAGAATGCGGAAACCTGTGAGCGTATTAAATTATTGGAAGCACTGGAAATGTACGTCTGAGTCGTTTAGACTCTCAGGTAATGGAGTGGAGGAATTTCTCAAGAACTGGTCATGTTTTTCTTTCCAGAGAGCATGAAAGGGTTGGTTTGTGTCCATGGATGATGTAGTATACTTCAGAGATAAGCCCATCAATACATTACTTCACACACGAGTTTTGTGTCCTTTTAGAACTACGGTAGCTTTTAGAGTGGGAAGATGCAGTAGTTTTGCATTTTTTTCCCTTTAAAGTTACAGTATTCATTACGAGTAATTAAAAAATTTTCAATAGCTGCTATAGCTCGTCAAAATGTGTGTGAAAGGATAATTTTGTGACGTTACAAAAATGTACATATTTTGTAGCCCCCGTACATCTTTGCAAATAAATTAAATTAGAATTTCCATAGGATAGGTACTGTATTTAGGGCAGGCTCTTGGTTGCAGCTGCACCAACATCAGTCTGTGGGACTCTTTCACCATTATCAGAACTGATGGTGAGACAAAAGTGCAGAAGATTCAGTAATAAAAAAGTTGTGTTCCCAGAAAGTTTCTTGCCCTTCATTATTTCATGACAATCCATAGGACTCCAAAGATTAGCCTTGCGTATGACAGCTTTTATTTCCCTTCAAATATTTCTATGTTTTGGCAAAATCTCAACCACGCAGAACCCAAGCATCTCTTTTCTTGTGCTGTATATGCAATGCTCAAGCTGGACTCTGCAGGGGCAGGGGTGTTCTTTTTTGCTTGTACAGCAAAGTTGACTTCAAACTGCACTTGTGGACCACAAATTGCTGTTTTTCTTGACTCTCTTCAGCCACACAAAGTGGAAATGTTACAATGGTAGAGCAGATTATGCTTTCATCTTCATTCTCTTTCCTATGCCCTATTGCAGAAGCTCAAGCAACTGTTCATGGTAAGTCTGGGTGTAGTCACTCAAACTGAGCATTTGGAACTGGTGGCTCCCAAAAACCTGAGTGCTTGCACTATGTATGGAAAGCTTGGCTCCACACAAAATTTCCAAATGGGCAAGAGCTCTTCCATGTGTTCTTGGGAAAGAGATGTAAATGGCATCCCTGAAAAAGTTAATGATGAGCTAACTTAGCATATAACGTTTATGGAGTTGCCTTTAAATATGCTAAAGACATTATGGACAGAGAAATAAGGTAATGACTCGCAAATTACATGTTTGCATGTAAAGAACAATAGTGTCTTAAAACAGAAAGTATATTTATGGGACAATCCAGGCTGTGCACATCTGTGTGCTGCAAATGCTGTGATCAGGGCGGAGTGAAAATGCCCTAGAGCATTTCTGGAAACTTCAAATGGAAAGATGAGGAATAAGTGCGGCGGATGATAGTGTGTAGGAATACAGTGTAGAGCATTATGGAGACTTAAACCAAACGATCAAATATAGAGACCTATGATCAGCTTGTATCACAGTTATTTTCTTGTTGTCATTAGAGAGAATTTGGGCCAAATTATCATCTTGGAGTAGTGTGACTCAAATTGCTACTAACCCAAGTTTCAGAATGGCTTTCTTGACAAATTCTAATCTTTCACCTCTTACGTTAGTATCTCTGCTTCTCAGATATGGAATCTTGCAGTAACCAAGGAAGAATGCTTTTCTTGGTCAAGAAAAAGTTTCCTGGAACTGAGGAGAGTGAAGGCATCAGTCCAGTTTCCAGCAGAATCTGACACTTTCATTGGCATTTTTTATCTTATTTGGGGCATGAAATATTCCAAGAAGCAATTGGACAAACTGATTAAAAATTGAAAATGAAACACCTGATTTTGGTGCTAGGATCTGATTAAGAGTTATTGGTCTTACAATAAAGTTTACTGTTTGAGAAATGCTATTAAAGGTAAAATTGAATTTTCACCATAAAGTTTATATAATCATGTTTCTTAACGTTGTTTTCCCTAGAGTCACGTATATTTTGTTTGAGTAAAATACATAAAAAGTTAAATACTGGTCTGGCTGGGTTAAGGCGGTTATATGTTAGGGTCCTTTCCTTTCCTCATTACATTTTTATGAAGATCAAAAGTTTCTGTATTGGAGTTCAGGGAAACTTTGTAGTCACATCAAATCAGAGTAAAAATGGAATAGTTTTGCCTCTTTAATACAAGCAATGCTTTCAGAACACTGCAGTATGAATGTAAACTTCAGAAATTTTGAAGAAGTTGCGAGTGTAAATACTGAGATCCAGATTAAAACATGTTTTACATTGGCATTGTGTGGGTCTTGTGCAAATATATTAAGAAAAACCCCACTTACTAAATATTTCTAAGTAATTTTAGCCTATCACATAAAGACTGAATTCTGTGAAAATAAATCACCAACACAATAATGTCTACATTTCTAGCTGTTAAGTTTGTTAGCTTCTCCTTCTAAGTCCATGATTTGTGTACTTAATAAAAATAAAGGAACAAATTCAGTTTTAAATTCTTTGCTCTCCTCAGCCTTAAACTCTTGATTCTTTTATGTTTACATTTTTTAATATACTATCACTTGTTTTTTTTTCCTGTAGACAGGGTCAAATGCACTTTGTTTGACATTACATTGCACTTTCCCTTGTGCTACACAGAAGAGGCTTGCATGCAACGAACGCTTAACTTCAGTGGGCAAAATGAAATTTTTGATGCTGAAAACCAAAACTCTAAGCATGTCTCTTGAAAGTTCTATTTTGATAAAAAGGGTGCTGGCTAGAACTGCTGTACAACACCACCTCTTCCTGCTAAGCGACGGGCAGGAGAGTCAGACTCCAAGAGCATGCGTGGCATTGTGTGGACTGTTTTGGTTAGACACAGCTATTTGACTTTGAATCCAGTGCTACAGACCACACACCTTTCGGCTTTGTTTTCCTTCTTTGTTTCTGACAAGGCAAACGTTTTCCAGGCTGAGGGTGTTTTAGGGGAGCTTTTTTGACTTGTATTTTTTTCTTCTTTTTTAAAAAAAAATTTCTTTTAAAACTGGTTCATAGTTAGACTCAACCTATTCCAGGGTTAGTAGAGCTGTTAACAATGTTTACTACATAAGATGGGATACTGCCTGCCTTTTTCTGTAGTAATTTTGTTTCTCCGATCAGTTCTGTACTGTTTGCTTTCTGAATGTGCAAAGGTGATGGAGGCTATAAAAAGCTTATTAGAGTGTAAAGAAGTGGGAATGTAAAACAATACTGATCTCCTTCTCCTTCTGAAGGTTTGCATGAGAAAAGATGAGGATTCGAGAAATCTCCCTTTATTTTTTATGCAGAAAAGCCAATGTATAATATTTTGATGCTCAGTATACCTTTCCTGACAGCAGTATAGGTTTTCTCTCAATTTACAGCGTTTTTTTGTGTGTTGATAATACTGCAGTTGTCAGCCCAACCATGCTGATTTGCCTCACTGATAATGTATCATATAAGTGACTGAAGGGAGTGGCTTTTTCGTGTTATGGCAATGTGCCTCCTTACCACAGGTACTGTATTTGTAGTGATTCACACTGACCATCCAAACATATTTCTAATTATTTTCTGATGCTGAGTCATGAATGTGTTTGTTCCTGCTTAGTTCAATTCCCTTTTTCTTAATGCTCTTAACTGTTCCCTACAGGTGTTTAGTATACTTAAAAAGCTGTAATAAAGTTGTTAGATGATACCCATTCCTTTTCAAATAGCCTAAAGTGAACTTAGCTCTTACCTCATTTATTTATGTGGCTCTTCATTATTCCTGGAGTACAGCAGACCATTTCAGAAACAGCAATACTGTTGAAAAAAAGGTATAAAATTATGTGAAAACTGAACTCCAGTGAACTCTGTGCATTATATGTTTTGTTTTGCTGCTTTTTCATTAAGTTGCTTTCTTACCTTCTTTCTCTAACCAAACCCTTTAAAAACACCTTGGTGGAGTTTCCTTGTTTTATCAATTACAGACCTGCTGTGTTTTCAGCACTACTGTTAAAATACTGTTTTTGATAGAGTTGCTCATTATTGCAAAAGTGACCTTTCTGCCCTGGTAAAATTAGGTCAGTCTCAAAGGTCAGCATGAACAATTCACTGAAGCAGCTTCACTTCAAGTTGTCTTCCTTCCTGGGAATAAACCACTGGACAGGAGTGCAGTCCCCCGGCTCTTAGCAATCCAGCTCTGCTCCAAAGCAGTACTCACAGCTGTAAGGCAGCAAAAGCTGCTTGCTGCTGCACTTGGGCACTGGTTAGGGCTGCTTGATGTTATAACCACATGCAACTAAAAGGACACTGTAACATAAGTACACTCAAGGAAGTTTAATCATGCTTTGCCTGGGTGGTATTTGGTGTGCACGATGGAGATAACTGCAAGCCACAGTACTGCTTGGGAGCCTTTCTGTAGTATTCTGGGCCTCTGGGCCCTGGGGAGTGTGTCTCTCATTACTGCAGAAGCTCAGGCATGTGCATGAGTGGAGAGATGCTGAAGGGAAAAAAATATATTCTGGGAAAATGGCACTTCCATGATTATTCTGTAAATTGTGCAGCAACACCACAACTGTGGCTTAGGCTGCCTGATAACTCTCTCTGCAGTCCCAGAGCAGATGTGGTAACTTGAGGATCACTCTTCCTTCCCACACCAGTGTCCTTTTCACTTTCCTCAGGTGACAACAGCAGCTTTTGCTTCTTCATTCACTGAATATGAATTCCTTTTTCCACATCAGGCATCCCCAGGTTGGTGATTCTGTATGTGAGCTGCTTGTGCGAGCCTGTTCCTCTGCTTCTGTTGCCTCTCATGCCCTGAAGAGGGGAGCTGTTTCTTCTGTATTACACTTTTTTTTTTTCTCTGACAATAACAAGCAATCCTTTTTTAGATCCCGCCAGTATTAAATCTTGTTTTTCCTTGCCATATACCTACTACAGTTCCATTTACTCATTTTGAGATTTAGACAGCTGGGAAAATATTCTCCTTTCTTCCTTGACTAGATTTTAATAAAAGTATTGTCAAATACCAACCATTTTTTGGATGTTTTTGTCTTGCAGGACCTTCTGGGGAAATAAAATTTCCCTTGTTTCCACCAGAGTTCTTGTATAACACTGAAGGTGGTCAAACATGGATCACAACTCTCCTATATGAGTTTTACAGATGATCTTTGCCTGAAATTGTAAAAAATCTGACAAGAAAACTCAATGACAACTTTGCAGAACTCAAAATTCATTTAGAGTAATGTTGGCTTGAGCCATTGGCCAGTATATAGGTACTGGGAAGGTTGTTTCTAAAATTAGTCTAAGAATTATTCTCCTGGTTCTCTGAACCTCAGGAAGGCCCTAGCACAGTTAGGGGCAAGCAGAGGAGCTTGCTTACACAGTACACACACCAGTCTTCTGCGTTAAGTCACTAGTTCCTTTGTGTGTTACCTAGGTCTACCTTTCCTTTGGGCTGTTGTCAGAAAATGCCCATCTCCTGCTGTGTTTTTTCTTTCCCTTACCTTCAGACACATTTATTAGGAAGCCTCTCCTAATTAGGAGAGGACCAGGACTGCATACAGTACTTGAGTTGTGTTTTCGCTCTGTGATGATGATTGCTTTTTCCCATTTTTTATTCTTTTGTGAGAGTTTTGCTTTTGCAGATTTTTTTTGTTGGTTGGTTGATTTTTTATTTGACTGTCTATAGCAATCCCAAGATCTTACTCCTCAATAGTAATGGTCATCTCAAACTCCTTCACTTAATATGGTAAATTGTATATTTATGTGCATGCCTGAAAGTTTATCCAAATGAGTTTCGTTTGTATCTACATTAAATTATTTGACTATGTAATGTCCAATAACAGAGTGTGATTAAAGCTTTTCTGCAGTTGTTCAGAGTAAGCCCTCATGTTTATCTCCTTGAACAGTTTAATGTATCAACAATCGTATTCGTTGTTTTCTGACTAACCACGTTTTCTGTATGACTTATGAGCATATTGAACTGTCCAGATCCTTCCTTTAATGGCAAGAAGCAACTGTTCTCATAAAGAGTTCACCTTTGAGATCTTCCCACTTCTCCTTTTCAGTGCCCAGTTTCTTTCAGGACCTTCCAGGTAGACATTAATTGAGCATCTTCTGGAAGCTGAAGTGGACTATATCCACCAGACATTTCATTGTCCTTTTAGTACTTCTTTTTGGTTGAGGCTGCTGCCTGCAGAGGTTTTGTTTGCCACCTTACAAGTGACCCTAGATTTTCCATATTTTGGCTCTCTAAGCACTCGATGCTGACCTGTGCAGTAGGGGTGAGAGGCTTTCTGACTGAAAAGCCAGTTTATACAGCTCGGTAATCAGGCAGTTTCTCTGCTTTGTCCGTAGCTGGTGAAATTTGGGTAAATTCCCCTCTTCAGGTGGATAGCTTAAAACCTGCAGAAGGAGATGCTGGTATCCACACTCTGCAGTCCAGCAGGATTGTTTAAAGCAGTATCAGTGGGAACAGTTCCAGGTTAGCCTCTGCAGCACAAAAGACCTACTGTGAGCCAGATCTGTGTCCAAGATGTATTCACATTATGCAAGTATTTCCTGTTCAAGATGACTATTAATCAAACCAGACAACTTACAGCAAAAGCTTTCTATAAAATTCATATTTAGGACATGGCGTAAAGTTACTCCATAAAAACAGTTGTTGATGGTTAAAAAAAAAATAACAATTGGGGAGTAAAAAGACTGCTTCTGGAAAGTGGAATGGCATTTAGCTCTTGTATGATCTCATCTTTATGCTTTTCGTGATTAATACTGCATATTTCTATCAAAAGATGACTGTATTCATTTAACCTTGAAAGTTCTACAAGAAGGGGAACTTGTGATACTGTTTCACAGGTGCCTTGCTGAGAGTGTAATGCATCCTGCATTATGAAAGATAAGCTCTTTTATTACAATTTGACAAGTGTCATGAACTCCCATTACAAGATCTCTGCTAATCATATTGGGGCATAAAAACTGTATTAGGGAGTGTCAGTGACTTTGGCTTATAAAGAGCAAAATGTACTTTGAGCCTGCAAGTGACTGGTGCTTTCCCTTTTCTGTATCAAAACATTCAATTTCAGTGAATAAAAGTCACCTAGGTGATGGGTGACTGCTACATGGAGAGTAAAACAACCATTGAACTTCACTCAAAGGCTTGAGTTTTCCCTGTCATATGATTAAGAATCCCCTAAATTAGAAAATGCATTTCACTTCTGAAGTATCTTCTCAATCAGGCTTTGTTGAACAAAACAGCTGCCATTTTCCTGAAAGGCTTTTTTCCATGCTGCATTTCTGTGCTCCAGTGGCTGTTGGTTGCTCTGGTGGGTTGACCCTGGCCAGATGCCCACCAAAGCCACTCTATCACTCCACCTCCTCAACTGGACAGGGGAGAGGAAAAAAAATATAACAGGCTTGTGGGGTTGAGATAAGGATAGGGAGATCACTCAGCATTTACTGGCATGGGCAAAACAGACTCGACTTCAGGAAAATGTAATTTATTACCAATTAACTGAAAGAGGAGTAATGAGAAATAAAACCAAATCTTAAAACACCTTCCCCCCACCCCTCCCTCTTTTCCCAGGCTTAACTTTGATCCCGATTGCTCTCCCTCCTCCCCCCTCAGCGGTGCAGAGGGGGAACAGGGAATGGGGGTTGGGGTCAGTTCATCACTCAGTTGTTCTTGCCGCTCCTTCCTCCTCAGGGGGAGGACTCCTCACACGTTTCCCTGCTCCAGTGTGGGGTCCCTCTCACGGGAGAAAGTCCTTCATGACTTCTCCAGTGTGAGTCCTTGCCACGGGTTCAGTCCTTCATGAACTGCTCCAATGTGGGTCTCCTCCGTGGTGTGCAGTCCTTCAGGAACCAACTGCTCCAGCGTGAGCCCCCTCATGGGGTCTCTAGCAGCAAACCTGCTCCGGCGTGGGCTTCTCTCTCTCCACGGGCCACAGGTCCTGCCAGGAGCCTGCTCCGGTGCAGGCTTCCCACAGGGTCACAGCTTCCTTCAGGCATCCACCTACTCCGGCGTGGGGGCCCTCCACGGGGTGTAGGCAGTCATCTGCTCCACCGCCCATGGGCTGCAGGGGCACAGCCTGCCTCACCGTGGTCTTCACCACAGGCCGCAGGGGAATCGCTGCTCCGGCGCCTGGAGCATCTCCTCCCCCTCCTTCTGCACTGACCTTGGTGTCTGCAGGATGTTTCTCTCACATATTCTCACTCCTCTCACTCGCTGCAATTACTGCTGCGCAACAACTTTTTCACTCTCTTAAATACGTTATCACAGAGGTGAAAAACGCTGTCGCTGATGGGCTCGGCCTTGGTCAGCAGCGGGTCCATCTTAACGCCGGCTGGCTTTGGCTATATCTGACATAGGGGAAACTTCTAGCAGCTTCTCACAGAAGCCACCCCTGTAACCCCCCTGCTACCAAAACCTTGCCACGCAAACCCATTACAGTTGCACAATGACTCTGCCCACTGAGTGGCTTTTCTTGCACCCGCCAGCCCTGTGTTCCCTTCTGTTGACCCACTTCTGCAGTGCTTGTTTTAAAAATCTCCCCTTCTTCCCTGCCCCGCCCCCAAGATAAGGCTCAGCTACTCTAAATCTGTCCCATCCTCCTCTCTCAGAAGGATCTCTATGGAGTTTCACACTTTAAAGCCTAATGGAGGGTTTCCCCTACCCAGGGCATCTTGTACTAAAGGACAGTCTCAGTTGTTAGTGAGGGTGAGGAGGTGTGTGGCTTAGGAAAGGGGGAGCCACATCACCTTTCTGGTTCCTTTCCCTACTGCTGCTGTGGCATTCCAGGCAACTGAGCTTTCTTTTCCCTTAAGTAGTTATTTCAAAAGCTCAGTCTGGGTGTTGCCTTGTGTAGCAGAGGGTGCGTGATGCAAATTCTGGAGAGGAAGGAAGAACAGTGGTCCTCAGGGAGCTGGTTGGCTGCAAGCCACAGGGCTGTTTAGATCTTGTTGGAGTTATAGGAATGACAGAGCTGATATCTAGGGCCATTTTTCGGAAACGGTTAAAGGAAATCCATCTATGCTTGGTACTTGACAACTCACTGGGAAGCACAGTCAGACAGCCAAGTGCGCTTGCTTGCAGACCTCAGATGTGTTTTATGTTGGCAGTATTAATTCTGAATAGAGCAGTGTTACAAAGATATATTTTATTCTTTTGGAAGTTATAGTTTAATCTGTTCTCTAGGGATGACATGTTCTTTTTAAACCCCCAGCAGTGAGTGTTCACTTTCCATCTTATCTGGACAGACTGCAGAAGATCCAGTCAAATGTTCAAACCCTACCCTGCCCTAGTGCATAGTGAGGTACTTATTAACTGATGCATACTATGATTTTTAAATTTTTTTTTAAAGCAAAACCAGCCCAACTTTATAATTACTTTTATAAAGGTGTCAAAGCAAAACTTTACTTATTCCTGGATACAATTCCCTTGCCAAGCTTTCAATTGAACTGGAGCAAGGCTTCCTCCTCGCCCCATCCAATGATTATAGCAGAGATTTCCTCTCATTAAGTGAACTTCAGATGCAGCCCACCCTCAAATAAAAGTCCAAACATTTTGCTTTGTTTTGGGCAAAGGAGGCAAGGAGGAATTTAAAAGACAGGAGAAAGACAAATAGCCTTTCTAAACAAACAAAGGATAATTGCTCTCATAAATGGGGGTCCTCATAATTTAAGAGCAATAGTTTATATACTTGGTAAGCCTTATAAACAGAGAAGGGAGACAAGAGCCGGAGTTGTGTTCAATAAAAGGTCCAACTCAACAAGGCCCTTGATTGTGAAGTTGTGTATTTTGTGAGCCTCCGCGAAGTTTACTCACTAGCAGCACTGTGCTGTGTGTGCTGATAGCGGCACACAGGAGCAAGCTCTCGGAATTTCTCTGCAGAGGGTCTGAGGAGTTGGAGAGTGCTGTGGCTGAGAGAAGATAGAGGCACAAACAAACCATCCTGTGGATGCAAATCTCTGTTGTGATGTGCAATGTGATATTTTGGGTTTTGCAGGTGGAAGGCTCATAGCCTTCCACAAAGCTTAAATCTAATATGTGCTTATAGTACAGTATATAGAAAACTCTGTCATATACTGGCCAGATGATAGAGACCAGTGGTAAAAGTGTTGGTTTTTTTACGTGACATCAAGTCTTTCTTCATAAGATTTTGAAAAATGAATGTTAAACAGTCTTCCTCCTGAACAGCCTTTTTGGCGGTTATTGATTTACTAGCAGAATCCTCATAGCATGTCTCAGCTTGGATATGTTCTGCATTACAGGTAAACAGAACTTGAACTGAAAACTGAAACTATTTCAAATCATGACCTTAGAGTTGTCAGGTTTTTTAGAGTTGCTTGCAAGATGCTGATGATTCCAAACTGCATAGTACAGTGGTGTGTCCAGAGAGTTGTATTTCAAGTCTGCTAGCATCTCTAACTTGAGGTGTTTCAGAAGTTTGTGTTGTATTATTTATTAGCTTCTTTCTAAACCACCTGGAATCTGCTTGCTTTTTGCTTTATTTTTCTTTAAACTAGAACACTTTGTGTCTGCATACTCAGATTTTGTCTGCTGCAACTGCTGCCTGTGATGGTGGACAGGTTACACCTGGCTCTGGTTGCATCGTTTTTACTGCTAGTGCTGGAAAACAACAGATTGCATTTCAGCAGCCATATCTGAATGCTCAGAGTAGTAGAGGGACTTCAGGACAGAGAAAGATGCATGGCAGGGTAAGCACAACTGTTAGATGAATTGCTTCCTGTGGTTTCCAGTATGTCATATTCTGCAGCATCTTCATGAGATATCTAACACAGTCTGGTTGGTGCTACCATGTGCTCATGCCAACCTGTGATATTCCTGTGAGGCAAGAAATCTTTCTGTGGCTCTGTGAACTCCGCTTGCCTTTAACGCTCTGGTACCAGAACGTGCAGTTACCAGGAAATGAACCTCTTCTGTGACTTGCCATCTGAGAGCTGCTTCTCAGGACGCTAAATGATTGCTGGTGACTAATTAGATGTGATAGAAGTAAGCTGCCAACACTGTGGTGGGGGTTTCAGGGGGCGGTTGGTACTGTGGCATGCTCACAGATTGATGTAATTTAGGTTCCTGTCAGCTGCTTTGAGAACACAGGTGTCTCAAAGTGCCCTGAGGCTCCTTTGTTCCTTCCATGTTACCAGGAGCACTAAGTGCCAGTTGCAGAGGAAGCTGCTCTGCCCTGCTGCCTGCTGAAGCTGGAGAACGCCTGTGCCTGTGTACTGATGGGGAGCATGGAACCGAGCAGCTGAGGTGTCCTGCTCATCTGTCAAAAGAAGACAGGCAATTTGTCCAAGTAGCGAATCTGTCAGATGCATCAGCAGCAGCATCAGGTCTGTTGCTTAAGCTTCTCAACCAGTCTGACTCTTAAACTTTGCCTGGATGTCAAAGCACATGCTGGGGGAAGTCTTAACAATACATTTGATGTAGTGTTTCGTTTGGATACAGCCTTTTGAAGGAAGCAGAATATGAATTTACATCAATGTTGCTAAGACATCCAACAGCATCTGATTCTAATTTGAAATCTAATAGGTTAGTGCAATAATTACAATGGCTTATTTTAAAATATATAATTAAGTATAAACTGAATTTCCTGATCCAGTTTATATTGGTTAAAACATAAGAATAAGCATCTGGCTCCATCCTTTGGCTCCACTCATCATTATCTGTATGACATTTTTTACATCATATTGTGCAGCAGAGTTGTGGGTTTTAACAGAGGGCACACAAAAGAGAAATCAGTGAAATGGCAACACTTTTACACTGTCATACTGAAGCCAGCTCAGTGCACGTGGTATCCTCTGAAACCACTGTGCTTCCCATAATTTGGGAACATGTGCTGTTTCTGCAGCATGGCTCCCACAGCTGCAGCTGCCCCTGGCTCTGGGCCACACTCCACATTTCCCACAGTTGGGAGTTCTGGTCCTGCATTAGGGCATCCCCAGGATGCATCACCCCTCTGGCTGCACTGGAGCTCACCTGAGGACCAAATCCAACCCAAGGTTTATCGTGTCTGTGACTGTGCCACTCTGCTGAGAGGGGAGATGCGTTTAATATGGGAGAATTCATTTAAAACATGGGTAGGAGCCCAGAAAAAACTGTAGGGTAGTACAACTCCAAGTAGCATGACTCCCAGGAAAGTGAGAAGGGCCATTGGCTGTGTGAGTTACAAGGATGCACTGGACACATGCTGGAAGCTGTTTCCCTTGTGGTGTAAATTTACAGTTACAGTATTTTTGTAGCTTGGAATCTCTTAAAGTTTTACAGCTCATATCTGTCTGTTTTCTGAGCAGTGTCATCACAAAGTGTCTCTGTTTTAAACATAGCAAATGAAACCTATGTTAAGTGCCCCTTACTGTAAAGGTATATCAGATACTTGTCAGAAAAACATTCTGTGGCTTAACTAATTAATTTTTAATTCATTTTAGCATAAGTTAAATTTACATCAGCTTAAAAAGTAGTCATTGGTGTGCCTCTGGTTCTTTTTTTTTTTCATATATATAATTCTGCAAAGAAACTCATCTATTGTAATGTGCAAATTCCTGATCTTAAATATTTTAAGACAAAAAATAAGAAAAGAGAGAAAGTTAATAGGGTAAAATCCTTCTGTTTTAATTGTGTGATTGCAATATCCTCATAAGGAATTTGACACCTTTCCCTAGAAAAAAAGTTTTAAGTAATTTATCTGATTGCCTTTAATTTGGTTTCTTAATGATATTAGGTATATGTTATTAAGTTTTCCCTGGCACATGCTTTTATAAATGAAAAGTCAGCTTTTCATTCAGTCATAGCACTTCTGTGGTTTCCAGCACTTTCCATACTTAGTAGGATGATTCAGAGCCACTGTTTCGTTTCTGGCCATCTGTAATTATAGTAATCTGCCTATAGATACAGCCAAATATAGCTATATATGGAAATAATACACATACATGTATGGAGAGATAATTAGATTATACCAAGGTTGTGATTCCCTGCTGGAGAACCAGAGTCTGAATCAGCTGCAGTCCTTGCCAAGGCAGAACATGATCCCTCAGTGCAGGTGTTCAGCATCTCCCTGTTGCTCCACTACGCAGCGCTACCAGTGCTCCACAAAGCCACAGTGAGATCCAGGTTGCTTTTGGAGTTTGTCCGCACCTTTTCTAAGCAATGGCTTTTTGCAGTTGGCTAAACAACACTCTTTAATCCCTAGCTTTATTTTGAAACTCTTGTCGACACCTGCTATAAATCAGTTTTCTCATCCTTAAGAATATAACAGAAACTGCAGTGAATGATGAGTCTCAGCCATGTGCTGGAGTGGAGTACTATTCAGTTCACGTGGATTAAACTAAAATTAGGATCAAAGTAGTTTAATAATGACATGAAATTAATCAGTAGTCAATGAACTGCACATTTGGGTTCAGTACCAGTAATGTCACGGATAAATCACAGCACTGAACACTGAAGAAATGTTAATAAACACATACAAATAAGCAGCTTTAACTAATGCCCAGAAGTTCTAGTCTCTCTTTCACAGGTGCACCCACATCCTGCAGGAGACATGAGTGCTCTCACCTCATGGGGCCTGTACTGCTCCCTGCAGCTGTTGAGGCAGCACCCACGAGCGCGCGTGCACCCTAGGAGGTATGGGTCTCTGCCTGCAGCAGCCTGCTTGAAAGTAGACAGCTCGTGGCCTCTGATTGGGAGGCTGCTCTGTCTGTCTGATGATTTCTTCCTCTTTAAGGTGACTGGTTGGAGGGTGATGATTTTCTTCCCTTTTAACATGATCGGTTTTGGGAAGAATCCTCTCCTTTTATGCATTTTTTACACGTGCATACCAGAAATGGTTCACTCGCATTCCTGTCTTAAAGGGTGGTGTCACCTAGACCATTTACTGAGGTTGGGCCATGCCATCATCATAGGTTCCTAGATCTCATTTTGGTATCAGCAGTAATCTCATGCTGCATGGGCAGGGCGTAGGAGCACACGATCCATCCATACTTTTGTGTACAACAAGGTTGCTAAATGCAGTTCAAGTGTGATGAGGTTGCTTCGTGTTCTTGACATTTTGGAGTTTTTCTGTAAATAAAAATCTAAATTCCCTTCAAGGATCAAACAGCTCTTCACAGAAAGGCTGAAGGGCTCGCTGCAATGTACTGCGGGCAGATGAGGCTTTATTGTGTTACAAGGACTTAAGCGATTTGCCAAAGGAGCAGGCTCTGCCAGCTGTCATCTCAGCTAAAATAACTTATGCTGCCTGAATTGTTCCCCAGATATGGCTGCATTTGCATGAAACTCATTATACTCAGTAAAGAAGACCCAGTAACATCACTGGTGAGTGCTGTAGATACAAAAAGTAAAGAAGAGAAGTGACCAATTCGCTGGAGTCTGCAGGAGCTATGGCTCAGTCCCAAGGCAGGCATCCCACCTTTGTTTTGGAGGAAGGAAAAACTGATGTCCATGCCTAACTATCAGCACTCCAGTGGGTGGAGGCACTCCCCATCTTTCTGAAGCCTTTTCTTATTGTATGGTTTTCAAATGGCTTCTGGCTGTCTTCTGACATAGCAGATCACTTGGGAATATAGGCTGCTCTCCTTCCAGAGTTTATGAAATAGAGATTGCTAAATCAACAGAGGCCATTCAAGATAAAAGCCTTGTGAGTCAAATATCACTTTGGCAAGGTATGTGTTTGTTATCTCATTTCAGTAGACTCAAAGCCTTATAAGGTGTTTTCCTTAAAAAGGCAGTATGGTCAAGACCAGGTTTTGTTCAGTAAGGGGTAACACTCCACGTGAACCATACAGTCTGTCCATTAACCTTGCGCTCTGCTAATGCAGACCGTGGGAACAGACACCTTTCTGTAAGGTATGAGCTACTTTCATGCTAGGGTTTTATGCAGTTAAATCACAGCCTGATGCTGTGGTGGCAGAATTCAAATACTACAAAAGGCATAAGCAAAGAAGCTTAATGGACAGCAGATCATTGATAGCTTGGTTTCCATCTCCAGGTTCATGTACAGACATCCCATTTCAGCAGGTAGTGAACAAAAGACCCCCATTTCATATGGTATGGAGATGCTCCTAGGGAGAATTTAACTCCTGGGATTAAATTGGAGGGACTTTAGTGCTCTAGTACTAGAAAGACCTCTGTAAAACACAAGCTGCCACATGAACTCCTGTCACTGAAAATGCCCTGCTTCAGAAGATGCACTACTTTTGTCACCCCCATTTCCTTCCATGTCTCCTGGTTTGGCTGGGACAGAATCACAGCCCAGCCATGCCAGGTAGGCCATCACCAGTTTCAGGTCAGCCAGGGCAGCTGACCTGAGTGAGCTACAGGTGTAGCCCATCCCATCATGGCATGGGCATTATAAAGGGGAAGGTTTGCTGAGGAAGGGGAGCTCCTCTGGGGTTCCTGCTGAGGTTCCTCCTGCTTCTCTGACTTCTCCTAAGGACTGCTCTTTGGTCAGTTGTGACAACTGGTTATTCATTTGGCTGAGTATGACCCTGTGTATCTCTGTTGGTATTGGTGGTGTTTCATTAAATCTGTTTCACTTCTACCCACAGGTCTCCTCTCTTTTTTACTCAGCTCTTCTCTGTGGCTGGTGAGGGGTTGTCAGGTGATGGAGTGACTGTTATAGTTTAGCCCTGGGTAGAGGCTAAACGTAGACACTGTGTCAAAACAGTCAATCCAAACTAAACAAGATGGATGCCATGTGATGCAGACACCTATTCCCACAAACTAAAAGGTGATCAGAAATTGGCAACAGATTTCACTGTCTTCCAAACTGGATAAGTTATTAAATAGTGAAACCTTCAAAGTTTTGTACTAGTTCCTGAACAACCCTCAGGGCTGCAAAAATATTTTCCTGAGTTGTATGTAATACCAGTATTATCACTGCCTTGCACATGGCTCATGTTCTGTAAATGGAATTAAAATGAAGGAACAAATAAATGTCACTATAACTGCATTATAGTAGCTCAGTAGCCTAACATTTGCAATCTCATCTCACTTCTTAATTCAGCATTTTTCATACTGACACTTTCACAATGTCATGTTACTATACATGGTACCTGCTATAAATAGTCACAAACACAGAATGAGTAGAGTCTAGCTCAGTATAATGAAATGAGGGGAATACTTTCCAGGCAATTACTGGTGTTAGAAGAGTAGTTTTGCCACGAATAGAACAGGGAGAGTGAACCAACCCGGCAATGTTTCAGATTTAGTGGGGGATGAGAGGAGTTGTGATGCTGTGAGATGCTGACTGCTCTGAACTTACAGTAGCCACTGGTACTCTGCACATCCCAGGATGTACTCAGCATCCAGATACCGCACAATCAACCTCTTCGCTTGTAAACCCAGTGAGCTGGAAAACGTGAAGTCACTGCAGGTTTCTAAAACATTTCCTAATATAAATTCTTTTTACCTCCTCAGTAGAAGTTTTTAAATGGGACTTTGTGATCTCTCTTTATTGGCTGTGCTCCATGTTTCCAAATTATACTGAAAAATGCTAGAAATACATTTTTATACATTTCTTTTTGTGTGTTAGACTCTTACTTGAAGTCTTCTCCAATTAAGAAGATGGTGAAGTCATTACTATAATTTGTCCTCCTGAAACTTCAGTTCCTAGTGAACTGTAGCACAGTGTTAAATGTGTTTTCTAGACCCCGAGGCCCATTGCATGTACCTTAATTTACATCACACTTCCTGTAAACACAACCTTGTCATTGCTGTGCTGCTCAAATATAATAGTACATCAGTTGGACACTGCTTTGTTCTCTGAGCTGCTTAACAGAGCATAACTTTTACCTGTACTTTGTGTCAATCAGTCTAACTTCTGAAGTTGGTCTTATAAGGAAAAGTTTCTGTTGAACTGAAGGTAGCCTGAGTGTGAATTCATGAGGATTTTAGTACCAGTTTAGTAGTCCAGGTAGTCCTTGTCCACAGGCTTAACATGGTACATCCCACCAAGAAATCTGTAGCCTCAGCTCTGCAGAGAAGGAGAACACATGCTACTTTTTCTGCACCGAGGAGGAAGACTAGCAATGGAGTAGGCTGCTCAGGAGTCCCAGAACTGAGGCTAGTGAATGCTCTCTCTCAAACTCAAGTTGTAAGTTACAAAGATCTTCAGTATATTCATTGTATTGTAGGAAGAAAAGAGAGTATCTTGAGGAATTTTCACTGAAGCGGAGCAGTCTTATCAGCCCACATAAGCACCGTTTAATATGCTTCTGTGGATCATGTACACTGCAGCGAACTTCATCCTCTGTTCTCCCAAAGTGGAGAATGGTCTGTATATTATGAATCAGGAGTACAAAATCTGTAAAAGCGTGTACTGAAACAACCTTAAAAAAGTCGTAGCAAGGGCATTGCTTCTCAGCACAGTATCTTTGCCAACCTGAAGGAGAAGAGTGGCACAGCTTTACTGACAAAAATAAGAATTGTTTACTGACTGTTATTCTGTTCTTCATTTTTCATGCATCCTGACAAATTCTTTCAGTAGGACTTCTACATCTCTGTTTTAGAAAGGCAAGAATGGCTGTCAAATCAGGGCTGGCTGATCATAAAGGATGGGAAAGTTCTTGGGTCATCTTGTTTGAACAGCAACTTAAAGCAGAATTTTCCTCATAGATAAATTCCTTTATTGTTGTGTTTTGGTTCTTTTTTTATCTCACTGTTTCCTAGAAAGCTCTAGATGTCAATCCCAGCTCACCCTCTTGGCAGCCTATGCCTTGACCTAATTGTGTACTGTGTGATAAATTTTGACCCTCAGCTACAATGCTTTCTCTTAGTCTCAAACTTTGCTACTGCTCCTTACATACCTTCCCAAGTACAGTAACATTTCCATCGCCTCTGTCTTCTATCTACATACATTGGAGGTGATGGTATATGTTAGCATATCCTTTTGGATCTTCAGCTACATAGGTCAAGATTACTTAACCTCTTCACTCAGAACTTGTGAAGGAACACATCTATTACGACATTTTCATGAGGGTTTGATTTGCTTTAATTAGGCATAGTTTGTTCTTCTATACGAGGCCTCAAAAAGAAGAGGCTTGCTGAGTTGAGTTGAATTGGTAGTTGCAGAATAGTTGAGTTTAGAAGGGACCTCTGGAGATTTCCAACCTCTGGCTCAAAGCAGGGCTGAATACAGCACGTTGCCCAGCACTCAGTCTTCAAGGATGGAGACTCCACAACTTAATTCTGTGCTTGACCACTCTCAATTTTGTTTAAATAGGGATTTCCTGTATGTCAGTTTGAACCTACCGTCTCTCGTCTGTTCACTGGATACCACTGAGAAGAGCCTGGCTCCACCTTCTTCACACCCTCCCTCCAGATGTTTATATACATTGATAAGATTCCACTTCTTATATGTCAGATGCTGCAATCCCTTAATCATTTCTGTGGCATTTCTTGCCAGTATATCTGTGTCTCTCTCATACTGGGGAGCCCAAAACTGGACACAGCACTCCAGGTGTGGCCTCACCAGTGCTGAGCAGAAGGGAAGCAGCACCTCCTTCAACCTGCTGACAACGTTCCTCCTAATGCAGCCTAGGATGCTCTTGGCCTTCTTTACAGTGAGGGCACATTGCTGTCTCGTGTTCAACTTGTGTCCACGAGGACCTTTTCTGCCAAGCTGCTTTCCAGCTCGTTGGCCCTCAGGCTATGCTAGTACATAGGGTTATTCCTTTCCTGGTACAGGATTTTTCATTTTGCTTTGTTGAACTTTGTGATGTTCCTGTCAGCCCATTTTTCTCCAGCCTGTCGAGGTCCCTCTGGACAGCAGCCTGACCCTCTGGCATATCAGCTGCTCCCCCCAGTTCTGTGTCAGCTGCAAACTTGCTTGGGGTGCACTCTGTCCCATTATCCAGGTCATTAATGAAGAGGTTAAAAGGTACTAGCCCCAGCACACCAGCAGTGACTGGCTTCCAACTGGACTTCGTATCATCGATGGCAATGCTTTGAGACCAGCAGTTCAGTCAGCTTTCAGTCCACCTCACTGTTCACTTATCTAGTCTGTGCTTCACCAGGTTGTTGATAGGGAAGTTATGGGAGATGATTCCTGTGTAAAATAGCTCAAGAGGATTTTTTTTTTCTGCCCATAAATCACTAACTTTATGATCCGGTAAACATGGTATTATTTGTCACATGTGATGGAAGTTTTGGGGTAGACTATTTTTTCTGTGAATTCTGTCAAAAAAGTGGCCATCCTGTCTACAGGTATCAAGAGCCAGTGCTGAGCTTCAGGGAATTCTCTGGATGGGGGGCAAACACTGCAGAACAAGTATCCCTTAAGCCCATAATGGCTCTGTTACCAGCTGGCACTATTTGCCTGCTTGAGCTTTATCATTTACCGTCTCAGTCACAAAAGGTCTTTTTTTTAACAGGAGGATCAGGCACCAGTTGAGATGGAGCTTGACTTGGTGTAATGGAAAACACAAACTCTGCAAGACCCCAATGATGTGAGATCAGATTTGAAGATGCCTGGAACCATAGTGCAAAGCTTCATACAGTGCCTGTTTGGAAGTGGGACTTAAACTTCATATGCTCTTTGCAGGAGGTGTATTAGAGTTATTGCATTGAATCACAGAATGGTTGAGGTTGGCAGGGACTTCTGGAGGACATCTGGTCCAAACCTGCCACTCAAGCAGGGCCACCTAGAGCTGGTTGACTAGGAACATGTTCAGGTGGCTTTTGAATAACTCCAAGGGCAGAGACTCCACAACCTCTCTGGGAAACCTGTGCCAGTGCTTGTCACTGTCACAGTAAGAAGTGTTTCCTGATGATGTTCAGAGAGAATCTCCTGTATTTCAGTTTGTGCCCATTGCCTCTGGTCCTGTCACTGGGCACTACTGAAAAGAGTCTGACTCTGTCTCCTGCGCACCTTCCTATCAGGTATTTATATATATTGATGAGATCATCTTGGCAGGTTCACTTTTTTCTTAACCTTTGTAAAGAAAAGGGTCTTCCTCTTTTGTCAAGATGCCAAATATTTCTTGATTCCAAATGCTGCTGCTGCTGCTCTCCTGTCTTTAAGTCTACTCCCTGAGGTATCATCCTAAACTGGTGATATTAAATCTGAGGATAAATGTGAAATTGCATATAGAGCTAGAAGTCAGTCATGCTGCTTAATATAATTAGGTTAGGTTACTCTGAAAAATAAGAGGCTGAAGGATTTAGATAATGCCAAAGTTCTTGCTTCGAATAATAACTTTTAGCAATTGTGTAGATGTAAACATCACATTGTCTTTTTCCGCATATTGATTTTGATTTAATGAAATAAAAATGACATGAAAACAATTGGTTAATAATATTGTTTATCTCATTTCAGTAAATTGAAATTGCAGTGAATTGCGAAGGAATAATTACAGTCAGTTAATGTTTTATGCACAATGAAGCAATTATTTATCATGGCTTTCAGTAGACTGGGAAGTTATTGAAGTTGCCATAAATATGGAGTGCTGAATTCTTGATTTACTTGCATGAATGTACATCTGTGATACTCTGCAAATGTCAGAGTACCATATGCTATTGCATATAAATAGCAATCTGCAATTTATACATGACAAGTCAGACGCAGCAAGTGGGACCTCAGACGGCAGGGCTGGGTTTCAGAGGATGGCTAATGCACTGATTTTGCAGTTGTAAGTACCATCTGTTTTTACACAGTCTGGGCCTGCTTCACACTGGTGGTCAGGAATCCACGTAACTTAGTGCACTTGGGCTTGAGCCAGTTACATTTTCTAGTAGGAGAAAGCTGCCAGTGGCCATGTCTACTTCCCAGCTTAACTCCGCATTTCCCAGAAACAAAATTTTAGTCCTTGTGGTTCTGAATAAGCACTATGTGCTTGCTCAGTGCATTGTTGTATGAATATTGCATGTGTTTGTAACAAAAGAGGGGACTGCTTACTGTCACTCCAGGGCGCTTGTAACGTCAAGTGTTTATTATGAAAAATCCTCGGTTTATGTATCTTTCTTAGAGAGAGATACTGCATAAGTTAGATTGTGCTGGTGTCCTGGGTTTCTGCTTTGGAGACCTTTGTTTCTTTTCTTTCAGCCCCTCCAGAGTCTTCCTCTCACCGAGGTCCCAAAGGTGATTTGTTGGGGAACTGGCTTTGGCCAACTCTTTGCTGAATTTATTCCTTTGTCTGTAAGCGTAGTGGTAGCATTGTGGATTTGCAAGAAACATAAAACTGGATTGAGTGACATTTTTCTGCCATTCCTTCAAAAATCCCTGGAGACCAGCTTTCCTTTCTCATTTTGGCCACAAGTCAAAAGGGAGGAGGGATGCCACCCTAGAAATGAGGTATTTGCCTGCAAAGCAAGAGAATGCTTGCCAGGATGCTAGCGGGTGCTTTTGAAGGAATCTCATTGCTGGGTAAGAAAATAAACTTTGGAAACTGAAGTGTAAATGTATATGAGCTGATCGAGAGCAGGTGTTGCAGGTTGGCCTTCGGTTCAGAATTTACACAATTCTGATGATTTTCTGTAATCCGCAACCATCCTACAGGCTCTTGGTGCAGTCCCTCCTGGTCTGCAAAAGCAGTAGTCTGGGAGTAAACACTTCTGCTGATTTGTAAAGCCTGGAAAACTCTTACTGCCGTGGTGTAACTGTCCTACAGGATTGAAAAGAGCTCACCACGCCCATCCTGGAGTGAGCAATGACATGGTAATTAATCATGCAGTTTTTAAAGGGGAGGGTTGTATTCTCTTCTCTATTGGCAGCTTTTTTTTGTCGTGTTGTTATCACTCCCTTACTGATAACTTACCTGGTAGAGGGATATGGCATCTGCTTTGATGTACGACTCCTCAGCTGGGACATCAGGTGAGCGCTTGCAGGTGTCTCACAGGACAATCCAGAAGGAGCTGAGCTGAACCAAGCTGAGCTGGGTGGGGATTTTTGTAATCTAGAGGCCTTCTCTTGTGCTGTGTACAACTCTGTCCCATAATTTGGAGGGTTGTCTTTTCCCAGATTATCAGCAAAACCTATGTTTACAAAGCCTCCATTTATTTTAGGAAGGATATTTGGGCTTTCTAAATTACATTGATTTAATGACTCCTTTGCATCTAAACTTGAGTGTTAAGAGATGAGCACAACTTCGTGGCTTTCGATCACTTGCCACTGTTCTTTCTTCTGTTTAACCTGTTCCTTACCGTTTATTTCTCCAGTCTTGGAGGTGAAATCCTGGACCCCCTGTTAATTTGAAAGTCAAATCGTTTCTGAGAGATGTGGACTTTTAAAATGCCAATATTTGATTATGAAAAACAATGTTCTTTTACATGAATAATTCGCTCTTAGTGAATATGCTGGAAATAGTCATTCTTGGGGGAATTATTTGTCTGCTGTAGAGTTTGCTACCAACTGGATGGAAGTCATCTTGATTACACAACAAAGTGATTATGTTGTCAGCTTTCCCCTGAGACAAGCATTCCTCTGCTTTGTATATTTCTGTCAGTTTAGAGCAGCGCACATCTATCAGAACTATATTTCTGGGTTCTCCAGGTCCTCTTGGTTTTGATCCACGTCAGCAAGTGGGGGTTTTGAAAACATTTCCCTCTCATAAATTTATGTTCAGCAACTTATCTTGAAGTTCTATAATAATGTAAACTGATACAAATTCTTCCGTTTTTGAGAGCTGAAATAGTGGAAGAGCCACACCTGACTGAGGCAGCTGACTGGATTAAAGCCTTTTGAAGTTGGGAGCCATTACGCATTTTTTTCCAGTTTTCTATATAAATTTCAAAGATACTTTTGCATCAACAGGAAATTCATGTCAGCATATCATTCAAAGACAGAGTAGGATCTGTTTGACCCAGTTCAGTGTCACTCTAAGTGGCTGGTTCTTGACAGGTGTGTATAGCTTGAGAACCAGTACTGAACAGTGTGCACTCATCTTACCTGTATATATGTAAAGTGGGTTTTAAATCAAAAATTAAGATCAATACATAAAAAAGTGGAACATGGAGATGTAAATGTTGCCTCATCAGGCAGAAAAGTATTTTGCCTGACAAAATTTTGACCTTCTTGTATCGCAGAATAACTCAAAGAAAAGGTAGAATATATTTGTAAGCCCATTTCACGAACCAAATTGTTCTCTGGATGAGTTGGAAAGGTTTTTTGTATTCACCAGGGCGGAGTTCCTGGGTTAAGACTTTCTAACAGCTTGCCAGGTAGAGAGAGAGAGAGAGAGAGAGAGGATGGCAGGCTTTTCAGTATGACTTTGAAATTAAGCAAACTTTTTGTTGTCCTACTTCTCTTAAACCATGGAAGTATACAGAAGATGCTTATGTATAAGCATCTTGTAAGTGCTTATTTTCATTTTAACCACAATTGGTTTGCACATTTCAAAACAATGCATTGAACAGCAAAGAACTGGATCCCCATAGGTGTGGTAATCCTGAAAACAGGGGACAGTGCAATGCAACGTGTCCCATCCGTTGATAATCCAGTCCTGAGAACCCAGCAGGGCACAGAATGCCTCTCCTCCAGGTGGTACAGGTTAGATTGGGAGGTGGTAACTCATGATTTGGAGGAGGTGCACAGAGGGTTCTTCACTAACCAGTGGGTTCATCTACGTTAGCATTTTTGTTTTGGTCCAAAGCTCACTTCTGAAACTTCTCTCCCCTTAGTCCCTGCTCACCATGTTTTAATTACCACCAGAAGGTATATGAACCCAGTTACTCTCAGGTGAAACTATAGCAATAAACATGTTCTGGCAGGACAGCTAAAGCACCAAAGGCAACCGCTACTGAGTATTCAGGTTTGGGGATGAAATTAGACATTGGCCAAAACGGTAACAGCCACTTCGCAGGCTTGTGGATGTTGGGTTCTCAGCAGTAACAGTTTTGCTCCACAGAGCTCCTCTTTCTGGGCTGCACTCCTTGCTAGTGTAGATATAAACTAGCTCAGCTGGAGGAGCTCCCTAGCATACTGCAAGGAGTTGGGAGAGGATCTGACTTGAAGGGGTTTAAGAAGAGCTTGTACTTAAGCATGTATGGAATTTATTTTGGGGTAAGATATTTACTGAACATGGAAAAAATGCACCATCCCATCTATCTCTATGTAATTTCCCAGCAATTAGGCACTGACGAACCCTTTTCTCAGAACTGCTGTGCTAGTATCATCAGGGGTACCAAAGGCAAATTTAAGATGCTTTGATTTCATCAGTTAGTAGGTGGATTACTTTCTTTCTTTTTTTCCCTTCAGTCTTCATAGTTTTAGCTTTGCTCAAAAATATGGGGATAAAATTAATTCTTCCCACGTGGCAGGGGACAAAATCAGTAGGGGGGAAATTAGTTCCAGCTTTTGACAAATACATTGCAAGAAAGAATTATTTGCTTAATAAAACTGTAATGATTACTTCACTTGCAGTGCAGTTTGACTTTAAGCATCTAGTGTGAATATGCCAGAAATACAAGATCAGGTCTCCAAATGTATGTGGAGGAGTTTATGGACTAAAGAAAACTGGAGCTCAACATCGCAAGGAAGTTACACCAGTATAATCCAAGGTGTAAAATGTCACACAGAAACTACTATGAAATGGCTTCAAATTTAAGTTAACATATCCCTCTTCCACATGGTCTTGTAACAATGCCTCTAGTCTTGTACAATAGGTACAGTTTCTTATTATATTCTATGGGAGGTTTTTAAAAACTATAAAAGGTTATTTTGAGTTCTGTGGAACCATTCTTTCCAGGAGCATGTGGATGCAATTACTTCGTGAGCTCCAAGACTGCTCATTCTTACACTGAAAAATAGAGCTTTATCACAGGTCTTTGCTCAGATTATTGCACAACCTGCAGGATCTCACAGGATAAGAAATAAATTTTCATCTTTGCCAAAGTGGTTTTGTTCCTTTGACCTTACTTTTCAATCTGATTTTCTGTATTAGTAAGAATAAATTGTCTGGTGAAAGGGAAACAGTAGCTGTAACTTATCTCAGGTTTATTTAGACTTTTGTGTGTCTGTGTTGGAGACAAACCAGTGAAATATGGACTAAATAAAATCATCATAAGGTGGCCACTGAAGAGGAATAGTATATTGTGTAGTTATCACTAACTGTCAACTGTGATCACGTTTCAAGAAGGACCCTTTCGGGATCTTCCCTCCTATACCTTAACAGTATTCATTAATAGGTTGCTAGACTTCCCATCCCTCTCCAGAAGTTTGAATTGAACTGAGACACAAAACTACCAATACACAGAGGAATGGGTTAAAATTTATGACACTGGACCTGCGGTATATTTGGAAAACTGAAAATGAGCACTATTTGAGAAGGTTGCTCAGTACTCAAAATGCTCTTGAAAAAATAGAAGATTAAGGAGAGAGAAAACATACCATTCTCTAAGGAGTCAGGTGTGGGGAAGATGAATAGTTTATATAAACATGAATGAAGAAAATAAATGGCCAGGCAGCTGTATGGCACATGGGAATCTGGGCAATACATCAAATTGCATACTGAATGCCTCATCCTTCTGAGACTGTTGAAATCTGGAAGGTTGACAATGTGGGTTCCATGAAATATAGGTGGGAAGGATTCCACTTTAGCTGCTGCTGGTGAGGTGCGGTGGTTTGTGGTACTCAGTTCAAAGCATTGCACTTTAAGAGAAATGCACACAGATTGGAGAAAATTTAAAGGAAGAACTAGGAGAAACTGTGAATATTAGTAATGTGACTAGGAAGAAAGGGCTGAAGTTTGAGCAAAGGTACATGAGAAATCCTTGCAGAAAGAGTGCAGCCCTCTCATTCTTTGCAATTACTAGGAGAGGGGCAAGAAACAGCTTCTTGTATGAGTTGGGTAAGAGGAAAAACTTAGAAACTTGATGTGGTGACAACACTGGAACAGGCGCCTCAGTGAGCTGAGTAATAGCTGTCCCTGGAAATTAAGAACCGGGCAGACATGCACATCGGAGATGGTTTAAGTGTACTTGATGTACTTGGAGAGAGACAAGAGAGCTTATCCAACTCTGTTTCTCATTCTGTATGTTCCTGATTGCAAAAGGTTGCAAAATCACGTAGATAATCTCTGCCGGGCAACCCTCGCCCTCTGGCGTACTTGAACACTGCAGCCCTGCGCAACTTTGCACGGTGAGTTTTGTTCCAGCTGCCTCTTTGCTGTCACGGGCTGTCTGATTCCTCCCAGCCTCCTCAAGCTGGGAGGGTCTGAGGTCCATAGGGTAACAGCCTGAGAGAAACACCTGAGGAGGTTTGCACTGTGGAAAATGCTCTTTTGTAGATATCACTTTTTCTGGGACTTTGTCCACATACAGGGCCTTAGAAAGCAAATGGCCCTATTGTAGCCTGCTGCCCTAGCTAACTCCTTTTCCTAATCTCCTCTAAGGGCATACAGCCATATTTGACATCTGTCTGTCAAATTTAACATCTGTCTCTCCTTGAATCAGCCCGCAATGTTCTCCCTGTAGAAGCCTGTCAGCTGCTTCTGTTCCCCTTTGCACTGTGGACTGTAGCTGCTACAACCATTAAGCTCTGACTTTCCCCAGTCTCTGTAAAATGAGTACTTCCTTGGCATGCACAAAGTTGATGGTATCCTGGTAAAACTGTGAAGTCTATATCCACATTGCGCTTAGTAAAATATGTAATATCTATGCAGCAGTGTTACTGAAGAGGTGCTAGGTAAGTGGTGTTTCTGTTCTATGTGTAAATGCTTCTTGCGCACATGCTTTTGCATCTAATATTTTGACAAAAATGCCAATTGCTTTTTATTTTTCTCAGCTACTCTGATTTTTCAGAGCCTGAACATAGTTTAGTTTAATTCTTGCCTTAGTGTTGCTAAAAACCTCAGTGGTGACAGCAGATCAACACGAAGGATCCTTTTTAGTTGTCAGATAAGATTCTTGAGGTTGGATTGATATTTACCAAAATTTTCATTTTAGTTTCGTTAACTTGAGGAGCTAGGATTCACTTTTTAAAAGGCACACTAGTACTACCGTAGTGGAAGCTGCCATTGAATGGAGTCACTCTAAGCATGGAAAATAGTTCAATCTTAAAAAGTCCGTGCTGGGGTCCGGACATCAAGTGTCCTCGGTTAGAGTGCATTGCTGAACTAGGGCAAATACAACATTTTTTTCTCTCTCTGGTTCTGAAATCAGAGACTGCATATTGTTGCCAATGCCAGAAGGAGCAGAGACTAGATCTTGGTTTAAATAGTATATATTTAAAGCCTCTTTTTCCACAGATGTATGTATTAATTAGGAAACAAACTAGGGAAAAAAGAAAACTCTTGAAATAAAGCAGATTCCTAATGGAATAAGAAAACTCCCTCCAGTGCATTTTCTCCCTCTGTGTCAGCTTTTATAGTTCTGGCACAGATCTTTTGAGATTTCTTTAAAGATTGTTAAGAAATTTTCTCTTACATCAACAAACAGTTCTCAGAGCCTGAGCAAAGCTTTAATAGAAAGCATCTTGCACAGAAGACTGGTAATCAGTGGGGAAAGGGGCAAAAGAGGTTTTAGGGAGGGAAGCAGAGGGCTTCTTCATAATTTGTTTTTTACTTTCTAAGATCACCAAAATGTGAAGCTACGTTTCAGGCTTGTAAACAACATTTTTTTCCAGGAAAATAAATGCTTGTATAGGGCATGTGTGTATAAAGATGTGTGTTGGAGAACTACAATCAGGAACTTAATTTGCATGTGCAGGGTTGTGTTTATTAATGTTACACTCATTAAGTTGCCCTGTCTCAGACTGACTCAGCCTGTTAGCCAGCTCTCAGTAAATGGTGAAGAACAAAATTTGAAGGAAATGCTTAGCAGTTCGGATAGCGCTATAAGCCTTTCCCTACAATACTTGAAAAGCCTGGAAAATGTGTAGTGGACCAAGTGTTTTGCTGAAGCTTTAGATGCTAGCAAAAAGCTCTTGGACTCACCTGCTATTTTTTTCTTTTCCCCTTAGGGGTGTACAACAAACAGTAAACAGGAATACCTCTGTACGGAGTTCAGCTGAGCTACCAGCAAAATTCCTATCTGAGAGTGTATTCCATTGCAGGCTTAGCATATCAGTAATGCTCTCTTGACTCTCTTGTTTCAACATAGTGACGACACTCCAGTCTTTTTCCAAAATACTTTGGAGTGTGGAGAGAGGGTGCGTGCATATGTATGGGTGTGTGTCTGTCTGGAAGTCCATGCCCCAAAGGTGGAAGGTTCAAATGACGCACCTTCTGGATTGAAGGTAAAGGAAATACAGGGTGCACATCTGGAACTGCAATACTAATGAGAGAATTAAGAGAGCACGAAGCAAGCATGGAGCATACTCATAAAACAGGAGGTCAAACTTTTTTAGCTCTAGGTCTAAGTTAAAAACCACATTTTGGTAATTCACTGCGCACCCAGAATGTCTAAGGTATTGATTATTCACAGAGTGCCCAGAAGGGGTGAAGGAATGCCATTTGTGATCCAGAAGGAGCAGAGGTTAGCCATATTAGCTTGGTGCTTTGATCACCAGGGGCGGGGGAGGAGAATCATGGAGTACTGAATGCTTTTTTATACTTAAGTAGGAATGGAGAGTGGGGAAGAATGTAACCGTGCAGAGATTTTTAGGTGTTTTCAACAATAACTGACTAAAAATGTATGTTTTCAAAATATGCTGGGACACTGTCTTACAGGAGGTAATCATTCCCACAGTACTAAAAACTGCTTATAGCAGATGTTAAAAAATGAAATGCTTTTGATTTTAGTTCTGTTTATTTTTCGGTGTAGAAACAAGTGTTTGTTCTGTGGATTTTATTTATATAATTTTGTTTTCCCTTTTTGTGCTGGTTTGTGTAAAAACAAACAACAAAACAAAAAGCCCAAAACAAATGAAAAAGTAAAAGGAAAGGAAAGGAATTCACAATACCAAGTATATGTAGTAGTGGAAGATACGTCCAGCACTTGAAAAAATGTGTATTCTTTTATATTAGCACTATCCTTGTCTTAAAATCTCGAGAAAAGAGCAAAAAGTCTGGCACATCTTCTGCATATGTTTAACTTCAGGCACTGTCATTTGGTTTGGTGGTAATGTGAGGGAGGTCAAACATATGGTAAGTTCTTGCAAAAATTAATCTAGGGAACTGTTGATTAAGTGGTCTGTGGAGTCAGTGCCTGTCTGCAGGAGCCCGGCAGCTGCTGATGGGTTGTGTTGGTTTTTTTTTTTCCTCTCCAGCTGTAAATCTCATTTTTAAAATACCAGAGTGTACCAGACTCTTTCCAAATAACACTCCTCGATGCAATTATTTGCAATAGCTGCCAGGGGGGTATGAGGAGGTCTCAAAGGGGAGCAGAGGGTCTGCAAAACCCACTCTGCATTAAGATATGGTTCTTGCTCAAAAATACCCAAATCCCTGGGTTAGGTCTATGTAGCCATAGCATAGACTCAGAAGCCTTGAAGAAAATGTTTTCCTTGACACTTGGGAAGTACTGAGTTTCTGTCTAAGTAAAACAAGATACAGAAGAGCAAGAGGGAAGGAGCTGGGTAGTGTAGATTTTTCGTTCACAGTGTGAGATGATGATTTTGATCTCTCTGCAACTGAACTAGCTGATCTTGGGCAAGCTGCTGGACTTTGTGTGGGTCCTTCAGCTAAGTAATTGTGCCTCTGCCTTGCAGACATGCTGTGAAAATGCAGGGCTGTGGTTGCTACTGTTGTAGCTGGTGAGATCGGAGCATGCCTGTCCTGAGCTAAATAAAAGCTTGGTGGGGAAATTCATGTGTAATACACTGATCAAATTCATCTGATTTACTTATATGTATGTACTTCATTTAAAAACTCTGCCTAAACCCAGATTTGTGCAGATTTGTTGAATGCAGTTCTGGCTCTACTCTGCTTAGTGCTGTCACAGTTGCAGAGCTGTAGAATCAGTGTTACTTAAGGAGATGGCTTTGCACACTTCCCTGAAATGTCTGAGCACTGATGTGATAGCAGAAGATGTGGAGGAAAGCTTGGTGCTCTAAAACCAATGTTCTTATTCCATTTGTGTTACTTGTTATTCTACTGGGCACTAAATTATGGTTCCTGTATTTGTCTCTGGATGGTGCTTTTCTTCATGAAAAATTTCTGTTGAGATCAGCATTGAGAGCTTGGAGATGGGAGAAGTGTGCTCAGCAGCAGCATTAATCTCTCATACACTGGCTGCATCTTGTGTAGCGTACTGCTAAAATATCTCAGGGTCTCTAAATGTATTGCCCATGACATTTGCTTGACTACCAAAATTACATCCTGATTGTCTTCCAGTCTTTTACTTGCTTTGCTTGGAGAGCTGAGAGCAGGAGTGGAAATGACTCATAGGCAGCAATGTCAGCACAGAGGGAAAACAGTTGAAATAATCTTACAGCAAAGACAGCCTTTCTTAGTAGCAGAGGCCCTTTGTTTTTGTGCCTGCTTTTTGGCAGTAAAGTGACATAAAGAAGGTAAAGAAGTAGCAAATTGTTTTGTGTGGGGTTTTTTGTGTTGACTGCTTCCAGTGTGACAATTGGTCCTAGCGAAACCAGTGTGTAAATGTTGTGCAACATCTCTCTTTCTAGGCATGCTGTTTCTTTGCCACGTACTTTTCTGGGCTTGTTTTTTCAAATCCAGCTGAAGTTCACTTCAGTCCATTGGAAAGGAGTGCACAGCCAACCCCCCTTCAAGTACTAGTCACTGGCCTTTTGGTTGGACTGCTGAGTCCCAGCTTACATGAATGAAAAATGAATTTCTTTAATGACACAATGAAAATAAGTGTATGAGATTGTGCTTTTCCCATCTGCCCAGGTCTGGTGAAAGAGGTAGCATTTGACTTGTGAGCTCTTCTTTGGCGTCCCACTGAACGGCTGAGGGAGCTGAGAGGCGAAGGGCCACAGTATTCCTCCCCTAACAGCTCACAGCTGCCTCAGTAGTGCCAAGGTTATGGGCAGTTACTCTGTCAAAAAAAGCCTACGACTCAAATGTACTCATTTCTTGCAGTGTTTAGTTGAGAGTGTAAAGAATTAAAATCCCTGGACTTCAGCTGCTGTCTCCTCTTCATTACGGGGCTCAGACCTGCAGCCTCTCCTTTGCTAGCATGGCTGTGACAGCATAGCTAGGGGTGCATCTCTGCCATGTACCCAATACTAAGGTGAACAGTGTTTTCAGAGTATACTCTAAGATAGATTTTGAAATGCATGTTTCCTAACTCTCACTGGTAAAAATGACTGCTTAACCCTCAACAAACCCCGAAGCCCATCGTGCTCCATTGACAAACGGGCTAGCACAGTGCTGCGCTGTGCAGAGAGCTCCGTGTCCACCCACCACTTACTGAAATCGTGTGTTTTGTCTTCTAGACTCTGACCTGAGCATGCGGACACTCAGCACACCCAGCCCAGCATTAATATTTCCACCAAATTCCCCCGGTTTCCAGAATGGCAGAGGGTCGTCAACGTCTTCATCCTCAGTCACTGGGGAAACGGTTGCCATGGTCCACTCACCACCTCCAACCCGTCTCACTCATCCTCTCATCCGGCTGGCATCCAAGCACCAGAAGGAACAGGCCAACATAGACCGGCTGCCCGACCACTCCATGATCCAGATATTCTCCTTCCTGCCCACCAACCAGCTGTGCCGCTGTGCCCGTGTGTGCCGCCGCTGGTATAACCTTGCCTGGGATCCCCGACTTTGGAGGACTATTCGCCTGACCGGCGAGACAATCAACGTAGACAGGGCTCTTAAAGTGCTGACCCGGAGGCTTTGTCAGGATACACCCAACGTATGTCTCATGTTGGAGACGGTAATTGTTAGTGGCTGCAGGCGGCTCACAGACAGAGGACTCTACACCATTGCCCAGTGCTGTCCAGAACTGAGGAGGCTGGAGGTATCTGGCTGTTACAACATCTCCAATGAGGCGGTCTTTGATGTCGTGTCACTGTGCCCAAACCTGGAACACCTGGATGTGTCAGGTAACAGAAAATACTTAAATATTAATGCCTCTGATTCTAAGAGCCTCGTGCTTGTCAACCCCTGGCCCCACAACTGCACAATTTCCCTTTCTGTATTGTCTTCCAAGTCATATGCCAGTCTCCTAACACAGTACTGGTGAGACAGGCACCGCTCAAGTCTCAGTGCCCCAGATGCCAGCAGCACCTCTTGAGTGCCTGGGCCTCCTCCAATGGGGAGGAGCTAGCAGAGATGGCCCATTCCAACAGCACAAGTACTTTTTATAGATTTTTGCGCAAAGCACCCTTACAAGGGCCCATGTTGCAGTTAGTGCTGCGTCGTACGGTGAAGGCTATTTACTTCAACAAAATTTATCTTTTTCATATACATATATAGTTTATATGTAGATTTTATATATAATGTATATATCTGTAATCTGGTAAGTGACTTGAGGAGGAGCTCAGAATCAGTGCTAGACTTTTGTCTGGGTATAAATACCAATTGGCATCCCTAGCTAAACTTCAAGGACCCCCTGTTTCCGTTGCTATTTTAACCAGACCTAGTTAGCTTGGACTTTTTTTTGTTTTGTTTTGTTTTGTTTTTTAAAAATAGTGTATTTATTTGCTTAGTTGCTTTCTTCTTTTCCTCTCGCTCAGTTACAATGTATCACTGCAGCTGTTTAGATCAGCAGAAATGTTTTAGACAATTTTCCTCAGACCTGCTCTGGAGAAACAAGATGTTTTTTCCCAAGGTCAGCCACATAGAAGTTCCTCTCTGCAAATAGGTTGGCACTTGTGGAAAGGATGTTGCCAAGCAGAGCAGTGAAGTGATCTCACTTGTTATTAATCAGCCAGACTAGATTTGCCATTGCAGAGGCCTAATGGTAACAAGCAGGACGAAGTGGGGATAGGAAGCAGCGCTATGGAGTCACTGGTACTGATGTAAACTGATTTTTCCAAGGTTGTCTGTCTGGAGTACACTGATTTGCTTTCTTTTTTCTCCCTTTTATTTTTTTAACTGGTTTATCCAACTCTTTCACCTAATAGTCCTCAGACGGCAGAATATCACAGAAGGCATCGAAAAAAATAGTAAAAAAATCAGAATTATTCACTTTTTGTGATTGCTCTCTGAAACCACCAGGTGATAAGGAGTCTCTGTGAGAGTCCTGTCCCATGGAGTCTCACATGCTATTCACAATGACCTTGCATAAGAATTACTTATTGTTGGTACATACTGACATTCGTTCAGGATTGCTAACCACACATACAGGTTGAAGCCTCTCCAACCCCAGGAGAAAATTTGTGTGCCTGTGTGATTTAGACCTAGAGCTACCTATCACTTTGAAGGCTGGCTGTATCCCTAGCATATTTATGCTTTTCTTACTAAGTCCTCTAGGGTGGTATGGAGAGTTGAGTGGCTTAAAAATCCTGTGCCTGGAGTGACAGGAGAAGTAGAATTGCTGAGCTGAGGGTGAACTGCCTTGGCACACCACTCTGTTAGCTGACACCCTGAGTGCACTTGGGGGCTTGTAGGTGGCTGAAAATGCTTTGGTCCACAGCTTCTACTGATAGATATGCTATATACCGAAGGTGACTTTTTCAAAAGCAGGGAAAATGCAAAAAAAAAAAAAATTATACTGGGTCTTGAAATAGGTTCTTTTGGGGTCTGTCTTCATTCGTCATTTCCCCAAGCCTGGTTCTTTCAGGCTTAGAGGATGGTGTCTGTCCCCAAGAGCTCGTCAGTTTCGTCCAAAGTGTGTAGAGGCCAAGTAAAATAACTGTCTTGCATGAATTTTGTCTCATCAGTGGGACAGCAAAGTAATTTTAATATCACATTTCTCTAAGCTGTCCTTTCTTTTTGGAGCAGGCAAAGGAAAACTCCTGGTTTGAACATACTCAGAAGTCAGGGTGTTTGGGTTCAGACATGGCTTTTGCCGCATGTGCCTGCATATGAATTGAGGGTAATTGATCTTTGGAGTCTTATTTTGAGTCCACTTTTTTCATTCTGTTGTGGGTAATTTTGGAGGATGTTTTGGAAGCGGGATTCCATTTTCCCCTTCTTCTGTCTGTAGTTAAGAGGACAAGGCTTGCACCTACACGCTCAAGCAGTTCTCAGGACCAAAGTGGTTCACTGGTTAGGTTTCATACTGGGCAAGAGAAGTTGGGTACATGTGCTGAGGGATAGTGCTGTACTTGTAGCTAGTTAGTTAAAACCCAGTTCACAGTTGTACATCTAGTTGAATCTCCCTCTGCTTTGGATGGTTACTTGGAAGCATTAATGTACCAAAATCTTTAATGTCAAAACCAGATGTTGGTATTAACTTTAAGAGTTTTCCACAGTGTAAGTTCTGTCACTCTCAGCATCCACTTTGTGGGCAGGTCTGAGATATCTCTAGAAGTTGGTTGAGCTTGACTGCAAGTTATTATCTAACACACTAGCCAGCATTTTTTTCAATCTGTTTGGAAGTTTCTCCTCCGTTTTAAAAATCAGTTATACTTACTTATGGAAAATCCTGCTACAAGAGCTTTGTTTTTACATTTTTTATTATTTAGGACAGAAAAATTGTTGCAGACCCAGGAACGTGTCATTTTGCCTAAAAGTCAAGCAGTTCTATATCAACATGGACTCTTTTTTTCTGGTGAAACCATTTTGAATATCCTTCCCATGAAATATTTTACAGTGTAGCCAAAGTAACTAGACAAGCCAATGCTGACCTTGTCAAAACAATGATCACACATTAATGTGACTCCAACCCTGCTGTGAGACTTCTGACCCATTCACTTTCTAATTGTGGTCATTAAAGCATTCCCCCTTCTTGGATCCTCAGCAGACAGAACATTCTGCTTGGCCTTGTAGACCCTTCATTCTCACTTAGCCAGACTTTAAAATTGAATTCTGGTCAGCATGTGAAATATCCAGACTGACTCCTTAATCCAGCAGTCTCCTCAGGCAAACGCAATAGCGACAGCTACGTCAGGTCCAGCAGAACTCTGCCTAGGTGCCAGCTTCTTCTGTGGAAACCCAACTCAAGGATGGGACTCCTGTCATGCATTTTTTATCACTTACTCCAAAGAACATATTAGAGGTGACATTTTTACACCATTAGTATTATACTGCTTCCCTTTAGAAAAGTCACTTTGCATTATTGAGTGTGTGTCTAGTACTTCTTTGAAGACAACTCTATTTCCAAAGATTGCACCATAACATAGACAGATCTGCAACACAAGTCTGAAGAGGAAATAGCAGAATTCAGTTTTAAGAAGATGTTGTTTGTTGAACAAAGTACCTTGCTTCAAGGTCCCAGAGCTTCTGCGATCTGTGGACGATTTGCCCGTTTTATTGTGTGGGGCCTAAACTTTGCATCTGTTCAAATAAATTTGAAGCCTAAATTAAACATCCAGCTGCAAATTCAAATGATGAATGTAGAAATCTAATTGCAGGTGGCAAACTGTTTCAAGTCCATATCCTGTGCTTTTTACAGCATTTGTGTGAGCCCACTCGATTACCTCAAGGGATTTTTTTTCCTTTTTGTTTGTAAGAACCGAAGCACATTCATACCTTCCACTAAGCCTCTGAATGAGAACCTGTTGTATCAAGTGGTATGGGTTTGGATCATTCAAGTTTTTGAGGTGGTCTCCTTACATAGTCATGCTCTTTACTTCCAGACTACAGGATTTGTGCAGCATTTCTGATTCATGGAGCTCTAAGGTCGTGATCCTAACTTTTCTGGGTTTTCACAAGTCACTGCATCACCATTAGCCAGTGTTTCAGCAATACATAACAGCTCTTTTTATCCCTACCTGAGGGCACCTCTTTAGGCATAAGCTGCAGAATTTGTCTGGGTAGGCATTTATGGCTAAAACTTGAACACTAACAGGTAGACCCTTCCTTCTTCCTTGCAGCTGTTTCTAGCTATGCTAATGTGATGTGCCCAGCTGAACTTGGCCCAGATAAGAATTTCCTTTCAGGAGCCTGAGACTGCAGTTTGCAGTGCAGCAGAAGCAACTTTCCAAAACAAGCTTTCATTCACCAACATGCACAGAGAGCAGGTTAAAAATGGGGGAAGTCTGTAAGCATGTTTTTCCTTTTAATCTACCTCTTGATATTTCCTTGCAAGATCTGGTGTTTCTCCTCTAGTCTGGTTACCTCAATTCATGGCCAGACTTTCTTACTTGAAACAGTCCTTTTCTGCATCTGTCTGTGTCCTCCCATGCCCTTACCAGTCTGTTTGCTCCTGCTGACTCTCCCCATTCTCCTTAGGTTACCCGAATCTCCACCCTTCTGCAAGCACATAGTCTTGCCATAGTTTTGCATCCTTCTCATACTGCAGGCTTGGGGCTGGATTCACATCTGTTCTCCAAATGCTTTCTGGAGGGTGGGTGGGGTTTGTCTTTTTTATAATGGGGCTGGATGGTGAAAGAGCCTCTGATGTTGGTTCGCAAACTCAGCCAGTCAGCAATGAGACTGCCTCTGATCAAAAAGCTCCATTGGTTGTCATGTAGTACCATTTTCTCAGATTGTCACTGGATTTATATTGCAGTAACAGATCACAGGCTGTCCCTAGATAAACCTAGGACCGTCATTTCACATTTGGGATATGGACAAAATTGGCCTGTTGCTTTGCTGGTGCTCCAGATCCCAAAGCAACCTCACTGACTCCAGTGGAGTTTGTTATTTCCCCTGGTGTAGGGACACATCACAGCAAATCCAGACTAGTCAGTCAGGATGATTCTGCTCTTGCAGCATGAAGTTATCTTCATCACTTCCAGCACACAATTTCATGCCCACTTTTCTGGTCTTGCTGTGTGATTGATTTTTATTGCTTGCTTAAATTCGCTGTGTTTTCCCATTTAGGCTGCTCCAAAGTAACATGCATCAGTTTGACTCGCGAAGCCTCCATCAAGCTGTCTCCCTTACACGGGAAACAAATCTCCATTCGCTACTTGGACATGACAGACTGCTTTGTCCTGGAGGACGAAGGACTGCACACCATTGCCGCTCACTGCACTCAACTGACCCACCTGTACCTGCGCCGCTGTGTCCGCATCACTGACGAGGGTCTCCGCTACCTGATGATTTACTGTACGTCCATTAAGGAACTGAGCGTGAGTGACTGTCGCTTTGTCAGTGACTTCGGCATGCGGGAGATCGCCAAGCTGGAGTCACGCCTCCGATACCTTAGCATCGCTCACTGTGGCCGCATCACGGACGTGGGCATCCGTTACATAGCCAAGTACTGCAGCAAGCTGCGCTACCTCAACGCGCGGGGCTGCGAGGGCATCACGGACCATGGTGTGGAGTACCTCGCCAAAAATTGCACAAAACTCAAATCTCTTGATATTGGCAAGTGCCCTCTGGTCTCAGACACCGGCCTGGAGTTTCTAGCCCTTAACTGCTTCAACCTGAAGCGCCTGAGCCTGAAATCGTGTGAAAGCATCACTGGGCAGGGCCTGCAGATTGTAGCTGCCAATTGTTTTGATCTGCAGATGTTGAACGTGCAGGACTGCGATGTCTCTGTGGATGCTCTACGATTTGTTAAACGACATTGCAAGCGCTGTATTATAGAGCACACCAACCCTGCCTTCTTCTGAAAGGACAACCCACACCTGTTGTTACAAAGCAGTATTAAAAACACTGATGTATAAACACACGCACGCTCCCATATTCAGTAATGCTGTCTTTTTTATAGCTCACGGGAGTCAGCTTTTCTTCTGTGTTGTGGGTGAGGGGGGTTTCTAGAGGACTATTTTGTTTGCTATTTGTATGATCACTTTTTAAGGTGCAGTGATCTCCATGGAGAGGCTGCCTTAATGCAAAAGCAATGAGTGCTCAGCATCCCCAGTGGGATGCCATTTCCATAACAGCCGTGGTCTTGTCCCAGGCTACCGTAGCTACCTCCAAAGGAAATAGCACATAATCCCTCCTTTGGAAATGCTACTAAGCTGTGTCAAATACATCTGAATTCCAGCTGTGCTCATGAAGCTGACTATGCAATATGTGTCTGTGTTCCCCAACTTCCTCCAGTATGGCTGATCAAGCATCCCTTTGTCTCTAAGTAGTTTCTCTTTGGTAGTCATCCATTGTAATGCCTCAAGAAATACTGGGTAATGCTCTTAAACATACTTGATTGAGGCAGGATAAGATCTGTTGGCCATGGCCAAGCACTCTGCTGAGTGAATCTGGAGATCGTGCCCGTGCATCAGTTCTCTTGGAAAGCCCACCTCCAGGTCACTCGTGCATCATTGCTACTTGCCTTCATTTCTAAATCCACCCTCTCCTGCATGTGTAGTACCACCCTCTGGTAGCAGATAGGGACTTCTGTGTCTGATAATCAGCGACATATTCAGCTGAGTGAAGGAAAACAGATGAGATATTGGCAGCCTGGCAAAGGGAAAAGAGGGCAAATGAGCCTGAGAAGCTGTTGTAATTCTGCAGCAAGGTGAGATAGCACTGTAGTATATGGGGGACTCTCTGAGGTGTTGTGGAGAGCTTGCGTGGAGCAGTCCCAACTGCTGTGCTGCATGGCTGTCACCAGAAAGTCTGTCTTTGTTCCTTCACTGTGTCTCTTCAGCAGCTGTGACACCACTGCAGTTGACACTCCCTGAGCAAACCAGGCACGTGCGTTGAGGTAAATTCAGTATGTGCCTTAATACACATAGAAACCCGGCCCTTTTCTGTGGCCTTCCAGTTCAAAGGATAAATGGCTGATGTCAAGGCTTCAAAGACATTAGTCTGATGTTAGATAACACCCCTGGGGACAGAGGGGCTTAGAGTGTTATTCACATTAGATTTAGATTTTGTGAAACCTTGTCTATGTGTGTTCCCTTAGGTTGGAGAAACAGCTGCTGCTCAACAAGGAATTAAAACGGCAGTGTTGCCCTGTGACACTGAGAGCCTCGTGTGCTCTTATGGTCACTCTTGCTTATGCAAGAGCGAGAGTGGTTTGGAGGTTCCCCCATCTCATTGCCTCCTTCCCCAGAGCGTGTGGCCGTTTCATGGTTACTTTCTTCACAATTTTCTGGCAGCCGTTTCTCTGCATTTTCACATGTAATGCTCAGATCTGAAAGCCAGACACATTAGGGGTGATGATATTTTCAGGCAGGTCCCCTGTGCCTGACTGGCAGGTGAATTCATACGTTCAGCTTGAACACTATAAATGTCTTGGTAGAGAACATAAGAAGGGAAGCACCGTGTCTGGTTTTCATAAGCAGTAGTTCCATCATCTCCAGACAACACTAATAAAATCATTGATATGAAGTGAAAATCCGTATGCTCAAGAAAAATACATAACTGCTGAGGAAATGCTTGTAGCAATGCTCTCTCAAATTACAAAAAAAGCAATGGTTTGGACATGTCCCTGCAGAGGGAACTTGTCCTACTGCTGCAAAAATTCCTGTAAATTATGTATGTTCCTCCAATTTTGAGTTTCTTAACATGCAGGATGTCATCAGCTCTGAATTATAAATCAGATTGTACTAAACCAAAGAGGGCCATGGAAAATGAATTTGTCATTGCTACTATTACTGGTCAGTGACTAATAAGGGCTGATACCATTCTTTGGCCAGTTAATATCACTGTAGTTTTCCTTTCTGTATTTTTTAAATTAGAGATTCTTCTCCAGCAAGTAGTACAGTATATTTTGTCCGAGCCAGCTATACTCTCTGTTTATCCTTTATCTCACAATGGCCCCAAGAATAGTTAAATGTTAAGCCCATTCCTGAGGATGGTGGGATTCTGAGCCATTTGCACTCATGAAATACAAGGCCTCATTAGTAAGATTTAACTTTTCATTAAAAAGAAAAAAAAGCTACTTTTCTGGCTATGCTAAATTGAGTGAGTAGTGCTACATGATTTTTAAGGTTTCTAATGTTTAAATTGGCCTGTACTGTACAAATCTCACTATAAAGCCTTAATTTGCTACCAAGAAATAAAGCAATATATTGGTAACTGATGAGCATGCATCATCATTTGCACTAATTGATTAACTGGTGAAAAAGAAAATATTAAATACTTGTAAAACTTTTCTTGAAATGTAGGTAGTTGAATGAGCACATCAGCACATCAGGTAGGTGGATGACTATATTAAAAAAGGGAAAAAATATTTGTTATAGATTATGACCTTGCCTATCTGTCTCTTTAAAATTTTATTTTCCTCATGTGGTTCTTCTTGACCCTGAAACATAATCAGTAACCGGAAGTGTAAGTAAAAGAAAAAAGAGTATATAAAAAGCACATGCATAAAAATTTCAGGAGGCCCTCTGCGTTGGTTTAAAGGCAAGTTAACATATTTGATGTGAAAAATAAAATGGAATGACTGAAAGGGTGGAGCACTTGCTAGTGCAGCATTGCCTTTTGAATGCTCTAAAAAAACCCACTCTGGGGGGCACTGGTGGAAAATGAATAAAGGTAATTTTTCTAACCCAAACATTTTTAAGTATGTAGTCTTACGTGATCTGAGTTGGCACTCCGAGACTGCTACTTATTTCAAGAAAATTTGAATTTAACTTATTGATACAGCTTGCCTGTTTTGACTTTTAACCTTTTTCCTATATCTACTTGCAAAATGACACGACCAGAAAAGAAACTGAAATAGTGCATGTGGAGCTGAGTTTGCTGGAGAGGTTGCAACTGATGTGTCTTTGTTCCAGTTTGGGGTTGGCAAAGACTATAAATTTCCTGAGCAAAAATACTGTTGATTCTTGAACCATAAAATTCAGGCTCAGGCACTGAGGCTTATTCTGCTCTGCAATAGCATGTGGTGATCTCATCAAAGCAAGCAGCGATGAATCACATCAGCCAGGCTGGCATTTTGTGTATGTCTTTGGAATAACTTGTGTCTGTAGAGAGAGGTCTTTCAGAAAAGGTACATCTAAACTACCATGCGCTGTGATTATAGCCACAGCTCTGTATCTAGGTACTCATCCTTCTCGTTCCCTTGGCTTTCATAAAAAGCAGAACTGTATTTTCCCCCTTGGCAGCGTGAGATTGATGTGAATTGCAGTGACATTTTTGCCTTTTTGAGTTACACTCATCTGGCTTCCTGCAAAATGCAGAACAGCTTCTGTTGGGTGTCTTGGACTCAGAACCGTGGTCCAGACTGTAATCTTCAGTAGTGGCTTATGTGGTTTCTGAAAACTTCTAGCCTTTGAACTGGAAAATTAAAAAGCTGGTAAAAGACCTAATTTTAGCACTAGGCTTGAAGCAGGTCCAACCTCTCATTAAAAAGAAATACAGTGACCATTTGGACTGCAGACTGGCTGCCCTGCAGCTGCCAGTGTTAGTTTGAAGGGGGAAGGTTCTCTGAGGTGGTGCATGGCTCCTCTTCCCCCAGCATTCCCCAGGAAAGTAACCTGCCCTCATTTTTTGATAACTTTGTCAATTTAGCTATTCATGCTGAAGCTTCACATGCTGGGCTTTGAAAATGTTAGTTGAAATGGTTCATCTGGTTCTGTAAATAAAGCTAGGAGGAAATGTCATTTTGCTCATGTTAAACTCCTGGTGACCTTTCCTTTGAAAATGGTTCATTGCCCTTCATCTCCTCTAAGGCCTTCAGAGTGAAAGTGTGAGCCTTGCCAGGAGGTCAGCCTTGGGACAAGGATGTGTCTTACTGATCTCCCAGCTAGAATTCACCCAAATCTAGTTACATTACATGTCTTTGAAAATCTGCAACTGCATGACCAGGGAGAAAAGGGGCATGCTCAGATCTTTTGGAGCTTGTAGTCTGGCAAGCCCGAGATTTGGCAAAGCTAAAAGGTGTTTATCACTCTGGCAGTGTGAAGGAGGAAATGACCTGAATTATATGGAAGCTGCCTGGAAAGTCAGGGCAGGGTTGAAAGATGGGGTTTTGAGAAATAGGACAAGAAGGATGAAGGAAATTTCCTGGGCAAGAGGGGCTGAGACTGAGATTAGAAGAGATTGAATGATTTTCAGCAAAGAAACTAGGTCTGGGGTTAAAAGAGGTGGGTTTTTATGACTTGTTGAGCAGGGAGAGTTGGGCCAGAGAAAGTGAAAGTATTGAAGAATAAAGTGAGGCAGGAGAAGAAAATTAACTGACCATCTTGTAAATACAGTACGCTCCCTCAGGAAAGGCTCTGAGAAAGGCTGACAAACTGTTTCAGTGAGGGTGACTCAAATTTGAAAGAGATTTTCAAAAATGTAATAGTAATTTTGCTTTTAACGCATCCAGTATCTACCCTTTTTTATATTTTGTGAAGCCAGAAGATCTTTACAGGCAGAACTTCTGCTTTCACCAGCAAATGTCTATGGAAGCCTGAGACACTGTCAACCTCTGAGTCTTGTTCCTGCCTTTACAGCTTTGCACAAAGCAGTCTACTGAGAAGAACAAGGCAAGGCAGGTTTGTAACATCTATTCTTCCTTTGGCATTGTATTTCAGCAACACCAGCTGTTTGACTTTGCTAAGGTGCAGGCGTCAGTGTGGAGCCAAATTTGTGCCCTTTTGTTGACTGTTAAAGGGCATAATAATAATAGGTTCAAGTTACTTCCAGGCAGTAGACATCAGAATTCAAACTTAGCTTAACAAAAAAACATTTAACCGAACAGCATTACTGCATGCTATTAAACAGATTAAATCAGTTTTCTCTATAAAATAGCTGAGGGATGTTTATTTTCATGCACCCCTGCTGTACAGCTGTATGCTTCAGAGCAGGTTTTTTCTCTATTTTTGTCTTCTGTGAAAACTGGACAGAAAGGTCAGGTCATTTTTCCCTTGTCCTCTGGATGATCATAGAGGCGTGTCTGAGACTTAAACTAGTTAATGGAAATCTCTTCCAAGTAGGCTCTGCTAATACAACTTTAAAAAAATATTATGAGTGCAACCATCCAGTTGGCCATAGATATGTCGAATTAAGCCATTATAAATATTAAAGTTACTAAACAGGCACCAGAGAGAGAACCAGAGGGACCAGAAGGAGGGATCTTTTCAAAAAATAAAAAAAGCTGAGCTTTTATAAATGACCTTGATACTTTTAATGCAGAACAGAAATCTTAGCCATTCCTTCTAGCACTAAAGATACTGTGTTCTTTGGGTTAGAATAGATTGGTTTTCCTTTGTTTTTTAAAGAAACATTGCATGCTGTAGCCCCAAGCTCACATAAATGGTAGAGATGGAAAAAGTCATCCTAAAAAATGAGAGAGAATGCAAAGAGGATTTGTGCCAAAAGGAATGAATATTTTTAACAGTTTCATGTTGCATTGTCTGTCTTTTATGGCTCCTAAAATATTTTTTTAAAATCAAGTAATTGGCCATTCTTGAGAAGTTTCCGTTACTTCTTGAATATACTCCATTCACACCATTTCCTCAACAGATAGGCATCAGAGCTTTAGAAAAACTGAATTTCTAGCTATCAAAAATAAGTGTAGCTAATTTATTGTTTATAATTTGCCCTATCAAATGTTTTCACATCTTTATCACTTGTCATATAAAAGATATATCCTAAGCCTTTATCAGGACAACTGAAAAAATATTTCTATATATTTATTAATAACAAATTATGGTTTTCTGATGCCCAAATTTTGCTCTAGTCTGTTACTGGTCTATTGTATGCTGTGAAAATACTTCAAAGAATAGAGCTTATTTGTGGACTTGAATTACACTGTATTTGATTACTCTGTGGCTGCTTTTGTGTCTCACGTGGTATTAGGGTTGTTTGATATGTCTTCTGTGACATGCCACTGCAGAATGGCTACCTGCATCTCAGCGTGGAAATAGAATTGCCTCACACATGACCTACGTGATACATAACTGTTGTCAGAGCTCAGATCTCATGTGTGCCTGGCTGCTGGGGGCCTGAAAATACACATCCACAGTAGTGTCAGCAGTTTTGTAGTGATTCATTCCTTAGCTGCATGAAGCACCTGTTTTATTTGGCATCAATTACAGGAGTAAACTCTTAATTTCAACACCTGCCTTGGTGAAGGTGGTAAAGCTGCAACCTTTTCTCCATACTGTCCTTTCCTGTTGTCTTCTGCCCTCAGAGAGTTACCCAAGCTCCTGCGAGAGTCTGAGGTATTCTGCCTATGTAGTCATGGGTAATACAAATGGTGAATGTCTCAATGGCTTGTTATTAATAGGATGATAAGGCCATTTACTTGTCAGGTAGTCCAGGTGATGGACTGAGGAGACTGACTGCAAGTCAATGACTGCTCAGTGGCTAAATCTTGCTCAGATTGACAGACCACCTCAGTGGAGGTGGAAGTCCGTGCATGAACGTCAGTAAATATGATGCTTTCTGACACTTGTTCTTAAAGTGGTATGTAGAACTACAAGATGAATCAGCTGCGGGGGGTGGGAGTGCCCACGTAATTAAATCATCAAAATCGTCTTTGTTAAAGTAGCATAGTAGAAAATCAGGTATACATCTATCATGAGCCACGATGGCTTTCACCAATTGCCAGTATAAGACTGAGCTGCTGGTGAGTTTTTGCAGCACAGCAGGTCATCACTCTGAGACACTGCTGGGGCAGCACCGAGTTGGATTTTTTTCTCTCTGGTGTATTCCTGTACCTGCACAGCATAAAAATGGCCCAAACTTTCTCTCTCTCTATCTGTCCCCCAGGTGACAGTATGTTTTGATGTTTTGCTTTTTTAACCTCCCATGAACTCCTGTCCTGCCCCTCTCTCACCAGCTGACGTGCTGGGGAGCCATCCCAAGGGCCCTCTCTCAGCGGGATCTGACCAAGAGGTACTACCTCTGCTACTCCCACCTCCCCACTTGGGCTGACATCTTCTCTAGCTGATGAAACTTGAATCCCTGCTGGTGTTCCCTCTGAAATATGGGTGCCTCTCCCTTTTCCTTTCCTTGAGATACGTTTGCCCCAAAAAGCTCCCTTTCACACTGGCAGGGGAGCAGGGGTGCCGCTGCAGTAGGACCCATTGCGGTGTGACCCGCTGCATTTTCCAGAGTCCAGAAGGAAGGGAAAGCTCAAGCAAACGAGGAAGTGCCTGGTGTATGACAGTAACAGCAGAGCTGAGCAGCTGAGGAAGGGAAGGAGCAGCGAGGCACTTCATCTGTCAGGACAGAGAGGAATGTCCTGGAAATACAGCTGCCTGAAACGGCCTGGGGTGCAATGGAAAACTTGAGAAGGGTTTTGCAACAGTACCTTCTTGCTGCTGTGGCATCACAGCGTTTGCATGGTTGTGTGTGCAGGGAAACCTGATGTCTTAAAGCAAGGAGCCCACTATCAACATCTCATCAGTGAAAAGGAGGAAGAAATGCCATCCTTCCCTGTGGAGCCAGGTCTGGGAGGGTGGGGAGCTCTGGCCAGTTGGGAGGGAGCTCTGGGGTGCCCCGGGGCATGCCGGGCCTCGGGTGTTTGGCAGCTTGGGTCACTTTAATTTAAGTACCATTTGTTAGATAATGGAATTGCAAATGAGTGAGAAGTCTGCTTGGTGTGGTGTGGCTGGGTGAGGTGTCCATGCTGCAGGGGCTGTCAGAGCCCTGTCGTAAGCCAAGGATGGAGAGGGGAGAAAAGGAGTCAGGGCTCCTTCTGGAAGTGTGCATTTTGCAGCAGAGGCTCTACCGGCATCTGGGCAGGCCTGATTTTCTCCAGAGAGTTTATGCTGTGCAGAGAATGCTCAGAAGCTGCAAAGGGAGCTGTGACAGGGCAGAAGTGACCATGTCCTGATAAGGTCAGGAGAGGTTGTTGGAGATGCAACACAGGCACATGTTAAGAGACTCCAGGGTCTCCAGCTTGGTTTTGTAAAAAGAGGAGGAGGTGGGTTTTTGTTGGTTTTGGTTTTGGTTTTTGGTTTTTTTTTTTTTAAGAAACGGTCTTTTAGGGTTGCTTGGTGTTTACCATCTGTAAAACAGAGACTGGCTTATCTTCAGATCAGAGGGGTGTCTGATTTCTGAACATTGGTTTACTTCTTTGAAAGGCAAATTGATGAAGGCACAAGAGGGCCTTGCAGCCTGAACTTTGGAATTCATAAACCTCTGGCAGGTTAAATTTGAGAGCATGATGAAGCAGCCTTCCCTTCCTCTGCCAAAAAAAATAAGAAAAAGCAATGGAAAATTGCATCAAAACACCAAATAAAGAGAGCAAAGAAATTCAGGGCTGAAAGCTGAATGGTAATGTGTAGCCTCTTGCTTAAAAGATACTTTCTCCCACAGGAGTCAAGTATAGTCCTGTGAAGCTGGAGGGTAAATTAAAAGCTATCGTAAAGATTACATACAGTGAGCACAACGGATAAGTGTGGCAGTAGGGAAGAATCGACAAAACTTTTCTACAAGAAATCCTCCCATGGTGTTGCAAATCTGCAGTGGTAAGAAAAACTTATCTACACAAAGTTAGATAAGCAGAGACGTCCTTTATTAACGATGCGCACCGGGGACATGGGATCCTTCCCAAAGGTGTCCACCTGCACATTGCTATCAACAAATATTTATATATTAAATTCATAGGTGTTCAGTCTATACAATGCATATTTAATTTCATCCTTTCAATGATTGGTTCTTCTTTTCTCACTTCTGATGTAAATTAGTGCGCAGCCTCTGTCGTAGCCTTCTATTGTTCTCTTTTGAGTAGGTGGTATAATTTGGGTAGGTGGTCCATGAGTCGGAGGGCTTGACCACTCCCTGAATTGACCATGTTTGGTCAAGGAACACGTCCTTGGCTCATAGGCTCTTGGCTCATACCTACTTCAGTCATGATTCAACGATTATACACAATGGGTACCATAATAAATCCTGTCTTGCAGACATCATGGACTACAACATATTGTCCTTGTTTCTGACCACTAACAGATTATTGGTTAATGAATACCTTAGGTCTGGAATTTTACAGGAGTATGCTAGCAGCATTGGCAATACAGATTTTGTTTTATATTAGATCATTTATTCCATTTGAGACTTATTTTCTCAATATAATCATTAGTCTGTCCTATTAATATTCACTAATTAGAATTCTTGATGTTCAAATCAAACTGGGAAAAGTAAAGGGATTTCTAAGCAGTATCCTAAAATCCTAAATCTGATGATTTCTGTAACAATGGGGTCAAAAAATACATGGGGTGAACTTGTCAGGCTGGGGTGCTGGGAGCACCAGAAAAGGTTTGAGGATGGCTTCTGTGTCTGGCGTCGCAGTGTGGGCTAGGATGCTTCATCTGGAAAAGAGATCACTAAGGTGGGATATGACGGGTATGGCCAATGTCACTGAATCACGCATAGCCTAAGGGATGAAGGGACTGGATGTTCACTGTGACTACTAGTTTAAAAAAAAATAAAAAATAAAAAAATTAGGGGACATCAAGTGAGCAGGTAACAGATCCATAGCAAATTAAAGTAGTTCTTTGTTTGCCGTGCGTTAAAGCTTTGGACTCTTGCCACAGGGTGTTGCGGGTGCTAAATGTTCACATCATTTAAGAAGAGACTGGACAAGTTTGTGGAGGAGAAGCCTGTGTGCAGCTATTAAATACAACAGACAACCTCTGGCTCAGGAAATGCCTGAGGCACAAAGTGTTGGAGGCTGGCAGGCTATGCTGGGAAAATACTCTTGCTCTATTCTTGTGCTTCTCTCTAGGCATCTGGGTTTTGGCTACTGTCAGACATACTGTTCAGTCACACAGACCTTTTGACAGCAGCTGTTTTCATATTTTGATATTTGTCTCAGCCGGCCCCTGACACAGAGCACATACTTGCTTCTTGTTTGCAATGCCGTTAGTCAGAGTTGCTCAAGGTCCTCCAAATTAAATGATTTTTGGCACCTTCTTTTCTAAAATCTTTACGTTAGAGAGTGGAAAACCCAATCTTGTCAGAACTATCATCCTCATCTCTTGACTCCCATGGGAGTAGGCACTTGAAATTTTGCTGGGGGCTTGGTGCATATTTAGGCCCTATTGCTGCAGGCTGCAACAGAAGTGTGTTTGTATGTGGAAGAGAGAGCAGGGGAAGGAGAGCATCTTGTGCTCCCTCAAACTCCTGCAAGTCGGGAAGCTGTCACAGAGACACACTGCTTTTTCAGGGCTCTCACTTCTCTCATCTACAGGGAGAATTTGGGAAATCAAGAAACCTCTTGATTTCTTTAAGATGGCTGTTCTGCATCTTTGTAATCAACGCCAGAATTTGCCTGTAGCCTCTGCTCAGCCAAAGAAGTTTAAGCATCTCTACTTCCCTTTATTAATTCTTAAAAGGGCCTGCCAGTTATGATGATAATTTCAGATGTGAGAGGCTGTATAAGGGCAGTTGATTGCTCAGTCAGGTATTCAGCAGTATTCAAATAACTGGCTCTGATGCTTGACATCAAAATTTAATCTCCTTCAGATGCCTGGAAGCTAGAACATGACCGGTGAACATAGACTTGGTACAAACTGTACTGTCACGAAGCGGCAGTACATGGGGGGTGTGATTCCCAGACTCATCTGGAGGAGGCAGAAATGCTGTCCAAATTGGCAACCCAAAGTCCCTTCTCTGCTTCTTCAAGCCCTTTGCCTACTTCTGGCCCTGGGCCCACACAAATACCCAAACATAGCGTGGAATATAAGCTCGCAAGGGTCTCAGCTTTCATAATATGACTAAGTTGTTTTGATTTAAGAGTGCTTGTCTTGCCAAGATTGGAAAAAATGAGTCCATTCTCTTCACGGCTGGATGTCAAAGTACACCCAGGTTTTCAGACAAGTGCCCCAAATGTGCTCGCTTAAATGAACAACTGTACCAAGACTTGAGTGTCATAGAACTTAACTCTCTACAATATTTTTTTTAAGGAAACCTGGAGAAAAGTAGGAAAAGGAAGACCATTATCAGCCTAAGTTAAAAATATAGGCAAGAAGATGGGGAATCACGTCTTTTCCTTATCATTCCCTTCCGAGACCAACAGATGCGTTTGGTTGCTCAGGATGCTGTTCTGTAGGGCACAGAGCATCAGCAACGCCTGGGAGCAAAGGAGGAGGAGGAAACTATGGCATTTTGAACAGGTCAAGTCCTTGCTCTCTGCATGTCTGAAGTCACCCAGGTTAAACCAAAAAAATGAGAAAAAAAGTGCATACAGAAATACTGTGCTGACTTTAGAGTACTGAGACACTATTTGGGATGCTCCTGGACTTCAATTAATTTTCTCCACAGAATTTGCCTACAGTGCTGCAATATTTCATGTATTTAAGAGCTTTGCTCTATTTGCCCCTTTAGTGCAGGGTGCATCAATAAATGGTAGAAACAATACTGCTGATATTTAAACATATTCTGGGTGTTCTCTAGGGTCATCAATAACTATTCCTTGCTGCATAATCTCAGCCTGCCTTTTTTTTTTTTTTTTTTTTTTGATGAGGTGTTCTTCCTGTAATACCCTTACAGATTAATGTAAATGTAGACTTATACTGGGGAAAATCATAGCAGCGTAGAGTAGCAGTTTGGAGGGAGACCTGTCACTGCGAAGGAATCCACGCATTTGTGGATTCCTAGCACATTTGCAGGCCTACATTTATTGCTTATTAGAGCCAGAGTTTCAGGAAAATTGTTAGACCAGAGGCTCAGTTTAGTTATCAAAACACAGGTATTGGATGCCGTTAGAGATGTGCAAGGGTATCTAAGACATCCACAGAAGGCTGGCAGGGATGAGACAGTCCATGAGGAAGACTTGTGCCCTTTTGCATCAGCAGAGGGAGGCCAGGCAGATGCCATCAGGCATCGCAAATGCCTTTAGTTGTCCTTACTTAGGCAAACATCCTTCTGAAAGTTATAGGGAAGATGTTTGTGGTTAAGGTCAGACAGGCTGTTCACTGGGCCACAAACACACAAAAAATAAACCACAAATGATTGACTATGCAGGCAAGTATAGAAATGACTGTCATGTGAGGGTTATGATCCTTTTGTAATGCTGGCTGCTGCAATTTTTGTGCAAATATTTATTCTTGGAGAAAGGACAGTTTGGGCTTCCTTTTCAAAACTGAAATGTTTCTGATGTTTGGAAAAAAAAAAAAAAAAGGAAAAAAAAATAAGAGACATCTTAGCTTCTACAACCTGGGCTTTGCTAAGGTCTCTAGTCCCCTCTCTGGGATTTGAAGGAAGAAGTCATCTCAAACTGCAGCACTGGCTCCATCCCTGGCTGAAGGGGAGGGGATGTTGTGTCACAGTCTAGGAATCACAGAGGACATCCTGACAGCTAAAATAGCTGCAAGGACACAGCCCTGCTCTGCTTTCATTCTCCCATTTAGCTGCCAAAGAAACAGCACCTCGCGTAGGGCCCTGGGGCCATGGGAAGAAATGTGGAGGTGGCTGCACTTTGCAGTTACATCTGTGCCCCTCTCCAGCCCTACGCAGGGCTGGTGCACAGCTCGATGTGCCTCGCCAAGGGCGCTGCGAGGGATGGGGTGTCGAGCAAGACCTGCAGGGCTTCTCTGACTTCTGGCCTTGAGCCCCAGAGCCTAGTGCAGGAGAGTCCTAACTCATCCCCTAACTGGGGACCTCCGTGCGGCGAACTCCAGGAGGGCTCAGTGTCCCCTTCCTCCCTCCTTTCCTCCTCCACACATCCCAGGTGTGAGTGACGAGCAGAGGGAGGGAGGGATGAAGACCTGGAGCCCATCTGAGTTTTTGAAGCAGGGACCGTAGTGCAGTCTCCAGTGCTGAGGGGCTTTAGCTGCCAGCAGCTGCATAACATCTGTTTGCAGCACACCCAGACACTTTAACGTGTTGCAAGTGTTGTCCTGGCTTTCTTTTCTTGCATTATGTTCTACAAGGTAATGACAATTTGCACTGCTGTCCGTTTTTCAGCTCTAAATAATTTGCTATTAAATAGTCTCTTTGTTCGGTCTGCTTTTTGTTCCTCAGTTCCCTAGGGATTCTTGCTTTGTTCCCCCCACCTCCATCTTCCCTACTTCTGCACTGGCTTTCATACCCTACCTGCTTCAATTTGATTTAAAGTCATCTTTTCTCTTCACCTATCTTCACCATCACCAGATGCCCTGAAGGTCTCTCAGAAATCCTTTTTTTTTTTTTATTTTTCCTCTCAGAAAGCCAAAGTAGGAAGATCTTACCATAAACAATTAACTGCATGTACAAAAGAGGAGCTAGAGCCTTGCTTTCCATAATTTCAGACTAATAAATTCTGAAAGCTATCCCTCAAATGTTTTGGGTGTTTTTTTTTCCAGTAGCTACAACAGTTGATAGATCCTTTGCAAGTAAAGTCTGGCTGGTGTAGAGAAATCTGGTAGCTGATGACAGCATGAAATTAATTTACTTTTGTTTTGCACATCAATGTTTTCCAGTAAAACGGTCATCCTGGATCATTACCCAAGGTGAAATGATAAATGTTTGCACTGAATAGCAATGTTTGTCATACTCACTAAAGGCAATATCAGCTCTCATTGCTAAGCAACAGTGCTATTTAAAAAAAAAGGTAGGGATGCCTTTTCTATCCTCGTAACGTGCAGAAAGATTATTTATGGTTTATTTTGTAACAAGGAGGTGTTAAGGGGTTTATTCTGCAGAGAAAATTTCCCAACTCTCCTCTTTGTCCTTTCTAATAAGATTAAATTGTCTTAATGAACAAGGTGATCAAATTTCTATTTCACTTAAGTAGTAGAAATTCCCCTAAATAAAGCCACATATTGTCACAACAGTGTTAAATTAGAAGCTATGGCTCCTGTAACAGTTCATTCTCATATTGGGAAGTTTAAATCACTAGGAAAAATCATGTCATCCATGACAAGATACCTTATATTTAAAATACCAAATTGTAGAAGTGCCAAATAGCAAATATAATAGATACAAGAAGTATTCTGGTTGCAAGGCTCCTAAGTGTTCATGTCAATTTTGAAAATTAGGTTCTACTGTTTATATTTCTTTCATCTTGCAAAGTTAGTCTGAGGGCCTTCTGCTGCCTGTGTCTTGCTGAGACAGACAGCGCCTCTGAGAGCAAGGGAGACCTCTTCCAAAGACCTGCTGTCTGGACACAGTGGTCCTTGAGTGGATCCTTGCTGTCTGAACAACCTTTCCTCTGCTGAAGATGTGTTGGTGTGCAGTGGTTCGTTTGAATTCTTTGTCTCTTGAAGAAAAGGAGTACATGGGTTTCATCAGATTCTCTCAAGACAAGGTTCAGGTGAGAACCTGTGAGATTCAGTTCCAAATCAATGAAGAGTTTATGGGTTTGTATCATAAATAACCAAATATTTTTATAGTATCACACAAAGGTTCACAATTGCGGCGTCTCTGACTTCACTGCTCACCCAGTGTGAAAGCAGTGTATTCACTATGTGCGTTTATCTTAATCATATTTTCCGAGTAGTGGCATTAGTTAATGTGACAGCTCGTGATTTTCCTGGAATGCTGTCATGTTTGCCCATAGCCTGACCAGATTCAAAATACAGAGGACTCTCTCATACTGAGACATGTAGTTATTTCTTGGTGTACTATTATTGATAACATCTGTCTCAGTATTATAATCTAGTTCTCTGGTGCACTGGCAGCCAAGAAATGTGGTGCTTCGGGATCAAAAATACTGCTGGTTTTGTCCTTGAAAAAAATTTTTTTTAGATGAAAACATTTAATTCCCGGTGAATTGTGAAATGAGATCAGTTTCACTGACACAGAACCAAAATATTTTGAAAACAACTTTAAAACTTTTTTTAAATGCTGGGCTTTTCATTTTGGGCTGGATAAAACCTGTGTTACATTCCTGTCCTTCTGAGTCTGACCTGCCTTCTGACCAACCTGACCAGCCTCCCACCAAAAATGTCTCCGTTCACTGTTCAAACAAAAACACTTAAAAACAATTCAGTGAAATGATAGCAGCTTCCAAATAAAACATTTGGAGTTCATCAACATGTATCATTTTACTGGGTTTAGCATGATTCATTTGGATGTATAGCTCTACTCTGTGAACATTTTTAAAATTGTTTTCTCCTAGTTCAGGATAAAACAAAATTTGAAACCTGCAGTTTTTTAGGGGGAAATAGCATTTGCAGATTTGTGTTGGCGCTTTCCAGGAGACATGGCTTGCCGTGCTCAACCACTCACCCTTCCTCTTGTATGGGTGGCAAACCGTAACATGCTCCTCACCTGTACAAGCAGAGAGTGATCCATAAATAAGTCCTAAAGGAAGGTCAACTGCTAATCATTTTACAGGTTCCTACGGAATGGGATCTTTTCTTGGCGAAAAAAAGAAACCATGGTTACTTGACAACTCTGCTTATATACCTTTAATATCTTCTCAAGTCCCTCTGTGATCCTGATCGCCCCTTAGGCCATCAGTGAGCTGCCGCAGGTTCCACTCTACACTTCCCCACCATCCTGGCTTCTCCAGGAATTTGCTAATAAAACCAGCTCATTTAATAGAAATCTCCCGGGATGAAAAAAAAAAAAAAAATTACAATCTGATAAGTCCAAGGGAATGAGCAGCTGAAACCCGACTCTGCAGCCGAGTGGCTTCCCCGGGCGTGGGGTTCAGCCAACGCGCAGGGCGGCTCCGCTGCAGCTCACTTGAGCAAGGGCTCCATCTGCAGGAAAAGGACCAGCATCCTTGCCGAGGAGATGTTACATCCTTGTAAGAAGGGGAAAACCCTCAGGCTTTCTTCTCCAAATGCATTGTGAGTTACCGTTTTGCTAGAATGCATTGCCTGCAAAACCCACCCGGTAAGATTAACTCTCTGAATCCATGTTCAAGCAGTGAGCAGAGCAAGCCAGGCGCTGCTGAAGCAGTGATGCCGATGGGTAAAGATTTGGTTTCTCTGACATTAAGTTACTACACCTTTAGGGCTTGCCTGGAACCAGTACCAGTACAGGTTATCTAAGCATTTCATGTGTGAAAGCAAACTGAGAATGCTCCTGTAAGTGGCTCTGTGTGTGTACATGTGTGCGTGTGCACGTTGCTCCCTCTCCATCCCTTTTTTTTTTTTTTTTTTTTTTTCCAGTTTGCTGTTGCCATACATGCAGAGCATGGGCATTTGGCATTGTACCTGTCAGAAGGAACATGTCTTCTGTACATGTTCCATGCCGTGGCCGAGTCTGTCCAGCCTTGCTCAGCAGCAGTGGCAGCAGCTGTCGTTCCTAGATAGTTTTACAGTGGGAGAGCAGCTGAATGGTGATGCTCCTGGAAATGCCTAGCAGGGTGAACATTTTCTCACAGCTCTTGTTCATGACAATCCAGCAGGCAGTTCCCTATACCTTTTTTATTACCTCATGTAATTTGTCTGCGAGCTGTCATCTTCTGAGTTCATATACAGCAAAGTGTTCAGCAAGGGAGAAACGTGGCTCACTGACAGCTGGGGTCTCTTCTGCTGTTGTGAAAACAAGGGTGTTTCACTTCTGAGGACAGAGACCTCCACTTCATAGCTGTCATTTGTTATTTCTGTCATCAGCTAGTGAAAGGTCCCATGCTTTACCATGCTGGATGGTCTTAATGGGATTTATTTTTTTTCTTTAGGAGGTCCAAGAGAGAGGAGGTATTGTTCAAGGTCCTCACACGTGGGCCTACATTTTGCAGTCTGGGCTTTGCAGGATACCCACCTGGCTTGTGAAAATTATTCCTTTGGGCCTTAGAAGCTATGAATCCATATCAGTGATCTCTTCGTATGGGAATCCCCCTGTAGCTTGGCAAACAGCTTAGCAGGAGACCAGCAGGTGAAACATGAAACACTGCTGTAAATTTGCTTTATCTCAGTCTGTAAATTTTTTGGCAGAAAAACAACAAACCTATCAAGTAAGTGTCCTTATAGCCACAGGCAGCAAAATCCACAGCTAGCATGACTGAACACATAGAGGATGTTCAGTTCTCAAACCACATCATCTCGCCTAGCCGGTGCTGTGCCACCCGAATAGAGCCAGCTGTTAAAAGCCCAGGCAGACTTTTTGCCCTTGCCCTTTTTCTAGGAGGCTACACTGCTCCTCTTCCTCATTCAGCTCTTCGCTGACCAGCCTGGTGATGCTACACATGGCCTCCTGGCAACCACTGATCAGTCACGGGGCAGGATCCCATACAGACACAGAGGGGCTGAGCCACTGTTTGGCTTTGGGGTCTGTGCGAAGGGCTGCAGCACATGCTGTGTTTCCATCCATTTCTCTGAGAGTATCGGTGACTTGCCCAGGAGTTGGATACTGAACTGAGGCTTCCCAGACCTTTGTTTCAAGAGGATTTTTCTTTCTTTAAGTATATCACGCATTTCTACTAAAAAGAAAAAGCTGGTAAGTAGCCAGGGTTAAGGCATCAAAGTGGTAGTTTTTTACCTGAAGCATTAGCAAGAAGCTCTTGTGCTTTAATAGCAATCCTTTTTACTCCATGGATTATTACAGCCAACCAAAAGGTGTCTCCTCCTTATTAGCCATATACAATTCTCTCTGACTTTAATAGGAAAAGGTCTTTCCTTGCTATAATAGATCAGCTTCTGAATTGTACTGTGTGTTGTTTTCTGGTTTAAGTTTTCTTATGAGACTCATCACAGAAGAGGTACAAAATACTTCTACTGCTGTCCCTCTCTGTAGATAACTGCTTACTTACCTTGTAAAACATCAAGGCTATAACCATTAGCAGCGTCACTGCATCATTTCCCCCGCTAGTGTTACCGAAGTAAACATTTCCATAATAGGTATCCCCAAAGCTCCCAAGGGAAGAAAAGTATGTGTTGTAATGCAGGAAGGTTTCCTTTGCTTGCTTTCAGCACTGTTAACATCATGTCCTTGCCGCGCTCTGATTAATTGCTCTGCTTTTATCGTGATTAGCCCATTTACCATTAGGCTGGCCAGCTGTCTAGCTAAGCTCAATCTCAGCAGACAAGCACTATCTGCCTTCATGATTTTACATTCCTAACTGATCATCCCAAGAAGATATAAAGCCCAAATCTCCCAGCCCTGCTTATTCCAGGCAGGAAAAAAAAAAAACCAAAAAAACAAACCCTTTTCCCTGCGTGACTAATGGTGCTGGTTTAATTATCCTAACTTGAAGAGGGCATTGCACAACAGCAGAATTGAATCCATTTTCTTTTTTTATTTTAAGAACAAATTGTATGCAATTTAGATAATGGAATTGCTTATGCATCCAATATTCAATTATATCTGGCTCTAGAGGAGAAAACACTTATTGGACAAATTGGACATCACTTTGCCTACTTCAGTATCGATGTGCAACAGGAGGTTGGGGTGCAGGGGAGAGGGAGAGGGGAGCTGGTTTTCTTGCAGGTCTTTGCATCACTACATATCACTGCACTCTTACCATGGAAAGAGCAGACACAGCTGTCATCCAGAAGCATCATTTGAAAAAAAAACCCAACAAAACTTAACCTCCCCCTTTTTGGTGGTGGGGAATGAATTATTTGTCTTAACTGAGACAATCCTGCTGTGATTTGAGAAAGTCTAAATCTACAACATTAGGTTCCAGCCCATGTATTATGCAGCAGCTTGGCACAGATATGCTTCTTTTACTTTATGGACCACCTCATCTGGTGCTGCTTCACTATGTTGCTCCTATGGTTTTTGTCACTGCCAATAGTGATCTAATTCTTCTTTTCAGGCAGAATGGATATTGTGGTTTATCAAGGTTACGTTTTTTTCAAGATTTCAGGGATAAACAGATGCATGCATGTGTACACTGGGAGCTCAGTCCAGATTTCATGAGGAACTCCTTGGTCATCAAGTGACCTGATCTGGTTGCAGACTGCAAAGAGCTGAACTTTGATTCAGAAATAACATCAATGAAGAAAGCTTGTTTGTGGAACATGACCCATTCTGCTATCATCTGTAGCAAGGTTCATATCTACACTACCCAACATCCAAATACCTATATAAAAGAGCTGGTTTATGGGGCAGGGGAGGAAGGCCACAGCACATCTGCTCTTAGGATATTGTTGTTGCTTGCTGTCTACTACTTTCTCTCTTCCCCTACTAAAATGTGAGCTCTGTAGGGACAAATCAGTCTCTGACCACTGTGCATGAAAGAATAGAGTTTTGATGCCAGAGCATTGAGCAGCAATTACAGCCTAGGGCTAATGATTTTGACTTCTAGAGAATTGATATAAGTGGATTGAAACAGCCTAAAAAGTGTAGTATCATTGATGTAGCACAGCTATTTCACTGTCCCAAAGTAGCTGGTATACAGGGAGCTGGGTTTTTACTATTGTTGCTTGGTAGAAGTTATTAAGACCTGAGCTCATTGCAACAGACAACTGATGCTCTCTCTGACACTTGGATGTGGCTGACATGATTTTTACAAAGTAAGCCCCATTGGGAGCATTTTCTGAGTTAAATAAGCCAGCGTTTTGCCCTGTTTGTCACTACTGAAAGTAATTTTTTTTTTTTCATTTTTGGTACATGCCACCATTATGATCATCTAGATTCAGGCATTTTAAGCCTTTAGCTTCCTCCAAAACCAACAGCCAACCATTATTGGTGGATTTGCAGTGTGCACAGAGGGAAACTTGCATGAGATGCTTCTGTTCTTCTTTTCTCATGGTCAGTCAGAGTCTGGCTCTGAGCTCAGGTTCCTACAAGTGGATTTCTGTATTACTTGGTCCTCTTTAAATAAAACTTGCATTTAAATATTCTGTGATTTAATAAAGGCTCTCTAGAAAAAATCTAACCTCTCCTCTGTAATATTTCTCTCTTCTGCTCTGATTTATCCTTCAAACAGCCATATGCAATTCATTTTGAAATCCTTCAAAAGCCAAATGCAGTCCTACTCTGTGGACTTTACACTGCAGAAGAGGACAAATGATGACTGCTCACAAATAAATATAGTAATCCCCTTTTCCAGATACCATCAAGGCTAATACATCTAACTTGCAGATGAGACCAAGGAAAGGTTAGACCACAAGTGAGAATGGATTCTCTTTTATACAAGTGGAAAAAAAATATTTAATCATAGAACGCTTCTGCTTTATGGGTTGTAGCATTCTCAGTACTCTGGGTTAAAATAGCGTTATTGCTTGCTTTTGTACAACAGCAGCATCCCCGGCTTTAGTTGTGCGGCGGAAACTTCTACATCACTGTTGATGCTGAGATAGTACATGCAGCATAAATCTAAGACTAGTAGCCCAGAGCAAGCATGACTGCAGAGGAACAACGTACTAAAGCAGAAGAACAACATACTAAAGCAGACGAGGAAAGGTTGCATAGAAGAGCCAAAGTGCTAATGTTTCTATGATTAATAATCATCTACTGCCTGTTCCACTTTACCAAATGCCACTGAAAATAATGACGTACCTTCAGCATAATGAATTTCCCCAGCTCATCTGAAAGTCTCCTTATCTGGGTATTTTGGCTGTCCTCCACTTTGGCTGAGTAGAACTGTTTCATCATTGTGAAACCACTTGAGAATTTGAGTTGAACAGGATGAAAGGAAAAAACAAAAATCTGAAAGAGCAAATGGCAGCTCAGTTTAAAAGAGACTTCATGTAAGCAGAGAGGCCCAGTCTGGAAAAAGCTAAAATGCTACAGGATCTTAAGTTTCTTTGTAAAATCTGCATGATAATTTTTTCACAAATATGCCTTTTCTTTTATAAAGAAAGGCTCTATAGAAATGTTGGGGGTTTTCTCCTTACCAAATATGGCCTCAAAATCTTAATCATTGGCTTTATATTTTCTCTTTAAATTTCTCCCTTGATCAAAATGATCAGCTTTGAATATGTGCATTAGAACTGGTGTTTCAGTACACCTGTGTTTCTTTAAATATTTTCCTGGAAACAATAAGTCTGTCTTACTGAATGGGCATATGGTTTTCCTACACTGTATCTTTACTTACCAAATTAACTGCATTGATGCCAGCATCAAATGCTGGATTCCTATTTAGTATGTGTGAAGTATTGTCCTAGAGACTTAGAGTGAGGATGCTGTTATATTACATTATGTTACACTTAGGCCCTGCTGGAGAGCAGAGGCTCCTGGGATATGCTATATGTATGCACAGCGAGGAAGATGTATATTAAAATTTTTAAAAATGTCAGAATCTAAACTCTAATCTAACTACGTAAAGAGTGAGGAGGATCCAGGCAGAGAGAAGCAAAGTGAGTGAAAAGTCCTCAGCAGAGCCAGGACGAAGCCTATGTTCCTGTTATCCAGTGTCCCTTTCTGTCAATAACTTTATTTTTCCTGTGGTACTTTGGCCACCTACCAACTGAGCTGAAGAGACTTTGGGCTTTATCTGTGATTTCTTCAACCAGTTGGTTCACGCTGTCAACGTGCTTGAGGTTTTTTATGAATGTGCAGTTACCAACCTTACTAGAAAGTTAAGGATGGAACGATGTTTCTTTTTAAAAAACAGTCATCAGATGATGGGCATCAAATGGCTTTCAAATATGAATGGGAGTACTCTATTTTTAGAAGTGGTTTCCAGCTCCGTGGTGTTGACATCTGGGTATCTTTATAACAATACCTATAAATACCTAGAATCAATAATGTGGTTCTTCAGAGTAACGTTCTTATCTAGAAGGATATATAAGGAGCATTATTCACTATGTGGTTAGTACACGTTCCTCAGTTGCAAACAAACTGTAGGTAAAGAGATCGTCAGACAACAAAAACTAAGTTGCAACTGGACCTGAAAATGAATCACCCTGCCTTCCAAAGGATTCATTTTATTAGACATGAAGAGGAAACAAAGAAAAAGGGAAAGAAAAAAAAAAGGCAATATAGAAATATAAAATGCAAATCTAAAAGGACTGGGAATCCTGCAAGTTTGGAAGCTCCTGTGTTTGGGCTGCCTTACACCCTACTCCAAAAAATGGACATTCTGCTGATACAAAAAATTCTGCGTTTTTCAGATAGCTCTGTCTTTTAATGCATACTACAAATTGGAGGGCTAGGGCCACACAATAAATCAGGTTTGTAGCCTGGTAGTTCTCTGAAAACCTCACTTCAAAATCAATTTTCCTCTGTGTGAAGGGGTGTGATTTGATAGCTTGCCTCTGTTTCCCATGGAAAAGTCTTTTTATAATGCAATGCTTGACAAAGCTTCGTTTCCTTGCTGAGAACATACTCAAAATTAGACAATCAAGAGTTTTATGCAATGTTAAGGTAGCAACAAATTGGAGAATTCATAGAAAACCTCTCCTTAAATATCTGAATTAGCTTTGCAATAAATAGTTCTTCAACAGATTTGTCATGACATTGGGGTTTATTTGTGGCTGAATACTTGGATGGCTGCACTAGTTGCACACACCCTGTTCATGGCCTGGCAACCTCCAGGGCAAAAAGGGAAAGCTTTGCAGCATGTTCTCAGAGTTCTCAGCAAAAGAAGGAATTGAACCCCAGCCTCCATGGAGGAGTCAACTGATGGCGGAGCTGCTGAGTGTCCTTCTATCATGCTCAATCTAGCAGGCAGACTTTGAGAGTATTTACTTCATTCAGCCCTACATGTGAGGGAGGGAGAGGACCAGCAGCCTGCAGTTCGCAGTGGGAATTATGGATAAGATTTGCTGTGTTGCTGTTGGTAAGTGATACAATTTGGGCAGCTTTCAGTGTGTAAAGGGACCTCCCAGGCAGTGACCAAGGCAGCTCACAACCCTTATATGATGGCTGAACTGAAACCTTTTAGACCTTTATTAAAACAACACGACAGACTTAGCTACCCGCTGCAGCAGTATTTAGGCACCTGAGATAATTAGAATCTCTCAAAGCTCATTATGAGCAAATCGGGTTACCTTCATGACGGATGAGCCCTAACATTTAGTACCAGGACCAGGGAGCCTCCTATAAACCTAAACAACACAACAGGCAGACTTGCTGTGGGGGTTCACTGTCCTCTGGGCAAGGCAGCCACTAAGTGTGGGAAGAACCTGAAAAATTGAAAGGTTCTTGTAAGTGCAGGAGTGGAAAGGGGAAATCAGGCTTGCACTAGCTGTTAGGAAGTCAGGTGTGAGCAGTAGTGGTGAAGTTAGAAGAGGAGATATGTAAGAACAAAATGCTAGAAAGAGACAAAGAAACAGTTATAAAAATAACATGATGTATAATCAATATACACAGCTAGAAAATCAAAACAGGTTCTTAGAACTGCAGCCTCGGAGCACAGCCGATTCTCACATGTGCAGGGACCATTTACTATGGTCTACTCAAACACACCCTGTTAAAATGATGGCTGCTATTATACCAAGGACAACAAATAGTCAGGAATTGTCCATCTTGAACCTGATTCCCCCAGTCCTTCTCATGATGATGATTCAGACGATCCAGGACATCAGGAGGCCACTGTGATGGCCACACATGTGGACCACCCCTGGGAGGCCCCATGGACACAACTGTGCCACTTCTGCTCTTGTGCTTGGTGTAAAGCAAATTGCAGCCTTCGGGATCAGGAAGGAAATTTTCTCAGGTCACAGTGGCTGGGACAAGGCAGGTTTTTCACCATCCTTTGTGGTGTGGAGTGCCAGCTGCCTGCCACCATCCCTTGGGTCCAGGTTCTTTGAGTCACGTCTTGTCTAGGCGGGCTCCTTTTGCCCTGCTCTCATTTTGCCTGGCCACACCTCCTACCTCTGCCTGGGAAGAGATTTTTCTCTTTTTTTTATATTTTATTTGAACTGAATCAGTTAAGAGTTTGTTTTCATTCTAAGAGGTTTGCACTGTCAATATAAAACACTGTCTGAGCTTAGATATAAGAATCCAGTGGGTAGTGCCAAAATGTCATATATCTCTCCTTGCAAGCATTACCGTCAGCTTTAAGGGAAGAGCTACCGTGACTGTCAGGAGAATTAATTTCTTGCACTCTGATGCCAGAGAATGAGGATGGGAGCACCATAAACCCATGTCCCATAAGGGCAGCAGCATGGAGCTCCTCAAGAGAGCTTCTCCGCTCTCACTGTGGGTGGGGAGAGAGCTGAGCCCAAGGTTAGGAGGTTAGGTGTCAAGAAAGGCTGTCTGCTAGGCTTATCAGGGTTCACCTCATTCAGCCTTTTTCCTGGTAATCAAGAGTCCTCAAACAATGGGAGATTTCGTGTCCTCCCATGGGTCACTGGCAGAGGCTTCTTCCTGCCTTCTTACACATTTTCCTTCCAATAAAGGAGTGGAAGATAAATCAGGTTTTCCATTTTGGACAGCTGGAGGATGTCTTTTAGAGGAAGCAATTCTGTATTCCAGAACAACACCCTGAGTGCAGCAATACCTTTTGCTCTTGCCAGGATTATCTCCAAAGGCTAAAATTTCCCTTGAACTTGAGGAGGGAAACAGTCAGTGAATGGCAAAAGATCTTAGTGGTATGGCTATGATGAATACCCAGAGGTATCTCAATGTGATGACTGGCAGCTCCATAGGTTTTGCCATTTTTGAGCCCTCAAAGCTGGCATTCCAGTGAGGCATTGGGAGGGAGAAAGAAAATGTAACAGGGGTAAGTGGGACAGTGTTGGGCACAGACAGTGTGCTGGCAGTGAGCTAAAGCTTAGGCATGATGCCAGGCCCATATTCCCACATTACACTGAACATATGGTATGTCCTATAGTGACCACTGGCCATTGCTTTCCCCACCCAGAAGTGAAGGAAAGGACAGGTGGCATCCAAGACCCACAAATGCAGGTGCTTGGGAGACGGTTGTGACACTTCACAAACAGATTCAAGGAGAATAGCTGATCAACGCCTTTTCGCTGCCTGTTTCCACTCAGGACTAATCCTAATCTACTGCAGCCTTGTAGCAGTAGATTCTTGTAGAAGTAGCCTCTGCTGGGATTACTTCATGTCCCTCCTTCTGCCCCCCTACCTCTGCCTGCCCAGACATGGCCTCTGCTTCTCTGCACATACACTCATTTCCAGGTGGGAGTTTGGTAAGTGCCACCTGTGTTTTCTGGAAAGCTGCAGTAGAAGAAGAGGTGAAGCTCTTTCCCTCCCTGCTGGAGACAGTCAGCCGAAGAGGAAGGCTCTGCTGGTGGCTGTGCCCCAGAGCAGGGCAACATGGGGGGGTGGGGGGGTGGTCCCAGGCACTGGGAGAGGGGAGGCCAGCAGCAGAAAAGCTGGCCCATGCATGGAGGGAATGAGGGAATATTTGGGCATCCTTAGGCTTGGAGTAGCTAACGAGGTCAGAAAGCAGTCTGTCCACTGCGAGGGAGCTCAGTTTGGCCTTCCTAGCAGAGCATGCCTGCCTGCGGCTGGTGGTGGTGGTGCAATCAGATCCAGCGATGTCCTGAGGACTGGGTTTACATGCACTCCCTCTCCTGGAGAGCATCATCCTCACAGGCTGTTTTTTTTTGAGTTCACAGAGTGCGGCAGTAAAAGGACACAGCGCTGCAGCCGTCACAGCGCCTTCTTAGTGCTGCTGAAGGGCAGCACGTAATAGATGCTCCTCGGGAAGAGACTGTCTGACCTCTACTCTGTCTACCAACAGGGTGAACAGGCAAGAGCTAAATACTAGTTTGACCTAAATGGTGAGTTTAAAGCTGTTCTATCATGCAAAGGATACACCTTTCAGTGTGTAAGGCATGGGGTGTCTGAGGATTTTCTTGAGTGATTGGTTAGAAACTCATAAAAATCACAAGAATTTGGGAAAAGGACAGAAAAACTAATTTATCCTTATGAATGACTGGAAATGGTGGAATGAACTTAGGGGTTGTTACTTACCATGAGACTATGTTTGCATTTTGTTAAAAGTGTTTTGATTGATAAGCAATATGAAGCACACTTTTCTCCACTGAAGTAAACAGATGTTTTATTAAATATGTAACACCTAAATTAATGTCCTACGAAGGTGATAAACACTTGATGTGAGGATAAATGTTGAACTGATCTCTTTCTTGTTTTATGGACAAATGCCAAATTGTCATTAGTGGCAAACTGGGATGTGGATAAATTACCTTTACATCTGGGAGTGAGTGATAGCTCAGATTTACTTAGTAGGAATGAACGCGCCACCCCAGTGTGTGCTGAATGTAGCTTCAAATGTATTGCTAATATCACGTACAGAAAAGTTTGCATTTCAAAGTGTAACAGTTTATACAGCCTCTTTTCTGATGTTCATTAATACAAGCTGAATCTGCCCGGGACAAGAAACCCTACCAGACAGAGCCAGTCTGTGCCTGGATGACAGATCTCCTTGTCTTGTTAGATAAGTAGGACCTACTGCACAGTTTGGGAAGCTGTCTCTGAGGGGACAAAACACATTATACTAAAATTATTTGAGGCTTATCTGGATTTAATTGCTTGCTTTATAAGAGAGATGAAAGAGTTATGTTCAGGGATGCTCTCTGATAGGAGAAATGCAACAGGCCCTGACTTTGTGTCACTACACTGGACGTTAGCTACCATTCGTTTTGACTGGTTACACCAGAAAAAGCAAAGCCAAGTATGTGCATCTGCATAGGAGGAGTTTGTACGTTTGTGACTGATGGTAAAACTGTTTTGCATCTGCAGGTTGCTGCGTAGTGGGCAGGAGGGAGAACAGCTGCCTGTTTGTCAAGCCCTGACTGCAGCTCTCTGGCTGAGCTGCACTTGGGGAAGGGACACCTTCCTCCGGGGCAGTCCTGCTGACAGGGATGTCTGAGACGGAGCAGAAATGCAAAGAGGGGCTGAGACCCACTGCAGGCGAGGACTTGCCAGAGGCCCCTGCTGGCAGCAGAGAGCAGAGCCAAAGCCAGCCCCAGTGGTGATGGAGCCCACTGAGACTTCCCACGGACTGTGCCCAGGCAGCTGGTAGATGGCGCTGCATTAGGTGAAGCCTTACCACGGGGGCATGGTGAAGGGGGAACAGTGCTCACATTCAGTTTGTCTCCTACAGTAGAGTTCAGTTTTCACCTCTTTGAAGACTTAGCTGCTTCAGTTCAACATTTTGAATTCTAGCAATATTTGGATGAGGAGCGTGTGGTGACTTTGATATGCTCCCTTAAAAAACCAAAAAGTTCCCTGGTTTTGGCTGCATTTTTATCCCCCTTTTTCAAAACCAGTAGGCAAAAGTTGAAAATAATGCAGGGGAGAAGTAGTCTTTCATCAAGAGCTAGTGGTGTTCCAGCCTAGGAAATGGGACCTGTGGATGAATTATTCAACATAATTTTTACTTTTAGAAGCTTGGCTATTCCTCTTGCAGCTTCACGTGTAGGATAGAGAGATTTTGGGCCAGGAAGGAGTTGTGGAAGCTGGAGGAAGTTCTCTGGGTCACCAAGCCATCGCTGTCCAAGCCCCTTTCATTCACCTTAACTCTTGCTATGGCAGTGACCCTGGTGCCATTTCTGGTCTGTGCCCATGGCAGATCCTGAATTCTGGCACTCTGATGGACTTGCCAGCATGGACTTGATTCAACAGAGTTTGCTTGGACTGGTGTTAAAACGAGTTCTGTGGCTGGCTCCTGTCAGCCGCTTAATGCTGAAAACATCATTTTATGAGGCTTTTACAATTTTTCAGCCAGCTGATACATCTTTCAGCCTTCACAGGACAGCACCTGAATCCCACTGCCAAGGTCTTCTGAACTGAGGGTGATGAGTCAGGGTCAAATTCAGCTGGAGGGTGTACATATGGAGACTCCAGGGGAAAGGATAGTTTCAGTTTGTCAGACAAGAACTCGTTAAGCAGGAGGAGGATCACAGGTTTCTACATGACTTCAGGATAGCTGACTGCTATCACAGCAGGAGAAAATTATGCTACCGATTACTATTTTTGTATTATCTGTGGGGGATCTTTGAAAGGCGTTTGTTTGTGCTTCTCAGGAGCCCATCTCCTCATGTTTCCTTTTTATTTTTTGCCATGCAACTGGTTTTAAGGTATGCATCACCTTTAACTCAGACTGTGAGTGCATTGTAAGTATCTCTTCTTAAATCCAGGAGAAACGTCAGTATCCACCTGACAAATTTCTTAATGTGGAAAGATCTGAAACTTCATCTCCGATTTTAATAAAATGAAATATAAGTATTACCAGTTTTTAAAGGTATTTCTGGTGTTCTAATGTAGCAAGTTCAGCCCTGAACACTGCTTTATCTCCTCTTACACAAGAGCTAATAGGTAATTCTAGTAACTGGGTTTTTTTACATTGTTACAAGGTTTATGAATATTAATTCATGTAGGGCAAACAAGAAAGATTAAATGTTTTAAAGTCCATCTTAATTTCTCTTCAGAAAACCTGCTAACAGTTCATATTTTTCAATCATTAGAAAATGTTCCTGTTCCCTAGTACATAACTTCACAGGGGGGCACTATGGGAGAATGAGAGACTATGGGCATAAGCTGGAACAAGAGAAGAGGTAGGATAGAAGGAAATACTTTTTCACTCTGGGGTCAGTCAAGAAGTGAAGCTGGCTGCCCAGAGAGGTTGTGCAATTTCCATCCTTGGAGGATTTTAAGACCTGACTGCTTGAAGCCCTGAGCAACCTGGTCTGACCTCAGAGCTGACCCTGGAGCTTGGAACAGACATCCTCCCACAGGCCCTTCCAACTTCAATTGTTGTCTGTGATTCATTCAATTAATATTTTAAAACTACCTTGAACTTCCAGATAAATTTATTTATGATCTATTTGTGTCCTTGAGTTCTTGTGCTTCTTAGGCTTGTTCTTTGCCTGAAATTAATTGTATTCTGCAATGTATTAACTGAGAATTATAACATTCATCTTTTGTTAAGCTGCACAAGCCATGTTCTTTTAATTTCCTCATGTGAAATACAGTCCCTACTCCTTTTTCATCCTAATATCCCCTCTCTGCACCTGTTCTGATTTGAATCCATCTGTCTTGCATGTCAGCACTTGATCACAGCACGGCAGCACTGCACAAATCCAAATACAAGGTCAAAAAGAAATATTCATATCCTGCACTAGGCACTCTTGCTACTGAAAATACTCCACAGGACAACACAGCCATAGATCTCATTATTTTTTTACAACTGCACCCTGCCCATACTAATCCTGCCACTGTTTATCATTTCCTGATATTGCTTTCTACATATAGAAACACATAAATGCAGATATATATGCAAAATTATTGTGCCATAGAAATTATTAATGATGATTAATCCTACTGTTAAAAAGGCTTTTCTGATATTTGCCCTAAACATTTCTCTCACTGTTAATTTTTGTTACTCTTAATTGAACCATTTTTTTCCCTCAGAAGCTGTAAGTGTTCTGGACCCAGGTATCTTTCAAATATTTGTACACAAAACCCCTGTTATCTCTTAAAATTACATCTGTTGATCTTTCCTGGTGAGGTTTGGTTTTTTTTTTTCTTCCTAGCACAGTTATTATTCAGATATGAATGAACAAGATTTCTTTACAACAAAATGTTTTCATACAGTTCTCGATTTGTTTTTAGGAACCTGTAAAAGACCACTGAAATATTCTTTAAATCCCAGAGATCACAAGAACCTAAAAGGTGTGAGACATAATCTTTTAGGAATATTGATCACAGAATCCCTTATTCTCCTTGTATTACAAGTGCTTGTTGAAAAAATAACTCTGATCTCAATTCGGTCATGTGGAGTTGAGGTCCTTCTGGGAAAGCGGGCTTCATTTAAGTAGTAATCAAAACAAGTAATTCCCAGTGACACAGCAGGTTTCCCCAGTCATAGTTTCTCTCATCTTGTGTTTCTCCACATCTTCTGTTTCTTTCACAAATTCCTCCCCATCCCTCTGTGCTGCTTGGGGGGAAGAGGTAGAGGAGTTGGGAGTGAAGGGCTGAAGGTGAGCCTGGGAAGAAGGGAGGTGGGTGGAAGGAAGGTGGTGTAAGTTTTGTCTTTGTTTCTTACCATCCTACTCTCTTTTAGTTGGCAAGAAATTAAATTAATTTTCCCCATGTTGTCTCTTTTTTGCTTGTGACGATAATTGGTAAGTGATCTCCCTGTCTTTATCTCAACCCACAAGCTTTTTCACCTTATCCCCCCTCCTCCCCGTCCTGTTGAGGAGGGGGAGAGAGCAGCTGGGTGGGCATCTGTCAGTCAGCCAAGGTCAGCTCGCCACAAATTGTTATAAGTAAGCCATCACTCTCAGAGTCATTTCAGCCTTACTTTTTCATCTTGATCGTCAGCAGACTTAATTATTAACTTGGAAATTATTTCCATTTCCATTTGACTAAATGATATCAGAATTTTTGCCATGAGACAAAAACAGAGAAGCAAACTTCACAGCATCAATTAGCTGTTGTGATAAAGATGAATATTGGCTCATTTTTAACATGATGATTCAGTACCTGGTAAAATTAAGGCTCTGCATTACTTCTACTTCAGTTTCCATTAGGATTTATTATTATTCCAGCAGTTGTAATGTACATTTCTTCTTTAAAAAAAAAAAAAAAAAAAAAAGGGATGTCAATGTCCTGTAGTTAGAATGGCACTAGAAATTCTCAGGCTGCTAAATTCAGCACCACTGCCCGGAAGGCAAGGTCACTTCTGTGCACAGGCACAGCACCAGCACTGCAGATCTTAGAGACTTGAGAGGAAGGGTAAGGCTCTTCCCCTGACTGTGTCATACTTGTGCCTGACGTCTTGCACATCATGTGCAAGAGCTAAAAGAAAAGAAGAGTTCACATCTTCCCTTATGTTTTGTAGAACACCCACTGGACTTCCTGCTTAAAGGCAAGGGACAACATATCCCTTACTTACTTTCGTACACCTGAGCTGAGCTACAAACAACAACAAAATAAAGACAGAAAAAGGAAGAATACTTGACTAGTGTCAAGACTTTTTCTTTTTGGAAGAAGGTTGTTCAGTTTAATCCTCATGAAAGTGGGAAAAATAACAGAAGTGGGTTAAAGCCAGTTTAAGAAAATACATGTAAATATTTTTTTTTTTTACTTAAAAATGAGTTTTCTCATCATTCAAAGACCTAAGAGTTAAACTATATTTAAACCTGTATACACCTCAGGTACAAACTGACAAAAGGTCTAATAAACCAGACTATATAAAAAGCAAGAGACTTTTTTTTTTCCCCCAGAAAAATGTATTTGTGTTTTAGCTGATCATATAAAAAAGCATTATTTTTTAAAAAAATGTGTATATATTTTTCAAGTGTTAATGGTTTCACCATTCATCATAACTACATTCCAAAGTCCTGTAACATCAGGGCACATTATCCTTATCTGCGTAGCACAGCGAGCATAAGCTTTACACTGAGGTCACTCTCATCACTACTTCCCCAGAGCCGTTATCCTCTGCTGAATCTTCCTGAGGTCTCATGCGGTTGAACAGATGTAACAACACATAGCCACACCGAAATCTTGGTGAGGTCAACTGTGTAGGGTGAACTAAACTTCTGTTTCTAAATGCAGTCAGTGGTAACCACAATGTCCTTCCTGATGAGGACTCTCCTCGATTGCTCTCTTCTATGTCTGTGGCTTTGTCATAATTTAACACATCCCAGTGTAGATTCACAGCTCTCCAGCGCTTAAACACTCGATAAACAGATGCACCTTCATGTACGATCAGTCCTGAAATTAAGAGAAAAAAAAAAAGTTTGTACAAAGTGTCAATGGATACTATTTTGAGAGCAAATAGAGATTAACACATTGTAATGAATCTGGCAATTGCCAGAGACTATTAAATTACTCGTAAATTCTGATAATTCAAATAAGTTGTACAAATGCAATATAACTGGTTATTCATGTGTTTAAGATTGGGAGGCAGGAACATGCAGAGGAAATAAAATTGTTCTCAATGAAAGCTCAACATAACTAATACTGGAACAATCTGAGCATGCCTAACTAGATTTAGGTAAACCAATATAAAAGAACCTTAGTGGCAGATTTGTAAATTGACTGTTTAAGCTGGTGTTATCCTTGTTCGTGGGAAGTACTATTTATTTGCTGAAATTTGTACTGGTTTATGTAGATCTTTGAGTAGGTTAGACCTTCTGAAATGAACAGGAAGGTCTTAAATTTGTTTAAGAGTGTTCTGTAGAATTCAGTAAAGATACTAACAAATTTAATTGTTTTCACATTCTTAGTCCAACTTAGGAGAACAGAAGATTTATGAAAACCTGAAACAGTTGTAAGTATAATGGCTTTCCTGTCTTGTTTCAGTAGAGCAAGAAGAAATTAAATGTTATTATTAACTACGACAAGCATGGCAAGGATGGTAGGCTTTCTTCTTTGTCTACAAAATTCAGTAGACAAAAGTTGAGAAACATCTTTTTTTTGTTGAGACCTAGGAAATCTTTTAAAAGGTTCTTCAAGGAACATACAGATTATCTGGAGTCCTCAGACCAATCTGCTTATGAACTTCCATGGAGCTAAGGTTTATGCTTGTTGTATGCATTCAAGTAATTTATCTACTTGAGTGAAACTCTTCATTTTTGCTATGTATGCATATTTATATGTAGATATATTTATACACACACTCTTTATGTGTAAGTATTTCAAAAATGGATTTACTGGGGAGATGCATGGGGCTTCAGCCTCTTATTAGGTTTTTCCTCAACCAGCCTGGTAACTCATATGGTTCTGAGCCATGTCATATGTTTTCTTTGCCTCCCTGCTTTGGGAGGAGAGCACTTTGCCTAGCCAAAAACATTTATAAATGTTTTGTCCAGTGTGTTTTGTGCCTAAGATTTTACTATGCATGGCCACGTCTATAATATGTCCCAGGTTAGAGCCCTTTATCCCAAGAGATTGTGTATCACCAGTTCCTACACAATGAAATTGTGATTTAAGTGTCTGAGGTCTCTTAGCATGGTTAACTGATACCAGAAAGGAGACATTCAAAGAAAGATGACACAAGCAGAAAGGACAATAAAAACATTTATATGAACAGCAAACCTCAGATTCAAGTGCAATGATTTGCAGATAGCAATGCCTACTCTAACACATCTTTAAAGATCATTACACTGAAAGATGGAGAAACACAAAGAGTGCTTTCAGAAGGACATGACAGCAAATGCAGCACCTCTGTAAGGCTTTCAAGTTGCCTAGAATTCGTTGAAGCATCCGGTACAGCAAAACTAATATAATATAAACTTAAATGTTAAATATTCTAAATGTATTTTATATCAGCATAGCATTTTAGTGGAAAATTTTCTTGATTGCAAGACGTCTGTCTTCTCAGATATATATAAAGCAACCTAAAAAGTTAGCGGCCATGTTAATACATAAAGGCACCTTCAAGACTGGCTATACTGTCTTAAAAAGGATAAATGTGTTTGGAATCTACAAACCAAACAAGCCATGGTTTTATTGCTGTGACAAAGGTTCCCCCCTTTTTTTTTTTTCTGTTGGATTTCCTATAGAATAAGGGAGATGAGCGTAATTTTCCCTCTGCCACTGGATCATAGTATTCTTTGGTCCAATTTCCCTCAAGACTGTGCTGAAGCAAAATTGAAAGAATGTATTTACCCCAATGTAAAGATTTTTGATAGCTGCCTGCACTCCATTGGAACTTGAACAACATATTTCAGAATAGAGAAGGTAGCAGTTGAGAAAGGATCATTGATGTACATGAAGTACATTTAAACAGTCAAAAGTATCCTCCCAAAATTATGACAGAAAATTTGTGGGATGACTTCTTTTAGGGAGCCCTTCTTTACTGTTTTTGAGCTTTCAGGATTCACTGAAATCATGTTTCCAAAGTTTTCCTGACAGTGGCAAGGAAGAGAAACTTTCTTTAAAATGGAAGCCATTGGTCACATACACTCTAAAAGAGCTACCTAACAAAGGATCCTATGTTGCAAGGCTTGAAATAAAGCTGTGAGATTTGGCAATGCTGAGGGAGAAAAGGAGCATTTTCACAATTCCTCCAATCAAAAGCTTTATTTCCCATCTGGTAAAACTACAGATTGAAAAAGACATATGTAGAAAATGCAAAAGAATTCCAATAGATCTTTTGTCTCTCTGAAAGATATTTTCCAGGGGGTGCGGGGAAACCAGCGGTTCCAAGACTACAAACAAGAGGAAATCTCGGTAAGGTTTAAATGCTGGAGATTTTCCAGGTCCAGACAAGTTGTGGTGCTCAAAATATAAGTATTCAGTCACTAAAGTGAAAATGGCAAAGAATCTCCTTTTTCTTTAGAGTTCCACAGCAATGAATGAGGATATGAGAGAGAAAACGAGGATAAATCCATGAATAATACTGACTTGTTCCAAATACCATGATTTCGACAGCACACAGGACCTAGCTGCACAGTCCTGGGAAAAAAAAAAAAATAAATAATTTGACCCAGATGATCCCAAGAGGAAATGTTAGAATTCCCTACTGTTCACTGTCCAATTAACATCAGTGAGGAACAGTTTTGGAATGACGGACCTGGCAAAATATCCTAAAGCTCTAAGAAGACTTTACCTGCAGGATTTATTTCTAAGGTGTAGGGATTGTAGTGGGATCCAGACCACAGGATTATGGAGAGAGCATGGTTTTCTTTTCTTTTATTGCCAAGAACTATTAGATTCTTTCACTCTAGCAAAAGGATTTCTTATTGAGTCACAAGGCCACTTGAAATTTTTCATACTAAATGTCTTTTCAAGCAGGCAACTTGTCTTAGTTCATTCAGATTTAGTGGTATTAGGTACCAACATTGTTGTATTTATCACACCAATCTTACTTAGAATCACTTAAGAGTGGTCCTCCCAGAAACATCTTATTTACCAGGGAATAAAAGACCCTTTTCAGAAACTGACTTTAACACTGGACAAAATGCCACGTCTTAATACTATTCTAGGGCCCACAGATACTAAAAACAAAAGCAATAAATTGCTCAAAGCATTAAAGTGAAACATGTCCACTCTAAAAATAGCAATATAACTCTTTCTAAGCTATTTAGAATTATATCTAATGTGGAAAAAGAAATACTGAGTAGAGAAATATTAAGTGCAGCTAGATGTGAGTTCATTGTAAGTAACTTCAGCCTGTACATTTTTACAACTAAGGAGTTACATGAATGTTGCTAGGCATCAGGTTCCTTAGTGGGGAAGAAAGAGGCTTTCAGAGGGCTCTTCACACCTCATATTGCCCCCCATCTCTTGCTCCCTTGCCGTAGTACTACTGGCACCACTCATGTTTCTAGGGCAATGTTACAACTGCTTTTCGAGTTCTAAAGGAGCTGCACTGTTGTTCTGGGATTGTGAGTGAGCTGTTATTATTTGTGAGAGATTTTGTTCATGTTAGAACCATTTATGACTACTAGTTATGATTAGATTCCAGTGAAAATATATAAAATTATATGACTCCACTGTTATGAGAAGTAATTGCTAGGTCTACAAAGTAGAACGGCGAAGCCTTGGTGTACTAAATAAGGGGTTTATATTATTCATTCCTAGCACTGTCACTGCGTCAGCTCTGGGTTTCACAGGCAATTCTACTTGAATAAAATGTTCAAGGTTTGCCTTAGGAAAACTTCTACCATCATCAAGTTTCAAAGAGAACAGCTTTACGCCCAGCTTAGATGCAGAAAAGTACAAAAGAGTGACTTGTAGAGTTAAAGTTAACACTGATAAGTAAAAACGATCATGTTAGGAAGAATTCTGGAAAAAATTAGAGTGGAACAAGGAGAACAATGGATACCAATAAAATACGTACACCGGAATGAGTAGAAGATAGTATATTGGTGATCTGCAATCTTTGTGATACTTCTTTTGGTGAAAAGTAAAACAAGATCAAGAATTAAAATACCAAATTAAATGTAATTTACCTGATAAGAAAGTGGGTGCTATGCTACATATGATATATAAATCAGTCATTGGGAAAACAAATACGTGCAAGTTTTCAAAGATGTCATATAAACATGTCTGCACCTTTAGGCAAACTGCTTTTAAAAATAATGACCACAAAACGTTTCAAAAAGTGCAGATATTCATATTGTTTATGCAAAGATGTAGGGAGGGCTAACTAAAGACAGTTGTAATAAGTCTCGGTCATACCACCAGTAGCTCAAGCACTTGTCTTGAAATATGTGCTGCACAGGAAAACCTGTATGTCTGCATAGATTTTTCATTGAAACAAAGAGATTCCAGTGGGAGTACGGGTATCCACTCACTGTAAATCCTGCTGAAAACTAAGAGAATGCCATGGATGACTAAAGACAAATGAGAAGAGAGGAGATATTAAGTGAGAACTGTGGCTGGCTGTGAGCATCACAAGCTTTATGATATAAGAGATTATATGTAACATGCAATGGTAAAATCGTATGTTAATAGCTCTGGGAAGTCATCAGCATAATGGACAGTGTTGTTTTTTTTAAAAAAAAATCATTAATGAGTAATAATTATATCCATCTCTTAGAGAACTTCGTTTGAATGTTTAAACTATCAATCTAAAATGCCTCACTTTATGATGAAAGAAAACAATAGAATCGAATAAAGTTGAATACGTTAATAAATATTTTCAAGAGTTACAAGACGTCCTGGTCTTACAAGCTTACAGAATTCGGATTACTTGAAATTATATGCAGAATAAGCAGACTGAATGAATCTGGATAATCAGACTTCTGCAATTACCAAATCTCCTTTATAGTTTTCTGAATTTCCAGATACAGTCTGTAAATTGTTAAGTCATACCTGCACTGAACTTCATAATTACAAAACAGTGTCCAAATATGTTTAATTATAGTCAGTTTTACATAAAAATTTTCATGCATTATTTATGATCAGACAATAAAATATGCATTTATGTAATTACAGGCAAGTCAGTTTCTCTGGTGGGTGAAGAAAGCTGCACATCTACTTTGCTCCTGCATGGTGCCAGTTAGGCTACAAGCTCCATAGTCATGTGAGGTACATGTAAGTTCAGTAGCTTCCAGTCCAGAGGTGGCCTGAGTCTGGCTGGCTTGAAGGGCAGCTACATAACTGCATGTACCGATCTATTGAAGGTTCGCCTTCCAATAGTTTACTTCTATAGATAAATACACTAACATTTCTGATCACCCACAGATGCTCTCAATTGTTTTTGACATTAATTTGGTTTAGCTGTTTTAACAGTCAAACAAATGGAAAGAAATGGAAATAGTTTGAAATAACAGGTTATTCCAACTAGCTGATGCATACGAACATAAATTTTTTACAATTTTAATCTTTGTGAAAAAACCATAATTCCATATGTTTAGAATGCCTGAAGCACATTTTGTCTTCACTTAATGTTTTTTTAAACAAAAGCAAAACCCTCAATATTGAGTGTTAAGCCAGAAAAAGTGGTATTCAGCGTGTAAGAGGACATGTAGCTGAGCCCTTTTTTTCATTTAAAAGCGAAGTGCTTGTCCAGAGTATTAGAGACCTAGATTCTGTTCATTTTTCTGTCTGAGGAGATTTGGGTTCACAGAAGAAAGTCTTTGTTCTAAAATATTCCAGATCGGGCTTCTCTTAGAAAAATTACAAAATAAATAGAACTGCTGATCCAGCTGAAATATAAATGCTTTCACAGTAATGCGATGGTTTCAATAAAAGATGATATGGCTTTATGGTTGGAGCAAAAGCCTTGATATTAGGAATCACTCTGTTTCTTTGTGCCTTATTGAGCAGAATTCAGCACTGTCCTTCTGATTTCCCATATATGAGACTGGGATAACATCAACATTTATCACTCAGAAATCTCAAAGCAAATATCAGATAGCATTTGACTTCTGGATTTTCTTGGAATTGCAATTCTAAGAATGTGGTTTAATGTTTACTGCAGTTATTAAATTTTCTCTGCAAATAATCATAGCTATTCTAACAATCAATTTAAGGTTGTTTTATCAAATACTAAAGGAATTTATATTTAAATGCTTCTGGGTCCAGCGTATTTTCAGAAATTTCAAAATTGGTCAAAATAGCTTTGCAATAAATTGTGTTTTCTTCTAAAAGATATCAGCCAGAGTTAAATGACATGAGACCTTTCAATAGTAAAGTAAGTTACTACAGTTAGTAATATTAGAGTGTTTCATAACTGTTTATGATGTACAAAGAACTCATGCCTGTCTTCTCTGTTCTTCTCTGTTACTACCACAGTGACGTATATAAGGCTCTGCAAATTTATTTTGGATATGTAGTTTGATGACATCCTCAAGGGCTTCTTCTATGCTTCATGGTGGTACAATCTAATGCAAAATGGCATCAGTAGAAGACTTGACAACACACACTTTTACTAATTATTTTAATAATGTCTTTGTCATTTTAATCTGTTTAACCTCCTGAACTTTGCTAGCCATCTATTTTTTCAAGAAATCAAAACTGATCCTGTTCTTACCACTAAGACCTTGGGGACACACTTTGATGAATCTGAGAGTAAAGCTTCTTTAGTTCTTTTCTCTTTGCAGTACTTGTAACACTGTAAAAAGCAGTATTTGCCAAAGGTATCAGCTGAGAATAAATCTGCAAAGAACTGGAGTGATCGATTAGCGTGACCAATTAGAAAAATAGATATAGTCACAGTCTTAAACAACAGTCTGTGCTGTTTAAAGATTTTGAGCTTACCTATGCATACTAGATCCATAAAACCATACATTCCATAGCAGATTTGAAAAAGGATGTCCTTTCTTTGCCATACTGCATAAGGGCTGAAGGCTGACCATAGAAGCCAAGTCACACTTGCTACTAAGAACAGAGATCCTAGGATTACAGCAACCATCTGCACTTTCTCAACCAGTGTTATAGTAATGCTTTGCCACTAAAAGAGAAACAAAGTTGTATAAGATAAAAATGTTATTTTCTGAGATTGTACATTCAACTCCACTTTTTTCCTGAAATCAGAGATTATTTTCATATTTATACATATCTTCATAGATCTTTACTAATATCTTTTATACTGACATTTTATGTTTGGTTTTTTTTTTTCTATTTCACTTTTAGTTAAAGTGAAACTAATAGTTGCTTCCCCATCTCTTCCAGAATCACTATCATAGCCGTGAACTTCAGAACTGTTTTGAATATATAGGCAAAAAAAGGTTTAGTCTTAGAAATGCAACTCAGCCTTTTGTATTTGTAGGCTAATGAACAGAATAAAAAAAAAACTCTCGGGAAGACAATCCTGACTATGTTTTATGTTAGTGTGACAAGTTGAAAATGACAACTTTCCTCTCCATCCCGCCCCTCTAAAATCTGAAACCATTCTCCACTTTCCTGCTGCTCATCAAAGAAGTTCCAGACATACCAAATAAGTTGGCTTTCTCTGCATAAACCAGTGTTAAAAGTACAAAGAGACACCTGCAGCCTAGTGTGGAAGCAACCTGAAGACTCATGAGGAGCCCTGTATATCAGTAGCACAAACATTTCCTTTAAGTGCACCTCAATTATGTCTGCCTTTCCAGGGAAGGCTGTATCCCCTGTATGTGAGATGACTCAAATTTATGACATGACAAGACTTAAATATAACAGTACGTGCTTACTGAGTTCTGTCAATATAAGAATAGAATTAAATTCTGTTAGAGAGTCACAAAAACAAAACTCAGCATAAGGAAAGAAGCATTCTAGATTACCCTTAAAATATATGGTCTTCCTTGGCCGTAATTCACAGAACCACAGAACGTTAGGATTTGGAAGGGACCTCGAAAGATCAACCTGCCTGCCAAAGCAGGACTACCTAGATCACGTCACACAGGAACGCATCCAGGCGGGTTTTGAATGTCTCCAGAGAAGGAGACTCCACAACCTCTCTGGGCAGCCTGTTCCAGCGCTCTGTCACCCTCACAGTGAAAAAGTTTTTCCTTAGGTTTATGTGGAACCTCCTAAGCTCCAGCTTGCACCCATTGCCCCTTGTCCTATCATTGGACATCACCGAGAAGAGCCCGGCTCCATCCTCCTGACACGAGCCTTTTACGTATTTATAAACATTGATGAGGTCACCCCTCAGTCTCCACTTTTCCAGCTAGAGAGACCCAGCTCCCTCAGCCTTTCATCATAAGGGAGATGTTCCACCCCCTTCATCATCTCTGTGGCTCTGCGCTGGACTCTTTCCAGCAGTGCCCTGTCCTTCTTGAACTGAGGGGACCAGAACAGGACTTGTCTAAATTAGCTTGGCAGACTCCCCACTCTAGCCACATCACCTATTCCAGAGCTAGTAGGCAGACTTTGTAGACTGACATCTTTCCTGTTCCTAATTTTGAACATACCTGCCCCCTTCTACAGCTGCAATAGGGAACAGGTGGAGAAAGCTACTGCAGTAAGGGCTTTATTACCTCTTTTCCCATCTGGCAACCATTTTTCCTTTTTCCTGTTACTTTATGAAAGCTTTCTCTTTTTACCAGCGGTTGGGTATGCAGTACTGCATGCTCGTAGAATGATAGAATAATTCAGGTTGCAAGGGCTATGGGAGGTCTCTATTTCAGCTTCCTACTCAAAAATGGGGTCAGTGACAAGATCAGACCATGTTGCTCAGGGCTTTATTCAGTAAGACCTTGAAAACCTCCAAGCATGGAGACTGTTCAGTCTCTCTGGAACACCTGTTCTACTTCTTGACTTTACTTGGGCTGAAAAATGTTTTTCTTAAAAAACATTTTTCCTTATATCCAGTCTGATCCTCTTTTGTTCTAACTTAGGCTCTCTTCCTCCCATCAAGTACTACTGTGAAGAGCCTGGGTGAGAATGAGGTCCTCTGTTCCTTTCTTCCAGCTTTTTCCATTAACATTTCTACTGTTGCCTAATTTGCATATCTGGTGCTGCATGCCTTCTGAATATAATAGTACAAAAAGATAGCTGTATAACAATCTGTAAATTGTTTATCTTGAAATACCGTCCTTTTATAACGAACTTATTAAACTCATACTAGCTATTTCATTGAACTTCAGGGTTTGGAATGAGGCTATTCATATTAAATAATACCTTTTTACGGTAAAGCAACTATGGATACTCATTTCCTTTGTCAGAATTTTTTTTTATAAGGTCAAGAAACGTCACTAATAAGTGGTGCATGACAGAATGGTGTGAGCTTCTCATGACTCAGATGTTACTTGCATACAGGATTTAAATGTCAGAACTGAAATGCATAGAACTCTCTTTAGACTCTATAGGGTTATGCTCAACAAAATTATTTTTCATTTCTCAGCTGAAGCCACATAGTATGGCCTGGCAGAAAAGTGTAAAAAATGTTATTGGCTACATATTGCTTTCCATCTTCTTTCATTATTGTTGTGAGACAGACCTGTAATAAATTTGTTCAGAATGCCTGAAATCAAAGTACATTTGCATAAAGTAAAGCTTTAACTGTCACAAAATATTAAACTGTCAAATTCATGGAAGAAGCTGGCAATAAATTGAAAAGACTGTTATATCACTGAAATAAACAGCAGATCTTTCAAATGCAATTTCAGCAACACAGAAGTTCCTAAACTCACTTCAGCTTATTTTGATTTTTTTTTTTAACTCAAATTGCTCAGAATTATTCTGCAAAGATAGCACTGAACAGAAGGAAAAGTAGTCGAAACATTTGGGATAAGTAATGGAGCATGCAGTCTAAATATAAAGTCCATCCCTTATTCTGGTGTTGTCTGACAGCAAATTTCTATTCCTTTCTCCCACTCCCAACCAGAATCAACCACTCCTACTGTCTTTTTCCATTTCTTAAGTGCTTTTGTTGGCTTTCCCCAAACTTTTTCTTTGTAGAAAATCTTGACCTTGAAACATCCTAAGAAACATGGATATGATCCTCATCTCTTCCTAGCATCTTCTCAAGAATGTATTCTAGTTATTTTGCTATTCTCCTGATCAGATGAATTGTCTGTCAAGAATGCAGGCAATTGAATCTCTCAACCTCAATAAATTCAGGAGTTCCAAAGATTCAGCATATTAGCATGCTATCAACCAGGAAGAGGAGCCACCCTAACTACTGAGAAAATGCACAAGCCTTCCACAGGTTGTAGTTCCTAACTCCTTTGCCTTTAAAAATCAAAGAACAGTTACAAAACAAAACACAACAAAATAAAACAATCAAGAATCTCCAAAGGGGAGTGGATGTTTTCTTCTATTACTCATCTAATTTGGCCTTTGTGGCATTGTTCTACAAAAGAAACTGTAGTCCTCCACCTTCCTCAATATGAAGGTCAGCAATAACCAAGCAATTTAAACATTATAGGAAAGTTTCCTCCCTATTAGTGTAATCTGTAAATTAAACTAACTGATGAGATCCCACAGTAGACAGAGGAGGAAGAACTGTGTGCATAAGATGAAAGGCATTCAAGAGGCCCAGAAAGTTTTATGCAAAACTGCAAACTTGCCTCCTAGTGCTAGGCAGTCTGCCATAAGAATCCAACACCCTAAGAGTGATAGGGTGGGATGGATTGGTGTTAAACTCTAACATGTGATCACTTTGGGGACTTCTGTTTCTGTGCATCTCGCACCTCAGTGCTAATGGCAAGAAAACGGTGGATGTTCCTGGTGGCTAACTTACCTCAACTGAAATTTCCTCCTCCTTGCCCCCCTCCAATTGGTTTTGATTCAGAACAGTCTGAGATTGCCTCTTGGGAACTAAATGTCTTGATTTTTTTCCCCATAATTTGCTACAAATCATAAAAAGTGAACAGATCTTACTGAGACAGGTATTACTCACATAATGCAGAAGGTATTCTGTAGTTGTGATGTTATTCATATGCAAGTAAGTTTGGAAGGTTCAGTCCTTTACTTAGCCATGGACAGTATTAGCTGTTGGGCAACGAGAGGAACTACATGGGACTGTATTGTCTGGTGGCATTGCATTTCATAACAAGGCTTGTGAAGAGGAACTGGAATTGTGGTCACACTGTTTTCTTCTACCTGAAGTCTTACAGTACAGCTAATATGTGTGAGCATATAGTCTCTTTTTCTAAGAGTAAGATTCTTTTTATAGTATCAAGAAGCCTGTTAAACTTTATCTGATTTCTCACAATCATTTACCTTATTGTATGCCCTGTTACATGTTATAATCACTTCACCATTTAATGTCAAATTAATGGCTTACATTAAAGAGGTCACAAAAATAAGGTAGTGAAAATAATTCAGTGATAGTTAATGTTGAGAAATTGCATTTAGAATTCATCAGACTGAATTATTTAACATCCTGAATTGAATGATCTCATTATTAGTGTCATAACTTAAGTCCACTATTTCCATAAGTGTTTCCCTTTTTCCTCACATAACTTCTCACAACTCTTAATTGCTCATGATAATAAATTACGACTTCTTAGTTTGTTTTTGTCATTTGCTGACTATACATTCCATAATCAGTAACGGTTCTTTTAGCTAAGTATTTTGCCAAGTCAGAAAATATCTATACAGATTTTAGTGTCAGCTTCTGTAAAGTACATGACCTTGAAAAAGAAATATTGTAAGAAAGGTTACCACTTTAACTTAAAAACTAGAAACTGAAAGAAAACATTAAATATTTTGTATCTAGATAACTAAAATAATACTGTGAGCAATTTTTCAGACCCATTCATAAAAAAATTCCTCATTTAAATTTCTATGAAATAGGATTCTGTTTCATATTCCTTCCTATCATGTCTATAGTGTTATGATGTACTATGCCATCTTTGTTGCCCATTAAAAGAAAACATTTTACTTTAATATACATTCATGACGAAAATTCCCTTTGAAAATGGTGCCTTTATAAACAAAATATAATTCATGCTTCTGATTTTAATGTAATACTGTCTGTGCCTTGAAAACTTCCTTCATTTTTACTTCTACTGACACTTCATTATGTTTGGCTCTTTTAATTTTTATTTACCACTGGTCTTCCTTTAATGAACCATTGGGGCGTCTAGTATATTAATGGTACACTATAGTTCTAAATCTGACCCCAGAAACATTGCTCCTCTTTTATTGGCTCTGTCAAGCAGAAATACTGCATAATTTCTTTTTTTTTTGAGGGTGAGACTTCCATAAGTTGAAAGAAACATATTGCTTTGATGGATTAGTTGTTAAACAATAAAGTTAATAGTTATATGCATGTCCCATGAGTACTGAGGGAGCTGGCAGATGTTATTGCTTAAGCCGCTCTTCGTCATTTTTGAAAGGTCTTGGCAAACAGGAGAGGTACCTGAGGATTGGAGGAAAGCCAGTGTCACTCCAGTCTTCAAAAAGGGCAAGAAGGAGGACCCAGGAAACTACAGGCCAGTCAGCCTCACCTCCATCCCTGGAAAGGTGATTGAACAGCTCATTCTGGATGTCTTCTCTAAGCATGTGGAGGAAAAGAACGTTATCAGGAGTAGTCAGCATGGATTTACCAAGGGGACATTATGCCTGACCAACCTGATAGCCTTCTATGATGGCATGACTGGCTGGGTGGATGGAGGGAGAGCAGTGGAGTTTGTCTACCTTGATTTCAGCAAGGCTTTTGACACTGTGTCCCATCACATCCTCATAGGTAAGCTTAGGAAGCACAAGTGGATTGAGAACTGGCTGAAGGTCAAAGCTCACAGGGTTGTGATCAGTGGTGCTGAGTCCAGCTGGAGGCCTGTGGCTAGTGGTGTTCCCCAGGGGAAAGTTCTGGGTCTGGTCTTGTTCAGCATATTCTTCAGTGACCTGAATGGACAAAGTGTACCCTCAACAAATTTGCTGACAATACAAAACTGGGAGGATTGGCCAATACACCAGAAGGCTGTGCGAGACCTGGACAGGCTGGAGAGCTGGGCAGAGAAGAACCTAATGAATTTCAACAAGGGCAAGTCTAGGGTCCTGCACCACCAGTACAGGTAGGGGTTGACCTACTGAAGAGCAGCTCTGCAGAGAAGGACCTGGGAGCTCTGGTGGACAGCAAGTTAACCATGAGCCAGTAATGTGCCCTTGTGGTCAAGAAAGCCAATGATATTCTGGGGTGCATTCAGAAGAGTGTGGCCAGCAGGTTGAGGGAGGTTCTTCTCCCCCTCTACTCTGCCCTGGTGAGGCCACATCTGGAGTGCTGTGTCCAGTTCTGGGCCCCCCAGTTCAAGAGGGAGAGGGAACTACTGGAGAGAGTCCAGCAGAGGGCTACAAAGATGATGAGGGGACTGGAGCATCTCTCTGATAAGGAAAGGCTGAGAGACTTGGGGCTCTTTAGCCTGGAGAAGGGCAGGCTGAGAGGGGACCTTATCAATGCTTATAAATATCTAAAGTGTGAGTGTCAAAAGGATGGGGCCAGGCTCTTCTCAGTGGTGCCCAGCGACAGGACAAGGGGCAACGAGCACAAACTGGAGCACAGGAAGTTCCACCTGAACATGAGGAAAAACCTCTTTACTCTGAGAGTGACAGAGCACTGGAACAGGCTGCCCCTGGAGGCTGTGGAGTCTCCTTCCCTGGAGATGTTCAAAACGTGCCCGGATGTGGTCCTGTGCAATCTGCTGTAGGTGAATGTAATTTAGTAGGAGGATTGGACTAGATGATCTCCAGAAGTCCCCTTTGTCATCTTTGAGATAAATCCATATTAACTTGGCTTTTTTTTTAATTGTGCCTTGCAAAAGCCCATTGATTATTGTAAAATACACAGCAGAAAAGTAATCTAAGAAGTACTGACTGAGACTGCACTTGTACTTCAAATACATTACATGAAAAATGTCTGGAATGAAACTACCAGTTTTCTTACATCCTTAGTAAAGAACATACATGCAAAATTTCCTTATGGCTCCCCAAATGTGTACAAGCTTCAACTGTTCCAGTTTGTAATCCATCAAAATTCCTTAAACCAAAGACATGTTGAGTGTTACCCAGCTCTGTTCTATCAGAAACACAGCTTACTATAGACACTGCTGACTGAAGCCTCTCATTCCCTCCAGTCATGCTGGAATGCATATTTTATACAAAAGTAACCAAAAATAGCTGGCAGTGACCTATTATAACATGATTAACCTGAAGATATATCAATTATATGACTTCAAAAAGTTTTTGTTAGATTGCTCTGATTGCTACAATTGAGACAGCTCTGAAAAGTTCTTTCCTACTGTCATTCATTATGCATAATAGGATTTGCAATCTGTGCACACAGGAAGAAAACTCTCACAGAAGCAAAAGATCACAATCATTTAGGTCCAAACAAACCATTTTTAAAATGCCTGTTCCTTCTTTTCCCTTGTTAGTAGTCTAGATGATTAGATATTTAAGTTTTCTAATGTGCTTTGCAGTGATGTTGTTAACTTAATGTCTGGCCCAGATAGAAAATGCATAGTTTTGAGTACACACAAACATCTGAAATGTCATTTTTGGCTATAGCTTCTATTTTTGTATCTTTTTTGTAAAAAGAATCAATGCTCAAAAATTGCAGCTCACCATTAATGCTTGCCTATTTTAATAAATTATTAACACATACACTGCCTGTAGTCATAATGCCCATTATCTTTTCATGTCTCAGAGAGCTCATGAATACAGGTAATTTGGCTTGTAACTCCTCAGTCTGCTTGGAAGGCCGCACCAGTGTTTTGCTTGGGACATTCTGAAAGCCTAACATTTACTGTGGAGTTACTGTCCACCTGCGCATCACACAAGCAATTTTGTTGATAGTTCCTGGAAGTGTTGGCTTATTGCATGTACACTACTGAGTAGAACATCTCCACCTACAGTGGATACATCTCAGATTTGTGAGTGCCCAAAGCCTGAACATCCTGCACAGTGTACAAAATCTTCACATTCTATTACATTCACCTTTCAAAAGTGTTACTATTTATTAAGCAGAATAGTTTAAGTTTTTATCTTATGATTTTTTTTAAATTGTGTTTGAATCAAGATCTGAGACCACAAGCAGAGCTGTGATGAAAACTGTATTAGTCTTAAATTATTTTTTCTCCGAGAAATTATTAGTAGTTCTGTTTCACCATTGGCCAAAAAATAGAAGGAATGAGGCAAGACTGTGGGACTGCGGGACCATTTCCATCCTCTTAGAGAAAGAAAGTGGGTATTTAGTTTTAATGGTAGATGGAGATGAACACCCTCTCCTCTTTGAAGCACCCAGAGTTTCTGGAAACATCAGCTCCTGTTTATTAAAATAAAGATATTAATCCTAAAAGCATATGAAACAAAAATATGGAATCTACTAAATGTCCTATTTGTACTATTTTATTTTATTTTTTTCTAATTCCTGATTTCTGCTTTTCATTAAGAACTGCCTGTCAATCCACCAGGATCAAATTCTGCCCAAAATATATATCACAGAATACTTAAAAGTCATGGTGCGTTGCAGAGATGTATCTCAGATATGTAAGGTTACAGTGAATTATTCTCAAGTCAGATTTAACTCTTATGAGACTCTAACCAATTAAGTTTAGTGGCTTAGTTTTTCAGTATTTTGAACATTCCATGGACATGTGTGTATTTGGTGAAAGCCAGTGAATGAAAATTACCATTCTCTGTGAATAAATACTATTTCTACTGTAAAGTAGGAACTGTTCAATTTATGTTGCAGCTTTATTGGAAATACTGAGTTTCATTGCAATATAGCTGTACTCTTGATAGCATTATCTGAAAATTAAATATGAACGAATGAACAAACGAAGGAAATGAAAGCCTGTCATGGTTGTTGCATTCTCTGAAACTTAAAGATGATCTGCAAAATTAAACTGAAACCTTCACTCAAGAGTAGACTGTCTGTTATGGATAGGTCCATGTTCCTGGAAGAATACTGAGGAAAAACCCCCACATTTTTTGTAATTACTCAGGGGAAGTAAGTCTCAGCAAGATTATAAACCAGCTGTGTGAAGGATGTATTAATGATTTTCATGCCGTCTAGTCACTTAGGAGGGTTAACCACGTTTTGCTTATACAACTCTGTACTTCTCTTTGGACACAAACAGACAGTATCAAAACGGGTTCTGGAGCTGCTTTTTCCTTCTCTCCTGAGAATTTACTGTTTGTAAATTCTAGCTAAAACTCTTGAATACTTTTAACTCAAAAAAAATGCTGATCATGAGGCTAGATTGTGCAGCTCATTATGATATTAACACACTCTCCAAATATGTGTAAAAATTGCTCAGCATGGAGGAATAGAACAAGCCTCTTCCACAAAACTTCCCTGCCCCCCTGTCAGTATATAAAGGGATCATACATTCTTGATCATTTCTGTTGATGTGTCCTTGCTATCTTCTTTGAAGTATTCAAGTATTAATTCCCGTTCATTTACTGAAACTCACATTTCATCTGCTAGCTGGACTTTCTGAAAGTGTTGGCTACCATTTCTCTGTCTTTTTGACTCTATGAATAATTAAATAATTTTTACAGCCCATACAAGAGGAAACACAGAGGGTTTATCTGAGAACATTCTACACCTTAATTGTTGGTGCATTCCCTTGTGAGAGACCTCAATTCAAACCGATTTTTCACCTGAGTCAAACCAACGTTTTAAACTTCCACCTCTAAAGATACTATTTTAATAACCGAGATTTACATGCTGTTCAGGCTATTCAATAGTCCATCTCCTTCCAGGTAATTTACTGGAACACTTCCAGTTCCCATACAACAGATAGATGTCCACTGAACCAAAGAGAAAGCAAATGAAAATGATTCCTCTATTCACATCACCTCCATAGGGGGTGTACCATAGGGGTGTACTTTAGTATGGTACAAAGCACCAGGAACTATTCTGACACTGGCTTATTTCAGTGGGTTCTGCATGCTGAAAAAGAGGCCATGGAAAGGCCTTTTCTGGAAAAGAACCATGTAAATGATGTAAAGATGGAAGAAATGCTATACAATTTTAGAGTTCAAAGTTACCAGTTTACTGAAAGAAGACTTTAAGTACTGTAAAAGGGGTTAGAAAATGCTAAGAATGTGTTTTCCCAATCCAGGCACAGCACAAAATGCTGGTTAGATGATAAAGCCAAAGAATGTAGATGTACAACCAAATTCAACTGGATATGCACAGTTAAGAAGCTGTAAAGCATCAATTACCAACGTTTTGTTTGAAGTACACAGTATTAACTGCTTTCCATTGTCTGCTTCTAGGCAGTCTATGAATCCAAAGACAAGAAATCAAGTAGTGCATCACCACCTATTGCCATGGGATTCTCCTGCATCCTGCAGCAGCATTATTCACAGCTGAGAATCAGTGACTTCACAATAGTTCTGGCACAAAACAACTCCGTACCCTTAGGCACAGGACCTGAAGAAGCACCTTCGCTGTCCAGTCTTCTTCCTATTGCTATACAGCAATGATGTATTTCAGCAGTGAAGGGTACAACCTCACCAGAAAAAATGAGTACAAATATTGCCTCTGGTCTTTTCAGCCCTGAACAAAAACTAATTCACAGAATGGGATTAGAATTTTTATGTGAAAATCCAGAACACGCACAACATGAGAAAAAAGACAATCCTGATTTCATGTGCTTCTTTGCAAGATACAAGACAAAGAAAGCTTCAGGTTTTGAGGGCAACAAAAAGACTAAAGAAATACATCCTGTGTTCAGAGTAAGGTTGTAGCCTTGTCTAACCCCTAAGCAAGATTACATGGATGTTAAAAAGCAGGATGTTAAGAATACCAAGGTGTTCTTTACTAGCGTGTAGTCATGAAGACGGCAATCCTGGGTTCTAGCTTGTACAAAATCTGGTAGAGCCTGCTCTAAAAGCCAGTTAGAATGTAATTTATTAGATTCATTCTGTAATCAATTAAATTAGCAATAAATCTTCACTTGAAGACAATTTGTCGTAACTATAAAATTTCAGACCGTGCAAATGAATAAGGTAAATAGCATACTGCTTGAAAATTTGGCCTAATGGAAAATTAACTTATTTACAATTGCTTTACATATTACATATTATGTATAATAGTTAAAACTTGATACAGAAATATGCACAATACATTTGTAATTATAAGAATTAATATAATGTATGCTTACTACAGTTGATAATAACTATTTTAATAATTAAGTTATTAATTAAAAATCTAATGAACAGCAAAATTTAAAAAGTCAATTGCCTTAGTTTTTTCAGGTACTGCTACATAACCACAACTACAAACTCTAGGTATTGTAGTTTGAATCAATAATCAAATTTTTTGTAAAAGTTTGGGGTAGCCATGGTTTTGATCACCCAGTTACTTACAAGACTCCATTTTTAAGATTTGAAAACATTTAAGATATGGTGCTTAATTACAAAAAGTGCCAATTTAGATGCTAATTATCATCAAATATGATATCTCTATCTGTAAAAAAATAAAATAGTTGCCTTTATAGTATACACTACGTCAGAAACTCTGTATTTCTCTCTACCCATATCATGAATATGTCCGAAATCCCTTGGAGTAATTAAGTGACATTATATTGCACAATATAATTGATGCTTTTGAACATTGAAACTACCTGGCTTCTGACTTGTTACATTGTGCACCCGCATTCACAGTACTGCAAGAAGCAATGGTTATAATATCAAAAAGCTGCAATATCCATTCATATCCTTGTGTTTGAAAGTCCCTAAACTATAAATTGTTCTTGGCTTAATGGTGCTTATATGACTTACACATAACCCATGTACCATCTCTTGCAGTATAAATCAAGACATAAAAATAAAAACCCCTCAGTTTCTCTCAAACGTAAGAAGCCCAAAGAGAATGAAAGATAAGTACATGCTGTCCATATGGAAAACATACTTATCAAAGAACCACTTACTCTCCTGCAAATTGTTACTTTTCAAGTTTATGTCTATAAACACATTTTGTTTTCTTTAGACCACAGACTCCTCTTTACATTCACTAATGACATATGATGGAGGTATTGGTCTTCTCTTCAAAACAGCAGCTCTCAGATTGCTTCATCCTACAGGCAGCGCTACTTCATAGAACCATACAACTTATTCGGTTGGAAGGGACCTCTAAAGGCCATCTAGTCCAACCCCCCTACAATAAGCAGGGCCCTCCACTACCTCTCTGGGCAAACAGTTCCAGTGATCCACCACCCTCATATTAAAGAACTTTTTCCTGATGTCCAACCTAAATCTACCCTTTTCTAGCTTAAAACCATTGACCCCTCATCCTATCGCTACAAACTCTTGTGAACAGTTCTTCCCCTTCCTTCTTATGGGCCCCTTTCAGGTATTGGAAGGTCGCTATAAGGTCCCTCCCAAGCCTTCACTTCTCCAGGCTGAACAACCCCAACTCTCTCAGCCTGCCCTCACAGGAGAGGTGCTCCAGCCCCCTGATCATCTTCCTGGCACTCCTCTGGAAACGCTCCAACAGGTCCACATCCTTCTTGTGTTGGGGACTCCAGAGCTGGATGCAGCACTCCAGGTGAGGTCTCACCAGGGCAGAGTAGAGGGGCAGAATCACCTCTCTGGACCTGCTGGCCACACTCCTTTTGATGCAGCCCAGGATGTGGTTGGCCTTCTGGGCTGCAATTGCACATTGGTGGCTCATGTCCAGCTTTTCATCCACCAGTACCCCCAAGTCTTTTTCCATAGGGCTGCTCTCTAGCATATCTTCTCCCAGACTGTATTGATGATATCAGCAGTTGCCCCAGCCCAGGTGCAGGACCCTGAACTTGGCCTTGTTGAACCTCATGAAGTTCACCTGGGCCCACCTCTCCAGCCTGTCCACATCCTTCTGGATGGCATCCTGTCCCTCTGGCATATCGACTGCACCACCCAGCTTGGTGTCATCAGCAAACTTGCTGAGGGTGCACTCAATGCCACTGTCAATATAATTTTCTGGATTCATTAACAATATTAAAAATAACACCTGAGCTCTGACAAAATTAGTTTAGGGCACTCTTGGAAAATCACCCTAGTGGTCCTATAGGTTGTAAGTCCTGACTCAACTTGCTACCCATTTGGAAAAACTTTTGCAAATGGGTAGAGACTGCTGCTCTTTTTTACCTCTCTGGAATGGATAGAAACAGGCAAGGAGATCTTCAAATGGCCCTGATTCTGCTACTGTAGCAAGACAAAAAATTCTTGATATCCAAAGTTTGTGAGCAACTCATCCTTACAAGGATGGTGCCCAATGAAGAAAGCAGGGGAGGTTTCTCAATCTCAGGTGGAATTCTCACTCACTTACTCAACTCTGAGGAACATCAAAACTGTAAGCTGCAAAAACACAGAGCATCTATGCAGACTGGTGACTGCAGACAGATCTAATGGAACATGTCTCAGCACTGTGAAACAGCTGGTATAAGATCTCATGGCTCAAAGCACACAAAGATAACTGGCTCAGACATCTGGTGAGGGGAGGACCTAATACTCTTCTTCAGGTAGTTTTTGCCCAGTCTGACATGGCTGACTTAGTGACTTATCCAGCATCAAAGTCTGAAGTAGAGAATATCAACTATGGCCTCAGTATCCTAAAAAAACTACACACACAAAAAAAAAAATTAGGAAAACGGCCAGTATTCTGACACTGACACAAGACAACTTTTGCTATGCTGTAATGAAGAGAACCATTTCTGCCATATTGGCTTTAACTCATAGAGGATTCTAAGGGAGAACAAAGATTGAAGGAAGAAATGCATAATTTCTCCAGTCAAGGAACTGGGAATGAGTGAGCAGCCTCAGTGCTGAAGGAAAATTTGGGGACTTTTTTGCAAATACAAAAAAAAGCCTCAGCAAATTTCCAATAGAAGAACAATGTTTAGAATGTCACTTCTGAGTGCCTGCTCATGGTCCACCAAAGTGAGGCAGCTCAGGCTCTCAGCCAACACACTAACCAAGACCAGTAACAGAATTCTCCAGCAGGCAGCTAAGCAGCTGCTACTTTGGACCCACAACATCCTGCAGAGGTGCTGCGTGCCACAAACAGACTGAGCAGTAGGATCATAGCTTTCCAGCACATACAAAACTTTTCAGAAAGTGCTTTTCTTTATTAATTAATTTGCATCTCTTGTGTTTAGTATAATCACCCTTTTGGAGCAATGCAAATTTCCAGATGAATTTGTGTTTGTAAATAAAGTTATAAACTTTCAAAAGTAATTTTCTTTTTCCTATCAGAAAACATTCTACAAAACCCTCTTCCCCTGGGTTTTGTAGAATAGGGAGCAGAGAAAGCTTCCTTAGCATGAAAGTAGAGAAGGCATACTGAAATTTACTCCATTTTCTCCAGATACACTTTCCTAGATGCCAATTTTATGGAATTTGCCTTTTTCAAGATCCTTGTAGCACTTGGAATAACCTTCTTAACCTTCTTCCAATGTTAGCAGAGTAGGTAAATACACACAAAGCTAGCAAGTCTTTCATCTTGATGGTAAGGTTCATGACTTCCTGAAATTACTAAAGAATTATTTTTTATTATATCTGTTCTTTTGGCATAAGAGACAATAAAAATGGGCCTTAGCTCAGGAAATAGCCTCCATGCAATAATATAGTTCATGTGGGTATCAATACAGCGTATTTCTGGACTGGGAATATGCTTGTCACAGAAATAACAAAGTTTAATACTGCCCTGGAGGGAAGGTGCTGCCAGAAAAATATGCAAAAATATGGGGTGGGGGTGGTGAATAATAGGAGAAAAGAAACAGCATGCGGCTAAAATGGGAATACTCATTCTCTGTCAGCTTCACTGAAATGTAAACAAAGGTAGCATGAAAAAGATGTAGAAACAAAGAAAATTTTAAAAAGATAAAATAAATTAAAGCAAAAAGCAAAGAACCCTGTGGAAAGAGATTCATGCAGGCAAAACTCACAATGAGGGTGCTCTGACTCAGACAAGTACTTCAAGAGAATTACGGTCAAATTGTACTTTCACTGTTGCACTGCTAGAATGAAAGGAGGCAGGGGCTGTTCCTCTGCACATTGCTGAAGCAATAAGAAAGATTCTTCAGTCTGAATACCAAACGCCCAATTTGAATCTACATATGGGACAAAAATTTTTTAATATATTAAGTGCAACAGGTGCAAAAGCTGTATCCCCAGCTAAACAATTTAAGAAAAAAGTATGTTAACATGACTGCCAGTCATTTTGGATGAGGCACTGAAGACTTCAATAAAAACTGACCAAGATTCACAACCAAGAAACACTAAAAGGAAGTTTCAAAATTATTTTAACAAAACTTTCTTTGACAAATTTCATTTGTGGGGGAAAAAAAAAAAAAAAAGCATTGGCACTTCACAGTTGACACAGCATGACTGACAGAGAAGCTGGGAGGTTCTGAGGTTCTGACAGTATTTGGTGCTCAGGTCAGGCTACTTACATCGGCAAATAAGCACAAGCTAAGGAATCACAGCAGATATATAAAAGCAGAACACTATCATTTAATTTAATTGTTTCATATTAAGAAATAGAAGAAGCATGCCGAAACAACCAGTATTTGGTTGTAATGTCTTTCACTAATCTCTGTTGATAGGAATTAAAGTCCTGAATAATCAGGATTTTGGACATAAGACAAAAAGACAAAAATTTGTATTTGAAAAACTCACAAATCTTTCATTGCTAAATAAATTTCATCATTTTTAGGCTAGCAGATCAAGCTATCGGGAAAATGTCCAATCAAACAGACAAAAAAAAAAAAAAAAAGGACAAAACTCTAGTAACTCAACGATTCCTGAATGCAGGTCCCACACATTAACGTAAGTCTTGCATTATTTACTTAGATATCCTAAGCATTTAAAATGGCAGTAACTATGTATGTAGTAATCTTGATTCCCGTTATCACTGCCCTTTACTTTTGGATGTATTTCTCTAATGGGAATATGCAACTTAAACTTATAATTCCAGTAATAACTTTTAATCCAGATATTTCTTCTGAAAAACAACCTGGCACTGTGTCCCGTGTTAGTATTTTTGCCCCATGAAAATCTCAGGCTCAAAGGAATCCACTTTTTTTCCTTGAAGTAGTTAACCCACTATTTAATGCACCAAGATAACGACACTCTTTAAACCTATACCTGTACATTTTACCACTAGCTCAAGATGACACTTGTAATTAAAACTTTATTTCCAGGTACAGTTCACAGTTTACATTGCGCTAACTGTTGTTTCATACCATTCAAGCTGTCAAACTGCCCTGAGCACAATTTACGCATTTCACAAAACAAAACAAGAAAACAATTGCTTTTTTAACAACCTTCAGGAAATAGAAGGGTAACATATGAGAGGCACACACCCACATATCTTTAATACCATTATTTTTTTAAAACATGCTCCATTTTATTTGTTTTGCGTAAATAGTTGATTACCTTCATATACACTTTAGAAGTTCAACAGAACTGCCTAAATGAATGCAAGAGAACTAGCTTAAAATCACTATCCACATGTTAGTACAAAATTATTCTCTAGCTATAATGACCTTTTCTTTACCTAATTATTTTTTATTGATAATCCCCCATCTTAAGTACACAGATATGAGCACCAGAGTGGCTTGACTATCTCCCTGAATGCTGTGGCTGATGCTTTGACAAGAGTAACAGATTTCCCAAGTTCTAACAGTTGAGATGCCAACTTTGACCAAATGTTCCATCTAGCAAAGTATGAACACACAGAGAATCAGGAAAGCAGATCTCAGGTGTTTGCTGGTAGCACTTGAACCATTATAGCAAAACCCCAAATATTAACTACACGTTCTAGATCATCACTTCAATCTTGAGCCATTCCAACCAGCAAGAAAGCATAAATTTTGCCATACAGTGTTAAAATCCTGACACGACTAGGAATATCCAAGTTTCTGAATGAATCATAGGTTTCAAACAGTTGGTTTCCAAGTTTTGGCAGTTCTCACCCAAATCTTCACCTTCCTCACTCAGTTCTTTCACAGGACTCTCTGAAACAAAAAAAATCAATCTCCTCCTCCTCTTTCAAGCTTCTGTTTTCTGTGCACTTAACCCGTTTCTACGTGATCTTTCCAATTTCAATTCTTGACTTTCTTTATAATCTCCCATGTGCCTTCCTGATGGCTTCAGCTCCCATTTTGAGGACCACTCCGACCTCTTAGACGAATACCATCTCACCTTATTGGACTTATAAATATGCTTCGGTGTTTGTAGTCAACAAACAGCCATTCACTGCTTTGATCAGCTTTTCACGTAGCTCTATGTCTACTTTTAGCCTGTACCCAGGGCTAAATTATAACTTACTATCACCTACCAACCCCTTACTGACCAGGGAGGAGAAACAGGGAAAAAGGAAAGCAGACTCATGGGTGAAAGTGAGAACATATTTTAATGAGGTAACACCAATGTCAACAGAGATATACAGAGTTATACTCAGCCAAATGAATATCCAGTCTTCAGGAGCAGGGAAAAAAACAGACAAGGAGAAGAAACCGGAGAAGAAACCCAAGCAGAAACCCAACAGGAGCTTCCCTTCCTCAGCAAACCTTCCCCCTTTATAAGGACAATGACATTACGGGCTACACCTGTAGCTCACTCAGGTCAGCTGCCCTGGCTGACCTGAGCCTGCCTAGCATGGCTGGGCTGTGATTCTATCCCAGCCAAACCAGGACAGCCTGTATCTAGTCTTTTGGTATTAGTTCTTTTTTATCCCAACCCAACTATCATTGTGATATCACTGTGATAAAATGAGTTCATTTGTTCACATAAATTCTTCATTATTTCATGACTTTCAGATCATTGGTACTGATAATTCTTCCATCCCCTGTGCCCTCTTACCTGTCGTTAGTTACCAATTCTGTCCATCCTTCTAAAGCTTCTACAGTTTTGTTCCTCCTCTCCACTGTAACATCCTTCCTGCACTCCTTCAGCTCTGTTGTTAACAGTCACATATTTTGCTCCTAGGATGCTAATAGTGCACCACTGGTCTGCTCACTTGCTCCACGACAAATTCGTTCTCTCACCTGAATGGCTAACCTAATGTATTTCTCAGGCTTAACTGACTTTTGTCTGTGTATCTTTTTGCTGCCTTTATTTTCCAACTCTCTACTCCTTTTATCTCTGAGTCTCTCTGTGTATTAATTACAAGAAAACAAAGAAAATATAATGCAACATGAAATTCATTATCCCCTTAGCATTTTCTCTCTTCTATTTTTCTATTTCTGGCCTTTCCATCAGTGGTGAATTTTTACTGTCCTCTCTCCATCTATAGTCTTTCTACTTTGCACCTGATCCACTCGCTTACCCCAATTCTCCTTTTCAGTCTCTCATTTACCTTCAGATCTTTCCCAGAAAATACACAGGAAATATACTTTACCTTTCCCACCACAGAATAAAAACCACAGATTTGACACCATTGGCCTCTCCAACAGCCCTGATATCCTTTCATTTCTAAACTCACACTACTCAGAACTGATCGTAATCACCAGCAGCTACCCAGTGCATGTCACTGAAATGACTCAGAATGTACCAAATCAAAAGGTCTATCTAGTCTAGTAACTTCTCCCTACAAGTGGCCACAAGTAGATGCTTAGGAAAAGAAAGAGTGTGAGAAGTACAGCTACCATATTTATGCTGATGACTGACAGATCTACTTTTCTCTTTCAGACATCTCTCCTGTCAAAACTAAAATATGCTTCTGTTTCTACCACCTTTTGTACACTTCTTACCACACTTTTAAGTTCATTAAAATCTCTAGGATTTTCCTGTCCTAGCCTTCCTCAAGCAGTATGGATTTGTCCTCAATCCATGAAATCTGTTAAGCCAGGAGTTATCTTAAATTTAAATATCATAGAATCATAGAACCATACAACTTATTTGGTTGGAAGGGACCTCTAAAGGCCATCTAGTCTAACTCCCCTACAATAAGCAGGGACATCTCTAACTAGGTCAGGTTGCCCAGAGCCCCATCAAGCCTGACCTTGAACGCCTCCAGGGATGGGGCTTCCACTACCTCTCTGGGCAAACATTTCCAGTGATCCACCACCCTCATATTAAAGAACTTTTCCTGACGTCCAATCTAAATCTACCCTTTTCTAGCTTAAAACCATTACCCCTTGTCCTAACCACTACAAACCCTTGTGAACAGTTCTTCCCCTTCCTTCTTATGGGCCCCTTTCAGGTATTGGAAGGTCGCTATAAGGTCCCTCCCAAGCCTTCACTTCTCCAGGCTGAACAACCCCAACTCTCTCAGCCTGCCCTCACAGGAGAGGTGCTCCAGCCCCCTGATCATCTTCCTGGCACTCCTCTGGACACGCTCCAACAGGTCCATGCCCTTTTTGTGTTGGGGACTCCAGAGCTGGATGCAGCACTCCAGGTGAGGTCTCACCAGGGCAGAGTAGAGGGGCAGAATCACCTCTCTGGACCTGCTGGCCACACTCCTTTTGATGCAGCCCAGGATGTGGTTGGCCTTCTGGGCTGCAATTGCACATTGGTGGCTCATGTCCAGCTTTTCATCCACCAGTACCCCCAAGTCTTTTTCCATAGGGCTGCTCTCTAGCATATCTTCTCCCAGCCTGTATTGATATCAGCAGTTGCCCCAGCCCAGGTGCAGGACCCTGAACTTGGCCTTGTTGAACCTCATGAAGTTCACCTGGGCCCACCTCTCCAGCCTGTCCACATCCTTCTGGATGGCATCCTGTCCCTCTGGCATATCAACTGCACCACCCAGCTTGGTGTCATCAGCAAACTTGCTGAGGGTGCACTCAATGCCACTGTCAATATCGTTGATGATATCAGTTAAATATCTATTTGGATCTTCCTGTTCACAATATTTCTAAAACTTGCAGATGCTTTCTATGTATCATATATAAAAAATTAATTTCTCATCATCACTTTCATCTTACATCTCAATTACTGTAACATAGCTTTTAAACTCATGACAAATGTAATTTTGTCAGCGACCACAAGAACTGCTTCAAATACAATTTTTTTTTAGTCCACTACTTTGACCATGTTACTGCCCTTCTTTCTCTACTATGCTGGTTCCTCTCTTAACCATTACATCAAATAAAAAAAGACTTGACTTGATTTTTGAAGTCCTTCCAGGCTTTTACTGACATATTAATTACCTTCTAATGACTACTCAGACATTGAATCTCATCTATTCAGTTCATGATACCTACCTCAGCCAAGTATTTTATTTTCTAACAGCTTTTGCACACTGCCTTCACATTCAAAGGGTGCCTGTAAAACTTCATGATTTTCTTTTAAGAGACATCTTAAAACTCATCCCATCTGAGGTGCCAAAACTCAATGACAGTTAAAAATGGTTAGTCTACGGAGGCAGCTGGTTTTATACATTCCCATAGACTTGCCCCTTATCTCTTGCTCAAACTTCTTTGTAAATTGTCCAAGATTGGGACAATCCTTTTTGTTCTTGACATATGGATCAGCACTATGTATTCTCCTGGATCTTCATTACAGGCAATGGAACAGCAGCAACACTAGTAGATTTTTGTTAGCACATAGCGTAGTTTAAAAAGCACAACTGGAGATTTAAGCCTTCTCCTTTTCCCCTTCTTAGTTATGCCTACAAAAAGTAAATGCTTTCATCCAGCTGAGCATAGTTATTATCAATAACTTTTACTAAACATCTGCTACACATATCGTCTGGACACTGGCCTCCAGAACTTGACTTTTGCAGTTTTCAGTATAACGTGTGTATACATACATGCAGTCTGCTAGTCTTGCTCATGCTTATCTAATTGATGCCAGTGAGATTACTCAAATGAGTGAGGACTACACACATTAATAAGACTTGAAAGATTGAACCTGTAATTCATGAGAACTCTTGAACACAGTCATTTTTATGCTGAATATCTCAAATGTTAATAATGACAATTTGGACCACTGAAAAACACTGAACTCATGAACCACATTCCACTTCCAGTAGCTACATACTTGCTTAAATAATACTAAATACAACCTAAATTTTTCATGTATATTAAGAAATTAGACTTAAGAATTTACTTTTTTTAAACATTTTTTTGGTGATTTTTCCTGATGTCAGAAAAGGTGTTGAATTGCCACGCAATTAGCTTTTCAGTTAGCACACCAATCTAGTGTATTGCTTTTGGAATAGGTCCAGTTCACCTAAAGTACCAGAGTATAACGTTTTAATGAACAGAAGCACAAGTATGTTAAACATCTAATATAATACTACTTTATGACAGACTACAGTAACAGTCTAGAAAAGGCTATTCTCTAAATATCTTTCTTGCTCACTTTTATGGAAATGATGGAATTTAGCACCAAAGTACATTTTCTCAACCTTTGCATGACTATATTCCGCTTTTAAATACTATTTCTGAATCTTACAAGAGAATTGACATTCCTCAATATACATTCATGCTTAACTGCAAGTCTAGTGAACTAATTTGTTAACAGCTTAGTAATTAAATGGCACAAAAAAAAAAAAAAAAAAAAAAGAAATCATTTATATCTCCTCTAGGAAGGAAATCTGTACAAACTATAAAGCTTAACAAACCAACATAAAAATATTTCTGCTTGTGCTTTCTTTCTCTTTTTTAATCTCAAATGTAATTCTAAGTGGGTTTAATTTCCAAATCAGACATTTAAATTTTCTCCCCCGCTTTTAAAGTAATTTCTAAAACCTTCCAAAATTCCCTGACCAAAGCAATATTTGCTCCATCTCCCCTCATTATAGTTTGGGGGGTTTTCTAGTTATTAATGCAACCTTGTCTATTATACATTCAAATTCCACCCCACCATAAGGAGCACATCCAGCAATGTGCTTTCGTTAACGGACTAGTGCAAAGTTAAATACGTCTTTCTGACATGATCCTGAGAAGGACGCTGAAAAAAATCCAAATTTACATTTCTCTGGGAAACAGCATATGAAACATCATCAATTTGTTTGTGCGCTTACCTTCCACTATTAGCCTATTGGTTAATTTGTTATTTTTTTATGTTTTAAGACCTATTCCTGTATTAAAAGTCTAGATGTTTCCAGGATTGGCTTCTTAAAAGTGAATTAAGGAGTAGCTGCTGAAATACACAAAGTGACACTGGAAAAATTTCTGTTGGAATAGTCACTTACCATAGTAAATTTTGTTCCTTGAATGTACTGCCTCCAAAGAGGCCCCACTTTGGGATTACTTTCCCTGCCATGAAGCAACAGAAACCATAGAAAATGTTAGATATTAAATGGAATATTCACATCTATTCCAATGTTCTGGAAGAAAACACAGAAAATTCTCCTACTTCTTAACTCCCGATGCATCGTCACATTCCATAAATACATGATGTAAAAGTAAACCTGAGGAGCTGGTGTAAATCTGCACAGACAATTCACTTGAGAAAAAGTTATTTTGATAAATAGCATCCTTTTTCTCGCTTATGACACTGCCTACACAGATTGAGTAAGTAAAAGACTGGTAGAGACAATTCTCAGAACATGGACTGAGGCTGGCTACTAGTTGCAGAGAGAGTAAACTACTCTGGTCCAAATGTTGTATCTAACGTAATGCAGGAAGTTCTCCTTGCTTGGGAACTTTTAAGTACATCAGCTACCTCAATGGAGATGTTGTAAACTACTTCTATATTGAAATGGTCTAGCCCTCAGCTTTTCACCAAAACTGACCAAAAAGTTACCTTAAAAAAGGTTTTTGCATAGGCAAGCGATTCAGAACTTGTCCAAACCTTAACCAAAACAGCTTCAAATACAACCAAGACAGCTGTTAAAAATGGCCAATAGTATTATACTCACGAACATGGATGAGTAAGGGCATTTTAAGACTGATCACCCTTATAAAAATACACAGACGATTGCAGTTTTGAGAATTCCTTTTAGATTCTGTAACTACAAGAGGAATACTCAGTGTAGGAGAATAAGAAAGCTACTACTGTACCCCTCCTCCAAAGAGATGCATGACCTTTTGGGTGTCAGGAGTTTGACCCCAGGAATGTTATGTCTAACTTATTATTTGAGTATGCAACTCCGTGAAATCTTTTTGTATGCTCTTTTGTCAAGAATAAAAAAGGACAGACTTAAATTATTTACATAAGAAATGAAAGATAGGGTTAAGAATAAATGAGATATTTTTTTAAGCTATTGAAGAAGAAACATGAGTATTTTTGACCATGTCCCCCTGCTCAAAACAAGTGACATAACTCGTGAAGAGAATGGCATTTAACTTTTGGTTCTTCAATTTCTTTCTACTTCACTTGCAGCTTGGCCAAGCATTGTTGCCTACTGTGTCACCTACTGACACTTTCTTTCTTCTTTGCTTCTGTTTTCCACAGAAACTGAATAGCTGTTCTTCAAATTGGGGCTCAATTCTGCTGTCCACAGATAGGTGTCTAATGACATTTCAGATGCCCTTTAATATCCCACTTGGCCTCCAGCTGCAGTTCCAGAGTCTCTCATAAGTTGTGTCATATCTGCTGTCCTGTGAAAATAGTTTAGCTACCGGGGGACATCTCAAATAGTACTAGATGCCTCTTTGTGGGCAACTGTGTCATGTCTTTGCTGTCGAACAGCTATTTTCAGAGGCTACCATTGCAAACTGTTGATAATATAACCTTTGCTAGGAAATGGATAAGACTGTGCGGATATACAGGAAATAAAGATTTTTAAAAGGTTAAAAAAAGGCAAAAGCATCAAACAGAATCCCATGCCAAACCACCAAAGTCTGTGTAGAAACAGAATCTACTACCTTCGTTTTCCGGAGCATTTTACAAATCCATTACTTTTTCACATCATAAAGGCTCTATCCAGGAAAGCTTATTAAAAAGTTTCCTTTGTGGATTCATAAAGAAAATCTTGAATTCACAACTGGCTCTGAAAGTACTTGCACCTAATCTGAACAGCTGTAAGCAAATACTCCAGACAGCCTACATCCATGGAATGCTTATCATGCTCACACAACTGCCATTACCATCCAAGCACGTCTTCTTTATAAGACTCCAATCAAACTCAGATGCAGAAAAATGACCCGAGTGCTCTTGCCTTTGAGAGCTCCATCATCTCAGAGCTCATAGGATCAAAACTAAAAAAGGATACAATTGTCTTACTAAATGTGTTCCTCAGATGTTATGAAATACCATTTCTAGGATGGAATTTTAAGCCTCTAAAGAATTCTGATATGCAAAGTGGTATTAACGCTTCCTTAACAGATCTGCTGAAGATTTGAGTTTCCCCTCCCTCTCCCTGAACACGCCACCACTGTAATATTCCAACTTCCAGATGCATGTTGTGATGCTGATAAAAGGGAGCTGTGAAAAATGCTTCTGCACGTTTCAGCTCCTGAAGCAGCTATTGGTGGACAAAACTTAAAGAGTGTTCTGCTACTCTGCATTGTGCCAAGGCTGAAAAGTCACCTCCTTTTGCTTTTTTACAGTAGATGAATACACAGGCAACTGAAGTTTTCCTTGGCTCTCTCCTCTGGACCCCAAGCTTGAAGAATGAATGAAATCAACCTTTGACTGAGTCTTTAACAAACTACACAGACATGTTTAGAAAGTGAATCAGGGAGATCCAAGTTGTTCTGTCATGTTTCAGTACGACTTATCCAATTACAGAGTTATGGTCTGAAGACAACTTCTATGGCAAGCTCAAAGCTAGAAGAACGTAACAGAATCACATGACTGCACATTTTAATATGTAACTGGTCTTAAAAATTAACTTCAAGTGTGTGCAGGTGCTAACTGGTGAAGCATTAGGCTCTTCTGCTGTATTTTCCAAAAACCTTGAAATAAATTTAAGAATAATTTTGTTTTTAAAGATGACGGGAAAGAAATATTTTTTAAAAACAAACAAAAAAATTACCTGGCAAGGCTTTTTCATTTTAATTGCTATAACATGGTATCTGTAACAGCAGAGTTCACAGGTCCATGACCCTCTCTCACTTATCCACTTTAACAGGCAAAGCTGATGCGTGTATCGTACTGACCCATCGCAGCGGCAAGGATTTAACAACTCACCCTGAAAAGGCAACACAAAAGTGTTAATTTTAAAGGCATCTTTTATGTACATGTATACTCGATACCAAAATATTTACAGGTCTGTAACAATGATGTGGTCTCAATTTCAGTACGTGAAAAAGCAGATATTTTTGGCTATAAGAATGCTCAAAAATTAAATTGTCTTAAAAACATCCAGGTGTTTCTAATGACACAAAGCCAGGTAACTGCCTATGCATGTGTACATATGTATGTTAAACAAGTGAAAGATTACAGTGCATTAAACAACAGTAGCATTAGCCCTTTCGAATAGCTAAAATGGTACCGAAAGTGGCTAGAAGCATTCCTCCAACAGTTATTTGCAGTCACTACTAAGAAAGAAACTGGTGACGTCACAGAGAACCATGCTCTTGGAGCAGGGCTGCGCGCTGTCCAGCTAGCCGGAGGTCAGGCAGGACCTTAAATAAGGTAAATAAATACTTCCCCCAGTAGTTCACACACTTCTGTATTACATAAATAAGCTATCCTCTTCTTTCCTTGAAAAGGCTTTTGTTTTAGCTAAACTATAAGACAAGCTATACAATGCCCATTACAGATTCATTGCTGATATTGCGTCTGGTAATGTAATGACAGAGAAGATACCTGGAGGTCTTCTCAACGCTACCTGTAAGCTAACACTCTCGTTTTAAAGTCTAATAGAAACCTGAGAAATTCGTACTGTTTAATGTCCCTGAGGGGAGAGCCAGCGACCGTGACGGCAAGAGCCCGTACCGTGTGCAAGCCAGCCATGGCAAACCTGATTTTCCCTAAAGCTCTGCGCCGACTCGGAATTGCCCCAGGCCTCTGTCACCGCCGCCTCGTCAGCAGCTGATGCTCGCTATACCCCTTCCGCCGCCGGCACAGAGCAGGGCTATTCCTGCCAGGCGCCGGCCGCCGCTCGGCGGGCAGCTCTGCGAGGGGGGACGCCGGGCCCCCCTCTCTCTGGCAGCGGGCAGCGGCACTCGGCCGCTTTACCGCGCCGCCGCCGGGCAGCCGGGGCAGAGGGGGCGGGGGCCGGGCAGGCGCGGCGCCGGACCCGGGCAGGCGGTGCCCAGCCCTGTCCCTGGTGCTGATCGTTCCCGCCGCCGGCCCGCCCGGCCCCCGCCGCGTCGCCCCGCTGCCTGCCGGAGCCGGGGGGTTGCGTGAGAAGGGGGGTCGGTCCGCTCTCCCGCCCGCCGCCCCGCTCTCCTCACCTGCTCAGGGCCCTGGAAGCAGATCTTGCAGATGGGGCCGGCCCCGCCGGGGTGGCTGCCGCTGCCGCTCTCGCTGCTGCACACCGAGCGGGTCTCGGGCTTGTCGCCGGCAGCGGCCCCCTCCTCGGCGCGGCAGCTCTCCAAGCCGCCCCTCTGGCCCTCGCCGGCGCTGGGGCTGCCGCTCTCTCCCTCCTCTGGGGTGTCCCCGCTCGCCTCCCCGGCTCCGGCTGGCAGCTCCAGGGGGGCGCCGGGGTCTCGCTGCGGCTCCCTGGCAGGGAGGACGACGCTCCCCCCGGCGCAGCTCATGTCCGCGCCGGCCTGGGGCACCAGCTCACCCGGGGCGGGGAGGGCTCCCTTCTGGCTGCCGGCGGCCGGGAAGGTGACCCGGCGTGGCCGCCTCCCTCCGCCGCGATCCGCCAGCCGGGTCCGGCGCCGCGCCGGCTGCGTTTGCGTGTGAGGGAGCGCGAGAGTGTGGGGGCGGGTGCGTGGGCGGGGTGGGCGCGCGTGCGGGGGTCCGCGCGGGTCCGGAGGCGGTGGGGCGGAGCGCGAGGGAGGGGCCGGTCCGGCACGCGCCAGTCCGGCTCCGGCCGCCCACGGCCGCCCCCGAACGGCCGGGAGAGCGCGAGCGCGGCGGGGCCGTTATTTGGCGCGAGCCGCGGCGGGAGGGGGGCAGGAGCTGTGCGCCGGCGGCCGCCGAGGCGCCTTCCCGCTTTCCCCCGCGGGGTCAGCCCCGCTCCGGGCCGGCGGGCGCGCAGGGAAACCACCGCCCTCGCCAACAGCCCGGCCCGGCCCGGCCCGGCCCGGAGGGGCGAAAACCCCGCTCCTCCCCTGGACGCCGGAGTCGCGCCTGCCCTGCCGCCGGCTGCCCGCGTCCCTCCCCTCACCACCGGCTTCCTCTGCACCCCAGCGGCTGCGGCACCCCCCGGCCTCACGGGAACGGCTTAGCCCGGCGCACTGCCCTTCCCTTGGTGGCCGCCCCCTCGCCTCCGGCTCTGGCCCAGCCGGGAGCAGCGGTCGCTGCTTTTCCTCTCCTCGGCCGCGGGCAAATCCCGATCCCGCTGCCGGTCGCGGCACTCCAGCGCTCACGGGGCTCCTTAACCCTGGCACCCCAGGGAAGGACCCAGCCCTTTAAGGGGCGCTTACGGACCTTTTTACTTTATTAGTTTTTTCGTTGCAGAAGATTGCACTTGTAAAAGCTCAGCAGAACGAATATTCAACAGTTGTTCTTTGGGCGTGGGACTCTAGCCCTCCCAGTCTTTTGTGGCTGGGTTGCTTTTTCTTTTTTTTCCCCCCAAATTCATTACATCACCTCATTTTCAAAATTAAATCTGCTAAAAGCATCATGATCAAATATCTCCTAAAAAAAACCCAAACCCGCAGTGGTTAGAAATTCTTTAAAGTTTGGCTGGGGCTGCTGAAGGAAAGTATGTGTGAATTTCAGCATCAAGTATAACACCAGTGCACATGTCATCTCGTGAAAACGACAGCAACTGTCTGCGTGGGGAAAGAAAAAACACCCCAAAAAACAATTGTGGAGCCATATGCTCTTCCCTAGCCACATTTAGATGCGGTGTGATGAAATCGCCCGTCTTCTTCATTGGCTGCTTCGTATGTAGTCCCAAGATGAGGGTGCACCTGGATGAGCTCAGCCACTGCCTTCACCAGCCGTGCTTTGATAGTGTGGCCTCCTCCGTGTGGACATTTTATCAGAAGACTGAAGAAGCACACAGAACGGAAACAGCAGTCCTTAGCCCACGATCTTCCAAGCTTTCTGGAGAGGCTTGCTGAGCGTACACCAAACACACGGTCCAACCTTTCGGCCTGGCTGGAGACGAGCTCAGGCAATGTGCCATCTGCAGAAAAGCAGCAGCCCCATATTGCAGGAGAGTGACATTCAAACCGATTGGGGCAAGGTGCAGCCGAATCCCTTTCGGTCCTCCTGCAGTCCGCATCTATCACAGAGGCCATGTGACAGACACATTAAGGACGAAGAACAACACTGCGGTTTGCAGCATTGCTCCAAAAAAGTGCACATTCAGAGCTTGTCTTCCTATGGTGGAATAAGAGGTATCATTATACCTTTTCTCATCATCCACTAGTGCCTGTTCTCATGAAAACCTTTGTTCTGAGGGCTCTGCATCAGCTAAGCCAGCGCTGGCCGTTTAGCTTGGAGTTACGACAAGATGCTCCAACCCTAAAATCACTTTTGTTCACAAGGTGGTTGTTAAGTAGGTAAGTAACGTGGATTCATCCAGATTTGGTAAAGTAAAACAAAAAATGTCACATTGACAGTGGCATTTTGATGAAATGAAGACACTGTGGAATTAAGAAATTCTTCTATACTTGCCATTTTTTTCATAGCAGAGTAATACCTGAAGGGGTTGCTGGAGAGACTGAAGAGAATTGGAGACAGAATTAATCAAGTAGACTAATTCTGAGGAAAGAAGGGGTAATGACAAACAACGAAAAAACCAGAAATTTCAGAACAAGCAAATACTGAGTAGAAGAGAACTAAAGCAAAACCAGAAGGAAAAGACAGTGGTCCTAAAGTAGCGAAGTGAGAAATGAATGCTAAAACGTTACTCATCTGCATCAGGGGAATACAGCATGCACTTGCCACTTGCTGTATGTAGGGGTTTATGCCATTTTTCTTTTCCCTTCTTTTGTTAGTGAAAATTCAATAAATAACACGGCTTTTGGAAAGGATATAAAGAGAAGATAAAAATGTCAACACAGAAATGGAATGACTTCTTAATGACAGGAAGAGAAAGATGTGATTGAGAAAATAAGAGTGTGTTAAGAAGGGCAATATTTTCTACTTGATCTTGCCCAAAATAAATGTGTAACGTGACTCTTAAAAGGGAACACATCTAATACAAATTAGAATGTTTCTTTCACACGTATGTAATTGACTTGGAGAGCTGACTGTGAGCGGGTATTTCGTAGACATGAGTTTTTTAACACAGCACCTGTTTGCATGCCTACCAACTACTCAGGCACACTAGCAAAAATACAATTGCAAGGCTATCGATCCCCGCGTTTCAGAGTACATCAGCATTGTTTGGCATGCCGGGGGGGGGGGGGGGGGGCGAGATGCCGACAAAAGAGCAGGAGGGGTGGAGAGCATTATATAACACAGCCTCCCACCGAAGCAGCGTTCAGCCTTCTGCTGAGCGAGAGAGTGGGACAGGAGCCAAAACCAAAGACTGAAACAAAAAGAAGTAAAATTTAAAGCAGGAAAGGATATTCTGCTCTGTAACAGCAGTAGTGTAGGTGGTTGGGAGAAAGAAAATAAGAGGAGAACCAGGAAGAATTAATTTGTGGTTAAGACAGTCAATTCGAGCTCACGGGTTTTATGTTCAAGCACAGCTTTGCTATGCACTCCCTGAACAACCTTGAGCAAGTGACCTCAAGTGGGCTGGGCAGAGGCGTCTGGTACCCTGAACCCAGGCAGCTAGTCGTGCTCCCAGCCGGGTGTCCAACAGCCTCTGGAGGACTGTGGCTGTCACATCTGCCATCTCTTTGGGGAACAGTGGGACATTCAAACGGGCAGGAGACTCCCAGATGCAGGCACATCTCCCTTAGTCTTTCTCTGTCTTGTTCTCTATGTAAAACTGAAACAATAAACTTTGCTTTCTATGTTTTTATTCCTGTCTCTTCCATTAGAATTTGCAATATTTCACTGTCAGAATCAGGCCATATTTGTGCAGTCTTGATCTTGGCTGAGGTATCTTGGCATTATAACAAGATAAATAATAAGTAACAGTGGTACAGATAAAAATAACACCAAGGCAATAAGCCTGTGGGATGGTGAAATGGATTGCATTTTCAGCAGGCCATGGAAAAGGCAGAAGTACAACCCCTGAGGGAATGGAAGTTGTCTCTCCTCTATTTCCCTCTCAGTTCTGCTCCAGGTACATTCTTTTTCCCAGTGTGCCAGCTCAGCACTGTGCAATTTTTTCCTCCAAATCAACTAAAGGAAACTCAAGCCCAGTTTTTACCTGAGGACAATCATCTATAGGTAGATCATCCAGGAAGAAAAAACAGAGGAAGATGTTTGAATGGATGGGAAATGTTCAGGGAATGGATAGAACAGGGTTTGGTTTTTTTAAATGATGGTCTATCAAGATAAACACTGTAAGAAAAGTTTTCTGTACAGAAGAGGTTGCACAGAAATAACATATGCAGGTAACAACCTGCTCAGGAGATATTATAAGAATGGAAGCACTGTGTTACTGCGCATCTAGAAACCAACCCCTGGTCTTTTTTTTTTCTCAAACAGTTTCCATAATGCATTGGCCTGTACCATAAATACAGTAAGAGAACAGCTCAGTGATGGGTTTGTTCCATTCTGCTATTTCCTCTATCTCTGAGGAAAACAAGATGATATAGTTTTAAAATATTTATAAAGGAATAAAGAGAGTAATTGCCAGTCTATTACATTCAAAACAAAATACTAATGAGATAGTAGAAAGTGAAATCTACTTTAATAATAATACAGCCACAGTATTATTCTGTTTATGAGCATCATATATGTTTCCCTTTCAGAATAAAACTCAGGTTGGTGGAGATCACATGTAAACAAAAATAAGGCATTTTGGCTTTAAACAAATGCTTTGGTTTAATTTGAAATGTGCTTTACATGTTTAATGCAACATAAAATGTGCTTCTGAGTAATATCCCCATCTGCTAAATTTCCATGTTCAACTTTATTACACTAAAAGATCTGTGCAGATGGTTAATAGCCGTGCTAGTGTCTCTGTACTATTTGCTGGTTCACTGAACGTGCCTGATTTTTGTTATGAACACACACTCATCCTGGAGTTGAAGCTTTTATGGTTATGTCAAACAATTAAAATTTTGTGCGAATGAAAACCTATTGTCTAATGAAAAGCTTTATTTTCACATTTCTCTCCGGCTTTTTTGGAAATGTGTACTTAGGTTCTCATCCAACCCCGTATTGCTCAACACTGGTACATCTCTAAGTAGAAAAATGTCTAGTCTCAGCAGCTGCTGGTTTCTTCCTCAAACTTTCACGGGGTTTTCCTGTCCATGTTGGGGCCCTGAGCACATCCCTGCACCTGGAGGGTTGGCTCCCAAGGGCTCAGGGCTAGCTCAGGGACAGGGCAGCCACAGGCTGTCCCCTTCCTTCCTTCCATGACGGGGGATGGGGGGCAGCCACAGCTGGGGCCCAGCCCTGCCTGTGGGAGCTGCTTTTAAGCTGAGCCTCTGCCGTTTGGCCCCTGCCTGAGCTACAGCTCCTGCCACGTCACAGGCCATGCCTAGCCATGACCACACCAATCTGGGCCCACCCATGGGGCCACATCCCACCCTGGCCTCATCCCCATCCCCAGGGAGGTGACAGATGCCTGGGGCTGGGGCTGCCCCAGTGCCCCCTCCTCTGCCTCGGCCGCCGGGCCCTGCCATCACCCACCCGGCGAGCCCCTAGCAGGCCTGGCGCAGAGGCCTGTGGTGCCTGTAGCGCCTGTTCTTCTGTATTGTCCAAGAAATGGCGATTGGCATCCTTTTCCTTCTACGGGAGAGTTATGAAAACATGCATCCACTAACTATTTTAATGTGCTTTCAGGTGCTTTACATGGATGATGATACAAAAGTTTCAAATTCTTATTTTAAAGTAATTTTTCTTCTTGGAATATTACCATACCATTCACAATTACTGTATTTTACTGAATTCCTGTCTTATTTGCCTGTATGCTGTTTTTCTTCAGAGCTGCTAATTTATTTTTAAAACATTTGAACCTACCTATGATTAATTTTTCTGCACCATGAAATACAGTTTCCTATGAAATATAGTCTCCCTTTTGATCTTTAACTCTTTGGAAGTGTTTTTTTAACATTTTTCCTTGTAGCCGTTGTTGGGGGGGGGGGGGGAAATGGCTTAGCATGGCTTCCAGAATGAGGTAATCTTTGTTTGCAAATAAATTTAGTTCCGTGGTTTATTTTGGAAACAGATCAGCTATCACAGATTCTAGAGGGTGGCATCACTGAGTTCAGTTTATTGAAACAGAAATGACAGAATGTCAATTAGCTTTTCCATTACATGTTATATGAACAGAAACTACTGTGCAAGGCCAAAGTGAATTTATTTTAGCATCAGCTGTACAGATCCCCTTTTATCTGTTTACAAAGAAAATAAAAATAACCCTTTTTTTTAATAAGCATTTTCCTTGGATTTCCTTGTCTATAAGCGTCAGAACGACCGCAGAATGTAGTACAGGCAACCTCAAACCTTGAAAAGTAGTGATGAGACATCAAAAATAATGGAAGAGCTTTCCAAATCCTTATCCGTTGGCTTTTAGTCCATTCTGTACACCTCCGGTGTATATGTCTGACAACTTAAAAAGTTGCAAACTGTCCAACATTTGTAGCAAGCCAGTGAAATGGGGCTTCTACTACTAAACACCTTCTGGGGGATACCACCATGATCTGAACCCTGCTTTTCTGTTCAAATAACACCTCGGTCTCTTTACCTTGCTACACACCAGCCCTCTCAAAAAAGAAAAAAAAAAAAAAAAAGAAAAAAAAAAAAAAGAAAATACTGTCTCATGAGATTGCTCATGTGTATCAGGAGCCAAAATTCTGCTTCTTGTGATAAATTTGTAAGAAAGTATATAATTATCACCACAGGCCATTCTGGATTAGGTTCATCACTGAAGAGGGTCTTCTAGTTCTTACTAAATCCACTGTATTTGCCAGTCAAATAATCTAGTTTTAGAAAGACAGTTACATAAACTAGAAGAAGTGACATCTTTTATGCTTCTTAAAGGGGAAACAGTAAATACTTCCTTCTCGCTGATCCCACAGTCCTGCCAGATGACTACCTTATCGAACAGAGATGTTAGTGAAATATGTCGTTTCAATTTTTTGTCTTCATTTTCTTCCTCTGAAGAATCTTGCAGAAAATGTGAGGTAATGCAGGAGCATGTCATCTGGTGTGTGAAAAGAAAAGGAAATGGTTGGTTTTGGTGGAAGCTCAGGAGTGTTTAATCAAGGTCTGTGGCCTGAAATCTATAGTAAAGGAAATGTAGGATTTCCTGTGCGTTTGTGATCAGTCCTGGAGGTGAGTGTTGAGTAGAGGTTTATGCAGAGAGTGAAGGATAGTTTTTAGGAAGGATTCTTTATTGATGGCACTGTGGTACTTTGAAAGAAAGGTAGGACAAGGCAAGGACAGAAAAGTGAACCACGGACATGCCTACAGTGCAGTAACACCCAGAGCTGGAGTGTGGCAAGAGTTACTGTCTTTCGTTGAATTTCTTTCATGGGCGTACTCCTAACGCACTGTTACACAAAGGGTAGAGCGCATATCCATCGGATACCTGCTTCCTTCACTGCACACTTTTTGCTTTCACTACAGGAAGACATGCTAGGGACAAATGTTCTCACTAGCAGATCACAGAATGTCAGGGGTTGGAAGGGACCTCAAAAGATCATCTAGTCCAGCCCCCCTGCCAGAGCAGGATCACCTAGAGCAGGTCATACAGGAACACGACACGCAAAGTCTGCGACGTTGCTGAGTTTACTGCAAAGAGGAATTGGACAAAATATGCTGAAGAGCTGCAGAACACTGGTGGTTCATTAGCTGCCCCTCCCTGGTGAACTGTGCGTGGTCCAACCTGAACCTGAACACTGAATTGAACAAAATCTCCTGCAGAGATGAAGGTGTGTGTTAAATGTGACCCATTTGAAGCACAGCTGTGGGAAGAGGATAGACTGCAGGTTAGTCCTGCAACCGTTTTGAACATTCCCTGGCTGCTAAAACTGCAAAATGAAACATGCCTGTGTGATACCGGACATTGTGGAGGCAGTGGGACAGGAGTGGCTTCAGTTCTAGTGGCAGACATTTCAGTGACAACTTGAAGCATGCTCATCTGAATTCCATGTCCTTTGGACACAAGCTATCATTGCATTCCTCTGAGACATTCACATGAAGCTTGCAGACACGCCATAGGACCTATAAGAAACCCATGGCCTTCTGGGGCAGCACCTGGAGATCAAGCAGGATACCTAAGGGCATTCAGAATGGCACCAAATGCCTATGTGCATGCAGCTAATTGAGAACTGAATCAACCACATCCAGAGAAACAGGAGTGGGGCAAAGTCAGACTGCACTTAAATGCATCTCAACCTCTCATTATCTCTTTAGACTTCTTGAGAACTAAAGACTTACCACTCCCACCTATGTTTTGGCACAGTTCCTTTTCTCTCTGTCATTTGGGGTGGCAATGGTACAGAAAGAGATACGTGGGCAACACTAAATTGGACGAACAGATCTCGGATACAACTTTAAAATGTTCCTAGATTAAGCCTATTGCTAATCATGAATCTACAGTTAGTGAACCTGACCCTTGTTCTCCTGAAAACAAACACTTCTTTCTGGAACAATTGCCTGAAACAGCAAGCAATTACCTTCTTCTGTACATTTGATTACTAATTTCTTACCAGAACAATAAAAAATAGGCCACTTCTCTTCCAGTCCTCATATTATAATTTCATTTCTGCTGCCAAAGCATGCCTGGCTTCTGCTTTGTATATCTGATGTGCAGCTGTGGTAGGAAGCCGCGAATAGCAGCACAGCGTCTTTGAGAGCTGTGCTACCAAGGGTAAAAGGACCCTGCAGGGCAGCTATTCTGAGGGAGCCATCCTAACTGTTTGGAAAGCAGCAAATCATGTTGTGATGAGGAAGGTGCAGAATTAACTAGAAAAGTGTTCTTTTTCCAACTTTTCCTATTGCGGGAAATAAAGTGGCTTTCGGCCAATGTACACAAAAGAAATCGGTACCCTTTCTCACCAGTTTGAAAGGCAGCCATGGCTGCTTTAACTGCCTCATATATTTATGGAGGCACGACACAGTATGCAAGTATTATACCATATATTGCTGTTGACTTATTTAACTGCTGTATAGGTGAGAGATACTTACAGAGCAATCAAGTTGTAGGATGACTTAGGATTAACTAAAAAGGGTTTTTTTTGTCATTTACAATAAAGATAGACACACGGTATTTGTTTAACTGAAGAACATTATACACTTAAGAGAGAAAGGGAAGCATCCTTAAGCTGTGCATACTAGAAACTAATTACTACTCCTTATTGAATTAGAATGCATGAATATTCATGTCTGTCTTCAGGTGAAATAGGGCAGCCTTTATGAAGCTTACAGAACTGGCTGTGAGCTTTTCAAATTCTGCATGTCCCAGAGCCTCCTGTCTGTTTTTAGCCAAGTGCTTGAAGCATAGCACTACTTGAAAGATAAGCCTGGGCGTTTAATTAAAATCTGAAGAAAGGTGTTTGAATATGTTACCTTAAATTTCATCCCTGCATCTATTTTATTCTCATAGATGCTTCTCCTGACAGCACTAGCTCTTTTGAAACTGGTCAGTCTTTTATTTGTAATAAGCATTCCCAACTCTCTCTTGGTAATATTTCAATGAATCACTCAGAGAGCAGAGTGAGTTGGATGATTTGGTCCAAAGTAAATCATGATACCCAGTGACTTTTATCTTTTTATGTCTAGGTCATGTTCACCTGAAGCACGGGGAAAATGAGTTTTAGCATCTTTAATAAAAATGCTCCCTTGGGATGTACGCGCTATTGCAATGACTGTCAGTTACAACAGCTGATACAGATACCAGAAGTTACCAGGTAACCTTAATTAGCACTTTAAAGCTGTAGATCCTAGGAACAAAGTTCAGCAGTACAATTAACTGATCTTTCTGCCTGTTTATATACTTTATCTTCTCATGCCCATATACGTTCACTAGTAACTTCATTATCAAACAGAAACCATTATGCATACATTCATCTCCAATTGCATGCCATTATTGACTTGTTATCAAATTTGATGTTTCATTCTGAATAAACATGAAACTGCAGCATAAAAACCTGTAAGAGATTCCAGGGCAAGTACATGAACAGAAGCCTGTAGTAACTTTAAATATTCATAGGAATGTGGGTTTCAACAAGCCAGAAAACATCAAGAGTCTAAATGCTGAAATGTCCTGCCTCTGGCAATGGTCTTTAATTATCTTTCAAAGAAAATTTACATGGCTTATTTCCACACTGGGTCAAGCCTATCTGGGTAAAAACATATGTTCAAATGCTAGTCACACGGATAATCTGCTTGTGTCCCAAAGCACTAGCTTTCCTAAGTCGTCCTAATATGAGTTTACTCTTATTGCTCTCAACCACATTCCTTTAATCTCATCTTTGATACTTAGCAGAAATGTCAATCCAAAAAATGAGATTCCTTTAGCTAAGTGTTTCCACATTATTTCCCTATATTTATTTATTTATTTTTCACTAATACACTGGCCTCATTATAGGACATGAAAAATCCTAGTGACATAGAGTTTAATTACTGTACTTTATTCTCAACGGATCTTCATTGTAATCTGTATCACTACTATTACTGCCTTAACTAATAACTGAAAGAGGTCACATTCTAGGTTAATAGCCTGCAGCTGAAATGTAGAGAAATCTGCAGTACTAAATAATGCTGTCTAAATAAACTAGCTGTAGCTAATAGTGCTATCCAACAATGGTGAGCATTTGCACACAGATGTTGACATTAATATCAAGTACCAGCTCATTTCACTCTACTTGAGTTTATCATATTTGCACCTACATTGAAAAAAAAAAAAATCAGGTCTGAAAACAGCATGTTGGTCAAATAATTCTTTCAAGCTGAGGAATTTCTGAAGGTATCCAGCTGCAGATAAAGGTGTCCAAACTAATGAATGGTCTCAGCCATCTTGACAGTCTTTGCTTCAGATACTTTTATACTCACTGTCAAAACAGACTTTGTGAAGACCTTTTCTTCTGTCTGTTTGAGGGAAAATAAATCACAAATCCCACTTTGACTTCAATAATACTTTCAAATTTTTAACAGGGACACTGACAGTGTCCAAAATTGTGCTACACTCAGAACTTGTAGAGTTCAGCATAGTCAGTCTGCATTTCTTTTCCTGTCAAACCTAATAGCCAAATATCTGTATATATCTGCCCAGCTATCAGGAGGGTGCTTATGGTGAGACCTTCATGGAACATGCCCCTCCTGCTCAGTCAAAACAGTTCTCACAGTTTCGTGCTTGTGCCTTCACAATTCATTATTATACAAACAGATGGAGTCTTTGTTGTATAAACTGTACAGCACGGCCACACTAATATAGATGATAAAGCTGCTAACTACTCTTGCGTTTGCATTCCATACATGAGAAACAGATGTAGGAAAGTGCAAGAAACTTATTGGGAACTTCAAAATGAAACTTCTATGCTCATTACAGTTATCCTTTAAGGTGTTTTGGGTTTGTTTGGGGTTTTGTTTTTTTTTTTTGGGTTTTTTTTTTTTTTGGGGGGGGTATTTAGCTAAGAGTTATAGGATTTTTTGTTTACGTATAAATATGTTTTAATGTCTTCTGGGGAAGAACTGCCACCATTTCATTGTTTATACAGGCATTTTGCAATCCGTAATTCCAGCCATAGTGGTGCATCCGGAAACTGTTACCGAGATGAAAATATAAGACTGTTGGAAAGGTACCAGAGAATGGCAAGGAATTAAGAAAGAATGAGATAAGAATGCAAAGAATGGAAGCTATGTTGGCTACGGAGAGGGAGTGGGATATTCTTCACACCTAACAACAATGGTCCTAAATGAGTCCTGTCACTCAGATGTCCCATAATTCTGGATGTCAGCTTTGATGATGATCCCTATACAAGCATGAGAGCCTTGTTACTACAAGCCTCTCTGCAAATGTCTAGCTGAGACTAACCAACTTTGCAGCTCACTGCCTCCCCACACCCCTGCTCAGCTACCATGTGTGTAGCCTGGTCAGAGTCTGGAACTACCTCCAGTTCTGTAGGGGAGACAACTCCACCAGCAGCTGGTGGGCAGACATAGACCTTACCCACTGCACAGTTCCCCCTCCACAGCAGGAGAAACAAGAATGAAATGAATATAAGTAGAGCACTGCACCACTGATTTTCCTTGTCTCCTGTTTTACATGTTGCATTTTGTTACATAAAAAGCACAACTCATTACTGTTTGCAGCCAGCTGATTTGTCTGCCTTGTTCTTTTCCTTTCCTTCCAGAAATTATTCAAGGCACAGAAAACTGTTTCCACCTACAGTTACACCAAAAATCCCCCCCCAATTATTAAATTGGCATTACCCTCTTTGGCAAATATTGGAAAAGAGCAAACATTGCAAGAGCTGGTTTTGTGGCATGCTGTGTAATCAAGCAAGCAAACATGGAGACTAACCTCTACATGAGGTACTTTATTCAAGTAGAGATTAGCATTGACATTGTCTGAGAAGTTCAGAAATGCAGCAGAGAGAATAAGGTATCAAGAGTATCATTTTCCCAGGCAAAGCTCATACAATTGCAGCGTATGCATTGTACCTGGCACAGAAATGAAGACATACAGCTTTGCAAATTTCCCTTGCCCCCCAGATCCTACTGTAATACTATTTATATGAGTACTTGCTGGTTGTACAAATTAGGCTGTCAATTTCCAGAACTTTCACCATATGGAAAGGGTCACTTATAACTTTACAGTTGTTGCACAGAGCACAGATGGCCACACACATAGAAATGGTGTTTGTAACATTTACATCCCAGGTACTTTGGAAACATCACCATCTTGCCTTTAACCTTCAAGATGTGCACTCTGATATCACTGTGCAGCTACTAAAAGTGTAATCAGATTTTCTGTATGTCTTAGAGCGCTAGAATAAGATTTTGAAATTGGTGACAGCACAAAATAGGAGCACAGTACAACATTTTATTTCATAGTTTTTATCCCACAAAATAGTCATGATACTTACTGACAACCTGTTGCATAAAGGTGAGATGGAAAACATCACAGTTTATCCAAGCATGAATATGCCTCATCTCTTCATCATGTTGGTGGCATTCTCTTTACCAGTGAATCTTCTATGAGAACTGATGAGCCTGCCCCTATAAGGTCTCAGCAGTATATTCTCAGCCCCATGCAAGGGCTCAGACAAAGGGCATGAATGTCCTGTCACGTTCACAGCAGAGTTTGAAAACCCTGTTCTCTCTACGGCAGCTGTTATCAGCATGTTTGATGAGCCCCAGTCTGTGACTAAATGAACCTCATTGTATCTCCATGGATCTCCACCATCATCAGACAGCTGATTGACTTACTACTGATAATTAGCCTTGTTAGCTGACTGCTGAGTGTCAAGGCAAGTATAGCACCCTTGTGTCCTAGGACACATACCAAACTGGCTGATAAAATTTCAGCACTGTTAAAAACTACCTTTGACGATTTGTGGAGAATGGGGAGCATTTCACTTAATGTAAACATGTTGTGAGCTTTGAAAAGAAAGGAAGAAAATGGGGCCAGTCAGAAAAGCTTTTGTTTATGGAAATAGTAGTGCAAGTAGCTAGATAGACTTCTTGGAGGTTAACAAAGAGAAAGCAAAAAAAAAAAAGGTCACTTTTTTTGTGAGAATAGATTATATCAGAATAATCCACTTTCCTTCTATGATGGGTAACAGACACTGTAGACAAAGGAAACAAAATTGCTATTGTATTTCTTGACTTCAGAAAGGCTTTTGATGCTGCTATTCATGCCATTCTCCTTAGCACGTTAGAAAATGTCATGTAGATGAGTCTAGAAGAGAGCAGACACAACCCACATTGGAAAAGCCATTCTCAGAGACAGAGAGTCTACTGAGGGGCACAGTCAATGTGGAAGTTCGTATTGAATGGGTTCCATGAGGGTCCACTGATATTCAAGTGATCTTCTGCAGCAAGATACTGCAAATTAGTTCCTTGGGAAATCTTTCCTGGTATGGGTAAGGATAAAGATACTAAATGCCTCTCAAGACAGTGGCATTCTCATTAACAGAGCTTTTAAATAACAAACTGGGAAAAAAAGTATATTGAAAAAAACCACAGGTAAGAAGCTGAATATTGTAACCTCTCTTAACATTCATTTTAACTGGTTGTTTTGGTACTCAGGGACCTGGGCAAATACATTTCAGACCCTCTTAAAGGTTCACTTAGCTTAATGCTCTGACTAACCAAAACAAACAAGGCAACTATAAGCTTACACATAGGCTCTATATATGCCTCTCTTGCAGTATCCCACTTTCTGTTAGCTGTTTAAGGCCTGTTTAAGGGTTTCTCAGGCTGGAGCTTACATCTAGACCTGATACAGCTTCTAATGCCATCATGGATTTTCCAAGACTCTCGTCAACCTGCTCATAGTTTTGACCTAACACCATGCAGTTACTGAAATCTACGGTGTAGTCATGTGAAAACCTATTTTCTTTTGTTTAATGTTAAAACTGCTGCCTGTTACTTTCACTGAAGTCATTTAAACCTTATTATACACAGCAAGTAATAGAGGCATGACTTACCTCAGGGAGAGGCGCTGGAGTTACTGCTACTTACCCCAGACTGGCAAGGTGACAACATCCTTTGTGTTCTGTTTGTTCAACCTTTCAAGAAATGTTAATGCATGCCTGAGGGCAAATGTCATAGTATCAGCTAAAATTGCCCCTAATTTTTCAATCTCATTCTTTGAATTTCTTACTCGTGTTTCACAAATAAAGGGAATTTCACTTTGTATGTCTGCCTCATATTGTCAGTACCAGGCTTTGTGAGGTGATGTAACCACTGGTTGCCACATACAACAACGTGGTCTAGCTAGTTACAAGCCTTCCATGAGTTAGAAAGTGCAGGTGTCTTGCAGTGTAGACATATCCACAGTTTTTGCTTACCACACCCATGAGGGTGTTAATACTTCTCTTTGCATTTATTTTATCTTGGCTTCATTGTATACCTAGATTAAGTGTAACAAATGTGTCACACACTTGCACAAATACTTTTGTACACCCCCTGGAAATATAGTGTCCTGCAACACTAAGCTGGTGTACCAAAGAGTGACCATGCTGCTGCATATTAGCATTTCTTGCAAGTAATTTCAGCAGAGCTGTACAATGGACTTTGGGCCAAGCCTTAGCCCAGCGTTTTGCTCTTGTGCCAATCTATGTGAGGCAGTCATTCACATCAGTAATGCTCTGCCAGAGACTGATATCAATCAATACACTTTCATAAACTTTGATTTATGATTATACGTGGCAGATGTAGGACTGGTCCTGTTTATATTTGCCATAGCTTTTAGCTAAAGTACTAACAAACCACCATCAAAATATCAAACCTTTACGTTCCAGAAATTCCTTCCTGCTTGTAAGAATACAGTGTTAAAACAATAGTAACAACATTCAACAATGGATAAGTAAACTTTATTTCTTTTTGAGAAACCATATTTTGCCACTATTTCAATAAGTAGCTCCTTCTCTAAGAATGGTCCTCTTTGGTTTCATTTTCATGTTTTTGTTTGTTAGTACTAACAGAAAAAATATGCCTCAATAGGCATAGGAACATCAGAACCTGGACCACAACAATCAGTAAGAAACCTAACCTCATTAGAAAAAAAAAGTAAATTGGGATTTGGTATCAAGGTAGAATTTCTCTAAAGCTAGTATGCACTGAAAAACTAATCGTGACTGACATTAAGAAAAATTGCATTTTCATTGTTCTTGCACCCTTACACACTGTAGTTTTGTGGAAGGGTCCATTATAGGTAGAAGTGCTTTTCCTGCACACGTGTAACACGGCTGCTTGGCGTGCTGTAGATCCTGTGCTGTTGGGTGGACACCTAACTCATAGGCATTACCCCATGGAGTTTCACAACATCGTGTATTTCAGCCTAGCAGCCTGAAATAATTAAAAAGACATTACATTACTTTAATTGTTTTGGATCAGCTTTCCTTGTTAATCATCATCTGACTAAACCAGGACTACCCATGTAAGAGTTTGCAGAATCTGCTTTACACAGCTCCTGCAGTACTAACCCTTTGAAGACTGCTGTTGTCAAATGCCATTCCCAGACAACATGGGATAATTAACTGAGAAATGATGGATGAATGCCAGATGACATAAACATAAAGTATCAATAATTTTTTATTCCAGTTTTTGAACCATGTGTTAATTGCAAAAAGATGTGTAAGATTGGTGAAAATGTGGAAAATGCAGTCTGCTGGGCTAATCTGTACACTGATAAAATCTATATAGGACTAAGACATGTGTCTTCATTTAATCTTGTAATTGCCAAAGGCAGTTCATAGGCCCTCTCCAATTCCTCTCACTTCTTTCCCAAAATTCATGGCCTGCAAAACCTGGCATGTTTTCTGTTCTGCCAATTACAGAAAGACTTGCAGAACCTTCATGTTGTGACTAGTAATAGCATCTCATGTTACACTGAAGGTACAACATTTATTAATGCTAGAAGAATGTTGTACTGTCAAATTACATCTTAATTGAAATCTAGATCTTGGTATGTTAAAGTTGAATGTGACATTTGGCACATTTATATCAGGTGAATTTTATATAAAAGCTACCATTCTGACCTGACAGTGTTTTACACAGTCAGCAAGGACGGAGGTAAGCCTAGTATGCACTCATAACTCTTTCACCACAGAAGTTCTCTCTCAATTGTAGCAATACTGGAAATTAGTATGGAAATGAAAATCAAATGCTTTTACCAGACATCTAAGCCTAATCTGAGCACAATAAGACGCAAAGCAGTGAAAGTTTGCAGCAAAATTTATTTTCATATTCCTGACAGAACTAAAAAGTTTAATTTTTCTCCTCTCTTTTTACTCCTTTTAATAATCTCACTGAAACAGGTCTTCTCACGTGTTTGCAGAACCTTTTATATGAAACCCCTGTATCACTGACCCTTTGAAATCTGCTGCTGTTAAAATCAGCATGAAAGGTCTGCTTCTGCAACACCGTTTTTTTTTATTCAGAAGAAAATCTTGTGTCTCCCTCATCATGTCTTTGAGGCCTATGAGCTGCTGTCACCTTCTCCTTCAAGCACCGCTTCTACAGCATGACCCACAAGTCTTTCCTTTCTCTGGCACTTGCTGCTCCCTTTATTACACTCCCATAGTCAGTATAGCGAAGAAATGGCAAGTATAAAGGCAGTGAGCCCCAGGAGATCACTCAAGCATTAAGATAGTGCTGTCTGCAAAGGTGTAGGGAAGTGGTGTCTGATCTCACTGAACTACCCACCTTCATGAGAGAATATGTTTTAGCAATAGGCCACGTGGGCAGGCTCTACCCAGTTCTTTTTATCTGCTTTGTGATCTCTCCCATGTCTCCTACTCTCTTCATTCTCCAAGAGCCAGGTCACTTAGTGTCTTGTACATTCATTCAGTCTTCCATCTTCTCCTCCCTCCCATTCTGCCTCCATCCATAGGACCTCAAGCAGAAGTCACCCGCTCAAATGAGATGGTAACCAAGGGGACGTTTTAACATTATAACTAGATCAGTCTGGTCTGTGATCCTCACAGAATGGCTGAGGTTGGCAGGGACCTCTGGAGGTCATTTGATCCAACTCCCTGCTTCAAGCAGGGCCACCTAGGGCAAGTTGCCCAGGACTGTGTCCTGACAGCTTTTGACTATTTCCAAGGAGGGAGACTCCACAGCCTCTCTGGGCAACCTGTGCCAGTGCTTGGTCACCCTCACAGTGAAAGTGTTCATTGATGCTCAGAGGGAACCTCCTGTGTTTCAGTTTGTGCCCATTGCCTCTGGTCCTGTCACTGAGCACTGCTGAAAAGAGCCTGGCTCTCTCCTCTTTGCACCCTCCCTTCAGGTACTCATTAATAAAATCCCACCCAAGCCTTCTCTTTTCCAGGCTGAACAGTCCCAGCTCTCTCAGCTTTTCCTTATAGGAGAGATGGTCCAGTCCCTTCATCATATTCATGACCCTTAATTAGATTCTCTCCAGGATGTCTATGTGCCTCTGGTACTGAGCAGCCCAGACCTGGACACACCACTCCAGGTGTCACCTCATCAGTGCTGAGGGGAAGGATCACCTCCCTTGACCTGTTGGGAATGCTTTGTCTAATGCAGTCCGTTAGTCACTTTTGTAGCAAGGGCACATTGCTGGCTTGTACAGCCTGGTGCCCACCAGCACCGCCCCCCGGTCCTTTTCTGCAGAACTTTCCAGCTGGGCAGCCCCCAGCATATATTGGTGCACGGGGCTGTTCCTCCCCAGGTGCAGGACTTTGCACTTCTCCTTGTTGAACCTCATGATGCTCCTGTCAGCCCATTTCTCCAGCCTATCCAGGTCCCTCTGGATGGCAGCCCAGCCCTCTGGTGTGTCATCCACTCCTCCCAGTTTGTGCCATCAGCAAACTGGCTAAGGGTACACTCTGAGAGTATGGTCTCCTGGGTACTCCTCAGCTTATCTAGAGAAGATAAAAGATGAAAAATATCAAGTGTCCTTGAAACTGTGATCCCTGGCTTACACGCAATTTTGCAGCTGCTTTGATCAGTAGTTATCCTTCTCCATATTACAGCTCAGTAGATCCTGACCGTATTTCCTCACATGGAGAAAGAAATTTCATCCTTTTTTACTATACTTTTTTCATCCAGTTTCTTTAAAATACATAAGACGACTTTTAGTTACAAATATATGGACAGGAACATATACATAGAACTATGTAAATGTGCTCTCTGAGACATGCAAGAGTAGCTTCTAAAAGCTTAAAAGACACTATTAGGTTCTTTGCTAAATCTCTGCAATTTCAGTGTGTAAGATTACAAGAATAACTGTAGTGATGGTAAAAATCAGCCAATCATATAATTATTGCCGTGTATTTGCTGTATGTCACCCTGCTTAATTCAGTCTAAGAGTAACACAAATACTTCTGCTAAGTCCAGCTATATGCCTATTTTTCACAGAACAATGCTTTGGAGAGGGGCTGTGTGTTCTAGAAATGACAATCAATATTATTAGTTTAAGCTCTGTAACTCCGTGCTACCTGGCTTTAAATTGCCACAATTTACTGATGAAATAAAAGCATATGTGGCTTCCTCAGCTTTTCTTCCAACTTTTCCTCATCCAAAGGGAGAAACACAGTCATCACAATCAGTTTGCCCACATCCTCAGACGTGGCATCATCCTGCCAGGAAACAAACAATTTCACATGAATTATAACTGATCCCATAGCTCAGATAATAAAATCTCAAGTACTTTAAGGCAACTACTCCAATTGCAGTAGGAAGAGGGAGGAAGCAGCGTGATGAATAAACTATCTGAGTGTGACTCTGATGGAACTTGTCACCCATAGCCATCCTGAAAAGTAGATTTTTTCATTGTTAGCAGTGGGACCGCTTACAAAGTAAGGTGAAATGCCACCATAGGGAAACTAGTTGCTTTAGGGGGAATGAGTCTAAGTTATTTTAGTTTGTAAGTTATTCATTATAAATAATTTTCTCAGCTCAAACCGTGTTTTTTATTAGTGCTTCTTGTTAAATCTATTAGGATATTGATATGATGAGTGCAGCACAGAGAGGAAGCAACATGTCTGGTTTTGTTTGTAAAATAAATGCTTTCCAAAGCTCTGTATGTGAATCCTGGAAAATAATGGTTTTGGTTTTCCCTTGAGAAATGGGCCGAAGCATTTTTGTCAACAGGCATCCTTTTCAGACAGAAACCTAATTCATTCTGGCCCTGCTGGATGGTTTCAGAGCCACACACCCTGGCAGCAATAATGCTGTCAGCCTTACTCTCATATTAAATTCACACTTGAGGAGCTGTAGATGATGCATTTCAGATTTCTCTAACCCTTGATGCTGTTTTCAGATTTTGAGTAAACAAACTAAAGCAAAAGCTGCTTGCTGAAGAAGTCGATAAAGAGTGTCGATAAGAATCTAAGCCTTGGGGTCCTATAACAAAACATTTTAAAAAACCCAACGAAACAACTATATAGGAGTTGTATCAATTAATCTACATGTAGCACAATGGCCTTCCTTTAGGCCAGTCTAAATCAGACACTTTAATCTTCTCTCTTTCTTTTCTTTTAGGTGTGTATATGTACTACATTATATATATAGCTCAGAAATCCTCAAAGTCAACCTATGTTAGGGTCAATTAAATAAACCAAGGAGGGACCTGGTAGTCCAAGTCCAGGACAACTAAGTCATTGAAGTAAACTTCAGTTTTAATCCTAAACTTTAGAAAAATAGTATCTTTCAGCAGTCTAGTATGCGTTGATCTCAGTGTGGGGTGGGAGGGAGGCAATTTCTGTGCCTTGCATGTTTATACAATGTCTTGAACATTTAAACAAGAAGATGTGCCTGTTCAAGATGCAAGTGTGAGTGCGTTACACAGTGGCCTTGAGATCTGCATTTACTTTTATGGAGAGAATGTCAGAACGAAAGCCCAGTGGTCAAAGGCTTGTGATCCGTGTAGGAACTGGCATGGTAAGCACAGCATTCAGCTCTGGTGGGAAGTCAGAAAAGTGAGTAAGGGGCAATTCTGGCAAACTCAAGCACAGTTCAGAAACAGATTTTCCAAAGAGGAATTTGTATCCGGTTTAATGTTTTTTTTTTTCTTGTGCCTATTGGCATGGCACTACTAGCCTGTACACAGCTTTCCTAGCTCAGCTGGCATAATTACTCTTTCTTGAGCATAACTAGGTTATGAAAACAGAGGTAAGGTTTTGGGGTTTCTCATTCACCAAGGAAAGCAGAAAGAAAAGACACATTGAGAACATATGGTTACCTTAAGGTCCTGCTCAGCAATGTGCTGTTTTTCCCTTCTCGATACAAGCCACAAACTCTCCCAAACCTTTACAGTGTCTGTTCAGCTGATTTGCCCACCAGAGATTTCTTTAGAATTGAACATTGCAATTTATTACTGGGGAATGAACTCCCCAGCTCTGCCTCGCCATAGGAACATGGCTGGATCTCAAGCAGGTTCTACCTGGAGACTTTACTCTCCTCCTTAGGCCTCTTTCTTTTCTTAGAGCTACACACTGTACCTGATTTACTGGATCCAGCATTTGCATAGACTACACCTTAAAGTCATTATGATGAATGGTACAAAAGTGTTGGTAGGTTTCAGATTGACAATTAAGTCTAAATTAAATAACCCTTTAAGATTCACTATTTAATATGGCTTGTTCAAGAGAAGATTAAAATAAATATGACAACATCATTGCAGCACGATTATAGAGATAATCATATGATTTGTTTCAGTTTTGAGAAAATTAGACTCAGTGGGAGAAGAAAAAAAATCCTCAGCCATAAGAACCAGCTGTAGCACTAAAACATGGACAATAAAATTAATTCCTGATTAAAATAATAAATCGTAAGTATGTGGAGAGATGTTTCTTTCTAGTTTAGGGAGGGAGAGTTGTAGATCTGTGAAGATTGGTCTTTGTTTGCACATCAGGAAGTCCTCTGAAACTATCCCCTTTGAACCTGAAAAAAGCAAAGTGGATGCTTCACATCAGCTTCTGCGCATCAATCTTCATATCTCAGTCAAAGCTGTGATGCTACCTCACAAATCCAGCCACCAAAGACACAAACCCAATGTGTTTCTACTCATTTTAGCCCTAACATCATAGAACTCGGCTCCCCACCCGGGCGTCCGGAGATACCTGGAAGTACTGTTGGAAGATACAACCTTTAGTTGTATTACACGTTTAAATGGAAAACGTTGCAATCCACTCAATAGAAAAGAGAAAGTACATAGAGAAGACTTTTCTCAAAGCACCAGATTCAGGTAGCCCCAAGGTAACCCCAAGCACTGAAAAAAGCTGAAGCACACTCGATTGCCTAAACCTATGTATTAAACCTGGTAGCAGCCATGTTCTCTGTGTACCGTAGACATAAAGATTCTGCAAAGAGAATAAATGTTTCCTATGGTACTGCAGGCAGCAGGTGAGGGAAGCTCAAAACCAGGCATATGTGCAAAAGCTGCACTTGCCAATCCCACAGAAGTCTTTCCTACGCCCAACAAAGAAAATGTTGCAAGGAAAAAGAAATCACAAGAGAAACAAACAGAAAATGTTCCTGTACACTGAGATGACCCCAAGCAGCACCAAATATAAGTTTCACACTGGAGCGCTCAGGCTTGTCATTGGTATTTGTAGCACTTGCACATCAAAAAAATAAAAGGATTTCCTGTCACTGAAATCATTCTAACCTGGGGATGTTAAAGGCGCTCCTAAAAAGCGGTGACACATAGGCATCCTGGGCAAAACTGGTGAAATGCAGCATTCCAGCATTAACCATCAGTGCTGCACAGTAATAACGAGCACAAAACCACTGTATCATAGTTCCTGCTGGGCATTTTTCAACGTGATCACTCATTCACTCTCCTCAGCCTGACTAGAAACAGAAATGGAGTAGCATCAGGACAACACTAACTCAACTGTCAGGTCTTGTTTTGTGGTTTTCTCCCTCTCCACATTTTAGCAATATGCGGCTGTTTGTATTATTTCCTGATCTGAGTCCTCTCTATGTGTAGAGATGTTGCTAATGGCTGATTGTATTCACAAAATTCTAGCAGGGAATTCATTTCAGCATGACATACACTGTATATCCTGCATTTATTCTTAATCAGGAAGCTCAGCTTCTAAAGAAGTATGCTGATACATCTCCTTTATTTTTATGTCTGGCACCTTACCAAAAAAAGAAAAAAGAGAGACTGGCAAGACCTCAGTCTTTACTAGACTAGATTTTAACTCCCTCAGAGCCTTGTGTTAAGGAAAGATGAATCAGTTTGAAGAAAGGTGTCCTCATCCTTCATGCTGTACATACGGAGAAATCTGGTAGCCCTCTGAGAGTGGAATTTCAGAGCAATGTTCTTCCTGATTCCAAATGCAAGCAGGAATTTGAAAATGCAGATATCACCAACCTACTCAAACCCGAAAGGCTGTATCATAAGATTTCTTAATCTGTCAGCTTCTTTTCCTGATCACAAGAACTTGAGTTGCAACACTGAAGTCGATCCACATGTCTACATCTCTTGTGGTTTATGCACCCCTAGAGATGTACGTGAACAGAGGAAATCTATTTAGCTCCCTTTTCAAGTCAGGCCTTGCAAATCTTTCCCAAGGTACTCAAAGACCCGCAAAGTCAAAAATCACTGAATCTTTGCAATTTCACTGGAGCTATGACATCAGATACCAGCTTGGATGTAACTGCTGAGAGAAACAGTTAACATTGGGTTTTGGCCCTTCTGTGGCATGGCACACAGTTATTGAGAGATTAGAAAAGTATTTTTCTTAATGAAGAGGATATCAGGGTAACTCAAAGAATAGGGATCTAATACAGATTCTTCTAAAGTCATGGGGAAATCTGCTACTGATTTCTGTGAACTTCACATCAGACCCTCAGTTAGAAAATAGAAAAAGCAAAAATGAAGGTTTTCCTTCATGTGATGCAATGGGGTAGACCTGCCACATTCTGCATGCACCCACTTTTTTACTCCTCTTCTTTATTAAAAGATTAAAATAACTCACAATTTCCAGAATTTACCTATTGGAGCATAATTTTCCCCACCACAATTCATGTATGAGTCTGACAAATTTCTATCTGTAATATTTGCTTGAAGTTTGTTTTGATTTTTATGGGTCCAAGTTGGCAAAATTATGATCAATGAGTTGTCATATTATGACGTGGACACAGACTGAATTTGGGCAACAAATGTGTCTTTTATTCCAGTGGTCCAGTTCATTAACATGTATTTGCACTGAAAGATAAAAAGAAAGCCACTATTTAATATAGGAAGGTTTGGCAGGCAAGTTTTTAATATAGCTGCTACTTGAAATGAAAAGCTGTTATCTGATGGGAAAACACACGTCTTCTACCTGGCAACCACTCACAAAAGGATACCCCATGTTACAGTGTTGAGAATCACACAAACACACTCCTGCTCTCAGTGTGAGTCTCACCTGTTATGCTAAGGAACTGGAGGTAACATGGAAGCCAGAGTAGCTATCTCTTTCCGAAAGATTTTCTTAAATGAGCTCAAATAACCATCAGAAGAGTAGAAACAAGCCTCTGGTAACATGTCATGCCTCCAGATTCTCAATTTTTGGCCCTGAGAACATGCATGGCAATTTTTAGCTCTGAAACTTTGTGTTCAAGTATTTTTCTAAATGGGGGGTCTTTATCCACAGGCATTCATGAATAGATGAAGATATGTCTATGTTATTAAACAAGACCATACAGCAACTCAAAAAAAAAAAAAAAATCAGAAGACCATTTCAATGCCAGTGGAGGTTGATATGTACGATGACATTGCATGCCACTGTTACCTAGTAAAGTATTTAAAAGCAAGTGAAAAATAGCCAGGAATATACAAAAAACGCATCCTGCATCCAGAGTAAAAGTGAACACTTCATTCATACTCATCACAAAGAATATTTCACAGACTGAACTTCTTTAGGCTACTGTATGGCTTAACAGGTAATCAGTCTCCAGAGAGAGGCCAAGAGGTAAAAATGTGCATTAGAACACAAGGTTATAAATACTATGCTGAAAAACCTGAAGAGTCATGTTTATGGTTCTCAAACAGAGAGGAAAACCCTTATTCCATGAAAGCACGGATAGCAGAAGCCAGAAGGGTTTCTAGGAAAACAAACCAATAATATATGCTGATTTTTTAAGACTCAAAAAAATATAGAAAAAGCCCTTTTCAAAGTTTGTTTATATTAAATTTAAATTCCAAGCAAAATGGTTTTGGGACAGTAACTTTCTGCAGAATTATGCAGCCAGCTCAGGAAATGGCCTAGTGTCTACATTTAGCCTAATGTAGGGCTAAACTGTAACAGCTGTTCTATCACCCGATGACCCCTCACCAGCCAGGGAAGAGCATCAGGAAAAAGGAGAGAAGACCCATGGATGGAAGTGAAACAGATTTAATGAAAACACCACCAACACTAACACCACTGTTATAACTAAGAAGGATATACTCAGCCAAATGAATATCCACTTGTCACAATTGACCAGAGAGCAGTCCCCAGGAGGAGGACAAGGAGGAGAACAAGCAGGAACCCCAACACAAACCCCCCAAAAGCTCCCTTTCCTCAGCAAACATTCCCCCTTTATAATGCCCATGCCATGATGGGATGGGCTACACCTGTAGCTCACTCAGGTCAGCTGCCCTGGCTGACTCCAAACTGCTAACGGCCTGCCTGGCATGGCTGGGCTGGGATTCTGTCCCAGCCAAACCAGGACACCTAGTTAGGACTCTGGTTCAAACCGTAACTCAGATCCGTAGTGTGTACGTGCATATATATGCAACTCTTACATGTATACACAGGTGCATATATTATGCCCTTCAGTGCTGATCCAGGCATGCAAACCGATTGGAAAGCATCCAATCGTTGGATGGAGAAGGGGGGAGCTGGATTGCACAGTGTTACAGTGATGGCAGCTGGGCCACACGCCCAGCTGAGAAAATGCAGGAAGGGAATCAAGTCTCAGGCTGCCCCAGAAAGACACCACAAAACTTATCCTGAGGTCTGGTGTTTAGACAAAAATAATGGGAGATGTAGGAAACAACAGCTCCTTCCCTTTCATTTGCTTAGGGCAGCAGCCGGTCTGAGCCATTGCCTTTTAATTACTTATTAGCGCAGTTTCCACTGGATAATTTGCTGAGCTTCAGTAATGCAGCCACTTCAGGTATATGTGGCGATGCTTGTCATGAGCTCTTCCTAAGCACAGACTGGTGGAGGGGGGGGCATATAGTAGTGCTTGCACACAGTACAGACTGTTACCCTCATAGCTGCTCCTAAACCAAAACCACAGCTCTACATAAGCTATGCTCTGGCTGATAATCTTATTAGTATTTATGGGAATTGCTTTGTAAAGTTACACATGACATTCTTTGCCAAAGGACCAATTTAATATTCTGCCCTTAAGGTGCATCAGTTGTCTGAATAGTTTCCTCTTTATAGATTTGGGCAACATGAGACTGCATTTTCAGATATTCCTGGCTGGGATCCAGTCCAAGATTCACAAATACATTGATTCAGAGAAGGAAATGAAGGAGATGGGGAGGAACAGGGGGAAGTACAGACCTGCTAGTCTGTGTCAGATAGATTGAATCGTTTTCTATTACCTGCATTGGAGAGACTACATAAATCAAAAATATGTTTAAGAAATGGCTCTGGATCACTGAGCTCTGTTTCTAAGTAACCGGGAAGCTTATGTTACTGTGATGTTTATCAACCTTTTAAAATTCTTCTTTAGAAATACAGTTATGACTGTGTCCACTGCTTACCAGACTGGCACCTGTCAAGATGAACCTAGCTTGGGTGTGGAAGCGGGCTCCCTTTTTCTCCCCATCCCATCGTCTTCAAGCATCAGTTTCATTCCCTAGTATTTTTGATCAGTTAATCTACTTGACAACTCTTCCTTGGGATCTGGAGTGCCATTTTTTACAATTTCTCTGCCTGAAGTGGAATCACATTCAAGAATGGCACCCAGCTTGCGTGTCCCCGCTGAATCTAACTTGCCGTCTTCGCTTTTCCCCATAAGTCTTTATCTCGGCTAAGGCTGGGAAAGTCCTGATATTCAGTTTGACTTCCCCCATTTGCACAGTGCCCACAGAGCTAAAAAAACAACAATAAATTTATTGACAAATTAATAAGAGGAGGAGATATGCTGATACATGCAAGATATTTGCAGGGAGGGGAGACTGTTAAGAGCTGCTAGACCAGAAATCAGTCCAGCTAGGTCTGCTCAGAAACAGACATGTTTTCAACAGATTTGCTAGTTCTTTCAGATAGAGATAATTTCTCTAGATTACATGATTTCACTGGAATTTGCCACGAATTCTGCTATAAATTTCTCTGCTTTCCTGCTGTTGTTCTGCCCAGCTCCAGGGTCGCCCTCCTTGTTGATGGGCATGGGGAGAATGGAAATGCCCAATTCTTACTGTCCCGAGAGCCAGAGAGACTTTTGTGCCTGTGGCTCTAGGGTTTTCTTTCCTTTCATAAAAGGAGAGACACCATTTCATGAAGAGATATTGTTGATATTCATCTCTGCATAGGACCACCCCACATTTCACCATAACCCAGCTCTCCATCAGAGGCAGAAACGAATTCTCTCAGCTCAGTTCTTCTCTGTGTCTCATGTCTAGCTCTTCAAAATGGGGGAAAAAAAAGAAGCAGAATTTGGTGCTTAACTGCTTAGAAAGATGTGAGTGCACAGCCAACCCACTCAAGAACTTTGTATTAGTAAGGGAGAAAAAATGAAGAAAGACAAACATGCCAGCTGTTGCTAAATGGTATGTGGAAAAATCAAACCTTTAAGATATGTTTGTGAGGCGCAACTGAGCTATCTGTAATATATACCACATGCTGCCTGACATGGTGCCAAGGTTTTAAAGAATCCTCTGAAAATTTAAGATGATGCTTTTCTTTTTTTCTAATCCATCTGTGGCTCATTTTTCATAGTGGATCAGGTAAAAAGGGGTTTCTACCATCTTAACGTATGTTAGTGGTAAGGGAGTAACATAATATGTTGTCCAAACATCTGATGTATTTGGTATTTGTACTTGTAAGGGTAAATTTCGTACCAGATATTTTCTTTCTCCACGGGTATTTGCTCCCTTACATCTGTGTTGATGTTGCCTAACTAAAAAAAAAAGATATTGTGCAGATGAACACATGCGTATTTCTCCTCTGACTAACTGTTGTTTCCACCAGAGCTGCATACCCACCCTCTGCTGAACTGTTTCCACCTTCTGGAAACTGAACTATCATTAGATTTAATCTTGTGGTACTTTATCCACACTGTGGCTCCCGGAAGGAAAGAAATTGCTGTAGGATGGAAAGGGCGGGACGATGATAAATAGAAATGCTTATAAGCTCAAGGTCTGTCTTCAGCCAGATGACCTCAAAGTGGAAAATAAATGTTCTTTCAGAAAATACATTACATCCTCTCTTTGGTCATGAACTCGCATGACCGCTGTTGTTACATGTATCCACAGTCAACTGGAATTATCAGAATGGGAAGAGCTACTTAAGTTCTGTGTACTGATTGCACCTCACCCCAGAAGCCACTAGAAAAGCTGGCATGCAGTGAGTAAAAAAAAGAAAAAGTGTGTTGGGAGAGATGGTAAAGGAGAAAGAGAACTAGAAAAGTTCATTTGGATTACAAAGTGTTCCTATCTGTTGTTGGGGGTTACATTTCTGACCTGTTGTTACTGACTTTCATGAATGTATATTTGTACCTTCACATGTTGCTGGAAGTCTGTCCTGCCTGCCAGTTCGAAGGAACTTGCTCCCTCTATGACGATGGGCGGAGAGTAGCCCCTCATGGAGACTGCAAATGTATCTGTGCTAATTTCTCCATTAAGTAACTAGATCAGCCTAAGACATCTGAAACCTACCTCAGAAATTGACAAAAATGTAGTACTTCACTAAATTGGCCATATTATCAATGACCTGTTCATCCCCTAAAACATCTGAAAATGTTCTCAGGGTGAACAAACAATTCCAGGTTGCCTTCAACTAGCAGCACTACCGCATGCAGAAATGCTTTCCTTTTTTCTCTAGGAAAAAAAGGCTGTTTTCCTACTCCCAGCCATCTGTTACAATGGCATCCAGGCATCTCAGAAATCCATGGGTTTGTTTCATTGACGTGCATGTGCCAATGTAATAATAATAGGTTGACACGGGCAAGCTATCATAATCCTGCAAGGGCCACTTCTCCTATTGGAAGTCTCCAGGAAAAAACTGCCAACCGCCCGCCTTAGTTTCCTGTGAGGCACTTTGGTACCATGGTGATGAATGCACAGAGAGGATCAAACACTGCTTTGCTATCAGATGAGAAATCAGAATCCTTTCAAGCGAGAAGAAAAAAAGGTCCATACCATTGAAACACTTAAAAAGCACAAGAACGTATTTTCGTTGCACAGTCTGACTGTGAAGCCCATTTACTATTATTTCTTGTTTTATTTGCCAGGATAAGTTCCATAAAATCTATAGTTGCATATAAAAAAAAAAAATATTCCTGAAAAGACTGCTTTGCAATGGCAGTGTACCAAGAACAATGGTCACAGGAAGAACATTTAATAAAAGCTCAGTCAAATGGCACTTTGTATGTACTGTGTCAGTGAGATGACACAGACAGGTCTCTGGGGCAGACCACACGTGTTGTTGAGCAGTGCACATTAGGAACACTGAACACTGGAGAGAACCACCATCGTGTATCCACGTGAACAGAACAGCCTATACAGAAGCTGTTGTTTGAAGAGAGTCAACCCTGTTGACCATGGGTGGTTTATACTGGTGGTTTGTTAATCATGGATACAGATGCTCTCTCACTGGCCCTCTGTGTACCTTTGGTCTGGTCAGGCTTTTTAGCAATTTCTCCAGGAAGGCAGGCAGGCTGGTGGAAGGAAAGATCTACTATCTTTGACGAGATTTTCCTTCCAGCTCATATGAGTGTCCTCTTGCACCAAATACAATCCATCGGGAAAGGGGACCTTCAAGGACAGGAAGAAGTTGGTGGTGGTAGTAGGTTTATTACTGGAAACAAACAGCTGGGTTTGTGGCAGCTGAGAGGACAGCATAGCGACTTGCTAGGCACCAAGGTAGTGAAGCTTCATGCCTAGGGAGGGTAGTTAAGGGTGAAAGAATGAGCCTGCAGGTGTGTAGGTATGCTGATACCAAATGGTAAGGAACAATAGGAAGGGAAGGTAAGCTGTAAGATAAGGTCTGGCTAAGAACGAGACTGAATTCCAAGACCTCTATCCTGACTTTTTCTGAATACTTCTAGTTTCCTGGGAGAGACCCTGAGCTTGCTAAATAGTGTTCTTCATGACTTTTTTCAGTGCCATGTAAAAGGAAATAAGTTAATCCAATTATGCATGAACAAACTTTAAAGGATTCTTGAAACTTGTCTGCGATATTTCCCTTTGCTCCCAATTAAAAAAAAAAATAAAAATAGAAGATTTAGAGGGAGGAGAAGGTGATACAGAGCTGCTGTTGCCGGTGCCTGCCTAGAACCAGACGCCACCAAAACAGGGAACCACATCAGGTGCATCATTGGTCTGTGCAATGTCAACTTTTGTTAGTCTCTACAGTAATGTGAGAAAGATGAAAGCAACCTTTTGTAGTCTCTCTTATGAAAGGATTGAACCTCTTCCAGTGCTGCATCTTCATGTATTTTAAAGAATATAAAGCTCAACAGGACAGATTAGTCCATTAGACAAGAGCATGGAGTTCTTCCCATTAAAAAGGAAAACAATCAAATCCTGAAGTTTGGACTCATCGTTCGAGCTGCAGTACCAATGCACTTTAAAGTAGATGATAGTAAGAAAATGAATATTCCTCTCTCCTACCTTGGCACTCCTCCAATTGCATATTAAGGCTGTGGGCTTGTAAAGAACAGACTTTCCACATAAATATACATCACATGTAATTCAGTATGTGAGGCTGATTCTTCTGATTAACATAATAATTTTATCCTTGTTGATCAATGACCATGTCTCTCGCCGTTCTGCATTATCCATCACTCTCCCAGGGATGTCTGCTTGCCAAATGCAGCTATCAGTAAGCAAAATGCTGCTAAAATGCTGCAAAATGTCTTGGGCTTTTGTTTTTTACTGCAGCCCAGATCTCAGAAGAGGAGACTTTTCAGTGAGGTTGAGGGATTTCCTGTGGATCCTAAGGATAACCAGGCCCTAGGCTGGATGGAGCCATTTCTCCAGTACTTCTCGGTTTCCCTTTCCCAAAAGAGCCCCCATACTGTCTTACATCTCTAGAAACAGTGCAGAGGAAAAGTTAAGGTCGTGGACAAAGCTCTACTGCTGAGTATGGAGCCTGCTTTTCTGCCCAAATAATGGAAGATGCTGTCAAGGATCACAAGTACAGTACATAAAAAATGGCACTGGCAAAAGGGAACACCCAGGCAGCTAGCACCAGCACTAGCACACAACATTGTGCCTACTGTGATAAGGTATTTAGCACAATTCCCATTCACAAATAATTCATGCTGATCAACTGGATCAGCATCACTCTTTACGTTCTGCACGCTCCTCTTCCTCCATTCAGTCATTAGCTGCTTTAAGCTTGTTTAACCATGCTAATAATATGCAAAAAAGGTTTTGATTTACAGGGCTATTTTCTCAATATGAACATTTTAAAGTTCATTATCACTTACAGAATGTGGCTCCAAGTGAGATAAAAACTTCAGCTCATGAATATTGTTAATAGAGCACTGTATGCTGATAAGCTGGGCTTCTGCATTTAGAAGCCAAATAAAAAGCAAGCCTAGGTGAATCAGCATATGCTATACTGCTGAGCTATCTGGATCTCATACAGTGACACTATTGACTCCTATTTCATCATAAAGATGACAGTACTGAAAGGAGATAAAGGGAAAAAAGGGCATTTGTGAGCGGGCAACAAATCTAAAAGCTGTTGTAGTTCAGTTGTGAGGCTGGGGAAGGCATCCTGGACAGAGAAGCTGTCATCTCCTGTAAGATTACACACTGCTGATTTATGACTGCTGGATTTGGACCATCAGGTCCAGTTCGTTATTTCTCCGACCTTGCACACAGACCTGCTTGGAATGCAAAGGCCAAGCCTTGTTTTCTCTTGGCAGAAAATCCTGAGGGCTGGACACTCAGCTAGAGCCTAAATGTGCGGACAGGCTGCAGGAGCAGCAGTGGAGTGGGGCAGACAGAAACACTAAGCCTGAAAGCAGGCGGAGAGCAGGGGGAGGCAGCAGCGGAGAGTGCAGATGCATGGCTGCGAAGGGTCCCTCAGAGCAGGTGCCAGAGTGAGCACACGAGCCGTCTAAAGCACCTTCTTCAGCTCCGTGCAGGAAGCCTCAACGCTTCCCACCCCTGTGTTGCCTGAGCTAACACCGGAAGCACTCGCCTTGGGCAAAGTACTGGCTCAGGGAAACGTAACAAGGCTGCTCCCAACAAATGTGAAACTCTTCGCTCACTTGCCCCCACATGCCATCTGCCCAGTTCATCACCTGTGTGAGGGCAACCTGGAAGTAGTTCTAGGGCAAACAGCTCGTGAAAGCAGAGAGGGCAGAGGGGAGACTGTCCTCAAGAGTCCTACCAGCATCATCTGCCAGACTGGCATAAAAACTGGCGTCCATGTCTTCTGAAACACCTGTCTTGATACTACTTACTGAAGACTGGTTTTCTGTTATGGTGGCAAATGGTCTGGCCTGTCAGCAGAGCACTTCTGCGTCCAGAGGAACAAGGACGTGTCAGCTGAAATGGGAAGCGTGTCTGGCCTCATGTCCTCTGCTAGGCAGAGATGCCGTCACCTTGGATGAATAAAGGTGAGGTGGTCTTTACCACAGTGCACAGAATTCTTTTTTTTTTCCAGCTGTGGGTCTTTCCTTGCATGTTTTGTCCCATTCCCTCTTTTTACCTCCTTGCCTCAGGGCTCTCAGGGAAAATTTTCCCTTATCAAAATGTCTGCTCATGACTCAGTGTTGTTTTCAAGCACAGGTTCAGGAAAGTCAGATGATCTACTTTCTGCTTTCAGCACAAAGAACTGAGACCCAAGAGATCCAGCACTAGGCAGCAGCCTCCACTGGATTCTCCCACTCTGTGTGCCTGGGTTGGAAGCAGAGATGGGATTTCCTATGCAAGCCCCTTAGCTCCAGGGGGTGCATTAGGTTTTCCCCAAGGCTGCAGGAGAGAGTATTTTCCCTCTCACACAGACACTCTACAGCGTAACAGGCTGTGATGGAAGCTGGATTTCAGTGAAAGCTGCCAAGGTACAGCACAGAGGCTCTTACACTCCCGATAAGCTGGACTGAGCTGATTCCAGTCAGCTGGCTGTGGTCCACTTCGTGGTGGTTGACTTCTGGAGACAACTTATCCCTCCGACAGAAATGTTTTTGCTTTTTAACAGCTGTACTACAGACCACTGTATCACAAAGAGTAATAGTCTTCCCTGTCCTCTTGTTGCTATTGTGGGCTATATTCGACTTCAAGGCAATTTGTGTATTTGCTATTGGATGTGGACAGAAGCTGTCATTTTCTGTGAGGCTGGTGTGCTGTCTATAAAGTTTTACAACTCTGGTCAAAACTGTGACAAATTTTTGGATGTAAGAAAGAAAGTTCTGTCTCCAGGTGAGGCATTGAACTCGACTTATATAAAAAGTAAGCAATGGTTTGTCCCTTTTGAAGCCATTTTAAATGTACTGGGTCCTTGCATAGACAAGCATCTTCTGTAACTGAATGGATAGGAGACATTGTTGGAAATCAGCTTAGAGATTGCTGCCTGAGGGACTGATCCCATGACTGAATCAGCAAGGTTTCTCTGTATTTTATGCAGACAACAGACAGCAGGAAGAGGAAAGCAATCAGGGGATAGCGTATCCCATGTTAACCAAAGGTACTGAGCAACTAAAATCCTGTTTGTAAATAATACAAATTGTTACGCCAACCTCAAAGATCAGCTGGAGTTGGAGCCCTTCCAAAAAGCCAGGCTTCAGGGGAGAACATCCCAAGTGTTGTGTGGCGCTCTGTAAGGGCTGTAAAAGAGACCTTGGTCCCTACTGCAAGATTTATTTTTTCTTCTGTCTGGATACATTTACCTCTTTCTTGCTGTAACCTTGAGCTATAGCTGTACTCCAGCTAGGGCACGTCACATAGGAAGATGAACAGACGTGCAAGAATGCTGAGGCTTTTTGCAACATCATCACTTTAGCCAAGGAGGGAGATGGTCTTTCGAAACCTGCTGCATACTCATTCATAAACTGATGCTGTTGTATTAATGAAGGAATTCCAGTTTAGTCTTCAATGGCTCCATAAAGCAGTTAGTCAGAGCACAGTACAGCAAAAAACCCTAAAGCCCTGTGCACATGACAACTAAGAAATAAGAGAAGCAAAGAAGTTAAGTAAATCAAATAAATCACATCTACTTGAGAACCAGTCACCAATTCCATAGCTGGAAAATGCTGAAGTAGCTATAGTTCATATTTTTCTGAAGCATTTGGTTAGTTTATAGGAATAGCTCACCTACTTCTTCAATGGACTTTTAGAACATTAAGCAACTACTCTGTAAATACTGTCCTCTAAAGATCCATTGGGACTCTTTTCTTGCAGGCTGCAAACCGTTATACATTCAGTATGCAGGGGTCTTGGATTGCACAAAATCTCCTCCCCTTATCACACCACTTTTTTCTTTTCCTCCAAACCCTTTAAGCTGTGCTGCAGATTTCTTTTTTTTTTTTTTTTTTTTTTCTCTGATAACCTTGAGAGGTGCTGTTAGGCAACTAATGAATTAAAGCAGGGAAGATAAAGATGTATGTATCCCTGAGAATAATCTCAAGAGATTCCTTTTGAGATAGCAGCCAAGGGGAATGAATGCCTTGATCATGCAAACCTCGAAAGCATCCCAGAAGTAACTGGTACACAATAAAACACTGAGAAACAAAGACTTATTAAAGGTTCAAGGTCTTAGCAAGAATGGAATGCTAATGAGGGAAAAAGCCCATAAACTACTCTCATAATGTTGCTTTTAAATAAAAACACGGAGTGGGATCTGATCAAGTATATCACGGAAACTGTTGCCTTTTAATCTTCTTATAACACTTTTGTGTGTGAAGGTTTGAAAGACCTACAGGAAAACTGTTCATGAGAGCTACTGACCAGGTGGGCAGGTGGGGCACAGTTAAGCTGGATGCTCCCGACATGTGATTTAATGCCTTTGTACGACCTTCAGTCCTAGGCACGGTGGTTTCTTGCACTTGCCTCTGGACATCAAATAAACTAGCCAGTCAAAATGGGATTATTTCCTCACAATCAATCAGCCAGTAAAATATTATATGAAATAACAGAGGATTTATTTATTCTCGCTGCTTGAATGATTTGCTGTTAATATCTGCAGCTGTTACAGATAGGCATATAAATGGGCTTGGAAGTTCAAGAGCCTGCACGCTGGAATGCCTCGCTTAAGTGAGCATGTGAGAATGTGAGCTGTGATCCACTCCAGCTGACACAAACTGCAGGAGGAAAGCCATGTAAAAAGTAATTTTGTATTAGATTTCCTTTGGTTGTTTGCTAGAGTTATCAATGGGCTTCTTTTACCTTACCTGGAGTTCAACCTCTAACACAGCTGGTGTCAAGGAACAAAACATAGATTTGGGGCTACTCTACTGAGCTCTGGGAGCTACCAGCCAGCTTGAGATGCCCTAGAAACAAGATGAGACAAGCAGCAGTAAAACAAGTGCACAGTGTAAGGGTATCTAACCATTGGTAAGAACAGGTGGGTTTCCAAACTGTTCAATGCTTGGTGACCTCCTAAGCCTGGGTGAGCTCGCCATTGAGACATGGTAAATGTTTGAGGTAGGCTGATGGCAGTTTCTGGCACTAATTTCCTGTATACATGACTCTGGGTAACTTGGGTATGCACATACAGCTTTGGCTGTAATCCCACCCAAAGTACCTCAGCTATTCAGTACTGGCTGTACTGGGGTCGCTTATTGGAGCTATGCCACAGCACAGAAAAAAATGGATGGTTCATGGAGCTGAAAGACAGAGTAATTTAAAATAGAACTTCAAAGGCATCTTTGATTTCTGTATTTAACTGCCCAGTAACAAAGAATCTGAACAGCTAGCCTATTAATTAAGAAGCAGGCACCCTCCTGTAAGCACTCAAACACTCAAATCAGTTCTGGTCTATTATCTGAAAAGCACCTGCTCTCAGGAGAGGACTCTCTGCTTCAGATTACAACTGAAGATAGGCACCCAGATCCTGGGGCGAGGTAGGACGTTGCATTAGATCCTGTTGACTAGTTCTTGGTAGGTCCTTGCTAGAGAACTGTGTGGCCACAGATGAGCCACTTAATCCTCTCTGCATGCTCTGTAAATGGCTACGGGACTAAGTCATGATGGTGCTGCTCCTCTCCTCTCCTATAAAATGCTGTTTTTCTGTCAGGAACTGTGTTGCAGGAAGAACCACGGTGACTTAGGTGTTGGAAGAGCCAAGGACAAACTTAAGTGTGACATGCTTTCTCCCATGCAGCTACAGCAGGCATGGCTGAGCTAAGCAGACAAGCAAGCAAACGAAAATAGACTGTACAATGAACTATGGGGCTTCTACCGACACCAGCTGGCCAATCTCTAAAGCGTTCGAGGACAACAGACAGAGCTCTGCACCTTACAGGTCACTCTTCCCTTCTCTGTGGGACAATGAGCCTTGTACTGGCAGGAAAGCAGACGCAGCTGGCAAGTGTCCTATATTAAAGATGAAGAAAGACGACGACATCTACCAGGCACTCAGATGGGGGACGAACTTACCATACATCATTTGAATAGAAGTAACAGTCCAGGTTTATCGTTGGTCTATGGCCAGTTTAAGGTAACCTCAGTTGGTATTGCTTAACACTTACCAGAAAAAAAACCTCGAAAGAATTTTTCATTTGCTGTATTTTGAAAGTATGCACTTCATCAGTATAGTTAAAATATGGTGACTTGAATGGCAGGATTTCTTGAAATACCATGATTGCAAGGAATTAAGTAAGCTAGGTATGACTGCCCCTATGAAAGATGTGAGAAAGTATCTGGATCTTTGAACACTTCAGCAAATATTTTATCAAGATTTTCAGTGCATATAATGAAAGCCAACACACAGTTGCCTTACCTGTCAAGGCATTAGCGGTGATTAGTGTAACAGAATTGTGGGAGACCAAAGGCAGATCTCACCCCAGAAAGCCAGATTGCTTTCACGTTTGTAAAGAGTGGAAATTTAAGGGTGGAAAGCTACCCAAGCCAGAAAAAAAAGCAGCTAATATATCTACAGATGACTGTATAAACTCTGCCAAATCATTAACAGGCATTGGCCGGGATAGGAAATGTGAAATTGTTTTTGTGTGGTGGGATTTGTTTCAGGTGGGGCGATGTAAGGCAAATTGGCCCTGAGGCTTACAAGCATGAACTTTTTCTAGCTTAAAAGAATGACAAATAACAGAGGAAACCAAGGCAAGGACCCCACACTCAGGCCTCAGCTGGTATTTGGGGCTGCACCTGTGTAGATTGCAGAGCCCAACGTTAAGTGTGCTGCAGAGGCTGAAATCCCCTCTGGAGCACTGCAGCCGATGGGCCACGGGGTGTATGCTCAGGACGACTCCTTCTGCCTTCTCAGCCTGCTGGAAAATATCCCCAGAGCTTAGCACCAGCCTATGCTCCAGCACTCTTCTTGCACATCTGAGGTATTTGGTTTACCCTTTTGCTGCAGAAATGCAACTTCTATGGGTCTGGTGACTATTTACTGAGCCACTGAGTTTTGTAAACTTCTAGCTGGATCTTCCAGGCATGTTTTAATTATCAAACAAAAGTTCTCATTGACCTGGCAGAATAAAGAAAGAAGTGTTCCAAAGAGAAATGTATCTTGCTACAAATTTCATTTTGTAAAACATGAGGTTATTCTTTGTGGCTTCTAGAGCCTGTAAGAAATGGAAAGATTTTATTTTTTTTCCCCCTTTTTAAACCAATAACATTTGCTGATGCTAATTCTGTTACTTGGGTTATTGATTGTCAGTTAGTTCCTATCCAGACCTGTTTCCTGAAGATCCTTCAAGAATGGAAATGTTAAGGTATAAGGTCATCTGATGATGTGAATGCGCACTTCTGAGTCCTGGTACACATTCACTTTTGTCTATTAACGCATGATGCAGAAGGAGCAAACCTCTTACTTCCATTCCAAGGTTATGGAATTTTCCACTGTAAATTCTCAGAAAATATTAAAAAAGTTGAAAAAAATAAATACAATAAAGTGGGAAGCAAGTAAGCCTCCAACACAAGTGTAATGAATGATGGAAAATATGTCTCAATGTTAGGTAACCCTTTTTCTTCCATCAGACAAGTACAGAGACATAAATGTTTGGTAACATCATTATTTAAAAACCTGTTTAATGATCCCTTTCTGCTCTTGGGAAGAGTCACATAAATTTACACTGGGAAGTGCTGACTGCTTTTAGAGGAGAGTGATTCCGACTCCTTTCCTGGCTCAGCTAACATTTATGACTCTGCTTTTAGTCTGGTACCTGAGCCAGGTGCAGAAATCGTGAACACAAAACTGGTCTCAGGTCTCCTGTTCCTGAGGTGCCTGGCTGCACACCTTACACAGGGTAGCTTGGGAGGTGGTGGGAGAGAGAACAGAAATCTCCTCTGGGTCAGATTCCTGAAAATAGATGGTTTGGCTCGCTCTCACACATCAAGTGCCATCAGTTGGTGATCTCTACTATTGAGGCTCTGCCGACTGCTGAGGATTTGGGATTTGATGACAGTCTGGTGACTGCTGTTCTGCAGCAGCAGTATGTCAGTCACTTGGGCTAAAGCAATTAACCACCAAGATTCAAGGCTTTTAAGACATATTTTTAATTTTCAGTCAGATGTGCCCTAAAGCTTCTCTCTAACCTCTCATCTGTTACAGGTCATAATAGCATAAACCCACGTGGGTCTCTGAAGTGCAGTTCTCCACTAGCAGCTTTATGCAGACAGCGTGGAGGAGGGTGACCAAAACCCTGAGCAGATGAAGTCCACGAGCACAGGGTGTCTCTGTTTTAATAGATCAATAATAACTCCTACAAGTTGTAGCAAAGAATCTCAGATGCCCCTCAGACATCAGATGTTAGCCAGGGAATGGTCCAACTCCTTTACATTTCAGGCCCTCCACCTTGTGGAAACTGAGTAGGGATCAATAATGCACTCTTAAAGGGAGCGCTCACTTTAAATAGATCTTTACTTGTTGACTTACAGCTTCAGCGTAATTCACTGTTAGGATGTTTTACATATCTGACTCTCCTGCCACTCTACATCCCAGATGCTTCTCCCTCTTTCCTATCCCCTCCCTTCCAGATAACAGGTACACGTTTTTCCCTCCAATTGGGTTGCTTTCAGACAAGTGTACAAAACAGAAGAACTACTTTTAAAAGGAGATGGCAGGTGTACTCTGTCAGCTTTGCCAGCTCCTTCATTCTGCTGATTCATTCTGCAATGCCCGATGCAGCACTGAGACCAATTCAACATTCAGTTATTACTGGATGAACAGGCAGGCAGAACCCCAACCCTGTCCAAAACGGGACAGCTTTTCTATGCTTCTTCCCAGCCCTTCCTACTATGGATGCACCAGCTTGAGACAGGATCATCTCTTCCTCTGGGAACAGCACACCCACTGAACTACAATCATACCAGGAAATTCTTGCCCCGGAGTGCCTATTATATCCAGACACTGTCTCAAATCTACTTGGTTGCCTCTAGATTTTACTTTCTTCTTATTCTGATAGTAAGAGACAGAAACCACAGAGTCGGAGCAGGGGAGCACATGTGCAAGGCTAGGTCATAGCTGGAAACATAAGTTCTTGACAGGAACCATCATAATTTGGAAACAAAAAACTGCCCTCAGCTATCCTTTGTACAATCTTTAGGATTTAGGCTAGGGAGGTGAAAGACTAAGCTGTAACACTGCGAAGCAAGTTTCATAAAAATACTCTCAGATGCTTTGACAGAGCTGGAGTTACCTACAAGCTGTGCCAACTGTAGTACTGTTGCTGAATACTGTAGATGACCTCGATACTTACTCTATCTACCCTTTGCTAGCAGTGCTCTCCCTGGACCTACATAAAGATATTAATAGCAATTCATCTCACAAGAGTCTAGTGCTAATCTTAACTCCTGTTAGTGGCGAGCTTTGCCTTCTCACCTGACTACATTTAGCCCATACCCAGGGCTGAACTGTAACAGTCACGCTATCACCTGATGACCCCTCACCAGCCAAGGAGGGGAATCAGGAAAAAGGAGAGCAGATCCATGGATAGAAGTGAAACAGATTTAAATGAGATAACACTAATACCCACAGAGTTATACTCAGCCAAATGAATATCCAGTCATCATAATCAACCAGAGAGCAGTCCTCAGGAGAAGCCAGAGGAGGAGCATGAGGAACCTCAGCAGGGACCCCACAGGAGTTCCCTCTCCTCAGCAAACCTTCCCCCTTTATAATGCCCATGCCATGATGGGACGGGCTACCCCTGTAGCTCACTCAGGTCAGCTGCCCTGGCTGACTCCAAACTGCTGATGGCCTGCCTGGCATGGCTGGGCTGGGCTTCTGTCCCAGCCAAACCAGGACACCACCCCACCAGTACTCCACTAGACTTTATTTCTTTTCATAGTAAACACAATTCTGGGAAAAGCTTTCCTATGCCCTCTGCTGGTTTTCCAAGGCACCCATTTTCAGCTTAAAACTTCCTTTAAAATACCAGTGGGTTTCAACACCTCTCCTACATTGTCTTCTGGCGAAACTGCAGTAAGATATGTAGGACAGAATCATAGGTGCATACTATAGAAACTGTCTCCTTCAGCTTCCTGGTGACTTGACAAATGACTACCATTTTTCATTTCACTTATTTGCATTTCTTTCTGAACTAGACTGTTCAGGAAATCTAGGCAATCCCCATCTTAAGAGGTCAAAATACAGTGTTAATTGACAAAGTCTCCTCCTGCCATTCCCAGTGACACTATTCACACACCGTTCACAGGAGAGAAAGAAAACTTATATTAAAATTATGCCAATGAAAGCCACTACTAGCGAATCCAGAGTAATCCTAAAACACAGAAGTGCAACTTGACTGTAACCAGCTGCATCTGCCTTCACAATGGACAAGAACACAAACAGCAGCTTTCCTGTGGCACACACTCACAGTGCCCAGCACACTACAGCCTGGGGCTTCATGAGCTTGCGCATAAGTGCCCCTCCTTACATGAAGGTCAGAAGAACTGGTAAGGTCATGGAAACTTTTGACATCTACAACACCAGGACCAACACCAGTGCTGCTGCCTCAGATCTTTAACAAGCAGGTTTTCTCTACACCCACCTGTAACAGCTCACCTGCTTAAGTGGAGAGCACGCCTCCATTCTACCCAATCCATGGCTTGTGTCACTTCCCTTCTGCAAGGTCATATGAAACACCAGTACTCAAGGGGAACAACAAAAGCTGATGTCAACAGTAACTTCAGGGTTTTAATCAGGAAATCTTTAACAGATCATCAGAGATTTTGACTGACATTCAGCTAAATGTTATGGTAATTTTGAGCAGTTTTTAGCTAATGAAAATTCATTAAATTCAACATTAAAAAACTGCACTGTAAATTACTAATCCAGCCCTGAGCTGGAGCATCAAGCAAGTAAAGTCAACTTCTGAGGACAATATTAATCCTGGAGATATGTTTTCCATCAGTGCATTTCTTCAAACACTTATCACTTAACCTTCCTAGAATCTCTGATCTCACATTTTTACCTCAGTAATGCCAGCCAGAAGTCCAAAACACCCAGCTAACCCATCCACGAGTGAACACTTTCAATACGCTCCACCTCAGGCTCTTAGACCCACGATCTTCTCTTGGCCTCAACCATTTTGCAGAATTGGAAACTGAAGATATTCAGACAAATGACAATGTCAACTGCCCCACAGAAACAGATCGCACAAAGACGGGCAGCAAGACTGGGCATGCATGCATCTTTATTCATAGTCATGACTACTTTGCCACATATTCCATTTAAGGTACTTTATTTTTTAAGTTAGGCCAACCATCATTTCACCAGAAGATGTAAGCTCCCTGCTCTTCTGATAGGCAGGAAGGCACACCAGCATACACATCCTCATTTGATAGGTATCAAGTCCATTTTAATAACAGAATCCTTGACCCAGAAATCATTAAATCCCCCTTCCCAAAACCCATTGCATGCAGCACTCTTGGGAACTCAAAATCTGACTTGCACACGGAAATGCATCTGCTTTGTAGCATTGTTACGCATTCCTGTCTTGAGCATCCACTTTGACTTCATCCTCTGCAGGTATTGCATATCACGCTGCTGAGCAGAGACTGCCCCTTCAGGGAGAGAGGAGGAAGAGAAAGAGGGATAAATGTCTGTAAGCTTACTCACTACCTAGGCAAAGCAGCTAACCTGTCCGTTCATATCAGCAGCCAGCTGTATGCTTTCCTTCCCATACCGCCACGCTGCTTTTCATGTCTGTAAAGGCCAGTTCCCTCCAGGAAAGCCCATGATTGTGACTAAGGGAAAAGGTTGTTCTGCATTCCAGTGTGCAATTTTTTTATTCCAAAAGCGGATACAGATCACATCACTGCTCCCCAACCGGAAAAGTATTCCAACTGTCAAAGAGCGATTTATGTTACGTTATTATGAATAGTGCTTTTGACAGGCAGAGCAAGGATTATTACCCTAGAAAACAAACCTTAGGAAGTCACCAAATATCACAAACATGCATGTAATGACCTGAAGGGCTTGCACAGAAGCTGTAAGGTATTTTAGACACAAACAACTTCCTATAACTTATTCTGCTTGGATGTCAGGAATTAAAGGGAACTGAACAGAAGACAAACTACTGCAGAAAACCCCCCAAATGTGAAACAAACTTGGCCTTCTTTTTTGTAGAGTGATGACATCCTAGAAACTCATCCTCTGCAAAAAACCTCATGTTGTCACTTACCCGCCTGACTTGTCCAGCCCAAAGCTCTGTACTGCTGCAACACCCGACTCACTGCTTTCTTATTTTTCACAACAGCCACTGTTCTTGACAGACCAAACCGTTGCTTGTAGTACCTCATTAAAGAACGATGACCCACTCTTGCACCTGTTCAGAGGAGGTGACATCTTATTACGCATAATGAGGCAGCTTCTGAAATGCAGTAGCCAAGCATATTGTGAAAACTGCAGAAAATCCCTGTCCTGAGACATGCTTTCAAATGGCCCAGAACCTTAAAACCTTTAAGACTACAACAAACTCAATTCCTTAAGAGCTGCTGTTCTGCACTCCACCTTGAAGAAGGAAAAAACCCAACAAAACCAGAGTGCTGTTGTTCAAGAGGGCCTTAGCTCAGAAAATAAACAAGCAGTTATCAGAAAAGAAAAGTTCAATCAGCAGAATGAGCAGAGAGGCGATGCTGTTTCTAGTAACCAGGGAAAAAAACTTGCTGACATTCAGAAAATCTTCTGCAATTGCAGAGTTGACAGCACTTTTCAGAATGAGAGGGCTGAGGTCCCCTCATACAAAAACACACCAAAAAACACAAACGCAAGCAAGAGTGCCAAATGCTATACAAGGCAAGAGTAAGTTTGTTTAAATAGATTAATTTTACTGAACTAGTTTATAAACTAGTTACCAGCTGCCTCTCTACAAAACCTACACTAGATAACCTAAGTTACAGCCTCTCCACGCTGCACTGAAACAAGACATGGAAACTCTTGGATTATGCCATGTGAGTCACATGTTAATGAAGACGTAAAGCAGGCAAAGGAACCCCCTGCCCCAGTCTACATATACATTACACTGAAGAAGCTGAACTACTTGGTAGTGAAAATAATGGAAGGTGAGCACAAAATCTCAAAGAATCTTTGATGCAAAATTACTTTCTCCTTGCCAAAGGAAAAAATACCTACCACGACCTACACTGCAGGTAATGGCTACAGCCATGAGAAATGCAGAGAAAGTAGGTTGTAACACAAATCCCATGCCTACCTGAAGGAAGGATCAGCTCCATGGTGTCATCATCATAATCCAAATCTTTCTCTGCTGGGCGCTGTCCCTGCATCTCCCCACCTTCCTCATCCTTGTGTTCAGGGTAACTGCTCCTGTGAAGCGCGGCAGCACACGGTTTACACATGGGGAGTAGCTGCAGCTATCCACACCCGTTACACAAAAGAACTGCCGTGCAAAGTTACAGCAAGCCACGGACATTGTCACTACCTTGGTTTGGGAGTTCTTCCCAGTAGCACCCCGCCCTGAACAGAGGCTAAAGACAAGGACCACCCTTTCTCCAGCCAGTTCTATAACCCAGCACAGTGCTGCTGCTGCACACTCACAGCGACTTATGGTGAAAAGCCACGACTGTGCAGCCTCCCAGCTCTGCACAGCTACTGAACAAGCACTCCAAGAGAAGCCACTACATCCACCTGTCACCATAACAGGAGGTATTTCTGACCAAAATGAACACAGCTCAGGGTGAGTTACAGGAAGTTCAACAAGAGGCCTCTAAATCAGAGCAGTCCTGTTTAACTCCAGCTACTTCAAAAAAAAAAAAAAAAAAAGAGAAAATCCACAGTAGGCATTAAGCCCATGATCTGCCTAGAAGGCAATGGAAGAGACAGTTATGCCCTTTTATGGTCTTTGCTGGTGCACTGAAATCTAAGCTCAGCCACAGCAAACACACAAAACAGAATTCAAAATACATTTTCATGCAGGACTGGCATTAGTGGTCACAGGAGAGGAGAACCAATCCCGTTGTTACGCTTACCTAGAACAGTTGTGAACTAGCTACGCAAACTAAGCATCAGGGCCTGGTACAGGACTAAATTTTAAGAATGAATAATTGTTTCTGATGTAATATTCAACTGCCCTTTTGTCTGTCCCCATCTGTGCTTCACTCAAAGAAAAGCATCCTCACCTAAAATCATAGAAGTCTGCAAATTCCAGGGCAGCATCTCCATCTGTGAAGAGTTTGCAGTGGCTTTTATCATTCATGTGAGCCTGTACTGCTTCCGTAGAGTAGAAGGATTTCCCTTTTTCATTGCACCAGATGCAGATTTTCCCAACGCCAACTTTCTCTCCTGCAGAAAACATTGACACTTCTATTGATGCCCAGCTTGCAGGCAGACAGACCGAGGAAGAGCCCTGAGCCCCTCATTTCCAGAAAAGCTCTGCTGTTCCTATGCCTTGACCACACGGCTCCATCAGGGACAAGTCTGTGCATTTAAAGATTTTGTATGACAAGGTTCAGACCATTATGTATTCTCAGCAACAAATTTCATACTCCCAATACAGTTTTCTATCTGATACCCCAAAATTATTTTATTCTCATAATTACTTGTCGACTTCCAAGGAAAATACATTTTTTTCTACCTTTTAGCTCTCTCAGAAGTACTGTAAACCACTGAGGCGAACACTTATGACTCATCAGTAGGATAACACAGTTCACACACACATGTCAGCAATAGAGTTGTGTCCTAAATTTCAAGTTAGCTGAGCAACTTCCTCAATGTTATAAAACCACGTGAGGCCTACAGGGTACATGACCACATGTTTGCTCAGTGGGGTTTTTCTCACCCTCCCCAGAAAGCCCATGGTCCTGCTCATGATCAAAATACTGAACTAGACAGCACTCAGATTTTACACAAAAAAAACGCCAAAACATTTAAACTCATATCCAAGTGAAAATAAGCAATAACAGTATATAATTATCCTGATCAAAAATCAGAGAACATTTAAGGCATACCCAGGTACTTGATCAGTCCTCTGAGATCCACAAGGTACTCTATGTCCGGAATGAAGAAACTGTGAGCTTTTGTCATATGGGCCACATTTTTTGTGAGAGATCTTGAATGGTGGGGACAGAACAAGCAGTCCGTGACTGGTATGGCCCCAACAGCAGCAGTGCTCTCAGCTTCTGCCTGCTCCTCCTCTTCTTCTCCCACACTTTCCATGTCTTCTTCAGAGCCAACATCTTCTTCGGAATCCATATCTTCCCAGTCTTTTAAAGGAAGTTTAAAAAAAACGTTTATTTATATGATTACTTCTGCCAAGCAAAACCAGTCCAAATTAAGTTAGAAAAATACTGCATTTTCTATTCTTACAGCTAAGTGCCACACAGGCACTTCCAGATGCAAGAATATATCATTGCCAGTAAAACACACATCTCCGTAAGACGCACAGCAAAGCTCAACTCTGCTCATGAAAAAGTTGGCAGATCTGGTATTTTCCCCCCCCTCTATTTTCTCAACTATCAACACTTTATTGCTGTTTCAAAGCCTTACGTTTAATTCACCACACCACAAGAACACATGCATGGCTCACTGAAAACAACACAACTCTGTCAGAACCGCGAAAATACTCATTTCCAGCAGTGACTCAGCAGTGAGGGACAATGTTCACGTACACCTTTAACAACAGAGAAGAACAAAGCCAGATGTCACAGACACACTGTGTTAGGTTCTGTGTTAGTATATACTAGATACACTAACAATTTTACACGTTTGAATGATTACTGCAGAGCTCATTAATGGACAGACGAACCAGCAATCTGATTATACTGCTAGAGGGGTCCAGGGATCTTTTTTAAGGAGTTCAGGTCTGGGGTAGTGAGCATTTCCCTCTACATTCCTACTGGTCCCCTTCCAACGCCATGTCCACACAGTGTTTGAGAACAGGGCGCTCCCTGGTGTTGCAGGCTGCTAATTAGAGAGCGTTGCTATAGGATACAGTTTAATCACTTTAAAAGCCTGACACTGAATCAACAGGACTTGTAGGAAACATTCCTGGACAAACATTTAAAAGGAAAATTCAGAAATCTACTGAGATTTTAGCATTACAGCTTATGACTAACACATTAATACAACACAGGTGCAAGACGGCTCCTTCTTCAGAGGTTAAGATACACATTCAGAGGTACACGGCTCTTCTCCTGTAGAACAGGTTCCCTGAATTGCAACCGAAATTTCACCAGCACAAAACTGCTGTAACAGATGGAGTAACACGACACAACCGTTTTGGTAACGAAGCCGGCACAGCATGGTCCCACTTCACTCACACCCGTCCCCTTCCTGCAGTTTAACCACTTCATTCAACTGCTCCAACAGATGCATCTGGAGCTGCACAGTACATCACAGCGCTGAAAGCACCCGGGTTAAAAATCATCCTTTTCTGGGAATTCTGAAGCTCTGATCTTCACAGCTGTCCACTTTCCAGCAGACCCCCAACAAAGAGCTGTATCACACAAGCAGCGAGGGTGAAGCAGCAGCAACAGGCAGTTGGGGTGGCGACTCTCAAACCAATTTTAACACAGATGCCAACAAGCTGAGCAGCTGTGCCATTGTCAGGCTAAGGAGCAAACGTTCTCCTCCGGTCTTGATGTGCTAAGAAAAACAAAACCAACCCCACTCCCGCCTCTTCAGCAGCTCAGTCAAGTGACTGATAGGACAACAGCAAATGATCGTGACTGGAATTTTGTCCATCTATTTTTCAGAAGTAGTTTTAGGGTCACCTTTTATGTTAGCCTTCCTTAAAGGAAACTTCCCCTGGAATTTTGCATGGGGAACAGTACTGATATCAGCAACTGTTCACATTAAACCTTCACACACACTAGTATCTTGAGCAGCTGGCAGTTCAGATGCTAACATGGAGTCCCTGGCTGCGAGCATCAGCCAACCTTAACTGCTCTGCTAAGCTGGAGATTTAGTCAACAAGAAGACCTTTTGCGATGGAAAACGCTGTACGGCTACAGAAGCAGCAGGAGGCTTTTACACAAAACCAACAACCACATCACTTATCCCCAGCTACCTCTCATCAGCATTTTACTGCCTTACCTTCTTCCACATCATCCTCTTCCTCTGCTTGCTGCCTGGCCAGCTTCTTTGCTTGCTGCTCAAACCACTGTAGCCGGGGAGGTTTTTCCGATCGCTCTCTATTCTGTGACAAGCCGGCGCTTCCTGTGGCAATGGGACAGACGCTGCTATTACTAGGAGGTAAAGATGTCTTCTTCGGAGACGAAGAGGGCTGAGCTCTGATGGCCTGCTGAATAGCCGTGTTCATCTCATCTTTGTTTACATTCTCTGGAGCCAGCCCCTTTTCCAGATTCTTTTCATTTAGTATTTCCACCTTCTTGCTGACAGCTTGAACAGTTTTCTTCTCCAACTCCAGGTGCTTCTTGGACTTCAAGTGATTCTCATAGGCATTGAAGGTGGAGAATCTCTTGCTGCAAACTGTGCAGTACGTGGCGGTGATTTTGTTTTGCTCCTCTGCTATCGCTGTCTGTGCTAGGACTCTCTCTTGGAAATTCTCAGCAGTGACGGGAGGCATGTCGGCAACCTTACGCTTCAGATTGTACCTGTGCCAGTCAGTTTTGTAATGGGCACGCTGAATGTCAGCATCCTTGAAAGCCACACGGCAAGTGATACAAGTGTAGGTTGCCATTACTAGAGAGTGGGGTGAAAAAAATCATGTTAATAAAGATAAACAGCAACCACATAAAAGCCCAAAGCCTACATCCTGACAGCACCCATGTAAGGCAGCATCAGAGATATGTTAGCGGCAGCATCAGAGATACATTACCATCAGCAAATGGCATGTTACATACTAGAAGGAGCAAAAAAATACAACTCTGATACAGTTATCTGAGACTACTCACAGCACAGCAGCACCAGAGCATCCCAGCTCTGAACCCAGAAGACAAAGGCTGTGCTATTTTATTTGAAATACTGTAAGCATCCATTCGGTGTAACAGATGCTTTTTGTTTCAGAGGAAAATGTATTCTCTGCCTGTCCTGACGGCTCTCTGAAGCGTTTTCCTCCCCCCCCGCAGAGCTCCCTATCCCTTTCCCAGCCCAAACAGGTATTTTACAGCCACAAATCAACCGATGCAGAATCCCGTTGGTCGCAAGTCACAAACACCTCGCAGGAACCTCAGGGACAGAACACTTTGATCTGTTCCGTCGCACTCAGACAAGAGCTACACACTGCATTACCCTGGGGTAACTAAAAACCCCAAACCCAGCCTCTGTCAGGAGAAGAGGGGTGTCACTGTGAGCACCCAGAACCGCAGGCGTTTACACCTGACTACGAAGTGGAGAACAGCGCCCGCAGCTCAAGCCGCGTAAAGCAGAAAAAGCCGCCGCAGGGTCCCGCGCAGCTTTAAACAGTGCCGGTGTCCCCGGGACCGACGCGACACAGAAATTCCTGACACACAGGCACGTGCTTTCCATACGGACACCAGAAGTGACGGCACAACTTACACCCGGGAGCGGGGGGCAAGGAAAAATCCTAAAATAAACCGACAAGACGCAGGGCAGGCGGGGGCCTCCCCGCCACCGCCAGACGTGACTCGGACGGGACCCGCAGGGAGGCTCCGCCCGGAGCGACAGCAACCGTCCCCGCTGGGCCAGGCCGGGCCTCACAGTTCCCGCCGGGCCGGGCCGGGCCGGGCCGGGCCGGGCCGGGCCGGGCCGCCCCCCCCCGCCCCGCGGGACACGCACCTGACGCCCATGGGGCCGCGGGCCGGTCACTCCCCCGCCTCCTCGCCGCTGCTGGGGCCCGCGGGCCGGGAAGCGCCGACAGGAAGAGGCGGCTCAACGGCGGCAGGGAGGGGGGCCCGCCCCTTCCGGCAAGCATCGCCCGCTCCCGCCCCCTGCCGCCGCGGAGGCCCCGCGGCGCTCCCCGCCCCGCCCGCCGCCCCCCGCGGCCGGAGGGGCCGCCCCGGGGCGGGGGCTCCTACCTCCCGCCCCCCACAGGAGCGGGCGGCCCCGGTGCTGCCCCGGGCATGGGAATGGACGTTGCCAGGCCCGCGGCGGGCCAAGGACGGGCAGGACGGGAGCGGCACAAACTCCGCCAGAGGGGCTGGGTTCGGTGGTGCGGGGGGTGGTTTCCGATTTTGAGCACGAACATACGATTAGATATGATGAAAGATAAAAACTAACACATATTTATTAAATGGTTTTACAAACAATTAATATAATAATTCCATGTTTACAAAATAGTAATCAGGCTAGGTAAAGTGCTGCAAAATATTTTAAATAAAGACATTTTGTAATTTTCCAGTTTCTGGTTACCTGGACAGGTGGTGTCTACAGACTGTTACGCCGCTTGTGTGCTGAGAACAGACGTGGAGACTACAGGGAATTTGTTCTGAAGGCTTAAACAGTCTGGGAAAAGTGCAAAATGAACAAAAAACAAGTAAAATGTGTATTTCTTCAAATCCTACTTTGGGTTAAAACTATTTACCCTCCTCTGCATAGAATAATTGTTTTTCACGAAGAAACTGAAGAATGGTAAGTAGGTGTGTAGCACGTACACATGAAAAGCCCTGTGTGCCGAAAATCGGTGCTTTAGGCTGGATCTGACACACCTCAGGCCACCCATCAAATGCGATCGCTCCGTCTGTCGCTCAGATGTACTAACGGAAGGGGAACGTCCCGAGTGCGAAGGCCTGAACCAGTCCCACAGACCCTGTCCTGACACCCCTTGTCTCCTCCCAGCAGGGGTCTGTGAAGCAGCCAGCACACACGAGGGAGGGCGAGCGCTTCAGCCACCAGCAGCAAAACCACACGGCAGCCCCCGCCTCCTGCCAGGCAAAAGCACGCCAGGTACCGATCCCACGGGCGAGAGCACACTCCATGTTACCCCACAGCACTCGCCCACACTCTGACCCACGCCCTCTACGCTGCCTCTACTGCCTTTTGACTGGAAAGCAGGCTTTCTGCGGAATAAATGCATGTTTCAGAGCTATGTGCTACCTAACACTCGCTTGCCTTTCTTCCTGCCCACGTATTCAGCTTTGGAAGATGGGAAGGTGACGACGGTGCTTGGTAAGAAAGATGCTGTGGACCATGGTGACAGGAATTTTTCAGTAACTGCTATTTTGTGGCTGCTGATAGAATACAGCAAAATGAAGGTTTCTTGAGGGATTTCTGACTGAAGGCAGTGTGGAAGGGATCTTGCAAAGGAGAGAAACGTTTTCTTCATGGTTTGCTGTCAAACTGCTGGCAGTGGAATGTATCGTGTCTGAGCAAAGTGTCTCTTACGTGTGGTTGTTTGGGAGGGAAGAGGTAATTTCCAGCATAAAATTAAGCATCTTTCCACTACCTGAGGAAGAATATTAAACGTTACAGAATTACCTCCTTCCCATTACACAGTATTTACGGGCTTGAATGTAATCTACTACCACGAGAACAGAAAAATAAAATTCTAAAGACACTCAAATAAGCAGTTATGCCCCTAAACTTTAATGGCTTGCTTGTTCAAGTTTTGCTTTGTTTTTCTTTCTAGACAAAAATAAATTGCAACTCGTATTGGAGAAAAGTCAATCTATTTTTCTATCTTGAAACCAGAAAATGGATCATTTACAAAAAGTCTGAGAAACTCCTCCGACTGCTTTTCCTTCTTGGTCTAATCTATTACTCCAGAAGAGTGCCCCTGCGTTACGTGCTTTTATAGCCACAAGTGTTCTTCAGAAAATAACAATAAAGTGCAGACTGTTATAATGCCACCGCTGACAGCCAGCTAGTTCGTCCGTCCCCTCAATCCGCTCCAGAAAAGCCTGTGAAGGACTGCTCCCTCCCTGCTGTCTCCCCCTGTCCTGTAGCCCAGTTCCCCTCCTGGCACCAGTACTCCTGTACAAGGAAACACACATTTGTTTGGGTGTCCTACAAAGTTTCATCAGCAACATGTAAGTTGTACTCTTCTAAGTGTATAGATTGTCCTAAACATGCAGCAAGGAAATGAGGCTTTTAACTCATCTGAAAAATTTAAATGGCCTTTAAACTTACCGATTCCCCAGCAAAAGCTTCTTTTTATTTTTCCTTTTTTTTTTTTTTTCAAAAGGGAAGGACAGGCTGGGGGGAAGCTAAAAAGGAAACTTAGCAACCAACGCCGTGGAAGTGATGTGGCTGTGGTTTTCTAACCCTTTCCAGAAACTCGCTTTTAATGTCAATAATTTCAAAAGCTGCATCTTGTGGGATCTATATTCAGCATCCACTTAACTTTGTAATGGATTTGATAATGAAGGCACAGGCTCACTTTTTTACTGGTAAAGGACAGCAAACACGATCAATAGGCATTACTGACACAAAAGCACAAGCAACGATAAAGCCAGTGTCAAAAATTCCCAGCATCTTTCCTTTTGCTACACTCTTTTTGGCCATCTGCCTATTTTTTCAACTTAAAAGGAAAAAAAATAAAATGGAGTTAACTTTAAATGCAGGTTTACCTACACACATATGTTATCGGAAGATTTTTATAATATGTTGCTGTACTTTCTGAGGGTCCTAGATGACAGTATTCACCTCTTCAAATGCCAGCAAATGGAAATCACTTCAGTAGTAGTAGCAGCTGACATGGTCCCTCAACTTTGCTAACGGTTTACATCACATTAAAAAAAACTAGCTTTACTTCTTCCTATTTCTTTGATTACTATTGCTTGGTATTCAATTTTGTCGCAGGTGAACAAAAAAGCCCTAGAAGTTAAACAAGTTACCTGCTTAAGATCCCATGCCACTCACTCAGCATGTGTGGAGTTTAAACTGGCAAATAATTTAAACAAGTTATTTTTTGTTTGTTTTAAATTACATGCCAAGAAGATTCTGAGTGTCTTCTATAGCAAATGAGCTCACCAAATACTTTTAAGTATCTTAAAATACTCAACTTGCAACATAACTTGTGTTGCAAGTGATGGCAGCTGTCCTGGGAAAAAAAAAAACAAAACCCACAGAATCTTGAACTAAGGAAGTGGCACCTAAAAAAGCCTTTTTTTTTTTTTTTTTTTTTTAACCTCTAACCTCTATTCCAAACAATAACTACTCTCACCTGCTTCCAAAAAGGTTGCTTGGTTTACATGATACTAACTCTTAAATATAAAAATGTGTTGGCTGACTTTACATGGCAGTACTGCCAAGGACCAGACTCTATCAAGGACCACAGCAGGTGGTCAGTCAAACAGCATGCCACTTTACAACTCTACAAGCCTAAAACAGCAAAAAACTTGGAAATGCATCACCATATCCAAAATAATTCAAAGGTTTTAAGCATGAAATCAAGTTCTTTGATAGTGTTGCACACATATTTAAACTAGAGTTGTGCTGGTTAATGTGTGTCATATATAGTAGATGCTCTATGCACAGTGCTAACTGCAGGGACTCATACTTTTCGGTATGATGGAAGGAGGCGAGATTTAGTTAATCTCATTGCAATCCTGATAACTCACCCTCGCTGTGTGAGTCATTAACTGTCTTATATGGTTGGCAACCAAGAGCAAATAAACTGCCGATGTCAAAAATTTGGCTCAGGACCCCAGAATACATGATTGGCAAAAAGATAAAAAAACCCTCTCCCCCAACTCTGTTGAACAACTGACCTCCAGCAGCCATCTGCAACCAAACAGTGGATAGATAATTCATTTCCATGCTATTACATTGAGGTATAACTACCAGAAACATTAAACTATCAGTATCAGCTGGTATTTATCCAGTTAATCCACTCTGCATAAGGGAAATTATTACAACACATCTAAAGTGATAGTTAAAGCTTACAGCTCAGAATTTTCTTTTTTCTTTTTTTTTTTTTGCATTTGATTTTTTTCTGTGTTTTATGTTTAATTTCTTCTATGTTACCAGCTGCAATTTCCAGGTTAATGATTTCCAAGCAGATTTGAAAGGAAGCCCGAAGATTTTTTCTTTTCCTGGGATTCTGCTTCTTGGCCTTGTGAAAGTCCCAATTCTTTCTCAATCTGCTCAAGCTCAGACTGGTCAAGCAGTTCAAAATCGTCGGCTTCCTCTGTGTCTGTCTCCTCACTCAAACTGGGCACTGCGTGTGAGGGAGCTTGCTGGGCGGACTGCAACTGGTCTTTGATGGCAGCAGACACCGCGGCTGCAATGACATCCCCAGCAATTCCACTCATTAAATTAAAGGTTTGGTCACTGCCCAAAGGCAAGGAAAGCCCTGCAGTGGATGGTCTCTCTTTACTCTGTTTGGAAGCATGATCCACCTTGAAATATGTTTGTTCTTTTTTTCTTTGTTGCTGGATGGGCATACCAATGCTCGAGTCATCGTCATCATTTGTTCCGGCACCATTTTCTAGAGAAGGAAATTCTGAAAGATCTCTAGCAAAAGCTTCTTCATGGTCACTAGGTCGGTCAAAATCTATTACAGGGTTAGCAGAAGGAAACAGTGTTAGCAAACATGAAAGGCTTCGCAAAAAAAGCAGCTAAATGTAAAAATGCAATTAGTAAGTGTTCCTTTGAATACATTTACTAATCCATGGTTTAGTAGTCTTCTGTAGTCTCAATGCAGGGAGCTTTGTGTGACATCTAAAATGAAATGGTTTATGCGGTCGTAAATCTGGTACCACAAATCACCTGGTATCAACCTAACTCAGAAAGTTATTTGAGGAAAGTATCTTTTTAAAATGGTATCTAGCTGTGTACGAAACAACCCATGCAAATCTTTAGCACAGCTAGTTCTAAATACACCAACCACATGAAGCCCTAAAATTTATAACCCAATGACAGGTCTCTCATCTCTTTTTCTTCACAACATATATAAATTGCAAATATGTAAACATTTACAAATGTATTACAAGCTTTTAACACGCTCGTAGAATAAAAAAAGAGAATATTTACATTTTAAAATAAAGATATAAAAGCAATGTAAAGACTTAATTTCTAACCTTTTCCTTTCCTGGCCAATGCTTGTATTAAATAGGAAACAGAAAATGGAAATTCTAGAGATGACTGGGTTTGTTTCATGTTTTCAAGAGGATAAAAAGCAGAATGTAAACAAATAAAATATTAGATTTCAATGGCTGCATCAATGAGACAATATTTGTTATTAGAAATGTGTAGAACATACTGTACAGTACATGGCCTGTGGAAGAGGCCTAAATGAGCAGCATAAGGGAATACGTATATCTAGTATTTGAATGAGAAGGTAAAAAATAATCAGTTTGAACTTACTTTCTATGAAAACACGCAATAGGAGCATTCATAAGGGCTAAGGAAATGAATCCTAAAATGTCTCATACATCATTTTCTCCATTTTCTTTAGGAAAAACAGGCTGGGAAGGAGAGGAGGAAGGGTTGTGCTGTATGCAGAGTGGTGGCTCAAATGCACAGAGCTGTGACAGGAGGTGAGCCAGTCCTCAGATGCATCCCATCTGGTCTTGCACTTGTGTGTATGTCCCATTTGCTGAAATGCTCCGTAGGGGAGAAGAGTGGATGTGGTTTATTTTTCACTTAGCAAGGCCTTTAACACAGTTTCCCACATTATCCTTATGGCCAAACTGGTGAGTGAACTGGGTCAGTGAACTGCAAGGTGGGTGGAAAATTGACCAGACTGCCGGGGTCAAAGGTCTGTGATCAGTGATACAAAGTCCAACTGGGGGCCAGTTATTAGTGGTGTGTCTCAAAGCTATTGAAACCAACACCGGTTCAACGTTTTTATTAATGGCTTGGATGACAGGATGGAGTGTGCACTCAGCAAGTTCACAGGCATAAAGGAACTGCTGTGGGGCAGGTGTATTTGATATTCCGGAGCGCAGGGCGCCCTCAGAGGGACCTCAACAGGCTGGAGGAATGAACAGGCTGTAAAGGAACACCACGAACAAAAGCAAATGTGAGGCCCTGCATCTGGGATGGAGTAACCTGTGCAGCAGTACAGGTTTGGGGCAACGAGACAGAAACCAGCTTTCAAAAAAAAGACCTGTGGACAGCAAGTCAGTGGTATGCCCTTGCAGTAAGGAAGGCCACATACTGAGCCATACTAGCAAAAACAAAGTCAGAAAGTCAATGGAAAGGATTCTCCCCCTCTGTTCAGCACCTGAGAGCACACATTTGGAGTACTTTGTCCTGTTTTGACCTCTCCAGTACCAGACAGACAATGAAAGACTGGACTGAGTGCCCTGGAGAGCCAGCATGATTAGGGGCTGAAGAACAGGACACATGAGGAGATGCTGAGAGAATGAGCTTTGTTCTGCCTTAAGAGAAGGCAGAAAATGGGGATCACATAGTTGTCTTTAACTACCTAATGGGAAGGTATAGAGAAGATGGGGCCTGACCCTTCTTAAAGGTGCAGAACAGAAGGATAAGAGTTAACTGACACAAGCTGGAACATGGCAAGTTTGACTCACTATAAGAAAAAACTTTTTCATCATGTGGGTGATCAAACATTGAAAAAGGCTGCCCAGGCAGGTTGCTGTATCGCTACCACTGGAGATGCTCAGAATTCAAATGGTCACAGCCCTGACAACTTGATATTGAACCTGCTTTGAATAGGAGGTTAGATGAGATGAACAACAATGGCTCATTCCAACTTACAATTCTGTGATCGTACAATGCTGTCTAATTACAACTTGAAATAGTAACAAAATAATTTAAATTATTAATTTGGCCTGTATAATGTCATTCAGTAATATCACCCTACTTGTCATTTACAGTGAACTTTTGCTAGAAGAGGAGAAATGCAAGATGAGCAGAGCCACAAATCCACAGATAAGATTACACCAATTGTCTTTAGTCTTTAGATTCAGTCAAAGTGCTGAAAGCTTGGTCTGTAAAAGTAAGAACTTAAAGATCTGGTCAAGATCAAGATAAGTGCTTGAGAATCTTTTCCTAGTCTTAGTCTTCACATCTAGTTTAGGCTTATAGCTGGCTGTCTTTATTAGCATTCCAGTAACAAAACCTAGTAATACTTTCTTTAACTGGCTGTTTAGCAATTCAAAGTACTCATTTTTTCTTCCTCACCTTTTATCTGTATAGCTTACCCACAAAAGCATTGGTCCTCGTAACTTAAAAGGTTTACTTGCTTAAAAGGTTTGGCAGAATCACAGAATGTAACACTGGAATTAATTTTGAAATTCATTGGGGCGGGGGGGGGGGGGGGGGGGTGGGGTTGAACAACCCAAAAAGCTTCTGTCCTCAAATTCTCTAATCATTTTCAAGTAACTTACATGACTGCATTTCATTGATGAAACAGATGAAGCCATTACATACCATCAGATGTGTCTGTCTGTGGAGAATACCCCTCGGATAAGTTAAAGGTCCCATTATCGGTCCAAGATACTTCTGATACATCTGTGTCAGACACCGACAGCTCTTTGGCAACAACTGCAGGACTAACCTACACATAAAAAAGTCCCATACATGGTATTCTTATACTCAGAAAAATCATGCTACAGGAAGCCAATGCCTAGATACTGAAAAAGAAGCTTCTTGCATGTCATAGCAATCTAAATCGCCTCCTATTTAAGCTTTAATTGTAGAAACATGAAAATAATAGTATACAATACTTAGAAGTGAAGCAACCCCTCTTTGTAGTGACTGAAAGCTGTATTATACTAAAGAAACACAGAAAATTCTGAGAGTAATATGCTACTGTAATGAAAGCAGAATAAGCCTGCAAATACAAAATACACATAAATGTAAAGAAATACATAAACTTGGATTAAAAAACCAGCCCATTATCTGTAAGACAGTAAAAAAATAGATAAATTTAAAGTCATTATCTTTTATATCTTTAACCAACATTATTCAGTTATGTCAGCTGCAATTTTTTATCCCATGGGATATATATTTATTTTTTTTCAGAATACAAAAACACCTTCAAAGTGATCACTGTCAAAGTCAGGGTCTATACACTATTGATCAAATACTGCATAAGAATTCCTATAAATCTGAACTGTTTTCTATCAACCACTGTTCTGATTATAATGGAAAATCCTTTGCCATGCAGTTATTTAGAGTATCAAGAGAGAAAGGAAGTATTAGTGTTCTAATACATATCTAGAAAGGTATTTATAGATAAAATACTGATTCACATTATCATTGAAAATGATCAGACAAGTGACCACGAAAGTACCTGACAAATTATGTAGCTTTACTATGAACACTTCCCTTTTATACTTTAATTTGGTAAAAATTAACTGCAATTTTACTGTTGCAAATAAAAATAGTTGCCTTTGCTATGAAATTCTAATTTAATCATTCTAGAGCCAACACAAAATGAACACATTCTTAGTTTAGCAGGCCAAAGAAACCATTACCTTGAAGGCCAGAAGTCACAAATGCAGTAAGTTAATTAGTATAAGTCTAAAGGTGGAGACTACGAATCACTCTGAAAGCATAGTGCTTAGTTCAGGAACACAGCCTCCTGGGCAGGTTAAAGTCTTCCACAGAAGAACAGAGACAGTAGACTAGATACTCTCCATTATCTACATAGATTTTAAAAGCAAGATAGGGCTGACTGGAAAAAAGTCACCTTAGGACACAGAGCTGATATGTCTAATTCACTGTCATCTTCTGTGGGTTTTGTTTTTGCTGTTTCTGAAAGAAAAAAAAAAAATTTTTATCCTACTCATGACAATGGACTTCCAGGTTCAGGGGGTGTTCTCTTGCCGAGCACAGTAGACTTTCACCTGTTGACACAGTGCATTTACGTAACATGCTACTAAGGTGAGGGAAGCAAGGCTGATTGAGAGCCTAGGTATTTATCAAAATATTTTGTGCAGCAGCCAAAGCAGGGGAGATAATGTTGCTCTAAAATATATTCCAACAGGTTTATTTACCTGTACCGTACTTCCTTCAGAAGTCTCTGTTGCTCACCATAATGTTATCTGCCCTGGTAACATACACCTATCTTTTAAACTACACTGCTGGAACAATGCACAGTTGTACCATATTGTTAGAACAGGCAGCATAGTTATCCCAGCACATTGCTTTTACATGAGAACATGCAATTTTCTGCATAATTGCAGGTAATCTTCATTCACAAACCCCTTCTTTGAACCCAGCTACCCTCCATTCACATTTATATGCAAATACACACATAAAGCATCCTCTGAAGTCTGGTAGAATGTTTCCCCTTATAGATCAAGAGAGACACAAGTTTTGCCTCTTTTCTCCGTCTGAGAAAAGCCTCATGAATATTTTAAACCAATATAAGCCTGAAACACACAGTTATATTATTCTTGGTTGCCTACTTTTGCAACTTGCTATTTCCTCCCTTGTGCCAGTACAAGGGCTTGTGAACCCATGTGGTGAACCCAACTAGCAAAGCAAGGTAGAGAACTTGTCTGGAGTAAATTAAACTGGAGGGTGAGAGGCAGGAAAGAACAAATCTAACCTCGACCATTTCCCCAGCACTGGCTTACGAAATTTATGAAACAATAGTCTGATTTCACTTAAAAGCAGAATAACGTAGAGTTAACACATGAAAGAAAATTTTCAAAACATTATTCCTTATTGCCAACAACTACTGCATTATATGTAAGAGAAGGGGAAATGGCAGATGGTTCCTCTCATTGTGTCTAGGAACAGCACATTGTATGATGAATAGTTACAAGAAATGCACGTTTTAAAGCAGCTATGAAATGTACTGATGTAACACTAACTAAAAAGGGTAGGCTACCTGCAAGTAATGTGACTACACTACAAAGGTTTAATTACCAAAACTGTAGCACACACAAAAAGCAAACTAAAGATAACCTCGTTCACAGAAATACTTTTCCTGAAATAGCTTTATGTTTCCAATGCTATAAAGATTTCAGGTGAGATAGGTGAGATTTTGTTTTAAACTGTTTTCTACACTTTCTAACCAAAAACTTCAATTAATTTGTAACTACTATCCTACTGCAATTCTTAATGCTTATTGAATTTTTGGGGAAGAAAAATTCTTGTTGCTGTTGGATGTGAAAACAAGGCAGATTTAGATACTGGAACAGAGCTCCGTCTCTTACTGAAAATTCTGTTATGTACTTATTTTTTGTTCTTGAGTGAGTCTCTCCTGGATAAGTTTACCTTATTTAAACAGAGATAAGCATTGCATACTTAGGGCGAGTAGTTTTTTTTTCTGAAAACCTACAAGTAGTACATCTAATCAACTATATATAGAACCATCAGTCTTTTTTCCTTCCATGACATAATTTTTTTAACCATACCCAGACATCTGATACATTAGCACTCCTTATAAACTAAGAACAGTAGTCAGGTTCAAAGCAAGAAATACCTTTACAATTGGCTTCACAGGACAAACCAAACTGTCTGCAAGGTGAATAAATTTTTCTCTGCATACAGAAATACATTACTTGGGACTATACTTAATTACTCACCAGATCTCTCTTTTTTCTTCTGGTTGATATATTCCACTATTCCAAAATCTAGTTTCATCAGAACAGTCTTAATTTTGTGGCACACTTTCTGTCCAAATTCATTGCACTTAAGGAAGGGACATAAAAAGGCACACAATACTGTGATAAAAATGAAGACAGAGAGAAAAATTATATTGAAATATTGCTTTATAAGAAGATTTACTCAGTAAAGCTTAAACAATGCAGTCGCATAAAATAACTACTAATTTTACACAATACAATTAATTTTACATAAAACCACTGTGAAATGCTCACGTCAGACAACCCGTTAATATCAAATCCAGTTTCCAGGAGCCATTCCTACCATTGTACTCCTATCAATTGATACCTTTTTTTCTTCCAGTAAGGCACCATTTATGACCACTGTAACATTTATCATGACCTTGACTCAGTCTGATTTTGAGATCTCTACCTGAGAACCATAACTATGCAACATTGTGCCTGAATCAACACGCTGAAAAAACTTGTAAGCTGACTTTGATATGACAAAAAGCACTTCATCAGAACCTACATATGTAAGTGTATATAGATCATAGAACCATAGCATAGTTTGGGTTGGAAGGGACCATTAAAGGTCATCTAGTCCAATCCCCCTGCAGTGAGCAGGGACATCTTTAGCTGGATCAGGCTGCTCAGAGCCCCGTCCTGACCCTGAATTTTGCCAGGGATGAGGCTTCTACCACCTCTCTGGGCAGCCTGTGCCAGTCTTTCACCACCCTCATAATAAAACAATTTGTTCCTTATATCTAGTCTGAATCTGGCCTCTTTCAGTTTAAAACCATTATGCCTTGTGCTATTGCAACAGGCCCTGCTAAGAAGTCCCTCCCCACCTTTCCTGTAGGCCCCCTTTAAGTACTAGAAGGCTGCAATAACATCTCCGTGGAGCCTTCTCTTCTTCACGCTGAACAACCCCAACTCTCTCAGCCTGCCCTCACAGGGGAGGTGCTCCAGCCCCCTGAGCTTCTTCATGGGCTTTCTCTGCACCCGCTCGAGCAGGCTCACGTCTTTCCTGTGCTGTGGGCCCCAGAGCTGGACGCAGCACTGCAGGTGGGGTCTCACCAGAGCACAGTAGCGGGGCAGAATCACCTCCCTCCCCTGCTGGCCACACTGCTTTTGATGCAGCCCAGGACATGAATGGCTTTCTGGGCTGCGAGCATGCATTGCTGGCCCATGTCCAGCTTTTCACGCATCAGCACCCCCAAGTCCTTCTCGGCAGGGCTACTCTCAGTCCCTTCATCGACCAGCCTGTGTTGATAGTGGGGGTTGCCCCAACCCAGGTGCAGGTCCTTGCACTTGGCCTTGTTGAACCTCACGAGGTTCACATAAGCCCACTTCTCAAGCTTGTCCAGGTTCCTCTGGATGGCATCCCACCCCTCAGGTGTGTCAGCCGCACCACTCAGCTTGGTGTCCTCTGCCAACTTGCACGCGTGAGTAAAAAAGTAAATACTTTCTACAGAGAGACTAAATAATGACCAAACCACATACATAAATCATGACTGAAAACAAGACCATACTTACACAGAACATACGAGAGGACAACTCCAGGAATGTAACTTCCCAAGACAGTGAAAAATGTACATACGCTGCAGACTAGTAGGCAAAACTGGCAAAAACATTAAAATTGGCCATTAATACTTTAATACATTAATACTAAATATTTAGATCATTTTGCAAACCAAAAGTGTTGCATGCTAAATGAAATCTAGAATGCAGTGGAAAATTGAAGAATTTTTTAAAAAATCATGAAATACTTTAACACTTCTGGTGCAAATAAGCACCAAACAGTCCATTTTGGCTAATTAGGATGCACCCCCTCTTTCATTATTAAAAAAAAATCCTATTTTAATTCATTTAGTGTAAAGGTTTAACAAGCTCATAGTTATTGCTAGAATTACTAGAAATTACTTCACCTTTATTAGATAAAAAAAAAGGTGAAACAGTTGATATGCAGGAAAAAAAACAAATATTACAACACACACTTGCTGCATGCTTAAAAATGCAAAAAATCCTTCCTATAAGCACAGTTCTCCCCCCTGTTGTGTTACTTCCTGAATGTTTTCTCTAATATGCTGGCAAGCATTCTCTTGATGCTTGTCGGTTACTCCAGCATCCCCGTTAATGACAAGACTGAGCTGAATTTTCAATGTAAAACTTGAGATTTGGCCTCTGCTCTGACCGAGACATACCGTGCATTTTTCACAACTTCACAATGCTGAGTACAGAATCAATCTGTTGAAAGTTTACTGAAAGAATCCATTTGCTTTTGGAGTTGAATTGCAATAAAATGGTTAATTCAAAGAAATTTTGCACACAGCATCAGGGCCTAATTTGCTTGTAATTACAGCAGTAAAAAATGACATGGCTTAGAGAATGAGGTCAGGAAAAAGAAAGGAAAACATGCTGTCAAAATTAGTCTTTCTAAATCAGTATTAAATATATCTCAACATACAGTTACTGTGTCATGTTACCACATGACAAAATTACGGGATTGTGTATATTGATACCATATTTCCTTACTTCAATATATCCCTACTTCTTTTAAACATAACTTTATTACCCTAAACATATAGAGCTTCTTTTTGTATATTTTATTAATATTTGAAATGTATTTCATCCTCATCTGTATTTCCAGTCTAAACTCTTAATATTTGAGTGTGGTACTACATACTTCCTATCTGCTAATTCTGAAGAGCCTGTTTTCAGGAAAGATTGTGTGGCAAAGTTGACTGAGATCAAAAGAGAAGAAAAAGCCTCTGAATCTCTTTTAAACTGTATTTAGCAATATTTTTTTTTTTTTTTTAAATGAAATCTACTATTGCCTGATACACTTCTACATTATTTGTATTTTTCTTTGGAAAAGAAAGCTGCTTCACTTTTATCTAGAACTATATAATGATATTCTCCCTATTTGGAAGGAAGAAACCGTACTTTTGCTTGTCTCTTCATGAACTGGGTTCTCTAGGTCAGTCCTTTCAGTAAAAAACACCCAAACCATCAACTGAAGAAAAATAATCACAATAAAATACAAGAAATTATCTTCTATCACTTAATACTTGTGCAGCTAATTCTGAAAATTAGTTATTTGGAAAAAAACCCTATGTGTATGTTTAGGAACTGTATACCTTGTCTACCTTTTCAAGTTTGGTTTTTTTTTTGAATTGTGATGTTTTACTTTTCCTTTCCATGGAATGACTGGTGAGGTTCCAGCAGCTGTAAGGGGAGGGACTGTATTGCTATAAACCTCACTGTGAGCAGCTTTGCTCACTGACAACCCACCTCTGTTCTCCACAGGAAAAAGCCAGCAGAAACTCATGACTGAATGTATGATAATGTGTATTTTATGTTCAATTTTTTTGCTTACTCGATTGTTTTTGTTTAAAATCTATCTCACGTTTTTATTAAACAATATCAAACCGTTGATCTTACTTGGGAGTGCCTACCTTGCCAGGGTTTTGTTCCTTGAAGTGGGACATTTCTTGAAGAAATACAAATAAATTCATCAGTGTTTCTGAAATGCACTGATTTATTCTGGGTCTGTAGTCTTGCCTGGAACTGACGACTTTCCAGCTGAGTAAAACAAACAAACTTTGGTTATAGTTCATATGAAAATTGAAATTGGTTGAAAACATCATGTTGTAAAGCTATAGCCTCCAGCGATCCAATAGCTGCTGCTACGCTACAGAAACCTGTGCTTGTTTTCACATATTTTATAATGGGCTAATCTGATCTTTTTTAATCAAAAAAAATTCTGCTCAGTAGTAGCAATTCTCAGTCCATACAAGCAAATATAGAAGAAATTACTGCTTATTCATTCTGGCCATATGAAAACACTGAGTTCAAGGCACAGTTGTCACCTAAATTAAGCAACTAAACCCCAAACTTGTTTCTTAGTATTATTTTCTCTTAAAAAAAAAATACAACACAGTACTTTTCATTGCCACAGGATGGCCATACATATTAATACATTTAATTTCATGCATTTAGTCCTTGTGGTTTTTCTTCTCTATTGTCTTATTCTGCAATCTATCATGACCCATAAAAGACTGTTACCACATTTAGAAAGAAACAAACTGCTTTTGAAGTCTTGATGTTTACATCCCTTTCCTTACTGAATTCTTATTTTTCTGTTATATTGAAAGGACTGTTTCTAAAGCTCAGCTTATGACTGTTCAGTCCTTTCAGTAAAATTAAAAAACCCATACTGAAGAATTTGCTGAAAAACATGAGAAAGCATATGTATCTAATTTGGGGCTGATCAGTTTAGACAACATCCAGTTTAAATGATCACATTGTGTACCTTTTTGGAGTAGATAAAACGTCTACAACACATGTTTTATCAAACAACAAATGAAAGGAAAAGCATACACAGGCCAGTCAATGTCAGGTCAAACTGGTACAAAGTATGGATGTACCAGCATGCAAATTCTGAGAATCTGAAGAAGGTTCTGCACCTTCAGAAAGTTATCTTTCACATAGTTCACTGCTCAGCACACACAGCTTTGATCACAGTGAATGTAAGTAAGCCATAAGCAATCCCACAGTTGTTTTACTCGGATACATAGCCCATTAAATGTCCAATGCATCACTGCATTAATAGTAAATATTTTGTCATTATATTCGGTGGATCAAATCACAGGATAAATAAAAAACTACACTGTGGAAAAAATGAATGTACAAGGGTCAGCGTGCAGCAATAAGCACATACACATAGACTGTCAGATCAAACTGCCAACTCCTATTTCCAAATAATTACTCATCTATTCAGCTACTAAAACACCACAAGACCCTGTTAACAATTCTTGTTATTCAGAATGTAAATGCCCTCTGATAACTCCCTGGGACAACTTAAATTTTAGCAAGCATCAGTAAGCAACTGATGAGATTTTTGCTGTTCAAACTTTACCCCATATGAACTTGGTGTTCAAAAGTAACATTTAAACATTTGTTTTAATATTAGGAATAACAAGATATAAAATTTTAATTTTTTTGCAGTGAAAGTAAGACTAAAAAAAATTATCTATCATTACTTATAAAAACACCTGTACTGATTAAAAACTTTCACATTAATATCTGTTCAACAACAGATTGCTTAGTCATTTTTATTGGCACATACTGTAAAAATTAAAAGCTATCACGAGCATTTGGACTTTTCTCAGTCGAAAGCTGGTCATCAGGTTGCTTTTGTCTACCTTCTCTACTGAGGACACATGCATAGCCTACCTTTGCTGTATTGTATTTTATTTGCTATGATTTAATGTCCATTCTTATTAATAAGGCACCATTATATTTTAGGATATGAACTTGATAATCTCTCTCATTTCCTGATATAAGGAAAGCCATGAAGATTTTGAAGTTTTTGAACACGTATTTGTGTTTTAATGAGGCACTGGCAATATCAATGCACACGTACAACAGCCCTGATGTCCACAGACTACCAAGACTCCTGGGTCAGGTGTTACTGTGGAGTTTTGTTCCTGTAACTGACAGACATGATAGTGCATACTTTTTATTTAAAATTAAGAGTACCGCTTTTTAATTTGCTTAACAGCTAACATTTTTTCAAAACAGATATGGATCCCTGTATAGCAAATTTAACTCTCACAAAATAGGCTTCTTTTTCCTCAGAAATATTTTGTAGATCCCTTAGAATTAGTTCACAAACTTGCAGGAACTCAGAAACAAAGTTTGTTGGGGTTTCTTTGAAAGTGCTTTAAAAAAGCTCAAAATTCGCTCCCTCATGTTATTTTTACTTTTTCAGTCTATAAAGCAAAAGTGTACAGTAATGTTTTCATATGGGCATGAGTTCCCACCCAACTTGCACTGAGATCTGCACTGCAGATCTTTCTAGCAAGAGCAACTGGTTTACTTAAGACTGCCCAAGAAGGTAATAGTTGAAGGAAAATGGATCTGAATTCTGGAAATTATTTACTTGAAAACTACATGTTTAACTGCACTGGACTACAAAAAATGTATTGATTTTTCCTAAAAAGATGAGCTTCTGACTTGCTTCTCTTTGTAGGGCTGGGGCTATATGCCCATACTGCACTGAAAGGGAAGTGATCTCTCACACAGCAGCATGCAAGGTACACGAACGTAGCACCGAAGGGACAGTTATTAAAAGGGTCAAGTGGCCTAAATTAGGCAGAAGCTTTGATCAGTGAATCATGATAGCAAGTAAAATAATATAGCTCACACTGTTCATTACATTATAACATCAAACGAAAAGAAAAGTTTGGAACTAGCAAATGATAGGTAACTATATACAAAAATGTCTACTTCACTGTATTTTCCAACTAAAAAACCGCTCTATTATAGATTTTCAGTCGTATAACACAAAAGATATGCCACTTCTATTTTACAAACTCTGATAAAAGGAGAAAGCAAACTCTGAATTCCAAACCCAATGTCTCAGCAAAATGAAGACCAAACTTAAGTTCTCAGAATCTTTAACTAACATTTCAGCCAAACCCCAGACATGTCTGACATCCAATTCAGCAAGGTCTAAAGTGACTTTTTCCTACAGTTACAAATTCTTAGTCTCGCTTCTACTACACACACAGGGTAAGAGGATTTTGGGTTTATGTTGAATAGTACACGTTGGTCCAACTGCCACCCACATTAAAATTTGTGAATTTTTACATACTTATATCTAAGCCAGCAGTAAGTTGTCTTCTCCATCATACATGATACCATTTTTATTTTGCATGTTAATGCTACATACCTTCTTTTCTGTTGCACTGCAGATATATCAATTACTTGGCAGCAGCTCTCCTAACATAATGGCGTTAACCACCTTCTCCTATTTTCAGACACATAGTCTCCGCAGCTTCAGTTTTGTAAAAAGTCAGGTATAATTTCGGTCAAAAACGTCTAGTTAAACACACATGGAAAAACAATATTTCTCTATGCTGTATTTAACTACCGTCCAGCAACTTCGCCACGAGGTGGTGACACAGCAGTGTTGGAGCACGGTTTGGGAGCCATTTCGTACAGCCCACAAACAGCACGCATGGGGCAGTCACATTCAAACTGCCGTAGGCATAGTGTGGCGCAGAACATGGCTTAAAGAGAAATTAGTATTTCAACCACAGTAAAACCGATTAAGGTTCAAAACCCAAACTGTTGGGTTGCCCTATTCCTGACTTTCTTATAGTATTTTTTGTAGTATAGTATTCATAGTGTTGCAGTAGTGTCGTTTCCTCTTACATTACAAAGTATTCAGGGTGAGAGAGGGTTTAACCCTCTTTGAGAAAAAAAGCATGAACTACTTAAAATAGTGTACCTGAAATTCATAGGATGAGACTCTCATGTCTTGGAGTAGGTGACTTTTGTAAGACAAAGAAAACGCAACATATTTTCCAGCCATGAATGGCACTCACTACACGCAGGTATTGGCCTCTGACAGAGGATGTAAATAAAACCATTAAATAACTCACGGAGAGCACTGCAGGAACCCAGCGGGAGGGATTAGCAATGTCACACAGAACTTTTTGTCCACCTCCCATCCACATTAGCAATGTCAATCTCCATCCTCTCTGATAATTATCGGCTTAAGAAAAGTAGTATACAAGGGTTTTACCTTATGAGAACTGCGATTTTTATGGATAAGCTACTGTCCTTAAAGAAACATTGCTTCCAGCTTTTGTAATCTATTCTGCAGCAATAATAATGTGTATTTTAAGAGTTGCCTGTTTATTCTAGTGTTAAAACTACTATTAGTAGTATGACAGTATTCTGAATTACAAAATCCTTTTACAGACTTTACTCCTATCCTTTATTTAAAATTGTTGACAATCAAAGTGGAACTTCCTGGAAAAACAAAGACAGAAAATGGATAGGCCTGATGCCTATCAAAACAAAGCTTTGAAATACATGGGACAATTGTAGATAGTTGGCTTACTAACTTTTAAGTTAATTGCAAAAACGATGGGGAAAAAAGATGAAAACATAAAATACAATAATAATGCAAACTATTTTCATATACAATAACCATCAGTATAAAGACAATATAGATTAAAGAGGACAAGCTACAACAAGGCACACTGAGATAACTAATAACAATTCAAACCAGACGTGCAAATTATGCAGAAAAATGGCACATTTGCAGGCAAAGTTCTCTGGAGCTGCTTCCCTTTGTTGTTAATAATGGTTTCTTTTGCCAAGTTGAAAAGATGTTGAAAGTATGAGCCGCAGTGCAGATAAAATGTATTGCTAAATGCTTTGGTCCTGTGGTCCGCATGTGGTCCATTGACAAAGAAGCAGCCAAGCAAGAAGAGTGGATGGTACAGGTGAAGCTTGTTTCGATACATTACAAACTAACTATTAAGCTTGCTCTGGAAAAGAATACTTGGCAGTTTCTTGTAGGCCACAAGAAATCATGAGACACCTTTGTCAGTTCTACTATAGCCACACTTTACTGCTTTACAGGGAACACCAGGGACTATTCTGAAGCTTTATTCTGATCTTAGGCACCTGGAGATATAAGAAAGTCAGCCTGCTGGTCTTCAGTGTGACAATCAGATGAATATGCTGCCTTTTCTTGTCCACACCTCCCAACAAGCGCCAGCCCTGGTAACATCTGTCCCTCCTGTCCCTTCTCCCAGAGCCCACCTGAGCAGCAGCATCACCCAGAGGGCTGGAACCAGGAGGCAGTAACAGAGATCCTGGTGAAAGGGGGGGGGGGCATGTAGGAAGATAGAACATATAGTTGTATGTAAGCAAAGACAGAGAGGTTATGTCATGTCCTTGTAGAAACAGAGATACACATTAGATCAAAAGCTGACAGACACATAACAATGCATACTCTGGACAAATCCATTTTTCAACGATCATGTTTAAAGACAAAAACGAATAAAACAAGGGGTTTGTGCACGATATAGGACGAATAAAGTTTTATGCTCCCATCACTTATCCTGAGTTTGATATAAAGTACTACACTTCTATTCTAAAACTAATGTCAGTAAGATTGAAGATGTTCAAAGAGAAAATTAATTACTCATATCCTTCTGACTACCTAATGCATTTCTAAAACTGAGCAAACACATAAACTGCTACCTAGTAGCTTCAAAAAAAAACCCCAAAACACCCTCCCACTGCAGATGCTTCAACCCATCACAGTCACAAACTCTGGCCAGAAGAGTCAGTGGCATTACATTCTCTAAAAATGACTGATGGTGTCATGCTCTCATTTTGTATCCAGACATCTGTTCAAGCAAAGCCCCATCACATTTCTCTCAGAAAGGTCAGTGGCTCTCATGTTACTGGTTTAAAGATCTCTTCGTGATGTGCTGGATTTTTTTTAATTATGTGTACACAGTTTTATGTGTACCTTCACGTAGCTACACTACTCAGAACTGCAGCAGTGACAAGTACACTGTGGTGTGGCAGATCCGAAGGACTGCACCTACATAAACAAAGAGTTAGTAATTATAGAGCTTCTAAACCTTCTTGATTTCCCAACTGTAACCACACATGCTTGAAACCTGTGCAGACTCTGTAATTTTAAGGGTAACTTAAAATGTATTAGTCAAGGTGGAAGAGCTGAAAGTTACATTCCCAAAGACATGTAAATCAAAATACAGGTAATATGGCTATTTTGTAGTCTTTTAAAAAGTAGTATCTAGAGCTTATAGCAACATGCAGCTGTAAGGGATGTGGATATCTAAGGGCAAACCTTGTAGGCAACCAGGAATGAAGTATGAAACTTGACCAAATGAAATCAAGTGTGCAAACTATTAGCAAAACCCAATCAAGCAGGTTTACCTTTTCAGAGCTTTCACAGGTCTCTCCTGTGAGGAAAGGAATGCCCACAGTGCAGAAGGGAGTGATAACAACGATGCAGTTACCCTTGTTTGAAACAAATATTTTATACCTGAAGATATATGCCAAAAAAATGTGTTAAAATTTGCCTTCTAAATTATTCAGGTACAGAGATAACGGATATAAAATAGTATTTAGATTTAAAAAGTTTGTGAAAAATATTTTAATTGCTTTTTACATTTAAATTTCAGGTGACCACATATTCAAAATGAAAATAACCACACACACCCCTCCAAAATATAAAATACTGTAAAAAGCGCATTTTACAGTTAAGTGTGTTGAAGTACCAATGCCAAAACCTCTAAAATCTACTATCGAACTGTCTGGTAGAAAACAATGTGATATTGATTTGCCTTATTGTAACACAGTGTAATAAAGTTGTGAATGTTACGCACTATGTGGAAGACATAATAGCAAGCACCACTGAACTCACAGCATACCATCTCAATGACCTATGTGGCTAATTTAAAAGGTGATTATGTAGAATTGTGCTCTATCCTGAGCTACTTTTGGATCCTATGCAATCGTTAAGTATACTAAAATAATTATATTTGTGTCATGTGGCTATGACCAAGTCCACAAGACTTGCCATTTAAATGAATCACTGGGGCACCATGTAAAATCCTGCTTGCTTCAAAGAGTTCCACGAAAGGATACTGTATCACTGAAAGAACGAGGAACATGGGAAGCATCCGCAAACACACTCCGTTCTCAGACTTCAGGGAGAATCTTCATCTACAGCCTTTTTGCCACAAACTATACAAAGCTTCCCTAATAGAAATCTCTCCAGCTTGTAGATATCCATATGCACTTTATTTCCCATTGATACTCTACAGGCACTACACAGGTTTAGGCTTTCATCAACATGTAATACTGAGGCAAACATCCTTTTAATGACCACCACTGACATCCCTTCAATGTTAAGGCTCGGGCACACTTGGAATCTCTAAGATATACAAAGTTGGACAGATTTGGGTTTTAAATTGAAGCTGGAGAATGTAGTAAACAACCTTAAAGAGTAACTAACAACATTTCCCTATCCGAAAATCTCCTTTATCATGTCTCCTGTAGTTCAAATACATAATTTCTAAGAATCAAATTAATTCTGTTAATACCACACAACATTGCTTTCAAGCTTTTAAAGTGTTTTCTTTCTGACCTCATCTATCTTCATCTTCAATACTGTGCTTTTTATTAACAGTGAGTCAGTCCAATTTGCTGTTAGTGTTTTCTTTCAGGGTAAGGTGTGCAATAAAAAGCTTAAAAAAAGACCTTATTTCACAGCTTTCAGTAACATGCACATCCCTTTTATTTCTTGACCAAGAATATTTTTTGGTAATATTACTGTACAAGAAATATGTTTAAATCATAAGTATTTGATAAGGCTGGATGTGTTTTTCTCAATGGACTGCACAGCAGACTGGTCAGGACATGTGACTTTCAACAAAACATAATACAAGCAACCTTTCATCCCAGACTCTATATGCTTCTTACACAGTAAGACTAAAGTCATAAAGGTATTTTCTTCTCTTCAACTGACATGGGAACATTTTACCACTGGTGTGCTGCTAAACAGTATCAATCCCATAAGTGAAGGTATTTTTTTGCCTTCTATCAGTAGTCAAAACCAAACTTTTCTGAAAATGAAAGCAATCCTATTGTTATAAATATACACTCAAGTGTTCTGCAAAGGGATAGGGAACTTGTCTTACCAGTTGCTTAAAACAAAATAAAAATGACCCATTACCAGATTTTATTTTGGAGGAGATGTGTTCATCTATTCTATTCAACTATAACACCAGTCGTCTTATAAAGTCTTAATAAGGAGCTGTATTGTCCTTCTTTAGCAGATCAGATACAAACTGGTTAACTCTGACTTTTTTGAAGGTGATTCTAGTACACAAGTTCCTCAACACAGCAGACTGTATGAAATGTCGTCACTTTGTGCTGAATGTCCTGCTAAAATAAACAGAATATATTCCAGCTAAATTTGGGGCATTTCATTGTCCAGCTCCTCTAGACAGACTCTTCTAAGCAAACTCTTAAGTCACCTCTCATCGGAAACCCTTCCTTTGACCCGCACTACTCTTGTCCAGCTCCCCTGAGAAGAACACCAGCTACTCCACTTTGAGGTCATTCAAAATGTGAAACAGGATCTGATAGCCAAGTGCTGTTCGTCCGAAGTCATGACTTAGTCAATAGGCGTAGATTTTTTTAAATGTCTCTTGCATGAAAACTGAGTGTTTCAGTGCCACATAAAGACTGTTATTGACTCACTTTCTGTTTAGCAAAGACTGTAATGCTGCTATTACATGCTGTTGTCTTTTTACCAAGACAGTACAAGGGCTGGGATCTTCCAGGTCAGCTTCCCATTTGTAATAGAAACTGGTGATGCAAAAGTGGCATTTTTATTGCGCTATTTTTGTTAAGAAAAAGTAAGGAAGTCTTGTTTCTATCAACAGGAGCAGAGTTTTCTGTTTGCAGAATTTTAAACAGCTGTGCGTAGCTGTTGGAAGTGATTTTTTCACATTTATTTTTCTCCTGCAAAGACAACTCTTTTAACCCTTTTCCACAAAACCAATTCATTTTCCTCCTTCAGCCTCCACATTCTTCAGCTGGGATACTCCTAGTTCAAGGCCTCTCAAAGTCAAACACCTAGGAAAGATGAGCTGAGCATTCCTGGAATTGCAGAGCTGCTGCACAAAAAAGGAAAATGGGATTTTTCAAGTGCCAGACAAAGAATACTTTTAACCTGCAAAAATGTGAAAATTACTTTCTGTGTAATGTTACAAGGTAGCTTTAACTCTTTCTGTATGGAACTTCAGTTTGTACTCTTTTCAATGGGTTTTAATGGTTTTTGTATGAGCAGGTGATCACTTACTTTGATGCATTACTGAGCGTTCCTGGCATGAGGTAACCACTTGCTGCCTACATTTGTGCACTGAATTCAATCATAAAAGGAAATCAAATACTTTCCACTTTATTAACTAATGCTAGCAGAAGAAACAAATATCCTTATATAATTCCAAATCAACATGGTTTGAGTAATTAAATAATACACAGATTTGACTTTAAACTGGATCTCCATTTCTCTAAGTCCAAGCACATAGTTAGAAAGGTTATGCACTGTAAGATTGTAGTTCCAAATCAACTGGTTCAAAATAATGTACCTTTCTCCCCCATTTCCATTCAAGTCATTAAAGGTTCCTGGCTAACACTTTAGTGCACCATCCTTTTCAATAATAGGCAGGTGACAGCTATTAGAACACCACAGACATGGCTCTGATAGAGGAAGTTACACATCGGTATCTGTTTGAAGCACGTACAGCCATGTGCTTCCACCACTTCAGGACTGATTATGCACAGTACGTTTTATACATTCTTCACCATCACTAGATTCCTCAGTTGTCAATTTTTTTAAAATAAATTATACCATTTTACACCAAAACTATAGGGGACCTGATTATAAAGAATTACTAGGGGAAAGTATCATCCTTATGCTATGCTGTTTTCAATCCTTTACCTCTGACCACATCTTTCCTCACTTTTCTTGATCTGCTGCTGCCCAGGGTCATATGACAAAACAAACCAGAAGATATGAGTGGGTGCCTAATCTTCACGACTCTTAGTTTTTTTACTAGCTTTACGAAGAAGTATTTGTGGCATATGTTCTTTTGCTTATTATACACTTAAATTTACAGTATGACTAACAGACTATTGACCAATGCCACATCTTTAACGATGATGTTATAAAGTTCATGAAATATACTTGTGATGCAATATTACATATTTTCTGAAGTAGGACTTGAACTTGAGAGGATGTAAGAAGTATTTGTTTGCATCTGAAGAGGAGCTACAAGGAGTGCAGTGCGCTGAAACTGATCAGCAAACAAAGCTCCTTCTACAGCTTCTACAGAAATACCACTGCTCCCTCTTTTTTAAATGTATGAAGCAGTAGCTTTGTTTCAGTGTGCCCTCAAAATTACCTCATTATCTGTGCAGTTACATTACTATGTCTTCTTTTGCGAATCTAAAATGAATTGCTCCAGTACAGTTCCCATATTGCTCCAGTAAAGTTCCAATAGCTCCTCCTTCTATTCTCTCTTGTTTAACTTGGACCAAAATATTCTGACCTCCACTAAATCTCATTAGCACTTCTGCAAGAATGTTCTCCAGCTATATGCTATTTGTTATCACCAAGACAAAAAGGCAAATTAATTCCAGAAAAAAACAGAACCTTTTGATTAAACTACATTCTCAAACCTTTTTGTCTGACAGCAAGACACAAAAAGATGAGGGGCTAGGATCAAGGTCAATTAATTTAATGGGAGTTTCAGAAATGATGAATGGGGAGAGCAGGCCCTATTATACTTTTTCAGATTATTGCTTTAGAAATGTTCATCCTTTTTAACCCAAACAAAATAAAGAACTTTGATTCATAAAAAAAAAGAAGTCTTAGAAGTTTAGGCCTAGTATTACTTCTGTTTAACTGCCAAAGCTTGCCACAAGTCTTTATAGAGAGAGAACTGTGAACTAGGAAAGTTAGATATTACAAAGCTTGTATGTTTTGCATACCAGTTGCATTCTTTTATGTATTGGTAAACACTGCTGCTTTTTTTTTTCCCCCACAAATCTGAATTTTGAAATAATTTTTTTTTCAGAATTATTTTTCTTCTCAGTTGGTAAGATTTTCTCTCATCTTGATTTAAAAAAAAAACAACCACAACACATTTTCAAGGAAGTACATGATGTATCCCTTATAAAATTGATTCAAAAGAAAAAAAGGTGATTATGATCTGAAACCTCTTTTCTTAATGTCTCATGCATATTGCTGGTTTCCTGCATTGAAAAATAAACAGTTTAACAAACTGGAGAGCCAGCTAAACATTTTTTAATGAACAGCAATTAACATTTTGGTGGCTATCAGTAATGAGTCAACATTCCTTAAAAGAAAAGAAAAGAAAAAAATGCTGCCTACTATTACAATTACCTTTAATCTGTGTCATATACAGGGCACAACTTAGATCCCTGCAAACGGAAATGCGTAGGTGACCCCACCCTTGCAGAGACTCAGTTATGCCACTGGGGATCCATTCACCCACACTCACCCAATTAGGTGACCATGCCTGAATATACTGATCTACAAAAGACGACCTGAAATGTCTTCTGTAGTTTGTCTATCTTACAACAACACGTTGACATACATATTGGAAAAACATCCACACAAATGTTCAAATTTAAATCTAACTAGAAGAAATCAAATCTGAAGCCACAATGAAATGCTCACTTCTGATTCTTGTGATTTCTTCAATTTGCCTCTGTATTCTGGCATTTTGTTAACTAACGTCTAAAAAAAAAAAAAGTCTGTTTCCACATATACGCCTTTTTTTTTTTCAATATCAAATACTTCACTAACATCATTTTAGAGCCAACATTTTGATTAGCATCAAGACAGTAAAAACTGCAACTATGGAAAGACCATGTGGACTTTAAGAAGCCTAAAATATAAACTCTGTCAGAGCCAAACATCAATAATATACCTATTTTAAAATACCTTGTCTATTGAGACAAATTCAATTAGTGCGTTTATTTCATAGGAATGTGCTGGATCATATTTGAGAAAACAGTATTTGTTAAATTGTTACTAAGTTTTAGATCCAAGTACTTTCTTGTCCTGACTGTTGGTATTATAAGCTAAGTAAGATAAACGTCAGAAAGACAGGCATATCTCAAGGGGACACAGTGCCCTGTCTCACAGTAACGAGTTACGGGTCTGTCAGTAACGTGGCTCCAACTAAACTATTTGTGTCTTTGACATTTTGTGGCTTGCAAGTTGTCCCATGGCTGGGAAAAGTGACTAGGTAGAAATCACCCAGTACTTTCTTCCCTTCACCTTTAGTTTAAGTACTACATAAGAGCTGTACAATTTAACCTCTATGCTGTTACTAAGATCTAATGCTTCCCTCCTAAGAAGCCTTAGGTTAGCATTAGAAGCAAAACCCTCAAGAATTAGATGATCTGTTACAACGCAGAGAAAACTGATCTTAGGCTGAGAACTCATGAGCGTACACAGATTAATTACACAAAGCCTCAGTCCGTACTGCTTTGCACAAGAAGGCCACCAGAATCAACATACAGTACCTTTCATCTTGTCCCAGATCCTCACTGTCTGGCATTTCAGATGTAAAAGGAATTCTCTCTCTCTCTACCAATCTAGATAATCCAGGCAACGATCTTCTAGTCTGTTATGTTTTAGAAGCGACAACCCAGGCACCTGTCCTGTTTGCTGCCGAGAAGAGCGCTCCTCGCTCAGAGAGCAAATGTTTACAAGACATCCTAAGTGCCTGCTGGTCTTGAATGAAGTTCAGAACGTTTGGCTTTGATTGGCCAAGGCTATAAATAAACAAGTCGTGACTCACCTCACACACTATGACAGGGTGTTTAGTAGCAAGCACAGCCAAAAGCAAAACAGGTTGTTTTTTTTTTCCTTCTGGTCATGTGAGGAAGAATCACCACTCAGTTAGTACATTTTATTTTTCTGCTTCCACTGGAAATCTTCCTCAATGCCTCCCATTTTTCTCAGGTGTAAGTGAGTAGCAACCAAAACGACAGGAAGCTAAATGACACCACATTAAAGTAACATGCTTAAAAATGTAAGAGCGAAGAACTTACTCTAACCATAAAAATACCCTTTTCTTCCTCTCTACAGTTACAATCTATCAGAAGAATCAAAATCATTCTCCATTGACTAAATTCACAGATGGGGCAAAAAAAGTTAGTAATTCTTTTAAAATAAGGAATGGAAAACAAGTTTTCAATAAAAACAATGCGATTTGTTTATTTAAGTTCTGATTCCAAGCTTGTCTGCCACAAGCAGTCTTAGCTATCATAGGGATACCAGCAAATTGTACTGGGAGAGTCCTCAAAATGAAGCATGCTGACAGGAGAAGATTTTTGCCAAAATACTTTGGAATGCCTCTGTGAACAACCTAAAGCGAACTGACAAATTCACTTTCCTCCTATGGCTTTTTGCCATGTGCATGACAGGGATTTTGTCACTCCAGCTACATCTCTATTAATTTTCAACACCCCCACAACCGTATCTGTGCTGATGAAGCTTTGTTCCTGAGCCCAAGACTCCAACGATCACATATGTACATTGTTCAGCACATTGCTCAGCACTGCTCCTTCACATGGCTTCCTTTTTCCATTAAACAATCTGACCTATTGTTCTTAATATATTTTCAAATAAATATTACATCCAGAGATCTTCACATAGAAATCACCTGCCTGTCCTTCATGAGATACTAGGAATTGTCCTGGGGATGTCACATCTTAAAAATAAGTTGAAAAAATAAGCAAAGCTGGAACAAAAGGTATGTCAGATTGAAAAACAAGCATCCCATATCTTTGATTTGGTAAGCTGTATTTGATGCATTGTGGGTAACGCATCATTTGCTGGAAAGCTGCTTAACTTTCAAAACTACAAAGGATTCTATCCTTTCTTCTTATTTTAATATAACATGCTTCAGCATGACTAGTAAGATCTAGATAAAAACTGCAAAAATTCCCCAAACCATGTACTCATAGATCTATTACTTTAAATTGCATAATTTATATTTACTATGTGAATATCTGAATTAATAAAATTATCTCAGGAAATGGTGAGAAAACAAAGCAAAACGGGAATGCTGCCTAGCTGTGAATGACAACTTCCTTAACTCTTCTCCCAACATTCCAGTTAGTTCCTTTTTCCTTTTCTTAATCTCATCCAATCTTCTATGATCATACCCTTCCTCAGTCTTTTCCAGACATGTTCTTCCTGAAGCAGTTTAAACATAATGGACTTTTAAAAGAAAGGAGGGAGAAGAAAAACAGGAGTAAAGTCCTATGTCTAAATTATGCAAGGCAATATATACATACGTATTAATAAATGTCCTGCCCTGCTCAACAGAGGTGTTCCATGGTGACCTATACCTGCATATTCCAATATCATCCTCTCTTCTTTTTTGTTTTCTTTTTCTGCTTCTGATAGTTATAGCTGAAATAATTAGAGCTGAATTTCCTTCAACCTTACCCTGAAACAGAGCTGCAAACGTAAAAAATCTTAATTAATAAAATGGTTTTGTGTGACAGCTTTATTTTCAGATTAAAATTTTGAAATCCTCTAATTAGGAAAAGAATAAAAAGAAATAACTGAAATCTGCAAACACAAAAAAGCATCATTCAAAATTTAAATGTAGCATCAAAAATGAAAGCAAGAAAAACTAAACCCTTTGTGCAACTTGAGTTGCTTTTGTTTACATGCATTGCAATATAGTCTTACATAGCCAGATGTGTTTGCTGTGTCAAATGCCTTTTTACAAAATATTCCTTTTTAATGCATTTGATGACCACATTCAGGAGCTGAAAAGTTTTCAGTATCGTGTCTATCCCTGTATGTCAGTCTTGGAACTCAGTGTACTCCAAACTCTCCAAGTATGACTTTGGACTGTTCATTTCTTTGTCACACTCTGTACACAGTGCTCACTGCTACAGCAGAAAAATAGGTCACTGTTTACTTTTACAATTCCTTAGAACTCTTCCCCAGCCCTCAGTTTGGTAAAAAGGATAATATCACCTTATTTACTTATTGATAAGCAAGTCCTGGAAAGATTAGGTTCAAAAGTGTCTACTAAATGAGTACCTAACTGAAACGTCAAGGATCTGTTAACTTGGAAGTAGAGCATTTATAAAACACTTCAGTACTCACAAGACTAGTTTCCTCTGCTATCACTGCTCATCATTTTTGCAAATCAGACTTCAGAATAGCATGAGTGCATAATTAGCTGAACCACAATCACACTAAAGTATTCTGCTTAGTATCACAAAGACGACTGTCTAGAAAATTAATCCAAATTTTTTGATCATTCTGAATTCTTCCGCACCCGAGGGAATTACAGCTTATATTGGCCCACCTGGCAGTTTCCAGCAGATTGGGCTCCAGACTCGTTCACAGCCGCACGAGATGGAATGACCTCTCCAAGTACACTTGGCTGGAACAGTAGCAGGTGAGCAAAGGTACTGTACTGAATCAGGCCAAAGGGCTTCTGGCATCTCCTACTGTGTCCAAAAGCGCAGCCTAAGGAAAAATGTATTGCTGCCTTCTCCAAATAGTCTTCCACACTCCAACTTGTGGCTCATGGGTTTCCTGAACCAGCAGCAATGTCTGTATTTTTAGCTCTGAGTGTATTTCCATCCTGTGATAGCATCTATAACATCCTGTGGCAAGGACTTCTGCAGCTTAACTGCATATTGTTTGAAAACAAAAAAACACAACCAAACCCCACCCAATTTTGTTTGCTCTGATCTACCCACTTCAACTGATTCCTAAGAAGCCTTATACTGGAACAGGTAGATGACAGTTACCTCTCTTCAGCTTTTCACAGTTATTTATCATTTTTGCAGACAATTATCATATTCTTTTTGATGGGACTGCGGAATTGAAAGGTGGAGCTGCCTAGAAAAGAGCTCACCTGGTACTAGAATTACTAAAAATCAGTTTTAAACTTTTTCAATATAGAAAATGCAAAGTGACTAGAAATGACAGCACTGAGGAAGGAAAAGCTCTTTCCCTACCCATGTTATTTTTCAGGGAGGTTCTTACTTCCTTGCTTGGTTGCAGCTATCACTAGAGCCCTCTGAACTGCAGGGGTCTTTGGTCAGTCCCCTCTGTCCTTTCTAAGTTCCTTCTTGCCACCTCTGAGGCTTCGGCTCACATGACTAATCCCTACTCCTCTCAGCAACCACTTTGCTTGAGCTGCTACCTTCCAGCCTTGCCGTCTCTCTCACTTCTCACATCCAGCATTTTCTGAAATTTTCCCTCCCCTTGGCTCTGTTGGTTCCTCAATAGAAAACACACCCCCTTCCACCTTACAGTGAGTTCTTCCCCCTAGCCCAGTTACTTATGAAAGGAACATGAAAGCTCCTGACTTTGTAATCGAAAGGCAAAAGATACTATCGATCATATTCTGCTTTCTCAGCTCATTCAGCTTTAAAAACCCTATTTTGCTCACTTGTTTCACGCATGCATGCCCTCAAACAGCCTCGCTGCTCTCTTCCAAACTCCTCCTACGTTTACTATAATCCATTTAAGGTTGGAGACACCAGAAATGAATACCATTATTCCTGGTGAGGGCATACGATAGATTTACACATTTTGACCCTTTTTGTGAGTTGTTCCTCACACTCTGTTGGCCCTCATTACCACACTTTTACACACAGCATTTCAGAGTATAGGGTCTTTATTTTATTTGATAACTTTAAGAGTCAATCCTTACTTCCGTTCATCTCCAACTAAACATTTCTTTGTCACACTCTGTACACAGTGCTCACCGCTAGAGCAGAAAAATGGTTCACTGTTTACTTTTACAATCCCCATGTCTGTTCTGCAACTAAACAGACCTTTTCTAGACCCTTCTCAACACTTCCTTGATAGGTGGTAAGTTAACATCTCTCTTTACCATGAGGTATTAAGAAAGATACCCCAAAAGATATGCTGGTACACAGATCAGATGCCAGCTTGACATACTGCTTGATCAGGGAAACTTACTGGTTTTGCTCCTGCTGAGTACAGATTTGGACTGAACACATATCGTAGTTATCAAGTAAACAGCCGTCCCCTGAAACAGTATAGACATCTATCTGAAGTTTTCCTTTTACAGGCAGGCACCAAAGACTTCAGAAGAAATCAGCTGCAGAAGAAGGAAAATAAAAGCTATATTCTTGCCAGACAAGTAAGCAGCCTTACTGAGCAGCTGGGAGGATTGGAAATAGTGTCAAATGCACTGTTTTACATACTCAGATACTGAAGATGCTCAAGGGCTTCAGCAGGTGGGTGAAAGGCAGCATGCTGTCCAAATGGAGTGCAAGGGGGACGATCTGGCATTGTGTGGTACCCCACCCAGTCTGCAAGCTTTCAGAGATTTTAATTAGTCAGCCTGTGGCATGCTTTAGCTGGTCAACCAGCTCCAGAACTAGTCACAATCACTGCCGCCTTCTATGTCTCTCCTCATGTAAACGAAGAGGAAGACGGTGCTTTCAACATATAACCTTGTTCTAATTATTCAGCTATGAACATGTCTCGCTTATGAATAAAAAAAATAATGAACACCATACTGTACACTTAAAGACATCCTAAAAACCTTCAACTGGCTCAGCAAAAAATGAGACTCCAAAAAGATCATCTAGTTTAGTTCACATTTCCAAAAGGAATGGAAAGTCTAGCATTTTACTTTTTGTAGACTGTTTATGCCAACATTATTTTTAGCTTGAGCATGTGTTTAAAAATTACTGTAATTGTCAAAGGCATGTTTAGGTTTAAAAAACAAACAAAAAACCAAAAAAAAAACCAAAAAAAAAAAAGGAAAGCAAGATTCAGAAAGCTAAACAAGATATTGCATGCAAGAAGTATTTACTGGGCAGAGCAAAGCACATGAATATGTATTTTTAAAGAAACGTAAAAAAATTGAGTATGAATGCAAACTGACCATCAGCAGACACCAAAAACTGATTTGTATCAGCAACAATGAATTGTCACTATGAGTTTTCAGTGTTTCATCATAAAGCATGTGTAATAATGCGCCACAGTGCATGAGAGTATTTCCAACTTTTCAAACACAATCAAAAAGAGTTAAGGGAATTAAGGGACACTTCAATTGCAGTTTAAAAAGCAATTGGTAACATTTTAGTCACATGAAGACAGCAAATCTTCCTCTGGTACAAATATGATAAATCATGCTGGATTTCTCTGACAGAGGAGAGCTGGAGACAGGGTGGTAGAAGATCTTACCACTACAGGTGAAAATCTCAACTGCTCTGGGATTTTTTGTTTCCGGGGTCTTGTTAAACAGCTATAAAAGAAACAGATTTTGGAGGGGGAAATAAATCCCCATGTAATACCTCACCTAGCAATGATCTAAGCAATTTCTAAAGATAACTGACTATTTTTCCAAATTTTTCAAGAGACTTTTACCTACTGTTTCATGAATTTATTTTGTTTACTATTCTACATTTCCTATTTACCCTAAGACCTACAAAGGTATTTATGGGCTAATTAATCTATAATCATGATCAGTAATTCAGTAAAGTCACATTAAAATGCCTTTTTTTTTTTTTTTCTCTTCAGGAGACATGCTACTCAAGATTTTGAAACCTGCCCCTCCACCGGTCTCTTTTGGTTTGTAGCCATCTGAGTCTGTTTATTCTCAGCAATTGGTTTCTTCCCCCACTGAAAATAGACGAACTACATGAAATCAGACCAAATAACAAGATATAGAATGAAATCAGCTTGCGTTGAACAAATTGGTCAAAAGATTAAAAATAGTTAAGAATGCCTAAAGACTTTAAAATATTTTTCAAAAGTGTTGATACAAAGAGTTAAAGAAAATAAACTTCTCAGGTTTGTGCTAACATAAGTATTAAACACAGCACAAAACAATGCAAGAAAAACAGACTGCCAGACGCTACCAAGAAAATGAGACTATTTAGAAGACAATTCTGTATGCAATTCAATTAAGAACATAAGATGTCACTCAGCTATGTAGAATCTCTAAGGTAACTGGGACACTCAGAGCCACATACTGACATTGCCTATGTCTAACAGATTTTGCTGGTACGCTCACAGTTTGCTAAGACAACCCACCTTTACTTCAATGCTGCTATCATCCTATCAAGAAGAGGATATGATCCAGTTTTCCACCTAGTCATACAATTTATTCTTTGCTGCAAGGTAAGAAAATCTCACCAGAGAGGGGTCAGCGCAATTGCAAGCCATAACTAGATCAAAGTCCAGGTCACCAGTCCTGAATTAGACCTTACAAGCTTAAGGACGAATTACTGCAGGACTTCGAGTGCATTGCAATGGAAGCACAGCACACAGTTATATATTATTAATAATTTTCAGTGACATCAACCCTATTCTTATGTCCCAGCTCAAAGAGCCAAAGTTTTTGATTAACAGTCAGAATTGCTAACCAAACATTTTCAAACTAAATAGAACTCATCTTGATTCCTTCAGGGCCACAGCATTTTTCAACGCCTATATAATGGAAGTGAGACAGATTACTAAATTATACTGTTAACTTATCAAGTTACTAACATCAACTTGTTATCTATTTGATGGTTTACTGTGTGACAAGAGATACAAGTCTCTAGTGTTTAATATGCCTGATGGTAAAATTACAATCATATTCTCTCCTTTTAAAAAGAGCTTTTTTAATTAGAATTGTCTTTATTCAGTCTTACTGTGGTAGTTTATAAAACTGTGCAACTGTGACATAAAAAACATTAAATTGTTACTAATGTGACTCAGTTCGAGGCCATATTTTTATCTGATGGAGCAAATGGTAATTTGTATGCTACCTGTCAGTACGTTCCAACTCTAACAGTGACAGCACATTAGCAAATCTGCTATATTATAATGAAAATAATGAAATACAAATTCATATAAGCAAAGTCTTAAGTATTTATGAACTAAAACAGATCAGGAGAAAAAATGTCAGAGTGCATGCTATTTAGAAGGCATTTATTTGTATACTGATCAACCAGCTTGTTTAAAAAAATAATAAAAAACATAGGAACCCCTCACCACATTTCATGGTCCTGTTTAATCTCACATTATAGCTCTACCAGCTGGAAAGAGAAACAGACATAGAACCTTCTTAAATGCTAACATCAAACTTTAAAGGAAATAGTTCTACATAATATCACAGGCACCAACGTAGAAGGGTTAAGATAGGTAATAATGAGAAACAGCAGCAAGAAATACATTATACAAAGCAATGGTATGCTTCACACAATGACTATTCATATGCGTACACAGCTGCAGACTAGATAGGATGGTTAATCTGAGATGCACTGATAAGAACAAAACTAACTCTATTCTGGAGTGACTGGTGTGCCCAACTTCTCAGCGGAGTTTCTCCAAAGTAAATACTTTTCAAACCACAACCATTCTGCTCTTTTAACACCTAGCCCTCTGTGAAACAACTGCAAATTTAAAGTTATGGAGGCCAATGAAACACCACACAGCTCCACAGAAAAGGCAAGAGGGCACCCAAGACTGCAAAAGAGAACTCAACCCCTTCCTGCAATCACACCTCCCCCCCCCTCCCCCCCCCCCCCCGAAAACTACAGAGTTAAATGGCACTTGGGCTAATACAAGTCAAGAAAGGCTCAGACCAGGAATAACACCTGCAGCTTAACCCGTTTGTCATCAAGGGCACAGGCAGATCTGTGATTTAGAGGAATCCTCTGAACTGGTTGGGCGAGCACTGCCAGAACACTCAGCCCGAAGTGCCAAGCACCTGATAACCTTCGCCCTGCCTTGAGAAGATGATAATGCAGATGACACTTTGCTGAGAGGCTGACAGTACTACGGGGAAGCCAAATTAACCACAGTGATACAGACTTCTGCCTCAAAGTATAAAAGACATCATTTTTCCTTCCCTTGTTCCTTTACTATTAATTGTATTTAAATTCAATCCATTTCATAAGGTGGTTTAGAACACAAGTACAGAACATCTTGTTTTGCACAGCACAATAGCAACTCCTATCACCGTTAAAATTTTCTTTTCCCTCATTTTTTACGGATGTCTAAAGAAACCTTTTTGTTAAGCTGTAGGAAATACATTTCAATAGTACATTTCGCTGCTAGAAGACTGAAATATCAAGCTTTCAATTTAGAAGTTCTTTATTCATACATGTATTTTGTCTATATAAATCTGTAAAATGCAAAATATTTTACCACAGCTTTTGCTGTTTCCTTCAGAATCTTCATCTCCAAGACACCTATGAGAAAGCATCCTTTGCTTTGAAAAACCCTCTCTGCAGATATACAGACCATAGAATATCTCAAAATGAAAGAGACCCATAAGGATCATTAAGTCCAACTCCCTGGATGTTCCTATAGAGGAGGGAAGTAGAACCATGAAAAAATAACACTCAGACTTCTACTTTAGTCCAGTAAGGTGAGTTTTCCTCACTTAAAAAAAAAAAAAAACAAAACACCAAAAGACAAACCAACAAAACCACCCCCATCTCCGCTTTATTTGGGAAATACTCAGAGCACTTTAAATACATTGTCTTACACTTACTTTCCAGGTATCCTGCATTTCTCTCCACCTCATTTCAGTGACTGACAAAGAAAGCCCCAGAAGACTGATTTCCATATGCTAAAGTCATTCTTTACCAAAAAAAAAAAGCCTCTTTAGTATGTTTTTTATTTGATTACTGATTGATGAAAGAAGTATTTTACAAGGTGCATCTGAAAGGGTTTTTAGAAAAGTATTTGAAAGTTTAACAAAAATTCTGTTTATGTGTCCTTTTCAGAAACTTCTTTACTTTTCCATTTATCATCAGGTTAAGGAGTTTTCAGTTGAATTCCCACATTTTGAGACTTTGATTGTAATACAAAATATCTAATTGACCTGACAAGTTAGGACAGAAGTTGCCAAGATACGCATGCCTGGAAAATTGTCTGCTTATGGAGAACTCACAACGGAAACAGTTTTGTTCCTTTTCAGTCCGACACGAGAACTTCATACAGTAATTGTTCAGGCACATTTGTACTCTCTACTATCAATATGCAAGACAACAGTCTTACATGCTTTTCTCAGTTTGTGTTCTAACAAAACATACATTCATTCATCTGAAAGTTCTTAAAAAAAGTTTAGAACAATATTTTTTAAAGATCAGATGTGCAAACCTCAGATATTACTGCTCTGATTGATTTTATTACTCCGATCTCATACTTAAATGCATAAAAGCAAGTTCTTAAGGCACACATGGACCTTGCAACTTTCATGGAATGTGGTGGTAGCAACAGACAGTCTAAAATTGGGCAACAGCTATCTCACATGCCCTTCTGCAATTTCCCAGACTTTAACATTTATATACAATTTATTAACAACATATACAAATGCAAAAATAAATAGATGTATTTATTTCAGTCTTACTATGTTACTTAAGTGAATAAAAAGTCAATGCTTGCAACGGTTTTAACAAGAACAGCTATACTGGGTCAGCTAAAGGTCCTTCTCGCTGTCTTCAACAGCTGCCAAACTTGAATACCTGGGGATACCTAATCAACAGAATAAGAACATGGGAAAATATGTAACGATACCTCCATAAAACACAATACAGCCTCCAACACTCTGCAACTCAGGGACTTTCAAAGCCAGAGGTGGTGATTCTTTATTTAATAGCCTTCAATTAATTTTCTTCACAGAATTGCCCTGTAATTTGTATTTTTAATCCACATACAGTTCTAAAGTTCACAACAATCCGGTGTCAAGGATTTCTAAAGCTTAATTACATCTTTTTATTTTTCTCAGCCTGCTGCCTGTTATTTTGATGCCTCCTCATTCCACAGCACGAGAGAGAAGGCGAGAAGGCATGTTCCTTATGGTATCTTAAAGACCTCTTATTTTATTTCCCCTTAATTATTCCTTTTCTCTTTTGAAAAGTCCTATCTCATCCATTGGTTCTTTATACAGAAATAGTTCCGTGCATTTGCTCTACCTTGTTGCTCCACTCTGGGCTTTTTTTTTCCTGTATCTTTTTCTGGGAGGTGGCAGATCAGAACTATACAAAGCATTCAGGATGTGGACATACCACAAATTTGTGACAGTGGTATGTGGCTGTGCTTACTTTTGCCCTGTATGTTTTTTGGGTTTTTGGGTGGTTTTGTTTGTTTGTTTGTTTGTTTTTTACTGATACTTAACAGCAGATTTAGTCTGTTGATCAGTACTGACTTTGTGAGACTACATCTTATTCGTAAGTGGTTACAGTCACCTTTGGACACTCCTATTTTATATGTGAATTTAGGACTGGTATTCCTGCATAACTTCACAGTTGCCTACACTGAATTTCATATGCTATTTTACTGTGAAAGAATCCTCTAAGGATCTTCTGAAATTCTTCACAGTTAGTCCTTGTCTTCATTTCCTTTAATAATCCGGCACCTCCAGCAGGCCTGGCCATCCTGCTGTTTACTGCCTTTTCAGGATCACTTATGAGTACTTTTATCAGACTGGTTCCAGCACACACTGCTGCAGGACGCATTCTCCAACCTTCCATTAACACAAAGGCTAGCCCTTTATTCTCACTGCTGTTCCCTATATTCCGTTTGGGTTTTTTTGATTCATGAGAGGATCTTCTCTCATATTCCAGAGTTGTTTGAGGTTTTTTTGCTTTTACCTGATGCCTTTTGGAAATTCAACTGAACTACAACAATCTCTACTCAGCATTCTGTCACTATCTTCTTGTCTGAAATTTTTTAATATAGATTTTTAAAGACTGTTAATATTTTACTTTTAAAGTATTTTACAAAATACTTCTACTACTTTCATATTGCATATTGCTATATTCACCATGAAATTCTCTTAAGCATTACCTCGCACTATGAACTGACCTACAGTAACGTAAATGGCCATAGCTACATCAGTGACCTATTAATTGTAGTACCAATCCAAGCAGTCAGTGAAAAAAGGCCGAACTTTTGAAAGAGTATCATTCTCTGTAATCAAATCTAAGCTAGGAAAGCGTGTGTCATGTGGTGCTGTGACCACAACATTCAGGTGGACTTGAGAGAACTTTTCTGGTTTTGTGCTACAGTAGATACTTATCTCTGAAAATTTTTATTAAACTGGTCTCCTGAATATGTCTGACCATCTGTATTCAAAGAATGAGGAAACTTGTACAGCATGAAAAACATAACAAGCATACGCTATCTTCTTTCTTCCTCAGTGTAAAAATAAAAGATGTGTAGCCTTATAGAGCTGATTTCCAGTGTGATTTAGACTCAAATATTAGCGCCCCCCCCAATAATTAAGGTACAAAATATATTTCAATAGGTAAACATGCAGCATCTCTTCTGCCAGTTAAAAAAAAGGTGAAAAAAAAGGAGACTCGGGGAAGGAATATCATAATGTTTGTTTCAAAACAGCTAGGCTGTTTTACTCAACTGCATGTTGAAACACCTAAAAGAATATAATATGTTATTCTGCTGATAGGCTCACATGCTTCAACAAAACTGTTTGCCAGGACATTCCTTACTAAATTAGTGACTAATCAGATGTTGTGCTGGGAAACACACCCTCACGCGTTACAACAACTCAGGCGTCTGCAACATAATAAAAAAAAAAAAAAAAAGAAAAAAGAAAAAAAGAGGGGGACACGACACTATGACTACAGGTTCTCATGCCTCCTGTAAATAATTTCCATCGTGCGTTTTGTAATCTAATGCTTGTATTTGGCAAACCAGATGCAATTAAAGGTCAAAACCTGACAACTATATAAACTCAGCTCTACTCTTATCCTTCTCCTGACTGTAACCGTTCTAAAGATTCTAAGCAATGACGTCCTCTTCCTTCTATGGTAATAATATTTATATATTTATAAATATATAAGAATATATTTATAAATACTTTGTTTCATTAATCATAAATGTTTCTTGCTTATTTTATCAAGTTCTCAACTGAAATCGCTTGTTACTTTTTCCTTATTACCTTCAAATTTCCAATATGCTTTATAAATTGTTTAGAATTTGAAAACTTGATGGGAATTAACTCAACAGGCCGTTAGGAGACCTGAAATCAACACTTAGGGACAATTGGCCACAGAAACATTTTGTACATCAGGTACATATAGCCTCATGATCAGATTGATACTGATTTGTGTGGCAAGAAAAAAAACCCAAAACTTGTGACTGCAAACAACTGTAACAAGCAATCACGGAAACCAGGAGACAAATGCCTCTGATAAATATGCCTATGGCAGGTTTGAGTATTTGATTCAGTAACTTTTTTGTGCAGAACAAACCCTGTTCTTCTAAAAATAATAAAATAACAAAAGCGGCATTACTGCCTTCAGGAAACAGATAATATACACCAATATTAAAAAGGGGGAAAAAGCTATTTGTACTTGCAGGAGAAAAACATCTTTTTCACATTTTTGTATTTGGCATAAGCCATACCATTTGCCTTTCATGCCGTCTTTAGTGATAATATGAAAATACAGAATATGGTTAGCCTTGCTACCTGTTTTTTTATCAAGTACGATTTGACTTGTGTTTAAGAAAAGCAATTCCAAAATGAAACAGTCCAGTTTTTTTTCTTAATCCTAAAAGCAGTCTCTCTATTTAAAGTAACACTGGGGGCTCCCTGAACGCTATAGTTTATAAATACCCTTTAAGATGACAAGTCAAATGACTTCAGGATTGTAAGTTATCTCTCACAGTTGTTCAACTGTTAAAATGGAAAGCAGTAAGAATAGAATAAAAATACCCATGGTGAAAATGTTACATGTGCAATGGAATAAACATAGAGAATCAGACACATGAGCATTTTAACATTAATCTTTCCACTTAAATTTACTGTCTACCCTTTAAAGAGGTCACTTCTGCGAACTTCTCTCCTGATGAGCAATTTGAGGTCTATCATTCTGTTCAAAGCTCCACACTGATCAGAAATGCAGTCTTCCTCTACTCATGATCTGTCTGGTACTTACTGCAATGATATACTGCTGGTTTAGGCAGGAATAATAATTCTGCGCAACCCACCTAATTATATATTAAAGAACATTTTAAATAGGTGAAAAATACGAACATTACATTTGCAAGAACAACAAATCTCTGAGGCAGGCAAACATCCCCCTCCGGCAATCAGACAGGCTGTTCCTGGACTAGGCAACAGTTCAACTCATTGTATGTTATAACCCTACAAAGTTACAAAAAGGATGTTTTGACTGTATGTCAGTTTTCTGCTCTCTTTAACAGGGCTTGGTACCTTGCTACTCTAAAAAAGGACTATTGCTTGTTAACCAATTCAAAGACACAACAATATGCAGCTAAGGTCTACCTGTCTAGACATTTTACTACGTCTGCCTAAGCTCCTTGAAGTCTTTTAACTAGAAGATAGCCTTGCTAACTCTGAGAGTTGCCCTAAAAAAAGGATATTCTTTACAAGGAACTGACTTTTTCCAGTTTGTGCTGTCTGCAAAGCCTTGGAATACAGTACCACTACTTGAAAATAAGGAATTAAAGATTGCAGTCCAACTAGTAACCTATTGTTACTTCTAGCGTACTGATAGGCAGCTGCTACTGCATAGTCACAACTACAAATTGCAAGACATTAGATGTGGATTCCACCATAAATTAGAAAATCCCAGAGTACCGAATACTTGTTCAAAAGTCTTTATGGATTAGGGATAAACATTCAGGGTGAGGGCTGATAGAAGCAGGGAGTGACCAGCTCTTCCATTCAGAATGATGAGACTCATCCAAGTCTTCTCCTTTCCCTGTCCAAGCTGGGTAGGAAGGCTGTTGCTACCCTTCAAGAGGCAGTTCATAACTTGAGCCCAAGTTCAACATGTCAGTTGAAGTACACCTGTCTAAGGACAAACATTACTTTTTGGCTGACATTTTACAAGAGTAAATCCAAACCTTTTGGATCCTTCAACGGGAAGGATCTTTATCGAGGATATGAGGGGTCTTTGTCACTTTCCCCCACATACACTTCATTCCAAGTTTCACTTTCTTATTGAGGAAATACCTGTCAATCACATCCTTGGACAGGTTTTCTTATTATGCTATTTAGGCCGGCAGCCAAACCAAGAGTATACCTTTCTACACCCTGCCTCTGAAGCATGCTATTTATAATAAACATTCTGTAAATATAAACAAGTCAAAAAAAAGAAACAAAGCAAGGACTTTATACTGAAAAGTGCAGTAATACTCAGAATTGACAGCAATATATAAAGTGTGCCTGCCAGTAGCTGACAATTTCCAAGCAGGTTTGAAAAATATATAGAGAAAGAATAACAGATGCTATGGTTAGCATGAAAAAGCTGATCTGCTCAAAAATGGTCAGAGAACATTTTCTTAGATTCAGGAGGTACCCAAATATTGTCCCTTTTCTTTAAATTCATTTGATACTCTCTGTGGGAGTCTTGCACCCCATAACAAGCAAATATTTATTTCTTGCTTCAAGAGGGGTTCCTGAAGACAGACAGAAAAAGTGATCTGAGATGGATGGTATCAGCACAATTCTTCTGCAGTTTTTCAGATGTAGTTTTTCTATAGAGATGTTCACAGGCTTAAGAAATCAACCCACCAAGATGGGATAGATGAATACTTCAAGCTTTCATTGTATGTCCAAAGTGTGGCCCACAACTCAACACAGAAGAAAGTATGTTTTGTTTTCCCTGTAATTAAGATGTTTAAAGCTTTATCTCTGCTGCTGAAAAATACTGGTACCGATATTGCTGTATCAGTAAGAAACATGAAAATACTAAGAAGTGAAGGACACCTCCAAACTCCCTTGCTGAAAGCTAGGAAAACTTGGCAAATGGCACGCAACTGCACTGTACAAATCAGCAAATTCAAATGCAGCAGCTGCCATACTCGCTCTTGTCTAAGACAGAAGAGTAGATCTAAGCACTTGTTATTGAGATAGCACAAAGCTGGGAAAGGGTCAAGTGGCATGGGAAAGCTCCAGAGGAACACTAACCATTTCGGCAATCTTCTCTTTCTGAATCTCTGGTTCGTTTCTCCACTCACCTCCTCAATGGAATTTCCTATATTCGCTTTATCACTTTCCTTTCAACTCCCATCAGCTTGCAGGAATTGTTTTGTTTTCTTACTGTTGGAAACAAGCTGAAGTAAAAACCCCAGAACACCTGCAATTCCACATATCTTGTACTTAATGTTTAGTTAATACTGTGATCAAAAGAAACATTTTATCATTACAATAAACATAGCAATAAAATAAGATGTGAGACAGCCCAGATGATGGTAGGCAGCAGCAGAGAGGTTGCATTTTTTCGCCAGGGATAATATTGGTATTACGCGACATGCCAGCAAGCATGACACAGAGCTATCAGAACTGGGTCAACTCAGAATTAATAGTTCTTCGGTTGTTCACAATGTACAAATCCACCTGGCTGCACTCACAGACACCTTTAACAGAACTGTATTTTTGACACAGCAAGGATCCAGAAGCAAAGGTCTCATGAATAACTGAATGGTGACTGCAGCTCCATACAAACATTAAACATGGAATAGAGCTGCCTTTACTATATGTCGAAAGTTATTGAAGAAAAACTGCCTTGTGTTTAAATAAAAAATGACGAATAAAGGCTGCATTTCCATCCTCCCATCATTATGGAGCTAGCATTTTTCAGCTGAGCATAACAGTTAATTTTTACCAATGAGTAACAAAGGAAATTAATTACTGAGTCACTTTTCACAGGATGCAGCATACTCTGCAGTTTGCAAAGACTGTACTTATGTCAGGTATTTATTTCAGACATCCAATCATGGACGCAGTGACTTCACTTGAATAAAAGTATTTTAAACCTAGTTTACTTAAGTATAGTAAAATTGCACGTCTCACTCTATTGCTGCCCAAATGACCTTTTTTCCAGCAGGGAGGCAAACTGGCAAAATCATAGAATCAGGCTGGAAAACCTTTCAGATTATGAGTTCAAGTGTAATGCTACGTGTAAGGATTTTTAGAGGCCTCCACATGAAGTCTCCTGAAGTTTTTCCATGAAATTGCTTCTTCTGACTTATTCAAGGAATAATATTTTTTTATCCCCGAGAAGATAGAATGCTGAAAAAAAAAAGCTTTCAAACAATATGCTTAGAAATGATTACTGAAATCTCCTGTCTGTGAGAGATTAGTGAGACCAAAAAACAACTATCAGATCAGTTTATGTTAGGTTCTTCTGTATCTTGAAATCTTAATTAAATATTTTTATAAAACCACTTTGGTTATTAGAAGAACAAAAGAAAAAAATTTCCAGAAGTAAACAACTGAAGTCTTCTGAATGACTCCCTTATATCTCAGTGCTGCAAAACCAAACTGTACAATATGGAAATCTTTCAGAGCTCTCTAAATAGAATAAGAAGTTTCAAATAATTCTTGATAATTTTGACTACAACTAGCCAATGGTTTAGAGGAAGGGAGAGGATTGTAGGACAACTGGTAAAGTAAAAAATTTCTCAAGGAATTATGGTTTATGAAATTAAAACTAGAAAAAATAGGGCTATCCAAGCAATTTCAAACCAACTGCTCTCACTTGGATACTTGAAGAGATCTAGAACTGATCAAGTTAGTAACACAGCTGAGAAGCTCTTAAAGCAGTCAACAAGGACTAATCAGTATTCAAACAAGTAAAAAAGGTGGCATATTTCTTCTAATAGCCCATCCTAAAGAAAAGATGAAAGCATACTTCTCAACTGCTGCAATGCTTTTGTACACTTAAAAGCAAACTGCAAAAATACAGCTTACGTGCAATCCCTGTAAGATAACTTCACGTTTAACTGAAAAGCCATACCAAAGGGCAGGTATTAAGGGTGTCTTGTTATGTGAGATCGATATGTCCTTAGCATTTTCATTCAGTATACGCACTAATCCTTCAGATGAGTGAGTGGCAATACCCTAGGAGGAGTGGCAGATACTGTAGAGAAGAAAAATCAGCGTTCAAAGAGGAGCTCAAACTGGAAAATGGCATAAAACTACCAAATCAACCAGCCAAACTCATCAGGGACATAGTATATTTGGCAAGCCAAATACATGAACGCAAAATGGGAAACAACTTACTAAACAAGTAGTTCAGTGAAAAAGGAGGACGTTCCCAACAGAATATAAGCTACTTGAGTTATGTGCAATAGTCTTAGAAAAAATAAATCTATGCCTGGGATGCATTTACAAGACACTTATGGCATACAGCACAACGCATCTCTTACTTGATAAGGCCTTGGTTTGAGCATCATGCTTGGAGCAATACAGACACTCAGACATGACTGATAAAAGCTTCTGAAAACATAACTGACGATTCAGTAAATAGGAAATTGGATCGATGGAATATATCCTTACCAAAAAAGGTTAAAGCAGCCCCAGTAAAATTCTGCTGGTCCTTTGTTCCTGCCCTTACTCCCTCAGAAGTTACTCTTTTCTTGCAGCCAGGATAATGTTTAACCTTTATTTTTAGCTAATAGGGACAGAAGGCAAATAAGCCTTACAGGAAGAGGTATGCAATATTTGTTTGGTAGTAGTAAAGAGGCTGGATAATTCCAACATTTTCTCCTCATCTCTTCCATGTGCTCTCCAGATTGAAAGATGAGTTGAGCTCCTGGAGACAAGGAAGAGAGGAAAATGTCTTGTGACGGCTAAGGCAGAATCACATTATAACCAAATTACTAGAGAACCAGGCCTGTCTTCAAAAGTTTGAAAAACACTCTATGTGAGAAGAAATCAGTTACATGCAGCACACATTATTTCTGGCAAATATAAGGAAAAAACCAAGCCAAACAAACCAACTATTTCTACCAATGAGATACTTAACACCTACAAAGACTGTGTCATCTCCTTTGTTTCCCCTCCCCTTAAAGAAAAAAGGACTAACCAACCAAAAACCAAGGGTAAGTGTGTAGGACAATGTATTAAATCATCTTCAGACTTTGGCAAAAGTGTGACACTTTGGCAAAAGTTACAGCCTTTTTATTGAAGTATTATTATTTTTTGTTCCTGTAAGAAAATAAACACACCAAAATTTTTACCAGAATGCTGATTTTATCATTTATCAAATATAAACCAAACACTGAAGAACACATTACCTGAGAAGTGAGCTAAGAATTTGGAAATAACTAGCCAGAATGCAGGAATAAAGTCACACAATATATTAAAAACCAAACCAAAAAAACCCCCAAACAAATAAACAAACCAACCAATACAAGTGTCAAGATGTTTTTGCAATATAGACAATTCTTTCTGCAGTCTGCAGGAGGTTTAAGCAGTTATATATAATGTGCCTTTATGATCTGGAAAAAAAACCACCATGCATATTGCTAGCTATCTGCGTTGTGACAATGCACTATATAAAACAAAGGATAATTACAATTTGATATTTGAACAGTACAGTGGCTACTGAATAAATAAAATACAAGTTTAAACTGCAAATAAAATTCAGTTTCCATTTGTTAAGACTACAGTTCCACAAGGATGCATCTACTCTCTGCAGGACTGCAAGCACTTTTCTATATTAAGAACATTTGGGAGAATTGTATTTTTAAACAGGTATATTTGAGGTATGTTATTCAGCCATACATATACATATTCCAGCACAAACTCATATGAGTATATGAGCTGAAATGAACAGAACAGCAAACATTACAAAGTAACAGGAGTGGAAGTCTTTGAGTATACTAGATGCCTTAAGATTATATGGAAACATCTGAAGAAGGAAATATTTGCACTCTGAAGCCTATTTTTATCTACTTTATTAGACTATATCCTGCCCTCTGCTATCCTACAGGTCCACAGGAAGTTTTTTCTTCAGTCTGTCACTCGATTGCATGCAGTTATGTACAGCCACGTGAAGAATGGATCTCGTCTGGATGACCAAACCAAGCCTAAGGGACTGCGCAACAGAAGCTAATACCAATAGTCCCATGTTTCGGTACTGACTGGCCCACATGACTAGCCCTGGCTTACGTTAGCTCTGTTCCTATTTACAACATCAGGGAAATGGATTAACAAGCATAAATCAGAAACACTTCCGTTACAGCCTTGATTCTGTTTAGGTTTCCTAATGGAAAAAAGACCTCTTATTTCCCAGTCCACTCATCTGCAAAGAGATCTCTTTGCAATATCCTGAAGGACAGAACAATTTTTTTTTTTTTTTGAGATACAATCAAGCAGCATATCCTCAAGGTCTCGAGAGAGATCTGAATACACAATCATACTGTGATGGAGATTCATTTCAGAGAACTGCTTGCATACACAAAAAGACACAGGTAAATCTAGTCCCCATGCTTGTTTGTCCGGCCCTGCAGTTGTTACGGCTGTGGAACGGTATTCCAGCACATTGCTGCAAGCGCCAGCTTCTTATTGTAGCCATGAGAGCCAGTCAATGGCAGCTTTAAGACAGACAGGCCTTCAGACCAGCAGGGAACAATGACAAAAGGGCTGTAAATGCTCTTACTCGTCTTGCCACCCTAGGCTTACTGTATATATTCAAGGGAAACAAAAAGTCACCATTAGGGTACAATGTACCTGACCAGCCTACAGACATTTAATTTAGGATAAGATGAATCATGCTATACATCTCACAAAGTATTTCAACTCTTTCTCCATTGATCAGGAAATAAGACTATGCAGACTACATCAGAAATGTTTAGGCAAATGACTTGCAGATTGCCTTAAGCAAATGCAGCAGGTGAAGCATATGCAAATCAGAGGTACAAAAAGCCTCAGACATAATAAGTGAAGCATGGTAATTAGATGAAAAGGGGAATTGTCTCATTTACCTTTAGTGATAACATGAAGAGTTTTCTCCATTGCTGTCAGTGACATGACAGATTATGAATAATTTTGCACAAGTGCATGATGAAGTTATGATTAGATTCAAATGATTTTCTTCTTCTTGGGAAAAAAACAATAACCACACATTCTGTAAATGTCTATCAAGCTCTGAATGGTGCTACTACAGAATATTGTTCTTCAGAGCGCACTGACCATTGCAATCCATAGAAACATCTATGAGCTGGGCTGACACAAGTGTGGAATTTGTGTAGGTCAAAAGATGAATTCAGGTCTTGGAAAGTTACGACCTGAATTTGAAGCTGATGTGCCACAACAGGGATTTAGCACCTGCTGGCCCGATAATGGATGTAGTTCCCTGTCAAGCAGTAACACTCCCCTGGAAGCAGGCAGCAACTTTGATGGCTCTGGGAGTCTACAACTATCACCACAGTTAACTCTCATAAAAGGCATCCATGAAGGAGGGGGGTGGTGAGAAACAGGAACGTCCTGGGCTTGGACAACAACCTCTGTGCGTCTGTTTGTAACCTTCTGTCGGTGAAGGCTATTATCTTCGTAATATCCCAGTCGGCTAACTACTGAGCTTCAAGAGAGCTTCAATGTTAACTCATGGTTTTCAACATCAAGTCCTAAATTGCTTCAATAAAAACAGCTGCCAGTTAAAAGTTGCAACCAGGAAGTGTCCTTTTTTCCTTGCAATGTTCCTGTTTCTTCTTACAGGAGTCTTAAGCCTTGATTGGTCTGATCATGTGGGCGGCAGTGATAAGACATACTGTTCAGGGTACTGCGCTCTCTTATTCTCCCCTCCTCTTGGGACCAGAAGAAAGCATGCAAGTCTAGCTGGGAGGAAAGCCACCCCAGAAAGCCACTCTGGAAGAAAAAGTCTTTCTTTCAAACTACAAGGCCAAAAGAACCCTTTCAAGACTTATTTTCGTGGCCTAAAGAATTATAACCAAGACATTCAATGTATGATACTGCACACTTACTACAGTCTGTGTGGCTACTGCAGCTGCTAGTGCAGTAGGGAGCTTAACACCACCTTTAGTCAGGCAAGTCTCTTCCTAGAAGTCAGTAGCTTTAATTTGTTTAAGAAAATGATAAAGCATAGGGGGGTCCCTGAAAACTAGCTATGCAGAGCTGCTGGTTTTCAAAGCATTAATTCCTTTCTCTCTGGCTTACTCTCTTCAGTCACTCTCTGATGGTCATTTTAAAGCACTGTTGCTTAGTCTCTTCTCAGGCTGCAACTGGTTTGTTGGTTTTTTTTTTTCTTTCTCGTCATAAAAGCATAATTTTGAATGAGTAATAATTTGACCTCCCTAAGTTTGACCACACAAGAAATGAAGGTGTACCACAATTACTGTGCATATTCTAATACATCTACTAGCACTGACTAGAGAAGCATTAGGTCTCAAAGAAACTTGCTAGGACAGAAAGAAATAAAAAAGCTTTATAAGAAAAAAAAAAAAAAGAAAAAGAGTAATTTAATAAGTGACTTTCTCCAGTGCTTCTATAACCGTTGTTATCCATTTTTTGAAAAGGCAAGATTATCAGTAGAGAAGTTCCTCAGAAACAGAAGGAGATTTAGAAATAGAACGTGCACAAGAGCCTGCTTCACTGAGAAAGGTTCAGGATGAGATCTCTTCTTGCTTCAGTTTTGAAATTTTAAACTTAGAACAGTACTAAATGGCTCCATTAGAAATAAAAGCACAGGTCAGCTTACACAGACACATTTTACACGGGAGACAACTAGCATTTTCCATTTGAGTTATGGCAACAAAAAAGAAGTGATGCTACACTTGCTTTTAGTCAGCAGTGCTCAAAGATCAAGGAGGACCAAAAGCAAGTGGAACAATTAACAGTACCTTTATGGAAGGACTCTGATCTCTGATGCTTGGAGTGTATGTGCAGCAGAAGGGATGCAGAATGCACATGAATGTTCAAAAAAATGCAAGTTTCAGAACACTGATAATCAGCCATTCACCCTTCAACTACCACTAGCTTTACTTGCAAAAATAATAGTACAAAGCACACCATTGCACTATTAAAATAATCATAAAGCTGTGCTACCATCCACGAAACATCATAGTATGATAGTGACTGATTGATATTAATTTTTAAAAATGGAATTATGTAACAGAAAGGTCAGGCAGGAAATAAGCCTGCTCAGATCACTTGTTACTTTCTGACTGTCACAGAATCACTGTATCTATTTTGATAAACTAAACTCTGTGTGGCAATGCTGTCGGGCATTAGAATTGGTCATTTATGCAATTAAAGCACTAAAATAGCTCTTGGCACAGTTTTGGCACATGCCAACTAACAGAGAGTATGGAGATACATTTGACACAGCTTGCTTATATAAGATAACATGAAAATAGTTTTTCATATCCAATCTTAAGTAAAATGAAAAGCAACCAGGCACCCAACCTCAACATCTTACAGCAGTTCTTCTAATTTCAACACAATCAACAGGCACACTTATGTTAGTATTCAGAAAAAAAAAAGAAAAGAAAAAAACTCCGCTCGCCCACAGTGCAAACAAATGCGAAGTCTTTATGTGAACTTATAAAAATTCTAAATGGAAACTAGGGTGCAACAGTTGAAATTTCATTTATGTTAAATAACCTCTCTTAAAGCTGCCTTAACACCAGAGGACTGTGAAATGTCTAAAGCAACATCTATTTTTAGAGAAGGTATGCAAGAGCCAGAGAACTACAAACCAGTAAAGACTCATCTCTGCTCTGTGGAAACTGTCAGGATATCTAATAAAGGACACGCATGCCTGTGCTATGGTATGCTGTAAAGGACATGACATCACAAACCTTCTGTGCTTTCAAAGAGTCAACCAGCTGTAGATGAACACTGATATACATAACAATTCACCTGGATTTGAGGTGCCTTTCAACAAGGTCTCTCATCAAATGTTCTTATGGAGACTGAGAAGTCAAGAGATACGAGAGGAATTGTTCTGGTAAAGACAGAGACCAACTAACTGCAAGGCATTGTAGAACTTTAAAAGTATCAAGTGCTTGCAAAAAAGGCAGATGGAATGTGAAGAAATTCAGAGAAAAAAATAATCTTCAAGTCACATGGGCTTTAAGCTGACCTTACTACTCTGAAACATAATCTTGAAATTATTAAATATCCATAAAAACATCAATTCAGAGCTCATTAGAGGTTAAAAAACCCAACCAAGCATTGGGATTTAATTTTAAGAGAGACAGCATTCTTACAACAACGTGTAGTCCTATGCTAATGTATAGTCCAAGGGTGTCCCTGAAAGCTGAACGCCATTTCTAATTCTGACCTTCTGCCCCCAAAAAGAATAACAGAAACGGAAGAAAACTGCAGAAAAGCACAATGAAGAGATCAAAGCTACAGAGAACTTCTGTTTTTAGGAACAATTAAGTAGTCATGAACTGAAGAGGACAGAATAGAGGTTTATAAAGTCACAGCTTGCTGAAGAATATTAATAGAGATTGATTGCTCATTATTTCTTCCAACACAAAAAAGGTAGAAAGGGATTAAGAAACTACCATACAGCAATAAACAAACACAAGGCTGTGCTCACAAAACACATAGTTCACCTGTGAATATCCGTGCTACAGGATGTTGCCAGCTGCAGAATCGGGTTTTTGGTTGGTTTTTTTTTTTTTTTTAAGAACAAAAGCAATGACACAAATTCATGAAAGGTCCACCTAGAACAGCTTGGGGGAGGCGGGGAATACAGCACTTCTGCACTTCCGGCACCTAGAAGTCCTTCAACTGGAAGCTGCTGGAGGCTGGGAAAGTACGCCAGGAGAAGTACCTTGCAAGCTTGTCCTGCTTTTATCCACTACTCGGGGCCATGCTCCTGGCTGGCCGCCTTCGGAGGGCAGATAGTGGGCTAGATGGACTTAGGGATTGACCTCGTGTTCTTACCATTGCAAATTATTTTACACTGAGACATACAACGCTTGTATTATATTACCCAATGGCATAGACTATGGTGGGCTCCTTAAATTCTCTTTTCCACTCTCTGTATTGGCTTCCCACAGAACAGCAAGTCGAGTCCAAGATTCTGGACACCTGAAAACCTGAACCCAAGATATTTAAAGTACTATTTGTAGTCTTTTCATGAAAATTGGCTGCTCTGGTTTTGGCACCCGATGAACTGGGAAGTGAGGGGAAAAAACTGTCTCAAGACTGCAGAATTATTTTTCATGAAAACAAAATGCAGTTAAAACCCTATGTTTCTCTCCACAAGCAATTTGATTTTTTTTATTTTGCCTTCCTCTTCTCGAATGTAAACAGACAGGTAAATTCAGATGTCAAAACCCAAAAAGTAAGTTTTATGTACATTTCTCTCAGAAAGAACAGGAGGAAAGAACCATACACAAATCACACTAATCTACTGTGCCACAGCAATGGCTTCTCTATTAAAATCTTTGAAGCACTGTCAGACTACACAGATACACGGAGTAGCACTAGCTATGGTAAAACAACCATTTTACACTGCTCAGTTCATGAGCTAACCTGTCATCAGTTCCATAGAGCTTCACTTCAGGTTTGTAAAAAAGCCTGAAGATATTTCCTACCTCTAGAAGTTTAGGAATGACTGCACCTCTGAACTGCTTTCTGTAACTGCCATGATACAGGTATCTATCTCTAGGCAGAAAACAAAAAGCCTGCATTTTCCCTGTCCAACTTGGCATTACTGTTTCTTCAGTTTCAGGGTGTAATACAATAGTGTACTAATGGGAATATGCTTTCAAATGCCATCAGATAGACAATAATTCCTGGTGGTCTGTTTAGAAGAATAATGCCTTAAATATACACACTTTTAGTATGAAAATGGATTGTCTGTAAACCATTTAGAGACATTGTTTAGACTGCAAACAAATTAAATCAATTATATACTTCACACTAACAACATGATACAAACATTTGCCTGTGGACTGAGACAGCCCAATGGCAAGTCAACAGACTTCACAACTATTGATTAATTTTTATTCCTACGGATAACAACTAGTATTTATTTGAAATTATAACGATCAATTACTTGTGTTGACTACTACAGACATAAAGGGAAAACGCAGCAAGCTTACCTACTTCTAGGACAGCACTGGTATAATGATGTTCTAAACGGAAGTTACCTCCTTAACCAACACAGTACTTTTCCCTAATAACCAGCTTCAAAGAAAACACCAATTCCCAGAGAACACAAAGCATGATAATCCCCTGTAAGAAAAATATTTCTAAAGTATACTGATATGTTACTGTATACTTTAATATAACTCATACCAGAGAAAATACTTTCTAAAATGTTATTAAAAATTAAAACTAATGAACAAGCAGTAATAAACTTAGAAAAGATGCTGAGATCAAAATAATTCAGTTTTATTTTAATCACAGAAAAAATAAGACTATTTTTTGAATAGCAAACTATAAAAAAGATATTAAATAACTAATGTATTAAAAATAATATACCTACTTGCCAGTGACGGTCCTCCAAAGCTGTGCACCTGCAATTGTGGGAATGTAAGATGAAACATAATGCACTAGAACAGAAACAATATTATTATGTTTTCTTTATTCATAAGGAACGTTCAAATTTGGGAGAAAATGACTAAGGAAGTATCTGTAACAGCCAAAACAGGAGGGTATATTAACTTAGGGTAACAGTTCTTGAATTGTTTTCTGTAAGTTTAACGTACCAGCTAAAAATGTAAATGGAAAAAAATTAGTATCCCCTATTGCTACATCTTCACATGGAAGGAGAAGATAACCAACATAACTTACGCTTTACTGACAACTACTTTCTACATTTCTTATGAAACTGTCATAGTCTTGCCATCTAGTGGTTGGCTGGAAGTGTGAAGTAGCTACATGGAAGCATTATACTGGGAAGGATTTTTTTCTGCCCTTTGGAGTGGCACTTCATTGATCCCAAGTCACTACACAAGATTTCTACAGTATTACTTCAAGAACCTGATTGTTCTTGAAGCCTGTGTACAATGGCATCAAAGGCAATAGCAAAATAAAAAAGTTAACTATAGTAAAATAATTCTGTAAGCTGGGAAACACAGGTCTTCCTAGCCTCACTCTACGACAAATGCTTAAATAATCACATAGAAACAGGAGTGAAACACAAATGAAGACGGGATGGTATTCTTACTCTCTTAGCTTGGTCAATATTGGTGCACCTTGGATTTGGTCAATACAAAATATTACTAATTACAGCTAAGAGAGAATTTATGTAAATCACCACCTTCCAACTTGTGAGGTATTCAACATTAGCAGTGATTTATACAACACAGACTCTAAAAATCAAATTCTGCAAAGCTTTATAAGTTGGCCTCTGAGCTTGTAATGCTCAGGCAGGAAACAGAGAAGGCAATGACAATAAACCATGATTCAGAAAAAGTTGCAAGTAACTGCCATAACTTAGCAGGGAACAATAGGCTTTGGCAGTCAGAAGTTACATGGTAGTACATCAAAGAGGAATACCGTGCTTCTCTGACACCTATTTCTCACTTTTATACTATCTTTGAGTGATTTTTCAAACACTATGCATGGGGATTCAACATCAAACTAAACGCAAACTAAGATACATTAAAAAAAAATATTCCCAAGACTGAAAATTACAGACCGATGACAAGCATCTTGCCAAAGAATTTTCAAAATGGTAATAAAGTACAGAACAGGAATTAAAAACAAAACCCACCAATCCATCCAGCAAACTCAAAATCCCTTTCAAACTTTGTTGTATTCACATAAGACTTTACACACACTGGAAACTAACCACTACATAAAGTAGAAAAAAAACCTGCTCACTTATTTCAGCTATGCTAAGATAGGTCATTTCTCAATCTATTTACAAAGTTGAGCAATTTATATTTGGTCTCCCAGACTTTCCAACAATGATGTGATTACAGTAATGTCAAAGGAAGTAGAAAAGTTTAGGAAAACTTTGTATTTTAGAAAATAATGCATTTTCAGACCTAGCAGTTAAGAAACAAGAATGATTGTTCATGGATAACAATTACACTCATGCTAAAACAAATATCCTAATGCCTTTCCTGTAAAATATACCAAGAGTTCACTGAAAATAGTAATAGATCATCATAGATATATTTATTTCTCTCTGAAATTAGCTAATACTTTTACAATAATCATAATACTGAAGTTGATTTAGTAATGAACATGCTCTGTATTGCAGTGTTTAAGCAAGGAACTCTACCTTTTATCCTCGAGAATACCAAATCCTTTATTATCTGAAGAATTAGCACTCCAAGTATTATGAGAGAAGTCAGATGATACACTCGCCAAGGGGTCAGTGCAACAAACCTAGAATGTCAAGGAGAAATAAATGTTGAAACCTTTTAAAATTATTGGAAGCATAGGTAAACTGACAGCTGGTATTAGTACTGAAAATAAAGAGAAAAAAAAAACAGACTAGTATTGTGTTAATTGAATTTAGTTTCTTCCCACAACCTTTCCACAGGAAGCAAACACTGAGAGCTCCAAGCATCATGTCTCATTTAAAGAGCCAATCATTAAACAGACATTGAGTTTGTAGTAGATTTTTGTCCATACTTTTATTAAAGCGCAGAGCAAGTATAGAAAAAAAAAATATTTTAATTATTGCACGTGAAACATTACTTTTTAAATTAATTATAGTTTTATTAAAATAAATTGTCTTGGCACAACACATACAAAAAAGCTTAAACATTTCTTGTATTTCCTATAGGCCCTATGTTCACACAAGATTTTTATACAAATCATTCTTTCAAATGCAAAGGTGAGGTAAAACTGTATCATTCATGGCATAATACTCAAACTTGTCTTCATAATGAGATTTTGTGAATTTTGTTTTTCATTACGTAAATTTTTAGAACACGTCTAGTAAGGTCAAACAGACCTAGATTTGGTGTGTATGTTTTATCATCTCATCCACTGCTGACTTTGCTATCCAGGTGTGTTTGGAGATAAGCTCTTCTATCTGTTTTACTGACAAATATCTTAACACACAAAAAAAAGGATGTGAAGTATAAAAGAATTAAAATTCAATTAAAAAAAAAAAAAGTTGAAGTATTTTAATAGCTTGTTTCAAGCACTTTAAATCAGAGATCTGAATACAGATAACGAGCACATTAGCATCTTTTTCAAGGTAAAAGCAAAAATGATTAACTTGAAAAAAAAAAAAAGAGTTGAGGATAGCCAAAACCAGTAAGAAGCCACTGTCCAAGGCAGTGGATCAAATGAGAATACCTACAAAACCAAAAATAATACAAAGCTGGGGACGGTTCCAAGAAACCTCTTGGATTTGAAAACGAGGCAATTGGCCACCCAACCAGTTGCTGCTGCTGAGTTTTTCTACAAAAAAGAGGGGGAAGGGAGGTGAAGAGCAGCAGCAAGCATGGCCACCGGAGGAAGCCAAGAGACACCCTTTCAGCACACTTGGATTTTTAAAAAGAAAATTGACTTCCAGATGTTTCTAACAAGGTCAGGACACACTGCAGTTCTGGAAAACTGCTCAAGTATTCCTTGCAAACCTCAAAAACCAGGATTGCATCAAAGAAAATGTCCATGCCACTAATTTTCACATTTAACACAAACACATAATGCCCAGTCACCCTGAGCAGACCAGGATACAATTTCCAATATGAATAGGTAAGCTCACTCTTAATGGTTTTTTCTGACTATGAAGGGTTCCTACATCTGTGCAGAGTTTGAATTATAAGACTGTTCTATTAAGAAAATAAAAGTATGAAATCAGTACCGCTGTTTAGTTTCAGCCAGCTGAAGAAAACCAATAGTGATGTGTGGAGAAAAATGATTACATTTTTCAAGGTAAGCTCTTTCAAAGCTGCCCAAGCATAGCCCATTAAATCAAAACTACTAACAGCTTTGCATCATGTTGTCCCATCATTTTGCTTGGTAATAATCTTCAGCACTAAAAATCCTTGATTCTGTTTAAGTTCAGCTGCACTGAAGACTTTGTTTAGCCTACTTATTTAACTTATTGATAAGGGGGGGTGGGGGACAGATGAGTCACTGTATAGAAAAGTCAATGAAAGAATTTTTCATACAAACTTCTAGACATCATAAGTTTGGAACAAATGCAGACCTTTAAGTTATGTGGGCTTAATACAATGCCTATTCTATAGGTCCTCTGTGATGCTTGTGCATTAATATTTTATCAAGTCAAACAGTATGCCCTAACTTTGCAACTACCCTTGGCCAGTCCTCAAGGGTTTCAAAGACATACATCAATACTGAAATGTATGTGTGTGTGTGCATGCGCGTGCATACATTCACACACATCTTACTAGTTCTTAAAGGTAAGACCAGATGTTTACTAAAAGGGTTTAGTCTATCTTTCAAAGAATATACAGAACATGTTTGACCTACTTTACACTCACAACTCAACCGTACTCCTAGTTTCACTGCAATCACAGCTGTCACCTGCTGTTAAAAACAATTGCACTAATGCAGACGAGGATTAGCAAACAAGGATCAGTAAGGTAGCATCCTCTCTGAAAGACGTTCCAAGTCATGTCATTCTACCTTCTTGATACTGCAGTCTTTCTGCTCCACAGCTTTTGGGGAAAAAACTGTAGTCTAGTTGGAGCAGCTAATGTAGTTGCCAAACAAGGGCTCTTCACTTATTTGTAGAGTTTTGAGTGGTTCTGACCGGATTTCCCATGCCTTAATGTTACCAGCTGTCACACTCCTTCCTCTCCTACTTCAGTACTGTTTACTTAGACTGTGCTGTTTGCAAGAAAGACCATCTCTTACGAATTCATTCACAGTCAGCGTGTGTCAGCCCTCAGGTGCTCCAGCAATACAGATCAGAAAAAACTGTTTGTGAGCCGTATGTCAGAGAGATCCATGTCCTTCAAGCCCTTACTGGTCAAAAGCTGATAAGGTCCCCTTATAGTTTTTTTGGCATATGTCTATCACAAGCTTATGAAAAGATTAGTCCAACATGCTGGGATCTGAAACCCACTTATTACGCTAACAGTGTCAGGATTCAAAATTCTTATAGGAATTATCAACATGATGCATAGCAACCAGACTAACAAAAAGTTTCAGTGGTACTTTTACTTATTGTTAGGAGTTAGGGCTTTTTTTCCCCTTCTTTTTTAAGACAGAACAGAGTTTACTGAAGTATTTCTAACACACATGCCTATCTGACAAAAATGAAATGCTCCAGAATGACATCATCATATACTGCACAAAAACATTTCTGTTTAGTACAAGAATCAATAGCTACACTTACTCAACAAAGTTTTATGCTTTCTTTCTAAGCAATAAATAAAACAGATCGAACTTCAAATTGTTTAATTTATTCTACAAGTGGTGTGGAAGTAAAAACCATTACTAGAGACATAAACAAGATTTGTTCCCCCATGAAATCCTGCAGTACTTTGAAAAATACAGTTTTTTTTCAGAAAGCAAAGGTTAAAAATGTATAGAATTACGCATTTCACATAACGACTTCAGCAGTTAACAGGGGAGCTTGCCTGACAAGGGGGCAAGAAACTCTGCTGTAGACAGTGTGGGACTGCGCAAAAATGGTCATGAGGTGCCACAGGACTCGGTCCCCAGCACTGGCTGACATAGGTATCCCCATGAGAGGCCTTCACTCAGACACAGCTCCAGAGGTAGTATACAGCCATCTAGTTTTGGGGCTGCAAGAAATGCCTCTCCCCTGGGCTGATGGCAACAGTGGTGTCATCTGTGAAAGATGTCCTCTGGTTAACGTACACAGCAGCCAAGCGCTACTGGAGGCAGTAAGCAGATGGCAGACCACTACGAAGTATGATCTCCAAAGTCACGATCGTGTAAGAACCTGAGCGACTTGGTCTAACTGGACCTAATTTGAGCAGGTCAAATAGCTGACCTCCTTTTGCCTTTCCAAACTACATTCTTCTACATAGGAAGAATTTAAGCTTGATATCAGGAGCCAAGCCTGTTACTGAACTCCACTGTAGGAGACTGAGAAACCATGCTATTTTCATTCTATTCAGTCTGTTTTAAATGGCTGGGAAGTCCTTGTCTGGTTGTACTGCAGCTGGACTGAAATGGTTCTAAACTGACCAATTAAGAGTCAAAACTTGACAGCTCCCACAATTAACTGTCAACTGTTTTTACTGCAATTTTAAAGTAATACATATAGACAATACTACATACAAATGTGAGATGTACAGAGGGGCGGGGCCGGGGGAAGAGAGTACACCACTCAAACTCCACTGAGAGCTACCCCACCTGCTCTTCAGCAGCATTTCATTCACCTTCATTTCTTCCTACCTACAGACAATTACAGAGTACAAAAACATTTTCTTAAATCCCATAATGCAACTTTTCTCAGCAAGTCATGCTTCTTTATTTTTAGTTTCACACAAGTAAATACACATCGCCACTAATCTCTACTGCCTATTCAGAAATTGCTAAATTCAAATGTATGCTTTTCAGTATTTTGGCAACTTCTACATTTTCCTAAAATGTTATGTTCAAGCTCAAGAATCACGGTCTGACTAAAAATTAAAAAAAAATAATATCCTTTTGACAAGCTTCCCACAGCTGTGAAGGTCAGATGGAAAGAAAAGATGGGACAACAAACGCAGCTGAAACCCCAATGGCAAAAACAAGACTACATAGAAGAGCAACTCATTAAAGCTATTGCTTAATCTGGTTAGAGAACTCCTTTACTTGCTCCTGGAGGTGATATCATCTAATACATCACCTGAAGATACAAAAGTACCCTAAAATTGCTTGTCCTTCTTGTCTTTTCCTAAACTCTTGGTAATGTAATCTTATTACATTTATATGGTATTTAACTGTCAATCTGCATGTCTGAAAGATACTCAAAAACTGGGGTGCAGCAGATTCCCTGTTGCAGGGAAGGAAACACATTACATGTAACAAATTACTTCTGCGTATGTGCTGTCAAAAATTTTAGAATGAACAAAGACTTTATATATTCCATCTAAAAAACCTCCTCATCCCTACACAAAGCAGAATTTGTTGAATTAAATAATTTCAAAAGCACTTACTCTACATCTTATGTTAATCTAGATTTGAAATATGCACACCACACTTCGGGTGCCTGGCAGCTTGAGCTCAAATAGCTGTAATATCTGAAAACACGTGAAATACTGTAATAGAATGCTTCTTAAAATATGTACATTAAAAAATGCTTTAAATTACTTTTAATTTAGTGAAGAAAAGTGTAAGCTTCTGTATAGACACAAATTAGGAAGAAACACCTTTTTCAATTAAAGTTTTTTCTAAGAATGCCATCCAAGAACTTAGATATCTAAGATTTTTAATAAAATATTTCAACCAGGGTAGAATGAAGAATTGGAAAGCAGTTGATTCATGACCCATGTGCCAACTAGCAATGAGTTTTCCGCTGGATAGTGCCCAGAAGACTAAAAATTCTATCATGAAGTACACAAAAATAAAAATAAAAAAGGCATGATTATTATTCTAAAACATGCAGCATTTTCTTTAAGTCTTTCTTTGTTAAGACCAAGACAATTCAGTCATCAAACTTTTATTCAAGAAGCTTATTTGTCAGGTTATACTCAAAAGATTAGGATCGTATTTGTCCAGCCAGAAAGCACAGATCAAATCAAACCTGGACAGCTGTTCTTTAGAAAACCTTCTAGAATGTATCAGGAATAAAGATTTTGGAATAATACATTAATCTCTGGGCATAAGAAAAAGACTCCCACAAACTCAAACTAATGTTACTTTGACAGCCACGTGTTCTCTCGGAGGTCTGTGCACAGGTTGCAGGGCAAAAGGCAAATACTGCTGGACAATTCTAACTAAAGTTAGTAACACATAGGGTAGGAATTCAAATTGCATATTGTCTCTAACTACAAGAAATGACCTTTTTAACTTATAAATAAGTCTAATTAATCATTTAATCACCAACAAGAAATAAGCTGGTAAATTTGGAAGTATATTGGTGGTCTGGAAAATACAATCAAGTCAATAATAAAATGTTGCATTGCAAAATTATCTCGCACTGTTTACAAGGAAACCTCCTAGGGGATGCAGCAGTTAAAATCACATTTCAACATCTTTGGCTTGTGGATCAGATTTACTGTGACCTATTGCATTCAGATAGGCATATAAAATAAAAAATTGAGGAGGAAGTTTAAACAACCTAAACTACATACCTTCTGACTCTACCCTGACATCAAATGCTACTGTTACATCCGTGAAAACAGGGGATGGTATTTCCATGAAAGTTAAAATCATTGTGAATTAAACACATAACATCAAATAACCTGGCTTCCTTTATTTTTGCAGAAACATGCCCAGATGACCTTAATTAACCTGTACTCTGGCAAAGCACAGAAGAAATCTTAATCCCATTTTCTCATACAGTAGCAGCAGTTTGATGTTAAACAATCCACCTCTACCATGCTGCCCTAAATCTCCTTTTCTTTAATGCTCTCATTAGTCCTGTAACATCTACCATGGAGCATAGCATATCCCCCTAAAACTTCCTTTGTTCTCAAAATTCTACTTACTATTTGAAAGGTCTCATTATTTTGAGTTAAGATATGAAGAAATTATCATTTCTCTCTTAAGAAAACCACTTTAGACACAGAATTTCTAAGTTCTAGCAAGACAGAATAAACTCAAGTCATGCCGCAATTTGTCTATTCTTCTTTGTTCAGGATTTCCATCTTCTGCAAAGTCCTCATCCTGGATTTGGTCCTAAATTTTCAGTAATGCTCGCTTTCCCTCAGTTCCTCAATTATCCCATTTCGTTTCCTTTCTGATTGATCCTGTTTTCATCTCACTGGTTGAAAAATGCTGTAAACTGTCCAGGTTTTTATGTAACGCTGTCTGGCTCTCAAACAATGTCAATTTTTATTCCTGTAAAGCAATCTCTCAGCCAAAACTATGCAAACTGTCACTAAAAAGCCGCTCAGATAATGGCTTTAAATTTTTTTGCTAAATTAAGCTAAGTTTCTGTTCCACTTTTCTACTTCCAAATCCTTCAAAAGTTTTAATAATTTGTCTTAGAAAAGCGAACATAAACTCAAAACTGGCTTAACAAAAACAAGTAGACCCTAAACTTTTATCACAACTCGTGTTGCCATCAGAATTTTAGCTTTACCTTAGAAAGCCCATTTTTTCACCTTCTAGGAAAGAAAAAAACCCACAACAACCCACAAACACTTTTTTAAGCTTGCAGAACAAACAGCAATTTCCTGTACCGTAGATGCAAAAAGAAAATAATCACAATACCAATAAATTACAAAACCTGGGTAAAAGGCAGCAAATTAAGTTAAGACAATCAGACTACAAGAAACATAAACTACCAACCACGTAAGAAACCCATTCATGTGGATGTACAGTGAATTTCAAAACTGCCTATGCCAGAATTTTTTTCTTCTCTTTTTGATAATGAACGTATTATAATTACAAAAGAAATATGACAATACATAACCTATTCTACTACCCTCATTTAAGGGATAAGAGTCGGAAACTCTTATGAAGGTTTGAGGCAGGATTACAATCTGTATCAAACTATTCACTGGTGTGTTATCCTGATACTTTGGATTTTGAGAAAGTAGTCCCAAAATGACTAAAAAGGGAGCTCTAAGATTTCCTATAACAAAGACAGCTTATGACAGAAATGTCCCAAATTCAAAATGACATTTAGCATCCGGCTGCTGTAAGAAAAACATTTTGTCACAGAAACATACAGATGTGTTCTCCTGACTTGGGAGATATTACAAATTCAAGATAGTAACCTGAAGGCCAACATACTACAAACTGGCCTCAAAATGTCAATATCCGTTCTTAGTCCAATTCACTTCATTTTCATGCATTTTTCTTTTTTTTTTTTTTTTTTTGATTTCACAGATTTCTTTTATTCTAATTCTCACTTAATTTAGTTTGGCAATCTCCCTCCTGTCCACCGCCACTGAAGAATTTCCCACATATATTCTAAATGAAAGCAAATATTTTGAACCAAATGTTTTCTTCCTAAGGATTTAAATTTGAGCAGAATTAATTCTTTCTGTGTTAATTTTACTTGGTATGCCATCAGATTTGAGTGTGGTTTTGGAAAAACGTATGTCTGAGAAGGAAAAAACCAAAGGATTCTGTGAATTTCTGTGTATCTGAACTAGAGCAACTAGGAGTAAACCATTTATATATGGCAACTTGCAAATTCAATAACTGGACTCATCAAAAATCCAGAGTTGTTTAAATGAAATCAAAACCTGAATTTACGTAGCAAACACAATCTATACAGACTCTCTGTGAATTTCTTACTGATGACATCTGCAGGCATGTTGGTAATGAGGAGTGGTTTGGATGGATAAAAGCCACTTGATCCTTATAGGACTGAATCATCCTTAAAGAAGGGACCACACACACTGCTGGGGGAAAACCACCACCAGCCTCACAACCCCCAGGCAGTACAGAAAAATAACTAATCACCACACCAGCCTTCTAGGAATAATATCACAGAATGGCAGGGGTTGGAAGTGACTACTAGCATAAAACCACTCAATTCAGACAAGAAGAAAGCAGCATTCTGTAAGCAGCGGACTTCCTAAGGTTCAGGGTGCCAAGTTCACCAAGATGTCCTGTTTGGCTGAGCAGTTCCCCGAGGACTACACTTCCAGCAGTACCTGCGGTCAATGCTGACAGCAGGCAGAAATTTACAGTCCCCTTTCTCAAACCCTCGAAATGGAACATGACAACATCGCTGCACCAACACACCTAACAGAGTTACGAACAGCTATACAAAGGCAGTCGCTGCATGGCTAATAGGTCAGTTTCTTTCTTGTAACAAAGGGTAAAAATCCAGATGCACACATACGCTGTGTACACACTGCTCTCTAAATGTGCAGACACCTTTCTTTATAGGCAAGCCATCCATCAAGATCTAGTAGTGGCAGCATTTACAGTTTGTGTGCAAACACCTGAAAGAAATGCTTAGCCCAGTACTATTTTCTTATGTCAAAAGAATAAATCAATGAACGAAAAGTTGAGATCTCTCCATGGTAAGCACTATCATTGCCAAGCAGGGATTTCAAGTAAGAAACACTTTAATAACAAATCTTAAGTGAACTGGATACCTAACAACAAAACAAACACTTCAATAACAAATCTTAAAGCAAACTGGATACTTAATAACAAAACAAACACTTCAATAACAAATCTTAAAGCAAACTGGATACTTTAAAAAAAACATACCAAACTTCTAACGTCTGAATGTGTTTTTGTTACTAACATTTAAATAGCAATTAGATTTTATATCTGGAATAACCTTCCTACCACAGTCTTTACCTAATGCACTGCACATGGCCAGTTCAGATACAAGAAATATTGTTTCCTCTCTTAATTAATTAATTCTCCCATACAATGAAAATATTCATTAGGTCTGAGACCAAACAAACAAACAAAAAACATCTGAGTACGGATGGTGATGAAAGACACTATTTTTAATGGTAAATTTGGCCAGCACACCTGTCTACATCAAGAAACGATACTTGTATTTTACACAGTTGGTGAGTTAATCTCTTCATCCAGTACAATAACACCATATAATGTTGCCAAGAACAGACGTCCAGTAACATACAGATTTGTCTATCAGAAAGCATGTAACAATCCACAAAGAAAGATTTGGATTTGGGCTAGCAATGAGAACAGCAAACAGGGTAACACAATAAATTCGTTCCACAAGCAGACAGAAAGAGAAAAGACCTATTACATCTTAGTCACTCTACTGCCTCTCTTCCCAAGAAACCCTGTGGAAATCTGTTATTTGGGCAATCGGTGAATAGATGCAACTGCTGTATCTAAGGATGACCTTGTAGACATTAATGTATTACGTCTGAAACATATATCTGCAAATACAAAACATATATTCGAAACAAATATCTGCAAAAGACATGTAACACCACAGAATTACTACAAATAAACTTGTCCCTCTGACGTCATAGAACTATTTAAGATGACAGACTGAGAGAACAAAAATGCAAAGCTGCCACTACTCCCTCTAGCCCATGCACACTCACAGAGTAGTAAGTAGGCTAGAATATTAGCTTAAAAACTAGTATTGACTGTTAATATTTGTCTAAGATTAAACCCAAACCTGAAAGTTATCAGTCAGCAGCCTAACACCTAAATACCCAGAATAAACTTCTGGCACCAGCACAGAATTTCTCTGCTCTTGGGCAAGTCACTCACTTTTTCAGTACTATATGTGTGAAAAACAAACAAACAAACAAAATCTTATTTTCCTCATGAGGTATTTTTGTAAAAAATCTGCAGCAGAAAAGTAGAATTCAGATCACATTTCAGATTATTAGATGCTAAATAATATATAATTAATCCTTGTTCATTTAAAATATTTTCAGTTGGAGTCATTTGGGGCGGGGGGCTTAAAGCTGTTGATGGTGAATAAAATGGAAGCAGTAAGTGCAAATGCTTCTTCATTAACCAGATTCCTTTTTACTTTAAGTGCCAGCCTTGTTTCATTCATTTTTGAGAAAATTTTTTCAAATGTTAGTTCACTAAATATGCCAGTATATATAAAATCTAAATTATAATTAATATTTGACACATTTATTCAAAATATTGAAAGTAAAGCACACTGCATCAGCTTTTGCAAGGTCTGAACTTCAGTGCAGCCTTTATGTTAGAAACCCAAGGAAACTGAAAAATGGTACACCACTGCCTAGTCTAAGAAGGTCCGGAAGTCACAATCAAGAACTCGTTGCTTTAAGCCTTGGTAAAGAGTTCATGATGATTTGCTAGGAATATTCAAAAAAATTAAGCAAAACGGAATGAAATTAAATTGGTAAACTTCTTTTACCCACAAGAACATTATTTCAGTAGTAAACATCAAAAATGCATTTATATACAGTACGGTGGTTAAAAAATTTTAATGGAAAAAGAGTTCACAATCAAATATAAAAAAAAAAACCCAAAACAAAACCAAAGCCCAAAGCATTCTGTGATATCAGAGAAACAGTTGACCCTCAGCAGCTCCTACTGCAACAGTTTACACATGAAGTGTTTTGAATGGCATCAGACAAGAACTAAACTAACTGTGAGGGAAAACATAGTCCCACTAAAGTTAAAGGGACAGGAGGAAGGAACTACCACTACTTTCACAACATTTTGAAAACTAAAACTAAACTACACCTCCCCTTCCTCCCTCCTCCACCGACACTACTGCTGACATAGGGACAGAAGTCTCCCATCCAGCAATAACAACTTCTCAACTTTGAGAAACACTGAGATTAGAGGCCCTACACTGGGAGTGAAACTACCTCTGTGTGGGGATAGGGACACTTGCAGGCACACGACCAAGAAAGATGAGGCACGTCAAGCAGTACTGTGGAATGTTTCTTCAACCTAGGCCCCAGCCAGCACAAAGCCCTGTTAGCAGAGACCTCACAGGCAGCAGGGGCGAACTCTCCTTCCCAGTCCTGAAGCAGTAGCGACTGGCTGAGTCATCACAAACCAGGCTGACCAGTTGGCCAGAAAAGGAGAAGCAGCACACACGCTGTGCAGAAAACACTCACGACGCCAACACCAAAGCAGGGAAACCTGAAGCCAGATTTAAACAATTGTTTCATTTTCAACGTGTCAGATTTCACAGGTTTGCTAACAAGATCTTTCTTGATGTTCTCCAGTCAGAAACCACAGAAGTTTAGTGGCTGTCACACCTGCTCCTACACATTTCCTAGTTTGCCTCCACTGCTCAAATCTCCCTGGCACTAGGACAGACAGCTTCTGCTGAGGTACAATATCACCAAAAAAAAGCAATCCCTCCCCTGACGTTCGCCATTCTGACTCCTCTTGACAGTAAGAAAGTAGAGTGAACTACTAATTTTGATGAGATAACTTCAAATACTGGTCACGTAACAAGCTGACAGTAAGACTACCAAAGGGGATTTCCCATAGGCATTACATAAGGCACACTCCACACACTGTGCTTATGACTGAAGTTGGACATAAGAAGAGCAAACAGGTCACCCAGCAGCTACTATGCCTTCAGCCACAGAAATGTATTGTGTCAGACACTGTCCCGGGAAATTGCATCAGAGCCATGTCACAAAGGAACATAAAGCATTACAACTCTTCCAAATCACTGAAAGAATGGATGATCTCTGAAATACGCAGAAATGAGAGCAAAACCACGTAACTTTCTCAACGAAAGGATTTACCATGGATACCTAGAGCAAGACGGATAACAAAAGTCAACCCAAATCAGACGTCACACCCTGCTCCTGGGATTAAAGAGGATAAAATGATTTTGAAGATATTTGCCACGGGGATTTTCTTGGGCAATGCAAAGCTTCAGAAAGTTCTCTTTCTGTGACTTAGATCGCATGTTTAAACATCACACTGTTAGGGTTACAAAGAACTAAGCGGAGTTTGCAATTAATCCACCTCTTTGCTTGTCTGCTTCTCATTCACTTAAGAGGAAAGGAGGCAGTTCTAGCCATGGGAAAGGAAACACAATTCAGTCTTAAGAGTCTCAATAGTACTATTAGACAGAGCCCTAATTCATAAATCACTCTACACGAGTGAGCAGTCATACAGCAACATTTTAGATCAGAACATGAAAAATGTAGGCAATGCCAAAACCTAAGACCAGGGAAAAGTCCTGAAGTTTCACATAGAAAGATTATTTTTTTCCTTCAGAAATGAACAGAATAGTTGTCACAAACACAACAATGACCGCATCCCTATGTTAATTTCTGGGGTTTATCAAACAAAACCGTATCTGACTAGAAAAAGCTTAGTCAGAAAAGAGAACTGGTGCGCTGCAGTAACGTTCTTGCTATTCTCACTCCACAAAGCCTCCATGAACTAGGCCACCAGTTTGGAAAAGCACGCGCACCCAAAACGAGCTCTGAAGTACTGGACCGCAGCAGCAGCGCAGCGCTGTGGGCTTGAGGCCTAATTTCACGAGGTTTCAACAACCTGCACAGAAACGCACAGGCCCATCGCTCATCTCAACTGCAAGAAACGCAGCTCCTCGGCGGGTCCTGTGCGGCCACGCAGGTCAGCTTTGGGCTGAGGCTCCTCTGCTGTAGGAAATCGGGGGAGAAGGGGGGCAGAATGCTGACTACAGAGGGTGAAAGGACCCGACGAAGCAGATGCACAGATGGGAGGGCCATACCCTGCCCCAGAGGGGCTCCTGGGGGCGGGGGAAGAGATGGCGCAGGTGAAGAGAAAAGCGAGACCTTCCCCGTGGAAGAGCTGCGGCAGCTCCCCGCGAAGGGCGGCCAGAGGACCTCTCGGGGAAGGGGGACGCAGGGCAAACCTTCCTCCCAGAGAACAAGTGAGGCGCGGGGTCGGTGGAGGAGGCGCCCGTCGCCGGGCGGGGCGACAGCAGGCCGGGTAGGGGCTCTCCTCTCTCCCGGGGGGGGCGGTCCCGACCCCGGCCCCGGCCCCCACCCCGGCCCGGCTCGCTCACCAGAAGAGCAGATTGGCGCAGACGAAGCCGCCCAGGCTGTGGAGGGGCCGCTCCCAGCTCAGCGCCGCCGCGATGCAGCAGCCCACCGCCAGTCCCGTCTCCCCCAGCAGCGCCGCAGCCGCGGCCGCCCCGGCGCCGCCGGACACCTCCGTCGGCTCCGCATCCCCGGCCGCCGCCGCGCCCCGCTCCTCGGGGGCCTCCGGTCGCTCCCGCCCACCGCTACGCTCCCCGCCCGCCTCCGGCTCGCGGGGCTGCGCGGGCGCCGCGCTCGCCATGGCTCGGTGGCGGCCGCCGCGCTGCCGCTGAGGCGGGCGGAGCTGGGCCGGGCCGGGCCGGGCCGGCGGGAGGCGGGGCAGGGGCGCGGCCCGGCCGGGCAGCGCGAAGGGCGGGACCTGGAACTCAGCCGTTACCCACCCACCCACCGGCGCCGGTGACGTCACCGCGAGCCGCGCACCAGGCGCAGGGCGGAGGGGGGGGGAACCGCCCTCCAGGCAGGTGTCACAAGGGGTTGCGCGTGCGCGTGACAGGTGCCGGGGGGCGGTGCCTGGTGGGCGGGAAAGGGGAGGGAGGCGGCGGTGGCGGCGGCGGGCGCGCGCGCGCGGGCAGGCAGGCAGGCAGGGTGGCGCGCTCGGTCGCCCGCGGTGGCCGCCGGACCTTCCCTCGGTCGCGGCGCGCGCCTGTGTGTGTCCCCCCCCCCCAGGATCGCAGAATGTCAGGGGTTGGAAGGGACCCCTGGAGATCATCTAGTCCAACCCCCTGCTAAAGCAGGACCACCTATGGCAGGTCACACAGGATCGCGTTCAGGCGGGTTTTGAATATCTCCAGGGAAGGAGACTCCACAACCTCCCTGGGCAGCCTGTTCCAGTGCTCTGTCACCCTCAGAGTAAAGAGGTTTTTCTTCATGTCCAGGTGAAACTTCCTGTGCTTCAGTTTGTGCCAGTTGCCCCTTGTCCTGGTATGGGGCACTACTGAAAAGAGCCTGACCCCATCCTCTTGACACCCACCCTTTAGATATTTGTAAGCATTGATAAGGTCCCCTCTCAGCCTTCTCCAGGCTAAAGAGCACCAGATCTCTCAGCCTTTCCTTATCAGAGAGGTGCTCCAGTCCCCTCATCATGTTTGTAGCCCTCTGCTGGACTCTCTCCAGTAGTTCCCTCTCCCTCTTGAACTGGGGGGCCCAGAACTGGACACAGCACTCCAGATGTGGCTTCACCACGGCAGAGCAGAGGGGGAGGAGAACCTGCCTCAACCTGCTGGCCACACTCTTCTGAATGCACCCCAGGACACCATTGGCCTTCTTGACCACAAGGTCACATGGATGGCTCATGGGTAACTTGCTGTCCACCAGAGCTCCCAGGTCCTTCTCTGCAGAGCTACTCTTCAGTTGGTCAATCCCCACCTGTACTGGTGGTGCATGGGGTTATTCCTCCCCAGGTGCAGGACCCTGCACTTGCCCTTGTTGAACTTCACTAGGTTCCTTTCCGCCCAGCTCTCCAGCCTGTCTGGGTCTTGCTGCACAGCAGCACAGCCTTCTGGTGTGTCAGCCACCCCTCCCAGTTTTGTACCAGTTTTGTAAGCTTGCTGAGGGTGCACTCTGTCCCTTCATCTGGGTGGTTGATGAATATGTTGAACAAGACCAGACCCAGTACTGACCCCTGGGGAACCACTAGCCACAGGCCTCCAGCTGGACTCAGCACCACAACCCTGTGAGCTTTGTCCTTCAGTCAGTTCTCAATCCACCTCACTGTCCACTCATCTATCCCACACATCCTAAGCTTACCTATGAGGATGTGATGGGACATATAGTGTCAAAAGCCTTGCTGAAGTCGAGGCAGACAAACTCCACTGCTCTCCCCTCATCCACCCAGCCAGTCATGCCATCATAGAAGGCTATCAGGTTGTTCAGGCATGATTTCCCCTTGATGAATCCATGTTGACTACTCCCGATAACATTCTTTTCCTCCACATGCTTAGAGATGACATCCAGAATGAGCTGTTCAATCACCTTTCCAGGGATGGAGGTGAGGCTGACTGGCTTGTAGTTTCCTGGGTCCTCCTTCTTGCCCTTTTTGAAGACTGGAGTGACACTGGCTTTCCTCCAGTCCTCAGGCACCTCTCCTGTCCTCCGTGACCTTTCAAAGATGATGGAGAGCGGATTAGCAATAACACCTGCCAGCAACCTCAGCACTCGTGGGTACATTCCATCAGGACCCATGGATTTGTGAGTGTCCAGTTTGCCTAAAAGATCCCTAACCCAGTCCTCCTCGACGAAGGGTCAGTCTTCCTCTCTCCAGACTTTCTCTCCTACCTCCAGGGTCTGGGATTCCTGAGGACCAGCCTTAGCAGTAAAGACTGAGGCAAGGAAGGCATTCAGTAACTGCCTTCTCCATATCCTACTCAGCACCTGCCCCCCCCCTCTCCTCTCCACAGGCCCTGCGGCAGCAGGTGGGGGTTTACGGCAGGAGCCAGTATTCCGAGCTGCCCGCTCCTGGTGGGGATTGGGGGGGCTCGTTGGTGTCTGCCCAGGTTGCAGAAGGTAAAAGCGTTGAGGATTTTAGCTCCCTGATGGGACAACCAGCTGCCTGCTTGATTTGGGCAATGGTGTGGGATGAAACCTACCAGGAGATGTTCCTGCTGAGATGCCTTCATCTCCTCCTCCTGTATATCCCATTGACAAGCAACAGTCTCCAAAATCCTGAAAAAAACCCAACAAAATAAAGAGGAAGTGCTGGGGATTTTCTTGAGAACATGGAGGAGGCTATAGGAGTTTGATAGCTTCCATCTGCATCTTAAGTATCTGAGAAATGTACTTGAAAATCTATAGCATGTTGTCCTGTTGTCTGCACTACTAATTATCTGGCCAGCCTCAGGCTCAAATGGAAGCTTCATGCTATCTTTGAGGTGACGATGTGCATAACAGCTAATGTGGTTACTGGGGACCTGAATTCTGGAGAGCGTCCCGGTGAGAAACATCACTCGGGCATCTGTTACTGAAAAGGAACAGCCAAAAATTGGTATCAAAGAACCTGTCTCACAGTGTAAACTGCATGAAATTAAATAATTTTTATTGCAAAAGCAAGGTAACAAAAACAGAAGAATAATTTTGGATTGGGAGTTAACATCTGTTTCTAGCTTAATTAGTACCCCGTTAGCTTGATTTTTTTAATGAGAAAAGGAGTCATACTCACTTGAAGGTTGACATACCTTTTTTATTCTGAGGTAAAAGAAGGCAAAATAAGATCACAGAATCAATTAAGTTGCAACGTTAACTGTGGGTTGCAAACCTGCTGTGTGTTCTGACCAGATGACATTGGGAAGGAGTTATGTTACTTCTCTGATTCCACTACTCTATGTAGTATGTGAATTGTACCCAAGAGGAAACACACAGAACATTATTCTACACAAGCAGTTAAATTTTTTCTAAAGGATATTCTAGTTTTACGCTAATTTGTTATATTGCTGTGCTCTTGCCTCCAAGAACGTGGAGCCGGGCAGACCTGCTTGAATAATAAGCCCAGCTAAAGAGTGATTGATTGGGTGTTGTCTATGAAGGTCTGAGAGAGCAAAAGGAAAGAGACAGGCTCCCCAAGAGACTTGAAAAGGAAGGGTCTGAGAAATAATTGCAGCAAGGCTGGAGAAACATTTTGTTGTTTTGCTTCAGTTTTGTGCTGATGGATAAAACTCTGCCCTAAAAGGCTTGGTTAAAACAGGCTGTCCTCCTCAGGCTGGGAAACAGCTGTCTCACAATAAGGAGCCACCTACAGTTACTGAGGACTCCTCCTGTTGTCGCCTGGGAATCCAACGCCTCTCCAGGGTGTCTGCAGTGGTTGCCTGCAGATGCTGATTCCCTGGTTTTGGGAGTGGGAGCAGAGGAAAGTTCAAGAATGTCCCCTCTCCTCAGAAAAGGGGAGGATGGGGTCTGGGAGGGGAGGATGAGGTGTAGTTTCAGTGGGCAGGGTAGACTACAGATAGGGGAACTCTTTCAGATTTTGATTAAACTTGCATCCGTTCTAGATTACTGGCCTCTGCTTTCCTGACCTGTACCGTGAAGGACATGAACAGAAATTAGTGAAAAGTTCTTCCAGAATAAGTTTTGTAATTTAGCTAATGGAAAACAATGCTTGAAGTACTAATGGATGCCAGCTCTCCTCTTTTCACTGTTGACTGTTATGGGGCTGGGTTCATATGAAAGAGCTTACCAAAAGCACTCCGGTATAAACATCTGTGTGAGAGAAGAGGTGGATGATTCATTCCCAGCCATCTAAAGTTTAGATGTCTTTTTCAGAAAATTAGCAGTAAATATGTTGTCTGGCTTTGATCTTACTGTATTTTGATGTTTTGCCTGCCAGGGTTTAAAAGGTTGGTGTGCAGTTTGTGCTGCGAAAAACTAGGACTAGCACCCAGTGCACAGCTGCATGTGTGAGCTGGAAGGCACAGAATTAGGTTAGGGGCTGCGGTTCTGGTATCAGGGACTACAATGTAAATGATGGATGAAGACTGAGGAGAAAGATTTCTAAATGCTTTTATCAAAGCATTCTAATGCTTCTGAAATATGTTTGACGATTCTGATGTCATAGAGTAACATTGTTGAATTCAATGAGGATTCCAGCTCAAAATGGCATGATTTTTCTTTTTTTTTTTTTTTTTTTTTTTTTAAAAAAAAAAAACTTGTTACCCATTTGCTTCATTTCACTACAGGATCACAGAACAAGTTAGTTTGGAAGCCACATCTGGAAGAAAGGTTTGACCTTTCTCCCTATGCAAGCACCTTGCTAGTTGGCTACAACATGCTGCTTCATGTCATGCCCAGATTAATCTGAATGAGGTTCTACAGCACACTCTGGGCAACCTGTTCCAATGTCTGACCACGTTCATTATTGTCTATGTTTAGCCTGCACCCAGGGCTAAACTGTAACGGTCGCTCTGTTATAAACTATTTAAATCCATGACCTCACCAGCCAGGGAGGGGAATCAGGAAAAAGGAGAGCAGACCTGTGGGTAGAAGTGAAACAGATTTAATGAAAACACCACCAATAGCAACAGAGATACACAGAGTTATACTCAGCCAAATGGATATCCAGTCATCACAATCAACCAGAGATCAGTCCTCAGCAGAAGCGAGAGGAGGAGCAGAAGAAACCCCAGAAGGAACCACACAGGGGCTCCCCTTCCTCAGCCAACCTTCCCCCTTCATAATGCCCATGCCATGGTGGGATGGACTACACCTGTAGCTCACTCAGGTCAGCTGCCCTGGCTGACCTGAAACTGGTGATGGCCTGCCTGGCATGGCTGGGCTGGGATTCTGTCCCAGCCAAACCAGGACAATTGTGAAGAATATTTTCTTATTATCTATTAAAAATTTATTGTTCTGCAAGTTTTGCCCATTTCCTCTTGTTTGTCTGGTCTGCCCCTTGTAGGGGAGGACTCTGGCCCCATGTGCTCTACAACCACATATTAGGTACTTAGCAAGATCTCCATTAACCTTCTGTCCTCCAGCGCGAGCAAACCCAGCTCTCTCAGCCTCTCCTTGTACATCACGTGGTATGCACCACTGACCTTCTGGGGCCCTCTGAACTCCTTCCAGTATGTCAGTGTGTGTCTTGTATTGGGTTGCCTGAAACTGGACAAAGTATTTCATGTGTGGTCTCACACATGGTAGAAGTAGGGGAAGAATCACTTCCTTTGCCCTACTAATAACCCATAGTTAATGCATGGTTATTGACTCTGTATCCAGTCATCCCACGGCACTTCCTAACTTGCCTCTGCTTCAAATCTGAAGAATTGTGTCTTGCTCATTCTTCATACGGTAGCAGTTCTGTGACTTCAATCATCCTTGTTTCCCTGAACCTTTTCCAGTTCTAAGATAACCTTCTTGTGCAGTTCTAGTAACATCATCGCTGTTTTGAAGTGGGAGCAGGTCATGGATTTAAACAGTTTATAACAATGCTCTGTGGTTTGCTTTTTGTAATAATTTTTAATGTCTGCTTTCCTTTTTTTTTTTTTAAATTTCTAACTAGTGCAAGACACCAAGTGAATATTTTCCTGGAACTATTAAAGCTTCAGTTTTGTCCCTTACTGATAATGATCTGTGCAGAGCTTGTTCAGCCAAATCTGGGATTGGGCTTTTGCCCACACACCTCACCTGCCTCACTTTATCTACTTGGAAGTTACTCTACCATTGGATTGGACAACTATTCGTTTTCCTAAAGTCTGTTCTTTAGTCTGCCCTTGTCCTCACTTTCCTGAATTATTTGATGTCATCACTAAACTTTGATCTTGCTGTTTGTCATTTTTCCAGTTCACTATTGAATAGGTTGAAGAGCACAGAGCCCCTGCAGAACTTCATTGATGATCTCCTTCCTTTGTTGAGAATGGACCGTTTGCTCTTATTGTCTGTCCCCTATCTTCTAGCCACTTATTCCTCCACATCATTCCCTTCTCATGTGGCTACACAGCTTCCTGAAAAGACTTAGGTGATGAATTTTGCCAAAAGCCTTTTTGGAAATCCAGGTAAACCAGATTGCCCTCATTCACAGGTCTGTCAAAGAACTTCAGCAAATTTCTAGGGCAGACCTTTATTTTACAGAACCTATACTGCCTTTCCCCAGTAGATCATATTTCCCCATGTGCCCACTAATTATATTCTCTTTATGATATTTACTGATTAACATTACAAGCCTTTAGTTGCCTAGATCCCTCAAACTCTTTAAGGACTGGTGTCATATGTGACATACACACCATGGACTTTTCGTTAATCCTCTTTCTGCCTGAAGCTTCATGCATGCTTTTGTGGACTTTTTCATGCATCTCTTCACCAAACTCTGATATCTTTTGTAGTTACCATTTAAGTGTAGAATAACTTTCCAATTAATAATTGGCAAGCAGTTTTCTCCTTTGATGCACACCCTCAGCCTTTCAGCATCCACAAGGTCTTGCCTCTATTGTGGAGCATTGCTGAAACTACATCCCAAACTGTTTATTTACCTGTAATATATCATAATCTTAAACTATGGAGCAGGAATACGTTAAGTGTTGTCCTACCTTATGCAAAACACAATTAGGACTGTGACACGTCTTTTAAAGTATTTTACATACAAGTTCATGTATCAGTTAAAATGGCAGGCAGCAAGTCCTGCTCTGCTCTGATCCCCTGCCACGTGCTTCCAAAACGCAGCATTCAGTTTAACATTCCAGGTTTTGGGCTTCAGTACAGCTGTGTGGGTTGTGGCAACTAAACACCTAACTGACCAAAGTTAAAGGAAATGCAGGGAAATTCAGAGGTGTAATTGCCAGTTAGTCTGAGGGAACATCAGTCGCCTTCCAGAAACATTTGATTTCAGAGGCTGTCCTCTGCTGTTTCTCTCAGCCATCAGCCTTGCTTCTTGCTTCTTCTTTTTAGCTTCTTGAAGTAAATGCAGCATAGCAGAATGAACATGGTTTTGAGTTTTGTGTGTCAAATCTTGTCCCAACATTAGTCACTTGTTTGGTATTGATTGTGTGTTGTTTTTTCTTATTGTTTCCTTACATTTACTTATGTGTTCATAGATTTGTGTTTTCCTTCCTTTATCTAAAAGGGAAGGACAATTTATGGGAGAAATTCATTTAAAAAAACTTAACACCTTGTCATCAGCAGGATGATGCTGTTAAGAGTGCTTGCACTGCCTCTGCCGGCTTCTTAAAGTTACACTAGTCTGGGAAATTGGGCACTGACCGAGAGTGAAGAGACCAGTGTTCTGTTTCAGTGCTCCCACTGCCCTGCTGTGTGAGAGGGGGAAGATTGCTTCTACCTTCCTGATGCACTTCGTGCTCCTTGTGTATCCTGACCTGCTCTTTGTCTTCTCCATGTGATGGAGGTCTTTACAGATGGGGGTCACCTCTTTGCATTTGTGCAGTGCCAAACCTAAGCAGAGTGGAATTTCGAACAGATTTCCCAGGTACTTTCCCAATATAAACAGGAGAACTTGTAATTTACAAATCAAAACTGTGATTGATTTATAAAACAAATCTTAAGAAAGGTCTTTGCTTGCAAAAGCTTGTAAGTGACCTTAAAATTAAATACTTAGTTGCCTGAGGATATGAGACTGCTTAGCATACACATAATTATGCTGGATTATGGTAGACAATATTAGGTGGTAGGACAAAATTAAAACAACATGCTTTTGACACTGGGCCTGCAAGATGTCTATTTAGGGAAAAAATAAATCAATGAGCCTATCATGCTAAGTAAAATTAAAGTTTCCCAATTCAGACTTTTCAAAATGCTGTTATGCTGAAATGTTTATCTGTTGGGCAGCTGGAATTTCTGGGACCTAATTTGCCTTGTAAGCTAAAACTACCAGGTGGTACAAGATGAAAAATTTAACAAGAGTGACAAAATTATATGAATGTTGATGCTGCTTCTTATCCAGAAATGTTAGTATTTTATTTTTTTTTTTTCCCCACTGCTAGGTTATGCTTCTTAATGCCTGTGAACTTAAAGCTTTGAGTAGAACCCAACGATGAAATAATGTATGGAAGAATCATGCTTCAGTTTTGGGTTTTCTGTAATACAGATCGTGACCAGGATGCCCTGATACCCTTGCATCAGATATCCCTTTTTGTGTGGTTAATGTGTGTGAGAACAACAGCAAACGTTCCATTCTCAATTGCAGCAGTGTTCTTTTCTGAGTCCAGGTTTTATAGAATTGAGCTAGTGTAACAACATACATTTCTACGTTTGAGTTGTTGGCATGGCACTAGATTTAAGACAGACCAATTTCAAATTAGAGAGGATGATATCTTTGATGTAACTGTTTAGGACCTGAGACAAAGGAATTTGCAGAAGAAAATGTATGTTGACAGGCTCAACAGCTATGGTCAAAGCCAGTTAAGAAACCACTTAAACCAAATCTTTTTAGCCCAGAAATAGTACTGTACAGCAATCTCGTAAGATATTTATACAACAATTTATAGTTGTTCAACACCAAACTATGTTGCTCTTCTTGTCTGTTTAATCATGCCTTGTAGAAGATCAATGGAAATAACTGATTTTCATGGATCTAATTCTGAACTTAATTACTGTAATCTCTTAGACAGCATTACCTGTTTGAATATATGTGGTAGAGAGTCAATAATGACTTTACAGGTTGAGCTCCACTCTTCGGTTAGCTCCGCCTGAAAGCAGACCAAGCGGGCCAGCAACCTTTTTGAATCCAGCAATTGTTTAGAATTTGTGAAACAAGTGAGCTCATACGGGAGCAGTCATTGGCGAGGCAAAATCAAAATTGCTGGGAATCAGCAAATTTGTACATTATTCTTTTGGCTTTATTTGTAGGGAAAGTGATCTGAGCAAAAACATTAGTATTGTGGTAAAACTATACAACTAAATATTGTGCAGAGGAAAGTAATTAGATGCATTTGATTATTACATTGAACTTACTTTCTAGGTACAGGCTGTTGTGATCTGTCAAGAGCTGATGTTTGATGCTGTGCTTTGTTTAAAAACTGTAGTTCAATAGGTCAAGATTCTCAAAGTGGGAAGAAGTGTGGGACACTCAAAACTGGGAGCAGTTGAGACCGGAGAGAGTATGTTTGCAGTCTAAGCACTGCACCCCCGGCTGCTGCCAGGGAGGGTGCTACACATTGCGGTCTCCACGGCATCCATGGCTGCATGGGGGTAGTGGAGGTATCGGCGTGCTCTGGTGAGGGCTAGTGGCAAACAGGTAATTTCACTTGAGGGTAAAAGGTAGAAATTCTCAGTGGCAATCTGTGGAGAGGACAGTTGGGTGTAATGTTTGGTTTAGTGAACTGGCAAGCTCCTAGTGAGGAGGGGTAATGCCAAGGTAATGCCTAGCGAGAGAGAGCTGGATTGCGGCATTGCACCTAGAAGACTGACTGTGGCAGCATGGGAGGGAAAGTGCGCTCTCAGAAGGGCGAATGTAAGACAAAAGTTAGGGAAATGTCCTTCAGAATGCAAAACATATACAGTCCCCTTTCTACAGAATTTCCCAGAGCGCACATGAGATCCTTCCATATGATTGAGAAAACAGATGCTGAAGATGGGATTTCATTGGCACCTACCATTTTTTAATTCCGATAGTCAAATGAGAGCATGCTTGTGATCTTATTGTTGGTCAGTTGGTAAATATCAGGAGTGGGATTCAGGTCTGCCAAGGAGATGTGTGTGGGTGACTAGCAGTGAAGGAAAAATGAACTCTTATGTGAGAAGAAGGAAGTAGTCTAAAAAGTTTGAAAATTGCTGTTTTAAAATACAGAATACAGGAATTCTTACAAAAATAAGATGGGTAGGAAGGTGGTAAAAGGGGAATTTTTATTTTTAAGGGACCTTAGTAATATAAATTACTAAAGTTAATAATTGTGTTACGAGGGATGGGTTGGAGATCCTTTTAAATATTTTCATTACAAACATGACTGTAAGAACAGTGTTTTGATGTGTATGAAGCAAAACTAGGCAGAGGTGATCATAAAGGGCTGGACGCTCTTATGGATAAAAGAACATGTAACAACAGAGAATGAAGAATTATATGCTTGGGAATGGATTTAAAGAACTACTTGAAATCTTGTCAGTTGATTAAGTTTGGCCCTTTGTCCCCTCCTTTCATCTTTATCAGTCTAGAAGTTCCAAGCAGAATTAAAGGGATGTCACTATGAACAGGAATAGTGAGATTATGAGATACAGGTAAGGTACTTGTAGTTTATAAGAGTTTCAGACTGTTATAAAGCAACAGTAAGGTGTTTAGAACATCATACCATTCCCATCGCCTTTGTTTTTAAAGAACATAAACTGTAATAGATGCTGAAAGATGCTGTGAGGTTGATGAGGGAGAAGGGAGAACTTGCTTTTGAGAAAAGTTTATTTTAAAAACGTTTTAGTTTGAGTAGTATTGCAAAATGAAGCCTGGAAGATGATACAACTACTACTTACAAAATGTATTGGGCGAGAGGAGTGGGTAATAATTACACATGGCGGAAAAATTATTAAAATCAATTGGGCTGGAACAGGAACAAATAATCTAGTCATGTATCAACTTTACACAAGAAATTTTGGAAAACTGTCTACAGAGAAGTTCAGGAACAGCCCTCTGAACAGGGCAATGTGGGCAAGCACACCCCAGCCCCCCACTCCATCAATAAGACCTGACTGTTCAGTTAGAAGCTTGCAACTGTAGCCTTTTAAGTTTCACTCCTTTTTTTCTTTTTCTTTTTTTTTTTTTTTTATTTTATTGATGTCCCCTTTCTCCAGCCCCTCTGATGCTTAATGTGTTTTTCACTTTATGATTGCCCAAAGCTGGAGATGGATGGGGGTGTTGGCATGTCCAAGAAGCAGCCCAAGTAGCTGTTGTCCTAATCACACGTCTGGTGGACAGCAAAAATGACGAGAGGACTCCCACTTCCTTTCTTACCCCAGCCTGTTGGTTCGTGGTAAAGACCTTGTAAAATCCTAACAGATGGAACCACTTTCTGGTCAGCTCACTTCTTTGGATCGCTGCTGCCCTCTCCTGCTCGCTTCCCATGGCTGCTGTAGCATGCGTTGTTTTGATGTGTTGCACCAAAGGCCGTTGTGATGTGTTGTGGGAGACACTCTCAGGGGGTTCCTTCAAGATTAAACTTTATTAGATGTTTGCTTGTGATATAAGGTTAACTGGCATTAATAACTCAGCAGTTCGAAAGAAATAGGGGTAGATTGATTTAAAATCCCATGAACCAATTGCAAATGCCTGTCCCCCCAGTCTCACCCACCTTGCAACCCTGTGTGAAAGTACGGTCATGCCAGAGCACATCTGGTAGTTGTGTTCCTGTATCTGATGGAGCGAAACGCAGTGAGTTTCTAGGGCTGGGCACCATGCAGAATTAGTTATATTCAGGACAGTGCTGTAACATTTGGTTGGTACCCTTCTGTATTTACTTCACAGAGCTGTAAATGATCTGGAGTGCATGTGCTGTGAGAAACAGTCTGTCTGCATTGAAGAAGCTGCCACTGTTCTGCCCAAGTTGCTGTAAAATGGACTTACTCCAGCATGACTTGCACTGCTGTAGCACGCCTGTGTTATGTGTTTGTACTGGTGCAAACCTGTGTGTACCTGTTACAGCCATACGCCTCAAACACGGGGCTTGAAACCTAGGTTTCTGATGCAACACTTTTTGGGTGAAGCAATTTCCTCCATGTAACTTGTGTAATTAAGTTTATTAAGAATTCTAGCATCCTGAGAAATGGATGTATGTGTATTATGAGGCACAGGGAATGTGCTAGACTGAAGCCTGAGGATATAGGTTGAACTGAGGCACGGCTAGCTTTAAGGCGTGCTAAGATGATGACATACAACTGTATTTCCATTGCAGCTGCCACCTAGGCCAGACTACATGGTTTCTGCCCAGCCTGGGCTCCCTCAGCATGTCTAGCTGGTGAGGTCCCGGGGCTTTTCTCACTGTGGCTGTATTCAACCAGGCGCAGTCAGAGGGCGCGGAAACCCAACGTGTGCTCCCAGAGGGTTTTTGACAGGGTCAGTGTAACTGCCCAGGGGTGGCAGGTCTCCTGGAGCACAGCGAGTGGCAGCGCTGCCATCAGGGCATCCCGAGGGCAGGGACAGGTGGGCCCATATGAGCCTGGTGGTGGGAGATGGCCAGTTGAGTGGGAATTACTGCTCTTCATCCTCTCAGAAAATATATGATGGTTTCAAACCCTGAAAACCACAATGTGTACAGTAAAATTCCCCATCTCTCTAGAGGTACTGGACCACACACAGTGTTTCTCCTAAAGTATCTGCCAAGGAAGGCAGAGAACTTCACATAGCAAGCCTTGTAGTCTACAAAGGCAACGTGCACTTATGAGGACAGCACATGCTGCATGACCACGCTGTGGCTGGCTAGTGAAAACAAGCCATCTTACGTCAGGGCTACACAAATAGCAAAAGCTTTACTTGCCCATTCCTTGTGGAGTGGAATTGCTCAGGGGTCCTTCCTCTCTGTCCTGGTGGTGTGACTGACACAGACCACTTGATCAAGGAAACCCGGCCCATTACAACACAAAGCACATGCACCTTTCCAAGGAAAGGCACATATATATAGCCTACGCTGTGTTGCTGGCTTGGGTCATGAGAAGACAGATAGAATTAGGGCTTTGTGGTAAGTCTGACTCAGTATGAAGTGGAAACAGAGCACATCATGTATGTTTTCTTTATTGCTGGACATTTTTTTTTTTTTTCAGTAAGTAGGCATGATTCCTTAAAGGCTGAGGTTTTTAATAACAGTAAGGTTTTTCAGGTTTCTTTTTTTTGCTGTGGACAAAAAGATACCTTTGATCAAAGTTTTGCCTTATATTACAGTATTTCTGTACAAAAATAAAAGTTCCCAAATCAGCTTATTATTAGCTGATATTCCCCACTTTATTTACAGGGTACTGTCAAGAACCTTCATCAGGCAAGCAGGTAAAACAGAGAACTCCGTATTAAAGAAGTTGCATTGTATAACTTTGCGTTCTCCAGTCAACTCTGAAGGGCTCTGACCTTTGGCAGTCAGTCTGGGTTGAAGAGTCCAGCCAGAACTATGAAAGAGTGATGTCTTTAAAAGAAAAAAATTAACATTAAAAACTTAAGCTGACATCATGGAGTATTGAACTGATAATTGTATTTCCATATTAGGGTAGTCTATAAATATTCTCAGCTACATCTCTCTCTATAATACAGCAGATACAGAACGCAGACTTCTGCTACTTATATGGTAATACACATTTGCAATAGTAAAATCAATGTATGAAAATTTTGGAAATTACTTGTTAATAAAACTGCTTATAAAGTAACCATACAATTGTAACAACTATAACTCTGAACTATTAAAATGTACAGAAAGACTGTTTACACCATTGCACATACTTAATCCCTTTGCTTCAAAAGACTTGTGAAACACAGAATAAAATTAGCCGAATTTTACTGACAGCTCAAATGCGCATGTACAATGCGCACATCCATGGAAGCAAGGGGAAACAAAGTGTTGGCGTCCATCAGGAAGGCTGCCAGCAGCTCTCCAAAAAAAATATACCTTGCTCTTCTTCCCGCCCCCTTCCCGCATGTATACAGGCCAGTAGATTAGTGCAGAACGGATGAATATAATTTTGTTTTCAGTGTTCTGAAAGGACAAAAAAAATCCTCTTGACTTACATCAGCAATTTCAGGTCAATACAAGTTGGGTTTAATTTTGGTAAGGCACTTAGTACTGCTTGTGTTGCAGTGGATCAAGTCTTAAGGCATTTGTTACATCAACTGAAAATAATAATGCTTTGGAAAGTTTTGAATGAGCCAGCAGTTCTAGTATGTGACTATTTCAGCTTATTTTCCCCTCCCCACCCTGTGGTCTTTTTAGAACAATGTTTGAAGATATTTTCCGTGGAAACTCTGGTTCTTGGGTAGCTTGTCAACAGACGTGATCAGTATCACCAGGTCGTTTCGAGGCCAAGCAGCAATACGGTCTATTTAGAGCACAGCAGAACTGGTTTTGTTTCACCTGGAGCTGCCCTGACTTCCATGACTACTCACTGATCGAGAGGTGCTGTAGCGTTTTTTCACGATCATACTGATGTAAGCTTTCATCAGCTTGGCAATGTCAACCACCTGCCAAAAAAGCATAAAGGGCAAAGTTCTCAGTAAGGTAACAGTATGCGAATGGATTTCTTTAGACACTAACAACACAAAGCCTTTGAGTTTCAACAAAACCCTTTTGCTGTTAAACAAGTAAAAATACTCAGTACTTCTATCCATCTCATTATGTCTTCCGCACAGCTTTACAGGGATCTTGAATGAATCTGTAACATTTGCAGCAATTACTTAAATTACTAAGCAGCCTGGCTATCAGAAGACCACAATAGCAAAATTCCTTCTTGCTCTTACCTCACTGGTTTCAAAAAGCAGTTCTCTCTCATCCACCACGATCTTGTAGGTGTTGGCAAGCGGTGCACCAAATGACAAGATATGTTCATACTGGAACACCTCCAGAGGCCTTCCTTCCCCACGCTTGTAGACTGAAACTGCATCAGCACTGACTCCAAGCCACAACTCTTGTGGGAATCCCCCTTCTTTACACTAGAGGAAAAAAATGTAAATTAACAGCAAAGTGAACAGTGGGAGCCACACAACAGTTGCTGTTGACGTTCTTGTCTGTAACCAGTTTTTAAAAAGCGCATATTGGTCGTCCCTCTTTGAATGTAGCCTTTTACACTTCTCAAACTTGTCTGTGACCCATCAGGCTAGCATTCTGACCCACAGTGGTTATGGTTAACTAGTGGATTTAAATAGCTGCAGTGCTTCCTAATGGGAGTATGCTTTTAATATCTAGCAGTTTATTACAACAGCTGTCTGAGAACCATGATTATTTATGGTTTCTCTACTCTGCAATGAGATCATCATCTATACAGTATAAACTGTAGTTTGAGTGTTCAGGAGGTCTCACTCACCTCTACGTCAAAGAGAGTTGAGCCATAGCCAGGCCATTCCTTAATCAAAGCCATATACTTAGCCATAGCCTGCTCCTGGTTCATCCTCTGGAGTTTTTTCCATTTGTCAATAATGCTAGTCCTGGAAGCTGAGATTTCCTCTTTGACCCACATGTCTAACATCTGATCCTCCTCAACCTTCTGTTTGCTGACAGAGCCACTGCGAAAACTCCTCCGCAACGTTCCTTCAAGAAAGCTGGCTCGTTTCTTCTCAGCCTTCTCCGCTGCAGTAAATGTTTTGGTAGACTGTGTAATCCGAGACTTCAGCTTTTGCAAGGGATAGACTTCCTCCATTTCTGGTACAGTGGTATGCAGAGTGTAATCTCCCTGAAGGTACTGAAGACGCAAAGCTGCAAGGACCTGGAGGGTTTCTTCAGGAGCAGGATAATGTCCTCTAATCACTGCTTCGTGAGCCTATCCATGGGGGAAAAGGTAGCTTTTTACATACGAGACAGTCTTGGAAAGGACTAAGAGAGAAATGTGAAGTAAATTTACTGCCAGGCAAACCCAGGATTAGAAATAAATGATCCATCAAATAAATCAAAAGTGGTACATCTCTTGGCAAATTTGTTAAACTGGGTAAGACAGGGTTTACCAGAAGAACTACACGGCAACTGAGGAACTCGCTAAATGGGAATTACTGTAATTAGTACAGCTCTTACTGAACTCACATATACAAGAGCAACTGAATTACTAAAAAGGAAAATAAAACGTAAAGGGGATAAAATCAGGATCTAAACATCTGATTGGGAGGAAGTCATCTACGTTCAAGGGCATTAGGAAGAAAGGGGTATCTAGTTTTGCTTACTGCTATCAATAGTCTGGCTGTGAAAACCGACATTTCCAGCCAAACAAGCAAAGCTCTAGACAGCTTTGTAATAAACCTTGCTGAGGGAAAACAGTGAATCTTTGATGGATCCCAGATAAAGTTAGTAAAATGTTCATATGTTATAATGGTCTGTAGCATCAGGGGTGAGATTCTGAACCAAGATGACTCTTTCAAGTTCTAGCTCTTTGCACACCTATTCAAACATCTGGAAACGTGCAGCAGCTAGGATTTTTTTTTTTCATATGACACTAGTACAGGAAACAAACTTGCACACACACAGAAGAGCGAGCTGTCTTGCGGAAATGGAAGGACAGTATTTTAACGAGAAAGAAGAACTAAAGATTTTCTTTGGTGCCTTATGAATTAAAGGATTCAGACTTTAAAATAATGGAGGTTACAGAACTAAAACTGATGACAAAAGGGAACTTTCTTAATTGGCTGAAAAAAATTGATGACTGATATCAAAAGCAGACAATTAGGAAAAAAGAACAGAACTGATGTTAGAATGTAGTAAGTCAGACCTCTAAGATATTACTGTAATATTAATTATAGGGTTTGAATGTGCCATACTTTATAACTGAAATACTATTGGTCTTGGCAAGACAAAATATTTGGCTAAACACCAGTCAGCACAGAATGCTGCATGAGAACAATCTGCTTCAGCGACTGTGCTTGTTTTAGCTGCTCATACAGAAAACTATCTAAATCTACCTCTTAAACCAACAATGTAAATTATCTGATGCAGAACTCTCATGGATTTTCTTCTTACTGTTTGAACTTTATCACAAAGCAGAGGCATTAACTAGCTGACTCCTCTATATGTAAAAACAGACAGACAGACAGAGTGGCCATGTTTCTAAGCTCAACCAAGGCAATGTATTGCCCAGATTCTTCAGCCAACAATAAGCAGTTCTGGATTGAGCTACAGTAGTAGGCTCTGGAAGGAGTCTTTTGGTAGACTCATGATGTAATATGGTGCCCTAAAACCTAAACTGTGAACAAGGAAGAAATACTCTATTACAATGAAGATGTTTCTGATCCTGTGGAAGGGGAAACGTTCTTTATCACATCAGGCTTGCTTACCAACAGTCAGTGTCTTGCTATTGCAAATGTGTAAGAACACAGAAATCTTTATCTGCTTCTAATGCCCATTTGAAAGTAACTGTCCCCTGGAAGAATTTTTAGCCATTTGCAATATAACAGAAACAGAGGAGGTCAATCAACAATAATAAATGTCATCAGTAAGAGTTTCTGAGCAACTACAGGACTTCATATAATAGAAATCCAACTGCTGAGGCATTTAATTTTCATAATAAATCAATTTAACTTATTTTATGTTTTGCAATATGGCCTCATTCTGAGCTCAGCACATTCATTTGCACTTGATGCTTGAGTAGTAGTGCATAATCAAAACAGAAGCATAATCAAAACTCTCTCTCTGCTACCTAGATCTCTTGCCTTTTTCCTCCTCTTAAAAGTGCCTCAAAATGGAACCTTTGTCCTTTACCTGCTCAAACATAAAGGCAAATTCCACACTATCTTTTGGGACGTTTTCTGTGTCCAGGAAGCAGTAGAGCTTGAAGTAGAACTTCCAGTGCATCTCCCCAGCTTCAGCAGTGGCAGCCAGCCTGCATGGTTGTGTGAAGAGGGAGAGAGTGATCAGATCTGTGGACTCAAACTCCTTGACACCTGAAGAATCTAAGCAAGGCATCAGCTGAATTTTGCTTTGTGTACTGCTATCAATCTGGTATTGCGGACAGGAGCTAATTGTTTTAAGCCATATGTACCTGACGTCATTTGAGGAGAGAGAAGTAGAGTGTGTGTGTGTATTTAGAGCCTACAGCAAAACCAAGGGCTTACAAATGTTGACTCAGCTCTCAATGAACTGATTCTAAGCCAAATTGTTTAATAAACTTTTATTTGTGCCTCAGTCAGGTGTTGATAAAGGCAACATTGTTAGATCCTGTTACAAAATGTAATCGCACAACACTTCAGACTTGTTTTTCCCCCCACCGTTGTATTGTGGATAAAGCAGGTTGACTGCCATGCAGATAACATAAGGATGGCAAACAGGTATTGAGGCTTGTATTATGGCTTCTGATTACAGTGCTATGGGTGGTTTCAATTTTACTGGTAAGAAAAATGTTGTGAGCTGTGCTGTGGTGACTTCCACATGAAGTCAGGCAACGGGCAGTCAGAACGGCAATGACTGCCTGGAGTTCAGTTCTGCCAGGACTGGGGCAGCCAGAATGCTAGTAATGGTGGAAAAAATTGTAGTAGTGGAAAAGAAAATGTGGAAATAGTGATAAGAAATATTACTCTACTGGTGTCAAGACAGAGGAAAATCAAACACAAGTGAATAGGTGGCTCATTAATTCCTCAAAAAAAAAAAAAAAAAAAAAAAGATGCTTTTGTTCCAGAAATGGCCATATGTGTAATTCAGCTGTAACATCACAAACAAGCAAGAGAAAGAGAAAATTCAGCACTATTGACATTGGAAATTTATTTAATTGCTACTTATTAGAGTAGTGAGAGAGAAGGAGAGGCACACTCACTTTTCAAACTTTGCCAAGACATCAGCCACAATGGTTCTGCTTTCAATTGCTTTATCAGTAGTTCCATTGTATTCAAACAAAGCGAACATATTTCTGCTATCCTCCATGGCCAAGCCTCGAATTAACTTTTCAACCACCTAATGAAAAAGAGCACATGAAAAAAACCATACCATGGAAAAGGAGCACCACAGAGCAAGACAAAAAATTAGAAGAATATTCAGAGCTACGTTTTACATTAAGCTAAAAACGTTGCTAATGTTCTCATCAGCAGTATTAACTGTTGTCAAATGCCACTAAGTTTTACACTAAATAATGCTGATTCTTTCCGAATATGTACGTGCTATCACCTGACCAGATACAACCCCTGTATTTCACCAACTCAGCAAAGAGTCTTCCAGTTTTAGGAAGCAGCTTGGCTCTCTTACACACAAATACCTACTAAAGTTATTCCAATAATGCCTCTACTGAATTGCTTACTCTTTCTTGCAATTTTTCCTGTAAGAGGGAACTATAGTGAGGTAATCCTCTGCAGAATAAAGACAGTTTTTACAGCAGCGATTCCTTCAGAACATGCTGGGGGCTTGGAGGGACAGCTCTGTAAGCCTTCCCTCCCCTGAAAGGAGAGACCAGTAGAGAAACCCCCCATGCTTCTAAAGTTTAACGCTACTACTGTCTGGAACTTGCATGTAAAGGGACACATTGATTTTCCAGGGAGGCCTTACTGTGGCCTTTCAATCCTTAAAGGGGGCTTATAAGAAATATGGGAACAATCTTTTTAGCAGGGCCTGTTGTGACAGGACAAGGGGTAATGGTTTTAAACTAAAAGAGGGCAGATTTAGTTAGATGTAAGGAAGAAATTTTTTACAATGAGGGTTGTGAAACACTGGAACAGGCTGCCCAGAGAGGTGGTAGAAGGCCCCCATCTCTGGAAACATTCAAGCTCAGGCTGGACGGGGCTCTGAGCAACCTGATCCAGCTAAAGATGTCCCTGCTCACTGCAGGGGTGGTGGACTAGTTGGCCTTTAATGGTCCCTTCCAGCCTGAACCATTCTATGATTCTCTGGTTTTGTGCCAAAGCCGTTCTGTTACCACTTCTCACCTCTCCAGCTGTAGTGTGCGAGTTGATTGTAATCTTACAGGAGCCCCCACCATGGCAATAAACTGTGGATGTCATTTCCTGCCTGCCGATCAGAGCTTCTATTTCATCCCGTGATGGCACAAACTCCCTGCATTTGGTTTTCTTCAGAGATTCGTAAGTAAAAATTGCGTATTTCTCCATTTCAGTTCCCGGAAACTGGTCACGAACCCTGTGAGACAAATGTGACTACTTTAACCTGACAGTCTCTGAAACAGAAAGTTTACTTATTTGAGAAATTAATTTTTTCTCTGAACATACTTCTGTATCCAGTATGCTCTTTAATTAACATGCTCAAAGGTTTATCTTCACTGTCAAGGAAAGTGTTCTTACTTGTGATTTACTGTGGGACAACTTATATAGTTCCATCATTTTGTTCTACAAACCTAATGGAAAGAAAAAAACTGAACTATCTTTATAGCATTAACTACAGGAATCTTGTAATGACTCAGATTTGACAGCAAGATAACTATGAAAATCTTGTAATCGACTCTGCTTTTTGTCAGTAATAGTTGTTGAATGAAGACTAAACTGCACTAAGGTACCACAGAAAAAAAAGAAATAAAATATATTTGACTGCTCAGTTTTGTGGTAGTGTCACTTAGGATACTTGATTTCTATTTCTGATTTTCTTAAAGATTTTTCTCTAGACCTTACTGTTTCAGCAGTTTGTATTATGAGTATTTACTAATAACTTTAATGAACTCAGCTCTTAATTACTGAAAACTGTTGAATTCAGGTAGCTTTCAGTACAGAGTGTTTCTATAATATTTCCAGTGATAAAATATCAGCTTCTTAGAGATACTAAGATTTAATTTGTGTGGAAAAGTATAGTGACTTGTGATCTGTAAGGCATAAAAAGATTACTGCAGGATGACAGAAATGCTGTAAGATGACAATGCATCTACAGTACTGAAACCAACCTACCAATGCTGTACCAGCTGCCATGTTTTTTAACTAGGAGGCCAGTTTATGAGCTGAGTTTATAAACTGAGAAAGTGAATCAATGTTGGATTTTTTAATGTTAATAGTTATACAAAGTGATTGATATTGTTCACTAATCTTACTTTGGTTGAAAGCTGTATCTTCAGTAAAAGCATTTACAAATATTTATAAAATAGATTTAGCAAAGTGAATGACAAAGTCCTTGCTCTAGCACAAACACATGAAATTATTGAGAACAGTTTGGTGGTGGTGGACTTTCCTAATGACATGCTCTGCATTCTTCTGCTGCATCACAGCAAAAGGAACTCCACCTTCTGCTTAGTGCTGAACTGTCAATGGTGATTTATTGTTGTTGTGGTTTGTTTTTTTTTTTTTTTGATGCTCACTAATATCTTAAAATTAGATTGCAAACAGACATTTTTACCTCAAATACATCTTTAAATATCATAATGCTCTTTTACGCGCATGATGCATGCCTCATAAAACTAAGGTAAGCAGAATGAAGAATTTTTAAAATTTTTAACAGGTTGATTTGGACAGTTGAGAATGTGACCTGGGGGTACGGCCTGCAACTCATTTAAGCATGTTTATACAATTACTTTTGTCAACATTAACAAATTGTGCGTTCAGTTTAGGGGGATTTTGCTTGATTCTTCAAATGAGAATAATTCCACCAAGATCAATTCACACACGCTTTCCCCTCAACATTTTCTTTTTAGATTCATTGTTTGGCATGACCAGTTCACTAAGTGAATGCATCTTCAAGCCTCACTTCAAGATATCTAAACACTGTTACAAGTTGCGGTAAAGAGAACAAACTTCTTTTCTTGCTTTAGTCGTTCAAAGCTTCTCACCTTTTGAGATGGAACTTGAGATATTTGAGGATGCTTCGACTCGGCAGAAATGTGCAACTCATGCAGGTGAGTATTTGCCAACTATACAGGTTCCCCACGCTCCCAGGGTTAGGCACTTTATTGGTCTGCTTGATGAGCTGACAGTAGAGCTCATCTCGAAGAGGTCGTAAATCATGTCCTGTTTGGAGAACACCTTGGATTATAGGGATAGGATCAGACATAGACTCCAGCTGCTGTAAAGAATTAAATATCTTGATGGCTTCATCCTGCAGAGTTGTGTAGCCTTTGTCTTTCAGCACTACAAAAGAAAAATAGGGAGAAAGGTGCTTAGACTGAGATATGAAAGAGAAAGCACTCAGGCTTAAGGTAGGAATTGCTTAACGCAATTCTGTGACCCTTATTAGGCAGGATATTAGAATGGATCTTTTCCATTTCAAATGTATGATGCAAACTCATTTTATGAGCTATTTTGCTATTGAGATTTGTTCTACATTTAATGAAACCCCATTCTGAAATTTTCTAACATAACTTAAAAAGCCTATCTTGCTTGATTAGTGATTTTTGATGGAGAATCTTCCTTCCAGAGCAATCCACACTGCTGAAGTGTCTATCACTTTTTTGCTGTCACAAGAAAGTGAAAATCTAATCAGATCATAAGTGGGGCAAAGCATAATTGCATTATGGAAAGTGACAAAGCTACATGGCATCACTTTTGTCTACAGCAGTGGCATTTCAATTAAACCCAGACAATACCACTAAACTAAATCATTGCGATGACACTGCAACTTGCTTTTTGAGTGCTGGAAAAGGTGATGATCGTTTTTGTACTACAGGTTATTCAATGTGGGCTAACAACTTTTACATTCTACTTAAAAGAACCATGCAGTTTTTGGGCTCAAGAAATGGAAGAGATTGCTCCAATGTCTGAATCAGGCCTACTAACCACAAAGCACAAAACAGTACAGATGTACGTTATGAAGTTTCCAACCTGGCATCATACTATTACAAAAAATAATTAGAACTCAACTGCAAGTCAAGGCAAAAACTGAGCATCAGTCCATCTGTGGAGCTACATCTAGTATGGGAAGACTTTGGCAAGACTCCTGCCTCAGAGGGAGCTAGCCATTCCTGTCCATGGGGAATAGAGAGCAACCATGCTGCACTCTTGCATGGGACAACCAGCGCAAGCGCCAAGAAGATCAGAACTGTGCCTTGCCACTGTACAGGAGGGGGAGAAGAAGGAAAAGGTTTCTTCTAGTATTTTCCTTGTGATTTGAGCAGAAGGATATTTGAGTTACCAGGAAGTCTTACCTAAAATACCTTAGCTTTTAACCAACTGTGACCTCCCACCCTCCTCCCAAGGATGAAACGTCTGATCGGAGTTGTATCTTGTTTAATGCACAGTTGCAAAATAAGATAAGCAAATCCATTTAAGGACACCAAATTCACAACCATCAACAGCTCTGAACCAGTTGTTCGAAACAGACTTCTAAGTTAGTGAGTGAGCCAAGGATATTAAAAGACATGATGACACCTGTTTCCAGAGTAAATGAACCATTACTTTTTAAAACCATGTCCACTCAAATCTTGTTTCTCATGAATAATGCTTCCCACCACAACTGATGAACCACACTTGTTAATTGGAAGTGGCTGCTGCAGGTCCCCACATGGGGTAGGAAGCAACAATGATTTGAGAAGGAGAGTATGACTCAAGGAGACTGGATGAATTTGGTTTACTTGCTTATTCCAGTGCAAGGCTTTTCAAACTTGGTGGTCTTAGCTGTGTTGCTAAGTGTAACAAACTTAGATTACAGCAGCAATAGCAGCCTTCCCTTCTGTAACAGCCATGCAGGAGCACCATAAGCCCATGGCTCGATGCTAGATAAACTGCTACGCTCTACCTCCCAGAAGAGATCAGGGAAACTTCTGTGTTTTTATTATAAACACATATTTTGCCTACCGTTAATTCACTATAACCCACTGACTAAAAAATCCCATCCTCTCATTTAGTCCTTCATAAGAAAAAGTGTTTCTATGATTGAAAAACTTACAGTTTAGATTGATGTCCCCATACGGCAGTGGCAGTAATGGTGAGTGCAATGGATGATGGGTGTAACGGAGAATAGGGTTTCTCTTATAAATCTGTTCAACCACATCAGCATTGAGGCAGTTTTCCTATTGGGGGAAGAAAAAAAGCAGGATTTGGGGTCCAGCATTAATGATAATGCAATTCTTTGTGCCCTTAGGCTGGCTGTGAAAAAAAATCAGTCATCAGTGTTACCAACATTATTCGGTACTAAATCCAGTTGTGGGTACTGTGGCTGCCATGGCGCTCTGCGGGCTATGAAAGCTCAGTATCTGCTAACCTCAGGCCTTGCATAAGCTTACTTTATCAGTGCAGTAAAAAACAAACCACAGTAGAGCTGCAGGAGACAAAAATGAAGTTTCATAAAATTTTTTGAAGTGTGTTTTCATTTTACAATCATTTTTGCTCCAGTATTGCATAACTGGAATTGAGACATTTCCATTCACATTTTATTTAAAAATATTCCTCCACTACAACTAAGCGGCCTTTTCAGTTAGAATCTACAGGACCTACCATAACAAAATAGTCCAGAAGAACTGTTGCTGTAAGCCTGGTACACCCACTCTTACATCTAAATAATGTTTTTTCTTAAGCCAAGTTTGACAGATGTGTGACCACTGTCTTCTATCTATCCTCAACTTCCACATAAGTCTATGGCTCTGAAGAACAGCGTTCATAGTCTCGAAATTCAGACTTGATACTTCTTCTCCCTGAGAGAAGAGGTGGCACTCTCTAAGGGAAAAGGTTAGAAGCAGTTCTCCCCTCTTGCTTATTTTTTTGGACTCTTCTGAGAATCGTTACCCCCCTCTCCTGAGCGCATGTTAGCAAAATTCTCCCAAAGGACGCTCTGGCTCTGCATGAAGTGTCTCCAAAGCAGTAAGCATTAGTTGAATATGTTTCTCATCATGCAGAGACATGAGATGCTTTGCCCATGCTATCATAGAACAAGAAAAGAACCATAATGAAAAAAAGTCACAAGAGCTGTCTGTGCTGCTCACTGTGGACATAGCCAAAAGGGTCTGCTAGCTCATGAACCTGCACCCTGCACTCTACTGCCAGGCATAGCAACGTCTGTCAAGTTACACAAACCAGTAAAACTTGTTACTGTTTTCATGGAAAAAAGTTATCCCTCTTGCCCTCCAAGTTGCACTTCATACTTTACTCTTGTACTGTTTAGATAGAAATTCCTTTATCAGGTCAGTGAATACATTCAGGTTGCACAATTTCAGTCCATGTCACTGTGTGATTAAAACTTAATTTTCTGCTTTATTACCCAATAGGGCAAAGCCAACATAAAAAAAATTCAAGCAACCGTTCTTTCCCAGCCCTCACCCTTCTGTTTGTGCCTACCTTAATATCCTGAATAAGTTGCTGAGTTGGAGTATCAATTGGCGCTTTTGTGTCAATCACGTTCTGGATGGCACTTGACCAGCGGGTCGCCTCATTAAGCAATTTTGTGTAGAGACGGTAACAGTGTTTGCGTCCATACACAGTTACATTCCAATAACCTAGCACAACAGTCAAAATTATTAATCACAGAAGCTGTAGCTACAAAAATACCCCAACTTCTATCTGAAAACAGCTGCAATCCTATCAGACCCCAAGTGCTGCATTCTGGATCACGCTGGCAGTTTTTCAGGAACTACCAAGTTGTACAAGTAAGTACTGTAATACAAACACTATGGTATTAAAGGAGATTCTCTCCTTTAAAAAGGCCTAGGAGTAACCTCAGAGTACAACCACCATCACGCAGCCTCTCATTTTATCCAGTAATCCTAGTAAAAGTGACCATGAGACAACACTATGGAATACTGTTAACTGCCTAAGGCTTGTGGGCCCTACTTTTCCAGTCCTGTCTCTAACAGGAAAATCTGAGACAGCCTTGCCTGGTATGTGAGAGTCTTTCATCATGTGTGGCACAGGTATAAAGAATGAACGACCTCTTCTGTAAGAAAGTCATTAATTTTCACACCAATGAAGTTGCAACTATGATAGGAAGAGCTTTTCAGCTCAAATTCTCTCTCTGCATCATTGTACAGGCTTTTTATGAAGCAGATTCAATTAACGAAAATTTATTTCATCGTTCACTAGCAAAAGTCTCTTTGAAATGTCAGTGACCCCAATGAGACTGTCAATAGTCACTTCTCATTTGCAAACAGCCACTTCTGAGTTGAAAACCAGTTTTAAAAATGCACAGGGGAGCTGACTCAGAGGTAGTATGTAGGTTAGCACAAATTGGACTCTTACTCTAGATCTCCCTATACTTGCTCCACTAATGTTAATTCTCATAGTTCCTCAGCACATAAAATAATGTATGAGGAGAGTGCAACCCATCTGTCTTTCCCCAGGTCTTTGATGTGTAAGCGTAAGTGTTCAAACTGACTTAGCAGCAGTGTCAGTCTATGATAACTTGAAGGTTGGTGAGAACAAATGTTACTCCTGTAGACATTATTACCTCTGTTTTCTGCCCAATAATTCCCTGTAAAATCAAATCAAACTGCAACCACAATAGTCCATTTAAAATATTCTTATGCACTGTGTGTTGCATTACTAGGTAGTAGGACAGAAGGCAACTGAAAGCATTTGAACAAGAGCAAACAATTACCTGTCTCTTTGAAGATTTTTTCATCAGGTGGGACCACTGAGCAGAGGCTGTTCAGGACCAGTGTACCCAACTTCAAAGCGTTTTTCTCTGAGCTCTTGTAGTAGTCTAAAGAATTGTGTGTCAAAACAAACCAACGCTTCTTTAGTTTTAATGAAGACATCTTTGGGTTGTTCTTTACTTCCTTGTGTAGCCATCCTGTTAAAAACACAATTTGAATCACACTTTTTTTTAAACAGCATTGGACAAAATTAGGTTGCTAAAAGTTAGTTGTATACTTTCAACAACAGCAAAAATACGATGTGGAGTGTTTAGCCCACGTATTAAACAGCTTTGAGTAGAATTCTCAAACAATGAAATGATGAAGATAAAACTAATATGAAAATTTTTCAACTTCTGTGTTTACCTAGAAAAATTCTTTTGCCAAGTTACAAAAATACTTTTGTCATCATTACAGTGTGTTCTTACATGGCACAGCAGGAGTATAATTTCAGCTGTATTAATTTGTGAGTAAACTCCACCATACGAAGATGAGGCTCCAACACTATCATGCTGGCATATTACCCAGACTGTATTGTGGGAAGAATCTCTTCGAAGCTTAATAGATGTTTATCTACTTTGTTACTATCCCACTTAGTTCTTACCCCTCACAATGAATTCTTGTCCCTCCACTCTAGTGTCCCCCTTTGACCTTTGGAGCAGTGTTATCCAGTGATGCATCTCTTCAGGAGTGTCAGCGTTACAGTGGAGAACACGATTAGCAGTGATGATCACAAATGAATTTGGTCTATGAAAATAAATGAAGATTGAAAAAGCCTTTACAATCAACATATGCCCTGTTTACCTCACTCACCACAACCATAAACACTGTCCATTATTTGCATTTTCTATTCAGACAAATAGTGTCCACCTCTAGAGCATTTATTTCAATACTACTAAACCTAAAAAAATTACGCACTTGAAAAAGACTCAGTTATGTTGGATTCACACCAAAATCCTAGGGCTCTGAATGGTGGGAAAGTTTACATTAAATAGCAACTTGTCCTATCTCAAAATAAATCTATGGTGAGAAAAACCTCCAATCTTTAATCAGCTTTGGATGTGAATCAGAACTCTATTTCAGGGTCAGATCTGTTTAGAGTGTCTGCTTCAGTAGTTACATTAGCTAAAACCGACTACAATTTGCAAAGGTCTATAGTGAAGCAGCATGCGAACACAGATTCTTTTATTTTTAATGCAGTGCAACCCAATTCGCAGAGAGTACAATCTATTTTTAATGAGAGTCTGGCTTTTACCCAATCCTACACCAGGATTCACTGAAGCATGAAGAACTAGCCCCAGTGAACTATGCTGACGGCTTTCTGGATTAAAGAGGCAGGTTCTTCAGCTTACAAACACTTGCTTTAACCCTTTACCATTAATTTTTTCATCCTGGAACACACACAGTTTCTAAGAACTGTACCAGATGTAGAAAATGGGAACAATGCAGTCTGGGCCACCCCATGCATGAGAAGCTCACGGGCCTTCCTTTCACAGTTCTTGCAAGAAGGTAACTGGATAGAAATTAGAAGCAATCAAAAAACTGTTTATGGGGATGGAGAGATTCACCCAAATGCAACACAATTCTCCACACCCAGTGCGTGCTCTGTAAAAGCTAGGTGGATGACAGGATAAAGAAAAAAGTAAATAAAACTATTACAAAGAAAAATTAGAAAAATGTGTGAAGGGAAGTTAGAGTAAATCAAGTAACATAAGAACTGTGTAAGTTATTTTAAAAGTTATCTGAGAGTTATCCACAGCTAATGCTCACCAGTGCCATAGAGGAGGGTAAAGGAGTGACCAGAAACCAATGTTTTGGTCACACTCGCTGTGGTGCTGCAGTGCTACATTATTCAGTAAGAGTGGTGGATAAGGAAACAAGTGTAGGTGAACTGAAGAATTTTGTTGACCATGTTTTAACATTTGTGAACAGAAGGCAGCTTCAGACAGAGCTACATGAAGCACACTCTAGAAAGCTGCATGATGCGAGATACAGGACAGAAACTATAGATGAGCTGTAGCAAGAGAACTGAACAAAGAGTGCTAAGGTATAAACTAAGGAAGATCAAGCTATAGAACAGGAGGTTATGATCAACAGTAGTCAACCTTACAGGCTCCCCTCTCCTCCAAATGATGCAAGTCCCATTCTTGGGATTCTTTCTGAATACAGGTTCAAAGGGCACTCTGCTCAGCTTCTCTCTTTTGAGCTTGCAATAGTGGGTTCATATGTGTCAAGGTAAAAATTGCCTGTACTAGTCAAATTAATTTCCTAATTGAAAAACCTTCCATCACTTCAGACTCAGAACTAAAAAAAAAAAAAAAATTACAAGAAAAAAAAAATCTGTGTCAAAAATGCTTAGAGGAGAAATGCCTTTCTAACTTAAAATTTTAAAAGCTCTGGACATTTGTGTTGTATTGTTTAGGAAACCTGGGCTTACAATCACTGTTACTTGTAGTATCAGGGTCTTGGCAGGCCAAGGACAAACCAGTAACTTAAACCCAGCTGTTTCACACATGTGCAATGAGGAGACTGAAATGAACTCCTACAGTACAAATAACGCCTCACAGCCAATAATCTTATAACCAGTGTCATAGCCTGAACACGGATTACTTCTTATCCTCCAAAACACTGTTACTAGTTCAAGAACTAAAAATATCCTCAGGGTTATTTTTATGCTGCATTGTCTACTTTGTTACAAGACATTTTTATTCCGGGAAATAATTCTTATCCCCGTAGAATACAACATTCTTGCATGAGAAGCTGAACATGAATTTTTCTTCCTGCTATACTGCTAAAGGTCTCAAAAATAAGTTGCTCTTTCAGGAGCATTATGTGTATAAATGAAAGAAATATTTAATCTTGTACTTTTGGATCACTTTAGTAGCTGAACAGTTATTATATGAAGCAGCGTCAAGGAAGCCAAGTGAATGCCCCACAAAACCCACCACCATTCCTATTCCGTGTTTTAACATGGGGTGTTTAGTACTATGAAAAGAGAGGCTATAACGAATCACACTAATGCACAGTTGGTCGGTAGAATATAGAGACTAAAGTATAAAGCATCCAATTTTGGCTAGAGAAAGGAGAAAAAGAAAGTCACTAGGCATGGTTCTGACTTACCGATCTGGATTGTCAGCAGCACAGACAGAATCAATTAGTCCTACATCGAGTGTACCCTATAAACAAATATTCAATCAGAAAAGGAAGATGACATTTACTATTACACTACTCACAGTATTCTCTCAGAGACAAGGTGAAAGGAGCATCAGCTTTCACCAAGCAAAACGAACTGCAGATTTGGGCATCAGTTTCTCTTAACCTTTAAAACTGCAGAGTGTAAAACTAAGAGACTTGGACGAACAGATCCAGTAAAAGATTATCTCCAGTTAAGATGAAGGCAGCTCCAAAACTGCTCTTCTTTTTTCTATGCTTCCAAACCTGCTTGATTTTTTCACGTAAAAGCACCATCCCAATATAAACGACATCCTCTCAGAACAAACTTCTGAAGCCATTAAGCAGAAGGTTTTATTTCCCTTTGATTGATTATCAGGTTCCAAATGTATCCCATTTATTCCCAGTGTACGTTGTACAGAATGATAAATGCAGGACCAGAGAAATCTCAAATTTTCAACCCTTGGGTTTTCAATTTACTCACCAACTGTATCTCCACAAAACTTCAAACTTGAGCACACACTGTGGTGTGACAGGGAACTGGGTCAGAAAAAAAACACCCCCAAAACCGACTCATTTTTCATCAAGGTGAATGACGGGAGAAGAATCGGAAGTCACGCTCTTTTCTTGTATAGCTGCAGGACCAAGGACATGGAGCCTCTAACCAGTGCCACAGCTACCATCGCATTTAAGGAAATTAGGTTGTGACTCTCAGAAGCTGTGGCCACCACAGTTACCTTGTTTTCCAAAAATATTTGCTGTGAAAAGCTCTTCAGATTTAGACTTACCACAGCATTCTGTGGATTTGCCTGCTCATCATGCATCTCTCGGATCTCTTGCTCTGTGGACGCATGGACTTGACTCAGTACACTAAACCACTGGCTGTGGAGACAAAGGCAGCAATGTAAGTAAAATCTTGCTTCTGTACAAGCCTTCTGTCACCTTTGTTCTGGAGAGATCTAGCAGGTTCTGCAGGTTTTTTAAATTGCTTAAAATTCCTTTTGTCAACATGCATCAAAGCAGCAAGGCTTTGTGTCAGTTCAAGTAATACTGGGTACAAGCAAGCCCCTCCAGATCTCCCATCCAAGCTCATGTCATACCCTTCCTGAAGACAAATACCTTGTACAAAAAGTAGCATCTCTGAAAAACTGGCAGTAAGCACACTGAAACATCTGAGTGCTTACAGAATTTTTATAACACATTCCACAGATTTCATCTGGAAAAAAATATTTTACTAGCTACACACAAAGCCTTTAATCGGAAACCTAACCTTTGGATTATAAATTCTGCTGCGCTGATTGCATGACTGGTTTCTTACAATGACACTTCTGCAAAGACATCCCAAGCCCATCAAATCCTCTGTAGAAGCACAACTGGGAAGGGAAAAAGAATAAAACCCCAAGCAAATACATCTACATTTTTTCCCCCATAGAGCTCTGGAAAATCCAGCTGCTGGAAGGACCAGTGACATTGAACCAGAGCCCACTGGTGCCACTCCGGTGGCCTTGTATATACCCACAACAGGAAAACTGGCAGAGTGGTTTCCAGTACTTTATCCCCTAGTGCTGAGCAGCAATCACAGAAGGATTTAAATCCAACCACACCTTCTGCTTCTGGGAAATCTCTACCCTCCTGGCACTTGTACATCATGAAGCTCAACTGCTCTAAGCAATCCCACTGAAATCTGAGGACAGAGCTTGGCCTGTTCGGCAGGTTCCTGAATGCCACTCTTTTAAGATATGAATTTGCCATTCTAATGGAAACCACCTGGGGTCAAGTTTTCAAAGGGCTCAAAAGCCCAGCCCCTAAAACAGACCTCCACTTTTCTGCAGGGACTCCTCCACCACTACCAGGTTGAGGAAACAAATGCAGAACTACTGGATTTAAATATGAAGTTATCTTTTCTGCAATTGCTTATAGTCACAGAATTTATGCCTAGGACCCTGAAGTGTGGCCTCCTTAACTCCAGCATTCAGAAGCCCAATGTTCCCCATAATGTAGACACCTGGAAACTGAACAGCCAAAATACCTTGAGAAAACCTGTGTAATCTGTCAAACAGTAACATTGCTGCATGTCCTAAATCCTTTCTAACTGCTTATGCTTTCATTAGAAACAATGCAAGACATGAACAAAAAAGAAGATTTAGAGTGCCTGACAATAAAGAAGACAAGAACATATTTAGTTTTGATTCTTTTGTTAAGACAGAGAAATATCCACAGAGAAGTTGTGCTTAATAATTACTTTGCTGGATGTAAGACAAGGTCACTGAAAAACCCCTCAAAATGAGAGAAAGGTCATCTAGACAGAAAGAACCATCAGATGAAGAAAACTAAACCTCATCTACCAAAAAATTCCCACAAATTAAATTCAGCTTTCCTTTTTGGGCTCAGGAACTGCAAATGTATTTAAATGTCAGTCTTCTATTCAAAACCAAAAAAAGACTACATAGCACCGTACGCACCTTTAGTAATAATTTATTATTGGATTTTAAAGAACAATTCATAATTTCATGTAATCTTTGTGTAAAAAATGAAAAAGAAATTAATCATGGCACTTTTCAGAAGACAAAGGCAGATTTTACTCTCCTCCTGATTTCTTCCCTCTCAGGACCTCCTTTGTCTTTCAGCTGAGCCCAGAACCCAGGAATAGGGAAAAAGACAGACTAGAGGTTTGAAAGGAATAAACCTCACTGAAGCCTTACTTCTTTCCTCAAACACACTTCCACAACCAAGACAGTAATTCCTCTTTTGGGGTTTTTGTGTATTTTTTCCCTTCATTTGAATAAAAAGCAACCTCAGATCATGATCTAGCCCATGTACAAAATATTTTTTTTCCAACAGCAGATCCAGAACCAACGCAGTCCAACAACGTTGTAATTCACTTTTAACAACCCCAAACATTAACGAGGCTTTGACTTAAGCCTTTCTGCAAATCCTTACACATCTCCCTCATTACAGGATCCTGCAATGACTGAGAAAAAAGAAACATGAAATACACTTGTAAAATGTAATTTAATCTGGATGGTGTGTTATGTGTACTGTATACAACAATAGCGTTGTCTCCTCCTCCATGTTTAAGAAAGAAATGAAAGAGATGCATGACAACAGACAAGTCTTTATGCTGATAATTTCTTACTGGTCCCTAGGGCACATACACAAGTCTAATAAAAGACTTTGGGTAAGACTTCTGTTTAAAAATACACTTGCATCACACAAGAATCTTAATGATAACTGCTGGAAAGCTCCTAATTTATTTCAAGGATGCCTAAAAAATGAAGAATGATTCTGCATTGTAAGCACTGCAAAATTTATACTCAGGGTCCTGTGTTATGGGAAGATATTACCTTTAAAAAGAATACAATATGAAGCAACTTTCAAGGCTTCAGAGCAAAGTAGCTCAAGTGATGTTGACACAGGCATTCTGTATTCTGGCCTTGGGGCAGCAAGACAGTGGGTAATAAACTTTGATTACTAAGTTCACTTTATTTAAATGCTTGATTTTTATGAGCAAGCATATTATCATCTCACATGAACTGTAGTACTGTAGTGTGGAGACTTTTTTTTTTTTTTTAAAAAAAAGATGCACTACAACTGATCTGACAAGTCAAGCTTGCTCCTCACCTACCAGCCTCCCCCACCAGTTTGACACGGATCCTTTGGCAACAAAAGCAAGACCCTTTTTAAAACAGCAGAAAGGGGAAACACTCTCTTGCATGCTTTTCTTACTCATAAACACGCTTTCACCCTAAAATCCAGAGACCACATTACAACTTATATCTGAAAAAATTTTAGTCTCTGCCCAGGCAAACAAACCCCAGCCCTAAAGAACTACTTTATTTCAGATTACAGGGTCTTAAATACTGATTTAATCTACGTAGCGAAACACAGCAGGGTAATACACAAGACGAGCATCAACAGTTGATGACTGCCTGCCTACAGACATACTGTATTTCAGAAAGTTGCTAGTAATAAATGGGTAACAGCCAAATTCTACGCAAATTTTCATTAGCAGTCTGACTTTTCCCAGTAATGTTCTGCCACAAGATTTTCTTCTCAGCAGGCCTTTTGAAAACGTGTTAAATGCAACATGTTTAACACAGCCTGACTCTTTTCTGACAGTGGGCAAACAAATCAATGACAAGCACAAGTCAGAACGGCATAGAGGTTAAAAAGGAAGAAAAGAAAAAAAAAAAAGAAAAAGGCCTGATGATTCTCATACCTTGCATCCTCAGGAGACTCAGCAATTAAGTGGTAGGTCCTATCACCCATTATTAGATCAATACCATTTTCTTTGCCTGTATTATCAACAATCTCTCTGAAAAGCAGACATATGTTATTAAGTTCTGTTCAGTAAATTTTTTTTTTAAATGAACATAGGCATTTTAAAGACTTTTCTACCACTACCACAATGATTTCAAACATGAAAAAAATTGTAAATGCATACAGAAGACACAGCTTTGACACATGCTAGCAAATATATTCAGGGCCTATTAATGATACCTTCTTCATTGTAAGTTTGCCTGCAGCTACAGACTTGGCAACATGCCCCTAATTGCCTTGGGAATTATTACAGGCTAAGTAGGGCCTCTAGTCTGGGAGAAAACATAGATGGGTTCAATACAGCAGCAAGTTTTCTGAAGTATTTGGCACTGGCTTAGCTCTGGAGCACTCCATAGACTTAAGAGAGGGCCAAGTAAGGACAACAGTTGCTTTCAATAACTTCTTCACACACACTCTCATGCTTGTGTTCACACAATTTGAAGACAGGGCACTCAGCATCTTCCCAGATGAAGCCCCAGGAAGTATTTAGGAGGGACAATGGCTAACATAAAAACATATAAACCTACTTCGCTGTTCGGACATCAATGGCACCCTTTAGCTTTTCTTCACTGTCATTTTCAAAGTACATCAACCTGGACTGTCTGAGAACGAACCATCGTTTCTTCCAGTTCCTTCTTGAAAGCGTAGATGATCCACCCCCCTTTTTGTGAAGCCAACCTTGCTTAAGTGCTTCCTGCTTGGAACGAAACCACAGGAAGGTCTCATCTTTCAGGACACACCAGCGTCGCTTCCATGTGTTTATTATGCCACCTGGCAAGACACACAGATGTGGGTTTATACATAGCTAAGACAAACATATTATAAAACAGAAGCTGTGACCAAACCAACGCTGGAAGATGCTGACCTGCAACACTGCAGTTAAACTCAGACTCTGCAGTAAGCCGCAAAACCAAAGATCTCATTTTTGCATATCCTTAAGGCCACCAATACTGGCAATCTAAAGACCCTTAAATTATAACAAAAACATATATGTAACATACAAATAATAAATTATTAAAAAGTCCCGTTGTATACGAGAATCAGATCTTTCACACCATTTTCAATGTATCTCAATGGTAATCTAAGAAAAGTTCAGTGTTCAACCCTTTCCTCTCTCCAGGTTATTAGGAGGTAACAAAGTTCAACTCGATACCACAAAACCTGAAACAGCTACACTTAAGAGTAGGAAATACACCAGTGTGAGCTCAGTCATATCAAAGGGTGGCTCTATAGGAGAAAATACACCTTGCACTGTAGTTGCATCACAGTCATAAAAACCTTAACCAAACCAACAGACTCCTGTCATTCCACACAAACTTACTGCTAACTGTGTCAGAAAGTAAAAGCCATGCTAGTGATGACTGCATTATTTTTCACACAAATGTAGCTGTGTGCACATTCACAACTGTTCCTATTGCAGAAAAATAAGTTATGCCACAGTGATGAGTATCATACAAGGATTCATCTAGATTATAATTTACTATCAGTCATCAGAAGATAAAACCAAGAATCATAACCAGAGAACTCCTGTGTATATTATACTTTCAGACTCTCTCATTTGCCTTTGCCATACCTATCTTTCTTTGTGTCTTTTGGATCCAAAATGAAAGTTGTCAGAGGTCTGTAAAAGTGGTCTGCAATGCAGAATGCTGTCTATGTTTCAAGGTTTTGATAGCAAGAATCAGCTTTCCTCAAAATTTGATACAATTTGACTTCCTGAGTTATTTTGCTATATTTATACTGGATATTTCATTGTTTACGAGCCAGAAAAGATGTAAAATGAAACAGGGGCAGCCCAAATTGTTGATGTTCCTTTGCAGAGGGGAAAACCACTGCTAGATGTAAGCCACTGCCAGTAACTTAATTTGGGAGCAGCTGAGATTAAGTTAAGTTACTTTTCTGTCACCCTTTGAAAAATAAGAAAATAGCTTAACTCTACAGGAATTGGAGAGCAAGGTATAATAAACATTTCTGGTTATTTTGTGTATTTAGCAAATTCTGATTCAACCAGTACCTTTCATGTACAGAAAGCTGTGAAAGTAGGGCAGACTGACACAGCTATAGACTGAATCCCTTCGGTAGGAAAGTTCATCATCTGTATCAAACCTGGAGTCAAAATCTTCTTCACTGTCTTCAAACTACAGAAGAAAGAAAATATAGGTGAAAGATCTCTCAGGGAAGCGTTCAGATAAAATTGGTTTAGAAGTCTTCAACTAAAACATTTTATGATGTATTGGAAGGACATGATTCCTCATTGGTTTTTGCCCAGCTAACAAGGAAGGAGTACATTATAGCAAGTTGCAACTTGCACTGTTTGATTACACACTAGCCTGTCTGTCATGTAACAAATCTATGAAACAGCTTTGTACCTGCTCAGGGAAGTTATCCCTTTGCAAGAGCATGGCCAGGGTATGTTACCTTCTGCTACCTCCCTCCATCACTGAAGTGCTGTGGGTGACAGTTTAGAAAAGTGTTGAAGAAGAAACATATTCTACAAGCTGCGGTAATAGTTTTCCTCCACCTTCACCCCAAATAACCAGAAACTCTGTTCTGTCTCTGCCACACATCCAGAGTCATGCAACAAGAAGTCATCCTCAGCAGAGACAGCTGAAAGTGTTTCCCTCTTAGGCAAGAACTGTCAGCTTAATGCAATGACCATGATGGCACTTTGACTGGTTTTCATTACCTCAACCGTAACAGATATTTTAGTGTTGACGTTTTCGTTCGAAATAAGTCAGTGCTGCTGAAATACTTTTTCACTTTCCCAGTCAGACAGTCTCACAGAAGTATCCTGTGAGTGGTGGAGGAAATCATATTCTTCCAAAAAATATTTGTAGGAGTAAAGCCCACAAGATGCTCAGTAAATAGCACTGAAGAAGGGCTCCTCAGTATGAATGTCTGCCTCAATAATTTTAACATTTGCCATCATGTGAAATTTACTCTCCAAGTAATCTCAAAATGCACCTGGCATTTCAGGCACTTCTGCAAGCAGCTTATTCCTCCATACTGTTGCAACTTGCATGCAGAACTGAATCTGTTTTTTCTGAAATCAATTCCCCACCATGCTACCTGGTGCCCCGACTCCAAACACACACACACAGAAGAATTTTGCTTATGAATTGCATCCAAGGCCATGTGCTGAGCTCCTCACCAAATAACGTGCAGTTCTGCATTAAAACAGATCGAACCATATCCTTGCATAAGCCTAGAATGCAAGCAGCACCTGTGCTGCCTCTAACTCTAACGCACTCACCCCAGTACCATCTAGAAGGCAACGGACAGCCATGTCCACACGCAGCCTAAGCACGTCAAACTACAGAACACAGACACTTGTACGAACAGCTACAGCGACTCTGTGGCTGTACAGTAGGGGGACAGCCCCCCCCCCCCCCCCCCCCCAGTCAGAAAGCACATATCAATTATTAGATAATAAAAACAATGATACTTACAGAAGACTGAGCTCCTTCAGAGCTAAATCTGTATGCTCCAGAGCTATTGTATGTCCCCAAGGAGCATCGGTAGTCCGGTGACCACTGGCTACTGTGCGAATTAGAGAAGGTCACACTACTACCAGAAGTAATAGCACCATCTTCATAATCGTCTTGGTCGTAATCATAGTCTCCATCGGGAGAAATAAGTTCCACAGAATTTGGGGGTTTATACGACACATTTTCTGGCATGCAGTATGTGGATTCACCACTTGAAGAGTTCTGGAGACTGACTGTATCATGGGTAGGAGGTATAAGCATGGTGTTGCTAGCAGCAGGAATTGTTGGCACCACAGTATCATTCATATAGGGATCCTCTTCTGAGGAATCATCGCTTGTTCTGATGCCACTGGTCCTTTGATCAGAATGGCCATGCTCACTTGGGTTGGGCGAATCCTTAAATGCATCATCATCAGCTTCAAAGCCCTCATCTACCTCCTCCTCAGGATATGGCTGGCTGAAGTTGAAATTGGGCTTTTCACTGCAGGCATTTCCAGTCTGTTCAGTCAGCTCAGCAGGATACCCGTTGCCCACAGAGAGAGACCTCTCAATGTTTCGGACACATTCATCAATCTCATCAAAGTTCAGAGATTCCAGGAACTCCTGGGCTGCTCGACATGCTTCATCCTCGAGCCGCCGGAGTTCCTCGTCTCGAAGCTGCTGCAGCCTCTGTAATGAAGCCTCTGTCAAGGACAGCTCCTGCTGCTTCTTCACGCGCTGCAGGTCTTCAATTTCTTTTTCTAGACGCAGGATTTCTTCCACCTGCCTGCTTTCTTTCTGCTTCTCCACCTCTTGCTTCAGCTCTGCCTCCTCCTGGGCTTTCTGAATGGCAGCCAGTTCCTGCTTCTTTCTCTCTTCTTCAGCCTGCATTCAAAATAAAGTAAACTAAAAATTAAAACAAAACAAAGCCCCTCAATGCAAGATTCCCTTTTACAATTTATTTATTTCTAAAGCACTATGGTCCCACCATGCAGTTCATTTAAAAGGACCCTTAGCCCTACATCAGAAAGAAAAGAAAAAACAAAACCAAAAGCATGATTACATTTCCTCACAGATACTGGAAAGCTCAAGTATGTGCAGAAAGTTCAATCTTTGCCAGATATTAAATGAAGCATGAGGTGAAAGAATTTTCCATGCAAACAGCTGTATCAAGTTCCCTTTGACTTTATCTGCCAACTGCTGTAATAAGTCTAGTTTAAATGCCACAAATGCTGTTTATTTTTTTAATGGCTGGGTTGAGATACTCAAATAGACACGATGGCTGAATGTATCAAGAATATCATTTACCTGCTGGGCAAGACGCTCTGCTTCTTGCCTTTGTCTTTCCCTAAAAGTGAGGGAAGAAAAGAAGTTAGTAAATGAAGCTCAGTGTAAGCTCATCACATACCTTTGCTAGGGCAATAGCTCAACTTACAGAGATCATCAGCCGCATGGAAAAGACAGCCAAAAATAAGGCCACCACAGATATGTTTGTGAATATGGAACTACCATCATAGCTACATGCATCTTCTAGCAAAAGCAGCAAAGATTTCCAAAATCACTCGATTGAGTATAGCCTGAAATAAAGGCTACTCAGACCAAATCCTAATATGGCAGACAGGAGAGTGATGTAAGACAACACACTGCACCTTTCTTCCTCCTCTTTTCTTCTTTCCTCCTCTTGTCTCTGCTTCTCCTCTAGTCGCTCCCTGTAAACACGTCGAGCAAGCTGGCCTCGCCGCTGCTTCTGAAGGATTATGGCTGCTTTCTTCAGGCACAGGAACTGTTTCCTACCACTGAATGCTCTGTAGTTCTTCTGTATCACAACCACATAGTAGAGAACCTTTCTATACCGCTTTCTGGGGGGTAAAAAAAAAAAAAAAAAAAAAAGGCAAATGTCTAAGGAAACAAGGCACTAACGTGTCATGAGAGGTCTTGCCACGGTGAGCTGCAATAATAAGCCCATGGTAGTAAAACAATTTATTATTTTGAGCTCTGTGATGGTTTCCCCATTCTTGTTCACATTCTCCTCCCTTTGAAAGGAAAGAAATTCTCTCATTTCTATGACAACACTGTCTGTGTCTTCATCAATGAAATGCACATTACCCATCTTACATGTTTTTATGCCTCTGACAAGAGGATGCTAAAAGGACAGCTCTGTGTGTGGAGAAAGAATATACACAGATAGTCAATCCCACATCTCTGAAAAAGAAGATGATGAACAGCAGGACAGCTCTGTCATTAAAAAAGGAATATAGTTTTTAAGTAACATAGTGGTCAGAATATAAGGGCAGGGCTAATATGCACATGAAGAGAAATTACCTCATTATGCAAACAAGTTTCCTTAAACTGTCCTCAACTGATTTGTAGAAAAAGCAGAGGAATAAACAGATGGGATGAGCAACTTCACCTAATACATAATGCATGAAGCCAGGTAAACAAGTGAACCATTAATCAGTGAGCTAATGTCATGGTTCTTTAAGAACCAAATGGGTTAGTTTTATTTGCCTCCTGTTTTCTTACCATGATGAAGCAAAGATAAATCTGAATCTCAGCTGGTAACTTGGGGCAGCCCCACTAGGCGCTATCCAGCTGGAGTTCCTACCATGGATCTAATGCCATGATACAATTATATAGATACTGGCTGACCTCCAAACTTCCATACTGTCTTACTCATAGTAAAACAATTCAAACTCCATTTTGTTTTATTCATGGGTCTGGCAAAGATACCAGCTGGTATTTTCAAAAGCCACTTACAGGATCTGGATGACTGGTCTCTAGGAAAAATTGAGAATTGTGCCAGCAGGATTTAACTCCATGACACCCCACCCTTTTATTCCAAAGCCTGATTATTAATACTCTCATCCAGTCACTTACCGGGCTGCATAACCTAAGATGTGCGCTCGGATAATCATTGCTGCCTTGGCGATTTCCACCTCTCGCTGTTTCTCCAACTTGTGTTCCAAGGACTCCCGGAGAAACACCTACACAGGAAAACTTCTGCCTTAACAACTTGCGGAGAGCATCACATATAAAAGACAGCCAGGGTGCTGCCAATGTCAGTCCGAGCAGCAAGCCTCAGCTTTGAATTCAGAGACAAACTTACCGTTTCCTCAACAGAAAAGAAAAAATCCCCAAATGTATTCCTCTTAAAAGAAAATACCTGCAGATGATCCTCTAACTTTGGCTTTCAGTGGGAAGAGCCTGATTACACTAATGGAAAGTTTAATTAGGAGCAGGGTTTTTCCAAAACCAACTTAATTACTGGATTCATTAACCAGCCTTTCCCATCAGAGTAACACAGGCCAAAGAAGTTGTAGGACTTAGCATGAACTTCCTGATTTGAGGGGCACAAATACCACCCCAATAAATCAGCTGTTTCATAGTAACATCAAGCTCCACAACTTCTTATAAGCCCCGTTGCTTCAAATGACATAGCTATAAGCCTGCAGAAGCAGAAATGACAGTGGTTTCACGTTCCGGTTGACTTGACTGTGTTTTCCTGCCGTTATGTGGGGAGACAACTGCTGGGGCCAGACACCCCACCACAGCCGTCCATCCTCCTGCAGACAGACCACTCCCCAAGCTCCCATCCGCACACTAAACCCTGGATTGTTCGCTCAAACTGCCTAGTGCCTCTTAGAGGCATCTTTAGCACATGGCATTGACGTATACTGAGCGAATCCAGCTTATTTTGCCCTAAATGAGTGAAATTGCTCCTCCAGCCAAGCAGAGGCATGGGGGATGCAGCTTCCCTCTTCCACCTGCCTTGACATGTGCCTTTTACTGCACACTCACAAAGTGGTGAGCTATCTGCTGCCAGCGCTTTTCACAGGTCTTCTCAACCTTTCCTTTTGGAAGGCTGAAGTCTGCTAGTATCAGCTATAGGTAGCAACAGCCTGCCATGCTGCTGCCTACAACACGAGCAGCTGGAAATATCCAGTTCAGTGACACTTTGGTTACCCAGGATGAGAGCCAGGCTGCACACCACAACATGGTGAGGAGGAAAGCACACAGACAGCGTGGGCTCTCCTAAGGGAGGAGGGCTGCAAAGACATCTAAAAGCAGGAATGCTTCCTTGAAGTGTTTTGGGTTTCTTCTTGCTGTTAAAAAAAAAAGAAAAGGAAAAAAAAAAAACGGACTTTTGAGGGTGTTCAACTAGGAAAAAGGTAGTTCTTCCCTCTGTGCTTGGGGAAAAACACCCCCATCATCAAAGCCAAAGCAGCAGCATTCCTGAGAAGCACAGCTGTAAATTTTGAAGGTAGCTAGAAAGAGACTACATTTTACCACAAATTACCCAACACTAAGGAACATGGAAAGTCCCACAGAAAGTCTCAAAGTTCCAATATCCAAGTCGCACTGGGCAGTTATTTCTATATGAAGTTTTTACTCATGGAAAAAGCCTTTTCTTTCACTCAGTGGGCAATCTTTCTTTGCTCTACACACACTGGCTTTAAAAACACAACAAAATTCTGCTTCAGAAAGGCATTCAGTTACTTCCTGAACAAAAATGGATGTTAAGCACATGTTAAGCCCAGGCTAATGCCTTTTCCTGAGCAGGTGCATTGCAGCTTGAGATGTAGAAGAAAAAAAGTAAATTAAAAAAAAAAAAATCACACTGAAGCTAAATCACTGCAATGTTGTTATTACCCCTTTCAAATAACATGGGCAGGATAGTGCTCCATCTCATGTTCAGTCAGAAACTAATGCCCTCTTGTTCTCTTCTACAATAAGCCATTTATGAAGACTCTTACAAATGTGCAGACAACTCCTGTAAGGGAAGTTATAACAGAGCTCTGGCTCCTGCCAAGGTCCTGATGAGCAGCTGGTTAAAACAATTTCAGGTTCTGATAACTATATGTCCCTAACATGCCAAAGCACTGCCCGAGGTCCGTGCATAAATACTGTCAATACACTACATCTGAAAGTGTAATGGGAAGCACAGCCTAGCTCTGCAGCCAAACATTATCACTGAACTATTTGTAAGCCATAGTCTACAAAAATGGGATGAAAGATGACTTCAGTTGCCATCAGAATATTTCAGATTCTCTCTCTTACAATAACTGTAAAATGATTAAATTAATTTTCCCAATAGCATCTCTGAGACTCCTTAAGCATGCAGAAGAATGGAGGAAACCCTTCAAAACCATGCAGTTGTGGGGAGAAGAGGATGAGGAGGAAGGGTGCTTCACACAGAAATCAATCAGATCTTACAAAATATTTTTGCTACTTTATAGTAAAGTTTTTTCACAGTTCTAACAATTGACAGGAAAACTGCAAGTGTAACACATAATTCAGCAAACTTTACTTCTGGATCTGTTTTGTTTTTCATTCTCTCTCCACTATGGAAGCCCTTGGAAGTGCCAACAGAAGTTACCCAGAGAAAAAAGAAGAGAAAGCTGCCTGCAGGGGCCTGGGGGATGATCCTCGGCAGTGATGGCCTGATGTCTGTAAGCCACTCTCTAGTCCTTTGCATCAGGTATTTTTATATTTAGCAAATCTCAGATCCTGCAGTGGGGAATCTTCTCCTGAGTATGCAATGCTTTCACACCATTTTTTAAGTCCAAGAGCACAAATTCGCAAAGAGGGAAGCTCTGCACACAGCTCTTGTCCAAAATTAAACTTGCAAAACGAGCATGCAAAAACACCTGGATTGTTTTATGTCTCAAATTAAAATTCCATTCTTTTAATTAAAATAATTTTAATTTTTTTGGAAGAGAAAGAATTTATGGGCAAAGTTCAGGTTGTCCAGTAGGACACATAACGAGTTACACAACTCTGAAGAAGACTAGGATGGTAAACACACTTAGAGCTCAACTCTACCACATGAACACTGGCTAAAATTCCTTACCCTCATTTCAGCCACTGAGAAGGTATCACGCAAGAGGATTTACTATGAGTGGAGCTCCCTGCAGAACAAAAGTGTTACCTCACATGCTCAATACTTCTAAAAATGATAAAATCCAGCCAACATGTTTTAAGTTCTGATCCTCACCAGTGCTATTCCTTGTGAGCAGTGGCAGAAAAGTCAAGTGGACTCTTTTTTCATGAGTGAAATCACCATTAAGTGTCTAAGTGCCCCAGACAGCAAATTCCTCAGCACAACCATTAATTGTTTCTATAAGGGTTTCAAGAGCACCAAAAGGCATGCGCAGCTTCTTTTAAGGCCAGAAGTAATTACCATTACAACTACATCTCTGCAGCTGTGCAGTGCAAATCCTGTCCCTCAGCTTTGTACAAGCACCAGCCCCACAATATGCACAGTTAGATTATCTTACCTTATTTTTTCCAAGCTGCCATTCAGTGCTTGTGTTGTCATACAGATGAAGTAGGACAGCACATTTCTCATTTAAATCTTCAGGCAGAGTTAAGTTTCTCATGAGGACTTTATATCTGGTAACCAAAAAGTATTTATTACTTAATTTAAAGAGACAAGTTCTATTTTCACCATATGCCTCTTTTTGTTACTAGATTTTTCACTTTATTCCTCAACATGGGAATGTTGATTTGTTACCTGTGACTCACATCTGAAGGGCACAAGTCAGTGTGTTTACCTTTTATAAAAGTCTTGAAAGGGCCTCCGCACTGGGAAACCAGCCCTCCGAATCCTGACTGTCTCCAACATCCCAGAATAGCGCAGCTGGTTAAGCACCACTGTCTGATCAAACTGGTCTGGCATCTAAAACGAGTAGGTTCAAAACAAGAATTTTAATAGCAATAGTTAGAGATGTCAGGGGAAATAAGCAAAGGGCAAATTATATGAATCTGAAATACACAAAGACTAAAAACTGGCTACACAATGGCTTAAAGAACATTAGCAGTTCTGAGCATATAAAAATATATCTACAGGATGGAAATAAAGGGGTAATTACACAATATCATTTCCACAGACACAACATTTACAGCCATTTAATCCAATCAGCTCTCTCTTTCCATTTCACATATATTTGCAGGCCATTGCTACGCAGGAAGAAATCACAGAAGGCAGCACAGGCACCTAACAGGCCAAGAGCTACAAACTTGACTATTTTGTTTCTTTAGCAACTGAATTTACAGTCCCTGCAGAGGATCCCAAATGTCGAAGATACACAAATACAGTGGTGTGATAAGGTTTTAGAAAAAACAAAACCTGAAGGGCAGAAAAGATTTAATTTTTAGTGTAGTGACAATTCATCTACTATGGACAGGGAGGAAGTTTGCCAGTGGTACATCAAATCTTAAATAAGCCATACTTCAAAGAGTTTCTATTTGCCACTATTCTGAACAGCAGAAATATTTTCATCTGTAAACAGAAAAAAAAATCTGCTTATCTGAAATGTTTCTCTTTGTTTGCATGCAGTTCTTTCAGCATCATTTTTAATTTAGAAAACAGATAAACCTACAGCCACTCAGACATGAAAATCTGCAAATACTGATCAGTGTGTTCCTGCCCTTGGGAATCCTCTCATCCCACCTCAGAATCCCCTGAGTCACCTGTGCTTTCACCACACTTTGAGGTAAACTAGTCACAGCCACACAAAGCTACTCAAGATAGTTCTAACCACTGCCTTGCAAAATGCTGACAACCTCGATACCAAAATAACACCACATGTAAAGACACCATGTAATTCATCAGTCTAGACGTCCACCAGCTGATCCTCCTGCACAGTCATTTGCAGGGCTGGAGCACAGTACTTCGTATTTTGCAAGAAGTTCAGAAGGTGGGATCTCAGATACAGTCAATGTTTTTTATAAGTCTGGTTTTTATATATATGGTTTATATATATATTTATATATGGCCTACATACATAAAATGGTTTATATAAGGTCTGAAGTTCTTCAGCTGATAAAAATGACATCAAGATCAAGCACTGAGCAACTGTAAATCAAAGGACTCTCTTGGTAATTATTAAGTGGCTTTAATCATGCCTCTTGTTCAACTTAGCAAATGACTCCCCCAAATTTTAACTTATCAAAAGTACTTTCAGGAAAGCATAGACTCAAAAGTTCATTTAAAATATCCAGTCCAAACTCTTCCATCAGTACCTTCATCCATAAAACAAAACACTGTGTGCTAGCGATGATACCTCTGAGTTGTTAACTAGGCAGCTTCAAAAATTCTGATACCTCCCTCCTTTAAAAGGCAATATGCCTGAACCAAAATGTTGCTATCCTTCCTTTCGTTCATTTCTCTTCTAGAGCAGACCTGGGACACTCCTCTGTAGGTGCAGCAGCCCTTCGGCACTGAGCTGTCACAGAGCCACCTGGGCAATCGCTTCCCCAGCACTCACTGTTCTTCCAACAGCAAAAGACCTTCCACGCCCCCCCCTTTGGTACACGGCCTAAAATTCATCTGGAAAACCACCACAGCCTGGTCCTTCCTCCACAGTCAATAGCACTGAACAAAAATGAAAACAACTTCTGATCTAAAAAGTAGCTGGTCACCACGGTGAGCCCTGCCCTGCCTGGGGTAATTAGCACTGCGCGCTGGCAGGACCTGACCCAGCCCCATCACACAGATGGGGGCTACGGACAAAATCAGCCACCACCAGCAGCTGCTTTTGCCTTCCCTCTGATACGGGTGCTTTGCATCCCAGGGAGACTCGGGAGCTACGCCAACGCCACACCACTCTGGCCACTGTTACATTAATGGCTCTGTTACAAACGTGATTTAGCATTTTATCCCCATATCCATGTGTATAAAAAAATTGACGTTCCAGAGGGGAAAATGCCTCTGCAAATGATGTGAACTAACCCCTCTTTCTCAACAGTGTGTTTCATTTGGGTTTTGCCACCACCAGTAAAATACACCACAAGCAAAATCTTTGTGTTTTAGTGATCACACAGCATGAATTCTCACAATAAAGGTGTCAATACTGTCATGACTGGTTTTGCCATTGGTGTTTTCCGTACACGCCTGCCCTATGGCAGTCAGGTGTGATGGGGAACCAGCCTTGCACAGCCGCCTCTGAATGTCCGTCCACACACCTCCCTGCCTGATTCTGTGCAGCTGTCTGACAGTGCCTGACAGGAAAGGGAGGGAAGGAACACAGATGCACACACAGATCCCAAGGAAAAACATATTCGCTTTTTGCCTGTGTAACTCAAGGCTGATGCATGCCACAAGCGGACACAGGTCAACATAATCTTTATGGCTTTAACACTACACCTGCTTTTAGTCTTTTTTACCATGCTCATACTCATTGGCTCAAAAGGTGCTATTTTTCACAAGACTTGCAAACAAAACAGTATTTTCAGTGTGTTGAGGTGGGGAGGCAGATGTGTGGGTGGAAGTGGGGACACACCAAAGTCGGGCAAAATTTTGGTGACATGACAGATGTCTCTCTTGCAAGGCAGCCTCTCTCTCTGCAAGGGAGCACCTCCTGCTTTGAGAGCCAGATGGCTGCTGCACTACCTAATCCTTTTATTGCCACCCTCAGGCACTTAAAAAGTCGAAAGTCAGCCATGCAGCTGGCTTGGAAGCTCGTGTTATTTTTTAAAAAAAGCTTTCTCTTTTCATCCCTGTTTTGAGTTGCAGAGGAAGAAGCAACATTTTCATGACCTTTTCCCTGCAACTATGGAAGTTAGAAACAGCCCTGCTCTGTCACCAGAAGCTGGGATTGTCACACAGTCACCGAACCTCAGATACCTGCACATTTAAAGAAAACCATGAAACACTGAAAGAGATGTTAACACAGTATCAAAGCAGGGCAACATAAAGACCATCACAATTTCAATTACATAAGCCTACTCATTCACTTTACATTACTAGTAATTTTTAATTACTCATAGACACACGAGGCTATTAAATTGGAGAGTCAAATCCTGTCTGGCACATCACTGGAATTACATCTGCAACAAGTCTGGCTGCTTTGAGTAAACTGGGGGTGGTAGTAAGAGATGTGCTGGACTCATTTCTTATGCTTTTCAACACGGAATACCCCATCAACTTGGGGTTTTTTGACTGGGCCATCACAGCAACTATTCAGCCCTCAGTAATGAGGAGAGCTGCAGCCAGTCCAAGAGGGAGCAGAAACTCTAAAGACAAGAATGCATCCAGGGTTTCTCACATCTAATGAAAACAACCAGAAGAAGTTAATAAATGCAGTCCTATGCACAACGCCACAGCATCCAGCATATCCACCTTATGACTTGGCGATACGTTGCCCCTCAGGCAGTTTTACTCTGCAGATGAAGAGGATTTCAGCCTCAGTCTTATAAACACATGTAGGCAGGTATAACCTTAAGCCTAACTTCCAGTCAGCAGGACTCCTCAGACTTAAAAAAATCAATTGCATGTGCATTTATTGAACCAGAGTGCAAGTACTCTGCAGAGCCCATTATTGAACTGCAGACGCTTCTAAGACAGAGAATGATGACCATCTCCACTTGAACGATGCTTAGTGCAGCAGTAAGGAGTTAAACTTGCACTAGTATAAAATCTCCATGCAAAGGCTTCCCTATGCAGCTGATACTCAGTCTTGTATCTTTACTGGTGCTCCTTCTAACCTCCTCTGGTAAGAAAGCTGACTTTCAGATTTATACCAAAGTAACATAGGACAGGACTTATCTCTGGGGTCTGCTAAATTTTTACTAGTGTTGCTGTAAAAACTGGACTTGTTTCACAAATGACTGTATTCTCTAGGAAGATTTCAGATAGACACCCATAACTGATTTTAAAACAATATGCCTTCCAAAGTAAAAATTTGAATTAATTGCTGAAAGTAAGGACTCTTGCAAAGTAAGATGACATTTATAAAAGAGAAGGCAACAGAGAAGGAAGTCAACTGATAGCTTCTAAAATCGTCTGAGAGATGCAACCAACTTCAACTCAGTTTTCAATAGATAATTCACTTTCATCAAGGAATGGCAGAACTAAACCACTCTGACACGCAAAATTGCCAGGCAACAACTAGACTCACATGGGTCACAGCCACATTAGGGGACTGAGCACTGAACGTGAAATTAACAGCTACAAGTCAGGTCTGTTCTACTTGATAAAGGCATTTTTTGTGGTGCACTCCTTCATAGCACAACTTGTAATTTATCATTTCCTGAATTCAAAAGTCTCCATTGAACTTGTGCCAGATGGCACTGAAGCCAAGGCTTTAATGGGACCTGAAGTCTCTGCTGGCGAGACTCTTGCTCCTTAAGCTGCTAAATGCTTGCTCTGATCTGTTGTGAGCCTCCTAAAGGGCAAATCTTCTACCTCAAATCACAATTAGAAGCAGCCTTTAGGACAGACTTCTAACACCTGCTCATAATTTTCATGATACAACAGTGCCTTCGATTACAGTCTGACTGACCCTCCAAAAACCACCATCCCTTTCCCCTGGACAGCACCCTTAGTGGAGACCCCAAGCATCCAAGTAACACACACAGAGAACACAGTATTTTTTTGTTCTGCACATCATTTGCTCAGTTCAAACACAGAGGACACGTGACTTCCCCCATGGAAATCCTTCTTCCTCCCTGAACTACTGTCTGCATCAGAAGAGTACAGGAACAATAATGACAGATTACAGCAGCCTCACGGATTTTACATAGGCAGCAGGAACTGTGCTACTGTGTCTCAAAAGTGTTGATTTTCCCAGCTTAGGAAAGTGTTTTGTGGAAGACAGGTACAGAGAAGGAAAAGATGAAAAACAGGTAAGAGGATGTGAAAAAGTAAATTTTTATTTAAAACCCAGTAACTTTTCTCAATGTCTCAGTTTTTTAAAGCTGCTCTTTTACTCATAAAATGAAGTCTTGGCAATCTTACCCTGGAGAAAACCAGCAGAAATTAAGGACAGATCAGTCTTCTCCTGCTTCATAGTGGGTTCTGAACTTGTTTTCACACCCAAATGTGTACTGGTATTTCTTCAGAAATAGGGGAACTTATTAAGCCAGATCTTTCTGAAACAGTCCCCATGGTCTTCTGATCTCATCACCAGCTCCATGAGTCAAAATCAATGCCAGGCTTTCCTCCCAGACAAATTTGAAAAGTGTGAATAAGTTAACTTCTAATATATAATCTAGCTGAACTGATAGGAGAATTTCTGCATGCTCACCGTTTGCCTTTTTTAAAACCACATTACGCTCAGCGATTCTTATCCACACGTGCTGCTCAGCAGCCTTTACCCATGCTGAGGATTTAAGCCACTAACCTGAAAAGTGAAACGGAAATGCCTGCACCCGCAATAGGATAATGCGCTGTAAAGCCAGGATGGGCAGGGCTAGGGCAACCTCCCTGTCAAGTCCAGAGGCTTAGGCTGCAGTGCCATGTTGGTCACCCTCCTACTTCCAATAAACAGTTTCACCCCCTGCTCTTCTAGCCACCATTTCTTCATCCCCAAAGTATTTGTGTCCACAGACACACAAGGTAAGAGTATAGGAGAATAAAACCAAAGAACATGCCACAGGTAAAAAGTTTATTTGGTATTTCTACTGGCATGTCAAGGAATATTTGAATAAACCTGAAATAACAGTAAGCATTTTGCATGTCCAAAGTTCTCCTGGCCTTTATCCATACACCCAGCCCAAAATCCCATAAAAAGCCTTTAAAAAATTACTAACATTGCTGGTGGTAACTTGCTAGAAAAAGAGCATGGGTATATTACAACAACACTTGTGCCTCAAAAAATTCTACTGCAAACTCCAGGCCAGGTTTCACTGCAAACTCAGTAATGATATGCTGTCTCTTTTATACAATCTCTACAGGTCTGAACCTGAAAGTACGGCATTTACCAACAGCAAGTGTATACACAATTAGCTTCTCTTCAGCTCCAACTACTACATCTGACCTGCATGACTCATATTCCAACCCTGAGTATTTCAGATAAGAGACAGACTTCAGAATTAGCCAGTCTCATGCCACAGGTTGGAGTTGCCCATGCTAAAAATAATACTGTATAGAAGGAACACTGTAATTTGAGAGGAGTTCTACTGTACCAAAACACTCAAAGGAAGAGACTCAATAGAAGAGTGTGAAAATGTTTTTGTATTTATATTCAGCCTGTCATTCAGCTTACTTCACAAGCAATGGCATCCCAAGGATATTTTTAAGACAGCAGCCCATTTAAGAGCTATGAAGCAGTACATTACCACACTGACAATTCACACTGCTGTTTAAAGATTTCAACTAGGTCAAGACACTGCTGAGTTAGATCCATCTACAAAGATGCTGCAGTCATATTTCAGGTCCTGCTTGTTTATATACAGCAAAGAGAAGAGCTAGTTCCACTAGCTTAATCGTTGGAGAAAAGACACTCAAATGATTCTGACTGGCTTGCTGTGATTTCATGCTTTCGTCAACAATCAACGAATTCACAATCCTGGAGCTTTTTAATCAACTTTTTATTAGTCGTTGTCACTGTACTCTTGCATTTCAGAGTAATCTTCTTGTTTGATTTGTATGGACTAAATGCTACTCCTGAGTAAATACAACAGCCTCTTTGTGAACTTTACTTTGTGAACCTCTCTCATACAAGCCCAGAGGATGCTACCTCCCCAAAATGACAGTGTTCTTTCTTACACACGAGTTAAAACTTCAGGGAATAGAAACGGATTGTTAAAGGCCAGGCTTGGACATCTGAGATATTTAAGCTTTCTAAGTGCATGTTTAGAGCTATCAATGTGACTGCCTAAATTTTCAGCTGAAGTGAGCTCTTGTTGCTCAAATACATTATTCAGGGAGTCCACTGAAATGCACAGCAAGTCTCACGGGCTGTTTGTCCCAGAACAGCAACTGCAGGACCATCCATGTGAGACAGACAATTAAGAGCATTTGGGAAAAGAGGGATTTAAGGTTTGAAGCAGCTCTGGAAGGATCTCAGCACACTGACAGAAGGTGTGACTTGCAGCACAGACCCCAGGTGGAACTTTCCATGGACCCTCCTTCTCCACCTGTGAGTAATCTGATGCCACTTCATCTGAGGTCATCCTCACTAAACCCTCCAGTCCCTGCAGACTAAACCTGAATTGGCATCATTCTCCCCACATTGTGACCTGTCTGCAGGCTTCTCGTGGAAAAAATCAATCAGGCTGCCTGATAGCCACAGGCATACCATGAATAAACATGCTGTGAGGTACTACTGCAAGGACAGCTTCCTTCCTTACCAACCTCGAGCCAAGACAGCCAACACCAATATTGTCACTGTTCATTACAACGGTCAAGAAAACTGCACACACCGCTCCATGTCTGCTGAGGCTGCATACAGACCAACTGCAGATGGTGAAACCCTGACCCTCCACATCAGCAGTGATATCAAATATCTTACATGAGCTGAGGCACACTCCCCCTTATTTTTTTTTTATTTTTTTTTTAATTTTTCCACTGTACTTTCACTCCTCCATGCCAAACTTTCCATCCACACCTAACAGTTTTTTTTTGTTATTTGACAGTTTATTGGCAGGCTGAGCATATAAGTCCATTTCTATACTTAAAAGCAATAAATCATGTTTTAGGATGGATCCTCTAATATGATTTCTTCAGATGATGGTGTTTAGTATCAAGCATTTATTCCCGAAAGTTACGAAGCTTCATCAGGGGACAGAAAATTAGGATGAAAACACTTGAGAGAATCTGTTTAAGATGAATTTCATCTTGCATGGCCAAAGTCTGACATAGCTGTAAAACCTTTTCTTGTAACAACCCATGTAAGGACCTAATCCTGGGTTCCTAATTCCAAAACCTAGTGTAGTGTTACTACAAGTGATCTCACACTTGAGTACCCTCCACGTAGCTAGTTCTCACTGAAATGCTAACACAGTATCACTTCAGCAGTACCTGAAATAGTACTGCAGATAACTTTGATCCACATTATCACAACTCTCCTTGCTTTCCCTGCTAACATGAAACAGAAACCTTTTTTTCAGACTGCAGCTCCATACCAGGGGGAGAGAGGATACAGGGATATTGCCTCCCCTTCTCTGTTGCAGGTAAGTAGAAAGGAGGAGGTGGAAGAACCCCCACTTCCAGCCACAAGAGCTCGCAATGCGTGGGTGGAGGGAACTAGCACCGCACTCCACAGAAGTACAGGAGGCATCAGCTCGTAGAGCACGAGGAGAGCAGAACAGGACTCTACATCCAAATTTCACTTTATTCTCTGCTTCAGTCCTGGGCACCCACCTGCTGCTTCTCTAGATTTGGTCACGCCCTGTTCCTTTAGGACCACATGCCTGAATGCCATTCACGTCTTGAAACACTTCTATTTTGGGGCATTGCTTTAAAGAGAATACCAAAATCCTCTGGCATTTCAGAAGTCAGTTTACTGATTTGCAGGCTAACCTGTGCTCCTCAGCTATGTGACTGGTACTGAAATGTTGTGTCCAGTTTTGGAGCACAATAAAGGAGACGGCTACACTGGAAACCACTTAGATAAGAGCCATGAGAATAAGGATCTGAGTAAAAAAAGCAGTAAGGGACTTCAATAAAAGCCTTGACGAGCTCATCAATGAGAAAGCTGAGAGGCCTTGGTAGTAATCTGTGAGTAGCTACACCAAGAACACACATTCAGCAACAATTTCTAATACACAGCAGATAAAGACATAAAAAGCATGAAAGTCAAAGCAAGACGTATCCAAACCAGAAGGCACACCTTTTTCACTGAGTGTATTCATTGGAAGAGCTTACCGATGGTGGTGGGACTGTCTAAAGTCACCAGACACTTCAAAGAAAACACAGAATGTCCTTTTCCCAGCAGGTATTAGTGGCCTCCTTACAGTTTGCCACGCAGTGGGTTAGACTAAAAGATTTAACTAGTTCCTCTTCAGCACTCCAGTTGTGGAAAAAGTACTACTTTTATTTATTTGAAGAAGCTTAGTGCTGACTTCTGTAACCTTTGGTACTGGGACTCCCAAAGACCACTGTGCACCAGAGAGAACAAGATACACAGCTACTGGCCTGCAGCGCACGGTGCAATACAGAACTGCAGTTCCCACATGCAAGCCCTGCCTTGGCAGGAAGCATCTTCATTACTTATGCAAGTATTTGATGGTCCAGCAAGGGAAGTTTGGCTGAGATTTTACTGTGGCTGACTGCGAAGACATAGGCTGCAGTGCTATGGACTAGCTTAGATTAAGTCATTACAAAGCCTTCACACGCTCACCACAAAATAATAAAATACTCCTCCATGTTATCAGCTCCCGTCGTTAAAAATGGGAAAAGCCCTACCACAATCACGAATCACACCTCTGCAAATGATAAGGTTTAAAATAATAAAATTGAATTAAGTGTGGAGTATACGTGTTTGTTGCATGGCCATGAGGGCCAGCAACTTCCCAGCTAAAAGTCAAAATCAGATTCAAGCCATGTTAAAAAGTTAGCACTTGATCACGCCCCTTTTTCAATATCGAGGCCACAAGCAGTTTCTCCTTCACCAACGCGCTTTGCCCCTGCGCACGGTTCATTCCCTCAGTGGCCCATAAAAGACACTCACAAAGCACAAGGCTGACGTAATGCACAGACTTGCTGCTCGGTGCTTTCTCAAGCGAGGAAACGTTCCAGTGCAATTCCTACACTGAAAAAAAATACATAGTTTTATAAAATTATCTCCTAAGGAGCCCTTTCTCCTCTCTTTCCTGTATCAAGCCTTTTGTTTAAAAGCTGTACTGGGAAATCAGCCAGGCTTAAATCAGAGCCAATATCTGATACGTGTAAATGAGGAACACCACAAAATATTCAGCTGAACAGCTTTGGGTTGCTAGGACACCAGAGGTCAGGCAGCACTGAAAGGGGGCAGATTATTCCCACCATGGTGCAGGCACAGGGCTCCATTCACAGCAGGGCTGCTGCCTGTAAGGATGCCGCGACCCAGCCCTCCCGCAGCACCCCTGCTGCCTGGCTCCCCTGGCACCCTGTGCTGACCCACGCCAGAGTGGCCGGCACACGGGCCCCTCTGCACCAAAAATGCCCCATTGGACTGCCCATGGCCCTTGCTGTTTTTCATCATTACCGAGGGCTCGCTTCAGCCTGGGGGAGTCCAGGACCCTGGGGGGCTGCCCGAGGGCTATGCCGCAACAGACTTGCAATGCACGGTCTGGAGATCTGCTTTAAGTTTTAAAAGTATGAGGAAACCTGTAACACTGCAGTTAAGACATTTTTTAAGTCTAGAGAGGGGAAGTTCAAGTTTACAGAAAGTGATGGGGATCCCCATGATCAGCACAGGCATCTGCCTGGCTGACAGCAAGAGTTGTGTGATGGCCCAGATAAATGACCCAGCTCAATCCCATGTAATCAGCATGTTCATTCCTCCTGTTTCTTGTATCTCAGCACGCCTCAGATAGTGTCAGCCTAACTTTGGCATTTCTCTTAGAATTTGGTCCTTTGAGCTGCTACTCCTGTATCCCTACACATTTTCACAGGCTGAGAGAGTTGGGGTTCTTCAGCCCAGAGAAGAGAAGGCTCCAGGGAGATCTTATAGCGACCTTCCAGTACCTAAAAGTGGCCTACAGGAAAGGTGGGGAGGGACTTTTTGCAAGGGCGTGTAGCGATAGGACAAGAGGCAAACATTTTAAACTGAATAAGGGTAGATTTAGATTAGATATTAGGAAGAAATTCTTCACTGTGAGGGTGGTGAGACACTGGAACAGGTTGCCCAAAGCAGCTGTGGCTGCCCCCTCCCTGGCAGAGTTCAAGGCCAGGCTGGATGGGGCTTTGAGCAACCTGGTCTAGTGGAAGGTGTCCCTGCCCATGGCAGAAGGGATGGAACTAGATGATCTTTAAGGTCCCTTCCAACCTAAACCATTCTGTGATTGTATAAATTCAGGACTTGCCTTGCAGATCTGCAGTTGAGTAGACAAGGGGGTATGAAGACTAGTGAAAAGTGTATATGTGTGTGTTTGTGAGGAAGGGACAGAAACTGAAGGTACTTGCTTGTTCTTGTGTACACTCATTTCACAGAAAAAGGCAACAAGTATGTTCTCCTTGGACTGCTTTGTTATAACACAACAGTCCTGTGCCATCCTGTCCTATCCTCCCAATAAGAGTTGGAAAGTCTCTTACTCGAGTTCTTTGATGTCTCTGAGAACCACATTAAAATCCAGTTAGATATTTCTGATAATTCTGAAATTTCCATCCTAAACCAAAAAACCAAAAAGCCCCTTTACTGATTTCTTCATGTATTAGATAGAGATGAGATGGAGGAGCTCCGCAGATCACAGCTATCTGTGCTGCCACAGAGGCCATGCTAAAGGCACAGAAGAGTCAACATCATCTTGTCTAGAACAGCAGGCAGCTCCTGTGCTTCCTGCAAGCATTGCTAGTAATTGCACTTGGTAGAGCAAAAAAATCCACATGTCATCTCATTGCTATAGATTCTATATTGGCAATTATTAACACTTGCAATGAAAGTCACCATATATTTCTCCCTCACAAAAAATTTGCACAAACTACTACTTTATTTCAATTCCTATACATCTGTGAAATAAGAGTTAACTATAGAGTAAATTAACTTTGCTTTATTAGCATGGTGCAGTTGCCATCCATTTTGGGTAAGAAAGCTCCCTTAACATGAGTATGGTTATCAAACTATTACCTGATCTAACTACACACTCACATAGACAGAGAGAAAGAATGAATTATAATAGATGGTAAAGTTACATCAGGACTTAACTAACTTAACATTCAACCACCACATTCTGAGCGATTTAATTGCAGTGGCAGTGTTTAAAGTGCAGAATTTACAGGCAGGGACGCTGGTCAATGGCCCTCTTTCTCTAAGGCAAGTCTCATCTTTTCTTAGTTACTTGAAGCACACACTTAGTTGACTCCATCCATTTTCAACAGGATCATGCGGAGAAAAGTTCTGCCCTTACTTATGGTTTTACAATCTGCTTTGTCACATTTAAATAAGCATATGGCTCTTCCTGCCCCTGAAGTGATTTTTTTTCTGTTCCTCTTCCATATTTTCTCATTGTGGTGAAAACACACCACTGAGACTCCATGATCAGTTAAGACACATTTTCACTGCTGACATACCAGCACTATGTCCTCCTGAGACTGGCCAGCAGCATGAACTCCACGCCACTGGAGGAATGGATGTAACAAGTCTTCCCTCCTCCTCTGCACAGGCAACTTGCAGCTTAAGGCTGGGTACACAACTGCAAGGGAGCTGCGCATCTGCCTCACTCCTCTTCAAAGTTGTGTGACAAGAGGTATTGTGGCTCCAGGTACTCTGTTAGGTGCTGGCTAAAGCAGTATAAAACAAGTAATAACTTAAGCAAAGCATTCAATGTGTGCTTAGAGCTCATTGAGGCCAATGAGTTGTACATGCTCTTTAAGAACATGGCTGATTTGAGACACGCTAGGTCGTGCATGCCGGTGGTCACAGGGAAATGGCAATTTTGGATGGCTGAACAGCCATTTCTCCCTCAAGAAATTCCTAGGCTGGCTTAAATATACAACAAAACATAACCCTCAATGTTTGAGTCAGAAAGAGACACTGAAGGCTCAGCTTTCCTAATCCTTTATGTGAATTGTTTGCTTACATTAAAAACTTTGATGATGCTAATTTCAGTGCTAAACCACTTTTAACAAAAATTTCTCCCTTTGAAAGGCTACTTAACTAATGAGGCTGGACACTGTCTCTTTTTGGCTAAACGCACACAAATGGTGTGGCTGGCAAGCTGTAGACATACTCTTCCTTTTTGTGCTGAATCTGGGGCAGCCATTCATTCAGGAATGCCAGTATCACAGAGGATTTGGCACGTATCTGGCTTTCTGAAAGTGGATGTCTTCTCTCAGGCCACCTACTTTATCTCTGCACGACTATTAAAAGCTTCGAGATGCCCAAAAGCTTCAAAAATGCCATGACAGATTTCATCATGTAAACATTAGAAACATAGCACAGCACTAAGAGCTCAGTGACAAACTTGCCTCTTCTATGATAAACATTGTGCAACGGTCACAGCTGTGTGCGACAATCCAAGGTAGCAGCCAAAATGAAAAACTTCCCAGTGTCCTGAATGATTTACATGGTGCAATGGACTTCTTGGCTCACCAGTAACTTCAGAGAGTTGTATGCTTACCCTGTGCTTGGGACTGAACAACAAAACTGATAGTGTCCACAGAGCCTGAGGAGCTGTGGTGCCAGCACCTCCCCAGCAAAGCGCCTGTGAGCAGCACCAGCTGCCCAGCTCCCTGTTGCCTGAATGGGGAACGCACATCAGGAACATGGAGGAGACACACCAACAGCAGCGACTTCAAACCCCAGCATGTGTCAGCCAAAAACTGCCTGTAGTTCACACTGACTGCCTTCACACAGCTACAACTCAGCTGACGTCCGAAACACAGACTTTACAGCTACTACATTCCACTTCATACAACTGAAACCACAACCTCACTTCTGTATTTTGAACAGTGAAATAACAACAGTGTTAGGAATGGACCTGCCTCACTTCTTAGGCTTATAAACTGCTTAAAACCACCAGAAACAGTAAATTCTGAGCCTAAGTTGGACAACAAAGATAAGACACTTTGATGCACTTTCAGCAAATGTTTCGTGTTTAAAGTTTCACAAGGTAACAGATGTTCTGAAGTGTACTTTGTCCTCACAAATTCATCACAGTGAGGTTTACCCCGTGAAGTCTTTGCTGCTTTGCCGCATCCTGTGGCTAAATTAAGAAAAGCCACACATGTATATACACACACAAGACGACAGATACAGTTGAAGAGAAAAAAAGTTTAGCCTGCTCTTAAAGAACATTACCTTCTGCTTGACACAGACTTTGTGTTCTGAGATTAGCTCTGACAAAGATCTATGAATAGTTGGGACAGTACTTTATCTTTAAGATAATTCCTATCAGCAACTAGCTGTATTGGAAAAAAAAGTTGTTATGCTTCCATTTATGTTACAGGTTGCAAACAGATTTTTTTGCATAAGCCAACAAATGAGAAACAAAACAAATCTTACCTTTTTTCGAAACTAAGCAGTTTTAGCAAAAGAAATACTGAATACATACCATTGATGTTCAAAAAACTCTACATTGTGACCTACCACCACTGTTAGCACTTGTGGTTTAAAATGACACATCTTAACATCAGTGAGAGAAGAACAACTACAAGTTATGAGAACCCCCTTCCCAATCCCATAGGCACTTTATCAGATTGCATCTCCTCCTCTATTTGCAAGGCAAATCTAGGGTTGCTCTTCTTGAGACCTGAATAAAAACCCCATAGACTTCAATGATGCAGGATCAAACCCATTCCCTTCACAACAGGTTCTCTCAAGCAATTTTATCCTAATTTTCTACCCTCTGGCTAAATTCTAATGTTTACAGAGGCAAGCTCTTTAAGTGGGAAAGCAAGGAGGAAAACGCAGACCCTAGAATCAGTGGTAAAGAACAGAGCTATTTTACCTGCTGGGTTGAGGGGTTTATTTCACTGGGGGCACAAGGGGGGAGTTAACACAGCAAAAAGTCAAAATATACTGCTGTTATGGTACCCTTCTCATTACTCCTGCAATTATTTTTTTTTTTTCAATCATACTGCGTTTCCTGTATTTATATGGTGAAAAAATTACTGTCTTAAATGTGCCCCATCAAGTTTCTCTGGTAAAGCTACAAAATTAATTTAGACTTCTGCAGATATCTCACTGGACTCCCCCCACTCCCAATAGATTCATCTCCAGTATTGCTTTCTTATCATGTAGTCAAAGCAAAGTTACAGCCATGCCTTATGCCTTAATAAATTACAGGAATACTACAGTCCTAAACTTCACATAGCTGGTTTTCCTGAATCTACGCCATAGACTGCTGAACAGAAAAGATCCTTCTCCAGAAAGCAGCCCATCGCTACAACACAGGTCTTCCCCCCCTCTGCACACACAGCTCTACTTCTGCTGACTTTTTTCCTGCCCTGTGAACAATCACCCCTTTAACTTTCAAACAGAGTGTGATTTATTAAAGCAGACTGCTTGGCAGCAAAGCTCTCCTGGCATTCAAAAATATGATTAGACCAGTAAATTCAGTCTTTTTTTTCATAAAATTGATTCTGCATGCGTCTAGCCTCTTTAAAAGAAAATACAAGCCCAGAAACATTTCCAGTACAGCTCGCTCAGCCAAACTCCAGGCACTTTCTTTCCTTTTTCTTCAAGTCCACTGCAGCTCCAAGTATGAAAGATTAAAATTATTAAAAAATCTGCATGAATTAAACCCCTTACCTTTCAAGGCTTTTTCACCCTTCAGCATTCGCCCATTGTGAAAAACTGAATCTTTAGCAGTCACAGCTATGCACACACACACACAGACACACACAGAACAGGGCTTTCTTCAGCTCACTGGTATTTCAAGTCTTTCATGTGATATCTTTGGCTGTACTTGCTTAATTCATTCCTGCTGCTACTCAAAGGAAGTCAAGCCTAGAGAGAGGGCTGGCTCTGCAGCAATCACTGTAGATATTCTTGACTAACAGGACACGAGGGCTAATCTCACCTTATAGCCGTCAAGAATGTAAATATATTTCACAGCCAACAAATTCCTAAACCTTAAGAGATAAAATGCACAAAATGCCCTAAGACACAGTTTAGCAAGGGAGTTATGAACGTTAAAATGTTTTTTCTAGCGAACAATACTCTGTACCCCAGTGATGCTTTCGGAGCTCTAAGGACGTCTATTTATCATGGACTGTGCATATTCCTTTGGAGTAGTTACCATGAGAACACAGCAAACAGGATTTGAATGTAAATTGCCATCTAGAGATGAGGGGGATTTTTTTTTGTTGTCGTTAAAAAAGAAAACTTCTAAAGCTTGATGAAGTACACACTTTTTCTGTGCATACATTTGCATGACAATACTTGCAATTCAAATACTGCGTGGAGTGCACAAGAAGGAAGAAAAGCCAAGTTCTTTGCTCAGTATTTATGAAAAGCAAATACTTCAGACTTGGGATCAGTTCCACAAATACCCATTTATGTCACACAATCACATATGAAGAAATTCATAAAACATAAAAAAATCCATCAGGTGGCACAAAATGCAGAATTATTGCAGGGCTTGAAGTCAGCTGGAGGCAGTAAGACCCTCTGCTGCTGACAGATCAATTGCTGCAGCAGTCAAAATTCTTCTCACTTCTAAATATTACACTGCACTACACAGTAAGTGTTGCGCTTTAAAAACACTCCACCCCTAGGCATTTTATTTTTCCCCAGAATTGTTCTGGTACTTTGCCGTTCAGGCCACTTCCTCCTGAGTCCCTCCTGAAGGAGCGTTTGCTCCCTGTGTGTCCCCCTCAGCCTGCTCACAAGAGCATACTGCCACAGTTACAATCTGAGATCCAAAAATGACTCCTACTACTTGCGGACAGAGTCCTACCAAATTGTCTTTCCAGGAAACTTAACAACTGTGCATGTACGTGCTGCAAAACACGCAAAAATCTGTTTGCCTGATTGGCTGATGCAATCTTTACAACACAGCATCTGCTCCCTCCTCAGCAGCACCCCACCTCAACTCTCTATCCCCAGCCTTAAACACCTCAGTTTTAAACTCCTTATACTACAATCACTGAAAGACAAACCCTAATACACTTAGCAAAGAGATGCCTAGTCAGCCCTGCTTAGTAAACAACACAAACCTTGATGAAGAAGAAGGACATGCCAGTCTGGGCGATCGCCTGGAGAGTGGAATGACCTACTTCAGCCCAGCAAGCAGCGACGCTCTGAGGTGAGGACAAAGGGACAACCCAGTGGCTCCCGGGCAGCGTAACCGACATGCCGCACCACAGGAGTGATGGGAGCGATCTTTTGGAGGCAACACAGGAGACAGGCACTGCCTGTGCAGCACGAAACTCCTTGCGGGAATCATCTTGTTCTTTCAGCCAGGGATTCAGCTTCACACATACCATTACTGCCAGCACTTTGCTAGCAGAAGCGATTCCTTTCCTCACACCCGCTCTCCTTATCGCTTTTACTTAAGGAGTTTTCTAGCACCTGACCTAACTACTCAAGTGATGTGCCAGAAAATGATGCAGCTGGGACACACTCCGCAAGTCTTGATCTGAAGCTATGTAATTTTGCAAAACCCAAGGCGACAAGATCCAGGTAGCTGAATTAAGCAGCATTGGCCAGGCATGATGCCACACCTTATGACGGCGCCTTCCTGATTATGAACAATAAAGCCTTATGAACCCGTTAAAGGGCTAAGGATAAATAGTTTGTATTTGGCGCCGTGCACTTGTTGGCCTGCGAGACAGGGCCAACATGCTACGTTTTTGGGAAATGTTTGCTTTCCTCCCAAAGGATGAGCCTGAACAGCAGCTCCCTGAGCCTGCCTGACCCACACTGCCCCAGCAAGCCCGATCTGTGCTCAGCACCTATGGCTCTGCTTCCTCCAGAAGCAATGAAAGCAGTAATTCGCAGTCAGAAAGCCGCCTTAAAACAAGTATTTATTGAGAATAACTGAGGTTAAAGAGAGATTTTTAGAACAGGCAATAAGGATCTCTAATGAGCTGCTTCTACAGCTGTAAATGAATACCACTAGACCGTAACTTTCTACAGATAGCACCGCGCACATGCAGCAGCTGTACCTGGACCATATAATCTATTCCCTTTACTTTCAAAATATGACAGAGTATCTATTAATGTGATGTTCAGGCTTTCTATTCCCTTTTTCTTATGGACAGCAAGTCATATTTACCTTATGATCTTCTAGCTCCCAGTACCAGAGAACATTGCAGCTTTGCTGCAGGAGCACTACCCCAGGGCTCTGCAACTAAGGGAGTAAACCATAAAGATGCCCTCATTTAATGCCTAACATGTTTTAGCTTTTAATTGCTGGGCTCAGCATCTTTAAAAACCCACAAAGGCATCTACTCCCCAGTAAGGAGACCCAGAGTCTGCTGAGTGACTGAGGTTCGTGTATAAAGCACACGCTTGGTATATAACTACACCAGGATGCGCACAGAAGTTTGAAGCTGGATGACTTCACTAAGGATAATTTCTTAAAATAAGAATTTTTAAATGTAAAGTTTTATCCAGATGGTTAGCAATCTTAGGCTGAAGGTATAGGAGAATATTCTTGAAGCTCAGAGTCTCTCTCCCTGCATCTTTCAAGGTTTTATATCAGTGCTGTTCTCAATGCAGTGGCACTAGACTTGCACTGTGTTTACCCATATTTCTGAAAAAAATAAAAAAATAAAAAAATCTCCACAAGGCAAACTCAGTACTTCATACAGTCAGGTCGCAATACGAAAATATTGCAATTCCAGCTTGACAACTAGTTCATGTACTGTGTTCATTGAACTTGTACCTGCTCCACACCCTGCATACAACCATCCCTGCAGATGGGGCCAAGCTGTTCTCTCATTGTCCCTTTGTACTGCATTCCTGAGCTGTACTGCTAACTGGTGTTTAGGTTGGTATCATGCTATACTTATGTTTGTAATGATTCAGAGCTATTTTAAGAGCATGTTTAATTCAGACGCCAAGTGAAATAGGTATTTATCTCATCTCATATTAGGGAACATGCTGCTTGCTATTCCAGGGCGTCTCATGGCTATTAATGACCTATGCCTCAAAGTACACTGCAGGTGCCAAGAACCATACCTCGATCCCTTTAAATAGCTTTGTCCCCAGAAGCAATGTTAGCAATCTTACTGCCCTGATAGTAACTTTCCCAGAATGAATATGGAGCATGATAGGACTCCTAAGCAGCACTAAGCCTCACAGAATTTATTACAGACGTTTTTTGACCAGTCTTCCTTTGGATTGCAAGGTTATTACTAGTTTCACTTTTTCTGTTGCTCCTTGTAACCCCTACCCTGCAGCAGGTTTACGCTACAGGTTTAATTTTGTCTCATTTATTTACCTTACATAGTTTTACGATTTACCTTACAAATTTTAAGATTAAAAAAATTAATATAATAAAACCTGCAGAGAAACCAAATTGCCCCTTCAGAGCTCACAAGCTTCAGAGAAGGTGGCTTTTATCTTGCCAGCAGCAAGGCAGTCACTGCAATAGAGGAATGAGACAGACAATAAATGAGCAAACAGGGAGGTGAGTAGGGATCCCACAATCCTGTTCAGGTGCCACACACACAGATTTCCTTAAAAAAAAAAAAAAAAAAAATTATTGTCTACATCTAATATTTCATGCCAAGTCTACTGAAGCCAGGATTTTGCCTATCAGGACCAAACTGGACTTAGATCTGTAACCAAAGAGAAATGGATGCACCTATCTATGGCACGAGAGAATGGCTGCGTCTGAACCTGAAGTCTCAAGAGTGGGGAATTACAGAAGCAAGCTGTAATAACCAAGGTTTTAAGAGACCAGCACAGATGAGACCATGAAGATGCTGGAGGTGGGGGCCATTCACAATGATTATGCCAATATTATGCCACTCACTACAATTATGACAATTTATGTTCTGAAGAAAAATCCTAAATCGAGAAGGGAACTTAAGAAGGCACTCAAGCCAGTCTGCCTGAGGCTGGTGCCTTCTGGCCAACAGGAAAATTTCTGCCTCTGAAACAGCTTGCACAGGAAGTTCATATCTTAAATTTACCATGAACTGTCTCCTGAGTGGCACCAAGGCTTAGCAACTTCATTAATAGCAGCAAGCTGGAAGAAACATTCAGCTGATGACTGTAGCAATGGTTGTGGCTTGTTTTAAAAAGACAGACTTTTTTTTTTTTCCTGTGTGTGGTGGTGATGTTGGTTGCTTTTTTCATTTATTTATTTAAAGTGCACAACAAAGGATAGATGGAGACCAGAAAAGGCAAGGTTGCAGGGAGGAACCATTATCATCAAGAACAGGAGGCAGGAAAAGAAACATGAGACCAAGAAACAGAGAAAGATGTGTCAAAGTTCAAAAAGGATGAAATGATATGTCATTCTGCAAGCTGGATTGAAGATAAAGAGAGTTGAGGAGAAAGACTTTGCTGCATTGGCAGAAAATACTCATTAAGCATACCAAGTGGAAAAATTTCCATGTTATGGCCAGTTCAGAATAGACTGAAAACAGTGAAAACAGATACACTGATTGTTTGGGGGTCTCTCAAAGATTAATGGGTCCTGTGTTCTGTCTGAGGCCTGGTCACTGAAATGTCTTGTGACAAAAGGTCACGTACTCTGTGTGCTCCCTTTAGGAAATTGCACTAATGAGTGCAGATCCTGCCTTGATATGTAAATATACAGTGGTTTACTGCATATGCTGAATTGGTTTTGCTTGCCACTGTAACATATTCAAAAATTAAACTTTTGATCAATTAAAACCCCAAATAATTACTGTAAACTATCACATCTCTTCTCCCAACATGAATACACTTTAATGTCTAGAAGAGCAGAGGAAGAACTGTTTGCTGCACGTTCTGTTTTTCAAAGGCTTGAATTTGTCTTCCATGTGCTCAACCTCCTTCAGCTACAGAGTTCAAGCACACCTCCAGAGTAAAAGAGCTCTCAACCCCACCAGCTCCTCCCCCCGCAGTTACAGAGGGTGCTCGCTGATGGGTGTGTCACCCATTTGTACCCAACCCAGAAAGCAGTGAGTAGCTTGAGAGGCTTTGCTTCTTGATAACGTAACTTCAGCTCTCCCCTTGCTGTGTCCCTCTGGTCCAGCTCTCCTTTAATTCTGCATATTTCAAAAAAGCAATAAAAACACCCCTTTCTTTCACAGAATTTGTTATTTGGCAAGCACTGGTTAAATACTTTTTGAAGAGCGACATTTCACCATCATTCATCATCATTCCACATCACCATCATTGCAGAGTAAAGGCTATGGACATAACACAGAGGAAGATGCTCAGTGAAGATTTTTGCTTTCTTTATATCCCAGTTTCTCCATTTCAGCACCTCATCTGAAGTTTCAACCAGTTATGTTTCTAACCAACCCTGCACCGTGAGTCACATATGCAATAATTCCTGGTAGTCCATGCACAGCTTAACGTGTCTCTGAGCCGTGCCGGTTCAGAGCTATGCAAACTGACTCAGTTTATTTTCCTTTGTCTAACTGAAAAGAAGCAACAAGTTGTATAACACGATAATATGTGAAATGTTTAATGTGATGTGCATCCACAGGATCCAGCTGAGTTACAGAGAAGTCAAATACTGTTCATGTGCCTCCCTTCTGTACCTGCACCATTGCAGAGGAGCAACGCCAACGTCACAAGATTGGCACTAAAAATCAGTGTGAGATATGGGGGGGAACAGAGAGCAGTGCACAGCACACAAAACTTGAAACAGTGAATCCCAAAACTGCATTTTGAGAACATTTCCGTTCCATCAGTAAGTATTATATATGGCTTGCTTTCTCATTTTCCACCAAGCCTTCTACTGAATTAGCTACAACAGATAAATTGCGTAACCCTTTTCTCTACTCTTGCTCTTCAAATAGGATTTCTTATTTGCTAAAGCCATTGAACCAAGTTAAAATTGCAATAAAATTAAAGCAAATGGAAAACGAGGATAAAAATTTTTGTGTAAAATTTCAGTGACATTTTATACGTACTTTGAAAGGGATTGTCTACAGCAATTTCCCAATCTGTTCCTGCATGTACTCCTGCAATTAGACATGGTTTCCTGAGACTGAGGCTGTCTCAAGCTCCTTCTGCTTGCACAGCTGCTAATTCTGAGAGAACTGTTTTAATGATAGTAAAATATCTCTGCAGATACAGTAAAGGGTACGTCAATGAACGGTATTATCAGTGCCCTTTTTGTTGGCTTGTCAAGAAACACGCACAATATGCAGTTACTGTGTCAAATACAAAAACCAAAACACATTTGTAGGCATTTTGTGTTGGGCACCATCTGGACTGTATGCCATTTTAGGATTGCATTAGCACAGTAATTGGGATTTTATAGCTGGACACTCATGGAAATCTGATTCACAATTTAAAATAAGGCAGGAAAGAGGCCTTTACTCTTTCAGAAGCAACACAAATTATTATCACTTAGCTAAATATGTTCCTGATTCAGAAACTGTACCATTTCTTACCACAAGTACTCTGGTATATAGTTATTAAAGATATAAACTTGGTAACATGTTTTTTTATAACATTATTTACTGTGAATTTGGGTGGTATTCAGATGCCTAGATCAAGATGGCCTCTTGGACTTAGTGTATGATCAGTGTAGGCCTCTGTAGCAGGGCAATTCGGAGCACCTAAATTAAACTCATCCTTAAGTAGCCTATGCCAAATTTGTCAGGGATGGAGCGTTCTAGTGGGAAAAGACTAGTAGAGCACCAGGAAACATGCAAGTGGGAACTCAAGTGTTTTCCTTGCTATGGAAATGCAACAAGTGCCTGGTTCTGGCATCAACCATGGCTAATCCTTGTGACTTTGGTACTGTGGAGAGGAGCCTTACTCAGATGCAAAAGGACAAACGAGGAAAACGTGTCTTACACTCCAGTGGCAGCAGGTGGGCTTTATAAGGGTCATGGGGCTTCCAGGCAGAAACGGGAGCAGGGAAGGAAATAAGCTTTTCAAAGCCACCATCCCTCAGCAATTGAGGGTTTTGCTACACACATAGGCTCACAGAGCCCAGCTGCTGGCCAAGGCACTGTCATCCACGTGGGTTTGGCTACTTGGTGTGGCACACCTCAGAGCACCAAACACTTCAGGACACAGAAAACACGTCTTACTCGCTTCCAGGCCGTTCCCTCTTGCTAAGGTTCCCACAATCTGCATGTTATCTGACGCACCACAAGTAACAGTGCAAAAGTGGAGTTAACGGTTAGCAACTGAAAACATGTAAGGTTGAGGATTGTACTGTCCCGATAACACAAAAACCTGCAATGAAATCTGCCAGCTTAGATGTGTCGGTGTCCTGATTAACTAGAGACATCCCAGAAAAATATAACATGTAAAACTAGATTTGCAGCAAAGTCACCTATCTCTAACTTGCCATGTGAAAACCGTAAGCCAGATTTGTTAGCACCTCTGCTGCATTTTTGACATAAGCAGACCATACCTGAATAACAGTCTATAAAGCCAAAACCAAATGTGCAAAACCCAAGAATATCAGGACCAGACTAACAATGTTAACTTCAGCGATTACTATACCATTACTGCTTCTTTTCCAGAAAGCCCTCCAACATATCTAAGGAAGTCTTGACATTGCCTTTCACTATCTGTGACTCAAAAGACAAATTGATAAAATAAGCCTTAGTTTCCAAGTCTGTTTTAAAAACATAATTCTGTAACAGAACAAAACCGTCAGCATGAAGACACCTAGAATTGTACATGAACTGAAAGACTAAGAGTCTGGTGACAGAGTCAGTCACTCACACCAGTTGTTATGTGCAGCACTATTTACTGCCTCTAGTGATTTAAAACAAAACTTTGCACTTTTGACATTTTCTTCCTAAAAAGGGTCTCACAAAGTTGTCAAACATGCAATGCAGCCTTCTACCTTCCTTTTATAACCAACCTTAAAGCCAGCCATTTATCCGAGTCGCGAGCAATGACTATTAAAAAGGTGTCCAAGGATATGGCCCACGTGCAAAAAAAAAAAAAAAAAAAAATCAAAAGCCTTTCCTAGTGCCTTCACTGCAGGGCCTTTTACAAAGTCAGTGAAGAACACTACCGTCTGCTTCACACAGCGGTAAATAACCAGGCAGTGAAAGATTAGGTCTGAGACATATAGAAAAGGCAGGCACAATTTTAAATCTTACCTTTTGCACGTTGGGTTTGATGCACCGAACAAAGAAAGGATTTGAAGAACTCAGCGTTGCCATTAATGAATGAAGTGATTCCTAAAATACAGGTAGAAAAAAGATAGTGCTTCACAAGCTGACTTTTTGTACGAGCAACATACTCCAGAAAAATCTCTCACAGCTTAGCATTGCAGGCAGTATCTAACTGCAACACCTAGTGGTACAAAGCAGAAACTACTGTACCATGTAAGCTCTTGCTTGTGAACAAACAGAATCAATACAAGCATGTTTGTTTCTTCCAGTGGCCCTTCTGATCACAAATACCACCACCATTTTACAATGAGTAAGATATACAGATTGATATGAAGAAAACTGTTCATAAGGAAACACCAAATTGGAAAGTTGCTCTTTCAGGGATATTTTTAAATGACTAAGTCTTAGGATCTACATTTCCAAATTGCTAAACTTGAGCAAGTCAAAAGGAATGATAAGGGATCTAAGGTAAAGATGAAATACCCACAAAACCAGATTTCCCCTTTTTATTTCAACCACCTCACACCCACTCATTGTCCATTTTCCCTGCCACCAGCAGCATTTTGTACACAGCGAGTTCCTCTCTCTCCTGTGCAGTCTCAACCTTTCTCGCTGAAAGGACACTCCGATAATAAATATAAGTCAACAAGAGGGTAGAAAAAATACTAAAAATTTCTGAAAAGAGCGTTTAGAATACATCAGACGTTGTTTTATCAATACTCCCTCCTGAAAATAACAAAAAACTGAGTAAAGGATAGAGTAGTAAAGAAAACACATCTTACTGAAAGACAACGCTAACAGCATTAAGCAGCCAGTTTCAGTTATTTCATGTGATAGCTACTTGCATTTAACAATAAAAAGAGAGATTATAAGGTTCAGCTAAATAAAATACAGAAGAAAACATGTTTTTTTCTTAGTTTTAGAACACTGAATGACCCAATACACATTGGACTATCAGTTGCCTGAACCTCAGCCTGCAGATAAAAACCACAAAAATCCCTCAGTGCTTTCATGATTATTACTTTAATTATACAACCACCCCTTTTCTGCCTGGGCCGTCATTCCATATCTTATTCCAACTTGTCTCATTCTGTATCATTAAGTATGACAAACCATTCCAAACTGAAGTCTTGCATTTACTTTCCAGAGATACAAATGACTGTATAGGAGAAGAGCCAGGCTCTGAAGAGCCCAGAAAGCTAGCAATGATGTTTCCCCACTCAAAGGTGGCACTGCGTGCCAGGCAGCGGAGAGAATACAGAGCAGGCTGCCAAGGAGACAGAAAATTCACTTTTTAAAGGAGCAACACTGGGTGTCCTACCATATGTTTTGGAGCAAAACTGCCAATAGCAGTCTGTTACAACAAATTGTTGCTTTAATCTGCAAACCAAGGGCTTTCTTGATGATTAAACATGAAGCGATAAAGGCAACAGGCAGAGCGATGGCTGTACACAGGAGCTGTTACAGAGCAAAGGAAGGAAATGGTGGAGTGACTGGGAATATAAATGATAGCTCCTGGTTCATTTGCCTTTGCCAGCCTAGGGACCAGGAGTCAGGGGTAGCAAACATTAAACAGCCAGAAGATACAAAGACAAATATTTTTGTGGAAAGACAAATATTTACATCTTCAAGAAGTCAAGGCTTCACCTGTATTAAACCTGTGTGAACATTAAAACATCTACTGACAACTAAGCCAATTCTCTCAACACAGGCTACTGCTTACAGAGATTGGAAAAGTTGGTCAATCTAAACAAAAGTAATTTAACCTATTTTGACATTCATCTGTGGTACAGACAGCCAGATTCTGCACAGTGCTGCACACCTCTAAGTCACTGTCAGGTGACAAGCTAATCTGAAGTTTGCCCTGCTTTAAGCAGTAGGCTGAAACAGATAGTATCTGACCTCAGCTACTCTGTGTGCACCCGCAGGCCCGCATTAGGCAGGCTGTCAAATGAAAAGAAGAGTTAACCAACCTATCATGAAAATAAAACTGTGAAGGCAAAGTTCTTATCTTCAGTTGAAATGAGATGGACTAATCCCTGGAAGGCTCTAAAAACATGGAAAAAACACCCAACCTAATTCTTTGGTTGTGATATCAAGGTCAATCTCTTGCAAAGCAGCCCAGCTGCTTAATGGTCAGTTACTGCAGCTTCAGATAAGAGGCAACAATGTTTTGATTTCATGTTTTATCATGCTTCACGTTGTCCAGGGACCCTGACAGAGAAGAGAAGGAACTCTGCATCATGTTCTACCTTGCAAAGTGGGCTCAAAAATATGGTCACTGTTTATACAGTAACATCTTGAAGGTCTGCTTTGCCCAGGTCAAATGACTAAGTGGAAACCGTACCTTCTGCTATCCCAGAGAGCTAGCAAATAAGACCACCTCACCACAAGAAGTGGGTATTGTCCGAGACAAGCGATGGTAGCACAAAGCAAGCTGTCCAGGGAATACAACATTAGTGTTTTTCAATAAATGACACTGCATGTGCCCCAGCATACATTCCTTACTGTTCTGTCCAACACTTAGCAATAGTCTATTAGGATAAAATCTGCCCTCAAGGGGTTTGAGTCTGCCCCCTTTTTTTTTTTTTAAAAAAAAAAAAAGGAATGAACAGTGCAAATGTATATTAATTAAAAAAAAATGAAAGACAACTAATCCAGACTTGTACTCATGCAATTTAGAAAAGGTTTTGTGCCAATCTTTCTCTTTGCAGATAGACTTTATGCTAGATTTCAGTTTGGTGCCATTTTTGATGGGAGGGCTATAAAGCCTCATAAAAAGGTGTTTAATAAAAATGCTTTCCAAACTAAGTTAAAAAGCAAGGCAACACCTTAATGAGGTATTTATTAAGTACTTATTTTTCTTAGCATACAGGCATTGCTGTTAGGCTTTATGTGATTTTGTCGTTGGTTTTAGATTAGAAAGAAAAACTGGAATGAGAGATCAACTTCACAGATGAGCTTTAAAATAAGTAAGAATAAGCAAGTGGAAAGCAACAGGAGTTTTGTGCAGACGGTGTGATGTGAAGGTTAGTGTCTGCTTGAAGCTAACTAGTACGGCAAATCAGTTGATTAGTAAGTGCAGTTTCATAGAAGAGACAGCAATGTTTCAATGCTGAAGCTTTTTGCCTGCTTTAATCTGAAAGTGTTCTTTACTAGACAGGGTTTATCTATCACTGATTAGCTACAGAGCAGAGACGACATAACTAACCTTGAATTGGAGACTGACAGTGGGTTTTCGGTGCTTGCTTCCACATTTAAGAGTGTCTTGATTGTTGCGACTTGAAACATGTTCAAACAGATCGTAGATGAAGTCAAGACTGAAATGGGAAAGAAAAAGAATATCTCTAAAGTATATCTTAACAGACCATGAAGTTTACCACTACAGAATGCAAAGAAAGCACTGCCCCTTAGAAAGCAGCTCCTCCATCCAAAAAATGCTTTTTTATTTTCTCCATAATCTTTGATAAGCAATAGATTTTGCCTTTGCAGAATTTATACAGGAGAGAAGAAAAACACCAAACCAAACCAAAGCAAACCAAACCAAAACAAGGAGCTTCTTTCTTCTCCACTCCCAACACATCATTAGGGAAATGAAATGTGAAGTCCTAGAGTCCTTCCTGCATTTCACTCCACTCACTCAACCAAAACTCCAGCTGACTGTAATGGGGACTGTACCTGACCAAAGACTAAAAAACAAGACTTCCAGCTTGTTTGGGGCCATAGCACAAAATAACCACCCACATGACCCTCACTTTCAGATACCAGCTGTGTATGCTGTTTTCTACCCTGTTGGCCGAATATCCTCCTCTTACCCCTCCTACAGAAACACAGACCTTTTAACTTGAGCTCCAGACAGATGTTGGCACAAGAGCAAAACCAGGCCCAGTGGCTTTAACTCATTTATTACTTTCACCTACATGCTTCAATTGACAGATGTTATGTCAGATATATCATGAAACCAGAACAAATAACATGGAGAGGGAAAGGCTTATTAACAGTTTCCCCTGCACAAGAAGGGCTTAAGAGATTTACAAACAAGCAACTTGCACAGCAAGGCCGGATGACTGGACGGGGATGGGTGAGGGCACCAGCTGAGAAAGCAACATCCCGGCTCAGCTCCCTCTTTTTCTGTCACCCCTCTGTGCGTCCTGGAGTCTCAACCGTACGCCTGCAAAAAGGGATGTGGTACCGCTGTGGCTCACAGGGTACCACCGTAAGGATCCTGAGACCCTACACAGCAGAATGACAGGGGGCATGCAGGTACAAAAGACATCCAAGCTCAGACTTTCAGTAACATAAATCTTTACAGAAATTCTCCCTTTGAAGCAATTACTATGTGGCAATTTGCACTGTGGTAGGTCCCTCACACTAAACTTTCATCCAAATTAGGGAATGCCAGAAACAAGCAAATTAGGCTGTATGGGAAGCAAAAAACGACTTGTGCATGCTGCCTATGAGGTACCCTGAAACAGTTAAAAACCATCACCAGCTTTCAGCATCCATACTCACCACTGAGTAGCAAGTGAGCTCCCTAGCAATCCCATGGACTGTACAGGGACGAGGTACTGTACAATGTGGGAAAACCCAACTTTGTGAGAACTGACTACAGTCAGATCTGCTTACAGGCACCTCTGATATTTCTTCTGTGCTCATTTCAACTCTGTCAAGGTCTGATGCTATACAACTTCTAACATATTCAAATCATGGCAGAATTAGGTGGCAAACCCTGGTAGAATTAGATGATACAACACCCCTTAAAATCATATCTTAAAGAAAAAATAATAATAAAAAAAATCACAGAAACGTACCTGCTTTCACGTAACAAGTTCAGGAGATCGTCTCTGAAAGTATCTCTGTTCTTCTCCAAGATGCCCCTGACATCATACTGGACCTAGAAGGAAACAGAGCTGATTCAAACAACAAGCCAAGTAGTCAGGCACCTCTCACAAAAGAGGTACTGTAAAAAGCGCTGAGGGAACAGAGTGCTTTAGTTAATTTTGAGCAGCCTCAGGGTAAAATTAAGCTAATGAAAACTCTGTTTGGAATAATTTCAGCAAATAAAGAAAATTACCTCCCCGGCGTAGTGCTTCACTCCAAAGTTGTGAACAGCAACTCTTGGTTTTACATAAAAAGGATTGTTCTAATTGGAAGGGGAAGAAAAGAGAAAAATATTGGGGGAGGGGGTGTTTGTTAGGGAATAGAATGGTACAAAGGGTCACATTATCCTCTCAACCCAGATCCAAACAAACCATTGTCTTCCAGTGAACTCCCCAGAAGATTAGGGCTCCAAAAGCAAACAACCAACTTATAACGATAATAGGATTTGTTAGTCTGAGCTGTTTCAAATGCAGTAATAGGAGATTTATAGTATGTAAAAAAGCATTATACTAAACCTGAACCCATCTGGCAGAACCATCTATTAAAGGCACTTTGAAAAAGAAGGCTCTGTCTTAAACTGGCAGTTACAAAGACTGTATCCTAGAAATACTCAAAAATAATTCTAGGATCACAATTGAAGGTAACACTAATCTGGACAGAGGAAACAGCAACCTTTCAGTAAATGACATCAAGGTGAATACTTCATTAAATCAAGGAAAACTGAAGATCTAAGTAATCTAAGTTACTGCAGGTTGTCAGAGCTCTAAGAGCAGAATTTTGCTTATTCACCATTATGGAAACCTTTAACTGGACAGTAACAAGGGTGTGTTCTCCCGGGTAACAGATTCAGTCTTGACAACAAATGATATGGATTGCCATGGAAGTAGGATCACACTCAAAACAGTCTCTACAACTATGCACCCGTATATTTGAACCATTAATTTCTACAGAAGCAAAGAGACTCTCCATAATTTGCACAGAAAACATAAGCAAAACATCACATACAGCATGCTGGGTATTCAACTTCTCTAGCAAGGTGGAATCAGTAGCTTGAGGAAAATGGCTCTCTTCATTGATGAGCGCCAGCAGCCCCAGTTTCTAGAACAGCAAGAAGAGGCAGCAGATGAATTAGTGCATAGATGGACACAGACGTTGTCCTCAGTTTGGAAAAATGACAATGTCCTTGAAGTTGTTGTGCGCAGAGGAAATGATCTGATTAAAAGTTGACTATTTAAACATGCAAGATCCACCAATCTCCTCACTTGTTCTGTGTCTTGGCAAATGTTTTAAAGACGTATTACCTCAGAATAAAAACGAGAAATGGGTTCCAGTATCAAATTCTTTATTACCTTTTCAATAAGATCCAAGCACTCTCCATTGTCTGTCCAGTCAATATCCTCCCAAATTAGTCCTTCCCTAAGGAAAATAAGGAGGGCCTTGTTATTGACAACCACAATGAAATTATTTTAAATGTAGAAACAGGAGGAGCTTATGTATTTATCTTGCAAATCACGGCAAAATCAGCTTGCTTTCAAAATACACAGCTCCAGATAGAGATTTTCAAAGGAAGCTAAGGTAGCTGGGAACCCAGATTTCAAATGAATACTGGTATTTTAAAAATGCTTTCAAATCTCATCTGTATCTCTTACCTGCTGTATTCCAGTTGCTCCAAGGAAAAGATGTGCTTGTTGAAATACTCCTGAAGCTTTTCATTTGCATAGTTAATATTGAACTGCTCAAAACGATTTACCTAAGGAGACAAGAAATTTTCAGAAATGCATACACTCCAAGTATGTTACTTTGCAAACAAGGAACTGGATTAAGTCGTAACATGTTTAATAATGAAGTTCTAGGGAGATGACAAAGATATGTAGAACAATGAAGCACAAATATCAGACAATCCATTTGAACAACCTTTTGAAACCTACCTCAAAGTTCTCAAATCCAAATATGTCCAAAATTCCAATGGACTTGAAATCTTCCTTGCTCCTGATTCTGCTGTTGATTTTCTTAATGACCCAAGCAAAACACTGAGAATAAAGTGCCATAGCCATAGAATCTCTGCTGTCTATTGCCTGCATTAAAGGATGAACACACAATGTATCAATCACCCCTGTAACTGAGAACTTACCAGACTTTGCTGGTCAGCGTCCTTTGCACAGCATAAAGCAACATATAATATAAGCAGGTTTGTATTCCTATGTACCTTGACAGCAATCGTATTAATGGTTACAGAGTGTCACAATTTAAGCTTTAACAGCGTAAGTTATAAAAGCTGTACATCTATGTGGCTTTAAAATTACATTTCAAGGCTAAAGCATTCAAAAATTAGGAAATTATAAACTTAAGGTGTGGAGGAAGAAAAGAGAAGGACAGGAAATAACACCTTAAGTTAACCCTTTCTAGAGGTAAGCACAATGTTATGTATACCTATTTCTAATCCTCTTCTTGTAAATAATAAATTATTTCTGCTGACAGTTGTCAAAAATGCCCACCTGACACAAATGCCCATAATGAAAAATATCAGCCCACATGATTAGAATTTGAAAAAAATGGTGAGCAATCAGACTTAAGAATAAACAGAGCCAAGCTACAAAGCCCTGGCCAGCATGACAGGATAGGATCCAAAGAAATTTCTAAGAGTCCAATTATACCCTTCCCCAAAAAACTGTGTAGTATTTTTGATAGTGACTCTGATGCATGAGCTAAGCTTCTGTTCCTGAGTGACCAATGATTTCCCTGGACTTGAAGACTGAGCCTGGTATTTTACAGACAGTAAAAACAAGTCAGAACTAAGTTGCCTTTACCTGTTGTATACTAAGAGGTGTTAGGATTTCTTCTCCCCTGAGTATCATTGACCTCTGCGTCAACGCTTCAGTTAGCTGCGTGGAGTCCAAGCCCAGTAGTTCAGCAGATCTACCCAGAGCTGGCAAAAGAAAGAGACAAACACAAGTATGACCTTAAACGTATAAGGTTATGAAACTAATTTGTTTTTATTATTATTATTACTACCACCACCATTTAAGATGCTTCTAAAATGATGGGGATTAGAGATTAAAACACAACTGGAAACTCTACGACATGTTTTTGCTGCTCATGAAAAGGCACAGTATCATGAACATGCACAACTGAAGGAATTCAGCAGTAGAAATTCATCACAAGTCAGTCACAAATATCTGTTTTCCTCTTAATGTTACATATCAAGGATTCAAAGAATCTACTGCTTACACTAACATATTTTTCCAGATACGAACAGTAATTTACTCTTTGTCCACTTGAATGCATTTCAGCTTCCCTTGGGATGATGAGGATAAAGAAAACCAATGAAATTTTTTTCTTACATGCATACTTTAATTTGTAATTTTGCTATACTGTGGTATACAAAAGAGTACATAAGGCTACTCTTTATTACCATAGTTGAACAAATGTTTAAAATGCTTGCCAGCCCAATCATTAGACATACCAGCACATACTTTCAGATTTGTAATGAAGTATTGAAAGTTCTAACAAAATGTACCTTCAGTGGAGATCTCAGTTAAGGAATGTACTTGAGCACTTATGTTTTATCAACTTGAGAATATTCCAAAGAAGGAATTAGATTAAAATGGAATTTCACTACCATTAATGGAATAAATATGTGCCCAAGGTCTTCCCTAATTAAGACCTAGCATCCAGCAGACTAATTTGCCTTATCTGTCAAAAAAACCCAAACATAGCATTTTAATCAACATTTACAGATGCTAAAAAGCAGTAAGACCCTTTCACTGTTTGTCCTTGCTACAGTCAGATATACTATCAATGAATATAGCTTTCACAACCTCAAGAAACATTTAGATTTGGATGCACAGCCTTCTCACCTGTTTTAAAGGACACCTGTGCCCCACCAGCAGTGATGAACTCAACGTTTCCTAGATGCAAAATTCCAGCCAACAGCCTCAAAACTTCTCGTACCTCCTCCTTGCTGAACTGCATCACTTCCATTGCAGTCTGGAATGACACGTCAGCTTCTTCAATAACATGCACACTGACTCAAAAATGGGGACAAGTACAAACCCAGCAACTGTGTTGTCAGCCCTCAGAAAAGCAAGTCAGGACTGACAGAGGGCTGGGCAGGAGTTAATTCCTTTGGTTTCATTCCAAACCAAATACACTGTAAGACATGACAGGGACATCTTGGAACACATAAGTATCACTCTGGTTTTAAGAAATCTCCTTTTGATGCTGTAAGGATGCTGGAATTTGCTTTCAAATTCTCCATTAAAATTGTGTAAATATTGGAATGCCCGACTGAGTCATGCATCAGACGTGGTTTCACTAATGTGCATTAGTAACTGATAACCTTCAATTAGTAATTGATAACCTCCTCTGTTTTTACCAAATTTTGCAGATTAGCCTAGTAGGTAACAAGGCACGGGGGAGGAAACAGCAACATGTAAGATTTGCTCGTTTGTTGTCTCAGCCATAGAGAATTCAGCCATAGAGAATTCAGAGGAGGCCTTCTGCAGCATATTCTGGGCAAGCCATGAAACACACATCTTAGCAGTGTGGTCTGACATCTTACAAAACTGAGCAGAAAGAGAACTAAATAAAATGTATTGTATTTATGAATAACCAATAAGCAATGATCAAGGCTCAACTGGGTAAATGAGGAGAACAGCAAATCTCTGTTTGAAGGAATTTAAAATAAGAGGAGGAACATATGCTTTTCTCCGACAGAGAAGGGGTAAGTAATTATATGCCTCTCAAAATTACTAGAATTCCCCAAATTTGGGTCTAATATGAGCCTGTCTAAGACCAGATCACAGTTTTATACCCTTACAGTTAAACTCATCATGTTACGCTCACTGCAGGTGTCTGACAGATGACACTCATCATGTTACGCTCACTGCAGGTGTCTGACAGACGACACGACACATTTTATCTTTCATAAATCACCAATTACAAATGGAAAACCCTCAGACTCATCCCACAATTAAACGCAGAGAAGAGATAACGGTTGAAGGTCTATTTTGTATAAAGACCTTTCACAACAGAGTTCTAACAAAGCCAGCAGTACTAGGACTTCATCTCCATGCTTGCCATGCAGTTCCTCCCCGTCTCCTACAAAAGTTTTGCTTAAGTAACATTTCTGGGACTTAAACCACAATAAAAATAGGCAAAGGAGATGACTATAATAGGAAAAGACAGGCAAGGGTGAACTGCGGGATTTCTGCCCCCCTCCCGCTCTGGGAATGTAGCCCGGCAGCCTCAGCCCCTGCTCCAAGCCTGCCTGCACTGCAGGCAGCACGCAAGCATCACCTGCCCAAATGATTTCATGCTCTGCCTACCCTGGGATGATTAGCACAAATTAAATGTCATGCTAATCAACTTAAGCATGTGCCTATAATATAGATAAGTTACCAACTTTTCCAACACCTCCTTCCACCATAGCAGATGAGGGTTTTTTACACTAAAAATAACTGCTGCATGCACTACACATTAATTTGTCAGTTTGGCAAAGAGATTAACATAGCTAAGCAAAAACAGTTTGGTGACAGCATAAAACTAAGTATTTTGTCTGATTTTTAAAATCTAACACATACCACCTTGGTCATATAGTAAGCAATTAGCAAGTATCCTAACAGTTGGTACAGACAAATTGCTGTAGCTAAATGGTGTGGGTATAAGATATTCAGAGCAAGACTCCATCAGGACCTGGTTTTTAATCTGTGTTTACATTTTCTTCAACTCTATCGTGTAAGTTAGTCCATACAACTGGATTTCACAGCTGCAACTTAAAGTGTCACAGAAGCCCAAGTGCTTTGCTCCCCATGTGCTGCACTGCAGACTTGACCCAGTAGATGCTACATGATCTGGGCAAAGCTTTAGGATAGAAAAACAGTGGAAGCAGACATAGCTGCAATATGAAACAACGCAGGGAATGGCAAAGGCATGTAAATGCCTTACTGTCTTCCCAACTGATATTCTTTTCATTCCAAAATGTAATCATTTCACTAAATCATGGCACACTTTGAAATGATGGAGTAAAAAAAATTCAAATATTGGAGGAAAGGTAAAGACATGCTCAAAATGACAGTGAAGTGTTATGAGAAAATACAAGTTCCTGTATGATTAGTGCCTCAACGAGAGCACTGCATGTGCAGGTAAGCACAAGATGGCTTTGTGTTCTGCTCAGTCAACAGGCCCCAGGTGCCTGAACCTCCAGCATTTTTAAAGCATAAAGAACTAGGGAAACAACTCACAACAACTTCCTTGAAGGAATCTTTGTCATTGATTGTCTTATCCGCTATACATCCAGACTGATTCAAGTAGTGGTAGTTCTCCGGTACAGATAAGTAAAAAGCATCTAACGAAGAGAGAAAAAGAGGATGAGTGAAAAGAAAATCCCAAAACAAGAGCACTCCACAAATTACTATGTCAGAGTTAAATAGTTCGCAATTAATTTGCTCAGAAATCATGATGACGCACAAAACAAAATTTTATATTAAAATCAGATATGGTGTTTTATTTTGCTACTTTTTGCTTTATTTAGCTGCACAATGGAGTTAACTCTACTTCTTAGCATGCAAAGACAGCAGGCCCAAAGGGAGATGCCAAGACAGCTTTAGGCAATTTTGCACATATAGAAATGTCATTTCTTTTGTTCAGTGGATTTATTCTTTATGAGAAAGGATTAGAGGAACTAGAATTATTTCTCTTTGTTGCTGTGGAGTTATTTAGTACCAGAAAAAATATTCAGCTTAAACAGAATCAGGCATGTTTGTCCCCAAGTAATTTTCCCAGGGCCACAGCAGAGGCTGGGAGAAAAACTACCGGCAGCTCGGTGACATTCTTCAACTAAGCAGGTTGCTTTATCAAGCTGAGCTCAAATTCACACTCACTGAATCCCGGCTGAATAAATAACCTATTTTACTGCTTGGGTTAGCAGGTTTCTGCAGTTAAATTCTCCACTGCTGTCACCAGGGCTGACTGCTAGCAGAAAGCCACACAGTTGTGTGACCTGCACTTTGAACTCACCTTTCTCTCTCTCTTCTATCCCTGCCAGCAGAGCATAGAATATATGATAATTTCTTTCCCCAGGGTTTTGTCTTACTACACGATTCTGTCAAAGTAAAAAAAAAATAGTTTCCATTTAAGCAGTCATTTTTAAGGAGAATTTTTTAATCCACAATTTCAAAGAAAATATTAAATCAAACAAAATTAACTGAGCAAAACCAAACATCAACTTACTTTTTCCAATAAATCTATAGCCAGGAAGAAGAATTCAGTCAAGGAATAAAGTAAAAAGCAATTAATGCACAAGCTATTTATAATCTTCCTTCTTTCATTTGAGACAACAGGAAGAGCATCATGGTCTTTCCTTACGACATGCCTACTGCCATAACAAGATTAATAAGGTAGCAACGATGATAACATTGCAGCAGTTCTAATACCAATGTGCTCCCACACCTCCTGCTCCTCCATCCCATCAAAACTGGACCTGTCATGTTCTGGATTTTAAACAACATCTGCTTTCCTTGACTTTTTCTTTTCCCTAAAGCTTGGAAACAGCTTTATGGATGAAATTTGTCTCACTGCAAAAGCAGCTTATGTTCGAAACACTAGGTAGGATCCCTTCAGTATATTCCTCATCCTCACACCTCGGGTGCTCTGGTGAAGTTGGCTTATAGTCCAGTTTTGCCAAGTGCAGGACAAATCCAAGGATTTGACCCACCCAGGCTTACACTGCAGAAATTCAGCAGCTCTGCTCTTTCAAGTACTTTTCAAGATGAGTAAGAAGCTTATCTTTGGATATAATAGATTAGGGGAAATAGCTAACCACTGAAGTTATCCCCAAGAACTTGGGCTGTTTTAGCTCACTATGTAGGAACATGCACATGAGCCACGCTAGCAGTGGCAACACAAAATCTTGGTCCTCTGACAGTACAGAAACCCCACCCTGTCACAAACGCATGTGTGCGTGTGCACAAACACATGCAGAATTTGGTGTTACTGCTTCCGTTTCCCACCTACATCAGTTCAATTTAATTATGTATCTTTCAGTGATAAGGGGTGAAAGGACAGACATGGGTAAGCCACTTCTCTCTCAGCCCTCCATGGTGGAGGTACATGGGGGCTGCCCACTAACAGGGGTAAAATCACCAAATGAGGATACAATCTATAATTCTTCCTCCCTGAATGTTTCCTTTCTGACAGATGTTCAGCTGAATAAACTTCCCAAAGCGACTTGAGTTGTTGTTGTAAACAGTCTTCGCGTTGCCAAAAGCTTCCATAATTGGGCTGTGAAAATACAGAACGACAAGAGCATTAACGTGTGACCAGCATGCCAACGGTTTCACACGGGACTGGTGAAAGGAATAGCACTCTGAAAAGCTCACTTCTGACACCCTCCTCAGCCACAGCCTACATCCTAAGTATTATCCTCAATTTATTAACAACAGGCATCTCAATTTTCTATCAGAAGATGCAACTATTTAAGCAACAGGAAGATTAATTGTACTAAACTACTCTGCAGCTTAATCTGTAACTGCTCAGAAGATGCACACAATTCTCATTGCAGTACTCAAAGTAAAGAAGTAAGAAATCTCAGCACATGCAAATTGCTAGACAGATGTAGGGAAAATAGTCCTTGTCCTAAGGCGATTAAAAAAAAAGCTAATTACATCAAGATACAGCAGGTAAAACAGATGAAGCCTGATAAACAAAAGTAATGGCATCTCAAACTGTCTTTGTTTTTAAATAGTTTAGAACCATGTGTTATTTCATTTGAACACTGAAAGACTTTTTTTTGCTTGCATAGTGCCCAATTTATCTGACGCATTTACTCATCTGTCTTATCAGCTCTCCTTATCCTCCCTTTCCTCAGCATGCTTTCACCACTTGCACACTTTTCACCATGCTCTGTCTTGTTCTACCTTATCCTCAGGCTATACAAACCAAACCAATGGTTCCTCCCTCCCATCACCTGTTTCCCCTCACTCTCATTATGTGAATTCAGCCCCAAACAAAACTGAGAGCCACTACTAAAGCATAGTCCATTTCAAAACTCTGCATCTTTTTGCCACTGCGGTCACAACTCCCTAGAGCAGTCAGGTAATTTTGTTTAATGGAAAACTTCCCCCTTTCCAATATTTATTTTATTGTTCAGTAAATTCACCCACATCCTTAATTACATTGCAAGCTCTTATTTCAATGATAAGGCTTGTGTCTTCTGGAAGAAATACCTCTGTATTGAAAGATCTAGTACCTGCTCTCAAGAATAGCTTGCTCCACACAGGAGGTCTTCTCTCTGCATGACAGCTCCAGTGAATGTTGGCTCATTGCAGACAAGAACTTCAGAATCAGCTTAGTGCTTTCCGTCTTACCAGCACCACTTTCGCCACTGAAAGAGGAAGAGGAGGAAAGCATTTGCATAGTTCCAGCTCCCAGGGGAAAAGCCCTCTGTCTGGCCAGCCCTCCAAACTCTGAACCACTGGAGGTCAGGAAGACTGGGGTGATTAGAAATGATACTCAAATGGCAGCAGAATACCCCTTTAAGCTTGCTGAATATGACATTCAACACAAAATGCAAACTATCCACAGACTTCATACCGCATTTCAGACAGCATTTCAAGGCATTGATTGTTTAAAGATGTACACAACACCCATGAGGCAATGAAGAGTGCTCTGAACACAAACAACTATCAACAATTCTTACCAACACGGACAAAGTTAGAACAAAGGCACAGCAATGGCTGGGGAGAATGTCCAGAATATGAATTAAGCTGCAATGGTTTGGGATTATGTTGCATCATATGTTTCTGCATTTTTCCTTTACAAAATGCTTTATAAAAAACAGTTATTATTAATGAGACGAAAATCAGGAACAAGCATTCTAAACTTTAAAGTTGTTTATTCAACCCTACAGTATGTACAAAACAGTAGGTTAAGTGGGATCAATCTTTCAGACTCCTTAGAAAGCCTACAGGAACTTGCCAAGGTCAGTAAAAGGGTGAATTTTTTAGTGCACAGCCAACCTTTCCAACAACTTTTCCACCCCATGAGTTTTAAGTGCCCAGCTTGTTCCACATCACTACATTCAGTATTGTGAATATATTAAGTGTGACAGCAACCCACAGACCCCCACTTAGGAAATCTTTAGACTTTCTCCATGACTCGTTTTACGCAGAGCATCTTGCTAAGGGCACAGCAGCCTAGACTCCAGACTGCCGCAGTGGAAAAAGGGGTCACTGAGACAGACTCCTCAGTCTGAAGGACATAACGTGAGTGAGACTACCAACACTACTCTAAATAACTTCTCAGTTCTGCCTGCTGGCTTTAAAACCCAAAGACAGATATACACAGACAAAACAGGCCCCTTCAGCAATTATAGTTTGTCAAACGCACATGTGAATTTTGGTATGTCAGTCTCATAAAAACGTCTTCCCATCACAAGTCTGGGTCTCATCCAAAAAGTACTTTGGTTCACATTGATTTTCAAGCTAAACAACAACAAAAACGTCAGACCATCAGATGGTAACAGAGAGAACAAACTGGTGTCAGACTGTGGTTTCCCACACATGGCACTGACCTGAATGTCATTCAGGGTGACTGTTGCTGTTCCTTTGATTGCTTTACACTTCTTTTCAAGTGCTTTAAAGTAGATCAACTGCTATTGTATATGAGAGAAGAGCGTGTGTTTGCTTGTGTATAAACTAGAACACCTTGAACAGAGCAGCAACAAAAAATACCCCGGAAAGATATTTTCCTATTCTTACAATAAAGGACTGGAGGTTTGAACTTGGTCCCAACTTTTGAACATCAGCTAATCATGGGGGAACTCTGTCCCTTCCCTACATCAGGACAAGCTGTTTAGCTATTTCTTGATTAAGATGGACTCCCTTCATGCTCCTACAAAGGCACCCAGCTGAAAAATCAGGTGATGGTAATTTATCCTTTTAACATGTTTGTTGTAGCATCAAATTTAACTGCGGTGGGCTTTTTTTTTTTTTTTCTCTCCTGTTTTAAATGAAACCAGACTCTGCAGTAAGGTTCAGATCAACACAAAATGGAGCATTCGTTGATGTAGGTGTTTTTGTCTACATGAAATCTCTAGTTCAATAGCCAGATGAACAATTTTTAGCCTGGGAGAGTGAAAATACCATTTCAAAACTGTGTAAATATTTTAATGCACAGGTTGTGCACAGCTTCTTCAATGACCCATTTTGTTAACATTTTAGGTTGTTAAATCACTTTTATGCAGCATTATCAAAATAAATCTGTGTAACACAGACCAATAAATAAGCATCTTCAGATGACTCCATCTAATGTCTTCTCTTCTGTATTGCCTTGCTTTTCACCTCTAGTCTGAGTGGTAGATTGGAAAAATGGTCTCACATTTATATTACATTTTGAGCCATTACTGATTACAGTTTTTAATTCAGGCTCTTGCCTTAGCCGTCTCATCTTACCCTACCCAGACAAACATCCCAAGCATTTCAAAACCGTAGAACCTTTTTCACAGGTTTTTGAACCCAATGCCTTAAAAAGCAGCTCCAAACCAAAGCTGAGCTAATCCTGGGTGCCAGCAGGGGGCACTTCGAGCCCAGAGGATGAAAAGGAAGCGTTCCGCACCGCGCCTCACGGGGCCGGTACAACTTGCTACCGAGCTTTTAGATCGCAAAACCAGGAGCAGCTGAAACTGCCTCTCGGAATGTGAAGCCTACACGAACAATTCACTCATTTTAACTGGATGTAACTGTTCATTGTGTTTTCGTGATGCAACAAAATTTTGCTTTTTGTCACCTCTTACATCAAATACAAGACCAGAATATTTGTCTCAATTCAGACACTGCAGAGCTGTGTAGTAGCCAAGTGACTTATTGCAACATCTAATTCTGAGCCAGTAAAAGACGCAGGAATGACCAGGATGCTGAATTTGACGAGCACACTGTTACAGCTCCACTTCTGATGCCCCAAACTAAGTGTATGATGATCACAGGGACTTTCCTAAATCTCATGAGAACTACGGAAAGCCTTCAGTAATTTTAAAAAATCCTGCTCTGAGTCCTTCACAGATACAACTGATAATACTGTTTTAGGAAAGTAGATTTGACTTTCTATTTTTTTATTTGAATTGCACATTCCCTCAGTTTCTGTAGAAACAAGATACCCTTACAAAGCTGTATTGTGGCACTTGTCTGAAACACTGAACTCACACAAACCATTGTTTTAATACATGGCCACAGTAAACAATTTTAAAAGGGACTGCTAATGCGAAACTTCTCCATATCATGCCTTATCTGTACCAAGGCACATGGTTTACAGAGTGGGGACTGCTGGAGACTCCTCTGAAACAATGGAGAGTTCTGCTTATGTCCTTTTTAGGACACAGCCTGCTTTTCTCTTGGCAGCTTGTGAGGAACTGGAAAGAAAGGTAAAATACTTGGGCAAGTAGAGAATGGCATCAACAAAATACCAACAGCCACCTGCTAGGTACCAGAGATTATTTCGGTCCCCAAAATTTGGGTACATGGGCTGTTCACAAGTAACCACCTGGCATTAAAACACGAAATCGTAACTCCAAGTTAGCTATTTTCGCATGACAAAGAGCTCTGTGCATTTCATTTTTTCTTGGCGTGTCACCTGGACTCAGCATTAAATGTACAGCACTACGTATTAAATAACAAAAAGGAGAAATACAGTTGAAGAAAGCTGAAAAACACACTCAACCCCCACCATCTTTGTGCTACTGCCAGGCAGAACTTGCTTAGAGGTGACGGCAGGCAGGGACCACAACCTGAGCACTTAGAGAAAGTTGGAACCAGACCTAGCCATGTGGCATCTGATCCACATTTCTCAGAACAGCTTGGGTGCTGAACTACATGTGCCAAATCCTCCTCTTATCCAGGAAGACTTGCAAACTGGCCTGTAATCTTAAATGCCAGTAGAAACTGCCTATTGCAAAAGGTGCTGCTCTCACTCTGCCTCATCCCCTCTGCCCCATTGGCTGTCCCATGCTGCAGTCCCACAGCTGTCGCAAGGGCTCCTGTGGAGGTCGGGAGACAGTCGAAATTGTGTCACCTTGTGTCTGAAGAGCTCTCTACACTTAACTTGTGCTACAGGAGGGTGAGAGCAAACAGGCTTCATCACAAAACCACCATGAAGGTGAGATAGGAGAGGGAAGGGAAACATAAGCTCTCTCACTCCCCTGAACATCACCCACCACCTGGAGCCTGACGGCTGGTGCCACACTGCCATCACCACCAAGCTGCTCCTCCTGATCAGGCAAGCAAGGCTTCAGTTTCCCTGCCTGCACGTGAGCCAAGGCAGCTGAGCTGGCAGGCAGAGGAAAGGGAAAAGAGCTGGCTGCGTTTTCAGCTCTTCTAAGAGGGAGCAAGAAGGAAGGAGGAGCTGAAAGCAGCGAAAAGCTATTGAAATGCCAAATGTACATTCGGCAGCAGTGAGATCCTGAGTATCAGTGACACAGTAGATCGTAACGGGAAGCTATTCAATCACCATTAAATTAAATTAAAGCAGAATGAGATTAAGCAAGGAAGATTAATCAGGCAGAATTAAGTGGCTGCAATGTGGAGGGTTTTCTCTTTTGCTATTCTTATTTACTGCATGTCTCAAAATTGGTGGGTTATTTTTCCTTTTCCTCTTGATACAGCGTTCAGGATCTAGTGGTGACAAACTACTGAGCTGCACAGGGATGTTAAACAAGATGGGGAAACAGGGTGTTACTTAGAGTAACATCAGACAGGTGAGTAGCAAAAAATGCACAAAAATACAATCCATTTTCTCACTAAATTAAATTGTAAGATGCGTAAGAAAAATTAACATTCTGTTAGAGGTCCCAGAATGATACAGAGTGAGTTTAGAATCCTCTCCCAAAACTCTGAGGGTTTAAAAGCCTGCTTTCTTCTGGAGTTCTCTACACGTGGCCCGAACTGCCTAAATCACCTGGGAAGGCTCACCAGCAAGGATAATCAAAGCAGCAGCAGCTGCCATTTACCTGATGAGGATACACTGGTTGTCATGGCGCTTCCAAAGGCAGCGGTAGCACTCGTTCGCCACAGCGAAGATATGAGGTGCAATCTCTCCCATGTGGTGCTTGCTGTATCGCTCCACAGCAGCGCAGTCGTATAGTCCCGGGATGCTCTTGTAAGGGTTCACAGAGGCAACTATCGAACCAATGTAGGTCTGCAAGCACACAGTCCCCCAGAGTTGTTATTACACATGGGGTGGAACAGATTAGATTAACACTCTTCCCAAATAAAAGACAACAAATACACGTTTGTAAAAGCCTAGCAATCCTTTGGATAAAGGTGGCTAGTCATTTTCCCTGCTTTCTTACTTTCAACAAAAGCAACAGAAGGGCAAAAGTTGTTTCCACCTTTGTCACGTTTTCATGCCTACCCCAGCTACAGCACAGAGCTTCTCGGCTGTATGAATCCCTGCCTTAATACTGCTTGCAGCTGCACAGTAATGCCTACAAGCCCTGGTCTACAGCTGCCTCTCATGTGTTCTTAGGGACTCGCTGAACTTACTAAAAATCTGACTGTGTCTCAAGTATTGGTGCAAAAGTCTGTATTTCTATGTAGAGTACAAGTCCTTCTCTGCTACTCATTTTTAAAACAGAAATATCAGATATTATCATAGACACCAGCACCATTACACGGTAGCAGGCTCTAAGTAAAGCAGGCTCTAAGTGAACTAGTAGATGCTCCCAAAACACCGAGTTTCTCCAACTTTATTACTAGTTTGATGCACAACGGCAATTGACAAGGATTTCTATCCCACTGCAATTAGAGAGCACATCAATTAAAACCAAATTGAGTGCAGTAGGAGTAAGATATAATGTTAAGCATGTTATCTCCAGAATTTCCAGCACATTTCTGGGGTGTGTGCGGTGTTACCACTGTGATATTAATTTCGTTTTGTTAAGCACCCTTTCTGCAGGTACAGGCAGGAAGCCGACACCTGGCTTCAACAGCCCTACTGCAGACTTGCAAAGAGCCAGGCTGCAAAGCCTCTGACCCTCTAACACAGTCCCCATGTACAGACAGATGCTCCGCCAGCCGTCAACCCTCTCATCCCCAACAGGAACCAGCTATGAAGTTGACAGCAGGACTGAGGCTCTCCTCACCTCTGCAGCACCCTGCCCAGAAAGGGCTGGATAAGGCAAGCAGCATCTTGCACGCCACAGAAACACAGCCCCACATGCTCCTCCTGCAGCTGCCCTCTTCTCCAGCAAGCTGCCATGGAGGCACTCACTGAGACACACAGACCATCAGTTCTCCCACATTTTCCTTTCCTCTCTGTCAGTCTCTCCCACAGCATTTACATTTCACATCTACCTGCCTCCCTCCTCTTCTCCTTCATTAACACGGAATTATTGCTGTGTACCAGCTCTCCTCTCTCACTGTTACCCTGCAGTTACATTCCCCATTATCCACCTGTTTGTCCTCCATCAGGCCCAACACAAGTAGCAGCTTTGAGCTTTTGCCAAAGGGAACTACAGCAATGTATTTGAAATTATAACAATTTTATTACCTGCGATGGGAATATTCCTTCTCACTGTAACTCAAGAACCTTTCACAGAGCTGTGAACTTTCAGTCTGTGTGTTTTATAAAAACCCCATGCTGTGCAATAGCTCAGAAGGTTTCATCTAAAAGAAAGATATCATTTCACTGAGACACAGCTAAATTTCCTGGGATCAATCCCCTCCTGGGTTCTTAAATAACTAACAAGGAAGTGTCTGAGAACAAACTTCCTCAGCTTGATACATATTTCAGCACAGATTGCACAGGCAAAATTTTAAAAGGTTGTTGGGGTTTTTTTAAATTACACAAACAGTGCAGACCCGTAAAACAGACTGCCACAGATCTTCCTCTTTACTTTATTAAACTCTGACTAAAGCCTTTGTAAAACATAAGAAAGAAGAGTAACTTGAGGCACGGCATCACAACAGATGCCATGGCAAAGCAGCAAATAAAAAAAGCCCCTTGAAACGTGATACCATCTAACTTTGTAACTGTAAGCATCCACTCTATAGCTTCTGTGTGATCAAGTACCTGACAGAACAACATCACCACACTCCCTGATCCGCCTGTGATAAAACCTCACCGCCACCAGCTACAATGCAACTTTTTTGCTTCTGCTATTTCAAACAGCAAATATCGTAAGAGGCGACAGCAGCCCACTTCTGGACAGAGTTGTTTAACATGAAGCAGTCTTTCAAATGGCTTAAGCACAACTTCTTAAAAATTATAGAAACACTTCCAGAATATTAGTCATTACCGTGAATAAGAAAAGCTTTTATTTAATAAAGTCAGATGGCTTCATTGCCTCATAATTCATGTAAGGTATCATAGGAAAAAAGGTAAGGTATTATGGCAATAACAGAAGCCTGGTGAATAGCAGAAATGATACCAGCAAAAACAATTCCTAAAGCACCTAATGGAGTCACGCTTAGGACATATAACTGTTTTAAAAATTCCTTCTCTCTGTCTGCAAAAACGTGAAGAGCCACCATCTCTACTGAAACACATCTGATTTTGTGGTTCCAGTCCTCTGGTGCTTTGCATACGTATTACCTCTTTGCAGAACAAGTGAAACACGTGCACAAACTGCCACCAAATTACAATGATACAAGAAAGAACAAAGTCAGGCCCTCACCCTCAAAAAACAACTTCCTCATCCCAAGGCAAATCACTAGAAAGCTCTATTCTTCACAGACACAGTGGATCAGATTTATCATCTACCAAGCATCATAATCCAATCCAGGACCAGCCACAAATATGTATCTGCACGGAATAACTAGGAGTTAGCTGGCCCAAGTGAAGGTTCCATGTTAACCCTAGGTAGTTCAGCAAGGTATCAATGAGCTGAAGCAGCATTGTTCTTAAAAACTATTCCCATTATTTAAAAATTTCCCACTAAAAGACAAATCTTCCCAAAGTCATCGTAAATTTCCCCTGGGATACTTGACAGCAGCAGGATCCACTGCAAGAATAATTTCCTACATCGCTTCTAGACTTACTATTTTTCCCATCCAGTAACTATCACATGCTCTTACTAGCAGCAGCATTTAACAGTAGATCCTGTTCCTGCTAGCCTCTGCCCTGGCACCTCTAAGAGCCATGAAGTCAGGGACTTGAGGGGCGGCATGACCCGCACACACACGCAGCACTTCACCTTCCTGTTTGCAGGGCTCTGCCTTCCCTCCCCCTGGGGTCTCTGAGCAGCCGCCCAAGGCAACCCCTTTCTTGGAAGGCAGACTTTCTGGTTTTGCAAGTGCAAGCACCTTCGCAGCCAGTTAAACCGGTGTAAAGATACACAGAAAATGCAGGGCTGTTCAGGGTATTGTCTCCTGAACGCTATTTCTGCACCAGGCATCATATGGCAAATTAAAGCAGTTAACAGTCAGAGGCAGGATCTCTAAATTACTTTATTACTCTAACGTCACAAGGCTGCTGTTTCAACGAAATTTCAGAAAAGGTATTTTCACATAAGAATTGTCACTTCCACTTTCCTTAAAGGAAAGTGAATTAAATCTTCTCTTTGTTCTTTGCAGCTTCTCATCTGATTCAAGAATTAATTATTTTAATGAAATCACTCCAGAGCAGTTATGAATAGGAAAAATGTTCATACAACTGCCAGAGCACCAGCAAGCAGACAGGATTTCTGAAGATTTCCAGCTGAAATAGTTTGAGGGCTACTGTGTAGAGCTCCTATCACAAGCCTGATTTCTTAAACCCATGGCAAAGAAGACGACAGTTTACTCCTCTCTCCCATTTCTTCAGACATTGAATTACTTTGTTACAGACTAAACCAGCAACAACTTGTTACCAGATCACTGCCAATATATTTATTTAAACCCAAGAATAAATGAAAGTTGAGTTACTCAGCCTGAATCGCAATGCAACACTTTGATTATCACACTAAAGGCTGGGCTGCTTTTCTTTTCACTTTCAAATTTTTAATGAAATTTTACATTGATAACACATCTCCCAAAACACTTTTGATCACAAACCACAGATACTCCTGCTCCCCCTTTTAGCACAAAAAGAGGAAACAACATTGTTTGCTGATCCTCTAAGAGGATTTTCAAAATTAGAAGTTCAAGCCCTGTCTTCTCAGCTAGACATTCAGTAAAGCAATGGCATCGCAAGAGTCAAAATGAAAGATGTACTTGAGAAAGGCAGAGGTTTTTCATCATTTCTCCAAGTGCTTCTTTTGTTTTGCTTGTTGCTTTCTGATAGCAATCAGCTTTGAACCTGGGTCTTGAAATCACCCCAGCCTTCTTCAAACACTCAAAAACAATTAGTTCTTTAACAAGGTTCAAGAGCTCATAAAGATTTCTGATACCAACAGAAATATTCTAGAAAAACTTGCAATAGTCAGAGTAGTCCTGTCTAATATGAGACGTTTGGGTTTTTGGCTTTTTTTTTTTTAAAGGAAGACACAATCAGTTTACTTTAGTTTAAGGCCAAACAAACATTAATGATGTAAAAAGCTTTATTGTTAAAATACGCTTTTTCAAGTTAGCTTAAAATTATAAGAAACAAGTTTGCAATAGATGAACTAAATACACTTTGAAACGTCTTTATTTCCCATGTAGAAAAGGCTTTCAGACTAAGAAAGGAAAAAGTAGACTAAGAAATTTCCCCTTCAATTTTTTTTTTCCAGTTTCTTTACACAGAAAAAGCAACAAAAAAGGAAACTACCCTAACGCAAGATCATTTCATTAATGCTGTAAACCAAACATACTTTATAAATGTATCAGGACTGCTTTGTTCTCCATCTTTTCCCCTTTAGAGATGCTGTTTTGGGTATATCCTTTCAGGTTTGCCCCATACACAGCAACCATCCACCTTCCACTTCTTCCCTTTTATGTCAAGACTTCTGCATCTTCACAATAACTTTGATTTCTGTGTTTTAACCTAGCTTGCTCTTCCCATGTGAGGTCATCAATTTCATCCCACCATTTTCTCATCCTCCTTTCACTCTCTATGTCAAGGTACCCCTCTGTACTTCACAAACTTCTAGCATCTGAAACATCCCATTCCTCCTCCTTTCTTAAATAAATAAATAAATAGGGGACAAAAGTCAGGGTAAGGGGGCAGGAAGGACTTCTTTCAGGCTTTGTGTATCTCATGCTACAGAGAGGGCTGGAGATAAGGCAGGAGCAGGCTGGAGGGCTCTGTTAAACTGCATTATGTGCTGCTCCTGAACTAAGACTGATCAACTATCACACAGAAACTAAAACTGCTTGCACTATTAAAACAGGCACAAGGAGGCTGCATTCCTCAACTTCTACCATTGTGCTTCTTCAGTGATGCCAAAAATCAATATATTATTTGCATTCTGGTACTAGAAATGTTGAAACTGGTCAAATACAGAATTAAGATGTTTTGTTACAGATATATACATTAACATTGAGAAACAGCACTTTGTCCAGCTCTCTTAAGAGCACTTTCAAGACCTCCTGCTTTGGGACAAGAAAAATCTGTTTCATTATAGAAACAAAAGCACGTTTACAGATGCCTCAAAAATTATGTCTGTGTTCTTTTTGTTTGTGTTGCACATAACTTGTGAGCCTCTCATACCTTTAAATCATCACAGCTACAGTAATGTTACCGAATTACAATATCAGTGCTTTCACAGAACAAGCAGAGGCAGACAACACTTGAAAGACCATAAAACGGACATCAAACATCGTTATGTTTTCAACACCAAATTTCAAGGTGTCAGGATGTAAAACCTGGGAACAGAAGAGTTTGCCCTACACTCTGGATACAACCTCCATCGTACCCAGCTCTCTCAGGTAAAGGGATTGACAGTAATCATGACTGAGTTTATTCTGAGGTAAAGATAACCAGATCAACCACCACATACACATCAGCATAAAAAGAAGAAAGAGATGGCTGGGCCATATTTTGGTGTGCTTTTTAAGGGAGGCAGCAGAAGGAGCGAGGGTATGCCATAAACAGGATGATAATTAATGCCCTTGCTCTTGGTAGGACCTAGATTTATCCTCTCTGTGGTAAGCACACCCCATATTTCAGCTAGTCCCATGGTAATTTCAGTGGGATGGAAACCAGTTGCCTCTCTAAATTATAAACTAAAATGTCTGAAGCCAAGCTCCTTTCTTGAAAACCATAATCAAAGTAAAGTACTGAACTACAAGTTTAGATGTTTTCAACCAATCAAGTAATTTCTAATTACTTGCAATGCCATACTCTATAATCATGCGTACATGTTTGGGCTTCTGCAGCCTTCACCATGTTTGGTGACTCATGGTGGGTTTCCAACTGCCCAAATTTACCTCAGCTTTGCTTTTATTTATCTCTGTGTTCTTTGGCAATGCACACAACATTACGACCCATAAATTGTCCTTTTTTCTTCTCAAGGTAGTTGTAAAATTGCTTGCAAAATGAGCTGTTTGTAAACACACAGGCCACACTACAAATGCACGAGTTAGCATCCATAGGAGAGGACCTTTAGAAGGGAACCAGAACTTGACAGAGAATGTCACTATGAAGATCAAGTGCTAACAGGCAGCTACCTACACCCAAGACCCACCCACTAAATGTTCTCCTTGTCATTGTTTTTGAAAAGCGTTTTCCCAGGCACGTTCATACTGCTTAGCTGCATTTTCCCCTGTGCTTCCATGATGTAAGCTGCAGCAGATGCTTCTGCCAACTACCTCCCTGGTGGCCTTTTCCCTTCCCGGGCTCAGCACAGATCAGATCCAAGGCATAACAGACCAAGGCGTTTTCAAAGCCAGGCTTTATGTTTGTTTTCACTGGCAGAGTCACAAAAAGATTTTGGAATAATTTTGTATTTTTTTTTAAATATGTGATTTCAGGTGATCAGAGGCAACTGTTGGGCAACAGCATACCCTATTAGATGCACCCTTGTCTATTATGTTGACCCTTCAACCCAACTAACGTGATTTTAAGCTTCCCTTGGTATAAAGAGGGTTAAGAAACACCACCCTGTTCCCAAGCCCTTCCCATGGCAAAGACTATGCTACTTCTTCATGAAAAAAGTGGTACTTTGCAACCCAGCCACCTTAACTTCTAAACTAAGCGAATCCTTCCACTCTCTACAGCTTCAACCTTGCTCATTCATAGTGTCCTTGTTCTAGGCACCTAACTGAAGCTGACTAGATCTGTCTGTTTCTTAAGGGTTAAAAACTGGGTTTTGGTCACCTTAGCTGCCAGTGTAAATACCCAAAACAGTGCACAGAGGCAGTCACATCTTTCAGCTTAACTCCACAAAAGCTCAGAGATGGTGAAGAACTTGCACAAAACCAAGAGCCATCCATAGGTGAAGAGACACACTCATAGCTTAAATCTCATCTGATTTTCACATTAGTTTTCTCCTACTGAACAGATTGTTCCATGTGGATGGAGATACTGAAGGGAACTCTGCAACTCTTACCCAGAATCTGCACAAAAAAAGTCCAGCTGGGAAAATATGAAACCAATATAAAGACAAGCTGATAAAAGAGCACTGTTACAGCCAAAAGTAAAGACCAAAACAAAAGACAATAATATTGATGTTAGAGAGACACCTTCCCTTATTTAAGAACTTCACAGGTTTCTGGCAGTTTTTCTCCTGTAGAAAATGGACCGAGTCTCCTTGGTTTTATTGCATTTTTTTGCTGACTAATACAATACAACCTCTCCCACATAGCAGTCCTATCTACTAGATGTCAGGATAATGATCTTGTGTGCATAGACTATTTATATAAACAGTTACAGAAGAGTATCTCCCTTCACCATTGCCGAGCAGAGAGAAGAGGTGACCTCCCGAACAAAACAATACTATCGATCAGAATAAGACATTGATTTTTGTCATTTTCCTGGGATGCAATACAGCATGTGAATATAGGTTTGCACATCAGACTGTAGTAATCTGTGTGCACAAGTGCACAGCTTAGCTCTAACTAGGCGATCTCTAGCTCAAATTGGAAAAGGCCCCACAAACAGCAGAGACCCCATGGCTCATCACTTCATTTCAAATGGCCTGTGGCCACACACTAGTTCTTCTTCCTGCTTTATTATTGCACAATGCCTAAATGAGTCTTTCAAAGCTGTCTGAAGGTCTAATTCACCCTCCAGCAAGGAAAAGGAAAAATGGTCGTCTTCCTTCCTATAGATTCATCTTGGGAAGATGAAGTGGATTTTCAGAGAAAACACATGCAAATGAAAACAAAAAAGCTGGTAGATGACATATGAAAAAGCAGTGTCTCTAGTGCACTTGGAGAAATATTTTTAATATAAAGCTTTGGCAATCTGTTTCATTCTGCCTGCGAGTATTTTACTTACTGACATCCAGATTTTCATAGCTTCCATGGTCCTTTAATGTTTTAAGACCTCTTCTATAGAAAGCAGTTTTTCAGGAGGAGAGCAGGAATTACGCTTTAACAGAGCATGAAAACAGAAATTAAAAGCCAGTATAACTGAAATCTAGGTCTACGCCAGGTAGTTTGTTGGATGGCACTGAACAACTGCCAAATAGCCGTGGGTCTAGAAATCAGCACTAAGACGGCAAATGGTATTAACAGTCAAAAATTTGCTAAATGGAACTTTTGGACTCCATTTGCTTTTAAAAGGAAAGACTGAGAGACATCAAAAGGAAATAGCTGAAACTGCTTGCGAGAAATGGACTACTTTTCAAATAAAAGTAACCGCCTGGCTATGAATCAATAGTTCATTTATGCAGGTAGATAATAGCTATAAAAGTAATTTAATTCATTCTCAACTTAAATGGGTTATCTGTGGCCTTTCTAGTATTAAACTACTGGAATATGTGAATAAGGCAGTTGGACAGTGTAGCACAAGCAGTAAATTTTGTGTGGTATGCTTTACAGTCAAAGCCCAACTTATGTAAAGAAAACATGTGCTGGTGACAGACAAGCGGCTTAAGTTTCAGAGTCCAAACTCTTGCCTTCCTTTCAATGCCTTTGTGGGACCAGGAGCAATGGACCTTACAGAAAGGAGCCTACTCACTCCTTCACACGAGGTGAAGGTGCACGCTGAAGCGTTCAGCACCATTTGCAAAAGCTCTGACTAGACGGCACTAAGCTGCTGTTGGCTCTTATGCAACCGACTGAAAAATTTTCCTTTTGATTCTGCACATTGGTCTGCTTTCTGTTCCCAGCTCACAGAGTTAGTAGCAAGATTCACTAAAGGTGTGGAGAAAACAACACAAAAACAAGCTGTCCAATCTGAGAATACATTAGCAATATATACCATCACCAATGACAAAACCTGCACTATATACCATCATCAATGACAAAACCTGCACAGATTTCTACTTTGCAGTTTTCTATATGAAGTTATCAAGTAGGGCTTAGGTATCATTCAAAACTCATGGAAGTCAACAGGAATTGACCCTGTTGACCTTGCATTTATTATTTACTCTTGTACCAAGCATCCAAATGAGAAGAAAAAGTGGCACAGAGCAGACAGAAAGAGCAAGTTTTTTTATGTTTTAGTAAAACTTTGACGTCCTCTGCCTCCCCATCTGTCTCACTGAAACAGCCCTCTGATGATAGAGGGTAAGAGGGTAAGATCCCTACTGCAGCATATAGACACAGCAGGTTACCAACAAGTACCTAATGTACCACAAACCATAATGTAAATTTATGTATTTGTGTAGCCATTGCATACATTGCAAAGTGTTTGTGTAGCCGTTGCACATGTGATAGTGGACTCAATTACACAGATCTTCTGGACAGCTCCCTTTTTAATGATATCATGTTCATCACAACACCACAGGCTGAAATATTTGCTAAGATCTGAAAATATGCACCTTTAAAATTCCTAATATTTTCAATTGTGAGGGCAAAGTTCAGACAAACATTCTTTATTATTGTTGTTGTTATTGCTAGCAGTCCCACAAGTTCTGCAGTATGGAGGAATTCAGAAGCAAAGTTGATTAACCAACTGATGGCATTTGTTTACTTCTCATATCATTACAGCTATATTTGTCCTCTAACATGTATTAAAAAAAGAAAAATAGGTAAAAAATAATAATAATTGGCCTTTGGCAGACAATTGTTGATCTATATAACTGACCAACCTTTAGAAATAGCAATCACCAGAATTAAATTCCACTAGATTTCCAATCAAAAGCCTGCTGTGTTTATATAGATCTTTGTCTGCTGCTCTCTAGTAACAGATGCAAAATGGAAGCTGTAATTAATGCTTGGAGACAGGAACTCACTTTGAACTACATTTTGAAAACATTATCTGATGTGTGTAAGCACAATGTGCTAATTATGGAGGTAAGTAGCTATGCATAGACATTTGTCTTGCATTCTTAGCAACAGCATTCTCTGCTCTCTGCACCTCCATTGAAGGAAGCTGGTGGAGAGAGTTTTCCCCATCTCCCCAGCAGCATACCAAGGCATCAAAACCACTGTGATTCATCAGCACACTTTTAAAATTTCTTTACTGTAGAAGCAGAGCAATTAAATAAACAGCAGTTCCCTCAGGAATCATAGAGCAGATCCTGAAAACCAGTTACTTGCTCTAGAGCACTGGATGCCTGTGGAGAGGAACTGTGCAACCACAGCTGGGTTACAGACAAGAACAGGATAAACGTAGTTCTAGGAGCTAGTGTAATACCTAAGGACTTGGCCTAAATGTACATGTGCAATATTTATATATTTTATGGTCCTAATTAACGACTTTGTGGGTACGATTGTGAGTTTTTTAAAGTCAATGGCCCACACTTTTTTACACCACAGAGTATGACAGGCCAAGGACCAAGGCTGTTGAGCTGTCCAGGATGGTGTACAGGTCCTTGACACACATTCTTTTCAGGTTCCGTTTCCGCAGGGAGTGCATCCAAGTTTTTCCGTGTTAAGAAACCAGTCATGACAGTTTATAAGTAAACAAGTTGGGGCTATTGTCTTCTACTGATCTTCCTTTGTCTGTCTCCACTTACAACTTGCATCTGTGGTAGAGGACATCGGAATAGGAGCGTTTTCAAAGCGTATGAATTATGACTGTCTGCCTGTATTTAATTAACCAGGACTTCAGTGTGCCCAGCTACTTTCTCACTACAACATGCAGCAACATCCATGCTGACCATCATAACATGGCACAGAGCAACTGCACTGGATCTGAAGTGAGCTTTACTGTACTCAGAAAAAACGAATACACAAAAACCTAGACAAACAAGTCACATAGAGCAACTGACCTAGATACTAAAGTGTCTATGTCTGCAAACAGAATTTTAAAAAACCCCTATGGTGATTATTGATTAATACCGCACAAACATCAACTAGTTGCCTCAGGAAACTCTCATGACTTCAAAAGAGATAAATTATCTAATTACCACAAGTTTAACAAACTACCAACGGAACGTGCTGCTAAAGTAAACAAACACAAATAGACTTAAAAATCGATGCATAAATAACCAAATATACCTTTTAAGAACAGATAACTGAGCATTCAGTGCAATGAAGTGGCCAGGAGCTTTGCAAGCAACCCTGTCAGGGAAGAGACAACTTTTCCAGTTTAACACCTTTTTTAAAAATTGGAGAAATGTTGCACTCTCATCCAAGTTATTCCATGTTTGTTGCTTCAGCTGAAGAGAGAAAGGAAGCCAGCCATGAAAACTAAGCTCCTAATCACCATCATCCTCCCTCTGATGTCGATGTGGCTGGTACAGCACTACATGTCTACATGGCTGGTACAGAAGCTTTCATACATAAGCACACAAACCTAACAGATGGTTATAATTACTGACGTGCAAGCTGCAGTCCTAATTTGAAAGTGAGCAAAAATAGTTTATGTTCTCTCACCCTTCCTGGCCACCACACCCAACTGCTGGACAACCTGGAGGCCACTCTCCCCATCAGGGGTGGGCAGCCAAGGGACTGCCAGACCCCACCCCACACAGCACACCTTTCTGGGCATGGATACATGTTCTCCACCTAAACAAGACAGGCATGTGTCAAATCATCACCACTTCAAAGGCGAGCATGCCTACCTGGCACTTCAGAGCTTAATTCAAAAGGAAAAAACTAATCAGATGTGCTTTGAAACCTGTTTATTGCTTGAACTCAGACAAACAAGGGTGGATCTGACACTGAAAACCTCCATACCAACCTGCACAATGTATACTGCAGTTACTTCCAAGATGACACTCACCTCAGCAGAAGTTGCTCTCTAATCCTCTGGTCTGCTCTTCTGAAATTCACTCGCCTGCATCAGTAACTAACCACTGGCCACAGAGACAAGACAACCATGTCTCATCCCAGAGCCAGCTCAAACACCATAATTTGGGCATCTTGCAGCACATCCACGTGGTGTGGTTTATCGCGTCTTCTCCAAGGCTAAGCCAGTCTCCCCTGCAATGTGTACTTAACTAAAACTAAACCAGAATCAACAGCTTCGGGAACAACTTGCCTTTGAACAGTGACAAGAACAGCCGCCGCAGCACCTCCCCTCTCCACATCACGTGCCCCATGCTGGCCTTGCTTCAGAGGCAATGAAATCCTCATTCGCCTTCACAAAAGGCTCCATTTTCAAACATGGGCACCTTCCACTTTTAGCACTAGTGTTTATCTTTCCATATTTTGCCACATACCAGCCTAGCACGCAAGCTAATCTGAGCATTCAAAGACAGGCATTAAACCTTGTATGCCAATGTCCAGAAGCTGGATCTCCCGTATCAAGTTGTTCCTGACAGAGTAAAACTGCGGAGGAAGTGGCAATGAAAATCCCTGCACCATATCATCACTGCCATCCTAACTCTGCTTCTTTCTTGGACAACAAAAGTGGTGATAACCCAGAAACAAACACCAGACAGGAGACTGCTTTAAGTAATCAAGAAAGGGCTTGTACATCCCATGCTTCTCAGGCCAAAAAGGGAAAGCATGCACTCTTTTCTTTTCATAGAATCATAGAGTGGTTTGGGTTGGAAGGGACCTTAAAGATCATCTAGTCCAAGCCCCCTGCCATGCGCAGGGACACCTTCCACCAGACCAGGTTGTTCCCAGCCCCATCCAGCCTGGCCTTGAACACTGCCAGGGAGGGGGCAGCCACAGCTTCTCTGGGCAACCTGTGCCAGCATCTCACCACCCTTCACAGTAAAGAATTTCTTCCTAATATCTAATCTAAATGTACCTCCTTTCAGTTTAAAGCCATTAATCTTTGTCCTATCACTACATGCCCTTGTAAAATGTCCTTCTCCTCCTTCCTTAGGCCGAATTTTAGTACTGGAAGACTGCTATATAGAAATTCAGACAAAAAGTATCACAAGCAGATGTCAACAGACTTGACACTGATACAAAGAGGCACAAACAATTTCTGCCATTCACCTTCTTGCTAACAGCACAGATTCAGCTCAGAGACTCAATTCATCAAGTACAGAACCAGGCATCATTCAAGCTATGAACATAGTCTGCATGCTAAATCAATATTCCTCTCTCCCCAAGAAATGGCAAGAAATATAGAAAATCCTCTGCTGACCCTTTATAGTTGCAGTTGTTGGCAGTAACCAAGAAAGTCACTGATATGTTTGACAAAATTTGGCATCCATAGCAAGTATCTTTATAGTACTAATTAGGAAGTAGGGAAGAGTTTAGGAACACAGGTATGATTATGTGATACAAAAATATTATTAAGTAAAGGAAGATTAAACTGAACTCAAACATCTGAAGATATTTACTTTAATGCTCATTGCTGGAGCATTAAAATACAAACACACAAGTTAACACATACAAACAAACACAGACAAACACACAAGTTAACAGTGGAAGATTTGCATAAATGTCTTCCTGAGAAAGTAACTGTTTAAACTTCCTTTTAATTGTTTCTTCTGTATTTTTGAAATTACATGTACTTTACACTTACATTTAATATATTGCACTTCATATAATTTTTGTGTGTGTGTAAAGAAGCAAGCCACAAAACTTACATTCTAATTAAGGGCATTCCCCATTAAGAGTACAAAGGTGCCTCCCGGTCTCATTGCCACTGAGAAAACTAACAAAAAGCTGCCAGACTCAAGAACCACATTAATATGCTTGTAATACTACAAGCATAGAACAAAAAAATGCCAGCATACACTTTGCATATCTTTTTCCCCCACTCAGGACGTGGACAATGAGGTGCACAAAGCTGAAGTAAAGAGGGACCTATAAGCTAAAAGCCAGGATGCAGCAATTACATAGTGGCTTATATTTGGAGATGGCAAGAAGTCTTTCAATGGGATGATCAGCCCCTAAGTTCAGAGTGGAGAGGGGCACATGCCTTCCTGATTTATCCCCAATACATAAGGGATAGATACAGCCAGGGCACCGCTGTGGACACAAGAAACAGTATGTGCACTACCCCAATGAAGCAACTCCTGGCCAAGCTAGAGGACTCTCTGGAGGGACGGGAGAAGGCAAATGTACAATCTAGAAAGTTTTAATTGCTCCTGGCACGAACTTCAATGGCTTCTACTGTCCTGTACAAGAACTAGTCTGGTCCCAAAGCAGAATGACCAGGAACCTGATTTCTTCAGCTGCAAGTATGCCTTCAACAAAGGTAAACTTAATGCACCTTTTGGATTTTTTTTTTTTTTTAATCAAACATTAAAATATTGTTGAACTGTTCAATATAGTTAAGAGATTTTGGCATGAGAAGACATGGTTCATTTTGCAATGACAACATCATCTCCTACAGCACATGCTCACATACCTATGAAGTTTCATAAAATTATTCAAGATATTTAATCAGCTTTTCTTGGTGTTTCTGTTCCTGAAGCCCTGTCCTGCTAAAATACTACCACTGCCACAGCTGGAGCAGGGCACCAATGAGGAGGGAGAAAAGATGATGCTTCTTACATTGGGTCCTGGTTACATATATAAGACAACAGAGAGGCTTTCATATGCATTTCAAAATACACCTTTTTTCCGACCACCTTTTCAATCATTTTTCAGGTGAGGCGGACTCAAAAGAGTAAGCAGTACAATTAGCAAAACTGAAGGGACAATGAGTATTCAGCAGAAACTGAAGATATGTCATCATTAACTCCACACAAACCTGTCTGTCTAGAAACGTACACCGCACTGAGCACCGATTATCAGAATACCCTAAACCTGCCTTGACAAGGTCAGAAATAAGCTAGGACATGCTTCTTCAGAACAAGGCTATTCTTTGCCTCTTCAAGAAATCACACACATGTTTTCAAAATGGGGAGGTGTCCTCCATCTGAGTACACATAACAGCTCAGAAAACATTTTTTTTTTTGAATCACACTTTCATTGTACTAGATTCTAATCTAATAACACTGATGAAAAACTAAACTCTTATTAAGCAGATATTTTTCCCACACACATGAAGTATTGTTCAGATATGCTATTCATTTTTTGTTTACTGATTTTTCTGAAAGGCAAAATGGTTCATTTGTTTTGAGAAAATAAAAACATACATAAAGACTTTTGTAAAGAGAACTACCTCAACATTTAGGATTCCTCATACTAGCCACTTTAAAGGTAACGTGCAAAGAACAGAATTTTCTTTTGCCCTTTTTGGCTTTTTATCATAAAGAAATTTCTAAATACAGAAAAAGTTATTTTTACATTGATATGTTCATGTTTAAAAATAAAGAAGCCAAACGTACTAGATGAAGCTTGGAATCAAGCATGTATATGGCCAAATCAAGGGCCTAGACAGGTGATGCAAACAAAGATTATTTACATTATGCAATTATTAGTTAAAAACCCATCAAAAATCAAAATAAAAACCCCAAAAAAACAAAACCCACCAACCACTGAACCACTGAAAAGTGAGATTCCACAATCTGTACGAGACACTGATATTTCTTGTGCCTTTCATAGAATCATAGAATGGTTTGGGTTGGAAGGGACCTCAAAGATCACCTGGTTCCAATCCCCCTGCCAAGGCAGGGAAACCTACCTCCCAGTAGACCAGGTTGCTCACGGCTCCATCCAACCTGATCTTGAACACTTCCAGGGATGGAGCAACACATGGAAGTATCTTTCTCACATTTTGTGTAATTCCAAATTCAGGAAAGATTCATATCTTGGTTGGACTCGATGATCTTAGAGGTCTATTCCAACCTAATGATTCTATGATCATTCAAGATTAACGAAAATATTTAAAGAGCAGGTAAATCTAATCACAAAAACTTTCATTACAGAGCTGAGAAAAAGAATTCTGTGTGGACTAATTCGTAGTTTTTTAAACTGATAAACAGCTGCCTGTTCTCATACATCCTAAACTCCGACTATCTGTATTTAATGGCACAGGTCCTCAGCTTGACAATCGTAATACCATCCCCTTTCTACTACAATAGAAAAGGGGAAGCTGATTAGAATTGGACCTTGGCCTCACGGGATCTCAAATGTCACAGACTAAATCCCACCACATCCCCTCTGGTGACATACACAGCACATATTGTTGGGGCAGATTCTAAAGGAGAAGAGAAAAACAAGAGCCCTTTAACACAACCCTGTCACTGGAAGTGTAATAACTTACGTAGCATGCCAGTTTTTCAAGGTTTCCAAAGGATTGCCTGGCCAGCCCTGAGCTACTGACTTCTATCATTGCTGGCGAAAAGTCACTAGATGAGCCATGCTTCAGGTCTATGCAGATACGCAAAGAACTAGAGAACATTAGGAGTGGAGATATCACAGAACAGCAAAACACACACAGCACTTACACATTCAAAACCATTCTGCCTGGATGTTTTTCTTAATTTTAGAAGAAACTTACATAGATTTTATCTTGCTGATATCGCTGGAATAAGTTGTGCATAATGGAGCCTTCATGGAGATCTACGAGCACTGCCATGTCTTCCACACTCTCTGTGCTTGTTTGATGCATAGGCGTTACTTTTTGGTGTGTGATTGTGCTCTGTTTATAAGTGAAAACCTGGAAGAGGGGAAACAAAGAAAATATAATCAGGGCACGCATTCAAACACTCCTATCTGAGAACAGAGCTTTCATACCCATTCATATTCTCTATCCAGTTTACCAGTGTGCAGACTCATAAAACATAATAGCCCACCAGTTATACCTTCTTCTAAAGCTTCTCTGACAATAACTGAAGGCCCAAATATGTATGTGGGTGGTCATATGAAACTAGCATATACTGACAACGCACTGACTAAGGTCTTTTCCTCTTTAAGGGCATATGTAATCTTGTTTCACACTGCACTACTGTTAGACTTTATCAGGAGAAAAATAAACAAAGCAATAATCGTTCCCAAAAAATCCAAACCCAACCAATGAAACAACCACCCCTTACAGTAAACTTACACTCAAATTACTCTGGGAGGAAAAGTTTTATAGTGCAAAACAGCAAATGAAAATTACTGCTTTAACAGGTTGCAAGTGTCCATATGTTTGATCTGAAAACCACTTAAATGCTTTCATTCAATTCTCTGGTCAGGACTACTATCAGGTTAGGTCATTATTCCTAATGTAGGTAGCACACTACGTTCAGTGTGCTGCAGATATTTGGAAATGAATAAGTGAACCTATTTCTAATTAACGGACTTTTGAGACGAATTTCTGAAGCCTGTTCCAAACAGAAAGTAAAAGCTCTAAAGAGAGACATAATTTAAGTAGTCAGAAAACACTTCTATATATCTTCTGTAAAACTATCACAAATATGCTCAGAAGACGTGCACGTTCCCAATCTAGTTAAGCTTTTATGAATATTAATAACTAATAAATACTATAAAACAATAGCTTTGGAATTCAGCTTCCCACTTCCTTTGAATTTACATCTTGGCAACTCATCCTTACAGATGTAAGCCTGCATCTCATAGCCAACGCTACTCAGGCAATAATAGTTCCCGCTAATGGCACCGTTTCAGTGTAAGAAAGTCAAGCATGGGGTTAATGCAAATATTCTAATGATGTAGAACATCTGAAAAAAAAAAAACAAAACCACCTTTTCAAAATCCTTTGAAATAATATTTATAAAGCAGACGGAAAGAGTGCAATAACTGGCAGGTCAAGCACTGGCAAGCACTGCAGGACTGTTGCCGCGGGCTGGGGATCATGCAGCACTGCCTGGCAGACGCGGCAGCGCAAGGGACCATGTCTGTGCAAAAGGAGAAAACCCCATAGGTTTTCAGCATAAAAACATACGCATGTTCCTGGTAATGAAAGGCCGAACAAGCATCATCATAGGAGACCATTCTGGAAAACAGTGATGTTGTGAGACAAGTGAGAAAAAGAACCTGAAGAAACAAGAGGTAGAACACAGATGACTTAGAATCAAAGCTCTGTACTCAGATATCCCACCAGCTGACAAAGGAGAACTACCTGATGATATATGTTCATTAAAACCATATCCAGGCATATCAAACACTGGCACAGGCCATCGCACCATTACAGCTGTCATTGACACCAGCAAAAAGCATACTGGGGGAAGATTGGGGGAGAAAGGAGATCCAGGAAACAAATTTCTAACAGCTGCTGTAAAGCAGAACAGATGTCAGTAGGATACAAGAGCAAACCATGAGAAAGTTCCTACAGATTCAAAGCATCCAAAGCACAATACCTAACTGCGGGGAAAAAAGACAGACACTGAGAAATCTAAGCCTTATTTTGTAGTAAACAACCATCAAGATGACAGGATAAGCATTTGTACGTGGCAAAGAGATGCTGGCCAGGATGGAGAAAGCAGCCACTTGTATGTGATCCAGGAGCAAGCAGTCCAGATACCTTAACAGACAGAACAAATGTGAACAGGATCAACTGATAGCAAAACTTCTGTGGCTGAAAAAAAAAGTGTTAGCAGTCCCAAAACTAACCACATGAAGTGCAAGCGGAATTAGAGGTAAGAGCAATTACATCTCAAGAGTAATAAAACACAGCTCCTAGTCAGAAGAACCATAATGAAAAACCTAAAGGTCATACTGTAAACAAAAATTTTGTAAGCTGGAAGATTTGGGAATAAAAGGGACTTAAGGAGAGAAAATCCTAGAAAAGTAAGCAACTTAACAGAAGCCATGTAACAGCCTGGAATCAAAACAGAAAAATAGACTCAGTAAGAGAATTAGGCAACTACAAGTGGATGGCACATATCTTGTGAGCATGTCTCATAACAACATGGAAAGGAAACAAAACACTACTTCGAGGAGAAGAATCTTCATATTTGTGATTTCTCTTCTTTGACATGTGATGCACAGGTCAGTAGGGTAGGCAGAGCACTCCATACATCACTAAGCATGTTTATAAACATAAGGAATTCATAGAAATGCGCCAAGAAAAACAATGTGACAACTGTCTTGTGTGTGGCAGTACTATCAAAGATGGTCTCTGCAGATTCATCCTTCCCCCTCAGACCCACTATTTTCTCTTCTTCAGGCTGGTTGTTCTTATACTTCCAACTCTCCCACACATTGCCTCCTTGTTTGGGTGAGGAAACGGCTCTGTGAGCTGACTCAGAGATAGGCTTGTACGTCAACCAGCTCGAAAACACACCAATCAGTCATAACGGCTGCCACCCAAGTTAGAAAGGAGGAGGACCTCTTCCCTAACACTAGGGAGTTACTTTTTCATTTACTTCTGATTTTTACCAGAACCATGCATCCCTCAGATTTCCTAAAATCACTGTAAAGCTTGGTCAAAATCACCTAACAAGATCAAAGTCATCAGACAGGGCAGCAGGATCACATGCACAGATCTCATTTCCTTAAAATGGCCTTTCTGCAGTCCTGCTACTCAAGCCCTGAAAAGCCTGCTTTGTTTTATTTCATCTTGACTCGTGTCTTTATTAGGATAAGGACATGAAAAAGCTACCTTGAACTTTATCATTACTAATTAGAAGACTATGTTATGAAATATTGCAGCAGTTGAAATCCTCAGGAAATAGGAACGAAGAGCCATTCTGTGGGGTCAGCATGCAGAAGAGGAAGCTCAACAAGTTGGCTCCTGAACTTCAAGAACAGCCCATTGGCAGAGCACAGGAGTGACCATCCTCATGGGCCTTGCCAGCGTTTCTGGAAGGTCAAGTAAAACATGCAGGAAACTTGGAATAACATTCAAGACAAGCCTAAATGAGAATTCAGCAAAACTTCTTTCCTCTCAAGATATAAATGGTTCAAGATAACAAACATTCTGAATACATGGAAAACTATAAATTAAACCCTAAAGAGACAGCACACAAAATAAGAACTCTCAAAGTTATTATGGAAGTGAAAATTAGAGGTTGAGACAGGAAGGAGCAACACAAAGAATAACAACAGAAAGAACAAGCTCAAGAAACACAAAACAGCAAACTCAGCTAAACAGCAAAGAGCATTTCGCTGGGAAAGGGGAACATGACTTCAAAACTGCTCTACTGTCTTGACTGCCATTATGAACACACCAAAAGGACTCAAATGAGGAAGCAACCTGAAAAGCTGAGGGACCAGTGCTACCAAGTTCCCCAGGTAACACGGGAAAGAGCTGTAGCAGGCACCCTGGGGTTCAAAAATAACGTAGGAGGGAAATATTGGACACACAAATGTTAACAGCTTGCTGGAACAGAGAATCCCCACCAGAGATCTGGAGGAGCACTGTTGAGTGTCAAGTCTTGAAGAAAGCAAATAATCACATGCTGGTGAGTCGAGATTACTTTCTCTAGTCAAAAAGGAAAGACTGAAGAGACAGATAAGTGAGGACAGGAATATTTGAATGAATGTTAAAAACAGGATGACATGCAGAAACTCTGAAAACAACCAACCATGCTGGTGTGGTTTTGACAGCTTGTTTCAAAGCTCTGATGATACGACCCTATGTCCTGATTCACATCTGTTCAGAAATAGGATTGTTGGACCACTTCTATTCTCTTCAGAGTTAGGTAAAATTCATCAGCCTTGCTGTGATGGGGGCATACTCAGAACAGTGTCAGGGTGCATCTGCTCAACGACCACTAGATCTGCTTTAGGACACAGTGTCAAACCCTAGACACTGACAGTAAGATCTATACTCATACTTTCCAAAAATATTACCCAGATGAGAAAGGAGGACAAGTAAAGAAAATGAATTAATCTTCTCACAACAACAACATTAGCCTTGGACACGAAATCAAGGAAAGAAGTTAAAGAGAAGTCCTTGGCAGCATGTCCAGGACGTGGGCATAACCACATCGCATAAATGGGGCAGACTCCCATGCCACCCTCTGAAACATCGTCCAGATCCCCAAGTGTTACTGCAGAGAGCACCTTCTCTTTGCACAAGATGCCAGTTAGACGCTCTCTAATGCACTCTGGGAAGCTGCATGCACCGAGGTTAAAGGTGGGATGGCAGATGAGCACTAGGTAAATGGGGTTTTGGTAGTTGACGTTTTGTTCTGAAAGAGTGAAACGTCATAAATAAATAAATAATTTCGTATGGGACTCTATTTGGAAAGCCAACAACCCCTAAATCACACACTATGTCTTTATGACATGGTATGATGGCTTTAGCAAAAAATATATACTTTTGCCCTATTCATAAATACTGCTGCATGAGCAGTGCAATATTGTACTCCAAAAATGTACAAGTGTGTGTTTGATGACTCTATAACTTGGTTCAGAAAAGCATTTTTTTGCATGCCATGCAAATTGGAATAACTGGTATTTTACATAAATATATGCTTTTAAGTGGACTAGTGAGCACGTAAAGAAAACAACCCACCAACAAATCAGGAGTTTGAGGCATATGACTGCAATTAAATTAATTTCACTGATGCTTTTAAAAGAGCATGAAAACCACCAGCATAAAGATCTTAATAGTTCCCATTTCTTTATGTTGAAAATGACATTTTTATCCTCTACGATTAATTTGGCAAGAGGAAAAAAAAAGTTGTCTTTCAAGCATTCCATTTAAGGGGAATATCACAAAACAATGTCTAGCTAATTTTCTGCACTGACAAACTACCCCTAAGCTCAAGATCTAATGGAAATTATATTTTAACAAAAGATTTAATTTGTAATAGAATATACTAACACCAGGAAAGAATGTCAGAGTAGGCCTTCAATGACAGGAGGGGCCTTCCTGTATCATTTTGTGACATGATGCCAAGTGACAAAAATCCCTGCCTGAATAAAGTCATTAAATGGTATCAAGAGGTTTCACAACAGCTGAGTCAAGTGAGTTTAGGAGACTGCTGAATTAAGTGCTTAGGTAAAGGACATCAAAAAACCCACACAATCCCCACTTCTTGCAAAAGCTACAAGTCACACTCAGGCTTTCCAGTCTGCACAGATCTCATCCACAACTGAATTTCTTGGGACGTTTTTCACAAGGAGGTGAGTTTTCGGTCTGATGCTGATGACCCATATTAGATGGGAGGAAGGCAGAAGGTATTCCAAAAGTTTCCTGATCAACAATTCAGTATTTGAATTAAAACAACCTTCATCATTTCAGTGAGACTTCTGTGAGATTTTTTATTTAAAGGCAGAAATACGCTTGTCTGCATCTTGGAAGCCCTGACCCAAGCTAGATTGTTACTGAATCTGCTCTCTGAAAATGTTCAAGATAGTCTACAGAAAAGTTTACGTATTGTGAGCATTTTAAAACAGCCTCTTCTATATAGTGACCTGAACCCTTGCCCCTCCCAAACACAACTCCCAGCCAGAGCAGGCTCAGGTCTCTTTCTTTAATTCAAAGACTGAGACTTGGACCAGAGCAAAGGGTGGCGAGGGGCACTGGCTCCCCAACGCTGCTGCCTCTAGATGGGGCCAAGACATCCGCTCGCAGCCTTGAGCCAGGCCATCCCTCACGCCATCGCCCACCATGCAGGCGGTCACCGTTTCAGCTGGTCACAGCTTCACCGGCAGTAACGCTCGCCAGGCTTGGTGGCGTCTGACCGATAATGCCGAATACTGCATGCTGAGGTGCTCAGGAACAGTCAGCAGCTTAGCACGTCCCTGTTGCCAGTACTGCTGCAATAAATCAAGAGGGGGTTTTGGTATGGGTACAGAAAAGGAGCAACCAACTTCCCTCCGCTGCCCTTTCCTACACAAGAAACTTTTTATCAACCCTAGGCGTTCTTTACAAACTGCAGGGTCTTACAGAAGATAATACTGATATTCGTACATGAAGAACAGAAATATAAAAGTCTTGTCACACACTCAATTTAAATAAGTAGCTTAGATCCATATAACCAGACGGATAATGTAAAATATGGTAGTTTAAACATAAAATTCAGTAAGCTGGGGAAAGTGTAGGCAAAGAGGTACTGTACAGAAGTCATCTGGGACAGGTTTACAAACCAAGAAAAAAATACAAGCAAACAACTGAACTTTTTTCCATAATGCCTATGATATCAGTGAACCAACCACTACAGTATCTGGCCAGCAGACAGACACCAGAAAGCAAAGCTAACTGTGACCCAAAAAGTGAAGCCCACAGCCTTCCTCTCTCATTGCCCCAGGGACTGCTCTATGTGAGTTTTTCACAGGGTCAATCCCAACTGCTACAGTGATGCTCAAAAAATATACATGACTCAATAGCAACTCCAGAGGACTTGGCTCTTACGTTCAAGACATCAACGCACTGAGTTTAAGGCATCTTTTTGCTTACGGTCACTGACCCCACAGCAGAGAGATGAGCATAGCCCAGCAAAATACACAGGACTATACAGAGAAACATCCACTTAAAAATATCCTTTTTTTTCTTTTCCATTCTCTGCTGTTGGTCTGAACTGAGGATCATCATTTGTGTTTCCCTCGTGTTTAGAAGTTAAAAGAATGCAGTAAATCTTACCAAATGTCTTTATACATGAGTCCAAGCAGAAAAACAGAGGCCTTGGGCTCACATTACAAGCTGTGGAATGCAGTGTTCCAGGGAGAAAAATAAATCACGACAAGCCCAAGGACCCAGAGATTAAAACAAAAATAATTTTTTTCTCCTGGAGAGACCTACTACCTAAGTAGGTACTTAAAATACAGTACAAGGAGGCTTTCTTATAAATCAAAAGCAACGTAAGACCAAACGTACAGCAGATTAACTATTGACATCTTCAGTTCTATGGTTAATCATAAGAGTGTGATTCAAGTAATATTTTTGTCCAAAAATTCACTATTTCTCTCTAACAGCTGACCTTAGACCTCCACTCAATTGTCCCAAAACAATTCTTCGAGCAACAAGATGTACTGGGGCCCAAGGCTTGCTTTGATACAACGTAATTTAATCTTTTCTAAAGCAACAAAAAAATCCCACAATGAAGTTTCTTATCTACTAAACTAGAGGAAAATGAAATAATTTCATATAAAGCATTTATTGATATCAAGAAAAAATATTACCAACTAAACCGGTATCATTACTACAGTGACCAACACTGGCCTTTTCTTCAAGCAAATATCCAATACATACATCAACTGAGCCTCAGCTTATTTCCCATCCGTTTTGTAAAATTCCTCCCCATTTACCCTGGGAATCACCCATTCCCAAGCCTCCCTTCTCAGTTAGCTGTTCATCTTGACCTCTAACACAAAATGTCTAAATGTCCACTTTGCACGTTACTGTACCTACCAAATCAACTGAGTAACACAGAACCCATAAATTGCATATAATCCTCTATTTTGTCCCCTGCTCAGTTCGGTTCCAGCCATTTTCAGTCTTCGTTACTCCTCCTATCAATCACACCTCTTCCAAATCCTTCCCCTCAGCCCCCCTTTCATAACACCTCTCAGACTTTCCAGGGTCTGGGACACCTGGGTCAGGAGCTGCTCACAGGTTCAAGTGCTGGCAGTCTGTCCTGGTGCCTTCCCCCAGGCTCTCCCCAACCTCCAGCGGCAACAGGACCAGCAATGGGTTGCAACACCTCCCCTGAACAGCTTTCCTACTACAACATTCAGGTTGTCAACCCATGCAGAACATCCCTCTTTGGTCCCAAGCTCCACGGTGTGGGGAAGCATGCTGCCAGGATGGTAATCCTGGTCATCACTGCAGCAAAGCTCAGCTAACCCACCAAATTGCACCTCTTTGTTGTTTCCCTATGTGTTGGCCACCGACAATAAGCTTGTCTGATCAAGACCTAACACCGATTCCACAAGAGGTATTTCAAGGCAGTTTATTCCACACACTGACCTGTTTCTGTTTGCAGACAAGCTCTATCATGAAGTGATAACAAGCTTCCAATTACAAGTTCAGTGCTTATGACCCTTCAATTGGGCTTGCTTACACAGACAAATAAAGAAATTTAATTCAAATCAAACACATCAATTTTGCCTAGATTATACTATAGTAAGCCTCTAGGCAGTCCATGCTAATTCTTACAATAAAAAAAAGTGCATCTGTACTTTAACTTTTTTTGCAAGCAACCCTGTATAACCTCTAGTTATACAGCACCTGAAGACATTGCAAAACTCGATTTTTAAGTCCACCCACCTACAAATACCATGACCATAGCACTTCAAAAAGAGTGAAACATTCCTGACGTGCCACCAGCACTTCCTTCAGCATGGCAAAGCGTCCCTTTCTCACTGTGAACCAAGAAATAGAGAGATTGCAGCTGCCTAGGCTTTTCCAGACTGCCGGACTAAATGAAGTAGTCCAAGGGCAGGACACGGAACATGTACCACAAGACGGGCAATGGAGCAAACTATGCCTCTCCTCCAGGGCCTTCCACCACTAGCCATCCCTGCGTTCCTCCTGCAAACTTTCCCTATTTGCACTCACTTCTACCCCCCATTACATTATCCCTCCCTCATCTCCTGGTGCCCTCTCCTGCCACCACCTCCCCACAGGGAGACCTGTCCCTGTGGAGCCACCCTGTCACAGCCAAGCCTCCTGCACTGGCCTGCCTGGCGAGGCAAGAATTTGCTTTCCAATCCACATCTACATTTACTTGTGAATTTAAACTGCACAGTCTCTGAAACACAGGCAGAGGTGCACGTAAGTTAATTAGTTCCCCATCTGTTCTGCCCACCTCCAAGGGAGGACCTAACATTACAGGTAACGCATCAGTGCTGGCAGACAACAAAGTAACGCTCTTACTGAAAATAGGGAAGTAAACACTGCATGAGGTACCCTAAAACATCAGGACAATAAATTAATATAAAGCAAGAAAAGGATAGTGGCAGGCGTTACTCACAAACCCAGTGCCGTAGGTAAAAATGCCCACTGTATCGAGCATTTCTAAAGTTGTCTGTGAATTACAGATAGAACAACTTGCACCTGCACAGGGGAAATTCATATACACACAATCTCAGCTTTCAGATCTCCTGACAACATTTAACTACAAGACTCTCATAAATTGCATCACCATTTTATTTTGATTTCTCCAAGCTTTGGCTTGGTTTCTCTTACTGTATATTCAGCACACCTCACAGCAACAATATTCAATTGTACACAAATCACTTTTTAATCAAATGACTTTTTGTTCACAACTGCAATGTGTCTGCTTCAGTAGGACTTTCCCACCTTAATTTAAAAAACACCTTTTACAGTTTTCCATATTGACAGGTTTCCAGGAAGCAGAATAGGCAAAAGGTTAACATGACAGTTAAACATTTCTACAGTACCACCAATTGCCTTGTAAAGACAAGCCAAAGACCTCACTTGACTGGCAACCAGCACTGCACGGTCCTACCCATACCTTTGCCACTACTTACTGCTACTTTAACCCAGAAAATGGGAACCAGGGAACGAGTGATCCCAACACTGTGCAAATGCTCTAACTTGAATATCAGTCTCTCACTCACGCTCTTTTTGTGTTTTAAATTATTAGAGGGGCTTTTTGTTACGCCAGTGTTTACTACATGCTTTTTTCTTGCAGGTTGCCTACGGTATAAGGTTTTGACACAGCCACACTGCTACCAAGACAGCCAGACATATTTTATTCACAGCTCAAAGCTTCTTCACTGAAGCAGTCCTTTAATGAGGTAGCTGTCTACTCAACGCCCCTTCCCCCAAAATTGTAGGTGTATAACGGTAACTGACACAGTGGGTGGGAGGTGGAAAGGGGAGGAACTCAAGCCCTGAAGACTGTAAGCTCCTAAGGATGTCTATCTATGAAAATAAATATGTACATGACACATAACACATAACAGAGAATGTTCAAAGCAGAATTATGGGTAAGCGAACTTAAAACATGGCATTTCCTCCAAACTTAAGCATACAGTAACGTTTCTACGGTAGCTTTGTTTACAAGGCTATGCTATTTCAAAGTTAACTTTTATCATGCATGCTGATCTCAAAACAATTCATCAACCTTTCAGGAAAGGGCTAACCAAGGAGAACACTGCAAGGCCACGCCCTCCATTGCTGTAGCCATTAATTCAGTTAAAGAGCAATTGGGACTCTCCCCAGCTCTGACTGTAGAAATCTGGAAGACACTCTTAGATGACAGTGGGAAGGGGTGACCCCTCCTTACCTACATGCCCAGTTCTGACATGCAGAGGTAATTATAGCATAGACAGTGACAGACCAGCCCTCAGTGGGTCACCAAAGCTGCCTTTCAACCTATCTAATTTAGTGCCAGGTCCCACAACAGTATAGTTTCCCCTGCCCAAGAATGCACCCCAAATAGCAACAGGTTTTTTTTTGCTAATATGGAAGAACTGTCAAATCAAAAAATAGGTGCAGACAGTTTATCCATGCTCAGAATTAGCCAGTGCCATTTGTATGGCACATGAAACCTGTACAAGCATTCGCAATAGCAGCACAGTCTAGGGACAGAAGGTGCTTTAGCCATATTTTAGTCTAGGCTGAAGCTGTAGCTCAGCTGCCTCCATACGGTGTGACTAGAGTTTTCTCCAAACACAGTAAGTGAACCAGGACCCTGGTATGTACCGTCCAGAGACACAGAAGAGTCCATGTGTGGAACCAGCCTGGGTCTAAAAGCGGATTGGTTGTTCAGTCAGCTTCACTACCGATCTCCCTGGACCCAGCAGTAAAGCTCCCTACAGCCCACGGCAGTGCCAAAAACAGGACAAGGAGGCTGTGAGGGAAGAAAGCTTCATGCAGTACACTCAGATTTACTGGCTTTGCCACAGTGCAGCAGAGATGAAGAGAAGGAGTACAGCTTCAGCTCTGCACCGCAGTGAGACAGTCTTCCTGGAGACTGGGACACTGAACCGCAGCACCCTGGTCCGCAGTGCTGGCTCTGTGGTTAGGTAGGGCTACACTGATCTTCCCAGTGTCCTGTGTGAACCTGGGGTGTCTCACACTCCTGCTTCTCCCAGAAGATGAGGAGCTGGCTGTAAATCAGACTTTCAGCTTCAGTCTAGAAATAAAAAAATTAGACATCCTAGCTTCCATATGCCCGAGAGGAACCTGCCACTGTATGATCTACTGCAGGGATGGCTGCCCAAGTCTGCAAATCATCTGAAATAATAATTCTGCAATAATCCCTCCCGAGGGGCACTGCTCTTCCCTGCCCTACTAGCAGGACCATGACAAAGGACTCAGTGTCTGCAGAGGGAAGGAGGAAGGGACACGGCCTCCCTGCCAGCAGACAACCACAAGCCACTGCAACAACTGTGTGGGCAGCATCCATTGGTCCCAGGAGGGACGGGGGTCCCTCTGCTGTTACCATCTCTTGGATGCTTGACAGAAATAGCAGATGACAGGTGAAAGGTGGGGGGAGTGAGAAGCTGGAATAATTCTGAATTTCTATAGAGTACACAAAAAGTGATTTGTTTGTTTCTTTTTTTTTTTTTTTTAATAATATAGTCTGAGGAGGTTTCATTGTCAAAAATCAGCATAAACATCATTACTTTTAAAAAGCACGAAGCCGCCTTATTTCAAGGTCTTACAGAGTGTATTTTGCCCTTAGGTTCTTGCTTTTCTCCAGGACTTGTGTGGTTAGACAATAGCAGCAGGCTCCAGCAGACAGCCATCAGCAGCTCCTGGAGAAGTGCTGCTGGTCAGTTAGTATCACTACACGCGTCAGTCTGTTGCAGCAAGGCCTTGTTTCACTTGTCTTCAACCCTGAGGTCCTCCTAAACAGCCACTGAGGCACTTTGCTAGCTGTGGCACTCAGCAAAGGCTAAACCTTCAAGACACTCAGAGCTCTCATATTTGCATGGTATTCTCGCAACAAAGTGCCCACCAACATGTCTTCTTACATCGAACTATCATGTAAAGCCACAACCGTCATCAGCAAGGAAATCTGAAACTTACTGAACCAGCATAATTGGGGCTGGCTTTCCACCATTACCAACCCCCAGCACTGTTAGCTGCAGCAGCAGGAGAGCTTGCTGCGAGAAAGAACGAACATGTTTGGACAAGCATGGAACAAAGCTGCACATATCTTAAGATAGCAGCAGAGTCAGTTAAGCGTTTTTCATTACAACCGTGAAACCCAGATCCACACCCTGAGAGCCCAACCAGCTCCTGTCAACCAAGATCCCCCCAGTCCCATGCACGGCTGAAATCAGAGTGTTCCTGCAGCCCCATGCCAGTCTTGGTAGTGTCAGAGGAGCCAAAGTGCCACTGACAGTTCATTTATGCTATCTGCAGATTTTCCTGGTGTAGCTACATTTTTTCAGCTGTTTGTATACTTTTTTTGGGCGGGACACACCACACAATTGAAGTTTTCCAGACCTCCTCTGCCCAAGAATTTCTTGGTTTAAGATCAACAAAACCAGCTGAATATTCCACAACGGTTCAGTCATCATGAAACCATGGTAAAGAGAAAGGCAAGCAGTGGAGTAAGAAGAAAAAAAAAAAAAAAAAAGACAGATGCAATAAATAAATAAACCCCCTTCTATTTTATCTTGTTTGAAAGGTGCAGAAAAGATAGGGATGGTAGACTTGAAATCTGTAAACCTACAGAAATTTAATGTTTTTGCATATTTGTCTGGACAGCAAGCCCACATGCAATTTTCATGTGTAAGACAATACTGCAGCGGGCATGGATACATACTTATCCCAAAGACCAAAATCTTTAAGTTTAGACTGGGCAAAAAGGGAAACTGCTTAGTTAGAAGCAGCACACCACAGTCATCTTCTAATTTGCACTGAACAGGAACATTAGTCAGACTGATTATATAGTCAGGAACTAATTACTTAGGTTCTCTCAAATGCATGCTAGTAAATTTGATTATTACTTAAAGTACACACTGTTAGGTATGCCAAAGTGAGCTCTTTATTTGACTGAAAGTTTTTTAGGAAAAAAGCTACCTCCTTGCTATAAAATTTTACAGTGTCTGGCACAAAGACCGAAAGACCTCTTGGAGATACTGAAGTACAAACATGAAAACACTACTGCATTTTAATATGTCTGGTTTGGGGGAAAACAATACTATATTCTTTTGCTTGGTCCTGTTACAAGGAGCAAGAATATAGGAGGCCCAGGAGCTGTAAGTGGTTCACAGAATGCCTTAAAAAAAGCTTCTCTCCTGTCTTTCTTAGAGCTACTGAAAGTTTCCCTTTTCACATCCTTAGAGATAATATTGCATGTGTTACTGTTTCTTCTGTTATTGTGCAGGTAAGAATCTCTTTTCATCGCACTTGTGAAGAGCCTGTGGATGTTAAATGTGAAACCTCAAAGTTGGTGGGGTTTTGTTTTTGTTTTTTTTTTCTAATAAACAAACAGGTATAAGGTTTGAATGTGCCCAGTCTGGACCATACTCCTGTAGTAGACTTCTTTTAAGAAAAAGATACGTAAGTGGCACTGATAAAACTTGCCCAGGAGAACAGAGCACGCATCAGTCACTGCAGGTCATGAATCAACAGGTACGGGCAGACGGGGGGTCAACAGATGCAGTATCTTTCAAAGCCACGTCATAAGTCTCGTTGTACGGCACAGATAGTGCTTTGACATGTGTGAGAACATGCATTATATATCAATAACGAAAAGAAGTTGCTCTTGGCTGCAAACGTTTGACAGCGTGTTCTGTAAGTCAGTCCCATAAAATCAGCATATAAATTGTCTGGTTTGCTTTCGAACTATGAATCTCCTGCCTTCCAAGAAGCAAAAGAGCAAATGGAACGCATAAGAAGGTGGTGCACTTGTTAAAGTGTGTGTGCAATTTAATTTTCCACAGCTAGCTTGTGCTCACAACATTTGAAAACCACATTTGTATTACATACCAGATAGCATGTATGTTGGAGAAGTCCAATTACAAGCGGTTCCCATGACACAAGCAAAGAGCAATTCATAGCATCTTTTTTCCCCCCACATAAGGACAGTGCTTCTTCAGTAGTTGTGCCAGAATGATGGAAGCAGACAAGAAAGATTCTTATATTCAGAGCATTACTTGATAGCTTTACACACAACCTTAATACTTACAGTCCTGGAAAGAAAAACCTAACCTTTTGCTGCAAAGAAAAATACACCAGCATTTTTCTGTCTTTGTAAGGATACTGTTGCTTATTTTTGAATTTGCCTTGACAAACCTCAAGCACATGAAGCTGTAAAAGCCCCAGTCTGTATTCTTTAAAATGAGGATTAGATCTAAGTTCAATAGGAAGCATGGTGAGATTACCCTGACATGTTACTAAAAACAGATTCGAAGAAGCAGATTAAAATCGGATCACCTTTTCTGATTGCTGTGTCCATGTGTCTTCCTCACAACCTTTCCTCTCATGCAAGCAGTCTTGTGTATTAACTAATAGCATTGCCCTTCACTTACTTTCCCAGGCTACTCTCAACTATCCAAACAGATTTATTTTACTGTGTTTTCTGATAAATATCACATGCTAAATCTCAGCTTTAGAGATCAATGGGGAGACCTCCCCTGCAAGTGACAAAAGGCTGTCTTTTCCCATATCGAAATCAATATTCTCTTCCCCTAGAGATGTGACCCCTCTCACTGCCCAAAACACGCTCAGCTTATCACATGCATAACCTTTTCAAGGGTACAGTCCTCCCATTAGCATACCAACTAGCTAGTCTTCTTATTACAGGCACTTACTGCACATAGGCCTTGATGTGAAACAGGCTCAGAGATTAGGGAACAGAGCAGCACGACCACCTGGGACAGAACTGAACTGATGGTAAATAAGCCCAGGTAGGCAAGAGTCCTGACACACTGCACTGAAGGACACTGGAGAGCGTGTGGATTGCCTGTCTTCGTACATCTCAACCCCTATCCCCCTAAATGCTAGAATTTGCAGACTATTTGAAAATTACACTGAAATTCATTACATTGTTCATTACGATTTCTGGTGGGATGCAAGGTAAGCAAGGGCTTCTTTTGAATATTTACTCATTTTAAGGTGAGAGGAAGGAAAGCAACTTCTGCTGCAAGGCATATAAAAGTAAAAAAAAACAAACTACTGTGTGTTTTTATCCACATAACTTAGAAGCTGATGTGTGTATTTTCCCTACTCTACTGAAGTAAAACAAACAAGCTATAACTTTGAAAAATCCTCCTACAGAAAATCCAGCATCAGGTTCCAAGAAAAAGGACACACTAAATAACCATTTCATTCAGCTACGCAGGGCCCTAACTAATGTCACCTTACCCTAAGAGTATTTACTTAACATGATCCAAGCAATTTCTCCCCCCTCTTCTGTCTCACCTGTGTATGCTTCAGAATCAAGACTGAGGCTTAGATTCACTGGCCAAATCCAGTGACTTTGTTCTACACATAAACTCTCTCCTGCTTTGATGCTGCAATGGCTTTTGTTACATGTATCTTCAGCCTGGCAGATTAAATCAGAAGTCTCTAGAATCATGGGCATGTTTCAATCCTACAACCAAAGATTACAAAATTAGAGACCGCTAGGATCTTTTCATCAGAGCAGCTGTATAACATAGAAAATAGACCTAGCTAGATTCAGTTTCTATTTAGCAAAGTTTCAGCCATGAAATATTGCAAATCTCTTTCCTTCCCCCTAAAATATCTTGCGTTTACCACCATCTGTTTGGATATTCCCTTTTGTTTTGCACAATGTTAATTTAAACTAGCAGCAGAAACTTTTCTGCAGGCACAGGTACAAGACTTATGGATCCCAAATCTTGTCCCACTGATTTTCAAATGCCTGGGTTTAGCAATGTTCTGTGTGGTACCCAGCCTCACTTGTCCTCATCCCAGAGCCATTAAACCCACAGCACCAGTAATGTACCACAGTGTACAACATGCAGGGAAAGTCATTATCAGTAGTGTGGAAAGTAAAGAGCACAGGATGGGCACAACTGGACAGTCATATACAGTTGGTGGCACAGAAGTCCCACCTAGTACCCAAGTTCAAGTGCAGCCACAGGACTGCAGTTCTGCTCAATATCAAGGCAATCACGGAAACCCATCCTAACCCGTAAAGAAAGATGCCTGACAAAGCTGCAAATGAGCAAAGTGCATCTGCGGACACAGCAGTGCAAGACGGGCTCTCACTATACCAACACGGGCAGCACAGGTAGACTCTAAAAAAAGACATAATTATCTTCTCAAAACTAAAATGCTCTGGATTAAAGTGGTTACGCTCACCACCACTCACTACAGATAGGACAAAAAGGTGAAAGTAAGTCCAAACAAGGACAAAAATATGCATCACATTAGTAGGACTTCTATACACAAGCATCTCCAATAAGTATTTTACTTAAGACCAATTTTATTGCCCTACATACTGCCTGAAGGTATGGAACTGTGGCACAACAAGCCAATTCAACATACAATCGTACTTCCCCTTAACAAGAAAGCAATAGAGCTCACTAACTTCAGACCTGCAGTCCCAACTATCATCTATCTCCACAGACTATAAAAAATAGTAAGATGAGATGACAAATTAGTCATGCAATATTGAGCTGACTCACCACCAGGTGACTCAGAACTAGTGACTGACTCCAAGACAACTTCAAAATATGAAAAATGCCACGATCCTACAAAAAAAAAGCTTTAACATTTATTTGTACCACAAGCTCTTTCATCATCAAAACAGGCATCAGCACCAGCACTAAAAGCCTGTTTCTTACACCACAACACAAATGTGATGAAGTAATCTCTTCTTTTGTAGGTTGAATAGTTCCTAAAAGAATCCATTGAAACAGATATATTCCTTCCTTTCAGCACAGTAGAATGCTTAAAAACTATTCAAATAAAAGATTCACTGTTTATCTGTCATTCTGTATTACAATAGCTTCAAATACAAATCTTTATACTGATACCTTCACACATTTTTCTTCAACATCCACACTGACAAACAAGACATGTGACCAGGCAAAGCATGCAAAGACCTCCAGTGGTCAGTTATATCCACTGAAGTTCAGTACCAGTGAGGAACCACAGACCCATACAACAGTTCAGGTGGGAAGGGACCTTTAACAGTCATTTAGTCCAACCCCCCTGCAGTGAGCGGGGACATCTTTAGTTGGATCAGGTTGCTCAGAGTCCTGCCCAACCTGGAATGTTTCCAGAGATGGGGCATCTACCAGCCTGCTCCAGTGTTTCACCATTCTCATTAGAAAAAGTTTCTTCCTTATACCTAGTCTAAATCTGCCCTCTTTTAGTTTAAAAACCATTACCCCTTGTCTTATCGCAGCAGGCCCTGTTAAAAAGATTGTCCCTATCTTTCTTATCAGCCCCCTTTAAGTACTGTAAGGCCATAATAAGGTCTCCCCAGAGCCTTCTCTTCTCCAGGCTGAACACCCCCAACTCTCTCAGCCTTTCTTCATAGTAGAGGTGTTCCAGCACTCTGAGCACTTTTGTGGCCCTCCTCTGGAATCGGTCCATGTCTTTCCTTCACTGAGAACTCCAGAGCTGGACACAACACTCCAGGTGAAGTCTCACCAGAGTGTAGTAAAGGGGCAGAATCGCCTCCCTTGACTTGCTGGCCACACTTGACGCAGCCCAGGATGTGGTTGGCCTTCCGGGCTGCGAGCGCACATTGTCAGCTCATGTCTAGCTTTTCACGCGCTAGTACCTCCAAGTCCTTCTTGGCAGGGCTGCTTTCAATCCTGTCATCCCCCAGCTCGTATTGATACTGGGGATTGCCCCAACCCAGGTGCAGGACCTTGCACTTGGCCCTGTTGTACTTTGAGGTTCACATGAGACCATTTCTCAAGCTTGTCCAGGTCCCTCTGAATGGCATCCCATCCCTCAGGCATATCAGCCGCACCATTCAGTTTGCTGTCATCTGCAAACTGGCTAAGGGTGCACTCGATCCCACCATCTACGTTATTGATGCAGATACTAAACAGCACTGGTCACAGTGTAGAGCTCTGAAGGACACCACTTGTCACCGATCTCCACCTGGACATTGAGCTGTTGACCACTACCCTCTGGATGCAACCATCCAACCAATTCCTTGCCCACCAAATGGTCCATCCACCAAATCCATATCTCTCCAACTTAGAGAGAAGGATGTTGTGGGAGACCGTGTCAAAAGCCTTACAGAACTCCAGATAGATGACATTCGTGGCTCTTCCCTTGTCCACTGATGCAGTCACTCCATAGAAGGCCGCTAAGTTGGTCAGACAAGACTTGCCCTTGATGAAGTCCTGCTGGCTGTCTCGAATCACCTCCCTATCTCCATGTGCCATAGCACAGCTTCTAAGAGGATCTGTTCCATGATCTTCCCAGGCAGAGGTGAGGCTGACAGGTCAGTAGTTCCCAGGGTCCTCCTTTCTACTCTTTTTAAAAATAGGTGCAATGTTTCCCTTTTTCCAGTCACCAGCGACTTCACATGACTGCCATGACATCTCAAATACCACACAGAGGGGCTTGCAACTACATTAGTCAAATCCCTCAGGACTCTGGGATGCATCTCATCAGGTCCTACAGACTTAGGTATGTTCAGGTTCCTCAGGTGGTCACAAACCCCATCTTCTCTTACATTGGGAGGGACTTTGCTCCCCCGGTCCCCATCTTGCAATCCATCCACTCAAGAGGTGTGGGAAGAGAAGGTGCCATTGAAGACTGAGGCAAAAAAGTCGTTGAGTACCTCAGCCTTCTCCTTACCCACTGTCACCAGCTTGCCAGCCTTGCTCATTGGTGGGGTACGCTTTCTTTAACTGTCCTTTTCTGGCTGCCATACCTGTAGAAGCACTTTAATTATTCTTTGCATCCCTTGCCACATTCAGCTCCAGCTGCGCCTTGGCCTTCCTGACCTCATCCCTAGACAATCAGGCAGCGTTCCTATACTCTTCCCAGGATACCTGTCCCTGCTTCCACCACCTGTGCATTTCCTTCTTGCCTTTTAGTTTGACCAGCAGGTCTCAACTCAGCCATGGCAGTCTCTTGCCTTCCTTTCCTGATTTCTTACACCTGGGGATCGAGAGCTCTTGTGCTCTATGGAAAGTGTCCTTAAAGATCTGCCAACTCTGTTCTGCTCCCTCATCCCTAAGGGCAGTTTCCCAGGGGGGTCCTATTGAATAACTCCTTGAACAGAAGTTTGCTTTTCCAAAATTAAGGGTCCTGATTTTACTCTTCACCTGACCCCTATCCCTCAGGACTGTGAACTCCACCATTGCATGATCACCCATTCCTCATTTATTTCAAGACAGGTAGGTACAAGAAAATCATATTTATTTCTGGTATGGATTGAAAATTAATCTATATTAAGTTATTCTTGGAAGACCTTTGTATTGTAGAGACTCTAAAAGCTATTGTTACATTGGAATTGTTTAATTCTGGAATTCATCCATTTTACAGGCTCAGTTAACCCAACAAACTTTCTGACATCACCATCGCAAACCTTGCATGCCTAGCAGAAGGAACAGAAATACATGTTCTTGTGCTTTTATGCATAAATACTACTACACTACCAGAGCGCCTGATTTCACTTACTATTATTTACAGGTTTTGATTTAACTGATCTGCCCAAGACCAAAATAGGTACCCTTATCAGAGGTTGCACAAATATTGAGAATCCCCCCTCCACCATAAGACCATGTCTACCAAACACTGCTTCATGTTCCCAGGCAGGGAAACACACTGCACTCAGCCCAGGTACCAGCAAAGGAATCCTGTAGCCTGTTGGTGAGGGGAAGGTTTAACTCTAGACTACCAGGATACACCTCTTGAGAGGACAAGTCAACAAAAGCACATGCCCAGCATACAACCTTTCAATTAGGTCAAGTCAGATAACAAAGTTGAAAAAGCACTTGTTTTGATCCCCTCCATCTGCTGCAGCTCAGAGCAAGGTAACTCAAGCACTCGGACATATTGGGCTGCTGACAGAGCATAAGCAAGCACTGGTCTCTGAAGAAATCCACTTCTTGACATCAGAGGCCTTTCCCATTAAGACAGGTCTGCACTAGATCCTGCTGATGCAGCCCTGTGAATCATGAATACGAGAGGTTCTCCTAGCAGAGGCCCTTGACCTCAGCATGATTACACTGACTGTGCTTTTTTGCTGAATTTTCTTTTGCTCACAGGGCTACTGGGGTTACTTGTTTCAGGATTAGTGGGCTGCCCCCTCAGCCAGGAAGTGCTAGCACATCTGCCAAAATCTTTTTCCAGGCCCCTTGGGGCACAGTTCAGTCCAATTAAAGCATGCACAAAAGTAATAAAACTCAAAAAGTGATTCCCTTAGTGCTGTGGGCTCCAGCAGTCCAAAAGTCTCTCACTCTTCTACAGCACCAACAACTGAAGTTAAACCTTTTCCAACAAAGTTGTTTTGGCTATTATTGACATCACTTGACTCTTTTCCATGTGCATCTGAGACTCAAATCATGCTGGCAGGCTGGGGTCCTTGGAGTGATGGGACTTTTCTGTCCAGTTGCAAAGGAACTGAGAACGGCTTTGCCGCTGTGAAATTCAGCGCTTAACTGCAAGCATGTTCCTCTACTGATACAACCAAACCACTGCAGTTAAACTACTCTGCAGTTAAACCATTCTGCTACATCAGCTGAAGTTACAGTGGTATCAGTGCCCACACAGATATTTCTATTTTGACTTTGCACAAACCACTTCCCAGAAAGTGAAAGATAAAAGTGCTGGGAAGGGGCAGGGAGGTACAAGCGTTAAATCAAAACAAAACACGTCAGAATTTGTATCACTGAAGCTAAAACATTCACAGTCACAATGTAGCTTACAGCTTTCTTCAGACATGCCTTCGGTGTTCAGCAGTTACTCTGTAAAACATCCCTCCAAATGAGGTACTTGCATTTGGCAGCGACTGCCACTTCAGCAGAGAATCGAAGAAAGAGGTGCATTTCCCTCAGACATGAAGATCCTCCACAAAGAACCAAGAACATGGATGCACGTTCACCTATCTGATTTGGTGAGAAAGACAAGCTGACTTCCAAACAATGGTGCCAAAATGTGAGTTAGGATGCAAAGCCTCGTCAACTAGGCGATCTGAAACATGTTTCGAACTGTCACAGACATCCCCCTGGAGCACAGTGTGACATGCAGATGCTTCAAACAGGATACTGACCCCAAGGAGCAGAGATTTCATAGTTCAAGCTATCAAGGCATGCACACAGCAACCTGCCGCGGAGGAAAGGTGCAGGGCAGGCTCCCAAAACACGAAGGGGTTTGAAATGTTAGCAAGTCTTTGCCATCTCTGGTTCAAGATCACAAAAGATAACACCGCTGAGACAAGTTCAAACAAGCACTCCCCACAACGGCTGCTGGATCGTAGGGCAAAGCAGCACGTTCAGATCAGCAACCAGCAAGTGTTTAACTCCAGTGGGGAGAGGCCATCAGGAGCCCAGATTCTGGATACCCCAGCAGCCACATTCAACAAGCTGTGCTCACATCAGGTACACAACTTTCACCCTAGCTGAATGCTCAATCTCACCAGCCACAGGTTAGATCAAACCCACAGCGAAGGCAACGGGAGACTCTGGCTAAACCCAACATATACATGTGGAAACACAGCACAGGTACTGCCCAGAGTATTGCTGCACATACGGCTGCTAAACTTACCAGGAGCTGAAAAGTTCCTCTCAACTTGTAACGTGGTGTATTTATTGTATTTTCTATTAAGAAAAATGCTTACACTCCCATGTTTCTAGCCTTGTTTCTGATTATTTGCAAGAAAAAAAGCTGCAATACTACTCAAGCAGAACATAAAAGCAAAGAGTACAGTTTGGGGATGGTTGGGGTATTTTGTCCTTTTTGACGTACAGACCTTTTTTCAAACACAAAGCAAGAAGCGTATGACAGACTTTTAAATATGAAATTCTATTCCCAGAAACTAAGTTTTCCATGAGCTCAAAGACCAAAACTCAGCCACTTACTGCTACTGTGCAGTTCACAACGCTTGTAATAGATTCAAGATCTTCTAAAAGGAAGTTCAAACTCCATTTGTACTCCAACAAGTAAGAGCTGGCTTTTCTTCCAAGCCTCTTCACAAAGCTGTTGTTCAATAATGAGCTTTCAAAACTACGTCTAGTAGTAAAATTCATTGCTCCCTTTATACTCATCTCATTATCCTGGCCTCTTGCTGTGCTTGCTCCTTTTAACGCATGGAGCAAGTATTAGCTTGATTTCCTACCACACATCAAGTTTTCAGCTGAGCTTAGCAATATACATTTCTAGCAACTGATAAGATCTCTATTAATTTACTATTAAATGTATAAAGCTAGAGATTTTATTTTTGCCTTGCATCTGACAGATAGTGAAAGCACACCTTACTTTCCTGGCATGCCGTAACTTCTGCACGCAGACGCAACTGATAAGAGGAATGCAAACCAAGGCCAAAATTCAGTTATCATGAAAGTGAAATGAATATATCCCTTTGCATCCATATGGAGAGGACAAAAAAAAAAAAAAAAAAATCAGAAAGAAGCACCCCAGGAATACTACACTTGATGCATAACAAAATAAATTTTTAATACCTTAAGTAGGCAATAGCACATTTTGATGAGAAAGTTAAATTCAAGGACATAGTTGTTCCAAATATCGCTTGCAGAGAGAGTAAAAAAAAGAAAAAAAAAATCTGTAAAAAAACAACTTTATTACTAAGTCTCCCTGATTATGTTCCTGAGACCTGCACATTCAGGTGTGAATTCAGATGAAGCAACATAAAGAAAAGGTGGAAGGAAGGTGGAAGTGGTGCTGGTAGATCATGAAAGTCTCACCATTCCAGGTGACTCTGAACTCAACAGATATGCCAAGATAACGTTACTAGATGCTTTGCGGTTGGCAAGCCTGTGCTAACACAGATCCTAAGTAACTTTGAATTGGGAGACCAATGTTTGGGGTTTTTCTTCCACTCTAACAGAAATACAGATGATTTTTTTTTTTCCTCTCTAACAGAAATATAGACCACTTACGTTTCACAACTGGAAATGAGTTCATGGATACTATCCACTAATTTCTGTCTCAGTCACCATGTGTCCTGTGGTATCCTTGCCTGAACACAACAGCCAGAACCTGCCATCCACCTAAACGCTGGGAAAAGTATCTCAAGCACAAAAAGTCTGGTATTCTCTTCTAAAGCTAAGGAACCCCTCTCCTGCCAGTCCACAGGAGCAAGAGCCAGCCCCTCTGACAATACATATGCCAGACAGCATACAGCACGTTCCCTTAAAGGAAAACGCCAAAGAGGAACTCGTTCCTTAGGACCACAGGGGATGCCAGGGCTGGCTGCAGGAGCCCCAGCCGACCACGCTGCTACAGTTCATCCTACCCAACTGCAAGACAGAGAGATGCTGGCCCAAACCTGCCAGTAGTTTTCCAACTGAACTGGCACTACGAGCTCCTCACTTCTGCCATTTCCCTTTATGCACTACTCAGTACAATGGATGAGAATCCACACATTACTGCTCTGCAGTAAACAAAGCAGCAGTAGCTGATGCACGCATTTACCTGTATTACATATGTATTTTTAAGCATCCAAATATTTTTGAAGAGTGAAAAAGAATCACTACAATTATTTTCAGAATTCCTCCATACTGCAAGGACAAGTCTGAGCCTATCAGTACCAATGAGCCTCATTCTAAATAAGCTTAACAGTGCCCACAAAATTTGTTTATTGAAACTAACTGCAGAGCTGGGGACAAGTCTTTTTTTACTTGCTGCAGTAATTTGCAAAGACAGAGCCATACGCTAAACTACTAAACGAAGTGCTGGAGTCAGCAGGACCCGAGGTTCTACTCAACCACCAATTTACCGCCTGACCTTGAAGAAGTCCATCACCTCATCATAAATCTGTTGGCCCAGCTGCAAAACTGGATGAAAGCAGGACTTCCCTGCAAAATGCATGTTGCATCTAGTTTGGCCTTTTGTTAAATAAATATAATGCCCCCTCAAAACAAAACCAAAGTACTAAACAATGTGGGATTTTTTCTATATACAAAGCACTTTGTACTGTACAAAAATGGAGTACTTTACCAAGTGGGAGGGAAACAGATGTAAATATTTACACATGTACTGCAAAGAGCTGTTACTCCAGGGACGTGTATGCTGGTAGCTGTATAACTCAAGAACCACATCAGCATACTGGGGGTGCCTTTGCTAGACAGAAGTAATGCGCTGGTCTCCAGAAAGCATGCACTGCACTATAGAAGGGTAAAGAAAAAGCTTGACATTAAGGGGACAGTTCCTGCCAGACTGGAAACTAAATTAGCTTCAAACAAAACAGAGATTCAACAAAGCTGCAAGTGCTTAGAGTTTAATTACAGGAGCAGATGAAACTACTCATAGGTTAGCATCCAGAGTTGTTGTTGTGTCCGTGTCCCCCCGGCTTTTCCATCATCTCACAAACTCTTCCACAAGGCAAGCATATTTTGGACTGGTAAGTAATCCTGGAAGCACAAAAGGCAGCTATTTCTCTTCATGTAACTTATTTCCCTTACACCTCCCAAGAAAAAAAGCTCATGCAAAGATCAGCATGAGAAGCACCACCTCAGCCAGTAACTTGGCTGCTTCAGCTGTGTCCCCATGCAAACGCAGGACATGCTATTTTACATCCCTCCATACCTGAGCTCCTACGGATGTTACAGGACACTTTTTTCAGACTGACGATTGCACTACGGTATTTAGATTAGTGACATGTAAGTCCAAATGCAAATGAAAAATATATTTAAAGTCTGTGCTATATATGGGATTGAGGCTGATTGGATTACCTTTCACACAGCCACGTATGGCTCCAGTAATTCATTGGTACTAACAGCTCAAGATTGCCACTTGAAGCAATGAAAAAATCTGGAATCAGGTTCCAAAAGTGTCCTTATAAGTTAATTTCATCTTCCATTATAAATCTGTCCATTCAGAAACTTTTCAAGAAAAGAAGTGGCTACTGTTTTCTGTTACTATCACTTCAAAGGTGAGCTTGTTTTACAAGCATCAGTGGGGTAATGTTTGCCCCTAGTTTGCTAATCATTTGTCCATTTCTAATCAGCCATTTCTTTCCATTTTCATACATAAGTAGCAGAAGCATTGCTTGTAACTGCAACCCCAAACCACATCTGATAAGCTTCTTAGTATTTACATAACGTCCACACTGGTAAGTATCACGTTGCGCACAGGTTAGAAGTCATGCAAAAAATGCATGACTTGAGAGCAGCTTCAGCAACTCTTCATCTTTGTGGTGTCTGAATCTTTGTCCACTTCAAGCTGCTCTAAGGGCACCAGGTACACTAAACAGTTTGTTCAGCTTGTGGAGAGTCAGATTTAAGGATTTCATATTCAAACAGCACTGACTTAAGCAGTGATGTTCAAGGATTTTTCAAAGTGCGACTGTGGAGCTTATCAATACACCAAGGTGAATACTGCTCTATCTAACTGTGTTTTCTTTAGATGAGGCATGGGGTTTTGTTTTAACCTAGCATCAGCATGACATTATAACTGAAAAATCAAGCCTTCACTTAGAAAATTTCTGTAGGCTACTGCCATCCATGACTTCTACAGAAATGGACACGCATGTGATGCAGAGTAAACACATTTAAAGTCCAGTGGGTTTGGGAAGCAGTACATGTATATATCTGCATGAGCACCTACACACGCATTTTGCCGCCTCATCATCTGCACAGCGTATGTACACATGGCTTAATACTTTCCAGAAGAGCTGTATTAGAGGCATTAAGATACTGCATTGCATTGCAATAGCTCTGCTTCCTTCTGAAAGCATTTGAACAAACGCATTTGATACATACACTGTGGCATGTTTGGGATTAACAGACATCAGCAACTGATTCAGAGTAATTGAATATGCACAGCAGGGTCTGGTCTGATCTGTTAACACCATCATACATCTGGAATCCAAAGGCAAGCGTTTGAAAAAAATGCCCAGAGAAACAACCTAGAAGAAAACAGAGGGTGATGCTCAGGAAAATGTGGACCCCTAGCAGCCTTCTGCTTCTTGGCCTCCCCTTCGCCTTTTGCACAGGTTTTGCCGGATGCAGCCCCTGCCCTCATCAAGGGTTTCCTTGACATACAAACTTGGTGCAGCAGGCACATTCTCCTTCGAAGTACCCGCTCATAGGCTTTGTCACGCTTCTGTTGCTTTCCCAATCATGCAGAAATACTGCTCTCTCTTCCCCCCACTGAGGACATGTGAAAAACATTAACATATCTCAAATGCCTAGCAGACCTTCAAGTATCCTTGTCAGAACTTTACATTTCCCGGACAAATCTTGTGGTGACAGAAACTCTGTGTAATTGCATTTAAGCCAACAATGATGCACAGATAATGCAAATGAAGTCCGGCCATCAGATTTCAGTGTATATTAAATTCCTGCCTGAAAGCAGTATTAATAATGGAATGGATTTTATTATTTACCTGTAATTAGAACTCCTTGCTGATACTTTCAAAAGAGAAATAATCAGCAGTAAAAGACATATTATTATTTTCATTATAGGCTTGTGGCACTTCTAGCTATTAAGATTGCTTCCTTCCCAAATCTGCTTTCAATAGCTTCCAATTTTGCTACACGTGGAAAGCTTCAGACAAAGTATTCAATGGCAGGTACACATCTTCCTCTGAGCACTTGCAGCTTTGTTGAATCACTTGTTTTGTTTGAAGCTAATTTAGTTTCCAGTCTGGCAGGAACTGTCCCCTTAATGTCAGGTTTTTTCTTTACCCTTCTTAGCGCAGTGCACGCTTTCCAGAGACCAGTGCATATATTTCCAAATTAGCTTGTTTTATCACCATAGGCAAAACAGTATTTTTATCTCGTTCAGGCCTACAGTAATTGTGGTGATTCAATATGTGAACACTCTACCACACTATTCTTTGGAGAAGGTAAGTTTAGTTTAAAAAGGGAACGAATTGTTTCCAAGAGGCAAGATTTTATCTTTCCTGCAGAAGTCATCAGTTCAACAAAGTTGTAAATCACTGGAGAAAAATCCCACAGTGAGTGTTCAGTAGAGCCTCAGACATTTAGCAGCTAAACACCTTGGAAAGCCTGTCTGCCCTTGGCGTGCTCCAGCTGCTGCTGAGCGAGAACCTCCCCGTGCTTCCCCCTGCACCTCCGAGGTGAGGCTATCTATGCTAACCCAGACCGCAGCATGTGGAAGGGGGATGAGAAGATCATCTGACCCTTGTGATTCTCATGAGCTGAAGGAGGCTTGATGAGGTTTTGTACTCTGCTGAGGTTTTGCTGAGGTTTGCAGGGATGTGCCCAATGCCCAGGGCTGAGGCTGCCCCGGTGCCCCCGGCTACTCTGCTCCTGGCTGGGGGGCGCGACGGACCCAGGCTGCCAGGCCCGGCCATCACCCACCCAGCAAGCCCCCGTGCTCCCAGCCCCAGGGAGCTACAGGCCTCCCTTGTGCCCTGACAGGGTGTGCACCAGCACGTGTGCACGTGCACTCGTGTGTCAGAGGAAAGCAGGTGCAGATGGGAACCGGGCTGCAAGGCCAAATGAGCAGGGACACATTGTGGAAAGTGAAGCCAAAGCAGAAACTCAGAGAGACCAAACAAGTAAAAGCGCAGGAGCCTGTGCACAGAGGACTATACAAAGGGCAGGTAGTAGGCATTAAAAAAAAAAAAAAAAAAGGGGAAAAAAAACCAAAACCAAACACAAAAGGAAGGACTATTAGAGTGCTTTGAATATGCGCTTTTTACTTCCACCCTCATATATACTCATCCCCATAACCCTACAACACCCAGAAGTTGCTCAGACCCAACTGATGCTGCTTCCCCTGGTACAGGTCCCTCTCTTCTCCTGTGTGTGCCACAACCACCCATCTGCCGAGGGGCAGTACGCTGCTTTTCCTACAGTGCACAAGAGGCCCTGCAGCATTTCCTAACTCTCCAGGGTTTGACTTTGCAATACAGTGTTTTTTTTCCCAGATACCTTTTATGATTGCCTTTAGTTAAGTCAGCTTGGATAGACAGCTCTCCTTAGATCATTTCTCAGCTCCATCATGTGTATGCTAAACAGGACCTGGCTTGTTTTAGAAAACAAAGTGTGCTGGATGAGGAAGAGGCACATGACCTACACTAACATTTTCTTCCCCTAGTTTAGCAAAGATAAAAGCACCACTATGAAAGACCACTTGAAGTTTGTTCTGCCACTAATATTGAAAGAGTTTATCATCACATTGCAGAAATGCTTTAGGGGAAATCTTGCTCCGACAGCGTTCTCATGAGAAAACTTGACACTTTCAAACAACAAGTCACTTTGAGATGTTCAAGAACACAAACAACAAGTGGCTCCTGAAGGTGCAATGACACATTTTATCCCACAGGAAGCTTCTGTGTGCCCTACTAAAAGAACCTGAAGTTCTGTGAGAAGTACTGCATCTTTCACATAGAAAGTATTTCAGACTTCAAGCCTTGAAAGTAAGCTGGCATTGAAACCACAATCTGGCTACATAGATTTAGTTAAATCTGTGTTAGTTAAAGCTAACTTGTGCAGTGAAAGGCACGTCAAGATGCAGAGGATCCCCTTTCATTTCTGTACTTTTCAGGTACACAGAAGTAATGTACACCTCAAGAACTACTCGAGGGACCACAGGGAAAGATCAAATGAGCTTTCCATCTACAGAGCAAGGAGCATGCAGTCAGAGGCACCGCAGCCTTCCCCAGAGGACCTGCCAGCGGACACTGCCCACCTTCCCTACATGTTCGTCACCCCCACCTCACGACACCTGCCAGCTGGCCTAGGGGCTAGGACCACCAGCACACCTAACGCTGTGTCCTACGCACCTGTCAGGTGGCTACATTTTTTAAACTACTCACTTGACTTGAAACAGTAATATAAAAGGATTTTTCACGGCTCATGCCCTCAAACCCAGCCCTCTGTCCCCAACAGAGCGGCAGACTGGGGGCAGGACACAGCTCTGCCAAACAGCGGCTCCTGGGCAGCTGGCCGTCATGGAGACACAGGGTAGCCTTTTCTCATGACTCTCAGTACTTCTTAAAATGGTTGCTCACACACGTGCTAGCATTTTCTCACAAGCTTTCTTTGTGTAAAATTCCGTCCAGAATTACCCAGTCAGTTCCTTGACTTTCTAATTTAAAAAAAAAGAATAAATAAAATAAATAATCTATAATAATAAAAAATATGGGACACACTATACTACTCGGGTTTTGCTCAACTCTTAATGGGGGCAAGTTCGCACACAAGTTCTCCAAGTAAAAAAATCCAAGTGTCCATCCACCATTTACCTGCACTATAAGATACAAAACCTCATCAGAGCAAAACCAAGCAGTGCCCTGTTGCAGAGCAAAGCATCCTGGCACATAACTGTGCTTTACCCAAACCACGTGTTCCTAAAAACACCAACAACACTGAACAATGAGACCAGACCCACATCCAAGGGAATTTAGGAACAAGGGAACAACTGAAGTGACAAGGTTGCTCATCACTAAGCTACAGATTAATCACCATCTTTTTTTTGGCAAGATGCAGCCTGAATTCCTTCCCATGTTTTGTGAACAGTTGAATTAGCTGAACTGTGTTCCCTTAAAAAAGAAATTAATATGGCTGCCTGTATACATCTGCTTTAATCTTAAAACAAAAGCAGTTTTGCTATCTTTAGTATAAGCATAATAAAAGCACCAAAAAAGCACAGATGGTTTGGATTCTCTTTGCAGAAAGCAAGACAGAAGACTGACATCTCAACTGTTTACGTAGCCAGAACCCATTACATGGCCACAGCAAACCAAGGGGGGACACAGTAAGTACCTCTTTGTCAGCATCTCAGATACAGACTGCTTTCAGTCAGGTCTTATAAAAGCATAAAGCAACTCTCTGCTCACAGATAAATGCTTTTGTTCATACAGATTTAATTTATATTGTTAGTAAAACACTTAACAATGGCCACACTAATGCCAAACAAATTAATTTTAGTAGAGCTAAAGCAAACATTACCCTTACGTTTAGGCAACATAGAACAAACCCCTTGAAAACACAACATTAAAGGAGTTATTTATGGTCATTGCTTAGCCCTCCTGCCCCCATCATTTGTGCATTAGAAATCTGCGGGCTGCTGACTTGCAAACTCTCTAACTTCTGACAGAAAGTGGCCACGCATTGTTAGCCAGAAAGTTCATTTTGCAGGAATAATACATCAGCTTGGTCTGGCAGTCAGGGGTGGGTTTTGGTTGTGTTGTTTGTTTGTTGTTGTTGTTGTTTTCAGGTTTTATTGTTGTTGGTTTTAGTTTGTGTGGGGGTTTTTTTTGTTTGGTTTTTTATTTTATTTTATTTTTTACAATTCAACCTTTCTTTTCAAATATCTGTCTCCAGGATTAAAACTTTCCCCTTCCTGGAATTAATCAAACTGATAGTGGTTTTGGCAGAAAGGTAAGTAACAGGGAAAAAAAAGTAAGGGCAGCACATATGCAATCTATCCAAGAATTACTTCATAATCCGCTCTTCATTTTTTATGTAATAAATACACAGTAGCTCAGGGAAAAACTCGCGCAATAAGAGGCTTTTCCCTATTACCCTTTAGCAAATATTCAGCAAATAGCAGCTGTAAAAATATCAATATTTTGGAGAATTTAAGAGACCCAAACTAATGATTTTTCCAATTAGCAAGTGCTTAAAAAGTAAAAAAAAAGATGGCACATTAGAAAAAAACTTGTTCAATTTATGAGCGTTTCCACTTGAACCAATGATCAAACATCATACTTACAAGTAACATCTGGGATTTTGAAGCAGCATTTCCATTAAGGAAAACATTTGCTGCGAGGCCCTAGGGTTGCATTACATCCTTACTATGCGCAGGGAGGCTTTTGTGCATTGCAGTTACGCCCCATTAAATGCTTCACAGGAGGGATGGGATGATGCAGTTTGGTGGGCTTGCAGGGCACGTGTGGGCTTGCAGGACACGTACAGGCTCTGCAGCCTCACATGGTCCATGGAGATCTCTTTCTAAAGAGCACTGGATGGAGAAAGTACGGGCAAGTGGGGCATAGCCTTCCCTCCTTGCAGTTTCTCCCAGGCTGGGGTACCAAACACCACCCCACCAAGCCCGGCAGCGCCTGGGACAGTGCCAGCGTGGGCCGCAAGAGACCTGTCTCCCCACGGACACTGCCAGCACCCGGCTCACATCTGTCATGAGCTCCGTTTACAGGCGCGTCAACAGATGCTTGCAGTGAGAGTCGCTGAACTTTGACATCCTGCATAAAGATGTAAACACTTCTCCGCAGAAGACAAATCCCAAGTACTAAGAGGCGCCTTGGCTGACTTCTAGTCCTCCCCAACCCCACCCTATCCCCAAACCCCAAATTCCCATACACATCCCTTCAAAACAACAGCAATAAAAAAGACCAAAACAAAAAACCCCAAGAAGCCAACATGCAAATAGTCATGGCAGCAAGCTTTTTTTAAGTATACTAGAAATAATCACGAGAATTATTACAAGCAAGCCAAACATAACTTGCAGAATAAAATGAACTTTACAGTGTTTATACAGATGGAATCTGATTTCCTGGTGTAAAGCTGCTGAATTTGGCATCGACCCTGAGCCCAAAGGCAAGGGATGGCTGCCTGAAACACGCACAAGCTACCCAGCGGCCAGACTCGGTAGTCACTACTCTTCATAAACATCGCCAAAATAAAAAGCATGAAAATCTTCATAAATAAGTTTGCAGAAAGAGATGGATTTATTTAACACTAAGAGAAGCCAGGACCAAAGCCCACTGCATATATTTGTGTATTTTCTTAAGAGGCTGTATATACAAGGGAGCACACAAACGGCTTCTTTAAAATGCTCCCTTGCAAGTGTGTATTTCAAGGGCAATAGATATTAAATTCACGGAAATGTCAAAAAAGCCCACTGTTCGGAAATATTGTTGAGTCTTCACAAGGAAGAGCTAGAAGCAAGCACTATGCTTTTCAACGATAACTAAGAAAATCCTTGTCCAGAAGGATTTACTCCTCCGATGCCTGACCCTATGAACCAATGCAGCCAAACACAGCATTTACTGATAAACAGTCCTACTGACTTCAGTAACTTAAGCCAAGTAACTTCAGTGGTGTTATTCATGCTGTGTGAATATGAACGGAAGACTCTTGTTTAAAAGGGCTCCTCACAGTAGCAAAGGCTAGCACAAGAAAGTCCCAAGCAAGGGTGAGAAAGCACATAAGGCAAAGAAAAGAGTCCTTATGAGAAGTGTTTAACCATTGCCTGAAGGCTTGGGATTACTTTTTTCTTTTAAACCAAAAATGAGGAAAATATGAACTTTTCTGGTATAACCACACGGTACCTTCAACATAATCCTATTGCTAACCCAAAAAAAAAAAAAAAAACCAAAAAAAAACACCCAAAAAGAACCTCCGAAACCAAGCAAAAAAAAAAAACAAACCCCAAACCTCAAACAAACCCCAGATCTAACTTCTGAATGAGATCACAACAAGAAACTCTCCCAGCCTTCAAAGCAGAAAGAAAAAAAAAAAAAAGAAAAGGTGAAAACCTCCACAGAAAACATACTTGAACTGTGTTTAACAAGGAACATCTGTAGCCTTCCAATTCTTGGGATGCAGAAACACCCCAGAAGAGCCACAATAAGTTAAAACACACAGGAAAAAATACTTTTGTTGCTGACCAAACCATTTACAGGTGCCACTAATCTGAAGCTGAGGATACTGAGCAGCACTGTTTGCTGACATAACATCACTCCGTGAAGGACTTCTTTGTAAAGAAAGTTCACAGAAAGCTGGTGTAACTGACAAAGTCTTTACTTGTGAAACGTGACATCTGTTTTTAAAGAGTCTACATTTTTGGGATATTATTGCTCAGCTGCTTCTATTTATAAGATATTTGAAAGTTCCTCTCAACTGACTAAGCTGGTACGCAATTAAGTATCCTGAAATTTCACTGTCAGACTAGGGACAGTTTGCAGCAATTGATTCAACTTTTGCTGCTCTCTGGATGAGTTTCTTGAGAGCAGACTTCCCCTACACACACACGCACATTATGTCTTGCATTTATAGAAATTTTCCCTTGCAAGGGAATTGGTTATTCTTAAAGGGGGGGCCGTGTGGTAGAAACACACTTATTTACATTTATTTGCATTATTTTTATATACATTTGGATGTACAAATAGAAGAAAAGTAGAGAGTACTAATTAGGAGACAAGAAAGATGTTCTTGAAATTAATGCCACACAACTCAAGACAGCTCTTCTGAAAGATTTCACTTGCCCCCCTCCCCGCGCCAAGGTTTTTCTATTTGCTATCTATGCTTTCACTGGGGACAGTTTCAAGTGTGTCTGTGTGGCTGCACAATGCAGTCCTCCTTCATGCAAGGGGAAAAGTTAGAATTTTACCTGAAATAAAGTTCACATTATTCAGAAAAGAAAGGGAGAGAAACTGGACAAAGTTTTTTTCTCTACAGAAGCACTGATACTCTACCGAACATACAGAAGTAAGTAATTTCAAACAAAGCATATAGTGACAGCAGGGCCTTTAGCATTTTATTTAAACATTCACTTGAGTACTTCACAAGCTCACACAACTTCATTAAAAATTTATAGAATGTGACTACGAGGAAATGTCTGCTTTCCTGTAAATAAAACCCTTAAGGAAAACATTTTAACCCTAAAAATAGAGGTTGAAAAATACCCTCAAACACACGAAAAAGATGCAGTTACTGTAAAATTTATATATAAAAAAATATTTAAATTTTTGTGTGTGTGTTTGTACACAGAAGGGAAGTTCAGGACTTTTAAGTCCAAACATTCATAGACTGCACTGACATACTTTATATGTATATTCACAGACATGGTGTTTCCAAAACACCAGGCACAGAGTCCTTCACCAGCTCTGTGCACACTAATGGAACAAAAAACTAACCAACCCACCCACCAACCAACTAGCAAATAAGTACAGCATCTTCTCTTCTGGAAAACATTTGGGAGGTGCTTATGAAGAGAAAAACATTTACAACATCAATTGTCTGCTCATCGCAGCTTCGAGTCATTGCAGACCCTCCATTCTGAAGGCCAGCCTGCAGAAGGCTTCTAAGAGGCACTCCAAAGCCAGCTGAAGCCCAATGCCATGAACATGTGCCAAGAGGGATGTTACACCTTTCATCTCCCACTCCTTTACTGTGGGCTGGGGTGGTGAAACACGGCCCTGATGTACTCTTCCCCTCCCTGTATTTAATGAGGCTTTCATCTACCCCTGTACAGTGCCAAACTTCTTTTTTTCATAAAGAGTTAAGACTGTTCCATAGCTATTTGCTCAGTGAAACCCAACCTAGAACCTGAAATTCCCTTTTTTATTATACCATATCATATGTATCAGATATTCCATGCAGCCCATCAAATCAGCTAGTTTTACAACCATCTCACACAGAGGGCAACAACAGCAGAAGGCAGTACCACAGTCATCTTTAACAATAATTAACTAATGGACTGCTTAATTGAAACATTTAGGCAACACAAGAATACTCAAGGAGCAATTATATCACCATGTGATTATCAAGAAGGGATTCTATACCTGATATGCAACTTGTTAAAATATTGAAAGGCTATGGTGTATTCTCGCAAGAGTACTGGCATTGGGTAGGATTACCTACAACCAACACCCCTTCAGCATACAACTGTATGCCGCCGCAGGTTTATGTGGCAAATTTATTTCCACTACAAAGAACAGAAAGAAGAAAGTAAGATGTACTGTGATATGATATTTCCATTATTCTATAAACTGATGTTGGCAAAAACTTAACGTCCAACTCATAAAAGTAAAACCTGAGCACAACTCCAGCAAACACACCTTCTTAGTCCCACCATCCCATCAATCATGACTTGAGAACTCATGCAAAATGCTCAGTGGGAAGTCAAGAAGTGTGAAGTCTAGTAGAACCTACTGAATCAGAGAAGATGAATAACAATGCCATGCTTTGATAAGGTCCCAACACTTTCATCAGTTTGTTGTTAGCCTTGAACATGAGCTGCAGCTGTCCAAAGGGCCTGAGAATCTATATGCCAGCCACGCTTCAAAAATCACCATAATCCCGTATTTCTGCAGCCTCACCCCTTGCTTCCCCTGCCTTGTTCTTCAACATCATATACAGCATCGCAGGGATCGCCAAGCTGTCAGAGGTAATCATTAGGCATTATCTCTGTTCTTTTTCATCCACTTGCAAGCTTCTGCAGCCTGCAGGTAACCAAACAGCAAGGGCAGGATCATCTAAAAGCACATCAGGAAAAGCAACGGGGAAAAAAAATATTAATTGGCCAGTGCCATCTGACATGGTCCTTTTACTCCTGAAAACACAACCCTTGAAAAGGATTAAGGCTATCAAATGCAGCGAATGGCTAGTATGCCTTCAGCTGGGCAGCAGCCAGCTCAGACCCACCGAGGAGACTAATGTCATGTCACAGGTCTGAAAGCTGCTCCCTACGCCCTTTCTGTTTTGCACCACCTGCTTTTAACACAAGCAGGCCAAACGGAAGAAGGGTTTTTTACCCCCAGTGACATTTATAGGACCAAAGTTTTCTAAGGAAATGTAATCAGTCATATGATCATGGTAATGACTCGAGGCTTTTTACATATTACCTGAAGTTTCAGCTTTCATTATGTACTCCACAGAAAGGCAGCAATATCACACAACACACACACGCAAGACCATTAGCAAGCAGCTTCTGTGCTGGTGGATGCCAACATCAGCTCTGCCATCCTTTCCTAGGGCACCAGCCTGCATTGATACTGAGGATTGCCCCAACCCAGGTGCAGGACCTTGCACTTGGCCCTGTTGTACTGTATGAGGTTCACATGAGCCCACTTCTCAAGCTTGTCCAGGTCCCTCTGAATGGCATCCCATCCCTCAGGTGTTTCAGCCACACCACTCAGCTTGGTTTACTCTGCCAACTTGCTGAGGATGCACTCGATCCTGCTGTCTATGTCATTGACACAGACAGTAAACAGCACTGGTCACAGTACGGAGCTCTGAAAGACACCACTTGTCACCGATCTCCACCTGGACATTGAGCTGTTGACCACTACCCTCAGGATGCAACCATCCAACCAATTCCTTGCCCACCAAACAGTCCATCCACCAAATCTATATCTCTCCAACTTAGAGAGAAGGATCTTGGGAGGGACCGTGTCAAAGGCCTTACAGAACTCCAGATAGATGACAACCATGGCTCTTCCCTTGTCCACTGATGCAGTCACTCCATCATAGAAGGCCACTAGGTTGGTCAAGCAGGACTTGCCCTTGGTGAAGCCATGCTGGCTATCTTTAATCACCTCCTTGACCTCCATGTACTTCTAGGAAGATGCAAGTGTTGGCCCAAGAACCAATCGTGATGTTAAGAAGGCAGTGGATGTGGGTGAGAATTCAACAGCTATCAGGGAGCTGGGATCTCTGACTACCTCTTCAGATGCTGAGGACAATAGTGACTTTCATGCACTCTCTGCCTCCCCAGGGATATAAAGCACAACCAAGTTTTGCCACCAGACATGACCAGATACAGGTATTTGCATGTGATCTCCTCTCTGTCACCCTGTTTCCTTTGCCACATGCCCAGGGACTCTGAAGAGAAGGAAGACCCTGTTTTCTCTACCTCAGACCCCACTCTCCTCCTCCTCCCACCCCCCGCCCCCATTTTCATCCTTCACTGCAAGGACAACAGCAATTTAATCTCGAGTAGGTTATATCTTGCCCACCAAAAACTACTCTGCAATCCTCCCCCTCCACTCTGCGCTGGTGAGGCCACATCTGGAGTGCTGTGTCCAGTTCTGGGGCCCTCAGTTCAAGAAAGACAGGGAACTACTGGAGAGAGTCCAGCAAAAGGCCGTGAATATGATCAGGGGACTGGAGCATCTCTCATACGAAGAAAGGCTGAGAGATCTGGGGCTCTTTAGGCTGGAGAAGAGAAGATTGAGAGGGGACCTTATTAATGGTTATAAATATCTAAAGGGTAGGTGTGAAGAGGATGGGGCCAGGCTCTTTTCAGTGGTGCTCAGCGACAGGACAAGGGGCAATGGACACAACTGGAGCATAGGAAGTTCTGCCTGAACTCGAGAAGGAACTTCTTTACTCTGAGGGTGACAGAGCACTGGAACAGGCTGCCCGGAGAGGTTGTGGAATCTCCTTCCCTGGAGATATTCAAAACCTGCCTGGACGCGTTCCTGTGTGACCTGCCATAGGTGGTCCTGCTTTAGCAGGGGGTTGGACTAGATGATCTCCAGAAGTCCCTTCCAACCCCTACCACTCTATGATTCTGTGAAGCCTGCCTGGTTCCTTTCCCACCTGGAAGGCAGGCGTGCAAGGAAAGTAAGGGTTCTCTGGCTCTGAGAGACATGCTTTTCCACCATGCTTACCCAGAAAGACATTAAGTCAAGGCAGCAAGTACAGGCAGCACGTTTTCCAGTCTACCATGCTTTTCTCAGCCTCATTCACTACCTGAATCTACCTTCATCTGGTACAAATAACTAAGAAAAGGAAGGAAAACAAAGGGAACAAACATCCTTCAAAAGTCAAAGGGAGTGTCCTCCGGAGGCTGATGACTGTCTCAACATAACTTTATATCCGACTCAACCTAGAATTGAAGTTTCTTCAGGGAAGCTGCGGGAAGCTAGGTCTGGATAAACTATGGCCTAACAGAGAGCAGAATAAATAGATAAATAAAAAGTGCATGAGAAAGCAGAGCACTTCCAAGATGTCAGCAACTTGCAGGACTAGTTCTGCCTTCTTCTGGGGGTTAAAAAGGAAAGTTAAAAAAAAAAAAAAAAGAAAGAAAGAAAGAGAGGGGTGAACAAGCTCCACACCAGCTTCCTTCACCAGCTGGCAGCCAGACTGCTTGGGACAGATGGCTGACGTAACCCAAGGAGATGATGGGACTCATCTCCATCCTTGCAGGCAGGCAGAAGCCAGGAGCTCTTTACAGCCAGGAAGCGTTAAAATTGAAAAAATAAAACCAAAAAAACCAAACCCAAAACCCAAACCAAAAAAGCAATGAGAGGGGAGCAACAGTCTCCTTCCTTCCCAATCCTCTTGCAACAGGAGCTGGTGGAGCTGCCCTGGTTTTTGCTCTGGGAGGTGTGCCTTGCTGCTGCCCATTGAATCAGTGACACTCCACCACCATGATGCCTCAGTGCCACATGCAAGCAGACCCCTTCTGTTATTGTAAGGGAATACAGCCGTGGAGAGGTGGTCACCTACCTCCAGTAAACTACGTAACCACCAACCTGTGTGGAACAAGGCTCTCAGACCTGGCAGCATTGCTTCAGCTTTGTCAGGCACGATCATAACAACTGACCAGATGGGCAATGGAAAGAGCTATTAAAACCAAGCTGCACATTCAGGTCATACAAAATGAATGTTTTATTCACAAACTTTAGGCTTTTAGTTTCCTTTATGCCCTCCCCACAAGGAGAACAGCTTCTTGTCCACAGAGGAGTGGTAAAAAGAGAAAACATAGAGGAGCGATGCCCATACCTGACCATAGTCAGTCTTGAATACGATGACTCCTTCCGCACAGGAATGAACAGTACTGGGATAATGCTGATTATTTTCTCGCAGCCAGACACGAGACCCCTACAATAAACAAAACAGAGTTATAGATGGCACAACTGAAAAAAGAGTTTCACTAATACTTTTCTCTGGAAACACTTACCAAGTAAAAAGAGAAAGCAAGACCAAAATCCAAATAAGCAAGTGAAATAAATAAAATAATCTCTCACCAAGTTTTTGTTAGTTTCTGCCAGAACAGTAAACACAGGAGAACTACACTGAAGTGTTTTGCTGCTGTTTCCTTTTTGTAGAAGTTCCTAAATGCTAGCAAGAGCAGCTGGAGCCAATCTCTGAGTCATGTGCCTCATGTTAGCACATGTAAAATTACAAAGCAGTGTTTGAATTCACACACAGTTTAAAAGATCCTCCTCAAAGCTGGCTGGCTCTCTACCTGTTTATTTTCAACCTCTGTTAGTCACTCACAGCACTTTACCCCCTTTCACCTTTTTTCTAAACCACTTTGCCCTTTTATACAGTCCTCCTCTCCTGGCTGCACAACACCATAGAGGATTTAAAAAAAAACAACAACAACAAAACTACTAGCAATCAAGACTACAAAGAAATGACATTTGCTTTTTAGAGTTGAGAAGACAATAGAGACACTATCAGTGAGACACCTAAGTCAGTCTAGTAAGACAGAGTGGCACAGACTATTTTAATTTTCACTTGGTTGGTAGATCCAGCGTCAAGAAAACAGAAATATCCAGCAGTGAGAACAGTGAGGAGAAACCACAGCTGATGCTGCAGCCATCCCATTAATGATACCCACTGAAGTTGCTCCAACATAGGAGAAGGCTTCAGCTGGCATGAAAGCACTGAGCAGTAGTGACCTTCAACCCAAACTATATTCCCATTATCTAAAAACAGATAGCAGGCTTCATATCAGAAAGACAATATTTTAGTGGTATTCAGAGAACAGAGATTTTCTTCACCAGAACAGTCAAATTCCCTCAAAAGAAAAAGTAAAGTGGTGGTAGAAAAGGGCTGGGATATACCCTGATAATCCTAAGGTTGTGACTTTGGGTGTACGATCAATGAAAGCAGCAATTCAAATAATTAATTTTGCAGGCTAGCATACAAAGGTTGTCCTTGCCTGAATTCCTACACACAGAAATTAGACTTACACCCTTGTTAAAGTTGGTAGGGTGCAGGGTCCAGATTAACAATCACAACAAATACAGAATTTTATTTCTATTACATATTTAAGGCAAGTGGCCTGTGAGTCTGCCATGGACTTTGGCCACATTATGAGCTGCATACGCCTAGATAATGTTGAATAAACACTATTCTTGTTTCTGTGATGGAAGAATAGTAGCACTGAGACACAAAATATTGCTCACAGAGAATGTAAAAACTCTTGCTTTTTGGTTTCTCTGAACAGTAAGAGCTCAGCTGCACAGAGGACCACGTAAGAGCATCCCTCATTTTTTTCCCCTCCATCTTTTGACAAAAAAACTGCTTTTCATTTTAAATGCTGCAAATGTCTGCAGAGCTGTTTGCCCTTTTACCTCTGAAACCTCAAGCCAAATGGTTTCCAGGTTTACAGCAGGTCCGAGGCAGTTCAAACACAGGGTATGTCAGCAGAAGTGCAGGGTGAGGGCGGAAGGGAGCAGAAAGGAGAGCGCTAGCACCCGAGCTGGGAAACAGCAGGGAGATGACTCCCCAGAAGTAGTAAAAGCAATGGAGAGGATTTGAAAATTTAATTCAAAATGCAGTGACAGCAGTGGGAAGACTTCCACCAGCTCTCCTAGGTCTGCATCGGACTCCAGCCATCAGAAAACCCAGGCTGATGCTCTGTTTTTAACTTTCTTGAGCAGCACTAACACCCCTACGCTGGCTGGTCCGAGGGCACCTCTCACCCTGCACTTTCCGAGGCAGAGGAAAGCAGATGTGAGTGTGTTCCTCTTGGACAAACTTTCAAGGTGACATCCTTGGTATTAAGGAATATCTACCACAACCGCCAGGGTGGGAGACAAAGAGTTCTGGCACATTGATGTAGTTGCTGCTGTCAGCCCACCATCCATTCCCCCAAAAGCGCCCAAGAGGGAAAACTCAAAGCTTGCAGCTGCCCATCAGCCGCCATGGGGCCGTGCCATGCAGTGCTTGGCCGTGGCTGCTGCCCATCCCACTTAGTCCACTGCAGCGTGGGTCCAAAGCCCATAAGGCAGGAGTGCACAGCACTGCATAAGAGAGATCGTGCACAGTATTGCCATATCATGAATACACTCAGAGCAAGGTGAGCTGAGTCTTTTGCCTCCAATTCCTGTATGTCCTCAGCCACCTCACTGTGTGTCACAAAAGGCTGAAGTTGGAAGGGACCGCTGAAGGGCACCTAGTCCAATCTTCCTGCTCAAGCTGGTCGCCCAGGACCATGTCCAGATGGCTGCTGAGTATCCCCAAGGATGAGAGACTCCAGAACCTCTCTGGGCAGCCTGTGCCAGTGCTCAGTCACCCTCACAGTAAAAAAGTGTTTCCTGATGTTCAGTGGGAACCTCCTGTTTCAGTTTGTGCCCATTGTCTCGAGTTCTGTCACTGGGCACCACTGAGAAGAGCCTGGCTTTCTCCTCTTTGCTCCTTCCCTCCAGGTATTTATATACATTGATGAGATCCCCCCTGCACCTTCTCTGGGCTGAACAGTCCCAGCAATCTCAGCCTCTCCTCACAGGACAAATGCTCCAGTTTCTTTATCATCTTTGTGGCCCTTTGCTGGACCCTATCCAGTATGTCCATGTCCCTCCTGCACTGGAGAGCCCAGAACTTGATACAGCACTCCAGGTGCGAACTCACCAGTGCTGAGAGGAAAGATCAACCCCCCTCAGCCTGGTGGCAACACTCTTCTAATGCATCCAACAGAAATACCTATAGAAACCTCATGAGATGCAATAGTCCTGAGTTAACACAGGACATCAGAAGACAGAACTGTCAGCCAATGAAGCAACCCCATTCAACCCGACAAAAGGTGTTTCATGTTTGAATATTTTGTTGTTATTAGTGGGATCATTCTGGCATAAAACGGAAGGACTACAAGGTTGTTCAGCTCACAGAAAATTTTTACTTACAGGGCTTTTCTACATCGACCTAATAACCCCACATGAGCAAGGCATAGCAACGGTCCCCCCCTCCCCAGGTAAATAACCATAGTTTTGCTCACAAATTGTAACAGATTTAATGACAATGGCTGCTGATACTGCCAAGCTCTGGAGACCTGATGGCTTGAGAGGTGTAGGCATGTACGACAGTCACCCCCAGCAGCAAAGGGAATTTGGCCCCAGACCTCCCAGAGAAATGCTTTCACCAGCCTGCTGCTGGGCAGTGTCCATACTGGTCAGTCTCCACCCCCTCCTCCTAGATGAATTCAATCCATCTAAACACACACATAAACAGCAAAAAAAAAAAAAAAAAAAAAAAAGTATTTGTCAAAATGCAGTCAAACTCTCCAAGTGGTTCAGGACAACCAAACCCATGTTGTCTGCTGGTCTATTATTTGCCAAGATCTCCAAGCTCAAGTAACATGAAGTTTATGCTTTCAAGGGCAATGAAAACCTTATAAACATTAAGCCGCAACAAAAATTGCCAAAACCTCAGCATTCAAAATAGCCTCTCACAAGGAGGATAATGTTTTCCATCTTGAAATTAAATAATTAACTCTGCAATTTTTTTTGTGGCTATGAAGGGGAAAAAGGGGGCCTGCACAGAAAGGCTCACTTGGTCCGGCTAGTCCTAAAATAAGCTTTTTAAAGCACAAACCGGTTTGATTTAAACAAATGTACATTGTTAGTGGTCAATAGCTGCTATTCAGGGGAGGCTGGAACAATGCAGTTCTCAAAGCCCGAGGCATCTGAAACGCAAATACAATGTGTTCCCTGGCAAGGTAGCTCAACAATACAGTATCCGTCCATGGGCTGGGTGTGCTGCAAGGCCTTCCTGTCTAGGGGAGGGAAAACCCCAAAAAAAGTAATAGCAAAAGATACCTCACAAGCTATGCAAGTTACAGCTTCCTCCTGCGCCCAGCTAGCTCTGCCACCGCGCTGCAGTCGCTCTGCCATGCACTAGCTATGCACAACTGACAGTTCTGAGAGCAAAATCCTCAACAGCAGTTAATTTATGGACAAGACTTGTCATACAGGACCTGCCTGAGTAAGAACTCCGCTCAACGCACAGGGTGGTATATCATATTAATCTGAACCTGTTCTGGGGGGAGAAGCCTGATAACTTGGCTTACTCCAGTGCTCCCTGACAAGCCACCCCCCTGTAAGGGGGCAAACAAAGCCACAGAGCACTTAACAAAACTCAGTGTTTTTTATTTCTGTGAAGCGAGGTTGTAAAAATACTTTGAATAGCATTTGCAGAAGAAGGGCCACATGCCATCATTTCCACAGCAAATAAATTTCTCCTGACTGCAAAAGGGAAAGGAAATAGGTTTGCAAATCTGACAGCTGTAAGACCATCTGGAGAAGTCCCTAGTCCTCCTACCTTGCAGATTTTGCTGCTGAAAATGCAAACACTACCTCTTACCTTCCTCTGCATTCTGCTCTTGCAGATGATAAAAATCCATTCTTTTTTATTTTCTATTGGACATACACACTGGACACAAAATTAACTAAGAACTTTATCTCGACTAAGTAAAATGGTGGAGTATTCATTGCAGAACTGTAATCAACAAGCTAGATTTTGTATGCATACAGTTTGTATGCTGAATAAAATAACTGCACACTAATTACATTTTAATATATATTGTACATATCTCTATATATGAAATAGCAGATATTGTATAGTAACTGTGTTCTCATCCAAGCGAAAATGCTACTCATTCACATGTTATAATGTAAAACCCAGCCAACTCATCAATGCAGTTGATTCAAAGCAGTTAAAACTGCTTTAAATTAAGGGCAATGAACATTGGTTATGCTGCATCTGCATTCAAAAAGCATTTCACTATAGAGTTTAGCAAAGCAAAAGGAACAACAGGCAATATGTATTTAGAGAACCTTTCATTTATGCATCTCTAGCTTGACTCCAAATACAAAGTCTGAAAGACAGAAAGAGAAGTTATTAACTAGGTCAAGCTAGACACAGCTTTTAATGCAACAGATAACTAAAACCACGTTTAGCTTCGTTGCTCCTCTAATTCACACACTGAGAACAAACAAGGAGGGCCACAGCAAGAAAGAAGCTACACAGAAAAAATGCAACTTTGCTAATTACATATTAATTAACAGTTTTGCTTCTGAAAACTCACGCTTCATTGTTAGCTTAGCACTGCTGAAAACACTTCAGTTTAGGTACCCAAAAACCTTAACGTGCCAAGCGCGTGCCTGGCCAGACTACTCAGTGGCAAACTCATGAAGTTCACAGAAAGGTGGATATCCCTCACCGACTTCAACACAAAAATGAAGTGTTCAGCCTCTTAAGCAGAAGACCAGACCTCTTCTTCCATACATAAGTCCAGGGAAACTAATAGGTATCCATGGCCGCTTGTCTGACGCATTACTCACTGATCTAGATCCCCTCCTTCAGTGCCCCACTTCCCTGGTGCAGCTTTACTGCACTCATTGACAAAAGGCTTCCACAACAGCCAGATGTCAGCCATGGCTGAATACAAAAACTACCACAAAAGTCTGTGTACACTACCGCTAGACAACATACAAAAGGGCAATACACAAGTACTCCAGAAATTGCTCCAAGATAGTGCCACTAACAGCTCCATTTCTCTCCAGCCAGCCTGCCTCCCCTCTAGCAATATTTGGAAACAGACAGTTTTTTGTCCAAGGATGATGGGGTGGAAAGAGATGGACAGAGTTACACAGAAGGACTACTTGAACCCTAAATCTCTGTAGATTTTGAGAGAAAGCACAGCTTTGGAAGGTATTTGAGCACATAATCTAAACTTCAAAACCTTAAACTCAATTTCATAAACTGACTACACACCTATATTTAGGTACATTCTTAATCCAGCTGAATGGGGCAAAATTAATTTTCAAAACGTTTAGAGCATGAATCACAATTTCCTCAGAGAGCACAGGAGTAAACTACTAACATCTTTCTCTCAAGTAATTTAGTTCTGCCTCGTGAACAATACCGCTTTGCTTTACTGTTTTAAAGCAGAACAAAGCCCTGAAGATGTTTCCATGGGATATAAGGTCAGTTGAGGGGGGTTAGTTTCCTGCAGAACAAAATCTCCTTGAAAATGAGATGTTGCTGCTTTCTGTGCATCCCCCACACCAGATCAAAGCACCAGTTCTCCCGCTCCTGAGGTCTGCGCAACAGCTGCTGATTAACCTTGAACAGGCTCAATCTCCTTCTGTTTCAGTAACTGGAGACAGCACAGCACCAACAATGCCACACCACTTTAAAAACAAGAAACTGGATTAAAACTTATTATTGCTATTACTGACTTGAGAGCAAACCGGAAGAAATTTGTACCTTTCCCAGCCCTTTGAAAGTACAAATACTTCTTACAAGACTGTCGCTTCATATAATGTGGCCTTTTTTTTTTTCTTTAAAAAAAAAAAATTCTCTTCCAGTTGTTGTAATCCAGCACAGAGAGATTACCCTCTATATATGCAGGTGGACAACCATGCTCCTCCTCACCTTCTGCTGCTGAGTGTGAAGAGACACGTTGCTAACAGATCCTGCTCAACAGCCAAAAAGCAATTGCACTTCTCTGCTAGAGCTCTGAAGACAGTTGCTGGCTCCTGAGCACAACAAGGTTTCCACACCACTAGGAAACAACAGCTTTATCATACCCTCAAAAGCGAATCCAGCAATGAGATGCCATCAAGTCTTTTTGGGAGAGTTATCAGTATTCCTACAGTCTGAATTATGACTTTCAGGAGAAAGATTCAAGCGTTACTTTTACATTTTGACAAAACTTGTTCAAATAGCTTTTTTTGCTTTCAAGACTGCCCAATCTACACCATGGCATCACAGCTGGAAAAACACGACAGCATGGGAATTTGGAAAGCCTATTATCAGTTGCAGTCAAGTTCAACAGGCTGCTACGGGACAACGGCTCTTTCTCATGCCTGCAAGTTTAGGTAAAGAAGTAACAGTTTCTTGGCAGTCAAGTAAATACCATTTCTCATTTACTCCAAAATTAAAAATCAGTGCTCGAAGTACTACTTGGCAAGAGACAGCGATTAAAACCGCAAAAATAAGAAACCAGGGAAGCAGAAAAGTGTACAGCAACTTTCCTCTATTTAGCAGATCCACAGTTTCAGGTCTCCCTGTATCACCATCATCAGTGGGTATCACAGATTTGCCTGGCACTCAATGTTGCCTCTACCACTCTTCCCCTGACACCTTAGCTTGGGTGGCGGGCAAGGAATTTTAATCTGTTAAAACTCAGAAAGGAAAGTAATGAATTAAAAAAGACAACATGTGGGTGAGGAGAAGAAAGAGGGGGCAGTTACTGATGGCAGCAGGAAGATCTAAGGAAAACAGGGGAAAAGATCTTGGGGCCACTGAACACCTTTCCATCACAGTCGGGGGTGGGGGGGGCAGCAGTGACCAGGCAAACAACAGACCTCCTGGTACGTTCATGGTCATCTTAAAAGTAGCGTCTAAGTCTCTCCCCTTACTTAGATTCCTAAAGAGGAATATATAACATCCTCACAAAAACCTCACAAGAACCAAACAAGCCCTAACTCTGCCTTCACAGATTTCAATAGGAGTTGCAGTCTGTCTTTGATGACAGCACAGTTTTGCCAAGTTCTCATATTTTTCCAAAAACCTGTTCTATTAGTTACAGTCATGACTACAAATGAAAAAAAAAAAAAAAAAAAGCAAACAAAAAAACCCACCGAAACAAAACCACAAAAAACCCAAAACTTCATTTCCTTAAAACCAAATGAATTTAACCAATCTGTATACAGACACACACTTCAATTCTTCATCCATGGGAGTTGAGATCTTTTTAACATCAACAGGTATTTTAAGATAGAACCAAGGAGGAACAGTGCACAGAAAAAGCAGCAGGGGACGAGAGACTCTCCTCTAAAAACTGTTCACCAAAGCCTACAGCAATATAGCAAGAATAGTTATCCCAGCATGACTGCCCAAACAAGCCAATTTAAATCACCACTAGCTTCTGCTAACATAATCTTTTCCATGTTGTCTAGCAAGTTGTTACACTGTCGTGCAGCTCTATCACTGACTTGGGTACAAGACAACAGCCTGCCAAAATGCCTGCAGCTCATCTAGCATGCTTGGTTGTGCTTGGCAGTCCCCAGTCCAAAAGCTACCAGCTTGGCAACTTCTTGCTTACACTACATTACAAGCTTACAAACCCACATCAAGGTGGAGAAGAATTTCTAATTCCACAGTGAAGAGCAACTGACATCATCTAGCTGGACTTGTGCAAAGCATTTGACACTATGCCACACGACATCCACTCTAAACTGGAGAGACATGGAATTGACAGATGGACCACTCAGTGGACCAGGAAGTCACTGCCTGCAAAGCCCATGGAGAGTCTTGTTTGGGAAACGGGAACTCCTGTTTGCAAAAATATATGTTCAGTCTCATTTCAAAATGGTTTTTTTTTTTAGGAGGGAGATCTTAAAGTGATTAAGTTAAAAAAAAAAAAAAAAAACCCACAACCCAAAACATTCCTTTGACCCCTGGTCCCAAAGAGAGGCATTTACCACTCATTTTTGAAACATGGATCTGTTAGGCTTATCAGTCAAGGAACTGTTCAGTTCTTCATGTTGTTCTACATGCACCTGGACAGTGACCTTTTAGAAGAAAATATAATATGGAACAACTATATAGTATAGTTTTTTGGCAGGTACTAGTGCTACACAAGCATGGACATGCTTTGTCTAGAGAGACACTATACTGGTTCAGCCTGATTTGAATTTGCAAACCAGATGAAATTTCTGATCAGGATGTATTTTCTACCATTGACCACTCCTTGCCAGCCATCCGATTTTATTCTGGTAATATTTATCAAAGCCCTTTTGTGTCAATAAGCATCATTGATAACATGCTAGTGGTGCACCTGAAAGCAGAGAAAAGGAACTAAATTTAGCAAGGCGAGGACCATTCCTGACTTCTAGGAAGCTCAGTGTTGCCTGGTCTGCCTGCCCCCGACAAGCAGGCAATTCCAGGAAAACTTACTTTTAGTCAACTAGGACTCTTGTGTGAAAAATATAATCCAAATTAAGCAGCAGACTGTACATGGTAACAACCATATTTAATAATTACTCCCAAGAACAACACCAGTTTTCACTTTGCAAGTTACTAGCATCAAAGTACAAAAGGCTCCACTTTAGCTCTTACTTCCACATTTTCATGATACTTTTACAGGTCTGACAACATTAGAGGGATTTTGTTTTGTTTTGTTTATGTCTCCCTGCAACTCAAAAACATCAGTTTACTAATCATTTTCCTGGGTTAGAGTAGGGATGGGCAAGAAAGGAAAATATTTGCAGCCTCAGTTGTTGCAGGAAACAGCTGTAAGATCAGAGCCTCAAGACACAAACAAACCAACCCCCCCCCCCCCGCCTACATTCTTTATAAGTGGTTTTTCCCCCCCCTCTTCTTCCAAGCTATATATTTTCTTGAAATTAAAACTCAGGATTTTGGAGAGATACAGTTCACATTTTGGTGCCATACGAATTAGCAAGTCTATTCCAAGGCTAAGGAAGTAATTGTGAAAAGGAGGGAGAAAAGAGAATAAAAAACCAGTCAGCCCACAGTTCTTTCATTCATTTATTTCGCTAATAGAAATATCGACTGTTGAAAATAGGACCACTTTAAATATTAGATTTTAACTTCTTTTCCTAAATTGTATTGATCCCATCACATTGAATTTACAATAGACAATTCCAGCAAGCTTAATTTCTCTTTGCAGCTTTGCTTTCACAGTATGATCACTATGTATCTCTATTTCACCACAGGAACACAAGTATTTCAAGTATGTAATTGCACTAACTTATTTCTTTACATTGCTAGTTCATGCTTCAATTTTGGGGTTTGTTGTGGTTTTTTGGTTTGGTTTGGTTCTTAGTCAATCTCATTTGGGAAGCTACATGGGATTTGCCCTACAAACACCAAAACCCTCTCCTAACTGTGTCCAACTGCCATGTCCTACAGATGTCAAGAGGACCCTGCACATGGGTAAACATCTGTGGAATAAGGACTTACTATGGTTAATACATAATGGAATACAGAAATCGGCAGGAACAGATGAAAAACACTTGACAGTTTGTAAATTAGGATGCTCTGTTGGACTTGTTCAGTGGAATTTCCAACAACCATTTCAGCCTTGCCTTTCTGAAGGACCGGCAGGCTGGTCTGAGCCCACTCTGAGGAACAAATCCCACTTACGCTTTGATTATAAGCAGTGGACAGGTTTGGGCTGCACCAGGCTTTGCAGATGGAGCTCAGGTGCTCCATCCCTGTGAGCCACAGCAATTCACCCAGCAGCTTTCATCAACAGTACCCACTTGACCCTGTTCATACACCCTGTTTTAAGTCAGGGGCAACATCCTGAATCCAGGACAAGCACCTCTTTGCCACACCAGCTCCAACAGCTGAGACAGCTCTGCAGCCCAGCAGCCTGCCCCTCGCACACGTGTCCCTCAGGGCGAGTACATGGCAGCACACCACAGCTCAAAGACAGGAACAGGAGCCCAGAGAAGCTTGAGGAAGAACAAACACATGCCATGTCTACATCTAGGCAGGAAAATGTAGTTTTCTGGCCTGCAACAAGTGACTGCAGCAACTGGGTAGCAGCAGTGCTGAGGCCAATTTGGAAAGCTCAGGCAGACGCTATCAGACATGCAGCACCACACAGAACAAGTCCAACATGGGTTATGAAACAACTTGAGGTGGTGGGGAACGAGTACTACATACCCAGGACCTAACCACACTCAAAAACTAATTAAATAGAAATTAATTAATCCTAAAAATCCATGATGTAAGGAACTTGCCTTGGGGAAGTGCACCTCTCTATATCCAAAGCCCACCTGTGGTGCCCGGCTTTATGAGGAAGTTTGGAAGATGGGATGATCCTTTGCCAGAGCAATACATGGCCATCCTGACGAATGGTGGGCAGCACAGCACCCACGTGTGCTCTCCCTCCTTACCTTTCACACTTTGGGCGAGCACAAAAAAAACCCGACCCTGCTACTGAATTCCTAAGCTGCAAGGCTAGCATTACCAGCTTCCCACAGTAATTTGTATGCTACAAACCACAATAATCACCAAGCAACTCCAAATTGCCTGTCTGGAGATCACCTGATGAAAACACAACCACTTAAGCAAAATGTAATGGCAGGCTTTATCATTGAAGGGCAGAGCACTGGCTTATTCCCACACACCTGCAGCAGAAAGGCTGGCAGGCACAGCTCATGCACACAGGGAGTGCAGGGGACACAGAGGTACACTGCTGTGCCTGGCGATCATCAGCTGAGCTCCTCACACAGTACATGCGGGGCCAGCCTCACTGTGGGCATCCTGGAGGCACTCAGAGCAGGGAGCATGTGCAGCCCCCACAAGATCTCCAAAGAAGGGAAAGATTTTGTAACTCAGAAGGACATTTGCACTTTTTACGGTGCGTGATATCGGATATCTTTTGTTCTCCGATTTCCTGCTGCTCACTGCCTTGCATACAGCAACAAAATGCATGTCTTAAAAGTGAGTAGGATTTTAATTAAATCCTAGCAGCATATTAAAGCATTCACAACCCACTAAGTAACAGGCATTATAGTTCTGCACAGAAAGGGGCAAGCATGCTTGTTGGACAGTTACGGGAGCTTCAACCAACAGGACAGAAGTAAAACACCTACAGAAAACAGTCAGGGTATACACTGTTTAAACAGACAGTCACTGTTTTCAGAAAGGGGGACAGGGACAGGAAAAGAGTCGAAGCTTGACCCTCATTTAGACTCCCTAGAAGACCTGTAAAGAGGCCCACAGGTCTATGCAGATACAAAAAAAGTTTATTCCACTTTCCATTTATTTCAGAACTAATTTGCATTCACAGCACTTGAAAAAATGATATTAACTACTCTGTGAAATTACTGCACCTGCCTACAACCCTGAAGAAGCGTCCTTTCTTCCACTTTCCTAAGTCCTTTTTGTTTGTCCTACCTATCCCCATCGATAATCTGGGATGCCTGGAAGGAACCACCCCCTGAGACTTTGGTGGAAACTTCTCTTGGGTCTGAAGCAGGCAGAAGGACTGGCTGTCAGCTCTTCCCATCTCCCTCTCCAAGGACTATCATCTTCTCCTTCCCAGGTCAGAAACTCAAGAAAGACTCACAGCAAATTTTAACATTGAGCCATGAACTGAGATGTAAAACACAGGAGATTTGATCACTGTTGTATTGCCATGTAAAAGGACCTCCCTGACCCCTTGAAATATGAAGGGAATGTATCAAACTATGAAGGATAAAAAAACTTTAATAATTTATTATTCAGCTCAAAATTAATTCAGTTTGTAAATAGCTCATAAACAGGATCTAATCTACCAACCCTGAAACAAACACCAAAGTGTCAGTAAATACGAAACAGCTGCTCATGAGTTACTTCTCAAACCTGTGACCAAATGTTCTTAAACAAAAATCAATTGCAACAGGCATTTGAAAACACCTAATTCACTTCCCCAACAGAGGGTACAAGGAAAATTAGGTGGCAGTAGTGGAAGGGAAATTTAATCCCAGCCCAGTCTCTCTCAACTGTTGGATGGTGTGAGCAGAGGACTGTCAATCAGGGCTAATCTCTGCTTTCCCAGAGCCTACTTGACACCAAAGCAGGCTGCACCAGTGGCATTTTACATCACTGTAATACGTACAGAAGGTGCAACTTCATTGAAAAGAGTTTGGGATCTATACCGAAGGCAAATTTAGCAACAAACCTTGTATTTGAGGTAAAGTTAGAAAGCCATGAAGTTCAGATAAAAGGTAGCGTTTTCCCACATGCGCTTTGGACAGTTTTGCACTTTATTGGCTTTAAACTTCTCTCAGAGACAAGGTGATGCTTTGCAAGGCTTCCTGCTACAGAGCCCCATCACTGCTGATGAATACCAATGGTATGCAGCAGTTGCAAGGTAAAAAGGCGGCCTGAAACACTGTACTCATTAAATTGAGCTCCTCAAGGTCACAACCCTCTGAAAAGCAATCTCCTGCTTTTGCTTAGTCCACTTCTCCCTGATCAGATACATTTCTTTCCAGTATGCTACTCTTACTAGCATATCTATTTTGATTTTTCTGCACTTGTGCAACTACAAAACAAAGCATCTACAGGGTGAGTCACCTGAGTCATTATGGCAAGTAATTTTTTCAAATATATTACATATAATAAAAGTTGACTCTTTTTAAGTTCATTCACCGCTAAACTGCCAGAAGGAAACATCTTTAGTAAAAAAAAAAAAAACAACAAACCACACAAAACCAAAAATGGAGCAGGTATTTATATCAGCAAACCTTCTCTTCTCCTGTCATAGTTACTTTCAAGCCATACAGTGGACTTAACCCTGTAATTTCATACTGCTTCCCATCTTGCATCTATAGACAAATCCCCAAAGCAGGTCATACAACGAAGCTCACAGGTTCCATGGACTTACAACGCACCTTTCCTCATGGCTTGTAGCATCTTTCCAAAGGAGCTTAAAATCGACAACTCCACCTTTCAACAAAAAGGTGCGGCACGTTTCCTCACTTGTAGGCACACCTAGAGATTTGACACATTCCCATTCTGCATCCTTGTTTTCATGACAGGGATGAACATTTCCTGCATTACTCTGGCACTGTTGTGGTTGGGGTTTTTTCCTCTTCTCTTCAGCGCATGTTTACGTAAGCTGGTAATTGTTAACAGGAAAAATGACTACCTCAACCTAGCACTTGTGGCTGGTGCAGAAAAAGCAGAAACACAGAGAAGTTGTTTCAGTAATTTTTCCTGCATGAATGCACATTTTACTGTACTGCAGGTTGATAGAAGATTTAATCAGAAACTAAACCACAAAGTAATTAGAAGTGTTTAACCAAACAGAAGTGATTTAAAGCATTAATATCTGATAAAATAGGCATTTATCCCAGAGACGAATGAGGAGTACAAGGAAATGCATCTGGGCTGAGCCTGTTCTAGAGTGCTACGTCCAGCATACAAAAGCATAATGAAAACAGGGTTGAACAGCTGCATGCCTCTCAGCAGGCAAAGGACCTTCTCAGCCAAATTATTTTAACTACACATGGTAATCCCTGGGAGCTGCATCATTCATATAACAAGGTGGGAACCCCTTGCACCCAAGGTCTTCCCATTAGCCAAGGGGATTAGCTCAAGCACGAAGTGGAGCGTCACCACAGCAGATATTTTTCTTCCCACTTCTCCAGGATCAGCTCTGAAATCAGACTGTACTGTTTACTACCAATGTGACCTACTTGGGCTGAGACACTAAACCCCATTTTTTTGGTCTAAATCCAGGGAGGAGATCCTGTTTCCTTCACAGAAAGACCTGCCAGCCATGACTAGCAGACCCATCTCCCCCAGCCAGGAGCTCCCACAAGCACCAGCTGTGGAGAGCTGTGCTTCCCCAGATTAGAAAAACTGATGTGAGACCAGAGAAAGACACAGCAAGAACACAGCTGCTTTGAGACAGAGATATTCAAAAGTGAACCCCAGCAGACTTTAAGGCTGGTGAAAACAATGAAACAACAGTGGAGACCTAGGGGGTGTGAAATGTATTTGTTTGTGAAGCACAAGTATCTTTGTGGAGAGCGCGGGACGTACCAACAGGCACGGCTCGTGCTGCTAGCAAGAGCATACCCAGCAATAGCTGCTTCTTTCCACTCTGGCCATCCCGTCTTCAAGTCATATTTCAAAATACACTATCCAATACCTTAGGCTACCCACAGACTAACATATACCTCTATCAGGCAACAGACGACATACATAGATCACGCAGCAACTTCGAGTAGGATAACAAAAGCATGCTTTTCTCCTGTAAGGAAACTGCTCCAGCAGGTTTACACATCCCTGCTCCACACTTCCCAGCTCCCCACCTCACCCTGCCACCAAAAGGTATGCTGGAAGCCACAAGTCAACACACTGGGTAGCAAGCTTTCACGAGCAACCCTTGTTAACCCTGAAGCCCAGGGAACAACAACTTTCCTCTTAGCTACCTCTGAAAGTATGGCTACTCAGGAGCATGAACCTTTACATGGCAATTTATTTTACCTGGCAACAAATTAAATCAACCAACTCTTCTGTAAACATCAGTCCGGACAATTCCATAAACATCTACTTCCCACAGCGTGGTGCAATTCCCCAGTCTGTGAAACCTGGGGGGACTTCATAGGCTTTCCATCACAAGGATGTCACTTTAAAGGATTTATAAAGAAGGTGACTGCACAGTAAATTCAAGTCACATCAGCAGGGTGCCTAAATGCAAATGTAGCACTCAAAATGCAGTATTACTGATTCTTCCCTGCCCAGAGAGGTGCTTTTTCTTAAATAATAAGAAAACCCCGAAACCTAAAAATAGAAAAGAAAGAAAAAAAAAACACACACAAAAACAAAGTATATGGACTTCACAGTATTCAAATGCCTGCACAAGCTCAGACTGGGAATTTTCCATGACTGCTTGATATATTGCTATTAAAACATATTTAGTCTTACTTACTCATAATCAGATTTTTATGGTACTAAAGAATGCAAGTCTAAAACAAATATAAATGTCTTCCTCTGCCTAAACACAGCCAGTATCTTTTACTACTTTTCATACCAATAATAAAGTCACTCCTCCTATTACTACACTGTGAGTCAACAAAGAGCTAGTTGTTTGGTTTGGGTGGTGTTTTTTTAAAAATAACTCTTAGGTAGAATGAAATGACCTAAACACTGTCGAAAAAAACAACTTTTCCACAAATGCCAAAGCACTGAATTGTGCAAAGAGAAGCATTATTGGCACATTACTGTAGAACAGAAGAGGATTCAGGAAGCCTCCTTAGTCAGGAAGGACATATGCTTGATTTCAGCTTATGTTCACATGCTGCATACCCAAGAATGAAGGAGTGCTTCTTCAGCCTAGACCTGCTCTGGGAAAAATGCTCAAACTTGGTCACCTGGAGGGGGTACCTACCCCTACTGAACTACTCTCAGAAGTATCATTTCCAAAAAAGTGAATGTTTTTAAGCATGTTACTAATTATTTAGACTGCTTTAGCCAAAATGTTGTTTTTTACTCTTCAAAAATAAAAAAATCAGCCCGTTACCATTGATCTCAGAGCAGCATAACATCTGAGAAGCATCTTGCTCATTATGACCAGAAAAGCCAACCCCATACAACAGATTTCTGCTGAAGCCAGTGCTCTTGCAGCGCTCCTTAACTCTAGAACAGAAGGAACCATGAAAAGCCACTTACGCTTTACTGCAATTAAATGATGCAGTAGCAATGTGTCCTCCACCACTAGTTCTGTATTAGCTTCCTCCAAGCTTTGACTTGGCTGGTCAAAAAGACTTGGCCTTAAAGAGAAGCAATTTTCTTTTCAAAGAAGTCATACATAATCTCAAAACGGAACAGTAACTTTCTGTCTATCACACATGCTACCTTTAACCCCCTATGCAGCATATAAAATACTTCATTCTGCAGGGACAAACAAGAGATTTCCTCACCTGTAAAGGAAATTAATTTTGAGTCCTTGGAGCTCCACACCACTTTCATGTGTGCAGCAGAAAATATTGCAAACCACAGGGACTATGTGCTTGCTCCCTCACCAAGGAAGTCACCCAGGACTTGGCCCCTTGCTTAGCACAGGCAGTAGATCTGGTCTCATTTGCATTGGCACAAGGACCCGGGGAGGGCAAGAGCCTTATGCACTACGCCCCTCTACCTGGGAAAAGGGAAAAAGGAGTTGGAAATGGAAAATCCTATAGTATCTTGCAACTAGAGAACCACGTCAAAAGCAGATTTATTGAGGGCTGCAAATCTTTGGCAGATGCAGTGATGCAGTTTGCTGTTGTGGGATCTGAACGATTTATTCACATGACATCACCTTCCCTCTTGCCCATGGGCCAGTCTTCCTACAATTTCCCTGTTGTTTCAAGTATCAACTTGTCTTTGTTTTGAAGAAGTGACTATAATTTCATCATAATTCTAGCTGCTCACGCATATGATGAGCACAGCTAAACTCCTGTTTATCACCGAACTCAGATCTTTTGAAGACAGCATTGTTTTGGTCACGTTTTCAGTTCCCTTTGATCTTCAGACAGCCACAAGCATGTTTGTTTATTCACAAATTTGACCATCAAAACTTCTGTGTATATTTTCAGATATAAACATGCTTTCATGATGTTTTTTCTCCTAGGAGTTAAATCCCCGCCTCATATTCACATAAGCAAAATCCCATTTGTACAGGACAATTAGAAAATCTAGGCTCATAGCTAGAAGTATACAGAGGCACATGCTTCATTTCAATTCCTCCAGATCACACTAAGACCCATCTCAAACATATCCAACTTCCAGAGGCAATACACAGCTTCAGTCAACTTGCAAGAAGTTTGTTTGGGGATTTTTTTTACCCCAATATGCTGTACAAGTCTCTATCAAATAAAATTGTATCCATTTATTTCTTGTTTAAAAATAATTTACAGACATGGTTACAGAAATAAAAGATGTGATTACACTCAAGTTTCCTTCTGTTGCGAATAGAAGCTTCCAGCAGAAATTTTTCCCAGCAAGTCAATTCTCGAACGTTGAAGAGCGAGCAAGGGCTGGTGATGAATCACCCCAGCAGACACACACCCACACCCCAGGCAGCTGTGTGCGTCACAAGGAGTGCTGTGCCACAGGTGTTGAACATTACTTGCCCTGTAACACTCAGTTTCTACTTTACATAGCAATGTATAATGTCATACACAGCTTTTTCCCGCTCTTTTCAAGGACAGAGCAATACCCGATTCTTCTTTAAATCTATTTTCTACACAATGCCTCCAACTTGACACATTTTGTTCTCCTTACAGCAGCTCTCATGACACCATCTGGTGCCCGACGGACACAGGCTAGCATGTAATTACCCCTATCCAGTCCTAATGCAATTCAATTTCTTCATTACAGTTAGGAACTGTAAGACACCTTCTCCTTTACTCCTAACTTCAAACACTGCTCTGTTTCTTTTCTTCTAAGTTAAAGGAAGCATCATTGAAACTCAATCTTCTATGGGCCAATATGGTAGCAACATTTGCACTCTTCCAAAGCCAACCGTCTCTTAAGGACAGCTTCCTAAAAAGTCAAAAAATCTCCTACACAACTTTGGAGTCAGTTCTGAACATTCTAACTACAAAAGTCACCGGTGGTAAATGTTCTTCCATCAACACATGCCATGCACTGTAAGGAGATGGCTTGATGGCTAAAAAAAAATGTAATTAGAAATAAAAACCTCATTTCTATCTTTCCAGCAATATGTCTGTAATAAAAGCAGCTCTACAGTCAATGTACAAATCAATGTAACAATGATCCTGAGCTGAATTAAAAAACGGTGGTAAGTTAGACGAGTCATTTGCTAACAAAGCTGCATCTGTGCGGAGAGCACAGAGACCCGATTGTGGCAGAGACCGCCTGCCCTCGTCCCTGACGGTACGGACGTGGCTGCAGAGGCCGCACCAGCACTGCCGGGTAAGAGGGCAGCATGGCAGCATGCCTTATGGGGGCCATTTCACCCACTGTTACCCACTTGGGAGTTACAGCAGCAATGCAGAAGGGCACTTCAGTAAGCATGAGAGTAGATTTGCAGAAGCTACGCTTGAACCATGGTCACTACTACTTAAACGTAATTCGTACCAAGATCAGCAGTAGTCACCTACTGGATTTTAGCCACTTTGATTACTGTTAAGCGGAGTTTCAGGGGTTTCCCAAGTCCCAACAAGGATAGTGTTCACAGAGTCATAGACTAGTTTGGGTTGGAAGGGACCTTTGAAGATCATCTAGTTCAACCCCTTCTGCCATGGTGAGGGACACCTTTCCCTAGATGTTCATTAACTCCCACAGCAAGCTTGGACTGTGATGTGTAAGAAGCCAAACAACTTGTATCCAGCTAGAAGCCAAAAAAACCCACAAGGTATTTCAGAACACGCTTAATTTTAAATACATTACTCCAATTCAAGTGGAACTGTGTCCCATATTCATCCTGGGATTACCAACCTTGCTGAACCAAGATGCCTTTACTTATTTTAAATAGAGCACCATCAGGAGCTACATCTCCACAGAAAAAACTACACACATTCCAATTTTACGCAAGTTGAAGCACCAAATTTTAAAGACCTAAGCCTTCATGCTTTCTCCCACAGCTTGTTTGGGTTTGTTATCTTTAGCCACGGTCGCATAGCTTAGCGATAGATCACCAAAACCCTAAAACTCCCCTGCGTCTTTAAACCTACCCACCCACATGCCTTTCCTTCACCAAGGACTTCCCCCTCCTGCCCAGCCAGAAGTCACTATCGCAGCGACTTGTTTGGAAACTGCCAACGTCTGCTGATAAGAGAAGCAAAGCTCATGGACCAGGAACAGTCTGCTCACCTGCATTACCCACAGCTCACGAGAGACCTTTGTAACAGCCCCCTCAGCCACCAGAGACCTGCTGAGCAAAATGCATGCAGGGATCCACAATGAGCGGAACACTAAACACCAAACTTCTGACTCAGGGTAAGCCCAAGAGCATTGCATCTTTATTATTACTTTCCAAAGGAGCCAGAGAAGTGTAATGGCCACAAATGCACTCGGCATTAAAGGGGAAAGAGGACATGACAAATGTCAATGCTTGGCCAGTCAACGCCAAGGCAGAAGAAATCTACGTTTGAAGTGAAGTCAAAGAGAGGTTAATTATTATTTAGCTATTCATGCAAGCCCCCAACTTCCTCACTTAAATTAGGCTGAAACACAGCTAAGCCTAAGAGGTAGCTGCTTCTTTAAACACGGACTTTAAACTAAAAGTGTAATTTGTGGGATCAGCACTATACACAGTATAAGTAAAGAAATCCAATGACCCAGACTGCACAAGGTGTCCCTCTGGAAAAGGTTAATCCCAACACCTGGAGACTAGGAAACCTGCCTCCCTGCCAAAGCCACTCCCAACCCCATGGGGAGGCCCTGGGGTCTTCAGGGCTCCTCCAGGATCCCTGGGAGAGTCTCAGTACATAGTTGCTTCACCCTGGTCTGTGGCATCCTCCTCACCGTGACAGCAGGTGTCCCCAAGGAAGAAAACCATCCTGCTCCTTTATAAGGATGCAAACCAGGTTTTATCTTCCAAAAGACAAGACCTACTGACCCACTAGGTAGCCATTAGCTACTCCCTACCCTGTTTCCATATTGCTCACACAATTACAGATATCGGTTTAGAACAAAATTCCGTGTTTTATCAAGACTGTAAATGTGCTCACAGAATAGACACGCTGCCGTACAGGGAACACAAAGTGAAATGATTCATAAATCATGTCATTATTTCTGACTGGGGCCAAACAGTTTTTGCCATTTATGCAAGTATACTTGAAGACCTTTCTTTCAGCAGAAAGCAGCACAAGTGCAGCTATTTTTAAAGCTATCTAAAAAATGGCAGGGCATGACTTACCTTACTTTTTACCACACGGTAAAGATGAAAAACTGGAACAACCTCTCTCTTTTATCCATCTGAGAGCCTAAATGATAACTCTCTATTTATAGCCACTAATGGTTACCACTTCTGAACTTACTTTTTCTCCTCAACAAACCACCTTTCCAGCAGGAAATTTAAGCTTTCAGCTATTCAGATATTTTTGTTATTTTTGCTCAGTATGGCTTTTGAGCTGTCAAACAAAATTTCCCAGGTCATTGAAAAACAAACAAATGACCTTTTTTTTTTTTTTTAACTGTTTCAGTTCATTCCATCTACAAAAGCCAGAAAGAGGCAGCAGATATACAAACCAATTGCAATTTTTGCTTGTATATAATCCTGAAGCAACTCATTGTCCTATGTTTTCTCCTACGCAGACATTCCCTCAGCTGCACCAAATCATTTACCTGAATTTAAAAAATAGAAAAAAGCACATGCAATATACAAGAATGTTAGGAAACATCAGCATTAGCAAGAAACAATAGGGTTGTTAAAAAAGGCACAAATACCAGTTTTAGATCTGCACTGGCAAAAAGTATAAGGTATTATTTTCGCCCACCTCTCTCCATTGGTAACAGGGAAAGGAAGCAACAGCACCCAGCCTTGCAGCTGGAGTACAACAAAATATCAGTAACCTAAATAAATATACACACCCAAAAAGAAGCGGCAGCTTATACAGCCATAGCTTTGAGCTTACTGATGTAGTCTTTTTTTAAAAGCATGTACAAGGAGCATCCCAGCTTCCAGGTCTTCTCAGACCCCCCCACAGGCGAATATGTAAAGAGTGGACTTCCCAGCAGTCTCAAGCATAGGCTACCTCTGGCAGTCTCAGGTAAAGCTCTTGCCATCTGACAGAGGTCTCTTGACATTTCTCCCTCTTCTAACAATTACAAAGATCGGATAAAAATCAAAACGCTTCCTAGAGCGCAAGTGGTAGCACCATGACTGCTCTTCTGTAGAGAAAGAACAACCCACCAATTACCAGTTACTCTGGTACAGTGTCTGGAACAAAAATAGGGGAAAAGATGATAACAAGACAACAAAGTTAAAGTAGGAATTTCAATGTCAATAAAAGTAAAAATGGCAATTTTTACTACAATGATATTGCCACCAGCAGAGCACTACTAACAAATGCCGAAGTCCTATATTTTAGGACAAAAAATACTGCAGTTTTCTCAAAAATAACCCCAGATTTCTCCAACAAGCCTACATGAAACTATCCAGAAGCACATCACTGCTCAATACCACCAAAAGACAAAAAATTCTAAAACACAACTCTAAAAACCAAGACTTTCCAAAACGTTGGCATTTATATAATACCAAAGACTCAACCATAAAACATACACTCAAAACCTACAGCTAGGAAAACTGCAGCTGGCCTCAGGACAGCAACAGAAGATTATTCTCTGAGAGGAATTGCAAAGCCAAAAAGAGCTACTGCTATAAAATGCATAAATTAAGCTATCAGACATCCTTGCCCTGTCCAAAAAGGAGACCCCTTTGAGAAGCTGTCCTGCTAAAGCATGTGCTCCTGCTCAGAGCCTGACGCTAGCTCCCCTCCTCAGCTTCCCCCAGGAGTGGCTCACGGGATCCCCACAGCAGCACGGGATCCCCACAGCAGCACGGGATCCCCACAGCAGCACGGGATCCCCACAGCAGCACGGGATCCCCACAGCAGCACGACACATGGTCTGTTGCTGCAGGTGTCTTTTACTGCCTTCAGCCATTCTTGCCCCTTCAATTTAGCTACTGATTAACACGCACATACTCTTCTTTCCTAAGGAGAGCTCACTCCCATCTACATGCAGATCAGGAGGCACATCCTTGTGCTCCAGGACACGCACTGCTCATGTTGCGTACCAAAAGCTCTGCTGCCTTCCAGCAGAGAAAACAAAAGACAAAAAACAAAACCCCCAACAACAGGAAAACAGCAAAGCTTTTGTAGCCTCTCTGACTGCATAAAGGGACTGTGCACTTTTCAGATCAAATATCTGCAAGCAATATAAAGGAGTTTCTGTAAGCAGCACACAAGCTCAAGAAATCAAAATTCAGAATTACAGCTTGCATTTGCCCAACCCCAGAAGCACCTGGAATGCAGTAAAAGCTAAATCACTACCCAAAGAAAAAGGATCCCATGACTCAACATTTCTCCTTCGCACTCAAGCAGCTCAGTAAGGACTGCTAAGGAACAAGCCACTGCCGAAGGACCATTGGACGCTCACGAGAAAATACACAGATTTGTGCACCACCTTCTGTCCTCCACCAGCTACCAATCACACCTCCACCTTAACTGCACAGTACAAAGACATCCTACTGACAAAGGTGTAACTACACGGTACGTGTCTAACACAAATATTTCATTACATTGCAATTATGTTTATTCATGGGCTTCTGTACAAAAAACCCAGGGAGTTTACTACTGCACCAGGGCTGTAGTGATTTAAGGTACTGAATCACCAAAGCAAAATGATGACAGAAATGGTGCAATAGAAACAGAAATTAAGAGCAGAGACTCTCAAAGCTAACACAGAGAATCATCCTTTTGCTGCAAGTGCTGCACAACTTTATGCCAAAATCCCATCTGCCATCTGTTAAAACTTCCCAGATTTGGGGCGCAAAAATGTTAGAAATGTAATTGCAAAGGGAAAAAAAGGGGGCTGTGGCTAGAAGCACAGATTGGCTGTGCTTGTTTATTCCTGAAAATAGCTTATCAAGTATCGCACAGCAGAATCTGACTCTGGGAGTTTCAACAAAGAACCCACTTCATTGGACACTCCTCCTGGTACATGGTCTGAAAAGCAGCAGGAAATGCCACCCTTCAAAGCTCTGCTGTAAACACTGCTCATTTTCTTCTAGGGAATATAATTGCACATACCAAACCAACCTATCCATCGTACTCACCACCAGAGAACTGTAATGAGGAGATAAACCTTAATCACAAAACCACAGTCTATATTTAATAAGGGGAAGAGATCCGAGAAGATGACCAACAAAGCAAGAAGTCTGATCTACAGAATCAGCGTCTACTCCTTGTCCCGACATGAACTCCAGCACCCTGCCAACTTGGCTCCTTTCTGAAGCAAATAAAAATATACCCTAACCAAGACACACAGTTGGCTTTTGACCCACTAAAATGGTCAAACAGAAATGATCTTCACTGCTTCTGTAAACCAGACGGGTATATTAAACAAAGGGATTTGACTTTTCCTCAAGATAAACAACTTCATAAGAAAAACAATCCTATTCTCTTAAATATATTTAAGAGTAAACATTTTGATAGCACGCTAAACAACAGCAACTAAAATAGGACCAAATAATCTATTTCCGATAATGCTATAAACATCAATAGTTTTTCAAAACAAGGAATAAACTTCTTTTATCTCCCGTCCCCAAACCCAAGCCAGTTTGGCTGAATGCAAAGGGGAGGCATGAGAATCTTTCCAGAGAAATCCTGCATTTCTGTTAGCAAGGTCAGGAAGGAGGATAACAGCTGCATGCAGTGCACAATCAAAACCATGCAAAGCTTTGCCAGTAGCACCACTTTCACAGCCCAACATCGTTTCAAGACTGTTTTCTCCATATGCTGGGAAGTTCATCAAAATTAGTTTTCTAAAGCCTTAATAAAGAGGGACAAGGGGTTTGGGGCATCAACTTCAACGACAACTTTCAGAAATACTCTGCTTTGTAATTCCAGCTGGAGATAATGGCAGCTAGGGCTCATCAACCATTTGGGTCTCAGGTCTCTAGCCAAGGTTATGCTACAGGCACCAAAATCAATCCTGACTTCGAGACCATGATGGCAGGCTTGGGCAGCAGGGTGCCATTCTGCCAGTATTACCGTGTCAAGAAGTTAAGATCTTAAAAAACAACCCAAAAAACCCTCAGTATTTTTAACAACTAGCCCAGTATAGACGCAGACGTGCCATGATAAAAAGCCCTTGGGTAAACTTGCTCAGGGTGGGAAGACAGTTTTGTTCCCAGGCAAGAAGCAACAATGAAACATTTTCCACTTCTAAGGTGTTCTATGGCATCTCCCATAAGCGCATTCTCCAAAACAAAACAGAGACTTGTACTAACACACTCTTGTTTCACTGACCTATAATAAAATATTATGAATAGCTTCCCAAGAGTATATAGGAAAAGGCAACACTAACACATCAAAGTGCACTTAGCCTTTTATTTCCTGAGTCCTCCAACACAGCCGTTCAGCCTGTGCATGCTATCAGCCAGGATCACATGTGAAGGCATAGCTTGGCTCCTGAAGTCTGCTGCTGAGCTCTTCTCTCTTCCTTCCTCTTCCTCTCATTTGGAATAAAACAAAACCAAAACCCAAATAATTTCACAGAAAGATTTAACCCATCTAAGAGATGAGTTAAAGAGAACATCGATTTCTTCAATATTCACCTTCGCTTAATATTCACTCAAAAATCTCTAGCGAGGCTTGCCACAAGACAAAAATTACATACTTTCAAAGAAAAGGAAGTCTGATACCATAAAACAGGCAAAATGCCCCACTGAAGCAATTTAAGTATTTGCTAAAATGTCTTAACGTACAAATACGGGAACTCTATTCAACTCTGAAGTCTGGCAGGCCACTGGATGGTACAGGAGATTGATGAAGTCTGTCCTCCAGGATGTTTCCTTCAGCATGTCATTAATCCTAGAAGGAGTAAAAGGTACAATACTGACCTCCACATTTAGGCTCTGCTCCAACACGCTTATATTTACCCACTGGGGGCAGGGCCATTGAGACACGTGAAATCCAGCTTGAGATGTACTGGATCCGAATTTTCAGGGCCAGTCCAGAAAACCATACAAATGACCAGTACCTTTAATTTTTGAAGACTTCCTTCCATACACAACGGTAAATGGCTACGTTCTCAAAGCCTTAGAAGGCTGGAATACTCTTTGTTTGGTTGTTTGTTGTTTTTTTTTTTTTTTCCCCCACAGTCACCGACCGGCTGCTCCTTCTCAGTGAAAAATAACTAAGCGCAATTGCTCACTAGGAAAAATTACAAGATCTCACACAGAAATTGTGGGTTAAACCCCTCTATAGATGAGTTTACACAATGGAAATGTGAAGTAATTTGGTCAGTAAAACTGAAACACAATTCCTGCCATGCTTCAAATCTGAACCAAAATTGGATCTGTTCCTAGTAAGGAATTCAACAAGGAAAAACAAATACTATCAAGTTCCTCCAACATCACTCATGTTTGATATTTCAGTGAAAAAACCCACACCCAACCCTCTAAACTTTCTACCAAATAAGGCAGCTTTTACAGGCTAGACAGAAAAGCAGTCACTTGGCCACAAAGGAAAATAGCACCTAAACAGAAAGCAAGTATTTATATTTATCAGCAAAACAAGCACAGGTGGGTGACATGTTTACAGCTGAAACAACTCAGCAGCCTTCCCTAGTCAGTCACTGGTTTGCAATGGGAAAGTGTCCCGCTAGTCATGATGTCCATGGAACGATACCCGACAGAGAAGCCACCAGACACCCCCCTGACCCAGCTCTACACTGGCTTTCCAGCTGAGGACATCTACAACAAGCATAAATGATATTTGGACGTACCTGAGATGACAGTCTTGATCACTGACTTTGCAGAAATTAATCTAGGAGTAGACAGTACATTCTACCCCAACAGCCTCTTCCTTCTTACAGGTACATTTAGAAATACCAGTAAATTTTCCTCATGCCTTCTCTCCTAACTAACCTTTCTCAGTATACTTTTCCAATACAATGCTCATATTTTGCATATAATAAAGCAGTAATTTCTTCTTCAGCGTGGACATAGTTTACTTCACAAGACAGATCAGGACAATAGTTAATATCAGTTCCCATTCTGCATCCAAACTTTGAAAAGTCCAGTCTTCAAAAGGATGGAGTGTTTGAGCTACTTAATAGACTTCTAACCAAAAGGATAATCCGCTTAACCTTTCTTAATCAGGAGGTTGCCCAAAACAAAGTTGCATTACAGTAAATATGACCAACAGGTAATGCTCAAATTTCAGACGTACATAGAGCATCTTAGAAGATCCCAAGTAAAAAGAAAACAAAAAAGCCACCATGCAAAACTTGAACCAATAATACCCAAAAACCAGTAACTGTTGTCCTAACACCAATCCATCCTCTTTCGTGTCTCACTAATGGTTTAAAATGTCACGTAATGATAAATAACAGGAAGATCAAGAAAAATGAGAACTCCTAAGCCATGATCCTCTCATACAAGCCTGAAGTCATAATCAATCTAGTAACTTTTGAGGTCACATCTCAAAACTTGTAAAGTAGACACAATTAGTGACTTCAGGCTGGTAATTCTTTCCCCCCCCAGCAAAAGTCTTAATTCTCAGTGACTTTTTACCTCCTGCCCTTCTACCGGGCTCCACCCAAAGCTATGTTCCTGGCTCTGACCACAGCTGGGGACTGATTCACAATGGAAAAATACTGGCCCTGCGGCCGAAAAGGTTGGTGAAACCAAACTACCCAGAGGACACACTTCCCTCTAAACCTGCAACGGCCACACAGTCACCACGCCGGGCGTGCAAGCGATGGAACTGCTGCTCCCGCCCCTTGGAGACTGCAGCACCTTTCACTGGGGCTGCATCTACCCAAGGCACACAAAGAGACATTTCTCTTGCTAAATTCTTTTTTATAAGTTACATCAATATTCACTCCTCATATTACAAAAAAAAAAAAAAAAAGAAGAAAAGCCAGCATGTTATTCACTTGCTAGGGTTTAGGTCTGGATTTGTTCTCTGCAAACACAGTGACATTATATAAATTCACGCACATATGCACCCACGCACATACGTACCCATGCACATTTCCAATGACCTACCAATTTTCTTTCAGCTATCTCCTAAATTAAAATAAAAAACAGATTCATGAGACTATATTGGTCTTACCAGGCTGAAACTCAAGACTCAGCTAAAATCACCACAGCAGAAGTGCAGCATAATTATTGATAAGGGACCCCAAATTTTCCTTCCATCTTCTGAAGCATACTGGGGCACCAAGAGCACTGAAAGGTTGCAGGGTTTCTCAGGTTACTCAAAGGACCAGCACACTAAACTCTCCGTATGACATGGAAAGCTCAAGTTCCCCTTCCTTTCCCTCTCCTGCCTCCACAGAATCATGGAAAAAAAATGTGGAGCGTTTGTGATAATAGCCTGTGCCACCTGGCTTCAAACATAAGTTGGGACTGGCCGTGCTTTCAAACACAATTCCCTTTTACCAGGTAGCAGGCTGTGTGAGAGCTCCAAAACCAAGAAAGCCAGAGAAGTTCACAGCCTTCAGTATCAACCATACACAGGGCTCACCAAACTAAAATACATATAAAAGAAGAAAGTCTGGTTGGAGCAAAATAGCTTACACACAAAGTGCTGACACAAACATACAATTAGGGAAAAGATTTTTAAAAAGTAACCATTTCAGTGAGGTGCCACCAGAAGGTAAAGAAAAAAAGACTTCAAGACTCAGAAGCAGCCAAGACTTCTGTAACGGTGGAGGTTTCACAGCTGCCCTGTAGCTGGAGCCTGACCGAATATACCTAAAAAACCACGAGCACACTCTGCACAATGTAGAGCCTCTTTTGCCAATTTCAATAGTTATGTGTTTTGCAGCTTTAAGAGAATTCTTGTGTCATTTTACAATATTCATGGTGCCAGCAGGGCTGCTAGGCTCCAGCCCAGCGATGACGACTGCTTCAGTTGCACAAATTTATGTTATGAAAGGCACATGTGAAGTACATGTAGCAGGCAGTTACAATGACGTGCTACCAATGAGCTGAACACAATTTCCCGACTTACAGAAACAAACTTACAAAAACTTTCTTTTCTTTCCAACTCAGTGAGGTAGTCCTGAGTCCTCCTTGAAACGTTTTCCACTCAAAACATAATGCTCTCTAATTAACCTAAAAATAACTGTTGACAAAACAACCATTAGCTTTTAAAAAAACTAAATACAAGAAGTAGTCACAGCTCACAAACTTTGGCAAACACAGCCAATGTCAACAGCCAAAAGAGGCACCGTTCCTTCTTGGTATGGCTTTGGTGCTCAGAAATCCTCCAGAAATGTGACCTTTATGCCATCACTTATGGGATGATGGTTTTGCCCCACTGGTCTGAAATGCAGCTTTGCTGGTGTAAGCTACATCAGTATCACAAGCTGAAACATAAAAAACCATACTTGTGCTACCAGTAAAACACTTTTAACAAACTGGGAGACCGCCGAGATTGTCCTAAATGCATCAGCTATGCTGTGCAGCACAGCCAGAACCCACGTGTATCAACGCCAAAATTTAGCATCACCAGATTTTCACTTTAAGAGCAGAAACTTGGCAGTGCCAAGGTCATCTAGTTGCAGGGGATGCCAAACCTCTCGAAGGTCTCCCTGAATGACTCTGCACTGGGAGGCAGTGATCTTCCAAACGCCACAGCACAGCAACACCAAGGAAAAGTTTGCCGCAAGCTGCGTATCTGAAGTAAAGGCTTCCGGGCTCAGCAGATACCACCTCTGACAGCCCCCTGAAGCTAAGTTCAAAGCCCCAGAATTAATTTTGCCCCACAGCCTTCACACAGAGGGAGGTTCAACACTTGCTCCTTCAGGACGCATGCTGGGAGCCCTGCCTTAAAATAACGTACGCAAGCAAATATGTTCAACTGTGGAAAGCAGAAATGAAGGAAACCATTCCGAACTCGAGGTACCAGCAGTCCTGCTATAAATAAAAGCATGCTGGACACTCAGTATCTGCTGTGCCTCACAGGAGGCTACCCTGCAGTTCCAAATAAACCTCTGTGCAACACAAGGGAAACATCAGTAGGAGCTCTATAATGATGACCATGCTTTTAATACCCTCTCCTTCCATATCATCTACCCAGACATGCTAGACAGAAGGGAGAAGACAGAGTTGTTTTTCCTTCTCTTGCAGCTGTGAAAATTAAGAGTAGAAAAAAAAAACCCAGAACAAATCCTTTCTCTTTCAAGCTCAGCAGCACCTAAATGCAGTCAATCCCTGCAGCCACCGCTACGCACTGTGTTGCAAACTCCCCAGGAGGGCAGGTTTGGACAAGATGACCTCCTGAAGTTCCTCCCAACCTCAACCACTCTCTGACCTCAGCTAGGCCTGTGACAAGGACTGTGACCATGGTTCAGTGCACAACACTGTATACAATGGGCAAAGTGACTCCCCGCAAAAGAGGAGGAAGATGAACTTGACTTCGGCATCCACTTCCCCTGCTTCCCTGGTAAGCACTGTTTGGGAACTTCAGATGCTGAAGAGGCAGTTTGAGTTTCCCTCTCCTGCCTTTTTTTGTGTAAAATTCCCTTGTGTTGCTTCTCATCTTGAAATGACTCTCCTTCTTCTCTCATGGCATACCTCTCCTTTTAGCAGGGACGCATTCTCACTGGAAAAAAGTAGTCTGACCTCAGCTACCACAAGGAGACTGCTCCCTTGCGAGCACCCTAGCTGTTGGTAAAACATAGGGGAACAATTTTTTCAGGCTGTTTTCAGTAACACAGCCAAACGGCTCTATTGCACACATCCGTACTTTTAATTCTGAGTATGGATCTCTAGGTTTTCTACAGGTTTTAACACTTTATATATGAAGATATGACTATGTAAATATACTGAAAAAGTTATGATTCCACCACTGACCTTCCTTCAAACACCAAAAGGTAGCACAGATCAATCAACAGCCTTAAATAGTTTCAAAAAGTCTGGGAAAACACTTCTCCTCTGTATTTAAAATGCAATTTTGTAATTATGTTAGTATCTTCCAGCAATAAAAGCATGTTGGGGACCAAGTTCCAGGGCCAACTATTCTAGCCTAATTCTTTACTTGGAGCCTTTTTTTTTTTTTTTTTTTATTACTGGCAGAGTTAGAAAACTGGGACAGGGATGGAACTTGAGGCTCCCCTGGAGACAGGTACAACCACTTGTTGTCCTATAAGAATAAAAGCTAAGAACACCAAGGAATAGTAAAGGAAGGAAACTGGGCAGCAAGATGAAGTTAGAAAGCTGCTAAGTCACAGATGACGACAACGTGAGCCGATCAGCGGGAGCATGGTGTTATCCCACACCACACTTAACACAGCAAGTCCCAACAAGACCGCCTCCTCTGCTCTGGCAGTACCTTACCCGCTTGGCTCATTTTGTTCCAGCGAGCATCATCCTATACTGAGAGGAGGTTACAATCGACATCTAGCTATGGAAAAATACGGGAGAAATACTAACGCAGGTTTTTTCTGGAACACCTTTTTTTAATTGTACACTACTTTTCTGCAACTCCCAGACTGAAGACGCTCCTGCCTCCCGTGCAGCGAACAGGGGCTTCTTGGTAACACTGAGGGACGACCCCTATGAAGTGCCAGTATGTACCCTTCTCACCTACCAGCTTTTCTCCCAAAACATAATTCTATCAGCAGACTTAATTTGCTGATAAACAACAGCAGAGCAGACCAAGCTTTTTACCTGCGCCTTTCATCCAGCTTCCTCTTTCTTCCACGCACTACAACTCATTCTAACAAGAACAGTAATTCTCTCAGATAAGTCAGCAAATATTTTCGTAAAGAGCAGCTGCAGGATGTCTGCCTCACACAAATTAAATTACCCAGTGAGTGGCTCAATCCAGTGCCTTCAACAGCCATTTTTCTATGGTAGCTGGGTCAGGCACAGTGCACTTCTGCTATTGTGCCTTCCGCTCCCTATGTGCAATTTAAATATACTCCGGTGTGAGGAAAGGAAAATGTTTATACTTATGGGTGGGACTTTGGATGCAGATTAAAGTCAAGGTGCTATATTTACTGATCTTTTAAAGTAGTATCAACATGTTGAAAGGGAGTAAGAGTTCTTAAGAAAGATCAAAGTCTGCATGCAGCAACCACAAATTAACATAAATACATGCTGAAATACTAACACAGACTGGCAAAATTTACTTACATTTTCCCTGTGGCAAGTAATTTTGGCTAATAGAGGAACGAAAACCATTAAAACTCTTCTTCACCTTTATGTAGGCCACGCTACAGTACTTTGTGTCAGAGCAAATGACTCTTCAGATTAATTTTGCAAGGCTGGGCTAATACTACCATATTGCTCATAGCTTGCAAGCTTTTGAAAGGCAATGGCTACATCCTCTAAAGGGGAAAAAAAAAAAAGGCAATACTACTACTTAACTCAGACTTTTTCAAAGTTAATCCTGTGTTTCTTCCTTTTTATTGCACTTGACAGAACTTTTGTTGTCTGACAAATGAAAAGCTAACAAGAAGTGAGGTGTATGAACTTCTTTTATTTGACATAATTACTATTCCGGTAAACAGATCACCTATTTTTCTTGTGGAAGCCTCAACAGCAGCACCGAGAACATGAGGGAAGTTATTTCACGAGGGCAAAGGACGGTTTTGCAGCTTAATCACAGTCCTGTAAAACAGACGCCTGGCCTGTATTTACAACCCTGACAGTGCAACTGCTTCAGCAAGGGCTGCGATTAAAGCAATCGGGCAGTCACCAGAAGTCACGACCCAGATGCAAGCTTTGCCAGCATCCACAAGCACGACACACACACAGAAGTCGCTGCATTGATACCAGACACGTTATCTTGGTAAGGCTGTGTCGACGCTAGGCAGGACGAACCAATTTGATAAAACATCGTTGTAGAAAATTCAGCTAATTTAGACCAGAAGAGGACCCAAGTTTTGATTTTTAGCGTTTATCCTGCATAAGTAGCAAAGCGTCTTTGATTTAGTTTCCTTGTCCAACACGATGAAGTTGTCAATATCCGCAACGGTAATGGTAAAGCTCAAATCACTTTCAAGGCTTAAGCCTCATTACTTTGCACTTTCTGCCGAAAGACTTTGTCTATACTCGATAGCACGCACTTAATACACAGACCTTAAAAAAAACCTCCATCAACAGCCTTGCTTCTGAAACCTCCTTCACTGGAAGCCTCATACGGCCAGGCAAGGCAGAGTAAGTACACCCCCCGGGTTCCATGCAGGGAGCCCCCGAGGAGGGAGCCCCACTGCCCCCCGGGACACCGTTTCGGAGGCTGCCACGCCGCCGGCAGCAGGGACCCGCAGCAGCCCCGCCGGAGCCCACGGCAGCCTGCTGCCTGTGGGGGACCCCGCCGCCGGGACCCCCCGGGAGGCACCGCCAGTGGGCGCGGGGCGGCGGGCAAAGCCGCGGCACCGGCGCCGCCAGCTCCTGCCCGCTCTAATGAGCCCCAATTAGTGCCGAGCGCTTCCCCGGCGGAAAGCCGGCAGCAGCCCTCCGCTTCAGAGCGGCGGCCCCGAGTTCCGCCCCCGCTCGCAGCCGAAAACGCCGATAATCTGGGGGGGCGGGGGGGGGGGGGCTGGGGGCGCCGCTCTCCCCCGCCCGCTCACGAAGCTTCGACCCCCGAGGGGCTGCTACTGCAAGCCCCCTGCAAGCCGAGGAGGTCGGGGACGCACACACGACACTTTTCGGGAGCCCCTTGCCGCTCTGCTGCCTCCTCCTGTCCCACAAAGCGACCCCACACGGGAGGAAGGGGGGGAGGAGGCTCCCGCCGGCCCGCACTCACCTCCGCCAAGAAGTTGTCCATGGTGGCCCCACGGCCCGCCCGCGGGTGCGCAGCGCCGGGCCCCAGCCGCGCACCATGCGCCACTCCCGCCCGGCCCGGCTCGGCTCGGCCCCACCGAGCCGCCTCAGCCGCCGCGCCGCTCCATCGCGCCCAGCGCCGGCACCAGCCCGCAGTCTTTGTCCGCCCGCCCCCTCAGAGCCGTTCGCCCGGGCGGTCCCGGCAGCGCATAGCCGCCGCGGGCAGCCGGGGGAGGGGGCGAGGAGGAGGAAGGAGGCTCCCGCCGCCGCCACCGCACGATCCTGCCCCACGCCCGGGGCCGCCCCGTCCCGTCCCGGCGGGGCAGGGGCAGGGGCGGAGCCAGGGCCGCGCCGCTCCCCGTGCCGCGCTCAGCCGCGCCCCCGCCCCGCCCCGCCCGGAGCGCGGGCACCGACCCCCGTCGCGGTCCCGGCCCGGCCCAGCCGCTGCTGCCCCCCGGTGCGGCGCCCGCGGGGGCCCCGTTTCGGTCCGTCCGCTGCGCCGCGCTGCGCCGGGGCGGCTGCTTGGGGCACGGAAACCCCCGTCCGAGCGCGGAGTGAGGGGAGCGGGGGGGTGAGGCCGGCCGGCGGGCTCGCCGCGCAAAGCCGTGCGAAGCGCCGCCCTCCAGCAGCGGCTCCTGACGGAGCTCAGTGCCGTTGAGAGAAGACGTACCTGCAGGCTTCCTCTGCACTCCACGGGGTCTCGTTTAGGTTTGTGGCAAAGTTGGGTGCGGGCTCCTGCCAGCCGTCCCGCTGTTCCCGCACTAAATACGTACCGGAGCAGCCATCGCTTCGCACGAAGAGAACGGTGCAGACGGACACGGCCTCCGGGCCACCTCCTGGGGACGGACTGGGCTCCGTTCAGCAGCTCACCCAGTAGGTTTCCCAGTCCTTTACATTTCTGCAAAGCAGGTATAAAGTGTTCATTTTTTTTGAAACTTTTCTTGGGCAGCATTTTGCACTCACCTTACGGTAAGTAACAGCACAAGGAACATGGCAAAGGAGAGTCAAATCTTGCAGATACATTTTATTAGAGTGTCCTGTTTCATTCACGTTACATGAAGAACTGTACTAAAAAGTAAGTTACAGCCATAAGGAAAGTGAGAGCAGTATTCAGTCTTTTGTGGCAGGCAGAATCCTAACATTGGTTTGGGAGCTTGAACATGTGAGTAGTGGTACTGGAGACCAGCCCTGGTATCAGAAATAATCACAAGTGTGCAACTCTAATATTTTTAAGGTGCCACAGAAGCTATTGTGTAGAGCACAAGCGCCACTAAAAAAGCACATTTAAGAAAACATACATTACACAAGGAAAACATTCTTCTTTCATCTTTGTTTCCATTCATCCAGTGTACAAAGAAAAAAAAACTGGGAAAAAAAAAAAAAGAGGAGAGCAGGTAAAAGAGGTTTGGCTTTGAGATACATAATGGCCAAACTGGGGTTCTGCTGGTCTTGGAGGTTCACACGGGGACATCCAAGCAAACTACTGAGCTGTCCAGGTTAGAGCTGGGACAAACTAGCACAAGAGGGACTTTCTGTGGAATGGGTACCTGTCAGAGCCTGCATGGGGGCTGTGGCTGCTCACCCCATCAGACAGAAACAAGGTGGTTGAAGCCTTCAGGAAAGTGGCAACTGTCTCAGACATAACCATCTTCGACAAATCAGCAGCTCCCTCCAGTTCACCTTGCCATGGCCAGCCGCAATGGCTCCTGGCAGCAAAAGCACTTCCCACCTTGCTTGTAGCTCAGCATAGCCTCCCCTAGGCAGCACCCCTCTCGCAGCTTGCCAAGCCCAGCCAGGAGACATCTCACAGGACACCCTGCAGCCTCCTGGGTGCTGCTGGTGGGGATTCACTTCTCTTGCCACCCCCCACCCCCCATCTCCACAGCCAGGTATACAGCTCATACCTTCCTATGGTTGCTTCGAAACTCAAGGGTTGCCCAGGATTTCACCTGAATTTGCCTGTCCACACAGTACCAACTTGCAGTGAAGCTAGCTTACAGAGTTATTCCATTGTGGATTATAGGTTATAAATCCCAATGTGGAAGCTCTGTAACTCTACTCCAAACTACCGCACTTCCAAAGTTACTCCAGGGAAATCGTTTTGTTCCACAATCACTGTGCCAGAAAGCTTCCCCACTCAGACAAGCCCTAATTTGGGGAGGGCTGAGTCAGATCGGGAGTATTTGTTATTTTGAATTCTGATTGAGTGCTTTGCTTGACACCATGCTATTGGAATGTAACACGCATGTCTAGCTACTGCTTTGCACGTACTCAGGTCTGTGAAGCACAACAACGTTGGAATTCATGAAAACTTTGAATCCGTCATCCAATAGAAGCAGTCTGTGTTTTTTTAAATGAGTATTCAGTAAATTACAAGAAACCATTACCAATAGAATAGGACTAGATTTATGCAGCCTAAAAATACATTGCAGAAAGAATGAGTATTCTCTTGTGGCATGGATGTATTGCAAGAGCTCTTAAGACTTTTCTTAGGATTTAGAACAACTGCAAAGGAGCATGAGCAGGAGGGGTCTAGGAAGAGAGATTTGGGGGAGCAGAGGAGAAGGGAAGAACAGTTTGTACAGTCTCTCCAACAAGCTTCTTCCTTTCCGCCTTGTGTCAGTCCAGCTCGTGGTTTGTAAGTGCTAGCATCTGTGTTTCATAGGAAAGGGATTTTGAAACACGACATTTCCTTTTCTCGCTCTGAAAATGACCCCAAACTAGTTTCTTACTCATTTTATGCAATTGTTTTGGAATTTGGAAAACCCCACAGATATGCTGTACAAAGCTCCATACATCTATGAACATCTGGGGACTTGGCCAGTTCTGCACAGCTCCAATTTTCTTTTAATTGGTAGAAATTCCTTCACTGATTGTGTGCCTAAGGTAAATTACTTCCTTTTGAAGCTGTTCACATGCATGCCGGCTCAGTTTTCAGCCTGTGTGAGGACCAGGAATGGACTGAGGCCTCAGCTCCACCTTGCCAATGAGACACCTCCTCGCTGGTCATAAAGGTCTTCCACCATGTGTGGATGGTCAGTGGTGAGGTGGTTGGCCAGCAGGCCCCTTTCCCCCAGCCTCTCTCTTGCTCTGTGCAGTACAGCTTTGGCATTTGCTAGATTGACTTTACTCTCAGCTGCTCTCTTAGATCGTTTCAGTACTCCTCACTTAAGCTTGCTGCATTGCATGGGTCAGATCGCATCTTCATCCAGCTTTTCTGAGCTTTCTTCCCTCTACCAGTGGTTGCTAAAGTCCATATTTGACAAAAATGTCTGACAAAAGACAGACATCTCTTCTGTCCTTAGCTCTGAAGTAATCTTAGCAGCTGTAACTTTCATAAGACCCTGGACTTCTAAAGCAGATTTTAACCACTCCTGTCTCTATCAATGACTGGAAACCTCCGACAGCATGCAGCTCTCTCCATTTCTGCTCTGGAGGCAAAACCAGCTTACTAGCAGAAGCCCTGTTATCTATAAATCATATGTTTCACCTGAGCTGTGTTTCTTCACAGGAAATTTCCACAGCCCAAATTTCTAGGACCTTTTTAAAAAGATTTATTGCATTTATTATGAAGTTCATAGACATGATTGCATTCCAACAAACCATTAACTCATTCAGTACCTCAAGCACGCTTGGTCAAATTGTAGATGTCCAATTTTCAAAGTAACTTTTTCCCCCCTTCTCATCTACCAGAACTGTCAGGGCACTGCAGGGGCTGGTGGCTCCCTGGCTGGGAGTGTCGGGGGTTCCCCAGGGTGGGTGATGGCCAGGCCTGGCAGCCAGGGCCAACAACCCTCCCCCAGACAGGAGCAGGGCAGCTGGGGGGAACCCTGTGGGAGTGGGTAGGGACTACGTCATTGAACCGAGCGATTTTAGCTTTTCCCTGCCTGACAGGTTTATTGCACAAAAACTTTCCCTCTGCATCACCCTCGAGAGGAGTTTTCCTTTCCCTACTGACTGCACTGAAGTAAGGTATCTGCCTTACTCCATGGCACTGCTAACCCTTCTGTTGGACATGTGGATTGTTTTCAGTCAAAGAATTAAATTACATATTCAGTTAATTCAATCTTATTAATTAAAAAGAGCTTAAATTAAAGTTCTTACCAAAATGAGGCAGTGTGTTTCTTTGCTTACAGCTCAAGGCCTCATTTCATCCAGTATTATCCCTAAAATTTGCTCTCAGATTTTTCCCCTTGGGGTCTTTGTCCATGGCATAGTTCATTTTCAGAGAGACTTTGCATATGGTTTATATTTCTGGTAAGAATTCCCATTTCTTTAAACTTATTCCAAAAGAGGAGTTTAACCACTACTTGTGTTTGTTCTCCAGGGCTACTATTGCACTTGTGAGCTCCAGTCAGGTTTCAGCTAACTAACTTTTGGTACACAAGATGTTTGGCATTGACATTGTCCAACAAAATCTCAGAGTTCAAGCACAAGGCATCCTTGTAGGAGCAAATATTTCTGTAGTGGGTGACAGCATACAGGCAGACTGCTAGCACAGAGCACAATTTACTAGCATGCAAGTTTTGAAGGATACAATAAAAGAAGAGATTGCTCCAGCCAAAATTATCACAATCTGTGCAGAGCAAAAAACCCAGATTCCTGACGTTCTTGTCCATCATAACCCCTTCACAAGCATGTGCTCGGGTTTCAAAGGCAGTTCCAGGTCATGGTCCTAGCTTTCAACATAATTAATGGATTCTCTTCAAATGAATACCCAACAACAGGGCTGGGCAGCCTTCCTCTCTTATTGAATCCTGCTTGTAGTAGGCCAGCTTTCCCCATGCACTGTACCAGCAGCTAAGTGTCTGACTAGCAGTTGTGCACTCCATGAGATGTGAGGTGCCTCAGCATTACGTCCTGTCATGATGAACTACGTCTTGCCAGGATGAGCCTAGCCCTTAAGCGCGACAAGCAATGGATCAAATGAATTATTCATGCTCACAGATGAACTTTAGTTATTAACCTCTAGAACTAATAAATAAAAAGTGAGGAGCCAGCAGATTTTTGTAACAGCTTCATTTATAGCTACTGTAACATAAAGTCAGAATAAAACAACTGTAGAAGACCCACACAACAATTACAGACACCATGAGTGTGTTACCTTCTGTGCTGCTGGGCTGACCATGTATCCAAAACAGCAGGCCCATTCCTTGTTTGGGATGTACATATCCAAGACTTCTATCATGGAGCTGGATTGCCATATGAGAGTGCATTTAACCCTATCAGGTTCGGGTCTGGTGAAAGGCATTAAGTATATGTTACTGTACTCAGTTTCTGACAAGAACCTCTACCTGGGAGATTCTAAGATTCATTTTCCACATAAGAAAATGTCCTCTATTACAAGTTTTCAAAATACGATTTCACAGACTTCAACCTTTTTTTCCCAATGACAAAGAGCCACATTTTGATTTAACAGCTAGCAGCACACAGATGAAGATGGACAGCTTTCTAACTCCCCATATTTTTACCTATGTCCTGAATTCTACTCAGCCCTAAGTCATTACCTTTGCAGAGCTTTGCTCTCCCTTGCTTATGAACCTTAGGCTGCCTCTTCACTCCATCCCTCATATCATGAAGCGACCTGCTTCCTTCTGAGCCCTTCAGGCAGCATCTCTGCTTGTGGTGGCAGGCTATTTCCTACATCCAGCTTCTGTCACCCTTGGCTGTCTGAGCCTCTTTGACCCTTCATCTCCTTTAAGATCACTGCTGCATTTCTTCCTTGCCAGTATCTTTTAATCCAGCTGTTCTCTTAGAATCTTACTCACAACCTATTCATTTTAATTCTGTTTATCAGCTTGAAATACGGTTTTTAGAGAAGATGCCAACAGAGAAGGCTGTCTTGTACAAGGGCATTGGTTTACCACAGGAAGATATCTGTTGGAAGAAAAACAGAGGAGTGATAGACAAAAGCTATCGAAACACTTAGAAATGGTTAAGGGATAAAGACATGTGCTTAAAGGCAACTTACAGTTGCAAACGCTGCAATCACAGTTTATGCACGTGTTCATTTACCAGATAGTCAGACCTGTGCAAAACATCACTACGCCTCTCTGAAGGTCACCACCTCCAGAACAGAGCCCAGCAGGGGAACCCACAGATGCAACTTTTAGTGCCTCGGTGCCACATAAGCCAGGTTATCTCAAAAGACTTCCCCTACCAATTTAAACTGGGTCATTCTTGTTTCCACTGAGGCAAACAAGGAAGACCCACACTTTCCTTGCCACTTCCTATGGAAGGAAAAATCTTCACTAAAGGGCAGCAAACCCCAGCAAGTGCCATCATATCTTAAGCCACTGCAGCCGTTCAGTCAGCAAACATAAATCAAAGGCTGCCTTCTCACTTGTGGTGTCAGGCCAGTTTAAACAATTTCCATGCTCTATCCCCACCATTTATCAGCGGTGATATCTTCAAACAGTAAGCCTACCTTGGCACCATAGCTTGGCACCTTAGGAGTAAGTTTCCAGGTCTCTCCCACTTCTCGTGCTTCAGCTCACGTTGGGGAGCAGTCCCAGTGCATGCAAACGGTATGCCCTCCATAGGAAATTAAGTGAAAAGATCTGCTCCAGAAACACTCTTACTGGATAAAGGGTGATCAGGACATAGGACAAGATTAGAGCTGGTCTGAAATACAGCCTACTGAAGTGTGCTTAGGATGGACAATGGGTCCCCAGCATGATGTTGCACTCTGTGGATATGCTCCTATTTCCCTGCACTATTTGCTTGTGTAGCATAGCCTTTATGTCTCTGTGCGTCAGTGCAGCAAATGGGACAGGGGACCTGATCCAAACTTTTTCTTTGAGTTCTGTTTGTTTTCTTAAATTAAAAACTTGACAGAAAAAGGTTTTGATTCTGACCAATTACCTGAGCAGGTTCAGATAAATACCTTGCAAACAAATACTGTTGCAACAGAGAGGGGTACAAGGACAAGTGTGCTCTGCATTGCTGCTAGCATTTATTCCTTCTATGAGGTCATAACTTCAAAGAGCCAGGAGAAATAACCTTCACAGTCTCTTGTGCTGCAGAGAAAGTTTATGCCTCTCAGACAGATAGACTTTATCAGCCTGAGGGATAATTAATACTGTCTGTCAGTGCTGTTATGTTAGAGGTTTCTCACCATGCATCTGCCACAGTAAGATATATTCTTCCCCTTTGCCCCTAGATTCCTTCCTGTGTTTGAAATCAAGGAGTCCCATCATAGCACAGGAGAGCAAAATATTCATTTTGAAGCAGACAGAATTTCCCACCAGCTCTGGAAGGGCTTAAAGGACAACCACACAGTCTTAGTGAGACACTTGGAATGCTGCAAACCTGCACATTATAGAGGAGGATGTTCTTAAGAATTGTGTTAAGAGCTGCATTTAATAATACAAAAATGAAATTTCATCATTGTATCCTTTCATAATCACATTTACAACTTAATAAACCTTGCCTGAAATCCTCTTAAAACCTTCTCTGGTATTGCATTGATGTGATATGTTCAACTTTGGTAGCTTAAATTTTTGCTCAAATACACTTGTTTTGCTTTAATATCGTATTCATGCATAAATTTAGGATGTGTTTAGGTCTCAGTTGAACTAAAACTTTATATGTTTGTTTATTTATTGAATAAGTTCAAGTGAATAAACATGCCATTTCTTTGGTACAAACAAAAGCAAAGTTCCTGGCTTCCGTTAGCTTGTTGCCCCAGAATAGAATCAAAGGCTGCTGAGGTAGTTTATGTCCCTATTTAGAAATAGGAAAACCTTTGTTTTGTGTACACAGATACTAAGCACTTCAGCTTGAGATGTCAGAGGAAGCTGGGGAAGTCAGCAAGCCCAGTGCTAGCTACATTCTTGGCATGCAAACTGCCTGTAGCAGTATTTGGTGTTTGTGTTTACTTGCAACATATGACAATTAGTAGACTGGAAAGACATGGTAGTGATGTTTAGTTGCAGGGTCGTTAAAAGATATATGAGACCACATCTTCTATTTCCCTTGATTTTTATCCCAACTGCTTTACCATACACCATTCCTCTAACACCCATAAAACCGTAGGAATGCTCATTCTTTTCTTATTCAATGAATTACAGGATTTGCACAGGATGCAGCAGCAAACTGTAAACAGAAAATAGAGAACAATTTCATAAATACAGTCTTTAGCATTTAAGTAACAAACACAGTAACAAAACAAGTATTTTCAACATTATGACAGTGAAGAGCCCCCTAATTCCAACACGCTTTCACAGAGAAACTGGGAAATAACTTACATTTGGGTCTTTGCAAATTCTATCTCAAAACAGCTAACACCTGTGGGGATGAATCCAAGCAAGCACACAAGAACCTCATGCCTTTTCTGCCTAGCTGCTGCAAAAATATAGAATTCCAGATACAGTGGAATATAGTGACTAGTGACCCTTATTTTTTTTTTCTCCCCTAACTACTTCAGAATTCCACAACTGGAAAGAACTTTTTTGTGTTTGTGGGCAGAAGTTGGAATACAACAGTGTGATATATGCGGGTTTTGCCCTTCAGTTACGTCAGTAATTTTTTCCATTAAATACTACTGAATCTTTGCAAGATTTTTACTCAAAAGTATTCCAAAGCCTTCTAGAAACCTGCAACACAGCTAATTCCTTCTTCTATGTCTAGCACAAATTCTTCTCCAAGTTTAAGAACTAAAACAGCAAGTAGAAACCTCTTCAGAGAGGAAGCCAAGACCAACGTATTCATGTGAAAATCCCAGCAGAATCAAGTTAGATGGAGGGAAATCATCCAAAATGAAATCTGGCAGAATAGCTAGCTGACATCTGGAGGGTTAGCAGAATGCTGGTATTCCTCCTAGTCAGAGTTATCAGAGTAAAAACTGCAGGAAATCAAGCCCTTGCTCTGTGCACAGGTAAAGCACTACAGCCACTGTTTGTCTACTGAACACTGGTCTGGCAGCACAACTCTGCCTTGGCTGAGAGAGGCAATCTCTGAAGTCTGATCTAGACTAAATCTCTTGGTGACAACAAATCTGAAGGATGTTTTGTCCTGACTAAAAATAAAAATGCCTGGTTGAATTCAGAGCAGCCTTTGCTGCTGACTGACCTATATGAAATTTAGTAGTTGAAAGTAGTTCAATGTTGTAGGTTCATTTAGTGAACCAACTTTTGTCTAGAAGCATCAGGAGAAGGTTTCCTCTTATCTTCAGAAAAATGGGTGAATCTCTTCTTGGGGAAAAAGCCAACACTAAAGAAATAAACATCAAAAGATGAAGCTGAGCATTAAGAATAAAATATGTGCTAAATTAGGGTTGTGTGTTTTGTCTTTCCTGTTATTAATGGCATTCTCAGAGGATACTGACTCAGTGACTGAAACACTTGTGGTTTGGGACCCATCCTGAGCCAATAATCCTAGAACCAGGGAAGCTCTTCCCTTTTCTTCACATATGGAAACTTCCAGACCCAGTTGCAGCACCAAGAAACATAGGCAGCAAAGCGCTCAATTTAAGACTCTGTAAAAGGGACTGGGTTATCATCTTGCGAGGTTATTCGGCTACTGGTGAGAATTTCTAACAGGGAACAATCAGGGTTTCAGCAGCCTGAGTACTCTTCCCTTCGTGCCCAGTCAGACCAAGAATTGCTTTTGCAAGTCATCGCTTCACCCCATCACTGGAAGGGGGGATTTGTCAGCCGTGGGCACAGACAGACCTCACCTGAGGTCCAAGGAACAGAGCTGAGGAGCCAGCCAGGGTGATTTGTTTGCCTTCAGATTCTCTCTCTGAAGTAAATTCCTGTCACTTCTCTGTCCACAACACTAACACGCTTGCAGCTGTTTTTATTTTGTTCCCGGTAGTAGATTAAAGGGCTGCACAGCTCAGGCTCAGTGCTCTGTTTACATTTGGCCATTTTAGCTTGATTAGAAATTCACCTTTTCCTATTACTCAGGTAGCAAGACTACCACTGTGGAAAGCACCTGCCTTTAGGGGAAGCAGATAAATAATTCAAACCTTGTATGAAAGTCACCTTCTTCTACCACTGTGCTTGATGTTTGATAGGACCCTCTAGCAATCACAATCATTGCAACATGTCCACTGTGTGACACTGGCAATGCTGAAGTGAGGCAGCATTTGTAAGGCCTCTTTTGCGTTCTAAATCCGCACTAAATACATGGTGTGTAGGAAATGAAACTTCCCAACAGTAGGATGCTAAAAGGAGTCTCCTTATCAGAGTGCTTCAGTTAGAATCATCATTTTATGTTTTCCCACTACTTGCCTTTGCCTCAGCAAGATAGCAATCCGGCTTTAAAAGTATTACTAATCCTACAGAAAAAGTATGTATTTTTAATTTTACAGTTAATAATTCTTAATTGTCTAAGTGATTTTAAAAGGACCCAAGCCAAAGAAACTTTAAAACCAAAAAGTTTACCCTATTTAGATGTAAAATGCTAACACAGTTCAAAAAGTCCAAGCACGGTTCTGTTGAACAAATTAGTTATGCATGCAGTGAAAGATGCCCGCAAGATGCTCACAAGCTAGGAACCTGGTGAAGGACTCCTAGGGTTTTCTTCTCATTTATTACATATTCACCTCCGCCTGTTTGTTACTGTTGCTAATTGTCTACATTTAGTCTGTTCTCAGGGCTAAACTATAGCAGTCACTCTATCACCTAACCACCCCTCACCAGCCAGCGAGAAGATGTGGGAAAAAGGAGAGCAGATTTGTGGGTAGAAGCAAAACATATTTAATGAAACACCACCAATACCAACAGGGATCTACGGAGTTATCCTCAGCTAAATGAAGATCCAGTCCTCACAATTGATGCAGGAGCTCCCCCTTCTCAGCAAACCTTCCCCCTTCATAATGCCCATGCCACGATGTGATGGGCTACGCCTGTAGCTCACTCAGGTCAGCTGCCCTGGCTGACCTGAAACAGCTGACAGCCTGCCTGGCATGACTGGGCTGGGATTCTGTCCCAGCCAAACCAGGACACCTTTGGTTTGCAAATTATTGCCTTGTGAGGGGGCTTTGGGAACTGCCTGGAACCTTACTAGGGCAGGGAGCCCTGTGTGTATACAACAGCAGGCAGTCCAGGCAGCAGTTCACAGGCTCGCACTTCACCCTACACATCTGGCTTGGCATGTTGTCTCAGTTGCATAAAGATGAGCTTGTGCTTAGGTCTTCACTGAACTGCATCGAGTGAGAGTAATCTTGCCTAAGGTAGCCCTTAAAATACCTAACTACTGTTTAGTGATAAAATCCAGGAACCTGAAGTGACGTGTGAGCAATTTAAAATGTCAGTTTTCAAATCCTTCCTGTTTTAAACATTTACAGTAGATAGCAACATTTATGAAATAGATCCAATGCTATTTTTATCTAATTGGAAGTTACTCCCAAAGTCTTTTTAGAAATGTGCTGGGATTTACAGCTGTGTAACTGAGAGACAAATTACATTCAAACAGCTGGACTGCACTCTGAACAGCAATGTGATGGGAAAGTAGCTCTGATTTCAGCCAAGTAATTGCTGCTCAAGCCTCAGTCTGCAACTGCTCGTTAGTACGTGCTGCTTCATGGACTGGGTGAATCCATAAATCCTTTCACTTCTGGCTAAGCCATGCCTATCCTCTGTGCTGCAGCTTGGAGCCCCTGAAGAGGAAAGTTTTGTGCTACACTCCAGGGTCCTGTGGGTATTTTGGTGTTCTTCTTCACCTGTCTGAGCTCTGAGAGCTGCTCCCTAACCCGTGTAATGGTAGTGCAGTGCCACTGCAAAGCACAGCAGTGGGTTGGTCTGTAAGAGCATAAATTCCACGTAACACTTCCCAGTTCATACATATCAAGAGTGTTTTCTAATTAAGAGGTCTCTACTGCTTTAAAGCTGTCAGTCAAAACTTGTTTCTTTTTGGTTTTGGTGGAATGGGAGATTTTCTTTTTTGAGTGACCTTAAATTACCCAGACTATACAATGGATGGCATGATCAGGACACTCACAGTGACCATTCTTCCCCTGGATTCCTCCCCCAGCATCTTTTGTCCAAACTACATCAGATCCATTCATGAGGTTTTCTTCTTCCAGTCTTACACTATTCCTAAAAAATTCACAAAGGCAGAATTGATATTGCAAAAAATAATGCCAGCAGGAAACAGAACGGCGACTGAAGCATTCTCATCTTGAGAAACAGGCCAACAAAGAGAATATTGTCTTAATTTTGTAGAAGTTTATTGCCAAATTGCTTTGACCTCAGCTTTAGACTTATCTATATGTTGCTCTGTAGCAAAATTTGGAATGCTGACAGAACAGCATCAGTGCTCACAGTACACTAATCTCATGATATCTTTTGCAGTTTGTCTTTATGCTCACCATGATAAAACAGCAGTCAAAAAAGGCATATTATGTCTAATTACTCTGATTCAAACTTGGATGTTATGCAATGGAGAAATACAAACCAGCCAACATTTTCTTGACTAAACTGCTGGTAGTATTCAACTTCTGCAATCTTTCAAAATGAAGTATTTATGAAGCTAAATATTTATGAAGCTTTTTCACTTAACAAGGTGCAATACAGCTTCTAAATATAATCCAGTTTTTGCTTGGAAGCCTGCTGCAAAGGGTCAGTACTGAATATTCCCGATAGTAGCACATAAGTATATGTGTAACTTGTGAAGCAGCTGATACTTCTTTAGAGAGCTATGCTTTGTCAGGAACATCACAGTCTACAGGGATGGCAATGAGAGCGATGTCTGCAGACATGAATAGGTCATCTGAGTAGTAACAGTCAAACAACATCAGATTTTTAAAGTCTGTAAGTGCAGACTTTGTGTAAAATCAGCAAACAGTCTCCATTTCTGCTAAACTAGGGTGAAATGAAGAAAACACTGCCAATAGAGGAATTCTGAAATTCACATTCACATCTCAAAACTGGTACAATCATACTTATACCCAGTGACCTGGGGTTCAAAAAATTCTGAAGTTAAACCATGTTTTAGAAGACCTCTCAAAACCACTGGCGTTAGGTACTTTAGTTAGTCAGTGGTGGAAACTGTGCACTTCAGAGCTGCTTCCTGGGCTGTAACTTATGCAGTGAGAATGGGGGAACTGGTCTGTGTAAACAACTTTTTACGATCATCTAATTTTACTTGAACAGAAAAGTGATGATAAACAATGTGGACCTAGTTTTTTTTTCACTTAATGCTTTTTTCCCCTGATGATAAATCCATTCAGTTAAAAAAGTCATAAAAATAAAAGATGGAAGCAAACAGGATTCAGTTTATTAAAGATCAAAATTGACATTGGGAGAAATACTGCTGTATAGAAAATTTACAAAATGAACCTCATATAAAATTCTGTGGTAGTTCATAATCTTGCAACATGTCTAATGACAATGTCCTGGGGGACAGGGCAGAATGAACATAGCTTTTTACATAGGACAGCATGACAGATAAGCTGAGATTTTCATTTCAGGGCAGAGTTTTTTTCATTTCTACTGGATTTACTGTAGCAGTTATTAAGGTCAATAAAGCATACCATTGACTCCAGGGAAGATGACAAGAGATACAGCAAACAAGCTGTTATTGATTTGGCTCAGGGACAATGAAATACCCACTGACCCATTCCCAGATTGGTTATTTACTGCTTTTGCTTATTGCTAGATGACAGCTAGCATGACAGATGTCCTTTATGTTTGTTACATATAAATATTCTATTTTGCTGGAATACATACATTTGTGATGCTTCAGAATCTCATGATGCACAGATGAGATGCAATGATCTGTGCAGTGAGACGCACAAATATAGATCTGCAAAAAAAATTAGAGTCTCTTGCTTAGCACAGAATGATCTTAATAAATGATACTCACCATCAAAGGAATATACTGGGCATGTATGTTTACATGTGCACCTAACATCTAAATACAAGTTTACATCTTCCTCATATATTATGAAAATTAATGGATGCCAATACCATGTCCAATTATAAACAATGTCAAGTTTTTTATTTTAAATTTTGGGCAATGATCTTATAGTTTATGGTATCATTGAAAGCCCTTGACAGATTTGTATTAAGCATGAATTACAACCGTCTGTGAATTCGAGGGTTGTGGTTCTATCAAAAGCTTCAGGTAATGTCATAAAGCACAGGAGAGAAATCTGATTCACTAAAATCCCAGTGGAATTACAGACCTGTAACTTCTGCCTTACTTGCAATTTTACATACAAGCCCTACGTGAGGAAATATCGATACATATTCAGATCAGTGAAAGTACCTGTACTAACCTCCCGGGTGGAGAAATGGTGTATCTGGGGTGGTGTGGTATGTATATTGATGCAGATTCCCAGGAGGCACTGGCAGCCTGTCCCAACTTGGTCACCACAACCCTGGGAAAAAGGATTTTCACCTTTAAAGGAGAAGGCAAGCCAGGTCATTTGTAAATCTAGCCCTTTTGATAATCCACTTTGCATTTTCCTGCCCAGTTTGTACTGCATGGCACGGTACACAAGGGAATTCTCCTTAGTGAGGATATGTCAGAGTAAGTCTGGCAGGTTACCTGCATTCTGGCTGTAACATTCACGTCCATCCCGTCCACAAATTTATAGCTTGTGTTTGATAACTAGAGACATGTGGTTCCTTCCATTTCTGACATGGAAAGAAAAGATGTCTGAATACTACTTTTTTTTTCATGTAGAGTCAGTGGACCTGGAAGGCAAAAGGAAGGCCCAGTTCCATGTCACCAGCCAGTACTCTGGCAGGTGCAGCCCAGTGCCAGTGAGTCACCAGGGCTCCAGGACTCCCACTGCTAGCCAGCGAAATGGATTCACGCACAATGAACTCCACACATCTTGTCAGTGTGACTCAGTCATATCCCTTAGTGCCTGTCCACATTGTAATGAAATGTCAACAAATAAAATGATACAGTTTTCATAATTTATACCTGGATGGGCTACACCTCAGCGTGTCTTCCCCAATGCTCACAATTTAAGATTTTTGTAGCTTTCTGAAAATGTTGCAGATCAAGCCATATTGAAAAGGTTAAGTAAATCTAATAGCTAGCAAGGGTTAAATAAATCTAATAGCTAGCAAGGAAAGCCCGGAATCCAGAGCTGGAAAAAGCCAGGACTTGCAGAACTTGGCACTTGTAAATACATTGTACAGGTGCAGAAATGCGACAGCTGTGTATGGCCATAGCCAAGGAGCAAATTAAAATTGCTCTTGAAATTCTCTTGCAATTAGTGCAGGGACATTGCACATCATCAAAGTCTGTGCTTGCAAGTGAAATGAATGCTCATGACATTAGCTATGTTTTGGTGTGATTAGCAGTAATTAAAAGGTGGGAAAAGTCTCTGCAGACCAGAAGATCCCAACTGCATTTGAAGTCTGATGTGGAGAACTATTTCAAATAACCTGCAGGCCACCATTTTAAGGTGGAAGCCACATCTGCCTGTTGGATATATCACCTTAACCCAAGTGGATTAGCAAAGGTCAGGTAATTTTCCTGTACTGATAGTATACCTTGTTCACCACCAGCTTATCTACAGACGATTTTTTAAGGAGAAAACACCTTTTACATTGTTCATGGTATCGTCTACAACATGTCTAACTGAACACAATGCACACATTTTTATTGAGATCAGTTTTTGAACTGCGTAACCCTAACACTGTACCCACATCAACAAAATGAAGCATGCCTTTGTGATGTCAGATGTGGAGACCTGAATTCTGCACGTGAGTTTGCCAATGACTTTCGTCTTGACCTTCGGCAACTCACTAAGAAGGACTACCGGCACACTGCCAGACACAGTTGACTCCCACGGGACTTAGTAAGATGTGTGGGAGGATTAGGCCTTCAATGCTGTGTCCCTGCACCCATGTACATAGTTGGATCTTCAAAGGAACGATTACCTTCTTTGCAAAGGTGTCCCTGACAAACATTTAAGACCTAAAGTTTTATCTGATACTCTTTCCTTCAACTCATCTTAAGCAAAGACAGACGGAGAAAAACAACTTCCTTCACCAACAGGCCTAATCCTATATTGAATCTTCTTGATGGACCAAGCCTCCCAACATAGCTGCTTTCTGCAGCACTGGCTACTTAGCCATGGTGAGAATAGCTGGAAAACTCTTCTACGAAAAAAAAGAGGGGGACGATTATCTCTGGAACCTATGGCAAGACCTTTCACTTTAGGACATAGTTCTGTTTGCAGTTTTAAAGTCCTGAAGCTTACGTACATACAGATGCCATATCAAAATGAGCAAACAAGTCTGCAGAGTGAAGTGCAGAGTGGACAGGAAATGCCTTAAGGTAACCCTGGCAACCTTAATTTTCTCCATTTGTGCAGTCTTTAATTTTGTCATCACACAGTAACAACTCTCCTTCAGCAGACTTCCCTGCCAGATGTTTATAGCAGCAGCAGCAACCACTAAGTTTAAGGGATCTAGGCAGTCTGTGCTGGAAAAATAATGAAAAAACTGTGGTAAAGTCCACACGGAAATTTACTGATCTTTCAGCTCTGATGAGAACCCCATAGTCCAGTTTTCACTTGTAAGACAGGGGAAAAACTGGGGGAAAGGAAGCACAAAAAAACTCCATGAGCAGTCCATCTTACATAGAAATGATACTTCTAGGATGTTGACATGAGTTTGTCCAACTCCACAATATGTCTAAAAGCAGCTATGCTGCTAAAAGTCCAATCCTGATTACTACCAAGCTCCGCCTCTCAAGGATTCCTAGCCATCAAGTTTATTTTTCAAACAAGAGCTTGCTCACTTAACTGAAAAAAAAAAATCATTATATTAAAATTTTATTTTCAATACACAACAGAATATTTTTCAATATATAACATTTTCTTTACAAAGTCCCTTTTGGGAGAAATTGTTCCCCTGGAACTCTCGCAAATGTGGAGGCAACAGAGGAACAGTAACTGTTATACTGTTTATATAGGCTCTGTTTATAGCAAACACCATTGCTGATTTTGTGATTTTATAAAGAGACTGCAGCTGGAAATGCAGTAAGATTGTTCTCCCCACTCCCACTGGATTAGCTATGCTAGGATTTTGTGCTGAGGAGGCTAGCAACTGGAGTTTTCCCCAGTACTAGAACTATAAATAATAATTCCCTCCTCTCTAGCCAGTGGAGCTAGTAATCAGGCTATGCAGAGCTTCTAAAGCAGTTGAGGAATATCTGCATTTATGAAATATTAAGTATTAAAGAGCCAATTGGCTACTAATTTATCCAAGAAAAATATACTTCTGCATGAAATTACAAAAGTAAAGATGGTACAGAGGAAAAAAAAATATTTACCTGTGCTGTCTAGATTGTAGCATTTACTGCATGATGGCTGAGTAACCAGCCACCTTATGATTTATTTGTGAATACATGGGTTCTGTATGGGTCAAATTCACTATTTTTCAGTTATGAGTATAAAGCAGAAAAGCTGTAAAATGGAAATCTGTGTTTAACTCAGATGTGCAAGTACTGGAACATCTGGAAAATTCCTCCAAATTTCGATCTCTGAATTTGAATGCTCTGAAGAACGAGGCAATCGGATCACAGGCATCCATTAGCAATCCCTCGTATCTCTCCTGGAGTCAGTTATCCCTTGTAACAGTTGTCATGTTAAAATTTCACGTGTTGGCCTCAAAACTAAAATCAGGTTATTAATCAAAGACTTTGAGAAGTATTTATGACAATGTTTTTCCCCTATTTTATCTCCCATTACGACAGGATCCAAAGGTTTTCATACCCAAGGGCAAATACAGCTGTGCTGCTTTGAAATAAGAATTTCAGTGTGGAATTTAAAATCAACGGAACACCTTAGTCCAGACCAAAGATATTCCATCTGTTTAATTAAAATGATAGGACAGAGGTTATATGTCACCTGATACTGAAAATTTAGTTTGTTTGTTTGCATGTTTGCGATGTTTATTTTTGTTTTCCAGTAAGGCAGGGAGGACAAAGGTCTCTCTCAGCTCTCTGCCTCTACTTTTTCTCCTGTAAAATTATGACATGGGCTGGCAGAGGTGCTTGTAGATGGGAAGGGGATGGCAAAAAGCACCTTGTCTTGTCAAGTTTCCCCAGGGAGGGTCTGCCTCTGCCCACAGAGGTGTTTTCCCTGCCCCACGGTGTCAGGAGCTGGGCTGTTGCAGATGCCCACTGACCACTCTTCATCCTCAGGCTTGGGCCCTCTGCCAGGCCTGGGCTGAAAAGGGCCAGGGGGGGAATATTTGCAAGGGGAGAGACCAAGAGGAATCCAGAAATGTTGGCATTTGAGGGTGAACCAGAGGAAGAGCTTGGAGACTGTGGCAGGGACCCCCGGGGGGACTCCTGCTGAGGGCTGTGATGGAGCGGATGTGGAGCTCACAGAGCCCGGAGAAGAAGCCAAAGCACCCTCACACCAAAGCCAAAGTTTTGGCCCTGTCTCCAGGTGGGCCTCAGCAGAGGCAACGGCCAGCATACAGCTGTGCGTGGTTCATTGCCACGTGCCACGCAGGGAGCAAGGCTGTGACAAAGACCCAGACTCAGAGGGCAAATTGCATGCCTTCCCCTGGACAGTGGCTCCATGGGTGGCAAGTGGACTCTGGACTTGACCTGACATGGGCATCCTCATGCTCTAACTAGATCTCTGAAGGGATCATAACTAACTCTGAAATATGATATACAGTTCTTGGAAGAATCCCTTATCAGGATTCCTCTAGAACCCAGATATCACTTCCATTGGCAGGCACTACTTCAGCAAGAAGACAGAGTACTCTAATAGTACTTCCAGTAGTTTCTGTTAAGCACAAGGAAGTGCTAGGGACTTGGCATTAAAAACAAACCAATAAACAAACAGATTTTGCCCTAAGGCCCCTAAAAGTATAGCTACTCTACTTTTGAGGTCTGGTCAGGAGGATGTAGACTGTTGGATCCAGCTGACTCAATCCATGCCTAGGAGCAGAATGAGGTGGCAGGAGGTTGCCTGTCTTCTATCCCCCCACCTGTTCTCCCAAGCACTTGTGAGCAGCAGGAGACCTCCTACGGTGATGTGAAAAACACTGCGCACTTGGGACAAAGGCAAAATCCAGGCATGTTGTAACCAAAAGATTTAAAATAGAGATTCACTTCAATAGTTCTGTTCACAGGATTAGAAACTTTCAAGAAGCTTTAAAAATTTTTGTTCGGAGAAAATGCTGTAATGGGTCTGCCTGAGATGCAGCCCTCACCGTGCTGTGCAGTGGTAGCTAGATAACACACCAGTGTTTTGACTACTACTGAGTAGGGCTCATACAGCACCAAGGCTGCTTCCCCAACATTTCCCCAGTAGGCTGGGGGTGGGTAAAAACTTGGGAGGGGATATAGCCAGGACAGCTGACCCAGACTGACCAAAGGGATATTCCATACCACATGACGTCTGCTCAGGAATATAAGCTGGGGAAAACAAGAAGAAGGGGGGGACATTCGTTTCGCGTTTGTTGTCCAGAGCAACCGCTACACATCCCGGAGCCCTACTTCCCAGAAAGTGGCTGCACATCGCCTGCTGATGGGGAGTAGAGAATAAGATCTTTTGTTTTGCTTTTGCTTCCACGCGCGGCTTTTGCTTCATTAAACTGTCTTTATCTGACCCATGTGCCCGTTGTTATATTTTCTCTCCCCTGTCCAGCTGAGGGGGAGTGGCTTTGGTGGGTACCTGGCATCTGGCCAGGGCCAAACCACCACAAAACCTTATTATAAAGCATGCACTAAAGAAAAAAAGTGTAAGGTATTTAGTTATAGTTACAGTCCAGAAAAAAGTGTCAGTGGATATGAGGAAGACGTGCCAAAAGAACCAACAGTTTCGTGGTTAAGGCAGTGCATCTGCTGTGTGGGATAATAAAGTCCAGATCCTGCTTTAAATTAGGGAATGTGATTTTCTTGCTATTAATTTAATTGTTTTCTTATTCATGCCAGGAGCAAATTTAAATTTACTTTTGGGAGGTCAAAATTCACTTCATGTTCTTGCAGATGGGCTGAATTATTTATAGTGCATAAAGTTAGTAAAAAGATTAGTAAAGAAGCTTTTTTTGGGGTTAATCTAAATTTGTATTAGCTAACCAACTTTGGGTTTGATCTATTTGGAAAAAAGATCAATTCAAAAACAGTAAGAAATTATTTACTGACAATTAATAACTCTGCCCACATTTTTCCAGGACTGTAAGTCCTTGAGTAGTATTCACCAGATACCAAATGGCAAAAAAGAACATGGGAAAGTATATTACCTTCACCATCAAATTTACATCCATATGCATAGCCAGCACTTGTGTTTCTGCATTCTTCTCATTACCCCATGAGAATGCAGTAATCCTACTATTCCCATTCAGATAAATACTTTTTTTTCTTTCTTTATTGTGAAAATAACAAGAGGAATTGTCCCTTGGGGAAACAGAACTGTAACAAAAGTCTAGATATTTTATGCATTGCATCATTAATGTATTTTGATAAATAGCTTTGATAGTGGAGCTCCTATCCCCACTGCTCCTTCAGCTTCTTGATCAGAGCTTGTTCTTCAGGTCAGCAATTCAACTCATCAACACTTTTCAGTTTCATTAACTTTGGTGTTATATTCACTTGTTGGTATTTTCATACCTCTTGTATTTCTTAAAGATGTCTCCAAACTTAAATCTTAATGGTACTATAGAGCACTTAAATTGGTTTACAACTAATGTAATGGAGTTCTGCTTGTAAGAATAAGGTGATTTTCAGTGGTATGACATACAAGCCAAGCTGACATTCCCAGCTAACACAAGCTAAACACCACATCTCAGCATTTTACAGAATAACTTCAATACATATTCTCCCTAAAATCAGCTGGGATTTTAAATTAAGTGTAACTCGATAGCTTGAAGGAGGGGCTGAAAGAGCCAGTGCTCATCCCCATTTCTGCAGACCCCACTGGAAGCAACAGAACTTAACCCCAGTGGGGAGACAGAGTGGACGCCTGTATGAGCAGCTCACCAAATACCTTCATGCATGCAGTGCGAGAACGCCCTCTGAGCTGTGGGAAACAGTACAGCCACATCCCCAGGGCTCCCCATCTGGGCTAATTTACATGAGCTTTCCAGTGTCTAGTATCAGTTCACTTATCTCTACCTATATCTCTGTATGAAACCCCTTTTAGTTCAAAACCCTTTTAATTCAAAACAAGTTTAGCATAAGCTTGTCTAGAGTTGATGATGTATTCAAGGATGTTTAGGGTTGGTTTTTATTTTCAGTTTATAAAACAAACTGAAACTGATTCATATACACACATGCCTGGAATTCTACGGTATTTTTGGAAATGAACCACTTATGCATAAGAACCTATAAAGTCTAATGTTCATAATTTTCTACAGCATCTTTTATACAAGGATCTAAAAGCCTTTTCCTAATATTAAATATGCTTAAACAATCCATGTGTTATTCAAATTTTAAGGAAAAAGTGACACACAAAGAGGTTGAGTAATTTGGCAAAAATGGACACATAAGCCGGACACTCTGGACTCATGCCTTAGTCAGAGAACAATTCTATTGGGATCAAGTATTCAGCCTACTCTGCTAAAATTAGCTAATTAACAGTATTATGAAGTGAGAGACTTAATATTCCAGTAACACCTATAAGATGACTACAGTTTTTAATACTTGAAAGAGTGTCTGGATTGTGACACCATATGAAGGAGAACACATTCATTACTCACTAACACATTACCATTCACAGAAAAGAGTAAAAAAAAGAGTAATTTCTTTTTGTAGATAGTGAACACATGGACATTAAATAAAAAGAAAAATCATAAATGAACCAGAAGTGTTCAGGAATTCATCTCCCAAAATGTAAGCTTTCATAGCAATGTATTTTTTTTTTTAAAGCTAAGTTAAATTTTCAAATGCGCATATATTGGATAAATAATAATACAAAATGATATCTAGCTAACCCATTATATAAGTAAGGAAATATTTACTTCTTGTAAATTCAGAGACTAACTTTCAAAGAAGTCAAAATACAGCTTAACAGTGTCTAGGAAGGTATCTCTTATAGTGTTATTAACAATGTAAAATTATCCTAACCTACACTAAATATTATTATTCTGATATGGTAAATAAACATATTTACTGATAATATCTATTACCCTGTCTTGTTTAAAGTAATTTATTAGCAGATGAGCAAGCAAACTGGCTCTGGCTTCTGTGTCTGGAAAGCCTCTCTCTATTTCTCATTTCTCTTTGGCAGTGACTTCTAGACATTTTATTTTCTTTTAGCATAAGTGAAATTAAACTGAACATAGGCTTCTTATGATTACTTTTCATATATGCTAAGTAAGTTGCTCTCCATACTATCATATTCTCTCCATATTATCATATTCTTCTATCTCTTAAGGTTATCCTATACTATTTCCTGTATTTCCTTGTGGTAGCTACAGTTAAGCGTAAAGAACTGTAGAGTAAACAACAGGTTTACAGGAAGATCTAAAGCAATAAAGTGTTTCAAGTTATCCTGGATCCAATGAAATTCAAGGATGAGGATATATTTGTATCTCTTGAAATATTTTATTGCCTAACAGCGTACTTTCAACATAGGTGACCACACGGACAAACTTGAATATTGTTTGTGACAAGGCTTAAATGGCTCATCAGGGAATTTAAGGTTATTTTTCTTTGTCAGAGTTTGCCTGGAATGAGTCTGCTGGGCTAGCACTGTGACTGATTCTCTTAGGTCACCACCAGGCAAAAAATAATATGTTTTTTCCTGTGCCCTGGGCAAACCTCTGTTAAAATTAGGAAGTAGGTTTGTACCTATCAATTAATCTCAAGAGAGTATTTTGAGGAAATTTAGGCTGATGTTAATTCTAAGGGTGCTTTTATATAATCAAAACACAGTAAACAGGCAATGGGAGGTGGCAGGAAGATACAAGCTTGCTAAGGAATACCTTGCAGGAAAATCATTCTGTAGAATATGCAAAGCCACCAGTATGGTCCTCTGCTACTTCTCCCTGTCAGCAGGTCCATGACTAGCACATCTCCTTTTCTCCGGCTCTTATTAATCTCAGCTGGTCTTACAAGTCTTTGGCTATTTTTATGCTGCACCATAATTAATGTCCAGTATAGATGACTGGGAATTCTCCAACCAAACTGACAGAAGATACCAATGAATAAGAACAGATTGTGGGAATACGTTAATATCAGTGGAAATTTCATTTGGGAAGACTTCCGATCCAAATCATATACCTTGCAATTGCCGATGAGCTAGGCTCAGTTTTAAATTATTCCTTGGTCTGACTCTGCAACCTAATCACCAGGCTGCAGGCGAACACTGAGTGGATTTCCCAGTCTCTGCTGTTGGAATGGCCTGCTTCTCATGATTTTTCACGATGTTCTGTAGAGCAAGGACCTGAACTGTAGTTCCCACCATCCCAAGTTACAGTCCTCATAGATGAGCTTGCCAAAATATTTAATGATTAACACGGAAATCTTCAAAGGAAGAAATTGAAACATCCTGCTCATTTCTACTCTTTCCAAGAATAGTCAGCCTGAGGGTGTTAACATGTTCCTGTATAAACGAAGACACAAAAATAAGGACTTAACCCAAGTGGCCTAGAGGATCACCCAGGCACATTAGCTATTCTGGGACAAATTCCTTCATCATCTTGGTGGATTTGAAATAGTTTTTAACACACAAATTGGCATGGTATAGGGAAAAATACATTCCCACACAGTTCTAGCCCTATGGCTATATGGAGTTGCACCAAAAGCTCATCTGGCTCCCAGGCCTCTGAATCCAGGCAAACACAAAGTTAGCTTAAAATTGTTTCCTGCACCATGATTACCATGAGTTGGTTCTGGCCCTTTATAAATTCTCTTCTGCATCTGTAGAAGAATCTGTTCAGGCAAGATTTAAACTATACATTTGACTTGATACTGGTTTGTTTTGCCCACCCCTGCATGATCCTCAAGTATAAACTTTCATATATGGCTCTTACTCTGCCTGTGGGTACAAGAAGAAGATTTCTACGGTGATAATGCCCAGGAGTGCTGATCTGAGGTATGGTTCTACTGTCCTAGACAATGATACCATGAAAAGAAGGTCCAAGTCTGAAGAACTTCCTCCCTCATGTACATCCTCCAATACTTATATCATCTAAGAGGTTGAGTTTTGGTTTGGTTGGTTGGTTTTAAAGGAAGTAAGCTGGGAGACAGAGGACAAACAGTGACTGATTGAAAGCATAGTCTCTCTGCAGGCTTGGAGGACTTCTATGTGGAAATCTGGTCAGGAAGTAATGTTTTTGGGAACTGTAACAGTTCTGCATGTTTCCTATTCAGCTGTTACCCAGGTGGACCTTGAAGGAATTTCCTTTTAGAAATGAAAGAAGAACATATGGTAGTATCTACGTGCACTATTAAAGTACTTGAATATAAACACAGTGTCCTGAATTATTTTTTATTTAGAACAGATGGTATTTAAAAAGGGAATACAAAGGAAGTACTTAAGATGGGATATACACAGTACAAAACAGGTGAGTAAGAAGAAAGGTTCCAGTGTTGTTTTGCAAATTAAATCTCTTGCTGGAAAAACAAGGGTACTCACATTTTTAACAGAATAGTAGCAAAACTAAAATTAGGAGCCTCATTTCCAGCCGTTTATGCAGATGTCAAACATTGACATTGTTTTTATTTAGGAAACATGATAGGCAGGACTTGTGATGATGATGCAAATCGTGACTGAAGTGTACTGGCAAAGAGCTGCAGGGGCTGAAGGAAATATGCATAATGTCTGTTGAGTCTGGATCTGCTCTATACTGTTAGTCACCCAGTTCTGCAAAAACTGCTGCTGTAAACCATCAAAGGCTGGGGGATGTTCAACTCCTGCAACACTGGCTAGAAATGGGAGGATGGTTAAGTCTACCTTTCTCATTCAGTGACACATCACAAATTCATTGCTTCACAGGACTCTTACAAGTCAGCGATAGCTTCTTTTAGATCATCAGCTCTTCCAACATCATCAACTTCCTAAATGTCAAAGCACTCTCTCACTTTTTTTTTTAAGCAACCGAGATGGGGTGACTGTGTTTATGGTGCAGAACTGGGCATCCAGCAGTCTATCTTCTGCTCCCTATAACACTGGCGAATTCTTGTCTGACCTTGGCTTGGGATGTAGTGCCATGAGTCAGTTACCTTGTATTTAAAAGAAACCAAAGCTTCCCTGCACTCCACAAGACCTGTCAATTCCATTTAGTTATGATAAAAGGAATGATTCTTTTTGTTGAATACATGTAAATATTTTATACTTCATTATGTTAGTCATAACCACAAATATTACATGTTGCCCAATATGAAAAGGGAATCAGAACATGTTTCAACAGAACAGTTCTTAACAGTGCTTTAGCAAAGATACCCCTGCTTTGTAGTTTTCCTTTTGCAGCAGACGTCACAACTACTAATGAGAGCTTGTCCATTGATATAATCCAGATTAGTATCAGGCAATTCAAACCGTTCATCAAAAATATTCATTTGATCCTCAAAATCCAGGTGATAAGCTTATCTTTCAAGACTTGAACAATCTTTTTGGACTACTTTCTCTTTCAGCTTCCTACTCTTCAGATTTTTTTTTAATGTTTTCAAGGTTTTTTTCTGTAGCTACAAAGACATGCATTACTTAATTTGAAAATATATTATTTTCTTTCATTTCTAGTGTCTTTAAAAAGCACCTATCACTTCACCTATCCTTGATAATATCACAAGATTAACCTAATATTATTACTAAAACCTCTGTGACCTTAAGAATTAAAGTTTCAATGGGGAAAGAGTCACGTGATAAAAATGTGTGCTATATGCAAGCACGTAAACTTACAGGTATGTAGCCCTAAAAGACTTCCTTATCTATGTATCAATTGGGTTTGCATGGCAAAGTTTTTGTAGCGGGGGTGCTACTGGGGTGGCTTCTGTGAGAAGCTGCTAGAAGCTTCCTATATGTCCAACAGACCTAATGCCAGCCGACTCCAAGAGGGCCCTGCAGCTGGCCAATGCTGAGCCCATCAGTGACAGTGGTAGTGCCTTTGTGATAATGTATTTAAGAAGGGGAAAAAGTTACCATGCAGGAGCAACTGCACCCAGGGAGAAGAGTAAGAATATGTGAGAGAAACAACTCTGCAGACACCAAGGTCAGTGAAGGAGGGGCAGGAGGTGTTCCAGGCACCGGAGCAGAGATTCCCCTGCAGCCCATGGTAAAACCCATGTTGAGGCTGGCTGTCCCCTTGCAGCCCATGGAGGACCCCACATGGGAGCAAGTGGATGCCTGAAAAAGGCTGTGACCCAGTGGGAAGCCCACACTGGAGCAGGCTTCTGGCACGACTTGTGGACCCATGGAGAGAGCAGCCCACACTGGAGCAGGTTTGCTGACAGGACCTGTGACCTCACGGGGGACCCATGCTGGAGAAGTCTGTTCCACTGTACCCCGTGGAAGGGACTCTCACTGGAGCAGTTTGTGAAGAACTGCAGCCTGTGGGAAGGACTCATGTTGCAGAAGGTCGTGGAGGACTGTCTCCTGTGAAAGGGACCGCACACTGGAGCAGGGGGAGAGTGTGAGGAATCTTGGCTATTTTGGAAGCCATCTTTTGCTACTGTTCAGTCCAACACACTTGTAACACAGAAATGAGGCCTGCAGTAGCTACACAAGGTCTATGGCTTTTATCAGTATAATACTATGAATGCTGAAGTAAAAAGGTGAGTAACATGACAGTCAGAGTATTGCTTTTGATCAAAACTACCTAGGAGAGAAGTGAAATTGTAGTGAATGGTACTCTTACATCATGACAAAACAGGGATAACAGAGGGGTCTCAGACACTAAATAGTATCTCTGTGTAGGTGGATAGAAGAAAACAACTAAACTGAGAGAGTGACATTTAGGTGATATGAAAAAGTCAAGAAGAGAGATGTGAGAAAATTTAGGATGACATCAGTAAGTGAATGGACAACATGCTGACGAATGAACTTCAATACTGACTGGTGGGCAAAGTTTAGACTACTCATACCTGCCTTGTGGTTTCTGCAAGGACAAGATACATTGGCCTTATCATTCAAGCACTGCATTGGGCATGCCTTGCTCCCTGATGCAACTGTACCCCCGCCTTCATCCAGAAACTGCTGCCTGAGCTAGTCTCAGGCAACATGAGCTTTCCCTCCCTAACCTGGCTGAAACCAAGCTATTTCTGCCCTGCAGGTGAAGGAGGCCGCAGTCCCTCTCCCACTTCACTTCTCCCAGGGAATGGCATGTGATTTCTATAGCTGTATCCCTGCCTACAGCTTTGTAAATCACTGCAGGAAATGGAGCTGGCTGCCCCTTGTGCTTCAAGGACAGCAGGGTAACAGTCTGTACCTGATGTAGAGCTATTGCAGGGTAGTCAGATGTACATGGAAGAAGGAAAATAGTGCTAGGAGACACAGCTGTCCGTAAACTGTGGGTTCAACCTCACCTGGTCATCCTCTCTCAAAAAGATTGCTATACAACTGGAAGACTGGAAAACCTTCCAAGGAGTAAACGTTAAGACTAGTTAAGACTATTGGAGGAACATGACAATGACAAAAAGTAGTTTCAAGGAAGTTTTTCAGAAGGCGGATAAGGAGTTCATGCTGTCCCTCGTTCTCTTTACTGAGGCAGAGATGGGAAATGTCTGCCAAGATATTCTTCTATTATACTTGACAAAGATCTGTAGGAAATAAATATTTGGGATTTTCGTGCCTTTAAGCTAATGCAAGGCAACGACTGAGTGGACCAGAATTTTTTACAAAAGCTCTCCTAGAACATGCAAGTGTACGATGGAGTAGGGCCTAAGTATCCTAGAGGCAGTCTCCAGAAAAGTGAAGCAATACTCATTGGTCAGAGAATTTCTGTGCTTGAGGGCCAAGGTACTTTACGTCCAGCAGGTGGGTTTGCTTTACTTCCAGTCAGTGCAACTCCAGAGGAGTTACACCACTCTCAGAGCTGCTTCACTGCATTGCGTGGAAACATCAGTCTGCTCGGGTAGTTCAGGACTCCTTACACCATACCTCATTGCACGATGAAGGCATTAGCCCCGTGTTCAACACACAGTGGACTTCTATCTCACACACAACAGTTTTAGACTTGGGATTGTTCAATTTAAAAACCAAAGAGGACATCTTCACTGCGAATACTGCTGCAACCTGCTACTCTGGCCTTATCAAAAGGAATAGTGGTATATTACAAGACTTGACCTGGGTTGGAACTTGCAAAACTATTTAAGTAATGGGACAATTAGTGTGTTTTATGCCTAGTGGAGTCCCAGGCTGCTGTGGAACTCACAGGCCATACTAACTAGTTTATAGCTAGTTCAGTCAGGTCTATATTGTACTGTCTTCACAGAAGTGGCTTCAACATAGACAGCCTATCACAAAGGAGAGCTCAAAAGGCATTAATGATTTGTGCTTTTCCTTCTATCATTCAAATTTTGAATGAGAACACCACATGGTTAGGACTGGAAGAACAAAACACACTCACAGACTTTTACGGACCTAGATGTAGGTGCATGCTCAGCATCTGGAGTTAGTGGTTTATGGTCTTCACAATAATTCTCTAATACAAGTAACATTTGATTAAACTTTCCTATCAAAAAGACAACTCACCTATGCTATCAGCAGTTGGTAAATGATTTATAAGATCTGCATCCAATAACTTGGTAAGAAAAAAAGCTGGAGTACATTCTGCTGTTAACACTGTCACAGTCAATGTCATATCTAAAATAGATCTTGTCAGTTTTAGTAAAACAAGTGCTCTAGTGAGTAATTTTAACCTTAAATTATAAATGCAAGCACAAATTACAGTTTATAGGAATTTCACAGGATTTTACCATTTTACAAAATACATGGTTAAGAACACACTTCCCTCACCCTCAGGTGAGGATGTACTTTAACCTCTAAATGGCTTCACTGGAAAGACTCAACAATTTGTCAGGATTAGTATTTCTAATATAAGACTTGACCAACTATAAGTTAAGAGTGTCGAAAAGGATGGAGTCACGCAGAGACATAACTAGAGGAAAGTATTTGATCATCCTTTAAAGTCCTAGGTATTGTGTAAATAAATGTCTTCCTTTACTCTGCTGACTTCGGATTTGGACATGAAGTTCGTATATATATTTAATCCAATATCATGAAAGTTCATAGAAGAGACCTGTACTTCAGGACTAAAAATCAGATAAGACCACTGCTAGAAAAAGAAAAAAGCCCAAACAGTTGTGGCAAACTCGGAAAACCCACTCAACATAGATATTTATGCTAATAACAGAACACTGGCATAAAAATTATTATTGGGTTATGCAACATGATGTATTCTAATAGCGAAAAATTGACACTAACTAGTGTTGTTAATACATGGCATCAGGTAAAAAGAGTTCCTGATCTGAGTTTATGAGGTATATTAGACTGATAATATAAAAGTCATAAGCACTGAAGAAGCTGCTAAGGGTGAAAAAAGGGTGTCTGACAAACAGTAAAGTTCAGTGCAAAAAAAAGATGAGTTCTATGCTTGTTTCTGTTTATTTTATCTGCAGCATGAGGAATCAGAAATGCTGGGATGCAGAGAAGATTTGATAGAGAGCTCATTATCCAAGAAAGGACTTTCAATATTCCGTGGTCAGAGGTGAAGCTCACAGAGATAAAGTTCACACCACAAATCAGGTTCAAGCTTTAAAGTAAGTTTAGCTGTTCATACTATTTACACGGAGACTTCATGTTTTCCTTTCAGAATGCTATGCTTTTACAGTATGTTACAGTTTACCATGCTGGATGGAAATTACTTGGTGAAGAAGTTGTGTGGCCTCTGTTAAACAGATAATACAGAAAACAGTAAACCCTGACTGGGAAAAGTCCAGTCTTGCTTACCAAGACTAGTTTATTTATTTATTTATTTAATTTTCAAAACTTATTTCTGCAACTGGAAGGAGCTCAGGGCTGGAAGTCCTGCTCTTGCAATATCCACCAGTGATGAACAGTTATTTAATCCATAGAGGCCTGTTTGAATTCCTTCCCACTCCTTACATTCCCCTCTTTAAAACTCCGTATAACGAGAATATTTCAGATGCCAAGTCAAGAGGCTACACAGACTGTTTGGAGGAGAGATAACACCCCTAATTTCATTTTTCTGTTATCAGACGGGTAACAGTTCTGAAATGGGGCTCTGTGTGAAATATCTGGTACAGTGGCATACCCACTGTGCATAGAAGCAGTATAATTATACACATCCAGGACTCAAAAGTAGTGGTGCTGGGCACATCTCAAGAGATTTGGCAGTTTGGGTCAGGACTGGGAGCTTCAAAGAGTTGTCAGATTTGTGTTCACAACACCAGCCTCTTCTTGCTTTTACAGATGACTTCTTCGCACTCATAGGTGCAATTGCATCTAAGCATTACTTGTAGGTTTTCCTTGCTAGATGTGAAATTCTGCTCAAAGGAGGAAAAAACAAGTCCAAAGGGTAGATTTACCATTTTAATTTCATTTTTGCACTGGTAGGAATGATCTGTTTTGTGTCCTGTCAGGTTACATATTTTAAAAAGAGAATCCAAATACTTTCTTGTTTGCTTGTATTTTTCTTAACATAAATATAGTCCATACTAATCTTTTCTAGTTTGGGTTGTTGGGAGTCCTCTAAAATCAGGTGTCTAGTTTTGAAGTCTGCACACATGATTATACAACACAAATAAAGTAACCACACATTTTTTTCTGTGCAAACTCAAGAAAAAGGATGGTGAATTATTTCAAAGCAACATCATCTTTTAGCCAATTGAGAAACAACAGGAACAAACTCAAAAAATACTCTGTCAAGATTGTGTACCTGCATTCAGAGGTACTGGAGAACACCACATATCCTAAATCTGCTTGAAAAAAAAAATCAAAGAAATCAGAGGGATGTGCTTTTTTTACACTTCTTAAATTATATCAGTTACATCAGCAATAAGTCATCTCTGCTCTAAAGTTTGTACTATTTCTTGGTAAGAAGTCAAAAAATTGGCAACAATGACTTTTAAGTACATTTAGGAAACCGATGTATACTCTGAGGTGTGGTTAACTATAGTGATCTTTGCATTACGCACGGAAAAAAATACTTTATAAACAACCGAAGTTAAGCCTTGCCCCTTGATGCCATTTAGGACTCCTTTTATAAAATGCCTAAGTATTTTTTGAACACATTTCTGAGCTCATCAGAAGTCTTCCCTGCTTTGATAGGAGTCTCTTGGATAACAGACAACTGGAGTCACTCTGCTAAATCAGTAAAAGCTGAAGATTCCTTAAATATATTCCTTCTAAACAATTGCAGGGTTAGAGTGACAGATACTGGGCTAAGCAGATTAATCAATATAGTTTTAAAAAGCCTGATTAAAAGCATTCTCATTTGTTCCTCCTCAGCACCTCAACTCTTTCTTTATAATTACTCTCAGTAAGAAATGTCATGGAGCTGATATAGTACTAGAACATGCCAAGGAACACATTTTACAGTCCATCTTAGAATCATCAAATAGTTTGGGTTGAAAGAAACCTTCAAAGGCCATCTACTCCAATCCCCCTGTAGTGAGCAGGGACAGTGGACAACTAGATCAGGTTGCTCAGAGACCTGCCCAACCTGACTTGGAATGTTTCCAGGAATGGGGCTTCTACCACCCCTCTCTGGGCAACCAGTTCCAGTGTTTCACCACCCTCATCATAAAAAATTTCTTGCATATATCTAGTCTAAATCTACCTTTTTTTTTTTTTTTTTTTTTTAACTTTAAAACCATTACTCCTTGTCCTATCACAACAAACCCTGTTAAAAAGATTGCTCCCATCTTTCTTATAAGCCCCCTTTAAGGACTGAAAAGCCACAATAATGTCTCCCCGGAGCCTTCTCTTCTCCAGGTTGAACAGCCCCAACTCTTTCAGCGTGTCCTCATAGGAGAGGAGTTCCACTCCTCTGACCATTTTTGTGGCCCTCTTCTGGACCTGCTCCATGTCCATGTCTTTCTTGTGTTGAGGGCTCCAGAGCTGGATGCAGTGGTGAGCCTGTGCTCTGCAGGTGTGGTCTCACCACAGCAGAGCACAGGCAGGGCTGAAAGCAGGAGGGTGAGCTACAGCACATCCTGCCCAGTAGACAGTGGGGATACCGTTGTTGGTGAGATATAGGGAACATGGAACTCCTTTAAAAAACAGTCTTTGTTACCCCTGTTCTTTATGGAAAACTTTTTTTAGACAGGTCAGTGAAACACAGCTTAGCTTAACTATGTTTTGTTCATCAGCAGGTGCATTCCAGTACTTAACAAACAAGACTGTCCCACTGTCGTGTATAACTTCTCTATAAAGTGAGCAATTCTTTCAATGTGGTACCATAAAACGTCAGCAGAATCAGAAGAAAAGTAGGAAACCCAGTTCCCTCTTCCATGACTAATCGTGAAACTGCACTTCCTTTAGTTTTTCTTTATGATGCCAAATTTATAACTTTACAGAGATTACATTTCTCTTCCATGGACTGATGAAAGAAACCTGTCTCTACTACGCTTGCTGTCAGAACTTCTCATAGCACAGCACTAATGCACAAATCTTCTTCCTGGGGTGCTTAAATGCTGACATAACTGCTAAACAGTCAGCTTTAATAAAAACCTTCAGTTTTCACAACACTTATGATCTCCGGATTTAAGGCCATGCTGTAGGTACAGAGGAGCAAAAATCTACAGCTCTGAAAAAGAGAGGCTAAGCAGTGTGACCTTATCATGAATCAATTAAATTCCTTTCTGCCCACACGCTTTGTGGTTATTTATGACAAATTCAACAAGTTCAATGATGGGAAGAATGGAAAAACAGAATGCGTTGTGTTTCAGCTCTGCGTACTGTCAAAATGGACTTTTAACTAAGGTAGACCTGTTCTATTCTTTCTTACAGATCGCTACTAATCTGACAGTGTGCAGTACCTACAAGTGCAATTGCTCTCCCTTTACTGGCAAGTCATACCTTTGAAATGCAGAAACATCAAAATGGGACTGCTAGGCCCCTTGTAATAACTGTTCTTTAAAATGTATATTATATACTGTTTACAAAAGTGAGTAGCGTAAAGGAAAATCCATCAAGGTTAATGGAGTCCTTTAACTTTTATAGGTGGAAAAGTACAGTATTTGCCCCTTGTTTACATGCCAATTTGAGAAATTGCTTTGTTAGAAAAGTGATTTTAGTAACACATAGACTGTGACCTATCCACAAAATAGGAAATATTCTTTTGCTAGTTTCAAAATTAATTGTGGAAGGAAGAAAGGTACCGAAGTGGAAACAACTTCTGCAATCATGCAGTATATGCCAAGAATATGTTGAGAAAAGAACATCTTATAGACGGTCAGCTACTATGGGTGTCCCCTTCTTCTCCAGCCACGTGTTCCCAGCTTCTTATACAAGCTTGTGCCAGTTTGATGTAGCAGCAAACCAGTCCATAGTAAAAAAGAATAAATATTTATAACTATTTTGCCCAGTTGGTTTTTGATTGCTTTCGTGCCCTGGAACTGTTTTGCCAAGAAATCACCTAAGTGATATTGTTGTTACAAATGAGGGGATTGTAGCAGTGCTGGTTTAGATAAATTTGGGCTGCCTTGAAGCCACACTCTGCAGCCAATGTCCCAATCATAGACAACAACATTTCAACTGTATGCAATCTCAGCTTACCTCTTAGATCTCCATTTGATTCTACATTTGGTTTCACTTTGCACCAGCATTTATTTTGCTCTAATGTTATCGAAAGCCACTTACGATAAAAGTTCTTGGAGGAGAATAATGAACATGTTCTATGTTGTTTTCTTCTCAGAGTTCACTATGATGCACAATGGCACGTTATCTTGCAATGAGAAACACAGTACTGAGCAGCACCCAGTTAATTTCAATTGTATTGTGATCCTGAAGGGATCTGCCCAACAATGCTGTTTTAAAAAGTATTTAACTTTCGTGGGAAATGTCACAGACTTACATTGAAGCTTTTCCTTCCTCAATACAGCAGTCACAAACTTAATAACTTTAACCAATAGAGCCCTCAAGTTCCCACAAAGAAAGTATTTGAGAGCATTTGCAGGTCTGTAGAAAAGCGCGGCATGAAACGACTGGTAAATGGTATTGTTTTACGTTACATGTGTACTTATTGTTTCATAGCATAATGTTCAGCGAGGAAATACCTCTGACAGAGTGCACTATGAAAGCATGGGATTAGCAGCAGAGTCAGGATTGAATTAAATAAAACAGGGCTCTAAACATGTATTCTCTCTTTGGAGACATCGTTCGTTGCAGGTCACTATGAAGCAACATACAAAGGATAAGACAATTGTCTTATAAGGCAAGTTGTTGAGGACAACAGAAATGCATAGCTGAAAGATGTTATGAGGTTTAGTGGGTGATAAGATAGCAGATGGAATTCAGCTAAATGTAGAGCAATCCTAACTTTATATATAAGTTAGTATAGGATCTGAACTCAATGTTTCCACCCACTAACAAGACCTAGGGGTTATACTTTTCTGAAAACCTTGACTCAGTGTCCAGTAGCAAAACCAACCAGATATTAGGAAATTCTAAGTAAGGAATAGAGAAGAAGGGAGAAGGTATCATGCCACTATATAAACCCCTACATTTTAAATACTCCTACATCTTAAATACTTCATGTAGCTCTCTTACCATTTCAAAACATATGCAGGAGAACTGAAAAAGGTGTAGAGAAGGGAAAACATATGGAGCAGTTTCCGTATGTGAGGTGATTAAATGAGCTAGAATTCTTCAGGCTCAAAGAGAGATGACTGAGAAGTAATGACACCCATAGATCGCATGTTCAAAACAGAAAAATACTGTCCTCACACAACATGCAGTTAAGCTGTGCAACTATTCACAGCTTTGCTGTTGATACTAGAATTGTAGATGGATTTGAGAAGCCCCAGACAAATTTCTAGACACCATTTTGGCCGAGGACAGACCTGAGTACTTCAGGAAGGTACCCCTTATGCCTTATTATATTATTTCCTAAGCATCCGCTGTTGGCCTCTGTCATAGGTAAGACATTAGATGGACTCTTAGTATGGATCAGCATATTTTTCCTGATGTTCTTAATCAGGTCCTGAATCAGATAAAGCTGTTGGTAGCCACATATTTGATCAAATTTCTCCTGTGACTCAAGAATGATGAATTCTTTTGGCAACAATAAGCCTTGTGCAAGGGTTAAATAATGAGTACTATTTCTATTTTTGAGTATTAGACATACCTAACTGTTTCAAACCCTAGACAGTCTTGACCACAGTAAAACATGTTGTCTGAATGATTCTCTAATTTTAAGAACATCCTTCATAAACCACAGATTAAATTCAGTGCAGATTATTCATTGAAGACTCCAGACAAGTGAGGTTGATCACAGTAATATATTTCATCCTTCTAGAATAATCACAGTGGAAAGCATAGAATGAAGCATGCTCATTGAGAATCCAATGCAGGCCAAGTGTCCTTTCCCATCATAACTGCTCTTAAGCAGTGGCAATAAACAGATGCCAGTGAAGAGTAAGCATAGGGCATAAGGATACTTATCTCAAATAATCTCCTAGCCACCACATATTTTCAGATTGGTGTAGGCTAGGCCTAACATGATTTGTCTGTTTACGCTGAACTGATCTTTCCTCCAAGTTATAGAATCATTAGGTTGAAATAGACCTCCGAGATCAAGTCCAACCGTTGACCTAATACCACCATGCCTACTAAACCATGTCCTTAAGTGCCACATCTACGCTTTTTTGAACACCTCCAGGGACAGTGACTCCTCCACTTCCCTGGGCAGCCTGTTCCAATGGTTGACAACTCTTTCAGTAAAGAAATTTTTCCAAATGTCTAGTCTAAACCTCTCCTGGCACAACTTGAGGCCATTTCCTCTTGTCCTCTTGCTTGTTACTTGGGAGAATAGACTGGCCCCCACCTCACTACAACCTCCTTTCAGGTAGTTGTAAGAGAGCCACAAGGTCTCCCTTCAGCTTCCTCTTCTCCAGACTAAACAACCCCAGTTCCCTCAGCAAATACTTCTTCTTTTCAACTCTCAAACTTTCAGTATCCGCAACATCCTTTGGAAAGGAGTTCTACAAGTCTAACACCCACTGTGCCAAACCCCACCTTCTTTAATGTGTTTCAGATCCAGTTCCTACTAGAAGCCTCTCTTATACTGCAAGAGACTGTGAGCAGTCAATCCTTACCATTATCTCTATGCAATGTGTGATTCTGAAGATCTGTATCATATTGCCTTGTAAGCCCTTTGTTTTCTAAACTGACAAATTCTGTCCCGGTCATTCTTCTGGCATATACTCGATCATCTTTTTTTATCTTCTTCGGGCCTTTTCCAGTTTTAGTCAAACTTTTTTATGATAGGGGAGGCAGAATTGCACACAGTACTACTGCTGAGGATCCTCAAAGTACCAAAATAGTTTTAAACTGTGAGGGTACACATTGCTGTTGGCAATTAAACTATTTCATCCTTGACTTGTCTTAGAGCACTTGGGTGAACACTGTCCATTGCTGGCTTGTATTTGCAATGTCAATGTTTCCACAACCTCTTTAGCCACTTCAGTGTCAGACATGCTCTCTGAGTAACATCCTCCCTCTCCAAAGGGATCTAAAATGGATCTACAATTTAGTTTACAGTGAAAGCTTATGTAAAGAATTCATTTGTCTTCTCAGCAGTGGTCTTGCCCTCTCAGTGCTCCTTTAATGCCATGAGCACCATTTGCCTCTACAAGCCTCTCTGGTATGCTTCCTGCTCTTGGTATGTCTGAAGGAATATTTATTATTCATTTGATCCTTTTTGCTCATTGTTCCTTCAGCTCTGTTTTGACATGCTCTGTTGCGTTTATACAATTAATCTGCCAGAGTTTACAATCCTTTGTCTTTTCCTCGTTTGGATACAATTCCAGCTTTTTGAAAGATGTCTTCTTATTCTAATAACCTACTTATTGTGCTGATTAGACATGCTTGCTTCCTTTTTACCCTTATTCAAGCCTTTCTTAACAGGTGGTACACACTGCTGCTGAGCTTCCCGTATGCTGTCCTTCAGTAACCTCCTTGTAGCCTGAAAAGATTTACTGCCTTTAGGTTCAATTTAACAAATTCCTAATTTTCACGTATTTCCACATTTTGAAGTTGTCTACTACTGATGTAGCGATTGTGGTAGGTAAAGCTGAACTTTTTACCTCCATAAGGGTGCTGAAATTGAATTTAGAACTTGTTTGCACTCCCATTAAAATCAACACGTTGTCTCTAAGAAGGGATAAGTTAAGAACTACAAGTCAAGACTTACTGGGTTTTAGAGGAGCAATTTCTATTGGTGTCTCAAAGCTGCTTAAAAATTGGTAACATGGTTAAGACCTACTCAAGGATTTTGGCCTAATGAAAGTCAAGAGGTACTGAAAACTGTAGTAGGAATGAATTTGACGATGGGCTACATTAGCAACATTAGCAGCCTTCAGGCTAAAGAATAGTTTATATAACTAAGAGCACTGCCCTTTTGCCATTTATTTAGTAGTGCCATTTATAAACTATAATCAACTGTCCCCTCTATTAACTTTAATATGTTACATATGTTATTTGGAGTATGTCAACCATGGTTTTAATTAGTTAAAAGACAGTAAGCCACTAAAAATACACAGTAATCAGTGAGAAAGCTGAGACATTAAGCGTTCTTTAGCTCGTTTTTAAGCTGGTACTTTACTAAATCCCTACAAGCTCTCTAGATCTTCTGATATGCCTGCAGAACATGGTGGTTCGAAAGCACCAAATTAACTTTTGTAAGGGCCATTTTATGGGATAATACATTTAATTTTTATGGATGACTTCCCTTTTTTAAAGCTGACTCTTTCCAGGAAAACAAAGCAATACTAATTTATTTCACACAGACAACATCTTCTTGCAGTTCAATTCAAGACATTATTCAGCAAAGAAATTTGTTACAAATTTGGCTCAGATTTACATTATGGTATAAGAAAACTAGTCCTCTAAAAATACTTGCAGTGCCTCCAAAAGGTTTTACTAATACTTCTCAATATATTGAAAAATACCTGAAAGTCACCAAAGGTGACATAATTCATGTTAAGCAAACCTATGAAGACATTGAAGGGAAAAAAAAGTCATACTATGCTCTATTTAGAAATTATGATAATGTATGTTACAGATGATCAGCTTAAAACAGTACAGGTAATGATATTTCTGGCATGGTTGAAGAGAGCTTGATTTTACAGACTTAATATTCTTCACCTGCAGTATTTTGAATGCCATTTTCCACATCTTATAAAAGAAAATCCTAGCAGTGCCTATCAGCAGAACTGGAATTTTAATATCATGGCACAAACCTCTCATTTGAGCCAACAGTAATATTCACAGCAGATGGCTCTTCTCTGTTCAGGCAGATCACTGGAAGAGACACATGTGGCTTTTGCTGAGCCTTTTCAGATAGCAGAGTCCAATTGCTAGTTCCTCAGAGTTCCTACTGCCTACTTTCTTTTATCCTACTTTTGTAGACCTTTTCTGTTTCTGTCTGCCCACACCCTTATCACTCCTTGTCCCTTTCTTTACTATCCTCCCTCTCCACTCCGATCCTTGTTGCTACCCCATCCTATTCCCTTTATTCTTGTCTCTTTAATTTTCTCTAATTTACTTTATTTCAATCGACAAAACTATGTATTTTTCTCTGATAGCAGTCATAGAAACAACCACAATATTTAAGCTGATGCCCAAAAACCTTTTCTTATTTAGAGAAATACCCAAAGGAAGTTCAATCTCAATTGCATTTGGCAAATATAAGCATTTGATAAGCAGGAGCTTATATAAAACCCTAGCTACCAAGCTGTCTGTAACAGCTAACTAACCCTTTGCCAGTCTCAGAAAAGCCTATAATAAAGAAGGCCCTCTAAATTTAGCTTGGAATCCAATTATTAAAAATGAAATCTAGGAGCTAACCTTCCCCCCTCATTGCCATGTCTGCAGCCCGGCTTGCCTTCAACCAGAGACATCTACGCAATGCACTAGCTTCTGTGGAGAAAGTGGAAATTTGATATTTTTTTCTGAAAATTTCAAGAGGCAAGGACAACCCGTGGTACCCTGCAGGCATACCTTCTCTTTTATTTGTTTCTATTCAGATCAAAAAACTCTCCCAAGCCCAAAGCTAGTGAATGGCAATTGCATACATGGGTAAGAAAACTGACAATTAATTATTATTGCTCTGAATTGAGCACTGCGTGACATTGAACACTGCAAAGTCAAAACAATCGTGGACATCCTCCACTCTAGGCAGCATGAATAACCCACGAATAACAAGCTGTCTTGGGAAAAAATACTTTGAGAACAAACATGTGACCAATCACATTATCACCCCTTATTAATTTCTTTCACAACCTCCAGCGACCTGAACATTTCAAATTCTTTCCTGTATTCATGTGTCTAACTTAGATTAAAACCCACAGCAACAGCACTACCCTTGTGTGAATAAACATCACTGTAAGCCCTGTTCCTATATTCCCTGAAACCCATTGCCCTTTGGAGCCTTGCTATCCACTCTTTCCAATTGATCTGCTTTGCATGACCAGATACAAAGGATATCCCACAGCCACCTGTAAACCCTGCACCTTCTAGTTTCCAACTGAAAACACTCCTGCTCACTCATTATTTCTCTGCTCTTTCCTCACCAACTCCTAATACCTATCAAGTGCCCCATTTCTGTCATTTGGGAGTTGGCTTAAAACTGCAGGACCAGCAACACACACAAATAGATGGGAAAGGTTTACTTGGAGTTATGCGTGCTCCATCTGCACTCTACCCAGGCTGAACAGAGCAGTCTGCTTAAAGCGTCTTACACAACATGGCAGGGAAAATTAACATCAGCCTCTCAGTTATACAGAATTTGTTCCCATCATGCTGACTGACACACAAATGCATTTTCTGTCTGAGCTAATAAGTTTGTGCTGCAAAGTTAAAATCTTTTTCACATTACACTGACAAACATGGTTAATTTAAATTTTTTATTTGGGTCAGGATTTTGAACTGTCAGCTTTTTTCAGTTGAAATGTATTCTTTGGACTCTCTCCAATTAATATTTAAGTAAAGTATTTTCACCAGCACTTAACCTGAATATCAGCTGCAAACAAAGACAACATGTCAGGAATAAAAATGCAGACTCCACAAACAAATCCACAAATTTCACCAGTTTTTGCAAGAGCAAAATAACTATACTGAAGACCACTGGAACTGTTCCACGAAAAAGGGGGTATTTATATTGGTTTAAGTCAACGTATAACTTGAGGTTGAACTTCCCTGGGTAGACTTTGCACTTGGAAAGTGCTGTAGGTAAGAACATCAAAGCTAGCAAACCTGAACAGGAAAGGAGGTTTCACAGACTGGTCTGAGGTACTCAGCAGCAAACTTAATTTAACATAATATTCAACTGTGCCCCAGATAGAAGCACTTGAAGTATGACACAACCCCAGTCTCCAACTCTCGCAGACATGCCTACTTCATCAGTCATACATCAGAGACTACAGCTCTTTTGTCTTCCATGTAGCAGTATTCAGAAGGTGCCAAAGGTCATAAAAGTAACAGGGATAGGCAAACAAGGGAAAACGTGTTTTTCTTTTAGGGAAAGGCAGATCCAGGACTCTACTTCCGACCTGAGAGAATGGTGGAAAAAAGAAAAAAGGCAGGAGCAACACCTAGTGCAATACAGTCAGTCTGACTTATCAGATTTAGCGACTTTCCCTGTTCTGTGCAGTGGCATGGCCACATGCAATCTGAAGTAAATTTTCCAAAATGTGACTGCTATGAATAATGGCTTTGTGCTATGAGTTCAAAACTCTCCATGACAGATCTACAGCCTGACTTATTATATTCAGAGTAATGATTATCCTGTATAACCCACAAAAACTTTCTCCTTGGGAGATACAATGGAAAACTTTCTCAGCCTAAACCTACTACTGTCACCACTTAAGGATTCACGGTAGTGGTTAATCGGGCTTTTGAAAGTACCCAAATTCTTAACTATCCCTGGAATAAATGTTCCCCTCAATATCGAGATGTAGATGCTCTACCAAGAAACATCCTGCCTTGATTTACTCAGGCCAGATCACTCGCATACCTTTGAACACTTAAATACAAATCTTCTGTATTTTTCCCCATTGTTCTGTGCATTCAAAGGACGGTATTCAAGCACCCTGACAAGCCACACACTCAAAACATAAAGTATATTCTTCTGTCTCAGCAGCTGACTACCTTTTGCTGCTATCTCTGATCCCAGTTCCTGTCAGTCTTCCTCTACTACTTTCATGGAGCCCATTTCCATACAGATTCTTCATTCTTCAGACCTAGTCACCATCTCAGCTTCCCTGTCTTTGGGCTACATTAACATTGGGAAGGCCAGAGGCTCTTTTACAGTAATGAGGTATAGATGGGCCTCTGCTTTTTAGTCTGTCCCATGTTCCTTCCTTGCCCTCGACTAGTAAAATAGAATGTTATGCTTTTTACATTACATGGTATGAAATCTACTTTAGGACAAGGGTCCTAACTCCCTGCCAAATCTGGAATTGGAAAACTTTCCTAGGGATGGAAGCTTTGAAGAATACAACTGTCTACCACTAAACTTCAGTTAGGCTTTTTTCCTATAAAAATGAGTAAATTTCACTTTTTTGGATGGTGATTACTTGCAGAAATGTCATTGTCTAACTAAGATAAACTGTATCTGGCAAAGCAGAACACACACTGCTGAAGCTGCTTTATCTCAGCAAAACAGGGACAGCTTTGTATTCATGAAAGTGACCGTCAGAAAGGGTGATGGTCTCTTATTATTTAGTCTAACAACTGAAGGAAGCAAAAGACCAAGTTATTTTATTTTTTTTTTTTAAAAAGGGCTCTTACACAGAATGTGATGGGAGTATTTTGTGAAAGACACTCTCACATCTTAGTTGAAATCAGGTCTAATCAGGGAAGGAAACTTTTGCTTCCTTTTGGTGCTTATTAAGGGTCTGGGGCTTAAAGGGCAGTTCCAGACAAGGAAGGAGATCTTTATCGCTGCCCTTGGAACAGTTCCCACTGTTGTGCTCATTTTTTCCCCTCTTTTAATCACAGTTTACAGCTGAAAAACATATGTCAGAGAATGGTACCAGCATACCAGCTGTTCCATGAAGATGCTAGATCATTCAGCATTGTTATGTTTTCAATACTTATAAATGTTTCTAATAATATTACACAGTTTCAATCAGTAAACAGTACTTAAGAACTACCACAGCTGTTTTCTGAGTAGCTAAATTAGATCAGCTTGTAAGAAAGCAGCACAGGAAAGTCATCCACTAAAAAATACAGTGTGGGCTGAAGCCATCTGGTGAGTATTACAGGTCACCTTTTCCTCTTAGCAATATTCACCTAGGGTCTAGCCCATATAGGAGAGATGTTTGACAATGCAAACCAGGAGGAGAGGTTAGGATCAGCTCTGAGCATTCAGATATAACACATCTCTTTAATCAATCAGTGAAGTCATGCAGACATGGTTTCCATGCTAAATTAGGGGCATGATATGACAAATGGCAGAACTTCACAGTGACCTGAGAAACTCAGGGACTGGGGCAACAGAAAACTTAAGGATTCAGTAGGAAGAAGTACATCTGGGGAAGAATAGCCCCAGGCATAAGTGTGGGCCGGGAACTGGCTGGCAGAGCAGCAGCCTCAATAGAAAGGGCCCAGCCATTACAGTGGATGCCAAACTGAACGTATGCCAACCATACGCTCCCACCATGAATAAAGTAAACCACTAAGGGGTTACCTTAGCGGGAACATGGCCAGCAGATCAAGGTAGTTTATTCCTTGCTTAATCTGCTACAGGGGAGTGGGACATAGCTGGCCTACTGTGTTCACTTCTGGGAACCCACACACACTTCAAGATGGATGTTAAAACCTGTAGAGGGTTTATAATGCATCTATGAAGATGGTCAAGAACACAGAGCACATGAGCAATGAGGAAAACCTGAGAGAGTTTGCTTCCTTTACCTGGCAAACAAAAGGCTAAAGCAGGATCGAGTAGCAGCCTATGACTACATGAAGGGAAGTTACAGAGATGACAAAGTCAGACTTCTCTTGGCAGTAGCAGAGAACTTAACAAGGGGCAAGGGACATGCGTTGTGATTTGGGATATTAAGATGGGACATTAGGAAGAACTTCTTCACCAGCAGGATCGTGCAGCACTGAAAGCAGCTATCATAGAATCATTCAGCTTGGAGAATCGAGTCCAACCATCAACCCTACTCTACCAAGTACAGCCCTAAGCCATATCACCAAGCACCACATCTAAACAACCTTTAAACACTTTAAAGGATGGTGACTTCCTTAGAGTAGTAGAGAGTGGGTGGACTCTCCTGCTTTTCAACATTCAGCTAAGAAAAGCCATTGCTCTAATGTTGGTGTTAGTCAATGATAGCTGATGATACATGTAAATGGTCTAGCCATGGCAGTAGTTCTTGTTTTAAACAGAAGAACAGACTGAATGTCATCCAGATGCCCACCCCAACCAATGCTTCTATGATTGTGTGAGAATTTCTGCAATGAGAACTGACAAATGATGCAGATGAGGCTCCCTGAGTTCCTGCAGCCCAGATCTACTTTATTACATCTTTATTTGCTGAAGGAAAAAATAAGTGCTTGAACTGTCTTTGTTGATGGGGAAGTTCACATAGGCAGATTCACTCAGGGGTGACAGTACTACTAGTTACATCAAAACCCAATTCCAACTCAATCCTTACAAAATAGACAGTTGCATGTCTTCCATAGCTTCTTTCTGCATCTGCCCACAGTTAACTTGGTGTAAACAATAGCAGATACCTCTTTAGTGGCCTGTACTATACCGTAAAGCTTAGAAGAAAGGATTCCTTTCCACTAATTTTTGCCAACTTGCACAGTTTGAGAGCGATTGCATGACTGCTATAGCAGGACACAGGAATTCGGTATGTGCCTATTGGAGCTCTGTATTTGGCAGACCTCCAGGTTTTGGATGTGTTTGGGGTTTGTTTTGGTTTTTTTGTTGTTGTTTTTTTTTTTTTTTTTAAACAGTGATTGTCAGGCTGCCCAAGGCCTGCAGTATGACACTAGCTGTCTTATTGATTTGCCCCAAAATACTACTGAGGTGAATGTCTCAGTGCAGATGATTCTGGCCATAACCATGTTTGTTGCTTTGCAACACAAAAATAACATAACTTAGGCCAAAACATGTGTGTGATTGGACAGGACCTGTTCTCCACTGAGAAATTTTCAAAGTCACAGAAGCACCCAAAGAAAGCATTTCTGGGAGGATGAATGTATCTCCATGTGAAAGGAACAAAAAACACAGGGGGGGGGAAGCCCATGCTCGGTTTGCCACCTGTGCTAATGAGGTTAAAAAGCATAACTAGTGCTTTTGGGGTACTGTGTGAAATTATCAAAGCCAAAACCTGTGTTATTACCAAAGCTGAAAACTGCATAATCCTTATATTTTGTATAATTCACCTTATTCAAACCTACCTAGATGTACTTGCCATCAGTTCACAGTTTTGCCTAGCACCTCTCTAACTTCACCTACCACATCAAAACAGAAGAGACCTCTACATTATGGTTTTAGCAGCACACAACAAAGCACTAGGAATTAAGACCTTGTGTCTACATTTAACCTGTACCCAGGCCTAAGCTGTAACATTTGCTCTACCACCCCATAAACCCTCACCAGCTAGGGAAGAGAATCAGGAAAAGGAGAGCAGACCCATAGGTAGAAGTGAAACAGATTTAATGAAAACACCAGTAATACTAACAAATATACACAGAGTTATACTCAGCCAAATGAATACCCAGTCCTCAGGAGAAGCTAGAGGAGTAGTAGGAGGAACCCCAGCAGGAACCCCACACGAGCTCCCCTTCCTCAGCCAACCTTCCCCCTTTATAATGCCCATGCCATGATAGGATGGGCTACACCTGTATCTCACTCAGGTCAGCTGCCCTGGCTGACTTGAAACTGCTAACAGCCTGCCTGGCATGGCTGGGCTGGGATTCTGTCCCAGCCAAACCAGGATACCATGCCACACTGGGATCATGTCTCATTGTTGACCAGTTTCCCAGAAACACAAAAGAATGCAGATGGTTGCAAAACCAAAACTCATCTAGACTCTGACGCTTGGAGGCTGGCTTCTACTCCACAATACTGAAGTTATACGAACTCTTGAGTACACAGTGCAAATAAATGTTTGTCTGAGGTTAAAATGTAGCCATGTCTAACAGAAACGTTCCAAATATAATAGAACATCAGTGAAAATAAAGCCTGCCTAAGCTTGGGCTACTACACTTACTTTCTTTTGTTCTCCAAAGCTGCTGACAAGCTACTCTTTCAACCACAGGACTGGGACCTGTGTTAGTATAGGGCTCTGTTAGTTGGAGTGTTTGGGAAGCACAGTTCTTGACTCTGCTGGCCATCAGTTGTCAATACTGTGATCATCGGGTTTGCACAAATGCCTATTTTAGAAGGGTCAAAAAAGCTCCTCACATATCTCCAGTTCAAGATGCCAACACCTTGATGATTATTCTTCCACCATCTCCTATTGCATATTGCAGAAAACAGCAGATTTTTTTTTTGCATTTGGTGTTTGTAAGCTTCCCTTTAAAGAAAAGATAGGAGTCACTGTCAGCAGGACTGAGTAGCTGGGCATGGTATGGCAATTAAAAGCACCAAAGCCTGTCCTTAATGTTTCAGCAGGTGAAACATTAATTGTTAAGCTGGGGACAGGCAACAGATTCTGGAATTTAAACATACCTTATAGCAACCTGCCCATCAAGTGTTATAATGAGAGATGGGTAGCAGCTAGCTGTCTCAGCCATTAATCCGATTGTTGCTCTGGAGGTGGTTGTTTTCCCCACAACTCCATGTCGTTTGGGTTTTTCAAATCCTCTTTGTCCTCCCCCCAGGCACTAAGACCAAATGTGATATGAAATATTTTGCTAAGAAGATATCAAACATATGGTCTAAAGGGTGATCAGCATTCCCTGACATAGTGCCCGAAACAAGGTATGGATTAAAAGACAGTCCTCTTCTTCCAGATTCCAACTCATTTCCAGATTTGACATCACCATTTTTACCTGTGATAACTTCTACCTGGTTTTGTCTTAAAACATAATTTCCCTCCAAGGAGTGTAACAGCTCCAACGTCTCCATCCAAATCCTTTTGCGTAACTATATGAAATAATATTTAATGTTACTTTTTACAGGGAAAGAATAATGGACAAGCAATATTAGGCATGCCTAGTATTATTTTTGGTCTTCAGCATAAGACATAATATATGTGGGTGCGTTATAGCTCTTTTTCTCAATGGGACAGGTTCAGCGTTTCATTTTACTTAATTTCTAAAGCCGTCGTACAAAAAGAATGCTAAATTAAAGAAAACTTAAATCACAAGTGCAAGCCTGAATCATACAGAAGAGAAAGGCAATTGATTAGTTTATGACTGCAGATGTTAATTTGATTTAAGGGCTATGAAACTTACTTCAGTTTCTCTCACCACTATTTATTTCCCTTTTATTAACTGCCATTAAGGCTGCAACACTGCAAAAATGCATCAGGAGAAAGGAAATAGATGGCAAAAAAGAAAATCTCACTATTCACAAAGTAACATACACAAAGCTTATGCAAAGCAGTCTCATGATCTATAAGGTTGATCTCTAGCCAATTTTAACTTTATTCCTGAGAATCAGATTTCATCTAAGATTTTGCTTTGGTTCATAACCAAAGTTTGGATATGAATTTCCACTCAATTCAAGAACTCTTGCATCCACACTTAGTCTGGGACTATAATATCAATGAAGGGTCTGTTAATTTAAGAGAGCTAAAAGGAAAAGGCTAGAAAAATGTAGGATACTCTGGGTAAAAATTGCAGTGTTGGGAGAAGGGAGGGGGGTGGAAGCATGCTTGCTTAAGTAATGCTTACAGCATTAACCTTACTTTTCAGAGCTGAAGGTATAATTGTAAGATTCAAACAAGTAAATGATAAATTCACAGATTCTCTGCTACTCTACTAGAGCAAAGAATTTATCCAAAGGGGATATCAAGTGGCTGCTTGAAGGAAGTCTGGAAGGTGCTTTCTAGGCTGTTTTTATTGGACTGCACAATGATGAAAGCTATTTTTGTGTTAGGATTGTGTCAAAGCCATTAGTGGAAGCTATCATACTAAATCCAGAATCAGAAATCTTGCATAGTTTGGGGGAAAAAAAAAAAAAAAAAGAAAAGGTTAAGACAGAGCTCCCTGCCCTGGGAATTCTGCTATTTGACTTAACACATCAACTAACCTCTCACAAAATGAAGGAAAATAGTGTTGGTGAGAAGAGAAACATCTTACACTCTCAAAGTAGAATTTGCCTTTTTGCTTACTTTAATTTGAAGTAAATGGTAAATTTCTGAAAATCCAGATCTCTTTACACATTAAATGTAGATTTAACAGGGAATGGGATGATGACAGTAGTTCTCCTTGGCAAAAAACTCCCCTCATCTGTATTGCTTGTTCCTTGCTAGCTCTGAATTTACTCAAGAAGTGAACAAGAACAAATATTGCCCCCGGCTTCATTCCTTCTTTCTTTGTTTCCTTGCCTTACAGGAGTAATGAGATATATGACCGAGAAAAGGAAGAGGACAAGATCTACAGCATCTACTGCTAGCTGTTGCAGAGCACCTTAGGAACCAGTGCTGCTGTAACCATGAGTAGTGAAGAAGTATGGTTTCCAACAGGTGTGCTCCTGATCCTATCAGCTTTGAGTATTTCTTCTGGATGGGGTTCCTAATGTCTTACATGGAAATAAAAAAAATGTAGTAGGTATCCAAGTAGAAACGTTTGAGTCACTCTTTTTTATGAAGCTTACTGTAATTATTGTAGACTTTTTCATCTCTGGTAAATTTGACTGAAGTCTGTCAAGGATCGGAGAGAGAATAGGAACACAGCTGGCTGGGGACATTGTAATCACCTATGACTTATTCTCTCAGGGAACTAAACAGGACACACTTTCAGCAGGTGAGAAAGTAAAGTACAAATTATCACTGTAGAGTGGAACAGTCATGGTAGACCTCAGCTGATAGAATGACAGAAGGCACAGGATGATCCCTTGTGAGTTGTCATGTCAGCAGTCAAGGTTTCATCTACTTCTCTTTACCTAATACTGGTAGCTACAGAAAGGCTTCTGAAGACTAGCCTAACAAAAGAGAAGCCCTCCCTCCCCCAAGCCCTTTAAAACATAAAGTATTTTCATAAAATAAGCCAAACCCTAAGATTACCCAGTATTATTAGATAATAGAAAGAGCTGAAAACTATTTGACCTTGTAAAAGCATACTTGCCATCCACCCAGTGTTACAGAGGACTAAAAAACTGATCATCATTGATATTCTGTAACACCATCCTAAACCAGGAAAATATTTCCCACTCATTCAATTTTGCTGTAATTGACACTTTACGCTTTTTCTACTATATTGAAAAGTGTAGATGGAAATATATCTCATCTCACTTATAGAAGTACTGTCTTCTTTAGTGGATAAGAAAATCCAGAACAGCAGAACTTGGTACGAGTGTGTGTCAAGGATTGAGGCTGCACCGGCCACTAATGACTGACAGATGCTCTCTATTAACCGCTCTCCCCTCCCAGAAGGCGAAGGGAGAGAGAACAAGGGAGAGAGATTTATGGGTTGAGAAAGAAAACTAAAACAGCTTTAATGAAACAATAACAATAAAAGATAATAAAAATAGGAAAATAATGAAATATATGCAAATTTATACAAAACCAAATCCGAAACCATACCCCTTGATGCTGTCACCACTGACGCTACAAAGCTGGCACTGGGGCAGTCCCAGGCTGGACTCGGCAGCAGATGGGAACCAGGTGCAGGAGCTGGACTCAGGCACTGGATTCAGGGATGCACGGCTCAGGATCAAAGACAGAAGAACAGAGTCCTCCTCAGACGTCGGCCATTGAAGAAGAGAGATTGACCTTTGTGATCCCTCAGTTTTACACTGAGTATGATGTATATGGGATGGATTACTTAGTTGGTCAGTTGTGGGTCACCTGTCTGGTTTACTGCTCCCCACAGCTGCGGCATCTTTACGTGCTTGTGACCCTTTTCACTTCTGGGACACCAACATGGAGTAAAAGATTTAGCAGTGACCTTGGTTGCTATAAGAGCAAGTATAAGCAAGAGCCTTTCTGCATACCATTCCTTAGTATTAACTGCAGACATCAAGCACTATCACTGCTAGAGGCAGACACTGTCTGGAAAACCATGCTGTCGATTTCAGAAAGTGCAGTTACTTAGAAGAGACTTAACTGAAAAGTAAAATCACTGAATAGCATTAGTTCTGTTTTAGCTCAAACCAAGACAGTGTGTATATAGCATAGCAACAGAAGCAAATGCTGATCCTCAGCTTAACAGCATAGTTCAAAATAAAATGAATTGATACAGCTTACATTACAATTTTTTAAGCCTAGATTTTTATTCCAAGACAAATTTCAAGCTAATCTGAATTCCAGTTATTGTCATCTGGCCAAAAAAAATAATGGCATTATTCACAAATTATCATGTCGTGGCATATATGTATGACAGAGACAAGAATGGTTTGTCTGGAAATAATTTTATCTACAAGATAATTTGTGACCTGAATCTAAAGTAGTATGGTTTTGCATCCTCCAGTCTCTTAACCAAATGAACTGCTATCTAAAAGACTGAAACTCCATGCACCATTATTTCTATTGACTTAATTTAGTCCCTCCATACTGCTGATCTGCAGTAAGCTCTGGGAAAGAATACTTTTTTCCCCATCACTTACGGTAAAGCAGCAGACTTCTAGTATCCAAGAATAATATTGTAAAAAATAGTCCATCTGAGGCCTTGTTACAAGCTCAAGGAAACTTCACTGTGACACAACACCAATAGATTCCCACCCTACACAGAAATACTGGTTCCCTTCAAAAACTAGCGTTATAGGCTAAGATACAGAGCCATTGTATTTTCTGGCAGAGTGGTGCAGCTAAGCCCAAAGAAAGCCTGTTAATAACTGTAAGGATACGGCTATGCTCATGAGTAAGTGAGCAGACACTCAAAACAGCTGTAGAGAAAGTAAGCATGTGGAGGAGGTGAAGATGTATCCATGTTAAGGAAGAAAAGCAGAGGCTGAATATATTTGTCCTCAAAATCTTCACCTAAAGTATTAATAATGAACAACTGTACTGGAACTATATTAATGCTTAAAGATACAGTTCAAAGCACAACAAAGACAATAGGAACAGTGCCATTACCTTAAGAGGGAAGGAAACTTAGTTAGATAATACGGGAACCAGTTTGAATTTTCCCTGAGGCTTAAATCCCATCATTATTTTTCTGCCTAAAAATGTTTAAAGTTTTTCATCTTTTCCAGTTCCCTTTTGGCAAACACCCCATCATGTTCCGTGCTGCTGGCTCCAACCAAAATTTACTACTTAAATGTCCATGAAAAGACTGGTCTCATGGTATTTCCTCCCAAGCCCAAAATCACATATTAACGGAAATCTTGCAAGAAAATGAAATCTTGCAAGATTTCTAGCCTAATTAGATTCGGATAAAGAAAACAGACTAACTTCTACAATATGGACTCCCACAGTTTGTCATTTCAGGTGTACCTACATCTATACCAACCCTACAGTTTGCATTTACTTTCTTCACCGTCTCTGCTATGCAGAGAATTTGGTATTTTTTTATACCAAGCTGCAACCACGGCTGCAGAAATTTTGTGTTCTCTGCCATGTCATTATCCAAAATTCATGGCTATGAGCAGAGCTACATACTTAGGGGCAGCATTGGGATATCACAGTTACGCCATATTAAGGATATAGTAATATGCACATGCTCAATTTGCAGTAAGTTACCACTATGAAAAAAATCTTAGCTCCAGATTGCAAGAAATCATGCAAATTTTTAAAAAACTGATCTTCAGTCTCTCCACAGAAGAATCAATTTTTACCTAGTTGGCTGTCTCTTGAAGGGTTGCTAGAGGTAGATACGCTTGTAGGACACAAAGAAGCAGAACAAAAAACGTTATGCTGGTTCTTTTTTTCTCAAGCAAAAGCTCCCATCCTACCAGAAAAGCCCATCATCTGTCTCTCCTTAGAGCTACTCTGAAAATGTATTAGAAATTTTCTTCTTGTAGCATGAACTGATACAGTACAGAAGTCCTTGATAAACACTGACAAAGGTTAACCTGAACCTGCTCCTCTACCTGAGTAGTTCCACAGTTCAGAGAAAAAGTTCCCTTGACCACATGATTAGTGGATGCAGCTGTACTAATCATCTCCAGGAGGGCCAGGCAAATTAAATCAAACTTTCTAAACAGACACTGTCTATCAGGTGTTTATTGCTCACTTGCTGTGAAGTGCAGTCCTAACACCCAAATATGAAATCTTTCATTGGCAGTAACTACATGCACTTGACCTTCTGGAAAATATCAAACAGCACACCTGGCTTCTGAAACTCTAACAACAGTAGAAATCTTTGAATCTCTCTTCCTTACCCTTGCCTGGTAACTTAATATAAATAGTGTCTTGTGTTAAGAAGCCATACCTGACAATTTTAATGCTGAATTTCAAGAGACTGGATAAAACAGAAGGCAGCATTCAAACTGCACAATGCCAAACACCCCAGCTACTTGGTTCATCCAGCGACAGTAGGAAGTGTCAAATATGGGTTGAGCGGAGCCAGCCTGATCCAGCATGATTTTGTTTGTCAGGGTGACATATACAACCTCTAGAACATTGTTATTGCATGTGCATAAACTTACTGGGAAAATCCCATAGACAGACATAAGTAACTAAGAATGAAAGGCTTATGAGAAATTCTTAAAAAGAGGAATTTTTTTATGAAGGAACACAACACAGTCCTTTTGAAACACAGATCATTTCCTGTGAAGAAAAAAAGGTCTCAGTGCTGTGAGGCTCGCTTGCATGTTTTATTGTTATTTTGCATTGCTGAGGGGCTCTTCTACACCATACGTGAGCTGTTTAACCTCAAGACCTGACCCAAGAGTGTCAGGGAGCAGCGAGAGTGGGGCTGCTCCATGAAGGAGGAGAAGCTGGGATCCTCTTTGGTGCCTTAACTGTTGGATGCTGTCTGGCAGGGTCTGAACACATCAGGCTGGTATCAGTGTCCATCAGCAGCCCCGGACACGGCAAGTGATGAATCAGGGCCAGGGTCCATCCAGGGAGTCCAGTTTGGAGCAAAAAGGGATGAAGACAGAGACAGGGCTGGAGACAAGGCTGCAGCATGGGTCTGAGGTCCATCCACAGGGCAGGGCTGGAGACCAGCATTCCAGCATAGCTCCAACCAGGTCTGGGTGCTCCAGGCTGAGCAGAAATGGGATCCTGGGCCATGGACAGGGTGGGGGTGGCCACAGGAGAGGCTGAGCAGGGACAGTCAAGACTGGTAGTGCCTTCCAAGCCATGGCACTGAGATGATTCTGCCTATTTTTCATAAGTCTGAGGGTTTGAGACCCAGTAACCAGAGAGTAAAACATTTTCACCCTATTCATTAAAGGCTTTGTAACCCAGTGTATACTTAAAACTGTTCATTTCTGGACTGTATCTGTCCAAATATTTCCCAACATTTGCCACTGCAAATTTCATGCTATCGATTTAGGGGTGTTGGCTATTCCTTGCCCAGCCTAATTACCTAAGGGAACTGAGGGAAAAAACAGAATACACTAGGATTTATTCAACACAAAATGATCCTGAATAATAGATCACTTTTTTTTCTCCTTGACAGCACTGCACTAGGTATTCAAACATTAAATTTATGAGCTGTTTGAACTCTCCAGTTTCCATGCACAATGAGGTCAAATTCTGTCTCAAAACCAGCTTACTTTTATGATAAAGCAACTAGAGGAATACTGCTTGTCTAAACTTCTATGACTCTCTTTCTGCGCAAGCATGATTGAGAAAATCCTTCCCTCATTTGTCTCTGTTGATACCTATGAAACTCATATTATTCTCTTGGAGGAACGGTATGGCTGGATCACACATTCCCAACATGTTAATGAAGGTACCAGACATTGCAGGACGATCTCACTTCCACCCAGATAAAAACGTCTCCCATTCCAACTGAGCAAGACCCAGTAATAGGACAAACACAGTACAGAAATGCGTAGTGAAGATAAAACCGACTTTTCTGGTCTTCTTTCTGACCATCAAGTGTGGGCTGAAAAACAGATTCCTTATGCTGTCCCTTAATGCCCAAACTTCAGGTCCAACACCTGCGTCACCCAGAACATGAGGATCAACACAATATTTGACTGCCTTATTTTTGTAGTTGTAATAGCAGAATGTCTTGAACTCAACTTCTATTTGATTTTGAACTCAATTTCAACATGACCTTTTCACTCTATGTAAGCAGGTCCATCAGCCTCCAGCTCCATGCAGGTACTGTGCCCTGCACTCCAGCGTGTAACAGCACATCTCCCAGGGCTGTGTGAAGGGAGGCAGGGATCACTTCCCTGAGGCTCAGTAAGGAGTCATCCTGTTAACCAGCAGCTACTGTACTGTACTTTCCTACCTTTGAACTCAAGTTGTTTGGCAATTTTTCTCATAATAATTATATCCTCAGAGACCTTGGAAATCCCCAGCTCACGCATTTTCTCAGACTAAACAGTTATCCATTCTTTTATCTCCATTATTGCATTTATTGCCAATAGCATTTTTCACAGTCTGTACTGAGACTGAAACGAAGTCCCACCTCAGTCCCACCCACTTTGATGTCAGTGAAACCTGCTCGTCTCCCTTAAAGCCAGTTTTGTTTGTCATGAAAAATGTTACATTCCTTGTGCTGTGGAAGAGGGGAAAACTAGTACAAAGGAACAAAAATTTCTGGGTTTCTCAAGGTAAGAATTTCTTGAAGAGCCTATGATGTAGGAGCCATCATGGGCCTCCTGCTCCTTGCCCTGTGCCGTGGCATGCTCTGGAGCAGTGTGCAGGAGGGACAGGCTACAGGACAATTCTGGGGGCTTCCCTGCAGCAGCTGAATTAGCAGAGAAAGTGTGGGGGATCTCTCCTGACTTGGAAGTGGCAAACCATGTGGGGAGCTTGCTCCCAAAAGGAGATCCATTTCTCAGTCTTTATTAATTTTTGTGCATCCAAAATCTGTTTTGTTATAGCCATAATGTCACGCAGTCTTAACTCCTGGAAGAACAGAAGCATCTGTAATGGTGCTGTTACTTAACATGTGACAAGTGATGCTGTGCTCCAGGGATTTGCTCTGCTTTATTACTTTATTTCATTCTCTAGGAAAATGTTCGTCTCCTCTCTGTTGAAAACAGGTGTTCAGTATTCCTCTCATCTTCCATTGCAGTGGTTACTAAGTCATTTCATGTGCATGCTGGTATAGGCAGACCAAAATATAAGTATATAGAAGCAGAGTTAGAAAAAGTAAACCAGAGCTATTTATATCTGATTTTTAGCATATGTTCTGCTTTACATGCTGACTGTTCAGGTATATTGTCAAATTCATTGACAGTTTAATCACTTCCCTCAATATTTTAAAGAAATTTCTCATTTGTATTATGATGTAGCACTATAAACTAAAAAACAAGCAAACAAAAGTTTAGTTAAATGTTCTCTGCTCACACTCTAGAGAAAAAAAAGAGAACATACCTTGTCACGCTGTGCTGTGTAAGAGGAACCAGACCTGTTTTCCAGAAGTTCCTGCTGAGCACTTGATCATCGGCTCTCAGCCAGCCCCTTGGGAAGGTAAGCTAGACCAACCGGGTAGTTGGTCAGACCTGAGTGTGAACACAGCCTTACTGGGCAACAAACAACAATGAAAACCAGCAACATCCAAACACCCAGTCTGCAAGACTGCTGCCTCGGGGCACCTCAGTAACACCCTGTGCTGAGCTCTCCTCTGAAGCTTTTGAGTGACTATCCCTCTTGCTAAGCTATATGTTATACTCTGTTCTTAACTCGTGCTCAGTAGTGATCTTTCAACCATTCACCTCCTGCAGCTGTGGGATGCAGGAATTTCTTGGTTGTGCTACTCCCAGCCTCTGGGATTTAGGAATGGAAGAAGAAAGACCTCTGTGAAGGTGCCATATGAGCTGTGGCAGAACCGTCAGTGCTCAGTTATACCAAGCAGGGGGGAATTATTTCTTTGGCTCTCCCTCCATGCTTTTATGAACTGATCTAGACTCACTCACTCTGCAGGTTTTAAGCCTGGCTGGGCACAGCAAACAGGTTATTTGTCCCCAGTTTCAAACATGAATAGCAGTGTGCCCAATTTTAAAACTCGGCAGTCATAGCACAAACATCTCTGCAAATCAGGTCTGGCCCACCCAGCCAAACCCACCTGTACACTAGCAGCTGCCAGCTCATTTCCCGTAAGAGGTACGATGAGGTTTCAGTCACAGGTATTACATCAAACTCTTACTTCTCAAAGCAAATAACGAATACACCTGCAGTAGTCGATTTGATGGAATTTTAATTAGTTTCTAGTGATTCTCACACACTGAGTATCATGGACTTCACACTAAAAAATGACAAGATAAATATGAATTATTACATTCCCTGTAAAAAGGTCCTGTAAAATAGGTTGTACCTTGGTACAACGTACTGGGGTAGAATGAAACCAAGAAATAAAATATTTTTGTATTTTGATCTTTATATTAATAAAAATTGATTTTGGCCTTACACTTTGGAGATAAAATTATGGTCTCATTAAGAATATTTGTCAAGAAATATTTTCCTATACATATATTCTAAGAAAATGCTATATAATAGGTCTTTTTCACATATGTGAAGAATGGAAGTCCTTTAACAAGTTAGGGGGAGCAAGGATCTATCACTGCTGCAGTGCAGGAGCATTTGTGATGGAAGCTCCAAGAGCCAGCAACTGAATGCTCACCATGCTGGAAAGAACAACTTACCTGTCACCAGATGTTAATTTCCATTTTTTTTTGCCACTCATAAAATGGGCATGGTGTTTGCTAGTTCAGAGAAAAAGCCTGAGTTTTACAAATCCAAATTTCCTTAACAATATTTTTGTTACCTCACACAGATATTGTGATGGTACTTTCACTGCCATATCAAGTTTGAAAGTAAAACACCATATGTTTATTAAGTTTATTATTAAAGAAAGGTAAATATTAGGAGCTTGTTACAACAGTTTACTGACATCTGGCAATCGTGACTCCTTCAGAAAAGTAAAGGAAGCTGCCCTCAGGAAGGGTAATGATGCAGTATCCTGTTGACTCCAAACTAATATACAAAGGGATACAGATTCACATCAAAGAGGAAAGGATGGAGAACCTGGCACCACTATAAGCCTTCTGGACAAAGGTTTGCCTTTTTGTTATAACTATATAATTTTTAAACATACCAGAAGTGTATAAAGAAGATGACATATGTTACGAGGGGCAAGGACAGGTCTTCTGCAAACCAAGGCTGTTTTCACTTCTATGTATCATTAGTTAATATCCACAACTAAGGACAAATATAGAAAGAAAGGAAAAGAATATAAACAGTAGTGCTCACTCACATGTTAAAGCTTTCATCAAAGGGGAAACAGTTTGTGTCATTATTTCTTCAGTGTTTTCTAATACTGACAACTTGCTGCCAGTTCTCCCTCTCTGTTCATTAAGTTTTAATGAAGTAATTCAGAGGAAAAACTGAAATACCTATCAGCAATCCAAAGTATCAAGACGCCTACAAAAAAGGGACAAAACATATGTGTAAAAGATTCTTTAATCCTTTTCAAGGGCTTATAAACTTTGGATTTTCCTCTTAAGACAGTACATGCAAGCTCTCTGCAAAGGAATTTTTCTATCCATTTCTCATTTGAAGACCAGTAGCAGGTACTTATTCTCAGAGGCTCCAAGTCTGGATGCACTCATTGTGCTGCCAAGTGGAAATCAGCAGTGAAATGCAACTGCACTTGGAGCTGGGATGTGGGAAATAAACTAGGTGTCTGGGTTAGGATATCTAACCTGTTCTCAAAACTAATGAGTACCCTGCCTTAATTTCTGAAGTGAAAAATAATTGTCAGTCTCTCTGTCTTCAGAAAGTCGGTTTTCAAAGCCTCTGTCAAGGGTTTGCTATCAGCATTTGTTTAGCTTAAAAAAACCCAGCTTCTGCCTTAAAATATGGGTCTGTGATTTCAGACTGCATGGTCTTGTCCTATCCACATGTGGCAGTTTGTATCAAACAGCTTGCAATGTTTTTGCATTTAGGGATGATTAGTAACAGTCCCTATTCCCAGTTACAATCACGTACTTCTGTAATATGTTTTCTTTTAAGGGAAGCTGCTACTTACTAACGCACAAGTATGTCCTTGGGAAGAGAAGTTCGCCCTGCTCCTCAACATGGGACAACTCCTCATCTTTCTCCACATGCCGTTGGCAATGCTCTCTCCTGTCAGCATGGGCAGCTCTTGCCATCCAGTGTGGAAACTCTTCAAAGCCTGAGAATAATGAATCAAGGGAGTTTTTTTCCACTAAATTTTAGTGCAAAGTGCAAATTTTACAGTTTGCTGTAACCCTTGGAAGAGCAGGCTGCGCTGTTTACAGAATCAATTAAGCGCTGTGTTTGCACAGAGCAGAGAATGAATACTGTTTGAAAAGGGCTGGTCTCTCCTGGCAACAACAGTGCATGTCAGACACCAGCCAGAAAATGAGATCTTAATTCCCTGCTTTTAGTCATGACCAATGGAGGTGAGTCCAGGAGAAAAAAGCTAGACGTGAACCTGGGACAATGCAGCAGTCAGAGGAGAGCGGTGGGGTGGCAGAGCCTGGGGGAGGAAGGCTGTCTGTCTTGGGGCACTGGGCTTTTTCCAGTTGCTTTTTTTCTGCTGATTAGGTCCCCACAGAGCAGACAGGTAGATCTGGGCTCCCTTCCATGGTCCTCCACTTTGAAAGAAAAATCTCACTAGTCTTCCTGGTCTGCAATAGTAGATGGTTGTGGGATGCAGACCAGGGTGCAGGCTGGTTGGAGCTACATAGCATATTTGTCACTGACTTCTCCTCCTGCCAAGTTTCCGCAAACCCACTATACCATGGGAACTGCCTGCATGTAGTCTTTGATTCTGCAGTACAAACAAAGCACTCTTTATTTGAGTGGAGAAGGAAAGTGAGCTCATATGAGCCACTGGCTGAGAACGATCATATGGTCCAGTGCCTGTAGCAGCTCCCATCTCACACATCTGTTCCTCCACACCCTGGATAGGGACCGCAGGGGTCAGGCTTCCCCGTGAGAGACACACCACAGCTGCGGTAACATGCACAGAATTCAGATTTGAAGTCAGAGGGAATGAGCACTAGGTCTTGATTGAGGGAGAGGAGAAATATGAGAGGTGATGTCCAAATTGATGTGGTTCTCAGATGCATGCATTTAGCCCAACTTGTACATTCAGGGTCAAAGATAACAGATGATGCCAAGTTTGGATTCTGAACTCCCGACACTTGCAATGTTTGCAACTACTCAGACTCCATTTTAATTTTAATTCCTCTCTATTTTATGTCATTTCCTGGAAAAGACAGCTTTGGTAATGTTGGGGAGGCAATATTATTTTAGCTGTTCTTTTCAGCCTATCAGGAAGGATATGCTAAATTAAAATATACTGACCTAAATTACGATCGAACTTTAGCCAAGCAGCTCAAAACATTTCTCACCGATATGCTGAAGAAGAGTTAATTCTACCATCTGCATCTAAGAGCAGAGCTAAAATCTCATCCAAATACAGTAGAGTTCCCAAGATGCAACTTCTTACTGTTTCTGATAGTGTTGCCATGTAAATGCGGATGCATGCTCACCAAAAAGAGCATGAATTCAGCAGATAATGTTGTCAGAATGAAGAACGCTAAACAGCAAAGCTAAACCAAATGCAGTCTTATTTCTAAAAATAAATGATGGTAGTACTGTCACTTTTGAATGTGGAAAAAAAAGCTGTATGGCATAGAAAAAGGTATTTTGGTCTCTTGGTGTTATAGTTATGTTCAATAGCAAAGAACTGGAATAAAATAGTACATACTGTTTCAATTTTTTTCTGTCAAGAAATCCAGATGTGCTCTACAAACACTAATGAAGCAACCTTCACAATACCTGAGAGACACAGGAGTACCGTTACAGGGAGAATTTTAATAGAAATAACTTTAACTGGATGCCCAACCACCGAAACATTAAGATAGCTTTACAGCTAACACAAATAGTCCATATGTCACATTTATACAACCAGAATATACCTCCTGCATTTCTTAATTTACTGTAACCACGTGCTTTCAGAACAGCTTCTTCCTGTATTCTGTGACTGGAAAAGGCACTATATAGTATAGAACATTATCTTGGTCAATTTTTTCAAGGTTATTAAGCAAAAATTTCTCATTATTGGATCTGTGATTTAGGGTGCTAGAATATGACATGAGTTTGATGTATGTTTTTCTACAGATCAAAGAGCTGTAATATGTAATACATCATGCAAAACTAAACATGTTCCACTTTTCTCTGAAAAATCAATTAAAAACTAATTTCTTGCCCTTTTTGAACTTTGGTATTGCTATGTAGTAGCGTACATGCATCTCTAAATGGACTTAAAGAGATCTGGAGGTTGTGGGAAAAATTGTGTTTGGCCAAAACCTGGAGCTATGGAACACTGTGCTGGGTTCATAATGTGCAATAAAGCACGGTGGTAGCATCTTGAGTGTGGGTTTCTGAAGCATTGCATAGGATTAGCTTCTTTGAGAATTAGCTTAGTTTTTGAGAATTAGCACTCAGACAGTGATTTTTATGGCTTTGCTAGGGGAAATATTAGCCAGTAAATCTAAGGACAGCCGTCCTGGTTGAGATCAAAACACTGCTTAACAGGGATCTAAATTGCAAACCCAGCTGTAGAGTGACAGGCATGGCTGTGCTGCCTAATTCATGGCACTGTAACAGCAAAGGAGAAATCCTACTGTATGGTGTGTTGAGTGGCTCAGGCTGTAGTCTTTCTTATGACTCCAAACTCTGTTGCTGAGGTTCTGGCTGCAATTCTGCCCCTCATTTTTTTTACACTTGCCCCTTTCTCATGCCCACTAAGTCCCATGACATCCTCCTCCATGCTTTCCTTGTCCCAACTGAGCTGACCACCCACCTCAGCAGAAAAAATACTGTGATAAGTGGAGACCTCAGCAACTGCGGATCCTACTTCTGTTCCTTTGTCCTGTCATGTCTCCAAGTAGAGAACCCTGGCAGCATCCACTGGTTCCTCAGACATTTTCATGGAGCATCTATGAAAAATCAATGAAAAACTAATTTCTCCAACAAACTGTTGGAGATCTCAGCTAAGCACCACTTCTAGCTATTTTGCATTTTTGATTCTTTAATCCTTCACTCCATCCTTTTTCCACTTATTTCCTGTGGGATCACTTCTGCTTTTTCCTGAGCTTGCTGTCTCTGCTTCTCCCTTTTTGTATTTCTCTACCCTCATTTGGTATTCTGGGGGCACTGGTTCCCGTGCATAAGGGAAAAGCAACAGCCCACAGCAGGCACAGGGGGAATACAAGAGTGGGGCCACTATGTAATGACACATCTTCTAAAGGCTCTCCCAGCCTCCAACAGTTTGTGGCTCAGAGACTTACTGAGCAGGAAGACGTGTCTTTTTATTTAATAGAGTTTTCCATTTGCTTATCCAAAAAGATGTTTCATCAGCATTAGTCAAACTGTGGCCACACACAAAATAAGAGAAGTTCTTGTATACGTGCATTGTAAACCCAGAGGGTGTAGCACCTAGCTCTCTTTGGCAATAACTGCATAGCTGTTCTCAGATCCTTCAGGAAGATTTTAAATGGTGCTTCAGAAAATCACCACTATTAAAGAAAAATTTTTCTTCTGACATTTTTCACTGTAGTTTAGAAGATGAATATGCACAGGCTTGTTTCAGATTCAGGAGCTTAAGTCACCAGTGGATAACAGTAGATTATCCAGTAACTGGTTAGATCTCCGGCTGGTGAGGTGATATATTTAGATTGCCTGGAAAACTTTTTATGTTTAGCAGTTTGTCCCTGACCATATTCATTCCCAGAACAACAATGGTAGATATTAATTGTTCCAGCATATTGGAGGAGTACCACAAAGACATTGCCAAAATTAAAACTTCCATTCCCCACTGTGAATCCTACTGAAAGGTGAGAGTTATTACATAGTAGTTACACACCACAGTTCATGTAGTCATGCACCATTGATCAACTGCCCCTGCAGCACTGAAGTCACTTGACATCCATTTTTCACAGCAGTATTCCAATGAATGCAAATTTCAAAACGTATAGCTCTCTTTTCAAATTGTAATCACATTTTGTGGGTTTGCACTGATGAGTCTGAAATAACATCAAAAGTCATTTTATATTGCAGTATTTCCAGTTTGTCGGTGGCAACAGCTAATATTCTATTTGAAATATTTAAGTAATGAGGAGGATCTTCAAGTGACTATGCTTTAAAAAAGTGTAGACACATAATAAATCGCTTTTCAGAACAGGGTGCCCAGAAAAGCTCTTGCAGTCTTTGGTCAGCATTTTTACAAATGTTCACAAAGCCCAATTCACAGGGCATTGAAACATCTGAAATACCACCTGATCAGGGGTGGTGGGATCTTGTGATCTCTGACAATCTGTTCTGAATGCTTTGTTTTCTGGTATTATATTTGTAATACAAGACGAAACATATTTGCTTTATCAGTCAATTACCGCTTTATGGGCCTTGCATCCCCCTTGGCTCAGGGGCATCACAGGATCTCCATGTGCTCAAGCATTAATGTTTTTTTTCTTTTTCTCACAGTGAGAAAGCGAGATAGTGTAGAAGTTATCATCCTCATTTGATATACCTTTGTAGAAAATAATGATTCTGGAGGAACATACATATCTAATATGTCTGTAATCATTGCTATAGATAAAGACAGACTCCCTTGAATCATGTATTGGCCTCTGAGATTCTTTCATACCCTTTCTACAAGCTTTTTCTTAATTTCTCCCCTTCTCCTTATAGTACTGCCATGAATGAATGAAGGACAATTTAGAAGACTTCGCATGCTAGTGCCTTGTTTTCCTGAATACAATCTGTAGAATATTTCAGGAAGAAAACTATAAATATTTTGATTTGTTTTTGCTAGCATGCAGATTTTTCCTAACACGTTAAAATTATGTGGATAAACTTCCTTGATGCTTTTGCTGGAAAGAATTCCAGGGGAGATTCAGGAACCTCGATCAGTGAGTCAGCTGTTGCTGCAGAGCTATATTTGTAGAACCAGTAGAAGAATTAGTGCATATATAGATAGGTTCAGAGGATCAACATGCTTTTTTGTAAAGGAAGTCACGTCTCATAAATCTCTTGGAACTTTTTGAAGGTGCACTCAAGCACGTGGCTGATTTGGTCTTCCTGGATTCCAGAAAGCTCTTAAGGAAATGAGGCAGCCTTTGTATAAAAGGGATAATTAAACAGTTAATATACAAGGGTAGGAGAAAAAGGATAATTTTAGCTGTGGAGGGAGGACATCGGCAGCACGTTACAGTGAAATGTGATAAGGCTGATGTGATGAGATCTGCTGTTCAGCACAGTCATAAAAAAATTAGAAGAGCACACCAGCAAGGTGAGAAAGTCTTCCAATTATGTCAGTTTATATAGGATAGGAATAATGAATTGCATGTAGTCCTTACTGGATTGGAATTTCTAATGATGGATGAAATTCAGTTGTAGATCAATATTTAGTGGTGTTCACAGAAATATGCGCTCCCAATTTAAATATTAACTGATGGATTCTGAACAAACTATTATAACTCACAAATGAGAATTTAGTTATTAATGTGTGGATACATGAAGTCAACAGCAATTAGAAAGCAAGGATTGTGTTGAGAGTTATTAGAAAAGATATAGATGACGAACTACATCAGTATGTCCCTGAATACTTCTATGGCACACCTCCATCATGAATATAGTGTGCAGTTCTGCTCCATCAACTCAAAAAGGATAAAGCAAAACTAGAAGAGGCCTAGTGAAAGCCAGCAAGGTCTGGAAGAACTTCCCTATTAAGACCAGGACTTTTCAGTTTGGAAAAGAGATAACCAGAGAGAGATATGACTGAGTGCTACAAAATCATGAGCATCCTGGAGATAGTGAGGGGAGAAATCGCTGTTTCACAGTTCTTCCAAGAGATGAGTTGGTCATCACACCAAATTACAAGTAAGGAGGTTCCAAATAAAAGGAAAAGGAAGTAGCTCCTCATCCAATGTAAAGTTAAACTGTTGCAAGAAATCCCTTGCCAAGGGGTGGTGTGGATACTGGTAGAGTATGTGCATTTGAAAAGCAACCAGACATTTGTAGAAGAGTATCCATCAAGGCTTATCATACACTAAGCTTGTGACATCTGCCTCTGGAAGCCAACAAACTGCAAATTGCTAAAGGATGGAAAACTATTCTGGGAATGTATCACAACGTGAGTGCTCTGTCACACTCTTTCCTAGGTATTAGCTGTCAGGCTGGTTGTACCTTCAGTATAACCCTCAGAATGGTTACACCATTTTCTGTCCTGGTAGCCATGATGATGGCCCCTTACAAATGTCTCTTTAAAGATATCACAAAGTTCCCTTTCTTACTCTTTTTTTTCAGTCTTACATTACAATGCAGAGAAGAATACAAATCAATCAGCAAACTGCTGGTTTGTTTTTTAGTATAAAATAGACAATCTCAAAACTGTTAATCTCCACTTTCCTCAGAATATCTGAAATGCCAAAAGCTTTTATCCTGCAAATGCAAGGTCACTTATTAGCCACACATCGGCTTTCTCTACTGTGCAATTCTGCACTGTTTGTGTATGCAGCACACAAACTATGCACAGCAGGTGTCATGTTAAGCTCTTTTCTAATATGTTTGGATGAGCTGCTTCTAATAAGTTATTCTTGCACACAGAGTAAGAAAATGTGGTAAATATGGCCATGCAGGCTGTATACATAATAGCCCAATTAAGTCATTGTTCTGTGGGGTCTGGCTGGAAGTTGCTGCCACGTGAAATAGAAATAGACTATGTACTCTTTTTTAAGGATAGTCCATCAGGGCTTCTGCAAGGAAGTATAACAATAGTTCTGGCATTAATGTGCAGACTGCTGTGTATTTTGCATCTACAGTTAATCTTTATTTGTTGCATAAAGTATTTGGTATCACTTATTAGTGCCAGAGGTGCAGCTGGATGTATTGAATTGTAGTCTAAAGACTACCCTAAAAGGTGAAGCTCTGAGCATTTCAAGTATCAACAGCTCATGTAAAAGATTCAGACAATGTACTCTGGATCAACCTGAGAGGTCAACAATGAATACAATTAATGAATACTGATTAAGTCACCCAACACAAAATATTTTCATCTACATGGAGTTTATTGTCCTTATTAAGTTTCTTGCAACACAGTTCTTACGCACACCAGGCTGTTTCTCTAGAGGCATGACTGGCAAGCCCCTGCTCATGAGTAAGCTGACTCAGCTTTATGAATGTTAGCAAATGGTCCCAGTAGTCTCATTTAAATAAGATGATAGCCCACTTAAAGCTCTTCAGTCCATAATTTAGACAAATGCAGATAAACAGAGAACAAATGTCTGATCTTTAGCTGATGTTAGCCTCAGTGTCACACATTAGATACTGGCAGCCTATGATCTACTCTAGTGATAGACCTGCAGTGCCCTTGCTGCAGCTCGAGTTGAATTTGCACCTGCTTGAAACCATGCTAAGCTCCACTGGTGCCACAGAGAGCTGCAGTTTGTAACCTTGGGGGTTTGCGTTGATACAGTGGTGCCAGATGGTGGCTATGTATAGCATGGAGAAAGCTGACGTGGCATCTGTCTTGAGCTACTAAAACCCTAAATATGCTTCACTTTAAAATAAACATCTGATATGAATAACATCTAAATTGAGGGTCTTATCCAAACACAGTATCAAATGGTGCTCTAATCCTATGTCTATTCTCAATTACAGAAAATTCAGGGTACATGCTTGTCTGGGATACTATATTGGAAAGTCTAGGATTCCTTTTGTAACCCCTGAGAGTAGATAGCTCCAAGCAAAGGAGCTTTAAAATAGAAACTCTAAAATTGCCAAAAGAATACTATTGCTAGTGAGCTTTACTTGAGTCTCTAAAAGCAGTGGTGACCTAGCTTGTGGCTTGGCGTAATTTTAGAGAACATGGCAGACAATAGGGGAAACTTCTGCCAACGCTAATATCACATTTCTAAGAACTGACCAAGCAATATTAGTTCAAATTAATTATATGGGATAAATGAAAGTTTACCTAATAAGTACCATTTTCATGAAAGCAGCAGTGAATTAAAAATGGACTAGTAGAAGATATGTTGAATTTTAAAAAGTTCATGCTGCTAAATTCTCCCCCTCCATTCAACTGAAGTTGATGGGATCTCCCTAGAGTAAAACAAAATAGATGTGACTTGGTGGAGAGGGAACAAGTCTCATTCATGTGTGCAAAGCTTTCATTTGAGACTAGATGGGTGCAGGAATTCCTATTTTTTCCAGTCAGGCTATCCCAGATGTCACCCAGAAATGCCTACATGAACAAATAAATTTGTTCATGAAGATCTGCTGACATATCCTACGTGTGGAACTTTTTGCACGCTCCTTCTCCTCACCCGGATTTGAACGCCAGGCGTTGGGCTGCACTGCATGCTGAAAGGCTTAGCCTTATTTGCTTTTTAGTGTTAAACTCTTTGTGGAAAAGTATCTTAGTGTGGCATATTCTACTTCAGAAACTTAGTCATTGCACTCTTTGATACAGCAGCTAAAGGTTTTAAGATTGTCCCTTAACAATTAGACAAAATTGAAGAAGTGCCTTTGTGCTCATGAACCGAAAGCAAAATTTTGTGCTACTAAATGGGGAAATGACAAGATTAACACAATTCACACACACACACAAAAAGCCCCAATGCAAATGCCATTCAAAAGTAGGGATTTAAGTTCATGTTTGTTCTGAGAAGTATGGAGTCAGAGTTCATGCAGTATGAACTCTGTTCCTGTTGGTTATGAATTCTCTTGTACAAACAGCTATTTAAGATACACAAGGCAGTGGGATATTTTGATGAAAACGTGAAACATTAAGGAACTGAATTGCTCTCTAAAGACTCTTTCTTTGCAGGGGTTTAGTGTAATACACAGACTTTTTATTATAAATCTGACAAGACAAATTTTGCTTCCTTGTCTCCAGCTAATGGCTTCCTGTCAGCGCTTATGGTATTTCTAACATATTTAAAATACCAATTATCTGAAGTAAGGGCGACCCTCTGCCCTTCAAAAATATTTAGTTTTGCACATAGGCAGTGAAGTTAAAAAGCAGATGGTGGAACTGAATGCTGCTACTTACCTGACTGTAATGTTGTCTAACTCTACTTACAGCACTTTCTGCTGAATTTTGTGTGGGTTAGTGTGGTTTTTGAGTTGTGGGGGTTTTTTTTATTATTTTTTTTATTTTTTTTTTTTATTCCATGGAATTCATCTGGAATCTGTATTTTTGCTTAGAGGAGAAACCTGGAGAGCTGTAAATCAACATAGTCCATGTTTTCTTAAAACATAAACAGTATACAGCATTCTCCAGTTCCTGCTGGAAGTCTCTTAAACTAACAAGCCATTTGAGTCAATCATTGTAATAGCTTAAGGGAAGTGCATGGCCTGCACAGTCCTTCCGTTTTCCTGCTGAGTCATTCGTCTTTTACAAATGAATTTTTGGCACCCAGGACACTTCTAGACAAGTAAACCCGTTTTCTAGGAAAACACTCAGTACTAAATTGTCCTTTCATTTGATAGTCTTCAAAATTATGCACGTACCTACTGTCAAGTTTACATTATTTTTCTGTTTAACTAACGGAACTACCTAAAGTAAATGAATATGTGATTAATGATGTAGACATGGACTCCCCATATGTAAAATGGCTTTAGCTACATTGTCCGGAGATCACTTTACACTTAACTGGCTGAGCATTCCTGTGTTTCTATCTCTGCACCTGGAAAAAAAATGGCATGAGAATAAGAGGACATGAGGAGCACTGGAGTAAAATAAGCTCAGTCCTAACAACCTTGCTCAAACACTGTGGGTCTCAAACACTCACAGATCACTTAACTGAAGAACCTGCAGGCAACTGAGCAGTGTCACTGAAAGCTCAAATCCTGGTCTGTAATTTCTCATGCACAGACTGTGCTGAAGATGACCCTGGATACATCTCAGTCAGAACTGTGTGCTATTTTTCCTTCCTGGTGAACAGGATAGTGACTGTTTCAGCCTGTATTAGGGACAAAACTAAATTTTCCATGTAAGTAAAAACTGGGGAGAACAAAGGGACAAGAGCAATTTAAAGAGGGCTACTCAAGCTTTTGGGAAATGCTATCTCCAGATGAGATGAACTGTCATTCATCCCCTTACCATGGTTGTACAGGAGATCTGTTCATCAACTGTACCTACTTATGGACTGGGTCTATCAATACCCACTGTATAAGAAGGCATAGAAAAGCCTTATCGAAAACTAAATGGAGTGTCTTGGCTTCCAGTAATGTTCACAAGGTCTTTCCTTCTTTTTCAAAATACTTACTATTTTTCTTTCAAAAATCCAAGCTTAGTTCTAGTTTTCCTACTCATAAATGTCTTAAGGCTTTATGCCTTGGAGATAACATTTTAGTTCTCATATCATATTTCAACATAAGTGGTAAGTAAACTCTTTAAAGCAAGCTAAGCAATAAAGGACCGTAGTTCTGCAGCATTCATTCCTTCATTGTTCCCTCTTGGGGTACCTGAAATCCTACATATTGACAAATTCAGTGACTATTTTTTGAAGATTTCAGGTGAAAATTATTTCCTGTTGAGCTTTTCCTAGCTCAGTCTCATTCCAGTGCTATAAACCTGAAGAGTATGAGAGCAGTAAAACTTACTACATCCTGTAGATGGATTTGTGCTGTTACATCAAAAGCTTTATTCTGTTGGTAAGTATACCTCCTACTGAAATTAAATTTTTTTTGTAAACATCATTTTGAGGATGAAACCATTGATCCTACACTATTCCTAAGTACTTAAGTGCTTACTCTTCCTTGTTAGCCACCTAAATCCTTACTTAGTCTCCAGTTTTGTACTCCAGTTTTTGTCCTGCTATCTTGAGATCATAGCTTTTCCATCTTTCATTGCTGTTTCCAGCCATTCAACTACATTAGCTTCCAACATAAACTGTCAGACTTGTTCTGATATCACATTCACTCGTCCAGCAATTTTGGTTTCCTTTTGCTCTCTCACAACCCTTCATTATTACAGTCTTTCATTATCCATTCCACTTCATATGCCTGGGAACTAATGTTCTTTACAACCATATCCACTGCTTCTCTAATACAAGCTGATCTATTGTCATGACTGAAATATGACTCAAACCTACCAGTCTTACTTCCCCTACTGCACATTAAGTCTGATTCAGTGCCAGCTGGCAGTGGATGGGAAGACCCAATTACTTCACTGAGCTTCTGAACGAGTCTGGAAAATGATGATTTGCTCATATATTAAAACCTCTTATATTCAAGTAAGAATAACAGTGGCCCTCATGTTCTATGATACTCACTATTTTATACCCTAGAAGTCCCAAATTATTTCTTAGACTAATTTGGTCACGGTTGACTAGGAAAAAAAAAAAAAAAAAGGAGATTTATATCACTGAATTTGATTGAGTCTGCTTTGGGCCAAAAGCAGGCTGTCACCTTCTGATCTTGGGGGGACGATGTCTTAGAAATAATAGCAGTTCTGGCTTAAATTCCTCTTCTTGAAACAAATACCAACACTCCTCTCACCAAGTGCAAAGTAGCTGGATCCTACTCTTACAGTTATGGAATTAAAGGGCTTGTCAGTGGATTATGAAATAATTTTCTTTAATGCTTTTGATAACTAAGATAGAAAAATATTCCAAATCATGCATCTGGGAGTGTATCAGAGGCTAAAGGGAAAGGCGAGCAGGTGGGTGGGGAACACATGCCACCCTGCAAATAGTGCGCTCTCTTAGATTCTTCCTCTGCCTCCCGACACCACATTGGTCACAGTATTGGTGCCGTCAGGCTACAGTACTGATTTGCACCAGCAGAGCTGGGAAGACAAGCTGCGTTTATTCAAGTTGTACAGGGCTTTGTTCTGTCTGGTCTTGAAACTCTCCAAAGATGGAGAGAGACTGTACAGCCTGTCTGGGTAACCTATGCCAGTGCATGACTCTCCTCAGAGTGGAAAAAAGTATTTTTTCCTTATTCCAGTCCTTTTTCCTTAACTCTCTGAGCCTGAAACTCTTGTTTCAGCTTATGCCCATTGTGCTGTGTCTCCCCACAGTCTGCTGTAAAAAGCCTGGCTCCATTTGCTTGATGACCTCCTTACAGGTACAGGCAGGCTACTGCTAGGCCTGTCCAAAGCCATCTCTTCTCCAGGTTGAGCAAGCCTCGGTCCCTCAGTTTCCCCCACAAGACAGGTGCTCCAGGCCCTGAGCAGCTTAGGGCCCTCCACTGGACTTGCTCCAGTTTGTTAATGTTGTTCTTGTAATGGGAAACCAAAACTGGGTACAGTATTTGAGACGTGGTCAAAGACATGCTGAGTAAAGAAGGATAAATCCTCCCCTTTCAGTCCAGGCTGTGCCCCTGTTAACACAGCCCAGGCGCTGTTGGCCATCCCTGCAGCCAGGGCACACTGCTGGCTCCTGCCCAGCTTGTGGCTGCCAAGGCCCCCAGGTCCCTTCCCCGAGAGCTGCTCTCAGCCGGGCAGGGACCAGCCTGCACCTTGCCCAGAGCCTCCTGCCCAGGGGCAGCACTTTGTGTTTGTTCTTAAATTTCAACTAGTTTCTGGCAGCCCATTCCTCCAACCTGTCTAGGTCCCTATGGATGGCAGCCCTGACCTTGAGTGTATCAACAATTTTCCCCCAATTTGGTGTCATTTACATATTGGATGAAAGTGCACTCAGACGATTAATAAAGACCATCTGACTCACACAGGACAGGTTGCACGAAAAGCCCCACAGTACTCCACTTGTTACTGGCTTACAGATAAAGTATGACCCATTAACCCCTGCCCATATGAGCTCAATGAATGAGTTTTTAGATGGATGGTTGTCCATCTGTCCATCCATCTATCTATCCAAAACATAACATCCTAACTTGTATACAAGAATATTGTGTAAGACTGTTGAAAGCCTTGCTGAAGTCAAGATAAATGACATGCAGTGCTCTGCCTTTATCCAGAAACTGAGATCCTCATCACAAGAAGCAATCAGGTGGGTCAAACATAATTTACCCTCAGTAAATCCATGCTTAATTATCTCCCCAGGGACTATCAAAGTGAGACCAATTAGCCTGTAGTTCTTCAGGTTGAACTTTTGGCCTTTTTCTTGAAGATGCATATAAATTTTGCCTTTCTTTAGTCATCAAGCACTTCCTCTGGATCTCTAAGGGTACAGCTTTAGATAGGCCTTGAGAGAGAGGCTTTGCCCAGTAGTGTCTTTGCCCTGTCTTCCCTTCAGACACTTTGCTTGGATGAACAAAGTTCACTTGGAACAGAAAACAGTGCATAGCTCTGGGTTTCCCTTTTCAACACAGTGGTAAACCTCCATCAAGCAGAGAGGAAACCAAAATTCTGCTGCTGTCAGCACAGATTGAATTATGCCCTTTATGTTTGTGCCCACATACACTTAGCAGTAAACTTTCAGAGTCCTGCTGTAGAACTGAGGAAAAGTAAGGGATACAAGGCTGGGTTGGGAAGCTGCTACTTTATACTGGGTACCAAAATTTCCCATTCTAAAGTTCTGCATCAAGATGAAAAGACTTGAGAAACTTTCTTCCATGACCTCTACAGAAAAAAAAGGCTCTAAGTTTTCCCTCTATTTATATTTGGCCAGAGCACATGGCAGTGTTTTTTCACACTTAAATCATTCAAAACTGGCTTAACAGATTTTACTCAGACATCCAACATAATCACTTCTGGGCTGAGGTCAAGTGTGGAAAATTGAAGCCAAAAAGAATCCGAATTATGAGCATTGGTAAAAGGGATAGGGAGGCAAGAGAGCAGCTGGATTTCTAACTATGTAATGCTAGCTACATCACAAAAAGCCTCACAGCTTCAACTACTTTCCTATTCTAATTCCAGATGATTGAACACCACATATTTGTACAGGTAACAAGGGAAAGAATCTTCAAAGTTGCAAGGGGAAGCAGCCTGCAAAAATCAAAACAGACAGTGTTTTGCTTATGTGTAACAAATCACTTAACAGAAGGAAAGGGGAAAATGGAATCTTTTGAGCCAGTTGATTTAACAAGCAGATACAGAAAGTTTATATGATTAAAATGGGCTGGAGCAAATGGTATCATCTAGTTAACTATATTTACCAAGCTCTGCTGAGAAAGGAGGGTTGAGGATGCTGCATGGTATGGGTTAGCTCAGTGACAGTCCAGTGACACATCTGACAGTACACTGAAGTTAGAATCTACCCTAAAAAATATCAGATCAATTTTTGAGGAGAAATAACAAGGGGGAGGGAAAGCGTTGTCTGTGAGTGTTTCAGTGTAGGCTGGAGCATGCTACTTCACAAATACTCTGGATTCCTGTGTGAAGAAAGAAGACTGCATGAACACAGGTAAATATGCCTAGTGACAACAAAGCAAGCACTAATGTGTCTTCATAAGAGCTGCTGCCTCCTGTTTCTGTGGTGGTCAGTCTCTCCACACCAGGCAGGAAATACCTGGCAATACAGAAATCGTCTCTGATAACCAAAACCAGCTGCCATCCCCTTCTGTCTCCATAAGTCTCACACTCACTGTTGCATACAAAAAAGCAGCTTCTTGGCAGCTGTCTGTGTGAATTTGAAGGACATGTTGGAAAGCTGAACTTAAGCATTTTCTGAAACAGTATTGGCAGGCAGCCTGAGACTGTAGCTCAGCTAAGCATGATATGCTCAGTTTTGTGTTTGGGTCCCAGAGACAGACCAGAGTAGGTTTTCTCACCGAACAAAACAAGAGTCTTACCGCTTCCACAGGAGCCTTTGGGAACTTCACCATTTCCACAAATACAAACAAAAGCCCTCAGCAGTTTTTATATACAGATACAAATTAAAATGGTGTTATAAATAAAAGCCTAATGACTTAATCCAGTGAGACTGCTGTAAAAATGTACCACGTGCTAGCATTCAGTTAAATCCAGAGGGCTGCTTTTAGCAATGGGGAGGCAGGAACTTCAGTTTACCCAAGTACCACCTCCAAGGCAAGTGGTGAAAGCAGCACAAATGCCCAAGTCAGGAAAAAAGGGGTGAAAAGAAAGATGTAATTTCTGTCCAAGCTTAGTGAGCTATGACTAGTGCAGCACTTCAGTCTTGAAGGGTATTCATTACAAAAATATAGATGGTTAATTTAGAATGTGATCCAGGGGAAATGCAAGTTTCCTGTAGACTAGACATTTAAATATATTTCTGAAACATTGCAGTGACTTTTAATTAGTGAAATTTTATATGTGCTTTCCTATAGAAATACACATTAATGAAATGCATACGCACACAAACACTACAAAATTCAAAGAATGTCTTCTCTTGCAACATTATACTGCTTTCAAGCTTGAAACTGAAACATTTCTTTCTGTTTTGAAAAGAGCTTATAAAAAAGCCATAAAATAGAAGAAAAAATAAAAGTATTCAACTTTTTGTAGAGAAAGTATATTTGAAATGTGAGGACAGGAATCAATGTATATAAAGGTCACAACTTGTTTCTACTTCTGTGCACTTTAGGCATTACTAAGAAAACAACATACTAGATAACAGAGGAAAAAAGCATCATTTGTCATGTTGAGACCAGGAAAAATTGTTTATTTCCTTTTCACTGTGTCATTTCCAACATCAGTTACACCTCCATCTTCTGAGGATGCATTAGTGGTAGGGAAATCAGAGGAAATAGTCAGACCTACCGGATCCGTTCTGGTCCAAGGCAGCTGAATACTCAGGTGCCTATCAGATTGGAACTGCCATGGCCTAGAAGTAGCTTGAATGCAAAAAGAGTCCTGGTCCATATATGCAACATGGTCAGAGCAGCTCTGTAGTCCTCTGTTCCATCATTCCATAATGCTTGAGGAGATTCTCAGCTTATCAATGATAGCGTTTGTGCAAGCAATTAGTGCTTTATTTTGTACGTATTCTGCCTTGTCAAGGCTGTTTCTTATTATATGTCATTACTCTGAAGTGGAATAACCTAATACTTGTATATCATTGCCATTGAGACCACTAATTTCTTGAGAAAATAAATCCACCCTATGCTTGATGAGAAGCCCATATGCAGAGTTATATTGTTTTGGTCATAGAGGCATCTAAATACATATTTCTTGTACACCGCAAGTAAACCTTCATTCTATCCAAGACCAGAAAGAAAATACAGAAAAGGAGTCAAACTCTGTTGTTAGACTACCAAAGTTTAGCACAACACATTCTCATTTATGTTCTTGTATGTTGAAGACAACTAAAGAGCAGCTTGATTGAAGGCCTACCATGTTTTCTGTCACTGGGCTTGTGAAGGGTTTGAAGTCATTATGTCAATCTCCCTGCAAGGAGCATGGCTTACTACTTCCCTGGCCCTTTTGGATTAAGATTTCATGAATGCCATCTCCTTGGAGCTTGTTTTTTTTTTCACTGGAAGGAATTCAGGGCTCTAAAGTTTCACCACACTTCTACAAATAGATCATACAGAACCCACAGTAACTTGTTCAGTTTTCACTATTATTTTCATGTTTTCATATGAAATCATAATATCTGAAGTTAAATTTACTACTTTCTTACTATGAAGGACAGTCCTTGAACACACTTCATATACAAAAATCCAACACCACTTTTCCAAGAACAAATATTTCCTAAGCAGCGTGGAATTTTCCCAGAATTACCAGTGACTCACCAGGTCTGCAGCTTTGGCTGATGTAAATTAGTATAGCAGTAAAGGTGGTTATGCCATCTACATCAGCTCAAGATGTGTCTCAAAGCACAGCACTGAAAAGTTTGATGAAGACACGTCCATTTTATAATCTTACTAATGGATCATACAGTCTACTAGTGATATGCTTTTGTTACCCTTTCCTTTGTGAGTTTACCTGAAAGCTGTAGTGTCTGTGGGCCACAAACAGAAGACCAAAAGACTGAAGCAGTTCAGTTAGCTGCTTTGTAGATGATTACAAGCCAGACCAGAATACTTTTCAAGAAATATGCATTAAAATCATGAGGGTTTCCAATCTGAAGACAATGACATGTTCTGGACCAAGTCTCTTTCCAGAGATTAAACAGCAAGTTACAAAATAGGCTAGCTCTCAAGCATTTTGGAATGACAACAGTTCAAGATTTTGTGGTGAAAGCATAACCTTTGAAACTTATTTCACAAACAAATGGCAAGTTCTGTCCTTCTTCACACGAACACAAAATTTGATTGCATCTGTAAAAACTGCCCCCAAAGCATTTCCTTTGGCTGATGTGGAATGCTGACTATTCATTAAATCAGACACAGAAAGACTGATTTTTTTGGCCCTTATGAACTTCTGAAGCTTTTGGGGCTAACAGCTGCTTATCTTGTGAACAGAATTTCCTGTTAGTATCCTTCCAGCCTATTTGCTCACTAGAAGCACAACAAATGTCAACAAAAATAACACATTATGTTCCAATTTTTAAAGACAGTTGAGAAATCTCAGATGTTTTACACTTCCCAAATAGACTCCCATTCTGTTAACAAATGTGCTATTACGACCTTGCTCAGATCTCATGTAGTTCTCATGACTGTTAGCTGGAGCAAAACTACAAATACATCGAGGGACTGACTATAAACACCATGTTCTTGTGACAACATGCACTTCCAATAGCAGTGCTAGCAATCATTTTAGGAAAGATTGATTATTTTTAATTGTAAAAAATGGCTTTTCTTGCTACGACAGTCAGATTCTGAGTAAATCTATTGTTCTGAATACCTTTGGTTTAGCTAATAAGCAGTGATTTCAGCTGACAAAATGAGATGTCTCTGGGTCTCTCTGTCCTGTGGAAAGCTGCACTGCCTTCAGAGCCATCTCCCTCAGCTAATTCCAGTTATAGTATCAGAGGAGGATCTGTGGACTAACCCATTTGGGACATCAAACGCTTAGATTGTGTTCAGAAGAGGGTGACCAAGACAGTGCAAAGCCTTGAAGGCAAGATTTACAAGGAGCAGCTGAGGTCACTTCATTTGTTCATCTTGGAGGAGAGAAGGCTGAGGGGTGACCTCATCACAGTCTACACTTTCCTCATGGGAGCAGCACAGGGTGAGGTGTTGACCTCCTCTCTGATGACCAGCAATATGACATAAGAAAGCAGCATGAAGCTGTGTCAGGGGAAGTTCAGACTGAACATTAGGAAAAGGTTCTTCACTGAGAGGGTGGATGGTCACTGCAACAGGCTTTCCAGGGAAGTGGTCATGGCACCAAGCCTGTCAGAGCTCAAGGAGTGTCTGGATAACACCTCTAGGTGCACAGTCTAGTTCTAGGCAGTCCTTTGAGGAGCAGAGAGCTGGACTCAATGATCCTTTTCGGTCCTTCCAACTTGAGACATTCTATGACTCTAGGGAGGAAAAGCAGCAAGTGTTCTGCGGCCAATACTCCTTATCTCACAAGCTATGTACTACAGCTTTCATTTGGCCAAGAAACAGAAAATGGGAACTGTTGTTTACTTCCTGTTGTTGGAAGATTGAGTAGGTAGGACAATGATTTTCAATGAGTACAACTCCAAGACAAGGCAGGGTAGGCCTAGGCATAGCAAGAGCCCAGGACAGGCAGATAATAGTCATCTGTGCACCTTCCATAGCACTCCTAAAGCCGGGAGTTTAAATCAGCTATCAGATCCTGCTCTAGGAGGGTAGGACTGCTGCTCCTCCCAGCGGGCAGCCTGAGAACTTTGAATTACTTGAGAGCTGGTTTTGGCCCAACTTGCATGATCTTAAAAAGAAAACAAAAGGTATCAGATTCAAACAGAAGGAAATTTGGAATCAGTAACTGCTATTTTTGTAGAACTTAAGGATAAACATGCTATTCCTTCAGAAGTTCATTCAGAGCACAAATAGATGAAATCAGTCATTCCCCTCCAGTCAAAACTGGCCCTGATAGGGTTCTGCTTGATTTTTGGTTTGGTAAATAGACAGAAGCATGAAGCTTTCTGACAACACCATTTCTAGTAATGCTTGCTGCATAGAACAGCACTGATTTACTCTCTCCAAGGGTACTTGTCACCAAGATTAAACCATCTCAGTGGCTCCCCAGTTTTCATCACGGCAGGACACACAAGTGCAACCAAGATGCCACTGTATTCCCTAGAAGGTAATTTGAAAGCAGGTATAGCTGTTTTCTCAAAGGAGGGGAAGCAAACACACAACAAATCATTAATTTTGCTTTAGACACTACCAGACAGTGTTCACACACTGCAGAAAGACAAGAGCTTAAGACGACCACCCACCATCCTGGACTTCAAACTACATTGCTGCCTACATTTAGCCCATATCCAGAGATAAACTGTAACAGTTGATCTGTCACCCAATGACCCCTCACCAGTCAGGGAGGAGAATCAGGAAAAGGAGAGCACACCCATAACTCAAAGTAAAAACAAATTTAATGAAACACCACCAATAACAACAGAGATACAGAGAGTCATACTCAGCCCAAAGAACATGCAGCAGTCACAACCCTCATGAGAGTAATCCTCAGGAACAGGAAAAGATGATACACCAGCCAGAACTCCATCAGGATCAGGATCCGGATCCGGACCCGGACCTGGACCTGGACCCGGACCCGGACCCAGCTCCCCTTCATCAGCAAACCTTCCCCCTTTATAATGCCCATGACATGATGGGATGGGCTACACCTGTAGCTCACTCAGGTCAGCTGCCCTGGCTGACCCAAAACTGCTGATGGCCTGCCTGGCATGGCTGGGCTGGGATTCTGTCCCAGCCAAACCGGGACAATTGCTTTGAACTCCTTCAACAGGGCTGGGTGATATTTGTAGCACACAAAGTTGTGGTGCTCTCCGATCCCATCGAAAAGGCAGGAGCCAATTGGGAAGCTCTGAGAATTGTGCACTACAGAGCTCCACAGCGTTTGAAGGAAGTGATCCTCCTGCTGCCCTTCCTAGATTAACCATATCAAGAGAAACGGCTTTGTGCTAGAAAACAAGGAGCTCTGTGAGTGATTGAAGTTACTGTAACAAGTGGAAGTTTGTTTTCTAGATCGCTGTAGCTGATGTTCAGTGTCTACTACACACATGCTATGCTGCTTGTGCACGCAGCAACTGCAAAGCCTGTGTGTAGTAAAATCAGACCATCCAACATCTGTGCAGCACATCTGGTCTCGTTTATGTGAGACATTGACTTGCTATGTGTCACAAGAGACGTTCTTAACGTGTCCTTAATAACTTTTTTGCCTCCTGACTCCGCTCTCTACCTAAAGATGCATCCAAAGTTTTTCCTAAACCCAAGGCATTCAGGATGCTCATACAAGCACTTTCTGATATCCCTAAGGTGTAAGCTCACGTTGCAACCTTTCCATAAAGGGGAGCAAAACCAGAGTCCCTCTAGAGAACCGGGTCATTTCTTTAACAAACACATGCAACCTTTTCATGTGAGATCTCTGTCACTGTTGGATAAATCTGCCCAATAGATTCAAAGTTGTGGAGGTGGTAGGGGAAAGTTTAGACTTCGCATTTCTGCTTGCAAACACTGTATTTTCCATGCAAACCTTGCTACATACAGAGCATCAGCAGTGGCACTGTCAATATTGTCCTGTACCCTGGAGTCAAGAAAGCTCTTTTTCTTGTCACAGTATGAATTCTTTGGCTTTTCGGCAAATAGCAAATGCAGAAAACACGCATTCTGCACCATTGCCATTCACTCTAAGGCTGAGACAATAAATCCAAAGTAATCTAAAATGCATTTTCATTAATGTTAGTGATTCTTAACTTTTCAGGGGATATCTGCTTATTCACACATATATTTGTACCTTTTCCATAAGGATAATGCATTCCTATATGTGGTGGTGAGGAAACCAGACACTGTTCAAGATTATGGCATCACAAATCCAAGAGGGATCCACAAGCCACATACAGTCTGACTTACAGTTTATTACATGGAATACAACTGTAATTTTCCCGCTTGTAGCTGAAACACACTTTAAATTAGCTACTTTATAAACAATCAAGCATATAACAAAATCCACATGAGTACTAACCTGAAGGTGGCTCTGGATTCCTACTCACAAGCTATACAGTCTAAACCTAATGCGTTTCCTATGTGAAGGGGAATAGTAAGCTTCTCCTAAGGATGCTTCCCCTTACTGAGTGCATAGCAGTGTCTTGGGTTATGAAGAATTGATTCATTGTGTTCATTAGCATTTCAAAAGCATTTAGCTTGGCTGGAGCTCTATAAAAGTTTGCTGTGAACTGTATCACTGTGTGTATATAGGCAGTACTGAATACAATAGGAAATAAGATATATATTCATTTTTATGAGAGTTTCCTGAGTTAAATGAATGCACTTACTACTTTGAAGTTAGGAACAAGTTCTCTTTCTGCTCTTCCTCAGCCTGAATGGTCATGTGTGCAGCATAACTGTAGTATCACAGCGCAGGTGAAGTCTTTGCTGTTATAACCATTCCTGTGTTTTCCACAGGTACAAACGCAGGTGAGGGTAGAAAAGTGGATCTGAGTGCTGGGGCTTGTCTGGTGGCTCATCCTGGCTCATTCCACACCTTGTCTGTGCTCGTGAGCCATGTCACAGGAAACAGCTGTGTTGTCTCCTTTCAGATCACAACTTCATCTACCCCAGTTTTAATACGGGTAAGGAGGACAGGTCCTAGATTTCTTTTCCCTCCAAAACATGAAACAATATTTAACACAGCAGGTTTTGCTTAAGTTGTGTAAGTGAGCAGTAAGCTAGCTATAAACAGACATCAAGGCTGGACAATTTAAATGCGGATCCCGTGTCCCCTTCTTGCATAACATAGACTGAAGCCCATGACCAGGCAGGAAAGAAGATGAGGGAGGCTTGTGAAGAGTCTGACTGCCCAGTGCCTCAGTAAAAAGCTGGAGAACATGCTCGTTGAGCATGTCTCTGGGTCAAGAACAGAGGAGGAGGGTACACTGAGGATGAGTCTGCAAGAACTACCTGATGAAGAAGACATAGCAGATGAGGCTTTCTAAAATGACTAGTAAAGGTCTCCTGTTTTTAGGCTCTCATCTTCATGTGGTTTTCAGCTCTCTAGACATTGACAACATCATGTAAGCATTTCAGGAAAACCCTGGATTGTGTTGGTGATAATTTCATAACACAGAATGTTAGGGGCCTAACTGTAGGTAATGCTCTACCAGACCCACTGCTCATGAACTGTGAAGAGCTAGTGGAAAATGTAGTCATGGTTGCCAGCTTGGATTGCAGTAACCACAGGATGATTGAGCTCGGGATCTGAAAAAAGGCTGGGAAGGAAAGCAGCACAGTTAGGACTCCGGATTTCAGGAGAGAGATTTTGGCTTATTTTTAGGGAATTGCTAGGCAGAGTGCCCTGGGAAGCAGCCATGAAGGGGAAAGGTGACCAGGAAAGCTGGCTAATTTTTAAAGAAATCTTTTTGAGAGCTCAGGAACAAACCACCCTGTTGTACAAGAAGACTGGGAATTCTGGCAGAAGGCTTGCTTGGCTAAGCCATGAGCTTCTCAATGAACTAAATCACATGAAAAAGGAGTGTACAAGAAGCAGAAACAAAGAGAGGCAATGAAAGAAGAGTATAACAATATTGCTCGGCAATGCTTAAGGACAAATGCTGTAGGGACAAAATCAGGATGGTCAAAACAGAAAGTGGGTCTGGAGCTAAAACTGGCCAGGGACATGAAGGTCAATACGAGATGTTACAGGAATGTCAGCTGGAAAAGGAAGTTCAGAGAAAAGATAGGTCAGTGGATGAATAAGGATGAATGTTTCTAGTAACAAACATGGAAATGACTTAAGTATTAAAGTCCTTTTTGCTTCTCTCTTCACAGACAAAACCTGCTCCAGAGCTCTATGTGTACCGGTACATATTTGGAAGGAGGTGGTGGGTAGGCAGCACAACAGTTTAGGGGCTACCTAGAGAAGCTGGAAGTATTCAGTCCATGGGACAAGGTGGGTGCTGACAGAGATGACTGATGAGATTGTGATGCCTCTGTCCATGGAAAACAATGACAATCAGGAGAGCCGGCTGAGGAGCATGTGCTCTGGACATTTCCAAACCTCCAAAGGACAAGAAGGTAATGAGGACTAGTTAACATAGATTTCCAAAGACCAAATCATCCTTTTCTAACCTTCTCTGAGAAAATAACTGGCTATGTAGGTGAGGGGAAAGTGGCGGGTATAATATACCTGACTTTAGTAAAGGATTTGACATCACTTCCTACTGTATCCCAAACCTCACTTAGAAGCTGAGGAAGTTTGGGCTCGAATAGGGTAGAAATTAGGGCTCAAAGGATAGAAATCAGTGGCTTGAGGTCTGACTGGTAGTTAGTGGAGTCCCTCAGAAGGTAACACTACAGTCCATGTTATCCAGTGTTTCATCCACAGTCTTAATGATGAGACAGCACACACCCTCCACAAATTCGTGAATGATGCTAAACTGGGGGCGTGTGTACATGTGACTGACACAGCAAATGGCAGAACTTTAGTTTGTAGTGACCTGAGAAACTCATGGTCTGGGGCAACAGAAAACTCATGGGACTTAGTAAGGAAGAGTACATCCAGGGCAGAATAACCCTGGGCATCAGTACTAGCTGGGAACTGGCTGGCAGAGCAGCAGCCTCACTGGAAAAGACCTGGGATTACAAGTGTTACTTAGTGTGACAGTGGATGTCAAATTGAACATGTGCCAACATGTGCTCCCATCATGAATAAAGCAAACGGCTAAGGGTTTCCTTAGGAGAAGCATGGCTAGCAGATCAAGAGAGAAAACTTTTTTTCTCCTTGCTTTAATCTGATGCTGAGGAGGTCATAGTTGGTCTACTATGTCTGGTTCTGGGACCCCCTGACACACTTCAAGAGGAATGTTAAAACCTGTAGATGGTCCTGCAGAGGGCTATCAAGATGGCCAGGGACACAGAGCACATGAGCGATGAGGAAAAACTGAGGGACCTGGGCTTGTTTAGTCTGGTGAAGAAGTGTCCTGTGGGATTCTTCCTGTAGTTCCTCCTCTGGCTTCTTCTGGCTCCTGAGGACTGCTCTCCTGTCGATTGTGACTGCTGCATATTAATTTGGCTGAGTATAACTCTGTACACCTTTGTTGGTATTAGTGCTGTTTCATTAAATCTGTTTTCACTTCAACCCATGGGTCTGCTCTCCTTTTCCTGGATTTCCTAGTTTAGCCCTGGATATGGGCTGAATGTAGCCAAGAAGAGATGAAGGTGAGATTGAATAGCCTATGACTACATGAAGTTATGAAGATGACAAAGCCAGACTTCTCTTCACAGTAGCAAGTACAAAGTAGACAAGGGTAAGGGATATATGTTGTGACTTGAGAGATTCAGATACAGAGGAGAATACTCTTCACCAAGATGGTAGTGCAGCACCAGAAGAAGCTATGAGAGATGCTGTAGTCTCTCTACCTTTGGAAGTTTTCAAGACTCAGCCAGATGAAGTGTTAATGATTGTCCTGCTTTAAGCAGAAAACTGAACTATATGCCTTCCAAGGTTCCCTCAAAACAGTTCTTGTAATGTGCTATGATATTTCTCTAATCCAAGCTGAAATCTTGCATTTCAATGAGTTTATTTTGCTCATGTGCTGTCTATCAATGAAGGATATACAATTCAGATTGTCAGGGAAAACTTCTGCCTAAGGAACTCATTTCAGTTTATGGTCTATTTTCCCCCTCTATCTTAAAGCAGGTATTTTTTTAGGGTCGTTCGTTTAGATAGAGGAGAGAAATACTATATTCAGGCACGATATTTTTAAAGGTCTTGGTAACGAATAAAATTGGATTGCACATAAATTCAGAAACTGTAACTAAGCAAACAGAAAACTCAAGTCAAACTGCTGATGCTTATTTTTTGTTTACAATATTAACTCCAACACAGACTGGTAAATATGGTCTAGTTTAGCCTTTCTATCATAATGGTGCAGGAGCTTGCAGTATATTCTTTTCATGGTTCCTTACAGCAGAATTACCTTGTGGTGGACTCAACATTCATGTTATTTACTGAGTAACAAAGGTAAATCTTGTTCTAGCTTTTTTTGGTATGAGAAAGCTGAAAGAAGTGGAGACAAATCTTCAGCATCTTTCATTCATTGCACGGGATTGGGAAAGAATCCTATCTGCTTAAAGTGTCTTTGCAGTTTGTGCTGAAAGCAGCTTTACAAATGTCAATGGTTACAGGATGGGGAACAAGAGGGGAAGACAGCCTTCCTTCAAGCTTCCTGTTTCTTTATCCAGTTGAGGCATCTAGTGGCTCTTGTGACTAAATTGCTTCATGGCTGTAAAATAAATTGCTGGCTACACGTTAGTTCCAACCTGAGAAAGGCCTACAATGTAACTGGTAATGTTGGCAAAGATTTTCAAAATCATTCTGTAGGGAAGGCCAGCAAGTACTTGTTTCTATAGATAGAAGAACATGTTTGAGAAAGCAACATGGGAAAGTTTATGTTTTGGTCCTCTAATACTGCATTTCATCTGTGCTCAGCAGCTGAACTATTCAGGCCAGAATATACAGTAACTTCTGCTTAAAAACAATCCTTTAAAAAAATAACATGCAAAGAAAGAAGGCAACAGGATTTGCTTTAAGTTATGTTACTAACTTCTACAACCAAAAGAAACAGACATTGAGTAGAAGTGGAAGAACATGAAAACCAGATGTAGGTTGTAGACTGAACAAGATTAGAGTTTCAGACTATGCACATGGTTATGCATTGTATTCATTATGCACCAATGAAAATTCACCATGAAATCTGCAAAAGCCTATTGCATCTGTTGTGGAAAAGCAATATTTTCTCAGAATATGACTGCCCCAATATGCCTTGGTCTGCTTCACTTTCTAAAAGCAACAGTAAGGATTTTTATTCTTAGTACTGATGGCTTCTGTGCCAGGTAAGCTTCTTCCTGAATTGATCTGATAGCCCCTCCAGCATCTATCTTCTTCTGCAAGGAGGAAACAATCTCCTCTAGGTGCAGTTCTGGCATCAGTATATCCTCCCTGATGCATCATTTTGGTCATGCTGGCTACATTGGGACAAGCAGCAGGAGGTGCCTCAGCCAACTGCACTGTCATTAGCTTCCGATACAACAGAGGGGAACACCCCTGACAAAATCCAGCCTTGTTGCCTCTTAAGGCTTTTTTATTCCCAGTATAGGGGCATCACTCATCCTTATGCTTTTTATGATCCTTACACTGTACAGGAGCCTAGCCAGCATCATGACCTTACTAATCTACTTGTCTTGGCTAGGATCTGCAACGCACGGGTATGTATGAGCAGAAGTTTCTGCCTTGTCACAAAGACCTAACACTGCTAAGGACAGACTGCACAGATGATATCACGTGAAAGACTTAAAAGCAAAGCAACTGTGGGGATTTTGAGTTTTGATTATGACTTTGTTTACATTATTAATTCTTGCAGATCCCTCGCATTCTCTGTGCATTGGTGAAAGATGGTATAAACTCCTGCCTAGCCATGTCGAGTACTACTGGCTCTCTGGCAAGAAGCCAATGTGCTGGTTTGTAAGGGAAGGACGGGGGGAGGGTACAGTACAAAGAAGAGCTGAACCATCTCTTAAACTCTAAACAGTTCATCATTTGGCTAACTGGCAATTGTTTCGTACTATGCTGTTGCCCAGTTTACTTTCTCAGTTCAAAGAAATAGCTGCTCGAAAGCACTTCTGCTAATGTAGTGGCTACTACATTTGGAACAAAAACTCTTCAATGTAATTTTTGCTTATTAATAGCTCAGCCTCAGGCTCATGGAGCTCATGGAATTCAAGATACATTTGCTAATCTGTGACTTACCTCCAGGTGTGGTATTAGTCTTGTTTTCCTCACTGATGAATTAAAACACACAAGTTTGCTTGAGACTAGAAAGCAGATGGGGTTGATACAAGATGGCACCTATGGAGTAAAACCAGATCAGAAGTAAAACTACATGCCTCTTCACGGAAGTCCTGTTGGACAATACATTAAGGAAGTCTAGGCTGTAAGGTCACACCATGTCCTGCTGGTCGCAGCTCTTCTGGAAGGTGCTAGAGACATTGCCCAAATTGGAAATTATGATGTTCCAGAAACACTCAGAAAGTACTCCTTACGTAAAGTTACAACTTTCCAATCAAACAGCCTGCTTGTCCTGTGAGCTTTATGTTAGACCTACCAGCAGTGGGACCTCCTCCACTGATTTTGATAAGAAAAGATGATGCCCTTCTTATTGCATTGCAAAGTTCTTTCTCTGCTTTTTAACTGGATAAATAGAAACTGGAGGTGCTGTTTGCATAGTCAGATGTTGTGACTGTGATTAGCTGATCTTCACTGGAGGACAGACTAGTGGTGTGGTGACAATAGCAGCCTGTGCCTGTCACCAAGGCTATTACCTGTCTCTAAACAAATATGAGCTGCTGGGCAAGCAAGAACAGCATCTGCCTCCACTACGTGTAGTCATTCAGTTACACTGGTCAATGAACGGCAGCTGATAAAGCAGGGAATGTCTGATACTGCTGTGCTGAAGCAGAGTTATCAGCTTCTGGATCTCCACAGATCCTACTGGCCTTTATCTTTTTCTTTCTGAAGTTTTTCAGTAAAGTTTGAACTATTCTGTGTGTGTAAGCATTTGATTTATGCACTGTAACAACTTTGATCCTATCGCACGTCAGGACTCCCCATATGTTCTTTCATTTGTAGTATCCACAAATTCATCCAATAAAGGCAAAAGGTATAGCCTGGCTACAGATCCTCTGTCATTCAGCTACAAACAGCTGGTAGTGCACATTACAAGGCTTATTTAAAGCTCAAGTACTTTCAACCACCCTCTCTGATAACTAAACTTGGCACGTAAAAACATGAAAATAAAAATATCAAAGTAGTGTAGTGTTTCAAAGAAGTATTCAGGAAGCAGACAGCATGTCTTTCTCCAACATGGATGATTCTGTGGCTGAATGCATGGTGCATATTTTGAGAATGCACCCTTCTCTGATATGGAAAGGACAGGTCATCTAGGTGTGGTCACATAACTTTCCATGTAGACACTCACACTTGTATTCGCCAGTCTGAAGCACTGGGTCCTTTCTGTGACAATCTACTGCTAACATTTCAATTTCAGAGAAATCTCCACAATTGACTGTTGATTGGAAGCAGAGGAGTGTTTTCGTACATAGGAGTGATCTCAACAACTTGTGCTATTGACACATCTGGTGGTTAGTCGATGAATAATGGTTTTGAGGCATGAGTATTATCTGGCTCTCATTTTCTGGGAGACCCACTTCCATCTCAATGTCTACAAGTATTTTCAGCTTTAGCCATCTCAAATGTAGTTACTTAATTTGACTCTCCACAAGTCATTTGCAGCTTGTGCTTGGCACAAATAGTGTAATAAAGTTCAAGAGGCAGACAGCTTTAAACCTAGTGCCTCCAAATTGAAGAAGTAACAGGGACTAAGAAAGGTGGCTGTATAAGACTAGATCTGCTCTAATTTATGAAGGTTTAAACTCTTTTCTGTGACCGCTTCAATCACCAGAGATCTTCAAAACACCTCATTTCAGTCAGTTCCTGACCTAGACATGCCCTTCATTGGGAGACAGTGGAAAAGGACGGGCAAGGTATATAAATGAGTGCTACAACCTAGAGCAGTAGGAATACAACCAAACGATGCTATAAATTTCTCTGCTGCAGTGAACCCTCAGGCTTTCCCACAGTCAGTTTCCAGGACAGGAGTGGCAGTAACAACTGATTGATGTCAGGAATATTTGCCCCTGTTAGACACATTTGAGGTGGGTGTCCGTCTTGTCCCGTCTCTGCTTTGACTGTGGCAACACTGGCACTGTAAGGAGAGTTTTAATTATGAGACTAAGTTTGCAACAATACAGATGCAGGTGCTCCTGAAGATGCCTCATGTGGCCCTGTTTGAATCTGAAAACAGAGCAATAGTACCAATGTCACGAGTGCCTTCACCAAGGAGCAATGTGCCAGGGAAACCCAATGGCTTAAGTTGGGGTTACCTCAAGGAACTGCATTTTGCACTGTCTTTACACAACTAACTGGGCTGCCAGGAGGCACCTGTGGAAAACTGGATATCGGGGAGCAGCAAGCGCAGGGCTGCTCCACAAAGGAGAAGGAGCCAGGAGCTGAGGGGGGCAAGATGAGGGGATAAGCCAGATCCAGAGTCCATCCGGAAGGTTCAGTCAGAAGCAGCAGAAGACGGGGTCAGAGACAGGGATAGGATCACTGGGGCAGGGACTAATAGCCTGGACTGAACTGGAATGGGATCCTGGGCCACGGGCAGGCGTGGGGGGAGGCTCCAGGGGAGCCTTGGCAGGGACAGTCAGGGATAACAGTGCCTTCAGGGCCATGGCCCTGGGGTTCACAGTCAGAAGTTCTCTCTCAAGGAAGGAATCCAACAACTTGTGTTTTAAACAGAGCAATGTTTTAGTCCAGCAGCCTTCATTGCAGAGATCAGAACACCAAGTACTGGAGTACCAATCACATTTCTCTTCTGTCAGGGTATTTGACACTCTTTTCTGTGTGCCTCACTTCTCCTACCTTGTAGGAAGTACATCGTAGCTGTGACATTAGTTAGATGATTCAGTCAGTCGTGCACTTGATCCTGCATTACTGACATTCTTGTAGTTGAATGAGAACAGAATAAAATACTCCATGAGAAGCCAATTCTGATCACTATCAAGATATTGATATAGTCACTCCAGCTGTTAACTGAAAGATATTTCTGTGGACATAGAAGCCAAAGTGAATATCTTATTCAGCTGTTGCAAGTGAAAACGGAGGAAAGACTCTGTGATCTAACCTGTAGATGGTCATGGAGAAGCCTGGCGTACATAAATCGTAAGGGAAGCTTATAGTAGTTGAGCACATATTCTCCTTTTGAACGTAACTCTAGCTTTTTAGGGTAACTGGAGTAAGAGACAGAAATAACATGGATAATTGTACTGTCAGAACAGCAACTACATCCGTCTTTGGGAAAACTTGCATACAGACTTCTGTGGAGCAGGGAAGCCTTTTAAATCCGATGGTTAGTGCAGGACCTCCTGGGAGGTGCATATGCTTTGTGTTACAGATTGAGCTGAAGCCAGGAACACTGGGGTAAAGCAGGGTTCACAACACACATAACCCTACCTGGCTATAGGCATGAAGCACCACTTTTTATGGAATAAACAGAAACACACAGTCTAATAAAACCAGACTTAGCTATGCCTACCACCATGAAACTTTGGGTCATTAAGATCAAAATTGTTACCAGAGGCCTGCCTCTGTCTTCATGCCAGGACTTAAATTTGGATTGAGGTGTTCCAGTAGCAATTTATCAACGTTGTTATTTAAGGATTTTATCAAAGCTCTTTATTTTATGTGCTTTGCCTGCAAATGTATGAAAAAGCACCTTGTGTCTCCCTATGCTGTTGTAATCAGGTTTTGAAATTCATGTAGCTAGTGCTTACATTTATGAGGAGAATAATATCCACTGCAAGCAGAAAATTTTACATATGCCTTAGACTGACATATCTTATTTTCCCCAGAATAAATGACTCTGTAACTCGGTGAATCAACAGGAAATTAGACTCTAATTACATTTTAGACATTCATTATAAAACTAACTGTAAATTAATAATAATCTTATGAAATATTCAAAAATTGCATGATAAAAGAAAAAAATGTTACTACGAAAATGCTTATAGGGTAAATAGGCTTGGGAAAACCTCTACATACGGGAAACTGCATTTATTCTCTCCTCCCCGATACAGGGAACCGGAGGTTTTGGCACTAAACTGAACAAACCGCTCCCTCTTGCGGTGTCAGCTTAGAAACAGAGCAGCAGATGGAGGCTCGGGGGCCAGGCTGCTCCGGCAGATGCAGCCGAAGTTGGCAGGTTTGGAAAGCCCTGAGCTGTTACGACTCTGGGTTTGCCTTTGTTTTGTTGTGACGATAAGTGCGAGGAAGGCAGCGTTTCTCATGCTAGGCTGGTTGTGAAACAGGAGCACGGGTGCGATTTTTAACTTGGAGATTTTTTTTCCTTGCTGGTCTCTTCCTACCAAGTAAAATGAAAAGGCCCCAACTTCCCGAGTAGGTGCTCCTTATTGACACAGGTTTCTCCTGAGGAAAAAGCCCAAGGAGCGATCAGACACCGAAATGGAGGTGCTGGGCGACAGGGATGGAGGGATGCTGGCATGGTGCGGGGAGAAGAGGGGAGGCGGCCTTGTGCTGTGGTAATGCTGGGCTAAGAGCCATGGCTTGTGGCTGTTGTCAGACCTAACATAATCACAGAGCACAGAGTTTATTGTTAATCAGAAGAACAAACTGAATACAAATTAAAGAGGGGGGAAAAAAGTATTTAGGATTGCATTTGTTCCCTAATGGGGATGATGGAAATATGACAGCGGGTGAGACCTGGAAGACAGACAAGGCTGAATGAAGTTGGGCCTGAAAGGCTGAAGCTGGAGGGAAAGGCACCGAGATGGAGTAACTGGTGAGAGGTGACAAGAGGAGCTGGCTGAGAAGATGGAGCTGGCTTGGGTGTTTCTCACAGCAGAGTAACAGTGTGGATTTCAGAAAAGCAGTGAACTGTTACGTTACACAGAAGGGCCTATACATACCTATGTTTCCAGGACAGACTTGGTTCTCTGTCTTTTCACAGACATCTCTGTTCAGTGCTTTTCTTCTTCCTGATATCAACTTTTTCTTCCAATTCCTTCACCATATGAAGAAAAGGTGGGAATACTTTACACGCCCATGACAAAGATGTTCAAAGGCTGCTTAGAATCCCCGTTTGGATAAATGTATCACATTTACCAAACAGGACATCCAGATATGTACGAGCTCGTGATGCAGCAAAGTAACTAAAGGGAGCATTTGATGAATTCTGAATTTGGGGGTCTGTTCAGAGATACATAATTTAGCATGTAGGGATATTTAAAAGAATACTAGCTAGTAAACCATGGTTATCATCTCAGCTCTCTAGCTGGTGAAAACAGCAAAAGGATGAAACCTCCTCTCAAACTGGTAGCAGCAATGACTACTTCTGTGCCACTTTTGGTTGTACAGGCTTTCCCAAACAAATGACTCAGTACACACTTAGGAATTTTATTTCCTTGATATACTGGGCATGCTGTGTAACTTGTCTTTACCCTATAAGGTCAGATAGGGCTTGATTCACTGCCTAAGCCCACCTTCAAATACAGGCCTTTTTCTTTCCCTCTATTCTATTATTTCACACTAGTTCTGCCGTGGTTGGGCAATTTTACAGGAAAATCGGTCTTAACGTCATGGCCCCATGGGCACTGTTAGCCTTGACTGTCTGTGCCTAGCCTGACCTGGGGCTTCTCCCAGCCCTACCCATGGTCCAGGTGCCCATCTCAGCCCAGCCCAGGCCATCAGTCCCTACCTGAGCTATTCTGTGGATGTGCTGCTGTGCTCTGCCAGTCTCTGCCTTCCTTCCTGACTAGATTTTGGATCCATCTCGCCTGTCCCTTCTCTCCAGCCCAGCTCACAAACATGCATGGCTCAGAAATAAAACTGGGGAGAGGGATTTTTCTCCTTGACCTTGCAGCAGGCCACCGACGGGCAGGCGCCGGTGTTACTGCTCCCTCTACAGGGATGCTCCCGGGAAAAGGGGCGGCTTGACCGCGGCTCGCCCAGCCTGCGCAGGGGCCGCCAGCCGCCCTCGGGGCGCTCGGTCCGTCTCTCCCCGCGGAAAGCCGCGGAGGCAGCGCGGGGCCGGGACGTGCCTCGGCTCCGCGGGGAGCGGCTCCCCCCTCTCCCCCGAAAGCCGAGGCGTTTCAGGGCGCTTCCACTCCCCCCTTCTCTTTTCCCCTCGATTACCCAATTTAACGGTAAATGCTGCTTGCCTCATCCGTGCGGTGCAGCCGCCCCCCAGCAGCCCGTTGCCGTGAGCGGGGGAGATGTCGCGGGTAGGGGAGTGTGTGGGGGGGTCCGGGTGTGTGTGGGGGGGGTCCCGCCCGCCCTCCCTCCCTCCCTCCCTCTCCCAGCTGCGGCAGGGCGCAGCCAGCCCCGCACCGCGTCTGAGGAGGGGCGGGATGCGGCATTTGGGCAGGTGCGGCATGGCGAGCCGCTGCGCCTGCAGAGCGAGGGTTAAACCGCCGGGAAGAAAACGCAGAGAGAACTAAGGAGCGGGAGGGGGGAGAAAAAAAAAAAGAGGAAAAAGCTGAAGCGAAGGTTGGCGTGTGAAGGTTTGCACGACAATATGGGGAAGTGGCCCTGCAGTAGCCCGGGGAACCAGCCGCGCCCGTGCTCCCTCCTGCCCCGCACGCCCAGGGCTTTTGTGTGACCGCAGCGTTGTCCCCCCGGTGGCTCCTACCGCGCTGCCCGCCCCTCCTTGAGCCCCGCGTCTCCCCGGGCGACTCCCCGCCCCAGCCGCGGCTGGATGCTCGGCGGGGCCGCGGGCTGCGGGGTGCGGTGCGTGAAACCCAGAAACCCTAAATGCATTTTATTGCCCGATAGTTTTCCTACATGGGAACGCACGTACGCCTCGCCTCGCACATGGCACCGCACGCCACCTCCCTGCAGCAAAACATCCTCGCCGCCGCCCGACCTCTCCGCATGCCCCGCGCCCTTTTCGCTCCGTCTCTACCGAAAATGCAAACTAGAATTGTCCTTATCACGGGCCAGCTACGCGTCTGTCGCTCGGTCCTTGTCCCCAAACGAATGGGAAAGAGCCTCCATTGTTCCTGCTGAAAGATGATGCCGCTGGCTTGGAAGCCGTGGCGCAGCCGATCGCTCCTCTCCGCGACCCTGAGCCGCCGCGTCCCCGAGGAGATGCCGCCGCCGCGGTTCGCTCCCAGCGGGTCCGTTTCCTTCACCGGCAGCTGGGCCACGGGGAGCGGTGACCCGCCCGGCAGCCAGCGCCCGGCCGGCCCGCAGCCCCTGCCCGCCTGCCGCTCGGGGAGCAGAGGGCGCCCCAGCCCCGCAGTTCAGCCGCCGCCGCAGCCGCCGCCGGGCTCCCGCAGCGCGGAGCGGGGCGCGCCGGGCTCCGCCGCAGCCGGGCCGTGCCTGGCGGCAGGGTCTTGAGCGGCGGGAGGTGGGAGGGTGCGGGCAGTGCACTTTTTGTGGCAGGGAGTGCTGTGGCGGCTCCAGGGGGGCTTTTGAACAGGGGGAGAACTGGAGAGGTATCAGACCTGAAGCCGCGCCGACGTTCAGGCCAGCTCTTCAGCCGCAGGAGCGCCCGCGGGAGATCCATTCTCCTGAGAAATCGGTTGCTTTCCTCTATTTTTTTTTTTTTTTTTTTGCTTTTTGTGTTTAACAGGCAGACCCTCTCCTGAAGCGTGCCAAAGCACAAACGCCCGGGATTTTTCAGTCTCTTCCGCCCGTGCCGCCCCGCTCCGGCGGGGAAGAACTCCCGCCCTCCCCCGAAGGGCTGCACGGGTAGGCAGGCGGCCCCGCTCGCCCGCTCCCTCCGCCGCGCAGCTCCCCGGCTCCGCCGGGGCCGGGCCCGCCGCCACCCCGCGGAGCATAGCTGGCAGAGCCGCGGGTGCGGAGGGTGGCGGAGCGCCCCGCGTCTCGGCGTGCGGCCCTGCGCCGCGCCCGCTCTCCTTGGGGCAGGGAGGCTGGCTTCGCCCTTCCCGCTCCCCGTCCCCTCCTCGCCAGGATCCTCCCTGGGATTTTTTTTTGCGGGGTGTGTGTGTGTGTAAGGTTGCAAGGTGCGTTTGCGGACCTCCGAGCTAGTCCTCCCGCAGCGTGCAAGGCTAATATTTAAAACCTTGGCTCCGTGCGCCCCCTAAGCGTGAGCGTGGCGCAGCGCATCTCCTGCCTGCGAGCCTGGGAAATAAATAAATAAGTGCGTGTGGCTTTTGAACTGCCCACAGACTGTCACAGAGAAGGGGGGAGGGAGGGAAAGAGGGAGGGGGAGAGAGTGAGAAATGCAGAGGCAGCAGCCGCGGTAGCGGCGGCATTGCTCCAGCAGGCACTAGTCACTCCAGTCCCGGCGAGCGAGCAGGGGAGAGCCGCAGCACTCCGACCAAGCCGAGCCGGCTCTGGGCTACCCGGGACTCTCTTTGTGACACCCCAGCACACAAATACACAGAGGGGGAGAGAGGAAAAACATAAAAAGGTAAGAAGCGGCGTATCTCACTTATGCCATTTGCATAGCAGACCCCGAGAGCGGTGCAATTTTTATCATTGCCCCCCCTCCCCCGTGGTGTGTCGGATGTGGGGAAAGATGTGCGTTTGGATTAGAAAGAGCGGGGAGAGCGGGGCAGGTTCGGAGCCGCCCGCCCGGGTACATTTTGGGAGCATCGCTGCGAGGAGCTCGATTCCTCGAGAGGGGAAGCCGCCGGGGAGCGGCTTCGGGGCACAAAGCGGAGCGAAGGTGATGCCGTGAAATGTACATGCCCGATCAGGCTTTCTTGGCGGAGGGTGCGGGGAGCCGTGGGTGTGGTGGGAATAATCGTGGTTTATGCCCAATTTCTCTTCGGCGCCTTCAGTCTGTTTCCAAAGAGAGACTGCTTTAAAAAAAAAAATAAAGAAAGAAAATAAATCCCCAAAACTCTCCTCGAAATGAAGCGGCCGGAGAAGAAAACGCACCCCGCTAGGAAGATGGCGGGGGAGTGGGCGGTGGTGCAGGGCGGCGCGGGGGCTCGGCGGGGCTCCCTCGGTACCGGGAGCGCGGCGCGGCTCTGCGTGGGGCGGCGGGCGGGGCCGGGCGGGCGGAGGCGCGGGGCCCGCGGTGGCGGGGCGGCGCGTGCTCATTGTGGCGAGCGACAATGCGATTGTTCTGGGTGAGGCAGCGAGGGAGCCGTGCCACCGCCGTCACGCGTGGACGCGACGGGGGTTTTAAACCCCTGCTGTTGGCGGGGCGCTACGGCAAGGGTCTGGGGGCTCGGCTAGCCGAGCCCTGCCCGGGCGGGGCTGCGATTCGGCCGTCAGGAAAGGCGGCGGCCGCCGCTGCCCCCCCCCGGCTCGCAGCGCCCGGCGCCCCGATGCGCCTATTTCATGAATATTCATCGAGTGCCGCCCCCCTTTTCCCACAGATCCCCTTTTCTTCCCCCCACCAAAGCAAGGTACACCTCCCCGCGGTCCTTCTCCTTTCTCCTCCCGACCCGCCTCTCGCTGCGTCGCCTCTCGCCGCGCACACGCGCGCCTTCCGACGGCAGCTCCCGCGAGGAACCTTCCCGCGCCCCAGCTCACGCGGGGGAAGGGACACACGCACGGGGGACCGACGCACCCCCTCGGTGGGCGCCCGGCGGTGCCGCCGGCGGGGGCGCGGTGCCGCGGGGGGTGGATGACTCCCCGCCGCCCCTGCCCGCGCCTTTGTCTCTGCCCGGCGCATGCGCGGGGCGGGGATGCGGCCGGCAGCGGAACAAAGGCGCCGCGCTGAGCTGCGACCCCCGGGACCGCCCCCCTCCCCCCCGATCCCCCCCCCCCCCCCTTGGCCTTGCTGCGCCTTCACCCGGCCCCGGGGAGGTAAATCGGGGCGTCCCAGCAGTGCCCCGGCACGCTTTGGCATCTGGTACCGTGCGCGACGGCGGAGCGGATCCGCGCCCCCTCCCCCCCCCCGTACACACCCGCACCTTGCCGAGACCAAATGTGGCATTTTTGAGGGGAAAAGGAAGGCGGTGCTGCCTTGCCGCCCCCCTCCCCGCCCGCAGCAGGTTTCGGGCGGCGGCAGGCGGGTGGCTACGGGGTGCACTCAGAGCTCCCGCCGCAGCTCCAGCCCCCCACCCCCACCCCCCGCCAAACAGCCTGGGGGGGGGGGGGGGGGGGGAGCTCTCCAGCAGCGCGGGTACGGCAGGTCCGTGTGTGGGTCCTTTCGGCCAAAGCGGGCGAAGCGGGCGCGATGTGGGTCCCCGCGGGGACGCGCCCGCTGCCGGCCTCCGACCGGGGCAGGCTGTCGTGCGCTGCGTGCCCGCCGGTCCCCTGAAGCATCCCCCTCTGCCGAGGGAAGGCAGCGTTCAGGAGGAAGGTTGTGTGTGTATGTGTTAGTGCGACATCTTGAAATCTCTTTTGTTCGAATTGTTGCATCTCGCTCGATGCTGGCATCGGTGTTCGTTCCTCCCCCGCCCCTTTTCCTTCCCAGCAGATGCTGTTCTCCAAAATTAGGATACACGTTTCTGTTTAGGTTGAGCATGCTTAAACCTGTTGGAAATGGATAATTTTATAAGGTAATGGCTGTTAGTTTCTGAGCAGAGACAACTGGTGTATTTGTCAAGGCGGTGTTAAAAGATGACAAAAGAGTATTGCAGGTAGGCTCCTCAACAGAGGATGGCAGTGGGTTTTATTGCTTTTTCTCTAGGGTGAGGAACATACACCCCAAGGCCCCTCAGAGGGTCATTGCTTGGTATTTCCAGTGTTTTCAATTAAGGTCCCTTCTGAAGAAGCACTGCCATCAGAGCCCTAAAATATGTCTTAATGTCACCTCCCTGCTTGCCAGATGCTTGCCAGGCACCACCTAGACCGATGGCCAGGCTTCAAACACCGAGGGTTTTTTCCTGGTGTGGTTGTTCCCCATTAAGCACAGGAGCAGGGAGAGCGTGGGGTGGGAGTGCCATACCAGGGGAAGATGTGGCATCTGCTGCTACTGCTGTTTCCAGCAGAGATACCTTGACCCACACAATCCTTTTGTATTCAGGGTGTTTCTGAGAATTTTGGGCAGACCCTCCAAGCTTTAGGGGGGGAAGGGAAGAAGCATGGGCATGACTGAAGGTCTTTGCACTTGCTGTCTCTACTCATTGGCTCAGAACTTCATGTAAGGGAGAAGCTTTGCTTTGTGGTCTTCGTACCTACTGGACTGTATGCAGCGAATATTTTCTTTTTGTCAGGCTGTTTCAGTTTCACGGGAGAGCGCCAACTCTGGTCTGTGGATGGAATAAACCCAAAGTGTTGAGAAATTCACGATGGCTCTGTCTGTTCTTGTATGCTCCATGTATGAAACAGCTGATTGTGTAATTCAGGGAAATTGTACGTAGCTGTACAAAAGCAATCATGCAGCAGTTTTTTCTGTTGATACGAACTTCTGAGCATATCCTATCCAGTTAAAATAACATTAAAAGGTAAAACTGGTAAAATTACGGTTATAGCATAAAGCAATGATCAAGTGTCCCCCCCTGCCACCGCCTTTCCATGCATCTTTGCATTTGGAATGCAACACCCACTGAAGCAACCTGGTGATAAAAGGCTGATTTATTTCAGAAAGTGACATACCTTTGGAGCATGCCCTTTCCCTGGGATGACAGAGTGTGCACACTTTAATTCAGAACCAACTCTAGAGCTATCTCTACTCCTTAAGCATTTGTGTGTTTTGATCTTTCAACATTAAATCTCTGCGATAAATTGTATTTTCCAAGTGAAACTTCTTGTATTTGTGCTGTGTTCCACTGGTAGCTTTGCCCCATGCAGTGAACCATGAAGTCCTTCAGCAGAGCATCCTGTGTACAGGACAGCTTCCCTCTGAACAATGCTAAATTCTTCCCTTGTGCAGGCATCTACCCATGCCCCGATGGGATACTTTGAGGGACAGAAGCTGGTTGCAGGGCAGAAACAGGCCTTCCCATGAAATCTTGTGAGACTGCTGTGTGGCGACATTTTCAGGCATTCAGCTACCATTGAGCTACTAATTATTTGGAATCTTGCCGTTGAGTGCTGATTTTGCACTAATTTGGAAAACAAGAATTTCAAACTATTAACCCCCCCCCCATCTGCAAGAAGAGGATGCTACATTTTTATGTACACATTTGTGCACAAATCCCAGGTCTTGATTTAAGTCTGTTGGTGTAAATGTGGTGCCCTTGGGTGCAATGTAAATTTAAGGGCTAAAATCTTGAGTTTTTCAAGTAAGAAAACTGGATGCTATTCAAATATTGAAGGTCCTACCTTCTTTCTTACAAGGGTAGTAAAGGCAGGCCATTTTGAAGAACTGTACAGATGCATTGAGACAGCTTCCTAACTAAAGAAAGAAAACTTAGGAGGGGTTTGGGTTGCTTCTCCTGTGTCAATCAGGAATGACAAAAATGAGGTAACAACTAGAGAAATCAAAGAAATTCCTGAAAGCATTAGAGACTTGAAAATAGAAACCATACACAGCATAACAGAGGTTTCATGCATTAGTAGGAAATGCTTTCAAGATTTAAAAAAATGCAGTGGGAAGAAGGGGGGAGACACCTTGTACAGAATGGAAAGGACTTTAAAGTCTTCTCTACAGCATCTTGTATCTCCCAGCTGTCTTTCTTAAAAACGTAATGCCAGCTGAGCTTCTTACTGCAAGATGGAGAAATGCGGTAGCTATTGGTTATTTGGTATGAAAATTCATGAGTTTAAAATAGAAACTGATTGATAGCAACATGATTCCTCAAACACAAAAGATTCCTGACTTGCCAGAATCTGAAAATAAAATCCTTTGACTTTCTTCAGCACACCAATAAATGTAAAGAGATACTGATTTGTAACACATGTGGAATGGTCAGGCTTTGCCTGGGAGCAAGATGTGTAGTAATTCCCTCTTAAGTATGGTTAATGGAATTTAACTCTGAGGAAACAGTTTTATTAATAAAAACCTTCTGTCTTAGGATATAAATCAGAGGCTGATCTCTTTTGATGTGTTTCGTATTGTGTTCTGCAGAATAGAAATTAAGTAGGCTGTATAGTTGATCTGAGTTGTTTGGTATAGGTTGCCACGTACCTCACCAGTGCTATAGTTTTGGCAAAGCCACGTGCTTTTTAGTCACATGTTGCATAGTTTAGATTTTAGCCTGCTAAGTAGTGACACATATGATTATGATCTGCTGATCCAAGGATTTTTATTTTTTTTTTTCCTGAGGAATTTGGATGTCTTTTCAAAAGATTAAATTTTCTGTACAGTGTCCTAGCAGTTGTTTAAAGCAGCACACACTTGATGCTTAAAGTAAACCATAGGACTGATGGTAGGATCTTCATTTTGATTAGAGACTTGCTGTCCTTACGAAGGATACAACACTGAATATGTAATAAGACTGGGCCTTAACCACCTACCTTTTGCTACTTACAAAGGTATGTTGATGGATGCTTGCTAATGATGTCATGATGGTGGTTGCAGTACCGATGCAATGGTATGAAGAGAACATGAATGCAATATTGAAGCATAACCTTTTATTCCAGGCAAAAGCGTAGTAGCTATAATGTCAAAGCTTCCCACAGGATTAACTCTAATGGCAGAAATCTATGCCATCATGACTTTACACAAAAAACGGAAGCCACTTCCGTACAAGTGGTAAAATCGGGGGGCTGCTGGCCATCTTCCTGGTTCAATAGTCCTTAAATACTCAATAGGATATAAAGCATAACCCCTGCAAAAGGACAGAGCCTGAATTTGGTTTGTGAATTTATTTTCTGCTATTGCTGTTTTCCTTATGTGATTGGTTGGTGAAGGAGGGGCTCCTATTCAAAATTACGGCTTGATGTTACTAACTGTTTTAGGGTGAAGTAGAAGATGGTCACGTAACAGGATGCTGTAGATGTGCATCTGCTAGACAAATTTAAGATGATTGCTGAACTATGGAGAAGAAATGAAGCAGTTAGACAAAACAAAGAATGGATCAACAATTATAAACTGATACATGTCTCTGTCCTCTAACTACTTTAGAAAAGCACACACAAACCAAGCACCAATCAGGATGTAGGAAACAGTGAAAACCCAGTTGCAAACACGTAATCAACATGGGAGAGTAAAACCATGAGAAACCCTTTGGTACATCTGTTTGTGCAAGATAAACTGAGAGCCTGAGAATTGCTACATCAGCTTCCTGTAATCATCCTTCCTCAAAGCAGTGACGCGCATCATTAGGGGACAAGGAAAACAAAAACAAAACCAGGTTAGAGGTGGTATAAAACTAGGAGTCTGGAAAACGATAGGGTGAAACCTGTCACCGGTAGATGTGGTGCTCAGACGGTTTAGGCATTCCCCACATACGCAAAGTTTCCTGTTGCTTGTACTTTGGCCAGCACTGGTAAGTGCATGATTAACTTCTGTTACTAATTGTGCGGAGCTGGTGGGAGGAAGCAAATTCGGTGACTTCTGAGGCTGTGAAAACAGCTCTTCTGTGTTTCTTGCCATCACCACAAAAGCTGAGGCAAATGGGGAAGATGTGCTAGCTGCTCTAACCAACAGGTTTCCAAACCAGATGGGCTGAGAGAGTGGGGCTTGTTCTCTTCCGGCAGCATTGCTCAGCCCTGTGTGCAAGCTCTGCATCAGTGAATGTACAGCCCGCGCTGGGAATAGCTGGTCTCACTGAAGAGTGGGTGAAAGCTGCCTGTTAACCGTTGCTTTCCTTCTCAGATCCACAAGCCCTGTGATGCAAAGGAGATGACAGCTCCCCAGAGTGTAAAAATGAAAATCCGGCCAGATTTTCCAGGCTTTTCCATTCCATGGAAAGCCATTCCATGGCTTGAGATGGAGTAGAGCATACTGTTCATTTTCACTAGGAGCTTTCAATAGGAGCATGTGAGGCCTCTGTAGTGTACCTGGGTGCCCAGGATAGCCCCATAGCCTATAATTCAAGTGCCTAAATTAGCAGGCTAAAAAGCAAGTGTGGAAATAAGGAAACTCTATCCCTGTTTGCAGTCCATATGTGCTCTGCATAACTCCAACATTCATTGTGAAGAGCATCCTGATGCCCGTGAGAGTTCAAAGTGAGAAGTTGTCCATGCAGGCAATTTTTTCTGATGGATCTTGGTATCATTTGCAGGGAAGGATTTTGGTAGGAAGGATCTATCCATTCTCTGTTCCTGTACGCTGTTTGCTTTTCTCATTTCCTACTCTCAGAGATTTCACCTTGAAGAAAACCATCCCACAGAGCAGAGGTACCAGCAGAACCTTTTAAGCCACTTGGTGGCCATCTGACATTCCACTAGTATTGTACATTGTACCTCAGTGCTAGTTTTCCTAGGTGATATTTACAGGAACATTCAGATTTCTACGTAGTGGCCCATGCTTTCCAACCAGTTGCCTTGAACTGATGACATTACCTAATGAATAATACTTTTAGAACCAAGCTAAGTAAGAGCTGCCATGTACGTTAAAATATGACACAACTCACCTGAGTGTACTCTTTTCTGCGCATACAATACTGAATAAAAGCTTCAACAGACCTCAGGAAAAGTAATATTACATTAGTTTTTTATAAGCGCTAAAATAATTATTAAGTCACTGAAAGTTCAGCTATCATCCTTTCTGTGGATGAGTCAGTGAGTGACAGATTCATGAATAAATTATTGATGGTGATGGCAAGTGCAATGTGGCACTCCTCATGGTGTCTCACGGTGTCTTGAAAGTGGCCTTCAGTGCTGAGGTAGCTTCTGTTACCAAGGATTCAAACTATACTGCAAATCACCTACAGGAGTTCTTGTAAACATCTGTTGAAACAGTGCTTTCACCATGGCATTATGGAGAAAAGGAAACATATCAGTCAACAAATGACAAATATAATGGATCCTCCTTCCTTGAAGCAGCATAAATGTTATGTCTTTAAATACTTGGCATCTCTGTTCTAACTTGGATTTGATACATGGAGGATGGTGTTGAGGGAAACTGGCTTTGCATCCTTTCCCACAGCTATTTACCTGTGAGGCAAGAGACTGAACATTGGAGTTTCTCACCATCTACAGCACAGAGATGACAGGGGGTGAAGGAAGTTCTGCGCTGACAGATTTGTGGTTCGTAAAAAAAGTGTCTCCAGGAGCTTGCTGTGAAACAGTGGCAGTAAATTTAGCCTGAGAATAGACATATTTATCTCAGCAGCTTTTTTTTTTTTTTCCTTCTGTTTTACTTTGAAAATAAAGTTCTTTGGCACATTTGCTCTTGGTTAAGAAGCCATTCAATACACTTCTTGATACGAACTTTGTAATCTAACATGTTGGGATATACCTTATTATCTCTGTGCGTATTTGTAAATGTGTCACAGTGAAAAAAAATTCTGTTGTCTTCAAGCTAGTACTTACTCATTTTTCAGCTAACTGTGACTCTGTATGCTTCCTTGCCATGTCCCTGTACGTCATTTATTTTTACTTCAATTAAATTATCACAACTGGTTATGTTGCTGTTCCCGCTGGTTATCCTCTCTAGAAGTCTGTATTTTCAGCTGTGAACCTTCTCAGCCTATTTCAGAGAACACCTTCTGAATCATACATTAGCATGTAATATGTACATATTAGCAGGTATTCAGAATGCCGTAAGATCTATGTCATAAGCTTAAGTGCGTACTGTCATTCCTGTGTAACACAAAGAAGAGAGAGAGAACAGAACCACTTTAATTCCAAACTCTGAAATTAATGTTACTAGACCCCAACTGTTTGCAGGGATATGGCTCCCAAATCTAGATGTTCATAGAGTGAGATCATATCAACATGAGAACTTGACCTTAAACAAAGTTTTATGCAAATCCTGTAACAATATGGAAATCTTGGAGCTCTGCCAGCCAAAAGCATGCAACACTTTTACCTTCTTATCACTTGAAGAAATATTCATGTGATTTCTCCTTCTGCTGACTGAAAGGGAATAGAATTTTTTTCCTTTTTACATTTATTTTAGTTTTAAGCAAAACTGGCACTTGACTAAATGAAAAAAAAAAAAAACCCAAACCACCCCAAAAGCTGTATGTGATATCTTGCATTGTCAGTCTTATTTTCAAGAGGAACTAGATTTGTTTGATTCCCGTAGGACATTAAACAAATTGCTGCAAGATCATAATTAAACTACATTAGTGAGTTGCAAACCCTTCCAAAACGCACTTTTAGGGGAAACATTTGCTATTATAATAGACAAAGCTTGTCTGTCAAACTGTGGCTTTCCTGGGCTGCATATTCCATAAAGGCCAGTAGCTGTCACAGTTATACTGGCCTGAGTTGCCTTCATAGAGAAACCCTTCTTTGGATCAACTTCTAATTGCTTGAGATTTTCATTGTGTCCAGATAAAGCGCAACATCTATAAATGATGGAGACAACAGCATGATTGCTGTACAAATTCATTATGAATGCTGTCCCGATGAGTGCCCTATTCAGGCCAAATGAGTTCATGATGGCAAATATATATGCCTTTTTTTCTGAAGTACAAGTTTGTGGCTACAGATGGAGCGAAGACACAAAATAGCCTTTGGTCACTGTGGAGGGTCCCCAAGTAGGGGGCCAGAGAACTGAAGTGGGTTGATTTAGATCATGTCCTGTACATTGAGCTCCCAAAGAAGACTGAAAAACTCAAAGGAAATTATTTTAATTGCAGTTACAACTAGTAATTTCAGTTAATTATCTCCTTAAATAGAGAAAACTTAGAAACGGTGAGAGAACCAAAATAGTAGATAAAAGGTTTATTCACAGCCCAATCTCTGTCCATGAGCCCGTGCAAATTTCGAATACTGATGTTGGTTTCAACTACGCAGCGGGTTTCTCCGTTGCAGCAAATTTCCGCAGTCCTCCCTGGTCCCGAACTTCCTTTCCAACATGGTCGGGATCTGACTGTGGGTCTGCTACCTGCTCCTCACAGCATTTTTCCAGTTTTGTTCCTGAGCTACAAGTCACTGGCTTGAATCTCTTGTGTGTCTCACCCTGCTGTCTCTGGAAACCTCTCCTCTGAGAAGCCTCAGGGACTCCTCCAGGGAAGGAGCTCCTCTGGCCGCTTGGTCTTCTTCAATCAAACAAATAAAATGAAACTGTCTACAGAAGCCTTCTGTGCTTTCTTGCAAACATAGTGCTACTGGTGGGACTGCATCCATGGGGCACACATGGTCTGAAGTGCCAGTCATTGATTGCTGTGCTAATGATGTTCGCGGACACCATGCACTGGAAAGGAGACCAAATAGCTAACTTAATTATTACAAATGCCCTGTTTTATCTTAATTAATCTAGCCATATGATTCTGGTTCCCTGATCTAATTAGCTAGGGAGATAGTTAAATATAACTTCATGTATCTAGGCACATTTAGCTGTTCGTGGTTCAATCTGCTCACGGTTCCTAAGAGACTATATTTCAAAGTTATGGAATCACAGCTGGGAATACCTCCCAGCTGCCCTTCATCTGAAATAAAAAATACAGAGTTCATCTTAATTAACATGGTGGAATAATTTTTTATGTTAACAATGCACCTCATAACTTACAATCACATTAAAGCCTTTCGTAAGGCATCTTTCTCTGTTCTGCCACTAAGGACTAGCAAGTAACTGTATTGTACACAAGAAATGGGATTTCCACTGTTCGAGTAGATAAACATAAGTTTAGATTGTATGCGGAAAATATTTGCCCTTTGCACTGTGACAGATAGAAGATGGTCAGTAACCTGAGTTAAAATAATTTGAATAATTTGAATTGAATAAATCATAGTAAAAATTCCTTGTCCATAAAGGCATTTCTAATAAAGACTGTAGGTGGTGGCCATAAAGAGTATGTGATCAGAATTACCATAAAGAATATTTTGTTGACCAGAATGGGGCACCAAGAATAACAGAGGTCACCTTCCTAGTGTGCTGTTTGCTACCAAAATAGAATAAATTGCCTTTTAACTATCCTAAAATGGACATCTAAGAATTTCCTTTCACATACTATGCATTGAACTTTTGAAGATATTTCTTGCTTGGGTCATATGCCACATAAAAGAGAGATACTGTTCAAGTGGATGCACACATAAACAGTAAGAGTGATCAAACAGGACCTATGAAAGGGGAAAATGAACACATTGGTTTTGTGCAGCATGAAGAAGAGAATGATTATTTTAAGAAGAGATAAGACAATAATCTGTGAGACGTCACTTAAAGGTAACTCATTCTGCCTTGGGGCAAGAAGAGGGACTATCTAGACTTCTCTTGAGGTCCCTTCCAGCCATGTGGTTTGTGGGACCAGGCACATGGGGGACCTTTGGAGTAAGCTTGTTCTTGAGTGCAGATAAATTAGTTTGGTTGAAAGAAAATCATTCCCAAGTGTACTAATTTATTGGCAGTATGTCTGAGCTTTGTTAAAATAGAGATCAAAAGATAAACCCTCTGCTAATATGCTTTATGGACATGTTATGTGCTAGAAAGAAATATACAAATAAGGCTTTTCTAGAGCTGGCAAAAGGAGATTTAATTTATTGATGCTGAACAGCAGAGCTTGTTAAACAGAGATTTCCCATAGCACTTTTGACAGACCTCCTGAGATGTGCTGTAACTTTGAGGCCATTCTTCAAATTCAGGCTGATGTACAAGAAGGGGAGTAAAGCTTATAAAAGTGATCGAGGCTTTTAAGTTCCTAAATTTTATTTTAGGACAGTGATATGTGGTCGTGCGGGTAGGTTTGAAAACTTTACCCTGGAAGCCTGGGATGAAATTTTGTGACTGCACTGGAGAACAGCTGAATAATACTGATTGGTATGACACTAGGATGTCTATTGTTACTTAATATATAGTCTACAGAGACATTTGTTGGGTTGTTCCACAGATGAGTGGAGAATCTAACAGCGTAACAAAGGCTATACACACGTTTTCAACACATGGTTGCTCAAAATTAATGGCATAATAACAATAGCTTTGAAGGTTAAGCGTGATATAAATTAGGCTCATTTCTAAAGAAATCCTTGGTGTGTATTCATAAATGGTTTTGAATAGACCTAATGTTTAGCTGAACAAATATCTTTGTGCAATCTATCTTTTGTGTGCAGGTGGGCAGCTGCTGTTGAAGTTCCTGGTTCAATACCAGGGGCTATCCATGCTGCAGATACTTTGGACTATGTGTTTGAAATCAATCAACGCTTTTGTACCTGAGGGCAACCTGAGATTTAGTTAGTTTCCATATATGCTTACTGGAAATAGTGTTGTGCTCTTAAGAAGCACCTGCAGGATTTGTACATATGTTTCTGTTTAATGAACCCTATTCTTGGCTGGCTGCCTATATCTTGGTGTTATTAGAGGGGAGGAAATGCTCACCTTCGTTGAGCTGCTAATTGTTAGATTATTCAGTGGTGTATGGATTTTGAGCTGTGCACAACAGTGTATTGACATTCTCTGAAGCAAACCTCTCAATGAGGGAGGCATGTTTGCGAGCAGAAATAGAATTGTGGGCTCAATTCCGGTTTTATTTACGTTGTTGATCAGTGAGTATTTGCTTTGAATCTAATTGAGTTGTACTAATAAAGGCAGAGCTGTGAGCCGCTAGAATTCCACAGTAATTTGGATGGTTGGGTGGGCAGCACTGATTTGGTCTGATGCTCTTATGTGATATAACAGTGCTTGTGTTTGCAATTGTAATACATAAGCATTTGCCAAAACATTAAATCATGGTGTTCTGTCATCTGCTTTTCTTCTTGTCTTCCTCCTTGGTTCCTTTAACAAAGTAATGGTAGGTTAATTTGGATAGTATCGATGTTCAAGGCAAACTTCCTAATGCCTGAAGAAGAAGAAGAACTGTCTTTTTACTCTGTAGAAGGTAAGTGTGTGAAGCAGTGCAGTTTTCGTGTTGAGTAGATAGGTCAGAAAAATATTTGCCTTAGGTTAGGATTATTTTGGTCAGAGACAAAATCCCTGGCATTAGGTCTCATTAATACTAATAAGATCATATAAACTGGCACAAAGGGCTGCAGAATAGTCTGTAGAGCAGAGATTTATTTTTCTGATACGTGGGCCTGTATGTGAGAAACAGCAGACCTTGTAATTACGGCAGTGAAGGAAGGGAGTGTGTCCTAGATATACTAGGCTGTGCAAGCGCATACTACTGTGCAATAATGTATGCTAGGGTAGGTAGGGAGCGTATACTAGTGCATACATGAGCAGTGCTCTCTTCTCTACAGTAGATCTCTGTGGGAGCTAGGAAATGAGGATGGTGGGTTAGAGTGGTTGTGGGGCTTTCACTGCTTGTCCTGGGTTTGAGACAACACCCTACATCGGAGCTGGCTTCAGCTGTGTTTTGGTGGTGAATCTGGTTTCAGTAAAAACTGTTCACAAGCGATCAAACCAAGACTGTTTCATCAGCAGCCTCGTGGAGCTCTGCGGTACAAGCAATAGGTAAGCAAGATGAAGTGCTAAAAATGGCCATGCTGGAACAGGGTTGATACTCCCTAAAAAATAGTTTTTATCTTCAAGTATTATGTGCATGCTGATGTTTGAACTCCAGAGCTGGGCTGATTTGCCATAGAGAAGTATCTGACCTATGAATCGGATACAACTGGCATAATTAGTGTGCTTCTACAAAAACCTTTTCTACTTGAGAGACAGGCCAATGAAAATAAACATGAACTTTAAAATCAGCCCTCAAGTTTGTATCTCAGGATTAGAGTATGCTTTCAAGACTACTGTCTGCAACAGTAGGATACTAAAAACATTTCCATTTTCTGCCATAAGATAACTAGCCACTTAATAAAGAGTACAGTTGATAGAATTTTGAGGTTTAAGACCTAAAGCATGCAAAGGCATACAAAGCCTATGGACTAATGAGTGTTAATTAAAGAAAGGTGTGTATCACATGCCTATTGGTAAAGCACCCTGAGGATGTGCAGCAGTAAGAAAATTTGTTGCAAAAACTATAATGTGAATTATTTGAAATTTGAATATATTTTAATAGATTTTGTAGCTTCCTGTGTGGTACCACATCCTTTGCATTTTTTCACCAAATAGGAAGTGTAGTACTAATAGGAGGAAAGTTTAAATAAAGTCCTATCAGCAATTTCTAGTCAAGTGAAGAGTACTTTTGACTTTATAGTTTTTTTTCTTTTTTTTTTTTTTTTTTTAAAGACTGTCATAAGAAGGTTTGAGATTTGGCCATGAAAATTTTGCTGGCTGGGAGTCTTTCAATGATATGTTTTTTATTGGAAAATGTTTGAGTTTTGCAGCTCAAATTCTGTAGGAATAAGCATACAGGTTTTTGTTTCTAGCAAAAAAAAAAAAAAAAAAAAGAAAGGACAGACTTACCCCCTTTGAGCTAGCTAATCATTTAATGCATAAGAAACCCATGTGGACAGCCAAGATTCAAATCTTTGCTCTTGCTGATTCCAGCTGGGGGATTAGACTTGCCTCCTGTGAAGCGAGTGGGTAACATATTCATCAGACTTGTCCAGCTTTGATTGGGTCAGTCTCAGCCTCTACTAATGGAGCTGGCTGCTCCAGGTTATATAAACTACCAATCAGCAAGAGAACGTCTGTGGTCAGAGCACTCACTGAGGTGTTGAAAGCTGAGGTTCACATCTGAGCTGGACAGAGAAGAGTTGAAATATGCTCTTTTATAGACAAAGTGACTTTCTTTAAGCAAAGGGTTTAAACCTGTGGCTAATTTTTTACCTGTCTGCCTGCAAAAGCTCATATAAAGATGCCATAAATACCAATCTTTTGGGGGACTGAACTGCTTTTTTACCATGTAGCTCTACTATAAAGCTGGTGTCTTTGTTTGGATTCATAAATTAAATATCTAGCCCTTCTGCTGTTTTACAGTGTTTTATTTGTAGGAGTTTCTGGGAAGATGTTCAAGTCCCCAACTGCCAATTAAGTGCCTGGCATGAATCTTAACTGTGGAGCTGATCCCGCTACTTTACGTTACAGGCAAATTACATAGTGTGAAAATTTTAAATTTATGTTACAATGTAGGGGCTTTTTTCCTTATTTGAGAACTAATCCCATTTATGATGTTAGATACTTCCACCTCAATGGTGCAGGTAAGACAGCTGAACTGAATCAGCAGCTCCTCAGGGTGGGCTGGTTGCATGCTCTCCCCTGTTTGCTTTGGTTTTTTTTCTGGCTAAACTCCTTTTCTCCCAGCTCAGTGAGCTGAATCACCTTGCCCAGGGCTCAGCTAAGAGCCAGACCAGCTGCAAGGAAAGGGGAGCAGGCAGTGGGCCCATCCCACTTGAAACAGCAAGCTATTTAATTTGGCTTAGCTGTATCATCTAACTACACCTGCATTTCAAGATTTTAATGATTTTTAATGTTATTCCTCTAAGCATGTTTTTCATCTAAACCCACATGTTTAAGACTATACATCTACGTATGACTAGAATATGGAGACGTCACGTTATGGAATTTAAAAAAATGCACAAACTTTTGCAGATTAAAGCCGGTTGTGAAATCTTCCAATAAAATAATTTTTGGTTTAAAATCTAGTAAGCGAATTACCTCAGTGCCAAAGGGCTAAATCTGCCCAAAGATCAGTGTGTGTCTGAACCGACAAGGAAGTTCCAGTGTGGGAAATTGTAAATGAGTTAACTCAGACTGTGACCTCTAATGACCATCTACATCTCTTATGTCCGTGTCTATTTTGCGTAAATGAAGACTGACTCAAATCTTAAGTTTCCTTTTTTTTTTTTTTTTTTTTTTTTGTCTTTTTAAGTTGTTTCGATTCCTGTAAAGGCAAGCAATGACCCTTATGGTTTATGACGCGTTCCTTTTGTTTACATCTGATTCGAGATTGATGTTTACTCACATCTGAGTGTGAGTGGTAAAGTGGTACAGTGAGTAAAGGGATGCCTTGGAGCATCCCACACTTCTGTGCCTTGGGCAGGAGCCAGACCTCTCAAGGGATATTGTGATCCTGGCACTGCAAGAGAGCTGCAGAAGGCTCACTAAATTCTTACTTTAATGTTGTCTTTTGATTCAAGTATTAAAAATAGTGAGTAGGTTGTTATGATAAAGCTATTAGACTGACTAGAAACTGGGGTGCATACTTCCCAGTGTTTCTTGAAGTTCATTTAATGCTGACTGGGGCGCAGTTGGGGGGCTTCCCATCAGTTTTAATCAAGGGGACTACATTTTAATTCCTAATACATATTTATAATTTCTTCAAAGGAGTTATTATTTTTTTCTGTTAGTATAAGAATTACTCACAGTTTGTCTCAAAGGATATTTTAGCTTGACTATTTCATCTGTAGTTCCTGATTCTCACCACACAACAGGTCATTGGGACTACAAGTTATGCTGTTTGATAGAATCAGATCAGTAAATCAGCAATCAAAATGTGTTGCACATAACAAATTGCTACACTGCTTCTGGTTTAAGAAATCCCTTATATTGTAAATGGGAACTTAGCACTTTTTATGAAATATCCTGTAGATAGCTGCTCAGCATAATTTATGAAAATGTGTAGTTTTCTCACTTAGTGTACTTACAAGATGGCTATAAAACCGAGCTCCATTTTGTGCTTATGTACTGTGTCAACCATTTGGCTGCAGGAAAATTGTACCACTTGCTTGTGAGAGGGGAAGTTAGGACTGTTAGCCAAACATGAGACAGTTTGTCAGGACAGGGAGGTAAGTGCGCTGTTCTTGTGTAAAGCTGTATTTTGAGGTGAGCCTAGCTATCATATTGTCTTTTCATACAGTAACTCATAGGGTACTTCCTGCCTACTGAAACTCCCCAAGAAGTCTTTCCTACCCTATCCTGAGGCAATGCAGTGAAAAGAAAGGACTATTGATGGGATTTTTGAGAAACCAACTGCAAGTAAATTTCTTTTCTGATTTTATCTGGAAGTGGAGAACAGTTGGACCAGTCCTAATCCATTGGATCTACATCTATAGAGCCACAATTTTCTGCTCGTTTATATTGCAGCCATAAATGTGGGAATATGTCTGTAGTGCATTTGGTAGCTTTAGAAGTGTGGCAGTTAGCTCTGTTCCCAGCAGCACCATAGCCACATTCATGAGGAAGCTCTGTGGGAGCTAATTTTATCCTTCTGAGAATGTTTAGCCACCTCTTGCAGAAATCCACATGTGCTTTTTACCCTACTGCTTCCACTGAAGTGGGCACCAGTATGTTACACTGCCCTGTGCCCCATAGTTCTGCCTTTCAACTGAGTGTTTCAATACTATTTTCAGTGTTGCATTCCCTAGAGTAGTCAGTATCCTTGTTCCAATCTTTTCAATTGAATTAAATTGAATAAAAATAACATTTTAAAAATCAGTGTTAAATATGTTAGTTTTATCGTTCATTATGGAGCTTTTTTGTGCACATAGCTCTTCAGAAGTACTTGTAAAATCGAACAGTCCCTCTTAACTTCAACCTTAAATAACTGAATAATTACAAAATGGCAACATGAGAGATGATGGTAATGACGGGGATCCCACTCTCTTATATTTGCACACTTCCAGAAATGAATGGCACTATAGAGACTGAATCCACCATATAAATGTTAATGGGTCTACTGTCATTCCTTCAGCACAGATAGTCAGCATAAACACTGTTGATAGCAAACCAGTGTTCCCTCTGTTACAGGGAACAGGACACCGACCCCTGTTTTCTAGCGGTTTTGCTTCTGTAAAACGAAGTAACATTGAGTAAAGAAATTTAAGCTTGTAAAAAATGTGATGTAACTTAGATAACGAGTATATGGCTAAGCATATAAGTCCTGATATAAATGCTAAAAGCCATCAAGGAGAACAGGCTGAAAGAAGGCGCTTTGTGATTTGGAGTGAAGTTGTGATCTCATGAAGCTTTCTGGCCTGATCACCCCTGGGCAACGCCATGTGCCTTCTTTGTGGCGAAGCTATCCAGTGTAGGGGGCATGAGGGACTATGCCTGAGGGCTTGCCTGCTATCCCTGCCAGGCAAGCTACACAACTGCACTGCTGGATCCAAAACCACATCTTTCTCCCTCTGCCTGTGAATTTTATGGTACGTCCACACTGCTGGTGCTGCTGTGATGGCTCTGTGATGCACCACTAGTTTTGAGTTAGCTCAAGGCATGTGCTAGAGTTGCATGGCAGCACAGAGCTCAGCAATCTGCAGAAACCGTGCAAGCAGCAGTATGAATACACAAATAGTTAGCCCACACTGCACTTTGGGGTAGCCACATGACTACCAGCCCGTGGTGTAGTTGGTGTTAAAGCTAGGCAGTGTGCATCTGTGCTGCAGATGGTCTTGTACGATCCTGTGCCCGATGAGGTGTTGGAGCACTCCAGCTTCTGACTTACTGCAGGTCTGACTGAAAATCCATTTGTTAAAAGACTCTAGTGTCTGTAAAGGCTGCTGCCTCTGAGAGGAAGAAAGATGACTCCTTGAGGAGAACTTCTTGAGATAAGGAAGAAACTATATTAATTTTGAGCTGAAACTCAAGTGCTAATAATACCTAGTCACTGCAGAAATCTGATCCATATATTAACAACCCCCTGTGCTCTTTTGCAAGGACAAGCATTTCTTTCTAAATCTCAACAAAGCAAGCTTCTAATGTGGGTCAAATGGAAATCCTGTTTATTAAAAAACTGCTAAAGACAACTAGATTTTTAATTTCAATGGAAGAGGCTTCTCTATGACCCTTGAAGGCATGCCAGTGGACTCTTCCAGCACATGCCTCAGTAAACAACAAATGAATCACTGAGGTGCTCTAACAAGGATTGATGTGTCCACCCAATTAGAGGGATATAAACAGTGCTTCCTTGAAATTCTGGGTTCATTTGGGTTGCTCTGCTATTTCCGCAATCTAGCGCTGAAGCATTGCTTCAGGGGTATTGTTGGCCTCAACAACTGTCTTGTGTGCATTGTCCTAGCTAACAAGTACAAATTTTGTACGAATATTTCTCCTATGAAGTACTCAAACAGTGCCATAAAAAAAAAAAAAAATTCCGAATATCAAAGTCAAATCGGTCACTAGTGTCTGTTTAAGCTAAGAGCAAGATCTCCAAACATAGCACTGCTGCAAGCGTGATTGATAAGACTTTTAAACACCTGTTTTCAGGGGCTTACAATTTCTCAATTTTACATGGGTTTAATTTTCTCATGCCTAAAATATGTGCAGTTTTGGGAGGTGAGAAGGTGTAATGCATCTTGTATGGTGTAATTAATGCAACTGGTCAGATGGAGCAATGCATGGAAAATTCATTAGGTAGTTTGAGACTGTTTCCTCTTTCTCTTGGAACAATGTTTCTATTTTCCATTTTAACTGTACCTATAACTTTCTCTCCTTCAGAAAAAATTTCCTCATGTCATCTTTAAAGAAAATTAAAAATTAGACCATTTTCTCACTATACAGAATATTTATATTGCCAGACAAATAGTCCAATTGTTTACACAGAACAACACATAAAGTAGCCAAAAGAAGGACATCATACAGATCAACAATAAAGCAAAGATCAGAGTATGTTTTGTTTTTCAACCAGTTACTGCCTCAACAATCGTGGAGCACTTCAAGACTTCAGAGGGTATCTTGCAGGTACTATTTAAGGATTCCCTCTGAAAAAGTGTGGTTGCAATTTGAAATTCCCTGACCATCCAGGAAAACTATATCATGTTATTATGTCTTAAGATAGTTAGATACTGGCACCTGAAATTTCATTTCCTAGATCACAAATGAAACCCCGACTTTCTTAGAAAATTGCCTAGGCCAAGCAATGAATCATTACAAACCAGCTGATTCAGATGTTCAGCTAACTGTTATAGAGGATGATATAACTCCTCCCTTGTCGCTTCTTCTTATACCTTCAGTGTGAGCTGGGTCTTAGTAGGAGATTGTAATTTAGCTGTGGTTAGCAGCTATTTGAATTCAACCACAATTGAACACGTGTAAAATTCTACAAAAAAAAAAAAAAAAGTAAGATACACATGAAATTCTACAAGAGGTGGCTAAACATTCTCAGAAGGATAAAATTAGTTCCCACAGACCCTATACCCGGGTTGGGGCAACCCCATAGCAATACAGGCTGAGGGATGAAGGGACTGAGAGCAGCCCTGCCGAGAAGGACTGGAAGTACTGGTGGATGAAAAGCTGGACATGAGCTGGCAATGAGTGCTTGCAGCCCAGAAGGTCAGTCGTATCCTGGGCTGCATGAAGAGGGGCATGGTCAAGGGAGTTGATTCTCCCCCTATACTCTGCTCTGGTGAGACCCCACCTGCAGTGCTGTGTCCAGCTCTGGGGCCCCAGCACAAAAAAGACATGGACCTGCTCGAGCGGGTCCAGAGGAGGGTCACGAAGATGGTCAGGGGGCTGGAGCACCTCCTCTATGAGGGCAGGCTGAGAGAGTTGGGGTTGTTCAGCCTGGAGAAGAGAAGGCTTACAGGAGCCTTCCAGTACTTAAAGGGGACCTACAGGAAAGGTAGGGGCAATCTTTTTAGCAGGGCCTGTTGTGGGAGTAGGAGTAAGACAAGGAGTAATGGTTTTAAACTAAAAGAGGGCAGATTTAGACTATATATAAGGAAGAAATTTTTTATGATGAGGGTGGTGAAACACTGGAACAGGCTGCCCAGAGAGGTGGTAGAAGCCCCATCCCTGGAAACATTCAAGGCCAGGTTGGACGGGGCATTAAGTAAAAGAAGATCCTGCTCTGTTCTGTAGGTTTTATCAAAATTTGAAACATAGTTCTTACTGAGTAGCTTAAGAAACTTAAATGCCTAAAGTAAAAGCCTTGACATCTGCCATTTGTGGAGAAAGCCAAGCTCCTCAGTGCTCCTAGTTATCCACTGAAGATAAATAGCTGACTGTACTTTGACATGGTTATCATACCTCAGATATGACAGAGATGAAAACAATCTGAGGTTTTCTTTGAAGCAAAGTAAAGATAAAAAGTGTGAGTTAGAAACAGGTTCTGTAAGGTATTGCCTTTCCTCTTTGTACAGCCAGAATCCTAATATACCATGTGTTCAGCAAAGCCATGCATGGTATTTCAAAAAGTTCTAGATACTGAAGATTGCTTTAAGCCAAGTTTACTGGAGCCAGTAACTTCAAACTCAGGTCTTTTAAGTAAGGGAACTTTCCTAGCTTGTCTTTTGCCAATTCCTGATTTTTCATACCCAACAAGACTTTATTTTATTAATAGATTGGCTGCGTTGGGGATGATTTGATCTCTTATTTCCACTGTTTATGTAATCGAGTCACTGACCCACTGTGGCAATGCAGTAGCAGGCAGCTGTGATACAGAGTGTATGTGCCTTATGTCACTGGCCTTCATGTCCATAAACTTAGAAACTGCTGCCTGCCATGACTTTGCTTGCCAAATCTAACGGCTTGCCAAGTCCTTGACGTGTTTTCTTGAAACTGAGGCTTTTTTTGGTGAGGCTTTCACATTAGAGTGGAAAAAAAAAAAGCAGCATGGTAGAAGTATTCTGGAATGACTTCAGAAAGTATCCCACTACACTGGTGAGTGAGACTTCTGTATTTAAAATAACCTTAATAGAGTTAAATACTAGCATGAATGGAAAAACAGATGAATGCTGTGCTTGTATTTAATCTGTTGCTGTCTGCCAGTACGTGTGGTTTTTTGCAGTACTGGAGACTGTTTCACCTCTGCTCCTCTTAGGCAACTGCTTCAAGGCTCGACCAATGTAATGGACACTTCTTCATTAGCTCATATAATGGGAAAGGAAAAACCACAGATGAGGAAGGCTTGGTATAGAGAAGTTTGTACAAAACTCCTTGATTTTAACTCCTGTTCAGTGCCAGACCTAATCTAGCTGCCTCCAAGCCCTCATGAATCTTGACCCAACCTTTGTCAGCCCTTTGGGAGGCAGCATGCAGGCGCAGACACTCACTCTTGCTTGCAAAGAAGACCGGAACAAAGACCAAAATCTGTTTGCATGAATTAAGGATTGCCTTGCTGCCTTGAACAATCTCCTTCCCCTTTTACTTTCCTCCCCCCTTAAGCCCGTCCACCCCTTCAAACTCCAAACCAAAATGAGGTAGCAAAGGTTGTTCCCAGCCAGGGGCTCTCAAGCCAGCATGTTATCTCTTCCAGTCCCCAGCAGAGTGATTTTCCTCTGTCTGACACTTCTGTGTTCCTGCTTTGGGGACATTTTCCTTGCAGTCTGGCATGATTGTCCTATCCCTTATCATAGCAATGGCCTCTTTCAAACACACTGATTTAATGTGCAGAGCCCTCTCTAGTTAATTATTGCCACAGACACCTCGGCGTTTACGAATCCCTCTTGTGCAGGATCCTCATCCTTCTCCCAAATCCTTCATGTCTTTGGATCTCAGGGCTTTTCTTGCAGTCAGTTCCCATCCCAGTTCTACTTCTTGTGCTCCCACATGGTGTGAGGTAGTCCCAGACCACTGCCTGACTGTAGGCTCCCCTTCATGCTCAGCTCTTCTTTGTCCCCTCTCCCTGTGTTCTCTCCTGCCTGGGCACAACTTAGGTGAGAGCCTGCCTCATGCTGCCAGGGCTCATGGGAAATATATTTCCAATAGACACAGCAAAGCTTGCCAAAACCTTGTGCCGGGGCACAGGATAGTTTATTCTGGCAGGCTATCTGCCCCACGGTCTGCCAGCTGGCAGTGATTCTATTGTGTGCTTTTTGTATCTCCAAAAATACCGGTTCTTCCTTACTTTGGGTTTATTTTAAATCCTCACATGTCCTAAATTTTGTTGCATCAGTTTTTCCATGGGGGGCTATAGGAATGAATGGACCCAGGTAGGCACACACTGAGTGCCGTAATAAGTGCAGCAAGGAGCTCCTTTTGTACATTGACCATTAGCCCCTTTTCAGTTGCACTGAGTTGAAATTCTCTCATGGGCTGAGAAATTTTCTGAGATAGTTCATCCCCCTCCCCCAGACAGTTGGGTGTTTTGCAAATGAGTACCTCAAAGCAGAAGTCTCACTCTCTGGATTACCTTATTTGCTAAAGAAAATAATTAATTTTAACTGACAAATGCTTCCATTTAGATACTTAGAAAATTTCTTATGTGCTTGGCATGTTGGAAGTAGTGAATAATTGAGGTATGTAAAATGGAAAGAATTTATATAATAGAGTTTCACAGGCTTGAGGGAAGACCTGGATTTGCTCAATCCTGTTCTACTTCATGAAGCTCTTAAGTTTTTACCTTGCAAATACAGATGAAAACATAGAAAGTGTATCAGACCACTCATTTCTTCGCAGCTTCTAGAACTGTTGCAAACTTTTCCCACTATCATTTCTTAGGATGTTTTTCACTCTTAAATGAACATTTTCATCTATCACTTTTGCATCTTGCCTTTTGGGATACATTCTGAGAAATGACTGAGGAGCTCCTAATTCTTTTCCTTCCCATTGCTAGATCACCTCACTGCTGCCACTGTCAATGTTGATTAATAATGAGTTTTCCTGCAGCCACTTAAGACCACTCACTGTAAAGAGCTTCTATTTGTATCTTTTTGACTCTTTAAGGACTTTCTATTTTCATCTGTTGGTACACCCAGACAAAATATGTCTGAATAAAGTTCTTTTTCATCATGATGGCATGACTGATTCCTCCAAAATAATAGTGATTTAAGTATTGTCCACCTCACTGTTGTACTTTTATTTTTCTTCATTGAAGGCACAATAAAGCTGAATCACTTAAAATTGCAAACTTCTTTTAAACTGTGTCACAGCTATTGAGATGAGTATCTCTGGGATGATCTTCCATGCTGCCTCTCTCTTTGCAGATTCTTTACCAGAATACCAGTTAAAACAAATTCTCTTGCCGAGTGCTAGCTTCACTGCATGGGTGCAGACCACCTGCTCTTTACATGTGAATCTTTATTACCATCTATGTAAGCTCCATTTTTGACACAGTGATCAGAGGATGACAGTTGCTTGAGAAGTACTGGAAATATTTATCAAATAATGCTGTGGCACTGATGTCCTTGCATGTAAAACACCTTCTTTCTCCTAGCGCATGTGGGCTAGAATATTACCACATTTCTTACAATAAATGCGGGATTCAAGTCAAGGCTGACTCTGTCTATGAGATGTTTCTTTCTCTTTCAAATTGTTGTGCTGAGTCTCTGTTGCTGCAATGAGGGTACGTTGCATTACTGGGAGAAAGCACTGCTGAACGCACCAGAATGTGTAATTCAGATGGGCAGGAGGCCTTCTTCAAGTTATGCCAGGGGTTGGGGTGTAAAATTTAAGGAGTAAATTTAATGAAGAACAGAGAAAATGTAATCCTGGATCTGGCATTTTTATTGTGTACAGTGGAGTAAACATCGTAACTGTTTTTAATAATAAGATGGTGCCTCTATGGTAGAGTGGCAGTTTATTTTAAATTCTCTTTAATCTGGAGGTTTTCTAAATATATTTTGTATTTCACAAAACTAACATCTTGGAAGTGTTGAGTTTTAAGGATATTCACAGTTTACAATTTATTCCCTATTGTTAGTCTTCAGATTGCCTTTCCAGCATTGTAATCCAATTCACCAAGGTGATTTTCATCTCTCCTTCAGGAAGAAGTAGCAATGGCACTCATTTCTCTTAGCATGCCTGGGACAATCCCACAGCAAATTATTTTCCAGCTTTGTACTCACTTTTACAGAGTTCGTCACTAATACTGAAATAATCATATTCATTTGGAGTTCCTGTCTTTATCCCTTTGCAATGGCCAGCATGCAGGAAGGAAGCTTTAGTTTCTCTGGAACCATGGCTTGTTTTCTGTCATATGGGGACTCTTAATTTTAAAGTCTTTTCTAATCAATAGAGCAAGCTACATCCAGACGAGATAGGGCCAGTTTGTTATAACTTTTAGCTGTTGGTTTGACAGAATGAACACAGCTTGAAGAAGAGGCAGTCCTAGTCCCCCAGGTCATTCATTCTTACATTCATTCTGATGTTAAAATTGAGGTGTGAACAAGTTCGTGTTCAGGTCTGGAAGCAACAGTGTACATGCATGCCCCCTGAATCCTCTTTTCTCCTTGTTTAGGCTTTAGGCTTGTACCACACGTTTCACACTACCCTGGTATGCAGGTGGAATCTTCAATGTTGAAAGATAAAATTTTGATGATCTCCTACTCTTTTTACTTTTGGCCTCAGAACTGTCACTTGCAGGGCAATGGCAAACATTTCTGTGCAGCCTTCAGGAAGCCTTTCCTGGTTCTGATCGAAATTCCAATGGTGCCTCTTCAAGCTGCTTGTATGGAAAGCTTGTATGGAGCCGTCTGTCTCCTTTTCTTCTGATAATTCATTCAGAGCCTACAATCATCCCAGATTTGTAGATATTGAGGACTCTACTAATAGCTAGCCTTAGATGTTTAAATGAGTTCTGCTGCAGCACTTCAAAGATATTACACCACAAAGGTTAATGATGACCTCGTGACCTACCAGACTCTTATTTTGTTAGATTGCCCAGAACTGATACATTTTTTTAGATAAAAATAAGATTATTTGTAAATTTGCCTTAAAAAACTTAATGCACATGGAATGTCAACCTGTTTGAGTAATCCGTGAAGTGATTTAAATTAGAAAGGGCCAGATTAAAAACCCGTAAATTCTTTACTGTGGATTTTTCTGTCTCTCACTGTGTTGCATGAACCCTATCAACTCTACTTTTCTTCCACTTTTCAGCTCATTTGTATCTATATTCAGCTCTGTATTTGAAAACTTGTGAACTTATAGTAGTTTCATTTCCTGCACAATTTCTGTTGTCCCAGGCTGGTGTGCGGTATGCACGCCTGCTCTGCTGCCGCCGTATTGTGAAACTTTCCTCTTTCAGAAGCTATGCCCCGGGGAGTGGGAAAAGTATGTTGTAATGCCGGCACGGGGGAAAAAAACCCAACTTCATCTATAAAATGGTTATTTCTCAGAACCTGAGTAGTCATCTCCTCCTCTGAAATGTGTGAAGCCTGGGCTGCGTTTATCTTCTTTTTTCACTTACTTTTTAATGGAAAACTGTTGACTAATGAGCTTTACTGAAGGAGTAACTTTGCATATGTGCTACCTGTGCTGTGCCTTTCCTGAACAGGAAAAAAATTTATCCTGACACTAACTGAATGTCTCTGCAAGCCTTAGCAATTCTGACCTGACAGAAAGACAGGGTCTGGAAAAACAATTGTCTGTAGTATTTACTTGAGCCTTCCTTCTGTCCACACAAAACAAAATTAGTAATGTCAATGTAGATGTTGGGTAGTTATACCACACATGGATTTATAAGCTTGCATAAACATCTTGTTATCAAAACTTTAAATATTTGCACTGAGATTCTTCTGCCTTCTGGACTCTTGTGAGATTATTTCTGAGTGCTAAGGTTGGGGTTTTTTAATTGAGAGTATTCTAGGGTTGACTTTTTAACACAAAACTGCTTCAGTGTTCCTCTAATCAATGGTTACAGATTAATTTACGCTCTATCAGGGTTTAAGTGTTGCTTAATCCTTTTGAAGTTCTAGCAAAGATTGACCATTTGAGGAAGATTATGTAGCTTTGTAAAAAAGCAGTTTTAAATAGGACATTGAAGCAAAATTAAGTAGAGCTCAGGATGCTGACGTTTGCTGCTACCTCCACATTTGGATTCTGCAATGATAGGGCATATTTCTGTGTCAGGCCCTTAGGAAAACAATGCTTGTTCTGACTATTCCTCTTAAGGACTCGGTATAAATCCCCCTAAGTGAGATTCCTGTTGTTTTTTCTGAGACTTGAATTGGGGCATTAAAGCAGAAATCATTATAGAAGGTTAAACTTTAAACTCTTTTCTGTTTAGCTGTATATACATATAACAAAACATGTCCTTGGCTTGCCAAACATTATCCAGTTGGCAATCACATGGCAAACAACATGCTGAAGATTAAAAGACTCTGTGCTTTAAACAACACTTTCTGCGCTTGTTGCAGTATTTCCCTTTTAATTTTGTAAGGAACTAGCACTGTTAAGTGGAGGCAAATAATCGCCACAAAAATTTGCACATTTTCTGGGTAGAAGTATTTCTTCAAAATAGTGGTGTGGTAGAAATGGTGGGTGGTGGGAGATAAGAAACAACCGAGTATACGTGATGGAGGGACTGGCTTATAAATGGCTGGGTGCTGCACTTGAATACGGTGGCACCTGCCAAAGACCACTGATCAAGTAATGCAGTAACAGCTCTCTTTTTAGCAAAACTACAATGGCCCCCAGTCACTGTGGAGAGGGGAATTATGGGATGAGGAAATTTGTCCCAGGGAAGCAAATTATAGCTCCAGTTGTCTGCAGTAGATGTTTTAATTTTAATGTTTTTAGCATAATTTTAATTCATTCGAAGAACAAGCTAACTCTACTTTTTTCCTCTTTTAGAAGTTTGGAGGGACATAACAAGGATTAAGTAATGACTTAGGAATTTTATAGTGAACATGGATGTTGGCTCTCAGTTGCTGTAGCTACATCATCCATCTCAACATACAGTAGCTATGGGAACAGAGCTATTGGACCTTGCAAAAGGAATGCAAACATTTCCCTGCTGCTTTGCCATTTGTCAGAGTCCTTTTCTCAGAAGTCTTAACATAATTTCCATCCTGGTCTTAGTTTGTTCAAGCCTAAAACTCTAACCGTGGCATCTCCCTCCTACAGAGTCATTCTCAAAGCAAACAGGTCTCTTTTCTCCGTATTCTTACAAGTCTTTCTATCAAATTCTACTTTGTTGATGTAGTTTTTTTGGGGTTTCTTCCTCCTTGACTGAGCAAGGACACTGAGTAAAATACAGCTGTAGACAACCAGGGAAACTAAATGGGCACGGAATAGCTTCTCTAGCATCACAAATGGCTTCGCTTTTGTTAGGGGACACCTGCAGTTGGGCAGCTTAGTCACAGAATCCCACTGGTGTTACAAGCCCAAATGCTGTGTTTATCCTGGATCTCAAGGAATTTGCTGGTGAGCAATTTAAAAATGCTTGATAGAATAGCTTATTAAAATAAATAGTAACAATAAACTTCAGAAAATGCAGCAATCAGCTGCAAGGAATAAGGGGCATTAAGCAGCCGACGCAAGAAGCAGTTTTGTAAACAAGGGGTGCTCATACCCAGTAGAACCTACATATGCATATATACATATATATTTATATGTATACAAATTCTTTAAATTAATGTAATTTAAATATAGATACAAATGGAAGTTTCAACTGTTTAATGCTCCTTTCTACACAGCATCCTGACATATGCTGCAAAATTCCTGTCCTTTCTTGGCTGAAGAGAAAATTAGCTATATGTATATTAGACTACTTTACCTAAGCACTATTAGACATCGGTGGCCTTGGGGAGGAACAGAAGTACCACAAATACTGCTTTTTCAGAAAGCTACAGGAAAAGAAACAGGGCAGTTGAAGTAAGATACTTATGTTGATGAAATTCGTGATCACAGCATGACTCTGTCAAAACTTGGCTTAATACATTATAAGCAATTTACCAAAGAGAACCAAAGTATATTCAAGATAGAACCAACCACCGTGTCCTGGTTTCTGAGAGCAGAATATAGTTGAGTTTCAATCTGAAGAACTTGATCCAGGCTTACAGTTTTTGGCTTCAAATCAAACCAGTAACATCCTACTTCCTAGGAGATGAACTAAAATAAATCACCCTTGAAGCCTGATTCTGTTTCTTGCTTCTATCTATTCTATTACAAGTAAGATTTCTTATTAAAATCACCATGGATACATGATCCTTATAATCCTGTGAGTCTTTTTCTGATTGTCTGCTTAGCTGCAGAAAGTTAACTAATGCTGTGCCTAAAAGAAATGAGCTGCTGCCTCTCTCCCAAAACCCCAAATCAAAGCAGTTTACTTTTGAATCAACTACGGGCATTTTAACCCAGTTCCACCATGGCAGATGCATTCAACAGTCCTGCGTGTCCATCCCAGTGGGATCTGGCGCGTGTGCTCTGTGCTGCATGTTGTTTTGCAGTAGCAGAGAAATAGAACATGATGTGGGGAGTTGCTTAGGCATCTTTGGAAAGGGTGGAGGAGCAGGTCAGTAGCAATTGCCCTGACACAGAGCTCTTTTGCAAAGGCCTGCGCGTACTTCAGCAAAAAAAGTGCTTTTATTCAACAACCAGTATGATTGCTGTGGACCAGTTGGCTATTACTGGTAAACTGGTAAAATCAGTACCCTGATTTGTATCAGCATATCCCTGCTGTGAAAATATGAATGTGTAGTTTCTGGTTTTCTACCTGTTGCTTCTTATAGGCATGAATTCGAGTCCCCTAAACTTGGTGATATTCAGTACATTGACCAACTCAGTCGTTGAGAGCATCTCCTAGGCTGTCCACATCTGACTGCTGGACAGGCAGTGATCAGAAGGGGTTGAGGATCCTGATTGAAGTAACTGGAACAATTTTTTGTACATCACTATACTGCCATCATTACCTTCTACTAGCATGGGCTTTCAATAAAATAAAAGTTAGCACAAATGACTTAGGCTGTATGTGCCCTTTCTGGGTTCCTCCTTAGCAGCACAATTGCGGTGTCATTATGTGCTTCTCAGCGAAAGAGTCTGCTTTAAAAATGACTTCTGTTATTGTTCAATGTAATGCAGCAAATACTGTGTAGATCTGTAAATCAAGACATTTGTTCTTCATTTTTAGCGATGCCCTTTCCCTGAACTCGTTTAATGAGACAGAGTTATAAGATGTTTGTATGTTATCCAGCTGGACTGAGTGCGCGGTTCTTGAACTCTGACTCATACTACTTTCTCTTGTAAAGCATCCTGTGTCAATAGATAGAGGCAGCTATACTCTTATACAGCCTGGTTTCACATAATACTGCTCTAATGTTGTCAGCAGTGTAATAGATAGGAAAATGCCTGAGTTTGGGAGAATTTGGGAATTTCTTTGTTACCAAAGTCCTTGACAGCTGTGTTTCATAAAAGTGAAGGGGCACTGTAAGTGAAGGGGGAGAGTAATTTATGAAAGGTAGTGTATGAATCAAAATGTAACATAGAGCAGAAGGTGATGGTGACGAACACAAGACAGTGCAATTTATTATCCCTGTTTGTCACAGAAAACATGCTCAGAAATTATTTCCAGCATATAAATGCGGTTCATGTAGTTATACCAATATAAAGACTTCTAAAAGTAGTTACAGAGGCATAGATTATTGCCCTTAATTTCAGATACCTGTTAAAATTAAAAAAAAAAAAAATTATGTTGCTGAGTAACCAAACTGCTATCTCCTTTAAATTAAACTCAAGGTGAGAATTTTTTCAACCCATTTAATAATTTTTATGCCCCTTTTCTGCTGAATGTCATGGCAAATAGATTGCTCAGATTCCTAGGTCAGCTATGCATCTCAGCCCAACTACACTGAATAGCTGTTTACCAAGAATGAGTTACATATACTGCTTTTTTCTGTACACTTTGCTGTTAAATTTCATTTTATGTCTTACTGGGCCTAGTCTTGTGCATTCAGACTATGCCACTGCCACAGTGGCACCAGGCAATTTGGGCAACCCAGGCTTGTGTCCAAACAGATGCCAAGCTCCCGTGCTGGAGTTGCTACTACTCGTCTGAGAGAGCTTTTGTTGTTTGCTGTTTTGCTGTCATGTTTTGGTGTTTTGCTAAAGCTGAACCTTTCTTATCTAGTCCAGGACAACATCTTATACCTGTGTACAACAGCTAGTGTGGTGGGACATTGTCTCACTTACAGGTGTGGGTGGGGAGTACTTTTTCTTTGCAGGGACCCCATGGAAAAGGAGGTGAAGGCTGGTCTTGTGACAGCATATTCTTGCTCTTTTTGAACGTGAGAAGGATAAATTTCCTATATATCCTTTTACCAAGTTTTCTGTTCTCTCTTCTGAGGTCTGTGGCAGATCTCTCAGATTCTCCACATGAGCTTTTCTTGGCAACCGTGCTTGTAATATCCAGATAGGTTCCCTAATGCCTTAATATTTTTGAGATCTAAAACACTGCTGTAGAAAAGAATTAAAGAATGAAAGAACTATTTAACAATTTTTATTTCCCTTTTCCATGGAAATGTATTAGCAAGTACAGGTTGTTCAGACTCCTAGGTCTGTGATGCACCAATGATACCGAATAGTTATTTACAGCTGAGATGCAAAATCCAGTAGCTTCTCAGGGAAAAAAAATAAAGGATTGCTTGTGTATTTTTATTCTTTTTGCATTTAAAGTAGAGTTGAAACTTTACATCTTGAGAGGATTTAGGTGGACAGGAATAATAACCTCCATGAACCTACTGTACCAAATTTACGCTAGTATCTGATTGGAGCGTAAGTCTTATTAGTGCTATAGAGACCTCCCAGTAATATCATGCTCCGAGAACAAAAGTACAGCTTGGAGGTGTTCATACAGTAATTGTATATGGAAGTGTCTTTGTCTAGATATTGATGTTTCGGGCTGTGACTGGTTGTTCAGCCCATAGTACCTATAAATCTCCATAGCGTCCTTCAGTGCTGGTGGTCTCTCAAATCTTAGCAAGATCAGCAATGGAGCATGGAGCCTTTCAGAGCTGCAAGATTACTGACCTTTCCAGGTGGGGTGTTAAATGGCAAATAAACAGCTCGGATGCATTCCAGTTTTCTGTGGATAACCATAGATTGAAAATGAGCACAGATTGACAGGCTCAGTAAAGTCCTCACATCTGAATGGGACTGTAGAGTGACATTTACTCTTTTTTCTTTTCTTTTTTTTCTTCTTTTTTTCTGTGCCTTTCCAGGACCAAATAAGAAGGGCAAAGAACACCCTCTTCTCAGATCTTATTACCTCTTTACAGACTCCAGACTTTGTTTCCTGGTAAATTTAATTGTAGACATGATCTGTCTCTCTTTTTAACACAAGAATGTGTACGTGCACAAAGCTGCTCTCCTGTTGCTCTCTTCTCCAGTCTGTGTATTAACAGAACCATCAACTGCTTGATAATGTCATATGAGGAAAGACCGAGATTTATATTTTCTTAGACATTAGTCCAAGGTAGAGTTAAAGAGTGCTAATGGAAAGTCAAGCTTTTAATTTCATCTTGCTGTAGTCAAATATTTAATTAATTGTTGCATGTTTTTGCAGCTGAACATTAAGACTTTCGTTGCACATGCTTAATCACGTGAGCCAAATCTTCATAAACCCAGAGGTCCATCATGGTCCACAGCATTGTGCTGAGGTGCTAGTCAAGGGGAGCCTGTAAATCTCAGCAATTTACAGCAGGGAAATGGTATTGTACCTTGCAAATGTAAGGAATATGCTTTCAATAACCTTCTAAACAATATTTTAAAGTCATTAAAGCAGTCTGAGGAGGTGATGCTCAGTTGAGAAGAGAGTTAATCACTCTCAATCTGTACAGGCAGGTGGCCATGTACAGCTGTAATACTTCTTTTCTCTGCCTATTAGCTTGCAGATATTGATATCCATCCAGCTTTACCATTGATACTAATGTTTTCCAGCTGCTGCTTGCTAGTATGAGCATATTTCTGGTAAATGAGGATCGTATTTGAGTAACTGTAGATGTCATACATTTGGGCTGCATATGAAACGCTTGATTTTTGAAAAAAATTGTTGAATGTGGGGTTCAACAAAGCCACCTGGCTTCAGGGCCTCTGTCTTGGTATGCTTTGATCCAGCTTCTAACATTCATAGGGCTAGCAAACTGTGCTGGAGTCTTTCTGTCTCTCTCGGTTTTTACTGAAAGAGAATTGTACTGACAAATGCTAAAGATGTGATCAAAGATCCTAGCTAAATTTAACTCTCCTAGATATAAAACTTCATATTTTAATACTCATTTGAAAGTACTGAATTACAGACAGTCATTGCAGATTAACTTGTATTTAGCATTTCTAAGGATTGCTTTGTAGTTCTTCGAAACTGCAAAATTCTTCTTAATGATGATGGCGTTTTGTGAAGACTGAGTTCTTGCTTTGCACTGTTATCTACAGTTATCTTTGAGGGAAAGATCATAAGGAAAAACTCTCAAGAGCACTTAACTAATATGTAACTCATGAAAATAAAATCTTGAACTTAAAAAGAAGTGAGGAAACACCCATCTTTTCAGCAATACTGAAATTGCACATTGATTTGTATCTGAATTGCTTGATATAGCAGATGATATCACTGCATTACTCCAAACAAGTTTTAGAACTGATTTTATCTTAATCTAGCCTGATGGTGAATAGTTATTTGCCAGTCGCTAAAAATAGGAACAAGATAGGAATAAAGATGGTCAAAAATATCCAGGCAAAACAGTTGACATGGCCTAACAGGCAGCCATTTTCAAATTCCTATCTTTTCATTTGTGGATTAATTCTATGCTATAAATAACATAAATAAAATCAAATGATTGTTGTAGTGCTCTGGCTGAAAAACCACTCAGACCACCAAAAATATCGGTTAAGTGCAAATGAGCAAAGAAATTAATGTCAAAACACTACAGAAGCTCAGTAGATGGAGAGCTAATAGCACAGATTGTCTTACAGTGAGGCACTGTAGCTAGCTTGTAGACAACAAAATTGTTCTCAATTTTTTCATTTTAAAGTGAATTTAATTTTTTGGGACAATTTTGGATTCTCCATGTAGGTTTGAAATGGAAAAATTGTTGGGAGTGCCTTCTTTTTCTACCTGTACTGATTTTGACAGACTCCCATCTCAGCACTCCTGACATACCAGTTACCAGAGACTCAGTTCTCCTCTTTTCCATCCACAATCCTTCTGTCTTCCCTGTCACCTTGTTGTACAGTCCTTTATCAGGTTTATTTCAAATGTTGCTAGATGTCTTGACTCCTGAATATGTAAGGTTAACTTGTAAGAACAAAGCATGCTAAGGAAAAACACAGAAATTTTAAAATAAATTTTAAGAACTCCTGTGTTTTTTTTAATTTATCTGAATACCAGGCTAACAGGTATGAATGACTGAAATAAATTGACATTCTTTTTTTTAATGAATGTTTGAGATACCTTTCTGTCCTTGCAAGCATGCAGTGTTCCCAGCCTTAAGCATTTAAAATGATTGATGTTGTAAGAAACCATGAGACAAAAATGCCTTCTGGGTTTAGGACTCTTTCAGGACTTTACTTGCTAAAATGAGGATTAGAAATGAAATCTTAGATTATTTTTGTAATAAGTGCTAGAGCTGATGCTTTAAAAAAATTACAAATACTCTGAGGTTATGATAAAATTATGAGCTGACAACTTAAAATATAAGAGTCCATAGAAACTGAGCTCATTTGAAACTGAGTGTTGTATGGTTATGATGCCATATTATTTAGTTACGTTAACCTTACTTCTTTCTCAGGCTAGGATCTTCAATATTTTTTTGGCACGCATAACATTTTTACTGACTGGCCTCTGACAAATATAATAATGAAAGTATTTTTTTTTTCCGTTTAAAAGAACCCCTCTTAATGTTTATTTCTTCCTCTCTAACAGTTATTTGAACTTTTTACATGGAAATTATGCTTATTTTTGAAATTAATCCAAAAAGTCCTTTTGCTTTCATGTTAAATTTATTTTCCACCAGTGACTACAAAATAGGTGGTGAACCTGCTCAACAGATACTGACATGAGATTTTTTTCAAAAGCCTTGTGTTTATGTAACTGCCATGAGGTAACCTGCATGGAAGTGGAAGTGTCTGCAACAACATGTGCATGCCCTTCATCTACTCATGATGAAAAAACCAATTACATCAAAATGCACATTAAAAAATATTACATCAAAGTCAATGGGTACAAAGTTAGAGGTTCACGAATTCAGTCTGTGATTTCAAGCCCACCATGCAATCCTTCGTAGCCACTTGCCCCTCTGTGCAGTTACTAAGAACTGAGACCTACGTGGCTTTTCTCCATTCCCCTGATATTATTTACCTGGCCAAATTTGCGCTGTTTATCTTAATATACTTACCAAGGCTTCTGAAGCTCCGTAATACAGGCTAGTTTGAGTAGACAGTGTGAAAATGCTGCTACTGAGAGGAATTTACTTAAACTTGTCACCTTTCAAATCCCTAATTCCTGCCATTCCTTGCAGATGATCCTTTCATATCCTGCTCTGTTGAGCATCATCTTCAGCAGCGCCATGCTGCTATGTCTAGTTGATATTTAATTGCACGTTAAAGGAAGACACTTCTAATTTTCATTGGTTTCTATGACTATAATAATGTAGTTACTACTGCTCAGATCAGGTAAAAAAGGCAGCTTCTGCAGTATGTGACAAATATACCTCAGAATTTTCAAACTTGTGTAATCTTTAAAAAAGTCTTGGAAAGTTTGTGAACCAGTTGAGAGCTTCCTCTTGCATCTGTTCAAATTCGAATAATTACTCCTAAAAGGGGTGTCCCTTTGACAAAAACATGCATCTAATTAATAAACATAGAATAAACATAGCACTGACCATAATGCCTCAGTCCAACACCTGAAAACCTAATGAAAGCAGGTTAAAAGGGATTTATCGTAGTTTTTCAGGCATTCACAATGTTCTGTTTAAGCAAAATTACTTTGTTTTCTTACATCTGTCTTTAATAAAGCTAGTGCTTTATTAAATGCTAGTGCTTTATTAGATAGCTGCCAAGCAGTAGCTTCATCTTTATCCAGATGGATACACCTGAGCTTTCTTAGCTCGAGAAAAAAATCCTTCTCATCGAGTGAACCAAAACTGAGCAAAATATGCATATTTGGGGCTATAAATCAAAATGTCTATGCACAGATGTTCTCAGCCTAGAGGCATAAAGGAGAACAAGCCTGGTTCCAGAAGGAGCTTTCAGTAATACCTGAAAATGTTCAGAGATGCTTTACAGCTCTGTATTACAACATTAGCACAGTACCTAAAATCTAGATGAGTGACTTGCTCATTATGCTGTTCTAGTATGTGCAATATAATGATAGGCTTCAGAGACAGTAATTCAGTACTATGGCAATATACAGAAAAACAGCCTTCTCTAACAGAGATTTGGGGTGAAGAAGTCATACAGAAGGAGCTTGCTTTTTAAAACAAACAAAAATATCTGCAACCCTTTATAGCACCTGTTGGCATCAGGCAGAGCTTTTCTGAGGATGGAAAGTGGTATTATCCCATTTTGCAGATGGGAAAGTGGCATTCCATGCAACAGCAACTGGAAGAGATGGAGGAGGTTTTGGGCTCTTGCCTCCTCTGACCGCAGACTGCTGTGGACCCCTGAAAAGAGGGAGAGAGATATCTTTTCATTATTTTGTACTATGTTACAGGGTTTTTGCAGTAATATATGTCTGCATTTGGGCTTTGGACAGGAAGATCTCACCTGTCATTTTCACCATGGTACGCTTTGTACTATGACAGCTCCCAGAAGCTTAAACCAAGGGATATTGTCTCACTGCACTAGGATGGCAATTTCACCTTGAGAAGATGACTCCTGTTCCAAATGAGCATGTTGTGATTTTAGGGGTATGAGGTTGGTTCTTTAGACATGCAGAAAGATGCAGAGCTGTGTGAATGGCAGGGTATGACAAAATGTAATGGGGCAATGGTAGTTTTGCGTTATTTATATAAGTTGTCCTGAATAAAGAGATTAATTCCTCCTGTGTTTGAATCAAGTGGCTCATGTCAGATTCTGTCTGGAGAACTGTGTGACATGACAGAAGTTCACCGTCACTGGCAACTAGCATTAAAGGACCCCTCTTTTTAGCCCCATATAGTCGCACAGAATAGACTTTGAAAATAAAGCTTTTTTCAATCATTCCTTTGCAAAAGCTAATAAATACTTAAATAGAAGATTTGACTTTTTATGGTGAAGAACTGCTGAGCTGAAAGTGGGCAGTGAAATTGTCCATTTATGGAAAGTTTTATTCTGTTTTATGTATAAATCATAACATAAGCTTAACTGAGGTATCGCTTACCCTTACGTGTGGTAAAAACAGAGGAAATACAAGAGTGTAAGAGATTGTGGTAGCTAACAGACTTAAATGAACTCTTAAAATAGTTACGTGTTTCTTGAGACACATTTCTTGATACTGGCTCACTTAGAATTTTCTGAAATAGCATGAGACCTTTGAAAATACTATTTCCAAATATGGATACGAGACTTTTATGCACTTGAGTCATATTTAGACCCAACCCCCTTGTTTGGAATGTGTGAATTTAGTGCTCAACTTGTGCAAGTGGGGGAATTACCCAGAAAACTGCAGTGAGCAGAGCTGTGTACATGATTTCTGCAGAGCTGAATGCCTCTTGGCTTGTGACAGTCAACATCTTAAAGTTTATGAAGGGCAGCTCCCTCTCCCTGCCACCCCCTAAGCAGATGAATTGCCAAACCCTGGGAACCAGAGCTGAGGCAGCATGGTAGAGGCACTTACTTGGTTCTCATTCTTTCACGAGATCTCATAGGGGAATGTAGGGGCCCTGCCCCACCAGCTAACCTGCTAGTGCAGGAAGGGAAAAAAAAAACAACAAATTGAAGTGCTGCTCAGTCTGACCATTGCTACCTCACCAGCCAGGAGAACTGATTACAGAAAACCTCTGGAAAAGCCAGTTGTCGGGAGTCTTGGCAGCTGTGTTCCATCGACGGCATTAAAATGAATCGATATCCTCTTACTCTTACTAAAACATGGACATCCTGGGGCATGGATGGATGCCACATATGTGCTAATAAGGGGGACAGCAAAATGGGACCCCAGGGCTGGTTTGAAACATGGGCTACTACTGAAATGTTTTAGTGCTGAAAGAGCTAACAGAACCTTTCTAGTCGTATTTTTATTTATTGCTCTGCCTTGAAAAATGAAAACCAATTTTCTGTATTTCTCAAGTCTTCATTGCTTTGATAGACTTCTCTTATTTTAATCCTGAAATAGCTCAGTTATACTTTATATTGAAGTCTGTCTGCACTCTTTGGTTAGAATAAATAATTTTTCAAATAGCCATGGGCTGAAAGCTCTTTAAACTGAAGGAGTGACTCTAAGAGTTTTATATAAATAGCTTTCTGTAGAGCATGTCGGCCTTGGAAAGTAATTTCTTTTCTGTTACATGGTCTGAGTTGACCAAAATCGCAAATTGGCGCACATACAACCTTTATGGAGGGCTAGTCTACATCAAGAGTAATATAACCTAAGGCAATTGATATACATTCTGAACTGCAGAAATTGAATTATGGCCATATTACGTATTAATTACATTCATTGACACAAAATGCAAGTCAGTGCTTAGGTGAGGGGAAGGGAAAGGGACTACATCCAACTCCACAGCTATCCCTGCAAAGTTATTTTTCTTTTGCTTTCATTTAGTGAGTTTAAATTTGATAGCTATAAGATGGACAGATTTCCTACTGACACTTAAATGGAAAAGAAAAACAAGCTCCTTTATTGAAAGGACATATGCACCTGATCATCTTTCCTGATTTCTAGTTTTCATTTCATTCTTGCTGCCTTGTCTGTTCTTCTCCTTTTTGGGTAGCTGCTAGCTTGGAATGGTTCTGGCTGAGTAATTATTAAATCGTATTTCTGCCTTGCCTGATTTGAACATAAGTCTCCTAGTGCAATTTGTGGATTGAGCTAGCTGCTCACTTTTTACATCTTGCCAAATGGACTTGTTAGCCTCCAGTCTTATGTAACCTCCCTTCTAGCAGAGCTGATCAGCCATCCCAATATAACCCCAACCAAAATCAAGTAAAAGAAAAGAGAAAGTACAGTCAGTGAAGATGTCAGAAAGAAACTTAGGCAATCAATCTATATCTGGGAGTCTTGAATCCAAGCTGACATATCTAACAGCTTAACACATGACATAGTACAGCCTATTGCCTGGCATAGCTCTTACTTTGGGATTATTAGAAACACTTTACATTTTCAAAGTGGATTTCTCAAAGCAAACCGTTATTGTGTTGGCACACGAGACAAAATTCTCTAATAGAGGTTGTTTTTATTCTCCAGCCGCCTCTATCAGTTTACACCACTGAAACCAAAAAGCAAACCCTGCCTCTTTCCCGTCAGCCATCTATGGCACACTCTGAGTATGTGTTAGCTTATTACCAAAACGTGGCACTGAAGGACAGTAAGAGGCTCCACATAACAGCATTCGTTAATGCATACCTACGGCTTTTCATCTAGGTCAAGAAATACAGCTCTCATTTCTCAAGTTTTGGAGAATATTGCCAGTCTTAATAAAAGGTTGCCTAGGACATCTTGGTATTTTGAACAGCCATTAGAGGAGTGTAAATGAGTAGTGGTGAAAAAGATGGAGAGAGATATTTGTAAGACACAAATGGAAATCAGCTGCTTAATGCTCTTTGCTTGCTAGTGATTGTTGTGTACCAGTTACACATTTTTTTGGTAATCCTCCCCCAGTGACTAAAGTGAAACTGGTAATCCTGGTAGTTTGCATGTAATGCGTTGTTTAAAAAATGGAAGGGGGAAGTGTAAAAAGTCAAAATCCAGTATAAACATGCATTCTAAATAAGATCAAAAAAGAAAGTCCGGAACATGAGATTTTCTTTTGTGTTAAATGTATGCTGTTTTGAAAAACAATATATTGTATTAGTGTGAGAACCAAAAAGTGAGAATGGTACAATAGCCCAAGCTACAGCCTGGGTGAAAATGTAGATGACACAAATGAGTGTCCATGATCATGAATGTGAAAAGTTTTTCAAGATGTTGAGCATTTAGGTTTGCATTTCTCTCATTTCTTTTGAGCATGTCTTTACTACAAGACATTATTACAACAGAGCTCTGAGAAACTGAGAGCTGATAAGGTGCTGACATCAATACTGTGGTCACAAGGAGGAGTTTTTTCTTAACAACATGAAAAATACTTGTAATTCAGGCCAAAGTCTTGCAGGGTTTAATTATAGGTGGACATGACTGGACTTGTCTGACTTGTCTACATTGACTTCAGTACAGAATTTTTTGTTTAAAATGAAACTTTGTACGGAAGACTAGAAGTCAAAATTTGTTACTCCAAGCAGAAACGCAGCAGCTCTTCAGGAATTTGGTGTTAAAATACCCTTAAGTGCTGCAGAGGTGGTAAGTAGGTTTTGTGTTTGTTGCTTGCAGGAGGTTAAATTCCAGCAGAGGCATGGTATGTAATACATCCTAAAGATGTAAGTGTACTCAGCTTTCCAATGCAATGTTAAACTCGAAGGTATTTTCAAAATAATGTTTCAGTTACTAATTTAACTGTCATTAGCAGTTGGTTATTAACTGGAGGATGAAATTGGTTTAATCCTGTGACTCTTGCATATACCTTCATTTCTGAGGAATGCTGTTGCCGTGTTCAGGGCCAAGGTTATTGGAAAGGTGGATACATCACCAGTAACTGAAGCAGCTGCATGTTCTGTGATGGAGCTTTGGGAGAAGAGAACTGTGGGCGCTTTTTTTAAAGTCAAGCAGCCTCCTCTGATGTCTAAACCTGAAGCTGTGGTACCTCCTGGAGCATCAAGTAGATGTGCAATCATTTCCTTTTGAGGAAAAAATAGAGAAAAGCTGTTGATGCAACTTAATATAGAGCTGAAACAGATAAAAGCAGATAGAGAATGTGTTAAATAGATCCTAAATCTTGAAATACTTTGATAATTAGGTAAAGGCATAAAGGACTTGACAATAAATACTTAATTTAAATTGCCAATCTTTTGGTTTGCTGAGTAAACTAGATAACTGTGTATTTTGGAAGGAAGCACTTGCATTGTCCTCTTGAACACCACGACATAGACCACAACGGAGAGTGCTGTGTTCGGTGGATGGCGGTGGGTCTTGCTTTCCTGTTTCCCTCCTTCCTGTGGTGCAATTGTGGAGTCATGTGCTGCAGTCAGAAATGGTGTGCTGCAGTCCATGTGGCTTGTATTTAAAAAAGAAAAACAAAGTTGAGAATCAGATTTGCTTCATAATTATAAACGTGGTTTCATTGCCTGTAATGAGGGTGTCTTGCGAACGGAAGAAGGAAAATACGTAGTTGAAGGATTGCCGTGATCGTAGGTCTGAGCTGTCTGTTACGAGTCCTATTCCTAGCTATAAGATGTTTTCTTACAGCCAGGGCATACGCCCAGTGCTTTTCCCAGTGAGCAGCACCATGAACAGCCTAGAGATGGGAAAGAAAAATGCTGAAGAATTTAGCAGTCACTTCAAGAATCTGTTTTCAAAGTAAAATTAATAGTTCCAAGTTTTCAAAATTACTGTATCCATTTCTTACAGCATACTGTAATTTATGTTCTAAGGACTGTCTCAAGTTTGACTAAAACTAGTTTGATGAGTTAAATGGGCATTAGAGTAATACAGGTTTTTTTAAGTGTAGAATGTTAAACATACATAATGTAAGTGTAGATCCCCATAAATAATTGTCTCCAGTGACAGTTCCCTAGTTAAATACCCTAAGGCCTTTTTCAAAAAAGTGAATGAGGCTTTCCATGTCCCTGTTAAGAAAATGACAGGTACATTTACTTTATGCAAACAGTAACCAAGAACCTTTGCTATTGAAGAAAATGTGTAAATGAGGATTGTACATTAATTTCTTTGGTTGTTATAGAAAGCATGAATTTGAAATCTCTTCATGTACCTCGTACTGTATGTTCTTTGTTCAGGATGAGGCTAGAGAAATACAAGCTAGAGGTGTTCAGCTTGAAAAAATTCCCTTTCCCAGTGTGCAGTCCCTTCAGGAATGAGGTCTTCTCACGTCTGCTCTTCGTTAGGATTGTAGTGGGGAGGAGGCTAATGTTTTCGTTGCTTACTAGTATCTCACTGTTACATACTGTCTCTTTTGCAGGCACCCAAAACAGTTCAGGGGTCTGCAAGCTAAGCGTATTTGCGGTACTGAGATCCATGGTAGAGATAGCACTGGAAGGGCAAAATTCAAGTAAAATGCGAATTAGGAGGAAATTGTCCCTTTATCTGGGCTTTATCACCTTGTGTGTTTTTGTAATTAGACATGGTGGTGCTGTCTTCAGTATTTGAGGGAGGCAAAAAGTAGCTGGCCATAATTGGAATAGTATGTGTGGAATCTCGCCTCTCCCTCGGCTATGTGTGTTCCTGGGACCTGAACAGTTTGAAAGACGTGGGTAATAACCACCTCTGAAATTTGCATCATGTCCTGTTTAGGAACTTAATTCTAGGATACAGATTAGAAAGCTTTGGCTAGTGTAAAATATTTATTAAACTGCTTTCTGGGGAGTCATGGACAAACCCCAAAGTGATGTGGCAATTTAGAAAGAATAAGGAGGAGGCACATGCTTATATCTTTGGCTTAGACTTTCAGGTTATTTTGAAGCTTGCAGACTGTTTCTACAAGAGATGTTCTTGTAAAATTAATCTCAGTCTCTGCAAAACAGGTGTTTACAGCAGAGTTTCCCCTTCCAACAGTGTGCCTGACAATAGTGTGAGTGAGATCGCAGTCTGGGGCAGGCTGACTTTTGGCTGCACATGTGTACCTGCGTGAGCACGTCTGCAAGCTGCTTTTATTATTCAACAAAAAGAACATGCAGTTAATCTGAATATAAGAGAAATGCTTTGAACATGAGCTGGGTCTCAAGTCTGTAGGAAGGCTGGTAGGCTGAACAGGGCAGATGAGGCAAACAGAAACTGATGGCAGCATTTTTAACTTAAGCAGGCAGAGCATTGGGTGAATTGAACACAAGGCAGAGAAACACATACACCACACTGTAAAAATAACCTATTTTATGCTTCTTCTGTGTTGCTCAGTTTTTAATATGGCTTGTGTTTCTGTTATAAACAATGCAAAACAGCCCTGCAGGAGCTGCCAGGGATGAAACTGAAGTCACTGGCGGTTGTATCTGTGCTGCTGGGCAATGTAGTGTTGTGTTGGATCACTGAAAAAACACCAGTTGTGGCAAAACAACGTGATTCTGATTTGAAACCAGCAATATGAAAGTATCAAATAATGCTAACACCAAAATGGAGCAGCTGCAGACAATCATGTAAGGAGAATAGGCGTGGTGTTATTTCTGTCCATATTCCTGGTCTAATAAGAGATGTTATCTGTGCCTACAAAGCACAGGCTCCCCTGGGGGGAGTGGGGAGTTCGAACACAGCAGAGCAATTTTTCCATGCCACTTGTTGACTTGGGAAGACAAGACTGGTCCATGTTCTGCTCATGGTTTCTGCAAGATGGCTTTATAGCTGGAGGTGCTAAGGGTGTATCGGCTTGAAGAAAGGGGGTGTATTACATTCGGGAGCATGCTCCTGCAGAACGGCTCTGCAGTGCACCAGGACTTCACTAAAGTGGCTTTAATATAGGGTGGTACACGTGGAGACTGCATAAGGCAGTGCCTTGATTTATTTGTTTCAGCAGACTTTCCTACAACTAAACTAGTGCTAGTGTCTGACCAGAGCCAGACTGGGTACTGGATCTTCAGTCACTGTGGGTCTCCAGGTTCTTCAACTGCACAGTTCTCCAAGTCAGGAGGATGCCTGTCAAAAGTCTTCGATAGCTGCTTTCAATGTAACCCACAAAATCTTCATCACTCTTTGATCAAATAATGGATAAATTTTATTTTTATTCAAGAATTCTGGATAGCTAGCTAGCTTTTTCCCACACAGGGAGCAAAGAAAATTGCACATGTGAAGTACTTGTGGTTTCAGGTTGATGCTAAATGAATTGATAATTTTGGCAAAGCCTTTGCCTGTAATGAAACTGCTGGTCTTCGTTGCTGTTCTGTTCGTGGAAAAAATAGGTTCCTAATTGATGAATTAATACATACCTCAGAGTTCAAGTATTTCATGTGAATCTTAGTAATATCTCAGGTGCAACTTTTTAATTTGCTCTGAAAATAATTTTCCTGTGATTATTAGCTTTTCTGATAACTTGCTGTATTATTAATAGTTATACTTCTCAAATGAAGCAGTTATTCATGTACAAGTTCTTAAATAGCCAAGCACAATTTTATATCAGCCTGCAGAGTGCTTAAATTGTTATAACTGTCATAATTGGAGTCTATTATCAATGATCATAATTTAGATCTATTAATGACAAATGGCCCGTGTTAAAAAAAAAAGCATAATCCTTCCCATTTTGTGTGGTGTACATGTCCCCAGGAATTTTAAAACTATATAAAGATTGAAGCTCCTATCTTTTTATTTTTTTTTTTTTAAAGAAATTTGCATCAAATGTACTCTGCTTCTCACCAGAGGAAAGTAGAACTGAAATCTGGCAGAGAATTAAATCCTTAGATTCGGCAATATTATTTCTTAGAATTCCTTTATTGGCTGCATATTAAAAGAAAACACGACAGTACCAAATTTAAAATTGACTTCTTTTAAAGATCGAGGTTAGAAAATCAAGTGAGCACAATTTCTGTGTTGTAGGCATTCACTGTTCTCTTACTCCTTTACCAAATCTTGAGATTCATGACGCTCTGGAGGAAGGCAAGGAGGCACAGTAGTTACAGGACTGTGTACATGCTGAGGGAAGGAGAAAAATATTATCTATGGTCCATGAAGAAAACAGCAAAAGTGCCAATCCGTGATGTTCCCAGTCTATTACCATGTGTCTCATAGCAATAAACACACTAAATTGTTCAGTGTTAAGGACCCAGCTTGAACAACCAGGGCACATGGAGACCACAGGCTGTATTTTGTTGTGTGCATGTAATGAACTAGCATCTTGTTGCCCTTGGATGTATGTGACTGCCATGTGAAGGTGGTGTGCTGCTCCCAGCCCTGAAGCTGTTGCAGTGCCTGAGGTGCCCAGCTCCTCCGGAACAGCCATGTGCCACCCCCAGCCTTCCTTTCCGAAGGGAGAGGTGGTCAAGTGTGTGTTTCCTGCTGCCTCCCTTGCACCAGCACCACAACCTGCCTGACTGTAGGAGAGCTGGTTCCCATCACTGCTCTGGAACATTAGGAACAAGAGGGTATAGGGTAGGGTAGAGTAGGAAAGGGGAAAGGAGAAAGGAGAAACACAGAAAAAGGAGAGGAGAGGAGAGGAGAGGAGAGGAGAGGAGAGGAGAGGAGAGGAGAGGAGAGGAGAGGAGAGGAGAGGAGAGGAGAGGAGAGGAGAGGAGAGGAGAGGAGAGGAGAGGAGAGGAGAGGAGAGGAGAGGAGAGGAGAGGAGAGGAGAGGAGAGGAGAGGAGAGGAGAGGAGAGGAGAGGAGAGGAGAGGAGAAAAGGTCACTGCTACTGAGGTGTGAAGAGGCTTGAACCTGAGTGAGACCTAGCATTTCTGTTAATTCCAAATCATAGGAGAGGAATAGGAAGATGTGTGAGGATAATTGAGAAAGAACAGGAAACCATGGTTTTGTTGATAAGAGACAAGAGTAGCAAGTCTAATTCCATCTTAGGGGTATGCTATAGATATTTTCTAACATTAACCTGGTAAACTGATTGACTGGGCTGGTTGAGTGTGTGTGTATGTAATGGGAAGCATGAAATGTACTATATATTTTGAGAAGTTGTACTTTTTTTTTTTTTCTGTTCATAAAGGTTTCAGAAAATTTTCGAAAATTGTGCCTGGAAATTCCTTGTTTCGTTAAGTTCCTATATATATCCCTTTATAAAAACTTGCTTTTTTGCCTTTTTTTTTTTTTTTTTTTTTTTTTTTTTTAAACAGAGGTGTAGGGTGAATCAATGAGGTACAGAAATGTAATGGGTTCTTCAAGATCTTTTTATTTATTTTGAGCAGCTGGGGGGTGGGGCAGTTTCTGGGATCAGTATTTCCTTTGATTTGGAATGTTGAAACCCTGCCTTGGGAGAGATGTGCATTTTACAGCTCTTGTCTGCGGGCAATGTGAGATAACTCATGCCTGGGAACAGGCTTGTGCAAGGGCTACTTTGGCCTGACCCACGGCACGTGCCTACATTGCGCTGAGGGCAGTGGGATGTCAGAAGATACCTATTGTCTTCCTGAACTGTTTTTTCTGGAGGTGGACTGAGCTCCCCGCACTTCACATCAAGTTGAACAGGAGCTTTTCAAGTTTAGCTTTGGCAATCAGACTATACAGGTGGTATCTGTGTTTTTGTCCTGTTCTGATGCGCTGTTCTCTGTACTGAGAATGAGGGTGATAGCAAGTCCATCCTTGTAACAGCCAGGCCATTTCATGGGATGTGAAAGTGTATGCTAAATGTAACATTTAGAAATTTATATACAAATAAGAAATCTAATTGGGCAGCCAATCATTACTGAGAAAAGAGAGAGGTAATAAGGGTCTAATTCTAGGGGCTTTTTAAATATAGAAGCCCAATTTGAAATATAAAACTTCAAAATAGTATTTCTTTTCCCAAACAGTACAAATGTATCCTTCCTGTCTTCCAGGGACTCATCTCCATCAGATCAGCTCAGTCTTCAAGTGTAAGATTTGAATTCTGTGAGTTCTTCCAGCTGTATTATGGTCTTATGGACATTAACTCTTTTTTTGACACTGTTACCCTAGGAAATCCTGATGATCATGAATATTCGATTTTCAAAGTGCTTCACATGCTCTAGGTGACCTGTAGACATGCTATTTTGTGATACAAATATAGTCAGATACAAGAAGAAAGATACCTATGCAAGCTCTCCAGTTCTCTTCCTGCTTTCTGCAAGAGAATGGAAACTTCAGGGTGAGCACAATGAACAGCAGGTCTTAGAAACGGCAGAAATCCTTGCTCCTGTTGTAGAATTCCTCCACAGTGGTCTCTGGATCTGTTTCTTCTTCCATGAGAAGAGCAATACAGTCAAAGAATACTGAGAAGCTGATGAAATCTACTGTAACTTCGAAGTGTTGTATTTAACCTTGCTTTACTGAAACACTGGCCTGACAACTGGTTCATCAAAGTTCCCTGAACATAACTGATATATTGCAACTTCTTGTGTAAAATCTGCTTCTAGACTGTCTCTCTCTAGACCATTTTCTGTCTGGTAGTGAAGAGGTACAGCCGTCAAGTGGTGTGCCATTTTACAGGAATGGTGCTCAGTACCAACATTTTCAAGGATTTTCCTTTTGGACATGCTTGGTACAAAGTGCTTTGCACACAGCTTGTAGCTGCTACAGCTAGTTCAGAACCACTATGTCAATGGTAATGCAAATAACTGAAGGGTTATTCCTGCAAGAATATCCAGCACAGTCACAGAGATATTTACTCTGTTTACACAGAGATGGCTTGCTCTATGTGCTACTTTTCTTCCAGGTATAGCTGGTTGTAATGCTTTTTAAGGTCTGCTTTGTGTCTGCTGCACCCTGAAGCTCTCTGCACTGGACGGTTCAGGGCTGTGCCTCAGGCACAGTTAAGGTAGGTCAGGGACTAGATCAGCATCTGTTTGAGGCAGTGAAGCACGTGAGGGCTGTTTCTGGAGAAACGGGACTGAGGAGCCCAGTTATCAGTTATCGGGGGGGGGGGGGGGGGGGGGGGGGGGGCGGGGGGAGGGAGAGGAGGGAGGAGTATTTGCAATTCAGATATAGGGGGAAAGGAACATCATAGCCTTGCTACCTGCAGGGCTGGGCGATGACCCTGATGATTGCTGTGCTTTTGCGTGATAGCTATTATGATGATTTAGGCAGCTTTTAAGAAGGGAGATGTGAGATTCAGTGTTGCAAAGAGTGAATCTGTTCTGTTATGAAGTACTTGAAACTATGCTGGAAGGTGGCAGTCCATTTGTAACTGTAAATATTTACTAATAAAACATGATAGTCTCTGAACCTTTTCCCCATCTTTTGCTCCAGTATCTTGAGCCAGCTGGCTGTGATGCAAATTGAAACACAGCAATTTCACAGTGTATCTCCGAGCAAAGACAGTGCATGGGTTCTTTTTTCATAGTTTGGGAGCACATTTCTCATACGCATGCTTCTGTGCTTATTAACAGTCCTTTGGCATATGCATTCTGTAGCCAGTTGTAGGTGAGGTTAAAAGCTTTTTGTGGAAGAAAATACAAGTTGTGGTGAGTTACCACTATCCATGAAATAGCAAAATCTGGAAAAATACAGAAGACACAGCAAATGAAATTGGGCTCACAGTACCTGGGCTTTGCCGTGAAACAAATATAGGCTTAATTAGGGATTGCAAATTGGGCTACACACATGACTTCAGTGTAAATCTCTGATGCTGCTGACTTGCAAAAGCCCTTTTGAAGTATTTGGTTGTAACTGTATGTAAACAATAAGCTGGAGCAACATTTATGGAGTATCAAGAAGCCTTTTTTTTTTTTTCAGATAACAAACCAATCTCCATAGCCTGCCCTAAATACCTAAAAAGCTGGTATCTCTGCCACGAGGTTAGATTGCTCAACTGTGGCTCTGTGGAAGTTAATCCTTTTACTGCTGTTCCCCATTTATTGCTGTTGTTTCAGGAAACAAAGTAGTGTTTCAGGAACATTACGTTACCATTTTGCAGAGCTGTGTGCTAACCTTTCAACAATATTTGCAAATTGTTGTTCTTTTTGGGAGCTGAAATCAGAAAGGTCTCTGCTGGCCATAATATCTCATCTTTGCCCAAGAAATGTGGAAAGTCTACTATTGGGCCGTGCCTGGGCCTTGTATCTGTGTTAGCAGAAACTCTACTGAGAGGCAGCTAGTTCTTAGCAATATTTAAAATTATTTAATATTCAGCCTTCTATGAGCACTCCTGTGAATTTTTACTGGTTTGTATCCAGTATGTGAAAAATATAGGTCCTATAAGTCTATCTGCCTTTGCAAAACAGAAAATGAGAATGATCCATCTCCCCTGGAGAAGTTCTTAAACTTAAACATTTTTTTGACAGTACTTTGAAAAAATCACCTTCTCCTATTTTTAAATAGTATGAAACTGGGATTTTTTTTTTTATATACACCTTTCATTGAGTATGAATGATACATTTGTTTTAGTACCAGAAGTGTATTTTTTTTAGCCAATCATAGAGGTTTTCATTAACGGGTTCATAATGGGTTCATTGCTGACCCAATGTATCTGTGTCGCCTTCTGTTTTAGTAGAAAAAGCTTGCTTGGAAGTCCTGTGAAAGATTTTGCATATTCTTAGTTAAGACTCCCACATGAAGGGTGTATTAATACTGATATGGTTACACATGTGCTGAACTTCTTTTAAACAACTGAACTGTACCTGACTGCTTGTCATGCTTGAAAACTGAGCAGAGGCTTTTCCCCTCCGATTGTTTATTGCATCAGGTCGTGTGCCACATGTAAGCTTGTAGCTGGAAGTGCTCGTATTTGATTCTGTTGCTTTACTGAGTGGTTGCAGGCTTGCTGTGTTTCAGGCTCCGTGTTTCCCATCCCACTGAGGGGGCTGCAGGGCACTGCTGTGTGTGGGAATGCAGGGCTTCTGGCGAGAGAACCTTGCAGGAGCTGCGGGGTGGGAGGGGGTTGCGTGGGGCTCTGTGTGTGGGGACATCCCTGTTCCGGAGCTGCTCCTGCTCCTGGGGCTGTGGGAGGGTGGTGCCCACACCCCGCTGGGTGAGGGAGGCACATGCTACTGGCCTCTGTGTACCATCAGCTCTCCACACAGGCTGTCTCTACATTGGGAGCTGGCTGTGTGTGTAACAGGCAGCAGGAGTGGAGTGAGTAGATGCAGTCTTAGTCTTATGGAGAACACCAGCCTTCTCTACTGACTCTTGGCTTGCTTTGATTTGTCCAGACTTTAATAAAAGCTTGTTCATAGCCTTTGCTAGAGTGGTGGTGGACTCTGTATTAACCAGGGTTGGATAACTGTAAGATTGACAGTCAAATTCAGTTTGTGTCCAAGCTGTATAAATATGGCTTTTTCCTACTTCCACCCTCTACATCCCTTTCTCAGGACACAAGAGATCGTGATGTATGTTAGTCCTCCAGCATCTTGTTAATCCCTCCCCTCCCTCTCCCCTGAAAAGTAACCAGGGTTAGAGGGGTTCAGAGAAGGACTGTTCATAGGTGGATGTGGCAGAAGGGGGTTTGCAATGCTGCAGGGCTGAGTGGGATGTAAGCTCCGCGGCAGTGGTGCTCAGCAGCATCAGCACGTTCATCTGATAATGTCTGACCAAACCTGATGTAGTCTCCTTTTCAGGAGGCAACATCAATTTTTCTCTTGCGCCTCAGCTGATCTGATTTTGATTCTCTCGGTGATACATGCTGGGCTTTGTGTAACCACCTCCTTCTTTTTCTTTTTTACAGAGCTCCAACATGGGAGGCAAACTGAGCAAGAAGAAGAAGGGGTACAGTGTCAATGATGAAAAAGCTAAAGACAAAGACAAGAAGGCTGAAGGAGCAGCAACGGAGGAAGAGGAGACTCCAAAGGAGGCTGAGGATGCCCAGCAAACCACAGAGACCACAGAAGTGAAGGAGAACAACAAGGAGGAGAAGGGTGAAAAGGATGCCCAGGTCGCTGCCAATAAGACAGAAGAAAAAGAAGGGGAGAAGGAGAAAACAGTGACCCAAGAAGAAACCCAGAAACCAGAACCAGAGAAGTCGGAGTCTGTTGTTGATGGGAAAGTAGAGCCACAGAAGAGCAATGAACAGGCACCCAAGCAAGAGGAGCCAACTGCAGCCTCTGCTCCTGCTGCCAGTAGCGAAGCACCCAAAACTTCTGAGCCTAGCAACGATGCAAAAGCTTCCCAGCCTTCAGAAGCCACAGCTCCCAGTAAAGCAGATGACAAGAGCAAAGAGGAAGGGGAAGCCAAAAAGACTGAGGCTCCCGCAACACCTGCAGCCCAAGAAACTAAAAGTGAAGTGGCCCCAGCTTCAGACTCAAAACCTAGCAGCAACGAGGCTGCACCTTCTTCCAAGGAGACCGCGGCAACAGCAGCACCTAGTTCCACTGCTAAGGCCTCGGACCCTGCAGCCCCACCAGAGGAAGCGAAACCTTCTGAAGTTCCAGCGACTAATTCGGATCAAACCATAGCAGTGCAAGATTAAATTGGACAGCCTGTTGAAACAACCACTTAAAACAACCTGTGTCTTTTTTTTATTTTTTCAGCTATACTAACTCGTTTCAGATCTGAAATAACAAATATGTATTGCCCAGAAAGAAAAGGAGAAAAAAAAAAAAAAAGAAAAAAGGATGTCCCATCAAGTTGGGAGGGAGGGAGGGGGGAGAATCCAAATAGTATTTTTGTGGGGAAATATCTAATATACTTTCTGCCAACTTGACACAAGTCCTGGATTTAAAACAAAAAAAGAAAGTAAAATAAACAGATGGCTGAAAGTACAGCACATCTTTTGTATCTGAACTGCTGTAAATGCACTCCACCAATGTATCAAAATCTTCTTTTTGTTCTGTAATGGGGTTTTGGGAGTGATGCGTTTGATTCTGCCCACTAGGTTTGTGCCAAGGCAATCAGATCTTTATGAAAGCAGTATTTTCTGTGTTTTTTTTTATTTACAGCCTTTCTTATTTTGATATTTTTTTTATGCAGTGGATGAATGCCAACTTTCAGACAAAACCCACTTAGCTGTCCACATATTTCTCAATGCCAATCCTCCGATTCTTCCTCTCCAAATATTTTTTGGGAGTAAAAAGCATTCTCATCCTACTTAGCCTACCTAGATTTCTCATGACGAGTTAATGCATGTCCGTGGTTGGGTGCACCTGTAGTTCTGTTTATTGGTCAGTGGAAATGAAAAAGTCTGCGTTCATTGCAGTTCCAGTTTCTCTTCCATTCTGTGTCACAGACACCAACACACACTCATTGGAAAACAAATGAAAAAACAAAATGTACAATGGATGCATTGAAATTATATGTAATTGTATAAATGGTGCAACAGTAATAAAAGTTAAATAATTTAAAAAATAAAAAAGTGTAAAGACTGATTAAATCTTCGCTTTCACCCTTTGGGAACTAGGCAAAGTTGATTCTTACACTGAAAGAAGTAAGCTGTTTACTTTCCTATTTATAGTGAAGTAGAGGCAAAGAAGGAACCATCAACCTCATGATCGTAGAAACATGCTGCCATAAACTCCTACTTCAACAGCCACAAGCATTCACAGATGAGGTTGGAAGAAGTGGTGAATGAAAAGCGCATCTCATATATGTTATATGCCAGGCAAAGTAGAAATGGCTTTTGCCTGCCTTAAAATGTGAAAAAAAAATGCTCTCTTGCTATTTTAAAGAGCCAGAGGCATGCTGACTGGGTTTTAACTGGGTGTAAGACAGTGGACTTGATAGACTGATCTTTTAAAATAATGTTATTAAATTTAACCCTAGTCCTATTAAAACATTACTAGTGCTGATACACTTTGTTCTTTTCCGCATTGCCATTGTGCAGGAAATAAAGCACAGTTGCTGCAAAAGGCCAATTCTCTGTATTTCAAATATGGGTAACCTTGTGTAGCTGAGTGGAGTTTAGCCTAGCATAAACAACATTTTTCAATAGTTTTGCCTGTTTGCCCCATTTTTATTCAGCAGAACTGCTGAATAATTGCAGTTTCTGCTGAGTGGTGTCCTTGCTGGATACAGACAACGATTTCAGTGTAGAGCCCAGGATTCACAAAACTGGTTAAAGAAGCATATTTGGTCTGCCCGTCAATAAGCTCTTAGGCTAAGCAGAAGTTCTGAAAGAAGTGGGCAATGGTAAATAGAAACACAGCTTGTGCACATACCAAAGGGATGAGTAGACTTGTATTTAGTAAATAAGCAAAATGATGTTTCAAAATGATATAAATTATTTCACATGCTCTCTCTCCATGCAGTGAGGATGATTCATCCTACTGACTTCCGTAATACTTGTCCTTTATTTTATTCAGAAATCCAAAGTTCCTATACTATGGTGGGGATATTGATGTGCAGTTGTGCACCCGTGGAAAGCTTAGTAAAACAGGCAAAAGTACTTCTCTTGGGTTTAGATCAGGTCATTTGCTTACATGAATCTTGTACCACCTTCAAGCTTTTGCATCCTTAATGCAAAGGAGTCAGTTTAATGCGTAACATGTCAAAATAAAGTGGATTCTTTTGCACAGAGAACAGTCAGCTGAGTACTCTGGCTTAAAAAGAAGGCAGGCTTTTTTAGACTAAGTCACTGAAGCACTGGAAGCAGCCAGGCAGGTAACGCATTTGCACTAGTTTACCAAGCTTTGCGCCTATGTAACTGTCACAGTCTACAGGATCTTTGTGTGGCCAAGTCTGTGGCTTTCCTGCAGAGCTCTAAGAGCCCTCTGCCATCATTTTTCGGTGTCGATGTGTCCTGGAAAAAGAACTTCTGTCCCCAACTCCACCATGAATTTTCATGAGACGAGTCCAGGACTGAGAGGAGTGCAGGGATCCTGCAGTACTTTGTGGTGACAACGTAGTACTGCATCAACCCGAGGCACATGGGACTAAATCTGTGCTCTGCCTCTGGGCTGGAAGTCGCTGCCAATGGACAATAGGTATGTAACTTGTTTACTGGGACGGTATGCGAATGCGCTTACTAGCATACCTGGGCTGGTATCACACCCATTCACTTCCAATATAATGTTCAAAATAGCACTGAATCTTTATTACTGAAATAGTTTGACAATCAACACATGCTTTGTTTTCCCCTAAGCATTCTTCAGTTGGCATACTTCAAGCTGTTGAGAAGATGTTGAATGTAGTCTTTAATTCTTTAAGGCAATTAAAAATAATCCTGTGCTCCACAGTTGCATCCAAACACAGCACCCTCTGGAGCAATTGACAGCAAACTCAACACACATGCTGCAGTTCTCACAACCTGCTGGCTGATGGTAGTTTCTTCCTGACAGTGTTGATGGTGCAAGTGAATGTTATGCCCCATGTGGCTGGAAATCACTAGCATGTAGCCAAAGAAATATGCCTTTGTGTTTGGGAAGGTGAGAGGTAGTGCAGCCAAAGATCAATGCACTTAAAGTACTCAGTATTCTAAAAATTAAAAAGGAAAGTTGTCATATAATGTTTTTAATTCTTTTATTAATAGAGGAGGCTGCAAACTTAACCTTGTCATGGTAGTTAAAATGCTTAGTGTGTAACTGCTGCCAAGGCATTCTGGCATTGCTTGAAGTGCTGCCGTTCTATATCTACATATGCAAGGAAAGAAATCATCTCTGTTCAAAGAGCATATGAACTGAACATATATGGTTAATAGAAATGTGAAACATGTTGCTTGCCTGAAGTGGCATGAGAAGAGGTTAGAGCCTAGAGCCTTACTTTTCTTCACCTTAGTCCAGTATCTCATCTCCAAGATCCTCTTTTTCTGAGTTATAACCAGTCTTTATTAACAGTAAAAGTGTGCTAAGGGTACAGAGCTAACAGGCATGTTAATGCTTTGAGCGTAAGCACATTGCAGATAACCTCAAAGGGCCCAGCCCTTTTGTGAAAGCATGCCAAAGGAATGGAGCAATTCAACCCTGGGAAAGAACCTTTGCTATTGTTTAGAGCCCCTACAGAGAGATGTTTGCAAGGTCTCCCTTGTTTTTCCTTGGAGACTGTCAAGAATCCATTGCTCTCCCTTAGACAATACGGTCAGTGCCATTGGCTTTGCTCACACTGCTCACACTTTCACAGCAAGGAGAAATGCAGCTGCTGTTAAATGCACAGCAACTTAACCTTTCCTTCCCCGCTCCTGCCCTCCCCCCCCCCCCCCCCCTTTTTTTTTACTGTATTTGAAATGCACCTGCTGGTATTTTTATAATGACATTTTGAGATGGAAAACCAACTGCAGTTACATTAAAATACCCATAATTAAATAGCTTCCTAGCAGCAATGCTTATTACTTGCCCTGTAGCTGGTTTCTGTACACTTATGTGTCTGTACAAGAAAGACACTTCCATGAGGAGACAGTAAAATAAAACATTATAGGGTATGTTGGTGTCTTATGTGACAGCACTTCTAGGCATGTGAGTGTGTGACTGCCAGTATCTAAACAGTCAGTGACTCACACATTTCTGCTGGCACTTCGTTTGTTGCAGCACTTAACTAGGTCTCACCTAAAAATTGCCTTCTCTGGACCGTCTTGAACTCCAACTTAGTTCTAGTGTACTGAACTGAGCTTGAAGCAGTGGGTGAATCAAGCCCTTAGTCTTGCTTCAGGAGCTTCTTATCACTAGATTGCATTTCTGTGAATTTATTTATCTTATTTAGCCAAACTGGGGAGTTTGTCAAAGAAATACCTCGGATTTGTTGCCAGTGCTGCAGAAAGCATTTTCTCACAGTACATTTCTTCAGTACATCTACTGCTATACTTTTCATTATTGTCTCCTTGCACTGAATTCATAGTCTTTAAGGCTCTTTTAAAAGATTTTTAAAATGATAATCACTAGATTTGCTCCTATTTTGGGGGGGTCACTTTTATTTTTTTTTTTTTTCCTGCACTAAAATCTCTGTATTTATCCTGAATCTGATTTGGTTGACTTTCTGCCTTTCATTTACCTTTTTTTTTTTTTTTTTTTTTTTTTTAATCCTGTTTTATATTTAACCTCCCCACCATATTTCATGCAATATGAATATATATCAGCTGTTAAGCAGTCAGATTTGGAAACCATGGCCTGCCTGTCATGGGAAAAACACAGCACATGGAACAGCAGCATACATGTGTTTTCACTGCTGTGAAAAAGAGTCTTCTCAGGGACTGGCAGAGCTTTTCTTGCTGCATTTGTCATGGTGGGCTCAAGATCTGGCCACAGGTAAGTAGGAGGAGATATTTTTAGTTTGTTTTTTGTTGTTGTTGTTTTTGTTTCAAAATATGGCCACAGGAGCTGGGATACAGGGCATGTGACACAATGTTTTGTTGCCTGGAGCCAACATTGCATGTGTTAACGGGCCACCATAGGGTTACCAAGTCTCTCCAGTTTGTCAGCATACTTGTCTCTCTTTTAGCATATTTGTTTGTGTAGGCAATAAATATTAATTCCAGCTCTTACTCTCATGGCTGTTTGAGTGTGTTGCCTCCATCTTTAGCTTGTCTTCCCTCCACAATGTAAATCTTACATCTCTGAGAGTCTCCTGTTGCATCAGGCTGACTGAAGTTCTTAATGGCTTGGCTTGATCAAGATGACTTTTTTTCTGAGATTGTTCAGTCAAGTGAGGTGCAGCTTTGATTGAGTTACAACTTTGTTTCCCTTACTAGGCAAAAGTTCAAAAGCTTTACGTGATGTTCCTGCTGAGGGTAAGGTGAAATCTTCCTACAGGCCCTACCAGTGTATTATTTGATGTGCCATCAGGTTGCTGCAAAATGAGTACCTTGCTAAACATCACTGCTAGTTCAGCTGGACAGTAATTTTATATTAATGCTTGGTAAAGTTCGACATTCAGTCACTCTTGAGAAAGAAACAAATCGTACCGGGCTCGATACAAGGACAGAATAGAGCTGTTCACATTAGGTTGCAAAGTACCAGAATTATTTTTTTTTTTCCTCAATTCAGTTCTATCTGGTACTGAAAACCAGTGTGAAACAGGAGTCTGTCCCTAGATAGATAGTCTTTTCACTTGGGAATAGGGCAAAGTTCATAGCAGCCAGACTGTAAGTCATACTAGCCAAAAAATGGTCTTTAAAACTCAACAGTAGTTTAAATCTTAAACCTGAATAGTAGGTGTTTTGATCACAGGCCCTTGAGAAGCTGGGCTACTAGAGATACCCAGTGTGGCAGGAAGCCAGCTGCTGAGTTTCTGTTCTGTCTATTCCAGTGGCTCTCATTTTTAGCACTCCTTTTCCCTTATCCCTGTTTTATTGGCTTTCTACCAGTTTTAGGTTTATTATGTGTTAATGAGAAAAGCGTGCTGTAATGATAGAGTGTACTGATGCTCCATTAATAGCATTTTTCTGTCTTTTAATTTGTTTTTGTAGAGTTCTGGCATTACTTGCAGGATTCTGGACGGGGTCCGTAAAAACTTATATGTTTACCAAGTAGAATATGAATTGATCTGGTAAAAAGGAGAAGCTGAAAAAATAACTGTATCTTTGGAAATTGGTGCGAACCTGGAAAAGCAAACCCTTTATTCTGCAATGTTCTGGGATTCTGAAATGGCTCACTGTAAGCTAAAAGACCCTATGGAGTTTTCAAAAGATATCACATGTCAGTATGCTGAATACATTGTTGGTTTAAGCTCTGCTGCTCTGTCCAATTATCTGAACTTTGTCAGCTGCACTTCATTTTTTTTTTTTTTTATTTTTAAATAAAAGACAGCATTCCCGAGCTAGCGTTTTTGTTTCAAAAGGCAAACAACAGTAGCTTATAACGAGTACATTGCAGAGGAAAACTTCAATTCCATTAAAACCTTGAATAAACTTTCCCAGTAGAAGAAGCTCTACACTACTCAGGAATCTAATAGGTGTTAAATTTAAACTGGTGCATCATGCTGCTGGGCTTGAATTTTGCCTTGCACCGTATTTTGGTGTTCTAGTTTAGCTGTGTCACACGCATATTGGACCAGACTTTTGGATGCGATTTGAGCAGCAGCTCTGTTTTCACAGCACTGCCACGTATGTAGCCATACCTAACCTAATTTGATACCAATTTTTGTAGTTTAGTCTGCCAGGACGAACATGGTTACATTAGTGGGGATCTGAATGAGGACCCAAGCTCTCAGATGGGTCTTTGCCATCCAGACTGAGCTCTGTGCTACTGTGTTGCATCTGAGCTGGTTACCTCTGGCTTTGATGTGTCCATACCAATGGCAGGGACTGGGAAAAGCTGTCAATAGGTTTTAAAGTGTGTTCGGTGTCCCACATCTCACTGATGCCCTCTCTTCCCTGTGCTCAAAAAGTAAGGGCAGCTGATACATTGTAGCACACTGAGCTGGAGAGTGCTTCTCTGGGTCTCAGCTGAAAGGCTGGAAACTTGAAAAAAAGCTATACAGTTCTGTCGTCAAGTTAAGCAGAGAATGGAAAAGAAGAGTTTGAAAATATGATAGTTGGCATAAGGGTGATATTTAACTTCATGGTAGAATTAACGTGACAAAGACATAGGCTGCATCCCGAGAAGAACAGCGCCTTACAAATGGGATCATATACGGTATTGCAGAGGAGGAAGCTGAGCATAAAAATGTATCTACCATGAGAACAAATGTTGCCATTAGGCAAAGGTAAAACTTGCAATGGTTGGAGGGACATCTAGTTTGGCAGAAAGACATGTCCACTGTTGCAGTCATTTTCAGAGGAGGGATCATATTTGAAATCTATTTAAAGAGATTTTTTTTTATGTGCTGCTTATGTTTCTGAGACTTAATTTAGATTACAAATACAAGAAAGTGCATTTTGGTATACTCAATGAAATTTTGCAACAGCATAAGCAAAACCTTTCTACAGCAGGGTGTAGGAGTGTAAAAAGAAATGAACCATGGTGTCAGTGAAGTACAAGTTCTTAGCTAATGCCCTGAATACATTCAATGTTTGTAATAAAAATGAGAGGATGGGATGGAAGCTGTGGCCACAGTTCTACACAGTGATCAGAGCTCATTTTCAGTGAATGAAAACTCCTGTTTTATTCATGGTATCGTGAGGTACTATCAGATCCAATGATACTATCAATCAGATCCAACTGCAATCAATTCTGATTATAATGCTTCAGCATAGATATGACTTTTTTTGAAAGAACAACTTTTATGTGAATGGCTCTGTTTCCATCCATTGATTTTATAACCTTGCTGTCCAGCTTGAATATCCCAGAATTAGTTTGATATCATCAAAAGAAAGAATGAATCTATTTCTTGCAAGTCAGTGACAGGGTAGGTGTAGATAGAGAAGACTAAAAAGACTAAAAAGTTCAGAGAAGCATTTGGGAAGGAATCAGTCACTGGGCAAATGTCAGGAGAAGATTGCAGTCCGTGTTCAAGGCCAGGGTAATGATTTTCAGAGCACCACTTCAAATGGGTATGGAGACAAGACACAAGTTGAGAATCTGGACTAGATAGAATAGGTTGCAGGCTAGCAACATTATGCAAAAATGAAGTACTGGATTTTTACCTGCATGTGAAGGCACAAAGGAAGTCACACACTGCTATTCTTTTCCCTTTCAGTCCAGCTCTTCCACACTGATATTTACTTCCTTCTGCAGGCTTAACCTTTCCCTCAAGGATCTCTTTCTTTTACCCAAGATATGCTTTAGTCAACAGGCAAGATTTTCCTAAAGTAGCCAAAGCACCCATTTTGAAGGACATGTGGTATGTGACACATACCACATGTCTTTCAGAAAGCTCCTGTGCTTCTGAAGAGGAGTTGTATTGAGTCTTGCCCTTCAAAGCGTCTTGTATGAAACAAAGACCAGCTCACCTGGTATGTGAAACCATTGTGTGCCTTACGCTGTTACCACATAGATTTTCTCCACTGTTTATCAGTACGCAGATACGGGCAGGTGTGTAGTGTTTTAGTACGTGCCTGAAACAACAACGGTCCTATTAACCTGGAGAGATCATTTTATGAGCAACTTCTTCAGCTGCCTTGTGTGCTGCCAGGCCTGGACTGACCTTGCAGGCAAGGAGAGCTGACCACCTTTAGCTCACTAGGGCTGCCTGCAGTGATCTGCAGGTGGGCTGCCTCTCCCTGCCCGCGAGCTGCTCTTCTTCTGCCTGGCACGTATCTTCACCAGTCTCCTGCTGAAGAGACTTGGCTTGGAGGACAATACTCCCCAAGAATGGGGAGGAGAACTATTTGTAGGGAATTACGTGAATATCATTGCATCTTCCCTAGGGCAGGGGAATGGCAAGCCCTAAAAACTTTGGATTCTTTCAAGTTTTCTATGGTTCTATGATAACCAAAGATTGTCCCAGTGAGAACTGTTTTCATTTACGTGAATAAGAGATAGACTCCATCTGCTTTCATGGAACAGTAATTCACTCTACGTTGCCTTCAGCAGGACTAAGGGCAGTACAAGGTACTGTTCAGTCTTAAATAAACCCCACAGTGCTGTACTTCAATAGCTGCAGACTGTTACTCTGGGATACTGTGCATCCCTTTTTTAAATGGATTTTTGAAGTGTTGCCTGAGTGCCCAGACCGAAATGTTTCTCAATTTTATTTTACTTTTTCCCCCCTCTTACAAGATTTCATTCCAGTTATTCTTTCGTCCCTCAGGCCATCAATACACAAAACTATTTACTTTTTCCTGTCTACATCAGTCAAACCACAAGTGAGAAACAATAGCATGTGTTTTGGTCACAGACTTCCATTGGATATATTTTTGCTGCACTTCAGTTCATGTCTCAGCCTGCTGTAGGCAAGGACCATATTGCTGTTTCAACTGGGCAAAATCATCAGTTGTTATAAATTGACTTGGGGGTATGCAGATGTCCAGCAGTGGTGAGAATTTTCTAATCTTTGTGTGCTTTATTTAAAAGTTCAATTCACAATGGATCTCTGATGAAAAGTGCTAGTAACCCTGCGTTCTCTTAGAGTGCTGCCTGTGCAAAACTGGGTGAGGCTTTCTTTTAAGAAGTACTTCTGCTGATTTGGCAGAATTGGACCAGCAAATTGTAGTGATGAACTGGATAAAAATGACCTGGAAAATCCCTGCCTCATGTACAGTGCTGACTGCTGAGCAATCATTGCTGTTCTGTGCTTTTTCCTTTGTGCTCGCCTATGCATAGATATACTACTACTGAGTTAATTCAGAGCTGAGATAGGCATAGGGGAAAGCACAAATTTTTAAACTCCCTTTTTTTTATCCTGAAGAGAAACTTATTTTTCAAAAAGTCTTTCATTTTTGTTGTGGGGAGAGAGCAATGAGATTAGAAACTGAATCTAGGTCAGACTTTCTCAAGTTCTGCTGCATCTCCACGCAGCTATGTTTGGGGATTAGAAACTGCTCAGAGGTGACTCAGCCATATGCATAAATTAGACTCACTTGAAACTCGGGAGCTAACCATTTTGAGGATTCTTTCAAACTCTTTCGAGTTGAAAGACTGGGTTTGTCTCCCTCTGTATCTGTCTTGACTCCTGGCATCTATTAACACCTAAACCTCAGAGCAAAATATCTGCAAAAACTGCTGGGTTTTATATCAAAAGCCTCAGAAGCCACCACAGTTTCCAAGCTTACTCCACCCCTCCTGTCTTAGTTTGGCCAAATTAATCCAAATTTCAGTGAACTTAAGGATCAGACTGCACATACAGTTTCCCATTATTTTAGCCAGGATAATTATACTGTTAAAATAATCATTAAAGCTATTAAAATGAAGGGGGAAAAGAAAATGAGTTTGTCCAACCAGAGCAACTGCATGTAGTCAAGATGCTTGAGCATCTTTTCCGTAATAAAACCTGGAACTGCTGAGTAATCAGCCATGCCCCTCCATAGAATCTGGACTGTTTATTCATAGGTGGTTCCCAAAGATTCAGCTCACCTGGTATCTGAACTATGGGTGTCTTACCCTATCACCGTGTAGATTTTCTCCACTGTTTTATCACTATGCAGATACAGGTGGGTGTGTAGTGTTTTACTACTTGCCTGTCTCTATTTATAATACTCCCACAAAGTCCCTAATCTTTATTGAACAGCTTTATCTCTTTCAAATAAGAAACATGAGTTTCTCACAGAGTGTACAATTGGATCCGTCATAAGAGGTTACTGAATAACTAAGGGGAGAGCCGCGTTCCTTGAGCCATTGTATCAAACCTAAACACAGTAAGAGAGAGCTGCTTTTTCTATTCCTGATGTGTTTAACAAAGATCTAAGAGAGATGAAATAGCAATGCGGTTTAATTTTTCTTCCCTTCTGGAAAGTTACAGTGTTTTCAGTTATCATTATTTTCTTTTAGAGAAATATTCCAAACTTCTCCTGTGTGTAAAGTCTTTGGCATTACAATGATTGCAGCTGCTTATAATATTCATTATCTGCACTTATTGCGCAGAAGCGATGCTACTTTAAATCATTAAATGAATGAAACTATATAATACGTACTTTGGCAACTTTCACTCATAGACTACAAGGTATATTTGATTAGCTGATTTCACTATGGAAGACAAATGGCTGTATATATACTCCCATTATGTATAGCTGTTACAGTGGGCCCAGTCATTTTGTATAGTGCGTGCAACTGGAATCCAGTGGTTCCACGTGGTAAAAGATACCATTCCTGCTATGGCTAATAACCCAGACAATCACAGATGTCACTACTCTGTCATGAGTTTATGTTTAAAGAGATATTTTTTCCACCTTGGGACAAAGACAAAACAATTTTTTAAAACATGCTACCCTGGATTTGTTTAGTTTTAAAGCAATTGCCTAAGAGGATAATCAGAACACCTCCCAAGAGGTGCTGGAGGCTTGAGGGCAGGGAGTGGAAATTTAGGAAGAAAAAATATTGGTTTTTTTATTAATTTCTTATTATGTAACATTTGTCAGTTTCTTTACTAAGTATATTCTTTTTTGAAAATCATTTTTGCTTCTAAGCTTTTAGAGCCTGAAGCTTTCTATAGATGTTAAATGCATGCTCTACTCTTAACAAAGGGAAAAATACCATAGAAGTTTAAAAAAATGCCCTCAGTTTAAAACAAAGCTTCAAATTAGTCTGAAACAGTTGCACCTAGTTTGGACTTCAAGTGCATAAGCAGTAATGCAGCAGGTAAAGAAGTAGTGTGCATTACAGACTGACCTTCTAATTCACTTTGGTTTTGGAAAGCCAAACTGAAAATAGCACAGTCTTGTCCTGGACAAGATATCTATGCTGCTCATTATTAACTGCTGTTCTGAAATCAGGCATGTGTTAGTTACCCAAGCTGCCCACTCTTCTCCCCACCTTCCCTGTTTCTAAGAGTCTAGGGGAGTTCTTGGTTTGCAGCCAAGCATCATAGTCTGGCCAGGCAGTGTCATCTGAGGGAGAAAAAATATGACGTGGTTGCTCTGGGGCAACCATCAGTATAGCTGCTGATAAAACAGGGAGAGAAATAATACTAGTGAGATGCAGAGCTTAAAAGCTTATGTTTTCATGTATTTGCAATAATATTGACTCTATTAAATTATCTGAAAGTATAAGGATTTATTAAACCTCTGTGTACAATGCTGTTCCAACTGGGTATTTTGGTAAGCTGCCTTTATGCAGATAGCTGTACAACATAAGCTAATGCTCCACTAAGAAAGAAAATGTTTGGGATTATCCTGAAACGATGAAGAAGTATCATGTGAGTTACAGTAGTATAAATTACTATCTATTGGTTTAATTAGTCTACAGGGGGGCTAGGTTGCCAGAGAAGCACCAGGGAAACAGTCAGTGAGAGGATTTAAAAGCACTAGCTAAACTTAAGTGATCAGGGAAGCATGAAGGGTGGAGGCTTCCTCTGTTTTCTCCTGTTCATTTTCTCTCTTAACTTGTAGACTCAGCTGCTTTTGGCACTTCTGCCCGTGTAATATTTCTACAGTCTTCTGCTGGTGGACACCACTGACGTAAGTATAGAGCCTCTGCCATGCACCTTCTCTTTACCCTATAGCACTCCTGAACAGCAATTCTCTTTAACAATCTACCAGGTGCGCTCTAAACAAATTATCAACGTTTTTCCTCTTACTTACAAGCCTCCCACTTTTGCCCTTTTTCCAGGTACCACAGTAGTGATGTCAGAGAGAGATGTCTCTGGGCTCTGGGTTTTTCTTTGTTTGTTTTTAAGGATTTCTGGTTTCTTTCTCTCTTTTTTTCTTTTTTTTTTTTTTTTTTTTTTTTTGTCACCACTCATCAAAATCTTGTTGGAAAGAACACGACTGCTTTCCTTTGGGGAACAAGGATCCCAATTAATCTGTTATTTTCCTCATGAAGTAAAAGAAGTCACTGAACTTACATGCTCCAATAACCTCTCTGCTTTGTCTGTGTTTATCCTAGCAAGTACTACTTCACATGGTTAAAAAACCCCAAAAAACAAAAAAGAAAATATATCCTAATCCTGTTCTGAATGAAACTGAGGGAAGTTTTGCTTTCACTGGTAATGGTTGAAGAAAAAGGTCCTTGCAAAACAAGGATCAGGTTGTGCACCACACTGAAGGAATTAGTGACATCACCACTGATTTTAGTGTAGGAGAGGACAAGTTCAAAGCACTATCAACAGGTGATTTTTCAAATCACCATTTTCTCTGATTTTCTCTTTGGCTCAGAAGAGCCGCTGCTGTGAACAAACAGGCAGGCAGAGAAGATAGAGGAGGAAAACGTGCTTGAGGGAGATGACTGACAATGATTTTCATTTTTCTCTTCATAGGACAAACATACTTTGGATCCTTGTTATTGTGAAAGGCCAATCTAAAACCAGCATAGTGACTACCCAAGCACAAAAATAGAGACAAATTCCCATGAAGAAAGTTCAGTCCCCTCATCTTTCACATACAGCTCACTGTATAAATATAGCCTTTCTTTTTTAATGCTATCTTTCTTTCTTTCTCACTTTCTTTTCTATTTTCTTTCTGTTACTAGACTTTACGTAGTATTCCAGGTGTGGAAAACATTTCATAACTCAGCTGTCACTTAAAATAAACACAATCCTTCACATCTGCATTTGTAAACATGTGGGGAAGGCTTTTCATACAAATAACTGATAAGAAATATTTCATTCCTTCACTCGTGAGGGTGGTGGGGTAAGAATAGGATGCATTCTGGAGAGCCAGGGTATTTCAGGGGAAGCAGTGTTTGACGCCAAGCTCCATACCAAACCAGGACTGCCCTGGCAGCTAATACTGGCTGCCATAGGCAAGGATCCAGCTAGGGCAATGCCCTTGTTGCCAGGCACTTAGCATCTTGGTGTAGCCTTGGGAACAACAAGGCTAAGGCAGCTGTGGGCAGCGGCTTTAGTGGCGCCTTGCTTCTCCCTCAATGGCTTCTGGAGATGGGGGCAACAGACCCTTTAGTCCTTATGGTCAATCTGTGCCTGGATCTGAAAGACATGACATGTCCTGTGGAGTCTGATGGCTTAGTAACTGAAGTCTCTGAGTGATAAATTTAAATTATGGTTAGATTTTGTCCTGATCCCTCTATCCCTCCGATATATCCTAAGACTGAAACTGCTTGAGAAAGCTCAGACTTCCTCCTACACCTTCTTGGGTGCCAGCTCCCCATCTTCATCATCTAAATATCAGGCACCCTCCTAACATCTTCAATGAGAAGACAGCAAGAAAGTAAAGAGGCTTTTTGAAAATTCAGGGGTCACAAAAAATAAACTGAATATGTTATCTTAATAAAACAGAGGCTTATTTTTATTCAGTTCCTATTATTAAATTTCATATTCAACTGAATACATTTCCAGCTGCATTAAGCCAGTATACCTCTTCAGAATTCAGAACTTCATCTTAAGATTTGATTCTCAAGTTTTGTATGTAATGAAGTCACCACAAAATTGACACAATGCCCAGAAACCAGAGCCCTCCTTTGCAGAATTTAGCTCAGCTTGTCACATTGTATACAAAGTCCATTTATTTAACTGCAAGATTATATAAGGAGGAATTTATTAGTGTTTGAAGTTGTTTCAAAGAGGCAAGCCAAGTGCCATGTGTACTTGTACTTACCAATCAACAGAATCATCATAGTATAAATCTTTAAGTCTGAGAGAAACTACGATTAGCTGTGAGCTCCCATTTAAGATGAATATCTGATGGAGAATAATTTGGAATATTCATTTATATAAGTTGAATTCTGTGTTATGATACTGGTTGTACATATAATGTAGAAGTATTTGTAATAAAGTAGGATGTTGAAAAGTGGTTTTCTATGTTTATTAGTAAAAGGCTGGAGGGAGAAGTAAGTATAAAAAGCTCTATCAACTGAAGTATTCTAGAAGATGTCAACAGAAAAATGGAACTATTCTTCTATGGAAAAATGAACATTTCGAAATTTGGTTTTAAACTAAACTGAGAATGTTTCTATTAAAAAATTTCCAGTGGAACCCAAAGTTGTAATTCTGAAAAAAAAAACCCCATTTTGTTAACTTTTTAGACCATTAAAAGATTGTAAATACCTACAATAGTGTGTGTTTGTGTTCTGTGTTTATACATGTATATAGTATTTGTAACGAATGTCCCGAATATTTGTATAAAAATACTAACATAACCTCAAAATTATAAAGCTTCAATGACATTTATCAGCCCTAGAGTTATATATCAGACCTGAAACTCTTTGGTTTTATATTTCTTATAGGAGGAAATGAATGGCTTTGAAATGCTTTGACATGAGTTCATTTAAAGCAGTGGTGAAAAACTCTTCTGGCCTTTCAGAGAGGCCTTAAAAAATTTATGTTTCTCTGTTGAGAGGACACAGTGTAAAATACCTAAAGAACACATGTCAGAGCAAGAACTGAAGTTTGGCAGAAGTGCTGAACTTCACACACTCAATACCTCCCAGGAATCTGCTGGGAGCCCACTGAAGTCAATGGGAATTTTTTACTGGCTTCAATGTGCATTGGATCAGACCCAAAAGGGCTCTATTCAGCAGAATACTTAGGTGGATTTTACTTCAGGCATGAGCTTAATGAGACTTGCAAAATTGTATTTTTTTGAATGCACATTTGAATTTTTTGAATTTATTAACATCACTACCATGTGAATTGTTGCAATGCAATAATAAGAAAAATCTTGAAGCAGTGGTCTTTAGTTGTCTAGATACACAAAGAAATGAAAATTCAAGAGGAGATGCTGGGCTACACTTCTCAAAGGAACCACAAAAAAGACAACTGTTTCAGAATGGGAAGTGAGAAAAAGCAGATGTTATAACCAAGGGATTTTCCGTGTTTTAAATATGAGGCCAAATTTACACTGTGGTAGGAGTGAAAGATCAAAGCCAAAGGTGGTATAAATTGGCATATCAGTCACTCAGATTAAAGGTTTGGTTCATAATGTCCCTTCCCCAGAAGGGAAAAGAAATGTGAAACAGCACTTAATAAAAAAAATTAATTTCTGGATTCTAGTCACTCCCATGCCAGTGCCTGCTTCACCTACAGTTAGAGCTATTTGTAAGCATGAAATAGATTATGGCTTTTTATTTTAGAAATAGGAGTAGAAGAACTGTTTACATGCCTATAAAATTAAAATGCAGCTTACAATGCAACCCTAAAGATTTCAGCAGCTGGGAGCTGTTGAAATAAGATTGACATTTTCAAAGAGAAAATTTCCTTTTTGATATTAAAGAAAAGACAGTCTTGGCGTAGGGGTTGGACAAAAGTAGATTTGAAGTTGGTAATAAGTCAAGATGGGTAGAATCTAAATCTCAAGTCTGGATCTGGACAGGCTTCGGAATTCAAACTTCATTGTATAGACTGAAATTTCAGGTCTGAAGACACAGTATTTGAGTAAATTTGGATTTGCATTTAGCACTAGAAGTGCTATTCTGAAAGTTATTTTTCATTAGCTTTTAGCAAGGATGATTCTTTCATGTCTCTCAATAAATTGGGACCCTTAAGTTGGTATATTGTACTTCGTTTTTATTTTTGCCATTTTACAGTGATTCAGTTATGTGGACCTGACTTACTGTTCTGATTCAGACATGTTTGATATGCAGTGAAAACATAATCACAAAGATATATTTGGTTCTCTTAATACCATATTAGAGTCCTGTAAGGGTAGTCACCATGTTAGCATCCTGCTTATCCAGTAACCAAAACATTTGTGCAATTTTATCACAGCACTCAAAATGAGTCACTGGCCACCCCTGGGGGATGCTTCCATCAGATGCGCGGTCATTTTCTGGAATGACAGCCCAGCAGTGTGAAACCTGAGGAACAATAAACCCCTAATAGGATAATCAGGAAGCCCAGCCCTTGCAGGCCTGCATTCTGAGGTCAGGTGACTTATGTAAAAGCAATCCAGGCTGGTCATGAGACAAAGTTTTTGTAGCCACATCAGCTTTCCAGCATTTACTGCAGCTCCCAAGTCTGGCTTGTGCTCATTGTGCTATTCATCAGATTTATTAACGCATTGTTCTGAATTTTAAATTACAGCCCTTGGTGATCGTGTTCATACAGATCTCCCAGTGGCAGGCAGCAGAGAAGTCTTATGAGCAGAAATAAGCATATACAGTCTTTGTTTTCTGCAGGATACTGCTCACTTAAGTCTATTTTAAGATTCAAAATTTCTGTGAAGTTAGCTAGTTTCTCCCTTTCATTTTCCGTTTCACAAGCCCGTACTGCAGTTCTGGCATGTGTCTTTTACCCTCAGGAAACAATCTGCCAGACCGCTGTGGGAATTGAGACATTCTTCCAGGCTGGGTTTCTGCTTTGCTTTCTTTTACCTCAAACCATTTCCTAAACTTGGATATTCTTGTTAAAAGGTTTAGCTCTAAAGCATGAGCCAAGATATTTACCTTAGGGATTCCAAATCAGGAATTTTAATCATGTTGATTATATCAGATTTCATGTAGGAAGAGCACTGAATCTTTCTTCTTACTCCTGAATTTAACCATGTCAGTTTAAGACATGACTGGCTTCATTAGTCCATGCTTTCTCTCTGCTCCCTCTTTTGTCTTCTTTTCCTGCTTGTGGTAGCAAGGGAAGCATGACTGGTTGTGTGTTAGATGGTGACTTTACCACTCTTGATCACAGTTCTGTATGTTTAAATCACTGAGGAAGTTGTGTGTACAGTATGAGGCTGGGGAAGCTCGGGAATGGATGTATAATTTCTCTGCTGTTCCTTTTCTGGGGAACCACAGTGACTTACACTGCTGCAGACGAATCACCACCGCTTGATGCTCAGAATCCTGTGAGTTATATTTAATTAAAGAGGTTAAATAAAACAAAGGGTAACAATAGTTCCCCCAGGGGAAAAAAAAAAAAAAAAAAAAGGCAATAATAAATAACCAATGTCTGTTCCTTTTCTTAGGTTGTAGACATAAATCCACGCACTGTCAGCTGTCAGCGGAAGTTCTGCACCAGATCAAGGGTGAGTGGCATGTGGACTTTCATACTGGAAATAAATTAATTTGCCGATGTCCATTGGTGACACAGGGGGTTCAGGCATAATTAGGACAGCTACTTCTCTATCCTTCATCTACAAGAGAGCATGGCAGCCACTGTCTCAGGCCACAGTGACTGAGGCCACTGAATTAACCTCTCAGCTGTAACTGGGCTTTCCAGAACAACCCCGAGGCACCAGGAGAGGGACACAAGAAGGTTTCCTATCCTGTATGAAAGGAGAAAGGGGATTTTCAATTCTGGAACCATGGAGTAGCAAATTTTGAAAACACAGCAGTTACTAGTACTAGTTACTAGTACTTTCTTTAATGAATAAATGAATAAAGGTCAAAGAAAAGCAGGAGAGGAGGCAGCATTCATAGCTCGATGTGCTGTGTCTTTCAGATAGTAATTATGCTGGACTTCCTCATCCCACAGAAATGTGACTTGGAAACTTTACAAAACCTCCTAATTGCCACACTTCTGGGAAATAATGCTTCAACTGGGCACAGCATAGAAAGAAATAATGAAGAGGCTCTCAGTGACAACTCTTTTCAAGAAAGCTTTGACTGAGTTTTACCGGTTCTGTTGGCTCTGAGACATGAGGTACAGGAAAGTTTTCCATCTACTAGATGCAGACTTTTTGTGATCAAGATATTTTCATTTCACATGCCAAGTTTAAGATGTAAAAGATGCCACTGTTACAGATGGTTGTGTATCTATAAGGAGTACCTGAGATGTGTTTTTAATTTGGGGACTAAACCTGGGTCTGTTCTTCCTTGGTTCATCTGTAGATTAAAACACTTCTTTCATATATCTGTGAGTGGTATCCTTTAGGGCTTAGGCTTTGTGTGTGAAAATAATATTTGGACCTCGAATGGAGGACTAAAGTCTGGATTTAGCTTAGGTAACACTAAATGAGTCACAAAAATCAGTCCCAAATAGCTGAAAGTGTCCAAGACATTCCTTATTTTGGCTGCTGTATGGGCTCTGAGGGCACTACTAGCCCTACCTATCCCTGCCCAGCCTACCCCAGGTCTTTCCCATGCTGCCGATGGCCCAGGACACCATTTCAGTTCCTTCTTGAGCTATGTTGCAGGTGGCCACTTTGAATTGTTTGGATTCCATGGGGTGATTCCTGACCTGACTTTACGCATCCCCCTGCCTTCATTAGGTGATCGCTAGACCATTGATGGGAGCTGTCTCTGTCACTAGTCCAGCCTTGCTTAGGTGCCACAGACTGGTTCCTCCAGGGGCATGGCCAGTGTTGGGGTCACCTGCAGCTCCTGGCTTGTTCCCCTCTCCCTGCTCCCAGAAGGTCTCACTTTTGCCTGATGCAAAGCCAGATGGTTTTACAGAGTAATCTGTGCTCACTGATATTCTCTATCAGTCTCCACAAAACTGAGTGGGTCTCTTACTGAGATTTTGGTAAAAGTGTCTTTATGAATTATGAGTGGAAAGGCATAGATTTTGTTTAATTCTACATGACTCACTGATTTTGTATCTTTTTAGCTTAAGAAGAAAACAGAAAACCATTCAGAGCATGAACTCAAAAGCTGAATTTGAGTTTAGAACATGTCATTTCATATTAAACACAGAATCTGTATCTATAAAATGACATTTAAGCACGTTTTCCAAGCACAGGATTATCATTTCTCTTTATGGTCATACTACAGTACCTTTTCGAAATCTGAAGCCAGCTTCAAAATGCCTCAGGAGTTTTGCACACACTTGGTGCGCAACTTTGAAAGGCTCTTTCAGCTGCTCTAGGCTGAGGTAATAGCGCAACCCAGAAAGAGCCCATGTTCAAGAAAAGAGACCAAAGAGCAATTGTACTTCAAAAAAAATTAGAAAAACAATCACCCTGCAAGCTCTATAGCAACACTTCTATGAAAACTGAGAAAAGCCCTTTCAGATTTTTCTTTCAGCAAGCTTAACAACATGGTTAAACATGGTATTGCCAAAATTATATTAAGGAGTCTTGATGGTACTTATCTCACAAGGAACAGCTTGAAATTCACAGCACCTGGAGGCTATTGTTTTCATGCTGTTTTGCAAATGACACCATGGGAAGGTGCTAAGCTATCTTCTAGAAATGGAACTGTGGTAAGGAACTATTTGGAATTAGTTTGAAAAAATGTTATCAGCAGTCAATGGGTTTTTTTGCAGAGTTGTATAACTTGGGCTATACCTGTTCTGCAGTCACAACAGAAGCTGCTATCCAAAGTTAAATACCCTAGCTAGTGCTAGAAATTTAGAGCTGGGATCAATCTATCTGTAACCCAACTATGGGCTACCTGTAGTTGCTTTTTTGGCATGTCAGTTACCCAGCCCGGTGTTGCTATGATCTCCTTATTATCTGCCCTTAAACCGCTGAATTTAAATGCTACTTCTCTGTCACCATCATTTTGTGACTGCAGTCCTTACTGTCCTTGGCCCAAATTTGGTTCCCAAATGTACAAGTGCAAATCTACAATACATTAGCTGAAATCAATTAAGTCTCAATTTATAGCAACTGAAAGCTGAATTTGACCACACACTCTACTGACCATCTAAATGCCTGTATCTTTTCTGATCAAATGCAGTGCTGCTGTGCTAGTTTGAGCCAGCAGAGAATTTAGTTACGTGTAAGAAAATCAATTAGGTGAAGCCTTCAAATAATCGGAGCTAACCTTGCAGCTTGACAGGCACATGGAAACATGTATCAACACCATTACAATAGTAATGAAAAAGTATGAAAGTGGATCTGAAGCTACATCTGTTGTATATGTACACTATTTCTTTGGGAATAGAGAGGAATCTCTGTGTAAGGCCACATTCTTCTAAACCACTTAACTCCAGGGACTATCATATGAAAAAGACCTACCGTATTATGATGTGTCTATCTGATGTGAAAGCTTTGAGACTCTGGATTAATTAGACTTCTTTGACGCCTTTTTGATGAATGATTAATATACAACAGAGGAATATTTAGATACCTGAGAATAGTCATATAGCAACAGGAATACATAGGCCTGTCTGAGAAGGAGGAATATGGATACTCCCATTTTAAAGATGGCAAACATCTTGCCAGAGGCAGATGTCTCAGGATAAGGGGAAAGTTAGGGAGTATACAAGTCTGCTCAGATTTAAATTAGGAGTAGCTGTAGTGAACTGTAAAGTCATTAAGTGCAATATCAGGCTCAGAATCTCCAATTATCTCATACCATCACTGAAAGGGTAGTATCTTATTCAGTAAAGCCCATTGCAATCCTGGTATTGCTTTCAGCTAGCAGCTTCCATTTTTAACTCACATGCTAATTGCTAGTACTCTTATAATGAAGCTCACATATTTGCTTCTTACTGAGAGTAAAAGAGGAAGTGTTTTTATTTTGGAGTGTGAGTAGCAATAATGCTTTGGTTGATGGAATTGTGTTTCAGGAAGGCGTTGAGAAAACCTAGAGAGGCTTTTGCTATAGTGCTTCCTGAGATTAGATTTACTGTATTATTCTGACTGCAGTGATATAACTAGATAGATCTTTATTATAGAGAGACATGAAACCCCCAAATTCAACTAAATAAAGACTTTTGCTTGTCAGTGCCCAGCTTGTCATCTGTTTATTAGCTACCTGCCTGGAATTCTGCTTCTCCAAATGGTCCAGAGAATGAGCATGGTGTAGGACAAAGATGGCTCACTTGGGTGGCTCAGGTTCTGGGCAAATATCCTATGACAGAAGCTAGAGCTCTCTGTGTAATTTCTGTAGCCAAAGGCTGCCAACTGCAATGTGGATATCCAGCGATTTATTCTTTTCCTCTTCCCTCCTGCCAGGATTAGTCTCACCTGCTGAAGTGATAGTTACGAACATAACTAGATCTTCATATTTACCCTTCTTCTGTGGCCTATTTCTGTATCTGATTAAGACAAAGGGAAAGTTTCCACTGAATTCATCGATGCAGAGTAAAACTTTAGCTGGGTTTTTTTTGGGTGGGTTTTTTGTTGGGGTTTTAAAAAAAATATACGTAGCAGAGAGGTCGGTCTTCAGAGCTGCCAAGTCAGAGCAATATTCCCCTCTTTTTGTCTTGCCTGAAGTGTTACAACAAAGTTGACAAGTCAGGGAAGATTACTTTCTTCCAGCATATCCAAGCACATTAGGCTGTAAAGGATGTGAAAGAAAATTGTTATAGAAATGAGTAAACTGATAACATGATTATAACATACATTTCTCAAAGAAAAAAAGCTGCTGAATTTCGTACAGAGTCCCCTCCATGCTGTGAAATAGCAAACCAACACATTCCAAAAGTAAGATAAAGCTGAAGGACTTTCAGAGTGGCAGCCTATATAATGTATTCAAAGGATCTTGCTGTTGATTCAGAAAATCCTGTGTGATCAAAATCTTCCTCTCTCTCCCTTCTGGTTGTAGTTTGACACTCTCTAAGAGCAAATTACATAGTAATAAGATTTGTGAAAAAGATTGAGAAGACTATATGGCAGACCTAGAGACCAGTCTCGAGTAAAGTCTGAGCCATTTGACAGATGGAACTGAAGGCCACTTCTTATTTTTTTCGAAAACACCAAAGAAGGATATTTAGGTTCTCAGTTCCCAGCAAAATAAATTCTGTGGAAGCTGGGTACATAATTTCCTGTAAAACTGTAGGTCAGAGGGACTGTGCTGTTTGTTTGAAAGTGTGCAACCTGGGATATCTGTGGCTGCCTTTAGATAATTTCCTGAAAGCAGCTCGTTTGCTCAGAGCATAGCTCTTGTAGCCCTCAGTTGGCATAAAGTGCTTAGCACTCCTGCAGATCAGTGCCTGGGAGTGAAGAATCGAATCAGTTTGGGACCGATAGTTAAAATACTCTATGTGCTGATCACCTTTGTGGAAAAAAAAAGTTTGGCTCAATGGTATATTCAGCATCACAGAAAATACCTAGGGCAGAGGGAGAATCTTGCTTTTATCTCTCAGCTCTGCAACTCCTTGCTGCTCATTTACTTTCTTATCACAGCATCCCACACCTCCAACGTCTGTACTGGTTTTGCATCTCAGTTTCTGCTTTTCTTGCTTGCTTTTTCCATCTCTGTCACCTGGGTCTTGTTAGAGCAGCCATTGAGTCATTCTTCACTTCAGCAGTTACTATGTCATGGCAGATGCACTTCCAGGGAAAGGCCCGTTCATCCCTTAGGCTCTGTGGAGATCTAAGCAGAGAAGATAGAGTTTTCTAAAGGTTTTGCTATCAAACCACTGAGCAGACACACTGAAACATTCAGGAGCCTATCAACTTAGTTTGAGGTGGACTATCATCAGGACAAAAGAACCATTACTGGGGTGGTCCATCTGCCAAATCTGAAGCTCCTGCTCAAAAGCACAGAGGAGCCATAGCAAATACCCTTAGAGGGCTCTAACATGGTGGTTCCTCTATATTATTTTATTTCTGAGGAAATTGCTCATCTACCTCTGAAAAAGTAGAATGTGAATTGCTTCAGTCTAAAAAGATAACATTTGGAAGACACATAAAGAATTGTAGGAAAGACTTATAGTAGAAAGAATAGAAAAAATGCTTTAGTCCTTGCTTTGCAGAGAGGAAAATCTCCAGACTACTACATTTTCAGGTTTCTACAAGTACTTCTGTTGCTATGCTGTTTTTATTTCTTTTAGTATTTGTTACTCATTGAGAAAAGAGAATGTGAGGACTATCTGCCACTTAGTTCACAGATACATATGTGAACACATTTCAAATAAAAGGAAATAGATCTGCGCAGATCTGCATATAGATACGTACATATGTACATATATCTATATATTCAAAGTAATTTCCATAGCAAGGTATAATTGTTTGGGATAGAGTTCTGCATTAAATAGCCTTATCAGAAGGAAACTGATCTGTAATAGATGTGTCTACAGACAGCAGTCTTTTTAATGAAGTAAATGTATCTCTCACAACAGATTCAAGTCAAATATGATACTCAAGAGCCTCCTTCTCTGCTAACAGTTAAGCATTCCAATATGAAGCAATTTCCAAAACACTGGAATATGCAATAGACCCCTCCTTTGAAGTTAGATAATGTTTTAGCTCTAATTGGACATTAGAACATTAGGAATATCGTGTTTTAAATGTCTTCATCAATATGTTCACTCTCCAACAGGAAAATAATGCTGGTAAAATCAGAATACTGTATCAGCCAGAAAAATACTTACATTCTTGCTTTGGACAAAGAGAAAATAAACACCTGAAATATCCTGCTTTCTTCACCAGTTCCTACAGTTCTGTTATTGCTGTTGTTTTCTTATGAGATACTAACAAACAGAACAAGAAATTTAACTATGTTTATAGTTCTTGTTGGTGTTCCATATAATTATATTTTCTAGTCTTTCTGTGATGAAGTATTTGCCAGCAAATTCAAAGTATGCCCCAATTTCATGGTTATCTGTGTTCTGTAAGAACTGTCTTTGGATTAAAGGTCAGCTCAAAAGCTTTTCAAAACTTTCAATGGAAAAGTTGGGACTATGTCATCTGATCTCTTAGTCTGAGCCAGAAAACTTCACCTGGTGCTATATACAATGCTCCAGGATCAAAACCACATTCTTCTATGCCGAATGTGATTTAAATTAATTTAAAACCCCTCTATATATTAATGCTGACCAAAACATAGTTGTTCCAGGTGTGCATAGGGTCAGCAGCTCTTCATGTCTGCCAGTTCAGCAGAAAACCTATCAGAACTTCTGGCAGATATTTCTGCCTTCTCTGATGAGCCCTTTTCATCCCTTCTCTGATGACAGCTCCACAGGGACAGACAGGACTGTAGCATATTCACTTTCTTTCCCATCATAAGGGCCAGAAGAAAATGCTTACTGTCAATCAACTGCTAATGAGCAACAGGAAGTCTTGGTGGCACAAGATCTGAGCAGAAAGTGATTTCCAATAACCCACAACCCCTTGTTGTGCTGCTTTTGTTTATGGGGTGGGTGGGGAGGAACCAAGCTTCTGAAGAAACATCAAAGTGAGAAATAACAGAGCAGTCTACCAAATTATTCAATAATTTGAATGGGGTTCTAGAAAAAAAAAAAAAAGAGAGAAAAGCAATTCTTGACTCAATACATGTCTTAATTTAGCCCATACCAGGAGCTTAACTTAATCATCACGTGATGACCCCTACCCAGTTGATAAGGGGAATCAGGAAAAGGAGAGGAGATCCAAAGGCTAAAGAAATGACAGATTTAATGACACAGCAAAACAAATAAAGTATGCAAAGCTATACTCAACCTAGAATGTCTGGCCCTCATATCACTCAAGAGCAGGAGGAACTCCAGCTAGAACTGTAACCAGATCTACAGCTAAGATTCTAGGAAACCTTCCCCCTTTATAATGCCCATGCCATGATGGGATGGGCTACACCTGTAGCTCACTAAGGTCAGCTGCCCTGGCTGACTTGAAACTGCTAACGGCCTGCCTGGCATGGCTGGGCTGGGATTCTGTCCTAGCCAAACCAAGACAATATGAAATGTAAATAATTTTTTCTTGAATTAACAAATTTTTTCTGGGGAAGGGATTGGGCAAAAATGAGTGTTTATCATTTACTTATCAGCATAAAAAGCATGGTTCTAGATACCATATGTAGTTAACATTGTTCAAAGCAAAGCTTTCATTTAGAATGAAATTGTGTTGGTGATATTATTGACTAAAAAACCTCTCTGCCACTTGATTGGACAAAATACAGATGCCTTGAAACTAATAGGTGGGGTAAAATCACGATTTCATTCGAAAATTACATAAGAATTTGTTTTGTTTTCTGAGATACTCATCCTCATTGTAAATTACATCAGTTGGATTATTATTCTGATGTTAAATTCTAATATGCAGAACTGCAATGCAGATTTTATTTTCCAAAGATCTTTGAGGACTGTTATTAACTTATCCCCATTAGAATATTGTTTTTAAAAAATGAATAGAAATATGCCTGTTGGTCTTCAGTTATGCAAGCAGACTGCCAAATTGCTCTACCTACGTTCCCCTAGCTGAGCTTTAATTCTTTTTGTCTTTCTAAGTCAGTATTTCTTTGATTTTCAGATTAATATATAACAAGTTGGCTTGTCCTTGGTTTATTATCTCCCCCAATATCTGTGTGGATATACCATGGGAGCCAGTAGGAACAGAATATAATTTCTATACTGAAAATGAGTGAAACTTGTAAATTCCTTCTTTGCTCTGAAGTAATGCTCAGAAAACAATCCTAAATAGATACAAGGGAAATGTTTTAAATTAACTTTGTGCTACATAATAGAATTCTTTTTGGGGAAAGAAATATTTTTTACGTTTTCTATCCCTTTGTATTCCCAAATATGGTAACTTTAAAACTTTGTCTACCTCTTCCTTTAAAACCCACGAAATTTGGTTACTAATATTCTGTATTTAGTAACTGCTTTTCATTCCAGGTGACACAGATGGTCTGAAAAGATGGAAGTAATTTCTCCAAGCAGAAGAATCTCTGCTCTACTGATCTAAGTCATCCACATTTGTTACTGGACAAGAAGAGCAGTTGAAAACAAACTCTTTAACCTGGTAGGGAATGATGAGAACAAAAAAAAATAGTTTGAATTTAATATTTTAAAAGCATGAGCTTGCACAATCGAAACACAAAGAACAGTTGGTTGTTGACAGGCAGGTAATAATCCATATTCTTCAAACCTTGTGTTCTGCTTTCCGTCATGTCTGTGTTTGGAAGAAGAAAGTAGGAGAAATTAAAGAGTTTCTGGGGGTAACTTGGAAAGAGTGGGGGATAAAGAAGAGAGGACAGTTTTGTAGGAAATTTGGCTATCATTGCCTATCATTACAGCTATTACTGTTCCTTATCAATGTTGTCTTGATTTTTGGGCTTTTAATAATTTGTTCAAAGAGGGCGAAAATGTGCAAATGGAAGATTGTTCTTTGTAACTGCATAAACAAAATCTTGGTTCCTTGGATCTTATCATCCTATCCTCCTGGATCTTTACTCCTTGCTGGAGTTTAAAATGTGTGTGTTTAACATGGTGTAGCAGCCAAAGGATCCCTTACATTTTTAAGGTGAAAAAAATCTCTGAATCATCAATAGAATATTAAAATTTTAGAGGGATGGGTATATAACTGCTGGCCAAACATCCAAACAGCATATTTAGTCTTTTTCCCTTTTACATTCACATTAGTTTCTTCATAGAGTTTGGTAGGGTTTTTGTCGTGGTTGTTCTTAAATGTCTTAAACGTTCAGAAATGTCAAGGAAAGAAAATAAAATGAAAAAAAAGTTATAATCAAGCTATATTCAGTTTCTCAGGGAAAAAAAATGGTTTTAATATGTGCAATGTTTGGCCTTTTATCACAACACTTATATTTTTAATTCTTGTCTTCCTTATAAGACAAAAGGTCTATCAGTGAAAGAATATTTTTTTAGTAGCAGCCACAGCTATATGCAAATTTATGCAAAAGAGATTTATCCTAAGACTCTGCTTGTAAGGGTAATTTAAACTCCTGTAGTCATGATGGGAAGTAAAATCAATGTTTGATTTAGAAAACCCCTGCCTCTCTCTTCAGTTATTTGAATATTCTTTGTGAGCAGGAATTATATTGGGCAGAGAGAATCACTAATTTTGATGAAAGACCAGGGTTTCAGAAGTCAAAGATTTAACAATGTTGTGTCACACTAAACAGGTTTTGATTTGCACTGCAGAGACAATAGTTAAACTCTTTATAGTGATACCTATAAAGAGATACCTATCAAGAACAGAGAAACCTATGTCAAGCCAGGAAATTTAGGGACTATGATGAGGACACATACAATGAAAATAAGTGTCATTCAATATTAAGTGGTTGTGCAGAATGGGCATGTGGTTTCCTTTCCAGACAGGATGCACAAGTTAAGACTTTTGTTTTGTCATGAAGTACAGCTTTTAGTTGATCCCAGGTTTGGTTTGGTTTTGTTTTATTTTGTCATTGATCTTGCCATTTATTGACTTCAGTATGTGAAGCACCCGATCAGTCATGAACATCTGTTCATGAACAGTCAGCTGCTCTGAGATGGCGCATTGGCTACAAGTGGCTGCACATTGTCAGACTCTTCAGTTAGGCTGAAGTGAGTGGGCTAGGTCATCTTATCATGGTTCCTACAGGTGGAAAGGGAAGGTACTGTGATCCTTGAGATATGCAGGTGAAAGGTAAATTCTTTAAATGACAGAAGTTGAATGTCCTCTCCTCCTATTTATACACGCCTGTCATTTGTTCTTCACTGATCTCTACACATTACCTCCAGTTTTGGACCACTGGTTTCTGATGCTGCACATCTCTCCAGCAGATACGAGCTCATCTAATCCTGAGAGAAAATATTTAGGTTCTTTTTTTGCCAGAAATAATAAACTTGATTTTTTCATTTTCCCCTTTGCATCTAATATTGATGTTGATTGACATTGCAAAAGTAAATTAGATTGTTGCAAACTTAAACCAGAACTGCACTAGGCTGTGGCTAATAACAGTTCAGTGCTGAAGTAAGTTAGTATCAATTTCTGTGAATTGTGGCATGAAGGGAAAGCACAGTGTGGAACGGTAGGAAAACTCATTTATCCCATCTCTATTTAGATAATGACAATAGGAAAAAAGTGAAAGAAACGCATTAAAACCAGCTCTGTAAGATTTTGGAATTTCTGTGTCAATATCTTGAGTGTCCACATACTGATCCAGAGGGATCCAGTTTTCTTTCACTGAGGTGATCATAGGGTTGTTGCTATGGTATTGTTTGAATTTGCTCACTTTTGCTTCTCTGAAGATGTGGAATTGGCTTATCACTGCTATTTGAACAAATATTGGGCTGTCTTGCAGCAATGAAAAGCAAAATGCTGTGACTGTAAACATTTTAATTGACATTTTTGTCTCCAGTAAAGACTGTTTTCGCTTTACACTAGTCTAAATCTTCAGTACCACCATGGGTTACTTCCACTTCAATCATTAATGTGAGAAATAGATTTTTCCTATAGATATCTTCTGTCCTACTGTGTACATTTTTTGTTTTATTTTGGTTTTTCTTCTGCATTTGGGAAAATTTCAGTAAGTGTTGAGTTAAAAGGTACATGTTCCTTGTGTTAGAATTCTAATTAAAAATATCTCTCTTTCAACTAGATTAAAATTTAAGTGCAACCTTGTGCCACTCCATAGAATATATGCTGCTCTTCACAATCCTGGGAGTGCTTAGCCTAGTTTTAGATCTTGGTCATCAGAAATATCTCAGTTCTTTGGGTTTTACTGCCAGTTAGTCTGCAAAAGTGTAGATTGTTGCATCAGGAGAAGCCACTGTCAGCCGAACAGTATTAGGTGTGTGCTGGAAGGCAGTGGATCAAATTGCATGCCCCAGCTTCCACTGTGTCTTTCCATATTCACATGTCATTGTTCAAAATTACGACATGAGCCCTTAGATGTGCCACCCTGACCTCTGCCATTTGGGTTACTGTAGCTCACAACGGTGCCAGTAATGGATTGTCATCCTCTGTTGTAGCCTGTGCCATAAAAAGAAGGGACTCTTTTGCTGTTCACATCCAATTGATGTAAAATGGCAGCCAAGAAATGGCAGTACCCAGACTTCAGTCTGCTCTTTGTGTTATGACAAGCGTCAAGTACTTTCTGTAAGTGCTTTTGAATTCCTGAGCATTAACTTCTAAACATATGTCAAACAGACCCATACTAGAGGTTCATACTGTAGCTTTTCCTGTGTCATTTTCATGGGAGTTAATGAAATGAAACATGAATAATGTAACTTCTGCATATACTGAACCTTCAGGTATATTCCTTGAAAATTCATTTCAGATAAATTAACAGGAGCTTTACTGAGAGCTTGTTATTTCCTTTTGAAAATAACATCTTCTGTGTCTTGTTACAAAGTCTTTTGTTTATTTAGCAAGATGCTGGAAAAACTTCAAGTCTGTCTTTTGATGACTGGCTACTGCTTTGCACTCCTTCATCTTGTGCTGGGATATGTTAAATCTATTTTGTCATCTGTTGACTTTTGGCCAATGTTCTATTCATATTGGTTTGATGGATTCTCTGAAAGGTGCTTATTTTAGAATAGAATAGAATATTTTCAGTCGGAACGGACCTACAATGATCTCTTAGTCCAACTGCCTGACCAATTCAGGGCTGACCAAAAGTTAAAGTGTGTTTTTAAGGGTGTTGCCCAAGTGCCTCTTCAACACTGACAGGCTTGGGGCATTGACCACCTCTCTAGCAAGTCTGTTCTAGTGTTTGACCACCCTCTTGGTAGAGAAAGGCTTCCTAACGTCCAGTCTAAACCTCCCCTGGTGCAGCTTTGAGCCATTCCCACACACCCTATCACTGGATGCCAGAGAGAGAGATCAGCACCTCCCTCTCCCCTTCTCCTCCTCAGGAAGTTATAGAGAGCAATGAGGTTGCCCCTCAGCCTCCTTTTCTCTGAACTAGACAAGCCTAAAGTCCTCTACCACTCCTCACAGGACATTCCTTCCAGCCCTTTTGCCAGCTTTGTTGCCCTCCTCTGGATGCAAGTAACTCAACATTATTCTTAAATTGTGGGGCCTATTTTCTGTTAGACCTCTTTGATATCCAGTTTTTGTGTTTACTTTTTTAATGGAGTTATAAGTTACCAGCTGCTTTTTGTGAACGGTTTGTTAAACAGTAAAAGAAGAGCTTTCCCTCTACTGATATGGTATTTGTTTGAGTATCACTGAAGCTGACCATTACAACCACATGGGAAGTATGAGCTGCTACTTTGTAGATTGTCAAGATACAGCTGTAATGGAGAAGCATTTCAGGAGTATATTTATGCACTGCTCAAAGCAGAGCTATTTACTAAGGGGGAAAAAAATTACTATCCTGCATTTGTGAACCCATTTTAAGAAATATTTTATTACTAGACAAGATTAAATGAAAGAATTCCGTTAACCTTATTTTAGCAACGAGTAGCTTTTGGAACTTGGTGACATGCTTGGAAATATATTTTCTGAAAAGTTATTTACACTAGTCCTACTGAGAGGACAATTCCAGAGGTACTGCGCTTTTTATTTATTGGTTCACAGATCTGGATCCTTTTCTTAATCATGACTTTCCGGAGATGTTCCTTCTTATTGGCTAAAGACTAAATGCAAGTGAATTTCAGAAAAACACCTTAACTCCCACTATCCTCTTTTCCTGCTATACAGCTCAGTGATGTTGCAGTCTTGTTTGTCAGTGAAAATAAAAATGTAATATTGGGTTGCCTTATATAGGAGAACTTGTGAATATGAATCTACTGCTTTTCCTGTTGTGGTCTGGCTTCACTTCCCATCAAATTCATTCTCTTACAGAGTATGTATGGTAAATGTGATGTCTCTCTTCACCCTGAGAGTTTGCTTTAGGTTTTAGTTGTTATCTTTAACCAGGCCGTTTGTCCTGTTTTACACAATCTCTTCTTGCTTGGTGCGAACTTTCTTTCGTAATCAGTCTTGAAAATTACGATGGCATGAACTTCCTGTGATCCCCACAACTTGCCTCCAGCATTTCTTACAGATCAGCTCTGATACATTGGTGCAGTAGGCAGTGAAGAAAAAAAAAAAAGATGCTTGGTCAAATACTACCCCTTTTCCTCAATGATGTTATTTATTATAGGGGATTTGTCACAAAAGTATTGTCTCATGCTTTTTTATGACTATGTCTTGGAATTCAGGAATGGTGCCTTATCATGCTTCCATCTGAACATCAGGAAACACTTTTAACTGTAAGGGTGACTGGGCACTGGCACTGGTTGCCCAAAGAGGTTGTGGAGTCTGTCCTTGGAGACATTCCAAAGCCATCTGGACATGATCTTGGGCAACCTGCTTGAGCAGGGGGCTGGACCAGATGACCTCCTCTGGTCCCTTCCAGCCTCGACCGCTCTGTGATCCTGTGACATTTTTACTTTTTTGCCTTTCTTTTAGTAGTATATAACCATTTTTAACAATTTATTTGGCTTGTTTATTTGACAGGCATTGGAAAAATTGGATTTTGTTGTTTCTCTGTTTTGAGTTGTGTAAGCAGATGTCCATTGGCCGAAGTGATATTTTTGGGGTGTCATAGCTGCTAAAATGTCTCCTCTTCTCTGAGAGAACTACTAAGGCAGTTTATTTAATTTCTAGTGGCCTATGGTAATGGAGCAGTTTGCAGTGACAGTTTCACTTTCTTTTTCGCTCCAAGGACTGAAGTTCATGTGTACAATTTTTCCATGTTTTTCTTAATTGCTTTCCTGCATTGTTCTACATATGACATTTCCTGCTCTACTTGGGACTCATCTTCCTGGATTTAGCTACCAAAAAGGTAGGAATGTTCTCTGAGCTAGTTATAAGGTTCCCTCTGAAATCAGTAGGGAGAAATAGGTGCCTCCAGGATAGTTAACTCATCTAGAGATAGCTGTCTATTAACTTTCAGGGCAGACTAAGCAAGTAGTTTAGAGGACATGCATAACTTCTGTCTGCATGCAGTTAGGGGAGATGAATTCAACTGTAGGCTTCTGTATGGTCCTTCTCTGTTGCCTTTTTTTCAGAGTGGCTCTGATCTCTTAGGTGATTCACTGTTTTTATTAGCTCTGGTATTATGATATGAGAATATAGGAGGCAAAATACTACACATTTGGCTTGTGTGAAGTCCTGCTGTTTTGAGAGACAGGTGAGGTTGCTCTGAGAGTACCCAACACACCATGTCCATCTTAGCTGTAGAAGATTTGTTACTGGACTCTTTCCACCCCCTTGCTCTGAAACCAGGGCAGAGCAGTCCCTTAGCCTTCTGTTTTATATTTCCTTCTTATAGAAAGATAGACGTCTTCTAGCTGGCTGAAGATCTCATTCTCTGACTTAATTGCAATTTATTTCATAGTGTGAGGCTGCTCTGCATAGCTTGGCAAGCACATAACTGTCTTGTGTACCATGCATCAAATACATAACATAAGCAGCCCTTAAAAATGCTCTGTAGTGATGTGTATTTAATTTCTGCCTGAATAATTCCCTCTCCTTGAACATATAGCTGGAACTTTGCCCACATTAGTGGTGCTGAAAGGTATTCCTTTTCCGCTGGACTTTCACCAGCAGTGATAAATAAAATGGGGCTTACAAGGCACCTTCACATGACTAAAGTGTCGCCCTATTCCTCATAAATGGTGTTGCCTGGACTGTCGCTGAGGAACACTGACCCTCTGGCTTGAGTGGTTCCCAAACAGGTAGCTGGGCTGTGTCAGGGAGATGGCACATTTCCACAAAGGTGCCCTGGCAGCTCAACAGTTGGGCTATTGTGTAACAGGGCTCAAGCCTGTGTCCTCACTCTGTTTAACTTGCTAGTATGGAAAGCCTCTGTGTTTAGTGGGTACCTGGATGCTGGAGCTAGACCTTCTTTTCTTTTGCCTGAATAGTAGCGCAAACACATTACCAGTGTCAAGGCACTGAGGGGGGTGGTGGCTCCCTGGGGTTGGGTGTTAGGAGTGACAGGGGGTCCTCAGGTGGGTGATGGCAAGGCTGGCAGCCAGGACCTGTCCCATCTCCCCAGCCAGGAGCAGGGCAGCTGGGGGCACCAGGGCAGCCCCAGCCCCTGGCATTGGGCACCTCCCTGGGGATGGCCTGAGGCTGGGCAGGGAGGTGGGCCCACAGGTGGGCCTGGCTCTGTAGGCCCCATGGCTGGGCAAGGCAGGGCTGTTGGGAGCTGGAGACCAGCCCTGGTGTGGGGTCACTGGGGCAGGGGCTGATGGCCCTGGGGGGCTGACTTGGGGTCCTGGGCCATGGGCAGGGTGGGGGGAGACCTGGGAGCCCCAGATTAATTTCAGATTTCTTTCTGGACTGCTCCTGAAGCAGAAGTAAGCAAAGACATGGTCCTCCTTAGTTCCCACTGCCCAGCTGCTTCTCAAGGTAATGGCTGATGTCCCTTGGGCAGCACCTTTTCTGTGTCCCTCCGCTGCAAAAGTGAGTCCAAAGACTGATTGTTATGTAGGAGAAAATGGTAAAAGCCGTGATTTACTATTTAATGTGATAAGTAAAAACGAATGATTTTGATCTGTTCCTCTACCTATTTCCAGCACTATCTTTTTTTCTCCATGTATCTCTACCTACCACCAGGTTTGGAGGCTATGTGTTCCCAAATCTCTTCTCATATTGGCTCGGCCCCTTCACTCTCAGAGACCAGGACTGTGAGGCAGACACTCCTTTGCTGCAGCATGATCTCTTTGCACCATGGTACTTTACTGTCTCCTACTCATTCCTGGATGCTTTCCGAGCTTCCAAGTGAAAGCGCACAACCTATGCACTATATAACGTGCACTAACCATTTTCTATGGTGGTAACTATAAACCAGAATGTTTTACTGCATAGAATTACTGAGACAGCTATTCTCACTTGGTAACATGTATTGATTTTACTAAGAAGAGTTTTTCTTTAGTATATCAGGTAATGCTTCTTCAACTGTGAGCAGTTAGATCTAAACTATTTTTTTAATAATTATTTTTCTTTCAATTTTTAATATGTGTGTTTGACTTCCTAATACCTATTGTGTGCTGCTTTTTTATTTTCTTAAGAGTGAAAACTTGACAATTTTTTGTCTCCAAGCATCTTGGTTAATGTCTTGCCTTAAAAGTCCAGTCCTTCACTGCATGGATGCAATAATGCACTGGCCACACAGGTTATAGTTTTTATTTGTTTTTATTTTATTCATAGGAATCATCTGTAATTTAGGTTTAACGTGCTAAGGTAATAACTCTTTTCTTTTTGCTAAACACCTCTCTAACATTTTTACTACCTGAACTTTCATTCTAGCTACTTCTTACTTGATGTTCTGCTCTTAATTTACTCAGCCTCATGGTGATTATATTGCCAGGGAATTTAACATTTGGTTTGATTCTACTATCAAAGAATTTAAAATTTGGTTCTGCTATTTTTCCTTTCTCTTCAGGTACAATTCTGAAGACGTCTTTATGCCTTTCACACACATTGATGCTCACTGTTCATTTGCATTCCATTTCTTATTGTGTTCTGCTGCCTTGCCTTTGCATCTGGTGCTAGTCTGAACTTCACAGTCCATTTATTTTTTGCTGTTTTGTACTGCACTGATGTCACATACATGCAAAGATCTCTGAGTCACTGCTTACTTTCTCAATATGGGGGCATTTTTTTCTTCTCTACAATCCTTTGCATAATGACTTGTCAGAATTTTTGCATGTGACCTCATGTAAAGGGCATTTCATTATTATTTTTTTTTTTTTCCCCCAACAATAGCCATAGATCTTTGGATTTTGTTCAGGTCTTCTGCTTTGTATGCCTGCCTTTGTCAAATTTTCAGTAAATTTTCATGCCTTCCTTGCTCTGTCCTCTGAAATATCTTTATGACTGCTTTGCTTATATTCTGTGTTCGGATGTGAACTTGTTCGCTAGCCATGCACATGTCTTTAGTTCTCTGTAGAGTTAATAGGATCTCTAAGCATTCTCATTTGAGTGCCTGGATTTTTGTTCTGTCATTATTCTACCGCAAATTAGTTCAGCCTGTAGAGTTTGGTAATTACATGAATCGGTCATCTTTGTGTAGTTTGCCAAAGTTCTGACCCATTGTTCTGCAGGTTCTTGATTGATGGAAAAAGGAGTCTTTCATGTAACAGGATTTTTAAATGAATTTAAATACTCAGGAGTGTTAAGATTTCTCCCTGCCTGCTGCTGACATAGTAGGATGTCACTGAAGTATAAGACATCCTATGTCCGTAACAACTGTAGCAGTTTGCTCCTCTTATGTTGTTTCCTGTTTCCTAGAGCCATGTTGCAATCTATTGGTTTCTTTCTGTGTCTGTGTAGGTCTATATGTTCTCTCTTTAAATGCTCATCTGCTCAGGCCCTGGACTATATTTTCCCTTAGCTTGTGATTTTCATTGGCTGGAAGATCACATTGAATTTTGAGCCTGTAGTTGTTCATAAGCACAAGCAAAGATAGTCAAAACAGGGCCACGTTCATGTTTTGTTCTTTCCTTCACATGTAAGGTCTTCACTACTCACACAAACTTGAACACTTTGTATTTGGGAAGAGCTCTACAACATTGTTCTGACAATGTTTCTCTCACCTTTCTATCCCCTCCATCTCTTCACTCTGTGTCTGCCCTCTAGTCACTTGTTCCTTATCCCCCTGGCTCTGTTCTGAATCTCTCACAGTTTTGTGTTCTGGTATCTTTGCCCAGTCTGCTTCATACCCATACGCTTCATCAAATCTGTCTCACCTGTCCCTTAGGGCATCTTTTCACTGGTTTGCAGGTTCACTGCTTTTAGCTGCCTTTTTGCTACTCTTCTTGACACCTCTTCTTGCTACATCTACTTGCTTATCCTATCTTTTATTCTTCTTTGTGTAAGAGTGAGGTAGATTCCCATTCCTTACTTGGGATTTGGCACATGTGATGGGAAGCTGGTGTGACAGAGAAGGTGTCACTTTCTCCCTGGGAAACGTGAGTGGAACAGCAGTTTTAACTGTTGAACCCTAGTTAATCTCTTCTGTATACATGCAAAATTGGATGATTCCCCCAGCACCAGAAGGCTTGTGGCACAATCCACTTTGAAAGCATATTTGGAAAGCACATTTTCCTGATATAAAGGCCATTACCTTGTCCCTTTGTAGTTTCTGCTCTATAACATGTAACTTTCAAAGAAAAGGTCATCAGTTTTTAATATTGAAAAACCCCAGGTTTTCTTTCTCCAGTCTTTCAAAAGTGGCTGATCTATGGTAAATGGAGAACTGTTCAGAAAAAATCAGGCTGAGCCACCAGCAAAAGAGAGAATTTTATGTCCAAAAACTTAGTGGGTCAAGGTCAAGAATAAAAAAGAACAGAATCTTACAAAGGAATAAGACAATTATAATAACAATTGATGATAATAAATTTATTAAAAGAAAATCACAGTCTGAGTTTAGGAAAAAGTTAAAAGTATAGGATCCATTACTTCAGCTGGGGTTGAAATGAGGAAAAGATTTGTATGGGGGAATACTTTAATTTAAAGCTACCCCATCAGTATGCAACAAAAAAATGTCATGTCAATAACAAACAAGTCATTACTTAAGGAGACAATCTTTCCCCATTAATGAAGGAAACTGTGAGCTGGTTGTGCACAAGGAGAAAGAAAAGAAATAGTGTCAGCACTTGCCATGGCTAAGCTTAAGATGCTGAATCAAAGGAGTGAATAAAAACTTTCTGTGTCTCAAGTGTTATATTCTGTATCTCTTCACTTAGAATAAATAAATTTGTTCCAGATGAGATCAATGTAATGCATAGGTGCAAATCTTTTTTATGAGCTCAAAATGTATTTGGGTGTAGTTATACTACAGCAGTCTGGATCTGATTTGCCAGAGGCCAAAGATCCTCAAGAGGAAGGGGATTTTTGTGCTACTTAACAGTGCACTTTTGGGTAAAACAAATCTTACTTCTAAATATAATGTCAATTTGATAACTTTTATTTCCAATCTATGCACTAATGGGATAACCACTCATTGTTTAACCTCTGGTGTAATGATGTCTTCAGTGGCCTTCCTAGCACCATTTCTATTGACCTTGTCAGATTATTTCTGTTTCATAGCCTGCCTCTGTCACTCCTGAGTCCTCTGTGCTTATTTCTGTGCCTTCGTTATAATTGCAGACCAGGTCCATATTTCCCTAACGCAATAAGCTGTTATGTCCTAGGACATCTGTTTTGTTTGCACAAACCTAAGAAAAGGTAAAAATTGGGACCAGGTTCCCTGTGTATGAAATGGAGTGAGAATATTTTCTGAGCATCAACTGTGACTTGAAAAGTTGCAGATAAAGAGGTGCTGCCTAAACCAGATACAATCTTGAAACTTTGTCCCCTGCACTATTCTCTCTGATCTGTTCCCCTTGAAATATTCAGTTATTTGAAACAAAGGTTTACCTCTTAGATAATTGATCCAGCATTACATAGAGTATCCATGTTTTACACTAGTGTGCAGGTTTTAGAAGTTAATTCCACACTTATCCTAGGATAGTTTACTGTCCTTGATGTAGGGCCCATTTGATATAATCTCAGTCCTCTCTATCAGATGAAATTAATGGGGAATGTTTTGGGAATTAATGCTTTCAACATTTTAAAAAAACCCTACTTTTTGAAGGCAAGTGGCCTAAGCTGCTTGCAGGTATTCAATGACAAATAGGAACTTTGGGTTGGACATTGTACAAGTTAAGGATAAATGGCCTGAGTAGGGTTTTTTAAATTATTATTTTTGCTTGTTTGTTTCTCCCCTTTAGCTCCATCTTATTTTCATAGAAAGTATTTGACAGGGTCAAGGCAACAGAAGTCCTTTGAGGAGAGAGGTTTGTTGCATCAGGCAGAATGTTTTTCACGGGAAAAATGCACTTATTGCAAGGTACTGCCGAAACTCCTTTGTGCATTTGGTCCTGGTTGGTTTTGACTTTTGGAACATGATGTGTATGGTAGGATGATGACAGTAAGCCTATCACAAGAGCAAATAAAGAAAATAACACCCCTGTGTTTCATGGTTCATGTCCCCTCAGTTTTAAAATTGAGTAGAATCAATTTCTACTGATTCTTGTTTTTTTCTGCCTTATGTCACAGTTCAGTTGGGCTCCTGGTACTCTTCTGTAGAAGGAATACAAGGCTACATGCATGCTAGTCATCTAAACAGTGCCAAGGCTCAAGCAGTGTCCCTTGATAGTGCATAACTGTGACCATGTTCCTGTTAGATGCATAATTGCTAGCATGCTTCTAGGCATGGTTTGGGAAGGACCATATGCCAAGGACTTTTCCTGGCAGGTAGTGTGGATGAGACCATCCAGCTGTGTGTGGGGAAGGGAAAACTTAGCCATTTGAAGGCGAGTCATCACTTGCCATCTCAGTGCCAGAGGCCAAGCTCTAGGCTGTTTGAGTGACTTATATAGGTGCAGTCAAAATGAATCAGCTGACTGACCTAGGCAGGGGAGTGTTCCTCTTGTCACTCTGTTGGCTTCCATGGTTAAATTAAATGAAGTTGGTTTCACTAGAAATGAAGATGCACCATTATTTTCTTTAAGCTGTGATACGGATGTGGGCATTCTACTTTTACTAAAACACATGCAGTTTGATGGATCTTCAGAAGCTATCAACAAAAAAGATCCAAGAGCTCTTTAAACAGTGCATGTCCTTCTTATGTATCTCTTCAGTTTTCATTTATTTTTCCCATATAACTCTCCAGTTTTCACTGGCTTGCATGTATTTGTGACTTTTATCTCTTCAAACACTTTCAGATTCCGCAGCATAGGGTCTGATAACCTGTACCAGAGAAGATGGACTTCAGGACAGGACTGGCAAAACTTGAAAAAACAAAAAGTTGATGAAAGTATTTAAAGACAGCTAGAATAAAATAAAAAATGGAAATGTATTATTTCCTTGAAGCCCCCTTCTCCCCACAGATAGTTAGGTTTAAAAAAGGTTCTTGATAAAATACCACTGCTGACTGACGGTTATTATACTGTTGGTAAGGTATCGTTAGGTATGTTGTGACAAGATGTGACAGATATTTTAAGCTGAGATTTTTTGTGCTGAAAGGTCACAGACAGGTATAAAGCTGTAGGTTCTTGTTCCTGATGTATTACCAGGGCACACCCCCTGCTCAGGTTGGCTGAAATGAAAGGGCACAGACCTCTCAGAAGTTACTTTTAGTCAGCAAAAAAATGCTGTGATTTTGACAGCAACACTAGATGGCCAGGTGTCCTGGTTTGGCTGGGATAGAATCACAGCCCAGCCGGGCTAGGCAGGCTCAAGTCAGCCAGGGCAGCTGACCTCAGTGAGCTACAGGTGTAGCCCATCCCATCATGTCATGGTCAATATCAAGGGGGAAGGTTTGCTGAGGAGAGAGCTGTGGGGTTCCTGTTGGGGTCCTTTCTACTCTTGCTCTGGCTTCTCTTGAGGATTTCTCTGCAGTCAGTTGTGACAACTGCATATCCATTTGGCTAAGTATATTTCTGTTGGTATTGGTGTTTCATTAAATCTGTTACACTTCTACCCATGGGCTTGTTCTCCTTTTTCCCGATTCGCCTTCTTGGCTGGTGAGGGTTCATTGGGTGATAGACTGTTACAGTTTAGCCCCAGATACAGCCTAAATGTGTGCATGAGGTTTTCATGGCTAGTATCTGTGCTGACAATCACTGAGTGCAAGCCTGTGAAATCTGCTAGTGAGCACCTTGTTTTCTCATCTGGGCTCACTACCTGATTTCTCTGTTACATGAGTCTTGCAAGTTCTGTTTGCTCTATGTGCTTCACAAAATCAATCTGGTAATTGTTTCTGGAGATCAACAATGTGCTTTGATCTCTCAGTGTTTTACCTGCCTGCCTTGTCTTTGCTCATAGGCTGTCTCTTTTTCAGACTTTCCTAATCCAGCAACAGAACTGATCTCCAGAGGTCTCATAACCCCCTGTATCTTTTCTAAGTATAGGGCTGCCTTCATGTCTCTTCCTGCTCAAAAAACCTGCAGATTTTCAAAATGGAAGAACTGGGACAGCATTTGTAACAAGCACAAAGCATGGACCACTTCCACTTGGGCAGGAAGAATGAAAGATAAATAGCAAACAGTTCTTTCTCACCATATTCAACCAAGCAGAATTGTCCTTTTCAACTCTTTCCACAAATAGGTGGAATTTAAAGTCTGTGATGTCATCTGTCAAAACCTGAGATAATATAGGACTTGTACTTACAGGATTTGGAAGGTGGGCTGGAAAAGAAGAGCAGCATGTAGTTTAGCTGAGGAATTATGCAAGTGGAAGAATGAAGAGATAGAAATGGGGGAGGTAGGAAACAAAAACATCCTGAAGAGTAGTCTTTCACAAACAGATATTGGGCTAAAAAAAAAAATCTCTTTGTGATTCGCTCCAACTGTTTAAGGTTCCCATATATTTGAGTAGGGTAGGACTTATGCAGAAGCAGTTTGAACAGGTTTCCTAAGATCTTGCAGGAGAGTTTGAAAACTTAAAAAAAGAGATAGCCTGGAACAATAGGCTAGGTACTGAATACAGACTAGATTTCCATGTTTCTGAGTGTTGTGGGTTTTTTTCTTTTTTTTTTTTTTTTTTTTTTTAAACTTCCAGTATTTTTAAAGGTTTTGGGTTAGGTCTTCAAAATGCTCTGCTACTGTGGTTGAGCTCCTTTGAAAATCTGGCCATAAACCAGTGTGGAGGAAGAGGTTGGGAGGTGGGGAAGGTCCAGAACTACATGAAACTTCAGCTGCCTGTTGTAATTTTGATGGAAAATCTGGCACTTGAGAAGCTTCTGAAGCTCTTAATCACCCCAGAACGGCTTGTGGCCTGCACTTGTAAAATAATAGAGAAGTCACTAAGTAGGAAGTCTGTGAACTTGCTGTAATATATTATACACAGATGTATTTTCTGGTCAATGTCCTGTTTAATATACTGGCTGTTATGTAGGACAAATGTTGTTTGTCCAAAGGCAATTTTAAAACCAAAAGGAGACTTGTTTACTTACGATAGTTTGCAAAAGCACAGGAAGAGCTTATTGTTTTTAGAAAGAGCCAATGGCAAATAAAGATGTCACAGATATAAAAATAAACCTATGCAAGACTGTGTACAAGGCAAACTTCTTTTTTGGTCATACCCGGTCAATTTGTTACTCATGTGAGTCCCCTCTTCCCCACTTGAAATCAAAACAAAAATTCAAGATGCCAAAGTAGGAGAACTACTTTCTGTGGGCCTGATTCAAGGCTACCTTGTGTCAATAGACCTGGTTTTGTGCTTTCGGCCTAGATGCTTATGCTATCTTCTTTCTAGAAGTACAACTTTCCTCCTTGACATCTAGTATAAAACAAAGAGGTGAGTAGCTTCCATAATAAAATCCCCAAATGTGTGGTTGGTCAGTCAGAGGAGTCATAACCTATAAATACAACCAGCTATACACATCCCACAGGTTTTCAATTCCTGATTCAGTGTGGGAAATCCCAGCAATCTCCCTGGAGATCTGTGTAGGTGGATTCAGCCCACTCTTGTCAGGCCCTATTGGAAGTGAGTGTTTGCTAATAGTGAAGGTGGGTAAGAATAGTGACACATAGATATAGGGCAGTACAGAGAAGCAAGCTTTCTCTGCCACTTGAGGTTGCTGCTCTTTCCTTTAGTGAAAACATAGTTAAATCCTCTTATGCAATTGTTCTGGTAGAATGCAATCACACAGAGAGGTGTAAGGGGTCTAGAGCAGTGATTTTCAACCTTTCTCCGTGAGCAGGAAAAAATCCTGGTATAGCGTGGACCCAGGGGTTGTAAACTGATTAGATTTCCCTAATTTTTAGACCCCAGCAGACCAAGGATAATGCTGCAAATCATAGGGGGAAAAATGTATTAAGCAGAGTTGCTTCTTTTCTGGATTTTTGTAACCTGTTCCACAGAGCATCAATCCACTTGACCTTCTCATCTGATCACTTGCAAGATAATAATATGCCTGTCTGAAATAAAGCAGGGTCAATTTGCATCACAGAAATTAATTCTTAAAGATAATTTTCCTCACAGAATTCACTTGTCTTTGCTAGAGAAGGACACAGAGAGATGTAAGTCAAGCAGATCTTGTACATCCTTATGAAATTCCCTTCCACCAAATACCTCACAGACAAAATTCCCATTGGCTTCACAGTGGGTTTGTGAGTGTCATGCCATTCATTTTGAACGTTAAGAACATGGGTGCAACAGGCGTGAAGCAAAATCAGGGCCTGAAAAGTGAATTTCTCTGAGAGCTGCGGTTGGATGAAAGTATATAGATGTAAGGGGCAAGGTTTGAGTTGAGAGAGAAATTGTCCCTATTTGGTCAAGCATGGTTATAGGGAAAACCTGATGACAGGAGTATGGTTTCCTATGCTTTGCAGTAAATAACTTACATTTGTCAAATAAAAAATGCAGAAAATATATTAGGCTTTAAAATAAACCACAGCATTGTAGTTGCCAGCTTAGTTTTCTCTGTGGTTAGAAGCTCTGTCTTGTTTACCAGGGTAATCCCTTAATCACTTGGGCAGTCTTCTAAGGCAACTCCTTGTAAAGTAGTTGATGGTTTCAATGTAAAGTGGTCTTTGTAGCATATCTGGAGCTGCTCTGGCACCTCGGTGGTCATGATATTCTCTGCTGGTTCATCATAAACCGCATAGGCATTTTCTGCTTGCCAGTTAATGGATTTAATACAGGGAGGAGAGTGTGGAGGCATGTATTTTCTGAAGCAACCATATTCCATTAGCTTTGTTGTGTGGGGCACAGTGTTCTCAGACATATAAAGTTAAAAATATTGAAAGATAATTGCCATGGGAGTTCCCTTGGTAATTTCCCATGTTCCTCAAATAGCCAGAAAGTCACCAGAATTTTCTGCAAAATTCCTGGGGATGAGAGAATGCACGCGGATCTCTTTCATTGTGCATGAAAGAGTAATTAACTGAAATATAAAAGAAAAAAAATCTCATTTAAATGAGACATCTGCTATCTATACCACTGTTTCCAAGGTTATATGTATGCTTGATGAGAGATGAAAGTGCAATATGATGTCACACAAGGCTTATACACTGTCACATTTTTGCTCTATTGGTACAGGGGAGAGATTTGTAATAAAGTCAGCAGGTTCAGGAAGCTTTGTGGTCGTGTTCTGTGTTCTGGCACTGCCACAGCTGCTGGTGGGTGGGGAGAGGCAAGGAAGAGCAATGAAGGGAAGGACCCGTGATGGCTGACACTGGGTAAGGAGGAAGGAATGTGACAGCCTGGGAAAAGCAGGGGCAAGTGAGAAGGCAGTGACAGGAGCTGTAATGGGAGAAGGAAAGAGATGGAGGAGGACTGAGAAAGGAGTGTAATAATTTGTGTGGGGTGGCAGGAAATGAAGCAAGAACAGATGGGAGGATGCAAATGAGAAAGAGAAGGCAGCAGCAGCAGTCAGGCTCAGCTGCAGAGAGGCTGAAACTGCCACCTAAGTTTAACATAATCTCCTGTTTGACTCTTGCTTTGAGAACACGGTTATCTGGAATATGGGTTATGGAATGATTTGGGGAGTATCTTTTTATGTGGCAATTTACATCTCTGCTGCAGCAGCTGGCTCGAGCCCTCCAGCCCAGACAGAATGAGCTATGTAAATTGGTGAGAAGTGAAAGAACTGCTCCTCCTCTCTATCTGTCTCGCACCCTCTCTCTGGATCAGCTAGCCAAAGAACTGACATCCTGATGGGGGCTTCAGCATCTTGCCAGGAGTACCTAGGAAGCAGAAAGGCATTGGAACCATAAATCTAAGTCTTGCAAAGCAAAATCTGTGGTGATATACATAAAATTGATACTCCACACAGAGCTCTATAAACTGAAATTCACAATTTTCTCTTCTGCTAGAGAAAGTATGTATCGCTTAAAAAAAACTCTAGAGAAAGAACACCATTATTTATTAGATTCTTCAAGATAAATGCCTAATTAACCTGTTGGCTTAATTACCATCGCATTACACTGATTTTTTTTTTCCCCCCATAGGTAGCTTATGTATATATTGGAGCAGTAAATATATATATTGTACAGTAAACTCTGTACATTATTTCCATTTTTAGAGTATTGCTATAGCTTGATTATCCTCATGGAAAACTTATAGAGCACTGAAGTTGATTTCAGTGCAGCCAAAACTGGCTTAATGTGAGAAGCACTGAGCACATTGTTCTCCTTTACTGAAAGGTTGTAGTTCTTCGACACCAGTGCCAAAAGTTACGTGAGGTATAGTGTTCTAAAATACACATCATGCCTGTTCCTCAAACTGGGCTAACAGAAATACTGTGCTTGCTCTAAGTGATTAGACAAAAAGAATCTTGCCCTGTTTTGAACTTTCTGTTGAAGGACATAAATATTTTGAAATGAGTTGTTGGCTTACAAATGTGACTCCAGCTGAGACTTTAAACATCAAAGAGATATGTTGATGGAGATCAGTAAGAATTTATAAAGCCATATGACTTGGAACATGTTAGCCAGAGATGAAAAAGAGACTGAAGTCTTGTGATCCTTACTTTCTCATAGTAGGCTGCCTCTTCCTGGGGATACTCAATTGCTATTAAAGACAAAATAGTACCCTAAATGTTCAGTTGCAGTTCTGTATAATATCAAATTATGCTCAGAGAGAGATGAGTCATTGACAATATTTTTGTTATTATGTAAGGTTTAGGAAAGAGAGTTTATCCTTTTTTAGAAGGAACTGAATTTCCTAGGTACTACAGTTATTAGGCATTGGCCAAGCCCTTATTGGGACAGTAAGGTCAGGTAAAATAAATCAGAATAAGATACCTGCAGGTAAACAAGCATACTTCATCAGAGGTGTTAGAAAGTTTAGGATGTTCTTCCTCTTGAGGAGTAGGGGAGGGGAGGTGCCTTTCACTGGATGGTAGTAGCAGCAACTACTGTGTGCCCTTTCTGGGAAAAGGACCTTCCAGAGTGTCTTTATCTTAACTTTTGTATGTGCTTGCAGAACATTTTGTTTGTTTGTTTGTTTGTTTGTTTAGAGAGGAAAATATTGATTCTCTTCATTGTTACCCCATGTTTGTTCACCACTTTGTACAGTTATATGTCGCTTCTTACTGGCAAAAAAAGCAAATGTAGAAAGACACCTCATCATATTCTGGTATCAACTATTGGTGCCTGTATGAAGGGAAAGGCACCAGAAAATTCAACTCCTCTTTTCAGTCACATACAGTTCACTCTGCTTGCGATTAACCTTGGCAGTGAGTGATTCTGTAACTCACTTGTAGGCTTTCAAGATTGATTATTCTTCACAGTAATTGACAACAGAGCTTGTACTCCTTTTTTCTGGGAAAGGATTGCATCCTTTTATCTTTTGCTTTAAAAGTGGCCAGACCTGGACCTTTAATGGGACATGGCTTACGTCTGCAATGCAGCCGTTCCAGTGGTGCCAGAGTCAACCTTCTCAAAACATAGAAATGCATCATGCTAGGAAACCTATGGTGAGGCTCAATCTGATTTTTTCACTGAGGAAGTATGTAAGCAACCAAGCTTGTGAACATGCCCACATGCCATCTGAGCTTCACAGTAGGATTTTCTGAGCAATTTCTTTTTAACTCCTTCTTATTCTTTCAAAAGTGAAGGTATCAGTCTATACAGTCTTCTTCACAGCTCTTGATTTGAATATTAAAAAATGAGCATACAATCTGAGTGTCTTTCAAAAACTAAAGCAATTTTTATGTTAAAAAACTCCAAAACTCTACCTATAGTTATTTCAGGGAGGAAAAAAAAAAAAAATAAAAACCATTTAAGTTTATTCTTGTCATTAGTTTTTTCTTGGAAGCCTCAAAACTTGATTTAATCATCTACTGGGTTCTTAGTTCTTGGGCAATTCATATGTCTACACTTGTAAAGAAAAGATCATATATGTAGACTCCTATTCAAGAAAGCTTAGGTTTTGTTGCACTTAAGTCCCAAATGTTTTGAAAAGGAGAGGTTTCAGCTTCTTGACAGACTTTCTCCTAGCTGTCAGAAAGAGATCCTAATTTAGTTCAGATGGGTATAGTACAAACGTGCACCTTAGGTTGGCAACCTCCTTCATCACTTCTGAAGGTAGTGTGAAAACTGTCACCCTCCTTTTCTTAACCTTTATTTACTGTTTGAAAACCTAGTGGATCACCACAAAGACACCATTTGAATCACCTGGGGAAATGAGAATTGGGGGAAAAAATGCTATACCATACATATTCCTATGTAAGAAGGATGAAACCTTAGCCATACTGAGTCAATGGTGTAACATTCCCTGTTACTCCAAGGAGTTCCTTGTCAAAAATCCTTGCCTCAAGTTAGTTAAACTTCAAAGAGTTGTATAGTCTGGTTGTGATATCAACCATGGTTACTGATAAACGACATAAATTGGCCTTATTCTTCATGAAGATAGTTGCTGATTATAGTATGAATGAGCCTGATAAGGATTTTTCAGTATGCTTCACCTTCTGACTAGGGCTGAAAGCTGAACTCTGAAAGAAAGGCTAAAAGGCAGATCTGTTGCAAGAGGTCTTCTGTCTCCTTTTTAAATTTTGTTTTATTTCTAGTACTTTCCCTTTAACTCTTCCACATTTAGATTTTGCTCCACCACGCAAGCAGCTATATATTGGACAAGGATACAGAATCAGAAAGATACATTAAACATAGCAAGCCCATGCAAGCACTGCGCAAGAATTGTTCTGGATGATGTTTTTGTGCAACATGCGTAGCCTGATCGTTTAGGAACAGCTGTTTCTACGTGTCTTGTTTATTACTGAGGACAGCACCATAGCCACTATGATAAGGTGATACGTGTTCACTTTATAGTTACTGGTTTGTCGTTCTCTCACCTCACAGTAAGGCATCATTGTTATGATCATGGAAACAAAACAAGTTTCTTACAAGAGAAGAAGTTATGATTTTGGGGGCCAGATTTTTTTTCTGATATCTGACAAATTCTGAGCACAAAGAGTTGCAGGACTGAAGGATTTAGCCAGCAAAGCTTTGAAATGGTGCTATGTAAGCATTGACAAAAAGAAAACTAGGAAATTCATGAATCTGCTGCACTCTGACACATGAGAAGCTACACACAGTCTGCTTCCTGCTAATATTATTTATGTTCCTTTAAAAATAATTCTCCTGCTTGCATTAATTGCTGCCTTTGGCAGTCATTTAATGTCCTTCAGCCTTAAGTGAAAATAGCAGAAAGAGTATTTGCTAGTGTCTCTTCCTCCTCTGTTCTAACGTTTTGATCATCCATTTTCATCCGGGAACTGAAAGATGAAGAAATTACTAAATTTTCATCTGGGAGTGTGTTCTCCACCTGACTACGTTTTACTCTGTTCTTCTTCCTGTGCCTCCAGTTTTGTTTATTATATTGCGCTTTTCCTCTTTCACCTAATCTTTGCAGCTTGTTGATTTTTTCCTACCAGCACTGCTAGGACTCTGGGTTTTATTTTTACAGGTAGAAAGTATACCTTCTGGGAGTAACACTGTTGTTCAAGGTACTTGTCCCTTCCTCTCTTTTCTTTCCTCTTTCTCATGTTATTTTGTTTGATTAGAGAATTGATTTTTAACAGTATATGTGATTTCTCCCCCCTCTCTGTCCCTTACCTTGACATTTACACAGACCTGAAACTGCATTTTGGCTGTTACTGAAGCTATTCCCTGTGATTTCCTTCCTGTCTCTGTTTCTTGCTTTTGTTTTGTACAAGTAAGCCTTCTGTTGATGTGTGTACAAACACCTCTCTTTCTGTAGTCCTTGCAAACACCCATTCCAATTTCTTTAGCTGAGAACTCCTGTAGTACATGCCTACTGACAAGTTCCATCTCGCTTTCATCCAACACCTTTATTATTTTCTTATATTGTTATATCATTTGGTGTAGATGTTTTAGAATGAAATCCCATTGCACTATTTTTTAAGGTGGATTCTGCTCAGGTTTTTTCTGGTTTCCCCTCTATAGCAGTCCATGAGAAGACCTCTTCTAAAGAAAATTGCTCTTGAGTGTAAGTTATAATGCTAGGATCAAAACTGGGACCATGCTGAGTTCCAAACTTTTTTGTTTAAGAAAACATTTCTACCTTACTTGTTCTTTCCTATATACGCTGAACAACCTAGCCATGGTAATTTAGATTTCCTCTATGACATATACTTGTTGGTTCCCTTATTTTTCGTTTGGGTTTTCTCTATTTACACACAATTACGACACAAATGTCCAGTGGTTCATTTTATTGCCAAGTTGAAAAATGTGAGAAGAGAACATAACCATGTTTCTCTGAATTAGAGTGACATCCTCCACAGCTATCCCAAGTAGGAAATACTTTCCCAGTTCCCTATTTCCCATCCTTTCGTTAACTCTTTCATTTGGCTGTGCTTTTTCCTATCTGTATAGTATTTTTCCCTCCCAGTCCCCAGTTCTTAACTTTAAGAGATGGCTTTTTTCTCCTTTAGTATTTGTCCCTTTTCACCTTAGTGACCTATATCAACTTTGCTTCCCTTAATTTTACATCTCCTCTATACAAAATTAATATATTTCAAGCTAAGATACTTCACCGTCTGGTCTGGCTCTATCCTCATGATGATAAGTAATCTCTGTTTAATGCCTCTTTTTTTAAGACGGCACCAGATAGCCTCAAGCCTAGCCAATGAACTTATGTGATGAGGATCTGCGGGGAGAAGCTGCTACCTTTTTTGCCTCATCAGCACAGCACAATGAAGAGAGGTCATTCCGTATGCTGGTTGAATTTTAATGGTGCTAAAAAATAAAGCGTATTGTCTTAGGATGTATCTGAGCACCCAGCCAGCTAGCAGTGACTGGAGAAATAGATGTTTTATGTGCAAATCAATTCTACTCTTCTGCTCAGGTCTTCATCCTGAAGGCAGTTCATCTTCACAAAAAACCTGGAACCTAAAAAAAAATCTTCATTTCCAGTCAACAGAGAATGAGTTCTGGTGCAAGGTAAGCACTAGGTGAAAGATTTGCCTTCTGTATCTAAAGTTAGCTCCCGAAAGTAGCTGCCTCTGCAGAGTAGTCCTTTGCTGCATGTTATTTTCAATATATGATGTTTTTACATAACATTAAGTAAGGCTGTTAAAGAAGATATTTTTATATGGGAAAGTACATACTGTTAGCTGTTTACTTTTGTTTCAAATAATAGTATAGAACTACCTCTACAGTGCATGTACATTCCCAAATACCATATTATAAACTGTGCTGAAGTGTTATCATTGTAACTTAATTTTTCAATGCTCATTAAATCCAAAACATGCTTACACATGCATGAGCATATTCCCAATGCTTCCAAATAGATTCGTGGGGCTTATTTGTGGATGAAGGCTTAAAAAGTGTCATAGGCTGAAAATGTATTTTTTTGGAGGTACAGCAATGACTTAGTAGTTCTCACGACTTCACAGGAATATAGGTAGTGCAAAGATTTTAAGTTTTACTCTTGCAGCACAAAAATCCTTTTGTGTTCAGTTGTTTGTTTCCTTGTAATAACCCCATAGTATGCATGTCAAGCATCTTGTAAAAATACTCCAAAACACTGTCTGGTTTCTTTTGGGGTGTGTGTCTGCATGCTTCATTAGTTCTTCAAATTTGAAAATGCCTGTTTAATTAAGGCTTGGTTCAGTCCCTATAAAGTGATATTGAAAGACATCCATTTAGACCTCTTGTCCATTACAATGAAAAAGTCACTACAGGCATTAGCAAAGGATAACATCTTTAAATCCTTCTATATTTAAGCTACACAAATGTTTACACTTATTCCTAGTATTTTCAGTGTCTCCCAGGTAATAAAGTAATTGCTGATGATTTATTAACCAGTCAGGGCAAGTTAACAAGTATTGAAGATAAGCACTTGGACTTTTCTGAGTGTCATTGCAACTTCTTGGAGTTTCAAATTGTAAAATATGATACCAAAGTGTGATCACAAATGTCATTGCTGGTGGTGCATGGACGACACTTGTAGTAAGAATGGAAGGACTGGTGGAGGAGGGATCAGGAAGTCATTCTTGGATTTTTGCAGTTGACTGTCTACATTTAGTTGTGATCTTCCTCTGCTCACCATTTTTACTTATATACAAGGAAAAGAAAAAGATGACTGCTCTATGAAGATATTGGGAAGAGTTGAGAGAAATGTTCAGTTTTGTGTGTGAAAGGTTTTTAATAATCTTTTTAATTTTAAGAATCCTGGAGTGTTTCGTTAAGAAGTGTTTCTAATAATGAAAAAAGGTAAACGGCTCTACTGAGACTCTTCTGACACGGATTTAAAGGCAAAATGTTTTTAAGAACTTTGATTCCAACCATCAACTCTTGTTCAGCCTTTTTCTTGAATCTTTGCATACCGAGCATGTGACCTTTGTAGCTGAATGTGAATGTGCAGCTACACTGTCTTTGAACAATTTATTTGACTTAAGGCTACAGCACTCAAAAGCCAGGAGCTGCTGAGAAAGGTTACAACTGAAAGGGAAACAGTCTGTCCACCAACTCTGTGTAGCTGGGAACTCTGATTTCAAATTCAAAGGTCCTATGTACACATGAACATTCTCCAGTTAAAGGAGTGGAAAATACATGAACTAATATAGCTAACTTTGTGCAAGTTTGTTCAGCATTCTTTGCTGTGTTCAGCCAAGCCTGAGTTAGGGACCTTGACTTTCAGGCTAACATTGAATGTATTTGTATCACAATAAGTTGTCTGAATACTCAGTGGAAAGAATTGAGGCTCACTTGCCTTATTGTGAATAAATCTATATGTTCTTTTACTTGCAGTACTTTGTTTGGATGTAAATAGCAATATGGTTTCTGCATTTTAAGAGAAATTATGTGTTCTGTGATGCAACAGAGTTACATTGGAGATCTGCTTTCTCTTCTCATATCAAGAATTTTCATGTGACTTTGTTTATGTTTAGTATTACACTGTATGGACATAAACACAGTGTTCCAATTTAATCTAAACAATCAGGACCTTCCTTTATGCAGAACTGTGAGAAAGTTTGACAAGAGAGGTTCAAGGGAAAGTGGATAAAACCAGCCCTGGAATCTCCCAGCATATCTAAACTTGTTGGTAATTAAATTCAGGAACTGCTGGAATCCTTTAGAAGTTAAGTAGTTGGGGGAACATTTAATTTTTCTCCCTTAGTGGATTGATTACTATGGTATTTCTGTTACATGTGAAGAAATCAGCCCCTATGTAAATCAGCCAAAATGCTCCAGGGCTTCTTTGGAAAGAAACCTCCAGTCTTGTTAACGTGTGGTTTAGCAGAGAGAGAGGAAGACTATTGGAGGGCATAATGTTTAGGTTTTGGCATTATAAGTGGGAAGTCAAGTATCTGAATTTCTCCTTGCAGGAAGATGACATGGTAAGCTTGGTTGCTAAATACCTTTCACAGGTAGGCTCAACCTCTCCTGAGCATATCTTTCTCGTTTCAACTTAAGAGACAGGATGAAAGAAAGAATGAAGTGTCACTCAGTAACACAAGACAGAAGGTCTACATTCCCCAAAAATGTGCTAATACAGCTTAACTTGCATCTAAACGTAGCTGGGAAGAAAGCTGTGTTCCTCATCTGGGTTAGCAGCAGCAACTTTTCCTGAGCCCAGACATGTCTCAGTTCTGGTCCGCAGTAATGCCTGAAGGAGAGACAGGTCTACTAATACAAACCTCAGGTTTTTTCCTTTTGCGTAAACTATGATAGCAACATACATATATTTATTTCAGAAAGTTTTACCTGAAATCTCACTCTGGTTTTGATAGAATTCAAGTGATATTCATTCTGTTGTAAACTAACAGATATTAAAATTAAGCCTATCCTGAACTCTGTGTTTTTCTCCAGTTCTCCTCCTAATAGTCACTCTTTATTTTCTCGAATACAAAAGACATTTTTGGGTGAAGTGTAAACTGTTCATGTTCTATTTTTAATTTTAACTTTTAATTTTTATAATATATATAGACCTGACTTCGCAGAAATAATATTTTAACTGGCTGTAAAAGAAAAATCTGCCTGAACTCTAGACTCTGTCTCGATGTTAACAATGTGTTTTACCAAGGCAGAAAAAATCCCAAATTTTTTCAGACATTGAAGTCAATAGGTCATCAGCAAAATTTAACTTCAGCAGAACAGCAGCAAGCCTGTTACTCTAGACATTAGAAATATCATTGCATTTCTGGACAAAGCAATATTCATTATGCATGGTAACAGACAGTTAAGTAAATGAGTAAAATGGGTGGGTAAAGAAAACAGGTGAAGTGTCTGATCAGGAGTAAAGAACATGCATACGTAACTGCTATCTTGCATAAAAGCTGTTGCTTTTTTTTTTTTCTGTTTTGACTTATTTTATGGAAAATATAGTTTTAAGAGGAGAGGTTTTGGGAAGCAGTGTCAAAAGACTTCTACTGATTCTGTCATTGAACTGTATTGATTCAGAACTGTAAAACTTTAAAAGCTAAAAGAAAAGTCCTTGCAGTGGTAACTGTTGCCAACTCTTAGAGATTTATTGCTAGTTTTTCAATGTTTAATGTTCTACTTTAAAATCTCAGTTCCTGGAATCAGCTGACTAAATGAGTTAAGATTCCCATGTTAAAACTAAAAAGGAAAATTCTAATCTTCATGACTACGGAAAGAATTAAATAAATGAACTCCACAGGTATACAAACCAGAATGAAGGATCAAATGTTTTGAAACCTGTAGTACTATAAAATTTAATGCAATGTATTATTTAGAGGAATATCTACTGCAGTGAACCAAACAGTAAAGAAAATGTCAATTGAGGGCTTTCCCTGCCCCCCTTTCCCTCTTTTTTTCTTGGCGTTCAATGTACTTTTACACCTGTGTTCAGAGCCAGAGCTTTGCAATTTTTCTATCCTACTGGAACAGTTTATTATTTCTCACAGTGCTTCTTGCAGAGACGGGAATAGGGAACAGACAGGATTGGGGAACATTGTTCTAAAAGCATGGCAAAGAAGAGAAGAGCCTGAATTTAGCCTTGTTCTCCACTTTTGCTGTATACTAACTTTGGACAGAAGTCTCCTGTGACAAAGGGCTTTATATATTTTAGCTGCCAATTACAAAAGGATATGTTGTACTATGCAATCAATAGAATTCCACAGTAGAAACCTCTATGGAAATGAAGCTTTTCTGAATTATGACAGTGTGCTAGCAGATACTTTTAAAGACAAAAAATGCTGTTGCAGGCATCCTGGCTGTTTAGATTCATCAGGTTTTATTGATGTGTTCTTCAGATCCAGGGTGGATATTAGCAGAAGATACTGGTCAGACTTCTGCACTGCTGCTCTGTGTTGGGGTACAGCACGGGCCATAGAGTATGGGCATAGCATGGTATGTGCACGACTGCACCCAGCCAGGGTAGGTGCCCACGGGCTAGCAGGGCTGTGCCATCCCTGACTGTGTGGAGTCCCACTGTGCCCCAAAAAGCTAGACAGAGCAGGGCTGGGGCTGAGGACAAGGGACAGCTGGGGGCTGGTGATCACCAGATGGTCATGGTGACAAGACAGGTCCTGGGGTGCACTGGGCAGTCAGTCTGTGAGTCAGGGTCAGGAGTCCTGATCAATGGCGTACTTGGAAAGGTGTGGGTGTGGCTATAACACAACCTCAGCATAGCTCAGGCGGAGACCAGGGGTGACAGTTACAGCTAAAACAGCTCCCAAGAGAAGGAGGGGCAGCATCTGCTGAGGCTTCTTCTAGTTTTCTTCGCAGCAACTTTCCGAGTCAGCAGCTGTGCTCTCTCTAAGTTGGCCCTGAGCCCAGGCAGCCAAATCCCCAGGAGCAGGGGGATGTGTTTTAAGCCCTGACACTGCCTGTTTGTGTGATGCCATAAAAACAGAGGTTAGATCAAACAAAATACCAGTAGCAGACCAAAAGTTGACTCTAGCTCAGCTTGTTATAGCCAGTAATAGATGCCTACCACAAAGAATATAAGGACAGGACAAGCATATAGTGGTACTTCTCCAGGGACTTGTCTGATCTCTCCTTGCCCTTGTAGAAAATTTTAGTGTCCCCAGAGTTTATTAATTTTTTCAACTGATTTTATCATAAATCCAGAGTTCTAACATCCTTGCCTTAGTCCTAAAGTATGACGTATCAAAATCTCTCTACTCTCCTGCTGCTCACCAAAGACTTTTTTTTTGGCTGCTGCTGGTTTCTGGAGACACCACTCAGATGAGTCTGTCTATTGCCAACTTCCAGGTTGGCTGACAGAGGTGGGGGGAAAGGGACTTTTAGTCCTTGAATATCCTGGAAAAGACATGACCTACCTGTGGTTTCTGGACAGATAGTAATTCTTGGGGGATTTCCCTTGCATGAACTTGACTAATAGTCTCTTCAAACCAGGTAAACTTTGGGTCCACAAATTTCTCTGTCAAGGAATTCCACTATTTAACAATACTTAAGTGAAGCACTACCTTTGTTTTGAAGCCTGCTCCTTCAAGGCTTTTTAATGACTTTTAGTTCAGTTCTTAAGTTAAAAAAGAAGATGAATGGTTGATCTCTATGTGCCTTCTCCCTGCTGCCTATGGTTTTGGAGACCCTTATCTTAATTTCCCAAGATTCTCTCTGAGCCATGTGAGAGTCTTATTCCACTTAGTCACCACCTCTCTTGAAGCTGTTCCACACTTCTAATTATCGTTTTCATGTGTTTATTCCAGTTTTGCTGTGTTCTTTTTAAAATGGGGAGACAGAATTACATAGTTTAATGTGTAGGTAAACCTAATTCTTTCTGGTGGCACGAGGATATTCTCTGTTTTGTTCTCAATTTAATTCCTAATAATCATTAACACTTCATCTATTGCAGCCCTATGGTCTTTCTCCTGAGTGCCAGTGGTCAGCTCAGAGTCAATGATTGAGTATATGAAGTTAGGATTGTTCTTCCCCTTGTGTATTTCTTTACATTAACCTCTACTGAACATCATCTGCCTTTTCATTATGCGATATGAAAGAACCTCTGCAATTTTTCAGCACCATTCTCTCCTGTTCCTATTTGTATCAGTTCATATTGTCAGCATACATTCTCAACCTGCTGCTCATCTTCTTTCCAGGTTGATCGTCACTGTGTTGAGCAGTACATGGTCCCAACACAGACTTTATCTCGATGATCTTGTTCTGTTCTCTTTTCACCCTGCTTTCTGTTTCCTGACTTTAACCAATATTTGCAATGCCATGACTAATTAGTTTCCTGAAAAGGTTCTGGATGGGAACTTTAAAAAAAAAAGGAAAAGATAGGTAGTTTATATCAGCTGGATACACTTGTGGAACCTGTGAAGAACTCCCCCAAGATTTTCCAGGCAGGACCACGTAAAAAGTCCTGTTATCTTTTTCCCAAATATATAAACTTTATTCACATGTCCACTAGTTCTAGTATTAACTATTGTTTCTATTAATTTTCCCAGTACAGATATGGCCAGAGTTAGAAGCTTGTAGTTCCCTTTTAAAACTTCTTTAAAAAAACTGACATCCTGTTTGCCATCTATCAGTTCTCAGGTGCAAGGTCTAATAAAAGAGATTACGAACTATTTTTTTTTTTTTCAGCTTTTTTCTTGAGTTCCTTTATCATTTTGGAGTGAATATGATCTTAATTCTGGCCATTTCTTACTGGTTATTGTGTTCGATTTTTCCACTGTAGCTTATTCTGTTGTCCCTTATTTAAGACAGATCCTCTGAGGTGCTTACAAAAAGTGGTGCTGTCCCCATTTGTTTCCACAATAAGCCATTCCTTTGGTTCTGTTTGAGATTAATTTGGGTAGAAATCTTGTCAACTGGTGAAAACAGTCTGCTTTCTAATTAGGTCATGGAAAAAGTCTTTGAAATTTCTTGTCCAGATTGTGGCCTGACACTAAATCACACAGTGGCTAAGTTTGCAGTACAAGTTTCTGCTCAATAGTCTAAATTTTGTGTTTAATATTTTGTGCATTCTGTACAAAACATAAAGCTTGCTGTTGCACTTTATACAATCAAATAAAATGAGAGCGGAATGATTTTACTTGCAGCAGCCATGCTGGAAGGCAATAAATTTTGGTTAATAATAAGCTTGTCATGCCTGGTGCCTAATTACAAGAACAGACTGTGAAATTTGCACTTATATCAATAATGGTTGTTGACACAAATATACAGATTAGGGTGTTGTAGAATTGTTGTCCAGAAAAGAAGCCTTCTGCTTCTAAAAAATATTGGGTAAAACATGAACAACTGGTAAGGAAAAAGGGATAGTAAAAATGGTTGTTTCCTTACTGTCCTTTGCACTAAATCAGTGAGTGGTATTCAGATTTTTTTCTGTCTGGCACTTCAAAGAAATTATTATTTACCCCCTTGGCTTCCTTCGATCCTCCAGTGGTTACAAAAAGTCTTTTAACAGGATCCACATCAGAATGGAAGTGAAACTAATTTATGTCTAAACATGCTGCTGAATCGTCAGAATATGCAGCTCATGCTCTGTAGTCCAAGGCTACTAAACATACTCAGCTTGTGAAGCATCATGTAGATGTTGATGTTATCTGTACAAGCAGCAGTGACAGTCATTTCTGGCTTCATTTGTGCACAGCAGGAGGAATTTCCAGTTTGCTGATTTCTTTGTTATGGTGTAACATGTTACTAGTGACAGGCATACTGAGCTGGGGACTCCCAATTGCAGGCATTTGTTTCCCACTCTTTGTCCTCCGTATTTTTACCTTTTGATATCTTTTATAAGACCAAAGGTATTTAATCTTTCAATATTTTTTGAATATATTGAGACTGTGCTCAAAGTTGTTGTTTTCTACCTTTTTTAATGGCCTGGACTTAACTTGCAAAAAAGCAAACTATCTTGAGAGGTATGGGCAACAAAAGCTTAAAGGATAAAATATTAGCAATCAGGCTGTTAGACTTGGTGGATTTGGGTCCAATTCCTCCCACTACCTTGAGTTCATTAATAGCAAGTGTATCCTGTTAACAGTTCCAAAAATTGCTTGGTTAGTTAGGTCTGAAGGAGAGCTGATGTGACTTTTTAAAACAGATGTAACAGCAGCAGCAGTGCTCGGTTCCTCATATTCCTTGTTGTCATATCCATCTCCAACCTGGAGGGCTGGCAGGGCTACTTAGCTGCTGTTCTTGTTAAAGCCAGCATGCAACTGCTGAAGAGGAACGGAAAATGATAAATTTTCTGGTTTGCTTCCTTGCTTTGTACCACAACCTGTTCCCCACCTACCCATCCCCCTCCCCCCCGCCTCGCAGTGTTCTCCCCTAACTTCTCCCTTAGACATTGATATTTTCTTGCTGTTTCTAATCTTTATTGAGCTCTGTATTTTTTTTAAGCTTGTTCAGTCTTAATTATGCAAATATAGGATTGCATGAAAATGGAATATGACTCTGGCACTTGTAGGACTTTCCTCTGGAACTTGTAGGCCTTTCCTGTAAATGGGTGTCTGCAAGTTTTGAACTACTAGTTGATAGCCTAGGTTGTGAAATACATCATAGCCCTAATTTGTAAGTATTATTTGTATTGCATGTAAAACCTTATTGGCTAAGTAACTTGGAAGTAAGAAAATTTAAGAGCAAAGTGTCCATTAGGTTCAGACTTGATCTCTGCACGTATACAGTATAACATAAGTTTGAATTAATAATCACTTAGTATTTTCCCTCTCTGATTTCTGCCTCAGTGCACAGGATGGTGAGGAAATTACCATATTTCTTCTCCTTTATCACTAGCCTTCAGTGTCCAATGCCCTTTGTTTGCTGTACTTTCAGAGCCAAGTCTGTTCTGAGTTAAATAATTATTAATTTCTGTGTAGGCTCTGCTAATAATAACACTTCTGTGTTCTTCACAAATATTATTTAAGTTACTGTCCCACAACCTTTGGGACATTTTACAAGTAGAGTATCAAGCCACAGAATGCTTAAGATTATACGTGCGCATGTGTGTACATATATCCAGGCAATCTGTGCGACTTCTTTGAATGCAGTTCGAGTTTGTTAGAAAGCTCTGTGTCAGTTGCAGATGCAGCTCCCTGGGGGTCTAAGGGAAAGGCGATGCTTCCTTAGTACCCTGCAGCCTGGGCTCTATGGACCACGACATGTGAAAAGGCTGTGCAAATACTTGCTACATACCCTCTACATCCCAGCCCCTGTCAGCATCAAGGCCTAGGTGCACAGAAGTGGATAAGTATAAATAGCACCCTGAGTGCAAAACGTTACGTTGCTTTATGGCATGGCACTGATCTCCAAACTAAAGATATGCCTAAGGCCTTTCAGGACTTTGCACAGTGTGGACTAAGGTGCAGGGCTGTTTCAGTGGTGGAATATGGAGTCAGAGAGAGAAAAGAACAGCAACAGAGCAAACAAAAAAGGAAAGGAAAAATGGAAAAAAAAAAAAAAAAAGCAGCCACACAGATGGTCAGGCACAGCCAGGCACTTGGAGCAGTCCCCTGAGAGGTCCCCTCAGGGGAGAGCTTGTTGTCTGGAAGGTTTGGAGCTGTGAGCAGAGAGGCAATCTCTAGCTCTGTTTTTTCTGGTGTTGAAGGAAGCAGCATATTGTACATTCCTCTGCTGTGTCTAGCCTGCATCAAAGACACCTGACCTCCACCCACACATCCTCCTTTTGAAAGGGCAGTTTTCAGACTCTTGGTTTTGTTTTATCTGATTTGACAGAGAAGCTTAGGTTTGAAAGACTAACATGTTTAGCCATGCTCCCACTGAACTCAGATGTGCACAGAGAATACTCAGCACTTCTCCAAGTTGGATTTCGATGGCCTCAACTAGCAGACAAAACAGTTTTTGGATGTAGTTGCTCTGATGGGGCTTTCTAGACTTTTGTTTGGGTGTTGGGTTTGTTTTTTTTTTTTTTTGCCAAAATTCTCTTATAGGGAATCATCCTTACCTGGCAAGGCTGGATCCTCTAGAGAGGCAGCACAGATCTTTTCCCACTCTTGATGACAGAAACAGACTATTTCCTACTCGTTTGAACAGTCACCAGAGATGGGGGAGCTGCACAATTTGCTGTTACTGGATTCCCACACTGGTCACTTGGAGCTCGGCAGAAGACTTTGTTCTGGTGATGCCTAGCTCTGTCTCATTTCTCCCAGCTTCCTCATTTCTCAGCCTGAGCTCTGTTGCTCCTTCCCTGCTGTCTCTGCTTTTCATTCAGGAAGATGTGGGGTGTGTCCATGCTAACATTTTAGTTTGGAACAGGAAAGCACTTTTCATGTCACTCTCCCATGCATCTCCTCTTACTATGGTTTGTTTACACTGCAGATATGTTTGGAGTATACAGACTAGATTCCTTCTGGAGGACATTAAAGTGGCAGATGTGCTCCAAGTGCCAACTGTATGCATTCAATGAACAGGACTAGGCCAGAGATAATCTGAAGAATTATCTTCTTCCCATCTAGTAGTATTTCCTTTTCTATTGTGCCACACCATTTGCCATCTCCTTAATATATCAGTGGAGTTTGTATCCTGTGAAATTAGTGCTACTGTACAAAGTAGGAATAGGGTCTGGACTACCAGTGTAGTTGTATCTGATTGAGAATCTGAGCTTCTTCCTCTGAAAAAGTATTTTCCCATATTTATTTCTAAAGATGAACTACTGTTTTGTTAAGAGAAAAGATAGCCCTTTCAAGCTTTAGAAGGATCAAAGAGAGAAAGTGAGATTCCTATCATCATGTTTTTGGTCTGTTGCGTTATTTGAGATTTTAAAGTTTGATCCATTCATAAAATAAGTCAGAATGTGTTTTATAGTCTCAGATGGGCATATGGAATCTTACATCTCTGTGGTTAAGAGACCAAATTTCTTACTCTGATTTAGACTACCAAGGGGAATTAAAAAGATGTGGAGATGTTAATTTTAAAATGTGACACATTAATAAAGATCAGATTTCCATTTAATGGAATGCTATATTCAGTGTTAGCAAAAATTTTAGAAATATCTATTTTTTAAACCAGGCTTCTTTCACCTAGTCTTGTGAAACCTGAGGGTTTCAGATTGCTTTTAATCAAGGCTATAGACAAAATCCAGTGAGACATGCCTTTACAATGCCTTTTTTAACAAGAGTGAAAAGTCAGCTTGAGAGACTTCAAACCAGATTCTTAAGACTTGTATTTATAAGTGTAATCCAAGACACTACATTTATGTGGACTCTGTCCCATTCAATAGTGTAATGCGCTCTCATACAATTTAAATAGTCCCAACAAAATCAATAAAACTACAGGATGTTATTATTCTGCCCTATGTTTCATTCCCTGTGCTCAGGTGTATCTCAGATATATTTGATTAAATTTTTAGCATCAAGCAATGTTGAAGAGAACTTTCTTCTGCTCAGATTAAGAAAGTCAAAAAGCGGAGTTCAATCAGAATTTAGATGACCTCTATCCATAGCTATGGTTATTCACTGATTTTAAACTTGTGTATTTTTGTGGTAAAAGAGAAAACTCAAGAGATTACTGTTAATAATAATCTGATCCAGGTTCAAACAGTTTAACTTAGTCGTAGTATCTCTGTCTCTTGATGGCAGTATCAAGAATGACAGTGTCATAATTTTCTCATTTAATTTGCACAATTCTTTCAATTCTCAGACTGTAATTAATATTTTTTCCTGCTACTCAACCCTGTATTGAATAAAAAAATTTGTCATAATAGGTGATAAATTTGTTTACATCATAGGCAATAAACTGAGAAAACGTTTTAAAATGCTTATTTACTTGGTTTCCACAGCCTAGAGGTTCTGTAACTTTGATTATTTGATTTCTTCCTAAAGCTAAGCAGTATCTTCCTTTTTCATTACAATTTGAAGTTAAAGTAGTGCAAGATATTGATCTGTCTTGTGGACAGGATTCTTCATTTCAATACAGCTTTAGGGAATTAAATATGGGTTTGAAAGAGATGTCCAGCTGCTCATACTATTTGGCAGAAGCTGTCTGACCTGTGAAAGTGGGGGGTAAATGCAGACATTTTGAGCTGTTCTAACCTCTTCTTGACTAGACATCTCCATCCATTATGAATCCCTTGGGCCAGATCCTCACTGAGGTAAACTGGCACAGTTTCTTTAGGCTCATTGCTTCTGTGCTGACTTACACCAGCTGGGTCTTAGATTATTTTCTCATTAAGTGGACAAAAGTAACCAAAGCATGTCTGCAGGACTCAGAATTGAAATGCATTTCTGTAAGTGCTGCCTTGCTTTAGTAGCAGCACTAATGCAATGGAAGGTCCCCTGATGCCCTCTGTAGACACGCTCACAGGGGAGAGAGTGGATTAGGGTAATATATCTGCAGCTGTGAACTGTTGTCCATTTGAAGGAGAGGGAGCTAGCTGTGTTGAATGAAGCAGAGGAACAATGAGCTGTACTGGCTGATGCTGGACCGGCTATATTGCAGCACCAATGCCCAATGTTCTGCTACACATTTTTCCCTGCTAACACCCTGGCTCCCTCACAACTGGATCCAGATCTTTCACAGGATGGCTCCCCTTTTCCCACCTGCCTACTGCAGAAGCTGTGGAAATGTTTCTGCAAGAGACAATGGTGCTTTCCAAGGTGTTATACCTCATGTGAAGTTTTAGTGTGCCTCTCCCTCTTTTTTTCTAAAACCTGCAGAAGCTGGAAACACTCAACAGAGGCAGTACTACAGATATGGTCTGAGGAGTTCAGCATGTATAACACTCCCGCTGGAAGGGATGAGGGGGCATTTTGGTACCTGTGACATGCTGCCTCATTTGAGGTAGGAATAAGGCAGGTGAAACACAAGGTTTTTTCATAAAGGATTTCAGATTTTCTGCTTTTCTAATGGAGTGTGAAATAAACAGGTTGGTGCCTAATCCGTATTAAATACTACTAAGTTTCTAGACCAGTCCTAATACTACCAAGATAGGCTGTCAACTGAATGCAACCTATCTGGAAGTGTTAGAAAGGCTACTGCTTCTGCAAGATCTAAAATAGGTTCATTGTCTTCACAAGCCTTGCTCCTTCTGTGTCCTGTACGTGCTGCATGTAGAAAGGAATGTACAATCTGTGTTATGTTAGAGCCTTAGCACTTCAACTAGAAAATCTTGCTGTTTCTGAGCAAAGGAGTGGGATGAAATGGTACAAGGTTGATAATATATATTGCACTTAGCTTGGCTGATGACTGCATACTTGGTGTACACGTATGTAAGATCCCATTTAGCTCTAACCTTAAATGAATGAATGTTCTCTTAAAAAGAAAAGAAATGTTTGTTAAGTGGCGTAAAGGCCTATTAACTAGGAGTTTAAAGGATTTTCATTGCCAGGGGAAAAAAAAACCCAACACAGTGTTTAGAAATGCTGTCTGATTTTATTGGCTGATTGCTCAAAACACTATCAGCATGATACGCTTTTTATTTGCTGAGTGGCCATTTTGAACTTGTCTCTGCTGACTGTATTGGGCTTGGTTTCAAATCTCTCTTAATCCTGCAAACAACCTTTAATAAAGCTGGATTGACTTTAAATCAGTGCTTAGAAACATTAATTAAAATGAATCAGAAGGAACCAAAAGATCAAATGATCCATTGTGGTAGTGGTGGTGTTTAAATCAAAGCGCTCTTCTCCACCCTTCTCCAGAAAAAACCAAGCCTTTGAAGACTGCAGCTGTATGGCTTCCAACATGTTTTTTAAGATGGCCTTAGGTTTTAATTATTTTTGCTGGTTTTGGTTGACATTTTCTATATTTTGGAAGAGCTGTTTAGGACACTTCTTTTTATACTTCTCTTCAGAAAAGCATAAGATAAAACAGTCAAGATTTCCATGAATATTATGACAGGGCACAGCAAGCACAATCAGCCCGGTCTCTTCTCTGTTCCAGAGAGCACAATCCTCCTGCGAAGGCTGGAAATGGCCCTGGAAAGTTCTCTGTTTCCTGAGCCAAGTTGTAATAGCTAGCATATCCAGTGCTACAGCTCTGGCATTTTAATTTTATTTATTTATTTTTTTTTTTAATTTCCAAGTGACCCTCCAGCAGTTTCTTTGTGTCTTTTCCACTACCAGCCAGCAGTGTGCTCCTGCAGACAATGCAGCCTGTGTAGTAACAGCACTGCACTCCCTGCTGTTCTGCTCTGCTGTGCCTTGGGCCTGCAAAAAAACTCACTGATAGCAGAAGGAATTGTGACTTGAACAGAAATGTTAGCCTCTCTGAGGGCTGATATTAATTACATGGTATGGTTACAATTCAGGAGCTAGTTCAGGGACATCTGATCCTTGCTGTCAAGCCTGCTATTTCATAAGTGAATGATCTTATCAGTTGGTCTCAAAGCAATTGATCTTTATTCTTTGCATTGTTTATCAATTCATGTACTCCTTTAATATGTGTTGGGTTTCTGCAGCAGTTTTCCTGTACTACTTTTTTTAAAAAATGCAATTAAGTATGTGAGAAATGTATCAGCTGTGTGAGAGGGAAACCTAATAATCAGTATCTAAAGCTTTACCTCAAGTGTCTTTCATCTGTTGGAATTAGAGACTTCTAAATATTTGATGGTATTACTGAAAGAGAAGTGGAGGAAGAGGGGTTGAGTATTTTCCTTCAGCCTCCAGTTAGGTAGAAAGTCATGGATCTGTCTTTTAAGGGTGACTTCCAGGAAGGTAATGTAAAGCTGATATATAAAATGTGTGACTTCAGACATAGGTAAGGGAGGAGGGTGAGGAGGATGGTGAAAGATGTTTAACTTACAGCTGCTGTATCTGGGTTGCCTCTAAGCTGTGTAACATGAAGCCCTGCAGGAGTTCACTCACCATCCATCTCCCTGCCCTCCAAGGACCAGAGGTCCAGCCTTCAGGAAACCTACAAGGACAAACTCTCAAGGTCTTTAGTGATTCCTCAGTGTCACCACTATATCAGATACCACTGCAGCTAGAAGCAATCACAGTGAAACGAGTACTGTTGTAAACCAGGAATGGATGCGGCCTGTGTTGGACCACTTGCAGAGTAACACTTCTTTTAGCCAGTCTTACAGTCTGAAGTAACTCCTAAGGAGGAACTGTCAAATGGATCCATCTGGGATGGTCATTTTACACCAGGGAGAAACTGGGGGTGTGTATGGGATGTGGGTAGGAGGTGAGAAATGCTTTAATATTAAACCAGACACTGCTGTCACTGGAGTGGCTAGGAGTTCTGGTTTTCTTCTCTAGCAGAGTGGATATTCTGCCTTTGTCCTCTATCATATCTGGGTCTGGGGCTTCCTGGGGAGGGGGAAGGGGAGAAGGGTTAGACAGACATGAAAATATACAACTACTCATTTTTGTGGTGCAAGTGCAATGCTTTTTCCATTGCATTGCTTTGCACTAGGCTGAGTAGGAGGGACGGACTTGTCAAAAATAATTATAGAAAAAAGGAAGCAGAAAACAAAAAAAAAAAAAGTAATGTTGAGAGCAGCTGCAAGCTTAAAAATGTGAGTTCAAAGTGAATTACTTCTTATACAGTAATGTGTAGCTTCTCTAGTGGGCAAACTGCTCTTCTTGAGACAGTCACACAGTATTAGTCATATATACTCTTGCTAGGAACCAATCTGTTAGGTCTCCTGTTACAGCAGTTAATTGCTTTTTGAGCTAATGCATACAAATACAGTTACTTAGTTAATCTCTCTCTCTGCCCCCTCTAACCCGTTTGAAGTGTTGTCAGCATTATGAAAACTTCCCAAAAATATTTCTGACTTTAAGTCTTAAAAGTTAAAAAGATGTGATAAGAGGATAGGAGTGCAGCAGGAGAGGGGAAGAATGATGCAAAAAGGGAACAAACCCTCTCTACCATCACTTTCTTGGCAGATCCACTCTAAGACAACTGACCTGAAAAGAGTTTTGCAGATTTAGACCTATGGAATATGTGATTCATTGCATCATTTCAGTTTGCTACATGGCATGATTTTAATTTATTTAGAAGATGTTTTTTAAAAGTGCTGTCACAATCCCAAAGTCTGTGACAATGAAGTCATATGTGACTTGAAGAGGAAAAAAACAAAATAAAAATACATGCTTTTTCATTAAAAGAAATAAAAATAACTTTTTATTTATTTTTATTATGTTCTGCACTGGAAACAAATTAATACAGTGATTTCAGCAAATCAGACATAAATCCCTCTTTATTATTATTATAGAAAAGTAGGTGGTGACTGATGGGCAGAGAATGTGTGGGAATGGAAAGTTATTCAAAAGCAAAAGTAAAAAGAAAAATTAAAGAGAAGAAGTAGTAAGAACAAAAATGGCAAATTAAGCACAGCATATAGAGATTTCTGTGAGACCTTGCAGTTTTAGTTTGTGAGAAGGTTGTTTGAAATGTTTGCTTTTACATTTCTTGAGAACTGCTTGCTTTAATGCTGAAATGACTGAAAGTAAAACTTGGTCAAAACCAAGAGACCCTGTTTTTTACTGGACGTACACAAAAATCATCTTTGACACAATATTTGACACCCTATTTTTAGTAATTCTTACTTCCAACTTCACATTTGTGAGTAAAATCTCAGGTGGAGATTGGAGTGTCATTGCCCTTGCTAGTGCAGATACTCTGAGTTACTCTGTGTATTGTCAAATGTGTATTTTCTTTCCTGAAATATATTTTAGAAACCAGGTTAGTTTAATGTATGCTATGGAGTTTAGACAGAAACAATTTTGATGTAACATTGACCAGTTACTACTATCATAATTTTCAGAACCTGCCGAATTCCATCAAGCTGAGCAGCTCAAGCCATTAGCGAGCTAACGCTTTTTCCATACCTCCCCCCACTCACTCACCTAGGGACATAGTGTCTCAGTTCAGTGAGAAGAAAGCATAGCTGTAGAAAGAAGACAGATTAAAGCTGGCCTCAATATCAGTTACATGAATGGGTGAATCTTGTGGGTTATCCCTGTGATACAAATAGTCAAATGTATTATAGCATTTTTGTCCAATGTATTTGAAAACCTCTGTGACCAAAATGCTTACTTCTGACAAACTGTGTAGGAGCCAGGCATGCTGAATGGAGAGCTCTGAAAGTAGAGTGTTCCTGGAGTGTAATAGGCAGGAGGGAGTGCAAAACTGTGCCTAGAGAGATAAGCACAAATATCTTGGGTTTATGTCAAGAGCCATCTCTAAAATTCTTAAATCACTCTGATCAGTGCATTGTACAAAATCAGTAACGTAGGTCTGAAAGAAAAAAAAAAAAGAGAAAGAAAAAAAGCACAGGAGTTTTTATTTTCTTTGATTTGGTACCTGTGAGCTTGCGTTGTTTTAACCCAATTCTTCACTATCTGAACAGGTCCTGAGTAATAAGCTCTTGAATCAGGTCTGAGAATGTCGCTATATTTGACTCTAAATTTGACTACAAGCCATCTCAAAGTGAAACTGCCAAATGCTGTCTGGACTTGTGTGGGTGAAACCCAGCAAATAGAAATCTGTGGCAGCTACATTGAGCCTAAAAGATAAAGCCTAACTGTGTTCTTCATTTTTTCTTGAGGCCTTGTAGCAAGTCTGATCTGTTTTATGTGTTTCCACCTTATTCCGCCTTATGCAGATGATAAGGCCTTCTTGTGGATGTTTCTACTGTCTCCAGCTCTAATAACTCTCAAAAATCAGGTTTATGTGAATCTCTCTGCCACCTTTTTCTGTAACCTTCAAGAATCCTTGCATTGTCCTGTAAAACAAAAGGCAACAATTAAAATAGAAGTTTTTCTTGGTTTTGTATTGTATGTTCTAGCAAACATTTTTCAAATACATGGCACCGAGTTAGCATAGTAGCTTTCAAACTGTAAAAATACAGCCTCAGAAACATTTCATGACACAGAGATCCAGCTGTCTTAAATACATGTACATTTTTGTCATCTTGAAGTACTTAGTGAAAGTGAACTAGCTGTCAAAAATATGCATTAGAATTATCTAGCTTTAGTTAAAAACCTTGTCTTCTAATTCTGGTCCTATTTATTTAACAAGAATCTCTTTCTTCCCAGCTGCTGTGAATGCTGTTGCGTATCAGGCCATGATGCTACAGAGTGCAAATAGCTGTCAATTGCGCAGCATTACTCAGACCCTGGGTGAGCACGCTGTGGCTGATGAAAGCAAGCAGAGAAGAATTTGGGCCAGGGTACATCTATTCACAGGCATTGCTCTTTGTTTGCATGATGTAAGTGAGACAGGGCTGTAATTCTGTGCTGCATTAGTGTCCACAGAAGAAGAAGGTCAGGCCTCTTTCTGTGCCTTTTTTTTTTTTTTTCCATTTTGTGTGGGAAATCAAGAGCCCCCTCCTGCTGCCTACATTTATTTACTAATCTCTGATTTTTGAAGGTATTTTCAGAATCTGGAAATACTGCTCTACTGTAACCCACAGTCTAGCACATTTACAAGTAAGTCTAAAGAAACCAGGGTTTTGATTAACCAGGAAGCCTGTGGTTTTTAAAAACCCCTCAAATCCCCAAACCTGTGGCTTTTTACTTTATGTAATCTTTTTTTTCCTACAAAATGGGCATCCTAGTAAACCACTACATGAGATCACGTGTAGGCAAGAGACATGTGAAGCAGCTAACCCAAGGCAAATAGAGCTGTCCTGATTTTTGACAAGCAGCAAAACCATCATGTGACTTGAGTACAGCTTGGAGCTGTCCCAAAGCACCCTTGGATGAGTCAGGGTTATGTTTCTCGCATGATCAAATGTCTGTCTTTCAGCGTGCAGCTTGCTTCTTTTGTAGGCTTTCAAATGCACTGTCTGCTGCTTTCTGAGGAGCTGCCATGATACATTTTTTCTGGTCCAAGTGTATACCTGCAGCATGGCCTCTTTGGTCACATAGCCATAGCCTCAGCTAAGAGTCCCTATTGCTGCTGTGGCAGGACTTCTCCAGCTTTCAACCAACAAGATTGAAACCAGTACCACAACATCCAGAAAGAGCACAGCTGATGTATTTTACAGTCTTTTTGTTAGCAGTCTTTTGATCAATGTTATTTTGTTATAATTTTTTCAAAGCACTTGAAAGAGAGGGTCTACCTTTGAGTCTTCCTATTCAATGCAGTGACCTGTATGATCTATCACAGCAGGCTGGTAAGAGGAAGAGGACTATCCCCTTTCACCAGGGGGAAAGCTGCAGGAAAGAAAATAAAAGTATTTGCCCAAAGTCATGTGGGAGAATCTGAACATTAGCCATGAGCTAGTTCTTCCTCTTAGTGTATTTTCTTGTGCTGAGCAGGAGCTTGGGAACTTTCTAGGCTATAGTAGGTAAGTTCCTGGAGTAGGTCTGGAAGTGGTAGCAGATCATATTAGACACCATTTTGCAGCAATAACTTGGTCCTCTGAATTTTGAAAAATAATGATGATTTTATGGGTTCTGCTTGCAAAGAAAACCTCAGAAACTGGAATCACAACAGACAGAGCAAAGAGCTTGCAGCAGTAGTTCTGAGAGGTCCAAATGGTCCATTCATTTCAGCAAGATAACTCAGCTGGCTAGTAATGGTAATTTAAATGTCGGACTTGTTAGCAGTTTCATTCCTAATGAAAGACCTGGCTTTATAGATAGCTTTACTGGATAGCTTTCCCGATAAAACCCTACTAATGGAATCACAGTAATACTAGCAAAAAAGTGCTAGGGCTAGCACAGTTTACAGTGGTTCAATGTGTGAAATGAGCTATACTGACAAAAGCACTTTTGGACAATATAACTGCTTCTATGGTACCCAGCAGATTTGTGGCAATGGATTAAAACTAGGCAGCTGAAGGGGCTATTGCCCACAACTTTGATTTAGGTCTATTTCACTGCCTAGCAGCATCTGTCAGGAAGGTGCAGACAGACACCTGGGTTATCTAATTTTAATCTGTTGTTGCAGGTGCGTCAGTACACCAAACCAGGACTTCAGGCAGCATAAGAATGGTTTTTACAAATCAGATGCACACCTTTGGATTTAACAAGTATAACTAATTCAGATAAAATTTCTTACGTAGTTTTGTGTATGAAGATATCCACATGCATAATACACTGGCATGTGGTCACGTAAGTGGCATGTTTGCTTGATGGCAGAAGTGGTATTACTTTTTCCTGATAAAGAACTAGCTAAACCAAGAAACGCAGCAGAGATACTGAATACATTCAAGCTGCACTCAGGGGCTTTGTCAACACAGTTGTATTCTGAACATTTATGTAGTACATTGCATATATCATCTCAAGTAGGCATATTACATGGCCTCTGCCTCTACTGTATATGGAAAGACTTGCATATACATTGCCATTTAAATCCCACTCAGATATCCTAATTATTTTCTTAACATTGGCTAGGTACGCCTGAAACTTTGAGTTTAAATGCAGAGGAGAAACTTAGCAGTAAAGCTGTCTATCAAGTATTGCTTGAATTTTCTGATTTGGTGAGAGCAGTGTGAAACCTAGCATTTCTGAATTCCACTTTTCAGCGTGAATGTTTGGATTTGCATATCCATAGAGCTGAATGAAATCTACCTTGACATGTTCTGCACCAAGGTTGCTCTCCAAGCTGCTTTTCAAAGAAAGTAAATTTTCTGTCTTCTGTTAGCAAAGTGACATGTGCTTGTACTTTATGGATGAAGTTTAAAGACTTTAACCCTGGTTCCCAGTGTGTCATTTTGCATGTATTTTATATACTAACCTGAGTCTGTTTTTCCTCCTCTGCATCACAACACTGATTGAATCTAAATAACCTCTCCTTGCATCCTGCTAACTGTTCCACTCTGCAGGTCCAGAGGGAATGAATGCACGAATGCATTATCCTTAGGCTGAAACTAAAGGCCTTCAGTCAGCTCTGCCTCTTTCCAAACTTCTGCCAGCATGGGTCCAGGGGGACCATGGAAATAAGGGCCAACACCCTCTAATAATGAACGATAGTGTCACTCTGAGTAAATGACCAAGGCTGTATCACCAGGATGTCATCCTCTTTCTTCACAGAGCTGTAAACGTTAGTCCTGGGCACTCAAGTCATCTCAGAGCTTCTGCTGTCAAGAGGAGCACTCACATGTTACTCTTTGTTATTCATCTTCAGGGAGGCATCTGTAACCTTCCTTCTTTTACTGTAAAATAGCAGTTTTCCTTAAGTTGGCTTTCAGCCTTACCTACCATCAGAGCAGCATGGGCACAAAAGGAAACAGTGTGGTTTGTCTGCTAATGCATAGGGCAGGAACTTGGGAGTTATAGATTCCCATCCTGGTTTTGTCACAGGTTTGGTAGGTGAACCCACAGCATAATAGTAAATTGAACTCTTTGTGCTTGTTGTCCGAGGAAAGGGAAACACTACAAATGGCCTTAAGTTTTCTAAAGCGTGTTCTTTGGACATTGATTATATATTTTGTAGAGTGTTAAGCTGTCAGTTTTTGTCAGAAATGATAATAGAAAACACATTTCTTACTCAAGCAGCCATTGAATTTAAATACAGTTTTGCTTAAAAAAAGCACGGTTTTAAGGCCAACCAGTATTTTGTACAGATTTCACCGAACACGGACACTTTTAAAAATATTCTTTTGTAGAGCAGCAGTCATGCACAAATTACAAAATACCTTTTTGAAACTGCAGATACAGGGATACAGTGTGCAAATGTTTGAAGTGCCTGACTTCCGTTAAGAATTTTGTTCAGTGGGGTGAAATCCTAACTGTGTTAAAATCAGCAGGGCTTTTGTCATTAGTTCCAGTAGGCTACTAAATTTTCAGCTGGGAATAGTTTTCCAGATCGGGTGCAACCTTCTCAGCTTCTTTGTGGTTATAGAATTATGTCCAGGCAGAGCTAGCATAGATGGAGCATGGCTTTTAACTATGAATTTGAAAATGCTTTACTAATTCCCCTAGCAGTTGCTGTTCATGAACTAGTGTTTCTGCCCATTTTAGGGGTAAGAAAAAGGAATAAAAACCCCCCAGTTGTTCAAGATTGCACAGAAAGAGTCATAAAATTGAGGGACAAAACTGATCAGTTGCAAGCTCTGGCTATCACAATTCTTCTTGACTCAAAAACTGAAAGGAAATATTCATGCTGTTTAGTGCCAGAGAGGCTGGAATCTGCATGTAACACTCAGAAGATACGAATAGCACATTGAAACGTGGTGTACATTTCTTTCTAGTGCTGACTTGCTGGTTTTCATATCCCTTTTTGTTCTGTCTCAGCTCTCTACGTTTTTTCTTTGATGCCTGTGCTGCTCCTTTTAGAGCTTTTTATGGATTTAGAGGGCACTGAAAAAATCTACAGCAACTTGTTTGGCAGTAAGCATAAGTGATGGATTTGAAAAGCAGAAAGGTTAGATAACTATAATGGTGCATATATATAAATAAAATGTATGAGCAATAGAGGGTTGTTTGCCCTCTGCCCTTGGAGGAGGAATGGAGGTGGCTGCAAATCAAAACAATAGAAATTAAAGGTTAAACTGTACAGAAAATACATTGTTTCAAATCCACTTTTAGCAGAATGACCAAAAAGCTTTTTTTGTCAATTAGACTTTTTTTTTCTTTAAGCCTTTCTGAAGTATCCATTTACGCTGCGTCTTCTAATGCATAATGCACAAGTGTCAGAAGGTCACAGCTGGGTGGGGAGACTGTGTTTTCCTTTGTTGCTTTGAGAGAGTTTGTAGCTCCTGCTATATCTGACTCTTGTAGGAAGAGCAGCTATTTAGAAAGCCTCCAGAGCCAAGGCTTTGATGCTCAAAGCGCTGCTGAGGGCTCCCAGTTTTCGGAATAGAATGATGCCTTGACAACTGCTGTCTGGATTTTTTTGTTGGTATGTTATATGAGTCTGGCTGAAACAGCTTTGTGAAAAGCAGTCTTAAATGAAGCTTCTTCAGTTAGGATCTATTGTCTATAAGGCTCGTCAGTATTGAAACGCTTTTTGTTCATTGGTCTAATAAAATCTCCTGCTCATGGTCCTGGCTGTGGCTTTAGGAAGTGGAGGTGGAACTGCAATTCCTGTAAAGAAAGATAGCTTAATCCCTGGGTGTAGAATCAGGAGGCTTATGATGGAAATGTGTTCCTTACAGTAAGTTTACATTTTTTTCCCCTTAGCAAATCATAGGTTTCTGGGCCAAAAAGGGAGGAGGGAGAATTGCAAACCTACAACTCAGGGTAAATTAAAGCAGATTCATACAGTTAATGTCAGCTATCGCTTTCCCCTCCCATCTGGTAATAATCAATACCAGGCATAACATAAACAACTCACAGTGTATTTTGTGTGCGTGCATGTGCGCATGTGTGTGTCCTGTACTCCTGTTCCATTTTGAAACCACATCTGTACTTTATTAGGGAGCTGATTGGACATGATTGTTACCAGCACTCCAAACTCGCAGTGTCGCTCTGCTCCACAGTGATAAATATTTAATATGTTTGACTCTGTGCACGCAGAATAAAAGGCTGTGTCAGAAATGCAGTTGAGTCACTCAAACCTGTAGAGGCCATCACATGCAGGGGAACACAGGCCTGCACATATACACACACACACAAACAGGATCACCCTCTGTCTCTTGTTCAGTCACTGGATTTAATGTTTATTATCGTGTGGAACGCTCTTATCCTATTTAATCCTGTCTAGATGGCTCTAGAATTTCAGACAAATACCCTGGCTGAGAAAATGTAATCCAATAGTACTTTGTTTTAGGGAGCTGTTGAATGGGATATAGCAGACCGATTCTGTTTTAGCTATTAACTTTTTCCTGTGTATCGTGCTGTTCACCTTTTCCTTCTTCAGTAGTTATCCTTGTTTCCTTATGTGCTCTTGCAACAGTGACAGAGCTCTCTGGCTTAGCTGGGCAATTGATTTAAGTAATATCTTCTGAACATAGGTGTGCAGCAACAGGGATTATGGTGCATTTAACTTTAATCATTTCGTCAGCTTAAGAAAGAACTACTAGAAAATGTAGAGAAGGTGTAATATTCCTTTCGAATCTCTGTCACGGAATTGTTCCAGACATTTGAGTTACTCCATGACTGCATCCATAAATAATAAGTTTTTGAAGGGAGCATACTAGGAATAGCTGAGCTGTGTGGTGATGAACTCATGGTGAGCTAAGCAACCTGTCTGAGAGAGAACTGAGAACTAAATTAAAATAACCTTTACTTCTCTCCTCCCCTCCCACCTGCATGCCATACTCCAGGGAAAGAACCATTATTTTGCTTGACAATAGTGAACGCAGTATGTCAGGTATTTGATTGACAGAGAATAAAGAAAAGTGTTTTGCTGTAAGGCAATTAAATATATGTTGCAAAACATGATAGATTTGAAAGTCAATGGATCCAGCGTTCAATCTAGCAAACAATTTATCCAGCTTGATTTGTCTGTCAATATTTAGAGCTAGTCAATATTTCCTTTTATGAAGGAACACTTGTACTTTAAAATGTTGTTTAACTAAATTATTTTCTTTTGCAGAACAAAAATATTTGATAAAAAATCATATGTTCTGATTTTGTGCTGAAATGTTAATTCACTTCATATCCTAGTATGAATGCTTTACTATGGCCTAAGATGCATTCAACTTTATAATCTTTTAATACAAAAGTCAGAAAAAAGACTATCTATATTTTACATCACCATCCCCCCCCTGCCCCAAATCAAACCATTTGTTCTGTCTTGTAATAAAACAAAAAATGCAAGAAACATCAAAATCCAAAATTTTAGACCTAAACTTTCTGCTTCAAGAAAATGCTTTTGGGAACAACATCACAGAAATTTATGAGCAGTTATCACTTATTAATAAAGTTGTAAATTATCTTTAGGTACTACCCAAGTAAAACCTATCGCACCCTATGATTTCATTATGGACTGGTAAAGAGGCAAGCCTTGGATACTCTTATTTTTCTAGTCTAGATAGGAAAAAGTCTGCTCATGGGAATTACATTTATCAAGTGACCAGAACACTAAGCTTTTTTCCTGGTGTTTTTGTTTTAAACCAAGAGCACAATGTATATTGAGTTGACACCCCCTCCAAAACAAACAAACAAACAAACAAACAAAAAAGAAACCCCAACAACCAAAAAACAAACCCCAAACCAAACCCAACAACAAAAGACCAAACCCATACATTATCCTGCATAGCTCTTTTCAGGCACTGGCTGTGCATAAAGGAAACACAAACATGGGAAAGGTGATGAGCAAAAAGACAATGTATGTTGTCTGATACTAAACATGATTGTCAGGAATAGGTGCCCTGGGTTTATGGTGAATGCTGTGGGTTGACTCACCACAGTGAGTCCTGAGGTGTACTTGGTAATGCACACTGGTTGATACTGTTTTCTTCAGTGCAAAGAGGATGGCTAGCATAAAATAAAGCTGGAACAGGAGATGCACTCAATAATAGGTACAGAAGAAATTACAGTTGTTGTTGAGCTCTGAGCACATACATTAGTTTACTCAGATTAAATACAGTATTGGAATTATTGATTTGTAATCTGAAATGGCAAAGGAATACATTTTCTGTCTGCTCTTACTTTGGTATGGTCAGTGACTAGAGTGATAATGGATCTCAGTCTTTGTGTAAAAGGCTCATTCCTTAAAATAAACAGTGAAATGATGGCTCTCTTCCCCTGCTGCTTCTAGCACACAGAGAGAAAATAACGCTTCAAACCTCTTGCTATGCCAGTTCTTCTTCTGAAAGCATTCATCCTACTACTGGAAAAAAATCTGTCAATAATTCACGGAAAACACACCCATAGTTCACATTCTGACCTTCCATTTTGGTAACAGATCTCCCTCCAACTCTCACAGGGCCAGAATGAAATGTTTTATCCGGTGTGCAGGATAGAAATCTTCTGCCACAGCAAACAGGAGCTTCAGTATGTGTTTTGCTCTGTTGAGTTGTATATCAGGATTGCATGTAAGACTTTATATTAAACAAATAGTGTTGTGTTGTTTAGTTTTTTTGGAAAGTAACATTTAAGACATGACCAGGTAGTTCCTTTGTCTACTTAGATGTGTTTGAAGTCCTGTTTAATCCTATTAGCCTGCAGTACGTGCTAATGTAGATAGAGTCAGCAAGCCCTTTGCACGTCTTATTTAATGAGAGTTAATGTACACTTATGTGCCTTACTGATCTGACATAGCTTGAGAAAGGAATTGCAATTAGCTACACCTTTACACAATTACTTCTGTTCATCCCATAAAGTGGCACATCCTGGCATTTTAGATTTACTCCCGAGCTTCAGAAAACACAAACTTTTTTTTTTTTTAAATATATTTTTTTCAGGAGTGTGGTCTTGTTTGGACAATGTCAGCCAGTGGAGTAGGGTGGTCTCAATCCTGGCAGGTGGAACCGTGTCTCTCCCTGGCTAATACAATGCTTGGGTTATAGAGCTTTGGAGGGGTAAAACAGTGCACAGATCTTGTAGACAAAGGCTTTTGTCATTTTAAGGAATGCAAATATTAGTACCCCCTTGAATGTCAACTATCATCTAACCCTGAGATACAGGTGATGATACCTAAGATCAAGTACTTTTATTTCATTTCAAAGGTGGAAAACTTTTCTAAATGCTGGCTGTTCAACAAGATAAGGCCTAAAGAGGTCTATTACTTGCTCTTGCAGGTTTCTTGTAAACTTATGTTCTACGTCATTCATAAAATACACTAAAAACCTCAAACAACCGAATCTGCCAGATAATTCTTTTCAGGCAGTGTTTATGTAATGAAGTAACTACTTGTTACTCAGTATCTAAAACAGTTATAATATTCAGTCATTCCTGTTTTTAAAGAAGCAAAGTAATTGTGGAACCTTAAAACACTATCTTTAAGTGAGTCATTTCCTTTTGGATTGGTACTGCTTAGTTGAGGTCAAAGGATTTCAGTTTCTCCCAGCTCTGTAACTGTAAAATACATACTTTGATGATGTAACGTGATGAAGAGATCTTAATAGTTTATGTCTATGGTGAAATAAAATTTCCAAAAGAAGCAGAAACTTTTGAGTATGACTGCAAGTTGCACTTTATGCAGCATTCTGCCTCACTCTTCCTCTCCTTAAGAATGCATTAAGTTTTTCTGAAACAAAATGACAGAATAATAACTGGGAGATCTCTTAGGGCATGCAGCATTCTGGGAAGTAAATGTATTTAGATAATATTAATTTGGTCCCAAAGGCAAAGGGATCTCCATCTGCTCAAACCCCTCATTACTTATCTTATGAAAGGCTCCACATGAATTTTTAGTGGATTCTTAATCTCCGTAGGAATGGTTACTACCCTGACATTGCAAGCCAGTGTCACTATCTAAAATTCCAACTATCCCTGATTTCCTTATGAACCTGTTTGCTTACGCTTAGTTTCCAACACATCCCTACTCATGTTACATCTTGAGATATGCTTTAATTAGTTTTAGTCAGTTTGGAAAGGAACTGTGAGCTTACTGGAGCATTGTCAGCAGGCAGCATGATTTTGTGCTCTTTGATCTATTTGGAAGTCTTATGTATGCTGATTCATAAAGGCTGGAGGATCTAGCCATACTACAGCCAAGTCAACAGTAGCAGCAAGAAATCACGTTTCATATGTCATGGCTTCTGTGATGGTTTTGGCTGGTTTAGAGTTATTCTTCATAGTAGCTAGTATGGAGCTATGTTTTGTGCTGGAAACTGTTGCTAATACAGGGATGTTTTAGTTATGCTGAGCAGTGCTTATACAGAGTCAAGGCCTTTCCTGCTCCTCATACTACCTTGCCAGCGAGTAGGCTGAGTGTGCACAAGAAACTGGGAGGGGACACAGCTGGGACAGCTGACCCCAACTGACCAAACTGACCAAATGGGATTCCAGCCCATAATGACAATACGCCCAGCATAAAAAGGTGGGGGAAGAAGGAGGAAGGGGAGACATTTGGAGCGATGGTGTTTGTCCTCCCAAGTAATCGTTACATGTGATGGAGCCCTGCTTTCCTGAAGATGGCTGAATACTTGCCTGCCGATGGGAAGGGGTGAATGAATTCCTTCTCCTGCTTTGCTTGCATGTGTGGCTTTTGCTTTACCTATTGAACTGTCTTTATGTCAACAGACGAGTTTTCTCACTTTTACCCTTCTGATTCTCTCCCTCATCCCACTAAGAGGGAGTGCGTGAGGGGCTGTGTGGAGTTTAGGTGTCAGCTGGGGTTAAACTGTAGCAGCTTCATATGAAGGAATGCAGGGAACTGAAAACTCTCCCATTTAGCAAACATGAGGAATAGGGCATTCAAAGCTGTTGTCCAACAACTCCTACACCACCAAAAAGAAAGAGTCTTCCTAGAGGCAATAGTGACATCAGCATCAGCCTGAACCCCAGCACACTGGTAACAGTGATTCCTATAGGAACTCTTAAGTAAATCTTTTCTGTTCTGAGAGATGATGATTTTTGAAGAAGTAGGGAATGTTTCGTCACTTTAGGTTACCGCAGACCCATCCACTAGTTTGGGACTTGGCCTCTAAAAAATGTTTCATGATGGTTGGTAACAAGCTCAACTGTACTTTTAAGATGTTCTTTGTTTTGGTTGGTAGATTTATGTCCTCTAAATCCAAGGCAAATCTATGATCTATAGCTGTAGAAATGCTAAGCTTTTTGAAGGATTCCCATCAGACGAATGTCTGATGATCATATTCAAATTATTTGGTGTTTGCTAGTTGCTCTTAGATACCCAAAATCAGTTTCATGTTCAATAGTAATAACGTGTGTTTGCATAGATTTTCACTAGATTTCAGATAATTCCATTTAAAATAAATATTTATGAAGAGCTTGCAGATCTCGTATCTTACTTTAGTTAGGTTCTATGATTCCATGAGGGCAGAATGCAAGTGTAGTTCTTCATTGGAAACTTCAATTACTATTGGGAAGGTCTAATTTAGCACTGCACTGCTTCTGAAATGATTGCTTGTAATCAATCAGATCTGTTAAATGGGGGATTGACAGATTGACAGATGAATGGTCCTAAAAAACTTTGATGTTATTCTGTTATGTGCTGCAAAAAAGCAAAATTGAAGAAAAAGAAAAAATCATTCAGCAAAATTGTGAGTGAGAGATAAGCCTGGCAAAGGTTATCATGCGTTATTAAATGGATGAATAAGATGATAGGATATGGTCTGTTCTGCAAGAAAGAGAAAATAGAATCCCCATCCAGAAATTTTGTCCACTGCTGGGTCACTGCAGGTGAGCAACCTGTCTAAGTGGGCTGCTTGAAGCAGTTGTTTCAGCCTTACCTCTTTAACACACCCATTTCTTCCCTCTCTGTCTTCATTGCATTATGCTGTCCTCTTCTGTTGCAGGATGCACCCCTACCTAATTGTCAGGTTCATTAGTTACTACAAAAAGAATAGACCCCTTGAAAGGGCATCTAACTGGGTTAGTGAGTAGTGATTGGTGGGTATAGTGTAACAGTCATTCAGATATCCTTCACCAGCTCTCTCTTGAATACTGTTGGTAAGGGGGGGCAATCACTCTGTTGCCTCCTATTAGTTATCTTATTCACTTCATGCTAGTGTTTATGGATCCATATCTATCTCTTAACCTCTAACATCCTCTTGAAACCGGCTTGTGATGATGTCTTCCCACTTACTCCCCAAGGAAGACAAAAAGGAAAGGTAGATAAGATTAAAGACCATGTAGAACAAAGCAGACTAAACTGTCTCTGCCTTATATTACAGGCATCAACTCAGGAAAACTGCAAGCTTTTAAAAGAGAACTTCCAAAAAAATGTAATATGTTCCAGAACTCTGCTTTCAGTCAGTATGGCTACTCTGGAAGCTGCAGGCCGCTTTGGTGCAACTGTGTTACAAGTGTGGATGCTACTGCAGAAAAGTGGAAGAGTATCCCAGCCAACTTTAACCTAGATGTCTCAAGGACCAGTATCTGATTATGCATGATAACCCAGAGCAGAGGGTAAGCATGGAACAACTATTCACTTCCTTTTCCAGTACAAAAAGTGGCATTAGATTAGGCTATCAGGCGACAAGTTCAAACCAAACAGAAAGGAGACAATGCATTAGAAAACACACAGTAAAACTGTGGGATTATGTATATACTAAAAGTGGACATAGGATCAAAATTTGGAAACGTATATTTTGTGGAAAGAAGTCCATTGTGGGCTTTCACACACAAACATAACAACTCTGACACAGGAAGTATCTAGCTGCAAATTGATAGTGACTTGGTAAATATTTAGGACATTACTGTGTGCCTTCCCTGTTTCTTCACTCTGTATCAGGAATCCATATTTGACCGCTCTTGGAATAAGTGTAATAAAATAGTTATTGAATGACAATTTTGTATAGGCAGCATGAGAACACCCGGAAAAATCTCTCCTTTAGTGAAATTGTAGGCAAAGAGGCAGGAATCAGAGGCACTCAGGCTGCAGCGGGGGAGAAACAAGCACTGGTGACAATATCCTGGTGAGTAGAAGGCTGCTAGAGATGATAGTGTGGGACAAAAAGAGAACTGGAGGCCATGGGCTGGCTGTCTCCAAAAAAGCCCATAACAATACTACAGAGCTCAAAGTCTCAAGACAAACAGGTGGGAAAATGAGTCCTGAAGACTACAGCAATGATCTAGGACCTATCATGAAATGAAAAGTCTGTCTGGAGTTACAGTGCATTTTATATGAAACACTGAATTGCTCAGTCAGGGCCTGAAACCTGTCACCTGACTGGTGGGACTTTAACTGCTAAAAATGCAGAGGAGGACTGAGAATGATTTCTTGAAAAATACTTTATTTTTAGAAATCCCTTTAACTGAAGTTACATGAATATTATATGCAGTATTACTCAAGAATAGGCAGCAAGTGGAATGATCAACGGTTTACTGTGAAAGAGTATTACTGCACTAATGTACTCAGTCCCTGATGAGGTCAATGCTCTTACTACTAAGATGGTAATTTTGGGTGCCCTATGACTGGGGTTGGGGCTTCCCTGGTGCCCCTGGCTGCCCTGCTCCTGGCTGGGAAGATGGGACAGGTCCTGGCTTCCAGGTCCTGCTGTGACTAACCCCAGGGAGCCCATGACACTCTTGGCACTTCTGCTGCTTTCAAATGAGTGTGACTATGCCCTTGCTCCTGCAGGTATAGCTTTGGGGTGTTATTGAAAGATAGGACTTTTGGTTAAGAGAGCCAAAAGGTCAGGGGCTCAGGATCCTAGAAGGTTTTAAAAGCAAGTATGGTCATTTAATTTATTGATACTTTTATTTGATTTACTATTTTATTGAGGCGGAAGTGTGCTAGAAATACACAGAAACATCACTCATGTAATGTTTTAATATGTAACTAAAGAAAAACTGCTACAGCTTTTAGACCCTCAAATGCCCCTGACAGTGTAATATTGATGAGAGAGAGAAACAGAAAATGACAGTGCGACTTGGACATTTTCTGTAACTCCATCATATGCAAATTTGGAGATCTTCTACTTTTGTATTTGTTGCAGTTCCAACCAATTTAAATGGATTTGTGCAAACCTGTACCATCTGATGATTTGGCCTGTGCTTTATGACTTGCAATGCTTTCAGAGGGTGCGAGATTGATATTTTTGACATGTATGATTGGGTAATCTTCTCACATACAGATTTCTAGTGCTTTCAGTGCAATAAGCCCGGGAAACGAACCTTTGTCTCATGAATGTTGTCTACATTTAGTTTGTATCTGAGTCTAAACTGTAACAGTTGCTCTGTCACCTGATGACCCCTCACCAGCCAGGAAGAGGAACTCATAAAAGGAGAGGATACCCATGGGTTGAAGCAAAAAACAGATTTCATTAAATAACACCAATACCAACCAAACAATTATACTCAGCCAAATGAATATGCAGCAGTCACAACTGACAGGAGAGCAGCCCACAGGAGCAGGGAGTAGCCAGGAGTGAGAGGAACCCCACATGAACTCCCCTTCCTCAGCAAACCTTCCCCCCTTTATAATGCCCATGCCATGATGGGATGGGCTACACTTGTAGCTCACTCAGGTCAGCTGCCCTGGCTGACCTGAAACTGCTGATGGCCTGTCTGGCATGGCTGGGCTGGGATTCTGTCCCAGCCAAACCAGACAAAAATAAATGTGGTCTTCAATTCATGGAGAATAAACTTTAAATGTGATCACATCCCCTAACATTTCTGTCTCTTGTTCTAAAACTAATAAAAAGCTATTAAAACATCTGCGAGGGAAAACATCTTCAAAGAGCTTTGGGATCCTCAAAACCAAGTGCATTGATATTATTATTAACACAAGCGCCCAAGTCTAATTGGAACATTACATTTCATTATGGGCAGCAAATTCACTATCACTACAAAGTAATTAACAGTCTGACCATCTGTTACAGGTATAATGATAACTGACAGTTTTATGTGTATCTAACATTGATATGATCTGTCTTTGCAGTCCTGTGTTTGCCACTTAATTTTGTTATTTTCTTCAAGCAATAGCAATATATTAAATTTTACTGAAATAATACATATTTACTGATTAAACTTACTATTTCTTCTCATGTTTTCCTTCTTTAGTTATTACCCCCAGTCATGATCCTGAAGACTTTAAAATAATCAACATATGCCACTAAATGGGAAAGAAATGCATTTGTTTTCAAAGATTCTTTCTTCCAAAGCAGCATGTCATACAGACTGAGAGCAAAGGTCTGTTGAGCTTGCTGTTTCCTGTTTTGATGGTCGCTCATAGATGGTGCTTAGAGGGAGAACAAGAATCAGGGCAGGCACAGAACAAAACTCCTTTGAAACCTCCTAGTTTAAGGCATTTAACAGGGCAGACTTTCTAAGCCAGAGGCTGTTATTTGTCCATTGTGTTTAAAAGCTTCTAGTGGACCTGTCTTCTCTGATTTTTGTCCAGTTCTTTTTTGAACTCGTTCAGACTTTTGGCCTCAACAGTTTACTGTGTCAATGAGTTGGACAGTTTGTTATGTAATGTGGTTTTAAATTTGCTACCTGGAAATTTCATTGGATGCCCTCCAGTTTCTGTATTGTGAGAAAATATACATTCAGTTCTCTCATCTTCGTTTTCTGTGGCTGACATCAAAATCACTGGGAAGCAAGGATTCTTCTGGGGTTTGAATGAGAGCTATGATATAATTAAATAAGGAAACATCCATTTTTATTTGTGAACACAAAAAATTAAAAAAATAACTTATCCCAAGAAACATGGTGAAAGTATTTTCTGTCCTATGATACAATTCTACAGTCAGAATGGGGTCAAAACTGTAATGCCTCAAAGAGTTGACTGCTGGACAAAGAATGATGATGGTGACTTTGATATGCTTCCTAACAAATGCATGTCTCTAACATGTATCTTATGCAGATAGCCTCCTTTAAATGCATGAAAAGATAAGAATGAACAGATCTATCAGTAGACAATGAAAAAAATCTGTGAGAAATGAGCTTATATCAGAAATAGTTCTAGTAAAATAGTCACAGAGTATGTTAAAATATATTCATAAAAAGAGGAGGCTGACTTACTGTCGTACTGTAAGAATTTGCATGAGTCCTTGTAATTCATAAAATGTGGGCTTTCCCTAACTCCGTAGTAGAGATGGCAGCACAACTGAGGACGACAGTTAATGGGCCTCATACTCTTATATCTTCTAAACATTTTTGTTGCAAAATGTTGATGGGTTTCTTGGATGTTTCCTGTATTTCTCCTGTATTTCCCAAATTTGGCTAAGCTGTGTCTTCACATGCTCAGAAGATTTCTCCAGTTTAACAGCCTTTTAATGCAGAGTTGAATTTCCCAATAGCTCCTAATGTAGGATGAACTGCATAAGTACAATTTAGAGAGAGAAACCAAGAGTGCACCAGCAAGGGACTACAGAGGGAAAGCTACACTTTCCCCGTGATGGCTCTTGGCAAGAGTTAGAGCTGGAGGGTATGCTGGTACCAAACTGAGAGCTTGTCTCTCCTGTCCTGCTAGTGAGCCCCTCTCCCCTTCCTGCTTTTCTCCTTCCATCTAGACAATGTTTGATCCTGAAACAAAGGGAATAAAAGCCAGAAGGTGTAAACACTTAGAAAGAGAAGTGTGGTAAAAAGGCTGGCTAGACTGGGAAGAGAAGTGAGTTCTCTTCCTGTGACTGCAACAAAGCATAACGTATCTGAGACCCTTTCTGTCAGGGGCAATGTGGGCTGCTCCACAAGGGCAGGGATTTTGGTGGCGGCTGCCCACCCATCTGGCAAGGCCATGCCCTCCTCAATGGGGTGCAGTCTTACAATTCCCAAAGAGCAGAGCAGGTTTAACTCTGGAAAATAAAGTCAGACATTGTCTAGATTGAAGCCCAAAGTGATGAAGTCCCGGGGTGGTCAGACCATGGGTCAGGATCAGGGGTCCCGGTCAATGGTACATGGCCAGGCACAGGTGTGACTACCACGTAGTTATGACATGGCCCCGGTGGAGTTTAGTGGCAAGAGTCATGGCTAAAAGCAGCTCCCAAAGGAAGGGAGGATCCCTTTCTGGAGCCTCCCCACAAAGATTTTCTTCAAAATGGCTCTTATCAGCAAGCTGGCCATGTGTAGCCAGCTAGACTCCCAGAAGGAGGGGTGTGCACTCAAGGTCCTGACATGCTATCAGCAAATGTATGAGTACGCCATTGCTAAAACATATTTTCCTATTTTTCCCTTCAATTAGAACTATGAAGTTTTGTCTTAATTCAGAGGTATTTGGCAGCTCTGGCATTCTGTTTGCTCAAAGACAGAGAGAGATTTATGAAGTTAAAGATAAAAGCCCTGCTGATGGTTCAATGTCACTGTGTTGCCACGTAATAAATATAGTTTGTGATTTTAAATTCCATGAAACATCACCAGCTTAACTTGAATTTGTTAATATCATCTCACATTTAATCATTTGATGACATACTTTTTTTTTCTCTTAGGCTCTACCTCATTCAGTATGCTGTGTGGATGGCTGTATGTGGATAGCTGTTGCAAAGTAAAGATGCTTTATCCTTTCATTTTTGTACACAATTATGAAATACATAAAGGAAGAAGATTTTTTATTGGTATTTATAATTATAATTTATAATTTATCGTCTTTGTATATGGACTAGGCTTCATTTATTGCTGCAGAAATTCACTGTTGCTTACATTGAACATGGAGGATACTCAAAGGACGAGGTCAGGGCTCACAGGAATAAAAAGGATATTGCTAGATTAAAGCAGTTGGCTCCTGTGTAGGAGAATTCTCTCTGTCATGACAAGTTTAACTTACTCCTGTTAACTATAAGCCAGAGCTTCAAAGAAAGTGCGAAACATACACAGCTGCTACCAAATTCATTGGAAACTGAGACTTGAGTACAGAAATAGCTATAAGAATCATAAGTACTCTGCAAAAACAGATACTACTCATCTCTGGGTAGCACTCCTGTAACTGTTTTGCTTGCCAATCTCTAAATTGGGTTAAGCCCTGCTGCCTTTAAAACTTCATCCCTCCTCCCTTTTCCTGGCAGTAGAAATGTGAACATAAATTATATATTTTTTTAAGCATTCAGATACTGTAATGAATGACACCATAAAAAAATCCATAATGAAACTAATAATTTTCTATTTAGAGCATGGTCGTCTATATTCTGCACATCTTACAACAATGAGGACTGAGTATTCCTTTTGCAGCCCCTTGTGTACCTAATAATTTGTTGCCGGTGGAGATCATACCATGAATCAGCTAAAGAGCCTTCAGGTCTTTGTTAAAGCCCTAAAGAGAGCACCTGCTTCTGTCTTCTGACAAAACCAATTAGCACATTTTGTTTTTCTTTAGTGGACATAACAGCATTAGTCCTTCTCCATTCTCCTAGCCTGATCTTTTGTGTAATGTACTTGCCATTCAGAACATGTTTCCCCCTGCCCCCAACTAATGAACAGAAGCAGAGCACCAACTGGAGTCTTCAAAAAAAGGCTCCTGATAAGGTGTTCAGCTGTTACTGCCTGAATTCACATGAACAGCTTGTATATATATTAGATTTTTGGGATCAATATGCTTTGAACTCAAGCTTTGACAACAGAAGTTTGATTTGATTTATTCTGACCTTGTCTCTGCTAGGGTGAAATGTCCTTGAGAATTCTGTGTCATCAAACTTGTGCAAGCTTCACTTTCATTTTTAGATTTCATGATGACAACAAATATTAGGAGGAAATCAAGTCTGAGTTGAGCACAGAGAATTTAATAGTGTCCTTATCTTCTTTAACTCTTGCCTATTGCATGGAAACTGAATTTTTGTCTGTTTGACATTATGCACTACTTTAAATTAGACCTACCATAACTTCCTATATTTTCCTTAAACTGTGTACAGCTGTATTTAGACACATAGGGTGTTCATACAGGATTTTGTTGCTATATGAGATGGATACTTTCAGGATGAGTTTGGTCCTTTAAAGTTTTCTGAAAATAATTTCTATTTCTTGATGTAATTTTTGGTTTATTAATTATCCCTTGATTAGAAGCTGAGCCATAACTCAAAAAATACTCAGTTCCTGAGGAACACAGTTGCTTTCTCTGCTTGAGGGTAGTCCAAAAGCAGCATTTAGAAGTCAAGTTCAAATTAACATGTACTGTCAAAGGTGGACTAGTTGAATAAAACACATCATGTTTCTTGTGTTTGCTAGATGAGATTGCAAGTGTGATAAATTAGGGGTCAAAAATTAAAACTCAGTCCTCCTACAAAAAGCTTGATTATAAACCCATTTTTAAATTACTATGGAAGTTAGGAAACCTATACAAAATTTCTTCAGTGAAACAGTAAGTGTTTTGAGCAACCTGTCCTGGACTTTTCTTAATTGATAGATCACTCTTTTATCAGGGTTAGAAAACTATTAACTTAATTTCATTCCTTTCTGGGTGTATCTGTCTATAGTCCTTTATGGACATTACTGAGGGCTGACAGTGTTTGGCTTCATACTCGTGCTTGAATGTTGATAATTTCAAAGTTCAGCTTCGGCTTTTTTTTTGTTTATTTTGCTGTGGTTTGTCCTGGGAGGTCAAATCCTTTCATATATATTGCTGAGAAACTGGAGTCCTTTGAAGATCATTGTCAAAGACAGTGAAAAGAAGTAGTCTGTAGGCCAAAGTGTGCACATGGGCAGAAAAAAACATGGCAATGTGTTATACACAGGTTATATAGGCAATGTAGGCACTGCTTGGGCAACGTTATAATTTATTGACAATAATCAGTGTTTCATTCTTGACAGATTTTTGCTTGCAACTTTTCAGTCTATGCGTTATGAGGAAAAGCAAGTGTTGTTAAATACTCACTGTCACTATGCTTTGGATCATTTCGTGACTTTCTCTTCTGCTTTTGGGTAATGTCACATTTTGTATGACTTTAAGGACTGTTTCAACCTGTTGCCTCATGAGGGGGGTGTTGAAAAAAGGTTTGCATGGCCTTCTATGCAGTATAGGCCTTAACTTCTGCTTACACTTCATATTTCTTGACTTGTCCATTTTTTCCTGCATTGTTGATTTTGGAGTCTTGTCTTTCGTACGATATTTTTTTTTTTTAACTTCACATTTAATATTTATGATTCTGATTTAAAAGGTGATTTTTTTTATTTTTTCCTGGGTTTGAAAATTAATTATGACAAGGTAACTGAATTATGCTTGTTAGGGACATTAGTGACATGAATAAGCTGACAATAAAACTGAATGCATATAACATAAAAATCAAAGTTATTAACTATTTAGCTGCTTAACTTTTTAGCAAAAACAGGCTAGTTAACTTTGTTGCACACAGTTCCCCTTCTTCCTCTGTGGCAATCAGGTGACACAAGCTGTTAAAATGCAACACTTCCTAACAAGAATTAGAATTCTTTTCCACAAAGTTTTACAGCATAATTAAAAGTAAAATAATTTAGTTACACAACCATGAATTAAGTCTATTTTGAATACTTCAAATGTGTTTTTCAAAGCTGAGGTCCTTGCTGTAGTAAGGCAGACGCAAATTCCTCGGTCCAACTCCTCTGAATGTTTAAATAGCTGTAGCCCAGGTTTGGGATAAGGCTTATCCATGTGGTTTGGCATTTTTTGTTCTTAAACTTGTATATAATACATAAAATAGTTAAATCTTGCTTTGTTTGTCTGTTCTGTTAAGATGTGATCTAGATCTCCATTAAATGGACAATGAAAGGAAGAATGGGGTTTCAGTACTGCTTGAAGGACCTTGAACATATTGCTGAAGGTCACTGGGTTGAGTTTGTTCACCTTCTACATTGGAGTAACCCATCATCTGCAAAAATACACTGAGCTTCTAAATGAAAAGGAATCATGAGCATACATAGGTGTGGGGTTTTCTGTTTGTTTATTTGTTTCCTAGCCTTTTCTTTTGCCACAATTTCCTCACATATAGCTCTCTTCTCTTCTCCTCACACCTCCTACACGTTGCATGTCAAAGGCTGCAAATTACAAAAATCTCCCAGTCTTGTCCTTACTAAGAGAGTCAGCAGAGATAGTAACTTGACAGGAATGCAGACCTAACAGAGTGGACCAACAAGGCTAATAGGGAAAAGCAGCAGGGAGCAAATAAAGAAAGAAAATCCCTGCTGGTGTAATGCAGTAATGTGTGCTGGTCCACATTGAGCTTATGCTCCTGGAATTGAGCATTATGGTGTATTATAGAGAAACAGTGTTGCTGCATGTGATGGTGCTAGTCACAATAAGATCAGAGGCATTTACATCCTTTGGTACCATGCCTGTGGAGTATCTTGCATCCTTTACCCTCTCCATAGAACTGTGATCCACGATATAAATGTCCAGTTTTGCATATTTTTCCTCCTCATGTAGCCATAAAAGTCCCAGCCACGAATCACCTGAGGACTGATGTTTTGCTAATGGTTGAGTCTTCACCATACAGCTGAAATAACGACTGAGAGATGTCTTAAGTGCTCAGTGTCCATCCAGAGATTGAGTAGCGTTAAAATTTGCCACTGTGAACATAGTTAACTATTTCACTGAAGGCCATTTGAGCTAACTTCTTTAGTTACTTTTGTTCCCATAACTCTAAACTGCCCCATTACTTTCCTGAATGACTTAAATGTCTCCCTGCCATCTCCAATGTCTTCTAAAGGTGGATCTGGTTATAATAGTTATTCTTTTACACTACAGACAATTTCATACTTTCAAACTAGAAAGGCAGAGTAAAATAAAGCCTGATGATTTGCTGGTTTCTAGAGATGCCTTTGCACTTACACTGTGTGACTGTATTCGTATACATCTGTGAGGGATGCATGGTTTGCCATGTCACGAATTATAAGGAATACTTGCTGATTTTTTTGTGTAGAGAGTAATTTATTAAAATAGATCCTAGATGAGAGGTCTGAGGCCTTGCTGGAGAACTTAGATTTTATTCAAAGCTCAATACCAGATCTTTGCCTGAGGGCTTATCTGTAATGATGAATCATCTGGTCATGATACCAAGCATGAGGAGAAGCTTGCAGGTGGGAGGAACAGCTCTGGTCCAAAGGATTTCTCTGGATAGACAGTTTTATGTAATGATTTTTAAAAGTCTATGTTTATGAAACAGGAACTGGTGCAGCCCATGTCAAAGTCTGAGTTTGACTAGAATGTATACATAACCTTTAAAAAGTTTCAGAGTATGTTTAAGAGTAAATAAATGTTTTTGATGGTTTGGTTGTAATAAAGGCCTTATAATGTAATTTGATTCAAACAAATGGAGGAACATGAGAAAATACTCTGCTAAGCAAAATACCATCTGTAATTGAGCAAGAAAATCCTCATTTTCGAGATAGTTTTAAAAAGCTGTCTGAACAGGAACAGGTTGCCTAAGGAAGTTGTGGATGCTCCATCCCTGGAAGTGTTCAAGACCAGGTTGGACGGAGCCTTGAGCAACCTGATCTAGTGGGAGGTGTCCCTGCCATGGCAAGGGGTTTGGAACTAAATGATCTTTGAGGTCCCTTCCAACCCAAACTATTCTATGATTCTATTTTCAGTTACAGTGAGATCAAAATAAAAGGGGGGCTTCCCATGATCCCTTGCAATGACACAATGGAAGTATGGAGAGGGACTTTGTTTAACCACTGCAGAGCATAACCTACCTTATTATTCTGTAGGCAGGGACAAGCCGATGTTAAACAATCAGAAATAGCTAAATACCTTTTCTGCACTAGCCTGTGAACTTTCAGCTTATGCTAGAAATAAATTCCAGAAATGCATTCTGGCTTTTCTGACTATGCTGTGTTGCTACTTCTTCAGTATTCAAATGACTAAGTGCATACCATAAACAACACATACTAACACATAGCAAAAAGAATATAATTTTTCTCTTTTCTTCAAGTAATCACTTCACTCTCCTGCAGTGTCCTGTGGTCGCCTCATGAAATTAGAAAGCTCACTGTATTCTTTGTAAACATAGAACTAAAAAAACGATTGGGGGGGGGGGGGGCAGTATTCAACTTTGTTTTTGCAGAGTTTTATTTGTCTCTTGCAAATCAAACTAAGCCTTGTCTGTTTTCATTCATGATATTTTTCAAGATAAAACAAAGATTCTCCAGTGTTATTGGAAGCTGGAAGTTGTTGCAAATGAGGGTTGAAGTACCGCAATGAGAACATCATATTGCTTTAAGTGAGATGATTTTTTAAAATGATGTTCTGTATGTCATTACTTGGTGAGAAACTCATGGGCATAGAGATCAACCAGTCCAAAGCTTAGAGAGGAATTATGGCTCTCGGACAAAAATATTAAAATATTTTAGGCTTCATGGCTTAGTGGCCAGATCCAAAAAATACTTAGAGGTAGAAAGACTCAAGTAGGCTCTTTAATCCCTCATTGAAATAAACTGAAATAAACTCCCAGGAATATCTGAAAACTCCTATAGATGTTATTGCCTTGGCTTGAATGACCTAGATGATTGAGTTCTTTTTCAGAGTTACTCAGGCAGTTAATGGTCCTACCACTTGGCCCACTTTATTCTAGATAGGTTGCAAAATATCTTGAGGTATAGTCGGGCCACTTTGAAAGAGAAGTTACTTTATGTAAAATTCAGACTATGTTCAGTAGAGGAGAGTCTGGATTATCTTCAGAAATGTGAGCCTTAGTACAAGAGCAGCAACATGTTTATGGATTTACTCACCAGGACAGGTTTAAATCAGTTGTTTCCCCACAAAGAAAAGAAACCTGGAAAACTTGGAATACACTTTCATCAGTGTTAATGGGTTAGACTTTCAGGTATGCCATGCTCATAGGCCTAATGAATTTTTGGATAGAAATTCCAGGAAACAAAGGTAAAAAAAGTCTGTGTACTATGCAGATTAATAAAACTTCCAGACTGACAGCTGATAATAATCTGTGTGATACCTTATCAATTATTAGTCTTAAGGCATTATTTCACTTTATACAACAGGTTTGTGCATGGTCATTGTGAACTGTCTGTGTGAGGAAGACTGAATTATTAAGGGGACTAGTACAAAATAAATAAAACCACAGACCATACAAACTGGTTAATTTAGTCAAATAATTAAAAGCAAATTGCTGGTGCTGCGTCGGTCCCCTTGGAGAATTCTGTTTCTGTTTACAGAGTATGTTGTCTGACTACAGTAGGTATTCCAGGCAGAAACAGACTATACTGCGTAAACAGGGAGCTGTCAAACAGTTGATAGCAAATAACTGACTGCAGCAGACTTGCCTGGCACATTCGTTAGACTGTACCTTTGGAAAAGAATTCCTGATCTAGCACTTTGGAGGTGATTTGTTTAGACTGAAAGGGTGATTGCACAGCTACGCAATGACTTGGCTGGTCATTTTAAGGACAGCTGGGAGGGATTCGGGCTTTTCTACACATTTCTTCATCTGTAATAGTTGGATTAGGGAAACATCAAAAAACTTTAACTTGAAAGTACTATACCAGTCTTGCATTTTCTGGGATTTTTTTCTGTAGAAGAGAAACATATTGGTAGCCCAAAAGACAGATGTTTGGTGCTGATGTACAGGTGCAGTCTCTAGAAAGGAAAGAAATGGCTAAGAAATTCAGACATTTTCCTTGTTTTCTGTTTTACTGTGAATGAGGCTGGTTCCTTTAATCCTGAGAAAGGGAACAACAGTGTTAGAATTTGGTAAAGGTGTTTGTCTGTTGATTTTCATCATAGTGTAGTTCAGCAGAGCACAATCAACTTGAGGATGAGGTCCCCTCAAGTACCCTAGGACAGTGGAAAAGCAAAAGGGTCATGCAGATATCCAGCAAGGGACCCTGTGGGAAAGAAGGTGACAGAGAGGAGGAATAAAGGATCGTTCCTCAACAGTGACTGGAAGACTTCTCAATATTTTCTTTCTTGAAGTTATTCAGAATATCAAAAAGCAAATGGAAAGCTTTTATTTCAAGCCAGGCTTTGGGTAAATGTTTAAACAGTGATTCTTATTTTCTTCAGAGTAGGTCACCAATTCGCTGTTTAAAGGGCATGATAACTTTCAATGTTCTGTGCTGGAGACAGTACATGGGAGGGAGACAAGCACATGTATAATAAGGGTCTGTTGGAAACAGATTAAATTTCACAATGTTTTAAATCAATCTTTTGCAATGTATGTACAGGCAAAGGATCAGACTTTAGGATGTGTACGATTGTCAGAGATCTAGTAAAACTATGAAGGTAAGAAACAGGTGTATTATAAATGATCAGTCTGGAAACAGATCCAAGCCTGTAAGGCAAAATGATAATTAAGGGCACCAGAACTTCCTTTCCTATGGCATCATTTCAGATTCAGTGTTTTCCCTGTCTCAGAGTGGTGATACGTTTTACAGCTATCTCTGACTGTAGTGCATCAACAGAGAAGGTGGCCAACTAAAGAATTTGGCAAATAAATTAAACTGATAAAGTAAATTGATAGCAGAAGGCACTTCACAATTTGATTACAATGTAATTTTAATCTTGATTTTAGGTCTTTATAAAAAGTTAACACTTCTACGTAACACAGGTACTTTTCTTGAAAAATGATGCTTGGTAAAAATGTACTTTTCTGCAATAGTAATTTCCATTAATTTTCTTCACACATTGATTTAACCAGCAAACGGAGAATAAGGACTGTAACTGAAAAGTCAAAATAAACATTTATCAAACTTTGCATTCAGGTTTTATAATTTATGTGGAATAGGTCAATATTAGACCTAGCAGAATTTTAATAAAGTACCATCGGAGTCCTAGAAATCCATGCATAATTTATAACAATGCATTGCTTATAACCAGCTATAGCACATACTATGAAGGTCTGTGACACACTTAGGACTGCTATTAAGGATCTCTCAGCTATTCATACACTATTTGTAAACGGGATAATAAATAATACATGCCTAAACCTTTTCTTTATTCCCAATGACATCATCTTGATCACGATTACCCAATTATTCACTATTGTTAGTATTGCTCCTTTTATGTAAATAGATTTTAGAACCTTCCAGTGTTTTTTGTAATTTGGAAGTTTGGTTAGAAATATGCTGCACATTTTCAACTATAGTCAGATGTTTCTAGTCCTCAGATGAAGTGTTCCAATGAAATCAAATTGTATCATCTCTTCTGTGTTGTGGGGGTGATATCTAAGTACAGTTTTAATCGTTGCAAAATGGCTGGTAGCATTATTCCCGACAATGATACAGTTTTTGTGCATCTCTGTAACATGGTATTTATCATTGTCATTCTCTGAAAATCATAATCTAGTATCTTCAGCCTAAAGCAGTCAAATCATTCAATGTGGACAATTTATGCTGTTTTTCTGCTTTTGACTTATTCCTCACAGTCTTTGTACAGTAAGACTTTCTTTCTGACCTTGCCTGCCTTCCCTCTTCTCTCCTTATTACGACCACCACTACCTCCTCCAAATTCCTCTGCTGACTTCCTCTTCTAGTTCCTCTCCCTGGTTGGTAATTTCAGTCCCCAGAAGCTGAAGAAAACAAGCTGTGATAACCCCTGCCCATCCCACCCCCCAAAATGAAAGGCAATGCAAACGAAAACCCAGAAGACCCTGCTTTGAAGCTGTTGCAATGATGAGATTTCAATATGAACATGAAAACGAGGACTCGGGTCATACTGAAGTCCCTGTTGGGCAGCAGAAATGACAGTTAGTCCCTGTCAAACTGGATTATCCTCTATTTGCTGGTGTATTGCTAAAGGAGCCAAGAGATCATTAGGGACATCCCAAGGAAGGTAATTTCTCTAAGGATCCATGTTAAATTCTTGTCCCTGAGTGATGGTATTTTTTTGGTAATTAAAACTAAACATTATGGAGAAATTATTGTCAAAACAATGACCAGTCTGATCACACTTGTTTAAACTTAGATTTTACTAAAGCCTGCATTAAATAAGTTTTCTGCCTAAGTTAAATGCAAAGAATTGAGCCAATGCCTAGTCTTTTAGAGAAACACAGGGTTCTGACATATACACACTGGTAAAATCAGTAGGGTCTGTTTCAGACATTACTGTTTGGAACTGGCACTCTGCCCCTGTGCTGGGCAATACTGTTCCTAACACACACCCAGCAGAAAACAATGTTTCCATGCTCCAGTTTATAGTTGTCATTTTAGAGCAACTCACCTTCACAGGTGGTTTAAACAAAGATCCAGAAGTGACCAATACATAGGCACAATTACTTTCTGCTGTTGTTTTTTGCCTTGGGCAATGGCATAGACAGCTGGGAACAGCAATGCTTAATTGCCACCATTAAATGCATGGCCTGCCCTTGATCCAGTGTATGGCATGTCCTTGCTGCTCCAATTCTGTCTTAGAAGCTCCTCTTTCTTAGATAAACCAGAGGCCATGCGTTCCCCTTTTAATTCCAACACCTGACCTTCAAAATCGGGGTTGTACATCCTATTTTGAAGAATGATTAGAAGATAGAGTTTGTGGAGAGTTTCCTGCAGGGAATGCTTCTCAGAGTTCAGCATTTGAGAGCATGGATTTTTGTTGTTTCCTCTGAAGGCCTAAATCCCTTCAAAAGGATGTGGTATCCAGCCCATAAACTCCTGTGTGTGGTGGAGGTGACAGAGAGGCATAGTAGGCTTGTGGTCTACAGGTTTGCCTTATTTGTAGCTTCATTTATTCTTGCCTGAAAAGCCACAAGATGAACTTGTGAATTCGCTGTTACATTGGAGAGCAACGAACTTTGATTTCCAGACATGTTTTTAAAATGGCATATGTTACAACCATAGTTACTTTTCTCTGGAAAATAAGCAAATGAATATGACAAGGGGGCTAATACGTTAGCTCATAGTGAAGGTTCTGGAGGGCAGACATACTAGCAATAGACACAAGAAGTGCTGTGGCCAGGACTCATGATTTCAGGGCTTGGCTTTGAAAGTCTATTCCTGCGGGTACCCACTCCACATACAGCAGAGGGGAACTCTGTGGCTGTCTCATTTTCTGTAGTACACTTTCTTCAGAAAACCTGCAAAATATTTGCTGTCTCCCTGTCTCCTTTCTTTCCTGCACATTCTCTCTCTCTCCCTCCCTCCCTCCCTCCTTGCTTTTAAGGCTGAAGGGAAAACGATCAGAGCAGGAACTAAAATAACATTTTTGTTAAATTTGTAAGAGTTAGCTAAGGTGACAGATCCAGTATTCTTGCTTTAGGCATCATTTGAAGTTTGTTTACTACACACCTCAATCAAATGTGTGTATATGAAATGTGTACCAAGAAATGAGTAGGAAACATATGTGTTAAAGTGAAATTGTGGCTTTGAATAGTTGAAAAAAGGTTTTGGTTATTGTTTTATCTGTCCATTTAAAATTCCAATTTCTTGCGAATTATAAACTTGGTACCAGTCACAGGAGTATAGAAGAACTTTCTTATTTAAAATGCACTTTATTATCACATTTTATTTACAAACATTTGCATTTTTTATTCCTAATTCATTGTTTTTTTCACTTTTTCAGAAAGTACTGTGCTGCTTAATTCAGCGTGAGTTCTTCAACTGACATAATAACAAGTCTTTGCAAACTGTATTGTATGAACAAATCTTTATTAAAAAAGCTGAAAATTTCCTTTTTTAGTGAAAAACTGTTCCTAAAAGAGTTTTGAAATATAAAATCCACTAAGACTTGACCCTTGACATTCATTGGTTCTCTGTACAAATTTTTTTCTGTTCGTCTAAGTATGATCATTTTTAAGTTTACAGCTCCATGCTGGGTATGGGTAAGCAGAGACACAGCACTGTGGAAATGATAGGAAACAAAAAGTCCTGCAAAATGTAAAGATTCATTTTTCTGGCAATATATTAAGTGATAACCTTAGAAGACTTAATACTAGTAGTATATCCAAATAGCTGAACACTTATATTAGAAGTGGTGTTAACTGACATGTTTTACTTAACCCGACATTACTTCTTAGGGTAGATAAGGACAACTGAGTTTTAAAACTACTTAAATTTTAGTAGTTGTCATTCTCTCGTGATACATTCCTCAATGTTGCAGAATTCCATCAACATATCATTATTACATATTTATTATTAACAGTCTTCTCTTGGTTTCAGGAAGATGACAAAAGAGAAGTAACAGTGGGTCCAAATTTTCCTTGAAAACTGAATGATAATTATGTTGCAGCAAATTTAAAATAAGATAGTTCACAAATTACAGAAGATAATAGATATAGCACTGTAGACAGTAGCAAAATAAGGACAAGATAAGAATGTCTACTATTCCCAACTGTTTCCAATTTTATCAGAGTGTTAATGTGAAATATTGAGCTCCTGGCTTTATGTTACAGGCAGGCTTATGCTGAGCTGACTGTGCTCCATTCTCTGTTCATAAGACAAAATACCCTACCATTTCTTACATGTGGCTGGGCATCTGTTGTGATTTGTCTGGTGGAGCTGGTTGATAATCAACATAAGCCATGAACAATTGGATAAAGTTCATGATTTTATTGGGGTAGGGGACACACCCTTTGCAATACTTAATTCAAGATGACACAGAGGAGAACAAAAGTAGGCACATGGTGCCTTGTTCTGAGACACAGCTGGCCTGAACTCGAGCCTTGCTTAGCCTCTTGGGGGTTTAGCTACCTCCATTAGCTAGCAGACTTGCTCGAAGACCTATTAAACCGCTTTGTTGTTCTCTGCTGTATGACTTCAGCATTAATATCTAAAGTGACATTTCTTTGGTTTTAAATCAGATTGTCTAGCAGCAGTTCTATCTTTCAGACTTCTGCACCATGGAAATATCAAGGCAGTACTGGAGGAAACCCTGAATTACTTTGTAAACAGGCCTGGAGATGGTTAGATTTTTTTGGTGTAAACCTTATGCATTTCTTATTCAGAGAAGTCTGAATAATGAATAATAAGAACAGATCTCAGTTTAACTTTCCTATTGGCTTCAGCCTCAGGAGGTAGTTAGACACACTTTTGTGGAGGCAACAAAAACGTAGTGTTTTTCACCCTGAAAGCTGACACTGCATTACTTTAACTTCTAAGCTTTTCATGAACATAAGGATTTGTGGCTTACTGACATAAAATAGGTCAAGGATTAAAGCATAATTAATTATATGACTTTTCTATAGTGAATCCTCAGACCCTGTGTCTGAATTAATTCCATTAGATATACATACCTTTTTTCCAGCCTCAGCCTTAGTTTTTTATCAACAGAAAGTATTCAGAGTTCCTCAGATCTCTGGACTGATTATGCCCATCTACCCTGTCTTCACCTGCTCTGTCTACTGAGATACATTTTCTTTATCTGTTTTGTGACAGATACATAGTTGGCGTTAGTTTTTTATTCTTCAGAACTGAAAAAATGTTTTGTATTATGTGTTACTGGGCTTCCTTAACACTAGTTCTAGCAGCATAACAATACCGTTATAATCAAACACAGTAGGCATGTAATCATTTAAAGGTGAGAGTGTTTCCCTTGGGCATTGTCTTAAAAGATGGGACAGCTGCACAGCAGCATAAATACTCTCCCTTGCAGTGTTAGGCATCACGATATTCTGCTTCTCAATGTGTTTACTGCACTGCCTGAAGATTTCAGGGTCCTGAAGGTGCCTAAAAACTCCCTGTCTACCTTAAGCACCACCGGAAGCCCCACTATGCTGAATCTGGAGCTCAGGGAGGGCTGAGGAATGGGTGTGCTCCACTAAATGATAGGGTGAGTGGTCAGCTTTCACCTCCTGTGGGAAGAACAGCCACCCCACGCTGTAGCTGTATGGCTGTCACATGGCAGGGAAAAACAAAGGTCAAAGGCCTACTTATCCCCTTACTTGCTCACTAAATAGTTCCCCTATTTCTTCTGCTGACGATTCTGGCCCAAGGGCAGTAACCACGGAGCTGGCAGACAGGCAGTTTGCTCAGCCTTGTCCTTACATAAGAAGGGGACAGTGGGGGACTCTAGGCTCCTCTTTTCCTCAGCCCCCCACATGCAGCTGCATCTGTATCACACAGAACAAAAGCATCCAGCTGTGTACAAAGTGCTGTATGTGTAATACCAGCATGTGTATGTCCGTGCCTGTATGTGGCCTTTGCTTCTGCTTTGCAGTTACCCTGTCCTTGGGGGTCTCTGGTGTACACCCAGGAATGCATCTGTACTTGGTCTGCCTGAGTCTGTTGCTAGTGTAGCATATACAAAAGGCCCATTTCAGTGAATGTCTTCTGGGCTTTGGTAGTTTTTGCAGTTAGATGTGTGTCATGGAATTATTCCCAGTGTTCTGCCCCTTCTGCTCAGCAGAGATGATCACAAAACTTAACTTTTTTTCATTAATGTGTTGAATTTTTTTGAATGTTTCAACTGGCTCCACTACTGAGTTCTCATCTGTTGTAATTTCTCCTCCTGGGCAGGAGAAATCCAAAAGGCCAGCCTTTGGAATGGGAGCCAATGGATTAATTTATAAGTTTTCCAAATATTGGGTGTTGCAAGACAAAGAGATTTTGTAATAGTGCTGAACATCATATAGCCTTTATGAACAACCTCACTTGTTAGAATTATTACTTCCAGAACTCATCTAGAGAATTAAAAGCTTCAGTTTTCCCTGTCTGAACAGAAACCTCACTGCTAGAGAAATGATCTTGTGAAACAGCTCCAAGCTCTTAGTTCCTATTTTTATCACTAAATTTGCCTGCAGCTGCCAGATTGAATTACTTCCATCTTTTCTCTGCTTAGAACAACCAAGGGAGAAAAGAGAAAAAGAGGATCTTTAGAGATTTTGATTCTTTAAGAAGCAGTAAGAATTTTTGTATCTGAAAGCTCAATAGGCACAGAGCCAAAATCGACAGAACAATTGATTCCTACATTTGTCCATGTTGGTTCCTCCCTTTTCCTCATGTAACCAATTGGCTTATTACCACTGCAGTATAAATCTGTAGACTGTCTATGACAAAAACGCAAGTTAGTTTCCAGCAGTGATTTTATTTGACTTTTATGCATCATTGATTTTTGCAGGGTTGAAGAGTTCGTGATTTGGAAAAAACTTTCCACATTCTTGTTTAAGAATTCAAACCTATGCTTGGATTTATAAAATTAACAGTTACGCTTTTAATGTTCTGTGTGATGAAGAAAAAATATAGCTCAAAATGGCATGGAATGAGCCCCTGTAGTTTTGATTTATAGAGCCTGATATGTGTTGACCTCACTCTGTCTACAAAGCAAAGGAGTGTGGGGTTGTCTCCTCTTATCACTTATATTACAGTGATCAGTCTACTGTAATCTTTATCTGTTTCCTGAGATGTTGACAGTTTAGTGTTCTCAGTTTTTACTCCTCCCTGATCTAAAAGATTGTGTTAAAATATTCGAGTGTCAATAGAAAGGTTGATTGTTGTGTTTAAAAGTAGATGTATTTTTTCCTACAGCGTGCTTTCTTATATATTACTGTCATTGTTGTTCAAAAAAAAAAAAGAGTAACGTAGTTTCAGGAGTTTTACAGCAAGTATCTCTCAAGCTTGGTCGTATAATGTATTAAATTTGGTTTCTGCCTTTTCTCAACTGTGCCACAGAAAGAGAACTGTTACATGGTTCTCTCCCATGATGCATTCATAGTAAGGATGTTCAATAACTCCGCTATTTTTTCCTCTAAATTCCAGTCATATGACTGTGCTAAAAATAACCCTGCCTGTGACTTCTGCCTTTGTAGATTTGCTATATTTGGGGTAAGAGGAAGAAGATGAGCAGGGGCTTGGAGTCAAACCGGATTGCTCAGTAGTGAATCTCTCTTACTGAAGCTGTGAAGTCTCATATAAAGAAGTGGATATTCACTGATAGGATTAGTTTGAATTAGTACAGTTTTCCGTCACATCCTAATAGCATGTCCTATATGTAGACAGATTGGGAAAAGCAGGTATCGTCAGAATACTTCTAACTTCACTTCTAATTAAGTCTATTTTAAAGACGTAAGTTTAGATGAAAGGTGGAATTAAGAAGCTATTTACATAATGCATTTACCTTCTTTTCCTGGAGAATGGCGTAACATTTATGGCAAAAAACAGATACTCCATCACCAAGGCAACAGAATGACCTATGCTAATTATACAAACATGACTGGGTATAAAGTATTAATATTTTTTTGGGGTGTGGGGATTCTGATAGTTTTATTAAATAAGGCACTGTGGGAAAAAAGCTGTTAATTAACCTTTTAAAATCTACCCAAAGGAAAGCTCTGCGGATGTGTGTCTGGGAACTTTAATGCAAAGGGCACAAGACGCAGCAGGCAATATCCAAGAGGACAGAATATCACCTGGTGAGAAACAGATTTACAAACCTGTGGCCTACTGCTTTCAGATAGGGACCATTTTGATTTTATATGTTCCTGCTGAATTGACCATCAATCTGAGGCTCTGCATTTCCTCCCAGCTGAGTACTTGCCATTAATTTTATGAAAGCCAAGACCAGCAGAAGCATGTGCTAGGGCTGATCAAGAAAATCTGCTGCACAACATGTTTTTGGTCTGCTCCTATTGAAATCGATGGAAGGCTATTGATCTGAGTCGAGCAGAATCTGTCTCCTCTTTTAGACAGAAGTTTTATTGCTTCTAGCAATTAGCTTTTCATGGGATCCTGGCCTTTAATGAATAAAATAGTGTCCAAATTTCATTGGTACTACAGTGTATTATATTCTCATGCAGTGTTGTGGAATCTATTGGGTAAAACGTATGCACACTAAAGCTCTTACACATGGCCAGTGTAGTATAAAGGGGTCTCACTGTGAATGGAAAGTGTACCTGTGCATGTTTATGTTGCTTAAAAGCTTTGTATTTTCATACTGATATCCCTTCCTGGTGGATAACACCAATTTTGAAATGAAACTCCAGTGAACATTTTTCTAGATATTGCTTGTTAGGGCTGTCCAGTGTTTCACACACAGCATCAATGAATTTTGAATATTGAGACAACTGAGAAAATACGTATATGTACATACATAACATGAAATACACTTGGTTTTGTAATTTCTCTGTTATCAATATAATGCAAGATCTTACCTGTCTTCACTTTTGCCTTACCTTACAATGCAATTCTCAGAGAAAGTAACACAGCACTGGTAGCAAAGTGTCTTTATCTCTTGACAATCATTTATTTGCTTGGAAGCTCAGCTGAATGAATTGACTTTTTTTTCTACTAAAGCATTTTTTCAAGTCTGAGTTCTCCAGAGAGATAATTGAATGACAAAACAGTACTTTGACTCCAAAAAGAGGAAGCCTGAGAAAGAAGACAGGTTTTAAGAAATTTTCTTTGCAAGACTCTGAAAAACTGAAGAGAGCAGGAATAGAAGCAAAATTTAAATGGCTGGTGGTGACACTAAGAGGATGGTCTTTTTACCAATGAGAAGCCAGAGGAGGGTAGAGGAAAAATTCTGAATGCTTCACAGTACACTCACCTAACCCAGACAATACCTTAGGGCGGTCAAATGGTATGCAGGAAAATATTGAGAGGCGCTTTTTCTCATGCAAGACAAAATTTGCTTATCAATTTGCTGTTACACATCCCTGAAAAACTGAACTGTAAATCTGGAGTGTGTGTACAACTGGAGGTTTGGGGAAGACAGCTATGCTTAAAAGACATTGGCATATCAACATTAAATCACATTGGCATATCATCACATCAACATCCTAAATGCCTAGGCTAGGAGGTGTTATTTTTACAAATCAGAAACTGAATGAGAGGTAGTAATAGGGGAGCTAAGAAAAGAGAATCATTGCAACCTTCCCAAGGGGAGCAGAGAGAGAAAACTGCATAGAGAACACCCTGATTTTCTATTAGTTTTTGTAGTATCTTGGGTTGTATTATTTTTCAACATAACTCTTAACATATTAGACAGACAGAGTTTTCTGATCTGTTTTCTTTTCTTTGGCTGACATTGCTGTCTCTTACTATATCTAATAAACAGTTCAGAGTTTGTAATGTAATTTTGTTATTTTGAAATTGACCAAATAATCCAAAAAATCTTGACTGCTATCCTTGCAGAAAATACCGTCACTGAAAGCCATACTCCTAGGAGAAAAGTGTTTGTAGGTGCTGGTTCATGCTAGTCAAAACCATGATGATATTGTAGAACTATTGCTTTCAAGAGCCAAAAATGCTGGAGACAGTAATAAATCTTACATTTTTATTTTAACAGCTTCCCAGAGGACAGGATAAGGAGGAGATATATTAAATTTATGGATGATATTAAACTCCAAGCAAACACAATACTGTGTGCAGAAGAATTAGGGAACCAAACTGAAAGGCTATAATAAACATAATGTCTGATTGTTGGTGGTATAGGGAAACTCAATATATACATGGGAGAGTAGAATATCCAGATTTGCAGTGATAACATTTTGGAGGGATATTTAAACTCATGATTATGTCCCTAACTAACTAGCAAAGGTTAGGAGCTCTCCAGCATAGGAGGCAGATATCTAATACGAGACTCTCTGGTTTTTTGCACATTAGCATATTGTATAGAAACTTTTGCAGGATGCCTTTTCCATCCTCTGAAGGATCTGACCACTGGCAAGTCCCTAGACTAAGTGCACTCTTTTAACTTTTATGGAAATTCCTATGTTTCTGCTGTGTTTGGAACCTGTCATGGTTTAACCCCAGATGCCAGTTAAATGCCACACAGCTGCTCACTCACTCCTCCCCCCATGCCCACCCCCCACCCCGGGGGGGATGGGAAGGAGAATTGAAAAAAAGTAAAATATGTGGGTTGAGATAAAAACATTTTAATAACGGAAATAAAATAAAATATAATAATAAAGTATAATAATAATATTAATGAAAAGGAAGGTACCAAAAAGAGACAGAAATAAAACCCAAGAAAAACAAGTGATGCACAATGCAATTGTTGACTACCTACTGACCAATGTCCAGCCAGGCCCCTAGCAGTGATCAACATCTCCCAGCCTACTCCCCCTAGTTTATATACTGGGCATGACATCCTATGGTATGGAGTATCCCTTTGGCTGGTTCGGGTCAGCTGTCCTTCCCATGCTCCCTCCCAGCTTCTTGTGCTCCTGCTCGCTGGCAGAGCATGGGAAACTGAAAAGTCCTTGACTTGGGTTAAGCGCTACTTAGCGACAACTAAAACATCAGTGTGTTATCAACATTGTTCTCATATTAAATCCAAAACACAGCACTCTACCAGCTGCTGGGAAGAAAATTAACTCTGTCCCAGCCAAAACCAGGACAGAACCACATATATGGCTATAGCTACACATTGTACAGGCAATGTTTTGAGGGTGATGCCTACTGACTAAAGTGGCTGGATGCTGGTGGAGATTCATGCTGTGTCATGCAGTCCTTGCCTCAGGCCCATTTCAGACTTTTTTCTCTGCTCCATACAGGCATTTCAGGTTTTTCAGAGACAGTTCGTCTGTTACCCACACATTTTTTTCTTCTCAAAATGTGATAGGGTACATTCTTTTTTTCCCCAAAAACATCCCCAGGTCTTCCTTAAATTAACTCAGAGAAGAGAGGCAAAGCATGTTGGGAAAATGTCTTCACTCTTCGTTAGATCACTGAGGATGTTGATGTGACACTGTCTTGTGTTAACTGGAAGAGGTGTGCACAGGTGCTCTGTGTGTAACCTTCCTGCTCTCTCCTTTGCACATTCATGTATGGGGCCACAGGTATAGTCTAAGTGATGTGGCAGAAGAGGGATCATGTTACTGGGCACTATTGCCTCTGTGCTGTAGTTGCGTCCAGCCCCAGAATTAACTTTTTCATGTAGATGTTCTTGATGCTCCTGTTGTGCCAGTAGAAAGCATGATCTGGGTCCCAAAAGACTGGGGATATGTCAGTGTACACATAGCATCCATGCAGATGGCTATGCACACCAGGAATCTTTCAGATCTGGGAATTAACTGCTTACTTTCTTCTGCTCTCCTCTCTAGCCTCGTCTAGAGCCAACGAAGAATTATGCAGTCTTGAAGAAAATCTGTCGTGTTCTATTTGCACAAAAAGTTGTATATCAGAAATAGTCATTTGTATGTGATTTGTAAAAATTATGTTATGTCTTACTGTGGGTAACTTCTAGAAGAACTCCCAATCTGGTTCTTTTTGACATTATCAATTAATAAATGGCCTCAGAGACTATAGAAATAATCCATTTTGGAGATAGGATAGCTTCCATCTCTCCATTTTGCATATGATGGTGTTCATCCTGTTACAAGAAAAGGAAAACTGTAGCTAGAATTTGAATGGATGGTGAAGCTTCTGTGGCGTGGTTTCACCTTGTAGGGTAGATTGGAGAGTTCAGCATATGGAAAACTGTGGAGCTCATGATGAAGACAAAGGGCAGAGAAATGTAAGTGGAACTAAAATAAACCAAAGAAGAGTGAAAAATGAAGGAAATAAACTCAGAGGAACCCATGAGAACATAAATATGTCCTTGCCTGCCCTGTACAGTCTCCGACACAAAAAAGTGTCAAGCGGCACTTCAGAGTAAGTGAGCATTATAAGAGAATTTATAATTGAAGCTGTAAACAGGGAAGAAAATTCCAATGTTACAGCAGAATTGCAAAAGTTAAGTGTAAAAGACATTATTTTTGACACAGGTTTCTTTATTTACAGGAGTCAGCAGTGTAATAAATAAATCTCATTTCTTGAGAAGCACTGAAGTCTGCAAAAGGTCTGCTAGAGTTAGGGCTTTCATGCACCTTAGGAATGTGGTCATATAAAACTAGCTGTGGGGACCAGATAGAAGAGCACCATGAAAACCTGTATTTGACCAACTCTGGCTCAGAATAAGACTACGACTTTGAGGAAATGGGTCTGGCAGGGCACATATGAACAGAAATTCTGAGAAGAGCTTACATATACTGATACAGAGGGAACAGAAGATTCATGGATGCCACCAGAGATGTTTAGCTGCAACTAGTTGTTTGAAAAAGCTATTGAATCTAATCTAAGTTCTTTCTACTTGTCTGCAGTGTAATGCTAGACAAAACTGTTTCTCTTTCCCCTAAATAGCTAATTAAGTCATATCACAATCTTCAGAGAGTGCTCTGTCTTTAAAACGCCATCAGAAAAAAAAGCACATGGGAGCAGAAGGAATATATAAAGTTTAGAAAGTCCAAGCCCACAGGAAATATTTAGTAAAACATTTCTGTTGAAATTGCGACAGCAAAGGCAAAACTGGTGCAAACAAAACACAAAATTGTCCTTCCTTATTAATTCATTATTAAGTCATTAATTATAAACTCTGTAAAACTCATGGTCAATCCACATTTCCTCAGCTGAACACAAATGGTACTTTAATAAGAACAGTAAACAAGGTTTTGGTTGGCTAAACCCATCGTATTACTTACATATGCAACAAATGAGATACATCCCGAAGACTGATTGTGTGACTCTGGGACTGACACTTTGGCAATTGCTCTGTCTATTTACCTGCTGTGTGCGTGTACTGCGTTTCTTCTTACAGCTGGGCCCAGTCACTCCCAACAAAGGTAGGGAACAAGAAATATTGGGGTTTATGACAGCTATAATTATGAAATTCAGAGCTAGTTTTCTGCAGGGACAACACATTAATGCACTGAATGCAAGGAAAATTAAAAAAGACAACACTCTGTAAAAGGTAAGGCAGTTTGTTTCTGAATTCTGTCTTTCTGCTATGGATTTTGCCCAGCAGCTTCTGCAAGGAGACACACATTTCCTTATCTAAATTGATAAATCATTCTGGCTTAACCTCCTTTTGGGGGAAATGGGTTGTGTGACTGACCTGAACCTGGAACTGTGAACCTGAGGCTGCAAAGTCTTCTCTCAAATCTGAGTATTCAGGAAAATTGCTACCTAAAACCTAGGCTGGTGAGAGAATATTATTTCGTTATTTTCCTAGGACTTGCCTTTATCTGTCTGGGTGCTTGTATCCTGCTTCTTAGCAAGTCCAGCTCCTACCATTTTTTTTGCAAGTCTCAGGGTTTTGTAGCTTCATCTGGGGCCAGTTTTGTAGCAATATTAATTTTTCTGGGACTCAACTCTGGGGAAAACCCCATCTAATTCTGATCTGCCTCACTTCCTCTTTCTTTCAGTGATCAGTCAGGCCTACATCCTTATAGATATTTAAACATAGTTTCTAGGTAAGAGACTAATTCTCACTGAAATAAAAACCATATTTTATTATTTTTTTTGGACTCCTGATTTTTATTTGTTTTGGTTTGGTTTGGGTTTTTTTGTGGTTGATAGTCTTGGTCTGCTTCTACCATGTCCATTTACATGCTGCTAGGCTCAAGATCATGATCTCCATCCCTTTCTGCAAGGCTCTATGAATATTTTATGTGCTCTGTTTTGGCAGAGAAAGGAGCTCTTTGTAACAAATAAATACACAGACCTTGACTCTGTGTGATTTATCCTACTTCAGAGTGCGGAGAATACATAATGTTCTAGTTCATGGTGCATATGACTCTGTAAAAAATTCCAGGTCATATGTAATTCTAAAATGCATAATTTTGACCAAAACCCACAGAACCCACAATTTAAGCTAAAAACACAGGCAGAAAGAGTCAAAATGGGGCTTCCAAACATGTCCCAGTATTTCATGGGCCTGAGTGCTCAACTTTTACTCTGCCATGAATTAGACTCGATGTACACTGTGAAAAATTATTGTCAATCCTCAGCACCAGAATATGTAATTCTACTCTCAAAAAATTATGTAATTGCTGTGTAAAGCTTGGTAGTGATTGAAGAGTTTAAGTACTGATCCAAAATATGTTAATGGATGACAACGAAGTCTGGCTTCATTATTCTTTGTAGTCCACTTTAAACATGACTTTGTAGGTCAGGGTCACTGTGATGCTTGCCAAACAGGCAATTGAGTGATCTCTGCTTGTCATCTTACTGTTTTCTGTAGTAGAGTTCAGTCAAGAAGGACAACAGCTTATGCTTACTCCTTCCTGCTTCTTTTCTCACCTGCTGGCATATAGGTCTAGGCATCTCTGTATCTGTTAATCTCAGCACAGAAAACAAAGCCCTCCACACACCCAGCAATTCAGCCATAGTACACAACTAGTACGGATGTGCCTATCAGCTCTTCTGGTACCTTCAGTTAACGGGCAAAGTATAACATTGACACTCCTTCCAACAATCCTGGCTGTTCTGTTTACCAGTTGCACCCCCCAACAAGCTCAGCGTCCAGACATCTGAACACAGACCAGTATTTTTCTGTTTAGTTGGCTTTCCCAGTTCCCTACCACCTTCTCATAACTATTTTTATATAGGTTTATATAGGTGTCTTTACCCTCTTCTCACATACTTCATTTCTTGTTCTACTCCTTCCATGGTTGTGGTAGGTCTACCTAAAACTCACAGTTACAGGGAAAGTAGCTCAGTGAAAAATTATTACCTAAAACGTTTCAGAGCCATGCAAAAATTTCAGTCTGGAAAATATTCTGCTGTTTTCAGTAACTGATGATTTGAAATTATTTAATTGTCCAGAAAGTTGCAGCACATTTTTTTTCTTTACACTTTATAGCTGAGTCATTGCAAGGGTGGAGCAATAGTAGTTCTCATAAAATGTTGGTCTAATAAGCTTTATGAAAATTATACTTTGTCTTGAAGGTTATTGAATATGTTAATTTACTAGCTCTTTCCCATAATTAGTCATTGTTATATTTAAGTAAACATAACTGTAACGTAAGAATAAAAAAGAAAAGACATTTTTAAGGATCATATTAGAGAATCCTTATACTTATCAAATGTGTCTTGATCAGTCATGATTTCAGTGATTCTAAAATGTCGTTATTTAGCCCTCACTAAATTTGATGTTGCAATAATTTAACTCTTTTCATCCCATTCTGCTAAAAGATTCTAAACTAGACTAATGGCTTCTATGGATCATGAAGCTCGTCGTGCACCTGTACTTGATGACATTTTAGACACACCTTTACCATCAAAATCAGTTGTGATTTGTTTATGATCAAGGCAGTATCCAGAACATTCAAATGTCCAGTTTGGCTATGTTCTTTAGCAAAGTGTGTATTAGTGTCTCTTCCCTGCAACTACTGGCTACCTCCCTTCAGGGCTGTACAAGGAACTTAATGGACAGTGTAAGAATATTGTTTTTGTCATTGAGGATTGTCTTTTACTTACTTGTCTTTAACTGTAGGCATCCATTCTTCTGACACATTTCCCATAAAAGCAGAAGAAAAAAAAAAAGCAATACAATTTGGATTGATTTATTAAAGGGAGAGGGATGTTGGTTTTGCTTTTTTTCTTTAAATCCAATTTCTTTGCTCTAAGGAACACTTTACTTAAGGTACAGATAGATGCACAATGGTTAACTAAGTTCCGCATTTGTCATTTAATTTTTCTTCCTTTTGTCAGTTTGGCTTTTAAAGAAAAACATATATAGCTCAAAGACAAAATCAAGTAGATATGAAACTATCATTGTTTCTTCACATGATCCATTCATTTGATGACTACTTTCTACTGTAAAATTGCTGTTGCTCACAAAAATCACGTCCTCACCTTTGAATAACATGGGCACTTTTTTTTTTCCTCATAGTAGTTATAGGACTGTTTACTGTGCATCTGTAACCTAATCACACCGAATACTAAGGTGAGTTACAGTAATGTTAGGATGAATAGAAACCTGTCAGTAAGTAAGAGTCAAACTTGGTGGTTCATTTTTTCTTCAGTGGATGGACATCTTTTTTATATAAACAGAAATTGTTTCTCTGGCACTGTTTAGGACTTGTGTATATATGTTGCTGGAGATGAGTGGACTGTTAGTTGCGTTCTGTGGGTTTTTTTCCAAACTTTCCCTTTTTTCCCCTAAATATTTGAAAATATCAAAGCTAGATCAGACATACGTTACTGCTACACAATTCAAGTGTATGGGATGGCCTTTTTCACCTCGTGATGTTGCAATCAAAAAGGAGAATAGACTCTGTAGTGCAAGACAGGTAGGCATGAGTATCTGAAGACTAGTTGTAGCAGAAACTTTTTTGTCTTCTGAACATCATCCTAGACATTATGTTACATGCAAGTTGGTAAGTGATGCAGTTTGCTACAGGGATGGACCATCAGCAGATTGTGACCTTTTAGTCACAGAGGCAGGGAAGGACTCTTGTTGCATTTCTTTCCCAAATTTTTCCTAGTAAATTTGCAGTATCTGCTCTTTCCTATAAATGCTAGGGAAATAATTATGATCTTTTTTTAGAGCTGTTTTGTCTAGTCTAACTTTAGGTAAATGGCAGAAAGTTTTGGCTGCAGCAGTATTTTTCTTTAAAAGAATTGTCCAGTGCACTTGAAAATTTTTTACACAGTTATGTAAGAATAGGGTGGAAAAATCAGCAGTAGAGGTGATAAATGACATCTTCCTCTGTTTGCAAGTCTATAGAAGACTTCCTCTTTTTCATTTCATCAATTTAGTGGCGCAGACAGCAATAAGGCTAAAATGAGGTTAGTTCTGAGATAGATTGAATCTGTCAGCATGCACTAAACTTTGGCAGGATTCCATAACAGCCTGAAAGTTGGTGAACTGAGATGAAGAAGCACTTTCATTGCTATAAACTAGACATATCATCATGCTGACACCCTGCACCCAGAAAAAAACCCTAAGCTTTCAAGAGATAACACACCTGCTTCTAATAATAAATGACATGTTACTTCCTAACTATTCTCTTAAACTAAGCTATGCTTATCTTCTACCTGACTCCACGATAACTTTGAAGCTTGGATTAAAAGCCTTTTTAAAAAGTAATTCACATTCACAGAGCAAACCTTGGTAGACAATGACTACAACCCTGCCAACTAAAGAAACTTGTCCAGCAAATTTCATCATCAGTTTGCAATACCCACATAAGAGTTTTATCCAGCCATAGGTACGTCGGTGCTCCTGGCTGCTTGTTTAAGTTCACAAATGTGAAGTAGGATAAAAGCACACAAAGCACTTATACTGCAATGTTCTCTACTGTGAAGTGGGCAGTTTGTTTTGTCAAAAAGAGAATAGAATTGGATTTGTCATTTGAAACAATTGCTACTCAAATTGCTAGTTTGAAACAAATGTCACTCTGTCATGTCACCTTACATTCCAAATTTGAATGGCAAAATGCAACATTGTTTCTGTTTTAGTACCGACGCTAAATATCTGCCTTTAATTTAAAATGCTTAAAATAGTCAGATTTGACTGTAGAGAGTCAAGATCAATAATGACATAACAAATAAACACATTTTCTGCTGATCAGCAGGTATTCTAATTCATCAGCACTTTTAAGCATTTTTATTGAGCTGTGTTCAAGTCTGGTTTCATAGATGCAATATTTTGTAGTATTAAAAAAGCTTGGCAAATAAAACATATAACTACAGGAAATTACTATTAACAGCATGTATAATAAGGTACAACTTGGAAAATCCATACAAACCTTTAGAAGTCATGAAAGCAGGAAAACATGGAATATGTTAGTGGGTTATTGAACTAAGTCACACAGATTAGTTCCTTTTTCTTTTTCTCTGTTTTCTTTTCAAAGAAATTTAGAAAGATTTAAAAAGATTTTTCTTAATAGGAGCCCAGTCAGCTCTGGGATCTGAAACTATTTTTTTTTTCATTTTTTCATTCTGCTTATATTGCATCTATCTGAGGTGGTCCAGGACTAGATTTTACATGAGCTACTGAAACAAATAATAATATTATACATAAATGTTTATTTAAATATCTTAATTATTTAAAATCATAGTTAATGGTGGCTCAGCTCTCTCTGTTTTTGTCATAAAATGAATTTTAGTATGCCATTTCAGGTCCTGCTTCCTGTAGCTTTGTAATAATACAAATTTTTTTTAAAAAAATTAGTCTCTTGGGCAAATTTTAGTTTTTTGAGAGCTTCAGGGAGAAATACTTTTGGTAGCACATCTGAATTAGCAGAGTGCAACAAAATTCGAACCAGGTGTAAAAGGCTGCATCACCATTCACTTCCCTAGAGCTGCTGCTTTCCACATCTGAACTTAATTTGGTACTTTTAGTCTGCAAAACTGTGCTGTAAATTCATAGTTGGGTATTCCATGAGAACCTCAGCATTTGCTTTTCCTTTCCAAAATGAGAAACGCAAAAAGACAAAAAGGAAAGAAAAAATTTAAAGGCATTACAAAAACTTTATAATCTTCAGCAAGATTTATTTCTACAAACAGGCTAAGGATTAGGCAAAACTGAGGCTTTTTATACGATAACAGAAATTCACATGTCCTTTATCCTTATTATCTTTTTTTGTTTTAATATGAAACATCAGATGTAAAAGGATGTAAATTCAATGTAAAAGGAAATTTTCAAGAGATTCTTCAAAATATCTTCAATCCTTTGTTCCACAAATAGTAGTGCTATACTCCTCACTGTTCAGGTCAATTTGCTGTAATAGACTAAATGCTGATGTTAACCTCACGAGAGCTCAGTCAACACTTCTGTTTCAGTTTGTTAGGAGGGGTTATTGGAGTGAACGTGTCTTCACAGATATGTCAAATAAAAAATACCCATAACCATTATAAACACGGTTTTTGAGTCTTCTCATGTTTGGTGTTCAAACATTTTGCAGGTGATATAAAATCATTGATGACTTTTTGGGGAAATCAGCTTCATAGAACCTCATAAATGGTTATTGAACAGCTAGTTTATACTTTCAGGTTTTCCAAATGGTTTATCAGCAAACCAAAGAGATTTTCAGATATCTCTCACCCAGTCTTAATCAAATGATGTAAGGGACCTGTAAATCTGAATTCAGTAACGAAACAGCAGTTAAGCAGGGACCTTATTGCTTTGTTTCTCTACTGCTCTGAAGGAGATCTCTGTCTTCTTTGCTACATGAAATTGCATTTCTGAGCATAATCTGGAAGAAATGGCTCCCTGACGTCAATTAAATATGCCCTTGAATTTAAATTCCTGCACATTTTGCTCAGTCAAATTTTGGGCACGTTAATTTCAAGTTTATAGATCTCCATTGTGGCTTAATTTGGTTTATTTCCCTATATCGGTGTGAATTTTATCTTTGGCTTTAATTTCACGGGGGAGTAGAACAATAGACAGAATCTATGTAGTACCAATTTGTGTGAATCTGAGAGGCTGAAGGAGTATTAAAAGCTGTTTAGCATCACCTTCATTGTAATTGTGCTAGAGTCTTCTCTGTTTTCTAGGTGGGACATTAAATTTAAAGCTGCCACCGGCAGCACTTCAAGTTATGTCTTTAAGAGATATGTATATGTGAACGCATTTCTGAGCCTGTGTTTTCACTTTATCAGCCACAGTGACACACATAAAAAGTTCTAGTAAGAGATAATCCCCTGGAATCACATGGTTAATCCAATGCCTGACTCTTGCTCCTGCTTAGTATAAGCTACCAAGCTTTGCCTCAGTGCACTCTAAGGGTGGTATTTTCCATCACACTTGTGTACGTGGGGAAAGTTTAAGTTTCCCTTTCAGTTGCCATGAAATTGCTGCCCATTTTCAGTTCTAAAGGTTAGTTGCTTTAGGGAAGTGAGAGCTTTAAAATAGCTCTAAAATATTGCACTGGCAAACTGTTGAAAAAGTGAACTGAATTCTGTGTCTGCTTGCAATATTTGTGCATTTTGTAATGTGCCCTGGCGTCCAATGTAGGTTGGCAATGTTGAGAAAATTCACAGAGCCTTCATTCAGTCCAACTGGCAGGGCTATGTTCCTGCAAGGAATAGAGGAAGCCAGTCTCTTTCAACGGTGTGAAGCTGGGAAGCACACAGATCTAGAGCTTGAAGAGTTCCCATGTCCTATAGCGTATGTGTATTTACCATGGGCCAGACTTTCGAGATGTTGAACCTGTCTAGGTGTTGTACAGCGCTTTCTGTTGCCGAATCTCAGATATGTCAATTCCATTTGATTCAAAGAAGTGACTAAGCAGTTTTCCTATGTGCGACTTGCCTTTGGTAGCTCCTCTAAGTGGAAAATCATTTCCTGACACATTTGTTGCAGCAGCAGCACCTTATAATGTCATTATGCACACCGCAGAACTAGTACCACAGCCCTTCTGGACAAACTCTTTATCATGCTTGCTGGCTTCTCTCTAGAAAATCTTGAACCAGTTTTAGACCTGAAGCAAGGTGGCACTGTCTTTTCTTGCTTTTAGTGAAAACCCAAAGCTTTTAGTTACACATTGATTTCTGCTACCTGTCCATGCACTTCTAGATAGGAAGTTCCAGAGTGGGGCAATCCTTTTCTCTTCTTTAGTGTCTTGGCAGTTGTTCAAAATAAATAGTTTTACCAGGACGAGTGGTACCACCTCAACTCAGGTGGAACTGCTTTGTAGGTTGTCTTTTATTGCTTCACTTTAATTTCCTAGACAGTGTTAAAGTGTCAAGCTTCAACTTCAAAAAGAACTCCTAAAGCCATTCTGATGATTGAAGTAGAAATATTATATGCCATTCACAAAACTAAGATGGGACTCTAAAACGAAAGACACAGACGGAAACTTGTTGCTTCAGATGTTGAAAGATAGACTGATGGGGAACTAGAAAGCATTTTGGCTGACAGGGCTAGATGACCAAATAATATTTTCCATCTCTGACTTGTGGAAACATAAGTATCTCCACATATGAAAGTAACCTAACATGATTATCCTGAGTATAAACTTATGAACTGCATAGCAGGGTTGAGATTTTGCATCTGGCTGGGGGGTTCACAACACTGCTTTGTGCTTTTAAATCATATTTCACCCTAGTATTTACAGCTTGTTTTTCAAAATGGTTTTCTTAAGAAAGAAAATAAAAAAATCTCTGGGTAAAAGGAATTGAGCTGTGCATGCAAAAGAGTTGGCCATCTCATCAGCTGGTTTAAATCTGGGTAATTCCATGGATTTGTAGCAGCTGGGCATCTGGCCCAGAGATTTGTCTAATCTGGGACCCAAGCCCTGATAGATAAGGAATTTCCATCAAAGCTTTTGAAGCTCATGTTCTTTTTTTTTTTTTTTTTTTTTTTTTTTTTAATTAGGAGGCATCTGAAAAAATAGGCTGGAGAAAGCTGAATGGTTTAGATCTTTTTCTAATTATAATATGTTTTCCTCTATAGCAGCTACTTTTTAGGGACCTTTTAGATCTATTTCATATTTGATAGCTAGCACATACCTTTATTTGCAAAACACAATAGCTAAATGTGTGTGTTCTGCCACTGGGGCCCCAGAAAAGGGCACAGGATAATTGTGTTGCAAGGAGCTTATATTGCCATAAACTTAGCTGAATTTGGTTCATGTTCTTCTCATTCTGCTAGCTATCAGTTTCAGATCCCTATTTAACTTTTTACTCAACTTTTCCTTCTTCCTGCAGTCATGGTCTCTCTGAACAGTGGAAATAGCAGATCTCCTACAGAATCAATTTCTTCTACATTTTTGATCACAAAGTGTGTGAATAGCTCTGAAATGACACTGTGATTTGTCACAGCACGTAAGTGCCAAATATTGGATTTATGTGACAGTTAAGTGAGAGCTTTTGTATGTTATAATACACAAACATGCAACCAGCCAAACAGCTTCATTTGTGCATTGTATGTGCATGTAGTGAAACACTCAAAAACAAAGATTAAGGCAAAAACTTCAGACACCTATTCTATTCTGTTCTGTTCTATTCTATTCTATTCTATTCTATTCTATTCTATTCTATTCTATTCTATTCTATTTTCCAGAGTTGCTGAATTCCCACAATGGGAGAGATGTTAGAAGTGTTTGAAATTAAAATGACCTAATTGAAAGACAGTAGCAACCGAGTCACAACAAGTTTTGAAATGAAACAAGGAAATAGGGTTTTCTTAGAAGTTGGAAATATGCAGACATTTTTTAATTACTTTCAATCAATTGTTTTTCTGTTATCTTTCTGCACACAGAAAAGTAACAATAACTTAATATTGCTATTTACATATTAATATATATAGATACAAACATATGATTGACTGTTCCACACAGTCATAAAAAATTGTATTTTTCTGAGCAAAGCAACTCCTATGCCAAGCCTAAATATATCATTCAATGAAGCCAGGATAATTCTCACTATTTTTTTGTTTTGGCTTAGACTTATAGTTTACAGAATGAAGCACTGAGGCAACTGAAGAGTGGACACACATCTGTTCTGCCTCCGCCATTACAACTGAGGTCATGGTATTCTGAATCTGCCTAAACTCATCTTTTAAACCTTGACCCTATAAGATTTTAAACATGTGTTTGATTTGATGCATGAGAGCACTAGAAAAATCAATGGAATAGCTTACAGTATGCAAAGGTAAGCGGGTGTGTAAGTCTCCCCAGCAATGGGCTTCTTGTGAATGGATATCCTTGTCTCATTTCATGGAGCAGGTGACAGAATAAAGTCTGGTATCTTAATGTTCCGGTCACGGTTCTGAACAAAAAATTGCAATATATCTCTGGCCACTGGGAAATGGTTGGGTAACACATCTATCTGGAAGTGGGCCATACTGCTTATAGGGAAAGGGAAGGAAGGAGTGAACTGTTATAGACTATTGGAGGAACTGGTGAGTGCATTTTAAGTGCTTGAGAAGTTCTGGGCAGCTGACATTTGAACAACTTTTGAGAGATTTGCTATAGTATGTGTCAGCCTCTATGACACATTTTATCTTGGAGTAATGTCAGAGAAGGATGTCTTGAAAGAAAATTCAGCTGCAGTGATTAAACGAATCATTCAGCTAACATAAAAGCAGGTACCAGGAGATTTAGTACAGCACTGAAATATACAATGAAAAGGAACTCATAAAAAGACAAGGAATTCTACTTGTATTTTATCACTAAAAACATTTGAAAAATGCTTATTTGGAGCCTTCCTGGCCTACTAAAATGATTAAAGGTGTTAGAAATATAATTACTGATTGCTACTTTGTGTGTTACAACTGTTGTTTGACTGAAGAAGAAAGAGAAGTTCCACTTGTACGGATGCAAATCCTCCTTCGGAATAATTCTGCAAGCTCTCATGTGAAAAGCGTTAAGGAATGAAAGGTGTGTTTTTTTTATGAAGGCATATTTTTTTCAACATCCATGTTGCTGATGGCACAAAGCTTCTGGTGAGAAAGTTGGGAATGAAATATTTAGTTGAAGCTTATCTTTGTCATCACAGATCTTTTTCTTTTGTGATCACTATTGCTACAGAAAACTCCCTAGCAGGTACTTTTCTGATTTGTTGTCTCTGGTGAAATTCCAGGAAGCTGTTTGCCCTCTAACCACCTTCTCTCACTCAACAGAGTAAGCTTCTCACTCCTTTATGCTTCCTATAAGGAAATAGATAGAAGAATGGGCTCTTTTTATGTGCTCTTTCATCTTTTCCTGTGACTGAATTTCATTAACTCCTACACTGCTAGCATTATGGGTTTATGTCCGCTTCATTGTTAAATCTGTGCAATAAAACACCTCTTTAATTATTATCTTTTATTCAGAATTCTTTTCCAATATTAGGAAAGATAAAGTGTTGTAATTAGCTCTTCAGTAGATTTGAAAGATCCTGTCAAAAAGAAATTTTCTTAAATGCAAGAACAGTTCAAAACCACATCAGGACTAGAGTTATACAAATTGTCATGAAGACATCAATCATTGAATCAGATTTTATCCTTTTTTTTTTTTTATGGACAGAGTGTGTGTGGCCTTGGAAACCTCAATTGCTCAGCTAGAATGATTTCAAACAGGATTTGAGTTTAGGCCATGAATGAGAATTTAAACCAGGGTGCAGCAGAGCCGTGTAAATATAGTAAGGGTTAGAGATGTTTGTACCTACTTAGAAAGTAGCAAAGTGTCTGTTTCCTGAGTAGTTTCCAAGAACTTCCTGGTGATGCCCAGGTCTAATCCGAATGTCATTTGATTTCTGCAAATGCTGAAGGATAATCCATAACTTTCAGATGGTCTTTGGCTGTCAATGTCCATTCAATCTTCTTATTCAGTTGCACACCTTATATGTTGTAGTGGCCAATCCATGCATGCAGTTGTATCTCTTGTGTAGGTTAGACAACATGATGGATACTATTCACAGAACAGTCTTTTTATGCCACCTGACAGGTTGCATGTGTAAAGTGGAAGATGTAATAAAAATATGGAACAAGGCAAACGAGCAGTCTAAGATGCAGTGCAGAGAAAACCATAATAGGCCTTGCCATTTTATCAGATGGTTCTGGTTAATTCTTGGACCCAACAGCCAGTGGGCACAGTACTCAGTATGGCAGTCTACCTAGGCACTAAACTAAGCAGGGCTCACAGGTTGAAACCTTGGTCTCATGAAGTTTGTTTTCGGTGAGCGTAGGAGTTGACCCAAGTCACATGATATACATTCTACTTTTCCAGTGTGGATGGGAGGTAATGTGCATTCAGGAGCAGCAAAGAGATGGCCCTGCAGGAATGAGTGAGGCAGTGTGGATTCTCACAGATTAACCTGGCTAGAGTCCGCATCACTGCAATGCAGATATTGGCACGGCCCATTTGAAGTCAGCTGAACTGCCTATAAGTTATATGTATTTGTTGAGGATGTGATCCTTAAACTTCCATTATAATTGCCAAAATTTTTTTGAGGTTCTTTTCTATAAAATACAAATGCCTTGATGTAAACGTGGAAACAACTTTAGTTAGAATCTGGATTCTGAAAGAGGGTATTTTTCTAATTCTGTGTAGTATTATCAAGGTTCTTCTGTTGATATTTCTATGTATCTAATCAAATTATTCTTCTTGATTTTTTTAGATTACTATTTTCAGGGGTGGAGGAAAGGGTGTATTGTTCTATAGTTTTTTTTTTTTTGTTGGAACAGAGAGACATAAAGCATTTGAACTGGACATTTTTTCTAAACTTTATTTCCTGGCAAATCCAATGATAGTGTAAAAACAATTTTTACTGGATTTTTTCTGAGATATTTCGATAAAGTCATTATTCATTTCTAGGCAAGTTCCAAATGTATGGAAATAAAAATAACAGTAAAAACTCTGTTTCCTTCTCCCAGATGTACCACCATAATACTTGGGTAGCTGGAGGAGAACATGAAAACAAATGTAGCCTTCTCCCTGTTTTAGTCAGCACTTTTTTATGGTTCACACATTTTGTGTTTTCATGGCGAGGATAATACAATGTCTGCAAATAAATTGAATATGTAATTATACGAGTGAAGTGGACACAGGATAAAGATTTAAAAAGCCTGCTTAAGGGTTTTGGATTTTTTTTTACACCACTTTGCATGTGCCAAAAATAAGAATTTCTTTTATTTATTTTAAAAGTATCTACAGGCTGCATGATGAATCTCACACATTCTTATATTTTTTGTAATGTCACTCATCAAGGCACATGACAGCAATATATCATAAGAGATTAAATGTCTGAACTAGGAGTATTGAGTGAATAGTGAAGTTGAAATGATTATAAAACTTCCTCAATAAGCAATGGAAATAAAACTCAAATAAGCTACTATTTATCGTCAAGATCTACAATGCTGCATATAAATTTCTCTTGTCTCATCACCTCTTACATGCAATATTTAACACAGACTTTGTGCAGGTATATTAATCTGTGTCTTCCCTTCCCTTCCCTTCCCTTCCCTTCCCTTCCCTTCCCTTCCCTTCCCTTCCCTTCCCTTCCCTTCCCTTCCCTTCCCTTCCCTTCCCTTCCCTTCCCTTCCCTTCCCTTCCCTTCCCTTCCCTTCCCTTCCCTTCCCTTCCCTTCCCTTCCCTTCCCTTCCCTTCCCTTCCCTTCCCTTCCCTTCCCTTCCCTTCCCTTCCCTTCCCTTCCCTTCCCTTCCCTTCCCTTCCCTTCCCTTCCCTTCCCTTCCCTTCCCTTCCCTTCCCTTCCCTTCCCTTCCCTTCCCTTCCCTTCCCTTCCCTTCCCTTCCCTTCCCTTCCCTTCCCTTCCCTTCCCTTCCCTTCCCTTCCCTTCCCTTCCCTTCCCTTCCCTTCCCTTCCCTTCCCTTCCCTTCCCTTCCCTTCCCTTCCCTCCCCTCCCCTCCCCTCCCCTCCCCTCCCCTCCCCTCCCCTCCCCTCCCCTCCCCTCCCCTCCCCTCCCCTCCCCTCCCCTCCCCTCGCCTCGCCTCGCCTCTCCTCGCCTCGCCTCGCCTCGCCTCGCCTCGCCTCGCCTCTCCTCTCCTCTCCTCTCCTCTCTTCTCCTCTCCTCTCCTCTCCTCTCCTCTCCTCTCCTCTCCTCTCCTCTCCTCTCCTCTCCTCTCCTCTCCTCTCCTCTCCTCTCCTCTCCTCTCCTCTCCTCTCCTCTCCTCTCCTCTCCTCTCCTCTCCTCTCCTCTCCTCTCCTCTCCTCTCCTCTCCTCTTGCTGTCTTGAAGATCCCTGGCTTCTTGTTGTTAAGGAACTCATTAATGTCTAGTCTCCTAGCATTGCCTCTGGGTAGTTTGTTTGCCAAAGAATGTGGAAGATACATTCAACTTCTTTGAGAAGAGATGTTCAAAAGGTCAACTTCTTTGAAAAACTCAGATAGGTGCCCCTAGACCAAAACTCACGATACACACAAAAAAAGGTCACATAGCAAGCTTTTTTTTTTCCCCTATTAAGTAAGGCTTTAAGCCATTTCACACATTTGATCTCTGCTTTTTGCTGAAAGTTTTGTCTTGAGTTCTTAGACATCAGAAGCTTGTGATTTATGACGTAACACCTGTTGCTATAAGAATCACTCCCACAGTTTCACTAGAGATAACATTACTCTAGAAGCAACACGAATGTAACAGAAATGCTGTTAATCTTCAGTGGAGGGAAAGATTTTCTATTACCAGGTTAAGGATCTGACTGTTGCCCCATTTTAACACAATTTGATGTAAGTATGTCATTATTTTAGTGGCATTACTTATGTTTTAGATTACATCTGCCTTAAAATGTAGTATGTAATTAAAATTTCATGATCTCTCTTCATAGGATTCTTTCCAAGCATGACCTCCATTGTTAATAGGCTAAATTCTGATGTTTTTAACTCAGAAAAAAAATCAGTTGTTAATGGGCATTTCTTGGAATAGCTTCACTCCCAAATTTGTCTTGTTGGTGTTCATTAGGATAATCTGGATAATCAGTATTGTCTTTTTTGCAGAAAAGCTCTGCTACTCAGAAATAGTCAATGACTAGTCATTCTGGTGGCAATGCTGCCATCCATTTCAGCAAAAGTGAGATGGAGACCCAGTATGCAGAAATACAAAACTTTATTTCTTGTCTTAGAGGGTCAATAGATGTTGGCTCACTTTTTGAACTAGAACTACAGTTTTACGTGGTTTTCACTAAAAGAGTTACACAGCTTACAAAACATATATCAGAGAAGAATCATTGTCAAATCTTTATTTAATATAGTTTCAGCAGAACATCCATAGAAAGGAATAGTAGGTGTGGAAGTCACCCTTTTGTGAATAGGAGATGGCCTCTGCAAAGTTTTGCAGCTGTATTTGACAATTGAACTTATCACCCTACGTTGCAGTTATCTTTAAGGACATGGAAATGATAAAAAAACGTGTGAAAAACCAATATGGGATTACATTAGCATGCAGGATTCTTTCGTTCTTGATGGGAAGTGTGTAAACAAACACTAAATGTTAAATTAACACAGAAACGTATTTGACAGAATTCAACATAGCAGCTTTTTGGACTAAAAAGAACTATACCTTTTTTTTTTTTTTGTCAGTGTGAGGTATTTGCAAATATCAGTTTGCATAATTTAATTCAATTTTAAGAACTCTAAGCACATTGGTATGATTTTCAACTTAACTAATACATCTTTTTCTCTATTATACCTGTTGATTAAGTTTTATGTATTGGAAAACTAAAATATTTCTTTCAAGTGTGTTTATTTCAAAACCAAACTAAAGTCTTAGTTTTGAGGAATTTGCTTTTTGAAACTAAGGCAACGTGAAGCATATAAAATTATGCTTATTTTGACATGTGCCTGTTTAGAGACTTCTCTGAATGGCAGTGTAGTAGGTTGTTCCATTTGAGAAGACTGTCAGAGTTTATTCTTTGTGGTTTTGCACATCAAAGAATGGCTTGCAGAGAACAACAGAGACTTTATTTAAACCACTGACTTTATTTAAACAAATATGTTCCATGTTCTCTTCTCCCAAGTAACTAATGACGAGACAAGAGGTAAAGGCCTCAGGTTGTGCCAGGGGAGATTTAGATTGGATTTTAGGAAAAAATTCTTTACTGAAAGAGTGGTTAGCCATCAGAACAGACTGCCCAGGGAGGTGGTAGAGTCACTATCCCTGGAGGTGTTCAAAAGATGTATAGATGTGGTGCTTAGGGACATGGTTTAGTGGTGGACTTGGTAGTGTTAAGATAATGGTTGGACTTGATCTTAAAGGTCTTTTACAACCAAAATGATTCTATGATTCTATGCACTGTGCTACATTTCAGGCAGAAAACCTCTTACAATTCCCAAGGTGATATAAATACATAGAAGCTTCAAAGACTATTGAAGAAAGTTTCATCATAGCTTTTCCTCAGCTGTGTTATTAGTTTATGTGAGACATTCTTGACCTGCAGAAGGTCTCTCCCACAGCCAGTTCCTTATCTGAGTAAGGCCTCTAAGGTACTCACTCATTACATTACAGATCCAAAGAGGATCATCAGAATAATTTGTAATGTCTATCAGTAGCCCAGTCCTGTGAGAAAGGCTGACAGACTCCTGGGAGAAAGCTATGACTGGATCTGTTCACTTGGTGCTGCACTGAAAATGATGAAGAGGCACTAGCATGTATCTCTTTTTCTCTTACAATCACTGTTGTAAAAAAGAAGCTATCCTTCAATACTTCTTTTCTGCTCACACAATCAAGAGGTGGAATGCCAAAAGGTGCTATAAATTGTTGGTCAAATATTCATTTTCAATCCATTCATAATCTCAAAGCCTCACAACCAGAAATCAGAGGAACCATTAATCTAAATAATAATCTTTGCCACGGTTAGGTACCTTCCAAACCATCTACTCTGCTCTATAAGGATCAAACAATATTGTCTCAATAAAAATCTATGACTAATTTACTTCTTTAACAGACAACACACTCAGAAGACTATAAGAAGTAGGAGTATTTGAAAGTAATCAGACTAGGACATGTTTTTTAATGTTCTTGCTGACATAGAGGAAGAAAGTCAGTGGCACTTTTAATGCTTTTGTTAAGACTTCTGGCTCTGTAAGAGATTCTGTGGTTTATAAATCACCTGTTGCTTAACAGATGCTCTTGCCTATTGTTTTTATGCCAACTTTATGGGACTAGAATGGCAGGTTTGTACAGGCACACTCAAATTCTGGCTCTAGATTTGCCTTAGTGCCCGTCCTTGCTTATCATCAGCTCTCTTGCTACTTATGAGCAAACAACCTGGGCTTTCATGGTAAGTCTAGAACATCCTGACAGCTAGGTCTGCTTGCATTTGTACCTGTGAACATTTCACAGGTTTGCAGCAAGCCTGTTAGGACAGTATAGAAGTGAGATAGGTTCTGTTTTGGAGATAGCATCAAAAAAAAAAAGAGGTTCTTAACAAGGATGTACATTTCTTTGATATGTTCTGAACAAGTTCTTCTATTCTGGAGGGGAAATAGCTGGTTAAAGAACAAATTCTACAAAGCAGTGGTTTTCAGGCTTTTCTCTTGCTTGATCTTTACACAGAAATGGTCATTAATGGATCGTGCAAGAGATATCAAGTGACCTCTTGTAAAATAGAAAATGATAAGCCCAAATTAATTTTTCTTTTCCAGGTACTTGAAGTTTTGTCTCTTGTTTGCTGTGCCTTGTGACAGTTAAAATGAACGCTACTGCTGGGAGGAAAGATAGCTGAATCATCAGGGCACTAGCTTGTTTCTGCTTTTACTAATATTTGCACTGTGACCTAGATGAATCTACTTTTTTTTTTTCTTGCCAAGATTATGAAACGATAATTTAGTTTGTAGCTAATTTGTATAAGTGATTTAAGAATAATTTATAACTTAGCTGAAGTGATTCTCATTATTGCCACATCTGTCTTTTAAACCATCTGTTCTCTGGTTGGTGGCTGGCAAAACTTAGATGACCAAAACAAGATTTACAATGGCCGCTTCACTGATTAAATGAACAATGACTAATCCAGTCCTGGTTTATGATTCTGGATGGAAGGATGGCTTATATATGTGAAGAAATCACTGAATAAAAAGCAGTGACAGAACAGGGACCAGAACCATGAGGTCTCTATGCTTTTTGTGCCAAATCTAAACTCTTTACAATGAGATCATGTAGTTTGAGGAGGGTATGTAATGATGCTGGCAGTAGCTGAGAGACACCATTTGTTAGATTGCTAAAGAAAAAAGCAAAACTATTACCTTGCAATAGACACCATATTCCTGAGATACTTTCAGAATTCCAACAGATTCTTGCCATAGTCAGAGTAACAAGTGTAATATTACACTCTCTTTTTAAGTATTATTTCATTTGAAACTGTGATCAGCCAAATGTCTTCTCTAAGTTCTTTTCTGCCTATAAACTTTTTAGGTGATATCTAAAGCTTTAATTATGAATTTCCTTACTCAGAAACACCATGTTAAGTCTGGTGCAACTGCACTGAAGTCAGGGGAATCATTCTGGCTTTATACCATCATAGCCAAAATGAGAATACAGTTCTAGTATCATTCAATATTATGAAGGCTTATGAAAGCAGTTTTATTTCTCCTGAAAGATCCCTTTCTTCTTTCAGAAACCAGGTAATCAATGCAATGATACTAGAGATGTAAAACAGTAGTCCAGTGGACCATGGCACTTTCACTGAAATTCATACATGACATGAAACTGTGCAATTTATATACACGCTTCCAAAGGATAACATACAATTATCTTTTAGCAGTGAGTAATAACCTCTCTACTTTGCAAATAAAAGAACAAATCACATTTTATTATGTCCAAACTAAAAGTTTGCTTGGAAATTGTTGTTTAGCTATTACACCTAGACTCATACATCTAAGCAGTATGATTTTTTAACTGTTACTTGTCAAAGTACATGCCCTGCAACAACAGTGTTTTCAATAAAGTCAAAGCAGCAGCACTAGTTTAGACATAAACATGGACATACACACTTCTCTAGCAATTACTCTTGTATTTCCCCCTCTGTGTGGCTGTCTCATATAATTTGCTGCTGTTTTCTGAATAGGGCCAAAATGAAATCTTTCTTTTTTCTAGGCAGTTTGTGCTCATTGCACTCTGATGAAAAGGCAGTATTCCCTATCTGGATTCATCTAAGATACCCTTGTTTATACTTATAGACATCTATCAGAGGTTTCTTGAACTTAGGTAAGACTGTATGGAGTACAATAACAAATATCTGAAGAGCTTTAGAAATACATCAGGAGGTATTTTTTTCAAATTGATTTTTTCACTTTGAAAGAATTTTAAGTAGCTTTAGAGGATTCCTGTGGTTCTTTGTACTGCACTGCATGTTAAAGCTCTTTCCTCCCTATGGTCTCTGTGGTTTTATCTGGAAGGAGTTAAACGGGTAAGTGTTCAGCTTCAGTTTGAAGCATGTTATTTGCATTTGTTGTCTTCAGCGAGCACAGCTCTCTCTTCCTGAACTGTTTGCGAAGCTATACACAGAAGCAGTTCAGTAAAACAATAGGCAAATTATATTTACATAATCCTGTGTTAAGTACAAGCAAGAGTGACTGGGTTATTCAGAAGAATCTCTGAAGGTAACAGACTGAAAGCCGTGTTTTCAGTGGGAACTACTTGTTAACATACTCTTTAAAAACAGTGTGTGCATTTCAGTCTCGGCTGGTTGACTGTGATTCCTCCCTAGTCAAGGGAAAAAGGCACTTCTGAAAGAAGGCTCAGTATGTGTATTGTGTGGTGTGAATTGCCCTCCATTTTCCAGGTATGAGAGAGACCTTAAGAGTTTTGATGAGAAACTTAAATGAGGCCTCTAATAATTATACAGTTACCAGCGTATGGAATGAACTCTTCCATTAAAGATCTCCATCTGCTATGGGTCAGTGAACTTTGTTTTGATAAGGAATGTTGATCAGCTAGAGGTAGAGGCTGCTGTTATGCTGCTAATCTTTACTTAGCACAAACAATAGGTATAGATGTGAGGAATCTATGCGATCAAAGCAGAGGCACTGATAAGGAATATGCCTGTGCCTGACATTTGCATGTTCCAGAAACTGACTACACCACAAAATAAAATCATTTGAGATATTTTCTCTTCCCAGTTAAAAAAAAATCAAGTCTGACTCCTATTAAAGTAACTAAGAAAATATAAGAAAGCTACAGAAGGAGGGAAATTTTGCCTTGTAATAGATGAAGTGATAATTATGGTTTAAAAGAACTAATTTGCATTGCTCTTCATTTAAAAAAGTGGAAATTAGCATGTGATGAGAGCTGCTTGTGGGATAGATAAGCATCAGCTGATTTTCCTTCTACTTCTGTGTTAGAGTTTTAGGCATTCAGCTCTACTGTTTTTAAGGAACTTGCAGGTTTTGGGCAGTTCCTTACAGAACTGGAGACTTTTTTTAAAATGTGCAAAGTTCATTCTATTTCTGCAGCAACAGGAATTAGACTTTATTGTTATGAACTTTGAAATCTATGAATTATGAATTTTAGAAATCTCTTTCATTTTAGAGACTAACAACTGAATGGGGATTACATATTCATTTTGTCACAGTTTGTGGTGAAGGGAAAGTTGCCTGAAATATATAAAAATAATATCATAAAACTGATGCTATAAGGAAGTACGATAGCAGCATGCTGTAACTTTCAACAGGAACAACCCTTGTTCTACAGCAAAACTGACAGAAGATTTATTCTGAGAAAAAAGAACCTGTTCTCTTACTCTAACACACTCTAGAAACACCAGTCCCCAAACATAAATTCTACAGGTAAGATTCAAGGGTCAGAACACCAGGGATGCATTGGCTGGAGGAAAGCTGTAAGAATACTTGTTGCAAACCAGTACATCTAAGCTGTAATTCAAAGTAATTAACTCAGGCACTTTCATAATCTCCGTGTAGGCACCTTTCCCGAGTGTAATGGGGGGCTGTATAAAAGCAGCCTCTCAGGTCCCGAGAACAGTATGACTGTTCTAGTATTGCTTTAGGCTTTGCAGTTAGCTTGTATTTTGGCACCATGCGTGCTGTGCAGTGAAGACTTGACCCCAGTCTTCTGTCTCTGTCTGCTCAGGAGCACACACAGTCATTGGCATAATCACATTCAGGCTGGTATTATGGCCATCGTCAGCCAGACCTCCATCAGGAGAAGAAGGAGCTCATTCACATGTTCCTATCTTGTGCGGTGCGTATAGCAACTGTCAGTGTGCTCACATCAAGTTCAACAAGGTACAGTCAGTCTTTCTGTTCACAACAGGGTACCTTACAGCTAACAAGGTAACGTGACATAAGCTTACCTTTTGTTTGGCTATTAGATTTTTAGCTATGCCTTCTTGCTACCTGAATTCTCACAGCATTTTGAACTGCCCTTTTTTTCTGAGAAGCACTTGTGGTCCTGTAGACTCTGTTTTCCTTCTCTTGCTTCTTCTCCCTTGGAGGGAGAGAAAACACTTCTAGTAGTGTCTCACACTGGAGAAGAAATGAAGCAAATATCAAAACTTTCTGGAAATTATGTTCAGTTTTCTGATCTGGGTTCAAAAAGTTTGTATGGGGAAGATTTTTAGGGGTATCTCACAAATCTATGTGTGAGAAAAAAGACAAGTAAAAGTCTTCTGGGGTCTCAGTCTGACCTCAGAAAATACTGGAGTCTCAAACTGTTCCTTCTTTTTTTATTTGGCTTGATATAATTTTCTCTTCTTCTTCCCTTTTTCAGATGCCTGTAAACTGAGAAAATAGATCTAAAATCCTAGAGTTACATATTATATTTAAAGCAATGCAAATCTAGATCTTTGCCTAAAAGCTTTTGGCAGGTACATGAGGTTCATGTAAGCTGAAGCTGTCAGTTTAAAGCCTCCTTGCCAAGGCTAGAGATTGGTTGCCAAAAATTGTTGAGTGAACAATGCTGCTTTGGATAGAAAGAAAAAACCTCTTTAAAACTTAGTTCCTATGGCTATTTGCCTATGGTACGTTCATAAGTTGCTTTTGGGAGGCTGAGGCCTTTGACTGGGTGTGAAATCCAGTAGGTACTCAAAGATGCTTTAGTCTCAATGATTTCAGAAGAAGGTAGAAAGAAATGCCTATGAAGAGAGTGCCTGCGCTGGCAGCACAGATGGAAATGAAGAAGCTCTGCTCTCCCTGCTCCTGCCAACTCTAGTTTGAAAAGCATGTCAGGCCTTGCTGAGAAGTACTTTATCACTAACAAAAAGCCATGAAGCTGTATTAACTCTCATCCAGGTGTCATGCAGGCTGGCAAGCACTCATGTCTGTACATGGCTGCAGAGGTACCTTGAGAAGCATATTTAGTATCTGTGCCTTGATATATATATGAAGATCCTTTTGTTTTAATTTTTTTTTTCCTGCATACCATGGTATCGTGCTCCAATGAAACTCTTTGAGAGTTTTGTCTTTCCAAAATTATGATGTAAGAGGAACCTACTGTCAGCAGAACCTACTCAGTATCACAGATCTCGAGACACAAGAGAGCCTAAAGATTTATTTCTCCTGCATCATAAATTCAGGTTGCTGTTGGGGCTCAGACATCAAGTTATTCCATATTATACCTCTTAAAGTTTTAGTTACATAGAAAGATCAATATGTGTGTTCGAATTGTTTTCTTTATAAAATTAATATTTTGTTGTCTTCTTCCAATACCAGCAACAGATATACACAACATCCAGTACAAGATTAGAAATAATTTATAGATTTTTCCTACTTCTCACTTGTTGAAACTTCCAAGTACTTTACCTGCTCCTTCCAATTATGGCTCTAGTTTTTATTGTCAACACTGTGTTTTAGCTACAGTTTAATCTGTACTCCAGTGCTTTCCAGTTTATTAACAGTCGTCTATCATATCTTCTGAAACATACAGGATGTGGGTTTTGGCTGTGGCACTGAGAAGCTTTTTGCATCTTTGGATAAAATTTTAATCTTAGAGAACAGGAGTAATTTTCCTTTAGATAACAAATAAATTAGTAAATATGTAAACAAAGTTGTAATGTCTTACTAAATTATATATACTGCTATCAAGCATTTATAAATGTGACATCTGCTGAAGGGTCTTATGAAACTTACAGTGTCAAAATTCCACCTAAAATCACAAGCTTAATATTTTCTCTTGGCAGGCTCTTAACTATCTTCCTAACGGCCTTATTTATACTCTTTGTATCACTTTTTAGGTGTGTCTTTTTCTCTCTTCTGATTATAAACAGGAACATGGAAGAAATTCAAACCAAGTGAATATACTTTTCCAAGTCAGAAGTATGAATTTACAATCACATATTTGGAATAAAAAATTTACAGTACCTCTAGATGTAATGTATTTCAAGAAAGAAATGGTAAACATTGTGTAACCCATCTAGAATGACAAGAAAAAGCATCAGGCCTGATCTTTTTCTCTGGTTTCATTTGTACTTTAGTTTCTTCCTGTTTTGTGCACATGAGAATGTAGGTAATACATTTCAGGGAACAAAATGAAATATTGCTTTAGAAATAGTTGGAATTGTGAAGCTTGGATGCAAAGGGAGATCTGAATGTGAAGTATGATCAAAACAAAGTAACAGACCAAACTTTAAGACTCCTGTTTTTCCTCTCTTTTGATTTGTGTCTGTTTGATTAAATTCTTACACCCTTTTTCTTCCTGACATATCTTCCTACCTTATTTTAAGTTCTCTCTCTCTTTTTTTTTTTTTTTTTTTTTCCCCCTCAAGAGAGTTAGTAGATCACTTGGGACTGCTTGGGTAAAAATAACCCCTCTTCTGCTTTGAAATTTCTGATTACTCTGGGCTTTCCCCACCATGAGAAAAAAGAGTGGACTGTAGAAAACATATAAGAAGGGAGCCAATACCTGTTTCAGATGCTAGAAAGAAATAAAGGATCTTCCACTGTTTTTAGGTTGCAAGTATTTGGGCTGTGGATATTTTTCTAAACTGAAACCTAAGATCTCTTGCAGCTGTCTCGTCTCCTGCTGATTTTCCTGTTCCACTTCTCAAACTCACAGTCTGTCTTGCAAAGATTGATAGCTTACCTACAAAGCCAGGTGCTTCCACAGGAGAATGAATGCTACTTAATAAAATTATCTTCTCCTATATTCCTTATTTCATGTTGACCTATAAAACATAGTTGGCAAATGGCCGTAAAACAGATTATGCTTGCAATCCTGCCAAGATCACTGCTGTTGAATCTTTGTTCATCATCAGTGCATGTGGTCTAATAATTTTAATTTGATTCTTTTAAGTAAAGCATTTTCACCAGACAATTTAGTAAATCAGGCATAACTATCTTTTTCTTTCCTATGGCATTGTATTTGCACATCCACATAGAATGTGCTGTTCAACTGTGGCTTTGTGTTCAGCAGAACAAAATACAGCCTTAATTTTTAGGCTCATAGTGGTCAACTCCTTTAGGAAACTTTGTATGACTGCCACCTATACTCACAGAACTTTTACTGTAAAATCAGAATCTCATATTCAAATTGCTCTAGACCTATTTTCCTGCTATTGACAATTTTACCACCAGAAACAGTCCTATACTCAAAGGTGGGGTGAAAGTGTACATTTCCTAACTCTTCCGTTGTCACTGCTTTAGAAATTTAAAATGCTTGCTTTTGGACTTAACTTGCAATATTACAAAGAAAGAAAAAAGGTTAAATTACTATTCAGTAAAGTGATTATAGAAAATATATCTTTCCTTACATTATATTAATGCACAAATAATAGAAAAGACTGAAATTCATACTTACTACTCTAGTTAGTTATTATGCTGAGGATATTCACTGAGCATATATACAAAAGTATATACTTTTCAGCATTTTTTTCAGCTTTACTTTTGTTTTTTGCATCATTTTTTAGTGCTTGGTTTACTTTTGCTGTGGATAGGTCTGCAGTAATGTATTTTGAATTTCTTCTCTGCCTAAAAAATAGCCTCCTGTTCCCCTTGAAGTGAAGATTTTTTTCTCTTGCCTTCAAATTTGAGCTCTTGGCACTTTTAGTTTAATTTATTTCATATATGCAACATGGCTTTCTGCTCAGTATGAAATGATTATTTTTCCTTTCCAAAACTGCTGGACTTCTGGGGCCATTTCTGTTTGAATTACTTTAAAGATGGGGAATCCAATGGGGTGAGGATGTTCAGATTACATTTTTTTGTCTTGTGAAATTGAAGAACTTTTCAGCTTGTAGTCATTCCCCAATCCCTTTTAAACAAGGAATGTCTCATATTTTCCATTTGGAGAAAAAAAAAATCAGAAAATAAAGTCACTTTTACCACACACAGAGCCACTTAGCTCAGGTGAAAGTCAACTGGATGCAAGTATAGTGTTTTTCATGTTCCTGTTTTGGTATTTTAATGTCTCAACACTGGAACTTTCAGTCCCTAATCTGCAAAATTTCCATTATTTTTTTCCCCCTCTTTCCAATATCCTCCCAAGACAAAATAATTTTGTTTTTAAAGTATACTTCTGATAGCACTGCAGAAAAATCAGTCATGTGAACTCAAGTTGTAAGAATACTCTAATACTACTCCACTGAGCAGTCCAGTTTTTCCATAGCCCATCTGATACCTTTCACCCCTCAGTGAATAGGGGGCTTAGACTTGTAAAGAAGTCCTGTGGGGAAAAAAAACCTGGGAGCGGCTTAAGCTAGCTATGAAATTAAAAAAAAAGGGCAAGTCTTAGCCCAGCAGTTCACAACTAGGAAAGTCAGTTGCAGGTGGAATTGTAGCCAGATGGCCAAACAGCTGCTGAGGAGAAATTGTGAGTCTTGAAGTACAAATGGAAAGAGGTTACCGACAGAGAAGACCTGTTTTGCAGCTAAGTCAAAGCAATTTCCCTATCACAAAGAGTGGAGAGGAACAAGAAGAGGAAAGCTGTCAATCAGGGTCTATGCTTCAATAGATCAATGCTATACAAATGTACAGTGCTCAGAGAAAAGACAGAGATATCCAATTCAGAAAAAAGTGATAGTTAGAAAACCCCTAAGTATTCAGGTCTCTATTCTGCCTGTCTGGAAACAAGAATATAACATTCTTCATGAATATCTTGGCTTCTTATGCAGGACATCTGTATACTTTAGCACCCAACTGTCACCTGAGCAGGCTATATCTAATGAACATGTATTCAGACTACTTTCTGTGGTGAGGGCCTCTAGAAAGCCAGGGGAAAAGGGATCTTGAGGGTCCTGTTATGACAGCTTCAGAGTTTGGCTTATGCTAGATCTTTGAGTTAAGTATGAAAACCAATCAGTGTAAAGTATTTTCATACACAATGGTCAAGAGAAACAACAGGTTGATGAACACTACTTACATGATCATCACTGATGCTCAGCTTGTGAGGAGGCGGGAAGAAGTACCTTATTGTTAGCATCTTTCTTAGATAGTACAAAGACACGAGGAACTAACTGGACAGTGTTTCTGCAAAAGAGAAGTGAAGGGAAATAGAAGTCAAGAGCCTAGATATAGAATTAAAACACAGAGCATCTTGGAGTTTCAAAAGAATCTTCACCAAAGAAGCAGCTTTGAGTAATCTGAATTTTTCCAGCTTAGAAGGTAATTCCCTCAACTTGGACTTTCTGAAGGAACAAAAGAATGACAGAGACTTCCTGTCCTCTCTTTCCTGTTCCTTTGGTTTGTATGGAAAAGTGAACTAGTCTCATTGCATTTTACTCCTTGTTGAGACAAATTACCCTGGTGCCCATAGCCCTGTATTTTAGATACCCTACAAATTCATCATGAGAACAAATTCCCAATGTCTCATCCTCTGAATGGTAACCAGTGAGCTGAAATGTACCCAGAACCATAACCAGTGTCTTCATCTTTCAGTATGTATTGCTCTAGGTGGGTCTCACATCAGGATTTAGGGCACATGCTTAAATGTAGTTTGAGACGTCAGTCATAACACAGTCAAACATGCTGGAGTACAAAATCGAATCGCTTGAATATTATTCTATAAGCTTGTATGATGCAAAGTTTATGGAAGCAAATTGCTGCAGTTATTGTCAGCCTCAGAAAGGCCACCAATAGAAACAGCTTTCATCTACTTTTTTACCTCAGAGACAATCCCCTAAAGATAAGGTTGAAGTATGTTGTTTGAACAACGGAGTCAGGTTTGAATTGTCTCTGCCATGGGTCACTATGGAGTTCTAGTGTTTGTTCTGTCTGTCTGCTTCACTTCATCAACAATAAATGTATTTAAAAGGAAAAGGAGGAAAATAAGGCAACTTCAATACTAGTTTGTTTTATGAATGAATGAACTTAGAAAATACTTTTTATTCCTTTCTGCCTTTGTATCCCACTTGTATTAAAAAAGGGAGTTGCATCCCTATCTATCTATCAACGAAAGAAATGTTTTTTCCTGTGTCATGAGACGAAGAGGGAGTTATAATTTAAAAATCTAGCTAGTATAATGCAGCAATACATAAAGCACTCTACTTAAAGGCTTTCATAAAAGAATGCATTCCTTGCATAATATTTTCCTTAATAAGTAGTAGTCTTATGACTGGTCTGTACTTTCACATGATTATAGTTGTTCATCATTGAACTTAGCATCAGATTTTTAACTTGTTTAATAAATAAAACAATAACAGAATAATAGCCAATAAAAGTGGACGTTTGTGAGTATAGAACTAATAAGGAAGATTTTTTTTTGTGATACGTATTTCTTTTGCTTTTGAGATAGAGAAATATTTCAGCTCTCCTTTAGAAAGTATAACTGTGGACATAATCAACAATGGTGACTTTTATGCCGTCAAAAGACTATGTTTCATTTCAAGTTGAAATTCAGATAATATTTGTGGTATGTGGTAGCGTATCCTGAAAAGTCCTAGACAGCATCTGAGCGGGCAAAGCACTTGTTTAAGGATGAGGAATTTTAAAAAGAAAAAAAAGGTTTTATTCCTTTTTTTTTTCCCTTGCAGCTGAGGGAGCTTTAAAATATTGCACAAATGAAAACTTTGTCAAGTGCTTGGCTCAAAAAAATCTCCAAAGTACTCCCTAAACAGCCTAAATATGAAATGATAATCCAAAACCAAAACTAGATATGAATTTTCAGTATTTGACTCAAACTACCTTCTGGGATAGAAGCTATTTCATAAGAAGAAAGTCCAGCAAAGAAACAAATGGAAAAAATAATCTATAAACATTTATTCAAAATCACCTTGTAGAAGTAGTAATATACTTCCTGATTTGGGGCATTTACATAATTTTGCAGAATACTCCCCAAAATGTTTGTGCATGTTTCTAAAAAGTATTTGATCCAGATTCACAGTGGATCTATGCAGTTTTTTCACTGTACATATCAAGTGAATTTTATATCAAATGATGTTGATAGGATGCTTTCCCTGATAACATTTTGCAAAATGAGCTAGTATTAGGTCACAGTGTATCTCAATAAATCAACTAATCTGCTGGATTAAAGAAGGCTTGTTTTTACAGAACGGATTTTCAGAATCCATCAGTCTTCACTTTTGTGGGAGGAACTTAGCAGCTACCTAGGGTCTGAAGGGAGTGGTTAGAGCTTTACAAGGGTCCTACTGTACTGTAAGATTTTTCATAATCTGGCCATAAATGTCACAGTGGGAACACTTGATATCTCTTTAAAACTCTGGCCTTGTTTGAAACAGATGAGCTACTTTGAAAATCTGGTGTCATTATTGCAGGATTTGATTAGTGATGTGTATAGGCTTAACAATGGCATGCGGCTACAACCACAGGCAGACTTAAATATCTGTGCAACTTGGCACATCTGAGTAGTTCCTTGGGATGGATCATATCTGTGACTTCAAAGTGTATGGTTAGTAAATCAGAGGATTACTCTTGCAGATGAACTACGTAAAAGATGAAATGCTTTTCTGCATGGCAAATGTGCTGGATGGAGAAAGGAGTTCTGATGCAAGGCACTTGCTATTAGAATACTTACCAGTTCTTGGCCTGAGTGATTCTGAATATTTACAAATCACGTAAGTAAATGGTTTTAAAAAGTCCATTTTATCTGAAAATATGGGTTATAACTTGAGTTTATAGTTCTTTACTGACTTTACTTTTTTCACACCAAGTGTTAGATTTCACCTCCTGTATCTATATATATTTCAGTATTTTGCTCAATATATGTGTGATTTGCTGTTGAGAGTTGGGCTTAAGACACAGAATCTTGTCAAAGGAGATTTATTTGTCTACAGTAGGTTGAACAAGCTTCTTTGTCCTTCTGTGATTTATAGAATATATTTTTTGATTGTTCTAGCCGTAATTGTGCAAACTTAATGTGCTTAGTACTAGTGCATCATCCCACTGAAAATACAGATATTTGCCTATTCCTTGACGTGCAATCTTGTAAGAATATATGGCATGACATCCATAAATCTGATATATCAGCTTGATTAGGATTTGCAAACACTGATTGAGAAAGAAAGGCTTGCATCTTGCTTGCTAAATATAGAGAGACAAATACCTTTACCTTTTGCATTGGGAGCAATTCATGAAAGCTTATATCCTTTCCATCATTTTTAAAAAGACATCCTCTTGTAACAAAAAGCTTAGCAATTGCTGGCTAGCTTCCCAAAATCCTCAGAACTGCATGGCCACTTTCAAGCTATTTGCAAACATAGGTGCTGTGTTACATCCTCCTGTTAGCTGTCAGTATAACCCTGCTGCAATCAGTTAAATTCCAAAACACAGTAAAATGGAACATGGCTGTATGTTTAGGACATGGCTTTCCAAATTCAAAGCCCAAGTTTAAAAAAACCCCAACAATCAAATAAAAAAAAAGATTAAAGTGTCTAATAGTATGCGTAAGCATTGTCTGGATTACGATGCAAACTCTATTTACTTCTGCTAATAGATGCATCTAGAAGTATCCTAGGTTACAGTACTGAATTTGGCAACACAATTTGTTGTCCTGACTTTCACGGAGAGCGACCACATTGCACTTTCTTGAAGCCCAGTTTCCTGACTTTGGTAGGCAGATAATGGAAATACATTCAAATATGCTCTTTTTATTTGGGTAAATATTCCTCTGAAATCGGGGAGGGACTGTTAGATAGAAGTATGCTCACTTCCTGTCTGAAAGACAGGCTGTAATTAATATTTACAGAACACTTGGAAATCAGTGGATCAAAGTAGTTCAAAGCATTATCATTTGTGCTTAAGGTATGAACACGTTTGCATAGCGCTCTAACCTGATCAAGGTTACAGTAGTCACAATGGGCTGGGACTGTAGGCAAAAGAAAACTCCTTTTGGTAGAACATATAGCATGGATTAATCTTGCCTTTGCTTTGCACCTTCACTCATGCTCGAACCATTATCATACCAAAGATGAAAATGCAGTCCCATGTCTAGTGGGCACACAGTTTCTCTGAGGTTTATTCTTAATGCTATGGTGGACAATTTAGAGAAGTGGGAGGCAAAATCCTTGCTGTTGCCTAGGTTACTGCTGCAGACACACTCAAATTGATGGAGAAAAAATGGAGAGGGTGCAGAAGTTCATGCTTTGAGAGAAAGTGCAATTTACAACGTGGCAGAGGAGAGCACAGTAACACTAGGTACATGGAATACATGAAGACACAAAGACTCTTATTAACCATATTTTTTTAGCAGTGGTATTACATTCAGATTGGCTGCATTTCCAGCAAAATACTTCAGTGCTTTCTGGCTAGACAGGTATTATAAAACAGCCTTATGCTGGGTGGGCTAATACAGGTACTGTGATTTCATTTAATGTAGGAACTTGTTATTGAAATGGGAGATCACGGTCTATATGCCAAAGCCCCACAAAAACCTTGGGAAATCACTTATTGCATAATTGCTTTTCAAGAATCTACTATGTTTTTGTTTTGACACTGAAGAAAAAGTAGATTGAATTATGGAAGAAGCTGCATAAAATCATTCAGTTTTGACATTTCCTTACCTCTAGTCTTTTTCAGGTGAGCAGACACTGCTAAACCTGATGGACTGAGATGAATTATTAGTTTACGCGTTTTGGTAAGTATTCCAAATTATTTTCTTTCGTGTAAAACTAGAACCCGTAGCCCCAAAATAAGCAACAAACCAGGCATGCCATGTATATCACAAGTAATAATTCTATCAGAATTTCTAATTTATTTCTTTCTGGAGATCTACAGTTTCTGTGCATATGGATTGCAGAAAACAGTGCTTCATCTCCAGTTTGACTTAGTGTTTGTTTTTCTTCCTTTTTTTCAGGTGGCTGTCATTTCCTTACTCTCTGGTACTGATTTCTTAGCATCACTTAGGTTAAAAGTCTTTTAGGGGTAGCTAACTGGTGGTCTGGGCAGCCTTACTCCACATGTCCTTGGGGCAGGATGAGATTTCTGATCTTTATATCCAACCGCTGAAAATGTTCCACCTTGTGTTCCCTGTGCCAAATGCCTACAACACTGTTAAATGTCACATGTCCCAGTGGGTTCAAGGAGCGTGAGGCTATCTTTTGGATACTTTGACCTTGCTTCCACTAGAAGTTACACTAAGCAATAACTAGGCTTTAAATTGGATTGGGTAGTTAGTGTGGGAGGGTTGCAGAATCCCAGCTTAGTGGCTTCCTTTTTTCTTCCCATGTTCAGAAGAAGAACAATATCTTGCTCTTGTTGAGCTCTTTGTTAGGAAACAATTTTATGTAGCCCTCATCTTCTTGGAGGTCCATCTTGAAAGGTGAACTGATGGATCCTTTCTCTGCATAGAAAATATTTCTTAAGTCTGTAGTCAGCATTCACCTTTTCTTGACTGAAGAGAGAACCAGATGGGAATGGCTGTGTTTATTATTGCACGTGAAACCAAGGTCAAGAATGGCCTTACTTGATCTAATGCATGTGTTTATACATTTCAAAATCACTCTTTCAGTTTTCTACATAGAAAACAGCACTTTGCAAATATAAATATTTTGAAAATCACCTCGTTGACAAGTTCTACTTTTCTACTCCCCAAATCCATAGATTGTCCCCACTGGCTGACTGAAAGAGGTTGATCCTTATCTTATGATCAACTCTTTCTAATTGATAAACCAGGAAATGAGACTGTTAGTGTGGCATGCCCTTGCACAGGGTCCCCAGGTGGAAAAGGTGAGACAACGAGGCAGACTATCACTCTACTCAGTCTCTCGTCTAATGAGCATTTGTACAGATCCACTCACAGTCAGGCTTTAATCTATAGTAGCTAGACCATGATAGTGATAACCGTATTTTATAGATCCTTACCCCATGATAAATCTTACTGAAATCAACTGGAAGCACTAAACCCACAGGGGACCATATAAAAGACCTCAAAAATGATCAAGACCTTATGCATCACTTTTCTGACTCTCTGTTCCAGTACTGTGGTTCTTGGACTGTATTAACGTTCCTGTGTGGTGAGGTCACTTTAATCACCTATGTTTTTCAGACTTAAAACTAACAAGGTCACTACTCAAATGACATATCTCCTGATCTGGGGGACCATCCAGTCAATGTTTTAATTCAGGAAAACAAGGATGGCAGGAGACAACATGATTTGCTCTTGCTTTATTTTTTGCTTTATAAAACTGTGATTTTCTGTCTTTTGCTTAGGAGGGTTTCTTTTGGAGGAAGAGACAGTCAAATCTTCTGTTACATCGTCAATAGGTATAATCATCAGACTAACACTTTTAAACTTGGGGCAATTAGTCTATAGCCCGGAAAAGCATAAAATTCAATGCATCGATGTACGTTCTTTGTTTCAGTCATTTTTACTCATTATGCATGTGGCACAGCACAACCACCAAAGGCTCTTTACTACCCCCAGTAAAACCAGAGGTGTTCTGCAAACATCAGATGGAGCTGAATTAACAGAACAGAAATAGGAACAACTTCACTGAATTCACTAGTAATGTGTCTACTTCACCATTGAAGGAAAATCTTCAGTGTAAATCAAAGTACAAGGTAAGATCTCTAATTACTCAAACCACCCAGAATCTTCTTTTCCTTGTTCATGTCCACTACTGCTTTACTGCCAGGAAAACATTTTTTATTTCCTCTCAGAAATTGCTGGCTCTATATTTTATTTTAATTTACTTTTGTTACGTGAATTTAGCTCTGGAGGAAGATGCCATATTCACAGCTGTGGAGGTCTGGTTTACTGCCTCAGAATAGTTGCTGCAGAGCAAAGTTAGTAGTATTGACTTCCCAAATGCTTTAGTCCTGCTGTAAAAGGATGTAAGGTAAAAACAAATCCACCAACAATAAAGTTCAGTTAATGCCAGTATGGCAGTTTTTTGATTAAAAAACCAGTTCTGTCTGAGAAGATTCTCCACCCTGTAGTTGTCATAAGTCATTCAATAGCATGTGGTGAACTGCACCAGGAGTTGACTCATCTTCTGGACTTCAATACCAGCTTCTGAGACAGCCTGACTTCATATCCTTTAGAAAAGCAAGATGATTTTATTACTTTTTCCTAATTTTGTTTTCTTCATGTATTCTCTAAGAGATACACCATTTTATTAAAATAAAAAATGAAATAATTAATTATGACATTTTAAATAATTTTTGAGAATGAGTGTTTACTAGGTAATGCGTATTTTATGAAAAGCAGATAAGTTGTAGGCCATCCCAGCTGGGAACTAATGATTACTTTTAATGAAATGAAAGACATTCTCTTGTACATCACTAAGTTTAACAGCCTTGTATGTCGACAAGGTCTTTTACTGTCTTCCTGAATCTCTTGCACTAGGCCACTGGAAAAATGTTTAAACCCTGAGGGCACTACCAGACCTGACTGTTCCTTCCTAGGCTCTGCTGGGACCTCCCCCCCACCCTGCCTGTGGCCCAGGACCTAATTTCAGCCCAGCCTGGGACCATCAGTCACTACCCCAGCACTGCTCTAGGTGGACCTGGTTCCTGGATGTAGTCACGGTCCTGGTCCTCCCCCCTGCTGTCCTGGTTAATAGTCTGGATTTACTGGTGGACTTAGGACCACCCCATATCCAGCTTTGTCTCCGGCCCTGTTTCCAGCTGTGCTCCAGCCCTGACTTCATCACTGTTCTCTGAAAACTAGAGACTGTTGTTGGAAACATTCCTCAGATATTTTTCTCCACACTGTTTTCAGCTTTGGGTGTACCTGCTGGAACCACCATCAGACCCAACAGAATGAAATACAGTCAATTTGAGAATTTTTCTTTCTGTCAGTGTAGCATGCATTTGAATGCGTACTACATAATGTAAAGATGCTGTGGCACCAGCTGAGTTATCGTATCACTAAAATAATTTATATGAACACTCTACGTATTGAACCCCATTTATATTGTTACATTCTAATTAAAGGACATGAATAGAGAAGGGAAAAGATCATCTGTGATTCTGTTGTTGCTAGGGGATTTGAGAACTGCTATTTGTATCAGCAAGGCTATGGTGTATAGTTTGACAATTAAGTTACTACACTAAATGAAGGATACTTTTTCACATGCTGTGTTGTGTCAAAAGAAGAAGCATCTGTAATCATTGGTACTAGGCATGTCAGAGGTGCAAGGTCAATAATCAAGCTGAACAGTAAGAAAAAAGAACTGATTTGCACTACTTCAGATTATGACCACACAGTTACGGACAGCGTCACATGGATTTTCGTTTGAGATGGTATAAGAAAGGATAAGTCTCATATATTAGCAAAATTTAGACTTCACCAAGGTGTCCTCAAATCACTATTAGACTATGAATAACTAGATCAGGATATTTCTTTTACAGAAACGTGTTTTGATACCAAACAGTAAAAAAGCAAAGAGCATGTAATCTGGGAGGAGGTATTCAATTCGAATTTAAGAACTAAACTTCTATTTGCATTCAATAGCAGGCATTTCCCATGTTAGATTTCCCCTAGTGTTAGAAGGGATAAAACCAAATAAAATCTCCACAGAGCTGAAAAAATCCATCCCTACTATCTCTGTGAGTCATAAATCCAGAAAGTGACTAATAAAGGACCTAATTCTTTTACATGTTTTCTGATGCTTAACTCCATAATGACTTACATTTCTAGGTTTTTAAAATGGAACTGCTTATTGATAAAGTACCAAGTAAACTAGTAAAAAAGAGACTTTTTTTTTTCACCTGCCCATCACGTTAAGCGCAGTTTGTGAAACTTAATTTTAGAGCACATATATTTTGACAAAAATAACTTACACTAACTTATTCCCCCCCCCCCCCCCCCCGATTTTTACCAATTGAATTTATATAAGATTTTGAAAGGAGAAGGGGGAAAAAACCAACAAATCCTCCAGCTACCAGGATGTTGAGTTTTTGCAGTTCTATTTTTATCTTTAATTGAATTTTAATTGATTGGTGGAAGTGCAATAGAAATAGAAGTCCACTAAATAGAACAAGTACAGGACCACATCAGCAAGGAATAAATCAAAGTATGATTTTTGCCAATGTGTGTCTACAGTGATCGGTGGTAGGCTCAACATGTAATTAATTCTCTGGTTTCTTTACCAAGGCTGTCAACAATGGGGGTAATTAGGACTAATTGTAATGGTGAGTTCAATTGTCTGGATGCCTGTACATTATGAAGGGAGCAATGTGCTTAATGACATTTGGTTGCTAGTGACCCACTGTTTTATATCACTCCCAGCTCTAATTTTTATCTGCCTATCATTTTTGGGTGAGATGTATCCAATGAAATTATTTCGTCTTTCTTTGGCATAATCTATGCCAAAATCTTAATCAAATAATTTCTCTTTCATGTATAATTTTTGGATGAGAACACATAATCTGGAAAGACATCCGACTTTGATATTCAAGCAACAAACAATACCATGTGTCTATTAGGAAGATTTTAATATGTTTAATAAAAGTGTATTTTCTTGTATTTTGAGACAGCCTTATAACCATAATAGTCTGAAGACCTGATTGGATGGGCTAAATAGTTCACCAATAGTTCTCTTTCTCTTGGGATTTTTTTTTGGGCTTTTTGAAAGTCCGAGATGATAAGATCAAGACAGAGCCTCTGGATCAGACTGCAGCTCCAGGATAATGATCTCCTACTGCACACAAATATACAAAGTCTGAACTGAAGACATTTCAAAGCAAGAGATACCGAAGCTCAAATGTTTTAATTTAAGGATTTTCTTTTCTGCTATGTAACTTAAAGGTGACTTTGTGTAATGAAAGCTAGTGCAGAAAAGAGAACAGTGTCTTTGCGCACTACTACTTATCCTAGCAGTTTCGTTGGGCAAGAAAAAATGAACAGGTATTTTTCTTCACTCGTTTTCACCACATACTCCGTTATTATCATATTCAATTATTGTAATTTTCATTAGCAGAAAAGGGAAACCAGTGATTAGGACAACACAAATGCTCTAAACAGCTGTAAGAAAGGTACTTTTGCATAATAAAGTGGACAATGTGTTTGATTACTAGTGGCCATTACGAGACAAACCTGAATGATATAACAGAGGCTCATCACAAAAAGAGATGGTGCCTAATTCAAAAAATTCTATTCAAAGCAGTCACTGAGGGATGATATAAAACAAATGGGTGGACATGGTGGGCAGAGGGGAAAGGAAGTGATGAGTACACATTTTTAATGCAAAGACCCAAAGTCACAGCCTGTCATCCCAGTTTATATATATATATACGTAGTATCTTTTCCGCTCTTCTGCAAATAGCCATAAGCAGATCAAAATGTCTTCAGCTCCATCCATGTCATAGTGTCCATGTATCCATTCAAAATCTTTTCTTAAAATTTTATAACTGGGAATTGTATCACTTTCTCGCACTTGTCAAAAATGTGACACAAAATAGTTTCTCCTCTGTGATTGAATGCATATACAAAAATTGCTTGCAAAAAAATTACATGTACTGTTTGCTATGGACAATAAAAGGTATGCCATTCCATTAACTTTTTCCAGAAAGAAAATTTCAAAAATATACCTTTCACAGAAAGCAAGCGCAAGATGTATACAGCTACAGTAAACAGTCATTTACATATCTTAATTATTTTTCGTTGTCCATCCAACTTTAATTACACATTCTAGCCTTTGGTGAATCAATAGGCTTCTCAAACAAGATGAATATGTTTGTATATAAGTGCACTATTGAGGGATATATTCACCTTTTAATATAAAAAATGGCTCCAGTTTTCAAGGAGGTGTAGAACTGGGTGTAGAGCTTTCAGTGTCGCTGTCTTAAGCTACATATAGAGCTGCAGCTACATACAAATGCACAGATTATTAGCGGAGTGCAAATGCAGAGCATTCATGCTTGTGTCACACAAGGTAATGCTGAAGGTGGGGAGGGCAATGGGAGCTGGCCCTAGGGTTGACTCCGCAGGAGTCTTGGCTCTTCTGCCAAGAGCTTATTGTCTCGTGAGGCTCATTAGCTTGGGAATAACACTGGATACAAGCAGGTAGGGTCCATTTGGATCTGAGCTAATACATCTGTGAGTTGGATTGAACTGCCTGGGAACTGCAGTGCCTCAGGAAACTCCGCTTCAAGAACCTTTGCCTCAAACAAGATGTTTGGAAGCAAGTGGACCTGAAAGACTGCTGGTACCCTGGGAAAAAAGTCTTCTGTTTGTTTTGGCACCTTGCTTTGGACCTAATAAACCTTGGAGGTCACTGCAGGTGTACAAAACTGTTCAGAACTGGGATAGGATTTAGGCTCAAAGTTGTAATGATGAGTCAATGTATTTTTAATATGTGAAGTTTACCTTTTAAATTTTTATTCCATCTGTTCCATTTTTATTCCATCTATTCTTTTTAATGTATAACCTTACTGCTTCTTCCATAGACAAAATTCCTATTAGTTTCAAGAAGAGATTTTTTTGATGAAGATGTCGTAAGCAGGCAATGCTTGTCCATCCAACAGCCTGCTGGGTGTGTTTAAATTCTAATCAATATGTATACTGAGATACATGGTTATTTGCAAGCAAGCCATCTCTGCATGCCTAGGCTGCTATGAAACTTTAAAGAAAATTAAACAGAAACTGGGCTCTGAGCCCAGGAAAACCAAACCATCACTGCCAAAAAACTACACTGAAACATTATACATCTGACATAGTACCAAGTAGTCTCGTTAGCTCTGTGTTTGCAAAAATCCTTTCTTAGCAGTGTTGTTTTTTAAAGCCTCTTCAGACTGATTCTGCTTGTAAGAAATCATATAAACCTCTACTGGAACTCGTCCTGTGCTATTCCAGTGCTCAGGCCTGCAAAACCAACACATTATACTTACTTAACTTTTCTTTATGAAATACACCTAAAATAATGTCTCTGTCCTTGAAAATGACTTAGTTTAAACACCCACACTGCAGTCCATCAGAAGAAAATGAACAGCAGGCATTACACATAGTTCATCCTGCTCTCCCAAAGTGGGGATCCAAAATGTGTGTTATCTTTTCCTGAGGGGCAAATGATTTCTTAGTTCAATAGCGGGTAAGGCCAGCTGCAGGCACCGACAAGGTTGTACAGGAAAGATCATGCTATGGGTTTCGTTCAATAAATAATTCTGCTCCTTTTGCATGGTTTCTTTGAGGCCTTTGATCACAAAAATGAAGCCTGTGATTGTCTCTATTCATTTGTTTTTTTCCTCCCCTGTTTATAAATGACTGACTCACCATTGTGTGATCTTGAGGGGTGCACAATCCAACAATGGAGTGAATCAGCCAAAACAGAGTCATGTCCTGCTTTAAAAGAGCATACCGTGCATATTCAGAAACACCTCAGCTTCAAAAAGCAGAATGCTTACATTGCTGAATGTAAGCCACAGGGAAAGAAGTTTACCTTGTGATAAAAAGCTGGTGGTACATACTTCTGTAAGGGTTTTGATATTTATATCCTACATTATCTGCAAGCTACTGAGAAGTCTTGCAGGAAGCAGACATTTTCAGGTGCATTTGAATATATGGAAACCTGGCATAGTCTGTCACTGTGAAATCAGATTAAATGGAAATACTGAGTTATGATGTGGCAGTGGAGGATGCTGAATACAGAGCAATATTATTTAAACAGTGTTGTTGGTGGTAGGCAAGTAAGCAGGCCATGTTTGACACAGCTTGGTTTTACAGGAAGAAAATGTACTTTTATGTGTGATAATGCCGTTCGACTGTTTTATCTCATCTGTACATTGTGCAGGATTTTGAAATGTCTGCACAGCCAAAACACAACAGTGAACGCATAAACCTGAATTTCTTAGTCTGGTCTCAGCAGAGCATTTCACACCATTTAGTTTTAAGTTCTCCTTTCTTTTTGTCCGATAGTAACATTTGCAAGAGTTTCACTTACAATTTTTTCAGCGGCATAGAGTAGACAGATCAACCATAGATCAGTTGATCAGTGGTTTATTGGCATCTCATGATAATACTAGCTGGAACAGGATACAAATAATAACATTCAAACAGGATATTAAAATCTGATAGGATAGAGGCCAAATGCTAAATGAATATAACACAGCATAGACCTATTCCCTAGTGTCTTGCACCTTATCGATTATGAATGTTAAGTGAACACAAACTACTGTAAAATGCTGTTTATAAGAACATGATATAAGAACATGGTAAAAGTGATTCCAGTTTAAAGAACTGGACAAACAGGCCCAGCTTAAAAAAAATGGTTTCACAATTCTTGCAGTTTCTTGAATTAACATTATACATAGGACAATAAGTGTGCATCTAATAGAGAATGGCCATACAGGCTGAAGAAGGAAAACTTAATTCTTTAAAGCAGAAGAGGAAACTCTGCTGCTGCTTAAGTACTCTACTTCAAAGTCCGTATTCATGCTGGTAAATGGATGCTTTTGTATACAAGCTTTTATGAAAAGACTGGGAGGATAACATCTGAAAATTAATTGAACATTTCTGGTATGACTATATGAAGTTTAGTGACTTAAACTAATCTTATTGTAATTATTTAGGAAAAAAAAAGCTTAAAAATGTTCACTTGAAGACTCTGGATGAGCTATCTCCAATTAAATCCATTGACCAATGCAAAAAATATCATTCAGCTTTATATCTTGACATTTTAGACACTTTGCCTTTTTTTTTTCTCTGGTTGTCCTTTTACAAATAAAAGAATTAAGGACAGTTTTTCAGGGAGAGACTTAAAAGAGCAGAAAATGAATTAAACCAGTGTTTTTTACTGTGTCATTTACACCAAATCAACCCAATGAAGCCACAGGACACTTATTTAGTAATTTCTAAACTTCTGCCTTTACTGTGCCTGTCAGCACTTGGAGACTGTCATTCACCTTCATATGCATTTTCTTCTTTACATATCAAGGCACTTTTAGATTTTTTTTTTCTTTTAAAACTGGGAATATGATGAATTAGTTTACTCAGTATTTTAAGAAAAATGTAGAAAATTCAATGCAATGAATTAGTAAGGGGGTCCTGCTCTTAATATGGTGTTCTGACTTTTCATGAACACTCAGCGACTTCAATCAAGCAGTACAACATGCACAAGCACAACTAGCCCCTGTTATGAAGAGCTTCCAATCACAGCTGATAGCAGGCAGATACTGCAGGCAAACAAGTGAAAAACGGGCTCGTGGAAGAAGTTGTGAAGTGATCTTAACTAACACAAGCACAGCCCTGATTACATGGAAACAGTGAAACAAAAGCAGCAGTTCTTATTTATCAAGCTGTTTCTATGTAAAGGTTTGAGCAAGGCTTTTCTGGAGCATATCCAGACTTCCCTGGTTAAGCTATATGTAGGAATCGTATGCTGTTTCTGACTTGCCCACCGAAAAGCTGAATCTAGCAGCTGTTCTGTGCTGTCCATCCCCCCCTGCCAGGATCCCCTCACCTCTGGACTGAGCTGCAGCCCTCAGTGCATCTGACTAATCCTAATTCAGGCCTGGATCCAGAAGACTTGCTTTGGTTCTTGCCATATCCCCACGTTCCCCATTCCCTCCTGGAGAGCAGGACAAAGCTGAAGGGCCGTGTCTCTTGCACACAAGTGCTGTTTTCAAAGTCAGTTGCTTCAGCAGGATAAGCTTGCAATCAAGCAGTCAGTCAATATTTTGGGTTTCCAAATCTGCTTTATATTTTGTCAAGCAGAGACAATGCATCAGGATGAGCGGCAAGGTCTTTCTGTCAAGCTAGTAAAGGTTATCTGAGGACATCCAGCAGATACTTTTGCAGTTTCTAACCATGGCTGAATTAGTTTGTGAGGCCACACATGCTTATTTGGGATACAATGGTAAGACTCACTTTTGGCACCTTGGGCTACCAGGTAGCACAATACAGCCAAATATATTTAGAGAGAAACCGGAGGTCCCAGACTCTAATGACTCCAGAACTGTTGCACTGAGGACCCCCACAAAAATTTGGTTTTGTTTTTGTTATTGGCCAACTGTTTCCAGGTGTCCTGATTCAGCTGGGACAGAATCACAGCCCAGCCATGCCAGGCACGCTGTTAGCGGATTCAAGTCAGTCAGGGCAGCTGACCTGAGTGAGGTACAGGTGCAGCCCATCCCATCATGCCATGGTCATTATAAAGGGGGAAGGTTTGCAAAGGAGAGAGAGCCACTGTGGGGTTCCTGTTGAGGTTTCTTCTGGTCCTGCTCTGGCTTTTCCTAAGGGCTTCTCTATGGTCAGTTGTGGCAACTGATTGTTTGTTTGGCTGAGTATAAGTTTGTGTGTCTTGCTTGGTATTTGTGATGTTCCATTAAATCTGTTTCACTTCTACCCACAGGTCTGCTCTACTTTTTCCTGATTTTCCTTCCTGGCTGGTGAGGGTTTGTCAGGTGTTAAAACAACTGTTACAGTTTAGCTTCTGGTACAGCCTAAATGTAGACACTAGGTACTTCCTGTTTAGCACTTAGTGTTCCTGCTGGTTGCTCAGGTACTAGTGTGGTGGTGTTGTCTAATTGCTAGTTGCTATTTGCAACTAACCTCCTCAGAGAAGGTTTCAGTAGTAAATTTGTCACGGATCATGCAGGCTTAAATCCCAAGTAGCTTTCTCAAACCTGAACAGTTCCCTTTTATCCTACAAGTTGACACTCTGGTGCTTGTTTGTGAAACTCTCTATTGTGGGGATTCTTTGGCAGCAGGTGTGAAGTCCCTCCTCTGAATTCTACCTTGTGAATTTGTGCTTCTGGCTATTGGATTACATACCAAGTCTAACAGACTTAATTTCACAAACCCTTGTGGAATTGTTGTAGTCTTTCTTGTAGAGTATGAATTGAGTTCTCTCTGCCATTATGTATTTAACTCATCTCCTGTCACTTCTGCAGCACTTTCAAAAGTGGTAGAAAAGTGAATGTGGGCAAGTACAGCGTTGTGAGGTCCCAACAAAAAGCACATAGGATCTTTCCTCGTTGTTTTATCCTAATGGCAGCACACAAAGTAAGAGTAAGTCGCAGTTCTGAAGTAGCCTGGCCTAGTCTTTGGCCCAGTTTCCTGTTCTATCTATGTCTCCTCCATCTTCTGCTCTGTACAAACACTTCTTCCTCTAAATAAGTGTACTCATGCCTTCTTTTTAAAAAAAAATATTTTAATTCAGTCCAGTGACACATACTCTGTGAGCTGAAAAGATCCCTGTTACTTTTTCTTTGGGAACAGTGTAGCTGCGGCCACCTTTCAACTGAATCCTTCAGGTACTTCTGGGAGCAATCTGAGTTGCATAGTCTTACTGCTTCTGGCCAGTGCAGTGCCTTGCATTCAGTTGGTACATCTCCTCAGCACTCTTGATACGGTTCCGCCTCTGAAGAGGCGTAATTCAGCCACAGTTCTGTCACTCTGCTTTGTACCGTCTGCCTAGATTGAATTAGTGTCTCTGCAGGTGGTCTGTCTCCAACTACACTGTAATGAAATGGAAAGGAGCTGAAAGCAGCTGAGTGCTCTAATAATTTTTCAGGGGAACCAGCTAGGCCAAAGTACTCTCTCTAAATAGTAGAGCTCACTCAAAAAAGCATTTTTCTACAACGAAATCTTTTGCTCTGCCATTTGATGAACTGCTGGTAGCAATCTGTGTGTGTTTAGGCTAGCCCTTCTGTCTCTTCTTGGTGTAAGTAATGAATAACTGAATTTTCATCAAGATTGGGGAAAACAAATTTTGGGACACCTCACTACCCCATAGCGTAGGATTTTTTTTCCCCATCAGCTTGTACCAGTCTCATTAAGCTACTGATAACACCTGACCTTATCTTAGTCTAAGAATGGCTTCCTACCACTCAGCAAAAGTAAGAAGAGGAAAAATAAAAGGTTATTTTGCAGCCCTCCAAACACATTGTTTGAAGCTGTTTAAAATGAATGTAACTTCATAATGCTACTTTTTAGATTAAAAGGTACATTATGGCAGGAAAAAACCTCCTTAACAAAAATTCTATGTGAAATCTTAAACACAAAGATTATAACTTGACTTTGAATAAAAGCACACCAGTTCCACAGAGTAAATGGGACAAGTTAATGAGTCTTCCTCTGGGTGGAGTATGACCTATAAGCTAGAAGTTGAATGGGTAGATCTTCAACATTTTTTTCTCTCCATTGAATGTGGTAAACTTATTTTAAAGCATTGAAGAAGGAAATATTAGATATTAGATTCTTCATAAATATTTTTTACCTTAAACACTAAACTATCTGGAAGCTTCAGAAACATTAAATTTTATAAGAAACCTTTGCAATAATTTGTCATGCCCATTTTACAGATAACTTCTAAGGTAGAGAGGATATTGGGGGGCTTGGTTCTGTTTTCTAACACAGGGATTTAGAGGAATTCAAGGCATCCACATCAGGGTAAAAAAAAAAAAAGACAACATATGCTTGTCTGGACTTGTGGTTCAGGCCTTGGATATTTTAAGGGGTATTAAATACGTATGGACAACAGAAACTCAGCCTTAAGTGCCCTTTGATTTGAGCTGACAACCTGAAAAATACCTATGACCCAGTTTTTACGGAGTAGTTTGAATCATACTAGCATTTAATTTCTGTGCCTCATGTCTTCTGTTGGTGCTGGTTGCAGGTACGAGTACTGAGAGCCAGGTCCATCCAGAAGTGGTCACCCATGGGCATGCTGGTCTCTGAGCTAGTCCCCAGCTGCTCCTTTGACACCAGCAGACTAAAGGATGTGCTTCTCAGGACTCTACTTAAGAGTCACCTGAATCCAGAAACACTTGAGGTCTGCAGGCTGGGCTTTGTGAGGCTTAATGAGACACAGCTCGACTGAATCGCTGCCCAGCACCTCAGCCCCTCCTGAGCCACATGCCATCTGCTAGGATGTGAAGTCTGCTCTTGCCCTGTTTGCAGAAGCATGTTTCTTAGGGATGTGGCAGTAATTGTCTTCTGTGAGGATTTCTAAGACCTGAGAGCACCACTGGCTCTGACTATCCCTGCCCACTCTCTGTGGCTGCCCACACCTGCTCAAGACCCTTGACCCCTTGTCAGCCCCCGTGATGCTGCAAGCTGGGCTGGTCTCCAGCTCTTCACAGCCCTGCCCTGCCTGGCCACAGGCCTCACCAAGCTGTGCTCCAGCCTGTGGCTGGCTTCCTGGCTTGGCCTTGGACCTGGCTCATTGCTGTGGGCCTGCCTAGCTGTGTCTGACCATGGTTCCCCAGCTGTTCCTTGCTGTGCCTGGACACATGTGGAGTAAAATAGAGCACCTGACCAGATCCCCTTTATTAGGGGTATTAAGATGCTCAAATACCATTTGTACTGATGTTGGGGGATTTCTGTTTGTTGGTTTCCTGATTTCACACAGCCTAGGTACTGTTCAGCTCAAGATAATAATTAATTCATTTTCTTTCCACATAAATGCCTTCCAGAAAAATAGGAATACAGATGTGTGCATAATAAGCAGACAGAAAGCTGGTGTCTTCTGTATATTAGATTAAGGTGCTTTCTGGTATGGGTGTGCCCTGTTTCATCAGCTGAAACAACTGGCCTTTCATGGAATTGTTAGTACAGGAGTAATTAAACAATGGAGGAGTGTGTGTGTACAAATAAGCGTGATTTAAGACCTCAATTGTTATTTCTTTACAAAGCATAGTGCATTCACGCTGACTGTATAATCTTCAGTGTGTATTGTCTGAGCACCAAGTTACGAGATAAGAAGTGTGTGCATGTGGGAAATGGCTTTTTTCAGTCATTCAGTAAAAGACCAGAGCACTTTTCACATTTCATTTTAAAGGGAAGGTTTGGGCATCTGTTACAAAGGGGCCTCAAGGCCCTCTCCCAGAGGAGATCCTCAAAGATGCTTCTCTACAGTTCAAAATAAAATGTCTACTTTGTAGAAAGTAGTGGAATGTAAGAAATGCACCCGTCGTTAATAGCTCCCGTTGGCTGCCTGCTCAGTGTGTTGCCTTCCTGAAGCTTTCCTTTAGAGTTAGTTCCCTCCTTGTATAGGGGAGTGGGTGCATGTGTATATGATGCTGTGAAGCCTTGCATTGGAGGCAGGATGCTGAAACATTAGGTGATAGGAAATAATACTGGGATATTAAAATACCATCTGTAAATTTAGCTGACAATGGTGCACATGCTTTCTGAGACTGAAGCAGGCCTGTTGAACACATGAATGAGTCTCAGAGTAACCCATGCTGTAATACAGCCCAATCATTAGGTAGTATATGTGTCCAAGCAGATTAATTTAGGTTGTACAAGTTACATGCACTCTCAGGCATCCTTATTTTGGCTTGTCTAACTAAAAAAAAACCCTAATAATCCTTGAAATAATGTTTCGTTAAATAAATAAAGTCAAATAATTTATGGAGGCATACCAGACAATAAACATACCATCTTAGTCTAGACAGTGGAGACAGTTACTTCACAGACTTCACACTTGTGTCTGATTATTGATAGGCATACACGTGGGGCAAAGTTTGGGACTTTTTACTATGGTGCAATTCTGTGCTTTAATTAAAACATATACTGAAAGATTTGTCCAGCGGAACAAATTTGCACAAATGGCTGTAAAGACTGATGCGCTACCCCTATTAGTCTAAACTATAGGATGTTGAAGTCCTAGGGAGTAAGGACAAACAGGTCTTGGGGGCCACTGGAGGCAGAGTGTGTCCCATGCTGCATCACAAAGAGCACAGGCTGCTTCAGACACTGCTAATGAAGAAAGGATGGGGCAGAAGCGTGGTGGTCCATGAACGTACACCTTGCACATTGTGCTTGCATGTATGCTTGATGCTTGTGTAACTCTCATTGCAAGATTGTAATTAATCATCTAGCCTCATTACAAATGTTTCCTTAATTCAAGATGTAGCCATTTTGCAAAGGGGGATGTCAAATTTCACCTCCAGGGTTCTTTCTCAGGGTTGTAACCTGTGTTTGATCAGTAATCATTTTGAGGCTGTCAGCTCTGTGCTCCCTGGATGTCATATCTGTCTTCAATTTTGGTGTGTTTTGTTTTTTTTTGTTTTGTTTTGTTTTTTTCTGCTCAAGCTCCCGATGGCATTGATTCTCAAATTTTTTTCCAGTAGCTTTTTTCATGTTTCTTGCCTGCACTTCTCCAGCTTCCAGAGCACCAACAGAGAAACTAGCAGCTGAATGACAAATGACATCCATGGCAGTGCGTGTGTTTAGAGAGAGTGTGAGGAGTTCTGATAACGCTTGATACAAAGGGATTTTTTCCTTTCACAGAATGGCAGGACACAATGCATATACCTTCCTCTAAGAGACGTGGGCTTCAAAGAGCTATTTCAACACTAGCAAAAATGCTTGTATAACTAAAAACTTACATTTTCTTTGCAATAGTGACAATTTGCTCTAAAACGCAAAACTGCTTTCGAGTATGCCTGTTTCTTTGTGCCGAAGCTCTTAAATGACGAACTGCAGCAGCGATTACTTTCATGCTAATGATTGCTACAAGGAAGGACTTAATTTTGTGATTCATAAATACCATTAAACTCTAATTTAAAAACATGATTCTTTCAAGATATAAAGTGCCCAATTAGGCCAAAGCAATTAGAATTTCTACCTTGTGGTGTTTTTAGTATAAATTCATTATGTCTGTCTGCACATTCTCAATCTGACGGTTGCCATTAGACTGTATTAATGAGAACATGACACTGAGCCAATCTTAGCAACAGCAGCTGTACCAATAAAAAGCTCTCCTGAGGAATATTGATTTCCCTTCTTGGATGTACTTAAACAAAGGCTGATACTGCAGACATCTTAACCTGTGCGTGCTTTAGTCTTCTGAACATTACTACATCATTGCCTTTTATTTATGAGAGAATTATTCTGCCCTTTGACAGAGGTGTGGTCTGAGATGCATAGTCTTGATAGTTTACTTGATAGCAACTTACACATGCAGATAAGCAGGATTAAACATTTTTTAAAAATACATATTTCTAACCAGGCTATTTCAACATGCATGTTTTTGCCATTAAAGAAAAACAAAACCAAAATGTGAAGCAATGGTAGTAAAGAAAGGAGACCACAGAACATAGAATATTGAACTCCTGGTAGTGGAAATGGGTCTTTTTTTCCTCGTTAAAAATGTATGGCATTTCTGTAAAAGCCTCAGAAGAGACCAAAATGGCTGCTTGGGTTTTTCAGTGCTTGCTGCAGGAGACACTCTGTCAATTGTGTCTATGTTTAAAGATTGCTGGGGAGCTAGGCAAATAGAGCAGAGCAAAAATTCATAACTCTTCTCAAAAGTGCAGTCCATTAATTTGTCGTCTTGGTAATTGTAACCCTCCTTCCTCTGTGTACAATGTGAACATGTACTATTTTGTTTGATAACAACGTTGTGAAACTGAAAAGTGCACTGAGTGTCAATGTGAATTAAAAACCTGCTCTTCAGAAACTGATTTACTTCTGCACAGGGATTGACAGGTAAAGATCTGTAAATGAATTACTTGACAAATGAAAAGCAGTTCTGGAGATGTTCTGAAGGAGCAGCATCACCTGAGTACGGACGCATAGATGTGCCCATTCTGATAGCTGTTTATTAGAACTTAAAAAAACAGTTGCTGCTTCTTGCTGAACTAAAAGAAGCCCAAAGTTCAAACCCTTAATTAAGCAAAGGTTGGATTGAGAAGTGGCTACCAAAGCAAACAGTTAGGGTGATAATCTTGGGCTACATTTCACAGTTGCAGGAGGGATATTCTTGTCGCATTTGATGTGCCGAATTGCTATTGTCTGAAAAGGCCCACTTGAGCTCTCTGAGAGCAGGTTAAATACACAGTCAGCAAGAACACCACTACTAGAGGGAGGGCTTGAAGAAAGCTGTGGCGTCTGCCAAATGCACTGGTGGACAGGATGGAGAGGACAAAGTGCAGGATGAACGTTTTTGCTTCTGGTTAAAGTTATATAACTCAGGACTTCAGCATAGGTAGCAGAGATTCAAAGGGTCCGTTCAAGTGATGGGAGATCACAATTAGATTCATGGTGCTTGCTGTTCATTTTAAATCTTTCCTTTTTATTTTGTTAAAGAATGTTTGTTTCTAATCAGAGGCTGTGGTTAATTGTTGGGGAAGGAGGCTGAACATTCCTTGACCCGGCGGCTGCGTGCTGGGTCATGTGAAGCCTTCTGGAGGAAAGGGGAGACTGACCCTCCAACTGTGCACAGCTGAGGGGCACCCTTGCTAATAGTAAAGTAGGGCAGGCAGAGCATTTGAAAGACAACAGAGTTAGGAGCCTACAGCAGAGCAGACAGTGGAAGACAGACAGTAAAAATAGGGAGCAGAAAAAGCCAAGCCCCAGGGGTCATGAGATATTTTTTTCCCCCAAGAAACCCAGAAGGGAATGTGCAAACTTCAGTACTGTGCAAATCTCAGTCTTGTCCAAAAAGCAACTGAGTTTTTGAACTAAGATCAGGCCTAGAGACAAAGGATCTCAATACAAGGACACAGTGGACAGGGGGAGACTCATCTATGAAACATTTTTATTTATAAACTGTCTCATTCTGAGCTTTCTGTGTTTTAAATGTTTATTCTTGTTCGTGTTGTGATGCAGCCTGGCTCTAGAGCTTGCAAGCACAGCCTGGCTCTGGGGGCCATTGCTCTGAGAAATAGGTGCTGACAGACCCACCTCAGGGTACTGGCAAATTTGGGGTCCCTTCACAGCTATGCAATTCTTAGTGACATCCTGGCAGGCTGGCTCCTGCTTCAGAATGAGCAGGATATTAGATGAGGAAGAAAAAACATTAATTTTGTCAAGGTTCTATGTGCATATTACTGGTCTTAACAATCATAAGTAACACAGGCACATGGTTACTTCGATTTGATATGAAACATGATAGCTTTTTCTTCTTCATGTGCCTCCTGCCCCAGTTTCTTCTGCATAACTTTCTCAATCTCCTATGAATACATGATAACAATATCTGTTTAAAATAGAGGTTCAGGTTTGGATTTTAAACAGTTGCCTTCTGGGGATAACTTGAGTCTGGGCCTGTTTTTATTCTCTATAAATATCTGATCTGAGGTCTATTGATGCCACTGTACTTTCACTTAGGACATAAGTTTATTATTCTGCAAATTCAACAATGGAAGGCAGTATAAGACAATGTTACAGATTTTTGTATTAATAAAATACTGTCTCTGACGTTAGCTATTGAGTTGTCAAGAGCTAGCTTATGTTGCAAGAGCCTTCTGAATTTTTTCCAGTAAATTACTTTTGATGTTAAACACTGATTCTACAACTTTTTCTTTATAATTAGCTACAATAGAAACTTGTGTGATATCTTGTGTTTTCCTTCCTGTTTCATCACAGAATAGTTTTTGGGAATTCTTTGCAGTTTTCAATGCATGATTTTTCTGCAGTTTTCCAAAGCTTGGTTTAGTTGTTTACTCCCTGAGTAACGTGGGTGATTAAATGTAGTGTACGCATTGCTTTCAGTTTTGAAAACAGTGTAAAGAGATGGAACTATTAAGAAGATTAATAAGGTGAGTACAGGCAGGAGTAAAAGTAGCTGGTGGCTCTGTTACACTTCATCAGATGGAAGTAGAGTACTATACATTAGAGATGAATTTGCAGTAATTTCAGAGGCATAATACATATTTGCCAGCCTATTTACCCAAATACCTGTGCAAAAAAAACCCAAATCAAACATAACCTCCAAATAATGCCTACAACCCTTATGAGATTATTCTTTTTGCATCAATTAATGAGCTGGCGTATAAGATGACCAGTGGATGGTGTTAGCATGACATAATGACGTGTCCTAGGCTGTAAAATAAACCCAAGTTAACAGATGTTAGCTAGTTATGCTTTCTGATTGAGAAGAACTGGGCTCCATATCTGCTAGTGTGGTGAACCCAGAGGTAGATATGATGTATGGCAGTGACATCTGAGACACCCTGAGTGCGTCATGATTTGTTAAAACACATATTCCTTGCTGGTTTATCCACACTTCCAAACCAGGCCCAGTTGGGAAGGGCTAAAAACTCTGCGCTGTGCTCTCTGAATTAATATTTCCATAAACTCTAAGACCCTAAAATATTTTAATGGCTAGTTTTCCCTGTGCTACAAACCTTTAGGTCTTTTTCATTCTCCTTGCTTACAAGTGAGATGAGTCTTTACAAGGTCAGACCTCTAAAAACAAGAGGTATACTTGTGTAATCTGAGTAGTTACTATACCTTTTCAAGGACATACCATGTAACAACAGAGTAAGAACATTGTCTGAAATATGTTCTACTTTTCAGCCATGACGAAATTCCTGATTAATCCATTTCTGCACCTGTAATCTGTACTCTTCCAGAAATCAGTACTTTTCATTAAAGTCATCATTAATTCCTTTTATATAGAAACCTTTTGAAACATGTCATAGAGTTTTACTTGAAGAAAATTAAAACTTGTCATTGCATCCCTTTAGATCTCTCTGAATCCAGTTTGCTAGTCCCATGATAGACTTTTTTAGGCAACTCTGAGAGCTGACACTGTTAGTCAATTCACTGAAATAATTGTCTGTTGCAGCTTTTACCTTCTCCAGCATTTAAATCCTAAAATATGGTAAAAATAAATATGGTAAAATATTTAAGAACATTATACTGAAGAAAAGTATTATGATGCTGTTATTTTCATTAAAGTACTCTGTGTTCTGGAGCATGTTTTGGATGTTTCTACATGTCAAAAGCATGAAGTCAGCAGTAACTCTCATTTTAGTTTGGAAAAACATGAATTTAGTCATATGAAAATTCAAAAGGATTGTCTGTTCTGGAGACTATTTATATGCATAATCAACTCTCTGTGACACTCTACAGTCAGTTCATTTTTTCTCTTCTTTTCCTAATCCTTCCTTGTTCTCCATTCAAATGTAGCCAATCTGCCCATGAATAATCTCAGTTCTGTAGGCTGCTAAACAGCTTGCTGCTTCTCCTTTTTAAAACTGCATGCATCTATAAATACTTATTTCTATTTCTGTGCTTAGGAGTTGCCATGCTGGACCAGATATGTGTGAATGGCCCGTTTCAGATACCTACCAGCGTTAGGTGCTTCAGAAGACAGGAATCCCTCAGCATACAGGCAGAGTATAGGTCGTCTGCCCCTCGCCTCTGTATTAAGATTTGGTAGGCCCTTTCTAGGTTAGAAAAGGTTGTAAGTCCAGAGGCAAAATCTAAAAACTCTTTCTACCTTTCACAAATACTCACTCTAGTAATATGTATATATATAAACACTTTAAGATTCTGAAATCATATGGTGTATGCTACTCATGTTCCTTCTCCTCTTGCAGAAAATATATACTATCTGCCTGGTATACATTGTCAAAACTATAAACTGGTACATAGAATTCTTGCACGTTTCTAGACCTGTAATGACAACAGTTATTTTCTTTTTTTGCGGGAAAATACCATTGATCCTCTTCAAATAAAGCTCAAAGTTTTCTTCCCTGGTCTGACAAATTGGTATATTGGGATGTTCCTCTTCTCTGTCTTCTGTCATAAACACTATCCCATGGTCAATGAAAATAAAGCCATACGAGCAAAAGAAGGCTGAGGTTGTGGACTTAATGTTGTAGCTCCTGAGGAATAAACAGGTGGCAACTAATCTCATTATTAAAAAAATGAACAATAATCTTGCTCAATTAATAGGTCTAACACCTAACTCACATGATTTTAAAAAATATTTATTTCTTCATGGTTTGAATTGGCACATTGAAAGCAATGTGACTGACAAATTCTGTATTGATATGAATTTTGGTACATATGACTAGACCTGTACTTTCCTCTGTTGTTTCAAGGATAAACATTTATGCTAAATGTTGGACCAATGGGTTTCCATAATTCAAAGAGTGAATAAAATAATTCTTGTACATAATTGCTCATCGTCCTTGTGTACAGCCTTAAGGCCTATGTCCTTATCTATAAAAAGAAAAAATATTATTAATAGATTACATGCTATGGTTCATAGCCAAAAGGGAGAGATCTCTGCATAGGCAGACCATTTAGCTGTACTGAGTTGCTTCTGCATTGATTCATGGCTGATCAGAGGTACTATTTTTCCTTAGAAAAACATACAGGGTTAAATTGAAGAAGTTTTTCTCATTGATCTTTTTCTAATGATTAATGACCATGCAAATGTCAACTATATACAGCTAACTTCTGATTTAAATTAATCCTGCTTTTGATTTTTCAGATTCAAATGCTTCTTAGTTGCCTGTGTTTTCTTCTTAACATATTTATCCACTGTAGTTCAGCTGTCTATCAGACTTTATGAAGAAAGAGCTTTTAAAGGCTTAATTTCTAAGGTTATTTTTGTATTTCTGACTCCTAAGTGCAAAGCAGAAGAGTGATTCAATTGGGTTTGATTTGGTAGTACTTTAGGGAGGCACACAAATTCAAATAGATGTTCATCATCATAAATGTGGAGATGTTGTTGATTATTGGTTTATGTCTAACACAACATTTTGATATTTTAATATTACACAATTTTTGAATTTTAAATTATTTCTTCTCTTTTTCTGTTTCTTGTTTCATCTTCCTTGCCCTTTAGGTTTATTTCTTAAATATTTTTGTCCTTTTCAGTGTCGTAAGTTGTTTATTCTGTTTCTGTCCTTCCATATTTTCCTTCCTTACTTTCCCCAGCTTTAGGCAGTGTATTATCTCCTTCATTTTTCTCCATTTGCTTGTCTTATTTTTCAGTCTCATTTACTGATCTACCTTTTCTCTCAGCCAGCTTTTGCTTTCCTACCTCTTTTTGATTGTTGCTTGAGAGAGACTGCCATGACCATTTAATGCTCCCTTCACCTGGCAATCTACCATGGTATCACTGATGCCAAACTACCATATGCGAGAGAGATTCAAACTAGGCTAAGAGTGTCAGCTGTTATTTTCCTCATCATCCTAGCTTCTTTCTAAAATTGCCTCTTTCTCTATTTTGTTAGTTCTAAGTTCTTGGGCTGAAGCATTCCCTAGAGCTTGTGATGCACTGTCTTAACCTAATGCCTGGCTTCTTTACTTTTATTTCTTAAGGGAAAGAAAGAGGAGCTAAAACTGAGAAGATTTCTAGTTCTATCCGTGTTTTTTTCTTTTCTTTTTTTTTTTTTTTAAATTTTTGCAAGGAGATGATACTGAGACTTGCCCAAGACCTGGAAGTCATGTCTGTTGGCTGCTATTGCTCCTTGGGACTCAATCAAGGAATCTAAGACAAGTCTAGTGTTTGTGTGTCTGCTGCATACTCTTGAAGAGATATGGTTCAAATGCTGTCAGCACTCAGCCCTTAATCTAGAAGTTGGACAGGGCATTTCAGCCACAGTTTTTAATGAAAACCTCATCCTTCACGGCTTAGCTATGCACTGTGCTTGGCATACTCTTCATTTGGCTATCAAAAGGCAGTGTTTTCTCCAGAAATGTGAATTCAGATTGAAATTCTAGAGGAAGCAGCAGCTGTCCCAGGATCTGAAATAGATTTGCAAGTTCAGAAAAAACATCTATAGGCCATTCTTGTAAAATAACTCACCAGTAACCTTCTGTATAACATGTTCATGAGGGAAATCTGTTTATGTAGTTTGAGATCATAGTTTTTGATGGAGATGGAAAGTACAACAATGAAAAAAGATTAGCTGGTTTATACATAGCAAATCTCTGCTTTTCGCTTAAGTGGAAGTTCGTGCTTGTTTTGCTTAGACTAATGTATTTCTCCTACAGAGTGCTTTTGGAAAATAAAACAATCAAAAAGATTGAGTAGCATTTGCCATGTAGGTTTTCTCTTGTTACTAGGTATTAGGCAAAATGTTCAGGGGTTTTTCAAAGCTAGTCAGGCTAAGTTAGCTAAGGACACATGTCTATTTGTAGGAAGTAAAAGAATCGCCTTTTCTCCCACTGGTTGGAGCGAACATGGAATGGTGACTACCCTAATGAGCCAAGTGTCAAAGAAAGCAAAGAAATAGCAGAACCTTCTTCTGAAAGCTGTCACTGAAATGTCATCTGTAAGGCAAATTTCTACCATTTGAATTGGTAGCTGTGGGGAAGTTATGGCATCTTGCTGATGTTATCTTTGATGTGTTCCTAAACTTTATCGGAGATCATACGTAAAAGGTTCAGCATAACTTTTTTGGTGCGTTTTAGTAATAAACATGAAAAGCATTCTTTTACTTCATGTTGATGTTGGCTCTGACAAAGCAGAGTTCTTCTCTTGCCTTTCTTGACTGTGGCACAACTGAAGGAGGACTGTTTCCTTGCTGAGGGCAAGCCTACCCCTTGGTCTGGCAAGGTGGCTCACAGCAGTGAAAGGGCTGACAGTCAAACAACAGAAAGAAAACTAGTATCACCCCTTTGTAGGTATGAAGGCAGTAGTATATACCCTTAATTGATGTCTCTTTCTTATCCTAGAAATGGTTAATGGGAAAGAATAATTTCAATGAGATCATGTTCACAGTATTTTTCTAAAAATAAAGTTCAGGAAGGAGTTCCTGCAACAACAAAATGTCTTATAGAAGTACTTCAAAACATACTACTACGTAATAAATTAAGTGTAAATAAATTTGTGATTTTGCTGAAAGCATTTTATTTGACTTAAAATGAAAATTTTGAATTTTATTTTGGAGAGTGCAAAAATATGGATTTTTTTTACAAACTGGATTGAAATCAGATTTTTGTTTTCTCTTGGCAGTTTTTATCAAAGGGGTTTCTGTATCTCTTTTTTGTTTGTGTGTTTTTTTCAGAAACAGCAAACAACCGTTTCCTAGCCAGCTGTGGGTAAGCCTTTCAAAACTAACACCATTTACATTTCCTAATTGAAATGAAAAAGATGCACCAAACTGCTGCTCAAGCCTGTAAAGTCCTGGACGAAGTCAAACAAAACCACTAAAGAACAAAACAAAAAAATAATAATAATAAAAAATCTGGTTGCTAGAATTGGGGAGTCTACTGGCTTTGTAGCAATGAATTGGCTTGCTCTGTTTCTATCCTCCTTCCAAAAGCTAGTTGATCTGAACACTAAAAGGAAGCAAGTGAAAGGCAAGCCAAGGATTAGGTGACACAGTCAATCTTCCCTGTGGAGAGAGGCACCATGCTGATCTTCTACTGGAGCTCTCCTCTGAACTCTTAAAAAAAAACCCAACACACTTTTAAATAAAATAATTTTATATTTTACACCAAAAAGTAAAAAAAGGAGGAATAACACTGTTAATTTGGGTAATAGTGATGATAGCTGAAATCTAATATACAGAAACATTCTTTGTGCTGTAATTTTTAATATCTCTTCCATAATTGGAAAGATTGCAATACTAGACTATTGCTAGTGTTTGACATGCTTGAACTTGATTTCTAGAAAAGAAATCTGTCCTTTGGGATGACCTGACAAGGATATTAAAAGCAAAAGGTTGTGCCTTTTTTTTTTTTTTTTTTTTTTTCTTGTATAATAAGCCTTCCAGGATAATTTTGCTGTTTATTTTAATAACTTAATGCTTAGGTAGTCCTCACCAAGTTTTATCCAAATGGATTACAAATAAACATGGTGGGATTGTGCTTGCTTATGGCATGAGTCTGTGTTTCTATCTATCTTTTCAGTCTGTCAATTGTTTATGATTATTGGAAAACTGCCAATTCCTTTGTTTCCTGTGTTGTTGTGAAAGTTTTTTTAATTGTAGAAATATGAATATTGTTCTACAATTAATGCTGAAAATATTTTCTCGGATAGGCACATTTCATTATTCTCTTGTGTCTGCGTGGCAAGAGTTTGGTAGCAGGGGGGTTACAGGTGTGGCTTCTGTACGAAGCTGCTAGAAGTTTCCCCTATGTCAGATATAGCCAATGCCAGCCGGCTTTAAGATGGACCTGCCACTGACCAAGGCCAAGCCAATCAGCAACAGCGTTTTTCGCCTCTGTGATAACGTATTTAGGAGAGTGAAAAAGTTGTTGGGCAGCAGTAATTGCTGCAAGTGAGAGGAGTGAGAATATGTGAGAGAAACATCCTGCAGACACCAAGGTCAGTGCAGAAGGAGGGAGAGGAGATGCTCCAGGCGCTGGAGCAGCGATTCCCCTGCAGCCTGTTGTGAAGACCACGGTGAGGCAGGCTGTGCCCCTGCAGCCCATGGACGGTAGAGCAGATGACTGCCTACACCCCGTGGAGGTCCCCCACACTGGAGTAGGTGGATACCTGAAGGAAGCTGTGACCCCGTGGGAAGCCTGCACCGGAGCAAGCTCGTGGCAGGACCTGTGGCCCGTGGAGAGAGAGAAGCCCACGCTGGAGCAGGTTTGCTGCTAGAGACCCCATGAGGGGGGCTCATGCTGGAGCAGTTGATTCCTGAAGGACTGCACCCCATGGAGGAGACCCACATTGGAGCAGTTCATGAAGGACTGAACCCATGGGAAGACTCATGTTGGAGAAGTCATGGAGGACTTTCTCCCGTGAGAGAGACCCCACATTAGAGCAGGGGAATCATGTGAGGAGTCCTCCCTCTGAGGAGGAAGGAGAGGCAGAAAATAACAGAGTGATGAACTGACCCCAACTCCCATTCCCTGTTTTACCCCCTGCGCTGCTCAGGGGAGAGGAGGGAGAGAAATCGGGATCAAGGTTAAGCCCAAGAAAGAAGGGAGGGGTGGGGGGAAGGTGTTTTAAAATTTGGTTTTATTTCTTATTACTCCTTTCTCAGTTAATTGGTAATAAATTACATTTTTCTGAAGTCAAGTCTGTTTTGTCTGTGATGGTAAATGTTGAGTGATCTCCTTGTCCTTGTCTCAACCCCGCAAGCCTGTTATGTTTTTTCCTCCCCCTTGTTCAGCTAAGGAAGGGGAGTGATAGAGTGACTTTGGTGAGCACTTGGCATTTGGCCAGGGTCAACCCACCACATCTTGGTTGACACATTCATGCAAAGTGAGAGCACACAATTCATCCCAGATTGTGAATAAGTAGTAGTTGAGGAAATATGTTGTAAGATATCCAGATACAGAAGTTTTCATTACAATTTACAGGGTATTTCTGAGTAAACTGACATATCTGTAGAAATATGTTCCTGTGGTTGTCATGATGTCTGTAGTTTGCTGTAGACAAACTGTGAAGATATGTATAGGCTTGTTACTGAAATCTTGTTGGTAACTGATTTCAGTTCTAAGAAAAGTATCTTTTTGTGTAGTTACTTAAGGAGTAGAATTGAATTATTTGAGTATGACTGCCTTTAGCATCTTCTTTCTGATAATTAGGTAACGGGGTTTTGGGTGGTTGTTCCCCTGCCTCCCCCCAGTGATTTCCTGTAAAGTTTTTCTTGAAGCTTCTTGTTGTTTTCTGCCACAGGTGCAGTTGATGCTTGTCTGGAAAGTCTGGAATAGTAAGAAGCCAATGTTAAAATGTTCAAAATTAAGATGAAAATATTAAATAAATCATAATTCTTGACACTCTCTAACGAATGTTAGAAATACTACTTCCCTTCCTAATTCCACACTTTATGAAAGGATAGCATTTTTGACATCCTTCTACAGCCTAATTTTAACTCTTTGGGTGGAGGAACTAAAAAAGGCAAAAAAATCAAGATCTTGTGTTTTGAAAACACTAAAAAAAATACTTACATTCAGACACTTTTAGGATAAAATCTTGTCAAGAATTGACCCATCTTTATTGAACTAGAATTATCCTGCACTGATGTATATGTCACCTTTTCCTTCCACTTTCCTCATATAACATCATTCAACCATAGAGAAGAGGTGCTCTGAAAAAAAATACAAATTAAATCCAAAAGGGTGTTGGAACAACTTAGGGATAAAAAACTTGTAAGAAAGGTACAATCAAGGATATTTAAGAGTGCTGTGAGATATTCATAAGTGTAAGTGAATCCCTGAATGAACTCTGTATGTACATTATGCTGTAGTTCAGCAGGGGAGACGTACTGCGGAAAGGTCATGGTACTCGTGCAGCCATTTCAAGGGCAATGCAAATGCATTTTAGGGCCCTCAAAAGCAATATAATACTCTTAGCACCTATGTCTGTCTTGACCCTAGTCAGCTGATAACACAGTACAGCACTGTGTCTATCAGGGCAGTTCACTAAAGGTTTTAATACAGCATGACAATAGTGAAAAGTCTGAGTTGTGAATGGTGTTAGGACCTTAGGACACTTTTGACCTCCCTCTTGTCAAAAATACGCGAGTGATTTTTTTTGTCTTTGGAGCCTCCAAATTAACTAAAATGGAAAACTGTTCAAGGTGAGCACTAAAATCAACGTGACCACTAGCAGTATGTGGGTTTTTTTCCGAAAGTAGTGATTATTTTAAAAAGTACATACTGCAGATGCAATTGTAGTTGCCAGCCAGTAGCAACTCCCTTTTACTAATATTTTTTTTTCTTCCTGATTGATATGGTAATGTTGCTTTGGCTTGTTTTACCAGTATTTTTGCATCATTAACAGTCATGTAGGTTTTGCAGGATTTCTGTCTCTTGCCTGTACCTTGTCTGTACCTGCATATACCGCTACCATTATTCAATAAAAGAGCTCACTATGATGGAGGAAAATCATGCTGGATTTTCTTTGGATACTTCACTGTTAAGGGCCAGGTATAAAGTCTATGATTAGCTAATGTCTGGGGCTAAACTATAACAGTTGCTCCATCATACGACCTCTTACCAGCCAGGAAGGGGAATCAGGAAAAGGAAGACCTATAGGTTGAAATGAAAAGAAGTTTAATGAAACAGCACTAACACCAACAAAGATATACAAAGGTATACTCAGCCAAATGAACATGCAGCAGTGACAATCAACAGGAGAGCAGTCCTCAGGAGCAGGAAGGAATCCCGCAGGAGCTCCCTTTCCTCAGCCAACCTTCCCCCTTTATAATGCCCAGGCCATGATGGGATGGGCTACACCTGTAGCTCACTCAGGTCAGCTGCCCTGCCTGGCTTGAAACTGCTGATGGCCTGCCTGGCATGGCTGGGCTGTGATTCTGTCCTAGCCAAACAAGGACAGAGGTGCTTACCACTATGTCCATATTTAAGTTGATTTGGAATTTGTTTAGTAAATAATCATGAGAAGGAAGGTCATTGATCTAGGCTATTAACCTTGTTCCATAACTTATTGAAACTTATGGTTACCAATGTGATTTCTCTATTCAAATCAATTCTGGAAAGCACATTGATTTTAAATAAAAGGAAAAGGAATATAGCCATAGCAACCACACCTATATGTGTGTCTGCCATTTAGCTGCCTGAAGGTAGCCTCTTGTTTACAAAGGATTTATAATTACTGTTTACAATAACTGTCACGTTCTTAAGCAAGCCTGAAGTATCTTTTGAGACTCTCATTTTATTTTGCTTACAGCTTTTGCTTTTAATTGCTCAGTTACATGGGGTTGCTACATGTACCTGCTCATTGTTGAAACAGTAAATGAGGTATGTGAGCAACATATTCAACAATGTTGGACACTAGATATTCGAATAACTTTGCTAATTTAGTGATAATAAACAAATACTTCTAACAGCTGTGTCATTCAAAAGATGTAGGTATCTTTTAACTGGCCATTGTATTACCATTATTTTAAAATATTTGCTCTCTATTTACATATGCCTGTGCACTTTGTATAGGAGTCACTGGTGAAATAAAGTTTGGCTAGGCAAGACCAGCTGCATGAGAACAATTCCTTTGGATCTCAAATTCTATGACATTTTTCTACTGACCTTCTACTGAGGTCAATCAGATTTCTGACATTGACCTCAGTGAAAGAGGGAGATCTGGCCTTTCATAAATCACTCCATCCTTTACTGAAATATTCACATTTGGAATAAAAAGCTATCATATTCTTAGGCTCAAAGGACATGCCAATTTGGAGTAGATGAGTTCAGACTAAAATAGGAATACATAGATCTTTAGACTGGACTGGACAAGCCCCAGAGGCAAATGAGGAGGCATGATTGCTAGAATTGTGGTATCAGTTTAACTAAAAGGAATTTCCATTTATATTTATCTGAATGCCTGTGCTGTGATGTGTGGTATTACAAGGCTATTCATAAAAGGCTGCTGCTAAACTAAAAATTCTTGGTAAAAATGACTAGGAAGCAACATTTCTGTGATGAAATATATGCTAAAAATATTGACAAGAATAAATCCACACCATTCTTTTGGAGTACTCAGCCTTCATCTTGGAATTTAACATTCTTTGAAGAAAATGAGAGGCAAATGAAACCATGAAAGATGTTTTTGAAATGCGTATCTCTTACAAATAAAATTCCTCTTCTGTTGAAGTAGTTCTTGTTTTATCAACTTTGAAACAATGCTTGGCATAACTATCAGCAATGAAATAGTAAGTAGTTACAGGGTCAGCCTTTTAATAGTGAACTTTAGTGATAAGCAAATTTCAGAATCTTCAGGTACTTTTTAAAGTGTTACACATCTTAAGTTTTTTTTTTAATTCTTAAGTTTTTCTAAAGTGGACCAATGAAGTATAATACATAGTAACTAGTTTCTCCAAAATACAGTACTTTCTCTTTTACATAAATCAGATTTTTAGGCAGCCTTTTTGATATTCTTGTTGTTTCTCTTTTGTAGTCCCTTCCAAAGATAGCAAATGTATGTGTCTACTTCTATAAGCTGCACTTACCAATTAAGTGTCTTTTTTGAGTTACTTAGCTTCCTTCCTCCTTCTATTGATTTACAAGGGGGCAGTGTTAAATATCCTCAGGAAAAAAATAGGCTACATGTTTTAGTAACGTTTCTGCTGGTGTGCGCCCTTTTGCAATTCTTAGTAGATAATTTTTTCACTTCCTGCTCCAAGCCATTGTGGGCTGTTAACATTTGCTATGTTTACTTTAGAGATGGCTATAATTCAAAATAGGACAAAGTGTTTAATATCTGTGCTATCAGTAAAAGCTTGTAAAATACTTTTAAGCACACTTTTTTTGGAAACCATTAGGCAAATGTCATACCAAATATTTAAGTACAGGTATTTTTAAGCTTTTTTAAAGCCTTAAAGAAGAATGTGAATTATGCACTTCAAGAAGCCAAAATGTAATACACAGGAATGAAATGAGATCTTGTCTAGCTGAAGTTTAACCTTGTTGTTGTCTGTTAGGTAGAGTAACTAGGCAATTGAGGGGAACTGGGGAGGACCTCGCTAGGCTGCTTTATTAAGAGAAGTTGAGGATGGTAGCCAGATAAATTTATTTCATTTTTATTTTCATAGGAAACATTCATAGTTTTGGCTCTCTTAAACAATTTCCTTAGTAAGAAGTCCAAACTCGTTTTTCAATTTGTCCAGTGTCACAGGATCTCTGCCTATACTTCCCCCATCTTCTGGTAGATCTCTGGTTTTCCATCAATACTTGCATGAAGTCAAAGTTACTTGGCTGCTGCTAACCTGGGTTAACTAATCACTACCCTCTGTTGCTCACCAAAGATTGTCTGTTCTCCAGACAATTGGTTTGATTCCTCCTTAACCCAGCTCAGTGGAATGAATTTGGGCTAAAGAGCATTCAGAAAAATATTTATACAGGAGAATGGAGGGCAATAACCTCAGAGTGCATGAAGATGACCCAGAGCTGTGAGGAGGAGAGGTAAACAGTTAATCCACATCAGCTCATAGCTGAGGAGGACATAAACTTTCTGGTTTTGTCAGGCTCTAGAATTCATCTCAATGAACCAGTGAATCAATGAAGCCTTTTTCTCTGGGTTAATTAGCATTTTTTCAGATCTTCCCATGTGGTCCAGTGACTGAACAATGGATTCTTTTGTTCCAGCTCTCCTCTTTTACAAAGAAGGCTTAATTACTTTTCCCAGTTAGCCAACGTGACATTTTAGAGAATTTTGCAATTGCCTATAGATCAAGGATAGTCTTCCTGGCAGATACCAACTATCTTCAGCATAAGAATGCTTAATAGACTGGAATACATTATAGCTGAAAGTGTGACATTTGTAAAAATTGGTTTTATGGTATTCAGTCACCTATGCCTGGTGAAGTGGTTAATAGCTGGAGTGTTAGAAGAGTTAGATTTATTTTTGTCTATGTCTTAAAATATGGCTTCATGAAAAAACATGCCAGGACCTCTTCTGGATTTCCACGTGTATTAATGAGGATGAAAAGTGTTGCTCTTGTGCATCAAGAGCTAGATTTTAATTTTTGTTGTATGCAGCCATAAGCTCTATATATTAATAGTTAATTTTTAGCATTGTATTGAAAAAATGCTGTGTTTAGAAGGAATTTAGAAGGATTGTTTCTTCAATCTTGAAAATTAAAAATAGGCAACAGTCCTAGGGTCAGAATTCCTGTGCTCTGATAGAGTATGTCATCATTCCTCTTCACAATGGCTGGAGAAGGCTTACAAACATTTACTGTCCCCTGGTTTCCTAAAATTGCTTTTATAGTTTGCCAGCAGTGAAAGAAATGGATCAGACAACTGAAGTTCTGAAAGGGCAGTAATATTTTACAACCTTTTGCCTTTGAGAAAGGTCTTAACATGACTGGGATAATTAGAACCATTTTGATCTTATGAGTAATCTGAATACAAGCAGCACTTAGGGTTTTCACGGTTTTTATTAAAATTATTTTTTTTACACAAGTATCAAAATAAGGAAGAATTAGACAACTGTAGCTTTGAAAGTAATGTCTTTAATAACAACAGATTCTCTCTTTTAATAACATTGGACTCACCCACACTTTTTACCCTATCTGTAAAGTTACATATCAGACCTGAAAGGAAAAATAAAATCTGTTCTTAACTGCAGTTCTGCTTGTTTACCAGCAAAACTGGTAATAAGTAGAAGTCAGGAACTGATGGGACAAAACCCAACAGTTCGCAGTTGAAAATATATTGGAATGATCATTATTTTGGAGTACTTACCTCAAACTTATGTTACAATACTATCAAGAGGCAAGAAGAGTGTGATAACACTGTTTCTATCGTAAATTAGTAACCAGCCTGCAGCTGTGTAGCTCATTAAAAACTGTGTCATTTAGGGATATTTTGAAAACACAGAGGTCCATTAAAAAGACTGGCTGTGTATGGTTGTCAAACAGACTTGCAATTATTGTCATAATATTGCCATCAATTGGATAGCAGAAATTACATGATGAACTGAGAAGCTGGTTTATATCCTTTTGAGATTTCCCAGCACAATTTTCCCTTTGTGCAGACCAGCCATCACCCATCTTTGAATCTTTGAATGTGAGGACTCAGAGTGTTTGCTGGAAACCTCCATGAGTACTAATTATAACTTCTTCACTCCAGTTTCTGAGAGCAACAATATTTTCCTCATACTTTCATACTGATGATTTACAGACATTTACATTACCCTGTCCAGTCACAGAAATTAGCTTCTGGTTGTCAATTAAAAATCTGGCAACACTTTCCTTGACATCCATTTTGTTCTCCAGATGTTTTCTTCTTGCCTTGCTGGGGATAACTGAAGGTGGGAGTCTCGCTTCTTCCCCCTGTGAGAACAATGAAGCACCTGCTGTGCCTGACTCATATAGCACAGCCTTCATATGGCTAAAGTGCAAGTTGTCCTCTGCACTGACGATTATTTCCAAGAGTGAGTAAAGCTTGTTAGCTCTGCCCAAGCACCAGACTACAGCTGCTTGAGCTGCAGCTCACCTCCTGCTGCCTACTTGGCAGTGTGGCTGTGGTTTGTGTACATGGCTTAAAGATGAGCTCTCTCCTGGGGCTTGTCCAGGGTTCACTTTGTTGGCCAGCTTCTGCCTCTGCTTGCTGGAAGCTTTATGCACCTTTGGCTCTCTCTGTTCCCTATCCTTATGAACTGTGCCCCACAGCAAGCAAAACCTCCAGTGGCACCCAACTGACTTCTGGCTCCTGCTTTGCAACATTTAGAAGGTGATTCTATCTAAGGAGGCTGGGGTGGGTCACAGAGGAAAACAGGGCTGGGGACAAAATCACTGTTTGGGTGGCTGTGGGAAGCGTTAGGAAGCTCTAGGTAAAGTGGCAACATCTCTCTTAAACCTTTAGGCCACCTGTCTTTTCTTTCCCCTAGGATCTCCTTCACTTTTCTGCTCATTCTTGCTGTACAGAACTTGTGCACTCAACCCCCTCACCCTTCACCCTCACCTGACTCAGCCTTTCTCATCCCTCAGCCACAATAAACACCAAAACATCCTTCTCACCTGCCCCAGGGCAGCTGCTGCTTATTATTCTCTTTTATCAGCTACTAAGAGTACTGATACTCTACTACTAAGTAGAGTACTACTAAAAGTAGTCAATAGAAGCTATTAGGAGTCCAGGGGAGAAGGCCAAAGCCAGGCTCTGCTATACAGGATGAAAGAGGAAGGAGTAGAGTTAAGACGCACAGAGGTATTTTTTTGTTCCTGTTGCACTTGGAAGGAGTCATTTGCTCCTGCTAAAAGTACCTTTCCCTTCCTCTTCTCCAGTGGCTATTACTTCCTCACCTCTCAGTCCATTCACATTCACCAACAACATCAGGGAATAGGTAAAAATGTGCTTGTATTCTAGGAGAGTGTTCTTTCTTTCCTCAGCCAAAATAGGTATCTGCCTACTTTTCCCATGTACCTTGATGTGGCTGTACTTGAACATTTGTTCATGCAGAGGTGAAAGAAGAATCAAGATCTTCTGTTGGTGAACGGTGCTTCATGTAGCAGAAATTTTGTCAGAAAGGAAAGAAAGTTTTCTGCCTTGTGTCACTGAAAATGAATTTGTTTTCTTTCAGGTATGATCCACTAGTTAAGACTATAAGCCACAGTAAGGATATACAACCCATTTTTTTTTTTTTTTGTTGTAGCTGCTGATATGGCTTTTACCTGTACCAGGTGAACCCAAAGATGTCGGCCAAACTGGAGAAAAAAACCTGTTTGTCACACAACAAGCACTTCTTGATACTACCTTGACAGCTACAGTAATTTTTCTTATCTTTTCAGAAGATAATGTGTGGACTTGCAAGTATTTCTAAATATAACTGCTGTGATGCAGTTATTACATATTTCTGCTTAGAAAACATAGTTTGCACTTACGATTTTATGAGAATCATAGATTTGATGTTCAAATACTCTTTGTGGACTTTGTCACCACCTTAATGAGCAGCTGTTGATGTTGCAGAAGATTTCATGAAAGGCTCCTCTTTTTTGGTTAAAATAATTTGCCACTTTTATATATACAAAGTGGCTGAGCTCTTGTTAGCAAAGTTGCTAGCATTCAGTTCCTGTCTTCATTCTTTCTTTATCCTTTTGTGAGGTGCTTTGGGGGACTGGGAGCTGAGGAGTATAAGTGATCCTTTTTATCAAGTGCTGCTCATTTCAGTAGATCACCCCTTCTAACACTATGTTATGAATAGGCTCTTATTTTTTTTATTAACATTTACTTTTTAAAGTAATGGCATGGAACTTACTAAAATGTGCTATCTTGTCTTACTAACTTTACTTCTGCAGTTTCAGAGAGGCAGAGCTCATAAGTGAAGGACATAGATACAACAAAATTATATCAACTGTAGTCCTGTCTTCAAGTGGAAATTGGATGGATGGCTTACATTTTTTTAAAAAAGAAAAATTCTGAGTGTCCTCTGTGATTTGAAGGTCTTCCTGTCAGTGTACCCAAGAGTCTTGGTTAACCTAGACAAGAAAAGAAGGGTGCTGGAAAATACCAAAGAGATGCATTAAATGGGCACATGTCAGGAGATTAAAAAGTATGGGCAGGATAGGGCCTGAAATTCTTTCAGTAGGAAGTAGGATGTCAAGCTTACACCACACCTAATAGTTCCGGGTAGGCTTCAACAGTCTTAGCTCTGTCCAGAAGTACTGGTGGCAGTGCAAATCAGAGGTCCACAATGTGCCTGTTCCTCTAACCTCGCTTTTATGTTAAGTGTCTGAAATTTTTGGAGATTCTTGGGAAAAGACATCATCAGGACTTGTGTAGGCAAGTATTGCCATATAGTCAGCTCCTGTGTGATTCATGAGCCATGTGAAAGTTAAGAAGCAGGATGGAAATATAAAGTAAGAGGTTACAGAAGCTGCCTGCAGGGCTCACTTTGATCATTTGTTTGCGCATTTTTCATAGCACCTCTTTTAACAGTTTTAAAATTTGACCGAAACTGGTACAGCTCACTATCTGTCTGCTAGTCCGACTGCAACGGTTTTGTTTTTCTTCCAAAAATATACCTGTAAGTTAAATTAAAATTCTCAGTTTTATTAGATTCCTAAAGACAGCTATTCATGTTATGGGAGTTTGAAGAGAGAAAGCAGAGCTTCAGTCCAGTTGACCTAACTGAACAATTGTTTTCCTGAAAGTCCCATTAGACACTGAAATTCCTCTGTAAACCTAGCCCCTAAATAGAGAGATTGCTCTTTTCTTTAGGCATAAGCTTCACGTTTAGCTTATCTTGCTATTCAGGACACTCTTTCAACATCCGCTAATTTCTTATAATCAAATGTCAAAAGTATCAGTCCCAGAAAATCCAGGATATTACTTCCAATATAGAATCTAAGTGTACAGCTGAGACTGGCAATTCTCTGTTAATCCTTAGATGATTCTGATGGCTCCTCCTTTAAAAGTCTGTCTTTTAAAAAAGTTTCTTCTCCCCCTCTTCTCCATGCATGACTAAGATTCATTAGCTATGTGTGCTTGTTTGGTAATTTTTGTTTTACTTTTTTAACACCTGCCTTCAGTAAACCTCACTGCTATGTGACCTGGAAAAAAGATAAAATCTCTGCAGGTTCTATGCTAGTCCCAAGCTTTCCTGTGTCTTTTAGGATCGGAATACATCTGTCCTTCTTGTAGCACACCTGGGTAAAATAATGCAGGGGATCTAGCGCTACTCTTTTGTGAAAAATAACCACAACATTAACAGGGAATCTTATTTACTTTCCTTGTACAGATCTGAAAAAGTCAGTTTTTCTTTTCTGTTGTTTTTGTTATGCCCATAGAATCACAGAATAACTGAGGTTGGAAGGGACCTCTGGAGGTCATCTAGTCCAACCACCATGCTCAAGCAGGGTCACCTACACTGGTGGCTGAGGACCATGTCCAGATGGCTCCACAGATGTCCAAGGATGGAGACTCCAGAACCTCTCTGGGCAGCCTGTGCCAGTGCTTGTTCAGCCTCACAGTAAAAAAGTGTTTCCTGATGTTTACAGGATCCTTCTGCATTTCAGTTTGTACCCATTGCCTCTTGTCCTGTCACTGGGCACCACTGAAAAGAGCCTGGCTTCCTCCTCTTTACACCCTCCCTTCAGGTATTTGCATATGTTAATAAGATTGACCCCTCTTCTTGACGTTGAGTAGTCACATTTTCCTCCTATTAGAGATGTTCCAATGGATTGTATATTTACATGTGTTTCCTTTTTTCCTTTTTTTTTTTATTAAAACATTTTCATGGTGTCAGTAAAACACCAGAAACAGTTAATTTTTCATTAAAAGAAAATCAAATATGCATTTGTGGGTATTATATATGAAACATAATTTGCTATTACTATGCCATCGCTAATCACAAAAAAAGGCCATGGATAATTTCAGCCGATTTATTTTTAGGCTAGCATTCTATTTGAGCCATTTTTACTTTAATAATAGAAATTTTTTTTTGAAGTCCTCCTGTAAATACGCAGTTGAGCTGGTGATAATTTTGTCTCCCAGATTAAAGCACTGGATAATGTCAGCTTTCAATGTTCTGTTGATGTTAAATTCAAATTCTATGCACATAAATTCAGAGATACAAAAAAATGCAGTTCAATCTAAAATACTTGTTGCTTGCTTTGTTTGTCCTGTCTTTTAACCACGTGGATTCTAATGTAAAATTACATTTGTGATGTCACTGCTGTATTGATACCAAGACACAAAGATACATTTTTGTGTTTGTGCAAGAGGTAGTGGGGGTTTATATTATATACACAATACACAGAGGTCTTATAGATACTGTAATTTCTCACATCTTGTTGTGTCCTTGCTGTACAGTATAGTTTGAAATGATATGTCCTTGCTGTGTTTTGCTAGAAATGGTTCTAGTTTGCTCCCAAAATCCATGTAGAGTTTAAAAGATTTTTTTTGTTGTTGTTGTTGTTGTTTTGTGTGTTTGGGTTGTTTTGTTTTGTTTGGGTTGATTTAGCTGAGTCTTCTGGGGAGATCAGAATATAATATAATATCCACATCAGAAACACTAATGTAGTCATGGTGCAATAGCCTTTCTTCATCTGACAGGTCTCATTCGATGTAAAGGAAATCTATAGATTAGACATAATAACATGATCTGTGTTCTGAGAATAATCAGTTCAGGTGAACATCACACTTGAAGATACAGTCTCACCTTCTCTGTATTGATGGAGTATATATTTCCAGCTCAGCAGTTTGAGAAGGGTCAATAGCTAAATGGCATTCTGCTGTGTGCTTAAACCCAAGACTGGTAAGGCTGAAGTTCACACTCCAGGACTTCTACTTGTGCTTTCTTTGCATAACGTTAGAGGGTTTGGGGACAAGGTTTGGTAATGCTCAGTGTACCTAACTATGAGCAAGTTTTTCAAAATTGGTTACCCTCCAAAACTGTAATAACATTGAACAACAGGTAAATTCAAGCAGAAGAGCTCTGTGGTGTTGAGCAGTGACCGTGACTTGGTTGAGAACATTAAGGTTAGACAAAAATATACCCACCAACTTTCAAAATTATGACTTGTGACACATTTGTCATTTGTCAGGCTCATAGCATCAATCAAATCTTGCAGCCAGTGACTGAAGTAATTATCTTGTCCAGTGATGTCCTATCTAATTATTTTAAGAGACATTTTCAGGGCACAAGAGATGTAAAATATTTTAAATCACAATCATATGGAAACAAATGCATTCACTAGTACAATGTCATTAAGATTTTGTGCTTTTTGTTCATAACACATTGAATTACACCACATGTTCTGCTACAAAGTTGCTGATTACTAGTGCACACATACTTGTCTCTGTCATTACCACTTTGGCCAGAAGTCTTTCTCTCTTTCCCTCTACCTGTTCTTCCTCTTTCTGCCAGTTGTATGTATTGTGTGAATACAGGTGTTAAGCTCCCAGAAGGAAGCCTTCTGCTTTGTATACTGCCTGCTTTACTCATTCTGCCATCCTTTAGTGACCTCTATGCTCTGATATTTGACCGTAATATTTTGTATTTGATCAGGACTATAGTAAAATGTTTTGACGGCAAATAGGATTATATTGTCTTTTTGTACAAAAGCTTCTAGCACCTTTCAAAAGGCATAAAGTCAATCTGTCCTACACAGCAAGCAAAAATAACAAGTGTCTACATCTTATTTCTGTTTAGTAAACATCAGAGTAGAAACAGGGTTTGGCTAAGGTGTGGATGAAAGAAAAAAGGAAAAGAGGAATGGTGGTTGTAACTGGGACATCGTGTGAGTGGAACCGGTGGAATTTTCTACCATGTGAAAGAGAAGCCTTAAGTAGGAAGGAAACAGAAATCTGATTTTCGCATTTTGGATTAGACTTTGCTTATTTGACAGAAAGAAGTGGCAATGTTTTCAGAGTGCAGAAGCTCATGGTACTGTACTGATCAGGAGGATCATGGTCCTTCGAGCCCTTTCGTGTTAGGCAAAGAGAAGAAAACAGAGGAATGTTGGAAGGTGTGTTTCATGGTGCCAGGTTAGGCTCTGTAGATGGATACCAAACCAAGAACAGCTTGCTTATAGACAGGGAGGGTTTGGTTTGCGAACAATAAAGTATGTGTAAAAGTAAAATGAAGTGGAGTTGGTTTTTGTTCTCACCTCTCACTATATCAATATGAACAGAGGAGATGGGAAGGTATCTAGCTTTAGCTTTTGAGGAGGAAAGGGGGACAATATTGCTGAATTACACATCCTGCCCTGCGGCTGGCATTCCTATTCCTGTTGGATTCTGTTCTCATCTAACTATGCAGTTTTCCATTAATATTACTGGGCTGCCACTAGAGTTAGTATTAACAGTCTTGACAGTTTTGAGTCAGCAGTTTGAGTACTCAGTACAGGGGTGTACCGTAAGAACACGGTTGAAGCTAAAGTACACAGTAGGGGCTCACAGACCAAACTTTGATGATGACTGATTGACAGATTGGCTTTTGGAGAAAAAAGAAAATATAAGGAAGTTAGCTGAAGCAGACGAGGAAGGACAACACAGGACAAGAGGAAATGGCCTCAAGTTGCTCCAGGGAGGTTTAGATTGGACATTAGGAAAATTTTATTTAATGAAAGAGTGGACAAGCATTGGAACAGGCTGCCCAGGGAAGCGGTGGAGTCACCATCCCTGGAGGTGTTCAAAAAACATGTAGATGTGGCACTTTGGGACATGGTTTAGTGGGTATGGTGGTGGTGTTTTGACAGTTGAACTTGATGATCTTAGAGGTCTTTTCCAACCTTAATGATTCTATGATTCTGTGATTCTGACTCTTGACTCAAGAGTGATCTTATTTGGCTGTGTCAGGGGAGGAATTAGAAGTGCTGGGTTGGCCTGATGTGGATGATGAAACTATGACAATCTCTTAGGTTAGGGTGGATTTTAGATTCAATGAACTTCAGGATTAGTTAAAGTGGGACTTAATACTGCAGTGATAGCTTGTACTGTAAGGACTTAAGATTATCCTCATTCCATGCTCTTTTGGGTTTTGCACCCATTTGTCATCTCCCTTTTCTTCTCACCTACCCCAGTATAGGACAGAATAATTGGGACCTTACTCTCTCTCCACATCTTTTGCAGATTTTCGTTGGTTTACTGGTTATAGGGAAAAATATTTGTTTGGGAGTGCCGTTATTTTAAGAGATCAGTTTAATTACCTCTGTCCACTTACATTTACTTTCCAAGCTTAATAAAACATATGTTCTTAGGGAGAATTATTTATGTATCAGCATTAATACTCTGGTAACATACTTGTTTCTACCTACCTTGAAATTATGTGAAAATTTCATTTGATCTGATATATTCATATAATTCTGATTTCTAAATATCATCTGAGTGCTTCCCACAGTGATTGATTTCATCACAGGGTTAGGTAAGAACCTGGTGTAAATATACAGTTCTGTTTCATATTTATCCATTAATTAATCATATGTTCTTGAAGAATATGCCAGCATTTTAAATACACAAAACATTTTGCATAATTTAGAGACTAATTAGTATACTGAAAATTGCATTTTCATGATAGTCATGTTCCCAGAAGCCAGCCATTTGGAAACAGACCTAATGTGGATAATATTTTGCAACCTTAATACAGTGACTGGTACCAGCAGGAATGCAACAAACAATGCTTTTTGGTTCCATTGTCCACCCTTGCCGGAGCAAGATTTCATAAAGCCTCTTCAGAAGATTTGGTGGCTAAAATCTAGTTATGTCTCATCCTGAGTATTAGCTGCAAACGTGAAAAAGAGACATTTTGGCTTTCACATCTTCCAAGGCCACACCAGCCCAGTGTTTGCACCTATCAAGGAAAATACACACATAGCAGGCAGTAATAATGACAACTGAAAGCATTAATTCTTTTGAGCAGCATTAGAGTAGAGAACTCCTGTCGTGCTCACCAGTTACTTGCTCTTCACAGCTGCCTTCTCAGCTGGGGGCTCTAAATCAGCTCTGTGAGAACAGAGAGAGATGACCATAATGTATCTGTTCATTATGGCAATTTTATTCACAAAGGTAAAAGGGTACAGTTCAGATAATACTCCAGACTCCTGTTTTCTGATTGAGCAGTTCTTATTTTTCCCTATCACTGCATAAATTCAGTCAACTGAATGTGTCTTGACCATGTTAGGGGTCTGGTCTTTGAATAGCTTTGCAGAAAACAATAAAAGCACAGAGCCACTCATCACAAAACTGATGTGTTTTGGTTTTAGTCAGATGTGTTTCCTCCTTCCCTCCCTTCTTGCACAGTGTTCATTTAAAGTTACACTTGGTCAAATACTGCTCAGATGCCAGAAACAGGGCAGGGAGGGAAGTATCTTTGAAACTCATGTTAATCTAATGCCAACTAAAAACTGTTTGGGCAGTGTATATCTCTTGCCATTGTAGATCTCTTTGCTAAGATGTTCTTCCCTGAGACACCAAACAGTGACATGGGAGATGGAATTTGGTCTCAACAAATATTAAGCATTTACAAGCAGCTGTATTCCTCTGAAGAAGTTACCTATATTCTTTGCAGTCAATGGAGAGAAAAGTGTATTTCTAGGAGCATTTAATCTTTCATCTGAACTTCAGCAATCTACCTTCAGATAAAATGAGTTATGCCTAATAAGTTCACCTTTTCTGACACTGAGTACAATAAAAGGAGAGTTAGTGGCAAGCTCAGATGTGAACGTCTAGATTAGGTAACACAAATCTCTCCTGAGGCTCTGTTACTTGGGTATTCCTCCTTGTCAGAGAAATCTTTGTAATCTAAACAGTGGAATTTCTGCTCTTTGAATGAGTAAGGTATGATGCAGGTTGTTAATTGATAGATATTCCTTTGGAAATTCAGCAGCAGCTCTCCATAATACCACTCACAGATGTTGGTGCTCTAAAAGTTAGTGAGGGATGGAGCACTACTGAATAAAACCTCAACTCACCCACGAAGACTCTAAGCAAAATATTCTAGGTCAGGCCAAGACATTTATATGGTTAGGAAGGACATTCTAGCTTTGCTTCGGTGTCTTTGAGTGTAGGCTGATGTCCTGGGTTACAGTGTAAAATGTGCCAAAAGGAAAAAAAAATAATCTATTACCATCTTCAGGAGCTGTTGAGACCAGGTGGGGCGGTGCTCCCTGCCTCCCCCCTCTGGACTATCTCCTGTTACTGGGCACAACAATGCCTTATCGCCTGACCCATCCATAACTCGCTCCTGGGCTATCTCCTGTTAATGGCCCATCAAGGAACTGCCTCACGACTCCCCATCCCATTGTGAGATGCTCCGCCCGGGGAGGGGGGGGGAAGGAGCCAAGCAGTCCATGCCAAATAAAAACGGAGATTTTGAACACCCTAGCAGCCTTTCTTCCACTGGATTCCCAGATGAACTTTTTCCCCCACTGGAGTTCCAGAGGACAAGAGCTACCTACCTACCACTGGACCTTCGGAGGAAGACCAGACTCTTTTACCTGATTGCTGCTTCCACAGAACTACATCCATCACTTCAGGAGGACTGCAGCCAGCATCTTATTGGACTGCTACTGCCACCCTAACAGGGTGTCAGGTTGTATTCCTGACTCTGTCAGTGTAAACCAGTGGGTTGTTTGTTTTTCCCTGCCTTGTGTTATATATATATATATATATATATATATTAGTAAAGAACTGTTATTCCTATTCCCCATATCTTTGCCTGAAGGCCCGTTAATTTCAAAATTATAATAATTTGGAGGGAAGGGGGTTGCACTTTCCATTTCAAGGGAGGCTCCTGCCTTCCTCCACAGACACCTGTCTTTTCAAACCAAGACAGCTGATCACACTGAGTTTGGTGGTAAGGATCCACTAGATGCAGCCACAGGTTTTGACGAAGTGTAGGTGTGTATCTTTTAACTATACATATTTTAAAACTAATTGATATTGAAGTTTCCTTTTTAGATGCATATAGTGGCCTTCCAGTACTTAAAAAGGGGCCTACAGGAAAGATGTGGAGGAACTTTTAGCAAGGAGTGTAGGGATGGGGTGAGGGGTAATCGTTTCAAACAGAAAGATGGTAGGTTTGGATCAGGTATTAGGAAGAAATTCTTCAGTATGAGGGTGGCGAGACACTGGACCAGGTTGTTCAAAGAAGCTGTGGCTGCCCCCTCCCTGGAAGTGTCCAAGGCCAGGTTGGATGGGGCTTTGAGCAACCTGGTACCTGGTGGAAGGTGTCCCTGCCCAACTATGGCAGGGAGGTTGGAACTAGACGATCCTTAAGGTCCTTTCTAACCTAAATCATTCTATGATTCTATGATTTGCAAATATCCATAAACATTAACTGCTAGAGATTGTTGTTTTGGGGTTGTTTTTTTTTTTTTTTGTCTTGAACTTACACTGGTTACCTTCTTACACAGTTGGTGTCATATTGTGATGTGCTCTGCAGATAGGATTTTTGGTGGGTACAAGCCATTTATTTTGAAAATACTTTGCCTAGTCAGATATATAATGTAACATCGTTGGAAACCAGTTGCTGTGTCACTAGGGGCTGAGATTTTGCTTAACACAGATAGCAAAATACTTAACTAGCCAGTCTTCTAAATATAGTTAAGCATCCCATTAACACTTTTTCCAAAAAGGGGGGTGACTGTAACTCCTACAATCTATAATTAGTTCTTCAACTTCCACTCCCTACCAACCCACTGATAATATATGTTTTTCTAAGCAAGATAACTAACACTCTTGCCAGGAAAATTCTCCATGTGTTTGTCTTGTTAATAGTGAAAAAGGATAAAAGGTATAAACAATGTGCATTGGCAAGATGTGAGATGCAGCAACAAGGGCATTAAACTGAGCCTTAGGACACCCTGTTTAAGTTCCTTGCTCCAATATGTATTTCCTATCTGTTTCTGGATGTGTTCTTTTGACTCAGATTCACTCAATACATTTACTTTGGCAAATCCTTGAAAAATAAGCAAAGGTTGGTCCTAGTTTCACTTGGAGTTTCGGTTTCATTACAAGACTGTCACACAGTTCTGGTTTCTGATTTCTAGCCAAACTTTAGGTAATACTCCACACCTCACTGAGATAGCTTGTCAGTACAGCATAAACAGCTATTATTACAATTTTTGCAAATCGCTGGGGGAAAAAAAAAAAGGTATATCAATAATCTTGTAAGGCACATCCTCTTGACACCAAACATATTCAGAAAAAGAAAAAAAAAAAAAACCAAGAAACTTTCAAGCTTTTTATGGCTTATCTGTTATGGTTTGTATGTCAGTATTTTCACTGTGATTTTTTTTTTTTTTTTTTTTTTCCACAGGACTCAAACTGTTCTTGTGCCTCAGTTTTCCTTAGAGCCCTTTTGATCTTAGTATTTGGAGCTCTTCACTTTTAGCCTGATGTAGGTGGATGAGAAGTGCCTTGCTGTGTAAAGGAGTTGTATAGTCTGGGATTAAAATGCTCTGTTATATGCCAGTTCTTGAATGAACTTCAAGACACAGGGAAAAGGAGGAGTGAAACCGTGACTGTTGAGGTTATAATATCAGGTTGGGATACATGCGCAGCTGGAGTGAGAGTGCAGTTTCCACAGCGTTTCTCGTTGAGGGGCTATAGTAGAGAAACAATGCACTAACTGTATCTCTACTAGTAATTTTTGTCAGATATCTCTTATAGTTATTTATATGGGAATAGATTATTGTCATAAAGAAATTAAGAGTGATTCTGCATTGTAATAATACAGACACGGTCTGTGGCAAGACTCTTCTCTGCACAGCACTTTCATGTGCCCTGTGGATGTCCAACACAAGCAGGCTCAGAATTCCTGTTGTTCTCTGGGTTTGGCTAAAGCCAACCTGGAGATGCTGCAAAAAGAAATTATTTGAGACTGTGTTTGTAAGAGCTAGAAGCCGGTGTGTGATCTTCATTCAAACCACTCTAAATTCCTGTCATGGGGCTGAATCCTCACACAGCAGGGACTGAGGAGAATATAAATCCTGTTCAGGTTTGTTGTATTTACAAAGAAATTGTGGGGAAAAGGTGGAAGTTCACTTTAAATCAGAGGCGATGGCGTGGGGAGAAAGCCTTGTGAAGCGGTACAGAAAGTGTCAGGCAAGACAGCTCCAGCAGCCGGTGGAATCAGGAGAGCAGCAGAAGAGATCACGCTATCCGCAGGAGGAGCTCTTAAGCCCCAGTAAAGCTGGGAGAGCACACACCCCACCCCTGTGCCTGCTGGGAGGGGTCCTACCCCTCCCCCCGGCGCGCTGCAGATCCGGCAGGACCGCGGGGAAGGAGCCCTCTCCCTCCTACCCACCCCGCGTTGCCTCCTCGGCTGGTGCGGGATCTCCGCTGCTTCGGGGGTGTCGCAGGGCTGAGCTACCCAGGTGCTATTTGTTTTGCAAAACGCTAGAGATAATTGCGTTCATATATAAGTACACAGATAGGTTTTGTGTATGCATTTGTGTGCGCGTGTGTGGGTAATATTTTAAGCTGTCTGGCACATTAATTTCGCCACCTGTCCTAGCCTCTTTCTGCTGCACAAATTAGATTGTCTCAAGGGAGCCTGTGCAGCTGATTGGGTCTGCCTCGTTACTAAGGCAACCCTTCTCCTCTCTGCTGTATGCTTTATAACTCAGATTCACCAGGCAAAAAATGGAAGAGAAAAAAAAAATGTTTCAGACCCTGGGGATACCAGGACTTAATAGATGCTCTTAGCAGACTTATTTATTCAGACAAGAATACAGTTTCTAAATGTAGAAGAGTGTTGAAGCAAGCAAAGTCAAATACAATGGTACTGTATGAAGGGGATGTTAAAGACCAAATTAAAGGCTTGTGCAAACACTGTATGAATCTTAAATTAGCTATGCTGTATGTAGTTGATGTAAAGGTATCATGGCTGGGTATATCAGCAGTTGTCCCTTTGAAGGTCAACCCTGATTTGGAACAACGAAAACTCTTCATGCCAAAAAAAGCCACAAATGCAGGGAGGAGTGCTTGTGTCAGATTTGCTATAGCCCAAATGATATTTTATGTTCATTTTTCAGACCAAAATTATTAGTTTCCTGCTTCCTGCTTTTAGGTGATTTGTATTGATCGAATATACCACAGATGTGATTTACTTTTTATGCTGAAACAAGGCATGATTTCGTCTTTGAAGAAGGGCTTCTTGATCTCAGTATTTCTTTGACAACAAATCCATAAACACGCTAAGCAAAGTAAAGGTGATTATACTCCAGGATGGATAACTGATTAAGGTAATCACGTATGTAAGTGGGAAGCAGGGATGGGCCTTTAAGCACTACGTCCCAACCTTTCCCTCGAGGAGTTGTCTTCCAAAATGTGCGTTTCTGTTCACATTGTCACAGGCAATGTGCACTTCGCTGGAGACTACGGTTTACGTGTTTATCTCTTCATCTTGTGGCCAGTTCATTAATTGCAGATAATGGCCTCTGTAATTTTATGCTGGGGGGATCAAGTGGAGTGTTGTTTGGACATTCAAAGATCTATGTGTAGATAGGGTTGCAGTGAAGCTTTTCCAAGGGGGTAGATTTATTTAAAGACGGATTTAGATGGTTATATCTCAAGGAACAGGCTTATACGCTGTATCTATTCACAAAAAAAACCCCAACAAACCAAAACCCGAAAAACCCACCAAACCAAAAAACCCAACCCCAAAAAACCACCACCAAAACAAAAAAACGGTGAAGAAGTGCTCAAGTAAACACAACAAGTTGGATTTTGGGGGTAAGGCTTGTTTTGCAGCCTATCAAATAGCCAAACCCATAATTTGTTGCCAGGTAACATCCAGCTCAAAGTAGAAGCCCTGACAAATCCCACTGTATTTGATCTGATGAGGTGGAACATCATATTTCTCACGAGCTGGTATTCTGACCCTACTAAGCATAGGCTGCCACTAACAGTGCCCCCATCATAATGCTTCAGAGTGACCACCCTCCCCTTACCATGTGTTCACTAGAAACCAGTGTATAGGACAAATGTTACGTACCTCCTAATGATTCCCTGAAAAGTAAACTAATACCTTTATTTCATTTGCAGTAACGCAAGTGGTATGGATCATTAGAATATCCACTCTTGTTAAAAATTAGTCACAGAATTCAATGCAGTATACTTTCCATGTTAGGCTGCACAAAGAAACGTCTTTTTACTTGTTTGGAAGACATAATTTGATAGTTTTAATAGGACCTTTCATTTCCAATGCAAGCCAGAGTGAATAAAATGTTAGTGGATTCAAACTATCCAATATTGCTCTCGATTTTCCACACATGTAAATGACTTCTGCTGCTCACTTCTGCTTTTACTTCTTTAAGTTTAAAGTCTGTGTGTGTGTGTGTGTGTGTGTGTGTTAAAGAACTGAGAAGAGCATTGTTTGATTGTGAGTGATATTCTCAACTTGCCCAGTTTTTCTTGAATTTGTCATAGTGTTAGGTTTTGTGGATTTATTTATCCTTGGCTCTAGCTTTGACAATTTGAGAGACTCAAGCCTTGAACACAGTAATTGAAAGCTTGCTGCCTTTCGGCATAAGTGGAATTTTTTACCATCTTGAATTAGCTTGCTCACTCTATTTTTAAAAAGTTCATTTCTATACAGGAGTAGTATCTTCATTCAGGCAACTAACTTCTGTGAGTGCCAACAGGTGAGGGAAAACAAATCTGAAACTGAATTTTAAAATGCCACTGTTTTGCATGAAGTATCTTATACTACTTGATATTCCAAAAGAATAGCCTGAAATTTAGTGTTTTAGTTGTCATTCTAGAACACCTACATTTTGTTGATTAAAGCTGCAACTCATAGACTGAAGTGGTTGGTTACATCAGGGCAGAACAGATTTTATAATATAGCTGCTTTGTGACGTATGCTTCACTTACGCCTCAGCAGAAGTCATTCTAGAAGTTTCACTTGTTATCCACTCTACTTAACAGCTAAAGGCCATCTTCAAGGGGTTATGACATTTCATTTCTAAATGTTATTCAGCTTGAATATCATAGTGCTGTTATCGTACATAGACACATACACACTTTCAGATATCTGGGAAGACATTACTTTTGATAGCCTTGTGTTTCAGTGTCTGTTGGCATATGTTCAATGTTGCACATACTCTATAAAACACAGGATTTTCTGTATTATGCACTTAAATCCTATGTCTCCACCTTTTCTGGTCTTGCTGGCTTCTGCTGCCTGTCTTACTGTTCCGGTGTTGGACTGTGAGCTGTTGCTGTCCATCTCCTTTCCTGCCCAATTCCTTATGCCTTACTCACTACATAGTTGAATGAGTCCTTGAAGCACAAACGTGCATACTGATCTGGTACCTAGGGTTTCACAGAGACCCTTGGCATCCTGCAACAGCCCTCACTTCCTTTCTCTCTGTCCTCCTACTTCCTTTCACTGACTGAAGTGGTTGCTGCTGCCTCCTTTTCCCTTCCTCTTCTTCCTTCCCTACACCATTCATCAAATCCACCAAGCAGCTTTTCAGATGTTTACTCTCCAATCCAACCACCTCATATAAAGCTGATGTCTTTGTGGCAGGTTTATTGTTTCAGTGTCAGTTCTCAGGCACTGTAAGTAGCTGTGCTTGCATGTGCTCAACAATTATTCCAGCAGTCAATCCCCTTGCATAGCCTTTGCTGACTTCCATTAAAAACCAACCAACCAACAAACAATCAAACAAAACCAAAGTTGCAATCTGCCAGAGTAACATCATGTTCTCCTCTGCTTTGGTGGGGCAGTAGGAAGAGCGTAGTATTAGCATCAGGTCAGATATATTATCTGGGTTTGTTTGGATTGGAATGAAGCTGACACTTTCAAGATTAGCAAGAACACAGGTCTGAGGAAAATGAATTCCATTTGAAATTTGCAGTATACAGCTTCAGATGGTTGGAAATAATAAATGGGCTATGTTATATTTGCTTACAGGATTAAGCATTCATACTATTTGAAATATAGGCTTAGGGTATTTAGATGCTAGATTTTTCCTGAGATCTAGAATGCTTGCATTCCTGTAGCTAACATAGCTGGCCTTTTCAGTATTCTACTGTAAGTAGAATTTGATTTGATTTGATTTTTTTTCCCTATAAAATAATGTACATTGCATAGGTCATCTTACTTCCCCACCTCACTTAGCTACATAGGCATTAATGAAAAGTGTAGGTGACTACAGGTATACTTTTTGCCTAATGAGGTAGTATATGTCAAACCTGTGTTTGCTGAGCTTCTAATTTACTGAATCCAAGAAACTTACCCTGTCAACTTCAGAGGAATACAGAAATGACCTTACTACAGAGAATTTTTGTGTTAAGGCTGAATTTAAATTCTACTTCAGCTTTGGAAGTAGAGCAAAAAAAGCTTTAGAAAGTTATAGGTGACTGAAGTTCACTATGAATTAGAAATGAGAGTCATATGAGTCATATGGTGGTAACTGTAATGACTGATGCTATTTTCCTAACAGACACATCTTCTATACATAATTTCTAGTCTGAAATCTTCATTAGGAGAAAAAGCTAACAACTACTTTCAGGAAAGTGGACCACTGCCAGGTATTTTGGGAGACTAAAGCAGTAAATGGTAACTGTCAGGCATTTCCTCTGTATATTCAGTAGAGGAGGATTTGTCCACAGCACTAATGCAGTTTGTAAAAGGGATGTTTGTTACACAAATGTACATGTGTTACACCATTACCCTGATCATGCCAGAAGAGGTTGTAGATCTGATTGACTTCCTGATTCCTTGGCAAATACATTTAACTCCAGATGAAGTGTTCCTATTGCTTTGCAAAGTGCAGATTCCTAGTGCAAGTCTGAAGGAGCTGGAACAGTTGAGCAACAGGAATGCAGTGCTTATGAAGGTACTTCAGTAGAGGAGTGGGGAGAAGTAAGCCAAGCAACATGAATCAGTGGAGAAAAGTCTCCCAGGAGGCTATAGTTTGAGGATGATAGCAGGAAATAGGTCCCACAGTGAAACTGTGTGATCTTGGGAGGTATATATACAGGGAAATATTAGGAAGGAGAAGACTTTAACCTCTGTAGACAGCGTTGCTTGGAGTGCTACCAAACACAAAGTCCAGTTTTATTGTTCACTTTTTACAAGAGATATCAGATGACTGACAGATCTTAGAACTGCAGAAGCAGATTAAATGTTACATGTAGTGTACCAAAGAGCTCAGTTGTCTCAGTCACAACAGGATGTGAAGGTTTAGGGTTAGATTAAAAAGCTTAGACTAAGCTTGAAGATTCATCTCTGAAAATCAGAAAGGAAACATGTATCTGGAAACTGAAAACAGTTATTAAAATAAGCACAAATAGGTAACAACATGGTTAATTTCCAGTTGGAATAACTATTCTATCTCTTAATTTCATCAAGGCATGGTTTGGAAGAGAAGCGTGGGCTTTAGTCATTGATATATTATTGGGCTCAGTGTAGTGCAAAGTGATATGTGCTGGTCTGCTATATAGAAAAGAGCTGACTTCCTTTCAGACTTTCCATTCAATGAATATAAATTCCCTTCCGTAAGGGTAAACTGAAAATCTTCATTTTCTGTGGTAATGAAGATACAAATTATGCAAGTTCCATTTCCAGTGTTCTTAAATGAAATCCAGTTTAGCATTAGCAGGTCTGTGATTTTTATCAGAGAATTAACGAGTCACCTTGCAGAAATCACTCTTTCTTTTTTTTTTTTTTTTTTTCCAGAAAGTACTTGTACTGTGTTTGTGGGGCAAGGTTTTGGTAGCGGGGGGGCTACAGGGGTGGCTTCTGTGAGAAGCTGCTGGAAGCTTCCCCTGTATCCAATAGAGCCAATGCCAGCCAGCTCCAAAACAGACCCACCACTGGCAAAGGCTGAGCCCATCAGCAATAGTGGTAGCACCTCTGCGACAACACATTTAAGAAGGGGACAAAACCCTGCACAATGGAAACTGCAGCCGGGAGAGAGGAGTGAGAATATGCGAGAGTAAAAACTCTGCAGACACGAAGGTCAGTGAATAAGAAGGAGGAGGAGAAGGAGGTCATTTTGGTGCCAGAGCAGAGATTCCCCTGCAGCTCATGGGGAAGACCATGGGGAGGCAGGCTGTCCCCTGGCAGCCTGTGGACGTTAATGATGGAGCAGATATCCACCTGTAGCCTATGGAAGACTGCATGTCAGAGCAGTTGAATGCCTGAAGGAGGCTGTGACCCCATGGGAAGCCCGCACTGGAGCAGGCTCCTGGCAGGACCTGTGGACCTTTGGAGAGAGGAGCCCATGCTGGAGCAGGTTTGCTGACAGGACCTGTGACCCCATGGGGGACCCACACTGGAGCAGTTTGTGAATAATTGCAGCCTGTGAGAAGGACTTACGTTGGAGAAGTTCATGGAGGATTGTATCCCATCAGAGGGACTCCACACTGGAGCAGGGGAAGAGTGTGAGGAGTCCTCCCCAGAGGAGGAAGGAGCAACAGAGACAATGTGTAATGAACTGACTACAATGCCCATTCCCCATCTCCCTGCACCACTTGGGAGAAGGAGATAGAGAATTCGGGAGTAAAGTTAAGCCCAGGAAGAAGGGACGGGTGGAGGTAAAGTGTTTTTAAGATTTAGTTTTTATTTCTCATTATCCTACTCTAATTTGATTGGTAATAAATTAAATTCATTTCCCCAATCTGAGTCTGTTTTGCCTATGACCGTAATTGGTGAGTGATCTATCCCTGTCCTTACCTTGATACATAAGCCTTTCAATATGTTTTCTCTCCCCTGTCTAGTTGAGGACAGGGAGTGATAGAGTGGCTTGGTGAGCACTCTATCAGTGAGTGGGGCACATAGTGAGTTGCCAGGATCAACCCACCACAGTACTGTGTGTCTCAAGGAATAAAAAGACGCCTCAAATATCAGAAGCCCTTTTCCTCCTGCACACTTCTATTATAGAGCAGTTTTGTGTAGTTCTATCTTAACTAAAAGGTCTGTTTTTTTTTATCATCAGAGGCATTTACTGTTTAGCAACACTAAACGGAAGTGTAAAGAGACAAGGGCAGAGCCCCTGGCTCAGTGTCCAGTTACTTGCTGTTATATTGTTCCCATAATGTTATCAAACACTACCTTGAAAAGGTATCTGTCATGTTTCTTACCCCTCCACCCCACTCCAATCCTATGGGGAAACTGTTGTAAAGCTTTGTTGTTCTGTTATCTAGAAAGCATCTAATTCCCAGCCAGTTCGCAACCATATATTTTTTTGTCAATGTAGTCTTTTAACTTCTCTCTTCCTTGTGCTTAATCACTTGGTGCATCTGTAGAAACCAATCAAAGCCCTCTCAGTCTTTAAGCCTGGCCTATAAAATGTTTTATCCACTCTCTTAAACATACTGAATAACCTGAATAGTCTTCCAGGTACATGGGCAATCAGAAGTGTACACAGCACAGCTGGGGTTTAGTAATGTCTAGTATACTTACCTAAATATTCCTCTAAGTCTACTGGTAAATACCTCAGCTAGTTTGTGCTAAGGTGCTGAGATGACATTTTGCTCTCTAGTGCCCACGTTACGGTCATCCTTCAATTTATGTTCTTCAGCTCTTATTAGCCAATGACATCCAGCTAACAAGTTCCCATAACCACTGTGTGACATGGCATTTGGTATAATTAAGTGCATCTTATTTCCTAACCCACTGTTGCTAAGGTAAACTCCTTTCATTTTGTCACCTACTAATTTCAGTAGCAAAATCTTACTCTAAAAATCTAGGTGAAGAGAAAAATTATTAATGAAGCTTGGGTTGTGGCACTGTAAAAATGTGAAGATCTCTGTAAGCAGGACTGAACTGTGTGCTGAAGCCATCCAGAGACACATTCTCACCACCTTTGCTACTTGCATTCACCTTGCACCATCTTCTTCCTTGTCAAACTGAATATCTTTTTTTTGTAAATTCAGTCCTAGGAGAGCAGCTGCTCTGATTTCTCCCTTTACCCAAGTCTTTGTCTATCTTATAAATCTTGTCTGTTCCATAATCCATGGTTCATAGCTGATTCTTACCCCTACAATGAAGTGTTAAAACCCTTAATGAAGTTCAAACGGAATCTTAACCTCATTTGATTTATCTAAAGATTGGTTATATTTTCAGACACGCTCGCATGTGCTAGGATGTTTCATCATATTCGCCATGCCGTAAAATTCCGGTTTTCTTCAAAATTTGCTTTAAACCTTGTAAACTAGGGAAGCTACTTTAGTTGTCTTGTAGTTGCAAGTTTATTATGTTTAATACTTTTGGGGGGCTTTACCAAAATGTAGGATGTTTTACTTAACCCAAGTCCTATAGTGCTGCTTCCCCTTCCCCTTTAGTGGGTCATCAAAAATTCTGCTTTCCCAATTTACTGGAATATGTACCAGTCCTTCCAAGAATTCTAGAAAAAATATTTTCATATCCATCTGTCTCAATTTTAGCACATAAAACTCAGAATCATAGAATGGTTTCAGAATGGTTAAAGATCATCTAGTTCTAACCCCCCTGCCATGGGCAGGGACACCTTCCACCAGACTAGGTTGCTCAAAGCCCCATCCAGCCTGGACTTGAACACTGTCAAAGAGAGGGCATCCACAGCGTCTCTGTGCAATTTGTTCTAGTGTCTCACCACCCTCACAGGGAAGAATTTCTTCCTAACATCTAATGTAAATCTACCTTCTTTCAGTTTGAAACCACTACCCCTCGTCCTATCACTACACTCCCTGACAGGCCTCCTTTCCTGCAGGCCCCCTTCAAGTACCGGAAGGCTGCCGTAAGATCTCCCTGGAGCCTTCTCTTCTCCAGGCTGAACAACCCCAAATCTCTCAGCCTGTCCTCACAGAGGAGGTGCTTCAGCCCCCTGATTATCTTTGTGGCCTCCTATGGACCAGCTTGAGCAGGTCCATGTCTTTCTTACACTGGGGGCCTCAGAGCTGGACGCAGTACTACAGATGGGGTCTCACCAGAGCAGACTAGAGGGTGAGAATCGCCTCCCTCAATCTGCTGGCCTCACTTCTCTTGATGCAGCCCAGGATGCAATTGGCCTTTCTGGTTGCAAATGCACGTTGCGGGGTCATGTTGAGCTTCTAATCAACCAACACCCCCAAGTCCCTCTCTTCAGAGCTGCTCTCGATCCACTCATCACCCAGCATGTATCTGTGCTTGGGATTACCCTGACCCTTGTGCAGGACCTTGCACTTGGCCTTGTTTAACTTCATGAGGTTCATATGTATCCACCTCTCCAGCCTGTCAAGGTCGCTCTGGATAGCCTCCCTCCCCTCCAGTACCACTCAGCTTGGTGTCATCTGCAAACTTGCTGAGGGTGCACTCAATCCCACTGTCCATGTTGCTGACAAAGATGTTAAAATGCAGTGGTCCCAGTACTGAGCCCTGAGGAACACCACTCGTCACTGGTCTCCACTTGGACATCAAGCCATTGACCATGACTCTCTGAGTGTGACCATCCAGACAATTCCTCATCCACTGGGTGGTCCATCTGTCAATTCCATGCCTCTTCAATTTAGAGACAAGAATGTCATGTGGGACAGTGTCAACTGCTTTCTCAGCTTTGTTTCTACATCAGCTTTGATAATTCCCATGTTGAGGTATATGTTCCACAAACCATTTTACTTGTGCCCCAGGTTCAGGGTTGCTCTTCTTTAAAAGCTGAGGTAAAACGTTCACTTATGGTAATTCATATATTGTCTTTAACTTAATTCTTACTGCGTAATAGCCTGTCTTCTCTTCCACCTTAATTCATTATAATTATGGCCATTTTGCTAACTGTTTTTAATATTCTTAGCGTGATTTAGTTCAGGTTAACTTCTGATGATTCATACCTTTCTCCTATGGTTTATGACCTCCAGGGTAGCAGTATTATTATTTGCCATTTCTCTGTATTTTTGCCTACTTTTTACGTGGTAGTTATTAATCCCATATTCAGCTTCTCCTTGAATAGCTCTTCTTTTTTTTTTTTTTGTAGGCAGTTTACACAAAAAAGTTTGTACTTTCTATCCAAAGAATATAAAGTCTGAAGTTTAAATTCTTGAACTCTTCTGTCTCCTTAATTTCTCAGTGTGCTTTTTCCCAATAAAGTAAATTGAGTTATAGGCACGATTATTTTTTTTCATTATTCCATTAAAGGAGAAGGAAGTTCAGTTCATGATCACTGGATCCATAATAATTTTTCTATGCCTGGCTCTTTTAGAACGTACTGTTACCTTAATATTTTTTTTTAAACTTACAATAGCTTCCTTGTTTGTTGTTTGCTACTATTATCACACTGATGCTACTTGTCTTTAGTTTTGCAAAACCAGTTTCTTAACCTTGTGTAGTTCTTGATACTATTTACATTGTCAGCTGTACTCTTATCATCATTTGACCACAGATTCTAGATCGGACATCATCTATTATTCAAAAAGAATGGATCCATGGTGTCACTACTTGCTGCTTGAGTTTACGATATATTGCTGTTTCCATTGCCATCATATTTTATGTATTTTTTTCTGGAATTCCATGTAGTTTTCATCAGTTTGAGTCTAGTCTCATATACTATTCTGACACATCTCTTTCAGCCCTGCTGTACTGCATACTTATGGGGCATACTATATTTCTAGTCATTCCCTTTTATGGCTTAAGTTTCCTGCACTGGTATAGCAACATCATAATTTGGCTTCGACATCATCTAAATTTTTAAGTGGATTAAGCACAGTATTTCATTGCCTATATAACTGACTATAGATACTTTAAAATGCTTTTCAAAGAAACAAAAATATATTATGGGAAAGTGGTCTTGCATTGCCAAAAGCCATTACTTGGGCTTACATCAAATTCATTTTTTCACCTTCTTATCAAAAGAAGATGTGGAAAAATTCTCTGTACTGTATAATATATCTGTACTGTATCTAACAGAGGCCAGTTTGATGTCTCAGATGTAGTCAAGAATGAATTTTCTAATAAACTAGGAAACATTTCTCTCCTAGTCTTCAGAAGCACAGGTCCAAAGTCAGACAGTGACCTGTTCATTATGAGACTAAATGGTCCCATTTACTCCCTAAAGCTTGTCCTTGGCTTCAGAACTCTTCTCTGTAGAAGGTATGAATGGACTTAGACCTTGGATGAGAAGTAAACATAAAGACTACCTTTGACAGGGCTTTCTCTAGGTTTCTGTCATATTTTTGGCCTATTTTTAGATGTATTTAAATATTACTTAGGGGTTTTTTTTGGATCAGAGTGGTGTTTGGATGCTACTATTCAATATAAACACCAAGAGACAAAACAATGTACACAGACCATAATTTAGTATTGATACACTGTAAGAGTTAAGCAGAGTGATTTAATTAAATTCTGGTGGAAAGGTACTTAACCTTTCTTATTAACCCGAAATTTATGCACAAAATGCAAAGACAAAGGCAGTTTGCATCAAACACTGACTTCTTTTAACTGAAGAGCTGTGGAAAGATTGATTGCATTTGCTTAAGAGGAAGCAGTGCTGAAAATGTCTTAATTCAAGTGGCTTCCATTTAATTGTCAAGTGGCTCCAGAAAAGGAATGACTAGCTGAGCATAAATGAGGCTCCTGCAGTCCCCATGCATGTAATAATTTTTCCTAAGAAATATTTGTTTCTGCTCCTTCGCAAGAACCCATGTTTGTGTTTACAGTGTGTGGGAGATTCATATATTGCAAGCGAACTGAGCTTATTAGTTTGATGTCTAAATATCCATATCCGTATTGAGAGAGAAACAGAGAGAGATATTTATAAACTTATCCCTATACAGCACTCGCTTGACCCCAGAGGGAGAATATTTCAGCTATGGGATGTGGTTATCTTTCTCAGAAGCTTCCCTGTCAGACACGTTTTCTTTCATTGGCCACAATTAATAAGAAAACTACCTCTTCTGTGTGAGGGCATGATAGTGCCTTTTTTGGGGGGCCTGAACCTGGGACTGCAGCCAGATGCAACTTATAGATTGAAGGATGTACTGCAGCTTACTTAACCCTTGATGTGACCAGAGGTACATTATGTAATACAATTAGTTTCTGCACAAGGGAAGATGCTGAAGGATGAGTTCTTCAGCCAGTGAGTGCCAAGAAAAGCTCCCTCTTTCCCAGCGCTGATAAAGTGTTAGCAATGCAAGCCACAACCTATGGGACACTGTGAAGAGACTGATTTAAGTCCACTTGGAAAATCTCTGATACTGCAGCTCTAAAGTATTGCAATAAGCATAAAATATTAATCATTAAATTATCAGGACACTAAATGTAACAAAAATCCTCATCCTTCTTGAAGTTATGCATACGACATGAGTTGATCTGACAAGTTCAGGAATATGATTATACATGAGCTTGAACTACCTCTGGATTCTTCAAATCGTGTTGCTGACATACAAGCTCCAGTGATTCAAAATGGGGTGACTTAAGAGATCACTGTTGCTGCTGTATACAGCTATTGATTTAAAATCCCTTTGTCCTCATGAGCAGAAAAGACACTCATGATTCCTGTGAAATGCATCCTTTAAGCACTACAGAAGTATGTACTGATGCATAGCCTAGTACACTCTTAATAAAAACATGTTAAACGTTAAATATTAAATATAGAATATTTGCATCTGTGAGCACCTGAAACACTGACAGCACAGTCTAAAAGGTACTGAGTTAACAACAATATTAATGAGTTAGTCGATGGATAGTTCTGAGGACCATGTAGCAGAGCTGAGACTTTGCCTTAATGAGCTCCATGAGGGTGAACAACACAGGCTGTGGGCTACAAATATTATTGGTATTGATAGAGACGAAGTTTTGGTTTTGAGGTAGGGTGTAATAATCTGATACCCTTCTCAGGAGTGCCAGAGTTAGCTCCCTTTTTCTTAGTATATGAATTTGGAGACAAAGTCCACAAACATTTTTTGACTCCAACTCCCATACAGGTATGGAGCTTCTTACATACTTCTGTGGAAGTTAAATGCTCAGTAGCTTTGTGGACCTGGCACTCAAGCCTTTCTTTTTTTTTTACTCACCTTGCAGGGAGGCCAAAGAAAGATTTATCACTTCTAATTAATGTAGATAGTTAATGCCATTTTGGTAATGGTGTTTCGTTAGAATCCAAGAAATTTCTGATCTTCCTAATATCTGGTTGGCTAAAATACAAATTATTCTACCTCCATTTTGCTTCAGATTTCTGAAAAGCGCAGACAGGGACACATGAAGTTTGCTATATTCCAGAATAAATGTGGTAAATTAGGAAAAGTCTTTTTGGGATCAATAATCAAAGTATGTAGTGTGTGTATATATATATAGACAGTACTGGGATTTACTGCAGTTATGAAATGGGAAGGAATGATAGCATACTTAGCTTTTAAGATAAGCTGAGCCTTGTAAATGTTCACATCAGTACTTAGGCAACAGTCAAAATGGGACTTAGTCCTCAGCAAGTCAAAGCTCTTAATGGTTAGCATACGTGCAGTCCCCTTGAGGAATCTGCAACATCTGTTTATATGTATGACTAAAAATAAATATACATTAAATCCCATTCTTCTACCTTCTCTCTAATTAGATGGTAACTCTCAAGGGAAGGGATTGACTCTTTTGTGTGCTCATACAGTGACTAGCAGCACAATAGGTCAGTGATCTCAGCTGTGGACTCTGTATTTACCACAGCGCAATGGTAGTCCGTGAAAATGAGTATTTCAAGCTGACCTTTCAGCATAAATGGAAAAGAATTTTAGTGACTGTAAGCAGATTATATGTTTACATTCTCCTCTCTGCATTTAAAACCTGCAGTATTTAATATGCCAGCTATTTCTAAAACATATTGTACTGCTTACATTTAAGGAACAGCAGACAGAGCACACAGACTGCTGGACTAAAATTCCGCTTTGGGCTCTGAATTTCCCTTCCACTTTCAAATGTAAAATCCAGCTGAAATAGCCTCATCTGATTCAAGAAAGAAGATAGCTGAATGAGCTGTACAGCCAGATGGTCACTGTTTACTTAGTTCTTTCCTTCATTCCCCATGGCTAGGAGATTTACAAATATAAATAATGAAATAAATTTTATTTGAATTTTGCTATTCATAGGACTTGCATCCAGAACTTCATAAATTCCCTTTATAGTACATACAAGTGATTATAATCCCTTCTAGCCTTTCCTTTCTGTGTTTGCTCTCTTGCTTGTTGTGTGGATATATTCTATATAGATCAATTTGAGCTAAATGTACAAGAGTGCAGATGCGTTTATGGGCACACGGTGGAGGAAGGGAAGGGTGGTGCAGTCACAGCAGAGCCTCAGCTTTTAAAACAAATGAGTTGCTGCAAATACTACTGATGCCTGCAATATGTGTTCAGTGTAAACAAGCAGTTCTGTGAGCAGCTAATGAACTAATGAAGCCAGATTTCCTACAGATTTCTGTCTCTTGATTGACTTTTTAACTGAGACACAGTTTCACATTATGTCTAAAGTGTTCTAGCCATATAGCATGCCAAAAGACGCAGTCCTGGTTTCTTTACTCACTTTCAACTGTATGTTACCACCCCATCAGATCTAGCAATCATATGGCCTCAAGCTGAATTTGAAACCTAATTCGTTTGTGTGTGTGTGGTGTTATTCCAGCTGGATCAATGAGCTGATTATCTCTAAGATCAGTACTGGTCTGTCAAGTTTGAAATTTAGTCAATAAACTCTAAAGATTTTAGACAAGAACGTGAATATGTCTGCAGGTATACACATGGGTTGGATGTTAAGTTGTATGACTGTGTGCTGCAGCCTAATTTTAGAGTAGAGTTGAATATCAAGTTAATATAGTAAACATGTCTTTGAAATGTCTCTGTAGCCTACAACCTGTGACAATCCATGCCAGAGAAGTACAACATGTAACACTTCAGGAAAGTAAAGACATGTTTAACTGTGCAACAATTCAGGATGTTGATAAGCAACACAGCAAACTTCCTTGGTGGGATCCCTATCGTTTTCAGGGAAGTAAGTGGTATGCATTCAGTGCACTTTGATGAAATGAGTATGTAAATGTCACTTGTGCGATATGTCAAGATGTTATTTCACTTGATGCATGTGTGCAACAGGAGCTGTTGAAAAGAGTTTGCATTTATTATCGTGCCCAAGTAAAATCAGTACTAGCATCTATGTTGACAAGTAATATGCAAAGTGACTAGCCAAAACATCTTCAGGAAAATCACAGAGCAAGAATTATCAGCTACTCTGAGGGTGATAAACGACCTTTGAATCAGCTATGGTACTCACTAAGCAGAAAAGCAGACAAGTGTCTAAACTTTGATGGATTTGGTTGAATTATCTGCATGTGGATCAATGAACTATCACACTGGTTTCAGCAACTGCCCTTAGAAACGTTGCTGTGTATGTGATACATGATGTTGACCTAAGGTAGTTTGGAAGACATTGCTTTAAGCGCATTTTCTTTGCATTTGGAGAGGAATGTTAACACTTGACACTTTATTAGTTCTGGTCCTTATTCCCTGGCCACTTCCTATGTTCTCACTCCATTTGTGTCATGCTTATCACTTGCTTGGATAACCATTAGGCCGTCTCGGTGTTGTACTGATTATCCTAGGTTGGTGTTCATCTGGAAAGCTGTTGCCTTGCTGCTTCTTTGGCTCCTGTTGTAGATATGCGTGGCTCAGCTGTTGCACAAACCATGTGCCTTCCTTGTTCAATTCCACTACCTCTCACAGGCTGCACATCTGTGTGCTGGCTTCTGTGTGTTGCAGTCCACTGTGTAGCACAGGCTTTGGGGAGATGAATGCAAAGTTATTGTTCAAAGTTGATAGTTTCAAGGCTTGACTCGAATGTTGATTTTTACCTTGGCAGCTATGTGACAACTTCAGCTCTGGTGACTTTGATGCTGAGCTGATGAACTAAACTTCAGGGTTCTAATCACTGATTTGCTGGTGGACTGCTTCACAGCATTAGGAGAATCACATTGACTCTATTTCAGCATCTGCAAAATGGATGAAGTGAAATTTGGTATTCTTCTTAAAACACTTTGATCTGTTCATGACTTGGGCTGTAAAACAGCTGAGACAAACCATGATGATAATTACACTGGTTCTGATCTACCCTTCAACTTTTCTGGCATAGCTAGGGTAGAAAAACAGGTATTTTGCTGGCTGGAGTAATAGCACAAATACATTTGCCATCTTGCTAACGTAGTCTAAATTTAATTTGGTGAACTGATGTAAGCAGTGGCACAAAGATAGTTTCTTTGATAATGTAAATTGTATCTGTGGTAGAAATATTTGGCAGAGTTATGCTAGATGACCCTTTCTAAACTACATACAGATACAGGCAAGCAGACATTTGCTGCTTTTCACCTTCCACAACCCCCTGTTTGAAAGAGATCGTTGGTGCTTGTTACTGTCACAGGTTACTATTTCAGTATCACATTTGGGTCTGTATTTTACTTTTTTTTTCCATCTTTATAAGCAGAGATGTCCCCTTCCAGCCTCCCCTTCACCTCCCCTCTCTCTAGCAAAATCAAACAACAGACTTCTAAGCCCTGGAAGAGGTTTCAGGACAGCTGGAGGCTGGGGAGGGGTATGGCCTGCTGGAGTTATCCACCACCCTCTTCACATCCTCGTGAAGTATACCATGCAGCAAATATTAAGTAACATTTTAATATTGGACTGCTCACTTTTTGCTTTTTGTGGTAATGATCTCAAAGATAGTTCTTTGATATTATTTTAGAGAATAAGTTTGCTTTAACTTCTTTGTGAGGAACTTGAGGGTGGCTACTTTGGGTAGTCTTGCCTGCTGGGGAAATAAAAGAAGACTAGCACATGTATCTGTGCTGGCTTATTTACCCTGCTGAGAGAAATGCACTACCCAGAGGAATATTAAATGATAGCCAGGTTTCCAACCCTTTGCTTATATAAGCAATTACATTTAAAATAAAAGTTCTATAGGATTTGGCTAGGTATAAATTAAATAAAGGGCGGTGACTTTCAGTGAATCTTGCTTTCCCAGTCAAGAAGATTTACAGAATACCATTTTAGGATTTTCTCTTATTAATATTAATTTTTAATTTTACTTTAAAATGTCATTTGATTGTGGAGCAATAACTGACACCACAATATTTGATGCCCTGAAGGCATTGCTTAAAAGGGAAACTAGAAAACAGGGCATTAAAATATGGATGACTGAGAGTAGTGCTTTTCATATCTCCTAATCCACAAAACACCCCGAACCCAAACCACTCACATGTGTAGAGCATCATTGTGAGAAACTGCTATCATACATTACTGCCTATATACTAATGTCCAAGTGTGCCAGGGTATCACTTTTAAATCAGAAAATAACAAAAAAAAAAACAAACAAACAAACAATCATTTGTGTAACATTACAGAAAGAGCATTCAGTTCTCTCCCAGCATTCGTGAACAAAATGTCAGTTGGAGCGTTAACATATATATGGTTAAATAACGATTCTGCTCTCTTAAAATCCAAAGTCTGTGCCCAGCTCTGTCCTGAGTACACAATCTAGGCTGCAGACTTCTGGAACGAATACGATTTCACATGTTCATATTGAGAGACACGCAGTGGACATTTCTATGTTAGCTGGGTTTTGATGGCAACATTTCACTCAGCAGCTCTCACACTACATGCAGATCATCTTCTGTTCTTGTTGGTGAAATCTAGTCTTTTGCTTCTACAGAGATCCTTAGATCCTTATTTTTGCTTCAGTTGTAAGATATTCATTTTTACAGACACCACACATCTTTGTAGCTGTTGCATTTAGTTCTGAGAGGGAGGCGCCCTACTTTAGTCTTGGGGATCCAGATAAGTTGGCTTATGCAGGCTTTGTAAAAGCAAAGCCCATATATAAAAGGAAAAACACCTATGAGTCATTTTACTTCTGTCAGGTGAAAAACAGCTGTCTAACAGTGCACAGCAACTTTACACAGCAGTTTGGGACACAAAGTTACTGAACCGAAATTAATCGGGAGGAGACAGATACTTTGTGCATAAGCAACTCAAAAGTGTCATGAAAAAAGAAGACAGAAGTCTACCCATTTTGCTTGCCCATACAGAAAAGACTTCTGGTAGTCAAATGGAGTTTCCTTGGGAATTAATTAGAAAGATCTTTTTAGCTTCTGCATAGGAAAGCAATGTGACCCGGCCACTTGATCTTCCTTGTCAGGCTGTTTTCATCACACATAGGTGAAAACCTGACTGGGAGTCATTATTTGCTACAACCAGAAATTTTGTTACATATTTTTCCCTAGAGCTTGCATGACCTCCCTTTTTGTTTTAGACTTTCTATGTTTTTGTTTATACGCTTACATGAGAGAAAGAGATTGTTCATTGATGTTTAGTAATTACCTACTACTTTTGAAAATTCTCCTTTTCTCATTCCTGCTTGCTGCCTCTCATGTGTTCACAGTAAAAACTGTGGAATTATAAAACTTCAGTTAAGATTGTTTTTACAAGTAAAATTCATAACTATTGGCTACATGGTACATAAAAGTGCATATACTGTTAGCATATGTGTTTTTAAATCACTGGATATGGAATATATATACTATACTATTGAGAATTTAGTTGCCAGGAAGACATGATGGCCAATGCCATGGATTGAAAAACGGATTATATCAATTCCTTTTCTGTACAAGTACAGAAGATGGTTTAGAAGGTTACATATACCTAAGGTTAGCAAGATATATCTATTCACTGTCCAAAGGTAAGTACCAGTGTGTTTTGAGGAAGCCATGTGTCACATTTAGTAGTGACCTGCTTCAATCTGTGCATGTCAGAAAACCGCCTGGTGAACTCAAAAACTGCATCTATACAGTGAGATTTTGTTAGCATTTGAAATTCTACTTGTAACTTGTTACCAACTATTTCAAATGTACTTATAATTTATTGCAGTCATCCTGGAAGCACCATCTACAGGAGCCAAACAGTCCAAAATATCAATGCCATGAACTGGAAAGCTGGAGGATCGTTAAGGGCATTATTTTATCTTAGGATTTAAAGAAATATGCTGTACACTGACACAGGCCACAAACAATATACCTAGGAACCTTAAAATTTAAACTATGTACAGCTTAATTAGTGTATATGATCCCTATTTTTCCGCTTCAGAGTAGTGGCAACCAAAAATAATTAAGAATCCTAGATTTCTCTCATTTCCAGTTTCATTGTCTGATTAAGTTCGTACAGCATTTATGTTCTTTGTGAATTTTGCTAACAAAGTTTTGAGACTTTTAAGCACTGACAACAGCACAATGGCATATCGACTGCTTCGGGCAATAAACAAAAATTAAAGAGCTGAGAGAAGATTCATTACATCCTTTGTTGAGTCTCAAAGAGCAGGGACTAGAGACTCTGCAGAAAACTAACAGTATGGCAAGGTATGCTGTACAAAGTATCTGTGCCCCCATGCTGTGCTGTTTTACCATTTGATTAGCAGACTTTTCAAGTATAATGGTTTCAACAATACTCTAGTTCACAGCTGTGATGATGGTTCAGCTCTCCTTTACAGCCTCTGTTATAGATGGTCTCCCTTGAATTTCCTTTTGCATGAAAATTTCTCTAATTTCTTCGTCGTCCCAAGTGGAATATCTTGGAAACCTTGAAATCAATGTATTCCACTAGCTAAGCACTTGAAATGAGTGTTGTTCAGCAGTTGTCATTTTTCAAATTCCTTCTTTCCTCTTAGTTCTTGAGCAATTAAAGTGATTTTAATTTAGACCTTTGTCTTGACACAAGGTATTGGCGGAGGTGAGGAACATTTATTCTGCCACATCTGTGTAAATAATAAAATAATGTGCATGATCTGCTTGGGTTTTTTGCTGTCTTAAGTAGCGTATGATACATTACAAAGCAGTCCCAAAGTGACATCTGTGTATGTCCTTTTACTTCCAACACGATTGAAGAACTGATTTAAAAAAAACCTGCCAGACTTTTAATTGAGTGTTGGCACTTGCACATACAAAATCTTTGTTAGCTCTCTAGTGCTTAACATTTGTATCAGCACCATTTACTGCTCAAAGGTAAATTCATATTAAGCATTGAGAAATAGAAGTAATTATATGTGCCAATAGTAAGAGAATCAAGACTAATTAATAAATTGCCATTTGCAGATACATATGTTCATAGTATTCTAATTTCCCAGTTAGATGTTAGAGTTAACTCCTGTATCTATGACAGTGGTCATCAGTCACTGTTGCTTGAGATGGTATATTTAAATGGCACTAGAGCTAAATCATTTCAAGTGCAAAAACAGGCCAGAGAAGAAGCATGCAAAGTAGCCATGTTCACAGACAATTGCCTCTGACCCTGAGGAATATGACTGCTGTTACAGATTTCAGGAAGGATGCTGAAATGCCATCAAAAAACTGGATTTTACCAACTTTGGTTGGATTCAGTCTGATTAAAAACTGAAGGGACATCTTGGCAACAAGATCTATTCAGACTTATCAACATTTTCTAGTTCCTACAGTTGCTTTTACTTAAGAGAAAAGTACATATTTTAATATTAGGGTTAGCATAATTTTCTGAGAATCATCTAATGGCTTTTTTCTTGAATAAGAATAAGACTTCATTTCTCTGGTAACACATAGAAACAAATTTTTACTGAAGTTTTCATATATGGTACTGTGAAGTTAGGCTTTGAACTATGAACTTAGGCATATAAATTTAAAGAAACATCTCAAAGATGAAAATGTTCAGGCACTGAAAATCGGGTGATGGAGCTTCCTTTTTTATGCTTCAAAATACTCACGTTGTGGAAATGAAAAAGTACATATTTTTCTTACTTAAGTGTTTGTGGTGGCCTATCTTGAAAATAATGTTACAATTAGTAAAATCCAATCTGGATACGTATTTCAGATATATAATTATAATTACATGAAAAGATTTGAATCGTAATGTATGATATGTTAAAATCTGTTGAATATAAAATCCATTCTTACTGAGATTTTGCAACGATGTATATACACAAATAGTAATCAAGCAAGGTTTTGACAGGCCTAGTCATCTGGTTTTTTAATTTCTTGTAGCTAACATATGGATTATTAGCCATTGGACATAAGAATAAAACATGTAATGGATGGCTGCTTGCCAATATTTCTCATCCCACCGTCCTCCCACCCAGGGAGCAACACTTTAAATTAGTCAATAACTTTAAAGGGTATAGTTTATGTGGCAAAAATCTAACTGTTTTAAAACCAGAATTATTTAATGCTTTCAGTCTTGAATAAGCTCTATGGAGAATTTTGAAGTACAGAATTAAGTTGAGTGCTGAGGATTATCTGTTTTGTGCCTGGCTCTCTGAAACAGGAATGAGGACAGATTCCCACATACATTCCCAATGAAAAAGCAACAAACCATTGTTTAATAAGCATTTGATAAACCCAGTAAAGCCCAAAAGAATAAATTGCTGGAAAGGTTTAAGACACTTTGACACATGAAGAGCCAGACCTGGAAGAGATTGAGTATTCTTAATTCATCACACCAATGGGAAAATGAGGCAGTCAGCAAAGAAGTGTTTAAAAAAGTTATTGGTTGTAATCCCACTTTGTCTTTAAATTTTTGTACGGTTCTTTCAAGTGGATTCAAATATGTTGCTTTTTGTTGTTTGTTAAGGCTGGTGTGAGTTTTACACCCCTTTGTGAAGACTAGCAAGAAGAGGTGTGATGTATGTGCAGTGCTATGTACACAGGATGAGATCATGATGACTTAAGAATCACTATATTTAGGAGTGCAGCTTCCATGTGACCAGCCTTGAAGAAATCATGTTAGCATGAAAGAGAATGTGAATAAAATTTGCAGATGAGACAAAAGAAAGTGCTAAAAAAACGGAATTTATGCAAGTAATCTACAGGTTTATGCCACATGAAGGGATAAGAATGCCAGCAGGGAAGTCATAGTACTGTTCCCAAATGCATAAACTTAAGAAAATCCAGCTTTAACTAGTCACCACAGTTGAAAGTTACGGTACACAAGTAGCTAAGTAAAAATACGCTGGAACAAATCTGATTTGGCTATATAACTTCCCTTTTAGGTTATTTCACCTCATCACCTTATATTTGTCTTCCATGATGGTTACAGGAAATGATTATTGACAGGAGTATTTGTTGATCCTCATACAGTGGTCATTAAGGAAGAATGAAATAATTGTTTTCAAATTAAAATTCTAAAATAGTAATTTTAGAATTAAATATGTTTCAATCTATTATAATACAATATATTCACCAGCACAACAATCTATGTTGGCTGAAATATTTACCATTATATACCCAGCTGTAACTGTCTGTTTAGGACTAATTCTTGTGGCCATGAAAATTTCTGACGTGGATATAAAATACAGCTAAGGCTTATGGTTATATCTATATTCTGGGGTAATCCCTTGCTGAACGCGTGTGAAGACCCTAGCCAAAGAGTTTGTGCTGAAAGAATTCAAATGTGCCTCGTGCTAGTGTAGGAAGCAGTGCAGGTGTGAAATAATGCTTCTGGCAAACTGCCTTGAAGAGGCTGTTAACTGGAATGTATATGAGTAAATTAACTGCTGGGTAGCTCAACCTATGTAGGTGTGTGGATATGGGTATAGATAATTCCATGTCCAGTCTGCCCAGACTGAGCTCCCTAGGGCCAACTTTAGTCTGCAGTCTTCACTACAGTTATGGAACAAGTAGTTCAAACTAATAAGCTTTGTAACTAGTAAGTTTGCAAATATTTGTGTAAGCATACTATGAAAAATTGTGTGATCATGTAGAAACAAGTTTTTTTTCTGAAAATATTCACAGATTTACTGCATAAATTATAGGCAATACTGACACTAATTTAATATTATTTAATTTGGCATGGGGAATATTTTTCCCTCTAAACGTTTCAGAAGATCTAGAGCCACAATTACTCTTAGCTACTCCTTTTTGGGTCTTTGTTGTCAAATTGACATCAAAGCATCATTTATTGATGCATCATCTAATGGATCGAGGGAAATGATACTAAATGAAGATTCCTCTGATTTCTGAAAGAGCAAAAATTTATACATGAATCCCAAACAGAAGTACTAAATCCCTTAGTTTTAACATAAAATATGGTAGTTTTTGCCATGGGTGAATTTAAATTTACTGTTACGGATATTAGAATAAAAATACTCAATACAGAATTTCTCTTCCTCCCCATGTAAATGTGTAGTAATTCAATATTCATTTGTTAATATGTAAGATCAAAAAGTTATAGTAAGAGAACCAGGCAATCAAGCTACCTTCCAGGATTCCCCTGGTACATTAGAGAAAATGAGCTCTCCTGTAGCCTCCATACCCAAGTGAGCTGAAGGTGAGGGCAACTGTGAAATGTTGTGAGATTTATAACCAGTGACTGGAGCAAAGCCATCTGGCTTAGTAAAAAGGAAAAACAAAGCTCTGAGTGGTCCATTTGTTTGAAAATACGGGCTGAGTTTAAGTGGGGACAGAGATGTGTTTGAAAGTGTGTTTTTGGCTCTCCCTGACCCTAAACCACCAGATATCATGGTTTTGTTGTCACATTCAAATAGTCTGTTCCGTGACTACATCAGCTAATGAGACGATACATTCCTATACAGTCCAGTGACGCCAGGATTCTTGCCTTTCAGCAAAATTTATTCTACTTCATGGCACTTTTAAAACTTTTTCACTAGCTGAAAATTATTAGAAACCACAGCACTGTTTTCAGGCTTTCTGGGGGTGCTGCCCACACTGGAGACAACAGTTTTTCTTCCTCTTCCATGCTTTCCTTCTCCCAGGAAAAACGCTATAGAAAAGATGTGAAAACTGTTGACAAAATCTCAATTGTTTCCCTGAAAATGGCAAATATCTTTTAAAGCTGAGGTGTGTCTAAATTTTCCAAATATTTTCTGAACACTGAATAAAGTTGCATTATCTGCCAATGGCTTGGCAGTGTCACAGCACCCACTTTACTGCAGTCTGAGATGATACAGGCCGGTCAAGAGGGATCCTCTGTCTTAGAACATCTGACAAATCTCGGTTTCATGGAGCCAGGTTTTTTTCCTGAACTGAGTTGAGGAGGAGCATTTCAGAAATTGTGAAGCACTATGAAGATTTGATGAAGGAACTGGAGCACCTTTCCTATAAGAAAGGCTGAGAGCTGGGGCTGCTCTGCCTGGAGAAGAGAAGGCTCAGGGAGAACCTTACCAATGTGTATCAATACCTGACAGGGGAAAGCAAGAAGGTAGAGCCAGGCATTTTCCAATGGTATCCAGTGACAGAACAAGAGGCAATGGGCACAAACTGATACAGAAAATTTAACTTAAACAGAAACAATAAAAAATTACTGTGAGTGTGGTCAAATGCTGGAACAGCTTTCTCGGGGAGGGTGTGAAATCTCCATCCTTAGAGACACTAAAAACCTGATTGGGCACAGTCCTGCTCTAGTTGACTCTGCTTTGAGCAGGGCAGGGGTGGGACTACAAGATCTCATGAGATCCCTGCCAACCTCAACTACTGTGCAATTTTGTGAGAAAAACCGTAAAGAGTGCTGTTGAACACAGAAATACAGAAGTGAACTTTTTAGACTGTATGTTGTGACTTAACGACTACACCTGTTCTTTTTCTCTTGCTCAGCTGCCCAGCAAGTCTGACTCCCTGAGCTTGTGCCTTTCTTCAGTGCTGTTGCTCATCTTTTCGTCATATGACATATTGCTTTTATACCTAAATAAATTAGTATATTTAGTGTCTAAGAAGATATTATGAACACCGTAACTCCCTCATAATATTCAAATAGAAGGACTTCAACTAATGCATAGCATAAGTTGGCATTACCTGCAGCTACACTACATAAGTATTAATAGTGAGGTATCAGAAGCTTAATCAGAAGTTATTTATATTTTCATCTTTGCTATATTTTTTAATAATAAACACTTGATATTGTCCTTATCTGAAACCAGGACAGTGGAACATTCTTTATCAGCAAGAGAAGTTTTGTGAAAGTAACATTTTGACAGAAGTTGTATCAAACAGAGTCAAACTCAGCATGTTACATCAGTAGCACACATTATATCTGTAATATGTGCACCATGATTCTGCTTTTCTGATCCAAGCATAAGTCAAAACGTTACTTTCAGGATGCTCTGCTTGCTGAGACAGAACACCAGGCATGTCACAAATAAATGTGCAAAATGAGGTGCAACTTAAAGCTTTGTGAAATCTGAAATGTATTCCTTTTGTTATTCAGTGAATATTTTTTTTCTGCCAAATGCGAGCTACTGTTAAATATTTAGCAAATTAACAGTCTATTGACTGGAATTATCAGACCTGATTTCTGCCTTTTTTTTTTTTTTTTTTTTTGTAAGCATAGAGAACTTTGTCTATAGACACTAGAACCTGAAAAATTTAGTAAATGTATATTCCTGTTAAAGTGAGTGTGCAGAAAGAACGTTATTATCAGCCTAATAACAATGGGAACTACTCTCCAACTCCTAGATGTAAAGGTATTTTTATTTGCTGAAGTTTGACAACAGTTAACAGCATCGGAAATATCTTATTCATAGAGGCTAGAATCACAAGCTGGCAGTCTCCATACTTACGGAGCAAAACTTATGCAACAATCAGACTGATGTTTCTAAGAGCAGACAACAGCTTGACTCCTGCTGTCTTTTCTATTATGACATTTGATATTCCTTATAAGGAATTTCTTTACTTACAGATTAAAACTCAGAAAATGAAGAGAGTATACCAGAATGTTTTTAGATGAGTTAAAACATGAATCCCTGAATTCAGATAGACTTGACAAAGCTATAACAAGACCTACAATCACTGAAACTATAGCAACTGGACTCAACAATTCCTCTAAAATTATGTCTCCAGTATTCAATTTTGAGATAGGCGTGTAAAGTTGATAACAAGTAAAAAAGCTACAGAAAGAAGAGCTGTAAAGTGATCTGTTTCACTAAGAGTAGGAGGAAATGGATGGGGCAGATGCAGCTATGAAGGGAAGGGGGGGAGGGAGGTGGAGAGAAGCAGTGTGGCATCATGGCTTCTGCATGACCACAGGTGTGTGCTATGAAGTACTAAGTAAAACGACGTTGTCTTCTCTTCCTCACCCTTTCCCTGTCCTCAAAACACAGCAAAACCTGTTGCTAGTGTTTTTCCTTTATTTTCTGAAGGAGCAAACCTTTCCTGTCCTGGGACTCTTCTAGGGAAGCTTGACCATTTTGCAGGCTGTCATCTTTTTCTGCTTCTTTTTTTCCCTTTCTTTTTAGTCCTGAGCATGTTAATATTTTATTTCTTTTTTGTGTGTCTTTTTCCTTTGTTCTGGTGACACACAGATACAGTGTAATCTCAGGTGTTTTGTTTGTTGTCAAGCTCAGATGTGATTTAGACATCCTGGCCAAACCTGGAAGGGCTTCATTGAAAGAAAGAGAAGTGCTTGGAAAATGGAGGCCAAAATAATACACTATGATACACAGATAAATCTATGCAGCAAAATTGCCAGACTGTGGTGACTTCCCTTAGTGAACATCCCTGTATCTCTAAAAAACTTTACTGTAAGTGAATGAAGTTCAGGACACCAGAAAAATACAAGACATATACAACATATTCTGTCTTATTAATACTTAAATTTGGGTCAATTTTGTTAATAGTGTTTTGTGTTGTCCTGCAATTAAAACAGCAGTCACAGTATGTTGATTGTCAATCTTGTTCTTTCAGCAGGAACAAAAATTAAAGCAAAATAACAAAGGTTTTGTTCTTTTTCCTCCTACACGCATTTTTTCTGCATATATTCATCTTGTAGTTACTGGTACACAGATATTTTTGAAAACATATCCTGGCCTGCCTTTGTCCTCAGTATCCAAGTTAGATCAGTTTTGTGTGCAAGGTAAGCTTCTGAATTTATGTTTTGTATTTCATATCAGGCTATCATCCTTTCTGTTAGGCTTTGTCTTTTCTCACTTTTAAAACTTACAGATCACTGCAGGTTTGGGACCACTTTCTCTGTACATCCTGTTTAAATCTGCAGAAACAGCACTTCCCATTACAGTTGAAATTCAGACTATACCTTAATGTGTATCACACAGCTCTATGAGTCTAACCGTAGACAACGAAGCTTTAACAATAACTTATTTGCTGAGGAAGTGACTGGCTGTACAGTATTTCTCCCTCAACCCCTAATTGGATCACTTGATGCTGGAATAGCTACAGCAGGAGCAGAATGATGTCCATTTAAACATTTCCATTTAATCATATAAATAACCTAGTGTGAAAAACTGGCAGATGACTGGCAAAATTGGTCTGCATTAGACAAAGACTTGCATACGATTCAGCAGGAATAATTATTCGGTTGATCACAATTTATGGATAAATATTTGAGGACTGACACTTCATAATTGTATGTTGAATCCAAACTGAATAACTTCTTGCATAAATTGACTTCAGGTCCTCACTATTGATCAGTTGCTACATTTTCATAATTACACCATTTTGCAATACTTTGGGGAAGGCTCACAGAGACTTTTGTTCCAACTCCAGCAATGATAGCTCAGTACCAGATTTAGTCTTTCAATTGCCTTTGTGTTTCTTTTCTGTCTCAGCCAGAAGATTAATTCAGATTCCTTTTGGGCACTTAACTTTCCAGATCAGAATGTTTCCTGTTACACAAATGTTGCAGAGGAATGTTAGCTGAGGGATTTACACATAATACTTTCATTAGTTGCATTTAGTTTAGTGATACATCTGTGTTGTACTATCTCCCCCACCCATATAATATTATATTGAATACACAGACAATAACCATATTACTGCTATAATAAACTCTATATTATTACTGTAATAAAGATATTTTCACAATGAGATCAGCCATTGGAATAATCTCTCCAGGGAAGTGATGGATTCCCCAACATTGGACACCTTTAAGATTCAGCTGGACATGGTGCTGGGCCCTCTTGTCTAAACTGTGCTTTTCACAAGAAATGTTGGAACAGATGATCCCTGAGGTCCCTTCCAATCTGGTTTTCTATGATTCTATGATATTCAAATCTATTCACGAACAAAATAGTTTTTAAGCTTGTAAGGCTTGATCATTCAGATGCATCTATATCCCTATAACTTTAAACATGTGTAATGTGAAACTTTTTATTTACAGAAATTCAAACTGATAAATTCACTCATGTTTTTTTTATCAAGTAGAAGTAGAACTTGGTAGAATAAACAATTATTTGGGTGATTGCATTAACTGAATGAAGAATCTCATGTGTTTGTTTTTGAAGGATCACAGAGTTGTATTTAAGATTGTGTGTTGTGTTTGTGTGACCATAGTGTAACGGAGAGGAATTCTCTAAAATAACTGATTTTTAAAGATATGTGTCAAGATATTAAACTAAGAAACCAAGTTGAAGACCAGTCACTTGTACTTTGTTAAATACTTATGGGAGAGCTTAATTTTAAGCACAAAAGTAATCCTATGTATTATGTGCCATTTACAGTTCACTGGAACAACTTACATTTTATCCTATGTATGAGTGCCTGCTAAATCACAGCCTATGTGTGCTGATTATCTTTCTTTCACAAGAATGAAACACTGGAAAAATAAAAGTAAATCCCTAAGTGCATATTGACAATAGCAAGTCCAAAATGAGAAAGAATATCCAGTTTAGATCAGCATCATAGAGTCTGAACAGCAGCTTTATCAACATTAAAAATGTCTTCAAAATTTAATTGCTTTTGACTATGGCAATGCTTAGTTACATAAAAATATATTTTGATAATGACCAGAAATAGATAAATAGAACTGCAGAGCTCTTCTGGTTTTTTGGAGGTGGTTTGTGAGGTTTTTTTGGTAGGTTGTTTGTTTGTTTGTTTGTGGGTTTTTGTTTGTTGTTGTTGGTGTTTTTTTCTTTTGTCTTTAAGAAGGTGTTTGGATTAATACTACAAGTGTTGTAAAGAATTAAATATACGCCCAGCTAGCTAGTTGGTTGCAAGGTGGGTAAAACTTAAACATGCTTAAGGTTTGAAGGAAGAGAAATGTGAAAGTGTGTGGTAGAGTAGAAAAGAATAAATGTTTCTCTGTACATAGGACTGTCAGGACAATAAGTAGGGTACTGAAATGCCGTTAAGACAAACATAAAGAAAAACATTTTGACCATAAGGATAGTAAGGCACCGAAGCGATCTGAAGTCTTTAGATTTATTCTTTTTCATTTGCTATATCATGTTTAAAACAGAATATTAACTGTGTGCTCTTAACACTGATATTAAGCAATGAACCAGAGCTGTTTTACACAGCATTGAGATTAAAGTAGTAAAAAAGTCAGTACATGTAAGCTGCAATGGGATTTTCATCACCATCTGCTATATATCAAGCAAAGTCTTATCCAAATCTCTCAAACTTACATTTGCATAATGTTACACACATGTACACTTCCAAAAAACCTCAGGGAAATTATCCAAACAACAAGTTAAACGTGTGTCCAGCTGAAGCATGGATATCTAGCTCAGAACCACATGATACACCATTATACATTAAGGCTGTGGCAGAGCTAGAAACTGAAACCAGATCTTTTAAACCATGGATGAGTTATTCAACCATGAATATAACGTTCCTACTGTAGTATTATCTGCTGAGGCTTATCTTTCAGTACATGGTGAAGTTCATTTCTATTGACCAGAACAATATCATAATTAAATAGAAGTAGCAATCTAAATACTTTGCTGAATGAAAGCTTAAGCTAGGCACCACAGTGGAAAAATGAGGCTACAGAGGGTAGATATAAGCTGTCTGTCTGCAACCCAACATGAGAGGAAGGAAAAAAAAGAATGCAGCTTTATCGACTTTTTTTTTTTTTCACATTATGCAAATTGTACAGATTTCTAAAGGAAAAACAACCTTTTAACTTCACTGAACATTTCCAGCTGGTGTGCCTACAACTGTAACGCATATCAGATTAAGGGGACAGAGACAGCCTTACTCTAAAGGAATGGGTGGGACATGTGACCTCTGTGTTCTGCACCTAGTATCATGAAAAGGGTGTGAGCTGCCCTACGCCTCTGGTAAACTCAGATCCAGTTAGACACATCTGGTTATTTATGTGGCGTTTGCAGAAAGGCAATTTTTAAAGCAGTACTCTATGTGCTGATATTTGGTGGAGATTTGTTTATGAAACATCTAAAAGAAAAACAGAGGGGCATTCTGGAGGAGGGGACATGCTTTTCTCAAGATTATGGAAGCCAGTATCTGGGCTAGAAGGTGGATTATGAAAGTGTTGGAAGTGACTGAGCCACGCTAATGAAAAATAGTTTACCTATAAACTAGGAACTGAATAGAAATTATTGTTTAAACTGATGTTTGCTGCTTTTGTTATTGACTACCCAATATTTCTTAGCTTAGTGAAACCATTTGTGATTTTTTGACACACTCAAATGAATAAAAATAAATATTGCTTTTATCTTTTCTGAATTATTTCGTAAAAATTATAAAGAAGAAAATGTGGCTAGTCTTGTAGCTATCCTAACATTGCAGTGTTAATGAGGGAAACAAAGTAGATATTCAGGATGTCTACATAAAGCAGCTGACTAATGAGTAATCCCAAGCACCCACAGATAAGTGGAGATCTGAAGGAGATGGTATTTGAAACAACAAACAGATTAGGAAAGCAGAGACACTGATTTCAGAGCTCTGAGGCCATAAACATCAACTCAATTTTAGAGAGCACGGCTTGGAAACTCAGCTGGAAGCAGTAACACAACTTTAGTGATAAAAGAGAAAGGGATCTGACAGGGTGAACAGGGAGATTTGTAAAGAGAGAGAGAACTTTTAACAACTTCTCTTTCTTCCTATCCATATGGCAGGGTTTATAACAGAAAACACAGTTTTAAACTAGGCAGCATTAAGAAAACAAATGAAAACAGGCTCAGCTGTGGGGGCCAAAATACTGAAGAAGAAAACAGATGTCTTCATCCAAACTGAGATCAAAGCAGCTAATCTTTAGGGAAAAGTGAGTAAAGAGGCCTGAGGCACCAGGACAGTTGGTAGTCTTCAAGCAGGTGTGGTAGATTTACAAGGTCTAATAGCTATTTACCATATCAGAGTGAGAGAGGGTTAAACAGAGATAGCCCCACTATTGGAGGAGACTTTTGCTGGCAATGAAGTTCTGTGTAGCAATAGTGTTTGCACCTCCCTTTCCCCCAAAATGCAAAGTAAGAGCTCTGACATGCTAGAAACAGAGAAAAACTTGTAGTTGCAATAGTGTATGCACCCATGGCACAAAACCTTGTGCATACTGGTGTTGGGAAAAAGTAGTCACCCCAAGTAAAGTAGTAGCTTCTGCCTTGAATGCAAAAGTTATGGACTGAGACAACAGGACAGAAGATTCTGGAAAAAGTCTTCTATATGTAAATGTTCATGTGTCAACATGAAAAATGTAATGTAAAACACGAGAATACAAATGTGAAAGACATTGCTTGGTGTGTACCTAAGGCTATGTTATTACGTAAAATCTGCGTTGGCGTGAGCAAAATCTGACTGCGTTGCTCACATAGCTATCTATTAATCTTGCAGGTCGTCTAAAATTACTATTAATAGTTTGTTTTTTCTTTAATGCTAGAAATCTGTGGTTTGTTTTTAGAATATATAGATATAATTTGATGGGTGATTTAAAAATTACTTTGCAAAAAGTGTTGATCCTTCTTCAAAATCTTGGCTAGCATAAGAACCATTCCACTTAGCTTTAGGACAGACCTGAGATCCATACCATACTTTCAGTTCATTTCAGGGGAAAAAGAATAATTTAAATTCATGTTAAAAGTCTGAGTGCACTGATGAATGTAACGTATAGAAATCTATGAAAGACCTTCTTTTAAAGTATCTTGGGAACTTCTAAGGCAATGATCCAGAGCTGGAAGCTTGTTGCATTGAACACTTGAGATCTCTTTGTCTTGTAGTATAAATCTCTGATATCTGGCCTTGAAGAATAATTTACTCTAGACCCTTTATAGAGAGACTTTTCTATTGAAAAGGCTCCATGAACATTTAGTCATTGGTTATCCTTACATCCTAAAGCCAGGGATCATTAGATCATGTAAATTAAATGCCATATTTTGCACTGTTATTCCTGTATTGACCTTAATAATTTGTATTTGATGTATTATTTTCCCTAAAGCACTGAATCTTTGAAAACATCTGCTGTTTCTTTCACTAGTGACTAATCAGTCATCCTAATAGTAATAGTAATAATAATAATAACTTGTATTTTTCTAATTTCTGTTTGACTTTCAAACTCACGTTTTGGATCATCATTATAACTGTATCTACTGGATTAAGGACTTTGTCACTCCCTGGAATAATGTTTTGTAAAGTTATTTAGAACATGGTAACCAAAAAATTCTTTGCACCTTGTTTTAAGATTTTTCAATACATTGAACCTTCAATTCTCCTGTAATATGACATTTTCTCTGAATTTCCTAGAGTTATTGTGTATCTTTTAGCATACTCTTTCTGTTTTCTTTCCCCATAATTTCTTTTAGTATGCCAATATTAATAATAAATACAGAAATAATGCTGTAGCTGTATTTTTGGATGCTACTCCCTTTTCAGACTCTTGGTTGGGTAATATTGGAAAGAAATTCTGTGTTTGACAGTGATGATCTTATTTGGCTTGTGGTCAGACTTCGGTTATCATTCCTTGAATCTGTTAAGACATCTAAATATTTCAGTTTTGCAGAGAGAGGAAAATTGGTGGCTATGGTATAATCTAGTTAGTAAAAAGTGGTTTGCTAAAATGAACTGGTAGATGATTCTGGAGCTTATTACATCAATATCCCCTCAAATTGAGTTTTCAGGGGAAAATAAACAAGGCATGTTTTGGAATTTCTGATGTGGCACATTTAATTCTAATTCTTTTTGGCCTGAATGTCTGCGGTATTCAAAGATAAGTGATCTGGAACAGCACTTATTCATTAGCAAATGTCTACATTAGAAGAGATAAACTGAACAAAATATAGACAGATGGTGATAGTAGGATGGCTATTCTCTACCATGCTTCCATTTTATACCTAAAGCAATCATTCATTATGATGCAAGGAAGCATGATTCAATGTTCTTTACACTGCACTTTACTCTTAGACAATATCAAAAGTAACAAAGCAGAGTATGTGTAAAAATCAAACCAAAACAAAAAGATACATGACAAACTGTTACTAGAATTATAAATTAATACACTTTTGAAAGTTGAAGCACACAACAGAATTAATTGAGAAATGAGAGAGGTTGTAGACTTACCTGATTTCTTTTTATTGACACTGTTGCTTTATAATTTCTGGGGGGAGTACACAAACACTGTAATGAGCAATGGAGTCAGAGGTTTTAGAGTGTAATTTGACTCGCAGTCTGCTTAAAACTTTTTTTTTTAGCTAGAGTATGTCCTCAGTATGATTTTTCATAAACTCTCTATGAACACTTTTGGCAGCCAGGATGAAGTGCAAGACCTTCCACTAACTCTTCCTCCATCACTGCTTTGTTCCCACAACTGGGTAATGATGCCTCGGCAGCCTTTCTAACAAATTATTCCATAAGATTTCTGTATTTCTGTTTCCTCTGCAAATCCTTTGTGTGGGCTGAGATGCCATTATACTGTGTACTGTATGAACAGAAGAACAAAGATGCAGATTCACCTCAAATGATTTGTAAAGTAAAAGAAGCAAGAACTGATGGAAAAGAAAAGAAGACATTAAGATTATAGTAGTGAGATAAGGCAGACTGTGGTGGCCTAAACAGTGCTTAAGTTACCTTGTTCTTGCATTTTTTTCCTCCCTTTTTTTTTTTCCTAATCTCCTGGATAGGAAAATAGGTGGATTTTTGAAGGGAAATAAGAAGTTAACTATGCAGATACAAACAGAAAGTCATCTCAAGTTTGAGGGGCAGCTGGAAGAATGCACTTTGTTGTTTGGATCTAGCTGGACTCCTGGAAAAACAGAGAGCAGGGTATAACTTCCCCCATTCCTCTCAGGAGATAGGCCTGGAAAGATCTTTTAATGGGGTAGAACTAACTGTCATGTCCAGAAAAAGGGACAGCCCTGTTTAATTACTCTATCTGATCTCTGATGAATACAAGAGGAGGGATACAGTCGTCCAGGACATTTATGCAGTTCCCTAGGTGAGCGGGGAAATTCGGCGTCTTCAGAGCCTAGCCTGACACAGGGCATCTCTGGAAGAGGCTAGAACCCTTCTATCTGTCAATGAACCAGCAGAATTTTAGGTGTCTGCTTCCAGAGGAGGAGTTGAGATCAGGGGTATGGAGAACTACCAAAAAGCAGCTCCTAAATAATTTATTTTTAAGCAATTGCTTGTACAGATGTGGGAAAGAAACTCTGAAAAGGGGAGAAAAAGGCTTTTACAACAACAGAGAAGATGTAGGAATGGTCCTGGGAATTAACAAGAAGTTGAGTAACTGACTTCACAGGTGTCTTTCTGCTAATTCTGACAGTAGTGGCTGAATTGGGTTTCTTCTGTTTACCTCCCAAAGAAAGCGATTATCAGATGCAGAGGTGCAAGAATGGCCCAGGCTCACTCATAGTCCCCAGACCACAAACCCCTAAAGACAGCAGAGGAGACAGCTATATCAATTTTCTCAAGGAGACACACCAGTGTGGTGAACCTTTCTATGTTCACCTCAAGCCTGAAATAAACTTGGCTTAAATGAAACTTTCAATCACAGCTTGAAACAAGCACCTTATAACATCTCCTAGTGTGAAAATTCTCTTTAAAATGTTTTCTATTACGTTAGTTCCCTTTGATACACAAAGATTAAGCCTGAAGGTAGCTTACTTTGAAAGCAAGAGGGGAAAAAATCAAAATACTCAAGCTACAACATTATCTTTTGGAGCATGTTCAGTTTGGATGTCTTTGTTGCTTGTATTTTTGATCTTTTTTTTTTTTTTTCAGGCTGCAGGTACACCTAGAAAAAATGAGTATGTGCTGAATGTTTATCTGTAGCTTCGCATAGGACATGATTTGTGGAAAAAGGATCATTTTCATTTTGATCACCTTGACCTAGGCCTTCACAGTCATGATTCCTGTGGAAAAGAGGAGAAGCAACAAGATAGCTCTTAATCTCATGTTTTCTCTCCAGTCCAAGCAAGTTCTTGGTGAAGAGGCAGAAAAGGATTACATGGAGGTACCTTTGCTGGCTGCTTCTTGACAACTACATTTGTGTATATACATCTGAAGCAACTATCAGCACAGTGATATGCAATACCAATTACATCTATCTTGTTTAAACCTTTGGATGATGCTGTCTCTCTGTCAACGTGGGATTAACGTTATCTGTCTGGCTTCAATTGAGTTAATTTTCCGTATAGCAGCCCATATAGTGCTGTGCTCTGCATTTGTAGCTAGAATGGTGTTGTTTTGGCTACTGCCAAGCAGTGATTGCACAGCACATCAAGGCATTCTTTCTACCCAAAGGCCAGTAGGCTGGGGGTGGGCGAGGCTGCGAAGGGTCACAGCCAGCACAGCTGACATGAACAGACCAAAGGGATATTCCGTACCACAAGACATTGTGCTCAGCCATAAAAGCTGATGGAAAGGAAGAGGACGAGGGGCTATTCTTGGTTATGGCATTTGTCTTCCCAAGCAACGTCCACAGAGTTCTCACTTTCCAGGAAATGACAGGACATCTGCCTGCTGGTGGGAAGTGGTGAACAAATGCCTCTTTTTTACCTGGCTTCTATGTGCAGCTTTTTGATTTCTTATTAAATTGCCTTTATCTCAACACAAGCTTTTACATCTTATTTTATGCCCCTGTGCTGTTGAGGAGAGGGAGTGAGTGTGCAGCTGGGTTTGGCAGCCAGCCAAAGTCAACCCTCTACATGGTCTTTATACTTCTTAGATCAGTAGGTAAGTAAAAATTCACTTCTGCTGCTGCCCTGTGCAATATTTCTCTAAATTATGATTATTTCTGTCATTTGAATGATACAACCTAACAGTACAATTTGTCTTTGATAGTATATCAAGGACAGTAGGAGGTCCTGCTAACACACAACTGTTTCTAATTCTGATTATGTATATGGCTTTTTGTCGCACCAGGATCCTGTCAGTATGTCTTCCACCTATTCTTTCAGCCACAGTTTCCTAAATCAGCCTATTCTTAACTTGCCATGTGTACACTGTTAAACTCTGTATTGTATTTTACTCTGCCCTGAGATTTTCTTTTTGTGACTTCATAATGAATTTCTTGAAGACTTCTAAATTAAGATATATCGTACATATATATATGTAAAACTATACCAAATTAGATGTGCTCCTCTGCTAAGTATAATTTGTTTATGCCACTAATACAGCTCACTTTCTCATTTATGATTGGGTTTTTAAGGTCATAAAAGTATGTGGAAGTTTCTTGCTAACAAATCCTCTTTTCAATCATGCCTCTAGTGCAATATTTCTGCCTTGAATATTGGCAAACAGGGAAGAAGAAGCTGATGTCTTAATTCAAATTCTACAATGGAAAAAGGAAACAGGAGTGAAAGAGCTGAATATATTTAATCCAAGCACAGAACTGCCAAGTAAAAGAATGCTTACACTAAAACAAATAATATGATATATTCTTGAAGTCACTTGTGGGTGGGCTGTTCATTTTGCTCTGCTATGTTGCAATTACATCCTGCTGAGTGCGGAAAAGTTAGCCAACTCTCAGCCTCCCTAGAACAAAAATCAGCATGTTGACTTTTTTCTTCTCTACCAAGATGTCATTGTCATCTCAATTTCCTGCTTGGTTCTTCAATGTTTTCTGTTTCATCTGATTCCTCGCATCATCCAGAGACAAAATTCAGTTACTTTCTTTCTTATCTTTTGCACAGAATAGGAAAGTTTGGTCTGTGTTCTGAAATTTCATGGTGCCTCGAAGGATATGAGCAAAAGTAAATGAGGTATTAATATTTTTCTCTAAATATCTCCTCCAATACACAGATTTTAGGCAACCATACAAGCTTATAATGGAAGCAGATAGAATGCTCCATGCTCTATGAATTGTCTTCCAGTATGACTGCTTGCTGTGTGGGTGGTTTATGGTTTGGGACAAGAAAATTGTGAAGTGGGGGAAAGTGATTATTACATATATGTTATAGGAAGTGTTACAGAAGTATTTTGCAGGTGAAAAGAAAAGCATCAGAAATTGGTTTTTTTGTTGGCTGCATTTGGGTTGTGTGGTTTGGGTTTTTTGTGTGTTTTCGGTTTTTATGTTGGGTTTGTGTTTTTTTGGGTTTGTTTTTTTTTTTTTTTTTTTTTTAGGAATACAGCTACTTTACACTAGTCAGAACTTTATTTACAGTCATATAAGGAAATACAGGTACATCCCAGAATAAGATTTCAAAATGCCTTTTCACTGATGTTAATAGTTTGCAAATATGATTATTACAATATTTGATCTAGTGATAAAAGTGTCAAAGAAACACCAATCTTTTTCTCAATTACAGTATTGTTAGTACTCAGAAATGACCATGCATGCTAAAATGATATCTTAAAGTGCATTATATCTCATATCGTTAAGGCGTTGCTACTACCCAAATAAGGACATGTGATTTTGACCTTGCAATCACTGAAGAATGCATTAACTGTATGCTAAATGCTTGTTATTGATCTCCAACTGAGTATTCACATCATTAAATTCTGCAGGTGCTTAAGTGTGTGCAGGATTGGGGTTGATTTCCTTCCTTCTAATTCCTTTAAGAAGAGACCTCTCCTTCTAGGTTTGTTCAGCTTTGGAGGATTATTGCTATAAAGGTCTGAACTTGCCGTCAAATATTGTGACTAAGTACACTAACATGCATTTAAAGAAAAATGTATGTAAATATTAATAGCATAAGAAGCACATGCAGAATCACTGGGTGAGTGCAACGAGGAAATATTTATTCAAATTCTCAGCATTGCGTTAAAATGCAAATAAAAAAAAAAGAACAACTGCAAGAAATGAAGTTAACTGTGAGAAAACAACGATAAATATGGCTTGCCTAAGTGCTTCAAAAAGGCAGCGCAGACAGTAGTATTTCCATGGGTGTCTTCTGAATGATAGTACTACCATACCTAAAATTCCTGAGTCATTAATCTTACTATTTATGTGCTTTATGACAAAATGACATAAATAGCATATTTCCTATGACAGGGAGCACCTGTCCTACCCCATGGATTTTGCTTTCATCCAAGGGAGCAGACACTGTGCTCAGCACCAGCCAGCGGGTTTAACCAGAGGATGTGACTAAAAGTTTGGGACTTACTGTCCGAGGAGAAGCAGAGCACTCACTACCCGTCACATTTGAAATTTAAAAAAAAAAAAAGGAGGAAGCATTGATAAAATGGCAAGCATTTTATCATCACTCAAAATAAGAGGCTACTTGAGCAATGATATGTTTCATTTAGTTATTCTTGTAACATGTTAGAAGGAAAGAGATGCATGAGACTTAAATTTTAAGCAGATAAGTTCGTTAGAACATAGAATACTTGCCAATAAATGTTGATCTCCTCAAAAAGTTCAATACCCAAAATGCTGTTCGTATTCACACCACTAGAAGAAAATATTTAGAAAATCCAAATTTTATATTAGCTTAATTTTGTCTTTCTTTAGTGTTCTATTTGAACTGACATATGCACTTGTACTGTGTAGACAAAGTAGGAAGTCATTACAGTAATGATGAAAATGAAATGAAAACTTGCAAAAAAGATGCAAACTTGCAGATCCTGTATTTTGGAAGTTTAGTTTTGATATTTATTTTATATCCAAAACTTATTTTCTCTCTTTGCTGGAAAAAAGAAAAGAAAGGAAAGTTTGGACAGAACCATGGGAATTTAGTCAGGTGACGGAAGAATAAAGTGAAAATACAAAAAAAAACCCAAACCCCCCAAAACCCAACAAAACCCAACAAAACAGATTGATAAAAGGAGATCAGGAAGACAGAATATGAAAAGAATTAAACACAAAATAAAGGTTTATATTTCAGAAAGCTTTTTCTTTATTTTCTAGCTCTGCTTTCTATTATCTCTACTTTAAGAAGGGCTGAACATCGCCTATGGCATCTATCCTCATCCTTTTCAGTTCCACTGATTCAGTAAAATTGCATAATTTTGATGAAGAAAACTTCAGAATTATCTGTTCTACTGTGAGACCTGGCATCTATTCCAAGTAATTGGATTATGAATTTTACTACAGAATTTTAATTTAAAAGCTCTATTTTGGCCACTGTTTTACAACTCTAAAAAAAATGTCAGCTTCAAAATTAGGACAATGATTGTTTGGCTACTTGTTTACCATGCTGAGATAGAAAACTCGATAAGTAAAATGCAAAGGGAGTGAGATAATTTTATGGTTTTTAATTGGGTACTCAAGGTAAGAGGTAGCAGATAACATGAAACTTCATGTGGCCAACTATTGTTAGTCAATACAGACCTTTGCTGGCTGAATTTACAAAATTAAGGAAGTTTGTAAACACTTTTAGCAAAGGGACATGAGAAGACTGAGCCACTTGCTAATGGGTAGACAACTTACCTAGTGTGGGGGACCAAATTTCTTTGCCTGAAGAAATGTAAGCTCTCAAATACCTTTTCCCAGATAAGTACCCCAAGCACTAGTGTTCTGTCCTCCTCTCTTCTCCTGCAAGAAAGCAAAAATGACAATTAAATATTATCTACTACACCCATAGAGTACTAAAAGTTCATTACAATCCTCTGTAGAATTGCTAACTGTGAGCTTCCCTCCTGGACCCCTCCCCTTAGTATCTCTGACACACTTTTATGTTTTATGAACACCCGTTGATGCAGAGTCTGGACTCCAGCAGAGGGGGCACCATTGTTATGGTTTCCATTATAAAACTTAAAGGTGTGACATGATTAATAACAAATGGAAGTGGAAAAGTGGCACATAACATGTCAACTCAGAAGTACCCTTAAAAAAAAACAAAACAAAGCATTGTTTTAACTTGTAAGAGTACTAAAGAAAATGGTCTTGCTACTTTTTACAGGACTGTACGTGGGAAAAGTATTTAAAAAGTGGCAAGTAATTTGTCTATAATATTGAACTAAATGAAATCCAGTTGATACTCAGTTGAAAACCACTAAAATTCATGGTGGACCCTTTGATGTTTCATTTGTGAATCAGCTGCTAGCACTGCACATGGGATACTTTCGAGTAAGTTGTCTATCATGGTGTTTGAGAAGTGTTACTCTCCTGGTTGAGCTGTTACCCACTTCTGTAGTTGAATCAAAAAAGTGTTACTATTTTAGGTTTTTTCCCCCGGTAGTGGTTCCTAAATCCTTATTTGGATGCAGCAGCCATATTTCAACCTTTTCTTTGCAGTCCAGTTAGTGTGCAGCTGGGCAAAGCCATACCTTCAAAGTTAGCCCTCCTTTGGGAAAGATGGATTGCATCAGGTCAGCCACAACGGTCCCTTTCAGCCTCAATTATTCTATGAGTCTATGTTTTATCATTCATGCTGTGTAGCACTTTACAGCTCTGCACTTCCATTAATATCAATGTAACATTCATGATAGGGCTTGGCAAGAGAAAAGGTAGAAATGTTACTGTTCTCTGGCTTTTGATGAGAGTCATTACCTATCACATCTGGGAACCTTGATTCGCATTTGCAAGCAGTGTCATTGAAAGAAGTAGTGGACACTGCTACTTTGTGTTTATACATACAAGTAGGTTTTTGGCTCTTTGACTTCATCACTGCCTATAGTCAGGCTTCTCGGACATAAGGTGGCAGAACCTGCAATTACTGATTTTTGGTACCTTTCAACACATGGAGCTGTAGTTAGCTCACTAGATGGTCCTGTTAAAATGAATAGAACTGTTTATTGAGTAAGATACTACTTAACCTCTTCCTTGTCAGGAAGGAGTGATCCTTTGAAGATACTACACATGAACTCCACAAACTGTTAGAGATATTTCTTTTTCAAGTGATTGTTTTGATCCACACACATGATTCTGGGCTGCATCTCATAAGATAGGAAGTGGATAACTTTGCCTTAAAAGTTAAGACGTATTTAGATACTGTCAATTGGACCTCGTGCTTGATTTTAGAGACAAGATTGCAGCTAATTCGTCAAATCATTTAAGAAGGGGCCTCAGAGGTATCTACTCCAAACTCCTGGTCAAAGCAGGTTCAACAGTAAGATCAGATCAGGTTACTCAGGACTTTCAGTTTGATTTCAAAAACCTCCAAGGCTGGAGACTACATAACTCTCAGTGTCAGCTGCTAAAATTTATCAATAATTACATTATTTGATCTTAAGCATGTTCTCAGAAACACAGTATTTTCATCAAGAATTTGGTATCGTTATACCAGAGAAATAAATCACCTTATTTTAAAAAAATCTCTTTGAGATTTGACTCCATTTATTCCTCCACTTTAGTGAATAATCCAGTGGTTAACAAAAACAAAGCTAGTTGGAAGATGAGATTTCCCTTTGTTATGAGCTTTTGTGTTACTTTGTGTATCATGCTTTTCGTGACATGCTTCTGCTTTCCAGATGGGAAAGTGAGTTGCAGATGTCCTATGCAAGCAGATAGATGCATTATAAGATTCCTGACAGAATGGGAATTGGAGCCTTAGAAGTACTTGAATTTTGTGGCTAAATGATTCCTGGTCTCCTTTTGTTATATGTGTACCTTTTTTAAAGGGGAACTCAGCCTTGGTCTGAACTGAGAGAAATGAGCAGCTACCTTTATACTTCCAGTTCCAAGGACATAGTTCAGGGATAGTCAAAATTTATTAACTTTTTTTTTTTTTTGCATCTTCTCAGTGCACCTTTCAAAAGTTATAAGATTTTTAAAAATGTATTTCTTTTTCACATCCGGATTGTAATTTACTACTACTCTCACTAGCTTCAGGATGTGTATTTCTAATTAGTTTATCAGTAAACCAGGAATTAGTATTCTGTATCAGATATTATCTGAACATCAACTTTATAAAAGCAAATAAATAAAAAAAATATAATGTGCTAAGTCCCTCTTTCAACACTGGAGATCATGCTTCCCCCGCCCCCCCACCCGGGTCAGCTTTTCTTTCCCAGTTGTGCTCCACAGCTACTTTCAGAATTGATTAACTTCCAGTTTATAATGACACATCTAGCAGTTGTGAAATAACCAAAGCCAGCACTTCTTCCAATGTTGCATCTCTGTGAGCTGATTCAAGCCATTTTTTAGTTATTGAGTTGGACATTTCCTCATTACTTAGGGGTTGGTGCCAACTCAAAGAACCACAAGCTGAGGTTTGTCATTGAAGACCACAAAGCAAAATCTAGGAGTACTCCAGAGCCTAAACTCCTATAGGCAGAAAAGTCAATTCTGCTCCGAAAGGTTAACCAAGACATATACATTACTTACCTAGATTCTGCACAGGTTTCTGTGAGCACTGTGGACACGTAAGAATGTTTATTTTTCTTAGGATAGATTTTTCCAGAGTTCACCTTACTAAATTTATCACAGCTCAGGAAAGTTTCGTTACATATTTGTTTTCCATTTTAATGAATAGCAGAGAAACATCATGCTAAAAATTACATACACTTTAATTTTTTTTCAAACATATGGTAGATTTAATTCTTACACTACTTCACTTCTCTGTTATAGATATGTTATCCTGCATCCCTGTGGAGTCCTCAGTGTCTTAACTCATTGTTTAGAAGAACCAGGGTCAGCTGAAGGGTTCAATCCCTTTACGAGACAATAGACTTGTAGATACTGTTAAAAAAATATCTGTGCAGAGTAAGTTCATTGAAAGCAACTGGAACCATTTGCTCATATTGAGTTACTTTGAATCTATACAATTTTTATTAGGCTAAGAATGGGCCCTGGCCTTACTTTCTTACTTTCTTACAGAAAGAATAAATATATGCAAAAATTTAATAATTTTTTTTAGCAGATTTTGTTTAGGAAATTCTGTGAAACCCATCTGAAAAAAATTGCGATAACGTTTTCCATTCAAAACCACCAAATCATCTTTTTTTGGTCCAAGTATCTTGGAACAGGGTGCAATTCAACACATTGCTAATTTTAAAAGAGGCAAATATTTAGGCGTTCTAAAATAAGCAATTATCTTTAAAAAGTTTTCTTTTCAAATTTTAACGTCTATAAAATAATCATAAATGTTCTAAAAATGTTCCAAAGTCCATAATTTTTGTGTAAGATCGAATGGAGCAAAAATATTTTTAAATTTTTTTAGGTGTGGAAATAATTTCTTTTGCTCCTTTTTCAACTTAAAGAAGTAGCAGTTTAATGATTTAAACTGTGATAATCATCTTCTTACTCGACTGACCATGCATAGTAGAACCTTTCACAGGAGGCACAAATTCTTCTGAAGATAAACAAGGAGGAAAGACCTTCACCAATAAACTCTATATTACTGCATAATTACTCACAACCCTTTATCAACAAACTATTGTGCCATTTTTATTGAAGTGGTACACCCGGAGAAAGAGTGTTAGTTATCACCTTTCAGTCAGATCTAAAAATAATCCCTGGTAGAAATCACACGAGCTATTTTAATAAAATTTTGCCTTCGTAAGGCAGCAGTTGGTTCCTGTTTTCTGCTTTTCAAATGGTTGTGAACTTCGTGTTCTCTTTGCAACTGAATTAATGTACAGAAGCCAGCAGATGGACAAATATCATGTTGTAGCTTCTGGAATTTCTGTATGAAAGAGCTAGTATTTTGGGTCACTATACTCATGATTAAAGGTTCCTGCAGAAATCACCAGGTGTGAATTAAGACATAATCCTTTCCCCTGTGTGAGCATCCAGACAGTTCAAATTCTCACATTTTTCCATTGCAATTCTACTTGTTATGAAGGATCTTCCAACATGTCTGCAAATTTATTTCCTTAGCATTATAATAATACAAGCCTCTTCCTTGAGCTTCCTGTGGAAACAAATGGTATCCAATCTAGCTCTAATCGATGTTATTGGCTATCTGTAGATGTAGCCATCAAAATTACTGTGTTTCTTTTTTGAAGAAAACAAACTGAAGATTTTTTCATCTTAGGGATTTCTGAACAATCACTTTAATTTATGCACTAAAGGGAGCGTGGAAGGCAATACATCCTGACGAGAAAGTGTACTAGAAATTGCTGCAGATTAGCTAGAAAGAAGGTTTTAGTGGTTCTTGCTGAGTTAGTTTTGATTATAAGTGACACTTCAGAATTCAGAGCTAAGAAATTCTGGTGATGCTGCTACCATCACTTGACAAGAAAATACACCAATTTAGAAGTGATGGCACCACAGTTAATAATAGGAGTTTCATCAGTTCCTTTAAAATCTGGTAAAAAACATATATGTCCAGGATAACTTGAACTAAGTCAAATATTTTGAAAGAAGAACACCTCCACTGCCTGTCAGTAGCTACCAGCTATTTATTATTTTAGAAATAAATTATCTGTGGACTGATCATTTACCTGCAAGGAGAATGATGGATTTTTATGTTTTTTTTTTGTTTTTTTTTAAAAAAAAACCCCTTATATGTACTGTCTAATCATCTGGACTTTAGAGTTGATCTTGTGACATCCTATGAGTAATTGCTCAGGAATACCTGATGTACAATAAGCAAGCCTTAACACTTCAATAGAGTACTAGTAAACAGATAGATTGATAGACCTAATGTCTTCTTATTCTCAGCGTTATATGTGTAATGTTGTATACATATATACACAAACATGCACAGGTACCACTATGTGTATGTATGTAAGTATATATGTATCTGGGTTCTTTTGTTTTTGTTGAGCTGTTGAGTATGTTTCAAGTAGCAGCTATAATCACTTCTAAACAAAATCAAATTTTCTTCAAACCTGTTTTTAATATTTACTTCTGTTTTAGCTTTGTCTTTAAAAGACACAAGACGTAAGGCTCTTGAAAGAAGTCTGATGGGCAGAAGCATTAAACGAAGATTTTTCGTACTACATCAGTATTTTGACAAATGACAACAGGTACATGATTCCAGTTTCTCTCCCAACCAAACCACAATGACAAATGTAAACGGTTAGGTAAAAGAGAACAAATAACCTTATAAATAAAGACAAACATTTTAAGATAAAATAAGCATGCATTAGAAAAAAATATGATCATGAATGAACACATATAGTATGCCTTTGAATGATATTCCCAGTAACACTCAAGTTGAATACATACTTATGAAAGCCAACAGAGATTGCTAGATTATGTTCTTATACTCTGTAGAGCCTTTCCAATAAAGATGCAAAACTGTGAGTACTGAAGGATGTCTACACATTTAAACCACATACTTTTGCATGCAATACCTTTTCTGTGTTTCTGTTTTACAAATATACTTTATCAGTTTCTGATAATAATTAAACCACTATAAATCTGCAAGCAGATTTTTAAAGAATTAAGAAAACTGAAGGTTGTACTGAAGACAGTACAGACAAAAACTCGGTTGTACTGAAGACCAAGAAATGTGTTTTAGGCAGAAAGTTTCAGGTAGTTACGAAGCATTAATAGCCTGGATTTTGTTGATCCAAGCTGTTTATTTTATTAAGCTGTAAATACGTGTTTCCTTTGTATACAAAATTTATTTTCTGCCTTACTGATTATTTGAAAGTTTACTTTTAAATATGAAATAAAATACAAATTAAAACTTTCTCATGAAAAAGGACTAACAAATATTTTTATTAGACAGTAACATTTTATTATTAAATCTCATCCATTTTCATCATATTTAATTGAATGCCATAATATGGTAGTCAATTTTCAATTAAAATTATTGTAGCTCAGTGTCTGTCTTTAACAGATCTAAAAATTTGTCTCACTGAAAAATTCAGAACACTTTCACACGAGATGATAGTTTAGTAGTACCCAGAGCTGTCTCTTCCAAAAAAAAAAATTTTCCAATTGAAATTTTTTATATCAGTATGTTTCCAAGTGTACTAGGGAAACAGTCATTCTTCTTCAGTTTGCTCATCTATTAACAGGCTTAAACAATGTTGTCCAAATGTGTTCGTACACGTGTGGGCAACACACAAAGAAATTGTGCAGCATAGATGATGGAAATATAAGAATTTAGTAAAAACAGGAAATCAAATTTATTTTAGTTAAACTGTGCTACTCTTTCTCAAACAGGCCTCCAACTAAATAGCCATACCGTAGTCATAATTATGACTTGATTCTGTTTGTAGATTCAAGCTGAAGAAATACTTATGGCAAAAGGCACTTAAAGATGATTCTGATTTTAAAACTCTTTATTAGAATACTTAGCAGAAAGCATTTAATCCTTCAAAACTGAACTGATAATGAGAAAGAACCTACAATTTTACTCGACCAAATTAACCACTTTCAATTTACATCAAGGCAGAGGCAAATCTGTTGCTTTTCCCTAACTGTGGGAGATTCTAAAGAACCAAAGGCAGAAAAATTTGATCTATATACTCAAAAAACTGTCCTCCAGTCTCATCGATAGTACTTCTTTATACAAAAAGCATAGCTGATTCACATTGTTCTATTTAGCATGCACTAGTGTCAATATGAATAAGTAACAGTTTTCTATTAATAGAAAACACATGAATTTCAAATGCAGCATGTTGCAGTAATCAAACACTGCCATATATTGCTTTTAATAGGTTTGGTTTTTTAATGGTGTTAAATTGTCATTCCAACCTGTCAAATCTGGTTTATAAAGATCACATACATTTGGTAAAGATTAAAGTTCATGTAGGTGACCTTGGGCTTTTTTTTAAGCTCATCATTTACATACAACATATAAGTGAGTAAGAATAAAGGTCAAAGATCACCTGTCTGAGAGTAGCCTGAGAAAATGCTAACTGAGACGGGGAAGAGCCATGCCAAGGGCTGTGCTTATAACAAAAACTCTTATTTGTGTGCTTAAAACAAAACAATTAATAACTGACATAAAAGTGACTAGAAATGGTATAACAGTCTCTGGTCTGTGTAGTCCTCAAAACCATACCTGAAGGTAACACTAGTCATCATGGTCTTAAATCATGCCAGGGACGGTGGTAAAAAATGAACATTGTATAGTCATATTACATTTATATATATGTATAAACAGTTGTTCTGTCTAAACCCTTACCCTAGCATTGCTTAGATTACCGGAAGAGGTTTGGGCATAAAGGCCAGTAACACATGAGAGATGAAATTGCTATGGTTTATTGTCATGCTTCATATGCAGACCACCAATACATCTCTTTGACACTATTATATTGTTGCAAGGTGCAATAGGGACTTCTCTGCAGTATCTGTCCATCGCTGCCCTTGCCACTAGTCCTTGAGATCTTGAGATCTATGCTGACTCGTTCTTTGATTTTGTTTGCCTTACTCTGTGCAGCACTGCTAGGTATACAGTTAAAGCGGAGGCAACTGAGATGAAACTTCTGATTTTAAAGGTGAATTATCCTATTGAATTATCTACTGACTTTAAGATATGCTGCAAAATTCAGGCGTTATGCAGGTTGTGATGGGATTATTTTTATTTTTTTTTTAAATTTTTTTTTTTAAAGATAATCAGAGTTTATAAGGCTGGTGGTGTTACGTAGCAGCCTAATTTTTTTTAGGAGGATGGATGGCTGGAGCCTTCTAGCTCTTAGTTTTCACCATTTATACTCATAAACAGCAACCAGAAAGCTAGTTGCAGCTACAAACGCTCATTCAGAGGCTGTACAGGTTCCAAAACCATTTAGAATTAACACTTGCAAGCAGAACCTCTCTGAACAAGATTTTAACTTGCCTACCTCTACAATTTTTGTGATATTACAAATATGAAAGTCAAAACCAGCATTTGTAAGCATAAAATCTGCAGGAAGACTGTCATAAGCAAGAGCAAGAAAAATGGAAGTTTGTCGTCAACGCATGGCGATCATGGTTTCAGCTGGGATGGAGTTGATTTTCTTCCTAGTAGCTGGTATAGTGTTGTGTGTTGGATTTAGCATGAGAATGATGTTGAGAACACTGATGTTTTAGTTCCTGCTGAGCAATGCTTACCCTAAATCAAGGGCTTTCCAGCTTCTCATGCTGTCCTGCCAGCGAGGAGGCTGAGGGTGCGGAAGCAGCTGTGGGGGGGAAACATAGCCAGGGCAGCTGACCCAGACTGGCCAAAGGGATATTCCATACCATATGACGTCATGCTGAACAATAAAACCGGGAAGAGCTGGCCAGGGGGAGGTGGCCTGCTTCTTCAGGGTCTGGCCAGGCATCAATCAGCGGGTGGTGACCAATTGCATTGTGCATTACTTGTTTTGTATATTCTTTTATCTTTTTTTATTATTTTCTCTTCCTTTTCTGTCCTATTAAACTGTCTTTATCTCAATCCCTGAGTTTTACCTTTTTTCCGATTCCCTCCCCATCCCACTATGGGGGGTGAGCAAACAGCTGTGTTGTGCTTAGCTCCCTGCCAGGTTAAACCACAACAATGGCAATCCCAAGAAATGAATGGCATTATGTGTTTAATTTGTATTCCCTTGCCTTAAGCTGGTTTTCATTCTGCTAGAGGAACAGTCTTCTTAGATGTCAAATCTGTCATTTCTTTATTTGGATACATAGGAGAAAGTCCTGCCTCGCCTTTACGAAAAGCAGTTGACATGATACAAAATTGCATGGGGAAAAAAATGGTTTTGTACAGTAGATGCCACTGGTGATGAAATGATCCAGTTATTTTATAATCCTAACAAATCCCATTTTTATAATTCTCTTTACCAGTTGTGACTTGACTAACTGTGCCATATCATGTGACAGATGGCAGAGGGAAAAGATAGTGAGATTAACATATCTAAAATGTAATTAATTTATTTAACATGTGTTCTCTCAGGACTTGCTCTGTATAGAACTGGCTAAGAGATCACTACAGTTAACATTAGACTTCACTGGACTCCTGATCAAGATCATTATTAAAATGTGTTCCTGATATTGTGGAAACACTTACTGAGTATTCTAAATGCTATGTGGGACATCTTAGAACTGCAGCTGGCAGATATTACAGGTGCAGCACACATATTGTTAAGTTAAATTTGAAGTAAAAACTGGATTTCAAGATTTACCTCCCTTAACTGCACTGCAGGGTTTGAAAAGAATAAAATTAAACAACACTTTCTCTATTCATATTTGGTAAAGTGAAGTAGTTTAAAGATCAGAAATTCTCTCAGTGTTATACCATGGATCTACAGTTGTATAGTAATATAAAAGAGAGTTGTACAACTTAACACCATTGTGCGTTATCCTACTTCAGGCTTTACGCAATTGAGAAAGGATAGTTTAACAATTTGAATGAATGCCATTGCTGTCTGAAGGTTTGTTTTTTCATTCCTCAGAGTTTTCTAATGATCTAGGAATATACAGTACAGTTATGTGTTAATTTATCAGCAGCAACTAATGGGAATACGGTGTTTTAAACTAAAGAGGTCATTGATCTACAAAGGCTGGATTGCATCTAGTCCTCCATGTCCCATTTTTCAGATGGAAGAAGTTGCTTTCTATCATCGTGCCTTAATTTATTTCTTTCAGTAGTTTTATGAAACAATACAAGCTCTCTCAGATAAAACAGTTGAAAAATCAAATAAATTCATATGCCCTACCAGCTTGCACTGAAAAAAACTCAGAACTATAATCTCAAGCTAAACTACAAGAGTTATGCAAGAAGGGTTTTCATTTTTTCTTTTTTTTCCCCTCCACATGCTTCTGTTATTTCTCTAGGTGCTATTCCTTGGAAATTGTCTAAAATAATTCAAAGCCTGGTTATCTTTTTCAGATGAGTTTACACTATTTTTATTACATACATTGTCTTGGGATAGACAGAATATGAGTGTAGCTACAAAACAGATTCCCTAATGAATATTGGCTTATAAATTACTAACATAAACATTATTAAATTGTGAAAATAATGATCCTCAGACTGTAAAGCAGCAATGGAGCTATCACATAGCTGAAGCACTATCTTTTGATCCCTCAGTCATCTAAACTTCTTGTATGAGCCTCTGAAGTGGACAGATTTTGCTCTTTTGCCTTTCCTGTTCCAGGGAATCTGCTATCTGTGGGGATGCAAATTCTCTTTTTTTAGTTGTACTGAGAAGTTCTGTTCCAGTTCATACCTGGAAGAGGCAAGCACTTCATTTAGTAATAAAATATTTTCTTCCTATCTAAATTTTCTACTCAATGCATCCTTAAAAAAAGCCCATAGACGGCATCTTTTAAAAGTAACATCACCACTGCCTACTGCACCAGGTCATAGCCTTTACTTTCTTATGCTGTTCTTCAGACCTGCCTTTTGAATAAAAAAAAAAAAAATCAATAAAGGCAAGTTACTTACCTAGACATGCTTTTCTTCACTTCTCCTCTCCTCTCCTCTCCCCTCCCCTCCCCTCCCCTCCCCTCCCCTCCCCTCCCCTCCCCTCCCCTCCCCTCCTTTCCTCTCCCCTCCTCTCCTCTCCTCTCCCCTCCTCTCCTCTCCCCTCCCCTCCTCTCCTCTCCTCTCCTCT